>NC_138101.1:140420510-145420510 GCF_964146895.1 Miniopterus schreibersii
GATCCCAGTGCTTGAAATGTTGATTGGAGGCTAAGAAGGATGTACTACAACATGGCATTACGGAGAGAAAGAGGGAAGAACGCAGGTAGAGAGGAAGACCCGGAGAGCCGAGGCAGCCGCCTCGCGATTTCTGCTGGTTTTAGAGAAACAGCATTTCATTCTAAATGATGAACATCTGATCATTTAGCAGTTATGGTGAAGATGTTTGAAAATATTTCTAAATCTTGCATCTTAAGCTACTTAGCTAAACAGATCTGCTGCAGTGAGTAGGAATTCGAAAAAAAGCATTTTGCAATTTAGCACGTTTTCTTAAGCAAACCTGCCAAAAGTAAGAAAGTGGTTGCTGAAGAAATATTTAATTAATTCTCAAGCATTGGATGTTTTCTTTGAAAAGCGTCTGAACCGCAGTGCTTCTTTGCCAATTATGAAGTTCCATTTGCATAAAAATATATAATGTTGAAAAGGGTCATTTTATTCAATGTCCAGTAGATGCTCATTTATAGCTATCAAAATGCTTGAGGAAGAAAAGCATAAGATATAAGATATGTTTTGGCTTTGGACAGCTTATTCGGTAAACATTTTTTATTTGCTCATTTGTAAGGATAAGGCGGAGAATAAAATCTAATTTATTATTTTATTGGAAGTCGGTATCAGAGTGATGCAGGACTGTGGATTTAGGAAATCTGTAAATCTCTTTAATAAAGGCCTGGGGAATTATTAGTAAGGACAAATGCAAAACGTCTGACAGTTACATTTCTAAAAGAAAACACAATAATCTCATTAAAGAAATTACAGACAGCGGCTCACAGATGTGAGTGGTCGAAGTGACAAAGGACATACAATATCAGGAAGTAGGTTATCTTTTCCTCTTTTAGCATTTTGCTATTGATTTAACTTATCGAGTATATCAAAATGAGTTGCAGGATTCACTCAACAATCCTTGTTTTTAGTATTACTAGGGAATTTGGAATACAATATATTTTATATAATAAATAATTCTAAGTTAAACACAAAGAATTGTTAAACCAACTCAAGGAAGAGGTTTATATGAAAATGATACTGAACTCTGCAACTATTGCATCTTGAAGACTATACAAGAAATTATTTAGAAATAGGTAGTAAATTCAGTCTCAAGAATTAGAATTTCAATTATTTTCTTTTTTATGCTCACTTCCTTTTATTTTCTTTAACAAGGAATGAGTGAATTATGCACTTATATGAAGGTCAAGAACAGTCCAATAAATAAGAAAAAAGGTTTTTCTCTAAAGGAAAAAAGGCAGCTGTAAAATATTACCTATATTATCTCCCTAATAATCTGACATGCTAACGATGGAGGTGGTTGGCTTCAATTTAGGTCTATCGAGTGCTTTTTGAGATATTTTGTTCAATATGCCAAATTATCCTATGCAGCCTCCTGTATTACATCATACTGAGTTTCACCCATTTGGATCAAAATTAAGACAGATGATTTGTACATTTAATTCTATAATCTTTCACCTTAAATGTTTCAGTGTTCTGAAAGCTGCACACTTCCCCAAGTTGTAGTAAATATTCAATTATGTCCATTTTGTACTTGAGAAAATGAAGGCACTTAGAGACTACTGATCAGAATAGTGTTTTCAAATGTGTTAACACAGCTAAGGAATCTTAAATCCTGGGCTGAGACACACTGGGCACACTGCCCGAAAAGACCTCAGCAGCAAGAGCCTGAATCCCAGAACACTGTGGGAATTTAGTCAGGCCTCTGATCAGCATGCTTCCTGCATTTCCCTACATCAGAATTCAAGAGGAAATGGTTTAAATTTTAGGGTGCATCTTCTTTGATGGAGGAAAATATGGGAAAACTTAATGTTTTTTTCTAGTTTAAGAAGAGCCATCTTATGCCTTAATAAAATAACTTAAAATATAATATGCAGATAAAAATACTACATATCACAAGTCCAGAGGTATTTAAGACAGTGGTCAAACCATATAGTAAATTTTGCCTGGGATATTTGCTTGCCAAAGTAGAATTTTACTAAAATGTTTATCTGATTTATACACTAAAATCCATCATACAACTTGGGAAAAAACAGCAAGATTTTAACATTTCATATCTTCACCTATATTCTAAAAATTCAAGTCTTTAATTATTTTATCCTTGGGTTGCGAGTTATTGATCCAATAAAAGAGAGACTATAAATTAAGAAGAAACCATTTTCTAAAGAACCAAACCTGGAAAAAAAGGGGGAGAAATTCTTTCTATTAGAGGCCTATAAACCATTTGGGTAGCTTGTACATTGTATTTGTAAAAAAAAAAAAATTTTTTTTCTTAGAAACGCTTTTATATAGATCTTGTTCCTAATTGTAAAATACCTTTCATGTACCAAAGTTTCTTTCAAGGAGCCAGAATGAATATACAAGGGGAGCTCCTGGTACATTGAATTGGGTTAAGAGTTTGTAGAGCCATTTGGGCAGGGGGCAGGGGATCTGGGCCAAAAGAACCCTGATAAGGTCTAACAGGAATCAACCTACATGCAACAGAAACTACCTCACAGACATAGTTAAAATAGCCTTAAACTCCGTGTAACCATTCTCACTGCTGGCCACCTACCACCTACGAATGAGAATACGGCATGGCTCGCGTTCTCCCCAGGATCCTCGGCTGGGTGAGGAAGCGGGGAAAGATTCAGGACCCGAATGAAAGTTCGTCTGGGCGTTCGAACTGGCCAGAAAAGATGCAGCCTTTGCGGAGCACCAACTACGTGCTCTTATGTATGTCTCCTCACTTCATTTTTAAAAAAAATATTTATATTTTAGAACAGTTTCAGATTCACAGAAAAGCTGCGAAATAGTGTAGCCAGTTCCCACATTCCCAAAACTCAGTTTCTCCAGTCGTTAGCATCTACATCAGTATGGTACCAAGACTGATACAGTGTTATTAACTAAAGTACCTACTTTATTCAGATTTCTTTCATTGTTATCAATGCCCATTTTCTTTTCCAGGATTCCATCCAGGAAACCACGTTACACTGACTCGTCATGTCTCCTTAGGCTGCTCTGGGCGGTGACGGTTTCTCAGCCTTTCCTGGTTTTTGATCACCTTGACAGTTTTGAGGAATATACAGTATATTTTGCAGTATGTCCCTCTTTTGGAATTTTTCTGATGGTTTTCTAATGATGAGACTAGAGTGCATTATTGATTTTAATCACAACCCTGTTGGGTTGAAATTTTACAAATGAGGAAAGTGAACTGAACAGAGTTGAAGTCAATTAACCAAAGCTCCACAGTAGTGAAAGGTGGGCGCGGCACCCATGTGTGATCAGCTATACTGCATTGTTTTTGCAGCTGTTACATGTACTCTTATTTTTATAAGATGCCCTGTGTTTGTTTATTTCATTTATTTCTATAGGGCTTAACTTGTTGTCCCCTGTGAGAGGGTTCTAATCTCCTATTTTGCTAAAGGAAAAATGAACAAACAGGTACATAAAAGCACATGGGCGTACATGTTTGGATGTTTAAATGAAGAAAATAGCTGAGCTCATGATTCTTGGATATTCAAATAGTATCCTTCAACAGACTCCACTTTGCTGTTTCTCTAGGATCAAGTAAATTGCTAAGACTATTAAACCATTTCCCCATCTTCTCCTAATTCAAGGGTAGACCTTTGTAGATAAAATGCTGTTTAAGGAATCATGCTGTCGCCTTAGGCATCACAATTGACTTAGAGCCCTTAGGCAGTTAAATGGACAACTTCTAGGAGTTTAAAACCAACCAACCAACCTACGTGTGCAGTGGTGGAAGATTTGTTGTATTTGGGGCACTACCTTTGCCACCTCTCCTGCCAAGTCTTCAAATATCCATTGACATAGCAACTCAATGAACTGTGGAGGTAAAAAATAAATCAAATTTGTCCTCTCAGAGACTTATTTTTGGTTAATGCTTCTTTGTAGATACAATGTTGGAACACGACATGCCCAAGGAGGGACTATTGGTAGTTACATATGATAACAGAGCTGTTTGAAAGACTTAGCTTGGGAACTTACAGATATCTAGGTTCCACTCTAAGTTAATTCAATGAGAGCCTCTGGGAGTACAGTCTTAACATCAGTATTTCCAGATTGAAAACTATTAACTTATTTCCATCAGAAAAAATTGCAAATTATACACTTTGCCAAGAGAGTGCTCTTGAGTGAACACTCTGCAAAGTATCAGGAATGCAAACAGCCAGTTGAACTGGTGATAGCATCTTGTAATAAAATATGGGGAAATTACATGACCTTTGAGCTTGGGTTTTTTTTTTTCCATTTAAAAAATGGTTAAGACTACATTATATCTAAGATTCAATAAATATATATTAGTAGAAAAAATGATACTGTGTGCTAATTATTTAATAATGTTTTTTGGACTATCAGACACCTGGTTAAATTTTCAAGTAGGGCAAAGTTTGGTACCTATATAATTAACCAACGTCCTTAATAAGCAAAACATTTTATACCCATAGATACACACAGATGAATCACTTTTCCCAATACTATTGCTGCAGAACCAACTGCTCCAAAATTTAGTGGATTAAAACAATATTTATTTGAATCACAAATTTGCAACTTGGGCAAGGATTGGTAGCAACATCTTTTCTCTGTTCCATTCATTATCAGCTGGAGGCTGGAATCATTTAAGGCTCGTTCATTCCTATGTCTGGTCATTGATGCAGGGGCTCGGGCTCCTTGAATAACTTCTTTCTCCATTTGGTCTTCCTACAGGGTCTTTAGCAAGGAAGTCGAGGGCTCAAGGTAGGTGTGAGCCAGGGCAGCTATATCACCTTTTCATATCCAGTCTCAGAAGTAATTTCCATGGTGCTGTATTTCCATCACGTTTCATTGTTAGAAATGATTCACTAAGGCCAACTCCATTCAAGGGGAGAGGAATTAGACTCTGCTTTTTTAAGGGAGAAGTAAAAATATTCGCAAACCACCACGATCACCAAACAGCAGAACTTTCTATATGACAATATTTAGTTTTGAACACAAGATTTCTTTTGACCCTTTAGTTTTAACTAATTAAACTTTTATAATAGATGCAGAAGTCAGTCAATATATAATTAATATTAAGGACTACTCAAAAGAAATAATAGCAGCTTTCTTATGAAGGTAATTCCTGAAAGAGTTTAAAACCAGTGAAGTATATTGCCCAGCCTGCATGGCTCAGTAGCTGAGTGTCGACCTATGAACCAGGAGGTCATGGTTCGATTCCCAGTCAGGGCACGTGCCTGGGTTATGGAGGCAGACCAAGGGTTCTCTCTCATTATTGATGTTTCTATCTCTCTCCCTCTCTCTTCCTCTCTTTGAAGTCAATAAAACATATTAAAAACAACAACAGTGAAGTGTAGTTAATCATACTCACACAGTACCTATCTATATACAGTATCGTGTAGCCTCTAACACACTTCATATATTTTATCTCATTCAGTCCTTTCAGCAAGTCTGTAGGTAGGTACTTATGTTATTCCTGTAACAGGAGCTCATATAGGTGAAGGAGTTTACCCAAGTTCAAAAAGTGAGCCATCAGTTCTTACTCCAGAGATCAAGGTCTTAATAGTCATAGGAACCTATAAAGGTCATAGCTGCCTAGATATTTTGGATGATAAATTGCTCACATTATTTATAAAATTTCTTCATTCCAAACAGTGTGGAATTTTTTATATTGAAATAAACTTATTTTAATTCTTGTTTTACCTCTCAAATTTTGTGTTTTGTTCATATTTTATATTGTGACCCAGTGCTGTATATTTGCAAATTTAAGAGCTTGGCAGAAACGGAATCAAGTAAAATTTACCCTCAACCTTGAATTCCTAGCTTAAGAATCATGACTGTATCGCCAGAGCTCTCTCTAAAAAGCCCAACGCACTGAGGCAATCGCCCATCCCCTGTATTTTCTGACAGTGGGAACCAAAGTACCTTGTTGGCTGTGTGTGATCCACACTTACCCTCTGAGCGGACAATGGAAAATCTGTAAAGACACATAAAACTTTGAAATGAGTATGTTTCCCTTAAACATATTCTTTTGTCTACTCTGCATGACGCTTTGTCAAAAATGTCTGCATCACTTCACATCTTGTTTTTGCATATTCTTCATGTGAGGGAAGCAGATGTGATGTAAGCGATGAAGAGTGAAAAGCACTCCCCAGGGAGGCACTCCCCACCCCCAACGTGTTCTTAACCGTGTTAGGGCGAAGTGCCCTTCCCTTCAGGACTCACCTGCGGCCTCCGTCCAGGGGAGGGGACGGGGTGTTTCCAGGGGCCCCCCTGGGAGGCCCAGGCAGCAGCAGTGCCCTGGCTCAGCTGCCTAACGAGGTCAAGGACAGCCTGGCCGGGGAAGAAATAAGGTGT
The DNA here is from genome assembly GCF_964146895.1 of Miniopterus schreibersii. Taxonomy (NCBI): domain Eukaryota; kingdom Metazoa; phylum Chordata; class Mammalia; order Chiroptera; family Miniopteridae; genus Miniopterus; species Miniopterus schreibersii. The sequence continues at coordinate 140,426,880 of NC_138101.1, forward strand.
CAGGTGAGGTGGGGATCAGGTAATAAGTATGGAGCAAGGGACAAGGGGGCAGGGGAGAGTTGAATGAAGGAGGCAGCAAGGCCAGAGTCAGGGGAGAAACCGAGTCCTAGAAATGAAAACCATTTGAATAGTCGAACACGTAAGAACCCAGGTCTTGTTTCTATCTCTTTGCATACAGCTAGATGCCTCTCTGAATTTTTTAAATTCAGAAAAATACTATGGCTCAACCTATATCCTTGTTTTGTCAATTTAGAGACCGAGAAACCAGTGGGTTAGCTATCTTCTTTATTTACTATGCTGTCCCTTGATCCTAGAATCCAATAACCAATGATTATTAACAAGACATTCAATATGTTCATTCAGTAAACTCTATGGGGACCTTAAAATATGTAAGGTTTTAGAGACATGAAGACATTTACAATTTAGCTTTGGTTTCTAGGCGAGACAGACAAATATATGTGTCGGCACAATGTGCTTAACGCTCTAGTAGGTGCACGCAATAGATGAGGTAGCTGCCCACTGGGGCTGCTGGAGAAGGCTCTTCAGAAGTGAACCAGGTTGTGGACGGATCAGGTGCTCCCTGGGAGGACAGGATTCATGACAGAGGGCTCAGTATGTGGAACAGCACAGGGAACAGAATGCTTTCCGGGAAAAGCCCCCCTGCATGACACTCTCCATCCTCAACATATTCTTAATCACGTTAGCAACAAAGTGCCCTTCCCTTCAGGATTGCTGCAGCCTCCATCCAGGGGAGGGAACTGGGCGTTTCCAGGGCTCCCGCTGTGAGGCCGAGGCATGCATCTGGGGTGTGAAGTGCAGTTTGGGGTTTCTGCAGCTAAGGCAGGTGGCATGGGAGATAGGCTGGTAAGAATGTCCAGGCTGAGAAGAGCCCTGCATCCGTGTTTCGTGGTGTTAGTTTAGCATCATAGTCACTGCCTCTCCTTGATTAAAATAATCCAGGAGCAACATGGCATAAATCTAAAATGTGCCTTCTCAATGCCTTCAGTTTTCTCATCTGCAAAGTAGGGATAATTATTTTGATTTTCATTCCTATTCTCAATAACTAATGCATAATTTTATTGTTGCTTGTCTATATTATTGCAGTGATCTTCAGCCTCGCTTCCCTGACTTCAATCTCTCCTTCTTAAGCCATTACTAGATCAAGACAAAAACACAACAAAGAATCATTAAAAACTGCATTATCATCCATCTTCAGAGCTCCCCATTTCCCGAAGAATGGACGCCAAACTTGTGAAAAGGCAGTGAAGACTTTCCACCAACTGATTCCAGTCTGATTTTATTTTATAGCCCAGCACATCCCATAGTCTTGCTTTCTTGGTCTGTGTGACCTACTACACTCTTTGTTTTACATGGTCCCCCCACAGGGGTTATTCTCCTTTCTGCCAACAGCTCCTTCTTTAGTTTTCAAGACCCAGCAAAATGACAGTTAGTATAGTAAGAAATAACATCTTCTGCTTCTGAGTTCCCGAGCAGCCACCGTATGATCTAAAGACCTTGGCCAGAACCCCCATTCTGCTGCTGTAAGTTAGCAGATTTTAGCAAGATGCCAACTTTTCTATAAGTCCTAGTTTTCTCATGCATAAAACAGGTCAAATATGAGTAATAATACCTACTTCACAGGGTAGTGGCATGATTTAAATGAGAGAAAACATTAAAAAAACTTTTATAAACTCTGCAAGCTCACATTAACGTGAACAACAGCATGGGGTCCTCAAAGGAGAACGAGAAGTGAAAACAACTGCAAGCAGGATTCGTGTCTCCAAAAGGCCACATGCCCAGCGTGGTGATGGGCACGTGCCCAAACCTAACTACAATGGGTATGTCCATAGAATTGGGGTAACCTTAATCATTTCTACATAAGGGAGCTCTGAGATGGTTCAGTGAGATAATATATGCGAAGGCAATGTGGAAAGTATATTCTATGGCTATACACATAGTAGTTGTCATTATTTGTTTCTTAAGTTACCATGACCATTCTCTTATCCTAAATAGAATTATTTTCATGCACTTCTTATAATTGTAAGGAATTTGAGGGTAAGCAGAGGTTTTAATCACGTTTCCCCTCCCACAGGATAAATAAATAAAGCAAGCAAGATCAATGCATTTCTTATGAAAACAGCAGTGCTGCTGGTTGGTGTCAGAGCAGCCTGTGTGCTCGGCCGGGCCGCGCTCTGTAATCCCGGCATGTGCCCTCTGCCCGGGCATGGTTACCTCCGTGGCGGTGTCTCTTCCATATATTTTAGTCTCGAACATCTGAATCATTAGGGGAAAATTCCTTTGCCGTTACTCATCCTTATCAGCACAGTGCTTCCTCTGATTTCTATAATCACAATTTCCCACGTTGCTATAGTTGCAGCTCTCATCTTCACGCAGTGTTTCTCCTCCGCTATCTAAGCCTGCGATGTACCAGCATTTCCTTTTACATTATAACCTACTGGAAAAATTCAATTTTCACATCTGTCTGGTGGATTTTGACTGATACTTTGCTTCCCTATGTCGACATTACTGGGAATTCCATGCATGTAAAACTGAATAGCGCAGAATAAAAACCAAATGTTAAACTTCAGCTCTAACACAAGGAGCTCCTTTTTCTATTGCGCAATTGTCCTGGAAGCTATTCCTGTCACTCAGTACCTTTTGATTTTTTCACGGACTGTGGGAACAATTACTGATTGTGTGGATGTACTTGTGGGTCATTCTTAATTGATTAATGTTATATAGTGAATGGATAGTTGGTTTTAGCTAGATTTTTCCCCTCCATCAGACATTGCATAGTTTTATCCAAAATGTACAAATTAATGACAAGCCTGCCATTGGAGTCTAATCTGAATACCCTTTTTCAATTTGAAAAATAATAGTTATTTAAGTGCCAAGAAAAAATTGGGATGTGGTGTTTTTTGCACAAAACTAGTGTCATTACAACTAATAGCCTGGCAAAAGTCTGCTGGTGATTTATGTTGTGAAAGTCATAATAAATATTACGAGCAATAAATTTTGTCCCAGCCAAGGATAAAGTTCCTGGAAACAGACTTTTGCAAATTGATAAACTTTTGTTGCCTTTCTTTTTAAAAAACAACAACAAGAAAAACCAATCGTATTTGAACACTTTGTAATTGTTTATCATTATAGTTACCTACAAAACACTACACCAAGGTTTCCTTCTGACAAAGTCTGCTAAGCATGATACACTGAATTCTAAACCTTTGAGTGTAAGTTTCAAATAAGGGGCAAAGTCAGGGCAAAAGGAATATAGGAAGAAACGAACATTTACTGAGCATCTATTATATGCTCGGCACTGATCAAAGGGATTCACTCATTATTTCACTTCCCTTCTGAACAACCCTGTGAGGTATATGGTATTATTTCCACTTTACAAGTGAGTACATCGACACTCAGTCTTTAGATCTGTCAGACTGCAAAGCCCAAGTTCTTTCTCACTTCACAAAATGGATGAAGTTGATGAAGTTTTTCCTATACAAGTTTGAATCAAAGAGGTCTTTAGCTATAAAAGAAGGTGTGTGCAGGTTTGACAATGTTTCTGATCTTGATCATGTATATTAATAATCTTAAACTCTATGAAATCAAGATCTCTCCAATTAATAATTTTACAATATATAGAAATGGTAGATTAGGTGAAGAATAATAAACCAGCTTCCTGATTTTTTTTTAAATAATTGTATTGATAATGTAATTATTCCAAGAAAAATTGGATTTCACTTATCATCAAATGCATGCTGACAATGACATGAGTACTGAATGGAATGCCTGCAGTAAAGAGAGCATGGAGAGGATGGTATTACAAATAGAATATGGGCACGGGAGGTAAGAGGGCGAAGGGTGAAATAAGGACAACCCACAAAGAAAACAGGAAAGAGAAGAGGACTCTTTTTGTTACTTCCACCAGCTATTTTTCAGGTGAAGATATTAAGCCCAGAGGTTTGCAGCTGTATCACTGCTCACAGTAGGTTGGCTTCAGGGTTGGGTTTGGAATTCAGGCTCCTGTCCTTGAGGAAGAGACAACTGATATTTATTTGCTGGTTTGAAATATCCTGCAATGTTATGTGTACAGTTGTCTCTAGGTTTAAGGTCAAAATAGGATCTTTGGGGTTTGAAGTTATTATGAAGATCATAGTCCTAGATGAAAGTGCTCTAACCTTGCATGGAGGAGAGGGTTACTGATAGGATATTGAAAATGACCCTCCTCCCCTTCTTATTATTTCTTATGATAACATACAGGGTGTCTCCCAAAATGTATACACATTTTAACAGCTGATAGCTCAATTTTGAAAATGAAATGTATTTTAATAAACACTGCCTTTATCATTATTCAAAGTGTGTGTCTACATTTTTTTGAATACCTTATATAGTTATTTGGAATTTATGAAGTATTTCTTTTGCTATCATGCCATTTGATTGTCATAGTAACTTTGTTTAGTATTATGGGAGAGGAGAACATCCATGAAATGATGTTTTATACCATTAAAATTTCAAATTGAGCCTGGCCTGCATGGCTCAGCAGTTGAGCATCAACCTATGATCTAGGAGATAGAGGTTTAATTCCCTGTCAGGGCACATGCCAGGGTTTCGGGCCTGATCCCCAGGAGGCAGCTGATCAAGGAATCTCTCTCATCATTGATATTTCTATTTCTCTATCTCCCTGTTCCTTCCTCTCTCTGAAATCAATAAAAATATATTTAAAAAAAAATTCAAGTTGAGGCCCTGGTGGGGTAGCTCAGTTGGTTAGAGCATTGTCCCAATACACCAAGTTTGCAGGTTTGATCTCGTCAGGGCACATACAAGAAACAACCAATGAATGCATAAGTAAGTGGAACAACAAATCAATGTTTTTCTCTCTCTCTTTCAAATCTGTAAAATAATTTCAAATTGAGGTCTTTGTTTCTCAATTTTTGATATCTTTTTTAGCACTTTAAAATTATGTCACAGTACTATAATTGAAAAAAATAAAATAAAGTTATAGTTTTCTTATTTATGTCTATATAAAAAGATGTTAATGTCTTTCTTATCTGTCTCTAGGGCCATTGAAGAAATCAAATAAAATACTATGATGAAATGGTTAGAAACTGTAAAGCTCTATTTCCTTATTATAGTAGGGATGCACTTATTTCACAGATGTTCCCTGAGAAAGGGAGATATGATGTCCATTTTTTTTCTCTTTTGCAGGGGGTAATATAGTGATTAAGACAGAGATCCTGGAGTCAGAATGCATCACATAATTTCTAGCTCTGCCAGTTACTTGCTGTGTGGCCTTGGGCAAGTTGCTTAACCTCTCTGTGTTTTAGTGTTCTCATCTGCAAATTAGAGCTCATAGAATTGATGCAAAGATTAAATGTGCTAATATACATAAAAGGCTTTGGATAGTGTCTAACACATACTGATTTCTGTTTAAGTGTTAGGTCTTCCTACTAGCTATTATTGTCACCACTATGGTCTGACATATTGTAGGTGATCAATACTTTTTTTAGAAAACATAAAGTAATTAACATTGAGCAATTGGGACAGTATTGTAGTCCAATATTGTAGGAAAGAAACAGAAGTTGTAGAAACAATTTACCTTACCATCTAGTAAAAAAAAAAAGGATGATTATAATGATGACATTGAGTCATTGAGAAAAGTTACAAATAAATTCAGAAGACTGTAAGTCAGATAGAAAACTGCAAAATTTTCCTGTATGTCATGGACAAATTACTCTCAGATGTATCATCCATGTAATTATCACAACAAACCATTGATGTATATTATATATCACTGTAGAGAGAAGAAAACTTGATACTCCAGGAGGTTCATCAGCCCAAGGTCACTTGGAAATGCATGGAGATAGGAATCCAGATTTTCTGAATCAGGCACATTTTCTACTACCCTAGTCCCCACTCAGAGCTGAGTCTTTACCTGTTGGAGTACTGAGATACCACATCTCTAAAATCAGCTTGCAGTCATCTCCTTCTCCTCCTACACAAGAGCAGGAGCAGCGGGAAGTAGGAGTAGGGAAGAGAAAGGGCCATTCTGTGAGCTTAATCAGGATCAGTCACCTTGAATGGCATCCTGTTCACCTCCCCCCAGTTTTATGAGGTATACTTGACAAATAAGCTATATGACATAATGATTTGATATATGTATAGATTGTGAAGGGATTACCACAATCAAGTTTATTAACACATTCATCACCTCACATAGGTAACATTTGAGATTTATTCTCTCAACAAATTTCAAGTATACAATTTAATATTATTGACTATAACTAACATGCTGTACATTAGATCCTCAGAAATTATTCATCTTATAATTAAAAGTTTGTATCCTTTGACCAACATCTCCCACTTCCCTCACACCAACCCTTCCCAGCCCCTCTCAACCACTATGCTACTCTGTTTCTATGACTATGACTCTTAGATTCCACATGTAAGTGATGCCATACAGTATTTGTCTTTGTCTAGCTTATTTCACTTAGCGCAGTGCCCTCCAGGTTTAAGTATGTTGTTGCAAATGATAGATTTTCTTCCTTTTTTTATGGCTGAGTAATATTCCTGTGTGTATATGTGACGCTTTCTATATCCACTGATGAACACTTAGGTTTCTTTCCATATCTTGGCTATTGTGAATAATGTGCAGTTAACATGAGATACAGATCTCTCTTTGAGATCCTGATTTCAATTATTTTGCATATATACCCAGAAGTGGGATTGCTGGACCATATGGTAGTTCTATTTTTAACTTTTTCAGGAACCCCTATACTGTTTTCCATAGTGGCGATATCAATTTACATTCCCACCAACAGGGCAGAGGTGTTCCCGTTTCTCCATATCTTCACCAACACTTGTTATCTCTTGCCTCTTTGATAATAGCCATTCTAACAGTAGTAAGGTGATAACTCCTTGTGATTTTAATTTTCATTTAATTGATAATTAGTGATGTTAAGCATTTTTTTGAATACCAGTTGGCCATGTGTATGTCATCTTTGGAAAAATGTCTATTCAGGTTTTTGCCCATTTTTAAATGGGATTTTTTGTGTTTGTGTGTGTTTGCTCTTGGATTGTATGAGTTCTTTATATATTGTGGATGTTAACCCATTATCAGATATGAGATTTGTAAATATTTTATCCCATTCCATAGGTTGCTTTTTCATTTTGTTGATGACTTCCTTTGCTATGCAAAAGCTTTTTTCTTTGATGCAGTTTCACTTGTTTATTTTTGCTTTTGTTGACTATGCTTTTGGTGTCATATAAAAAAAATCATTGCCAAGACTAATGTTAAGGAGCTATTCCTGGAGTTTTGTGGTTTCAGATCTTACCTTTAAGACTTTAATTCATTTTGAGTTAATTTTTGTGTGTGGTGTTAAGATAAGGGACCAATTTCATTCTTTTGCATATGGATATCTAGTTTTTCCAGCACCATTTATTGAAGAGACTATCTTTTCCCCTTTGTGTATTATTGGTTCCCTTGTCAAATCTTGGTTGACCATATGTGTGCATGTTTATTTCTGGGCTCTTGATGTTGTTGCATTTGTCTAATTGTCTATTTTTATGCCAGTACCATACTGTTTTGATTACTATAACTTTGTAGTATAGGTTTAAATCAAGAAGTGTGATGTCTCCAGGTTTACTCTCCCTTTTCAGAATTGCTTTGACTATTTGGGGTCTTCTGTGGATTTTAGGACTATTTTTTATTTCCTTGAAAAATGCCATTGGAAGTTTTGGATACGTATTGGATTAAATGTTAGATAATTTTGGGCAGTATAAAACATTTTAGCAGCATTAACCTTCCAATCCATGAAAATAAGACATTTTCTATTTATTTATGTCTTCTTCAATATCTTTCATCAATTCCTTATAGTTTTCAGTATGCAGATCTTTCATTTTCTTGGTTAAATTTACTCTTAAAATTTTTATTGTTTTCATGCAATAGTAAATGTGATTTTTAAAATTGTTTTAAAAGATACTTTGTTGTTACTGTATAGAAACACAACTGTGTTTTGTATATTGATTTTGTATCCTGTGACTTTACTGAATTCCTTTATTTGCTCTAATAGTTTTTTGGCAGTCTTCGGGGTTTTACTATTTACTGAAATACTGTAGATCTGCTAAATCAGCTAGGGTGGAGTGAGTTAGCCTCACCTCAAAGATGGCTGAGAAGAAGCTCTACCTCAGTGTGACTCCAAAGCCAGGTTCTTTCCACCTCACAGGGAAACTGCCTCATGCAGCATAATTCTACTAGGAGAGCTGCCATGAGCTCTGGGTGAAGCCCTTTGCACTTGCAGAGTGGCACTTAGAGAAACGTTCTGATCACTCAGGGATTGCTGATCTTTTAGCAAAGCAGACTGCCTGTGCCAAGACAGTGCCAGACCCGGCATTTATGCCTTAGTTATCATTTCTCAAAATGTGCAGTGTGTGCTTCAGATTCTTCTTATTAAAGTTCTCATAGTTGCATGTTTATTTTAATGCTTTAAAAATATAATTAGTTGTTATAATAACAAGAGAAAGAAAATTTTTCCTCAAAAAAAGAACTCCTTGAGTGAATCAGTTTTTGGTTATTTTTAAAAAACCATTATATACATAAAAATATGTGGTGTGTGGTCATAGTAAAAAACAATCACAGAAAGAAATCACAGGAGGTTAGCAAAACATTAGAAACTGAATAGTGATATAGCAATACATGTGCTTCTTTAAGACATTAAATAACCAGTGCTGATGGCAGGTGTAACACTGATTGCTGTTTTGCAGTAGTGATGAGCATAAATGCTCTTTTGAGAGATCCTCAGTAACTGTCATGTGATAGGAAAATAATCTGTGCTTTCTTTTGGTGCCAAAGCTCATGTATTGCTAATACCACTGTGCTTTATTCCCTGCATTCATAACTGAGGGAACAATGCATTTCAGTCAGAAGTTAGTGTAATTCAGATACAATCTTCCCCCTTCAAATGCTCCTTATAATAAGAACCTCTGGTCAGGTGTCCAAACGGACTGGGTTTAAATACCACTAGCTGCTAGCTCTTGACAGCCGTTACTTTAGCAAGTGACTCTAAACCTGAAAGGAGGGAGAACAGTAATCGGGTTTTATGGAGTTTATGGGTTTGTAGTGGGGAGACTATGCACGTTAAGTGCTTGGCACGATGTAGGAACTCACCACGTGTTATAAGCTTGCTCCTAAGTGTTCCACCGGGAGGTGGGTGGGCGATTATCCCAGCCGGTGGGCCTGCGTTCTAGGCACAGTCCAAATGTCAGAGACCTGTTCCATCCCTTCCTTTCCCCCAACGGGCTCAAAGGAGAGAATTCCATTTTCCTGGAGGAAATTCATGATCTTACTAAACGGGCTCGCTTTTGTTTAAACTTGCATTTTATGACTAGGAAAAAATGATTTCATTGAGGCATGCATTTAGAAGAGTGGATGAAAATACGGATATTAAACACCCCTAGTGTTTTTCTGGATACACAATAATGGCAAAAGATGATTTATGCAGTGCCATTGTCTGAAAAAATAAGCATTGAAAGCAATGGCATTAAAAAGGGGAACAGAATTTACCAAAGTATCTTGTGAGTAGAGAAGGTATCAGAATTTTCTCTTTCTAATGTGCTCTCCTGTGCTATTGTATGGATTAGATCTACTCTATGAAATAGTTTCTTATTATGGGTTAGAGAGACGCAGACTCCCTCATGATCTGCTCCACTTTAATGCTTTTAAAGTGAGAGAGTTTAATATTAAAAATAAAAAAAATGTGCAGGCAGATTTACCTAATGGGAATTTGTCCAGTTTGCTTCTTGGTAAAAACCCTGCGTCAGGAAGGAGATTTGGGAAGAGTTGAGATAAGAGTTTGAAAATGATTATTGATGAGTTGTAATGCCTACTGTTAGGTAGAAACCATGAAAGATCTTTACCAGTTCACCTGAATGGGGCGTTAACAGTGCACGTTGCTCTCCTAATGGAGCTGATAAGCAAGTCTTTGGAGAGGATGATATATGTGAAGAGACGTCCATGGAGAGGACATTATGATATCAAGACAATGACAAAACAAATTTCAATGCAAATCTATAGAGACTATATTACAATGTCAAGGCTATGGCAAAATGGAAGTCTAGAGAGACCATTTTACGATGTCAAGGCAATGGTAAAACAATGTCGCTGAAAGGTTCTTGAGACCACACTGCCATGTTAAACTGCAATGTCAAAACATTAGCATTGCAAGTCTTTAGAGATCAAGTACCCCTTTTAAGATAATAGCAAAACAATGGAAGTTAAAATAGCAAACAATGGAACAAAGAAATTAAATGAGTCCCTGTTACTATGGAGAGAAGATGGTACAATGTAGAGGCAAGTCAAAAGGTTGTGAAAGAAACATAAACAATGGGGAGCTGCAAGACTTCCAGGGCACATTCACCTTTTATTCTCGTTGTGAAGAGTAGCGATGCTCGAAACTTCAGAATTAAGGTTGCAAGCAAGTTTAGCCAAAGGCTGACAAGAAGTCAAGGACGAGCGACGGAGCTATTAGGTCCGTATAAGCAGTTGATTTATAGAACTAGAATCTCACTCCTTTTCCCTCAATAACTGGTTTATTGGTTTAATTTTTCAGGTGAGTTGTCTTCATGGCATGAAGTTCACAGATCCTCAGGTTCTGATTCCTGCTTCGTCTGTGACCTTTGTTTGTGATGTAGTGTCCAGTGCTCACTGTTTAAACTCAGATTCAGCTCACAGTTATTACTATGTGTCAATTTTTGCACTGGCCACTGAGGGTAAAATGGATTTTCCTATGAAGCTGGGAGGAGGGGGCAACTACCCACCAAGGGTGTTGTTAACAAATGGGGTGGAGAATGAGGGCTTTCTAATTGCAGCCCTGCTGCCCCCTTACTCTGCGGCTTTGAGCACACCACCTGACCGAGCTTTGTTCAAGGTTCATTGTATATAAAACAGGAGGACACACGTGTGGTTGCTGCCATTTGCATTCTAGAAACTGGACTGAGAATCCAGGGCTGTGCACCTTGAACAAGTTTCTTGGCTTCTCTGGGTTTGTTCATCTGTATAATGAAGGTGTCGATTGTGCTTGTACATGCTCTTTTCCAGGTCCAAATTTGGTTTTTAGAGTTAACTAAAATATTTATAGTACATAGGAACAATTAACTGTCAAAACTATTATTATAACCCATCCCACCACACACCCCAAATAGGTGGGGTTCTTCTTTATAGGATTTTATCTATGTTAAGAGTTTTTTACAAATGAATTTGATGCAGGCTTTAAAGTTAAAATAATAGGTATGAATAATACTTAGGGACATGAATATATATAGGTACACACACACACACACACACACACACACACACACACATGTATATGTATATACACCAAAGATTTAGAAACAGACAATGACTGTAGGGGAAAATATTACAGGGCATCACAGAAGCTTGGGAGCTTTGGATAACCCCGGAGAGGTAAGGAGTTAGAGGAGCAGAATGTATTATAATCCTCCTTGCCTCCACTTTTTCATCTGATGTGTTGGAGACTCAGAATGAACAGTAGAAGATTTTGTTTTAGCACCGCGCCAGATACTAACAGTAGAAGGACACAATTGCCACTGTTAATTGAGCACCTATTATGTACAGATTTTTTTCTGTACTCTGCCCAGATTTCTCAAATTCTTTCATAGCCTTTATATAACTTTTTAGAAACAACAACTGAGGCTAAGATAGGTTAAGTCACTTTCACAAAGCCACATTGCTAACAAGTGCCTGAGTGAAGAATGGAGTCTAGATTTATCACACTTCAAAGTCTGTAGCCAACTAATGGTAATCAGTGAGAACCATCCCCAGCTAAGGATACTGTGCTTTCAGGGCTTTGACCTTCTCATCTGTACTTCATCATCAGGCCATTCTCTCTTCTATCTTCAACCTCTCCCTCAAAGGGGCTTTTTGCTTGAAGTAACAAAACATGTATCTCACGTATCTTTGAGCAAATCTTTCACTAGTAGCATATTTTTATCTGGCTTTTCCTCCTTATGGCTGAGCTTCTCAAAAGAGTAGTTCCTCACCTCCCATTTACACTTAGGTTTTATGCTTCCTGAATCTTAGGATTCATGTCTCTTATAAGTTCTGGAAAATTCTCTGCCATGATTTTCTTAAATACTGACTCTCACATATTCTGCTTTTCCTTTTAGAATTTTTTAAATAGAAGTATGTTGGACCCTCACATTCTAGCTTCCATGTTCCTAATTTCTCTTCATATTTTTTATCTATTTATATTTCATCTAGCTCTCCTGTTCCTAATTCAGATTTCTAGCCATCCTGAGCCCCTTGTTATCGTTGCTCTTTTCAACTCCTTTGCTGTTGTACCTAATGTACTCATGACAGATTTTTTAACGGTAACATTCGCTTTGTTTCTGTCTTTTATTCTTCACATGAAAATTAACATGATGCTTTCAGAAATTTAAAATATGAATCTATGGAGAGTTAGCATACAAAAACTTAGAGCTCATCGTACACAGATTCATGGACCCCTGAGTTCTGTGGGTGCAATAATGAATAGCTTTGACCTCTGCTATGCCCCTTCTTGTCCTTGTCTCCAATAATCTTTCTTCCATATCTAGTTGTTATGTTATTTTAGAAAGCAGGTCCGTGATTGAAAGGATTACATCAGGATTAGTACCAGTGACATGAGTCCCTCAATAATCATTGATTTACCTGTGAGTCCTAGAGAATTTAACATACCTCTACAACAAGTAAAATATTTAGAAATATTTTACTTCAAAATATTAAACACTGCAACACTTACCCACTGGCAATAATGCCATTCTTAGGAGTAAAAGAATTATTTTTACTCTCTTCAAGGCAGTATCTTGCTGCTGTAGTTTTGTTAGCTTCCCCTTCCTCAGTTTACTCATCTGCAAAATGGAGTTAATAAAAATAACTTTCTTGAATTTTTTGGGGGGGTATTAAATGAATTAATGCCTAAAAGCACTCAGGACAATGCCTGGTATCGAGTAAAAACTCAGTAGAGATGGAATCATTATTTTTACGGTACTTTCTTTCTCACTTAATCAGACAAGAAGTCAGACAAGTTTTAAGAGAAAGTATAGTCAACATTTTAAGTAAAAGGTAATGTACTTCTTTGTAGTGGCCCCCTTTAATGGTCAGCTTTGGAAATAGGATATACTATTAGTCATATGTTCATTGGTGTGATCTAAAGACACTGTCGTATCTCTTCCTGATTTCATGATAATTATAAAATGAGTATCTTGGAAAACCATTCAATTTTCAGTGATCATAGCAGGAAGATTTTGGAAAATAGAAGGCCTCTTAGGGAGCTCAAGAAAATACTCCATCCTCACTAAGGTCCCTGTGGCTACCATAATCCAACTTGTTTCCCACCCACTCTTACCTGCTGGGAAAACTTTATATTATAAGCTACTTCCTGTAACTTTGTATTTCTTATATTGATATTAGAGAGCTAAGAAAAGACATATGGGATTGTGTTCTCTCTCCCCCTTTTCCCAGTCTATGTATAGCCTGCTTTAATGTCTTGGGAATATGTGAAATACCAAGTATAGAAACAACTTCTATCATGAGGTTTTCCCAGCATGTGTCAAGTAATAAAGGGTCATTGGATGAACCATAATTCTCACTGTAAGATGGATAGAATAATTTTTTTAGAACATAAAATGAACATAAATCTAATGAATATTATTAATTAAATAAATGATTGATTTGATGCCCAATATGTTTCCTGAAAGCCCAAGAAACAAACGGTCTATAAGGCAAAAACGTCTAATGTGTTTCTTTCTTCTCCCATAAAGGTTGACATTCAATATTATATTAGTTCTAATTTGTTTCTTTTTCTCAAGAATTTTGCTTGCAAGTTCAGGCGTTAGGAGGGTGTATGCAGGGTGTCCCCCAAAATGTATACACAGTTTGAATAATTATAAGAGCAGAATACACTTCATTTTCAAAATGTAATAGAATCTGCAGATTCTACATATAGAATATAATATATATGTACATACATATTCAAGAGCATACATACCTCCATGCATGCATATACAGCTATATTTATTTCTATGTCTTTCTGCATACATATAACAAAACATGAGTTCATACTCTCTGATTTAAATGCATTATCATAGTATTCCTTCTGGTTTTCTCCTTTTTTTAATTTGTAACTTCTTTCCTTGCCTTTGAGAAATCTGACTCTCATTATCTACAAAATATTAGCTTATTTGTTTATTTCTAGTATACACAGGAGGCAGGTTTAGAATTGCAAAGCCAAATCCCTGCAAGAAACACATTTATTAAGTACAGTGTTTGCATGCAGCCTTTTTGATCTTTAACCTTAGAACATCTGGGCACTTCACTATTTTCCTCAGGCACATAGGTTAGTTCTTTCAGTTTTCATGCTTTCAGTGCGGTTACAGTACTCAGCTGAAACACAGATATATGGTTCGGTTTATTTGCTACAGTTTGTATTCCATGTCTTGTTCCTCTACATCCTGATAAATTGTAATTAATTATCCTTTTGGAATGTGAAATAATATTATGGTTCTCAAAGTCAGAGCTGCCCTGGCTGGTGTGGCTCAGTTGGTTGGGTGCCCCCCGGGCATCGAAGCTTTGCCAGCTCTATTCCAGGTCAGGGCACATGCCCGGGTTGCTGGTTCAGTCCCAGGTAGGGAGTGTGCAGGAGGCAGCTGATCGATGTTCCACTCTGGCATCAATATTTCTTTCTCTCTCTTCCTGTTTCTCTAAAAATCAATAATATATATATTTTTAAAAAGGCAGAGCTATTCAAAATTGTACACTCAGGGAGGTGTCATTCCCCCGCCACTATTCATTCCTATTCTTGTTTTTTACCACTTTTCACCCACCCTTTATAGAAAACCAGTCTCCTTAGTTTCCTGTTCATCTTTCCTGTATTTATTTTCCAAAATGAACAGATACCCATACCGTTTCTTATATCTGCTTCTTTTTCAGTAGACCTGATCCTCCTGATTTCTGTCTTTATCCAGCTCTTTTCCCGTAAGCTTTGAAAATTCCCTGAAGATTTCATGTGTTTTCTTCCAGACTATTGTCATCAGAACTTCAAGTGGCCAACGACTCTCTCAGTGTCTCATTATTTCTGCTCTAATTTTTATTAGCCCTATCTTTACTAAAGTTTTGTTATCATTATTATTTATTTTATGACAGCTTTGTGGCCAATGTCTGCATTAGATTTCATTTTCAGAGGCCATTTATCACTCCTGAGACAGGTCACAAGAAGACTGTTCTCAATAAAAACAGTTAGAAATATAGGGCTTCATTCAGCTTCAGAAGTCATATTCTTGGAAGGGGGCGGGTAGAACAAGTGTTTTCTGACCTTGACCAGGTCTAATCTGGCCCTTGGCTGTCGTGGCATGTAGCCTCCTCAGTTTTACATGGCTATGGGAACAGAGTCTCTGCAAAGAAAGCAGCAGGCACACCATCAAATGGCATTTCATTCTTTCTTTAATGATCCGTTTCTTTGCTCTTGGAACAAGTCTGTAAAGATTACAAGTGTGTCTCAGGGGAAGAAAAAATGAAAGTATAGTAGAGCCAAAACTTGAGCAAGTTCACAAAGAATCATAAGGGGGTGGAAGAGGTATTAGAATATAAATAGAAAGTACAGTATTAGCTCCAAACAAATGCTTTCAAAGTCTTTGTGTGCGCTGACAGCTTCAGATATTTGATGTAAATGAATTTTTCCCGAGAAACAATGGAATCTGTAGCTTGTGGTGACAGTGTTTCTTTTCTAAACCTTGCTTTTCTTTTCTTTTTTTTTTTTGTTCCTGAGGTGAAAGCATAGCTAACTTAGGTATGTATTTGCATCAGAAAGACTCCCCAGCAGCATCCACACTAGTCAGTGATCATTTTTGCATTATTTTAGGTACCTACTTGTTTGCAATTTTCCTCTTTAAGTCCCCTGTCCTCCTCCTCACAAAGCACAAACACAGTCCCTGTCACATACAGAAACATGGAAACACTCAAATGATGGTGGCGATTGGCAGTAACTTCTTCAAGGCAAAGCCTATATCCGCAGTGCCTACATTTCATGTTTGCTGAAATCCCGTCGGTTTGTGAGAATCCACTCATCTCCATTAATGACACCTCCATTTACCTAGGTGCTTATGCCAGAAATGTGAGAGTAATTTCTGACACGTCCTCTGTCCCACAGAACCCCCACCCCAATCAATCATTAAGTCTTTCGAGATCTCCTTATAAAATATACCTCGTATCTGCTCTCTCTTCTTTACTCGTTGCTGCCATTCTAGTCCAAGTTCCCTCTCTTGCCCTCCTACTGGACCTCCTCTGCCCCTGCTGTATTTCCCTGTCCATAAGAACCAGAATGATTTCTTGAAATTTAAATAACATGCTATTCTGCTAATCAAATGGCTCCTGCCCATGCCCCAGTGTCCATGGCATTCTGCAGCACTTTGGATAGACTCCAACATTTTTTATTTTATTTTTTTAAATATATCTTTATTGATTTCAGAGAGAGGAAAGGACAGGGAGAGAGAAAGATCAATGATGAGAGAGTCATTGCTGGGCTACCTCCTGCACGCCCCCGATGACAGGGAATCGAACCCCGATTGCCTAGATCTTAGGTAGACACTAAACCGCTGAGCCACGCCCGGCTGGGCTCCAACAATCTTTACAAGACATACATGAGGTTGCATCTTGTGCTCACTGCTTACCCCTCCAAATCCTCTCACTCAACTTTTCCTCTGACTTTCTGGGTTATAGCCACACTGCCCTTCTTGTCCTAGACAAATAACCAAGCTTTTTTTGTTTTCTTCACATCTCAGCACCTGGAAAGTTCTTGCCTCCCTCTTTTCACCCAATTGCTACTCACCCTTCATGACACTTCCTCAGAAAGGCTCTTCTTAACTCCTAGTTCAAATCTTAATTCCCAGTTCACATTCTCTTCCACTACCTTGCACCTTCCTTCAGAACAACCTTCATGTTTCAGATTATTTATTTGGGTGCTTAGGTTTGTATATTCTTGTTCACTGTGTACCCCAGACCTGGCACAGTGCCCAGCATATGGTAAATGCTCAATAAATATTTGTCGAATAAATTAATATTATGGTAATTGTATGCATGATCTCAGACCATTAACTGCATTGTTCAGGAAAATCATAAAGACTGATGAATTATATATCATTTTCTCTCAAAGTGTTTTGCATTGGTTTTCAAATGAATGACTATCATTCTGTGTTCATTATCATCACCATGAGGCTCTCCCTTCTGGAATTTGCCCACCTACTTGCCTCTTTGTGAGCAGGCACTGGCGGTGCCCACCTTGGTAAGGTGATTTCAAGGATGTCTAGAAACATGGCCAGAGTTTCACTTCCACTAGCAATATAAGGAGAGAGATCCTCAATTTTTGGCTCATAGCATTAAAAGCTCCCTAGAGCGAAATTGTTATTTAGGGGAAATAACATGTCAGCCACTAGTGCCCATTATTGTCAAGTCCCAAGACGGAATGGTTGGCCGGTCAGAGAGCAGATGTCCTAGGGAAGGAGACACAGTATGGTTACATTTCGATTGGGTTGAAGAACTACAAATGCCAAGAAACATTAAGACATTCTCTTGAGCTGAGTGTGGAGGAATATGGGCAATATTGCTTCCCAGGGAAACCCAGGGTGGGCTGTTAGGCACCTACCAGCAAGCGAGATAAGCCAGGGGGTGCTGCCAGCGGTGCGGATGGACATCTGTGGGCCAGCAGCTGAGAAGGCTGCCCTTCTCTGCCTGGCTTATTTCACTCGGCATAGCGATTCCACTTCTGGGGATATATCGGAAGAAACCCAAAACACTAATTTGAAAGAATATAAGCATTTCTTTTTGGTTGAAGAGGGAAGCTAGACAATAAAGATATAAAGGTGGGGAACATGCAGTTACAGTTCCTGGGCTACCTGTGCTGAATGGTGGGCTCAACCTTTTACATCCCTGGCTTTAATTCTCACGCCTGGACCTTGGCGCTGCCTTAGTGGCCCCTGTCTCCTGGGTCCCAGAACTGAGATGACCTCACTTGACCTGGGCAGGGGCCTGCGTTTCTGACCCCAGCCTGCTTCCCTGACTAACCTCTCCTGACTAAATACTTTTCTGCGAGGACTTGCTGTCCCAGGACCCTACGGTGACTTCTCAGAGTTCCTCAGTAGAATGAATCTGATCTCCTTCCCATCACCTTGCCTCTGCAGAGTTTACAAAGCACTTTCAAAAACATTTTCTCATCTGATTGTAAGAGCAATTTTGTGAAATTAGAATACATTTTATAGATGAGGAAACTGGGTCCCTTTTCAGATTAAGTTGACTTACTTTCTTCTGTTTGCTTGGAGATAATTATTGCTAATAGGATGCTAACTGATTCTGATAAGGCAAATAATGCCCCCTTGGGCCAGTGGCCCATTTAAAATTACTCAAATGAAAAATAAATGAAATAAGAATGGAATGTTCTAAAATATCCCCATCCTCAAATCCATTGTGTTTAAAGCCACAGAAAGCCGGCCCAGTGTTGAGATGGTTTAACAGAGTATCGTGCTTATTGAATAAAAGATAGTCTATTGTGGGCACTTAAGTGATACTGAGGGTCTTCTCTAGAGCATTCAGGACTAGGGATGTGGCTTGAATTGGCATTCTGGTCACAGTCTGGATTCAGTGTGATCGTCTAAAGTTGAAATTAGCTTCTGGTGTTTGCCAGGTTTTTAAACTCAGCCCAGCAAGTGACTCCAGGCTGTTCTGGCAAATGTTACAAGTTTGCCTCTCTTCCCTCGCTGGGCGCAGGGCACGAGGCATGTGCGAAGGCTGCCAACATTCCTCTACCTGCTGGGGTCATCGTAAACAGGGACTGGGGCGATGACAGAAAAAGCTGGTCATAAAAGCCCAGAGCAAAATGGTACACTTGAAGGACTTATGGGTATTTCCTTGGTGATTTCATATTTGAATCTAATTAAGTTCTCCAAAGGTGTTTAGGCAAACATAGCATTTTGTAAAATCCACCCTCCCCCACAATTGCCATATTCACCGACATTTTCCTCAAACTAAATTGTATATATAGCATATATATACACAATCATTTATACAGGGAAAATCTACATGTAACCCTGTTTTATGGTCAAAAGAGTCTCCATGTGATCTTTTTGAGAATCCTCATTTATACATATGCATTATTTGTCTTCCATGGGGGGCATTGATTTTTTTTTTTTTTTTACAAAACATGATGGGGCTTCACTGTACTTATGCATCCTTTGCATCTAAAGAGCACTTAGTGTCTTTCATATTTAATATACTTACTTTATTCTTGTCATTGCCACCCACTTGCTGGTTTCAAGTGTGAAGGTCAAATTCATCTGTGTTGTTTTGCTGTAAATGGGATAGTTGAGATTCAGGAAAATTAGGAGCTCCGAAGCATAGTGAGTCAGCAGCAAAGAAAGCAGGAAGAGAATGAATTAATTTAGGGCCTGCTGTATGGTAGATATAAGAGCTTTCCTACATTATCTGATTTAGTCCATACCACAACCCTGTGGGATGGGTGTTATAATTTCTGCTTAACAGACAAGGGAACTGGGGCTCAAAGAGATTAAATGTTTTGCCCAGGATCACACAGTTAAGTGGAAGAGCTGAATTAGAATCTAAGTCTATGGGTCTGAGAGCCCATGTTTCTTCCACCATGCACATGGCCCCTTAGATCTGAGCCAGGACTCTACCAAGATCAAGTCTTTCCTCCAATCTATCCTTTGTAATACACAATCCTTTAAGGGAACTCCTGCAAATGCTGTTCAGCAGAAAACATACTGGTGTCTGGTCCCCAATGGGGTGTGCTTTCTAACTTTATTCTGGTTTTTCAAGTTACGTGTTTCTTGCTTTTCTCTAGATTTACTCCAGAAGGTGTGTAGAGAGGGCAATGGGGGCTGTGATTTGCTAAGTCATGATGACTATCAAATCAGTAGGAAGTACCTGGAGCTGTTACAGATATACCTGGTGATCTGTTGGAGGTGCACAGCTTTAGGCTCCAGAGCTAACTGTGATCTTTGCAGTAGGTCTAGGAGGCAGGGGATTTCTGTTCCCTAACCATCTCTTCACGGTTAGCTCTAAAGAATCAATAGCCCCAGAGGGGAATTTTGGGTTCCTGAACAATGCAATTTGGGTAGGGACATAAAAGAGAACAGGGTCCTAAAAATTTGTTTTCTTCACTTAGAGTTGGGCAGATGGTGAACCTACAGCAGTTGTAGTTTCCAAAAATGGCCACAACAGTATCTCTCATCCCATATAACTCACCCTATCATGTGACTTTAACTTTTCCCCCTTTTGAGAGGTGGGCCTCACAGGCCTGCCCTTGAATCTGGGTTGACTTGTGACTCTGGTAGAAAGGGTGCTCTGTGACTTCCAAACCTAGGTCACGATACAGCTTTGTCTGGCCTGGTTCTCATAGAATGCTTGGTCTTGGAAATCAGCCCCCATGCTGCAAGGAAACCCAAGCAGATCATAGAGAAGCCCACGTGGAGAGATCCACTGGGAGAACTGTCCCCCAGGCTTCAGCTCTGGCTGGGCTTCCAGCTGACAGCCAATGTCAAGTAGCCAGTCAGGTGAGTGAGCCACCTCGTCAGCAGATCCAACAACCTTTGGTTGAGCCACTTCAGCCGATCTTTGGGGAGAAATACAAACCTTCCCGTAGCACACTGCCCAACTTGCAGGCTAAATAAATGATTGTTTTATTTTAAGCCACTAGATTTTGGAGTAGTTTGCAACTGGAACAGAAAGCACGGCATAGACATAAAAAATGATGGGAAATCATTAAAAAAGTAGCACATATACATGAACAGCTTAGAAAGGTAAATGTATACTCAGGTATTATAAATCCCTATAATTAAACACAGAAGGAATTTTTAGTTAGTTCCTTGCTTTTAAAGATGGAATTTATAAAATGTGTTTTTGGTTCCAAATGTCAAGTAAGCATGTTTATCCAGAGAGCTTATCCTTGCTAATTTCTTTTAAAAAATGCAACATGTACTGAATTAGGCCATGGACTCGAGAGAGAGAGAATCCTGTGACAAGAGAAGAAAAGGGAAAAGCTGATAACATGGCGTGAGATGTGCGTTAACACAACAGTAATAACAATGTCATTTTGGGATTATATAATTCTGTCTTTTTAAACACTCAAAGATATTAAGCAAGCTTTTTAGCACAGCGACATTAGGGAAGGGGCTAGGACAGCGATCTCCTGTTCTCTCGCTCTCTCCGTCCCTCCCTCCCTCTCTCGGCGGAAGGCTGAGCACAGGAAATGCTATGACTTGTTTATATTCGAGGAACAGACCAACCTTAGACTAACCTGCACTTGCTCCCACGCTGACTAACATGAGCGACATCACTATTTGGGACAGTTTATTGAATTACTAGTACCCTGTGGTAATGTTTCTCAATTAGGCAATTATTTCTCCAAAACATCATTTTATCTTTGCCCATTCCCTTCTGCCTTCCCTCAGCCAGGTGCTTTCCTTTCTGTTTCCCCACCTTCTTCTTGGTTTCCCAGACTCCAGTCAATTTTCACCCTAAACTGGCTCAAACAGTTCCCAAGTCATCCCAACCATTATGCTGATATTATTCATCGCCTTCCCTGGAATTATCCTCATCATTTCCCACATTTATTTTAATTTTTTTTAAATCCTCACATGAGGATATTTTTTTCTATTGCTTTTCAGAGAGAGTGGAAGGGGGAGAGAGAGAACATCGCTGTGAGAGAGACACATCGATTGGTTGACTCCCTTACACCGTCGGGGCCAACTGGGGTGGGGATGAGCCTGCAACTGAGGTACATGCTCTAGGCTGGAATCGAACCAAGGACCCTTCAGTCTGCAGACTGACACTCTAACCACTGAGCCAAACCGGCCAGGGCCCACAGTTGTTTTAATAATAAAAAATATGTATTAAAAACTTACTGTGTCCCAGGTGTCAAGGTTTTCTTTAGGGTTCTTGTGTCTCTCTGCTTCTCTGTTTTTAGCATCAATGCCTCATTTTGTAACCTAAATTCTATTCCTTTTTTTCATGTCACCCAATAATTTTTCTTTTTATCTCATTCTCGAGTTTATTAAAAATTCTTTTTAAAATTGAGCCTGACTTTGCGGGGTGTAGAACTCTCCCAGCTACCCCCTCCGACGTCTTCTTCCTCTCTTCCACCAGAGAGCACCGCTCTCTCTCCTGCGTCCCTCCTACTTACTCTGGCGACACTGGAGTCATGAGGCAATTCATCTTGTTTGTCTGGTCTCTCCAAGAGAGAATTTGCATTATATGTTTCTCCAAGGCAGGAACAGTGGCTATTGTTTTAAATTCTTCTCATTTGTTGTATAATGTGGTCGGTGACAAAAGCCTGTGACAGAACTTAACAAAATGGAAAAACAAATGTCTCTATGATTAATCTGTTGAATTTGCAAGCGAGTGCTACTCTACATAGAAGAAAATAGATTATGGATATTAGAAATGGGCGTGATGTAAATGAATTCATTTTAATACATCCCATTTGTTATTAACATATTTAAGTGTGGTTACTCTAAACCCTTCAATATTATAGGTACATGGGAGAAGAGGGAATTTTATAAATACAGTATTTTAAAAGGTAGATCAATAGAAGATATGGCACTTAATTCTTTAATATTTAAATTCTAGAGTAGTTTTCAATCTCTCCAGATTTATCAATAAAATAAAGTACTTAGGTTCACATGAATACCTTACATTTTGGAAATTAACAATAATCAGATAATGGAGAATGGTGAGTGCTCAGATTTTATAAGCTGATTATTGTCATCACTTGTAGATGTGGTGAACATAATTACTTTTCCTCACTTTTCACCTTATATGTTCTCATAGGTTAGTGGGCTTCCCAACAGTCTTCCTGTGTCTTCTCATTCTGTATGGTTGCTTCCCAGTGTTGTTGAAAATGGTGTTGAAAAGAAAACAAGCACTGTCAGCTGGTGGGTGATGTTAATTGCTGCCCACAGCCTGAGAAATGAGGCAGAGATGGATGCTCTACGTATGCTTAATGCTGGACCCCTCTCTCCGCATCTAAATGGGCTACAGCGTTCCTGCTTAGTCTATACTGGAACTTGGAGAAAACCATCTGAGTCAAAGCACATCTATGGCTTGTCATCCACTGAAAGGGGCACTTTGAGAACAGAACTCCAAAATAAGATATGTCGAGCTACTTGTTTTTGAATTTCTTGAGTGACTGAAATGGAACTGGTTTCTTTGGATATAGCACAAGGTGAAGCCACAATTTTCACGGCAGCTTTTCTTGGAATGAGCCCCTCTGGTGCGAGCCCCAGGAACTGTCTGAGCCCCAGGTCAGAGCTTTTGTTGGGTGGCCTCCCTCTGTACCCCGAGTAGCATTGCGAGTAGCTCATCTGGAGGCCGAGGCAGGACATTCCGGGTTAGTACAATCTGCCTTGCACCGGGAAGCACAATACTAAATATGATATCCAGAAGAAAGCTGGGTATAATAACCTGATTGAAAATTTGTCCTTATGTCACATTAAAATTTACGTAATGAAACTAGTTAGGGTGGGTAGCTGAACATAACTGTGTTGAACTGCACTGTCCAATAGGGTAGCTACTAGCAAAATATGGTTATTGAGTACCTAAAATGTGGCTATTTTTAAATAAGATGTGCTGTAAACAACAACTTAGTTCAAAGAAAAGAATGTGATATATTTTTTTATAATGAATGTATGTTGAATTGATAATATTTTAAATATATTGGGTTAAATAAAATGTATCATTAAAATAAAAAATTCACCTGTTTCTTTTTGTACTTCTTAAAATGTGGTTACTAGAAAATTTGAAATCACATATGTAGTTCCCATTTTATTTTATTGTGCAATGCCAGTTTGGAGATTTCTAATAAAACAGACCCAGCTTTGAGTCCTGGCTCTGATCCATTGAAGTCCTTTAATTTCTCTAAGTCTCAGATCCTTCTTCCATAATAATGATACTTAGCATAGTGTTTTTGTAAGGATTAACTGAGATAATGTTGGTAAAGCACTTGGAAAATTACCTGGTAACAAAATAAATACTTAATAAATGTTTAAATAGAAGCTTAAGATAATTACCCCAAAATCTAGGCTCTTCTTTGGTTACTAACCATTTATGTGTCATCGAAAAAGTCATGTATCCTCTCATTTTTCAGTTTGCTTATGTATAAAATTATGGGTTCGTACAAAATATTTTGAATTAATTCTTTCAAAACATTTGGTCCATCATGGTCACAAGACCCAGGTTCATCAGTGAGTTGAGTCATGTGTTAGTTAAGGGGAGACAGGAACACAACAATGCATAGGCACTCTATGAGATACCATTTTGTCTGCTCGGTCTGCTCTGCCCCCCTTTCTGGAAATTTCCTTCTCTGCCATATGCATAGTTTCGTCGGAGCAGCCATGTTAGTACAGGGTGTCTGCCCCCTGGTCACAGTTAATTGGTAGAGGAGTGGATGCTTGTCTAAGGGAGGCCAAGCTTTCCTGGGAATTGTATTTGAGACCAGAAGATTGAAAATTTGGTTTATTCTTGAGTGGAGTTTATGTCAACTGGAGAGCGATCAGCAGCATCCATTTCCAACTCTGTGGACTGGGAAAGAGAGGCGGCTGCTCTGCAGGAATAGCAAAGACCGAGGCAGGTACACAGAGGGAAGCAGGGGAGGGGGGAAGAGAGGCCTTCCCGGTTCCTTGTGATGCTCCAGTCTTCAGTTCATTCCCGAGAGCAGGCTGTGTCCTTGTATTGTGGGAGCTATCCCCAGATCTTAGAGCAACACCAAACCTCTTTTTGCTGATGTTACTTTAAATAGGTTTCCTTCATTTGCAACCTAAAAAGTGTTAACTAATTTGGATGTGGTCCCTGTATTTAAGCCCATGGTGTAATGGGGAAAATAGGCCCGCGAACTAGGCTTAACACACTGGATAAGACGCTGTGAGGCAGGAGAGAGGGAATGAGGGAATGCCCGGTGGGGTTGGGGAAGGCAGCAACCCAAGTCATGCTTGAGGGGTGTCTCGTGAGAATGAAGCAAGGCTTCCAGGTGGAGAAGGCAGGGGCACGTTTCCAGGCAGAGGCAAATACCAGCATGAGATAGAGCGTTACGCTGAGGGAGTGACAAGTGCATTAGTTACTGTATAAAAGGATATATTGGGATTTTTCAGGCTCTAAATTTACTTTTAATTCTAAACAGTCCTTAGGAATATATAGGACAAAAAGGTAGGGAGACAATTAATGACTTTGGAGTAAGGAGACTTGGCTTAGGTCCCACCCCTGACGTGGATTAACTGTGCCACTTTGGGTAATTTGTGTGTTCTTTGGGAATTGGTTTTGTTACTTGGAAAGTGAGGAGGTGGATTACATTATCTCCATGGTCCCTTTCAGCCCAGAAGTCTGTGATTCTGTTTCACTTAAATAGAAAAACTTGACTACTGTTGACAAAGCATTTCTACTAGGACTGACTGTGGCAACGATTTAATTTAGATATGTTTCATTTCCTGTCAAAAGTATAATATGATATATGCTACATCAAAGAAGTGTTGGCCCAAAGACTTATTTCATAAACTAGGGAATTATGAAAGCAAATTTCAGTAACTAGCATCATCCCTGAGCCTGGCCTAGCTACATTCTTTCAATGCTTTGCTTTCTTCACCTGTGTAATGGGCCCAAAGAAATGGCTCTTATACCTAGGTATTGCAAAGCATACTAATTCACTAATGATTGAGTTCTGTGGAGGAAAGAATTCATTCCTATTTAAATATGAAAAACAAAAAGAAATTCCTCACGAGGATGTCTTTAAGGATGATTTCTTAAAAATTGTACCTATGTAAAAGTATCATAGAAGGTGGTCATAGGAATGGCAGATTTGTAGAAATTCATGTGCTTCCAAATACAGTGCGTTTCTTTCATGTGTATCTGTTATATTCCCTCCCACCTGTCTTTGGATATCAGAAAAAGGAATTCTTATTCTCTCTCACAACATGCCTGTGATGATCTTTTGGTAACTTGGATTTTGACATTCCCTCTGTTTATATCCAAGGACAAGTGCTCCATGGGAACAAGTGACACAGAGTGTCATTTACTGGACACATTTGCTAGCAAGCATGAATGTATTTGCCAAGTGAATGGGTTCCTAGACAAGAGAATGGGGATTAGAGGCATAGGTGAGGCTGAATGATAAATAAATAATTGCCGTCACAACAGTGACTAGGAGGATGAGTGGAAAAGGGAATCTGCACATCTCCTGTGGCCCTGATTCATGTAGCTTTATGCTCACTTCTTATGAGACCTTCTTATGAGACCTTCAAAATACACAGATGCTGAAGTTTGGTTTCACTATTGGTAAAGTACTATTTTTTTAAAAAGTTGTAATAACCAAGAAATCAAGTAGCATATTATGGTTTATAGTGAAATTGCCTGTACACTAATCTCATTCTTACCAGTAGAGTCCCTTTCTAAGGTAATCTGTCCACATAAATTGCTTGTGGACAGATTGCTTGCTCAGATAGCTGAAATGTTAAGTGTACCATGATGTCCTATCTCTACTGCGCCAGGTAGTTAAATTGCAAGTGAAAACTTTATAGTCTATGATACTTCAAACTTTTTCAAAGCATATTTGTATGTTATTATTTATCACAAATTATTTTTATCAGAGCTAATCTTATCAGCTAATGTGGTTACAGTTAGTAGTAGAGATAATCTGTAAAGATGACTAGCTTCCAAAATATGGACAAAAACTAATATAATAGGATTAAAGGAAAGCATTTGAGGACTTATAAGATTAATTCAAGAGGCTATATTTAGACCAAATATAAGTATGACAAAGTGGTAGATGACAAACTTTATAAATGTGATTTCTGCCAGTTATCAAAGTCTGGAAAGACAAAATTAAAAAAAAAAAATGTTTAGATAAACAATGGGTAATATTCAAAGACGGGAATAATTCTAAGAATGTTAGAAGCTAAATACAATGTTAATGTTAGAAACTAAATACAAAGCCTGATCCATGAAAACAATGTTTTAATTGAGGTATAATTGACATATAATAATATATTAGTTGTAGATGTAGAACGTAATATGCTATTTGTATATATTGCCAAATGACCACCATATGTCTAGTTAATATCTGCCACTATACATAGTTATAAATCTTTTTCTCGTGATGAAAACTTTTACAATATACTCTCTTGCAACTTTCAAATATACAATAGAGTTACTAACTATAGTCACCATGCTATACCTTAGATCCCCTTTACTTATTTATTGTACAATAACTTCCAATTTGTACTTTTAGACCTCCTTCATTCATTTTGCTCACCCCCAGAAAATAATTAATACTCACATTTTTGTTATGATATAATCATTACATAATAAATCATTCTATATCTACTTGTGTTTGCTTAAAACAAACATTGGTTAGAAAATCTATACAAAAAACTTGGAGTTTTAGATAGTTTTACTTGGTTTTAGTTTTCTAATGATGGACTACTAATATTACAAATTTGGAAAAGTTTCTGAGATGATGGAAAAGTGAGACTCCTATGATTGGGAAAGAAGGAAACGTATCATGTACTAAACACTACACTACATGTTTTCATATGTGTTATCTCATTAAACTGAGATAGGTTAAGTTGCTAAACTACCCACTCAGTAAACAATGGGACCATAATTCTGAACCCAAGTCCAGCTGACTTTTCATATATTTGGGAAGGGAAGACAGTTCATATTCAGAAACCTCTGTAAATTCAGTATCCATAGTGATTCTACTTATCATAGTGAATTTTTAAAAAACCTATTTTTTTTATGTTGGAGATACATAAATTTATAAATTCCTTTAACTCTGTTCCCCCATGTCCCACTGTCCCTAATTTTCCACCCACCAATAGCAGAGTTCTCAAAGCCTGAGATAGGAGCCAAATGTATGCTTGTTACCCATTTCATGCAGATAATGGCATGCTGACACAACCAAGTGTAGACAGCAGAACTAGGACAGTGGGTAAGATCAGTGTAAGAAGGAGCTTCTAAAATACTCAAGAATCTTCATCTCTTCCTGCTGAAAAAGGAACTGCATGATCTGCCCTCAGGGAAACAAGGGAAGGGATTCCTTTATTGGTAGAAGTTTGGCTTGACATCTAAGACATTTGCCAACTCAGTGAATTAGGAAAAGAGATTAATCACTGTGAAAGCTTATAAGAGCACAACACTTACCAGCTTTGAGCTTCATCCACACCATTGCCTCCACCAGTCCCTGTTGCCCACCCAAAGCCCATTAGTGAAGCAACTGCTGAGAGCAGCCCACTTAAGACAGGAGAACTTGGCAGGCCATAGTCACTGCTGCTTTCCCCTCATACCGCAAAGAATATCTCCATCCAAAACACCTTGGTCACAGCAACTATGACACCTTAGGCTATGAGATAAATGCTAGGTGAAATAAAATACGAGCCTTCCAGAGTTCCTGTTCTAGTGAGTGAGACGGATATGAATAACCAATGGAAAAGTAGTACTTTTCCATAGAGCTAAAATCTTGAAGGCACTAAAATCTTACTGCCCTTACTGTCTCTGTAAAACTTCTTAACTCCAGAAATGTCAGTAGAGCTAGGCCTCCATACTTTCTTTATGAAATGAGCATGGTGATGATGACTTCCATTGCAGAATTACCATGTTGTAAGTATACTCACATTATTCAATATAATTCTCATTTCCGGTAGTCTTTATCAAGAGGAAGGAATTTGGTCTTGGGTGAGAAAGAAACCCATTCAATACAGTTCTATACATAACCCATTTAAATATTTCCTGAATAATTTTGCATTACCCAATTTAAAGTCATTGATAATTTTAGAATCATAATTATATTGTTAACCCCCCTTGTTTTACACAGATGATAAAACTGAGAACCAGAAAAATCAAGGGAATTGCTAAGGCCACTCTGGTAATACGTGGCTGGCCACATTCAGACCTTCTGATGCTTGCCCCAGTATTCATGTCTGGTTTTGTGTCTGAGGGTACTGGGGCTGGCATACTTTGCCAGAGTCTAAGTGAAAAATGAGTACGGTGGCAGATGTTTACATTGGTATTTTTATGTCCTCTTAGCTTCTTTTTAAAATTCATTTTTATTCTTATAACATATTGACAGCTGAGTGAAATGTGAAGCATCTAGAAAACAGTCATTAAGCACTTCTGTATTGAAGCACATGGCTATAGAATTTTGTTAGCCAAAGTTGTAATCATCAACCCCTTGGCAGTTGTTAGCAAAATAAGAAAAAAAGATTAACTTAATTCTATATTATATCTATAATTCTCTTTGAGGTTACCCAGATTTATTCCCATTGATATAAATATATTTATATAAATTATAATATCCATAAATCAGATTTCTTAGGACCATGTGAAAAGTTGGAAAGTTGGAAAGTTTTCCTAGTCTCTGCAGGCTGAAGCCAATAAAGGAGTAATGTCAAATCATGACATCTCTAGACAGCATAATATTGTCTAGGAAGGAGGGGGGTGTGGGTGGGGAGAGAGTAATCAAAGAACTTACATGTTTTTAAGCATAACCCTTAAAAAAAGAATAAATATACATATAACATGTCCTATCTCCATCCCTCATTTTGATTGGTTTGCTCTTGATCATACCTGAATGAGTTAGTGGTTCCCCAAGTCCAAGTGGAAACATTTCTTATTGCGATTCTATGTTCCTTGAGCAGCTGTGGCAAACCTTTCTCCTGATGCAGAAAACACACATAAGATGACAGTAATATCAGTGATGTACTCCCAGTAAGCAAATTCTCCAAAGGTTAGTTGAAACACCAACCTTCCTTTCTCACATTCCAGAAAGCATATCTGATGGTTTTTTGTTTTATTTCTTTAAAAACTGACATTGGGATTTTAATGGGGATTGCATTAAATCTGTATTTTGCTTTGAGTGATATGGACCTATTAACTATGTTGATTCTTTCAATCCATGAACATGGAATATCTTTCCATTTCATTGTGTCCTTTTCAGTCTCTTTTAATAATGCTTTGTAGTTTTCAACATATAGGTCCTTCATATCCTTTGTTAGGCTTATTCCCAGGTATTTTATTCTCTTGGTTGCAGCTGCAAAAGGAATTGCTTTTTTCATTTCTTTTTCTGAAGTTCCGTTGTTAGTATACAGGAAAGCAGAGGATTTTTGTTTATTGATTTTGTAGCCTGCAACTTTACTGTATTTGTTCATTGTTTCTAATAGTTTTTTGGTGGAGTCTTTAGGGGTTTCTATACATAGAATCATGTTATTTGCAAAAAGTGACATTTTTACTTCTTCCTTCCCTATTTGGATGCCTTTAAGCTCTGGCTGGGACTTCCAGAACTACACTGAATAGGACTGTGAGAGTGGGCATCCTTGTCTTAGTCCTGATTTTGGTGGGAAAGCTTTCAGTTTTTCCCCACTATGATATTGGCTGAGGGTTTGTCATATATGGGCTTTATTATGTTGAGGTACTTTCCTTCTATACCCATTTTATTGAGTGTTTTAATCATAAATGGAGGTTATATCTTATCAAATGCTTTTTCGGCATCTATTGATAACATCATATAATTTTTACCCTTTCTTTTGTGAATGTGTGCATTACATTGATTGGTTTACCTATGTCGAACCATCCCTCTGCCCCTTGAATGAACTCCACTTGAAGGAGATGTATTTTTTTAAATGCATTGTTGTATTCAATTTGCTGGTGTTTTTGTTTAGGGTTTTTGCATCTGTCTTCATCAGAGATACTGGCCTGTAGTTTCCTTTTTTTGCCAGGTTAAAAGATGAAATACCGCCATTTGTGACAACATGGATGGACCTTGAGATTATGCTAAGAGAAATAAGTCAGTCAGAAAAAGCTAAGAACCATATGATTTCACTCATCTATGGAATATAAAACTGAAACTCATAGACACAGACAACAGTAAAGGGTAAAGGGGTCCAAATATATGGTGAAGGAAGATGGTTTGACTTTGTGTGGTAGGCACACAATGCAATATACAGATCATGTATCATAAAATTCTACAGTTGAGACCTATATAATCTTATTAACTAATGTCACCTAATACATTTTTTTTTATTGTTGAAAGTATTACAGATCCCACTTTTTGTTTCCCCATTGATCCCCTCCACCTGCATCCATCCCAGCCCCCCTCCCCCCAGGCCTTCTCCACACTATTGTCTGTGTCCATGAATTATGCATATATACATATAAGTTCTTTGATTAATCTCTCCCCACCCGCTACCCCCTCCCCACCTTCCCTCTGAGATCCTTCAGTCTGTTCCATGCTTCTGTGTCTCTGGATCTATTTTGTTCATCAGTTTATTTTGTTCACCACTCAATACATTTAATTAAAAAAAAATAAAGATTGCTCCTTAGAAATGAAAAATAGAAAGCATATCTGCATGAAAGTTGTATATTTAAAGTAACAAATTAAAACTTTCTCTCTATACCTATCTTCCTCCCTCCCTTCCAAAATCCAAAATCACATAACTTGTGAAGACATTTGACAGATTACCGTTTTTTTTGCCTGTATGTATTTTAAATTCTTTATGTGTAGATTAATGTTAACTTTTTAGGTCAGGTTTTTGTGGGTTAATCTGAATAGCGTGCATGTGTATGTGCAGGGAGTAATGACAAATAGCACTGTTTTATTTTCTTTTCTTGTTGATTCAGAGACTTTTGAGTCCCTGGGAACACTGCAGACTGCACTGTGGCACACTTGTGGGTGTTTACTGAAATGGCCTTTGCCTTAGGGAGACTGAGTGGGGGTTCCACCTTGGCCACCTACCTGTGTTGTAACCCTGGGTAAGTTACTTTTCCTTCCCGTGTTTGTTTCCCCATCAGGAAAATGAGGACGAGTGCTGCGAGGACTGAATGAGACAATGTGCGTTAAGTGCGTCCCAAATTCCTGGCACACAGTATGGACTTAACAACAACAACAATAATAATGATTATTATATAATTCTATTAACTCACACCAGGATGTAACCAGCAGGTAGCCAAACAATGGCTTTAGATTTTGTTCTCTACAGAGGTGAGAGGCACCAAGTGCAGGGCAGTGCACCAGGTATGACACCGCATGCTGACTGGAGGGATTGTCCTGTGAATGCCAGAAGAAACTCCAAAGGATACTTCCAAAAGCAAACCTGCTTCTGTGGGCCACACCCGAGGGAGCCACAGACATACAAAACTCCCTTTCTATAATACTCCTTGTTATATTGATTGGTTTTACTAGCTTAACCTTTTTGAGTCGGTTACTCTTTCATAACTGTTGTTAGTGTTTGGTGTACTAGATGTTAAATGGATAGTTCAGTATATTGATTCTGAATCTAATTTTGGTTTCCAGGGTATTGAGGATAACTGAATCTGGCGTTTAAAGCGCTCCAATACTGCATGAGAATTCTCTAAAATATTTCTGACTGAGAAAAAAAAGACATTATAAGCACATTTAAAGAGTTCCTAGTAAAAATTAAGTCTATGCAATTTTTTTATTGAGGATATCATTAGGCAGCATTGAAGAACTAAATTTATTCCGATAATCATTACAATGATGAAAAAATTCCTTGCTTCAATAATTGATTTATGCTTCATTTAAATGTACAGAGTAGTTCCAATATAATTTCTTATTAACTCTAATGACGAATTTTAAAGTAGCATGACTCTGAAATAAAGATGAAAATTCTCCACACAACTTATTGCATTTAAATGGATTTAATATTTAATATTTAAAAAATCATTTGATGTAAATAGCCATCATGAATCACGGCAAATATACTAAGATGTAATTAAACGCTTTTTTCTCTTTAAATGCATCTACTTGTTTCATAATAAATTATTTTTGTACTCTTTCTTCTTGGAAGCTGTGCTAGTGAAGTTATTTTTAATTGTGAAATAACATCTACTAAAATTCAGTGAATTTTTAAAAATATCCTCTCTTAGGCAAATTCAAAGTAACTAGATTATTGCTTAACATTTGGTTTTATCTTACAATTGTTTAAGCCACGTTAGTAAACACCCATATCTAAGACAGAGGGAAAAAGATAAAACTTGGAGAGGGGCAAGATTCTGTACCTATAAAGCTGACACTAGGTACGATTGTGCCCACAGAGAAACCTCCCTGTGACTATGGTCTGGACTGAAAATTTTCTGTTCTGACAATCCATGTCATCAGCTGGGGGTCGAGACAGGCTTGGGATATATAGTTCCTACTGGACAGATCCAGAAATCAGGCGCCTAGGAGTTCAGTAGTCGGAGCAGCTGCCGGGGCTGAGGGAGTTCTGAGTCTGTCCTGTGGCGCTGTGAGATTAGGTCACGCAGAGTCATTTTAGGTGCGGTTCCCATCAGAAGGCTGGGCAATGTGGGCTGTCAGCAGATTTTCTTTGACCCTTAAGAATGTGACCAAGAATCACACGCACACACAGACACACACACACACACGTACACACACTCAGCCAATAAGAACAAAATGGAATTCTGGGACAATCTCTAATCCACGCTCCATAAAGCATAAATGTTTTTCGAACACACTATCAGATGTTAGGCAAGCAGCATTTCTGCCCGAGTTCAGGCAGTTCCAGAAGCACTCAGGACTCGGTTCGGTGAACTTGGTTGGTAGCAAGGAGTTTGGAAAAAGGAGCCCAAAGACCTAGTTAAAGTCCAGTGACGCACTTAACAGTGAGTAGCTTTTTAAGACCTCAGTGTCCTCACCTGTTATATAAGGACCATGCTAATTTTCTGACAGATTCTTGGAGTTCATAAAGTGCATGTTAAATTAATGCTGGTTACAGTTAGGGTGACCATATAATTTTGTCATTTAAACCAGGACACCTTTGAGACAGAGGGCAGAGGCCCTGAGAATGGTCCTGGGGTAATGTACACACTTGGGGACTATCTCGGGCCAGCGGGCGTGTGCTGGCTGTGGGTGAGCTTTGAAAACTGGAGAGCTTGCTCAGCTGTAGGTCGTGGTGATGGCCCGGGTGATGGCCCGGGTGACGGCCCGGGTGACGGCATCTGAAACCTCGCTGCCAGGCCCCCGGGGAGCTGCAGGAGCTTCTCTCTGCCGCCCTGGGAGGAAACGCGGCCCGCCGGCCCATCGCCTTCACAAGTCCACGTGTTAACATGAAACGGGTGTTTCTAGAGAAGACTTTCCTAATGGAAACGTTTTTAAAAATTGCGATACGTTTGTATTTCAAAGCCTATAAAATAGTTTTTAGGCTAATCTATACTGCTTCTAAGGCAGTAATGAGCAGAGTCGCGTTTTCTTGGAACCAGAAAGGTGGGTGGGGGACCCTGGGGCTTTCCCAGCTGGAGAGGGCCCGCGGGAAGGAAGGGTCCACGCTGTTCTGCAGGCTTCTCATCACACTGATTATTCATTCTGGCCAAGAAAATTAGCCTACTGAGTGCAATGATCTTGATGTTTACTTAGAGAAAATACTTTTTTATTACCAAACGATCTTTCCTCTGCGTCTCTTTTGTGCTTGGAGAAAAGAGAACAAAGGGGATTAAAAATGCCATATTTTTGCAATTGTTCGATATAACTCCAGACACGAAAAGCATTATTTATTGAAGTTTGTATTATTTAATCACTATTGTGCAGGGTGAAAAAATTTCAGGTAAGCTAAGTAAAGTTGGCTTTTTTCTTTGTGAAAAGTATTATGAAAGATTTATTCTTTTATGACATTTTAGTATTAAGCTAGTTGTTAGACGCCGTGCTGTCAGGGATTTTACTAATAATGGGCTAACTGGTTATGCACCTTTATTCCTAAGAATCCAAAGATGGCTTATATTTAGAATTATCTCATTTCACATAAGGAATATACTGTTTTCCTGTCACATACAGCAGGGTGGTATCAACAAGAATTGCCTTAGCACATATACTGAGTCAAGACTAACAACAGCAAATTACATTCCCAAACCAGAGAGAGATGACATTCATCTTCTTAATCTCAAACTCCACAAATCTGAGAATAGTTTTAGAATTACAGACTGCTTTTTACTAACAAAATTAAAAATTTTGAAACAATATATAATAGAAACAGTACATTTAAGATCCAAGAAACTCTCTCAGCTAATATCTAGGACTCAGTGTTTCTTTTGATGCATATGTATAAAAATTCTCCCTCAGTCACATCTGAAAACAAGGCTAGAGGCATACGAGTTGCCACCTGAATCATGCAAACACTATTGGTCAGTCTAGGAAAAGGCCATGTTTCATTGGCATTTGAAATTTTAACAAAGAGGGTGGTTATAGCTAACCATACATTTTATAAATGAGTACCATTTTGTAAATGGGCGCAGCGGGTGCCTTAAGTAATGACCTATACTTTTTGAAGTGTGTTCGCTACAATAAGTCATACACTGTATCACTTAAGGGCTTATCATCTCATATTGTTTCTGAAAGAATGAACCCTGTGCATACTAAAGTATGATTATTTTAAGTACAGAAGGACATAAGGTATAGGACATAGTTTTATGACTCCAGTCACCTTTGAGATATTGTTAACATCAGTGATACTTATAATAAAAGTGGATTTTACAGTTTTTCCCCCAATTTCAGCTTCATTATGCCATCAGTTCATGTAAATAACCAGTGATATATCTCGTAGAATTTTTTTCACATATTATGAATTTTGACACAGAAACACAGCATATTATTTAGAATATGTCTTATTCACAGATTGTATTTTTATATTTTATGCTCTTAATTTTAAAAGCATGAAAGTTCAATATCTCATAGTCTGAATACTAATAACACTAAAATTATATTAAGTCTGGTTTTTATATAGAGTCCTTTATTTATTTTTTTTAAACATCTGGGGGTTTATAAGAAAAAATGCTAATCATTGGACGGCAGCAAGTCCGGATTCACAGTCTTACCCATATTTCATGATATACCAGCTGGCATTTATTGAGGAATTACGATTGCTGGGCACTGTGCTTCGTGTTTGCTCAGTGAGGATCCTGTGATTCCAACCCAACTCTATACGGTTCATCAACTATTACCCTCCTTTAACAGATGATGAAACTAAGACTCAAAGGAGGTTGAATAGCTTGGTCAAGCCCCACATGTATGAGACGTTGGAGCTTGTGTTGGGATCGGGCAGCCTGATTCTAACACCTGAGTGTTTGACTACATACAGGAGCAGCTTTCCTACAAAACCCAGCTGGAGCCAGGAATGGGGCAGTTAAGAGAAAACACTTTAGGAGAAGAACCATTAAAAACATTATAGAGGTGCATACATAAGACCCTCTAGATTAAAATACGTAAGCACAGGGTCATTCACCTTTTTGTTTTACTTTACATTCTGATGTAGAGTGAAAGCATTTTCCTTGACAATGGCTCTATTGACCGAAATTCCACAGAATTGTCTTGCATAAACCATATCCATACTGTATTTTTCACAACCTTGAGTTTCAGTATCTTTAAGTGGCGCAAAAACATCTGTAAAGGAATACAATTGAATTTCTATTCTAGATTCTTACAAATTTTGTTCCTAATGTTTTGCAATTGTCTCATCCACACCTAAATGCACAGCAATTACTTTCTGTAAAAAGCAACTTGTCCTTATCTAGTTTAAAATTCATCATTTTGATTTTCTCAAGAACAACTCTCTTTGCATACTTATACTTATTTCATTTATTTAATCAAGTTGTGTAATTACAGTAGCTATTATTGTCATAAACAGGATTAGAAATGAGAATAACATGCCTTAGGAACTGCATAACTCAACTGGCATTCAGCATGACTTGGGGACATCAGCCTGTCTGTGTGAAAGGGGAATGATGACTCCCTTTCTCTTCCTGGCTGTGGGTCAGTTGTGCAACCCTCTTGTTTATACAGAATAACTCTGAATGAAAGAAGATGTATAAACGCAAAGTAGGAAGAAGGTAATGTCAGAATTATAAACTGCTCCAGTGTCATAATACATAACCTAAGTATTGCGATTATACGTGCTTATTAAAATGTATATATACAAACATATATAAACACATACACATATACTCAGGCTTAAATTTTAAATATTTAAAGTAATTTTTATGTGCTTTTAAACTTTCTGAAAAGTCTTCTATTCAAGCATAAAAAAGATGTTGCAAAAGTGTTAAGAGCTAAAAAATATAACTCAATAATATTTCTTCATTCAAACCATGATATTTTTGAGCATAAAAATGTTTAGCAGCCTATTATGAAGCAATATTTGATGCAATTTATTACATTAAAATGACATGATAGTTAAAACATATTTCTACTAAGATGTATATTTTTGACTTGATAAAATAATTTGAGACGTGTCAACTCAAAACTCATAATGCTAGTTATTTTAGTAAAATAAAATGGAGGCACTTTCATTCTAATAAGTATATGCCAGGCCTGAAGTGACACCTTCCTGTGCATCTTAAGTTCTCATTTTATCATGTTTTTAAAATCCACACCTCATATTTTCTGTTACCTTATATGGATGGTGCTAATGACACACATAGTAAACCTTCTATTAGCCTGGTAGTTGAATAGGATTTGTTTAATTTTAGCTGTCAAGTAATGTGGAATAAAAAAACAAGCACCATCCTGGTAACCCTGGGAGTTAAAAGTAAATATTTAACAAACAGCAATAATTTATTGATTGCATCTTCTGCCAGCATACAATTAAAAGTGCAGAATATGTCCATTTGGGGAGCCCAATGACTCACTTTTCTGAGTGGTTTAAAAGAAACTTCTTCAAAGCAGGTGAAAGAAACTCCAAGTTTGTGAATGGTGCATTTTTTCCTTATTATATGTAAAAGGAATCATTCCTTATGATGTTTCACAAAATATTTTGTCAGTGATTTAGGTCCTGGGGGTGGTGCCTTCATGAATGGGATCAGTGTCCTTATCAAACAGGCCCAGCGAACTCCCTGGCCCCTTCCACAGCAAGAAGACGGCTGTCTATGGGCCAGGAAGCGGGTTTTCGCCCAACATGGAAATTGCCTGCACCTTGACCTTGGATCTCAGAACCATGAGAATTAAATTTCTGCTGTTGCTAAGCCATTTAGACTATAGTGTTTTTGTTCGAGCAGTCTGAACAGCCTAAGACAAAACTCCAGCCTCTTTCTGGGCAAATAAGCAGAAAAGTCTCTGGCAGAGTGTGCACCAAATTGCATTGGACAGTGGCTGTCTCTTGGGGCTGGAGTTGGACCATGGTGAGGGACAGTTTCATTATTTACTCTCTACATTTCAAAAGAGAGAGAAAAACTGATGATAGAAGCATGGGTGCTTTTTATATTCTATTCTTGCCTTTTATGTATTTTCTGAAATTTCCACAACGGATATGTATTAATTCTATTTCATAACAAGAAAGCAAAACTTTAGGCTCTCAGGAGTCCATCACTAAGCGGAGGGGTTTTGAAGATCCTTTCAAGTGAAGGTCCCTGTTTACACCTGTAGACTGTTAAAGCCTGCACAGGCCCCGAAAACCTTGCTCACCTTTCTTCAGCCCACTGGGAAGTGGACTGGGGCGCTGCCTAAGCCTCGGTCTGAGCAAAGGCCTGGCCACAAATGTTTTCACTTCATTCTCCCTTTAGGGCTTCCTGCCTACATTTACATTGTAATATGTCTCAAAATTATCCTGTTCAGAGCTAGAGATCCAGCTTCATTTTCTTTTTATCAGCTGAAGTTTCTTGAGGCATAGTTTACGTAAAGTAAACTCTACAGTGTGAGTTAGGCAGGCATGTGCTGTCCTCAGGACCACCAAAATAAACACAGAGCCTGTTTCCTCAGCTCAGAATGCTCCCTCATGACACTGTGGTTCATTTCCTCCCTTACTCTCTTAGCCCCGGTAACAACTGATCTGATATCTGTCCCTGTAGTTCTGTGTAACTTTTCCAGAAAGTCGTACAAATGAAATGACTCCGTATGTTTCATTTTGAGTCTGGCTTCTTCATGTAACATAATTTTTTTGAGATTGGTCCACATTGTCGTCTATCGGTCATTTGTGCCTTTAAATTGCTGAGTGGTACACCCTTGTTCAGATGTATCACCAGCTGGGGGACACTGAGCCGTTTCCAGGTTTTGGCGATGATGACATGAAGATATCGTAACAAATATTTGCATACAGAGCTTGCTGTGGATATATATTTTCTTTCTCTTCGGTAAATACCTAGGAGTAAGAGCTTCATTTCTTTTTTTTTTTTTAAATATGTTTTTATTGATTTCAGAGAGAGGAAGGGAGAGGCAGAGAGAGAAACATCAATCATGAAACAGAGTCATTGGCCTCCTGCACGCCCCCCACTGGGAAGCAAACCCCAAACTTGGGCACTGACCAGGAATCGAACGGTGACCGCCTGGTTCCTAGGTCGATGCTCAACCAGTGAGCCACACCGGCTGGGCAGGAGCTTCATGTCTTTTAGACTCAGGTGTTCCAACCCCATTTATTGAATAATCCATTTTTTCACCACTTGTTGGAATATTGTTTTAATGCAATATTAACTCCCCTTCTTGCTCTCCTTTTCCAAGATTTCCTTGGCATATCATACACATTTTTCTTCCATTTGAAATTTTGTACAGTTTAACTGTGTACCAAAAAGCCAACTAACAAATAAATCCTATTGTAATTCTGATACTAATACATAAAAATATATCACACATGTATTAATTCAAAAAGGATTGATATTACTACAATATGAAAGTCTTCCCATTCAAGAGCACAATATGTCTCTCATTTGTTCATTTTATGTTTCTTAATTAAATTTTATAATTTTCTACCTATAACTTTTATACCATTGTTGTTAAATTGATTATATACATTATATATTTTGGTTGATATCTTTAATTGGATATTTTCTACTTTTATTTCTAAGTAGTTATGACTGATATTTATTCATTCATTAATTTATTTAACAAATATTTTTATCAGGCACAGTTCTAGGTACTGGCAATAAAATAGTGGTGAGATAGAGAAGTTTATTGTACTTGCGCAGATTATATTCAGTGGTGTGTAATAGAAAATAAATGCATACACATGTCTTTGATGGTTATAGTGCTATGTCAATAATTTTAAGTTGATTTCTTCATGGACCACCTAGGGAAGTAGTACAGCTATGTAATAGAACTTAATTCCTATGCCTTACAGCATTCCAACACTGGGAGGCAAGACAAAAACGAATAGGTCATAGAGTGGACAAATAACTAGTGACCAATGAGATAGGTAGGAAATTAGCATGTCTAGTGTGAAGAGAAGAGTGTTATGAAAAAAAAGGAGCAATTTTGTCTAATGTTATTGAAAAAACAAATAAGATGAGAATAGAAACTTTAATATTAAATAGTTTGAATAGAAAGCTGTGAACTTTGATGAATGTTGTTTCAGTAGCTTAATGGGGAGGAAATTCTGATTTTTATATATGTGTATATATTTATATTTATGTATATATATATATCCATAGTAAGAGTATATATCTCTGATTTGATATATAATACCTGAATATATATATATATATATATATATATATATATATATATATATGATTTTGAAATATAAGTATATCCATAGTAATAACAATAACAACAATAGATAACACTCAGGGTCAGGCATTTTAACTATTCTCACACTTAACTATAGATGTATTGATTCATTTAATCCTCAAAACAGTGCAATAAGTTAGATATTATTTCCCCACTTTTTTCAGATGAGAAAACCAAAGCAGAGAAAGTTTAGGTGACTAGCACAGTCACTCAAATAAATTTTATTATTATTACAAAGCATTTTAGTTGATTCTCTAAGATTTTCAAAAATATGATTATATAATCTATAAATAGTGCCGATGTCTTTGTTTTTGCTGTGCTTATTGATTATGTATATCATATTGCTTTTGACTGAATCCTAAACACAATACTAGTAGTGACAGTAAGTGTCCCTGCCTTATTACTAAAGATACAAAACTACTAACATTTCTTCATTTGATCTGATGCTTGTGCTTGGCTTTTGGTAAATGCTATTTAACTTACACAAAAATCTTTTTTCCAATTCTTGCTTAACTATAAGGTTGTGTAAAAAAATAAATCAAGTTATAGCAAACTGAATTTTGTCAAACATCTTATCAGCATCTATTAAGGTAATCTTTTTTCCTTTTGAAATGACTTACATTGGTAATCCTTCTATTATTAAACCATCCTTGCATTTCCTAAAAGAAATATACTTAATAGAAACGATTATTTAAAATGATATTCCTGGATTTGTTTTGCTAATACATAAACATTTTGCTTTTAGATGCTTGATCTGATCTGACATAGTACTCTGTTATTATAATAATATTTCTGCAGAAAAAAACTGTGTGAGTATTCATACTAAGAGGGACAAAATTTAAGAGGTCAGGATTTTCTACCAAATAAAATTTTTTTTAAGTGTTTTGTTTTGGATAAAATGCTGTGCAAAAGAGTGAGTGTGCCTGTGTAAGAACTGTGTGCTCCTTTACAGTTACAACTACATCTGATCTTGTACTTTTTTAAATGGTAAGACTTTAACACCCGCTATAATTATTGATATGTTTAAAATTGCTATTCTTTTGAGTCAACATTTTTTGTGTTTTTTTTTTGTCTAGTCCATGGTCTGTAAAAAATAAAAATTCTATCGGTTAAAAACAATTCACATTCTGAAATGGGAGTTGGAAGGAGAGCTATCTAAATCAAAAGTAGATCCATGTACAAGTGTATTTCTTATGTACAGATGTATTGCTAGGAGAAGAGTGTAGACATGAGAAATTAGTCAAGCTCTAGAGTTTGGAAAGTGTTTAGCGTCCAGAACGAGAAAGAACATCAATGTGGGAATCAGGAAAGGAACAGACAGAAAGCTGCAAGAAAAGTTTCGTTAGTGTAGAATCATGTGAGATAAAGGGAAGAAAGTTCAGAATGTGC
Source organism: Miniopterus schreibersii (assembly GCF_964146895.1). Classification (NCBI taxonomy): domain Eukaryota; kingdom Metazoa; phylum Chordata; class Mammalia; order Chiroptera; family Miniopteridae; genus Miniopterus; species Miniopterus schreibersii. Next base: position 140,468,798 of record NC_138101.1, read on the forward strand.
TAATGTGGTTCTAGGTACTACTTTCTACGAAGACTTGTACCCACTTTATCTGGGGTTAAAGTTTGAGTTGGGCTGTGCCTATTTCTGGTGCAGTGTCTGAGACAGTGTCTTAGATATAAAGAGGCTGATGATACCAAACTGATCTTAACAGTGTTCTTGAGAGCAGTCCATTGGGTTCAGTGTGTACTCCTAAGCGATATTAAAGAGAAAAGAGACCTAGGAGAGTTCGAGAGTGATTGGGAATAACCTCTGATTTAGGAGAAATCAAGCAAATTCTACAGTACTTCCTCTATTTCGGTTTTCTTGGTGCTTCTGTTGATCCTCTTTGGGTCATGTTTCTATAGTCCTTTCAAAGTCTAATTTATTTGGATCTACTTTTGATTTAGATAGCTCTCCTTCCAACTCCCATTTCAGAGTGTGAATTGTTTTTAACCTATAGAATTTTTATTTTTACAGACCATGGACTAGACAAATATATATTGATTTTAACCGATAGATTTTTATTTTTTATTTTTTACAGACCATGGGCTAGACAAATATATAGTGACTTTAAGAAGTTTACTTAAACTTCTAGTTCTAGAAAAGGGGTCTACGAAGGAGTCTTTGTAGTAGAATTAAAGATGTTTACATTTCCTTCTGTTAATCTGCCTATCGAAACACATCCAGCATACAGATGTTTCCAGGCAAAAAGCATCAGTTAGTGGTATTTACCATTTTATTCAAAGGCTTCTCAACAGGAGCATTTTTCAATCCAAGATTGCTCTTTTCCTTGGCAATCACATCGAGACAAAGTTTAAAGACTGTGTTAGAAGATCACACAGGAATCTTTAATTTGTAATCAACTATACCCTTTCAAAAGAAGTCGGAACTAGAGAAAATGCAATGTCAGTAGAAGAAAGCAATCTGATGAGGTTGAGTCTGTTTATATTTCCTGTTTTCGGTCTGTCTCAGTTATCTTTCTTTGTATCACTAGCCTCTTTGAATGTAGTAGCTGAGTGAAATTCCTGACTTCAGAAGACATAGAAAAACTTTGAATTTCATGGCAAAATTCCTGGTGTTTGGCAGTAGATCACTGAGAAGACATTTATGACAACAAATCTTCAGAAAGAGGCAGGGAATATAATCAAGCATAAATGAAGAAGCACTGGGAAAGAATACTTTCTTTACTGAGAAATGATTTGGAGGGGAAATAGAGAATGTTTACAATATGGAAAATGAAATGTCCTTTTTGGAAACATATATAAAATTCTCTATTTCATTATGGAATAATCCCCTTAATAGACTTCAGAATGCTTTTTCTTTTTTTTCTGATTGATGATAAATTACATTTTAAATTCTTCCTTGTTCCAGGTACTGCATAATTTTAATTTAGAATGAGTTGAGGATATTTGGACAGCCTCAAAGTAGTGGCTATAAATTTCTCTTTCCCAAAGCTTCCTTGATGCATTTCCTAATCACCTCAGCTGAAATTGATCCTGCCTGAACTCTCCTAGAATAATTATTTTATTTTATTATTATTTTTTAAATTTATTTGTTGATTTTAGAGAGAGAGAGAGGGAGGGAGAGAAACATCAATTTGCTGTTCCACTTATTTATGCATTCATGGGTTGCTTCTTTTATGTGCCTTGACCAGAGGTTGAGGCTGCAACTTTGGCTCAGAATAATTTTTTTTAAAAAATAGTATAAATTATTTTATTTACAAAAACTTGTTACAGAACAAATAGACTATATATTTCTTCTCTTTTAAATATCCAAAGTAATTTTCTAATAATTATTTTAAACAGCTCACCTATATTTGGTATTTGTTGCTACAGAATCTAGGTACCTACATGCGTATGTTACCTATTGTCCCTCTCTGACTCTGATGAGGTCCCGAACAATTTGGGATACGTCCTGCTTGAAATCCATTTCGGAAAAAAGGTAGAGAATAAATAAGGAATTTAGTAAATTATTAATATATCTATGCTCATTGACTAGATCTTGTTCAACTTAGTATAACTTGTAGCACCTATAACAACAATAACACTCATAGATATTGTTACTGTGCCCTAACCCACCCCCAATCTAACCTTTATATTGCTTAATGCCTGAGTTGCTGTTCTAATACATCCACCCTTTAATATTATTTAAAATTCTTTAATAGCTTTTTATATCTTTCTGCATAAAGTTGTAACTCAGCTCAAGGAACAGTTTTTCTTTGTGTGGCTCTACCTAGGCCTCTGGCCCTAACCCCAGCTACCAGTCAAGTGCATGACCTTCACTCCAGATATTTATAACTTATTCTGTTTCTCAGCTGCTCTCCTCGGGCTCCTTCACTACTCTGAACCAAGCTGCATGCTGTTCCCTTGGGGTAGAATATCTTTCTCCTTCGAACTCTTTTGTATCTTTCGAAATTCATTTAATTCATTGGAAGTTTTTCCCAAGATGCCCCACCTTGGTTACTAAATTTACTTCCCAGTTATAGCCTTCCCCTCGAATATATTTTGTATGTACCTTTTGCCAATGTGTTGTAATATAATAACTGTTGGCTCTCTTGACTATTTCCCCTAGTGGAATATAGAATTATTAAAGATTGTATGTAGGCTGGCACTTAGCAGAGTATAGTCGAATAATAGGTTTTTGATAAATAAAGTTGAATAAATAAATCTTACCTTCTACATAAATCAAAACAAAGCAGTCATTCTAAAACAGAGGATTAAAAATCGATAAACAACTCTCAGGAAAGAACAGACAAAACACAAATAAAGGTAGATGAAATACCTATAAGCAGATAGCTATAATAATCAATCTAATTATTTTTAGTGTAATGTATGGATTTTCAAAAAGAAATGCTATTGTTTTTAACTTAGTCTGAGTGGTGCTACTGAACCTGCAACTGTCAGTCATCTCTTTCAAGCCAATGGCTCTCAGCAAGGCTGCATACTCACTTTCCAGGTTCCAAGATTAGGGGTACAGGGGTGGCCGTGGGGCCTGTGTAGTATCATTAAGTTTTCCACAAGATTCTTTTGCATCCTCAGTTAAGAAAAAAATTGTAGAAAAATGTATTCAAATTTTTGAACAAACTCTTCTCCAGTCAAAATTCACAGGCCAGTGTCAATTTCATTTTGTTTTGCACTCTTAAAATCACTCATTTGTTGGGAAAAATGCTTTCATTGATGCTGAGATGTAGATAGTATTTTCTATCCCAGTATCTGGGACATCTGCTTTAGTGAAGATCCAGTGAAAGAGCGTGGCCATTCCTCTTTCGTCCACTCCTATTCCTTCAGAGAGACCCCAGCAGAGGACACTGAGCCCTCAGGCAGGCTTACGGGCTCGGAGAGAAAGACTTGGGCACGCAGAGGCTGCCCTTCCTAAGGGGGGACATGAGGAAAAGGCAGGGCTGTCCAGCACAGTCCACTGGAAGGAAACAAACCCCTTTGCTACAAAGCAATAAAGTCTCTTTAAAAATAATGTCTTAATTTTGTACTTGGCATAAATTCCAAGTAAGGGCCTTGGAACTTACGGAAATAGGGAATTCATAAGCACTATTTCATCTCTTTCCATACTTCATCTCTACTTCATCTCTTTCCATATCTAACTTTTGCTCTTTTTTTGTCTCGATTTCTACTACGCTTCCTCTAGAAAGCCTTTCCTGACTCCCCAAGGCATTTCAATGGCCTGAGGTCCCGTGCGTTCCTCTGAGTCTTCGTGAGAACCCTCTACTTAACGTGCCCTGAGCCCCAAGTGGAGCGGATCTACTAGGGAACCAGGCCCTTACTTAGCAGCAGGAATTGTTCCTGGGACCGCATCTGTGTGTTTACTCCACGCATATGTGTTTAGATGAATAAATGAAGAGTGAATAAATGTAATGCTCAGGAGAAGAATAATTCAGACTAGAGCACCACAGACAGGATCATTTTGTTCATTTCAGCAGTGAGGTAAATTAAAGGTTTACATCTGGGGTTAATTACATGTTATTTATAGCTTGTAATATGCATAGCTGTTTAACGTAATATTTTGCATTACACGGAATAGATTTCTCACTCCAAAATATGGCTTTTGCCATTTCTCAACTAATCCTTGAGTCATCTCCCCAAAAGTCTGAAATTTAGAAACATGTCCAAGTCCACCTGAACTGAGTATTACCCTCCCCAGTATGATTCCAGCTCAGACTCTAGTATTTACAGGATTCAGTTCCAGAAAAGCAACTTCATTTACAAAATACTTATTATTAAGGTTCATAGGCAATTGTTGTCCAGGTTGTGACACATTCCAACAGCTTCAATCTAACAGATTACCCAACCCAATAAAACAAACAACAACAAAATCCAGGCTTCTTTATTGGAACCTATAAGAAAACCAAGAAGACTATACCTCCCAAGAGGAAAAGTTGACTTGCAATAGGACACTTGAAAGAGAAAAAAATGAGAGCCCTAAATATTTTTACAAAATAGCTACAAAGAAAACCTTGTTTTGAAGGGAATTTTCCATGGCCAGAGAATAAAAATTAGGCTGAATCACAGGATGTTCGTGAAGGCATGGTCTCAGGCCTTTGCCTTAAGGTAGTAGCCTTTAGCATAAGCCATGGTCTTAGAAAAACTGGAACCCAATTCAAACTCCACCGCTTCTTAGCTCTTATTAGACCTTGGGCATGTGCAAAGGCGGTCCCAGTTCTTTTGCTTAGCAATAATGGAGCAATTGATGCCTTTATTAGTCAACAGAATTCTCTCTCTCTCTCTCTCTCTCACTCTCTCTCTCTCTCACTCTCTCCTCTAACCTGCTGCTTTCATCACGCTCCCTGCCTGCCACAGAACTTGAGACCTGAAACAATGACCCACTATGTCTTATTCTATGCATAACTTCAGCACTGTAGGACCTGGATCTTCACATAACTCCTCTTGACTGGTTGTGAGATCTACAATCCCCTGTGCTTTAGACTGAAAATTTGTGCCCCTCCATGTGTTGAAACTTAATCACCAATGTGATGGTATTTGGCTCTTGGGCTCTTGAGAGGTGATTAGTTTATGAAGGTGGAGCCCTCATACTGGGATGCGTGCCCTTATAAACAAGGTCCTGGGGAACATCTTCACTCCTGCCACGTGAAGACACAGCCCAAACCCAGCCATCTAAGAACCAGGAGGTGGGCCCCCAGCAGATTCCAAATCTACCAGCCCCTTGATCTTGTACTTCCCAGCCTCTAGAACTGTGAGAAATAGATTTCTGCTGTATATAAACCACCCAGTCTATGGTATATCCTGAAATAGCAGCCTAGACAGACTAAGACGCCCTGACTGCCTTTATCTCTTTGGCCCTCTCCTGAAAACAGCTCATTTTGTCAAGCTGGTTTGCCCATGAATAAAATACTTAAGAATTGTTTAGCTGTTGATTGTTCATTTAAAATTGGGAAATAAGTACTGTTTAGATTGCGAAATTGTTAATATTAAAATTGAAAAATAAGATGTCATTTTCAGCAAGAGCAGATGTTCGTGGCACCTCTTTTTCAGCGCATCTGTGTATTAATGAGGGGTTAGCTGAGCTTTGTGAACATGCGGTTTTACTTATTTAAAAAAATATGCCATTGGCTCTCAATTTACATCATAACAAAAGTGTGTATAATGCAGCAGAACTGTTTTATGTGATTAAGAAGTGTTTATTGTGGATTTGTAATTAATTTAATTGTAATATCTAGAGGACTGCAATTTTGAAAAACTTTCAATCCTGATTGCCTATTATTCATATGACAACACTAAAATAAAGTGACACTATGATAAATGGAAACATAACAAGCAGTTTTCCTGATTTAATAACATTTTGAAAGAAAAATCTATAAAATTTCTACATAAATCACATGTATATAATATACACAAAGAAAATTCTGCTTTGTCTTCACCTTTTGCATCAGAGCTAGAAAGTTCACAATTTGATAAACATCTTACAGATGCACTTTCATTATTTAAAACCAGCTTGAGAAATTTCATGTGGTAAAATAGAGCGAGGAAAAGCAATTCAGTTGCCTCATCAAATGATTTCCTTAAACCTGGGTCCCATCTGAGGTCAGTGACACACCTTCATTTGTTTGAACTATGGTTTTTACCAAATTCAATCAAACATTAAAAGGAAGTACTTAATTAGTTATGCTGCACTAACAAAGAAGAATTATTGCACCTTACTAATCTATGTTATGGCAAAACCCTGACCCCACAAAAATGATTGGTGCCATTAAGGAGATTGATTAAAACACATAGGAATTATAATTCAAAGAACTGGTGGAGAGAGAGCCATCACATTCAAGCTGCATTATTTTCCTACTCAGATGCTGCACTGAAATTCCCTATAAACTTGTTTCCAAAGCTGAATTGCATTGTGGAAAGTGTTAATACAATGAATATGGAATAAATGTGCGGTTTCCACTTCCATTTAGTTAAATTTATTTCAAATACATTACAGCCAGTAAGTAGTTTTAAATTCAGAGCATTGCAAATATAACATCTTTACCACCTGAGATAGTTAGATTTAAAGATTTCTAAAACAAAGATCTATTTGTGGTTTAAACATGAGGAGATTCTGCCCAATTACTCCTGCCAAATACCCAAATCCAAATTTCAGTATAATGGCTCTGAGATTATCATAGGAAAATTTGAAAATAAGGAAAAGTGAGAAAAAAGGAAAAAAAAAAAACACCCACAAAGAACTGTTATTCACATTTTTACATTTTCTTTTTATCATTTCGTATGAAAATGATTTTCGTTATTGTTGCTCTTTAAAAGATATTGTTCTTAGGCTCTGTCTAAAATATTTGAAGTGACTTGTTTTTTGTTACATAAAAACACCTTCGAGTTCCTAGTATTCAAATATTAGATCATAATTACAGAAATTGGAAATTTCCTTCAAAACAAGTCCATGCCCTGTGCCTATTTTTGACTAATCATTCTTTATTTCTCCCTAAATTTAAACTTGGTGAGAGCTTTACAAATGCATCTCAGTGACTAGGCGGCCATGCCGTCCGCTAGAGATCCCCTCCCAGGCCAAGCAACTCTCAGAGGGGCCAAAAATTGCAACAGAATATTTTGATTTTCCCCTGGGACAAATAATGAAAATATTGCTAAGGCTTAAATAGTCTTTGAACATAAATAAGATTAAATATTATAGTATTATACAGGAAGTTAATGAATTTAATAGTTAACATCTTCTCAAAACCAGCACAAGAAATGAAAGGAGAGGTAAACAATGAACCTGAGTGCTACCCCCGACGGGGAGGGGGAGCTTTGGAGAGCGCGACGCTGCAGAACCCTACATTTTGCAGACCTTCTAGGCACGATCTTTGATGATACATTTCCAGGATTTCATACATGATCGTAAATATTGATCTTTTCTTTTACAACTGAAATCAATTGGCTCAGGTCCTTTGAAAATATGAATAAAGCTAAAGGCATAGCTTTTAGACTACTAGTGGTTTCAAACTTTGGCTGATCAATTTTAATTTTTATGAGGTCTTTCTCATAACTAGGATGTAGTACTAGCTTTCTCATGATTTAGTATCAATTAAAGATGAAAGAATGCATTAAAATATTCAAGTAATTGTGTAAATTCTGCTGCTCAAAAAAGTGGTGACAAATCTTTTGATAAGGGCATCATCCTATGATAACTCAAAGTATCCACTTATTATGGGAATTTTCAAAAGGATAAGCTGTGTGTGTGGTTTAGAGATACCATAGGAAATGTGTGAAACCCCGAGCTCTCTAAAACTGGTCACATGAGTCAGGGACCTTGGCCGAGGGTGGCTTCGGGATTTCAGAATCAGTCATGTGGTGGTAACAGTGTTACTGAGCCGGAGGAGGTACAGCTTCGTAATTCCCGGGGTGCGCTGGGCAGCGTGGCTTCTCCGATTCTCGGTTTCCTCACCTGTAAGATGGAACTGAGAGCAGAAATGAGTCCATAAGGAGGCTGTGAGGAACACATGGCACAGGGAAGGCACTTAGCAGTGTGGAGGGCCCGGGCAGCGAGCAGTAACTGCGAGCTTACTGTAAGTGATGGAAATACCATTCGCCTCCTAAATTCCTGACAGTTAATTCAACCACTATTTATATGTCACTTTGCCTATGCTGCTTCAAATCATTTATTGTTCTATGTATACATACCTGGTTTCACATATAAACCCAAGGAAATATGTATGTATATAAAATATATGTATGTATATATGTATGTATATAAAATAAATTCCAGGAGAAGAGAGAGATGACATTTGCTCATTTTACCTATTTGTGTCCTTAATGCTGTCAGCGATCATGCATATAAGCATGTTTGCTGATTTTTATGGTGACATATTCTAATCTAGTATTTTTTTCCCTGTGGAAACTCAGAAAATATCCATCTTGCAATAGAAAATACAAAATGAATTACACCTCCAGAAAAATTTTTAAAAAGGAATTACTTTTAATCTTGATAAGAGCTTCCCAAATATAGATATATCATTATAATAATTAGAAAAGTATTTTAAAAATAAAAATAAATACGGATCATTTCCCTTTAAAATGACTAAAATTCATGTTGACAAAAATGACACTTTAAGCTTCTTGCTACATAGGGAGGTCCAATTATTTTTTTCCTGTTTACTCCTTTTACCCACATAAAATTTATAGAACAGGCATTTACTAGGTGGTTAATAAATAAAAATTATTCTAAAGCCCACATGGGGTATACCTTTGCTAAAATGAAAAGTTTTGCAAATGATTTAATCTTTCTCTACCCTGAAAAAAAGTTTGTGATTAACTCAGGGAATTTTATAAAATTCCTATTGTGCTCATTAGGGTTGGAGGGAATTAAGTTTGTAAAAGGATTGCAAGCTGGCTACTGCTTACCTTTCTGGTAAAATATGTAAACTGATAGCTGCAGCGTCTAACCTTTACCAAAGTGTTCATCTTGCAGCAATTTGGACATGTAGTGCTCCATATAGAGTCATTCATTGTCCAGTATGTTAGTGGATGATGTATATTTTGTAGTTAATGGAGTTGAATAGATCTTCACATTTCACAGCTCAGTGAATGTGTACTCCATTTTCTTGCTGGCTCTTGCTGCTAGATTTTTTTTTTTTTTAAGAAAGCAGTTTTATACATTAAAGATAAATCCATGGTTTTAAGAAACTAGAACAGACTGGAAAGGTACAATTAGAATCATAATTATTTATGCTAACATAACCATTGGATCACATTTCTTGACATTTTGGAATCACTTAATTACCTCTTAATTAGAAATGGCATGAGAAGTGAGAAGCCACTGTTTGCAATTGTGCTCACTGTCAGGAATTGAGTCACTGACTAAGAATAAATGGATACAACACTAGTCTGCTAACATGTCAGAGATGGCCTCAGTAGCCATTTGATACAAACTGAACATGTGTTTTGTCCACCTTGATATGATCACATTTGAAAAATCTTGTCATAAATGACATGATTTTTCCTTATATTTAAACGTCCCATTTGCAAAACCAGTGCTTTAAGAACTTCGAATAGTCTCACAGATTTAATGATCACCCAAATATTCCTACACTACCCTTACATGGCACATCACAACTGATAGAAAATACTCACAAGTGGGAATTTTACCCTCACACAGAGGTAGAGTAGTATATTATCATTACTTCACAAACAAGAAACTAAGGCTAAGGACTCATGTGAACCTTAATAGAATGTTAAAATACTTTAAGTGCATGGAATTCAAATCATAAATGGGTGTTTGTCCCAGATTTGCAAAACCAGTACAATGTGGTTGGAAGTGACACTGGAGACGAAGACCCAAAGATTGGTAACCTATGACCCCAAATTCAACCTCCGCCTGTCTTTATAAATAAAGTTTTAGTGGAACACAATCACATTTATTTTTTAGCGTATTGTCTATGAGTGCTTTCATGCTACAATGGCAGAGCTGGGTGGCTGCAACAGAAGACTATGTGGCTCACAATGCTGAAAATATTTAATATCTATCCTTTTGCAAAGAGAGCCTGCCAACCCCGGTTCTAAGCCAAAGAGAGTGTCTCTGCCATGAAAGGGGGGATCTAGAGACTATGAGAAAGCTCTGAACATCAAATGAACAAATAGAACCGTGCTGAAGTGGATGCATGATTATCTACAGTATTTTTCAAAGAACAACAGTTTAGCAGTGCCCTTGGTCAGGACTGCGGAGGGAGTATAGAACTGGGAAGAAACACCAAATCTGCAGTCATCTTATCTCCATCAGATATCCAATAAATCTCTTTGAGTTTCTCATAAACGTAGGGCATTCCAATGGGCACTAATCTATGAATGACCCTCTTAATGAGGTATTTTAATGATCTCCCAAGTACAGGTATTTGGGGGTAATAATGTGAACAACCTAGGATTATATGAACAATGGAGAAAAGCTACAGCCTGGATCAAAAACTCTAATCAATAGACATAAGTGTCTTTGCTTCCTTAGGTAACCTTATTTTTTTTATTTCTTAGCAGGCCAGAAATTCTTTCAGGCAAAAGAAGGAATCAGAAGCAGCTGCTTTGCAAAACGGCTCTCAGCCTGTAGACCAGCATTTCAAAGAAGCAGCTATGGCCCAACACTGACAGCCTTAGGGGAGAGTAAGAAAAAGTGACTCAATCTATTAGATACATTTATATATTTTATTAACCAAATCTTAACTTCATACAGAACTGGCAGATTGGAAGAACAACTGATACTCCTGGAAGTGCACTTACATTCATTCGTTCTTTCATTAAAAAATTTGTTTTGACACCTCCCCTGTTCATTTGGCATTATAAAAAAAGAGAAATGTGTGCCCTCAAGAATCACAAAATCTAAGGGAGAAGACAGGCACCTATGTGAATAACTATATTATAATATGATAATCACTATCACTGCTGGAATTTATGAATGGGCTGAGCATGAAGGCAGAAGAAACCAATCATCCTGACCCATATGGGTAACTGACACTGTCTGCACTCAGGACACCATGTCCAAATGGCAGGATATAGAAATTATTGGTGTGGTGTGGCCAGTGTGAGACGGAGCATTTTAGAAATACATTCAGAGTAGTTCAATGAAGAATGTTCAGTCAAGAGATTCGACTTTAATTAGTGAAACGGTAATATTAGAACCACTGAAATCACAGAAGGCCTCATGCATAACTGTTTTGGAACCCAAAATTAGAGTCTCCGATTTCTTCCTCTGTTCTTCAATCCCAGGGTTTTGCATTAAATTATATTCCCTTCATTGATTTACATCAGATAAAAATTCTGTTCCCCTTTGATGGTGGCAGCTGAATCAGCAACTCAAAGAGCCAAGCTTTTGTGCCATCTCTTTACCAGGTTTAACTGTGGGGGCGCAGTGGTTAGGGCCATGGTCTTGCTCTCAGACATGAATCTATTAATATGAAAAGTCACCTTTCTGTTCTTCACGAATACGCCCGATGAAATGTGCGTGTCTATATATAAAAAGACTATTTTTAAAGTACCCTTTTACCATAACAATCTTCCCCTTTTAGATTTATATTGATTATCCTGCCCCAGTTTTCCTGTAAAATAATTAAACTGGGTGAGGTGGCCTGTAAAGTCCCTCTAGGCTCTGCAAATGCATGCTTTTATATAGTATTCCTAAACAAACAAGTCTCTGTGGAATTTAACTGTGACCTAATTCACTGCTTCACCGGCCACAGTTTCCTATCCCAGAGGGGTAGTGACCCTGCTCATAGAAATGGGTAGTTTGCTTTTATTAATTCATTTCATTTATATTAATTTTATGTCCAGTAATATTTGATGGCAATAACTGTGACAGTTGGTCAAGGAGGATCTAATATCTAAAACAACTTGGAAATTCTTCCCCTCACTATTTCCTGAAATGCTGATATTTCCCTGGCCTCCTTAATGGAGTATGTTAAAGTACTAAGGAAATAGTGCTATCTGAAATGTGATCTCTTGAGGAGAAATATGATTTGACTGTCCCCTCATGATCATTAATTAATTTAGATCAATTTCTTTTGATAGTGATATTGGACTTAACTGTTAGGCACAAAATATGTTTAATCAATGCAGTTAAAGAATTATCTGAACTTTCATTTTACAGGAACAGAAATCTCCACAATGTCTATCTTACATTTCATGCCCTCAGTAAATCAGACCACTGACATCAGTGTTAGGGCGGATTCAGTTAGGAGCGAAGGGTGTGCACAGCACTAAACACTACTGATCGGCTGGCATGGTCATTGTGTGCCAGTGTTTATTCGCACAGAGGTAAACTGAGGCAAGGGCTATTTGAAAAGAGGGCTCAGGGTACCCTTTAAATCAATAGCACTCAAATTATTATTTTATTTGTTGAATCCAAATGAGCCTTCATTTAAAAATGCAATGCATCGAAAAATCTTCACCGATCTGATTTTTCCCTCATCGGCACACAGAGTATTTACGAACTGAATAACTTGCATTCTTAAATAGATAAATGAATTAGTGTAAAAAAATAGAAAAAACCAAGCTGCTAAAATGCACATTATATGTTAATTTTCACCATCTCTTAACAAAAATGAACATTTTAAATGTACCTTTTGTCTTGGACTCAGAAAAAGAGAAAGACAAGGAAATTAATATTTTTGTAATATAGATGTCATCTTATTTTTCATGCCTGACTCATTTGAAAATGTAGATTAATTTGCAAACAATTTAGAAAGCTGAACTATTGAATTGGGTCCTCTAAGATTTAGGATTTGTCATCTTTTAAAGTTGACACCCAGCGAGAGCTTGTCAATTATAAAGAAGTGAAATGAAGTGAAAATAAGTCTCATCTTCATCTTCTTGTTATATGCTTGGTTGGTTATAGAGAGACACCATTTACAAGCTCAAAATAATTATTCAGAAAGTTACGCTTCACTTTAAAGCCGAATTTCAGCAAGAGGAAAGTGGCAGTCTGTGATGGTTATTTTATTCAGTGGGTGGGGAGGCTGGGCAGAGAGTAGGAGATGCTATATGGACCCTCAAGGCCAGCGGTTAGAATGTCTCTTGTGTCTTTCCAATTCTTCTCATGTGGGTAATGAATAGAGATGACTTTAGGTTATTGCTTTAAAAATAAACAACACTACTTGTTTATACTGTTCTAGTGCTATTCAATGAAAGTGAGAATTTGGGAGAAATAACTATAATGTTATTTACATATTTTTATCAGCATGTGAATTGAAACACCCTAACAATTCCACTCCCTAGCAGACCTCACCTTTTAATTGCTTTCTTCCACCCATAAACACAAGAGGCAAAATGTTTTTATACCTTGTTAGGTGCAAACAAAAATGAATTGCTTGTTGTAGTCAAATAAATAGATAAATTATAAAGGCAGGCATACTTCAGTGAAACTATGTGCCACCTAACTCTTGGCTTTGACCTCAAGGTGTCAAATGGGTAAAATCAGTTACCCTGGGAAATGGAACAGTGTTTAGTACTCGTAGCTCCCCCCAAAATTCATTCCCACCCTGTGCCCAGCTCAGAGATGCTAAGCAGACTTTGAAAACCTGTCTCTGAGAATGACTGGTAGAGACTAATGGAACCAAGGTATCACTTGAAGTCAGGCAGCGGAAAGATGTTCTAATAGTGTTTTCCTCCTTTCTGAGCTCTCTTACCACCGTTAAAATCACAGCTCTTACCTCCCAGAGGAGAGGGCAGGAGCAGGAGAGGCTGGGCGGGGAGCAAGAATAGGTATGTGATAAAATTTAATTCATTTAGGACGAAGAACTGAGACATTTCTCCTCCACTGCCTAATCTAAATCCCCAAGGCCAACCCAATGTTCATTACAGTGAGAGGTCCCAAGTGAATTATTTAATATTTAAACACCTGCTCCTTCTTAAAAAAAAGAGACAAAAAAAAAAAAAAAAAAAAGACATCACTTCATAGACCTGATTTGGGAAAACCAGCATTTTATCTATCTAAATTCTGTTCATTTTTCAAGGCCATGCTGAAGTCTCCTCAATGAAACTGTCCCTTGTGAATGATCATTCGCTGGCTTGTCTCAAAGTCTTTGGTACTTGTTTAGGGTACTCTTTGTGATTTATGGTCAATTTCTCTGTACTATGTTGATCCTTAAAAAAATAATTATAAAAGTAACAAAATAACATTAAAATGTTTGAATTTCAGAGGGAAGGTGGAGGTGGGTGGGTGGGTGGGGAGAGATTAACCAAAAAATTTATATGCATATATGCATAAATCATAGACACAGACAATAGTGTGGTGAAGGCCTGGGGCAGGTACGGGTGCGAGGTGGAGGGGGTCAGTGGGGGAAAGGGGATATCTGTAATGTTTTCAACAATAAAGATAAATTTAAAAAAAAGAAAAAATGTTTGAATAATAGAGAAAAAGATAATCATAATTTGCTCTGGCCTGGTAACTCAGTTGATTAGAGTGTCATCCCTATACATCAAGGTTGTGGGTTTGATCCCTAGTCAGGGCACATACAAAACTCAACCAATGAATGCATAAATAAGTGGAACAACAAATCCATGTTTCTCTGTCTCTCTGTCTCTCTCCCTTTCTTTCTCTCTCTAAAATCAATAAAATATAACAATAATTTAGAGCCCTAATCCAATAACTATAATCAATTATGTATATATTTTCTCCTAATTTTTATAAGCTTGTTATATATTTACAAAAATACTGTTTATAGAGATTTTACACTGAGCTCTTACTGAACGTTAAGTCATAAATAGTTTTCTACATCACAACAGTTTGTAAAGACTTCTGGCTAACATTCCATTAAGTAGATATATCAAGATTTATTTAACTATACACTATTGCAATGCCAGTGAATTATTTACAAATATTGTTATTATATTCCATATTGTTTCAAATATCTACGTGATTATGGCTTTTGAAATATTTAGATTATTCTTAAGACAAATTCTCAGAAGGGAAATTACTGGCTCAAAAAGTATAAATATTAATAATGTAACTGAAATCATACAAGTTTTAGAGCCAAAAATCTGAATACAAATTTTAATTCACCCATTTATGTCTTTGAGAATATGATTTCACCTTTTATGGACTCAGTTTCTTGTTGTATAATTGGATCATGCCACATATTCTGTAGCTTTTTTGTAAAGATTAGGAATAATCTTAAATGTTAAAACTTAGCACAAAGTAAAACATAATAAGCATAGTAATTATCATTTGTCTTTCTAACAGTATTAAATCAATTTAGAATGCCTCCACCTGTGTACAAGGACACCAGGTTTTTCATAGATTTGTTATGTTTAGATATTGTTTGTTCAATCATATTGGTTGAGATTAGAAAATGGTACCATACTGTTTTAATGGGCATGCCTTTGACTACTAGAATGATTCTCTACTTAGTAATGAGTTCTCTTTTTGAATCACATGTTGATGACTTTTGTTTCTTTTGGATTCAAAGTTCTTTTATTTAATCTTTATAAATTCTTTATTTAATATTTTTATAATCATCTCTCTATATATATTTAGAAATATTTATATTTAATATATATGCATATATATGTGTATATATATTTAGATCTGGTGCAATATCATTTGCTTCCCCCAGCCCCCATTATCTAACTTGCATGGTAATCTGCATGTAATAGGTGCACAACAATAATATCAGTTGATGTCTTTCTGTTCCTTAAAGATTAAATAAAATTGGCTAAGTATATCCTGTGATCTTAAGATTGCAGAAGTTGTCAAAGCAATTTCAGGTTATATGTTCTTGTGTCTGCTGAATTCCAGATCTCATTGAAGTATTGCCCTACATAATCATTCCTTTTCCTCTTCTCCACATCCACAAAAATGTCAAAGTCACTTTATATTCCACTCAAGATATCTATGTTTGGAAGAGACTTTGGTGAATGTCTGGAAGTTTTATATTGAGGCAAGAGTTTAGCATTGAACATTAGAGGTCCCTGATACAGTAAGACATCACGTTGCTATTGTATCATTCTCTGGCATGAGAGTGACATCTGTCCTTCAGGATTTTCCATTTTTCAATTTAGTATTTTATTATTCAGAAATGCAAGGCTCAGATGTATATCCCATTAACATATACAGCAAGCACCTATTATGTTTCATTAAATCTAAAATTTCATCAATTGTATATTATACCATTATTTTATGTATCACTCAGAGAGAGAAAAACTGCCACAAACTATGATAACTTTGATTGTAACAACAAAGCTCACGAATATTTATAAGAATACAAAAATATCCAGAATGCAGCAAGATAAAATTCACAATGTCTGGCATCCAATCAAAGACGATCAGGCATGGAAAAAAGAGGCATAACATAACTCAAAATGAGCCTGGAAAAGTTAACTAATTGAAATAGACCTCAAAATGGATCATAGACAGAAATGTAAGAGCAAAAATTATAAAACTCTTAGAAGAAAGCAAGGAGTAAATCATCAAGCTCTTAGTTAGGCAAAGATTCCTGACATACAACAGCAAAAGCAGAATAAATAAAAGAAAAACTTGAAAAATTGGTCTTCATCAAAGTTAAAAACATTGGCACTTCATAAAAGTAAAAAGACCAAACCAAAGACTTGAAGAAAAATATTTTAATTCATACATCTAATAAGAGATTAGTATCCAAAATATGTAAAGAACTTTTACAACTCAAAGTAATGAAAAGATAAATAACCCAGTAAAAAATGAGCAAAAATCTTGAATAGACAAAGATATTCAAAGGGCTAATAAGCACATGAAAATGTCCAACATTATTAGTCATTAGGGAAAACAAGTTAAAACCATAACGAGATGCTACTTCTCATTCATAAGAATGGCTATAATAAAAAAAGACAAACAATGACACATGTTGGTGAGTGTAGGGAGAACCTGAAGGCCTCTAGAGTGCTGGTTGAAATGTGTTCTCCTGCAATCACTTTGAAAAATAATTTAATAGTTTCTTAAAATGTTAAGCACAGAATTACCTTATAATCCAGAAACTGCACCCTAGGTATCTAACCAAGAGAAATAGAAACATATGCCTACACAAAGTACTAACATGATTAATTGTACACTTTAAACAGGTAAACCTTACTGTGTTAAATTATACCTCAATAAAGCCACTTCTTAAAAAATTTAGAGACATGGAAGATACCAAAAGATTGAAATACATTGGATGTAATTAAGGGCATATGAAATATTACAGATAAAAATATTAGTGACTTGAAAACATAGCAGTAGAAATTATCCATAATGAATCAAGGAGAGGAGAAGAATTTTAAAAATAAGATTATCAATGATGGGTTATGGGACAACTTAAAATAACCTACTATATGTGTAATTGAAGTCCTCAAAGGGAAAGTGTGTGTGTGTGTGTGTGTGTGTGTGTGTGTGTGTGTGTGGCGGTGGGTGGGGTGGGAAGGGCAGAAAAAATATTTGAAATAATGGAGGAAAACTTCCCAAACTTAAAGAAAGATATAAACCCACAGATCCAAGAAACTCAATGAGCCCCAAGTACAAGAAACATGAAGAAAATTACACTAAGGCAAATAATACTCAAATTACTCAAAACTAGTGGTAAAGAGAAATCTTAAAAGTAGACACAGGAGAAAAGTCACATTACATAAACAGAAATGCAGGTAAGGATATCAGCTTCTCGTCAGAAAAAAAAAAAAAAAAAGCAAGAAAGGAGCCTAGATACTATATATAGCAAAAATGTATTTCAAAAACGAAGGTAAAATAAAGAAGTTTTCGGACATGCAAAGGTGAAGAAAATCATGACCAGGAGACCCACATTATAAATAAAGTTCTTCAGAAAAAGGAAAATGAAAGAAAGTGGAAATATGAATCACAAACACCAGAAATAGTAACTACAATATATTATATCTACCTTTAAAAATTTTTTAAATATAATTGGCCATTTAAGCAAATAAACAAAAAAAAAATCACAAGGTGATTATGGTTTATAACAAGTACATGACAATAAATAACAAAGGCTGGGAGGGGCAAAAATGCATTTATACTATTGTGAGGCTCTTACCTTACCTGTGAGGAGATATAATATCACTTTAAGATAGACCGTGATAAGTTAAAATACATAATATTATCTGTAAAACAAATTCCAAAATGAATAAATTATAACTAATAAACCAATAAAGGAGCTAGCTACAACTAAGTAATAAACAAGGATCAATTTATCAAAGAGAATTCAATAAAAGAGGGAAAAAATAGACACAAATACAAAATAAGAAACTTAAACCTAACCATATTAATAACCACATTAAATGTAAATTGTTTAAACACCCAATTACAAGGCAAAGACCGTCAGACTGAATTACAAAGCAAGAGCCAATGATACACTACTTACAAGAAACCCAGCTTGCATGTGGAGACAGGGGTGCCTTTCTGATTTTGTGATAACACTGTTTTTCTCCTGCCTTAGGATCCTAACTGGTCCCAGACACGCAGTCCTTGAATGGTTTGAGAGCCCCGGGAAACTGTGTTTTAACCTGTGAGATACAACTGAGTAGATATTTTCAACCTCTCTATCCACAACCTAAGGTCGTGTGCTCTTGACACGGCGCACGGGACCTTCGGGCCAAGGCGCTAACCGCCAGCCCCGCTGGCACACAGCCGGGCGCCTTTCTCCCAACGGAGCCAGACTCTGGGGCCCCCAGCCTCTGTTAGCAGCCCTAGGCCTTTCTTTCTTTTTTTTCCTTTTGGCAACAAACAATAATAACAACAGCAACAACCACAAAACATACTTCCACCTGCCTCCTGCTTTCTTGTCTATTAGAAAAAGCTAGAAACGAGAAACAATTTGAAATTAGCTATGAGTTTAGGTAAGAAAAACTCTCAGTGGGGAAGGCATTACTGTATATATTCTATGAACAAAACATGTTCCTCCATTTTACTGTATATGATGTAGTGAAGTTCATTGTCTTTCAAGTGCTTCAAGCAATTCAAAAGAACAGCATTATAAATGCACAACTGTCTATGAATACTGTGTCTACATTTGAGCACAATAAAGAATTATGAATCATTTCCACCCAGTGTTGTAAATTTAATTTTCAAAAATATTATAAAATGAAGTAACTATTATTATAAAGATGTTTTTAGATGACATTTAATTACAATGCAGGATAATTTATTTTACCAGCTAGAGTATCTTGGGCTAATTGCATTTATTTATGTTGTATGCTTGTGCCATCATAACAAACAACCTACCCTACATGCTTATTTTACCTTTTTTTTTTTTTTTAATCTTGAGAGATATTCTGCATTTTTCTCTAAATTTGGGTAATGCTTCTTAATTGTAAGGGAAATATTCCTTTGCCCTTACACCTCTTTTCCACAAGAATGCTTTGATCTCTCTAGAAGTTTAATTGCATTTCATGGAATGGTTCCTCTTTGCAATTAGGTCTAGGCTTGGGTGCTGAGTATATTTTCTTTCATGTTTCTACTCAATCATCTCAGTGGTAAATTTTCTGCCTCACCAATGTGTGCTTTCATCCCAGCCCCTGGTAACAGTAACTTCTGAGTGGCCACATTCTTTCATCTGATGGAGATGGGCTCTCTGATCACCTCTGAAGTGTTTTGGCAAGTTAGCTTTTGATTATTTTAATTATTCTTCCCACTTACAGGCAGCGCATGAATCGCTCAGGCTAAGACACTGTCATATCTCTCGCTGGGTGCGCTCTACTAGGATGGTGATCATCATCAATTGGATAAACACATTCTTAAGTCTCCTTGTCCATTACCTGAAACATGTTATTTAAACTTTAGTGAAACTATTTGGGTTCACTTCTCTGAAAAAAAAAAAAAAGTATTTTATCATGGTAATTGGTAGTGATTTGTGCAGATTTCTGTCCAAAACAGAATAGTCAATTTCTATCCAAAGGACAATGTGCTCCTTGGTTCTGTTTCTAATATTTTCATTCTGTAATCCTCTAAGGACTCAGTTAATAGTAACACCAAAGTTCTCTGATACTAATATAGCAAAGGACCATATAGCTTAAAGAAAAGAAAAAAGAAAGCAATGAAATCAAGTCTTGTGCACACAGACCTGTTCTCTTACAGGGGCTGATGAGGAGGTGTGTCCTAGTGGTTGGAGGTGAGCCAAGAGTTTCATTAACAATTCTAAATGGAGATTTAGTTGTCCTGGGTAAAGGACACCAGCAATGTTGGACAATCAATCTGTGCCTCAGTTTCTCCATCTGTAAAAACAAAAATAAAAAAGAAACCCAGCAATACCCAGTTATCTTAGAAATATATAAATTGGCCAAGGTCTCAGGTGTGTATGTATAAAGAGGAACTTTAAAACTGCTGAAAGTATCTTTTTTTGTAAGGTTTTCAACCAAATAGATGCTCCAACAGTAAAGTATTCAACTGGAGCTAATTTATTCGGTTATTATTTTATTTATTTAACCACTCATCTATTCAAAAATATTTGTTGCACACTATCTAAGTGCCATAAATTGTACAAGTCACTGTAGATACAGCAGCGAAAGAGAAAGACAAAGACTGTGCTCTGGTGTAGTTTACATTCTAGCTGCTGCCTGGAGGCAGAAAAAATTCAAAGGACACTGTGAAGAGGGAAGGGCACTCTTTACAGCGAGTGGATCAGGGGATTCCTATCTGCAAGGGTTGAGCTCAGATGAAGTAACAAAGAGTGTTCCAGGCAGAGGATGTCAACCACAGGTCCCCTGGGATGAGAAAGACTTTATTTAGTTAAAATGCAGAAAGAAGACCAAGATGATTGGAGTGCAGTGAATGTAAGAGAGGGTGGTAGGAGATGAGGTTTAGAGGTAGGAAGGGATGCACCAGGTGCAGAGCAGGGAACACAGTGAAGACTTCAGAATTATTCCCATTACAATGGGACACTTTTGAAGCTTTCAGGAGGAGTGTATCACCATCTGATCTGGTGCCTGCCATGTAGACAATGAATTATAAAGACCCAGAATGCAAGCCAAGAGAGCTAGTAGAAGACTCTTGAGGTCATCTAAGTGAACAGTGATGGCAACAGTGGAATTCATCACAAGTTCTTGGACTTGGGGAGATAAAGCTTAAATGTCTCATAATAGTTCAGTTTTGTGGGGGAGAGGTCAAGAAGAGAGAGGAATCAAGATGACTTCAGGATTTGGAGCTTAAACAACTGGGTAGTGGTTGGTGGCATTTACTCTCAAGGGGAAGACAGAATTAGGAGAGGAATCGGGCAGTGCGTCAAGAGTCCAGTTTTAAGCCTCTTAACTTAAAGTTCCCTATTAGACATCTGAATGTTGATGCCAAGTAGAAAACTCTATATATGAATGTGGTGCCCAAGCCAAGGCTGGAAATACAGATTTAGCAGAAATAACCACAGAGATGGAATTGAAAGTGCGCAAGTGGTAACTAAGTAGGGAAGAAAATTGCCCAGGACAGAGTCCTGGGGCTTTTCCATATTTAGAGTGTGAGCAATGCCCGGCCGGGCGTGGCTCAGCGGTTGAGCGTCAACCTAGGATCCAGGCAATCGGGGTTCGATTCCCAGTCAGGGCACATGCCCGGTTGCGGGCTTGATCAATGACTCTCTCATCATTGATGTTTCTGTCTCTCTCTCTCTCTCTCCCTCTCCTCTCCTCTCTCTGAAATCAATAAAGATATATTTAGAGTGTGAGCATTGAGGAAGACACCACCTTAGGAGACTACAGATGGGGGAAAGCACGAGAATGCCATGATACAGAGTCCGTGAGAACAAAGCTTCAAGAGGAAGAATTTAGATGACTGTTTTCAGCGCTTCTGAGGAGTCAAGAAGATGAGAATTTTCAGTGATGAAAGTTACTGTTGGTATTGATGGAGCAGGATCAGAGGCAGGAGTTGGCATGGAAACTGAAGGAGATAATGAGGGGTGGTTAGAGAGACAAGAGTGTGTAGGTGAAGGGGAAAAGGCAGGGCCACATATTTATGCATCTGTATCTCCATACATCACCATTAAAGCTAATAAGCCAATCAGCATTTTAAAGATTAATCATTAGGGTTAGGATTTTCAGTTTATTTTTGTTTGTGTTTTGGGGGCCTTTATTAAATATTTATTCATCTTTTCATGTGCAAGTCATCGCTCTAGACTCAGAATTTTCACTAGTGAACAAGGCAAGCAAAGATCATTACCTTCATGTAGCTTAGCTTCTAGTGGGGGAGACAAACAACACACAGTAGACATAGTGGACCAGGAGGTAACAGGTGCTTTAGAAAAAAAATTAGAAGTAGAGCAGAGGGACACAGACTGGAAGTGCTAGGGCTGCAATTTAAGTAGGGTGTTCAGGTCAGGCCACACTAAGATGGTGACTTATGCATAAAAAATGGAAGACAATGAGAGTTTAGTTGGGTGGTTAATTGGGAGGAAAGGCATTCCAGCCAGAGGGAACCACTAATACAAAGGCCCAGAGGCAGAGGTAAAGCAGAGTGGGAGGAATGACTCAGAGTGAAGTGAGTAAGAGGATCCATGTAGGAAAGGAGGTAAGGGGGGGAGCGGCATTTTCTTCATTCTGAATGAACAGAGAGCAATGAATTGCAGAGTTCTGAAAAGGGAGTAGGATCTGTCACCCGTGACAATAAGTCAGCTAAGCGATGATAGGGCCTCGGATCAGGGCAGGAGCGCAAGTGATGAGAAAGGATGGAGTTCTAGAACTACTTCGAAAGCAGAACTCCTTTGTGCGTTAGGTGTCAGGTATGAGAGACAGAGAGGAGTCAAGGGTGACTACAATGTTACTGAACTAAACTTTGAGAGGCTATAGCTGCCAAAGGCTGTGATGGATAAAGTGGCAGGTGCAGTAGGTTTGGGATAAGAGTTCATACTCTGCGAGATGAGAGATTCAAGTAGAGATGTCAAATAGGCACTTGGGTATATATGTGCCTGGAGTGTGGTACCTTGCACAGTGACTGTTAAGAGCTTTCAGAACCATGACGAAACTATTAATGCTATTTCCTCAGCTTCACTTAAAGCCTATGCAGAAAAGTCCCCCAAACACACCCGATCAAGTCCTATGGGGATGTCAGAGCAGAGAAGAGAGTGGACACCAACAAATCTGTTTGGAGACCAAGAGCACGACATGGGGAACACCAATAACAATGTGGGCTACCCAGGCATAGCTAATGGTTTCATTTACCACCTAAATGCTATAGGACTTTAAACCCCTCGCTTTGGCTCCATAGGGCAAGGCAACACTCAGTTGAAAGTTTCCCCCCCATAACCCCGATGTCGGGCTCAACATATTAAGTAAAACGGCAGCCAGGGAGAAGGTTATCAATAAATAATCGCACACGGGTAAACACTGGCTACACTTTGTCATATCTTGGCAATCCCAAGAGAGATGCCCTTGACCCAGTTTATCTTTGGCAAATGTTTCTGTGTATATGTGTCTCTCATAAAACATGACAAGGGCAGAGAGATAATAATAGGCACAGTCAGACCTCGGAAAACGACATGTTTCAGAGAGGAAAATGAGAACGCCTACGCCTTTGATTTGAAATACCCGATGCAATTAGCGATCGCCGTTACCTGGTCCCTGTTAGCCCGGCTTGCATAAGCACAAGGAAAAGTTCAGAGTCTAAGAGCTAATCAGAAAAAATATCACTAAGCTTTCAGGTCAGTTAATTAACAGTGAAGTCATATTTTTCACGGATTAAGTCAGGCTCTTCCTTTTGACCTCGTTTAATTGCTGCTTTTACAGTCCCCCGGAATAGTATTCTTGCATACAAAAATGTGCTGAAAGTCATCGCTCTCCTGAGTTGTGAAGAGACCAAACTTAAAAACACTGGGGCGTAAGTTTAAATGGGCACAACCTTTGTGAAAAGTAATGGATATTGTGTATTGTGAGGCAATACGTACTGTTGTGTAAAAATATAGATGTGACTCTACATAGTAAGCGGCAGGGGAATATTGGTGCTTTTGCCAAACTCATGAGGTCTTGTCCTGTAGAAATGTGGACAACGATGACAAACATATAAAGGTGTTTATCATAGCGCTGTTTGTAACAGTAAAAGCTTTGGGCCCTAAATGTCCCAAATTAAAGTATTCAAATCAGTGACGACAATTCATTGACATAGTGTATAACGCTAAAAAATAAAAACACAATACATGCATGACATAAGACAATTTTTTATGATTGAGTTGAGGTGTAGTAAAGCAAAAAATAAACTTTTACTTTTGAATTATGTAAGAGTACTTGTGCATACTTCTTATGTATACAGAAATGAAATACTTTAATAGCAATTATCTCTGCATTGTAGACTATGGGTGCTGGTTAATTTTTGCTTTATCTTTTTTGGTTTTATATGTTTTTCATTGTCAGTGTGCACTTTTTTATAATAAAAAAAAATAATTCAGCCCAGCCAGCATGGCTCAGTGGTTGAGTGCTGACCTATGAACCAGGAGGTCACAGTGAGTTCCCGGTCAGGGGCACCTGCTCGGGTTGCGGGCTCGATCCCCAGCAGGGTGCATGTAAGAGGCAGCTGATCATTGATTTTCTATCTCTCTCTCTTGCTCCCTTTCTCTCTCTGAAATTAATTAAAAAATATTTAAAAATTTTAAAAATGATAATAATTCAACCTGTTCTTAGGAAATACAGTATTAAGCTTTTGGGCTTACTTTGCTACATCCTCAATTTTTTGGTCACTCGAGAGAAACTTAATAAACCTGATTGTAATTTCTGTGTTCTTATTAACCTAGTACTAATGCAGAAAATAAGTTTAGTTTTTATAAGTACATTTGATGGTAATTCTAGGGCTAGATGTTGCTATACCTTATATACATTCCAAGGAGTGAATTCAGATACTAAGAATTATGAATGATTTTTCTAAGTTCTTTGGGAAATCAGAGATTTTCCCATTTCACCCTTTGATAATATAAAATAAATATCCTTAACTACTCACATCAAATATGAATATTTAATTTTGTATATATAATATTTTGTGTATTTAGTAAATAATATTGTATTTTAAATACAAATATATTTTCATCTCCATCCCCTTTTATAAAAACAATAGGACTATAATGTTCTGTAATAGAGAAATGAAGAATTTCTCATTTTGATGTCAATATTTAATCATTATGGTTCTTTTCTCCAATATGAAACATATGATTTAATTTTACAGCAAACATGATGACAAAATACTAATAAAACTTAAATTTTGAAATAAGTGAAGGCAGCAGGCAGGTTCAGCTATGAGACTCAAATACACCGCTAGCTTCCCAGTTTTGACACGGTCTTCCTGCTTGATAAGATCAAATTATCAGAGCCTGTCACCAATTCTGCCTAGAAGCAAATACTTAAAACTACCTGTTGACAGATGAAGCTGGGGTGATAAAATCTATCACATAGATATTTCTGATAATATATCTGAAGAAAAAAAAGGTGTTGCCATTTTTAGGAGGCACAGGGTAATTTTTCATTTCAAACAATAAGAGCATTTCTTGAATAATGTAAATTAAGGAACACCTTAGCAAATATAAAACAGGCTCCCTCCGAGAGTGCTAATTTATATTTAGAAATAGTATTCATATTTATTTCTACAATTCATAGTTAGCACTTAAAAAAGGACAAGCAATTTTACTGACCAATGACTGTGGTGTTTTTATATCAAACATTTTTATTGCTCTTTCTAAAATGCAAATTATTTATTGATTTTTAAGGTGCTGAATGCTTGAGTAAGGCAGTATGGTATTTTAAAAATATTAAAAGCACCAGTTAATCAAATCCTGCCCACAAAAGGAACTAACATTTAATTGATTTGACCTTAAGCTTTCTAGCATTGCTGGCAATAGTAAACCCATCTGTGAAGGTAGCAATTACTCCGCCTCTATAGATGTTCTTACTGATATCCCTCCAGATGGAGACAGGTCTCTCTAAGTGTGATCTTCAAAAATCACATGAGAGACCTGGAATGCCTTCCTATTCCCCAGTCCCACCTCATACCCACTAAATTCAAGTCTCTGGGAGTGAAGCTCTGGGAATCAATATTTATCATGCACCTCAGGTCCTATTTATACACACTGAATTGAGTAAAAGATAGCAAATCAATAGTTGGATATAGTTTTTAAGAAATAAATAAACTGTAATTTTCAAATGAGGGTGAATTATTTCATATATAGTATATAAAATACATGTAGTATATAGTACAGTATATATATATATATATATATACACACACACACACATATATATACATATATATGTACTTTTATTTTTACTACTCCTAATATCTATAGATGAAATGTGTTTTTTAAAATAAGAAGTCTAACAACAATAATTATTTATTACTAAGTTTTCAAATGCCTTGAAATATAGGAACACAATGTGCCCCTTTCGGTGGGCAGACACATCTTCCAAAGATACTGTGCTGGAGACCAGCAAGATGCTGTAGGTGTGCTTAGGCCACCCGCCAGGAAACTCCTGGACCAAAGACAGCCTGGCTCCAGGCATGTCTGCAGCGCTGAGGATATTTTTTTTCTGTCCTAATATCTCTATATCTGTGCCTATGAGCTATATCCGTTAATGCTATAAGATCTTAGATATTAGAACAAGGAAAGCCTAAAGAAATATTAAGGCCACTTTATCCTTTGCATGAATAGGAAAGATTTTCTGGACAATTGGTCTCCCCACTTATTTTCCCATTCCCTCAAGATTATGCCAAATTGAGTAAACAAAAGTAAAGGGGAAGAAAACCTGCCCTAAACAAAACAAAATTTAGGGGGGAAAACATTTTGAGGAAGGAAAGGGAGGTGGGCATTTTAGAAAACCCATAAATCTCCTTACATTTGCATTCCCATGGCGTATTTTAATTTAGAAGTTTCAATATGGCAGTGCCAACTCTCATTGATATGACATTCAATGCTAAACCACTGAGGGCAGGTATTTTATAAATACCTTTCCGACAACAATACTCAAAGGACTATTTCATGCCATGACTTAAGAGTTCTTGTATTTGAAAATTGCTATTTTTCTATAGGAACTTGGGAAACAGCACATCTCTACATTCATAAAGCACATAATTGGCTTATTCTCGCACCCCCACTCTTCAATTTTCCTTTGGAAAATCTGATGCCCATATTTCCATGCAAGCATTCTTTACTTTTTGATTGAACACACCAAGTCATTTCTATTTATGAACGCTGTCTTGTAATAAAATCTGGCATTTCTCATCACTACCATTTGCAGTCTACTTTTATAAAATTTAATGCATGTCAAAAATGTGCATGGTCTCGAAAATTAAAAGACAAAGAAAAAACCTTCCGTATGTCAGTAAATGTCCTGAAATGGGTTTATCAAAGAAAAAATTCTCATGATCCAGACCTGGTCTGTCAAATATGGTAGCCATTAGGCTCATATGGCTATTGAGCACTTGAAATGTCCAAATTCTGACATAAATATAAAATACACATTGGAGTTTAAAGATGTATAAAAATTTTTTAAATATCACAGTAACAATGGTTTTAACTAGTTACATGTTGAAATGATAATATTTTGGATATATAGTGGGTTAAATAATGTATAATGTTAAAGTTGATTTTACTTTTTTTTTTTTCTTATGATGTGGCTACTAGAAACTTTTAAATCACCCATGTGACTCACAATATATTTCTATTGGAAAGCACTGATCTAGATTAAGAGATGCACTGCCATTGTTCCATGTAGCAATTAGAATTGGCAATACTGCAACATAATTTCATATTGTGCCAAGTAGTGGGAGGGTTTTGATAGAAACTCTTCAATCCACTAGTTTTAGGTAGATTAACTGGCCTAATTAGATCTAAACTGTTCAAAGAGCCCCAGAGGAGGGAGGGGGAGGCAATGTGGATTCATACAAGCTTTCCAAGTCCCCCAGTCACACATTCCTGGTTGACTGGCCTGCTTAGCCAAGCTGAAACCAGTCTTATTGTCATGTTGGGCACATTAATTGGAGAGCAGACTAATTTGCAAGAATGCGTTAGTGCCCTTTAAAAGGTGATTTAAAATTCAAAATGATGGAAATGGCATAAAAGCATGCTTGTCTGATTGCCCCTCAGAATCCATCTTGAAATCTCTACCATTTTTCTATTTTCATTGTTAGAATTCAAGTGCACAGTAAAACATTTAAGATTCCCAAACACTGCACTCTACCCCCTAGCACCAATAATTATCCTTCTGTTAAATACAGACCAGGAATTTCTATCATCAGACACATGGGGATTATAAATGAAAATACAATCTGTAGTTTTAATCAGAGTTCCACGTATAGGAATGAAACATAAATAGCACAGCAACGTCACCAAACGTATTTGTAACCGAATGAGGGCATTTTGCCTTTAATCCATTAAAAGCTTACAAGGAATTTGAGGAAGTACCTCCACCTCGAATATAGCTGCTATAAGACTAATAATAACTTATATTTATATCCACTTTATAGTTATGAATAATTTTACATCCATTATCACATTTAATCCTTGCAGAGAAGAATGACATTATCATTTCCATTTTGAAGACAAGAAAACAAATGCTCAGAAAAATAGTGAGTTATCCAGACCCTTGAGTTTGAATTTTCCAACTGTGCTTTTTCACAGGTAGCAAGTAAACACTGTATTGGCAGCTCAAAGACAAACCTGGGACTTTTAGGCCAGCGTGGTAGAGATGAATAATCCGAAGGAGAAAGTGAGTGGACACTGTTATTGGATACTGTGAATTCAAAGAAGACGACCTTAATTTTGGAATTTACAGAATGTAAACCTAGAGAGTTCTCCATTTTGTCATGCATTAATAGACTGCTCATTGTACAGTGTAACAAAAAATTTTTTTACTATAATTTGATTAAAGGATCTGTGTCGGTTTTAATTCAACAACCTCATATTTTTGGCTCAAAGCAAGTAATGTTATGAGAGCAAGAGCTCCGAGTGGTCACTTTCTCAAGTACTAATTTATCAGGAGTTTACACAAAATACATTAAATAGCACAGTCTTAGAAGGGGCTCAATAACACTGAACAAAAAGGAATTTTCAGGGCTAAAACAAATAATTAACTATGGGATTTGTTTTGTGAAGAGATTTAGGTTTCTCACAGATATATTGAGCTCCGTGAAGACATAGGAAAGAAAAAGCCTTCAGCAATAAGTGGGCGTTTTGTAAAAGTGGAAGTTGTCTACAAGTCTCAGTCAATCAATGCTAATTGGCACCTCTCTGAAAATCTATTCTTACCATAGCTTGCAGAAATAAAAGCAAGCACCACCTCTTATACACTATTTAATAAAAATAAAAACACAATCAAAGCCAAGTTATGAACCACCTAGATCAAGTTCATACACTCAAAATATGCTCTGGCCTTCACATTCTGAGTTTAAATGGAGGGGTGGTAGAATTTGCCATCCAAAAATATAATTATCCTAATTATTTTAAGCTCCTTATTTTTAAGATATGAAAAACTCAGGAAAAGCATTTCATCTTCCCCTTAACTGCCTAAAAGAATTGATAGAGGACATGTTCCAGAAAGGGAGCTATCGTCGTAGATAATTACAGTTTAATATGAACTGTGATAGACAGGGAGGAACCTGGCAAGGCCCAATGGATCAATGGCCCTCTGTGTCCCATTATTAAGAGGGCCCAGCAAATATCTGTTTATCAAACATTTGCTTCCCTTTCTCCATGTGAATATCCTTCCTCCCCTTTAAAGTCTAGACCATGCTCTCCTTTCCCCTTAGCTTAAGATGGCATATGAGCCCTGCCGGTGTGGCTCAGCGGTTGAGGACGGTCCAGGAGACTGAGGTTCGATCCCCAGACAGGGCGTGTGCCCGGGCTGCGGGCTCCATCCCCAGCAGCGTAGCAATGACTCATCACTGACATTTCTCTCTCTCTCTCTCTCCCTTTCTCTCTCTCTGAAATCAATAAAAATATTTATTTAAAAGAATATGGCATATAAACCTCAATTGTCCAATTTGTTCTCAGGCCCCATATTCTTATAGAACCCTTGTATGTACATATGTAATTAATTTGGTTGTTTTTCTCCTGTTAATCTGTCTCATATAAATTTAATTCCTAGGCCAGCTAGAAGAACTAAGAAGGGAAAGGGGAAATTTTCCTCTCCCCACAAAATCTAACACTAATGGCTATCTCTTTGTCACTCACACATTAATATATTCTGTAAAATGGGAATATTCAGTTAAAGCTTGTTGGATGAATGGCTAAAGGAATGAATGAATGGCTGAAAGGTGTGCTAGCGTACACAGGTATCTGGATGTGTTTTTCCAGGTAACACCAGTGGTTGCTGGGCTCCTACCATATGTTTGTACTGAGCACCCTCTGTGATGGGTGCTGGCACTCAGTGGGTGGTACCCGACTGAGCGAAGCACCAGAGCTTTCCTCTGTGCCTAACAGAGGTGACATTTCAAAGCTTAAACCCACTTTTGGCTTTACCAGCAACTTTGGTCGAAACCAGCAAAAAGACCCATCTCCCACTGATGTCAGGGAGGAAACGTACCCTCAAAATCCAAAGAAATAACATTGGTCTTAATAACAGTTCATACTCCTAGCCCTGTGCTTAGCTAACATGCTTTCCTGTCAATTTGTTGGACATAACCCCATTATGCAGTGACTTTGGACTCATAAATACCTTGCAATATAACTCAAAAGCTGAATAATACAGCTGGTTTGATTTTATATATTGAATTTGTATGAAATGTTAAATATATAGCAAAAATATTTATTAAATGTATTAATAAAAAAATTTATAAAACTCACACTTGGCCATGCTAGATGATTAAGACTAAGACAATGTTTGCCCTCTTCTAGAGCCAAGAGGTGCAGGGGTTGGATTAGACTGAAAGGCTACACCTGCTAAAGCCATAACTGACCAACATGCCTGGGAAATCCTGAGTCAGTATCTGACTCAGTTCCACTGAGCTTTGGAAAAAGAGTGGGTTGGAACAAAAGGACCGCCCTAATTTCACAGAGTGAGATGCAGAGCACCCAGTTCGAATGTTGAAGCCACCATCCTCCCTTATTTGTTCCATTTCCCACGTGGATTGTAGGCTGAAGAAGGCTCTGCTCTGCGCTTGGTGCCCCAGAAGTCTGTCTCTTCCCAACCCTTCCCAACCCTTCCCAACCCTTCCCAACCCTTCCCAACCGCTCCCCTCTGATCTACGGCGTGAAGAAAGCCGCAGTCTGTAGGAAGGGTGGCGGAGCAACACCCAATAGATGACTTGCAGATGCCCTTTTACAGAATCAGAATTCTTATACTCTGCTTTCCTGTGTCAAGGGATTTCAGATTATAGTGCGTTTCTTCAATTTTTGTTTAGGAAATTTTCATTTTTAGAAAAATAAACCTTGATTTAAAAAAAAAAAGCAGTGGCTTCATGCTTTTACCTATCATGTGTATTAAATGGGCTCAGTGCTTACTAGCCTTTGGGCACATTCACAGGGATCCTGGAAAGAAAGACAGGCTGTGCCATCATAGTTTACAGTTTGGAAGTCAATACAAAAACAAATCACAGCCATAGGCCTGTCCCAGGAATTTTCCTTATTTCTTTCTGTCTATCATTATGCGAATTTCTATACTGTTAACTCCATAATATTAACAGCAAATTGTGGTTCCCTGAGAAGAAGGGCCCTTTTGTTCCTTCAGGTGGAAATGAAGAGACAGTTTCCTTAGCAGGAACGTAATTCCAGAAGAGAAGTCTCTGGCTTCGCAACACATGACACAGGCGACCTGGTCTTGGATGTTGCACAGTAAACATAAAAACCCTTAAAATTTTAGCATTTTCCTGTTGAAGGACAGCTTTGGGCAAAATGCACCTCCTCAGAAATGACTCTCTTGACTATAATAATTTCTTGAATCAAAGATACCATCAGTTGTAAAATGAACTATTAAATTAAAAGCAAATAAATGAAAAATTTATAAAACAAATATTAAAAAGAACAACAGTGTGGTGATTGCTGGGGGGAGGTGGGGTGGGGAAGGCTGAGAATGGTAAAGGGGGGATACATGGTGATGGAAGGAGACTTGACCTGGGAAGGTGAACACACCATACAGTATACAGATGATGTGTTGTGGAATTGTGCACCCGAAACCTGTATAATTTTGTTAACCAGTCTCACTCCAATAAATTCAATAAAAAGGGAAAAAACTTAAAAAAATAAAACTAACTAAAAAAGAAAGAAAAACTATAGATAAAACCAAGTCCAAGCTTTGGAGTTGATATTTAGTCTTTCATGTCTTTCTCTAAGAAGTCAGTAACTTCCCATATTGTTACCACCTCGGTATGTCTGAGGTTCACTGACTAAAACGCCCATTGAGGGGTGAACTATACAAATCCAAGTAAGTTTTGTTTTACTTTCAACCTATAATGACAAGAGAATTTCATCTCTTAATAATACTTCAGCTATGCAGTCCGATTTAAAATAACAGGGAGAACATTCACTCACCCACCGGAGTGTGTGTGTGTGTGTGTGTGTGTTGTGTATGTATGTAATTCTACTGGAGATTGAAGGACAAAGTTTTGCATGAGGCTTAAAAACATATTAGAGTAAAAAGTACCAGAAACCAGATTACTAGGTAGTGGCAAAAGCCCAATTATTCTTTCTCATCTTCTTCCTCTTTTGTGCCTGGGGTTCCTCCTGTGGGCTCACCCCAGTTTCTTTCATTGGAATCAGTCCTGTTCTTAGGAGAGTCCAAGCACTATTTCAATTCTTAAGGAATTAGCTTCAAGCCAACTTACTGACTGACGCTCCTCTGACTTTATCTCACAGTTTATAAATAAGATTTGCCTTCTTACTAATATTTCTCTTCATTAAGTATCTCATGTGCCTGGGTCCCAGTCTCAACACAGTAGCCCAGTTTCCAGCCCTAGCACCCTGCTTTGCCCCGACCTATTTTTCCATGGGCTAGAGCTCCAGTCCTTAGCCCAGGCCATGTGCCTGTGGCCCTCTTCTGTTACATTCCTAGTTCAGGGTCTATCCAAACATTACTCACCCTTCAGAATTATTCCTTGACTACTTCTGGCAAACATGGGCAGTCCTGTTGAAATCTACATTTCCTACCCCCCACTCCAGGAGCAGCTTTGCTCGAAGGGTTGGTTCCTCTCCCGCCTCTCAGTCTAGGGTGGTCAAGCGACCACTACCAAGCGGCCAAGCCCTGCTACGGAGCTGCTGCCCATTAGGGCCTGCGTTGTAGACCTGCGATCTGCCCCTGGCAGCTCAAAGGATAACTGCAGGGTTGTTTCCTGTGTGATGAGAGAACAGGATGTCTCTGAGCTGCACTGGGGCTGTAATGTTCATAGGTTTGTTTCCTCACGATCCTATTAGGAAGCGAGCACCTCTGTGAAGCAGGTGACCTCTGGACTGTCTGGATTCAGCTACTGACTCCAAACCTTACTGGTTCAGGTAAGTCACATTATCATCACGAGCTGCATTTCCTTCATCTGAAAGCTTATGCTACTTGTACTTTGATTTAAGTCCTTCCACTTTTCCTGAGTCCCAGTCCAAGAAAACAAGGCGCCCATCTGCTTCTGAGTTGATTCTTTTGGTGAGCTGGGAAAAGACTTGGATGTTGTTTGTTTTTTAAGTTTTTCAATTACAGTTTACATTCAATATTATTTTGTATTAGTTTCAGGTGTACGGCATAGATATTTTTGAAGGTAGAACTTACTGGATATGATGTTGAGTTGAACGTGTGGAAAGAAGGGAAACCAAGAGCAAAAGATGAGTCAAAATTGTCATGGAGGGTAATTGTGCCATTTGCTGAGCTGGAGAAGGTTGGGAGAGAGGGAGCATCATATATCACATGCTGCAGACATTACTGTTACTTGAGTGCATGCTTCAGTTTTTCTTTCAAAAGTCTGTAACTGGTAAACTTTTTAAATCCTGACATGCCTTTATGTTTTAATTTCTATTAAAACATATATTAATTTCACCCTTACATTTGAACGTCTGCCTGGTTGTAGAATCCTAGGATAAAGCTACTTCCCCTTTAATTTCCTCCAAGGTAAAGCTCTATCATCCTCATCAAGAGTTCCTTTTGAGAAGACTGATGATATCGTAATCTTGCTCTAGTATTAATAATCTGCTTATGTTTAGCTCTAGAAATGTTCAAAATCTTTCTGTTTTATCTTTAGCATTCTGAAATTATATATCAAAATGTTATAGATAGATGTGGGTTTTAAAAAATCTGCTTAGCCCTGTGTATACTTGCAGTCTAAGAATTTATTTTTAATTTCTGGATAATTTTCATTTAACAGTTCTTTAAATATTGCCTCCTTCCATCCTTCCTTTTCTCTCAACCTGAAGCTACTATAAATGGACAGAAGGATTTGGGGATAATCCTCCATGTTTCTGTCTTTCGGGGTATTCTGGGAGAATTCATTGGCTTGATTTTCAAGCTCTTGAATTCATTTTCCAGCTGTGTCTCTATCAAGTTATTTTTATCTAGTTTTTCTTTAATTTAACCCACTGTGTTGTTTTCATTTTGGAGATCTCCAATTGGTTCTTTGGCTGTCAGCATGTTGTTTTTCATGAGCATGCTGTTTTCCTTTATCCCTCTGAGTATATCCATTATACTTACTTTCAAGCTCTCTCCTCTTTGCTCCATTAGCTCTTTGTTCTACTGTAGGCATTTGTGTTTATTGATTCCACTGTTTGTTTTTAAGCTCTTGGTTTTTCCCAGTGCTAAGCAATTCTGGATTGTGTGTCCATCTCTGAGATTGTGATTTCCTGTTAAGCGGCGTCTGTGTGAGCCTCGGCTCTGCTAAGAGGAGGGCTGGGAGAGCCTGCTGGGCAGCTAGCTGCCCTGGCTGCGCTGTGAGCTCTGGGGGGAGTGTGCCTGCTTCCCGGGGCTGTGCCGAGGCAGCGAGTCTTCTGGGGGCCGCTGTTTCTCGTTTTTCCCAGCCATTGCCGACACCCTGGATGTGGCCATGTCCCTCTGACCCTGGCTCACGCATACCTATCACTACTTGGAGTAAAAAAATCCCCTTCGCTGCTGCTTGGTCCAGATTGTGACAGTGTTGACTCACTTGGCTGCTCTTGCTGAGGTTTCCCACCCAACTTTCTCGTTATTTCCCCTAGGCCATCTCCTGCTTCCAGTATTCAGCAACACCGACTCCATCTGCCTGCCGGCCTCTGGGATTCCTAAGAGTTTTCTGTATTCTCTTCTGTTGTTTTAAAGTACATTTGTACATGATTTCTTTATTTGTTTAGTTACCAATATCTGCAATTTTTAGAGATTTTTGTGTGAAAGGGAACAACTTAACTCCTGCTCAGCCTACTATATTGATAAGGAGGGTATCTGTAAGACCTGCAAGTAGACATTTGTAGGCACATGTATGTACAAATCTAAGGAAGGGGCAGGGAGCCCTGAACTGGAGGTTTGGATGTTTAGATGAAGGACCCAGCAGGATATTGAGAGTACAAAACACTGTAGGGCTAGATGAATCACTGAAGGAAAGAGTGTAGCTAGAAAAAAGAAAGCCTGGAAGTGAGAGGGCATAGCGGTGCTAAGAATTATGATATATTGATGCATATTGACTAATGTCTCTAGCTTCTTAAATGATATCAACTGAAGTGGTAATGTAAACGCCAGAGTTCTTGAACTAGAGATAATTAGAAAGATAAGAACTTCCTATTAAATACTTTCACTAACTTTACTTGTTAGAGTTATGGGTTTTCACCTCGCCTTTAGCTATCGTTTAAAGGCCAAGTGTCTGAAATTCTGCTGGGTGCCTGGCACTACGACAACAGTGTGCATTGCAGAGGTGAGAGGTTTGTTTTCCTTAGAATCAACAAACGACTAATCCTAACCTGCTAGTGCTGTTTCTCTGATTCGGTGTTTTCCTCTACTAACCAATAGCAATTTCTAGGCTAAACATTTTAGAAAGGAGTCACCAGAGAGAGAAAAATAGACATTTGCCTGCACCACATTTGGGGAAAGGGTGCTGTGCTCCCCCGTGATTTTCAATGCTGAAGGCATTCTTGCTCCAGGCAACCTGAAATCCCCTTTCCCACAAGCCTCACGTGCACGGGCTCACTTTTATATGGTTTACCCATTCAGAAAACTGCCTACCATGGCAACCCTTGTCTGCATGACAGGCAGTTATAATTTGCTTGGAAAAATTGCAACAAAACGTCATTTTTTATAAACTCTTCACACCAAAATATTTTCCTTTTTAGTGATTTCCAGTGACTTTGTTGTGGTTGCATGGTCCTTGCAAAAGATCATTTATAAGTGAAAAAAAATTTATTAAGGAAACCCATTCACTTGCTCAACAGTAGTGACGGGTGGCGTTGGGATTGTTATAGCCTCTCAAAGTAGGAAAATAATTGACTTTCTGACTATCTCTTTGGTGTTACAGGAGCAATTTTCAGATTACACTTTCCCCAACCAAGCTCTACATTTTATAAAAAGGTGCTTTGGTTTGAAGGGCTGTGAGGAATGAGAAGAATGAGAGCCGGACAAACACAAACGGAGCGCAACCCGGTGTGAACCCTACTCTGTGCCTCTGGGTATTTGTTCCATTCAGAAAAATCCAAAGAGAGTTCCAGAAGCCCTGCCGTGGCATTGTGCGGTTGGTGCTAACAATAGCAGTCAGGAGATTTTGTGTGATCATGAACAATTATTCGCATGAATACGTTCACAGACTCAGTGAATCCCCTGCCAAAAGGCAGCGAATGTCGGACAATACTGCCATATTTCAAATTCAAATATTGCTATTTCTGTGCTATTTATTTCTGCGGCACAAACACGTTTGGATCAATATGCTCCATGTCACTAGATCTGTAATTCGAGCACCCCAAAAGCAGTAACAAGTGCAACTTTACAAAACAATTGCTCACTATTATCCAAATCAGATTATAATCTACACTTGGCATCCAGCGAGTACAAAATGTATTATGCAAATGAGTTTGGTGCTCCAGGCCCAGAGCATGAACGGAATTAGTTTTAGGCTCAAGAGGAATCTGGCCATGACCAAATGATGAGGGAATATATGACCCAGAGGATTAATCATTCTTATGGTTTATAATAGATGCTTCTTCCAGATGCCCATCTTCAGCTTCACAACTCAGTATAAAAGAGACTGGTGAAAAGTTCTGGCAAAGAGATCTGGAAAAAGCAAGCTTTTTGATACATTTTACATTTTGGTAACATTTCAGATTTTCTTTGTTGTTGTTTGTTTTTTAAGCTCAAGGCATTATTTTAGTAACTTTGAAGATTAATATCAATTTAGATGACTAATTCTTAATATATTTCACACAATGTAGTAATTTTGTTACTTATATAATATTTTGGCTAAGTTTTAAAATGCACCCTCTGCAACTATTGGGTTGACCTTCAAAACATGTACTTTCTAGGCAAAAATATCCAGTAGGCTTACTTTATGGAAATTTTGCATCATCCTGTGTCCCAGATCAAAAACTGATTGAGAATGGATTTGAGAACCAGGCTTGGATCTAAATTCGTTTAAACCCAAAGGGGTCAGGAATAGTAATTTCCAAGTTAGGTCTAATTCAGAACCCATGAGCAAAAATGAATTCCAGTGGATTAAAAATATGGTAAATGGTATTAGATAAGTGAGTGGATACTATAGACAAAAAAGTTGAGTAAATTATCAGGCCAGGGCATCCTTATTTAAGGACTGTGGAAAACAAAAAAGAATAAAACTAGTGGCCACGGCCAGAACACAACCCACAGGAAAAGTATGGGGGTGGAAAGAACAGAGGGCAGACGGACTATTAGATTCAGGATGAAGGGAATCAATAACAGACCATTCATTTGAATAATTGCTGTGGTAATTAAAACCCGTTTGAGGCAGGACAGTGCTCAAGAAGGCTGTGATAATTAATGAGGGAAACAAGGTGGTGAATTAAGTTATAATGGGTGAAATAGAGGGATTACAGAGCTGGGTCCCATTGTGCAGGGGGAGGTTGGTCAGAGTTGTTAATTGGGCTGAATGTCTTCAGGTGTCTTCAGGTGCTAGGTGTTTGAGCAGATAATAAAAGTGGAAATTCATAGTTTTCTTCAAACTTGATTATACTTGCGTGGAGTGTTGAAAGGCGGGGTAGAAATAAAATAGCCTTTTGAAGGGACCTCGTGTCTTTCTCTTAGGATTCTCAAATGACTCTGCCATGCCAAAGTCTAAAAGGAGTAAATAACTGCGTTGAATGTCGCTGACAGGTCGAATACAATAAGGACAGAAAGGTGTCCCAGTGCATTTAGCGTCACACTCAAAAGTAGTTTCTGCTGAGTGAGAGGAGCAGGAGCCAGACTGACTTAGAATGAATGACAGGAGGACAAAAATGAAGAGGTAG
Organism: Miniopterus schreibersii; assembly: GCF_964146895.1. Classification (NCBI taxonomy): domain Eukaryota; kingdom Metazoa; phylum Chordata; class Mammalia; order Chiroptera; family Miniopteridae; genus Miniopterus; species Miniopterus schreibersii. Next base: position 140,507,010 of record NC_138101.1, read on the forward strand.
AGAAGTCGAGAACAGTGGTTTGCTATGAGGGGGAGCAGAGAACCGGTGTAACTGAGGGACAAGAGGAGGGTTCTGTAGAGATTTGTTTGCATGGTCTGTAGAATGAGAAATAGGAGCAGGTTAAAAGCGACTGAGTGGGGCCCATTAGAGAGGGAGAGGGAGAGGGAGAGGGAGAGGGAGAGGGAGAGGGAGAGGGAGAGGGAGAGGGAGAGGGAGAGGGAGAGGGAGAGGGAGAGGGAGAGGGAGAGGGAGAGGGAGAGGGAGAGGGAGAGGGAGAGGGAGAGGGAGAGGGAGAGGGAGAGGGAGAGGGAGAGGGAGAGGGAGAGGGAGAGGGAGAGGGAGAGGGAGAGGAGCGCTGACTGAGCAGAGAAGGGGCCAGACTGAGCCAGAGAATGGGGCTGGAGGCCAAAGCCCTGTAGAGGGGCTTTTCTTAAAAGGAAAAGAAATGCTTGCTTAGTTGTTTTAAGGGCAAAACATCTAAATGTTTGTGGATTTGGTGGCAGGTAGATAACAAAGTACCACCCTAGCTGTTTCTATTGTTTAATGCAAGAATGAAGCTGATTGGGAGGGAGAAGTTGATGTAGAACATTTGAAGAGAGAAGAGAGGCTATGAAATCGTTATCTTGGTAAGCAAGGGATAAGCTTATTATGCAAAAATTAGAGGATTCCTGGATCATATTGAGAATCCATCTGAGATTTGAGATAATAAAAGTAAAGTAAAATCAATCTGCTGCACTGGGTCATTTTTCTTTAAGTACCAGTTTCTAGAGATGAATTTGAATCTATTCAAGGCTGGGCTCTCGGAGCCTCTCTGCACATCTTGGAAGCTTAGGCTTTGTTTCTTTCCTGGATCTAAATTCTGATTCCTCCACTTACTAACTATGAGCCCTTAGAAAGAGTTTCTTAATTTGTGAGTATCTCAGTTTCTCCCTCTGTAAAATAGAGATCACTATAATTTCTATTTTATTGGGCTGTTAGGAGGATTAAACTATTTAAAAGTGCAAAATTCTTAGAACAATCCCTGGTATCACAAGTGCTCAGTTATTCTTAGCTCATAATTCCCATTATATAAAGCATACGATGTGCTCAAGCTTTACAAGCTGTGATGTTTTCTATCCATGTGAAGCAAAACAAGAAGAGTTTTGAAAATTTGAAAGCATAATAATATATAAGTAACTTTCTTGGGTTAAAAATTATACATGATTTTAGGAATCATCATCTTTAAGACAACCACTCATAGCTGTAAAATTCCCTTGTTTCTGAAATTCAACTATTCACAGATTTCCTAAAATCAATCATAATTTACACAGATTAAAGCTAAGTGATAAATTTAGCCTCGAAATGGAAATTAATTTTGAACTGTTTTTCTCAAATTTTAGAGTCTGGAGGACTTTAGTGCCATAATTTCATTCATTTGCATATTCTGCAAATAATTTTTTTAAACCAATAATGTCACCTAAGTGCGTAATGCTTTGAAATTGCACAGGTTAAAGCAATAAACTGATATTACTGATTATTTGTGTAACTTTTCAAAAATGCTTCCACATTAAATACAAGTAAAACTTGTGGAGATTTTTTCTGCGCAAAGCCCCATGAAAAGCACCATAGGTATAAGAGATAGGAAAGGCAGACTTGCTGGCTCTCCAGAGATTTATCAGTTATTATATCCAATCCTCATCATTTTTTAAGGAAAAAAGGCAAAGATACTTTACTCATTTCATAAAGGAAAAGATAAATTATTTTAGTGTAAAAAATACACAGTTTGTGGAAGAGATTGTGACTCTCATATGATCCCAATCCATTTTAATTTTCCCAGAGTTAATATAAAATGTCAACTGTGAGGATTGCTTGGGCTGAAAAATTTAGAAAAACAAATGAAAGCATTTTTATCACCATCAAATTACTCCTCCTAATACTGCTACTGATACTACTAATTCAGAGTAACTTCTCATCATAACCCTGTGAGGCCTCCACTCAGGACCCGGCGCACCCAACATATGTGGGAAAACTCAACGTTATGTGTATTGATCATAAAAAATATTTTATTTCCAAATTTTATAAGGAAACCAAAAGTCACATGGAAGCCACATAATGTTACATGACATCATGTAGGATTTTGTATATCAAGACCATTCTTATACTAAGACATTTTTGAGTGTTGTTTTTTCTTCTTCCTCCTTTTAAAATTATTTCCAAATGAAATTATTGTTCTTTTCTTTCTATTTTAAAAATAAGAAAATTTGGAGAGAACTCTCCCCATGGCACATTTCTTAGAGTGAAATGTTGCCTGAAAAATCTATAAACCAAACAGGCCTAAAGACCTGGGTTCTTTGAAGGTTTAGCTTTCCTGGCTCTATTTTTTTTAAGTGTTATTGGGGCAAAATTGACATACAAAACCCTGAAAATATGTATATTTGATGAGTTTGGACATACATATACCTCTGTGATACCATCTACAATAACTACAGTTAAGTTAAACACATCCATCACCTGGAAAAGTTTCCTTGTGTCCTCCCCTCTTTTTGTGGCATGAGCACTTAACATGAGATCTGCTCTCAAAAATTTAAGCTCACGAGGATCCAAAATGGCAGTGGATTAGGTGGAAGCTACACTAACCTCCTCCCAGGACCAAACTGGAATTCCAACTAAATTATAGAAAAATCATCCTGAATAACCAACTGAAGGCTAGCTGGAGAGAAGCCTTATAACCAAGGACTTACAGAAGAAGTCACATTGAGAATGGTAGGAAGTACAGAGGTGAGAGAGGGCTGGCTGGGCTCCCAAGACTGCAGCTGAAGTTCAGGAGGGATATTTTAGCTATGGGGGGGGTGTTCCCCCGGAGAAGTATGGAGTCTAAAATTTTAAGCTCACAATATCATATTGTTAACTGTCATCTCTGTATTTGTACAGCAGATTTCTAGATTTTACTCATCTTGTATAACTATAATTTTACACCCATTGAGTAACTCCCCATTTCCCTCTACCCTTCCTACCCCCTAGCAACCACCATCCTATTCTCTGCTTCTGTAGGTTTGACTATTTTATATAGCTCATATAAGTAAAATCATGTATTATCTGTCCTTCTGTGAATGACTTAGTTTACTTAGCCTTCTATCTTCCGTGTCTATTTATCTTGTAACAAATAGTAGGATTTTCTTTATATTTAAGGCTGAATAATATCACACTGCATGTATATACCACATTTTTAATTCATTCATCTGTTGATGGACATTTGGGTTGTTTTTATATCTTGACTATTATGAATAATGCTGCAGTGAATACGGAAGTGCCAATATCTCTTTGATTCTGATTTTAATTCTTTTGGATATACACTCAGAAGTGGGATTGCTGGATCATGTGCTAATTCCATTTTTAATTTTTTGAGGAACCTTCATACTGTTTTCCATAGTGGCTGCATCATTTTACATTTCCACTAACAGCGTGCAAATATTCCAAAGTCTCTACATCCTTGTCAACACTTGCTATTTTTTGTTAGCCTTCAGAATAAGAGAACTTTAAGAATAGAATCTATTAGATGAGAAATATGGTTGTCTCTTGGGTTTGTTTGGTTAAGACAGGAGAAAGGGCTCAGTAAAAAAGACTGTCTTAGCTTAAAGCCAAGGGATTTAGGCTAGAAAAAAAATGAAACTAACTTAAATGAGAACAACTAGAGGGTTTAATAGAGTTATTCAGTGAAAATGAAAGGTGATATCAACATTTCTTGCTTAGTTAGACCAGAAATACCAATTTTATTGCTAATGGACTTGCTTGGTGGAAAGAAATCACATTCTAGGACTCCATTTAAGAAAAGTAAAAAGTTATAGTTAAATACTAATTATTCATGGTTTTGTATTTTGTATCATATGAAGAGAAGTGATGCTAATTCTGTGATTTTTAAAAATCTTATTAACCAACATGGCTATGGTTGAAAGCTCTTTGAGTTTTCTACATTGTAAAAAAACACATTTGAGGACCTTTCATTGATTTGTACAAAAGTCTCTAATTTCAAAATGTTAATATCTACTTTCATAACATTTTATCTAGGAAAGATTCCTTGCTGTTGCTTTTACAAACTGTTACATCATACAATAAATGATTAATGGAAATAAATGGCCTGTTTTGAGCTATCCCATTCAGCATTGTTACCTACAGTAATCACAGATTGCAGACTGATTGATGGCTCAAAGCAATTAATGAGCTATGGAATCCCACCAGGCCTTGGTAGAAGGATTCTTTTTCAGTAAATATATTTGGTAATGTAAGCAACAGAATTAAAAGGAATTTGACTAAACCTAACTTATGTATGGCGTGAAAAATTCAACAATAGCCAGTCTCTAATACATGAGTTACATACAAGTAGCAGTAGTGTAAAACTCAGTTGGTAAGATTTGGGGAAGATAATTTTCCCCCCTATTTTCCTGTTGAGATTCGGGAAGTACACAAGAAGACTTAGGAACCACCATTTAGAAAGTTAATATTTCCAAACTAATAAAGAGGGAGGGTGTTTAACAAACACTCAGGGAAACTGCTAATCACTACTATACTATTGTGATCAGGAGTGGCTCTTTGGCTCTGATGCTGACACCTGTTTGAAAGATAATGGTAACATTTTAAATTAAGGGCACAATCATAAATGCTTTATTAATATTTATTGAATGATTCCAAGATGCAGTTGCATCCTTTAATAACTTTTTATAATGCAAGTTATAAAATTCATTGGCAACATATTCTTAATAAATGGTGTCATAATAAGCTCCTGTAATGTTGCCATAACACAGCTGTTGTTAATTAAAACAATGTATGCACCTGCTTCATCCATTAATTTAGATTATTAGTATATAAAACATGTTAAAATGACCAGTGTAATTTTTTAAATAATCATTATTTGGATGAACCTTCAGCTACAATGACTTTTCTTCTCCCTTACATGCACCTGTAGCCTCTCTGTTCGAAAACAAAAGAAAACTTACATCACCAAATGTTTGAAGGTATTCCTAAATTAATAACATGCACATTAGTTTGTTTTCTGCTCTGTGTGTGCTAGTTCTACTACCTGAAAATAATGCAGAGGGACATTGGAATTATTTTATGTACATGATTTTGGTCCTAACCTGCTTTCTTAAGGTCCAAGAAGTACTCAAAAACTGCACAGCCCAGCACTTTAGGTATCTCACAGACTATTATGCCATTGGAAGATACATCTTCTCCCTTGATCAATTAAAGTGTTGTCCTTTGTCCATACAATGCCATGTATTTTTGGAACCTATCACAAAATTAATGAAGTTTGTGGCAGGAAAAGCTTTTTATTGCTTAAATTTCAGCCTTGATCTTACAGAACAGTTTCCTCCATTCCCCATTCATTTCTGTTACCATATCCTTTCAAGTGATGCTTGTAGTGACATTAACATAACAAAATCTGAATGGAAAATATAACTTTTCCTAATAAAGTAATTAAAAACAATTGTTGATTAGTATATGTATTAGTTGGTTTGGGTTGCAATAACAAAATGCCATAGATTGGGTGACTCAAACAACAAAAATTTATTCTCCCATAGTTCTAGTGTCTATGAAGTCCAAGATCAAGTCACTGGCAAATCTGGTTTCTGATGGGAGCTCTCTGGTTTTCAGATGGCTGCTGTGTCATCAACATGATGGAGAGAGTGCTCTCTCTGGGGTCTCTTTTATAAGGACACTAATTCTATTGGATTAGGGCCCTACCCATATGACCTCATTTAACTTAACTCCTAAAGCTCCTATCTCCAAATATAGTCCCATTAAGGGTTAGGGCTTCAATGTATGAATTTGGGGGTGAGTGTCACAATTCAGTCTGTAGCAGTATAGTTACATATATAGAGTGTCTCAAAAAATGTATACACACTTTGAATAATCATAAAGGCAGTGTTTATTAAAATATATTTTATTTTCAAAATTGAGTTATCAGCTAGCTGTTAAAGTGTGTATACATTTTTTGGGTCTGCCATGTAGCACAAATAAGACACAGATATTTTCTTACTCCTAACTTTTCCACGTGGACATCTTGACTTCAAAGGGGTTTTAATAGTTTGTATCCTGAAATACACATCTTAATTAATGAAAGCAATATTTCCCGAAATTCTCTAAGCATTAAGTCCCAAATTCATCAAGATTTCATCCTGTTCATAAATTGAGCTCAGACCTCATCCCAGACAAGTTTAGGCGCTGAGACTACAATGGGGACTAAAGCAGAAAGGTTCCTGCGCTCATGGAGCTCACATCCTAGAGTGCAGAGGGACAGGAAACAAATATGTGAGTACACAAATAAGGGAACATCTGATAGTGATAAGTGCTATCAGGAAAAGATGATACTTACAATAGAGACAGTGCCATGGGCTACAGTAGATTGTGTGGCTTAGGGAGCCTGAGGAGGTCAGAATGGAAAGGAAGATAACAGTGCAGTGAGCATCCCAAGCACTAATAATAACAAATAAATGAAAAAGTTTGATGGTGGCTTTCATTAACTATTAAATTAAGATGATTATTCACAAATAAGAAAACCCACATCAAACATCAGCACACTCTTTTGTGATCAGCAATTCAGAAATTTCTCATGGTTCTCTGTCACAAAGATCCTAAACATAATCACTTTAAAAAGTTCTGATTAAGCTGTTCCTCCCTGCCCACTACTGCTGTCTTGTAGTTGGATCAAAGAGAGAGCCAGTTCTCCTCACATACCTGGGTTGACATGTTTTTAATCAGTGTGCTCACATGAGTGTCTGAAACTATAGAAATTTGGGGACTGTTTGGAAAAGGGCTGAATGCACAGATTCATTAAAACAGAGACTACGAATATTTCACAGTTCGCCTTCGTCTGAGTCTAAATGAATGACATTGAGTTGTTGACTCCATCTCCCATCTTTCTCCTGCTGGAAGTCGTCATTAGTGTTTGGCCACTTTCACTTAAAATGCCTAGCCAGCGAGTTAAATTCTAGGATGGCTTTGTGACAGCAAGTGGGCAATAGAAAACTGTAGTAATCAAGTCTGGACTTGATTTGTACAGTTACAATGACTGGATCTCATTCCCTTTGGTGAGCGCCCGAAGAGAGCAGCAGCCCTGAAAAGGTTCTCCAGATGCCCTGGGCTAAGAACCACCAGGTGATTATGAGTTACAGATGTTTCACATTTGCTAATAAAAAGGTGCAAATCACCCTAGTTGGCATTATTCTCATTAGAGGCATTTAAAGCACAGGTAAAGGATTAAAATTAATTAAGCCATGAGTAAATAAAAAAGGTAAGGATTAGAAACATGCCCTATGTTAATGTGGACACACTAGCACAAGATAGTGCAAAGAAATATGGAAAATTCAGTGCATTCACAGAAGAGTCACACTAGGAAATCTATGTAATTAAAATCGCCAGGCCAATACCAAGGCAAAGGAATTCAGATGACCAACTCGTTTGCCTCTCAACGGCAATAAAAATAGGGATGATTCTCCCTTTTCTACTTATGTTTTCTGATATCTTCTTGTTCAAGCTCTATGAGTCTTCAGAACTTTGGATTTTATAAAGTAGGCAACGCGAAGGCAAGGGTACCTTCCTCCTTCAAGCAGCACTGGTACTTCAGAAAGAAAATTTTCTGCATAGCCCCGCATGCTTACTGTTACTATACTTCCAAATTAAATCCTTAGAATCATGCAAAGAAATCATGATTTCAAAACAGCATGGCTGAGATTGCTTTTTGCACCATCTTATTAGTGCAAAGGAAAATGGATCTTCACCCTATCATTCCCCCCAGCAAGTTATTTCAGATAAAATCGCCTTCTCACACATTTGCTACCTAACAGGAGTCTGGAGTGGGGAGTGTGTTTGAAATCGTGAGTTGGAGTATTGACATCCAAGGTTGAAATTAACTCAAGCTATTTAAATCTAGGTGAAATTTACTTAAACTCTTCTGAAGTATTATTTTGAGGTGGGTAGAATCACTGTTTTTTTAACTTACTTTTAGTCATTGCTCATCTTAACATGGCTGTATGTCCTAAACAACCTTCCTTTCCCTGCTTTACTTATAAATTCATAAAAGCTCCCCATTTTCTACCAAATGAAGTTGCAGCTTACTAGCACTTCTTGCCAATCTTGCTTCACAAAATTTTCCTGAGTCATCACCTCTTGAATCTCAACTGCCTCTTTCCTCCTCTCTCTGCATGGTGATTCTTGTGTTTTTCTAACCATGTGCTTCCAGAATGACATACCTTTACAAATGCTGCACCCCCTGCCTGTCAAGCTCTTTCTTTTCCCCTCCATGTCATCCAAAGTTCTCTATTTAAATACTCTTTGTCCTCCAAGCCCAGATCAAATGTCTCCTCTTTGATATATTGCTGATTCTCCTAACAAGAAGTGGCCGTCTCTATCATGTACAGTATTGCAACACAGTGTGATTTACGCTAGAGTTATTTGTGCACGTGTTTACCTCCCTTGATAACCACATATTCCTCTTCATAACCCACTTAGGGTCTATGACCATTCCTGGCATGCAGTAGGTAGCTGTTATTCATTGAATTAAATTGACTTTGAGGATGTTAATTATTTCTTTTGGCATCTATCTTGATCTAGAAAGCAAGGGTTACCACACAGCAGAGACTCAAGAGCTCTGTTCAGACAAAGGAAATCAGACAAGAGCCAATCAAATCTTCCATAAGTAATCACAGATTAGAAGTCTTGTGCTGGAGAATCAAGACAGAGCAGGTTGAGTTTGAAATTCTTGAAAATGAGCCTTGAAGACACTCAGAGTATGACCGCAATGAAAAGGCTCCCTCCGTAGAGTAAGCAAGACTGCTTTGCTCAGTCATCAATCAACCACCACAGCTACTTGTTAATTAATAGAGCCAAGTTTCTTCCCTGGTGGGAACAACACTTGGCTACATTTGTGAAAGAGAAATTGATTTTGATTGACTCAGACCCTGCGTTTCCCATGTCACGAACATGTAGTTGGACGACTAATTGAATGACTGGCCTCTCGTTGGAAAGCTCTGGCATCTTCGTCTAAGCTACTTCATTAGTCAAGTGCCCATATTGAGAAGAAAATCTTTCCTTGAGTTGATAAAGCTATAGCTATGGCATGATGCAGCCTAGTTTAGTAAAAACACCGGTCAGGAAGTTAGGAGCTTTGGTTCAAGAACTGCACCAGCCCAAGGTTGAACTTGGGACCTGTGATAGCAGATTGTAATGAACTTAGTCTTCAGACACATTTCTTGGATTCTAACTCAGCTGTTTACTGACTCTCAGACCTCCTGCAGGTCATTTGCTTCTCTAGCTTGATTGCCTTCATTTCTAAGACAGAGATAAGAAAAACCCCTTGGGAAATCAATTAAGGTTTCATTGAGATGCTATCAGGAAAACATCTGAAATAGTGACCAGGACAAAAAAATAAGTTTTGACCTACATAAATGTTCAATAAACATTTATTTTTACCCTTACCCACCCCAACATTTTTGTTTCTTTATCCATTCAGGTAGGAATAATATCCTGCCTTTCTCAGAGTGGACAGGGTTGAGCAAGTGGTACTTTCACTAAACAGCTGCATCTTCTTTACAGGGCTTCCTTTGTATAGCTGGGTGAGAGATGCACAGGCACTGGGAAAACAGGACCAAGCACTGACCTTGGTCACTTAAGCAGAGGAACAAACTGTTGAAGCATAAAGTACCCCAGAAGTGGTTCTCTGCAGGGCTTGTGTGACAGGAAGGAGATTAGGAACAGCTCACGGAATAGTGAAGGATTTATATGACCATTTTCCTTAGTTACCCATATTCTAAGGGGTACACATTGGTTAAGACCACATCAAGCTCAGTGAACTAAGATATTTCATATAATGCAGGGAGTCATGAACAGAACTTGCCTCTCACTGAGGAAATCCACTGAAAGGGTCATTGATCACCTCATCCACAGAATGGGAATGACTGCTTAACAGATGCTTGCCCCCAGTGGTTGTTACCATGATCACTGTACATTGTGCAAAGACATTAAAAAGCGGTTACAAACAAAATCTCCAGATTTATATGTTAAAGTTTTCAATTCAGTGTGAGGCTTCCTAGTGATTTCCAAATTCCCACATGAGGCTGACATTTGATAAATATACCCCATTACAGATAAAAACACATTTCTGTAAAAACAAATTGCTGCACTACATTCATCACTAGAAGTGCATCTGCAAATCTACTTTGCCAATTAATATCTACGTTAAGCTTCCTTGATTAGAAACCAATTCACTTTAAACAGCAAGTAGCTTTGATTCACAAATTCATGTTCCAAGGCTGGCTGCATTTCAAGTTATTGATAAATTTCACTTTTGGAAAGACGTAGGATACAAGAAGCAGCCCTATGAAAGCCTGAAGTTCCAGCAAGGACATTGAGCATTCCTTCAATTTATCTTTTTTTTTTTTTTTTTTACAAAATGTGCAACTTAGTTAACATGTGCTGATTGTGCTCAGTAATTATACACCATGGACGAATGTCACTCTTGATCCAGTGTACCAAGTCTCTTAATCACTATCTTGAGCTAGTTTCTGTATTTAAATACTTGGGGGAAAAAGTCTTTGGAGGGGAATTTAAACTAACAGCCACTGGTTCCATCATCAACTGGGGGCTTAATCACCAACAGCATAGCCGTTTGCATTAGCCCCCTGTGGATGATTAGACAATGTAGCCGACGAACCAGTGTGAGGCACCTGTGCAAAATGGGCAGTAAAAGCCACGGAAAGGCTCGTTCCCAATTAATAAATGAACCAATAAGCCCATGACAACCTCATCAGCACTTTGGATGACTGATTCCTCCTTATTGTCAGTGGTTAGTTTCCCTTTGGAGCAGCTAGCCCTGTTTCTCATTGTGGAAAGTGACGGGGCAAGGAAGGACACTAGTAAATGGTAAATGGGAACCCGGGCCCCTTCCCATGCCCCACTCCCCCCTGCCCTGTGGGACATACAGCGAAGGCCATCAGGAAGCGGGCTGTGAGACCTTGGGAGCCTGGCCAGCTCCTCAGTCAAGAAAGCAGAGTCTTTCCATACTGTCCCTTGTCTTTAATGAATGTCAGAGGGATGGAGGAGGGCGGGTGGGTGGAGGGGGAGAGAGTAACAGAAGAATTTATACGCATATATGCACAACCCAAGGACAGGGACAATGGTGGGGAGAGGGACTGGGGAGGGGGAAGGAACAGGGTGGAACGGGTCATTGGGGAGAAAAAGGGACATCTGTAATATTTTAAACAAAAATAAAATTTAAAAAGAAATATTATTGGTAAACATCCTATAAAAAAAAGAAAACAGTCTTGATCTCACAGAGCTTTCACATGTCCCCCACCCCCAGCGTGCCCTGTTTTTCTCTGTTTTCTGTGCTCTGTAAAACCTTGTGTTAGGAAAGGCTTGGAGCGTGGGGGGGTGGGGGTGAAACAATAGCACCCGCGGCCACCCCTGGGCAGCCTTTCCGCGGCCAAATGGAACTTCTGGGTCAGCTTCATAGGTGGCAGCTGCTGCGGCGGTAAACTTCGCCAGCCGGCCACCACCGGTGTGCACAGAAGTCCTAATAAACCCATGTCTTCCACAGCCAGTCCTCTGGGTTATTTCTTTGGAATTCAAAAGCACACTGTGGAGGTTCTCTGGGACCTCAGCACTTTGCATAATAACTAGATTAGTCCATTTCTCCACACCCCTGCACTTCTGGTACAAAAATAAAAATTCATTTGAAGTAGCCGGTGGGCTCTTGTACTGTGTTTCAAACTAAAATTTGTCACCCTTTAACAAGTTGTGAAATCCATTTAATGGTGCTCTGGTCTGAATGTATCTCCCCAAAATTCCTATGTTGAAATCCTGACTCCCAAGGATGGAGCCCCCATGAATGGGAAGAGCACCTAATAAAAGGGGCTCCAGAGAGGTCCCTCGCCCCTGCCACCGTGTGAACGCATGAGAAGGAACTGGCTAGGGGCCAGGAAGAAGGCCTTCACTCTCATCGACAATGCTGATGCCTCGATCCTGAACTTTTCAGCTTCCAGAACTGTGAGAAATAAAATGTCTGTTGTTTATAAGCCACTCAGTCTATGATATTTTATTATATCAGCGAATGGACTAGGACAATGGATCATGACAATCATTTCTTCCTATGAGTTGCATTAAAAATGCCTGAAAGCCACTGAATTATTCACGTTTCAAGAAACAATAGCATTAAGGTGGTAGTTTTTGGCCAGGTAAGTTTCTATCATGCCAGATTATTAAGAGCTAATTCAAAATCAATAGGTCATCAGCTATACTCATACTTCCTTACGAAAAAAATCTACTTGCAATCTTTCCTGAAAGGATCAGTTACCTTTTGAGGCAGTCAGATTTTGGTCAGACAACCAGCCCTTCTCACTGGTACCTACATTTAGCATGTTTCTAACTATAAAATAGATGCTTTAATTTCCTATTTGCAAAAAACAAAACAAAGGGTAAGTAGGGGGAGGATCGAGGTTTCCTGTGATTAAAACATATAATTGTGGGCCCCTCTTTAAGGAAAATTATCAATCTACTAATACAAAATTAGGTTTGAAAGAGAATATTTATTTAGAACAAGAAAAGAAAGCATAACAAATTCCTAGAGCTTGGGGTTTTCAGGTCTCTTTCTTTTGAGATCTCTTTGGGTAAATTACCAGAAATGCTTACATAGAAATGCTTACTGATTATAGTCACGCTTTCTCTCCTCCTGCAACACTACAATTCCCCACACTCACAGGGACCCTAAAGCTCACAGAGTCATGTCCATTATGTTACATATGTGTCTTGCATAAAAAATAAAGTAATGAATGTAAGGGAGCACACGAGGAAGTCAAAGAGCGGGAACTCATAGGTGGGGCTGCAGGGTCACTTAGTGCTTAAAGAGTAAGGTTCGGATGTCAATACACAGGGATGGTGGTAGGCTCTGCCACTTAGTAACCTGGGACTTTGAGCAAGTTACTTAATCTCTTCACACCTCAGTTTCCTCATTTGCAAAACAGAGGTATTGATAGTATCTGCCTTAATGGGCTGTAAATGGTACTATACAGGTAAAACTTCTAGGACAATGCTAGGCACATAGTATGTGCTCAGTGGATGTTTATCGTTGTTTTAGAGAAACCTGTAGTCAGGGTCAGAGATAGATGATCTGGATTCTAAGCCCCAGTCCTAAACTTTCTGTCTTTCTGTTGATGAGATAGTGTCTACTCCCTCAGAAAGGAAATTATAATGTGAATAATATACTTAGAGCTCCTTGCAGGAAAGGTAGATAGATAGATAGTAAATATATTATTGGATGTAGTGGATAAGTACAGGTAAAATTATAGCAATATTGACAAGACTAAACAAAGCATATTAATAAGATGAACATCTCTTACACTGTAGCTAAATGGCCAGTTACATAATTTCCATGTGTATAAAAACTGCATTCATTGGGGGGCCGGGGGGATAGCGTGAGAAAAGAAAGAAGGGCACTTTAATAGTAAATTATCTATAGTAAGTAGTCCTTAGAATAAAATAGGATTTTTAAAAATTCAGTTTTATTATATGCAAGTAAATAAATGATAGATGACTTGTAATTACCATATTGATTACCTGTAAACAAATTAACACTGAGTGGTTTTTAGTATCTGATCAAATTTCCTAAATGGGTTAAGTGCTTTCCCTTGAAATATACTTTAAATGATGACTTTGCTTAGAAAGTATTTTTAATAAACAAAGAAGGCCAAACTCTCCCCCAAGCCTTTTCAAGATCATTAGACACTGCAAATAATAATAGCAGAATTGATAATAATTACTGCCTTTAATGAAAGATAAAATATATAAACATTTAACACATCAAGCCCAACTACTGCACTGGAACTCATCAGTCTTTCCTTGGAAACATGGTTTTGTAGGGCCTTCACACATTTGTACATTTTCTAACATCATTGCTACCAACATAAGGATTTCTAGCACTCTATGAGAGTGAAAGAGTAAGAGAGAGATAGAGAGAGAAGAGAAATTTAGATGGAAAGAAAAAGTCTATTTCCATTTATGTTTCTCTTGCCCCATTAATAAGTAATAACTATCTGAGCCCTCTTTTGAATTCAAAAAATACCTAAATTAAATTATGGAAATATTTGTCCTTTACATATTGAGAAAATAAATACTCATAAAAAAAACCCCCAAAACCAAAACCCCATGTTACCTGACTGCCAACCAATGCTGAAACTAACAGTTAATTCTTTGAAGTATTTCTCTAAGAAATTTCTTTCCTAAACTATGTAATAAACAATTAAAATTCCCAAAGGCTAAAGGTGATCTACTAAATTCAAATGCATTTATTAGAGGCTCTTACCTATAGAAAGAAACACGAAGCAAACGGAACCTTATCTTTGCAAATCCTGACAAACTCCTCTTGGACCCAGGAAACCCCATGGACAATGTCTGCACTGATGAAGACAAACTCGATAGGTGGAGATTCTGGAAGACTCTCCTTCCAGGATTCTGTTCCTGTAACTGACTCTGATTTGAAAATTTCTATGTACAAGGGAGAAAACCTATGTTCTAAATGTATTTCTGCAGTCATAAGTGACTCTTAAAACTAATATTCTTATCAGAGAGTTTCTGAGCTAAGAGATATCTTTTGCATTTTAGATGAGAAACAGCAAACTGTGGACTCACTCCCATTTGGTGGCAGAGCGGAGTCTCTAGCCCTGTCTACTGACTTTGGATATTTCACATCATTTTATCTGACTTTCCACCTATTAGATTTGGGGTTTCTCCTATGAAAACATCTTTTCAACGAGATTCCTCTTTGTTAGCCAAGTAACTGGTTAATTGGAGGCAGGGTTTAGATCCATGGCTTTGACTAAAAGAGACCAGAAATCAAAGTATAATATATGTGCTCATAACATTTTGGTAAAACAAATCATCTGTGGGTATGGGGCAGCTCTATGGCAGAATTCCCTGTCACTGCCTCTGGGCAGGGAGGGCTCACTTGGAGCCACACAGAAAACAGCAGCATCTTTAAAGCGGCCCTGAGACTAGGATGCGCCTGTCCCAGCCAACGTGCGCGGAGTGCATGGTGACCTGTCAACATCTATGCCATGAGTTTCTTACACACAGGCCTCGCGCCTCCTTTAGCCCCGGGCCTCGAGCCTCACAGATTTGCTAGCGGGCTGCGATTTGTGTGAGATGGGCAGGAGGCACAGGTGAAAGGTGCTATTTAGGTATATATTTGTTTATTTTACTGAAAGAAGTCCACTAGCCACATCTCTGTGGAGACAGAACGTCACCGGGAAGAATTACGTGGTTCTATAGTCGTGGTTCTATAGCCAAAAATGGTATATGCATATATGCACAACCCACGGCCACAGGCAATAGCGTGGTGAAGGCCGGGGGAGGGGGGGAAGGTCGGGGGGGAAGGGGGGGAGGGGGCATCTGTCATACTTCCTCTTTCATGGTTCAGATTCTAGTATGAACTGAAATATTCGCAAATGTTCTCAAATCACAAAGTAGATCATAAGATATACTTTGAAAAAACAGGAAAGAAATGACCAAAGGAGTGGAAGCATTTAGAAATTTCTCTCCCTCTCTAAAACTAAGAATGGAGACAGAACATTTCCAGTAGTAAAAGAAGTTTAGAAAACCTGTATGTGCTGTTTTGGCGGTTACTTAATTTATCTTCATTATTATTATCAGTATTATTTTAGCAAGCTTAAAAAGGTGATTGGAGCCAGATGTGGACGAGTGGAGAGTGCAGCCTGTATTTAAAGGTAATTGAGAAACTTATAATAAAAAGTGTATTCTTACTCTGACTCAAAGAAATCTGAGAAAATTTGGTTTAACCAGGTTAAAATGGGACAATTTAACAGACTCAAGTATTAAATGTGTTCAGTTTCCTTTAAGGTTGAATTCTGCCCAATGGGCAAAACACGGGCACAAATAAAATGAACTGTATACTCCGACATCCTTAAGATTTGGTGAACCTTTGAGGGGCATTTTTATTTTCAGATTAATTAGCTGGCCAAAAATGATAATGATTCCAAAGGATTCATTTGTAAACAACTCTAGTTTTGCTTGAATTGAAATAGTGTTCGTGAAAAGAGATACACATAGTCCCCCCTTATCAGCGGTTTTGCTTCCCACGGTTTACCTGTAGTCAGCCGTGGTCTGAACGCATTAAATGGCAAATTCCAGAAATAAACAATTTATAAGTTTTAAAGTGCATGCCGTTCTGAGTAGCGTGATGGTACCTCCGGCTGTCGCAGGGGCCCAGCTGGCTCGTGAGTTGTCCCTCGGCCCTGCAGCCACTCGGCAGCCGCGGGCTCTCAGGCAGGGCTTGGGCTCTGGCGCCCACAGTCTCCTCAGTAGCGGCCGAAGCCAGGGCAGCCGGCTGGCAGCTCAGAAACGCCCCGGAGAAGCCACCAGGGGCTTCCTCCCGGTGAACGGGAACGCCCTCGGCTCCACAGGCGTTTCACCAGCTCTCATCGCCGCAAGACGAGGAAGGGAGAGCGCAGCACAGTGAGATGCAGTATTTGGGGGGGGGGGAACCACGCTTACATAACTCTATGTCTATTGTTTCAATTGTTCTATTTTATGATTGCCGCTGTTAATTTCTTACTGTGCCTCATTTAACTTTGTCATAGGTATTTTAAGCTAATTAAACTTTATCATTAGATAAATATATGTCTGTATGGGATATATAGGTATATATATAGGGTTTGGTACTACTTGTGGTTCCGTGCACCCACTGGGAGCCTGGGGACACGTCCCCCGTGGGTAAGGGGCCGCTGTACCCGTCAGCTGTGACTCGCGCCTCTTCTCTAGGGCTAACTGAACCGACTCTGTACCTTCCCAACAAGACAGCTGCCCTGGTTTCCTTCAGACCAACACCATCTATTCCTCTCCTTTCCGCTGAAATTCTGAATTCTTCACCAACTGCTCTGTTGTCGCTTAAATGAAGAGCGTTCTCAGCTTCCTTCCCCCAAGTTATAATAATTACCCCTGCTTTCAGCTCAGGAGCAGAGGAAAGCATGAGCGTCAGTCTAGGGCTATTTTGTCCTTTTAGTAGAATGTAAGATATTTGACAGCCATGTCTATTGCCAGGTTTGAATTAAATATAGAATCTTAATATAAAAATGTCTAAATGGTTCTTAGATTTGAATTACATACAAAGAATAAATATGGTAAAAACAACAACAACCACAACCTTTCAGAAATATAGGAAGACTGGGAAATGTCTTTTAAGAAGGTTTGCTCCTTTTTAGAATTTTGATTTATTTTGCGACTTACGTAGAGTTATACAAATAAGTATCAAGTCACATAAAAATAAAAAACAAATTATAAAGGGATAGACATTATTTAAAGTAAGATGAGTAGTGAATAGTTGTGACTGCCTGGAGGGGAAAAGAAACAAGGGAATATGCTATTCTGAACAGAAACAGAAGCAGAAATTTTACTTTTTATGATTTTTGCTTATGAAATATGGATGAAAGATCATTCTTTATAGGGACAATATGTGAGACAATCACCTATCTGGCTCAATGAAATCAGTGAACAGTCAAGTTACATAGCTATAGAAATTAATGTGTGATTAACCAGCATTCTGCTTCCTGTGCTTGGAAATTGTGCCCATCTTTTATGTTTAATAAATATCAATAGTTTACTCAAAGCAAACTTAACGAGAACTTAAACTTTCATTTCATTATGTTTACTAGTCCTGTGTGAGCTTGGGTTCTTTCATTACCAGGGTTTGTAACAAAGAATGAAGACCAAACCTGGGTCTGCCTACCCCAAGCTCGTTTGAACACACAATCTCGCCTCACATCTGTGGGGTGTCTAGATGATCATATAGACACTCATTTTAATAAAGCAGTTCAATTAAAGTATTTATTAGCAAGGACCCCATGGGAGAAGCCACATTGTGGAAAGGCTTGTTTGAGAGGGGTAAAGAAATTAAGCCAAACCCATTAGCCCTAAAAACTAACACAATATTCTGCAAAACCATCAGAAATCAGCAGGAACAGAGACTTAGTAGATAATGCCACATGTTGGGTCCATTTTCTAAATACTCCAAGCATTTGTATCAGAAATTTTGCTACACATGTGCTTAGATTATACACGTTACCGATAAGACGTGCCAATATACTGAGCCATGTTAGTTTATTATTACATTACACCTTAAGAATTTATTCTATTTTGTGGTAAAAAATCAAATGCATATTAAAAATGACATAAAGTAATAATAATGCCCTATACCCTATATGGGTGTCATGGGAGGCAGTATGGTTTAGCATTCTGAATTAAAAATTTAACTTTGTCAATCATTAATTGATTGACCTAGGGAAGGTTAGATCATAAGCCTCAATTTTTCCTATCTATAAAATGATTTCAATGGTATTTTACGCATAGGTTCATTTTAAAAATTAAATGAAGTAGACAATATTAAGCATTTTGTAAGTCACTTAGCTTAAACTTTCAACAAAAATATTTGGTGATAACAATGTTAATAACGATATACCTAAACAAATTCTTCTCTTGCTACAAACATATCAAATGATATAGATGAAATATATTGAAGAAAAGCTGACTTCCACTTTCAGTTAGGATGTACCAGGTCAATACTTATTTTCATAACAATTAGAAAAGCTGATGAAATTACAGAAAACATAACTTTAAAAGTATCAGAGAATGTGTGAGCAATGAGAACCAGAAGGATTAAATTTGCAGAGAGGGGTGGAAAGTAAAGGGAGCTGGTACTTTTCCCTGTAGCATTTGCTGATTCAGGATACAGGCCAGAGGTTGAGAACCAAGGCATGGCACACTGCTGGTAGAAAGAGAAACATTTAGAAATCACAGAGGCTGCAGTGACAAAATTAGAGAGACCTGAAGGGCCATAAACAAAAGGCCATCTCTGTCTACACAAGGCATTTGTTAATTCTAAGGAGCAATAGAAGAAAAAAGAGCTAAATTATAAATCTGTGGAAAGAGTAAAATATCCTCTAGTTTCATGGGGCTTAGAAAACAAGAATCCATCAAGAAGAGAAAACCTAATTTTAAAAAGGAGAGAGAGAGAGAGAGAGAGAGAGAGAGAATCCCTAGAAAATGTTTAAGTATCTACAGGTACCTTTTGCTAAGGACACTTATCAATGTCAAGGGTAGATGGAGGTTGAGAATTCATGCTTGGATCTAGAAGGAAGCTGCTGTTGAGATATTAAGTTTTGGCATTTGTGTGGGGCTAGAGTGATAACATTGGAGACTCAAAGACATCAAACACAAGGTCAGTTTCCCCCTCAAGACTAAATTTTGAAGTTCCGTGGAGTGTGAGGCTAATGAGCTAACTTTAAACCTCTCCTGGGCAGATCTAATTCCTGCAGTTTTACAGAGCTGAAGAGACACAAATGCATCAGGTTCTTATTGAAATCTCTGGTGGCCCTGCCCTAGGATCAGGATGACCCAGGCATAGACTTGAATCTTGCCAAAATTGCAACCCAGCCTCAACACAATCTAATCCCTGATTGTATTGAGATGATAAACCCTCCAGCCCTACCCTACCCTACATTCTATATTTTATTTTTAGTAGAGGAAATATTTAATCCTCTCTGATAGAGAATTATACCATGTAGACAGTGTATGGATTTTAAATATGCAATGTCTGGCATGCAATAAAATGACAGACAATAGAAGCAGGCCTCTAAATAATTCACATTTTGAGGTATCAAAGACAGTTTTGGCTGAAATAACTAAGGGGAAGGGAGTGAAGAGGATTTGCTATCTAATGGTAAAACACAGGGATGCCATTAAATATCCTATAATGCATAGAACAATTTTAATATTCAGTTCCAATATTTCCTTCAGTCCAGAAAATCTGGATGTGATTAGGTATTAATTATTTTTGTGTAAACTACAGAAATTGAAGGACTATTTTGACATCTTAAACTTTATTTTTTATTGGTTGTTGGAATGTTTGTAATAACTATGTGCTCATAAATTTAGGTGACCTTTATAAAAGCTTCATTAGACTTTTTAAAAGATGCTTGATTTCAGATTGGAATTGAGTAAAAAGGTAAGCCAGATCTTTCATACAAATTATTGCATATTGGTGGGTCACATGGGTGTTGGGAGTCTAACAAGCTGTGAGGTTTTCCTCCACATGTGACACTAGAAAAGATGACACCCCAAAACCAACTTGCAAGATGTATTTTTCTCAAAACATCTTACAACTTAAGCAATGTTCCACTTCGGCATGCTTCAAAACCCATTTCAAAAAGCATCAGTTTTTAATTAATGCCAGCTATTGAGTTTGAGGATTAGTCATGTCGCTTGCTGTTACTATTTCTTTTGGTTACTGCTAAACTTTTGTTTACAACTCTGCTCATTAGCAAATCCAAATGGAAGAGAAGTTAAAAAAAAATGTAGAAAATTTGAGCGAATTCATTATATTATTTTCTAATATTCCTAGTCAACTTGGGATAGGAAATAGTGTAGTCTATGGACCAAATTACTAATTTGTAATGCATGTGGGTTTTATGTTACATTATAGGTGACCTAGAATAAGCATAAGTGCACGAAACCAATGTGCATGCATGTGCTATTATAATATTTTCCCTTAATACTCTTAGCAGCATTAATAAAAATAATGCTTAAACATAGCATTAGTGAATACATAGATTCATTAGGTTCTGAACATTTTTAGAAATATGGGGTTGCACCCTATAGAACAGAGGACTGGTCCTCTATTGAAATCTTTGCCTTACTAAAGAAATAACCCATTTTAAGTAAGATTACGCATGGCATATATAGATAATAAATGACATCGTTGCCTACCAATGTTGTCTCACTTATTTCCCAGCATTGTTGATAGAAATTGGTCTAATAATTGTGGAAAAACCCACTCTTCTTATCATCTGAATGAGTTAAATTGGGATTGGGTAGAAAATGGGCAAAAGGCAGGAAGAGACATGCACAAAAAGCATGTACAGATACAAATAATCACATTAAAAGATGTCCAACATCACTAGCCATCAAAGAAATGCAAATTAATACTATGTGAGATATCACTACCCATCTATTAAAACAGCTGCAATAAACAATAGTGACAACACCAAATATTGGCGAGCATGCAGAGAAACTAGATCTCTCCTCCACTCCTGGTGAGAATGTAGGTGGTAAAACTGGCTACTCTAGAAAATAGTTTGGCAGTTTCTGAAAAATCTAAACCAAGAGACTTCTGCTTCTGGGAAGAAGGATACGCATACATACTTGCTCCTATTCTCCTCATTTAGTGCAAAGATAACCCTGAACATGATACGTAAAATAAACACACAAAGCCCCTGAAAGGTGGAGAGAAGGCAGACACGCTAGAGACCATGGGGTGTGAGGAAGATTTGTTCTTTGGGCTTTGTACAGCCAGGCTGCGTGCTGAAGCCACCAGCAATCCCAGGACTACCAATGGGCACGAACAGAGCAAGGACCGGCAAAGCCCAGCTCTCTCTAGCTTACAGGCCGGGAAGGAGCAGCCTTGTAAGAATAAAACCTTAGAAAATAACTGTTTGCTGCAGTCAAATACCAACCAACAACTCTAGAGACATGCATTTGGTACTTAGAAAAATTACCCAAACCTGGAAAAACACAAACTACCATAACTTACCCAATATGAAATGCATAACTTAAATAGCCCTGTGGCTGTAGATAAGTATAATTATATACCATGAATAAGTGGAGTATGTTTCAGGGATGCAAGACTGGTCAATATTAAAAAAGCAATCTATGTAATCCTCATATTAACAAGTTAACTGAGAAGAATCATAATATATCAATTGATATAGAAAAGTGTTTGACAAAATTCAATCTCCATTCAGAATTTTTAAATCTCAGAAAAATAAGAGTAGAGTGGATTCCCTCAACTTGATAAGGAGAATTTCTATACAAACTATAGCTAACATTAAATTTAATGTTAAAAGAGTGAATATTTTCTCCACAAGATCAGAAACAAGGCAAAAATATTCACTCCCACTGCTCTTATTCAACATAGTGCTAGAAGTTCTGGCTGATGCAAAGACCAAAAAAAAAAAACAAAAAAAAAAAAGTGTAAAAATTACAAAGAAGAAAGTAAAACTCTCCCTATTTCATATGACATAATTTCATACATAGGAAATCCCAAGGAATCTAAAAATCAAAACCAAAAACACCCAGAACTAGTCAGTAAATTCCACAGGGTCATGGGATACAAGATAAATGCACAAATATCAGTTGTATTTCTATAAACTAGGCATAAACACACGGACACTGAAATTAATAATATATCATTTACAATCATTCACAGAAAAAGAGAGAAAAGAAACAAGTATAAATCTAAGAAAACATGTACAGAGCTTACATTCAGAAACTTCAAAATGCTGATGAAAGAAAGGAAAGATCTAAATAAATCCAGAGACTCTGTTCATGGATTGGAAGACTTCACAAAGAAAAAGAAAAGTCAATTATTCAAAATTTATATACAAGTTTAATGTAATTTATGTGAAAATTTCAAGAGTACATTTTGTAAATATAGACTAGATTATTGGGAAATTTATACGGAAAAGAACTAGAATAGCTAATACAACCTTGGGGGAAAAAATAAGGTGGGACAATTTGTCTACTTGATTTGGGTACTTATTACATGGCTACAGGAATCAAGACATACAGATTAATAGAACAGAATATAGACTCCAGAGACAGAACAACAGAACTGTGCCCAGTTGATTTTCAACAAAGGTGCAAAAGCAATCTAATGGAGGAAAGGTGGCCTTTTCAACCAAAAGTACTAGAGCAGTTGGATATTTAAAGGAAATAAAATGAATCACAATCTAAGCCTCATGCCTGATGCAAAAATTAACTCAAAATGTGTCATGGACTTAAATTCAAAATGTAAAACTATAAAATATTTAGGAAAAAAACATAAGAGAAAACCTTCAGGATTTGGGTTGAGTAAAGAGTTCTAACGTTTCATCAAAATTAAAACCTTTTTCTCCACAAGAAACCTTACTAAGAAGATGAAATACAAGCTACAGACTGGGAGGAAGTATTTGCAAATCACATATCCTACAAAAGACTTGGCATCAAGAATAAACAAAGAACTCTCAAAACTCTACAGGTAAAAAATAAAATCCAATTAGGAGATAGGCAAAAGACAAAAAACATTGCCCTAAATAAGATATGCAGATGGCAAATGGGCACCTGAGAAGTTGTTCAACATCATTTGCCACTGGGGAAACGCAAACAGTTCCTAGCTGCCAGTTTACCCAATTCTTCCCGCTTCCATAGGTCTGCTCCTGCATTATTTCAAGCGTGTTAGCTATCTAAAATGATGGGCCTGGAGAAATGATGCTGAGTGAAATAAGCAGGCAGAGAAAGACAAACGTCACATGATCTCACTTATATGTGGAATCTAAAGAACTTAATAAACTGATGAACAGAACAGATTCAATGACATGGAAGCATAGATGAGACTGACGAATGTCAGAAGGATGGAGGAGGGCGGGTGGGTGGAGAGGGAGAGAGTAACCAAAGAATTTATATGCAGATATGCACAACCCAAGGACACGGACAATGGTGGGAGAGGGACTGGGGAGGGGGAAGGGACCGGGTGGAATGGGCCATTGGGGAGAAAGGGAGAAGAGAGGCCTGTTGAGTGATTGGATCAAAATTTCTCTTTCAAAGTGATACCACTCCTATGTCAGAGGTTTATAAAGATTCTTTGCCTACAAAAGCACTCAGAAATAATAGGAAATATTTTCTCTTATGTTTACATATGTCTTAAATTTTGTACATATAATTTTAGACAGTCTTGATTAGGACCAACCATTTCTTTGGTTTGCAATAGTCTTTAAAGGTATACAATAAAAATCTGTAAAACACAAAATCAAAGCTATAACAAGAAAATATTTCAGTCACAATGACAGTGAGTAGGTAGTAGTGATCTACTAGAGTTTTGTCGTTGTGTACATAAATTTGTATATATGTATTTACATTCATAAATTATTTTGGCTTTGAAATTAACCCGGTCTTGATCGTATTTTTTAAAATCTTGGCCGTATTTGGATTTGTATTTATCTATCATCACTCTTATTTTAGGAAATTATGGAAGATTGAATTTTATCCTTGTGACTCTTATCCTGGGCTAGCAGAATCCTTCAACTATTTTCTTTTCATCCAGTCTTTTTAAAAAATTAGCTCTATTGAGATATAATTTCCAAACTCTAACTTTCCCCCATCAAAAGTATGCAGTTCAGAGCTGTGCAACCATTGTTTCAATATAACTTCAGGGCATTTCCATCTTCCTCCAAAGAAACCTTGAAACCAATAGCAGTCGCTTCCCACTCCCCCCTCACTCTTCTACAGCCCCAGGGAAACACTAACCTATTTTCTGTCCATAGATTTTCCCGTCCTTCACATTTTATGCAAATGCAATTACTGAATACGTGGTATTTGGTACCAGCTTTTTAATTACATAACATGGTCCAACTTACTGCATGTGTTAGTATTTCATTCCTGTTTATCCCTGACTAATACTCCACTGCATGGATCTACCGTGTTTGTTTATCCCTTTATCAGCTGATGGACATGTGAATTGTTTGCATTTTTTTGGCTATTATGAATGATGCATTTATGAACAGTCATGTCCAAGTTTGTGTGTGGATATATGTTTTTATATCTCTTGGGCATGTTCCTAGGAGTAAAATTGCTGTGTCATATGGTAACTAAGTTTAACTTGGGGAACTGCCAAATGATTTTTCCAAGTCCTTTCACTATTTTACATTCCCATCGGCAATACATAAGGATTTCAATTTCTCCACATCCTTGTCAACATTTTTTTAATTTGTGCATCTTTTTTATTATAGCCATCCTAGTGGATGTGATGTTGTATCTTATTGTGGTTTTAATTTGCATTTCACATGAATATCATTTCATGTGATTATTAGCTGTTTGTGTATCTTTGAAGAAATGTCTATTCAACTCATTTGCCCATTTTAAAAATTGGGTTATTGGTATTTTTATTATTGAATAATAAGCATTCTTTATATATTCCGGATTCAAGACCCCTATCAAATATGTAATTTGAAAATGTTTTCTATCATTCTGTGAGTTATCTCTTCACTTCGTTCATGGTGGTGTTTGCAGCACAAGAGATTTTAATTTTGAGAATTCCAATTTATGTATTTTTTCTTTTGTCGCTATGCTTTTGGTGCGGTAGCTAACAAACGATTGGGTGTCCCCAAATCACAAAAATCGGTTCCTATATTTTTTCCTAAGGGTTTCATAGTTTCAGCTCTTACACTTAGGTCTATGATCTATTTTTGAGTTAATTTTTGTGTATGGTAAAAGGAAGGGGTCCAACTTTGTTCTTTTACATGTGGACATCTAATTGTCCCAGCATCATGTGTTGAAAAGACTATTCTTTCTCCCCAATGAATTGTTCTCTGCAGCCTTGTCAAAAATTAATTGACCATAAATGTGAGGATTTATTTTTGGATTCTCAATTCTATCCCATTGATCTGTGTTTCTATCCTTATGCTAGTACCACACTGTCTTGAGAATCTTTTAAATTTTAATAACCATTTTTCTCACAAGAGAAATGTGTGAGTGTATGTGAGAAAGAGGAAGAAAATGAGAGACACCTTATTAGAGTCTCTAGAAGGAGTAAAGAGAGCTTTGTTTCTCTTGAGGAAGAGAATTCTCCCAGAAGCTCTTCTGCGTCAAGAATATTTGGGAAACGGCACACAGCACGTTGCCCACTGGGCTGGGGGGGGGGGGGAACAATGCACGTTTGCTTATTAAAAAGTTCTGAGAAGCGCTGGGCTTCATTTAGCCAGAGTTCCCTATAGTTATTTAGCCAAGAAAATGTTTGCTTGTTTTCTACGTACAGAGCATGCATAATACCCCGCGGGACAGAGCTGGTGAGGTTCGGTGGAATGCGGCGCAGGGAGGGCGCAGGGAGGGCGCAGGGAGGGCGCAGGGAGGGCGCGGGCGGGGCGGGCTCAGGGCAGGGCGGGCCGCGGGCTGGGGGCGAGCGCCGAGAAGGTCCCTGCGAAGGGCGCCCTGCGGCGGGCGCCTGGGCGCTCCCTCCTCCCTTACACGTCTCTGGGCTTCCTTTTCTTTTCTTCTCTCTGACTCCTTTCCCACAAACCTCTCCTTCACTAGGCTGCATTGACCAAGCCTGTGTTTCCCCGAGTGCCTCCCGTGTGCCGGCTCTAACGCTTTGTGTGCGCGACTCCCGCCTGTCACCCAGCGAGGCAGGTGTTAAGTCTCTTGTACAAACGAGGACATGGGGACGGAGTGAGGGGTCCCAGCTGCCCGGCTGGGACTGGCTGGAGCTCGTCTTTCCGTGCCCAGAGGTCTGCATGAACAACAGCCCAAGAAATCAGCTCGCTTGGGCCGCGGTAGAGCAGCAGTTTCCCGCCGTCACGGAGCGTCCCGCGAGCTCCTTGAGCTCAGGAGCAAGGAGCAGAGTGTCCTGCTCCCGCCAAGGAAACGCAGGGGCGGCTCCGCTCCAGGGACATCACGCCTCCGCCGCTCCCTGCCCCGCCGCCCACAGGGACGGCCGCCACGGTCCTCCCGCCACCCGGCCCGCGCAGCTGGCTCCTCCACAGCCCGGCCTGTCCCTTAAGGGTGTCCCCTCCGAATCCCAGCGCCCTGCGCTTGCTCCGCCTTATCCCGATGGCCACTCAGGGATTAATGCTACCCTGTACCCCCCCACCGCAACGTCACCTCTTTGGTTTGTCTTTACTGCTGTGTCCTCAAATGCGGGGACACCCACTGACTCAGGAGTCGGAGTCAATCGGAGCTATGTGAGGGGGTGGATGTGTGAACTAACCATTGTCCCGTATACGCATTTTCAAATTATTACTTTGTACACCTTCAACTTACACAATGCTATATGTCAGTTCTAACTCTATCAAGCTAGAAAGAACTGAGAAGTTGTAAATTTGTTGGATGAATGGAGGAATTCATTTGAATCATACCATCTGCTCAGTTTTATTTATAGCCACTTTTGATTTACTATAATTTGTAGTGGAAGGTGCATGAAGTCTTAAGAACAAATAATTATTTGAGTATATTTATATTTTTTATCAAACTCAATTGCAGAAATATATTCCTCCCACATCTTTCTGCTTCCCTCCCTCTTTTTTCTATCTCTCTCTCTCTCTATCTCTCTGCCTACTATTACTCCTTATAGTCAGTTGCATTATTGAAAACTTGAAAGCTAGCCAGGCAAAGGCAGAGAGAGAATGCCAATTTAATTCCGAAAGCAGATTAATTCACTCTGTAAATAGTTGAGCCATAAATGTGTATTCTGTGTTCAAAATTCAGAGCTCGCTAAAAATTTGTTCTGGCCTAAGGAGTCATAATAAAGATATATTTTGTGTAATTGTGTGTATAATACAGGAAAATATCTCTTCTGCTCTTTACCTCTGGCCCTCCTTTCATGTCTCCCACTCCAGACAGGAGAGGAGTAAAGACAGAGAGAAGCAGCAGGATCTGATGTCATGTCATTGCTGTGCATAAAGTCTGTCTAGGTATAAAGTATGGATTTGATCGTCCACAAAGACTCCACCTTAGTTTTGAGGTTGAGTTCTGTATATTTGAACATGCCATGAATGGATGAGCATAACTTCTTTCCTAGACCAGCTCACCATGGCTTAATGTGAACCTTAAATCAAGCCTTGTGGTACAGGTTGGTTATTTGCAGTATATTACAGGGCTGCATTGATTAATTTCATATCTGGGGCTCAGAGTCGACCAGTTCAATCTTATGAACACCGTATAACGTGACTACTGCAGCTGGGCTTAAAACATGCAATCTTCTTTTCAATTCTAATTTTAATATTTTGTAATAGGCTATGTGCATCTCATTTGTATTTATAAATGAGATCTGTGTGAGTTGGAAATAAAACTGCAAGCACATGTTAATCATATATGCAGGACTCCAGTACTGGGAATAAATATATATGCACCTGTGTCTGTAAGCCCCCAAAAAAAATCAAGGAGATGGGGGGTCAGAGGTTCAGGTTACTCTCCTCTCCCACGATTTGAACTGAGATTGAATATACTTAGAATAATTTACAGTAGGTCGCTTCTCAAATTTAAATCACATAAGCAAGTTTTAACATCAGTAAATAAATTATTTTTAACCCAGGGACGTATTTTTATTTTAAAATGAAGGAAGACTGCAAATTGTTTCTACTTAACAGGCAAATATATACACTGTCTCTTTGGGCTCCTAGGTCACAAAAGGTGGTTATCCTGTCACCACGGCTGATTTCTGAAAAGTGTGACATGCATTTAGTTGTCAGTTCCTATCAGCAGCCTTCGGAATCAACATTACATCAGCAGCAAGACACACCATTTTATGCTCTTTTTGAAGATAATTAGAGTTCCCTTTTGTTGCAAATAAGATGTAAAACAGCTCTAACTGCTGGAGAACATGATTAAAGTAACCTCTATAGAACCCCATTATTCTAGACAGATTCCTTCAGATGCATAATTTTCCCATTTTAAGAAAACATAATGCATGCATATAAAATTCAAATTGTCGAGACACCTCTAACAAAAATTAGTACTCTATTAAGGCATTCTTAGTAGCTGGTTAACATGTAAAACTCTTTAAGAGTATTTTAACATAATCATGAAATAATAGTATGTGTCACGAAAGGTAAACATTTTACAGTGAGAGGATTCTTTAGACAAGATCCACGTATTTAACTTTCTTTGTACTTACGAAACTTTTGACAGATAATGTGTGAGAAGTTGTTTTCCAAACATCCCAAACTCTTCGGACTGTGCACGCAGACTTTCATCATCGCGAGTTTCAGTTCGTAGATAGGTGGCCCTATGCACACAGGCACACACATACATATGTGCACAAACATCGTGCAAGCACACTCACAGGCACTTCATGTGTCATTTATTTGAAACACTAACACTCCGCATATCACTTTTACCAGGTGTCCTATAAAAGCTGAATATATCTAATTCAAATAAGATAGCAGATGTGCACCAATATTGTATGGACCACAGGTTTCTTCTTAATAATTGCTTTTAAAAATATATAATTATCAAAACCCTGTAGTAAAACACGGCTTTAAAGCAGATTTTTACAGTGACTCATCTCTCAAGGCTGGTCTTCTCCCCTTGCAAATGCAACCTAGAGGAGCACAGCCGCATAAGAGACTCGGTGTCCTGCAGAATAACTCAGGGCCTCCTTGTCCATGGGGTGTCCATTTATTTAACAAAATATAAATGCTGTTTGATAAAGACACATAAAGTGGTGATTAGTAAATTCCACCAAGCTTGCCCAGACGCTGACCGTCACTTTTTCAGAATGGTTATAATTATAAAATCAAATTCTTGGTTGACTCTGCTGGGAAGCTCCCCATCTAAGGCAATGTTATTAAAGAAGCTTCCAAATGAATCATCGTTCTCAACAACTCACAGCAGCCTTCACAGCGTGAAAGTGGGGAAAACGAGGAAAGTTTGAAGGTGGGGGACTGATGAGGATGACAACTGTCTCTGTCAGGAGGGTGGATTGTGCAAGGCTTCTCGGGAGAAAAATTCTCACCTGAAAGGAGACGGCGTTGGGAAGGCGGAGAACTGTGGATTGCAGGACACTGATCTTATTAGGAACTAATGCTAATTTGCACACTGTCTCCTGCTGAACTGGAAGCCAGTTTACCACTGGGTTTGTTAATTTACCCAGGACACCATTATCTTTGGTTCGACTTAATGTATCGGAGTCGAGGTCATTAACTGCTGGGCTCATGATTATCCAGCTTGAATTACCGACAGGATAACCAAAATAGATTTGGACTCCGACTTCATTCCTCGAGATGCAAGCTTTCTCCTCAGCTGTTATTTAATTTCTATCTCAAAACACTAATTATTATATTATATGGATGGATATGTGTATATTCGTGTGCTTTTTTGTGAATAAAAGAGTGGACTCCATTTGAAACATATGCAACTATAGTTTGTAATAATAAAGTATTTTAGAGCTTTACACGATTCTCTTTTTACACTGCCACAGAGACACAGAATGAATGTGATTTTTTTACTGTCATCTTTGGAAAGTAGGATGCTTTATTGAATAAAATGCCTTAATTTTTGAAAAAAAGAGTACAAGCACCAGTGTTCACAGTGGAGATGGCCATTTTGTTTTGGTTTCCTAGCACTTCAGAATAGTAACACGATGCTAAATGAAGAGTCCAGCTTTCTCTCATTAAGGTTGCAAATAAAGAAAGTTATGGTCATGTGGGAATTTTTAATCGAAGTAAAATGTATATACTTGTTATGGGAGCTTTGCATTGTCCATTAGCGTTAACAACGACTTGGACTGTTCAATATTCAGAGTGAAGTCGCCCTGAATCGGCTCTCTCTGCTTTTGCACACATTTTATTTCAACCAGCTATCAATCACAGCTCTAAAACTTATGTTCTAGCCCAAGTAAACACTTTGTTGGGGGAAAAAACAACCACCTAAAAAATCCCACTGGTACATTTATTTTAGCTTACAGTTCAATAAAATCACTATGAACATTCATAAAAAGAAATCTTGGAATTAAAAGTTAAATGGGAAAGTGCATTCTTAAAAATATTTGTGGTTTCTGGTTAAATAAACACATTTTCATAAAGCTGCATGTTCAATCTACTTTATATAAATGGAACAAATCAACCAAAAATTCATTTACAATTTTTATAGTTTGTACCAGCCCATTTCTAATAGCAGGGAACACTTTTGTGTCTCTGCATGATATCTGTGGAAAGAGGTGAATTTTCATTTATTTAATGCAAATATTCATCCAAGGTAAACTCTTCAGGCATCTATGAGGCATGCTTCATGGCAGCTCTGTGGCAATAAGAAAATAACATGACATAATTGTACAATAAATGGAGTGCTGCCACCTCAAAATTACCTGCAGCAAGTGTTGTGAATAAAGAAAATACAGGGAGTTGGAGGTGTTTTTTTTGCTAGTTTCTAAGCAATTTTGCTTACAAATGATTTAATTCTGATCTTATAGAGTTGGACATTATGACAATCTCATTTTTAGAACTGAAAAATTTAGATTTTTTTTAAAGCTTTGAAAAATAAAAAGTGTATTGTTAGTTGACGTGCTAAAGCTTTCAACTATACAATACACATTTAGAGAACAAAGTAAGAAGGCACGAGGGGTAAAGATGCTAGTTTCAGACTTACTGCATATAAGGGCTGAGCTTTTTTATCTGTTGCCTGATGAGGCATTGTCCAGACTCATACTTTAATCACATTATTTTCCAAGTAAATTCAAATATCAACTTTCAAAGCAGACGTATGATTTTATATTTTTCACTGACAATTACTGTTGACGTAATGACCCAGAAATCACTCAACATACAACATATTCTGTCACCTGGTTTAAAATACCTTTTGATGATGGGATTTTCAGCATAACAGGGTTTTCTCTGTCACAGGAGAGGAGGTTCAGCAGTTTTACTTCGTATATATGAGTATTGGTTAGAAGATCATGTCTTCAAGTTGGTGGGATGGTATATTTCTTTTCATTCAGGAGTTTGCTCTATTTAAGCATATCCAGAGGGAAGACTATTGACCCCAAGTCTACACTGGCTTTTACATATACTTTTTCCAAGCCCAGCTTTTGATATTTTCTAAAAAATTCAATTTGGGGCTTGAGTGGACAAGAATCCATTCTAGATTTAGGCAATATCATGTTTAGAATAATATGGAAGAGCAGTGGCCCTGCCCACAGTGAACCCAACTTCTAAAATGCACTTCTCGATACTCAAGTATTACCAAGGAAAGCAAAGTTTGAAACACTTATTTTAAAAGGTTATTTCTGTTACACTAACTAGAAGAGCCATATTTTAAGGCATAAACTATTCTCCTAAATTGGAAGCATTATTGCTATTATTTATATGTAATTTATTAATTAAATGTTATTGGGAAAATGTATTAATTGTTCCTTACCACAATATTCTAAAGTCCAAGTATAACATTATTGAATATCAAATCTCACTCGGCCGGGCGTGGCTCAGCGGTTGAGCGTCGACCTAGGATCCAGGCGATTGGGGTTCAATTCCCGGTCAGGGCACATGCCCGGGTTGTGGGCTAGATCAGTGACTCTCTCATCATTGATGTTTCTCTCTCTCTCTCCTTCTCCTTTCCTCTCTCTGAAATCAATAAAGATATATTAAAAAAAAAAAGAAAATCAAATCTCAATTGAGTATTTAAATAAAACAGAATATTATGTTATATATGTGTTGACAAGACCATAATTGACCTGAATTAAATCCTGGTGGGATAAAACTTTAGAACCCCCCACCCCCTTTCTCTCTCCCCTGCCCACCTCCCTTACTACATACAACTTCACTATTAAGTTCAATTGTTCAGACACTAATCACTTTGCAACTGGACAATGTCCTCCTAACTGGTCTTTGGTGTCTTTTAAACTCTAAACCGATGACAAAGTAATTATTTTAAAACACAAATTTGATTTTGGAACTCCAGTTTAAACCCTTCAGCAACTCTTCAAGGCTTTCAGAATAAAGTTAAAAGTCCAGAGTCTAGCACACAGCCTCATCACCACATGGCCTCTGCCAACCCTGTTAAGCTCATGCTTTGCTACTCCAAGTGGTCCCCTGAAACAGCACGCTATTTCATTTTTTATTTTCACAAATAGCACTTGCATTTGGCCAAAAGTTACTTATCTTCGAAACTCCAGTAAAATATTACCACCATCTGTTGAAGTACCTTTCCCTACTACATATAAGCCCCCAAAGGCCAGTGGCTTTGAATTCTGTGTCTAGGGTAGATCCTAGGACATACTATATGGTCAATATTTGTATGTTGTATAAATAAATGAATGAATGTGTGAAAAAAAATGTCCATTCAACTGAAGCCACACAAAACAAACAAACAAACAAACAAACAAACAAAATGTAGTTTTCACGACTGCCAATTTGAACTGGATTTAGCACCTAATGCCAATTGTGCATTAATCTCAGGGAAGAGTGTAGGTTGATAAACTATTTTTTCTCTCTCAGTCCTTTACAGTTCTTTTGCCCTCTCATATTTTAATAGTAATTTTTTTTTAGCTACTTGCTTTGTTGAGTCTTCAAAGCATTCAACTTAGAAAGAACAGCTCTCTTATTCTTAGTTCATCGGTTTACATAATATTTAATTAAATTACATAATTACAAGAACAAGCACAACTGACATAATCAGATTTGGAGGCAAACACAACTGGCTCTTGGCAAACACACAACTCAACCAATGGGAGGAGAAGTGTGTCAACATATTTGCCATAAGAATTCGGAAACAGATGATATCCTTCAGTGAGTTTTGTGAAATATGTGGAGAGAATCCGTTAGTCCAGAGGTAATTACGTGGAATTAGGATAAGAGAGCTTCTTCTATTTCTTTTGTTGTTACTGATAGATATTTTTGTTACTTATTTGAGGATCCTGCAGCATTTGAAGTCAGTATTTTGAACATAAATTCTCAACGTACAGAAGCAAAGCTCTAGATGTGAGGACAGGCCAGGAGATTGAGCTGAATTGATTTTGACACCAGAATGCAACCTGGACATTTCTCCTTTTTAATGTCTAATATTTACTAATTCTCTCCTTCAAATAGAAGAATATAGAAAATAATAGGAAACTCGGTTTCTGGTAGAGTTTTTCTTTTATTTTCTCCTTAGCTTAGCTCCTTCAATTTGAATAGACTGTGATACTAAAGATTAATATTCAAGAATTCATTCAGTTTCTGACTTCTGCATTATGGCAAACCATAGGACTCATGAAATAATGTTTTCATTTAGGAAAAAATGGAGATGCCTTTTAAAATCTGTATGTTAATCTGAATCATGTTTAACTAGAGTGACCTAATTACATAGCTGAAAACAACAGCAATGCGTAAGTCAATGTACCAATTACATTAGAAAACACTGAGAACATCTTATAGGTAGGAGACACACTTTTCTTTTGGTCATAGTATCATCTCAAATTCATGAAAAACTAAACCTCCTTGAAAAACAAGGAGAGGGGTTGGTAGTGGGGGATGGGAGGGACGCAGTGTTCTCTCTGGCAGAGGAAATAGTTACAGGGAAGGGACGTGTGGCAGCCAGATGTTTCTAGTAGTTTCAACAATGCCTTAGCTAAGCAGTTCCCTAAGTAATCTGTACCGATTGATTTTTAAAAATTGGTGGACTGCTTCTGAAATAACAAGCTTATCTCTTATCACCATCATTCAATATCCAAGTGGTGGTCTTAGACATTTTCCTCTTTTATTGTTCACAAGTAACAGCTCTTCTGAACTTACCACCTACTTTGGAGATTCATAAAAAGTGAGTTTTGTGGGTGTTTTTTATATAAATTATACAAATGTACATATTATGGTATAGTACATATATAGAATATATCACAATATATCCCATCTGCTATACTATATTTTATCTCAAAAATGATGATTATCCTAAAGTTCAACAACATACCGGGTACCATCAATACCCCCAAATTAACTGGAGTTCCTAGTCTTCCAATACATCAAATAAATTTAATTCTACTTTCTGCTTTGGAATTTGTCACTTATGGCCTAATATCCTCTTTTTCCATGATTCCACAAAACTACAACATTGGGACTTATTTGCTTTTTGAAATAAATGCTTACAAATTTTCCTTTTGCCTTTATCACTCTCTGATGAAGATCACTGTCCTCCCATGAAGAAAATCTCGGGTTTACAGATTAAGCTCTACAATTACATTTGCAAAGCTTGCAAAAACTGGCTCCTAGTTTATCCTTGTGTTGCATGCAGGAAATTGTGGCTGGGCGCTTTAGATAGTAGCTGGCATTTTGAGTACAGTTTTTTTCCAACCTCAGCAAGATAGGATATCTGGAGGGAAAACTGTCTTCTTTGACATCACAATTATTGGTCTCAGCAAGTGCTGGGCCCACAGTGTGCTGACGGACTGTGGGCTCTGGTGCGGGCACAGGCTCACACCGCTTTCCCTTTTCTCTGCTGAAAGGCTGCTGCTTCATCAAACCCCACGTTTGACTCCAAGGATTGGAGCTGACCCCTCACTGTTTCCTCTCTGACTCATCATGTTATTCTCAGGCTTACAGTGGGAAGCACCTGGGAGACATTAGTATGGTTGTAACAATAGAGAAGCAGGTCAAGAGCCGATTCCAGATGAGATCAGAAACAAGAGTTTGGAGGGAAAAAGGGAGTAGACAGAGGGCAAAAGAGGAGTCGGGAGGAAGGAAAGGAAACACCTGAGCAGTAATGCTCTGTGCCTCCCTCCGGCCCCGCTTCCCATTTGGTCTTTGCTGCACTTTCCTTTCTTCTCACCTCCCCCCTTCCCACCACTCTCCATCTCCAGGCAGCAGGGCTTCCAGAGAAGGTGCAGAGTCCCGGCTCCTCCAGCCAACCCCCGACAGCTGGCTTCCAGGGCTGGCACTTGGCATCAGAAACAGTAACGGCCACAGCCACTAGGATGCAGGACCGTACACCACACATTCCTGGAAACCCACCTCCCCTCCAATTACCCACCACAGGAGCAGCTGCACCCGGGAGAGGAAGCTGGGGAAACACGGTCCCAGCCAGGCACAGGCCTGAAAAGACGGGCCAGCAAAGCCCCGCAGGAGGCTGAAATGCCGCAAACTCCAGGGTGCATTTGCCACACACGACAGCACCCCAGCCATGGGCGGAGAGGGCTGGGGTCCGATCTCTTCGCGGTCGCTGGCAAGGGGCAGCGTCCACCCGAGCGAGCTGTCATTTCTTATAAGCCGCCAACCCACCCACATGTGTCCGGCTTTGAGTCATTGACCTGGCAAGATAGGAAATGCTAACTTGACTTTCTTTGCCTTCAAAGAAATGATGTGCCCCAGGTGTGTGTGTGTGTGTATGTAAAGAATGACCAAAAAAAAAAAAAAAAAAGGGATACTTTAAAAACTTAAATTAAAATTAACGAACAAAACGCAACATTGCGACAATGGAGGGTTAGTGGCCTTGGCATACTGGAGTCGCCTGTACTGGAGGAGGCGTGGCACTAAAAGAGGCAGAAGCCTTGCTGCTCACCGCGGACAAGCGCCAGGACTGCAGCCGCAGGTGTCCCGTCCACTGCCTGCGGAGGAAGCCCCGCAGCCTGGCAGGATGTCTGTCCCCTCGGAGGGCACAGGCGGGGGGGGGGGCTATTTTGAAGTCATAGGAGGGTGAACAGAAAGGAAATCGCATCACCCTGGCCCCAACACACACACACACACACACACACACACGCACCCTTTCTATCTCCTATTCAGATTTCCCCCCGTTGAGCTGGTCTCAGTCTCCCCTTTTCCCTCTCCCCACCTTCTGCCGCCGTCCCTGGAGGAATCCCAGCAGTACACAAACGGGGAGATATTAAACAAATGAATTGGCTCCAGACGCCGTCACTAAATTGGGTATAAGTACCCACTTTTCTGACCCCATTCTACATTTAAGTAAGAAGAACAGGCTTAATTGCCCCAATCCCAGGGCTCTGTTGACATATTTCCAAATGATTACATAACTTCCCCACATCCTTCGCTGGGAAGGAGTGTTTATCAAAAGCGTGGAAGCTGACAGGATGGCATTATTAGCAGGGCTCTGAGCCCGTCGCGTTGCCGATTTGTTGAGGATGATTTTAACTCTAGTCACTTACAGACGAGATGCTGCCTGACACATGGCCCTGGCAAGGTAGACTGCACAAGAAAGGCATGCAAATGCAGTGACGGGGACTGCAGCGACGCGGCGACGGCCGGGAGGCCGGGCGTACTCGGGAATTATTGCAGGGCTAATGATGAAAGCATAATGTGGGGGTCACCTCCGTTTGGGATTGTCTGTTTATTTCATATGCATATGTGAAAACGATGCACCAGAAGGATGAATTCCAGTGGCATTTCGTCTGGAGACAGGAAAAATCATATCAATGTAACTAAACAGTTGTGGGGGCGGGGAGGGAGGTTTCCTGTGATTGCCAATCCTGACAAAGAGTTCAAAGCCTTAGCGAGGGGCCTTCTGTCCCTCATAAACATAGAGGCACAAAGGTTAGTTTCCATCCGAGATGTAGCCTGCATCCCAGCCCAGTGGTCGAGTAATCCTGGATCAGTAAACAGACATAGGTAATCAGAAATGACCCTCAAAAAACAGCACGAATCAAATACCTAATTTGTCCAGGTGCAACTGGGCCACAAAGAATGATTCTTATTTGGCAGCCGAAGTATGTTTTCCTTTCACTGCCTTAAGGACTGATTTGGCCAACCCAAAGAGCTTCTTCCTGGCCCCCAGTAATGCTTTGGCTGGAGGGTTGAGGGTGTGAGGCTGTGCCTGGGGTGGGGATGCGTTCGAGGCAACAGTTTCCCTGCCCAGACCATCAGATGTCTCACATCTGTGGTGGCGGTCGCTTGGCTAAGGGAGCGATGCCCGAAGCAACCAAGACAAGATAAGAGCTCCCTGCTGCTCACTCTCAATTATAGGGGCTGCAAATAGATTTGTCTGAATTTGCTATAATTATCTGGAGCCCGGTCTACAGATTCCGCAGCAGCGTTGGTGTTTGGGCTTGGGCTTTCCACCGCAGAACCCACGCCAGCTCCCCCACAGGTCCCTAACTGCTCCCATTTTCTGTGTTTTCATCTCTGCTCTGTCATCTTCAGCTTCTGATTGCTTTGGTAAAAGGTCCGGTTTATTTCTGCTTCTCCTTACCCCCTCCTCCTGCTCTTTCTGTTTCATTTTACCTCCTCGGGAGGAAGAGAAGCATAAGAGGAAGATTTCCAGACTCTCTGGTTAACGGATATGCTCCTGAATACAATGCTTTGTTGCTCTGTGATCCACAGCCACTGGAGCCTCGCACAGTGCAGGCGGTCTCCAGGCTGCCCAAGAACAGGCCGGGGCTAAATGGCAATTATTCTGGTGTCACCATATATTGCTAACTGTTTCTTCTTCTAAAGGACGCAAAGCACCTTTTTAAAAAAATGTTTTAAAGATTTTAAAAAATGATCATCGAATTTAAAAACCACAGAATTATCAAAGAACATGAATAGGCAGTTACAAAAAGCAGTATGAATATCTTATAAACATAGGAAAAATGCTTTAGTTTTCATCGTAAGTCAAAGATATGTCCATTAAAACAGTGATGAGATACTACTTTTCACATATTGGAATGGTAAATATAGACAGCAAGACTGATAGTACACAGAGCTGGTGTGGATGTGGGGAGACTGACACTCTCATATAATGTTAATGGTGGAATAAATTGGCATAATTTATTGGAGGTCAGTTTGGCAATATAAACTGTGTATATCCCTGTTTTAAATTAACAAACTTTTTTTAGAGTAGTTTTAAATCACAGTAAAATTGAGCAGGAAGCACAGAGTTCCCATGGACCGCCGGCCCCCACATGTGCAGCCTCCCACCATCCCCATCCCGCACCCCCGGTAAGCTTGTTACCATGTGAGCCTGCGCGGACACATCACTGTCAGCTAAACTCCGTACTTTACATTAGGGTTCAGTGTTGGTGGTGTACATTCAAAGGGTTCTGACAAATGGGTAATGGCAGGTTTTCCCCAATATAGTATCATACAGAGAAGTTTCACTGCCCTAAAAATCCCGTGCTCTGCCCATCCCTCCCTCCCCCAAGCCCTGGCAACTGCGGTCCTTTTACTGTCCCAATAGTTTTGCCTTTTCCAGAATTTCATATAGTTGGAATCATACATTATGTAGCCTTTTCATACTGGTTTCTTTCACGTACATATTCTTTAAATAACATGCATTTAAGTTTCCTCCACTGTTTTTCATGGCTTGATAGGTCATTTCTCTTTAGCACTGAAAGTATTCCGTTGTCTGAATGTACCACAGTTTATGTATCCACTCACCTACTGAAGGACATTTTGGTTAGTTCCAAATTTTGACAGTCACGAATAAAGCTGCTATAAATACCCATCTGCAAGCTTTTGTGTGGACATGTTTTCAGTTCATTTGAGTAAATACCGCGGAATGTGATTGCCTGATTGTATGGTGAAAGGATGTTTAGTTTTGTAAGAAACTGCCACACTGTCTTCCAAAGTGGTGGTGCCGTTTTGCATTCCCATCGGCAATGAACGGGAATTCCCATTTCTCCACAGCCTCACCAGTGTTCAGTATTGTCAGTGTTTGGGATTTTAACCATTCTAATATGTGCGTAGCGGTATCTCGTTTTAATTTGCAGTTCCCTAAGGACATACAATGTTGAAGAAAAGGATTTTTTATATACATGATCAAGGAAGTGATGCCTTTGAATTAAAAATTAATTCTGGAAATATGATGATATGGAAAACAAAAAAGACACATTTTAAATAAGCCTTCCTTCCATCCGGAATAGAGACACTGTTAAAACATCCCAAAGAGCATGGCACATACACACCATGATGAGTTTTTGCTTAATACCACCCAGATCAGTGTTCTTCAAACTTTTTTGACCAACACCTGCAATTAAAGAAACATTTTACTTTATGGTGGACACACACACAATTGAAACAAAAGCTTCAGAAATTAATATTTACTGTCTTTACATGTGTTACACTCACTCAATTCTAAGCCAATTTAAATACTCTTTATTCCATTTTATTTCTTAAAATAGTGGTTTCGGCCATCAAAATCAATTTCATGACTCATGAATGCATTGCCACCCAAATTTAAAAATAATAAAATCAAAATAACCGTATTTTAAAATCTGTGTGTGTGTGTTAAACATAACTTGAATTCTCAGAAAACGCTACCAATGTATTTCCTCAGAGTCAGTGTTGACAGGGAGAGATAGGGGCAAGCACAGAGCAATAGAAGGAAAGAGAAACACTCCACAGCCCCTGACTGTAAGGAAAGGGTGAAATGGGGCTACCATTTCTTTTGGGCCTAGCTCTGACTTAGGAGTTACATATTTCTTTTATGAAGTTTAGCATCCTTGTCTGAAAAAAAACCCCACAAAAATCAGCAAAAAACAAGCACAACAATAAACCTGAGAGCCAAGAAGAGAGAGGCAGTGAACCACAACCTCCACAAAAGCCAGTTTCCCTGTGCGTGTTTCCCTGCAGATGGGCCAGGCAGGAAAGCCTTCCCAGTCCACCTGAAGCCAAAGGGCCTGGTTTTAACTCGCACTTAAAGATGAAATAGATTTAAGTGCGATCACCGGTTTCAATGTCAAGTAAAACCTCCGTCTACTGGAAGAAGAGATAGCACTCAGCTCCAGGGGACATCAGCCCCGACTTGGATTAAGTCATTGAACCTGCTCCTCCGTCAACTATGCCAAGTACCACCTCGTCCAAGACAGCCATGGGGGGAGTTGGAGGGTTAAAAAAATACAAATGTAAAACGCTTTGAAAAAGCGAACACAGCTTTATAAATACATAATGTTTATAAACCGATGAGCCTATCTGTTCTGGAAATATAATCCTACTCAACCTCCATGGTTTGTTACCCAGCAACAAATTGGTTACGGAAAAAAACTAACAACTTGAAATATTTCATGTGCAAGATCGAAACCTCTAAGTTTTCTGCCCACCGCCTGTACCCTGCAATACCCACAGAAGAGATGACTTAGAACGGGGGGAAATGCTATCATTTTAAATTAGTTTAGCACCATAAAGTTGTTAAGTGCTGTTCAGAATAATATATTCAAAATAACATGAAAATAACAAAATCGTCTCTTGCTTACTCCTCCTGGGGCAAAAGTTTGGTTTCTTTTTTTCCACAGAGTGTGTGTGCCCGGTTGTTTATCAGGTATTTGCAATG
Source organism: Miniopterus schreibersii (assembly GCF_964146895.1). Lineage (NCBI taxonomy): Eukaryota > Metazoa > Chordata > Mammalia > Chiroptera > Miniopteridae > Miniopterus > Miniopterus schreibersii. The sequence continues at coordinate 140,547,792 of NC_138101.1, forward strand.
CGTGATATACAGACAATTTTTTTTCAGTCTTCAAAAATCATAAAACATTGACATAAAAACACTTTTTAAAAAAAAGTTGGTTTTATTCCCCCTCTGGTGTCAGGGATGGGATGCTGTTTTGCTGGGCACCTGGAGACAAGCTAACAGAGCTCCCCAAAGGGGAAGGAAATCACAGAACAGAGGCAATGGATTTAGAGGCAAGAAAAAGCTCTCAGTGAGATAAACATCTGGGGCCACTGGGGAGAGGTAATCTGATCCCTTGAGTAGCTGTATCAGAGGCAACATGCCTTCTTTTCCATCACAGATGTAGTGAAATTCCCCTCAAGTCCCCTCGAATCTCTGCTTTACTTTAGGATTTCAAAACTTAAATCAAAGTTATTAACCAATAAACACAAAACATATAATAAGAAAAGTCTCTGAGTCCAGTCCAGCAGTGAGATACTGGAAATCAGTGTTAACATTATTTACAAAGGAGAGATTGCTGGTGGGAACATGTATGTTCCATTTGTACACTGTAGCCAAGTGCATACAGCAGTCACTCAGGTCCTTCCCACCTTTCTCCAGATACAGGTCTACAAAGTCAGAATGCGGCCTGAAAATCACGCCTGGGAAATTACCTTTAATGGATACAAGTTTCTCCTGAACCAAAAATAGGGTTTTCCCTCCTTTTTTCAACCTAATTGTTTCCCACTGCCCTGTTTCCCAACATGGTGTCAAAAGCCAACTAGATTTATCTCCAAAATACTTTAACAAACTCCAACAAAAGGCAGCACCTTACCAAGGCACTTAGAGCCACCTTGAAATACAGAGTTTTTAGTTTAAATTTAAAAATATATCTACATTTTTCAAAGTATTTTTGAAAAGTATTTTTGCATAGAATGCCTTATTTAAGTAGCCACATGCATAATGAACCAATAAGCCCTTCCTTCCCTGTGAATAAAATACCAGCTCCAGGTAGCCAATCGATTCTCAACACTGCTAAAGACTTATTTGTAAATGTAATGAGTTACATTATAAGGGACATGTCAAATCATACACTGATAATGACATTTTGGATGTATCAGCTTTGTAATTGTACCCAGCAAACATGTACTCATGTTTATCTGGTTTTATTTTCTTGATTTTGTGTGTATTATATTTTTTTGAGAATAATTGCTACAAGCATTCTCGATGCCTTGTTTTCACTGGCAGTCTTTATTGTAGTTATACACATTCTGTGAAAGGAAGATGGGGCAGGAAGAATAAGGAATAAAGTCGAGGTCTTTAGTTGTTGCTTTGCAACTGGCCTCTTGGCCACCACAGGTGCTCCTTCAAGCCTGGGTGTTTGCTGCTGAGTCTATCACCTGCTACAGCGGTGATAGACAGATAAGAGCTGCTATGAGACACTGTATCTGAGGAGTTTTACTGCAAAAAACAAACAAACAATAAAATGAAAGAAAGTACATTAGGCCTGGCCAGCATGGCTCAGGAGTTGAGCATTGACCTATGATCCAGGAGATCACGGTTCGATTCCCAGGCAGGGCACATACCTGGGTTTTGGGCTCGAACCCCAGCAGGGGGCGTGCTGGAGGCAGCAGATCAATGACTTATCTCATCACTGATGTTTCTATCTCTCTCTTTCCCTTCCTCTCTTTCTGAAATCAATAAAGATATATTTGAAATAAAAAGAGAGCACACACAGCTCATGCACCAAACCATCACCACTTTGGATAAAATGACACTCGTTATCAGCTTAAAGCAAAGTGAGTCATTCAGTTCAAATGTTTCTTTATATTTTCTCATATAATGATGGACTCTTTCCTGGCCCAAGTTCATTGAGCTTCACAAAATGTAGCTACTTTCAATGGGCATATCTTGAAAACAGCCCCACAACGAATCAAACAAAAACAGTGAACTTAGCAGAAACTAACTGGGGATGTTTACAGACACATATAAATGTACACATACATGTTAATATTTGACTGGAGTTTCTGACGCATGGTGTCAAATGACAAATGCAGATATGATTTGAGGTGTGATTTCAATCACTCTGCTTGTTTCATTCTGCTGTATAACAATTTTTTAAGATTGTTTTAAAGAACAATTTATTTTTTGAGACAGATAGAGAGAGAGAGAAACATCAATGTGAGAGCACAACATGGATCAGCTGCCTCCTGCACTCTCCCTGCCGGGAATCGAGCCAGAAACCCAGCATGGGCCCTGACCTAGAATGGAACAGGCAACCAACTGAGCCACACGGGCCAGGGCTTTCGTGTTCAAGTTGTAAAGGCCGATTCAAGGGGCAGCTGAAGTGTTTCCTCAACACTAACTGAGCCCTGGGTGAGGGGCTAAGGCCACCAGGCAGGGCGCTCAGTCCCCAGTGCCAGGCGAGCTCAAGCTGCAGAGGGATGCAGTGCACCAAACAGTGACTGCATTTCCCTCATGTATCAGTCGACTCCCTGTTTCTGGAAAAAGAAAGGAAACTATTGCTTCCCCCTACTTCCTGTTCTCCTGTTAGGTCTTCCAGCTGATCTTCATAGGAATCATTTTTGGTGAAGAGACCCTGTTCTATTGCTTTGAATAGACGTTGGATACACTCTTACATTTCTGAGTTAGGACTTTTCCTTCTCTTGTTAGGGCTCCAGCACTTCCTCTCAATCCTATAGCAAATAATAACAAAATATTAGATATGAGGTCCCTCAGAGATCATTGAAAGATTTTAACTTCTTTATTTTGCAAATGAGAAAATTGATCTTGAGAGAAAGAAGTGATAAACCCGAGGTCACACAGTCAACTCCTGGCACAGGAAGAGGAATGACAGCTAGGTCTCCTGACTCCAAAGTCTGGGGAGCTATCTCCTGAACCTGCTTCTGGGGTGCCCCACATCAATCACCATACGATTGCTTTCTCTGGGTCCTTTGTGATGGGGCAATTGCATTTTTATTTAGATCATATTTTTATTTTGAACAGGGACACATACACCCAACAGGTATTTAAGAAATAAAGAAGTGTCTAGAGTCCTCCATGAAAGGTTTTTTTTTTAATTTTTATATGATGAAAAAAATACAACACATTCAAGGAAAGGAAAGTAGAAAAGCAGTCCTCTGTAAAATAGTGCTCTCTCCAAGCCTTGATGTTGTGGATTTAGGGTTGGCCTTTTTAGCTCCTTGCTCACCCTCTGAGCCTGGTATTTTTTCTCTCCACTTAACTCTGGGGCGTAACATTTCAGCTTCCCATTTGCAGAGGTGAAGTTAAGAAGAACAGTGTTCTCTAGACTGCACAGCAAGTCACGGTGACCCTTGCAAGTGTGGCAGGATGAGGCGGCTCCTACTCTTCACGACACACAACTGCTTCAGCTTATAAACAGCTGTAGGACCATGGGGTGTTGCTTTCCCTCTATTTATGAATGTTTGATGCAACTGCAAAGCGCTTCTAATCCTGCTGCTTTTGTGTGAAACTGTGCAGAAAGATTGCTTGGTGCGTGTGGAATATAAGACAGATTTTTTTAATACAGCACAGCAGTCAGAAGCATTCATTTTGTTTAGTCTGTGTGGCATTTGGGGGACGTTCCCATCAGTTTAAATGCAGATTGTTTAAATGCAAATTGTAATGCAGTATATTCTCTTGAATTGGGAGCAAATGTTCCTTCTACAAAACCATAGGGGAAAATACTCTGGAAGCTTACTTTTAAGGATTTTATTTACAATATACAAACCAGAAAAAAATATGATGGAAATAATCAGAGTTTAAGTGCCATTGTTTTATTAATATGACATAAGATATTTTTTCTAGATGAATATTTCCATAAAAGTTATAGTGATATTTGAGAATTAAGTAAATTTTAAAAGCCCCATATAGTTAAGATGCTTTATTTTCTGTATTTTTGTTCAGATGCTGGATTTTTTTTTTTTCTTTCTAAGAAATCCCAGTTATTACCAAGTAAAAGATGCCAGGGCACTTAATGACAAACATTTTAACTTCAAAGCCAAAAAAATAGACCAAAATAGAAAATAAATTTGGTTTCAATGCATCATTTTCCCCACAACACAAGCTCTACAAAGGATACATCAGGCCCTGGTTTGATAAAGGAAAACTTTGAAATAACCAATGTGACTGACACTCAAGGGTAAGAAATCCTTCATTTATTTTAATATAATTGAGAATTTTTTGATTGTCAAAGGAACGCACTTCATGTGTTTCTAAAAATAACACACAATACCTTAATGTCACATCCAAAAGCTTATTTAACTTTTATATGCTGTATGTGTTATTAATTATATTATTAATATTAAATATGCAATAAAGCACAAATCAAGGCTCCATTCCCAACAAGTCATAATTAAATAAATGCCACATTCTTGATTGTGTTAAGGCCAATTAAGTCTAATTTCTCTTCTGTTTCCACACACAGGCTGCAGCTGTACATGCTACCTGGGGTAATTAATTGCCACCAACGCCATCCTCTAAAAGGGGATGTCTGAAATCGGTAGCACAACATGTGCCCCTGAGACCAAACATAGTTTAATGCTGTTTGGGATGTTCATGGTTCTTTAATGAGCCAGAGGAAATTTTTTTCTCTCCACAAACCGCCATCCTTTTTGTCTATCTTTTGTGCATAGAACTATTCGGGGTGCTTGTGTTCATAAACACGTTCAGACTGAATAGGCAGGAAGGTTACCCCCTCCGAGGGTATCAGCTCCCGGAGCTCACCTCAGAAAGTCTGTGCCAGGGAAGAAGCCAAGAACCATGCGATTTCACCCTGTGGGATGTAAAACTGAAAGGAACGCATGACCAAATAAGACAAACAAACAAAAACTCACAGACACAAGCAACAGCATGGTGGTTACCGGAGGGAGAGGAGGGTGGGGGAGAGGTAAGAAAGGGTACAGGGGGTCAAATATATGGTGGTGGAGGGAGATTTGACTTTGGAGGTGAACACTCCATGCAATATACAGCTGATGGATTACAGAGATGCATACTTGAAACCTATATAATTTTATTAACCAATGTCATCCTAATAAATTTTTTAAAAAGTTAATAAAAAAAGAAAGATTGTGTTATATGCCCCAAGCCAGATTGTTTTAGTAGTTGCAGCATCTTTCTTGAGTTTTAGATACTCATTCTATTGTATCAACTGGCTTATTACCCACAATGAAGCTTTTTGCCACGCCTGCAAAAATGTAGGCATCCCCAGTCCCATATGTATAAGCTCAGCTTTCTTACCCAAGGGGACCTCCCCCTTACCCATCCCCTTCTGTTTATCTCTGACCACGCCTCACAAGTTACAGACGTCACCCTTAGTTTGGATGCTAGCTTTCAGGGCTGTGCTCAAGCTTGGGGTTAGTTTCTCTCTACCCCATCATTTTGGAAAAATATAAAAACATTAGACAGTAAAGGTCCATGAGTCACCCCTAAAGAAGTCCCTGGCTTGAAGCTGATTCACTGATAACCACTCTTCAAATAGACTTTACAGCCCGGCCGGGCGTGGCTCAGCGGTTGAGCGTCGACCTAGGATCCAGGAGGTGGCGGTTCCAATCCCGGTCAGGGCACATGCCCGGGTTGTGGGCTTGATCCCTGTGGGGGACGTGCAGGAGGCAGCCGATCAATGGCTCTCTCATCATTGATGTTTCTCTCTCCCTCTCTGTGCTTCTCCCTTCCTCTCTCTGAAATCAATAAAGATATATTTGGGGAAAAAAGACTAGACTACTAAGAAGAGAAATGAATAAAAATTAAAAAACAAGCAAACAAATAGGCTTTGCATTTAACCTCTTCATGCTGATATTTTCTCTTTCATCTGAATTTTCACATTACACGCGCCTATAGCCTCGGTGAAACCCTATGAGGATGTGTTCATTACAGAACGTCTGTGTGTATGTTTCTCTGTGGGTATATAAAGTGAATTAAGATGTCCTTCTGAGATCAGTAGCTCTGCGGCCTGGAATCCTGTAGCATTTAACCACAGGTTTGGTCCAACTTCCTTTGTAAATCACCTTGGGCATGTGCTTTCTGAAATATGTATGTGAATTATTGCCTTATTTTCATACTGTGGGTATTGTTTATTATGGAAGGGCCATTAACCCTGTAAGATGCAGATAATCTTCCACTTGCTTGTCTACAGCAGAAGATCATTTACTGTCACACTGATTAAATATATTATGACAGCAAAGCTAGTAACGTGCAAGGTATGGGCCGGGGAAGAACATGCTTCATGCACTTTCTCAGCCAGCTCTCCGCAGAACAGTCTCTGGATCTAATTTGATACTTTTTGAATAAAGAACATCACATTACCAGGAGCCATTTCACCCTGATACGCTCACATGCATTGGTCTCTGGAGAAAACCCAGATAAAGGATTTATATAAAAATTGTACTTACAAAGTAACACCCCTGATTAAGTTTCTTATTAGTATGTGTACTCTTGACGCCTCAAACACTGAAGTCGAGGTTTCTCCTTTAGTACAAGCAGTAAAACAAACCTCAGGCCGACCTTCCCCAAGACAGGTGCTAAAATAACGGTGTTCCCCAACTTACTTTTAAACCTAAGCCTCCCACGAAAGCCTGAATGTGATACACAGGGATAGGGAAGGACGCATCTCACATACACATGTGCATAAAGACACGTTATAAATTACATTTTCTACATCCCGTCGCTACACACACACATAAGCCGCTGTAATTTAGTTATTTACTATGTACCACTAGTGGTGTAAAATGTCATTTTCTAAGAATGCATCCGAGGCTTAAGTCAGCATTTTTATGATATCATCTGCACTGGGAAAACATTAAAGGCTCAATATTTAATAAACATAATAAACATCCCCATGAAACAAATTGTTCATAAACTACCTGTTTAATTTTTCAGGGTTCCTGAACCACATATTTTCTTATTAGTTGTGAGCCTGCTGGGTTGGAGGATAGATAGGGCCTGTCAGGGATAGAATATATGTAGCGGTTTTATGAATTATTTCTGTGAGGAAAAGCCTATTACAGCTGACAAGAGGGTGATGATATTAGCCCATCATCATTCAGATGGCACCACCCTTCCCCCTTTCATCCGTCAGGCCTCTTGTACGGGGCTGTAAGCCACACCGTCTTCGCACAGCCAACACAAAGACAAATTCTACTCTTTTTCTGAGTCCATGAAACATTTAGTATTTCATTTTGAATCATGGCAGATGACAGAAACAAATGGCCTAATGAATCTCACTTATTGTCCCTTGCAAATCTGAAGATGAGCTAAAAGTAAAATCTCTGTTTCTTTTCTTTCTTTTTTCTCCCCCCCCCACCCCCCAACACACAATTTTGATGCATCTCTTCTCCCTGGAAAGATCCTGCCTCATTCTAAAAAGATATTGAGGTTATAGAATTATTTTCATAAAGAAGTCATTGCCCAGCTCTCCGACTGCCCCTTTCTCCGCCTCTCTCTATGAGTAACCTTTGGGACCCTATGTGTTTTCACCCATTTTATAGCTTTAGAAATTGTAAATAGAATGGGAGACAGAATCAGAAGGAAAAAAATAACAGTAAATCCTTAATGTATTGGGGGAAACAGCAACTACTCATCGAATGGCAATAAGAATTATATACCTTGTTGTTGTTTTTAAACAAAAATGAAATCTGCCCAAATCCTCTGCAGCACCTCTTTACGGGTTGTTTGGCCGAACATATAAAGCTTTTGTGGTTACTCTTCTAGGTGTATTTGCTTTAAATATGGCACAGAGGTTTGTAAGGGATTTGTTGGGTGGAGCTAATCTGGGAAATAAGGGAAGACTCTGAGAAATGGCTCCACTCACCAATGGCATCATTCCCTGGTTTGCTGTTGGAAAGGTTCTGGGCAGGACTGAAGGCCGGGCAGCCCTGCTCCGGGGGCCTGACAGATGCCACCGCCACCGATCAGGCGGCTTCCCTCCCGCCCTCCGTGCTGCGTGAAGGCTCGTCCGGCCCTGGCGCTTGCCTGGTCCCTGCATCAGGCTGCGTGGAGAGCCAGCCTCACGCTCCCAGGAGCCCACAAAGGCATCGGCCTGGAGGAATATGCATTTAACAAAGGGACAAAGGGAAAAGGGCAGATTTGGGGCTAAAAATGGAGAGAATGGTAGGAGTTAGTAAGAGAAAGAGAAAAATCCCTCGTTCGCTTCTTTGCCATGCCTTGGCCCCTTTCTCCCTTTGCTCTGTGACTGTGATGGCTTTTTCACAGCCATTAGAGTTGTCAAGTAAATTTTTCTTAGTTCAAGTATGTACAATTGATCCTGATAGATGTTAATAGCTCCCAAACTAAGGCAAAGTCTGCAGTCGACACACAGGAATAACAATTCTGTGGTTAAAAAGCAAAAAGAAAGTTTGACAATTGATGCCATAATAGAGGCCAGAGGCGCTCCAGGTCAAATTTCCTTAACTTTGAGAGTAAAATTTCACCAGCGATGCTCCTGAGTCAGGCAACATTAATTACATTATGACTTAACTTGTTAAGATTTATGTTTAGGTAATTTCATGATAATTGTTTTCCATAATATGAAATTTGGCAAGCCACTGTTGAAAGAATAAAATTTAAATATCTTAGTTTTCTAATAATTTTTTTCCAGAAAGAAGGTAGTATGTGAAAGTTTGGTTTTAATATTAGAATTGTGAATGTTTCTAACTGAATTTTTGCTAGATGTAAAGACTGATTAGAAAATAGCATATCGATGTATTTCTATCCCTTTTATGTTCTTGAGTTACTAATATCAAAAACAATATTTGCTTTTTTTCAAAGAGAAAGCATTCTAAAACTAATGGTCATTTATTCCATAAATATCTGAACAATAAATTTTTACAATTCAAATACACCAGAAATTGAAGTCAAGTGAGGAAATAGGACATTTGCAAATGTTTTGGCTTAATAGTTTAGCATTTTCTCTTCTTCATTACCTAATGCCCTGTGTGGCTTCTTGTCAGTGTCCCAGGCCAGCCTCAGTACCAGGTAGAATTAAAAATTTTTTAATTGAAAGAATCAACGAGTACCTTATACTGTACTTCATTCTATGTTTGCATATTATCAGGCTAAGAGAAAAAAAAAATTGGTTGACTAAAGAAAATGTATACCAACTTACTTTCAAACATAATGAAACAAGCCAAAAAATAGAACTAAAAAGAAATAGAAGAAATGGATTCACCCCATAGACCTGTATTGTTTCTTAAGAGACTAAACATATAAAGCAATGCTCTAGGATGTGTCATGGCTAAAGAAATCTCCCAGGAGCTGAGGCAGTGTCTTATCTTCTGCTTTCCATCTTCTCACCACCAAGATGGAAACCAAGGCAACTAGATTTGCTTCTAACTTTCATGTGTTTTCTAGTTAATCAGTTTAGATCAATTTTCTTATGTTAGTAAACAGTATCTCTTCAACTTCATAGAAACGCCTATATGTTCAGAAAAATGCTGGAATATTTTGTTAAAAATAGATGTAATATTGCAAAATTATCAAGCAACTGGAATTAGATTAAGGAAAATGAGAAGTGAGACACAATATTTGTGTATACTTATGGGAGGGGAAAGGAACATTGGCCAGGTAATATTAGGTTGAAATGTGAAACTGCTTTTTTTGTAGGTCAGAAACTGTTGAATATATTAGCAATTTCATATGGTTCAACCTAATTAGATACAGCATCGGTAATAAGCTTAAGTTGCACATTTCTTTTAGAAAAAGAAGTACATAAAATTGCTCAGTGATATCTTGCAGCCTGATGAGGGGTAGTTATTACTTCCAAAGTCAACATAAAATTTCATTAAAAGAATTAAATACCAAGAGTTCGAGGGACACCTCAAGAAGTTTACTTAATTTCTGGCAGCATTATTCGTCTCCTCTACTCCTCAGAGGAAAGGCCCTCTTTTCTTTGCCTTGTACTTCCAACCCTACCCCATCAAAGTAGATAAGGTTCTTTTCTTCCTGTCTCATGTTCTTGGCTCCACAGAAATTGTCAAGAGAAATTTTAAAATAACATTATGGCAACACTAAGCCATGATAGGGCCTCACCCTTAATTTCATGGGCCTACAATGTGGACACATGAAGTCCCCCACTCAGAAATCCACTTCCCTTTGGAGTTTAATGCTTTGTAGCCACTGTCTAAATTATTAATAATTTTATCTTTGATTTTGTATTTTGTAAATGAAGTCCAGTGGGCTAATGGAGGATGCACTCGGGGCTTGGAGACTTAGCTCAAGTGTGAGTCCAGCCTCCTGCCACTCCCCGGGACCAGTCCCCCCTGCAGTCCAGCGACAACCCCCACCCTCACCCCTGGCAGCGACCAAGGCTGGGTTGGATGTGCACACCCCTTGAGTCTGGCATCCCAGGGCAGGGTCTGCACTTGCCTGTGAGTGTACTCAGGCTGAGGAAGAACAACATTTCATAGCAAATTTAAAAAAAAACATCATGAGAGGTTGAGAGAGACCATAGTGAAAAAGAAAAGACTTTTTCTTGTCTTGCTTTTGAAACAGGGAGCCCCACAATTTCATGTTTCACTAGGCACCGAAAATGATGTAGCCAGCCCTATTTAAGTGCATTTATAACACATATGTGAGAAAGTAGGACTGCCAGAGAAACCTCAAGAAGATGGTTTGAAATCTGATTGGGGAATGTGTGTATGAGAGAGGGAGGGGGAGGAGAGAGAGAGAGAAGGGAAGAATGAAAAAAAAAATGAAGAAAAGAAAAAGAAATCTACTTGAGGGAAACTTGTCTAAAGCACAGAGAGTAGGACCTACTCTTTCCACCGATAGTGAATTGATTAAAAGACAACATCAGAAAGAAAATGAAAAAGGAAGATATTAATATCCTATTAAAGCTCAATTTCCTCTTCTTTCTACTAAGATGAGTCTGAATGCTGATTATTTCAGCCCAACCTAGCTGAGAATGTGTCAGAGGTAGTAGAAGAGTCCATAGGCTGGGAAAGGTTGGGAAAACTTAGGAATCCCTGAAAAAGCAGGAGGGGACCCTAGAATCTGGAACAAGAAAATTCTGTACGATCTAAGGTCCTTTAAGGCCACTCAGAAGATTGGGTTTTTGCCAACATTGGAAGATTCCATTGAATATGCATACATTGCTAGAACACTTTTTCTTGTTATTTTCTGCTAAATACTGTTATTTCCCCATAACCATGTACTGAGAATGGTCTTTGGGCATTCCAAACACACTTTTCATGGTAGTGATTTCCAAGAGTGTGGGAGAATGAATAGCCAAGTAAAAGTAATTTGGGGTTCTTCCTGGAAGGTTGTTTCTGACAACAGGGTCCTGTGTTTTATTTGGTGATATTCAACTCCCTCTTTAAACTTGTAGAGCCTGAATGTACATGTTAATTTCTAATTTTAGATTTATTTTTCTGTGCCTGTATGTTATCCCTTGAACTATTAAATTTCTTGAGGATGTTTAATCTCTTAAGCACCGTGATTTGCTCATAGTAGGCACTCACTCAAGCTGTTAATTGATAATTAGGATTAAAGTCAACACCCAAGAACTCTTTACCTATGATCCAACTTTTAATCTCTAACAGTCACTGCACCATTTTTGTGTGTGACTTGTTCTGTCTGCTCACGATGTCCTCCCTCTCTCTCTTCTCACTTCAAATCCTTCCAGTTGCCAAGGCCCAGATCAAATGGAACCTCCTACGTGGTGCTTTCCCCATGAGCACTCAGCCTTTGTGTGCTCTCGAGCTGAATGAGCTGCTGTTGGAGCAGCAATCACACTATGCCACATTTGTCCTGGTAAGTCAGGCACTGAAAAAAGCCAGTTACTTAAGCCCGAAACCTGATTAAACTCAGACTCTCCTCCTTCTTTCCTTCACTCCCTCCCACCTCTCTTCTTAAATTAGAAATTACTTCACTTTTTGATATAGAAACTACAGTTTTATTATTTCCCAGAAGTCAGAACTATAAAATAGGTGGATAAGATTTATAGCACAGTAGTATTGTTTGGTATATGCTCGTTTGTGAGCCAGTTAAAATTATTATTCCCAGAGTAGCTAATTACTGCTTCTGTAGGAAACTGACTAAAAAGAATGTACCTAAATTCCATAATTAGAACAAAATGAGCAATAGGTGACAAAGTGTCCAGAAAATAAACAGTCTTACGGGATTAGAATAATAGGCAGAATTATAACAGAAGCTTGTTAGATCTGAGACAAACAGTGTCATCTTCTTCAAGATACTTTGGATAATTTTTAGAAAATCCAAAATTTTGGAAGTGAATACTTTGTCCACAACTTCACCTTTACATATATTTTCCCCTTTATCTGGAATGCCTGACACTGCTATTCATTCCTTATGACCCAGTTCATTTGGCTGCTTTATACAGGGTGGGGCAAAAGTAAGCTTACAGTTGTTCATATGGAAATTAATACAATAATTAATTAATAATAATGCAAGAATAATCTGTGTTTCTGGTACTTGCAACTGTAAACCGACTTTTTTACCACCCTGTATTGCATTGCTTTTATTGTATTATAAATGAAATTGTTTTCTTTATTTCTTTTTCACATACTTCATTGTTAGAATATAGAAATGCAACTGCTTTTGTATGTTTATTTTGTATCCTGAAATCATACTTAATTTGTTTACTAATTCTAATAGTTTTGGGGGGAGTCTTTAAATTTGTTTTTGTATTAGATCATATCATCTACAGAGACAATTTTATTTTTTCCCTTCCAATTTTGATGCCTTTTATTTCTTTTACTGGCCTAAATGCTCTGGCTTGGACTTCAGGTACTATGTTGAGTAGGAATGGTGAGAGCAAGCACATCTGTCTTGTTCCTGGTCTTAGAGAAAAAGCTTTCAACCTTTCATCATTAACATGATGTTAGATGTGAGCTTGTTATTTGTGGCCTTTATTACATGAGGTATGTTCTTTCTATATCCAATTAGTGAGATTATTTTGTTAACTGTTTTTCTGCATTCATTAAGATGATCATATGATTTTTATCTTTCATTCTATTAATGTGGAGATTTATTGATTTGGGTATTTTAAACAATTCTTGCATCCCAGGGATGAATTCCACTTGATTATGGTGTATGATCCTTCTATGTGCTGTTAAATTTTGTTTGTATGTGCAATCACAGACAAAACCTTTACTCTTGTATTTCACCCCCCACATTTTGCTTTTGATGTCATAATTTACATTTTATATAGTGAGTGTTCATTAATAAATTATTTTAGTTGTTATTTTTAATACTTTTATCTTTTCATCTTTCTACTAGAGTTAAGTGATTTACATACCACCATACTATAGTATTAGAGTATTCTGAATTTGAATATATACTTATCTTTACCTGTGTGTTTTACATTTTCTAGTTATTAATCAGCATCCTTTTATTTCTATTTGAAAAACTTCTTTCAGCATTTCTTGTAAGTCAGGTCTAGTGGTGATGAACTCCCTCAGCTTTTGTTTGTTTGGGACTCTGTATTTCACCTTCATTTCTGAAGGGCAACTTTTCCAAGTAAAGTATTCTTTGTTGTCAGTGTTTTTCTTTCAGCACTTTGAATATATCATGCCACTATCTCTTAGACTTCAAGTTTTAGAAATCTATTAGCTTTATTGGTGTTCCATTGCATTTGAGATTTTTTTTCTCTTGCTGCTTTTAAAATTCCCCACCTTTGTCTTTAATTTTAGACAATTTCATTATAATGTATCTTTGAGAAGATATTTTTGGGTTGAAATTGTTTGGAGACCTATGAGCTTTATGAACACAGATGTTAAATCCTCCTGGGTTTGAGAAGGTCTCAATCATTATTTCCTCAAGTTAGCTTTCCCCCTTTTCTCTCTATTCTCCTTCTGGGACTCCAATTATGGGCATATTATTTCTTTGGATGGTATTCCATTGTCCCCATAGGCTTTCTTCATTATTTTTTTCATTCTTTTTTCTTTGTTCCCCTCAGACTGGATAATTTCAAGTGACCTGTTCTCTACTTCACAGATTCTTTCTTCTGCTTGACCAAGTCTGCGTTGGTGCTCTTTATTGCATTTTCATTTCATTCATTGTATTTTTCAGCTCCAGAATTTCTGTTTGGTTCTTTTGTAAGATTTCTCTCTCTGTTAAACTTCATATTTTGTTAATGTATTGTTCCCATGATTTTATTGAATTATCTTTCTGTAGCTCACTGAGTTTTCTTGTAGCTCACTGAGTTTCCTTAATACAACTATTTTGAATTCTTTATTGGGCAAATCACAGATTTCCATTTCCTTGGGGTTAGTTCCTGGAAAATTATTGTGTTCCTTTGATGGTGTCATGTTTCCTTGATTTATGATGTTCCTTGAAGTCTTTTATTGTTATCTTTGCATTGAAAAAAAGCAGTCACCTCCTTCAGTCTTTGCTGACTGGCATTGGGAGAGAAATACCTTCCATCAGCCCTGTTAAGGATCCTAGGCTTTGTTAGGCCTTTTTAAAAATGTATACTACTGCTCCATACTTCTTGTTCTCTCTTGGGGGAAAATTCTTAAGATTGTATTCCTTCTCTTGATCCTACAAAGCCAGGCCAGGTGCTGTTAGCCTCCTATTTGCTAATCCTGGGTGGGAGTGAATGTTCAAATTTGTGTGCTTTCTCCCAATCCTGCAGTGAGGCTTGCTTTCCGTGAGTGCTTACTAGCTATCTGTAATGGTTCACCTTCATCACCTTCAGGGGCATGCACAGGGAGCCAGCCATTCTCTTTTCCAGTGGGGGCTATGTGGGTAAGGTGTACAGAGTGTTAGGGATGCCTATGGGTCATCGGGATCAGTAAATGAGATGTTCCCTGCAGCTCATGGGTGGTCTTTCTGATGTAGCCCACAAAGAGGTTAGTAGGTTTCATGTCCCTTTCAAATCCCCTGAGAGCCCTGGCTGCTGTTCTCCCAGCCTCTATCCTACCCCTAGTCACACAACATATCACATTATTCTGGGTGTTGCAAAAAATAAGTGGGTCTCTTTGGCAGCACCCCACATAGCCAGGGAAGCTGAGTGCTCACCCACATACTTTCACTTTTCCCAGTGGGAGAAATCGCAGGCTGAGAAGATATCTCTTGGCACAGAAATGTGCTGTCTTGGGGGAGGGGTGACACAGGTACAGAGTAATTGTGCCTCTTACTCTCTTACTGTGTCCAATCACAGATTTTTTTTTGCTCCAAATGGCATGGGTAATTAATGTGCTGGACTCTAGGACTTTCACAAAGGTACTTTTACATTTTGGTTGCTGCCAAACTTGATTTTCTTTCCGGTGAAGACAGTCAAAAACTTTTATTGTGCTATTTTTATGCCATCACATCTTGGCAAAATGTTAGGATTAAATTAGAGTATGCTTCTCCGCCTTACCTCTTGTCAATCAGCATTATATTTTGAGGGTTATTTACGATGATACATATGGTACTAGTTCATTCATTTAAACTGCTGTATAGTGTTTCATTTTTTAATATACTATTTTATTTTTTATAGGAATTTGGTTGTTTCTTTTTGTTTTTTTCTTATGTCATTAATTTTAACATCATTAAGTTTATCTTCTTGTATAATAGTTTTTTGAGTATGTATCTAAGGTTCTTAATTTTAATATAGTAAAATTTATTAATTTTCCCTTTATAGCTATTACTCTTTCTCTTTTAAGATATTATTTTCTACCCTCAGGTGAATATATCTGATTATCTTAAAGTTTAAAACTTCCCTTAAAAATTTAAGTTCTTGGTTCATTTGAAATTGATTTTAGTGTATGGTATGAGATAATAAATATTTTTATATAAAATATTTGTCCTAGCAACATTTACTAAATATATTTCCCTTCTTCATTATTTTAATGCAAGCCATGTCCATACATGCATGTATTTTTATATATGCATAGGTTTCTTGGCTCTCTGTTTTCCTTCATTAATCTGTTTTCCATTACAACATCCAAACTATTACACCTTGTTAGTTATTTTCCTTTATAAGATTTGATATTTAATAGAACAAATCTTATAGCCTGATGCTTTTTAAAAGTGTCTTAGCCATTCTTAGGCTTGTATTATTTCAAATAAATTTTTGAATGAGTCTGTTATTTAGATCAGAGGATAAACTGATCAGGACTTGAGATGGGATAGCTCTGAATTAATGGATCAGTTTTAGCAGAACTGATATTTTTGTAAATATTGAATATTCTATTAATTAACATATTATATCTCCACAACTTTTATACATCAATCAATTAAATATTACAGTTTTCTCCCTAACAGTTTACCACATCCTGTTTTAGAATTATGATAACTTATATTTCTAGTAATTTAAATGGCACATCTTCAAGAGTGGCACATATTTCTAATTGGTTGTTGCTTATATGTAAAACTGTAATTGACCTTTGCATGTTGAATTTATATCTAGCAACTCTTGGTTAATTTTTCAACTAGAAAGTAAATAAAGGGCATTCGGGTTTTGAATATGACTTCAAGTACCAAGGGACCTATTCACTGTGAAACAAGTCTGAAAAGCTACACTATTTGAGACATCTCAGGCTCGCCAATAGCATAGGTGGTCTCCAAGAATCCCTCCATTCCAAAACAAATAACAACAAAACCAGAAAAGAAACCAACAAAAATGTCAAAGCTGACAAAAATTGAGTATGCATTCTAGCATTGCTGGCGAGGATACAGAGCAGTGGGAATTCTCACTCACTGCTGCTTGGAAGACATGTTGCTATGTTAAATGTTCAAATCACCTTGAAAAAAATAATTAGACAGTTTCTTTCAGAGCTGATCTATCAAATACCTACAATCCAGAAACCCCATTTCTTAGGTATATGCTTGTGAAAAACTCTTATGCATAAGTACCAGAAATATACTTGAATGTTGAGAGCAGCCTACTTCGTAAGAGTAAAAAACTGGAAAAAAATTTTTTCCCACCAAGACATTCTAGTCACACAATGAATTGCTATACAGCAGTAAACAAAAGAAACATATATATACAACAGCATGGATAAATCTTGAAAGCATACTGTTGAGTAAAAATACCAAGTCTAAGAAGCTAACATATAGTATAATACCATTTTATAGAACCCTCAAACAGTAAAATTAAATGATATATTCTTAAGCATTAAATATTTATGACTGAATCCCATATTTTTAAAATGCAATGGAATAACAAACATGAAATTTAGGGTAGTGCTGTCTCTGAGGAAAGAAACATAGGGATGAGATAAGGGAGGAACATACAGGTAGATGCAAATTATTTCTAATGTTCTATCTGTTGGGCTAAGTGCTGGCTTTATGGCTGTTGATTGTATCATGATGCTTTATTAATAACATTTATATAACATATAAATCTTTCATATATGCAAAAACATATATTAATATAATAAAATAAAACGAATAAAGATAGGAAAAAATATAAAACATCTATCCATCACGTAGCAAATAATAACCATTAAATACCTACTAGTGCTAGATATCAATCTATGGGCCAAGAATTAAATAATACTAAGTACCAATATTAAATAAGACAAAACATAATAATCCCTGCATTCATGGGACATGCATTCTACTAGATTCAACTAAACTAATCTATGAACTAGAACTTGTCAAAATTAATATACTTGCCATATAAAGGGTATATATATATATATATATATATATATACACATAAAGGCAATGCAATCTGGACAAAAGGAGAATGAATGAAATCCATTTATGGAGTCAAATCCCTCCAACATATCCATCTTATTTCATCCCTTCTTAGAAGAACAGCTTCAGAGATGGCCAAAGAGTTTTGTCTGAAAGGCTAACTTAGCAAATTATTTTTTTAGCTTTTTGAAGAACTTATTTTCTACTTAATCATTCACAGAATGTGAAGACCAACTGAATTTTTCTCCCCTAAATGTCCAGTACTCATGTGCTAAAGATACGAGAATAATTGTCTTTGAGATTCAGGTGCAGATATGGACCATCTGTATCTTGATTATAAATACTAAACCTCTGCTTACCCCTTCAGAAACTCTATGTGAGGCTCCACACACATAATAACGTGTTAATATTCACCATAGACTACCCCACAGTGGAGAATCTGGAGGCCATCACCTTCAGGGTGCTAATGAATAAGCTCTGTAAGAACTGCAAAGCTTTCTTACCAATCATAAAAATTACTAGTGTAGCCAGAAAACATTCTAATCTCAGTTTGCCATGCTAATGAATGTTTCTAGATAGCAAGTTTGGCCTTCTCCCATATAATAGGAATGACCAGAAGGAAAAAGAAATATAATCTAGCATAAAAAATTCAAGAGATCCCTCATCTTTGAATGTGAAAACAATACAAACAAAATATAGCACCTGAACTTACTGCCACCTGAGTGAAGATTGATAATATAATTTTGGGTTGAATTATAGGACTTATTGAGCTAGGTTAACAAGTTTTCAGCACTAATTCAAAATTGGGTGTTTAGCACTAAATAGTCTAAGGTATGATTAAAATAACAAAGGACTTCTACTAAACTCAGAAGACACCTTGAAAATGGCAAAATAAGCTTCTAAAACTTAGTGGAAATACCATCTTAATGTAATCTTGCAAAAGTTTAATAAGCATCCATTAGTTTTTACCTGAATTAATAAATAGAACTGTACCATTCTGGGATGAATCTAAGCAGATTTCTGAAAATAGTTGATCTTAAATAGACTGAGATCAAGAAATCCTATCCAGTAGAGAACACAATTCTTTTTCATAAAAATTGACAAAGAGGCAGAATGCACTGAAAGAAATAGTGCTAAAGCAAAAAATAAATAAGATTGCTCTTTTGGCCCCAGACTTTTAAACTGTAAAAATCGAGGCATAGACCAAGGAAAACTCAATTATCCATCATGCTAATTAGTTCAAAGTTGGATGGTTATACAGAGGAGTAAAGGAACAAAAATGGGGGTTCAAAGTCAGAATTAAACAAAATACTATGTATCAAGCATAGTATTTGGTACATAGTAATCACTCAATAAAAGGATTTAATGTGGAAGCAGCAGTACCATTGTTACTGGTTGGTTTAGAATTAATAATCTTTAAGGTTACTAGCATGCCTTCTGGATACTTTTCAAATCACCAAACAATATGTAGATTATAATATATTTGACCAGGGTCTGACTTGTTATAATAAGTTAAAAATTGATTAATTTTCATATAAAAAATAATACAAATAAAATCTGCATTTGCATGTCATTGTCAAATGAATATTTAAATAAGAAAATAGATGTTTTGATAATACCTTCAAAAAGCCTTTTACTGAGGAAAAAAAATTTAGGGGCAAAGACATGGTAAAGTTTTCTAAAAGTAATCTACCTTTTGTAATAAACTCTCTTTAGATACCTAAAAAATCCTGTCTTACTCCCATATGTTAATATATTCTTTAAATATAAAATCCAAATTAAAAACTGATTCTTAATAGAAAGCTTTTGTTAAAAGCAACATTTTGAAATGCTGTCAGTAACTATCATAAATATTTGAGAAGTTAATATTTTAATCTTCAACTGTAGCACAGAAAACACTTTTAGTGACAGACAGTGCTTCATTAATGGAGTTCTGTGTGTCTAATTGCTTTAGGCACAGTGAGCTGCATTATTTTGACACATGACATGCAATTAGTACATGGTCACACGGCTAACGGGAGATTTTACACCTTTTTTCCTTCCACATTCAGAGTGAATAATTAGCATATTTTTTCTGCTTAGAATAATAATCAGAGCCTTAGATCCAGAAATTGCCTAATGAGGTAAAATTCCAGTTGTTGACATTAATACATGTGACACATTTTTTCAGTTGTTAAAGTAAACCTTGTGCTACCACTTCATTTACCCTTTCCAAAGTGCCCCTACCAGTCAAGAGTTACGTTGTTCTTAGTAAAAAATTGTTGAGGAGACAGATCCCAATAGATGTTTTATAGCATTATTTCAGTGCTCCTCACACAGTAGGTACCAAATCAATACTGCTGACAAATTTGAAAAGGGTACCTACTGGTATCTTCTGTTGTCATTAAATAATTTTCCTCTTTCACAATAGAAGTAAATGATGAAGCCACTATGTGTTATTCTGGACAGTTCTTAGAATAAAAAAAGTTAATTATTTTACAACACAGAATTAGATCCAAATAGTTGAAGTTTTCATCAAAATGTTCTTAATTTTATTTAAAACATTTAGCAATAATAATAAAAAAAAAGTTATCCAACATTTCCACAGACCAGAGGCAGATTTTTGTGAAGATAATAAAGATTAAGTTTCAGAGTTTATCAATTAAATGGCCCCATCCAGAGCAAACATTGCATTCCTATGATTTTATCTTCCTAATTTTGTATTCTTTTCTTAACTCTTTAAGAAAAAGAATAGATCTTCTAGCTTAGTTGTGTATGTTTCAAGCCCTGCAAAACCAGGACCTCCCCCTGGTAAAAATCATCATACCACATAAATATAAGCTCTTGTATCCCTCAAGAATAATTATTTTTTCTGAAAATACTGCCCTTTTTATTTCTATTTTTGGTGAAAATTACAGTACCTTTGAGAAGGTCTATCAACAACACTATTACTTATTCAAAGTGCCAGACTTTAAGGCTGATTTTAAAGTCCTTACCCATATAATATTCAAAGAATTAAAATTTACTTGTCTCCTTTACTCATTACTCAATATGACCCCATAAAATTATTAAGCATTCACAAATTAAACTCAAAGATCAAAATATTAACTTGTTCTTATGAATTGTGATGTGTATTACATAGGAGATACATATTGAAATCAAAGATTAAAAACAGAGAGTGCCATTGACTGGATAGAAGGAAACAACTACAGAAACACTGATCAGACTTTAGTTTCCTCTGTAAAGTAAATTTGTGTGGGCTAAAGTGTTTTTAAGACACATTTAAGGAAATTGGAAAGGATTTCACTACTGATTATCAATTGATGTTAGTTCTAAGAGTCTTGGTTAATCAAGGAAATTATAATTTTTAGAAAATGTTAACTATTAATATACGAGAGAATATATAAAGTCAATAATTTAGGGTTATTATTATAATGGCCTGTAGTTAATACTTTATATTGCCCTACATGCATAAAAAACAACAGAGAAAAAGTCCATCATACAATCTGTAAAAAAATCTGTAACAACACTTACTCTATACTAGATTACTTGTGAAATATGAAAAAATATGCACCTATCATATCACTATGACTCTCAACCAAATTATTAAAATGATAATGAAGGTGAATTTTCTGTTTATAAAGTAGCCATGTCAATGTCTGAATTGGTATTCACATAACATCCTTTCAATGTCTACTCTTTTTCTACCAAAATGAAAATATCATTATGTCAGAGGGAGAAAAAAGTATAAGGATGGCCCAATGTTGGGAAGTTACCTAAGAAACAACGAAGCATGTGTATGTTGACAATAAGTAAACCAAGTTTCAAAGGCTGGTAGCACACAGTGTGTGACTCACTCGCAAAAGTAAATGATAGCAGCAAGGTATGTGCATTCAATATTAGGAGATCTATTGGCATAATCAATGGTAGTAATGAACATAATTAACTGAGCATGTGTTATGTCCATATGGTTTACATGATTTATCTCTAATGTTCATGACAGCATGCTAGATGCACTTAATTGGTCCTATTTTATAGGTATAGAAACAGTGGTGATTTTGTACTGTTCTAATTTAGCTAATCTGGGAATACATGTACCAGAATTCCCTTCCCTTTGTGGTTTTAGGCTACAGGAACCTGTTGGCCACAGGAGCGGTTTGCATAATATTTGGGAGACCAAGGTGGAGCAGCAGCCCCTCAGCTCAGAGGTCACTCAGGCCACCGCTGACCTGCTGCCTCACCTTGAGGCTCCTCCAGCTCCGGCTATATTTCATCCTTTGACTTCTTGAGTTCCAGCCAGGGGCCTGTGTGTCTCGTGACGGAGGGCACTGACTTCCTCTGCAGGTCACCCACATCAACAAAGTTGGAAGCGGGGAGAGACAGATGTGGGTGCCAGTGTCCTGGCAGGTTCCAGTCCACCCTGGCTTCCCCTGGCTTCCCTTCCAGTGTCCTGGCCCCCCCTCCAGCCTGCTAATCGGTAGCACCTCCAGGCCCGTCCTCCATGCAGAGGGCTCTTCACCAGCTCTCACAGCCATCTCAGCCCTGGGACAAAGCTCCAAGTTTCCGCAGATTCGTGCTTCCCTAATCAAACCGTTACTGATCCAGAAGACTAAGCTTCAAAGAGAAAAGGACTCCCTGATGTCCAGGCTTAAGGTTAAGCTACATACAACAGCACATTTACATGCCCTCCCTGTAACTACCAGAAGAACTTGAATGCGGGGCCTTGCCCATGGTAAGAGATGATCAGCCATAATCTCTTTGTGACCTATTTACGGGACAGGGCAAAGGTCTATTTATTGAACATCTGCTCTCCTTACCTCATCCCTCACTCAGGATGTCTTGTGCACCAAGACACCCCTCTCCTTCTGCCTCTAAACCTCTCTGCATGTGGGGTCGGACTCTCTCATGTATGTGGCATTCCCATACATATATATGTATTAAATTTGGTTATTTTTTCTTGAAGAAAAAAAAAAACAACAGAAAAAGATTTGATTAGTGATTACATGTTCCTCCCCAAAACACTACAAAGAGGCAAAAAAATAAAAAATAAAAAATCCTAAGTAATATAAAAATATCTACATCAACCAGTGAAATACTAGGGAAATACTAGAGGTATTCATAAAAGTTGGGATCAAAACTGGAAATGTCTTCAAACTTTGCCTTTAATTACTATTCTCCCAACAGCACTACCAAGTGCAAGTAATGAGGATTATAGATCTTCATAATGAAGGGAAAAAACAACTATATATGTTCATTGTATAATCAGAAAATCCACAGGACTCAACTGAAAAAAACTAATAGAATTTATTTATCTGCTGAGTGGCTGACAAATTCATTATTTCAGTAAGTAACAGAGAAAAGGTCTGCCTGACTTTACAGTGCTCTGCCAATTCTGGAATAAATTTAGCAACATATGTGTATGTTGTATATGTACATGCAACTTATATAAAGAAAATTATATATAATTTCACATAATTTTAAGATATAAGGAAATATTTGATGATGTAGAGAACAACACACTCCATAATGAAAAAGGTAAATATCAAATTCTTGAAAATATCAGTTCTTCCCATAGTAACTTAGAAGTTGACTGTGTTATCAATAAAAATAGTAATGGGGCTTTTGAAACCTGAAAATTGCTGTTAATTTTTATCTAAGAAAATAGACACAAGGGTACCAAAGACAATGATGACAAATGGTAGGTAATGCTATGTGACTAGCTCTACTAGATGTTAAAATACTTTACTACATTACAATAATGAAAAGCAGGTGGCAATGACACACAAACATATACACAGATCCATGAAATAAAAATAATCCAGATATAAACACTATCATTTTTCCTTAATGAAAGGGGGAAAAAACAGTGCAGCATGGAACTTTTATTTAGTAAATATTAGAACAATTGACTAGGAGCACTGAAGAAAAAAACATTTTGGACTTTACCTTACTTTAAATGCCAAAACAAATTAAATAACTTACAAATTAAATAACTTTATATTCACCCTGGCAGGGTAGCTCAGTTGGTTAGAAGCATCATCCCTATACACTGTTGGGGGTTCGATCCCCATTTAGGGCACATAAAAGAATCAACTGATGAATGCAATAAATGAGTGGAACAACAAATCGATGTTTCCCTCTTTCTCTCTCTTTCTCTCTCTCTCTCAATAAAATTTAAAAAATTTTAAAAATCACTTTATATAGCTATAAAATACATATAGATGATCAAACTATAAAAAATAACAAAAATAGAAGAGAGTATTCATAAAACTCCTGTAAGACATAGGAAGTGTTGGGCTCAGAAACAATGGGAGAAACTGCAAAGAAAAAGAGCGACAGATATTACACTATGAAATGTATTGTTTATGTTTTCTTTGGTAGAGAAAATTAAGAATAACAGGCATATTATAGACTAGTGCAAATAATTATAGCAAATATAGCGATAGGGTTGCTTTGATTACATAAATCACCGAAATATTCATAAGCAGTAGTTAAGAGCCCGTAACTGAATGGGCAAAGAATATGATCAAATAACTCATAAAAGAAGAATTACAATTAGTAAATAAACATGATGCAAATGTTAACTCTCGTTAGCAATCTCACACATGCAAATTTAAACAATAATGATACCACAGTTCCACTTACCAAATCAGTCACATGTGCAGCTATATATTTTAACATTTTCATCAAATAATCCTAATTCTAAAAATATGTCATTAACAAAATCCCAAGTACTAAAATTCTTGCTATATTTATCTCAGCCATACTTATGATAGCCAAAAAAACTTAAATATTCAATTAATCTTGATATACTTGCTGCATCAGATCGATATTATGAAATAGATGTAGTTATCAAACAGGGCGACTATGCAGATGATATAGTCCCGTGAAAAATATTTTTACCATGAATAGCATGGAAAAAGAAAGAAGGCTACAGGAAAATATACCAAAAGGTCAACAGAAAGGAAGAAAAAATCAATAATTAATAATTACATTGTAAAGTTCTATGTGTGTTTTATGTATCATATATATGCTGTAGATCCCAGGAACGCTACAAACTTTTAACAAGACTCCGTTCAGGCTTAGATAAGATTATCTGATAAGGTTAACCTAGCATTTTCCATGGCTATGCCATTCCATTTGAGGGTATTTTGTGGACCACTAAGTTCCACATGATTTAATGTTTGACACACACTTAGCAAATTACTTCCATTGTGCAGTCGAGCAGCTTATTTTCTTTTCCTCCTAAGCATTCCATTTCCTATTCTCATGCTATAGTCAAGTACTTATTCAAAATTACTCTAATATATATTCAAGATCATATTTGGAATTATAGTCACTTTAATATTATTTCACTGAAAAATGTTAGAAATTGGTTAGAATAGATACATAATCAGAACGTTAGAGAAACTGTGCAATATCTATGAACGAGAGAGGAGTTACTTCTACCTCCTCTCTGAACCATGTCATACAAAAGCAGGTATTCATTAATTTAGTGGCTGTCAAGGGTGTTTTCTTGCCTCTCTTACACTCTTTGCTTACATTACTTGAGACAACTCATTTTCCCTAATTTAAATATTTGAAATACCATAATTTCAAAGGCCTTTTCATATTTTAATAACCTTTATTCCTCACATAAATATGTAAAACAATTATCGAAAAGTTTAGTGACTACTCTACTCCGCTATTATTTTGACTACATAGGGATCAACAACTGCTACATTTACAAATTTCAATGAAATGAATTAAGCTATTCCAAGAACAAAGATTGCTGAATCTCATCTTGTGTAATTTAAATTTATTTTTAACATTATCTTGATTTTTAAATTCTGTTATTCACTTAGATATTACCAGAAGAGTAAACAGGCCTCATATTATATCACATGATTGAGCAAATAATTTCGATTGTTTTGAACACCTTCTAAGAAAGGAAAAACTGCCCGGCCGGGCTTGGCTCAGCGGTTGAGCATCGACCTATGATCCAGGAAATCGCTGTTTGATTCTGGGTCAGGGCACTTGCCCGGGTTGCGGGCTCAGTCTTCAGCTGGGGGCGCTCAGGAGGCAGCCAATCAATGACTCTCTCTCATCACTAATGTTTCTCTCTCTCTCTCTCCCTATCCCTTCCTCTCTCTGAAATCAACAAAGACATATTTTTTAAAAAAAGAAAGGAAAAAACTAGTTTTAGTTTTTATTCAATGCTCTATTCCTTTTGCACCAACATACTCAGATTATTTAAAAAAGTCCCTTCTGAATCTTCATTCATTGCAGACTATCTCCACTATATGAATATCATGTCTCCAAATCACCTGCTTCACAAAACCCACTCAGCAGAGAGAACTTCCCAGGCTAACAGAAACAGAGCGTTTAGTTTCTTAGTCACTGCAAATATGTCATGCTATTAGGGCCTCTTGGTTGATCAGTCTATCTCACTGAAGATGCAATTCACTTATTCAACACATTTTACTGAGTGACCATATACCAGGCTCTGTTTTCTTTCCAAATGGAATTCTGCTGAATAGGTTTCAGATACTATCAATACCCTTAAATGTTTTTCATTTACATTTATTTTTTATTGTAAAATACGCATGACATAAAATGTACCATTTTAATCAATTTCAAGCGTACACTCAGTGCTATTAAGTACATTCATATTGTTGTGAAACCATCGCCAACATCCATCTCCAGAACTCTTTTCATTTGCACAAATGAAACTCTATACCCAATGATAGCTCCCCATTCTCCTCTCTCCTAAGCACCTGGCAACCACCATTTTCCTTTCTGTCACTGTTATTTTTTTTTTAACATTTTGGGTGAATTTTATTTATTTTTTAGTTTTATTGAAATACAATTGACATAAAAGATTATGTCAGTTTAAGGTATACAACATGACAATTTTTGACTACTCTCGGTGTCTCTTGAAAGAGGAGCCATACAGAATTTGTTTTTTTGTGACTCTTGTATGTCATTTAGCATAATATACTCAAGGCTCAGATCCTATAATGGTCTTTTTACTTATAGCTTACCTTATTTACTTCTGGATTACCAGATCTACCTCTTTTGTGGGAGCTGAACATCATCTTTTTTTTTTTCTTTCTAGTCTACGGGAGCCTTCAAAAGTAGGGTTTAGAATCTCAGCCATTTAGGGACATTCTCAGTATTCACTAAAGATGTGGAGAGTAATCCCAAATTGGTAATATTGTCTTGAATTCACTTCTCTGAGCCTCTGCCTTCACTAGAATTTAGCCTGGTAACTCTTCAGTATCTGGCCATTCTTTGAAATTTTTAAGTAGATTTTATTTTCTCATACTTTATCTTGCATTTCTAGTTGTCATTAGAGGAAAGGTTATTCTATCTTTTCCTCCAGTTTTATGCTTTGATGAATTCCTCTCTCCTTAAAGCTTAAAGTTAGTGATGAACTTATGCAGGGAGACTCTTTCAAGCTGCTTCTTTCCAAGTTGTGTGGTGATGCTCACACATCCCTTTAGGATGTGGAATATTTAACACTGATCATTTTGTTCTCTAGGTAATTCCCCGAAACTCTGATACAAGAGAAAGAGTCTCATATAATATCCTTTGTTGTAAAGTTTTCATTATTCAAATTATATAGTACTTTGTAGGGCTTCTTACTTCTAATTAATTTAATAGCTTTTACAAACTAACTCATGTCTAATGTGTTAATATTTTTATATGTTGTGTGTTCATCTCTTTCTTAAACTATTTTGTAATATTTTAATGATTTAGAAATTACATAAGGTAAAGAACCAAAATAAAGTATATACAAGTAAGATATTGGTCCAAAATAGTTCTCTATTTTCTTAAACTGGCTTTGTTTGCTTCTAGTAGTCTACTGCAAAACTACAAAAAAATTTTTTTAAGTATAAATTCCTCTTTAATCAGAGAGCAAGTGTGATTTCTGACTTAGGGATAGTTTATTAAGCTCAGCTCTTTCTGGTCAAATTATACCATTTGAGTTCTAGTTTTGTGGGGGTTTTTGTTTGTTGGTTGGTTGGGGATTTTGTTTTTTTGTTTTTTTGTGTTTTTTTAAGCAAATATTTGATGTTGGTAATGTGACTCTGCAAGACTGTCTTTGTAAACAACTTGCATTGCATCTTGAAGGAAGGTGATAGACTAGTGGATAAATGAAAGAATACATGCCCGGCCGGGCGTGACTCAGCCGTTGAGTGTCGACCTGGGATCCAGGCGATCGTAGTTCGATTCCCGGTCAGGGCACATGCCCGGGTTGGGGGCTCGATCAATGACTCTCTCATCATTGATGTTTCTATCTCTCTCTCTCCCTCTCCTTTCCTCTCTCTGAAATCAATAAAGATATATTTTTAAAAAATACCCCGAAAGAATTCAATTTGCTATTTCAACAATTCTTTGAGTACTTACTATGTTGTAGGGAAAGTGAAAACCCTTAGGCTTTCTCACCACCTTCTCGAGGCGAAGGCCTCAGTTACGTAAACATGATATAGCATGGTCATAACCGGTGCGTGTTAGCTGACTGATGCCTGACCCGTCCTTGGCTGAGAACCACTACTGTCCTGGCTCCTGTAAGACTGGCCCGGGACTTTCAGAGGTGCAGCCTGTTCCCCCGGGTGTGGTTTGTTCCCCCTGGGTGGGTTTGTCCCCTAGGGCTCAGTGTGTCCCCCCGGGTGTGGAGTGTCCCCCGTGTATGCCTGACTGGCCACCATCGGGAAGATGCTTTGTGTCTCTGTAGGTCAGCCTGGCCGTCAGCTGAATAAAGGAAACGTCTCCCTCCTTTGGCTCCACAGTCTTTTATGATAGGAGCCCTTTTTTCCAGTTTCTCTGTCCAAGATCTCTAAGGATTTTTAAATTTTATTATATATCTTTATACTGATTTCAGAGAGAGGAAGCTAGAGGGAGAGAGAGAGAGAGAAACATCAATGATGAGAGAGCCATCGATCGAGCCCGCAACCTGGGCATGTGCCCTGACGGGGAATCAAACCCCGATCGCCTGGGTCCTAGGTCGACGCTCAACCGCTGAGCCACGCGCGGCCGGGCTCCAAGGATTTTAGATACCTGTGCCACTATGCATTTGGAGCAGGTCTGGGAGCAAGAAAGGGAGAATAAAAAAAACAATGGGGGGAGTACATAAGACATTTCTCAGAAAGGAAATGCATCAGAAGTTAATCGGGGTGTACTTGGGCAGTCAGCTTTGCAGATTAGGCTGCACCTGTGGCAGAATCTTGTATTCTTATCAGTCCCTTTGTTGCTGTCTGAGAAAGCAAAAGATTGTGTATTTCTATTAAACGTTTACAGTCAAAATCCTAATAAACAAAAAGTTAACCAGGTGTGAATCGATTTTACACTGTTCACGCCCTGTTGCTGAATTTATATTCATGAGTAAATGGAATGTCTTCAAATTCCTAGTGACTCTCACCGGTGCCATGTACTTCCATTTTGTCCCCATGAATAGTCATCCTCTGCTATATTCCTGGAGAGCTTGAGTCAACGATAATGACAGTCCTTTTGTGCATGTTAATTTCACATAATTTCCACATATCCAGCTAGAATATGCACATATAAGCAAGGTTGATGTTTTGTTATTATTAAAGATTTCATCTTTTGATATTTCTTTCCTTTTCATCATCATTCTTTCATTATCATTTGACATTATTCTTGGCAATTTAGAGTTGGAGACTTGTAACATTTTTCAGAAGATAATTATGACCAATAGAAATGGGATAACCTTTTGCTTCTGCTTACCAAGAAGATATCATCTCTACCTATGAGTCAAAGGGTCTTTTATTCAAATTCATGCAAGATACGCCCATCACTTTCAGTAGATTGGAAATTTGTCTATAGCAAATGTAGGTTTGTGAGAGTAATAGAGTTACATTTTTATTTTATACCTCTATAACTATGGGGTGAGTTTTCTTTAAAGAGGACCTTATTATTTCTATCACCTTCTTAATTGAAATCAAAGCATTAGTTTTCAAGAGGCCTCAGAGGTCTTTTAAATATTTGAGAATTGAGCATACTGATTTCTTTTGATTATCAAAAAGTGCACCTGGGAATCATGGATCCAATTCAACTATTACTCTTGGTAAAATAAGGCGATACTAAGCTATTACACCATGAAGAAGAAAATAATAAAATGGCTCTAATATTTTCAATTGCATATCCCTATCTATGTATTTTGGAATTATACTATTCTATTTTTGGAAAATGTGAAGGTTCTGATAAGCAAAAGCTTTTCTTGATAAACTTATAGTTACAATGAGACTATGAAATTGAAATTTGACAGCAAGATTCATTCCTTTAAGCCAAGTCAATAGGAGGTTGTACATATACATTGATTATATTATGATAACTGAATCTATCACAGCATTGCTAAGTTGTTATCAGAAAGGCAAATACTTAAAAAATAATAATGATTTAAAAGAAGAAATTTAATCATACTACTTGGTATATTCTAAAGTAAGAGAATGTTTATTCCCATTATTTACTTAGTGTGTCTTGGGTGGGTGACAATTTCTACTAGAATTAGAAAGCCATGACTAAATTCCTAAGCCAGAAATACTTCACTGTTCCGAAGCTGTGCTATGTAACTACTGTGGTTTTTAAGTACTTGAAAAGTGGCTGGTCCAAACCGAGAAATGCTGTCAGTGTAAAATATACACAGGACCTCAAAGGCTTAAACATCTCATTATCAATTTTAAAATTAATTATATGTGGAAATGATAATATTTTGGATGTATTAGGTTAAATAAACTATATAATTATAATTAATTCTATTTCCTTTTACCTTTTTATTAGAAAATGTATAAATACCTAGATGGCTCACATATGTGGATTATGTATTTCTATTGAACAGCGCTGTCCTAAGCCATGTATCATAATAATATTAAGATTGTCAGGTAGAACATCCTACTTAGAATATGTCTCCATGAAATTTTCTAGCATAATGTTTCCAGTAACCCTTTAGCAATCCTGCATGGTCCCCTTGGTTTAGCCATCACTTTTTTATTCTTATTTTCTTTGGTGTAAGCCTTATTATATTTGGTATACATGTGTGGGGATTGCAACTACTTATCTTCATATCTGTTTGGGTTTCTTAAATTGGACTGTGAGCTCCTTTAAGAAAATGACCTATCAGCACATAGTATATTGTCAATAAAATTTATAGAATAAATTTTTTGAAGAACAAATTAACAACATTCTTTACTCATTCTATTTCTAAGGAGATTCTATGTGAACACTAAATAAATGATTTTTCCTGGCTTATTTGACTAATTGTATCAGTTAGGACACTACTGAACTAATCACAGTTAATGAAAGGCTTCCCCATTCAGTCTGGAGATTCTTTGACAGAAGCTCTTTTAAATTAATCAGAGGGAAAATACAGATAGTGCCACTGTACTTAGAACCACAGAAATACATTATTTCTATATTTTTTATTAATTTCTTCAATCTATGTCTACTTAGTTCCTGTTATATATCTGACATGGGGATACAAAGACTAATAAAACATTACTCATGTATTTAGATTCCTCACAGCCTCGATGAGGAGACCAGAGAATGTTCAAAGTATTCTGTTCTATGACTGAGCAGCACGCAGGTTAGAGTGATGGAGGAAGCTACCAGTTCTCCCTGGCTTTATAGCAGAATTTAGGATTTAGCCCAGACTATAAAAGGTGAGTTAGTATTTGCATATATGATCACATTGGTCAGGTGGAAGTAGGTAGAGTCCTAGGGTAATCCACAAAGAGAAGGAAATAGAAATGGCAGCATTTGAGACATCAAAGAACAAATAATTTCATAGTTCAGAATTAGGGAATGGAAGTGGCAGCAGGGTCAGGTAATTCACTTATTCAGTCTATTCAAGCAATATTTATTGAGGAAGTTTAGTGTATATTTTAGGAGCTCTAACTCTAGATTTTCATTGCCTAGGTTCAAATTCTTTACCGCTGCCTAACCATGTGATCTTGGATAAAATTTCTTCAACATCTTTAAGTCTCAGTTTGCTTGTATGTACCCTGGAAGGATAATGATAATAGCGATTACAATTGTAGACTTATTACGAGGATTAAATGAAATAATCCACCAAATTGTCAATGCTCTCCTGCTAAAGACTATCAGGAAATGACTTGTAGTTGAACAAAGCCAGGTTTATTACTCATTATAGAAAAAAATCAAACAAATAACATGAGCACCATGGGTGTCTCACTCAGAAGTGTTAGAAAGGACCTAGTACAGGATCGAGGCTTTGGTGGGTGGTTTGGGGAGCATCTAAGAAAGCAGGCCTCTGCTCTAGATTGGGCACTGTTGGAAAGGGCGGTTGGGTATTTCAATCAATCGTATCTTTAGAGAAGGCAGAGCAGAGCAAGGCTTAAGCTGCAATTGCTAAAGAAGTAGCAGGAACCCATAGTAACCAGGAGAGAGGCGCGTTTGCTGTTTTGCACAGTGACCTTGTTTCTGTCAGTGCTTAAAATTGTGAAGTGGTCCTGCTTTGTCTCAAAGTCTCAGAATGACCTTGTCTGATGTTAGCGAGGTTATGTATGGCCCACAGGAGAAGAGCACGGCCTAGCTGTGTGTCAGGCCAGTTCCCAGAGGTCAGGGCTGCGGGGTTTTTGTTTTTCTTATACTTCTCAGCTTTGTACCTAACACATAATAATCATTCAGTAAATATCTGAAGTTACTTTCAGATGTGAAGTAAGTAGAGAGCTGATGCTGTGCTCCGAAGAACTATTCTCATGGCCGGGCAGAGCAGAAAGAGGCTCCAGTGGAAAATAAAAAATAATAATAATTAGAGAGATGGAAGGAAACCGAGGATATGATGTCATTCACATTCAAAGGAAGAAAATCATTCCGGGGATTTTTAAGAAGATATTGCTAAGACGTCAAGGAAGAGGAGTTCTGAGCGCTGGAATCAGCAACAGGGAGACACCGGCCGGGCCGGTGAGAGGCGCTTTAGGGGCGCGCTGGCTGAGAAATCAGGCCGGGCCAGGTGCGAACCACGCAGGAGGCAACTGCTCACGGAGGGGGAGGAACATTGCCTTGGCCAGAGGGTCATGTCGGGTCAAGGAGGGCTTAAATTCTTTTTTAACATAAAAATTATTTTTATATTTAAATGTTGACAGGCTGATTTTAGTCAAGCAGAAGAGGTTGAGCACATAGGAAAGAGAAGATTGCTAATGAAAGGTTTTAGAAAAAGCTGGCAGGAAGGGACTCCAAAACAAACGTTAATCTTCATGGGATCCCTGGTGGGGTGTTGTTGTTGTTGTTGTTATTGTCTTTGTTTTTTACTTTATTCAAGGTATTAGTCATAACTGGCTAGATGAGGTCAAACCACTGAGTGGTTCCAAAGTGCTAAGTAGCATAATTCTGTCTGTTTCAGAAAGATGGCAGGATAAAACGGAAGGAAGGCTAGGGGATTCCCAAACTGCAGGCACAGATACCATTTAGGAGGCTAGTCTAACAGTCCCTTCCAAGGAAGGCAAGGATTTAAATGACAGCAATAACGGTCAGGACAGAGCAGAGGGGAGGATGGTGAGAGTACCCGAAGAGAGAAAAGTGACACGGTGTGGTCTTCAGCTGCAGTTTGGTAGCAGAAGGGCAATTGAAATTGAGTATTAGGAGGATAATGGCCAGATTTTGGACTCAAGTTACAGGATAAAGGTGGTGCCATTCACTTCCTTAGAAATATAAGAGCAAAAGCAGATTTGGACGGCACTATCAGAGATGGGGAAGATGATGAGTTTGTGGATTCATTTATTCATTCAGGAAATTTCTTAAAAATCTACTTTATGAAAGAATTGTACTAAACTGCAAGGTAAGTCATGAATAAAGGAGCCATATTTCCTGCCTACTGGAGCTTAGAGTAATTTTATTTTTTAGTTTGAGATAGTTTTAAGACATGCTAAATAGGTATGTTAAATAAATCTGTTGGATAAACTGATGTAGGGTTTAGAAGAAAGAAAGGTCTGGATGAAAATGGAGACTATATATATATATATATATATATATATATATATATATATATAGAGAGAGAGAGAGAGAGAGAGAGAGAGAGAGAGAGAGAGAGAGAAAACACTGACATTGTTGAGAGTTTTCTTAAAACATGTCCATGTGTTCCCCAGCCCCAGACAGCATGAGCAAAGTAGAGCACAATTAAGGAAGGCATACTTCCTAAGAGTAGCCTATGATCTATGCTATTTTTGTGGTCAGATCACATCTATCAGTCTGACTTATATACAGTATACAACTTTTTACTTATCCACATGGCTAACTGATTTGCATATCCTTTGGGATTAGACGTGGGTTTGAATTCTAGCTCTGCCCCTCTGGCTGTGAGCACAGGTCATCCAATATTTATTGGGCACCTGCTATGTACTAGCCCTAATGTAAAGTACTAAAGTGTGCAGTTAGCAATCAAGTTACCTTTGCTCTGGAGAAGTTTCTAGATTCATGAAGCAGGCTGATTTTCCTGATGCCACTTTAAGGAAATGATACCTTTCCCATGGGGCTGTGAGGAATAATTGAGACAAGCATGTGAGTGCCTGTGCCTGACACATATTCCCCCAGATCCTGCTGTGGAGCTAGCTGAACGGTGACATCTTCTTGTAGGGTCACAATGGCCCCAAAATTACATTCTGCCAAACACCAGTCTCTAGTTCTGCTCCTAGGATTGCTGTTAGGTGTTGCCAATAAAACGTTATATTTATTGGCTTGTTTTTAAGGAATGTTAGCAATAGCTGCATTTTGATGGGCTGATTCTACAAGCCAGAGGCAACATTTTCCTTGTAGGATGAAGTTATGCCAAAACACCCATTTGGTGTAAACAATGAATGGCACACATATCCCATGAGGTCATGCCCCACTAAGTCTTAATGAATTAGCTTTTTAGCAAATTTTTGTTTATCTGCCTTATGCAATGCCTTCTCCGATAGGATCAGGAGGACTTAGAAAAGAGATAATTAAGGAAAGAATTCAAAAGGAAGAAAACCATAGAAAGGGGGTGTCTGCCATTCAGTTTCACTAGTGCTTGAGAGTGGATTTCAGTACTTAAAGGTTTTGTACATCATTATTTCTTAGCAATTGCTTACACATTCCCAGCCTTTTAAATTCGTATGATTTTGACGAGTCATAGTACCGTAGGGACTATTGGCCAAAGTCCTTGCTGACTTTCTAGAATCAGGGAACAAAGGCCTAGAAAGTTTCCACTGTTGCTCTCTTCAGGCACCCATGTGCGTGCTGCCCACACATTCTCCATGCAATATTGCTTGGAATGTATTCAATATTTTTAACCAGGAGTATGTTCAAATCTTCCAGGAGGGCTGGCCTCCACATGGAGTGATTCTCATGAGGAAATTTTTCTCTAAAGTGAACCATGTCTAAGAAGCCTAACTGTGCCTCTTATAAGATGAATGCACAGAAAGGAGAGTGCAGTAGCTCACACGGCCCAGCAAACTTAGCTGTCTTTAGAGAGAACACATTCTCAAACTTCACTGTGCATTAACAAAGAGATTGCCTCTCGGGAATATTCTAGAAGTATTTAGAGGGTTTTTTGTTCACATGGAACAATGGAGAAAATCACATTAAACTGCAATAAAGCACCCAGGTATTTTAACCCTTTTTTGTCTACCTTCCACCACATCTCAAGTAGTATAACCCATTACAATTTCAATGCTTGCCGTCAATGGTGCAATGAAATACATCAATTCAGCACCAGTTATTTTCTTGGGTTATAGATTTAAATCCTTTTAATACCAAATCCCAGTGCTCTAGGGGCAACTGTTATGCTTGAGGTTGGACTACACACTGGTCTTTGGGGTCAGTGGAATATTCAGATGGGTTATGTCAACTTTACCTAATCCATGAGGTTTTTCAATATAGTAAAGAAAAGGAAAAAAACACAGACTTTATAGACCTAATTCACATAAATCTTTTGAATTAATCAGGGTTCTCCAGAGAAAGAGACCTAATAGGATATTGGAGAGAGAGAGTGAGCGAGAGAGAGCGAGAGAGAGAGAGAGAGAGAGAGAGAGAGAGAGAGATAGGAGTTGGCTGGCTCCCATGGCTGTGGAGGGTGAGAAGTCCCACAATCTGTTGTCTGTAAGCTGGACAGCCAGGGAAGCCAGTGGTTTAATTCAGCCTGAGTCCAAAGGCCTGAGAACCAGGGGAGCCAATGGTAACGATATGTAAGTCCCAGAGTCTGAGAGCCTGTGCTCCCATGTGCAAGTGAAGCAAAAGATGGATGTCCCCGCTCAAGAAGAGAGAGAATTCACCCTTCCTGCTCCTTTTGTTGTATCTGAGCCTTCCACAGATTGGGTGACGCCTGCCCACATTGATGAGGGCAAATGTTTTTTATTGAGTTTACTGGATCCACTGCTAATCTCATGCAGAACACCCTCACAGACACACCCAGAAATAATGTTTTAATACCTACCTGGGCATCCCCTAGCCCAGCCAAGTTGACCTCTGTCCTATAACTGCAAAGATCAGAAATCTGCCAAAAATCCTGTGATCCTGATGGAGAGCCTCATGCTTTAGAAAGGACCACAGCCTGGTCCTGATTGCAGCCTGGGAGGCTCCGAGCCACAGAAACAGTGAGATAACAACTGCATTTGTCATTCAACAGTACAAAACTCATACAAAATACTTTTTTTTCTGGTCTTCCAACAAGCTATTTCATGTGCTGAATCAGGAGAAGACACTGTTCTATGGTTTGAATCAGAGAAGAACGGGACTGGAACAAAACGATTTGAGCAAGCAGGTCATTTGAACCTGCTCAAAGGTGGAGTTATTTAGGGTGCAGTGGAGGGACAGGGAACTATTTCTCTTAAAGAGGGGGAAGAAACTTCACTTTCAATCCCATTAACAAACTACTCACTTTTATCAATAACTAAAGCCCCCAAATTATACTAGTTTTTAATTGAAGACACAGTAACTTGACCACTACCCTAATAAAGCAATTGAAAGGCTAGGAGACAATTTAATTGGAAGAAATGACTCTTTACCAGCATCAATAATATAAACAAGCTTATATAACTAATTATAAGTGATTGTAAACCCATAGGAGGGTTACTATGGATGCAAATGTGAATCTTTGAATTTTATTAGCTATTTTAACATTATATGCCTTAGTCTAGAGTCAGTCTAAGACATTTATGAGTTCCTAAGATGACCTAAAAACTTAATATCTAGATACACAGAAGTCATAAGCATTGGAAAAGTGGAAAATAAGCTTGAGAATTACCATAATGACTTCTTATTTGAAGCCCGTACATGTTAAAATAAATTAATTGAAATACACACATAATTATACAACTTTAAGATATGGGTCCATTATAAAGAACAGGGAATTAATGATTCAGTATCTTAAAGTCATCAAACAGCAAAGCAAGTCATAGTGCATTGAGTTTGCTATTACCCTTGAAGAAATATATTGAGGGCTCACAACTATGAAGAAAATTAAGTTAAAAACTTAGACACAAAAATGACCCCTGGAAAAGTGGCAAGAAATGAAAAAGTACCAATAAGTCACACGGGCTTTATATTTTGTGAGCCAAGGATACATTGGTCACTTTAGTGGACTTATGTAAATAGATTTGCTTCTTGAGGACACACAAATTTAAATCTGAATGTCTGTGTGTGTGAATATATGTTTGAGTATTTGTGTGTGTGTGTTTATAAATATGAATGGGAAGATTACAAGGACATACAAGGAAAATCACCCAAAATTCTTTGCCCCGCTCCATAAATGGATTTACAAGCTATGTCAAGCACATTCTTACCAGCGCAAAGAAAAATTGATATGCTGTTTTATAAAAGTAGATTATTCAGTGTGAAGGTTATAGTTCAAAAGTCTCCTAATCATTCTACCTTATTCCTAATCCAAGTCAATTCTTTAAAAAAACAAAACTTAGCCACCCTAGCTGGTTTTCTCAGTGGTTAGAGCATTGGCCCTCGGACTGAAGGGTCCCGGGTTTGATTCTGACCAACGGCACATCCCTCAGTTGCAGGCTGAATCCCTGGCCCCATTCAGGGTGTGTGGGAGGCAACCAATCGATGCGTCTCTCTCACATCGTCTCTCTCTCTCTCCCCTCCACTCTCTCTGAAAAACAATGGAAAAAATATCCTCAGGCGAGGATTAAAAATAATTAATTAATTAATAATTTAAAAAGCGTATTCACCCTTAGCCAGGGAAGATGTGAGTTGACTGTTCCACATTTGAGAGCTCGTCCAGTCTGCCCATGGTGTTTAGGAGCAGTGTGGGTATCTTGATGGCTACTACCCATGAGTCTGTCATCATTCTGAACTTCTGTATTTGGAGGCATGTGAAAAATAATGTCCATCAATGTTGAACAAATAAGAGCCATGGCTTCTCTAGCTGATCAAATGAATATTAAGCTTCAATTAAAGCTAAGGCAATACCTAATTTTCCTACTTCAAGGAGATAGTCTTGTGAACATGAGCAGGAGATTAACACTGGGTTCATCACCGCTTTTTCTATTCAACAAAAGTCAAACTAATTTAAATTTTTCTTACTGTATAGGAATATATGTTAATTATAGAAAATTTAGAAAATACAGGTAAGTAAAAAGAACTTAATTAAAAGCATCCATAACTTTCTACCCATATTAAAATGGGTAGAAAGATTGGGAAGAAAGAACAATTTCTTTCTTCCCTTTCATCTAAGCAAAATATATATCTATATGTATATACATAGCCTTTAAAAATACAATAGCTGACATAAAAATTAAACGAAAATCCTCTGGGTAGCTATACCACTCTGGGTTTTATAGCAATAAAAGTTGGAGGGTGCAGCCAAGAGTCCCCAGGGGCCCTCTGAACCACAAGGGTATGGGCATGATATAGAGTAAGATGTGGTAACAGTTATCAACAACAATGCCTGTATTTCATGGATCCTAGCAAAGAACACAGCACTTGCCACATATTTAATAGGTTAAATTTGTACTATAATATATTGACATCATACTTGTGTATAAGACTTGCTTCAGGGTAGAACTACATTCAGCATTGACTAGCAGGCTAATAAAAACTGTAGCAGAAACAGTTTTATGAGCCTCCATTGAGTTGAGTTTTACGTTATCTTATTGCAGACATCTAAATTAAAGGTTAACAAACACTATTTAATGTGTTGTCTGAATGAATGTACGGTGCATGAATACATGCTTCTTACAATTTTTATCAGTTTTGATACTACACCTGCTTTGCGATTTAAGACAAGACTGTAAGTAGATGATGGCTCTTGACCGACTTTCTTCCATAATATGAACTAGCACATTTTGTTAGACTTCCTCCAATTACATGCATATCCACCATTAAAGCAATCTGCCCCCATTTAGCAATGCCATTGACATCTACACTAAAGCTCACGAGGGCCTTTGTTCTTCTTTCACAATCAGTGACATACACATTTATATAGAAAGCTTGAAATATAAAAACAAATTGAAGAAACCTTGAACTCTAAGCTCTACAGATATTTTTAAATGGGCTACGCAGAAGGTATGACGTTACTAAGAAAGAAAAGCCCATAGAAGTTACATATTCACCAAAATGGATTAATGATATAAAATATAAATTGTTTTTCTTTCTAACGCAGAAATTAAGAAATATGGTTTATTGTACTACTAAATGTACTTGAGTTAATAAAAATAATTAAAATTATTAGGCTGCTGAAAGTAAAATTCAATATATAAAATTTATGTGTGTTGTATATAATAATTATCAGTCTGAAAATATTTTGGAAAAATTTTAATGCAAAAAATATATTATGTGCCTAATAAAATATAAAATTTTATTAGCAAATTTAGATGGTAATAATTCAATTTTCAATTGCTAAAATACATCTTATTTACTACTGTGGCTAGAGAATACAGGTTAAAATTTAATTAATAATAAACACAGGGAGCAAGTTTAAGTTTACAAAACAGAGTGAAGGTTCTGCTTTAAGTATAGTATCTCTTTCAATATTCACATGAAAGTACATCCTGTTGTAGCAATATGAATTACAAACTAAAACATACTGTTTTTGAGGCTCTTACAACCTGGATGTAAACCAGGGTAGTTCGACTTTAGGGCTGACACACTTCACCACGTACCATGATTCCTACTTCACTAGATCACCGCGAGGACTAAACAATATAATTTTGAAAAGGTGTCTTATAAACTCCAAGATGCTATATAAATGTTTATAACCTTGTCACAATTATTTATCCATTACTAATCTAGTGAGGTTAAGTTCTGATGTACTCCAGGGATGGCTACACACTTGCTGATATTCGTGACCCAGAGAAGTGGGAGATTCTCTCCTGTCCTTCTCGGTTCCATGAAGAGAGGGTAGGAGAAAGAAAGGAGAAGCTGTTACTATTCCCAGGCACCTTCCCATAATATCTCAGAGAATCCCAAACAACACACCCGTGACTTAGATATTGCTGCTCCACAACAGAGAGAAGGAACCTGACATTCAGGGAAATGAGAAATCTGCTGAGTTTCCAACACACAGCAGAGGGGAACTGAAACTCAGATTCATCTGATCCAGGAGCAGGATCTTTCCACTCTCTCTCTCTCTGCCTGGGACACAGCAGAGGAGGTATCCCCGCTGTATCTAAGGTAAACACCCAGCTCAGTGTGTCTGACACGTACTAAATAAATGGTTGAAGGGTGTGTACACGGCTTACCAAAGAAAATGTCCTTACCGGGGTTAATTATGGGTCTCCTCTTCATTTATAAGGTTTGTGAAACAATGGAATCTCATACCACATTAGAATAATCATTAGAGTCTAAAACCTTTAGCAAATGGCTACAAGAAAAACTATGACTAGCAGAATTCATTTATAAATCTATCTGAAGGCAAGGGGTCCACCACATAATTACATGAGATATTTTGATGACTTAAAACCAGTACTTTTCTTATCTTCATATTAAAGCTTATGTCTAAAAACTAGCTTCAGCCATAATATTTCATGTTACTCAATTGAAAGAAATAAAAATTTAAATATACATACTATTTTTTACTTTTATAAGACCACCTTGACAGCTTTATTGGGTTGTTTTTCACTAACTTTGAACCCAAACCTGTGGGTTTTAAAAATTAACTTCTGATTTTAACTTTAAATGTAATTTTTCTTTCCATTTAGACAGTTTGTACCTGCCAAGTTGTGTAACCATTTATTCATTCATTTACTTATTCAATCAACAATCATTTTGAGCATCTGATTTGGGTTAACCCCTCTGACAGAGATTTATGAGATGTAAAAGGATGTAGGGTTCTGGTCTCTGCCTTCTAAGGTTCACAGCTAGTCTTGAGGGTTGAGAAGGAGAAGAGAATTATATAAGTAATCAACAACAGGAATTAAATATTTTCATAGGAGAAGTTGCTATGTGAGCAGGAGGACCTTGGGACCTAATTTAGTCCAGGAGTCAGATAAGCTTTCTGGAAATAAGAACATAACATCTAAGGGCTCAAAAATGAATAGAGTAAGGCCAGTGAGGTGAGGGGAAATGACATGGAGTAGGTGGCACTCCAGAGAGAAGAACTGAATTGCACATGCTCTAGTTTCCCATAGAGGCCTTGATGCCACTTGACACCACTCATTAGGCCCCATGTCTTGAGAATAATCTTTAACTTCAGGAAAGGTATTGTGGATTTGAGAATTACCATTGTGTATACAGAAGCCACGCCTGAACAGCATTCTGACCCTTGATTCTACGATATATGGTCTTCAAACTATGAGTGAGCATAACTGTCGATCCTAAGTGATTTATGATCACCTTCAGATAACAGGGCATCATGATCTATTGATTGACGTGCCAAGTACTTGATGGCACCAGACATTATGCCTAATGCAAATAATTATTTTTCCTGTGAGTTTAATTAAGGGTCTTCATATTGATGTAATTAAAACTGCAGTGCCATTTGAAATACATTACACAAAGTACCCTAAGATTCACCCTATTAAGATTTGTAAAAGATCTAAGCAATTGCAATTTGAATTATCTTATTCCAGTCTGAAGAAATCGGTCTCTGCATATATATACATGTATATGTTTATGTGTGTTCATGTGTGTGTGTATATATATATATATATATATATATATATATATATACAGTCATGTTATCAAGTATTTCATTATTTTCATGGACAAAATTGTTCACTAACAGCACCTCAGCATCAGATGTAGGAGCAAATGGTTGTTCAATATTTAAATTTAGGAGTTGTCTTGCCTATTATTTATCTATTAAGAAGTACAAGTTCCAATTTAACTGAGAATTCCATGTTAATGGCACTCTTTATAATGAGGTTGTTTGTTAGCCCTAGCCTTCAACAGCATTGAGTAAACCCCTCCGTATACTCACTAAGTTGATATTTTTCACCTACCGCCTTCGTTCTTCAGACAGTGTGATTTTTAAAAAGTAACCTGAAGAAGAGTGCCCTGGCTGGTTTGGCTCAGGGGTTAGAGCGCCAGCCTGGTGACTGAAGGGTCCCAGGTTCGATTCCAGTCAAGGGCACGTACCTTGGTTACAGGTGCTGGCCCGGGTTGGGGCATGTTCTGGAGGCAACCAATGGATGCATCTCTCTCACATCAATGCTCTCTCTCTCTCTCTCTCTCTCTCTCTCTGAAAAACAAAGGAAGAAATATCTTCAGGTGAGGATTTTTAAAAACAAGCAAACTGAAGAAGAGTATCATTATTATTAACTTTGTCCTATATTTCCTTTGTGCTTATAACCTTCTGGCATGGAAAAATGCCCCACAGAAGATAAAGAAACTATCAGGCACAACAAAGGGGCCATTTCCCTCTCTGCAATCCAAATCAGATTCTGCCTCCAGCCACCCTTAAAACCTGAATAAATAGTAGGTAAGATATTGCTGTACTTCATTACATTGTTAAACTCATTTTAAAATTACCGATTTTTCATATATATATAGTTGTCAACTCAGTAAAGGTAGGTAATCTCCACTATATTTAGAAAACCAGGGCTTAAAATGATTAAATAATGGTGGTGTAGGATTCTAACCCAAACAAATGATCCCACGTCTTCAGTAATAATCTATACTACTACCTTCAGGGTGGAAAAAGTTTATTTAATCGCAGGCTATTTGATTTTCAAAAATGAGTGACAAAAATAACAAAGTAAAACATAATAAGCTCCCTGAATACCATCTTGAGTCCTTCAGGTTCTAACCACTCCATTTATATTTCAAAAGATTTTAAAAAACGAAATCCAGACAGTGACTTGTAAAGATTCCCTTTTACTTCTGCTTACTAAAACTCTAGCACTAAAAAAAAGATTGCATCATAATATTATGGAAAGATAGTAAACTCATCATAAGGTTGTTTTATTGAAGAAGCATTTTTTTTTCAAAGTAAATAGAAATGGAAGAACAGATGCACAATAAAAAGAAACCACACACTTTGTTCCTATTCTGATTGCCCACATGGTCTGCCACAAAGCGTGTAACTGCTTCCTGCTCTGGGTACCTCTGAGCACACCACGAAACAGAATTATTGCACCCAGTGGCTATCTTTAATATGGCGAATGAATGCTTTGTTTACAGAGAGCATTTGAAGATTTTCATCCTAAACTCGCAATATTTCTGCTGCAATAGTTGTGACTACTCAAAAGCTCAATCCTAATGCCTAATGATGCAACACTCACTTCCAAATATTTTTCACATCTATGAACTATGTTTATCTTCGTGCCTCTGGGAAAGAATTAAGATCATTTGTACTTTACAAATAAGTAAACAGAGTTACAGGTCAATGTAACTCATTTAAGTGAACAGACTTGCAGACAAGATAATAGCTTTAAAATGGTTCACTACCTCTGGTCTGTTTTGAAATTGTCATTGAAATGACTACCATGTATAGAAAGAGAAAGTCTGTGTCAGGGCTGGAAACTGTCAGTGGGACGTCACCCATCAGAATTCCTGATTTGTACGTTAGTGCAGACATCACTGGAATGAAGGGCCGACTCAGGCCACAGCTACCATAGAGCATCTGGAAAGTAA
The DNA here is from genome assembly GCF_964146895.1 of Miniopterus schreibersii. NCBI lineage: Eukaryota > Metazoa > Chordata > Mammalia > Chiroptera > Miniopteridae > Miniopterus > Miniopterus schreibersii. The sequence goes on from NC_138101.1 coordinate 140,591,328, forward strand.
GTGGATGGAATCCCAGCAGATCCAAACACCTCCTAACTTGCTTGGGTCAGGACAACTGGCACATGAGGACATAAAGACCACTGTGAGCAGGGATCACATGGGACGGCGTCTTCTCCAGCTGTGTCCAACCAAGAATGAAAGCGCTGGCTCCTCCTGAGGGCAGGTATTGTTTAAAACGTGGCCTCCAAGTTCTCTGGCATGACTCCCATCACTTTGCAATTGCTCTGTTTAAATGATGACATATGTTTTACCCCTTCCTGTGGGCCCCCTTTCAGAACATCAACGTATTTTCACAGGCCAAGAGTAGCTTTGTTTGTTTGTTTGTTTTGCTATTTGGGTGGGGGATCTATGTTAATCTTTGGATATTGAATGGATTTTATCAAAATAAATGTGATCCTATGTTTAACACTGCCTTTTATATTCAGATGAAGGTGTAAGGAAGACGTTAATAGGTGAATATAGTTTTAGTTTATCAGTTCAGAAGTTTAGTAACCCAAGTTGGGAACATCCTAGAATTGAGCTGGCAGCATTGCCCCCATTTTTTCTTGAGTTGGTTGGCTGTGATGGTGACCATCTGCGAGGTGGGGGATATTGACAGCAGATAAAGACACACACACACACACACATCAAAGCAATAATATTAATTTCTAAATTAAAGAGAAACAAGGAGCAAATAAAGGAGAAAATATGTGAGGAGGGGGAAGAAGAAGAATTTCCTGAACTGAAGAAAGATGTGTACCTGGGAAATGAAGGGCACCAAATATACCAAATATACCAAATACCAAACATTAGAGATTTGGATGGAGAGAGCCCCGGACAATCACAGAGAAGTCAGAAAAAACAGGTAATAAGAAATCAAAGTATCAGTTGGTTCATAAGACTCATCTGAGACTTAAATCTTAGGCAATAACAGTCTTCTAAAAGCTTAGTCCTGAATCCGAGAGAGAGAGAGAGAGAGAGAGAGAGAGAGAGAGAGAGAGAGAGAGATCCCAAGGGGATCACCATCATTTGCTAAACTCACAAATCAGACAAGTAACTCTTTCCAGGGAACTGGCTAGAGAGTGGGAAGAAGAATGCTCCAGGGGGACCAAGGGTGCTACCAAAGAGCCCCGTGGAACCATAAGGCAAGAGACTAGTGTGACTCCCCTCATTCACACACTCTAGGCAAAACACTGAAAAACATCTAAATATTCTGATTCATCTTTGAAATTACAGTGATAGGGGAAAAGTGCATACATCCATTCCAGCCGAAAAGAAAAAAACACACACACATCTCTAAAAAGAACAAAAATGTCAGGTTGTTCTTGGTGTTTTTTGCTTTGTTTTGTTTTTAACTCTCTTAAACTTTAACTTTCCATTACAAAGTGGAGCAATACTATAGAGTTTTGAAGAAAAAATTATGACACTAAGAAATACATTACCAGACACAGAAGAACAATAAAAAGGCATTGCCAAGAGCACATTGCTCAGAAACCTACTACCAACATTATATTCCTTAAAAATTATTCAAGGCCATTCTGCAGCCAATGGGGAGAGAGATCTAACACACTTAAAAATGTGAGCCACATTATTTTGGATATTGGTAATAATAAAAATATTAGTAGATCAAATTTAATGCAAATGTCATAATAAACGTTAATAGAGAAAATATATAATAACCTGAATTTTGAAATTCAGAATTAAAATACTACAATAAATCAGAAATTTCAATAAGGGGGAGAGGAAGAAGCAACTAAAAAGATGTACAAGTATCTAAATATATCATTTTCTTGGAGTCAAAAATAAAAATTGCTTCATTTTTACTTTAATAATTAGAAAAATGTTTTTAATATCTTAAAGAACACTGCTATATCTTCTTTCCATGTTTTAAAGAACCAAAAGGATAGGAAGTTAAATTACCTGAATATTTTTTTAAAAAGTCTTGAGTTGTGGGTTGAAAAAAAATCAAAGTTTAAATAATGGGCTATATGTAAGTTAATAAAAATTAAAAAGAAGTATGCAAAATTTAAGTAATTTAGATAGCAACATACATGCCATATTTATTTAAGTATTTAAATATAAAAAGAAAAGAAAAATAAACTAATAGATTGAAAAGATAAGAATAGCTTTTAAATGGCAAATAACAATAAAAAAGAATAATATACAAAATAAATATAAGAAATGGTTCTTACAAAAAATGGAAAATAAAAATTATGACAAATCTATACAAATATAGAGAGAACAGAAAAACCAGGAATGAGTTTAAATCAGAAAAGAACACTACATATAAAATTATGCCTCTGTTTTGAAAAAAATAAATGAGATTGTCAATTTTCTGAGAAGACATAAATTACCAATATTGAGCCATAAAAAAAAGTAGATAATGCTTCAGAAAGAATTTTTTGTAAGTTAAGGCATTATATTCAAATATGTCTTCATGTGTTGATATATTTATAGATTAGGTTATTCAAATTTTCAAAAACAAATGATTCTTATATAATATAAACAATTCTAAAAGCTAGAAATAGAGACAAATATTCACAATTCACTTTTATATAGTTTGCATAATGGAAGTGTGGCAAAAATTGTACATTAAAAACACCAAAGCTGAGAGCTAAAATAAGCTTACTCCTGAATATATAAATGCAGGTATGTGAGTGATACAGAAATTATATATATATATATATAAATTTCCCTTTCTGAGTTTATTTCATTCTATTGGTTTATTTGTCTGTTTGAAGCAACTGTAATACCCATAGAATGTAATTATAGAAATACTTCATCTAGAGCTTTAATGGAGTTTCCAATGAATTTATAAATTATTGTTATGAATATTAATATCTTTACATGTCAAGTTGTCCCATCCAAAAGCATGAGCTATTTTTGCATTTTCTGAGCTTTTGCATCTTTTAACATAGTTTTAATTATTCCTTGCAGAAATTTCTTTAAATATTTTATTTATTTGATGTATTTACAGATTAGGCTATTCAAATATTTAAGTTAAAATATTTAAAGGCTGCTTCATTTAAATAAAAACAGTAATTTAGTTTTTGTTCATATATTGCATGGAATCGTATATTTTGTTGCATTTTCTGGTTGCTTGTTATTATTGATTTTTTAAATTAATTATTGTCAGAAGTCAGTTTCAAATCTGGAATCAGTCTTCCCATCAGCAACAATAGGTAAAATCTTCAAGAACTCAGAAACATAATTCTGAATCTATGGCCAGACAAATGACATTGCAATATGAGAATGAAATAGATATTTATCAGTCACAGACTGACAAATATTCTGAAGTATTATTAAAGAGTGAAATTTGGAAAGGAGACTGGATTCAGGAGCAAATAGCAATAATGAACAAAAAACATTTTTTAGAAAATTTATTAAGGTTAACTAACTGGGACTGTTTCATATCAATAGAAACTATAGACACATGACAACTAAATGCAACGTGTGCCACTTGATCACATAATGAACTGGGAGAAAAGAGCTATGGAGGATGTGACCGGGACAGTCAATACTCTCTGAGTGGGGATATCGTATCCATGCGGATTTGCTGATGCTGATGATTATAATAATGATGTAGGAGAGGGCCCTTGTTTGAAGAATTGCACACTGAAATATTAAGGGGCAATGGAGCATTACTCTCAAGTACTTCAACAAAAAAATGTGTGTGCATGTGTGTGACACTAATGTAGTAGAAAGAAATTAACCAGAACTTATGGGGTTTTTTTTGTACAATTATTGCAACTTTTGTGTAAGTTTGAAATTATTTAAACATAAGTTAAAATATTTAAGGGTAGCTAATGTAGAAACATGATATATAACTTTTGAACCCAGAGGGAAAATAATAATTTAAAAAAGGCAGAAAAATTAAAGAACAAAACGAGAAAGAGAAAATCCAGAACAAGAGGAGATGCCTTAACATACACATAATGTCGGTGGGAGACTTTAGCAAACTTTTCTTAGGAATTAACACAATAAGAAAAAAACTATGTAGACATTTAAAAAATATTCAACACACACTCCTTTAAAAATATTTGAAACTTACTGTGTAGTAATTGACAAATTCTAGATAATATGCGAGATGAGTCCTATAGTTTGTTCAATGAGTAAATCATGACTAAAAAGCATTTTTCTGTGGAATGTAACAAAGGAGAACCTAAAAATGTGAATTACATGTGTAATTTCTTATGGTATAAAATTATATAACCTCAAAGAATTTGATAAATGTTAACATTCATTTATAATCATAAAAATGACAGTTGGTAAACTAGAAATCAAAAGGAATGTTCTTGACTAAAATTATGAACCAAAACTCATGGGAATCACTATACTTAATAGTGAAACATTACAAGTCTTCCAATTAGAGTCAGAAATGAAATAAGGATGTTTCCATCACTACTCTTATTACAGTACTATTTATATTAAACTAGATGTTCTAGTCCACAAGTATGATAAGAAAATGAAATGAGATAAAATATTGGAAAGGAAGAGATGAAACTGCTGTTATGCGTAAAATGTGCAATTACTTATCTAGTAAACTAAAGAGACTTATTTATGAATTAGTGAAACTAATGTGTAACAAGGTGACTGGATATAAGATTAATATATAAAAACAAATGGCTTACCTATATTCCAGTGTGAAAGAAAAAAGCTAACCAAACAAAATCAAACCAAAGAAAATGCACTGCGATGGTCGTGGTAGTAGAGGGGTTTTCAGAAACTATATTAAATGTTTATGGCAACATTAAAAAAATGACATGGTTCCCAAGACCATAATAACAAAATGAGATTATAAATTTTTTAAGAAAAATATGTCTCCAAAAAAATTTAGTTAACTCACTGTTGAATCATTAACATTATTTAATACCATTTTTATACCATTATCAATTTTCACAGTAATACTTTTATCCATGAGTTTTTTGTAGCTGTTAAACAACTAAACCACATAAGCAGTCATATGTGCAAAACGGGAGTTACTAGAAAGTTTATTAAAGTTAGAAGAATTGGTATCTTCTACAGTCAGAAACTTGAAGAAAAATGAACTTTTTGAGAGATTATTTTAGCTCCTTGAAATTTAGGTGGAAGTTGATTTCTATTTTTAGAGAAAAATGCATATTCCTGATCTTATAGCATGTTTATAATGAGGAGCTTCTGCTATGGACTAAATGTTTGTGTTTTCCCCAAATTCCTATGTTGAAATCCAAACCCCAAAGTAGCGGTGGGTCCTTTGAGGTGATTAGGTCATGAGGGTGGAGACCTCATGAATGGCATTAATGCCCCCATAAAAGAGACCCCAGAGAGCTCTCCTGCTTTTTCTACCATGTGAGGACACAGCCAGAAGACGGCCACCTTCTGTGAACCAGGAGGTAGGTCCTCGGCAGATACTGAGTCTGCCTGTGCCTTCGCCATGGACTTTCCAGCCTCCAGAGCCCTGAGAATTAAATGTTTGTTCTGAGCCCCTCTCCCAGGCTATAGTATTTTTGTTATAGCAGCCTGAACAGGCTAAGAGCGTTTCCACATCTTTCTTTCCAATCATCAATAACCAATTTGAATATATAATGCAAATTCCACTCTAAAAAGTAATAAAAATTATAAAGCACCTGGGAATAATATGTAAAACTTTTATGGAGAAAACTATATATTTTTACTGATGAATATAAAAGAAATTGAGGAGAAATACCACTGCCATTGAGGTAAATATTTCATATTGCAAAATGTCAGTTTTTCTGCAATTCATTCCATAAATTCAATACATTCCAAAAATATTGTGTATGTGTGTGTAATACATAGAAAAATAATAACTGGATAGGAACTGGAATCTAACATGGTGATTCAAGACTTTAACCTTACTTTTAGTAATTTAATTTTATACAGAAAGGAAGTATTTGGGTATTAAGTGTGTAACAACTAATTTTAAAATGGCTTGAAAGATATTTCCTCCATTGTTAATAGCATTTTTCTCTGAACATTTTTACTTTCCTATATTCTTTTTATTCATACTTTTTTATAATTCTTACAATAAACATGTAATGCTTTTATAATTACACATGTTATTTTAAAGTAGATATCATATTATCAAAAAGGGAAGGCCACCTGATTCTTAGACCAGAATTCTATGAGATTACAAAAAATATAGGCATAATAGAAGGATGTTTTTGGTTTTTTTTAATAATTCACTTCTAGGTCTCCAAAGGGGAAGCATAAGTTTAGTAGTCTAAAAATCTAGAGTCCAACTAAGTGTCATCTTTCATGAAGGCCTGTGTATGTTCTGGCCAGGGATTCATGGGTTGTGCCAGGGAGCACTTAAAGATTATGAGGACCTACAGCTTTACATTCATGAGAGCACTGGAGCTTAGCAACTCACTGAGGAGTCAACATGTGTTTATACAAACTAGGGTTTTAATTAGCTAGTGTCCCAAGGTCACTAAGGACAATAATAAACAATCTTTATCATCACTTTCACACTGTGTTCAGAGGTGCATATGAAACAGAGCAGCCAAATCAACCCTGGCAATTAATAGTGGGATTAAGATCATAGATGTACTCAGGACACCGTGGACAGTAAGAAATACTGGCCGTGCCAGGTATACCCAGTCAGAGCTCTTCCACTATTATGGCAAAATATTAACAGATCAAAATAAATTTTATAGTCTCCGAGATGGTAAATTTTTAATAGTTTCAGTGCATATTTATGTTAGACTTTTTACAAAGCATATTTCTGAGCCATTCAAAAAATTGTTGCAGTAATATCTCGGTAAATCTAATAAGAAAATCATGTCCAGGCTGCACAAACATGAAAAATATTAACTATATTATGGAAATCTATTAATTGTATTATAGAAACTTCACCTGAACCTTTCAAAATATTGAGTAAAACTTTGAAATGCTTCAAAATAAGTTCTCTTTATAAAATTCAACTCCTGAAGTATTTGGTTGTTAAAGAAAAACACAGTCATTTAAGAACGGAGAGGGGACAGAAAGATGATTTGGCTCTTACTTAAAATGCTATCATTTGTTTCTCTTTGTCCCTTTATATACTTATTACAGAACTGTGGGCATTGATCGCGAGGCCTGAAAAGATTCCTGTAGATAATACAGGGAAGCGGTGGCAGTGTAGGTGCAGGATGTAAATGTGGAGAGAACTGGCTCTGCTCCCCGTAAGACTGGCATTTCTTCATCTAGTAAAAAGCAATCAAACAAACAAAACAAAACAAAACAAAACAAAAAAATGACAAAATTGTCAGCTTAACTGACACAATATGAGGAGTTTCCACAGGCAGCTACTTTGTCAAATGAGTTTTGTTTAAGAAAAACCGAGGCCAATGATGCAACCTGAGAGAGGAACTCCTGGTAATATTCTACTGAACAAGAAGACACATTGAATTGTCAATTTCTATCAAAATCATGTCTAGTAATAGAGATTTTCTGAAATCATTTTCTTCTGTCAGCTATAAAATTAGTGAGTTAAGTATGTTTAAAATATGGAATGGTGCCCGGCCCGGCATGGCTCAGCGTTTGAACGTCGACCTAGGATCCAGGCGATCGGTGTTCGATTCCCGGTTGGGGCACATGCCCGGGTTGCGGGCTTGATCAATGACTCTCTCATCATTGATGTTTCTATCTCTGTCTCTCCCTCTCCCTTCCTCTCTCTGAAATCAATAAAGGTATATTTTTAGAAAATAAAAAATAAAAAAATATGGAATGGTGAGTTACTGGCAAAACCATACTTAAGATACGGGCTTTGTTGTAAACAAAAACCAATGTTGAACAGAAAGGAAAAATTAAACTGTTTCTCTATAGTCACTAAAAGTCCTTGAGGCAGACATTCAAACGACTTCCCACCAGAATGTCTATAAAAACAAAACAAAACAATAAACCTCATACTAACACCTGAGTCAGATCCTAAGAGATAAATTTTTGTTAGCACATAAAAGAAATTTACCCTACAGATAGGCCTGACAAAGTAGGGAAAACCCACTCAATGTGAAAAAGAAAAGCTAAGAAAACTTCCTTTCTCACTACCTTCTGGCTCATATAATCTATAACTTTCGGAACTACTGGGCCTCTTCCTTTATTGGGTCTATGTTGCATTTGTGAGAAACAAAGTAGATTTTCATCTTCCCACTCCCAGCCCCAGTTTCCCAATAAAGTATAGAGAAAGACGCTCATAATTGTTGAGTAACTGAATGAGTTATTCTTTCTCTTTTCGTTCAGACCTAGAAACTCAAAGAAGCTGGAAAAGGACTGGTTTGGGCTCAGTTGTTTCTATAAGGTTAAGCCCCAACTGAAAAAGATTAAGAGCTAGAGGATAGGTGTGAAGAAGACCAGGAACAGCAAATATTAGAGATATGGAGATGGGCGCCAGGGCATGTCCTCCTGCCCTGGTCCATAGAGTCACACCGGAGAAACAACCACCAGACCCTGGGTACCAGGAACTGTGCTCTGAGCTCCTGAACCAACCTGTTCCCCTGCCCTGCTGCTGAAAAGATTTTGCCTGCACCCAAGTGGACAGTGAGTAGAACCAAAGAATAGCCCTATACCTTGGGTGTTGACAAATAATGGAACAGAAGCAAGGTCCTTTTTTTTTATCATGGATAAGAAAAATGAAAGAAAACCAACAATACGGAGCCTGTGAAAAATGCAATCATGGTAAAGAAATTGTCACCCTGAAGACCCATAGTCTAGCTCTCTTCTGAAAAGAGTCTAGTATAAGAACCAGAAGAAACTTGGGAAAAAGACATCTAGCATCTAAAGTACAAGACATGGGAACAAAGAGCCAAGGAGGAAATAACAAGCTGAGACAAAAGAACAGGATGAAATGCAAAAACGATACCTTACGTGACACGTAAATGAATTGGAGCAATAGAATGGAAGCCACAGTGGAGGTAAATGAGAGACTGGATCAAGGCAGTGAACTCTGTCATGTGACTCTCATCTCTCCTGTCCAAAATTCCATGAAATAACACACACAAAAATATTTGTTTTCAAATAATTGATTTATAACAGTTCAGGGGGGGAAAAAACCTATGTAAGATGGGGAAAAAAAGACTGTGTTAGATTTATGAAAAATTAAAGCTGAAGAAAATTATAACTCTAAAAATATATGGAAATAGATCATTATGGAGTAAGCGTTGTATGGGTGGGAGGAGTTCTGAAAGCAAAAGTTAGTGGATACAGGAAGCTCTGCAATCTTCTTAAGGAGAAAGTTGTGTTCGCAGAAACTAAACAAGTTGAGACCCATCCTTACCCAAACCATCTTTCGACAACACCCAATGTTTACACTTTTATAAGTAAAATATAGCAGAGAGTAGGAGCACTAGAACCAGAGAGGCAGAGCAATCTCCCAGGTAAGCAAGTTCTCCCAGGAGAGATGGGGAGCACCTATATGCTTCCCGAAACTCATGAGCCACGGCAAGGGGGCAACATAACCCATCCTACCCTCTCAGTCATCTGAGGCAGGTTGCTGTAAGTATAACAGGCCAATTGACAGGGATTCTCACATTCAAAGGTGATCGGATTATAAAAAATCACAACCATTTGATATCCCTATTTGAGAAGAACTGACACCATTAATGAAATTTGTCACTAAAAACACCTAAAAGTAACATTAAAAGAAACCACACACATAAAATGTTAATAAGGCAAACAATGTAAATTGGTCATAATTGCCCTTAATCTCAGAGAAATTCAAGACTATATCCATGAAAAATAAAATGTAACCAACAGATAATTTTTAAAAATATTTTATTATAAAATACATTAAACACATTCAAAAGGAGACAGAATGGTCTAGTGAAAACCTTGGTTCTCGAACTTAATTCATTCCAGAAGGCTGTTCCAGAGCGATTTGTTCAAAGACTGAATCATTTTTTCCCCATTAGGAATAATGTCAATTGAGTTAATCCATTCCAGACCCACAAATGCTTCCCTATTTTAATCTTTCTTATATACAGTACATGTCTAATGTACTGTTTAATCTATAAACAAACACTTCTTTTCATAAATTGATCAAACCACTGCCTACTAGCCTTAAACAGGTCACTTTCAGCCCTCTTTCTAGGGGTGTCTTTCAGGAGATCAGTATGTAGCATCTTCACTTTTTCACGTATCATTGCTGCTGCAATGCTGTCACCAGCTAACTGCTTTCTGTTTATCTAAATCAACAACAGTTTTTCTGCCTCTTCAATTGCCTGTGATTATTGTTTCATGAGCACTTTTATACCCTTAGCAACATCAGTACTCTTTTTTTTTTTTAAATATATCTTTATTGATTTCAGAGAGAGGAAAGGAGAGGGAGAGAGAGAGACAGAAACATCAATGATGAGAGTCATTGATTGGCTGCCTCCTGTAAATCCCCCCACTGGGGATGGAGCTCGCAACCAGGGCATGTGCCGTGACCAGGAATTGAACCTCCATCTCCTGGATCATAGGTCGATGCTCAACCACTAAGCCATGCCCAGCCAGGCACATCAGCACTCTTGATGGCCTCTTTATGTTTTAAAATTGTGCTAATCATCCATTTCACCAGCAACAAAAGAAAAAAAAAAAACAAAACACACACACACACAAATATTCACAGCACAGTTTTCTGAGATGTTAAGTAGAGGTTTATCAGTAAACTGACTCATTTGTTTGTGGCCTGGGAGATGCTTTTTTGTCATGCAGATGTATCAATGTGAAAAGGTTGTCAGGTCTAGAACTGAAGTTTTAGTTGACAACTTAGACATTTTTCTGTGAACAACGTGGTCGAGAACTGAATTGCTGGAGATGGGAGGCCTTCAAGAACTGAGGTTTGACTATATAACTAATGCTCATGTTCCTCTCACCCACCTTCAACAATTACTAGGCACTCATAGTTGCTCGTATCACATCCACACTCCCTCTTATCTCCCACACCCATATGGGATGCTGTTTCACTCATAAAGAGTTCAGAGACACTTTGTTCATTAAAATTTTAATTAGCAAAATAAAAAATTGTATAGATTGGCAAAATATCAAATATGCCTAGCTAAAGATAAACTGAGTTACCAGGGAAATGAAACCAAGAAACTCTCCAAGAACAGAGTGCAAGGAAATAAGGAAACCACATGATTCTACAGATGCAGAACTTGAGACAAGAAAAGACTCTTAGGAAAAACTTGGAAGGGAGGAAAAGAGCAGAAAAAAGAAAAGTCAAGCAAGAATGTGAGTTTGAGCCCGACCGGGCATAGCTCAGCAGTTGAGCGTCTACCTAGGATCCAGGCGATCAGGGTTCGATTCCTGATCAGGGCACGTGCCCGGGTTGTGGGCTAGGCAGCTGATCAATGACTCTCTCATCATTGATGTTTCCCTCTCTCTCTCTCCCTCTCCTTTCCTCTCTCTGAAATCGATAAGATATATTTAAAAAAAAAGAATGTGAGTTCGAAAATGTCTAGCTTTGTACAGTGTCATGGGACACCATAAAAATTGCACCAGAGTTTTTCTCACCTACACAGAGTTTCAAAAGAGCTGGGCTTTCATATCACCACATTGGTAGTCATTGGCTACTGGCTGCTCCCCAAGCAAAGCAGCTAAGTGCCCAAGGAAAATTCTCCAAAAAAAAAGGTGACAAGTGTGAACTGTCAGCAGCAATTTAGGTAGCAGATGGGGAATGTGCTCGACAAACCAGTCAAGATGATACTTGTAATCTGGGTGGGGCATTAACAGCACCAGCCTCTGACGGAAAGTACCATCGATATATTACGTGACATGAAGAGTAAAGGACTTTCGGTATTGTCTGATAGAAGCCACATAAAGATAGAAGAAAAAAGAGAAAATAAACAATGAAAGGATAAAAGGTTCAATTCTTCAGATTGAAAAGATCCACCAATGGCCAAGCAGGAAAACAACAACAAACATTCATGATTGAACACTGTTGTTCTAAAATCTTAGACTAGCATAGAGAGAAAATTCTAAAAGTTTCTAGAGAGGGAAGAGGTCTAGCTATTATGCTGCAACTAATTTTATGATTAATGCTCATTGGAAAGGACACCAAAAAGGACAGTCATATATAGGCATGAATGAGCAGAATAAATTATAGTCTGTATCTTGTAGAGGTATATGTGTGCGGCTGAACTTGGTATATTGAGTTCAGTACATGGAGTGATATTAAGCTATATACCAACATGTCTCACACACAAGGAAAGGATGGCAGCCACCATTTGGGGGGGCTGGTTCCCTAGATCTTCACACTTGGTGAAGATTCCCTTCACGTAGACATTTTATCAAAGGCGTGCTGGCTGGTGCATCCTTGTAGGGCTGAGGGAAATCAGAGCAGCTGCTCTAAGCAACAGCTGATTGCTAAGTATTCTTTCTGTGCCCTGTTGCTGCAACTCTGTATCTATATCCTGGAGCTATCCCAGCTTTGCTTATGGCAATGATTCAAGTATGAAATCTGATTAGGAGCAAGCTGTCCATTAACCAGACTAGTGCTGATCCAATACATCTACAAAGAAAAATAATCACATCAGAGTCAGATATCTTACTTACCACATTGGGCGTCAAAGCACAGTGGAGCAATGACTTCAAAATCATAAAGGGAAGTGATTTCGCTTCTAATTTATGTGCAACAAACCATCATCTGAGTGTGAGAACTAAATAAAGTAATTATAAAGCATGCAGAAGTTCAGAAAAGATGTGAAATACAGGAACAGGAGTGAATATCATAGTTAAGACTAAACAAATGTTCTTTTATAGAGTTAAGATGTAATAACTGTCTGATCCCAGGTGATCTTAACAACACAGGCAGTTAGGGGGGCGGGGGATTGGAGAAGTAAAAAGGAAGAAAAGGCAGAGCGTAAGGTTTCTGTCTTGCTTTGGGGAAACTGTATATACCAGTTCAATTTAGACTTTAATAGAAAAATATAACTATAAAAGTATGTTTTAAGATGTAAGAATAACCACCATAAGGGTAAAAAAAAAAAAAAATGACTGTCAATCAACAGGAAAGAAGAAATAAAATAACAAGTTCAATGAACCCAAAAAAAGATAGGAAAGGAAAACAAAGAACAAAAAGCAGAACAAATAGAAAACACAAAGTACACTGTCAGGGATAAGTACAAATGTATAATTACCCAATATAAATATAACTACTAAGTACCCATATTAAAAAAACAGCATCAGAAAAATAGGTCTTAGGTGAAAATCTGGAAATGTATTGGAGCTATTTCACATTGGTAAAATGTGCAATCTCCCAAGAAGAATCTAAAAATGAGCATTAAAATATGTAAAGGTTAAAAAGATTAACATTGGAGAAGATATTATGGTCAACTCACAGTAGTGTGGGAAGTATATCTTATCAGCAATCAAGAAATAAAGATCTCTGTGAATTTATATAAATAAAATGAAAATACTAACTCAAAAAGATATATGCACCCCTATACCATTGCAGTATTATTTACAGTAGCCGAGGTAAGGGAACAACCCACATGTCCATCAATGAATGAATGGAAAAAGATGTCGTGTATGCATATACACCATGGAACACTGGCAATAAAAAAACAAAGGAAGTCTTACCATTTGTGACAACATGGATGGATCTTGAGGATATTATGCTAAGTGAAATAAGTCAGACAAAGAAAGACAAATATCATATTATTTCACTTATATGTTGAGTCTAAAAAAAGCCCACACAAAACAAATGAACAAACAAACAAAAAACAAGCTCACAGATACAGAGAACAGATTGGTAGTTGCCAGAGATGACGGGGTTTTGGAGATGGGCAAAATAAATGAAGGGGGTCAAAAACTTCAAACTTTCACTTATAAAGTGAGTAAGTCTGGGGTAGTAACGCACAGCATGGTGACTATGGCCAATTCTATTGTATTACATATTTGAGAAAATTTTGTAACTTTGTATGGCAATGAATGGTAACTAGGCTTGTAAGGTGATCATTTTACAATGTATATAAATAACAAATCATTATGTTGTACATTTGAAACTAAGATAATCTTATATGTCAATTACATGCTTCAGTAAAAAAAAGAAATGAAATAGACTAAAAGTTGTTAAGCATCAAAGGGTTTCCTAGCCCCTCATTCTCTTTCGTGCTTCTCTTCTCTTCCCTTTCCAAATTCATGGATGAAATCCTTGATTAGATATAAAGATACAGATATTGAAAGAGATGTGTAGAGAAATATTATATATATTGGGAGGAAGAGAGAGAGAGAGAGAGATTAGCATAATAATGCATTGGCATTATATTGTGCAAAACAGTCAATTTTATTAAGAAAACCATTTATTTGCATTGTAAGTAATTTATTCTGAAGCCTATGTGGAGTGGTGCTTAAATTTGGGGGAAAGGATTAAAAAAATATTTACAAGATTATGATGAAAGAAATAAGAAGTGATCCAAAAGAAAAGAGCTACTCTTTGCCCAGTCACACAAACTCTCAATGGATGGGTGTACCTGGACCAGTCTGGACATGTAGGGAAAAAACCCTACCCTCCAACACACACACTTTATTACATATTTATAGACTAACTAAGAGGAGTTAGGAAATACCTACTTGTAGTAAATATCAAGAAATGCATCAAAAGACATAATAGGTAAAGATTATGAAGGTGTGTGGAAGATAGATTCTAAATTTTTTTTTTGAAATTTTGTTCTCTAAATTGTTGTAATCCTAACCAAATTGTTATAAATATCCTGAGAATTTAAATAAAATTTATCAAGCATGTTTTACATATTATCTTTAATATCACATGGGATATATATGTGCTATATTATATATTAAATGTCCTCATATAAATAACAGACAATAGGCATTATTATCAAAAATATATTAAATATATACCAAAAAAAACCCTAATGACTTACTAATTGTGAATTAGATGCCTTCTCATTAATGTCAGGTATTAGAGCAAGGAATATTGATGTCACTATGATTACCAAATGTCATTCTTGCAGTTTCAACCAATAATATAAGAAATATAAATAATAAATATAGATATAGAAAAAGAAAAATAATCATCTATGGTATATGGTGTATCTTAGAGAATTAACTGAACAGCTACTATAACTAGAAGGACTTGAGTTAGTACATTGGAGGAATAAAATACTAGCCTATAAAAACCGATAGTTCTCTTTAGAACAATAGTTGTATAATATGATAGAAAATAGAAAACCCTAATCACAGAATGAAAAACATCAACAATAACTCTCAAATGAACCTAACAAGAAAAAGATCAAGATCTACATGAAGAAAGCTATAAAACTTGACCCACTAACTTAAAAAAAACCCTCAAATAATGGAAAGATGTATTATGTGTCTGGATTGGAAGCCCTAATTTTATAAATGTCATGTCTTTCCCAAATGAATTCAATGTTTTCACAATTAAAAATCCTAACAGTATGTTTTAGAGGATTTGTTAAATTAATTCTAGAATTTATATATAGGGAAATGTTCAAAAATACTGAAGAAATTTTTGAAAAAGAACAATACATTTGTTAAAAATTCCTGGGTTCGCCCAGCATGGCGTGGCTCAGCGGTTGAGCATCGACCTATGATCTAGGGGATCGTGGTTCGATTCCCGGTCAGGGCACATGCCCGGGCTTCATCCCCAGTTGGGGGCCTGCAGGAGGCAGCCAATCAATGAGGACTCTCATCATTGATGTTTCTCTCTCTCTCTCTCTCCCTTTCCTTTCCTCTCTCTGAAATCAATAAAGATACACTTTTAAAAAAATTATTGGGTTCTCTCTTTTCCAGACATTGTTCTGGATGCTGGAGATAAAGCTATAAATAAAAATTATAATTTAATTTATGTCAAAACATGGCAAAATCAATTATATAGCATTCAATGATGAAAAGGCTTAATATACTTAGTATTTTTTCTATTGATTTTGAAGAGTTTATTCATATTAAGTAGCAATAAAAAAAAACAGTGGATGAAGGTAATGAAAAGCCAATTCACATACAAACCCAATAACACTTAATATGTATTGAGCACTTACCACGTAAGGCACCAAGCTATGCACATGAGACTAATACCATCACTATTTACATTTGAGAAAACTGCATTTTAGACATGTATTGTAGCTTTGCCCAAGTAAGTGATAAAGTCTGAAATTAAACCAAAAATTTATCTATTTTTAGAGCTCAAAAATTGTATCAGTATTTTCTATAAAGACCATAACGATGCCACAATATAACAATGTTTTTATATGTTCAACCAAACTATTAACTAAAGAGATGGCTACTGAAACAAGAATGATCAACTATAAAAGTGACCATGATTTAAAAAATATATTCAAAGTTGATCAGGGTACAATGTGGACATGTAAAATTTTATAACCTTTCAGAAAAACATTCTGGCAAAGATTTTATGAGTCTTTGATACAGCATTTCCACTCCACAGAATTTCTCTTGAAGAAATAGTCAAAATATAGATGTAATTTTACATAGCAGGATGTTTACCTCAATGTCATTTATAATAGCAAAATATTTGCACTCAACTAAATGGTGCAAAACATTATGGCACCTTCATAAGATGAATGACTGTATATATATTAAAAGCCAAGTTTAAAAAGAATATTTAACCACATGGGACATGATAATTATACAATATTGAGTAATGAGAACTGGCTTCAAAACAACGTAAAATATAAGCTCAATGCCAAATTTTGTATGAAAAGCACATTTATATAAAGTACTATGTATATGTAAAATTATTCATATCTAAACACAATATTTATAAACAGATAGGTATGTATATAAAATAATGAATACTTATTTTTTACATTTTTAAAAGACCAAAATAGTAATAGAGGTTATGAAATTAGTGAAATAACTTTGGTGGAGAGGCATCAATTTTATTCTTGAAACTTTTCTTTATTTCCTTCATTTCCTATAAGTGAGTATGTATTACTTGGCTAATATAAATATATAATGATAACTAAATGAAAAGGAAACTGGTTGAGAATAATCCCATTGTCTTTCACATAGAATCCAATTAAAGCTGCTAACTGTACTAAAGTGGTGTTGGTAAGCCTTCATCTGCTTTTCCTAATAGAGGGAAAATGCTAATTAATTTATAGGTAATATTTAAAGTTTATTTTATGTAACATGTCAGCAGACACAGTTAAAAGAGAAAAGTGTGTTTTATGGTCCTGTGGAAGGTAATAAATGTCAGACACATGTAGATACAGTTATAACTTTATGAACACCCTGGGTAACGTGCACAAGGAAAGCCTTACACAAACACCAAATGAAAAGGCATGTTTTCCAAGCACAGTCAGGGGACTGTTTTTAACTCCACGTGTAATATAGATGAGATGGGGGCTTAAGGACGGCCGTGCAGTGGTCTGACAATAAACCCCCTGCGAGTGTGTGGTTTGATGGGGTGTTAATTGAGTAGCAGGTGAACATAAATAGAAAGCACCAAGGGTGTGTGTAGGGGGGAGCCTTTCTGTTGATGAGGAAACATAAAAACGCTGAGCTCTGTAATAAGAAATAAAGACAATCTGGGGTTTATTTCTCTGACATCATTCTAGCCTCCACAGTATGGGCCTCCTTCGTTTAAAATGCTTGCTAGGGAATCGTAAGCTGGCTTTTTAGATGTGTAGGTGAATACAGGATAAGTTCATTTCCTGACGCCTGTGCAAATGTAGGGGTTTGTTTTGTGTTTGTTTGTTTGTTGTATGGTGTTTGCTGCTTCTTGACATGTTTGGCCCAGAATGTGTCCAGACATATAGTACAGTGGCGGGGCCATTCAGCTGCTAAAGTGAAAACTCATCAGGACGTAGCCACCAAAACATAAAGGAAAGAGTGGATAGAAATACAAAGAATGACTCCAGCTCTCTAAAGTTCAAGAATTTTTTTTAAAGAAAAGGGATTTTTTTTGGTATGGTTCACCTAGAGGGGTTCTATGAGAATATGCAAGTAAATCCTTGAATAAACTATTTTTAAAGTTCCATTGTTAATAATTAACTGTTTCCAGGCAATCACCATAACACAAATGCATACATTACAGCATCTTATTGAGGGTTTAGCTTCCTCTGAGGAATGTCTTCAGATGTTCGTGCACAAGCACATTCTGCAAGAATGCTGCCCATTTGAAAAGAATGAGGGCCCTGCATACATTGTTACTTCTAACAAGGCATTCCTTACATCCAAGATGTGTGCCAGACGTTTTTAACCTATTAAGTTATAATAATGATAGGTAATACTTATGATGCATTTTCTGTGCCCTAGGAGCTGTGCTAAAGGCTTCACAAACACCTTCTCATTTGAGCCTCACAACAGTCTTAGGAGGTAAAAACTCATAACTCACATTTACAAGTGAGGGAGCAATCTGTAGAATGGTGATGTATCTTTCCCATGGTCATAGAACTGATTAGTTGTGAAGCCAGTTCTGAACCTGAGAAAACTGGCTCAGAAACAGAGCACAAATCCTAAATTGCTGTACTGTAGTATCTCTATACATTAACTCTTTCAGATTCTGCAATATCTCTATACATTAACTCTTTCAGATTCCTGTAGATAGTCACTAAATGAATGCTTTGGTATCATAGAGAATCTTGCTATTCTAAGAGAGTTAAGATAGAGTCAGAAAAAGTTCAATTCCTAACATTCTCAAACTTCAATGTTCAGACAAAGCACCTGTGGATCTTATTAAAATGTAGTGATTGATTCTGAAGCTCTAAGGTGGGCCTGAGCATCTGCATTTCTGACTGCTCCCTGGCGATGTACCTGGGGCCCCTGCAGGACACACTTTGAGAGCAAGGATAGTGGATTTTTTTAGATGAGTGGAACAAACAGGAGTAAAGTTCCAGCTGTTTTCCTGGGCCCTTCTTTCCATTCCCTAATTCCTACAAAGTCACATCTGGTTCAGAAAACCAATCTCAACTTCCTGCATCTTTCTATTTCTATCCTACTCTTCCCTCATCACAGAGAAGGAAACTGGGATGCCAATATCAACGTAAGTGCTGTGAACAAAACCCTAGCAGCGAAATAGTCAGTTCAGATGTGTGCTAAAGAAAAACAATCCTGTGTCTTCTTTGTACTATTTTGCAGATTACAAACTATTTTTATAAAAGCTATGAAATAACTCTCAGAACTGAATCCTACATATCTCTAAGCTCCCAAGGCGCAATCAGACCAGCATGCATCTCCAAAGGCACTGTCTCCAGGAGTGTCAGAAAACCCAGCAACAACGAGAGCCATACGAAGTAGAGTGGGGAGTATCTTAGGAGCCAAGATACTGCCCAGGAACCTAAGACTCATCTTAGGTTTACCTCTCGCCCAACCACATTCCTCTGCACGCAAACATGAGCCATGCCCTGTAAATTAACCTAACGCACAGCATCCCTGTTCCACCTGCCGCTGGATGGTTATGCCCATCATCGCTTCTCGCTTCACCGTCGTTCCTAACATGGGGAGGGAGGGGGTCCCTGTCTACCCTACGGGCTACTTCAAGGCCATGTCTGTACCGCCACCAGAGAAACCTTCCTGAATTATCAACCTCATGTCGCTTCCTTGTTTCACATCCTTCGGCGGCTCCATATAACATCAAAGTTCCCACTGCCCAGTTTAGCACACGTGGCTCCGTATGACCAAGCCCCGCCTGCCTCCCTGGTTCATTCCGCCCATTACCTCACACAAGCCCCTTCCCAGAGGCACAGGGAGCCAGAGTTCAGCTGCTTTACCCCTGCCTGCCTTCCCCTGCGCTCTTTTTATTTGGAAGCTCTCCCCTTTCCCTCCTGCCCTCTCCCCCACAGGCCTAGCCAGCGTGTGAATATTCATCTGAAGGAGAATTCTGGAAGACCTGGAGGCTCCATGAATCCTCACATTAAAACACTCAGAGCAACTATAGCAGGAAAACAAGACCCCGTGGGCTATACCTACAATAATACTAGGTCACAATGTATGCGCGCAAACCCAGGATATGGTTGGGAGGGGCTCAGTCACCAAACTTACAAGACCCATTTGGTATCAGAAGTCGTATGGGAGAAACTGAGAACTGGAAACCCCCAACTCACTATCAGGTACTCGCTGGAAAGCATGGTGGGCCTTTCTGAGAACAGCAAAGGAAAATGGGAGAGGTTTTGAAAATTGCAATTCAGGGCTGGGTGCAAGAAGTTCAAAGTATGACCTGATGATCCTAGAGAGTGCTGGGGTCTGGGGATTATTAGCTCCCAAAACTAACAAAGAAAACAACCCCTCCATCACAAAACTTAGCACACAGGAGAGGCTATGGGATTACAAACCCAGGCGAGCAGGACAGGGGCTGTGTGGGCAAAGAAAAGAGAGGAGCTGACGTGAAGAGGAGCAGCATGGGAGGAACAACTCACAACGTCGAAGGCCATCTCTTCACTGAAGCGGCAGGACTGGCAGCTATTCTGGTTCACTCCGCTCTTCCAAAGCTGCAGGAGAAGTCGTTTTAGTTTAAAATAGGCAGGAACCAAGAATCACTACAGAACCCCACATAAAATTTGTAGAAAAAATTAGTGAAGTAGATTCCTCAGATGCTGGAAGCATACCAGAAAAATATGCCCACAAAACAGATAAAGAACCTAATGTTTCCAATGAGCTAAAAGGAATCAAGAAATGATAGACTTTATAAAGAACATAAATTAGAATTTGAAAGCTCAGAGGTGATTATAATTAGAGAAAAATATTTGAAAAGGGAGGTAAGAGAATTCAGGAAACAATGAGAAATTGAAAGAAAAATAATTATCCAAAATGCAGGAAACACAGAAGCAAATAAATACAATAGAATTGGCTTTAAGAGAAATAGACTATGGAAAAGAGGAAAATTTTATAGATAACAAATTAGAGTTTTTTAAAAAGCATTCAAGAGTAAGTGATGGATACAGAAGATAGGCAAAGATCCAATACAAATAAAATAGTGGCCTCTGAAGAAGAAAAGCAAAATGAGGACCAGAATAAATACGAGAACCATACTTGAGGGAAACTTCTGAAATCATAAAACTATTTGAAACTAAATATTGAAAAAGCATACCTCATAACTGGGAAATCAGTTTTCATGGCTAACACTGAGACATATTTTACTAAATGTTTGAACTTTAAAGGAAAAAATTATATATATAGTGACATCCAGACAAAAAGACCAAGTCACTCATAAGGGAAATAAAATCAGATTGTCATCAGGCTCTTTAGCAATAAATCTATATGAAAGACATAAAGATGTATTCTATTTAAGTTACTCAATAAAAAAAATTCATGAGCAAGGATACAAATGAACTTCATGTAGAAAAGCTGCAAAATATTATGAACATGCAAGTGCTCAAAGACTGTCATTTCTTTGAACTGTTTCTGAAGAATCTATCAGAGAGTGAGCTTCATGGAGCAAAATTAACTTGAGAGGCCATGAGAGGTAAGCATGAAATATAGAACTTTTCTGTAGAACTAAGGCTAACAACAGTAAGAATGAAATGGTTACATACCCTAAGCTATATTGATATGGTACAAGTATCAAAAACCGAAAAGTACAATAAACTCACTGATTGTTTAATAACTATTTACTGGGTCTACAAGGATATTACATCAACAATTGCTGGATGAAGAGGAAAGAAGGATGGGTAGGCCTCTAGCTGATTTCATCATTGCTCATAGCAGGAAACAATAGTCAATAGCCACAAAGGGAAAAAGAAAGGTGTGTATAGAAAGGTATTTTTATGAAGGCAATCAATAAAATGAACATTCCTAAATGCCAGAAGATATTTAATTTTTTTTTTTAATTTACTTGTGGGGGAAGGGAAGAACTAGAGTGATGTAATCAGAGAGAAAAGTTAGAATTCTCTGATTAACCTTCCTTCCAAGATTTAATTTTGTAGATACTTTACATAATTATAAAACAAATTTAATTTATTGAAATATAAAACTTTAAAAATTAAAATGGAAGTATAAAAATGACCTGAACATAACCGCGGGGGTGGGGGGGTAGGGGGATAACTACACAGAAAGGAACTAGTTCAAGGGAGTTTAAAACATGGTAATTTGTACATCCTTGGTGGGATGTGCCTTAGGGTTAAAAGCGCAGCAAAAGACAACAAAATTAAAAATCAAAAAAATTTTAAATTGTTTTTGGAAATCATATGGTTGATAGACATATTGGTATTGTTTTTCTAATACTGAGTGATTAATAATGGGGTAAGCAAATGCAGATTATGTTGATGTTATTAAAAGCTGGGTTTTTCACAGGGAGAAAACAAGAGATACACTTGTAACATGAATAAAGGTAAGTAAAAACCTTGTATTCCTGAATATAAATTGGAAGTATCAATAAAAACTCATGATTTATTTTTTAAATGTATGTATCCTGACTATCCTCCAAAATGTCTAGAAGCAATTAGCCCATCTGAAATGAGTGCCTCTAGTCCTCAGGGTGTGGGCCCTAAATAGGACATCTCACTAAAAAGAAGCAGGAATCCCTGGAGAAATCGCTGCTTCTGGGTCTCGGGTGGGGAGTGTTCACGGTGAGCTTAGAGCCCCTGATGAACGGAGGAGCTAACTGGAGCAGTTCTCAAAGTGTGGTCCTGGGCCAGCAGCACCAGCAGCACCAGGGAACTTTCAGGGATGCAAATTCTATGTCTGACCCCAGAGGTACTGAATGAGAGACTCGCAGGGTGGGGCCCAGCAGTCTGAGGGGCAACAAGCCTTCCGAGTGATGTTAATAAACGCTGAAGTTTGAAAACCACCGGCCTAGAGCAATGATTACCAATGGCTCTTCACATAAAAAATCAGAAGCAAGCAGACATTACATACCTTCAGACAGAAGTACATATTGCCAATGTATGCAGTAATCCTACCCCTCCACCAAGAACAAAAACAAACAAACAAACAAAAATCCAAAACAAAGAAAAAACAGGAACCTGAGTCAGATTAAGCTCTAGTTATGGGAAATGGAGAGGAACATGTTAAACAATAAAGGAACAGAAATCAACAAACCCCAAACTTAGGGACACTGACTAGGTCAAAAAACCTAGTTTTTCCAACCAAAAAATTATAAAGGAAATACATATATATGGAGAAAAACCTATAAATTAGAAGAGACCAATTATAATAATATGTATCTTATCTGATCCCAATTCAAATAAATAAACTGGAAAAAAAGAACACTTGTAGTACAATTAGGTAATTTTGAACACTGTGCGATCATATTGAGGTTTTATTGTTGGATTTTTTTGGAGGATGGTGATTCTGTGCATATGTCTTGGAGATACATGCGGGAATATTTATAGATGAAAATATATGTTGTCCAGAAATTATTTCAAAATAATCCTGGGGATGGGTGTTATAATATTTTTTCTATTTTTATATATTTGAATTTTTCAACAATAAGAACTTTTACATCAAGCATCCTCTCTCAAATAAAATAAAATAAAATAAAATAATAAAATAAAATAAAATAAAATAGAAAAACAAAAAGACCTCTTCCCTTAGCACAAATCGGCTTGCTTTGGGTAGCCATTCCCCATGCTTCCCCAGCTCTCGGCATAACTCTGTCTTAGCTGTGATCAGTTCCTTGAGGGGAGGTCTGGGTTTTATTTGCCTTTATGACCCTAAGTGGCTATGATGATGCCTGAACACAGCATCTTTTTCAGTTCAGGCTCCTCACGAGAAACAGAAAGAACATTCAAACAGGGTGGTTGAAGAGAGTTCAATAAAATAATTATTTACAAAGATGTACCCTGGGTTAAGAAAAACAACAAGGCACCTGCACCTGGTGACAGCAGGAAGCCATTACGTCCCCTCGCCCAGTGGACGAGGGGGTAGGAGATCTACATGCAACCTAGAGAGAACTGTGGCTTTGGGTAGGGCTTCTGAGAGGGGCTGCTAGAGGAGCAGGCCTGGAGTCCTGCAGGGAGGCTGCTGGGGAAATGCCAGTGCCTCAAAGTCATTCCAGCACCCTGTTGGTACCTCCCATTGGTTGAGGCAAGAGAGCCTGTAATGCAGTCGACAGGGGGAAGGGCAGAAAGCAGATCTTGAGGGTGAAAAGCAATGTCCCAGAGGCAAGAGGCTTCCGATTAGCCTTACAGGTTTAGGAGGTCTCCAAATCACGATTCGAAAACTGTTTGGTGTGCGTGCACACATAGGTATGTACGTATGCACATAGATGTATATGTGCATGTGTATGTGTGTGTGCCTGTGTGTGGAGGGAGGGGCAACTGATGACACCTTTCTCAGATGGATTCTCCTGCTTTCAGTCCACACAGTGCACATTTAGAAAAACAGTCAGATCATATGTCGGATTATTAAAATGGCCACAGATATTTCTATTGATCATTTCAAAGAAACATTCTTTGTCTCGTCTGCCAGTTTTTCCTCTCTAATAAAGAAAATTTATTTGGATGCATACAGCATCACCTCCAGTTGTATTTCTAAGCAACATTCTAATATCAGAATATCAGTGTAAATACACCTGCAATTGTCAGTTAACCTCATGCTATTATTTTTAGACTGCCTGCGGCAGTGGATCAGTACTGTCAGATGGGGGGAAAATAACACAGGATAAGGCATTTCCACATTCTTTTCCACAAGCCAAGACACAAAATGGCTCATTATCAACATGTGGTTGCCTAGGTTCAACGTGAATATATCTTTAGCTTTCCAATAACTGCTGTGGATTTGTGTAATTCAGCGAAATGTAAACGTGGGTTCCTCCAAGAACGATACACTGCCAGGCGATGAGATTTCTCCTTCCAATTCTCCCTTGAAATAAACTAATCAAGGCTGAAGATTCCAGGGCACAATTCCGGAGAGAAAAAAAACACTTTTTTTTTTGTTTGTTTTTAGACATTTTTTTTTTTCCCCTGAAGATCACAATGTTGCTTCTACCCCATCAGTTCAAGCTGATGGCCTTAAACACACAAGGCCTAAAAATGTTCATATAGAAAAGATTTCTTTTCTTGTCCCAGATTCTCATAAGACTTTTTCCTGCTAATATCTGTTAACATCCATTGGAACTAAAACAAAATCTCTTATCCTGAAAAATATCATAAATTTCTACGCTTTCAATGATATCTGCAACCATATCCCAAAGCACCTCCACTTAGATGGTAACAGGGACTTAAATCTGGGGTATTTAGTCCATAGTACTAGCTGTGCAAATGCTTTGTGATGCTTGAAGCATCTCAACAGATGATAATAAAAATATACTACACTTCATATGCAAAGATGGGTTAGCCCTCTACCAGTAAGATGAGAATAGACACTTTTAGTCTAGTGATGGTGATAGATTTGTGTCGTATACAGAGATACCCTCTCCTTGAAAATAAGGAGCGCCCAGTTGTGTTATAATTAACTAAGTCTTTCACTCTAAATAGCTACCAAGATGCACAAGTATCAAACCTAGGACTTTTGCCACAAGGTCTCCTAAATTCCAACAAGCTGGGGTTCCTAATGCATCTGAGTCCTTTAAAATAACTATAAAGTGGGGTGTTATGGTTAGAAGAGCACAGGAGCTACATTCAGAAGACTTGTGGTTTGGCTTCTTTCTGCCACTTACAAGCTGTGTGAATGTGGGCAAGCCACTAAGCATATTTGAATCTTAGTTTTATTTATAACCTATTTATGATCAGTTCTGACCTATAGCTCTGTTGTGAGGATCAAATAATGTAATGCCTGTGGAAGAACTTTATAATTTCCTGAGTGCTGCATAAAGTTGTGAGTTGACTGGCCTCTGGTTTGTTTTACTGGGTCATTCAACATTGCCTGAGATTTGCTAACAGGATTTCTAGCTGTGGTTGTGCGTTCATTTCCTTTTTTCATTTTATCTTCCCTTTCCCGGTCTTTCCACTCTCCTTTATTTATTTAAAATACTAATTCCCAATAAAAATATCAAATCAAAGTACTAAGAAGAAAATACTTCAGCAAAATTCACTCTCTCCCATTATATTTAAAAGTGAATCTATTGCCCTGGCCAGTGTGGCTCAATTGGTTGGGTACTGATCCGTGCACCCAAAGGTTGCCAATTCAATTCCCATTCAGGGCACATGCCCTGGTTTTGAACTTGATCCCCAATGGGGGTGTGCAGGAGGCAGCCGACCAATGTTTCACTCTCACAATGATGTTTTTCTCTCTCTCCCTCTCCCTTCCTCTCTCTCTAAAAAAATCAATACAAAAATCTTTTTAAAAAATGTGTATCTATTTCTAGCCCAGCCATAGGGATTGAAGCCAGAGAGACATAAAGGATAAAGCCAGGTCAAGAAACAGCCTCAGGATTGAAGACCCAAAGAGGCTAAAGAGGCTGATGAGGGAAAAGGTCAGCCCAGAACGGTCAGCATGTAGGGAGGGTGTACCTGGAAGAGAGGTGAGCCCCCAGGGTTAAGGGACTGGGAGAGTCTAACACTTCATGCAAAGAGAGGCCAGAAAGAAGAAAGCAACGTCGTTTTAGAATGTTTGGTTCACTAGCAACTTCTGTGGCCAACGGGAGTTTGTAAGGAATTAAGACTGGCTAAATCCTTTATCAGGAAAAAGCACTTGACCAATAGTAAGAACTAGGGTTCGCTTTCTTTTTTGTCCCAAAAGAGTCCTATACCTAGTTTGAGCAAGTCATTTGTTTTATCTGGGCTTCAGGTTCTCCAACTGTAAAAAATCCAGATTATTTCTAAATTCTCTTCAAGCTCTAAAAAGGCTACAGGAGTCATAACTGATTCATTCCCATTTTCACTATGCAAAACAAGGTCCACTTGCCATATATATATATATATATATATTTAAAAAACAGATGTAATTACTAAAATCTGTGATTCATAAGGGTTTGAGGTTTCCCATTTATGCAGGAAAATTTAAGGACTCTCTATACGAGGGCTCAATGAGAGTCAAAGTAACATCATTTGCACCTAACTCCTCAAGATCATTCCTCAACAGGGATTCCAACACACAATAGCAGTTTCTGCCTGTAGCAACCAATCAAGATGTATCATTAGTGTAACATTTTCATATAATCTGATGTCAATAAATCTTTGGTATGTGGAATTCCTAGTTTTCACACATAGAGAAAATTATAAACCTTGGAATCTGAAAAATGGTCCTTAGAAGCCCCTACTGCGTCGCATGCTGGAGTTCTTGCCAGTTGTGCAGCCCTGGCCACAGAAGAGGAAAGCAGAGTACGCTGTAGAAACGCCCTTCGCTCAGTCTGTAAGACTTTAAACGTGGCCTTCCCCTTTCTGCTCGCAGAGGAGCCCTCTCCTCCCCTCAGCATGTCCTTTCATCTTCCTTACACTCTTTCTTGTATCCACAAAAAAATTGAGTTGTCACATTTATAAACTATTGAAGAGGTAATAGCAGTTAAGAACTTTTTAAACTTAATTTTGATGTTGTTGTTGCAGTTGTTTTAATACAGGGAAATATTAAGTTGAGTTAGTGAAAGGGGGAAAGAGTGAATCCAGCCCAATCAAGGATGGGCAGGCGCGAAGCAAACGACTTGCCATGACCTAGAGTCACTACATATTTCATGTTGATAAAATCAGGAGCAAGAGAGCTAATACATATAAATGCATTTAGTTAGCCATAAAATACTATATAAATATATTACTGTTATCATTATTTTAAAGCAGAGGGGGGAAAATGGAAAGGAGACTGAAAGATTACTAAAGAAAGAAATGATTGCTAAGTTCCAGTGCCGTCCCCCACCAAAGATGTGTTTGGGGCTAGAAGTCCATCCTTTGAGTTTCCTGTCTCCGTGTGATGCTTTCTTCATCTTTCCTTCCGCCACCTACATTGTATTGATACCTAGATAATTCCAGTCTCAGCTACATACTCAGTTCAATTTATATATATATATTCATTATTATTTTTATTTTTGTTTAAAATATTACAGATGTCCCTTTTTCTCCCCAATGACCCATTCCACCCCATCCCATCCCCCTCCCCAGTCCCTCTCCCCACCATTGTCCGTGTCCTTGGGTTGTGCATATCTGCATATAAATTCTTTGGCTACTCTCTCCCCCTCCACCCACCCGCCCTCCTCCATCCCTCTGACATTCCTCAGTCTCATCTATGCTTCCATGTCATTGAATCTGTTCTGTTCATCAGTATATTAAGTTCTTTAGATTCCACATATAAGTGAGATCATGTGATGTTTGTCTTCCTCTTCCTGGCTTATTTCACTTAGCAAAATATTCTCCAGTTTGATCCATACTGACCCAAAGGGTACAAGATCAGTTTAATTTTTATTTTATTTTATTTATTTTATTTATTTTTTATTTTTAAAAATTTTTTTTAAAAATATATATCTTTATTGATTTCAGAGAGAGGAAAGGAGAGGGAGAGAGAGAGATAGAAACATCAATGATGAGAGTCACTGATCGGCTAGCCCACAACCCGGGCATGTACCCTGACTGGGAATCGAACCTCGATTGCCAGGATCCTAGGTCGACGCTCAACCACTGAGCCATGCCCGGCCGGGCTCAGTTTAATTTTTAGATTCGCGGTTCCTATAGATAGACTTACAAACTCACTGAAAGAACTTCATGTTCAATTGAAGATGCAAGAAGTCATGCAGAGGATTCTTTCAGCAATTGCACATAAATGGTGTTTTCAGCTCACATCTGAGGAGCTCTGTCTGAAAACACAGACTTGAGACTCTCCAGTGCCAGTTCCTTGAGTTCTCTGGGGCTAAGATGGCACATGTAAACCCATCAGCTTCTTTCTGACCCTTGGCCATCAACTTTTCCACAGCCTTGGCCATTCATCTTGTGTGTATGTATGCTCGGTCTCCACGGACCCTAGTGAGAGCCTGTGGAAACACAGGGAAAAATCCACCATTCCAACTGGCTGAAAATGTAGAAAATCAAAAAGAATTCCCTAGAGATGGAGGTCAACCAGCATGACTTCCCAATATGTAAGACAATGTATCCATTACCCAAGATAAGAGGACAGACTTTCTGCACTGGTGCTTCCTCCACTGCTACCCAGTCTACTAAGTCTGGTGCCATTAATATTAAAATAAAAAATCAAAATGTTGGTTATTATTCCCAAAAAACTCAGCCTTTAAGCCTTCCTCCCTCTGCAAATAAAGGATTAAAGGGCTCACAGGGCCCCAAAAAGCCCTTTCTAGATGCCATGGCCCATCTTTAAATGCTAAGAGCTGTTGAGTCTCTTTCAGCGTAACTTGGTGCTTCAAAAACACAGACTTATTGTTCTCAAAGCCCAGGTAGAACACAGGCCTGCTGTTGCGAATACTTGATGATTTCCCCCAGTTGGAAGACTGGAGAGGCGGCGGGGAAAACAAAGGAATGGAAACCTCTCAGAGTCTCAACAACAAATTTGTGCCCCTCTGAGGAAAGACAGTTCCAACTGTCTGAGTTCACTGCCAGGCTCTGAATAGAATTACCTACATGTCAGTCAGTCAAGGTAGTTTAAAATACCTGTGCTCCTAAAGCCAGGGTGTCATTATAGATTTAGCAGTACTAGCAGCGTTCTCTTTGTCACACAATGAAGCAATATGGCTAATTAACGCTCACTGGGGAGCCTGAAATAATGATGCCTCTCGCTTCCTAGAGCCAATTACCCCAAATATTCAGATTACCTACCTACTCTTCCTCTGAAAGAACTGTCTGGGATTTTTTTTTTAATTCAGGCATTATGTATCATGTAACGTCACATTATGTGATGTTGTGTCACAGCCTGACAGCTTACAACGAGGGATATGCTGAATATATTGGGTAGTTAATACCTGCCTGAATTAACAAGACAACCAACTTTCCAAAGAAAGAAAGTCTGGGAAATATCTGCTATACCTCCTGGGATATCTGGAGGGAGTACATATCTGATTCACTCAGTCAACCACTGAGTGTCACTGTTGCCTCTTGTAAAGACACATGAAAGAGTATTTGTCTGCAGAGAATGCATACATGTCTACGCGTAAACTATAGATGGGTTTCTACAAAATCCTTAATGGGTGCTTATTCATAGAGATTCTGCTTCAACACTGATTAAGTGATCTCAGCCATCTAGGAATTAAGTACTAAGAGGCAGCATAATATAATGGAAAGGGTATATATGGGCTTGGGATCAAGGAAACCAATTGAGAACCTGATACATGACCTGTTCTTATTTATCTTTTTCTTCAACAAATATTTGTTGCATACCTAGTCTAAAGGTACTCTGTTAAGGGAAGACGAAATATGTTCCAGGTGCATTTTCCCCCCCAAACAAATGAAGCATGATTCTGCCTCAGGGCCTTTGCACTGGCCCATACTACTGCCTGGGATGGTTTTCCCCAAGATATCTTCATAACTAACTCCCTTACCATCTTAGAAGTTTCCCAAATGTCAGCTTCTCAGTGAGGCCCTCCTTGGACAACCTATTTAAAATCCCATACCCTTTTCTTCCTAGCATACTTGGTTCTATTTCTCTGGCATGGAAGAAGAAGTTTAGACAGTGTTGTCAGAGAAATCTCTTTGAAGAGTCACCATAGAAGCAGAGGGATAAATAATGAGAGATACTAGCTCTGAGAAGAATGGAAGAAGAGATGGCTCACTTTCCTCCTTTGTAAACCAGGAATAAATACCATCTATCTAATAAGGAGAAGAGTAGATGAGATAATATATGCAAAGTGTCTAGAATTTACTTTCTAAATATTCTAATTATGCCATTTATCTATTCAAAATATTTAGTGCCTTCTCATTTTCTTCTGAACAAAATGCAAACTCTTGGATCAATACTAGATGTTCCATTACCCGTTCTCCTAGCTCCAGTTTCTCTTTCATCACCAACTTCCACCAACAAACACACACACACACACACACACACACACACACACACACACTTTCTTTTATCAAGCTATATTTATTTGACTCCTTATAAAATCTAAGCACCAATGTCTTCTTTCGATACCCCACTGGTTGTCCCTCCCCGGCATAGAAAGTCTCCCCTGAACAAGCCTCCCTTTACCATTTTACGATCCTGTGTATCCCAAACACCCTCTTCCTTCCTCCATTATGGCACCTGTTATGTCATATTAAAATTGGTAATTTTATTGTCCTTCTCTCAAAGATTGTTGAGAGTAGAGCTGCATCTTATCCATCTTTCTAGCTCCTGATACAGAGCCTGGGACATAATAAACCCATGATACACACTTCTGAATCAGCAACAGAATTCATCCAGTAGATCAGCTCTAGGTCAGTGCTTAGCACACAGTTTGTTCATCATAAATGTTGACACCAAAATAATATTGACTATAAACTTCAATTGAAAAATAAAATAAACACATTTACATGACGACAGTTTCTTCTGTCTCTTTTGAATTATTTTCAACCATACCACATGTCTATTGAAAGGGCCTCTCCCGATCTTCTTATCCTTTCACTTCACGCCAACAAAATCTATTAACTTCAGTGCTTCCTTGATATTTGTTGTGCCTTTAGTTTTGTTCCAACATCCCAATATGTCACATTCTTTCTAACAGTCCCCAATAATTTGCAGCAATTGCTTTAATAACTTTATGACATGTTCTCAGGACAAGATCTCAGTGGTTCAGCCAGTACTTTGAGAATAGTTTCAAGGCACTGTGATCATCTTGTTCACCAAACCTCATTAACGTGAGCCAACTCTGTCCAACGGCACTAAGAGTAAAACATAATGAAACTTGATTCATTAGACTAAATCCACAACCCTACTATGCTATTAACATATAAAGACATGAATTGCTAAGAATCAAGTTTAGAATTGGGATTTGCAAGTTTGCATATTTCTGTTGACAACATAATAGGAGTGTAGAAGCCATAAATAGTAGTTTTGCCTTTCATAAAACTTGGTAAATCCAACAAGCATATCTCTATGTGTTCTGCTAGTTACTGTAAATGCAGCCTCTCACATTCTAAGGGGGTAATCAGTAAGTATAAAAAGTTATTCTTATTTTCATTGGCTACAGTGAAAATCTAGGCCAGACATATCCATCCTTAATGTTGATTCTGATGAAGGTTTTGGTTTTAAACATAGATTTACTATAAACCCCAAGTTAATTGTGCTAAATGCCTTACCTCTGCATGTTAAATCAATCTGTTAAGAAATGATATTCAACATCTTCTGAGTTTCCTTGTTATTGGTTCATCAGAATTGTGCTTCATTTTTTTTTAATGTCTAGTAAAACTCGCTCTTGCAAAGCTCTATAATTGCTCCTTTTAAAAAGAGTAAATAGGATATTATATTTTTCTAAGAATAAATGAAACGATTCACTTTAGTCAAAGATTCTAAATCCAAAATATTTGAGAGATTTCACAAAACTGGCACAGTCTGTTTCATTGGCCTTATAGGAAGAAGATGATCCTGAGGAGAGAAAGGGCTCAGACATCACCATCAGCAGCATCTCTGGACTACAGAAAGCAACATGCAGATCATTCTGATCCACTCCCAAAACATTCCTTGGGCCTTTTTGTAATCTCTCGTCTTGCCTACACTTAATATACTCTCAAAAATATATATGTTGAATGAAAGAATGAAGGCATCTAGGAGAGATATGAGGATGTGCTTCTCAAACTTGCCCAGTATTTGAGAATATTTGTGTTCCTTATAAATTGTCATCCAAAGACATCCATTGCAAAGGAGCAAGTGCCCTTTAGTGAAACTTCATCAAAACTTTCTCTCAGTAGACTTTTCCCTCTAACTATCCAACGACTAGTTCAAAGCACCATGAAAAAACTGGCGATGGTGGCAAAGCTTAGTTTTATGTACACATTCAGCGATAAGGACTTATCCTCTTCAAAGCTGTTCTGGAAACAAATAATCACCCTGTTTTCCAACAGAAGAAATCAATGCTAAACCTCCAATATGGCACCAGTTCCTAATTGATAACACTGGACTCATCCCCCCAAAAGGGGATAGAAACTACTCACTGTAAGAGAACAGAAAGGATTTGCCTTTCTTGCCTGACCTGCACTTACAAGCCCAGCATCCATGGTTTTATTTTATGACATACTTATCATCACAATATCTTTTCATTGTAATCAAAGAAGTCATTACACAGAAAAAGAAAGTGAAGCAGTGGGTTGATACCCATGGGATTTACTGGTCTTTTCATGTACTCCATCATTTGGAAGCAGCTGGACTTATAGTATTGGGGAACTGGCCTAATGACTTAATTGTGGTATCAACTGGAGGATAACAACTTACAAGCTTGATTCTGGCCTTTCTGATGCCCATATGATGTGGAATAGGTGATAAATCTGTGACATGATGCCATTTCCCCCATAACCAGAATGCATCAATTTGGGAACCAAGAGGTAGAAGTAGGTTTGTGATTTCTTTCAACTTCAGTGCTTCCTTGATATTTTTTGTGCCTTTAGTTTTGTTCCAACATCCCAATAAGTCTCATTCTTTATAACATATGATTCCAAATGACCCACTTGCAAAACATTTTCTGCTCATCACTGCAACTTTGGGCTCTACTGGTTCAGAGGTATTAGGTTCCAGGGAAAGAACATTTCCACCAAGGAAGACATATAAGAATGAACTGGATGTTGAAAGTGCCATTTTCATTTCTTCTTGTCACTGAACTAGCAGGCAAAAAGTATGTTAATAAATTGACAGGGAAGTTGGATCTTAATCAACAAGGGGAAATGTGACAAACAGTGGAGGAAGGAAGTATGTGTCTATATCCAAGAGATTATTTGGGGATGTCCCTAACACACCTATGTCCAATAGAATTGAGTCAAGGATTGAGTCAGCCTTCATTCAGTAAAGAACTCAACTAGCTGAAGTGCTGAGGGCAAATGGATTATTTACTAAGGCATAGTAGTGGAGGAAGGAAGTTCTAAATATCAGTTATGGTTTTGTGACTAGTTACAGATAGGCTTCATTTGCTAACATTTTTCTTTTTTTCTTTTATGTATACTCATATGTATTAACCTATTTGAATATTCCTTTTCCACCATACTGCTTTTTTAATAGCACAGTATAAATTTATAATTATTCCTTAGTTTATAGAAAGCCAAGGTAGGATTGTGACTGAAGAAAAAGGGAAGTGAGCATTACTCAGAGATAAATTCACAGTTAATGGATTAAGGGTCTCCCTTTGGGTGAGAAGTTAAGTGCTTTTTCTCTTGTACAATTATGTGTAGAATCATATATTTTTTATTATTTGGTAATAGTTATGTATACTGAATAGCCAGGTACTCATAGTTGTCCGCATAATCATTATTAAAATGATTATGTTGATATTATGAATTCACTCTCCATATCCATTCCAGTATCTTTCCACTATCTTTCTCTACTTTAGAAGCTAGGTAGCTAAAAAATACATTTTCAAGACTCCCTTAAAGCTAGACTTATAAATGTGAAATTAAATTTCATTAGTGACATGCACTTGCATGAGGTTTGGATGGTGGGTGATAAAAAACAACAACAATAAATGCTGGTTGTTGCTTCTATGAAACAAGGTCATATGTTAGTTGTATCTACAGAAGCATCCTACTGTCTGGCACCTTCTGACTATTGAGACACACCTGTGGTGGCAGCAATACTCTGATCTCTGGGTTCCAGCTATGGCAATGGATTCCTGAGCTCAAGTTCCCTTGATTTCTTCTTGATTCTCAACATCCATGCTGGTAGCAAAGGTAGTGGCTCTCTGGCACGTCATTTCAGTGGTCTTGCTCCAGAAGTTATTCTTGGATGCTCAACATAGAGTCTGCTTCTCTAGAACTTGTAGTAATTTTATGGTAGCTAGTTCTGCATATTAAAATATTTTTTGCTTAAGCTAGCTGAAATAGGCTTTGGTTGTTACAGCTGAGTCTTAATGGAACCCAACCTACAATTCGCAAAATCTCTGTTTACTTTGGAAGATAATACACACTCAGTCTTTCAGGTTTTCATCTTTCAAACATGATTCTCAGGCCTACTCTAATAATTTCCAGCAGTGGCACCACCATTATCCTAGTCACCCAGCCTAACATCTTGGCATCACCACCCTTGACTTCTTTCTTCATATTTTCCATCTAAATCAGTGCACATATCCTGTTAAATCTTCCTTTGAAAACATCCATTAGCATTATTACTGTGATCCAAATCCTCTTTACTTCACATATTATTTCTATTATCACCTTCTAACTGGTTGACTTGTGTCCAGCATTCCCTCACCAACAAAACAAAGGCAAAAGCAAATGGAAACTCCTGGTTAAAAGGAGAAAATTAATAATTTAGCATTCATATTTTCCCATAATCCTTTCCAAATGCCACCCCCCCCAAAAAAAAAAAGAGTAAAGAGATTTTTTTTTTTCAAATATTCACCCAAGGATATTTTTTCCCATTGATTTCTTAGAGAGCGTGGAAGGGATAGGGGGAGAGAGAGAGAAACACCAATGCTTTTGACCGAATCAGACCCATGACCCTTCAGTCCACAGGCCAATGTTCTAACCACTGAGCAAAACCAGGGAAGGCAAGAGTAAAGGGATGTTTAATGCATAAATCCCAAGAGCAAAGATACTGGGTTAAGAGGCAATAACAACAAAATGTTGAAAGCCAGAAAGGAAACAGAAGAGTGGTCAATGACAGAGAAGACAATAAAAAGCTGAATTCTTAACCAGAACTTGGGAAGCCAAAAAGCAACCTAACCGACACTGCAGAACTCTCAAACAGTCAGCATTTCACAGCACAAGGTTCTTTTGGGAGTGAGCTAAAGGTGAAGCCAGAAATGGGAGAATTGATTTAAAGTATGGCTAAGTAAAAATAAGGTGTCTAGATCTCCCCCATTACTCTGTGCAACTGGGCCATTGCCCTTCCTAGTCCTGGAAGGCAACCAGAGGTTTATTTATTTGGACACACTAGCTAACTACAACTGACTGAGAATTCCAGGTACTTCAGACTAAAATCGGGAAGATTTAGACAGTGCACATCCTGAAGGCTGAGACTCCCACCTCTGACAGATCTTGAGGATGTGGTCAGCCAGACTTACACAGGGTCATGAGGCTGAAAGAGTCTTTTTCTGAAGCCTGGGAGGAAAGGCCTAAAGAAGCCGAGCTCAGGGGTTCCCTAGCGAACCCGGCCCGATGATCCTGAAGTGCAGATGCAGAGGAAAAGCCTGGCCTAGGAGTTCAGGCTTCCCACTGAAATTTTGTTTTCCTCCTTAAATTTGAGTCAGCTATGAAGGCATTTAAGAAAAGCCTCTAATGGGAAAACCAGACAGCGGGACAAATTAAAAAAGGGCCACATGTAACAGAAACTTGGAGAAGAGAATTTCACAACTATCCTTAGTGTCTTCAGATAGGTAAGAAAAGCTGTTACAGCTACGAAGTGAGAAAAGGATGTTATCTAAGAAGGGAGTTTGAGAATAAATAAAAGCTTTTGGAAGTTGAAAGCAAGAGAACAGAAATGAAGGGGGAACGGTGGAAGGATCAAAGATCCTAAACCTACAGGAATCCCCCAGACAGTAGAGAAAAACGTTTAGAGTGGGCATGAAAAATAAGAAAATCAGAGGAACATTCCAAATAACAAAAAGACCCGAGGAAAAAAAATAGAAGGAAGTCATTAAATACATAATTGCAGCATTTTTTCCAGCATAAATGCTCTAGCGAGGGCCCACACAGTCTATGACAAAATAGACCCACACCAAGGCATATCTCTGTGAAAATTCAAAACAGCAGAGCAAAGAAAAGCTTAGAGAAAGAGAGAAAAATAGGTTCCCACAACTACGTTGGAAGGACAGAAAGACTGCAAGTGGGTGTCTGAAAAATCAGGACACAGCACTACAACGTGTTATTTAGAGCAAGTAAACAAAACGAATCTGAAGGTAAAAGTATGAACACGTTTGGGTTTTTTTCCAAGAAGCAAAATAGTAGAAAGAGGGCTAGAGGATTACTGTTTCTCATAAGAAGACTTGTAGAATATTTGCTGCTTTAGAATGTGTCCATGTATAATTTTGATGACATTAAAAGCTAAATTAGAAAAAGAGAGAGAAAGAATGCTCTTGCACATATACCACATATTCTCCTTTTGCTAAATTACGACTTTTAACATTTTGTCCCCTACTTTCCAACTTTTAATGACTCCCATTTAGAATCATTTTTGCTAACATTTAAAGTCACTGACACTGTGATTTCATAGTTCTTTTTCTTGTTTCTGAATCATATGTTCTAATAAAATTGGGACTTATTAACCCTTAAATGTGAGAAGGTATGCATCTTTCATTATTCTCGAATCACGGCGTGAAGAGCCCTCTCACTTTTCTCTTTGCTGCTGACACTCAGAACATATTACTGGCTCTCTTTGAATTTCTCTGAATCTGAAATTTAATGTGATTTATTATCTCTCTCCCTAATTCTCACATGTATTAGTTATGCCCATGACTGCCAAGTGGATATAGGCTCCTGCATCCAAACAGGATTCAAAACTTCACAAATTATAAATGCCAGAGCATTGTTCACAAATCAAGAATAAATGAATGAATACATACATATATGCAAGAAGCTTATACACAGCAAGCAAATGTTCAACTTACACTTGAATTTAAAAAGCATGATATACCTTTTCAGCTTTAAAGAAAGAATATGTTACCCCCAAATTGCTATATCCCAGAGTTTTTTCTTTAAGTGAAGAAGACATTTTTAAGAATTTGTTAAACACATTCTACAGACTGTAGGCTTAAGAAATGAAGATGCAGCATCCGACAGCAACTTCTGGAATCACCTTAGTCCACAATAATGAGCCACAAAAATCTTAAGAATCTTATGACCATGGGTGATTTTTATAATATTTTCTAAATATTTTTTTCCTAGAATAAAATTTGCAATTAAGAAATAATTTGAAATGCCATAGCAAGACATTTTCTAGCTGAGAAAGAAAAAGAGAAGCATCTGCTATTGCGAGTGAAACAAGAGACTGACAACACCCAGTCATTACAGTGCACACAAAAGTGTCTCCCGGAGGGGCCACTTGCCAGTGTGAATAGTTCACTCAGGCTTGGTGACAAGCTGGTATCTTTTCCTTCGTTACTCTCTTCTTTAGCCAAGCCACAAACACCCAAGCTCAATCCTGCTTGTAGTTTCAGCCAATGAGCATACTCCTCCAACCACAACGCACGTACAAAGAAGCTAAGATGTCATCCTCTCCTGTGCTCTGAAATTATATAAAACTCTCATCTGTATTTTCAGTCATCTCTAATTTGCTTTATTTTAATGTGAGGGTAAAAATCAGGCCCTTGTAGTCATCAAAATTGGCAGGAGCTAGGATCATTGGATATGCAGGATGTACAAAAATAATTAAAGCAGACTGGTCAGAATGTACAGCAAGAGGTGGAAGATAATACATCCAAGCTGCACACCTTTGGGCCTAGAAAGCTGTCTCACTCAGGAGTGGTGCGCCTCAGAGACTTGGTCCCTTGTCACCCACTGTGTCGCTCTAGAGTCCTGTGTGAACGTCATGTAAACACAAGACTCAAATTCTCTATTGAAAGTATAAATTTGATTATTTGAGAAATAATAAAAACTACTATCTATGTTGTCTACTTTTATTTACTAAGAACTTTTCTAAGTGATAAATATTTTGTCTAACTTTTACAGCAAATCTGTGAGGTTATGGCTGCAAAGGAAGAAAATGAAGCTCAGAAAAGTTCAGCCACTTCCCCAGGTTTATACAGATATCAAGTGGAAGAGTCAGGAATTCAGCTCAGTTCACTTTAATCCCACTCTATGTTAAAAGTGTGGATAGAAAAATGGGTTTTAAAGACTTTTTGTTGTTAAATTAAAACCGCAATGAGGTATCACCTCACACCTGTCAGAATGGCTACCATCCGCAAGTCAACAAACTGCAAGTGCTGGCGAGGGTGTGGAGAAAGGGGAACCCTAGTACACTGCTGGTGGGAATGCGGACTGGTGTAGCCACTATGGAAAACAGTATGGAGGTTCCTCAGAAGATTAAAAATTGTCCTCCCATTTGACCCAGTGATCCCACTTCTAGGAATATATCCTAAGGAACCCGAAACACCAATCACGAAGAACTTATGCACCCCTATGTACAGAGCAGTGCAATTTACAATAGCTAAGATCTGGAAACAGCCCAAGGGCCCATCAGTAGATGAGTGGATAAAAAGACTGTGGCATGTTTACACCTGTAAAAATGCAGCTGTAAAAAAGAAGGACCTTTTAGCCTTTGGCACAGCAAGGATGGAAATGGAGAGTATTATGCTAAGAGAAATAAGCCAGTCAGAGAAAGACAAATACCACATGATCTCACTTATATGTGGAATGTAATAAACAAAATAAACTAATGAACAAAATAGATCCAGAGACACAGAAGCACAGAACAAACTGAGGGATCTCAGAGGGAAGGTGGGGAGAAGGGAGGGGGGAGAGATTAATCAAAGAACTTATATGTTTATAAGCATAACCCATGGACACAAACACTGGTCTGGGGAAGGCCTAAGGGTGGGATGGATGCTGGGTGGAGGGGACCAATGGGGATAAAAAGGGGACATCTGTAATATTTTCAACAATATTCAAATAAAACAAACAAAAGATAAATAAATAAAAATAAAGACTTTTTGTTGTTAATTCTCACCAGAGGAGGGTATTTTCTTTTTTTTTTTTTTTTCAGAGAGAGAGAGGAAGAGAGGAGGGGGAGAAACAGAGAGGGAAACATCTATGTGAGAGAGACACATTGAT
This sequence comes from Miniopterus schreibersii, assembly GCF_964146895.1. NCBI lineage: Eukaryota > Metazoa > Chordata > Mammalia > Chiroptera > Miniopteridae > Miniopterus > Miniopterus schreibersii. The sequence goes on from NC_138101.1 coordinate 140,630,891, forward strand.
TGGTTGCCTCCCACACCACACGCGTCCCCACCAGGGCCAAGGTACGTGCCCTTGACCATAATCGAACCTGGGACCCTTTGGTCTGTGGGCAGACACTCTAAGCAATGAGCAAAACCAGCTAGAGTGGTTGTAAAGACTTTTAATATAATATTGTACTTTATTCTCAAAACCACGAAACAACTTTTGAGATGGGTTGAGCAGAATTTTCATATCCATTTTATTAATAACTCAAAGAGATTGTAATTTTCCCAAAGGCAATTGTTAACTACTATGATAGCTTACATTATTTAACTTCTAGTTTAAAAATCATTGCTTCCAAAATGCTCACACCAGAGCTTGGAGATTTCTTAAATCAACATTCTCATTACAAATGGGTAAGAAACGAAGGACTTCAGAGTAGAAAGCATGTCCTTAAGGTCACATGGAGTCAGCACTGGCCTGAAACCCAGCCAGCTTCCTAACAGTCCAGAGTTCTCTCCCCCTGAGGGCAGCCGCACCCCACCCCATGCACTCCCTGCTCCCCCCTGCTCTGCCCCCCACACCCCGCTCCCCACACACATTCCTGCTCACTCTGATAGTGCTAGCATTCAGAGTCTTTTTACTAAAGGGGAGATACTTCTCTTTTTAAGCTCAGAGGAGAAAAGAGCATGACCATGTCTCTTCTTAATTTTCCACTGTGCACAGTTACAACAGAGAGCAGTGGACAAAGATTGACAGCGGCTCTACCTCTACGATGACACGGATCTGTCAAGGGCAAGGTCAGGAAAAGCCCAAGATATAAATATTTGAGATTTTCTGCTTCTAAATGGTGCTTCTACCATGCCACTGATGAGAGATCCACCTCTTCTCCGGGTCACTGGCCCTTCCCTGTCTCCAAATGCTATTATCATAGTTTATCTTTCATTCAGAATTTCCAAAGCAACAGACATGTGCAATATTTAACATCTTAGCTGAGCCAGAGTAGAGGTTAGAGGAGAAAAGAAAGTGGAACTTTTGTTCATGGCAACAACAAAATCACATACTGCTTTCAGCCAATATCGCTCTATATTCACAGTCAATTGAGGGATCATGAGCTTAGCTACTGGGATACAGCAAGCCCCGAGGTGAAACTCAGCAGGCCCAACAGTCGAACAGCTGAAAAAGTGAATGTAAGGCAGGCAAAAAGAAAAAAACGCTGAAGTCAGCCCCCAGGGCCAGGCGTGGCCCACCAGAATGTCTGTTCAGTCCAGGAGTCCATATAGTCTTAGGCCTGGGAGAAATGTTAGAGAATGACTCCCATCTCCCTGGTATCCACACAGGGAAACTGAGGCTGGCAGAGGTCAAATGCTTGGCTCAAGAATCACACTGAAAGCGTGAGAGCCAGTAATACAACCCAGGTTTCAACACCCCACTAGAACTAGTCTGTCATAGTAAAGAAAACTTGAGAAGAGTTAGGATCCATCGCTTTTCTTTCTGGAATATATATTATACATACATGTATATGTATTAACATATATCTACTCCTTGTTTTTCCTGCTGTCCTGCAGTTTTACCAAGGTCTTTGTATTTATCTTGGGATCCTGTGTGCTTGTTTAGTTTGAGAATTCATGCTTTTTTATTCAGTATCTCATTTTCTCTGTTTTCTCCTTCTGAATATTTCACATATTTTTAAAACTATACTCGGTGTCTCTTAATCTCTCCCTTTCCAATCTTCAATCACAGGCTGCATTCTATGTACTTTCTGAGATTTTTCCAGTTTATTAGCTCTCTCTTTGGTTGTGTCTTAAAACCATTATTGAGATTTTTATTTCAATGGCTACATATTAAGTTGCAGAAAGTTTTTTGTGTTTTTTTTTTTTTTTTTGCTCCTTTAAATCTGCCTGATTTTTTCATGGTATCTTGTTCTTTTTTTAAATCAAGATTTTTTGTTTCTTTTAAAATTATTTTCAACACAAATTTTGTAGTTTTTACAGACTGTTCTGTTGTCACAAATTCATGGAACTCTGATTTGTTTTGCTCCGTATGCTTTGTTTTCTGGCTCTCCCTCATGATTTTTTTTCCTGGTGTGCTGTATAATTTCAATTGTGAGCTCAGCATCAATGGAGTTACTTTTCTTGTGTAAGTCCTGTGCACTGTTAGTTGTGAAATTGTCCCTGTGGTGTCATTTTTAGTTTCCAGTCTCCCCTTCATTTCTGGTACATAACGAGCATTTAACATACTTAAATGCTGTATTACTTTACCCAGCATTTCTGATTGTTTTGAAGGGAATAGGTGATGAACCCACTCAAAATATTTCATGTTGCTAAAAGCCAATAATTTCAGATAGATCTAGCCTACCACTGTAATGTTAGCAGCTTTGTTGACTACTCATTTCCTACTAATTGAAATTTCAACTCCCTATCCTGGCCTTAAGACCTTCCAAGATATGGCCCATTCATCAATGGTCTTATTTCATGCAGGATACATGAGAGTCTATCTTCAAATCCTTAGCACGTATTTTAACACATAAACATAAACAATTCCAGTCTGACTAAATCCCAAGAGATAAACATATATGCAAAATAAGCCTCATGACACTTAACCGGGTATTTTCATAACATCTCAATTTAATAACAATAATGATAATTATAATAATAGGAGATGATGTTTTGGAGTATTTGATATGTACCTGGCGTTACATGCTTTACATACATTATCACATTAAATTCTCACCAAAATCCTATATTATTAATCCATTTAAGATGGTCTCATTGCAGCATTACTCACTAAGATCCTTGAGGCAACAGCATTTTCTAAAACACAAAATAACCAACATTTGTGCTACAGGTCTCAATGTCAAGCTTCTTAGAAAAGTGTCGAATTGTGTCTCTAACACACTCCAAGTATTACTATTGCTCTTCTAAAGAGTTTTTCTTTTTTTGAACAGTGAGAAGTGAAGAAATCTATAAACACATTACAAAGAGAGTGAGTGTGATACATTCTGATATAAAGCTCTCAGTGCCCCACTCTCATTTTCTTCTATTTACCACATTCACCCGTATCATGAGTGAGAAATGGCACATCACGTGAAGCCAAGCAGAGCAATTAGCTCCTCAGCAGGCCTCTGGGATCAAAGACTTTGTCCACTCTCAGTATTTTAGTTTCTGAAATATAACTCTTTCCTTCCATAACTTTTTTTTTATTTAGTGGATTATTTCAATGACTCAATCAATAGTGGGAAAAAAAAGGGGCCACAAATATTATAAAATACATATAAATGCAGCTCATCGGTGCCTGAAAACAATGTGTTGGCTCTCAAATGTTAAAATGTAGACTTTGCCGTAGAGATTACCTAACTCAACACCTGTAGTTACAAATATATATTTTAAACCTTCAACACCATTCCTCCTTTTTCTCACTCTCAGCTGATTAAGTTGTTTCTTATTTCACGGGGAAATAGAAGGAAAGAGAAGAGAATTTCACATGCTCACACTATCAGCTATCGAATTTACTGACCTACCCAAGTCTGTGCATGTGCTCTGCTCAGCCTCCTGTTCATGGGCTCACGGTCTGTGTGCTCTACCTACTGTCAACCCCTCCACTGTGTACTGGGTCCCTTTATTGTTTCTCACACCCCAAGCTAGTTCCCACCTGGGGCTTTGTTCTTCCTTATGCAGTTCTTCAGAATTCATGTTTCACTCCCTCCTTCCATTCAAGTCATTACTCAAATGTCTCTACTTGAGAAGGAGCTTCCTTAACCCTCCATGTAAAGAAGTCTCTGACCATGAACTCTTACCACCCACTTTATCATTTTTATAGCATGTATAATCTCTTGACATCATTTTGCTTACCTATTTAGTTATTTGTCTATTTATCACCTGGCATCCATGCTAAAATTTAAGCCATTTGAGGATAGGGACCTTGCTTTTTTTGTTCACGATTATATCCATAACCTAGGACAGTAACAGCACATAGAGGACACTCAATGAATATTTGTTGTCAGTTTAAAGAAATAAACACAAAATGTATACATATAATGCTTCATTATTATCACTTGAGGAAGATTCTATGACACATATATAGATAAAGCATCCAAATAGTATAAGGACACATTGAGAGAGTTTGTAAAATTTTATGTATGTATCTTTTCACATAAAAAAATGAGATCACAAAACTCATTAAATTATTTTAAAAATCTTTCTGCCCTGGACAAGTAGCTCAGTTAGTTAGAGCACCATTATGATACATCAAGGTTGTGGGTTCAATCCCCAGTCAGGGCACATTAAAGAGTCAACCAATGAATTGTATAAATAACTGGAAAAACAAATTGATGTTTCTCTCTCTCTCTTTCTCTCTCTCTCAAAAAAAAAAAAAAAAATCTTTCCCACTATGCTTAGTGTCGGCTTTAAAGTTGTTACATAAAACATGCAATATTTGTTATTTATTTATTTTGTTTATGACTACTAATGGTTCTTATAGCTTATATGCAAACTGTTTACTAGAAGGACATTCAACTGGATAGCCAGAAATGGAAGAATTTGGTTCCTCTTTATTGTACCATTAACTAGTCTTGTGAAGTGTTGAACTAGATGCTCTCTGAGGTCCCTGAAGCTATAACATTCTATGAGACTAGGAATTACTCATTTTTTATGGCACATTCAAATTGTTTAATGTCACCTAGTTATCACTAACCGAAAGGGGAAATAATAGTGACCTCTTCATCCTTCATTCTTTATCTCTTTGAGATGCTCAAAATGTTCTAGAAAATCTTACATTAACTCTAGAAAATCTTACATTAACTTACATTTAACTCTGGAAAAAATATAATGAAGGGCTCACTCCAATGGCCAATCAGCATTAACACTGCAGTCAGCTTAGTACGGGGTGGATAATATTCTAACTCTGTTATTCTTTCCCATGGTTAAGTAAAGCTAGTGAGGAAATCGCTTTTGAAGCTTTATATTGCCTTTTTCTTGTTCTCTCCCCAACACTGTAGTCAATCAATAAATATATAATGAGCAAACGTACCCTCCCTACCACTTTTCATGTAAAGCTCTTCATTTTGAAATATACAAAATACATGAAACTTGTAATTGATTTTTATGAACATACATTTCTATTTAACAAAATATCAGAATATTAATAATCACAATGACATATAATACAGCTTATCATCATGCCAGTCACTCTATTATCTGCATTATTTTCATATCTTTAATAACAAACAATGTTTTATTGCTGACTTAAGGCCATGCAAATACTTAGAGATAAATTTACAGTTGACCCTTGAACAACACAGGTTTGAACTGTGCTACTGTGCTGGTCTACTGATACAAGTAGATTTCTCTCTCTCCAATAAATGTACATTCAGCCTTTTGTATTCCTGGATTTCGCATCTGCAGATTCAACCAACCACCCATCAGAATCACAGTATTTTCGATTTGTAGTTGGAAATCCGCAGATGAGGAGGGCTGGCTGTGTGCACTATCCTGTGCCATTTTATACGAGGGACTTGAGCATTCATGGGCCTTGGTATCCATGAGGGCCCTGGAACCAATTCCCTGCAGATATTGACAGAGGACTGCAGTTAAATTTTGAGGAATTCATAAATTATATGCAGATTTTCCACTGAGGGGAGGTCAGCGCCTCTAACTCTCATGCTATTCAAGGGTCAACTCTGTTTTCATTTCTTAGGCTGGTGCACATCACTTCCAAAGATAGTCTTTTCTAGAACAAATGGCAATTTTAATGTTAATTGAATTTTCCATTTCTTTTTTTTTATCCTTAACAGAGGATATGTTTTTATTGATGAGTGGGGGGGGGAATCCATCTGTTGCCTTCCACACCCACTGTGCCCGGGGATTGAACATGCCTGGGTATGTGCCCTGACTGGGAATACAATCAGCAACCTTTTGGTGCACGGGAGGATGCTCCAACCAGCTGAGCTACCAGGCCAAGGTGAATTTCCCGTTTCTTTCCCAGAACAATCAACCTGCAAAAATATACTTAGTCATGGCAGCTTGTTGTGAGCAGTTTGAGTGCAGCTGAAAGTTTCCACACTGAAACAAAATGATAAGCTGTGATCTCTCTGACACTTTCCTGAGCAATGCAGGAGCTCAGACTCCTCCATGGTGCTCAGCTGTAATGGGCTAAATGTGTTCTACATGCCCGAAACTTCCTTTATTATGCTTTATGAATGCATCATCCAGAAGTCCACTCAAATACTTTAACAACATTTTCAGCCTAGATCACCTCTCTTAAAAATATGTTATTTAAATCCTGCTACTCTCCACAACTCCCTCAAATAATACCAAGTCAACACTAAAATTCTGTACTAGTCTTAAAGTAATATACTTTATAAATTTGATTTTTTTTCTTACATTTTATTAAATGACACTTTGCCCTTTACTGCTTTGGTATCATCCAAAGAAGTTGTTGCTAAGAAGCATGAACTTCACAGTGTGGGGCAAATCTTTACCTTGACGTTGAGGTAGAGCAAGGTCACTTATATCAGCTCTTATTTCTTCACCTCCTGGTGCTTGCCATAGTCCAGCAATCATGTCTCAGTTCTGACTCCATCGGCCATGGGATCTGTAAGTGGCTGTACATCTCACACTCCCTCCAGAACTACTTTCTCCAAATTAATGTATGTCTTGTATATTTAGATCTTTGTTAAACATATATTACTCACACCCTCCTGGCCTGATGACAAAAAATAAAGAAGAAACTTTTTCAGAATCTGAGGCAGGCTCTCCTCCCCTATAATGGATCGAAGCACACTTGTCTGTCAGAAAAACAGACTCAAAGACCTTAATGTTGACTTGAAGCTCAGTCAGATCAAGTCCAACCAGGGAGTACCAGAATTGCATATTGACATACTTCTCCTTCAAGCGACAGCTCAAATACTACTTTATGGAGTTTTCTCCACATACCCCCAGCAGAACAAAGAGGGGTTAGGGGTATCAACCAAAGTAGCCCACCCAAAGTGAAAGTTTCTTTGAAGACTAACATTTTATTTTAAAAATAAAATTATACACTAACCATAATCTACATAATGTTAGCATTTAAATGATGTTTTAAATTATTACCAGTAAAAAAAAAAAAATTGCCAATTTTGTCAAGGGTTAATGGGTAAAGTGACGTAGTCTTGAATCTGTCAGTTTAGAATGACTGGGTGGAGATAAAGCAAGCTGGCTTTGTTCATTAGGTGGAGCACTCAGGTACTGCTTTTTCCCTGACTTCACATTAAACTGTTTTGAGATCTCAGACTCACATCAATATGTGAAAACAAATGGCAAGGGTTTCCTTAGTGCTTTGTGAACTATTTCAGGGAAAATCACCATAGTGTTATGCCCACAGTCCTGCCAAAGAGATGGCACAGTGTCTGATACTTATAGTGGGAATTTAAATAGCTATATCATACTACAAGGTCAGATCATATTTATTTAATTATGAATTAAAATTTATGTAGTACACTTTTCTATCTCAAGGAAATATTTATCAAAGGACTTTTTCCCAATAGAGTAAAAATTTTCATGTATGTCCTATAATAGATGTTAATTCTGAATTTTCATCAGATGTGAGTGAATTAGATCTCGTAAAAGTCATAGACCCTACATCAACTTCCTTCATTCAACTTTCAAATTTGAATTTCAGTCCAACTATATTAGATAATGTAAAATCATTTAGAGTCCCACAATATGGGTGTTGATTGAGAGAGTCAGCTAAATAGGTCAATGTGCTCAGCTACTTTTTATCATTAGGGTGATAAATGTATTCATTTTCTCCAGGTCTTACCCTATATTATGATGTCTTATTTTCTCAGATTTAACACACACAGGCACACACACACACCCTATAAGTTACTTTATCCATGCTAAGTCAATGTAATAATAATGATAACAATGACAGCTAACATTTATGGCATATTTACTATGAACCAGTGATGTATAATTACTTCACATAGATTATCTATTTAATACTTTAAACAAGTCTATTTTGTTGGTGCTATAATTACTTCCATTTTACACAAGAAAGAAGAATGAGGTTCTCACAGGTAGAAACAGGATTCTAACTCAGGCTCTCTAAAGCTCAAACCATAACCGGGCTACATCGCATCCACCTATTTGGAACACACTCCCAGTGCATTACAAATTGGAAGGGACAAAAATGAGCAATGCTTGAGCGCTCCAGGCCTTTCCCGTCCCCTTGCCAGTAGCAGGAGTTCTAACTTTTTTTGCTTTAGCTTCTTACACTCTTTGTCCCTTGAAGAAGGTCCTCAACCCAATTACTCTAAACGGATAGATTCAACACTACATCACAGGCTTTGGTGAATGAGGGAGAAGACATGAAGAAGGAAGGAAGGAAGGAAGGAAGGAAGGAAGGAAGGAAGGAAGGAAGGAAGGAAGGAAGGAAGGAAGGAAGGAAGGAAGGGAGGGGACAGCGTGAGGTTCAGAGGAGAGCTGGAAGGCTATCTTTAGACATTTTGAGGAGACAGGAAAATAAGCAACTATAATTTATGAAGGAAATTATGAGAAGAAAACAAAAATTGCTACACGGCATCGCTTCATTTTGTTCAGTAAACGAAAGAAACGTTATTTTGAAATTTGGTTGGGGTGACTGAGTTCTTTGGGCCACAGTAACACTGGGATCCAACCGTAAGAGTTGTTTTCAAAAAAACCAAAATTATTCAAACCATTGCTTTAAACAAATTTTACCTTGAGCACCTCACTGTACACACCAAGAAAATCAAAAGGCCAACCCTTGGCTTGTGTTCTGATTGAAACTGTGACTGCTGCGGTTGGGGAGAGAGCAGTATGACCTTCACAGCAGGTTTTATATTTGGGATTTTGCCCCACCTGAGCTCAGTCGTATGCAGTCAACACTGTGATTGTGAAAAGGCTTATTGGCCTAGCACTTTCCTACTACTTATTGAAACACTAAACACTTTTCAAATTAGCCTGTCTTCATGTATGCCATCATTATGAAGCACAGCAAAGGCTGCTCACTGGGAACACCTGCAGCCTCTGCCTGAGCTCGCTCTTCTGATGCTGCAGGAGAACAGTCAGGGGGGAGCAGGACAAGCTGCAGGTGCCTCTGGACACAGTTTCAAACACGACAGATGAAGCTGGTGATTAAATATCCTACTTTTCTGACCCCTCTGTCATGTTAACTCTGAGATGTGTTCTACACTGTAGTCCAGAATTCCTAGTGGCATAGAGCCAGAGTTGTCCATATTTGATAATTGGCTTAATGATAATCTTTTATGAGTTTCCTTCATTTCCCTGACTCATTTCCCCTCTTCCCAGCAATGTCTCTGGGATCTCCTCCCAACTAAACCACTTGCTCTCATCTATTTGTCTTGGGCTTGACTTCAGGAGGAACCGAGATGTTATTTTCATAAACCAAAATTTGTTTGATTGATTGATGGCCGTTTCAGAAAGGAGATGAACAGATTTGTAGGAGCCAGTGATGTGTCCTGTAATGACAATGTTTTTAAATGTTTCTTTGTCATGGGACTAACTCAGTTTTCACTAATCAAGGAGAGAACATATTTAATTGCTTGGACCTCTGCAAGACTGGTGAAAATCTACACAATTACACTCAAATATTGGTTACTTTGGTAGAAAAGCTTTAATGGCATAAGCCAATCACATCAGCATAATCTCTTTTTACCATAGTGTTTCATCCTGCTCATGATGACACTTCTGCAGTATTAACAGCACCTCATATCCCAACCACAGATGCTTCACATTTTCATTTACTGCATAAATGCTCTCTTCATTGGGTTTCTACATTTGCTCTTGCATGCATGTAATACAACTTTTTAAAGAGTTCAAAAATTCAGAACACCTACTTTTGGTCCCTAGTAACACTGACCCTCTAAGAAGATGCATTGTTTTCTTCTGTGGCATCTAGTATTCCCAAAACATTATCAGCACCTCTGGGTGGTGCACACATGCCACCTTGAGAAGCACTGACCCAGGATCATCCCTCTGGTTCCCTGCAGAATGGTGCTGGTCTGTGTCCCCATAATCTTCAAAAAGCCAGAGGTTTTCAAAAGTTGTGCATGGACCCTGGCTGGTTTTACTCAGTAGTTAGAGCTTTGACCTGCCAACAGATGGGGCCCCCGTTCGATTCCTGGTCAAGGGCATGTACTTCAGTTGATCCCCAGCCCCAGTGGAGGCAACCAATCCATGTGTCTCTCTCACTTTGATGTCTCTCTCTCTCTCCCTCTCACTCCCAGTCTCTCTAAAAATCAATGGAAAAAATATCCTCAGGTGAAGATTTAAAAAAGAAAAGTTGTGCATGGGTAGCTGGAAATTATATTTACAATATTTTTCCATGTGTCAGGCACATTTCTTTGTTTTATTAGTCTGATAAAATAGAAACTATCACCCTTAAGCTAAACAGAAGTAGCTTCAGTTAAAAATAAAATTATTAAGCACATCTATATTAATCTTCACCATTCCTTATAAACTATTCTTCTCTTGCCTAGACCCACTCCTCGCTGTGCTGAGTTCTAGGACAGTGTAATTGTTTAGATGAGCAACAGGAGGCTTCACCACTGATGAACCTTCCCCAGGAAGCCGAGTCCACCTGTGAGAGTGTATGTTGGGCACAAGTCGTCATACTCAGGGTCTTGACAGCTATGAGTAACTGCAGTAGGCAGACTCTTCAAGACATTGGTAAATTGACAAAAATCCACTGCAAGTGGATATGGCAGAAAATTTCAGTAGATTTATTTGCAAAACAGTATTTTATTCAATCTTAAATCTTGCTAATTTCTAATGAAGAAGATGACTAGATTTGTTAAAAAAAAGTTTGATAAGAAAAAAACTGCTTTAATTGCAATTTTATTATGAGGAAGTAGGTAGAATATCTCAATCTAGGGTAATAAAATATTGTCCAAAATAGGATCTTAGGGAACCACTGTAATGGACAGATAATTATCTGTAATTAGGATATTGTTTCTTTCCATACAAAACTCTCGAGGGCACTTAAAAATTGCTCCCTGCCTTCATAAAAGTCAATTTAATTTCTGTTCACTTTGCTAATTTACATTTACAATAAATAAATAAATAAATAAATAAGGTCTGGAGCATTCCCTTGAGTTGGTTGGGTTGGTTGGTTTGCTCAGCTGTTTTCCTTTTTGCTCCCTTCAGTGGCTTCAGAAGTAATGAGTCTTACTGAACTGAAAATTAAAGGGAATTAAAATTCCCTCTTATAGGTTGAATTTGACCCCCTCAAACTCATAGGTTGAAGTTCTAACCCCCAGCACCTCAGAATGTGGCCTATTTGGAGATAGGCACTTACAGAGGCAATCAGGTTAAAATGGGGTCATTAAGGTGGGCTTAACCTAATATGACATGTGTCCTTATAAAATGAAGAAAATCGGAGACTGATCACAGCAAGTGATGCATCTATAAGCCAAGATATGTCAAAGATGGTCAGCACACCACCAAGAGAGGAGGGAGGCATGGAACAGACTCTCCCTCACAGCCCTCAGAAGGATCAAACCCTGGTGATACCTCGACCTCAGGCTTCCAACCTCCAGAACTGTGAGACAATAAATTTGTGGTGTTTAGCCACCCAGTTCATGGAGCTTTGTTATGGCAGCCCTAGCAACCAATGCAGCCCCCAGATGGGCTCTCCTACTTATGTCCTCAAAGTGAACATGAAGTGAGAACAAATACTAGATTAGGCATCTAGAGACTTGTGTTATTAAGCCAGTTTCATCAATAACTGACTACAGTAACTTGAATATATCATTTAGTTGTTCTAGATCTCAATTTCTTTGAAAGATGAGGGTACCATCTAACTAAAAATTCTAAAGAGCAAAAATCAGCACCAATTTTTTTCAAGGGAGTATTTGTATATTCAATTGTGCATCCTGTGGCTCTACAGACATACAGACGTACAAAGTAGTTCATTAATGACCACATAGATTGGGAAAGAGGTTCTTCACATTAAGAATAGATTGAATAGCCCGGCCGGGCGTGGCTCAGTGGTTGAGCATCAACCTAGGATCCAGGAGATCTCGGTTCAATTCCCGGTCAGGGCACATGCCTGAGTTGCAGTCTCGTTCCCCAGTCGGGGGAGTGCAGGAGGCAGTCGATCAATGACTTTCTCATCATTGATGTTTCTATCTCTCTCTCTCCCTCTCCCTTCCTCTCTATGAAATCAATAAAGATATATTAAAAAAAAAAAAAAAAGAATAGATTGAATATAGTTTTCTTTAATGGTGGGCTTCCTGTCTCCTTTAAAGCTCATTCTATTTACTAAAATTTAATTTATGCAAACCTTTCCTAAACATTTGTTACAGGGAGTGATATATGCATATAGCAGTAAAAAATTTCCCATTACTTTTATAGGTAGTACTGTGCTACAAGATTATCCATAAAATGTCTATTCCCAAAGAATTTTCTATGACGCTCTTTGGCCATGGTTTCCCAGATGAGTAGTGGTAGATGCTTTAAAAAAAAGAAATGTGATGGGGGAAATGACTTCCCTGGAAAAGCTTCCCCATATCCAATCATATTTACCACGTGCCAATTTAACTCTTGTTTTAGTCTGAGAATAATCAGAATTTGAGTCCAGGGCATGGAGCCAGTACTAACTCATACATCCTGAGACACCTTCAGGATGGCATGAAGTGGGTCACATCTTTAGCTGCTAGAGAGGCTAAATGATTAAGAGAAGGCTATCTAATGTAATGTAATGGATCTGTCACTGAAATGACCAGGAAGAAGAAATGTTTCATCTCCACTCTCAGGGTCATTTGCTAAGTACTCATACATATATGTGGAGTCATTATTTCCTTTTCAAGCTCAAAAACCAGCCTCCATTCCACGAAAAAAGAGACCTTGACGAGCTTGTGGAACTTTTCTTTCTTTCTAGGAACTTAGTTCTCTCCCTCAAGAAATAAAAACAGAGCTCTTAGAATTCATAATTCTCTAATAAAGTGAGACTGGAACCCCTTGGTATTATAACCACACATTAATTAAAACCTCTTTAAGAAGGAAAAATAAATAAATTTAGGTGACTATGACCATAAAATGGTTCGTAAATGGAGAGGCAAATAAGGTCTTGCCTGCTTTCAAGTTGTTAGTGACTTGTCTGGCTAAGGGCTGCATATATTTGGTTCAGGTAACCACTTCAACTAGCCTGATACAGCTGTTGTTTCAGTGTTTGGGCAAATAGCCTTTTATGTTGCAATCAAGTAATAGATACAAGATTGACAAGTAACAAAGAAAAAGAGCTTTCAGTCAACACGGACTAAAATCCATTATTGTGCTGTGTACACTGTGCCAGGGACCTGTAAACACATCTTCATTGATCCTGCAGAAAGATAGAAATACCTTGCATGGCTCAATCAAGGCCCTTTTCACAAAGGTAAAGTGCAAACAATATTGAAGAAACAGAAAGAGACTGACATTATAGTCAAACAGTAAATAATGGTTGAGCTTAGGAAACCTATCTGTAACATTTCAAATTCCTGTCAGCTCAAATGAAATGTCTAACCTCTCTATTGCAACCTCAGAAAGATCAAAACATGGGGACTGTGCATTCCTCTTATTACCATCCCCTTTTTACCAACTGACCAAATCAATAAGGAAAAAAAAAATCTCATTTACAGTTTTGCATTTTCATAGGTATCTCAGTGGATAAGCCTCAGAAAAAGAGCTCATCTGTGAAGGTCAATACTTCACTCCTCTCTCCCTCCCCCAAGTTGGGATCTGCTGCCATTTGTATGAACAAGTTTTGTTGATTATAAAATAGAAAAAGAAGATTAACATGCAGTAGAAGTAGAACTGGGTCTTCCTGCCAATTTGAAGTTTTATTGGAATTGCTCACTGCATCAATTCTAAACTTCCCCTTTCATTTATGTTTAAATACTTATAATTAGGAGAAGCGATTTGGGAGCAGTAGACACCAATAAATAGTTTGTATGGATTTCTTAAAAGGTTGGCAGGATGGTGGGAAGCTCAGCATGGTTTATAAACAGATTCATCTGTTATGTAAATCTCCATCCATAATCATTATTTATCCATTATGGCTAATCAGCATTCCAAGAAAAGAAGAGTGGAAAGAATCAGTGATGTCTTAAGAACAATTGCTCTTATACCTACCTGCAGGTTCCTTAAATGTAGACATCAACCCACTAGACATTTAATCTATTGTTCTTCTTTTTAAAAGGTGATTCACAAAAATCAATACTTCACATTTGAAAACAATGTTCTCATTTAGACAGAGAACAGGCAAATAAGAAACAAATTGGACTACCCTTTTACACCACTTATTATCCTGCCTCTTTCTTTCCCCCCTTTCTTCTCAAATAAAAAACACCAATGAAAACAGTCTCCCTTTACTCAGGATGAGGTATAGACTATGCCTAAGCGTGGGGAACAGACCTGACAGGATCCTTTCAATACCTGGGATTCATACGTAGGGAGCGTTAATGAGGAGCAACCCTTTGATGGATGCTGGGCTCATCATCAGAGTCCCATGCAAATATCCAGCAGAAGGCAAAGCACAAGCCTATCCTCAGGACCCAGGAAGATGTTTACTAGAGCAAAACCGAACCCCGTAATGACGACGGTGAATGCTCGCCCTGGAGTTCCATGCTCTCCCCCACATTTCAGAGAAGGCTTGGGAAGGCGGGGTTCCATCAATAAACTCAAGCTTACTGGCCCATTCTGTGTGGAGCACTGTGCCTTCTGTGGTCAGCTTGTGTTGGAAAACCTCAGCTAGCACACTTGCACAGATTGAAGTTCCTCTCTGGAATATGGGATGCATAATTTCTTTTTCAAGAGCCGGGACCAATGAAAAGGAACACACGCGTTTCAGAATTTATAGACACTCAGCTGAAATTGGTGGTAGAGTTGTACAAGTGAATGTTGTATTGTTTATATATTTTCTTCTCACTCCTTGACACTGTTCTCTGCCAGGTGAACATATTCCTAACCTCCATCCTCCTCAGCCCTTTGGGGCCAACTTTCAAAATCCAACTCTCTCTCAAGTCCCAGGGGAAAGGCTGTCCCCTCCATAGGTTCTTTCCATAATTCATCAGCCAGAAATGCTCTTTTTCATTTGACGACTCATCATGATGGGTTTCTGTCCTCAAGGATCCACTTACCAAAGTTTATTTTGGCTCAAGTTTACCTTCTCTACATGGCAGGAGCTGTGTTTTATTTTCTCTTGTGCCTACCCACAGCACACTTAATAAGCTACCTTAAGCGTAGTAGTTATAAAACAAACACCTATTGAACTGAATTGTACATGTGTGAATTCAACGCTAAATCAAAAAGAAAAGGGACTCTTCAATTTTAACTAAAGCTCTGAAGCGTTAGCTCAAAAAGATTTCTCTGAAAGATTTTATCAATAATAGTAATTTTATAAGTAGAAAATAAGCAAAATCGCCCAACTTGTTCTCAGATTTTCTAACCAGAGTCTAATTCTGAATGAACCTGAATTGAACTCTGAGATTTAAAATTCTCTCATTTCAACCATTTGGGATGGTTCTTGTGATGAGTAAGACATAAATAACTCTTTTCAGAAATATTAACTGCCTGTGCAAACCTATGTGTCATGGTTGAGAATCCAGCTCTGTCCAAATTTGTCCTGGACAATGGGGTGAGTTTCACTTGCAAGTGAGGTCAGAATGATCCCCGTTTCAGAGAGAGCAGGAACCCAATACCCAGAGGCTATGCAGAGCTTCACAACGTAGATCCCTTTTCATCCCCTTTCTTCTACATGCAGCATAAGTAAGCCTCTCATTCAGCTACTGTCATGCTTCTCTCTTCCATGCCAAGTTGCATGCATCGAACGCCACCCAGGTCTGAAACACTCCACTATTTTCTTTCTCTCAATCTAAACCTATTTTAAAGACCATCTTTAAGAAGCTTATTTCAATGAACTAGGTGCCCAACCACTCAAGAGGATTTATTGCACCTATTTCCTGGACTAGTGATACTTAAGATCTAAGACCATAAAGAGATGATGGGTTGGCTAACTCCAGTACGCAGAACTGTCACTGCTCTGTCATTCAGGGGACGGGACACTTTGGTGTCATCCTGATGTTCCAATTCCAGGCTGGGCTTCTCTGAGTAATAGTACATTAATCAAGTGTAAATTCAAACAATAACTAGGCTCAATTTTGTCATTGTTTTTTGGTTTTTCTCTTTTTTTATTTCTTCCCAAATCTCCATGCCTTAAGACATTCAGGAAACAGAAGCCCACAATAATATAAAACCTAGGCATTTATGTGTTTAGCATTCAAGGTTTCAATTATTTATGAGCAACCCCAAACACCCATGCCATGTAGAAATGTGTAATTTTGCTAAAGACTCTAGTGTGGGAAGTAATTCCCTGGTTAGTGAGTGAGTATAGCTGACTTCCTGGCAGCTTCATTCATCTTCATGTAGCTAGTTGTCTACTCTTGTTATTTTTTCAGAATTTATAGACCATATTTTATTCTATATATTTTTGCTGTAATTTGGGGGAATCATTCTATTGCAAATAAGTTGCTCATTTCTCACTTGCATGTTTAACAAATGATCTGATAAAATTTATAACCTGACTGGAAATAATCGGTGACTCTCAGTGCCAGGATGGCATATGTCCTAAGTTCTTTTAGTCTCTTAGGATAGATTGCCATGGACAAAATTCTCTCTCTCTGCTCTTATCTACTACAGTGTCTGCAGACATTCTTTTAGAGACAAGAGCCCAGCCATAAGCCCATTCCAGACAGTTGAGGCCTGACCTTCTCTCTTAATTCCTTCTAGCACATTTTCTCCAGAATTAGAAGCTGCTTCCAGTATTTCTCATATTTATTCAATGATCTTTCCCTTAAAAACTTCCCTGATAAGATTGGAGAACTTCAGCTTCTCAACATAATGGAGCAACAGAGAGTAATAGGAACTATATTGACCCTCCCATCTGAAAAACAACAGAAAAATAAGCAAAATATATGAAAGAATGATTTTCAGGCATCGTACACCAGGCAGCACTGGACAAAGAGGGCAAATAAATGATATGACATTAAGATGGCCCTAGGTTATTACTTGGATGGAATTTCCAGCCTAGTGCAGTGAATGGGAAACCAGAGCTACATAGAGCCTAGCCTAGTATGCATGAGTTGAGACATAGCTGGGAATGTGCAAAGTCCAAGCAATTAGAGCACATGGGACAGAGTACAAGAGAAAAGAGAGATGCACAGATTGCATTTCAAATCTGTACAGGATATTTCTCAAGTCTTTGATCAGTATGTGATATGAAGGAGCTAACTACCCAAGATGGGAAAAGATCTACCCCAATAGGTTGAGGGAACAAACCCAGAGCTCACACAGAACCAGGAATAGTTCACTTTACCACAAGGCAAAGTAGCAAAAACCTTGAAATCACAAGGCATCAAGTAGAGAGTACTCAAAAGGTATTGGCTCAGTAGTAGGACAAAATTAGCCCTAGATTGAAGACTGTTCTGGCTGGGCCTTGAAAGGCTTAAAAACAAGCCTAAAAAAAAAAAAAATGTAACAATTTGAGTAATTTAACTGAATCCCATAACAAAGGTTAAGACTATTTATAGAAATACAAAACTATTCAGCACCCAACCATATAAAACTTATAAGGTCTGGCATTCAATCAGAGTTTACCAGCCATGCAAAAAGCAAGAAAGTATAACATGTACTAAACTAATCAACATCTAACCAGCAATTGTAAATTTGTATAGCTACTACGGGAAACAGTATGAAGGTTTCTAGAAAAAATTAAAAATAGAACTACCACATGATCCAGCAATTCTACTTCTGGAAATATATTCCAAGGAAATAAAAAAAACACACCACCATGTTTATAGCAGCATTACTTAAGATAGCCAAGACATGGGAACAACTTAACAATTTAAGTGTTCATTGATGGATGAATGGATAAAAAAGTTATTTTATATATATGTAAAATAGGATATTTTATATATATAACATATGTAATAAGATATTATATATATAATATATAATAGGATATTTTATATATATATCATAGATCGTATATCATATATTGTATATCATATATCATATATTATATACCACATACCACATACCACATATCATATGAATAGAATAGAATAGAATAGAATAGAATAGAATAGAATAGAATAGAATAGAATAGAATAGAATAGAATAGAATAGAATAGAATAGAATAGAATATTATTCAGCCATAAAAAATGAGGAAATTCTACCATTTGAGACAACATGGATGGATCTCAAAGGCATTAATCTAGGTCAAATAAATCAGAGAAAGACAAATACTGTATTATCTCATTTATATATAAAATCTAAAACACAAAACAAAACAAAAAACCAAACTCATAGAGAAAGAGATCAGACATGTGGTTACCAGAGGCAAAGGAGAGAGGGAGGGGGAATTGGAGGATGATGGTCCAAAGCTACAACTTTCCAGTTATAAAGTAAATAAGTATTAGGTATATAATGTACAATATGATGACTATAGTTAACACTGCCATATGATACATAGAAAAGTCATTAAGAGAATAAATCCTAAGTGTTCTCATTACAAAGAGAAAAGAAAATGTACTCCCATTACATGAGACGATGGATGTTAACTGAACCTATTGTGGTGATCATTTCACAACATATGTGAATCACACTATCATACTATATGCCTTAAACTTATACAGTGGTGCATGTCAATTATTTCTCAATCAAATTGGTGAAAACACACTTAAAAAGAATAAATACAAAAAAACCTGAAAACCAACATAAAACCTACGCAGAATTCACACAGATTAGTAGACAAAGGCATTAATAAAATTTTTATAATTATAGTTCATGTGTTCACAAAGGTAGAGTAAAGAAGGAACATTTAAAGTAGACACACAAGAGAAGACCAAAATCAAACTTCAGGAAATGAAAATAATGTCTGAAATAAAAACAAATACAGTGCAGGAAATTAACATCAGATTAGACTCTAGAAAGGAAAAAGACAGTGAACTTGAAGACAGCAAAATAGAAAGTGTATAAAAGGAAACAGTGGAAAGGACAAAAGCTGAAGAAGCACCAGTGAGCTATGGAACAGCTTCAAGTGGCCTAATAGACACGGCAAGGCAGGTGAAAAAAATTTTTTGAAGAAATAATGACTAAAATGCTTTTCTAGCTGCTTTTAAGAATTTTTCTGCCTTAGCTGGTTTTGCTCAGTGGTTAGAGTATCGGCCCGAGGACTGAAGGGTCCCAGGTTTGATTCTTGCCAAGGGCATGTACCTTAGTTTCAGGCTCGATCCCTGGCCCTGGTCGGGGCATGTGAGGGAAGCAACCAATAGATGTGTCTCTCTCACATCGATGTTTCTCTCTCTCTCCCTCCTTTCCACTCTCTTTCTGCAAAGCAATGGAAAAAATATCCTTGGATGAGGATTTAAAGAAAATAATTTTTCTTTATCACCGACTTTAAGAAATGTGATTATATCAAAACTCACATTAAGTATCAGCGAGGGTGTGAGGGAAAATGTCTGGAGCAGCTGGCAAAGTGCTATACTGTACTACGAACTCACCAAACCCAAGTAGGACACATCAGACTCCAGAGTGACCAGCCCCTGGCCAGAGCAAGAATTGCCTTTCTTGCTCCATCCTTCCATTAGGATCTTCCAACACAACACTAGAAACTTGGTCTTTAGTCTCGTGGTAAAATACTGTCAAGACTTGATAACAGTGGTTCATATTCCACACAAATTCTGAATAAGCTTAAGTCACAAAGAATATCAATTTAAGAAGCCCCAAGTCTTCATTTTTAACATTCAATGAGTAACCAAGGTATGCTTGCCCCTTAAATACATTTAAAATAATGTTTAAATAAGATCCAGTGTGGTAAAATGATCACAATCACAATAAAAGGGAAACATTCCAGTGAATTTAGAAACATGAAGTCATGTCTTCGTATATGATTTGGAGGGAATCTGCTTGAATACAAATAAATGATTGTATGTAGTCTAAGCACTTCAGCCACAGTGGCCTCCTTACTGTTCCTTAAGCATCTCATGCATACTCCCACCTCAGAAGGCTGTATGTGCTGTTCTCTCTGCTGGATTTTCTATTCATTCCTTTACTTCACTGAAGGGAGAAGACCCTCACTTCTGGTGGTTGCTGGCAATCCTAGGTGCATCGCTCTCATCACTGCCTCCATCAACACGTGGCTTTCTCTCCAAATGATTGTCTCTTTATCTATTTTCTCTTCATATAAGGACACCAGTCATTGGATTAAGACCCATCCTAACATTAACTGACCTTATCCTAATGAATCCCATTTGCAAAGACCCTATTTCAAAATAAGGTCACATTCTGAGGTTCCAGGCATGAATCTGAGGGGAACAGTATTCAACCCAACACACTCTTCTTCTCATTCTATATGAAACTGTACCCAGCCCCAGAGCTTCAACTATCTTTATCAGCTGATAATTCACAAATGTTGAACTTCAGACTCATGTATTCAACTGATTCCTAAATGTGTCCACCCACATATTACAGAGACATTTCAAACTCAACAAACTTCAAACTGAATTTACTGTTCCCTTTCTTAACCTTCCCCTTAATCCCAAAGCTGTTTCTCCTCCTATATTGCCCTTCTCAAAATAAAAGAATAAAAAATTTCATGACCATCCATTTGATTGAAAACCAGAAAACTGATACTGTATTTCTAAGTAGAAAGTCATATCATTTCTATGCTAAAAGTCTTTCAAAGGACCCCTATTAGCCCTTTTGAGGAAATCTGCATCCCTTTGCATGGTTTACTTATTTTTTTCATTACCGAGCTCCTGATGACCTTCCTAGCTTTAACTATCACACTCTATGCTCCAGTGATACTGAACTGTGTTTAGTTCTTTTAAAATATTATTATTCTTTCTCATTTCTGGGCCTTTGCACTTGCTGTTCCCTCTCCCTGAAATATTCTTCATTTTTCTTTTTATCTGGCATCTCCCACTCATCCCCCCTCACTCAGTTAGATATCTCTTATCCAGGCGGTCTTTCCTGAACCCCAAGGCTGCACGGCGTGCCTCTCCCATGAGATTTCACAGTGTACCTTGCTTCCTCTGTGATTAAACTTATCTTAATTCTTTAACTATTTTATCATACTGCACCATAAATCCTCACAATGTTTGTTATATTTAACCCAAAGCCCTAAATTCTATGACTGAAAATAGTAGGTGCTCAACAAATACATATTACATGAAAAACCGCATAAATAGTAAATAAAAGGTGCTGAGAAAGTGAGTGGAGCTCAGAATGCTATATTTATAGACCAAGGCAGATACCTTTATGACCAAGTAACATAAATTACCTATTATCATTGAATAAAGTTTCAAATATGGAAAAAGAAATATCTGTGTCCTTTAGCTCCAATAATTTAATTCCCTCCAAATATAGGTGATTAAACTGAAATGTCAGAATAAAAAGAATTTCTATAGCCAAGCAACAAAAGCCCAGGCTAACATAAATGAACTCTAAATATCAGAAAAGTTGAATATTTGCAAGGCTTTTATCTGGAGTCTAGCCTCACTTGGAGTCAAAAGATGGACACAACCCAAGGAGAAATTTTATAATACTTTTCTCACCACACTTTCTATGCTAATTTTCTTAACTCAGAAATATGTTGTCCATACTTTCCCATCTCATAATCCAGTGACATCATTTGTTTAGTCTAAATAGGAGAAACAAAGGAGGGACATGACAACCATCTTCAAATAGCTTTAGGTTTGTCTTTTAGAAGAAAGAATATATATAATATAGCCTTTCCTGTTTCATAGAGCAGAATGTGGACCAAAGAATGAACATTTAAAAGGGAGCTAGACTTTTACTCAATAGAGAATTTACAACAAAACTATAACAAGCTGCTTTATGATAAGTTCCATATGATGGGAGATATTCAAAGAGAGGTTGCGTGTGATGACACAGTAACAATAATTGCTGATTGCTGAGTACCTATAATGTGCTAGATACTGTGCTGAGTATTTGCATAAATACTCAGTATTTGCATATCTCACTTTTCATTCACCACAACTCTGTAAAACCAGTGTCATTATTCCCATTTTTATAAATAAGCTGAGGTGTACATGGGAAGGTCATTTGCCCAAGCTCACATACTTAGCAAAGGCAGAGAGGTAGGGTATGAAACCCACAGCACCACAACTCCTTCCTTAAGCCCACATTCCATGCCAGTAGGAGGAGAAGTCTAAAGAAATAATCTCTAAAGGTTTCAATTATAAGAATTTTTAATACGCAACCTATTACTTCAAGATGGTTAGAGGAATTTAATTATGAGTGTCCCACAGAAAGACAGCCCTGTGGACTTGGAATCTGAAGACGGACAGGCAAAGAAATACCGTGTCCTCTGTAGCAAACATAAAGCATAAAGAATTCAGCATCGTACAATTAATTCTTTGATAACTTTTAAAAAACACTGATGAAATGAGACATATTATTTCCCATATTTTAATCACTTCCATCTCCTTTGTGGTTTTCTACCCTTCATTTCCTTGTCCCTCAGGAAAAGTAAATTTTGTTTCAGATTGCTATATGGAAGAAAGATTGCAACTTGGAGAATGGATTGAATTTGAACTTATGATCTATTTTTTAACCTCTTAAAGGTAATTATTTAATCCCATCTGGAATCCACTACTGAGACAAGATGCTTCTCTAGATTATTAAAAACCATGGCGGGATTTCCCCGAGATTTGTCACACCGCAAGGTAGGTTAGGACTCTGCTACTCACATACGCTCAGACTAACAATAATTGATAGTGCAGTTCTTCCTCAGAAAGTCCAGTTACGTGAATGTGTCCTGATTTTAATAGACAACGCAACATTCAGTCACTTTATTAATATTTCAGCTAGACTTCATATTGACAGAGTGCCCTAGGCTCCTCTATAGTTAATATCGTTAACAATATCTCTCTGTATATTTCAACGAGTCAGATTAACCAGTGAAAAAAGGATAATTTCCTTGCTATACTCTTTTTAATCTAAGACTTTCTTCCATTGCCCAAGCTACACCTTTTTACCTCTTCTCTTAACCATAGAAACACCTTCTAATTCATCTCTAGTCTTTGATATTACACTGTCAGACTCACATTCTAAATAATGGTTCTAAGCATGTCATTTACCCTTTTTTTTTTTTTTTTTTTAATATCTTTATTGATTTCAGAGAGAGGAAAGGACAGGGAGAGAGAGAGACAGAAACATCAATGATGAGAGAGTCACTGATTGAGCCTGCAACCCGGGCATGTGCCCTGACCGGGAATCGAACCCCGATCGCCTGGATCCTAGGTCGACGCTCAACCGCTGAGCCACGCCCAGCCGGGCTCATTTACCCCTTTAAAAAAACATCAGTGGATTGTTATTAACTACAAAATATTATCTAAATTTTTAAGCAAAAAACAAAATCCTAATGTTGGCTTAAAAATTATCTTTATGACTCCTATTTTTGGTAGCTTAGCAGACTAAATACCTTAAATGACCTGAATGCCCTTCCTAGCTAAAACAACTAAAAATGCTAAATAAAATACAAAAATTAATCTTTTGATTAAATTTAATTTAAAATTAATAAATTTTAAAATATTTTATCCCTCTAATGTATTCCTGTTCTATAGTTATAAAAACTTAAGCAAAAAGCAGCAAAGAGACCCACTTGGCCTAATTCTCACTGTGGATTATGTACAAAAATAAATCTAAAATTGCATTCCCTGACTTTATATCCTGCTGTCTTTCCACTGAGCCAGATTTATGATAGTAGGAGATTTATATTCTTTCTTGCATCAAAATAAGTCCCAGTTTTTCTCAATTTATGTTATGATATTATTATGTTAATAATTTAAAAACCTATTGAAGGCCAATTCTGTTAAATATATTTAGTGAGTTTTTTATGATTAACACAAGTTATTGAATTGAATTGAATCTGAAGAATCTTTTTTTTGTACTTTTGGAGAGAGGTGAAATGATGCAAGCTAGATGGTAGACATATAGGGCACTGAAAAGAGGGTGATGGGCGAGAGCTTAGTGAACTGCTGTCTGTGGGCTGGACAGTAACAGAGAAGGTATTAAATAGAGAGGGGGGAAAGCGTTAAGTGGAAAAATGCATAATGACAAAGATGAAACAGGATGGAAAAGCTATAATGGGGGTTAAATATGGTGAATATCTTTAGAAAAATGAAACATTCACTAAAAAACAATGTGGGTAGTCATAAACATCAGGTAAACAATGGACTATTCTTTAATACTCTCTCTTGTATAATATCAAAGTGGTTTCAATTTTGAGAAAGGAAATTTGGCATGAAAGGGTTCTGTAACATGGCCTGCCCACTTACAGGATTTAGGGTAAAAAATGTAAACCAGCTGTGATACCAAGGTTTAAGCATCATCTGTTGTCCATATTCAGGAGCTTTTCCCATGGAATTACTAAAAAGAATTGTATGATGGATAGTCCACATCCTAATTATGTAATTACACAGTAGAAAAGAACAGCTGAAGAGGAGTCATTTCATCCTTGTGTCCCATGTCCAATAATCTCTGTCTCACATAATGGATGGAGCTCTTGCTATATCGTAAACCACAATTTCATTATGAAAGAATGGAATGTGGGCTTTCTTATGGGATTAGAATATGCATGGTTAATCCAGTTGAAATAAAATTAGAAGTAATCTAACGCTTCAACCTGAGCATCAACCAAATCCAAAAGAGTTATTATTAAGATTTTAATATATTTTTAGAAGAAAAAAAAAAGTTCTTGACTTAGTTCCTCTGGTCTTTTCAAGTGCAGCCAGTCCCAAAGCAGGATTATAAGAATGTATTCCAGCAGATAAAGAGAAAGATATTAAGGGCCAATGCCAGGACTTTTCAAGTGTGAACCTAATGGAATATCTAAGTGCTGAGCTCAGAGTAGATAATCAATCATCTATCTTAGTAACTATTTCTGTGCCCTTGATGTCAAGAGAGGTTATATGTGCTGTATCTCTCAGAGAAATCTCTCCCTTCCAAGTCACCAGAAAGCAATTCTAAGTGTGGAAAATGTTATCACTACTATTGGCTATTCAAGAATGGCAGAAGGTGAAGTCAAGCAAATAAGACCATTCACAAGCTCAGCTACCTCAGAAATGTGATAGGATGCAAAATATTCTTTACAAAGTGTGCAGGGAGAGGAGATGGAGAAAAGTTACAAAGGGAGCTGAGGAAGCCTCGCGGTGCAAATCAGTAGCAGGTAATTTTTCAAGACACCTGTAGCAGCAACATTTGCTGATCTTAATGCCTAATCTTTATTAAAACCCCAATGAACTCTAGAGCTACCTGGGAACAGGGAAGGGGAAACTAGCCCAAATAAACAGCAGTGAAACAGGCTTTGGAAAATCTGCCACTAATCTTATCAGGGTAAAACATCCTGGGCCTGGAAAGCAAGAGCTCTTTTTCCCTTCTCCATTCATTTTCTTTCTTTGTGTTTTTGGCCGCCCTCCATGGCGTGGGGTTTCTGGTCACCAGCAAAGCTCTCCTCGCAGAGCCCATGCCTCTGCTCGCTGCAGCAACACGTCTTTCATTGTCGCAACCTGTGACGCGCTTGGGCTTGGAAACGGCTTCGGATTGAGTCCGAGGCCACCAGTGCAAGCTGCCGAGAACAGCTTGCTCGGACTCTGGGGGAAAGATGCTGACTTACAGTCATGGGTAAGGTCACTGCTGCTCCATGATCCTCTAGTGGTGGGAGGGTAGCTCCTGTGCTTAGTAGGGAACTGGGGACATCAGTTCCAGAAAAATGGCTTTGCATTTCACATGACATCTAAGAATTATATCGCTCCCTGTAGTCCACCGTATAATAAGAAGTCTGTAGCTTTCATTCTGTAAAAATTATTAATCATTTGTGGCTGAAAAATGAATCAGTGAAGTTAACCTACATTGTCAGGTTTGATTTATCTGGAGGTAAACAACATTCTAAGAGGATTTAGTGGGCTAGTGTTTAGTAAAAGGGTATGTCCAGGTCGCGGCACTACATAGATTGAATGTCCAAACATTTAAAAGCTCCTTCATCATTGGACTGAATACGAAAATGACAGCCGTCACTCGGTGACCTTAGAATGTCCCGGCGATTTGTAACACACTTTCAGTACTGAGTCTAGCCTCCCATCAGGCCGGGGTTAAATAAATGACAAGTTATTTTTCTGAGTTTAAGATTAATCTTGAGGTGCCCTGTTATATAAATATGTTCTTCTGAGTAGAACATTAATTTATAATTATTTGGAGGAGGATTTGAGGGAGGAAAGAACAGAGAAATGAATATTTTTTTTTTGTTCCTTTTCACTTTATTTCATTAAGTTGGTGTCTCTACACCCCATCATAATATTTTTTCTGTCAATATAGTGATTGCTACAGTAACCACCTGTGCTAGACAAGCACCTGCCTCAAAATGCAATTTTTAGCAAAGATTTAAATTGCAAACTAGAATTCCAAGGCCTCCTGCCAAAACAAACTCGCTTTCCTTTTGAAGAGTGTGTTGTCTCCCAAGGAAGGTTTTCCTGTACAGGATTCTCTATTTTGACTTAATAGTAAATCTCTCTGTTTCACTCTCTCACTAAATTTTTTTCTCTCTCTTGTCAGCTGGATCAAGACAGTTCTTTATCAAGATCTCAAACGGCAAGCTGGGAAGACCCCTTTCAAATTCTAAAAACCGGCTTCTCTTAATCATTATCTCAGTCATATTTGAGGGATCACTTTGTTCCCTGCACACTCTTGCAGCAGCGGAGACTTCCAAGAGAAACCCCTGAGTGTGACAAGCACAGTAAATCTAGAATGTTCATTTCTGTTGTTCTACCTTTTGGGGGGGGGGGGGTACGAGGGTGGGGGAAGTATATTAAAGCTTATTTTATAAATTGGCTTTGAAAAAGGCTAACAAGCTTCTTCTTCCACCTCTTATGCCTTCAGGTCCCAAGGGTACAGTGGTGGCCATGGAATGAGCCCAGGTACTGGAGAGAGGCCAGTTTGAATCTCTACTTGGTCATAAGAGGCATAAACACACCATGCTATTCCTTTTTCTTTTCATTTATTGATTTTAGGAGAGAGAGGAAGGGAGAGAGAGAGAGAAACATCAATTTACTGTTCTACCCATTTACGCATTCATTGGCTGATTCTTGTATGTTCCCCCACTGGGGTTCGAAGCCACAACCTTGTCATATTGGGACAAGGCCCTAACCAGCTGAGCTACCCAGCCAGGGCCGTGCTACTTTATTTAACATAAACCTGTTAATCCAGGTAGCACGGAGAGATAGAAATTAAATATGACTTTTCCCAACATAAACTCATGGAAAAACCAAAAATACCTTCATTAGTGACACAGACTTTCTGATATCTCATATTGAAATGGTTGCCATAAAAATGAATGTTTTAGGATGAAAAATGGTCATTGGAGGCCCCAGGAAGTGATTTTGAGAGACGAGGCAAATGCCAAGTGAGGAAATCTCATTGAATTCAGTTGTAAAACAGGCAGAAACCCTGCTGGGCACGTTACAGGATTCAAGTCTTTCATCACCATGATGTCACACCATAAGACACACACTCCAGTAGCAGCTCAATAAATAACTAACAATAGGAAAGAAATTAAAAGAGAAAGCTGTCAACTCTATGTTTGACATGGAGTAGGACTAAAAGCCTTAAATTATTAATGAGTCCCATCACTTGCGATTTTCTGTCTTATGACTATTGGGAGACACTCCCCTGTGGGTGTCTTGAGTTCTTACACATCTGGCTGGGTACACCAGGAATGCAAGGCTCTGACTGCTCTGCACTGGGCCCTTTGTTGCAGCTGAGGGATGAAGCAATCTCTCCTGCAGGACAAAAAGCAGGTTTGCTCAATGTCCCTCAGCTGCAACAAAAGCCTTCTGTGTGTACTCTGTATACCTTGCCATCTCGTGTCATTCCCCTGGAACTTGGGGGAACAAAAGGAACCAACACAAACATGATACCATTTGCTCTGCTAAGGAAAAATAAAATCCTTTGTCTCTGACTCAGGAATCCCACTTATTCTACAGCATCCATGAAACAGCAACAGGCTAAGTGATTAGCCTATAAGTAGGTTAAACCAAGTCCCAGACACCAAAATGGCATGTGTTGTGCCTTCTACCTAACTGTAACCTTCTTGAGGGCCGTATTTGTGTTGGATTCATCTCTGTATCACCTGAACACAGTATTTGTGTGGAATAAGCACTAAGAAAGTTTTTTGAAGAGAGAGTTTAATATAAATTAACCTATATACCAAAAAGACAATAGCAAATTTTGTGTTCAGCCCAATGTGAAAGAATCTATGACTGATTCTAAAATAAACCTAGAGTTCATGTTAAAGATAAAAAGTGGTAAAAAAAAAAAAAAAATTGCCTGGCTGATGTGGCTTAGTGGTTGAGCACTGACCTATGAACCTGGAGGTCAGGGTTTGATTCCCGGTCAGGGCACATGCCCAGGTTGCAGGCTCGATCCCCAGTAGGGTCGTGCAGGAGGCAGCCAATCAATGATGTTTCATCATTTCATCATTGATGTTTCTCTCTCTTTCCCTTTTCCTTCCTCTCTCTGAAATCAATAAAAAATTTGAAAAAAAGTAGTAAAACATGAGAGAAATACACAGTAACCCAACTGGATATCAACAAACATAATTCTTCTATCTGAACAGAAGATAATAATACCTCATATTTAAAAAATGATTTATAGCTTTCAAAGTTCTTCCACATTTCTTACTTTGCACCTCAAAACACATAGGTAAAAAAAGTATTAATATCCCCTTAGGGATAAGAAAAGTGATTTTGTAAGAAAAAACTAAGATTGTTCAGCTGCTAAGCAGCTAAGAAAGTTCTGCAACCCAGATCTTTACTTCTGAGTTAGGGCTCCTTCTAAAATGAGGCAACATCCCTAGTAGCCTAGTTTATCCATATTGCTTTTCCTGAAGCCCTCCACTCATGCACTGATTAAATGCAATAGATATAGTGCGACCAGTTCTTTCAGATTTTTGTGTCTGTATGGTTGTAAAGTAATATAATTCCATTATTGAATAGGAAAAACAGACTCAAGAATCTTTTCAAATAAGATCTGTTTTGAATACCACATCTTCTCACACCCCACATATTAAACACAACAATGCAGTGAATCTAGGAGACTGAATAGATGTGCTTATTTTAGTGAAAATTTCAACAGCTCGCTAATAAACTCAAGATTTTCTTTTCACATGAAACATAAATCCCACAATGCGGTATCTATTAAAATGGTACAATTGTTAATAGACTAATTTTTTATTGTTCAATTTGGGAATGGGGCCAGGCTTATACCACTGTTAACACTAAGCTTGCTAACTTTAGATTTCCAAAATTCTCTTGTTAGTGCTCTAGAATCATGTGTGAACTTTTAAAGGATTGCTTTTTTGTACTAGTGTCCCAGTTTTTAAAATCATCTTAATTTATGATAATATATGCTGCCTCGTGCTAAGTGGAATAAATTGCCTAAAAGGCAAGCAAAACGCACCTTAGTGTTATAGAGATCAGAAATTACTTGTATTTTCAGGTTCTTCCCAAAGAAAACTTTCAGTGGTGAGAATGTGCCTCCTGTGCTCCGTGTCTCACTCCTCAGCACTGTCTCCTCCAGAGCACTTGGGATTTTTATCTGACATGTGAGAAAAAACAACCAGCATTTGAATAATTGAGTAGTTCTGTTTGGTGATCCAGCTGGCTGCAAAAGTACTCAGCTTGATATATCAAAATCATATTTCATAATTTCTAACTCCTGTGTAATTGGTAAACTATGATGTTTTAGGGCAGCAGAAATGCCATATTCTTGCATGTTGTGGGCCAAGAAGAACAGAGGAGTGAGATCATGAAAACTCCACCAGCATCAGGCCACCGAATGCCCCCAGCGGATCCAGTGGGGGTCAGAGCATCAGTGGGCTGTTTCAAGTTCTAGGTCAGTTGCAATGTGATTTAGGAATCCCCTGGAGAAGGTCATAAATGACCCTGAATTCACTCATGGACATAGACAAAAGTGTGGTGGTTGTGGGGGTGGGAGGTAGAGGTGGAAGAGGAGATAAATGGTGATGGAAAAATTTAAGTTAAATTTAAAAATATGAAAAAGAAAAGAAATACATTATGGATTTGTGTTATCTTAACCAGTGTGTAAACTAGAGAAAAATAATCTGTAATAATATACAATTGATAAATGGTAGTGAATCTTCTAGAAAAAGAGAAAGAGAAAGAAGAAGAGGGAGAAGGTAAGGGATTGGATTAAACGAGGGATAGAGGTTTTATTTTGACTCTTATTCGGACTACCCCCCAGTACTTGGGCAATAAAAGCAATCACATAGTGGTCCAATTTCAATTTCAGGCTAACCTGGAATGGCTCCTTAGATATTATCTTTATGTTAATAACAGCATAATTCATATCTGAGAAGACATAATTGACACTCATAATTACATTCAATCAAAACACAATGGTAGGCCCTGGCTGGTGTGACTCAGTGGTTACACTCACTGAAGGGCTGAGGGTTCAATTCCCTGTCAAGGGCATGTGCATGGGTTGTGGGTTTGCTCCCCGCCCTTGGTCCGGGCACATGGGGAGGCAACCAGTCAATGTATCTCCCTTAAATCGATGTTTCTCTCTTTCTCTTGGCCTCCCTTCCTCCCCTCCACTCTCTCTGAAAAAGTAATGGAAAAAATATCATCAGGTGAAGGTTAACAAAAAACAAACAAACAAACAAAAAAATCCAATGGTAGGATTTTCTTAAGTGAGATGTTAAAGCATCACATAAGTCAGCAATTTTCAACCTTTTGCATCTCATGGCGCACATAAGCTAACTACTAAAATTCTGTGGCACACCAAAAAATATATTTTTTGCTGACCTGACAAGAAAATAGGTATAATTTTGATGGATTTACATAATAATAATAGTAGTGGTACTAGCAATGACCTATCATTTTTGCTCCAAAGTGACTTTTTTAAAAATCAGGTGCCTATACTTGTATATAAGGATTTCTGGTAGCAAGAATTAGCCAATCAAATGCAATCTTACTATGGGACATGATTAATAAGATGCAACTCTATTACATGACCTATATATTTATGGTTCAAGACAGGGCATTCACATCAGATGGCTATCATTGTGTTGGCTGTCATCGTTTTTTTGTTTGACAACCTAAGGGAAAAGAGGTCATTGTCTCTGACTAAATAGTCAGCTATTGCATGTTTTAAAAATTCTTGTGACATCCAGGTTGCATATCGCTGACATAAACAGGATCAACAAGTTACAATGTACAGACTTCTAGAATGGCTAAGCCCAGCAAAACATGTATTTCCCACACCAGAGAAGACTCTTCTTTTAGCATGAACTTGCCATTTGCAATCTCTTTGAAGCCCACTTCTCTATTCCCAGAGAAGAACAGGACCTCTGAGAACGTCCCATTGCATAGTATGAAGATACTTACCAACAATCTCGCCACTTGATGGCAGAGGAGGGAGGAAGAACCAGATGAACGATGATTTTTCTCCTTCCAGGAACATCAACAAGCAGAGCCTCACATATTACCTTTTGTGTAACACTGCAGAATAGAATTGTAACTAGGAAATGTATGGCTGTAAAGGAGAGAAAAATATTGAAAATTAGTTGGTAAATTAGAGGTAATTCTGCTAATATCAAAAGTAACATAAGGTCTGATAAAGACAATGAATCCAACATATAACATAACTGCCCTTTTTTTGGTCTTATAAGTGAGAGTTATCACCTTGGAAAGGTGCTAATCAAGAAGCCAGAATGCATTCCAGTTGTGAATCCAGCTCTGAACTACAAGGTATGGAAAACACAAGTGAAGTAAAAAGGCAGACCTCTCGTATTAAGGAATTTATAATCGGCTGTCTTTACCATCAGTCTTTGTCTTCTCTGTTTATTTCTCTCCATCCTGCACAGCCCTGTATGTGACCCACTCCAACCCCTAGCTGAGAAGCCCTCTGTCTTGGCTCTTGGATTAAAAGAGCCAAGAGTGTATTTAAAAGAGTGTATTTCTTCAGACACATTAAGAAAACAAGCTTGTTTAAGTGAATGAGGAGATGTTCTCCGATTGGCATTAGTCTTTCCCAACCGTAATAGCAGAAAACCAGACTACCACTTCAGTTCCTGCGCGCTTTTCCTACTTTTTGCCACTTATTATGTGACCTTAGGTGAGAACATTTTCGGCTTTTCCTCAGTTTTTTCCCTCTTGGAAGAAAATTAGTTTTGTAGATCTAGGAGGTAGGACCAGTCACAAGCGCAATCCCTTCACAAGACATTTCCTCCCTGGAAGTGAGTGGGATAACTGAGTTTTCCTATTCTGAGTATTTCTATTTGAAATCTAAGTTTACTGCTTTGTGTGTCACCTTGCATATTCATTCTCAGAATAAACACTACACCATTTGGGATGATGATGACCTTTCATTTTTAAATCGAAAATTTGCATTGTTTGAAGTCTGGTTTATGACTAGAATGAAAAGTGCTTTAGGACTCATGAGCTGTTTCCTAGGGCATGAGCAAATGAAACACACAATAGGTGCCCAATAACAAAATGAACCAATGAATAAACACATGGACTATATGTCAAGTTCACCCAGAAAACACAAGACAAGCTTTAGTAGACTTGGAACAAACTGGTTAAAGGTAATGGACATTTTCTCAAAGATATAATAATACTGTGTCAAAAACATTTATTCAGAGTTTTCATTAATGTCTTTCTTTCCAGCACTGCTGAAAGTTAAACAGGGCATTAATGATAAATTAAATCATGTCCACGACTCAGTTTCCTAGATTTCACAATTAGAACCAAAAATAACATCCTAATTTCTGTAGGATGAGAATTAACACTTAAAAACATTCCACATTATCAATAAATTCATGGCTCATTTTCACAAATGGAGTTTGTTTCAATTCTCAGCTGTTGGATGATGATTTGACTTGGAGCAAAGGCAATGTAATTGGGTAACAGCTGAGATGCGCTTGTTTGAGTGGGGCTGAAAGATCCATTGCAGGGTTTCCAAGAGTGTGAATTACAATTCCGATGATATCAGAAGCAACTAATTCTGTTCTTTAGAAGTGCGGACATAAAAGAAGTTTGAGGTTTTCTTATTTCAAGCTTTAATTGAGGGCTAGGTTGTAATTCATTTTCATCCCTGAGTGAGTGGTAAAAACATACACAGCAGGTAATTCACACCACCTCAAAAACTGTTGGTGCAGTAAGAAGACTAATCAGGGTAAGCTTCCAGTAGCAAATTATCAGCTACAAATTAAAACCTTGCCTCATGCTTGCTGAAAGCAACCTTCCTCTTCACCAGCACACACATGTGAATATTAGTAACTGTTAGATTGCAGCAGGATGGGAAGATTAGGGATCCTACCTGCTTGCATTAAAGGGAATCTTGGAAAGGTGTGAAATAAACCAGACTTCAAACAAGGTAAAGTTTTGGTTTAAAAATGAAAATTCATTGTAATCCCCAGTGGTGTGGTGTTTATTCTGAGAATGGAAATGTAATGTCACACGCAAAGTAGTAAACTTAGATGCAGAATAGAGTTTGAAACAGTTTGCATTAAGCCCCTCTGGGTAAACATCTTCTTAGCCACCTTCCTCTAAATGAGCACAAAGGGCTGCTGACAACAATAAGAATTAATTAAATTTCTGATGGTAATTAATCTCAAAGAAACAGAGAAGGATGGTAAGATAAAAAAATTCTTTGATTTTTCTGGCTCTAAGCCATAACCTCAATGCAATTTAAAAGTATAGTAAGTATATTTTTAGCATTTAACCTTCGTGATTTTTGCTTAGATGATGTTGGCGGCTACAGAAGGACAATGATAATACATAAAGAGTTCAAGATGGCTGCAAATGTCTGATAAATATATACGCTATATGCATAATTATGTTATTGTCTTAGATGATCAAAATTGCACCTTTTGTACTGTAAATCTGGTTTTAGTTCCATCTTTCCCCCAACAAAGCTGTTATAAGAGCAATACAGACAAATAGTAAAAATATAGGGCTTTATTAGGGCTAATTTTCAAACTCCCCAAATCTCGGCTGTTTTAATTCAGAAAGTGAAAAGAAGAGAAAAAGGCCTCGTTATGAATTAGCCAATGCAAACTTTCCTTGAAGAAAACACACCGGTTTTAGAGCTATGTGGGCCCACAGCAAGTCTACGACCTGCCGCAGCACTTTGTTTTCCACCAAGTGTCTCTGTCTTTAAAGGGTACCTAAAGAGTCTTTCTGGAAACCAGATAAATTACTTTGGAGTTGCTGAGCTGATTTCCTGAATGCCAAATTCCATGCCTGAGGAAATTTAAACACTATCATTGAAATCTCTGGAGGGGGCGAAGGAGCTGGAGAGGAGTTGTTTAAAAATGGAAATCTTAAAACTGCCTTGTGTACCACTGCAACACCCTCACTCTAATAACCAGCTAGCAAGCCTCACTTCTTTAAATTCACAGATTCGATGCATGCTGAACTCCACTTGGTAAACATGCATATAGTCCTCAGTTCATCTGTATGATAAACCGTTTCCTAGGATTCTACCTTAAGAATCACTTCTAGACAGGATGCACTGGTGTATTTCTGACTGGCTTCAGCATAGAAAGTCAGCCCAGAGTGTGTGTGTGTGTGTATATGTTTGTGTGTGTGTGTTCAGCTTAACTGATCAATAGCTCTTCATTTGAGGCAAAATTATCATAAATGAGGAAGGGTCAAGAACTCTTAGCTTTTTAAAAGCAGATTTCTGTTCACTTTTTAAGACCTGGCTGCTTTGTCCACAAAGAACCCAATGTTTTCTAAGTGCTTCATCTAAGTAAGACAGTGTACTCCACTGGCAGGATCTTCTTGGGAAATTGTATATTTGTCAGGAGAATATGTTCAAAATCTTATCAGATATGTAATCCCAATTTTCTCCTCCAAAGGAATTTGAGGCAGACGGGTATCCCAGCGAGAGGTGTGGTGCTGTGGCTTCTGTGAAGTCTAGCCAAGCGGGGACCCTTGGGCTTGGACTCTTGGACTCCAGGGGAAGCAGAAAACCAAACAAACATGGCATGTTAGCCTTTCTCATTTTAAAGGTCTTGGAACACTTCTCGGAAGAGTTAAGTGATACATGAGTCTCATTAAATCTACTAAGATAACGGTTGGATGTTACTCAATAGATGAAACACAAAACTGTTCTTTAAGACTCAGTTAAATTGCTTGAAGGAACAACAAATTCATACATCAGCCCATTCTTTATGTTCCAAAGTGCAATTTATGGGGCTAAACGAAAGTAAATGTCATACCTTTAATTTTGTAAAAACTTATGTACAAGTCTATTATTCCAAATAATCGCATAACAGCGAACAGCTACCTTTCTGCTCAGTGGGGTGCCATTTTACAGACTTTAAAATTCGCTAAGTTCAAGCAGCTTTCGTTCTAAATAATACATGTGCTAAATATGTCACATTAAAAGTGCTTTTGGCATGTAAATGATCCGTTTTCTCCTAGAAATGCTTTTAAAAGAATCTGAGCTCTTTTTTTTTTTTTGGAAATTCTAAGTGCATTGAATTTCATTGTCCTACAGAACCATGCAGAGTTGAACTGTAGGGACAAACCAGCCGCTGTCAGCCTGTGTACTTATGTATCATTTGAACTGTCAGAAGTATACAGAGTTCTATTTGCTTCAACATGATTTTCTGTTCCAATCCTGGAGAAATTTTCTTTTTCACTCTCTTTTTTTCCCCATGGAACTAAGTGTTCACAAGCACTTCCAGGTCTAAAAAGTTAGCGATTTACTGTTAAAACATAAGGCACGTGTACGAACAAGTTTCCTGTGTAATCATTTAATTCTTCAAACTCTCTGCTATTTCTTCTGTTCTTTAATGCTGAACAACAAAGCTGATGTTTTATGGGTGATTTAAGGTGCTTCCCCACCAAAAAATGAGTTCAAAATTCTTGTGCATAATATGAATAAAATTGAAAGCGTAATCTCTCCCTCTTGGAGCTTCTTTATACTGCTGCTTGGAGAGGAGGCTTCCCAGCCATACCCGCAGCCCACTAAGGGAGAGCCTTTCAGAAATTCTGGATCAATTATTTCTTCTCCCTCCCTGTAGCAGAATTTGATGATATCAGCTATCATCTGCTTTTAGAGATCTTTTGCTCTTTCTTATTAAAATAGAGCCAAGTGAATGCAGCGTGCTGTTCATTATGCAGTTTGTAGAAGTTATTTCTCAGACTACTTAGCTTCAGGGTTCTCCTAGAATTTTAACTTCACCATCTCTTCCCCATATAAAGAAAAAAATTTCTCAAGAAATAACTCAGAAATGATGTGTATTAAAAGCCTGAGATCTATTAGAAGCAAAGGAGTTGGTTTTATGGAAGCACAAATCAAAATATAACC
Source organism: Miniopterus schreibersii (assembly GCF_964146895.1). Lineage (NCBI taxonomy): Eukaryota > Metazoa > Chordata > Mammalia > Chiroptera > Miniopteridae > Miniopterus > Miniopterus schreibersii. The sequence goes on from NC_138101.1 coordinate 140,667,278, forward strand.
ATAAAAGGCACAAATAAGAGTTTAGGATGTGAGTAGGATGGCCAGATTTAGCAAACAACAATATAAGACACCCGGTCAAGTCTGAATTTCAGATAAACAACAAATAATATTTTAGCATAAGCCCCAGCAATATTTGGAACATGCTTGTACTAAAAAAGTATTCACTGTTTATCTGAAATTCATATTTAAGGGGATATCCTATAATTTATCTGGCAACTCTAAATAGGAACCTAGTTAAAAAGTCTAACTTAAGTAATGCAATATAAGACTTTTACATAAACAGGGCTATTTATTTCTCTGATTTAGGCAACGATGATCCATTACATCTATGCACTCTGCCCACTCTGATACCAGTGCCTATCTTTTAGTTTCAGGAATGTGTTCCTAAGAAACAGGTTTAAATGTTTTAATTTCATATGATCAGCTAAGAATGCAGAGAGGAATATGCAATAAGATAAGAGCTGCCTTTTACTTGTTCAACTGGAATTTAAAATATTGCAAGTGTGTCTGTTTTGTGGATATCAAAATGATTTCTGCCCTTAATTTATTTTATCACTTAAATATGTTTATATGAAAACTTGTTTCCTCGAAATGTATGACTGGATTTCAATTTCTTAGTTATATTGACTATTCTTAATGAGAATTGCTTTTAGGAAGAGGGCTTACATTTATTGAGCACCTATCATCATGAGACAAGTACTTTAATTTTTCAACTTAATCACCACAGGAACCCTAAAAGCTAAATACCAATTATTATCGCCATTTACAAAGTTAGCACAAGTTACAGAGCTAATATGGGTAGTGAGCTGTATGACTGGTAGCCAAGTATAAGTGAATGGCAAAGTCCATGTCCTTCCCACTGTGAAAGGCTGCCTTGGAAGAGTTGGCCAAAACGTCCTTCTGTCTTCTACAAGAAAAGATTAGACTTGGGAAAACCAAGATGGTAAAATCAGGACACGAGTCTTGAACTAACTCAACACTGTTAGGAGGAACACTTTCTTTTCCCTGGCTGTTCTTTTAGCATACCTAAAGTGGGCCAGTTAATAAAAATGTTATCTACAACCAGGTACTCGGAATGAGAATATTTTTTTCTGCCCTTTAGATTCATTTCCATATCGTAGAATAGTAAGAATTAAATATCCATGGAACCCAATTTTAAGAGAAAAGTCTTAAACCACGTCTACATTAAGCCTGTAACTCGTGCATAAGCCCCAGAAGCTACTTCTTTGGACCAGTCCCCTCTACAACCACTGGGAATTATTCATTAGCATTCACAGTGAGAAAAATGCATGAGTAACACCATTGCATTTTGCAAAATGCAATTTTTGGCAGGCTGACTAAAATCTTGGCAAGCATTATCATTTTCCCAAAATGTATTTGCATATAGGCTTACTGATTTTTATTACTCTAGCTGGACTCTCTCCAAATTCTCCCCATCCCTAAACTTAAATAGAGCACTTCAGTAAAGGTTTCTTATAAATTAAAAAGCACTATTAGAGCAGGTGGAAACATGAAACTAGCACTTTATGTATTATAAAAGAAAAGCCCTAAAACACATTCAGAGGCATTTATTTATTGTGTTTCTAAATCTGCATTTATTCTTGATAAATTAGAAGTGTTTAACAGGTTACCAGGAAGAAAACCGTCCTAGAGTGTGATTGAATGCATTCTGAGAGGAGTATATAAATCCTAAGAAAGTTGTGTGGGAGATTTAAAGAGAGAGAGAGAGAGACACCTTGTAATTTTTACTTTAATATCACCACCAATCACTTAAAGATTATGGGATAATACACACAATTCACAAAATTGATCTGAAAATATATAATTATAATATAATATAATAATATTATATATATTCAGAGTTTGTTATGCCACTAGGTAAACAGATGTACAAAGGAAACATTGACAAACAGGTACATTTGCTTTCTCAGCTATATTTACAAAAACAAACAGAACTAAAATAGAATAAAAAGACTTTAAAAAGAAGACTCTAAGCCTTTGCCTATAAATCTTTTGATAGTGTAGAGAAACAATGAGCAAAACCCACCAGAATCCGAGTCTTGTTTTTCCCCCTCGATGCCATCACATCAGCCACCCTGACTAGGAGAGCTTTTGAGCAATGCAGAGAAAATTTGAGAGAATTAATTGAGTTGATGGTGTTTCTGACCTTATGAAAGGCAATGTTACAGCTCTCTTATGTGTCTGAATATTTTAATTGCACAAAACAGTTTTCTTTTTATATAGTTTCCAGGTCCATTGTGAAATGGTGGAAATTTTTTCCTTTGAATAATTTTTCTTACAAAGCAGTTTTGCCAAGCGATAACAGTCCAGAGTCTTTGGATTTGAAGTACTTCTGTGTGTTTTGGGGCAAAATACTTCACCGCTTTGTAATTTGTCTTTTGAAAATATTGTCTAATTTTTTAAAATATAGTCTTGCATAAATGTTTTCCATAATTCATTTTCTACATTCAAAGACTCTGAGCAGGTTTACATTTTTTTAATTAAGAAAGATAGGTGCAATAATATATTTAGTCTATTCCACAATGTGGATAATAATTTAAGCATAAGAAATCATGAATTTTGAGGGTGATGGTAATTTTTTTTTGCATTTTTAAATAATCAAGTTGCTCTCAATTCCAAAAGTAGATTTGCCCTTTGAGGAAAGGGTGAAGTGTTCTCATAAGTAAAGTTATATGTATAATGTTTGTATATAAAAATAGCTTTTGTAGCCAAGGAAAAAAATAAGATCACTTGTGGCATTTGGAAGTCTGAATACTGATATGATTTGTTTTTGCACCAAGCTAAATCTTATCTAATGTATATGATGATGAAGTTACCAAAACCTTAGCTTTATTATTGCAAAATACAATGCCCTTCATGAACAAGAATAGCATTTATTAAGCCCCAGAATCAATTTAAACTGCAACCAGAAGGACTTAAGTTAGATTTAAAGGAATATCTCCTGCTAGCACGGTTATCAGAAAGTTACTTACTGAGAGAGTTTATAAAAGTCTACCTTCAGGAGAACTTTGTCTGGGTACCACTGCATGAGCAATCTTACCTTCAAGCTGGGAGATGACCTACATTCCATCATTAAGTTCCTTTTAATCTCATAATTCAAATATTGTTGGTGATAGCAAGTATGTAAAAGAGTTACCTTTTGTCCCTAAGAAACACGTGGGAAGCCTGATGTTAAATTTTTTTTCACATAACTTCAAAACAATAACATTTTCCACCTGATTCTAGTTGATGTGCCAAAAATGTCAAAAGAAAATAATCCTGCCTGGCCGGGCGTGGCTCAGCGGTTGAGCATCAACCTAGGATCCAGGCAATCAGGGTTCGATTCCCGGTCAGGGCACATGCCCTGGTTGCGGGCTCGATTCCCAGCAGGGGGTGTGCAGGAGGAAGACGATCAATGGCTCTCTCATCATTGATGTTTCTCTCTCTCTCCCTCTCCTTTCCTCTCTCTGAAATCAATAAAGATATATTTAAAATTTTTAAAAAAATTTTTTCTTATCTTCCCTTTGAATATTTCAGAAAATAATTGGTAAACCCTGAGAAAACTTCCAGGTTTTCATAAACTGATTGATACCCATCCCAAGGTTATCTAAACTAGGTGCTTAAAGAAAAAGGAATGCCCACCAGTTTCCGGTGCTTAAGTGAATGTAAAACTTGAGCTTTGTCACCTGTAGAAGATTTCAGGTCCTACCTGAGATCAAGCACCTTTTCATTTTTAATATTACATGAGGACCATCACTGTATAAAAAAAAAACCTAAGATTTCAATGGACTCGTAGTTATGAAAGCAGCAGGAACGAAAGAAAAAACAAAAGCAATTAAGTGGGTGTGTATTGTGAGGAAAGGCAACGTGGGAAAATGGAAAACAGGGCACCAGGCTAGGATCCTGGCTACAACCTTCCCAAGTTGTGTGACCTTTAACATATTATTTCATTTCACTGAAGTTCAATTTCCTAAATAATTAAAAAGAAGGTTGGAGGTTTTCTGTGCTGGTTGTTTATAAATTTCTGTTTTAAAGAATAAAATAGGGAAGTTAAGTACAGCAGGTCCTCAGATTGCATCCTTTCATTCAACGCGGTTTCATTATAATCTTGATGGGATGCCCTGGGAACTTAACTCTTGCTTATATCAATTAGCTTAGGTAACACTGGCTTTGTGATACATCATTTCGCTTAAAACTGCAGAACATGTTGAGACTTGAAGTGAGGACTTACTATAAATATCAGCCCTTCATCTGCAATGTGGAAATTTGAAATTTTCTAAACACCAAAAGTGTTTGGTAACTCATTTGGTGTCAACACAGATCTGAGCTCACATGAAAGTGAAAACATTTCACTGCAGAGATATTATCATGATTACGGCACTGCCCGGATGCCAATAAAGGTGTTGGTATTCTGCAAGATACATGCCCTGTGTCCAGTTTCTAAAATCCAAAACCTGTGAGTCTAAAACACATCGGGCCCCTAGGAATTTAGATACAGGGATTGTGGGCCCACGTGGCTATTAATAACCCATCTTTCTTTCCTTGACCTTTAAGAAAATTAAAATATTTAAGTCCGAGCTAAGTAAGTGGTTAGAGCGGCTTGATCTAACCTCCCTTAGGTAATCTGTTAAATTCTTCATTTCAAATGGCTTTGCTATGAGGAGACATAACAGTGGGAAAGAAGAAAGCTGCTCACAAAGAAGACTTAAAGAGGTCTGAAAAACCAAAACGGCCTAAATAAATTGTTGGGTGGAGTGCCAAAAAAATTACAAGATGTTATAGGAGAGAAGCTGGCAAGTCATTAGAGCACCGATGCGGCTGTCTGGGAGGAAGAGAGAGCGGGGCTTGTCCGAAGCAATCTCGCTTCTAATCTGACTACAGCAGGGTTTCCATTTACGTGTTCGGGAGAGTCCTTCCCAAGGCGCAGAGCCTGGCCCGGGCCGTGGGCCCCTCTGGTGGAGCGTGGGCGGCCAGGGTGTTTGAAGAATGGTGTATTCATAGCAGAAGTGTCCCCATCTGTCCAGTCCTGAACGGGCTTTACTCAACTAGACAATTCCTATTTTTTTAGATAATAAGAATCCCACTACTTGGCTTGAGACGAAACACAGAACAGGGGAGGGCTGAGACGCCTGCAGCCCCTGAGGTCTCCTAACAAAGGGCAGGAGTTGCATGCCCTGAGTCCTGTCCTCATTCTTACATCGATGATTATGTTCAGCCTCCCTAAAGCCCTTCGGTGCACTGCTTCATTCCTTATTCTCAACTGTTGTGTCAGGAGCACCTGCCAAGTTTCTCCTAAATTCCTCTTGGATGAATTTTCAGGCAGTTTCCAAAGTATCTCCCTTTTGTGGTAAGGGCTCTGCAATGTATTTCAGGTGAGGCATTTAGAATCCCGCTCAGAGCTGTTTGAAAACTTCCCTCATTCAAGCTGTCAGGGTTTGACAGCCCAGGCTCTGTTGTTATGCACTATTAAATGGGAGCTGCTCTCCAGCCTAGGGGTACCTCTCTTTTCGGTGGTGGGAAAATGGGTGAAGCTTATTGGGGATCCTTGGGGAAGGCGACACCATATAAATGGGAGTCTCGGCAGGAGGAATAAAAATAATAAGTCCCTTTCTGAAAGCTCAAACCTACAAAATTTTTAAATGTGTTGACAATGTTGCATTTTGATGCTTCCATTTCTATTTCTGAGTTTCAAAATAACTTTAGAGCATGCATTTTTTTAGGTCAGAATTTGAGAAAGGCACGCAATGTGTTAGTGTTTTAAGCTGGAGGTTGTCTTTAAAAGCCATAGAGCAGTGAATGCCTTGAAGACACTAAATATTTTCTGGATTTAGGTGAGGGTGAGGAGAGGGGTGGGAAGATGCAATGGCTTTCCCATCTGATTTCTATTTTCTATAAAACCCCTAATGACTTCTGCTGCAGGATTTAGAGGTCATTAGAAAGCAGCATTACTACTCTAGATGGAAACAAATTTCAGCCTGGGCCACTAATATGTCTTGAAGCTCGTAAACATACTGTGTTTCAATTACCTTGATATGCTTTACATGGTAAGAGCAATTACAAAATATCTGGAAGAATTGATGTTGGGGCTAATTATTTTAATTTATTCACGCCTAGATACTGAGTTAGGATATGAGATACTCTTCCATCAGCAGTCCTTTCTTCTGAAGATATGTCTTCATGTCTTGACTCATTCAATAAACATATCATTTGTGTCTTTAAGATATTGCACCAGAAATAGGAGCTATAGAACACACCAAAAAGCAAGTATGAACTCTATGCTAAGGGGCGTGCCCTCTAGAAGAGATGAAGCTTCATGACCTCATAAATCACAGTAGCACAGCACAAAATGGAATAAGTACTGTCAGAGGGGTACAACTGCTCCTCTTACACATACCCATTTGAAACGAAGAGAGCATTTCCAGCTAGGAAAAGCTTCTGGGCAAAGGTTAAATTGAAGCTAGACCTTCCCCTCGGATTTGGGTAGCAGGGAGCCGGAAAGAAGGCATCCTTGCAAGGGAGGGAGCAATCCAGCTGAGAGACGGTGCCCAAGACAGGAAGAGCGGGAAGCCCAGTGCATACACAGGGACAACCGATGACAGAGTGTGGACCGAAGGGCGAGAATATGGGGGTGAGGAGAGGAGGGGAAGGCTGGGGAGGCTGGCTGACAGCCAGGTGGCGGGGCAGCGTGGCAAAGAGCAGAGCTGAGCAGGTGGAACCTTCTCAATAAGCCCTGGGAAGCCACGAAAGGCTTTTGATGGTAAGATGGTATGAGGATATTAAGAGTCATCGGTCAGCAGTACGATGGTAGATGGGAAAGGAGGGAACTGAGGCAGGAGAACAAGCTAGGCAGCCAGTCGAGGTGAGACCTTAACGAAGGGAGGAGCTAAAACAGGCCGTGGGAGTGGATGGTGCAGGGGGCTTAGCTTCTGAGACCTAAGCCCGGTGGGGGACTGAGCTGGGGGGGGGTCAGTGGAAAGGGAGATGCTGAAGCCAGGAAGGTGCATGGGAAAATGAGGGGCAATGTCAATGACGACGGAGGCAGGCACGAAGGGAGTGGGCTGGGTGTCCTAAGCAGGAGCGCTGGTAAGCAGCCAAGAGTGAGGGCCGGGGCACAACCAGCGGCCTGACAGCCAAGGACAAAGGTCTAGAACAACCAGTGGGAGAGGAAATTAGAGAAGACGGAGGGAAAGAATGTGCAGGTTGCCAGACAATTGAAGGTGCCTCCCTCAAAAGCGGTAGCAAAAAGTCATGCTAAAAACTGTGAGAAAAGGGCCTAAAAAAAGCCCCAGTAGATTGGAATTCCCAACAACAACCAAAAACACTTTGTGGAGTAAATATAGATAGCTCCACTTAAAGCAGCAACATTCTGAAAGTCAAAAACAACAACACAGAAAACAACTTCATGTGACGGTATAAATGAAGCAAAAGTGTTTTATGTGAACTTTTCTTATTAAATAAACAAAGTCCATGTGTGTGGATATAAGATATATACACACTCTATTATATATTACTATATATGTATATATAAAATAGAGCAAACCTTGCTTCACTATGAAGGGACATAGTAAGTGACGCTGGTGCACGATACACACTTTCTTCCTACATAAAACCCCCTCTTCACATAAAAGGTACCAGAAGCAAAGAGCGAGGCCCGCGCACAGCAGTGAGGATGCAGTTATGAAACCTTCTCTGAGGCCAGCTGCTCAAAATGAGGTGCGGAGGGAGAAGCCCCCTCCTCACAGAGCTGACGCCGTGGTCCAGCTCCGGGGGAGCAGGCGCTCATCCGTGTAAGCCCTCCCCTCAATAGTGCAAACAGCTAGCCCTTCCTTCTCCCCTAATTTTGGTAGCTATGAGTTTTCCCTCAAAGGACAAACCCACCATAGTAGAAGCAGAAGGGAAGGGCTTAGCCGTAGTCGCACGCTTTCCTAAAAACATTAAAATTTCAAATTTCATCAAGAGTAACAATCTTAAGAGAGAGGGTGTAATTACTACGCATTTGTTTTCTAAGACTATGCATACAGCGTATCATACAATAGGTGGCACTTGACTTTTGATTTTTTTAAGCTGTTAATATACAATTAGCTATCAACTGTAAAATTCTCTCCAATACCTCTGTACTTTTCCTGCTTCTAGTCCCTGCCATTTCCAGCCCACATATACCCAGATTTAAATCCAACGTATAGGTTAACTGACATCACTGTTAGAAACTAAGAAAAGAAAAAGAAAATCTTTCTATTTCTCAGTGCTGACTCCTATAAAATATATCAAGAAAATAATTATAAATTATACATTTAGGATAAAGTTACGTGAATCAGTCCACACCTGGCAAATAAAAAGATATTGTTACCAAAAAATAAGCCCACTGAGACACAGGCATTAATTTACTAGAATGAGCATGAATTGATGTTTCTCCAGGAAAACAGGCGCTGAAGATGCTGGTACCTTGTACTAGAATGTACTGCACACACACATACAAGCCTGTGCGCCCTGACATACCCTGGTGCTTATCAGTGTCTTGAAATAAGAGACAAAGCAGGTTAGCACACTAAGAACTGGGAACCAAGAAATGTGTACAGAGTTACACTTAAAGAAGAGATTAGGAGGAAAAACCCCTATTAGAAAATTCATCTGCCTCCCCCTGAGAAGGTTAGCCTAGAAGATCTGGGATGCTCAAACCCTGCACATTTCCAAGGTACATGGAGTAAACCATGTGCAGATGTCACATTTCTATTAGTTTCTGATCCCCCATGACCATCAGATGATAGAGGCAGGATAAAAAAAAAGAATTTGTCATTATAACACAGGTGAGCTCACTTCTGACTTGTACTAGGGCCTTAAAAGAGAACAGCCAGGGGAAAGAAAGTCAGTTGTGGGGAGCTGGCTATGGCTGGTAAAACTGATAAAGCTGCAGAACTGTCCCTGAAAGTCATGGCACAAGACTGTCCTAGTTGCAGTCCCATCATCCCATTTAAATTTGGGACCATAACTAGTGGGAACAGCATCCAGCCTCCAGCAGGCACAGATGTGAATAACACCTATAATTTATTAAGTATTTACTATATCCAAAGAAGTGTAGAAATACTTAATCTTCAAAACCATGCCCTAAAAATTATATTTAATGGATGATTAAACAGACTTTGAGAAGTTAAATATTTTACCCAAGGTCACATGACTAGGTAATGGCACCAATTTCTTTGATTCTATAACCTGTACTTCTGAACAGCAGGAATCAGATGAAGGATCAGAAACTCAAATGGGCTGAGTTTCAAGGTCAGAATCCAGTTCCAACTGATTCATAAGGCAGAAACCATGTCACAGTGGCAAATATGGAAAAGTCAGAGAAAAATATGTTAGTCACTGGGCACAAATTTTGCAAATTTAAAGCAAAAACCCCCCACAATTCCCCAAAAGTTCCAAGTAAAGCAGGAAAAAAAGGAAATAAGATTGAATGCAGCACAGTATGAAGAATATTTTCCTTCAGTTGTTTAACATTAGAAAACTGGAAATAAATAAGGTCTCGTATCTCCTCTTTTAAACATCTTTAAATATGAAATTCTCATATAGAATGGTTTAACAAAACCTACATGGCAGAAGAAACAGACTGGGGAGCCAATTTAGGTGTGAAATCCTAGAAATTAGTAACCTTAACAACTTGATGAGAAGTCAAAAAAGAGACTGAACACAGAGAGGAAAATTATTAGTTTTCATTGGTTACAAGATGCTATCATAAGTCTTCATAAAGAAACTGAATTTATGAACTGGCTTTGTTTTTTACCTCTTCTTATAAACCTTTTCTTAGGAAAAAAATAAAAGCTGCACAGAAAGCAGATAAAAGTATTACATAGTAGAGTTTTAATTTTAGTCCATCTTATGCAAAATGGCTTCTGCTCCCAGCACGCTTTTTCGTCAATTACCCCACTTAAATCTAGTAAGAAAAAGCTATCATTCTGCCACTAGAAGGCGCTGCCACAAATTGGGATGGACAGTACTCCATGGACCCTAAACTTATAAATATAATAATTTAAAGAAAAAGCAATAAAGATTAGATATACACCAAAATACAATAAACATTAGAGTGATGTAGAGACAGTGCAACAAACAAACAAAATGTACTGAAATAGTACTGCCCCACTGGGACATACATCACCAAGGAGTCTACTTTATGACTAGATTCTCTCTAGATACGTTAAGATATAATGTTATTTGTTCAACGTATTTTGGTTCCCAATATTTTTCCTTTCAAGCTATTGAAGTTAATATTTAACAAACACATTTTCTGCCAAGTTTTAATGTGATATCATCCTCTGAAGAAACAAAGTCTAGAAATAATTTGTCTTTTTGGCAATATTTATCAGTATTTTGACACGAAACCTGAATTATTATTGAAAGTAAGTAGGAAATCAAGGACTCAGATGTCTTGAATTTTTTCAGGTGCTCTCAAGGTCAACACGAACTCTGTGGCAATGAAAGAGCAGATAAATAAAGGCTATATGGTGTCCTATAATCTGTAATATTTCCTATAACTGTGACTATTTCTTAAATAAAAAATTTTAGCTGACAAATTTAATTTCCCCTTTGGGTTTTGTTTATACATTGAAGTCTCTAGTGTCATGGAACTGAACACAAAACCAGGTGCCCTGGGTCTCACTACTTCACGTTTTGACTCTGTCATTTATACCTGTGAACTTCCCTTAAGATCTTTTTATCATAAAGATTATATATACAGTATATATACATACATACATATACACACACACACATATATATATATCTTCACTAAAAAAAGTTTCAACTTGGTGAGGGGGCAAAAAATGGAACTAACAGAGTCCCATTCAGGAAGTTTCTGAAACACCTCCTGGAACAACATGGAAGACAGCAAGTTCCGTCTTCACACAGCTGGCTGGGTTTAAAAGAACCACAGGAAACGCACCAGCTTCCAACCTGTCAGGCACTTCCAAAGGGCAAATGGCTGCAAGCCCTTGGGGACTGAGGGATCGGAGGGATCTCATTTGAGATGGCACACCAAAGCTGAAAACTGGCCTTGGCCCAACAGCTTCAGCCTTGAATGAAATGTGTGGTGTGTGTGTGTGTGTGTGTGTGTGTGTGTCTGTAAAATACACAGAGAGAGAGCCAATAAATGTGATACGAACTCCACAGACATTCTGGTCTAAATTTAAACAGGAAATAAAGTTAGGTCATTGTTATCTTTTGGTCAGGGCAAAGGTGACAATCACAATAATTTTACAAAACACACTCAAATGAGGAAACTAGAGAGTGACAGGGGTTGACAGTCTATCAAAACAGTCCAAAAGAAAATTGTTTATAATAAACATGCCAGGCCCACAGAAGGGCTGTGACACCAGGAGTGAATTTTTCCGTTCTCTCGCTCTGCCTTCGTTATGAAGGCCTGGACTTTCATTAGGGCTCCTCTGAGTGGGCAGTGAGCAGGGCTATTCGTGAGCATCTGCCTCTGGTCTAAGGGGAAAGCGGCCCAGTCAGTCCCTGAGAGCCTGACTGCTTCCAGAGCTTCACTGTTTCTCCTCAGTTGTTTGTTCTGAGCATACAGATAGGCCAACGAAAATCTGAAGCCCCACAGAAGCAGTCCTTGCACAATGAGCCTCTACGCTGAAGCATATAATATTTGACAGCCTTTTGTGAGTAGCAGAGTCCGTGGATTTTTTTTTTTCTCCAGCAGTGATATCCTCTCACCTCATTATAAAATATAACCTGTCATAGCTAAATTGAGGAGTTTTTTCAACAGGGCTGGAAAACTCATCTTTAATTACTGTATCGGGGAGTGCTTCTGAATTATCAGCTATGCAGAAAAAGGCTGAAAGGCAATCTGATCACTGTAAGAAACAGATGCTCCTTGATAAAGGAGCCATGTTGCTGGGTTTTCAGTTTCTCAGGTGATGGTGCTTTGATACGATGGCTTTGAAATCCATGTGAGACGAAAACGAAAAAGAAGCACTTTCATTAGTCGAGGCGTACTATCTGTGCAGACACTGGTTTTAAGGATTTTGTTGGGTCAACAGTCTTATATTATAAATACCTAGATGTGCTCCCCAAGACAATTTCTAATGGAGTTTTCTTTATATCAGCTTAATGTGTTGGTTACTATCATAAATTGTGGCAGACCTGGTTCCAAACTCAAGATCTGCCACTAACCAGCTGATGACCTTTGCAATTTCCATCTCTCTCTAACCTTCAGTTATCTTATCTGCAAAAGAGAGAGAATCATCATATCTACATCATATAACTTTTAAGAAGATTAATAAGGTAATGAATGTGACGAGTTTAGCAATGTACTTAGCACATTATAGCCGCCCAATAAATGGTAGGTATTATTATTAGAAACATTTGGCACTGAACTTCTGATAGTTTTGGCTGAAAATGAAAATAATATCTTCAATGCCAGAATGAGTATTAGGTAGAAGGGCACAGGGAAAAAAAAACCCTCAGGTGTACATCTTTCGATTGCATAAACAGGACAGTGGTTATAAAGGAGCCAAACCAATACACCCTTGGGCATCTGGCATGCTGAGTCCTATTTTAATTAATGTTCTCTTGAAGTCAATAATATGTACAGAACCTGATTCTGCTGATCAGTCAGTCACTCAAAAAAACAACGTTTCCCATGGACAAATGACTCTAAGCAATACTACACACACCATCTCATACTTGGAAATTCACAGTGCACATTAGCATGTTGAAGGCTTTAAGAAGTCCTGCAGTGGAGAAGCCGTCTTTACTCTGGTTGACACAGAATCCCCAGACCTAACCCTTGATGCAACTTTTTCATTCAATGACTATTGATGCACTTATTGAGTACTACTACACTCCAGCCGCAGTGTCAAGCATTTTACATGTATCAACTCATGAAATCACAATAACCATGCTTGAGATAGGCACCATTCTTCAATCTATTTACCTGCCTAGGATTGCTTACTCAACCTGTGACTGAGGGCAGGATCCAAATCCCAGCTCTGACTCCAGGGTCACATTCTGAACCGGAACTTTACCCTCTTCTTACAATGTGAAGCATGTTCTGTCATCAGTTAAGATGCATTCACTTACAAACAAAACTAATTTAACCAATAAAAAGGAGTTCACTGTCTCATTTAACTAAAAAAGTGGTGTGGACTCCCCTTATGGTGGTCTCTCCCAGGTAGTCCTCATTTACTGCCAAAGAGGAGAGAAAGCTTCTCTTCCCCAACCATCAAACACAGTTGCTGGTTTCTTCTGATCGAGTCACACGCCCACTTTGGGCCACGGAAATGTGGTGCGCTGAGCATCCTGGGTTTGGTCATTTGCCAGCTGACTGGGGTGTGGTGGGTTGGCTCAGGCCAACCAGGGCCCATCGCTGACAGAGAGGAAGGCAATTACAGGGAAACGGGCTCCTTGTAGGAAACAGAAGGGGACATGGAGTTCTCTAGTTTGTTCTTTGAATGATAGGATTCCCATTCAAGTCTGAGATGTGTTCTGTGGAATATACTTTCAAAAATACCACTCTATGATTTTCTTATTCCTAAACCCTGTGGCATCCCATGATGAAAATGGGAAAAAAAGGAAAAGAAAAAGGCAATCGAGGAAACTGAAGTCATTGAAGAAAGACACCGTACCTGAGCCTTAACTTTGCCCTGACAATGCTGAGTCTTCTACTCATCAATTCTGATGGCATCTAGGATAGAAATAGACTATAGAACTACCTCGACAATTTTTAGAGGAAAACCTGGAGCAGAACAGACCGATTAAACTTTTTCTTGGCCAAATAGGAATGCCTCTGAGATCTATTTATATAAAAATAATGAAGCACGCTCTCTGTAGCTTATGGAAATAGAATAAAATACAGTCACCTGCCCTTCTTGCCGGTTCTCTCCATTCTCTTTCTCAGAAGTCAGCAGTTTGGTATATATATTCCCAAATTTCCCAGACTTTCTCTACCTTTGCATACACGCATGTGTAAAAATATACATTTTGTGACATAATTGGAAACATATCTTGCCTTTTTTTTTCCTCATACAACTAAGTAGCTTTTCATCAGTACAAGGAGAGCTTCGTTCTTCTTAGTTACTGTATAGGATGCCAAGCACAGGGGAACCATCATTTAAGTTTTTCCACGTGTTCCCTGACAGACATTTAAGGGTTTCTAATATTTTTCCATAAAAAACATAGCTCAAATGGCCATCCCTGCACATGCTACTTTGTGCACCTGTGGAAGCTTTCCTCTACAAAAGAAACCTACCAGTGGAACTGCTCGGTTACGGGGGTTTGAGCACTTTAAATTTTGATAGGATTTGCCAAAACGGCTGCTCCCGTTCACACTCCCAGCAACAGCATCTGAGAGCACCTGTTTCCCCACTGGATGTTAGCAACCCTTTTGCATTCAGTTTCAAAGAGTAATCAACAGGAGTCTGGTTAACTCTGTGGGGGAAGTGGCTCCCTGAGAGCTTTAAGAATGTATCATTAGACATGCAAGAAAACAATTATTTGATGGAGCCCACTCTGGGATTGGTATTATAATAATCATCACGAAAACCCTCTTGAGTGAACAGCTACTTACCTTAGACTTTAAAGACATATACTACCTGCCTTGCAGTGTTTTTTTAGAGGTCAATAAAGGTCACTTATTTTGCAGATGCAAATTTCGAAGTATGAACAAAGTAAGTAAAATTTTCTATTAGGCTGTGTACAGGAATAGAAAATAAGAATCAAGGTTTTTTGAGTCTCCATTTCTTCATTTTTCTGGCGATAAGAGAGCCTTTAAATCCAGAAGCAAAACTCTGACCTGTGCCCTTTGAGGCAGAGCAGAGTCCAGCTACTTGCATTAAAAATATATTTCTGCTTTAACTTCCACTTAGTTAGATGGTGTTTTAAAAAATATGGTGTAGTCTATGCCGATGAAACTTCAAATTCAGTTCCCAGACAGGTGGTGTCCTTTGCTCCCTTTGGCAAACACCATTAGTATTCTTTTAGTGGCTGACCCTGGTGAACTGAGGGGAAATGAGCAGAAAATAAGGTGTCATCTGCAGCACTGAACATTTACTTCTCTCTGTGCTCATGAATAGAATTGTGGAAAAATTCACAGGCTTGTGGACTTGAAGCCTCAGAGACACTGGCAACTTACTCAGGGCACTTTCGAGAACATCGCTTTGAGCTCAGCCCCAGAAAGATGTCCCGGAAGGAAGCTGTGTGGACTCTAATGCGTACCTTGTTCCCTTGCAGAGAAGTCACAACTTACCCAAACATACTTGTTCACAGACAATCTAAATGAAATCTCCAGGCTGATGACAGCTGGACCAGGGAGCACAAGAACACCCCTTCACATCTGGGAGCAGGCTACATGCACACTTTGAGGTGAGTACATTTTTCTGAATACGTGGTAGTTTCTTATGTTTCAGTTTCAGGTCAATGAATTGTAATGGCCTCAGTACAAATATAAAGCAGTTGGAATGCTTGTGACGAAGTGGCTTTCCAGACTAGAAGTAAACTTTTCTCTTAAAGTAGTAATGCTTAGCTAGTTTAAGAGTAAATGTCAGTAACCTTATCTTTCTACAATGACTCTCCTTCTCTCCTTATTGCTTCAGTGCCTTGACGGGGAGGCACAGTCCTGTTCTACATCGACCCGGCTCTATCAGCATCCAGTATTCCCTGTCTAAAGTTTTGACACATTTGTCACAACAGCTAGGGTTCGGGAAAGGAGTTGAAACAATTTCACAAGGCTTGTTATGAGTCACATGGCCCCTATGTAGTCCTCTTAACATCCTTTGTTCCCATCCTTCCAATAAAACATGAGCACCAGCAGTTTCCCCTGCACAGTGTGAGCCAGAAAGCCTGGAGCCTTTGAGCTCCAGCCCCAGTCTACAGGTCATTAAAATAGATGACATTGTTCTGTACATCAAGCCTTTCGTGCCAACTTCTAAATGAGGGAGAAAGACTGCAGTGATGACAATGATCTGTCACCGTACTCCTTTTAATGAAGATACCTCTTCTAATACATTTAAAGAGAATTTGGAGGTCTTGGGACCATGTGGAGAGGGGTTTGGAAGTATAGCTGAGAAGGGAGAGAGTGACCAGAGAAAATGAAGTGAGGCAGAGACTAAGGACAATAAAATATATATATTTGGTTTCCTGAGCATATTATCCTGCTGTTCTGCCTCCCACTAAGATCTATAGATCTGCAGTTCTTTAGAAGTTGTCAGATAACTCCAACTGTTTTCTAAAGTTTAAATATCACAAACTGATGGGACCCGAGTTAAGATGGAAGCCTCTGTGGTTGAATGTGTCTATAGGAGACAAGCATAATGGCAACTTGTATTTTCAGATGATCTTTCTCTCAAAGCTCAAATCATTTTATATATTTGACCTAATTATTCTTCCACAACATCCATAGCATTTGGGAGGAAAGTAGGGGACAGGGCAGGGAGTTTTATGGGGATGAGGGTATAAATACTATCATTTTTTGCCTAGGGTATATAAGACACAACATGCTCAGAATGCCCTCAGTCAAGACTTTTAAAACTTTTTAGCTGCTCTGCCTTTTTATCCAAATGACAACTGATGTTAAACACTAACATAAATAGTGAAAATAAAATAAATCTCTCCCCTAAAGAAATCACTGCTGAGCTGCCCTTCCTGAAACTGTCTCAAGGCCCTGCCTGCCTAATCTTTTTCTCTACCACATCTTCTCCCCCAAAACTCCACATAGCTCAGGATATTTTTAAAAATCACTTTTCTAGGTGAGACAACAAAGAAACTTCCAATGTACAATATGAACCACACTCCAAAATTCTACTCCAAACAGGCAACATAACCTCCCAAGAATGATAGAGAGCCAGCCTCTGTTGCTTCGAGGGAGAGATGCAAAGCCTGCCCTCCAGAGACTATCATAATGCACAATGCAGCAGATCATCTTCTTAACATGTTCTCCTCTGGGGGAAAATTATGACACTGGTTGTCCAAGGCATTTTGAAAAAGCAGACTGACCTTATCAATGTGATTTTTTATTACTATCTCTTCTATCATCATCACAGGTGCTGAGGACACACATTTTTCCAAAGAGTACCTGCAAACACCATTTTTAAACTCAAATTTGACGAAGGGCAGCCCCACTTTTACTCCCAGGATACTACGTATGTACATGTAAGGAGATATGAGCTAAAAATATAATCCTATAGATCTGTTATGACTAAGCAGAAAATGTCTTTCTGTGACAACTAGTGAGGTGACAGGCTGGAGCAGGTCTCAAGCAACCCACATCCTATTTTGCTTCCGAGGGAAGATTTGTGCCCTAGAATGAAAGTGATGTGATAAAAATGTGTGAAATCCTGTAACAACGCAATTCAAGTGTCCTTGTGTATGTTTTTCTGCCCAGTGTAATGGATGTTTAACCATATCTTGCATGTCTTCTCCATCCAAAATGACCTCCAAATATACACTTATAAAATACACAAAAACATTAAGGCTAAGATTAGCTTATGGTTTAGTCTTTTGCTATTCCTATCAATGCTAAAAAATTTTTTAAAAATTAAAAGTTCTTTGTTGATAATAATATTTCAATTTCCCATGATTTTTGGTAGGAAACTCAACATGCCTTGCAGTGCATGAGTCATGTTCCATCTTTGACTGGAGTAGCACTATAATGCCTATGTGTCACCAAAAGCAGAGGCAAATGAAGAGATTCTAAGTAGAGAGGAAAGTAAGAGGTCAAGTGGGAGAATATGAGAAAAGAAAGTAAGTGTGGAGGAAAGAATGAGAAAGAAGTAGGTTTGAAAGAACCAGGTGTCCAGTAATGTCACCATTATGTCAAGGAGACCTATCAACCAGTGCTTACAATCACCAATCAAATGTCGAAAAGGTAGAACACTGTTCTCTATCTACACATCTATATAAAAGAATTAAGAAGGGTATGCTATTTTCACAAGTTGTAGTCATCATAAAACAATAATCTTTTATAAATTAGAAAAATAGACTTCAATAGCTTTGAGGTTTTGGTTAGCATTTGTCCTGCTGTTATTGATTTAGTAATTTTTTCTTCATGCCATTTCTGCTCTTCCAACCCACACACAGCAAGTCAATAATAGAATAGGCATTGAAATTCATTCAATAGTAGTTTATCTCTAGATCTTAAGGCTCTTTTATTCTTCTAACTATTGATTAGTGGTCTGTAACTAGGGTAGGCAGCCTTGACACAGTGGGGCACTGCTTGACAATAACCAACTCTAGTGGCCTGCGGGTTCTTACACATCCAGACTCTATGCTGCCCAAGACAGGAGATCTGATTAGATCAGTGTATTAGTCAGGGTTCTCCACTGAAACAGGACCAATAGGATATATTATAATAATATAATGAATCTTCTTATCTGTATCTATATATTTTACATACATATATATGGTGTAAAATATATAGATACATATATAAAAAGATTTATTATAAGGAGTTGGCTCACATGATTATGGAGGTTCGGACAATGATCTGCAGTCTTCGAGTTGGAACTGCAGAAAAACTACTGATGTAATTCTAAGAATGTGAGGGCCAATTGTGTAAGTCCCAATCCATGGACAGAAGAAGACTGATGGTCAGTTCAAGTAATCAGGCAGAGAGCCAATTCTCCCTTTCTCTAACCTTTTGTTCTAGTCAGGTCTCCAAAGGACTGGGTGATGTCTACCCACACTGGAAAGAGCAATCTGCTTTACTCAGTCTACCAATTGAAATGCTAATCTCATCCAGAAACCTTAATAGGCACACCCAGAAATAATGTTTAGACAAATATCTGGGCTTCCTGTGATCTAGTCAATTTTATTAACATAAAATTAACCATCACTGTCAGTCTTTCACTATCCACAATGGTGGACAGGTTGTTGCTGTACTTACATCCAGTCCATAAATGTTTGCATTTAGCACTACACCCTGGTCAAAGATCTGTGACAAGTCTAGCTTAGATGATCTGACTTGATACATATAGCAGTGATAGAAAGAAAGATCAGGGGCCACTTTTCTCAAAAGGCCTGGCAGTTATTTTGAATTTCAAGGGCTTCTTTCTAGAATAATACCATCACCTAATCATAGAACTGTCAAAACATGTGCACCATAGATCTTATAGATAGCTTACATGATAGAGGCTTAGCAATGGAATTATAAAATGTCATGTGTCTGTGGCCATAGACTATAATACAGTGGTAATCCATTTTTTAATGTAATCCATTCCTGAAGACTGTTGGAGTTCCGAAATGAGGGATCAATGGCGGACACCTGGGTTTCAGGATCTTGCCCTCAGTGGAAGCTGCATGGCATGTTTGACTTCCAAGGCGTGTTCGAGAACTGAAACATTTACTTCCGGGCTTACAGCATTCCTAAATCGAAATGTTTGTCAATGGAGAGGCTGGAAAACCAAGGTACCACTGTAATAATGTTGAAGTATCAGAGATTCTATATCTTCTTTTAAAAAATATTTTTTACTGATTTCAGAGAGAGGAAGGGAGAGGGAGACAGATATAGAAACATCAATGTTCAGAGAGACGTCACTGATTGGCTGCCTCCTGCACACCCCCAACTGGGGATTGAGCCCAAAACCTGGGCATATGCCCTGACCAGGAATCGAACCTTGATCTATTGGATCATAAGTCGATGCTCAACCACTAAGCCACACCAGCTGGGCTCTATATCTTTGGATAAGGAAATTCCTTTTCTGCTTATGATTTGCATATCTGCATTCATGATTAAATTAACCCTATGCTGAGTGGAATACAATTTCCATTTGATAATATATGTTTAATCATTCTCAAACTTTTATTTTCATTATAAAAACTCAAGATAAGGACCCTTTTTTTCTGGTCTTTTCTTCTCAAGCATCTTAACTTATATTTCTTCCTCTGTTGGCTCATAAATGTCAGGGGGTTGATCTTTAACAGTCTTCTAACATACATGCATTGCTTATGGGCTATCTTAATAACTCCTATATTTGTTTCCCTAATGTGACAGACACAGAGAAACACTTGCCCAGGTCCCCTTCAAGTTAGGACTTCCCGCCCAACTGCAAATATTGTGGCCAGCAGACAATTTTGAGGATATGCCTGAGCTATAGATACCCGTACCACTGAGGTGATGGCCTTCCCAGAACAGCCCACCTCTGGTAACTGAGTGAGGTAAAAGTACAAAAGCCTAGCCTTTCTAGCCCATTGCAAAATAATTTTGATGGGCTATATTTTCTCCAGAGCTTTCCACTGGAATGGCCAAAGCTTTGTCAAGCCTACTTCAAAGTTTAACTTCTCACTCTGCCCAATGATGCTTAATCTTTAATAAACATCTTGCACTCCAAATTTTATCTCAGTGTCTGCTTCTAGAGAAAACGAACATAAACCCTCTTTAAAGACACGCATCTTCAACTTAGAAATCAATTAACATAGATAACTAATATAACCTAATAATCATAAAAAGCAAAATATAGAGAATGCAGAAGCCATGATCAAGTCTTAAGAAAAAAATAAAACAGAAGAACCATATCAAAAATATTCAAGATAAACAGACTGAAGAATCTCAGGGAAGATGGGGATGGGGGAATGGGTAGGGAGAGATTAATCAAAGAACTTACAGGCATATAAGTTGTCTTACCCATGGGCACAGGCAATAGTGTGGTGAAGGCCTGGGGGGGGTGCACAGATGGGAGGTGGAGGGGATCAATGGAGAAAAAAAGGAGGACATCTGTATACTTTCAATAATGAAGATAAATTTAAATATACATTTATTCAAGATATTAGAAGTATTGCTATAATTAATATATTTAAAGAAGTAAAAAATAATTTAGAGTATGAATAATGAACCAGAAATAATCAGAAATAATCATAATATTTGGAAAATAACTGAATGGAATTTATAGGAAAAAAAACTAAACTAACTGTAAAATTTTAAAAGCTCAGTAAATAAGCTAATCAATAGAGCTGAAGAGAGAATTAGAGAACTGAAATATAAATAAACTAATCATTACATAGTATAGAAGGGGGAAAAAAAGAACAAAAAAAAGAGAGAGAACATAAAGAACTATAGAATAAAGTCAGAATAGCTAACATATATCTAATTTGTTATGAAAAAGAGATTTTTTTTTAAAATGAGGAAAGTACAGTATTTAGTGAGAATGTCCTGAGACTTCCCCAAAGTTGATGAATGACAAGAATCCTCAGTTTGAAGTAGTATTGTGAATAACAACCAAGGCATATTAAAAGAAATGTGTACCAAGGCTAATTATTTTGAAATTGCAGGGCAAAAGATAAAGTCCTAGAAGCAATCAGAGAGAAAATTGAGATTACCAATCAATGAACAATAAGATAGATAGCTGGCTTCTTAAGTTAAAAAGTGAAGCAGAAGCAAAATTACATGGGTAACATCTTTAAAGAATTTAGAGAAAAATCTAACAACACAGAGTTCTATACCCAGTGAAATTTTCTTTAAGTAAAATGAAAACATTTTTTCAAACAAAAACTAAGAGTCTGTAGCACCAAGATGTTCTGAATAAGGACATTTCTAAAAGGTCTCCTTCACACTGTTGCCTGCGTCTCTGAGGGTTTTTTTGTTAGTTATTTTTTGCTCAATCCCTTTACCTTTTTCACCCAGTCCCCCAACCCTCCTCCCTTTGAAACCTATATAATTTTATTAACTAATGTCACCCCAATAAACTCAATTTTTTTTTTTAAATAAATGCGAGTAAAAGGTCTCCTTCAGTAAGAAGCACTAGGATCTCAGAATGGTTTGGAATGCCAGAAGTAATGACAGCAAAGAAAGTTGTAAATGTATCATTAGATATTAACAAAAAGGGACTGAATAAAATACTAAGAATGTCTAACTAATTTTTTAATAAAGAAAAAACTGAAATACAAAACAAAATAGTATATAAGTCAGAAGGATGATTAGAGATAAAGTTTTTTAAGCTGCTTGTATTGTTTGGAAATGGGGCAAAGATAGGTTAACTTTGTTGTATTCAGTATGTCTGTTTTAATTTCTAGACTAACTCCTAAGAGACTATAAACAGAATATATAACATCTAAACTTGTAGAAAGGCAAAAAGAAAAAAAAATTCAATCCAAAAGAATATAAGAAGTGAGACCACAGAAGAAACAGAAAAAATGAAAAAAATACAAAAGAAGATGGTAAAAGTTAATCCATATAAATCATTAATCACAGTAAGTATAAGTGAACTACATTCTTCAATTAAGAATGAGATTGTCAGAGTATGGTTATAAAACTTATCAGAGTTATTATTAAAATATACAGATATAGAAATATTGAAGATAGGTAATTTAAAAAGATATGCCAAGAAAATACTAACCAAAAGACAATTGTGCAGCTGTATTGTTATAATATGAAATAGACTTTAAAGCAAAAAACCTTGCTAGTACTAGAGTCACTATATAACAAATTTAAGGGTCCCTTCACCAAAAAGATACTAAAGTTCTAAACATTTATGCATCTAATAACTTTAAAATATTTTAAGATAAGAGCATAAATTAATTAAATTAAAAGTAAAGGTATAATAGAGAAGATTTTTAAGAATCCAGCCACTGGCTCTTTGAAAAACATAACATTGACACACCTTTAGCAAGAGATTATGAAGAGAGGAGCACAGATAATCAATAGTATGAATGAAACAAGTTATAATTAGAGATTCAGCAGACATTAGATTAAGAATAGAATATTAAAAACCAGTTTATGACATTAAATATGAAAAGTTAAACAACATAAACATATGCCTACAAAAATATGCTTCAAATAAACTGATTTGAAGAAAACAGAAAAACAGAATTACATAAACAAAGAAATGGAAAGATCTCAAAATAAAACATTAGGCCTAGATTATTTTATGGAAATGCTCTGCAAAATATTCAAGGAACAGACCATTTTAATCTTATACCAACTTTTTCATAAAAGAAAATGAGGGCTCATTTTCCAATTTGTTTCATTTTACCAGTATATCTCTGATAGCAAAACCAGATAAAGATAATATAAAAAGTGTAAAAAGAAAGTTGAAGTCCAATTCAATTATGACATGGATGCAAAACTAACTAAACAAAATGGTAAGTAACATACTACATCATGACCAATTTGGATCTATTCAAGTAATGAATAGCTGTTTTAACATTATAAAATCAATTATTCAAATTTACTGTTTCCTTACTGTTACAGTCAGCTATAAATATTGTTTTGATTAACAAAAGGTTACTAGAGGTGACATGTGACATTTTTAGGCAGAAGTATTTAATTGCCATCTTAGATGCTCCAAAGCTATCTTCTGCCCTATTGATGATGGAATCATGAGTTGATATGAAGAATACAGTTTTGCACATTTCCCTGCAGAACAGAGGTTCTGGTCAGTTTTCCAAACTTGCAACAGATTTTTCAGAAGAGAAAAATATATTTTGTGTTTTGCCAAATCATTGAAGTTTTCAGAGTTGTTTGTTACCTAGCACAACCTAGTCCAACCAGACTGGTATAGCTATGATAGCATAGAACTGACTCTGAGAGAGACAAATGAGCTGATGAAACAAAATACAGTGCCCAGGAACAGGTGCACCTGAATGTGGAAACAGCATACGATGGGGATGGCAGTGCGGATCAGTGAAGAAAGGATGAGTCATGAGATAAAATATCCTGAGGCAATTAATACTCCATATAGAAGAGTGAAATTGAATCACTGCATTATGCTATATGCAATAATCAATCTCAGATGGATAATAGAAATACATGAAAAAAGAGAAACTTTTAGAATATTACCTAAGAGTTTATAACTTCAAGATCTGAAAGGGTCACTTAAATAAGAAATAAAAAAGACAAGCATAAAGGAAAATTCATAGATTAATTCAACCACATATAAAATGAGAACTTCTGTTTGTTCACAGATTCTATGACAAAGTGAAAAGGCAACCCCTCAAACTGGAGGGGATGTTTAAAAATTATATAATCAACACACCATCAGTATTTAAAATGTAAAAATTCCCACAAATACATAAGAAAAAGACAAATGTCCAAACAAAATTGGGACAAAAAAAAGAACAGAGTTCACATAAGAAATCCAATGGTATAGCCTGGCCGGCCGTGGCTCAGCGGTTAAGCATCCATCCACCTATGATCCAGGCAATTGGGGTTCGATTCTGGGTCAGGGCACAAGTCCAGGTTGTGGACTCAATCCCCAGTAGGGGGCGTGCAGGAGGCAGCTGATCAAGGACTCTCTCATCATTGATGTTTCTATCTCTTTCTCTCCTTCTCCCTTCCTCTCTCTGAAATCAATAAAGATATATTTTTTAAAAAAGAAAAGATATCTAATGGTATGAAAAGCATATAAAAAGTTGCTCAACTTTTTAAGAATCAGGTAAATGAAAAGTGAAACTAATCTTATGGCTATCATATTGACAAAAACTTAATAGTCAGACAACACCAAATTTCTACAAGAAAAAAAATTCTTATGTGTACTAACAGGGCTGGAAATTCACTCCACTACTGTAGAAAATAATTACATATAGGGTTATATATATACACATATATATGTGTGTGTGTGTATATATATGTATTTATATATATATATATATATATATATATATATATATATATATATATATAGTTGATTCTCATTATCCATTGTAGTTATGTTCTATAAAGTCACTGCAAGTGCCAAATTAGCAAACACTGAACCACTCCTCCTAGAGGATATACAGAGTTAAATTCCTGCAAGCCTGTAATCACAGCATTTTTACCAACCCACCAGTGCATAACCTCGTTTTATGTTTATGTTTAAAGACACCTTATTTAATATATATATTGTAGATTCATTAACATTGAACTCATGGCCAACAGCACCATAATTCATGCATGAACGGATCTTCTCTAACACATACTTTGTCTGTAAGGCACAGTACAGCCTTCTTGCAATTAGGACTCTAGACAACACTTCAGCATCACCCTTGAGGTCATTTTAACAGCAAAATCACCCAACAAAAAGCACAAAAATGTAAGAGACCTGACACTGAATAGACTGCAGAAAGGACACTTGTTGACATCATGAGAGCTGAGATAAGAAGGCAGAGCATCATTTTATTGTCTCTCAGCTGGGGACATGCTTGTCAGGCTACTCGGAGTTTTCACTGCCCTGCATGTTTGCAAATGACAGGAAGTGCCACAAACATGGATTTGAGGTTACAAATAAATTTTAGTAAATAGGTACATTTCCAGTCTTTGAAATCTTCAAGTAAAGAAAATTACCTCTACACACACACATACACGTTTACATGTATTAAATATTTAATAATTTTTAAAAGGGAAGGGGAAAACACTGTACTTTTCTAACTCAAAGGTACGATTGAGCCAAATGCATCTAACCATTTAAATAAAAGTCCTTAATCTCCCACTCTCCCCCTCACACACACTGAACCTCCCACTCAGGTATCTCAGGCTGATTTCTAGAAGTAACCAGAATGCTCCCTGCGAGCCCTTGTCAGACTGCTGTGCCAGTCCCAGCTCTCTGAGGTTTACCTGTGCTGCCTTCAGAGACTTTCGGGGAAGATTCACCACTGCTGCCACCTAATATGAGAAAGCCAGTGACCATGCCAGTGGGTTGTTTCTGGATTCACCCCAAAGCATCTTATGATCCAGGAGTCGATGGGAATCATGCATAGGCATAAGAAAGAATCTTCTCCACAACTGCATTTCAGTTGCTTGCCTGGGCTCCTAACACTACCCCTGAGGAGAGTCCTACAAAATCTCTACTAAGTGGAACTTTAGCTACTGCCTCTAACACTCCTCACTGTGTTCAAAATCAATCCAATGAATTCAGTGGAGGAAAGAATTCCTCCTTCTGGCCCGTCTCCACCAAACTCATCTCTCCTCTTCATCTACTACAAATAGAGATAACAAGTACACAAAAACATTGGGAGAAAGAAGGTGGGTTATTATCTACACCTGGCAACTGACAGCCTTGTTAGAGTTCATCGGAGGAAATCTCAGCTTCCTAACCTACTGACGAATTCCGTCTGTGGAGTTTCCTTGAAGAATCCTAATTAAAAACCTTCTTTTGCTCACAATGTTAAAACAAATTGGAAATAAATTGGCCATATGCTTTCCCATTTTTTCCCCACAGCTGAGTTAATATGTCAGGTTCTACAACTCAAAATGTGGAAAGAAAGAAAGAAATACATTTTCCTGGAAAGATAAAAACTCTGATGATTGCCTGATGAACAGATCTCAATAAAGATTTCCATTTTTTAAGCTGAAATGGGAATATGTGTTCAAACATCAACCTTAACTCTCAACAAAAAATAAGATAAATATAAATATTAAAAAAAAAACACATATTTAGTAATACATCCAAGGGAATGTGAATTCTTAAAGTACTAGATATTTACCTTAAATTTAATCAGGGCCTTTTATAAGACTATCACTTAATTTTGTGCTTCCCTTCAATTCCAAATTTCAAGAACTCAATAAATGTAGTTTATCAACTCTTCTGAAAGTAGCTATCATACCCCATGGTACATGTATCTTTCTTCTACATGAGAGTCAATCACATTAATAGTGTTGTAACAAGGATATATGCAAATCAGATAATCACTGATCATGATCAATTTTAACTACTCTCAATGTTCTTGAACTTACTGAAACTTAACTAAGTGTACAGAATGTGATTAAAGGTTACTAGAATTTAAATATTTTAGGTTTTCTTTCTAAGCTTTACACATTAAAATCAGATGCTCTTTTTCCAGTAATAAAAATGCAATTATTTGGATTTGATGGTAGGACAAATTCCATCATTTGGAGTTGTCTTTATAACCACTTTTTTAGTGTAAAATACAATAATCTCTGTGTTTCATAATAATCTCTTGGCTTGTATTTTTAGATGTCCCTTCTAATTCTACACAGTTTCTTTTTCTCTCATCTTCTCTGATACTTTCAAATTCCAAGGTTCTAAATATCTTGCAAACACAACAATGAAATAACATGGATAACTAGAAAAACTATGTTTCAAAGGACTAAAACTTTTATTGGCTTTTTCCCCATTCAAAGAAAATAATTATTTCCCTGAATTAATACATGTCTTGTCTTTTATACTGTACTTGATGGCAAGAACAGAGGTTCAAAATTTTAAGTTAAAGATTCCTGAGAATCCCTTAGATAATAAAACTTGTGGTTAATATTCAGTGATAATATATGTATATTCTCCAGCCTTAGGCGATAACAACTAGATGCCATTATTCTAAGATATATGAACTATGAAATTTAGGCAAATTTAGCCTTATGAATATACAATTTTATGGGTGTAATGTATTGATTTTTTTCACTTATAGACATTTCCCTTCAAAACAGTCTTTCTAATTTCTATGTCCATCTTCTGTTTTAAACCCACAGCACCTTCTGTAAGTCCCAGGTTACTCTTTGGAAAATTTCTGATGTTACTCTTGTTCTTTCTAACGGTGTAACTAAGGGTGCTTTTTTTCTTGTGTGGCCGAAATTAAAGTGAACTCAAAGTTCTAAACATAATTCTACAATTCTTCTTAATTCCTTTTGTCCTAATGTCCAACATTATTTATGTATCATCCTGTCAGAATGTGCATTATTTTTTTTAATTGTCTTAAATCCTTTTTGGAATAATACAAAAGAAAAAAGCAAGCACTCATACACAGAATCCTATTTAGGACTCTGATAAGTAAGTCTGATTTCTCTTTGGCTGCAGTGGAGATATGTATTCATCAGTTATTTGGCCTATTAGTCATTGCCTACTTTATACTGGGCACAGCAACATGAAAAGGAAGACCCTCATTTCTGTCAATGTAGTTCACAGCCCAGAAATGTAAAACACACATCTAAACAAACATATTTAATGAGATATTACAATAATTAAAATACTCATAGATATAGGTGGGCACAAGAGACTGAGTGGTCAATTCCCCAATGAGGTGTTAGGTTGAAGAAAAGTGATCCAGATGAAAAGTATTTTGGAAAGGCTGTGTGGGAGAGCTTACAAGCCTAGAGAGTTTTAGGAAACGCAGAGCAATCTCTTACGACTAAAGCTTATGAGGCAAAGGGGTAATTTTGAAAGAAAAAGCTGGGAGAGAGTTGAGATCATGGCAGGCCTTGTCTGTCACAATCAGAGTTTAAGCTTTATCCCATGGGCAAAAGGAGACCAAGGAAAGAAGCTAGGAAGTAACATGATCAACTAGTTTTATTTAGAGAACATTCCATAACCATGAAGACTGGATAAAGGCAGGGAGAGCTGTTTGAAAACTACTGCAATAGTCCTCCTGACAAGAGATTTGGTTCCTTCAGCTTGGGGGTGTGGAGAGCATAAACTGCTCTAATTCCCCCTGAAAGGAGAAAGTAAGGCCAGATAAAAAATATCATATGAACAAAGAGTCCCTATAGACCATTTGATGTGTGATCTATGTTTGAAATTAAATTGGGGCCTTGATTGCCCCAGCTGGGACCTAACCGGTGCTTAATCCAAGGTCATGTCGGGGGTGGTAAAAGGGAGGAAGCACTGAACTATTCTCCACAGCAACTCAGTCTTAATTTTGCATGTGTTGAAAATGAGCTCTTTGAGAAGGCCTAAAATGAACAACTAAATGACATTAAAAATAGATACTGAGTTAGCCAAGCATTTCTCTGAGTTCCCCTAGGCCTCAAGAGTGTCTATCTAAAATTCTTTGGAGTTTAGAAGGGCAAAGTCATCGCTGAGATGGAAAAATTTCCCCAAAGAAGGGTATGAAAGGTCACCAGCACTTGGTTCTATTCAAGAACTCTGATCCATTACAATTTGAAACTTTCTAATTCTCAGAACCCCAATCAGAAAATTGTAGCTTCTGTTGATATTAAATTCTTTTGTCCCCTCGATTCTTTAACTCTCCTTATATTAAACCAGCAGATGAAGCAATAGAGTAAATAGTTATTTTGGCCTAAAACATATGAAGAAAAAGCTTAAAAGTAATTTTTGTGCTTCTGAAGAGATCTGGTCAACCCAATCAGCCCAGAAAATAGTGGGAAGTACAACAGAAGAGGTTTTGGTTTTGTTCTCAGGGATATTGTTTCACCCCAAACCTTACACTAATTTCTCCATGGTTTATTTGTGCCCAGTTGCCTTGGGACAGTGTATCCACTAAGTGTTATAAGCATATTCATATGTCAATGCAAATTTATTAACTCATACAGCATTCTACAGAGTATAAAATTGCATAATTACAGATATAAACCAGGAATGGCAGCAGGCAATAACATACCCAATCTGAGAGGTGTGTATTATTTTCCTTAAAAGAAAGATTGTATTCAAAGAAGATTATTTATAGTTTCCTTTTAAATAATGTCTAAAAGTATTCATAAAGCCAGATTAAACTTCCATAAGTGACTTGGTGGTTTTCATTCCCACAAATATGTATTGCCTCAGTTCTCAAAGTTGGCTGTTGATTGTCAGTCAGTTAAACCCAATGAGCAAAAACATGAAGAGTTCTTGTTTTGAGAGCAAGTCTAGCTTAGCTTCACTAGGTCTCCAATCTAGGATTTTTTTAATGTATAGAAGAAGAGCAAGATCTTGTAATTGGAAGATTTTGTAAAGTCCTTTACTTGAACAGCATCTATAATGATGTTAGATGAGCCAAACAAGCCTATTTCTGATACCCAAGCCTTCAGAAATAACAGCATGAAGTATTAAGGTATATAAGGGCAAAAATATTTACTATCATTGGTAATGGTTCCAAAATTAGAAATAATTTAATTATCCTTCTATGGAGAAGTGCATAAATATATATTAGGTATTATCTCTATGCAGAGGCTTGGAAAGATGTCAATAATCTTTTTTTAAGTAAATTAAAGCAAATTATAAAAAAATAAGTGTAGATTAATCTCATTTTTGTTTAAAAAGAAAAAAACTAACTCTAATGCTTGATGTATGGAACTTAAGTTTTTACTTTATAAAAGTATTTATTGTTTGATTTAAAAACAAAAACAAAAGTGCTATCCTTATCATTTAAAAACAACAAAAAATATGGCTATTAAATTTACCTTCCTGCCTCTAAGAAATATACTTCCTGAACACAAAATCTCCCAGGTATCTTTTAGTCATTTTGATGAATTTAGCTCTGGGAATTCCAACTAATACAAATCAGAACTTCTGATGACACTCAAGGGATATGACCTCACAAAAGCAGGACTTTAAAAATAATTTGCATAAATCTTTGTGGACCAAAAATATTAACTTTCATACAGCTCTAGTGGCAAAGTCAATGGAATTTTAAGATCTTCCTTAGGCATGATTGGATATCTCTTCATAATTCTTACTACCAGTTCCCACTCTTGCCCTTTTATAAATGGATAAACTAGGAATGCAGAACAAGTAGTAACATCTGGAGGAGGTGGACAGTAAGTGTTGATAACTGCAAACATACATTCAGAAATGGCCCAGTATATTTAGGCATCTTATTATAACAATATCGTTTTTTAAGCAAAGATTTTCTCCACCTTTTATGTGTATACCAGCACACATACCATAAGCTGAAAGGATTCTCTCAATTTCACAGTGAAGTGGATTTGCCTAAACTGTTGACTAAAAAAAATAACCTTGGAAATATAGTAGGCTTCACCTATATAGGAAATGAGAGATTAATTCATATAGCTGCCTCATAAAGTTCAGCTATATCAATGAGGGAAAAAATTAATTCATTTCTAAGTGAGAAAAATCTGCAGAATTAAACATTATGTAGATGGAAAGTAGCCATATTTACCATTTCTTAAGTTACCAAAATAAAATTGAGGAATTATAAAATGTGTTTTTTCAAAAGCTTATAAATCAGTACATGTCAAGAAATAAAGAAAAGTCTCACTTCCTCTCTATTTCCAAAATCATCTTTGCTGGAGTCATATATGTTCTTGTTCTAAGTAAGAATCCATAATTTATTTCAAAAGTAGGGCAATTGAGAGTAAAGAACACAGGGAAAGTGCCTATCACAAGGAAAACTGTAGTACATTAGGATTAGTTGGAACTCTGAAAAGAGATTGTAAAATAAGTCCACAATATTATGTTCCTCCTGTCCCTTTAAATTCTAATATTTTTTGTCCTTTTAATATTATACCAATCATACAATAATGTTTGCCAAAAACTTAGCAATCACCAAATGTTTTACAGATCCAGATTTCCCTTATACCTACAGTAAGTGCAAAGGGCATATTGCATTCCGCCCTAAATAGCCTATTATAAATTGTCTTGGGGATCTGTTAATCTGGATATTTGCTGAGATATATTAAATAATCTTGCATTTGAGAACTA
The DNA here is from genome assembly GCF_964146895.1 of Miniopterus schreibersii. Taxonomy (NCBI): domain Eukaryota; kingdom Metazoa; phylum Chordata; class Mammalia; order Chiroptera; family Miniopteridae; genus Miniopterus; species Miniopterus schreibersii. The sequence goes on from NC_138101.1 coordinate 140,698,564, forward strand.
TCACCTTGAAATTAAGACTCACTTTCAAGTCATAAGTCAGTGGTTATTTCTGAAATAGACACATATATTCATTTTTAAAGGAATTAATTTAATGTTAAGAAAAGTCAGAATTCCATTTATTAAGCACATAAGTCCACAAACCAGTGAATTGTATTGATTGATAACTTAGATAGAAGCATAGTTTTACACTGAAAACACTAGTCCAGTGGGGTATTACCAGGAATCAAGGGGGGGGGGGGAAGGAGTTTCAAGGAAACCACCAAATCTAACTATTTTGTTTCAGACATGAAGAAACTAAAGTCCAGAATGTATTCGATTTAACTTTCAGAGCCTTACAAAATAGTTTTTTCACAAATATATATTGCAAAAAAGTGATATCTTTTAAGATTATATTATTGACATTGTTCTGGAAAGTTAACCTTCTTTATAATTAGAATCCACTATGCTAACAAAAACTCAACACAGAAGCCTTAAAGTTTTTTCATTATATCTTCAGCATAGTGGACCAACAGAAGCCTTTGGAAATTTCGAGCTGAAAACTGGCTGGGGAAGGAACAATTAAGATCAAATGCTTTTGAATGACTGCTAAAACCACCAGTGCGCATGAGGTGTTCTAATGGGAGTAAATCAACTGAAGGCAAAGCACTTCAAGTTTTAGATCATGGCCTCTGATTTTTTATGATCACTTAATGCAGCAGTTTTAAAAAATGAGGGTGCACCATCAATATATTTACTTACTTTTAAATTATACTTCTTCTTGAGCTAATTACTTAATTCTCGTGACTTCAGTACTAATTTTATAGGATTATAAGGATTAGATAACATAGGCCTAATACATAGTAAGACTCCCATAAATATTCTTTACACACACACACACACACATACATACACAGTAATATATATACACACATATATATATACACATATGTAAACTGTACTAATATAATAGGTACAGAATGAAACCCACATAAAATAAAAATCTGAAAAAGATAAGCTAAAAATTATAAGTAGAATTTCTAATATGCTTCCCCCTCACTCCAATAAATTATCTTGTAGAACCTATAGAACACCTTCACACCAATCTGGAAATCATTTCTTCAGAGAATTCCTATGTTGAGGGGCAAGCTAACAAAAGACGACCAAGACTTGGTGTTATGCTGGAGCCAGCGGGTACCAGTTGGAGACAGCCGCTTTTTCCCATATCTGCATCCCTTAGTGGTATCAGATTGGTAGCTTGAAGTGGACTGTGGGGAGAGTATTCATCCTACCGTGGAAACTGGAAAGCACTATCACCAGAGCTTTTTTTCCCCTCTAGGGGGACAGTCATTGGAGATTCACCAGCAAATCACTGTCAGCACTTCAGAAGGAGGAAGAAAAGTAGGAGAATTAGGTCATCAGTGACTTTTGAAAAGACAGTTTCTGTGAAGTGGCTAGGTAGAACCAGAAAACAGGGGTTAGATAGGGAATGAGAAGCTGGAAAAAAAGAAGACAATGAGAGAAAGAAGTAGAACCAAGCCGCAGCCTGAGAAGAAAGCTTTGTTGTGGAAGGAGGGGTAGGAGAGAGACAAAGAGGTCAGAGGTGAAGAAGAGAGTGGAACAGGAGTTGAGTGAAACCGAGATGAACAGTGGTTGGAGCCACAAAAGCTCTGGGATGGGGATGTGGTGTGTTGATCCTGTTCTATGGGAGATGGTTATAGGAAGACAAGATGACCAGTTAGAGGGCACAGGCTGAGCCAAGCAAGCAGAAATTGGAAAACTCTGTAGGAAACAGAAACACTGTAAAGGGATCCAAAGAATGGAAACTAGAAAAGCAAGAAGAAAAACAAACAAACCTGAATTACAGATTTCTAACTGGTTAAAATTAGTCAAATGCAATTCTAAGGCATTTGCTTCTACATTTTTAAAGAGGCTAAAACTTCATGAAAAGCAACAATGCTTACTCCTCTAGATGTGGTGACCTAACCATTACTTCCACCTGTTTAAGTTGTTCTATTTTATTTTGTTGAGGGGAAAATATTACTCTGACTACGTTATTTCTGCATGCCGAGTTTAAACATTTGATTGGAAACGACACTGAAAACTGCACATATCATTTGTGTGCTTAGCACTCACAAATTCCCTCTACCTGAGAGACCGCTGAAAGCATGGGCAGAATATTGTACCGATGCCTTTGAAACTGGGACAAAATCATCCTGTACAAATACATCTGCCACTTACAGTAGAAGACAAGCCTTTAATTAATAGGGTTTATAGTTTTGTTTTCTTTTTTCATTGCTTCTTTCAACCTAATGTTCCCTTTCCATGCCCCTAAAATAGGAAAAGGTAAAGGCTAGATGAAAAATAAACTTCCACAGGCAATATTTGCAGAGCTGTTTCTGATAAATAGTCAAACTCACCAGGCTCTTAAATCATCATTTATTTGCACCTGTCTTTGAGCATGGGTCTTTGTGCTACCATAAGCAATTCTTAATTTCCATCAATAACCTTTCATTTCAAGCATGGCCAGTTTGCATTATGAGTGTGAGAGCTGAGAATCATCCTTCTTTGGAAGCTGAAAATTGAGGACTATAATATAGGAGGGTAATTTAAAGATTGGGCTAAACTCAACTATCACAGACCAAGTGGGGCCCAATCTGTAAATTGGGTCAGTTTGGGGAGAACCCTCAAGTCCAGTGGAATTGTTACTGAGAAAACTTACAAGAATGTACCTAGCTCACCTGAGTGGCTTTTGCTCTTGATTACATTGTATATGTTTGATTTGTGCTGTTGATTACTCATCTAGAGTTAACTAGACCCCCTGAGAAACACCAATTAAATATTTATTAAAACTGTAAGAAGTACCCTGCTGTCTAAGGAAAAACCATACCAGGCTTCCAAACTGTTACTACTTCAAATAATATATGAAATACATAAGAAAATTGGAAGAAAATATTAGTTCTGAATTTCTTGCAAGAGGCTAGAAGAAACTCAGATTTGTCAGGAGGAGAGAAGTGGCCTAGAAATTGTGTTCAATTGGGGCTAGAAACAATAGTACAAATTGGTTGGATGCCTCAGTGACTTCAATAATGAATATCACTGAGTACTACTTGGAATATGGTAGGTGTTCAATACATACGCTTTGAATTATCAACTGTCTAATTCACTAACTGAATCAGACATTAGAAATGTTGCCCTTCAGAACTCTGGCTGGAAACAGAGGTCAAAAATTATGACTCAACATGGAGAATACCAGTTACTATCAGGAAGTAGCAAGAGGTGTAGTAGTAGAACTGTCATTTGATTAAAAATGAGTCATTACTAATTTTCAATATGATATGGTCTGAATGGTTGTATGCCTTGAAAAATCATATGTTAAAATTCTAACCCCCAAAGGTGATGGTATTAGCCTGTAGGGCCTTTGGGAGGTGATTAAGTCATGAAGGTAGAACCCTCATGAATGAGATTAGTTCTCTTACAAAAGAGATCCCTCGCCCCTTCCACCCTGTGAGGGTACAATGAAGTCTGTGACCAGAAGAAGGACTTCACCTAACCATGCTGGCACCCTGATCTTCCAGCCTCAAGAACTGTGAGCAATAAATTTCTACTGTTTATAAACCACCTAGTCAGTGGTATTTTGCTATAGGAGCCCAAATGAAGGAAGATACAAGAAAAGACATGTGATAAGCAAATGAAGGATTTCTTGGTGTATTGTTTTAACTTTCCCAGTTTATGGTAAGCATGATGCATTTATTGTTCCCCTTTAAGAGAAAAAAATAATTACATGGGACTATATTACTTTCCATTCTTTGTGGTCACAGATTAATCATTTTGCATTCTAAAAATCACATGCTGGTTTTCAGAAGAGAAATGAAAAATGACTGGAAACAGTTTCTCTCTTTCATTTGTTACTCAAATGAGTTTGGTTCAATGCTGTTTAGCATAAGTGGTAGGTTTAACCGGTAGAATCACAGCTCTGCCAAGAACGGTTAAATGACTTTACATGGCAGCTAAATAGAGGCTCCTCCAGGATGTGTCTAGCACCAAGGTGGGAGAAGGGGAAGGAAGCTTAATCCTATGGAAACACTGCAGCATATTGTGCTCAGAGATTCCAAAAACAATCAATCCTACCGCAGTTTTTGGCAAAAGTAAGCATCTTAACATCTGACCTAACAGTTACATTAACAAATTATTAAAATTCAGTTCATAAAGATTTTGTATTTTTTATTTGGTGGAGTCAGTCCTTTCTAAACCACTGATGCTACACAGTGGTTTAGGGACTGTCATTTCGAGACTGGGGCAAATCCTACAAGAACATGGCGTAGAGAGCAGCAGGGACAAGATCCACTAAAATGCATCTGAACCTGGGTCAAGTCAGGAGGGATAATACATAACCAAGGGGCCTGAGGCAGGTTGAAAGAATGATGGAGGGTGGTAGGAAGACCTACATTATCACTTATGAAGAACCGTGATCATAGTCATGAAGACAATTGAGGAGAAATGCAAAGCAGAAAAGTCATTCTATCAAAAGCTGGAGGAATGGAGACCAGGTGGCTGTGCACAGAGAGAAACGAGTAGGCTAAAGGGATCAGATCGAAGGCCAGGAATTCAGAACTCCATAATGACCTGAAGTCGCCTTTGATGTATCACCTGGTGCAAAGAGCAGATAGAGTAAGACGAAGACCCTAAACCATTAGAACCTTTGCCCAGCAAAATCCTGTGCCATTCTACCAACTAGAGGACCATGCAGGTTTGGGGGTTTATTTGATTTAAGATATTGGGACCCTCAGGTCTTAATTTTCTATCTTTATTCCTGGTTCTGCTTAGAGTTTAAAATCAATGAGATCACTAATCGACTGAGGTCTACACCTTATTTTTAAATCTACTGAAATATTTTGATGGATGTAAGCAGAAAGGGGTTAAGAATGTGCATTGACTAATACAGCAAAAAAATATCTGCATGCATATCTCTCAGGTTCCATTCTGCAGTTTTTCCCCATCTTCTAATATATTTTAATATTTTGATTATCACTTGTCATTTCATATCTGGGGTGGGAGATCATGTAAGGGTGTATCAGCAAAAACCTACCCAAATATTATTTTATTTGCTATTGCTAAGACATTTTCATGATGTTTCACTGTGTTTTTCTATATGAGGAAGCAATATGAACACTGCAAAAATATAAATTTTGTAGGAAAGTGCAACTTATAGATTTTTTGATAGGATACTTTATCATAAGTAGCCAAATTCAAAAGAGCTTATTATGCCAAACATTTTTTAGAGTTTTCTAAAATTCACAGATCTAGGGCAATTGATCATTTTGGCTCTTTTTTTCTGATACATGAGGTAAAGGAAATAACCAAGAGGTACAAGAATACTGTGGTTTTGATACCATCACAGGAAGAGTCATACTTGGGAAATCCAACAAGAATGGATATTTTATTAGGTTTGGGATAGGAGAGGGGCAAAAGTGACCAAATTCTGCACACTGAGGAATCAAGATGAGACAGTGAGACAATAGATTGCAACCCAGAATTCTCTCCTTTCACCTGAGTTGAACCAAGGAAAAGCTGGGGATAAGGGCAATGGTCATCCCTCTTATTCTGCCCCTTTCTCAAAGTCAAAACTCTTCCCTTCCTCAAAGCTGAACCACACTTGAGCTTCATGAATCACTACTTTTACTTCCTTGTTATGTCCTTAACTTTTAACTCTAGCCCTGCTTTCCAAAATCCCCATCAAAATTCATTTGCAAATATTAACCCCAGAATGAATCCAGATATAGAAAAGCAATTAAGAAGTGTTTTTGTATTTAACCAAACCTGGGTAAGGCAATTAGAATTGTAATGAAAATTTTGAGAAAAGATATTATTTACCTTAGTCATATACTATGAAATACTTAGGAAGGGGGTTTATGCCAGCTACCAAAGACTTACTTTATTGTTGTCACTTTGGTTTGCTCAAAAACCATAGACAAAAGTGACTTTGTTACCACAAATATTTTTCTAGCCCTTTATTTTTTCAGTTTCAAATCTTCTCACATGGGATCCTTACTGACCAGTTCAGGAAATACAGAACAAGAGCTTGACAAGCTCAGCTTCTTAGATTTCTTTAGAATCAGTTGTCAGAACTTGCCATTGTTAATCTAGCCTCACCTGCCCAAACACTAACTTAAAAAAACTAACAGTACCTGAAACAAAAGGAATTTCAACCATGAGTGTTAAATAAGCCCAGAAAATGGCAGAGAATGGTGTCTATTATTGCTGTGTCTCATCAAACACTGAAATGTTATTATAAGCCTTCAGTCTGGCTTTCAATGTGCATACCTGAGTGTCAGGGGTGGAGCGGAGTGGGGTAGAGGCCAGGGGAACCCACACTCCTTGAAACAGATGCCGTTTCCAAATGCTGAGTTCTTACATTCGCCATTCTTGCTCAGCCTGGCCATATACATGACAAAATTAAAATGCCAGAACTTCTTTGGCTATCAGGTACTACAGAACAAATGCAGATCAGTGTCTGTCATAAAGTTATGGAGAATGAATTAAAGTCATTAATGTTAACACATTATTCACAAAATGTAACACTTTTCCAAAGTAGAAACTCAATCAATATAATGCAATAAATCAAATATGATTCAGTACAAAAAGCGACCCATTTTTAGCTCACTTTAAAGGGATTCAGGATAAGACAGCAGCACAGGTTACTGGTTAACACATTTTTCCACTAAAAATAGATAAAATGTTTAATTTCAGGCTCAGAACAGAATGTGTTTTAATGCAATTTCCTTGAAAATTGCCGTTTCTTGTGCACCTCTGAATATGTTCTCAATGCGAATTAATTACCACTGGTTTCTTAGCTTATATTTTAGTCACTGCAAGAAATAAAAAAAAAATGAAACCTGTCCCCTTTGTCTTTTCACTAGAAGAGGGAAGGTGGTGCCTATTTCATTACCAGGTGAATGGCCCCAGAATCAATGTGACATTCGGAAAGTTTTTCTGTAAAACTGGGTTACACAGAAACATTATGTCTTACGTGATTGTATCTGAGATCCGAGATAACATTTTCTCAGTTTCTTTTGTTTTTCCTGTCAACATTTTTATTTCAGTGTTGCTGATAATTTTCTATTATCTCTGCCTTCTTTATATTTCTCTTGTATTTCCCTTTCAGATAGTCTTGTTGAATTAACTGAAGAATAAAACTATGTAATAGTATAGTCTTATTATAAGCGGAGGAAAATGAAGATGATCTGATGAGATAAATCACTGGAGGTTAATAGCTTTTTTAAAATCAATCTTCCTTCAAAGGAAAAGACTAAATAGCTTAGTGGATGAAACGCTAGCCTCTCACCTCTGAGACCATAGTTCAAGTCTAAACTGTGAAGCCTTAAGCAACATGTTTACTGGGCAGCTATCAGTCTCTAGTGGACAAAAATCTGCACTGCATGAGTGGGAGGCCGCCGCAATAACCCCCACCCCCTGCACCATCGTGGGACTGATGTATTTCCAGTCCACCTTACTCCTCTGGGAACAATCCAGGTAGGAGCAAACATCACTGTCAGGAAACTGTGAGAGTATTTTCAGAGGAACCTCCTCAAATAGGACCAGTGGTGTGAAGTCACTAGAAATTCTGACCCGTCAGCTGCTACCCAAATAACCTGACCTTGCCCTCCTAGAAACTGTGACACCTGCCTCTGTCAATTAATTAACTAAGACAAACAGAACTGATCACTTAGCTATTCCAGACTAGCTAAGGACTTCCTTACCAGAGTCACTCAGGTGGAAGGCAAAGTTCAGCAATTAAATTCAAATGCATCCAAATAAAACATGGAGACATAAACACACATGGATATGTGCTCAAATATAAACATGTATATTCCTAAAAGTCTGTGTAGTCATGTTTTAACAGATACAAGTTGGACCATCCATTTACCGAATGGGTAATCATCCATTGCTGGCTATTTAAGGGGTTTCTTTGTGTTCACTCCTCAGTAATGTGTTTTTCAGTTTCCATCCTTCAATAGCACGGTGCACTGCGTTCTGAGCCTCCAAAAGAGATATCTAAACTGTTTACAGAACACACACGGCACAAATAGCTGTTATTTAAGGAGATTGCAGTCGGCTCAATTTTATGGGCAAAGATGTGTATATCAAATAATCCTACTGTAGTGTCCAACTGAAATCAGCACTTTATTTCACAGTGTTATGGTGAGATATGTGTCTCTGTGCTTTTTATGCATCGCGCAATAACCCCCTTGAAAGTGGAAGCAAGGTCCAGTTTGGAACCATTTGGACGGAGGATGGTATTTGCATACAATGAAATGCCTAAGAAGAGTTTAAGAGTAGCATCATATTAAAATGTTGATGCATCCATGACATTTCCAGATTCCTCCAAAATGATTTATTAATGATTGTTGTTTACTACTAATTCAAACCACCTGCGAATCTCTTTGTTATGATTAAAGTGAGCCTTTTCCCCCCAGGCTGATAGATGGCCCTGTAATTTCGGAGGAAATATGCTAAAGGTCATGAGTTAATACATCCTCTGGTACTTTCTCTTCCCATCCTTGCTTTTCCAAATGGGAGGAAAGCTGTGTTGTATTATTTCCATGTCTTTGTAATGTCCATTCAAAATGAAATTAGTGAGTGCATTAGAGAGAGTATCTGTGTGTATACACAGCAAAATCCACACATATTCTGTATAGCCTATTACTAAAATTATACAATTGCCTTTTAAGAAATTTCATACAAAATAATCTTTCCTTAATAATCTATGAATATCACTGTCTGAATCAAGTATTATTATCCCTTTTAAAATTAAACTATCCACAAAACATGCATTTACTTTCTGCTATACAAAATGCTAATAATGCTTTTAGAATGGTCTTTAAAAAGTCTAATTATATCATTTAAAAACTGAAAGACCAAAGGGCAAGCTAAATTCTTCTAACATAAATCAGACTTTTTTTATTTCAATGACTTTAAAAACCTCAAATGCAGTAATTTTAATAGCAATGAAAGAATGAATAAGTCATAACTCCGCCTGATCACATAACTGTCTATAACTGTTATTAAATGCTCCAAAATAAGTGAACTCATTATGTTTCTGCACTGCTTTTAGCTAATCTAAGATTCTGCTCACTTAATCATGCAGAAAAGGCTTCAGTGCAGTTTTAGACCCTCAGCAAGGTCACTCCAATGCCTTTTTTCTGTTCTATACTGATCATTTAAGAGCAGCACTTTGACCTGAAACTGATGCTATCTCATATAAGCTTGAATGTTTAACCCCCACAGAGCTGCATTTTAGACATACATTTGCACAGCCTATTGTCATATTTGCTGCAAACTGAGCCAGGTTCGCTTTTCAACAAAGAAGGAAATGCCAATCAGAATTTATAAGTGCCATGCGCCCAGCAAAACTCCTTCTCATGGTACCTACAGGGACAGAATGTGTGATTTTGAAAACACATCATCCTTCTGTGAGCACTTTATTAAGTTATAACTGGCTTTAAAGGTGCGGTAAGTATTTTTTACTATCTGGTTTTATTTGACCATGTATGAACTTAATGTGGATAATTTATCTAGCAAAACAATTCTTTTGGGTATAGGTGGAGGTTAAGGAGGTCCATGTAGTGAAGATCATAAGATAGAGCATGGTACTGACCTTGGTCAGTTCTGGTTCTTTGCCGACGAGACAAATGTCAATTTCAAACATGAATAATATTCCTTCATACCCAGTAAGTCACAATATGAAATGAGTGTTATAGGAAGGGTCTTCACAGCTATTCTGGAACCTGTTTCCTATCGAGAAACAAAAAGGAATCTGCATGTGAAGACAACCCAAGTGGAGCATCTTGAGTGTCCAATGAGGAGAGTAAGAGGGCAGCAGAAGGGAAAATGAAAGCAAGAAAAGATGCATAAGTTGGAGGGGAGGAGAGGGGAGAAAAAGAGCAAGAAGAAGAAACAGAGAAAAGCCAAAGGGAGATGATTAAGATCCAAATAAGTCTTTTAAAAGGATGATTTATCTCTGGAAAATAGGCAAATCAAAGGGAATTGTGGTATCTTGTGAAATCTCTCTGGAGGTTCCCAAAAAGGAAAGAACACCCTTTGAATCATGTACTTGAGGCACAGTGCTGGACTAGATGGCTTCCTTGGAGCTATTCCCTGGGGCCCGAGTTCCAGAGACAAGCACTTCAGTTCAGTGCACTCACACCAGCTAGAAGATCTAGGGCAGGATTCAGCTCACATTCCCAATCCTGACCATTTTGAATGATCATTTCTCAGACCATAAAAGCAGAAACTGAATTCCAATTCTGAACCTTACTCATAGCATATTTAATGGTTTTTGTATCTTTTTGAAGAGTAAACACCAAGACAACAGAAATGCTAAACAGAAATGCATATGGAGTAAGCATTGAGACACAGTAATTGCAGTATAACTAGGTTCCAATCACTTCCAAAGTCAGGTGTATAAAACCTGTTAACAGTATCAGCTTTCTATTTTTGATCAAGTTTATGTGTTCATTTGAGTTTGTATTAGTCCTTGATCATAGGATTACAGTTTTTAACAAATCTAACTCTATACAGTACAAGTATTAAGCAATCACCATGAGTAAGTAATGTACTGTGAAAGATGGGAGGGTGAGACAATAGCAACAGAAATAAGGGTGTCCCTCCTCTTAGGTAATGCCAAATACACTAGAAGAGTACTCCTCTAGGAGTCAGAACGCCAATGTTCTTTTCTTGGTTCATGTTCTGATACCCACTGCTGTACTGCAGTTAAATTCTGGGACCTAGAGGGTATTATGCTAAGTGAAATAAATCAGTCAGAAAAAGACAAATGCCATATGATTTCACTTACATGTAGAATCTAAAGAACAGTATAAACAAATAAAGAAAAGAGAAACAGGCTCATAGACACAGAGAACAGGCTGATGGTTGCCAGAGGGGAGGGTCATGGGGGGACTGGGTGAAAGACGTGAAAAGATTAAGAAGTACAAATTGGTAGTTACAAAAGTCATGGGGGCCCAACCAGGCATGGCTCAGCGGTTGAGTGTGGACCTAGGATCCAGGTGATCAGGGTTCGATTCCCAGTCAGGGCACATGCCCTGGTTGCAGGCTCAATCCCCAGTTGGGGGCATGCAGGAGGCAGCCGATCAATGACTCTCTCTTCATTGATGTTTCTTTCTCTCTCTCTCCCTCTCCTTTCCTCTCTCTGAAATCAATAAAGATATATTAAAAAAAAAAAAGTCATGGGGATGTAAAGTACAGAATAGGAAACATAGTCAATAATTGTAGTAACTATGTATGGTGCCAGTCAGGTACCGGAAATATCAGGAGGGAATACTTTGTAAAGTATATGATTACCTAACCACTATGATGTACGCCTGAAACTAATACAAGATACTATGGAATGTAAACTACAATTGGAAAAAAATAAATAAAAAATAAAACATTGCTAGCATTCTGGAAAAAAAATCTGACAACATAGAGTTAGCACAGATTCTGTAAGTTAATAGAGTGAGGTCTGGGAGGGTGCTGAATGTAGAGCTTTCAGGTCCTCTCCCTGTAGAATGAGGGCATGTCACCCACCTGGAACATTGATACCTTCACCAACCAGCAAGCTCCACTGATCTTTGTTCTCCAGAGATTTTCTAGGGGTTTCATTGTATAGGCATGATTGATTGAATATTGGCCACATGTTTGAAGTAAATCTCCAGCTCCTTCCCTCCCCAGAGGGTAGGTGGCCCAGCTCATAAAAAGTGGCTCAAAGTTCCAATCCTCTAATCGTATGGCTGGTCTTTCCAACATGGCCAGCCTCTATCCTAAAACTATCTAGGGGACCATGAGGAGTCACCTCATCAGAATAAACTATTAGGTGTGATCCAAGGGGCTCATGAATAACAAAGATGCCCCTATTACTCAAGAGATTTCAAGGATTTAGAGTCTTCTTCCTAGGAGCCAGGGATAAAGGCCAGTCAAATTCTTTATTATACCACAGTTTCTTGATCATCAATAATGAATGTACACAGCACCAACTTGGCCAGGAGTCTTTGTAGTCAATATGGGAAATGTCTAAATGTACTTGGCATGACCTGCGCTTACTAAGAACTCGTAGCCCATTTGGAAAGACAACTCACATAAAATGGTAACAAGAAAGGTTACCCAGAAAGAGAGTTTTCTTTACTCATCCATTAATTATTCTTAAAACAATAGCAAGCAAATGAGAAATAGCAGTCAGGAGGATAATCTAAAAAGTCCCTCAAGTTTCTTGGAGAAAGTTTCTAGACAGTCGTATTATGACTATGACAACATTGCAAACCCAGTACCTGCATCAGCAGCCAGGACATATGATCTAACATGTGCTCCTAAGTCTTCAGAGCTGTTTTGGTGCACTTTTGGCCTCCCATTCTTACCTTCTCTCCCCAGTTCCCTCACACTGTCTGCTCAACTGCATCGTCCTTAGTCTCCTTTGCCTTAGTTTAGCCTTCCTGACCTACTAGTTCCTTAAAATTGCCTTTAATCAACAAATATTTATTGAAAACTTAACAGGTAAAAAGGTATTTCGATATACATCAGTATTTTTCTCTTCTGAAGACCATACTCTCTGGGAATTGCTAAAAAGCCAGTGGTTAAGCTGTAATATCAATACAATATTAACAAATGATACTGATTTGATGTACTCAGTACCAAACTAGTTATGCCTTATTTATTAAAAATTTTTCAATTACAGTTTACATTAAATATTATTCTGTATTAATTTCAAGCATACAGCATAGTGGTTAAATGGTCATATACTTTACAAAGTGTTCCCCCAGTAGTTCCAGTGCCCACCTGGTAGTTATGCCGTCTAAGGCCTTCAATGCTTTGAATCAGTGTCTCTCAAAGTTTTGTGAACCTGAGTAGTTCAATGAGGTGTTTCTTGAACAAGGGGGTTTTATTAACAAAAAATTTTGGAGCCCGGCCAATGTTGCTCACTGGATGAGCGTTGACCCATGAACCAATATGTCACTGGTTCGATTCCCAGTCAGGGCACATGCCTGGGTTGCAGGCTTGATCCCCAGGGGAGGGCATGCAGGAGGCAGTCAATCGATGATGTTTCTCTCTCACCAAAGTTTCTATTTCTCTATCCCTCTCCTTTCTCTCTCAAAATCACTGAAAATACATTTTTAAAAATTTTGGAAAATATAGCATGCCTATATGTCCCTGTATGATAAATATTTCATAGGACATGTTTAACTGTTTAACCCAGATGACTGTTCTCTTGCAATATACTTAGAAGATGTTTTCAGAAAGCCTGCTTTAATTGAAAAGAATTTTATCCCATCCACCAGGTCCTTGAAGGAGGTATATTTGGAAGTCAATGTTCTAGATTAAACCATATAAAACAATAAAGCAAAATAGAAATGTTAGCTATTATTATTATTATTCCCTGAAAGGAAGATCCAAGTATGATTAACTAGTAATTAAACTACTGTCCATCAATAGTCAGTTTGATATATCTATCAGGATAATCCTATTCATGAAGCATTATTATTATTAGCATTTATTATTATTAATACTAGAAATAAGTCTTTTTATAAGCTTTAAAATGTCTAGAGTTAGCAGAAAAATATGGTTGAGGAAACAAAGCAGTATACAGCCACATAATTGCCCCCACCATGTACTTGGTCCTTTCCATTTCTTCAAATACATCTGATTAAATCTGTAGCTGGAGGTAAATCAAATATGTTTGCTTAGTTCAACTGGAAATACAGGCACATCTCAGACAGAGACCTTACCCTCAAGGAGCTCATAGTATAGGGGAGGAAAAGAGGCCCATATACAGATAGTGTCCACACAGTGTAAGAAGGGATGCTTTAGAGATAGAAACAAAGGGAAGAAAGCTAAGGAAGAGGAACAGTTCGCATGACATAATCAGCAGGAACAAAGACCCAGAGGGGAGAAACTGTTAGGCCAGTGCAGGGACCTGCCTTAGAGGCACTGATGGTCAACAAGGAAGAGAGAGGAGCCTGGGGATGTGACTGAGTGTCATTTCATGAGGGAGCTTATTATGTCACGCTAGAGACCTGCTTCTCTATTTTCCAGGGCTGGGTCTTCCAAGGGTCATGCAATGGTCCTTTGGAAATTAGAAGAAAACACAATTTCTGATTATATTTATTTTTATTTTGTGCCTTAAAAATTTCTGTTTATCTGTTTTTAAATCACTTAATACATATAGCTCTTGTATGTGCATATTGTTTGCTAATAAATAAATAAATGTACATATATTGAACTGGGGGAAGCTTGGACTTTTTTTCTTTACCGATGGGCATGTGGTAAAATAAATTGAAGACCATTTTCTGGGCCCTTTGGAGCTTATGAAGAGTTTTAAATATTGCAATTAACTTACATATAGAGTTTTAATGTGAGAATTAAATTCACATTTTTGATGGATCAAAGTTTATTTTATGGATTACTGGAATCCTTCTCATCTACTATTTATTAAGAAACAAAATTTAGTACAAAGGGGTTCTGTACCTAGCTTCTATCTACCTCCATACACATCCTCAATGCCATCAGTGGAGTGAAATTTCTAAATACAGATCTTATTAAGTAATCCCCTTGTTTAAATCATTCAATAAACCCTCATTGCCTCTGTGAGAAATTCAGATTTTTCAGAAGAAAGTACCATGCTGTCTCTTACCTCTGAGCTTGTGCGCTTACCATACTTTAGGGATGAAGAGGATCAGGTCTTTATTCTGGGTGCCTTCAGCCCTTGCTCTAGCCCTGACTGTGGGCTGAGCTCTTGAAAGAAAAGACTAACAGTAATGATGAGGTGTTTAGTGCCACTCCCACAACCTCTAGCCCCGACTCTCTCATAGGCAGGGGGAGCCCACAGCCCAGGGGAGAACAGGTAGTAGGGAAAGTATATAGGGCCCTTTTGAAGTTCTGAGTGGGGACATTCATACAAACAAAGAATTTCAGACACTTATGGGCTCTGAACTGGATTGGCTTGCCTGGCCAGCAGCGGCAGAGGCAGGCCATCTTATGCTTTGGAAAACAGCCATCTATTCAAGTCCATCTCAGCCAACTGATCCATTTTTCAGGACTCTTACTCCCATTTTCCTGTCACTGGTGTCTTCAGATAAAGTGATGGACTCTCTGATGACCAGCTGCTTGGGCACTTGGGCCTAGCCATTGGGCCTGCGCTATAGGAACTCTGATCAGACCAAGCAAGAAGACTCAGATGGCCATCTTAAGGTCTTGCCGAAACAGTGGTAGACATTAACAGTTGGTGCTTACTTAGACAATCCTCTCCAGTAGCATCTTAATCACTTACGAAGGTGACTTATATTTATTTTCTTTATATTCTAACCACACTGTCTTTTTTGCTTTATCAAATGATCCATAATTTTACACTTAATTCATATGTATAATCAATATTTCCACAACCTAACCAAGCAAGTAATGGACTTGTGGCAGGGTTTCTTTTATACTGAGAGAGTTCTTAAAGTGGGTAGAAGGTCTCTGTAGAAATTATTCTAAACAAGCAGCAATTTCCAGTAATAAAATCCCTGCAGATCCTTTGAGACTACTAGGAGATGACTCTCCCTTTTGAGGGTGGAGGGTTGTATTCTTTAACAGAAGCCCCTGGAGTCCTTCGGCTGCCATATAGCACCCTAGGTTTGGGCCTTTTCTCCCCAGGACTTAACTCTTCACTGGTTCACATATCTCCCTCCCACAATGGACTAAAGGCTCCTGAAACTGAGGGTCTGCCTTGTCTGTCATAGAAACAGTGAGGGAATATTGAGTGGTTGAATAGCTGGCCCAGTCTAAAGATGTTAATGGTCGCTGACAGACAAATGTCTTCCATTATGAAGCAGTTGTCCGACATAAACCACCAAGACAATAGGACAGCTGAGGTACATTCAGTTATTTGTAAAACGGGAAAAGGGGTGAGAAACCACTTGGCAAGCTTTCCCCCTAAACTGTATCCCAATCACTTCCCTCACTACCCTTACCCCTCATATAAATCCATGTGAGAAAGGTACTTGGAGAGATTCATAGGGACTAAGGATCAGAACCTAACTGGCTGGCTTGTGTTCAGGAAGCATTTTTTAAAACACTCCCTGTAGATGCATGTAGGCCTCCCCAAAATGGACCTACATATGCGGACTATCTGAAGCTAGACCACTGTCCTCTAAGTCGTACCATCTGTCTTTTAGATCAGTGGTTCTCAGAGTGTGGTCCCTGGAAAAGCAGCAACAGCATCACCTGAAAATTTGTTAGAAGTAGAAGCACAAACTGTCAAGCTCCCTCTCAGACTTACTGACTCAGAAACCCTGGGGGATGACCCAGCAATCAGTGTTCTAACACACCCAAGGGATGCACAGGAACATGACATTCTAGAGAGAAAGTGGTCTCTTTGACCTGCTTTCAGCCACCTGAAAGCAAAATATATATACGTATATATATATTTAAAAAAACAACAAGTTCTCAGGCTTGACTGTTCATTCAAAATGAACTTATGGAAACACCTTGCCCATTCTCATAGCATATTTGTTTTGAGTACTACAGGTGCTTGAATAAAAAGTGCCAATGAGTTACATTGAAGAGTAAACCTAAAAAAAGTAAATGACCCAAACAGAGACCATCTGCCCCTGCAGCCACCCCCACATGTAAACACACAGGCTGTTGTTAGCAAGACAGGTTTTTCTCTCAGGGCAACACCACCCGTGGTATCCAAACAGTACACCTGTGCATTCAAACACAGAAGCGCCCAACGACTAAGGACACAAACTATATAAATTTACATGGTGATATGTTTTAAAAACATATGTTGGGCTTAAAATAATTGATCCTGGTTAAAAATATATATATATATATTAAGATGCTTACAGTAAGGGTTTGAGAATATAATAATATTAATACCATCTGCGCAATAGCCATCAAGAATGAATCAGCAACACACTTTTTTTTTAAATCCTGTAATGGATGCTCCTGAACAACACTGTAATTTCCATGAAAATGTTCTTGAAATTTACTACCATATTTTAAATACATTAATTCATTATCATTTTCTCCTACGTTTTTTCCCTCCCTTTTCCTGGAAGGTAGTAAAACCAGGAATCATGTTTTTCAGATAATTTCCATTTCTTTAAAGTGCACTGTTGGGCTGCATATGTTTTTCTAAATATATTACCATTACTGATATATTTCATTATTTTGCTCAATATTCTACTAAATATTGTTTATCTTTAAAATGACACATGTGAAAAAGTTGCTATTCCCCAAAGTATTTTGAGCCCAAATAATTTCACAGATCAAATGCATTCAACTCTCGCCTCATTGCTTGTATTTTCTGTGCCTGTTGAGAATTACTATGAGGCTTTGCAGTTTTACTCCTGCAAGACTGTTAAAAGAATAAGAAATGCTAAAGGACTTAATTTTTTCTCTCTAAAAAGGATTCTAGGACCTTGGAGAACAGGCACTAAACAAGGGACAAACAGTGTGCACAGATAATTTAAATGAATATTAAAGATTCGTGCAAAATAGGTGAAATTAATCTATGCTGTTAGAAGCCAAGGTCACAGTACCCTTGGCGGGAGGCTAGGTAGTGACTGGAATGGAACAAGAAGGGGCCTCTTGGGTGCTGGTGATGGTTTTTTCCTTGGGTGATGGTCTCACAGTTGTACAGTTCATGAAAATCAGCACCACGTCTTGTGCACTTTTCTGAAGTATAATATTTAAGTAGCTTCAATATTTCATAAAAATAATTAATGATCCTTTAGTAAAAGTTAAAAATAATAAAGGTACAGGCATACTTAGCTCTATTTTAATATGGAAACCAGCCTCTGCTAAGTCATGTGCTTCCAAGAAATACCCACAATGATACGTATGACCAGAGGTAAGGCATGGGGCAACTTACTTTTTAGAAAAAAATAAATATTAAAAAATAAACTAGCAAACATTGGCTGAGGCGATCATGTTACATATTCCTTCTTTTATTAAAAGCTCCCTGAGTGTTCACTCTGTGCCTGGCTGTGTTCTAGGTGACAGGAGTACAGAGGAATAAATCCCTGTTTGGCAGCTTACATTCTACTGGGAGAGGCCGGAGACTAGGAGATATCTGTGACGTGAGAGGGACAAGTGCTGGGAAGAAAACCAAGGCAGGGTGAGGAAGCAGAGAGAAGCGGTGCGGCTTAGGATGATCAGGTAAGGCCGTGCGCCTCTTAAAGAAGAGGTGACATTTGAACAGACTTGAATGAAGTTTGGGAGCAAGCCGTGTCCAGATGTGCAGAAAAGTATTCAGGCACAGGGCAGCAAATGCGAAGGCTAGGATGCTCCTCGAGTTGCTGGAACTTTCACAAAGGCTAGAATGGCTAAAGCCAAGTGGGCTGGGTACGTGGTAGCTGATGAGCGGCCAAGTCAAACAGCCAGTGGACAGCATCATGGAAAGCCTGGGTTTTATTTTGAGAGTGCTGGGAAGCCATTGGAGAACTCTGAGCATGGGAGTAGCATGGTGTAATTAAAAGACAGAGGTTAAGTTCTGCTCTCAGAATGCAATGACATATAATTAAGGTTTAAAGGATATATAATTGTGCTCTATAAATCCTGGTGATTTGATCTGATTGACTTCTTGTCATTTGGCCATGTTTAGTTACCTTGTTGAAAAAGCAGAAGGTTTTTGAGTCCTGAGTTCAAATGTGAGCTCTACCAATTCCTAAATTTTTAACCTTGGGCAGTTTTTTAACTTTATCAAAAATGCAAGTGGGGGAATCACTTGGCACATAGTAGATGCTCAACAAAAGGTAGTTAGTGGATATTTTTAAGATGAAAAGAAATCCAGAGTAAAGAAAGAACTTTTTAAAGGCTAGTCTTTGTTTCTAAGCAATGTCCCTCAGTGGGAGAGGGTCACAGAAATCCCCAGAAAGCTTCCAACTAGGCTATGTCAATCTGTCTAGGTTGCTATAACAGAATACCACAGACCAGGTAGCTAATGGACAACAGAAATTCATTTTGATAGTTTTAGAGGCTAGAAAGTCCAAGATCAAGGCACCAGCATGGGTGCATTCTAGTGAGGTCCCTCTTCGTGTTTCATAGCTGCTGTCTTCTCTCTGGGTCCTCATATGATAGAGGGGGTGAGGGAGCTCTGTGGGTCTCTTTTATAAGAACACCAATCCCACTCATGAAGGCTCCACTCACATGACCTAAGCACCCCCAAAGGCCCCACCTTCTAATATTTTCATCTTTGGAGGTTAGGATTTCAACATATGAACTTTGAGGGGACACAAACACTCAGACCATTGCACAGGACAATTCATACAGCTGTCCCCTGAGACATGCGGTGTGTAGTTATGATATTCTGATCCTGCAGGTATCACGGCTATATTTTATTCACCGGAAAAATAAAGGGTTCAGAGAAATCAAGGTTCCTATTTTAGCTCCTAAATACAAATTCTGTTTAGAAAATAAAAATCTGATCCTGAAAAATTGGTAGTAACCTAGTTGTTTTTCACTAGGAGAATAAACAAGTAAGTTATGGAATTTATGCCTTGTTATCGAAGGCTATGAAGTGGTTCAAAGAACAAAGTAGATCTAGTGAACTTGAAAAAGCAAGTTATAGGACTATATAAATAATATAAAAGTATATAAGTAAAAATCATTCTGTATGCTTCTACAGAGACACTTTGAAGAAAAAGCCCATGATTTTTTCACCTTTTATACTTTTATACTGTTTAAAGGCTTTTTAACTAACATGTATCTAAAACAAACAAAAAATCTTAAACATTTTAAAGTATATCCTCAAAAAAAGCAAGATCTGTATAACTGGAGATAAGAATATGAATCCATTGAAATAATAAAAAATCAATATTTCAATATTCATTGAACAGAGACTATGTGCCAGGCACTATTGCCAACCGCTTTATGTGCATAATCTCATTTAAGCTCTAAAGTAGATACTATTTGATAGAGCAATGGAGTCATGGGACAATAAATAACTTGTCCAGACTCACATGCAGAGCCTGAGTTCTAGCCAGGTTCATCTGTTTCTAAAGAAATCCTTTAACCATAACGTCCCTGCTTCCAAATATAATAGAGATAAAGCTAACTTTGTAGGATCACTACCTTTGCAAATTATCTGCTCTGCCCAACCTACTGGCAAACCTGCACCTATATTGCTGACAATGATTGATTTGTTTTAGGTATTGGCATAAATTGGGACCTGAAATTTTATCACTAAAATTACTATCGCCTTGAATTGTAACCCTACAGAGGGTAAGAATTGTATATAATAAAAATAGATTTAAATATTAAAGATGAATATTGTAATGTTGGTGAAATAGGATTCCCTATTAAAAATTGCTGATTAAATTAACAGACTTAACTTATAATATTTAGTTTATATTACAATTCAACAAACTAAGTGTACTCTTTGTTTTAACTTGACTACTTACTTGTCATTTAAAACTTACCATTATGTCTTTCTGTTCTATGACAGGTCCTAGACTATTTTACAGAATTTGAGCAAATAAAATACTTTTGGTGAGTGTAGCAATTCAGTTAATATTTATCAACAAAATGGTGGCCTGGAACATTTTTCAAATATTCTATATTTTTATGAGATTGCCATGCAATGAGGTACAGTATGCAGAGGGGAAATATAGAGGGAAAATATCTCAGATGAAAAGGAAAGTTAACATTTATGTCTGAAAACTGTTTCCTTGCCATGTTGCTTGACAGTGATGGGGATAATTTTATCCCCTAGTGAGGTTTACAATTTGCAGAACTAGTGGTTATGTTGATCTCATCAGAACCAAGTGGAAAAGAGTAGACATTATCTAAATATCATGCCGAAGATGGAAATAACCTATATGGCAAATGGATTCCATTTTTATCAGAAGATTTTTACTCTGGAGGTTCTCTCTGCAGCAGCCAAACTGGTTCTTGGGATCCTCTCTACAGGTAGAAATCCAATTTTCCCTATTTGTCAAAACACCTTCCTTTGATGATCCCAAACATTGGTTGGGTCATGGTTAGCTGGCTGGGAGGAAGGCGGTGTGGGCAGTGGTCCTGTGTTGCATCAGACATTGTATTACGTAAGAAATACATTTTGTAAATATGTGTCTATGTTTCAAAGAAGAAATTTCAGCCTTAAATCTTATACCTTAAAAATGGATTTCATGCATTTAACATTGAGTCTATCCTATAAACAAAAACAAAAATCACTTCAGAGTTTCCTCCAGTTTAACTTTCACTGTTCCATTCTTGTGTGACCTACTCCAGCCAACACCTTTAGCTGCAAGTCAGGAGAGAAATCACGTATCTCCGCACTTTCAGTGCATCATTATTCCACTCAATGACAGTATCTGACTTGACTACCAGGTAGTCCAGTTGACCTCCTACAGTTCATGGTTCTCCTAATTAATACACACAAAGATCTTCTGCATCCTTTTTGCATTGTTAAACGGAACATCTTGGAGCATCTTCATATGTTGAGTGAGTGAGGGAAGTACATGCTGTCAGGCAAATATTCTGCCAGCATTTTCTACCATATTAATTAGTTACTTATCTGAGTATCATCAACTGCATCCTCTCACTTATGTAATAAATCCCTCCTTACATTTGTTTTTATTCCTCATGTTCTAAAATTTTGAATCAGAGCGATGGTGCTACATCCTTGTTGGGTTCATACCAATGTTTCTGGACTACTAAGGTTCCTGTCTTAGAACATGAGTCAGTCACCTCCCCTAAACCTTCACCTTTAAAGACCTCCCCTTCCTTAACCCCTGGATCAGACTCAGTGACACTTGTGTAATTGTGACCAGACTCAATGGACACTTGGGTAATTGTTCCTCTTGAAGGAACCAGATCATTTTGAGGCAAGAAATAACTTTTTATTATTGTTTTTTTGTAATTAAGTACATCAATCCTTATAAAATCAGTAGAAAGTTATTGATCACCTCCTAACATCGTGGTCCTCAAACCTGGGAGGAACAAAGCAGGGCTGCTTTGTTACTTTCTTGGGACCCACACCTGGAACTATGCTGACAATGCCACAAGTGGTGACTGAGCACTTGAATGTGGCTGGGACAACCAAAGGAAATTTTTAATTTCCTTTAACTTTAAGTTGACATGTCCACATGTAGCTAGTGGCTACCGGGTGGGACAGTACAGACATTGGTTATTTCCTCACCCCAGAACATGACACCTTGGAAATTCCAATATAGCAGGTCTAGCATTTGGCCCTAGAATCTATATTTTTAGGAACTCCTTGGCTTCTTCTAGAGTAGACCCAAATTTGAGAAATATGGAAATATGTTGTAAAGAAGCATAAACAGAATTAAAAGAAATTGGAAAGGCAGTAGGAAATGAGGTGTGAGAATTGTGTTTGTGCCTGAAAGTACCAGGGCCAAGTCCAGATAAAAGGTATATTCTCCCAAAGTAACCTGGAGTAGTGGAGCCACACTGAGAGGAGCCAAGGTTTTTAGCAAGCAAATGAAAAGTACCGAGTGATGAAAAATAAGATCAGGAACAGGATCCCAGCATGTAAGTTGTTCTGAAGCAGGAGAGATTCAGAAACGAGGCCTGGATAAATCATGAGGTTCAGGGCTGGCTCTCTGTCCAATGACGAACCCATGTTATTGGTTGCTTTGTTGGGGGGCAGAAGCAGCAAGTTGAAGGAGCCATGCAAGACAGGCCACAGAAAAGGAGAAAGAGGAGATTTTAAGTAAAATAGAAAGCAGTATATAGTAAAGAGAAAACCACTAGCAATTGTCTGAGGTTCCGCTTGGTAATATCAAAGCCAATTGCTTATCCACCTTAGCTTTACAACTTAGCCATGGAGGTTCCCTCGCTATCTATGGCATCAACTGGATGTCTGTCATTTCAACTTATAATCTTTATTCCATATCTTTTGAGTTTCAACATAAAAATCTCTTTGGGCTCAACAAAAATGTATATGTAGTGATAACAAGTCATTTTTATTGTCACCTCATATCAAACGAGGGCTATCCCCAAAATCCATATTATCCTCGACCTACTGGACACTTCTCTGACCCCTCCCTTTCTACATCTCTCTTCTTTCCCCAGGTGCCCAAATGAGATAGCTGTAGGTGATTAGAGACATAAAACTAGGAGTTGCCAATGTGCACTGTTTCTAATATGGATAGTAGTTTTTAAATGTGTCTATCAGTTCCTAAATTATATTAAATATCTATACCAGGATGAAGTGTTAGTGTCTCCACAACATGCTTCTGTTAGCAAATATAAGTACAAGACTGCAGAAATGGAAACTCTGTCTTTTGAGCTAGTAATGAATTGCCCATCTAGCTCAGTGCCTAGTACATAGAAGATGCTCAGAAGTATTTGATGGATGAGTGAGTAATGAATGAATTTACTCTCCAGAGAATTGATTAGTAGTTATCAACCAAGAGATAGAACCCAGAATCACATGGGAGTCTATCTTTGTTGTTTAAAATATGCACACTCAAAGCTCTGAGATTCCCATACATCTTGAAGTACGGAGGAAAATGGGAGATAAGTTAGGATTAACAAGGGCATCACATGTATTTTGACGATCTTCCTGGGTCAGTCTACGCCCTGCTCTCTCCACCCCTTATCCTGTTGAGAAGCATAGTTTTACACCATAACTAAACTGATAGGTATTAGTAGTAATAACCATAACAATAATATCATGCATAAAATTTAAACTTACTTATAATAATGTCATATATTTATAGATTTGCCAAAAGACTTTTATGTATATATCACCTCACTAGATGCTCACAAAATCTCCAATGACAGCACTAATTTGATGGGTATCCAAAATTGATAATGTTTGTGTTTTCACAGGAACTTGAACTTGCAATGTACAGGAAAAAATGAGAAAATGGAAGATAGGTTACTGGGAAAAACACATTTAAGGTAAGGTATTTGAAAAAACCTTAAATATTATCATATTACAATTATAGTATTTTTGCTACTTCTGTCATGACTAATAATCTTTGCTGTTTAGAATTATTGACTTTCTCCTTTCAGTGAAAACATCCTTCAATTAGATGTTAAGAAATAGTTTCTAGTCTTTATTCTGCTGCTTACCATATGAAACTCTAGGAAATAATACAATTCATCTCTTTGAGTCAAGATAATGAGATTTTCCATCTAAAAACTAAAATATTTAGTTCAATTAACCTTTCTGAACCTCAATATCCTGATCTGTAAAATGGGAATAATTATATACCTGCCTAGTCATCTTCAAATATTATTGGCATGATCTAATACAGAAGTCATAATTAAATGCATTTTTATCCTGTTTAAATTCAACTAAATGTGATCAGTCACAGTTTAGATACAGAGAACAATTTAAATTGTGTTTTCATTTACTATATCCTAGGATGACTGTGAAGTAGGTATATGAATCTGGGGCTCAGCTGGGGAGAGAGAACACCAACTGCTTGGCCTTTTCGAAAATGTATTGGTTTCTAATGTGCTTTCCTAAGAGACTTTTGTGGGTAACTTTGACTCCTTGTTATTGTTGCCTCACTCACTGGCTTTGGTACCAAGCAATGTGTATGATAAAAATTCTGTGTTGAGCCCTGGCCGGAGAGCTCAGTTGGTTAGAGCATTATCCCATAGACCACGGTTGTGGGTTCGATCTCCTGTCAGAGCATACACAAGAAACAACCAATGAATGCAAAAATAAGTGAAACAGCAAATCAATGTTTCTCTCTCTCTCTTTCTCTCTCCCCTCTTCCCCCTTCCTTTCTCTCTAAAATGAATAAAAAAATAATTCCATGTTGATGGTATATCCCAGTTAATAACCTTGATATTTCATTGTCATCATTGTTCTTAATCTATTTATCAATCATAGACTCTTTCAGAGTCTCCCCACACATAGAAACAGTCAAATTCACATTTGCACTAAGTTTGTGCACCATTCCACCAGCGTTTTGAGTCTACTGAAGTCCACAATAAGGATCCTCTACCTTAAAAGAAGCCACCACTAGTTATGTCCAACAGCTGAAGATTCCATTAATGACACATTGGATTTGTCAGCTGTAATTCCAAGTATAACGGAAGAGTCTGCCTAGGTAGTTCTCAGTCCAGGCATTTCTTGCTGTCTCCTAAGTAAAGCTGCAATGTCGCTGGTGATCTTTTCCACAGGAGCACACACATCGATCTCTGGTGTTTATTCATTATCAGGCAGGTGAAAACACAGCTTTATTTCATTTTCCCTTCTGATGTCAAAGCATAAACTGTCTTTTAATTCTGATGTGTCTATCCATTCAGAGACAGTATGAAAAACAGCTGAGGATCACCTAGCCATCTATCACCTTGGACTCTCCAGGCCAAAATGGGGTGGCTGTCTCATTTATTAGTCAGGGCAACAAGGGTGAACCAGGTTGGACCAGGCAAAAATGGAAAACCCAAGCTATTCAACAGAGAAATCTGTATGTTCTGTATCAATGGGGTAGGCCAGGAGCCTTTCTGCACAGGGTCCAAGGGAAATAAAAGAGGAATTGTATAAAAACTAAGGCCTAGGCCCACATTTGTCTGAATGTGCTAAAAAATAACACAGTCCAATGCAAATACAACTTCAAAATGCAGCTGGTTTACTGTGCCCTTTCCATGTAAAAACTAAAATGTATCTATGCTTGCCTTATCTCTCATCTATTTAAAGTCCTCAGTAACTTCTCCCAAATCTTTGCTACCACAAAACAGGTAATGTAATTCCAAGTTATCTTTAATCCCTACCCATTTCATTGATAGCTTTAACTACAACGATGAGGCCTCCAGAAGGGTCTGAGGAAACAGGTACGGAAAGATACACAGGGTGCACTGGTCACCTCAGCAGGTGCCTAGTATGAATGATTTCCACATTCCAGTACTTGTAAGAGAAATGAATGTGCCACTTACGAGTCCATTTAGAGATTCACTGAGGTCAGTCTGCTAATAAAGTCATCTACTTAAGAGTGGGTACCTGATGACGATTACTTGACTTTTCAATGCCTGAAAGCTCTTGACATTCCACTATCCATTCAATAAAAAGAGAATTCTCAGCCAGTTTAGCAAGTCCTTTTTACAAGAAAAATGGATAATTGGGTAACTTTGACATCTACCTGTAGCTAAAATAGAGGTAATCCTTGAAACCATGTGCAGGAAGCTTTTGATAAAATCACAATTAATTTTCTCCCCTGAAATACACAGTAGTCAGAAGCTGCTTTTTAATCATCACTCTTTCTCTATTTTATATGAATAGCAATGAATTGTGCCGTACTGTTTTAAAAAACATTTAGAAGGAAAACTCATCACCGGTTGTACATTATATTTTTATAAATGTCATTCTACATTTATACCGGCAACTGCAGCAATCTATGCAAACCAGGCTTGAATGGTTAGCAAAGCAGAGTATTTACAAACACCTTGGATACTTTAGCACTCACACTCTTTCTTCCTGCCACAGTGAATTTGAGCTGGATACCACAGATGCTGTCAGATCCGAACACAAGCACTTCCTTCAGCTGCCGCCCCCTACCAAGAACGCCAGGCAAAATCTGCCCATCTTTTATCTACATCTCCCACCCTGTAGCTCACAATTAGCGTTTTCAGTGGAAAAGGAAAATCAAAGGACACCAGAAGTGCAGCTTCTTCCCCATCCCCATGGACATGAGAGGTGTCAGAAGCACCAACTGAACAAAATCCATCTCGAACAGGCTTCTGTACCCCTCTCGAACTAGTCGTACTTGTGCCCCCTCAACCACCACCAGCATTATTTTAGTTTACAATATAATTCATCATCAGGACTCATCGGGCGTTACTGCATTTCGATGATTAGAACATCTCTCTTTCTCCGTCAGGCCTACCTCTGAACCCCCAAGGCCCATGATATCACATTATAGTACTGCAGATGTTCTTTAAGAGCTACAGAATAAAATACAAGCCTAGGTCCTGTTTTCTTTCCTACTCAGAAATCATAAAACCATGCGTCCTTATGAGTGAGAGATTAGTACATTTCATTATTCATTCCTGTATGTCCCATACCTATTTTAATCTAAACTTGAGTGTGCTCAGGGAGACTTTTAATAACTACATTTTCAGAGCAACTCATTATTATAGGGATTTTAATATCTCTTGTTGCCCATTTTTCTACTGGTAACAGGTAGTACTAGAGCTGTATGCACCGAAGTAGGATTTAATGAAGCCTAATGTTCATCCAAATGAATCTCTCATGGCTAAATAAGTAATACTGAACACAAATATTTTTGTGTGTGGAGCAGATTCTCCAGAGAAAGGCACAGTCAATGTGAGTAATGAGTGACAGTTTCTTAAAGGTTAATATCTTCTTTAATCTATTTCCATAGCAGAAAGGGGAAATACTGTATTATGCACTGGGTATGCTTTGGGGATTACAGAAACAATTTCAGCTATAATGTATATGCTAAACCAGAGAGAAAACAAGGAATGCTGCACATACATTTTATTTCATAAAACACAGAAGTGCCTTAGATATATTTTTTTCTTTCTTATTAAAGAAGTGCCTTAGATGTGTGAGTATGTGTATGTGTGTGCAAAAAAGAAGAGAAATTAAACTCCCTTCAATACCGGACCAGGAACTGTGATTGTCACGTCAGGTAATGAAACCATTAAATGCACGGTATTAAGAAGAGACAAGATGCAATTAGCCAAGAAATTACTCTGATCTCAGTGACATTTTCAAAAAATCATAATACAATATACATCGGAGGATGTGATTGACAGCCTAATCCAGTTTTGATGGGACGTAGTCCACATACTGTGAGTAAAGCAGTGCGTGTCCAGATAAAGCTCACAGCTGTGAATCTCTGATATGTCCTTACAGTCTTGTCACCCAGGAAATTCCTCAGGTTTAAAAGATGATGAAAGTATCGCCCATTAATGACAGGATCATCCCCTGCCCTGAAATAAAATGTACTAATCCCTTTTGCTAGGTCTATGAATTCCTAATATAAATTATATAAACTCTGGTAATTCATCTCTGTTAGCACAGTTGTGTTTGGAAATTGTACAGCAGTCTTTGCCCTGTTTGAAATGCTAGACGAAAGCAAGACATGTTCGTTTAAGCTGCAGCATCCGGTAATTTAACAGAGCGGACAGAATAACTTCTGGATAATGAGAACGACAGATGTAAAAGAAGGGAAGTTTAGAAGTTCTGAGGGGACTTGATGAACTTACGTTTCATCTTTGCAAAGAGGTCAGAAATAAAATGTACAATTTTTTAATCAAGCATAGGTCTTAACTTTGAATGGCTAAATAAATGACATCGAACAACTGTGACTAACAAATAATTATCTGGAATTAACCGTTATCCATCAGAGATCTTACAATTTTCAAATAAACAGAGTGTTAACGTACAGCTAAGGCGAAATGATTTTCACCAGTTTTATAATGCATGTGACTGTGTTAATGACATCCAGCCCAGACCCACATATGTATTCTACATTATAGACAACACACATTATGAGATATCTTCATACAAATACACAGCAAAAAGTGTACATAAAGGGTAATGAATATTTCAAAATCTGCAATTATTTCATGGAAACAAGGCACTTAAAAGATAATCATGGTATTATCAATATATTTATAATCTGGTTAATATTACTTTACATTTCCTAATGTTTAGTTTTTATTTTTAAATTTGGACACTAAATATTACTTTAAGTTATCTATCAGAGTTATTATTCAAGGAAAAGTATAGACTGACTAAACTTTGCTTTCTAAAATGTAACTTAACTTGGGGAAAATGGAATACATACCTCAGGACATGACTAAATAGCAGTCAGATTCTTTTTTTAATAAATATACTAGATTTCATCTATGGAGAAAATAATTAAGTGATAAAGAGGCTACCATTGCTCAAAACATGCTCTTTGGAAACGCCTTCAGAAAGACTGCCTGATCACATTAATCGCTCCTATAATCATACTTTGCTTTTAATAGCAATCAATACTTTTTGTCTTTTATCTGAATAATCAACTCAGTTTCAAACAACTTTGTTCTATTCTGCAAACCCAAAGATGTCTGCAATTGTTAATGATGTACTATCCTTACATTCTTTAGTGAATTTGGATGGCACCATTATTCATTATAGCAAAAAGTAGACAGAACACAAATGTCTATCAGCTGAAGGACAGATAAACAGAACTTGGTATATCTGTCCATACAATGGGAGACCACTCAGCAATAAAAAGGAATCAACTACTGATAAATGGTACAAGCATGAATGGATCTCAAAAACATTATGCTAAGTGAAAAAGGCAAGACACACATACACACACACACACACACAAACCCACATATCATTTGATTCTATTTATATGAAATGTCCAAAAAAGAAAAATCTCTAGTAGCAGAAAGCAAATTCGAGGTTGCCTGGTGGTAGGTGTGGGAACAGGGATTGATTCCTCGTGGGTATAAGGTTTCTTTTTGAGGTAATGAAAATACTTTACAATTAGATTGCATTGTGGTGATGGTTGCACAACTCTGTAAACTTGCTAACATTCATTGAATTGTACACTTACAACGACTGAATTTTATGGTCTGTAAATTATACCTCAATAAGGCTCTTTTAAAAAGAGAAAAGGTCAAATGAGATATCATTTTTTTAAAAAGCACAAACAATTTGGAACAGAATACAAGGGCAAATTATAAAGAGGGCCTTTGAGAAACCAGAATTACTAACACTTCCTTAGGTGATTGTTTATAAGAATGATATTAATTTGAAATAACAGTAATTATGTTTCAGTCAGCGCTCATGTATGTTGCCATACAGAGTGCCTTGAATAACTTACTAATGGTTACCATTGCCTTTGCAATGAGGTCTCAACTCAAAGAAAATGAGCAATTTCCAAATAAACTAACAATCAGATACCTTATTTGAAAAGAAAAGCAAAAACAATCCTTTTTTGCCAACAGCCTGTCTATCTTGTCATAAAACTTCAGCAGAAATCATTGTCACACATAACACCTTCCATCCATGAAAATTTATCTCCACAAAACCCACCTCTATCTCCACAAAACCCACCTCTAATTTCAGAGCTCACCATATGCCCTATTTTGATAGTCCTATAGGAAACAGAACAGGGAGAACCAGTTCTTTAATGTCAGCCTAGCTAAGGGAATTGTAGTCAAAACCATTGTCCTAAGATCAAAAGCTAACAATGTACATAGATTCCTGGCACTTCTAGGGATTAAAGATACCCCACAGGTATGATGGGTTTCATCTGAATTCAAGCCCCTCCAACTTTAGAAGGTTGCAGCAAACTTGAAATTTAAACTAACTCACATTCTGTGGGAGGAAAGGGAAAAGGGAAACGACCTATTTTATGTTAGTTTCTTGAAATGTTTAACTATGTGCACAGTAGTGTCAGGCCATAATGTAGAAGCAAACCTACTTTAAAAGTCTCATACAGAGGAGGAGTGGGGGGGAATGGATTATGCCACTTATGACTCAGTTTTACAAAATACTACAATTTCACTGTTCTAAATGGTTTTGGATTTATTCAAGATGGGGGAAACTGTGGGTGTTTAAATAGCAAAGAGAGGGAAAAACTCTTATCTAGAGGAAAAGACAACCTATAGACAAAAAATAACATTTAAAATAAAATTATTGTGAAACTGCTGGTAACCAACCTTCCCAACTTTTTACCCCACTTGTTTATCTATAAACATTGATCATACAGTAAAGAGCAACACTGGGGATGTATTAAATTTTTTTTTTTTTTTTGGTCTTCAATTTGGAGCAAAGTTCTTAGGTACCTTGACAATGAAAAAGAAAGTATACATAATTTTCCTAAATTTTTATACACGGTATTTTTTTCACTTTGGAAAATCACAATTGTACTTTATGTGTGACTAAATATGATTGTTCCTTTATTTCAGGTAACTAAAGATCATTGACCTGAATTGTTTCAAATTGCTTTATATTATCTACACTTTGATCCATAAGAGCACAAATCATTGGAATTTAGATTTTTCTTCAAATATAATCATTACTGTATTTTGTGCTATTTAGAGAGGTATAGTATAACTTAAAAAGATGTCTCCAATTTAAAATTGGTCAAAAAGTAAACAAATAGGCTTAAAATTTTATGGTAAATGCATAAAGATAGAACTAGCACTTGATATTTTTTCAGGGGCTTTACCAATTTATCATTTATATTCCATTTCTGGGCAATTGGCTGCAATTTTGGCATTGTGTTCCTAAGCAGAAAACTGTCTGCCTAAATAAAAAGCAACCTCATTGCTGTCCACTTGGGCTGCTATTTCAGTCTATATTGCATGAGGGGTTAAATGGACAGGAAGAATAAACTGTTTCAGGGACATTAACATTTCTAACTTTAAAAATGAGTGCCTTTCTGGTGTGTACTGATTATGAAATGCCTTCTGTTCACAATACAGAACTCTAAGCAAAAACATTGCATGTTTACTCTTATTGTCATTAGGCTTTAACGATTTACCTGGCATTTCTCTTTTAATGTGAAAATTCATTTGCAAAAGATATTTCCACAAGCAAAGACCAATTCCTATATCTCCCTGTGCCACCATCAGACCTGGATATAAAAATAGAAGTAAGATGTAGGAAATTTTTTTTAAATATACCCTTATTGACCTCAGAGAGAGGAAGGGAGAGGGAGGGAGAGACAGAAACATCAATGATGAGAGACTCATCATTGATCAGCTGCCTTCCCCATGGCCCCAACTGGGGATCGAGCTCGCAACCCAGGCATGTGCCCTGACAGGGAATAGAACTGTGATCTCCTGGATCCTAGGTCAATGCTCAACTGCTGAGCATTGACCGGCAGGGCATATAGAAAAATCTTTTAAAACACATTTTAATTTCTAGAATAATGGGTCATAATTCTTACACAGAGGATTATCATCCTTTTTCTGTACCCATCAGAAACAAAGACATATGAAATAGTCCCTTCACATGGAAACAAGCTCATCGTTGGTGTTTCATTCCAAAGGGCTCTATCATACAAATGACATTCTGGGACCTAGTTTAATATTTATAGGAGAAAAATTCCAATACACAAGTAAATCACTATTTTGGAAGGGAGGAAGGGAGGGAGGGAGGGAGGGAGGGAGGGAGGGAGGGAGGGAGGGAGGGAGGGAGGGAGGGGGGGAGGACCCTTCAGTGGCCATGTGCTCTTAATCACTATTTAGATGACCGTAAGTATATTATACCTACTTTTAAAAAAATCTTCACTTGAGGATATGTTTATTAATTTTTACAGAGAGAGAGAGAGAGAGGAACATTGATAGGTTGCTTCATGCACCTGCCCTGAACAGGGATCCGAATCCACACCTTTTGGGGTACGGACAATGCTCCAACCAGCTGAGCCACCCAGCCAGGGTACTATACCTATTTTTTAAAATATTTTTATGGAAGAAATTTTCCAACCTAGGGCTTTCTTTTTTTGAAAACCTGCTTCAACTATAAAGGCATCATTCAATTACTATAAGTCCAAAAGAGCCTAGAAATTAATTTCAATGCTACTTATCATGTAATTAAGAGAGAACAGCAATAGAAAAGCTCGAGTAAATAGAATTGCTCCTGAATTTTCTGAGCTAGACGATTTTTATTTTCCACTTAACGCAAATGTTAAAAAAAAAAACCACAACTTTCTGTCAAAATCCTAAATAGCTTTTTGACAGGTTTGCTATGGTTAATTAATTACTTTCATTTGCACTAAGTTGTATACTTGAAGATGAATCGTGCATGGTAACAAGGCCAGCCTCTGAGAGGGAGACCTTTGGCGGTCTATGCAGTCTGCTGCCTCATTACAGAACTAGCTATCTGCAGGAAGCCTGACTTTGAAAGGTACAGCACGTCCCATAACACCCTCCCCTAACTGAGATGATTGTAGCTTCTTTCGAAAAGTGATGATTAGGAGAGAGAAAAGCAAAACGGAATGCTGTATGAATATTTCATGTAAATGAAAGCAAGCACTTAGCGACGAGCATGGTGATTGATGCTAGAGTGCCTCTAAACGTCTTGACATTGAAGGGTTCCGACTCCCCTTCCCTCGATGACTGTTTCAAGAGCTACAGTTAATAGCGGAATATGGCCGTAGTTAGCTGAAGGGCTCTTTATTACTGACTGATATTAAATAAGACCACAGGCCTCAGGTTAGCGTAAGTGAATTCTAGATAAAAGAGACTTCGGAGGGAACCCTAGATGAGATATGATAGTTACATTTTACTGGGGTTTTAATTTTTTCCCCTCTCTGCAGCATAATTGTTTATTTCACTTTTAACCACCTCCCCCCCCACACAAAGAAAGAGGCAAAGGACTCAGATTAATATGCAGAAAGAATCTCAATTAACAAAAATAGATGGAGTATAGATGGATGACCATGACTCCGTCATTTTAAGTAAATAACAGCAGTAATAATAACAGTAAATAAAAGGAAAGCCCCCATCAAGGCAGTGTTGAGAAGTATAATTATTTTCAAGATAAGTAGCGTTTTTCTAATGTTGTTCAGTAAACCCTCAGTCCCTTACCCTCCCTCCATATATGGAAGGTTTATCATCCTAAAGAATAAGGGATGGCTTGTAAATTCAAGCAACAGAATAACTTCAAAGTGCAAATTCAGTGGGGTGAGTTCAGGCTTTAGAAAGGCAGTCCTATGGCCTGGTGAGAAAGATGACAGTGATAGGTTGGCTGACATCACGACAGCTCCCCTCCCCACAATGTCAGAGACTTAGGTCATTTTCCTCCAGAAAATGCTTGGGTAACTGCCATTTGCTTAGGTCAGGATTTCCACCTCCACTGGCTCTTCACAAATCATGTCATTGAAAGGTAAATAACGTCTCCGTGAGCTGTGACCAGTGTCCATGGCTCAACCAGGACAAAGAACCCAGAGAGAGTCACTGGCAAGATCCCAGCATGCCAGCAGCTCCCAGCCTCAGATTCAACTGCTCTTCTGCAAGAGTCACCTAAAGACAGAAAGAAAAGGAAGGAAGAAAGCACAGGAAATATCTCAAAGGCCTGAGCTCACTTAGAGTATTCCAGTTGCATTTAAAATAGTCAATTCTGCAAAATGATGGGCCACACAAAACCCAATAGCCCGATTTGTACTTTCCCAATGTCCCATCTCTTCTGACTCCCACTCTGTCACTTCCGGGGCTCCTTTGAGGGGAGACAATATTTTATGCAGGAACAAAATGAAACTCTGAGGTATACAGAAATAGGCACGCATGGATTTAAGAATGGAAAACTTGATAGGCTTTTGGGTCTGCTCAGATCTGCACCATTGAATCACAGAACTGGAAAAGACTTTGCAAAATCACTTAGTCCAGTCTCCCGATCAAATGAGGCAAACAAAGAAACTCACAGTAGCAAAGCCAGCAAAAGGTTTTAGATCTCATGATTCTCAATCTTTATGTCACCAAAATGATTCCATCATTAATGTATCATTTTTGCTTGAATTTACATGGTGTCTTTCTTTCAAAATCCAAATAGTTCATTAATAACTTATCTCTCCCTGGCCAGGTGGCTCAGTTGGTTGGAGCACTGTCCCGTGCACCAAAAGGTTGTGGGTTCGATTCCCAGTCAGGGCACATACCTAGGTTGCTGTTCAGGCCCCAGTTGGAGCAAGAATAAAAGGCAATGGATTGATGTTTCTCTTTCACCTGGATGTTTCTCTCCCCCTTTCTCCCTTCCTCTGTCTCTAAATCAAGAAACATATCCTCGTGTGAGAATAAAATCATCATCATCACTTATTTTTTCATATAATATCCTAGACCCTCCTAACTAGTTTAAACATTAACCCATGGGTAGCAATTTCTTTAAAGAATGACAATCCATCACACATATTTATATAGGTTTGCAAAGCACTGTCACATTAGTTATCTAATTCAGCCCAAATCGAGGTCCCTCCTCTTTCAGGCGGGAGAAGCTGATACTGAGTTGCTTGCTGCACCGATGAAGGTTGTGAGTGACGCAGGAGTCTCATACCCGCACCATCTGGCGCCAAGGGCATTGCTTGTTGTCCTTCATTCTATTATTTAATAAATATTTATTAAGCCCCTACTATGTGCCAGGCAGCTGATTCAATCCTGAGGTACTCTATCACCACTTCTAGACTGTTTCACATCTTCCCTGTATTAGAATACAATCTTTCATATTTGTCCAACCAAGTTTTGTCTAATAGCCAGGGAGAGATCACTGTTAAAGAGCTGACCTTATACTTGCTTAAATGTTATCTGCGGAACTACTTCTTTTTTCAAAGATGCCCTCTATGGTACACACATGGCTTCTGAGGTCTTTATGTAAAATTCTGGACACAAGAATGCATTGACTTCTTAAGTGGCATTAGTACTATACCACAGAACAAAGAAACCTGCAGTCCTGTCGGCTTCTAGTGGGTCACAAAGCCTGACAGTAACACAGGCAGCTTTCAGGGCCATAGGCAGCAGGCATTTTAAAAAAGAGAGAGAAAATAACTCATGGACGCGGACAACAGTGTGGTGATTGTGGAGGGTGGAGGGGGTTTGGAGGTGGAAGAGAGTATAGGGGGGATAAATGGTGCTGGAAAAAATAAAATAAAATAAATTGGGGGGATCTGCACATGACATTTGGAAAATGGCAAGTTGTGGATCCCTGATACCATTATTATTATATTATTATTATTATTAAAATTAAACAGAGATTTAATCTAACATTCCATGGGCAGTCGTGCAATTTGCTTTAATAATTGTAAGCTGGGGCGTACATCGTACTGCACTGAACCTAACGCTTTAATTAAGTTTCGATGCAGCCAATGACGATGACTGTGGTGCCCACAGAAGCTGCAAGCCGTAGGGTGTTCTCTGCCTGCCCGAGCACAGTCCCTGGGAGCCAGGCAGGAGCAGCAGCCACCGGTGCCACAGTGAGATATTTATGAAAGAGAAGCTCTGAATTTTATCGTAGTGGTATAGATCAATTGTCAGGACAGAGTCCTTAACAGTGTATTCGGAGAGCGAGGTACAAAACCAATTTTATCTGCTTCAGTGATGTGTGAACTGTATGAGGAAAGACATCTCCCAACTCTCTGATAGCTTATCTTCCCTGGTGACCATTTGTGCATGCTCTTGTAAATATACATATTTTACCAGGGAAGGGAGGGGGAGAGAAATGCTCTTTAAACTCTCCTTTGAGACGACCTTGAAGTAGGAGCATTTGAATCTTCCAGGAAATTAGCAGCCGGTGTATTTCGATAATGACGGTGGGTGGGAGGTGCCACTCAGGGAACTGCCGGCATCCTGGTGGAGAAGACCATCTTCCCACTGAGGCTGTTTCTTCAAAAGGAGGCAGAGAAAAGCAGAGCTGCTTGGATCTGAAAATCAAGTCCTTCCCCTACCCTGGGGGGCTTGGCCAGTCAAAGAAAGTAACAAAGAAAGAAATGTTGATTAGGTGTTTTCTCAGGAGTGTAAGGCTAATGAACATCAAGAGAGAAATGAAAAAGCTCTTCCAGGCAAATGTACCGGCACTCAGCTGCTCTCTCACAAGAGCCAGGATGGCTGGACAGGAGCCACAAAAAG
Source organism: Miniopterus schreibersii (assembly GCF_964146895.1). Classification (NCBI taxonomy): domain Eukaryota; kingdom Metazoa; phylum Chordata; class Mammalia; order Chiroptera; family Miniopteridae; genus Miniopterus; species Miniopterus schreibersii. The sequence continues at coordinate 140,735,089 of NC_138101.1, forward strand.
TCACCTTTGCTTTGCCTTGTTTCTGTCAACTGTGGAGTACCTGTGCAAGTCAGGCTGATTGGAACCTGTTTTCCTTTTCTGTGTCTACACTGTCTGGATATAGCATGCCGCTTTAAAGCTTACACTTTCTTTTCTCGGCCACTTTGGACTATGTATCTAAAGAGTGATTCCTAGCAAACACCTAATGCTTGGGCTCAAACATCTAGTGGGCAGATTTCACATGCATTGCTACATACCTTCAAACAAGTACCTCGTTACTGCCTAGACCACAGGGGGGCAAACTTTTCTGTAAAGGGTCAGATAATAAATATTTTAGTCCTCAAGGGCCACTTGGGCTCTATCACAACTACTCAGCTCTGCCCTTAGCCTGAAAGTGGCCATAGACTATAAACAAGCTAATAAGGCTGTTGCAATACAACTTTATTTCTGAACACTGAAATTGAATTTATATAGCTTTTATATTGCACAAATGTATATCATAACAAGTGACTGTGGTCTTATCACTACTTCTCATCTGTGTTTGAGTGTATCCACACTCAGTATAATTTTGTGGGGGGAGGGGAGGAGCAGACTGGGAGAAGCAATCATTGTTACTTTTAAGAAGTAAATCAGAAGTAACATGGTACAGAGGATTTTTGGTGTCAGAGAAACCTGGATTTCAATTCTAGCACCTTGGGCCTATTTACCTCTGTGAGCTGCAAAGCACTACAAACAAATGGGAATCATAATGCTTAATTTATGGGATCTTGTGATCTTAAAAACAACACACATGAAGCCTGGCTCTCAGTAGATTCTCAATCAGTCTTTATAACTACTCCCCTTTCTAAGGCATCCTCGGAAAACGGCAAGAAGGCCACGGTAAACTGGTGAGCTGCATCTTGCTTTGTTTCAGGCTCATCTCATGTGCACTGTTAACACTGCTACAGGTTTTAGAGAGAGAATTTCTCCCATTTATTCTATGTAATCCATGAAAGGAAGCCTGCTGCTCATATGACTTTACTTCTCCTTTCATTCAGGTTCATTTCATCAAATTCCCAGGATCTTTTTTATAAAATAGAGAAGAGCTTCCAAATGCAACATGTTTTTTGTTTCATGAGTCCATTTGTCATATTACCTTGGTGATGCCAATTCTGGGATTAAATCGCCTGTTCACAAGCAGGCATCATTATAGGTTCAATGGTAATGGCATTTTCAGCAAAGAGAAAGCCAGTAAATTGTGATTCCTCAACTGACCAGTTTGAACAATGAGGAAAACCTCTGCTCGGGCCAGGGACCAGACAGTGGAATTTTTCAGATGAACAGTAGCTGGAAATGCTCTTTCCATTTCTTGCTTCAGTCGGCCTTCATTATTCTGCCCAGATGCCATCCTCAGCCCCAGGAACAAGAAAATCAGCAAGCCCCTGTCCTCAGCAGCACCCGTCCAGGGGTGGAGACAGACGCGTACAGAGACAACGGCAAGATGTGATGGGCTGTGTGAGCGCCTGCAGGGTGTGCAACTCTGTCTGCAGGAGTCAGGGAAGCTGTCACCAAGGAGGCAAACATGGATCTCAGCCTTAAAAGATTAGAAGGATCTTGCCGAGGATGGAGAGCCTCCCATGCAGAACAGGCAGAGTAGACGAGGTAAAGAACTTCACTGTGGCAAGTCCGCTGATACCTGCAGGGCTGAGGCTGAGGTGAGCACACGCGCTCCTGGTGCCACCACAGCACCTTGTTAAAGCCTCTATTTTGGAATTAATTACAGGGCACCACTTTTTTCCTCCCCACTACACTGTACTATAGACCCTGGCAGGCAATACGTCTCTATCTAATGAAAAGGAGGTAATCAAGGTACTATGAAGACCAAAAAAAAAATGTAGAAGATGATATGTTTTAGCCTCAAAGGTACTTCCAAAAAAATTTTGTAGAGACTGGAACTTTATTTCCTATAAAGTTCACTTATAAGTGAGCCCTGCTATAAGATTAGTAAGAAAGGCACACAATAAATGACAAATCAATATTTGTTATGTGATTAAAGAAAGCTGTGAAGAACATTCGGTCCAAAAAATCAGAGTATTTCAAATATTATATCATATAAAAAATAAGTAAAGCTACAAGGTCTGACACTATAAAAAGAAATCTGGAATTCTGTCCCCTAGCTGAAGTAATCATCTCTCGGCCCCTACCCAGCTCAGCTTCAGGCACTGGCAACCCCCAGCAATACCAGTCCCACGAACAGATGGTGTCTGGGCTCAGTGCTGCCGACCCAAAGCAGGTGTAAATTCCACTTGGGGAAAGTCCGCTGAACTGCTGCTACCTCCTTCCTTAAGCATGCTTCTCCTCAGTGCCCTGGGTGCCTGATCGGGGTTCTAGTGTTAAACCAAACCTCCCTTAGCTAAAACCTTGACATCCTGCCTAGACCTCTCTAAAGGCTAGGCTGTGTCTCTAAGAACCCAGCTACACACAAACCATGTTCCTGGGCCAGCCTGCCCGGACCACGTGGAGAGCAGTGATGACAGCCTCCCATCTCAGGAGCCTCTTCCTTTTCACTGCACCTATTATTTTATCTCTCCCATGTCTCCATCAGCCAGCCTCCCCCACCTCCACAGACACTAACATTTATACTGCTGGCTCCTCAGTATAATTTGAACAATTCTATCACAGATTTAGGGACCCAGGCCCATGCTCAGGCTTCCCCAGCTCTCATCCTTAACTCTGGACTCCCTTTGCCCAGAGGCAGTGCTCTCAGTGAAGCTGGCCCATGGCAGAATATTACAGGCTTGTTGCTTTCCACCGAAGGTCTGTGTAAAACACCAAGTGTATGGGGGTGGTTTTTAAACAATAACGGAGGTAATCATTTCTGCATGTATGTGTTAAACCTGTGAACTAGCAGATAGTGAGTGTTGCCTTATTATGCGACTAAGATTCGTGTTTCAGAAACTATCAGTTTATTAACTTCACAGTACAAGTTTTGCCAACCTGCACCCTGAGCAGATGAATGATTCATAATAGATGGCGCATGAAGATGTAGGCAAAGTTACTTCTATTTCTACCCGTAGGTTTAAAGTATGTTCTTTCAAACCCTAATTTTGTATATTCATTTTCCTATCCTTTGGCAAAGTCTATGAAGCTAGCAGGGGAACAGCAACTACATGAAAGAAAATACCCAAAATAAACTGTAAAGAACATATTCTCATATGTAAAGAGAAAATAGGCTTGAACATCAAGACATTTCCAGTATTCTAGAGTGAAAAGTTGAGCCCACAGATCATTTTTTCTTTTTTGATAGCGTAGTTCACATTTAGCAGCCTAAAGGTTCTTTTCATTATGAATGATCATAACTCCCAAACCCAGCCAACCTCTTAAGTACATTTAACAATTGTTCTCATTTTAGAAATCAAAATAAGTCTAATTAAAATTATAAGAGCCTTTCTAACCTTAAGAGCTGAGGTTTTAAAGAAAATCTTTAGTGTGTTTATATTGTCATTTACTTTTTGTACCCAATTTTCTGTCTTCACTGGTTAGACAATTAACCAGTATTCAAGTCTGTGAAATACTGAGAAGCATGAAATTTACATAAATAAAATAAATTAACACAGTTAAACAATACGACATTGCCTCCTGACATCACCATTTTCAGATGTCATCGACAAATAATCAAGAAACCAAGTCAGGGCAGGCATTGTTCCTGAATAATTGCTTAGATTGTCGTAGATTCACTAATAATTACAATAGTATTCAGAAATTTGTTTTTAATCCACTGAACATATTGCTAATGACTGAAACATCTAACAGCATCATCTTTTCTAACAGCAGCAACATGCCAGGGAATTGATTTTAATTAGGTTTTAGAGAAAGAATTATGTGGAATTCAAATATGTCATTCAATTTATATGTCAAGGAAACTCTCGAAAAGGATTATGTGGTTACCTGGACGGTGGGATGGAGGGAGGTCTGTGTTTTGAATTCGGCGATTCATTTTGAAAATGCAGAGTCAAGTGCCTTAGTCTGCTCTGCATTTTCCAGTAGGTTTCCTTCCCTTTCCTTTCTTCCACAGCAAGAACCACCAGGGCAGAGCATTGGGATGTCTCAATATCAAGAAAAATGATCACTGTTCCAAATGCTTCTTCATGCAACCAGAGGGGGTTCAGGCTTCAATTTAGGCAGTGCAGTTGTGAACTGAGAACTTATTTAATGAGATGTCAAGTCAACAAAGCCTTCCAAGCAGGTGAAGAACAGAAGGAAAATTGGGGAAATACCACTCCCATTAAAATGGGCCATTGGGAGCTAGTGAAATGGGGGGGGGGCAGGCAATTAGATCTGTATTTATCCTTTAAAAGTCTAGCAATCCACATGCTTAATTACTTTAGATGATCTTTCGGGAGATGCCAACAGTATTGTCTCTTGTACATTCTGACCACCTTTGTTGCACTGGAACTTATGAGGCTAATACTCATTCAGTAAGATCCATAAAAAGTTCTCTGGGTTCTTTAAGAGAAATTTCCTAAATCAGCAAATGATTTAATTTTAATTCCCAGGCTACCAACTCTGAGGGAACTCTGACCGACTTCATGCAAACACAACCTGAAGCACCCATGACGAGCACCTCTTACCTCTTTCCCTAGGGACTTCTTGGTTGACAGGAGCACTAGACACCCATACATACAGAGCCCAGAATTGGACTGGAATCAATGTTGCCTGGGATCAGTCTTTGACTAGTGAAAGCAATGAATGAATTCTTCTCCCTTTTTTTTGTCTTTCTTCCCTTCCACCCTATTTCCCACAGACTGTCTTGAGAAAGAGTCCTTTACACAGCCTCTCAGAAGATAGTTCCACTTGCACTTGGTAAGAGAAGCGGCTAGTTTAAAATACATCTTTTTATTAACCATTTCTCCTTCTCTGCCTCACTGCCCTGGCCCTTCTGATTGCCCCTTGGACTCCTCCTCTATTAAAACTATTGCTCATAAGCCTTTACCCCAAGCTCTGCTTTCTAAGGAACCACCAGGCAATATGAAAAGTTGCTCAATCTTCATCTGTAATCAGTGAGCTACCACAGTGAGATACCAAACTCACTCATTAGATTAGCAAAAATTTTAAATTCTGATAGTACTAAGTGTTAGCAAGGTGTGCAAAACAGAAACTCACTTACTGTTAGTAACAGTACAAACTGGTGCAACCGCTTTGAAATACTACTTAGCATTATCTACTAAAGGTGAATTTTTGCCTATGTAAGAATTGAGTATTTCAACTCCCAGTTATTTACCCTAGAAATAGACCAGATTTACCATGAAGCGAATCGAATTTAAGTTTCAAGGCCTGTCACTGGTATGAATCCTCTCCAAAGGTTCAGACCTAATTTGTATGTGTGTGTGTGTGTGTGTGTGTGTGTGTCAAATTCTATGAGTTTAAGACTCCAAAAATTCTGGATCCACCCTTGGTTGGAAAAATTGTTCAGGATACAAGTACAAAAAGCAACATTGTTTCTAATAGCTCCCAACTGGAAACAACCCAATGAGCATCAACTGTTGAGTGATATTATCAGTCAGGAAACAGTGACAGGGCAATGGGTTTATTATAAGAATTCAACCTTATACAATTGTGGCACAAGCCAGGGAAATGAAGGTCCAGAATAGGGAGCTGGAGGATCAGAGGAGTCTAGGTATTACGCATTTTCTCCTTTCGGCCAACTCTAACTCAGAACCCCAGAGGCAGGGGAAGGGAATTCTGGGAAGTGTAGTTTATAGCTTACCCCAATTAGCACACCACAATCAAGCACAGATGGATAAACTGTGTAATATACAAGCAAAGGGATACTATATTAGACTAGTTATGAATAAATTCCAGCTACACACACAACATGGATGAATCTTACAACTTAATGTTAACGGAAAGATACATGACACATAGCAAGCTTCATTCAAGCAAGAATTCATAGTGTTCGATTCTACTATGTGAGGTTCAAAAAGAGGCTAAATTAAACCACACTGATTAAAAGGCACACACAGGTGATAAACCAAAAGAACAAAAGGAATCAAATATCATGAGAGTCAGAATAATGACCACCTCTTCAGGGAGGGCTGGTGGCCATGGTCTAGAAGAGATTCTAGGAAATCTGGCATTATTCTATGTTTTGGCCATGGTGTTTGTAACACAGCTTTGGTTTATAGTTATTCATTCATGTTGCATTTTTATTTTATGTATTTTTCACATATATTTCATAAAATTAAAGAAAAAATAATATTTAATAAACCGATCTTTATCATTCCCTCCTTGGGTCATTGTAGGACCAGGCAACCACACATCACACTGAGTCCTCAAATAACATGGAGGGGGAAGAGGGAGTAACCCTTTGAAGAATGTCTAGCAGCGGGGTCTTCACTCATGGTTCTGCTTTCAGCAGCTATGATGAATTTCAGGCAGGTTACTTTACCTGGATTTGTAGAGTTATGAATATTATCTATTACTAACTATATAGTCCTAATGCCTGTGTTCCCCCTCAAAATGTGTGTGTTGAAACCTAATCTCCAGTGTGATGGTATTTGGAGGCAGGGGCTTTGGGAGGCATTTAGGTCACAAGAGAGGAGCCCTCATAATGAGATTAATGCCTATATAACAGAGACTCCAGAGAGCTCTCTCATCCCTTTTGCCGATGTGAAGACACAGAAAAGACACCATCCATGAACCAGGTAGCAAGTCTTCGCCATACACCGACCGATTCTGCCAGGGCACTGATCTTAGAATTCCCAGCCTCCAGAACTGAGAGAAATACATTTCTGTTATTTATAAGCCACTCAACATATGGTATTTTGCTATTGCAACCCAAACCAACTAAGACACTAAATTATTCTTCAAAACATGAAAGTAGTTAAAATGCTTCCTTCAAAGAAATCAGGATTAAAGAAAATAAAATAATATAAGCACAAGTGAAGGAAGACAAAATAGCAGAGTTAATGTTTTTTCTCCTAATATGAGCCTTCTTGTAGCATCAATACAAGGTATAATCTATAATGATCAGCCCCAATAGTTTGCAAAGTTATCAAGTATATAATTTGATAAAAATTTAAATTAACAATGATTTACAATGAAACTTTCCCTAAGAGTATATTGTGCATGAATAAGAATATTGAGAGCACTAGTACTTTCTGTTGACATTGAGCAAGTTAGTCAATCTCCCCTAAGCCCTGAGTGCCCTGAAAAATTAGTGATAAGAAGAGCACCTATGTTCTAACTGAGAATTAATTGGGATAAGCCATGTAAAACGGTTAGGATACACCTGGGAAACAGCAGACATTCAGTATATCAGATATCTCTTCTAACTGTCTTCGGTTTTGGGGGTTGTTGTTTGGGGTTTTTTGTCCATAAAGACCCTGAAGGAGGTAAGAATAGATGCTATGGAATAATGGTTCCAATGACCCTACAGAAAAGGAAGAAGTTTAAATCTAATTAGTTTTCTGAGAATCTACAAAACCTACATGAAGAAAATCAAGTTCCCTGAACATTTAAGCCTGAATCAAAAGGGAAAAAAGAAAAAAAAAATAGGTCTTCTGTAGATATTCAGTCTCAGTATCTGGTGTTAAAAGCAAAAAGTACTTTTTATATAAAAGCACCAGCGGTATCAAACTTTACATAATACACATAGGGATAAAACCACTATCTTCAGTAATAGTCCCTAAAGTAAATCATATTTGCTTTCAGCTTGAAGATTCTACTGTTTTTAAAGCAAGAGTAAATTTTATTTGTGTTTGAATACTAAAAGAATTTTCTTTTATTTACAAGATACAACAACAAAACATTTCAGTAACTCAAAAGCAAAACATCCCATTAGCCAAGAAACAGTGTTCGACGAAGAAAACATGCTTTTCAGTGGATAAAAAAATACTGATTTGATTCCATTCAATTAGCTTCAAAGGTTATTCAGGAAAGGGACACCCGCATACATTACTAGTGAAAATAAATTATTTCAGCCAAATGAATGAGGAAATGAGATTTTAAAAACTTAGGCCCACTTCAAATTTCACCAGTCTAAATCTTATCATGAACTTGATAAAAAAGATATGGCATAATCTATGCATTGGTGGCAGTTTCAAACAGAAGCAAAAGCAACTTTTATCATGGAAACTTCTCCCCATTGTCAAATATGATAGAAAAAATCATGTCCAGATGACTACTAGATTTCACTGGTGGGAAAATCACCTTCTGGGTGTCGGTGGTACACAAGAAAATTAAGGGTTTTGGAGTCCAAGAGCTCTATACTTAGCGACTCAGCTGCTGAACTTGGAAAGTTTGTTAACCTCTGTAAAATCTTAGTTTCTTCATCCCTAAAACACTATAGGCCTAACTTGTTGGGTTATTGCAGTTAGTGCCTAACACAATATGCCACACTGTGTGTGCTCAATAGATGTCATGTCTTTCTTGAAGCCAGAGGGTGCTGACCCCTTTTTATTGTATCTAGCTAGCAATTAGGTCTCATAGCTCTTGAATGAAGAACTGAGGTTATCTTAGGTCATTTCTGATCCCAATCATGGAGAAGTAAATCTATTCTTTCATTGATACACATGGATAACTAACAGTGATTCATGTTAAAGTGAGTTAAATGTCTCATCTTCTCCCTAGGACCTGCACAATATCCTGCCTTTATACTGACCATTTTCCTCCAGAACAGAGACTATTCAACCCCTACCAATTCAGTGAATTTAACCACCCTTGACGTTCAATAATAAACCTAAAAATAATTGATCTATAATTTCAGTTTAAATGATCTGACATAGCCAGGCTACTTTTAAATGACAGCAAATGGGATTTTTTAATGGAAATATTGATAGGCCCTTAAGTGAATTGGGGAGTCTAGGACAATGACAATGATATTGCACTAATAAACCTAATGCCATGGAGATTGTCTTTTTAAAAAATGTGTCTTTTCTTTATCACAGCATAATACCTAGCTTGACAACAGAAATGTCAACAGTTAGGGCTCTATTCTTCAAACCGTCATGCTCTATTAATGCTGTTTTTCAGTGGGATTTACTTTGTCAAGGAAGGAAGGACCAAAGAGGAAAGTCTATGGTCTTCCTAGTCACTAAATCCCTCTTCTCACTGATGCACAAATGACTGACTACTCCCAATGCCACAGAAAGAAGGAGAGTTGAAAACAGGCCAAAATCATCTAGGGAGAAGGCGGAAAAAGCTAGCCTTGTGTAAGCAAAGTCATGCTTAGACAAGAAGAAAAGGAAAACAGAGTAGGTGACAGGAATGTCAGGGGTGCTCCCTGGGCTGTGTCTGTGCTCTTCCTGCTGGGGGGAGCAGGAGAGAAAGTCTTCACCATGCAAATATAATTGAACGCTATTAGCTGGGGCTGAGAATAGTCTCCTAACTGGGTTCCAAAGTAGCCCATGCAGCTTAACCCCTTTAATCCAGACATGAGGGGGAAAAGAAACTACTTGGCTGGCAGAGACACGTAGGGATGTAAAATGAGGCTAAGGGGGGTTAAAAGACGGGGACTGTTCATTGTAACCAGAGGGCATCAAGGGCAAGGAGGAGGCAGCATGGAGCTTTGTTTAGCTTGGATTTAATTGTGAAATTTGGGTGCAGAAGAGATTTTGGCATACCCTTTGCATTTAGAGAAGCAATAATCTAATAAACTTCTGCATAAAATAGATATATAAACAAGTTCTAAATAAGGATCCAGAGCTCAGAAATGATTTGAAACTTTAAATATCTGAGTCAAAGAATCTGCTGTCACCCACCTATGGAGTAGCTTCTTGTTCCCAGACTACGTTTGTGCACACCATCTCTTTCAATTTTCACAAAATGCCCATGAGATCAATGCAGCAGGGTTTATAATCGTTTGTAATCTCCATTTTACACATGATGACAACTGAGAGTTACTGAGGGTAGGAACTTCCCCAGAGTGACACAATCAGAAAATACTGTCTGTTGTTGGGTTCTGTGTCTATGCCCAAGAATCTCTCTACAGAAGACACTGCATTGCAAAAAGTTTTAAAAAATTATTTAGCAATAAAAAGGATCCACATGCCAAGGCAGGAAAATGCCCTATTAATTTTTAACATAGTAACTTCTATTCTAAATAAGTGTTGCGACTGGCCGGGCGTGGCTCAGCGGTTGAGCATCTACCTAGGATCCAGGCGATCAGGGTTCGATTCCCAGTCAGGGCACATGCCCAGGTTGTGGGCTCAATCAATGACTCTCATCATTGATGTTTCTATCTCTCTCCCTCTCCTTTCTTCTCTCTGAAATCAATAAAGATATATTTTAAATAAATAAATAAATAAATAAATAAATAAATAAATAAATAAATAAATAAATAAGTGTTGCAAGAAATAAATATAAAAACTAGATTTTTGTCATAGCAAATTACTATAAAAATGTGAACTTACCCCATGCCAACTTTACTGTGTCTTCTTTTTCTGTGTAAATGGTTGGGAAAATTATGCTTTTTATCTACCTTCCATTTGTGACTGAGAATTAGGAAATGTCCAGAAAGCACTTGCATTACTGCGACAGTAGCCAAATCCCAATATCTGTGTTTTTGACTATGCACTCATGACAAACTTCGTTAGACTTGAACAATCACAGGATGTGTGATCTTTCTACATATTTTTCAATATTCTGTAGCAAAGGTTATGTTATAAAATAAAAAGCCATGAGACTTTCACTTCAGCTGATGAGGCAACCAGGACTCAGGAACCATAATCCTGGAGAGGAAATTTCACTGAGGTAAAGCATATTCTACATGCTTTTCTTCTCCTTAGGGAGCTTCCCAAATCTTGGCCCAGAGAGAGGATAAGAAGTCAGACAGAAGATTCACTGCTTAGCGCCACAGAAGCCAGCAGAGCTTTAGGCAATCACAGGGCTGGGGAGACGACAGTTGGGGTTGTGAACTACTAAGACCCAAAGAAGCAAGCCTAACCCTTCACACTTTTTCCCTCTTTCCGCCTCCTGCTTCCCCCAGTTTATCTGCTGATCAAATGGAAAAGACCAGAAACTAAGAAACCAAAAAGAAAGCAACTGAAAAACAGAGTGGAATTTTAGGAAATCTCACAGTGCACAGGAGACAAAAATGGGAGATCAAGACCCAACAATAAAAAGGGATTCCACTGAAGACCCTGGGTTCTCAGTTACTGTGTCCTAGGAGTCACTGTAAACTCAGGGCCAACCAAGCCTTAGAAAAATTGAAAATTATCTTTGAATTACACCTGTTCCTCAGTGGGTTGAGATGATTGGCTTATACTTATCTGTCTGCCAGGGTCTAGGGAAAATGTACTCTAGAGAGAGAAAATGTTGAGAGTTTCTGGAAGATTTCATTCAAAATGTTGATCTTTCCATCGAAAATAGTCAAACCTCTTAGGAAATGGAATGGAGGAAAAACACAGGCAATAAAAATAGACCCATAGGTGATCCAAATATTATGAACAATGATTTGTAAGTAACTGTGATTAATTTAGGCAAGAAAATAGATAACAAAAAGTAGAGATTTTTCACCAAAGAACTGGAATCCGTAAATATCTAATGGAAATTCTAGAGCTAGAAAATATAATAACTGAAAATAAGAGTTCAATAGATGTCTGTAAAAACAGATGTCTTTAAAGAGTGAATTAATGAGCAAGAAGATAAGTCAGTAGCACAAAAAGTATGAAAAATATAGGAAACAACAGAAGAGACACAAAAAAGTGGGATAGTGGGGGAGGGGTGTAGCAAACAAGTGACATAGTGGGGGGATGTAGCAAACATGTAATTGGAACCTAAGAAAGAAACAAAAAGTGGTATAAAGCTAGAAATCAAAAGCAAAATAGAACAACTATGAAATCTCCAGCTAGAATCATGTTGCTTAAATTAAGTAAATTTATAAATTAAGCAACATACTTCTATATCACTCATAGTCAAAGAAGAAATCACAATAGAAATTAGAAAATGATCTGAACTAAATGAACTTGAGATGAAGCTAAAGCTATACTTAGAAGAAAATTGAAAGCCATACAATGTGTGTGTGTGTGTGTGTGTATATATATATATATGTGTGTGTGTGTGTGTGTGTGTATATATATACATATATATATATATACATTTAAATATATTTTTATTGATTTCAGAGAGAGAGGAAGGGAGAAGGAGAGAGAGAGATAGAAACATCAATGATGAGAGAGAGAGTCATTGATCCGATTCCTCCTGCAGGCTTCCTGCTGGGGATCGAGCCCAAAACCCAGGCATGTGCCCAGATCTTGAATTGAACCTCGATCTTCTGGATTATAGGTTGATGCTCAACCACTGAACCATGCCAGCCAGCTACAATGTATATTTTTTTAAAAGAAGAAATGCTGATATCAATGAGCTAAGTATACAATTCTAATAAAATGCAGCAAGTTAAACCAAAAGATAAAAGCAGATATTAACCAAGTTAAAAGTAAATTGAAGATACAGAAAAATCAACAAAACCAACATTTGATTCTTTGAGATGAAAAAAATTATTAAACCTCCTAACAATACTGATTCAAGGAAAGAGACAATGCACTCTTTATCAAAGTCACATACTTAAAAGGGGATGCCATTATTAGGTTCTAGGATAGTAAAAAGAATATAAATAATATTCTGAAGTGCTTTGTGTCAATTAATTTGACAGTTTGGATAAGATGGGCAAATTCCCAGGAAAACACACTTACCAAAAATGAAACAAAAAGAAATTTTAAAAATAAAATTTTCTGTATCTAAAAAAAACATAAATCTTTAATTAAAGACATACCTACAAAAATACTCCAGACTTACTGGTGCATTCTTGCAAACATTTAAAGATATAATAATACCAAAGTCACACAAACATGTCCATAGATGAACAAAAGTGGTGACACTTCCTAACACATTTTATCAACGCAGAACAGCCTTGATCAAAAAATCTGACAGACATTATAAGAAAGGAAAATTATGAATCACTTTCAATAATAAATATAAATTTTAAAAATCTAAACAAATGATTAGAAAATTGAATCCAGTAAAGTATTTCTAAATTTTATGACCAAGTGGGGTTTATTCCAGAAACATAAGGTTAGTTTTAATTAAAAAAAAAAAACAAAAAAACAAAACACTGTAGTTAACCAACATAAATGAAGAATAAAGGAGAAAGATGTTATCATTCTTGGAACAAAATCAGTCAATAAAATTTATCATCCATTCATGATAAAAGTCACCCAATACTTTACATGTGATTTTAAAAATGAGTGATTTTTTCTTTTTTTAACTATTGAAGTTTATTTTTAAATTTACCATTAAAATTGCTACCCAGACCAAATAACTTCTAACTTTATATTTACACATGTATTTATTTTTAGAGTAGTTTTATGTTCACACAAATAGTAAGCAGAAAGTACAGAGTTCCCATATATCTCTTGCCCCCACATGTGCACAGCCTCCCCCACTATCAACATCCAGCACCAGAGTGGGACATGTTACAAGTGATGAACCTACATTGGCACAAAATTATCACCCAAAGTCCTTAGTTTACATTAGGGTTCACTCTTGGTGCTATAGATTCTATGGATTTTGACAAAAGCATAGTCATATGTATCCACCACTATAATATCATACAGAAGAGTTTCAAGGCCCTAAAAATCTTCTGCGTTTTTGCCTATTTATCCCTTCCTGCCCATTAACCCCCGGAAAACATTGATCTTTTTACTGTCCCGTCCTTTTGTCTTTTCCAGTATGTCATATAGTTGGACCTGTCCAGTATGTAGCCTTTTTAGATTGGTTTTCTTATTTAGTAACATGCATTTAAGGTTCTTCCACGTCTTGGCAGGATTGATAGCTCATTTCTTTTTAGCACAGAATAATATTCCATTGTCAGGATGTACCACAATTTATTTATCCTTCCACCTACTGAAGGACACCTCGGTTATTTCCAAGTTTGGGTAATTATTAATAAATCTGCTATAGGCATCGTTTGCAGGTTTTTGTGTAGATATAAGCTTTTAATTTCCCTCAGTAAATACCAAAAAGCACAATTAGTTTTGTAAGAAACTGTCAAACCATCTTCCAAAGTGATTATATCATTTTGCATTCCCACCAGCCATGAATTGGAATTACTGTTGCTCCACATACTCACCAGCATTTGATACTTAATGGACTGGATTTTCACCATTTAATAGGCGTATAGTGGTATCCAATTTTCATCTTAATAAGTAATTCTCTATTATGTTGAGTATAAAAGGGACTTTAATATTATGAAGAATACCTACAAAATCGTACAGCAACTGTAATAATGGAAAACTATTGAAATATTTTCTTGTGATATTGGGAATAGGATGATGTCTGCCATCACTAGTTCTATTCAAAATTTTACTAAAAATTCCAGCAGTCAGTGTGGCAAGAAGAAAAGCAAGATATAAGAAATGGAGAGGAAGAAAACTATAATTATTTTTTTTAATTCCAAAAGAATCAACATATAAACTTAAAATTACCAGTTGAGTTTAGCAAGAGCCCTGATTCAATGTTAACATACAAGAATGTTTCTTATAGCAATAATAAAGTTAGAAAACTTACTGAGAGAACTTTATAGAAAACCTAAATAATTGGCAAGATATATCATCTGAGAAAGACCCAATATTGAAAAAGTGTCAGTTCTCCTAAAATTGATCTGTAGAGTTATTGTTATCTCAAATAACTGCTCACATGTTTCTGTACGTGTGTGTATAACTTGGTAAGTTGATTCTAAAATGTATACAGATGTACAAAGAACCAAGAAAAGTGAAACAATCTTCAAGAATAAATGCAAAACTAAAGGATTTATATTAAAATGTATCAAAAATTATTGTAAAACTATAGTAATAAGACTTGTCGGCCGGAAAAAATATAAATAGTGCAGTGGAACATAACAGAGAGTCCAGAAACAAATCCACATGTGTGTGGGCTTTTGACTTATGACAAAGATTACATTGAAGACAATGGGAAAAGGACAGTCTCTTGATTAACTGTTATTGGATCAAGTGAATATCCATATAGAAAAAATAATCCTACCTCACACTCTACCTAAAATTTAATTCCAGATTGATGGTAGACTTAAATATGAAAGTAAAAACAACAAACCTTCTAGAAGAAAACAGGCTATCTTGGGATGGCAAAATATTTTTTAACCAGTACACAAAATACTAATTATAAAAGAAAACAATTGATAAATTTGACTATGTCAATAAAGTAAGAATTTCTGTTCTTCAAAAGACACCCTTTTGAAGAGGCAAGTCACAGAGGAGAAGTCTCTGAAATATACACCTGACAAAGCACTTGCATCTAAAACATATAAGGAACTTCAAACAAATCCACAGGAAAACAAAAGCCAACAGAGAAAAAATGGGCAAAAGCTTTAACAGGCTCTTCACAAAGATAACCAATCACCGGTAAACCCATAAAAAGTATTCAACATCTTTAGTTTTTAGGAAAGAAAACTCAAAACACAATAATAAAAGGCTAAAATTGAAAAGCTGACTGTACCAATTGTTGATGAGAAGATGGACTAACAGGAACTGCTCATAAATTGGTGGTATCTCTTTGGGAGTTTGCCAATATCTACTAAAGCTAAATATAAACACACCCTAAGGCCCAACAATTTCCCTTTCAGACATATATATGCCCAACAGACATATATATACATCAAAAGGCATTTTCAAATGTGCATAGTAACATTAAATAACCCAAACTAGAAATAACCCAAATGTTCATCAACAGTAGAATGTACACACAAAAAAATTGTGTATGTGTATGCATTGCAAGGCCATATGGCATTGAGAATGAACCTACTATTGCTACTCTAAACCAAATGGGTGTAGCAACATTATATCTCTCAGAAAGGTTAAGAGAAAGGAATCGGACTGACAATAGCACATACTATATAATTCCATTTATACAGTTAAAAACAGGTAAAACAAATTAATTATGACATCAGAAAGTTTCTGTTTACCTGCAGGAGTATGTAGCAAAGAAAGAGGGAATGAGGAAGATTCTGAGAAATGCTGATAACTATTTCTTCTTAAAATGAGTGGTGGTCACATGGGTGTGTTCACCTTGTGAAAATTTGTCACTTGATAATTTTTCTGTATGTATGCTACATTTCAGTAAAAACTTTACTTAAAAATAGTCATAATAGGCTTAAAGGAACATTTAGTTATAAGTAGGAAACTAACTAAAATTGTAAAGGGGTGGAGAAATAAGTTATCCTTTAAATGGATTGAGTTTAAGCACTAAAAATTCCTAAGGATCAAAGCCAAGGCATGTTTATAAATAATCTAGATGAGGGAGTATCTAACGAAATCCCCATGCTTGTAGACAATACTGATATCTTTCAGACTGTAGAAACCCCAGTCAATGGGGATAAACTGCAGGAAGATTTAAAAGGCTTTGAAAGTGAGCTGAATAGTGGTAAATGTGTTTCTCTGTGGTCAGCTAAATAGTAATGCAGGGAATAAAAAGAATATAAAGATGTCTTATTTGACTTTATATATGCATCAGAACATATAAGATAGAGCATTTATATATAGTCAGTACTAAAAATCATTGTTGATGAATGAAGGATTAAATGAATGAATAAATAATGGGCTCAGACTAAGCTATCAGTTTGAACTCAGGAAAATGTCAAGGCTAGGAGTTATTACATACTATTTCCTAAAGAAACAGATGTAATGTGCTAGTGAATTTGGGTAATATTCCCAACAGCAGGAAAGGTTTTAAATGTAAAATAGAAAACATTATTCAACTGAAGTTCTTTAAATATAGAAACAGGACCTCCAATATATAGGACCTCCAAGAGTGGAGTGGATACAAAGATCTGGCCTCTAAAGATGAAGGTAGGTCAGGAATATAACTAAAGGCCATATGATTATCACTACTATAAACTATTTGAACATGGATATTGATACCTATTATGGGTTAGTTTTATGTATCAAATTAGGTAGGCTATAGGACCCAGGAATTTAATCAGAAGCTAGTCCAGGGGTTGCCATGAAGATATTTTGTACGGATGGTTAACATCTACAATCAGTTGATTTTAAGTAAAAGGATAACCCTTCATAGTATGGTTGTGCCTCATCCAATCAGTTGGAAGGCCTTCAAAGCAAAAACTAAGGTTTCCTGGAGAAAAAATTCTCAAGACTGTAGCATCAACTCCTGCTGAATTTCCAGCCTGCCAGACTGCCCTACAGGTTTCAGACTTGCCAGGACCAACAATTGCATGATCCAATTCCTTAAAGAAAATGTGTGTGTGTGTGTGTGTGTGTGTGTGTGTGTGAATTATCAATGGAGAAATGATAGAGATGATAGAGATATGATAGAGATTAGAGATGACAGACATGATGGAGACAGAGACAGAGATAGAGACAGAGATAAAGATAATCTATTGGTTGTATTTCTCTGGAGAACCCAACTGATTCAATGCCTAAAATACATCAATGCCCAAAGCACATCAGTTGAAATGAGATAAACAGAAACAAAAGAGTAGGAAAATTCATTGTTGGCAGAGAGAATAACATGTAAGATAATCTGAGGATAGAGCATGTTTCATCTGATGATTTTAAATAAGGTTAGTGTGAGAATGAAAACAAGAGAGGAAGGAATGTGAAATGAGTGTAGGGAGGCAGAAGGGAGTCAGGCTTACTCAAAGCTCTATGGGCCACTCTACTCCTGTCCATTCTACTGCTCTCAACTCAAACATCACCTCCTTCAGGAAGCCTTCCCTGGCTCTGCTCACACCAGTTCTGTTCTGCTCTCTGATAGTAGGCCATGCTTTTTCCTTCCAGGTTGTTATCACAGCATACTATTATATATGGATTATTAGCAGGATCTTCTTATCTAGACTGTAAGGTTCATGAGAGCTCAATATACAAATGCTTTGCTCAGGGCTGGGACATTGTAGGTACTCAAATATTAGCTGCATGGCTTAATAGATATTCCTATTTTGTAACATATTCCTCATTAACTTTATGTGGAAGACTTAAGGTATTTCAGTATCACAGAGAATAAGGCAATATTGAAATTTTAGTAAAACTTTTTGAGTGAAATCAACTACCGAGTATAATATAGTTAGATAAAATACACATTGAGCTGCCAATTATGCTGAAAATTATATTGATTACAAAAACATAAATGAGTTTCCTGATCTCAAGAAGATTTTAATGACAATATCCAATTTATTTATAAAACATTTGAATACTGAGAAAATAATATTTAAATCAATAGAAAATGAAGTGCATATAGAGTGGAAGGATAACACATTGAAACCAGAAATAAAGACAAAAAGAACAGACTTTGGAGCTAAACAGCTTGAGTTTAAATCTCTGCCGCTTCTTAACTGTGAAAATTGACCTCAGAGTTCTCACCTATAAAATGGGAAAACCATTACTTATTTCATTTGATTGCTGTAAAGATTCCATAAGTCAATATATATAAAGTTCTCAGAACATTGCCCGGTGCTTAGTAATTGCCGTAGACATGGTGTGTCGTAGTAGTTGAGACTATTATTACTGACTTAGGAACTAGACAGAAAGAATCAACAGAATGGTGTAACAGATGTCAAAAAAAGCTTTTAAAACGTGTGATTTTTAAGTTGTGTTTTCAAGGAGGGTTGAGTTAAGAATTAGAAATGAGATGGTGGGTTCTTCCTGATGGATAGAAGGTCTCATGGTGGTGATTTTAAAATATGAAAATTTAAAATATTTTCCTTTTAGTTTGTTGATTTAATGACCTTTGCCCTGTCAGGCCTGGGTGTCTCTCTGCCTTAGGAAGATTAGAAATGATACATAGGAAATGCAGAGAGAAAGGTAATAGTTAGGCTCCCGTAAGCAGAGGGGATTAAGCAACAAAACAGTAGGCTTGAGACTAGTTTACTGTCTTAAGAATTTTTCCCCCAAATTATGTCATTTCCACTCGAGCTAATGATTCTCCTCCCTGGTCCCCCTGCCTGCCACTGTTTTAGGGGCCGGCTCGCCAACGCAGAAAAGAGCCCTCTCCCATGATTCCTTCCTCTGAGTCCAGAACCCCCACGGCCCTGTCCACCAGAAGAAATCCACAGTTTCTTCATTAAAAAAATATATATTTGAGAGGGAAGATGGCGGCACCATGAGAAGCAGCAGAGGCCCCCGCTCCCAGCCACGGACTCGATTTCCTCCTAAAATCCCACAGAGCCAGCTTGGAAGAACCAGAGACACATACCTGAGTGGACGGAGTGCGAGTGGGGGCACTGAAGACACATCACGGAGTCCGGTAAGAGAGGGGGCGTAGGGAGGGGGAGCCCCCTGAAGCCTGTGCTGGGCGCCGAGCCCCGAGGCCTGGAGGCTGCAGAGCTCCCTCCCCTCGGGAGTGCGGACGGCCTCCAAAAGCGGGGACCCCACACCCGGAGCAGAGAGGGGAAGGGGCGCCCCGCGCACAGAGCGGAGGGACCCAGGGGAGCAGTGAGTCCTGGCAGGAATGGCGCCTTCCTAGGGAACAGCCTCTAATGGCGGCCGGCGCCTTCCTAGGGAACAGCCTCTGATGGCGGCCGGCGCCTTCCTAGGGAACAGCCTCTGATGGCGGCCGGCGCCTTCCTAGGGAACAGCCTCTGATGGGGGCCGGCGCCTTCCTAGGGAACAGCCTCTG
Organism: Miniopterus schreibersii; assembly: GCF_964146895.1. Taxonomy (NCBI): domain Eukaryota; kingdom Metazoa; phylum Chordata; class Mammalia; order Chiroptera; family Miniopteridae; genus Miniopterus; species Miniopterus schreibersii. The sequence continues at coordinate 140,754,688 of NC_138101.1, forward strand.
ATGGGGGCCGGCGCCTTCCTAGGGAACAGCCTCTGATGGCGGCCGGCGCCTTCCTAGGAAACAGCCTCTGATGGCGGCCGGCGCCTTCCTAGGAAACAAAGCTTCTAGTGGCAGCTACGACCGGTGTCTAGTGCTCGGGGTGCCGACCACAGGGAAGGCTGTCCCAAGGCCTGTGGCACCCGAGTGGTAAGGGACCAGGGGACTGCGCTGAGCAGCCGCACACGGGGACCCTCTGCCTCCCCGTGGGGCACTGTATTGAGCCCCAGAAAGCACTGAATCTGCGTGGCGTGGCGAGGGGAGGGGCCCTCCCTGCCCTGAGCTCCCGGTGCCGAGGCTGGGATCAGTGACCAGCCCTGAGGGTGTCCTCCTGCCCTGAGCTCCCAGTGGGAGAGGCTGGGATCGGTGACCAGCCTTGAGGGTGTCCTCCCGCCCTGAGCTCCCAGTGGGAGAGGCTGGGATCTGTGACCAGCCCTGAGGGGCCCAGTGGAGGCACATGAAGCCGCCCCAGCTTTGCTGAGACCAGCGGTGCGGGGAGCTGTGTGGAGCTGGCTTTGGGTCCATTCCCACTGGGGGCCTTGGCGCGCGGGTAGTGGGGCCTTTCTGGGCAGACTCTCTGCCTGCGTGTTGCTTTGTGCGTTTGTGAGTCTGATCACGGAACTGGCTCCCACCTTCCCGGCCTGCACTACGCGGACAGACCAGGGGAGGCTGGGATTGGGGTCTGTGCAGTAGACCGTCTGAGGGGCGGGCCTAGTGCGACCAGCCAATCAGAGCTGGGAAGGGCGGGGCAGAGGCCCCCCTCCCCCGCCTCTCCAGCAGCCCGGAGCACCGCCCCCAATAAAAGGGGCGGGTCCAGCTCGTTGAGACCCAGAAACACCCCCAGGGCACACTCCTGAGGGGGAAGAGAGAGCAGCTCACAGGAGGACTTTACAAGAATAAGATTCTCAGGGACTGTTATTTGGGAACTGGGGGAAAAGCTGAAAACCCCTGCTGGGGGCTGGGCAGGCAAAGGGCTCACCAAAATGTTTTTTTAATTGAACCCACTGAGCCCAGGCTCCTGAAACAACCCATACAGAAAAGGCAACAGGCTGAAATCAATCTAAAGCTGTAGCAGGCCAGAGCCTGGGGAACTAGAATCAGAGGACAGGGAAGGGACTGAAGAGCTGGCAGTGGAGCAGAGACTAACTCCCGCAGAGTGAGCGCCTGACAGTGACACCTCTAAGGGGAGTGAATCCCTGGGATACACTAGCCACCCTGCACCCTAAAGACTCTACAGAAGACTCTAGAGCAAGACCAGGCAACTACAAGGTTGCAAAATAGTTGACAAGAGGAGGTGGTCCATGGAGAGCCTCAGATCAACCATCTACGTAAGGACACCAGAGCCAAACCTAGACGGCTCCTCACATTGGCTGATACACAAGTACCTCCCAGGAGTACTGAAACCAGCACACAAAACAGTGAGCCTCAGGCAACATAAGCTGCCCAGAAGAAACTCACCTGATGGACTGCCTTTTTTTCTTCTGTTTTTTTGTTTTGTTTGGTTTTTGGGTTTTTTGTTTGTTTTTTGTTTGTGTGCTTATTTTTTCTCTTTTTTCCTTAGGAAGAAGAGAAAGGGGAGAAAATTTGTTTTTTCTTCTTTTTTAAATATTATAATAATTTTTTAATTTTTTAAAAACATTTTTTAACTAAATTTTTTCTCTTTTTTATAAAAGAATTTTGTCTTGCTTAGCTTGTTTTTAGTTTTGTTTTGCTTACTTGCTTTAATTAGTTTTATCCTTGTTTTTACTATGAAGACTTTCTTGATATCCCTGCTTAACTGGGCCTTTATCATTATAACCAAGTTTACTGCTTTCCTCTATAGTTTCCACCAAATCTCTTACCAGACTCCTTCCCTGCCTGGGCTTTATCTCTCTCTCCTCTCAATTCATTGGCATAACTTGTTTTTCTTTTCTTTTTTTCTAATTTTTTTTCCATTCTTTCGTTACCCTGCCTTCTGTCTTCCTACCTTTTTGTTCAATTGTTAGTTTCTCTTATTCTCTTTATTGTATTTTTGTTTTCTCATTTTCAACTATTATCCTATTCCTATTCTCTCCCTTAATTTTTTGCTGGCCCTTCTTTCAGAATCTTTTCTCTGCTTCTGTTATCTCCCAGTAGCATATCTATTTTTTACATTTTAGTTTATTATTATTTTCTAAATTTTCACAAGTATTAACAACAATATACACCTTTCTTCTCTAAGCGTTACTTTTCTTTCTTTATTTAAAGCATTTGTGTGTGTGTGTGTGTTCTCCCTTCATTCTCCTAGTTCTATTTCCATGTGGGTTGTTTTCATTGTGACTGTCAAGATATTTCATAAGATACCTCTTGTTTCCTGGAAGTTTAGTTGTGTATTGTTCTGCCTTGCCAGCACACGTACAACAGCTTACACAATGAGGTTGGCGCTGAGACACAGTTAGACAACCTGAGAGGAGGGTCCTCCCAGGGACTGATCAACAACAATCTAGACCCAACCACAAAAGGAGGACATGAAGAAACCATAAAAGGGACACCCACAAGAGGGACACGCCTAGAGCAAAGAGCTCAGAAGTCTAAGGAAAACACACCTCTGGGCTCCACTGGACCCACAGGACAAAATCCCATCCCACAAGACTGGGAGACAGCAAATATATCTAATATATAGATACAAACACTAAGATCTACCAAAATGGGGAGACAAAGAAACAACCCCCAAATTAAAGAAAAGGAAAAATCGCCAGAGAAAGACTTTGATGAGATGGAGTTAAGCAAGTTATCAGAAACGGAGTTCAGAGGATTGATGATGAAGATGTTCAAGGAACTTAAGAAGACACTAGATGATAAGATCGAGGACCTTAGTGAAAACATGAAAAAAAGATACATACCATAAACAAAATCAGACAGAGATAAAGAATGCTGTATCTGATATCAAGAATATACTGGAAGGAATTAAAAGCAGGCTCAATGAAGCAGAGGATAGAATAAGTGACTTAGAAGATAAGGTAGAAAAAGTCACACAATCAGAGCAGCAAAAAGAAAAAACACTTAAAAAGCGTGAGGACAGTCTAAGGGAGCTTTGGGACAACATAAACTGAAACAACATTCGCATTATAGGAGAGCCAGAGGGGGAGGAAAGAGAGCAAGTGATAGAGAACTTGGTGGAGGAAATAATGATAGAAAACTTCCCTAGGCTGGTGAAGGAGAAAGCCACACAAGTTCTGGAAGCACAGAGGGTTCCAAACAAGAGGGACCCAAAGAGACCCACTCCAAGACACATCATAATTAAAATGGCAAATGTCAAGGACAAAGAGAAAATATTAAGAGCTGCAAGAGAGAGACAAGCAGGGACCTACAAGGGAACCCCCATAAGGCTGACAGCTGATTTCTCAACAGAGACTCTTAAGGCCAGAAGGAAGTGGCATGAAATTCTCCAAGTTATGAAAAGCAAGAACATGCAACCAAGATTGCTTTATCCAGCAAGGCTATCATTTAAAATTGTAGGTGAAATAAAGAGCTTCCCAGACAAAAAAAAAAAAAAAAAGGCTAAAGGAATTCAGTACCACCAAACCAGCATTGCAAGAAATGCTAAAAGGACTGCTTTAAGAAAAAGAAGAAATAGTGGGAGAAAGGTACATCAGCATAAAGGGGGGAAATGGCATTAAATAAGATGATATCAATAGTAACCTTAAATGTAAACGGAATAAATGGTCCAATCAAAAGACATAGGGTAGCTGAATGAATAAGAAAACAGGACCCAAATATATGCTGTCCAGAAGAGACCCACCTGAGGGCAAAAGACTCACACAGGCTAAAAGTGAAAGGATACAGTAAAATATTCCATGCAAATGGAAAGAAAAAGAAAGCTGGAGTAGCAATTCTTATTTCTGACAAAACAGACTTCAAAATAAAGACCATAACAAGAGAAAAAGTTGGTCACTACATATTACTAAAGGAATTAATTCAACAGGAGGAAATAATCCTTATAAACATTTATGCACCCAATACAGGAGCACCTAAATATATAAAAAATTTCTTGGGGACTTTAAAGGGGAGATTACAGCAACACAATCATAGTGGGGGACTTTAACACCCCACTGTGAGCACTGGACAGATCATCAAGACAAAAAATCAGCAGGGAAACTCAGACCTTAAATGACTCACTAGGCCTAATGGACTTAATTGATATTTACAGAACATTTCACCCCAAGGCAGCAGAATACACATCCTTCTCAACTGCACAAGGAACATTCTCAAAAATAGACCACATGTTAGAGCACAAGGCAAGACTCTACAAATATAAGAAGATTGAAATCATATCAAGGATCTTCTCAGATCACAATGCCATGAATCTAGAAATCAACCACTATAAAAAAACTCAAAAATATTCAAACACATGAAGGCTAAATAGCATGTTATTAAACAATGAATGGGTTACCAATGAGATCAAGGAAGAAAACAAACACTTCATGGAAAGTAATGAAAATGAACAGAAAACAACCCAAAATCCACGGGACACGGTGAAAGCAGTCCTGTGAGAAAAATTCATAGCATTACAGGCCTATCTCAAGAAACAAGAAAAAGATCTAATGAACCATCTAACACAACAACTAAAAGAACTAGAATGAGAGCAGCAAGAAAAGCCCTGAGGAAGTAGAAGGAAGGAAATAATAAAAATCAGAGCAGAAATTAATGACATAGAGACTAAAAAACAATACAAAATTTCAATGAAACCAAGAGCTGGTTCTTTGAAAAGGTAAATAAGATTGATGCACTTTTATCCAGACTCACTAAGAAACAAAGAGAGAGGACGCAAATAAATAAAATCAGATTAGGAAGAGGCGATATAACAACTGATCCAACAGAAATACAAAGGATTGTAAGAAAATATTATGAGCAACTGTATGCCAACAAATTGGACAACATGGGGGAAATGGACAAATTCCTAGAAGCATACAGCCTTCCAAAGCTGAATCAAGAAGAGGCAGAAAACCTGAATAGGCCAATAACAACTAATGAAATTAAAGCAGTAATAAAAAAAAAACTCCCAGCAAACAAAAGTCCTGGACCAGATGGATTTACAGGCGAGTTTTACCAAACATTCAAAGAAGAATTAACACCTATTCTATTCAAACTATTCCAGAAAATTCAAGAGGAGGGAAAACTCCCAAACTCTCTTTACGAGGCCAGCCTCATCCTAATCCCACAACCAGATAAAGATACTACAAAGAAAGAAAATTAGAGGCCAATATCCATGATGAACATAGATGCTAAAATCCTCACTAAAATACTAGCAAACCTGATCCAGCAATACATTGAAAAGATCATACACCACGACCAAGTGGGATTTATTCCAGGGATGCAAGGGTTGTACAACATCCACAAATCGATAAACGTGACACATCACATAAACAAAGTGAAGGACAAAAATCATATGATCATATCAATAGATGCAGAAAAAGCATTTGACAAAATCCAGCACCCATTTCTGATAAAAACTCTCAGCAAAGTGGGAATAGAGGGATCATACCTCAACATAATAAAGGCCATATATGACAGACCTACAGCCAACATCATGCTCAATGGGCAAAAACTAAAACCATTTCCATTAAAATCCAGAACAAGACAGGGATGTCCACTTTCACCACTCTTATTCAACATAGTACTGGAAGTCCTTGCCATAGCCATCAGACAGGAAGAAAACATAAAAAGTATCCAAATTGGGAAGAAGGAAGTAAAACTGTCATTATTTGCAGATGACATGATATTGTACATAGAAAACCCTAAAGACTCCATCAAAGTACTACTAGATTTGATAAACGAATTTGGCAAGGTAGCTGGATACAAAATCAACATCCGGAAATCAATGGCATTCTTATACACCAACAATGAACTTTCAGAGAGAGAAACTAAAAGAGCAATAACATTTACCATTATAACTAAAAAAATAAGATACCTAGGAATAAACTTAAGCAAGGATGTAAAAGTTTTCCTGTACTCAGAAAACTACGTGACACTGAAAAAAGAAATAGAGGAAGATTTAAACAAGTGGAAGAATATACCATGCTCATGGATTGGAAGAATTAATATCATTAAAATGTCCATACTACCCAAAACTAACTTTCACCATACACAAAAATAAGCTCAAAATAGATAAAAGACTTAAATGTAAGTCACGAAACCATAAAAATCCTGGAAAAAAGCATAGGCAGTAAAGTCACAGACATCCCACATAATGGAATTTTCACTGATACATCTCCTAGGGCAAGAGAACCAAAAGAAAAAATAAACATATGGGACTACATCAAACTAAAAAGCTTCTGCACAGCAAAAGAAAACAGCCTCAAAATGCAAAGGAACCCCATGGTCTGGGAAAACATATTTGCCAAGGATGTATCTGATAAGGGGCTAGTTTCCAACTTGTACAAAGAACTCATATTACTCAGCAAGAGGAAGACAAACAACCCAATTAAGAAATGGGCAAAGGACTTGAATAGACACGTCTCCAAAGAGGACATACAGATGGCCAAGAGACACATGAGAAAATGCTCAACGTTGCTAATCATCAGAGAGATGCAAATTAATTCCACAATGAGGTATCACTTCACACCTGTCAGAATGGCTGCCATCAACAAATCAACAAACGACATGTGCTGTTGGGGAAGTGGAGAGAGGGGCACCCTAATACACTGCTGGTGGGAATGCAGACTGGGGCAGCCACTATGGAAAACAGTACGGAGGTTCCTCAAAAAATTCGAAATGGAGCTGCCTTTTGACCCAGTGATACCACTCCTAGGAATGTATCCTAAAAATTCTGAAACTCTAATCAGAAAGAATATATGCACCTCTAAGTTCATAGCAGCACAGTTTACAATAGCTAAGATCTGGAAACAGCCCAAGTGCCCATCAGTAGATGAGTGGATGAAAAAGCTGTGGGACATTTACACCATGGAATACTATGCAGCTGTAAAGAAGAAGGATCTCGTACCCTTTGGGACAGTATGGATGGACCTGGAGAAAATTATGCTAAGTGAAATAAGCCAGGCAGAGAAAGACAAACATCACATGATCTCGCTTATACGTGGAATCTAAAGAGCTTAATAAACTGATGAACAGAATAGATTCAATGACATGGAAGCATAGATGAGACTGAGGAATGTCAGAGGGATGGAGGAGGGTGGGTGGGTGGAGGGGGAGAGAGTAACCAAAGAATTTATATGCATATATGCACAACCCAAGGACACGGACAACGATGGGGAGACGGACTGGGGAGGGGGATGGGATGGGGTGGAACAGGTCACTGGGGAGAAAAAGGACATCTGTAATATTTTAAACAACAATAAAAATTAAAAACAAAACAAACAGGTAGGTGGCTCAGTTGGTTGGAGCATCATCCTGTACCCCAAAACGTTGCGGGTTTGATTCCCAGTCAGTGCACATACTGAGGTTAAAAAAAATCTTTGCCAAGAACCATGAGATTCTCCCTTAAGTTGTTTAAGTCAACATCCCATTCTGAACTATGGGCCCTCAGACATTTTAAACAATGTCAAAAACAGTCAATGTCAAATTCATTATTAGAGGTTTGTGCCTAAGACAAGAGAGTTCTCCAAAGCAACCATCCTGCAAAATCAAGAAAGCATCTGCCCCCAAAATCAATCTGTGTTCTGCACTTAGAACCCTGGGAGACCCGTTTCTGGAGTGTGGGAATGGCCACTTCACCTGAGCTAGTCATCAAAGGTTTGGGAATAGTTAGCTCTGGTCTGGTAATTAATCAGCCCTTAAAGGAAGAAGTTGCCAGAACTGATAAATATTAGCTGCAATCATGCAGTTCTTTTTTTTTCTGAAGCCTATATATACAAAATTAGGCTTTACCTTTGATGGCTTTTAGCCCACAAATAAGAAGAGTACCCTTGGGTCTTTCACAGGACTGGATGAGGGATGTGCTGACACTAATGTCTGTGTGTTCTCACCGCTGCAGGAGAAGGGCAACAAACAAACCCTTTCATAATTATGGATGAACTTCCCCACCTCTCCTCAGGTTCTCCTGTAATTAGTCAAGATCTGAATCACTGCGATCCCTTCCTTGCCCGCTGATGAATGGTTTGAGTACCAGCTGCATGTTGCTAATGGCTAAAGTGAAATTTCACAGTCAGTCTTTCAAAAATAAAAATGATAAAGAAATTCATCATCTTCCTGCCACCCCTTCCCACTGTTTCCCATGTCCAGTTGTGCAGTGGCGACAATCCTGGATTAAACAACTCCCCTCCAGCAGCAGTCTTCATATTTTGTCCTACATCTCCCAAGTCCACACAGATGTGCCACTGGGTAATTCAGTGCCAAAAATATCAACTATTGTCCCACCGTGGGCAGCAGATAAGATTGGATTCATTTGGTTTATGAAGCAGACAAGGAAATATGCAAAGGATGCAGAACTCGGATATATATAGGGAGCAGGTTGAATACTCGGAAAAATATTTGCAAACATAAAATGAATAGATGGCAGTTCAATTATATGAAAATCTCTCTAAATAAGGGACTCTATCCATCAATCAATCAAGAAGCATTCCTTGTGTAACCCACTAATGTTCCTAGTGGATCGCAACATATGCTGTGAGGATATAAAACTAATGCTTAAAGAGCTAACAGATGAAATAAGTGCTCAATTATGTAGCTGGATATAAGTTTCACAGGATTTCAGAGACAGTGAAGGGGCTATAGTCTCTCTCAGCTGCATCCCCTTAATGACCCGCCCCCTGCCCAGCAGATTGTGCTGGCGATATGTAAAGTGTTTCAGCAAATATTTTAACTTTCACGTGTTAGCTCCCTCTGGTTGGGTGCTGGTCTCAGCTTGCCCATTACCAGCTGTTGCTTGTCTAGGCCTCTGCTGCCCAGATTTCCAGCTTGTTTACATTACTTCAGCCAGTCTCTATCTCTATTTCTGAACCTGATTCTATTCTCTCCTCTGGTGAGCATTCCCTTGGACAGATAACTCAGTAAAGAGCCTCACTTGCCCACATTTAATGAAACTCCTACACTTTTATCACACATTCTGGTCATGACTCAACCCTGCGGTTGGGAACCAGATTTTACTCCATTAGCCTTTCATCCCTGGGGCACATAGAACAGTGGAGTATAGAAGTATGTGAGTGTCCTGAATGTTCTGTTCTCTGGGTTAAGGCCCTGTCCAAGATAACTGTCTTTGGGTGAAAAAGACCCCTTTTGGGACACCTGGGGCACATTTTCGCATGGCTGACTGATATATGTACACATGACTCACCCTTGCCAACAAGGCACAATGCCCTATCGGGCCACACTCTCAACAACTACACCTAAACTACTTTTAGAAAATCTAGATGTGCTTCCTTGGTTTATAACTTATTTAGACAATTTTATGGCCAGCTAATTTCCCAATTGAATCAAAACAAGATGCATTTTTGATCTACTGAACATGGTCTAAATATAGTGAAGTGCTGGCTGGGTACCTACTCCTTCAAATACGCAGCCTGCTTAGCAGTACCTCCAAGGGGTCAGGCCTTAATGAGGCTATATCTCCAGGGGGTATAACATACACTCTCAGAGGAGGGTGATGAATGAAAAGGCCAGAGAAACTTAAACCCATTTGTTACATTCAGCCCTTTAGCTTCCCAATGTCCAAGCAACACTTCAGCACCCGATAAAGAACAACCTTTACAGCCTCTTACAAAGAGGGTGAAGAATAGGTTGAGTTCTTGGATCTGGGTGTTATACCCATATATTCATTCACAGAACCTGACCTCCAGGTCTTTGGCAGAGATGTACCTAAGTTATCAGCAACATGCTACCCTGGTGTGAAATTAAACTTTCATTTTCGAGTTATGTTCCCAAAATCGTATCCCTGAGCTATAGCATGTTTTCCCCTTAGGAGATGTAGATGATGCCAACAAAAGTGGTAACAGTCTAGAGGCTGAGGTCCAGACTACCTTCCCACACACAACGCACTTCCAGCCCTTAATAACAAGGTAGTAGGTCCTCTGGCTCTACTCTACGCACTTCTGGTGAGAGGTGAGGGGGCTACAGAATTCTTTGGTCCAGGTTCCCACAGCCCAAAGGTTAGCAGAACTCTCAAAAACTCTAAAGCTTGAATGATAGAACAAATATGTGGGTGACTAATGGGAACAGAAGTTGAGAAAGAATCAGACTCACTAATGGGCCACTTGCCAGCTGAAATGTAATGGAATTTCTAGAGAAGAGAAAAATATACAGATAAGCATAAGAGAATAAAGTTACTGAATGAGGGAAGGAAAGTCACAGACCCAAGTCAGGGTCAGTCTGTCTGGTGGTGGAGCACTAGACCACATCCATTAGACCTTCTATTTCTGGATTTCTATGAGATGGATATCTGTTCTTTATATCCAGAAAGCCCAACATACAGACCTTTTATTTATTTTTTATTTTTAAATATATCTTTATTGATTTCAGAGAGAGGAAAGGAGAGGGAGAGAGAGATAGAAATATCAGTGATGAGAGAGTCATTGATTGGCTGCAACCCGCAACCCGGGCATGTGCCCTGACCGGGAATCGAACCCCAATCGCCTGGATCCTAGGTTGACGCTCAACTGCTGAGCCACGCCCGGCTGGGCCAGACCATGTTTTTTAACTAATAGGTCCCTAAGTGATTATATATCTCCCTTGGTTTCGTGAGTCAGAGGTTTCTTATATCTGTTTATCATACATGTTGCAAACCTAGCCCTCCTTCTGACAATTCACTTGTATTAGTCTGCTAGGACTGCCATGACAAAATATAATAGACTGAGTAACTTAAATAACAGAGATTCATTTTCTCACAGTTCTGGAGGCTGGGAGTCCAAGATCAAGGTGTTGGCAGGTCTGGTTTCTCCTGAGGCCTCTCTTCTTGGCTTGCAGATGCCTACCTTCTAGCTCTGTTCTCACTTGGCCTTCCTTGTGTGTGTGCACTCCTGATGTCACTTTCTCTTCTTATAGGGATACAGTCCTATTAGATTAGGACCTCAACCTATGCCTTTATTTAACCTTAATTACTGTCTCATAGATCCTATCTCCAAATATAGTCATAGTGTAAATGTGGGAGGGAAACAATTAGAGTTAGAGTGGCGACTGTCTCACCTCAGAAAGCTCCCAGACAAGGATCTCACTGCAACATGCTTGTTTGGGGCTATCCAGGTAATTCCAGAATACCAAAGGCACCATCTAGAGATTTTCTGTTCAAACCACTGGAGTCAAAGGATCGGTGGGCTTCCTAAGAGTTTGGGGGACCTGTACCCACTACAACTTGGCTGAAGCTCTTGTATGTTCTAGGGATCCAGACCATTATCCCAGCATCTTGTCCAAAAGTCCCAGTCCTAGATGTCACACTGCCTGTGGGATTCCCCATCAGAAGAATTTCACAGCCATGCTAGCCCAGCCAGATCTACTAAGTCTCGTCTGATGTAGTCAACAGTTCTGACACCTAGAGTTAGCAATAGTTGGAATTTCAGAACAGTGCCTGTAACACTGTAAGCATCCAGCACATTCTTGAATGAACAAATAAGTGAATGAACATAATCCATTTGGATGTCTGGTGGCACTCTATCAAAATACAGTGCTATACAAATACCACTCCATCAGTGGCTTATAGTTGGTGTCCATTCTGATTGGTGGTGCTCATGGCCATAAGTTGCTAGATACTGCTGATATCACTTTTGCTTATCCCTGAGAAAGAAAATGGGAGTATCTGTGGTGAATTTAAGGATTGGGGGGTGATTGTGGAAAAGATAGGAGTATAAGATGACAGGATTACACAATAAGCTTTATCAGTCAGTGCTTGGACAGGGTGGCATGAGAGAAGCCCTCTTCCTTCCAAGAGAAGTAGAAGACTTTACTGAGATAGCAGCACAGGGCCAACAAGGGAAAGAGGACAATGGAACTCCTGGTGGAGCAGAGAACTAGAAATGGGGCTGTGTGTCAGGTGATGTCAATCTGCAATCTTTGGGCCAGAGAGCTCTTTATAAAGCTCAGCAGTGGTTTGGGACCTTTTATAGCTACAAGGTTTGTCTTATCTATGGTTGGAAGGTACTGGATTAATATTGTGGGGTATATGCTCTAAATTACTTAAAATCTGCCTATTTGGGTGATATTTAAATAAACTAAATATGTAAGGTTCTGAGTTTTGCACAGACAGGCTTTGAGCTAACTATCCTGCTATTAAGAAATAAACAGGATAGGGGTTAATATACAGGGGCAATATATGCATATGTATACAATATGCATCTTTAACCCACATATATAATAGTATCCTATAATTAAAAAAATTTATGTCACTAGGTTTCTCAGACCCTTTGCAGAGAGATCTGTCCCCCATTCCCCTATGAATTAGACACCAAAGGAGATAGGGTTCTTCTAGAAGCTGTAGAGACAAGCCCTGGTGATTGGATGAGGATGGTGAGGAACTTCTGGTGGTTACAATGAAAAGAATTCAGAATTTCTGGATGATCCTAAAACTGTGTGAAATGTACTGGTCCTATGATCTGCTTTAACCACAAACCCCTGTTTGTATCTCAGTTTTATATGGACCTCTTTAGAGCACTGCAGGACAAGAATGACCTCTTCCTTGGATACCACCAATGCCAGACTGATAACCAGATTAAATGTGTAGACTGTACATTGCAAAAACATCTCAGATGCAGCTTTTCTTCTTACAAATGTCTCCTCAAGTCAGAATTAGTTTAGTCTAGTCATTCATCACTTCACTTAGAGTGTACCATTTTACTGAAGTCATGGATCTCTCTCTCTCTCTCTCTCTCTCTCACACACACACACACACACACACACACACACACACACACACACACCATTGCTTCCCTGCTCTCATCCACCACTTCCAATTCAAATCCAGAACACCTGGAGAAGCTGCACTCAACACAGGAGGGCTTCCAGATTTTCTTCTGATACGTTACAGTTACATAGACTTCAAGTTTCTATCTATCGAGCTTCATACTCTAGGGGAAGTCGTTCAGCTAGCAGCCTAGAGCTTATCAACTTGGAAATGAGTGCCTGAGCCAGGGAGTCAATCTGCTTAATTCCCCCCTTCCCACCATTTTTCACCCACCCATCCCTGTATCCTATCACTCCCTACTATACCCAGCCTGGAAGGAAATATCACAGATCTGAGGTCAGCCCCAGTGATTAGAGAGGGTGAACCAAAACACTTGTGGGTCATCCTACACCCTGGTTTAGTAGAAATTTATTGGAATGTTCTAACAGGAATGTCTTTCTTTTGAGGAATTCATTAAAGAAATCTTTTGTTTGGTGAGTCAATAAATTCCAATTCATTTAAGCTACTTTGAGTTGTGTTTCTGTGACTTACAACCCAAGAGTCATGACGTGTTTACCTGGAAACAGAGAGGCCTATAGCTTGTACAATGAGTGACAGAGTGACCATTGGGAAATCTATGGAAGTACCAATCAACGTATTTCCAACTAATAGCAACATAGCCTTTTGTTATAAACTTAGACCACCTTAGCCTGGCCTTGTTGTAGCGGGAGAGAGAAAGTCGATAAACAATTCCTTGAGATGCTCACTCTTAGTTCCACAAGAGACACTAAACTACAGGTAAAAGGGACATTCCGGGAGATACTTAGCAATCATAAAATTAGCCCTCATTTTGCCCACATATAACTTTCTCTGGTTTTTGTTTGCTTGTTTATCAGTTATCAACTCTGTCTCATTTTCTTTTATCTCCTGCTTGATGACTGAGTGGTTACTTTTCAATTTTTTTCATTTCCTGGACCCCTCTGTAAAAAATTATTTCATCTTCACCCCCCATTTCTTGGGCCTCCCACATGAGATTTCTAATTTATTGGGTAATGTATATAAAGTATAGTTCAGTCCCAAGGCCTTTAGTAATAAAAGAAGCCTTAGTGGAAGAGTTGGGTGTAGAGCTGGCTCTTAAAGAATGACTTAATCAAAGATAGGAGAGGAGGAGAGAGAGAAGCCCAAGTTAAGGAAGGGTATGAACACAGGCCCTAAGTTCAGAATAAGCTGCTCAACTAGATCAGAGACTGTATCTAATGCAAGTAGCTTTCACAGAGAGAAACTAAACTATGGAAAAACATAGAGGCAAAGGAATTTGGATTTAATTCAGGACTCACTGAAGCCTCTTGTTCTAGGGATAGTCTGGAAATTTCATTTGGTCACAGAACCATGAAAAAAGAGCATAATAGACCCTGACCTCAACCTCTAGAGAATGCTGTATAAATCATGACTATACCCAGGTACACACACACTAAAACATACAAAAGCTTGGGCCTCAAATAAAAGCCTGCTTAGTTCCAGAGGCCTTTTCTTAACTTAAGAATGTTTCTTGGGAATGCATTATCCCCGAGAGAGTATTACCCCCCACAAAGAATTTAAGCCTGGGAAAATGTTCGAGCTATCCTTTGTATTGCATCAGCCAATTTTTTAAGCTCTTACAGTTAGTGTAACATCGATGCCAAAAATTTAGATGATATTTGGAAAATTATATTTAGGGCCCAGCAATTCCTAGACCACTTCTCGGATGCTTTCAAATTAAAGATCAATTGAAAACCACAGTCATGCATTCCAAATGTCAGGGATCTAATGGGCCATGGGTAAAGCAATATGTCTTTATTTTTATAGTGATAAAAAAGAAATAGACATTTTGAAACCCTTTCATTTTCTTCCTTTTGAACTCTTTTTTTTTGCCCTAGAACTGGACACTGGTAAATTCCAAAATTGCCAGGAACTCTTCTCTTCAAATACAAGGAAGAAATATTGGGATATAACATTTTTGTGCGTCAGCACTTCCCAGCTTCTTATTTCACAGAGAGAGACGTCAAGTAGAGGCGTTATGTAAGAATGTTTCAGAGAGAAGTCATTGAGGACAGAGGAAAAGAACACTCCCCTTATCTGAACTTAGATACTCAGAGAAACAGCATAAAGGGCCAAGAGGAAAACAAATGAACAAAAATATACAATAAATTGTTATTGAAAATAAAATTTTGAACAAAGAAGTAGCCTTAATCTCTTTTAGTCAGAATAAGCTAGATTGTGCAGTGGTAATAAATAACTCCAAAACCCCATAGGCACAGCCCAACAAAAGTTAATGTTTTCCTCATGAAAAATCCACTACAGGTATTGGCACCTCTCCAGGGCATCTTCGAATGACAGACTTCTTCATTTTAACCCTACTATCATAGTTCGAGGCCTCCTCCAAAACTGCCACGGCAATAGGAGAAGTAGTTAGAGGGGCATATAATAGCTTTTCAATTCTTCAACCCAGAAATGACACACTTCATTGCTACCCACACTGGGTCAGCCAGAACTAGTCATTAAGCTCTGCCCAACGGCCAGGAGGCCCGGAAACACAGGGCACCAACATTATTCGTGCAAGGGAGTGGTTCGTGGACAGCCAAAGGCAGAAGGAAGTACAGAAAATAAAAGGAAAATGGGGGAAATGAACTTATAAAAGGAAGAAGATCGAGAAATTAAATAATGAAATTTAAGCACAGACTCAGAACCAAGGACCTCTAAATTCTGAATTCTAATCTCAACTCTACCCCAGTCTTGTACAATATTTAGGTTCTCCAAGCCTTAGTATCCTCAGCCATGTAAAGAGAATTTCCTGATACAGATGTGCAAAGCAACTTGAAAAAAATAACTATTCTAGAGAGTAAAGCTATCCAAAAAGAGGAGTTAGCAAAAATGTATACATATATAGGACAGAAACATAAAAGACAGAAACTAAAAGCCTCACAGAAATAAAAAATATTCTGTATTTTCTATCTAGATGACATAAAGACACTTGAAAATGTCAGGTACATTTCTACCTATAGGCACCAAACACTCAACTAAACATTCTAAAGAACTCCTCTGCTTAAGAAAGCACAGATTAGACATAGACACCCTGTGGAAGGAGGCACGAGCCAGTGTTGGAACTCGAGTCTGCAAGTCTGATGGTAACCAAGCCCTATGGCTACGACAGCTCTGTCACTCAGTTTTCTCATGTATAAACACAACTGGTACCAGCATCAACTACCTGCAATAAGAAAGTTTTTTTCAAAGGCTCAGAGTGCTCTATAAAATAAACACTACCAGAAAGCTGCCATATTCCCGAGGTGGCAGTGACACCGACAGGTGTACTTGTTTCTAAGAGACTATTGTAGGTCGCATGGTCACAAAGCCATTTAATTTTTTTAGTATTATTCCCTAAATGGGAACAATCTGATAATATTACATGTCCCATATTTGAAACAAACTATACATCCTTGGAGAGGATTTCCATTTTTCTGAAGTCCAAGGTTATCTTGGACTATGTTTAAGATAACCTTGCTTAAAGAAAACATATATATATATTTATGTATTTACATGTACACATATATACAAACACTTATTGTTGGTGTGTGCGCTTTATGTTTTCTCTGTGCCCCAATCTCGCTCGCCCCATTTGTCTCTTCGCTAGAATCCGGCCTGGGAGACATGCGGAATGAATGCAGGCCATCTGAATTCAGCGGCCTCGTGTATTTGGATGCTCAAAAGCAGCAGTCATCTATCAAAGAAAGTGTATTGGACTAAATGGAGAGATTTTTAATAAGAGGCAAGGGGGGTGCACTTTACCTAATAAAAAGAGCATAGAGAGACCCTGGCTGTGGCTAATGTGCATAAAAAATTCAGCCTGTCAGATCCTCACTTTTCTAATTCAGTAATCTAAATAATTTATTTGACATTTTAGCTCAAGATGACCTTTCTTAGGAAAAAATTACTGTTTTAAACTTTTAGCAAGTGCAACCCCAGCCACAGAATTCCTATTGAAGTCTGCATTTTCCCAAATGAGCAAAGGTTAATCTCACAGTGCTCAAACACATTGCTGACCCTTTTAAACAGCTCACAAAATGTCATTTAATTTTTTAATCTAATTCCAATTAGATTGTAATATTTGGGTTGAGTATTTGGCGGGGATGGGGGTGGGGATATGAGATTCCAGTCTGGTTCTACTTAGAGAAGTATAGGCAAATGACTCACTTTAAATAAAACAGGTATTAGATAGGGTCATGCATCCCCCTATGGTTTGAATAGATATCAAATAAATTAATGCCCAATATGTAATAATATCATGCACATATTCCCTGAAGGATGAACAAGGTGGCATTAAGGTGGTTGATTCTTGAGAAAAACAGTATGAGAATCCAAGGTTCTCAAAGGAGCTCTGTGATGAGGCAATTAGCCTTTAACCCAGGCTACCAAAAGGAAACTCATGCCCTAAGCCACCCAGTGTCTAATATATCCTCAGAGTCCATTGTGGGACAGTTCTGAATCAATACAGGAGATCAGGAGGGTGACAGATGTCGTAGACACATCACCTTCTTATCCATCCCACAAGCAGTTAGTGAAATCCCAACCTTTTCTCTCAAAAGCCATTCCTTAGCTTGCTAGCAGGTCAGAAAAACAAGAAAACAAACAAAAGGTAACATTGTTAATAGGAGGATAACTGGATGGTGCCCTGTACGGTAAGCTACCATTTCATCACCCCACCCTGGAGAGCTCCTTTAGGGCCTTTAGAAATGTTGTAACTTTGTTAACCAGGTTTTTCTCCTACCCACACCAAAGGATAATAGAATTTGATCTAATTGGACAAACATCCTGTTTTCTGCAAAATCATTCATTGCTACTTTAAAAAAAAAAAAATATATATATATATATATATATATATATATATATATATATATATATATATATATATATATATCTTTATTGATTTCAGAGAGAGAAGAAGGGGGAGAGAGAGAGAGAGAAACATCAATGATGAGAATCATTGATCAGCAGCCTCCTGCACAACCCCGACTGGGGATCGAGCCCGCAGGGAATTGAACCTCTATCTCCTGGATCCTAAGTCGAAGCTCAACCCCTGAGCCATGCCCAGCCGGGCTCGTTGCTTTTACTTTAAAATGTACCTTCTTGCAGGGACTATCGTCAGTGAGAGCTATGCGAAGTCTAGCCTACCATGCTGTTTCATAAGTGAAAAATAATCCATTTTTGTTATTTAATTGTATTCATCCCAAGGTTTCTCAACTCAAGGTGTATATCAGAATCACCCTGGGAGCAGTGTAAGAAAACACAAGCTGGGGAGCCCCTCCCGAGTCCCACTGAATCACAATCTGTGGGTGTGGGCCGCTCTCATGTATTTGTAAAAAGCTATAAAGTTATTTTTCTGCTTACCTATCCCTGGTTAAGAATCACTAACCAGGTAAGTGAGTTTTGACATGGGTTATCTAGTATAATTAAAATACTGAAAGAGTATGTAGCCTAAAGAAGAGAATTCCCACCATGCCTTAGTTAAGAGATAATCGTTAAAAGTACCTGAATGATTTGAACCATGTACAATATAAAAGTCCTCTGTAAAAAACATATTCCAAACAACACTTTATGATTTTAGTTGCTATTATAAAATATATCATATCCCTGGCCCAGATCATGCTTGGAGTATTCACTATAGAAATTGCTGTTGCCAGAAATTGCTGGCACTCACTTAATAATAACACAGAGACAGCTTTTGGGATATATATATATATATAAACTACATGGAATCTCACTGCCACACCACTCATAGAAGAGTAAAATAAGAAATTTTGCCTACGAGTTACCACTGAATTCCCCCACTCCAAATTTCCGGTTCCGATTAAAGTGCAAATGAAATAGATTGAAATGTTGGCGAGAAAGCACAGAACACCAAAAGCTAGTTCCTAAAATCTTCCCCTCTTTTCTCACTCCTCTAGAAGATTCTAGAGGATTTTTTTTTTTCACTTCAACATCTCAGATCCCAGGAGTCCAACCAGTCTCCGAATGTTTGATCCATCGAACACAAGTTCTGCCATAGTTAGTAAGCTATAGGTTTGGGTGATCCACATACATGTTAGCACAAGTCTCTGGGAAACTTTTACTATAGAAATAAAACTTCTTTAATTAGGCTGTTCCATTCTGTGAAATGGGACACTTATTTCATACGATGCATTAACATCCAATGAGAAGCTCCACAAAACGGGCTTCGAGAAACAGTAACAGCTGGGACTCGGACAAGACAAGGTTTCTGTGTTTCTACCTCTGTGAATTTTTTTAGAGCTCAGTAGAGTTAAAATAGGTAGCAAGGCCAGTAGTAAATAAATGTATGTGTATCTTCCTTTGGAAGGTTGAAAAGCAGCTTGAAGACAGAATTAATGGAATTAGAGGGTGAGGAGAAGGAATGGGAAAACGCTCCTGAGCAAGGTACGCTGCAGGGAGCTCGAAGCCGGGAACCCTCCTGCTTTTGAAAGCTCAGCAGCACTCTAATGTAATTAGCTGTTGCTCTTTCTTCTCTGAGTAAACTTGCTTACTGCGCTTAAGGTAAGATGGGAAACAATTTAATTACAATGTCCAGGTTTCCCCAACCTATGACATGAACACAGCCATTGCCATTACCGTTCCGTCTCAGTGTACGTCCAAGCTCCACTCACTCAGGTCCCCCCGCATGATGCCGATAACAAAGCCTTGCATCTTTCAGTGAGCCACTCGTTGTGGAGGCCTTTACTGCCCGCCTCTGGGCCAGACTCTTTACCTACATCATCCGAAAGATTTAAACTAAGTCCTCAGAAAACTTCCCAGTGAGGTGGGTGCCGTTGAACGGTCATTTTTCAGATGGGAGACTGAGGTTTAGGGACGTTGGACAGCTTGCCTGGGTCCTCGGGGGAGCTGGGTTGCAGCTCGGCACTGTGCCCTGGAAATGCTCCGCAGCAGAGGAGCACGGCACCTTTGCTTGGTGTTTCCGTGGACTGGCCCGGACAAACCGAACCCGGAGTCCTGGCTGCGATACCGACAGCGGGCACTCCACCACCAGCCCCCCAGTAAGGCTGTCACGACCGCCACCAGCTCTGCCACCATCCGCACAGCCACCGTTGCCTGCGTGCTGATTCCTGCTGAGTGGCAAGGGTGGCCTTGTGACACAGGAGCGCTGCGTCCTTCCTTGCTCCTGTGGGACGGCGAGGAGGAGTTCCCGCAGCGCCCGCGTGGCCCAGGTCTCTGTGAGGCACATCATTTTTTCCCTTGGACAAGCCTTGCCATCCCTGCCACCGGCCAACCTTCAGCTGCTGCCTCCCACCCGCCTAAACGGACTCCTGGGCTCTCTGCGCCACCACAGGACAGCGGAGAAAGAGCGCCCGTGTCCCTTCGGTGTTGGGAAGAGAAGGGACAATGAAGGGACAATAACTTCCTGATCTCGGTGTACGGCTGCTTCCAGAGGGGCTAAGTGGCCTGGTCCCAATATATCCTGGTGTTTTGAGAAAGAGCACTTTTAACAAGCACACACCTCCTTCCCGCCTAGCAGGGCACGAGGGTGGTTACAAAGATGCCACGGAAGCGCCACACCGCCACCAAACCGCATCCAGCCCCGAGCCCTGCGGCTAAGTTGGGCTCCATCTCTCACTATGTAAGACGTAGCCCCCTCCTTTCCTCTGACCTTTCCCTTAAAGGGAATGAAAATATGATTTTCATTCAGTCCCTCTTCTCATCCTTACCCTCAACCATCAGAACATATTTCCCCTTTAATGGGACTTCCAAACACTTCCTTCCCCACCCCATCCCTAACCTCTATCATTCAAGTCTTCCCAGACCCCTACCAATAAACTTTACAATCCCCCCCCCCCCATAAATCAATGGCTACAAAGAGATCCTCTGAGGGAAAGATGTCACCTCTATTCATATGCCCATTAAGACTGAGTCATGACTGAGGCCGTCTCTTGATTCCATCCAACCCCAACTCCTTGCCTGGCACTCGTCCCATGTCTTCAGCCTAGTCTCCTTTCCAGACCCTTCCCCTCAGAGCTTAGTATCCCCTTGGCCTTCTATTTAGATCCGTGACTGCCTTCCTTTCATTCCAACTCCGCTCTCCACTTTCCTCCTAACCACCATTCACTCACGCAGCTCCTGCAATCGGGCTTCTAAAATCGTTATTTCAATCCTCGCTGTTAATGCTTGGTATACCCAATGGATACTTTTCAATCCTGAGTCTTCGTGACTCCTGAGCAACACCCCTGACCACTCCCTCTGCATTGACCCCCCTTCTTTCTTTCTCTTCTAGGCCTAACGCCTTCTTGTCTGGTTATTTTCTTGCTCCTCTGACAAACGACCCCTCTCTGATTTGTTTGCAGCCTTTCATACTCCGCCTGCCCCTGAAGCACTGAGACTTCACCTTCTTATTACTCTACACACTCTCCTTAAAAAAAATCTTATTTATTCCACGGTTTCATTTACCACCTGTAGCCTGAAGTGCCCACATCTTTGTCTCCCCCTCGGCCGTCTCCCTTGAGCTCCAGGCCCCTAATTCCAACAGTCAGTTGGACAAGTGCTGGGTGCCCAATGGACACTTACATTCTACTTGTTCAAAACAGACCTGTCTTCTCTATCTCCTCTGCTCCATGTGTTTATCTTAATGAAAATCACCATCCACCCAGTCACCCCAGAATAAAATCCAGGAGTCTCTTCTTCGCCTGCTGTGTCACCAGGCCATGTCAATCCATTTCCTGTCTCTCAAAGCTGTCCTTCCCGCACCCTCCCCGCCACAGTGTGGGCACTCGTGATTCCCACCCGCCCCTACTGCACCCTTAAATAGCACCCACCTGCGAGTGTGGCCCCACACATTTATTCTGAACTGAACCCAGCTCCTCGCTGGGTCATTTTCTCTAACACTCCCATGGCGTTGCCCATTCTGTCCTTCTGTTCAAAAAGCATCTCTCTTTTCCTCATTCACCTGGGAAAATCCCATTTATCCTTAAAAACTTCAGACTTCAAATATGACTTCCTCCAGGCCGTCTTCCCCTCCGCGCTGCAGGACTGCCCTGAGCACCGCCTCCGGTGCCAGCAGGGTTTCCGCTGGGCGGCAGCTCTCCCTGCACAGCTCTCCCCCCGCAGACAGAAAGTGTTTCAAGGGTATAGAGAGACCGTGTTTCATTCATCTCCACTTCCCCTGAAATTCAACACAGCGCTGCCTTCATAGGAGGTTCTTAGTGATCGCTGAATTATGATGTGTCTGCTGGGCTTTAAAACAAGTGATGGACATTGATGGTAGGAGAGAAGGGAAGGGCTTTCTAGTTGGGGGAGAAGCAGGGGAAGAGTCTACCCTCACAGAAAGAATTCCGGACAGGCAGACAGGCAGGCAGGCAGGTGCCCCGGGTCTCTTGCTCACGCCCTGCCATTAACGGTGTGGCCTAGATTGAGTCGAAGACTGCCTCAGACTCTTGATTTAACCATATGGAAAATAAAATGAATATACAGCTCAGTGATATCCAAGATCCCCCTCATCTGAGTCTTTAAATACGAGCAAGAATTCGCCAGAAAAGAAGGGGGGAACTGAGAGACAGTCCAGCATAACACTCAGGCCTGGGTTCAAAGCCTGGCTCTGTCAGTTACCAGCTGTCACGTGAAGCACACCATCTAACCTCTTGAAACATCAGTTCCCTTGTCTATAAGATGTAAATGATAAGTGTTCTCCCACCATAGGAGCATGTGAAAATTAAATCAGTTGATTTACGTACAGCATTTAGAACAGCGCCCAATGCATGCAAAGCCCTTACCAAATGAAAGACAGACCACGATTGAACCTCAATTGGACTTCTTGGCTTATTACTTAAATGTAGACTCACTGCAGCTTTAGGACGCCCTACATCTTATAGGTCAATAAGCCTGTGAGAACCAAGAAAGTCCGCATTTTATATCTCAGATCTGCTGTTTCTGCCGAAGAGCCAACCATTGGCCCACACTGCTGATACAGAGAAATCCGGCATTGCTTAAAACTGGGAGGCAGCACAGTAAGGTTTGGGGAGTCCATCTTGACATTTATCATTCACCAGCCCCGGTGAGGCCTGAAATAACCCATAATCAGTCTTCCTCGATGCTGGGGAAAGGAGTTAGAGGATCAGAGGGCACTGAGGGGAAAGAGGTGATGCCTTCTCTCTTCCCAGAGAGGAGCAGACTCAGCATAAGCCTGCTTGTTAGCAGGAGCTAGGAGTGAAAAGAGAGGTACAATTCCAAAAAAAAAAACCACCCAAATTTCCGTCATTTTGAGGCCATCCTTTTGACTACTGATACCATCTTCTCATTAACCTACTTCCTTTTCTCCCAAGCCAGTCACTTTCAGTGAGCTTTCTAAGAAAAGGACCTTCACCTCGATCTTAACAGGCCAACAAGTAATAGAAGTGGGTGATCAGCCCCCAGGTTGAGAGGCTTAGTGACGGGAACCTCTCACCTCCATCAAAGGGCTGACTCGCCCTTCGGAGAGACTATAAACTATCTCCCAGCTCTCAGCCATCAGGCAGGTGAGGGGCGGGTGACAGGCAAGCAGGAACAGCACTCTGCTCTGTGCACCTTGAGAGCGAGTCATGCAGCTGGCTGCGGGCCCCCCTAACCATTGTTGGGACAGAGCAGATGGGGCTCTGGACACGTGTGAGTCCTGGCTACTTCGTTGCAGCCACTGAGGAAGTAAGGGCAGGACAAGGGACTTGGGCTACAGGTTGCCACTCGTCCAAATTAGTAACAGAGGACTCGGAAGTCATTGAGCAAGGCCATTAGTCCTAGCTGCCCGTATTGTTTTTAATCTGCCTTTGTTTACCCTCACTTCCCTTTAGGAAACAGGAAAATCCTTGCGAGAATTCAGTTTTCCACCCTACTCTGCCTGCATGTAAAGCCACGCACCTGAAAGGGCGCCACCCGCCCAGAGCGGGGTCCGGTGCCAGCGACCCTGCCGGGTGGCCGGCCCTCGGAGCCCAGCAGCAGCCGCGGGCGTGGGCCCAGGGACAGGCCTCACCTGCCCACCCCGAGGCAACCTTTAGAAGGCAAAGCAAGCAGCCCGATTTCTTTTCTCCTTCAAGGCAGTGGAGAGGGGTTTTGATCTTCCCTGGGCTGGTTTCTCAGCCAGCCCTCTCCCTTTGTCTCTCCCCTTTCAATGAGGTTCTGCAGTTTTATTTTTTTTTTCTTCCCCTCACCAGAAAACGTAGCGCGATTCTGTAAATGTTTTCTTGCTGTTGTACTTTTCAGACTATTTTCTTCCTTGTTTTTCGGGGGCCTGAATCTGCCTTTGGTCACACTATCTGCTCCTCTATGGTCACCTCGGAGAAGATTAACCCTTTCATTAAAAAAGCCCGGCCAGGGTCAAACTGCCGCCTGGCTAGGGACTCTTACATCCCTTTGATCTCCCAGCTATGGAGAAATTATTAGCAAATTCTAAGCCTTCCCATGTGATTTGTTTTTGTAAATTTGTAGAAATTATTCCTAATCCTATTACGTGGCCCAGGGCAAACCTGCATTAAATATAGGGGACTTTTTGTTATGTGGCAGATGGATAATAAAGGAATGCTGAATGCAGCTCCGTTCCAAGTTATGGGAATCTGGACACTTCATCAGCATTCCCTTAATCCTGTGCCATGGCTCCGCCTTTGATGAATGCTCTCATTTATGACCACTGATGCCGCTCACTTAATTTCAGAGAAGAAAAATAATACCTAGCTGTTAATGTGAATATTTGAGTTTATGGCTGTACAATGAATAATTGTGACATTATCAAAGGAACATCTCCTTATACATTATTCAGTTGTATAGACCACATTAACCAGAGATTGGAAACTTGCAATTTTGCATCTTCCGTCTTCTCTGGCACGGAGACACCACACAGACAAAAGTCAGTGTCTCAAACCAAATTCTACCTGACAATGCATATCAGCCTGCACTATATTTTGCTCACTGTGGTGCCAATCTCCTATCTCACCAATGACATTTTTTCAAAGAAAGAGGGGATTTCCTAGAGACTCGACCCCATGCAACTTCCATCGCTTATTATGGAAGAGGCAAATGTAGTCCTGGTTCCTGCTTTAATACCGGTGCCGTGGAGGATGTCTTGAGGGTTGCACTGAAAATTAAGACAGCACACCTTTGCTGCTTATACTTTATCTATAAACTGGGGGTCTTTCCGATGTATGTTTTCACTTAGAAACAGGAGAGGATGTTTGCAAGGCCCCCGTGAGTCGCGGGGCCTTTGCTGGGTGCAGCCAGGCAGGGATCACGCCGGTGCCATTAGGAAGAATCGTCAGAATCGCCGGCTTCTCGTTACAGAGATAGATGTGCCTCGGCTGCCTCGGCGCTCATGCCTTTGTTTCTGGGGGGTGGGGGTGAGGCGCCGGGGAAAGGAGATGAAGAGTGGGATGGAACGCTTTCATTGTAAAAACTCATCGAACAGTGTTTTAACTAAGATATGGGTATAGGATGTTCACAGGCGTGTTGCTTGAAAATACTGGGAATATTTCATAAAAGAGTAAATTTTATTTTATATGACAGAAAAAAAGATACCTGTATCAGACTAGGAATGGCACCATTGGGCCATTGACTTTTTAAAGTAGTTCCATTTTAATTTAATTTCCATAATGCTTGGTAAACAGACTTTGGGGTTAAGATCAGATTTCCCTAAAGAGGCTTCCTGAGTCGCTGTTTGGGCCATCCTCGTGAGATCAGTCACAGTCATTGATGGCAAAATGCCTGCAAATAGGTCTGTGGGACTTGGGAGGTGCACTCAGGTAAATGAAATCAGCAGCACGTGTCATTTTTTTTCAGTTTTAGTAAGCTATACGCAGCTAGTTTTCATATTCTGCTGGTTTTTACATGATACTCAGTTTATTGGCACAAGCCATCAACTGAAAGATTGTAGAGAAGAATTGTTTTAGCCCATTTTCAAAGATTTTGTTATAGAAGGGCACTATAGCATTTATGATTGTTGAATATCAGAAGCAGGTGTACACAAGGCATGAGTGGTTCCATTCAAACTGTGTATGATTTAGGAATGCATAGTGTAAGCAATGCACAAGACTTCTAGGCAGTTAAAAGAGGGGCTCTGGTTGGTCTTCATTTTCATATTATATGAAATTAATGAACTGAAGAGTAAATTTGAACTTAGTTGGCAGACAAGGCTTTCTCACCCAGACCTCCTAACACAGATGCTGACACCACTGAGAATCGGGTGTGGACTCTTTAAACCTCTGAGAATGATACAGATTAAGCAAATACCTTCAGCTGAGGAACTGCAGTTACTTCTGTAATGGGTGATGTAATGCTCTCAACCCACAGGTCACAATTCTGCTTGTGGTGGTATCACCTTTGATAGATAAAATTTAAAAACAATTTAACCACCATTCTAACAGCATTGATCAGTAGCCATTCTGAATTTTCTATCTCAGAAAAATAAGAAACAAACAAACAAAACTTAAGTGGAACAGCATATCAACAGTATTAAGAACCAATAGGCACTGCACCTGGTGTCAGACCTGTCTTATTACTGACCTAGAGAGCAGGAGGAGCACTCTAGGCCAGTGGCTCTGAATGATGGGCATCAGACACCTGCGGGGTTTCAAAAAATACTGATGCTAGTTTCCCACCCTCAATCTACTAAATTCTGATTCACAGTCATAGCTGGGAACTGCTCCTCTATAATAATAATTGTTGCATTTAGTGAAGCCATCATGGCAGAGAAAAGGGGGCATCAGCTTTAAAGGAAGACAACCCGGGACTCATATCATGACATGCCTCTCACAAGCTGTGTGTTCTTGGACAAGTCACTTTAGCTCTTTAAACCTCAGTTTCCACCTCTGTAAAATGGAGGTAATCCCATTTTACAGAGCTTCTTACAGAACTTTTTGCCTCTCAGAGCTTCTGTAAAGTTACTATTACTGGTGTGGAACACAGTAGGCACTCAATATAATTGTGGCTTTTATGTGAAGTTGAGCTAACTCCCCATTGCACGAGGCGGAGAAAGAAGAGAAAAGGAGAAGAAGGGAATCGAGTTTGCCAGGCCTCTTTATGGAAAACAAACAGACTTTACCATACAAATAATTTGCTGTTAACTTTTATTCTGAAAACGGAACAGCTTTTCAAGAGTCCCAAAAAAAGGCAGCTTTAAAAATAAAAATAAAAAAGCTAGCTAAAGTAGAATTTGTTTTCAATGTTACTTAAAGTGGGCAGGGAAACAAGAGGGAAAGAAAACACCTGAACATTTCTTCTAAGACCTTTATCTCCTTTTAAAGAAAGTTAAAAGAATAGGACAGAGCCAAATGAGACATCAGAGGCAAAGATCGTACATGTATATACACATATATTATATATTATTCCATGTGAAATGAAAAAGGGAAATGCCATGTACAGGGGCATTGGGGTTGCATGTCACAATCAGAGGAGCTGTTTTTAAAAAAATTTTTTTAAAGCACCTGGGGGGAAAAGCATACATACGTATGTACATCCATACAAACAACCTGGCACAATAATAGATAAAAATACGTTTTTCCTTTAAGCAGTCTGGCACTTACAGCAGTTGGGACCCTGGTATGAAGTACAGCCAATCCCTTCAACTCACTGATGAGTTTATAAACACAGAGCAACCACTACGGGACTCCAGAGCCGCAGACCAAAATCTTCTCCTTTAATCTAATATGCCTGGTGTCAGTTTTCTTTTATGCAAACACATCTACAGCAAATGGGTTGGGAAGCTCACCATCTATATCATGTGCCATAAATTATACTTTCCTGAAATGTCGCCTCGCTAAAATATGCTAAGAAAGCTGTGAACAATATTTACAAATAGTTCAGATGTCACAACAAAACACCCACCACTCATGCATCCCTACATTTCACTATAATAAATGTGGCAATAGAGGATACCGCGCTTAAACATTAGAGAAGTATGTTTTATGGAGACATAATTGGGAGGAATTCTTTAAATTTATAGGAAACCCTTTTTACTCCTCTGTCTGAGGCGCCTCCTCTCTCACCTGTCAAGCAGCAGCTCGGCCTTGCTTGCTTCCAGCGTCGGCCGCTGGCGGGCTGGCAGAACCTGTTCTGTGTTGGTACATTGTTAGTTCCCTGCCAAAGAATAAACTTTGTTTTCCTCTATTATATACTACCAACGTGTTTAAAAACTGATGCAAACTAACAAATGCTAGGTCACTTTGGGGAAGAAGAGAAGCGTTGCCTTGCATATACGCCAAATGACCTGACTGTGTTTTAATCTGGGCGGCAAGTGGCAAGGGAGGGCCGTTGGAAAGGGGCTGGAAACGGGGGTTCAGCCAGTGTGCGGGCGGGCCCGCACCAAATACAGAGGAGGGCCTATATTGGAACTCAGTTTTCCTGCCTCTAGAACCTACATAATTTCAAAACAGGACAAGCATGGGAAAGAGTTTTCAAAGTAAAATGCAGGGTACTACTGTGAGATGCTGTTCTGAAAAAGGAAGAAGCAATTTATAATGTAAAAGATGTCAAAAGTAAGATGTTTTAATATCCGACATTTTTAAAGTGAAATAGATTGTTCTATGATAAATGAGAGAGAGCAGGAAAAGTGCTCCACCAAAGGAGTACAAAGCGTTTTCCAAGGTTGATTTTGGTCATAAAGCAACATTGAATTTCAATATTGTGGTGCCTGCAAAAATCCGTAGTCCAGCTACTTGCACTATTTTTCTCTAACACTGAGTGAGCCACATTACGTTAACATTATTTATAAAAAGTGATGTGAACTTAGAAAGAGAATTACTTTTTTAATCCAGGAAATCAAATATTTTTAAAATAAAACATCTGGCCCTGACCGGGTAGCTCAGTTGGTTAGAGCATCGTCCCAATAAGCCAAGATTGCAGGTTCCACCTCTGGTCAGGGCACATACGAAAGTCAACCAGTGAATGGGTGAGTGGGTGGAACCACAGATCGAGATCTCTCTCTCTCTAAAAATCAATCAATAAAAATTTTTTTAAAGCATCTGGTTCTGGTTCATTGGTTCATTTATAGCTGCTTTGCTATTTATGTACAAAACCCTCTCTTCTTGGGTCTGTTTTCTAAACTCCACCATTGGGTTTTTGCCACTTTCTTAAATTAACCCTGTATTCACAATCTAAGGGTGGTACTTGAAAAAGAAAACTTTCTGTTCTTAATCCCCCCTGATGCGAGGACCATCCTCTGGGCTGCATCCTCTCGGTACAGAAAACAGAATCAGGTGAAAAATAAATGTTTATCTACCATCAAAACACCTTTCAAGTTCAATACGCATTTTTGTTCTATTAATGCTTACACAAATATGCAGGCACTGTGGCAAGGGGAGCTTTAAAATATAGCTAGACAGACTGATTAAAACACGCTGCCTCCTCTCTGCCAAATTCCTGCCTATGGGGAGCAATTAAATGTGCCGTCCGCGCATTCAGATACTGAATAAGAAGTGAATCTTGTATCTCTGCCACTTAGACAAGTATCATTTCAGTGGAAAGATTTATCAACAACTCACAGGCAGTTTGGGGTTTGGTTTTGTTTGTGAACAGCACAAGTCCTCACGCTGCATCTGGACTTTGTTACAGAGTCACGCGGGGACGGGAACCCCAGGAGAAGGGTGCTCATTTTGGCCAATGGACAAGCAAAGAAACCCAAACATCAAGGAGGCTTTGAACAAATAAACGGCTGCGTGCTAGACGGACACGCATAACATTACCCAGGAACACAACCGAGCGGCAGAGGAGCTACTTTATTGTGGCTTCTTCGCCGTTAGGGAAGTCAAATGCAATTGCAGAAGCCCATACTTACAATTTTTTAAATGTGAATGTGTTCCACCAGCGCCCTATGAAATCACCAAAGGTTGCTTGGATGACAAAAGACCCCAGCATTTAAGGATATTTGAAAATAATAATAGGGTTACAGATTAGTCCGAAAACAAAATGATTCTAGAAGACTTGGAGCTGACCTTTTTCTTTTTAGGCTTAAATTTTTTTTTTTCTGCTCCACTGATTATTTTGTGTGTGTAGGTCTGTGATTGCCAGAGAGATAAAGGGTTGACGGCTGTTATTACACTGCCCCGGTTACGACGCTTCAACCCAACTGCATGGCTTCGGTGATCTTCCGGGTGCGACATCTCAGCTTTGGCCTGGTCCCCATCGCCTCCGAGGCCGAGTCTGGGCAATGATCTCTCTGGGACATGACTAAACGCCTAGTTAACTACAAGGTTACTCACACTGGAGCAGGTCACAAAGAAACATTCAAGTCCCCAGATGTCTTTCTTCTTGGCTCTAACAAAGCAGATGTCTTAGATTTTGCAAGGCTGTGTGTAATCTATTTTGGCTTTGCAATTAAGAAACTATATATTTACCATGTCTTTGGACATTTTGTCCATGTTGTTTCAAGAGAATCTTTCTTTCAAGTGCATATAAATCAAATAACATTTGAAACTTTGCAAGTAACGGATGCTTCTCCACACAGATTTAGGCTACAATGTGGGAGGGAAACTGTTTTTTCTAATTTACTGATCAGTTTATTCAGATCACAGATATCACAAGATTATCAAGCGTTGTGTTGTTAATAAAAGGCAAATCTGTTAATACGACTGAAATCATTACTGAGCATTTTTATTTTAATATCTACTTTCAAGACTCACGAGCAGATGAATTCACACTAGGCTGGGAACTGGCAGACAGAGTAATATGCCAGAGCTTTATTCTTAATGAATTTTGATGTTTCTGTTTCAATATATAAAAACATTTTAGCATGATCTTAAAAGAAATATCTTAGTTTCCTGGGAATAAAGAAAAATGAACAATAAATAGGAACCTTAATTGACATTAAGGATATTTGAATAAAACTCAATAGTTATATAGGTTTTATGTACATACATACAGATATATAACAAATATAAATGTGGGTATCATATCCTAAAAGGAGTTATATCAATTCAAGTAATTTGATGTCTTCACAGAATCTATCCAAAACCCACTTACAAGTTTTCCTAAATATGTTTTTTTATTTCATTCTTTATTGGTTCCAAACATCGCCGCCTGTGTGTTAAGTAACCACTGTCTTTAAAGCATTATAAATATTCATTTTTAGACAATAAAGTCTTTAAAAATCCTCTCAAAGAATTTCAAGCTATTGCAAATGGATAAATCGCTCACACCTCAGTCTGTATTTGCATAGTTAAATTATGTGTTATAACTGTGGAGTCTTTTACTCCTATTACGTAAAGGCACACATGCTGTGTTTCCATGAATCTTCCCTTCAGGGCTGCGCATTCTCCTAATCAAGTCAAATGTCCCGTCTGCTGCTGCAGGTGCTCCGTCTCCACCGGGCAGGGCCCTGGGTCAAGCAGCGAAACGCCACAGCCCCGGAGTCTGAATTCCTTTGGCCTGGTGGTTTCTGTGACCTTTGTGATCACTGAATTGCTCTTGTTCTGCAGATTAATTCTAACAGACTTTCTCTTATTTGCAAAAAGGCAAAATTAGAAGCACTTTTGGAATAAACTTAATATACACGTTCCCGTCATTGTTTTAGCTTTGGTTTTCTTTTTGCTCTGAAAGTACCCCGATGTGTTTTAAAGCTTTTTCTAGACTATAAATTCTGGGATAAAGTTTTAATACAGAGAAGTTACGCCACCCTGATGTGTCAGCCTCAGTGGCTGCGGTCATTCTTCTTTAAATGTAAAACACTGCTAAAACACAAGCTTATTAAAAGTTAAGACTTTGGCCAGTTTTTGTGATCTCATGTATATTTATGAGATTTGTTTTGGGGGGCGGGGTTATCCCTCATCTGAGGCAACCCCCGAAAGCGTCCGCTGGGGTTTCTGGTTGTCTTCATACGTGTCTAATGTCACAATAGGTTGCTGGGGGGAACGAAAACTTCACCTAAAGAAAAGCCCATTTGTATAAATTCCAAACTTCTAAAATATAAAATAATCCACTGAACATAATTGTCCTTTAACAGAAATAAGTCTGAGTCTTTGTCCAGTTGCGGGTGGTGAAGCGATTTTTAAAAATGAATTACTTCTTCGTTTTCGTTTGGTTTGTGTTTGCTTTTACTTTGCCTTTAGTAAATGCGTGGGGGGAATTTTGTATTTTGCACGACTACAGCCTTGATTTTTACTTCTGCTGTTCTAGGGAATCAAGGGTGAGTCAGAGCACGGTAAGAATAAAAATGTGACCGTGGAACAGCACCTGCGAAATGTGAGCAAGGTGGGAACCTGAGTTGCATCCCGAGTATTTAAATCAGCGATTACAAAGGGAGCGTTAGGGGCCGTTATAGTGTGTGATTTCTTGTGAGTAGAGGAAATGCTCTCTATCGGGTATTTTTGTTTAAATGGAATAACTGTTGGAGAGAGGTGGTGCTCAGCCGTTGTAACCTCCCACAGCACTAGTATAGGTACTGTTATAACTTCTTCTTTTGAAAAGGAGACATACGCTAAAAAGAAATTCATGAAGTAATAAAAAGAAGTGCAATTTAAATCTATCCTCTGTCTCCATCATTTGTGAGTGGATCGGTGGATCGTTTCTCCCATTTAAGGACGCTGATGAAGACTTTCAAGCATCCTCACTTCGAGAATTCTCCTGTCAGAGCTAAACAACATCACAGGCTCTTCGGGATAATGTCTCCTCCAATTCAGAACGCCAGGCACTGACACTGCTCTCGGAAGTTCTTAGAGAAATTAAAGATGGGTTTACTCTATAAATAGACTGCCAACACCTTTACATTAACTGAATTTGCCATCTCCCAAAAATCACTTAGTATGGTTATCTAAAGGATAATACAATTGACCATTTAAAGTAATTTAAATAAAATCTATGTTGCATAGAATTAAAATCATATTTGGTGGCAATACTCATCAATAAGGATTATACCTAATCATACTGGATTGCTCCCAATTCCCCATTTATAAATAACATTTCCAACTAGGGATGAAGGCTGGAGGAGGCATTTCAGGTATTTCTCCATTGGATTCTGTCTTGCCGTGGAAGTAGAAGGAGCACTGGACAGAGAGTCAGGGGGCGGGGGGGATATCCTGCCATCACCACTGTGTGTGTCCAGACAAATCCCTCAGGTCCGTGCATCTCAGTCACTCTTATATAAAAAATGTCTAGATGATCTAGAAAGCTCTCTCCTCTCCTACAACGAGGAAGTGTTAGCAGGAGGACGTTCCCAGCAGACGGTGTGGAATGTAAGCAGAGAGCGTGTCGTGATACAGTGAGTGGGTCTGCAGAATTCGTGTTTTCCCACAGTCAGCGTGCCTCGGCCAAAGTCCGCTAGCATTTCGCTGCCATGTAAGAGACTCAATATGCAAAGCTTTCATCTAAGGGAATAGGAATATACTAGGATAATTTAAGGTCATGTAAATATTGAACCAGAACACTAACATTTTTAATTTATTATATTTTAAATAACTTTTAATAAGAAAGTCTGCACAGTTGCTCAGATTGCTTGCAGATCGGAAATTGTCCATACAAAAATCAAGCACAAATAAAGAAGTCTTTTGTTATTGTTCTTCTCGTATATGAAGGAACATAAAGTATCCTTTAAATAAGTATCGACAGGCCTCTCCTCTGAATACCATAGTTCAGATGAAAAGAACTTTTCCACGAGTGCTTTTTATTTGGCTGTGTGAGGGTAAAATGCTAGCTGGTGTTTGCAGGGAATTTATGTGCTCGTTCCTGGGATATGAATTATAAGAGAGAAGTAGTAAATGCATTATAGGGGAGAAGTATTAGATTCCTCTTCTCACTTGCTAAGGGAATAGCTGGTGTCTCGTAATGTATTCCCCTCCTCACGGTACCTGAGAAATCCGAGTGTGAGAATCCAAACAGCCTCACCCCATTTAGGGCGAAAGGGATCACAGTTGCCAAAATGTAGAGCTACCCAGCCTTGACTTCATGCCCCACACTTCTTCCCTTCTTTCCTTTTTAAATCCTCCAGTCACCTGTCTCTCAAACAGTTATTCCATTTAAACAAAAATACCTGATAGAGAGCAGTTCCACTATTCACAAGAAATCACACGGCTGTGAACCATAAACCTCCCACAGCAACTCAGTGTTTTCTTGGAAATAACGATGCTACTAGAACACAATAAATGCACAAACGAATCCGTAACAGCAAAATGATGGAGTGTTTTCAATCATCATGTCCAGGTGACACAAATATTCTTATCCTCAAAACATACAGAACTATTTGAAGTTTCCAGAAATTTTGTTCATACTTTTCTTTGAAAGTCATTTTCTTTCTACCTAAAATTGTGTCTCTTAATAATAAAATGTATTAAAGATAAGCACACATGTAGACAGAGTGGACGAATGTCAAACTGGTAAATCCTCACCATGGTTAGTATTTAAATGTGCGTGTTTACCTCTTGCAGATAAATACGGGGTTAAGATCTGACAGTATGCTGAAATTATTCCATTTATTATCATTTAGTAAAATCTAAATATATAAATTACCTACAAGCTGCGCCCAGTTTCTTTCCCATCTCTCTGATTACGAATGCAACGGTGCCTGTTCGGCATGCAGCGCCTGCCGGGTCCAAACTTTGCGGCGGGTTTGAGGGGACTCTGTCTGCTGCACAACCAGGCTCGTTCAAACAGGGCAAGGAGCACCGGTATCCAAGTGAAATCTATATTTGGTAATTCTTAAAATATCACTTTTCCATGGCTTTGTAGTGCATATTGCTTACTCAGATAATGTGCATGCCTTTCCTGTGAGGTACTTTTGTGAAATGTGATCTTGGGTCACTTTACGTTAAACTGACTTACCCTACACATAGGATGAGTAATGCCAGATAAAGTACTGTCATTAAAAGCATTTTTATTCAGGGGGTTGGCAGAGAAACCCTTTAAGCGGTGTTATCGAGCTCTTTGTTGAACCAGGTGGGACATCCATATGAATAGAATCTCTTCAGACCTAGACTTCAGCCACAGCACACCTGGCCTGTGTTTGGAAAAGAAAGTCTCTCTTGTTTGGCTACACGGTCGGCTACAAGAGCCAAAACAACCTTAATTTATCCATTAAGAATAGAGGCCCATATTTAAGAGTCATCAGCAATAAAGGAAAATACACTGGATCATTTCAAGTGCATGCTAATCATTTAATGTAATAAATGGAGCTACTCTAATTATCTCCCGAGGAAATGATTTCACACTAAAACAATGGGAATGAAGAGGTTACTTCGGGAGCATAATACACAGCTGAAAATTACTCGTGTGAATATGGAAGAGATTTCTCTTGCATGAGAGAGAGACAGAGACAGACAGAGAGAGAGAAACTTTCCCCCACGCATTCCTCACACAGTGTCTCCTAAATCCTATGGGGCAAAGTAAATGGGGCTAAAGGTAGTGGAGCCCAGCCCGCAGCGCTCCTGTTTTATAAGCCCAAACAAAGCTCCTACCAGGCTCGAGATCAGTGTCCGTCACAACTGCTTTGAAAGCTGCTCCCTGATAAGAGGGATCTGATTCAAACGCAGCAAAACAAATAGATTCGTCTATGGGCCACTGCAGCCTCACCACGTTTTTTGCCTCTCCACCCCCAAAATGATCCTTTGCCACCTACACTAGCCAGGACAAAGGGGCTCTGGTGAGATGCTTGAAACTGGTTTTTAAGTGTTTCAATCTGTTGTCACCAATGTGTTTTGTTTGTTTGTTTGTGGGGTTTTTCAATTTTAAATATACTGCTTTTAAAAAACAAGAAAAAAAACAACACAGCTACTTAGGTATGTGTTGCACTTTTTTTTACATTGTAAAATTTAGGTTAAAATGTAGTGGAGGATTTGTGGAAGAATAAAAGGTTTAACGATTTGCTCGGTACCTTGGCAAAAGATAGGTTTCACCCTGAGCTTTAAATGGTTTGCTAAATTCCATATATCTGTTGCCTCATTGCTCTGTTTCTTTTGATGAGGCACACAAAATGAGCACTATCCTTTTAGGCACCTAAAAAACATTCACATTAAATAAAATAACTACAGTGGATGAGCATACAGCCCCCTCCACGCTAGGTAGCAATGATTTTGACTTCTTTCAAATCCTTCCCTTAAGCACACACAAATCTAAAAAACAACAGCAAAAATAGATAACGTACACTTGATTTTTGGATAATCCTTCCCCATAATTCCCCATTGCCTTGCTTTTGGGAACGAAGAACACATTAGAAGAATTTTCCTCTCCAGAGATAATTGCAAATACAGCAAGTGTAAATAAATTCGCAATTCTGTTCCTGTTTCGGTCACATTCAAAGGCATATTGAATAAAGAATCATACTGTTGTTAGGTTAGAATCGGTAAACAAATGAGAGAGCATGAAACAACCGCACAAAATAGCAAACAACCCAATGCAAGACTGATTAATTCTCTCATCAGTGTAAAAAGCCTAAGTGGAAATCATAATTTCGAGGCAGCAGATTTGCATTCATTTAAAACTGACATCTATATTTCATAAAAGGGGATGCTTCGGCTTCCTTTTACCCTAGGATCACGGCTCTCGGTGTCCATGAAAACCACTGATATCAGATCTGAAGTTAATTGGAATCAACTGCCCCCGTCTTTGCAGGCACACACCGGAATGCGCACCGCTCGGGCTCGGCTTACCATAATATTCTCTACGGAATAGTTGACCACAGGATTCTCATTCACAAACAGCCAGGTTAAACAGTTAAATGCTAGCAAATCCTGCATAGCCCTGTGGGAAATTTCACTTTAATCCCGAACTTATAAGAGGACAATCAAAGCCCAAAGCCTGGTAACAAATCTGATCCTCTGTTGCAATCTGCGTCCTCCTGGGAAGCAGAGAGGTGCTCTCTGTACAAGCCCGAGATGGATAAATACCTAAATGATGAGAGAGATGGGGAATGCAGAAGAGGCGTCTGGCCTCAGCCATTCGCTTCCAATTCCATATTACACTGTGAGAGGCAATTCTTGTGCAGCTCAGGAGCAGCCAGTCCTGATTACTAGAACTTGAAGTGTGGCTTAAGGAATGATTAATGACAGTGTCGGGAGAAAAACAAAGCACAATGAGAGTTATCTCTAATCCACCTGCTTGCAGATGCTATAGTAAGGGAATGAAAATGGCCCCGGTGAGCCCCGATGATAAAAAAATCAAACTAGAAAGGTGCAAAGCTGTAGATATGTATTAATCTGATATATAAAAACTAGGTCTTAGCTTGAATAAAGCATTAGGCATGAATGGAGCCCCATAGGTGATAGATACTGGGCCATAGTGGACTTCACATTGTCTGTATTTTTTAAATCAAACAGAACTGTTCCCTTCAGTATTGCCTTTGACATTAATAGGTTGGTATTTGAAAAGTCACAGTTCACTAGATGAGCAGGCTTGTGAGTGCAAGCTCATTAAACAAACCCCCTTTTCTTGTTGTTCTTAAAAAATATGGTGACACCATACCCCCACCTTGTGGTTTCTCTGCGCATGTACATGCCACCCCCAGGGACAGGTCTAAAATTCAATCACATTTTCCAAACATATAAATCCAGGTGGAAGGTAATTATAAGATCGATGGTGTATTTTATAAGCAAGCACATTTATGAGCAGCTTTCACCTGAGACAACACATTGCCGATAAGATCATCGGCGTTTCGTAACGTATTTGTGAATGCAATATGAGGGCTCAGCCTGGTCATTCCAATTACATCTGTTCTAATTTCAGGCCAGCAGCGCAGGAAAGATCAGAAGACGTCAAATATCCGTCTCTCTGAATGAAATGAACAGAAAGCCTTGTACCCACCTGCTCCCCTCCAAAGAGTCACTGATTTCCAACATTTAACATAGCTGAGTAAAGACAACACTTGAAGCTTTTTGTCATTTGTCTGTGTGTGGAAAAGATTTTAGAAAAGTGAAATGTAGATGTGCTTTCTTTTAAAACAAAGGCTGTTTTGCTCATGCCTCCACATATATATCCACAGAACTGGAAGGACCTTCAAAAGCTGAATTTTCGTGTTCAGACGATTTGTTGATTACCATGCACTAGCCTTCTGATGTGAACTTAATTCCATGGGTGCAGCAGTGCTCAGTACTTCTATTTGGGATGCAGTCACTCCTGTTAAAGGCAATAGGGATGATTTCCCGATCCAGGTGGCCTCTGGAGACCAACTTGTTCCTGGGTTTGGGAAAGCCGATTCTGCTTTTGTCCACAACGCTACAGGCCTACTGCATTCTCTCCCCTTTAATCTAACTAGCAACAAGTTAAATGTTAATTCATATTTCATGCAAGTTTTTTTTAATATTGAAAGTCTAATGAAGATTTAGTGTTCCGTTTTTTAACAAGGCTGACATTACTGTTGAAAGAAAGCAAATACATTATTTTAATTAATATCAATTCATAAGTGCTCCTGATTTATACATTAAACAAAGAGAGAAAGTGTCTTGTCATACACTACAATTGATTCTGTTTTCACCCATCATTTACTCAGAGCCCGGGTCCCCCCTTCCTCCGTGGGAAATGCATGATAGAAGCTGCCATGTAGAATCGTGTGTCTCTCACGCACAGTTAATGCCGTGCTGTGATCACCTCGCCCCTTGTTTCCCGATGACGAGCTTCAAGTCAGTTCTAGCCAACTGTGCTTGTCTCCACCTGACATCTTCTACTATCAAATAAGCAGCTTCTATTGTCTTAAATTTAATTCTTTTGTGTACGGCATAGCCTTCCAATAATCCCAAAAAGCCTGACAATATGTGTGTTATAAAGGCATAATGTTAGGCCAAAGGAGGTAATTAATAATAGCATTTTAATGCAGCCGGGAACAAGAATTGCCTTACACACGAAAACATCTTCAGCCAGTTAGCTAAGTGCAGAAATAGCAAGGTGACAAGAACCCAAACAGGAGAACAAATGCCCTGCCTTACATGTCAGGACACAGGAGGCCGTTAGGACAATTCCAGAAATTCGGAGGATGCTCTGATCCCACCAAACCATCATTCAACTGAATATTATCTGTTAACTAAGTTCTGTGAGATTTTCTTCTGCCCTTTAGTTCTCTCAATTGCGGCAAACTGTCTACTTTTAAAGTCAAAATCATGTTTTCCTCTTGTAAAATCTCTACCCCAGGTAGGCGATGCTCTCATTCTGCTTCCTTGCCTCTTCCCAGTCATCCCACCCCCACGTATACACTCTGCCGAGTTGCTTATGTCAATTTCCAAAAAAAAAAGAGAGACAGAGAGACATGAGGGCATTTTACATTCAGAGCTTTGAATGAAAAAATATTTTTCTCTGAGAGATACTGCTAATCCTTGCCCCAGAAAGACCCCAGAGATAAAGGCAGAGCCGGGAAGATATTCTGTGGGTGGGCCAGTGGGAGGGAGAGGAGCCCTGGTACTTAATGTAGAAATGTTTTTAAGCCAAAGAAAGGATTTCATTTCTTGTTAATTGTTGGGCTGTGGTACAAGCCAGTAATTATTTTGTCCCCCAGCACCTCCACACACACATACACAAACACACACACCCCCATGCTTCATGCCTGAATCACTCCGATAATGCTGGCTGCTGTTTCCGGGGAGAAAACATTCCAAGGCCCCAAGTCAGGATATTAATCCCACCTCGTTTTTTAGAGAAAAAATACTAAATCATTTGCCAAGAGCAAGACAATTGGGACCATGAGACAGGACCTGACCCGAAATACCAGCCAAATTCCTCTCCAGTCAAACCCAGCCCCTTCCTTCAATCGGTTTAACCTGAAGGTATGTTTGTGTTTCTGGCCTGTCCTGAGGCTCCATCCCCTGGCTTCCTCCCCGTTTCCTGAGAGGTAGAAATAGCAGGAACATCCTATGCACATATTCGCGGCTCTGCAGGATCAGCTAGGACTGGGAAAGAGCTTCAGAAATCGACTTTCGAGGGAAAACTCGACCCCAACAGGAATGCAGGTTACATTTAGGCTCTACAAAATCGGGCATCTCCCAATTTATTTACCCTGCCATGATTATTTATCTGGCATTATATTGAAGCAGTAACCCAGGGAGTTGCTTTGTACTTAGCCTGTTACCACTCTTGTTTTGCAGTAACTCTGTAAATAACCTGTGTCACTATTCTATGTCCCATTTCCAGATGGAAGATAAGACGTTATTTCTGCTTCAGTGCAAAATCTTAACAGCTGATGTAAGGAGGTGTTCAGATTCCTATCTAAATTACATGCCAGACAGCCTGCATTAACATTGTTAGGTGGGTTATTT
Organism: Miniopterus schreibersii; assembly: GCF_964146895.1. Classification (NCBI taxonomy): domain Eukaryota; kingdom Metazoa; phylum Chordata; class Mammalia; order Chiroptera; family Miniopteridae; genus Miniopterus; species Miniopterus schreibersii. The sequence goes on from NC_138101.1 coordinate 140,794,708, forward strand.
ATCTACAGCCTGAATATATTTCCAGGATATCAAACGATGACTTATACGCTATCTTCTATGATGTGATGTGCATGCCTAGAGCAATATAAGAAAAAATTTTAAAACCACCTCTACCAAACATCTCAGCTTAAACAAACAGATTCAGCATTGTTCTATTTACCTTAATTAGCACAAATCCTAGCCATATTTGTTTATAACACTATGTGAGGGACTACATGAAACAGTTATGAAGCTGTCTACAAGGCCACTGGGTATGCGAGGAAAACTCCACAGTCATTACTACCCAGTAGAGGGCAAACACATTGTATTTTATTGCTAATTTGGAACAAATTCCTGTAATTTGGTGTTTAAAGATTGTGCATGGGTTATGAGCCTAAAGTTGCTGAATAAATGTACCATGGTATGTTTTTAGCTTCTGTGGATGTTTTAATTGAATAATAGTCTCTTTCATGTATAGTTTAACAAAATTCATTGTGTATTTGGGAATTCAAACAAGGTGTACTATTTGGGGGGGAAAATATCGAAGGAATTTGATTATGCATCTAGCACTCCCACACACGGTTAGCATCTGGAGGTTGGGGAAATTAAAACAAAACACAGAAAAAAAACTATATTCAGGTGGGCAGTTTTTTCCCCACATTATCTTCAGGCTCCCTTTGTTAGGGACGGAGCTCTGTGGCTCCTCCGCTGCACCCCGAGGTTTTCCTTCTCCCCAGTCACAAGGTAGTTTGGGCCAGTATGCTGTGTTATTCCATTAGTTTATGTTTTAAGACTAAGAAGAGATATTTCCGCGTTATAAATTATTTATAAACACAAGAACAAAGGGAGGCTGTCAGAGCTGCTGCGACTTTGAGAAAATAAAAAAGAAGTGATGAATTTATGGAGAATCCAATTTGATAAAGAGGGAGGAGATGCAACGGCTAATTATTAACATCCATCTGCAGTCGGAGACCTGAGAGGGGAGAACGAGATGGATACATTCACATCTGTCTGTCACCAAAAGAAATCTCACTAATGGTATTCCACATGTCACCAAACTCTCCCCATCCAGCTCAGAGAGCCTCGGCGACGCGGGAAGATATTTTAATCAACAGCAGAGCACGGGACAGATGCAAAGAACTTCAGAGATGGACGTTCAGAGACAACTTCACTTCTCCCTGGGCTTGTTTGTCCCGCCTCTAAAACAGGCCTTTTTTTTTTTTTTTTTTTGTTACGTGGTGTGGCCTTTATCTTTGTACCTCTGAGATATGCGGGCCAGTGAGTTTTGAGAACTTTTTAATTTCAGCAGCTGACAGCCCCCCTCACATGCACTGATATCAAGCCCAATGTGGGGGCTGAGGCACAAGGAAGAAAGTCCAGGGGGGAAAACAGAGGTTTATGACGTGAGAAATACATATATATATTATTTTATTTTGACACTACCTCTCGTCTTCTGGCCATTGCTTTCACCAGCAGGAGGAACCTGAAAATGAGATGCTTTTGGAAACTCAGGATCCTGAGCTGCTGCCTTCCTTTCTCGAAAGGAGCAGCGGGGAAGGACAAATATATTAAGAATTTGTCAAAGAAAAAGAAATGCTTCTTGCCTGCGTGCAGCTTGCTGATGGGGGCGGGAGGGGCGGGGAGTGAGCCCTTCGTTCTTGAACATTAGTTTAAGTCTACAGACCCTTGAAAAAGGTCTCAGCTTCAACTTTGCCCTTGTCTCTTCTTTTCAGTAGCAAGGGCATCTATACTTGGGAGGTTTCAAATCACCTTTGAAAAATTTAGGGCACTATTTTTATCTGTCACCCTTCTACACACAAGCCTTGGGCTGGTTCCCATATCTGCTATTCATAGATTTGGCCGTTTTCAGCCTGGATTTTTGATGTTGTCCATCATGTGATTTTTCCCAGTTGGTCTGAATTAGCCAGACAGGGTATGGGAAGAGGGCTTTTTTCCAATTCTCTTACTTTGTCGCATATTTTTAAATCAGGCAGGAGGAAAGAGGGGTGTGGCTCTTTTCAAAATTTTGGAGATGCTAATTTATTTATAGTCTTCTGCACTGTGGACCTTCAGTGAAGCAAGGCTTCCCGACAGCATCACACAGCTGTTAGTCCAAACCAGGTTTGTTGTTTCTCTAAACATCATTGGTTTTTTTATTGCCATGTTTCAGTTAATAAAGCTGCTTTATAAATTTTATGAACTTTAAAAGAATTTGGGAAAATGGATTTAAGGAAATGCAGATGACAGTTCATTTCTAAGGTTTCTATTAATGTTCCATTTAGCATTTAGTGCTGGAAACACTGTCCACAGGAAGCTATGACTAATATCAGAGACAAAGACAAAAAGAAAGAAAGAAAGAAAGAAAGAAAGAGAGAGAGAGAGAGAGAGAGAGAGAGAGAGAGAGAGAGAGAGAGAAAGAAAGAAGAAAGAAAGAAAGAAAGAAAGAAAGAAAGAAAGAAAGAAAGAAAGAAAGAAAGAAAGAAAGAAAGAAAGAAAGAAAGAGAAAGAAAGAAGCTGACCACAACTTCTTTCTGCCAGGACACTACCTCAAAAATGGGACAGGTGGAGAGATTGATATATATTTTGCAATTTTCTACAGAGTTGATGTTCATCAAATTGTTTTCAAACATTGTATAATACTCTCTAAAATGGAGATGTTTAAAAAGTATTTTCCCTCGTGTTCAATTATTATTAAAGTCATTGAGTGTTTACCGGGGAAGTTAAATGCTGGAAATAGGCCTGCAAGTCTCTGTAGAGTTCTATACAATGGAAAGCAGGCCATGAATTTAATGGGGTCACGTGGTAAATTGGAATAGATGGGTCTGTTTTTAATAGCAATTTTGTTAGAAAGGTACAGAAAGGTCAGCCAATAAATCAATCTAAAATAAACTTTTAAGAACTGTTCATTTCTCATTTTTTCCCAAATACTTTTCAGTTATTATCTGGAATGTGCGTAGGGATGTATAGAAATTCCAGAAGAATGTAAATCAACATGGTTTACCAGATGTCAGGGTTGGACCAGGGAGCTTAAGGACCAGAGGGCTCAAGAAATATTGTAGGATGAAGGGACCTGAGTGGGGATACATGCTCTGAAGCAGTGACTCAAGGTGGGGGATAGTGGACTGTCTTCCAAAGGAACACAGTCCTTATTCTCCAAACCTGTGACATTTCGACAAAAGAGGAGAATATAACTGAGATTTGGGGGAGTTGGGCAAGAAATGAAAGGAACAAAAGTAAATTAGAAGATAGCCAAGGAGGGAGGAGGAAAGATTACTCTGTGGGGTCAGTGCCCCAGAGCATGACAACTGAAATCAGTATCCCTTTATCTGGAAAGCAATGTCCAGAGGCATATCTCAGGGGCTCACTCTCACTTACATGTGTAATTCAGATACTGAAGTTTTGATAACTCCTTCATGGGCTCAGAGACGAGCAAGAAATCCGAGTGGGAAAGAAGGGATGTTAGCGTGAGAAGCAGGAAACCGTCGCCTCGCTGGGGACTTGAGCGAACACTTCACATTTCTGGGCCTTTATTTCTTCATCATCTGTGTAAAGAATCTGGATAACAGACTTCATGTAAAGAGATCTTATTACTGGGGCTGCATTAGGTAATCAAGAAACTGATGAGAAATCACCTGCTTAAGCTCTTAAAATTATACGTTTTGAGGATTTCAAAACTAAGAATACTCTACTCTCTCTCTCTCAATGTATACATACACCTGTCCACTTGAAAAATAAAATAACCTGGACAAAATTATTTGGGGTATGAATTTTACCATATATTGAAGAAAAGCGATTCTTCCGTTTTTTCCTATTTTCTCTTATCAAGACATGTAAGTTTTACAAAATAAAATCACATTCAAAGATTAACAATAAACAATTTTCCACTAAGTTTCCTTCATGTAATTTTGAGAGACCCAATCAGCTTTTTCAACAACTGACCTGTGGGTCTGCAGAAGGCACTGGATTCTCAATACAGTAGACAGCACAGTAAATGCTTGAGAAGGTACTTCAAGTCCTGAAGATGGAACTAGAATAGAGGGAAACATACATTCTTGCAAAGGATGGCTACACATTGATGGGAATTAACATTAAGAAACTCAGATAAATTGTTAAGCTTTTTATTGAAAAACTTTCTTCAGAAATTACTATTATTTTGTCTTTACATTTGCTTCTCTCTCAGACCACACATTGAGCTTATCTGCTCCACGTCTCCAGCGCCTGTCTCTTCCCTCACACTGTTCCCTGCATCCACAGTGCTCTTTACTGGTTCTCCCCTTCCCCACATCCAGATTCTATTCACCCTCAGGCTCAGCCCCACACAGGGTAAACAGATCCCTAGTTGCTCCTAGGACAGTCCTAGTTTGTATAACTATTAATGACTCTCCCTTTTGCTTTCTAATTTGGACAATAAATTTTATAGTCACGATGCCAGTTACCAACCTATTGCTTTCGGTTCCAAATACACCCTTCTTGGTCTACTTTGTAATAGTGGAGCTGGACACTGTAAACATTCTCCCTATGCCACAATGTTATGGCTTGTCTGTAGAGGGCATTGAAGGGATAAGATCAAAAGACCTCTCTTCCTGATTCTAGCTCTTTCTTCTTTTCCTGCCATACAGTGGTCAGTGGGTGGCATTTTGGCCAGTGGTGTACAGGGACACCCTCCAGCAAACCTACCCACACCAAGCAGGTGCCTTCTCCATGAGTTTTGGTGTCAACCAAGACACTGTTTCCTGCTCACCAGCACCTCAGCGAACTTCATCATCCAGGGGGCAAGAGAAGAGTTCACAAGCCAGTTTCTGCCTCTCAAAGGAAGTAATCAGTTAAGGCAACAGGCAAACACCTAACTGTCCCCACCCTGGAAAATGTGTACTGAAATTGACAAAGGTAAAGAAAATTTCTAAGGCGTAATACTAAAGTAAAACAATATGAATAAAACAACCCCCTTGGATTCAGTAAATATAATGTAATTTTAAAAAATATACAAATGATACAAAATGATACAAAAACCTATAATTCAAAATCAAAACTATCTGATAAACTCAAGAGAAAAAGTTTCCTAGAGCATTGAATTACAAATACCTATGCTTGTTTAGCTGGTTGATTGCACATATTTTTAAACCATTGTATTATAATTTCCCATAAGACAGGCTTGTATTTTAGCTTGATAACTTGCACCTAGAATTTGATAAGAAAATATTGATTGGCAAAGAGACATGCCAAGTAGCATTGAAATTTAGTAAGATGGGAATCGTCTAATTTTTAATCTGAAATTGTTTTTGTAAAGTCAAATTCTTACTGATAAAGGATGAGAAATGAGAATCCTAATGGTTCCCTGGGGAAATGATCCTAATAAAGTACCTCAGCTAAGTCTGAATTAGACTCTGGTCGATTGCATTATCCCTCCTTATGGTCCTCCTACTCCTTACCTTATTGCCATCTGCTTGGTCACGTGACTTGCTTGGGACATACATAGGTATGTATGGATGAATGTATCACTTCCAAGACAAGCCCTTTGGAGCCAGGGTGTAATTGGCCATTTCCTCTTCTCCTGGGCCAAGAAACTGGCCATGTAGTCACAGTGGCTGTGCCTTCAGCCTGGATCCCAAAGTGACGACAACATGGAGAAGACAACCCATGTGGACATGCAAAAAGTAAATCATCGTGGTTATATGCATGGAAAATTTCAGGTTGCTACCATAGCATTACCTAATTTATTCTTATTTCAGACAGCAATGGATAATTGGAACTGGGAAGACTCAAAGAAATAGATGAATGGCCTAGATGACAGGGAGATCATAGCACTTCGCCAAGGACATCTTCTCAACACAAGTCCAGGCACGTGTTCTTAGTAATTTATCCTGGCTTCCAAATTGCTAATTTGATTATGTATTTGGGAACCCTCCATACCTCCATCACTCTAATTAAATCACAAAATAGTTTAGATTCTATATATACATATAAACCAAATATGTGAGGGATTGATATGCACTAACAAGAGAATTAAGGCAATCAAGTACACAATCCAATAGAAAATGTAAAAATGTGATGTTCATACCCAGAGATACCTACCCTTGAAGGCCAACTAAGGTATGTTTTATATTGTTCCACAAAATTTGTAGAGTTGGGTTAATAGAAGTTTATAATTGAGTCTAATAATGATGACAGATGGATTATAGTGGACAAATTACATGTCTCTCTCATCTATAAAGTTGTAAAACTATTAAACTCTTTAGCATATGCAAAATACTATTGTTAACATGTATAAGGATATACAAAACCCTCTATTATTTGGCACAATAGGGTCCTTAGTACTTTAACGGAGTATTTCAGTCTTCTGTAGTTTGCCAATTTCTAAGGAATCATAAAACAGGTAAATCTACTTAATACAAAAACTCTGTTGAGTACAATTCATTTTAGCGGATATTTATTTGGCACCTCAATCTCTCACTGCCTCGTGACCATCATTTACCCTGCTAACAAAGGGAAGGCGTGCAAGTCATATCCTCTGAGCGCATAGAGAACATGGTCAGAGACCACGATACAAGTCCTCACACTGTCACATCTTAAAAGGGGGACGGTACACTCTGTTTTCCCAGGATGGCCCCAGTTTGTGCTGTTGAACTGACGTACTTATTAATGCTATTGTCTTTTGATCTCAAAACCATCCCCATTGAATAATAAATGATATGGTCACCCTACTTATATCTGACCTTGAAGATTCATTCAAGAGTTCAGGACCTTGGTTTCCTCGATTGCAGAACTGAGGGCCAAATTGAGATAATATACACAAAAGGTATTTGCACGCTCTGAAGTACTACCTACTGGTAAGGTATCATCACCATGATTGGAAATGTTTTGTCAATAGAGTATCAAATAATAAGGCATGCTGTCTTAAGAAAACATGTGTCCTTTTTATTTCCTCCCTTCACTCATTCGACAAATATTCATTGAGTTACTGGTATAAGCCAGGGACTAGTTGTCACTAGAGATACAGTTAAAAAAAAAAAAAAAATGAGCCCTTCTTCATCCGTAGATTTTACACTGTTGTGTCTGTAAAATTAGCCCTGTTGGAAAAGTCCAAATGAATAAAGATAAACTTGTTTCCATTTCATTGGGGAGACAACTAACATGCAGAAAGGTGAGGTCCTCAGAGCACTCTGCAACTCAGTTCCTTTTGGACAGAAGCTAAAACTCAGGAATCCTGGTTCACATCCGTGCCCCAGCCAGTTCATTACTTTGTTTTTAAAAGATGAATGGAAATTCCTGCAGTGTCCTTGATCTTACCTCGAGAGATCTCCTAGCTCATCCTGGCCTCCAGGCAGGATTGCCCTTAAAGGCAAAACAAAAACAAGGCTAATCCTTGCAGTTGTGAACAAAGTTGGCCAGTCATGTTTATACTGGCTCCACAAACCAATCTTTGGGATGTTATTTTCAAGCTTAATGGCCTCATCTTCAGAACTTTATGAGCTGCCATAACCCTATAGACCTTAAAACAGTCTAACATTCTCAGTAGAGAAATGGAGGACTTTGAAGGGAAATAAATAAAAGGAAGGAGGAAGACTTCTATAGTTATATGTTCAAATTAATCATAGCTGAGCAATGTTTTGGCAACGGATCTATAAAGGTAAGTTTCCAGGGTGAAGATAAATATTAGTCTTTTTCTGCTATATTCTGTGGCTATCAAGACAGCAGCTCCTTTTGACACTATGACTACACTATAAATACAAAGGGAGTTAAGATAATGAATCACTAATATAGATACACCTAAACGAATGTGTGTCTTCAGTTTCAAAAGACCGAAACCAGAGACCAACAGCGCCTTGCACAGCCCTTCCAGGTTCCAAAGCCATATTTCAATCAGGTCTGCCCTGGGCGTCAGAAAACACCCTGACAAATCTGAGCCCGGCACCGGTTCTGAGGGCTCCGGGTGCCCTCTTTTGGCCGACGGGGAGCACTGCAGGCCCTTCCCTTGCCGAAGGAGCCCTTTGGAAAAAAGCATGTGTTCACAGCAAAGCCCTTTCCTTAGGAGAAAACCGCAGTGATGCCTAGACAAGTGGAAGGTGCCTCTGCTTTCGGAAGGCCTCACTGACTGAGTTTCAACATACATCCCTCTCCACCCCGGTCAGCAGACACCGCTCACTACTCACCCCCTCAAAGGCCGGATTCGAACAGCAGTTGGTCAGGGAGCACAGGGATCCCTCTTATGAGCTGCCTCCGAGGACAGGTCATGGCCAACGGTCACCTGTCCTCTTCTTCCATCTCCATTTGGAATTTATATCATTCCATCTTAAACTGTAGATAACTATTGGCAGACTAGTTTGCTAATTCCATGAGGGCAATTCTCTTTTATTGTTTATCTCTTACCCCTAGAACTCAGCACCGTGCCTGGCATGGCGTTGGGGTCTGTGAAAGGATCCTGGGATGTGCAAGAACTCACTTGGAGAAAATCTTTAGTAGTATCATTGCTGGAATGGGCTTTCTTTCCTCAATCTATTTTGACCCAATTCCCTGGTAAAATTTTCAATAGCTTTCCTTTGGACTTTTGGAACTGGAGCACAGCAATAAGGATTCAGTGGTATTAAGTGGCATAAGTTTTTCAAAGGCAAGAGAAGGAACTCAGGGTTTTATGATCCCCTTACTGGGTCTCTGCCTTTAAAACATCTACAGACAATGTAGTGTAATATTCACTGCAACCCTCAGCCTTCCACCTTAGCAAAGAGCTGTTATGCTCAGGCAAAAAAATTCAAAACCTACTACTAGGTCAACATCCAATTTTACAATATATGCTCATGGGGCATGTTGCCTTTTAAAAACAAAAAAAGATACAATCTTAAAATATTTTGAACAATATCCTAAATATTTTCTCAAGCAATCTGCTGATCAACTTCACAACTCTGATTAGTGCTTCTGTTGAGAATGGTGGATGGCTGTTGGAGATGCTTGCTGGATAAATTATAGTGACATTTTTTTTAATGTAATGTATACTTCAGATATTATTAAACGTGACTTTCTGAAAATCCAAAGGACAGAGGCGGCTGTATGTACCATCTACAGCCTAAGTCACACAGCACAATACAAGTCCATAATGACTACCTACATGCCCAAATTAAGTTCTATCAGCACTATCTCAAAAGAAATCTGAAGATGCAGTGGGCATACTTTGATCAGATAAAGCCATTCTTTGTCATGAGTTGCATTTGCTGAGCACCTGCCAGACCCAGAGCACCACGGCCATTACTTGACTGGAAAGGTAATAGATGGTGCCAAGTACCATGGTCCCCAACCAGGGGGACTCAGTCCATTTAACCACTTGAGTGGCCAAAATTTACAGAAACTAGTTGAAACACAGGCCCAACTAGACACCCCAATTTAAATGAATAGAATAAAACCTATTGTAGCAAGATAGTAATAAATGTCACACTCAAGCCTATTCAGTATCTGTATAGAAAAAATACACTAAAAAATAATGTCTTTTGAATGATATTTGTTGGCAGGGCTAAGTAGGAAATATAAATCACCTCTGCCTTTCCTTAGCCGAAGAAGTCTTTATAAAGTAACTAAAACAAGAATGTTGCTTTCAATTAAAAGCTGTGGCAAAGGACCAAAAATGAAGTGTCAGTGGATAAAAAGATAGATAGGGGAACATATAAATAGGACAAATATATTTGCCAGCAATAAACCACTTGTTTGAAAAGTAAGTTTTCAAACCCCAAATTTTACCTCTTTGTCTATACTAACATTTGAAGGACTGATTGCAGTGTGGCAGCAATACAGTCTAATGGGACAAAATCTTAATTAATGGGGATTTTATAAATTTATTTTTAAAGTCTCCAGTAGATAAGAAGCAGAGAGATTTATAAATGGAGAATACCAGTCTTTAAGGCAATAGGAAACTTTTATTTTAAGTCTTAGCTTTAAAGTATATCATTAATAAAAATGACTTTTCATTGCATGGTAGATAAATTTTGACATCTATGTATGTCCGTGCATGTTTGTATAAATATAGACCTGTATGTATAAATGCATTTGAATATATGTACATATCAGACCTAATCACAATGCATAGTTGCTTGGGGAAATATTTAAATTAAGAAACAAACCAGTAAATCTCTTTTGCAGAAACTGTTTGCTAGCATTTCCCCTAAACACATACTAAACAAAGAAAATACGATGTTAAACACGATATATTTATTAACAGTTTCTCTCTGGGCTGAAACATTCTGTATTTGGTCATGATGCATAACCACTTAGTTAAGCGGAAAAGAAGGTTTTCTGAAAAATATGCTCAGTCCTCTGCTATGGCTGTAGTGTCAACAATTTAAGAATGTCCCTTGCTGCTGGGTCACCCACTGCCTCATGAAAACAGGAGAGGCAAAGGAGGAAGGCTGACTTTATGGCGATGGTATCCGTCTATCTACTTATCTGTCTATCTAATTATCTACCTGTAATTCTAGATCTAATTAAAAAAACTATCCGGTCTATGGGTCATAACTTCTTTTGTGCCATGGAATCCATTGACAGTCTGTTGAGATCCATGGATCCTTTTTTGATAATAATATTTCTAAGTGTATACAATAAAATACAGAAAATAACAAAGAGAACAATTATATTTAAATGCATTAAACTATTTTAAAACTGAAAACTATGATAAAATAGTATATGAGCTTTTAACTTATTAAATATAAATATCTAGAGATGGATTTAATAGCCACCACAATTTTAAAGTATGGATGAGCATAAGTGACATTGTGAGAGATCTTCAACAACTATAATATGCTATTAAAATTATCTGTGATATCTCAACAAACAAGTGCTGGCAAGGGTGTGGAGAAAGGGAGCCCTAGTATACCGCTGGTGGGAATGCAGACTGCTGCAGCCACTGTGGAAAGCAGCATGGACGTTCCTCAAAAAATATAAAATGAAACTGCCACATGACCCAGCAATTCCACTTCTGGGACTATATCCGAAGAAACCCAAAATACTCATTTAAAAAATATATGCACCCCTATGTCCACTTCATTGTTATTTACAATAGCCAAGATTTGGAAGCAGCCCAAGTGTCCATCGGATAAGTGGATAAAAAGCTGTGGGACATTTGCACAATGGAATACTACTCACCCATAAAAAAAAGGAAATCTTACCCTTTGGAACAGCATGGATGGACCTGAATAGCACTATGATAAGTGGAATAAGTTAGTCAGAGAAAAACAAGTATAATATGATTTTACTCATATGTGGAATCTAATGAACAAAATAAACTAATGAACAAACTAGAAACAGTCTCAAAGATAGAGAACAGACTGGCAGCTGTCAGAGGGGAGGTGGGGTGTGGGGCTGGGTGGAAAAGGTGAAGGGATTAAGCAAAAAAAAGAAAATTCATAGACACAGACAACAGTGTGGGGTGGGGGAGGTAGGAGAAGGTAGAGAGGGATAAATGGTGACGGAAGGAGACTTGACTTGGGGTGGTGAGCACACAATACACTATATAGATGATGTGCTATAGAACTGTACACCTGAAACCTCTATAATTTTATTAACCAGTGTCACCCTTATAAATTCAATAAAAAAAGGGGAAAAAGGTGACCTGTTTAAACTTTAGATCATTTCCTTTTACCTGAAATCAAGCTACATCCTTATATACACTTCATTTTAGAAAAAAAGTGGCTTTTTCTGTAGAATCGGAACATATTTGAATGTTAATGTTAAGAAAAAGAGAGAGAGAAGACAACAGGAGCTCTGGGTTGAACGGCCATAATTCTCATCTTCTTGCCCTATTAAATTCGGATACTAGGGAGTTTGAGTTGCACCTTTTTTTAGTAACTGTAAATTAAAAATTAATGGAAAAATTAATAAGATGTCAAATGGCATGTCACAGGAAGAATGGGTGCAGCCCTGAACTTGAAGGTGAAAGAGATCAGTGGACAAGCTATGAAGAGTTGAGAAAGACAGAAGAAGCAACGTAGGGGTAGGATCTGGGGAGAGGTGAGGAGAGAGGGTAGGAAAGGCTGGCACGGGTCTCTCGATGTCTCCCATCAGCACTTTTGTTCTTCTAGCTCCGCAGGCCAGAAGCCCTGGCATCCTCCCTAACTCGCCTTTTACTCACCCCCTCACGTGGTAGTCAACCAGCAAATCCTGCTGGCAGTACCCTCAACATGCATCCAGAACCTGACCAATTCCCAGCACCGCCACCGTCCCTTGCCTGGATCACTGCAATAGCTACCTAAATGGTCTCCAGTTCCACCTTTGCAGTCTATGTACCTTTGCACCTTAGCATAGCAATCAGGGTGGCCCTGTTAAAAAGTTTATGAGGTCACATCACTTCTCTCCTTAAAGCCCTCCAATGGCTCCCCATCGGCCTCAAGAGTCAGTGTTCTTACTGTGGTCTACGAGCCCTAAGAACCACCCCTTTCGTCCCCGTTAACTTCATATCCCACTGTCACATTCACTCGCCCAATTTCAGCGCACTGGCCTCCTCTCTAGCCTCTCTAATCCAGGCCCATTGTTGCCTCTAGGTCTTTGAACTTGCTCTTCCAGGACAAGTAGGAGGCTGGCTGGTCCCACAGGCCAGTTCAAAACCCAAGTTCTCAGTGATACTTTGCCTGGACACCTACCTAAATTAAATTCCCTTTCCTTGTGATTTATTTGCCCTGCCAAAGCTTTCTTTATTCCCCTTAGGTCTTAGCATTGCATATTTCACTTATTTATCTTGTTTATAGTCTGATGCCTAAATAAAATGTTAGCTCAATAAGGAATTTTTGGCTTTTTCATTTTTTTTTTATCACTGATACATCCCTATGGCCTAGAATGCTAACTGATATCTAGTAGGTGCTGAATAAATATTTGTTGAATAAATGCACAAATTACACTCTGCTCTTAATAGGCTCTTAACATAATAAGCTTTAGCCACATTCTAAAATCATTTAAAACTAAACAAATTCTCCAAATAGTAATTAAATTTTTTTTTTCTTCCAGAGACAAATTAGACAATTTTCTACTGACTTAAGGACTCCCTGCTTGATCACTGGAGTTTATTAGCATACCGAATTCTCAGGTTGCACTTAGGAGGAAGGGTCTGTGTATGTGTGTGTGTGTGTGTGTGTGTGTGTATGTGTGTGTGTGTGAAGAAAGAAGGCAAAGGAGCCATGTGTTTGGGGATAGTTAATGTCCTTTAGACCTAAAGACTGGTAAAGGGGCATGATTGGCAGGCACCAAATTAGTTGGTTACTAAAAAACCAGAATAAAGAGTTTTGCCAAAACTGGAATATGAACTGAAGAAATCTCCAGAAAGGACAAAAGCTGCGATATGGAACTCAGAAGTTGTCCTCTTGAGCCTTTGGGATTCTGGGTGTGATTCTCATTTTAAAAATCAGTTCCACAATGTTTCAAAATATTCATTTCAGAAATTCTCCATAAATTTCAGGCATCTTTATGATCTGGACTTAGTGAGAATGTATTAATCATAGATGGGTACCTAGAACCTAGAAAATAATGTTTTATAAATATTATTAACTAATATTGAATAGAACCTTACAGTTTACAGGGCTGTCATATGTATTTTTTAAGTATATGGACCATATTTTTATAGTTCACTCCCCCCAATCTCTACTACCCACTTTCTCTGCATTTTACCTGATCATAAATTTTATCTATTTTTATTTAAATCATATATGGAACAAGATAAAAAGAGCAAGCGAGCTAAATATAGTGGGTGTGTATATACAAAGTTTCATTATCCGTATTTTGCAAGTAAAGAAACTGAAACTCGGAGAGTTTAATAAACATGTCCAAGGCCACACATATCACTCAGTTATGAAGCTGAGATGCATACAGGTGCTCTGGCCCATGCTCTGTCTACCAAACCACACTTCTTTTCTGTGATATGCCATCCAAGCTAGTGTAATGCTTTGTCCAAAATGTTAATCTAGTATAAAATATCGTTTGTGTTGTGCTTATTTGTACAAGGCTGTCTCTCCAGCTACAGTATGGGCTCTTCAAGCTTTCATATGCAAACATGAGATGAGTAGTCGGATTGGCCTCTCTGCACTCAGCCCTGTGAGAGCCCCTGCCTGACACAGCACTATTCACGTTGGCCTATGTGGGCCTGGCCATGTGAGTGCACATGCTCAGAGTGCCTTGGTCTCTCTACCTAGTGCTCTTCCCAGTCTCTAACCTTCATCCAAGTTCATTAGCATGTACACCAGGCTAGTGTTCAAAGGAATTTTTTTTTGGACATGAATTTAGGAATCGGGGCTGTCTATCTTTTCCAAGTGCAGTGCCTGACATACAGTGGATGTTCAGTAAGAATAGCTATATTACTTAAAATGATTGAAATATATAAGATAAAGGATCCATGGACTGGAACATGGACATTTATTTATGTTATACCCAGTCCTTTTAGTATTCTGGTCATAATAACAGTCCTAGCAAGATCTGATTTATGATGACATCATGAAACTTACTTTAAAATCCAGATGCATCAGGATGCTTCCCAGCACAACCACTCAGGCTGAGTGAGGGAAGCTCCAGGAAAACCTCCCAGAAGGCTAAACACACAACCCCTGTGGAGTTTGGAGGACAGAGACTGGAGGCTGATTCTAGCCTAGGAAGAGGGCAGGAACTGCTGCCTTTTATGGGGAAGGAGAAGAGAGGGCCTTCCGAGGACCAACCTGCACTCCCAGAGTTTATAATACGAAAGAGACAAATGTTTCCTGAGCCAGAATAGATGCCAAGGGACGTAGGGGGACTTGAATTGCCATCAACGGACCATGCCCAAGTGCTCCCCCTCCAGGATCAGATGGCTCCAACAGAAAAACCTGGGACCAGGTCAGCCAGAGGGTACATCTCCTCTGCCAGGGGACAATAGGGGTTTCAGGGGAACCCAAAAAAATCTTCCATCTGACACTCAGATACAAAGTCACATCATCACTGTACTAATTAGGAAAGACTTTTACTTCTTCTTCCCCTCCTCCCCCTCACCTCATCCTGAACCTGAGAGGTGACTATGACAAAGTGGAATACGAAAGGCAAAGACAGATCACACGTCTTCTTTCCCCACTGCAGGTTTCTGAGCCTGAGTCAGGCTGGGAGTTATGGGGTGTGGCGGTGGGAGAGGATCTTTAAACTGAGTAGGAGAGACTGAATGTTTGACATTCCAGATACTGGGCTTCCAAGCTGAGCACTCTTTCTGAGCATTGTGCTGCCGTCTCCTGGCAACTTGCTGTTTTCACACGTGCCTGTTACACAGCATATACGTCAGAACACGCCGGGCAGAGCTTAGGAGCTCTGGCTCAAGAGGCAGGCAGGCATGACCTGGGGCCGGTTAGTTAATCTCTGTAGTCCTCAGCTTGCTCACTTGCAGAAAGAGAATAACACTTGATCAGGTTGTTCTGGAAAATGTGGCAGTCCATGGGAAGCTGTAGAAGATTCATGCATTTTATGAACATTTATTAAATATATTCCTGTCTTCATTTCCTAGGGCTGTAGTAACAAAGTACCATAATTAGGTGGCTTAGAACAACAGAAATTTGTTGTTTCACAGTTCCGGAGGTTAGAAGTCTAAAATCGAAAGGTCACCTGGGCCTTGCTCCCTCTGAAGCTGCTAGGGAAGGGTCTGTTCCCAGCATCTCTCCTCACTTGGCTTAGTACCTTGGTGTGGGGCGGCATAACTCCGGCGTTCACAAGGCCTTCTCCCTGTGTGAGTCTGTCTGTGCCCAAACTTTCTTTTCTAAGGACACTGGTCACCTTAGATTAGTGTGATCCATCTTTCTCAAGTGTGTTCTTCTTGTAAATAATGACATTTGCAACAATTCCATTTCCAAATGAGATCACGTTCTGAGGTCTTGGGATTAGGACTTAAATATATAAATTTTTATATAATTCAACCTATAATACCTATTATATTCCAGAAACTTCTAGGTACTGGCAGCCTGAAAGTGAATATACTGCACCTAGGGTATTTGTGTTCTCGTTGAGAAAGTCACACAATAAATGTGCAAAGAAATAAATAAGTGATCATTTCAGATAGACATATGTGTTCTGAAAAAAAGGTAAAATAATGAATTAGAGCAGTGGTCCTCAAATATTTTTATCTAGGGATTCCCTTTTCCTCTTGAACCCCAAAAGTGTTTATATATGTATTATATATCTGTCAATATTTACCATTTTACAACTTTATTCTATTTAATCCATTTCCAAATTCAAAAATTGGTGATGTGTTTAATGTAGAAACACCAAGTTGAGTATAAAAAAACTAAACAATGCTCAGAAATAAATAAAATTTTAGTGTCAACATTTATAAAACCCCCCCCCAAAAAAACCCCATGATTTTTACACCACCATAGAATGTCAGTTCAAGTGATCACTCAAAAATCATGCCTAGCTAAAAGACATCGAGCTGAAAACCTAAGGAGTGCATACCTCCTGGTAGGTAATTTATTGCCACTTACCTTTAATTTTGTGGTTCTCATCCTAACTGTATATTAGAATCACCTGGAAAGCTTAAAAAAATTTTATGACTAACCACCACCCCCAAAACCATTTAAGTCAGAATGTTTGAACATGGGTTCTGCTGGGTATCAGTACTAATTTCTTTATTTCATCATAGATAATTAAGCTACAGTAGCTATGAAGACTTGAAACCAAACAGACACAAATGCTATACAGATGATTTTTAAGCTAGGATTGAGAACCACTGCTCTATCTAGATGAGCCCCAACCGGTGGGGATTAGTAAGAACAACCTCCCTCTCTGTTCTGAGAATCTTCAACCTGACCCTGCTCTGCTCCACGGAATCATTTTGATGCAACATGAATATAAACTAGAATATGTACATTATATTAACTCCACCTGTATAAAGACATTCAAGTGATTTCAATGCTGGAAGGAAAATTTCTGCTCTTGCTGCCTTGGAAAATGCCCAACAATCTGTCCTGCAAAAAGGTTGAAATGTCAAATGACGTTGCTTCCTACAAAATCGAATTATAGTGTAACCTCAAATGTTAATATATGCAGATCTTTCCTCTGCCCTTAGAAGATCAAATATTCACAACAGTCATAAAATCTACACCACTCTATCCTCCCAGGATCTCTGAGACTTCAGTAGCTATAAAATTAAGGGAAACGAAATTTCCTAGTAAAGGAAAGTTATAGTCTAAGAAAAAGGAAGACTTCAGGAACACACAGCTAAAGAGAAAAATGTTATCAGTGCACATTGATACCTAGTAATTGTGACATGTTTCATAACTTACAAAGCTCTTTTATATCTGTCGGTTGATCTTCACAACTGCTGTATTTGGTATTATTCGTATTTCCACTTTCTAAATAAAGAGATAGAGATTTCAAGAGGTCAAGTGACTCACCCAATGTTATCAGCACAGATAAAACCTGAACTCAGGTCCTCAGTCAGGAAACGTTGAGCTCTTTCAACTGCCTTTCCCATTATGTGGGAATGTGTCAATTGTTCCTTGAACAGGTTTTCCTGTTAGATACTACCTACAATAAAAACTTCCTTCCCAGACCAAAGAAATGCAAAATCTGTTTTTAAATGTTATCAATTATTATACCACTCACAAGTCAGAAAAATGAATCCATTCACTAAAATAATATTTTTCTCAAATGTCCAGATTACTGGAAATTTTCTATACTTTCATTAACAACAGTTTAAAACCAGCAATTGTGCAGTAGAACCAGTTTGGGGCAGATTCTTTAAATGTTAGACAGCATTTTTTAAAACCTTTTTTTTTTTTTTCAGTTTGTCTCTAAAATAAGTCAAATAAACTGTAATAATTGAAAAATCTAACCAAACGACATAAATGCAGTCACCCCTAGTGACAATTCTATGTCAAATGAAGAGGCACGTGGCTAAATTAAAGAAAAAAGAGCTCGCCAGCATTTTATCTAAAATCTGGTTGACAAAGACTATAGTAATGGTAACCCACATGAAAGGCGGTACTTTGAGTAATAGTGACGAATATGAAATGCCCCATTTTAAATAACATCTGTGGCTCTTTGTAATCAATAACAATAAAATGATTCTCTTTAGTTTGTGTTCTCATGTAGAGGCTAAGGGAGAAATACCCATCCGAGTAACAAGATGGCAGGGATACCCTCTCCTTTCATATCTATCCCCAGAACAGCAGTCAATTTTTACAGAATCAAACAGCCAAAAGAAGACTGGTCAGATTAACAGACCGGGGGCAACAGAAAAGCAGATGCTTTGGCGAGAAGGCCGGCTGTAAATGTTGGTGTCCCAGGATTTTGATAGCAGGAGTGTTTATCTTATTGAAAGCAGAGTCTAATTGAATAAAAGAGTTTTTAAAATACTGGGCCATTAATTAGGCGGCCCGGGGTAAAGCAGGGATTCAGTAATGTAGGAGGCTTCTGGGACCCACGGGCTGCGCTCATCGATTCTGTCCGGCTGCCAGCGGAATGAGAGGGCTGAATGTTTTGCCTCTTCTGAAAACCTACCTGCTACATTTGGAAGTGGCTTCCCCATGCATTGCCTCCGTTCAGATCATCCCATAATTACTCTGGCACTGTAAGCTGCGGACTTGGCGGGCTCTGAGAGATATCAGATGTTTTTCTCATGCTTGCTGAACCTCTCTCAGACAAATTTTGCATTGTTTTTTGTGTCAGTTTTATCGTGAAACATCGTGTTGCCATCTGGGAAGAAAAACAACATGGTAGAGGAGCAGCTGGTGAATGGTGATGGCCAAATAAACATTGGCAGGCACCCGCCATTAGGTGAGATAAGAGGGATGGGCAGCAGCCAACACAGACAATCCCTCACCGCTGGAACATCTTTCACTGGCCCCGTCTCGCTCATCTTCATTCAAATGCATGGCAGTTTTTCATTCAGAGGCTCGAGCTCTGCAGGTGTCAGGTACTGGGCTGTCCCTTCTTTGTCCTAGAGGAACAAAATAGATCTACAGAGTGCCCTACCAGCTGAATTTCTCTCCCTAGAACAATAGGCTTCTTGAACAAGAGGAAAGCTTTTGATAACTTTAATGGAAAGGCTCCCCTAAGAAATGAGAGGGTACCCAAACTCTCACCAAGCTTTTCAACCAATTTGGTGGACTTTATGTTGGTCACACCCAGCATCACTGGTATTCATGGCTTTCAACCCCTTAAATCTTTTAAGGACCGTATATGTATGGTACACCAATGTAAATAACGCTAACATGTCTTTGGGAGCAGGGCAGCAAAGGGAGGTAAGTCACACCTGATTAACAAAGTTATCCCTCATGCTTTCTTGTGTCTAAGATATAATTTTTTCATTGTAATATTTCTAGAATTGCATTTCTACATGCATAGATGTCTAAAATCCTATCCGACAACCTGGGGCAGCAGAATAAGTTGTGAAGTGCCAACAGTCATTACTGCCTGCACATGTGCAAACTGGGGAACATTCAAAGGTGAACATTCATCCAACCTCCTCAGGTGTGTTATTTCTAGTGTTGAAATCAACACTATTGAATTTTTAACTTAAATTAGGATTCCAAGTTTTGGCTTAAAATATTTTCAAAAGCTTACATTGAATACAGCATTAATTTTTTTTAGTTTACAGTCATTTGTTTCACACAGTCAGTATAATCAAAGGTAATGGAAATGACTAAATCACTTAAGTTAACTCAAAATTTTTGAAGTTAGTAGAGATTGTAATGTTAAGCATATACATCATGAAGACTAACCTTTAAGCTAGAACACCTATCTGAAAAAAACCTTCTGACTTTCAATATATCAATCAATTCAGGGGAAAATTTCATCTATAGAGTAATAAATAGAATTGTATATAATAAAATTAATTATATTATATATACTATCTAATTACATATTAATCATATGATATATTCTGTTTATTGATTATATTTTATACATTATATATAATTTATATATTATATATTATTAATTCTATTATATGCAATTAATAATTAATTCTATATAATGTATAAAATATAATCAATAAACAGAATATATCATATAATTAATATATAATTAGATATAGTATAAATAATACTGTATATAGTTTTCCCTTAATTTAATTATATATTGACTATATATTCAATAATATATTATACATATACTCAATATATTATATATATAATCTTTCACATATATATATATATGAATTTTACCAGAACAAAATGGAAACGCAAACAAAACCCTGCTAGTGTCAATAAGATTATATTCCAGGTCCTAAAAAGGGCGTATCACCATGCCGTTTATGAAGGTCAGAAGCTGAGAACCTTTGAATGCTCGAGTGAGAAAGACTTAAGCACAAATTTTGATTGTAATAGTCATGAAAATGGCATGAAGTTATGTACATCATTGATTATTTAAAAAATCATACATAAAATCTGCATACAGTTATGTTGTTTCTTCCACCACCAACAACAAAAAAGCTGATGGGGATGTGAAAGGAAATAGGCTAGTTTTCAGAATTGTTGGGAATCATCTTATTCATTCCTTTGTTTTGAAAAGTAAGGTCCTAAATTTCCATAGCTTGCTCTGACAGACAAACTAGAAAGTACGAGCAAAGCGGGGTGAAGGAGGGGACTTCATAAAACGGAGCCTGGGAGGACGTGAGAGGAAATGCTTTCACCTAATGGACCAACCAGTGGTTTTCCCTGAACAACATCAGAACAAGTTCTCTGGAAAAATCCCCTCTACTAAATCAATGTTCATTTATACGCCTACAATTAAATATGATCAAGAAGATTGCTGGACCCCCTGATAAATTTAATATAAATAAAAAGAAAACAGAAAAAGAAGATTGCTGAGAAAATCTGTCAGACAAAGACATTAATTCAAAAAACTTCCTAAAAGTCTGTTTAGTTCACTTCAATGTTATTCATGAGAAAAGTCACTCTGAATGTTTCAATAAATAGTATAATTTATTTTAGTCACTTTTTTTGTCAATGTACTATTCATTCTTTTGACATCTGTCAGGTACGTATAAGACAATTGTTATTACCCTGGTTTGCGCTCCAATGAGATTGTGTTAGTCTCTCATTATATTGTTAATTTGAAAACTTTGAGGTTGTAATCCATTAGTCCATAACCCTTAGCCTATGAACTCCATAAGGTTTCAGCCTACAGACTACCAACATTTATAAGAAATTTTGTCCTAGGGCAGCAAGGAAATATTTTCTAAAGTAAACCCATCATTGGCAAAAAGAAACACTCCTGTGTTTTTCTTGAGCATCTACTATATATGTAACACTATCTCGACTCTGTAGTGATGAGGAAAAGGGTTATTCCTGGCCTCGTTTTACCGATGAAGAAATTGAATTTTAAAAATGGTAAATAACTGGCTCAAGGTCAAGCAGCTTGAAAACCTAGAAAATCTATCTGGAAAGCCTGTGATCTTCCCACTATGCTGTGATGCAAAGTGTTCAATAATTAAGCACCTAATTAGTATCTCTATTGTAACTTTAAAGTCAGTCCATGTAGCTCAGGTAAGCTTCCTGGAAGAGCTGGAAAATGAATAGAGCCTTGAAGGATCAGTAATCTTGGTTAAGGTAAATTTTGTCAAAGCAAATAAACAAGCAAAACTGAAAAACAACTATTAGACAATGGGGAAGGGAAAGTCAGGAGAGAATAAGTGGAATTTTGTAGAAGGCCTACAGGAGAAGAAATCGGAAATGCAATTACATGCTGGCCACGGCAGTGCAAATCAATGTGTAAACGATGGATGTCCCCATTGGAAAGCTTCCAGGGAGACACAGCAGTGTGGACAGGAAGCACCCCCTTGATGAGTGAGTCAGAGCCTTCCTGAGAAGATAATAGCCTCACCACTCAGTGGGGCCCAGGTGACAGAATGTAAGAAGGCGACAGAGTTAATACAATCGTCCCATGATAAATTAAAGCATATAATCACATGGATATTTTTCACCACAAAAGATAGGATCTTGTCACTTAACAGGATCAATGAAGAAAGAAGCATATCCCTGGCCACTGAGAAGCACCCAGAGCTGATGAATTTCTGACTTGTTGAGAGGGAGATGGTTTTGACACAGCTACAAGTTCATCTTTTGACCGACCAGAAGGTCTCTGTTAACAACAGAATTTCATAGGAATAGTGTAAAATGTAATGATTAAGTACCTCAAACTCCAAGAATGGCAACAATATGGAGATGTAAGTTAAAGCTCAGGCTTCTCAGATTCAAGATGTCAGGGCAGGAAAATCTTGTCATCAACAATAGAACAAGGGGCACGTAGAGCTTGAAAAATTAGACAAAGTTTCATGAGTAAAACCAAAAAAGATGCTAACATTGCACCCGCATGAAGCCAGACAGGCCCAGGATGGGGCAGGAGGCATTGGAGAGGGGGAGAGCCCCTGCCACAAAGTGGGCCTAGGTGGGAACCCTGTAGGTTGCAGAACCTGTTTAAATATGGAAGGTCCACTTCTCGGTGTTAGGCATCACCCTCTCTCTCGGGCAAATCGCCCTGGAAGCAGCAAGTTCATGACATCTAACTGACATCACTCTCTGAGGCATGAGTGGCATTGATAGTCTGATTTGGAAATGTGAGAAGCAAGTGAGGTAAAAGAACATACAAACAAACAAAAGGAACCTGTTAATTGCTTAATTTGCCTTCAGCTCCAAACAGAGAAGACGGTATCCTTTGTCACACGTGGGCACCACCGTATTTTAAAGCAGCAGCAATGTTTGGACTCTCTGACCCTACGCTCCCCTCCATTCTTACTCTCCCCTTCCTTTCAACTGCTTTTTCAGTACAGCTCCAGGAGAGCCCATGTACGCAGGCAGCTGCTTCTGGGTAAAAATAGGCTCTGTTGTGCTCAATAGAACTCCTGGCTCCAGGTATTTTTATTCCCTCTCATTCAAGCAACCTACCATTTATTTGCCCCACCAAAATCAAAGCATATTATATAGCTACAGTAACTAAAATGCTGTGGTGCTGGTATAAGAATTGACAGGAAAAAAATTAATAGGTGGCTCAGAAATAGGAAGCAGTGTTTATTATAATTTATATATTGTAAATATGATAACCCAAATCAGTTTCACCAATAAATATTACTGCAATGTTTAGTTAACTATTAGGAGCTGCCAAATCAATTTAATTTCTAGTTCATTTAAGTGATAAGGGCAAAAATATATTCCAGAAAAAAACCTGAAAATTAAAAAGTAATTTTATCAGTTCTCTAGCTTTTTAAACTTTAAAGTTAAATAAGAATTACAGGAGAAGGAGTTAAATTTGACAACATAATACTTTGTCTTTATATTAGAAAACCCCTGGAACAAATTAAAAACACAATAAACATCTAGGTGGGTTTTTTTGGTAGCAGTACCTTTATATGTATTTGGGCAAACGGTGCTCCCTCCTGGCTTATTTGGGTCTATGTCAATTTCCCCAACAATGGTTGAGTGAAGAAGCATGTGGCCCATCCTGCATTCTATAACGTTGGGCAGGTGACTATTTTAGGAAAGGGGCATATGCTCATGTCCACCCAATGAGACTTAATTCAAGAGATTGTACTAGAATGGCTGGAAAGAGAATCCTTCACTGGGGTGGCAGAGAGGGCTGAATATCTCTGCGCGGTCATTTGCCACCAATAGGAAAGGTCTGCTTGAATGAGGTCAATCCAGAGGGAATTTGAGCTGAGAGATGGACAGATTCCGAGCCTGGGTGATGGTATTGAGTCCCTGAACTCAGTTCTACCTGAAGGCAGTTTTCTGAAGCCTTCAGTGAGCCACTAAATCCCCATTTTTATTCAGCTAATTTGAATTGGCTTCCGGCCTCTTGTAACAAACAAACAAACAAAAAATTAAGGATCAAAACAAGGGGGTGGGGATAGAATTTAACACTGTGTAAGGATGGTGATTTTCTGAATATTTATATTACTCATAAAAATTGATAAGTATTTTATCTCGTAGAAAATTAGCAATTTAATAAAAGGATAAAGTGCCTAATAAACACAAAAATTTTAAAATATACCATATTAATAATCAAAGAAATACAATTAAAGCATACTTTAAGTATCATTTTTGACCTATAAAGTTTACCTAAAAGTTGTGATAATCATCCGAAATAGAAGCAAAGATGAGGTAGATGAGTGCTCTTAAGCACTGCCCGTGGGACTCCACGTCTGTACAGACACTTGCTGGTTTAAGGGTCTCCCCACATGAAACAGGAAACTGGCCTGTGCGTGGAGGGCAGGGAAACCGAAGAGAGGCAGGCCACTCCGGCTTGGTAGGTGGCACTTTTCTCAGCAAGGGAACTTACATACAAGGCTTGTTTTGGGTGACTCAAGATGAACACATCTCCACATCCACTGGGCAGAATTAAAAGTTTATGTAAAGGCCTTAACCGGGCTCTGTCATGCATACCATCTAGACGGTCTCAGCAACACACTGGTGTCTCAAGGCTGCATCCTTGGAAATGGCTCCCACTGTAGGGAGAGTGGGCAGAGCATATATTCCAAGGACAGAGGAAGAGGTGAGGAGCCTCCTATCGCCCAGGTCCAGCAATTAGGTTAATCAGTGGTCACGTCCTCTTGATAACCTCCTCCAGCTTTTTAAACAAATATTTATATATACACACACACACTTAAAGGCTCTAACACTTTGTTAAAATAATTCCACATTGAGGAATCTATCCTAAGGAATACTCAGAAATAGAGATAAAACATTATGTTTAAGACATTTCAAAAATCATATCCTTTAAAAGGAAGTTTACAAAAAGATATAGTATTTTCATTATATCCTTAAATCAAAAAGGCAGGAAACAAACTTGTATTTAATATGATTGTGGCTAAAAAATTATGGGGACAAAGAAAGAAGGGACAAAAGTAAACCAATGTTCATAGTGACTATCACTGGGTGGTTGGGTAATATTTGTTTTCTTCATACTACTTTTCTGAATTTTTCAAATTACCTATAATAAGTATCATCTTGATAATCAAAGAAAAAATTTTAAATTATTTTTAAAAGCTTACTTGCCCCATTTTTTCAGACATATATGGACTCTTGGAGGGTGCAGAATATCAGGTTCAGTGGGTGCTCTAATTGGAAGGGATTTCAGAGGTGATGCAGATCCACATTTCCCTTGGTACAGCTACCACATCTGCAGCATCTCCGACAGTCCTTTCCTCTCTATTTGAAGACTTGCAGTGAGAGTGGGAGGGGAAGGTACAAAGCTCCTTCATATTCAAGAGGACTCATAACTCTAAGTGATGGAAAGTTCCCCCTTACATTGACTCAGCATCTTATGCTGAATCTACTTACGTTGACTCACCTCTTGGTAACTCCAAAGCATTAATCCTACTTCTATTCTTTGGAGAATAAGAATTATGTCATGGGAAGATCATGGTTTTATCATCAGGTAGATCAAAGTTTGAATCTCTACTGCAGCGTTGTAGTGGTATTATGATCTTGGGCAAACAGCTCTGAACTTTTGTTTCCTCACTTGTAAAATGGAGATAATGATACCCATTTCTCAGACAAATAAAAGAGACCTCAAGTGTAAAGTACCTAGTATAAATATACACAGTACTGATTGAAAGTTAATTCTTTCAATGTTACCCCAATGCATTTAATTTTTAAAAAAGAAAAATACAATACAACAAAATTTATGGGATTTGGCTTTGGGGGGAAAAAAAAGTTAATTCTTTTATCCTAGAATACAACAAGAATTCAAAAAAATGTGTTGAATGAATGAATGGTTTCTGAAACAGCTGTGAATCCACCTATGCAAACAATAAACTACTCAGGTTTCCCTACCATAGATTTGAGAATGGAAGGCGAGAATGTGAGATGCTCTATAAACTTAGGATACAGCGTTATTTCAGCTTGAGTCTGGATTATTAGTTTAAAAAAGGGAAAAGAGATCTAACTGGTCCAACTAAAGTTCCTCTTGAACCACGTTCCTCTCAGTGGTCACCGTCCCCTTATAACTGCTGATAACTGCTTAACAGTCTAGTCAAGAATTACAGTTACAATAACATCAAAATTATTACAATAATATCAAAATTGCTAGGCTATACTATTTTTTTTATGAAGGGAGAAAGAGAAGAAGGGAGAGACAGAAACATCAATTTATTATTCTACTTATTATTTATACATTCATTGGTTGATTCTTGTATGTGCCTTGACCGGGGATCGAACCCCAAACGATGGAGTATCGAGATGAAGCTCTAACCAACCGAGCGACCCAGCCAGGACCTTGGCTATACTTTTTAAAATCCTTATATTTTTCCTTTTCTATTTTTTTCTTCATTTTATTTTTTAGCATTTTCTCTATAACATCTTAGTGAACTTTCAAGATAAAAAGTAAAACAGCCGAAAAAAAAAAAAAAAAAAGCAGGCACTTTGAGTGATTATTACCAGGTCATCAGAAGTTGTATTTGTTGGCTCTTTGCATCCTAAGGTATCAGGGTCTGAAGATGTGAACTTGCTTACAGCCCACCGGTGGTCTATGTCTCCCCCACTCTCTTGCAATTCAATTCTCTCCTCATCTTTCAGTTCTACACTTTCCTGGGGGGAAATCAGGTACTCAGAGCCAATAGGAGCATAGTGGGACTTTTGTTTTCTCTGTGAATTGTTAATATTGCACCAGGGGCTCCAGAAAGGAGTTTCATCTCTCCGACTCCTTTTGAGATTTCTGTCAAGCCTCTCCGCCTCTGGGCCAGCAACTTTCCCTCTATGGTATGTAACTGGTTTCTGCCCATTTATCTCTAGTTACGTGACTAGAATTTTTTTGGTTTTTGGTTAGGAACAGTGCTAGTTACTTTAGTTATCTCTTCCTTTTCTTTTTCCTCTGGATTAAAGCAGGGTATCAAGTGGGAATTTTCCAATTTCCCCAGAACTGTATTCAAGATCAAAGTTGAAGAGTAAAATATGCTGACTCCCATATTCTAACATCTAAAATATCTCTATAGCCTTACTAATCCCCATCAGTTTAGAAGAGGCCCTGCTGCCGATCATTACCACGTCTTCCTGGGCCCTGAGAGGGCAGTGAGGAGAGCGGCCTTCTAAAGAGACTCTATGCCATTAAGGAGTAGGAAAGCAGTTTATCTTGTTACTAAAACCCAGAAAAGAGGGTTGAAAGAAAATTCATGTTAAGAAAAGGGGATAGCTGGGTTGGTAGGTGTGGCTCGGGTTGGGCATCAACCTAGGATCCAGGAGATCATGGTTTGATTCCCGGTCGGGCACATGCCCAAGTTGCGAGCTCGATCCCCAGTGAGGAGTGTGCAGGAGGCAGCCAGTCAATGACTCTCTCATCATTGATGTTTCTCTCTCTCTCCCTTTCCCTTCCTTTCTCTGAAATCAATAAAAACATATTTTTAAAAAAAGAATTTAGAAAAAGAAAAGGAGAAGACTACAAGAAGGAAAGATGGGCAATTCGTTTTCCAGGTGGCAATCTGTTTGGCCACCACAGATTCCTGGGCTACCTGAACCACGGAAAATAAACTAGTGGGCATAGTGAGGCTGGATAAGAGGCAGCTGTTAAGCTCTCTGTCCCGTTATTTAACAAGAATGACTTTCCTAAGGGGCAAGGAGAAAAATTGCTGAATTCTAGCTGTCTTCCCAGACTTTACCAAGAAGGGCTGACCACCAGGAAAGGGGATGTCTGTTTTGGGGTGGACAACTTTTTCAGGAGTTAAGGGAGTGGAAAAGGCAAAGCCAGGTTTCTCACATCAGAAACTGTATATTAAGAAGGGGAGGACTTTGAAGACCCTCAAAAGAACCTACATATGAGAGGACCAGCAACTACATGCCTGCCACACAGAGGCATTAAAGATTACCCTGAGGCAAACAGGTGGTGACAAGTAACCCAGCAGGGAACTCAGCCTCACCAGGGGCAGTTAAATAGAGAGGAATTTGCCCCGTTCCTCCTCTACATTGCCTGAACATGAGAGAAACACTCCTGGCCAGAAGGTAGAGGAGGAAAAAGTCAATTCTTTGTAGAATGAAGGGAAGAAAAGAGCTTCAAATTTCTTTTAAAATTAAAATTATGAATCAACATAAAACTATTCTATTAATTAAAAGTAATTAGAACATTCTGCAATCTGGCCAAGATATTATTAAGGTACCTGTTATTAATTGCATGGATTAGGCACAGTGAAGAACAGTTATTGAAAGCTTATACCCAAATTAATGGAAATTCTTCAACAAACATATTTATGGGAAGTTGTATCTTCCCATGCTTTTATCTTCTTTTAGAATGGTAAGAGCCAAATTACCATTGATGTGCTCCCTTTCTTTCCCTTGTCTGAGTTATAGTGTAGCTGTGCACTAAGGATGCCTATGCCTCTTGGTGTCACCTATAGCAGCACAAAAGTGACTTGAAGGAATAATCTGCAATGAGAGTCCTCAAAGCACCCCAATCCCACCTTTGCAATGAAAGAATTCAAACATGCCAGGGGGCTTCTGTGTAGATGACCTGGGACTAGAAGATTGCAGGGCCTTCATAGAGAAGCAATGACTAGATGGGGTAGAGGTGTGGTTACATAAACATCAAAGAGAGGGCCTTGGGACTCCTTGGCAGTGTGAGAAATGGAGGGAATTCACCCTGATAGGAGATTCAAGATGCCTGTTCCAGTAGAGGGCCAAGGGTGGATTTTATAGATCACCACAGGCAAAATCAGTTAAAATCTCCCAACCCATTCCAGTAGTAACTCGCACCAAAATCCACAAAAGGGGTGATGTAGTAAATCAAAGAGTTGGAGAGGCAAGTTATTAAATTAAAATAAGTTAGGAAATCAATAGGCATACTAAGAAAACGAAAATTTGAGATCTGATTATTATAAATAAATAAAAAAGTTGTTCTGGTGAAAAGAGAGTTCCTTCCCCTCTTTGCCTGGATAACACTAACCACACTAGAGAGTGACATTCATTTCAAGAATTGTGCCACCCTAAGGCAAGGACAAATCCTGTGGCCTGCATGAAAGTTAGCCCACCTCACCAAGGAAAATCAACCTAAAGAAGGGATGGTAGAGGGCAACAGAGCACAGACTGGAACAAAACACATGTTCAATAAACAGTTGTGAACATGAAAATGAATGGTGGAATAGGAGTAATTTTCGGGACAGCAAAGAAAATATGACCTACTCTGACGACCCTACCAGGAAAAGGGATTTCAAAGATTACATTGATGGGGATTTGAAAACAGCATATTTTCATGATATTTCCCTTTTATTTTTTATTAATCTTATAATTTTGGTTATATTGAATACCTAGGCTAACTGTGGTCTGGAAGATTTAATACATTATAATTAAGGTAAGTCAATGTTGGAAAACTAGCATTTGTATTTTAACTGGGCCTTTCAATATCTTAGGCCAAAGTCCTACATAACAGGAATTTTAGGCACCACCACAGGGAGAAGTCTTTTGAGGAAGAACTGTGTATTTATAAACCCATAACAACACTGGCTATTCTACAAAGCCACTGTTTCTGACCAATATTATCAAGGCCAGTGTTCCAAGGATTTTCTTTTGTTTTACACTCACTGGTGATGAGTTTGAGCTCATCCGACACATGGCTCAAACCTCCTGTGACAACTGAATAAATGGAATGGTAGAGCCATGGTTACATGATGCTCCGGTCATGCTCTTCTGATTTTTTTTAAGTCTGACATGAAATTTCCTAAAGCCTATGAATAAAACAAGTTTGGCAACTTCTGTTTCAGAATATTCCATCCGAATATGTCACACCCAACTATTTGTAAAAAGCCTAAAGTGATACTGTAAACACTAAGTGGTGACTTCTCTATTTTGAATGCCTTGCATTGCTTTAAAAAAAAGAGGAAGGTGAATCTGCTGTTCTAGGACTTATAGAAAATTGAAATTTAGTGCATTGCAATCTAAGCAATACTCATTAGTTGGGAATTCAAAACACCTCTGAATTATATTACTTTTTGGAAAGTGAACAAGGAATTGGATGGGGGTGCCATATCTAGGATGACTAGAGACAGTGTAACTGAAAAGCAAGTAACATGCACTTTCACCCTAAAGACCTGGGAAATAAACACAGATAAAATATCCAAGGGCTTAAAATTTAGATGTGGGAAATTTACTACTGCTAAATAGAAAAGAATACAGAAGATCCCAGGGGAAGCAAGTAAATGGTAATGTAGGAAGCAATTAAGAGCAGTGGCAAAGTAACTCACCATTACTATTTGTTTAATCCAGTCACTCTGAGCAAAGGTAGCTACAACCAGGGAACTGTACTCTCCACTCCAGTATCTGGAGAGTTCAGGGATTTCCAGCACAAAGACCCATCAGTTGAAGGGCGATGTGACAGAGGATTCAGAGAGATTGGTTGGCTAATGGACGGGGGAATAAATTCTCCCAAAACGCTCCCTGTTCAGACCATTGGAAATGGAGTCGCCCTTCAGATCATCTGTGTGCCTGTTTCTTTTTTCCATTTTCAATTTATAATAACAATAACGACCTAGACATAGGACATTTCCTGGGCTTTAATGACTGTCTGAGGTTAATGGCCCTCAACTACACCTCAGGCCATCAACCCCTCCCAGCTAGTCATTAATCTCCAGGAAATATCCTGTTCCAGGGTCATTATTGTTTCAATATCAACTATACCTTAAAAGCTTTATGGATTCTGCAAATACAGATCTCTTGCCAATAGAGGTTATAAAACCTGTTTAGAATTCCAAAATTATCTTCAGTTTCACCTTTCAGATATGTTTTGTTCAAAACTAAAGTTGACTTAAGAAAACATTCAACCTTATCTTTCTTTGTTTACGTCTTCTCAGGAAAGAGTACTATTAAATATTACAGGGACCCAAATAAAAATCCGTGATTACTGGGGGGAAAAAAGGTCAACTTTAAAGGGATGCTCTCTCCTGAACATTAGCATAACTCAGACTTTGAGAACACTATGTTATTCGTGAAAATAGCTCCCTAAAGTGATCTATGTGTTCAAGTGTCACCAGACTACAACCCATGCGTAGAATTTTCAAAAAGTATCTTAATTCTCAAAGCTCATTTAAAGTACCCCAACTTATATATTAACATTACAACAAGCATTCTACCCCAGCCGCTGAAGCTTTTAGAAGGGGGAGCTATCAAGGTTTTGATTCAGCAGCAAAGGGGAGGATGGTTACACAAGAAGCATTGCTAAAGACAAAGGAGGAAGGACAGGCAAGTGCTTAGAACAAAGGAAATCCAACAAATGGTAACCAGGCCATGCCCCATAAACAGGCAGAACACAGACACATGGGGACTTGGGCAGGCAGGACCTTGGAGAGATGGGGAAGCACCGGATGGGTCCCAGCTTTGGGTCAGAGATCCATGCATAGAGGTTCTGACAAGAACAGAGTCTAACTACAGAATTAGCCAGAAGTGCATTTTCGGGTAGACTTGTGACAGAGTTCCAGACCCTGAAACAGGAATAAACTAGGTCACTGGTCACAGGTTTATGCACAAGCTGAGGTGCCAGACAAGGAGCACCGTCAGAGAAAAGAGGAAGGCAGGCTAAATGGATTCTACCCAAGTTCAGAGTCACATGATCAGTGAGGGAGTGATCCTGGAGCCTGACTCAGAGCTTAATCTAGCTAGCTGTTGGTGACACACAGCCATCCACTCCCATATTACATTTTCAAAAACAAAACAAAACAAAAAAACACCTTTTCTTTGAAATGCCAATTGAAGATTTCACTCCAGGTCACACAAATGTGAAAACTGCAAGGTATTAGGACTCAAAGCCGAAGTAGAAGAAAACTATAACCTCCCAGATGTTCACATTAACCCTTTATCAGAGGGAAATAAATCAGTTAAGTCATAGAAAATGAAACGATGTTATTGCTTTCCTACTTGACCATAATTATAAATTTTCTGTAAGCACCAAAGTTGACATACAAATTGCTACTGGAACTTCTTAACAGTTAAATCAGGAAAGCATAAGACAAAAGATGAGTTTGAAACAGACCTTGAGATAAGGACTTGAGTATAAATAATTTATTTGGAAAACTTCTTAGGTGATTCTTAAACCCCTCACCAACTTTTAGAATTAAAGTTGAGGCAGGATTGGAAGGAGGATTTCTTCAGAGGGTTGTGCTGTGCGTCTGAGCCCACAACAGGGAGCGGGAGAGTGCTACTGCTCCTCAGCCCAGTGAGATGTGAGTGCCAAAGATAAGTGAGGTAGGCCCCACACACGCCATGTCCTGATGCCCAGTGTATACATTACTTCATACGGCAAAGAGTCTTTGCAAATGATTAAGGATCTGGAAATAGGGAGATTATCCTGGGTTATTTAGATGAGCCAGAGATGATCATAAGGGTCTTTCTAACTGGAAGGCAGGAGGGTCAGAGTGAAAGAAGGCAATTCGATGACAGAAACAAAGGTCAGAGAATCAGATATTTGAAGACTCTATATTGCTGGCACTGAAAATGAAAGATGGGGCTATGAGCCTCAGAATGCATGTGGCCTCGGGAACTGGGAAAGGCAAGAAAATGGATTCTTTCTTAGAGCCTCCAAAAGGAATGCAGGTCTGCCAACATCTTGATTTTACCCAGTGAGAACCATGTCAAACTTATGACCTCCAGGACTGTGTGATAACAAATTGATGTTGTGTTAAGCCACAAAATTTGTAGTAATATATTATAGCAGCAATAGGAAACTGATACAACAAGAGAAGGCTTTCAGGAGCTCACTAGGAGATCTTATTATGTGCCCTCTAAAGCACAGGAAATACTGGGAACTGCTGTCTGATTCATCTAAAAAATCTAAGGACATGATACAGGTCAGGTAACTGCTTTGACAGCAGAGTAAACAAGTGGGAATTGGTCTACGTTCCGGAGCCTGTTTATACAAAGCATACCTCAGTGTGTGCTACCTATATAGGATTTCTCTTAGGTCTTATCATGAAAGCCATTTGCAGGGCCAGCTTCATAGACATGGGACTTGTGCAGTCACCCAGGGACCTGTTCTCAAAAGGAATCTGTACTTGGTTTAATGTTCTGCTGTCACTGACTTGGAATCTTTAATAATTTTTGAGCAAAGGGTCCTGCATTTTCATTTTGCACAGAGTTCAGCAAATTATGTAACCAGTACTGGCCAAATGGAAGGGCCAAAACCAGCAGAGAAGCTGGCAGAATGGCAGGAGTCTTAGTGGCTGAGGGAAAAGCAAGTGAACAGCTGGATTAGACATGCAATGGCCCAGGTCAGAGCTAGAGATTCCAGGTGCATCATGATCTTGGTTGGGGGACCTCCACAAACTTTGAGAGAACCTCCAAGAGAAAGAATCAGGTTTAAACACCAACCAGGCCCCAGGGTGCCAGTTCACAACTGGATCAATTAAGTAAGGACGTTCAAGTCCCCGCTTCCTCTTCGACCTAGTACGTGTCTGCAAGCATGGCCAGCTTGGTGAGAAGGAGAAGTAGATGTGCTCCATGTGGAAAGAGATAAGTCAGTGAAGCCCATTCCCAGTTGCTGCCTTTCCACCCACCAGTAGGCCTCAGCTGCCAGAGGGAAGAATCTTCAATTCTACACCAGGTTTAGAGTTTTGATTATGACATAGTACTGGATCCTTTGATTACTAAACTGGAACATTGTTTTGTGACTGAAAGCAACCAGAAAATGTCATGGGATTGCCAAATTTGCACTGGGGGGTGAATTCGCCCTAATGGAAACAATTTTAAAGAACATGGGAGAAGACCAAACAACCTACAGACTACAGTTGTTCAATGCAATGGTCACGTAGGCCAAGGTGGAGGAGTTGGGGATAAAAACTCTTTCACTGCAACTTTGGTAGGCACTGTTCACCATGAAGATTTAATATTGCCTTCATGAACCAAACAGAGAATAAATAATACAAAAGGGGAAACTCAAATATACAATTTCCAACAGGGAAAAAATGATGACAAAAATTTGAACACCCATTCCAAATGGAAACATAAGGTCACCTAGCTCCCCTAAGATGTCTGATGGTAATACACAGTCTGCATCAGCACTGGGGCTTCTTCCTTCCACTCACCATTCGCAGCCCCAGAATTAACTTTCTTAAGTACAATGGCAGTGTTACTCTTCTACCAAAAAACTATCTGAGCCTCTTGGGTGTTTCAAGATGAGCCCAAAGTGGAGTACAAGTATGCAGTGCTCCCCAGCTGACCTACCTGTCCCTTCCCCACCTTGCCGCAAATGCTCTTAGCGCACTGATTCCCGACCTTCAGGTCCCCACACACCACCTTCACAGTGTTTGCTGTGTTCACATCCCCCCATAATAATTCTCTACTTAATATCTTTCTATTAACAAAGTATTGTTTTTACTCAAATTTATTCTCATTCAAAGCTATTCTTTAAATCATGTTTTAATGTACTACTTGCAGTTTTACTAAATATTTACCTATTGCAATTGAAATTCATTTTTAAAATTAAACCATCTATTACACCACCAATTGTTCATGCAACACACACTGGGACATGCTACTCTAGACAGAAACTACAGTGAATTGTTTAGCACTGAACATACTGTGCCTTTGAACCTATAGTTTCCTACACTTGGTATATCATTTCGTATTATCTGTAAACTTATTCTGTTTCTTTAGGACTCAACTCAACCCCAAAGACATCTCCCCGTTGAAGCTTCCCTAAATCATAGTTATAT
Source organism: Miniopterus schreibersii (assembly GCF_964146895.1). Taxonomy (NCBI): domain Eukaryota; kingdom Metazoa; phylum Chordata; class Mammalia; order Chiroptera; family Miniopteridae; genus Miniopterus; species Miniopterus schreibersii. The sequence goes on from NC_138101.1 coordinate 140,829,275, forward strand.
ATTCCCCCCTGTATTCCTAAGCACTTTCTACCTGCCAGCACTGTAGCATTTATCACACGGTAGTGCCTTATGAAACTTAGTACTCTAGTCATCTTTGGGTCATTTCATTATCTACATCAATACCTATTGGGTACTCATAAAAATGTTTACTAAATAAATGAAGAATGATGGAATACAGTCATGCACCTCATAACATTTAATCAACGTTAGAGTGTCTATACAATGGCGGTCCCATAAAATTAAAATGGAGCTGAAAAATTCCTACCACCTAGTGACATCATCGCTCTTATAACATTGTAGCATAAGAGTCACTCACGTGCTTGCGGTGGTGCTGGTGTAAACAAACCTACTGTGCTGCCAGTCGCATAAAAGCACAGCACGCACAATTATAGTAGTGGGCTACACTATCTAGGTTTGTGTGAGTACATTCTATGATCTTTGCACAATGGCAGAATCACCTAAGGACTCATTTCTCAGAACAGACCCTGTCATTAAGCAGCACATGACTGTATATAGCCAAAGCTAAGCCAATCATAAGTCATTATGTATGAATATTCTGGAACCATATTACTTCTGTTAGACAAAAGACGTCCCCAAATCTCAATGTAGGAAAGACTTGTCTGTAATTATCTAATGGGACAAACAAGAGTTTACCACAAAAGAACACAGAACAGAAGGTAGTATAGAATTACACCAAATTTCAGTGTAAATTTTTTATCAACATTTGCTTGCTGAGACTCTAGTTATCCTTTTTAGGAATCCTCCATTTATTGATCACTTTCTAATGGCAAATATTTAAAATTAAAGCTAGAGAAGCACATTTAAAATAAAGCAAAGGGTGATCAAAGCAGAGATCAAGCATCTGTTACTTCAGAAAAAAATGACCTCATTGAAAACAAAAATAATGTCACTAATCTGTGGGGTACACTGAATAACTGCTCTGTACTACCTGCTCCATGTTATAATTAGGGACATTCCCCCTTCCTATTGTCCTTCTCCAGGATTACAGAAGGATAAATCAGAAAATGTTGCGGGGTGTGGTCTCAGGTATGGGAAATGTTTTAATCTTTTTTAATCCCAGCAGGACAGTTAATCTCTCTTGTCCTTATTTTCCTCATCTGTAAAGTAAAAAACAGTTAACTGATATGCTAGTGAATAGAAATCCAAAATGGAAAATAATCTAAGTGCATATTTTGGTTATAACAAAAAATTTAATGACTATACAAATATATTTTTTGAAGTGCTTTTATTTGGGGGATGGGAAAACAACCCGAATGTTTATAAATTTGGTAACAGTTAAACATTTGTTGAATACCTCATGTAGATTGAGTTGTGTCTCCAAAATTCATGTACTAAAGTCCTAATCCCTCAGAATGTGACTTTATTTGGAGATAGGGCCTTTAAAGAGATAATTAATTTTAAATGAGGCCATTAGGGTGGACCCTAAGCCCATATGACTAGTATCCTTATAAGAAGAGGAAATTATGACTTGGGCACACATGAGGGATGACCATGTAAGAAACAGAGAGAGCACAGTCATCTGCAAGCCAAGGAAAGCAACCTCAGGAGAAACAACCCTACCAACACCTTGATCAGGACTCGCAGCCTCCAGAAATGTGAGAAAATAAGTGTCTGTTGTTTAAATCACCCGTCTACAGTGCTTTGCTATGGCAGCCCTAGAAAGTTAGTACAGGCACTTTCCTGGCCATCAGGAGGAGACATACCTGTAAACAGATAAATTGTAAGGTAAGAAAGAAATGGTGAGGCAAATTATGAAGATGACCAACTAGCAGAATTTTATGCAGTGAATGAAATAATAAATACAGAGAGTAGTAGTGACTTGCAAAGTGTTTATGAAAATATTAAGTGAAGCCCTAGTCCGTTTGGCTCAGTGGTTAGAGAGTCGACCAGAGGACTGAGGTCTTGAGTTCAGTTCTGGTCAAGGGCACATACCTCCATTTCAGGCTCCATCCCTGGCCCAGGTCGGGGAGCACGTGGGAGGCAACCAATAAGGTCCCTCTCACATTGATGTTTCTCTCTCTCTCTCTCTCTCTCTCTCTCCTTTCCACTCTCTCTGAAAAGCAATGGAAAAAATATCCTCGAGTGAGGATTAGAAATATATATATACATGTTAAGTGAAAAAGCAAAACACAACATATCTATTCTATGATAACTATAAAAGATGGTTTAGTAATAGAAAAAATAGAAGAAACTTGAAAAAATACAGGGTTTTTGCTAAGGCGAGATCCTTGATGAACTTTTTTTTTTTTAACCACTTCGAACTACCATAGTTTATTGCTAATGGCCCCCCTCTCTCTCTCCCTCTCTCTCTCTCTCCACATTTCAGTTGAAGTTTTGCTTTTGAGATTCTGAGAAGATTCTGAAAGGAAATTCAAAGAAAGTTTATGAACCTAAATACTGTACAGAAATAGCCACTAAAAATAACTAGAGCCAAAAACATAAAATAAAAATAGTTCTGGCCAGTTTGGCTGCATTGGTTGGAGCGTTGTCCTGTACACGGAAAGATTTTGAGTTCGATCCCTGGTCAGGGCACATATGGGAGGCAACCAATTAATGTTTCTCTCACATCGATGTTTCTCTCTCTCTCTGTCTCTCTCTCTGTCTCTCTCTCAAAAAATCAATAAGCATGTCCTCAGGTGAAGATTAAAAAAAAATTAAAAATAAAAATAAGTAGGGACATAAGGGAAATAGCAAAATTGCTTCTGTATTCAAAAAATAGTGACCTAAAATGAGGTGCTAGAGCCTTGCCTGGATATGAGCCTCAAAACTGGGCTCATTTATAAAATTATCTAAGAAAAATTTCCCAAAGTGCCATGCAGGCAGGCAGGCAGGCAAGGTGAGTAGAAAAAATAGCTCTCTATCCCTGTGAGGCAGCAGGAAGGCCCGGGCCCAGGGACCTCCTTTCAGGGCTCACGTCCCTGGCCAGGCCCTTCCAGCAAAAGGGCAAAGGCCCAGTAAACAGCCTGAGAGAGAGTGTTTTCACAACAAATTTCCACACAAAGGCGACTGCCTTCCTGGCAGCAATGCAGCAAAATCTGACATTTTTTGAGCAACTCTTCTGCACAGGGCAGGGCCTGGCATAGAAAAGTCAACAAGGTGAACACAGCTGCTCTAAAGCTGCACTGGGTGTTAATCAAGCCACCTCCTGAACAGCAGGAAGGCTTATATCAAGGACCTTAATTTGCCCCCCAAGGCCCTGTTTGTACCTTGATTTAGCAATTCACACTAACAGCAATCTGTTGTCTTCATCCCAAACAAGGCCCCAGCCTTGGGGTTTGGCTGTTCCTATGGGCTTGCCTTTGGTAGCCCCTCAAGGAGAAAAGCTCCCCAGGAAGGAGAGAGAGCTTTATTTTTATCCCAGTTCAAGTCCCTATCCAATCCATTAATAGCTACGATAACCTTGGTCCAGGGCATTTCCTGGAGAAGCTATAACCTGCTGGGGTTAATGAACTCTCCCTACCATTAATTCCTGGGAGAGGCCATTGGCCTGAATTGTTACTTAATTACTCTTCTGTGTACAGCTTCATAAAGCAATGAAATGCCTTCTTTCAGGAAGAAGGGAGATGGTAATGGGGTCATCAGAGGCCATTAATTTTACAAATAGTTTGTTAGAAACTACAGTGTGTTAAGAAGTCACTCTGGACCACAAATCAACTCAATGTAGTCCTTATTAAGTCAAGATCCAAAACTTCCCAGGTTAACATGATTCACACACACAACAAAGTTACAGTTGGTGCAGAATCTGGCCAAAATGTACATACTCCAGTATGCAGGAGCATATTCATTATGTGTATTCTGCAACTGATTTTATCTTCCTCCCCCGGCTGCTTTCCTAAAGTTGGCAAAAAAGATTCAATGAGGCCACTTCAAGACTTCATGAACTTTTCCCAGTTAAAAATCTCTTTTGGGCAATCTTCCAGTGTTTTAGGGAGAGTCTCCCTCTCCCCAGCTCTCTTCTTTCTCAGGAAGAAGGAGGTGCAGGGAAAAGCTATGTGTCCTTAGAGCACTGAAGGAGGAGCTTCGGGTCTTCATGCCTCCCCTTGGTGCTCCTGGCCTTTCAGGCTGCATGCTGGCCCGTGCTGCTACTGACCATGGACTTTGCTATTGCCCATGATTGTGAGGTCTGTGGATTGTGGGTCCATCTCAGCAGTACCTAAGGTGTCCCCCGCTTACTAGGCGTTATAACACATCTACACTACTGGGTCTGAAAATGCTCCTCGGCTTTCCCTGCACCACTCCATTTAAAACTGCGACAACTTCCCTCCCACACACACAATGCACACTGCATTTCCTCTTACCCCCTTCACCCATTTGTTTCTTCTTAGCATTCTCTTATCACACCAAATAAATATAAACATATTTATTTTGTTGCAGGTGCTACCCCTCCCCCCACATACACCCCCCCAAGAATGTAAATTCCATGCAGACAGACGCTTTGGGCTGTTTAGTTCACTCTGACTGCCTAGTGCTTAGACAGCGCCTGCCTGGCATGCACAGTTGCTCTTCCAATGTTTCAGTGTTTGTTAAATGAATGAAAGAGTAGTTAGTTGGCTACATGATGGGATCAGACTGCTGGCCATCGGACCCAGAGTTCCCATACTAGTCACACTCCAGCAGGGAGGGAGCTCAACCTGCCAGAGAAATAAAAGAAAGGGGCTACCCCTTCATACTTCCCAGAAACCGAGCCCATTAAACCTACTGCTACCAGAGAAAAGACTCGGCGATGAAACACATGGGCCCATCTGGGCTCTGAGCTCTGCACCAGTCATGAGAAACCATTGTCACCCTCCCCATTGTGACATGATGCCCCACCCATCCAATGTCAAGGGCAGAGTCATGACCCCCTTGGATGTTTCTGAAATTCTACTAGATAGTTCCAGTGGGAAAAGATTAGACGCTTCAGAAGAAAACTGACTAGGGCAGAATCAGAAAGATCTTATACATCAGAGGGGAGGTAGAGTTTGTCAAAGAAATGAAGAAAAAGAGGAGACTAAGAGGCAGAATGAGCCAAATCACAGCTGCATGGCTTTCCTCAGCGCAGCTTAATACTAAAGACCTTAATATCTAGAGATCCTTGCAGGGGCCAGGCTAGAGAGCAGAGATTACCTTTCAGGGCAGTTGACACCCTTCCCATAGGTCCTTAAAGGAAGCAGCTAGGCCTAGAGCAAAAAGGGACTTAAGAACAATTGATAACCTTTATTGATTCTTACTGCTGTGTATAAATTTCCAGAGGGTTTTGGGTTGGTGAACCATCTCTGAATATACCTGCTATCAGGACATATATTCAGCTTGCCAGCATTATCCCTATATCCGAGGCATAATCAGATCATGGGCAGAAGAATCAAAAGGCTGGGTTCTGTCATGGCCAAAATGTGAGGGTTGGAGGGAGAAAACCAGTTAACTTAATTTCGGGCTATTGGATAGTTATCTGTGTTTCATAAATAGACTCATTCCCCCAATTCATTAGATACATGTCTGCTGGTATTTTAGGGAATCTGCAATGGAACTCAAGGACAACCAGCTAGATTATGAGTAAGTAATCATGATTATACAAAGCCACATCCAAGGACAAAGGTATGAAGCAGGTCTGCTATTGTTGCTTTCCCTCCCTCCTTCCAATCCTATCTATCCATCCCCCATCGCACTCCACCCCAAGGACGCCAAGCCCTCCTGAAGTGAGGGCATTTGTAAATTTCCTATCTAAGTCAGTCTTTCCAAGGTAGGGCTTTCTTTTCTAAAACCATCCCATTCCCTCTCAAAAGTCCTTCTATCTCACTACCTCATTCCTGGTTAATCATTTCAAAGTCAAACCAAGGAAAGAGTTTCCCATGTGCCAGGTACCCTTTCTAGACGACTCTAGCATTACCATTCTTTATTTCAAATTTACTTCAAAAAATATGTTTGCATTTTTTATTAAACTTATTGGGGTGACATTGGTAAATAAAATTAGGTAGGTTACAGTTCTATAATACACTATCTGTATATTGCCTTGTGTGGTTGCCTCAGTTTCCTCACTGTTGATCATCAGTCTGTTTAAATTTTTCGGGTTTTCATGATTCAGTCTAGGACGGTTATATATTTCTAAGAACTTGTCTGATTCTTCTAGATTATTGAATTTGGTGACATAAAGATTTCATAGCATTTTTGTATGATTCTTTGTATATCTGTGATGTCTGTAATAACTTCTCTTTCACTTCTGGTTTTGTTTATTTGAGTCTTTTCTCTGTTTTCCTTAGTGATTCTAGCCAGAGGTTTGTCAGTTTCATTAATCTTTTCAAAGAACCAGCTCTTTGTTGCATTAAATTTTTTTGTATTGTCTTTCTGTTCTTTATTTCATTAATTCTGGTTTAATTTTTATTTCCTTCCTTCAGCTAACTTTGGGCTGCATTTGTTCTTTTTCTAGTTATTTAAGATGTAATGTTAGCTTGTTTATTTGGGATTTTTTGTTTCTTAATAGCCTATAATGATACAAATTTTCCTCTTTTTACTGCTTTTGCTGCATCTCAAGAGTTTTAATATGTCCTATTGATTCACATTTGTCTCTATGTACCTTTTGATCTCTCCTTTTATTTCTTCTTTGACCCAGTTGTTTTTCAGTAGTATGTTGTTTAATCTCCACATATTTGTGGTGGTTTTTCCCACTTTGTGCAGTTGATTTCCAAGTTCAAAGCATCGTGGTCAGAGAATATACTAGGTATGATTTCAATCTTCTTAAATTTGTTGAGGATAGTTTTGCATCCCAGCATATGGTCTGTCCAGAATGTATAATCTGATGTTCTGGGATGAAAGGCTCTATAAATGCCAATTATGTCCATTTGGTCATAATGTGTCATTCAAAGCTGATATTTCGTTACTGATTTTCTGTTTGGATGATATATCCATAGCTGTCAATGGGGTATGTAGATCCCCTACATAGTTGTGTTTTTATCAGTTTTTCTCTTTAATTCTCTTAGTAGTTGCTTTATATATTTTGGTGCTCCCTGGTTGGGTGCATGCATATTGAGAAGTGTATGTCTTCTTAAAGTATTGTTCCCTTTATCTTAATAAAAGTTCAGTTTTGTCTCTTGTTACCTTTTTTATCTTGAAATATTTTTTTTTCAGATATAAGTATGGCTACGTAGCACCCACTTTTCTCTGGATGCCATTTGCTCAAAAAATCTTTTTCTACCCTTTCGCTTTAAGTCTATATCTGTCCTTGCAGCTGAAATGTGTCTCCTGAAGGCAGCATATGACTGGGTTTTGTTTTTTGATCCAATCTGTTACTCTGCCTTTTTATTGCTGAGTTCAGTCCATTTACATTTAGGGTGATTATTGATGTATGAAGATTTCTTATAGCCATTTTACCTTTTGCTTTCTGATAGCTCTGCATCTCCATTGTTTCTTTTTCCTTGTGTGTTTGTCTGTTGTTTTAGTTTGGCAGTATTCTATGATTTTTTTCCCTGTTTCCTCTTTTTAAGTAATGTGTCTCAGTTTTGGATTTTTTGTGTGTGGTTACCATTGGGTATATGCAAAAGAAAGTTTCTTATATATAGTAGTCCTTTTCCTTCTGAATGCATCTTATCTCCATTCCTCTTTGCAAATTAAGACTTTTACCTCCTTCCCTTTTATGTTTTTATTGTCGGAAATTATCTCTATGTTGAGAGTTCATTTCCGAATTACAGTAGCTATTGTCTTTGTCTTCTCTCTATTTTTAATGTTTTTACCTCCTTTAACCATTATTTGTAAATATATAATACCCATTTCTGAAAGGGGGTTGCAATATGCTGCTTCTGTCTGTCTGTTAGTAATCTTACTCAGTTTTGTATCCTTTTGTTCCTTGTTTCAGGTAGAATTAACCCCCTACACTCTCCTGTAATGGAGGTTTTGCGGTGGTAAATTCCCTCAGCTTCTGTATGTCTGGAAATGTTTTTATTTCTTATTAACATCTAAAGGATAACCTTGCTGAATATATTATTCTTGGCTAGTAGTTTCTCTTTTAATAGTTTAAATATTTGATTCCACTCTCTCCGAACTTGTAGGATTTCTGCTGAGAAGCCTGATGACAATATAATGGGCTTCCCTTTATATGTTACTGTCTTCTTTTCCCTGGCTGCTTTGAGAATTCTTTCTTTGTCATTAATTTTTGACAATTTTAATATAATGTGTCTTGGAGAAGGCCTTTTTGGATTGAGATAATTAAGTGTTCTGTGTGCTTCTTGGATTCAAGGGTCTAGCTATTTCCATAGGTTTGGAAAGCTTTCATCAAATATTTGTTTGAATAGGTTCTCTGTTCCCTTCTCCCTCTCTTCTCCTTCTCTATGCCTATTATTCTTATTTGCTCTTTCTGATGAAGTCCCATAGTTCTTGTAGAGTTCTTTCATCTTTTTTTTTACTTTCAAGTTTCTTTTTTCATCCACATAATTTCTAGATTTCTATCCTCAATGTCACTAATCCTTCGTCCATCTGATCAGCTCTGTTTCCTAAGCTTGCTAGTTCATCCTTCATCTCTCCTATCGAGTTGTTCATCTCCAGAATTTCTATTTGGTTCTTTTTTAAACTTTCAGTCAATCTGGTAAAGTATTAATTTTGTTCATTGAGTTTACTTCTGAGTTTATTAAACTTTCTATCTGTGTTTTCTTGTATCTCTTTGAGTTTTTTTAGAACCACAATCCTGAATTCTTTGTCATTTAAATCACATATTCCTGTCTTTAAGTTTATTTTCTGGAGATTTCTCATTTTCTTTTGAGCTGCCTCATTACCTTGGTTATGTTAGGTATTTTATGGATTCCTTCTCTGTCTAGGGACCTATGGGAGTTAGATTATTAAGAGTGGCATTCTCTAGTAGGTTGATAAGAAGTCTTTCTGTTTTCCATTTGGGGTCACTGAAGCACAGGTTTTTTAGTTTCTTTTGTACTGTTCTGGCTTCTGGGATCTCTGAGGGCAGTGGAAAATGCCCTTTATTCCCTGGTGAGGTGGGCATCTCCTTTGTGATCAGGTCTCCCTGGTCTCAGGGCACCTCCCACCCCTGGGAGAATGTGCAGGGCATTTGGGGTTCCAAGCTGTGCCCTGTAACCAGACTCTCCCAGCAGTGCAGCCATAATGAGCGGGAGTGGGGTGAGCTGGGAGAAGTCAGCTGGTGCCTTTGTAGCTTTGTCTCTTCCCAGTCATGGAGACTGCCAGACATTAGCCACCTCACCTCTGTATCTGTATCCCCTGTCACAGGGATCAGTGGCACCATGTGCCCACCACCCAAGGAAAAAAATGCCTCGGTTGTTCCAGTCCTCAGGGTTGTAGACAATGTGCTCTGTAACCCAGAACACCACTGCAGCCTCTTCCGGGGCCCGCTGCAAGCTCTGAGCGGGTGAGGGGCAGCGAGCTCTGGGTGGGTGAAGGGAGGCAGCCAGGCTCCTTGGCTTTGTTTTTCTGCCAGACAACGGCAGCCACACTTCTGAGCTCCATCTCCACCATGGCCACTGGGTTCAGCCACAGCTCGGGCCAACCGCTCCCACAGAGCTCACAGTATCTCCTTACTTGTCTAGGCTCAGGGGGTACAGGTAATAACCTGATTTCTCCCCTCTCCCAGGACCCACAATGAGCTACCAGCTGTGTCCATCAGTAGGGCCATGGCCGCTCTTCTCCCTTCCCTCCTCCCTGGCTCGCTCCCACTCACCCACCTTCAGAAGTTTCAGTGTGCAGATCTCTCAGATGTGTTTGTGTGTTGAGCAGGGAATTTTCTGTTGAATTATAGCTACTTAAATTGTTGTGCCCTCAAGGGGAGAGACCAGGGGAGCCTCACATATCACCATTCCTCTGATGTCACCAGTGCTTGCATTCTTGAAAGTGAATGCCTGGATCATATTTGCGTGTGCTCAATGGAGTGATTTCCCATAGCAGATTCTCAAGCTTTATAGTGGGCAATGGGAAGTTTTAAGATGGTTGGAGGGAGGAAAAGACTAAAACCCTACCTGCCAGTAGAAACCTTTTGTGGCTCTGCATAAAGCTGGGTCCAACCATAAGTGATGTGCCAGCTGCCTGGATAAGAGTACTAAATAAAAGTGTATTGCATGAGCAGATTTTGTGAACAATTTTGTGTGGGAAACCATTCTCTTCAATGCAAGAGACTATTTAAGGATGCAAATCTTCTCCTGGAATCAGAGTGGAGTACTTTGGGCGAAAAAGCCTGGGGAAGACCTCCCTTGCTGACTGAGTTTAGAATTATTGAAACAAATCATATAGCATGATTAAGAAATATAATTTCCTAATAATGACAAAGAAAAGGTGTGCTCCCAGAAACAGTCATGTTAAATGAACTACATGTCTTCTAGATATCCCCTTTGTCCCAAAGTTTATTGATCTTAAGATAACTGGCCCTTGTTCATTTGGGGGGCTGAGCCTATAGGTCGGAGAAAGTGGAAATCTTAAGACTGGCCCAGTCAAAAAGGAACATTAACAGTTTGAACATGGACCTTGAAAAGGACATGCAGAGAATAGATGAAGCAAATCAGGAACTTCTTTTCAAAATCCAAGAGAAAGAAGATGAGATTCAGAGGTGAGTGTTGGGTTTTATAAGGGAAGCTCCCAATCCAAAAAAGGGGAGGAGACTGAAGAAAAATAGACAAAACTGAGTTTTCTAGCTGGCTCCAGAGACCTATATCTTGTAGAGCCAAAGCTTTCTTCTTCAGTCTTTGGCATTTCTCTGAAATATAGCCAGTTTCAAACCGATTTCTCAAAGACTAGCTGACACTTACCCGAGTTGAAAGAACACTGGGTGTTTGACTCGGGAAGAGGGGGAATCCTACTTGCCCTACCTTTAGAGCAAACCCGATTCTAAATCAGGAAAGAAGGGTCCCAAACTTGAGACTTGTACTTACTGTCATCGAAGCGCCCTTAAAACCGAGACGTGTGTTCCATCAGTTCTGAAACCGCCAGCTTCTCACAGTGTGCATGCTCATGTCATCCAGGCTGGAAAGCGAGATCACTAAGAGCAGAGACACGGCAGAAGATGAGGAGTGGGAGAGGGAAAGCTGCGCTGCGCTGGAGACGGAGAAGGCCTTGCAGGAGCTGGAAGAAGAAACAGACAGACTCGTAAGCGAGAAGCAGGGAAGAGCCATTCGCTACATTTCCTTCCTCCTCCTGTCCCTCGTCAACTGTCAGATAAGCTAGTCCCCCCGTTTACACTCAAAGAAGAGTCAACTCAAAAGCCATGGCACACAAAGAACATACATGCATAGCGTGTGGACACAGACAACGGTGTAGGGACAGCCAGAGGGAGGGGAGGTGGGGGTTGGGTGGAGGTGGGGGAATGGGGGGGCATCTCTAATACAGTCAACAATAAATTTTTTAAAAAGAGGAAGAACTAAAAGTATTGAATTTAAAAAAAAAAAAAAAAAATCATGGCAGAATGGGTCCCAGCATGGAAGGGGATGTGTGGAGGGCAGGGCTTCTCTAGTAACGTTTGATGTTGCTAAGCCGTGCATGTGGGCATCTCTGTCCCTGGAAAGTTGGTGTATATATACTGAGATCAAACCCCAGGTGCTGCGTCTGACACTGTGAAGTAAGGTAGAGGTACTGCAGGAAAATGTCACTGGGTGAGGTGGAGAACAAGCCACGGAACAAGGACAGCTGGTGGTACGCAGGTTCACACTCACACCCCGCCTCTTTCAACAGGAACGGAAGAATGAAGCTCTGGTCCACAGTATAGAAGAACTTCAGAAAAAGGTGGGATCAGCTCTGTGTTCCCCAGTGTTCCCGCAGCATTCCCAGTCATCAAAGAGACAAGGGAGGGGAAACCATTATAGAGGAGCCCGAACGTCAGGGGGGCCAGTGCTGGGGGTGGGTTCTACCCCTGCTCCACATTCCTGAGGCTGAACTTCATGACCTAATGGCCATGGATGCTCCCTGGAAGCATCAAGTGAAAGCAATAGGTGGGGCCTCCAGGGTATCCAGTGATCCCATGTGTTCTTCATTCTACCACAAGGAAGTGGATTCCAACAGACACTCTCCAGAAGGAACTGACTAGAACCTTTGTGGTGAAAAGTAAAGTTTACTTTCAACAGAGACTTTTGAAAAACAATTCCCAAGAATTCCCTTTTCTTGTCCAGGCATTCCCTCTACCTCAGCTCCTACTAGAACACAGTGCGTTTCCTATGATCGCCCTACTGTCTGGCCCATGCCTGCAGCCCTGAGTGACCCAGCATGGGTTAGGGGCTCAGGGAAGCACTCCTGTCCTGAGTGGACACTGCCTTTGGGGGCTAAGACTAGTGAGAAGAGGGAGGTAGAATAAAGATGTCCCCGAGGATCCGCCAAGAGGCCGTCTCCTGGCACTTTTCATCAAGGCCGAGTTACTGCCCCCACACACCAGAGGATGTCCTTGTCTTCTATGTCTTTTAACTAGATGTATTTTTATTTGAAGTGTATTTTTTTATTTGAAACCGTAGCTTACAAGGAAATCACCTAAGGCAACCAGATGTGAAAAAAGCAATCAAATGGGAACCCCAGAGGAGTCAAAGGTAAACAAAAAAGCAATTTTAAATGGGTTTAGGGGGTGTGTGACCAGGAACAAGCCTTCAAGGGAAACAACTGTCAACACTGGCATAAATTCTTTGTAGTTTTGGACCATGTCAGGCTTAACCCTGATTCACTGAATGCTTAATTCTCCTCTGCCCTTAGTAAGAAATTTCACTATGAAAGCATATATTTTGCTTTCTCTTCCATCAGGTAAAGCAGAACACAAATGCACAAATACATATATAATGCTGAAGGTAGTTGAAGTCCCTGCTTTAAATCCTGGCACCAGAATTTAATGTGGTAGATGAAGCTGGGACATTTAATCTCTTTCTGCCAGCCACAATTTGAAAATTGAATGAAGTTGTGCATATAAAAAATTATGCATATAAAATATTTTCCCCTTTTTTGGAGGGCTAAAACCTTGAAAAGTCACAAAATTTTAAGGGAATTATTTAAAAGTCTGACTGAAGTGTATGTACAAATTCATAGAGGTAAAGCTAAGATTTGTAAATCTACTATGTGTTAGATAATTCACACACCTTGTCATTGATTCCAGTCCAGAAAGAATTTACTCAATTGTTCACTCAAATATTTAGTGACCTACAATGGAATACTATGCAGCTGTAAAAAAGGAGCTCTTGCCCTTTGTGACAGCATGGATGGACCTGGAGACTATTATGCTGAGTGAAATAAGACAGTCAGAGAAAGACAAATATCACATGACTCACTTATATTGGAATCTAATGAATAAAATAAACCGATGAACAAAATAGGTCCAGAAGCATGGATGTATGGAACAGACTGACAGATCTCAGAGGGCAGGGGGTTGGAAGAGATGGGAAGAGATTAACCAAAGATCATATATGCATCTATGCATAACCCTTGGACACAGACAATAGTGTGGGGAAGGCCTGGGGTAGGGCAGGGTTTGGGTGGAAGGGGCAAAAAGGGGGAAATCGGGGACATCTGTAATACAAAAATAAAAAGAAAAGAAAAATCCACCCTTCCACCCACATCTCAGTCCTTGCTTCATTCACTTGCATTGATAAGGCTTTGCTATTTTCTGAGTGTGGCAAAAGTATCCCCATCATCCATATAAAATATATAAAATATAAAATAATATAAAATATATATATTTAGTGATCTCTCCCTGCTAAGTACATCCTACAGTGCTTGGCATTTCGCTGATTGTGTTCCAGAGCTAGGAATCTGGGCACAACCACAACCCATCTGATCAAAGATACAAGAAGAATTTTAGATTTATTTTACTCAAAGAGCAGATAAAATTCTTAATACTTTCTGTAGAGTTAATCTTTGTCCTTGCCTTGTCTTGCTTCTCTTTAGCTTCTTAAACCCACACTTAAGTCCACACCTAAGCCCATACTGTATGAAGATATGGAAACACTAAAAATAGAAACAAAATGAAAGAACAGGGAATTACTCCTATCTTCCTTTGGTCCAATTAGTGTTGATGGCAAAAAAAAAAACAAAACACCACAAACAAACAAACAAACAAACACAGGAAGTCCAAATCTACCAAGTAAACTTCCTTGGCCATGCTTATCCAGGAAACTTATCTGGAAAGAAAGAAATCTGGAGCCTGCAAGTATGTCGGGAAGAAATTGGAGCTAAGACCAGAACTATTATGAAGCCCCTGGACTATCTTTGCCATATAACTACAACAGTCAGGAATTTTATTTTCTTCCTTCTTCTCCCCAGAACAAGTTTTTCTGACAGTAGCCTGGCCAAAATCTAGTGGTGGCACTTTAAGTCTGGCTATGCTGGTTATTGTCAGAACAACGGTCATTATTTTCCTGGCAGCAACCAGCCCAGCCCCAAAGAGTTCTAGAATATAATTACCCATTCCAATCATTCCCTTTTGCCCACCTGTGTTTTAGAATTATCAGGTGATATCTCTAATTCTATGAAATATACAGCATTTCTTTTGCTTCTGTTCTTGCTTGTGAGTGATCAGTTCAGTAATTTAATAGGATGCTTGCTTCCACTCCTTGTCACTCAGACCATTGTCTTGAAAATATAGCCCTTAGCACATCTGGCTGTCTGGCCCTGGCTGTAATTCACCGGAGGGGAAAGGAACTGTTGGAAGAGCCCAGACGTGAAATAATGGTACCTAGATGAAAGTGAGAACAATAAAGTTGAAATTGGAAAAAGGGAAAGATGCAGTCATGTCTGCTCTCTCTACAGAATACATCCCAACTGCATCCATTTGCCTCTATGCACTACTATTATTACTACTACCCTTTTGCAAGGTACCACACCCTCTCACCTGGACACTGAAGTAGCCTCCTAACTAGTCTTCCTGCTTCTGCTCTTACACCTAAACAATCCACTTGCTGCACATAGAAAAGTCCTCTTTAAAAACACAAATCAGATTGTGTCTTTACTTCAAGTTTTTTTCCAGGTTTCTCACTGCAATTGGAATAAAAAACCAAACTCTTTCTAGAAACGATAAGGCCCCACCTTAACCTCGTTTGTGTCTAACATTCTTCACCTCATTTTCTTCTTACCAGCCTCTCCTAAGTTCCAGCCATATAACTTCTCCATGCACACCAGATTGGGCTACTCCACAGTCTTGGCCCTTGCTGTGACTGCTACATGGAACATATTTCTTCCAGATATCCATTTGTCTAATATTTATTACTTAGACATCAGCTCAAACATCATCTCATCCGAGAGGCCTTAGCCAACCGCCTATAATAGCTCTCACACCATCACACACACTCATCACATTACTCTGTTTTCATTTCCTTTGTAACACTTACCATTATTGTGTTGACTTATTTGTTATGTCCCCCGACTAGAATGTCAGCTCTGCGAGGCAGAGAGCCTATTAATCCTAATACCACTGTATCCCCAGTGCTCCCCCTGCCCCCTCCCTGTCACTCCAGCAAAGTGGCCAGTAAACAATTGGCTTTCATCAAATATTTAAGGAAGGAAAAGAGGGAAGAAGGAATACAAGGAGGGAGAAGAGAGTGAGCAGTGAATATATGAACAGAAAAGGAACAGTGAATTTTTTCAACACTGATGTTTTTCCTAAGAGCAAAAGCTAAGAAGGAAGCTAAGAATTGAAGTTCAGGGTGAAGGAAGCAATGACGGATGGGAAGAGGTTGAAAGTGTAGAAAAGCAGGTTCCAAGGCAGCTGCAAAGGACGCTGGATGGTTTGGCTCCTCCATCAGAAAGGCATCTGCAATCATGCCTGTGAGGCATCTGCAGTCATGCCTGTGAGGCATCTGCAACCATGCCTGTGGTACTCTGGCCACCTGTGAGATAACCTCTGAGAGAGCATTTCAGATGGGACCCTGTATGGTTTTCACTTTGCTGCGTCACTGATCGCCTTTCCTTTCTACAGGCTAAGCTACAGCAGCTGGAAACCGCCTGCGCTGACCAAGAGAAGAAGCTGACCAAGGTAATGACTAACTTCAACGTTGCTTCTCCCAAAAAAAGGGCAACCTGATCCTCGGTCAGACCATCTGATACATTCCTCAAATGACTGAGTTAGAATTAGTTTCCAGATCCAGACTATGATGGGGCCAAGGAGGAGATGAAGAAAAAAAACATGAATATAGTCCCCCAGGTTTACTTCTTTTTAACATTTTTACAGGGTACATCCCATAATCTATAAATTCAAAAAATTAGTATCTATTCTCCCAACTGTTCCCAAATATTTCCCATGGGGACTGGAAAATATTTACTGCTTGTTTATCCTCAAAAAAGGAAGTGAGGTCATATGCACAGCAAAAACATATTTAGAACAATGAGAAAAATGCATTTGGGGTCTGGGATGTAGAAGGAAACAAGTACATTCTTATTGCTATAGCAATTTACTGAGAGAAATTTAAGACTGAATCTTGGCTTCTCAGGTAATGGAAGACTTTGCATTTGTGGCCCAGCTTTGTGAAGATCAGGCCCTCTGCATAAAGGTACAGCTCCTAAGTAAAGGGACAGTAAAGGGTTTGTTAAGGTACAGGATGAAATGTTTTCAAAGGACGCCATCTGGAACAATTTTAACTCTTCAAGGTGGTACTACAAAAATACTTTAGGCTCCTTGAAACTTCACCACCAATGTTGTTCTGTTACTGCCCTGGTCTCCCAACCTCTGTGCTCTTAAATTAATAATGAGCACTTTTCCTTTTTATAATCCCTGTTACCCCAGAGACCTGCCCAATGGTGAAGCATAGTGAGAAATCGATAGTGGGGGGGGGGGGGGGCTGGGACAGAAGATAAAGTGGCAGTGGGAATACCAAGCATTCATATTACAACATAGTAATACATGCTTATTATGATTAGGAAAAGCCTAAAGCTTCTCATTAGTAACTGTGGTTTCTTTTCTTTCTCTTTGAAGAAGTACCAGGAAACTTTGAGGAAAATAGAAGAAGAATTAGAGACTCGGTTCCTTGAGAGAGAAGTGTGAGCTTTGGCTAACAAAGGAACATCCTGGTTTTAGTGGTAACTCCATCTCAGCCTGGGTCAGAGGACACGTTGCTCTGACCAGTTCCTAGTTGGAATTGCGTGAGCCCCACCACCCCATAGTTTCCCCTGTTAGCGATCTGGCTGACCCCCATTAAACCACACCAACTTGAAGTGCAGGTCCTTCTCCCATTCTTCTTAAAAGACTTGAGAAACACTTCTCCCTTCATAGTGTTATCATAGTATCAATTATTCAAGTTTATATTAAGGTCAAGAACATATGCTTAAAAAGGGTTATTGATCAGTCACCTTGATAAGTAGGACATTCCTTATGTGTCACAGAAAATGTCTTAAAACTTAATACCCGCCTTACTTTCCCCAAACAAGAAACGGGAACCATATGTGATAAAAATGAAACTAATCTATAGACACAGATTAGAGCTATCATAGTATAAAACTCAAACTATATTAAACTATGAACACTAAAAATTATAAATTATAAATTATAAATAAGAGTCTAAATGGTGAGAAACCAAAACCAAAAACCTCACTTCCACTTCTTGACCCCCTTTAGAATTCAAATCTCAATTCAGTCAAGAAGTATTTCTACTTATTAAATATTTGGGAATCAAGAGACAGAGACCCAAACTGCATACAGCCTCTAAGTAGCCCAAGTACATACCGTGGCCTGGGGTAAGGGCACCAGCACTTGGAGATCTCACCCCTTAAAGGACACCTTCAAGTCTCCCCAAATTCTTCCTGACCATTAGGTATGGTTTGACGCCTAAGCCAGGATCCTTAAAACAGGGCTGCCCAATAGAAGTTTCTGTGCTATCCAATAGATAGCAACTAGTCACCTACTGAGTTGTCACTGAGGAACTCATTTCTTTTATTTAAATCAATTCAAATGTAAATATCTACATGTACCCACTAACTACAATAGCTTTAGAATCTAAAGCTGTTTTTAAATAACCATCACATAATATGAATATCTGAGTGTACTTTATTCAATTCTTATTTTGGTTCTTTTTCCCTAGATCAAAAGTCTTGAGCATGAACTCTGCAAGAAAAGAGTATAACAACAAAAATAGTAAGGTAAGCACTCCACTCCATCTTTAGCTTCTCTCAGTGTCATTGCCTCTCGAAGGAGTTTCCTAAATACCACAAGCCACCAACCATCTACCAATCTTCCCATGTGCATCTTCCAAGAACAGTGCCAGACATCATTCCAAGGCATTCCAAACCTAAACAAGCAAAGAGGATGCTGAGGAACAATTGCCTTCACTTTTTATAGGCATGACATGTTCTCAGAGAAACTAGCCTAAGACCTAAGAGAATTCAGAATGGAAGCAAGAAGGAATATTTACCTGAGGTTACGCTCTACGGAGAGGCCAGCACATGACACATACACCACTCACTCCTTCCTCCTCCCACAGCCACAGTTCTCTTTCCTCATGATCCCAACATGTCCTGAATCTTTCACAACACAGAGCACCAGGCATTTCTCACCATCTAACCAGAGCTGGCCTGTGAATTAAAACATAGGAAGGCATTGCTTCTTTATGATGCAGCTTCATTGTCCATTCATATTTAACATCATGATGTCACCAGAATATATGCAAAGGTCTGAAGCAAATAGAATTGGATATAAAGCACCAGGCCTCTTGGCTCATGTGGCATCTTGTGGCAGCAACTACATAAAACTAAAAGATCAATTTTAGGGGACTTTATTTTGAAACTGATATTGACTTTAGAGCCAAGGTTGGCATTTTATGTTCTTGAGATAGGTAATCTTTAAAATCTCAGAAAAGAGAACTTAATCTATTCCTGAAAATCAAGTATCAATAATTAACCATTGATTGTCCTTGGAGTCATCCAGATGTTTGGATATATGTTAGACAAGGTTCACAATGGTCATGGTTCCCATTTTCCTGAACAAAGTTATTCTGAGCCCAGGCTTGCATATCCACTCAGCAAACAAAACTCCTGAAACTAACTAACCTTTCTAGAACCAGCTTGGCATGCTCCCTGATGTGTCCCACTGTCTACCCCCAGTGGCTCATCAAAGTATTCCCTCTGACCACCTATCAGAGGACAAACAGAATTGTCTTTATCAAGAATATCATCCCATGATGGTTCGATGATCTATGATGTTGGAGCAATCTTTGTAGAGAGGCTGCCTGGGCAACCTACCAGCTGGCATGCCACTTAGTCTCACTCCAGCTATAGAACCAAATCTGTAACCCAGAACATTTCTAATTCCAATTCTGTGAGCCTCACTTCCACAATTTTAAATGATCATGATTCCTCTTCCTTTTTTATTTAAAAAAAAAAAAATGAAATAACTAAGAAAATATTCTAGAAGAGAGATGTCACAGAAATTGGGGACCTATCCTCACCTTTACACCATTATAACTTTTATGTTTGTTTTTAAAATATATATATATCTTTATTGATTTCAGAGAGAGGACAGGAGAGGGAGAGAGAGAGAGATAGAAACATCAGTGATGAGAGAGTCATTGATCGAGCCGGCAACCCGGGCATGCGCCCTGACCGGGAATCGAACCCCGACCACCTGGATCCTAGGTCGACACTCAACCGCTGAGCCACGCCCGGTCAGACTACACCATTATAACTTTTAAAACATCCCTTTGAATAAGTTAGTATGGTTTTCATAGCCTGTAAACTTCCCTAAGGATTACTGGCTAAGGAGAAGGTAAGGGTGTACTTGAGAGAGCCCAGAATCAGAACACGGTGTCTCCAGGCATACTGACCTTGGGCAACATACTTTACCTTTCTATGCCTTCATTTATTCCTATCAGTATGTAAAAAGATAATATAAAATTTTATACAAGGTTATCTTTAAAATTTTCATCTGTTGTTCTGGCGGATGTAGCTCAGTTGGTTGGGGGCCATCTTATGCACCAAAAGATCACCGGTTCATTTCCCGGTCAGGATACATGCCCACGTTATGGCTTCAATCCCAGGCCGGGATGCATTCATGAGGCAACCAATCGATGTTTCTCTCTCACATTGATGTTTCTCTCTCTCTCTCTCCTTCTTCTTTCCTCTCTCTTTAAAAATCAATAAAAATATTAAAAATTGTTCATCTGTTTATGCATATAAAAATGTGTAAGATATTATCTAAATACTGTATAATATTTAACTAATGGTTCACTGAATATTATTTGATAGTGACGATAGCTGCCAGAAATTACTTACTTATCAATGTTTCTTCTTCTCCCAGGTTAATTCTCTCCAAAAGAAGGGAATATGGTTCTGTAAAAGGTAAGTAAATATCTTTGAGTACACTTCCTGGTAAGTTGGGAGTTATGCTTAGCCATCCTGGCAGAAAGTAAAGTCTAGACAAGGAGACCTTGTACACACACACACACACACACACGCACGCACACGGTCAAGTCAACAAACTAGTGTCATCAATGACTACATTTCTCAGTTCTGTGACATCCTTGTTCAAAGGCAATTACTAATCTCAATTTTCCAGCATTAGAAACCACTGGCCTAATAGCCATCAGAAACCAGAATCGTATCACCTAAAACAGATGTGGCAAATCGTATCCTTACTCGATTTTCCCTTTAACAATTTGAATTAGCTTGATGTATGTGGTTCCCCAGTAGCGTCAGTAAATTAGTAGTGAGGAGATCCTTTTGTGGTTCATAAGCATGATGGTTGGGTTTTCACGCTATTGTGTGTGACATTCCTCCCTCAAACCTTGTTACAGTGTCAGTACATTACCCCTCTGACATGAAAAATATACATAAAAATGGGGAGAGAACTTCTAAATGCAAGTATAGCACTGCCTAACTGCAGAAAAAAGAGAGAAATGGCTGTGAAAGAGAGAGCACCTAACACTACCCAGCACATAATAATTGCTCAGAAATACTTGTTAAACTAAATAAGAACTCAAGATTCAAACAATTGTGTGGACATTAGTCCTGAGGGATTCACTGCCATAGCAAAGTAAAATTGGTATTCACGAAGCCCCTGCATTTCCAAGAAAAGGTCAAATTGTGTTCAATATAATCTGTTTAAGAAGGCATAGAGAAGCATATATTCAGAGTGGTTTAAAATAGGATTTAGAAATAGTTCCATCAAAATGGTTAATGTAAAATTATTGGTGCTTAAAGGTCAGCTCCAGTTGTCTGGAAATTTTGTTAAGGGGGATACCCCTTCATATCAGATAAGTGAAGTATTACTTATTTCAGTATCTCTAAATATGAAGTTCCCAGAACAACTAGCAGAATTTTCCCTAAAATGCCTAGGCTATCTTCACTTGTACTTTAATACCAGTGCCCAGCATGGAATTGCCCATGTGGAGTCCCAGGATAAGAAATGTCTGCCTTTCAGAAAGCTGGAATATGAAGAGAACTTCACATCCTGCAAGTCTAGCGTATTGCATCAAACGACAAATGTATTTCTTCTTGTTCTGCTCCAGCATCCTGTGGGGCACTGATATACCGGGCATGCTGGGCATTGACTCCAGAGATAAGAAAGCTAGGTTATTCCTACAATTTTCCCTGGAAATGTCATCCTAGAGATGTCATCTCAAAACCTTCTCAGGAGTGGTATATCCAGCTTCAGGGGGACTGGTGGGAAGAGGTTTGCAAAGGGCTTCTGAATCGAATTCTGACCAAGATGCTGTACTAGAATGGATCCTGGCTCCTGTCACCAAGATTAACTCTACAGGAAAACTTCACAAACTGATGGGGAAGGGGCTGTTTTTGACTGGTGAGTGAAAGTGGGTAATGAATTTGTCCTGGGGCAGGAGGCAGCCCAGCACAAACAAACAAAAAATGGATATTTCCTCCTGCAAATCATATTAAAACCACAAGAGCAAAATAATACATCAGTTAAAGAAGAAATCCAGACTACCATAGGGAAATTTATAAAAATTTATTAGGAAATATTAAAGGTAACATGAGTGAAAGAAGAGAAATACCATAGTCATGGATAGGAGGCCTTAACATCCATTATAAATCTATCAATTGTCTCCAAATCATTAATCGAGTCAATTCAATTCCATACTCCCCAAAAGATTTGTCATGTAATTGAATAAAATGATTCTAAAAAATACTATATATGGAAGAGTAAAGGATTAAAAATAAATAACCTGGGCAATTTTCAAGAAGAGCAAGGAGTGGGGAACATGCCTTTCCAGATACCAGGAATTCCTATGAAGCTACAGTAATTATGACAGTGTGATATTGTCATGGGAATTAGAAAATTGACCAATGAAATAGAACAAGAAGTTTAGAAACAGTGCACATACAGAACTTTGAAGTGTGACAGTGACTGTGTCAGAGGGGAAAGGAAGACTTGTTCAATAAATATGGTGGCAAAAATGATTATTCAGATTAAAAAAATATTAGATTCTTACTATGCAGTAGATACAAAAAGCAAGCCCAGATGTGTTGAAGACCTAAATGTAAAAAAAACCCAAAGAAACAAAAACACACACACAAAAACTGGGCATTAGTTACTGCCACATAAAAAATGACTCCAAAACTTAGTGACTTCAAACAGCAAACATTTGCTATTGCACAGTTTCAATGGGTCAGGAATTTGTGAACCATTTAGGGGCATGGTTCTAGCTCAGGGTCTCTTATGAGGTTACAGTTAACATGTTGGCTAAAGTTACAGTCATTAGAAGGCTTGGCTGGGGCTAGAGGATCTATTTTTAAGGTAGTTTATACACACATCTGGAAAAGTTTGTTGGTTACTGGCAGGAAGTCTTAGTTCCTCATCACATGGACCTCTCCATGGGGCCGATTGTGTGTCCTCACAACATGACAGCTGGCTTCCTCCTGAGAGTATGGAGGAAGCTGCAACGCCTTTAGTATGTGGTCCAGGAAGTCACACTGTCACTTCCACAATGTTCTCTTCATTTGAAGCAAGTCATTAGGTCCAGTCCACACTCCAGTGGAGGGGACTCTCTTGAAGGGAAAAGTAGCAAAGAATCTGTGGACGTATTTTTAAACTACCATAAACCCTTAATAGGAAATCATATTTTTTAGGCCTTCAGGTAGGGAATGACTTTTTTTAAAACAAGACACAAAAAGCATTGATTCTAACTAAAGAATGGGCTGATAAACTAGACTTTATTAAAATTAATGACTTGTGTTCTTTCAAACTTTAGGGCAAGTGAGAGTTCTAAAGCAGAGGGAGACACTAAAACACACAATGGAAAAGGCCTGGTGTAAAGAACTCCTATAATTAATAAAAAACCCAAACAACCTAGTAGGTAAATGGGAAAGAGCAAACGCATAAGGCCAATAAACCTATGATCAGATGTTCAGGATCATTGTTCATCAGCAAAATAAACACCAAGACCATGATGAGAGAGATGGCTTTACACCCATTTCATTGGCCAGATTTTTAAAATTTGATCATATCAAATGTTGGACAGAATGTAGATTCGCAGAAACATATTCCCTGCTGGTGGGGTATAATTTGGTATCACTACTTTGTAAAACAATTTTCAGAAACAAAAATTAAACAAAAAAATAAAGAAACAAGATAATTTGGGACAGTGGTAAATGCTAGAAGAAAATGAAACCCAGTGGTGAGAGAGTAGCTAGCCGGCAGGCCGCTATGGGAAGGGGCTGCCTTTATACGGGATTGTTGGGAACAGAGACAGCAGTGAGTGGGAGACATCTGAGTACCAAGAAGGAGCCACACATGCACTCACATATGACTTACTATTTCGTTTCAGGTTTTCTAACCTCTGGTTAACAGTTTCTTGGCTTTCTCTTTACAGGATTTTTCGATATTTTTTTTTCACCACCCTGTTTTTCATCAGACTGCTCGGCTACTTGTTTTTTCATATAAGTTTTATAAATCCAGATGTCCTTATCAACATACTTCCCAAGATACTGGGCAGGGGCATCTTGTGGAAGCTAAGATGCTTCCTGTTTCCGTCCCTCACGCTCGAGACAGAGGACATGCTACCCCACTAACCTCTAAGAAATATCCTTGAGCAAAAGAAGCAAGTGGTATCAGTCTAGGAGACGGCAGAGCTTGTGGAGGGAAAGGTTTTCTTCAGTTTTCCCCTGGAGGTTTGTCTGCTTGATTACCTTTCCTCCCCATGCTGTCTTTCCAAGATTGACCTTGCCCAGTAAAGAGCTTTGTCAATAGATTTCTGTGGCTATATGGATACGCTAAACAGTATCAGATAGTAAACAAACTAGGTCATCTTTAGAATAATGTCATAGGTGCTGAGCAGTTAGAGTTTATCAGTTCTTCTAGCGATCTTAACAATCTAAGAAAATGGATCCCTGCATTGCAGAAGATTACTTACTACTTATACTGGAACTCTTTGGCTGCAAGTGACCTTAGATTAAGCTAATTTAGAAGTTTATAGAAAAAAAAAAAAAAAAAAAGTATTGCCTCATAGAACTAAAAATCTGGGGCTTCAGGCATGGCTGGATCCAGAAGCCTCAAAGCAATGTTATTGGGTTTCATCTCTCTCTTCTCTCATTGAACGGACATTCTCCTCTTAGTAGCAAGATGTCACTGGGAAGGTGGGAAGGAGAGACAGATATATCACATGCATACATGATGAGTCCTACAGTAGAAAAATTGAGAAAAGAGGGATTCCCATGTCTATGTCCAATAGGTGACATCAGATCCATGTATTATGCTAGTCTGAGATGGAGAATGACATACAAGTACTTAATCAGCTGACCATGTGTCAGCAAAGCCATTCTTTTCTAAAAGACTAAAAACATCTTCTACCCTAGATGAATATTTTAAATAGAAGTAACCACACAGAAGTAAATAAACAGAAGAAACCAAATAGAAGTACCGAAAAATTGAGCAACTTTCTTAATCTGGTAAATTTCATGTAATGAGTAAATTCTTAACTCCAGTCTTCAGAGGAAACCAAAGGCTTCTCTTTTGGCAATTATTAGAGTAAGGCACAAATACCTGTAGTCTGACAACACAAATAACTGTGTCACTTACCCAGCACCCTAAATGCAAATACCCTCCACCGTGTCAATAAGATCTACATTGCACACACTACTTACTCCTGCAATGAATGGCAGCGGAATTGTGGGATCCAGTGGAATCTGGCAGTTTCTCCCCACGGTGGCCAATGCTGCATTAAACTGGACTTTATTTTTGACCAAAGGGAAAGATAGGTGTGACCAGCTTCCCTTTACTGGCATCCTGACGCAGGAAAGAGCAAGAAATGTATACCATCTAGACTCTTGAATTTGAAACTTGGAATCAGGAAAGAAAAGGTGCTTTCACACATTGTAGCTTCTGAGTCATCTAAGAAAACTTTTTAAAATGTTTCATTTCCTGCATAGTTCATTATCCATCACTATATTTTCTCTGCTGTAGCTAAGTGGAATAATGCTGAGACAACAGCTCAAAAGTTATTGTAGAGATTGCAAATCCCTACTGCAGGCTTAAAATCCTCAGAATCCCCCTTTTTGTTGTTTTAAGTAAAGGTAAATGCTGACTATGGTTTGGGGCCATACCCAGAATACAGTAGCTGAGAGTGAGAATTCAGAGCACACATGTCTGCTCCGAAGGTAAGGAGAGCCAACAGTAAAAAAAAAAAAAAAAACCTGTTCCCAGAAGGTAGAGAAAGTTAGCAAAACAGTTTCTACCATGCAACATCATTACTGTAGAAAAAGATTCTACAGTATCTGTAGCCCTCGAAAATAAAACATGAAGCCCTAGCTGGTTTGGCTCAGTGGTTAGAGCGTCGGCCCGAGGACTAAAGGTCCCAGGTTCCATTCTGACCAAGTGCCCGGTCCTCAGTTGCAGGCTCCATCCAGGCCCCGGTTGGGGCCTGTGCGGGAGGCAACCAAGTGGTGTGTCTCTCTCACATCAATGTTTCCCTCTCCCTCTCCCTCTCTGTCTCTCCTACTCTCTCTGAAAAGCAATGGAAAAAATATCCTCAGGTGAGGATTTAAAATAAAAAATAAATAAATAAATAAATAAATAAATAAATAAATAAATAAATAAATAGTGAAAAAAGATTCTGTGGTATTTTAGATGGTTTTATAAAAAAGGAGGAGGAAGGAGAGGAGGGGAAGAAATTGAGAAAAAAAGAATATGTTGACCTCTTGCTTGTCTAAACTGCGACAATGAGCTACTGTTTCCTATGGCAGGTTCCTTAAAGTGGATTAAAATTTTAAATTTTAGCATACTGAGAAGCAAGGGTCTTCTAAAGGTGAGGTCCAACTGTTAAAATCACTGTGTGGTAAGTTCTTTCTGCTGGAGCTTCCAGGTTGGGAACCTGTCGAGGTCTGGGGGGCAGTGATGTGCTCAGAGGGGCATGGAAGCCCCTTGCCCTTTCCCCCATACCTTGCCCTATGCATCTCTTCCCATCTGTCCGTTCCTGAATTATTTATTTTATAACAAACCAGTAATCTAGTGAAAAATAAAAATTATTTCTGCTAAGAAGCAAAGCTAATAGGAGCTCTTCTGCGTTTGCAGTGAGAACTGGGAGGGGAGCATTCACATGCAGCGTGGGGTCAGCGCCTGCCTGGAAACAAGTGTAGGGGAGGGAAGCTGCTGGTGGCGGGGCTGTCTTGCTTCTGCTGAGTATTTACAGCTGAGACGGGCCAGCAGTAGGTGCCAGCAGCTGGCCTCCCAGTGTCCTGACCGGTGCAGACAACAGAGCAGCTTTTTGGCTCTGGAGCAGGGCACATCCCTTCTGATTTCACCAGGGAGGCATGGTTCCCTCAAGAACAGTAGAGGGTGCTGCTCCATGATGCCTGAGGCGTCCCGCTATTTCTTCACTTTATACCCCAGCTACACGCAGACCTTATGGAGGAAGGTCCCTGATAAAGGCAAACCTGTCCCATTGTTTGAGCAGGTTCCTAGACCTGAGAGGTTTGAACATCAGAAGCATAGATGATATACGTAGTGCCCTATTCCAAAGCTATTATAACTTGCCTGAAATCTTCAAAATACGTGTCCTGAGTAGGTTTCCTTACATACTCTCTGTCCTTGTACCTATGCCCACCTTGAAGCAGGGCCCCACACTTTGATAAATCCAAAAAATAGATCTCACTGCTCCACAGCGCTACATAGATTAAGTTTTATGAAAGATAAGATTCATGAAGACAGAGGAAACGAGTGCATGTTCCTCATCACTCTGCAGGAAATGAATCAAATTCCCTCCTGGTAATTTTTTTTTTTACTTTTCAAAGTCCTCTCTCCTCTGTACTCTTTAAACAATCTGCCTTTTTCTTCCTCCACACAGCTTTAAAATAAAATTGCTGCCCAGAACCAATTAGCTATCCCTCTCAGATTATATTTTCCACTCAACAAAACCACAGTTTAGGAGTCACCTGTACGGTAAACTGAGTTCTTTCTACCACACTAAGATGTCTCAGCAGATCAGGAAAGAGCAAGGCATAAGTTTGCCATGACACTCACCCAGACCCTTCATAACAGACATGATGTTAATGATCATAAATTCATTTATTGAGCTCTTATTAAGTGCCAGGCACTTTAGTGTTTCACTTGCATTCTTATATTAAACACAATCTCACAAGGTAAATATTATCATGCCCAGTTTACAATAAGGAAACTGGTTCTGAAAACAAATGAAACAACTGAAGTTCTGAGTTGAAACAACCAAGATCCAAGTCTATGTCTGGCTCCAAAGCTTGGCCTGTAAAATCCCTATTGTTGACAGCAGATGTTGACCAGACAGCTGGCCAGGGAGAGGTTGGGGCATAGTCCAGAGGGTTGGGATGTTCTCCTACCTGTGAAGGGGGAAATCCCAGCCATGGTTGTATATATAGAAGAATTAGGCAACTGGAGACTCTCCAACGAATCACAGACTCATAGAATTGGCAGGGAATTTAGGGATTGTTCATTCAAGCCCAGTGAGGTACTTTCCCAAGATCACTCAACTAGTTAGTAACAGAACCATGATAAGAACCTGGTGTCCGGAGTCCCTTTTCAGTGGTCCTTCTAGTAAACTAGCATTTCCTAACTCTTTAGGGTGGGGCACTAACAATGGTAATTTTGATGCAATTTTTATTTAAAACTGAAATCAACTTTACCATCTTGTCTTCTAAGGTAAAGGTATAATTCTTACTTCTGGGGAAATAAACTTCCATATTTCTCTCCCTGCTCCTATAGAAACTAACAGGAAAGGCAAGAGAAGAAAGGGTGACACTTGGAACACATCAACCTTTATCAGAGCACATTAATAAATCTTGAGTTATGCAAAGTGTGAATTGTGGGGGAGTGGTAAGTGCTAGAGCTGAAATGCTCTTTATAACCATAATATACAAGGAAGTTTTGTCACATCTGGGAGAGAAAGCAAGAGAGAAAGCTGAGCAACGCAATGAGACACTGAAATCTAAGTTGGTGGAAATGAACAAGGGACTTTCAGATGACAGGAAAAGCTAATATTCAATTTTATTTTATTTTCTAAATAGTGCTGAACCTATGCTCCCACACACTTACTTCAATCACACCAGTAAAATCTACCACACATGGTTGTAGGTATTTGCCTCTACAAGTTGTCTTGTTTTGACTCTTCCAAGCAAATTTTGGGAGAAAAGAATGGATTATGGCTCAAGTTTGAATCAATGCTGGATTGGAGATCAACAGCCTTATCAATTATAGAATGGAGAAGTAACTAGGAAAAAAGACTTGCAGAAATTTTTAGGGGAAAAAAAGAAAAACTACATGGAATGTGGAGGATGGCAGGAAAGGCAATCTTAGCTAGTATCAAAGAGTGGGTGGCTCCTGGTGATGCTTAGATTATAGAAGAACCTTCTACATCGCCAGAGAATCAGACCAATGTTAAGGAACTGTTCCCCTATGTTTTCTTCTGGGAATTTATGGCTTTGGGTCTTACTCTAAATGTTTTGAGTTGATCCATTTTAAGTTGATTTTTGTCTGCGGTATAAGATAAAGATCCAATTTCATTCTTTGCATCTGGATATCTTGTTTTCCCAAAACCATTGATTGAAGAGATTATTTTCCCCATTATGTCTTCTTGAGGACTGTAAAAAATTAGTTGACCGTGTATGCATGGGTTTAATACTGGACACTATTCTGTTCCACTGATCTATCTGTATGCCAATAGCATACCCTTTTGATTACTGCAGCTTTCTAATACAGCTTGAAATTAGGAAGTGTGATGCTTCCAGCTTTGTTCTTCCCGCTCAAGATTGCTTGAACCATTTGGCGACTCATGTAGTTCCATAGAAAATTTTGGATTGTTTTTTTCTATTTATGTAAAAAATGCCGTTGGAACAAAGATTGAATTGAATCTGTAGGTTCCATAGTTCCATTTAGTTGTCTTCTTCAGTCTCTTTAATCAGTGTTTTGCAGTTTTCACCTCCTCTGTTAAATTTATTCCTAAATATTTTATTCTTTTTTAAGATATTATAAATGGAATTGTTTCCTTCATTTCTTTTTTAGATAAAATATTGTTAGTGTGTAGAAATGCAATTGATTTTCATTTGTTGATTTTGTATCCTGCAACTTGACTAGATCGCTTACTAGTTTTAGTGCTTTTTTTGGTGGAATCTTTAGGGTTTTCTATGTATAAGATTGTATCATCTGCAAACTAACAGTTTTACTTCTAACTCTCTAATTTGATACCTTTTATTTCTTTTTCTGGCCTAATTAATCTGCTAGGACTTCCAGTACTATGTTGAATAGAAGCAGTGAGAATGGGCACACTTTTCCTGACCCTAGAGGAAAAGCTTGCAACTTTTTGCCATTGAGTATAAAGTCAGCTGTGGGTTTT
Organism: Miniopterus schreibersii; assembly: GCF_964146895.1. NCBI lineage: Eukaryota > Metazoa > Chordata > Mammalia > Chiroptera > Miniopteridae > Miniopterus > Miniopterus schreibersii. Next base: position 140,858,974 of record NC_138101.1, read on the forward strand.
CGTATATGGCCTTTATTATGTTCAGGTACATTCTTTTCATAGCTAATTTGTATCATAAAAGGATAGTGAATTTTGTTAAATTCACTGCATCAACTGAAATGATTTTTGTCCTACATTTTGTTAATGTGGTGTGTCATATTGATTGATTTACATATGTTGAACCATCCTTGCATCCCTGGAATAAATCCCACTTGACCATGGTGTATGATCCCTTTACTGTGTTGTTAAACTTGTTTTGCTAGAATTTTGTCAAAGATTTTTTTCATCTATGTTTATTAGGGATATTGGCCTGTAACTTTCTTTTCTTGTAGTGTCTTTATCTGTCTTTATTTGGTATTAAGGCATTGCTTACCTTATAAAACTAGTTGGAAGTGTTCCCTCCTCTTTAATTTCTTGGAAGAGTTTGAGATGTATTGGTATTCTTTTTTAAATGCTTAGTAGAATTCATTAGTGAAGCCATGGTCCTGGTCCTGGACTTTTCTTTTTTGGAAGAGTTTTGCTACTCATTCAATCTCCTTAATTATTATCGGTCTGTTCAAATTGTCCATTAACATTTTTTTTAAATCCTCACCCAAGGGTATGCTTTTTCATTGGTTTTAGAGAGGAGACAAAGAAAGAGACAGAGAGAGAGAAAAATATAGATGTGAGAGCAATACATCGATCAATTGCCTCCCATACATGCCTCAACCAGGGATCAAATCCACAACATTTCGGTGTATGGGACTACACTCCAGCCAACTGAGTCACTCAGCCAAGGCCATCCATTAACATTTTTCATTGTAATAAAATACACATAACACAAAATTGACTATCTTAACCATTTGTAAGTGTATAGCTCAGTGGTATTAATTATAATTATGTTGTGCAACCATCACCACCATCTATCTCCAGAATTCTTTTCATCTTGCAAATTGAAACTTTATAACCATTAAACAATAACACCCTTCTACCCCCTGCCAGTCCCTAGCAAACACCATTATACTTCTGTCTCTATGAATTTGACTACTCTAGGCATCTCATATAACTGGAATTTTACAATATTTCTCTTTTGTGACTGGCTTATTTCACTTACCAATGTTCTCAACGTTTATTCATGTTGTAGCATTTGTATAAATGTCCTTTCTTTTTAAATAATATTCCATTGTATGGATATACCACATTTTGCTTACCCATTCATCCATCAATGGACACTTGGGTTACTTCTACATTTTAGCTATTGTAAATAATGCTGCTATAAACGTGGGTGTACAAATATCTCTACAAGATCCAGTTTTCACCCTAGCCAGTTTCGCTCAGTGGTTAGAATGTCAACCCAAGGACTGAAGGGTCCCCGGTTGGATTCTGGTCAAGGGCACATGCCTTGGCTGCAGGTTCGATCCCCAGCCCTGGTCAGGGCATATGTGGGAGGCAACCAGTCAATATGTGTCTCACATCAATGTCTCTTCCCCCGCTCTCCACTCTCTCTAAAAGACCATGGAGAAAATACCTGCTGGTGGGGATTAACAACAACAACATAAGAGATCTAGCTTTCAATTCTTTTGGATATATACCCAAAAGTGGAATTGCTGGATCATGTGGTAATTCTATGTTTAATTTTAAGGAATATTATTTTAAGGAATATTATTTTCTAGTGATTATAACATTGTACATCACCAAGTGCGCACAAGGGTTCCAACTTCACCACATCCATGCCAACACTTGTCACCTGCTGTATTTTTAATATAGTAGTCATCCTAATAGGTGTAAAGTGGTGTGACTTTTCGAGGTTTTGATTTGCATTTCCCTAATAAGTGATGTAAAGCATCTTTTCATGTGCTTATTGGCCATTTTATCACTTATATGGCCATAGCTTCTTGGAATATCTGTTCAAGTCCTTTGTTCATTTTTGAATCAGGCTATTTGCTCTTTAGTTTTTGAGTTTTAAGAATCCTTGGGAGGGGAAGATGGCGGCCCTGTGAGGAGCAGAGCGCCCCCGCTCCCAGCCACGGACCCGATTTCCTCCTAAAATCCTATGGAGCCAGCTTGGAAAAAACAGAGAAACATACCTGAGTGGACGGAGTGCGAGTGGGGGGCACTGAAGACACATCACGGAGTCCGGTAAGAGAGGGGGCGTAGGGAGGGGGAGCCCCCTGAAGCCTGTGCTGGGCGCCGAGCCCCGAGGCCTGGAGGCTGCAGAGCTCCCTCCCCTCGGGAGTGCGGACGGCCTCCAAAAGCGGGGACCCCACACCCGGAGTGACGAGAGGGGAAGGGGCGCCCTGCCCACAGGGCGGAGGGACCCAGGGGAGCGGCGAGTCCCGGAGGGAACGGCGCCTTCCTAGGGAACAGCCTCTGACGGCGGCCGGCGCCTTCCTAGGAAACAGCCTCTGATGGGGGCCGGCGCCTTCCTAGGAAACAGCCTCTGATGGGGGCCGGCGCCTTCCTAGGGAACAGCCTCTGATGGGGGCCGGCGCCTTCCTAGGGAACAGCCTCTGATGGGGGCCGGCGCCTTCCTAGGGAACAGCCTCTGATGGGGGCCGGCGCCTTCCTAGGGAACAGCCTCTGATGGGGGCCGGCGCCTTCCTAGGGAACAGCCTCTGATGGCGGCCGGCGCCCTCCTAGGAAACAGCCTCTGATGGGGGCCGGCGCCCTCCTAGGAAACAGCCTCTGATGGGGGCCGGCGCCCTCCTAGGGAACAGCCTCTGATGGCGGCCGGCGCCCTCCTAGGGAACAGCCTCTGATGGGGGCCGGCGCCCTCCTAGGAAACAGCCTCTGATGGGGGCCGGCGCCCTCCTAGGGAACAGCCTCTGATGGCGGCCGGCGCCCTCCTAGGAAACAGCCTCTGATGGGGGCCGGCGCCCTCCTAGGGAACAGCCTCTGATGGCGGCCGGCGCCCTCCTAGGGAACAGCCTCTGATGGCGGCCGGCGCCTTCCTAGCAAAACAAAGCTTCTAGTGGCGGCTGCGACCGGCGTCTAGTGCTCGGGGTGCCGACCACAGGGAAGGCTGCCCCAAGGCCTGTGGCACTCGAGTGGTAAGGGACCAGGGGACTGCGCTGAGCAGCCGCACACGGGGACCCTCGGCCTCCCTGTGGGGCTCTGTGTTGAGCCCCAGAAAGCGCTGAATCTGCGTGGTGTGGGCGAAGGGAGGAGCCCCCCCACCCTGAGCTCCCGGTGCCGGGAGGCTGGGATCGGTGACCAGCCCTGAGGGGCGCCGTGGTGGCGCGTGAAGCCGCCCCAGCTTTGCCGAGACCAGGGAGCTGCCTGGAGCTGGCTTTGGGTCCCCTCCCGCTGGGGGCCTTGGTGCTCAGGCAGCGGGACCTTGCAGGGCGGGCTCTGCCTGCGTGTTGCTTTGTGCGTTTGTGAGTCTGATCACGGAACTGGCTCCCACCTTCCCGGCGTGCACTGCGCGGACAGACCAGCGGAGGCTGGGATTGGGGTCTGCACAGCAGACAGTCTGGAGGGGGACCTGGAGCGACCAGCCAACCAGAGCTGAGCAGGGAGGGGCGGAGCCCGCCGGCCTCTCCTGCAGCCGGGAGCACCGCCCCCAACAGGAAAGGGGCGGGTCCCCCTCACTGAGGCCCCAGACACCCCGCAGGGCACAGTCCTGAGGGGGAAGGAGAGCAGCTCACAGAGGACATCACAAGAATAAGTCTCTCAGGGACTGTGGTTTGGGAGCTGGAGGAAATGCTGAAAACCCCTGCTGGGGGCTGGGCAGGCAAAGGACTCACCAAAATGTTTTTTTAATCGAACCCTCTGAATCCAGGCTGCTGAAACGGCCCAGACAGAAAAGGCAACAGGCTGAAATCAATCTGAAGCTGCAGCAGGCCAGAGCCTGGGGAACTAGAATCAGAGGACAGGGTAGGGACTGAGGAGCTGGCTGTGGAGCAGAGACTAACTCCCGCAGAGTGAGCGCCTGACAGCGACACCTCTAAGGGGAGTGAATCCCTGGGATACACTAGCCACCCTGCACCCTAAAGACTCTACAGAAGACTCTGGAGTACGACCAGGCAACTACAAGGTTGCAAAATAGCTGACAAGAGGAGGTGGTCCATGGAGAGCCTCAGATCAACCATCTACCTGAGGACACCAGAGCCAAACCTAGACGGCTCCTCACATTGGCTGATACACAAGCACCTCCCAGGAAAACTGAAACCAGCACACAAAACAGTGGGTCTCAGACAACATAAGCTGCCCAGAAGAAACTCACCTGATGGACTGTCTTTTTTTCTTCTGTTTTTTTGTTTGGTTTGGTTTTGGTTTGTGTGTTTGTTTATTTTTTCTCCTTTTTCCTTAGGAAGAAGAGAAAGGGGAGAAAATTTGTTTTTTCTTCTTTTTTAATTTTTATAACTTTTTTTTAAATTTTTTTAAAAGAACATTTTTAACTACTTTTTTCCTTTTTTATAAAAGAATTTTGTCTTGCTTAGCTTGTTTTTAATTTTGTTTTGTTTATTTGCTTTCTTTTGTTTTATCCTTGCTTCTACTATCAAAACTTTCTTGATATCCCTGCTTACTGACTGGGACTTTATCATTATAACCAAGTTTACTGCTTTCCTCTATAGTTTCCATCAAATCTCTTACCAGACTACCTCCCTGTCTGGGCTTTATCTCTCTCTCTCCTCTCGATCCATTGTCATAACTTTTTTTCTTTTTCTCTTTTCCTTTTCTACTTTTCTTTCATTCTTTTGTTATCCTCCCTTCTGTCTTTTTGTTTGGTTGTTAGTTTCTCTTATTCTCTTTATTGTATTTTTGTTTTCTCATTTTCAACTATTATCCTATTCCTATTCTCTCCCTTAATTTTCTGCTGGCCCTTCTCTCAGAATCTTTTCTTTGCTTCTGTTATCTCCCAGTAGCTTCTCAATTTTTTACATTTTAGTTTATTATTATTTTCTAAATTTTCACCAGTTTTAACAACAATATACATCTCTCTCTAAGCATTAGTTTCTTTCTCTCTTTCTTTTTTTAAAGCATTTTTTGTGTGTGTTCTCCCTTCACTCTCCCAGTTCTGTTTTCACATGGGTTGTTTTCATTGTGACTGTCAAGATATTTTGTAAGATACCTCTTGTTTCCTGGAAGTTTAATTGTGTGTTGTCCTGCCTTGCCAGGACCTGTACAACAGCTTACATGACGAGGCTGGGGCTGAGACACAGCCAACCTGAGAGGAGGGGCCTCCCAAGAACTGATCAATGACAATCTAGACCCAACCACAACAGGAGAACATAAGAAACCACAAAAGGAACACCACAAGTGGGACACGCCTAGAGCAAAGAGCTCAGAAGTATAAGGAAAATACACCTCTGGGCTCCACTGGACCCACAAGACAAAATCCCATACCACAAGACTGGGAGACAGCAAATATATCTAATATATAGATACAAACATTAAGACCTATACCAAAATGGGAAGACAAAGAAACAACCCCCAAATTAAAGAAAAGGAAAAACTGCCAGAAAAAGACTTTGATGAGATGGAGTTAAGCAAGTTATCAGAAACGGAGTTCAGAGGATTGATGATGATGTTCAAGGAACTTAAGAAGACACTAGATAAGATAAAGGACCTTAGTGAAAACATAAAAAAAGAGATACATACCATAAACAAAATCAGACAGAGATAAAGAATGCTGTATCTGATATCAAGAATGCACTGGAAGGAATTAAAAGCAGGCTCAATGAAGCAGAGGATAGAATAAGTGACTTAGAAGACAAGGTAGAAAAAATCACTCAATCAGAGCAGCAAAAAGAAAAAACACTTAAAATGCATGAGGACAGTCTAAGGGAGCTTTGGGACAACATAAACTGAAACAACATTCACATTATCGGAGTGCCAGAAGGGGAGGAAAGAGAGCAAGGGATAGAGAACGTGGTGGAGGAAATAATGATAGAAAACTTCCCTAGGCTGACGAAGGAGAAAGCCACACAAGTTCTGGAAGCACAGAGGGTTCCAAACAAGAGGGACCCAAAGAGACCCACTCCAAGACACATCATAATTAAAATGGCAAATGTCAAGGACAAAGAGAAAATATTAAGGGCTGCAAGAGAGAGACAAGCAAACACCTACAAGGGAACCCCCATAAGGCTGACAGCCGATCTCTCAACAGAGACTCTTAAGTCCAGAAGGAAGTGGCATGAAATTCTCCAAGTTATGAAGAGCAAGAACATGCAACCAAGGTTGCTTTATCCAGCAAGGCTATCATTTAAAATTGTAGGTGAAATAAAGAGCTTCCCAGACAAAAAAAAAAAAAAAGGCTAAAGAAGTTCAGTACCACCAAACAAGCATTGCAAAAAATGCTAAAAGGACTGCTTTAAGAAAAAGAAGAAATAGTGAGAGAAAGGTACATCAGCATAATGGGGGAAAATGGCATTAAATAAGTTGATATCAATAGTAACCTTAAATGTAAACAGAATAAATGGTCCAATCAAAAGACATAGGGTAGCTGAATGGATAAGAAAACAGGACCCAAATATATGCTGTCTACAAGAGACCCACCTGAGAGCAAAAGACTCACACAGGCTAAAAGTGAAGGGATGGAGTAAAATATTCCAGGCAAATGGAAAGGAAAAGAAAGCTGGAGTAGCAATTCTTATTTCTGACAAAACAGACTTCAAAATAAAGAACATAACAAGAGACAGAGATGGTCACTACATAATACTAAAGGGATCAATCCAACAGGAGGAAATAACTCTTATAAACATTTATGCACCCAATACAGGAGCACCTAAATATATAAAAAATTTCTTGGGGACTTTAAAGGGGAGATTGACAGCAACACAATCATAGTAGGGGACTTTAACACCCCACTGTGAGCACTGGACAGATCATCAAGACAAAAAATCAGCAGGGAAACGCAGACCTTAAATGACTCACTAGACCTTATGGATTTAATTGACATTTACAAAACATTTCACCCCAAAGCAGCAGCATACACATTCTTCTCAAATGCACATGGAACATTCTCAAAAATAGAACCACATGTTAGGGCACAAGTCAAGTTTCTACAAATATAAGAAGATTGAAATCATATCAAGGATCTTCTCGGATCACAATGCCATGGAACTAGGAATCAACCACTATAAAAAAACTCAAAAATATTCAAACACATGGAGGCTAAATAGCATGTTATTAAACAATGAATGGGTTACCAATGAGATCAAGGAAGAAATCAGACACTTCATGGAAAGTAACGAAAATGAACAGACAACAACCCAAAATCTATGGAACACGGTGAAAGCAGTCCTGAGAGGAAAGTTCATAGCATTACAGGCCTATCTCAAGAAACAAGAAAAAGATCTAATGAACCATCTAACACAACTAAAAGAACTAGAACAAGAACAGCAAGAAAAGCCCCAAGGAAGTATAAGAAAGGAAATAATAAAAATCAGAGCAGAAATTGAAGACATAGAGACAAAAAAAAAATACAAAAAATCAATGAAACCAAGAGCTGGTTCTTTGAAAAGGTAAATAAGAATCCTGAAACACTAATCAGAAAGAATATATGTACCCCAATGTTCATAGCAGCACAGTTTGCAATAGCTAAGATCTGGAAACAGCCCAAGGGCCCATCAGTAGATGAGTGGATGAAAAAGCTGTGGGACATTTACACCATGGAATACTACGCAGCTGTAAAGAAGAAGAATCTCGTACCCTTTGGGACAGTATGGATGGACCTGGAGAAAATCATGCTAAGTGAAATAAGTTAGGCAGAGAAAGACAAACATCATATGATCTCACTTATATGTAGAATCTAAAGAACTTAATAAACTGATGAACAGAATAGATTCAATGACATGGAAGCATGGATCAGACTGATGAATGTCAGAGGGATGGAGGAGGGTGGGTGGGTGGAGGGGGAGAGAGTAGCCAAAGAATTTATACGCATATATGCACAACCCAAGGACATGGACAATGGTGGGGAGAGGGACTGGGGAGGGGGATAGGATGGGGTGGAACAGGTCATTGGGGAGAAAAAGGGACATCTGTAATATTTTAAACAAAAATAAAATTTAACAATATAAAATAAAATGATTCAGATCCAAAAAAAAAAGAATTCTTGACATATTGTGAATACTAATCTACCATATATATGTATATGTATATGTATATGTATATGTATATGTATATGTATATGTATATGTATATGTATATGTATATGTATATGTATATGTATATGTATATGTATATAACTTGCAAATATTTATTCCCACTTTGTTGATTGCTTTTTACTCTGCTAATAATGTATTTTATGCACAAAGTTTTTTAATTTTTATGAAGTCAAATACATCTATTTTTTCTTTTGTTGCCATGCCTTTGTTAATACATTCAAGGAATCGTTGCCAAATTTAATGCTGTAAAGGTTTTATACTATGTTTTTTTCTAAGAGTTTTGTAGTTTAAACTCTTTTATGTTTAGGTCTTTGATCCATTTTAGCTAATTTTTTGTATATGGTGTTAGGTAAGGGTCCAGCTTCATTCTATTGCATGTGGATAATCAATTTTTCCAGCACCATTTGTTGAAAGTAAAAATGATCTCTCCCCATTGAATGGTCTTGGCATTCTTGCTGAAAATCACTTAAATACATCTGCAAGGATTTATTCCTGGGCCCTTTATTCTGATGCATTTGTCTATGTGCATGTCTTTATCCCAGTACCACATGGTCTTGACAGTGGACCGCATAGCTTTGTAGTAAGTTTTGACATCAGGAAGTGTTAGTCCATTTTTTCCTTCAATCTTGTTTTCAAGATTATTTTGGCTATCCACTGGTCCTTGAGATTCCATATAAATCTTTGGATGGGTTTTTTGTTTTTCTGCAAAACAAAAAATTAAAAAGCATGGAGATTTTCAAATTTTGGTAGGGATTGCATTGAAGTTGTAGGTCACTTTTGGTGATATTGGCATCTTAATATTAAGTTTTTCAACCCATGACCATGAGATGTTTTTCCATGTATTTATGTATTCTTTAATTTCTTACACAATGTTTTGTAGTTTTTATTATTAAAGTCTTTCACCTCCTTGGTTAACTCCTAAGAATTTTACTCTTTTTAAAACTAGTGTAAGTGGAATTGTTTTCCTAATTTTCTTTCAAATTATTTGCTGTTATTGTCTGCATATACAACTAATTTTTGCATGTTGATTTTGTATCCTACTCCTTCGCTAAATTTGTTTATTAGTTCTAACAGGTTTTTGTGTGTAACCTTTAGGATTTTCTCTCTATATAAGATTAAATGTGTGAACAGAGATTATTTTATTCCTTTCTTTCCTTCCCATTTGGATGCCTTTTATTACTTTTTTTCCCCCCTAATTGCTCTGGCTAAAATTGCCAACACTGTAGTGAATGGAATTGGTAAAAGCCAGCATCCTTCCCTTGTTCCTGAAAAGGCTTCCAGTTTTTTATCACTGAGTATGATGTTCATTATAAGTCTTTCATATGTGGTTTTTGATTATATTGAGGTGCTTTCCTTCTATCTCTAGTTTGTTAAGTGTATTTATCATGAAAGGATGTTGAATTTTGTGAAAGGCTTTTTCTGTATCAACTGAGATAATCATGTGGTTTTATTCTTATTTTCTTAATGTGTATCACATTGATCAATTTTCATTTCAATCATATTTGCATTCCCAGAATAAGTCCCACTTGGTCATGGCACATAAGTCTTTTGAAATGCTGCTGGCCTTGATTTGCCAGCATTTTATTGAGGATTTTTGCATCAATGTTTATAAGGAAATTTGTCTTTAGTTTTGTTTGTTTGTTTGTTTTTTAAATATGTTTTATTTATTTCAGAGAGAGGAAGGGAGAGGGAGAGAGAGATAGAAATAACAATGATGAGAGTCATTGATCTGCTGCCTCCTGCACATTCCCCATCGGGGGTGGAGCCCATAACCCAGGCATGTGCTCTGACCAGGAATCGAATCATGATCTCCTGGATCGTAGGTTGGTGCTCAACCACTGAGCCATGCTGGTTGGGCTCTAGTTTTCTTATAGCACCTCTGTCTGGCTTTGATATCAGGGAAATGCTAGGCTCATAGATTGAGCTAGGAAGCGTCCCTCCTCTTCATGTTTTGGAAAAGTTTGAGAATGATTGGTTTTAGTTCTTTAAATGTTTGTTAAAATTCACCAGGTCCAGGACTTTTCTTTGCTAGGAGATTTGAGATTACTGATTCAGTCTCCTTACTTGTTATAGATCTATCATACAGAATAGGTTTTCTATTTTTTTCATGATCCAGTCTTGACAGATTTTGTATTTCTAGGATTTGCCTATTTCATCTGGGTTATCTAATTTGTTGGTGTACAAAAGTTTGTAATACTTTTTTAATCGTACAGCACTGATAGTAATGACCCCACTTTTTAAAAATTTTTTATTTTAGTTACTTGATTCTTCTTTTTTTCAGTCATGTAGCTAAAAGTTTATCAATCTGCTGATCCTTTTCAAGAACTAACTTCTGATTTCATTGATTTTCTCTATTTTCCTGTTCTCTATTTACCTGTGTTCTGATCCTAATTTAATCCCAAATCTACACATATCAGCTGGCTCACCCAGCGTCCTGTCATACTGACTTTTGATATAATGGCCTTCTGCAGAGGACAGCACCACAATGTGTCCCTAGAAACTCTCTCCAGACTGGCATCCGCCCATATTCAACCACAAGGAGCTCTTTCAGTCTGAAACTCCACATCTATTAATGTCTACAGCTGTGGGAGCAGGGCCGGTTATGGGAAAGAGTAAAGGAGATGTGCTAAGGCAATAGTGGTGGTTGGCAAGAAACGGTTCTATACATTTTCCTATCACTTTAGTAGCTCATCAGAGAGATGAAAATGTTAGCACATCTGAGAGGGTGGACTCTTAGGTTCTAAATGGTACTAGATCCTTAAAAGCAACAGCTCTCCCTACCTCCACCTATTAGAGCCCACTCCTGACATGCATACCAGCCAATATGGACATGAGGAAGCAGCCCCTCAGAGAAGCCAGCCTTGCCCCTCTCCAGGGATCTTGGTGCCAGTGACACAGGGAAAAAAAAAAAATCTGTCTTTGCCAGCCACTCCCTCACCATGCTATTAGGACTAGAGCCATAGTCAATGGAGTGTTTCTAACTGATCCCTTCTTTCCCCTTTATTCTCCCCCCGAAAAATGTAGTTTGATAAAATTCTTTTGCACTCTACAAGCAGATTTTATTTCTCTCCCTTTTCTCTGATTCAGCCAGCACATCCCTTGGGCAATAAAGGTCAGAAAATTGCCTCAATAACAGCTCCTGGCATTTCTCACAGAGTGCAAATTAGTGGATTCCAAACCAGGGGTCTGATTTTCGCTCTGCCTGATACAAAGCTATGAATCTTCCACAATCATCTTCCTGCATGCAGTGCACTCGTTTTATAAAAGCAGAAGATCCTTGAGAACAGTATCACACTGCTGCAAAAAAATATTTTTATCACCATGCTGCTCTGCGATGACTCAGAAAAGATACAAGACATAGGCAAGAAGATACCAACCAAAATCACGTTTCCTGAGGCACAGTGTTGGCCTGTTACGCAAGCCCAAGGAAAATCTGTATCCGCTTTATCCACATGGTGGTGCTAGCCTCAAAAAAATTACCCAGAAAAGACATGAAAACAGTTTTACTTTCTTCTCTTAACGATAAAGTTGAACACTATGGTCAAGACATCACTCATCTAAGGGGACTATACATTAATTCTGCAAATAAGCATCTAAAAAATATGAGCTTGTGCTAATCTTCATTCCCACTCTGCTTGTCCGGGGGATAAAAGGAACCAAATCACCATTCTTTTCAACTCACAGATTCCATTTTTACCAAGCCTGGGGCAGAAAAGCAGCTCCCACTGTGCTGTTGTATGTGTGCAGTCCTGGCACAGAGCCTCGCCGCGCCTGCGAGCGAGCTGGTCAACCAGCCACCTATGGCTCCTCAGCCGGCTCGTGTAAGTGCTGCTGGCTGTCAAAAAAGATTCTAGCAGCAGACATTTCACTGGTGCCTCTGAATAAAAGAAGGCGGGTTCAATGTGGGTGCCTTCCAAGTCAATAGGCAGAAAAGACTAGAAAGTCTGTTTTGAGCTTCTCAACCCAAAAATATGCTCTCCACCTGTCATACGACCAAGTCTCACCAGCTGCCTCTTCTTTTCGTGAAATCTAAATCTTTCACTTAAGTTTTTTTAAAGCTCACGGGAATCTCATTAAATATGCTAAATAGTACTTAGGCAATGTAGAAGATGCCAAATAGAACCAATTACCAGGTGTATAAACAAATGATTTTTTAAAACACTGTCCCTGTCAACACCAAATACCTCTTTCAACTTTAGAAAGGGAGAACTGACAAAAGTTCATTGATGTTCTTTATAAATCAGCCCTTACCAGATGCTGATACTGATAACCATGACACCCATGAGCACAAAGATACAGGTCCAAAGTGTTTTCAGACCTGGCCCTAGACACTGGCAGCTTGTTGACATCTGTGATTTGGGAAGTAGGACAAAGTGCCACTTGCCAATACACACAAATAGCCCCCTTTGCCCCCCCCCCCATAGACTTTAGAACCTTTTACATGTTTAAAATTCCCAACTTCAGTGATGAATTGCTAAGAATATTATTTCTATGTCTTCATTCATAAAATATACATTTTAACAGAGAAGGAAGGAAAGACCCTAGGAAAAATTCCCGTTAGAATGAGTTCATTAGATTGGCTAATTCACCCTTAGAATAGCAAGAAGCTAGACTCCGAGAAGATGGTGTATGGGAAAACTATGTGTCAACAAAGCCCAAAAAGTTCGGCAGTCAAGTTCTGAGGCCAAAGAATAACGTGGGGTACAAGCAAGAATGAGTCTGCAAGAATTTTCCCATTTATCACAGATCAGACACAGCAAAAGTGATGGCTTACAGGTTCCATCAAATTCACAGTTGCATTTTTTTGTCTCACACAGTTGCATCTTAATTTGCATTTGTTGCAAATGTTTAAAATTCTGGAGATGCCATCTAAAAGTCTAGATTTTGGACTTTTCTTCAAAAAAATAAAAAGTTTTGTCACCACTGGACAGAATTCCCATATGACAATAATTACTCAAAGCTGAGAAATAGCAGCTATGTCAACAGAGTATATGGCCACTTGTTTACCATAGTCCCCATCACCCCTACTGTGTCCTGCTTGGTCTGCCATCATTGCCACCACCACTCCCCTTTAAGTCCTGATCGATCTTGATTCCTAAGGGCCACACAGAGACAGAATCCTTAAAAGGAAGACAATGATGCCAACGGTGTGGGGAGGCACCAAAAGACACACAACTTTCTGAAAAATACATGGTCATACTTGACAGAACTGAAAAAAGCACCTAGAGAAAAATTAACATAGCATAGCTCATATTGGGCTAAGTAGAAAACAGAGGGACTCAGAGCAGTGTAAGGAGAGACAACTGAAAAACCATAAGATGTGATGAGACAGTTTTCCTGAATTTCAGCTTTCAGTTTATGAGGAGGCAAACCACAAGACTGACTAATGAGTCCTATGAAACGGCCCAAGACTCCCTGTGTGGCAAGGGTAGAGCCGATGTGTGTGCTTTCCCACAGCTTGTGGGTGAGGAGTGACGGAACTGAGCTGCCATCGAGGAGGCTTGGCCTAGGCTGAACATCCAGAAACAAATCATGTTCTAGAATTATACACACTAAACTCTGAGATAATTGTACATAATTATAAATTATTTGTGCTTAAACAATTGGTGCCTGGGTCTTAATTTATAGAGGTGACTGAGTGACAACACAGAGGTATGTGCCACTGAAAGAAAAATTAGTTGGTACAAGTCCCCTAGAAATGAGAGGCATGGCACACCATGCAGGGCCACCTGGGGAAGCACCAGAGCTGATCAGGAGGCAGAAGCAGGAGAGAGGAGAAAGCATGGTCTACATTCTAGACTGTGTTATTCGTGGAAAAGGCAAGGTAGGGAAGGAAAAGCACCTTAGGACTGGCAAGTTTAATGTTGGCAGCCTCTGGGCTGTAAGGGGTGATCGATCGTTAGTTGTCTGGTACCTGGCCCTGGGTGATTCGGCAGGGGAAATATTGTTTGGGTGAGAGTTAGATAAAGGAGTTAATTGAGAGTATGGATTCGGGGTGGGTTAGAGAATTTGTAATATGATTTGTGCAAACCTGCAAAAGCTTGGCTGCAGGGGAGCTGTAAATAACTCTGGCCATTAGTTTGACCCTGTGATTGATTAATGGAAGTTAATAGACAAGTACAGAATCTAAGAAAACAGATCATTAGTAAAGTTTAGGAAGTCTTCAGTTCAGTCCCTCCATTTTATAAATGAGGACATTGATATTTAAAGATATAATATCATTTGTCCCAAATCCACTGAAGCTTGTCAGCAGTGCTGCATGGAATAGAATTCCCATGTACTACTCCCAACTCTGTCTGACTTCTCTGCTACCATCTGTTACCGTATGCTGATATGCATACTGATATGCAATTCCCTTCACCCTTTTTCAGGACTCTAAAGTAGGCGATTGGCAAACTTTTTCTGTAAAGGATCAGATAGTAAATATCTTAGGCTTCCAGATCATACAGTTTCTGTTACACAGCTCCTCAACTCTGCCATTGCTGCTATAGACAATGCATAAACAAATAGGTGTGTCTGTGCTCCAATAAAATGTTATTTATAGACACTAAAATTGGAATTTCACAATGATTTCCACCTGTCATGAAATACTCTATTTTTTTTTAAAAAAATTTCAAGCATTTGAAAATGTAAAACTATTCTTAGCTTGCAGGCTATACAAAAATAGACAGCAGGCTGAGTTTTCCCCATAAGCCATAGTTATTAACCCGTGGTCTAAATAATGTCTGCATACTTCCTATAAAATCTCAGATGTTTGTTTGAACCAGATGACAGTTCACCAATGATAAAATGAAGCAACTAAACTTGAAGGTCCCTTGCAGACCACTGACCTTGAAGTTTTACTACTCCAAATAAGCTGTGAAAGGGAATCTATGGATTCTCCTTCATAGGACACTATCAAGAAGTACCTCTCTCAGATAGCTCTGGGAACCAAAGTAATTCAGGAATTATATTGTGAAGACCATTAGATACACAGAATTTTAAAGTAAAAAAATATATAAATCCGTAGAATAAGTTTAGGAAACAGGATTACATGAATTTCTCTACTCCAGGACTTCACAAACCTAATATGCATTAGGACTATCAAAAGGAGGGGTCTTCCAAAAGCAGACTCTCAGACAAGAACTTGGGTTCAGGTAATTTTGGTCAGAGGCAAAAATAGGAAACACAAATGATACAGGGAAACCTGAGAGAGGGAAATGAGAATAGTCATATGGCTTATGCTAATGAACAAGTTACTGTGTGAGTAACTGGAGCTCAGTCCTACTGGAAACTCTCTGAGAAACTATGATGTGGCTTCAAAATTATTCCACAGAGGGTGACCTCCCAGTGGTTGAGGGTTGTCTTGAGGGCATAAATAATCCCACACTTTACATTGCGCCTGTAAGGAGCCCAGAGGAGCTCCCAGAGTGCTGAAAAAAGCCCTCTGGGAAAGAAGAGAGCTTAAGGTGGGAAGCTACCAACATGCCAGCAACATCTACCAAGGCTATATTCAGAGGTGTTGAAGAGATAAAGCTGGGTGTCAACATGTTGGCTACAGAGGTAATGGTGGTGATGAGAGGGGAATCAAAATTTTCTTACCTCATATGCCCTCAAAACACTTTCTTCCATGAAGCATCTCAAATAATTTGACTCTAGAATTCCTTTATCCATGAAGTATCTGTCCTTGGAGAGATACTGCTCTAAGGTAAATAGAATAGTGCCAGCGACAGTAATTTCAATAAAATTAGAGGATCTCTTTAGGCATTATTTTCTAAAATCAATATGACAAAGCAGACACTAAATACCAAAAAGCCTCTGTTGTCATCTCTGGGGCAGAAACTAGGCCAATACATTTCACACAGTGCCAGGCATGAGGTCAACTCCAACATTAAAAAATTAAAAAAAAAAAAAAGCGAAGAACAATTCACCTCCAAATGAGGTTGCCATCTGAAGTGATGTAAGTCTGAGGGGGGACAGAATGTTCAAAGTGTAGCTGGAACCATGACAAGGCGTCACCATCTGCCATCTGAGTTCCATCTCCCTAGTCCTTTAACCATCTGCACACCTGCTCAGGCGTGTCACATTGAGGCAGGGAATGGCCGTGCCATCGTTAACGCAGTGGCAATAAAAACGAAAGCTCAAGATGAGCTCTAAGGACTCCCACATCACCACTTCCTTAAATTTGGAGTCTGCTTCCATGAAGAAACATATGGGAAAGAGATTCACAAAAGCCTAAAGCTGACATCGACGCAGGGCTGACATTTCTGTGTGATTTGGAATTTTTAGATTACTGGGTCATACAGAGAAAATCGGCAAATGATTAAAGGAGTAACAGCAAATGCTAAGCAGAACCTGACCTGGAATCCGTTGCATACATTCTCATTTTGAACATTTGTCAATGCAGGCATTACCTCTTCTCTTCTTATTTTTTTTATTCATATTTCATCTCTAGACCCGATTTTTCCCAAGAAAGATAAAATAAATCCACCTAAAACTAATGAAGGGCCTCTAAGTGCTCAAAGTAATCAGTTTTCCTAGAGAGCCTTGTGCAAAAGAGTACAGTTGGGGCTATTCCAGCTCTTTAGATCCCCCACACCAGAGAGTGTTTTACATAAATGTGGCCCCCACACATCCAAAGAGCAGTAGACCTCATTCAGGATGCATTCTGCGTGAAAGCTGAGTGTGCTGTCTGTCTTCAGTAGGCAACAGGATTTTCATTCTACATGTTAAGTAAGGTAGTCCCAGTGCAAGTGTTTCTCCTTAAATACAACTGCAAGGGTTCTTTTAAGTTAAGAATTTAAAAGATACCAATGTTAATAAGACAGTGTTAATAAGAACTCACTGGATGTATTGCATGCAGTAAAATAGATATTCTGTTTTCTAATTAGTTAGGGTAAGCATGTGAAGCAGCAGGGACACGGTACAACACAGCAGTCAGATGTACAAGCTCTGAGGTCAGACTGCATGGGTTCACCTGGCTGCACTGCTTACAGGCAGTGTGACCATAGCCAGCCATTAAATTCTCCAAGACTCAGCTTCTTTGTACGCAAATGAGGAATGATAATCCATGTAAATAAAATGCATGTCAATGAAAATGCATGTAAATTATTTACCAGGGTATCTAGAGCATAATAAGAATTTTAAAATGCTAGTTTTTTGTGGTAGGCTAAAAATGGCCCCCCAAAAGATATCCATGTCCAACAAACTGGAACTTGTAAATGTTGCCTTATGTGGAACAAGCATTTTTGGAGATGTTATTAAGTTTAGGATCTGAGATAGGAAGAAAATCTGGATTATCTGAGTGGCCCTGAATGCAACCAGAGGTCTCCTTATAAAAGGGAGGCAGCCCGTCTGGCGTGGCTCAGTGGTTGAGCATTGACCTAGGATCCAGGAGATCGAGGTTCCATTCCAGGTCAGGGCACAGGCTCGGGTTGCAGGCTCGATCCCCAGCAGGGGGCATGCACATGGAAGCAGCCCATCAATGACTCTCTCATCGATGTTTCTATCTCTCCTTCCCTCTCCTTTCCTTTCTCTGAAATCAATAAAGATATATTTTTAAAATAATAATAATAAAAAATAAAGGAGCTAGCCTTGAAGATTGGAGTGATGTGGTCAAAATACAAAAAATGCCAGCAGCCACCAGAAGCTGGAAGAGGAAAGGATTCTCCTCAGAACTTCTGGAGGGAGTGCAGCCCTGCCTACACCTTGACTTCAGCCCAGTGATAAAGACTTTGGTCATCTGGACTCCAGAATTGTGAGAAAATAAATTTCTGCTGTTTTAAGCCACCAAGTTTATGGCAATTTGTTAGAGCAGCCATAGGAAACTATTTTTATATATTTATATTAATTTTCGATTGCTGCACAACAAAACTTAGTGACTTAAAACAACAAACATTTATTTTTTCACAGTTTCTATGGGTCGGGAATCTGGGCACAGCTTAGCCTGAACACCTCTTCCTCAAAAGCTCTTACAAGGCTATGAGGCTACGACCAAGGTGTGGGCTGTGGTCTCATCTTAACACCTGAATGAGAACCATGCAGGGTTTGGATTCAGGCTTTCATGAGCCACTAGACTGAGGGCCTCAGATTCTCACTGAATGTTGGCCAGAGGCTGCCCTCAGTTCCTTGTCCCTCGGGCTTCTCCACAGGGCAGCTCACACCATGGCCACTGACTTCATCAGGGTGAGCAAGAGAAAGATGGAGAGAGAGGGATAAGATGGAAGTCAAGGTCTTTTTTAACCTCTCGGACATGATATCCCATCCCTTTGGCTTCATTGCTTGGTGAGAAGTGATTCACTACATCCAAGACCATTAAATACCCAGAATAACTAATGCACACAATCTTTTTATTTGATAGTTTTCCTGGCTGTTCTTCATAATCAGTGGATTATTTTAAATACTGAACTAGTCTAATTCACATTGATCTGCTTATTGTAAAATGCAGGACTGTTAAAAAAAATTCCCAGTCTTCCAATCTGCAACTGCTTAACTTGGACTTAAAAAATAAAGGAGAAGTAACAACAATATTTATGTAATTTTACATCTGTTTCCATGTGTTTCTGTGTAAACACTCCAACTCTGAACAAAATGTTGGCTATGTAGTTGCCCAGAAATGGCTTCTACCTGCCACTGTTGTGGTGAGAGGATTTTTCTAGAGGCTCAGCCTCCAGCTTAGAACCTCTCTTCTCATTCTCAATGGTTATTCTCTATGTCTCAGGGTCACAGGTGTCTCTCTCCCCCAAGAATCTATGCTTAGCCTTCAAAACTGTCCTATTGTTTCACTAACGCTTTGCTCTTTGGTTGCTCATACCACTTAGATCAAATTTCATAGAACCTTTGAGCTGAAAATATCTTAACTCTGTCTAATCAAACTCTGAAAGAGAAAAGCTCAGAGTGATTTCTCTCTGATATTCTCTTTTACTCTCAGAGTCAGAGTTGAGTCTAGAGCCTATTGTCTCAATTCCTAATGAAACAATGTGTGTGTGTGTGTGTGCGTGAGTGTGCACTGCTCATGCACTGCTTTTAGAAACTCTGATTAGTTCTCAAGTACACAAAATGTACTCAGGAAATGTTTGTAAGCAACATCAAAATCCAGACTAGAACAAAAAATATATGTCCAAAAGAAACATAGCCCTGTGATGAGGACTCTGAAAGGAAGTGAAGTTAATGTGTGACCTTAGCCCCAGGTAGAACACTAATTCCTTCCTCGCTTCATGTCCTAGTGTCAGTCAAAGGCCAGTCAAGAAGCAGAAATCCCATAATAATTTGAACAGGAAAGGTTTAACATGAAGAGCTATTAACTATTAACAGGGGATTAGCTACCAAGAGAGGATAAGAGAACTCTAAAGAGTACCCGAGGTCTGAGTGAAAGAACCCCTAGGAAGGAAGGGCCCCCCACCCAGAGGAGGGAATAGACCTGGTGAGAGAGCTGGGAGGGGGGCCTCCTGGGTGGAAGAGAAGCTGCTGGCCTGCCCGAGGCCACAGTTGTTCCACAGGCAGAGGGCCAAGGCTTGAGGGCAGGGACCCACCATTGGTGCCCATGGAAGCCTTCGGCAGAGGTGGCTGTGGAATTCGCTGGGAAGCCATCAGAAGCACCCACAGGACTCACCTGGAAGCCACCCACGGGGACGCTGCTTAGCTCACAGAGCAGCCGGCTCTCCAGGAAGCTGCCCGCCGGTGAACCACTGAAACTGGCTGGCAGTCCCCTCCCCTGGCTGGCCTGGGCAGGGTGGCCAAACACCGCAGGATCAAGGACAGAAGGCACATCTGACCCGGGAAGGAAAGCCCCTGCTGCAGGGTTTCCTCGTTGCCCTCTATTGACAAAACTTAACAGGGTTCCAGGAGGTAAAGAAGAAATGTTTACAAAACCCATTTCAAGCAGGACGTCGCAGGGTGGGTTCAGAGCTGAGAGGCAGTAAATCAATAATGGGTGGGCTTTCATCATCAGTGAAGGGGCACAAGCTCCAGCCTCAGCGCCACCAGCTTGCTGACACCCGGGGAAGTCTTCGACATGTGACTCCACACATGACGCCTGGGCACCGCCCTACTCCCCTTCATCCAATCTATGAACCATTTTGAGTCTGAGAGTCCCAGTGAGCCATCCTGTTACTTTAACATGTAATAACTGAAAGTACCAAATAAACAAAACGCAAGTATCAAGATTCCTAGAACTCACACTAACAGTACTTTTTCTATTTTATTTTGCCAGATACCAAACTTTAAGACAATTATTACTTGATCCCTATTGCTTCTTGTGATAGTGTGATTATAATAAGAAACATACCTTCGGTCTTTGTCCCCAGTTCCTGACACAGAAGTTTCTGAAACTGTTGAAATTTCCTGAGTGACAAGAGTAAAAGGAATAGCTTTTGTTATTCGTTATAAGCCCACTTCAACCATATCGGAATGTATGCCAACACAGTGGCTCTTGGTGGGCTCCTGGATAGCTTCAGTTTTCTTCTGGAGGGTCTATGGGAGAATTCATTTCCTTTCCGGGCTTCTAGAGGCAAGCTACACTCCTTGGCTCACAGCCCCTTCCTCCATCTCCAAAGCCAGCAGTGTATCACCTTCTTTTCTCCTCTGGCCACTGCTCCTGTCCCCACAGTTTCTGACTGATATATCTCTTGTGCCTCCCTTTTTCAAAGACCCTTGTGATTATATTGGTTCCACCAGGAAAATCTCCCCAGGTAAAGATTGTAAATTTAATCACATCTGCAAAAAATCTTTTGCTATGAAAGGTAATATATTCACAGTTCTAAAGATTAATGTATGTATACATTCAGGAGGCCATCATTCTGTCTATCATACAATCCTTCCTAAACTTAGTCTCTTGAATGTTACCTGGGTTTTGCTTCATGTATATTTTCTCATATAAAAGGGTCCCTAAACCTACCAACCCAGCTTTCAAGGTGTCATGAGTCACCAGATACCTTTGGTTTCAATTCAGGTCCACTATTCTTAATCTTCCTAAGAAACTTTTATTTAATCCATTTCTTCCTTGTAGTTCCTTTTTATTAAACAATAAAATAGATAATACTTTAAATTATAAATTTACTAGACCTAATGATACAAGACTCCCCACAGACCACTAAACTACTCTATCAACCTTTCTATATGTTCTTGAATTATATTCCAAGAGGTGGAGAGATTTCTAGATTACTAAACAGAAATAGAAATGGCCATTTAGTGTGAGCACGTGTGCATGCACACAAACACAAAATCCCCCAGAAGCCTAAAACTGCTTACTTTATTTCCCTCTCAGTTCCAAGTTCTCTTTACTATCATTCTGCATCTCAATACATATATGGCAGTAGAGAAAGTGGAAAACATAATTCATTCTAGGGCATTTAAAGATTCTCTAAGCAAAGACATTTTTTAGACAGTGTCAAAATGGGGCTAGGAAACAACAGTGAGATATTACTACACACCTATTAGAATGGTTAAAATCCAAAATGCTGACAACACTAAATGCTGGTGAAGACATAGGGCAACAGGGATTCTCAGTCATCGGTGGTAGGAATGCAGAATGGTACAGCCACTTTGGAAGACAATTTGGCAGCTTCTTACAAAATTAAATATACTCTTACCAGATGATACGATTATCTACCTAGAAAACCCAAAGCATTAATTAGGGTAGGTTAAGCTGTCCTAACAAATAAACAAAATTTCAGTTGCTTAAAGGACAGGAAATTTATTTCAGTTTAGAGGAAATGTTGCTGGTCAGCAGACTGCTCTCCATGCTGCTATACAGCAACTCAGGATACTTCCCCCTTGTAGCGCCACCCCTCTCCCCAGGGGGCTTGATATTATATGCAAGGAAATACTTGCAACATACATAATGAAGTGTTGTTTTCCAAAATGTGCAAAAAGTGACTACAAATCAATAAAAGCTTTTCAGATAGCCAAATGGATCCTCCTTAGAAAACAATTCAGAGACTATTGTATCTAAAGCAGGTTCATTTGGAGGTACATCCCCTACCTTAAAAGTGTTAGCAAATATTTTCCCACCAACATAGTTGCTTTCAAGGGTTTTGGCAAGAGTCACTGTAAGAAATAGCTGATAGAGGTATAAATTAGTTACATTTCAAATGTGTCTGGCTTTTGACCCAGCTATAACACATCTAAGAATCTAGTCTATAGAAATATTAACTCGAGGGCATAGAGAGAATCACTACTGGTCTCTCTGCTTGAAAAATATTCTTTTCAGGCATCTGTTGCCTCTGTCCCCTCAGCTCCTTCTGTTCTTGGCTCAGACCTCATCTTTTCAGAAATATTTATTTCCATAGACAATCTTATTTAAAATTGTAACACCTCTATTCCCCTTCCCTGTTTTATTCTTCTTTGTAGCACTTACCGTCATCTGGCATTCTATATAGTTTAATTATTTTTATGGTCCAACTTGTCCCAGTGGTATATAACTCCATTTATGCTGTCATTGTTTATTGCTTGTATCTCTGGTGACAAAATAATTCTTGGCACAGTAGGTGCTCAATAAGTATATGTTAAATAAATGGGCAAATTTCAACATTGTTTATAATAGTAAAAAAGTTTTAGAAACAACCTTAATGCTAGCTAAATAAGTAATAGTAACTCTATTACTAAAAAAAATTAGGTTACCATTTAAAATATGCTGTATATCCATGTATACCAACAGATAAACATACCCATGATATGTTTAAATTAACAAAAAGCAATTATTGAACAATATATGCAAATATCTGGAAGAATATATCATCCACTACATTGCTTAGCTCTGGAGAATGAAACTGAATAGGGGAAGGAAGGAGAAGGGTAAATAAAGAAATGGCTCTAATTGTGTCACTGCCTTCTAGCAGGTGCTGAGCTTTGTTCAGGCCAAAAGACCTCAAGAACATCACTTCATCTTGACTTGAACCCAGTGCCACCCTGAGGCCCCAGCACTGTGTCTGTCATTTGGACGGCCCCTCTCTGACCATCATCAGGCTGTGCCCCTTCCGCAGGGCAAGGAGTTCATGAGAACATGCCCGTCTGACGCCCATGCTCCCCCATATCTACACAACAGTCTAGGTGACCAGGACCTCAGAATTCCCTGTCCAACCAATAGCCTGGAGCTCATTTCCAAGCCTGCCTGGACTTTTTCCCAGGACAGTCCTCCTGAGCAAGGGCTGGGCCAACAGTGTCCTCTCCCCTAGGCCTGAATGGCAGCCAAGAGGCAGCTGCCAGGACTTAGTGGACAAAGCTTGGATGTGTGGGCTGGGGAATCCCCAGGACTCCTCTCGTTACAGAACAAAACCAGGGCTGTGAAGGCAAGGGGGTGAACCACAGGCTGGGGGCCTTCATTTGTCCTTTCACTCCAGGTCCCACAAATGCTAGGGATAGTCCCGCCTGACCTTAACCACGTCAACCTTCTCTACCAAAGCTCGAGTCTTGCCAATGCTGGAAATTCTTTCCAATCTCATGTTGGCCTAAATGCACTTCCCGTCCTTTGGATTGGACTTTACTGAAACAGAAACCAACTGCTTTCTGAAGGCAGCAGATCACTGACTGGGACACAAACCACAAATAGTCCTGGTCACCTAGACTGTTGTGTAGATATGGGGGAGCATGGGCGTCAGACGGGCATGTTCTCATGAACTCCTTGCCCTGCGGAAGGGGCACAGCCTGATGATGGTCAGAGAAGGGCCGTCCAAATGACAGACACAGTGCTGGGGCCCAGGGGCCTGAGCCTCAGGGTGGCACTGGATTCAAGTGAAGATGAAGTGATGTTCTTGAGGTCTTTTGGCCTGAACAAAGCTCAGCACCTGCTAGAAGGCAGTGACACAATTAGATTTCTGCCTTTCTGAAGGCAGAAATCCAGTCAGCAATTGAGGCCAGTGAATTCAACCATGCCTGTCACTGACCGTCATCCTTCACCACTATCCAAAACCCAAGACCCTCTGGTCATGTGTCCTTTCTTCTAGTCTCACCCCACTCAGTTCTACATCTCTCCTCCCGAAATCCACCTACCATCTCTTCCATTAGTGACAAATCCTTCAGCACTTCTCTTATTACTCTCTAGGATCCTCATGCTTTGTAAGCTATCCTCAATTTTCTACCTTTCCTCAAAATACTCCCTCTACTTGCTGGTTTCCACCTCCCAATCCTAAATTACTCCTTGTCTCACTGCCCATAGGATGAGAAGAGGGACATTAATATTTTTCTTGCTCGATATTGCTGCCTTTGGATGGTTGTTCCTCTAGAAAAAGCACTTCCTGTAAGGGTTATACCATCTGTCTGTAGCTCCCACTCTTTCCCTTGTCGTCGTCATTATGACTTTCCAATTACTAGTCACATTAATTATGTATTTGGGCACCTGACTCAGATTTATTACTCTCCTTTCTTCTCTAGTTCTGTCATTATTCTGGGTTCCAGATTAATTTGATGTCCACATGCACAACCTATCTGACCACAGTCCCTTGACTCCACTCTATGTCAGCAATTTACTTATTCCAAATCCAGTTCTTTGCTATTTTTTAAAATTATCCTACCTCTTAAACTAAACTCCTGATATACACCCCAAATGTGCATTTTTCTACCATTTCTTACCCCTAATCCTAACTATCCCTATTCTTACACCTTATCAACACCGCCAAACATGTAATCTCACACTTCCCCCAGTGTGTCTGCCCCTGTGTACTGACTGGATTTCTAGTCAACCTCCAATTATCATTGTAAACAAACATCAGATTGCATCATTCTGCTACTTAAAATTATTTAAAGGCTCTTCATAAGTTTAAAAAATTTTTAATTCCTTAAAAATAGCTTTTATAATTTGGCGTTGACTGACCCCTCCAATCTTATTTCCCACTCAACACATACCCTGCATTCCAGCTTTGCTGACCTAGTGAGTTCATTTTTCCATCTACCTAGAATGCCTTTCTTCCCTAACTCAATCTTAAAAAACAGTTTAATTTTTTTAATTAAATATTTATTTTTTATAATTATAGATTCACATGCAGTTGTAAGACATAATACAGAGATAAGAGATAACCCATGCACCCTTTTTCCAGTTTCCCCCAATGGTGTCATCTTAGAAAACCATAGTATAATATCAGAACCTAGATATTGATATTGATATAGTCAAGATACAGAAGAGTTCCATCACAAGGATTCCTCATACTTTCCTATAATAGTGAAACACTCACTTCCTTCCTACTCCTATACCCTTCTTCACTCCCAACCACCACTAATCTGTTCTCCCTTTCTATAATTTTGTTCAAGATTGTTATGTAAATTAGGTTACACAGTTTATAACCTTTTGAGGTTGGCTTTCTTCATTCAGCATAATTCTCTGGTAAATCACTTGTGATGTTGCATATATCACAGTTCATTCTTTTATTGCTGATAATATTCCATGGAGTGAATACACCATGGTTTGTTCACTTACCCATTAAAACCATCTCTATTGTTTAATTTTTTTTAATAAATAAAGCTACTATAAACATTCATGTAAAGGTTTTTGTGTGAAAATAAGTTTTCTATTCTTTGGGATAAATATGAGAGAATATAATGGCTAGATCATATGTTTGCTGCATGTTTAGTTTTTGTTTTTGTTTTAAGAAACTGCCAAAGTATTTTCCAGAGTAGCTATGATTTTTCACATTCCCACAAGCAATGTCTGAGTGATCTGATCCAGTTTTTCTGCCTCCTCACCAGCATTAGCTGTGTGTTTTTTTAGGTATTGAGTGATAGCTTATTGTGGTTATAATTTACGTTTTCCTAAAGTCTAGTAATATTGAACATCTCATGTGTTTACTTGCCACCTGCAAATCCTCTTTAGTGAAATATCTCTTCATGGATTTTTCTCTTTGTATTTTTTGAATAGTTGACTTGTAAGAGTTTTTTATTTATATTTTAGGTACTAGTCCTTTGTCAAATATGTGGTTTGCAAATATTTTCTCCCAGTCTATATCTTGCCATTGAATTTATTTTTCACTTTTGTCAAAAATAGGTTGGCATATTTGTGTGTATATATTTCTGGGTTCTCAATTCTGTTCGATTGATTTATGTGACTCTCCTCCACCAACACCACACAATCTTGATTACTGTAGCTCAATCACTCTTAAAATCAGGTCGACTGGTTTCTCCAACTTTTTTTTGCTTTTTTAAAAATTATTTTATTGATTCTGTTCTTTTTACCTTTCCTCATAAATTTCACAACAATCTTATCTAGATCTACATAAACATCTTGCTGGAATATTGATATGGAGTACATTAAATCTGTATGTCAATTTAGGAGAATTGCATCTTTTTATCACTGAGTCTTCCAATCCATAAAGACAGTATGTCACTCTATGTAAGTAATCTCCTTTGATATCTTTCACCAGCATTTTGTAGTTTTTGCATATATGTCCTGGGCATGTTTTGTTAGATTTGTATCTTCAAATTAGATTTTATTAGTTGAGTGATTATAAACAGTAATAGTATTTTATAGATGCCTGTCTACTTGTCTGTCTCCATTAAACTGCAAACTTGGTTACAATGCAGACACTGTCTTGCTTGATGTTGAATCCCTACACTAGAATAGTGTCTGACACATAAATGTCACTCAATAAATATATTTTGGAAACCTATCATTTTGCTGCCCAAAATGTTTAGGAGCTTGTTTGTAACTTTCATGAGGAAGTTCACACTCATTTATTATTGAAGTTTCCACCACTACCTTATATAAATCCTTCCTTCAACCAAAATGGTTATCTTGTCTCCAGCACCCACCTACCAGCCTGCATTTCTACCTACCAGTCTAGAGAATGGTGTAAACAAAAGGATCTTACTTCATGCCTTATTTCTACCTTTTCTAGAATCCTTTTCTAACCGCCGTGACATCATTTTTTTCATTATATTTTTGAACCATCTTGACATATACTGACTCATTTTATTTCTATCTAGTATACCAGTATCCCCAGGATCTCCATATCTTCAAGACATGCAAGTCGGATCTGAGTCTTTCGTCCTTAACATATGGCATAGTGCCTTGCATCTCTTGCAGATAGGTACTCACTAAACATTTGCTGTTGAAGAAAAATAAAAATTAAAATTGGGAGTGTTTTAAGGGGATCTAATATTAAGCCACAAATTAAGAGAATTGGTTTCTCTGTCTAGCTCGGCTCTTTACTCACTGTCACGTAGTAACTTGATACAGTCACTGGACCCCCTAGTCTTTACTTTCTTCATCAGTACAATTGGAATAAAACTTGATTATATGTAGAGACCTGAAAAGATATTCGAAGTTGGTGGTGATTACGTTCAGGTGGTTTTTAATAGAATTGTTTTTGTCTGAGTGTTACAGATAGCTCAAATGACCAGTTTCACAGGTAATGGACTAAGAAAGTGAATTCAAGAGAAGAGTACGGGAGTGAGCTGCTAGTTCCATATTAACTCAGCCTGTTTCAAGCCTCATTCTATGGCAGCTGCCCCATGGGACAAGCCTCTGATTTGAGCGATCGGCTCAGCCAGCACTGACCTCCTATTCACTAATTCTCAGCTAATGCACCCACGTGTGCAAACTCACTTTTGCTCACAGATTGATTTCTCTATGAAATGTCTCAAACACAAATATTTTAGAAGTGAACACAGCACAGGTTCTGTTTGCCCAGTCACTTTTTGGAAAAAAAGAAAGTCGAGGTAATTGTGGTTGCACAAAAGGTTTCAAGCATTAACAATCCATGGGAAACAAGAGCCCACAGAGCTACGATGGCAGAAGGTGAGAGACAAGGGACAGAGCAGCAAACAGCTCAAGGAAACTGCTTTTGCTGCCAGAAAAAGGTGTCCAGCTCATCTGGTGCAGAATAGTGGGTCCTACCATTCCTCAAAATTTCTTTCATAAGATCATAGAATGGACCACACAAACAAGAAGGTCAGAAAAATCATCTGAAGGGAAAACTTATCTTTGAGCCTCTTCTCAATGGAACCTAAAGGTGGAGCTTGGGATTCTAGAGAAATATTGTTATAACTCAGTAGAAAATAATTTTAGCAGTTTCTGTAGGAGGAAAGAGAAGCAGATGAGTCAGACTAGCTTGGGCGTATAAAGGGCCAGTAGGAGCAGTAATGATCTGGGACAAAGCGGAGAGAAGGAGCCAGATGGAAAGATATTTGGCTCTCTGTGTTTGACATAATTTTAACTCTTGATCCCCAATGTCAATTATGTCTCAGTTGGGGCTATTATGTACTTAGTAACACGCACACACACACACACACACACACACACACACGCGCGCACACACACACACACACACAGAGTGGTTGCTGCTAATATTTCACTATTTTAAGAAGTGGAATTTGGGAAATCGGTATTGTAAAGTGGATTACATCACTAATTCAGCTCTTTTTGAGAAGCTTGAAGGGAAAAGCATGAACAAATGATGTACATTTATAAACAGGAGGTTTTTACCCCGGTAAAAAGGTTATAGTTTCTTTTCGGAGGCAAGTTTGCTGTTACAGAATGCTTTTTGATAAAATATCTCAGATAACAATTAACTTTTCTTTTGCCACCCTGTAAAGCCTCGTGGGATTCACTCCACTGTCTTCTGGGTGTGTAAGCGTTCTTGACTGCTGTGCCCTCAAGTTGAAGAAAATCTTCGAACGCTTAGAAACGGCTTTATTTCCTGCCCTCCTGCCCCCACGGTAACAGGAGCTACTTCACATTAGCAGGCTCCCCTCCTCCCGGGGTATGCGACATCACTTTCAGAAGCCTCAAAACCAAGCCAAACTTACCAGTGATCTCCTTCTACCCTGTAGCTGAATCCTAGTAACCGATCAGTTAACTTGCACCTCAGTTCCGATGATCCTGTCCCTTCCTGCCTTCTTCTGTGCTAGTCTTAGTCCCTGCCTGGAACATAGCTTAGGCCACGACCCTGGGCATTACCCTAAACTTCCTCTTCCTCTCCTTCCAACTGAGTAATTGTCAGATTCTAGCAACTTTACCTCCTAAATAGCTTTGAAGTCCGATTTTCACTCACTTCAATGTGGGCTGCTATCAGTTCACACCTCCCCCCTATTAGTATTATCACAGCCTCTGGATTCCTCTCCTGGCCTCCACATTTTCTGCTCTCAAATTATTCTCCATGCTGCAGCTGGAATAATCATTCTAAAGTGTCTGTTCTCTTCTTAAATCCCTGTAATCACTTCCTTTCACTCCCCAAGTAAAGTCCAAACCCCTTAACAGGAATAAAGGGCTCATCCTGGTATAACTCCAGTTACCACACTGACTTTGTATTGCTCACCCCTCCACCCACATCACCTCCAATCTAGACTCCAGACACATTGAACTACTTTCATTTCCCCCAAACAAGCCATTCTCCTTCTCATTTCCTGGCCTATGTTCATACATGGAGCCTACTCATCCTTCACATCCCTGTTTAGAAGGTACCTCCTCCAGAAGTCTTTTCCTGCCTCCCCAAAATGACTTATGTTCCCTTCTAAGTGTTGTCATGGAAACCTGTACTTTACCTATTATAGAAGTTCCGTGCTGGAGTATAATTGTCCGCTTACTAACTTCTATTTTCCCTTGGACTGTAAGCCCCAGGAGTTCAAGGCATGAATAGGTCTTGTCTCTGCATTCTCATATCTGGTACATATCCTGGCACATTCAAATGCCACAATAAATGTTAGCTGATGAACTCACACACACCCAGGCCCTAGGAATGAGGTCATGCCATCATCTTGCCGCTTGCTCACTTACATCCTTTAGGGACAGTAGTCTTGCCCTTAAATCTCCAGTCCTGTGGCTGGACTCAAAATTCTTTGAAGTCTTCTCATTGTTCTTCAAATAAAGTCTAAAACCCTTGATATGACATAAAAACCCGATTCCATCTAGCCTCTGTGTCAATACCTTTTGTGGTAGCCAGCCTCCAAGACTGTCCAACAATCCCAGCCTCCTGGTGTTAACATTCCTGTGTAATATGCCCCATGTTGTATAAGTATTAGTCTCAGTGACCAACAGCATACAGTAAAAGCGATGACTTACCACTTTTGAGATTAGACCGTAAAAGTCACTATATCCTCTAAATCTATCTCCCTGGTGGCTCATGTACTCTGGAGAAAGTTAGCTGTCCTGCAGTGAGCAACCCTACGGACCCATGTGGTGAGAAACAAGGTCCCTGGCCTACAGCCAGTGAGGAGCTGAAGAACCCAGCCAACAGCCTTGTGCGAGAGCCTTCTTGGAAGCAAATGCTCCAACCCCCAATCAAACCTTCAGATGGCTGCTGCCACAACCAATATTTTTATTACAACCCCACGAGAGACCCTGAGCCAGAATCATCATCTAAGCTGCTCCTGGATACCTACCTTGCACAAACTATGAAGTCATAAATGTTTGTTGTTTTAACCCACTAAGTTCTAGAGTCGTTTGCTATGTAGCAATAGACAACTAATATAACATTCTAGCTCCATCACTGCCCACTGCCCCTTGCTAGACTTCTGTCACTTCCAGAACCATGGTAGGCTCCCTCTTGCCTGCAGATCTTCTTACATGCTGGTCCTTTCCTCTCGTCACCACAATTGCTTTATATATCAGCCTAAATAGCATTTTCTTAGGAGCTTTCCAAGTCCCCCCAGGCCAGATCTAGCCATCTTTTATATGCTTTCAGAACAGCTGGCAATTGTCCTTCTTAACCTTTTTTACATCTATTATATCACTCAGTAACTGTTGGTGGATTTGCCAACTATTTGCCAAATGCTGTACTATGGAAGGGGCAAAACAAGTGTTATCCTGCCCTTATAAAGTTTATAATCTAGAGTAATTCTTGACTTAATTATTCATACTTAATCATTTACTTCATTACATACATTTTATATTTATAATTACTTGTTAATTTCTGTCTTTTCCACTGGCATAAAATTCCATGGGGGACTCTGGCTCGATGTCCCCCAGGATCACCCCAGTATCTAGCCAGACATCACTCATTCAGAGCCTGGTTATGACAGGGCCGTGGCAGTAATCATCAGAGGACTACAGAGTAAGCCAAGAGTAGAATTGTTAGTAAATCACATCACAAAACCCATTTTGTCTTACTTTCCTAACAGGCTCTTGTCACACCTCTCATGTGCTTGTCTTCCTTTCACTCCCCAGCCCCACCCAGGGACACCAAGTGTCTTTACAGCATAAAGGGCTGTAATAACAGAAGAAGTAGACTAAGTCAACGGACCAAGGCTCTCGGCCTGTCCTTTGCCGCTAAGTAGTTGTAAAATTTAGGGCAAGCTCCTCACCCTTTCTGCATCCTCTCATTTTTTATTTGAGAAATAAATGAGTCAGATAAAATGAGCACTAAAGCCCTTGCAGAGCACTGCGCTTCTATTTGAGATTCTTCAAAATGAAAGCATTAGAATCAGCCAATACATTGCATCTGCATAGAACATTTAATTTCTATCAAAGGACTTTCTTATATATTAGTTTACCTGACTCTCACAAAGAACTAATGATAGTGTTATTAATCCCACATCCCAGTTAAGGACATGAACAACTTAGAGACATGTGAGGGCTTAAGATCTGCGGGGTTTCCTCTTTGATCCCATATTTTTGTCTAAATATTACATTAATGCTTCAAAAGGCACTATACGCTTCCTCAGGGAAGACTTTGTTTTGTGTGGACATTGAACTCTGGAGTCCTCAAATTCCAGACTGCGTGGTGAGCGTAATGTGGCCGGTGATAAAATAAGAGTCTACATACCTAAGACACTGAGTGAGCACAGGAGAAATCACTTTGACTCCATCATGCTGCTTTAGGGATTACTTTATATTTGCTGTTTGAGTTTAGAAAAATAAAATTCCATCCAGCCAGGCATGGCTCAGGGGTTGAGCATTGACTTGAAATCCAGGAGATCTCGGTTTGATCCCTGGTTGGGGCACATGCCCGGGTTGCGGGCTCAGTCCCCGGTTGGGAGCGTGCAGGAGGCAGCCGATCAATGACTCTCTCTCATCATTGATGTTTCCCTCTCTCTCTATCCCTCTCCCTTCCTCTCTCTGAAATCAATAAAGATATTTTTTTTTTTTAAATTAGAAAAACAAAATTCCTTTAAAATGTCAAGATGAAACACTGACTCACTTCAAGAGGCTGCCTCTCCTTTGCCCCTTTCCTTGGTTTTGCCTCCCTGCCTCCCCCGCCCCCCGGGTTCTGTTCTTAGACCTGCTCACTGCACCTCATCTTCCTGTCTGAATCCAGCTACTCCCACCTCAACAACAATCCACATACTGACAGCTCCCGAATATTTATATCAAGTTCCAACTTCCCCAAGCCCCAGACCTATGTTACTAATCACCAACCAGACAGCTCCATCAGGATGTGTCATGGCCTCATCCGTGCCTAAACATCACCAAGAGGGCCTCACGAGTCCCATGGTCTAAAGCAATGATTTTCAGTGTGCCAAGAGAATTTTTAAAACATGCAATACCTGACTATTTAGTCAGGAGCACTGACCTCTTATTCTTTAGACTGTTAAATAAAAAAATGACAACAGCCAACACAATAGCCATCCAGTGTGAGTGAATCAAAATTATACTTTTTTTTTCCAGATCGGCAAAAATCATAGTGTGCTGCAGGATTTTCATAATTAATTTACATGTACCATGAGATGAAAAAGGTTGAAAACCACTGCTCTAAATGGCTCTCTTCTATGACCCTCACCATAGGGTGAGAAATCTGCAGGCCAGTGAGACCTGCCCACCCAGAGTCCACGCCCTGACTTATGAACCATGCTCCAGGCACCCACTTCCAAAGTGTCCAAAGTCCTCCTTCCCAGGTTGATTCTCCTGAGGGCAAGCTGCACCACTTTTACACATCCCTAAGTGTGAGTGTGACTCCTTGTTGGGGGTGTGGACAGAACTGGCAGGCTGGGGAGTCCATACATAGTGTGTAATGGAGACAGTGGGAAAGAGAAAGGGGTGAGCCATGGGTCTGGGCATTTTCACACAGCCACACTCCAGCATGGAACCCAGAGGAGTCCAAGAATTCTACACTTGAACATATGCAGAAAATATAACATTATTTAATAATGTGTTAGCTTGATTTATAACTTTTAAATATTTAGACATATGGAATGCAAACCTCCCTTTAATAAAGCCCCCAAAATACAAGCAGGTCTGGCCACCACATACTTAACACACCTAAAATCAAACCAATCTTTGCCTCTCCAACTGTCTTAGCTTAGGTTGCTTGAAAAGTACCACCTGCAATATGAACTTACCTGCAAGTAGTTTACATGAGAGGTGATTGATCCCTAAGGAACAGGAGTGTAGAAGTGGAAAGGGTGGAACAGGAGGGGGGAAAGCCAACATAAAAGTGTGTTATTGAGGTTCCACTGTGAGCATCAGAGCCTGATTCGGGCAGACACCCCTAAGAAGATACAGAATGCCTTCCAAAGGAGAGAAGTATAAGCATTTATCCTTTTAATCCCTCCCACATTGATTTATGGTTGTACTACAAGTGCTACTTCCCTCAAACTTTTTGTGCTTGGCCTCAGGGAGCACCCCCAGGGCAGAAAGTGAAAACATAGAGACCCACAGGAGGCAAGATGTTCTCAGCACAAGTGAACTGAAGCTGCCCTATAGTGGTCTACCCCAACCATGGTAAAAAACAGAGGGGAAGCCAAGAACATCAAGTATGTGTGCTATACCACCCTACCTTCTTCCCTTCCTCCCAGCCTAAGCCTCTGTTCTTCCACAGTGTCTATTGTTATTAATAGTTCCACTAGCCAAAGAGACTCTCAAGAAGAGAATTCTGGAGTCGCCCTCACTTCCCCTCCCTCATCCTTCTCACCCATCAGTCACAATAACATCTTGACAATTCTACCTCTGACATATTTCTCAGCTGGAGCTCTTCCTCTGCATTTCCCTCTACTTAGTTAAGTCCAAGCCCAACTGCAAAGGCTTATACCCAGATCTCCTTGGGGGGGCGGGGGGGGGGGATTCCATGGCAGCTGCCTCCTGTAGAAAGCATTAACTGACTTTTTCTAGGGCCTCCCTCTGACCCATCTCTCCCAACTCTAGTCTCATCTATACACCTCTATGTGTACTATCATGTAACTATTCTGTGTTAGGACTTCACTGTCCCCATTGCTACAGAAGCAAATCAGAATCCCACACCTAGCCTACAAATATCCTGACTTTCTTTCCAAATTTACCCCATCCCCAGCTCATCTCTCTCTCTCTCTCTTATTCTCTCTCTCTCTCTCACACACACACACACACAATGCTCCAGTCACACCCAACTTCTCACATTCTCTAAGCCAACCTTGTCCTTTCATGCCTCCACATTATTATTCATGCTGTTTCCTCAGTCTAGAAACCATTTCTGCAGGGGCCACCCCCTCATACCTTACACATCTGCTAAATCCTTGGGCATCTGTCAGGACCCAACTGAAATGCTACCTCCTCTGACTCCTCCGGGCTGATTCAGTGCTCCTAGCCCTGCTGGGGCTCTTAAATCATGTCCTACTGATGCGCTTGCATGACTCTCTCCATCTTTGGAAGTTCTTCCAAGTCAGGAAATTATGTTTTATTCATCTTTGTATTCTTAGCACCCAGCACAGGGGTTGGCACAAAACAAAGTGACATGATTGTTAGGTAAATGTTAGAATGAGCAATTCTGAGTAAAAGAACAACTCCTTTACATACCTCTAGCTTAAGAGACACTTGACAGGGGAATTCAGAAGGCAAACAGTGCTGAAGAGAGTTGCTGTCCATAAAGAACGGAGAGGTGAAGTTGGCCGAAAACCACTAAGTCATTGTTGTTTCTGAGAGAAGCAGTAAACAGGCGTTAATGTGGTATTTAACACAAGAGCAGCAAGTAACAGCAAAGAATGAACTGGAATAGGCAGGGCTAATGACACGAAAATTACCTACCACGGTCTATAGGGAGGAGAAAGAAAAAAAACAGTAAAATATTTGGAATCAGTCCTGTCTCAGTTTAATCCTCATGACAGTGTATGTCTTTTACACTCACTTAACTTAAAACCTTGCTTTACAGAACATTTTACAATTTGCAACTGTAATGTAAAATTAGCTACTTTCTGCTTGAGTCCAAATTAACAAGAATATGCCATTATAAAAAGGATCTATCTTTGAAGCATTTGGAATTACAAATGCAGAGCTGGGGATGGGGGCTTGGCAGAGTGATATCCCCAACTCAAGAGGACCAAGGACCTAAGCACTAGAAAGAGCAGCCAAAAGAGTAATTGCCATCCAGAAAGTTCCTACCCGCGCCAAGAGGAGTAAATGCAGAACAGCAAATAGAGCTCAAGAACTTGAACTGTAGAGTTAGAGAAATGGGTAACGGGAGGAGGGAGGAGGGCAACATCACAGCAGAATGTCCCAGCACTGCAGAGAGGTAAAAATGGTATTTTGACAGCTATAAATGAAAATAATTGTCAAAAATAAATGAAATCAACTACGTTAATGGTAAACATTATCCCTATTTGTTCTGTAAAAGTGTAATCCACACTTTTTTTTTTTTTAATCAATATAGAAATAAGAACAAAGAAAATGATGAGACGTTATTCATGGAAAGAGCTACCCCTTCGTACCATGTCCAAGTAATCTTTGCTTGTTTCCCAGCAAACTTGTTCTATGATGTACATCACCTGAGGAATGATTCCATCTTTTCTGTGTCTGTCCGCTATGACCAGAAGATGGATGGCACTGCTGTGAACATAAGGAGAAACACAGTTGATTCTACCTTTAACAAAATGATGTTTTGCTTTTTTATGAGACAACTGGCGTGAGATATGGGGAAGATGGACATTTCAATGATGCTTGAATCTTCCACTCTACTGGGAATCAGACATTCATTTCCCCTCATTTCAACTGCTTCGTTCCCCTCCCTAAGAAACTTCAAAGTCAATCGAGGTACATCAGGTTTGTTATTTGGCTGTATGTTATAACCAGCATGACTTTTCATATTAGTTATTACATGTTGAGTCATCTATATAGGGTTTGAAATTAAAGTCAGATCACAGAGGAAGTAAAAAGGCAAACCACATGTGACTCTGTGCTATAGGATAAAATCCAGCTCATTCTCCTCACTTAAGTCAGTGAGGAATTAAATGCAACAAAACAAAATGGTATGACAAAGACAGTCAAGAGATTCACATAAGCAGCTGTGCCCATCTGTTTGGGGGCAGGTATGAAAGAGCGAGGCTTTGACTGAAGCATAAGGGATTTACCTGAACTATAAGTTAATTCTGCGTGTAAGTTGTTAAATATAGAAATGGGTGACTAAGAACCATGCAATAGTCCTAGGTGGGTTCTAAAAATAGAAATGGTGTTCACCAGGCTGGGATTGTTTGGTTATCATGTGGCTAATGAAGTGTAAGAGAAAGCTAGTATCAAGTTCAAGCTTATGTCTGCAGAGAACTAGGCAAATAAGAGCTATTCCAAACTCTACCAGGGCACGGCCTCAACGGCACGCTGATCCTCTCACCCCTGTGGGCTCTAACATATGGTGGTATGCGTTATATAATTAGCATTCCTCTTCATTCTGACTATTGTTTCTTCTTGGAACAGAGTTTCTAGAGATGCATGTGTCCCATGTGGAACTCTGTTTCCTACTTCTGCCATTCTCCTCTCCCCATTCTACAAACTGTTCCCCAGGTGTTGACTACTTCACAGCCACAAAGCACATGGTGGAGCTTTTATGGCAGTTTATTCTTTTATGGCCATCATACTGATAAATAAAGGGAATATTTGCCTTGACAAGTAAACTCAGTGGCACCCAGCTCAAATAATATCTTGGAAACAAATCCTAGAATTCTGAATTAATGTTGCCTAACAAATTACCACAAACTTAGCTGTACTCAACACCACATATTTATTATCTCACTTTCCACGGATCAGGAGTCTGGGTACAACTGAGCTAGGTCCTCTGCTCAGGGTCTCATGAGGCTACAATCAAGATATTAGCTGGACTACATTTTTATCCAAGGCTCAACTGGGGAAGAATCTACTTCCAAGTTTATTCCAATTATTGGCAGAATTAGTCTCCTTACAGTTGTATGATTTAAGCCCCAGCTTTTTGCTGACTGCTGTCCTCAGGTCCTAGGGGCCACCTGCCACTCTTCACTACATGGGTTTCTCAAACCTAGCTTCTTACTCCACCAAGTTCTCAAGGAAAGTCTCTGGTCTACTAAAATAGAGTCTTAGGTATTATAACATAATCACCAAAGGGACAGCCCATCACCATTGTCATATTCTGTTGATAAAAAGCAAATCACAGTTCCCACCTAAGTCAAAGAGAAGACACTGCACAGAGATGTGAACACTAGGAGTTAGGGATGATGAGGGGTCACCTCAGGGGCTGTCTGCCACAACTTCTCTAATGACGTCTTGAAAACAAGGGCTACACGACCATGGAAGAGGTCACCAGGCTGCAAGGCCTGGCATTCTCTAGGAATCACACCCTACTTCTCTATAAGCAAGCAGAGTTACCATGTGACCCAGCAAGTCCACTCCTAGGTATATTCCCCAAGAGAAATGAAAGTGTGTCCACACAAAATCACAAACATGAATACTCATAGCAGCATTGTTCGTAATAGCCAAAAGTAGAAGCAACCCAAATGTCCTTCAACTGATGAACAGATGACTAAAACGTGGGATAGCCATACAATGGAGTATTATTCAGAAATAAAAAGAAATGAAGTACTGAGACATATTGCAGCATGGATGAACTTCAAATACATTATATTTAGAGGGGGGAAAAACACTCATAAAATGCCACATATTGTATAAATCCATTTATATGAAATGTTCAGAATAGGTGAATCCATAAAGACTGAAAGTAGATTAGTAGTTACCTGGGGCTTGGAGGGAGGGGAGGGTGGGAATAACTGCTAATGAATTTCTTTATGGGGTGATAAAACATTCTAAATTAAGATTGCAGTAATGGTCACACAACTCTGTAAATATACTACAAACTTTAAATGGGTAAACATCGAAATATGTGAATTAAATCTCAATAAAGGTATGTGAGTTATATCTCAATAAAGCTACTTTAAAGAAAAAGTCCCAGAAGAGTGTCCTTTAAATAAGCAATCTAAGGCATATTGCTTAGATGCTAAATTATCAAAATATTGGCATTCCTCTGGCATTTAAATGGTTTACAGGCACCAAAATTTTCAAAATTGGGACCATCTCAGGAAATCAATGTGGTAATAAGTTCTTTCCAAAGTACCGGTATGAAAAGGTGAAAACAAGGCACATAGATGGCAAGTGATTTTCCCAACAGCCCAACAAAACTAATGTGGTTTTTCCAGAGTCTAGACCAGAATCGTATCCAAATTTTTTTATGAAAGTTTGCTCTTTCTCCCTTATTACCTCAAATATTAAAAAGACACTAGGATAGCCCTGGCCGGTGTGGCTCAGTTGGTTGGAGCATTGTGCTGTACACCAAAATGTTGTGGGTTCAATCCCCAGTCCCGGCAGGCATGGGAGGCAGCCAACCAATGTTTCTCTCTCACATCAATGTGTGTCTCTCTCTCTCTTTCTTCCTCTCTCTCTAAAATCAATAAGCATGTCCTCAGGTGAGGATTAAAAATAATAATAATTTTAAAAATAACAATAAAAAGACACTAGGATAGTTT
Source organism: Miniopterus schreibersii (assembly GCF_964146895.1). Classification (NCBI taxonomy): domain Eukaryota; kingdom Metazoa; phylum Chordata; class Mammalia; order Chiroptera; family Miniopteridae; genus Miniopterus; species Miniopterus schreibersii. The sequence continues at coordinate 140,897,613 of NC_138101.1, forward strand.
AAGAAAAGTAATAATTTCCCAAAGTAATTTCCATGTTTCAGAACATGGAAATTCAAGAGATTACACATATATCAAGACATCAAGTTTTACACCTTAAGTATATACAATTTTTGTTAATTCTACCTCAAAAAATGGAAAATAGAAAACTCAAGAGAACAAACCAAGAGACAGCACTAAGCTTACCCTCCCTGCACACAACAATAGGCACCAGCTCCAGATGCCTTTAAGCGGGAGGCGTGCAGTAGTCTCCCCTTATCTGCAGGGGTACGTTCCAAGAGCCCCAGCTAATTCCTGAAACAGATAATAGTTCCAGACCCAACATACTATCTTTTTTACTATATGTACACCTATGACAAAGTTTATTTTATAAATTAGGCACAGTAATAGATTAACAATAACTGATAATAACATAGAACAATGATAACAATATGCTGTAACAAAAGTTACGTGTATGTGGTCTCTCTCTCAAATATCTTATTGTACTGGATTCACCCTTCTTCTTGTGACGATGTGAGCTGATAAAATGTCTATGAGATGAGATGCATTTGCAGTTAAAGTGGGGCAGCAAAATTAGCACAGATTTGTTTTTCCTTCCCCACAATTTCACAGATTGAAGATTCATTCTTACCATGGAGTTTAGCAACCTCAGTATATGATTTTTTTTCTTATCAAGCTGAGAACTTTCACCTTTTCATTTAAAGGAAGCACTTTACTGCTCTCTGGCATATCTGAATTGCCAGCATCACTGCTCTTGCACTTTGGGGCCCTTATTAAGCAAAACAAGGCTTACTCGAACACAAGCATGGCCGTGCTGTGATGGTTAATCTGATAACCTAGTTGGCTACTGTGTAACTCATAGGTGGAGAGCGGATGCAACCTGGAGACGCTGGACAGAAGAGTGATTCACGTCTGGGGCAGGACAAAACAGGATGGCAGGAGATTTCATCATGCTCCTCGGAACAGCACGCAATTTAAAACGTATAAATTGTTTATTCTGGAATTTTCCATTTAATATTTTCAGACTGTGATTGACCGCGGGCAATTCAAACTGCGGAAAGCGAAACCGCAAATAACGGGGACAATAGTTGCTTTTTAAGGTGCCAGTTTCAGCAGGGATCTAGAAAACTGGCAGTACCAGAAACCTTAGCCAGCCAGGCACACCTGCACATACCCCCTTAGAGATAAATTTAAACCGATACCAGTTTAGAGATGTACTTAGCACACTTAGTGACCTGTACATTCACAAGCGCCCTCTCCATGGAGCTGGCCCAACACCTCCATCTGCCCTCTTGCCCTGATCCACAGGGGAAGAGACCTTATCCTGAGAAAAATAGTTAGCCAGAGCTTTATGAATTTGAGTGGCCTGACTGCTACAGATGTGCTGCAGTTTTACAAAGCAGTGGTACTTTCTGTAACTTCCTCAGTGTCCTAAACGATGTCTGTCTCACCCCAGTATCACCTTATGGAAGCAGGAAAAAAATAAAAGTATGTTCTATCTCCTGAAGCAATCTAGCCTTTCAAAGATAATACAGCTTTTCATGCAAAGCTGTTACCTAATACCTAGGTAGGTAGTTTTCTAAGGTTGTTTCAGAGAAAAAGATAAAACTTTTTCTGAGCTGCATTAAATCCTTTGGGAAACATCACCATTTCAGAGACATTCGCACCCAGAGGCCCAGGGAATGGATTCAGCCTAGGTCAAGACTCGAACAGGCAATGACTCCCAGCAGTCACCTTAACATAAGCTTTCAACGACCTTCTTAGCCCTTTAGGAAAAAATTAAAGGGAATGTCATTCTGTCCCCTGTCTCTAGCAAGGACTGCACCTCAGCCACATCTGACATGCCTTCATCCATTTTCTAACAAATCTATAGCAAAGGGCTTTCTCCAGTCATGTATCCATGATGCTGATTCATACATTCACCATTCAGAGTTGAGCCCTTGGGCTTTTCTCTCAAACCCGGCAAGGTCCCTTGGTGCCAGTGCTTGAATGGTGAAAACTCTCCTTCCACCTCTAGCTGGTCTTGGGACAGATGGAAACTGAAAGTATTCTTTCCAGATGTCACTAAAAATCACTTGGAATTTTGACAATGTTCAGGTGTTTTTAAAATTCCTAAAAATAAAACCAAATTGTTATGGGATCCTTTTCATAATACTATATCATAATCTTACTATTTAACCTCATATACATACCAAAAAAAAAAAAGACACTTCCTGGGTGTAGACTGTCTCCTACTGAAAAGCCTGCTGTCCCAGTATTGACAAGGAGGAAACAATAGGGTACAGGGGAGAAGCTGAGGCCAAGAGAAAGCATCTAACAAAGCATGAAAATCAGAATCACAAAGCACAGCTTCACAGCTCCCTGAAGTGATCACTGTGACCCCCTGCGGCTCTAAAGTCCGTCCCCCCCCCCCCCCCCCCGCCCCCATTCCCACTGCTGGTGGCTGCAAGCCCCGGGGATGTTGGCCTTCAAGTCTCAGGGAATCTCAACCCCGACATGCTGTCTCCAGTTCCGCTTTATTGTTCCTCTCCAGCCGGCTGCTTAGAAAAATTATGTTTGTTCTCCTACTTCCTTTGTCAATACTTCCCCCAGCAGCCAAAACAAACACTCAGCAATGTGGCAACACACCAATTCCAGAACCAGAAAAAGAAAATGAAAACCTCGCTGCACACATGTGGCCCAGGAACATAAGAGCTCCATTTCTGGGAGAAAATAAAACAGCTATGCCCTGTCTCCCTGTTTTTCTCCCCTGCTCCCCCACCTCACCTTCCTTCCCCATCCTGCACCAAGAAAGCCAGAGGGTTTCTCCAGCCTGGGAGTTTTGCCAGAGGGTCAAGGACACTAGCTGCTCGAGCTCCCAGCCCTTCCGGCCCTGCTCCACCATTCACATTTGTTCCCCTGGGGCTGGGCGGCGGGCTCAAGGTCAGCCACCCCAGGGCTGTGTTCCGGCGTTGGGAGTGTTGCACTTAGGCCCCAGAAGCCTGGCTCATCTAAGGCTTGACCTTTCCTCACAATGGCTCCACTGACCAGGCTTCAGAAACAGTGATACGCAGTTTGAGAAGGAACACACCGTGCTAGGAAAAGGCCCTTATTGGGAGGAAGTTGGCCTCAATTCTGGTCAGTCTCTCACGGGTCCCTCTTCAGCCCCACCTGGGGGAGGTTGGGTAGATCGCTGAAACCAAGAGGCTTTTGCTATAAATGGGAAAACCAAATCCTGACCTAACTGAAAACAAAGCCAGGGCTCAGTGACATCTTGAGGTCCCTTCTGGCTCCAGTATCAATGACTCCTTGATAGCCTAGACCAGGGATGGCAAACTCAATTGCCAAGGGGCAAGTGACAGAAATAGGTGACACCAGCTGGAGGAGGCAGGCTGTGTCTAAAGGGGCAGGCACTATTTAGCTCTAGCCAAATTTGGACATTCGAGAATATGGGCTTGGTTTTGCCAGAAATTTTATATTTAGGCCCTGGACAGGTAGCTCAGATGGTTAGAGAGTCATCCAGATACAACAAGGTTGAGTGTTCGATCCCGGGTCAGGGCAAAAATTAACCAGTGAATGCATAAATAAGTGGAACAATAATTCTATGGCTCTCTCCCTCTCTCTCTTTCTCCCTCTGTCTCTAAAATCAATCAATAGATATTTTTTTATAAAATAAATTCTGTATTTCAAGAATAGGCAGAAGTATGATTTTTTTGTGTGTATGTGTGAAATCTCCTGATTTTAGAACTTTACAATTCTGTGAAAGCCAAACAAAACTACTTCTAGCCATTTCTACCCCCTACAAGTTTGTAAACTTCAGTCTAAAAAGCGACTCTCAACTAGAAATGATCCAGTTGGGGTGATGTGGGAGGGTGGCCTCATATCAAAATCTCCATGAAGGACTTTTTCAACTAACCAAGTGCCCACTCACAATATGTATTTAGGCATACATTTCCCTTCCCCAGTGCTTGCTGTTGCCCTTGACAATTACTGCATGACATGATGGGAATGTACTATGCATGTGAATGTTGTGGCAACAGAAAAATATTGTCAGTTACTAGAAAGGAAGGGCTTATGTTCATTTGGACTATACAGTTTTGCAAAGTGTTTTCATGACCATTTTCACACCATCATCCCTTTTCTTTTAAAAGAGGAAAAAATAAGAATTAATAGCTTAGAGTAATTAAGTCACTTGCCCAAGGTCACATAGCTGACAAGTGATAAACATGAAATTCCATCCAAGGCCTTCCACACTGGGACTCCTGAGAGGCCCCTAAGGACTCACCTGCATACCTCTGGATCGAATGTTCCCTCCTTCCAGGGCCTGGCCTGGCTTTGCTGTCCTGGCATTCTTCCCAACCCTGACATCACTCCTCATCATCCAAAATTTTTGGACCTGATGACACAACCACTCTGACCACAGCTGATTGGAATAATATGTACCATGGCCAAGCCATTACCTACAGTAAGAACAGTGGTTTCCCCAAAAGGAATGAATGTTCCCACTACTAATCATCTTTTATAAGAAAGGAAGTGGGAAAGACAGTGGGGAAATCCCCTTATTTGGGGGAGTTTGAGAGAGTAGGATCGGATTTTGGATGTGGAGGGAGAAGTCAAGGAATTCGCCACTGGGGTGAGGTGAACTGGCTCAGGCTGAGAGGGAAGGCAGGCAGGCAGAGAGGAGCTCCCTGCACAAGGCATGGCCTATGGGCTCTGGATCTGGGGGAGCTAGTAGGAGGTTTTAAATGTGCTTTTTCCTCTATGTAAATCCATCTGCTATCCTCAAGCTTTCAGTAAAAAATTTAAATGCCATAATCTTGCCTTATTTGCATTAGTAACATTTTAAAGAATCACAAAAGGAGCAACTGTCCATACTTGGAATGAAGTAATTCAGGGGGACGGAAAATATAATGCTGTGAATCTTCTGAAGGCCTGTCTGGATCTGCTCTGCACCCTTCTCTAAGCCGCCCTCTGCCCTGAGGCTGAGCTGTACAGTCCATGTCTATGGGCTTCTCTGCTCTCAGGCTTCTGGTTGGGTTTGTGCAAGGAGGAAACAGAGGTAGGGAAGGAGGATCGGAGATCAGAGTATTTATTCCCCCAGTTCCCTCCCCGTGATCCAAGGTCCCAGTGTTTTCCAAAAATGGTCTCCATTTGGCACATTTGACACATCGAATTCTAATAACGGGTCCCCTTCCTTGCCTCTTCATTACAGAAGTGGCAAAGGGAACCTAGATTCCAGGGTGGGGTGCTACACCCTACTGACCTTTTGTAAGCTGGTCATTTATTAAACTCTCTTCAAATGACCCAGTTAAGTATTTATCTGCTTCCTGCTGTTGAACCTGATTAACACAACCACTTTGATTTAGTTGTTAACTGATCAGATTGAGAACTAATTTCCATAGATACAATCATATACGTAGATCTTAAGAGTCCACTTCAGTAACTATTGACAATGAACACACCCACGTAACCAATGCCCTGATGAAAATGAATGAAACTTCCATCACCCACAAAATACTCATGTTCCTTTCAGAGCCACTTCTCCCAACCCCAGAGAGGCAACCACTGGATTAAACCACTTTTCACAAAATGGAAAGAGGATGACCAAGAACAAGTTTGGGCTGACTAAAATTAAAGGTAACAAACAGAAAGGACTCATAAAATTACTAACTATTCTTATTACTTATTAGTAATAAGTACTTATTGGTAATATAGTACCAGGAAAAACAGGAGAGGGGAAGTTGATAAATGACTTGACTTTCTAAAATCATCTGGAATGCAAAGCTCAGATTTACTTTCAGTTGGGCATAATAGGTTAGGGTAAACCTAAGGCCTGGAGGACTTTATTTGATTTATGCACAGATTATACATTGTTTACCATAGGACTCTGTCATCCTGAAGACAGATGACTGAACTAGAGAAAGATGCCTGATACAAAATGTATATATCTCTAATTATCGGTGATCTGTAACTTGGTCTGGCATGGGGTTTCAGACCAATGAAAGGCCCCAACCATAGAAGTTTTCTGGAAGGTCACCTCAAATACATAGTCTTTCTTGGGGAATTTTAAAGGGAAACTTCAGGACAATTCAGTAGATAGCAGAATGGCACAGAGACCTTAAGTTAGTAGAAACTCTAATGGCTAAAGAGAAACCATGGGCTAGGCAGTAGACAAAGAAATTACATGGTAGAATAACCATATTAGAAAATGGCTGAGTTACCACAGTGGTCAAGCACTGGGCCAAAAGCACTGGATGCCCATTTCTAAGGGGATGAAATACAGAAATTGCTGCAGAGTAATACAAGATACTAAAGGATTATTAGAGCTACTGCTACTGTTTTATCATGAACAACACTCTATTCTCTGTGAGGCCTGGAAGATGAGGGCTAAGATATTTTTTCACATAAATAAACTCCCAATAATTGAGGAACCTTGAGTTTAATCTCTAGTTTTTACCAACAGAAAGAGCTTAGCAAACTGCAAGGAAGGTTTATAAGACTAGGAGAGATCATAAGACATAGGCTCAGCAGTCTTCAAATCTGTGTGGGAAAAACTAGTTTTATTTCCCCAATGTCTTCAAATAAGTCTGAATAAGAGAAAACTCCAATGAAGAGACTGCTGAATCGTTGGTTGGATATGGTTTCTAGACATGACCCTTTCCCAAACAAGAACACTTAGCAGCCCATACAAGGAACTGCAGGGGGCTCACAGTGAGGGCCTGGCCCTGTGCCTGAGGCTAGAGTGTGGGTGGTGGTACTAATAATTTTAAAGAGGGTAACACACAAGACTTTAAAGAGAGAAGGTGACACAGGCTAGAAACAAGATTTGAAGGGGAGACATAAATTGCCTTGAGTGAATAAAAGGTATCATTCATTCAACAAACATTGGTGAACACTGTGCTGTGGGATACGAAACAAAACAAAACAAAACAGATGTGATTCTGCTCTTGGGGAGCTCATAGTGTAATCTGATAATTTTGCACTGATTTTACTATTAGCAACCACTGCAGCCAGGAGGCCCACAGATGTAGTTTGTACAGCTCAGCCTCGGGGTGGAGAGCAGGTTAGAGAAGGGTGGAGAACGGATCTAGAGGGGCCATCAGAGGGTAGCAGCAGGATGTGTGTGTGTGTAAATTAGATAAACCATTGAACACCATATATGCTATGCAAGCACTCAGTAAAAGGGAGTAACTATTAACATAATTTTTATTTTATTATAAGACCATCTTTATTTTTGCTGTTCCTCTGTCCCCCTCTCCTTGAGAGAATGCCCCTCTGGCAGATATCACCGGCTACCTGCCCAGGAGCCATCCCCTTCTTTCTTGTAGACTAACAGAAGTCTGATTTTTTTCCTGAGGCAGAAATATATCAGGATTGATCTTCTAAAGCAAAGCCCTCATAGCCATTCTCTTCACCTTTGTAACTTTTCAGTTTCCCAAGATCCTTTGCAGCCAGGAGTTACCATGTGAGTCAAGTCTAGCCAGTGATATGTCAGAGCATGTCTGCTAGAAGCAATCTTTTTCTTCCTGGATAAAAGAGAAACTTGGGAGAAAAAGACTTTTGCTCTGTCCCCTTACAGGTATTAGGGGTGGACATCAGGAGCTGCTAATGGCACCGTATGACCATGAAATGACAGGCACAAAAAGGAAAGTATTGTGCTGAGAAAGACCATGAGGTGAAAGGCTGGAAAGCTCCTGGATCCCTGATGACATTTTTAACCCTCTGACCAACCCCCTACCTCCTGTAAATTTAAGTGAGTAACAAGTGCCCTTTCAGTTCAAGCCTTTTTTAATAGGCTATTCTGCCATTTACAGCTGATAACAAATTGTCATGATTTTTAAGAGATAATTTCCCTGCATTGATAATATCTTCTGCCTAGTGCTTCATGGTCCACTAGACACATGTGACCACTGAGCATTTGAAATGCACTTAGTTCAAACTGACATGTCTCATAAGTATAAAATATACACCTGATTTCAAAGACTTTGTATTTAAAAAAAAGAAATGTAAAATATTTTGTAAGCGGCTTGTTATTAATGAAATAATATTTTGGATATATTAGATTAAGTAAAATATATTATTAAAGTTAATTTTACCTGTTTCTTTTTGCCTTTTTAATGCAACTACCAGAAAAGTTAAAAATATGCATGTGGCTCACATTATATTTCTACTGGACAGAGTTATCTAGAATACAAAGGCAGAGCCACTAAAATGTTTAGTTGTGTTGGGAAAGTAAGAGAGGAAGCTACAGATATTAGGACCTGGCATTATGACTCGCTTCATGAGATGGCACCATTTGAAGTTTCTTTGTATTTTCTGTATTTCTAGGTTAACTTTTATTTCTATATATTTGGAGAACAAAAAACTTAGAACTTGTACTTCATAATGTACATAGCTGGTTTGTCTCACTTCGGACCATTTTATCACTTTACCAACATTTACAATATTGTTCCTCTCAGTAGCTGAAAGGACACATGCCTACCCCTTTGTAAATTCTCCATCTTGATGCCACATTAGGCTTGCAGTTCAGAATTACACCAAATGAGAAAGTGAAGGGTCTTCCCATCTCCATCTCCCAACTTTCCTCCCTGGTCTCCTGATTGTCTCTGCATTCCTGAAGACTGGTGATTTCCTACCCTAGGCCTGACCTCACATCAAGTTCCAAGTTTATTTCATCAGAATTTTATCACTTCAATGCATCTGATTTCAGTTAAGTATACAAAAGAGATAACCAAACTCAGGGTGCCTTAGGTACTAAAGTTTCCCACAGGAATGTTTGCATTTTGCATTTTTAAAACAGATCTCCAGTTAACCCTCATGATTTGTTCATTGTTCATGTCATAGCTAAAACAAATCCAAGCAGTAGAGTGGAAATGCTTTTGTGCAGCAAGTCATTTACATCAGCTGAAATGAGATCAAGTCAACTTTAACATACTAGGCCTTGGCATGGTGCTGCTCCTGCCAATGAAAATGAGTACATCCACTTAATGCCCCCATCTTAGTCCATTCAGTTTGCATTTGTAGACTTGGTGGCTTGTAAACAACACAATTTTATGTCTTACAATTCTGGAGGCTGGGAAATTCAAGATCAAGACACCAGCAGATTCAATGTCTGATGAGGGCCTGCTTACTAGTTCATAGACCACTATCATCTTGCTGTGTCTGCACATGGAAGCTGAGCAAGAGAGCTCTCTGGATTTCCTTTTATAAGGGCACTAGTCCCAAAGGCCCCATATCCAAATACCATCACACTGGGGAGTAGGTTTCAACGTATAAGTTTGAGGGGAGATGAACTTTTAAGCTATAGTACCCTACAAGCCACAGGCTTATATGACAAAGGAATACATACTGGTCTTTTTTATACCATTTGAATCCACTGACAATCTCTAACCCTGACCAATACACAAAGGAAAATAAGTTGACTAAATGTTTATAAAATTAGTGGGGCCATAGGGGAAGTAATGAGAAAGTAGCTGAAAACCAGATTCAAGGTTTGAATGTGAAAAACATAAAATTTAATAGCTTCCTAAGAAAGACAAGGAGGCAACAAATGGATGGGAAGTTTTTCCAAAAGATACAGATAGTGTTCAGTTTTAGATCCCATGCTACTCCTATCAACAACATGAAATCAAGTTGAATATTTCAGCAGCATATACAATTCAGTTAATGAGAAAAATACGCAAGCAGTTGAGCAGCTGTCTTCTAGACACACTTTAATGTATGGACCTGGAAATCATCCCAAATTCTCAGGCAAAACCAAATCAATCAAAAAGCCATTAGGGTTATCTTACCATACATCAACAAGGCAGCCTTATTTTCAAAAAGCAACATCCTTTGGATCCAAAAGAAGACCTCTCGAGTTTCCCTTTATTGTAAGAGAAGAGCCACTGGGCCTGGAATCTTGAATCAGCTCTGTCTCATTAATTCCATTGGTGTTGAAAAAATTACTTCACCTTTCCAAAAATATAGTTCAAGGTTTCATCTAACCCTAACCTTAATGACCTGATATTCCTGATAAGTTTTCTAATTTGTGCTAATAGCTATTATACATTTTTTAATTTGGGGAAGAAAAAGTGAGTTAACATTTTTATGCTTAACCTATCTAAGATCTATCTAGAAGAATCTATGCCAAAATGTTTAAAGTGTTTCTATCAAATTGGTGGGACTGAGAATTATTTTTTATCTTCACATGTGTAAGAAAGTCTTTACTGAAGAATGAGATGATGAAAGGAATTTCTCTATGTGTAGTAAAATATTTGGTCTTGCTCAAAGAAAACATCTGACCTATGCCCTTGGCTTCTGAAGGTAATCTTTGGACCCTCCAGATAAGAGTGTCTTGTCTGGAGGCATTAAATGATACTGGATAGTCTAACAATGTGATTTAGGCAAGGGTTGGTCATACCCATATATAGTCTTTGAGGAAGGAGAAGGGGGACTGACAAACCAGCAATGTGATTTAGGATGGGGACTCTTGGTCATGCAGTATCAGTTGACCTAGAGACTGATGTCCACCATGTGGACAATCAATGAATCATACCCATTAATGGAAGCCCGGTAAAAACTCTGGACGCTAAGGCCCAGATGAACTGCTCTGGTTGGCAATATTCCGTGCATATTGTCACATGTTGAAGCTGGCAGACTATTGTATCCTGGCTCTACAGGGACAGGACAATGGAAGCTCCTGGTGTGTAGTACTAGACTCTGCTGTATACGCTTCTTCCCTTGGCTGATTTTAATCTGTACCCTTCTCCTATAATAAATCATACTGTTGAGTATAATAACTCTTAATGAGTCTCTCTAGCAAATTATCAAAACTGAGGAGAGTTTATTGGACCCTCCTAATTTGCAGTTGATATGAGATGTGGGGACAGCTTTCTATTTTGTTGTTGACCTAAACTCTCTGCAACATCATAGCAATTAATTTTTTAAAAATTAAAATTTAAGCTAGATATTATTCCTAAAATTCCAATGGCCTTTGACTATTTCCCACAGACCAGACAACCACCTCCCTCTTTCTCTTCTATCACTCTCCTTTGTCTCTACTCTTCTCCCCCAAAGAAATTTTGTTTATTTGTAATGAGAATCATTTTTTTGTTTCTCTTAATTTTTAACTCCTGCATGTCCATTTCACTGGAATTTCATTTTCCTTTTCAGAGTTATCTGAGTTTATTCTAATTGTTTATGTGTATATTCAAATTTTTCTACCATGAATGTACATCTTTTTAATAAAATGTAACCTCCTCAAAACCTGTCTCACGTATTTTCCAGCCTTGACACAAATTCACACATAAAAATATCACTGTCCAATCAGACAATTAAAGACTTTATATTTGACAGTTTTTTTAATTCTCTTTTTCAATTTTTGATATCACTGATATAGCTTACATTCCAACTTCTGATCCCCCAAATTTCTCCTTGCCTTCAAAATCCTCTTTAAACTTTGCCTGAGAATCCCTTCCCATCTCGCCACCTCTGCCTTTCTTCTCATCTCACCTTCTTTTCTACTAGTTATTCTCTGTCCTTTTCTAAGTAAATCCTGCTTTCCTGTTTCTCTTTGCTTCTTTTCCTTCTCACAAAATGCCTCCAATATGTCTTATAAGTGAGAACCAAAACCAGCTACACCCACACAGCTTACTGACTATATTAACAAGACTTGGCTATTCCAATGTGTTTAACAACATAACTTTATTATTCCAGGAAAGCCGTCCAAAAAAATAAAAGCTACAAATAACTCTACTCTTAATTTCAGTAACCTTCCAAAAGACCAGCAAATTCAATAGAAAGTGTCAAAAGATAGTATATACCCTAAGACTCTTGGACTCCCTCTTCAACATCCTCACCTTGCTATGTCCACCAACCCTAGACTATTCTATCCTGATTCTTATCCAATCCTAACTAAGCTCCTAGATGAAAGACCCACCTTCATCTAAGTAGGTCTTCAAAATGTCAATAAATATCCTTGCTTTGCCCTCCCTCTTCTGAGGCTCTATTGCTATTATCAAGGCTAAATTCTCACCTTAGCCTTGGGGATGGCTCAGTGGTTGAGCATCAACCTAGGACCCAGAAGATCGCAGTTCAATTCCAGGTCAGGGCACATGCTGGGGTTGCAAGGTCGATCCCCAGGTGGGGGCGTGCAGGAGGCAGCCGATCAATGACTCTAGTCATTGATGTTTCTCTCTCTCTCTCTCTCTCTCTCTCTCTCTCTTTCTCTCTCTCCCTTCCTCTCTCTGAAATCAATAAAGATATACTTAAAAAAATAAAAAAGGCTAAGTTCTCCCTTATCCTGGTAAGAACAAACTCAGTTTTGTAATATCATAGGTAGTTTGGGTGACATATTAAGAAGCTAGCATTTGACATAAGGCCCAAAAGTAAAGACAAAATAGCCAGCCATAATTTTACTTTATGATTAAGTATTTATATATGTGTTTTTGGTAGAGAGAGCAGAAAGGAAATGTGTTTCAGGATGATAGGAAAGAGAAAGAAATATGCTACTTTAAAATTTATAAGACTTGGCCCAGCCTGTGTGGCTCAGTGGTTGAACATTGACCCTTGAACCAGGAGGTCACAGTTCGATTCCTGGTCTGGGCACATGTCTGGGTTGCAGGCTCGATCCCCCACGATCGGACATGCAGGAGGCAGCCAATCAATGATTCTCTGTCATTACTGATGTTTCTATCTCTCTCCCTTTCCCTTCCTCTCTCTGAAATCAATAAAAACATATTTTTAAAAAATTTAAGAGACTTCCACAACAACATATCATTTGACTCTTATGCCAATGTTATGTGGCAGACAGAGCATATATTAGGGTCCTTACTTTAAGATGGAAACACTAGACCCTTAGAGGTTAAGTAAGTTTAAGATTTGGGACACTTAACATGAAACAGCTAGAGGAAAATTCTAAAGCTGGAGTCAGCAAACTGCATCCTGTAGGCTAAATCTGGCCCTGTAGCCTATTTGTATAAGTGAAATTGTATTGGAACACAGCCACGTCCATTTGTTTGCACAACTGTCTATGGCTGCTTTAGTGCTACAACAGCATTGTTGAGCTGTTCTGACAGAAACCATATGGCCTGCAGAGCCTAAAATATTTACTATCTGGCCCTTTACATAAAAGGTTTACCAACCTCTGTTCTAAAGCAAGACATAAAGTTAACTCCCAAATAATTGGAATAAAATGATTAAACTCTAAAAGCCTTGAAGATATTAATCAGGTAGTCCTTCATAGGACAAAGGTATATTTGATAAAATGGAGTGAAAAACTGCCAGGTTCTAAGGCTCCTAAAAGTAATAGGAAAGAGTCCTCCCCGGTAGTTCTCAACTCAAAAACCAATTGCAATGTTGCAAATTGAAATTGTATTGGTAAAGAATGATCATTCAGCCAGAACTGCATAAATCTTTACAACAGCAAATAGGAACATAAATAAATGCAGTAATAAAAATATTGTTGGTGAAATTTGAAATTTAAAGACTTGGAGCATCAGAAAATATTAAGCAAACTCTATAATTGCTGAATCAGCAAGAGCTGAGAAAGGAAACCAGTCTGACATGAGCAGGCATGAATTATCAGGAAACACATCAATAGCTTAGTGGATAACAGAGGCAGCTTTCCTGGAACTCACAGAATGAGTTATGTCTGTATTTTCACTTTCCCTCTGCAGCCTGAAATTGAGCCTCTGCACAGATCTGCCTGTTTCCAGGCTTGCTCCTCTCCAGTCTCCTCTCCAAACAAAGTGGTTCTTTCACTATAGCACATAGACCATGTCACGACTTTGCTCGGAAACCTCCAATGGCTTCACATCTCACCAGAGGAAGGTTTCAGGGCCCCTCACTTACACCAGGCCCTTCCAAGCCCCTGGGAGAGGCCTGGCAATATATTTGCGTGGTCATTTTGTTTTCTTAATTTGCAAACATGAGATATTTTAAACACACTGTCTGTTTTGGATTTCTCCTCTGCCACAACTCTCTTTGAGTCAAGTGGTGTTAGAATAGACATGGGCACTTTGGGATTTAGTTAGGAAGTTGAATTAGAGAAGCATTTAGTTGGAGCTTGTGAGATGTCATTGTGGTTCACAGTTATTTGGATGTAGAGTTTTTGCTGGTATGGGAATGGCTGCCAGGAATACTTCTACTATCCTCCATACCAACATACACTGTGACACTAAGTTCGGGGCTAGAGGTCAGACAGGAACTTGTCTTCATCCCACTAGCAAAGAAGAAAAGGGTTCTGTATGGAGCCAGGAGCTCGTCTGTGGAAAAGTCTTACAAATCTTACTTCATGTAAGAAAGAAATTTGAGAAAAGCTTTCCCAAATTTGACAACAATCCTAAAAATGCAGATGGCATTACCAATAAGAAGTTGTGAATTAAACGAAAATTTTCTACGCTGTGAATAAAATATAAATTTTGACTAAACAAACTAAAAGACTGATCTTTCCTTTTTTTTTTTAATAGAAAATGACATTACAAAATAATATGTAAACAGGCAATCAAAGAGATTTTAGCCAAAAATAATGCGGGGGGGGGGAATAATACAGAGGGGTGTCACAGTTAGTTAATGAAATTATTATCATTATTATTATTTATTTATTATTTGATTTTGCTGTGTGTGATGTAAAGAAGGGAAAAAAAACCTTCCTCTACCCTCCTAGGTTCTGCATCTGGTGCCCTGGAAATTAAACTGACAAAAGACAGATTAACAAGAAAAAAGAGTTTATTAACAGGAGCAAAGCAATACTCACAGAAGAAACTCCATGATGAGTATTTCAAAGGGGTGGTTAGAACTTGGGGCTTATATGGCATCTTAACAAAGAATAATAAATTTGTAGAAAAGTGACAAGTCAAATGAAAAGGGATGTTGCATTTAGGGGTGGCAAACTGCAGGAGGTAAAAATATAGGGGAAAGTAATAGAAAATAAGAGTTGTTTTCGTGAGGTTTGTTATGTGGATTCCTCGTCTGTCTCTGGCTAATAAGAGGCTCTGGTGTTGGAGTCATTTTGCCCTCCTTGGTAAGAGAGCAGGGAGCATAGAGAGCTGGTTTTTTGTTTTTGTTTTTGTTTTGTTTTGCTGGTTTGTTTTGTTTTGTTTTTTCCATCTGCTGTTTCTCATTGTCTTCAACTCAAAATAATCCTTATGCCAACTTGGCATATTTAGGGATGGCATATTCTGATCCCCTGCACTGGTATTTGTCACTGTTTAAAATTGATCATTTCCTGTGATTTTTTTCCATTACAAATAACTATTTTGGTTTGTATCTAACTTTGTGTTCTTAGGTATAAAAGGCCTTCAGGATTGTAAAATTTCAAATCCCACAAATCCTGGATGCACCTTTAAATCCAGGAGTTAAATACAATGCCCTTATAATTAGCCTGGCTAGCCGTGCAAAGGGCTCTCCTACTCTCTGACTCTTCTCCCACACACCTCCCCCTCACTCCATTTCAAGCTGTCACAGCTACTTGCTATTCTTAGATCATACTAAGCACATTCCCAATGTAGGACTTTTGCACTGGCTGTTTCCTCTGTCTAATATGTTCTTTCCCCAGCTTTCTCTTACTTTCTTCAGGTATTTGCATAACAGAGCAAACTTCCCTGATTGCCTTTATGAAAGAGCATTGCCTTCTAGTTCCCACCACTTGCCGTCGTCTCACCTTGCCTTATTTTCTTTAACAATTAGCACTTGATACTTTAAGTAGTTGTTTGCTTATTACAATTTCCCCAAGTAGCATGTAAGCTTCAGTCAGGGAGAGACTTGTTCACTGCTGTATCCCCAGACCCAGAGCAATTCCTGGCTCATATATGATTCTTTCAAATTATGTTGAGTGAATGAATAAGTGAGCAAAAGAATGAATGAGTGAATGGAATTATTAATTCACAAATTTAAAGGGATTAGTAGTGCACCCCTATGCTCATTGCAGTGTTATTTACAACAGCCAAGACGTGGAAGAAACCTAAGTGCCCATCAATAGACAATTGTATAAATAAGATGTGGTACACACATATAATGGAATATTACAAGGCCATAAAAAGAATGAAATCTTAAATTCCATATGATTTCACTTATATGTGGGATCTAAAAAACAAAACATTTAAATGAACAAACCAAACAGAAATAGGCTCACAGATACACAGATTAAACTGATGATTTCCAGATGGGAGGGGGTTAAGGGGTTGGGTAAAAAAAAATGAAGGAATTAAGAAGTCCAAATTGGTAGTCACAAAAAAGTCATGGGTATGTAAAGCATAGCATACGGAATATAGTCCACAATAATGTAATAAACATGTATGGTGCCAGGTGGGTACTAGACCTACGGGGGGGATCGCTTTGTAAATTATATAAATGTCTAACTATTACTTTAAACACCTGAAACTAATATAAAATAATATTGCATGTCAACTGTAATTAAAATATTCTTAAAACAATTTAAAAAATAAAAGTATTAATAGTAACTGCAAGACCAGATTGTGGCCATACCTTATTTTATCTGCAATTTACTATGTGTATTATATAGTTCAATAAACTATATCTAATTTATTGGAGAGCACAGGTTTAGTTCTTTTCAAGGAAACCTTATAGTTTCATACAAAGAAGACAAAGTAAACATCCTTTTCAAGTATTACTGAGGGCAAATGATTAAACTATGTAAACACAGTTATGGTTCTTTCTGAAACAGAAACCAGTTGAGCAGTACTTTTACCAAACAGCACCTGATTGAGGCCCATTCCTATTGGATGATAATATCCGTTTTACAATATCTTAATCTTGTAGTACAAACTGCATTTTCAAACGTTCTTAAAACTGGGACTTATTTCTCATACAATTATATATAAGACCTCACCTCCTACAAGCTGGAAGAAGTTTCAGAGATCACCAGGCCTAATGGTTCCCAAGCCAGCTGTGTATTTAGAGGACCTAGGAGCTAGTGTATCGGAATTTGGTGGTGAAGCCTACATAGCTATGCTCTCCTGTGAATGTAATGCAGCCTTCCTGAATCACCAGTACTTGGGAACTACTGAACTTGTTTGCTCCTCTTATTTGTATTTCACAAATGGTGAAACTAACATATATAAACCTTAAATAGGAAACAGAGAAAAATAATCCAATATCATCTGAGGCAGAACACATAAAATAACCTGGGAAACTTTTATTCCAATAGCTAGGCTTTCCCCCGGGCAAATTAAATCAGAATCTCTGGGTGAGACCTATGCTATTGCTGTTTTTATACACTCCACAGTGAGTCTAATGTGTAGCCAGGATTGAGGAACCCTGATCCAGAAGAAAAGAATTTCGAGAAACTATTAGTTTTCTTCTTAGGCGCTTCCTAGTTTCTGCATCTTAAATATTGCCACAGAGCAACTTGAAGACATCCCATTCCACTGATATCTTTATAGCTGAGAATCTTGGCCTGTAGAGAGAAACTTGCCCAAGGCCAAATAATGAGTTAGAGGATGGTTTAGAACCTGAACCCACATCTCTCATTTTGAGAGCTGGTGCCACTTTTACTACATCAAAATCCAACTTACTGTACTTCAGTCCTTAAGCAAGTCTCCGGTGACCTCACTGAATCTTATTCAATCTCCTGGTCACATTATGGCCTCCGCCATGAATCACAGACAGAACCCAGAACCGACCAGGTTAAACAGTGGGCTAGCTAAGCAGCTCCAGGACATCAGTCTACAACAGTATTTCCTGAACTTGCCTGGTCAAAAGATTCATGTAGGGACATGGTTAATAAGGCGATTCCCAGGTCTTTCCCCTGAAGATTCTGACTCGGCACAGGACCTTGGAATATGTGCATTTAACCGGGATTGCAGCTCATGCATGTGCTCTGCAAGTTTGGGAAAGATTGTAGTAAAATAGTATTGGAATAGATGATATTTTATCCTACTTAACTCTAATTTCCACATTAGAACTCTTTATATGAGCAGTCAGCAAACTTTTTCCATAACAGGTCTGATAGAAATAGTTTAGGCTTAGCAGGCCATGTGGTCTCATTTACTACTACTCGACTTGCTTTGTAGTGTGAAAGCAGCCATATATAATAGAGTGAATGGGAGTGGCTATATTCCAATACAACTATTTACAAAAACAGGCGAGGCGCTAGATTTGGCCCATACATTATAACTTGGCAACCTCCTGCTTTATAACTACCAAAATGTAAGTTTATAATTGGCTAGATTTGGATCACATACTTACACCAAGTTCTTGACTAAGTTTACAATCTCTGAAACCAAGGGAATTCTGTCTAAACTATGTGTGTTTTGGGGTGAGAGGAAGGTATAGAGATCTGATAACAAGGAATAAAGCTGGGTAAGTAGAGCTTTTAGTTAACCAACTAACAGTGTCTGCCACAGCCCACATATTTGGAAATCTAACTTGCATACACATCTTTTCCCTACACATGCAGTTTATATAGGTGTACTCACCTCCTCCCCAAGAGAGAAAAAACACAAATTCACATCTAGTTACTACACCCAGGTGGAAATCTAGGATCTCTAGGTGATGTTCAATTTTCTTCATTGGTCCAGAGATGTCTTCTTATAGATCTGGAAGTTTCCTCTGAAGAACAGGTTATCACCCTAGCCGGTTTGGCTCAGTGCTTAGAGTGTAGGCTGATGGACTGAAGGGTCCCGGTTTCCATTCCAGTGAAGGGCACGTACTGCACTTGTAGGCTCAACCCCTGGCCCTGGTGGGTGTGTGAGCAGAAGCAACCAATCAATGTGTCTCTCTCACATCAATGTTTCTCTCTCTCTCTCTCTCAATCTCTCTCTCTCCCCCACCCCCTTCCATTTTCTCTGAAAAGCAATGAAAAAAATAATTTTGAGTGAGGATTTTAAAAATAAGTAAAGAAAGAGTAGGTTATCTGCCTCCAACACATCTAATATACAACGATGGGAAAAGACTAAATAAATAGTTAACATTTACTCTCATATGCTCTATCCTGTTAGAAAGGAGTAGTGGTCAATGTCTGTCCTCTCAATGGAGAAATGTCCTTGGTTAATCAACCTGATAGTTCTTACTTCTATTTTCCTTCCATAACCTCTGGTTCTTCCCTCTAGTAAGATATTCTTTAATCATTCTTTCCAATGCCTATATCTGAGGTGAGCATTTAGGAGAAAGTTATTTTCTAATTTTAGCAACCCCTGCATGTTGTACAAGTTCAGACACTTAGGGATTGCCTTTGAGGTTCAACAATCACATGAAGTTTTGGGGGGAGGCTTGCATTATTTTTAACAAAGTTTCTCTCAAAAACTTTGTAGATTCGATCTATTTGCTTCTGGTCAATTCCTTGCATTAGTGACCACAGCTAAAGTTTTGTCTAGACATGGTCTTTGACTAAGAATTCTTCTCTCCCTGCAGCTAGATCCTGTGCTCTTCCAAATCCCCTGGCTTTGAGCACACATAATCAGGTCTTTGTGGTTGGGAGCTCCAGTTTTGCCAGTCTTCAGGGTGTCACTTTCTCGCCTGTGCTTGTTTTAACTTGGGTACCAAAAATACTTTTTCCAACCCTGCACGAATATAAATTATGGGACTTTGTTCATTTAGGTTGGAGATGACAATGAAAGAGTACCTTTCTTAGCAAAGTCATACATTCTTTCCTCTTTGCTTAGAGATTAGCTATCTAAACTAAGTTTGCCTCTCCTAATAGGATTTCTTTGCTTACAACCACTAAAATAAGCCAACACACATAAACATCCTGAATTTTTCCTTCCATTTCCCATGCCACTACAACCTCTGTCAACATGTGGTCTGTGTCCTAAGATATATCAGGCAACTGGTTATTTAAATGTTTTGCCATGTCAAAGGTTTCCAGCTTAAGATAATTGGGTCCTCAGTGCCTACTCTGACCTACCCTTAAAGGGTATTACTTGTAGCATTCCACTTTCAGGGCCCATATTCTATATCAATTAGATCTTATTTCTATTGTGAATTTTAAAAACTGAGTTAACTTCCCGGCTGGCATGGTTCAGCGGCTGAGCATCGACCTAGGATCCAGGAGATTGCGGTTTAATTCCTGGTCAGGGCACATGCCCAGGTTGTGGGCTCGCAGGAGGCAGCCGATCAATGACTCTCTCATCATTGTTGTTTCTATCTCTCTCTCCCTCTCCCTTCTTCTCTCTCTAAAATCAATAAAGATATATTAAAAAATAAATAAATAAACAAACAAATTTATCCCATGTAAACAATCTAGATGTAAGTGAGCATTTATGTTGGTTCAAACGCATTAAGGGCCTGAATCAGAATCTCTGTGACTCTTTTGACCTCTTCCTCATGTTTATAAAAAGGCTTCAGAGATCATCATACCACATGCAAAGGCAGGAAACAGATAGCATTGTCATTTAAATCATTTTTTCTCAGTTTCCGTTGCTTATATCTAGAAGCAAAATCCTTCCCAAAGCCTCCCAACAGACTTAAATTTCATTGGCCAGAATTGGATCATAAGCCTGATTACCCTTCCAACCATGTTGAATTGAAGAATCTCTGTTGAAAAAACAAAACAAAACAAAACTGGGTTCTGTTAGCAAAGAAAAAGAAAAGGTAATATCTTTGGGTAGTCAACCAGTAGTGTCTGTCATAGTACTGCTCCCAACAAAGCTGGCAAGAGCTTCAAGTGAAAATTTTTAAAAATAAAAAAATAAATTAAACCTCCTCATAAACCTTTCCTCATACACTGCAAATTGCATGGTGCCACTGTAGGTTGAGCCAGAACTCCCAAAACAAGCTATAGTAGTTTTCTACTACTGCATAACAAATTAACACAAACTTAGCAGCTTAAACAACACCCATTTATTATCACAGAGTTCTAGATGTCAGAAGTCTAGCTGGTTTGATTAGTTTCTCTGCATAGGGTTCTCAGGAGGCTGAATCAATTTTGGGCTCTGGGGAAGATTACACTTATAAGTTCATTTCAGGTGGTTGGCAGAATTCAGTTCTTTATGGCTGTTGGACTGAGGTTTCCTTGCTGGCTGTCAGCTGGGGGCCTCTCCCACATACTCAAGACTGATATCTGGTCCTTGCATGTGGCCTCTTCCATCTTCAATGCCAGCAATGACATGTCAAATCCTTCTTGTGCTTTGAATTTTTTACTTTCTTTTCTGCTACCACCTGGAGAAAAACTCTTAAGTGGTAATAGGTTAGATCAGGCTCACCCGGATAATCTCCCTATTTTATAGCCTACTGATTAATAAATTTAATTACACCTGGAAAATTCCTTTTGCCATGTAAAGTAACATAATCACCAGGGTAACTCCAGGGGTACAAAGGTGATGAGGGCCATCTTGTAATTAAGCTTACCACACAAGCTCTTACAGCTGAAATTCTGAAAACAAGTCATTTATGACTACTGCCATCTACTAGGAATAATTAAATTATTTTATTATCTAATCTTTAAATTATTAAATTGTCTCCAAAGAAGGTATCTGTTTTTGAAAATTACAAAAGAAAGATGAAGAAAGAATAATGTTTCTGCAAAAAGAAACTGTTTTAACATCAAAGAAGTTAGAGAACGAACATATGTTAAAAAGTCCTTGGTAACTATTTCCACAGAAGTTGAATCTTTTGTCAGAGTAATAACATCATCCAGCTATGAGAAACACAAACTATGAAATGAAAGATAAAATAAAAGTAAATAAATAAAGAAGAAAAGACTTAAAAGAAAACAAAATGCCCTGTTTTATTCTTTCAGTACTGAAGACAACTAACACAGGAGCCCTCTCTGAATTGCTTCCCCATCACCATATAGAAACACCAAATGCTATGTAAAAACACCAGAAGTTTCCAGTAAATTTCCTGTGTTTTACCCAGCTTTCCTTCCCTCTGAACAGTACTGGAAAGTCAAAAGAAGTTACTAAGACAAGTCAGCAATTTAGTGGAATTTGATGCCGATTGCAATGCCTCTTTGTTTCAGAATTTAAAATCTAGAGGTGAGAAAGGTTAAGGTAATAATTAGCCTCTGACTCACTCAATGATAGAACACGAAGTGCACAGCACTTGTGCTACAAAAAAGGCATCTGGTCTACTAACAACCTCAGGCTCCAGAATGTACTGTTCTGCCTTTTCTGACAGAGGAACACTGGACAGAAGAAAAGGCAATTTTCTCTACTAATTGCTCAGCATAAAGAGCAATGTGCCTTAACACTGAAGCAACTTTAAAGACTCAACTTACATGTAGACCTAAAGAGAAAAAACCATAAACCAAGAGCTTTACACTCTGATGTTTTAACCCTTTTTGAGTAATTTAAGTAATTGCCAAGCATGTTTCCAAGGTGTAGTATTTCCTTAGTTCCCAGGATTTATCACTTGGGGCAGATGATAAATATGCTCAGTATGCTCAAAACATCAGTTTCATCATTTAAACCTCTTTAAATACACTTTAAGAAGTGTGGGGTAACCCATGAGAAGGTATAGTAGCACTGTTGCTAAGTTCATGGTCTCTGAAATCAGACCTACTTGGTTTAATTTCTAGCTTCACCCCACCTCCCTGTATAGCTTTGGCAAATCACTAAAACTTTCTAAACCATAGTTTCCTGAACTGCAAAATGAGGCTAACAATAATAGTAACCACCTCACAGGGTTGTAGTGAGGATTAAATGAGATGATGTGTGCAAACACCTACCAATAAGTCTACTTAACCACTTAATAAATCAACTGTTTTTCTCTTCATTTCATTCCTGATAGTTTCACTCTGAAATGATGGTGGAAAGAGAGACGTATGGCAGTGCTTGGGTCTTAATACACTTACACTCTAAACTTATTTTGAGCTTCTCATGTTGATAGCGACAGAACACCTCTTTCTTTTACTCCTAGTGTTAGAAAGCATTCAGCAACAAATTGCAGTAGAGACTGCACAGATAAAGTGTGAATGTACACAAGAATATTTGAGAGAAGGAATAAAGAAGAGAAATAAAAGTCAAAGGATACAAAATAATTGAAAAGTGGCAGTTGTACTTAGGATAGCCTTCCAATTCTCCATAAGGCTAATTAAATAAGGGAAAGAAGAATGAGCTGGCTACACAGCCCCAGATGAGTCACCTTGCCTCTCCACAGGTTTGGGGCACACAGGAATCACAAGTTAGTGTGTATTGAAGTCACCCTTACCTCATCAGCACCAGGTCTGAACCCCACTATCAATGACATGGGCCCAGGTTTACTTGGATCTCCATAAGGCCGGCTAATTCATCTAGACAGTCTAGAGTCTAGGTAGGGAATAGATGCGTGAAGACTTTTTTAGAGGGGAAGTTGGTTGAGAACAGAAGAGAAAATAGGAATTTAAACTCCTATTCCTGAACCTCAGTCAATGGTAAATAGTTGGCTGCTGCTTACTGTCCTTGATTTTAACTTCCTTTCTTTTCTAGTGAGAAAAGTGTCCCCGGATGGAGAAATGACTTATGACATAAGAAAGTGCTTGATTAATAACCATCATTCTGTCTCCAGCTGTGTAGCCAACTCATCTTAAAAACCTTTGGGAGGCTCTACACGAAACTGTGGTTTATTTCAAAGGAAACCAAAAAGCGGGGGTGGAGGAGAAAGAGACTATAGGAAAACCTCTTTCCTATGTTTTTAGACTCTTCTAAAAGGACAGCACACAAAAAATATGCAAGGAAATAAGTTCAAGCATGATAAGAATCATGGTTTCTAAAGGATAGTGGAAGGTGAATGGTTTGAGAGTCAATAAACATATTTCTAATGTTACTTCCTCTGTGACTCATTATGAAACGTTAATGAGGGTCACAGAAACTTTCAGTCCTCGGTTTCCCCATCTGTAAAATGAAGATTTGAATAATTGGCCAACCCACATTACATCTGATGTGCTTTCAGAGACTCAGAATGAAAATCATGAACATGTATTAATACAAAGACAAGGGGCTCCCTGCTGAGAAAGAGCAAAGGAGCAAAAAAATAAACATTTACATTTGGATGCTAATTGGATGTCCCAGATTAAAGGGGTTCATTAAAAATTATTGAGAAGAAAAATTTGGTGATAAAAAGAGAGAATTTCTATAAGAAGAGACAGACAAAATCATAGAGATTTTGTGACTCTCATTTACTTGGAGGAATTAAAATTCTTCCTCTTCATCCTATAAGGGAAATCCTTGAGAAGTTTGCGGACTGTCACCATCTGTTCAGCAAAACATGCATCAACATAATATTTTCCACATGTTACATTTTTTTTAAATTTTGAAAACAAATTAATCTTCTCCTAGCTAAAATGTTTTACTATAACTATTGTCAAAGGAAATTCGGTAGAAAGTCTCTGTTTTGATTCCACTCCTCTCCCTACCCACTCCCCACAACCAAATCATTTGCATTTTCTATGGCATTGTATGGCTTAAAGCTGAGAAGAACTAATACTTGGCTCCGTTTCAAATCATAACAAGTCTGTATTTCCTAAGTTTGTAAAACACTTGTTCTGAAGCCCTTATTTCATGAGGTTGCAAAGCCATCCCTCTCCATTTCCGGCATCAAAACTCCACAGTGACTTCTACCAACAACTTGATCAAAGCCAAGAATGCCATCAGTACCTGGGTGTCCCTGTAGTCTGTGCCATGGCAGCCAACCATCGCTTTCCCTGCTATTCTCCTCCAGCCACCACTCCTCTGACTGATGCACTCAGCGACCAGGCCTAGAAGTCAACACGGTGGGCCAACTCGTGCTTACCGAGCCCAGTTCTGCAACCAGCACTATGCAAGACACACAAAAAACATGAACAGCCCTAGACATACTTCCCACGCACAAAGAGCTCACAAACTTGTTGGGAAGAAGATAGAATCATTAGAGGATAAGATGGTAAAAACATTCAATGTCACAAGGTAAAGATGATGATAACAATGATAATGGTTATGATGATGATGATTGGGCAAGATCACAAATTTAACTTCTTTATTTAATCTGTGCCTTCTCTTCCAAGTTTCTAGACATTGGTTGGCCAGAGGTAAATCAGTTTTAATCTTGTCTGATTTAAAGTTTAGTCTGACCCTATAATTCTGGTAGTCCCATTTGGTAATACTGAGCTGTTTGATACCCATTTTTCAAAAATGGTAAAATCTTAGAAAACAGTTGTCCTGTCCATTTAGGTGTTTTTGTGTAACTCTGAGCATATCTTGGTTAATTTATGACCTTTGATAATATTAGTGTCACTCCAGAAAGTAGATTTATTTATGCCTTGCTACAGTTCTCATTCCAAAAACTAGATTTATTTCTATCTAGCTGCAGTACACATAAAGAAAGAAAACAGTAATGTGTTTACAACAAGTACATAGAGCAGGCATTATTATTATTTTTAAACAAGTAAGCTGAGACCCAAAGAGATCAGCAATAGTTTAGAATAATTGTTACGAGCTGAACTGTGTCCCTAAAAATTCATGTTGAAGTCCTAACTCCTAGTAGCTCAGAATGTGATGATATTTGGAGATAGAGTCTTTAAAGAGGTGATTAAGTTAAAATGAGGTCATTCAGGTAGGCCCTAATCCATTATCATACTGTCCTTATAAGAAGAAAAAATCTGGACACAGATAGGCTCAGCCAGTGGACAATGGTAAGACACAGGGAGAAGATGGCGATTTAGAAGCCAAGGAGAGAAACCTCAAACAAAACCTCCAGAAACCACCTAGATCTCAGATGGCTGGCCTCCAAAATTGTGTTTAAGCCACCCAGTCTGTGGTAATTTGTCATGGCAGCATTAGAAAACTAATACAATAGGAAACCTCTAAAAACACCTTCCTGTGACACAGTACAACAAAAAGACAGGGTTTTGTCTGTTTTTCAACTGGTCTTAGCTGTTTTGCACACTTCAACAGTGTCTGGCACAATAGATGTTCAACAATATTTGTTGGAATTAATAAATGAACATTATCCTCTTAGCTAAGTCAAGATATTACTTTAATACATTTTACCAACCCAAATAGAAAATCAAGCTGAAAAAGTAACTTCTCCCAGTTATAAAAATAGTCACAGGGATTTAAAGTACAACATAGGGAATATATAGTTAATAATATTATAATAACTATGTATGGTGTCAGATGGGTACTAGACTTGTTACATGTTAGAGAGTATTAGGTGCTAAGGAGAAAAAATAAAAGAGGGATGAAGGATATAAAATGTGAAGGGTGGGTTGAAATATTAGGTTAGCCAAGAAAATTCTCATTAAGGTGAGTTAGGAGGCTGACTATATAGATTGATACCCTTTCTTACCTCCTCAAACGGTATCCTGAACTCTAGTTTCAAATGGTCTGCTTCCATTCACAGCTCCACTCTTTATTTATTATGTGAACTTGAGCAAACTTCTTAAGTTTTCTGTCTCAATTTCTTTATCTGTAAAATGAGGATAATCACACTTAACTTGTAGAGTTGTACGAAGTTAACTCAAAAATAAAAAAATCCATATCTAGTGCTTGAAACAGTGCCTAACATATAAGAACTTGATAAATATTAAGTTTTTTTATTGCTCCTATTTTTAAAAATTATTTCTGAAAATTGATTTCAACATTGTTAAAATGAGACTCATGCCAGACCACCTCACTGAATTTTTGTGGAAATTGGATAAGACATAAAAAGCTCTTGGAACCTGATCACAGTAAGTGCAAAATACATGCTTCCTGCTATTTGTAAACAGGTGAAATACTTACTTCTTAACAACTGCAATAGCATTCCTTTTGGAAAAATAGATGTTGGGTACAGAAGGTGAGATCCCAAGGTATGGATATATGTCGACAATAATCTAAGCAAAAATGAAGAGCCGGTTAAGCTGCTCTGTGCTTGAAAATCAGAGGGTGGGGAGATTGGGAGAAAAAAGAAGCAGAGGAGAAAAGATGAAGAAGTGGGGAGAAGCCAAGGAGCTGTTGTGAGGCGAGGGATTTGCAGGGTCAAGGCACTGGACATAATCTCTAAAGGTGAGACGGTGGAGAAACGTTTTACAAACAGGAGTGCATGGAATTCAATGGAAAATTATTTGCTTTGTTGCTATGTGAACTCTTCTGTCTCTCCATGACACCAAAGTCTTCAGTAAAGGCAGTTATATTCACAAGTGCTTTGTACGAGTAAGTCTTTTGTGCAGATTGAGAAGGGTTTGGTGAGCCAGAAGTGACCATGAAGATGTCAACTCCACAGGAATTTGGAAAAATCTTAGAGACGACTCTGGGCTTCTATAAGGAATGGGTAGAGCCTTTAGACAATCGTACCTAGTTCTTGGACATCTGAATGACAATATTAGTAATAATGACAGCAGCACAGGGGTGTGTGTGTGTGTGTGTGTGTGGTGGTGGTGGAGGGGAGTGGATATTATGGTGGCCTTACACAATGGTGGGAACTGGTTGAACAGTCTCTGTAAGTCTTTCGCCTGAAGCTAGAGCTGGAAGTCCACAAGGCAGGTCATCAGGAAGAGAGGATATAAAGCGACAAGCACAATCCGGAACCCCCAAAGACAGGGACAGCCTGCAATATCAGTTATAGCTGCCTCTAACTTTGATGCTGTTGGTGTCCAGGGTCCTTTGTCAGAGAACTAAATATACATGTGACCCTTGTCAGAGAACTTAGAGCAGTATCTCAGGGAAGGTGGCTGGTATTCGGTGTCAATGAGGTAAACCAGCAGGTAGCCACAGACACGACAAGAGCACCTGCCCTGACTTTCCAAGCATAAAACACAAAGTAGGTGCTGTTTCACTTTCAACTTTCAAATCTATTGCAAACATGTCTCTTGTGGCCCACCCAAACCAGACGCATTCCCGGAAGGAATTTCTAGACAACACAATTCAACCTAGCCAAGCTGATATATCACAAGGCCACCACACTAATAATTCTCACTGTCATCTGAGCTCTCTATTTCATACTCATTTGCTATTAAGAAAAATGAAGCTTGAGTGAGGGTAGGTAACTTACCTGCAGTCACAGAGGTAGTAAATGGCAGAGCCAAAATTCCAAATGCTTCTACTTTGTCTAATTAGTCATATTAACTAACGAGGATCCAAATGGAAACAGTGATTTAATAGGTATCCCAAAAGAAATCCTCTAATATTAATTTTTATGGTAAGAAGTCCTTACAAATGTAAAGCACTTTATAGATTTCAATATTATTTCTTATAAACTTTTCCTCTGAATTCTCAAAACAACGCTGTGAAAAAGAACATTATACAGATGAGGAAACTAATTCCTATTTTTACTTTCCTAAAACCACACAGCCAGTGGCAGAGCCAACCCTGGAATCCAAGTCTCCTGACTTAGCCCATTATTTCAGACCCCCATTTAAATGAAGGTGGCTGGCCAGAGTTGACAAATCAGCCAGGAAGGGAAGGAAAGGAAAGGCGATAAAAGGCCACAAACAGTAGTACATTTGGGGGTAATTCTGTTAAAAAAATTTTAAACACAATACCACAGATCTGCTCCTAGCCTAGCAAGTGAATTTACCCACCTCCTCCTTACCCTCATCACTGTGAAAACTGGAACAATTCTCTCTTACCTGACATGGTTTTCCATGTCCAACCAATAGGTTTTGAGCCTTCCTGGGTTCTGAGGATGGCAGATAGTCACTGAGACAATCCATTTTAGAGAGAAATAGGGGTGTCATGTGTGAAAGGAATCCAAATTTCATCTTATTTACAAGAAAAACAACAAACAAAATGAAAACCTGAAGTTCTCTCTTGTCTAAACTTCAAGAGAAATTTAACTATTTTCAATATTGTAGCTAGAATTTATTCATCCCTTCTACAAACATTTGTGGGATTTCCATCATGGGCAAGCAGAGTGCTAAGCACTCTTGGACACAACATGAATCTAATGTAGATTCCACCCTCAAGGAATTCACAGGAAATAAGTGGGCGAGGCATGAAGATAAATCTTGAGATGCCAAGAGAGAAATGATAGATCAAGTGCTATGGGAGTTCAGTTAGAGATAATTACTTCTGGTTAGCGATAATAAAGGAAGGCTTTGTGGAGCTAGAACTTGAAGATAGTGTCTAAAGAAAACAGCTATGAAAACAGAGTTGTTTAAATTGGCCGGAGCATAGGGCATGTGAGGTGAAGAAGTGGGAAATAGAGTTAGAAGGGTAGGTTGCGAGTAGTAGGAAATAAAGTTAGAAAGGTAATTGAAGCCAGATTGTAGTAGGCCTTGAAAGTCTTGATAAGGAATTCGAAATTTATGTGTGGACAACTGAAATTCACAGGGCTTTGGGGCAACATGAGACACGTGTGTTAACTATAGTTTGCAAAATATGAAGAAAAGCAAATCTCAATTAATTTACATTTAACCATTTTCAATTCTAATTGTCATAGAATAAATAGAGATTTGTTCGTTCCTTTTAATCAAAGGTAATTTATTAACTCTAGCAATTGTCCTTACTGACTGGTCCCTTATCCTCAATGATGAATGTCTGGGTTTGACTAGAGAACTCAGAAAAGTCAAGGAAGGAAAATGTCCTATTGCTGACTAGATCCAAAGCTCAGGTCAGTTTGTTCAAGCCCCAAGAGAATATTGTTTTGTTGTCTTCAGTTACTGTTTTCTATAAGCTGATGGCCCTTGATTGGAAGAGAAATCCCTAGCTCCTCTGTAAGTTCTAGTATAGGAAAAATAAAAACAGGCAAATCAGTACCTAATTTTCTGATGGAGAGAATCCATTACAAGGATGGTTGCCTCTGAAAGTATCTCAACAGGAGTCACATCAAGTCTTTTCATTTCAATGACTAGGAAAATGAATACACTTAGGTGAGACAGCTCATGAAATTATCCATCCCTGCATCATCCAAAAGTCATATGATAATGTCCCACGCTATGGTGACTGTATAATCCTCACAATAAACTTCATTCTCTTGGGAGAGAAGAAATCAAGTAATTATACCGGCACTGTTTCTTAAAGGTTTCACAGCATGAGACTGTGAAAGAATAGGGAAAATGTTCCATTATTCCTTTAAATGTACATTTGTATGTGTAAAAATAGACACATATATTTTTGATATATTAATTTAATATTATATTATTTAATTTTATTATCATGTCATTTTTCATTAAAATAACTCCATTTTCTTCCTGAAAAGTGAAAATTACCTCAATAATGTGTTCCAAAGACCAATGGGCAAATATGCAATTATCCTAATTGCTCATTTTTCTAGGAAAAAAAATAGAAATTATAACAGAAACTGATTGTCTCCCTCCAGTCAATTACCATAAAAATAGATGATGATATCTAGCATTTATCTAACTATACATTTTCATACATTTAGTTATTAATTTTGGCTAAAACTACTTTATAAATTATATTGTCTTCTTTGATGGGTATGGAAAGGCAGAGCCAGAACCCCAAGTGCTGGAGAACTGGAGCATTCCCCTAAAGAGGAAGGAAAGGTATAAAACAGAGGGCCAGCCAGACCAGCAGCAGCCAGGGAGTTGTAGAGCGTTCGGTCCTCCCAACTCCCCACCACCATTACTCCCCAGCACAAACCAACCCACTAACAATTCACCTTTTAAGCTTTTGTTTAGTCTTCAGTATTATTCTCCTAATATGAATACCATTGTCTTTTTCCATCAAGCCTTCTTATCGTGTAGGTAAAACTTATTTGGTTCAGAGAAAAATCAATGAAAAAACAAATCTCCCTCTAGCAAAACTGTTGAAAACACATTCCTTTAAGGTTAAAATTAAACAGCCTCATCTGACTTTTTTCCCGTGGCAGCAAACACTGGGTCTGTCCCAAGCCTTCGCCGGCAGCCCTGCACATTTATAGCAGTCCACAGAGACCTCCGAGAGGCAAGTAGCGAGCAGAATGAAAATGGAACAAATGATCCACCGCCCCAGCACTTCGTTTCCAGGAGCAACTGGTGTCCACTTCCAAATCTCTGAGGCTAGAAATGATGGGAATTAGTAAGGGGAACTATGTGGTCCAGAAAAAAATATGTGTGGACCTGAATGGCTTGTCATTATTAAATTTCCCCACTGGGTCAACATACTGCCTCTTCCCAGATTACCAGATTTCACTTAACCTCATCCACATTTAAAAGTCTATGGAAAAACAGGAGGGCCTTTCAGGGGGAAATTCATTCATGTTTGGATTCAGGCAGACTTAGGAACCTTTAATAGCACTGTCATTATCCTGCAGAGCACACCACAGAGCAGCCAGCGAGTGCTCTCTCAATGGGCACAAAATTTCCTCTGGAATTTACAGAGCAGAAACCTTAAACACACATCACCATAAGAACCAGATTACATAATGTCTCCATCACCCTCCTGACAGCTACAATTATGAGTCAATCCTGGTTTAAATATGGAGCCGGAAGCTCCGTGCTTCCCCTCTGACTGTGTGGCAGGCTAAGTCGAGCTCTCCGGGCCGTCAGTTTGGAGATCTGAGCTGCTCCCACAGTCACTAATTTAGCGTGAGACCAAATGATGGGGTAATGGAAAGCAGGCTGCAGAGACCCGCTCCAGGGCCAGATGTTCTCCTTGTTTAACCATTGCCCACATGAGGACCAGAAACAGCCCCCTTCACTTTTCCTCTTCTTTACCCTCCCCAGCTAATTTCCGTCTTCTGATCTTTCAATCCCACAAATAAAATAAAAATAAAAGTCCCCTTACTAAAAAATGACATGTTGTTGAACACATGCCTATCAGTTGTAACGTGTCCTGTAGTCTCCTCTTTGTATTTTTGAAGCTTCCCAGCTCAGAAGGCTAAGTTGCCCTGGCAACCTCACATGACTAACAGCTTCATAGGGCCCCACCTAGCTCTAAGGACTCAGGTTTGAGTCAACATGGGCCACCCTGGCACTCAGTAGTGCAGAGACTAAGTAAATAGCATTGCTTTTTTGGTGTTTAAGGAGCCAAAGACTGGCTGAATGAGGCATCCCTTCCCTTTTATTGCCCAAAAGACAGGACAAATAAAAGTCTCCACCCTAACTTCTAGAGAGCCCTGGCTAGGAAGGTCATGGGCCATCTGGTAAGTAAAGGAGAGGTCTTCTCTTCATTTTTCTAGCTACCGGACAAATAACAAGAGAGGGGGAAAAAGGAAACTTGAGCTAATAATTTAAACCATCCAACAATGGAGCAGTATGTGATATAGTTAATCCTATTTTATCAAATTAGATGAAATAGCTTTCACATGTCCTTTGGGATCCAGGGTCTGGTCACTATCTAAACTGTAGAGTTCCCTAGCACTAAATACATAAATACAGAAACTTTGACAACTATCTTGGAAATGAAGAGAATAAAGATGCAGTTGTAATTTCAGTTTGTGACCATAGGCAAGCCACTTCTACCTCTGAAGTCCTTTCTTAATCTGCAGTAGGAAATGATAGTCCTTACTTTCTTCTCTTCAGATATTTGTCCTTGCAAACTTCACCCTCACCAATTTCTAGGCATGTGCCCTTCTAGGTTTTTAAAATAAAAGGAGTTACTAAATCCTCAGTATTTCTAAATAAATAGGTTTAGTCCTTTAAAAAATAAATCAAAATATATAACACATGATTGTTCACACAGGATTTTTGACTTGTTCAATGAAATTGGCCAAGAACCTTCCATTCTGGCCTTTAGTGATCCATTTAGGTTCATTAATTATTTGCTAGAGTCAGGTACATTGATTCAAGCCATTGCCTATTAATGGCCAATCTGAAATGAGAATAAAGCTGCTCTAAAAAAAAAATTATAAATCTGAAGGAAACAAAAATACTTAATAATTTGGAGAACACTCAACAGTTCCGTAAAGTGATGGCACTACTACTGATACTGTTGTACTACTTTTGTTCTATCCGAGGAATCACTTCACATGCAGGACTGGATGTGGGTTGTGCCCACCTGGCTAAATAGACAGGAATGAGACAGTCTGAAAACAGTCTCAACTCTCATCAAGGCAAAATGGTGCCCAGAATGACAGCCAAACAGATCCACCTGACAAGAAATAAAGCTATTGTGGGCAGCTATATGTTGAGCATGCTGTACCCTGACACAAACAAGGAATCACTAGGGTCCCATTTTAAAGTGGATTTTCTATTACTCATCACTTTTTTTGTTGAGGGGTGGAGGGGAGATAGGAGTTGAGGGATATGAGGGGAGCATCTACTCATTTACATCAATGTCACTTAGGTGACATTTCCTGCAGATACATGGAGATGTATTTGAAGTAGATGTCCTCTACTATCTCATATTCATGAGCTTCCTAATTGGAATGCAAAACTGTACTTGTTTTTATTGAATGGGGAAATATTCATGTATTCAGTGCCTCAGAGGAAAACACTCAAGTTAGAGGTCTAAACAAGGACCGAAATAACAAGAACCATGGAGACATATTTAGATCAACATGTAAGAAACAATGATGCCCATCACGCATAGCAATTACTCTTACTGTCCTGCTTCCACGGGACATTTGAAGAATGACGGATTGACTACTCACACTCCTTGCAAATATAAATCATGATTCACACTTGCCACTATTAACTGTCCACTTGCTGGGAAAGAATGACTCCTCCACCTGAGTGCCCCACTCTGCCTCAAGTCATTTCAGGAAACATTTGCAGCATGTTTGTGCTCTCAAAAATGATCTTCTCTTTCCTTCAAACTTCTCCTGAGCTTCTGCCCCGCCAAGGTTCCCCCATACCCATCTAGCTCCCTCTATTTCTTGTTTAGATTTATAAGTGACAAAAAAACAGCCAGCAAGTATTAATTCTTTACATTCCTGGTTTTATTCATTTGTTGTACATATTTGTTGTCCACTTATGATGGTCAAGGACTGCTCAGAGACAGAGGATATATCTGAGTAAGAAAGACAGGTCTGTGTTCTCAAGAAGGCATATTCTAGTGGATGGAGACAGACTATTAGCCCTAGCAATAAGTGGTACAAAGTCAACAAAACAGGTACCCATAGGATTTCTTTTTTATATATCTTTTTTATTGACTTCAGAGAGAGGATGGGAGAGGGAGAGAGAGAGACAGAAACATCAATGATGAGAGAGAGTCGCTGGTCAGCTGCCTCCTGCAAGCCCCCACCAGGGCATGTGCCCTGACCGGGAATCAAACCTCAGTGTCCTGGATCCTAGGTCGATGCTCAACCACTGAGCCACACCCGTCTGGGCATAGAATCTTCTTATATAGAGGTTGACTGGAGTTCCATTCCCATACATGTTCCACATGTGCCAGTAAATAAGTTGCTCACCTCCAATCTAGAAAGAATTCCACGAGCACCCAGAGCTTTATGGTATCCGTTTTCTGGCCTTTAAATGGTCATTTTAAGAAATGAAAACTATTAGGCTCAGAGAGGATACGTGGGGTTTGGGAGGGCCACAAAGTTGTCCCAATGGAGGAAGTAGGGAAATCTTAGGGAATCATCTGAGTATCAAAATAGCTGTCCCATCCTAATTCTTCAACATTTGCTGGTTACATCATTTTTATAGCTCTGGCTGTGGCCATTTCTGGACCTGAGACATGGCCCACTCCACCTCTGAGAAAATGGAAAATGTGGAGCGGTGACCTCAGAAAAAACTTCCTCCTCCAAATTCAGTTTCTTGTCCGCCTAAACCTTTACGGCAGGGCAGGTGGTGTGAGGCGTACCAAGGAGCCTTTCAAAGCAGCAAGTCCGGCCTGGAGGTCAGCCTGGATCTTGTCCAAATTGTGTTCCACCCACGGTGAAAACCAATCTGTTTATGGGTACGCTTTTATGATGTTACAGAACGTCTGCGAGAGAGGGAGCTCAAGTTCCCGCCTGCTCTCTAAGTAACCCGCCCCACAAAGGTGCACACACAGGCTCGGAGACAGAGAAAAGCTTGACGGCCCTTCCCTCCTCCCAGGCCAGCAATGAAACGCGCTTTAATTGCATCAAAGGGCTCTTCTCAATGGGGTTTCAGAGCGGCGAGAGCGGCGTTCCCGGCGAGGGTTCCTTTCCGGCTCGCCAGCATTCCTGCGCACTGCGGAGGGAAGGGGATGGGGCTCCTTCGGGAGGGCCGGAGGCTCATTTCCATTCCTCTCGCATACAGCCTCCGTTGTGCCGGCCGGGCCTGCCGAGGGCAGCCGCGCTGCGGGCGAACAAAGCGCCATTCATGCCCAGGGCCGCTTCCTCCCGGCCGCTCGCAGCCGCAGATGGGCTGGCCCCGGCACGCCATCCTGCAGCCCGGGCGCGCGGCCCGGCGGGCGCGCACAGGGCCCGATTCAGGAGAGCGCTCTGCCCGGGCGACCCGGGCTCTGTCCCAGCAGGCTCCGCCGTGAGGATCGCCCGAAACCCGCCTTCATTTCTGGGTGGGGGATCTGCGGACACTGAGTCTTTTCAGCGTGGAAATCCTCCGTTTGCTCACGACTCGTTAGGAACGAAGATGCCAGTTTCCAGGGCCCTCTCTCGGGCTCCCCACCCCTGCCCCTCGGGATGGTACGGCCCAAGTTCCCAAGTTGTGAGAGGACTTTGTTTCTCTTCCTAGGCCTCTGAAATCCCGACGAAAGGGTCACTTCCTGACTTTTGTGTCTCTTCAACCCAGTGCCTTGAAAGTTCTTACCCTCTTGTGACTAAGTACATAATTGCAAGCCTTCTCCCTAACTTTTTTCAGGACTTAAACATTCCTCTAGGTTGAAGCTTGGGACTCTGGCTGCACAACAAAGACCACTGTTTTTCCTCCCCCATCTCACTCCTGGGAAAAAGCAGCACAGAAAAGAAAATGTACTTCTTCACCACCCCAGTTCTCAGCCTTCAAGCACATTTCCTCTGTCGCACACACTGGACCCACAACAGCTTAACGCTGCAGAGAGCTCTCGCGTCAAATGAAAGGGGTGCAGCTTCTCTTTTCCTTAACCCCGGGGCAGCTTCTGGGAGCTGGAGCTTGATTCCAACTGTGCAGTCTAAAGCAGAAATGAGCTCCAGATCCACATTCCTGGGGCGAGGGTTAAACAGGGAATGGCAGAATCAAAGAACACCAAATATAGGAAGACTTATCAACCTTAATCCATTCATTTCACAGATAAGAAACAGATAAGATCTGAGAGGGGAACTTGCCCACCCTCAGAGGGAGGCTGGTTCATTTTAGGGCATCTTAACAATTGTCCTCAAACTTTCAAAATAAACTTTAAAATAATTTTGGACCAAAACCCCCCACAAAACTCCGAGAAAAATATTGTTAAAAAAAAAAAATTTTTGTCTTTTTTCCCCCCATCTGTGTCAGAAAGGGCCTCCCTTAAACTGGTGGGGAAAAGGTGAACACACCTTTTGAAAATGAGGATTAGAAGAGAATCTTAGTATTTTCACAAAGAATGCTCCCTGTTTCTTCTACTTCCTGCATTTTGAACATTGCTGACCTCTCTTCTCTAAAGTATTACATCCTTGATGTGGTGAAAAAAAACACAAAATAAAAGCTGGTGAGTGCACCACTTTAAGACTCCTTTCGTCTTGCTGGAAGAAAACTCCAGAATCTTAAAATGGAGATGGGGTTACTCTGCAGTGGTTATTTGTGAAGGTACAATTGAAGCAGTATACACACAGAGAAAGGGGAGAGAGTGCTTGCCACCTACCAGGCACTATTCTAAGCACTTGACATGCATTACCTCATTTAATCCCCACGATAGCTTAGGAGGTTTACTATTATTCTTCCACTTCACAGAAAAAGAAATCAAGGCTGAGAGGTTAACTTGAAGGTTATCAAGATCACATGGATGTCAAGCAGAAGCCAGGCAGTCTAACACGGAGGCATGAGGTCTTTCACACCCGGCTTTACCGAAACTTTATGCACAAACACATGGGAATACACCCTGGCACAGAGGTCTGGAGTAGGGAGCCAGGGTTGCTTTAGACAGACATAGGTCTTTGTGCTTCTGAAAGAGGCCACAATGGCATGCCTGAATAGGAGGGAGAATCTGCTTCATCCTGTCTGGCCTGGAAAGAAAGAGGGCCCTTCTGAGGACTTACTAATTTAACACTGAAACTCCCCTTTCAGAATGCAAAATAGTGTGAGTTCATAGTCACTGCCTATTTCGAGCTGCCTTGTGACTTTAATTTTTTTGTCTTTTAAGCAATGCTCTGTAAACTACAATGGTGTCTCAATTTGCCTTGTCAAACAAAACTTGGGTTCAAGTTCAGATCTGCCATTTTCAAGGTATGAGACTTTGGGAAATATTTAAGCACTGTAAGTCTCAGTTTCCTCATCTCTAAACGGGTAAAAATAATATCTACCTCATTGGCTTGTTGTGAGGATTAAATGAGATTTTCCATGTAAATGTTCACTATAATATTTGTCCTACACTAAGCATTTGTATCAATTCATGTAGACTAGGCTACATTATGGGTTTTTTAAATCTTAATTATAACAACATAGATTTATTTCTCACTCTATATGTCCATTCCATGTTGTGTTCCATGTCTTCTCACTGGTGAAGTATCTGCTATTCAAACCTTGCCAGTTATCATGGCAGTGAGGACAAGAGAGAATTGAAGGCTAATTATACTGATAATGAAATGCTCAACCTGGAAGTAACACACATCACTTTTCCTTATAACTCATCAGCCAGAATTAATACACTCACTCTCATTCCACACCCCAACTATAATAAGGCCAGGAAGTACCATTCTAACACGTGCCCAGTAAGGGGAAGGTGGGGGACTGAAAATGCATGGTGATCAGCACTAATGACTACCACCACACTCAATCAGCAACTGCTATTCTTACTCCTTAGGATGACAAATACCAGTTGTTTTTGTGACTTCCAAATGTATAGAGGGTCCATGAGACTTCAGAGCAGCTTTAAAGCAGCTGTAATCTCAAGCTTCATGTTTTGACAAGATTCAACAATAGCTTCTGGCTACACCAGCCTACTAAGGTGTTCTCCTGCTTCTTAGGGACTCAGCCTTCCCCTAAGAGGAAAACAAAAACACTTGAGCAAAATCCTCTCCTTTGGTATACTCAACTTGGAGTTCAGAGAGGGAAGGAGAAGAAAATATACAATTGTGAGAGAACACAAGTTTTGACCCAGGAACTAACAGGAAAGATGCTGTAGTGACAGAGCTCGTCACTGACTTTCTCATCCTCTCCGGCATCACATCTACTCAGCTGTGTCTTATGAAAATGATTCCTAACCTCTCCTCAACATTCCCCAAGTCATTT
This sequence comes from Miniopterus schreibersii, assembly GCF_964146895.1. Lineage (NCBI taxonomy): Eukaryota > Metazoa > Chordata > Mammalia > Chiroptera > Miniopteridae > Miniopterus > Miniopterus schreibersii. Next base: position 140,935,618 of record NC_138101.1, read on the forward strand.
CAAATGAACTCGCCTTTGTTCTCTGAACAATTCAAACCTCAGCTGGAGTTTATTAGACACATACCTTGCTGATCTTTTTGACTTCTGCTTATATTCCATTTCAAATTATTCTATTCTATTTTTATCTGGCCATTCCTCTATTGTTGGGCATTTTGCATTGTTACTAATTTGTCAATATTATAAATATAAAAAAATAGTACTACACTAAATATTCTGGTATATAAAATCTCCATCTGCATATATGATAACCTCCTGATGCTGAAATCTCTAGGTAAAATCATGTGAATTTTACTCCAGAAAAGCAATCTGATCCATGTGGTAGCCTTTACCTCCACTTGCAGAAAGGTCAAACATAGGGTGTAGCTGCTGTGTGAGACTGCCTCATTACCTGGCATCTCAGGGATTCCCTGGCCCAGTGGCATCATGGGTAACAAGGGGACCAAATTCCTCAAGAACTTTTTTCAGGATGGTATGTATACCTCAAAATTTCCCCATCTAAAAAATGTAACTTATAAAAGTGGCCTGATTTAAAATAATGATTATAGGACTATGTAGCAACAGAAAAGAGTGCTTATAATTCAGTAAGTGAAAAAAAGCAGGCACTACAATGGCAACAAGATTTATTTATTCCTCACTCTAGGACATTTTTTCCATTGCTTTTGGGGGGGGGGGCGGGGGGGCGGGGAGAAACATCAATGTGAGAGAGACATATTGATTGGTTGCCTCCTGAATGCCCGGACAGGGGCAAGCCTGCAACCAAAGTATGTGCCCTTGGCCTGAATCAAACCTGGGACCCTTCAGTCAGTGGCCGATGCTCTAACCACTGAGCCAAACCAGTCAGGCAGGGCTGGCAACCATATTTAAAGTGATTATGAAAAGGATGTTGAGGACTACACAAAAAGTATTCATGTATGGAGATAATAGGGGCAATTTTTTCCTTTAATCTTCCAGAATTTTAGAATATGGTTATATTGCTTTATAATAATCTAAAAAACCTTAAGTAGAGCAAAGGACACATCTGATGAGAATGTTCGCTGAGAAAGCTGTGTAGCAGCTGCTCTTTCAGAAGTTCCCGGCCACTGTTGCACTTGAGCCAGCCCCACTTGCCTGGATGTGGAGGCCACATTTGGGTTCCCCAGGGTTTTCTTGTAGCTGCTTCCTCCCCTTCAAACAGAGAACCGCCTGGGTGGCAAAGCAAACAACAAAGTGCTGGGCACCACCAGACCTGACTGGGAGTTCTCCTGAAGGCTCAAGACCTCCTCAGAGAGAGAGAGCTGAACTTGCAGGGGGCAGGAAGGGGGAAGGGGGAGCAGGTTCAGAACAAAATGGTTTCAGAGCAAGAAACCATTTAAAAGAAACAGGAAATGAGTCCTTCAAACCCAAACCATGTGGAAAGACAGGCCACATCATTTAAACAAACCAACAATAATACAAGTCTATATAAATGCTCTGTTACTCCATCATTCCTGAAAAATTATTTGTAGTCCAATAGGGAAAATCTATTTATTTAACAACAATTTCTTAACCACCTAGGTGGCCCAGGCACTGGGATCATCTTAATGTTTCAAATTAAATATCATCTCAGCGCTATGAGGATATGCATTCTACACTCTGAGAGACAGACATGCAACTAACTAAGTCTGCCCATGGGATAAATTTGATAAAAGAGGCAGCATATGCCTCTATGTTAAAGAAGCAACTGAAAGGGCCCATTAGATTTGGCAACTGCAGAAAAAATTCTCAGGGTAGGGGATGAGAGACAGATGCAAGGAGGTGAGAGGTAAGATGATAGAGACTGAATAAAGACTTGTCTACTTAGAAGCTTCCCCGGGAGGAAAAGAGAAAAGACAGGAGGATAGATAGTAGCTTCGGTTGGAATTCACTATCAAGGGAGGATAATTTCCCAGGTGGGAGAGGCCTGAATATGTTTATAGATTAAGAGGAAGAATTCAGCATAGAGGAAGAAGTTGAAGGCACAAGATAGACAGGGGAGATGGGAGGCGATGGCCTGGGCGCATATGCAACTAGTACTATCTCTTTCTCTTGGAATTTTTACCCTATCAACTACATATTGCCAAACATTCCTCCTTGTATAAAGAGCTCATGTTTCCCAGCCTTTCTCCTGGCATGGTTTTAGTAGGGTATTAGATCTAAGATTCTACCTTATGTACACCTAACGCTTTTTAAATAAAAATGATTTTATAGAATGTATAGATTTTTGTCTACTCTAAAAGGCATCAAATTAATAGCTATCTGGTACTTTCCTTTGCCTTTTCTTCCTGCCTCAAGACGTAACCTAAACATGACCTCAGAGTTGCAGGTGCCAAGAAACAAAGATGCACTGCCAATCAGGGCACTCAGAGAAGCCCAGGGACAACAAGCAAGAAGGAAGGAGGGAAGCAGTTATCTTAGGGAATATTACATTTTCTTTTTCAAGTGTTTTAGTTTTTAGTTACATTGCCTTTTAACCCATTTTAAATTCTTTATTCTTCCAAAACTCATTGGTTTATCACAGATGTGTATCTGGTGATGAAACATGGTTAAAATAAAAAGGATGGAAATATTTCTTGATAGAAATAATGCTTTTGTTATTCATTAGTTACATCGGTTTTTTTCCTTCAATTAATCAAACTAATGCTAATTTTTAAATAATAGATATTTGAGTAGAAAAGACAATCATGAAATGAAATAATCTTCTGCAAGAAATGTTTTTGAAGTTTTTCAAATATAAAACTTTCTACAGAATTCTAGTGGTCAAAGGAAATTACAGGATACAGGGTCTAGTCAACTTGAAGAGCAAGTCTTATTTTATCTGTTCTCCATCTTTTAGAGATAATGTTACAGTCTAAAAACAACCACTTCCTGTTGCTGAGATCAGTAGACTACCCTTTAGTACTAACATGTAAGATATTTATTATTTCACTTTCACTCAAAACCAGCACCCAAACTAGCAGAGTCTGGTATGGAAACAGAAAAGATGAAAATACTAATGTGCCTTTATTTATAACATAATTGTGTTTCTGAAAGGTACATGGAAAATAAATATTTTTTCCTTTTAACTGCATTATTGCTTTAAAGCCATCTTAAAGTAGACTTTTTACACCCCCAATAAGTAAATTGTTCATTTCCTTGTCTTGGACATTGAAGCCCTATCTGAAAAAAGCCAGCATAACTCATAAAAGGTATTTAATTCTAAGTAACTAGCCAGCTCACCTATTTTATTGAGGACCAATCAATATTATAAAGTCAGTAGGACTGACAGTAAAGACTATTTACCTTGGATGAACAGTTATTTTACCATCTGGAAGTAACTATGGTCTAGAGCAGAGATTGGGGCATTATAGTCCATGGGCCAAATCCCACCTCCCACCTGTTTTTGTAAATAAAGTTTTATTGGAACCCAGGCACACTCACATATCTATTGTCTCTGGCTGCTTTAGGGCTATGATAGCAGAGTTGAGTCACTGCAACAGAGACCATATGGCTCAGAAAGCCTAAATATTTACTACCTGGTCCTTTACAGAAAAGGTTTGCTGCCTATGTCTATTTGAAATATTACATAAGCAATTTTTTCAACTTAAGTCTCAATGAGTATCTGTACCTTTATCTCCCCCTGCCCCCCAAAAAAGCAGTGCAGGGCTTCCTCAAATAAACAGTTGTTTCTTAAATTGTCTGTTCATGTCAACTGTAGTAAAAACTGATAATGTTTTTTGTAATAACACTCCAAAAATTCCTCCAAATCACTCTTTAAAAAGCACGTTTGGTCTTCTCATACTACTTTAGAATTTGAAGAGCCTGATCTACTACTATATATACATATTTTGGTCAGAGTGGTTTCTTCCCCCACTTAGTGTTCAGTTCTATTTTTCAACATTTATTCTTCTATGTGAGGTTCATCCTCTGAACAACAGATAATATCTCAGCCCACTTAGCTATTATTTCTATCCTTGGATTCCTTTCGGTATATTTGGGTTGGGTTTTTTCCTACTGTGTCTCTGGAAATGTGCTTTTCTATATTTATTCTGCACATGACTGGCTCAGTGTGCTTCATTTTACTTCCTTCCTTAACAAACTATTTTGTTAACAGTGTTTATTTTTTCTTCCCATTCTTTATCCTGTTGCAGTTATTTTTAAGGTGCTACTGATTCCCTGACACCCAAACTGCAAGGTAGAGTATGTCAAATCTACTTCTCATGAGGGTTGTCAAAAGGTCACATGAATCTTTGCTTCTCTTAAGACATTTTCCCTGAAAAATCTGCTGTCTTATTAAAAGTCCTTTCTAACTGGATTTAAACTATAGGTTTTACTGAACATCTAAGTTACTTTTCTTACATATTTTTGGAAACATTTATGGGTATGTGTTGCTACACTAAGAACAATTCCAAGGGGTGAAAAGAAGCAGCAAACCCACTTTATATTAAATCATCTAGGTTAAGTGTTACCATGTGCCATTATACACACCATCACAATGAAACGGCCATCTTTCTTTAAGATGGAAAATATGGGCTGAATTATGGCCCTTTAAAGTGCATTTAGCTGAATACAAACAGTTGAACAATTATGCCAAGAGAATATTGATTAGTTATTTGATGTAAACCTGCTCCAAGGGTGTCATCACTAGTGACCAATCACAAGGTGTCACAATCAAAGCTACCCTTTTTAACATTTTTATTCTGATTTAAATGAAAACATCAGGGACTCTTACTGGTTATACTGAAGGCAAGTTAGAAGTAATACCTAACAGGGAAATAAGCACCATGCTGAAATAAACAATGAAATTAACAATGATAAATGTAAAATGCTATCCTTAAGATTTATAAAATCAACTGTTTAGTATCCTACCAGGAATTTATGTTGGTACAGTAACCCATGCCAACAAATGTGTCACAACAGTGTGGATATATAAACCAACATTTTAATATGGCTTATGAAAATAAAAGTGAATCTTTAACTATGTTTATTAGACTCTGATATTCCTATTAAGATTAGTTATATTCTGTGATAGGGCAGTTAACAAATATTTTCTCTCTCTCTCCCTCTCTCTGTCTCTCTCTCTCTCAACACATGGAGGAAATGTATTTTTCTTTCCTATTGAATTCAGCCCTGGTCATGTGATTTGCTTTGACCAAAGAAATGGGAACAGAAGTAAGATGTGTTTCTTACTTATTCCAAGAGGACAAGCCTCAGGCAGAAGATCTAGTATAAGCTTTGCCATGTGTTCTATTCTTTCTGCCACTGTGACCAACAACATGTGCATAGTAGCTGCCTTCTCTACCTGGGTGCCAGAGCCAGGATAACAGTGACAACATGGAGCTGTCAGTTCACAACCCAAAATGACCATGGGGAATGAGCTACTGAGATTTCAGTTATTGATTCTGTAGAATCTTAACCTAGCTTATTTCCCATTAGCACAGTTGAGACCACTTCTGAAATATTTTGTTTCTATGTTTTGAGTCCAGAGGCTGATGTCTAGAATGATAAAAAGACTCCCATATGGAAGAAAATTGGACTCCTTAAAAACACCCCAAAGAGTAGATATAAGCGAAGGTTTGAGTTTATTAGATGGAGTAGATATGTAACAACAAAGGACCTCCCAAAATGGAATGGACTAGTTTATCAAGTATTGATTCCTTTTCAACAGAAATGTTTAAAGAGTAACTAAATGGTCAGAGATCTACGGAAAAAACGAAAGCTTAGGAACAAGGCTGAGTGAGATAATGTCTAATGTCCTCACAATTTCTGAGATTATGAGGCTGAAAGAGACCTAACAATACTCATGTCACATGTTAGCATTTCCAAAGCAATAAAAACTCATTCCCTACAGCCTTGTAATATAATATATTGGATGAAAACAAGTACATATATGATTATTTCTTTTTAATAATCATTGCCAAAAGCCAATAGCTCTCCAGAAACCTTGCCTTTCCCACATTAAAATCCCCAAGTAATAGCTTTCAAGCACTAGGAGGCTTCTATTGATCTACAGCTCTCTACTGAGAGTTTTACAAAGATTTCTATCGCCTCCACAATTTTAGGAATGATGGCTTTGGTTTTATCCCTGACAGATCCTGTAATTTGAAATTAAGTATTATACTTATTTGCTAAAGTCTCTTAGGTAATGAAGTTTCTTATTTCGAAAATTAGTAAGAGTTTTGGATAAAAACTTGTGTGCCTCCCTGATAAGGAAGCCTAGGAAATGCCCGTACATAGACCTTGAAACAACTTCCTAGTTTTCAAAATGAAAATTCTTGTGCTGACAGAGTATCAACCTACCCCCAATGCATTTTAGAAAGATGAATGATCCCAGTGTTTTTACTTCCTCTAAGATGCTGATAGCAAAAAAAATAAATTAATTTTAAAAATGCTGCAAGACCACATAGTCTTTTTGGACCACAATTTGTTAGTAATACTAGGCACCTTGAAAGCATTAAGACAGAAATATTTAATATTTTGCTAAACTGTAAAATCTTTCATTTATATTGGCATAATTCCATTTACTTCACAATATTCCATTTGCCTCTGATATTTAGCAATACTCTCTAATTACTAAAAGCAATAAAAGAAGAAATACAGCAAAAGTAATAGAAGACTAAACTCTTCGTACTTGTCCAAACACTTTACCTCAGTTTGCTATATATACAAAAGCATCTCAAGTATCAAAGATTGATAATCTTTCGTTGTAGCAGGCAAAAGTCCCTTAAGGAGCTGGTCTTTTTTCAAGGAAGCAGGAGGAGATAGATCTTAGATGTGGCCAGACTGACAAAGGGCATCACTAAAACAATATAGAGCAGTGGTTAAGAACCAGACTTGAGAATCAAGCAGACTTGGGTTTTCATCTTTGCTTCATTGTGACTAGCTATGTTAGCTTGGTCTAGGTATTTAACCTCTCTAAATGTCAGGTTCCTTATCTATAAAGAACCTGACCTTATCTATAAGGGGGAGATAATAATAGCATATACCCTAGAGTATTATCCTGGGAGTAAAATGAGACAATATTATCTCAGTGCCTCATAGTATCTGTATCAATTACTTATTGTTACATAGCAAGCCACTCTAAGACTTAGGGGCTTAAAGTTTATCTGCTCATGATTCTATGGATTGGCAATTTGGGCTGGGCTCATCTGGGTAGTTTTTACTCTCTACATGGCAATGGCTGAGCTCACTCATGAGTTTGCAGTCAGTTGGCGCATTGGTTGGGGTTTGCTGATCCTAAATGGCCTCATTCACAGGTCTGGGGATTTAGGTGGGATAACTGGATAAGCCAGAACAGCTAGGATCGCCTCTTTCCAAATGCTCTCCCTCTCCATACACAATTTCATCCTAAATGATATTAGCCTGGGCTTGTTTACCAGCAGCAGTATTCAAAGAGATCAAGGGTCAATGCATACATGCTTTATCAAGCCTCAGTCTGCATCATGTTTGCTGACATCCTACTGGGGGCAAAGCAAATCACATGGTCAAGTCCAGAGTTGTTGTAGGAGCACACTAGGCAAGTAGTAGATACCAAGATTCACAATGCACTGGGGGCCATTCCTTTTTATACTGCTGCAAAAAAATTAGTAAGCTAGTTTAATTTAGTAAATGCTAGCTATCTTCATCATTGCCACCACCATCATATCATCATCTAGTTAGGACATCTTAATCTGAAGTGAGTTATCTTTGAACGAATAAATTAAGTTTCAGATTTCCAAGGTCAGCAACTTGGCAGGCAAACACACAATCCACAAGCATTCATTGAGCATCTATGTTTCCCTGATCCCTTCCTAGATGCCAGGGATATGGATATGGCAGTGAACAAGGCCCTGCCCTCAAGGAACTTATGTTTTAGTGGACAGAAAAGACGATTTCAGAAAGAATGGTAAGCATGTGAAATGTTCAGAAAGAATGGACCATATTAGGGCTTTTATATTGAACTTTTGAACCTACTGAAAAATGTCTCCTATCAAATATATCCTGTGAAAACTGCTAGTCTTAATCAGCCAGGATTAAAGGAAGGAGGATCAGAAAACAGCACAGTACACAATAAACTGTATATTCAGTAATCCCTGAATACAACAATAATTTCTTTTTACTCCTTTAGGGAACTTAATCCCCTTCACCCTGGCATATGCCTTTAACTTTAGTATTAAATACAGTATCCTATTCTTAGGCTAGATGGACTCAGAAGGAGCATCTGTGCTCTAGTCTAGAGCTATTTGTAGGGATTAGTTCACAAAACAATGTGATCAGATTCAGCGTTCAGGCAATTTCCCACAATACTGGATTAGAAATCCAGGGCCCTAAAATTCGGGATGCTTTTGGAACATCACCCTGGAGTAAGTCAGGGTGATTTAGAAGTAGTCTGAGAATTCCTGGAAATTACAAAGGCATCCAAGGACTGAATGGGCATCTTAAAGGATATACCCACAGACCCAGGACAATGAGGAGGCTATAGCAACGCACTAGGTATCAGGAGGTGAAAACAGAGCAGCAGGAGCCCAGGATTAATTGATTATGGTCAGGCCATAGCCAGTTTGGCTCAGGAGTTAGAGCGTCAGCCCTCATACTGAAGGGTCCCTGGTTCGATTCCGGCCGAGGGCAGGGACCTCGGTTGCAGGCTCGATCCCCGGCCCGGGTCTGCGTGAGTTCCTGGGAGGCAACCAGGTGATGTGTCTTTCTCACACCAATGTCTCTCTCTCTCTCTCTTCCACTCTCTGAAAAGCAATGGAAAAAATATTCTCAGGTGAGGATAAAAAAAAAAAATTGACTATGGACAGGACTCTAACAAGAAGTGGAAAATAAAAAACTCCAACAAATAATTTACTATTAATGTTAAAACTGAGGATAAATGTAAGGTGAAATACAAAAAGGAAGGTTTATTCTATACATAAAGAAATAAGATTGGAAGTTTATTGAAGACATGAGCCATAGTCATTTCAGTTTAACATTGGTTGGGGACCTATCATGTGCGAAACGCATAATTCTGATCCAGATTTTAGGAACATACAGGTGAATAGAGAGTGAATAGAATGCCATCTTCAGGTGCACTGGCCAACCGGAGGAAATGATCAGAAGCAAAAGTTGGGTCAGTCAGGAATCAAAATACAGGAACTGGTTGATGTCATGCCACAAAATGTGCTGCTTTGACATGGTCTGCAGTCAGTTCCTCTGGTTGAAGCCTTCCTTGACCACAAGCAATTAGTCATTGCTTCCTCCACTTCCACAGTTCTCTGTTCTTACCTCCAATGTAGAATGTATCCTGTTCTACCTCTTTGTGTTTGATTTTCCCTGGATTATATCCCCACCTTCTATCACAAAATCTGGCACATAGCAGGCATCTAATACACGTGTTTTAATTATGTGCTTGATTAGATGACTAAAAGGGTGAAGAAACCTGACTTGTTTGGAGGATTCCTTTAAGGCCACAGGCCTTGCCCTACTAGGTTAGAAAAGGCTGTGGTTAGAAACAGGTTCTGAGTAAAATGAAACACACCATTCATCATCTTACCACATTCTTTTTCCATCTCTTCAATATATAACTTGATGTAATGCTGCAAAACATAACTAAATTGATGACTATTCCAATTTAATAGTTATCAAGAAACCTCTGGAAAATAAATCTTTTTATCAGAGTAACAATTTATTTGTTTACCAAGTATTTCTTAGAAAGTGAAAACGAAAACATATTTAAGGCAAAATATAAGTTAAACAAGTTAGGAAAGTTGGTACACAGTGAGCCTCATTTCTCTATATGATGTTTTTCAGATCCACTTCAAGGATGGGATTTTGCTCTCTCACACACATACATACATGCTGTGTTACGTTAGTCTCATTAACAGGTGCCTTTTAGCTACTTCCTTTTTCTAAGACAAAAAGTGTTGAGTCAGAGATTTGGCCATGGGGAAAGAACTCCAAGCAATGGCTATTAATACTGAAGACTTCCTAATGCTGGCAAAATCCATTTCCCCTTTAGAAGACACAGAGCAAGCTACTGAAAGCCAGTATCACTCATAGAGTCAGAGATTTAGGAAAAAGTGCTAGAAGTCTTGCTTTAGTGAAAATGTAGACCACATATTTGGGACGTGTCTTTATGTTGGCTAGTAACAGAGGCATTTGCATTTCAAGGTAAAAGCCAACAAAAAATTAAAATGTATTTCAGTATATCTATGTTCTGGGTACTGTGATAAGCTTTTGTATAAAGTTATTATTCAACCCCAGCAATCCTAAGAGTGAAGCTGGGAGTGAAGATCTGGTCTTTCTGACTTAAAGGACATGTTCTTCACTGTTACTTTATACTGTATCCAGCTGACATCCCTAATTCAGAATTAATGTAGTTGAAACACGGAAGAAATCTCTATTTGGAAGAACTGTGTTCCACACATTTCTCATTTCTCTTGCTGACAGAAGCAGAGAAAGAATGCCAGTTCCCCCCAGACACCCTGCCATAGGGTCCAGTGATTAGGACTGAACATCAGACAACCGGTCACAGACTTCCTCATTCTGCTTACATTATAAGGTGTTGGTTCATCTTTAAAAGACAAAGGCATTTAAACTATCTTGCTGACAGCCCATTCTGGCCCAAACCACCACATTCACTTGAAATAAGAAGTGTGTGCAGTGGCTCAGGGTGACCCAGTTAAGAGCAGTCCCATTTAAAGCTATTAACTGTGGTTTCTTTTTCAGTGAGGTCATCCTGTTTAATCCCTCTGGGCTGAAACAGCCTATAAAGCACTGGCTCTTACAGTTTATCTCAGTCCATGTCTTGGTAGACTAAAGGGCTCAACTATTCAAGTAAGAACAAGCAAGAGGCTCGGAGTGAGGGGGAGGATAGGTAAAAGAATGCGAGCAGTAAAATGCTGGTACGTGGAGAAACTACTCAAGGGACTGCAAAAGGACACAGAACGTGGCTGGGAGCTCGTGCGAGCAGGAAGTCTGAAGGCTCCTCATCCACTTCCTCACCACTTCGTAAATTTGCCCTTGCTTAGAACTGTAAAAAATAAAATAAAAAAATAAAAATAGATAGATAGATAAATAAATAAACCAAGAGGGAAGAAAGGAAGGAAGACACAAAAAGGACCACATTCAGGGCATTTGTTCCTACGTTCCCTCCTGGGAAAATGAATGACCGCCATCGTGCGGGTCAGTTTCATCTTGTTTATAAAGCATCATAGTGAGGCTGTTGCCAGTGGAAATAGGGTTCTCCCACGGAGTCATGGGAAAAGCGTTCTGGGGACCCCCGCAGAGGAGGATGGGGTGTATCACTAAGATTATCGGGGCAATAACAAACTGTCCCAGGTGCCCGGCGTCTCATCCACGACCAGATGGCTCAGCCCCATCTCGCTGTCGAGTAAGCCCAGCCTCGGGGGCCGCAAGCCTGCATTTACCTTCAAGTTCACAAGGACCAGGCCCGGAGATGCAGAACTTCTCTGTATCTCACGTGCCCATGTGCACGTCCCCTGCCAAGGCCGCCCTTGGGCCCCCGGCCGTCTCTGCACAGGGCTCTCGGCTGCCTGCCCACAGCCCCCACGGAGAGAGAACAGAACCACACACGAGAACGACCGCGGCGGGCCTTTGTTAAGCTTAGGTTGTTATTACCTGGGGCTGGGGAGAGAGCGGGCTTCCTTTCAAACTAACCAATCTCTCTCCTAATCCTTCGCGGGCTGGCGCTGGGTCCTCGCCCTGTCCGATCCGGTCTTTTGCCCAGTCTCCCCGGGGCTAGACCCGGCCCTTTATGGCACCATTTTGGCTCCTACTGCGCATGCCCCAAAGTTTGCGGCCTCATCGGGTTTACTGCACATGCGCTTTCCTCCCCCTGCGCCATCTTGGCTTCTACTGCTCATGCGCCCGACAGAGGCCTAGCCCCCTGACTGGTTCTTTCTCCTCCAGGTAATATGCGGGGGTGGCCGGGTTGTTCTGTGGGGAGAGTCTTCCCGCCCCCTCTGGGACTGCTTGGGGATTAAGTCCTTTCGGTGGGGGATGCAGTGGGCCCCTGCGGAGCCTGAGAATGCTACGGCTTCCTAGTAAGTCAGGCTTAGTGTCTGACTCGGCTCCCTAGTTTACTAGGCTTAATGTCGCATTTCATTTGCTCCCTTCCTTAACTAGCTACCTACGCTAACAGTGCCTTTCCTGGAAACCTGTGTAAAATAAAAAGGTATATTTCTTATTAAAAATTTCTGCATTGAGAAATTTCTAATCAGAAACTGGGTGGAGTGGGTGGGTGGCACCTGCAGTCCCAGTGACTTATTTGCCTTTATCGCTCCCCTACGTTCTCAGCATAAAAAGCCGTATGAGTTTTCTTCAGTTTAAACAATGAGATACTAAAAGGATAAAATAGAGCTGTATTTACTTAATGCTACAGTGAAACGTAAGGTGCAGAATAGTATGGAGGGTATATTATCATTTATATAATAAAAAGTATCACCTACCTGCTCTGTTTATAAAAAGAAATTTTCTGGAAGAACTGTAAACAATATTTACACCTAGATATTCAAGGATAGGAGAGATGAGGGAGATAGTTACTGTTTACATGTCTCTTTTGTTTACCATAAGAATTCCTTCTTTTTATAGTTTTATATTTTGGCTTCACAGTTGATTGTGATGATCAGTTGGAATTAAGAACCACTATAGAGAACTGGTGGTTAGTTTACATTAGTTTAGTAGCCATGAAGCCATTAGTTTAAACATTTGTTCACTGACCCTGTGGATTCTCTCACGTTCACTGTTTTCTAAAGCTTTTTTGAAGTCCTGCTCCAGAAAATATGTGCATTCAAGACAGGACCACCCTTGGGGTCGCACCAGTCTGCCAAGACCAGGTAAGGAACTCTGCATCGCGGGAGCTCCTCAGGTCCATTGTACAGGCAAGCCCAGGGTTCCCCACTCAGGTTCAGTAGCAGTGTGGCTAGATTCAGGTAGAAGATACTGAGAAATGCAATTTGGTTTACATGGATGAATTCAATTAGCCAAAAACAAAACCATTTCTCTAAGAGACTCCAGCTTGCTGCCTCAACAGAGATCAACATGCCCTGTTAGTATCCAGGAAAAAATAATTCTTCAGAGCAGAACAAGTCTGTGTCAGCACCCTAACAGGCTAAGTGTCTCCCCTCCTCCTACTTCTAGGAGAAACCCAAACCACATCTGTATCCTGGAGTCCTCAAAAACGGACAGCTTAGGAACTCGACTGCGGCACCCACCCATGCCTGCCCACCATGAAATACCTTCAGAACCATTCCTTCAAAATTGCTCCTCCCGAGCATCCAAATTTTACCTTCTGTCTCCTTTCCCCATTCAAATGTTTAGTCTTTAATATTTCTAATCTTATTTAGTTATAACTAAAGAAGACAATTCCAGAAAGTCACACCACAAGTTACATTAGGAGTTCTCAATCTTATTGTCCCCAACCCCCACACACTTGGGAGATATGGCACTTGGAATAATGGGAAGAAAAAGGGAGAGGAGAGGGACTGTGCCGGAATTTTAAGGAGGTTGAAGCATGTGGTTTGAAAGAGCCCCCAATTCCTATTCATAGTCCATGAGCGACTTTTGCATCACTAATTCTATAGTTAACTTCCCAGGGCTACTTATTTATGTGTTAATGAAGAAATTCTTTTTTTCTTTTTTTTTAATTGGGCAATTCTTTAAGCCAAAACTGACTCTCAAACTTTGGAACCAAGGTATGGTGCTGGTGGGGAAGATATTTTGGGATAAGGGAGCCTACTTGGGTTTTCCCCAAATGCGTCACACTCATGAGTGCATATCTCACCTAAACATTGGGCTTTCTCCCCTGCTCAAACCTTTGCGAAAGATTTGCTAAATATCTTGCAGGACCTTCCCAGAAGGTCACTTGAAATTCCACTTATTAGGCCAGTCCTGACTAATAAGGCAAGAGAAGGAAACTATGTGTTCTAATCACCTCTTCATTTTTAATGGTATTGACTCTTGAAACCCAGAGGAATGCTAGCTTCCATAAGATTCTCTCCACAGAGTGATATTTTAAGCTTGGAATGCTAAGAACCTACAACCTTCATTTTGCCCCTGTGCACAGGACATAGTTTACCTGACCTAGAAGAGGGAGCTCTGTTTTGCTGATGGAAATCTTGGAAACCAATGTGGAAAATACAATGATGGTAGCATCACAAAACAAGGAAATATTCACCCACAAATATTTTTTGAGAGCCCACACTATCACAAATGCTTTGCTTCCATTTTGAATGGTCACTTTACCTTCCCTACAATACATCAAAAATACCCATTTCTGAAAACCCTTCTAACTCCACTGACAATATTTAAGCTCCACTCTCAATATTGGTCTACCGACCATCACCTAAACCGATCTCCAACTATCTTTACTCTCACAAAAACTAGAAATGACATCATTATTACAAACGTAAACACTACTCCAATAAGTGAACTACAAAGACATAGCTAAACAAATATTTTGGTTTAGCACAATTTGACTGGGATTATGTAGACTCAGACTAAATACTCTTCCTTAGGGTGAAAAGATAACAGTCTAAAAAAGTCCAATCACATTTTTCCTAAGAGTTACCCCAGAGAAGCTGAATGTTAATGATTCCAGCCATTAAAATTCCAGCCTGAGATCTAGAGGATGGATCTGATGCCATTTCACCAAGAAAAGCTGCAGTCATTTATTAGAAGCCCAAATGTTGACCAGAGCCTTAGAGTGGAATTCAATTAAAATTTTGGCACTCAAAAACTATAACCATGAGCTGTCTAATAGGAATTTAACAAATATCTTAAAGCAGTTTTTATTTTACACAAGTCTCATAGGTTGCAAATAACAGAAGTAAACTCAAACCACCTTAATTAGAAGAGGGGTTATTATAAGGTTATCTCATGGATCCCAAGGATGGGGGTAAAAAGCCTAATAAGGATTAGAGTCAGACACCAGAAAATTCTAAGAAACTAAGGCAGTGATGCTGTCTTTCTCCCTCTCTCTTTCCCCCTCTCTCTCCCCCTCTCTTCCCTTCCTCCATACTTTTCTCCTCATTTTCCCTCTCCCTCACTCATGGTTTCTTATCTCTGCCTTTCTGAGACTTCTCCTCCATCTTATCTCTCAGCTGAAGCACTTTCTTTCCTTCTCTATGCACGAGTTACAAAAGACCACCTTTCAAGCACCAGAAACAGACCAAAAGCGCCTTTGCAAACTCCCAGAGAACAGTAAGATTGGCCCAACATGGGTGATTGAGTCAATGGAGATATATAGGAGCAGAGTCCTATAGTAAGAACATGGCTTCTGGAGCTCCACTCCCTGAGGGGGCTGGCAAGATATTGGTTATCCCTCTCACTGAAAAATATTTTTAAATCTAAAGGTCAACAAATTGACAAATGGAAAAACCATTAGGCTGAACCTTGGGGAATTCTTTCTCTCTCTAATTTGTTTTCACTACTATGAGAACTTATAAAATGTCCTGCAGTGTTCTTTCTCGGGGGAAAATACATATATACTAACAAAATAATTATTTTGGTGTAGTCAAAAAGTCAGTAGACTCAGAGGTTTCAAGAGATTCAGGCTCCTCCACTGACCAGTAATGTGCACCTTCGCATGATTCACTGCTGCTCCCTGGTCTCCTCCGCCACGCCAATCTCTAAGGTCTCTTCCAGCTCCAACAGGCTAACTCTTCTGAGATGTTCACATCTACTCCCATAATAACTACTTGCAGAGAAGGGCTGTCTGGTGTGTGGGGTGCCTTTTGGAGAAATATTCAGGCCAGAGATCCAGCAGGTCTGCATCTCATCAGATTGTGTCATTGGTGTTTTGGAACTCTGGAGATCAGAACTCCTGGGATAATTGCTTGTTTATTGGTAGCTTCATTCACGCTTTCAAGCCATTTGGGTGCCAATTATGGGAGTCTCTAAAAGAACTGGAATATCAAAAGTGAGTTAATTTATCTTATGTTCACCAAGAAATTAGTCTCCAGAGCATTCAAACACGCTCCTGCTAAATTGGGCAGTTTTAGTGTCTCTTAAATTTCACTGTGCATCAAAATAACCCCAGTAACAATGCACATGGCCTTATTAAGCTCTGCTCCGGGAATTCATGCAGGAATGATAGCGTAAGATCTTTAAACAGAAAAAGAGCATCTTGAAGCCTGCTAACTCATTTCCTCTGTTGGAAATCAATAAGCTTGTGACCATCACCAACACTATCAAAAAGCAGATGCTCAGCAGACCAGCCACACCTTAGATTTCACATCCTTTCCCATTAGAACTGCTGAGTGTGGCTTTTGAACCGGGCCGGATCAATCAGATACAACAGAAGATAATTTTTGTCTTCTGTAGCACAAATTTCCGCTCTAAAAAAAATGGGTTCCTATTTTTAAAGTTTAATAATAAATCAGGATGTGTTATATCCATGGTGCCAACCATATTTTTTCTTCTTGTATTTATATTCTACTTTGCAATGAAAGATATTTAGAATAGTCAATTAAGAACTTTGTAACTAGAAACATTACTTTACAAATGGCCTCTTACTCAAAGAAATACTGTTATTACCAAGGAAAAGATATTTTGGTTATGTGTTCAATTGTAATAAACATAATGAATTGAGCACAAATTCCTAGAACATAGTAAGTGAGCAATAAATATATGTTTACCTTCTTTTCCAAAGTTCAGTCAAATGTGCAAGAAAAAAAAGAGAGAAAGAAGTATGGAATTTTTCAGGAATTTGTACACAAAGCTATAAAATTTCATTCAATTGAATTGTAATTTTCCCTCAGGATCTCAAAGTAATTTTGCATTTATCATTGATCTTTTACAATCAACAAGTGGTATAAACAGGGTTCAATATTATCAACTTCATCCTTAATAAAAGATTTTAAGCATAGAAAGGACAAGAGACTTCTCCAAATGCTTTGGGATTTTTTTAGTCCTCACCTGAGGATATTTTTTCCATTGCTTTTCAGAGAGAGTGGAAATGAGAGAGAGAGAAACATCAATGCGAGAGAAACACATCAACTTGTTGCCTCCCAGGCACACGCCACAACCAGGGCCAGGGATTGAGCCTGCAACCGAGGTTATTTCTTAGTTTTGCTCCTTTACATATGATCTGTTGGCTTCCTACAGGAGAATGTGCCCTTGGCTGGAATCGAACCTGGGACCCTTCAGTGTCTGACCACAGAGCCAAACCGGCTAGGGCAACTTCTCCAAATTTTTAATAATAATAATAGGGTAGAACTCAGAGTCTCTGATTCTGGTTTATTACCCAAGTTACAATGCCTGATTAACAATCCCATACCAGCAAGCCCTATGTAACTGGCTATAGATGTTCTCCTTAAAGAACTAGTTTATATTTTTTAGAAGGCAGGTCATCAATATCACACAAATAAAATAATAGCCAATTTGACTCTTTTTGTTTCTCTGTCTCTGTGTATATATGTATTTATATAATTAATAAATAACATAATATATATTTGTGTGTATACATATTTTCATATACATTTACACTAACTGGTCATATCCCAGAATTGCTTAAGAGAACTCCAGTTCTAAATGTGAGATGATAAGTTTAAATATGAAAATGAACAAGATTTACCATAGATAATGTGCCATTCATATTGCAATCCCATCTCAGGACTGGTACCCTCATGAGACATTCTGATGAAGTTTTTCAGCTTGAGCAAAAATAATACTGAATTTTAATGTTTGAAAGGCGGTAAAGCAACATCAGTAAGATGAAAAACTGTCATAAATTCTAATTGTATTCAGGGATCTTTGTAAGAATTTAGCAAGTCTCAAATAATGAGCAGGAGGCTGAGTTTTACTCTGTGGTTTGTAACAGTTAGACTGTTATCATGATTATCATATATACTTTTGCCAAACACCCATCACATGAGATCTGATTCATAGCAGCATTCGACACTGTTATCATGTCCCCGGAGATGCCATTGCCCACAACCCTACCTACTGCCAAAGCCTGAGCATGAAAATGAATAAGCCTTTCATTAAGAACCTCCCCTTCCACTCAAACTTCCTTATTCTGCCCTTCCCTATGCTGCAGTTTGTACCCGAGACTGACCCGGATGAACTGGCATATACCTATGAACTTGAATTTGGTGAAACACTGAGAGGAGAGGAAACTCGTCCTTTGTCTCAGCATTCTATCAGAACAGCCCTCTGGCCTCTCCCACTCCATTATACACCTCTATGTGTATATATGCTCTGAACTGCCATTCTTCTTCATTCTTAAATTTTTTATTAAAAATTAAAATTTTATTTTATCAAAAATACATATATGTGTGTCAGGTCATATAAAAGGCCAAAGAGTACTCAAAGTCTTATAATTAAAAATAGGAGTCACCTGCCTCACCTCTACCCAGAGGCAAGCATGTTCTACTTTTTCAACTGTTTCTTCTGTTTCTTACTTCATATTTCTAAATAATTCCCTTATACTGTTACTTCTTAGTCTTGCTTCTTTACATATGATCTATTGGCTTCCTACAGGGGAAGATAAAATTTAACTCTCTTTTATAAACCCCTTACCAAGCACACACACATGTATTTTCCATACGTCCAATATTGAGTTTCTTACTAAATCAACCTTTAGTACTTACATTATAATTGTATAAATATCATTCACGCATTAGACACATAATGTACTTTGATTACATTTTCTTTGTAAAATTTTTGTTTTTCTTAGGGTGAGTTTCACTATTTTGGTTCTCTGTGTGCTTTGAACTAATCAATGGTCAACTCTCTAACAACCATAAAACTCCTCTCAATGTATAAGCAAACACATAAGATAATCCATAATATTTTTCCTGTCTTCCCCAAGGATCTACCCCCTTCTGAAGCCCTCTCCTCTCTTGCTCCAACGTGGGCCACTTATTCTCTAAGCTTATTGTACACTTATCAGCCTGGGACTTTCCATCACCATCATTCTGGAAATTTCCTTTATTTTTCTTCTGTGTCAAGTTCCTTTTTTCTGAATCCTATGTCTTTCTCTTCTTGGTTTTATTCCCTCATTTTGATAGAACACATCTTCCAGGAAGTTGTTCAGAAAGGTTACATGAGAAGGAAATGACACATGCATGTCTAAAATGTCTTTATTCTATCCACACACCTGGTTGGTAGTTTGGGTAAAGAAACCTAGTCTGGAAATAATTTTATGCAGAAATTTAAAAGATTGTGCCATTGCTTTCTAGCTTTCAGTGTTGTTGAGAAAGCTAAGGTTATTCTAATTCCCAGTCGTTAGGGGGTTGTTTTGTTTGTTTATTTTGTGGGGTTTTTGGGTGTGTTTTTTTCCTTTGCCTTTATGGTACAGTCTAGATTTTTTCTTTAACTTTGAAGTTCAGAAGTGTCACAGTGATGTAGCCTGGTGTGGGTTTTTTTGCACTCACTGTTCTAGACAGCTGGTAGACCCTTTCAACCTAGAGATTTATATCCTTCAGTTCTGGAAAGTTCTTTTGTATCGTTTCTTTGATAACTTCTTCCTCTTCGTTTACTCCATTCTCTCTCTCTGAAATTTATTTTGGTTGAGACTGGGTCTCCTGGACAGAACTTCTAATAGTTTTATCTTTTCCCTCTCATTTTTTTCACTTCTTTCTCTAGGAGATTTCTTCAACTTTATCCCCTAATCCTTATGTTGAATGTTTTTAGTTACGTGCTCATAGTTTTAATTTGCAAACAGTTTTTTTTTGTTCTTTGCATATTTCACAGTGCAGTTTTTTCTAAAGAATTTTTTTCTGAAATTTCTGAATCTAATGCTTCTTTTATAGACCCCAGTTTTTAGCTCTCCCCACACTCACTTCCAGAGTAGCTTGCTTGCAATTACTGAGTTTTTCTCAGATTTGTCAGCAGAAATCCACTTTTTTTAACCCCACTCCCTACAGGCACTTATTTTGCCCTCATCCCTTTCTAAGTCATAATGTCTTCTAAATCTTGATGGCAACTCTTGTACTTCACATCTCTCTTCTCTGTTGGATGGATTTAAACATTTGTCATTTCTTTACTGTCACGTCAGTAGAGTTTGGGGAGATGACTCGTGTTCCAGCTGCCAGGTTGACTACATGTCCCTCACTTCTCTTTCCACCATACTTTATTAATTTATTTGTCCAATATTCTCTCAGCATGAGTATATACTTGTGGATAATAAGAGATACAAGGAAGTATAACATATATTCTCAGCTCAAAGGAAGCTTATACACAAGTTGAGAGACAAAATACATGTACATTAAAAAATTCTAAAACAAGTTAATACAAACTTTTAGAAATGTGATAAAGTCCTAATTTAGTGCTATATCTGAATAAGTGAAAGGGAGTGAAATAGCTAACCACTGCAGGCACTGAGAATTAAGAACAATCTCCTTGGTCTAGAATTTGGTAGTAAGCTTCACTAAGAAAGTAGTACTTAAATTTCATAGAATTGGAAAGACACTGAGAATGAGGGAACCCCAAGTGAGATCAACAGAAACACAAAGAAAGCATGGGGCGTGGGGAATGAAATTGGCAAAAACAAAAGGCTCATAAAAGTAAACTAAAACTAGGTTGTCATCATTTCCACACTTTAGGTGAAAAATATGCTTAGAAGAATATGCATAATAATAAAATACTCTGTACTGAGACTCCAGGTTGTGGTCCTCGCTGCATTATAGACTGGATGTTTGTAGTTAGAGTGAGTCACTATGCCTCCCAAGTTTCCATCCATAGCCTGCTAAAGATTGTACCTGCATAAGGTTTCAGAGTATTAGTAAAGGGGCAATGCCTATTATTCAAAAGAGGAGAGGGATATAAGAGGAATTCAAATGGGAACATTGTGCATTTGTAAGAAATTCAAATGCAATAAATTTATGTTTGCAGAAATGTTTTTGGCTATTTGGTGGCAGACAAATTTGTGTTATATGAATATTGGAAATAGATGGCATGCCAATATCTCCTACAATGAACTAAAATCTGGATGTATAATCAAACGGAGAGCTAACAAGTTTTGTTTCTTTTATGTTTTCCTCGTTCTCCCTGGCAACACTGGTATGGCCCCCTCTTCCCACTCATGTCCTTTCCAGAACCCTTCAATGCTCATAGCTTAATATTCATTTTCCCATTCTCTTCTTTTAGTTTTCTTCTTGTTTGTTTTGTTTGGAAAGGTACTAAGAAATCTTTCATGTCCAACTCTCTTAGCAACCGTCTAAATGAGTGAAGACCTATCTTTTCTCTGGAAATGCTGTGAGGTATTTCCCTAGTGAACTTTTAAGAAAGCTGCATATTTCAAAGGCTTATAAGAAGGAACCTTAATTCTGAGGTGAAGAGGTGATCGAATTTTATGACTCTTGCCAAAGGTATGCTCTAGGAACACAGCTCTTTCATTGGCAGTAACAGATATAGCTGCCCCAAATCAGGCTCAATACCATGCCATAGCCAGAGATAGGTCCAAGAAAGCCAAAATGACTGTCACTTTCCTCACATCCTACCAAAACTGTGTATCTAAGTTACATCTTTATTCATAGAAAAAGCCACTGTTTATAATTAATGGCAGTGTACTTTCATATTTGTCCCTCCAGATCCCCACTCCATTCTCCTACACTCTGCTCTGTGCCTTGCTAGGCTGATCTACAAGGACCAAGACTACTGTGCCCTCTGGCTTCCCATTGGGTTCGACCATTGAGAGCCTTGGCAGAAGGTCAGGGTGGGTATTCCCCTGGCTCCCTTTCTGTGAGGTGGCATTGGGTTGGATATTTCCCTCCATCCAGGATCAATGTGCATCTCTAGATGACCTTCTCCACACTACTTTTTTCTTTTCTGATTCAGTAACTGTTCCCTCCCCTCATCCTTTCAGATCTAGGTGTAGTAACACTTTTTCCACTACTGCTGGCCTCAGATTGCTGCACTAAGTCTTGTGGTTCCCCTAGACTTTACCCTCCCCTCCACCCCAACACTTACTGTCTCTGTAAATAAACTCCCTTGGAATCATGCTCATTTGGGTGTGCCATCTGTTTCTTACTAGGGACTGGCAGAGGTGATCATTCAAGAAATAAGTCATTTTAAATAAAAGATTTCATCTAAAAAATCTATAGTTGAAAAGAGGTGAAACTAATATAACAGGTGAAAATAATTCAGCTTTGAAGTCAAAGAAGGTTGATTCAAATTCTAGACCATCCTTTTCTAAACTGTGTGTCCTTGGCAAGAAACTCAAGCTTTCAGAGTCTTAGTTGTTTAATCTTTAAAATAAGATAATAATGGTACCTACATCATAGAATTGGTATGAAGATTAAATGAGATAATTTTAAATGAGGTTAAGTCCAAATAAGGCAAGTTCTCATTTTTCAAGCTGATGTAAACAATCAGAATAAAAGTATAAATATGTATTAGTTAATAACTAATTCTTCTTCTGCAAGAGGCTTAATCCAGAGGATGGATTTGAATTATATTTTAAAGACTGGGTAGCTGAAAATTATGTTGGTAAGATTAGATAGGATTTATCCAGGATGATCTTCCTCACATAGGATATAAGATTTGTTACTTTAGATTTTCCATCAGTGTTCTCATTGCAGACTTCTAAAAAGAAAGTTACCTTGAGATTTTGGCAGAGAATCAAGATCAGAAGTCATTTCATTTGTTGTCAGATATAGTGACCACTTTGTCCAGAGACCTTCCTCAGGATAGTGATACACAAGTACCACTGCACATATCCGTAACTTCATTCAGAAGCAAAATAAGAGCCGCCATTCCCCTGTCAGTGCCATGAACTAATCACTAGCTTTAATTAAGAATCACATTACAGAGGACTCTATAATTGGAGAATTAATTTAATGAGCTATTCCAAGTTAAAGTAATTTCCATTTCCTTGAACTTAACTGTGGTGAATGAAGCTTTTTCAGGAAAACGTAATTACCTGTTGGATTATTCTAAACCTTCCAGATCAACAACTACTTTTGATCATGCTTATCCCAATTCAGGGGGCAAGAATCTGCATGGGTTTGAAATTGGAAAGATGCTGACAGTACATCCATGAAGCAGATGTACTTTTGTTTTACAAAGTTTACATATGTTAATAGATTTAAATTGGTCTATGAACAAAGTCAATTGCCATTTCTTGATTATTTATATAAATTAAAGGATGGCTTAACTTAATTCCTACCATGTGTGCCCCCTGGCAATAAAAGTTGCTGAAGATTTCAGTCCTTTCTTTTCAAAGGATTGGGGAAGAATTACTACCGACTATCTGCCAATATTTAGCTGTACTTCATAAGGCGCAGTTTATTTTGGAGTCTATAATGATCTAATCAAGAAAACCATGGATCTGATGTAACTTCCCCTAGTCAGCTCCAGCACCTCTCCTAGAAAAGACCACAAACAAACTGCAAACAAAAGAAACATAACTGTAGGATTTCACCACTAGGCATAGTCCCAAACCAAGACATTCAATTTTAAGGATCTTGACATCATGGCCAAAATATACAAAGTAGATGTAGTTAGCTTGCTGGGCATGGATTATTGGGATAAAATGGCAGTAGGATACACTAACCCCTGCACCCAGAATTGAGGAATTGAGGTGCTTTGGAAGACAAGAAAAAGAAGCTTGTGAATCCTTATAAGTATTGACATGTACATATGTGAAAACAAACATACTCATTGAACATTATAAGTAGCTCTTTTCTAGCACCCTTTTGATAGAGGATCTTCAATATGACAAAATACAAGAGAAAGGAAAGTTTCTCACTTATTTCATATACAGCTCTACCAAGGCTCAGATTCCACAATAAGAGGGTATAGGCTCTAAAGTTGTTGGCCTGGATTTCTTAACTCAAGGTAGACATATGCTAGCTCTACTTACTCTTGTCCTCGATCCTAAGAATAGGCAAAGAGGGAAGACCATGTCACAACACCAGAATAAATTCTAACTCAGTTCTGCCTCTAACTCACCTTATAGTTTGGGGCAGGTAACATCATTTCTGAGTCTCAAAGTTATAGTGAGGTTGTTCAGTGCAATAAGATAGTATATATACATGAATTTTAGAAATTCTACAGCGCTTTACAAATGATTGTGGAATGATGAAAAATTTAGCTCTGTTTCCATTTCTCAAAAGTTCCAATTAACAGTTCAGTAGAGAAAAAGTACAAATTTTCTCATTGACATTCTTATATTTAATAAAATCGGTAATGATAGGTATAAGTCAAAGGAATTACTCACTTTACATAATAAATATATTTTATGTTAAAATTTTAAAATGCAGTTTATAAACTTTTTTGTGAATCACCTTCTTGGAAAAAAGGGTTTTGCCTGGCCAGTGTGACTCAGAGTGTCTACCCATGAACCAGGAGGTAATGGTTGATTCCCCTTCGGGGCACATGCCCAGGTTGCTGGCTTGATCCCCCGTAGGGGGTGTGCAGGAATCAGCCAGTCAATGATTCTCTCTCATCATTGATGTTTCTATCTCTCTCTCCCTCTCCCTTCCCCTCTCTGAAATCAATAAAAACATATTTTTTTATAAAAAGGGTCTTACCAATGGCTTAGGTAAAATCAAGGGTGATAAATCCATGAGGGATAACTATGAAAAACTGCAATATAACATTATATACTTTACTTTAAAAAAATAACATTTTGTATCTGATTGCTAGTATAGTGCATGTTCATTGGAGGGCATTTGGAAATTATTTTTCAAATTAACTTTTTGTATTATGGTCCCTTTTATTCCCTAGTCAAATGTACTACTCCTTACAAAATGTTCTCTCCTTCACCAACAGTGAGGCCAGATGGGCAATCAAACCTTCCCAATACCACCTGGCAGTGCCATAGTTTAAATGAGGGTACTGGACTCAGTGGACCAGATCTATTCTGTTATAGCAGTTTTCTTCATGTGCTCTATCTTTGGACAGAGCAAACTAAAGGGTGAAGTTAAGAGCTGTGGGAGGCAGAATTCTAAGCTGTCCCTCAAGATTCCCAGGCCCTGGCATGCACGTGTGTTCTCCCAGGTAGCTAATCAAACACTAATCCAGGTGCAGCTATGAAAAAATGTGCAGATATAATTAAAGCCACAAATCAGTTGATCTTTATTTAGAGATATTATCCTTAGTAGACCTGAGCTAATCAGGTGAAACCATTAAAGGGGCTCAATTATTCTGGCAGAAAGATATTTGAAGCATGAGAGAGAAGCCTCTAAACTGAGGATAGTCCCCCAGTGCACAGTCAGCAAGGAAACAGGGATCTCAGTCCTACAACTGCAAGGAACAGGATTCAGCCAACAACCTGAATGAGCTGAGAAGCAAATTCTTCTCCAGGGCCTCCAGAAAAGAACACAGTCTGGCCAGCACCTTGATTTCAGCCTTCAATGAGCTTGAGCGGAGAAGCTATCCATGGCCATGCTTGTACTTCTGACCTACAGAACTGTAAGTTAATAAATGGGTATCGCTTTAAGCTGATATTTTGCAGTAATTTGTTATGCAATAATAGAAAACTAATGCAGAAGGTCTATTTGTAAAGATCCCCAATTTGCTTTGTTTAAGGAAAGCAGTTTATTCCTTTCTATTGCTGCTACATTATTCTATTGCATGGATGTACCACCATTTGTTTATTTATCCAGCTGTTGAGAAACATCTAAGCTGTTTCCAGTTGGGGCCTATTCTGAGTAAAGTTGCTATGAACATTTGTGTACAGGTCTTCTTGGGGAAGTAAACATCTGGTGCTACTTTTAAGTTTAGCACAAGAAAGATATAAGGAACCATTTACTCAGGGGTGCTTCAGTTCTATATCTCTGTTATTCAGTCACCCTACATTTCAGTTCTGATCCTTGAGAATCAAGGGCCCTGGGTCTCGTGGAGCAGCCACCCATCGCCCTGGCTAGGTCCCTCATCCTACTTCCCCACCAAATTCCAGGCCATGCTCCATAATGCCTGCTCTCAACTTTTTTGGCAATCCTATAGGTATAAAAAGCCTAAAGATGCCCAGAGACCACAGTAGTTACATTTAAACTAGCTAGCAGATGAAAAGGAAACAAATAAATAGAAAAGAAACCATGCGATTTCCGTACCAGGATCTTCACTGTGGATGCTAATTCAAGGACATATACAAATCCAATGCTCACAAAAATGTTATTGAGACTTCCCACAAGTTTTCATTATATTTGCTCACCCCCAGAGGAACACTGGAAAAGTATTTCATAGTCACTAGCACCATGTTTCTCACTCAGTGACAGAAGAGAGTAACAATTTCACAGCCTTTTTAAAATATAAAAGGTGGAGGAGAATACATTTGGCAACTTACCTACATATTCGGTGAGTCAAGGGTAGAGTAAGAACTTAGGTGTACGAAGTTCTCAGCAGGTGCACTTCGCATCAGCAGATAGTTCTTTTCACTTGAAACAGCCCTTGAACCAGATACACTAGAAATACATTCAACCATAATGAATACTTACCTAGATTTTGCTTAAGCTTAACTTTTCACGTTTTTAGGGGAGGTGTAAAATTTCTTTTTATCTAGTTGCTTGTTTTGTTTTTTGTTTTTTTAAAAAAATATATCTTTATTGATTTCAGAGAGAGGAAGGGAGAGGGAGAGAGAGATAGAAACATCAATGATGAGAGAATCATTGATCGGCTGCAGCCTGCAACCCGGGCATGTGCCCTGACCGGGAATCAAACCCTGATCACCTGGATCCTAGGTCGATGCTCAACCGCTGAGCCACGCCCGGCTGGGCTAGTTGCTTGTTTGATTGAATATGATTTGTGGTTGTTTTTTTTTCTTCAATGTCAAGAGCCACGATAAGGAAACAAAATAGAAAAGGGGAGGAAGAGATACTGACTTGGGTGACTGTACCCAGATGACTCATTCCAAATTTATATTGCCTCAAAACTCCTCTCTTTGTTTATAAGATTACCAAATTTCAAATATATAGAGGTTTTAAAAATGATAGCTTCAAGAATGGCTGTTGGTCATAGGAGCCAATGCTTTGAAGTAACCGGAATTGAGGAAAGAAAAGTTGTTTGTAAAAACTGGCACTATGAGGTGTATGATTTATTTGAGAATGACAGACATATGTACAAACAGATAAAAGTGGCCTATATAAGGGGAACATATTAAAAGAAGTACTAGAGAAGATAAAATTGTCTTTTTTAAAGTCCAGCTAATTGTAAAGCGAGCACTTTTGGCTGAAAACAATATCCATTTGGCCACTTCCCTGATCCTTGAAACCCTGTCTGACTGTGAAGTGCTTCCTTCTAACTCAAGTCAACAGTAATGGTCACTACTTCTCAGAATTCCAACCCAATTTTAGCATTCAGTCTTCCTCAATGACACAGCTCATGCCCATTCACCCGTATGTGCATGTGTCCTCATACTGCCAGATGCCAGGCTTGTTCTTACTCAGCCAGTACTGGCTCCTTACCCCGAATCCCTGAACCACTCCCCACTCTCAGCCCCTTGAGTGGTGGCAACATATTGATATTGGCAGGAGAAAGCTGACAACGAGGAGTCCTTTTACCTCCTTAGTCACTGGAAAAATCAGAGCACTGTGAGTGAGTGGGGCTCTGGCACTTCCACATGGATTGTTAATCTGATCAGAATCTACCACACCCAAGGCCCCAGGGAGTGACTGTTTCCTTTTGGGATAATTCTTTCTCATATTCTTTTGAGCTCACTCTCCCCACATAGCTTATAATTAACTCATAATGCGTTTAGCACCTGCTGTGAATGACAGATGATAGAGACTTTGTAACCCAAGGGGCCAGTGCCATGGTTTTGAGATTGTCCTTTATTCCCTGTGGAACTGTTCCACAAGCGACTTTAGGAAATACAACTCTTTGGCCTGCAGAGTTGGGGAGGGCCAGTGCATTTGATGATGATGATGATGATGATGATGATGATGATGATAAATACCTGGGAACGTACTCCACTGGAGCAGGCAGCTCATAAATTTCCCACTAAGGCCAATTCCAGTCGCAGAGATTGAGTCTCGCAAAGGGAGATCAGTAATTGGTAGCACCTGGCTGGGATGAAGGGCTTCCAGTGTGAGCGCGCGTGTGTGTGTGTGTGTGTATGTGTGTGTGTGTGTGTCTGTCTAGGGAAAAGCAAGTTTCTCATAGATATAAATTTCTCCCTCATAGTGACTTTGGAGCCATTTTTCTTAATCTTTCTTCTCTGTTTGCCAGAGTTTGATAGTTTTCTGAAGAAAAGACCCCGATCGAGTGATACATTGTAATGGAAAGGGCAAGTCTTGTTTCTAATCACCCTATGTCACCAACTAACTGTGTGACCTTGAGCTAATAACTTAATTTAGTTACTTGATCTGTAAAATGGGGAAGTCCTCCCTAGGCCACAGGATCTCCTAAGGATTTGTAGCTCTATGATCTACTTACCTGCCATATTTGCCTAAATACATGACAATCCTAAGAAATCTCTTTTGGCTGTGAAGATGCACACTTTTGGGATGTGGGCAGATTAGTCAAATATTTATTGAAAATGCTTAGTTTACTAAGTAGTACACATAAAATTATATATAAAATAATATATTAATTTTTAAATATTATATTTATCCACTATCACTTTATAAAACAATGTTGTTCCTCACCAGTGTCATTTTGTGACTAACCCAACACTTTTTCAGACATATCATTGTTACTTCCTTCTAAGTTGTTTGAGAGCTAACACTGTCTTTAATACACATACAATTTACTAGGGATTCCAAAATGAATACCATAAATCATATATATATATATATTTTTTATGTATTTTTATTTTTCAGTTACAGTTGACATACAATATTGTATTAGTTTCAGGTGTACAGCATAGTGATTAGACATTTATATTCCTTAGGAAGTGATCACCTGAATAAGTCTAGTACCCATCTGACAGCATACATGGTTATTACAATATTATTGACTATATTTCCTATGCTATACTTTACATTCCTGTGACAAGAGCTAACACTTTCTGAGTTCATGTACAATACTGTCACTACAAATGTTATCCCAAGTCACAAACACCCATTTGCATAGCACTTTCATGTCTTGTAGGTATATATATGTGATCTCCACAATGTGCCACTTGCTGAATTGCATTTTTATGTGTTCTCTAAAAGGCCTACTTAAAAAGATATCTAACACTTGCATCCCAAGGCTAATAACTTCAAAAATAATCACTAAATCAGTGATAAGTTTATTTTCCTCTTTTTAAACCAGTTCTGGCAAAAGACCTCTATAAGCATCCAGAATACACACAAACTTAAATCATTTCACCCCGATGCATCTTCCCTTTGTAGTAGTTTGTTGTTCCAAATTCAGATATTGAGAGAGCACCAAAAAAATGACTTCATAGGATGTGTATTGAAGGTGACTCCCTTTTTTCTGGGAAATAATTTTGAAGACAAAAAATTCACCTTATCTTTGGGCAAATGAGGGTTTATATAAAGCTATTAGTCCAAATTAATCCCATCATTTTAGAGCTAGCCTATGCTTTGTTTTTCTTTCTTCATTTGGCTTTGGAACCCAAGGCCACAACACTTTAAAATTATATCACTACTATTCTCCTTTTAAAAGGAAGAATCAGAATTTAGCGTATCTGTCCCACCAACAAGGTTCACTCTGAACCCCCACAGTAAAACTAAAAGGAAGCCCTTTAAAAAGTAACCACCCCACTGGCTGATCACATACAGCCCAACACAGGCAAAGAAGGTAGAAAAAGAAAAGTTCACCCTCAGTTTTTCCTCTGAAGTCAGCTTACAACCTGGGTCTTGCCTTTTTCTTCTGATTTTTATCCTTTACGTGGAAGGGGGGAAATGTTGGTGCCTAAAATAGTCGCTGGTAGCTGCTGCCTTTAATTTGCTCTCCTGGTCACTGGAGAAAATGTTGCCAGTTGAGAGGGGCCCTTCCCAAGATACTAGGGCATTCCTGCCAGGAGTTGACTATGGAAACTTTTTCCAATCGGGCAGGAAATGAAACCTGTCCTTCCATTTGGCTCAAAATAAGAATGAGTGTATATAGAAGAGTCCCAGAAAAAAAGCAAGAAAAATAAACTCAGCTTTAGCTTTCCACCACCACCACCACCACCACCTTTTCTTGTCCCCAAAAGAAACCTACAGGCAAGCTGCTCTCAGTGGATGTTAAATGTCCAAAGTTCCAGGAGGGGAGTGTCATATGCATGATAAGAACAAAAAGGTAGGAGCAGAGCTGTTGTGTTTTCTCTTTAACTCTGCAACTAGCAGAAGTTATGTGACCAGTTGTTCAAATGTCTCCTTCACCTGCCTCCGCTGGGGGGAGGATGGGAAGAACAAAGAGGCTTTAGCTCCAAAGATAAAATAAGTCTGTTCTTAAAGAGAATGAATCACCTTAGTAGATTCTAACTCTTATTTCCATCAGAATGGAAAGCTCAGTCTGAGGTGAGGGCATCCTCAGGCAGACAATCATTGGGATTCATTGTTCCTAACTAAGCCTTGGAAGTCACTGGGGAAATCCCACTGATAAATGCCTGCCCCCTCCCTAGACACTGGCTACTGGATTTCATCAGACCTCTGTTCCCTCTTTCAGGAAAAAAAAAAGTTTCCCAGTACCCTTATTAAGAGAATAGAATTGTTTAAGGAGAGGGTTAATATTGACATGGTGTTCAAGATGGCCAACTCCTCCCCCATATAAAAACCTGAAAATAATCCTGATAAAAAGAGCATCTCTGCTTGTGAGCAAACCAGATGGCAACACACCCCTTCATCAAGTCTGTTAGTTTTCACATCTCCGTCTTGAAAGTTTCTCCCCAGGAAAACATGTTAGCCATGAGGCTTTTTGACTGAGTTAGGAATCTGTTTTAAAACAAGGCCCATCCACACCAACTCCCGGGTCTGCCCAACATAATTGTGTGCTTCATTTTCTTCAGGATATTTTCCCTGGCAGATTGACTGCCCTTCTGGATAACTAAATATATCACTTATGGTCAACAAAGTGAAAACATTGAGGCCTCTTTGTGGAGAATTCAGACCAAAGCTCGGTGCTTGCCTGAATTCTCTGGATCTGTGCAATATGCTGGGGCTGGGTGAACTCTAGAGGGTTGGAGCACTCATATTTGAAAAATGTCTCAGATTCTACTTGAAGGTTTATTTGTAGAGCTGCTCATTAAAGGGTAAGTAGGAAGAACATCGGAGGTCACTTATTAAGCGAAGCTTCCGTTTTCATCGGGAAGTGGGGATTGAATACTTTATAATCCCACACAATCCCACTTCCTCTAAGTAATTGTCATATCCCAAAGAGACATGATAATTAAAATCCAATCTTAGCACTGACACAGTTGGAACTAAGAGTGAGTGTCCATTGCCCAACATAATGTGTGAGTGCATTAAAAATAATTAGCATCTCTGCAAATATAGAATAACTGACAACAGCTTGAGTTGATCAAAATAAGCATTAGTGTGGACTAAACTAGTCTTTATATAGGCATGGGGTAAGGAGTCCATGGATAGACTTCAGAGTGGTCCTCCCAAAAATTCTATGGAAAAAAGTTGGCATCTGCCTTTTAAATGGAGGGTCCACGCCTTCTTTAACATTCTCAAAAGGGCACCTGACAAAACTGTCAAGAACCAGCCCTGGCCTGGTGGCTCAGCTGTTTGGAGTGTCATCTAATACACCAAAAGGTTGTGGGTTGGATTCCCAGTCAGGGCACATACCTAGGTTACAGGTTCAATCCCCAGTTGGGTGTTCTTCTCTCACATTGATGTTTGTCTTTCTCTCTTTCTCTCTCTCCCCCTCTCTCTCCCTTCCTCTCTCTCCCTTCCTCTCTCTAAAATCAATAAAAACATATCCTCGGGTATGAATTAAAAAAACTATTAAAAACCAGATTAATCTAGATTATAAACACTGTACAAAAGTAACATAGGATACCCTCATGACTTGATTTTACCAATTCAGCCTATGAAGTGAATTACCCTCTTCCCAAATTCTCACTCTCCCATAGGCTAGCAACCATGTGCTACATACAGTTCAAGTAAACTAGTTTAAACCATAACTGTGTATAAAATATTGGTAAACAGATTTTCTTCTCCCAGTTAATCTTTTTAAAAAAATATCTCTTTAATAATGTGATTAAATTTACTATTAATAAGAACAAGATATATTTTGTGAAACAACTTTGAAATAAAACAAATGTTAATGATATAGTTTGGTACCCTTCTCACTAGTTCTAATTTAACCTTAATCATCACTATGAATTGTAATCTCTCATAAAAAGCCTAATCTTGTTTAGTGTCAAAGCACACTCAAATTTTTATTACTTGTGAAAACTAATTTTAAAAGTAAATGTTACTTACCCATTGTATCTACTAGATATAATCAAAGAGATTCAGTATATGGTAAGACTTGAAGAAAGCTCTGAAGTTTAAATAAAACTTCAGCACTTGATCAACTTTATCTCTTGATCACTGCTTAATTCAATTTTAACTTCTCTATCTCAGCATAGTCATATATAAAAATTTTCACAGGAGCCTCTCAAAATTTTCTAATTATTGTTCAAAACCAGCTTTACTGAGATGTAATTTACATACCACTTTAGAGTGTACAATTGAGTGTTTTTTTAGTATATTCGCAAGGTTGTACAACCATCACAACTATCACATTTAAGAACATTTTTATCACCCTAAAAAGAAACCTCATGTTCATTAGCAGTTGCTCCCCATTGCTCCCTCCTCTAGCCTCTGGCAACCACTAAACTTTTCTCTTGCTACTGATTTGCCTACTCTGAACATTTCATATAAGTGGAATCACACAATATGTGGTCTTTCATGTCTGGCTTCTTTTAGCATAATGTTTTCAAGTTTCATCCAACGTAGCATCTATCAGTACTTCATTCTTAGAGGCTGGCATTTTAACTTTTTTAATGAGATTTTATTTTGGCTGTTACTAAGTATACTTAGTACTATAGTGATGTCTATCAGGTATCGTTTTGTTGAACAGGTCTTATGACATATGAATAGCAGGATGTAGCAGTAAGAGGCATGGCATAGGGCCATGCTGACCCTAAAGAGGGCTCAGAAAGGGCACTGAGCCATTGGATCTCCCCACAGAGTAGTGGAGTGCTGATGTCAGTCAGGCGAGAAGAGTAGTAACTGTGGGCTTTTTAGGGCATGGGGACATGGTCCTTCCAAGTGTTTTCATTCCTTTAAATGGGCTGCCAAAAATTCTAGTGTTCAAATATGTGCAGAAGACACAAGAAAGTTGAGAACCACTGTTTTGTTTACCCTGGTTTTCTCTGTTTGGCTAAATGGTAATTGCCGTCAACATACAATGAATCCTTTCTGGGGTAAAAACAAAAAGCTCTTGATTTGGCTGGATATGAAGGTTGCTTATCTTTTAGCAGAAGGTCATGCTCTTCTGGGCCATGACCCCAGGTGGTCTATTTATTATTGCTATTGCTTTCTTTCTCCCCATATCTCCAAGATATACGCTGAGGAAGGACAATCTACAGTGCTACGATGCCACTGAAACTGTAAAAGGGCTGCCCTCCTTCCTCCTATCACAAAGAGAGCCCTTCTGCTTAATTCTTTCTAAGCACCATACTACCCCTTTCTCTTCCTTATAATGCACCCACTAGTCATAAGACTTTTAATTGATTTACTAAATTACAAGATTCTTGCCTATTATAAGCACAAGCCTAGAGGAATGGTTTTCATATAAACCATGGGATCACATAGAAAGCTTGTTTAAAAATGCTGATTTCCTTGGTTTGATTTTGATTTGGTAAATCTGAGGTGGAGCCAGAAATTTTCATTTTAAGTAAGCACAATTGTCCTATGTTAATGCAGAAGATCCATTAAAAGAGTCTGAGAAATACTGCCCTACTCTCTTCAGTTTAGACACTACCTAAGACACTATTTCAAAAATGTCCCTCTCAAATGTTTATGTGTTCCATAAAAGAATAAAGTTGCAGAAGAGGACACAAGTTTAATTTTTCTGTTATTGCATCTCAGTATGCCCTTCTGATGCAAATGTCCACCCGTCTTTCTCCATACACTGTGAAATATGGTGATATTGTTGCTGTTTGATGGGATGATGGTAACTATGGAGAAGAATCTACATAAATCTAGTTCAAGAGCAGGAAAGAAGCAAAGGCAATTTATTTAGTATGCTTGTACGTTGAGAACATCGGTGCACTGAGGAAGTGCTCCCTGGTACTTCTATTTTGAGGAAATAAGTGTTATTTGCAGCAGGGATATGCTTTTCAAGTGGGGACTATTTGTGCAACAATGTCTATTTCCTTTAAAAGTTTTGCAGAAACCATTTTCAGAATTCACACTTGGAGTATGAAATGTGTGTGTCTGAAAGATTCTACATCGATATTCCATTTCCTAACTTTGCCACCCCTTGATCTTCGGACCTGGGGTCCTTCTTCAAGTCTCTAAATCAAATCTTTTAGGTAGCACATTGAGGAATTTTGCACAACATACCCACAATGGAAATCACAGTGGATTTTGGCAATGGGTTGAGGACATCTGGTGATAGCAACCTGGCATCATCTTTCATGTTTACATGTCACCATTGATTTTGCTGAAAACAGGAAAAAAAATTACATATAACTGTTGAAAACAAACAAACAAACAAAAAGAATACACATAACTGTCAACTAAAATTGCCTACCTACCTGAGTCTAAAGTGTTCCTTTTTCATCAAAAGTCTATGTGCCCATTTGTAACAACGTTAATGGTCAAAGATTTTTGACAGTACTTCTCTCCCAAAAGCATTTGCTGGTTAAGAGAGAGCACGTATCTTATTTCTATATCTTACTTTGGGCTCTACTCTTGAATATCTAGCACTAAGCTCTAATTCCTGACTGAAGTAGTGGGATAGCTGAGTGCACAAAGCAAGAAGCATTGAGATAGTGTGTGAACCAAAAGGCAGAAGTATACCTAAGGTTAGAGACTTGATTAAATATTGTTTAGCAAGTCCAAAAGAAAACATAAATCAAAGTTTAGAGTTAGCAGAGAGACAGGAAATAAGCAAGGAAGCAGAAATCATCACGTAAATATATGGGAAAACAAAAAGCTAACGAAGGCAAAAATAGAGGGAAGTTCAGCACTAAGAGACAGCTCATGTAAGTGGTCAGGTAACCAGGAAATCTGCCTGCACAGAAGGCTAAGGCAGCCCAGTCTCAAAAGAGATGGGGAGCATCAGATGCAAAAAAAAATCTATTCTGGAAAAATCAACTGTTCAGGTTCAAGGCTCCTTAACCATTTTCTGTTGAGATTGCTCCCAGAATTTAGCCTGTGAAATTAATGAAAAGGAAGACATGATTGGGAGGTAAGACAGATCGTATCCTTAAAGCTAGTACTTATAAATTCAGATGTGCATGAGAGGGTGAGAAGTTATGTGGAAATGGAAAACAAAAATTATAAAGGGTTTAAGTTGGGTATCAGGTCCTTGAAGAAGCCATCCTGGAATGTGCTGCCTGGGTTAGGAGCCCCTCTGCTGCTCTCACAGCACCCTTTTCCTTCACTGAGTATGGCATCTTCCCTATGGTGATTGCCCATCTCCCCATCCAGGCTGCACCCACTTCGAAGGTAAATATATTATGGCTTATTTATCTTTATATACCCTGTAGATAGTGATTTTACAGTAAAGGTTTATCAAATGTCAATAATTACCTTTGTCGTATCAAACCACAAGTTCCTTCTAGAAAGGAAATGCATTTTTATGACACTTCAAAGGTATAGTACGTTAGTTGATAAAGACGAGCATTTCATCCAGTGGCCTTGATTCCCTTATAGCTCACTCAAGTAGTATTTCATAGACGGGCACTCTGCAGTCCCACCAAAGACTCCTCATACTGACACAGTGGCATATTCTCGTGCTGACCATCTTGTAAAAAGCACTTCACTGACTTGGTGGCTGAGCTTCAAGTGTTCAAGTCTTTTAAAACATTCCATTCAACTTTGTTTCCTACAGGGCCCTTGGTCAATTTTCAAAGGTGCAATATGCATAGCAATTAAGAACATGGACTCAGGGGACAGACTGCTGGAGCTGTACTCCAGTTCCCCCGCTTGCTAACTGGTGATCTATAGCAAGTTATGTAACCTCTCTGTGCCTCATTTTTGCCATCTGTAAAATGGGGATAAAGGTTGTTGTGAGAATTAACTACATTACAGGTAATTATGTTTAAGTACTTAGAACAGTGCTAGGCACACAACTGTATACATTATATAAAAATTATCTACTGTTATATTTTACTTTGCCAGATACCACTGATTACTTCGATTAATAATTATAATATCCACAATATATTTGGGTTTTTCCTCAAACCATTACTGCTCTTTATTTCATATTTTGCCCCATGTTTGGTAAAAGAGATTTTATTATAAAAATAAACAAATGTGCTATAAATGAAGAAGAAAAAGTATATGTTAATATTACTTCATTTATCATAAAATAAGCTAATAACTTTCTGAATTTATCATATAAAACTCCAACACTTTATCTAAAGAAACTAAGAGGGAGTGTTGAATATTGTGTGTATCTTTTGTCTTAATCATTTCCTAAGTTACTAAACCTGAGGTCATTACTATTTAAACAGAATCTCTTGTATTTCTGGAAAATTTCAAAACATTGCCAATATGTATTCTGGTCATCCCCACTTCCTGTGGTGGGTTTGGAAAACCATGCCAGCTTTCATAACTGCTGAGATTTACAGAGTGAATCCTCATTTGATAATCTTGCAAAAATGGATAGGCAGTACTCCCTTCCTTTTCTAAATTCCACATATGCCAGCTTTCACAGAATGTTAAAAAAATAAAAATATTCCAACGAGTCCCAAGCTGGCTCCAGTGAGGTTCACACACTTTCTCAGCTCTATCTCCAGGATAGCCTGGGAAATCCCTCTTCCCTCATGGTTTCCCCTGGATCTAGTTCATTCCCAAACTAGAGTCTGTTTTACTAGAGGAAGAAAGAGTTTTATCTTCAGCCTACCAGGGTCTGGTTAGCTTCTCTGGTGACTAACTAGTGAAAAGTAGAAAAGAATGGATCAATAATAAAATGTTCATTTACCTAAAATGATCAAGAGCCGAGATGTGATTAAACGTTATCATGAATAAGCTTTCCAGAATTAGCAGTTTCCAAAGATTGTTTTTAATAAAAGAAAAGAACATGATACTAAAATCAAACTTGAACAGCACTCGATTTTTCAAAGACCCAGGCTGTGCTTTACGATGGTTCCGGGAAGAGCAGTCGTTGAAAAGGGTCAGAAAGACAATGGGACTATAAATAAGTCCTTGTAGCATCCTTTCAGCGTTGCCTTTTAAATCCTCATTTATTTTCAATTTTTTTACTTTGCCTTTTGTCTCAAGTGGAGGGGAGAAACAAATTCCACTTTTTCTGATTTTTTTTTTTAATGTTGCTCATCTTAGCCTGTTTATATAGTATGATGTGCTTAACTCCAGTTTACAGATGGGTTAATAGGCAAAGGCAAGCCAAAGATACCTCCTTTGTAAAATAGCAAAAAGAACTGTTTTTTACAAGTCCAACCAGTGCTCACTCTTAGAAGCATAGAGCCCATCTGAGTCAAAGTTCTCGTCCTCAGAACCCTGTTGTTACCATGGGAAAACTGTGAAAAAGCTCAAATGTGGGCATGTTATAATTAGAACCAAACGTGGGCTTTCTGGGACCTGTCATGATGTTTCTAGGAAGCTCGTTCTGCGTTGGCTTCGTAAGACATCCCTTTCCTACAATCGTGACTCATTTGTGACTTCCAAGCCTCCCTCCCTCCTCCCCCTCCTAACTCTCCCCCCACTTGTTCTGGGTGGAAGAATGCCCAAACCCTCCAGAGACGGTGCGGAGGCGGGTGTCCAGTCCACTAAGGAGAATGCACTTCTAGGCATTGTGGAAGTGGGACAAAGGCTGCAGCTGGGCATAGTCAGAGCTAACAATGTGACGGGTGTATGTTAATCATACGCGGAGAGACTCATTTCTTTGGCAGCCCAGCCCACCCGCTAACCCATCCAAGCCTCCCACTCCTCCCTCCTTTCTTCCTTTCAGGAAAGCATGTGCAAGTTCTCCGCAGAACGATGAATCTGCTCCTCAGGGGAATGCACGAGTCAGAAATGCTTTTAGAAAGGACAGAGGAGCCAAAGTCTTTGCATAAGTAGGCCAGCTGCAGAGCCTCAAGGGGGAGAGCTGGGGGGAGAACCCGCCTTGTGGCTGTGGCCCCAAACCTCCTGCTGCCACTGGTTTCCATTGTCTGGCCACAACCCCAAACAAGCCAGCCCACACCTCTGTGACTGCACCCGCTGTCATTCTCAGGAAAAGAGGTTTTCTCAGTCCTTCTTGGCATTTCTGTGAAATCACAGAAATAATTCATTGAATCACAGAACTGAGAGAGATGATCTAATCACTTTTATTTTTAAAATTATGAAAATGTGGTCAGGGGAGGTTATCTGCCCTGCCCAAGCTCACGCAGCCCTCGATACATAGGGCCAGAACTAGAAGCTGCGAATCTTTTTATTCCTGGTCCTTTGCCTCTTTTCCACTCAAGTGTGTAAAAGCAAACCCCACGGTAGGTACGCTCCTTTCACCTCAGCTCCCTTCCCATGGTTTTCTCTGGTGCTCACCTGTTGTTTGTGCAAGGTGTACCCAGCGTGCCCTGAGCCGAGTCTGATGGTGAAGACTTATTTGTAGTACATGTGAAAAACAGAGATTCCTGGGACTTTCCTTAGGAGAGTCTCAGATGGGCCTCAGGAACCGTTTTACAATTTCTCAAGTGAGCCTTATGATCCAGTAAGTTAAGGGGGAAACATTGCTCAGCAAGCATCAGAAACAAATGTATGTTTGAAGGGCGGGACGCCCAACAAGACTAGAACAGGGAGGATGGATAGGACCGGGAATTTCGCCTCCAAACTGCTTTTTCAGTGGCTTAACCACTAGACCACACTTCCTCTCTAGGAGAGGCAAGGAATTAAAATCAAAGGTTTACCGCTGATTCATGCTGCCTGCTAATGCTGCTTATTGCGCCATGCTGTGACCCTGCGTTCTAGGGCTTGGAAACAGATGTGGGGAGCGAGCAGCCTGGGGTGCTGAGGGAGGAGGGGGGAGGGCTGAAGGCAGACAGCCAGTAAAGGACTTCCTCTGCTGCTAAATTTCAGGCAGGAGTGGAAGTCAGTCTAAATTGTTACCATGCAGATCTGGAATCATTTTTGCAATTTCCTGGCTCCAATTCCAGGTTTGTTCATTCTGCAACGAGAACTGAAAACTTGGTCATGCTCCTGACCTGACTTTTGCCTCTGCCCTCGTCTGAATGTGTATTATGAAGCTACACGTTTAGCTTGACGGTCATTTCATTAGGCAAGAGAGCTTGGTTACCCTCCTTGCCCCACACCCTCCCTCCCCATGCACACTTTTTAAAAGGAAGTACAGAAGAGTTAAGCAACTTGACCAAGGTTACACTATTCTCAATATTGTGGTTGTCTGATTAAAAGCGCAACTAAGCCATTTCAACTAAGCTTTCCAGACTCCCTTAGTAAATTCTTATCATCAGGCAGCTAAAAAAACTGGATTTATTTTCTTGAGTACTAAAGTGTGCCCTTAGACATGTCATTTACCATGTCAGTGTTTATCAAAAACTCATCGTTTTGAGTACTAACTGTTGATTCTAGAAATAGTTTTTGTGACTTCTTTACTGAACCGGAAGCTCCACAGGGTGGGGCAGAAATTTCAGCTTTGGCTTTCACTGGACATTGCGAATGTGGCAGCACTTCACTGCCGGGAGTATAGGAGCTGGGCTTTAGGTCCACAGATTCAGCAAGAAAAATACAGGAGAGCCAGTTACACTTGAATCTCAGATTTTTTAAATGTTAGTATAAACATGTCTCATGCAATATTTGAGACATACTTATACTAAAAAAAGCATTCATTATTTTTCTGAAATTCAAATTTAACTGGGCATTCTGTTGACCAATCTTACAGCCCTAGCAAGGGTCCTCCCCGTGAGCATTAGAGCCTCCAGGATTCTCTCAAAGGTGACTGAAATGCAAACCCTTCTCTCCAGAGGCCTCCAGCATAGTGTCTGAGAAAGCAGCCTGTCCACACAACTGTTGGTTTTGATAAATTGTGATAAACTGAATAATAGAAATGCAAAGAGGTCCGGAATCACGAGGTAAGGGGCAACTAAACAAAAAAACCACGGTCATGTAGGTTTCACAGTGTTGGTAACATTTGAAGTTCATCAGAGGTATGAAGGATTGAATGAGTATGAAAAATTCAGTGTGGCTGAAACACGGCTGTGTGTGGAAAGGACTAGGGCTCAGAGTGGATGAGCATCAACGGGTGAGGTCTGGAAGGCTGACTGGGGTAGCCTTGTAAAGTGTCTTTATGTCAAGGCTGAAGAATTTGAAACTGTTCTTGATAGACAGGGAAGCCAGCAAGGGTTTTTTAGCTGAGTAGCATAATCATTTCTGTTTTTGAAAGATAATTCTGGTGGCAGATTGGAGTGGGCAGAGCTTGTAGGCAGAGAGACTAATTAGGAGGTTATTGAAATAGGCCAGGCAAGAAAGAATGAGCTTATTTCAACTAAGGCAGTGATGGTGGAAATAGTGAGGGAAGCAAAAATTACAGCGACATTTAGGTGATAGAATCAATACAACGTGGTGATTGACTGCATTAGGGCAATAAGATAGAAGACAAAGTTAATGCTGCATAAGTCTCCAGACAAATAATGGGCATTATTTTTACTCTAATTGCCAGCTAAAGAATGGACCAGTAATACCTAACTCTATTTACCTCATAAGGCTACTATGAAGGCCAATTAGGATAATTAATGTGAAAGCATTTTGTCAAATATAAAAAACTATCCAAATGTACCATTGTTAAATGAATATGTATCCATTTCAGTAGACACTGAACTCTTTCAGGGAGGAAGTTAATTTTAACCATTGTTGGTACCCCCTAGTATACTGCCTTGAATGTATAGATAACCAACATGTGTTTGGAGCATTGAATCAAATTTGAAATTCGGCCACACCAAACCAATAAACACCATTTTTACCATGCTGTTGGTGTGTGCCTGGAAGTATATAATGGATCTAGATTGGTGAAAATGCCAACAAAATCAGGGCCGCAAATCCCAGGAGAGATGCCCACTTGAGTAATTCTGATGCTGAAGGAAATCTCTCTCTCTTTGTTTACAGGTACACCAAACACTAGGGACCATCTTAGATGCCCAGACAGGTTTCCTCCTTTATATCCCTCCCATTAGAAAGTATTAAAATCCTAAAGAAATGATCTGCTTAAAGAAGGTGGTAATTTTTAAATTACCACTCAGACTTTGACTATGACTGAGTTTCTTTTCTGAACCAAGCAAAAATACCCTGTCACTTAGATTTTTATTATTGCAAAGTATGGGTACCACATTTTCAAATAAGTTCATCAGATTTTTCTCTTCCTAAAATAAATCCATCTCCCTCACTCTTTGTCCCCTTCTTTTCCTTTCCCTGGTTGATTCTGTTGTTTTATAAGCTATTTTAATTTAAGGATGATCTTTTGCTACTTCCCTGTAACTGTTTTTCTCTCCATTTAGAGTCAAAATAATATCCAGAGAGACTACCCTAAGCAGAAGTCTCCTATTCCCACCAGGTAGAAACTACTGTATTACTGGTTTCATTATTATC
This sequence comes from Miniopterus schreibersii, assembly GCF_964146895.1. Classification (NCBI taxonomy): domain Eukaryota; kingdom Metazoa; phylum Chordata; class Mammalia; order Chiroptera; family Miniopteridae; genus Miniopterus; species Miniopterus schreibersii. The sequence continues at coordinate 140,977,158 of NC_138101.1, forward strand.
ATGTTGTTCACCACTGTTCATAGTTATTATTTATTGAGCCTATATCATGGGTCATTTATTACTCTAGAGGCTTTACCTAGATTATCTTATTTAAATACTAAATAGTCCTATAAAATAGTTCCTACTGTCTCCTTTTTATTGCGAGACCTGAGGCTTTAAGAATAAGTCATTCTAGGTCAAAGAATGTGACAGAGGCAGGATTCAAACTTGGTCTTGTTGACTCCCCGGTCATTTCTTAGCTACTAAACTAGTAATTCTCAAACTCTAGCAGGCAAGAGAACCACCTGGAGCACTTGTTAACCATAAACTCCGTAGCAATTCAGAGTGATTCAGTAAAGCTGGATGGGACATAGAATTTTTAGTTCTAATAAGTTCCCAGGTGGTACTGATGTTGCTGATCCAGAGAACACACTTTGAGAACAACTGGACTAAACAACACTGACTAATATTGGGCCATTACTGTGCTCAGCTCTGTGACAGTCATCCGTGTGAGCATTAAGGATATAAACATGAGAGAGGCACTTTTTACACTTAGGAGTTTACAGTCTAGTTGAAGAGACAGATGAGAAAACAGAATATCAGTAATACAAATATAGCCCTAGTCAGTGTGGCTCAGTGATTAGAGTGTCGGCCTGTGGACAAAAGGGTCACGGGTTTGATTTCTGGTCAAGGGCACGTACCTTGGTTGCAGGCTCCATTCCCGGCCCAGTTGGGGCATGTGTGGGAGGCAGCCAATCGATGTGTCCCGATGTTTTTCTCTCTCTCTCTCCTCCTCCTCCCTCCCCTCCACTCTCTCTAAAAAAATCAATGGAAAAAATACCTTCAGGTAAGGATTAAAAATAATAATAATAAAAATATAATAAGTTCTATAAAGTTATATGTGCATACCTGGTAAAAAACTTTCAGAAATCTAAAAATATAAGAAATTTTTCAACCTGAAATGACAGCTATGAAAAATATACAGCTATAACTTCATACTTAATGGTAGAGACTGAATGCTTTCCCCCTAAGATTAAGAACAAGGCAAAGAGGTACAGTCTCATGACTGCTATTTAATATTTTACTAAAGCTCCTAGTTAGTACAATAAGGAAAGGAAAAGAAAAGGTATGCAGATTGAAAAGGAAGAAATAAAACTGTATTAACAAGCAATATGATTGTCTATTAATAAAATCCTACAAAACTCACAAAAACACTACTAAAACTAATAGATGAATTTAGTAAAATTGCAACATACAAGATCAATCTACGTAATATATACAGCATGCCCCCCCAAATGTATACACACTTTTTTTTCCGATAGCTCAATTGATGTTTCTTTCTTTACAGATTTAACCCATTGTAATTAATAATTATTCAAAGTGTGTATACATTTTTGGGGGATATCCTATATTTCTATATAATAGCAATACAAAATTAAAATTTGAAATTTAGAAAATACAATTTACAATAGCATAAAAACAGTTAAGGATAGATCTGACCAAAGATGTGTATGACCTGTGCACTAAAAATTACAAAATATTGCTGAAAGAAATTAAAGATGACATAAATAAACAGAGATATGTGCCATGTTCATCATGTATCAGAAGATTCATTTTTGTTCATATAAACTTTCCCCAAACTGATCTATAATTTCAATGCAGTCTCAATCAAAATCCCAGCAGGCATTTTGTTACTACATATTCTAAAATTCATATGGAAATGTAATAATAAACCTAAAATAGTCAAAATAACTTTTAAAAAGAAGAAAAAATTTCAAGGACTTGCATTATCTTTCAAGGCTTATCCTAAATTGACAATAATCGAGATTGTGTAATATTAATGTAGAAATAAATAAATACATCAGTGGAACAGAATAGAAAACACAGAAATAAATCCATACATGTATAGACAACCGATTTTGGACAAAGGTATAAAGATAATTCCATAGAGAGGACAATGTGTTTGACAAATGGTGCTTGAACAATTGGTTAGCCATATATAAAAAACAAATAACTTCAGTCTATACCTCTCACTATATACAAAATTAACTAAAAATGGACCAGACACCCAAATGTAAAACCTAAAATTCTAGAACTCCTAAAAGAAAAATAGAAAAAAAATCTTTGCAATATTGGATTAGGTAAAGATTTCTTAGGTACAATAACAGAAGTACAATCCATAAAAAAAAAAAATTGAGACATTTTCCTTCATCACAATTAAGGACTTCTGCTCTTTGAAGGATACTGTTTAAGAGGGTAGAAAGCAAAGTCATGTATCTGATAAAGGCCTTGTATTCTTGAATATATAAAGAACCTTCAATACTCAATAATAGTAAAACAACCAACCTATTTTAAAAATGGATAAAAGATTCGAACAGTCACTTTACCCAAAAGATATATAGGTAGCAAATAAGCACATGAAAAGGTCATTACTCATCAGCAGCAGCCATTAGAAAATTAGAATAACAAATCCACAGTGACATATCTCTTCATACCTATTAGAATGACTAAAATTTTAAAGGACTGACCATACCAAGTGTGTGGAGCAACTGGAACTCTCCTGCCTCACAGATGGGAATGTAAAATAGGACCACTTTGAAGAGCAGTTTGGCATTTTCTTAAAAAGTCAGTCACACATTTACTATATGACCCAACCATTCTACTTCTAGGTGTATAACCAAGAGAAATGCCCATACAGAGACTTGTACAAACACAAATGTTCAAATCAGCTTTATGAGTAACAGACAAAGCTGAAAATATCTCAAATGTCCACCAACAGATGAATGGATAACCAAAGTGTGGTATAGCCAGGAATGAAACAGTTCTCAGCAACACAACTGAATAGTCCATTCCTACATGCAGCAGTGTGTATGAATCTCAAAATTATTATGCAAAGAGAAAGCATCTAGGGAAGAAAAACAGTACATACCCTATGACTCTATTTATATCAATTTATAAATTAGTGACAGAAATTAGAACAGTTGTTGCCTTGGATTGAAGAGGATGTGGGGAAGGTTGAGAGGGGATTATAAAAGACACAAAAAAACTTCTGGATGTAATAAATATGTTCCCTATCTTTTAGGTTCTTTTTTTTTTAACTTTGTTTTTAATGTAATTTATTTAATTGTAAGTTTACATCATAGATAATGATGATGATAGATAGATAGATAGATGATAGATAGATAGATAGATAGATAGATAGATAGATAGATAGATAGATAGATAGATAGAATCCTTATTGTTGAAAGTATTACATACATTGCAATTTTTCCCCCCATTGACCCCCTCCACCTGGCATCTGCCCCTGCCCCCCCAAGACTTTCTCCACACTGTTGTCTGTGCCCATAAACCTATATATGCATATAAGTTCTTTGATTAATCTCTTCCCACCCTATCTTGATGTCATTATGATTTCACAACGTGTATTTATTTCAAAACTTATACATCAATTTTATTTTATGCCAGTTTATTTTTTGTGAGTTATACCTCAATAAGTCCTTTTAAAAAAGAACTTATCTGTGTTGTGTGCTTTCAGTGTCTAGGATCAAAGGGAATATAACTCTATTTTATAATCTATTTCAGGTAGTACACAATTTCTAGATATTATTTATAATGAAGAATTTTTTGACATTATAGACATAAGTCCGTAAATCACAATATCATGGTCTCTTACTATATGTAATAATGTCACAGAAAGGCCCAACATGAGTCAAAAGGCTGTGAGTCTCATTCTGATATTTTATTGCATAATTGGATGGCGTCAGAAATTTCCACGATCCCTCTAGGCATAGTTTCTGCGTTTCAAAAATGAAGGAATTAAATGGATAATGGGGTATTATATTTTGCTGTGCTCAGAAGGTGACGAAAAGGAGGACGATTAGAGGAACCAAGCTAGCTAAGCTTTAGAACCCCTTCTCTTGCTAAAGACTGAGTATTTGTGTCCCCCAAGTTCATATGTGGAAGTCTTAATCCTCCCATTGTGATGGTATTTGAAATGGGGCCTTTGAAAGATAATTAAGTTTAGTTTAGGTCCTGAGGAGGGAGTCCCCATGTTGAAATCAGTGCCTTTATATAAGGAGATGAAGAGACCAGAGCTTGCTGTCTCTCCCACACAGCAAGAAGGCAGCCATCTGTAGCCCAGCAAGAGTGTCCTCACCAGAATCTGGCCATGCTGCACCCTAATCTTGGACTTCCCATCCCACAGAACTATGAGAAGTAAACGTCTATGGTACTTTGTTATTGCAGCCCACGCTGACTGATACATCCCTCCAACCAGCATGGTTTGCTTCTGTCAGTTCTCTGTAAAGTTTATTCATATGACTTATTTTGAAGAACTGATTTTTGTGGATTTTAAAAGAAAATTTACAACTACTGTAATAGATGACCTCTCAAATCTCCTCAGGTGCCAAATCCAGTGACCCTAATTGGTAAAATTAAGTAAGCCAGACATCCGCTGTAATTCTTTATAAGTAGGCAGGCATTTGTTTTCAAAGCTGCTTTATAAAATATTAAGGAACTCCCAGGAATCCTGCAGAAGTTTTCCACCAAACCCTTTCCTTATTTTATTTTGATCCAAGTGGAAGTGATGCTCTTCTCTGTGTTTATCAGCAGTGTGCTCCTGGGGGTTTTTGGCCACACACAGAGGGCAGTGAGCTATAGAACAGGTACTCCCTGTGCTTCCAGTGCAGGGCCCGGCTGCTGCCTCCATGGCTCCTGCAGTAGCGTATGCTCCCCTCTACTCTCATGGTGGTTCTCAGGCCTCTAGAATTTTTCATCAGTGAGTAATTCAGAAAATCAGTCTCTCAGAAGCCTTTAGACAGCCATGCATTCAAATCTGCTGATTTGTGTGGGAGTCGTGTTTTCCAAGAGACCCCATCTGCCGTGCAGCTCACAACTCTTCCTACTGGTCTCTTTTTCCTCTTAAGATATTTGTACATTATGCCTGTGTTCTTTTTTATTCCCCTAATTGCAGTGACTCAGTTTGTTTTCCTAGTGCCCACATCCTTTCCCCACGAACTCAGAGGATCGAACACATGGTATAGTGGAAACCAAACCTAGACTCTAATTCTGGTTTTGCCGTTCAACTTCTCATGTGATTTGGGGGAACATCCATCATACCTCTGAGCCTTAGTTTTCTCATCTTAAAATGAAAAGTTTAGATTAGTTTTTTCTAAAGTGTTTGACCTACCATTGCTGACATGGGACATGATTTTTGCATTGTCCATAACATACCTAATAAGTATGTATTTGTTTTAATTCACATTAGAAAAATATAATTGTTACATCAACCAGCTTAAATTAAAATTTAATATAATTAGTAGATTATCTAATGGTAATAAAAGATTTTAAGTGAATTGACTTGAAGTAAAATATTAAGCAGATTCAACGGGTAACTGGATATGGAAAAAATTAGAAAAGTGGTCCATAACTGGCCTGGAAGCAGTGTTAAGTTTTGCTTCAATGTTTCATAGGAAAACTACATTTCCAAGCTTCCTTGATGTCCACTTAGAATCAGGTGCCTGGGTTCTTCTGGTCAGTGAAATGTGAACACAAGTCATGTGTCACTTCTGGAGAAGCCAGTGTGCATTCTTCATCTTTCTAATCTCTTGCACGGCAACTTTGGAAGCTCTGGCATTATCATGATATAGAAAGAGTTTAGGACCTTGAATGATCAGATGAAGGGAAGTGTCTGCTACCTGAGTACGAAATAAACTTTTGTTGTGTTAAGCCACAGAGATTTCTGAGTTTATTATCTCAGTATAGACTATCTTATCCTGACTAACATTAAGCATTGTAAAATCATCATGTTCCAACTCTAAAATTCTACATTCTCTTCTTCTTCGGTTTTAACCTATACTTTTTTCTGGCCCTCTAACTTCAAAGAAGTTTCTTCTAAACGAATTTGCTTATGTTTTGCCCTCCCAACTATCTCTGTTTTTAGAAGTAGCATTTATTTTTAATGATGGCTGTAGGTCTGGATAACTACATAGAGCCCTCCTCACAGACAAAGAGGACATGTCAATTAGTGTTGCTGCCTGTTTGTGGTGCCTTTAGGAATAACTTTTGGTGACCATCAGATTTTTGAGACTACTCATACATAAAGATGACACTTTCTGCAAAACCTAGTTCACTACTGACACCACCACTTCCAGAGGTTATGAGCCTGTGTCCTTGGCTTGTTAAAGCTACTTCTCCTACTATTTTGTGTCAGACCAGCCAGCTTTGAGCTTTTGGTTCCAAAGCCCACCAGCAAGACATATTTTTAGAAGCTGTGCTATAGGAAGCTCATCTACCAACCCTGTTCATAGTATGAACCCTTGTCAAGCCCCAAATGGCTGGAGGAGCCTGCTTTCTTTTACCTTCATTATATGCCAGAACAGCCAAGCTACATGATGGAAATCATCATTTTAATCCTTGGAAACTGATTACAGTTTGGGACTTCATATTGGCTTGTGTTGTCTGGTTTTGTCATTTAATGGTTATAAATATTTGTTTTTTAAAAAGTATTTTTCAAGAAACTTGATTTTAAAGTCTGGGTCAAATTATAGCCTTTAGTTCTAATCTCTGCCACTGCTCTTTATAGCTTCCATTTATATGGTATGCCAAGGTTTTATCTGCCTCTTCTCCAAAGGACATTAAATTTTAATTCAGTTTGCTTCTCTGTTGCTTGATCAATCAGTGTATCAAATGTGCTGCTCAGACAGTGGAACTAAGAGATAGTTTTTAACAGTGTAAGTTGATGTTAATTTTTTATTATGTATAATGTTCTTCTTACTCAAGATAGCATAGAAACCTAGTTCTCGAGGTTCATGTATCGGTAGTAACCCTTCAAATGGTCCAGGAAAGCCACAGCTTTTACTTTGTGAGTATAAATGGAATGATCATTGATTTGTTATTTATACCCCATAAACTTCCAAAAATAATTTTAAGATTAGTTCAGAACTATTAAAAGTCATTAGCCAGTAAAATCACAGTACGTGTAACAATACTGAGGTCTCTTGGTAATCACAAAACCATGGAATTACAGAATAGTGAAAATGGAAGAAAACATCCAACCGTATGACTCAGCTCCTATTTAATAGCTAGATGTGAGAAAACTGGGACACAAAGGGTGACATGTTATATTATTTTTTATAATGTTATTGAGACATAATGCACACTGTCAAATTCACCGATCTTAAGTGTATAATTCAGTAGTTTTTAGTGTATTCAAAAGTTCTGCAATCATTATTACAATCAATTTTTAAACATTTTCATCACCCATAAAGAAACCATGTACCAGTTAGCAGTCACTACCCATTTTCCCTCAACCCCTTTCACCCTAGGCAAAGACTCATCTACTTGCTACCTCCAATGATTTACCTATTCTGGATACTATACTTAAAATCAGTCATACAATATGTGGTCTTTTGTGATGGCTTCTTTCACTTAACAAATGTTTTTGAGGTGTATTCATGCTATAGCATGTATCACTACTTCATTTCTTTCTAATTGCTGAATAATATTCCATTATATTCTTATACCACATTTTGTTTATCCATTCTTTGATGGACATTTGGGTTGCTTCCACCTTTTGACTACCATGGATAATGCTGCTCTGAAAACCGTGTATAGTTGACCCTTGAACAGCATGGGTTTGAACTATGAGGGTTCCCTTATATGTGATTTTTTCAGTAAATATTGTAAATGTATTTTCCTCATGATTTTATTAATAACATTTTCTTTTCTGTAGCTTACTTTGTTATAAGAATACAGTATATAATACATATAACATACAAAATGTGTGTTAATCTACTGTTTACATTATTAACAAGGCTTTCAGTCAACAATAGGCTATTAGTAGTTAAGTTTTGGGGGAGCCAAAAGTTATACACAAATTTTCCACTGTGCAGGGGGTTGGCACCCCTACCCCTGGCATTGGTCAGAGATCAACTGCATTAGTTTTTATGTGGGTGTACGTATGTTCCTAGGAATGGAATTGCTGGATCATGTGGCAACTCTGTGTTACCTTGTGAGAAACTACCAGGCTATTTTCCCAGCCAGCTAAACCATTTTACGCTCCCATTAGCAATGTAAGAGAGTCCCAATTATTCCATATCTTCACCAAAATTCATTAGTACCTGTTTATTTGATTTTTTATAATAGTCATCCTAGTGGGTGTGAAGTGGTATCTTGTAGTTTTCATTGGCATTTCTCTGATGGCTAATGATGTTAAGAATCTTCTCAGGTGCTTATTAGCCATTTATATATTTTCTATGAAAAAATATCTATTCAGATTCTTTGCTCAATTTTAAATTGGTTCATTTGTATTTTTATTATTGAGTTGTAAGTCCTTTATATGTTCTTGATACAAGTTTCTTATCGTATATATATATATATATATATATATATATATATACACACACATATATATATAATTTGCAAATATTTTCTCCCATTCCATTGGTTGTCTTTTCAATTTCTTGATGGTGTCCTTTGAAACACAAAAAATTTTCATTTTGCTGAAGTCCCATTTGTCGATTTTTTTCTCTTGTAGCTTGTGTTTTTGGTGTCATAGCTAAGAAACCATTGCCTAATCCAAAGTCACATTGATTTATGCATACATTTTCTTCTAAGAGTTTTATATAGCTTTTATTTTTTCTTTACTTTATATTTTTATATAAGTTTTATTTTTTACATATAAGTATTTGTTTTATTTCTTACATTTAGGTTTTCAACCCATGTTGACTTATTTTTGTTATTGTGTGAAATAGGAGTCCAACTTTTTTCTATCCTATTGTCCTAGCATCAGTTGTTTAAAAAGACTATTCTTCCCCCCAAGGAATTTCTTAGTAACCCTGCCAAATATCAATTGATTATATATATGACAGTTATTTATGGATTTGATTTCACTGATCTATATGTTTATCCTTATTCCAGTATTACACTGTCTTGATTACTGTAGCTTTGTACTAAGTTCTGAATTTAAGAATGTGAGATCTCCAACTGTGTTCTTTTTCAAAATTATTTTGGCCATTCTGGATCATTTATGTGAATTTTATGTGAATTTACAGAATTTTGTCAATTTCTGTAAAGAAGGAAGCTGGGATTTTGATAGGGATTTCACTGAATCTGTAGATTGCTTTGAGTAGTATTGCCATTTTAACAATATTAAGTCTTCCAATCCATGAACATGGGATATTTTGACATTTATTCAGGTGCTCTTTCTTATTTAGGTCTTTAATTTTTTTCAACAATGTTTTGTAGTTTTCAGTGCGTAAGTTTTACACTACTTTGTTAAATATATTCCTGAACATTTTATTATTTTAAATGCTATTACAAATGGAATTGTTACCTTGATTTCATTTTTGGATTGTTCAGTTCTGGTGTATAGAAATACTACTGTTTTATATATATTGATCTTATGTCCTGACATCTTGCTAAGCTTATTTATTAGTTCTAAGAGTATTTAAATTTTTCTATAGATAAGATTATATTGTCTGCAAATAGAGAAAGTTCCACTTTCTCCTTTCTAATTTAGATGCATTTTCATTTCCTTTTCTTTCCTAGTGTCCCTGCCTAGAAACTTGGTGCAATGTTAGGTAGAACTGGCAAAGTAGACATTCTTGTCTTTTTCCTGTTCTTAGAGGGAAACATTCAGTCTTTCATCATTCAGTATGATATTAGCTGTGGGTTTTTCCTAGATGCATTTTGTCAGTTTGAGGCAGATCTCCTATGTTCTTAATTTGTTGGATTTTTTATCATGAAGGGGTGGTGAATTTTGTCAAATGCTTTTTCTTCATCTATTGGCATGACTGTGTGGTTTTTCTTCTTTATTCCATTCATATAGCATATCACATAAATTGACTTTCAGATATTATACCAACTTGCATTCCTGGAATAAATTCCATTTGGATATAGTATAAATTTTTTATACATTGCTATATTTGCTTTGCTAAAAATTTCTCGAGGATTTTTGCATCTATATTTATAAAAGCCATTGGTCTATAGTTTTCATTTCCTGTAATGTCTTTCTCTGATTTTGATATCTGGACTCATTTTTGTTGTTGTTAATCCTCACTCTAGGATATTTTTTTCATTGATTTTTAAAGAGAGTGGAAGGGAGGGAGGGAGCGGAGATGGGGGAGAGAGAGAAAGAGAGAGAAAAAGAGATCTATATGAAAGAGACACATCGATTGTTTGCCTCACTCACATGCCGAAACCAGGGCCGGAGATCAAACCTGCAACCCAAGTACGTGCCCTTGAGGGGAATCAAACAGGTGACACTTTGGTGCAAGGGCCAATGCTCTAACCACTGAGATCACCAGCTAGGGCGGATGGCATTATTTTTAAAGTATGAAAATTCCTGAAAAATATCAGTCAGTGGGTAAGACTGAAAGCTGGAAAAGTATAAATTCTTTGCTGTGTCCCAAGTTCACTGTGAATAGAATTAATGTGTGTGTTCTTTTAAAGGTTTGTGGTTAAATGAAAAGTGATTATCTGAGAACACATGATTTAAAATTAACACAATCATCTTCAGATTCTTGATTTTCTGACTTTCAACCCAATGATTCTTACAGGCTTAGGAAACAATGCATTTTTAGAGGTTTTCCAATCCCCTGTAACACATTCAAACAAAGCATCACAAAGTAGATTAAATGCAATAGGTAGGCCATTGAAGGTAAATATTGGAACATCAAGTTTGCTATTAATTTGATCATCAATATATGATGACAATCTATACACTTTGCTTTTTATTTTAATGCATTTCTCTGCATAGCCAAATTTATATATGTTTTATATATGTATATTATGTAATACCTTTTATATATAAGCTGCAGGAACATTTCTTATATCTCATTATAAATCATTATATTAGGTAGAGTCACATGGGTTGCTGTAACAACTGATCCCAAAATGTCAGTGGCTTCAAAAATAAAAATGTGTATCTTTTCCTCAATGAATAATCTAGTGTGGGTGGCAGGTCTTTCCAATTAGATGCTAACTCTCCTCTAAATGGTAGATCAGACACCCAGGATCCTTCAGTCTTATAACTCTGGCATGAGGAGCATGTGGTTTCCAAGACACCTTCAACATATAACTTGCAAAGTTGTTGTATTCATCTGCACAGAGCTACAGAAGGGAAAGGAGAATAGGAGATCACATATGGGAAGTTTATATGGACCAGATCTGGAAGTGATACACATCAGGTCTGCTTAATTCTATTGCCAGACATATGACAATGCTTAATTGTAAGAAAAGTTGGGAATTGCAGTATTCATGTGGGCCCAGATAAAAAAAGAAAACAGATTTGGTGACCATCCAGCCAGTCTCTGCCACAATTATTCTATCCATGAGAAATTTGCAGAATCAGAAATTTTTATTCCAAAACCTTTTCCCCTAAATTGAATGTATAACATATCTTGCTAAATCTCAGTCTTCTCCATCCTAAATTTTAAAAATTAGAATTTTAGATTAAAAATTATTTTAACCATCTTTTAATAATAAAACAAATTATTTTTATACTAACTTTTAATTGTTCACCATATATGTTGGCAAAAATTGTGCATATGTATAAATATCTCTAATGTATCTCTACATATGTCTTATCTAACTATACTCTGAATTCCCATGAGGGAAGAAAGGAACATGTTTTAGCTTTGTATCCCTGACTCTTACCATGATATCTAGAACAGCATACTCATTCATTTATTCAGCAAATATTTATTCAGAAAAAAGTTAATGTGCTAGGCATTGGAGTTCAAAAGAAGGCAATTAAAGATATTTCCCTATCCTCACAAAGCTTAAGGTCAAGAATTCCATATCAACCAACAAGGTGAAATAGAAATCCTGAAATTCTCCCTGTACATAACATCAGACAGTGCCTCACAAAATATTTAAAACGCTACTCTGGTGGCTTTGTAATATGTCAACTTGGCTTAGCTGACCTATATTTCCCAGAATTCCCTTTCCTGCAAGAGTGGGTCATAAGAGATATTTGGAGAGGGGAAATGAGTCAGCGAGCATTTTGTAACTTGTACACGTTGCTTATCTGCTAGCCTGAGGAAACAACTACACCAACTGTTTCACGTTGGCTCTTCCTAAATCTTCCTTCACCTTCTCTGATTCATGGGCCAGGTGTGTATGTTTAGTTCTGTGACCAAGGACCCTGGCATCTGCAGAACACCCATACCACTAACATCATAGACCAAAAGAACTATTAGGGTCTTTAGTCCATCCTCATGGGCTCTCACTTGTGCTTGTGAGTTCCAGATTAGTCTTGCTCTCTACCTCTTTACATCCATCTTCCGTTGCCTGCCCTACACACTTTAAGCCCTAGCAAAGACAAGAGCTAAGCTTAGAGACTTCTTAACCAGCTTCTACAACTGCTTAAGGTCAAATCCCTATAAAACAACAATGAAAAATCTCTCTTGTGCTCTCCCTTTCTACTATCTATATTTTGCTTCTCTGACTGAACCCCAAACCCTGACTGTTATAACTATTTTAAATGAATAGATGAGCCTGCAACAAAGTAAGAAATTTGCTGAGGCCCGAAATAAAATACAAGTCCAGGAAGCTAAGCGAGAATTGACATTTTCCAGCCACCCTAACATCAGATGTGGATACCAACAAACGGACTTGCTGTGTGCCAGACATTGTTCTAAATACTTTACATGTGTTAACTCATCTAAGCTCTTATTAACCCAGTGAGGCAGGTTATAATTATCCCAGTTGTGTAGATGAGGAAGTTAAGGCAGAAGGTGGGTAAGGCCACAAAGCCAGCAAACAGCAAAGCCAAAACGAGTCCAGGGAGTCTGGCCGCAGGGCTTGTGATCTCCATGACCAAGCGCTTCAGTACACAGTAGGGCTAGGAACACTCTTCAATGCAATGAGGGCACAATTATAGACTGAAGAAAGCTCAGTATAAAACCTGGACTCAGAAACTATGGATTTAGATGGGAATTCCAAAAGAAAGACCTCTCTGGAGAATGTATAACTTGGAGAAATCAAGCTTTCGCTTGATAATGAAACCTAAAATCTAAAAGCTTAGCCCTGTAATTTAAAGTGCTATAAGGTCCGTAGGGCCCTCAGGCAATTATTTGGCAGAAGTGATTAATAGTCCTCTTTAGGAAAATACACCCTCAATCTCAAGTCTCAGAGAATTTCTATGCATAAGAGAAATAACAGATAATAATTCATAATTTTAAAAAAATGCACTATACTAACAAGGAAACAAGCTGCAATGTGCAAAACTCACAGAAACAAACACACACAAAACTAGACCTGCAACAGTTTCAGGCATTGGAATTATCAGATATGAACCATAAAAGATATATTTAATATTTTGAAAAATTTAAAGGAATGGGAATATTTTTTAAAAAGAGCAAAGGACTATAAAAAAAAAAAAAAGTCATAACGCGATCCTGGCCTATAACTAGCGAGCCAGGAAGATGGTGGTGATGGTGCAACTCTGGCCAGAGCGTCCACACCTCATCTTGGAAGGAGAGAACCTCCCCTATGCGGAGGAAATGGTACGGAACCGTTCTCGGTCCAATACTGGCTCCGCTGCTTAGGCTTCAAACGGGGAGCCGGACTCCCAGGCTCAGTCAGCTGTGTGAGCAGGTGCTGACGCTGCTGCGCGGTAGCTGCAGACTGGCACCGCTGCCTGAAGGCGCACCAGGCACAGGTGTGGCATCGCTGTGTGACCGACCCTGCCTTGGAAGATGTCAACTCCTGCCACGAGAGGGCCTTTGTGTTCATGCACAGGTCGTCGAGCCTGTGGCTAGATTATAGCCAATTCCCAATGGACTAGGGGCGCCACACACACAGCCGCCGCACTTTCAACTGTGCGCTGCAGGCTTTGCCATCACGCGGCACGCTCGTATTTGGCCCAGCCCTTGCCCTTCCTGTGCTCGCACCTGAGCTGTGCGGGGCTGCTGGTGCTTCCTTAGCCGAGCCCTGAGAGTGTGGAGGAGCAAGTGAAGCATCTCAAGTGGAGCGATCTCGGCCACACGAGGCTACACAGCGCCTGGACGCTGGGCTGAAGGACCAGCGCTTAGTGTCCAAGGCTCTCAAGTCCAACACCAGCTGTGGCATGAGCTCTGCGACCTCACCTCCCAGAACCCGCACAAGAAGTATTCGCTCAACATTGGGGCGGGGGGGGGGGCTTGCTCCTAAGGAGACATGACAACGAAATGTAATATGGTATCCTGGATGCCATCCTAAAACAAAAAGAGGGCATTAGGTAAAAGACTAAGGAAATTTGAATAAAATATGAACTTTGATAATAGTGTATCAAAATCAGTTCATTAATTGCAATAAATATACTACACTAATGTAAGATATTAATAGGAGAAACTGCGTTCAGAGTGAATGGGAATTCTCTGTAGGATCTTTTTCATTTTTCTGTACATCTAAGAAAGAAAGTTGGGTTGTTTGTTTGTTTTTAAGTCTTACTAGATGAATTAAACAGTAGTTTGGACATAGCTGAAGAGAGCTTTAATTCTGGAAATTATATCCAAAGACACTACTCAAAGTTCAGCTCAGAGATATCAAGAGAGATTAAGAGACTCAAGAATGCAGCAAGAAATTCCAACATATGTTGAATTAAAGTGTGAAAAGATTAACGAGGGAACAGATGAGTGATAAAAGACAGGAAGTCCAAGTAATCTCCAGAATTAATTAAAGATACAATTTCTTACAGTCCAGTAAAAATCAACTAGAGAAAAAAAATCCATACAGTAAGACGAACTATAGACAAAGAGGAAATCCTAAAAACAGTCAGATGGGGGGAGGGGAGCCTAATAAAGTAACATGAATTAGACTAAAAACTAACTTCTCAGTCAGAAGACAGTGTAAATAATATCTTCAAAATTGTGAGAGGAAATAATTTCAAACTTAGAATTTTATACCTAGAAAAACTTTTTTTGAGAACGAAAATGAAATAAAGATATTTGGATAGACAAAAACTAAAAAAGTCTACCATTCAAAGATCCTACTAAATGAGCATAGAAAGGATGTACTTTAATAAGAAATAAATGATCCAAAAAAGGTCTCAAATCCAAGAAAGAATTGTAACTAAAGAAATGAATAAACCTATGGTAAATCTAAACTAGTATTCAAAGCATAAAAAAGTAATATCTATTTCATGGAGTATAAAAAATAGAGCTAAGACATTAGACACAGTTACATGTAAGGTGAGAGAAGGGTAATTTGAGTTCACATATACCAAGATCCTCATACTGTTAGGGAGTTGAGTACAAATATTCACTTACCTTAGACTTTGTTAAATGTACATCCTTAAATTCCAAGAGTAATGACTAAAACAATAGATAATAAAGTATATATATTTCGAGCAAATAAAGGAGACAAATATAGAAGTAAAAAAATAAATATAGAACCAAAATCTCAATCAATTTGAACAAAATTGAGAAAAAAATAAGCTATATTTGCAGGACAAATAGAAAACACAAACTAAATGGCATCAATAAATGTTTAAAATCAATAATTATGTAAATATTTGACAAGTAGGGATCTTAACGTCCTCCACTTAAGGCTCCTGCCATCCTGTTCATCTCCTCCTTCAGGGTTAGATAGTCAACTGTCTCTGATCAAAATTGATACTTGGGCCTGCACAACCGCTTTACCATAAAATGTATTGTATGATAGGGGTAGTGTTAAACCCACTGTCCATTATTGGCTATTTGAACTCTCATTAATCATTGCTACTAGAAGAAAGTCCTGATACGAACAGTAAAAATGAAACATCAAACTTAAATATGTCATCCATATTTCAGCATTTTCACCAGCCTATGACTGCAAAATAAAGATACACTGTTTATATCCAAATTATAATTATACAAATCCCACTGGCCTATTTTAGGAAAAGAGCCTCCTTAGAGCATCCCCCAGTTATTTCTAAGGGTTCTCAGAGTACTGCCTCACATATATTCTGAAGAAAGAGCCCTGGTTTCCTCCCACTCTAGCCTTCTTACCATTGCACTTTTTTTCTGCTGTGGATGACCTTCCGCACACACCATGTCAGTGAACTGCCATTCGCTGCCAGTGAACTACCACTGACCCACATCCCTGCAATCTCACCCCAGGAAGTAGACATTCCTCATCCTAATTCCCACATTTAAACCTGAAACCAGTTTGTGACTTTCATCCATATTTCACTGAAGGCTTAAAGAATGATGTAACTATAGCACAATGTCTAGTCATATGCAGACAAGAAATGCAAATAGCCAACAGGCATATAAAAAAAAGTTCAACATCATTAATCATCAGGGAAATGCAAATCAAACCTGTTAGGATCACTCTTATCAAAAAACAAAAGAGAGTAAGTGTTGGCAAGGATGTGAAGAAATTAGAACCCTTGTACACCATTGGTGGGAATGTAAAATGGTGTCACCTACTATTAAAAGCAGTATGGAGTTTACTCCAAAAAATTAAAACTGGAACTGCCATATGAACAATCCCACTTCTGGGTATTTATCCAAAAGAACTGAAATCAAGATCTCAAAAAGATATTAGCACTCCCATGTTCATTGTGGCGCTATTCACATTAACCAAGAAGTGGAAACAACCTAAATGTCCATTAATGGATGAATGGATACAAATATGTGGTAGAGGCCTACAATGGAATGTTAGCCTTAAAAAAAAGAAGGAAATTCTGCGATATGCGACAACATGGATGAAACTTGAGGACATTATGCTAGGTGAAATAAGCCAACTACAGAAGGATAGATACTGAATGATTCCACTTGTATAAAGTATCTAAAATAGTCAAACTCATATATGCAAAGAATTAAGTGGTGGTTGCTAGGGACTGGGAAGAGGGGAAAGGGGAGAATTGATGATCAATGTACATAAAAGGGACTGGGAAGAGGGGAAAGGGGAGAATTGATGATCAATGTACATAAAATTTCATGTATGTGAGATGAATAACTTCTAGAGATCTGCTGTGCAATATTGTACCTATAGGTAACAACACTAATTGTATACTTAAAAATCTGTTGAGAGAGTAGATCTCATGTTACATGTTCTTATCATAATAAAATAAAAACTTTAAAAATAAACCTAAAAGCTAAACTCAGTCTAAAACCTCAGAATTCCATGTGGTTGGGTCAAGCTCAGTAGCTCCCAACATAAATCTTCAGGCCTTTCCACCCTACAAACCCAGGTCTAACTAAATCCCTACTCTCCTCATCTATGATTCACTTTCTCAGCCCTGAATGATATTGAGAGTAGAATCATGGATTCCCTTGAGAAAGATCCTACTCCATACCTACTAGGTGTGTCTCACCTCAGAGACCAGAGAAATTAATCAATGATGATATTCTGATATATCCTAATGTCCGAATTATTCTGTCGAAAAGAAAGAAAAGCCAGGTGTGAGATATCAATGTTCAACCCATGCGCTGCAGCTCCAAATCAACTTCAGATCCTTCTCACTACCTCCTCACATATTCAGTGGAGAGAGGAGCTTGTGTGTTTATCTGAGAGAAGCCCAGATCCCCCGTTAGCTATGAAGCAGTGCTAGACAAGAACATGCTTCAGTTAGGGTGGCATGGCCAGCTATAATGAATAAGATAGAAATTTTCAACAAAATTGTTTATTTTCCTTTCATTTACTGTTTAAAGACAATATTCCAGGTCATGTTCCATTTGGAGGCTGTTCAGGGACCCAACCTTCTTTCATCTGGGGGCCCTGCTATCCTTTAGACTCTTTGTCAACTGCACCCAGCAAGGAAAAGAAGAGCGAGCCTGGAGGCCTGTTTCCTTCGTAGCAGCCTTGCCTGGGGGATGCCACACATCACTCCCACTTACATATTTTAACAAGAACCAATTGCATCATCACAGCTAATTGTAAGGAAGCCTAGGAAATATAGTCCAGCTCTATGCTCAGAAAAAAAATAGAAGAAACAGTTTATAAACAGCTAACAGAGTTTTTCGCAAATGCAATCACAAATACTCAAGGAAAAATCAATTTCTGTCTATAAAGCAACCTCCATTCAGATTTCAAGAGAAAGATTATTTAATTCTGCTGGTATATAATTGTGCTAGTACACTCAATTTACTTAAAAAAATTATTTTGCAACTCAGTCTAAAGCAGGTCCATTTCCATTAATTTATTGCATTCAGGGCTCCCCGAAGAATAGGTAGGGAGGTCCATGATTTTAATCTACATAACTAAACGCAAAATAATCCCTACCAAGACAAAGAAAAAGGTTCCCCTAAAGGCTAATTCTTGCTTCTCACTTTATGAGCCAAAACTAAATTCAACTTCAAAATAGCAGTATCCTACCCTCAAAAATTTCAAATTCAGTCTCCACTGGCTCCCTGTTACAATTAAATTGTAAAGTCTTTCAGAATTCTTCCTCTTTATAGGTCACATGATGAGTTACACAATACATTTGACAAACCAGGCTGCCAATAATATTTGTGGAATTGAACTGATTTGATGTCAAGGACCTTCCTGGCAAGTGTTTTTGAAGTGGGGATCAAACCTGGAACAGTGACGTGGAAAGACCCTTTAATGCTTGTTTCCACTACATGATGAAGGAGAACAGCTGTGGGAAAGGCTGATGATTTTCCTAACAGGCTGGAGCAGGGCACATGTGCACATGGAGAGGGTTACCTAACTCACTGTAGCCTAGCCTCTATTTAAAAGTAATAATGACTGTACAGTTTGGGCATTCAAACAAGCTAGTTAGCCCTGGCTAGTGTGGTTCAGTGGTTAGATTGTTGACCCTCACATGGAAGGGTCTTGGGTTCAATTCCCAGTCAAGGGCACGTACCTGGGTTGCAGGTTAGTTCCCAGCCTCGTTGGGGTGCGTGCAGGAAGCAACCAATCAGTGTGTCTCTCTCACATCGATGTCTCTCTCTCTCTCTCTCTCTCCCTTCCCTCCCTTCCTTCCACTGTTTCTAAAAAATCAGTGGAAAGAATATCCTCGGGGATTAACAAACAAGCTATTTGCACAAGAACTTTGAAGACTTTTGTAATCCTGGTGTGTTAAGTAGATGTGCCTCCCCACACATGTATTTGTAAGTAGAATTGATTACTTTTCACCAGCCCACAGCCTATGTGATCCACCAGACTTTTTTACTTCACTAGACTAATGTTCACGTTTCATCAGAACTACTGTGTCCAGGGCCTACACGCTCTGACCCAACGTAGCCTCAGCATTTATTAAATAGAACCTCTCTGGCAATTAGGCTCTCGCATGACTCATGCCTCCTTTCCCTCCTGATTCTAAAGTCTAAGTCAGCAGCTCTCATGTTTTCAGCCTACAACATATTCCCTACATGCCATTAGGTTTTTAAAAAAATTAAATTTAAACCTATAATTGAAACGATTTATGAGGCCTCAAGTCCACTGCATGAAATAAAACAAACTAGAAATAGAGCCTGGCTGGTGTGGCTCAGAATTTAGTGTCAGCCCATGCCCTGAAGGATCAGGGGTTGGGTTCCTGGTCAAGGGCACGTACCTGGGTTGCAAGTTTGATCCCCTCTTGGTTGGGGCAAGTGCAGGAGGCAACCAATGGATGTGTCTCTCTCACATCAATGTTTCTCTCTCTCTCCCTCCCTCCCTCCTTCCTTCCCTTCCACTTTCTCTAAAAATCAATGGAAAAAATATCCTCAGATGAGAATTAACAAAAAATTGGAAATAGAAGGGAATTTCCTTAAACTAATAAAGAACATCTACTAAAAAGACATCAAACAATATTTAATGGCCAAATAATAGAAGTATCCCTAGCCTAGTCAAAAATTTATTTTATTAACCAATGTCACCCCAATAAATTCAATAAAAATTTCAAGAAACAAACAAAAAGAGAAATAAGATATGAATGCCTGCTATTCCTGGCTTTTTTCCAGCATTTTATTGGACTATCTATATAGTCCAACAAAACAAGAAAATAAAGTAGAAATAGTAGTAGGAAAAAAATAGTAGGAAAGGAAGAAATAAAATCTTTAGAATTAACTGTAGGCGTCTAGGTAGACAATACACTCTACAAAAAATTAGCAATGCTTCTATGTGCTAGCAATAGTCAATTTGAAAACATAAGATCATTTTTTTCTAAAAAAAAATTATTTACTGCAGGAACAAAATATCCTAAGTGTACATCTAGCTAAATATGTTCAAGACATTTATATGGATAATTTTAATATCTCAAGGGTATAAGAAAAGGCCTAAATGAGTATAAAATATACCATTTTGTGGAGAAAATTCAACATCATAGAAGTGGTAATTCTAAGTTAACCTGTAACTTCAATGCAGTCAGAATCCCAAGAGCATTGTTCTAAAGCTGACTCTGAGTTTCACATGGAAAGATGAAAAGCTAAAATGAGTAAGACAATTTTGAATAAAAGGGGAAGAGCTGGAGGAGCCATATGTCCCACGAACGGTCAAGACTTATTATAAGTCCATAATAAACTGTGGTATGTACAGGGATCAACACACAGGTTAACAGAACAGACGAGAGACCCCAGGAAAATATCCACATGTATAGGGAAACTTGGTATTTGACAAAGGGTGAAATGATAGACCATTAAATAAACACTACAAGGAAAACTTTCATCCATATGGAAAACTGTAAAATTAGAATTATCTCCATCATGCTTAAATTATATTCCAGGTGGATTAAAGACTTAAATAAGAAAAACAAGGCCTTAACTCTTTTAGAAGAAAATATTGAAGAGCATAGAAAGGTTTTTGCAAATAAGACAAAAAAAGGATATCCTTTTAAATAGATTGATACGTTTGACTTTATTAAAATTTTAAATTTCTGTATTTAAGAAGATATGATGAGCAAACAAACAAAGACAAACAATACACTGGGAAAATGTACTTGCAACATATATAGCAGATAAAGAATAGGTGCCCAGAACATATGGATAATGTTGACAAATCAATTTTTAAAAATTTAGTAGAAAATTGAGTAAGCCTATGACCAGACAACTTATACAAGAGAAAAGCCAAATGTAATAAAATATATAAAAATATCACCTACAGCAGTAACAAAAGAGATGCAAATTAAAACAGTGAGACACCATTTATAAAACTGATAAACATTTTAAAGTTTAATAATTTCAAGGGTATATAGGATGGTGGAAGCAGGAACTCTTATATGTGCTGGTGGGAGGGAAAATTGGTGCAATTGAGCAATAACTGATAAACTGAGGAAATAATTTTGAGCCAGCCTGTCCACTTCTAGCTATATATACTGGAAAAAAAATCCCCTAGGTATACTAAGAAGGGTGTACAAGGATGTTAACTACTTCTGGAAACAAAAATAAATTAGGAAAAAAACTATATATTATCTTTGGGGAATAGAAAAATAAATTATAAAATTGAATATTACACTGAATTATTTTACATCATAATTTACATGTATATTAACATGATATTAATAGATAAAACTAAAAGCCACGAGTTTGAATTAAACATTTATTAAGTTGAGTGGTAGAAATATCAGTGTCCATTTGATTTTTATCTAACCTTTGTGTATGCATGAAATATTCTGTAATTTTTAAATAATAATAAATTACTATTTAATATACTTTTTTAAAATGTATCTTTATTGATTTCAGAGAGAGGAAGGGAGAAGGTGAGAGAGAGATAGAAACATCAGTGATGAGAGAGACTCATTGATTGGCTGCCTCCTGCACGCCCCCGACTGGGGGTCGAGACCGAAACCTGGGCATGTGCCCTGACCAGGAATCCAACCGTAATCTCCTGGATCATAGGTCGATGCTCAGCCACTGAGCCACACCAGTAGGGTGCTATTTTACACACTGTTAATTAGAATTGGCTGAATCCAGGGATTTTCTAAATGATTTTTCTCTTAAGAATTTGACAGTGTGGACAGCAGCATCAACATTTCACAAAAATTGATCAATAAACTACTTCACTGAATTTCTACTGATACTTTTTGTTCACCATTAGGATATGTCAATGATTAAAAGTGTTTATTAAATGTTAAAATAATTAAATAACTATTTTGCCTAACTGGCGAAATGGTCACTCTCCTTTGGACATGTTGTGAAGAGACAACCCACACATTATTTAAGTTTCAGGCCAAATCTTTGTCACTAATGAGTCCTGAGGATTTGGGAAAGTTACAGTTTCTCTTTGACCCTCAGTGTCATCTTCTATGTAATGAAAGTTTGGACTAGGGGATTCTTGAGAGTACTAATACTCATAACTCAGTAGGCTACAATTTGACTTGAGAACAAAAATATAAATTTAAGCTCAAGTATCCCAAGCTTAAGATTAAAAAGGGCTCTAGCTGGGTAACTCAGTGGGTTAGAGCATCATATGACACACCAAGGGTGCAGGTTCAATCCCCCATCAGGGTACATACAAGAATCAAGAATCAACCAATGAATGCATAAATAAGTAAAACAACAAATCGATGTCTCTCTCTCTCTCTCTCTCTCTCTCTCTCTCTCTCTCTATATATATATATATATATATATATATATATATGTATGTATGTATGTATGTATGGTATGTATATATTTCCTGGAGAAGAAAACAGCTGCTAATTAAGTGAACAGTTTAGGTAATTAAATTGAGAATATAAGCCTCATCATAAATATAAAGCATAATCTATTGATTCCCTGGTTTCTGAAGGTCAGTGGCTGGTTGAGGAACTTAAGCCACTGAATTTAGAATATTTGCAAATACTCAACTTTCAAAAGCCCAGGCTCTTTTTGAAATCAGACTTTGCCACAGGCAAACTAAACATAGCTTCAACTTAACTTCAAGATGTGTCCATACAACTGATTACCCCCAAATCCTTCTATTTTTCTCCTCCCAGAGGCAAAATGCAAAAGTCTTAAATGCATCTATAATTATAGTAAACATAGGCAACGTTCTCTAAACTTGCAGCATGTGACCTGGTGTTCCTAACCTACGGGCTGTGTTTAAAGGGCCAGAGTAAAAGACTCCATCAGGGAAGCGGAGTCAGGCACCAGATTCCAGGTGTTAGAGACGCAACGCACAGATGTTGTTTCTTTCATTTCAGTGTTAAATGAAAATGGTTTTCATATAAGCTGTTTTCTAGCTTATATACAGAAAACCCAGAAACATGTCTGAGATTATGTTGTAAATAATATTAAAGGAAGAATGTTTTCAACTTTGAACTGACAATTGAATATGACAATAAGCCAGCTCTGGTAATCCTGGTATTTTAGATGGTTTCCATACCCTTGCCACCTCCTCTCATTCCCCAACCCCCCGGGAAATCTAGAGTAATCTGAAATTCCATAGGACCTATGATCACAATTTAATGTGTGCTGAGCAATCATTATTTTTTATACATTTAGACTTATTTTATCCATCTTTGTTTGCTTTTGTTTCTAGTGGTCTTGTTTCCCCTCTCCTTTCCTCTCTTCAGTTAGAACATAAGGGTTTTTTGTTTTGTTTTGTTTTATATATATCTTTATTGATTTCAGAGAGAGGAAGGGAGAGGGAGAGAGAGAGAGAAACATCAATGATGAGAGAGTCATTGATCGGCTGCCTCCTGTGCACCCCCACAACCCGGGCATGTGCCCTGACCGGGAATCGAACCCCTATCTCCTGGATTCTAGGTCGATGCTCAACCACTAAGCCACACCTGACCATACAGAATATAAGGTTTTTCTATGTTGGTGTGAAAGCTTTTGGTTATATTTCTATTCTTCTAGTGTTTTTCCTAAATACTGTACTTTGCTATATGTTTTTCTAACAAAGTCTAAATTTTTAGCGTTTCTCCTCCAAACAAGCAAGACAGTGACCCTAGAGCATATGAACATTTCCCACCCCCATAAAGTTAGTTATCTAGCTTTGGCTTATTTTTTAACATAAGATGGTATTATTATTTTTAATGGTCCAATTGTTCTTTTTAAATTTCCCAGCACCTTTTAACTTCTGTGCTCAGTGTTGTTTATTACATTTCTCCTGTCTGCTCTGAGTATCGTTGCCTTATGTTATAGTTGCTCTTTAGAAGGGTATGTGGGTGGAATGTGTGTCTGAAAATGTCTTTAGTCTACCCTCACCCTTGAATAGCCATTTATGGGAATAGGACTGTAGGTTGTCAGTTGTTTTCCCTCAGGACTTTGAAGTCACTGTCCTCTGAAATCTGTGGTGACAGATGAGAAGTCCACTGGCAATCTAATTCTTTTGGTAATCTTTCTTCAGGAGTAGGTAGTCTTCACAATTTTCTCTTTGTCCTTGATATTCCGCAGTTTCGGTTCGCTCCAAGGTGGATTTATTTAAGCTACTTGAAACCTGAAATGCACTTTCCATCTAAGAATTCACATCTCTTCAATTCGGGAAAATTCTCAGCCAATTTGCTTTCAAATATCACCTCTCCAAAACTGCCATTAATCTTATCTTCTATACAAGCTAGATTCTCTAAATCTAATCTCCCTATAATTTCAGGGTATGAAACTTTGGGTAAGCACCTTTTTTTTTTTAATCCTTACCCGAGGATATTTTTCCCATTGCTTTTCAGAGAGAGTGGAAGGGAGAGGGAGAGAGAGGTAGACACATCGATGTGAGAGAGACATGTCCATTGGCTGCCTTCCGCTCACATGCCAACAGCTGAGGTATGTGCCCTTGGCTGGAATCAAACCTGGGACCCTTCAGTCAGCAGGCTGATGCTCTAACCACTGAGCAAAACTGGCTGGGGCTTTTTTCTAAAAATTTATTTTAAGAATTTTATTGAATTAATTGGGGTGACACTGGTTAACAAAATTACGCAGGTTTCAAGTGCACAGTTCCACAATACATCATCTGTACATCATATGGTGTGTTCACCAATCCAAGCCAAGTCTTCTTCCATCACCATTTATTGCCCCCGCCAAAACCCACCTCCACCTCCCCTCCCTTTCCTCGCCCAGGCAATCACTACACTACTGTCCAAGTCCATGAGTTTTTCTCTTTATTTTCTTTTTACTCAATCCCTCCTCCCCCACACCCAGCCTTTACTTCCACCAAAAGCTTTCAGCTTGCTCTCTATCTATGAGTCTGTCTCTATCTTACTTGTTATTTATTTTGTTTATTAGAGTCCACATATGAGTGAAATCACAGGGTACTCGTCTTTCTCTGACTGGTTTATTTCACTTAGCATAATGCTCTCCAGGTCCCCCCATGCTGTCTCAAAGGGTAAGATCTCCAACGGAGATTGGTGCAGCACTGTGGAAAACAGTATAGAGTTCCCTCAAAAAATTAAAAATGGAACTGCCTTATGACCCAGTGATCCCACCTCTGGGAATGTATTGGAAGAAACCCAAAACTCTAATTCAAAAAAATATATGCACCCCTATGTTCATTGCAGTGTTATTTTCAATAGTCAAGATTTGGAAGCAGCCCAAGTGTCTATCAGTAGATGAGGGGATAAAACAGCTGTGGTACATTTACACCAAGGAATACTACTAGGATGTAAAAAAGAAGACTTTGGGTAAGCACCTTTAAAATTCTGAGGCTCAGATAATATGAAAAAATTCTAAGACATGTGTCTCCAAATTGATAGGACCTAAAGATTGTCTAAAAAATCCATAGCAAGGTCCATCATAGTAAAATTATGAAGCAATGGGGATAAAAAAAATAAAAGTCTGTAAAATATTCCTTTTGCAGTAGTGCTGGAAACATAGGAACCACAAAATGTTTACCCTAAGGGAAACTACATTTTTCAGAAGATAAACTTGAGACACAGAGAGATTAAGGATGATTTCATTTCAAGCTATTGTCAGATTTAGGACTAAACACAAAATTTCATGAATTTCAGTAAAGTATGCTTAATGCTATTTCACATTACTTACCTTCCTAAAACATTAGAAATATCATAGCTATCACATCCAAATCCATGCTCAGCCCATTTTCTAATCCAGCCATGGAGGGTCTTGAATATGGGGGGTGTAGTAGCGATCTATAGAGCACCATTGGGATAATGAGGGGTTAACTGGCTCACCCAGAAACATGATATATTGGCCCTCCAACATTGACTCCTGCCCGAGCAGCCAAACAAGAGTGATTCACTCGAAGAAAGATTACTGGAAATATTGTGAATTAAAAGGCCTGTTCAGTTGAGGAGCTGAATATTTGCTCACTGTATAAGCAAACCCACACTGATGTTCTGTGGGTGGCTGCAAAAATAAAGTTTCTACCAATTTCTTAAGAACTGTATTATAAGAGCTAATTAGTGAAAACTGATTTAAAGAGAAGAGCCCCTTTGTGGGCTAAACAAGTTCTAATCATAAATGCCTGAGAAAACTGATGACCGATTAAAGGAAAAAAGTTTTAGGGTAAATCAGTCATGGAGATAATTAGCCAGACAAATGAACTATACCAGGAATTCAGCTGTTCTTCAAAAGAAAGAAATAAGTAGAGCTGAAAAAGAGTTATGCACTACTTTAATCTACCAATTGAGGAGTAAGTTTCATATTTAAATTTGTGCTATGCGCTCAGGGAATCATGGAAAACAGACCAAAATATTATTGGCAGCTGAGTTAATAAATACAACACATTGTGTTTTCTTTCCTCCACAGCAAAACAAAAGGAGAGCTTGTAGAAGGGAAAGAGATACCATTTTGTCAACTCTGGGTGAGGCAAAGCAGGATGCAATTGGACTTTGCCCACAAGTATATAAAGGAGCAATTCTAAGTCAAACAAATATAGATCCTCAACCTGGTTAAGAAGCCCAGAACCAGAAAGAACAGTTTTTAAGCAAGAGAAGAGAAAGCACACTTCTTAGCTGAGCCTGGAAGGAAGAACCAAATGCAGGTAAAGAAATAGGGATACGTTGAGGTGGAGATGAAAAATAGCCTTAATGTTGCTGAAGAATGGCAAGATTGTCAGCATTTCTGCAGTGGTGAAGAACAAAAGCTTGGGGGTTCACAGCAAAAGAACTGTATTCGAAACAACAATTAAAGGACAGAATTGGGCAGGTAACAGAGGAACAGCAACAGAGCTGATGTATGATGACCACGGAAGAAAGAGAAGTGTTGTTGTGGGCCAGTTGGGTTTAATTACGAGTCTTTCTTTAGTAGCTCTCTGTGGTTAGGAGCAGTAGACAAAAGAGGTGCCTCTGATGGTGGCAGAATCTGATGAACAGGACCAGAAAAGTGAAACAGGCTAGAAACTCACCCTGAAGTTGTTGAACAGTTGGTCCACGATGAGGAGAGAGGCTAACATGGCCAGAGGAAGGAAACTGTCAAGACTGACAATTAGAACTTTCAACAAGTTGGCAAAGAAAGGGTAAGAGGCCAGAATTGATGGTCCCAGGGTAAGAGAAACTAAGCAAAAAGTAGAGCTAGCGCCAACGGAAGGTGGCCAGTGGTGCCAATTATCTTATTCCAAGGGACCTAGAAAGCTCAAGTCAGATCCGACATAGTGCCAATATCCAGGGACCTATTTGAGGGAGGGAACCCCAACAGGAGTCATGAGGCAGCAGTAGCACACAGTCAAAGCAGTTGCACAGTTAGAGCCCTAAGATGGTGAGAACCTCTGGATTTAAATAGCAACTCAGGCAACAGTGTTTTGTGCAGTGAGCAAGATCCACAGGGAAAGAAGCTGACAAGAAATTAACTGCTCAATCAAGGAATCAGGGATTAGGACTGTGCTTGAATCCCAGCAGAGACTAGAGTACAGACCAGAAAGGAAAGCAGAAGCCAGCCATAAAGACTGGGTACGCATAATAGGGCCTGGGAAAATACTGAACTAGGGAGGGCACTCCGGATTCATCCACGGCATTTTAAGTGTATAGGCCACAGACCATTTCTCAATTCTAACATGAATCCTAGGGCATAAAAATATTTTTCTTAACTCTTAATATATATTCAGGCTTGGCTCTTATCAGCTCAGAGGTTGAGCAGAGCTATCCTCAAGTTGTGAAGCTCCAATTTCTATGACTCAGCAGTTCTCAAAGACAGGCAGTTTTATACCCCAAGTGACATTTGACAATGTCTGGAGGCATTTTTGATTGTCATGACTGGAAAGATTCTTACTGGAATCTAGTTAATAGAGGCCTGGGATGCTGCTAAACATCCTACAGTGCAGAGGACAGCTCCCCACAACAAAGAGTGGTCTGGCCCAAAATATAAATAGTATGGAGGGGGAAGGGGAGAAACTCTGCTCTGGCTAGGGATGGGTCTGGCAGAGACTGACACCGACAAGCAAAGACCAATCAGGAAAATCACTGTTACACTGTGAATGTTCATTCATTTATTCAATCACCCTTTCAGCAAACAAAGAATTTATTATGTGCTAGAGGCTGTGCTGGGCACTGAGGGTACAGTGATGATGAAGAAATGGTCCCTGCCCTCAAGGAATTGTTAGTCTAAAAGGAAAATCTCAACTTCACAGCCTTTATTCAGTTTTGTCAAGAATGCCAGGAGCCAAAAATAAATTATTGTTTGCTTGCATTCTATCCTTTGCAGAATAATTTAAATTATCCCCATAGGCAAACTTGGTTTGGGCTTAAAACCTAATGGGATGCCTTCAAAAGACATGGAGGCATTTCCAAGAGCACTAACTTCAGTGTCCTCCGGTAGGAAAAGGCCAGGAGCAGGAATATGGGTAGACAGAGGCATGGATACATGGACCAGACTGACAGATCTCAGAGAGGTGGGGGGGACTGGAAGAGGCTAGCCATAGGACCTATATCCTTAGCCCATGGACACAGACAACAGTGTGGTGAAGGCCAGGGTGGGGTGGGGGCTGGGGGGGGGGCAAAGGAGAGGAAATGGGGAACCTCTGTAATAGTGTCAACAATAAAAAAAAATACTGGTAAAAAAATGACAGATGGGGCCAGCTGAGTAGATGTCCTGATTAACCTTCACAGCTTGGTCATCCACCAGGAAGAGTCACATTTTTAAATGCAGCTTAAAAGTGTTTTGGAAGAAATGCACTGCTTTTTGCAACTCACTTTGTAATGCATCAAAATACAATGTAGATTGAGGTTGGCTAGGGAGATGATAATTGGATCAAAATGTGAAAAGCTCCAGTAGTACAATGTTAATGGTGTAGTCTAGGTGATGGGTTCACTGTAAAAATCATTCAGCTTTTCTTTAAGTTTGAACATTTTTATAATAAAATCTTGACAAAATGCAGCTTAACTCCCTACTCCTTGTTTAGAAAAAAATTTAAGACTAATCCATTTGTGTTGAAGTAGACTATAAAATGTTTCTGGCAACAGTGATTAACTTTTGCTTCAGGAGCACAGCTGCAGTATAGTACTTGGAATGTGGTCCATGGACCTCAGTCATTGGCATCAAAATGCAGAATCTCAGAATGCAAAACACTCTCAATCAAATTTGCATTTTAACAAGAGATCCATGTAACTCGTATACACGTTAAAATTTGAGAAGCACTGGAGTAACAGAAAGTCCAATGACCTAGCAGGTCCAAGCTCTACTTTTCACTCATTCATAAATTTTAAAAACATATGTATTGAGTCCTTTTATGTTCCTGGCATTGTTATAAATGCTGGGGACACAGCAATGATTAAGACAAATACCTAAATTCCAGTGAAAGAATCAATAAAGGAGAAAATAAAATAATTCAGAAAATGTATGTGCAATAAAGCAAATAAGGACATTAAGAAAAATTGGTCAGAAGCTATTTTAATTAGGAAATTCAGTAAATACTGAGCAGAGTCCTGAATAGCAAAAAGACAGAGGGAACAGCAAGTGTAAAAGCCCTGAGGCAGGAGCCAGACTGGATGCACCACTTCTGTCTGGAACAGAGATTCTTCATCTCCAAAATGAAGGCATTGAACCAAATCATCTCTGAAGTTTTTTTAATTCTCTGATTTCATGACTATTTTTAAGACGACTATTCATGAGTGTTCTAGGAAGAATACAAAACTGTATTTTTACTGGAAACAAGCCCATGGCTACATTTTTAAGGTAGCAAGTATTAAAATGGCCACATGTCCAGTGGTTCTAATCAGCATTTGCATTAGGTCATCATTCGTACATCTAATCTTCCAGCATTTTCTTGCCTCCTCATACCGCAGTTCATACAGACAAGTCACAGAGAATCGATTGTTATATCTCACCAGTCCTTGTGTCTAGGAACCATTCCCATCATGGTCCCCTCACCTGCCATTTATTAGCTGATACATTAAACAGGGGGTTCCATCGGCCAAGGATGCCAGCATCCCAGCACTTGAGGCTGGAGATGAGGTCTTGATATTTAGCAGACAAGCCGAGGAATACCCAACTGGCTCCATCAAGCATCCCCTGAGTCTCCTGCAAAAATTAGTCACATACAAAATAACAGCAAAATGGGAGAGAAGGAAGCATGTTACACATCTATCTCTCTTGGCGAAATTTGGCTGGAGCGCATGGCTTGGGCCCAGCATTTCCAGGGAGTTTGACCTTCCTCTCAATGCCAAATCAAGCTGCGGAAAGGAAGAGGATGGGTACCCCGCCAGCCTCCTCTCCAGCTAGTCCTCCTGCGACATTTGTGGTCCAGGCGCGTTGAGATGAGTTTCATTCCTCACACCCGCCCCGCTCTTCCTTATTTTGAAGCCTTGCGGTCCCTCTGCCTAGGACACTCTTTACATCCTCAGCTCTCTTCGTCTGGCAAAATTCTGCTCTTCCTTCGGGTCCCTGAGTCCTCTCCTATACAGCCGTGTTCTACTGGCAGGGCCTCTATCACACTGAATTGTGACGATATGTTTACTTGTCTTCAGCCCCCTTAGGTTAAGAAACATGAGGAATCAGGAACATCTTGTTCAGCTTTTTTAACCCAGAATTGTACTCACAGTCTGTGTGGTATACAGTAGGTGCTTAGTGATCATTTATTGATCGAGTGAATGTAATTTCCGTTTGTCCCTTTATTAATTTTTTTTTAGCCTTGCTCAGCCATCTGTGTAGTTCGATGCTCTTCTCAACACACTTTTCTAATCTTATTGAACAAAAAATGTTTTCAGGATTGAGACCGTCTCCCCTGATAGCTCAATGTCCAAAGAAGAATTTCTTTTCAAGAGTTCCTAGGAAGGGATCCACAGCTTTTTCAAAAATGCAGAAGACTTTTTTTTTTTTTAATCTAGGAATCCATGCCTCTAGTGAAGCTAAAATAAATATACTGCCTTAGTCATCACTATTCTCTTAAACCAGTTTGAGGAAACATGTTTTGCTTTTTGTTTTAAACAGGAACAGATTGCTCAGAGTTTGGGGGAGCCAGACACGAATCAGAAAGTCCTTCCTCTTTCATTTTACAAGTCCTTGAACTCTGCCCAGCCCTGAGATATTTACTGAGCTGCCCATGGAACAACCTTCTTTCTCTTCTCCAAGCAACCTTGTGTGGTATTGAAGAGGGAGAGAAATCACGAGCACTCCTCCAGCACCCTGCCTCCCTCGGCAGGTCTTTTCTGAAAGAGCATTTTTACAAATGTTAGCTGTTTACCCAAATAATCCAGTTTCCCTTAACAATTCATGAATTCTGCTCACCCTGGACCCAGGAAACTGAACCCAAGTGGCCTGAGTCTAAACGGGGAGAGGAGATTGGGGTTGAAAATTAACTCTTCAGCTGCTGGACAAGTTCAGCAAGCTGTGGAATGATATCACTCACCAGATCAAAAGAAGATATCTGCTCCAAAAGTCTTCTGATATCTGCTCCAAAAGTCTTCTGGCATTTTCCCTCTGGCTCTGGACCAACCTGTTCGTTTTTTAATTTTTGGAAGTGGATACAAGGAAACCAACATTTACTGAATTCTTTTTATGTGCCAGGCACTGGGCTAAGTGCTTTCCATGCATGATCTTATTTAATCATCCACACAACCATGCGAGATATTTATTTTTAATCCTCATTTTACAAAGAAGTAGATATTCAGAGAAAGCAAGTAACTTAGCCACTTAAATAATCCATATCTAACGAATTCAAATCCCAGTATTTTTTTACTCCTACACCTGGGGATTTTTAACTGGAAATCATAGGAACGTGCCCAAACTTTTAAAGGCAGCACAAAAATGAAAGTCCTACACAGCTCATTACGTCATAACAATAACCATTTGTAGTGACCAATAGTTGATCCTAGCCAAAATATTGTCTCCAACTATATTGGTATACTAAGTCTTTTCTGAAAGAGCATTTTTATAAATTTTAGCTGTTTTCCCAAATAATCCAGCTTCCCTTAACAATTCATGATGATTTCAACATCCAGAAGTTAAGTATTCTCATCTTAAACAATAGCCCTAAGCACTTCAAATTTCCCTTAGCATTGTATATGTGCAGCATCTATCCAGGGATATTGTAATGATTTGTGTATCTTCTCCGCTATGGTATGAGCTCCTAAAGGACAGGAAGGCAGAGAGAATGCAATTCATTTCTGTGTTGCTTAACCCAAGGCCTGGCACACACGGTTACTTATTATAGTTGGTTGGACTGATCTAGCAGAGACCACAGTTATAAAAGCAACTAGCTGTAATGCAATTTGATAAGAGCTGACATCAAAATACATTCGAGAGGCCCTGGCCAGTGTGGCTCAGTTGATTGGATCGTCACCCCATACACTGAAAGGCTGTGGGTTGGATTCCCAATCAGGGCACATACCTGGGTTGCAGGTTTGTGGGGCGCATACGAGAGGCAACCGATGGGTGTTTCTCCCATTGATGTTTCTATCTCTCTCTCTCTCTCCCCCCCCCCCAAAAAAACAATAAATATGTCTTTGGATGAAGATTAAAATAAAAATAGGTTTAAGATTAGAGATAAGCATGTAAAAACAATCAATTAATTCTCTTTAGAGGAAGGGCTGTTGGGGAAAATTACACAATGAAATGAGGGCACCAGGTGGAGCAGGAATGGGAAGAAGGCCGTTTCAAAGACGCAGACGCTTAAACAAAGGCAGTGAGGCAGGAAGATATGGCCAGAAGCTGAAAGAGGGGCCCGTGGGTCTGTCTTCTTGAACTTTGGAGGGAAGCAAAGGAAAAAGAGCAAGAGTCAAAAGATCTGAGAATTTTTGTCAACAATATCAAATTGTATCTATTTCTTGACATTTTGTGCTTAATATATTATTTAAGGTGTGGTGTAGGCCGGAGGCTCTGATGTCTGGAGTCTGCTTGTGAATAGGCCATCCCCTTAGATTGCTTACTCCTAATACCCCTTGTAGGACTTCAGGGGGAGTGAGGTTGAGCGACCCATAAGGCTGAGGATCATCAATACTGAGGAAGCCTCTTAGGAAGGTAGAGACGATCTCCTACCACTACAAGTAAGAAATGAAGTGTTTACACATCAACATATCCCTGAATTGGTTCCTTCAGGGAGCCCCATCTTCTCTCCCCAGTGAATTTTCTTCTATATCTCAATCCAAATCCCAGGGTCCTAAGAACCCAAATAGAAAACAGCCAAACTTCAGTGAGCTCTTCACTCTTGGTTCAATAAGCTATGGCCTGATCAGGTGGGAAATCATTGTGTCCGGGGAAACTCGTAACGGAAGTGGATCTGTTTTCAAAGGAAATGCATCGTATAATAAAAGCCCCTTACCTTTCTCTATAATTCCGTTGGCCCTGCCAGAATTTAGATTTTTAATCCAGACCTTTTAACAAATGCATCTTGTCCTCGGAGGATGTTTTCCAAACATTTAAAAAGCATAGAACCTTTTATGCTCCCCCAGCAAAATAGTTCACTATAACCCAAGATGTAAAACAGTAGAAAGCAGAGCTGTTCCCACTGCCCTGGGAGTGGGAAGGGAGAGGGAGTTTGTAGAGCATACCTCCTCTGTACACTTTGCTTCCCCGCGACCCCTGAAGCCCAGCCTCAGCCCCCGGGGAAGCTACTGCCCCTGTATTTATGATTGATGATAGTCACTTCCACTGCTATAAAAATATGTTACATTTCTGTTTCTTGACTTGTCAATGTGAGTATCTTTTGACTGCCCACCGTAAAAGATAAAGCACCTTAACTCAATTCCACTTCCCCCCTCTCCCTTCCTAGTTTGAAGA
Organism: Miniopterus schreibersii; assembly: GCF_964146895.1. Classification (NCBI taxonomy): domain Eukaryota; kingdom Metazoa; phylum Chordata; class Mammalia; order Chiroptera; family Miniopteridae; genus Miniopterus; species Miniopterus schreibersii. The sequence goes on from NC_138101.1 coordinate 141,011,057, forward strand.
GTTAACTTATCTTTAGTCCTTTGCTTCATGACTGTTAGAACTTTAAATATTATGATTAAAGAGTATTTTTCCCCTTTCACTTTAGGCAACATCTCATCTCTCCACAAACTAAAATAGCTCCCCTGTACTGCCCTCTACCCCTCCCCCACTTCTGAACATCTGAACACAGGACAATTAATAGGCTTTCTATGAGTCATTCACACTCCTTGATCCACTCTGTCGCACAGAGTATTTATTCTCTTACTTGTCTATGAATGCCAAGTTTATTTTAGAGCATAAGCTCCAAAGAAGTGATGAGAGAGGTGGTTTATATTCTTTTCAATGGCACCCCTCACAGGAGACGAAGCAGGCAGATACAGTGCGGTGGTACAGGTTGAGGCCGGTGGTCCAGCTGGTGGAAACCGTCGTCACTCATTTCAGGAAGCTGAAGGTCTACATTTGAAACAATCTGAGGCGAGCGACAAAAGGAATGGATTCCTGCAGAAACGCAAGCATCCCTTAGATCTCATGGTCCATTTTACCTTCACTAATGCCACAATTTTTGTTATTCTGTACAACACAACGGAACATCGGCCCATTCATGCACTGGTAGAACCATTTTCAATTAGCGGCAGCCAGTGTCCTGGTGGCTTTGTCCAGAAGATCCCATGCCATAATCACGGACAAATATTGTACAGTTTGTGAAGTGCTCATACTCTTTCCCCATGGCTGACAAGTAAAGTCATCCCTCAGCCTCTTCCCCATGCTCTCTTCTACTTTCCCACTTTCCCAGCCCTTCTATGAAACGAATCAAGACACTTTTTCAATCAACCTTCTGCATCAACATAACCTCCCTCTGTGAATGATTTTCTTAGTAATTCACTGACTCTCTTGGGCTCACTTTGGTTTCTAGGTAATTGGCCAGTAATTCAACTCTCCTGTTGGAGAAGGTGCTGAGAAACTGATGAGGGAAGAAAACTTTCATTAGAGCTAAGTCGTCAATGGCTTTTATAAGTGGTGATAAAACACTAAGGATACGCAGGCAGAACAGATGATCCTGGTAGTGCTAGGAGCAGGAATGGGTCCCTGGGGATTCTGTCGACTAGCCTTCTCTGCAGTTTTCTCCTTCAGCTGTTCTTATTTGGCTATGGCTTTAGGATGTCTCAGTCCATGGGCCAGAGGGGCAAATGTTATGAGCTTTCAAAGTACCATCTAGTCGAGGTGCATTGCTCATCAAGTCTTTAATTGATTTTGAGTAACAGAATTTAGACACATTTTTAAGTGTGCAATCTTATTTGATCTTCCTAACAATACTGTGAAGTAAAAAAGACTGATATTATGTATTCACTTTATTTTTCAGATTAGAAAACCATGATTTGTAGGAATCAGGTGTGTTTCACAAGGTCCCATAGCTAAGATGCTGCAGAAGTCTCTTGTACCACACTAAGAAGTTGCCTTTTCCACTTACAACTCAGGACGCTACCAGAAGGTTCTCTGGGAATGACAAAGTTTAACTAGTAGTTTGCCAGACAGGATTCATGGGGTATGATCACCCACCAACTTGATATTGTCTCGGTCTCCTTTTAAAGGTTAATTGATGGGGAACATTCTTCCTCTGAAATGGATGGAAATTCAAAAGTCCCATGATTCTTCTGATTGCCCCGGGAATCCAGCTGTTCTTTTATGCTGCAAACAGGATGTCAAGTGCATAATTAAGAGTGTCCAATTACATGCAACAATCAAACCTTCAAACCTTCAAACCGGATTTGGAATTAAAAGTCCTCCTCCCTCCCTCCTGTAAGATGTTTGCTGGGTGGGAAGTCAGGGAAACGGTTGGCTAGGAGAAGGGGAATCCTTCTTCCTTGTGCCTTCCTTTTACTGTTTTGCTAATCTGGTTGTGATCCTTCCTTCCAAGGCCAAAAAGTATTGGGAGGAGACAGAAGAGATTGGGGTTAGACAGGAAACATCTCATCTGACTAGTACAATTGTAAAATGGCCCTGCACTCTCTGGCCAATAACACTGACTCTTGTTGGCTATTTTATGGGTTCTTAGAAAGAGCCCCCTCACGGAGGACTTCTCATCTGAGATTCCCTTCATATGACTCATGCACACTCCTCCAGTTCATCCATCGAAAGCCTGCCTGACGGATGCCTTTTAGATTTCTCAGACAGGAGGAAAACTCTGGTCTTCTTTGTATCTTCCTTTCATATTAAGTTCAGTGAGTGCTCCTAAGTCCCTTGCACTAGGGTTAAGATAAATGGGAAGGTACCTTATTCTGCCCCCTTGGGGAGAGTTAGAATCCCAGCCCAGCTCTCTCCAAAGAAATAATACCCTTTCAAATCCTTCCTCAACCCCATTCTTTTGGACCCTTGTGGAGTCAGTTTGTAGTCATGTAATTGGTTTTGAGACAGAAACGTTGCCTTTTTACCTGGAATCTCTCCAGGAAATATATCTATTAACTCTATGTGCCGTAGTCAAAATTTTCAAACATTGTATCTTATTACATCAAGTAAGAATAAAATATGACCTCCACTCTTTAAAAGCTTCCTTCCTAACTGGGAAGGCAACCAACACACGAAACTGCAGGAGCATAGAGACAGCATTAACCACAAGTGCTACAGACGCGCAGTAAATGAAGACTCACCAGGGGCTAGACTAATACATTCGATAAGCCTTGTAGTAAAACAAGCAAAAAACTAGAACAAAGCAGGCATTCCAGGGAGAAAAAAAAATCACCATTAATAAAGAAAAGCATGCGATAAAAGTGATCGTCATATTTTAACTAGCACCTCAAATTATCTCTTCTCTCCATTTCTATCACTGTAGCCTTCGTCCCTTCAGGCCACCACTCTCCCTCACCTTGATTAATAACCTCTCGGTTGGTCTACCTACGTTTATTATCCCTCCCCTCTGCCAGTTTCTCTCAGCTTATTCTTGTCTGGATGATCCTCCCCTCCAGATTCATCTTTAGTTGTTTTTCCTATTCCGTCATCCCAGAAATTCCCCGAAATCTCTGTATTATTTTGCCTCCTTTCCGTGCACTATTCTCCCCACCCAACTCTCCTACTCCCTCCTCGCCGTCACCTGGTGTGTTTGATGGTGCATCTGCACTCTGTACCCATTCTCATCTCCTCCTAGTGTGCCTTCCTCTGTATAGCAAAGCCTAGAAAGCTAACAGTCACATTTCCCAGATCCTGGGTGTGAAAGAGCTGTCATGCATCACATACCATCACTCAGAGATCAGAAGGTGAAAACGAAGGAGCCCACTCCCGCGGTGGCTGTGTCCTGTGGGCGAGGGAAGCCGGGCGGATACGGACGTTTCTGCGTCCAGCTGCCTGGGCGGTGTGGGCAGCGGGGTGGAATCAGCTGCCTCATCCCAGCTTCCTGACTTCTGATTTCAATCACAGCATCCTGCTTTTGAAATCAGTTGGTTCACTGGGCCTTTTGATTCCCACCTCCTAAATGTGATAAAATAGTAGCTCCCATGATAGGCGGCATTCTGGGAATCATTCCTGGAGACCCAGGGTAGAGCTCATTTTTCTAGCTCTTCCAATAATTTCATAGGTATATAAATCCCTATGCTTAATCCCTTTCTGCTTAAAATACTTAATGTGCCTTCTTTTCCCTACGCGAAAGCTTGTTTGGTCCACTCTCTGATGCGAAGTCATTCCATAGGCCCTAATTCAAGTGCCCCTTCATCTAGGAAAACTGCGCTATCCACAAGATGAGCAAAAACTGGAGAGTGTTCTAAGTGCAAGTTCACAGTTTCCCCCAGTACTTTCACAGCACCTTGTATGTGCTGCTGTCAGTGTCCATGTGTCCCAGAATAGGAGCTTGTCCTGATATTCTCCTTTCCTCCTTGTTAGACTTCCCTTCTTCTATTCCAGAAGGAGGCACTTTGCCATACCCATTTTGGTACCCAAGCTGCTAGCACAGTCTCCACTACATGATAAAACATCAATGTATGTTACATGAATTAAGGACTACATGGAGGGATGGAGGGATAGAGTATAACTAGCCCTTTACACTAAAGCAAATAACAATCTTTAGTGAATCACTATTTTTCTGTTTATATATATATAAACTTATAATTGGGCAGGTTTTTGCTTGTTTGTTTGTTTCTTTGTTTTTTGGTCCTTATACTGAGGATATTTTTTAAATATCTTCAACTAACTCATGGAAGTCAAATAGTAGGACTTTCTCTTTTTTTAACATTATTTTTGTTGTTGACACTATTACAGATGTCCCCATCTCCCCCCCCCCCATTTGCCCACCTCCACCCAAGGCCTACCCCCTCCTTCCCTCTGGCCGTCACCACACGGTTGTCTGTGTCTGCGGGTTACGCATGTAAGTTCTTTGTCTCATCTCTTCACCTTCTGTTGTCTAGTCCTCTTGTCCCCTCTCCTCTGACAGCTGCCAGTCTGTTCCATGGATCCATGCCTCTGGTTCTATTTTGTTCATCAGTTTATTTTGTTCCTTAGATTCCACATCTAAGTGAGATCATACAGTAGGACTTGCTTAACTTTCCTTTCTGAAGCAGTGTTACAAAGAAGAAAGTATACAATTGCCTGGGTATTTTCCCCACATTTAGTTTCACAAATGAGGGACCAGAAAAACAAAGGTAGAGAGGTGTTTTCCTCTTATCTTAATGTAAAATATTGCCCTATAATAAGGACTACATTGGAATAGTACTTAATTGGAATAAAAATGAGAAAAAAATGTATCTAAAAAGATAGATTGTATATCTATTAAATACAGTAGTTACTAGTAACAGTAACTATGTTAGTATATATATCTTTTTCACTTTATAGTCAGGAAATTGAGCTTTAGCTGATAAGGGTCAGAAGAACTGGGATTCAAACCTGACTCTTTCAAGAGACATACTTTAAATATAAAGACACAGAAAAGTTAAATGTACAAGGATTGAAAAGATATGCCATGCCAGCTTTACCCAAAAGAAAACTGGCATAGTATAACAATATCAGATTGAGAAGACTCTAAGGCAAGAAGTATAACTGGAAATAAAGAGAAATATTTTATATTCACAGAAATATCAATTCAACAGAAATCATAAATTTCTAGGCATTTAATAACAGTGTCAAATGTATAAAGCAAATAGTCAAATTCATAGTCATAACTAACAATTTTAACATTTTTTCAGTAACTAATAGACTAGGCAGATAATAAAATCAGTAAGGATATATAAGATTTTAACAAAATGATTAAAAACTTGATATAATAATATATGTAACACTGTATATGTAAAACCAACAACTTTGTAACACACACTCTTTATATTTGCACTTAGAACACTTACTAAAATAGATTTTGCACTGGGCCATAAAGTCTCAACAAATTTCAGAGGATACAATCACACAGAGCAAGCTCTTGGGCCACAGTGGAATTAACCTAGAAATCAATAACAGAGAAGTAACCAAAATATCCCAGAAATCGCAGTGGAAACAAAGTGAAAATAAAGACTTCACATATCAATACTTGTGGTATGCAGCTAAAGCAGTGCTGAAAAGGAAATATATGACTTTAAATGCATATGTCAGAAAGAAGGAAAGGCTAAATATCAAGGATACAAGCTTACATCTCAAAAAACTAGGCTGAAAAACAAAACACAACACAACCACTCAGCATATTAACCTCAAAGGAGGTAAGAGCAGAAACCAATAAAATAGAAAGCAAACAGACTAGAGAAAATTAACAAAGGCAAAAGATGGCTCTTTGAAAACAAATTTAAAAATTGATAAACCCCAAGAAAGATTAATAATAATAATAATAATAATAAAACAAAAAGAAAATACAACTTGTTAATGCTATACCTAAAAGGGGGAACATCTCTACAGGGTCACAGACATTAAAAAGATAATAAACAGATAATAAATGAATTTGAATGAAACATAAATTTCTTGAAAGACACAATTTACGAAAAAATGACTAAAAAATAAATAGAAAATCTTAATAGTTCTGTAGGTATCAAAGAAATTGAATCCATACTTAAAACAATGAAAAACTCCAGGTCCAGATGGTTCACCATTAAATTCTTCCAAGTGTTGAAGGAAGTAAGAACAATCTCATGCAAACTCTTCCTGATAATAAAAAAGGACTACTTCCCAACTCATTTTACAACCTTGACACCAAATTTGACACTAACATTATAAGGAAGGAAAATTACAGGGCAGTGTCTCTCAGACATAATGCAAGATTCTCAAACAAAACATTAGCCAATTGAATCCACAGAGACATAATTATTATAACTACATCTCAATCAAGTAGAGCTTATTACAAGAATGCAAGGTTGGTAAATATTTCAAAATAAGTAATAATAGAAGAAAAGAGAAACTCTACGTGATTATTTCAATAAAAAAACAAGTCAGCCTCACTTAAATTTGCAGGCTTTAAAAAAGTAAATAGCACTGTATAAATAAGAAATGCATTCAACTAAAAAGAACAGAAAATAATAAAACTGAGTAAAAGTTGCTTAAGGCAAAAGGGATTCATGAAGTGTAGAGGTAGGCAGTTAAAGTTGTTTCAGTATTTAATGGTGTCATCTGGGATCCAGACTCTTTCCATCCATCTGCTCTGATACTTTTTGAAACATCTATAATAGTGCCTGGCACCATAGTAGATGGTCAGTAAACACCTGTTGAATGAAAGAATCAATGTTTTAATCTTCACCCCGAAGTTTATTACCTGATGACCACAAGACTACCCTAATGGCCTCCAGGTTCACGTGCAGGCATGAAGAACAAAGCAGAAAGGAGTGTGGTGCCTATATTCAGAAACCCAGAAACCCTCAGCTTTCATTTCCTTCTATAGAACTGACTCATTGACCACCTGACTGCAAGAGAATTTGGAGAGTAAGTATTTTTAGCTGGGCACATTATCACCCTGAAAAAAACAGAAGTTCTGTTACTAAGGACAAAGAAAGAATAGATACTGGGTCCCTCTGGATAGAAGACACAGTGATAAGCACTGTTAAATCTGCAATATTGGTAAGAAAGGCACCATCTCTGAGGAGACAGAAGTTTCACAAGGAGGTCAGAGAAGTAAAAAAATAGCCATAGTACAGGGAAGAGTAAGAAAACAACCCTGCAAGAGCTTCAAACAAGGTGGTCTGGGAAATCAAAGGCAGAAAACACGGTGTCTATTAGGGAGACCTGAATGGCTTCATAGGCTAAACTTTTTATATATATATTTTTTTATTGATTTAAGAGAGAGGGAGGGAGAGGGTGAGAGAGAGAGAGAAACATCCATGATGAGAGAGGCATTGATCAGCTGCCTCCTGCACACCCCCCACTGAGGATCGAGCCCGCAACCCAGGCATGTGCCCTGACCGGGAATTGAACCACGATCTCCTGGATCCTAGGGCAACGCTCAACAGCTGAGCCATGCAGGCTGGGCTAGAATGAAACTTTTGAAAAAATTTTTAATGGCTAAGATTCTCACAAGTAACAATGAGGAGTAGTATATTCTATCAATAAAAGTACCAGCAAAGGCAATTAAGCAATGTATCTGGTGTCTGAGGAACAATAAGTGTAGGCTGCAGTATCAGATATTCCTAGGGATCTACTTAGAGATAAAACTAGAAACATAAATTTGGACTATATCATAGAGGCACTGAATGCTGGGTAAAAAATTTAAATTTCAATTGACAAAGAAAAGAGAATGAAGGATTTGGGGTAAGGAAATGACATGATAGATGGGATACTCCCCCCACACCCTCCCCATTTTATTGAGCTATAATTTCATGGTATTGTGATTTATAATAAGATATGTATATTTGGCCTTCATTTCTGTTTCTGGCATAAAGTTCCTAAAATCACTGTGATTAATGTGAAAGTGACAACAGTGTCTTTTGCTATGTTATTGAGGTAACTTTCAGATTACACCTAAGGATGGAAGATGGTTGCCAGAGGAACCAACCATGTGATTAGAAATTTGGAACTTTCAGACCCACACCTCCCCATCTCCCCAACACCAACATCTTGGGAAGAGGGAAGGGCTGGAAATTGAGCTCCATCACCAATGTCTAATGATTTAATAAACCACGCCTATGTAATGAAGCCTCCAAAAAACCCCAAAAGGATGGGATTTGGAAAGCATCAGGGTTGGTGAACAGGTGGAGTTTCAGACACAGCAACCTCCTGAGAAAAGGCATGGAAGTTCCATGCCTTGGAAGCACCATGCCCTTTCTCCACACCTTGCACTATGCATCTCTTCCATCTGGCTGTTCACGAGCTGTATCCTTTTATAAGAAACCAGTAATGTAGTAAATAGGATGTTTCTCTGAGTTCTGTGAGAGCCTCTAGCAAATTCTTCAAACTTGAGAGAGTCGTTGGAATCTCTGATAAATAGCCAGTTGGTCAGAAGCCCATATGACAACATGACTGGCAGCTGACGTCTGAAGTGGTGTGGGGGACAGTCTTATAGGACTGAGGCCTTAATCTGTGAGATCTGATGCTATCTCCAGGTAGTATCAGAATTGAGCTGACTGGTAGGACACCCAGCAGGTGTCAGAGAATGACTTGATGGTGTGGGGAACCACCACCTCCACACACACACACACATTGGAATTGGTAGTAAGACCCTTAAATTTTTATGTAACATTGTATTAATTTAAGGTGTACAAAATAATGATTTGATGTAGGTATATATTGAGAAATGATTATAGATACGGTACTTTCGAAAGTTTATTCTGATACATAGAAAGTTTGGAACCAGGAGACAAGTTTCCAGGATATTATAATTGTTTAGGGGAGAGGTCCATGTTCCACTCCTGAAGAAGAACAAAGCAGAAAGTTCTTAGTGCTATAATGGTTTCAGTTAAATGCTAGGGTGAACATGGAAAAGAAAGGCTGAATGAGAGAGATCCTGGAGAGGAAGAACCATTTGGATATGGCAACTAAGATTAGAGAAAAGGCGGTGACAGTCTTAAATTTTACTAAAAAAGAATTATGATGTCAACAATAAAAGGAGAGGAGATGCTAAGAGGATATCTAAGTGGATTTGTTTAGTCAACCCAAAGACGCCGCTTTAGGATTAATTCACATGAACACAAAGAATTTCTCTGAAGGAGCAAGCCTAGGGAGAAGAAACCCTGGGCAAATTCTTGGAAGGAGTTTGGTGAGTGGAAAATTTAAGAGGAGCTAGTAAAAAAAAAAAAAAAAAGAGAGAGGAAATTTAAGGAGGAAGACTCAGAAATGTGAACATCAGCAGGAAGAGGCCAGGGCCTTTCTTGCACCAAAAACAGAAGAAACAACCTGCCATTTGACCCAGTGATCCCACTTCTAGGAATATATCCTAAGGAACCTGAAACACCAATCGCAAAGAACTTATGCACCCCTATGTTTGTAGCAGCGCAATTTACAATAGCTAAGATCTGAAAACAGCCCAAGTGCCCATCAGTAGATGAGTGGATAAAAAAGCTGTGGCACATTTACACCATGGAATACTACGCAGCTATAAAAAAGAAGGATCTTTTATCCTTTAGCACAGCATGGAGGGAACTAGAAATTATTATGCTAAGTGAAATAAGCCAGTCAGAGAAAGACAAGTACCACAGGATCTCACTTATATGTGGAATATAATAAACAAAATAAACTAATGAACAAAGTGGATCCAGAGACATAGAAGCATGGAACAGACTGAGGGATCTCAGAGGGAAGGTGGGGAGGGAGAAGTGGGTGGGGAGAGATTAATCAAAGAACTTATATGTTTATAAGCATAACCCATGGGAACAGACCCTGGTCTGGGGAAAGCCTAGGGGTGGGATGAATCCGGGGTGGAGGGGACCAATGGGGATAAAAAGGGGACACCTGTAATATCTTCAACAATAAAGATAAAGAGACTTTTTTATTAAAAAAACACACACAGAAGAAACAGATTTTTTGTGCGATATTCACTTATTACCTATACACCTCACCTGTTTCTGAATTCCTTAGAAACAAGAAGTGTCTAAGTCATTCTTGCATTTCCAATGCATAGCTCAATGCCTGCCACTGAACAGTCACAGACAGCAGTCCTCCCTTATCAACAGTTCTGCTTTTCAAGGTTTCAGTTACCCACAGTCCAGAAATATTAAATGGAAACTTCCAGAAATAAACAATTCATAAGTTTTGAATTTCATGCCATTGTAAGTAGCTTGATGAAATCGTGTGCCATCCCTCTCCATCCTGCCTGGGATGTGAATCATACCTCTGCCAGCTTATCCATGCTGTATACATTCCCTACCCATTTGTCACTCAGTATTTGTCTTGGTTTTCTTAGACTGTCATGGTCTCGCAGTGCCTGTGCTCAAGTAACCCTTATTTTACTTAATAACGTCACAGTCACATAACTTTTATTACAGTATATTATTATAATTGTTCTATTTCATTATTAGTTATTGTCAGTCTACTGTGCGTAATTTATATTAAATATTATCATAGGTATGTATGTATAGGGGAAATGCACAGTATATATAAAAACACACAGTACTACTCATGGTTTCAGACACCCATTGGGGGTCTTAGGATGTATTCCCTGGTGAGAAGGAGGGACTGCTTAATACAGGCGGAGAGGGAGGTTGGAAGGAAGAAAAGGGGAGTTAGGAATAAAGGAGGAAGAAACTAATCCATTGGGCTGGAGATTAGGAGAGTGTTCTCAATGGAATGGTAGACGTGAAAGCCACATTGCAAGTGGCTACCGGTGTGACAAAGGCAGAATGAAGACGATGGCTATAGGTTGCTTTTCTGGATAGGCTGACAGCAAAGAGAATGGGGGTGAATGGAGAAACATCTGGTTTTTGCTCGCTTGCTTGCTCTCGTTTTGTTTACTGTGATGGGAATACCATTTAAGATATTATTTTGCATTTTCCCTTCTGATATTTATCGCATTCAGTCGGCTCTATCCTTACTCAAAAGTCTTCTCAGTTTCTTTTGTTGTTGTTCTTCCAAACTCTTAAGCCCTTAGGAGAAATTAGGACATGTGTTGTCAAAGGGCCAGTTTCTTGAAGAAAAATGAAGGGGAATATATTTGCCACAGCAGGGCAGGAGAAGAAAATAGAGAGAGAGCTGTCGGTGGGTTCCCGGACAGAGATGGGGCCCTGCCTCCTAGGAGCCCCACAGAAAAAGGTAGGACCTGCGAGGCCAGGGCTGTGTGATCTTGCTATGGACACAGGAGCCCGGGCAGGCTCAGCGAAGATGCCCGCGGGCCAAGGAGTGTGGAAGCAGACCCCTCAGTGGCGACCCAGCAGACCAATGCACGAGAGGACAACTGGTGCCTTCATTCTGCCCCCGTTCTCAGTCTTCCTACTGCACAGGTCCCACGAGGGAAAAGAGTAAGCCTGAAAAAAGAAAGAAGTTGATTGTAAAAATATGTATATAATTTTGATTAAATTTAAAAAGAAAGAAAAAAGTTAATATTTTTTAACCACGTCAGCAGAGTGAGGCTTCAAGTGAGAAATTAAGTTGCATTATAGAAAGGACAGAGAGGTAGGTTATCAGCTGAGTTTGTGTACCGAGCTCCACTGGAGTAGTTTGTAGGCAGAGGAGCAGGCGCCTGGAGGACAGCCAGGTGCACAGCTAGAAGCGCCACCCACCCAGCCCGTGCTATGGGCAGTGCCCAGCTGAACTGCCCTGAAAGAGAGGCCAGGGTGGCAGAGACAGAAGTTAATGAAAATCTCCTCAGATAGCTTCTGTTTTTTAAGTAGATTTGGGGGCTAAGTCACTGAAAAGAGAGAACAGAAAAAGCTTGGAACATCATTCCTGAGGAGCTGTATGAAAAGATGAATCAGTTTATACACCAGTGAGCAACAAGGAGCACCCGGTGGCCTTTTGAGAACATGAGGTCTGCAGTAATGGAAATAAGCACGTGTTTGTGCATTCATGCATTGATTTTTGTGTGTATTTATATTCTGCCTTGTTTAACAAAGGACAGCGGCTGCTCGCAGGGCATACACAAGAACGGTAAAATAAAAAATAAACCAGAAGCAGAGAAAACATATAAATATAGACTGGAACAGAATCACAAGTAGAATGTTCTCAGCAACACAATTCTGTGTGTTTCTCCAGCCAGCACTCAGACACCTGGATCAGGGAATGTTAACAGCTGGGGTGTCTGTGGGAACAGTGCAAGAACAATGGGGAAAGTATGGAACGCAAGCCATTAGCTGCTCATGGCACCGAGCTTTGTCAAATAGGTGAAGTCAAAATGGGTTGGATAGACTGAAAGAACTGGGGAGCGTGGACTGCAGAATACAAGACAAATACTAGGAAGAGGTGGAAGAATGAACAGAAGCTGTGATCAAAGGCTCTGTGGGACAGGCCATATGCTTAGATGCTAGCTAAGGGAAGTGCACTTACGAGAACACTACAAACAAGTCAGCAACGGCATCCTCTACCCCCGAAATCCAGCTCTTCCAGGCTAGGTAATGACAGAACACTCAAACCAACTCTGTGCTTTTAGCTATTGAGTCAATAAACACTTATTGATCATCAACGATGTAATAGGCTAGGTACTAAGGATAAAAATAAATAAGACAAGGTCCTTGAGGCACTCAGTGGGGAAGTCAAGGTAAGCAAATAATTGCTAGGCAGAGTAATCAGTTCTGTAGAAGTCGGGGAAGCATCGCCAAAGGGGACCTTTGCCTGCTGTCTTGAAAGATGAATTGGAGTTTCAGGGAGGCAGTGTGACAGTGATAATGTCTAAAGGCTTGGAGACATGAATGAGCATTGTATGTTTTATAAATAAAAAGACAATTCTGTATGGATTCATCAAAGCACTTGGAAGTGAGTGGTCAATGAGGCTGAAAAGGGAAGGGCCTGTGTATCGCCCTGCAACCTACTGGGACTGAGGAGGACCTGAGGTTTCTATCAGAGACGTGAAAAGGTCAGTGATGTGGGAAGACACCTCTGACAGCAGCGTGGAGAATATGTTGGTGTTGGGAATGAGTAGTCAGGGAGACCCCTGAGGAGCTTCATGAATAGAGAATTAAACTGCAGTGAAGTAATCACAGGTAAAGTGTGCGAAGAGGTACTATAAAGACTGATGGAATTCTCAAGGGTACAGAGAAATGGGCCGCCTTGCTCACTTCTAGGGGACTGCAAAAAGCATGATCTTTCAGGAGGCAGCTGCAGTATTTGCATATAACTTTTAAAATGTTTGCACCCTTTGACCTTATAATTTCATGTTTAAAAATCTACCTTAAGAAAATTATCAGATTTATGTTCAAGGATGTTCACCTCGTGTTATCTAAAATTTAAAGGCATCCTAAATGTGCAATAATGGGAAAACTGTTAAATTATAGGCCATTCATACAATAGATGACTATGTAGTCATTAAAAATTATAATTTGCAAACTATGCAATGGCATGGGAGAAGCTCACAATAGAATATTAAATTAAAAAGGATACAAAGTAATAGTTAATTTTTATTAAAAATATGTATTAATTAAAATATTAGATTATAATTCACCAATATGTTAATTGTGTTCATCTCTGAGTGGTGAGATAATAATTCTTCTCTTTTCATATTTTCCAAATTATATTCAGTGAATATGTATTGCTTATGTAATCAGTTAGTTTTAAAAATAAGTGAATAATATAAAGCAGATTCACAAAAATAAAGAATTTGAGCTACTAGAAAACAAAAGTAGCTGAGAGAGAAGTGAGTCTGTGTTGCAGCCATCAAAGATGAAGCAAGCCTAGATCATCACACCCTCACCAACACTGGCGTCACCACTGCCGAAGATTCAGAATCTACACTGTCTTGTCGCTTCTCTACCCAAGATAAAGGCAGTGGACAAAAGCATAGCTGCAGTGCTATCACAGGTATGACCAAGACACGATAGGTGGGTTTCTATGAAGACATTCTTATTACATTTAGTGACATCCCTTTTCATCTTTATATCTTTTATACAGTTTTTAATATAATGTATCCAGATCCCAAAGGGCCAGAAAACTCAGATAACCAGACTTTTCCCCTGGGTTATACAGTGATTGTTACTTTTTATAATGATCGCACTTAAGTGCTGTTAGATATTTAAACATTTATTACTATCCCAAAACCCTTACGTAATGGTCAGAGTAGGGGGATTTTCATCTTCTAATTTTATAAAAATTAGTTCATAGATGACATAATGAACTTAATTATCTAAAATATTAAATTAACCCAGAGACCACCCCCATTCTCTAAGAGTGCTAAGTGAAGTGAAATTTACATAAATTCATCATTTCTTGATTATTTTAGTAGCTGGTTCTTAGGTGTGAACAAACAACGTTGTCCTCCCCTGCAGAAACGTTCCTCTCACCCTGGCTGGTTTTCTCAGTGGTTAGAGCATCGGCCCTCAGACTGAAGGGTCTGAGATTGGGATGGATTCTGGTCAAGGGCACGCACCTTGGTTGCAGGCTTAACCCCCGCCCCACTTGAAGCAACCAATCCCTCTCTCTCCCTCTCATTTTCTCTGAAAAGCAATGGAAAAAATATTCTCTGGCGAGTATTAAAAAAAAAAAAAAAAATGTTCCTCTCAGTCAGAACCCATGAAGCTGAATTGAACCAGAAGAAAATAATCATCCACGCCGAACAGTCTCTCTCTAAATTCATGACATTAACAACTATTGCTTTCAATTGTGTCATTTATTCTGCCCAGCAATCAGAGAGCCAGTCCCTAGTTCATCTATAAGCCTAGGACCATGATTCCATATTTTCTCCAATCTCCTCAAACTCCCAACACCTCCTCCCCCATCTTCACTCTCAGCTCTTGACCTCGATAGCTCTTTCACTGAGAAAATAGAAACAATCCTAAGAGAACTTCCACAAGTTCCCACCAACACCTCCGCCCGCCCACCAGCATCTGGGCCCTATATGCTGCCTTTCTCCTGTTACCAGGGATGAACTGTCCGTCTTCCTACCTAAAGCTAAACTCTCCACTTGTTCACTAGATCCCAGCCCTTTTCAATATTCAAGAACATTGCTCCAGATAGTCTCCCTTTTTCCTTCTCCTCCATCATGTTTCCTCTTGCCTGCATCTTTCCATCAGCATGTAAACATGATATTATCTCTCTCATCTGTTTTGCCCTCCAGGGACATGTTTATAATTTCCATTCTTCTTTACAGCAATTCCTTTAAGGAGTTATCTATATTCATAGCTCTAAACCCTATTCTACTGACCTCTCTAACCTGCCCCCCGATAATCAGACTTTCGCCCCTTCTAAGCACCAAAACTACGCTTTACCCATAGTGTCCACATTGCTAATCCAGTGGTCAGTCCCTCTATTTGACTCCTCAGTAATGTTTAACACCATTGTTCACGCTCTCCCTCTGGAAATATTTTATTGACTCGTCTTCTAGGACATCAGACTTTTGGTTTTCTTCCTGCTTCCCAGTTTTCTCTGCTCATTTTTCCTTATTTCATCAACCCCTGAATACTGAGTGTCCCAGGATTCAGTCTTTGGCCTGCTTCTCTTTTTTATATATGTTCACTCCTTTAGTGATTGCAGTTGTTCTCATGGCTTAAAATTCTATCTATATACCAGCAGCCCCTAAGTTTATATCTCCAGCCCAGACCTCTCCCCCCACCAGACGTGGGTGTCCAGCTGCCTGCTCGGCCTCTCCACTTGGATGCCTAATGGGCATTCCTAACTTGACGTCCCATCTCCCTCATGAAAGACTTGCTCCATGTTCAGTCTTCCTCTTCTTGCTTAGACCAAGGAGTCAACCTTGATTCCCCCTTTTGTCTTACATGTTGGTCCATCAGCAACATCTGTCAGCTCCACTTTCAAAATGTACCCAGAATCTGATGACTGCTCACCTTTTCTACAGCTTCCTCCCTTACCCAAGTCATTATTAGCTCTCTCCTGAGTTATTTTCAAAACCTCCTGACTGGGCTCCCTGGCTCCTCTGTTGTGGTCTATTCTCATAGGCACCAGAGAGACCCAAGTCTTTACAATGCCCTACAAGGTCATGCACAATCTCACCCCAAATCTTACCTCTCTGACCTCACTCACTGCTTCAGTCACACTGGTTTTCCTGTTGTTTATCCAACGCACCAGGCACACTCCCTCCTAAAGACCTTTCACTTGCTGTTCTCTCCCTGTTCTTCCCCAGCTATCTCCGTGACTCACTCCCTTGCCTCCTTCAGATCTTTCACAGATGTCACCTGTTCAGTGAGGCATTTCCTGACCATCCTATTTAAAACTGCAACACGCCCTCTCCACCAACACACCCCATCCCTTTTACCTGCTTTATTTTTCTTCTCAGCACTTACCATCACCCATCATATTATATATTTTGTTTATCTGGCTAGGGGTTAGGCTGTGTTTACTGTTTGCTATAGCAGTAGGTGTCAGAGGTTACATTTTCCTCTGGTGTCCTTGCTTTTGCCCCCCTTGTTTTTCATAGGTTTCCCTAAAGACTTCTCAATTACTGCCCAAGATGCACAGTTCTTTCAGCTGTTATTATAAAGAAGTCCTCTTGATGTCGTGATGATGAGACGTGGGAGGAGAAATATTCTATAGTCCCTGTGATTAGATCTCGGTATTTTATTGAGCTTGTACCCTTGGGCTGTGACCTTCACAAGTGCTTCTCAGTTTTGTTTTAGTTTTTTCCCCCTTAGGACAGACGAGAAGGGTAAAGGGTGCCTGAGTAGGGTCTTTCACTTCCCCTAGGTTAGTTAGTGAAACCCCAGTAGGCTGGGTTCTGGTAAAATAGTTTCTCCTAAGGACAGGTCCTGTTAAGCAGAACAGAATACTCTGGGAATATTTCAGAATAGCTACTTCCCCCACCCCTTCCAGAAACCCAGGGGGATTTTCCTCTGATCTCAGTCTCCTGGAAGTAAGACATTCAGAAGTGTGGAGGCCTCCCCTAAGGCTGAGCCCCTCTGGAGTTTTTGTCTCTCAGCCGTGTCCACACTGAGCCTCTAGCAATTCATCAATTACACTTGGGTTTCCTACCCTGGAGCTGGTTCCTGTTCCTGAGCGTCCAGTTCTCTGTATCTGCCTGTTTGTCTCTTGGATTTTGTGAGCAGCAGTTTGCCCTCTGACCTCAGTTCTCTGATGGATCGAAGAAGAGCTGTTGATGTTCAGTTTTTTTCCTATGTGGAAGGCACAACTTTCAAGTTCTTTATATGCTGGACCAGAAACTGGAAGTCCATATTCCATATTTTTATTCATTTATTTTTCTTTATTACCTTTCTCACCCACTAGAATGTAAGTTCTACAAGGGCAAGGATTTCTGTCTGATTTGTTCACTACAGCTTCACCAGTGCTTAGAACAGTGTCTGACACATAGTAGGCACTCAGATGATATTTCTTTGAAGAAATTGAATAAATGAAAATAACATACCGTAATAGTTTCTAGCACAGAAGTTTCTCAGTTGGGACCACTGAACAAGAGCCTTCACCTACTTTGTCCCTCTGCCTGAAAGGCCCTTTCTTATTCACTGCACCTCTTTCCCTGGTTAACGCCTGTACCTTCTAGTGTCAGCTTCAACGTCAGTGCCACAGAGCAACCTTTTCTGACCTTCAGGCTAAGGATCATAAGCACTGGTAACCCTGCTATTCCATCTCACACGTATTGTAATTGAATATATAACTACTTATTTAATATTTGTATCTATCACATGATTATAAGTCCCTTAATGGAAGAACTATATCCCTACTCACTTCAGTACACCTGGCACCTAACAGACTGCTTGACACACAGGAGATGCTCAGTAAATATTTGTTATATAAATAAAGGCAGGTTAAATTGCCCCCTAAACTTAGTGCCTTGAAAACAATAATCCTATGTTACCTCTCAGAGTTTCTATGAATTGGGAATTTGGGCATGGCTTAGCGGAGTGCTCTGGGGGGTGGGGTGGTCTCTCCTTAGGTTCTGGTCAAGACATCAGTCAGGGCTGCGGCTGTCTGAAGGCTCGGCTGAGGCTGAGGGTGCAGGTCTATGGTGCATCTTTCACATGACTGGCAAGTTCGCACTGGCTGTGGGCAGGTGGTCTCAGTTCCTCCCCATAGGAGCGTCTTTCAGGGCTATTTGGATACCCTCCCCACATGAAAGCTAGCCTCGCCCAGGTGGGCAGTCCCAGAGAGAGCAAAAGGAAATGTTAATGCTTTTCTTATAACCTAGCCTCAGAAGTCACATGTCATGACTCCTGCCACATTCTGGTTATTAAAAGGAAGTCCCTACATCTGGTTCACATTTAGGTGGCAGATAATTAGACTCTCCACCTTTGCAAGAAATTGTGTCCAAAAATTTGTGGATGTATTTTAAAACCAGCACATAACCATGCAACAAGTTAATGTATAAGGGGATGAAGAAGAATTTGATGTAGAGACTCAAAATCAGTGTTCCTAGTTTCATAATAGAGAAGGAAAATAACTCTACAAAGGTGTAAGAGCAATGTAATAAAGAATCAAACAGTATATTAATATCTGGAGAGATTACTTCTTTACATTAATATCAACATAGATACAGGTACCACATCCTAGAAGGTCAAGGCCAACAGCCATAGTTCTGCAAATAAAGATGATAGATAGGTGATAGATAGATAGATAGATAGATAGATAGATAGATAGATAGATGATAGATAGATAGATAGATAGATAGATAGATAGATAGATAGATAGATGATAGATGATAGATAGATGATAGATAGATAGATAGATAGATAGATAGATAGATGATAGATAGATAGATGATAGATAGATAGATAGATAGATAGATAGATAGATAGATAGATAGATAGACAGATGATAGATAGATGATAGATGGATAGATAGATGATAGATGATGATAGATATAGAGAGATAGATAGATGATAGATAGATGATAGATAGATAGATAGATAGATAGATAGATAGATAGATAGATAGATAGATAGATGATAGATAGATGATAGATGATAGATAGATAGATAGATAGATAGATAGATAGATAGATAGATAGATAGATAGATAGAGATAGATGATAGATAGATAGATAGATAGATAGATAGATAGATAGATAGATAGATAGATGATTGATAGATAGATAGATAGATAGATAGATAGATAGATAGATAGATAGATAGATCTATCATCAGTGGATAATGCAATGAATGAAATAGTTGCAAAATAATAACACTTCCCATCCTTGCAGGGGTTACAATATCCCTGTAAACATATGAAAAAGAAAATCTTCAGTCTGTCCACACATTGTTGGAGTTGCTGGTGGAAGGCAGGGGGCTCATAGAATTACTTTCTCTTACTATTCATATAAGCCAAATATCTGATCCTAAGATTGAAAAATTAGGTGAATAAAGTATAAGGCTAGAATTTGAAAAGGTATAAATTACATAATCTATTGTAATAGTCCCACCGGATATATTGCCAAGCAGAACTTTAGGACAAGCCAAGGTCCCTAACCCACTTCTTGTGGAGAAGAGGTTAGTCTTGGTGTCTCAGCTCTCTTCTGGTTTGGGGATATGCTTTCTGTCTGCTAAAAAATCCCTCTCTACTTTGAATTGACTGCTGCTGTCTTCTTCCCTTCCTTTCCTGGGCCATTTTGAGCACGGAAAAATGGTTTGCAGATCAACTAAATAATAAATAGCCCACACCACATAAGAAATATGTGCACATAGAAATGGTCGTGATTCATTGTGGATGAAAAGTTCAGTTTAAGATATACGTATGTCCGCTTATGTCTGAATGGATTCCTTTTTCATCTGAATTCCTACTCAGTGAACATTTCACTTAAGTGGCTTTTTCATGTAACAAAACTTGATCCTGTAGGTACTCAAACATTGTTACTTTAATCATCGTTAATGGACATTTTTTAAACTACTATAGATTGTTCTACATTTTTTAACTAAGTACATGAAATCTTAAATTTTGCTTGATGGTTCCAGATGGTCGTTATGATGATTAAAGGCTGGTCTGCATTTTACAAGGCAACCTAGTGCAACAGGTATATTATGAGATTGGGAATCACAACAATGACTTCATCAAGTTCTTCAACCTCCCTGACACACGGTTGCCTTCTCTGTGAAAAGGAAATAATATCTTCCCTGGACTTCTCAGTGATTATGGTAACTATTAAATTACATAACATATGTAAATGTTACCAATAAACTATTGACTATAAAAAAGTTGATACTAAAATAAGGGGCCATTTTAGCCCAAGAAGTGCTATGCAACTATGATTTGGATGTTTTTGTGTTTACTGTATACAAATCATGATTCCCCACAGCAGTTAAATTATGTTTCAAGTTGCAGTAAACAGATTCTGAGTAAATGGATTCATCTATAGAAAAAAACCTTTTAATTCTATGGCTTTTATAATACCCATTTTTTGGTATGTGGATTCTCTTTTGGCTTATTTTTTCCTTCTTTGGTCTATCTGGCCAGTGGAATTTGCTAGCTGAATGACCTCTGAATAACTGAAGTGGTATAATCTGTGTCTCTTTTTCTAGCATAAATGCAAATGCCATGAATACTTTACTTGGTACAATATTTCCCAAGTTGATTGTCTCTGAAAATAGACATAGGCATATAAAAATATGGCCAACACTGACCATGGCCAACATGGTTAAGTTTCCCAAGCATTTGGAAAAAGTACGGCCTTGCTACATTTCTAGTATTATCATCAGCTTTTACTGTATTGATTTCTAAAATGCTTTAGCCTTGGCCAGCCACATTACTAACAGAGTGGGTGGTATTTGGGGCATTATCACTCCAGACCAGTTTTAAACGCCGTGTGTCTCTTCTCCAGAGAAAACCTTCAACCTTACCTTCACAATTCCATCACAGAGCTAAAAAGACAACTGAACTATGGAGGTTCTAGGCTCCAAATTGGGCAGTGATTCTAAAAGTCATTTCAGAGCAATGTCGAAGACAGTAGCTTCTAAACACAGGACTGTGGCCCAGAGCACCAGAATTAGCTGGCAAGCTTATTGCTTGTTCTGACCTTACAGTATTGAGGCCAAGTCTCTTGAAGATGAAGCATAGGTACTTGTATTTTCAAGAAAACATGCAAGTGCCTCTTGTGAGGAGGTCGCATTTGAGAATCACTGGTGCCCACTGCTCTGCATTGTCTCACTGTTGATAGAATGTTCCACAGAGGCACAGGATTCTGCCATTCTCCCACCCCAATAAATGCCCATCAAAAATGAGAATGACTGTGATTGTCATTTCTTCAGCAAGTATTTGCTAAGCTCCTACCACATGCACTGTGATGGGTGCCAGCTTTACAGCAGTGAATAAAGCTGTATGGTCTCTTTCATCACGAAGCTTAAAATCCTGGGGTAGAAGGAGGGGGAGGTGGTATAGTCAGCAAATGATCGGTCACTCAAATTTCTCTATATCATGGGTGCCATAAAGGAAAACAGTGTGTTTAAGAAAGTATAGCTAGTGCTTCAACTGTTGATGGAGTAGGAAGTGGTCAGAAAAGGCTTCTGTCAAAACATGGCATTCAACTTGAGATTTGAATAATGGGTACCAATTTGCAGGATGGGCAATCCAAGAGCTATTAACAGTGGGTGCAGGAACCCTGCGGTAGCAAGGAGTTTCACTTCTTGTGTATGCTTGTCCTCAAACTGTAATTTCGGGTCCATTGAGCAGTGTGCCTTAGAGCAGCTTAGGAAAAGAACAGTCAGAATCAGAAGGGAGTCCACAGGATTGGTGGGGGTCCATTAAGAAATCCCATTCCTGGGTGTTTATTTTGTATTTATTATCTGTTTTCAATCTGGGATCCTAGTAATCATATTTTACATAGTTTGATCTAAAACGGTAGTTCTCAATCTTGGCTGTACATTGGAATCTCCTGAGGAAGTTTAAGGAAAAAAACACAAAACAACTGATGGCTTGGCCTCACTCCTAGAAATTCTAATGTAATTGTTCTGGGGTGTAGTCTGGACATGAAGATTTTCTAAAGTTCCCCAGATGTTTCTAACATGTAAACAATTTTGAGAATCACTATTTAAAGGAGAAAAGAAAATCAAGTCTGAATTGATCAATGAGGAAAGTCAATGAACAGTAAAAACAATATTTTGCATCTCTTTTTTTAATTTTTATTTATTTATTATTTTTAGAAAGGGGAGGGAAGGGGGAGAGAGAGAGAGAGAGAGAGAGAGGGAGGGAGATTTGTTCCACTTATTTATGCATTTATTAGTTGATTCTTGCATGTGCCCTGAGCAGGGATCAAACCCTCCACCTTGAGGTATCAGGATGATGCTCTAACCAGTAGAGCTACGTGGCCAGGGCTGCATCTCTTTCTTTGAAAGGAAAGAACAGCTAGTAAAATCGAACCTTAAGCTGCTAGCACAGCAACCAGTAAAGACGGCCCCACCAGCTCTGTTTCACATATACACGGCCCTCTTTGGCACTCAACCCATTTGTTTGTTTGTTTGTCTGTTTGTTTGTTTGTTTGTTTTGGAGGCAGTTCTTTATGTCTAAGGTTTTGTGTGCTGGGCCGAGGAAAAAGACGTAAATGCAGGTTAAGAATATCTTTTCCCTCAGAAAATGTGAAGTTCACTTGGAAAGGCAGAACTAACCTCCACAAAGCAATAAAGTAAATACAGTTTAAAGTGTTTCAAGTGTTAACTGAGACAACGAAGTGTAAGAGATGGGGAAAGCTTCACTGAGGGCTGGGCGGTGGGAGGAGACCAGAGGAGATGGGGCTCGGGTGCCTGCCCTCGAAGAGGGAGGGATAAGCCCAGGGGTGCGGTGGGAACAGCCCCGGGAGGGAGCGGAGGCGGGAGGAGGCCGCCTTTCTGCCCCAGCGCAGGAGCCCGCGGTAGGGACAGGTCAGCTCTTTCCTCCAGTTGAAGTTGGCCAATAACCACCAGCCATTACTACATCTTGTTTTTCAGAGGGCTGTTTTTTTTTAGGCATCTCCCCTCAGAGTGAAGAAGACAGATTCTGTTTTTCCACTTTTCTCCATTAGAAAAGTGACTAACCTTTGATTTTCAAGTGCTTTGATGTCAACTGTCAGGTTTACATTTTTTAGTTCCTCAAGGCCTCCTGTCACCGGTAGATAAAATATCCTTTCATATATTAATGTATATTTTGATCACTCAGGTACAACGTCCTTTGGATTACCCACCTAAAGAGAAATCAAATCACAGATAGGCTATATTACATATTTACTAAGTGCCAGGCACTGATGCACATATACTATCTCATTTAATTTTTATAACATATTATTGGGAAACTATTATCCCCATTTTTTTCAGACACAAACCATGAAGTTCAGAGAAGGTAAGTGATTTGCCCAAATTCGCACAGTAAGTGGTAGAGCCCAGTCTGTGGCCCAACTCTACCTTATTTCAAAGTTTAACTTATAAGTATTGCCTTTTACAAAGGTTATAGTAGATAAGAAATTAAGATGCTTGATATTACTTTACACCTAAGACTCCATGATCGCTGTGTAGGAGAACCAGCTGTGGCATGTTTTTAAACTGTAGAAGCCCATTTCTGAACTACTAAATAAGAATGTCCAGGGCAAAGCCTGGAAATCTATGATATTTTCTAAGCTCCCTGGGTGATTATGATATGGACCTGGATAGAGGACAATGGTCCTGTTCAGTGGCAAGCGCTGGGAAACATGTGTGGCCTAAATGCTACTTCCTGTGGTAGCATGCAGGTCTGCATAAGGCCCTTCTCCTAGAAATGTGTGGCATCCTTCTATTTAAACTGCTGGAAACAGCCATAATAAGAAAAACAGTGACGATGCTAGTTAAAAGAAGCAAGTTTAAGAGGACACTCTATCCTGGAGGAGCTCCACCAAATACCAAATTTGGGGAACTTGGGAAATGCCACCATTTCTAGTCAGCAATGGCCTATGGAGTTGTTGCATTCTCCAAAAAGTGTTAAAACATATTACGCTAGCCCTGTTGTTTGTGGTTTGCATGATGATGCTTAAGATGAACCCAACTGCTTTAGCATTTATTTTTTGCATCCTTAAAAATTATTTTATTTAAGTAAGTGCTGATAGAGGTCAAATGCTGAACACCACTTCAGAAAAATGTGTTTTGGGACCAGTTTGGGCCTCATTAAATAACGACAATCTTGTTAATCATGATCTCAACAGCTGTGAATGTTTTTACAACTAGAATGTGGTTACTGCAGGCAAAGAGGCTTAGAAGAAACATAGTAGGGTGGGAACCAGAAGTTGACCTTCAGAGTATTTGGAAATAAAGTGGGATAGGTACGTTTGGGTCGATTCTTTATATCCTTTTTGGGGCAACAGTTAATATTCATGTTGTTCAGAGATTCATTCTGAAATGATTTTACTTACAACACAATTTTCTTGCATTTGGGGCAAAAGACTATCAATGAAATGAGCCATAAAGGAAATTCATCACTTTTTCATCTTCCTTAAGGACTGAGCCACTAAGTAGAAGTCAAAAATGAAATTAAGCTTTATAAGCCTTATGATGCATCTGTCAATAATTGGTTTGATTGTGGCTTATTTGAGGCTCTATCTGAATTTGTTGTTTTATAAGCAATTAAAATTACCAAGAAATGTATCGATGTTGAGTTGTTTGACATTTCCTAAATATAAATGCAAGAGAATATAAATAAATCAACTTGTGGAGATAGGAGGTATACCCATCATTAGATCTTATGTAACAACTTATAACTGCCCAGGCTTTCAAAAATAGACAAGGGCATAGCAATTAAAGAACAGTGTTGGAACACATAAACTCAGTTCAAGCAATAAAATTAAGGCCATAATTTTGTTTTGCCTACCAGATCCTACATATCCATTTGTTGTTACAAATGGTTTAATATAGACAGGGAGGGCAACCTACCTAGCATCTCCATATTCTATGATTCCCTGGGAAGTGGCAGTTATCAGTGGCAATTAACCCAGAGAGAAAGTGGAAGAGAGCAATTAACATCATAATTTCTGTTGCTTTATCAAGTCCAGATTGCAACAGACTTTTTTAGTGGTTAGTTTTATACAATTAGAACCTTCTGCCACTTGATGAGATCAAATTATTGGGACTTATTCTTAGAGCAGTCTCATCAAGCAGAAACATCTCAAAAGCATCAACCGAAAAATGGGCATGCACTTACCAGAGGAAAACCTAGGCTAACACGGTGTGGAAATCATCTCTGTACATAAGGAAGCTTTACATAAATACCTTTGAAGTCATAGGCTTGGAGTGACCCACCAATTATTGGTAGAAATTATGAAAGCACTACACTACCTCGAGGATCCTCTACATACTGGTGCTTCAGAACATCACCGCACCAAGACGCACTCTTCTCAGTCATGATTCTTTGCTCTCAGTGAGTGAGACACTCACTTTGCAAAGTGAAGAAAGACAAAAGGCTGAGTGATGTAACAGTTTTTAAAAAGTGTATTCCCAATTTCACATCTTAGGTCTGTATTTATAGAATCATAAAACATTCCATCTGGAAGGGACCTTGAAGATCATGCAGCAACTCTTTCATTTTGCAGGTGAGGAAACTCAGACCCAGAAGACTTAAGTGGCTAGTTTAAAGTCCTATTCCTAGTTCATTTCTGACTTACTAGGTATATCATCAGTCTCCAGCTTATTAGAGAGAGAAAGAGAGACAGATTTCCCTTTCACATTCTACCAACTGGAAATTCTTTGAGGTCAACAACTAGCTCTTTTTTTTTTTGGAAGGTGCTAAACCCATTGGTTATTCCCATATTAATGCCTTGAGTGCTTTAGACAGGCAACATCTACATGATGTTTCTGTGCAAGTGTGAAAGGGAGGTTTGTTTGAAACTATGGAGAGGGGAGCAGAGGGACTATCCCACAGGAATGTAGGAGGCTTGCTGAACTTGCCATCATATTTGAAAAAATCTATCCCTAGGTTCTTACTTACTATTTGTGTGACCTTAAAAAAGTTACTTGATATCTTTGAGCCTCAATTTCCTCATCTATCTAACCAGGATAATAACAGTTACTTCCAAGGTTGTTATAAAATTAGATTGCAGCCCTGACCAGTGTTGTTCAGTGGTTAGAGCACTGGCTGTGCACCAAAAGGTCGAGGG
Organism: Miniopterus schreibersii; assembly: GCF_964146895.1. Lineage (NCBI taxonomy): Eukaryota > Metazoa > Chordata > Mammalia > Chiroptera > Miniopteridae > Miniopterus > Miniopterus schreibersii. Next base: position 141,037,032 of record NC_138101.1, read on the forward strand.
CTCAATTCCTGGTCAAAGGCTGGGTTGCAGGTTCGATCCCCGGCCCCGGTCAGGGCACATGCAGGAGGCAGCCAATCAATGTGTCTCTTCCACGTCGATGTTTCTCTCTCTCCCCCTTCCCTCCCTTCCACTCTCTAAAATAAAAAAATAAATAAATAAATAAATAAATAAATAAATAAATAAATAAATAAATAAAGCAGTGGTAAAAAATCTCAGGTGAAGATTAACCAAAAAAATTAGATTTCAGGTTTTTACATAAATTATGAAAATAACCAAGCAAAATGGCTGGCATTTGTTAGTTGCTCATTAAATGTTAGTTCTCTTTATTTTCCTTTTCATTCAGCACTAGCCCTACCAGAAAGTTCTAATAAAAATCAAAGTGGTTTTTAGACCATTGGGTCTAAATTTTCTTATCTATTAAATAGAGATAAGATACCCTAGTGCACAGGGCCATTGGGAAGATTGAATGCCATAAAGTCTATGAAAGTGCTTTATAAAGTGTACACTGTTATACACATAAGTGTTTAATACTATCATTGTTATTATCCACACCCCAAGTATGCCAGACTCAATACTTTCTTTTCCAATCTGCTTGAAACACCTTTATCTTTCCTTTCCTAGCCCCTGACACTCTTTCTTCAATCCCTAACTTGTCTTCTCTGATCAAATGAACAATCTCTTAGAATTTGCTGGGGGCTGTGGTGCGACGTAATAAAGCCCAGTCTCTGTGCTCTACCCACAGTGGTCTGTCCCTCAAGCCAACTCCTGCTCAGCACATGCTCATGGTCTCATCTGGCACTTACCACATATTGGTAGGATGTTTTTGCTCTTACATATTTGGATTCCTCTACTAGATCCCTCTATTAGATTACTGGACTCTTCAAAGACAAAGAATATGTTTTTAGGGTTTGGTTGGTTTTTGTTTTTGGTGTGTTTTTTTTACACACTCCACAAGTCTAGGAGAGTACTTTGATCAGAGCAGGCTCACAATACCTGTCTGTTGAGTGATCGACCAACTACAGTATTGAGTTTGGCCAATAGCTTTGTTTTAGTTACTCTGCTTACATTAAAAATTTACAGAAACCTTGATGGAGTGAAACAATCATTTATTATGTTCATGCACTCTATGTGTCAGGAAATTGGACAGGGCGCCAGGGGAATGGTTTGTGTCTGCTCCTAGATGTCTGATACTGAAAGACTTGAAGGCTGGACACTGAAATCTCCTGAAGGCTCATTTGCTCACATGCAGTGCTCGCTGTCAGAGGGGAACTTCATAGGGGCTGTTGACTGGAACATATAGACATGACCTCTTCGTGTTGACCTGGGCTTCTTCCACAATAATGTTGCAAAAGAAGGGCTCTAAGCAGAAGCTGTGACTTTATATGACATAGCCTCAGAAGTCATACAGCGTCAGTTCTGTCACATTTTACTGGTTGGAGGGAGAAGTCATGAGCCTTCCCAGGTTCATGGGAGGAGAAATAACCTCCATCTCTCAATGGCAAAGTAGCCCGGTTCTGAAGAAGCATGTCATAATGGAAATACCGCTGTGGCCAGTTTTGGAAAATATAATCTGACATAAGCCTTTGGTGTTCTGATGAAATAATACCAAGTTTTTCTGTGTTTTAAATTTAAGGGGATGTCTTACTCGTAAGTCTCTAAATAGATGACGTGAAATTTAGAGGCCATTTGTTTTACAAATTGAGAGGCATGGAAAAGGCATGGGCTTAGTGAGCATGGGTCCAAGCACCTCTCTCCAGTGAACGGTTAACTGGATATTCAGAGTGACAGGACCACTGGTTACTATTTAGGTAACGAGCGACAAGTCCCATCTTTGGCATTCGGTTGGAGCTTCTTTTCCTCCTCAAAGGTGCCATATTCTTGATACTACAGAGCTGGCCCCCTGGTTGATTTCCCTGACTGAGAGCGGACTCTCTCCACAGTTCAAATAACAATCCATCCAGGACGCTGTCGTGCTCAGTAGCTTACTGATGATTGCCAGGCCAAGGGAGAGTAGGAAACAGCTTTTCAGGTTTATGTGTTGTTTATTTTTCTGAGAAAGGTTCAAAACTCCCTCTTATCAGTACTTCCCCACACCTAACCACCAGGAAACAAACAAACAAAAGTGTATAACATGGCAAAAAAAGGTATTAGAGACCCAAAGTATGAAAAAAAAAAAAATCTGCAGGATATATTATTGTAGCAGCGCAGCAGGTTTCTCCAAGAAGGTGCATGGTAGAAGTCCCACATGGTCAGTCTAATACAGAATATTGTTACCTTCCAAGACATACAGCAGGCAAAACTGTGAGAGAGTAAAGTCTGCATTCCACTCTCCCTCCCCACGCATTTACACACACACACACACACACACACACACACACACACACACACACACACACACTGCACGCACATGCGCACACACCTCCTTGTAGTTCTCTTTCCTGCTCTGTCCACACTTAGCAGCGGCTACCACGATAGTTAACCACCCAGGCCTTCCGATCTGCTAAGAAAATTTATTGAGTCCTTTTTATATAAAAAAATATGTGATTTTTCAGGCTTCTCTCCCAGGTTCTCAGAGTCCTAAAGCCAATCTGCTCCACTGGTCCTGGTTAATTGATTAATTATTCCTTTCAGGTAAACTATTTGTCATTGGAATCTTCTGGGGAACTAGATACTCGAATTTTAAAAAACCAGGAGCAAGAATCAGCATTACGTAGCAAAAGCCTTAAAAAAGTGAAAATCTTTTGACCCACCAGTTAGGCTTCTGGGAATATATACCAAATAAGTAACTGAACCCAAAGATGTGTGTAATGTAGATGTTTACCACTATGTTATTTATCATAATAGATAAATGGAAAATTTGGAAATAATCAGAATCTCCAAGAATAGGGGAATAGTTAAATACAGTAGAGTATATTACATTAGTTAAATAATGACTAGGAATCTACGTTATGCAATAATATGCAAACATTTAAAATAATAAATTAAATATGTATTTATTGGTGTTGAAATTCTCTGATAACACATTAGGAAATATAAAAAATAGGTTACATAGCACAGTATAGAAAACCATCTGGTCTTTGTAAATATATTTTTTATATGTATATATTTTTTCATGTGCAGACCCTTCTGGAAAGTCCTAGAAGATTATACACAAAAATGTGTGTTATAAAACCTCTGGCAGGTGTTTTGGAATTATTTTCATTTTTATTACTTTTGCTTATTTGAATTTTCTATTTTTACCCAATGATGAGTATTACTTGTATTCCTTTTTTAGTTAAGTTAAAAATTAGGGGTAAGTCAGTAGAAAATATATTTTAACCAGATAGAATTTTTCATTTCCCCTCAAATTTTATCCCACAATCAGCCATCCACTTTGTCTCTGGATGGTCTAAGTTCTAAGAGGCAGTAGGTAATTATATTACTGAAATATTACAAGTACACAAATCTTACAGCTCAGTATGTGCATTACAGTAGGTAATTATTTTAAAATGAAAATGGAGGTCAATATCTGTACCTAAAACAAAAGATAAGTAAGGAGTAGAAATTTTGGTGCCAAGATAATGTCTCTTCATTCCCCAAATTCAATCAGAGTTAGATTAAGGGACTGCAAGCCAGGCTATTTTATGGGGAGTTAACATACTAGGGAGCAGTCCACCTTTGCTGATAATGTAATGAGTTGGAGAACATTGTATTTACCAAAAATTTTCTCAGGAAGAGAGAAATATGTGACTTAAAGAAATACTTAGAAAAGGTAAATATTGGGATGGGATGGGAGACCTCCCAAGGGGCATGTTTAAGACCTCATTTTCTAAAGAGGCAGGTCAAATTAACTTCAGTGTTTCTGATTTGCTACATGGTGTACATGAATTTGAGCACAGCACTGAAGTGCTTGGACCTAAGAAGAATAGGCAGGGCTTTGCTTTCTATGGTCTTTCTTCTGTGCTTTCCCCTTGCAGTGCTCATCCTCTCCTCTACTTAAATATTTTAAGTAAGTTGATTTGTAGGGTGCCAAGTTTTTAGCCTACCCAGGAACTCACATGCTTCATTCCAACTCTGAATTCAGCACATAAACTCTCAGGGCTCAAAGGCTCATCAGCAATACCAGTACTGGAGCTTCTGCCTCCAGATGGCATCTTCATAGGATTATATTTATAACCAATAAGTAACCTACTATAAAAACTCCTTAAGAATTCCCATTAATAAGACTTTGCTACCAGAGTGTAAGGGGATGTTCTATATTCTCCCCTCTTGTTTCTTGTGAACTGTTTAAATTATTTGCCCTTAGTATTTTGGTTCTACATAAATAGAATTTAGGTAACATTATTAGGATTTCTAGAAATGTTGCCCTTTGGAAATAGTGCAGCACTCCATACAATCATCTGTTAACATCTTCTATAAGAGCTTAAAGGAGCTGGACAGGTCAATAGGTAACAGCCTGTCTGATAGGTATCATGGCAGAAAGATTCACAGCATACTGTGGGAAGAGATTATGACCATCTAAGACACTGGAGAGTGTGAATTTTGAAGGAAGAGGAAGATCACTAGACAAAGGATGGAGAAAGATCATTACCCACCACAACATCAACATGTATAGTTTCCCAAAGTCTGTTTTCTAGAGTATCAGTTCAAAGGGATGCTAATAGGTGTTATCAGTAAAAGAGTCTATGGAAAAAAATGTTTGAAAGACACTGGGTTAAACATCAGATAAACCCCAAATTAAGAATGTTCTGTTAAAAACAGAAGAGACGAAAGACTATTCTTCAAAAATGTCAGTGCCATAAAAGACAAAGAAAGGTAGTCATGGCAGTCATAGCAGTGTGCATGTCAGATCTCTTGTCAAGAAAAAACCCGCTACAAGGAATGTAGTTTGCCTATAGCCACCAGCTGCCACATCTTCGAATCTACTGTAGTGTTTTTACTGAGTCCACACTCCCTCCAGGCTGCCCCCAACCAGTGACTGAGCCTGGAAGCACAACTACCGCAGGGCCATTCCTGCCCAATGTAGGAATCCTCTAATGGGAAACTTTTGCTCTGGGCTCCCAATGGACCTTGTGATGGATCTTGTATTTTTTTGTATCTTGACTATAGTGGTGGCTACAACAAACTATACATGTGATAACATTGCAGAGAGCTAAACACACGTGCACGAATAAGTATACGTGTAACTGGAAAAATCTGAATAAGGTCTGAGGATTGTATCCACGTCAATTTCCTGGTTTTGCTGTTGTACTATAGTTATGCAAAGTGGGGAAACGGGGTGAAGGGTATATGGGGTCTGTAGTATTTCTTCCAAATGCATGTGAGTCTACAATTACCTTAAAATATAAAATTCTCTCACACACACTCTTTAATCTTTCCGAATGTGTTAACATTTACCTTTCCCAAGAAATAGGTATATATTTTAATGCACCTAAAGGAGACAATGTCTTTATCTAGAAGATGAGCTCCAATAGCTGGCTGCCTTTCTACCTAGGATAGACCCAGGGGAAAGATATTTTTGTGCAGGCAAACCTTTTGGTAATGTTCACATCTCACGACATCAGCAGCTGCCTACTCCACCCACTCCATCTTGCTTCAGTGGATTGAAACTAAAAGTTCCTTCTTATTCATGAAGAGCTGTGCTTAGCCTTGTCCATCTTGGTAGCTTCTTGTATTTTTCCTAGTTTTAAAGAGAAAAACTTAAAGAAAACTCTTTTATTCTAATTTTTCTTTCTTGAAGGTGAAACAAAAGGTCTATTCTTAAAAGGTATGTCTAGGCCCTCAAAGCATGAGAAATAAAAAAGCTGAATTCAAATGGGTGTGTAAAAGCTTCCTCCCTCTCTTTCCTCTAGGCTACTATGGAGGAGTAAAAGGCTTTTTCTCTGTTGACAATCAATCAGCAAATATTTACAAGCTTTTCCAACCATTACTAGATCATTAGAGAAGACTTCGAACTCCCTGGCCCCTTAAATGCTTTAGGGACTTAGCTGCAGAAAGATGAAACCGCACAGAGCTAGTAAGCTCCCACTCTGCTCCCATACTTCAACCGCAGGTAGCTTTTAAGAGTCTATTTGTGGTTCTGGACAAATGGGCTGGACTAGAGTGGAAACCCAGAACAGAAGCAACTGAAAAGGGAGATAAGCAATTAGAAAATTCTAGTTATTGTTAGAACGCTACTTAATTATATTAGACCTCTTTTAACCAAAGGGCAAAAAAAAGGTCAGTAACTATAAAATAAACATTTTTCACTATTTGTGCTTCTTATCTGAATAATTGAAAATGCTCTGAAATTAGTACATTTAGTAATTTGCCTTTATAAATTACCTGTGGGCCGAAATAATAAGTGATCTACTTAGAATGCTGGTTTTACTCATTTCCCTGCATATCTCTCAGTAGGGTAGAATGCTGTACTTACTTGCAAGATTGCATTTATTCCTCAGCAGTTCACAAGTTCCAAAACTGAGCTTAAAACCTCACAGAGTGGGGAGAGGGGGTATAGGGGAACTCTCTGTACTAGCTGCTCAGTTTTCTGTAAGCTACAAACTATTCTCAAAAATAAAGTCTACTAATTAAAGACAAAACAAGAACCTCACAGGGAATCAGAGTTAAGGTAACAAGTATATCTGAGTAATTTATTTTGTATTCTGATATCCTGGATTCCTCCCCTTTCAAGCAGGTAAAACAAAAGCCACCTACTCCTATCCCAACCTCCCACCCCCCACAAAAAAATCTGCTGGTTCTATTTTGAAAGGAATCTACTAAAGGAGGTGGGAAGAAATAGCTGGAGGCAGAGACTCTGAAACTGTCCTGAGGAGAGCAAGGGGGCAGACCAGCATGATTCTTAGGGACCTCACTCCTCAGGAGTGGAGCTAAATGGGACTGGCTGACACAGAGGTAACAAGAGAGGAATCTGTACGAAAGACCTTTGCACATTGAGTCCATCTTCCTCCTTGTGGCACAGAAAATGTCCACACCCGCTGGAAGGGAGAGGAAGGCGCTCCGCATGGGCACGTGGGGAGAGCAGCATCTGAACCAGGGCAGGGGGACCGACACATGGCTCTGCGGCCCGTGGCTGGGCCAGACATTGCCAGACACGGAGGTGAAGTGTGTAGAAAAGACCGGAGTTCTTAAGACACTCATCCCTCAGGGAATCCCCCTCGTCTGAGCAGAGGGAAGGATGGATTGAGTCGGAAGTTCCCACAGGGCCGGGGCCAGGGGAGCAGAAACATCGATTTGCTACAGTAGGACATCCCAGCTCTCCCCCGTGACTGGTCTGGCCTGAGGGAAATCCCTGTTATGTAACTAACCTCTGAAATGACTCACCGAATCATGCAGTGTTGTTAAAATGCTGCCTCCTTTGTAATAAAAATCCCCATTAATTTTTTTAAAGTGAACTTACTTTCAGAGAGTCAGATGATGCGGCCCATTTCAGAAAGAGTCAGAAATGAAAGGCTCTGCCATGTCGTAGCTTCCCCACTTTCCAATCCTGAAAAGACTCTCCTGGAACATCAAACCAGTTGGACCTAAAATCCTGAGACTCCTGCCTGCACTACACAAGCATTACACTCCAAGGTCTCCTTTTCAACTATTTGTAAAATGAGGGTAAGATCTTCCCAGGAGCAGCCACCACATCTGTGCCACCAGTGCCACTTTGTCACCAGTATAAACATATACGGAAAGCTGAACTGCATAGGGTAGAGCTTAGGATGTGAGATACCAAAATCTAAACTGGAACCTCAGGTTTTTAGAGTGATTCACATGGACTTCTCAGAAATGTCAGTGAATTCCATTTCCTCAATCCTAAAAAGCCTAAAAGGGTATGTAGCATGGTAATTTCCTATCATGGGTCGGCATGGAGGAAGGAACATCTGGGGGTTTCCACAATTCTTGCACAGTTCAAGGGTGTGGAGATGACATTGGGATTCCCAGCAGCAACCTCAGTAGGGGAGCTTGAGGATGACATTTGGTGCATGTGCAGGATGGCCATAAACCTTCAAGGTTGCAAGAAGCCATTTCCAGATCCAGATATGGTGGGTGATTGTTATTCTCTATCCTACTTTCCCAGATAAAATTAGGAAAATTTTATGATGATGCCAAAGTTGTAGACCAAACTCCAAGTCCTACTCTTCTCGGAAGTCCCTAATGTGCCTAGGCTTCCAATGGGTCCTGTCCTGGGGCCATTACATGAACCCAGCTCACCCACACAAATGCACAGGAGACACCCGCCAGCCAGAGGCACTCGCCTCTGGGATTTGTCTAGACAATTTCCCTTAAAGAGATTAAGAAATTAGCCCAAGGTCACACAGCCAGGAATTGGCAAAGCGGGGATTCAAATCGAAGTTTCCCGAAACTCAGTCTGTGCGGTGGCGATGGCTTTGTTAACTGCAGCTCTGAGCGCTCCTTTAAAGGAAAAACAACGCTGTCCATTTGCTTTGACAGGCGACCTGGTCCAGGCCAAGAGCACTGGTGTTCAAGAAACTCATGATAAAACACACAAAAACTCTCAGGCCCAGGTGGCTTTTTAAATTTCAAGAGTTGTCATAATTTTATCTGCCAGAATATATCTCCTCTGCCCATATCTCACACTGTACATGTCGCCAGTGACTAAATAGTACTGAAGTCGGTTAATGTGTGTTCTGTATTCGCTATGTTTACTGCAGTTAGCTGAGTGCCATATGAGATTTAAAGAGTAATAAAACATATTTCCTGTCCTCCAGCAACTCAGATCTAAGGGGCTGGAGGTGGGAGTAAAGATATGGAAAGAAAGCAAAAAACACAAATGTCTGTTATGCAGGCCAGGGTAAGACAAATGCCGTGAGAGAAAAACCAAGCCCTGTGGCAGCATAGGTATAACCAAAAGGACTTTTCCTAAAGAACCTGAAGCTCTTTGTCATCAAGATAACCCTAAACTCACCTAATAATGACTCCATCAGTTACTGCACCTCAGTAGAAGTTGCCTGAAAAAGTCTTAACTTGCTGTTGCCATAAGCCCCTCCTTCCTCTATTTTTATAACAGAGAAGCAAAATTCTCCACCGTTGTTGTTTTTTACCCCCTGAGCATTCTCAACATGTTAGGGCCCAGCGCGGATCTTCTTGAGAACAGCATAATCGGTAGGAATGCGATCAAGGGCCCTACTCACCAGGAATGTGCACACAATTTACATGGCCAAGTTATGTTGGTTTCGGTGGCATAATCTCAAGTCACGTAGAAGCAGCTTGAAGATTAATGCAGACAAAAAAATTATTCATTTTTTTTCTCAGATTGTTGCAGCAATATAGTGAGGCCATTCTCTCTGCTGGGCCTGTGTCAGCACTTCCAAGCTAACCCTGTTTTTTCAAGTCTTTCAGACTTGGCTGTGAAACTGCCCTATGGGTCTATAATTCAGGAGACAGCTTTGTAAGGCATTTTGATTAGATTTTTGCAAGTTTCCCTGTCTGAGCTGTCTCCTCATTACATGATAGGCAAGGAAGGTTGCACAGTTCTTAAGCTGTTGTGTTTCTAAATTGAAATGGAATTATCTGCTTCGCAACCGGGACAGGAATCAATTAAAAATCAATTGCTTTGATCCTTTAGAATTATATAAAAAACACCTTTGAGTTGAATGACCGTTTTAGACATGAGATTTTAACTTCCTTTTTTATGAAATGTGAAGGTGTTATACATTTTGTCTTACTCTCTCCCTCGTGATTCTTCATGTGATCATTCCCACCTTCAAGTGAGATGTTTCACTATGATGCTTGGTTATTTGGAAGCATCACACAGATTTCTTATTTCTCTTGGTAGTGTCAAGAATTGGGGTGTGTTTGTACAGTTAAAGCAATCAGGGAAGTCCACAGTTGGAGTGTTTTCTTTCAATCACCTTGCCTATGGTTTCTGCAGGCTGCAGAGAAAGGCAGTTTGGTGACGTGGAAAGTGCAGGAGCTCTGAGTCAGCAGCCCTAGCATTGAACATCAGTGTTACCACTGTGTGACCAAGGGCATGTTATATGAACCCTGGTTTCCTCAATTATTAACCAGCAAAAATAACATTTCCTTTTAAGGGATTCAAGTGGTTAAGATTCCCTCATTTATTTATTTAATAAATATTTGGGGGGCACATACTATGTGCCAATCACATAAGCAGTTTGAACCACAGATACAATCCCTGCCCTAGTGAAACCCACAGTCAGGGAGACAAACTTGAATCCAGTAATGACCCAAATAAAAGTAAAAAGTTAGAGTTATGAAGTGGTAAGGGCCACAAAGGGAAGGCACATGCTGCTTTGAAAGCACCTGGGCCTCATCCAGGTAACCAAGTGAGTGAAATCTGAGGGCTGAGGTAGCGTTAGCTAGGCAGCTGGGGGTACTTGGGAAAGGGGTGTTCTGGGCAGAGGGATCAGCATGGACAAAGGCCCTGCCGCAAGAAGCATGGGCCCAGCCAGGCGAGTGGAAGGGAAAGCGGAGCTAGAGGAAGCAACGGGGTGTTCAGAACAAGGTTTTGCAGATCCCGATGATCCTGTTTATAGCACTTACTTTAACTCTCAAAAGTGTCCCAATGTGAATAATTATATGACCACACTACTCATAGGCCATGCTAATCATTTTGACCTTTTTCTTGAAAGTAGTAAAAAATTTTAAGCACAGGAATAACATAATAGTTTTAGAAAGCCAAGGTGTGGAGAATACATCCCTACCTGAGTCTCTCCAGGGCTACATATTTCAGAGTAGTCTCACATGGAACCCTAGCCTGAAAAAGAAAATATTGTCAATTTATCAAGATATAATACAAATAACTTCACAAATATGCTTCTAATCAAGTTTTAATAACCAACTTTAAGGTATATTCAGTGCCATATTAATCAGGATTCTCCTAGAGAGAGAGAGAGAGAGAGAGAGAGAGAGAGAGTGTGTGTGTGTGTGTGTGTGTGTGTGTGTGTGTGTGTGTGTGTTGGAGACCCAGGGAAGAGTTGCATTCAAGTCCAAAGGCAATCTGTTGGTAGAATTTCCTCTTCTTTGGGTGAGGTCAGTTTTGTTCTGTTTTTTAAGGACTTCAACTGATTGAATGAGGCCCACCCACATTATAGAGAAAGGGTGGGGAACCTTTTCTCTGCCAAGGGCAATTTGGATATTATAACATCATTTGCAGGCCATACAAAATTATCAACTTAAAAATTACCTATAAAAAAAGCTCCTAGATTTATTGAATTTCAAGTTCTGCCTGCAGTTGCCTTCGCAGGGCCAGACCAAATGATTTTGGCCACCGGGCCAAATGTTCCCCACTCCTGTTATAGAGGGCATTCTGCTTTACTTAACACGTACAGAATTAAATGTTGATCTCATCTAAAAAAACACCACCTTCACAGAAACATCTAGAATAATGTTTGAGCAAATATCTGGGTACTGTGGCCTAAGTAAATTGACATAAAAAATTACCCATCACAAATACCTATTGGTACAGGTGAGTGAAAAAATGAATGAATGAATGAATGAATGAATGAATGAATGAATGAATGAATGGGTTGTAGACAGCACATCGCTTAATCCCAATATCCTTGGGGTCTACTCCTAAGTGAATTAACTCCCAGAGATTCTCATGGCACCTCCATTGCCAGGACAGCAGCTCAATCAAGACATTTTCTGAACAGACAAAGCAGTCTCGAAGCAACACAACCGGGCTTTGTGTTCCCGGGATTCCCACCTGCCACAGGCCCCACAGGTCCCACATTCCAGGGTGGGGTGGTGAGATGTTCCAGGAAGAGGAGTGGCTGAGGGGCCTTCCCCCTTGAGAGCGCCCCACTTGGAAGAATAAGGCGAGAACTGTTTAGCTTGTCAAGGAAATTCCCTGAGGGAGACATTAACTTTCAAACTTCCCAATTTCAACAAGGAAGTTATAAAGGCCGACATCTAAGAGCTGAAACTCTTCCCCCACTTTCTCGTTTTATAAAAAAAGGGGGGGAAAAAGGACTTCCCACAAAAGTAGCTTCCCTGTGATCCTTTTGTGCTTATGTGAAGACAGAGGAGCTGTGTGCTGTAGTTTAACCAATCTGGCTGCATTTGTGATATCAAGTCATAATTTCCTCACGGCTTTATAGCTAACTTTTTAATTCACAAAACCCCTCCCAATGCTCATGAAGAAAAAAATGGTTCTCTGTCCCTATATCCCCACACGCAAGCGGATAAGCAAGAGGAAAAAAGTCAGAATTCAGAGGGTACAGGAACTTTCTGAAGACATTCAATCTAATACCACACCCATTTTTTGTTTTGTTTTTTCTTTGTTGTTGTTTTTTTATAACCCAAAGGGGGAAAGCATATTTAATAAAGGGAAGAGAAAGTTTTTAATGGCAAGAATCATTATGCAGACTAGTTGATTTTTAGCTTCAATATAGACACAGAGCAAGAGACAATGAGCTTAGACTTAGCTTAAGTGGTTGGAGTTACACAGATCTATGTGATTCTGAGTGAACTACCAACCAAAAGGGTTGTCTGAGAGAGACCGTGGGTTCTGCTTCCTAAAAAGGTTAGTCATAACAGACCAGGATTTTCCACACCGGTAATATCTGGACACACAGGTGTATGAAACATCTTATCAGTGTGTCTCTGCAAGGATTTTTGCCTCACATACTGAAGAAGCCAGTTGCCCCAGGCCTGTAACTGTCCTGAGGCCCCAAACTTTTGCCTTCTTTCTATTACCATCTCAGTTCAAAACACACCCAGGACCTTGGAGAAACAAGTGGTTTGGATTGCCTGCTCTGAGGTGTACCCCTGCCCCAATAGCCGGCATCACTAGTGTTAATTAGATTTCCTTTCTAAAGTGTAGACAATACACAAAGTGTAAACAAAAAGACTCATCTGTGTTGACACACACCATACCCCTATACATGCCAACTGAAAAATATATAGAAATGGCAAACTTTTCTCTCTATGTGTAAAAACATACATTTTCTTTTTCCAAACAAAGGAATAAATTGCTCTTGTGGAGAGCTATGATATTTCTACCAGATTAGCCAGTTATTTAAAAGCAGAGACAACCGGAAATTTAAAGAGTCTTCATCAAAAAATGCCCACTTTAATTCAGGAACTAGCTAATTCCAACTTGGTCCACTGTAGATAGTAAATCTGTCTTCTTCTCTAGAGAGAGAACTGAGCAGAAACAAGCAAACAAACAAAAAACTACTGATCATATGTAAGGGAATGCAAAGGTAGGAGATGTAGGAAAGGGAGGTAAGCTGTTTATGTGACCACCTTTTTCGTCCTATGATTTATCACACGAAAAGTAAGTCAAAGGACAAAATGTTTCGTCCACCCCTTCAATTCATCAATGTGGCTCTTGTTTTCTTAATTAAGCACCTCCAATCAAGTTTTATCTATGACTGTTAGCTCTCATCCTCATAGCCTTCTCACATTGTAGAAGCAACCTGGCCACTTTAGAAATGTATAAATTCAACGTAGAACCATTAAGTGTGACATGGACCACATCTTCCTAGGATGATGTAATGTTGCTCTGCCTGAAGTTAGGGTAAGATGCTCAAACCATAAATATTCCGTCAAGGTCCTCACCTGTGTACAGTTTAAACTGAGATTAAATATTTCCAAATCCAGGCATATTTTTTTAACTTTTACACTCATTTGTAAGAATTTAGAAAGATTAATTACCTTGTAGGTATGAGAGAATGGACATTTTTTTCCTGCCATAGAAGGTCTGATTTTTGCTTTTGACATGATGGATCAGGATTCAATGCTAAGTCCAGGTTCCTAGGGAGAGAGACTGTTATCTGAATGGTGTCCCCACCAAAATTTATTTGTTGAAGCCCCAACCCAAAACCGACTGTATTAGGTAGACATGGCTTTAAGGGAGTAATAAAGGTTAACTGAGGCCATAGGGTGAGGCCCTAATCCTATAGAGTTGGTGTCCTCATGCAAAGAAGAACACAACAGATATATCGCTCTCTCTGCGTGCGTATAAAGAAGAGGTCATGTGAGCACACGGCAAAGGCGGCCACCTACAAGCCAGGAGAGGAGACCTCAGAAAGAAACCTATCTGGCCAGCACCTGGATGTTGGAATTTCCAGCCTCCAGAACGCTGAGAAATAATTTCTACTGTTTAAGCCACCCAGTCTGTTCAATTTTGTTAGGGCAGCCCTAGCAGACTAAGTTCCAGACTGAGAGGAGCAAGAGATGGGCCAGGCCTGGGAGCCGGTAAGCGAGTGGAACAGCCAGAGGATCCCAGGGCTAGGAGGCGCGCGGAGGCACCGGCGCGTCCCGAAAGCTGGCCGCAGCTGCGCGAGCTCCTGAGCCAGCGGGCCGCCGGCCCCAGCGCGGTGGCTGCCCACAGGACGGGATCGGAATCTGCGCTCTTCAGCTGTGTGGCCTTCGGCAACTTCTTCTGAGCTTCAGTTTTCTCACCTGTGCGGTGAGGATAAAGACAGTAACTACTCTGTGTGAAGGATAAATAACATATATAGGTAAAGAGCTCAGCGCAGTACCTGCCTCCTAGGAAGCATGTACTAAAATTATCCAAAGCAAGAAAGAGAGTGGGTGGGCCAAGATCGCCACTTCCCGGAGGACAGAGGCGGAGCACAGCGCAAAGTGACGATTCAAAATGGGGACCTAGGCCCGGCCGGGCGTGGCTCAGCGGTTGAGCGTCGACCTAGGATCCAGGCGATCAGGGTTCGGTTCCCAGTCAGGGCACAGGCCCGGGTTGCAGGCTCCATCCCCAGTTGGGGGCATGCAGGAGGCAGCCGATCAATGACCCTCTCATCATTGATGTTTCTATCTCTCTCTCTCCCTCTTCTTTCCTCTCTCTGAAATCAATAAAGATATATCTAATAAAAAAATTTAAAAAGTGGGGACCTAGGAACACCATCTCCAAAGATAGAACAACTACCGGGAATCACAATGCTATAAAGTGTGGCTCTTGGACCCAGGTCAGGGGCTGGCTGCTTGCTTCTGTTCCCAGCTTGGCTGAGGTGGAAAGATGTACATACATGTCATTGTTCTGGCAGAAAACAGATGGCCCACTCAAGGAGTGCGAGAGCCAGAGTAATTATGGTTAAGGAATGTCGACAAAGGATGGTAAATCATCCCTGGGCTAGCAAGGGAGGAACAGCACCAGAAATCTAGGCCTGAAGGGCAAGGGGAAAGAGTTGCTGGAGCCCAGTGAGACCTGCTCTGTAGGAAAGAGACCCAACAGGAGCATTGGCCTTTTCTAAAAGTACACAGCCCTAAAAACCTGAGGCCTGGCAGGAAGGACTGTGGAGAATAGGAGATTGATCTTGCTTTCCTGCTGCCTCCTGACTTCTTGCCAGTCCCTCCCATCAGTCAAACCCAAACAGAAGCCAGAGGAAAGGGAGCCCAGTTGATTCAGTCCATATGCATCAGCTTCATAAGGCTCAGAGTGGAGAAGAGTCGGGTGTCAATCTTTGGGGGCTCCTAAAATATACAAGGCAAAGAAAAATGGACCACAGGGGTATACTGTCCCTCAGAATAAGATGGAGGTCTGGGGGCATTGTTCTTAGAGTTGAGATTAGGTGTCTTTGCAGCCCTCCTCAGTCTAACTACAGACTCATCAGGCAGAAAGGAGCTAAGAAACCCTTCTGTCTCCTCAGGGACACAAACACCCCTCCCCGGCTCCTTCAATCAACACACATCTCCTCTGATTATAGACTAGTGTGTTTCAGGATGTTTAGTGCCTGGTTTCTGCCTGGGGAGGCTGCCCTTTTCTCCTTCAGCTCTCTGAAAACTTAAATTTCTTTCTAGAAATTCTATTTCCCAGTGAGCTGCAATGACCCTGTCCTGCTATACCTAGGGACAAGTTTGAGTTGAAATGTTTTACAGTCTGGTATCTACATAGACAGGATTCAGGGGGGAAATTAAAATCTTCTGCTTCATCTTTAACCTGTATCGTAAATGCTGACTTTTTCTGTTAGTCACTTACAAGTAATGAGACTTTCATCATTTTCATATTGGAATCTATTGCGAAGATGTTGACTTTGGGATCTAGTCCCCTTGACTCCACCCCACCGGATATGCACTCAGACGTCTTGTTGACATTAATGAATAGTTGTGTGTGCACAGTGCGAGGATAAGAAACACAACTGAGTGGTCAGAGTGGCAATTTCTGTGCTAGAAGCAAGAGCAATAAACTCTGTCCAACAAAGGAACCAGTGGAGTAGTAACGCGGGCTATTGTTTTTCTTTATTCTATAGGGAGACATAAGGTCTCCTAATTAATAGAATGTTTTGTGAATCACAATCAGAAGAGCTTTTCCCTTTCAAAAAGAAATCTAACAGCACAGCAAACATAAGCATATTTGGCTGCTTTTCAAGCCATATTTATTAACTAAGTGCTAGGGTGGAGGATGGTTTTTGTTGCCAACAGGATTCATAGGACACAGCGCTTGAAAGCACATCAAGGAATGAACCATTTCTATGACCAGCACAATCACTGCCTGTAACTCCAGCTTAGCCGGTGCTGTCAGCACCGACCGCACAAACCACAGACTAACTGAAGGACTTCAGGCACCTCAGATTAAACACAGCCTCCCAGTATTAGGAGGTGCTGGGGCCAATCCCCAGGGCCACTTGAGTTTAGAGAAAATAGCAGCTGGTCAGACAGAGACCATTTCCGACTTCTCCCCACCATTTTGGACACAGGGACCTTCCTGGTGCTGAACTCGCCCATATCCTGTTGCTGGGAAGGAGTGTCCTATTTACCAGAGGGCCTACACTACTCTGCACACCCTTTGCAAAACAACGGTTCTGGAAGAAATCCAATGACCTATGAAACTAAAGTAGGGAATCTGCCAGGTAATTAAGACACAGGCAGGTTTTCTTCGGGGCCTCCCCCTCCCGTGCCCACCCTCCCTTCAGTCTCTCCCAGCTCCCAAAGTCAGAAATTCTCCTTCCCTCAGACACAGCCTGTGAAGATGAGGTTGGAAGAAAAGGTAGTTACAGGGTTCATGTAAGGTGACAAAGCTGGCACACACTAAACACTTAGCATTATACAGCCGCCCCTTAAGAGTGCTCCAAATCCATCAGTCATCATGGAAAAATTAGAAGCTTTACTGGATTCCTGCCTCTCCAAACAGATCTTTTGAACTTCTTAATGGACTCCATAATTCAGCATTTGCGAATAGAGCTTCAGACCAGCAAGACTGTCTCTATAACACACTGTCAGGCAACTTGGAACAGGCAGAGAGGAGCAAGTCAAAACAATCAGCTATTTCATTAAGGGGATAAGATTAATCTTGAATGATGCCCAAGTCTGACTCACATTGTCAAATATTATATATGATCTCTATGAGCAGGCCATTTTCCCGGTTCACTGAAACATCTGCACATTTCAATGGGCTAAGCTTCACCCTGTCCGCTGCCCTCTAGCTGTTTTTGTTGTGGATTATGTAATTTAGTGAGTGATGCAATCAGAGGAAGAATGCTTTCTACCTGTGCTTTGTACATGATGTCTGATGATTACTGCAACAGGCTAGATGGCACAGAACCTTGGATTTCAACACTCTAAATTGCTCTGTGACCTTGGGTCTATTACTTCCCCTCACCTGGCACCCGCTGTAAAAACAGGGAGGAGCAAATATTGCCTCTCTCACCACTGCATTTGAAAGTGCATTGTAACTGCCATGAAAATAAGCACTGGTCTAAGAGACGAATGCCCATGTAAGTCAGGCTAAGAATCCTAGAAAATGGGCAGTGGGTATAATGTAAAACAAAAAAAAATGTTTTGCCTTTTTTAAATTTTATTTACCTTGGTATTTAACTATGTGAAAAGCTATGTATTTAAAGAGGGACTGAGTTTAACCTAGATTTTCATTCAGTGATGTGAAGAAGAGAAAGAGAAGCTAGAGACGTCAGAATGCAAAGGTTTGTTAGGTGCAAAAAGGCTTACACTTTACCCTAAAATATATTCCACAAGGATCAATCATTTAAATGTTAAAAAAAAAATGACATAAAAACACTAGAAGAATATGAGTGAATATTTTTAGAACCTTGGAGCCTTTCTAAGGATATCATAAAATCTGAATGCCACAAAGGGAAAACTGTAGATTTACTGCATTGTAAAAATTTTTTACAGGAAAAATAGAAGGTACACATCAAGTCAATGTATCAAAGAAAAACTGGAGGCAATGTTTCAATTTACCTATCAGAAAAAGGCAAATGTCCCTAACATATGATGTGCTCTTTAAAAATCAATGTGAAAATTATGAATACAAAAATGAGCAAAGGAAATGAACAGGCAACACAGAAAAAAGATTCAAAAGTTCCCCCAAAATGTATGAGATGTTCCTCCATGCTCATAATTGAAAAAATATATAAACTAAAATAATGTAGGTATACCAATTATTTTACCTATCTGGTTGACAAATATTTAAGTGCTTCTTAAATCCCCTGGTTAGCAGAAGTGTAAAGAAATGGGCATTCCATATTCTAACGGTTAGATTGAAAACTGATTAAAAATTGGCATGTTTAACATATATTAAAATTTTACTTGTGAATTGGAAGTAATTCTCCTAGGCATTTATTCTGCAAATATTCTCCCCAAAGTGTACAAAGACTCCTTACTTTAGCATTATTTGTCATAACAGAGATCTGGAAAGAGCCGTAGAGTGTAATGCTCCACTGATCCCTATGGACTTACAATACAAGTTGTTTCAGACATATTCTTAAGAAGACAAGTTCTAGGACAGTAAACATAGTCTATTCCCATTTGAGGTTAAGAAAGTATCTATAGCCCGGCTGGGCGTGGCTCAGCGGCTGAGCATCAACCTAGGATCCAGGAGATCACAGTTCAGTTCTCATCAGGGCACATGCCCAGGTTGCAGGTTCAATCCCCACTAGGGAGCGTGCAGGAGGCAGCCGATCAATGACTCTCTCTCATCATTGATGTGTCTATCTCTCCCTTTCCATTTCTCTCTCTAAATCAATAAAGATATATTTTAAAAATTTTTTTAAATGATCTATAATATTTAGACATGTGTAGTGTGTGTGTGTGTGTATGTGTTTTGTTTAAATCAGAATCTGGGCTGAGGTTTCAATATTAATAATAGTAAGTGATATGTTCCCCCGTATTCTAAATAGAAGTACTGTATTGTCCATTCGGGACTTATTAAAAGATAAACAACGCCCTAAATTGTGATCCTCAGCTCATCACCCATCTTCGGTCTCTATCAAAGAGGATGTTAGGAGATCAGAGTGAGGAATACAGAGAGCTTGGACACGTGTCACTGGCCTAATAGCTTTATAGTTCTGTGGGCTCTCTTCCTCGTGAAGGAGGCTGAATGGAGTGCCGCGAGAGGAGAAAAGAAAGGATGGCGGGGCCTGCCAGAGGAAGAAAAAGCATATCGCCCCCATCTTGTTGCTTGCCAATCTGCAAAATTTCAGATGGCTCCCTCCATGCTGCTCCTACGACAGAATGTGGTGAGGCAGCTCTTGGGTGAATTTAATCTATGTTCCCTAGAACTTGGGGGCACAGAATGAGGTGCCTGCCTCTTGCCTAGAAAAGGCTAAAGGCCAGAGGTTGCCAAGTTTTCCCATGAGCTAAGCGATCACCCTGGAAAGTGGCCAGGCCAGTCTCATTTTGCAAAGGTCTTAACCCAGAGTCTTGCCTGCTGGGGCAAAATAACCCCAGCAGAAGTCTTCTGAGAAGAGGAGAGGAATCATAAGACTGCACTTGAGGGAGAGTCATGAGAGGCTGGGCTGAGGAAGCATCCCCACCACAGAGAACAATTCCGAGGCCAGAGCGCAGAGTCTTTTACTGACAGAGGGAGCCTCTGAAAAACCCACAGAACCATCCCATGTAAGACAAAGCCAGCATTAGGTACCCACCACCCAGAGGGCATAGATATTGGATAACATAACACCCACTGAGCAAGGCCTTGTCCTGTGAAACATCCACCCTCTCCTCAGCCCAGTCCTGGAGGATCCAGGGGCAGCAGGGTTCAGTGCAGGATCCAGAGGAGTAGAAAAGCAAGGAAGAGTGAAAAGCCACCTCCCATGCTTCTCTTTCTCCCTGCAGGTTTCTGAACCAGCTTAGGAGTTTGGCAGAAGGGGGGAAATTTTAAACTAAATGTAAGAAAGAACTCTTTATTTTGATCAGATTGCCCTTTTAAATGCATTTGAAAATAAAAGACTATTTTAACATCTAGATGTGTTTGAAAAAGTTGCAGGATCTGCCCAAGATACTGTCCAAGTGCTGTGCAGGGAGATCTATAGAGTGAGTTTGAAGGGCTTGTGTTAGAGAGAGAATAAAGCAAATGACTTTTCTGATTTCACCCCCCGTTAGTCTAGCCTGTTAGGTATACCAGTGCCACATGCATTGAACATCCCCGAAGAGATAAACAAGAAGCTGTGCTTACTCAAGGTGAGGGAATAGAGCATCACACGGGTGGAGAACCTAGTTTCATTCATCCATAATTTTTGTACCTTTTACAATAAACATAAATCACTCTTAAGATTTAAGATGTTTGAAATATGAAGCTGATATACACTTTATAGCCAGAGGAATTTATAAAATCTCTTTGGCCGGGACATTCAGAGTATCTTTCTCAGAATCCTCTCCTTCACCTTTAACACAATTAACTACTGGCTACTTGGCCAGTTCCGCTAGGGTTGGGTGGAGCTCCCTGGCCACCTAGTTGGCCCCACAGTGCACCAGAACCTTCTGGCAGCTATCCATCGAAGTGTGATAGAGAACAAATAGCCCTGAGAGCGAGGCTCCCAGCAGCCGGTGCTGTGGCCAGTCAGTCTCATGAAACTAGGTACATCCCAGGTGCACTCCTTAAGCCTTTAAAGATGCTGTCAGGGCTCCTGACATATATAAAGTATCTCAAGGCTGTGAATGAGCTCGGGTCTAGAGAGTTCCACATTTTTAGCTGAGATGCTCTTTCATCCACCCATTGGCCCTTCCTCACACCTAGTATTATGGCTGATTTCTATGTGGAAAATAAGTTACCGAAATGCTGAGAAAAGGAAAGAGAAATTTCCCTCAATGACCCCTTTTCCTAAGAATTATTTTGTTTATATCACAGCAGTCCTTCCATGTCAAGTCAGTGATATATTTCGTCTATATCCCCATAAACACTCATGACTGTGGCAAGGTGGTTTCTTGCCTTCAGATTAAATGTTCCAGAGTGGGCTGCTCTCCTGTTGGCTCCAACGAAGGGATAGAAGGAATCCAGTAAAGACCTGCTTTAAGGCCTAAGCCACAGCCAAGGACCTCATACCTTTGAGTGACAGCAGCAAAAAAAGACAGCCCATCTCCGTTTGCAAATCTTTGTTCTTTCCACAGAGGGAAAGTTTATGTATCTCACTATATTTTCTCTTCTAAAAACTGATTAGACAGCTCTACCCTCTAGGCTCAGGGAGAAACAACCAAGGACCCCTTTCCATTTGCACTGGGGAGTGCTGAGGGGGCTGTGAAGAAAGGGCCCAAGTGGCAGAGACTGAGTTACCATCTTGCCCAGCCCTCGTCCTGCTGAGGCCTCTTTACATAGCAGCACCACTCTGGGGCACCTGCTGTGCTGGCTCTTCTCAGCAACTGTCATTCAGTCCTGGGCTCCAGGGCAAGAACCTCCAACATCCAAGACAAAGTAAGAACCAAGGACTAGGAGTCAGACGTGGGGAACCCATGAGTCTGGATTTCTGGCGGTAGAATCCGGATCCATCCCCCTGAGCCAGGACACAGGTACCTGAAGTCAAGGCCAGGCAGTAAAAAGGAAGAGTGATGAGGGAGAGTAGAGGAAAGAGTATGTTTAGAACTCGACTGTTTAAAAATAAAAAACAGATGCAAAGAAGAAATTTGAAGCAGAGGCAATTTCTATTTAGGATGGGAAGCCTGCTTCCTCTCAGGGTGGTCTCCCTCTACCTGAGGAATGTGATGGGCGGGCTCCTGCCAGGAAGCCCCCACAGGTAGCTGTGCTAGGGAAATGGCTCATGGGATAATTAACCTGGATTTGGGGGGTTGTGGATGAAGATGAAGGTAGGTCCTAACATAGCTCTCTCTGGCTAGTTAAGTACCACCACAAGACTGCTGGGAGAGGAAATTGCACAAGGCTGAAATATAACAACTAATTAACAATGCAAAAGAACATGCCCTGAAAGGTAAGGACAGGAAGCACTCCATAATCCTATAAATTATTCCTGTTTATTGAGTGCTAAAAGCACAAGTTCCAGACATATATAAATAATATATTTGTATAAATAATTGAAAACACAAGGAAAATTACATAAGCAGGAACCAAATCTAAATTTAGCGAGGCCTCTGGCTTTATGAACTCCTATAAACTATGTTTCTCAATAAGCCCCATCACCTCATCCAGAAGAAAATCAAGATGAGAAACATTTTACTGTACCTATGGAACTGGCCATAGCATTTCCTTTCGCTGGTTCTCAGTTTCCATATCTAAAAAAAAACAAACTGTGAATAAATGAGTTCTTAAATGAACTCTCAAACCCCTTCCAGTTCTGACATCATATTATCTCCTTAAAAATTATTAGAATAATAATTATTATTCCTGTTTATACCTCTGTTGATCAGGATAATAACTTGCTTCAGGCTTGATTTTCTGTCATTATTGCAAAATCCCCTATGTAAATCCTAATATCTCTGGGCATCCCAAACATCTCTGAATTTCAGTTTTATAACTTGTGGCTTGACCTATCCTTGAGCAGCACTTTCTCTAGTAACACTGGTCATCTTGGTCTGGTGCTAAGCTAACACATTACTATCTTTGGCTAAAAGAGTATACTGTAACTACCACCTTCATTCATGAATTACCTAATTGTCCCTCTCTCCCCAGGACATTAGCTTGTTGTCTGTTTCTTCCAGAGGAAGACTTCACACAGTGCCAAAAGCTCGGGTGTAAATTAAATAAATGGGCTTCATTTTCTAAGTTGTGTGAAATGCAGAAGGAGCATGTGGTCTTCTTTCCTCTAGCAATGGTCACACTTGATTCTGGGGACAAGTTATCAAGTAGCCACCAGTAGCCCTGGTTAATGGGAGAAGGGAGAGGTTAGGTGCACTCTGAGTTTGGCACAGCCTTTTTCCTCTATGACTCTGTTTAGACTTATATAGAGCAGTTAAATCACAGCAACTATCATTTATTGAATAGCAACCAGGTGGCAGGCACATACATTATCTCTGATCTCGTGGCAGTTTGCAAAGCACATGTTATTCTCTATACCAGCCGTTTTCAGCCGGTGTGCTGTGGCGTGCTGCTGGGCCGCAAGGCTTCTTAAAACATGCGATACCTGTCTATTTAGTCAGGGCCACTGATCTCTTTTCCCTTAATTGTCAAATAAAAAAATGACAGCAGTCAACACAAGAATAGCCATCTGGTGCAAATGAATCAAAATTATACCAATTTTTTTGTCAGATCGGCAAAAAATATATTTTTTGGTGTGCTGCACAATTTCAGTAATTAGTTTATGTGTGTCGTGAGATGAAAATGGTTGAAAATTGCTGATCTATACTATAGATACTAGTACTGTAGGTATTAGTACCTATAGGTATTTATAGATACTATACTACAATAGATACTATACATTAGGTATTAGTATCTACACTATTAACATTTGAGTCTCAAAGGTTAAGTAACTTGTCTATGGTCGCATGAGAGACAGAAATAAGATTTAAACCTGGATCTCATCTAACTCCAGTATTCTCTGCACAACTTCTGAGACCCTTTGCAAGAAACACTCTGCAGTGGTTAAGCCTATGGACCCTAGAGACAGAATACCTGGATCCAGAATTCACTAGCTCTAAGGTTTTACACAAGTTTTTGAGCTTCTTTAAGCCTTTGTTTTCTCATCAGTCTATAGCAATAGTACTTAGTGCACAGGGTTAAATTATGCTTTGGTGCAGGAGTACCAAAATGCAAGTGCAAGTGCTTATCGCATTCCTTGGCCAGTAATAAGCACTCAGTGCACGGTGGTGGTTGTGGTTTTCATTGTTGCTTATATGTTATGCTCCCTCCCAAAGCAGAATTAATTCAAATTCTGCAAGGGAGCAGGGGCCCTTGCCACAGTAGCCACCAACAGTAGGTGCCCAATAAATTTTTGTTAATGATTTCTATGGTTTGCCTAATAAGGTATGCTCTGTCTGGGCAAGGCATATGTGTGCTTTATTTTTATTTTTATTTACATTCTCTAGAGTCTCTTTTTTCCCCCTTATATATGTGCACACATACATGCACCCATATGAATGTATATTCAATAGCATATATACAGGGTGGCAATTTATCATTATTCATTTATATTAATGATGCCACAATGCCAGAGAAGTATTTTATTTCAGAGTTTATCATATGGTGGAAATAACATTTCTGCATCTGAAATTGATATTAAATACTTAATATCAATATAACGCACGTACTTTGAAGATTACTAAAGAATAAATTTTGGAAAAAATATCACATAGAAAAAAGTGTGTGTGTGTGTGTGTGTGTGTGTGTGCGCGCGTGTGTACCATACCATTCATTTACTATCTAGGTTTGATGCTGCCAAGTTCATCAATTATATTTTGGGGAGGCAACAATTATTCTTACAGTATATTCATATTATATCGATAAATATAGATGGTAAGCAACAGTTGTTCCTTCCCAAACTGTTCAGTCTAACAGAGAAAAATTAATACCCCATAATCAAGTTGGTTTCCTATTGTATGCATGTTCAAGAAGGCAAGCAAGATCCATAAGATATGGCCACAACTGTCCACAGTCACCCTCTGAGCCAAAAAGCACAGAGATTTGAGGCATTAGGGGTTAGGAACCCTGGATAGAAAGTTGAGGAAAGTCATCTCTCTCTCCCAATCCCACCAAGTGTAATACAACAACCTCTCTAGGAGTAGCGGGCCATCACCCTTGAATAAAGAAGACAGCGAGCTATGTGAAAGCAATGACCTTTAGGACACTTGCACTGACTCTTCCCTCTTCTAGAAATGCTCCACCAATAGATAGCCACATACTGTCTCACTTCTTTTCAGTCTTTGCTCATAGGTTACCTTCCCAATGAGGCCCACCCTGATCCTGTTTAGAATGGCAACACTCTCCCCTCAACACTCCTGATTCCCTTTACCCTGACATATTGTTCTATTTTTTCATACTACTTAATTTACTTATTAGATTTAGTATTTACTGTCAATCACCCCACTCTAAAATGTAAAGTCCTTGAGGGCAGGAATTTTTGCCCATTTTGTTCCTCATTGTATCCCAAGACCCTAGAGAAGTACCTAGAACATAACAGGTGCTCAATAAATATTTGTTGAATGACAGTTCTGTAGATGATAATAACTACAAAGAAGAGACATTGTTCAAGGTAGACAGGTATGTTCCTAATAAAATATAAAATTTGCATCTTCAAATAATGGACAATTACAAAAATAAAATTCCTTTGGGAAGGAAGAAGAATAAAAAATAAATCAACTCTCTGTCTCAAATAGTATCACAATTCTCCAGGCCTTTTTCAATGGCTTTTTAAAATATCTGTCTCATTCAGATCCCTAGCATTACTGGGTTAAGGTGCTATAAGAGCATTTCACACCAAATACACTCCAAGTACAGTGTGAAATAGTTGCTCCCTTATACCCAATATTTTAAGTTTATGCAAGGATATTATTTCAGAATCTAGTGCCCATCTCCCATTTACATTCATCTTTACCCGTAGTATATCAGTTCTACCCAACCACAATTAAGGTATTACCAGAGTATTTCTACCTTGTTTGACCATATAACTGACACTGTAAAAATAGAAAAAATCAATTGTATCATAACCAACACAACTTAACACCCTTATTCATCCTTCCCTAATTTTTTACACTCTTTCCCCTTAAAGTTGGCCAATAGTTACAAATCTTTATCTTTATTACCATGTACATTTTTGCCATGTACATATATAACTTAATAGCTAGATTGGTAATCACAAAAGTTAAGTGCATGATCATTTTTTAACAAAATATACATGTTATGAACTTCAAGACATTTCAAGACTTCTGATTTAAGATTTCTCTTGGAAAGTAATTCTGTTATCTTCACTAGAATGGATTGAATCTAGCTTGGGGGTGATGGTAAAATCAGAGTGACTTTAAAAAGTAAATCTAATTCAAGTGAGAGGAAGCATATATGCTCTTACCAAACATGGATCTAAAATCACTAGAAATGCTGAATGGTTGTTAAAACATTGAGAGCTCTCCCTTAGTACAGAGTCAGCCATGTACTTTTGAACAGAGTGTTACTAGGACAAAAGTTTAAATCTCATGCAAAAGTAATAGAATTAAGTGTGTCCTTGATGAATGGTATTTTTAAAAAGTTTTCTTTAAAAAACACTCCACTCACATAAAACCCTCCAATCCTGATTGACCGTCGTCACTGTGATTTCCTGATCTATGACTTCTTTGTCTCCAACTCCATGCTCTGATTGCAACTGTCACTGAGTCACACAGCCTGCTCTAGGCATGGGGCCAATTTGATTACAACAACTGCTTGTGTGACAGAGAAAGGTGGTTTTCAGGGCCCTAGCAAATGGCTCACCCAAGCTCCTGACTCTGGGGCATAAATTTTGACTGTCATTCACAAGATGAAAAATAAACATCTGCCTCACCTAGTAAACCAGCAACCTGGAAAATACTTATGAACACAGAGTTCTGTCACCAGGACACAGTGGGAGTGATCAGATGGATCACACTCTCGCCTCGACATAAGTAGACACGAGCACGACCACATTCCTCAAAAGCACAATTCCCGTGCACTCGATACATTTGCAATCTGATTTTTATTTTCCAGGGTTACAATTGTAGCTGACTCATTTTTGAATCCCAGGTGCCTAGTACATGGTATATGCATATAAAATGTTTATTTAACTGAAGTGAAATGAAAATAAGAAGTCACTTAGAGGCAGAAAGGTACCTACTTGTTAGCCTTATCCACCCAAAACGCTGCTAATTAAGGGGTAGGTAGTGGGAATAGAAGCACTTTTTCAATCTTTAAAACTGAACAATCTTTAAAATTTTTCAGTTTTAAATTAGTTTTTTTTTTAGTTTGATGGACACCAAGCCCTATTTTTTAACTTGTCAAATAATAGGGTATTCTACTAATGTAATTAAGACAATAAAAATTATTTATGTAAATAAGATGTCCTAACCAGTATGACTCCTATACAGGATATCACTCTGTATTTATTTTCATGTTCCCATGTTTCCCTTTCTGGTTTCCATCTAAAACATAACCTAGATCATTAAAATTTGTCAAACCCCTAGAAAGAAACAAGCCTTTTACTATAAAATATATTTTGCATTTGACTGATAGTATACCTTTGTTTCATTTATATAGTTCACCTGAAAACACTTATTAAACTGAGTCCAGTTAGCCATTTGTGGGAGAGAAAAATAGACTGAAATATAACCATTGTAGCTACCATATAATGAATACTTCTTGGGCTCCACTCCTATGCTAGTGCTTTACATGTATTAATCAAACAAACTTATGTGGCTGTTACTACTGTTCTTATGGCCACTTTACAAAGGAAGAACATTAGAGAGGTTAAGTAATGTGCTCAAGGTCACCTGTCTAATAAGTAGTGAGCTGAAGTTCAGCCCACGGCTCTTTGACCCCCGCAGCCCAGTTCTTTCCTGTTCACACGCAGAGGTAGAACCAAAAGAGAAGATGCATTTTCTTATTCAAGCCAGCAGTTCGGATGGCAAATGAGACACATGTGCCTGAAACAACTTAAATGATTCTAAAGGAAATACAAAAGGAAAAATAAGGTGGCCTGGGCAAAGGGTCTCTTTCTAGTAAAGTAAATCAACTTTATATAAGCAAAGTAGAACTTGGGAAAGTCTATCCCCGGCCGGAAAGAATCTGCAATTTTTAGTCATCCCCACACTTCCTCCCTCTAGAATATTCATCTCCCAGCTCAGCCAGCATTTCTGTGTTTTTGTTTGGCAGCTGGGTGTCCCGGAGGGCAGTCCGCTTTCCATAGATTTCTGGCCTCAGTAGAAATGCACCCTCCTTCCCTCTTAGCGAAGTCAAAGCTGGAGGTTTTCTAAAAAAGGATTCTATTAAGAAATGAGGGGAAATGAACAAGGCGGAAGAAGAAAAGGGGGGGAGGCAAAAAAAAAAAAAAAATGAGAGCAATAAAAGAACATTTGAAATTACGAAAATTAATGTTTACAAAGGGCTGCCTTTTTTTGTTGTTTTTGTATTGTTGCTTTATTTTGCTTTGTTTTGTTTTTCAGCCCTTAGCAAAATTTACTCAGAAACCTGTCTTTTCAATTTAGTAAATTCAAAGATCTCAAGTTTCTTTCTTTGCCTTTGATTGGAGGTGGGGAGAGGTGACAGCTAAGGTTTCTCTGTGCCTATCGTGCATGTATTATCTTATCTCACTATGAGGACATGATGGAAGTGTTATTATGGTCGGCTTTTACAAAACAGAAAACTGAGGTCCAGAAAAATGAAATTCCCTCTCAACGGGCCTTTAGCCAGTCGGAGGCAGGGAAGAGCAGGGTTTCTGGCCAGGCTCCTTGGGCCACAGTGCCACTCGGCAGCCTGCAGAGCTCTCCCCGCGCTGGTCCTGAGGCGCTTCCTTCTGCCATTCAGTCTGCATTCCCTCCTCCAATAGTTCTCCAGGAAAAGCAGAAGTCAGCCTGGAACAGCACGCCTAAGGGCGGGGCTCAGAGGGTGCCTGCAAAGACTCTTAGGACACTTGGCTTCAGATCCTTATGGATGATCCGTGTGTGCCTGCGTGATCTTTTTTTTTTAAATATATATATATCTTTATTGATTTCAGAGAGAAAGGAGAGGGAGAGAGAGAAACATCAATGATGAGAGAGTCATTGATCGGCTGCAGCCCGCAACCCGCGCATGGGCCCTGACCGGGAATCGAACCCCCATCGCCTAGATCCTAGGTCGGTGCTCAATGGCTGAGCCACGCCCGGCCGGGCTGACCACATGATCTTAACCTTCCTGGTGCGATTTCCTCATCTGTAAAATGGGGATGAATAATGGTGCCCCCACTTCACAGGATGAGAGCTAACTATGGAAACACAAACCTAAGTGAAGTAATTTGAACAGCGTCTGGCACAGATAGGCACTACATAATTACAAAATGCTGCTATTAGGGAAGTTGTCGCCTGGGAAGGAATAAGAAATTAGGGCTTTAACCAACTTCCTAAAATATGGCCTATGAGTACTCAGAGTCGCTCTGCTGCTGATGGCTTAGCTCCACGAGTTGGGACAATAATGACAAGCAGCAATGAACACCCAGAAGACAGAAATACCTGGGACTTGGTGTCAATAAAATCTATGATATTGATCTTGAAGTAATGGTTCATCTGGAAGAAAACAAACCCTGTGGTTAAAAGATAAACTGAGGCATATTACATTTTTATTTTATTGAGCAAAAATCGATTCAAATAGGGCAGAGACAAACCGGAAGTGGTTAGGAGCGCTTCACCACCAACAGCTCATTAGTGGAAAGACTTTTTTTCTGTTATATACACAAGAGGCACAAGCAAACCAAAGCAATCGTTTGATTGGCTACAGCTCAAACATTTGTCTTATTTGGAAAATCCTAGTTGGATTTTTCCAAATTTGTGATTGGTTGTCCTTAGGTTTCGATTTCTTTGCCTTGAGGCCTTTCAGGCTTCAGCTTTGGTTTGCTTTGTAGACTACTAAGGCACTGAATCCATCTCAGCCTAATGGCCTCTTTGTTCAATTAAACACTGTGTTGGCCATAGTATGTATATTTCTTTGAGCAAAAGAAAAACTACAAATAAACAGTTATTTATCTTGGGGCTGGAACGACCTTCTGAGTTGATAGTTCAGTGCTTTCACTACACTCAGCCACAGCCTTCCAACTCCCCTTCATTCCAATACAGATGTTAGGGAAACACAAGAGAAGGCAGATTGAAAGCCCTAAATGTGAAATATTCCCCCAAATGGACTCTTCCTCTTAAAGGAAAATTTTATTCTTCTATTAAAAAGATATCTATCTACTTACCTACATAGAAAGAGAATTACATCATTTGGAGGATTGGGGAAAGGACATTTTATAATAATGCCCATTTAAAGAAAACTTCATTGAACAATGTACAGCTTCAAGTGAGGCCTGTTTTCAATGGCCTGAAGGATTTAAATGGGTCATTTTAAGATAGATGGATTGTTTGTGAGATAGACTGGTTAAGAATAGCCACCAAGTCTTTGACATAAATAATAATCCTTTAAGCAAAATTAATATTCCTGCTATAATATATGTTGAATTTATGTATGAATCCTACCTTCTCTCTTACCTGTAGAACTTTCCAGTTATTCTTAGAATACTTGGGAAATTTCATTTTTAATAGGTTCTTTCGGAAATTCTGATGCACACCAAAATTTGGAATTACTGACATACTTTTGGTTGTCCCATGGTACATTACAAGGACATGATATTGTTTAATCAATCTCCTTTTCTTGGACATTTAGGTCTAATCTAAGTTTTCACCATTATAGATCTTGGTGTGATGACCATCTTTATACAACAGCTAACATTTATTTCATGTTTTTCATGTGCGAGCCACTATACTACACATTTATTTCCTCAAGACAAATTCTTAAGAGGTAGAATTCCAAAGATCAGTTTTGTGTATTTTTAAGGCTTTTGATCCCATTACCTAGATGCTACTCCAGAAGGTTTGTTCTCTGGCCACTTTTGAGTGGGAAAACACTGAGAGCTATGTCACATGAAGACTAGCATTCAGCTATGAGCTCAGTAAGCACCCACAAACAGTGCCTCATTCAAGACACTTAGAAAAGATCCAGCACAACATCCTGACTGGAGCATTAGAGCATCATATCTTAGCTGCTGTTGTTGCTAAAAGCAGCACTCCTGAGTGGTTGCTTCCAGGAATGCCTATCCAGAATCCGGCCACAGAGACTGTATGCTGTTTCTGGGAACTGGCACATTTCACATGCTGTCCCTTCTAGGGCCTGTCAAGGCATAGCCAACCATCTCCAGCAGTCAAAGGAACAAAAGACAGTGTAGAAATGCTGGACCCAAGAATATTTTTTATAGAATTCAATATGAAAATGTTCTAATATCAGAAAAAAAAAAATGCACAGACCTGTGCACCCAGGTAGTTAAAAAATTAAAGCAAGCCTAGCCCTGGCTGGTATGGCTCAGTTGGTTGAGTGTTGTCTGGTGTACCAAATGTCACCGGTTCCATTCTAAGTCAGAGCACATGCCCAGATTGGGGGTTCAGTCCCCAGTTGGATGCATGCAGGAGGCAGCTGATCGATGTTTCTCTCACATCAATGTTTCTTTCTCCCTCTCCTTCCCTCTCTCTCTAAAAAAAATCAATAAAAATATATTTTTAAAAAGGAAATTAAAGCAAGCCTAAAAAAATTAATCAGGCAGGCATACTGGAGTCATCCAGTGAGCAAAAGTGAAATGCTTTTCCTTTTCATTTCTCCTAGATTTTCATGGAATAAAATGCATGGAGACTTCCTAATAATATGAATTACCTGTTCATATCATATCTTAGCCTTGTAATATGGGGAGGAAGAAATTGTTTGGAAGTGTGGCATTTTTCCATGTAAGACCGGTATGA
This sequence comes from Miniopterus schreibersii, assembly GCF_964146895.1. Lineage (NCBI taxonomy): Eukaryota > Metazoa > Chordata > Mammalia > Chiroptera > Miniopteridae > Miniopterus > Miniopterus schreibersii. Next base: position 141,068,577 of record NC_138101.1, read on the forward strand.
GATTTTTTGGCTACCTAAATAGAAATTTTAAAAATCACAACAGTGGCTCATTATAATGCTAGCACTGGGAGAAAAAGCCATCTCGTTTTCAAAGAAATCTTGTTGATTTAATGAACATAATTGGATCACTTAGGATCTGTGTACAAATAGTGAAATGCAGGGCTAATCACCTTTGCATAAAGCAGAGTTAAACCACTTGCTATCATGAATATGTAGAATTTTGAAACTGGAATGGATTTTATATTTAATTGGCTCCTCTCATCCTTTTAACAACATAGTAAAAGTAGGGCCCTGGCCAGTGTGGCTCAGTTGGTTGGAGTGTCCACCCATAAACCAAAAGGCTTCGGGTTCAATCCCTGGTCAGGGTGTGTACAGGAGACAACGGATCGATGTTTCTCTCTCACATCGATGCTGCTTTCTGTGTCTCCCTTTGTCTCTTTAAAACTAAATAATAATAATAATACAGAACAAAAATAACATAGTAAAAGTAGGAATTATAAACAATTTCAATAGAGATTGTCTAGTCCCCACTTTTATTGATTTGGTAACTAAGGCATAGAGAATTAAGTGAACTGAAGGTCACCTAGCTGGCAAATGGAAAGTGCAATGGATGTCTGACTGTACACCAATACTCAATTTAGTGTCCATTCCTTTATTTTCTTCCCCTTTTGGTGTTCCAAAAATATTTCCAAAGAATTTTCAATCATTACATATAAATGTTCCTCCCTTGAGGCAAAGTAGTAAATGGGGCATCATACTACTAAGTAAAGGTGTTTAGTTTTTCCTTTCCACTTACAATGTGCCTCCTGTGCGGTGAAAACATCCCTAAAAGCCTTGTGCATATTAAACATGCATCTTGTGACTGGCTGTCTATTAGAGCAACTCTTCATATGGATATTAGAAAAGCTAATGTTGGAATCAATGGCATGTGGGGAAGCAATCAAGAGGCAGAGAGAATGGGTTCTAGAATTTTCTATGTGAAAGATTAAGTGCAATGATTTTTAAAAAGAAGCTGTTTAAAAGAAGGGAGATCAGAAGCCCTGGTCAGGTGGCTCAGTAGGTTGGAGTGTTGTCCTGTACACTAAAAGGCTGTGGGTTCAATTCCCAGCCAGGGCACTCACCCAGGTTGCGGGTCTGATCCTCGGTCTGGGTGCTTGTGGGAGACAACCAATGCATGTTTCTCTCTCTCTCTCTCTCTCTCTCTCTCTCTCCTCCCCCCTTCCCCTTCTCTAAAATCAATAAAATTTAAAAAGGGAGGTCAGAAGACAATCTGTTTCACCTAAGAAGCAGTATAGTGAAGACAAGGAAAACTTTTGTGGTGTTTGTTTCCTGTTGTAGCCAACCTGAGCACCTGAAACCAGGTCTGGCACATAGTAAATGATTAGTAAATGTCTCTTGAATAAAAGAACATGAGCCTGTCCTCAGGAGGCCTGAGATCCAATTCTGAATTCCTCACTAGCCTTGGTCAACCCACTTTTCTGAGCGTCAGTGTCATCACCTGTTCCATGAAAGGCTTGGACTAAATTATTTCTTTGGTAGATACAGATACTTTTTTCTGCCAAGCTCTCCCTTAGTGGGGGCCTGCCCCCCTTCATCTCTATCATCTGTATGATTATAATGGGATCACACTAGTAATTCCCAAATCAGTCAAATCTAAGCCTTCCCCTGGACAATGTTGACTGGTCCAGGCATAGGCACCCCCAAGCTAGGCCAATACGAGTTTTTTCCAAAGAATTTCAGAATTAGAACCAAAAAAATTTAATATTAGCCTCCTTCTCGTGGCTGAAACTTAGAAAATACAAACCTGCAACTGGCTGGTGGGCCGCCTCCCCCAGTTTGATCTGAGTGGTAGCAGTATCCAATAGATAGAAGAAAAAAACGGACACAGAAGTCAAGCAGAGACACAGAAACAACTTTCAGATCCATGATCCTAGTTGAATCAGAGGTCCTATGCATTCCTGTCCTTTATATAATTAGATGCCTTAGAATCCTCACATTAAATTCCCCAATTAAAAATATTAAATTAATCACTTATCTATTAAATTATCTATTGAGATGAAAATAATTTTATCCAATAAATTATAATATCTTTCTTTTCCCTAACTTTTTTATTGATTTTAGAAAGGGGGGGGAGAGAGAGAGGCATCAATTTGTTGTTCCATTTATTTATGCATTCATTGGTTGATTCTTGTATGTGCCCTGACTGGAGATTGTACCCGAAACCTTGGCATATTGGGATAACACTCTAACCAACTAAGCTACCTAGCCAGGGCTACATACTGATTTTATTTGGGGCTGTATTTTTTAAATTACCAATAGGGATATATTCTATTCTTTGAATGATCTTGGGAACAGAGTTAATGATAAGCAGAATTATATTATGCAAATAATGCTAGACTTGGTCAGAGTCAGAGAACATGAACTCAGATCCTGACCTGCTTCTTACCAGCTACGTAAGCTTGGGCAAATAACTTCACCTTTTTGAATCTTCAGTTTCCACACCTGCTAAATTGTTATATCAGGCTTACATGAGATAATGTACATAGGACTGAACAGAGTACCTGGTACACAAATTTTAAAATAATGCATAAATGTCAAATATATTATCGAACACTTCGATTTTCTTAGAATCTCTCAATATATCACATGTTATCACTAATAAACACATAAAAAGGCAATATTCAAATCTGTAAAGTAAGTTTTCTTAAGATTAGGAAGATTCATCGAAGTACCTTAGTCTAATTATTGGATAATAATTATTCCTCAGGCAGTTGCAGCAGAATAAAAGTTTTCCTTTCCTTTCTTCTATTATTACCCAAATAGCGTCTTCTCAGTTTCATTTCAATCCCTGGCTTTATAAAGAAACACCCAAATAATATCATTCACACATGACCAGAGGTAGAGAACCTTGGCAAGAAATTACACCCAAATATTTTGGCTTGGGCTTTTATACTACTTTCTTTTTGTACCTTTCCCCCCTTCATGAATGGCCTGGCCAGACAGGAAGGAATTGGAATGAAAGAGTGGAATTTGGCTGGAAGGAAAAGTTCCAGCTGTCCTTGTATTTTTGTTCGAGAACAAATTCTCATGCCACTGGAGGGGAGTTTTAACCTGAGCCTGGGTAGCATCGTGGTATGGAACAGGGCTTCTGGACCCTAGCGCTGCTGACATAGTAAGCGGAACAGTTCTTTGTTGTGAGGGGCCCTCCTTACTAGTATCCCTGGCCTCTACTTACTAGATGCCAGTGGTATTCTCCTTCTCCCTGCCCCAGTTGTGACAACTAAAAATATCCCCAGATACCACCAAATGCCCAAGAGTCAGTGGGTGCAAAATCGCCCCCTGTTGAGTACAACTATCATGTAATGATTCCCCATAATCTTTTCTACTGTGTTGAAGATGAAGCGGCGTCCAATTCGCCAAGGTTGGGGGTTCGATCCCAGTCAGGGCACATACAAGAATCAACCAATGAATGCATAAATGGGTGGAACAACAAATCCATGTTTCTTTCTCTCTCTCTCTCTCTCTCAAAATCAATAAATAAAAATTAAAAAAAGAAATCCAAATTTTACTGTTTCTTCTAGAATATTTTAAGGACACACTTTGTAAACATTTGGCCTCCAACTTATATTATGCCTAAAAGCTCAAATCATATAATGAGTGTAGAGTCAATCTCATCTTCCTTTGTAAGAGTCCACACCTCTACAGTTTTGTGAGTCTTAGAAGGACAGCAAGGCAAGATGCCAGAACAATATCCCCAAGCTGAAAGAAGTACGCCTGATGTGGGTGTGAAGGGGGGGCCGGGCCACGGGCTTAGGCATGAGGAATACGGACCCCACAATGCAGGGCATTTCCCTGGTGCTGATATGAGCAAGCTCCATCGGGTTGGCCACTGGGTGGGTGGCATGAATCAGAAGGTAATTTTCCCCATTTCTTTCTTTCTTATCTCTTCCCTTTTCTTTTCTTTTTCATCTTTATTTTTCATTCTTTTTTCTCCTCTTATCTCCCACTTTCCCCCCCTCCCCTCTCTTCTGCTACTATTTTAGTCAAACACTGGTCATGGGAGTTCAGCATTGACTGGGATGGGGCTCTGGAACCAGGTGGCCTGAGTTCGAATCAGAACTCTGCTACTTTCTTTCTGTGAACCTACTTCAGCAAGTTATTTAACCTTGTGTGCTTTCATTTCCTCACCAAGAAAATGGAGATACGAAAATTAACATATGTTAAAGGTCATGGGACAGTGCCAGGCATGCAGCAAGCAACCAATAAATGTTAGCTATTATGATTATCTTCAAGTCCTCCACCAGGGAAGAGCATGTGCCACAATTTTATATAAAAAAGCCCAGCAACAATTGCCCATTTGTATTTATGGAGTGGATTATTCTATATTACTGGTCTGGGAGAGGAGAAAATTAGGTGTCTGTGTTTTAGGAATAATGCTGGTTTTATTTAACACCTTTGTGTCAGGGAAGCTGTGCTAGGGGAATACTATGGACAAATGTAATAGAACTTAATATAGTAAAAGAACATAAGTAGTTCCATTAAATTTCTCCCTGATGCATTGTTATTGCTGGTCTGAATATAATGTATACAGTGCTTCTGCATGACTGGAGAAAAAGCAGATTTTAAAATTACATAAATAAAAATAGAATATCAAATACAGGAAAGATAATTTTGCAAAACCTTTCAAAATAATACTTTTATTTTTATCTATTACTTTTCTTAGGAAAGAAAGTGACCCACTGGTAATAATGTTTAATATATGAATATTTTCATAACACTTCATGACAATATTTAGCTGAGGGTACAGCTAAGGAAGTTGAGGCAAAGAGAAATTAATGAGAAACAGGATTAGGAAATTCACTGAAGAAGAAACATGAATAAAACTAAACCAAGTAATTAGGGAAATGGAAAATAAAATGAAAATAAGATATTGGGGGTGGGGGTGGATATTACAATGGCAAAAATTAAAAGAGATTGTTTATATAAAAGTTGAATGAGGGTATAAAGAAAAGAGTACTCTCCTACTGGTGAGAAAATAATTAATTAAAAATGGAACAGTATTTTTAGAAGACAATTGATCATTACCTTCTATTATTTAAAATGTTCATTCTCCCTCAGCCAGTGTGGCTCAGCAGTTGAGCATCGGCCTAGGATCCAGGCGATCGGGGTTCAGTTGCGGGTCAGGGCACATGCCCAGCTGCGAGCTTGATCCCCAGCGGGGGGCGTGCAGGAAGCAACAGATCAACGACTCTCTCATCATTGATGTTTCTATCTCTCTCCCTCCCTTCCTCTCTCTGAAATCAATAAAGACATATTAAAAAAAGAAAAGTTCATCCTCTATGACCTTGCAATTTCACTTACATAAATCTTTGACAGAAATCTTCACCTTTAAACCCAAAGATGAATGTGCAATTATGCTCACTGAAACATTGTTTCTAATAGATATAGAACAAAATCTGGAAACAATCAATGATTGATGTCTATTTACAGAGAAGGGATAAATAAATTCTAGTATGCCTACATTGTAAAATACTGTATAACAATATTTAAAAGAATGAACACTAATACTGAAAATGTACATGGTATGTTAAAAAAAAGTAGAATACTATTTAAAACTTGTGTTTATTATATATGTGTAAATATAGGTAAAATAATCTGAATTGTGTATTCGAAAGTGTTAGTAGTGGTCACCTTTGAGGCAAGTTGAATTAGAGTTCTCACTTTTATTCTATACTACTTTTCTATAGAATTCTAAGTTTTTACAAGGACCATTTGTTGTAATTTAAAAATAAAAAAGGGCAATTTAATATTTTTGCCTTTGCACTTGGGGATTACTAGGGTGCAACAGACCACTTCTGTCAACATTGTTGAGTGTACAATAGTATACATTTGGGGAAGATAAAAGAAATTTTAGAAGCCAAGGCCCCTGTTACGTCCATTTGATATTCAGAACATACACTAGGAACCTAAAAACACTTTTTGGAATCAAATAAACACACAAAAATATGTCCAGTATAGAATTTTTACATGTGTTCAAAGGAGACAAGAGAAATGGAAGGCCCAGTGAAAACTACATTGGGATGGATGAGGTGAGAGCAGGACAGGTGGCCTTGGACATTTAGTACACAAAAAGTAACCAGAGAGTTCTTGAGATGGGAATCAAAACAAGGTGCCTGTGTAAAAGATTATTTCCTCAGAGTATTTAGGTACTAACTGGGAGATTGCTCAAATATACCAAAAGGACCTCTACAATAAATAACTAGCAGAAACGTAACTGAAAAAAATCCATCAAGTCACCGTATGGTAATAGAAGGACGTTCTCCCAGGGAAAATGAGGATAGGTGTTGGTGAAAAGGGTAACACTTAAATAGGGTGAAGGCTGGGGACCAGCTGTGAAAGCTTTATCCTCATGGGGCTTCATCTTCAGCATTTTGGCTTTGCCTTTATATAAAAGTGTGCAAAAAAGAACCAAAGATTGATCAAATCTCTCTTAGCTCCAATTGTCCCTTGGGAGGTTGAAGTTATATAACCATCAGCATTTTTTTCTTTCTTTCTATTTACCATCTCCTTGGACACATGGGTGAAGCCATATTCAAGCAGGACTTTTCATTTCATTGTTCTTGTTTATAATTCACAATAACGTTTAATGGTAACTCACCTGCTGTTAATCCTCTGTTTTATGTGAAGCAAAATCAATTGCTCCCATAGCACTTTATTCGAATTCCTACAGCACTTACCATGGTAATGGTAATTTACCAATTTTCATCTTCACTGATGTCAAGGACTGCTTTAATTTCATCTCTATTATTGAGCCTGGCCTATAAAATCAATCAATTAATTAATATTTTGGATACAGATATCTTCTTTGAGTTTGTTGAAGATGGATTCTTTGAGAGTTGATCCTAAGCCACTCTCTAATGAATTCTAATGATAATTTCTGAAGGTTTTCTCTATCCTTTACTGAGAACTTTCAGTTTTATAAAAGATCAATATCAAAAGTGAAGGTGATAAAAAAACACAAACAAGAAATAATTATTATTATTAGAATTAAATAAGCTACATTTCAAGTGATTTCCACTGAAATTTGACATTGCAGATATACGAAAAGAAAAGAAACTACAATCACACATAGTTAGAATTTATGGATTTGAATGAAAGCTTGGCAAAATCTCTAATGTCATTTATACATTTGAACAGATACGAGCTCCAGAGACATACATTGAAAACAGAAATTAAAAGTTGTCGTTTTGGAGTAATAAATTACTCTTACCATATAAAATCATATTTGATAAGCACCGATCAGATATCTCACTTTACGAGTTATTATACAAAAATAATTTGATACATATGAATATTTGGGTTCTATAAACACTTGGGAACAATGCAAAACTACAGACATTAAGCAAATACATAGTTAAGAATAGTGTCATGGAATATATCAAGAATAACTACAAATTAAAAAATAAAACATAAAAGAATAAATGCATTTCTAAGATGTAGACTAGACCAAATGCTCTAGGATCATAGAAAGCAATCTTCCCCCCCACCCCCATCAATTCTAAAAGGCGTTATGGAAAATACCAGGAGTTGTACTTAAAATAAGCCAAGACAATAAGGCAAGTAAAGAGAGACTGTTCAAAGTCCTTGGCACAGTTTGGCAGGGGACCCAGAAGGAAGACTGGCATATCCAACAAAGGAAGGAAACCTGGAATAAACAAAGATTGGCTAAGACCCAGAAGACGATAAGGGTGTGAAGTGTTTTAGGGCTTCCCGATAAAGAGCTTTGGCGCTGAGGGTGGCGGTCTCTAGTAGGAAAACAAGCCGGCGTCCTCTTAGGATTTTAAACTTTACAGAGAATGAAAATTTCTCTTTCTGGTGAGGTAAGAACTGGCCAGATGTCACCGGAACTGAAGTTTAAAATTAATTTTAAACAGAAATTTTCAATGTGGTGTGCATTTTAGATTTTATCATACAAAGATATTAAAGCTATTATCACAGGATTCCCAAATGGACGTATTTGAGAACGCTAATAAGATTAGTGTTGTTGGAGGAAGCAACAGCAGTTATTTTTATTGCTTGCCATGGCATGTATTCATATAACATCTTGTATTTTCTAAATGTTTCCTTTTGGTTTTCTGTCTCCCCAGCCAGTTGCAAGTTTCCGGAACGCAGGCCTCCTAGGAGCTAAAGCAGCCTTGAGGATTCTGCACCTACATATATTTGTATCCATCTTCTTCTCTCCAGCATCTGACCAGTGCCCAACTTGTTCTCTTCTGTAGACCACTGCAACAGCCTTTTTACTGGTCTCCAAAAGCTTACAATAGATCTAGGAAGCCATGGAACACGGAAAGGAAACATTTAGATAACACAAGGTGTTATACAACACAAATAATAAAAATACCTGCTATCTTTTCCCTCTAATACTGACATTTCCTTTATGATGCTCCTCCTCCCTTTGTCACCTAAATGTCTGTATTCCTTCCATTATAATTGTTCAACGATAAATTATGTACACACACACACACACACACATGCACACACACATTGCCAACACAGGTAGAGGTCCAAGAAATGCTTTTTAGGAAAATAGGGAGATTTGATAGAAAAGGGAAATGGGAAGGGGCAGGGAGGGAAGAAAGGGGCAGCCCTCAAATCATCTAGGCTTAACCCAGGGAGAAGCAGAGCCAAAGTGCTGTTCAGTGGTCTAAATCACAGACCAGAAAGAGGCTAACAGCATATCTGAACAAAAATCCTCTTACAGGGGGGCTAGGAAAAGGGCTGGAAATGATGGGTGGGTCTATCTTACTTTCATGCACTTGGAGGCTGGACAAGTATGAAGAAAAATATACCTAGTCGAGGTTAGGAAGGGCCACGATTAGAAAGAGATTATTTACAGCAGGGCTTCTTAAACTTTAATGTGCAGATGAGTCACCTGCGGATCTTGTTAAAATGCAGAGTATAACTGAGTAGGGCTGGGGTGGAGCCCAAGAGTCTGCATTTCTTTTTTAAATTGATTTTTAGAGAGAGAGGAAAGGAGAGAGAAACAGAGATGTGAGAGGGTAACATGGATAGGCTGCCTCCTGCACAGCCCCTCTCAGGGATCAAGGGATTGAGGGTTTGGGCTTGCAACCCCATCAGGTGCCCTGACCTGGGAATCGAACTGGCACCCTCCTGGTGCATGGTACCCAACCAACCAAGGCACACGGGCCAGGGCTCAAGAGTCTGCATTTCTGACAAGCTCCCAGGTGAAGCTTTGCTGCTTTCAATGGCAAGGATTTATTTTACAGTACTAAACATGAGCATTTAAAGTATTTTTATAAAATAAATAAATCAATGAATTAGTGCCTCCCAATATAGATATCTTCTGTAGGCTTATCACAGACTTTAATTATGAAGTTACCCTCCCTTTTACCCCGAGTTGATAGCAATGAAGACATAATCTGAGGTCAAAAGAGGGAATACAGTGCCCAGTTTCAAACAGACGATTATATACCTGAGAGCATAATCATTGTTAGATGTCTATATTAATAACAAGATAACCACCTGTGTTGCTTACAGCAACACAAATGCACATCAAAGTGCCCAACAGAATAGTCTGTGATGATAAAAATGTTCTATATCTCAACTATCCAATATGGTAGCCACTAATCACCTGTGGCTATTGAGCACTCGAAATGTGGCTAATACATGTGAGGAGTACATTTTTAATTTAATTTAATTTAATTCATTCAAATTTAAATAGCCACAGGTGCTGGCTAGTGGCCAGCATGATCGTCAAAGCTGCTAGTATTCCAAAAGACAGCCAGATGTTTTTTGCCCCCGATGGAAGTAGTCTTCCTATCAAGGGCTCAAGCATTTGCTACCAATTCATAAAAGAGACACCAGAGGTTTTCACTTCACACTCTGATGGTAGAAAGGAATTTATGGACCTGAGGTCGGCCCACAGGAGGCAGTTGATAACAGCTAAGGAATTAATCGTCTCGTTATCTAAAGTATGGCTGTCCTGCCAAGTCATTCTCCACAGTAATGACCTGAAGTGAAAGAATATCCTACTAAGGACCCTGTCTTTGACAAGTTATATATAATATTAAAACACACACACACACACACAGGCTTTTGAAGGAGAAAATTTGAGTTTGAGCTCTAGTCATATCTTCGCGAATGTTTGACCTCTGGTAAGTCACCTAACCTCTCTGATCTTCAGTTTCTAATCTTCCCTGTAAATTGGAGTTGATAATAATACCTAGTGGGTAAGGGTGTTGGAAAGGTAAGTTTCTGAGGGGCATAAGTTTTACAGTCCTATACAGTGGCTAATTACCATTGCTCACTAAAAGGGAAGTCAAATGCCATATTTAAAACAAAATCCAAGGAACTGCATAGACACTCTTGTTGTGTACTGAATTTGTGTTGCACGCACAGGGTCTTGGAAATCTTGCTGTAATGGGATTATCACCTTCACAGACTGAGCATGCCAAAGCTATCTGGGAGAAGGGTGGTAAGGGAGGAGTGCTTTATTTAGTATGTGGGGCCTAGTAAGCATCCTCCCTGCTAAGATTATACTGAAAATAAAGGAAATCGCAGACTGCTCATTTCCCTTGTACTAGTTGTAATCTTGTGGAAACTTCCTGTAGAAGGCAGTTATAGCATTAAAAGTAAACTGATTTCACACTCACCGGATACTACCAGACCAACAATTGCAGTCCTTTGGGAAAAAAATAAAATAGCGTACTTCTTTATACTTTGTATTAGTTTGGAAGAACATGGAAACCCTAGTGACGGAGAAACAGACTCATGCCAGAGGCAAGGAAACTATTTAGAAACATGGTTACCATTTAGTAATTCCACTGAGAGGCAGAGCTCATTAGCCAAGAGACTGGTTATGCGGAGAAAAAAAATCATTCATTAAACAAAGTACAGCATGAAAATAGTGTCCCCTTTGATCTAGGCACATATTAACTACAGTTTTAAAATATAAAATTTTAATAACATCTGCTAAGGGGTAACGTTAAGAGTAGATTTAGAAGTGGAAATGTGTACATGTATTTTATATTCTGTTAGAACCTCAAATGTTGGCATGGCCGTTTCCTCTTTTGGCTTTTTCAAGTATACACATATCTGCTGTGAGCTTATTAGTACAAGGCATGGTGTGTGTGAAATGCCGAACTGCAGCAGTATTCAAGTTACAATAGGAGGCCAGAGGGGACTCCTCATTTCCATCAGTGTCAGTCAATACAGTTTCATTTTTATATATGCACAAAGCTGTGGCATCATATTTCACTTGAAAAGCTTCCATTACTTAAAACCAATGTTGATGAGAACAACAAAAAATAGGAAATGCTGCCTCTGCCTTCAAGCCACTTAAAATGTAACTGGGAAAACAAACATAAACTCATGAAGTTAATTAGCGCCAAAAAAAAAAAAAAAAAAAAAGAGGGCAAGAAAATTACTAATAGAGGTTTAGAACAGTAAAGGTAAAAATAAAAGAATTTGAGAAGACAGCTCTGGCCAGGCAGCTCAGTTCATTGGAGCATCATCTCATACTCCAGAAAAGGTTGTGGGTTTGATTTCCTGTCAGGGAACACACCTAGGTTGAGGGTTCAATCCCTGGTTGGCGTGTGTGCGGGAGGCAACCAATTGATGTTTCTAGTTCTCTGTCTGTCTGTCTTTCTCTCTCTAAAGGATTAAAAGGAAAAACAATTAAAAGACTTTGAGAAGACAAATTCTGAGTTCCTAAGAAAAATGATCACTATGGACCAAGTGGTCTGGAAAGAGGGAGAAAGCCTTGAATTGGAGGCTCCATGCCATCTTCCAGTGCCTCCATGAGGACAGGCCATTTTACTGTCCTTGTGAACTCTGGTCCGATATCTACCTGGAACTCAGAACCCACTTGTACTTTCTTTACTTTGATGATTTCCTATAGTGACAATTACTTAGCAATTGTGCTGTTGGCCCATGGATGCTTTTGAAAATTAATCATCTATAACAGGTTAAGTGTTAAGTGGCTGTGGCTAATTCTTAAGCTCAGGACAGTAGTACTGAGAGCCATCTGGAAGCACCAACTAGTATAACCAGCCTCCTTCCCACAAAACCTTCTGAGAAAATATAAGAGCAAATGCAAGGGTCCCTTGCCCTCCTGACCCCGATATGGCCACAGAATCCTTCTTGACTAGTGCTAAACCAACCGAACGGAGTTGGGACTTAAGGTGAAACTGTGGCCTATATTTATCTTCTCACACAGCTTTTCAAGACTTGTCGAATCCGTCTTCCTTAGCTGAACCAGTTCTCCCGCCTTGACCTGACCTTAGCCTAAGATATACCTTGGGCCATCTTTTTTGTGTTCTGCTGGAATAGAGGCTTAAATTAGAGATATGTTCAGAGATGTGATGACACATGTAGGTGGAAAGAAAGGAGGAAGAGTCTGTGAAGGGCTAGGAAGGACCTGGCTTACTTCAGGGAAAAACACACCAAAAAACAGGTTTGTTAGTCCCATTCTAGATCTGTGATCACAATATCACAGTCTCTGGCGTGGGATCTAGGAGTCTGCATTAAAGCAGTACTTGCAGTGTACAGCATGTCTTCAAATAATATTTTATTCAACATAACCTTATTATAAGACAGGAAATTAACTCTTGTTTATATCAATTTGCCTATGGTAAAAGTGGTTTTGTTATACTTCGTTTCCCTTAAAGTCACAGAACCTATGAACATTGTGAGGACCTATAGTACTTCAAAAAAGAACTGTTTGGTGACTGTGTCTTGGTCATGGGATTGGGAACAATCTAAAAGCATTAATTCAGTCTGTTGATTATATCTTGCCCCTTTGGGTAAGCACTGTGTGTGAAAGTGACCTGTACAGGGCCTTGCAAATGACAGCCAAGATGGTTTTCATATCTTCTCCCAAAGCCTGTTATTGATAATTTCCCCGATGCACTTGAACCTCCAACAGATACACACTTCTTCAAAAGAAAACGAGGTTTTGCAAGTGACCCAACTTTTTTTAATCATAACTCTGAGAACTATCACTTACTGATGACTTACTAAGGGCCAGGGTATGTGCCTAGCAAGAGTGGTACGTAGGAAAAACCTGAGTTATTTATTGAATGATCAAGGCTATTGAATGATCAAGGCTTCACATTAAGCCTTCAGAGCAATTCCTACTGCCTTGTCATGGAGTTTATTATGTTCAGTAAAAGCTAGGACTTAGTGAGCTCTTAATCGGTTCTAAGTGCTTTATGTATATTTATACCTCATTAATCAGTACAGCAACTCTATGAGTTAGGTACACAGGCTGAGTTTAAGTAACTTGTCTAGAACACGAATTATAACTGATGGGACTTGACTCAAATCTGAGCAGTTGAAGAGGTCAACAGTAGTACTGGAAGGAGAGCAGGCCAGTCCCAGCACTCCCAGTCACAGGCTCTTAGCAGGAACAAGATAAAAAACAGACACAAAAACACCTCAGGTCCAGAGGTAACAGAGTAAGGTGTGATTACCTCAGATCCTCTCACCTCTCCCTGTCACCAACATTACCCCGACCTCCCTTTGAGCAAGGACAATGCTGCTGCTGAGGCAGGATGCAAGAAACCTCAGACATCAATGGAATGCTTTTTGGGGGCAGACTGACTGGTTTAGCTCCTTTAGTCATTCATCACACAGTTATTAAGCACCTACTATGTTCAAAACACTGCTAACAGACTAGTTAGTGCACGTGCTCCTGAGAACAGCAATCCCGAAACTTCCCGGAGACGGATGGCAGAAGACGAGTGCCAACTTGTGCGGGAGGTTCTCCCACTCTCTTCTTCCTCAGGAATTAGTCTCCCCCTCAAGGTGGCAGGAGCAGCAACCTTCATTAGCAGGTCGCACAAACCTGAGAATGAAGAGAAAAACATTGCGCACTGAGCTGGACCGATTACCTAGGGAGATGCATCAGAAAACCTGGAGCGCTCGCGACTCCTTCCCCCAGGCCGGACCATGCAGAGGCTGGCTTTCTAGGTAGAGGAGAGAGAAGAGAATTGCGGAGCGAGGGGCTCAGGGTCCTCTGGTGCAGGAGACCCCATACTCCATCATTAGAGTCCTCTGGTGCAGGAGACCCGATATTCCACCCCGCAACCCCAGCAGGCTCCCGTGCAAAAGCCTTCTGAGATGAATGCATACACTGTCCTCTGACAACGCAAACGTGACAGCTGCCTATTCAGTTCTCGTTCCGCCTCCGTTCCGAGCAGTTCATGCCACACAGGCATCTTCTGCGCTATAGTTATGCAACCTCACTCGCAGCGGGAGTGATTTCCTGTGCTTCTGCCTGCGCCAGATTCATGTAACACGCCTACCCCGGGCTTCAATGGAAGTCGTTCTCCATTAACAATCACTCGAGCTCTCGGAAATGAATGCCCTGCACAGCATACCCCTTGAGCAGTAAGAATCCAAGGTATTAAAACCAACTCTTTCTCTCTCTCACGCACGTGCGCGCGCGCGCGCGCACACACACACACACACACACACACACACACACTCGTGTGCATGCAGCTAGGACACTGCAGCAATGCAAGCCGAGGACGGCAGGCGGAGCTCTCTCCGTACAGCCCCTCTTCTAACCCCCACCAACTAAAGATGAACTCATGCCAGTTCCATTCTTTGCTCTGCAAGGAGAACACACACACACACGCACACACACGGCAGGACAGAGTAGCCTCCGATGTCCTCCTAGAGCACACTGTCACTCTAGCGTCTTGGTTCAAATAACCCGGATATTCCAAAGCGAGTAACGGGGGAGGACCGCGCCGCAACAATGCAACCTCGCGAGCAGCTCCCTGTGCAGCTCACACCCCCGCCCCCTTTCGCAGCGTGCCAAGAGTTTGGAGCGCGCGCACGCACACCGAGCGCCGCGCCTGGCATATCCCTCCGCCTCCCTCCTCCCTTTCCCCGCTCAGTGGCTCGACAACGATTTGGGAAATGAAGGGAGGAGGGAACTACTTTCCTGAAACTTGCTATGCTGCACACGACTTCGAGTTGCAGTGATTCGCTCGGAGGCCGCAGCTTCTGGTCCTCCTACCCGCACGCGCTCACAGCCCGGGCGCCCTGCTCTGCAACCCCACCCCGTGCTCACTTCGCCCCCCGGGGGGGGGAAGCCGGCGGCCGGGAGAAGTCGCCAGGGACTACTTCGCCTCCTCCTGCGGGCGCCCCCGGTTCGGGCAGCGGCGGCGGCGGCGGAAGGAGCGGGCGGCGTGAGCGCTTCCGCCGCCCCCCTCGCGGCTCCCCTCCGGCGGGTGTGAGGCGGTGAGGAGCTGGCCCGCCGAGCTGCTGCTGGGCACCGGCTGGCGGGGGACCTGCGGCCGCTCGTCTCGTTCTCAAGCTGCTTCTCGGGACCCTGACCCCCCCGCCGCCGGAGCGCTCCCTCTTCGCCGGCCCTGGTGGGGGCGATCGGCTCGCCTGCCTCCGCCGCCTCACGCGCTCCCCACCGCCCCCTCTCCCCCCTCTGGAGCCGTCCCGGCTGGAGCGTGTCTGGAGGAATCCACCGCCGCGAGGCCCCTCGCCCGGTTCTGCTCCTGCCTGAGGACCGCCCCGCTAGCTGCCGGGGGCTGAGCGGGCAGCCGGCTGCGACGCGGGAGATGGTGGGGTGGGCTCCGGCAGGACCGCGCCGCCGCCGCCCGGAGCCTGGGCTCGGCACCCCCCCGCCGGCCCCCACCGAGCGGAGCTCTGCTTCCTCCTCGCCGCATCCCTGAGGGAAGCGCCGCCTCTGCTCCGGGCTTCTCCGCCCGCTCGCCCGCTCCTTCCCGGCCGGACCCCGCCGCACTCCACCCCGGCGGCGGGAGGAGCAGCTCTCCAGTCAGCCTTTGCAGCCCCCCTTCCTTTTTTCTCTTCCACGCACCCTCCCGGGCCTCCTCTCATCTCTTGGCTGGGCGCAGAGACCAGGGAAGAGGCTGGGGTCGCCACGGCAGAGGTTGTTGCCGCCACCCCCCTGCGGGGGTGGCCGGGGTTCCCGGCTGGGGGGGCACCGTTCCGGGTGAGGCATCCACCATGGTGAGGCCCCTGAGCCACTGCCCCCGCGCCCCCCCGGCCATCGCTGCCTCCTGCCCCTCGGTGCTGCTGCTGCTCCTCCTGCTGTTGCTCCTCCATCTCCAGATCGGATCACGGTGAGGGAAAGATGAGCGAGGAGACGGCGACTTCTGACAACGAGTAAGCGCCTCATTGATCTTACTACCCCCCTTCCTCCGCTGTCCCCCAGACCCCTCGAAGACACGGGTGCGGGAAAGCGTGCAGCCCTGGAGAGTTCGGTGCATCTCGTTCTGCAGATAACATTTGATTTCTTTAGCCATTTAATTTTAATGGCAGCCGCCCCCCTCCCCATTTAGTTGCTTTCTTTGGGGGAAGGGTATCGAGGGTTGGGGTTGGATGGCAGTTTTACGTCCGGGAGATGGAGTAATGTGGATGGATAGGTGGAGGCAGGGCAGAAATTAGCCCTTTGCCTGGAAGACCTCCGGCCTGTCCTTTTTCACTTGAGCGTGCCAATCACCGTACCCTGAATATCCATCCTGCTTCCTTTATAGCTATTTCGCTTGGAAACTAATGTGTGGGAGCACCTCCTGCAGCAGCAAACTGCTCTTGAATCTTAATTCGATGAGTCAGTGACTCTTAAAAACCGATTAAGCCTCCACCCCCTCCCTTCCTTTTTTAAACTTATGACCTGTAAGATTCTTGTAAAAAATGGGGCTAGGGGAACATTTTTAGAATTTAATAGGATTAAGGACGCCTGGAGTGTGGGAGATGTTGAACCATTATATTTTACCTGAGCGAACATCAGACTTGTCTTTATCAGGTGCCCAGAAGGGTTTTGAATGCTGGTATTTGTTCTTCAGCTCTACGAAAATACACCGTTTACGTTGATGTAACATCTTAACAGTCTTTACATTGCTGCACATGCTGATGACTTCAGGGATTAACTTCTAGAGCATCCCGGTTAAAGTTTTTGTTTACGCGGGCTGTCCTTATGTTTTTCTAAACGAAATACTTTGCCTTTTACCATATTTTGCTCTCACGTAATCGCTGCCTGGAGAAGTAATGACGCGATGACAGTTTTCTGTTGGGGTGGGATTTCATTTCACGCAGGATCCTAGCAGGCGTTTTCTTGTAACTCAAATTTTGTCATCTTTTGAGGGTTGGAAAGAGTTAAGTGAGTTAGGGCTAGCCCTCGGACGCATTCCTTTAAATAAAGTGCATTCCTCGAGTCAGACCTTTTTGAGAGAACTTTCAAGTCCAAAGCCTAGGCCTGTTTAACATAAAATAGCTGGGGAAACGCTGAGCCGCGTCTTCCCTCCCCCGCCCGCCTTCCCCCGCCACACTCGCCTGATGAGCGGGTGTGGGAGAAGGTAGATTGCTGCAGTGTCAGTGCAGCCGAGAAGCAGAAGTGGCCGCCATGTTCTCTCTCTCTCTCTCTCTTTTTTTTTTTTGTGAATCGCCCTCATTTGCATAGCGCACTCTTCATTCATAAAAAAAATAATTAAACATCCATCACCTTGGACATCTTGAAAGGGTTTCCCAAGAAAAAAAAAAAAAAGTCGAAGCTCGATGGTCTTCGTGTCGATTTTTGAGTTGGGCAAGTCAGGAGAGTTCGAAGTTAGAGGTTAAATTCAAAAACGCACGCGCACCCAGACAACTACCCCTGTTCTCAGAATGTTGACACAGTTATGTGGGAAATATCAGTTCGGGGAGGTGCTGGGATCACGTGATCGCCTCCATTCATAAAATACCTGGCTGTCCATTCACAGTGCAGTGCACTGTCTCGCTGCCTTCCGCAGATTAGACCTGCTTTCCGAGAGATCAAGAAGTGCTGTAGCTCAGATAACGCTTCGTGAGGACGACAACTGCTGAAAATTCTGAACCGAAGCACGATAGTTTTTATAAGTATTTTTTAAGAAAGCAGCTTGGATCAAAATGTCAAGTTAATTTGAGAGATAGGAAAAGACTAATTACCATATTTAAAGTGAAATACTGAATACTACCTCCTCGTTGGGTGCAAGTAATAGAAGAGCAGATGAGGGAATGCGAATTGACACACGTGTAAAATACAGTTTCTAAACGGGCTCTTTTTGTAATACTTGCTGTGGACAAAGTCAGAGTGCAAGTTTTTGGTGTAGTGATGTCAGTGGATGATCTGGTTGTTACCCGAAAAATGAGTAAACATTCCTAGTTGGTTAATCCCGAAGACGTTGATACTTGAAACACTAAATGGCAACTTTTACTGGGAGGATTGCTTCTTTTTAAAAAAAATTTTAAATGTACTTAGTATGGGACAGCTTGGAAATAATCTCACTCACCCAGACTTTTAGAATTCTGTTTTCACAAATTTATCCTGCTTTATTAATGTTATTCCCTAGGAGTTTTGTTATGCTAGTTTTTATAGGACAAAATTAATGTTTTAGCATATAATATTTTGCTATTAGATGTTAACTCTTCATGGGGACAAACTCTTGGGGTTTTATTTAAATTTTTTTTAATAATTAGTAAGTGATGTGTTCATTTGGTAGTCAGTTTTATTAGGGTCAACATTGTGCATTAGCTAAACCACAGTGAACTTGTTTGGAATGTAACTTTTTTTGTGGTAATTTATATATCTCATCTTTAATATATAAAGTAATGTTTTGAAATGGCAATTTATTATTTATATTCATAGATATTATGAAGATACAAGAGATATATTATGACAGATGTCCTCGAAGCCTTAGCATAGTTTAAAACTGCCTTGGACTTTATTTATAAAATCCATATGCATATTTTTTCCTTTTTTTTGTCTCATAGGAATTTAATTACAGTAGAGACTGATTTTAACACGCGAATGTTTTTTCACTTGATTTCAACCTTTAGAAAAAAAGGTGAATTGCTTCTCGGCCTTTTGGCTAAGATCAAGTGTAGAAAAACGTGAAAATCATATCTTCAGAAACCTTAGCCTTTTCTGGTCATTGTTGTAAACTCCAGTAAGGCCTTTGAAGCCTCATTTTGAAATCCTATTACATGCTCTATTATTTGAAATAAGAGTTACATGTAGAGAGATAGATAGCTCTCAGAGGTTGATTGTGAGTATATATTTAATCAAGAATTAGTGAAGGATCTGTTATGTGTAAGACTTTCTCTTATGCAATACCAAACTTAGGGAAGGGTTGGTAAGATTCTGCTTTTCTTCCCCAACCTTTAGTAGGAACTAGAACTGAATTAAAAGTGCAGTTTAAAAAAATAATTCCCTCCACGCAGGAGTAATAGTTTATTTCAGATAATGTACAAAATGGTCTTTGAAGTGAATAAATTAAAATTTATTTACATTTCTACTAAAATAATGTCTTAACACTTGATATATAAACAAACCTTTCATTTCCTATGATGTTCATGAATCATATTTATTGGATTTTTTCCTATGTGGCAAGCACTGTGATAAATATATACTTTACTCGTGTATTATATAATTTATGTATATACATGTATTTTCAACAGAGTGGAATTGCATAGTAGATACTATTGTAGCTTAATATATTGTGAATATTTTCCTGTGCCATTACTTTCTAAAATATAATTTTAATGGCTACATTATATTCAATGTATAACATACATTAGTTTTAATCATTCTAATTTTGGATGCTTCTGAACAGTGCTGCCTTTGATCCTGCGTTCTGTCTTCATCCAAATATATTACTTTTTCCTTGAGATAGTATAGGAATGGAGTTAAAAGGTTTGCAAGTTTTAAATTATTTTATTCTTTCTGCCAAATTGCCCTCTAGAAAAGAAAGACTCAGTGTATGAGAGTGCTTATACCTTGAAATGTCTGTCCAGTTCTCTTAGAAAAAAATTTTGCCAGTTATTTATTTTAATCCTCACCCGTGGATATGTTTTATCGATTTTTAGAGAGAGGAAGGGATGGAGGGAGGGAAGGAGAGAGAGAGGGAGAGGCAGAAAAAGAGAGAGAGAAAAAAAAATTTGTTGTTCCACTTACTGAGCTGATGCATTCATTGGTTGCTTCTTGTGTGTGCCCTGAACAAAGATCGAACTTGCATTCTTGACGTTTGGGGACATTGTGATCTAACCCAGCCAGGGCCTTTATTTTTTAATATTTAGATTTAGTTTGCTGTTTATGACAAATTTTGTATCATAGCATCATCTCATTTTAGAGCCCAGAACCAGAGTCATTACAGACTCCTAACATGTTGATTTTTGTGGCACGCAGAATGATTTTTTTAAAAAAAAAGTATTGATGTATTTTTGTTAAAACATAGTTTATTATTATTGTTAAAATATAGTTCATTCGTAATGGATCTTAGACTAAGGTGTTAAATTGCTTGAGACATCAAGTTCTTAGAATTCAGACTACTAATCCCTAACTGAATCTTGTTTACATTCATAATTGAAGGAAATACCAACAAACCGTAGCAGAATTAGAAGTACTTGTGATTGCAATTGTATTAGTTCCCTAGGGTTGCCATAATAAAGTACCACAAACTATATTAAAACAATAGAAATTTTTTGCCTCACAGTTTTGGAGGTTAGCAGTTCAAAATCAAGGTGATGGCAGGACCATGCTCCCTCTGAAATCAATAGGCAAATACATCCTTGCCTCTTCCTAGCTAATGTGGTTGATGGCAACTTTGGCATTCCTTGGCTTACAACTGCCTAATTCCATACTCTGCTTTCATCATCATATGGTGTTCTCTTTGTGTATCTCTGTGTTTTCACATGGCCATTTCATAAAGACCAGTCATATTGGATTAGGAGCCCACCCTATTCCAGTATGACTTCCTCTTAACATTCTTCAACAACCCTATTTCCAAACAAGATCACTTTCTGAGCTACTAGGGTTTTGGACTTCAACATTATTTTTAGAAAGATATAATTCACCCATAACAGCAATAGAAATCAGATTTTTTTAATAGTACAATTGCTGTCCAGGGATTAATAGGTATCTTGAAATAGCACTCATTATAGTCACTAGTCACTAGTTTGAAATTATTATAGTTATTAAACTATTGCTAGAGCTTATATTTTAATGTGTTAGTAAAACACATATATTTTGTATTACTATTTCAAAATTAAAATATTTTGATAATTATGCCAATGTAATTGATTTCTTTTATAATCCTATGTATTTTGTTTTAAGCCTTTAATATTGTTCTGAGAAGGGGGCCATAGGCTTCAACGGACTGACAGAGAGGTCCATGGCACAAAAGGTTATGATCTCCTGCTGTAGCTCTGGCCGGTATGGCTTGGTTGGTTAATTGTGGTCCCATGCACTGAAAGGTTGCCTTTTTGATAATTCCCTGTCAGGGCACATGCCTGGGTTTTGGGCTACATCCCCGGTAGGGGGCATGCAGGAGGCTGCCAATTAATGTTGTTTTCTCTCTCCCTCTCCCTCCCCCTCTCTCTAAAATCAGTAAAAACTTTTTTTTAAAAAAAAAGATCTGTAGAAGGCTGAAACCAAAGATATGAATATAAAATGGGGAGATTAAGAAACATGAAGGATAAGACGAACAAGTTCAACATGCAGTTAACAGTTCCAAAAGAAGAGATAATGGGAGAGAGGAAATATTCAGAGATAATGGCTGAGAATTTTCAAGAAGTAGCAAATTAAACCCAATTCAGTGAACTAAACACAAAACAAAGCCTCACAGTCAAACTGGGATTATTTTGAGATTGCAAGAAGGGATCAACCTAAGAAAATCCATGTAGTTTTATCACATTTGAAGATTAAAGGAGAGAAATGATACAGTCTTAATAAGTGCCAGAAATGCAATATTGTCATTTCATCTCTGCCCATAGTATAGGAGTAAATGTTCATAATTTATAGATTTATAATATAAATGTTAATAAATACAGATTTATATTATTTCTGCTCCCTAGAATTTTAGACTTAATTTTTCTGATTTAAAATGAGAGTGTTGGATTTGATCAGATTTAAGATTTCTTTTAGTTCAAGAATTTTAAAATCCTAAGTGATTTTCTTTGTATTTCTGAACCACATTTAATAGAGCATTCCTGCTACTCATAAGTATAGAATTGACTGCTGAAGATTTCCTTGTATCTGAGATTTTTGAATTATCTTGGAAAGCATTTTCTTTGTACATTTAGAGTGCAAAGAATAAGCTTTAGTAAATTCAACAGTGATTGGAAATAACATTTAATCTAATCAGTTTCTTGATTTTATTTCTAAATGTTATCTTTATAACAGGTTATAATTTAGACAAAGTCCATTATGACTTGGAATGTAGAATGCAATTGTTTTGCTGGTAGTACTTAATAATACTATTGTATATGATTAAACACATCTCATTTGTTTATTCACATGTTTAGAGATTACTTGAGAAAATACATGATACTGGTTATTTGTTAATAGCTTCTCTGTATTGGTTTCCTGTGATAGGCTTACCAGAGCTTTAGGTGAAATTTAGTGAATCGTGACTTTTTTGATGCCACTTTTTCAAAGCTATCATAACTTTCACAACATTAGGATGTTTTTGTAACTTTGGCATAAAGTCACCAAACATTTTTATTTTACTATTTTTAATTACATTGATATTTTGAGATTGCCCCATTAATAATATGTGAAAGCATTTCAGAATTTTAGTTGCTGAATTATGTGTATGGATTTCTTAATAGTTTTTCAGGACAGATAGCATTAGTAACTCTTTCTTCAAGAATTAAGTTCAGCCTGGCTGGGCGTGGCTCAGAGGTTGAACATCATATGACCCAGGAGATCATGGTTCGATTCCCCGTCAGGGCACATGCCTGGATTGTGCCCTGGGGACTTGATCCCCAGTCAGGGGCATGCAGGAGGCAGTCGATCTCTCATCATTGATGTTTCTATCTCTCGCCCTTCCTCTCTCTGAAATCAATAAAGATATATTTAAAAAAAAAAAAAAAAAAGGAATTAAGTTCAGCGATGTTTGAGCGCCTACTTTGCTCTTGACTTTTCCTTAGCCTTGGAGATACAAAGATAAGTAAAACCTGATAACTGCTTTCACTGTCCAACAAGGGAACTAGATCCCTCTGAAATGTGATGAGTGCTCTGCTTATGAAGTTATTCAAAGCTGTAGGAGAAAGTGATTCTGTCTGGGGGTGGATGGGAAGGTGCGAGTTATGTGTGAAGGACGGTTTCAGAAAAGAAACCGTCTAGTTTAAGAGTCAACTAGAGATGAGATAGAAAGGGGAAAGGTATTTCAAGAAGGGGGTGGGGAATAAAACAAGCCAGCACAGAAGGTTTGAAGAAAAGCAATAGCTTTTTGGATAACTATGTTTGGAGGAGTGGTGGGAGATAAAAAGGTTTTGGTGGCCAGATTGTAAGTATAGATTTGTACTTAACTATGTATCAGCAATCTTGGGGCAAAGGTGATGGCTAGTCCTGGAGCCTGACATCCACAAAATAAATGCGACAGAAGCTCCTGGAAACTTTTTCAAGACTTTTTTTTGAAAAGTTGAGAGAGCCTGGCCGATGTGGTTCAGTGGTTGAGCATTGACTTGTGATCCAGGAGATCGAGGTTTGATTCCTAGTCAGGTCACAGGCCTGGGTTGCAGGCTGGTTCCCCAGCAGGGGGCATGCAGGAGGCAGCCAATCAATGCCTTTCATCATTGATGTTTCTCTCTCTTTCCCTCTCCCTTCCTTCTTTGAAATCAATAAAGACATATTTTTTTTAAAAGTTGAGAGAAATTTATTTAACTGTTCCGCACGTTGGTAACATTAATTTTGAACAGAATTCCCCTAAATTTTTCAGATTAAGCATTAAAAGAAAATTTGTTCTTTGAGCTTCTCTCCCTCTTCACCACAACTCTTAGGCCAATAAGGATAATCATGAAAAGCACCAGTCTTTATCGTGTAGGCAGTGGGGAACCATAATGTTAAGTGAAGAAGTGATGTTAAATTTGTATAGAAAGTTGAATACTAGGGCTCCTTTGTACAGGTGATTAGAGGGGAGAGAAAGAAGAAGAAAGTGAACTCTAATTGAGGAGGAAGATGTAATAAGGTGAAGAACAGCTGGAAATAGTTCATTTGGAACTGTCGAGGATGAATTTGTAAGGCAGTTCAGATTTCCAGTGCATATGATTATGTGACTGGATGTGAGAGAAGTAGGAAGAGTGTGGGATGATTTCAACATTTTAAATTCGGGCTGCTGTGATGCTTTTAAATAAGGTGGGAAGAGGAAGGGAAGGTTTTTAAGGGGAAAATAACTCAATTTTGATCTTTTAAAATTTGTGGGTGTCAAGGTATAAAATGTCCCATAAGGTGTTTTAATTATAGGTTTGGTGCCCAAAGAAGGTTATGAAGGCTAAGTTAGAGGTGACATATTCAGCATATGTAATAGTTGAAGCTAGTGGAAAATTACCCAAGGATAATATTAAGTAGAAATGGAAAATTGAATAGTCAACAGCAGCCTTTTTAAGGGTAAGAGACACCAAAAGACAGAAAAGTCTTGAGAGGTAGGAGAGTTCAGAGAGAAAGTTTTAAAGACAAAATGGGAAGTGATGAAATGGAGAAAGCAAAGAGTAAGATTTTACTCATTTAAGGGGAAGCTGGGAGTTGAGACTATTTGTTGAATGAGATGATGTCCATTCTAGAAAGGAAGAAAAAAAAAGATTTAAGGAAAGATGGGTAATTGGTAGAGCGACGCCTAGAAAAGAGGAATCTGTCAAACTGTTTTACTGCTTATCAGACACAGTGCTAGATTTAATCCTTCTAAGAACCACATGAGCTAAGTATTATCCATAGTTTACAGATAGAGATAACTGAGACTTGAGAGGTTTTAGTACTTGTTCACAGCCACACAAGGGAGTAAGTGGTAGAACTGATTCAAATTGCACAGTGCGGTGCTTATACTACTGTGCCTTAAGCACGTTATGGCAAGACTTGACTTTAAACAAGAAATTAAGCTTGGAGGGATAGGTAGATGAATAGAATTGACAGATGTTTTGAGGGGCTGGAAGTTTTTGATAAAGTTAAAGGACACACAGAGTGGAAGTGGGGAAAATGTAAAGATAGATTTTGATCAGAGAGCACAGACTCGAGAGTGCTAACATATGAGGGAAGATTAAAGTAAAAACAGGTTGTTGGAGTAGAGGAGCCAGGATCTGCTAGGATGTTTTAAAAGGTCAACAATGTGGCTGTTCAGTTTGCTGGGTTGGTATTAGGAGTTGAGGTGGAGAGGAATCCTGAGCCAAGGCCAATGTATTTAATGTGCGTGTGGGATGAGCAGCTTAGAGTGGGAGTATGAATGCTGACATCTGCCTCCACAATTTAAAGAGACAGCAATAAGGATTTTGGAATTGGAAGTTGAAGAAGAGGGCGTCAGGGAGGAAGATGAGAAAAGGGAAGGGCTTATCTGGGAGGAGTTGAGAATATTGGAAATGATTGGGTCTCCTATAATAATGGCCCTGTCAGGAATGAGAGATGTTGGGAATTAGAAAGTAGAAGGGAAGATAGACGTTGTGAATGAATTATCCAAATTTGGATTTTATTAAGAACTTTAAGCTTTCTGAAAGACTAACCAAGATGTTGACTTTATCCAAATAAATTATATTGTCTTTGGCAGAAGGTTTTGTATTCTTTGGGTACTCCGATCTTAATGGTTAGATAGGCCTTTTCAAAACAAAATTCACTAAATTTCTGTAACTTGGTGTTCACAATTAACATGATCCTGTGGTTACTGCTGACTGTTGCATTAAGACTTTGGCAAATCACGTAACCTGTCTTTGTGCTTGATTCTCCATCTGTAAAACCAGGATAATGTGTCAGTACTTCAGAGAGATGTTAAGATAAATGTAACCTCCCCTCACTAATAAAACTTTTGATTAGAGATAAGAGAATATTAAAAATAACTTTTAATTCTTGAGAAGAAAGGTTCATGAAATATAATCAGTGCTTTCACTTAGCCTGAGGGGTAGGTTTACTTTTCTTTTTGGTAGGGTATTACTTTTTTTTTTTTAATTTTATTTATTGATTTTGGAGAGAGAGAGAGAAACACCAATTTGTTGTTCCACTTATCTATGCATTCATTAGTTGCTTCCTGTATGTGCCCTGACCAGAGATTGAACCCACAACCTTGGCATATCAGATGACACTCTGACCAACTGAAATACCTGGCCATTGCTGGTAGGGTTATTTTTTAAAAAGGATTTGACCTGCTGGAAAATTTGTATTTTAGTTTAAATGTTAAAATGCAGCTTTTCAGAAAAACTTAAAATCTAATAATTCCAACAAGCAGAAAATAATATAAATCTATATTGTGAACATTTTCTTCCATGTTCTGAGCAAAGATTGAGTAAGGAGCATATAACAAGTGCTAGGCAAAGAACTAGCTCTAGCCAGTCTTTGTTTGGTATTTGATACGACTATTTAGTTATGAAAGTATATAGTTCTGGAGCTTGTTAATGAAAGCAGTTTTAATACTGAGCACATTTTGGAAGTATAAGTAGATTTGACGTCTCTCCAGTATTTTCAATGGAAAAAGTCATCTTTCTCAGTTGAATGCAAGAACTTTCAAATATTGTATGGAGAGCAAAAATCTACTTACATGGGAGAGAAGGGGAGAGGAAAATTTTTTTCAGCTTATTAAAGATTTAGATACTTAATTTTTTGCAACTGTAATCAAACTAGAATTCCTATTAATAGGCTAGATCTATTCATAGGGATCCTAATGATAAGTAAAATAGGCTAGATCTGCTTATTAGTTCATTGCTCTTGATTTAGTCTGTAGCTTATGTTTTAGTTCATTTTATAGTCATCAGCAACTAAAGCAAAACCTTGTTTATACTTTAATGTAGCCTGATATTTAGCCTCATTATTCTAAAACTATAATTTGTTAATTCAAAAATAACTGCTTTAGATACATAATTACTGAAACTTGGGTTAGGAATGAATTTGAAATTAAGTCTCAATCAAGATCTTAAATGAACATAAATCAGGAACTTAAAAAATATGATGATTAAAAATTGTATATACTTTTTTCTTGAGGGTTATTCGAGCCAAAACACAAACTTAATTAACTTAATAAAAATTAACATACAACAAATAACTTTGATATATCAAAATAAGATATTCTTTAACTGTATTATGATAATTTTTAAAAGGAAGAGGAGACATAGGAGATGAATGAGTGAGAAAAGCTAGCGTCTAACCACCTTAGTTTTCTTGATAATTGAGTCGAGCAAACTTAGCTTCTAAGTGAGCCAAAAAGAAAGAGAATGTATCTGATGTCATATAGACCCTATAGCAGATCAGTTTGAACTTGTATAATGTGTACTAGGCTTCAGTTTATTATTTCATGAAATAAGAGGTAATACTGAAAGTTAGAGAATCCTCAGGAGAGTCCATTTCAAGGTCGACTTGTGAGGAATTGCAGGGGAACTTGGATTGAGTTGCTGTATAGCTAGAATATAGAGAAGTGTTGTGTCATTGCTTTGCAGATTTCTTCACTGAATTGCCCAAAAAGATAAGGGAATGCTTCCCAAAAGCAGCCTTTAAAAAGCATAGAATTATTTTGAAATCTAGTAAACTGTTTCAAAGATTAATGTGAATATTGCATTCTAATCAATAATATAGTTGTATTTCCCATTTGAAATGTTTTTAATTACTTATATTAGGAAAAATTGGAAAGCTCTTTAACCACAAAATCTTTGTGCATTTTTATGCTATGGCATTATGGGCATTATGTGTTCATAGCCCATGTTGCACATTCCTGGAAGTGTACTCTCTTGAGAGAGGCAGTATTTTGGGATACATCCAGGGTGTGCTCCTGAGACCAGGGCATGATTGTAATTATAGTGACTGCCATTTTCAAACAAAAAGTAGGAACATACGGATTCAGCAAAGATTAATATAAACTTTTTGATGGATAAAAACAATATAATCACACTGTAAAAATTTGGAAGACGGAAAATACCTATAGAAGAAATTTTCTTTTGTGTACTTTTTTATATTAAAAATATTATAAAGGCAAAGATATAGAAGGGATCTTAAATTTAAAATTTGTTGTTTCTATAAAAACTTCAGGTAAATAATACAATTTATATAGATAGTGAATTACCTGTGTTTGAACAAATAGTTGTGCTAATTGGCACTCTGAAATCTGCAGTGCTGTGTAGAAAAGAAAACTCAGATTCTTACCTTAGTTTTGCCATTTAATTATGTGACTTAGAGCAGATCTTTTCATATGTGAGCATCTCTTATTGAAGACAGTAATCTTTTCCCATTTATAAATTACTTTTGCAAGAAAAATTATATATAAATGGATTTATCTATAGAGTTTTGATTTACCTATAGGGAAAATGTTTTTTTTTCCTAGAGGATTGGAATTTAAAAAGGCAGACAGATAAAGGAAAAGTTATAGCAAAACCTTAGGGAGAGAAAGAAAGCTGAGGAAAATGAACTGGACCTTAGATTTGAAATGTCTAGGCTTGTTTTGGGAGATAAATGAGATCTGTATAAGAGGTATTAGCTAAGTTAAAAGGTTATATAACCTACATATTGGGAAGTTATGTAAAATACCTACATAGGTTATATAACCTACAAATTGGGAAGTTTTGAAAAATATCTACATAGTTAAAATCAGTCCAAAAATTTGGGTGGTGTATCAACTGAACTAGAAAATTCCCTTTTAAAATATTGGTTGCAACAAAACAATACATTTACAAGGATGTTGAGATCATGTAGGGGACAGGGGGAGACCCTACACATTTTGAAGTGATCTGGGGATGGAAAATGAGAATTCATTATACAAGATCTTTTATTTTTAAAAGCTAGATATTTCTGATATTCTGTCCATTATTTGGACATGCTTTCATTATTGTTTAATTAATGAAGGTAAGGTAATTATAAGAGTTTCTGTAGGCTCATGTTGGAACAGTGTTAGGTACACAATAAGCAATAAATGTTTGGCAATCACATATGGCCCCAGTCCCTTAACCTTCTTTTCTTTCTTTTTTTAAAATTGATTTTAGAGCGAGAGAGAGAGAGGAAGGGAGCAAGAGAGAGAAATATCGATTTGTTGTTCCACTTATTTTATGCATTCATTGGCTGATTCTTGTATGTGCCCTTACTGAGGATCGAACCTGAAACCTTGGCCTATTGGGATGGTGCTCTAACCAACTGAGCTACATGGCCAGGGATCTTAACCTAATTTTCTTTCTAAGCTTTTAAGTCTGTTTCTCAATTGCAATAATAATCTCTTAGTTGGGGAGGGAGTCCAACTTGCTTTAGTACATCTCCAACCTTTGGAATCATCAAACTATAAAGGAATTGTAGAAAAAGAAAAAATATTTTTACCACCAGCTTTTAATTCATTCTTTCACAGTTCTTTCAAAATGTTCCTATTACTTTACTGAAAGATAGTGGGGGTTTTTCCTGTTGAAATTTTTCTTATTTCCATTTCCTACCAGTTGGGCCTTGTTAGAATCCTTGATGGTCGAAAGCAGCACTTCCATTAGAACTTTCTGTGATGATGGAAATGTTCTGTTTGTGCTATCCAATATGGTAGCTGATATGTGGCTATTTGGCTAATGAGTACTTGAAATGTAGCTTGAGGGACTGAAGAACTAACTTTTTAATTTTATTTAATTTAAATTGCCATGTGCGGCTAGTGATTTTTGTTTAGATAGCACAGATACTGAGTGTTTCTAATTCTTGAATTCCAGAAAATTTTTGGAAACAATGACATGTTTTCTATTCAATCTTAGCCAGTTTTTGAAGAAAGTTCAAAATTTTTTTATTTATTAGGGAGTTAGCTTGAGGTAGTGCCGCTTTTTCCAAACTATGTAACTTGCCCTGGTATGTAAGATAATTTTAGTTTTATCAAAGACATGACATTAAATTAAATTGACAAGTTATTTCTTTTTCAGTACTTTTTTGCATTTTAATTAAGTTGTTTATTTACCTGCATGCGCATGGATATGTGTGTGTGTGTGTGTGTGTGTGTGTGTGTGTGTGTGTGTGTGTGTGTGTGTGTGTGTTTAATAAGGAAGGAACAATTATCAACCCCAGTCTCTGGTAGATAAGCCAATACTGTTTGATTTTTACTATATTAAAATCTTTGATTACTGTGTATTTATGGCTTGTGATAGTTTTGGATTTTAAATTGACTGTAGTGATTAAAACCTTTCCGTTTATGAACATCTTTTTGATAATATACGTGGTACACATATACAGCAGAATATTGATGAAGGTAGTAAATGTCAAAACAAAAAAAGTGGTGACATACCTATCTAGTTAGTAGGAGGAGAATTGGATTGGTAGGGAATCAAGAGCCCTACTATGCCACCCACTAGTTTGCTGAGGCAGTCTGTCTTTTTTAGGTAAGGTTTCTGCTTTGGCAAAAACGGAAGAGAGGTTGGTTTAGAGTGAGATTTGATTTTAAATTTTAAAATGTGTTTTATTCTCTAATAACTTCTGACGATAACATTTTGGATGATAGCAAAGCATTTGCATTAAGCATTTTGCTGTATGTCAAACATGAATTATTTTATTTAATCCTTCACTCCAAAACAGATTATACTTAATCCTCAATCCTTTTTTAAAGAATGTCTGGTGTACCAGTTATAAAATAAGTCACAGAATGTAATGTATAGCATAGGAACATATATGTCAATAATATTGTAATAATTATGTATGGTGGCAGAATTATTGTGATCAATTCATAAGTATATAAATGTTGAATCAGCATGTTTGTACACCTAAAACTAATATAATATTGTATGTCAACTATAATTAAATTAAATTAAAACACCCTCTGGTATGCAGAATTGGATTAATCTTTATCTTGGTTTATGCTGTCATTGGTCTATGTATAGACCTCTGAAGTCTATTATTTTAATATTTTATTTACTTGACAAGTACCCAGTCACAGTACAATCCAAGCATCAGGACCTTAGTGAGAACTAACATCTACCTAATGTGCGTCTCTCGTACTCCCTGGACTTCTCAGAGGTTACTCTAACCTAGTTGTGTGTTTACCATTCCCTTCCTATTTTTTAAAAAAAGTTTTATTACATGCATATATGCCTAAACAGTATCTCATTGTTTAAATATATTCAAACTCTATAAAAGGAATATATTTACTTATATGTCAACTCCTGGAATTTTATATATTTTTTCTCAGTACGTTACCAAGATGTATCCAATTTTTTTGGTGTACTTTTTTATTCATTTGCACTGCCATATACTATTCCATTGTGTGAAGTTACCACTCTTGTCTAAGAGTGTTTGAATTCTTTCTAGCTATTTGCCATCGTGAACATTAATACTATGAACATTTTTATAATATGCTTCTGATACATATGTGCTAAATGTTCTCTTGAGTATATATTTAGGAGTAAAATAGTTGGATTGCAAGATATGTTGTGAATTTCCAACTTTACAGGATAATTCCAAATTGTATCCCAACATAGTCCCAGTTTGTCCTTCTACTAGCAATGTAAAAGAATGGGTATAAAATTGTACTTTAAGATGGTCTTGATTTGCATTTTCTATAACAGATAATGATTTTTACCAAAAATTTTTTGAGTGTTTACTATGTACCAGACACTGTTCTACATTCTTTTCATGAATTAATAAATTCTTTTAATGCCGCAACAACCCTTTTGGGTAGATATTGTTACATCCATTTATAAATGAAGAAATTGAGGCTCTATGAGGTTATGCTAATAAATGACAGAGTTAGGATTAATACTTGGTCAGGTTAGGCTCCAGAGTCCGGCTTTCTAAATAATCTTATATTAGTGTTTGAATGTGCATTCATACTCTTTCCCTCTCCCCCTACCAGTCTCTTGACCTTTATGTGCTTGCAATGGTGAGTGCCGGTCATTCTATCCTTATATTATTGTGTGTTAGGATGGTCCACTGGGTAGTATTCCTTTAAAAAAGCGATCTCCTGCAAAACCTGATTCCTCATTGCTAGAATGAGTAAGGTGGCTCAAGATGATTCTAGCATTTTTGGCTCCTAGTATTTTGTAATTTGACCTACTCTCCTATACAGTTCATTATTTTCGGAATAATTTATTTGAATTTTCTCTTTTTTTACTATTAAAATGTGAAATAATTTAGTATCCTTTATTTCTTTGTATAATTCTATTTGAATTTAATTCTTTTTTTACAGAATATTTTAAATGTGTTAAGTGGTTAAAAAATTCTGGAGTGGATTTTAATGTATACTAATCTCCACATAAGCTTTTGTGCATAAATCACGAACTGAGTGGAATTTTTTCCTTTTACATTTCTAGGTAAGGTCCTTGAAGTAGTTCATTATTAAGCCATTCATCTTTATCAACTGCTAGATGCTCAACAAATGATTTTTGTTTTACTTTTTAAGTACTGAGTTTTTTAAGATAAAATATTACTTTAAAATTATAATTCTAGTGTAGATGAGAATTTATTTGCTTAATAATTGCGAAGTGACAAAGTGCTAGACCTGGTAATGAATACCTAATTATCCATATTTCTTGCCAAAGTGTAAGGTATCATCTAAACTCAGATGTTAAAGTGTTCAGGTTCTCTAAAAACAGTGTTTAGGCCTTTTCATAGGCAAAAGTCTTCTGATTCATATCCATTATGTGTGTGCTGCATAGTTTAGTGGTAGTTAAATGTTTCAGTGCACTGGGCACAAAAGGATCAATCACATATGTGTTGGAATGGTTGGCTGATACAAGCAGCTAAACAGATGGAGATCAGGATGTTGCAGCATTTCTTATTAGTCAGATTTATTCCGTTTCCCAGATTTTACATTGCTCTTAGGTTTGGCAGTTATTAATGTTGATACTGAATGAAATAACTACAACAAACATTTATTGAGCATTTATTATATGCCAGAGGAAGGATTGGAACTAACATTTTTGAGGTTTACTGTGTTCCAGCTGTTAAGAGAGGGTAGGCTTTGGGGATGTAGATGAATAAAACCTGCATCTTTGCCCTCAAGGAGTTCTCAATCTGATATTAGAACCAAATGATAGGTTCTTTGGTAATGAAGGACTTGGATATATTGATTTCTTGTTAGGGGAAAATAGAATTTTCTTAGAAGAGGAGAAAAACTATTGAAAGTAAAAATTACTTCATTTTGAAGAGGCATCTTTATGAGCTATGTTTAACTTTACATCTAGTTCAATAGTCTTGTGATCTGACAAAGTAGATCCAGTCTTAACTGTCTTTGATTTACTTTGAAGTTTATATGACAGGATAGATTGTGTAAGAAAGGTAAAAGGTTTTAGTGTCAACAACTTAGAGCTAAGGATCAGGTGAATATTGTGAACCTAGCCCTTTTATAACTTTAGCATTTATGTATTGTAAATAAAATTTTATATATGAATGATATTTATTTATGGGATGTGTATGGCTTTAATCTTTTAAATTATTTTTTTCACTAAGCAAGAGTTTTCAGATGAGTAATTTGTAGCTAATTAAACCAGGTGGTTGTCATCCTAAATTGCATCAATGGTCCAAACAGCCTAGATTTCTGATTGGAAGACTAAGGGGCATTTTAGGGGAAGGATTCAAACTCCACAAATAAATTATCATAAACTTATAGAATAGAATTTTTCTCCCTTTCCTCTCAGTTATTTGTGCTGAAACTTGGAAATTTTTATGGGTGAGAGGTCAAGGTAGAAGCTGTGAAGGAATTGTATAAATATGCTGGAAAAAAGGCTAAAAAGTTAAGTTGGCCATTGCCTCTTACCAGCCTGGGTAATCTTGAGAACTTTTTCACTATCATATGCTAAAGAGCTGTCATTCAAAGGTATGTGGAGTTATTGAAAAAATAAGTATAAGCTAGTCTTCCTTACATTGTTGTGTTCCTTCAGAATATTTATATGTATGTGGATATATACACGTATATTTATTTTCACTTTGGAACAATTTTAGATCTAGACCTATGTAAAAGTAGGAAAAACACACAAAGAATATCCATATGTTCTTCAACTGGCTTTCCAAAATGTTCACCTCTAAATTACATAGCCAAATCAGGAAATTAACATTGATATAATATTATTTGCTATGAAGTGATAACCTCATCCTTCAAATCAGGAAGTCCATGATATTGATATATTCCCATACTGATAATGTGAACTTTGATCATTTGGCTAAGATGGTTTCTCAGCTGGTAAATTATCTTTATAATAAGCATCTTCTGAAGAGAGATTCTTCGAGACTATGTAAAAAACATCCTATTTCCTATTATATACTTACTGCTATTTTTGACATTTGTTGATTCTTGCCTTCAACAGTTGTAATATTTGCAAATGATGATTTTTTACTGCCATCATTTCTTTTACTTTTATTAATTAAAATTCTATAGACAAGCTTTCTCTTCCCCCCACATTTATTTATTTAAGCATTTTTGTTGATATGGATTGTAATTCTTTGCTATCATCATTTTGATACTCCTTTGTCCCAAATTTGGCCATTGGGGCCCATCAAGGTGACTTCTGTGCCCTTTTAACATGTTCCTTCATTTTTTGAGCACTTCTGTTTTGGCTTCACAAGATGTTCCAGGTTCATCTCATATTTTCTCTGCCCCAGCTTCAGAGTTATCCTATTTATCCAAGAAACTCTGTTTCCATTTATTGGAAATTATATTTAGAAACTATTACCCTGGTACTAGGTGTGCTCATTTGCATTAGGGTAAGGTTGGTGGTACTAACCCTATTTTACAGATGAAGAAAACTAAACTGAAGGTTTAAAGTCTTTTTCATAACATCCAGATAAAAGTGACAGAGTTGGTACATACACTCAGACCTTCTCAGTCCAGAGTCCAGGTTTTCTACTTACTCTCCATAGTATTCCTTTTGTACACTTGCCTTTTCCATCAGTTTTGTTGTTTTTTCTGGCAAGGACAGGACATAATCTAATTCTAATACTCAAGAAGTTTATTGGCTAATAGTAAGTATAGTTATTTTAAAACAGAAAAGTAATTGCCATTCCAAAAATATTTATTATATGCATGCTATGCGTAACACAGTGTACTAGACATTGGTGGTATGTGAGTATATGCATATATATTTTGGGGGGACATTGGGCTGAGAATGTTTTATTCTGGCTTCTTTCCCCCTCGATATAGTTAAAGGGTAGGGATAGGTGATATGGCTACTGTAAATTAATTCATTAAGCATGAATCCAAATTGCTTAGAGGTTTATATATTATAGTTAAATATATACTACATAAACATATATAGTATTTAGATTTACATTTATTTATATGCCTCTTCTAAGTACACTCATTTCATAATTTCAGTACTATTATATAACCATTAAATGCTATGTGTTTGCTAAACACACTTAAGCACTTTATGTTTTTACTTTTAATTTTGGCAATAGTTTCTTGAGTTGATATTATTTGTTCCATATTCGAAATTAGCAAGGAGACATTATTTGTCCCATATTTGAAATTAGCAAGGAGACTTAAATTAAGTGATGTACGTAAGATCATAAAGCTTAATAAATATCGTAAGGTAGATTTAAATCCAATTTTTATACTCCCTTCTGTGTGAAGGACTGTTTCTGTTATATATTTTGTTCAGGCTTTTAGAGTGTTCCTTAGTTCTGATGTTGAGGATTTGGTGAACAAGTCTATTCTGTACACCTTTGTGGGGGCTTTTGAATTCATTCTGCCAAGGTTGAAGGCCTAGCTCTGTAACTTAACCAGTTTTGTGATCTTGGACTTGTGAAAAACTGCATCTGTAAAATGAGGATAATAATTATACCTGCTTTGGAAGGTTATTGTGAGGATTAAATGTAATCCATGTGAAGCATTGAACTGTGTCTGCACATAGCAAATAATGAAGTGTTAGCTGCCTATTAATGTCAGTAGTAGAAGTTCTAATTAATTCATTGAAAAGAAACATTAAAACTTAATACTGTAGCCCTGGCTGGGTAGCTCAGTTGGTTAGAGCGTGTTGTCCTCATATGCCAAAGTTGCAGGTTCTATCTTTGATCAGGGCACATATAAGAAGCAACCAATGAATGCATAAGTAAGTGAAACAACAAGTCTCTCTCTCTCCCCCCCCTTCCCGCCCCCATCCTTCTCTCTAAAATCAATAAAAATAAAGTTAATACTATAGGATAAATACTAAATAATAATATGACATATATTTACGGTAGACTACTTGGGATAATTTTACAAGTCTTGGTATTTCGTGGAATCAGATTTATTTAGAATTTGAAAGGATTTTGATTAAGTAGTATCTTGTCTCTAATTTCTTGGATGAGGGGTATTAAGGCCTGGAGTGATAAAATAACTTGCCCAAAATATTACAGTTGCATGTCAGTCTCAGCAGAAACTTTGGCTTCATGACTAACTCAGTGTTCTCTCCACTGTTGATTTTTTTCTCCACTATGTGTCTCAATCTACATTAAGGGAAATAATTTATTTGGGAACATCATCTTTATTTTTAGGAATCATTGATACCAGTATCAATACTGATTTCTAAAATATAGCAAATGTGTGTTGGAAGAGAAATACTTAATTTGCCTCTTTCGGGGAGTATGGTAAGATTAATAATGCTTTTAATCAGAATCCTTTCATTAATACGAGCAGCACCAACAGGCCAGTGAAAAAGCTTCTCTAAAAGCACGTTGTTCAGATTCCCATGCTAGCCACCAGGGTCTTGGCAAGAAATAGGTTTTTTTAAACTTTTGAGTGAGTTGCTCTTTTAATTAGAAATTTAAGAGAGAAAAATGCAAAGAAGTTATCAGTCATCTATATCCTTGTCACCCAAAATTAATTAGTTATCTTTGTCCCAGGTTGTTGTTTTTTAAATATTATTTTTGTGGTGGTAATTATAATTGAATTAGGCTGCTAAATCTATTTTACCTAAAGAAAGATAGATTAAACTGTTGTGATAATTTATTCTTGGTTATTTAGGACAGTTGGTTGGGCACTGTACTCATGAAGTTAATGAGTCTGTATGTGGACCTACAAACTACATTTATTTTTTGCAAAACCAAATGAGTTAGAATGAGTAAGTGCAAATTATTTAGCATCTCTTATGACCATCATTATGGAATATAATTGTAGAATAGATAGCACATTAAAGGGAAGGCAGTGAATCACTCTGCTATGAATGAGTCCATCACCTAACATCCATATCTAAAAGGTTATTATTTTTTCCCATACATATATAACCATTGTGATAAATTCTTAATATACCAATATGATGAGATATTTAGAAAGCAAGGTAAGATGAGAAAAAGTCATAGGAACTTGTCAGGTTGAGCTTGGAGAAGAGTGGAATGAAAAATATAAGCTATTTTCAAATAATTGAAAGCCTCATAAAATATTAGGAGTCAACTTAGATCTCGTCCCTGAGAATAAAACTGGAATCAATGGATGGTAGTTAAAAAAGAGAAGGGATGTAAATATTTGTTTTATACAAAAGACAGTTTCCTAATAATGTGATTTAACTGATAATGGATGGACTGTTTCATGTTGGGAGTTTCTCAACATGTTAGTTATTTTCAATCTGAGGCAGAAAGGATTAATAATCTGTGTAGATCTTTTCAAAGGGAGTGCTGTGTTCTTTCAGGTTCCTATAACTGCCTAAGTTCCATGCTTTTAATTTTTATGCACATAATACACTACAGTGTTTTTGAAGTGTACACTTTATTAAAAATGTACATTTTTTAATAAAATTGAAATGCATAGCTTAAGAGAAATACCTTATAGTTTGAGATTTATGGGTGAAGAAGAAAATAGTCAATACCCATTAATCTTTTTAAATACGTTTTTATTGATTTCAGAGAGAGGAAGGGAGAGTGAGATAGATAGAAACATCAATGACGAGAGTAATTGATCAGCTGCCTCCTGCATGCCCCCCACTGGGGATTGAGCCCACAACCCGGGCATGTGCCCTGACCTGGTTGATGCTCAGTCGCTGAGCCATGCTGCCGGCCCCCATTAATCTTTTGGTTAAAGGAAAGCACACATATTCAGCTTATGTTCACACAGTTCCTGAAAATTTTAAATGTAAAGTTGATACCCAGTTCTGCGTGTCTTCTTCTTTAGTAGATGTCATCAACTCTTGGAGGGCAAAGAGAGTGTTTTTGTGGCTGTTTTAAATTTATCTATGGAATCTCCATGAAATATACCTATGGAATGAAAAAGCGTTCACTCCTTTTTTTTAAAATATGTTTTTATTGATTTCAGAGAGAGGAAGGGGGAGGGAGAGATAGAAACATCACTGATGAAAGGGAATCATCGATCTGCTGCCTCCTGCACACCCCCTACTAGGGATTGAGCCCACAACCCCCCACATGTGCCCTGAACAGGAATGGAACCGTGACCACCTGGTTCATGGGTCGACATTCAACCACTGAACCACACCGGCTGGGCTAACTTACTTGTTTTAAGTGATTGACCCTTGATACTCCTTTCTGCATTGTTAGATTCCAATGGACACCAGCATTACTGAGATTATACATAGTCCATAATATTCCATATAAGTTCCATAATACATTTTTGGGGGAATGCATGTGGATTTACTGTATATGCATTAAGTATTCCTTTTTCTGCTTAAGAAGTCATGGATACTGTCTTCAATTCATTCCAGTGTGTCCCGTGTAGAAGCTACTGACCTACATGGATAAGTGGTGTTAGAGTAGCTTGTGTTTTTAGACCTTGGAAACTTGAAAATTCTTAACCATGCCTATTTCCTAATATCAGTGGGAAATGAATTCTGTACATCTTTACTGTAGTCTTTTATTCATTACAACTTTTGAAATGAAAGTTTACAGGTTATATTTTGTCTCATGATGATTAAAATTTGTCTGGTGATGATTGTTTTTATTTTACCATTGCCTATTTTTTCTTCCAAGGAAGGACCATGATTTGTAGGTTTATAAGGGCCTTATACTGGCATGTTTTTGTTTTTCCTTTATTTTTAAACCACACTGTATGAGAACCATGATGTTTATTTAAAACCAGTATTGCTCATAGTTAAAAAGTGTCTCCTAAGTTTTAGTATATTTCCATGAAGTGTACTGAGTTGCTGAACATTTGACGGTGGTAGGGACTGAGGGGTACTGGGCATTATATAAAGGATATGTTGTCAAGGTGGATATCTTTACTTTGTGAAATAGGATCATAGGTTTTGAAATTTGTTTCTCTACGGGAGGGGAGTCATGATCATGGATTCCTGTTTGTTCAGTAGATGCTATGAGCTTACATTTTAGACTTATAAAATTGTACAAAAATGAAAAAATGTAATTGCTAGAGACTATTTACTCCAAATATTCTTTTACATAAATGAAACTGCGGGTAAACGGTGGCTTTTTTTCCTTTCTTGTCACAGCTATTTAAGTCACATAGCAGACCTATATCAGCATGAGTTTTAAATCCTCAGTTACTTACAAGTGATGGAAGTCACTTTTAACCTCTTGAAATTTTAGTTTCCTCATCTGTAATATGGAATAACACCATTTTGCAGGATTATTATCAAAATTTAAAATAATACCTCTAACCAAATACACAAAATCGATTAAGCAGATAGTAAGAGCTAGATCAATCTTTGCTATTCAGTGTTTATTATTAGAGCTTGGATTGCTTTGTTTCATTTTAGGTAGTTTTAGTGTTGCTTGTGATTATAAAAGATGAAAATAAAGGTCACCTCTAACGCTGCTGCTAAGGGATAGCCATGATGACATCATGTTGTAAATTTTTTACAGATTTTCTTTAGAAGCATATTATATACATTTTATCTTTTTTTTTCCTCAAAAACTGAGTCTTTAGGATTTGGCCTCTTACCATGAATGAAATAGATAATTTGCAGGGTTTTGAGCAAGAGTCATGGCCTGACCAGCCTCTACCATTTTCGGCATCCCCCACCAGAATGGTACATTTGTTAAAATTGATGAACCTGCATTGATACATAATTAACACCTAGAGTCTATAGTTTACATTTGGATTTACTCTTGGTGTTGTATATTCTTTGGGTTTGGACAAATGTACAATGATATGTATCGACCATTATAGTACATCATACAGAGTTAGTTTCACTACTTTAAAAATCCCCTGTGCTTTTACTCATCCCTGCCCCACTAAACCCCTGGCAACTGCTGTTTTTACTGTCTTCGTAGTTTCTTTTCCAGAATATCATATGGTCTTACACAGTTGGAATTATACAGTGTATAGCTTCTTTCACTTAGCAATATACATTTAAGGTTCCTCTTTGTCTTTTCATAGCTTGATAGTTCATTTCTTTTTAGAAATAATATTCCTTTGTCTTAATACATCACAGTTGATCCATTTACTTACAGAAAGACATCTTGTTTGCTTCCAAGTTTTTGCACTTATGAATAAAGCTGTCATTAACATCTGTGTGCAATTTTTATGTGAACATAAGTTTTCAACTCCTTTGGGTAAATACCAAGGAGAGCTATTTGTGTGTAGTATGGTATTGTTGAGTTTTGTAAGAAACAGGTAAGCTGACATCCAAAGTGACTGCATTTTCACAAGCCATGAAAGAGTTCCTGTTGCTCCACAGCCTTACCAGAGTTCTGTGTTATCAATATTCTTTATTTTTATTATTCTAATAGGTGTGTAGTGGAATCTCCTTGTTTTAATGAGATGACATGTGATATGCAGAATCGTGTCATACTTATTTGCTATCTGTGTGTCTTTGGTGAGGTGGCAGGGTCTTTGGTCCCATTTTTTATCATGTTTCCTTATTGTTGAGTTTTAAGAATTCTGTGTAGGGCGTGGGTGGGGCAGCCGGCTCCGGGTCCCATGCTCTGGGAGCATGCCCTGTCTCCCGCGACCATGCAACAGTCCTCCTGGGGCTGCTGTTCCTGCGGTTTGGCCTTTACTGTGTACTTTGGACCCAGCATGGGCTTGTTTCTACCAGCATTTCCTGCACAGCTTGGGCTTCCAGTGCCTGAGGGGTCCTCGGGCTGGCTGGTATGCCTAGGGGCGGCGGGGTTGTAGTGGCTGCAGCCCCAGGCCTCCTGGGGCGTGGGGGCTGTGCCAGCCTGTGCTGGCCAGAGCTCTGGGGCTACTTACTGGGCAACCAGGCGGCGGAGGCAAGTATGAGCAGCGATAGAGTGGCACCTTCCTGCAGCAGATGTGTGCCTAAACGTGCGACCTGACATGGGGCATGTTTGTTTTCAGCAACTACATGGCCTTTATGCAGGACGAGCTCAAACCCCATCCACTGCCCTGGAGACCCTTTTAATCTGAACATCAGTGATGTCTGGGGAATTAGTCACCGATGGACGTTGATGTGTTGGATACACTTGCAGTGATGGGAAATTCATTGGAGTTTCAGAAAGCAGTCAGTGATCAACACAGCTTCATTTGACTAAGATTCCACCATCCAAATCTTTGAGGCCACAGTTAAGTATCCTGAGAAACTTCATTTCTGCCCACAAAATAATAATTGACTTCAGGCAGCCCTTTGGTGACATAACAATTAAAGACTATGATAATGGATTGTTGTTGCATAGGGCTCACGACCTGGCCATGGGGCTCTTCCCTGCTTTTGAAAACACCGAGACAGGAATTCCCTATCCTTGGGTGAATCTAAAGACAGACTTTCCTCCTGACAGCAATAATGAGACTTGGAGGGCTGGAGCTAGTTCCCTTCTGGTTGAGTTGGGGATCCTGAGCTGACTACTGGGGGATTCCATGTTTGAGTTGGGTGGCCAGATGTGCAGTGAAAGCCCTTTGTAACCTCTGGAGCAATGACGTGGCATTATTAGGCAATGTTGTTAACATTCACACTGGCCGTTGGATTGGGAAGCAGAGTGGCTTGGGTGCTGGACTGGACTCCTTCTATGAATACCTCTTGAAATCTTACATTCTCTTTGGAGAAAAAGAAGACCTAGACATTTTTAATGCTGCCTTTCAGAGTCTTCAGAACTACTTAGGAAGAGGTCAGGAAGCCTGTAACGGGGGAAGGAGGAAACTCCCCCTGTCCCCCCCAAAATGTGAACATGTTCAGTGGGCAGCTGATGAACAGGTGGATTGACATCTGCAGGCCTTCCCCTGGCTGCAGGTCCTGATAGGGGATGTGGAAGAGGCCATCTGCCTGTATGCCTTGTACTATGCCATATGGAAGCCATTCAGGGCCCTCTCAGAGAGGTACAGCTGGCAGCTGCAGGCCCCCTAGGTGCTCTTCTGTCCACTGAGGCCAGAGTTGGTGGAATGTACTTCCTCTACCAGGCAATCAAGAATCCCTTCTACGTCCATGTAGGAATGGATATTCTGCAGAGTTGGAAAAGTACACCAAAGTACGCCTCGCTGTACCACATCATTGACAAGTCCAAGGAGGACCAGATGGAGAGCTTCTTCCTCAGTGAGAATTCCAAGTACTTGTACCTGCTATTTGATGAGGAGAACCCAGTACACAAGTTTGGAACCAGATACATGTTTACAACTGAGGGACACATTGTGTCTGTGGATGAGCACCTTCGGGAATCACCTTGGAAGGAGTTATTTCCTGAAGAGGAGGGTGGGACCCAGAAGGGAAGTCTGTGCACTGGCCTAAGTCTCATGACTTAAAAGTCATCAATTCCAGCCCTGGCCAGTATGGCTCAGTTGGTTGGGTGTCCTCCCATGCACCAAAAGGTTCCTGGTTTGATTTCCAGTCAGGGCACATGCCTGGGTTGCAGGCTTGATCCCTGCTTGGGAGTGTGCAGGAGGCAGCCGATTGCTGTTCTGCTCCCACATCAATGTTTCTCTTTCTCTTTCCCTTCCTCTCTCTCTAAGAAATCAATAAAAATATTCAAAAAAAGTTATAAACTCCAGCTCCAACTGCAATGGTGTTCCTGATGAGAGAAGATACTCCTTGCCCCTAAAGATCGTCTACATGCAATAGATTGACTAAATGGTTTGTGATTTGATCTGCACTCCTCTGTGGGGCTCCGCCATCTGAACCTGGACCAAACTTCCCAGCCCAGGCCATGCCAGGTGGAGGACGGGAGTGTGGCCATCCTTGGTGCTGTAGGAATTCTATCCAGCTCCTTACCCACGTCTAGTAGTCTTGATTACTTTAGTGTTTCTCTTCTGTTCAATTGAACACCCTGTTTTTCTTAAGGATTTGAAGAAAAAAAATCTGTGTATATTTTGGATACTAGTCCTTTATCAGATAAATCGTTTGCACATATTTTTCCCCACACTGTGGCCTACCTTTTCATTCTCCTTACACTGTCTTTTGCAGAGCATAATATTTTAATTTTAATGAAGTCTAGCTCAACAATTCTTTATTTCATGTATCATGCCTTTGGTGTTGTATCTAAAAGTCATTGCTGAATCCAAGATCTACATATTTTTTCTCCTATGTTATCCTCTAGGAATTTTATAGCTTTGTGTTTTACATTTGCATCTGTGACCCATTTTGAGTTAATTTTTGTGAAGGGTATGAAGTCTGTACCTGGATTTATTTTTTTGGCATGTGATATCCAGTTGTTCCAGCACCATTTGTTGAAAAGACGTATCTATCTTTGTTCCATTGTACTGCTTTTGTTCCTTATTCAA
Organism: Miniopterus schreibersii; assembly: GCF_964146895.1. NCBI lineage: Eukaryota > Metazoa > Chordata > Mammalia > Chiroptera > Miniopteridae > Miniopterus > Miniopterus schreibersii. The sequence continues at coordinate 141,112,043 of NC_138101.1, forward strand.
AGGGGAGATCAGTTGAGTATATTTATGAGTCTGTTTTTGGGTTCTCTATATTGTTCCATTGATCCACTTGTCTATTCTTTCGCCAATACCATACTGTCTTGATACTGTAAATTTATACTAAGTCTTGAAACCAAGTAGTGTCAGCCCTTTAACTTTGTTCTCTTATCAATATTGTGTTGACTGTTCCGGTCATTTGCCTCTGAATATAAACTTAAGAATCAGTTTGTAGGTATGTACTAACTTGCTGTATTTTGGGGGGGGATTTCATTGAATTTACAGATTAAGTTGGGAAGAGCTGACATCTTAACGATACTGAGTCTTTCTATCCATGGATATTGAAAATGTTCATTTATTTAGTTCTTTGATTTCTGTCATTAGATTTGTGGTCTTTACAGATCTGATACATATTTTGTTATTTTGGGGTGCTAATGCAAATAATAGCATTGTGTTTGGAATTTCAAATTCCACTTGTTCATTACTAGAATATATAGAAAAGTAACTGACTTTTGTATATTAACCTTGTATCCTTAGTTCCAGGAGTTTTTAATGTCAGTTCTTTCGTATTTTCTACATAGATAATCATATCTGTGAACAGATAGTTTTATTTCTTCCTTCTCAACTTACCTACCTTTCATTTTCTTTTTTATTGAATTAGCTAGAAATTTAAGTACAGTGTTGGGAAATCCATCTACATTTTTTTCTGTTGTTTCACTGCATTGGGTAGCACCTCCAATATATTGTTGAAAAAGACTGATAAGAGGTAACTTTCTTGCCTTGTTCCTGATCTTAGTGGGAAAGTTTCTAGTTTCTCACCATTAAGCATGATGTTAGCCGTAGGTGTTTTTCTAATATTCTTTCTCAAGATATTACTTATCTATTTTACTGACAGTTTTCATTGTGAATGGGTGTTGGATTTGTCAAGTGCTTTATTAGCATCTATTGATAAAAATCATGTTTTTTTTCTTTAACCCATTGATGTGATAGGTTACATGAATTGATTATTTATTAATGGTGAACCAGCTTTGTATACCTGGGGTAAATCTCACTTGATTGCCATGTATAATTTTTTCCACATTGTTGTATTAAATTGGAATTAAATTATTTTTTGAAGATTTTTGCTTCTTTGTTCATGAAAGATACCAGTCTGAAAATTTTTTGTTTGTTTTTGACGTTTTCTTGTCATGTTTTTGTCTGGATTTTATATTACGGTAACACTGGTCTCATTGAGTGAGTTAAAAAGTGTTTCCTCTGTTCCTCTTTTCTGAAAGAGATTATAGAAAATTGGTATAATTTCTTCCTTAAATGTTTGGGAGAATTCATCAGTGAACCCAAGTGAGCCTCGTGCTTTCTGCTTTGGAAGATTATTAATTATTGAACAAATTTAAAAAAATAGATATATAGTCCTCTTCAGATTGTTTGTTTCTTCTTGTGTGAGTTTTGGCAGGTTGTGTCTTTCAGGGAATTGATCTGTTTCGTGTAGTTTATCAAATCTGTGGTCATAGAATTGTTCATAGTATTATTTTATTTTCCTTTTAACACCCTTGGGATCTGTAGTAATTTTTCCTTCTTCATTTCTGATATTAATATTTTGTATTTTTTTCTCTTTTTTTTAGTTAGCCTTGGTAGACTTTATTGAACTTTTCAAAGAACCAGCTTTTGATGTTGTTTTTTTTCTGTTAATTTTCTGTATTTATTCTGTATTCAATTTCACTGATTTCTGCTCTGGTTTTTGTTTCTTCTCTTCTGCTTTCTTTGAATTCATATGATCTTCCTCTACCTTGCTAAAGTGTTAGCTTAGATGACTGATTTTAGATGTTTCTTTTTTTCTGGTATATGCATTCAATTGTTTTAAATTTTCCTCTAAACACAGCTTTTGCTGCATCCCACATATTTCAACAAATTGTTTTCATCTCCATTTAATTCAATATATTTTAAAATGTCTCTTGAGATTTCTTTGACCCATGTGTTATTTTATATGTGTTTCTTATATATATGTACACACACATACATGTTTACATACACATAAACATACATAATGGGGTATATTGTCGTTATTTTCAACAAACATGTGTTACATCAGTTAAGAATAAGGAAAATATCTCTTTATGTAGATCTAGATTCTTGACCTGTATCTACAGGTCAAGAGAAGTTCTCTAAAGAACTTCTATTAACATTACTTGTAAGAGAGGTCTACTGGCAACACATTCAGTTTTTATTTGCCTGAGAAAATCTTTATATCCCCTTCACTTTGGAAGGATAATTTTGCAGAGTTCAGAATTCTAGTTTGGTGGGTATTTTTTCTGTCAACCCTTTAAATATTTTACTCTAATCTCTTCTTGATTGCCTGGTTTCTGAGAAGTCAGATGTAATTCTTGTCTTTGCTCCTTTACAAATAAGGTGTTTTTCCCTCTGGCTTCTTTCAGGATTTTTCCTTTACTTTTTTCTTTGTTGTTGTTTGTTAATCCTCACACAAGGATATTTTTTTCCATTATTATTATTATTATTATTATTTTTTAGAGAGAGTAGAAGGGAGGAAGGGGGTGGGAGGTAGGAGAAAGGGAGAGAAAGAGAGAAGCATTGATGTAAGAGAGACACATCAATTGATTTCCTTCCTAATGCGCCCTGACTGGGGGCCAGATGGAACCTGCAGCCCAGGTATGTGCCCTTGACCAGCAATCAAAGCCAAGACCCTTTGGTGCTTGGATTGCCACTCTAACCACTGAGCAACACCAGCCAGAGCACCTTCGTATTTTTATAGTTTGAAAATATTATGCTTAGGTGCACTTTTTGGGAGATATTTATCTTGCTTGGTCTTCTCTGGGCTTCCTGCATCTGTGGTTTGGTGTCTGGCATTAATTTGGGTAGATTCTTAGTACTTATTGTCTTGAATATTTCTTATGTCTCTTTTTTTCTTCTTCTTCTGGTATTCCCATTACACGTATGCTACACATTTTTTAATTGTCCCACAATACTTAAATATTCTGTTTTGGGGTTTTTCCCCAGACTTTTTTCTCTTTGCTTTTTAGCTTTGGAGGTATCTATTGAGATATCCTTAAGTTAGAGATACATTTACTCAGTCATGTTCTCTATTAATGAGCTCATCAAAGACATTCTTTATTTTGGTTTCAGTGTCTTTGCTCGCTAGCATTTCTTTTTGATTCTTTCTAAGGATTTTCACCTCTGCTTTCATTGCTCATCTGTTCATGCATATGGTTTACTTTATCGATTAGAGTATAATCATAGTTGTTTTAAATTCCTAGTTTGATAATTCCTACATTTCTGTCATAACTGATTTTGATATGCTCTGTCTCTTTAAATTGTGTGAGTTTCTCTTTTTTTGCAGTTTAGTATACCTTGTAATTTTTTCTTGATAGCCAGACTTGATAAAAGGAACTGCTGTAAATAGGCCTTTAGTAATGTAGTGGTAGTGTGGAGGTATAGAAAGTGCTTTATAGTCCTATTATTAGGTCTCAGTGCCCAGCTTTATTGGGTATGATAGACAGAAATTGTTTATACTTAATGGTGTATAACTTGATGTTTTGGTATACATACACATTGTGAAATAATCACCACAATCAGTCTGATTACTATATCCACCACAGCACATAGTTACCATTTTTTCTTTTTTTTCTTGTGCTGTAAGAACATTTAAGATGTACCCTGTTAGCAAATTTCAAATATATAATATGGTATTGTTAATTATAATTACATTGCTGTACATTTGGTCTGCAGAACTTCCTTAGGTCTTAGTCTTTTTGTGATTATGTACCTCTGGGTTGTGAAATTTTAAGTGCTTTTTATTTTCCTCCTGACCCCTCTTAGGTAGGACAAGAAGGCTGGAAGGGCTATAGTTGGATGTTTCCTTTCCTGGAGATCAGTTAGGTGCTGATAAAACTCCAGGAGGTTAGGTTCTGGTTAAATAAATTCTGCTGAGGGCAAACTTTGTTAAGAACAGAGTGCTCTGATGTGTTTCAAAATGCTTCCTTTTCCCCTTCCCTTCTGGAAGCATGAAGGGGTTTTTCTCTGATATTCATCCTAAGGACTTGGAAGAGCTCCAAGAGGTAAAATTCACAAAAGTGTGGAGCACTTCAATGCCTGGGTCTCTGTGGAGTTTTTATCACAGTTGTCCACACTGAGCCTCCAGCAATTCATCACTGTACCTTGTTTTTCTACTGTGGTACTGTTTCCCACAGAGGTCTCTGCTCTTTGCTTTGAGTTTCTGCTCCAGTAAGTTGTGATTTTCTGTATTTGTTTGCCTGTATCTCCAGTTTTGGGGATGGCATTTTGCCCTATGTCTTTACTATTCTTACGAATTTAAGAAGAGTATTGATTTTTCAGTTTGTTTAGCTTGTTGTTAGCACCAATTGGCAGCTTCCAAGCTTCTTTCAGACTGGATTGGAAACCGAAAGTTTTTCTTACTTTTTTAATAAAAAAGTTGCTGTAGTTATTTTGGTAAACAGTTATATAATCTGCAAATAAGGTAGTTTTTAAATTGATATTTATATTTTGCTTCTCTTTCTCTTCCTCCTATTTTAATCATATTACTATAATTTTAATTTTTTAAAGCCTTCCTAGTAATATCCTGTATCTGGCCATAATAGAAATGCCTCAGGTGTTTCACTTTGAGGTATAGTAATATTTATTGTGTTTTAAACAGTGTTTACCGTGTTAAGGAGTATCTTTCTAGTATTTCTTTACCAAGAATATTTTCAAGAGTTAATGTTGAGTTTAAAATTTTTTTAGCATCATTCAAAATAGTAAGGTTTTTTTTGAAATAATGGCTCTCAGTTCCCAGTTTAGTTCCCTTTTCAGCATTTGAATCTTGGTGCAAACTATGTAAAAGTAGGTAATATGGCCCCAACTTGTTAAGTTTATCAAATTTATATTTAAGATTCTCCCCTTCTCTGTTTCTATGTATTTTCATACAGCATGTTGTTTTGTTGCTACTTGTCTTGTCTGCAGTGCTACTTAATGATGCTATTAAGATGGTGGACTCCTTGAGGAAGTAGGAGCCCTTTGCATGAAATAATCTATCAGGAAAGTCATTCTTCCCCTTTCTTTACTTTTTCCCTTCTTTATAATTTACCTCTATGCATCCTTCAGCTTTCTTAGGATTCAGAGTGCACCTGGTTCCCAGAAAGACAAATCACTCGGAGATCCCAGGTGGTCTTCTCTGAATGACAGAAAAGTTCTGTACCTTCTAGTTTTTGCTTGAGTTGTAAGAATGTATTTGTTGACACATCTCTGTGTCATTCGAGTTGCTTCTGGAGTCTTTTATGTTCACCTAACCCCAGTAAAAATTACCTGACCACAAGCGTACAGGGGAATGAGGAAGGGAGCTGAGAGGAGGAAGATAGAGGAAGCTAGGGAACTGAAATGATCCTATTTTAATCTTGCTTAGGACTAATATGTTAGAAAACATTTTATAGAGGCTCATCTGTATGACACATTAATAAGTTGAGACTAAGATTTGGAGTTTGTATACTTTTCTGTTCATTTACTCAACAATAACATACATATTGAGCACTTACCAAATCTTACATAACAGTAATGAGCAAGAAAAAAAAGGTTTCTGCTCACCTGGAACACAAATTCTGTTAATAGGAGACAGACAATAAATATCTAAAGAAATTAGTAAATAAGATAATTTCAGATAGTCATAAGCATTAGGAAAATAAAACCAGAAAAAGAAATAGAGTGTAATATAATTTGGGTGGAGGAAGCTGGGCATTGGAATGAGTTTAGATTGGGTGAATCCGCATTGAGGAAGATTCATGTTAGCTGACACTTGGGGAGCATCCAAATAGAGGAAACAGGAAGTGCAGAGGCCCTAGGATGGATGAAATGTTTACGGAATAGAAAGAATGCTATTGTGGCTGGAGATAGTGTGAGTAATTTAGGAGAGAGTCAAAGAGGTGTAGTCTTATAAGTCATGGTAAGGAGCTGTTAAAAGCTTTTAGATTACCAAGCTATCTTTAATCAGTATTTTTGCTTTGACTGTAGAGTTCTTGTATTAGTGCTTTCCTTTGAAACTTAATTTTTAAGATTATCTTAAATCCCAAAACTAGAGTAGCTAGCTATATTGCGTGACATGATAAGAAATAAATTATTCTGAATAGAATTTGATGGTGACCACTTTTCTGTTAATTTATTCAAAATTAAGATTAGTCTTACAGTTTACTAATATCGCCAAATACAGCTACACATCAGAACTACTTCAGAAATTTAAAATGCAGGTCTGCTCAGCCCCATCCTTTAGGAATCAGGGAGTGGACCTTGGGAATCTGTTTTTAAAAAGTTCTCCATATAACCCTCATAGAGCTAATCTTCAGACATGAATTTAGGAACCTCTGAGGCAGTGGAATTTTTATCTAGAACACAGTTGGCCATCATTCTGGGTCACTTTGTGGTCCTTATTAAATGAATGTGCTGGGGTTTTATAAGTTTTGTATTTCATGTTTAATAGCAAAGTGTATTCAGCACTTTGTAATGACAAATGTGTTAAAGTGACGTTTAGTTTAAGGAACTGAGGATAAAGTACTGATTGGTTAATTGCTGTTTCTTGTTGCTTGCATTATTTGGGAGATCCTAAAATATACTGTGTTTGTTTGTATAGTTTTCTAGTTAAAAAATAGGTAAATACAGTGGTAAAAATGGATAAACCCAATTTGTATTTCTGTTGAACTAAAAAAAATCACTTTTTGTTTAAGACAAGATGAAAACTGAAGGTGCAATCAGTCCACATATAAATGAGCCAGTATTTAAGATATCAGGAAATTTCATACAGGCAGGATTTCTAGCTTCTTTAAAAAGTTCAAAACATTCTTTATAATACTGAGCCTACCTTCTTATAAGGCAGCTGCTGGAGTGTAGGTTGTTAAGTGCTCCAGTTACATGGCCACAGTCTTCACCTCTACAAAGTATCCTAAGCACCAAAAGCAGTAATCTTTGCTCACTTATGTTTGTTTTGACCTCTGTTTTAAGATCTAAGGTAATATTTTAGGTATCAATATAGGCGGAATCTGAATCCTCTGTGAAATGAAAAGAGATAGAAAATTCAAACATTTACTTATAGCTATTAATTTTTTTCTAAAAGGCAGACTACCCTACTTAAAATGCCTTGGCTTAACAAATGGATATTAACAAAACGTAAATTATTAGTTTATGCTCTATTACTGGAGAAATGAGTATTCCACATTTATTATGATCAGTTGATTAGTACTTTTGCATTCAAATCATTCTTCCAATAAACTGGAGTTCTCTTTTGCAATTTAAGATGAATCTATTGTCTGGGCTTTTACTACACTTTATTCCTCAGATTTTTCTCACCTCTCTTAAGTATCCTGACCCCCATCTCTGACTCCTGTCTTCTTCCTTAAGATAATTATTTTTCTTAAAGCTCAGTTCCAGTTGTTTATTCTACTTTTCTTTTTACACAGGCTTCTGATTCTCTCTTGCAACTTTCATTACTAGATTAATCACTCATTCCTCTGAACTCTGATAGCAATTTAAAAAACGTATTGCCCTTATTATTTATTCAAGTTAATTGTGTAGTGGATTCCATGAGATCGGGGACTGTGTCTTACTCATTTGGGATACTTTCTATTTAATATATCATTTGGCTTGTAAAAGACATCCAGTCCATCCATCCATTTAACATCTATTACGTGCTAGAGACTGTTAAATTACTTAAGCTCTTCATGGCTTTTGAGTTACTTCCTTTGAGTGTTCTTACCACAATGACAACTGAACTCTTAGCCTATATTGATGACAACTTCTTTTCTACATTTTTTACACTATATACAGCACCACTGGACTGAATCTTTACAAGCCCACACTCTTGGAGTTTATCTTTGACTCCTGTATTTTTAATACTGCCCTTTTCTTACTTTCATAGTACTTGTTCTGAATTTTGTTGAAAAATAATAGATCTAGGATTCTGCCTGCTACTTCTTGTATAAAGACACTACCGTACTCTATTCCCAGGCTTCATTATTGAAATAGCGTTTGGATTCAAATAGCATCTTCCTAGCTGCCTGTCTGTCTCTGGTCCTGATTATTCCAAGCTTCCCTGATCCTATTTTTCAATATAATTATTTTTAGATACCAATTTAGTGATATTCCCCCTGCACAGGAGCCTAGAATAGTTCCCTTTTGAATACCCAAGGCCTTCACCGGTAGATTCCTATTTAGTCTAAGTCATTTTTGTTGTCTTCAGTACTCTTCCAACTCAAGCAAGAATAGCATGTATTGCACACTCTGTGTCTACTTTCATGATGTCCCACTCACTTTAAATGATTTACCTTATCTTAAATCCACTTCCATGTTCCCTCCTTCAGTATTGCAATGGCTGTCTATTGCTTTAGTGTGCCAAGAGCACCTTGATGCTGCTGCTCCTAAGAGCACCTTACCTTTCTCTGGGGAATCATCCCTCTTCGCTTTCAGGCCTTTTGATTTGGATGGATTGACCCTCTGTGGGATGAATGGTTCAAGGATTATCCAGTGACCCAAGCCAGACAGATCAGAGGCAGTGAGACTCAATTCCAGGACTTTTGAACTCTTGAGAGGAGGGACTGTGACTATAAGGATTTTGAGTACCTAAAGCTAATGGGGTGGGGAGATAGATAAGGAAACCTAATGAGAAACAACTTTAAAATAAAGTCAGTTTTATTTAAAATTAAAACCCATTTGATTTGAAGCATTGTCAGTACACTTCAAACAACCCAAAAAGTAGGGATCCTGCTAAATTTCCTATGCTGGCATTGAATATTGTGTCCACATGCAGTCAGGGTGTGTGTTTGTGTGTATACGCACATGTGCAAGAGAGACTGCTCTTAGCTTACACTAAGGGAATCCACCAGCTTCTTGGAACCCTGAGGAATGAGATAAAAGAATTTATTTTTGAGTGGATGAGTACATATAAATGTAAATACTGTTTTTTATTATCAGTGTAATGGTTATGAAAAGCATAGGCTTTCTATTTAGACCTTCGGTTGATTCCTTGTTCTATCACTTACTATTTAATTGCGTATGGGAAAATTGAGGGGTTAAGGAAATCTCACGAAGAAAAATAGCTCTGAAACTAAATCTTAGTTATTTTTATATAACTGGAGAAGTGTTATCAAGAGAGGGTGTCTTTGCTTTGATCCCCAAAGGGGGGATCCCTGTTCTTTTGGTTAATTGACATCTGCCAAGACTTTCTCCTCAGAAGACTTGATTCAGAGGAGCATATGTCCTACCTTTCCACTTTTAAGTAAATCTACTCTGTGCCAGCACAAATTGACTGGAAGGTCTTATAAACTCTCTCACTTGCCTTTTTTCCCTACTTCAGATACATATTTGATATTCTATGGCAGTCCACTTTTTAAGTAAAATACTATTAGAATTTCTTCTACCTCTGTCAGTGACATTTTAGGTGATGCGTTGGAGGATATCTTAAAAGCAGCAGTGTTTTTTCACATTTACAACTCAGATTATTAAAAAGTGGCTATAGTCATTTCTTACTGGTTTTTATTTTTATACAGTTAGAGTATTATTATAATGACTAGATTACATGTAATCAGGCAATATCAGTATTTAGCTGATGTTAGTAAATTACAATGAGAAAGTACATTTTTAAATAAGATATGTACGTAAATGTGTTCCCATCAACTTAGCAGTTTTATATAATAATAAAGACTTAACCAAATCCATTCTTCTTATTGGAAAAATTATCGTGGGTTAACTTTTTAAGCTCTGTTTTTTGGAATCCTGATGAAGATAGAACATCAGTTGTATTAGACAACATTGTGGACTGGTAAATAGCATCTGGACCTGGAGGTTTTTGAATGAACTATAGTAGTGGACCCTTATCTGAGGGATACGTCCCAAGATCCCCGAAACTGCAGATAGTACCAAATCCTGTGTATGCTGTTTTTTCCTATACAAATATACCCATGATAAAGTTCAATTTATAAGTTAGGCACAGTAAGAGATTATAACAATAACTAATAAAAACCTAGAACAATTATGAGAATAAAATAAGGGTTACTTGAACACGTGCACTGCCATACCATGATTGCCTAATGTGCTAACAGATGGCTACTAAGTGACTAAAGGATGGGTGGCATATACAGTGTGGCTATGATGGGCAAAGGGGTGATTACATCCTTGGGTGGGATGGAGTGAGGCAGTGCGATATAGCATCTCACTGCTCACAACAGTGCACAATTTAAAATTTATGAATTTTTTTTTTCTGGACTTTTCCATTTAATATTTTCAGACCACAGTTCACTGCAGGTAACCGAAACCTCAGAAATCAAAACCACGTATAGAGGGAGGGGAATAATGTATATACCTGGTGGAAAGCCAGAGCTTTGATCTGCCCTGAGTGGTGTATTCTTTTACCTGGGTGTATTCTTGCCAGGACTTAAAGAAATATGTCCATGAGACTGTTAGGAGATATTTTAGTTCCTCTATGGAGTGTGGGGCTTTTAAGCCAGGAGTAATTTTTACCCATGGGGTTTCATTCCTTCATAACTGTACTATTAGTTAAGGAGCTAAACTGCTATGAGGACTGCTGAAGAGAAGTCTTGAAGTTACCCTGCTGTGTTTCTTTTCTTTTCTTTTTTTTTTTTTTTTTTAGGTTAAGGATGCTAAGTAGTCTAATTCAGGTTGCCTGGACTTTGATTATTTAGTTCAGCTGAAAACAATCCATTAAGAGTGGGTATTGCAGATACCCTTTTGGTATTGTCATTACCTGCATATGAAATACTGTTTATTGGTTGCAGTAGGAACAGAGTTGTGATGGAACAGGTAAATGTTGAGTGGCAAGTTCTTGCTGTGTATGAGGTACTCTGCATGGTACGGAGCAGCGTAAGGTGTAAATGGGAGAAGGTTGAAGTTAAATAATGGAAGGTAATGTTAGAGGAATTATAAGGATAGTAACTGCCTAATGAAAAATACAGATGATAAATATATTGAATTCATCAGAAGGAGAAGCCCTTATAGTCTCTAGAAGTCAAGACAAGAATTAAATATGGGTTTTTAACATGGAAGTAAAGAGCATTCCAAGGGAAAAAATACTATCAAAGGTAATAATTACATTTTATTTCTTAGGTGGGTACTTCAGTGTATATAAAAAAAAGAAGGCATTGGGGATTTGGTAGAAAGTGAGATTCCAGATAGAATGCCGTCTTTTCAATATAAGCTCACCTGACAACTTATTTTTATAATCTTTTTGTAAGATTCCCTATCCAATATGGTAGCTGTTAGCTACACATAACTTATCAAGCACTAGTCAGAATCAACATGTGCTATATATATAAAATGTGCACCAAATTTTGAAGACTTGGTATGAAAGAAAAGGTAAATTATCTCATTATTTATATTGATTTTCTATTAAAATGATATTGTTGGATATATCAGATTAAATCAAATATATTATTAATATTAATTTTGCCTGTTTTTACTTTTTAAAAATTGAGGTAAAATTAACAAATTTAACCATTTAACAAATATAACCATTTTAAAGTGTACAATTTTGTGGCATTTAGTACATTCACAATGTTGTGCAACCACCATCTCAGTCTAGTTCCAAAACATTTTTATCACCGTAAAAAACACACCCACTATGTTTTCTGTCTATAGATTTACCTATTCTGGATATTTCTTATAAATGGAATCATGTAATATGTGACCTTGTGTGTATGGCTTCTTTCATTTGGCTTTATATTTGTGAGGTTCCACATTGTAGCATATCAGTACTTCATTTTTTATAGATGATGTTATATTAATTATTAATAGTATGGTATTGAAGCCTTCAACTGTTATTGTAAATCTATTTATTTCTCCCTTCAGCTTTGTTAGTTTTTTCTTCATGTGGTTTGGGACCCTGCAGTTTTGGTACCTATATGTTTATAATTGTTATGTTGTCTTAAGTAAGACTGGGGCGGTATTGATATATTTATCCCAGCTCTCTTTTGGTTATCGTTTCATGGACTATCTTTTCCCATTTTTTCATTTTTAAACCTGTTTGTGCTTTTGGCTATAAAGTGAATCTCTTGTAGATAGTATATAGTTGGATTGTGTGTAGTTTTGTAAATGCTTTCTGCCAATCTCTGCCTTTTCATTGGATAGTTTAATCCACTTACATGTAAAATCATTACTAATACTGTAGTGAAGTACTTTCACTATTTTGCTGTTTGTTTTTTGTATATTTCATACTTTTTCTGTTCTTTATTTCCTCCATTTCTTCCCTATTTTGTGCATTTGATTTTCTTATAATACTTTTAATTCCATTCTAATTTCTTACTTTCTCTCTATATATTTTAGACATTTTCTTAGTGGTTACCATGGGGATTACAGTTAACATCCTAAATTTATAACAACTATAGTTTAAACTTTTATTAGCTTAGGTTTAATAGGATATACAAACTCTGCTCCTTTACAGGTCTCTATTCCATTTTATGTTGTAATTGTAACAAATTACATTTATACATTTATGTGACTATTAACTTAGATTTATAATTATTGAAAACAAAAACAAAGCTACAATCCAAAAATGCCTTAATAATGAGTTTATATTTACCTATGAAGTAACCCTTACCAGAATTCTTTATTTTTTCATATGGTTTTGTTTTCATGTCTAGTGTCCTTTTATGTTAAACTGAAGCACTCATTTTAGCACTTGTAGAGCTGATCTACTAGTGTCAAACTTCCTCAGGTTTTTAGTTATCTGAGAATGTCTTAATTTCCCCTTCACTTTTTAAGGATAGTTTTGCTGTGTATAGTTCTTGGTTGACAGTTTTTTCCCCAGCCCTTGCCTCATTGTTTCCTATGAGAAATTGACTCTTAATTTTTAAAAAAAATATGTTTTTATTGATTTCAGAGACAGGAAAGGAGAGGGAGAAAGAGAGAAACATCAATGATGAGAGAAAATCATTGATTGGCTGCCTCCTGCGTGCCGCGTGCGCACACACACACACACACCCAGATGGGGACTGAGCCCGCAACCCCGGAATGCGCCCTGACTGGGAATCGAACCTCAGTCACCTGGATCATAGGTTGATGCTCAACCTCTGAGCCACGAGGGCTGGGCTTGACTCTGAATTTTATTGAGACTCCCTTACAGATAATGTATAGCTTCTTTCTTGCACATTCAAGATTCTTTGTCTTTCAACAACTTGGTTATTTATTGTCTTGGTTTTTAGCTCTTTGTCCTTTTTGGAGTTTTAACTCCTTAAATGCATAGGTTTATGTCTTTTATCAAATATGGAAAGTTTTTTGGGCCTTTTTTCTTCAAATCTTCTTTCTTCCCCATTGTCTTTTCTCCTTCTGAGACTGTCCATTCCATATATGTTGGTATGTTTTATAGTGTCCTGCAGATTTCTTAGGGTTTGTTCCTTTTTCTTCATATTTCTTTCTGTACCTTAGACTGGATGATTTTAGTTTACCTATTTTTAAGCTCACTAATTCTTCTCCCTGCTCAACTCTGTGACTGAAACCCTCCAGTGAATTTTTCATTTTAGTTACTGTACTTATTATTAGCTTCAGAATTTCTATTTGGTTCCTTTTTATAATTTGTTTCTTTATTGCTCATACATTGTTTTCCTGGTTTCCTTTATCTCTTTGAGTATATTTAAGAAAGTTGATTTTAAGTGTTTGTATAGAAAGTCCAATGTATATGCTCCCTCAGGGACTATTTCTGTTAATTTCATCTGTGAATAAGCCAGACTTTCATGTTTCTTTTCATGCTTCATAAATTTTTGTTGGAAACTGACCTTACTGAATGTTATAATGTGATAACTCTGGAAATCAGATACATTAGGGTTTGTTTTTGTTGCTGGCTGTGAGATGTAGTTTGTTTGGTTACTTTTCTAAACTATTTTTGTAAAGTCTTTATTCTTTGCCATGTGTGGTATCTGAAGTCTCTGTTCCTTTAGCCTGTGGTTTTCTCATGCTTTGACAGCTAAAAAAAAAAAAGAAAGAAATAAAAACTCTTTCAGTCTTTGCAGATTATATCAAGGCACTCCTTCAGTGCTTACCCAAGCCCTTTACAACTTTGCCTTACCCTTTATTTCCTGCTTGTGCTGAGCCTGGAGGTCAGCCCAAGATAAAACCTTAGAGTCTTCTCAGATCTTTCCTGAACATGTGTTGTTTATTGTGTGTCCATGTGGCTTTCTGAATTCACCAGTATATGAGATCAGTTTTGATTGCTCTAATTTCATAAAGAAACTGTCTCCCCAGCTTTTCCTCCCAGGTTTTTGGTACATCTGTTGTTGGCCTCTATAATATTTTGTCCTTGGCAGCAGCTGGTTGGTTGTTTGCTTTACAGTGTGTTTGAGGAACACAAACACCTTGCATTGATCCTTCTAGCTCCAGACACAATTCTTTGAAACTAAGGTCTGTTCTCTCTCTGGAACCAGGAACCAGGATCCCTTGCTGAGAAGGTAGGCTTCTGTCTTCAAGATCACTGCTGAGGTGTGGGAGTGGAGAGTGGGATTAGGCCAACTACCAGTAAAAGCACCACAGAGTTTTCCTATCATTTTAAAGTTGCCTTTTGATAGAGCATTTACTTGGTCTCTGACTATTTTCTAGAGTTCTAACAAAGAAAATTCTGACAAATTTTTACTCTGTTAGTGTTTCTGTTGAGGGTTGGGCCCTTGGAGCTACTTTCAATACCATCTTCCTCTTTCTACTTTTTAAAAGTAACTACTAGAAAATTGAAGGTTACATATATGGCTTGCATTTTATGTATTTTGGACAGCACTGCTGTAGAGTAGTAAGTTTTCAGTGAATATTGAATCCATTTATGTGGCATTTGAAACTGTTTAAAGTTTTCAAAGTTCCCACAGTTGTGCACAATTAGGATTAGCTATTTGCCCTTATACTTTTTATTCCCAGACTAGTGTGACATTTTTAGAGGAACTCTTTACACTTCTTTCAAAAGGATGAAGTGTTAACATTGTGTAATTATGTACCTGTATCATTGTAGTCTCCTAAATTTTGACTAGATTCTCATTTGATTAAGTGTACAAGTCAGTTTGTGCTGTCCACTTCTCTCCAAAAGCATTCTTGATAGGTATTCATAAGAACTGAGCATTCTTCATCTGATTTTTAAATTTCTATACAAGTATTAATAAATTCCTATTTTACGGAAATAATAGTAGGACACATTTTCAAGCATTGGCCATATCCAGGTCTCTTAGATGTTAGTGATTTTTAATACTATATGTATTTATACTTCACTTTTCTCAGGAGATTATACTGTAGATTAATTTGGGCCATATCTTGACTCCATATCTTTTTAGCATCTTTGGCTTGTTTGCCTGGTCCATGAAGAACTGCCGTCTTAGATATGCAGGTTTGCCAGCTTACCTTTCTTATTCCTCTGTTCCTTGCCAGTAAGATGTTACATGCATGGTTATATGCATTCTCAGCTTCAGTAAGCTGTACTTTAAATACTTGCTGACAGGTGCATTTAAAAAAGTGAGTGCTCTTCACTTCTATTAAATAAGGTTGCATGTGCAGAACCGTAGGAGTTGGCAACGTGTTCAAAAGTTGTGGGTACAAATGTAAGGGATTCTGCTGGCTACCCTAGAGAAAGGCATCTTAAATGCTGATAATGAAAGTATTGCCTCCTGAGTGTCAACTGAATCTCCTTGAGTCTACAGAGACAGCATCGATCTCTCACTAAATTCTCTTTCCATTTCCCTGGAGTAGTCAGAAGAGTATTACTTTATCTTAGTCATAAATCCACAATTTTTTCATTAGTATTTGGTAGCATAGATAAGACCAGGCAATATAATTTTATTGAAGACACCGAGAAACAAGTGTAGTAGACTACTGTATCTTCTTCCTACCTGGTGGAAAGGACTTTCTCATATAACCACATGGTACACACAAGGATATCATGTACCTAATTTAAATCAGAAAAATGGATCAGTGTTTGCTTTTTTGTGTTAAATAAGAATTCTTAACCACAGCTAACCATCAAGTATTAATTATTTGAGTCTTCTACCCATATACCTTACAGGATGAAAACACTTACAGAAGATGCCTAACTCAGTGATAGGCATCAAGAAGACTTCCTAGAGAGTAAAAAGTATAACTAGATAATGTATTAGCTTAGAGGTTGTCCAATAACCTTGGAGTCTGTAATGACACCTCTTTGTTAAAATTATGGCTGCTTTCAGGGGGCAAAAGTAATATTTCTTCTACCACCAGGAACCCTTCTCAAGCACATCTTTCTTTCTCAAGATATCCATCTAAGGTGAAAGAGCACTCTGGAATTCCCTCCTCTGTCTTTCTACCTTCTGCGTTCGTATCTTCTCTCTTATGACATGCCTACGTTTGTATATCCAATGTGGGAATATACAGTTTTCCTCAGGTAGGACCTGATTTCTTATCTCCCCTTTCACAGAGCAATTTTGTTTAGTAAAATGAGCCAGCATATCTTTAGAAGAAATACGTGCATACGATGCTATTTGAGGGATGTTCTATAGAAGTATGTGGAGAAGGCTGGGATGCCAGGCTATATTTGAACAAGTTTGTGTATCTGGGGGAAACTACAAGTAGTAAACTACTTCTATTAAATGTTTACTTCTTTTATACCCAGTTTCTGTAATAATATTTAATATTTGGATGATAATGTTTACTTAAAATATATTGTAGAGAATAGGATGTTTTGTTACTGTAAATATCCCCCTGTGGAAAATGTTATAAATTCCTGTGTACTTGAACAGATCTTAAGGGGTTCTAAGTATCTTTGGGGGGGGGGGGCTGTTTTGTTTTGGTACTATGGTGATTTAAAGGTCAGAAGTCCAAATAATCTCACTATGCTAAAATCAAGGTATTGGTAGGGCTGCATTCCTTCTCAATGGAGGACCCAGGGAAAAATAGTTTTCTTCCCTTTTCCAGCTTCTAAGAATCCTGCATTCTTTGTTTTATGACCCTTATCTGTGTTCAAAGCCAAGCAGTGTAGCATCTGCAAATCTATATGCCTCCTTTTTCCACTTAAATTGACATTATATTGGTTTTGTTTTCCTTTTCTGAATATTGCTTAAAGTATTTTGTTCCTTTGGAAGTGTGATAATTTTATGGTTTACTTGAGGGAGGATGATGTAACTTCACTTAACCAGCATTTGGGTAACTCATTTGCTAGGAAAGATCATCTTTATAAATGTTTAAATTAGAGGACCTAAAATTTTATCAGAGAGCAACATATTCTTAATCTCAGGTTTGTGAACCTCTTGGAATTGTATTCAAATATGAGTTTTTAGCTATATATGTTTGTTTTGTTTTTTTCTCTCAGAGAAATAGTCCATAGCTTTAATCACAATTTCAATCAGCATCAGTGATTACCCTAGTACCTCAATTTAAGAACCATTTCTATACAAAACAAAGTGACTTCCACAGATCTGGCTTTTTCTCATATCTGTTTCCTAGATTTATATACATTTCTAATTGCCAGTTGGTCATTTATAATGTAATAACTGACGGTTTTTAAACTTAATATTTCTAAAACACTTACCTTTGTTTTTCTCTCCTTTTCTCTCTGTTCCCCTCTTTCTCTCTGCTGTCTCATCCCACCCCCCACCCCCCCACCCCCCTGCACCTCCAGACACCATGCTGAGAGCAGTTTGATTCCAAGATGTTAATTTCTTTTTTTTTACCTTTCTGACAGAGAGCCTGCTTATATCTCTTCTCATTTTCTTTTCTTTCTCTCTTTTTCTCCCTCTCTCTTTCTAAGAAATGGGCTCAGGAAACAAGTTACAGAGGCAAAAGAAGGGCCCTTGGAACTTAGGAGAGAGAGGCAAGAAACACATGCCTGGGGCAGCTCAGGGGTGCGCTCACAGAGAGAGCCGCCTCTTTTTCTTTAGTTCCCAGTTTTTACATGGGTACATGGTTGCCTGGAAATACAAACTACAATTTCTAGCTTCCCTTACAGATAGGTTTAGTATTATGACAACATGCCTTTATAAACATCTATATTTATTAAGATGTTATTATGTAAAAGTTGTTATAACAACTTCCTTAGTAATCGCTTTGCCAACAGTCTCTCTTGTTACACATTTTTCTGCTCTTTCGGGTTGTGTAAATCTTTATTAAACACCCTCTTTTGATAGGAAACTTAGTAAGGAAGGACATAATTAATGTATATTGGCAATATTGTAATAATTTGCCAGTTTTTTTGGTGAAGATATAATTGAGAACTATTTGAAATAATGTTAAATATATCAGTGAAGTTAAAAAAAACAACACCTGGAAGTTTTAAAGTATGAAAAGGCAGGAAGGTTTAGAAGTTGTATTAAGTGTAGGAATGAGACAGGGAAGTTTTCTAGTACAGATCCATGCTAGACCAGAATAGGCCCTAGATACAAAAAGAAACTATTGGAGATAGGTCTCAATTCCACAACACTGTTCAACAGCTATGAAGATCTGGTTTCCATGCCCAGGAGAACAGAGAATCATATGTAGCAGAGAAACAAAAGACCAAAGTGGTCTTAATTTCTGGGTAATGGAAAAAAAACTACTGTGAGTTATAATTCAGTAAATGCATGAATTCTGCTCTGCCTGACATAGGTGATTTGAGAGATTTTCAGAGAAAGTAGAGTATTCTGTTTGCTAAAATGAATTCAAAAGAAAAAAAAGTTTTATTTCTTAATGGGCTCTAAAAGGTTTAAAATAGGTATGTATGTATGAGATCTTACAAAAAGTCAACAGCACAAATCATAAAAGAAAAAATGAAATACATTTGACCGTAGTAAAATAAAAGCTTTGTTCTTTAAACGATGAACATTAAAAAATAAAAGAAGGCACAGATTGGAAGGAGGTATATATAATTAAAGTAACTGGCAAAGAATTGATATCTATAATATAAAGAATTTATGCAGATCAATAGAACAAAGACAAAGGATAGGAAAGATAGCACAGAAAGAATGAAAAGAGCAAGAAGGCAGATGGGTAAATATATAATAGGTTTGGTAGTAACAGAGCAGGAGGTTTCTACAAGGGCAAAAGGAAACTAAAAAAGGGGCCGTTTATCTTTGTGTTTGGTCCTCCTTTTGCCTTAACTTTTCTTGAAATACCAGTTGAAAATTCTAGAAAATAAAACTCATGGTTACTATTAAGATTAGATAATTAAGAACACTTGCTGTATAGTCATAACCTCATCAGCAAGTTATTTTGTCTCTTCCCCCAAAGTAGACCCGAGTCAGTCCATTTCTCTGTGTCCGTTAGTATCACCCTAGTCCAATCCAACAGCACCTCTCACCTGGATTTCTACATTTGTTGTCTAAATCTACTGTGGATGAAAGGATATATTTGATGTCATTGTTCAAATAAGATCAGAGATTAACAGTTGAAGTACAATTTAGATTTTGAATAAAATAAAGGAAACCAAGCAACAATTTGCAATAAAAGCCTCTTCATTTCATTAGAATGAAAGCTAGGCTTAAAAAGTGGTTGTTATGTAGTTCATTGTCAACGTGAAGAATAGAGCTTTAGTTGGAAGTATTTTTGAAAATAATACTAAAGAACTATTTCTTGTCAGATTTGACTTTTTGGGTAAATCAGCGGGAACAAATGCCTTTCAACTAACTATTAGAGTGAAATTTCTGAGAGCACGTTGTCATCATCAGTGGCTGTTATGTCAGAGACTAATAGGTTGCAAATATGATACCCAGAGAGTAAAAATCTAACAAATTTTTAAATATAAATTCCATGATGGCAAATATTATTTTTCTTTACTTTGCACATTTATTAGAATGGGCTTCTATTGTTTACGTGATCAGGAAAAATGTTTATTACTTTAAATAGAAGAGTATGATTTGGTTTCTTGCTCTTAAGTCAGTTTTATGGAAGGAGGGAATGACAAGTGCAAACTTTAATATGCTATAAAGAAGAATATGACAGTTTGTAAGAGCTGCCATTAGTCTTTGGGAGCGGGTTCGTGTTTTAGACAAAAGAATTACTGCTTTTATTTGGGAAAAGAGGAGGACATTTGAGGGCAAGGAGGTTATGAGATTAAAAACAAGTGGAAAATATTAATCTTGTCAAGAATGAAGGTCTGTCACAAAAAATAACCCCACATGATACTGAACAACTTGAATTTTTATGGTAAGTATTTATTCTAGTCTTAGGTCTTGAAGTTGAAAGCTGAGTTGTTAAATTATAAACTAATGAAGGCTATGGTAGGGGGAATACAGATTTACATAGGTTTTTGGAATACTTTAAAGCTTGAAGGATCATGTTGAATAGATAAGAAAAACACATATATTTAGTATAGTTGAAAACATGAGATTCAAAAAAGTTTATTTAAATTACTGGCCAACTTAAAAATCTCTTGTTGTGTTAAGGTGAACAGTGAATAGGGCAGCTTTACTCTTCCTGTGAGGAAATATTGTTTTATTCAATTTTCCTAGACAGCAAAGCACATCTCCTCTAGGTCGCAGTTTTATAAAGTAAAACAAAAGAAATTGGGGCTGTTGTGAGGAATTATGTTAGGGATACTTTTGTTTAAAACATATTTATACACTGTTGAAAATAACATTCTAAAATGTTTACAATAGCTTGTGTAAAGCCAAAGACAGATAAAATGTGTGTTTTTAATTGATTTAAATTTCCTATAGTTTTTAAATATTAATTTAATAATTTTTGAAGAAACTCAGAAATGAAGAGATTATACCTAATTTCACCATCCTAAAGTGACTACTAGGGTTTTTTTAAATAATCTTACTTACATACATTTTTATAGTTTTAAAATATAGAATATGCCTGAGAACCATTATACAAGTTGTAAATGAGAGTTTGAAAGATTCAAAGATGATAAAATAAGAGTCTGTGCCCTAAAGAGGATAGCTGTTCTCACACTCTGAAGTCAAGATATACCCTAAGCTTCTAAATTGGGTATTTTTCTCCAAGTCTTACAGAATCTAGCATAAAAATTTTAAATTTTCCAGTTATTACCTAATTAGACAAGAAGGACAAGTCAGGATTCTGTAGTAAAATAGACACCTAAATTATTATTGGGAACTTGAATTTAGGTTTTAACCCACTTCTTGGTAACTTCACTGAACTTCAAATGTGTTGAGCTTCAAATACAAGGGTTTAGTTTAGTTCACAAACATTTAAACCTACTATGTCTAAGTTAGGTGCTATGCTTTTGATATATCCTTAGACTTGAAAGAAAATGATTTTCATCTAGTATTTTGTCTACACCTTCAAGTTGGTTTCCACTGAAATAAGTTTCCCTGGGTTCTTGAGATACATGCTGTGTTTATAGTAGAGGTATTTGTTCCAGTCCCTCCCAGGAGGAGGATTCCAATTTGATATTTATGTCAGTCCAGCCTTTATGCATCCATACCTCCACTGACCAGTTCTCTGAGTTGAAGATTGGTCAGCATTGGGCCAAAACTAGAATTAGAGCCTCTGAATAACTGAATAATAAAAAACTTAGATAGAATGTCACCTGTAAAGCTCAAGACTTTCAGAGCTTCTATATAAAGAATTATTTTGACCCTAGTAATAGACGATTATAGTTATCCATGTAAAATTTATTTTTCCCTACCTTGCTTTGAATTACCAGGATGACAACTACATCAGCTTAAAATTCTTTGTTGTAGTAATAATAATTAATACTTCTATAGTGTTTATTATATGTCAGGCATTGTTTACATTTTTTATAGGTGAATTCTGTGACATCTCAAGGACACACAGCTAGTAAGTTTTTGAGCCAGGATCCAAATTTTGAAAGCTTGACTTTAGACTTCTCACTCAACCACAGCACAGTACAGCTTTAAAAGTGTATAGCTCACTGATGAGATTTGTATATAGAATATATAAAGAACTTCTAAAAAATCAGTAATAAAATGCAGCATAATAAAAAACAAAAACAAAAAAAACAATCAAAAGACTTATAAAGAAGCCATACAAATGGCCAGTAAGCATATGAAAAGATGCTCAACATCATGAGTCATCAGGGAAATGGGTATTAAAACCAGAATAGGTTACCACTATATACTCACTACAATGAATTAAATTTAAAAGTCTGAAAGCATCCAGTGTTGGTAAGGATGTGGAGCAACTGAAACTACCATACATTATTGATGGGACTATGATAATGGTATAACCAGTTTGGAAAACAGGATTTTAGTTTAGTTAAACATACTATCCTATGACCTATCAATTCCATTCCTAGGTAATTAAGAGAAATGAAAGCATATGTCTCTATAGAAAGGCTGTACTAGAATATTTTTAACAGCTTTATTCATAATAATCAACAGCTAGGATCAGTCCAAGTGTCCATCAATGTAAGAAAGAATAAATACAATATGATATATTTATTCAGTGAGAGGACTAGCAGGGGGGAAAAAAAAAGAACTGTTAATACAATAACATAATTAGTGAAAGCAATCAGACTTAAAGGGCACAAGTGGTGATACTGTTTGATTCCATTTATGTGAAGTACCATAATAGACAAAAGTAATGTATATGTTAGAAATCAGAACCATGGTTATCTATTTGATGGGAAGGAGGCTTAAGGGAATTTTCTGGAGTCGTGAAAATCTTTTATATCATGATTATCATGTTGGTTATGCAGATATGTACATTTGTCAGAATTTGTTGAATTATGTATTTAAAATCAATATATGTTATCATATGTGAAATACCTTTCAATAAAATACATAAAGTAAAAGAAAGGAGAGGGGGAGATTTCAGACAAGCACTATGACGAGAAATTACAGCTGGCAGCCTAAGACTTAGAACATACAGAGAGACTAAGTAGCATAGAGCTGTTACATAGAACCTCTGTTGACATTCGTAATAACCAAGACAAGTTTAAGTTCAGTATAATTTTCTAAGAAGTCAGCAAGATATACTACTCTTAGAAAGAATTTCATCAGTAATTTTATTACAAGTTTTAGAACTAAAATGCTTAGGTGTTGGTTATCTAGAACATTAGTAGCTGAAACACACTTAGATTTTGTGTAAAATATAGTTGTGGTTAATACTGGGAAATGATTCTGAGTGGAACTAGAATGTAGTTTCTTCAAAATAGAGTCTGCCAAGAGAAGGCATGAAAGCTTTCTATAGGCTAATTTGCTCAATAAAGTTACTGAAACAGAACATTTGTCTTTATATGATTTGTGTGATTTAGATTCCAGTTCTTAGAAGAAATAAAAAGTGGGGTATCCGAGTTTAGAATTTTATTTATAATCTAATCCAGAAGTGTTAGAAACTTAGAGGTTTCACTATTAAATATACCAAAATACAGTAGTAATTTGTCCAGGTGAATATATATAGACAAGTTTGATGATGGCCCATGTAATTTGAGTGTTTGTCTCCGGGGTTTTTCTTAACTTGCTCCATGGCACTCAAATGTGCTTAAAACTATAAATGATTAATTGAAGTAAGAGTTCTGTAGTCTTATTGTGAGGTTAGTTTTCCAAATAAAGGTTAACCTTTTAAGTTAGTTTGTGGTTTTTGACCTCTTTCAAATAGGTTACTTTCTGTGGACTATCATGGAAGTAGTAAACACTTTAGTTACTACACATTAACTAACGTGGTCTTCGGTTTTTCATGTAAGACTGACAGCTTGACTGGTTTTTGTTTATGGGAAAGCTAATTTATAATCTTTGCATTTATTTTAGTAATAGTTATGCACGAGTGCGAGCTGTGGTGATGACCCGGGATGACTCAAGTGGTGGATGGTTACCACTTGGAGGGAGTGGACTGAGCTGCGTCACTGTCTTCAAAGTCTCTCACCAGGAAGAGAATGGCTGTGCTGACTTTTTTATCCGTGGAGAGCGACTCAGGGACAAAATGGTAATTAATAATACATTTATTGTTATAATTTTACGATTCCATAGAATGAATTATTTATTTAAAATTATGACTAGTGTACCATAATTTATGAGAATAATTTTTGCCCAGGATCAATGATTATGTTTCTGGAGCTCTTTTAATATTAAGCACAATGGACTATTCCTGTTTTTTTGCAACTGAAACTGACAATATACACATGTTGGAAGTGAGCTGCTTTTCTGGTTAGATTTAATGGAAGTATTCATTGATAGTCCCCCTAGTTATTAAACCAGGTAGACCCTGCCTCTCCTCCCCACTATCTCCTAGACTGGAGGCTGGCAAGCTATATAGTCCACAGGCCAAATCCGGGCCTGCCACCTGTTTTCGTCTGGCCCATGAGTTGGTTTTAGCATTTTTTTAAAATTTAGTTAATTTATTGATTGAATTTAGAGAGAGAGGGAGAGAGAAAGGGGGCAAGAGATAGAAACATCGATTTGCCGTTCTACTTATTGATGCATTCATTGGTGGCTGCTTGTATGTGCCCTGACCGGGAATCAAACCTGCAATCTTGGCATGTTGGTTCAATGCTCTAACCAACTGAGCTACCTGGCCAGGGCCAGCATTTTTAAATAATTGAAAATAATCAAAGAAGAGTAATGATTTTGTGGCATATGAAAAATATATGAAATCCAAATTTCAATGTCCATATATAAAATTTTATTGGAACATAGCCAAGCTTATTCATTTACATTTTGTTTATGGATACTTTCATACTGCAATGGCAGACTTGAGTAGTTGCAACAGAGACCATAAATATCTGTTCCCTTAAACAGAAAAACGTTGCTAACCCCTACCCTAGACTTTTGATTTTTCAGGTTCTCTCTTCATTTCTAATTTATTTAGTTACTCTGGTCTCGTTAGATTTCCCGGTGACCAGCCTAGTTTTTAACATTGCTATCTTCCACCCAGACAAGTGTTTTCTTTCATCTATGTGTTTTAAAATTTGAATCTAACCTTTGGTAATGTTAAATATTTACTTTTTCATTAGTGTAGAAAGCTCTTTCTCCTTTATTTCATTTGTGAGCCAAAAAACAACTCTAATCATAATCCGAAAAGCTGAGTAATGTTAGTGTCATTTCTGCGTCAAGTAAAAGGAGAACATACTCTTAGAAGCATAATGAGAATAAAGTGCCAAAAATTTCTAAGACCCTTGAAAATGTATTTGTGAACTGGTTTGTGAGCTCATTTAGCATCTATAATGTCATTTCTATTGAAAATGTATTTTAAATTTCAAATAATTTTTTCATACATGAACATTAAAATTATTTTTTATTTGTTGATTTAAAAGAGAGAGAGGAAGGGGAAGGGAGAGAGAGATTTGTTGTTCCGTTTATTATTTATGCATTCATTGGTTGCTTCTTGTATGTGCCCTGACTGGTGATCCAGCAAACTTAGTGTATCGGGACGACACTCTAAACAACTGAGTTACCTGTCCAGGGCCTGAACATTTTAAATAAATTTACTTTTAATTTCAGCTCTTGGTTTCTGGATAATTTTTACTGTTGAATTGTTTCAGTAATTTAACTTGTCTTGTTAAACTAACTTGTCTTGTGGATCTTGAAAGCCTTCCAGCTCTAGTGTTTTTTGAGTTTATGATTTACTCCTGACTGTATCTCAGTGAACCAGAATGTAGTTTTAGGATTGTAGGAAACCCCATTGAATTTTGAAGTATATGTAATAAATTTGACATGTCGTCTCTAAAAGTTTAAATATTTAAAGGTGATTTTGGCTTTCAATAAGATAGTGGCTGGCACATGCTAATGCTAATTTAAAGTAAGGCTTTGTAGACTTCTGAGAAAGAGCTTATGGTGACTTGCCCTGGAGTGTAATGCTTCTTGTCTAAGCTAATGATAACTGGGAAATGTTGTTGGAGTTGTTGTAAATTTTAGAAACTGAGTAAAATAGTGAAAATCTAAAAATATTGGCTATATTAATGGGCAGTTTACTTTAGGATAATTTAATAAGGGACATAATCTGCATAACTAGGAGTGAGGCTGATCAAAGACAGCCCAGACTGATGGATTAGGTGCTGCTCATTGTGGCTTTGACATAAAGCTAGTGAGAATAAACCTGGGATTCAGAAAGAACACAAACTTATTCCCTATGGCAGGACTTAAAAAGATCCCTTAGGTGTAGAATCATAATAGACTAACAAAAAAATATGTTCTTCTGATAGAAGCACTGACTTAGGAATCAGAACACCTGTTGTTTCACCTAACCATTTCTCCTCAAGGAAGCTTGTTATCTGTGTAACAGGGATAATAAATATATCTCATTGGAGACAGGAAGGAAAAATTACTCAGTTGGAGGATTGCCATATTTCTTGTAGAGATTAGCTATATAGTAAAGCATTTTAGGTTATGGGGATTTGTATGATTAAGGGCAGAGGCAATAATGCATGGTTTTAAATTGAAAACAGCAGTCTTGTGGAGTCTCAAGACAAATGGGACAGTGACATTAAAATAAGCAGATTAATTGCCCCCCTCTGCTGGTAATACACTTTTGACCAGATACTTCTGAAGCAATACAGACGTGATGTATATATTCTTTTTCGTTATCACTGCATTTTGGAATTCTTAATTTCTATAGATATTTTTATTGACTGGTTTTATTTTGATTCAGTTTTTTGAGTTCTAGTTTTATTGATTTATCTAAGAAAGAAGTACTATGTGACTGTTGAGTCTATAAATTTACAAAGTTCTTCCTAAGTTGATAGTTTTCTTTAAAATCCTCTTGGTGAGTAAACTGCATTTGAATCATATAAAAGATATTTGCTAAAAACTGTGCTCTGTATACATTTTTTGTCTGTCAGTCACAACTTAGAATCATCTACCTTAGATGAATTCTAGAAATGATTTCCTGCCCCTCATTCCACAAGAAAAACTTGTGCTCTTTAAGAAAGAATAGATAATCAGTAAAGAGATGTACCTGTGGCCATTTGTATAGCTAATAAAGAAAAACTGATACTATTTTAAGGAGCCTTCATTACTGGTAACAATAGTGAAGAAGAAAAAAGGCTTTTCTCAAGGGTGAAAGAAGCACTTTTGTAGAAGAGTTTTTCTAGCCTTTGATTAGCAATTACTTGTACTAAAAATATGTCTTTTACACTTCCCAAAGGGGTATATTTCACTTTTTTTTTTTTTTTTTTTTTTAATAAGAAAGGGAGCACAAATAAAGCGTAGGCTGACTGGGATTTTTTTAGGAATGCAGCATTGTGTGTAATTGCGGTAGTCTAAGTCATTCATTTATTGGTTTGTTCGGAGTAATCAGAAGTTATTTCCTGTGATGCTTACTTATAACTTCCTTGTTTTTATGATGCTTACAAAGGTAGAGTTTATTTTATAGGTTACCCTTCTGATACTCTAAATTAGAGCTTCCCAAGCTACTTGCCATGAATAAAAGTGGCTAGAGCCTGTAGGTTTGTTGCCTCTTAACCAGTACCAACTCCTTGTTCCTGGTTGCCTTACAGATGTTATTTTTTAAAGTATGCTTGAGGAAAACATTGGGAAGCACTGAGAAACACCAGGTTTTGGTGTTGTACTCTAAGGTAGTCAAAGTACTGCGGTGGGATGGTCTTTCACAAGGATAGGTTCTCAGAACCACTTTCTTTGATCTGTATGAGTTGCATCCTCCATTTCCTTCTAAATCTTTATTGCCTTGATTTCTTCATTTAAGTCTCTAGTATAAGTTAGTTTTATATCCTGGATCATGTATTTCTTAAAATTTAACTGTTAATTTGTGTAATCTTTACTATAGAGCTTCACATTCCCCATAATAGAAAATTTCTCCTTTGTATTCATTTTTCCGTAGATATGTTGGCTCTTCTCTGTTAATATGAGACTTGTATTTTATTCACATTTTATCATATGTATAGGTTATGTTTTTTGACCATTTTTGGGCTGAATTGTATGTGATATGTAAGTTTAAAGTACTGTATTATTATAATACACCATTGGAGTCTTTATAAATAGCTGAATAAACTGTCCATAATGGCATTAAAAATTTGCTAAAATATTTACTACTAAAAAGTTTTAAATTACGATGGGGATCTAAATTAGGTATTCTAATGTTTATGTAGTAGGCAATAAAATCCTGTAAATTTACAAATTTAATTAAAATTATGCTTTTAAAAGCATGTTATATGCTAAGAGATGACAAAAAATGGAATAGGTTACATAGAAAGGTACAGTAGGACTTTTAACATTTGGATTACTTAAGATCTATGGAAACAAGAAGAAGGCATTGTGCTATGTCAGAGCAACGTTATAAGATAGTTGCCATTCTAAACTTATAGTGACGAAGGTAATAATGAGTAAAGGTAAAAATAATAAAGGTAAAAATGAAGTGAAGAAAGGGAAAACAAGAAACATTTCAAGTTTAGGAAGTTGCCAAAGAGATTAAGGATATGTTTTTCAGATTAATAAGTATAATTAGGTTGTGGATAAAAAGTGGCTTATAAAAATGCTTGTAAGGTAATAGTTTTACTGTTTAACATGACACATTGTAAAATGGGGTTTCTTTTCAGTTATTAGAGCCTAAAACAAAATTAGAGTATTAGTTTTCTAGGGAGAAAATAGTTTTAAGAGTAGCTTTCTTAACAATAAGACACACCTCCTTTCCACCATGGGAAACTTTAAAAGCCCAGGGAAACATTTTTGTGCCTTGGATTGAACTTTATAAAAGTACAGAACAACAATTTCCTGCTTAGCTTTTCCCACTGTGCCTCTGTGAATTACTGCATTGTGAAACCTCAGTCTTCCACTAAAGCCGATTGCATTAGCTAGTTTTCCCTTTAAGATTGAACAGCTCTGTCTCCTGAAAGATACTGGTTCTCTTATTCACTGTAATATCACAGTTGGGGTGGGGAGTGGGAGTAGAGATGGTGTTAGCATTTTTGTTGTACTTTATTCGTCTTACAGGGTATTACTCTATCAGCCATATATATAAATCCTTTTATTGACACTGTACCATTCAGATCACCATCCTTTAGCTTTCATTTTCATCTGCTGACCTTAGCCATTCCTTCCCATAGCCAGCTTTTCCACATCTGAACCTCATCATTATTCTTGGCTACTTTGCTTTGCAGTCTTGACCTTTTGGTCTTCATTTCAGCAGGCTGCTTTCCTGGATCTGGTTGCTATCCAGAACTGTTCCATTTGAGGAATTTTACAATTTCCTGTCATTTCTTTTTTATTCCCCTTCTCTTGCTCTACAATTTCATGCTTATTCTATTACTTTGTGCCTCCGATTTTCTCCCAATTTGACTAGATTCCTCTGGCTTGAGTATCTTTTTTATTATTTTCTTTTTAAACAAAATAAACTGATGAACAAAATAGATCCAGAGACACAGAAGCATGGAACAGACTGAGGGATCTCAGAGGGAAGGAGTGGGTGGGGAGAGATTAATCAAAGAATTTATATACATATATGCATAATCTGTGGACCCAGACATTGGTATGGGGAAGGCCTGGGGGTGGGGTGGATGCGGGGTAGAGGGGATTAATGGGGGGGGGGGCATCTGTAATACTTCCAACAATAAAGATAAAAATAAATCTAATCTAACTTTTTTTGTCAGTAATTTAAACTACTTCATATTTCAGTAGACAATATGTTGCTGAGTTTTTAACCTTACTTTACACTAAAGGAACTTCATTAAATTCTACATCATTAAAAGAAAATTACTACCCTTTTAAAGGCTAGTCTTTCGTGCTACAAATATATATTGAGAAGCTGCTGTGTGCTAGACACTGTTCGAAGCATTGGGAATAGCTAAATGAACAATGACAGAAATTCTAGTTTTTAAGATAATATACAGTGTGGTGAGGATAAAGGAAAATCACAAGAAATAAATAAGATTAATATGCTAGATAGTCCTAAGTGATAATGGGTAAAACAAGTCAGGAAAAAGAAGTGTAGGGAGTTCATTTGTGGGGAGGAACTTTTTTTTTTAATTCTTACCTGAGGATGTCTTTACTGTTGTTTTGTTTTGTTTTTTGAGAGAGGGAGGAGGAGAGAGAGAAACATCATCTGTTGCTTGCCTCCCTTATGTGCCCCTACTGGGGATCAGACCTGCCGCCTAGGTATGTGCCCGACAGGAATCCAGCCCAAAACCTTTTGGTTCGGGACTACACTCCAACCAACTGAACCCCCCAGCCAGGGCTGTGGGGGAGGAACTTTTATAATCTGGCCTTTACTTCCTTTGTCTTGAATCTATCTGCCCTTTCCCAAAGGCAGACACTTTCTTTTTTTTTTTTTTAAATATATCTTTATTGATTTCAGAGAGAGGAAAAGAGAGGGAGAGAGAGACAGAAACATCAATGATGAGAGAGTCATTGATCGGCTGCAGCCCGCAACCCAGGCATGCGCCCTGACTGGGAATCGAACCCTGATCGCCTGGATCCTAGGTCGACGCTCAACCGCTGAGCCACGCCCGGCCGGGCAAGGCAGACACTTTCATGATGTTGTCTTACTTGGCTATTGTTTACCAAAAGCAAGCTTTGAACTTACGGAAATGCCCTCCCCTCTTTTATATTAACTAAAGAACTATATATAGATAGCATACTAAGAGTTTATGTGGAGTAGAGTATGTAGACAGATTGCTAGTCCTGAGGAAGCAATAATGGCAGGAACAATTTCCTTTTTTTGTCACAAGTAAATCATAGATGAAAAACTAGGAAAATTGAGTTAAAGAAAGCACCTTGGGCAAATCAGTTTTCCTGTGAAGAATTGGAATTGGAAGACGTGCTAATAATAATGATAACATTCATCTAGTCCAAAATTACCTACTCATTTTAGGGTCAGTCCATGTAAAGATGATAAATTGTACTATTAATGACTTTTTTGTATAACCATAAATTTTGTGACTTTCTCTTGGTAGTTGTTTTTCAACAGATAACTCTTAATATTGCTAATACTCCCTGAAGAGAAAAAACCTGCCTGTTAGCGTATCTGTTATTTTTCTCTTGGAGTCATATAATAGCTGTTTTCTGGAAATTAAGATTTAGCGTATTTCCCATATTACCTGCCTTGTTGCTTTTATTTCCTTTTTTCAGAAAATTTCAGGTGAACTCTTTAATTTCCTTCAGTATTCTCTTTACTTACTGAATATACTAAACTTCCTCTTTATTACTTAATTGGCTTGCTTTAAATTAAAATCATTCCATTCGTTAGTTATTGATTTATACTGGTTGATCTGGTCTATCAAGCTCATCAGGATTATTTTGGCTTCATTCTCCTTTATACCGGATTGTGATACATTTCACATTCCTTCCATTACATTCCAACTGCCGTTAAATCGTTGTAATAGTTAATAGCTTCCCTGATAGCTAAATTAAAGTTCAAACTTTCTTTATCTCACTTACTAGCTTTCTAAATATTTTGTCACTACTTTTGCTCTGCTAGAATCTAAATTATCATGCAAATGTAGCATGCTTTTAATTGATTGGTTGATTGCTATTATTCTTTTAATTAACAGCTGCTTGAGTGCCTTCTATATGCTAGACTTGTAGTAGTTTGCTCGGGCTGTGATAAAAAATGCCATAGACTGGTTGGCTAAAACAGTGGAAATTTATTTTCTAACAGATCTGGAGTCTGGGAAGTCTATAAGATCTGAGTGCTGATTGATTTGGTTTCTGGTGAGAACTCTCTTGTCTAGATTTCAGAAGAATGAAATTATATCCATACCGCTTCCTGATTAATTCCACTCTTTATTGATTTTTTATGTGAATATTACATGTTTTAAGTTAATTTTATATAGAGTTTAATATCTGCTAATACTAATTTTCCCCTCATTAGTCTGATTTATCCCCCTGTTGGGGTCTATTTTTGCTCATTTTTCCATAACTCTATAAACAATTTTTTTTAAATATAGGTACATTCATTTACATTTTCTCCTACATATATAAAAAATTCTGTGACTGTGTATATGATTTTTGGGGGGTCATTTTTGGTCTCTTTTAAAGCTCATTCATGCAACTCATCTTCTTTTCAAATAGTGGTGGGCAGAACTTCCAGAATAATATTAGATAATGTTGGCTTTTTTGTGAATTATTAAATACGGGATTTCTAGTGTTGCATAGAGACATAGGATGTTAACTATTGTTTTGAGATGTCATTTATCACAATAAAGAAGTGTCCTTGATATCTTTTATGTTTCCATCAGAATTTGATACTAATTTTTCTGAAATCTGATTTTGCAAATATTCCATAGACTTTTTAAATTGATCTTTTTATTGAGATAATTATAGATTATGAGTTGCTTTTGTAAAGAATAATGTAAAGAGATCCTGGTTTCCTTTTACCCAGTTTTCCCAGTGGTAACATTTTGCAAAACTAGTGTATCACAGCCAGAATATGTATTCACATCAACACAATCCATCATACTCGGATTTTCCCAGTTCTGTACTCATTTGGATATGTATTTAGGTCTATATAGTTTTATCATGTGTCCACTACCATAGAAAAGATACAGAACAATTCAGTAACCATAAGAATCCTTTCCCGTTACTTACTCTTCTATAAACATCCCTTCTTCCCTCTTGGCCTGAAAACTGCTCACCTGTTCTCCATTTCTATAATTTTGTCATCTCAAAAGCGTTATGTAATTGGAATCATAACTATGTAACAGGATTGGTTTTTTTCATTCAGCATAGTTCCCTGAGGGTTCATCCAGGTTGTTGAGTGTGTATCAATAGTTTGTTCCTATTTCTTGTTGTCTCGTGTTCTACGACAGCTATGTAAAAAAGTTGAACCATTGAATCACTGAAAGAAATAAAAGCTCTTTACAGTTTGGGGCTATTGCAAGTATAGCTACTATGAACATAAGTTTTATTTCTCTGGGATAAATGACCATAATGTAATTGATGGGTGGTGTGATAGTTGCATGTTTAGTATTGTAAGAAACTGCCAGACTTTTCCCTAGAATGGCTGTACCATGTTAAATTTTTACCAATAGTGTATGAGCAATCTGGTTTCTAGGCATTCTTGCCAGCATTTTATATCGTCACTATTTTTTATTTTAGGTGTGCAGTGATAGCTCATTGTGGTTTTAATTTTTATTTCCCTAATGGCTAATGATGTGGAATATCTTTTCTTGTGTTTATGTGTACCTTCTTTGGTGAAATATCTGTTCATGTCCTTTGCCAGTTTTGAGAGTTCTTTATATATTCTAGATATATTAGTTCTTTTTTGGGATAAGCATATGGTTTGCAAATATTTTCTTCCATTCCTTTTACCTCCTTCACGGGGTGTTTTGTAGAATAAAGTTTTTAATTTTGATGAAGTACAGTTTATCAGTTTTTTTCCTTTCATGGATCATGATTTTGGTGTCAACTCTAAGAAGAACTCTTTGCCTAGCCCTAGGTAGGTCCCTAGAATTTATTCTATGTTTTCTTCCTAAAAGTTTTATAGTTGTTAATTTTTACCAAAGGTATGATACTTAGATAAAAGTTAATTTCTTTTGTCTATGAATGTCTAGTTTTTACAGCACCATCTGTTGAAAAGTTTGTCCTTCCTCCATTAAATTACTTTTGTACTTTGGTAAAAGTCAGTTGAGCATTTTTGTATATGTTCCCCATTTTGTTTCATTGCTCTTTTTGTTCCTCCCCAAGTATCTTTAGCAGCCTACAGCATCTTTAGCGATATCCTGTTTCATTCCTGAAATTGGTGATTTATGTCTTCATTTTTAATTTGTCAATTTATTGTTTGTTAAACCAGCTTTTTGTTTCATTGATTTTTACCCCCCTTTGTTTTCAGTTTTATTGATTTCTGTTTTTCATTTCTTTCTGCTTGCTTTGAGGTTTTGGCTCTTTTTCTAATTTCTTAAGGTAGAAACTTCAGTTACTGATTTGAGACCTTTCTTTATTCCAACATCCATAAACTTTATTTAAACTTTATTAAATTATACAAATCTTATATATCCTTTTTTGGTCTCCTTCCATTCATAGGCTGAAACTCTCCAACCATCATTAGTTTTTGGATATTCTTGAGTTTCTAAATAATTTTTGTGTTATATAGATATTGCTGTATAAATCGATTAATAAAGGTTCATAGCTGTTAAATCATTAGATCATTGAGATTGATTCCATCAAAATTGTCTGGACCCCTCTCCAAATTATACAGACCCAGTTGAGGGAGAAGAGCATCGTTTAAGCTTGTTTAGTTTTATTCTGGCAATTCAGAGATCTAACAGGCTATATGATAAGGACTTGGGAAGGAGCCAAATAAAGAAGCAAGGAATATTACCTTGGGGTCATAAACCTTTACATTGTGCCCAATAATTTTATATTGTTCTTTATTATGGCCAACAGGAGTTAGAGCAGTGTCCTAATTATTGTGACAGTTCCCTTCTCTTTTTGCTGATATTAATCCCCTCAGTTCTCCACAGAGAGTGGCCTTCTTGCTTATGGTCCTTAGTGCTGATAGAATCCCACTGTATCTCTCCTCCCATTCCCTCATCCCCTGCCATTCTCACTTTCTACTTACTCAGTTTCTTTAATGGTTATAGGTCTCTAATGGTTTTCTGTTTCTTTTCAGTTAGTTTTGGTAAGTTGTAGTTTTTCTAAGAAATCAGTTATTTCATTAAGTTTTCAAATTTGGGGTCATAAGCCCTTACGTTGTATTTATTATTTTCTGAGTGTTTTACTGTGCCTTCAGTTTTGTCCCTTGCCTTTTCTAATACTGTTTATTTGTACTTTGTGCCCTCTTTTGTCCATTTCCCTAGTATTGGCAAAGAATCAGCTTGAGCAAGAATAGTACAAGAACTCCTATACACCCGTTAACCCCAAATCACCAATTTTTAACATTTTGCCACATTGGTTTTATTCTCTCCCCACCATAGTACACACACGCTCGCATGTTTTTTAAACTACGTATTTGAAGTAAGTTGCATACATCCCACCTTTTACCCCTTAATACTTATTGTATTTTTCCCAAGAACAAGGATATTTTCTTATATACTCACAGTATAATTATTTTATTTAGGAAATTTAACATAAATATAGTACTTCAGTGTAGATTCCATACTCCAGTTTTGCCAGCTGTATTAATAATGTTCTTAGAACATTTTTGTTCCTTCAGTAAAAATTCACGAAGCATTAGGCCATGTGTGTCTATTCTCCTTTGCTGTGGAGCAGTTTCTGTGCTTTATGACGCAGGCTTTCTGAACGAGTACTGCCTCCTTCCCTTTTTACTAGCTGAACTGCTATCATGCAAGAAACATGCCATTGTTTCTTTTGTCATTTTTTAAAAATTTCTAAAATCCCACTCAGCTCAGAACAGTGTTAAATATAAATTATTTTTATTAATAATTAGTAAGAATAATGTATTTAATAACAATACAATTTCATATTTCATAGGATGCCTTGGTTTCCTTCATAAAGGATACTGTTTTTATGTCATCCGGAAGACTAAAGTTCATAATCTGAGGCAACTATTTAAGATGCCAATTATTGATTTTGATTAAAAATAATTTAATTTGAATTTGAAATTTTTATTTAAAAAATGAAGTGATTCACAGGTGTTTCAGAAAGTTACTAGTAAAATTTTTTTAGCTTTGGTTACCAGCTGTACTACTTTTTAGATAATACTATTTGTGAACATGTAATTTTCTACTTGTAAGGTAGCAACTATAATAAAGTACATAGTAGTTTAAAGCACATATTTAATTTTACTCTGCTCTCCCAAATTATTAGTAGTTGTTAGTTAAACAAAAATGCACTTATACCCATTTTTGGCTTGGTCTATTTTAAATGCTTGTGGAAAACAAGTCTAGTAATTTTATGATGGGAGTTTTACTCTATATTTCCCAAAATAACTTGGAATATGTCTTCAGAAGTTTTAGTTGTTTAGTGATCTTGGTGTGTGTGTCCCCCATCAAATACCCTAGAATTTCTTTTAGAAGAAGGAAAAACATGGGGAGGTTGAAATGTTTTCACTGCTTTTAGAACCCATTAACTTAAGCTCCTCAGAATCTGTTCACAAGCTCTTTGAGGTCCTGAGTACCTTTATCATTCAAACCCCTCCCCCTCCATTCTCAAAAAAAGTCCCCTCATAAATAACGACCTCCTAGCCTCTCATAGCAACTGTTCTGTTACGGTTAGTGACATCACCTAGAGACCAACCTCAATATTGCAGCTAATATTTATTGAAGTTTTGTTGTTATGTGTCAGGCATATTTTGAGTACTCTGTAGTACCTCATTTAATTCTCAAAAGTCAGATGGAGAATGAATGAGTGGTGGAGACTGGATGGGACCCAGGTGATCTTAGCTGCAAAGCCCACAAGCTTAATTAATTGCTATCCCACTATTCCAAATTCCTCTTACACAGTACTAACATTTTGGGGGGAGGAGTGGGGATATATGTGCCCTGTTCCTGCTCCTTCTGTTATTCACGCCTCAAATAATTTTATTTTGGACACTTCTCACTTGTGCAAACATCCGTTTTCAGCAACCACCTTTTTTCTTTTCCCTTCTCTTTTAACTCCTAGCCTGGTACTATAGGGGGACCACTTCTCCTCCCTCTCCCTTTATCTGTATCAGATTTTTACATTTATGCTAATTGTAGTTTCACTTTTCTTAGTTTTAGACTTCACCTGTTCATATGTATTTTTTCCTAATTAATACCTGTTTCCCCTTAACAGAAGAAGAAAAACACACACACATTGTTCCTTTTGTTACAACTAGATTGAAAGACTTTAAGATCTCATTAAAATATTCATGGTTCCAAAAGTATTTAGCTAATAAAAAATTTAAACTTGTATGTCTTAACCAACTTAGATCTGTATTGGAATGCAAAGCTGTTCTTCCAAATACTACCCCTACATAGTTGTATTTTTCCTCCTTCATGATTAATAGTCACCTTCCTAAGGCTGGCTGCAGCCAGTCTATTAACAGAAATTATATTCCATGCAAACATGGTCGTGTCTGTTGGTATGTCAAAGTCTGAAAAAATTTTTTTTTCATGCAGTCATAAACATTAAAGAGCTTTTGAATCTGTTGTTGCTTTCTTCTAGTTTTAATTTTTTTCATCATACATTAATTTTTTAGTTTCTAATAAATAATGCTTCATTTCTAATCCCAACACACTTGTAGGTGAACAAAAGTTCAAAAAGTTCTGGTATTGTGCTGATTCTAAAATGTGACCCTTTGATTTATTATTTGTTAACAAGCCACATTCTTTGTTTTCTTTTTTATATATAAGTTTTTATTGATTTCAGAGAGAAGGAGGAAGAGGGGGAGAGAGAGATAGAAACATCAATGATGAGAGAGTCATCATTGATCAGCTGCCTCCTGCACACCCTTGACTGGGGATCGAGCCTGCAACCTGGGCATGTGCCCTGACGAGGAATCAAACCTTGATCTCCTGGATCTTAGGTCGATGCTCAACTGCTGAGCCACACCAGCCACATTCTTAATGGATCTGGAAAGTTAATTGATGTCATATTCTTTGGGCAACATATTCTTTCATAGTTATTCTTATTGAGTCAGTCTTTATTAAACTTTCACTTTACAATTCTATTTACACTATGAATAGCTTTATATTAAATTAATGTAAAATATTTTCTTTAGGGGAGAAATAAGGTCAGGGTCACTGATTCAGTTTTTAATTTATTTTTACTCTCTAATTTATAAGTGTTATTCATCGTTAACCATGGAGGTCTGATGAAATTTACATACTTTCAGATCTCCTTAACCCTAGAAAAAGGCATATTTTTTTTCAACTATTAAGATTAGTTAGAGACGTGTTTCAATTTTAGCAACTATATACAGAATGGTTTTCAGATTATATTTGTAATGGCTGTGGCATTTGCCTTTAGGAGAGTCTTAACAGAATTTAGAAGTATCTATTTTGTACCAGATACATATAAAGAAGCTCTAAGAGTAAGTGTAGGTCATTTATTCTGGAGAGTTGTCACCACTTCAGTTCTGTAGAGTACCTTTTAGTTTACTACAGTGGTAATTAATAGGTATAACTCCCTGTCAGCCAGTAATAGTTTGTCTCATTACCTATTTTTCCTACAGAGTAAATAAATCACCTATTAATGTATTTTTTTAGCATATCAATAATCTTTACTGTATATTTAACAAAACAAAATCTTTGACAGTTTTTTAAAAGCCTTTGTCTAGTAGATCTATCGGGTCTTTTTCAGGAACAGTTTCTGTTGATTTTCCCCCACCCCACTTTAATCCAGCTTTACTTTACTATTTCTTTGTATGCATTGGGATATTTTGGTTGAACACTGCGCATTTGAATCTAATAATGTGGTAACTCTGGAAATCAGATTGTCTCATTTCTCCAGGGTTTGCTGGTTTTGGTACTATATCATTATTATTATTATTATTATTATTATTATTATTATTATTATTAGTCGTCTCTGTGCCAAGGAGCAGAATGAGATATAAACTTAATGTCTTCTCATGTCTTTTCTAATCCTGTTCCTGGGTATGCATAGTCACTTTCTAATTTTCCCCACATATGTTGGTTTTGCATGTTCTAGTCTTTAATGCCTGGCTCTCAAAATGGGAAAAAGTGAAAAATGACAGGTAAAAAGGTTGCTAGCCCCTTAAATACCCTGGAAGTCACTTCACTCTGATGGGGAAGGACTTGCAGCAGTGAGGGAAGGTACGAGAGCAGTGGCTGCCCTCTTCTTTGTCTTTACCTCTGTGATCAGAAGCAGCAGTCAGTGATCAGAGCACAGATACCCGGTATTTGGAGGACAGGATTCGTTTTGCCCACCCTTGCTCCCACGATTTGTGTGCATGCTGCTCCAGGACCACATGCACAACTCCCAGGAACACATGCACAACTATCCATGGGTTCCTCTGGAAGTTACAAGCTTTCAACAGACTCCAGACTTCCAGCATAGTTATTTCAGACAAATTCTGCCAGTGCAGTTGTTGTCTAGGTAGGAAGACAGATTCCTAGTGGTTCTTTTCCATTTTCCTAGAATCCTCTTTAGTCCCATCTTAATTTCTGTATTGAGTAACTTTGTGAAGTAGATTAAGTAGCAAGACCTCCGTATTAATATAGGGTTGAAATACTCATGAAAACGTAATAGCTCTTTTCTCATTCCAGTTCGTATTTAAGAATTACATTAGATGCATTTGATATATATAGTAATCTTTGGCATTTAACTTTTCACAGGTGGTTTTGGAATGTATGCTTAAAAAGGACCTCATTTACAATAAGGTCACTCCAACATTTCACCACTGGAAGATTGAGGACAAGAAATTTGGCCTTACCTTTCAAAGTCCTGCTGATGCTAGGGCTTTTGATAGAGGTATTCGAAGAGCTATAGAGGATATTTCTCAAGGTAAGTTTTCTTCACTGTTTTCTTAATTTGTTCATCAGTTGTATATAGAAAAGTAGAGTTACTGTGAACAAGTCAGCTTTTGTAATAATGGGATCTGGCTTTGAAAGCTCACTGTAGGTGAAGAAGGTAAAATAATGGGCTCCTTAGTCTGTTTCATATTCGTTGCATCACAATATACACCATTTAAATTTATTACCTTTGAAGAGCCTGTCAACAGTACCCTTCAGATCATTCAGATGATTTCAAATAAGAGCGTGAAGAAGAGGGGAGCAGCCAGTTACAACTCTCGAAATCCGTGTGTGTATCAGTCATATTCTTGTTTGGGTGACGATAAATATAAAATTTCTAATAAATAAAGGTAGACTTCAGTTATTCTACCGCAAAACCCTTTTCTTTTTACCTGATTTCATTATTGAGCATTGACGGATACCACAACCCTATCTATCTCTTTGTGTATCTTTCCAGTCTGTTAAGATTATTAGCTCGAAAGCTTGCAGGGTTTTTGTGTGTGTGTGGTTTTTTTAAAGAAGTATGTGTCTATCATTTTATTTGATTTTTTAAATATATTTTTATATTGACTTCAGAGAGAGAGGAAGGGAGAGGGACAGAGAGATAAGTTCTTTTTATGTCAGTGTTCTCAGTGTTGGCCGCACGTTTGAATTACCGGGGAGGCTTTTGAGAAAAAGAATAACTATTTCCTACTCCAGGTCACTTGAACCAAACTATTTGGGGAGTGGAACCCAGGCATTTCATGTATATATATTCTTTTAAGTTCCTAGACATTTCAGATGTGATGAGGAATTGTTATCCTAGTTGAATGGTTATATTATGAATTTTCAAAAACAAATGATGAATACAGATCTTCAGATTATCTAGCAAAGGTTGTGGTTCCCAAACCACTGCAAAAAATTTAAAAATAAAAAATGCTTGATTCCCTCCCTTATGGCTCACCTCACAGAGATTTCTGACATTGCTTTGGTACTATACTCTAGCATCAGTATGTTTTTTAAAGTTTCCCAGTTGATTCTGGTATTCAGCTAGTGTTGAAGAACCAGTGCTTTAAAGAGAAAATCATTACCTATGGCTGTTGGATTTGATATGATTTATATTAAGTTTTGAATTACTTTTAAGCTTATACTTATGTCCCCATGAGATGACACTTCTTTCACTAGGGTCAAATAGATTGAGTTTAACATTCAAAAAGACAATTTATAAGGAGAGGTTTCCAAACTCCTAGCCAGGTAAAATAGACATCAGCTGTATTCAACCCATCTTGTTACTTTTAAACGTTGTTAGTCACTGTATAAACTTTGAACAATCTCATTAAATTTCTCTTAGCCTTCTGTGACAATAAGGAAGAACTTATTGCAGCCCTTTTCAAAGGGCAGATTTCTCATCTCCGTGCTAGCTATGTCTCTCAGGGGTAGCATAAACTCAGAATTCATTGCTAGGACAAATCCCTCTTCATTAATTTGTTGTACTAAAAGCTCTCTTGAACATAATGAAAATGTATACAGAGACATTGATACACAAAGGCCAATAGCAACAATTGGCCATTGACTATTTATTTATTTTTCTTACTATAGAAACTAAAATCCTACTTCTGGGTAGTAAATACTGTTTTCCTGGGTTAGAATGTTTAGAAAAATTGAAGAAATCATACATGGGCTAAACACCAGAGGAGTGTGGTGCATATACTTTACCTAGCAGTTTGAGATTTTGGAGAAATCAGGAGCAGGGCTTGCTGAAATAGTACACTTTCACACACAAAAAAATCTCTTTATAAGTAACTCGGAATTTACCTGCAGAAGAGGAAAACAATCACTCTATTCTCTATTCTAATAAAGGGGCAAGTATGAGTGGCCAACATATGACTAGTTGCCAGGCATCCCAGAATGGTCTCTGATCAGACTTCTGTAGTACTGAAATGATGTGATCAATTTAAAGTCTAAGGCAAATATTCTATGTTTAATTAAACTTTTACCTGTTTTCTTAGGATGCCCAGCATTAAAAAATGAAACTGAAGGAGCAGAAGATGACTTACAAGTAAGTAGTTGGCTTGAAAGAATTTTTTAAACATAAAGGATATAGAGGAAATCACTAGCCTTAATAAATAAGCAACTCAGAAGTTTTTAAGAAACTATTTAAGACACTGTATTTGTCAGGAAGTACAGAGAAACAGAACCAATAGTATGTATGTATGTATATATTATATATAGAGAGAAGGTTGTTTTGATTTGGTTTGGAGATACATATGCATATCCACATTGGTTTTGGTTTTGTTTTGAACGAATTGGCTCATGTGATTGTCAAGTTTGAAATCCACAGGATTGGCAGACATGCTGAAGTTCTGTCACTCGTTGATGTTGATGTTTTGTCTTGAGTTGAAAGGCTGTCTCGAGGCAGACTACTCTGGGGGACCTCAGTCTTTTCTTTAAGTGTTCTTATAATGAGGCCCACCAACTTTATAGAGGGTAATTTCCTTTACTCAGAGTCTACTGATTTAAATGTTAGTCACATGTGAAAATTGCCTTCGCAACAACATTTAGACTGATTTTTGACCAAATAGCTTGGCATCATAGATTAGGCAAGTTGACACATAAAATTAACTATCACAGATACCCACCCCTTAGGCAAGGTACTTCTATAAAAAAATCACAGAAAAGAAATTACAAATTGTTAAGAAGCATATGGAAACCTTTCTGTTTTATCTCACTGATAATCAGCAGGTAGTTTAAGTTAACATATTTTAGTTACCCAATGACCAAAGGTTTAAAAATTGGTATTACCCCATACTATGTCTGTCCACGAGATTGACAGATTAATGTCCTCCCTGCTGGAGAAAATATAGATTGGTAGATTCTTTCTAGAAAGCAGTTTGGTAATTTGTATTAAAAAGCCTTTAAAATAGAAACATTCATGCCTGTTCACCTAGTGCATCCATTTCCAGTAGTCTGAACTAAGGAAATTGAGATGGGCAAAATTTTTTATACTCAGATTTTTGAGGATATGTGTATAAAATACTGATAATAATAAAAACAAGCTATCTAAATAGGAGAATGGGAATGGTTGAGTTTATTAAGGTATATTTTTGTTATAAACTATTAAAATTTTATTAATTATTAATTTACTTGTAGTATATTGAATAATAAAAACACAAAAATTATATGGTGTTATCATCACTCAAAGTGTTAGATATTTTTGTTAGTTACTTTTGGATTGTGGAATTCTGAGCTACATGGCTTTTTTATTAGTACTTTTCTGTATTTTTTAAGTTTGCTGCAATAACAGTATTTTTAGAATAACATAAAAGAACCTAAATTTATATGAATACCTTTTATTAATAACCAATTATTTATATTGTAAAAATAGTTGTGACCTAAAGACATGGGAAAATGTTTTATGTACTCTTGCAGTCAGAATATAGAAACGTTTTTGGTTTTTTTGAGAAGTACAGTGAAGTTTAAAGAAAAAACATAAATTGTTATCATCCATGGTAACCACCATATGTATTTTAAAATACAGCTTTTGAGTTTTTTCTTACATATAAATATGTACATACATGTATTATTATGTTATTAGACTATACTCTGTGTTTTCCACTTAAATAACAGTATTTTCCTTTTTTCTAAATATGTTTTTATATTGAATTTTTAATGGTTTTGTTTTTATGTAATTTGTTTATAATAGATGTATCCTAATTACTAGTACTCGTACATATAAAAGTTTTGTCTTTAAAATTTTAATCTGTTTATTTTGTTGATGGTTAGTTATAATTTTAAAA
Source organism: Miniopterus schreibersii (assembly GCF_964146895.1). Lineage (NCBI taxonomy): Eukaryota > Metazoa > Chordata > Mammalia > Chiroptera > Miniopteridae > Miniopterus > Miniopterus schreibersii. The sequence goes on from NC_138101.1 coordinate 141,154,985, forward strand.
ATGCAGTGAGTTGGAGTTAATTAGGTATAAGAAATAAATAATAAAATGCAAAATAAATATATTTTTTAGTTAATCCTTTTTCAGGGTTCCATTTTGTTCTGATATCAATCAAAACATGGGACTAGAAATGGGGAAACATGTTCTGAATTTCATCCTATGGTGAAAGGAAATTTGGTTAAAATTCAGCTTGAAAAGGTGGGCTAATAGATGTGGACATCACTCATTCATAGGGTTTTGCCAGGAGTTGGAGCCAACTCAACAGTGACATATAACACACATACAAAAAGGGAGGGGGTGGGATACTGAAAGGCTAGGAAATGTGTGAGGTAAATATTTCTGAACTCCTTGTTTGAAAATGTTTAAGAAGAATAAACATCCAGAATTAAAACTACCAAAGGACTCTTAAATGTACCTTACTATTTATGCCAAAGTTTTTGCATTTTGTTCTTATTTTGGAATAAGATATTGTGGAGATATAAAGTGTTCTAATTTATTTATCTCAGTGATTTTCAACCTTTTTCATCTCATGGCACACATAAACGAATTACTAAAATTCTGCTGCAGATCAAGAAATATATTTTTTGCTGATCTGAAAAAAAAAGGTGCCATTTTGATTCATCCACACTGGGTGGCTGTTGTTGTGTTGGCTGTTGTCATTTTTTAATTTGACATTCTAAGGGAAAATAAGTCAGGCATTGCATGTCCTAAAAATTCTTGTGGCACACCTGTTGAAAATTGCTGGTTTAGCTACCGTATTAGGGTAAAGTACATCTTGTTTCATAACCCACCTATGGCCGTGGCATAAACAGTTTGATACTATTTTGAGTACAGATTGATTTATAGCAGTGGTTATGTCAGATTCACTTTATTGGTGATTATTTGCAAAGGCAACTAAAATGGTTTTAAAAGAATAACCCATTATCTAATTTTTAAGCCTAGAGGAGGTATTGATTGTATTTAGATCATAAATGTCTTGAAGGCATTAAACATCAGATTGGAGATCCTCTTCATTTTGAGTATTTATTAATTCATTGAGCAACTACTTGAGCACGTATTCTGTTTGAATAAGTATGGTAGACACATTTGGTTATTTGCTGGTGGACAACTTTCTGCTTTCAATATAACCAATATCCTCATCAGTTAGCATAAATCAACAGGAAGGCGTTTACTTCCCTATTTCACATCTGTCTTTGAAGGGCTTCATAACGCATTGTCATTTGGATTTAAAATTGTATCTTGTCCATCTTTTATCCCTGATGTCCCTGATGTTTAGTACAGCGTTGATCACATACATAGTTGGTATTCAAGAAAGGTTTATTGGAGAAAAATCTTCAAAATCAGGATTTTTAAAAAAAACCTAAGCAGTAATAAGGTAGGAATGTTCTTTTCATTTTGTTTCTCTTTTTTTGACTATTTTAATGAGTCAGTTAAGGAGTTTTTGTTTTGTTTTTAATGCTAGCTTAAACTTGTTTTAAGATCAGTTTTATAGTGTCTCTCCAACTGGAATTTTCAGTTACAATAGCCGTAATTGCTCAGCTATGCTAGACTGATGTTAGGTTGATAACAAAACCCATAAGATTTCCCTCATGACAGACTTGAGGTTGTAAGAGGAAAAGATCTCAGATTTCATGCTTTTGGGCAGTAGAAAGATGGCACCTAGTTGATCTGAAGTGAAAAGTGGTCACATCTTTTCTTTTGGCTGCTGAGAAGTATTTGACTAAGATCCTTGTTTTAGAATTAGGTAATGTCATTTCTGAGCCAAAATAATGAAATGGCTTGTAATTTATATTTATTGTTTAAAGTAATTTTGCTATGGACTAGGAGGATAAATTGTTCGTATACTAATTTTCAGAGGTAGTAACATTTTAATAAGGCTCTGTATCTGAAAACTAAGTTAATGGATAGGTTTTATTTAGCTAACAAATGGATTTTATATTACTGTGACTTATCACCATTCCGACCGATAGGTTTTATTTAGCTAACAAATGGATTTTATATTACTGTGACTTATCACCATTCTAAATTAAGTACTACCCTGAAGTTCAGTTCCCATAATCTCAGTATATTTTAGATTGAGTTTTATTTATTATTTAATAAGAGAGAAAAAAACTGTATAATCTTTTTGCATAATGGTTTGTCATTATCTAATTTTTTTTCCTGACCCTTAGACTAATACATTTTCATGTAGAATATCTGGATAGTTAGAAAATTATGAAGAAGAAATCAGGAATTATTTATTCCCCAACCAGAGATAACGGCTGTTAGTATTTTTAGGCACTCCTGCCTAGGCTTTTTAAATTTTTTTTATTTTATTTCTTGCATGTTGTATTTAAATGCAAACTTCTTTTTAAAAGCAATTATCAGAATCAGTCTCTTTTCCATTTTGATTGTGTTTTTGTTAGGATTTTCATTTGTACTGGTGATGGTAGTGACGGTGGTGGTTGGAATTTAAGTAGCATAAGTCATAAAATTTGAACCCACGTGGTCTGACTTCACAGTCTTTGAATTTAGCCTGTATCTTACGTAACAGTACTACAGATTATTTAATCATTCACGTTTCATTCAACATTTACTTTATTTTCCACAACCTTTTACATCAATTTTTGTTAGTATTTCTGAGTGTGACTTTAGGATAAAATTCTAGAAATAGATTTGCCATTTAAAGGATAGTATAAAGATTTACATAGTTATCAGGAACTATGTAACTACTGCCTATTAATTCATAGTCACAAACAATAATCTCAGAAAATCTAGTACCATTTTTTAGTCAAGCTAGTGTCATTAGGGAGGTAGTTTAGTTTTTCTGTTGATTAACCTAGAGCGAGGGACCTGTTTTCCTTTTCTGTTTTTGCTGGGTACTTTTCTCATATTCCTTTTATATTGTTTCCTCACTGATGACTGTATTCAGGTTGCTTAAACAAAATACTCTATGCTGTTAATGCTCTCAGAAAAAGCTCATAGACAAAAGTGAAATAAAAAACCCAACGGCTTATTCTAATCTTTAACTAATCAAAAGTAACTTAAAGAAAGCAAAAGACCGCATAGGAGATAGTCATGGTCAGATCTGAAATGAATTGCTACTGGATGCTACTCCAAAGTGTTAGTGGTTTTGCTAAGTTCATGGAATTGTCAGTCTTTTTTTTTTTTTTTTTTTCCTTTTCTGTGCTAAGTTTGCATAATTTGAGTATATAATTTTAAATGCCAAGAATAACTTTGGTAGCATTTTCAACATATGCACTACTAAAATATAAAATTTCTTTATCAAAGAACATTTTAAAAAATTTTGATCATTGTAAAGTAAGCTATTAGTATAATTATTTTAAACTTCTCTTACTGGATATGGCTCAGCCATACATTTTGAAAACTGATTTGTGATATACAGCTACAAGAATGACGTTTCTGAGCAGTAAGTAGACTGCTACCACTTTTTCTTGCTTGATTGATTATTTATTGGGGAACATACATTCAAGAAGGCTTACAGAACAAAACTAAGTTTTCTCTGCTTCAGAGTTAATGCAGGAAGAAGAGCAAAGGGAGGAGGGAAGCAAATTTTGTTTTTATTTTCTCCATGACTCTTGTCTAGCCTTATGTTCTGGTGGAGAGCTACAGCCCAAATTCTTTTATTGCTTTACCTGGCATCCTTTTGCCTCTACACACAAAATTGTAGCCTTAGAAAAAGAAAAAAGCTAAATAGTCTCTTAGCAACCATAGGAGAATAATTATTATACCAGCCTCTGAGAGTGAAACAGATTTCTATTGTACATTAAAATTGGCATGGGTTACTTTATAGATAATGCCGATGAGCCTATGCCAGCACAATACTAAAAGCATTGAATGTGGGTATATATAACTGCTATATATAATTTTAACTTCTGACAATCATGCAAATGTATGTATAGCCTTTATGCATATCATGTATTAAATTTTCTGCTCTCGTGGAAGATGTTTGGCATTTCCCACCGCCTAACTTTAGATTATGTCCAAGTAACTTTCATTTTAGGCAAATTACTTAATCTCTGAGTTTTAGTTTCTTTAGATAGAACAGAGACATCATAATGCTATCTACTGCCAAAGGTTGTGGGGATTAAATGAGTTAACCTATGTAAAGTACCTGCGACAATGCCTGATACAAAGAAGGTGCTCAATATGTAATAGTTATCATTGCTACAAAGAAGTGAAAGTGAATGAGATATTGTTACATATTGTCAACATGAGTTTCACCAAAAAAAGTTGAGCAAAAAAAAAGCAAGTCCCATAATGTCCCAAATAGCATATCAATCAAATGTAATTCAGGAGCATCTATAACTAAATATTGTTTAGGGTAATACTTCTTCTGTAAGGAAGAGTAAGAAAATTTTTAAAAAACCAACAGCTTCAAAATGATGTTTACCTGTTGGCAACCCAAGTGGTAGAGATGGAGGCTGCTGACATGGAGAAACACATACAAGTTATTGGTTATATTCTCTTTCTTAAGTCATATGACATGTATACATATATTCATTTTGTTATTTTTATATTATTCTGTATATACTCCTTTATATGAGATAATAATATAAAAATAATAAAATGAATATGTGTATACTTTTTGAAGAGATAAGTAGTAGGAAAACACCCTTTTCCAGTGTAGGATTCTCTTAGAAATGTTAATTTGTTTCCCACAATTCATGCATAACACATGCCTTATTATAAATTGTAGAATCTGCATTTTCAAACAGTGAGGGTTTTTTGTTTTTGTTTTTACCATAATAGACACCTGACAGATGGTTTAGTTATTTTATTATCTGAGACCCATTTAGATGTATAATTGAATTCACTGTGTGATAGGAAGTATTTCAAGTTAATTAATAGGTTGATTTTAGTTACTTTGGTAAAAATTTTTAAGTAAAACTAAATCTTTTGTTACCCAAATATACATATTTTTGTTTAATAACCAAACAGTAAACACTTGGGATAGTCCTCTTTAAAAAATAAATATGCTTAGTCTTAAAATGAAATGTATTACAGTTTAATGTATGGGATATAAGTAGAATGAACCCAATTCAGTACAGTAAAACACTGGGTTATATAACCATTTTATGTGTGTTTAGATACAGATTTTAAAGTAAGTTTTATTTTATTTTACAATTTTTAATTGACTCTTCAATTATATTAGGATTCAGTAAAGATAGCTTGATCCAAATAGTTGTCACCATTAAAAGCGGTTACTTTTTAATTACTACAGATAACAAATATTATCATTCACGCTTTTTTTTTGTAGTTTTTAATCTCTTGAGTATCTTAACTAACCCTGAGATTTTTATTACAAATATTATACCCAATTTATAATAAAAAGAAATTGTGATTCAGAGAAGTGAATTGCTTAACTTTTATACCCTAATTGGATGAGACAAGGTTCCACCCTAAGCCCTGTCTCTAAACTCCCCACCCCCAGTGTATTCTTCTATTCAGTTTGCTTAATTTTGGACAGTTAATTGAGTTATTTGAGAACTCTCTGGAACAAATAAGTGTGTTTTTACTCCTTCAAGTTTTTATCATGCATTTTGAAAGAATGTTTGCTGGATACCAGTATTTAGCCAACTTCTTTCCAATAATTTAGCATTGACTGTTGCAACACATTTGGACAACTATTATGAAAATTAGCTAACTAGCAGTTAACTGGGTTCAACATATTTAGATTTAAGTAACAGTAGATTCTCATATTTTTAAAGTTTAATTGCTTATTTCCTGATGAAATAAAAGCTTTTAGTTTTCAGAACATTTTCACATATATTATCGTCTCTGTAAGTCCTTATGTCAATCCATGTCATAAAACAATAGGAATTACAATTATTTGATAATTGAGACAACTAGGTTGCAAAGAAATCAAATGTCACAAGGCTACTTTGTTCCAGAAGGGCTAGAACTTCCATTTATGTTTTAAATATCTTAGCCATTTTATGAATTTTATTGTTTAATTTTAGAAAGTAACACCAAAATTTTTAATGCATTTTTTTTAAAAAAAGCTTATAATGGTTTGTACCTTTAAAATTGTTAGCCCCTAATTCTAAATTGTTTTAGAATGAGCCAAAGGAAGTGTTTCTGTCATCTTTACTTGACTGTCATGGTTTCTTCCCAAGTAGTTATATGGTAATGGGGAAAGTTATAGCAAATAGTTATCTCATTTCTTTAAAAAAAGAGAAACAATAAAAACTTTTACAACTTTTTGTTTTATAGCATGCTAAGTTTCACTTATTTAACATTTATTTTACAGAAATAATTGTTTATAAAATTTTAAAAGCATGTTTTTAGTCACTGTCATTGATTGAGCATATCCTCTACCTAAGTCTCGTGTGATCTTAATCCTTTAAAATAATTAACAAGTTCAGGCTACCTAATTCATTCACTGTTTAGCAAGGTCATGATTGCTCTCTTTCTTCTTTTGATTCCCTGTGTCATGCAGTAGAGCACAGTTCTTGGTCCATACCTTTTAACTTGCAAAAGAACACTTTGTGTACTACAAGGCCACTTTTAGTTATAGTTAAAAGCTTCATTATAATTAAATATCTCTCTCACATGGAATGGTTAGCCTTCTAATTCTTCCTAAGTTGTTTTCTGTAAGAAAGCTCAGTTTCTTCATAAAGTTGATTTTTTAAAAAAAATTTTATTTTAACATGACTCCCTAATCATATACATTTGAGTTTAGGGAATTGTTATTTATAGTGATGGTAGTGGTACATTCTTAACTGATTTGCTAAATACCCATTAGAGTGAAAGTCTTTAATTTTTTACTTTTGATTTTTATATTCTGGCAATTAATGAATTGGGGGTTGTTCCCATTAGGCAACTGCTGAAGAGAATACTCCCAGTTCTCTGGTGAAAGATCATCTTTTCCATCAAGAGACAGTTGTTACCAGTGAGCCTTATAGAAGCTCAAGACCTTCTCCCTTTGAAGATCTGAATGCCAGAAGAGTCTACTTGCAAAGCCAAGCCAATCAGGTGAGAAGATAAATATTTTCCAGTGTGTTATTCATATGTGTAGAAGTTGAATATGTTAGACAAGGGTTAAGGCCATCTGCTCTTAAACAGCAATAGAAACCCAAGGGAATTTGATTTATAATGAATCAAATCCAGAATTAGACAATAAATATATAGGCCGTACAGTCCTCTATAGGTGTAATAATTGAGCCATAAATTTGACTTTAGAATTTTCAGTGACAAAAGTGAAAAGGAGAAATGTATTAGTTACAATTCTTTTACACTGTGTGAACTCGGTAATTAAAATCATAACCACTCAGTGTTTACAGAATCAAAGGCCAATCAAAGTTGTTTAAAAAATTTTTTAAAATATCTATTCTTCTTGATAGATGATATTTATAAGATGCAGTAGTGTCCAGTGACATAGTGGCTACGCCTAAAGCCCAGCAGTTTCTTACTGAATGGTTCTCATTTGACCTGAGGACTTCAGACATACAATTTGTTAGGGAAGGAATTTGCATACACTATAGATAGTGGCACAAATCGAATGAACAAAATGATAAAGCATTCTCTCTTCATCCTCACCTGGCAGAAGGAGAGAGCATTAAAGTGAGCAATCGGCCTGGTGTCTTTTCTTATAAGGTCACTGATCTCATCAGACCGGGTCCACACCCTTCATGACCTAACTATTTACCATTTCCAAGTACCATCACCTGGGGGGTTAGGGTTTCATATGAATTTTGGTGAAACATAAACATTCAGTTCATACAAGGAACAACATAAACAAAAGCATGCATAATCCAGGGGAAGAACAACATGGAGGGTAAGGGAAGAGGCAGCTAGGACAAGGGCCGGATTGTTGTGTTTTTATGTTCTGCAGAACACCTTGAACTTTATCATGTTTGTTGCTTCACAAAACTGGGTACACAGTCATGTGCTAGAAGACACAAGAAACTGCAGGTTAAACGTAGTGCAGGTTTATGGAGTGTCAGTTTTACTCAAAGACAAAAAATTTCCAAGTCGTGTACCAGTTTACATTCCTGAACACTTGGTATCTCTCAACTCCCCCCTCCCCCCAAAGTAACTAAAGTTACTTTTAGTCAATTGTAAAAGTAAAGCAGTACTTTATTATGATTTTAATTTATTCTTTCCTGATTACTACTGATGTTGAGCAACTTGTGTCATGCCTCTTGACCATTTAGAAATTGTTTTCTGAAGTGTCTAAGTTTTTTGCACATCTTATATTGTCTTTCTTTCTCTTATTGAGTTATAGGACTTATTTATTTTAGAAATAACTTTTTGTTGGATATGTGTATTGTAGGTATGTATCTTCTCCTACCCTGTGGTTTGCCTTTTCACTCTCTTAATAATTTCTTTTGATGAATAAAAATTCTTAATTTTAATAAAAGCAACTTAGTAATCTTTTATTCAGTGGTTAGTGGTTTTTATGTCCTGGTTAAAAAATCGTTGTGTGCCCTCACCAAATCATGAAGATATTTTACGTTGTCTTTCAGAAGCTGTATTGTTTTTCCCTTCATTTGATTTTTATAAATTGCATGAGATTAGGTCAAGATTTATTTTTTCCCCCACCTGCATAGCCAGTTGATCCAGCACAATTTAGTGAAAAGTCGCTGTTTTCCAAAAACTACTGCATTGCAGTGTCAGCTTTGTCATGTGACGATATGTGTGTGGATCTGTTTCTAATCTCTGTTCTGTTCCCTCTGCCTGTGTGTCTATTTTTACACCTCTACCACACTTTTTAAATATTATAGCTTTATAATAATTCTGGGATCTGGGAGTTTAATATCCTCTAACTTTCTCCTTCAAGATTTTTGTTGTTGGTGGTTAATAACTCAACATATGGTCAAGTGCTGTGTGCACTTTAAAAGAATGTGTATTCTTAGTTGTTAGATGCAGTGTCATTTGTATATATTAGATCAGGTTTGTTGCTGGACATCTACTTGAACTTATGTTGTATATCCTTGTAATTTGTTTAAAATCAGCTTGTCAGTAACTAAGCAAGGTATGTTTAAAAATCTCCATCTGTGATCGTAGAATCATCTCCTTTTAATTCCATCAACTCTTTATATATTTTGAAGCTGTTATACATTTATTGCATGTAATTTTACAATTGTTATACCTTTTTGTTGAATTGATTCTTTTGTCATTATGAGATATCCTTCTTTATCTCTGGTAATACTTGCCTGAAAGTCTGCTTTGTCTGATATTAGTATGGCTACCTCAGTTTTCTTTTGGTTAGCACAGAACAACATATTTTTTCATTCCTTTGCTTGGAATAATTCTGTATCTTATATATAATATGTCTCTTTTAAACTATATATTTGGGTTTTGTTTTTTCTCAGGGTGTCTTTGAGATTTTTGTTCATTTACTTTTACTGCAATTACCTGATATATTTTAGTATAAATCTACCATCTTACTTATTTTCTCCTTGCCCCATTCTCTGTGTATTTCCTCCCTTTTTCCTTGACTTTGCTTATTCAAGTATATTTACTTAATTTTCCCCCTTTATTAACTAATTAGTAATACAGTTGTTCATTATTTTTAGTACTTATCCTAGAATTACAGTACATATTGTTGACTCCTTAGAATCTACCCTAAAATGTTTGTTTGTTTGTATGTTTTTATCATTTCCTACACAATGCAGGGATCCCGTAATACCTTAATGCCATTAATCTCTTATTTACTTTTTATGGTGCTGTCACAAATTTTAATTCATTTTCATTCTCTTTATCGCTCTTCTCTCTCTCTGTCTGTACATATATGTGTATATATACATATATATATACAAAAAAAGTCTCACAAAATATAGTTTGAAACAGTCAATATTTATTTAGATTTATATACCTATTTATGACTTTTTGTGTTCTTCAACCCCTTGTTTATTACCGTACTTTCATCTAGGATTATTTGTTTTTTATTGCTGTCAGTGAATCTCAGTTTTTGTTTTTCTGCAAACATCTTTTATTTTCTCCAGTTTTAAAGGCCATTTTGCTGACTGTTGCTTGTAAGTTATCATTTATTTTCTTTCAGCACTTTAGAAGACATATTGTCTTTATCTTTGGCTTTCAGCTGTTTTATTACGCCGTGCCTAGGTATTAGGTTATTTATTTATTTTGATTCGGTTTTAGAGCTTCTTGAATCTGCCTTTATGTCTTTGAACAGATTTAGAGATTTCTCCACCAGTGTCTCTTCAAATATTGTTTCTAGATCTGAGGCTTAAGGAGAGATAAGGGCTGGAGATAAAAATTTGAGAATCATTATCCAAAGATGGAAATTAAAATTATGAGAGCAGCCTTGGCTGGTGTGGCTCACTTGGTTGGGCTTTGTTCACGGCAGCCAGGTTGGATTCCTGGTCAGGAAGGGGGTGTGTAGGAGGCAGCCCATCAGTGTTTCACTCTCACATCAGTGTCTCTCTCTCTCCCTTTCCTCTCTCTCTAAAAATAAAATAAACAAACAAAAAAAAACAACCTATGAGAACAGTTAGAATTACTTTGTAGGAATGGTGTTCAAAACTGCCCTGGCCAGTGTGGCTAAGTTGGTTGGAGAGTTGTCCCTTACACCAAAAGGTGACAGGTTCGATTCCCAGTCAGGGCACACACCTAGGTTGCGGGTTCAATCCCCATTCGGGGTATGCATGGGAGGCAACCAATTGATGTTTCTCTCTCCCTTCCTCTCTCTAAAAATCAGTTAAAAATTTGGAGAGAGAAAAAGCAACTAGATCACTGAGATGACTAAATATTAAGAGTCAGTGAGGTAAAGAGAAACAGTCACAGATGATAGGCGTTACCCTTCCCTAGTTCTTCTCAGATGCCTAGGAAGGAGAGTTGAAAGTAAGCGATGAGTAGTTAATGTCTTGCAGTTAAATGGTCCAATAAAATTTGATTTTGTCTCTATAAAGGTAATTGGTAATGTTAGCACAGTTTTAGTGGGATTAGGAGGCATTCATGACAGGAGAGGAAACAGACAATTTATTATTATTATTATTATTATTATTATTATTTTTGATTCCTTCAAAAAGTTTGACTATAAAAGTTTTCCTGTAGACAATAGGTAGAGCTGGAGGGCTGTGGGGCCAGCACCGAATGTGCTTAGAATTGGAAGGTTAAGGAAGAGAAGGTAACTGAAAGCAGAGGCATCGTGGGGCCGGTGGAGGACACAGGCGCAGGAATTGCGTGGAGAGACGCGGCATCACTTCATTCTTCAAAGCTTAAGAGAAGTTCAGGTACAATTACAGATTTATTATGAAGGAGACCGAAAGTTAATGAAATCCAAACTCTATCAATTCAGGATTGTGGGCCGTAGCGTTCTTGAATGAGCCTAAAATGTAACTTTTGTTCTTTACTCCTGAAGACTTGAATGGGGCAGGGGTTGAAAATAAAATAAAAAACCTTCTAGATCATCTGGAAACTTTTCTTCTCGTAACTCTCAATGCAGCCATAACATAGCATATAAATATAATTTGCAGTATTCAAGTTGGACACACGGTTATTTAAGGTTGCAAGAAACATCTATTCTCAGGCTATGCCAGATGGTCTGGACATATTGTAGGGACCTGGACAAATACCATGATAGAAGAACCTATTCAGACAACCTCCCTGGTCCCCCCAAAATTGGAATTTCAATTAGGGTATCTCTTGGTTTCCCTCCACCCTGACTGGTTGTAATGCCAGTTTTTGCCATCTCAGTAAATGGTATGTCATTTATACATTGCTTAGGGCATAAGCTTGAACCCGCCCTGCCTCATCCTCTCCTTTTGCACACACTATACATCCAATCAGTTAGCAGTTCTATAAGCTCTACTATATTTCTTGTTCAGACCTCCATCATTTCTTACCTGCTTCCACTTATATCCTTCCCCCCCACCCCAACAGTCTGTTCTCCACACAGTAGCAAAGTGATGCTTTTAAGCTATAAATCCCACATCTGCACAGAGCTAGCTTCTCATTTCAGGTCACCTCTTTCGTGAACCCTTCCCTGAGCACTCTAAATAGCAACCTTTCCATCACTATATTCTTACTCTGCTTTATTTTTCCCCCACGTACTGAGTTTATATATTTGTACTTTTTCCTTTGTTCACTGATGTTCAGAAACCTAGAAGTTCCTGAAATAGAGTAAGCATCCAGGTAACAGTTGTTAAATGAAAGAATAAATGCTAACAGTGTCACCTTGGAAGCAAATGATGTTCTGACTCAGCTTATTCCTAGTCTTGTTATCATTCAGTATTGGGAACTTGATTAAATTAGGCTCATTTGGTTGTAAGTAACATATCCATTCACACTAGGTTAAGGAAAGAAGACTTTATTTTAATGACACAGAATGGCATTTCTCAGAATTTATTTTTATAAATACAGCTAGGGTTTTTGAGATCGGAAAGGTATTAGGGTTACAGGATGGACAGATTGTGCAGAGAGGAGATAGAATGATGCACACTATCCAACGTTGCCGCTTTTAGACAGAGCTCTTGTTCCAGGCTGTCTTATAAGCTTATGGCTTGCCTTTATGTCCATTGCCAGGTCCTAGTTTATTCATAGTTGTGGCTGTTTGGGAGGAGAGTTACTTGGCTAATCATCACAACCTTTGAGTAAGGAGATGTTTCTTGCTGCTTTGTTTAAATTGGAGTTGTGAATTTTACGTTTCCTCCATAGACTAGTTATTCTGCCATTTATCTTTAAGGTCTGTTTACTTATTAGGCTCAGACTAGGCATTAGGGAAAAGCTATCCCCTGGATAGAAATTTTTACAACATTGGGTAAGATCTTGTGCTTTAGTCACAGACAGATCTAACTTTAATTCCCAGCTTTTTAACTTACTAGAATTGGAAAGCTACTAATGTTCTCTGTCTTCTTGTTTCCTCCTATGTAAATAGCAATAATAAAAAAACTTACTCCCACATGTTATTTTAGGGGTTTGAAAGGACATTCATATTCATGCATACATTGATGTGTATGTGATATATATGCATGTGATGAATGTTAGAACACCTGTGTCCCCGGCATCTATTATCTAAGCCCTGGGAATAGCTGTGAACAAGACAGCTACGAGCCCTAGCTTCACAAAGGATATAAATGCTAGTGGGGGAGAGAGACAATAAATAATCTTAATAACCAGTAATATTCCCAGGTAATTGGAAATAAAATAGTAGGAGGACAGAAAGGCCTATGTGGCTGTAGTTTAGTGAATTAAGGTGCTGATAATAATACATACAAATTACAGTTCGAGAATCTGGTAGTGTTTGAATACTGTAGATAGGCTATTGGGAGGACTTGGAATGTTGTTCTGGTTTTAATGGGAAGCTGTTGGAAGGTTGTAAATTTCCAATAAAGGTCTCATTTGCATTTTTTAAACAGAGCTACTATGTGAAGAATGGACAGTTAGAGTATGGTCACAAGTGGAATTAAGACCAATTTAGAAGGCTATTGTTTTTGTCCAGGTAAATGATATTTGTGATCTGGACTAGGTAGAGATGATGAGAAATGGTTGGATTGGGGATAAATTCCGGAGGAAGAGCCAAAAAAGCCCATTTGATAATAGATTAGATATGGAATATGAGGGAAAGAGTAGCCAACAATGACTTCTGAGTTTGCGGTCCAAGCAATTGAGTGGTCAGTAATACTATAATCTGAGATGGAGGAGATTGGGGAAGGCTATGTCTGTCACTGCCAATACAATACCAGTACCATGTCCTGCTCTTGTCAGAGAGCATAGGATAAGTGATTTGCCTAATATCCAAGGATTGTATGTTAGAGACCACAAACATGTTAGAACATGTAACCCCTTATATTCTGAGTAATGTATGTCATGATTAAATAAACTGTCATGATTATTTAGTGGCTGTAAAAGACATGACTTGTCCTGATAGCATAAATGAGATACAGTGGTACCTCGGTTTTCGAATGTCATCCATTCCGGAAGACCGTTGGAGCTCTGAAACGTTCGAAAACCGAGGGATCAGCAGCCGGCAGTTAGGCCTCAGGGTCTTGCCCTCAGCAGAAGCTGTGTGGCATGTTCGACTTCCGAGGTGAGTTCAAAAACCAAAGCATTTACTTCTGGGTTTATGGCATTCGTAAACCAAAATGTTCATCAACGGAGACTTCGAAAACCAAGGTACCACTGTATAAAACTTTAAAAGTTAAGAAAAAGTAAATAAAAGCAGTACTTTTAAAAAGTAGCTAACATTTTAAAACTAAATTTGAACCAGAAACTGAGAAACTGAGGGTAAAAAAATATGATAAATATTTTTTAATGATAAATAGATGGAGTATAAAGACAAAATTCCCAAACTTGTGTGGATTAGGAGATTAAAAGTATAGAGATTGAAAGAAGAGCAGCATAAAAAGAAAAACAGTGAAACAGTTCCTTAAAGAACAAAAATCTTAAAAGGTTAGAGCAGTAAGAGGGATAAATTTAAGTGAAGAACAATGACAAGAACAAAGTAAGTTTTCTAAACATTATGGTGATTTGAATTAGTCTGAAAACATAAGTTGAAGAAATACATACATCCTAAGATAGTGTTTCTAATTTTGCTGTTACTGCTGCTGCTTGTTTTTAATGTAAACTAGGACAGTGAATAGTTAATATGTCCTATTGTTGCCATTTATTTATGTAAAACAAACCCTACATTGGTGTGGAATTTGACCCCTTACATCTTTAGGGTTCCTTTAAAAGGACTACATGGTGAGTTTTCCTCCAGTAAAGAGAGCTAAAGGAACCCAGCAGGTCAGATAAGAACATTTGATATTTCAGCCTTGGCCTGGGATTAGGACCCATAGTTGGCTAACTCTCAGACGGGTGTGTGTGTGTGTGTGTGTGTGTGTGTGTGTGTGTGTGTGTGCGCGCTTCCGAGCATGTAGATATGCTCATGAACATGTGTGTTGGTTTTTGGAGGAAGGGGCATGATAATTGATCTCACTGGTGGGCTGTTGTGTTTATCTAGCATAAGGATAAACCCTCTAATTCCAGCGGTAGCACTGCTGATTTTCTTCTGAGTGAATTAAGCAATCTGTAAACATTTCTTTATGATCTTACTGGATTAAAGACTCATTAAGACATAGGTTAAATACTAGCAAACTTTAATGCTGTTTAGGGTCCCAGTGGGAAAGAAAGCTCGAGAGGTCCCATAGTTAATGTGACTATGGGATCCCCCCTTTCTTTCTAAATAAATATTTTAACCCTCTAGGAAGTTTGGTCACTGAGGAGAATTGGTCTCAGCAGTAGTCACAGTAACAGCATGGTTCCTGTTAATCTAAATTTTCGTGATGATTATCCTAAGTATTTCTTGTGATCAGACAGTTGAAAATTATTTACTTGACTAAAATTTTACTTTTCCTACTCACATCAGATTTTGTAGCCCATTTCACTTTCGTGTTGGCCATTTTTGAAACATTAGTTTTGTCATCCATTTTCAGGGAGATTTTTTTCTTCTCAAAAGACAAGAGAAGACTCTTGTTTCTTTGATAGTGTTTGATTATCTTATTTGTTCTGTCAGACATGAGTGTTTCTGTTTTTCCTAGTACATTGGAACTGCAGTTTATACTGATATTCTTGACAGTTTTTCCCTTTAACATGTTATAGAAGGAATGGTATGTGCAGTGTCATGATGAAACTTGTTAGTATTCCTGCCTGGTGTTTTTCATTAATTTCTACAGAAAATAAAGTAACACAGAAAGCTACTTGAAAGCAACAATACGCAAATGAGAACCCTTCGATTTTTCTTTGGGTAGGTTGGCTCTCATGTTCAGAATAGCTGTTAAATGGAAAATCACATAGAACACTTTAATAATGTATTCCACCTCTATAATTGCCTTAGGAAATCGAGAAGACTGTTAAAATAAGAATGACATTTTATAGTCCTTTGGTGCTTCACTAAGTGCTTTTGAGTCCGTTATTTTATTTGAGCAGAGCCAATATCTTTAGTTTTTATCAGTGAAGAAATTCATGCGTAGAATCATTAAGTACCTGAACAAAGTCTCTAGGTTAGTAACTGCTGAATTATTGGAGTTCTTATTTAGAAATGGTAAATTTTCTCCCCTTCTCCTCCTCCTTTTTCTTCTAGCTCAGATTAAAAAATGTTTCCCTTATGTAAATAGGCACCTTTATATTTCATTAAATCTGATCATTGCAGTTTTAAATTTTTATCACAGCTGGTGCCTACTGTGTGCTGGCTACTGTTTAAAGCACTTTCCTTATATAATTCATTTTGACCTTCACAATAACTACTCCAACAAACTGCCTCATTTCTGGGATAGAAATTATAATATATGCATTTTTGTCTAAGCTTATTATGAAATTCTTTAAGAAATGCAAGAAAAATTGTATTAAGGAAAAAGTAATTCTGAACCAGTTTTACTTTGAGCAAAAATAATATCAAGACTAGAAGCAGAACATACATAATCCGCATGTCCTTTTCAAGAATTTTGGGATATCAGAACATTATAGTCCTATTTGCTCATAAACTCAGACATCTTAGGAAATAAGGCAGTTAAGCCTGGAGATACCCACTTTAACCCTTTTAAATACAAAATACATTTTAACATCTTGAGTAATGGGCAGAAAAAGTTATCCCGTGGGAAGAGAGAGGGAAGATATGCACATCCTGAACTAGGTCATTGATTCGTATAGTTGAATAGGAAGAAAAAACCTGGTGAATGTAACATACAGTTAACAGTAGACTAATATTCATCATCTGTATCCTTGGAATTTTCTTGGCCTACCTCTTTGGCTGAGGGAACTATAAACTTAAAGCTTTTTTTTTAATTAATTGATGGAAGGGAAAAGAACTGAACTCTTCTCCCAGAATGGCAGTGATGGTAGTGGTGTGACGGTTGAAGTAGTCACCATGTAGAAAAGTACACACTTGCATTTAGCACAGTACTGTTAGGGTTATGTGCCAGTTGTCCATTTGGATGTCACCAAAAAGATCTCAGAGAGTGAATTTTCCATAATATAGAATCTGGCCCTCAACCGCAGATTAGAAACCTTATTTAGTCATGATAGTAAGACTCGAATCAATCTTTCAAATATTAAAATAATCAAGTTTAAGAAAACTATGTGTAAAATCATAATGTAAAATTTATCTTAAGCCATTATGTGGACTGTAGTACTAGTAACAGCTTGTTTCGTACATTGTCTGCATAAAATAGATCTTCATGAGATACTACATCATTACCAAAAGGTAGCTTTGTATATGTATATGCTCAACAGAGTAATTAAATGCTTTGAATGTTTGATTGCATTCATCTAGGATAGCTTGATAGACCCTTCTCTACAAGAGAACAGCCTTGCCAGGACTAACTAGACTGCTTCCTCACTGCCAAGAAATATGAAGAGTCTAAGATTTTACCCTCCTTAAAGGCCAGCAAGTTGACTTTCTAGTTGCATGGATGCTGCCAGAAGACATAAGACTGCTAGATAAGAGACAAAGGACTTCATTTCTCACAGCACAATAGAATAGTATGAGCTTTCTGTTTGTGTTGGTTCCCCTTGCTTCCCAAGTCCCCTTGCGTTGGTGCTGAGTTACTCAGATGGATGTTACACACACACAGTGGGAACCCCTGTGCTTAGGGAACCCAAATGTTTTCTAATGGGCAATAAGTCTGCCTGACTTTTGCCATGGAAGGAGACTGTTTTTGTTATACTGGATACTAAACAATCTAACTTTAAAGGGGAGACACTATATCTTACAAGGGTTTCACTAAGCACAGGTCTTTGAAAAGACAGTCTGAAACAAAGACAGATAGTGCCTCTGCTCACTAGGTCTGCAGAAGTGAGACCCATGGAGAATTGTCACTTAAGAGTGACTTAGGTTTTTTTCTCTGTGGTGTTTGTTTTTGATTCATTTTCTATGCTTCCATGGGCTATTTATATCCTTTTGATGTACATTCTTTCAAAATGCTAATTTTCTCATTCAGGTTTTAGTTAAGTGTAATCCCTAGAAGCTGTTGTGGCTCTTTTACTCAATTTTGCTTACTTTCAAGTGTCTGGAGGTTATTTCACTATAGAGAAATAAGACCACATGCACCAATGATGAGCTTATGATCAAAGATTTATGACATATTTAATACATAAACAAGATATGTAATGAACACCTAGAAACCACCAAACTTACAGAAAGGAATGCCCCCATTTCTATTTACTTTTCTTCATTCTAGAAGTTATCATTGCCTTGGATTTTGTTTGCTTAGAATTTCTATGCCTTTTTTTTTTTTTAAATCCTTACCCGAGGATATTTTTTCCATTGCTTTTCAGAGAGTGGAAGGGAGGGGGGAGAAAGAGAGAGAGAGAGAGAGATCTATATGAGAGAGACACATCAATTGGTTTTGCTCCAGCAAGCACCCTACCAAGGCCTGGGATCAGCCTGCAACAGAGGTACTTGCCCATGGTCGGAATCTAACCCTGGGCCCTTCAGTCCGTGGGCCACCGCTCTGACCACTGAGCAAAACTGGCTAGGGCACCTATGCTTTTTTGATAATTCTGCCACTTAATTTATTTTTCTTCTGCCAGTGGATATTTCAGTTGTTTCCATAATTTTGTTATTGGGCATACTACTAGTATAGACTTGTTGGCCCCCAGCTATTCATGCACAGGAGTTTCTTTAGGGTATATAGGAGCGGGCTTCTGAGGTTGGTGGGCTACAAAAGGCTCTGGGATGAGTTAATCTATAGGATTCATGTGTTCTTTGAGTACAAGCCATATATATTTGGCATTTGAAAGATTAGAGAAATAGCCGTGGTTGTTCCTTTGCACACTAATTTTAGCTTCATGTTCTTATATAATAACCTTGTTACTGAGCAATAAAATTTTCTGTGTCACTTCTCCTTTTTCTGTTTTATTTATGGCCAGCATGTCGTAGTTTATGGTTGTTTTTCACTCTCTGTATGGGTTTGATGAACAGATATTCTAAATTTTAATGCATTTGAATTTATCATTCTTTTTCTGGTGGTGTTTTTTATAAACACCTCCCTATCCTTGTTTCAAAGATTTTTCTTCCTACTTTGTACTAAAAATTTTAGTTTTGTCTATAACCCAGTTTAAACTGATTTCTCTTCTGTGATAGGAATCCAGTTTCATTTTTACCATGTGTATAATTAATTGCTTCAGCACCATTTATTGGAGTCTTTTCACCATTGATGTGGAATGCCGTATCTGTCAAATATCAAGTTTCTGTATTTGTTGAGATCCATTTCTGGTTTCTCTAATCTGACCTATTGGTTTGTTCTTCCTGCCATCACTGCCATATTATCTTCTTTTCTATAGAATTACTTTAGCTCTTAAGAAATCTTAATATCTGTAAAATAAGTGCCCCTACATTCTTGTTCCTCTTAGATTTAAAAAAAAACAAAAACGTTTTGGCTATTTACTCTTGCAAAAAATTTAGAGTCAGCTTATGAAATTTGGTGAAAAATCCATATGCAGTTTGTATTTTAATTGCACTGAATCTCTTAGTTTTTGGGGAAATTTAGCCTTCTTATTTTTGAATATAATATATCCCTCTGTTTAGCTATTCTTTATCTCTCAATAAAGCTTTACATTTTCTTCATGAAAAGATACATGTCTTTTATAAGATTCTTTGTACCATTTTGTAGTTGTTGCCATTGTAAATGTCCTTTTAAAATTTCATTTGTGACCAGCTTTAAAGAAGTATCTCCCATGGCTTTTTCAGCTAGTAAATTCTTCTGAAGACCTGCAGCATACCCTGGGTATTAAAAATTATTGGTGAATTGGGGTGTATCTTACAACATCTGTGCTTAATAAGTGTAAAAGCCAGCATTGTCCATTTGTTTTTTCATGTAAAGGTTGTGTGAGAGGATTAATAGTATTAGACTCTATTAACTCGAGTAGTTTCAAAGTGCGTGTGTTTTGGTGCTATTAGTGACTTTTTTCTGAGACAGTGAAATTTAAGTAATAAGTTAAAAAGTGGACATTTTACTTTAAAAATAAACCTCGGGAATCTAGTATATTTAATACATAACTTATCATTTTATTTAAGAAGTACATCTATCAGGGGGAAAAATAAAAAATTTTCTCTGCTTACTTTTCTATAATGCTCTTCCATCTTTTAAAAAAACAAAACCTGAACAAATACTTGGCTTTATTCCGTGTTTACTTTCAGTTTCTTTTTCTTCATGAATCTTTTTCAGAGCATTTAATCATAGCACCTCCTTCCTCCATTAATTCCTGAATTCTTACGTATTTCACCTTAAGTTGTAGTTATATAACTTTGCAAGTTTATTTACACTTTATCATCCTACGCGTGAGCATAAGAGCCCTTTTTCTACTTCACTGTGCTTTCCATAGAGACTAGTCCTATGTATTTATTAGGAAATCAAATATAGGGAGTCCCTGAAAATGTATACACATGCATTATAATTTGATTATAAAGGCAGTGTTTGTTAAATACATTTCACTTTCAGAATTGAGCTATCAGTTGTTAAAATGAGTATTCATTTTTTGGGACACCCTGTATACTTGAATATTGAAACTTCAAGGAAAACTAAGTGTTAGCTCTTAATTTTCCATACTGGGTAGAGGTAACTGGACATAGAAGAGTGGAGAATAAAGACAGGTTAGAGAAAATAAAATTCCATAATCCACTTCATTCCACATCAGCCCTTTGGTTCTATAGGATAATTAAAATAGAAATGTTTTTATTTCTCTTTATGTCCTATGTGATTAAAGTGCTAATGAAAGTAAAATTTTAAAATTACAGGAAAAAAGGTTGGGAACCTCTTCAGTTTTTAACTAATTTCATTAAACTTCCTTCTCTGTTTAAGACACTACAAAGTAGAAGGTGGTTCAAGTTGGATATATCCATTTAAATTCCTTTTTGAATTGACGTATACAAACTTTTTAATTCAGCAATTCTATTTGTAGAAATTTGTGATACAAAGATATACTTGGACATGTGTATTAAAGGTAAATATATAAAAATATTTGTTGCTATGTTGTTTATAACAGAAGACTGAGAAAGCCTATGTGTGTATTAATTAGACTAGCTAAATAAGTTAAAAGTTATTCATTCAATGGAATATTAAGCTGCTGTTAAAAAAATAAGGTTAGAAAAATAGACAAAAACGAAAAAAGTGATTTTAAAAAGATAAGATTAAAGCTGTATGTCTAAACATAGAAAACTGCTCTGGCTGGTGTGGCTCAGTTGGTTGGGTGGCGCCCTGTGCACCGAAAGGTTGCTGATCCAATTCTCCGTCAGGCCACGAGCCCAGATCGCAGCTTGATCCCTGGTAGGGGGTGTGCAGGAGACAGCAGATCGATGTTTTGCACTCACATTGATGTTTCTCTCCTCTCCCTTCCTCTCTCTCTAAAAATCAATAAAAATATATTTTTAAAAAAATAGAAAAGTGTCTATGATATATCATTAAGTGTAAAAAAGTAAGGCAGAGTGCAAAAGTTCCTATTTAAATATTTTTAAAGCTGTACATATATGCATGCATGCATTTGTGTGTGTAAATTAATACACAGCAAAAAAGTGAAAGTTACCACCAGAGTGGTACATTTGTTACAATTACATACATTGATACATTGTAATTATTCAAAGTTAAAATTTACATAAGGGTTCACTCTTATGTAAATAAGGTGTGGTATATTCCATGGGTTTGGACAAATGTATAACAATATGTATGCATCGTTATAGCATCATGTAGATTTTTTTGCTACCCTAAAAACCTTCTGTGCTTTGCCTATTCATCTGCTCCCCCCACACACACACTTACACAACCCTTGATAACCACTAATATTTTTTACTGTTTCCTTGGTTTTGCCTTTACCAGTATATCAATCATGTGGTTGGAATCCTACAGTATGCATCCTTGTCAGATTGGTTCCTTTCCGTTGGTAACATATAAGCTTCCCTGTGTTTTCTTTTTAACACTGAATACTATTCCATTGTCTGGATGGAGCAGTTTATTCATTCACTCCATGAAGGGCATCTTGCTCATTTCTAAGTTTTGTCAATTATGAATAAAATTGCTATAAACATTTGTGTAAGGTTTTTGTGTGGACATAAGTTTTTAAATTCTTTGGGTAAATACCAAGTAGTGCATTTGCTGGATCATATGAAAAGAGTATCTTTAATTTTGTAAGAAATTGCCAAATTATCTTCCAAAGTGGCTATACCATTTTGCATCCCCAC
Organism: Miniopterus schreibersii; assembly: GCF_964146895.1. NCBI lineage: Eukaryota > Metazoa > Chordata > Mammalia > Chiroptera > Miniopteridae > Miniopterus > Miniopterus schreibersii. Next base: position 141,177,102 of record NC_138101.1, read on the forward strand.
CAGCAGTGAATGCGGTTCTGTTGCTCCACATCCTTGTCAGCATTTGGTATTGTCGTTCTGGATATTGGCCATTCCAACACAGGAGATCCTCAGGGCGGTTTCATTATAACCTGGAGGAGATGCCGTAGGAACTTAGCTCTTGTTTATATCAATTAGCCTATGGTTAAGTTGGTTTTGTTATGTGTCATTCACTGCAGCTCAGGAACCTATCAAGCAAGTTAAGCGTGAGGACTTAAAGTAGATGTGCAGGGGTATCTCGTGGTGGTTTTAATTTGCATTTCCCTAATGACTCATGGTGTGTAGCATCTTTTCATATGCTATTTGCCATCTGTGTATCTTCCTTGGTGAACTGTCTGTTGGGGGTCTTTGGCCCACTTTTTTTTTTTTCCAAATTCTCGCCCGAGGATATTTTTTACATTGCTCGTCAGGCGGGGTAGGGGCATGGATGTGAGAGTGATACATCCATTGGTTGCCTCCCATATGCGCCCTGACTGGGCTGGGGATCAAGCCTGCAACCAAGGTATGTGCCATTGTTCAGGGTTCAACCTGAGACCCTTCAGTCCTTGGGTTGACGCTCTAACCACTGAACAAAACTGGCTAGGGCTTTGGCCCACTTTTTAATCAGGTTGGTTGGTTTCTTGTTTGTTTGTTTATTTATTTATTTATTTATTTATTTTTAGTTCTTTGTATATTTTGGATAATAATCCTGTATCAGATATTTTTACAAATATTTTCTCCCAGCCTGTGCCTTGTCTTCTCATTTTCTTGACATTCTATTTTGCAGAACAGAAATTTTTAATTTTAATGAAATACAGTTTATCATTTACTCCTTTCATGTATCATCATGCCTTTGATGTTGTATCTAAAAAGTCATTATCATAAACAAGGTCATCTCTTCTGTCCCATTGACCTATTTGTCTACTCCTGTGCCAGTATCACACTGTCTTAATGCAGCTTTATAGTAAGTCTTGAGATGAGGTAATACCAGTACTCCAGCTTTATTCTTCAAAATGTGTTGGCTACCGAGTCTTCTGCCTCTCTATATAAACATTAGAATCAGTTTGTCGATATCTACAAAATAACTTGCTGGGATTTTAATTGGGATTGTATTGAAGCTATAGGCCATTTGGGGAAGAACTAACATCTTGAAAATACTGAGTCGCTCAGTACATGAACATGGGAATATCTCTGCATTTACTTTTTTTATTTTGTTCCTCAGAGTTTTGTGGCTTTTCTCTTGTAGCTCTTGTACATACTTTAATATCAAATGTTAAATATCAAATTCCTCTTGTTCATTATTGGTATATAGGAAAGTGATTGGCTGTTGTGTATTAACCTTGTAACCTGCAGCTTTGCTATGTATAATTCACTTACTGGTTGCAGGAGTTATTTTGTCGATTCTTTTGGATTTTTTTACAGAGGTGATCATGTTATTTAAGAATAAAGACAGTTTTATTTCTTCCCTCAAACTATACCTTGTATTTTCTTATCTTGTCTTATTGCATTAGCTAGAAATTCTAGTACAGTGTTGGAAAGGAGTGGCGAGAGGGGGCATTCCTGCCTTGTATCTGATCTGAGCGGGAGAGCTTCAAATTTCTCACCATTAACAGTGATGTTAGTTGTAAAGTTTTTGTAGGTATTCTTTGTAAGTTGAGGAAGTTCTCTGCAATCTCTAGTTTACTGAGAGTTTTTATCATGAATGGGTATTGGATTTTTTCAAGTGCTTTTTCTCCATCTGTTGATAAGATTGTGTGCTTTTTCTTTTTTACTCTGTTGATGGATTACATTAATTGATTTTTAAATGTTGAACCAGCCGTGTATAGCTGGGAAAAATCCCATGTGGTCATGGCATGTAATTCTTTTTGTACATTGTTGGGTTGGACTTGCTGATAATTTAGTTGAGGATTTTTTCATCAATGCTTATTTGAGATAACTGGTCTGTAGGGATTTTTTTTTTCTTGTAATGTTTTTGTATTACAGTAATGTTGGCCTTATAGAACGAGTTAGGAAGTATTTCCTCTGTTTGGATCTTCTGTAGGAGATTGTAGAAAATTGGCATAATTTATTCCTTAAATGAACCCATCTGGATCTGGTGCTTTCTGTTTTGAAAAATTATTGATTCAACTTCTTTAATAGATACAGGCCTATTCAAATTGTCTATTGAGTTTTGGCAGATAGTGCCTATCAAGGAATCAATCCATTTCATCTCGGCTATCAAATTTGTGGGTGTAGAGCTGTTCATAATATTCTTTCATTATCCTTTTAATTTTCGTGGAATCTGTAGTGATACTCCCTTTTTCATTGCTGATATTAGTCCTTTGTGTCCTCTCTTTTTCTTAGCTAGCCTGACTAGAGGCTTGTCAATTTTGTTGATTCTTTTCAAAGAACTAGTTTTTTATTTCGTTAGTTCTCTTTATTGATTTCTATTCTAATTCTTATTCTTATTCTTTTGGATTTTTTCTGCTTTGCTAAGGTGAGAACTTACATTACTGATTTTAGATGTGTCTTCTTTCCTAATTATATGCATTCAGTGCTATCAATTTCTCTCTAAGCACTTGTTTCACTGCATCCCACAGTTTGATAAGTTGTTTTGTTTTCATTTAGTTCAAAATACCTTTTAATTTCTCATGAGATTTCTTTTTGACTCACACGTTACTTTGAAGTATGTTATTTAATCTACACGTGTATTGCAATTTTTCAGTTACCTCTCTCTTAGTCAGTTCTGGCTTAATTCCTTTGTGGCCTGAGAGCAGGCATTGTAAGAATTCTTTTTTTTATTTTTGTTAAGATCTGTTTTTTTGGCCCAGGATGTGGTCTTTCTGGGTTAGAAGAATGTGTATTCTGCTGCTGCTGGATGAAGTAGAGTCTGCAGATGTCAATTATATCCACTTGATGGATGGTATTACTGTGTTCAATTTTGTCCTTAGTGATTTTCTGTCTGTTGGATCTGTCCATTTCGTCTCCAGCTACAATAGTGGGTACATCTATTTCTTCTTGCAGCTCTATCAGTTTTTGCCTCATGTAATTTGACACTCTTTTGTTAAGCACATATTTGCTAAGGATTGTTATGTCTTCTTGGAGAACTGACCCCTTTTCCAGTGATATCCTTTATTATCACTGTTAATTTTCCTTGCTTTGAAGTCTGTTGGAAATGAATACAGCCACTCCTGCTTTCTTTTGATTAGTGTTGGCATGGTATATTATTCTTCATCCATTTACTTTTACTTTATATGTATCTTTATATTTACAGTGGGTTTCTTATGGACAACATATAGTTGGGTCTTATTTTTTTAATTCACTCTGGCGATCTCTGTCTTTTAATTAGAATATTTAGGCCATTAATGTTCAAAGTGATTATTGATATAATTGGACTAATTTCTATCATATTTGTTACAATTTTCTATTTGTTACCCATGTTCTTTGTTTCTATTTTTGTATTTCACTTTTCCCAAAGTCTTTTGTGGATTTATTGAACATTTTATGAGATTCCATTTTCTCTCCTTTTTCACATATCAGTTATACTTTCCTTCTTTTTTAAGTGGTGGCTGGACAGTTTACAATATACAGTTACAATTAATTTACGTCCATTTTCAAATAACACTAAACTACTTTATAGGTAGAGCAAGTATCTTATAATAAAATAATCCTAGTTTCCTCCTCCCATCCCTTATATCATTGCTGTCACTCATTTTACTATATATAAGCAATATATAGTGATTTTACTATATATAAGCATGTACTTGATAATGTAAGACATTGTTGCTGTCTTTCTGAACATACTTTTTTGTTAGATCAATTAAACTTAGAAAATAAAATGTTTTATTCCATTTTTACTTATTTTTTCTTTAATATTCTTCCATTCTTATGTATATTCGAGTTTCTGACCTACACTATTTTCCATCTCTTGAAATTTAGAACTTCTGGTAACATTTCTTTAGGCAGGTGTACTGGGAACAAATTTCCTTGATGTTTGTTCACCTGAGGAATTGTTCATATCTATCTCCTTTACTTTTGAAGGCTAATTTCACAGGGTACAGAACTGTAGGTTGGTGGGCATTTTCTCTCAATACTTTATAAATGTTTTACTCCACTCTCTTCTTCCTTGTACGGTTTCTGAGGACAAGTCAGATGTCATCCTCATCTTCACTTCTTTATAAGAAAGGTATTTCTTCCTCTGGCTTCTTTCAGGATTTTCTTTTTTTCCTTGATTTTATTTTTATAGTCTGCAAATATTATGCTTAGGTTCACTTTGGCTCATTTATTCCTGCTTGGTGTTCTCTGAGCTTCCTGGGTCTGTGGTTGACATTAAGTTGGGTAAATTCTCAGACATTATTGTTTCAAAGATTTCTTCTGTTCTTCTGATGTTCCTTTTTCACGTATGCTATGCCTCTTGCATTTATCCCACAGTTCTTGAATATTTCGTTCATTTTTTCCAATCTGTGTTCTTTTTGCTTTGGTTTTGAGGTATTTATTGATACATTCTCAAACTCAGAGATTCTTTCCTTAGCCATGTCTACTCTACTAAGCTCATCAAAGGCATTCTTCATTTCTCTTAGTGTTTTTGATCTCTGGCATTTTGTTGTTGTTCTTAGGATTTCCATCTCTCCTCTCATTGCCCATCTGTTCTTGCATACTGTTTACTTTATCCATTAGAGCCCTGAGCATATTAATCATAGTTGTTTTAAATTCCTGCTTTCCCAGTTTCAGCATCCCTGTCATGTCTGGTTTCTGATGCTTGTTCTCTGTCCCTTCAGATTCTGGTTTTTTGCTGTTTGATATGTTTTGTAATATTTTTTTGATAGCTCCACATGATGTACTGGGTAAAAGGAACTCTTGTAAATAGGCCTTTAGTAATGCAGTGGTGTGTAGGGAGAGGAGACATTCTTACAGTCCTATGATTGGGTCTCTTTTAGTCTGAGCCATGCACAAACGTTTCTCAGTTTTTCCTCCTCTGCCTGGGGTGGGTGGAGTGGTTAGAGTGGACTGGAGTTGTGTATTTCTTTTTCCCTAGGTCAGATAGGTTCTGATGATACCCCAGGAGGTCAGACTCTGGTTAACTAGTTTCTCCTGAGGACAGACTTTGTTAAAAGCAAAGTGCTCGCTAATTTCAAAATGGTTCTTTTTTCCCCTCCCCCTACTGGAAGCATTTGGGATTTTTCTGATATTTACTGTGGGGACCTGGCTGAGCCTCCTGCAGGTGAACTCACAGGAGTTAGGTGACTTACTATGACTGGGACCTCCTGGAGTATTTAACTCATTGTTGTCCACACTGAGCTCTCAGCAGTTCTTCAATTACAGTTCAGCTTTTCCTACCCCAGCACTGGTTTCCATGGCATTTATCACTCATGAGTCTGCTCTATAAAGCCGTTACTTTCTTTATTCTGTCTGTCTCTCCAGTCTTGGAGGCAGTGGCTTGCCTTGTGCCCTTCTCTCTCTTATGGACCCGAGAAGTGATGTTGATTGTGTTCTTTTTTTACTTGTTAGGACAGTGAGGCAACTTAAAAGCTGCTTACATGCAGAACCAGAAACCAGAATTCTATATTACTTTTTTTCTTAATATATCTTTATTGATTTCAGAGAGAGGAAGGGAGAGAGAGAGAGAGAGAAACATCAGTGATGAGAGAGTCATTGATCGGCTGCCTCCTGCACACCCTTGACTGGGGATCGAGTCTGCACCCCAGGCATGTGCCCTGACCGGGAGTCAAACTGCTGAGCCACGCCCAGCCTGGCGTATTACTTTTTAATTTAAATTTTAAGTGTATAAGCAAAGACCTACATTTATATAATAAATAGGATGACTCAACATTTTGAAAATCTTCACCACTAATAGGCTGTGAAATTTTGGAATCTACACTGTATATAGTTTTATTAAACGTAAGAAGTGCATTCTTTTGTCACTTAAATAGAAATTATTTGTGCTTTAGATAACATTCAGTCATCCAAGCCTAGACATTCCAGGCAGAAGTATAGAATATGCACAGCGGCAGATATCCAAGGAATGTGGAGGCCTAAAGTCCCAAAATAAGGTAAGTTATCTTAGTTTATCTTCTGATGTGGGCTATAACTAATGAACATTTAAGTGAAATTTTCTAGTCCTTCTAATTCTCTATATAGTTGAATTGCATAAGAAAAAGAATTTTAGTGTATAAATTTGCTACATATATGTTTGTAAACCCAAATACATAAGTTCTATCCAAATTTCTGGTGTGTGTCTGGGGGATATTGACAGTGTATTTATCACCAGATAGAACCAATAAGAATTGTACATTGTTAATTTAATGGACTGCATTAATCACTTCACCTTTAGCCCAGACCTGGAATTTTTTTAGCCTCAATACCAAATATCTGAGGAATAGAAGTTTGCCCCAACCTGGGTCAGGTGTTTGCTTGTAGACTAGTCACTGTCCAGGGACTGGGGCTAGGAGATACAAATATGACATATAAAAGCCCATCTGTGTGGGTAAAAAAAGGGTCATTTTGATTTAGACCCCATATGATTTATCTCCAAAAGATTTCCTTTGCTTCTTGGCCTCAAGGAGACAGTCTACCCAGAAGGAGGGGCTAGGAGGGTTGTGTATATGTGTTCGTGTACATGTATGCGTATGTGGTGTGGTACATTTTAAGTCATTTTCAGAGAACTGCATAGCCAAGCTTTGAAAAGTATGTCTTTGTATATTTGTTTGCTAGGGCTATCATAACAATGTACAACAGACTAGGTGGCTGGAACAACAACAAAAATTTATTTTCTTATGATTCTGGAAACTGGAGTCCAAGGTCAAGGTGTTAGCAGTTTGGTTTCTTCAGAGGCCTCCCTCCTTGCTTGCAAGTGGCCACCTTCTTGGTGTGTCCTTGCTGTTCTCTGCTGTTTCATACACATTCCCAGTGTCTCTCTTTGTGTTCAGTTTCCTCTTCTTAAACGTATATCAGTCCGCTGTTAGAGCGTTGGCCCATGCACTAAAGGGTCGCAAGTTCTATTCCTGGTCAAGGGTAGTACCTGGGTTGGAGGATCGATCCTCGGTGCCACTCAGGGTGCAGCAGGAGGCAGCCAATTTGTGTGTCTCACATCGATGTCTCTCTCTCTCTCTCCCCCTTTCCCTTTTCCTCCCTCCCCACCCTGGTTCACTCTCTCTAAAAAAACAATGGAAAAAATATCCTAAGGTGAGGATTAACAATAACAACAAAGTACAGCAGTCGTAGTGGATTAGGGTTCACTCCAAGGGCCTCGTTTCAACTTGATCACCTTTTAAAAGGCCCTATGTCTAAATGTAGTCACTTGTTGAGTTAGTGGAAGTTGGGGCCTCAACTTGTGAATTTGGAGAAGACACAATTCAGCCCATAACAGTCTACCCTCTGGTCCTCCTTAATTCATGCCTTTCTCACATGTAAAAATTCACTTCATCACAACAGCCCGAAAATTTAACCCATTCCAGCATCAGCACTCAGTCCCAAGTCTCATCTAAATCAGGAGTGGGTGAGACTCAAGTATGATTCATCCTGAGACAAAATACCTCTCTACCTGGGAAACCAGAGAAGTTACCTGCTTCCAAAATATAATGGCGGGAAAGGCATAGGATACACATTTCTATTATAAAAGGGAGAAACTGGAAAGAAGAAAGGAGTCATGAGCTTCTCAAACAAGTCCAAACCCTAGCAGAGCAAATTCCATTAGATCTTAAGGCTTGAAAATAATCCTCTTTGGCTTGATGTTTTGTCCTCGGGGGAGGGTGGCCCCATGCCCTTGGCCCTAGGCTTCCTGGCCCACTGAAGCTTGAGGAAGTGGCCCTGTCCTGTTGAACTGAGGAGACAGCCCCAACATTCTCATTTCTTCCCTTAAAAGATAATGCGTGTTCTCAGCCAGATAGCTCTGTTTGCCAGTCCTTCTAAATACTGTAACTTCAACAGCCTTGATTTGTTTCCTCTCAACTCTGTCCCCTTAGACCCAGCCTGGCAGCATTTCAGCTGAGATGGTTGTTAAGATCTATGAGTCACACCCACAACCTCTTAAACCTATGATTGTCTAGCCACACCTTTGGTATTTTTTTTTTTTAATCCTCACCTGAGGATATGTTTACTGAGTTTTAGAGAGAGAGACAGACATCAGTCGGTTGCACCCTGACTGGGGATCGAACCCGCAACCTAGGTATGTGCCCTGACCAGGAATTGAACCTGCAGCCTTTGGTGTACAGCACGACACTCCAGCCAACTGAGCCAACCCCAGCAGGGCCACGCCTTTGGTGTTTTCTTCAGAACATGCTTACTCACAAGTTCTACCTCCCACAAAACACTAGAATCCAATTTGTTCACATTTTTTTACCACATTTCCATTTGGGGTCTCACCCAGAAACCCTTTTAAAGTCCGCATTTCTACCAATAGTCTCTTCAAGGCTTTTTATAACGTGCTTGAAACTCTCGAAACTCAGCCTCTACCCATTACCTAGTTCCAAAGCCATCTCCATGTTTTTAGATATTTGTTACAGCAACCCACTTCTCGATACCAAAAAATGAGTCAGGGTCTCCAGAGAAACGGAATCAATAAGATGTGCATATATACAGAAACTTGTTAAGGAATCGGCGCATGTGGTAGTGGAGGTATGTGTCCACAAGCCGCAGGGAAAGCTGTCGGGCTTGAGAAGCAGAGAAGAGCTGCAGTCAGTCTTTGTTCTATTCAGGCCTTCAGCTGATTGGATAAGGTTCACCTATGTCGTGGAGGATGATTTTCACTCATTACAGCCCACCGATTGAAATGTGAATCTCAGCCAAGATACGTCTTTACTTAAACATTCAGAGTGATGTTTGACCAATATCTGGACTCTGTGGCCCAGTCAAGTTGACACACAAAATTTGCATTTACAGTTTTTATTGCAGTTTTCATCTCTTCCTTTTTAGGTCCCTTTGAAATCAATCCGACACGTCAGCTTTCAAGATGAGGATGAGATCGTCAGAATAAACCCACGAGACATCTTAATACGTCGCTATGCAGACTACAGACATCCTGACATGTGGAAAAATGACTTGGAGAGAGATGATAATGACTCCAGTATTCAGTTTTCTAAACCAGACAGTAAAAAATCAGACTATCTGTACTCTTGTGGAGATGAGACTAAGTTAAGTTCACTCAAAGACTCTGTGGAAATCAAGACACAGCCTTCCTCATTAAAATTTAAGAAGTCAAAACGAAGGAAAGAAGATGGTGAACGTTCTCGCTGCGTATACTGCCAGGAGAGGTTTAATCATGAAGAAAATGGCAGGGGGAAGTGCCAGGATGCTCCAGACCCCATTAAGAGATGCATATATCAAGTTAGTTGCATGCTCTGTGCCGAGAGCATGTTGTATCATTGTATGTCGGACTCAGAGGGAGATTTTTCTGATCCCTGTTCATGTGACACTAGCGATGATAAGTTCTGCTTGCGATGGTTAGCGCTGGTAGCTCTGTCGTTCATTGTGCCGTGTATGTGCTGCTACGTCCCTCTGAGAATGTGCCACCGCTGTGGGGAGGCGTGTGGGTGTTGTGGTGGGAAACACAAAGCTGCTGGATGAAAGGGTCCAGTGCCGGGATGAGTTTGTAATCTTTGTTTCCAGGAATGAGCTAACTTGGATTTGTGGAAGCTTTCGGCAAGCAACATGAAATCTTGCCTGGGGTCGTAGGGGCCACTCGTGGAGGAGGCAGAACTCCTCAGTTCTTGGCGTCTCACGGATGCCCGCCATGCCTAACTTTTCCCTTGAGCGCATGGCTTGTTTTGTTACAGGTTGTAAAGCATATTTGCGAAAGGAAACCATTTCTGGTTATCGGCTATAAAAAGTGAACCTAAAACATGATCCAACTAAAAGGGATTAATTTTTGGCATTTTTGTATATTTATGTATTAGGTGATGGGACTTTTAAAGGTTTGAATTCATTAGGACATGAACTAAAAGTGCACTAGGGGACAACTGATTTCAGTCTAAGAAAAGTTAACACTTGGACATTATAAGAAGTTAAACAAGTGCAACTAAATCATTTATTGTTTTTTGAAAGCGGTTTTATGTATAAATAACAAATGTTTATATTTAACTAAATATAGGGTACGAATTATGACATATTAAACTTTTCTTCCCCTTCCTAGTTCTGAAGTAGATGTGCATATATCTACTGTCACATTCCATTATATTTTGAATATTTTACTCATCTAGTTAATATAACGTTTTTATTCCATGTGAATGATTTGATATTTCCATCATTTCCCTTTGGCTACGGTTTATATTGAGTTAATATCTGTACATTCTGGTAATCTAAAATTCTTAAAAATATTCTAATAGCCTTGAGTGACCAACTTTTTTTTAAAGCACAGATGTAATTGTCTAGTGTTCTGATGGGAACGTAACACTTATTTTTATATAAAAAGAGACTGAGTAAACAGAGAAAAAAATGAGGTTTGGGGATTGTTGTTTTGTTTTTTGTGGTATTCAACCAGCAAGTTGTTTTCTTTCAGAGTTTCCTCCTTCAAGAAAATTATATTGCATTTACAAATATTTTACAAGGCAAAAAAGTGTAACTGGATAATTAATGTCAAAGTTTCCTCCTGAGATCTCCATTTATCATTTTGCTAACCCAGAATTTGTTCGGCTGTGTTACTAATTTTTTTTAGCTTAATACTCAGTGCTCATTATTCATGTAACAACAATAGCTTTTTTCAGTTGCATTTTATTTTACTGTATTTAAACCGGCCAGAAGCAAGATTATTTTATGTTAAAGTGTGTGCTAAACTATCCCAGGGAAGTATTTAATCCAACATTGTGAATGAAATATCTTGTACATAAAAATTTATTTCTTTTGCAGAGCATTGTATTACTGGATTTTTTTTTTTTTTTTTTACAAAGTCGTTGGATAAATGTTCCAACAAATTATTTAAAGTACTTTGGGATCAAATTGTCTTAATTTTTTTAAGTGTTACATTCAAACTCTAATCAAGGAAGAGGTTCTTTAAGAACATTCCCTTAGAGGGATAAAGTTGAGAAGCGTGCCTTTTTTTCAATGGCTTGAAGTTTCAGAAGTGATAAACATTAAACTCACACTACCATTTGAAGCTAATTTTCTATGCAGGTTTTTAAATGTCATTTATGTGTCATTCTTTTTATGTTCACACTTAAGCTTGTGTTAGCTGTCTTCTTTTGCCCCAGATCAAACTGAACAATGTATATAACACTACCTGTCTGTAAAATACTTTTTTTTAAGAAAGCATTTATATTTATATGACAGCTTGAACTGACAACATTGTGTATATAGATCATCTTGAAGTATTATTTCACATTGAAAAGAAGAAAAATATATTGATAACTATAGATGTTATGAAGAAGAGGTTATTTCTAGTTTTGTACTAAAAATCAATTGGATGCACTAAATCCAAACGTGACACTGTAGCAGCAGTTTTAAGTCTTATTTTTACTGTTTATATATTTGGACGCTGCTACACCAGATGATCTTCATCCCTGAAGTTTTCAGCTAAACTTGGTTACCTAGAATAGACTGTTAACTTTCAAAATTACTTTTTATTGGTGGAATGGGAATATTGGTTTTCCTTGTGAATAAATTTTCATATTTGTAAGTGCAGAGTTTATAATTCAGGTTTGAGCAAGGTGTGAATAACTGAAGAAAATAACTTGCTGGCTATTATATAGGAAAATGCTGTGGAAACGAACTGTGTATATACTTCTGGGAAGAACAAATATAATCATTTCTTCTGTTGAGCACTAATCAGTATAGTGCAACTCCTGGTTCTGTACTGTATTTTATATGCAACATATATGCTTTAATATTTTAATGTTTGTGCATTAATATTTTCAAATTGTTTTAACCACTTTGCTGCTAAGATTTTGCCATCCCATCCCCGTTTTTTCCTTTACAATTTTAAACAAGTTTCTTCATTAAAAATCATGGTGATAAAACGGTTTTTATTTCACCTTGGATCTTTATAGTTAACACACCCAGTTTCCAAATTGGTCTAGAAGACTAACTAACTAGTAATATAATGTTACCTGAATCCCTATGTGGGAAATTTCTCTTACGTAAATCAGAATTCTTACATGAAAACTAACGGGTGATTTAAATTTCTTGTTCTTAAATGTGTGGAGGCGCGTGCAGGGCGTTTCCTCGTTCTGCATGCAGGTTGAACGCTGCCAGCTGCCTTTTCTTCTAGGTCCCTTCTCTTTTTAATCTGGTGGTGTAAGCAAATGGCGAAACAGAGCCGCTTAAGTAATAGTGCATACTGAGAAGGAAACCACCTAGATGGCATGATGAGAAAGACTGGTCTGATGGCTTGTTGTGTTCAGACCTGATCATTTGGAAATGATTTTTCTCCAGCCTTGAAGGTGGGGGGCTGGTGAGGGACGAACTCATTTGGTTTCTGAGGAAATACGAGGTGTGGGACTTCAGCGCCACCTACTGGCTGACTTACAGCCAGAGACGGAAGGTGGCGGTTGGGGTCTCACCAGGTCCCTCACTATTATCAGGAAAGGGCTCTGTGGGGGGTGGCCACCTCCACATGGAGAAAGCAGGAATAAAGTATCTCAAACTGTAAAAGGAGTATTTTCCCTAATGTGTCTTACTGGTTGCTGGAAGACTTTAAGCACTTTTTTCTCATATGTCCTGTATTAAAATATTTATTGATACTTGGAACTGGCAATCAAACTTAATTAATGGCTGTGCCGAAGCATTTATAGAACCGATTCCTTTAACTTGCTAAAGCCATTACCAAGATGGTATTCTTACTTTTCCTCCCATTGCTAGTCAGGGAGAATTTTTAAAGAAAATAAACATCACCTATATTACATGAAGACAACTTCAGAGGGAGTGTGTGTTTATGTCTCTGGGATGCTGGGGCAGGGTAAAAACATAAAGGGGAAAACTGAAACTACCTGTTTTCATTGGCTCTTCAGCAGTGCCTGATAGGAACTTTTGAAGTAATCCAAATGCACTTTTAATTCTTGTTATAGTGCCATCTGGTATCTTAGGTAAGTCCTGCTTTTTTCTTTTATTCCCGCCCCCAACTCCAACCCCCATTTAATTGAACACCACAAAGGTGTTTCTTAATATCCATAAAATTCTCTTACAGGCTACAGGAACTGTATTTTCTTCCATATTTAATAAATCTTAGGGATGCTTCTTATGTTGAAATGTTTTTTCAGTCTTGCTGTTACACTTCAGAGTATGTTTAAGAGTGGGTTTTTAATTGTAGCCCAAAGATACTTTAAGCAAGTGTAACTTTTCTACATAAAACTTTGAAACCTTACTTACCTGAAAAACACAGATTCTTCAATAAATATTCATAATTTGAACTCCAGAATCACATTTCTAAGTATAAGGAAAAGCACTAGAAACCTGCATTATTGTTGCACTTAAAAAAAAATTTGGTTTGTAAACCATGATAATGGTACCATAAGGTATTTTGCAGTACGTCAAAACAAAAAAGAAATCACAACCTGAGGTGATTTATATAAACCAAAAAAAAAGGGCTTTAAGGTATTAAGGTACTGTTTGCCTAGCAACCAGGTGGTTATAAAACTTTCATATGCTCTGATTCACTTATGTTAGCCTTTGTTTCTGAAATCTCCTTAAATTGCATAAGTTGCTAGTTTTGAAAATTTTCAAAAATAACCGAGTTGGAAACCTTTTGTATTAAAGATACACATAGATTTTTGTGAACATTGCCAGTATGTAGTGTCATTTGCTTTCAATTCTTGACCTCAAAAGTGCCTCACTTGTATATTCCTTCCATTAAAAGCTTGACTGCATTCTTTCTAATAAGCAATGAAGTATTGTTTAACTCATGTCATAATGTATCTCCTTAGATATAGTTGACTAGCTTGATAGTTTGGGGTATATAATGTAAATATGCATATATAAGTTTGTAACTGTTTTTGTTACATCCTACCCATGTAATTGGACATATCAGATGATATCAAAGAATTTGTTTTCATTACCCAATTAAACCTATCATGAAATACAAAAGGACTTTTTCTTACTCTTCACATAAGAGAGAATAATTACCAGAGGAGAAAGTAATAGTAGAAATGGAAGCTTTTGATCATACTTTTTTAAGGTATATTTTTAACTGAAAGTTCATGTATAGTTCATCTTATTGACTTACATAGTCATCCTTGATTGTATCCAGATTTTTTATAGTCTGTTACCTAATACATTATATTCATTGGGTTGGGGATATGTTACAGCTAAATCTAGATTAACCACCTTAACTGGTATGTGGGGCATGTTTAACAAGATTGCTACTAAGTGTTTTGTGTCTCCCAGTAAGTTTCCGAGTGTGGCTTAACTTGTAATATAAACAGATAGCCAGTAACCTAAATGAAAAAATGTTGGGACAGTATTTAAAACCATAGTGTATTTCAATACCAGAACAACCTTTGGATTATATATTACAGTTGGGTTTGTTTGAAAAATCAAGAATTAACTGTTTATACCTTTCCTGTGAATTATGAAATGTAACCTCTCATGCTTATTTACAGGTTTTCAGAAATTTGCTTTATAGTCTTCACATCAAGTTAATACCCACAAGTAAGTAGGAAAGTTTTTACATCAGAGAAATTGAAACTAGGGTACCTGCTTGGTCATCACTTTAGCATCATGCACACAGTGGTCCTTTATAAAAGTCAGTATTAATAATATGAGATCTGGAGTCAACTCCAGGCCTCAAAGAAGCCTATAGCGTATTGTCCTCATTTTACTGAAGAGATTTAGGCTTCAAGACGTTAAAGCCATAGTCTGCTTATGCCAAAGCTCGTGTTTCTAGTCACAGTGCAGTTTTGCCTTGTGTTATAAAAGTTACAGATGTACTTCATAGAATAAACATTGCTTTGTTAAAATGCAATTTTTTTAAACTGGAATAATTTTATAAGGGAATAATTTCCATTCACATTTGTTTCATTCCTGAGCTCACTTTTTATCTACCTTACTAGCTTGTGCACTACCCACCCTGTGGCATGTGGAGGTCCTTAAAATTGGGAGAATAAAATTGGGATAATGCTTCAGGATGTATCAGTTGTGTGCTGATCCAATAGGGAGCACTAAAGACATACGTACAGTCCAGTGTGTGGTGGTGGTTATTTTGCCCAGTTGGTATTTTGCTAAAGATTTTAAGTCGGAGGGATTCTTTTTCACCCGAACAATGATACTTCCTCCTGAGGCAGTAGAAAAAAAAGCTCTCAAATGGGTCTTCTGTATTCTGTACTGTTGCTTTTCAAATGGCCAGCCAGTTCCACGTCAGTTACTCCACAAAGCCTGTCTTTGAACCAAGAGTTTCGCTTAGTATCAGGGCTACTTGCACATGTGTCAGAGTGATTAGGTTAGTGTCCCCTCCTCCCTGAGGCTTAATTTTAACCTGGAAATAACTTGTAATCACCTAGAGGCTGTGTGCAGTTAGGAAAGAAGTTGAACAGAGAATTCTAGAATTCCTAATACTGAAATAATTCTGGGTGGTAAAACTTAAGGAGACCTGTGTAACTTTTGTTTCCATTGCTTCTTGATTTTGCATTTCAAAATTAAATGGTTTTTTACTTTTGAAATGTATCGTGATACAGAAGACCTCGTGGATATTGTCAAACCTAAGCCCCATTTTTTTGCCCTCTGTGTTTCCTCCCTCCTTTCCCCGGTTAGAGGGATGTCTCCAACTTCTCCAAAACTATGAGGGGAGGAATTCATGAAGAAGACATTTTCAGCAGTTTTTTATAATTATTTTTAAAATTACTGTATTCTCCTCAAGAAAGGCCAGCAAGCTTAAATTTGTTTTTCATCAGTAAGGGGAAGCCACTGTTTCACTTAAAATTTAAGAGAAAACAAAGTTTTATGAATTCCTCAGCGTCCAGGTAGTTTCATAGTTCCTGTTACATTGTCAAAGTAAAATGCACATGGCATGATACTCCAAATTGTTAAGAAGGAAATAGGAATGCAACCCAAATTAAGATTACTGATGAAGTTGAGATCATGGGTGTTTTAGGGCTGGGAGGCATCTTAGAGATTGTACAACATCCTTACTTTACAAATGGAGAAACAGGCCCAAGGAGCCTAAGATGTTGTGCAGAGTCATTCACTTACTAACAGCCTGCACTTGGCGCCCACACAGCCACCTACCTGAAGCGCATCTCTTGCAGGCCCCCCCCCTTCAATATGCCCCAAACTGATTTTCCTATTTTTTAACCCCCTCTCCCCTGTCTTGATGGACGGTGCTGCCCTTCCAGTAGTCTAAGCCAGGACCTGGTCATCTTCCTTAATTTCTTACTTTTCCTCACTTTTCACCACCGATTCTCAATTTTCTACAGTTCTATTTCCTAAGTGTCCCTCAAATCTGCCCATGTTCCTCTATCTGTCCTCACTTGCTGCTATGCTGGTAGAAGTCACCTCACACTACTGACGTTGGCGATTTGGCATTGAATCACTTGGACGTCTTTATTTTTGAAGAGATGGTCTATATTTTAAATGATTGGAAGGTGAAAATAACTTAAGACCACAACAAAATGATAATAAAACTGATCTTCAGATGGAGATATCCCTAGATTTAGACAGAAATGATTTGTGGGGGATTGAGGAATCAAGGGATGGTGACTTTGAAGACTAGTTCAGCACCTAGAACCATCTAGAGAATTAAGAGTAACTTGAACTATAAAGTACAAACTTACTGAAGTGCTAAACTTTAAACTATGTGTGTTCACCTTTCCTCAAACCCATTCCCTTTTATACATGACGTAAGCTTGTCCATTGTGGTGGTGGCGGTTTTCTGAGAGCTTGGGTGAAAGAAGAGAGTCCATTACTGGAAACCTTTGAAGTCCTATTGCTAATAGCATTTTAAGTAAATCAATAGCTCCATAAGCAAGTGAGCCCATATTTAAAAGATTTTCTTTGCTTTTTACAAATAATTTTTCCCTTAGCAGCATCAAAAATTGCCTACTATAGATTTCCCCTTTAGAAGGTCATATCTCCAGGCAAGGCTGACTGACTTCAAAGATGTTGGGCAAGTAGACGTTTTATTTATTTTTTTTTAATTATTTTTAATCAGGTGTTTTTTTTATTACTGATTTTAGAGAGAGAGGAAGCAGGCGAGAGAGAAACATTGATGTGTGAGAGAAACATCCATCGGTTGCCTCCCATGCACACCCCAACTGGGGGTTGAACCTGCACCGGGGTATGTGCCCTGACCCAGAATCGAACCCACAAGCTTTTGGTGTGCAGGCTGATGCTCCAGCCAACGGAGCCACCCGGCCACGCCTTGGGCAGGTACCATTTTAGATACAGTAGTCCAGGAAGGCCATGCAAGTAAATGGGGAAAGAATCGTCCAGGTTAGAGGAAGAGCCAAAAATGCAAAGGCCCTGAGTAGAAAGAAGCTTGGTGGGTTGTAAGGAAGAGCGAGAAGGCGAATATGGCGAGGGCAGGGCGAGGCAGCTGGTGGAAGGAGGTGAAGTCACATACGGCAGGCGCCGGATCTGTGGGGACTCGTAGGTCATGGGAAGGAGTTCGGATTTTATTCTGAGGGTAATAATAGAAATCAGAGAATTCGAACAGGGACATTTCATGCTCTAGCTATGACGTGGCCTTTTTTTTTTTTAATAGAAAACCCAATTCTGGTTTCAGATGTTGGTCCGGTATTGTTCTATTCTCTCAAGCTATGTCCTGACTTTCCTACTGAAACGCTCTCCCCCACTACTGTGTTTCTAAATCTGACGGCTGTTTCTTGGACATCACGTCACTGAGGAGCTTTTGACACATCACTTACTTCCTTGGTACTACACTGTCCTGGCTCCCTCCTGCTTCCCTGGTGTCTCCTCTGCTAGGTCCCTGTCCTGTGACCCCCCACATTCCTGGCTACCATTCTGCCTTTGCGGGCTTTTCCTCCGTGTGTCCTCCTTAAGTCCCTGGCCAACCCTCTGCTTTGATTTCTGTTATTTTATTGCTTTTGCTCAATCTTTTCTCCTCCCTCAAAAAAATTTTTTTTAAATATATATATATATATTTTATTGATTTCAAAGAGAGGAAGGGAGGGGGAGAGAGAGAGAGAGAAACATCAATGATGAGAGAGTCCTTGATCGGCTCCCTACTGGGGATCGAGCCCACAACCCGGGCATGTGCCCTGACCGGGAATCGAACCTTGATCATAGGCTGATGCCCAACCGCTGAACCACAGCCAGCCGGGCCCCCCTCAAATTCTTGCCATTCTATTTTGTCTCATTTTTCATTTTCTCATACTCACTGACCTGCTCTTACCCATCAATGACACTCAAGTAATAGTTTTCCAAGGACAGTGTGTCGGATTAGCTTCATGACCACCATCAACATCAGAGCTGCTCAACTATGATACGTTTATGCTTTGAAGACTTACAAAGAAAATGACTGGTCAGGCTGAGCCTTTGCAACATGTTTCTGCAATGCCCTGCCTCTGACAAAGAGGCCTTTATTTGCTTCCTGGTAATGGGGCAGCATTGAATCTATTGTGCTTCGTAAATGCTGGCCCCCGTCTATTACTTTCTGTAGTTTGACCTGCAATTGATTAAAATCTCTACTTCTGATGACAATGTAGGTTTAATCTGTGTGTATCATGATAGAAAATTTCTCCTTTTCAGCATTTAAAAATTATTTTCTTCTATATTAATTGATATTTTTCTTAGGGTTTTAGCTTTTCTCACTTAATTTTTAATGTGGGTAAACCTAATAATACACGGTAGGGTTTTTAATCAGAATTAAATTATTAGTAGTTTTAGTACCTAATTTTCAAACTCCCCTTTGCTCCTCAAGAAGAGAGATGATTCATAAAATTATAAAAAGAAAACTGAAGAATGAGAATTCTGGAAAAGTAGTGTACACAACTAAACCATTCCCGGACCCCTAAACTTTCATCAGCAAGAAGCAGGCTGAGGAAACTGCAGCCTCCAAGTCCCACTTCAGGTGGAGTATAATAAAAAAGGAATAACTGGCTGTATCAGGCTGAATGATGGCCCCAAAGATATCAGATCCTAATCCCTGGAGCCTATAAATGTCACTTTATGTCAAAAAATGCTCTCTCCAGGTCTGACTCGTTTAAGAATCTTGAGATTGATTATCCTCGATTATTCGCGTGGACCCCAAACGCGTTCACAAGTATTTTTATAAGAGAGAGTTTACATACACAGGAAAAGACAAGGGGCAGGGAGAGATTTGAAGATTGGAAGGATGTAGTCTGAAGCCAAGGAATGCTGGTGGCCCGGGAAGCTGGAAGCGGAAGGAGAAGATTCTCCCACCCAGAGCCTCCAGAGGGAGCACGGCCCTGCTGACGCCCGGATTTCAGCTCCGTGATTCTAATTGCAAACTCTGGGCCTTCGAAACTGTGAAAGTGTGTGTTGTTTTAAGCCGCCAAGTTTGTGGTAATTTGTTACAACAGCCCCAGGACATTATTTTTCTCAGCAGAATCGGGCTAATCAAAGATTCTTTCCCCACTTCCAAGGCAGGAGCATGCCCTGGTTTCTCCCAAGTGGGAGAATTGCTGTGAACTATTGATTGCTTTATGTTTGCTTTCCCTTCTCTTTTCAAATAAGAGATTTTATTGTAGTTATACTGCTCTTGCCTCAGCATTGCATGTTGGATGTGTTGAAGGAAGAGACAGGTAGTTGACCCTTGGCTCACAGGTCTGTGGAGAACAGGCGTGTCTCAAAGAAGAGAAATACCTGTCGACGACTTGGAGGTCCAGGACCTTAAGCTGGGTGCAGCAATAGGATGGTACCTCGGGTTGCCTCACTTGGGAATGGACTGATTGTGTCCTTTGTGTGGATAGAAAGGATTAAAGGAATAATCGATGCTGACCTGATTAAGGCAGAGATTGTTAGTGCGTATCTGGTATCCATGGGCCTCTCTCCTCTCCTGCCACAGTGATTGTGGGTAAGGCCACATAGTCAGGTGCTGGGACCTCAAGATTGAGGCAGCCTGAGTTGCTGAGGCCCCTCACAGACAACAGATGCCCTAGAGAGCCTAGTCCCGGTGGATACTTGTGCGATTTGGGGACTGTGTATTCCTGTGGCATAACCCACCCAATCCTATCTAAGGTAGGCCCTGAGGCGGGAACGAGTTTTGTGGGAGACCAGAAAAGGAGCGGAGTGAGCACAGGGAGGCAGTCTGAAGCCAGATCACACTGGCTTTGTAAACCGAGGTAAGGAGTTTCCATTTTATTCTAAGTATGAGAGGAAATAATAGAAAGGTTTTAAGTGGGGTATGACATTTTGTATTTTCTAAAAGGTGATTCTTGCAACTATATAGAAAACTGAGTGGGGCGGAGGGAGGCGAAACAAAGCAGGAAGGCCAATTAGGAGGCTTGTATAGCAGTCTTGGTGAATTATTTGGATCAGGTGGTGGTAGTGAGGATGGAAGAAGTGGACAGATTCTACGTGAGTTTTGGAGGAGGCATCAAGACTTCCTAATGGATTGGGCGGGATGGGCAGGGGGAGGGAATCAGTGAAAAGGAACAATCTTTGGGCTTAAGCCTGGAGAGATGATGTGGGCAAGCTTGGGACGGAGCAGGTCTTGGTAAGGGTGTGAAGAGAAAGGCCATATCACATTTGAGGTGACTATTAGACATCCAAGTGGAGAAGTTAAATAGGGCCTTAAATAGATGAATATACTTCTGAGGAGCAACCAGGTTTAAAGATGTAAAACTGGTATATAAAAGAGTTTGCCTTGACTTTCAGTCTTCCTTTTGTGGGACTTAGATTATGAATCACATCATTAATAAGTTTCACCTGTGAACACACATTGTGCCCCAAAATTGCAGAATATACGTTATTTTCAAACTCACTTAGACATTTTAGAAAAATTGACTACATGTTGGGCCATAAAACTAATTTTAATACATTTCAAAGCTTGGTTATAGCCAGATCTCTGATCTCAAATGAAGTTAGGAAACAAAAAAATTAGAAAAATATATATATAGGAAATATTAGAATCACAGTGCTAAATAACTGGTTCTAAGAGGGACTTAAGCCTGGCCAGTGTGTCTCCGCAGTTGAGCATCGACCTATGATTCAGGAGATCGTGATTCGGTTCCTGGTTGGGGCACATGCCTGGGTTGCGGGCTTGATTTTTAGAGAGTGGAAGTGAGGGAGGGAGGGGGAGAAACAGACATTAACGTGAGAGAGACACATGGATTGGTGGCCTCCCACACGGGCCCCGACCAGGCCGGGGATCAAGCCTGCAACCCAGGTGCGTGCCCTTGACGGGAATCACACCGGCAGCCCTTTGGTGCACTGGCCGACACTCTACCCATTGGGCCACACTGGCCAGGGCAATTCTTTTTAAAAGCATCGTGACTGTTTGACCAAAAACAAAAACAATGTAGTATGTGGTTTAAAGCAGACGTAGAAATAAAATTTGTGGCAATAGCACAAAAGCTGGGAGGGAGACATAGGATTATAAGGTTCTTAGACTATAAGTGAAATGTTATCTCTTGAAGGCAGACTGGTAAATATTTACACGATAAATTCTAAAGTAACCTCTAAAATAACAAAACAGAGTTACAGGACGATTTCCACTGTCGGTAAAGGCGATAGCCTCTTACATTCCTAGCCGGGAAAGCCTATAGTTCAGACTGGGCCGCAGCCTCACTGGCGTAGCACAAAAACACTCATGAAGGTGTTTTCTTAAAGGTGCCAACCTCCCGATCCTTGCCTCTAGCACACTGGATTTTGAAATTACAGCTTCCTTAGTCAGGGCTTCTGCCCTCACTAATTTCAGTCATTGGATGGGGGTCAGTAGGAAATTTTATGTTCCCAGTCCAGAGCAGTCCTTCCTTGTACTCACGAATCTTCCTTAACGAAGCGTAATTTCGCTTGGTCACGAACCAAATGTTATTTAAATGTTGTTTATCCTTCAGCCCCACGGCACACTCTTCATTTTGATTTGTGTCTCAGCTTAGAAGTTCACTAAATATTTGCTGAATGCATGAACGATTGGCTGCATGTTACTTAAAGCCTATCATTCCCCACCCTGCAACTCTGAATAAAAAAATACATCCATCGCTTCAGTTATTTCTCGGCGTCAGGGTCCCTTCTCTGAAGAAGTTTTGAACGCGTTTTTGAAGGACTGAAGGAGTGGAGAAAATATAGTTAAGCGAGTTTCATCCTCTCACAAAAAGGCTTCAGTTTAACGCCGCCTCTAGAGAAATGTATTTTCCTTCTCAGTAAGGTGCAAATGATAATGTTTTCAAATACTAATTTGTACGGTTAAATTTCTTGGTCTGTTTCTCTATTTGGTAAATCATTATGGTTTATAAATATCTAATATGCCAGCTTTCTTTAAGAAAAGCTTTAAAATGCAGTCATGCCACCTAGTATCTGAACAACATGAGTTCACAAATAAAGGTACTCGATGAGTGGGACAGAACAGCTCCTTCAAACTTCAAGTGTTTTAGGCCTTGCTCATTGCCTCGAACTGTGAAAATAGTGCCTGCAGGTGGGAGGTTGAGGCTGGGGACAGGGAAGGAAGGGGAGGTGGGAAGATTAAAATGTAGAGTTAAAAAAGAGGTGAAAGGGGGGCTGGGCTGTGGTCCTCTGGCCTTTCCCCATTGGCTCCTCAGGTCCACCCCTTGAATGCTGGAGCCCCAAAGTTCCCATCGCAGGATAGTTTTGCTTCCCACTCAAGCACACTTGCTGGGGAAATCTCACTGGTTTGGGCTTCAGCAGCCACCCATATGCAGGTGACGCCCAGATCTAATTCTGGCCCAGATACTGCTCGTGGGCATAAAACCTCCAGTTGCGGGTGGAGAGACCCTACTGGATGTCTGCCAGTGGAGCAGGGATTGGCAAACTAGAGCCCGGGGTCCATGTCTGGCCTGACATCAGTTCTTAGACCGCCTGCAAGCTAAGGATGGTTTTTACATTTCAAAGTGAAGCTCTGTTCCAAGAACACTTAATTTATGGACAATGAAATTTGAATTTCACATAATTTTCATGTGTCAGATATCCTATTTTGATTTTTTCCAACCACTTAAAAATGGCAACACAATGTGCTACCTGAAGAGCCTGCTGCAGTGGTAAGAAAGGCATGGCAGGGGCAGTTTCTGAGTAGCCGGTCGCCCCACAATGCAGTGGCTTAAAGCAACGACGGTCACCTTGCTGTGTGCTCAGGGTTTCTGTAGGGCTAGAGTTCAGGAAGGGTTCAGCCGAGCGGTTCTGGCTTGGGAATTGATAATGCACTGGAGTGGAGGTTTGGGGGGCTGGGACAGGGGACCGGAGCAGCCCTCTCAGGTATTCTCAGGGTCTCCATGCCCGCTGGTTTGTGCACTTACAACATGGGGACTCCAGAGCACTCAGGCTGCTACTGTGGGGGCTGAAGGCTTCAGAGTTGACTGTTACTGTCGACAGGGTAGAAGCCACATCGCCTTTTGTGATCCGGCCTGGGAGTTACGTACCATCACTTCCATTGAACTCTAGATCAGGGATAGAGAAACTTTTTTCATAAAGGCCCAGATAGTAAAAGATTTAGACTTTGTAGTTCACACAGTATCTCTCACAACTACTCACAACCACTGAACTCTGCCGTTGGAGCACATAACCCCAAGAGGGGCCGCTCAGTCAGCCTGAATGGGAAGACGTGGTTTAGACGTGAGGTTGGCACACAGTCCACCTGCAACCTAGAGCAGAGCCTCAGAGTCGCAGAGCTGCTGAACCTCAGCTGTTACACAAATGACAAATGACTTTCATTGTTGCAAACCACTGAGAGTTTAAAGTTACTTGTTCCCAGCATGACTGTAGCAAAATGAGCATCTACTATGTGGCAAGGCCCTGAGCACGTAGAGCACACACTGCAGTGGGTTGCTTCTGTTTCGCAGCATGGCCCGGGAGCCCTTGGTGATCTGCTCTCTCCCCTCCGGCCATGACCTGACAATCTCTCCCTGGTGGTCCCATGTTTCTGTGCCCTTCGCACACACTGTACCCTCTGCCCTTGGCTGCCTATCAAATCATATCTGGTCTTCACAACTCACTGAAACCCCATCTCCTTTATGAAGTGTCGCCTCAAATCCCTCCAAGTACCTCCTCCAGCTCTTGTATCACTTGCCAGTGAACTCTTGTCTGTGATACTTGTTTACCAGTCTGAGCCCCTGCTAGACTGTAGTCCCCTTGAAGACAGGGAGAGTGACTTTTCCATGTTTGTATCAAGTCCCCAGACCTTTGTACAAAGCCTTGCACTGATGTGTATGCAGGAAATGATGTTGAACTAGTGACGGAGGAGAGGGAGCCCTGAGGGCGAGGGGTAGGCTTTAAGTTTGAGGCAAATTCTGTGTTTGGAATTCTCTCATCTCCTTCCTCCATCATTTTTCTGCAGAACAAGTCAGATTCAAATAAACATACAGGGCAAGTTTGAAGGGTAACGGAGTCACAAAAATTCATCCTGAAGACTCGTGGTCTTAGGAGTTTGGGGGGTTGAGTTTACATTTATAAAGTTTGTTGTGTTCGTTTATTTTAGTATCACCACGCCACCCATCATTTCCTCCTCTCCCTTTAGCAATTTGACCTCAAATTCCCTAACCGGTTAGTTCCAGGCAGCCACCCAATTTACAACACCCTAGCACACATTCAGAGAACGGCCCTGGGTCCCTGCCAGGGCGGACCGTTCTGAGTTCCCTCCTTGCTCTTCAGGGGTCTCTGTTGGAGTCCTAGGGACCCCATTCGGAGAGAGCCCAGTGTGGATCAGTCTCCACCCAGGGGGGCCAGAGGCAAGGGGAGGATGAGCCTGTCCTGTCCTCTGGCGCTCACAGCACGTCGCGTGGAGCCGAACGCCGCTTGCTGATTGATGAGGACCACTCGTCAGCAGAACTGGGTTGTCATGTTAGTGTGATGGGGACATGCTTAGGCGAGTCTTAAATTTTCCATGCTGTTCTTTAAAAACCCTCTATTGAAAGTAATAGAGTAACGATCAGAGATTGTGAGTATTAATTGGATATGTACTTGTTTTATTTGACTGTAATCCTGGCTCTGCCTCTAGCTAGCTCGTTGGGCCTTAGCGAAATGAATGGTTTGGAAGTGACTGAGAGCTAATGTTCCCTTAAACCTCTGAGATTCTTAGATTTCATAATGGATTTAGCAGCTGCAGGCTTTTGATGATGTGCCCAGAAATACAACCACAATTCGATCAAGATTGTGAACATGCCGCTCTTTAAATGAGGATGCGCAGGGGACTGATGACGTTTTGGCAGGGATGGAATAGCGCTGGATGCGCACATGCTTCGTGGAACGCCGGGTGGGGACATGCTGATGTGTTTTGCGGGAAGTCCTGCCCGTATTGAAGAGCGAAACGCAGCATTTGGTAGTTTGCTATCGCCTTAACAAAACGTGCGATTCTTTGTACAAATGGTGGCCTACAAAGGAAGGAAGTGGCTGAAAGCCGGTTCTATTGAGAGATGGTATAAAGAACAGAATGTCGCCCGGCCGGGCGTGGCTCAGCGGTTGAGCGTCGACCTAGGATCCAGGAGATCGGGGTTCGACTCCCGGTCGGGGCACATACCCGGGTTGCGGGCTGCAGCCGATCAATGACTCTCTTGTCATTGATGTTTCTCTCTCTCCCTCCCTCTTCCTTCCTCTCTCTGAAATCAATAAAGATATACAAACAAACAAACAAAAAAACCCAGAATGTTCCTCACGTTATCGATAGCTCTGCCCTCCCCTTGCTGAGGAATCGGTGATGGTTCACCACCGCCTGCCTGGTCTGCGAGCCAGACACCGGGTGTTTCGTCTGGACCCACCCCTCCTGTGAGCCCAGGCACGTGTTTACTTTTGTTCATCATTTGAATCCCTAGCACCTAGCAGAGTAAGAGCTCAATAAATATTTTTAAAATAAATGAATACTGTTAGGCATTGGCCTCTTCCCCTCGTCCTCCCTTGAGGCACAAGTATCCTGGGGCCAGAACGCTGTAAGGTATCAGACCTATTTTCCTGGGAGAAAGTAGCCGCCTAGAGGGACACGAAGATGGCCTCATACTCGGTGTTGCAGGTAACTCAGTGCAGCGTGAACGAGGGGGCGGTGAGAAGAGCTGATCTCAGGGAGGTGCGGGTGAGGCTCTCCTGCCTCCGGGTACCCAGGATTGGCTCCGCATGTTGGCCTGTCCTGCCCGACAGAGGGCATCCGCCCGCTGGCCCCGGAGCTCAAAGGGCCCTTCCAGTTCTGAAAACCAAAAGGGGGAAAAATTCAGGCAGCCACGAATAATGAAAAGTAATTATGTCTGAGAGTGATAGAAAACGTCCCGGGCCCGGCCTAAACTCTACCTGTGGGCTAAAGGAGCCCACGCGACAGGATTGCGGAGGCGATTGCGAGAAAGGGAGGACGGGTTTCGCCGCAACCTTGAATCCGCCTGTTCAATGGACCGGTTCGTTGGCGCGCTCGGTATTGCTTGTCCTTACGCAGCGTGTCTAAGAGAAAGCCTCTACCCGCCTCTCAGCTTCTTCCAGGGCCGTGGGGCAGCCCTCCCTTCTCTCTGGAGCCTTCCTTTTGGCTCTGGGGATACCACTTTCTGGGCGTCCTTAACTCTGGGCCAGTTCCTCTTCAGGCCCCTTTGCTGGCTCCTCTGCGAACAGGCTAAATTGTGTCCCAGGCCTCAGCCTTTTATCTTCCCTGAGTGATCTCATCCGGAAACATGGTTTTAATTACCACCTATTAACTGAAGAGCTCCCAAATTTATCTCTGATTTTGACCTCTCCCCTGGTCCCCAGACTTGCATAACCTAAAAGCCTTCCTCACACCTCTATTCGGATGCGGCTGGATGGTTTCCGTCTTCCCCTCCGGATCTGCTCTCCGCCTGCCTCCTCTGGCTTCTGGTAAGACCACCCTCCTCTCCCTGCCCCTTTGGGCCTAGAGCCGGTCACCGTTCTGTGCCGCGGCTTTAACACGGCCCGAATGGGGCTCCTGTTTGTCCTGAACCTCCCAGTCCTGCCATCACAGCACACTGGCACCAGCATGGGTCCCCTTGGTCAAGCCAAGGACGTAAAACTTGGTTCTGTCATAAAATGTCGACATTTTGCTGGGATCCTCATGGTTTTTACGTGAAGGTTTTCATCTGTGACGCCCCGTGTGTAACAACCACAGAATTAGAAGACAGGGATTTCTCCTGAATGCTGTGTATCCAGCTGCAATGAGAATGTCCTAATATTTCTCGCTTACACCATGAACCCTTCAATGGCATAACCCTAACCCTACCCGTAACCCTAACCCTACCCCTAACCCTACCTGTAACCCTAACCCTACCGCTAACCTCACTCATCTTTGCGTCATTGCCTAGCACAGTATTGGAAACATAATAGATGCCCAAAATTTGTATGTTGGATTTATGAGTTGTCAGGTTTGCCAGATGTAGGTCTGGCTAGGTAAAGCCACCTTTTTGTTCCCGTGTATTTGAACTCAGTAGCACTGTAAGACTTTCATCTGGTCAGAGCGGCCTGAGCTTACCTGGCGGCTCTTTCCCAGCCTTAGCGCTCGGCGACGCTCAGCTCGAGTTCTCAAGTGCGAGGGATGCGAATTAAGCAGGAATGTTTTTGGCTCTTGAGTTGTTTTTGAGCTGAAGGAAGTTCACAGAACCACTGGGAGACTTTTACATGGCCAGCTGTTTTGTGACCCTGTAGAAGGAAATGTGCATTTTTAAAAAGGCCGAGTATAAACAATAAACATGCTGGGAGGTCGACTGGAGAAGGGGAAGAGGAAGGCTGGGAATAGACACGGGAATACTTCACACCAGCGCCGAGATCGCTAAGCGTTTTCCCCGATGTCTTTAAAAGAAGTTTTAGCCATTTT
Source organism: Miniopterus schreibersii (assembly GCF_964146895.1). NCBI lineage: Eukaryota > Metazoa > Chordata > Mammalia > Chiroptera > Miniopteridae > Miniopterus > Miniopterus schreibersii. The sequence continues at coordinate 141,204,880 of NC_138101.1, forward strand.
TGGAGAAGAGATGATTGTGGCTATTTGTGAGCATCACGTTGCTAGGTGACACGCTGGGCTGAGCACTGTGCTAACCTACCACTCAGGGATGTCCAGGACTAGCAAGGAAGGGGGTGTCCAGGGCGGGGGCGGGAGCCAGGAAGGAAGGCAGAGGCATCGGGGCAAGAACTGTCTGGAGCGAGTGAATCAGCTTGAGAAAAACCTTCGTCTTTCTCCATTCCGGTAAAATGATCTGTTCAGGACCTTGGGTCCAGCCTTTCCCCTGCTCTCCCATGCAGGGCCCCTTTGTTGCTAGCAGACTTTTCCTCTATTATGACATTTGGCCTCCTCTGGGAGTAAAGCAGATCTGCTTCCTGCAGAAGCCAAGCTGGGAAATCACCAGGGAGGAAACCGAGGAGCCAGGCTCCCCAGGCAGCAAGTCTGAGAACCGCATTCTCTTCTGTCTGTCCACTCCACTCGCGGCCTGGGAATGTGTGGGCGGCCGTGGGCTGGAGCGCAGGGCGGGGCTGCGAGAATGGTGCCGAATGCGCTGCCCTGTGACCCGAGGCTGACTTGCAACCAACTGACACCTGCGATTTCAGTACGTCTGAAATAATAGCAACCTGAGGCGAAGTCAGGCACCAGTGTGAAGTGCACCTATTGAAAGCCAGGCTGCTAATTCCGTTTCCTAATAAGCATGGATTTAGGCTGGGCGCGCACACGTTCGCACAGCTGGCTGGAATCAGTGGCTAGCCACCTGCGAGATATTAGCCAGCATCCTGGGGGTATGAGGATTTATGAGTGCTTTGGGGCAGGGTGGTATGCGTGCATGTGCGAGCCTGTGTTTCCTGAGGCGGTCCCCACCTTAGGGGCGGGCCGGCTTGAGTATAATTGCAAGGTGGATGCTTTGACTTCCATCCAAAGCACTTACTGGAACAGGGAATGCCTTTTATCCCCGCCTACCGCTGAGGCTACGGTGAGGGTAATGCACCTCCTAGTGGTCGTGCGTGACCCAGGGCCCCTGCTGCTGCTGCTTGGAAAAATGCGACAGGTGCTGTTCTCTCTCATGGGCCTTAGCTGGCTTCTGCCGCAGGCTCCTTTGCAGTTCTCCAAACAAGAGAAGAGGTTGTCCTCAGTGCCATCAGCTCTTGAATGCCAGCCCTGTCTAAGCCCCCTGAGAGTCCCCTTTACGCAAATTTTTAAGGAGGATATCCCACGATGAATAGCAAAAGGATGGCCCCTCGGAGGGATCCATTTAAAAAATGTTTCTTCTTCCTGCTGACACCACGGCCTTCCAAAGCCGATGGCTTGGCAAGAGGGGCCAGGGCAGGACTTCTGTCCACACTTGTCCTTGTACAAAATAGGTGGAATAAGAAGAAAAATGAAAGCACTCAATATTGAAATCACCCCCCTTTAACAATTACCAGCTCATGGCTAACTGTATTTATATACACTTTAACTTCCTTGGCCATCTAAAATATTCTAAAGAAAATTCTAAAGGGATTGCATTTAATCTATATGATTCCATCTGTAAGTATTTCAGTATGTATTTTTAAATGACAAGGACTCCTATAAAAATTAAGCAATACCATTATCATAAAGTTACAAATACAGCTGGAAGCTATAAACTCTGTTAACCAATGTCACCCCAATAAATCCAGTTTAAAAAACAGTTACAAATAGCTAATAGTAATTTTTAATACCAACAAATATCCAAGTTGATGTTCATATCTCCTTGTTTGTCTCATAATTTTGTGTGTTTTTTTACAGTTTGCTTATTTTAATCAAGATCTAAATAAGGTCTATACGTTGTGATTAGTTGGTATGTCTCTTAAGTCTCTCTTAATTTCTTTTCTTTTTTCTGTCATTCAAATTTTTGTTAAAGACATGAGGTCATTCGTTCTGTACTTCCCCACAGTCTGGATCTTTACTGATCGCATCTCTGTGGTGATTTAACACCTCTCAGTAAAGTAGTCCCCCGCTTACTCGAGTTTTTGCTTTGGATGGTTTTCAGTTACCCATGGTCAACCCCGGTCCAAAGATATTAAATGAGAAATTCCAGAACTAAACAATTCATAAGTTTTAAATTGTGCGCCGTTCTGAGCAGCGTGATGACATACCACGCTGTCCTGCTCCATCCGCCCTGGGCTGTGACGCATCCCTTCGTCCAGTGTGTCCCCGCTGTACCGGCTACCTGCCCCTGGTCACTCAGCAGCCCTTGTGGTTATCAGATCGCCTGTCATGGCATATCGCAGTACTTGTGTTCAAGTAACCCTTGTTTTACTTAATGCCACATTCACATAACTTTTTTTTTACAGTATATTATTGTCATTGTTCTATTTTATTATTAGTTATTGTTGTTAATCTCTTAATGTGCCTAATTTACAAATCAAACTTTATTATAGGTTTGTATGTACAGAAAAAAAGCATAGGACATATAGGGCTTGGTACTATCCATAGTTTCAGGGTCTTCGAAAGTTTTTCTTGTGGTTAACAGGGACTGCAGTGTGAACTTAGTATCTTCTGGAAATTGGAAATTAGATCAAGAGTCATGGCCAGATGTAGGTTTGTTTGTTCATGTTGAAAGGCCTTCATGGGTGGTAGGGAACACTTTTATCAGGAGAGGCTGATATGGCCAGTGTGAGCCCCTTCAAACTAGCTCTTGTGCCTCTGACATGTCCATGTCCTCATCATTGTTTGAGAACTTTTTAAAAATTTTTATTTATTGATTGATTTTTAGAGAGAGAGGAAGGGAGAGAGAGAGAAAAACACTGATTTCTTGCTCCACTTATGCTTTCCTTGGTTGTTTCTTGTATGTGCCCTGACCAGGGATTAAACCCACAACCTTGGCCTATTGGGTCAATGCTCTCTAACCAATTAGCTACCCAGCCAGGGTTGTTTGAACACTTTTTAACCTTCTGGCACAACAGGTGTTCCAGACTCATCGTTACTTTCCCTGTCCCAGCCGTGAAACCGGCCATTTCTCCAATGAGCTCTTGTACCTATTACTGGAGGACGGCTCTTAGAAATCAAGATCTAGGCACTAGGTCTTCGTTATTATTGAGGAGTTGCTGCCCCCAGGCCTCCTCAGTGGACAGACCCAGGAATATATGTAGGTATACGCATGCACAGATGTACAAACATATATATATGTTTATATATATACGTATATGTTTATTCATATATATTAATTCTCACCCAAGGATGTATTTTTTATTGAATTTTTAGAGAAAGAAAAAGGGAAAAAGAGAAAGAGAGACATCGATGTGAGAGAGAAACATCGATTGCCTGCCCTCCGCACGTGCCCTGACGGGGGATTGAACCCACAACCTAGGTATGTGCCCTGACTGGGAATCAAACCTGCAAGTTTTTGGTGTACAGAACGATACTCCAACCAACTGAGCCACACGGCCAGGGCTGTATATATATTTTAAAAACACAAGTTCATTCTGATATCTCTGATTCCAATGTAACACAACAAGGCTCAGCCTTCCCCTTCTCATGTTTGTAGGTCCCTTCTTCAACAGTGCAAAAGCCCAAATCCCATTATCCTCAATATATGTACGTACTTGGTCAGTCTTCCTCTACCCCACTTCACATATGTGCCTTGTGTGGGCCCTCTACCTGCCTCCTAGAAGCCACTGCCCACACTGGCATAATTTCCTTATGTGAGTCTCTGGCTGCACCCCAGGGATACCATATAGAGTGTCTTCATCTCGGCCTCTGATGCCGAAGATTTTTTAACTGAACTAAGATGGAAGAGAGGGAGCAAAAAGGGCAGGGAGAGAGAGAAAGATTGGGAAGGAGAAAGTAAAGAAAGAAGGAAGGAAAAAAGGAAAGGAAATATTTATATTTATTTTTAAAAGATGGATTCCATAGAGTTAATTAAATTCTCCAGAGTCCATACTCAAAAAGACTGAGAGCTACTACTTACGTAGCTTGTAGGAGCATAGTTAACTGTTTTGGAATTCTCAGATGAGAAAAGTATTTTAAAATAACAGGACACCATTGTCTCAGATGTTCTTTAATGTCTAGGGCCATGGTTAGAGTAAATACCCAAGTAAGAAGTAATGATTCACTAGGGTATGGGAAGAAAATAATAGAACTTCTATGTATCTTTACTTTAATTTAAACATTTAAAAGGAAATTAAGCTTCACAAATATTTACCAAAACAGCTAGGTCTGTATGTTAGTCACTTTATACATATGGTAACAAAGGTGTCCTGAGGAAAGATTAGAAACTCACCATTTTACAGGCCTATCTATCCGTTGGGTGGCCAAGTGTTATTTGCATATACTCAGTTATGGGGACTAACAGATGATATTATTTAATTTTAACAAATAAAGCATGATAAAATGGACAAATGGCTTTAAAAGATTCCTGCAGAGAAACTTAAGATTGAAGGTAAATCTATTAGTGTCAGCACATATTTGTATTAAGGAAATGGTAGATCTAGTACTATGGCAACCAGGACAAGCTTCTCGACAACCACATGAGAATCAAACAGTGAAGGCCTGAAGTCAGCCCAAAGAATTAGAGGCTGTCAAGAGACCCTTTAAAGTGAGCATTTCTATCCACTATCCTCAATAATGACCCTTTCCCTGTATGGTTATTTAAGATATTCTGTGCACCAGTGTTCATAACAGCACTATTCACAATAGTAAAGCATGGGAGCAACCCAAGTGCCTATCAACAGATGAATGGAAAAGCAAAAGGTGGCATACACATATGATGGAATGTTATTCAGCCTTGAAAAGGAAGGTAAGTCTGACATGTGCTATAACGTGAATGAACCTTGAGGACATTACGCTAAGTGAAATAAGCCAGTCACAAAAAGGCAAATACTGTATGAGTCCTCTTCTTCTTCTTTTTTTTTTTTTTTTGCAATTTAGTCCTGGGTTCTTAATGAGAAGGAGAGTTTGGGCCTCAACTTCCCCTTGCCCAGGATAATTTCTTGGTCTTCTTTTTGTTGATGTTATCACTCTTGCTCTAATTTCATCCTTTCCTCATGAATCTTTCTTTGTTCTTCAACAATTCTCAGCTGTTCCTCAGCCAGTTTGGCTTGTGCTTCTGCAGTGTTTCGGGTTTTCTCTTTGACAGTATTCGCTCTAGCTCTTCACGTTTTGCACACTTTCCCGCCTCTCTGGCTTTTTGTGCCACAAGCTCAGCTTGGCTCTGTCGCTCCAGTTCTTCGAGCAACTGCTTTTCCATGATGTGCTTGGCTCCCTCCACCCTTCAGAGAACCTCTTGCTCAATTTCACCCTTCCTTCCCTCCAATTCTTCCTCTACCCTTTTTGCTACCAATTCTTGCACTCTTTGTGCTGTTTCTTCCTTACTGAGTTTTTCTTCTATTTCCTACTGAGAGAGTTCTGGGGTCCAGAAGTCCAAAATCAAAGTATCAGCAAGGTTGGTTCTTTAGGAGGCTCTGAGAGAGAATCTGTTCCACAGTTCTCTTAGCTTCTGGTGGTTGCTGGCAATCCATGGCATTCCTGAATGTTCTGTGGCTTCCATTCTAGTCTCTGTCTTCATATGTGAGTGATTCCTCTTATATGAGATACTTGGAGTATGCAAAATCATAGACAGACAGTAGAATTGTGGTTGTTGGAGGCTGAGAAGAGGGAAGGAATGAGGGGTTATTGTTTAATGGGTATAGAGTTTTAGTTTTACAAGATGAGAAGAGCTATGGAGGTGGATGGTGGTTTTGGCTGCACAACATTATGAATGTATCTACTACCTATAAACTTAAAAATGGTTAAGATGGTACATTTTATATGTGCATTTTACCACAATAAAAAAAAAATTGGGGGAAAAAGATACTAGCCAGTGACAGTATGAAGCCATCATAGGAAGACAAAAATGGATTCTCCAAATGTGAATTCAAATCTCTACAGTTTTCCAGAAATGTTTAATTAAATGTATCAGTCAATCCAGTACCATATACAGTTTCTCTAACCTCAATAACAAATGTTTAGAAGACTATTTTCTTTACTGTTAATAAAAGTTTTTAAAAATGTTATTGGAAAACTCTTGCTGATAAAAGTAGCATAGAAATCAACATTGCAGAGACATAAATTACATTCTGGAGATATTGTTGGAAGATAGAAATCATTGCTGATAATATGAAGATACAAATATAAGAAATCATGTAGAATGGGAGGTTTTCTATCCAGTCAATCAAGGAATGGGCAAATTGTGGCCCTCTTGTCAAACTGGCCCTTTGCTTATTTCTGTAAATACAGTGTTACGAGAACACAGCCCCACTCATTTGTTTATGTATTGTGTGGGGCTACTTACAATGGCAGAGTTGAGTAGTTATGACAAAGACTATAAGTGACCCTCCAGGCACAAAATATTTGCCATCAGGTCCTTTACAGAAAAAGTTTGCTGATAACTGAGCTATATGAAAAAGTAAGGTGGTTCTAAAGTACATTGTATTTTCTAGAAAGTTTTAATACAAAAACCTACATTTTTATTTAATAATAAATAATATTTTAAAGATGATAAACACCAATATTTATAGAAAGTTTGTATCCATGTAACCACTGAATTGAGTGGCTGCTTTGACCAGCATAAATAAATAAAGGATCCTGGAGTTACAAATATAGCACCATATATAGAATTCATTCTCCATAGTTTTCATAGGCAAGCTATTATTCCAAAAATAGGTAAAGCCAGAAATTTACAGAGAGCCACAAGATATCATCAATGAGGTTAATTTTATACAACCAAAACTGTTTAGAAACCTTTTGTACCTCACAGAAATTAGCTCTTTACCTGTGTCAACATACTTAAATCTGTAGTTTAATGTCTATCATCAGTTATGGAAAATTTTCAGTCATTATCCCTTCAAATGTTTCTTTTGCCTCAATTTTCCCTCTTTTCTAATTATAGATTTTTTAAAAATATATTTATTACTTATTGTATATCTTCTTTCTTTACTTTCTATCTTATTTCTTCACGCTTCAGTCTCTATGAACATTCTCAGACTTGTCTTTTAATTACTTGAACATATTAATCATACACATTTTAAGGTAATATCTGGTAACTTATTATTTGGATCCCTTGTGTATTTATATCTATTGTGTGTTTTTCCTATTAATTTTCAATTATGCCTTGTTTTCTTTTGTGTATTGTTATTTTTTTAACTTAAGATCTTGACATTGAGGAAATACTCTAAAGCTCTGGATTGTTATTTTCCACCCAGAAGATTTACTTTTGTTTAGACTAGCAACAGCAGATCATCTTAATTCAAACAGGGATTGATATGCTTTGAAGTTAGGCTTAAGTCCTTGAGAGAGATGATTTATTTCCAGTTTTCTGTACTTCTAGGTTTAGCCCCTGAAATACTTACCAGGGCTCCTCCTCTGATTTTTGTTTCCTATAGTCTTGTGAATACATTGAAGGTTTGTTTTAGCCTTTCAGCCATAACTTTTTAGACTGGTAAAAAGCAGCTCTCAATGTTGGGCTCACCTCTCTGGGCCCACCTCTCTTGGGTCTTCATCCATAATTCCTCACCACTTTAGTAGCTCTTGAATACCTTCAGACAGCTTTAAAAAATTTTTTGTTTATTTTTTCTAGTTGTTTTAAATGAGAAAGTACTTTTGAAACAACCTAAGCTGGAAACAGACGTCTACTGAAAGGGAAAGAAGAGGTATGAGATTTGTTTTGTGAAAGATGCAGTGTACCAAATCTGCTGATATTTTTTCTGATGCCCTATAGTTATTGTTGAATCAATGAACATTCTTGATGTATTACTTCAAGGTAAAGGTGATGTTTAACAGTAAGCAAGGAACTACTTTTCAAAATAAATTTGTGCTATATAGAATTTTTAAAAGGAATGTTTGAAAAACATTTCCATTGTCTCAAGATTTTGTTATGGCAAGTGATAGCAGGTTGGCACTCATCAAATCTCTCATTTGCATAGCAGTTAAAAACTAGGAATCATGGTTTCCTAACCTATTTAAATTTTTTTAGCTAAAAAATTTCAGTGAATCTTGAAGCCATTTGTTGAAAATACCAAAAAAACCCTAACATCTTGAAATTGTTTGCTCAACAACAACAGAAATGGAAATTTACTAACCAGATTCTTCCCCTCACCCCCCCCCAAAACACCCCTCCTTTGTATAATTGGTAGATGAAGTTTAAATAGTAAGCACCACAGTTTAAAAAACATAGCCAATGATGCACTTCTTTTATTTGGGTTTACAATTTTTGTGAATTTTTTTAAAGTATAGCGTCCATTAAAATCAAGTATAAAAGCTGAACTTAAGATCAGATCCTTGAGCCTGGCCAAGCGTGGCTCAGCGGTTGAGCATCGACCTAAGGTCCAGGAGATCGAGGTTTGATTCCCGGTCAGGGCACATGCCCGGGTTGTGGGCTTGATCCCCAGTCAGGGGCGTGCAGGAGGCAGCCCATCAATGACTCTCTCATCACTGATGTTTTTGTATCTCTCTCCTTCTCCCTTCCTCTCTCTGAAATCAATAAAAATATATATTTTTTTACAAAGATCAGATATTTGAAGCATTTTCTGTAACATTGCTCACATTAGTAATTTCTTAATGAAGTAAAAAATGAGTTTGTACTGTTTTAATAAATGTTATTTTAAAATATTATTTCATCTTTCTTTTTTTAGATGTTATTTTGAATGCACACAGTATATCTATATATTTATAACGTAAATAAACATATTTTAGGGGTAATGCTCAAAATGTTCCTTATGGGTATGTGATCAAAAAAAATTGGATGCTACTGCCCTAGGGAAATATATCAGAGGCAGGGCATATACTAAAAAAAAATTCAGTGTTTATATTTCAAAGACAAAACAAACTGTTAAAAAAGAAAAACAAACAGCTGGGTTAGCATTCCCTTGAACTGCAGAGCCAGGAGGAAGTTGGAGTTTCTGCTTCAAATTACTTCTCTTTGTTTTTAGACAGGCACCATGGTTTCCACAAAGCTCTCCTGAGGCTGGAGATATTTTCAGCCGTCATTGTAGCGGTTGGGAGCACAGATTCTGAGTCCTGGTAAAACTGTGTGAACTCGGAAGCTATAGAAAGCCTGAGCACCTCAGTCTTCTCGTCTCTGGGAGGGGCTCATAATAGTATTTTATATACTTATTATTGCCACTTGAACTTCTGACCACCCCTCCTGTTACAGTTGACCCCTGCCCATTCTAAGAATCTGTATGGAAGCCAAAGGGGCAGCTAGACAGGAGTGGCTGTGGTGGAACTGAGCGCCCAGTGCCAGCCAGAGGTTTCTATAGCATCACCTTTATAGTCTTAGTTCTTTGCCCTACTTGTCAATTCTGTGAGCCAATCAATAGTCTTGGCGGGGGGAACCCTTTTCTGCCTAAATTAGCTCGAGCCAATTCTGATGCTTGCATCTGAGAAATGTGAGAGATACACTCTCTCACTGTGATTTTGTTGTTGTTAATTTTTTTTTTTTTTTTTAATCCTGACCCAAGGATATGTTCTTATTGCTGTTTGGTTTGTTTGTTTGGTTTAGTTTTTTGCTTTTTTTTGGAGAGAGAAAGAGGAAGGGGGCAAGAGAGAGAGAAACATCCATTGGTTGCCTCTCGTACAGGCCCCAACCGGCCCCAACCTAGGATGTGCCCTGACCAGAATCAAACCCAAAACCTTTTGGTGCAGGGGAGGATACTCCCACCAACTGAGCCACCCGGCCAGGGCTGTTAATTATTTTTAAAATTTTCATACCAAATAAAGGTGGGGTTTTTTTTGGTGTATAGTTATGAATTTTCATACCTGCATAGATTTATGTTACCACCACAATCAGGATGCAGAGCAGTTTCATACCTGGAAAATTTCCTCCTGCTAATTCTTTGTAGTCACATCTTCTGGCTTCTCTGCATGTGCACCATCAGTGGTCGGTCTGCAACCTGGGAAGAAGTCTGTTGTTAGTCCAGTGCTCAAAGTCTCCAGTATGCCCATTAGGATCAGATCCATGGGGGCACAGTTGGGGGTGGCCCAGTAGTTCACAAAAAACTGTACGGGTTCACTTTGCAGAGCTTGTTCCTCTTTGCAGTATTATTGTAATTTCTGGTTTCCTGGGCTCCCTCTTTGGTCCTCTGGCCAGAACGCTGTGGCTCAGTTACCCCACTCTGCCATCTACGGAGCCAAGAGGTGGAAGGATGGAAAGAGAGAGGGGAAAAAAACCATAACAAAAACCAGGCATCTGGGTCCCCCCCCCCCAGTCGGGAATCACAGCTCTACCAACGTGAGGGGAAGGCTCCCTTTTCTTACAGTTATGGCTCCTGTTGAACTGAGGCCTCCAGAACCATTACCATTGATTGCAGGGTGCGAGAAAATGGGTAGAGGGGGACTCTGCATCCTGCCTGAGCAGTAGGAGTTCCCTTTTCGGCTCCTGAGCAGAACTAGAGGCTTCTCCTGGAACTCGGTGCGCGCCAGTGCCTGCTTCTGGCTCCGCATGTGTTGAGTTCAGGCCCCGAGAGTAAGAAAATGGTGAACATCACCAGTTTGCTTTGAATTCTGGTCTTCCTCAACTCGCCTGCTACCATTTATCTTCCAGGGTCCTCAACTCGCCTGCTACATACATTCCTTCCAGGGTTTATAGGGTGTTTTCTGCGAGACCCGCTGGGTTTCTGCAAGGATTCAGTGGGGTGTTGTATGTTGTATCCAAATGCCTGACATTCACTAAAGGCTCGTTAAATATTAGATATTATTATCTCTACTAACTTTTTTAAAAAATATGTTTTTATTGATTTCAGAGAGAGGAAGGGAGAGGGAGAGAGAGATGGAAACATCAATGAGGAAAGAGAATCATCAATCAGCCGCCTTCTGCACGCCCCCCCGGGGATGGAGCCTGCAGCCTGGGCTTGTGCCCTGACCGGGAATCCAACCCTGATCTCCTGGTCCATAGGTCAACACTCAAGCACTGAGCCAAGCCAGCCGGGCTCTCTACTAAGTTTTATTTATTTTGGTTAATTAATCTATTGACTAAGATTAATTAGAAGCATCAGCTTTCTTCTGAAGTATTTAAAACCAAAATACTGACTTAAAAACAATTGTGCCCTGGACCATGTATGATACTGTCTTCTTTCGAAAAGAGTTTCTGAGAAATACCTTTCCTTCCCCTTCTCCCTCCCCTTTCCAAATTGATTCAGAGCTCATGTTTACTTACACTTGGGATGTGCTATTTTTAATAGTATCTATGTCACAGAACAGAGTGATTAAAGATGCCATACCTCTATCGATGGAGATGTGAGGAATGGATAGGAAAGGGAGGCTCTGGTACAAAGACGGCATGTTTTTTCCTTTTGAGTCCACGTTTGTGAGCACAATTCAGTTAGTGTGAAGACTTACTCCAGAGCATGTGTTTTATTTATGTTTTTATAAATTAGCCCAGAGAAAAGAGAACAGGATTTAGAGTCTGGAGACTTCCAGAGGTTGGCAAATTAGAGCTTGTGCGCCAAACAAATCCAGCACACTCACCACCCATAAAATACATACATACATAAAGTAATAAATAATGTAGTAAGTAAATTGAGTTTTATTGGAACACAGGCATGCTCATTTCTTTGCATATTGTCTAATACTTTTTGTTTTTTTCCCAGTTTTATTGAGAAATAATTGACATACATCACTTTAAGTTTAAAGTATACAGCATGATAGTTTGATTTACATATACTGTGAGATGATTACTACAATAGGTTCAGTTAACACCCCTCGTCTCATATGGTAGATACAATAAAAAGGAAAGAAAAACATTTCTCCTTGGGATGAGAATGCTTCAGATTTACTCTCTTAACAACTTTCCTATATATCCAGGGAATATATCAGAGGCAGTGCATATACTTCATAAAAACCAAATTATTGCGGCCAGTTGTTTCTATTTCAGTGACTTCCCCCCCTTTTTTAGGAGAAAAACGTCTAAAATAGTTTCATGTGTGTTGTATTTTAAAAGTTGAAGTCGATGCATGCTCGCTGAATCTTTCAGTACTTGGGTTTGTCAGCCTGGGTTTTTGAATTGGTCATGTGGGAGAATTCCTTGAAATCTTTTATTTATTTTCTGCTTCATATAAAGCACACCATGTTCCCAGTCTCAAACGTTATAAAAGAAATCCTCACTTCCAAAATAACATATTGTCCAAAGTGGTTGCTCTAACTCACGCTTCTGGTCGACGGCGGCTGACTCATTGTGTGCTGGCAAGACCTCCGCCTTCCACAAACACTCTGAATTCTGTACACATTAGGACACGCTTCCTGTTGGTCTCGCAGTGCCTAAGGCCCAACTGGAGGTTGTGGTTTCTGGGTACGGTGTTCAAGGAGGGCCTCGGTGTGGGAGAGCTGAGGTGTCATTCTGGTTGTATGACAGGGAAAGAATCAGGGATCCTCTCATCAGTCATCCCTAAACCTCTCCCATGGCAAAGATCCAAATTCTCTTATTTCCACCAAAAGCTTTCCCCTGATCAACTTTCAAGTCCTTCTGGTTTGTACCTTGACTTTCCAGACATGTAATCAAGAGGCGAGAGTAACAATTCACATGCTCGTCCCCCAGGATTTAATGTGCGATCAGAATCTTTCTTCCACATTTCCTTTGGGCTGCGTCCTTCGTCTTCCACAGGTCAGTCTCTAGAGGCCCTCGTGTATTCTCACACATTTTCTTCCCTAACTTCTCAGCACCTTCCACCTGTATCTTTTTTTTTTTTTTTTTAAATCATTGTTAAATTTGATCTCCACCCCAGCTTTAATTTCTGATACTGTGAACAATGGCTCTTCCTCTGCAATTGCTTTGTTCTGGAGCAACCTAATGCTCTATATCTACATGACATCTCTCTTCGTTTCCACGGGGCTGTCTAAATTCTTACCTCATTCAAAACATTATGAGTGAAGGTCAAAAGTCCAAATCAAAGGGAATCGAGGGGCTGCCTATCATTCTTTGCCATAACTCTAGAGTGCAACTATATTTTAAAGGTTAACACATATAAAATAAAAGCACAGTGCACCCCTAAACTTGTTGATTCAGGGGAATTTTTCAATCTTTTTTTCTCCACTGCTGTTTTAGAGGGGTAAGGTAGGTGCTTTAAGTCAGCTTCTGAATTTTCCTTTCTTTTGGTCACCACTTTTTAAAAATTATAGCATGAGTTTGTGCTCCTCTATTTCTTACTTGTTTTTAATTATTTTGAGATCATTGTTCTTGGGTTTTGAGGAATAAAATTTAAAATCTGGCTTCACTATGCCATTCTATCTTTGAAGGCTTTATGGTCTCTGAGGCTTGGGGTTGGGGAGGGGAGTGAATTATTCAACAGATCACTTCTCAAAGTTTCTCAACAAGGCCTTACCAGTTCTGCATTAATATTAAGGCTAATAATGATGACAGCAATGCAGAGACAATAAAAACTGTGGAACACGTTGGTATTCTTATCCAACCAAAACTAATTTCCAAGGTGGATGACAAAACAAGATTAAGCTTTCCACGGCAGATGCTGGTAAGTTACAAAAGTAAGCTCAAATCTAGCCTCTCTTTACCTACTTGGGTTCAACTTATTTCTTTTTTTCCTAATTGTGGTAAAATAGACTTAACACAAAATTTACCATTCTAGCCACTTTAAAGCATACAGTTTAGTGGCATTAATTACATTCACATTGTTAGGCAATTGTCACCACTGTCAATCTCCAGGACTCTTTTCATCTTACAAAACTGAAACTCTGAACCCATTAAATAATAACTTCCCATTCCCCCTCTGCCAGCCTGAGACAGCCACCATTCCACTTTCTGTCTCTATGAATTTTTCTCTTCTTGGTTCCTAATATAAGTGAAATCACACAGCGTTGTTCTTTTCATGGCTGACTTATTTCACTTAGCACAATGTCCTCAATGTTCATCCATGTTGTAGCATGTGTCAAAATTTCTGTTCTTTTAAAGCTAAATAATATTCCAGTGTGTGTATGTGTGTGTGTATGTGTATGTTGTGTGTACCCCATTTTGTTTATCCATTTGCCTGTCAATGGACACTTGGGGTTGCTTCTACCATTTCTGTGAATAGTGCTGCTGTGAACATTGGTGTAAAATATCTCTTCAAGACTCTGTTTTCTTTCTTTTTTTAAAAAAATATATATATTTTATTGACTTCAGAGAGAGGAAGGGAGAGAGAGAAAGATAGAAACATCAATGATGAAAGTCATTGATTGGCTGCCTCCTACATGGCCCCTGCTGGGGATTGAGCCCTCAACCCAGGCATGTGCCTTGACTGGAAATTGAACCACAATCTCCTGGATCATATAGGTCGATGTTCAACTGCTGAACCATGCCAGCCAGGCTCTGTTTTCAATATATACCCAAAAATGGAATTGCTGGGTCATATATGGTAATGTTATTTTCAATTTCTTGAGGAATCACCATACTGTTTTCTATCAATTTATTCTTTTGACCTTAAAATAGAATCTCATGCTATGGAACAGTTTGCTCTGGATTTGGGTTTGCTTTAGAAAGAGTGCTAGTAATTTCATTGTAGCCCCAAGCTGGGAAAGCTATATAGCAATTACAACCAACTTAGCAAAGCCAAAGGGAAATGGAGCATATGAAATAAATAACGAATGGTGAATTTCATACAATTACTCTTTCCCTGCTTGTAACTATGCTATGGATAATAGTCACCAGTTCCCTTCTATTTCAGGTGCCCCGGAAGAGGCTGAGATGCTCTTCCCAGAGAGACACTTCCATGGACGTGAGACAGAAACAGGATGGAGTCTATTCACATGGTTTGGTATCCTGTGGGTTTCACTGGAATGAATCAGTAAGTTGGGCATCCAGAATGCTACCCTGAGAAAAGTGGGCGAGCTCTCTTTGAATTAGAAGCAAGGGTCTGGAATACATCTTGTGTTCCCCTGCCAGGAGGAAGGCTGTCTGTGGAGGAGGCTGAGTCTGTAGCATGGTGGGCTTTCTTCCCACAGCTGCAAGAGCACTTTCCTGGGAAATGAGAAAATCTATTTGCCCAGACTTCAAACTTGTCACTTTTCACAGGGTAGATTAGGCCTGAGGTTACCTGTTTTCAGGTTCTAGGCTTAGTTTTTATTGACAAAATATAACTTCCAGCTTCAGAAATTGGGGATAAGGGTGGGAAAGAATGTGCATTTAGAGCCTTCTGGTTAAAAAAGAAAGAGAGAAAGTGCATCAGGCTTGTCGGACATCGAATGGCTCTTATAAAACTGCATTTTGATGGGTTAAGTGTAAGTGGTCCCAAAACATGTGGATTAAATTATCCAAGAAGCACACACGGATTTAAAAATCGGAAGGAAGGATATCTCAGCCATGTCTGTTTGGGGCCTTCCCAGACTCCAGATGCTTTGCTTCTTGGTGCCTGGTGGCATGTCGCACTCGGTTTTTGTGATGGTGACTCACAGGATGGTTGACTGAGTAGTTGTCTGAGAAATGGGGCCTTGGCCACGGCCAGATTGAGCAATTCATATTGAACACTCTCCTTGAGCTCTCCTCATCTGGGTTGGATTTCCAGGTCACCAGGTGCACCAGCGACTCGGCCATTCTTGTCCTCTTTATCACGCGGCACGTGCACATACTGAGCACCCACAATCCTGCCGCTATCACCACTTCCCCACTCAGAGGACAATCCTGCCGCACCCAGGCGCAGTGCCGGAGGAGGCAGCGTGGAGCAGAGAAAGGACGCAGGCCTGGGTGAGACGGGTCCGGGGCTCAGCTTGCCGCTCACCACTTCTTCCTTCAACGCTGCAGCCTCGTTTCTGTCATAGTTTGCAAGGATAAAAAGAGGTAACGTGTGTGAAGTGCCTGAAAGAGTGACGGGTAAGTAGGAGGTGCCTAAGAAATGGCCGTGGTGGTGGTTGGCAGCCCCTCGTTTCCATTTTTTCCCCCTTGCGTTGTGCCACTCCCTGTTTCTGGAGGCTTCCTTAACCTTTGCCCTCACGCTCTTGCCACCTGCTCTATTTCATAAAATGCGAGGGTGCATAAAAATGACCTTGAGTGCCCGGCTGGGCGTCGCTCGGTGGTTGAGCATCGCCCTAGGATCCAGGAGACCAGGGTTCGATTCCCGGTCAGGGCACATGCCCGGGTTGTGGGCTCGATGCCCAGTCAGGGGCGTGCAGGAGGCAGCCGATCAATGAATCTCTCTCATCATTGATGTTTCTGTCTCTCTCTCTCCCTCTCCCTTCCTCTCTCTGAAATCAATAAAGATATACATTTAAAAAAATGACCTTGAGTGCTTTTTGAAAATGCGCCTCCCTGGGCCCCATTGCGAGATCCTCAGGGCAGGAGTGGGACTCGGCATCCCAAATGGGCGTCTCTGGTGGTGCTGGTGCAGGTCTGAGGACCGCACTCTGCACAGTTGTCCTCCAGACCTTTTCCCACAACCACCAAAAATGATGTGTCCTGTGCACCACGCACAGGGGTTGCATATAACAATGGCTTAAATTCATGCCTCTCCGGTGCTACAGTAGCACTTGATTATAGAACAGTGTTGTATTATCAGGACATAAGTGAAGGCCACTCCCTGCTCGGATGTCGGTGTGGAAAGTGGGGTCTGTATGAAGAGGGGGCTGGCTGGCTGGCGGTCACAGTAAGGGAATTCCTGAGGAGGTCACCCCATATCAGTGACTGCTCTCCTTCCAGGCTCCCCTCTTCTTCATTAAATGCACTTAAATGGGGGTCTTGCCTCTGGGACTTTGAAATAATCATTTCGAGCAGTGGCCCCTAAAGAGTGGGCTCAGACTAGCAGGATCAGCAATGCTAAGGAACTTGTTAAAATGCAAATTCTCCAGCCCCTTCCCAGGCCTGCTGAATTGGAAACTCTGGGGTGGCACTCAGCCGTCTGTACACTTCGCAGGTGGTTCTGATACATGTTAAAGCTTGAGAATCACTAACATAGAAAACAAAATTATTATTCTTGCAAGCAAATGTCTAAATTATACTAACATATAAATACATGTATAGTGCTTAGAACTGTCTGTCCCCAAAATGGTATATTATATGTAGTACACACACACACACACACGCACACACACACACACACACGGGCCCATGTAGTAATAATTCTGGAAGCATACACACAACTCATTACAGGAGTTCTGTGAAGTGAAACTGAGAGTGGGGGGTGAACAAAGAGAGTTTTACTTTTCATGGTATACATCTTTCTGAACTGTTCGGTATATTTTCTTTAAATATGTGCATATATCATTTTTATTTTAAAATTTTAATTTCATAGCAATTTAAAAAATAAACAACTAAAAGAAAATACAGGTAAATATTTACTTGATTTTTGAGAGGAGAAAACATGGAAAGAAAGAAATCACAAGGAAAGAAAAGGCTGGATTTATTTTTTAAACTTTTGTAAGTCAGTATACTACTGATAAAAACAAGTAAATGGAACAGTAAAGTGACTAAGAAAATGGATAGTGCCTTGACCCGACTAATCAAGGGAAAAAGAGAGATGGCACATTACTAACAACAGGAATGGAAAAAGGAACATCAGGGTATATCTTAAAGCTAGAAAGATAAAAGAGGAGATGAGCTGTACAAATTTCTAGAAAAACTTAACTTACCAAAAGTCATTCAAAAAGAATTAGAATTAGAAATCTGGAAAAGTCCTGTATTTATTGAAGAAATTGAAAATATAACTTAAAACACTCCCACAAAGAGAGCTACAGGCCAATATAACATCACCAATGAGTTATACCAAACATTTAATAAAGAAATATCTATTGCTGATAAGGGATTAATATGCTTATTAAATAAAGTTTTATTAAAAGTCAATGAAAAAAATACTTCATTAAAAACAAAAACAACACAAATAGGCAATTTACAGAAAAAGGGAGAAGAAACTTAAGTGACCAATAAATGTACTAAAATGTTCACCCTTACTAATAATTACACTTAGACACCAGTTATTTTTGCGTTGTTGAAGGCGATACAAATTGGCAATTGCTCTGAACTTTGTGGAGGGCGACTCGGCGATATGTAAGCAAATGAATACAGATGAAAGAGGAAAGTTTATTTATAAGAATATCCATCTCTGTGTTGTTAGTAGTAAAATATTTTTTTGGAATTCTAAATGTGCAGTGATAGGTTAAATAAAATAAACTATGACGTATCCATATGATGGCATACCATGCCGCCATTGGAAGTATGTAAAAAAATAGTAACATGAAAAATATTTGTGGAAAATAGTGAAAAAATAGGTTACAAAATAGTATTAGTTTACTTTTGTTTATAGACCCCCTTCCCCCCCCCCACACTCATGGGAAGAAAACAGAAAAAACATACAAAATGTCCAAGTGGTTCCTCTGAATAGTAGGACTCTAGGTGCTTTAATTTTTTTCTCTTTGCTCAATGATACTTTCCAAATTTCGTAAAACGGACATTCATTAATTGCATAATAAAAATAAAAATTAGTTGATGATACCTGTGGAGTCAGATGAAGACGCAAACTGACACTAGCTCCAGACACTTAGACTAGTGCTGAGGACCTGCGTTCGCTCTGTGACAGATGCGCGCCCAATTAGTTTTTACAACACACCGATGGAGTAAGGACCGTCATCCCGTTTTACAGAGGAGAAAGCCAGGCTTGGAGATACAGAATCACTTTCCCGAGGTCAAAAAGCCGGGGAGCAGAGGAGCCCGGATGCGAACAGAAGCCTTTCTGACTCTAGAGGCCTCCACTTTGAAAACCGGCACCAAATGCTTTTGATTGACAGCTGGCTACCCCGCTGCCAGAATCTGGAAGGATTTTACAGCAATCGTAAAGCCCAAGAAGCTGGTTTGGACACGGCTGGTGATCTGTGCTGTGCCGTGCCAACCAGACAAAAAGATGGTGTGACCCATATTTGTCTGTGGCTCGCAAAGGGCGGATCTGCACCAAATGCAAAAATGGGCAGCGGCCTCCCCTGCGTCGGAGCTTTCTCTCGAAGCAGCCCGTGTTGTCCCTGGTTCCCATCTGTACCTCTTTTTTTTTCCCTGTATTCAGCAGAATACAGCACTTTCAGGAAACAACTGTGCAGGAAGTAAGAGAGGGCGGAATTTCGTCCTGGGAGGGAGGTTGGGTCCCCACAAGGAAAGCGCTGCGGTGGGAGCGTTCGGGAAGCACTGTCGGCCCATGGGGCCCGCTGCGCTGGGAGCCCCACGTGTCAGAGCACCTGAGAGTCGCACAGTGGGGCAGGGCTGGAGTCTGTTTCTGTCCTGCATGTTCCTAGTGGGTGAACTCGGGCTAGAAAGTGGGAAGTAGCTGTAAATTGGGGGCATCCACTCATCACACACGGACATGAGACATAGGCCTGAGAAGGTGCCTCCGTCCTCTCCACTTGCAGGGGACTGAGCGGAAAGCAGGCGCTCTGTGCAGGTTTTAGAACAGAGGCCTGAGCGGAGCCCCCCACTCTGTCATGAGAAATAGTGCGAAATGTGGGCCTGGGGCGGGGGAGGATTGCCGAGTAAAAGGAACAAAGCTTCACTCTGAAGACCCAAAGAAAGGACGGACCCCTGAAAACCAGTTTATCATAAGACCCACGTGTGCTCCCAGGGTGCAGGAAGACACGGCTCCATAAAACGGGTACAAAGAAACTAGAAGGAAAAACTGGGCGGGAAGAGACAATGGCATTAAACGAGAAGAGGCACAGGAGAGGGGAAACGAGAACAAACAGAAAAACCAGAATCCCGTAGTAATCATTCCTTAGTTATTTATTCGGGAAACATTTCATTTTCACGTATGAACCAAGAATAGAGACAGAAGTGGTAAGGAGCAGAGAAATGCCAACTGAAAAATGCAGCAAAATCGCCAAAGTGTGGGGCAAATGGTTGAAAAGAAGGAACTTTATACACAGCACGACTGTGTAGAAAAATGCAAAGATAATTTGCAATATGTGAGATCTTAGAAATACCATGAAAATGACTATAAGAATTCCAACGTATTGAGGGTTTGGCGTACAGTAAATAGCACCCATTTTCTCTGCCCAAGTTCTGAACTGATTTAGAAATAGTCAGAAGTCGGGCAGATGGGCCAACAACGTTACCCTGTGTTGCTGTACTCACCACCCCCCCCATGCAGCTCCCTGAGAAATAAATGAAAATGAAAAACCGAATATTGGGAAGGTTGTGATATAAAAGGTCTGACATTTATGCTCCCTATTGGATGGAACCTATACTAAGGGAAAAAATTAGAAACAAAGACAAAATTTATATTCTTCTTTATAGCATTATATCATTTAAAAATAGCTCTGTGCTATTTATAATAGTAAAATATTATAAACGACTTAAATTATTATCTTTAGGAAATGCAAAAGTCATTCTGCCTTAAAAGTGATGTTTTTAAAAGGATTTTTCTGTTTGTTTGTTTGTTTGTTTTTAATCCTGCTCTGGCTTCAGCCCAGTTTCCATTATGTATGTTTTTATGCCTTTTCTGATGCGAGTTTCTTATTTGCTTTTTAAATCTCGACTTTTCTCTTTCATTGCACTCCTGCGTTCATGAATTGTTTTACCTAATCAGGCCGGGAAGGTCTGTGATCTAGTCTGGAAAACTGTGGCTATTCTTTTCATCTGTTGCACTTAGTTCTTAAATTGCATTGGGCTTAGTAGTCTTGTGATGGTGGTGGCTTTGAGGTGGTCTTGTGAGGTTCGCCTGTCAGGAACCTCAACTTAACCGGCAAGGCTGCCAACTCAGTGTCCTCTCTGTTCCCATCTTCTTGCACGTCTCTGTGGAGCATGAGGCTGTACAGACAACTGCTCAGCACTGACTCTGTCACATCTCTCTGGACCGTTTTTGACTCTCTCCTTTGTCTCCACTCTCTTCTGGACTCTGCTGACTTTGGGTGCCATGAATCCTCTGGAATCATCACTCATAAACCCTGATGAGTCCACCCAGGAGGACAATGCTTCTGAGAACACTGTTGCCAGGGAGACTTTAGCCCAGAAATAGCAGCCACTTTTCTCAAGCCTTTTCCTGTTCCCGCTTTCAAAATCTTTCCCCTTTTTCACAGCTTCAGACTAAGAGACAAAACAGCTGTGCTTTGTGTTTGAAAATTGCAACTCACGTTCAAAATGCTATGATCCCAGCGGAAAACCCGCTTTCAGCACTTTTTTTGGAGAAGTAGGCAAAGCTTATTCTTTTATTTTAATGTAACTGTGTGTGTGTTGATTACAAAACGAATACTTTTTCAGTTTTGAAAATTTAGGAGATGCAGAAAGCAAAAATAGGAAAACAACCACGGATGATCCAGAAAATAAAAACCACCAAGAGATAACCTTTTCAGCACTTTTATATCCTCTATGTCATATTTTTTAGCAGCCAAAACTTTTCTTCGACAAAATTGTACTCAGAAGCCTAGTGCGTAAACAGATGAAGTTGCTTGGGCTGAAGGCAGCTGCTCAGTTTAACCCTCGCTGCCGACAGCAGACCGGCAGGGCTCAGGCCTCCGCAGGCCTGTGTGAAGCCTGCGGCTCTAGGTCACTCCTGGGCAAAGCCCAGACCCTAGGAGTCCCAGCCAAGGCATTCTTGGCTTCACACTCTGGTTGCCTGGGGGGTGGGAGGAACAGATGCTATTTTGGGGTTGAGGGCCTTTCAGCTTCCATATATTTCATCTTTTCTTGGAGCCTATGTTACCCCCATTCCCAAGCAGAGACTATTAACCTGAGGCTCAAACATTCCCTGAAAAATGTATATCTATATCCATAGCTTTAATTAGTGTAGGGTGCATGCAAATTCTTTTTTTCCTTCGTAAATGAAACTTGGAAGATCCCAGCAATTTCCGGTTCAGTAATAGAATGGAAATCTTTGTACTTAAATAGTTAAATAGCCAAAGTAGTAAATATTTAGGAACAAAGGAAAAAACTATTTGAGTAGAATTTTTGTTCCCATTACTTTTAAGCTTGACTTTAATATATCTATATTTCAATTTTTTAAATTTATTTATTTCCCCCATCATATTTTTTAAACAACTGATTAGCATTTTCCCTTCTCAAATTAATTGTGATGTTGTCTTACATCTAATATTTTAATACCACCATTGTGAGATAATTATATAGCACATAAAACTAATCTTAGATTAACAATTAATGGTAGAGGCACTGAATTCTTATAAAGATGATGCCCCTCCCCCTTCCCCCCTCATTAGCGTAATGCAGTATGCCCTAAGTACATTGTTGACTAGGAGTGTTTAAAATTTTGGTAAGTTCACCTATTTTAAATTTCAGTAATTCACTTATTTTAAATACACTACAAAAGTTTCTTTCAAATGAAATCCCACGACAGATACATCCCTTTTAAAAGTAATAATGCTTTTGTAATGTAGGCTCTTTTGTAGTGTGACCAGGGGTCTGTATTTTTGTTGTCTTATAGGTTCCGGCTGATTTCACATTTATTTTGAATTTTCTGAAAGTTGGGCCCACTGTGTATTGGGTGTTAGCAGCTAAGCACTTGTCCCGTAGGGAAAGGCGGGCCTCACTCTTGGACTGATAAAGAAGCGACTAATCAAAAGGCCTGTCACCTCTAAATGATCCCCTCCACCTGTTTGTAGCAAAGTCAGCGGCATTTAGGGCGTTTGACCCTGGTGAACAGAGCTGAGCTGTGACTCTACCCTCCATCCTGATCTCATCAGCCCACCTGAGCATCTCCGCCCCCTAACAACGGGCAGAATAGTTTATGCCCCACTTATCTATTATTTTGTGTCCATGAAAAATTATGACAGAATTAAAAAGACAAATAGAGACGAGGCCCTCAATGTCCTGCCCCTTCCCGGGGCCCTCAGTGAGCTCCTTTCATTCAACATCCTCCTACTTTAGTGATTGCTCACGAAGTAGAAATGCAGCCCTGTGTGCTCTGCTGCTAGTGGATGTGGGAGAGAGGAGGCAGGGACCCATGGGCTGAGAATTTTAACCTTTAAAAGACGGCATTTAAAAGACAGCATCATACAAACTCCATATATTTTCCAGGATCAACTGTACAAATAATGGTTTCTTTCCTTTTGCGTGTAAAAAAGAACATATATGCTTAGGTTTCTGAGTATTTAAAGGGCAAAACAATGCAGCGGGCGGCCTCCCTGGCTCCCTCGGGCGCGCCCGTGTCCCTCTGCTCCGTGCAGCCGCGGGCGCCCCCTAGTGGCGCCACGGCGCTGTCTCCTCCTGGAGCCCCTTCCCTCTTCATGATGCAGTTGGGCTCAGCCGTCCGCCAGCTGGTGGCTCCAGCGTGCTGGAATCAAGAGAATCGTAGCAAATTCTGCATCTCTTTGAAATCAGTTGTACTCAGGGCTCTTTGTTCCATAATGCGTGGCTTTAAATGAAAAAAGGGCCCCGAAGCGCGGAAGCGGTAGGTAATTGAAATGCTTCCTTTCCTTGCACTGTTAGTTCCTGCTTTTCCAGGTTCTGCCCAAGAGAACACAAGTGAGGTCAAGTGCACAGAGACAGCGAGGGTGCAGGTTCAGGACACAGCACCTCCACGGGTCGACTCCTGGGAAACCCAGCTCTCTCTGGGCACCTCTCTTGATCTCTGTTCCAAAGCCCTTAAGCTGCAAGAGAACTACACAGTTTTTAAAAATTTCTTAAAGTGATTTGGGTATATCTTAGAGGCCCTGGGGCCCTAGAAATTTCTTCTGTTGAGCTGTAGACTAGCCCATTGAGTGCTGAACCCCTTTGTCTCTGAGTGCAAAGTCTTGCCCATAGTATGAGCTTAATATGTGTTGACTGAATAAAAGAATGAATTGGTGCTTGTATGTATATGACACCCCATCTCAACTCTGGTTGCACAGAAGAAATGCATTATTTCCCTTGGCATACTCCTCCTTCAGAATCATTTGAATACTTGAAAACAGTCCCTGAAGAAATAAATACTGTTTAATAAGAAAGTATTCCTGTTTTACATTCTTTCTTGGTGGACACACTGAAAACTATTGGCATTGGCCATGCCCACTCATAGTCTGTGACATTGTTTGCTTGCTTTAATCCAGGATGCAGACGTCCGAGTAGTGGTGATGTGGGGACATCGAGTCCATCCATTTTAGAGTCTTATCGACAGCCTACCAATCTGATAATTTGATCTGACAATCAAAATGTGCTGCCATTAGAGGGAGTGATGTCCAAGGAGGAGCTGTGGCTGCCTCTATCAATCAGGGATGGTGCAGAGAAAAGTTTAATACAGGAAGTTAGTGGGGATTTAGATAAACTTTAAGGTTCCTGCCATCGCTGTTAAAGAAGTCTGTGATTCTTACTCTAAATTTTGAAATATGCTGGTCTTATGAGCCAATCATCTTAACTTTTGTTTTAAAAATAAAAAATTTAAATGAATCAGTGCAGCTAAACCATAGCCTCTGGGCCAGTCTACATTGAGGCAATTGTTCCCTTCTGCTGGGGTGTCTCATGTGTGCTTTTCCAACTCCTTCAATATTTCTTTCCTCTGCTGTTCTCTCATCTGGATCTCAGATCATGGCCAGACACTGTTTGTCCTAAAAGAGATCCCTTACCCCTGGTTTGGCACCAACTCCCTAAGACGCCCCCTCCGCCCCTTGCCACTCCCATCTGTTGCTCTGGCATTGTCTTGATCTGCTCTGCTCTCACTGCTACTTTGCTAAAGTGGACAAGATTGATGAGAGGAGAAAGAATACCTGCTACTATCTAGTAAACTCCCTCACCAGGTCACGACACTCTACATCTCCTGATATAGTTTTCATTTGGCCAGATATCACAGTTTGTTGTTGCTCTTTGAAAACTGGGAAGCAATCTGAACCAGAAAGCAAAGCCCTTGGGGAAGAGGTGGACCAATTGGCTCAAGAAAACCAGGGTATCCTGGGATAGAAGGAACTAATATCCCAAACCCTACATCCTGAAGTGTCAACATTAGGGAGTCCTGTTGAGAGGGACCACTGAGATGGCTAAGGGTCCTTTGAAACAAAATTGCCCTAAAGCAGCAAGGAGATGAAAGTGGACAAGTCTTGCACTGGCTCAGGAATGATGTGGTCTGGTTCTTTGAGATTGGTCCCAGCCCTTCTGGGAGTGGCCAAGTTGCTATCTGAAAGGATTGGTCTCCAAGAGGTCTGAAGCTTTCTTTGTGGAGCAAAATGTTGGGAGGATTGTCTTCTTTCAAAGTGCTCTTACAAAATAACCAGTACTGTGGAGGGACCTCTGGAAGCTAAGTCTGCTGCAGGTGTTTCCATAGCCTAGCGTGTGATTGAGGTGGGATTAAAACAGAGGTTCGTTCCATCAGGCGAAATTCCTAATCTGTTAATAATCCCAGAGCTGAATGGCATTTGTTTTTTAACACCTGACACAATTTCAAGTCAAAGAGCTGACACAGGATGTCTGTGGGATTCCAGAAAGCAGTAAGTGAGCGAGGATGATTTGTGGGGCTGGAATAATGTGGTCTGCCGACTGCTCCTTAAATCCATACGGATAATCAGCAATTTAACATTCTCTGCGTGTGAATAATTGAGCTTGATAGAGTCTGCATATAACAGGACTCAACATTTTCTCCAGATTCTTCTGCGATCCCACATCCAGGGTGTCCTTTCAATGCTTCTCCTTTTATGTCTCACTCCTGGTTCGCAGCAAAGTTCCACATGACCTCTTCACTCTAAGTAACAGGGCCAACATCTCTCTCAGCACTTCAAGAAAACATAATCATTCAACATTTGTCACAAATTGTACGCAAAGGCCCGGCCGGGCGTGGTTCAGCGGTTGAGCATTGACCTAGGATCCAGGAGATCGAGGTTCGATTCCCGGTCAGGGCACATGCCCGGGTTGTGGGCTCCATCCCCAGTCAGGGCCGTGCAGGAGGCAGCCGATCAATGACTCATCATTGATGTTTTCTATCTCTCTCTCCTCCTCTCCCTTCCTCTCTCTGAAATCAATAAAGACATAGTAAAGAAAAAAAAAAAGACTGAAAAAAACAAAACAAAAACAAAAAAAATTGTACACAAAGAATGGGCTAAGGAAACACCTGTGACATATTTACGTTTTTGCTCATTTCAGATGCAAAGATACTAATTCTGTTTTAAGAGATTACTTCATTTCCAACAGGGCTAACTCTTACTAATATAATTTGATTTTAGCATCCACTTTAGAGTGACATGAAAATTACTTGGTTCTTAAAAAATAGCATCGCATAATGATTTATTAGGGCAAAGAATAATTTGATACTATTTCTTTTGAGGAAGAAAAAAAGTGTATTTTAAATATATCACATACAGACTCTGGGTAAAATTAACCTACTTTCAGAAACCGTAATCATGCTCCCTTCTAGTTTAACAATCATTACATTTTTCTTGCAATCAATTTGAAATAAACCACAAAATAATGGTGAATAGAGCTAGCTATAATCTAGGAAAAGCCTGGCATCCCAAGTTAATGACAGAATTTATAAGAAGGGGATGAAAAATTAGTCCTGCTGTCAACAGTATGATTTACATACATAGGACTTGGGCTTCAGGGTATTTTGAAGTAGCAGCTAAGGAACTCTTGGAACAGGCATTCTTTCCTTTTACTTTTTTTCATTTTATTTTATTTATTTTTAAATTTTTTGCATTAGTTTATTTTAAATGCATCTAAATATTATCCTAGAACATATATGCCTAAATTTAATGTTGATTTTATTATAAATTTTAGTTTCAGTTAAATATTTATTGAGTGATGTTTCCATTGGCTTTGGATGTTTGTGAGCAACAGAAACTAACTTAAGCTAAAAATAAATTATTGAAAACTTGGGGATAGCTCATGGAGTTGAAGGAAAGGCTGAAATTCTATGCTGGAGTTTTAAGGGTTAGCATGTAACATCCCTTTCTTTCTCTCCAGAGTTAGGGAGCAGGTGAAAGGTAGGTACAGGATTTATTAAAACGAGGTTTCAAAATCACCTTTATCAAGCCAGAATGGATTGGCATGAAATATTCAATGTGATGAAATGCAAGGACCTACAGCCAATATTACTCTATCTAGCAAGGCTATAATTTGGGATCGAAGGACATATAAAGAGCTTCCCAGACAAGAAAAAGCTAAAGGAGTTCATCACCACCAAACCAGTATTATAAGAAATGCTAAATGGACTTCTTTAAGAAGAAAAGAAAAAGAAAAAATATGACTAATAAAATGGCAATAACTACATACTTATCAATAATTACTTTAAATGTAAAGGATTTTAGTGCTCCAATCAAGAGACATAGGGTTGCTTAATGAGAAAACAAGACCCATATGCTGCCTATAAGAGACCCACTTCAGATCGAAGGACACAGACTGAAAGTAAAGGGATGGAAAAATATACTTCATGCAAACGGAAAAGAAAAAAAGCTGGGGTAGCAATACTCATATTAGACAAAACAGACTTTAAAATAAAGTATATAACAAGAGACAAAGAAGGACCGAGCAATTTCACTTCTGGGTATTTATCTAAAGAAACCCAAAACACTAATTCAAAAGGACATATACATCCCTATGTTCACTGTAGAATTATTTACACTAGCCAAGATATGCAGGCAACCTAAGCTTCCATTGATAGACAAGTGGATGAAAAAGATGTGACACATATATACAATGGAATATTACTCAGCTATAAAAAAGAATGAAATCTTGCCATTTGTGACAACATGGATGGACCTAGAAGATATGCTAAGTGAAATAAGTCAGACATAGATACTGCAAATTTCACTTACATGTGGAATCTAAAAAACAAAATAAATGAAAAAAGCAGAAACAAGCTCATAGATACAGAGAACATTTTGACGGTGGTCAGGTGGGAGGGGAATTGGAGGCTGGGTGTGAAAGACGGGAAGGGATTAAGATGTGCAAATTGTCAGCTATAAAAACAGTTATGGGGATGTAACATACAGCATAAGAAATAAGGTCAATAATATTGTAATAACTATGTATGTTGTCAGATGGGTAAGACTTATTGGGGTGATCACTTTGTAAGTTATATAAATGGCTGATCACTGTGTTGTATGCCTGAAACTAATATAATATTGAACGTCAAGTGTAATTGAAAAATAAAAAAATATTAAAAAAAATTACGTTTATGAACTAATAAAGCTGATTCGACAGTGTGGGCTTACTAATACTTCATCCATGATTTAGACCCACAGATGCAGAACTTGGCACAGCTGGACAACCGCAAACCTCCCTCACAAAGGCAGGCTCCTTACCACATGGCAAAGAGCAAACAGGACTGATGCTCCCACAGGTAAGCAAAACTGAAAAGACGAACAGGAAGGGGCTGCCTGGGCATATCGGGTTCCTTCTACAGTCACATCAGTCAAATAACTTACTCCTGCATAGAGGTGAGTGAAGGAGTGGAGAGCCCCAGAAACCAGTGTTTCCCACAGTGGCTGAACCATTTTATCTTCCCTAGGAAGGTGTGAGAGTTCCAGTTTCTCCACATTCTCAACAACACTTGCTATTACTTGACTTTTTGATTATAGCCATCCTTGTGGGTGTGGTTTTAATTTGCATTTCCTGATGGCTAATGATGTCCAGAATCTTTTCATGCGCTTGGTAGCCATTTGTTCATCTTTTTAAGAGAAATGTCTACTCAGATCATTTGTTCATTTTTCAATTGGGTTATTTATCTTTTTATTTTTGAATTGTAAGAGTATTTTATATGTTCTAGATATAGGTGTCTTATCAGATATATGATTTGCAAATATTTTTCCCATTTGTCGGTTGTCTTTTCACTTTCTTGACATTGTCTTTTGTAGCACAAAAGTTTTTATTTTTGATGAAGTCTAAATTATCTATTTTTGTCAACATGTCTATTTTTAAGGACTATTTATTTATGAACAAATTATCCTATTTTTTTTTTCTGGTTTCTATTATGTACACTATTTGGATATCTTGCTATTTGAAAACCTTACAATCTACTTATACATCCTGCACCTTGTTAGAAACTGCTGTTAGATCTATAGTGCACCTTCCAAGCAGTGTTACATTATAATTAAGAAAATATAGTACTGTAGTATTTTTCTTAATAATCATGGCCTATTACAAGTTATACTTTGACCCATGTCTTACAGTTTAATTAGTACAGATTTTTATAACTTGCACTAAATACTCAGACCTTTCCCATCACTACTAGCACAGGCCCAGCATATTTTTTGTCTAGTATGAAATTTTAAAAACATCCTTGCAATTTTTCTTTTCCTGAATTCAATGGCTATTTCAATTGAGGGGATCAAGTTGTATATTTGTTGTTAACATCAGTCTTTTCTTCTACATCCTTCAAACTGAAATAGAAATGTTTTAGACATGTTAAACCTCCAAGAACACAAAAATCCCCTCACTGAATCTTTTCCAATCAGAAGTTTCACGTTGCTCTAAAAAGTGTGAAACATTCCTCTTTCTAAAAGGTATATTCCGAAGTTACTGCTGGCTGAGCGGAATTTAAGTCAATGCATGTTAGCATTTGTTTTGTTTCTAAGAAATACTTTGAATTCAGAGCTTGCTGCCTTCCAGTGACAAATCCAATCACATTAGAACCGTCCAGTGAAATTTAAGCAAAGTGCTTTTAATCAATTTGAATTAACTTCACATTATTCCTAACTCAGTGTGGAAACTTCTTAGCTCAAGTCCCTCTTTCCTCACACACCCACCCATAAGAAAGTCTTATCTTTTCTTTAGAGTGTGGGGAAATATGTTTTAGTTGATTCACTTATTTAGGGTTTAGATGTTTGCATGGCTGTATGGATATCTGCGTGAAGAAATGTGCTTCAGGCTGTGAACTTAATGTTTTGTTTCACTGATGTGTTTCAAGGTCTTCTGAAGGACTAGGGTTTATCTCCCTTAGCCTCATTCACCTGGAGGGGACACGTCGCTGATTCGAGTGTTAAGATAGGTCAGAGCTAAGGTGGGCTGTTGAGAACAGCACGTGGCCTGCAGCTCCCGAATCTGCCGGCGTCGAGTCACCTGGGCTGCCTATAATAGCCCGGCTTGGGCAGGCCAGGCCCTGGGCCAGGGAACAGGGACCGGGCGCCTCAGGGGCTGCTGGAGCTGTGGCTCAGGCTGAAAACAACAAACAGAAAAGGCAAAGCATTAAAGAGCGATAAACATGGACATAAAAGCTGCACGTGATGCCCAGTTTGAGAGAGAAGTATTTGCGTGTGAGTATTTTGAGAAGAATTGGAAACACTGGAGCAGGATGAAAGGTACCCCGTTGAGTCCCCTTACCTTCCTCTCTTCCCCCAACATTTGTTTTCTTTATTGGGTTGACACTGGGTAACAAAATGGTACAAATTTCGAGCGCACAGTTCTATAACACACCATCTGTGTACTGTATTGTGTGTTCACCACCCCAAGTGGTCTCGTTTCATCAACATTCATTCTCCCCCTCCCCTCCTGCACCTCCTCCTGCTCCCCATGACAGTCACCACACTGTTGTCCATGAGTTTTTTCTCTTTTTCTTCTTTTTTGCTCTAAATTTTATTTTAATATTTTAATATGTACAACTTAAAGGGGGAAGTTAGCTGCTTTACGCTATCATTTAAATTCAAAATATGTGTAAATATTTAGGACAGTACTAGTTTCCAAGCCTGACTTCTCCTTAGAACCATCCGAGGAACTTGACAATATATATTAGTTGATTCTTGAACAATGCAGGCGTTAGGGGTGTCGACCCCCATGCAGTCAAGAGTCTTCACATAACTTTTGACTCCCCCAAAGCTTACTAACAGCCTGCTGACTGGAAGCCTTACTGATAACACAAACAGTTGATTAACACACATTTTGTACACTATATGTATCATATACTGTATTCTTACGATAAACTAGAGAAAAGAAAATGTTATTAAGAAAACCAATAAGAAATAGAAAATGCATTTACAGAACTATATGTATTTATTTAAAATATCTGCATATGGCTGGCTGCGCAGTGCAAACCCATGCTGTTCAAGGCTCGACTGTATACAGATTCCTAGGCTCCGTGTCTTTTACTGGGTCAGAGCCTCGGGACGGAGCTCAGAGGTGCCTCCAGGTGGCTCCGGGCCAGCGCAGGTGAAGTAATTCAAACTCCTGTCTCTGTATTTTTCATCAATTAACACCAAAAAGCTGGGAACCAAAATGCAGTTGGGACGAGTGATGCCTTGCAGTAGTAGTTCTCAAAAAATGTCTGTTGGAAAGTTTTGTTTTAAAATATGCCAGCTTGATCGGTAGACTGTGAGAACAAGGGGAAGGAGAATTGCTCCAGGGGGTGGAGGTGTGGTAGGTAGAGGTACTCGAGACTAGCTGCACCCTCCCCTCGACCGAAAGGGGCCTAGGAGGAACCCCCAGGGGTTCGAGGGGGCCTTTACAGATCCGTGCTTCACTTCTTTCTCTCCCTCTGCCCTGAGCACCGGAGAGATCCCAGTTCCTATTCACTGTGCCATCTTTCTTGCTGTCAGGAATAAGAAGCCCTTGAGGCCGACTGGTAGGGGCCCCACTGTCCTCACCTTTTCTCGTTTGTTGTTTCTTGGGACCTGAAGCCCACGATGCTCTAGACATGGTCCTTGTTGCCAGGTATTGGGCCCCAGGTTGGAATTTTTACCCCCTCCACCCCTCCTGGTGAACAGAGCTGGACAAGCTAGAAGGAAAGTTAGTGGTTCAAACTTACCTGCAGCCCCTAGACTCCCCTCTCTGGGCTTAACCAGCTTCAAATGGCCTATTGGACATCTTCACTTCCAGCAAATCTCTCAAAAGGCCCAGTCCTACCAGGTCTCACTCAGATATTTATAATCCATTTTCTTCTAGGGATTAGGCTCCACTCCCTAATACGCTGATGCTTTTATCCTGGAGATGGGAGTGGAGTGATTAGAATAGATATAACCCCCTGCACCCTCCCCTTCTCCCTGGGTCCTTATCTCACCCACTTCTAGGTTCCCAGTAATTATTTTCCACACTGCCATGCTCTGAGTCTTGTCAGCCTTCTCCATTACTCTATCCCATGACAGTCTTTATGGACTACCAGGTCTTCACACAGGGAGGGCTAATAATTGGTTGACGATTTCAGCATCTATGTTCATCAGGGACATTGGCCGATGATTTTCTCTTTTGGTAGTCTTTGGTTCAGGGTAATACTGGCCTTGTAAAATGAGTTTGGAAGTCTTCTTTCCTCTTCAATTTTTTGGAATAGTTTGAGAAAAATAGGTATTAATTTTTCTTTGACTATTTGGTGAAATCCACTTGTGAAGCCATCTGGTCCAGGGCTTTTGTTTTTTGGGAGTTTTAAAAATACTTATTACTGATTTAATGCCATTACTTTTAATTGATCTATTTACATTTTCTGTTTCTTCTTGATTCAGTCTTGAAAGATTGTATGTTTCTAAAAATTTATCATTTCTTTTAGATGGTCTAGTTTTTGGGGTATATGATTGTTTATAGTATTCTCTTATCACCCTTTGTGTGTCTGTGTTATCAGTTGAAATTTTCCTCTTTTATTTCTGATATTATTTATTTGGGCACTCTTTTTTTTCTTGACAAGTCTAGCTAATGGTTTATTAATAGTTTTCTTTACCTTTTCGAAGAACCAGCTCTCAGTTTCATTGATCTTTTCTGTTTTTTAGTTTCTATATTATTTTTTTATTATCTGATCATTATTTTCTTTCTTCTAATAACTTTGGGCCTTGTTTGTTATTTTTCCAGTTAACTTAGATGTAAAGTTAGATTGTTACTTGGGATTTTTCTTATTTCTTGAGGTAGGCCCATGTTACTGTGAACTTCCTTCTTAGAACTTCTTTTGCTGTGTCCCAAAGATTTTGGGGTAGTTGTGTTTTTATTTTCATTGGTCTCAAGGTATTTTTTTAATTTCTTTTTTGGCTCATTGGTTGTTTAATAGCATGTTGTTTATTTTCTACGTGTTTGTGTTTTTTCTAGTTTTCTTTTTGTAATTGATTTCTTGTTGCATACATTTATGGTCAGAAAAGATGCTTGATATGATTTCTGTTTTTAAAAATTTATTGAGACTTCTTTTGTGGCCTGACATGATCTATCCTGGAGAATGTTCCATGTGCATTTGAAAAAAATGTGTATTCTGCCGCTGTTGGATAGAATGTTTTATATATATCAATTAAGCTTATCTTGTCCATTTAAGTCTAATGTTTCCATATTGATTTTTTTTTGTCTGGGTGATCTATCCATTGAGGAAAGTGGAATATTAAAGTCCCCTACAATTTTATTGCTGTTAATTTCCCCCTTTATTTCTGTTAATATTTGGTTTGTATATTTAGGTGCTTCTATGTTGGGTGCATAAGTACTTACAAATGTTACATCCTCTTGTTGGATTGACACCTCCCCCCCCTTATTTTTTATTGATCAAGATTAGGTGACATTTCTATTCGTACAGTGAGAATGGGATAGGGTTAGACCAAATGATCCTGCTTCTGGACTGAGGGTGGGACAAGCTTACTTTAAAGCATATGGTTGCATGGGGAAGATATCTGCATGTCTATCAACTTGAGGTTCTGTTAAGAAAGGTGAATAAGGAATGGATGTCAGGGAGGTAGCCAACCATCTCTAATACATCTGATTGATTGGAGGCCCAATCAGATGAAGTTTAATTATTTTTCAGTGGTTGTGAGAAGCTGCTATTTTTTGCCTTTAAATAAAAATGAAGATGCATGGCATCTTTTAAATGGCACAGCATCATTTCCACCATATTGTAGATCAAACCAGTCAAGGCCTGCCTTGATTCAATGGAGAATAGTCCAATGACATAATCTTATCTTAATTCACTGAAATTTGCAGTTGTTACAGCAGTTAGTTTATCCTGCCACTACACATAATATTGCATAAGCTGAGGGAATCACCCTCTTGTCTCCAGGATTAACAGTAATACCTTTTTCCAGTTTGAGTAAGGAACCGTACCTTATAAATGAGGATATCATTATTTCAAACAGGATATTTAGTCCTAGGTGCAAGGAGGTAGCTGCTATGTGTATTCCCAAGGCCATTTGGTGCACCATGTTTCCAGTTGAAGGTTTGGCTCAAGTTCCAATGGGAAATAAATACATTTCAGGCAATGTCATGGAGCAAGCAGAACTGCTCACCTCCAAGATATCTGGTTGGTTCAGGTCAGGTATCCACCTCAAATCCTTGGTTCTATACTGTAAACTTAACAATCTTATTTCAAATGCCAAGGTATTTTACAAATGAGCTTATCCCTAATTTCAAGGATAGCATATGGTCAGATGAATTTTATATATTGCATTATTGGTAAGCGTCCCTCAGATTCTTAGAGCCCTTGCTGTTTACCTATTTTTGCAAGGCCCATTCCAAATCATTTGCATGGTAATTATATATTGGTCAGGCGTATAGTCTCACACTTCTACCTTCTAAGAGTCTTGTTTCTGCTCAGGGGCCAAAAGCTTATATCAAGAATAGTTTGAAGCAAAAACTTAGGTGCTAACATGTTATTAGTTAAGTACAGTTCTAGGGAAACAAAACTGATGCAAGAGGGAAGTGAGGCAGGAAAGGAGAGCAAATATATGGAAGCACTGTCCATTATTGCACTACTGAATGCTAAAATGCCGGCAGCAGAGACCTGAATATGCCTTTTCCTTAGAAATTCCAGCCTGCCTCCTGGTAGAAGTTGGATATGTTCCATCTTGGAGAGGGTTGTGATTCTGGATCAGAGTTTGCCTTTTCTGCCCGCAGGTTCTCTTCTAGCTTCATCAATTGAGGGTTCACAGAATGTCTCGCCTATGACAACATTGTTTTGAAATAAGGAATCCATTTTATAGCAAAGATGGCGAGACAGTGGGTGAAACAACTAAATGTTTTCAGATGCTACTTACCATGCACCTTATGGGAAACAGCTGTCCTGACTGAACGGCGTGATGGCCTATTGAAAACTCCAGTAAGACACGACCTTAGGCTCAACATTCTCAGGTTTAGGTGCAGATCTCCCTTATAGGTACATGAGCTGAACCAACAGATGATTCACAATGGTGTGCTCATTAGCTAGAAAACATGGGCCCAGGAACTAACGGGAGAAAGTAGAATTGGGTCTCTTACCATCATAGCTAAAAACACTTGTAGAATTTGTGCTCACTGTTTCAACAACTTTAGGCTCTTATGGCTTCCAGGGTGGGAAGATGTTGACTGTGGCAACTGTCTTACAATCTTGGGCTCTTCATGCCAGTGAACTTGCAGGCAAAGAATAAACATAGCTATTTACCATGAGCATCTCAGGTTCCTGCTACACAGTAGAGGCAGGAATTTATTTGAAACCTGAGATCTTACTGGGACATCTCTTGTTACTTTTGTCCTTTTTATGACTGCAAATGGTTAATTTCATCAAACATGGCTGTTAACCAGATTAACTGAAATTCTGGTCAAGAGTGTGGGAAATAGATAATAGGTGTAGAGGAGGAAGACAATGGGCCTCCATTATAGCTTGGACCAGCTGTGTCATCAAGGACTATAGCTTGGTTTGCTGACCATTTTAAAGTTTTTTTGAGGAGGTTAAAGTGTCCACTACCTTGACAGATTGGTCATTGCATCTCTCCTAACAGGGAATAAGAGAGGATATTTAGTCCCAGATATAATAAGGGGGTGCAAGTGGCTCTGAATCCAGCAAGGGCTGAACTGATTGGATTTACTTTATGCACCATGCAGAGATGCACACATGCATTGTGTTCTGGCCAGGGTGGCCCTAGCAATAGCTTGTGCTATTAAGTGGTTTGGGGAGATAGTTGCTGCTGTCTTCCTTGTGCCTACAGACTGCAGGCCTCATTGCTGTGGCTTCAGCTCCTAGTTCAATTCTACTGTAGTCAGAGAACATGCTTTTTATGCTTTCGGTTTTTGAATGTGATGACGCTTTCAGGTACAGTATGGAGTCAAGTTTTATAAATGACACGTGTGCTTGAAAAATGTATATTCTGAAGTTTTGGGGAGCAGTGATCTATGTATATCAATTAAGTTAAATATATAAATCATGTTTTCCAAGTCTTATGTATGCCCACTGATTTTTTTTTTGACTGTTTGTTAAATCAGTTAGAGATATATGTTTAAAATCTTCCTCTGTAATTGTGGATTTGCTTATTTCTCCTTTAAGTTCACTTGGGTTTTTAATTTGTATATATTGAGGCTGGTTATTAAGCAAATAAACATTTAGGATTATTATAGCCTCTTGTGGTCTTGATACTTTTATCATTATGAAATGTCCCTATTTATGTCTCTCTGATACTTCTTGCAGTAGTAGCTATTTTCTCTGATGTTAATATTTCTACTTAGCTATCTTAACAGTTTAACTTATTTTCCTTTTTGCCTGTTTTTAGATTTAGTCAAGTGTTTTTTTCATTATTCTATTTCCCCCTTCTCTTAGTTGTTAGTTACAAGTTTTACATTTGATCAGCCCTTTAGTGAATACCCTAAGATGGAGACATGCAGCTTTTATTAATGTTTCTTATACAACTCACCTATATTTTATCAGCAATACAACACCAGTGTGTATGTGTAAGAAGATTCTACAGATAGATGCAAATATCTGATGACTTTATCAGTCTTCTACATTTCATAGTGAAACAATTATAAATCAGCTGCCCTTTATTTCTTAACGTTGGAGCTCTCCGTGTATATTGATGTAAAAATCACATGTGCAGGTACGTGATATTACCTACTAATTTTAGCTCAAGATAATTATCCCATTTCAGGATTTTTATTATAAGCAGGTTTGAGAACAATTTGCGTAGAATCACAATGTTTGCTAAGATTGGTTTCAACACGGATAAAACCCAACACAAAGAAGGCTTTTGATTACTACTTCTATTATTTTTTAAAAGTTATTGCTGCAGAAAGCCGCTTTAGACCCTGAGCGTCGACCCTCCCTTGGCGGGAACCTTTGGGCTCCGAGTCGGAGGCGCTCCCAGGCAGCTCCGGTCAGGATCCCCGCCGGAACCTTGGCGCGGTGACGCCGGTTTCCGGCGGGCTGCTTAGAGCGGTGAACAGCGTTGGGCCGGAGGACCATGAGAGGGCCGGAGCCGGGTCCCGAACCTACGATGGAGGGGGACGTGCTGGACACCCTAGAAGCGCTGGGGTGAGTATTCCTAGGGACGCCCTTCCCCCGAAACCGCAAGCTCTTGCTCGGCCTGGCGGCTGCAGTCTCCACGCGGTGGGCCTCGCTGGGCTCCGGCAGCTCCGTGCAGGCCTCCCTCCCCGCCTCGCTCCCTCCGGCGCCGACGGAGTTAAGAGGGAGGCGGGAAAGAAAGCCGTTTGGGGGCTTGGGGGGTGGAGTAAGGCCGGAGAGCTGGGGCGCGTGGCCCCCTCTTCCAAGCCCCTTGCTTGGGAACTCCGCAGCCGGCACTCGCGGCCGGGGCGAAGGGGCCGGGCTGCGGGGAGCACGGTCCTACCCCGAGGGCGATGTTTTTATTTACAAAGTTGCGGCGCCTGGGGGGAGGTGCCGGAACCGGCCCTGCCGCCGGAGACTGGTCTCCTAAGGTGTACAACCTGTGGCTTAATTAGGGCTCACCCGTGGCTTAATTTTACCTCAGGAGCGAATCTCTCCTGCTTTCCTGATTGTAGAAAATATTTTATAGTTCAGTCCATTCATTCAGCCATTTCCTCCGTTCGTTAACAGCATGTCTACTTGTTGTTATTGTATTCATTAATGCATATTCATGTGCTAGGCAGAGGAAAAGACAGTTTCAGGTTACTAGTAGTTTACATAGCTGTGGGGGCTACTAAGAGTGTACTGGTATTTACAATTCAGAGTGATAAGTGCTATGAGAACTCCTGGGATTGTGCTGATACTTCCAGGCACCGGGAGCAGTGTATGCAACATAGCCTCCCTCAGCCTTAACCTGTTTTTCTTTACAGCTGTTACTCCTTTCCCGAATTATCTTGACCTGCACATTGTGTCTTGAATGCCCCTGTTCCCATCCCCAGTCAGCTGCAGGAAAACAAGTGCCTTAGTAGTTCTTGTTCCCAACACCATCCTGCAGTGGTGTCTGGCACAATATACGGTGGTGGAATGAATGGGTGAATGAATGAAGAAGAGTTCAGAGAAGAGCATGCACAGAGATAAACACAGGGGTAGGTAGTTGAGAGTCAAAAAATACACGTTAAAGAGATTGGAGCCATCTGCACAATTGTTTGCCTTGCCACATGTTGGAGTTTCATGATTAGGCTGTGCCTTTGCAGTGCTATTATGAAGATTGAAACCCCCCACTCCCTTTATCTTTCCCTGAAGCTGCACTTGCTCCTCTATCAATTAATTGCTTCTTTTGGACCCCGAGAATATCTACTTTGCATTGATTCACACTTAGAGAGCCTCACACTTAGTAGATCCTGAATAAATGTTTGCCAAATGAAAGAACAGAGCCAGTGGTTATTTTGGGAGCATTTTTTACTTCTGTGAAACCCCTTAGAAATTTTCACTTAACTTGGTTAAGGAAGTAACCATAACGAGAAGTTAAAATTCTTGAGGTGTTAGGCCTCAAACAGTTTGAATTCCCAAGTACTCCAGGTAAGAATAGTGGGATTCTATAAAAAGTTTGTGGAAAATGGAAACTCAGTCCTTTTTTCCTTCTTTTTTTATTCCTTGGGTTTGTTTATATTATAGGTGTTTGAAAAATGAAGTTTGTTATAATCTTGACTTTTTTTAAGGAAAATTAGTTTCAGAGTATTCAATATAGAGAGTAAAAATTTACACAGGTTAGAGTTGATATTTCCTGGAATAGCTGAAGACAAGAGTTTGAAGTTTTAATTTTCCTATAATGGTAATGAAATGTAGAAAAAGTACTGTAGTTGTTTACTTACAATAGGTGTTGTAATTTAACAGTGTTTTAAAATGCTATCTATGTAGATTGTGAATAATGCATTTTTATTGTGATTAAAACGTGAGATCATGAAGGTTCTTTAGTTTGTCAGATAGAGTAAGTTAAAGGGAGGAATTAAAAGTGGACATTTATGTGAAAGAACAATTCAGTGATGCAGTCTGTTATAAATGAAAACAGGGTAGAAATAACTAAGTTTCCTCATGTGTGAAAGGACAGGTGATTTCAGAAATCTCTTTTAGTTCTGAGTGTGTCTGATTTTGTAGAACAGTGGATCTCAACCTTGACCATGCATCAAAATCATGTATGGAGCTTGTAAAAAAATGTCCCAGTCTCGTATATACCACAACCTGAGTGAATCGTGATCTCTTTTTGGGATGCAGTATAAGCATGCATTTTAAAAAAAGCTTCACAGCCTAGGTTGTGAACCACCATTATGGAGAGAAGTTTATTTCAAATATTTATTGAGCATAACTCTGTATTGGACACTTCTGAGAAGTCAGTGGTGGTCAAAATAGACTTGTTCCCTGTCCTTGTGGAGCTACAGTCTGGCAGAGAAACAGAAATGATCACACAGATATTTATTAACTCTAATAAGTGCTTTAAAGGAAAAACGCAGGATGACATAACATGACAGGAGGACCCATGTAGTCTTAGGGGTTAGTGGTAGATTTCTGAGGAAGTGGCCTTTGAGTTGAAATAGGAAGGGTGAATAGGAGTTAACTAGGTGAGGTTGGATGGGAAAGGAGGCCAAAAGTGTCCTTATGGTGAGGACGCAATATGAAAGACCTTGACATGGAAAGGAACATGCTGTGCTAGAACTAGAAGGAGGCTAAGTGGTGGGAGGGCAGAGAGCAGAGGCCAGAGTGGTGGGTGGAAGATTGAATTGGAGAGTTAGGTGAAGACCAGGGCATACAGCACCTTTTGGGCTGTGTTGTAGATTTTATTCTTTGTCATAACAGCAGTTATGGGGGGACATGACTGAGGGATTTTAAATTAAAAAAGGGAGTGGTTAGATGTCTAGTTTGAAGTTATCTCTGTCAGCAAGGTGAAGAGTGGATTGGAGAATTTAGTTAGTGGATTTAGAATTTAGAAGTGATGGCTGCTTATTGGCAGTGGATGTGGAAAGAAGTGCATTACAGGACTTAGTGATTGATCAGATGTTAGAGCTGAAGGAGATGACGGTATCAAGGATTCATTTCTGCAATAGGTATGTATTTAGCACCAAAATGAAATATGTGTTAGAATCTAAATTGAATAGGGAAGAAAGTGAAAACAGCAGGGAGCCAGTAAATAGAGAATGTGGAGGAACCAGTGGAATGGAGGTAGAGATGATATTAAAGAATGTTGTCATTGTAGGTGACTGACTGGTCAAAAGATCAAGCTGAAAGGATAGATAGTAGGTTGTGGTTGGGGAGTGACATATTTGAATTAATGATTTCCAAGGTGATAGCAAGGTCTAGGGGGTGGCTTACTGACATGCAGCAGCAAAGGGTGGAAAAGAGGAAGTTAGGGAATTGAGAGCTCAGGATACCGGATAGGGTATACATATGGACTTTGAAGAAACTTAATATAATGGCAGAAATGGAATGGAAAGGAAAAGTGAGCACAGGGAATATTGGGGAATATCGAGGAATATCCAAGAGATTGGTAGATGAAAATCACAAGAGAGAAAGGGTGGCAAATCTGACTGCCTTGAGCCTGGAGAGAGCAGGAGATGCTTATAAGAAAATGGGGGAGTAATGATATGGATGTTATACTGGGAAGCAAGGAGGACATACCCTACCCTCTTGATTGAGAGGGTGAACTAGCCAAAGCTAGAGGTGGTAGAGATAATCTTCCTGAGAAGAGAGTGACAGTATAGGAGAGTTATTGTTTATGGATGGAACATTGTGGAAGAATTTGGGAAGCGGAGAAGTGGAGAGCTGGACCAGAGGCAAGCCAATAGGGTAGGCAAATGATGGGAAAGGATCTCATATTTTATATGTTGGCAAATAAAAATAGAAAACAAAGTAAATTAGGCCCTGGCTGCGTCTTTGTGGCGGTTTGCCAGTGGCCCTACAAGACTGAAGATTGAATCACGCAGTTTGAAGTGTCAGACCAGCAGGTATCTCTGATGTTTGGAATAAGAGTAGCACTTTCCTAATTAAATAAGAATATATAGAACAAACTTAGGGCATAATAATACACCCTTCAGGACATTATGGCAATTAAATAAGGTAATACATGTAAAGCACATAGCACTGGCCTACCATAAGAGCAGTTTATAAATTTTAGTTGTATTATGATTATGATTGTTATTAGATGTTAGGTTTATTAAATGCATTTCTTTCTTTTTCTTTTTATCCGACTTGATGAACCTGAGGCATTAAGGATTGTAGGGTTTTCTCCCTCTAAATTCTTTATTTCTCGTGATTTAATCAGTTTTGTTGAATTATGGTTGGCATTTGAGTGAAAATAACTTATCACCAACTGTATGAATCAGATAAATTTATTCAAGGGTTTATGATTATTGCAGAAATGCAGGCAAGTAGGGGGAAATAAGATGTTTATGATTAAATCTCAGTGAGAGGCACTGTAAGACATGGAGGAAATGTAACTGCATAAGAGGAACCAAGTCTGGGCTAGAGGAGCAAAGACGGTGGTCTAGTCTCAGCTCTGCCTTTACCTGGCAGCATAACCTGGCCAGGTTATTTGCTTAGTTTCCTTATTAGTGTAGACAGAAGTTTAATAGTTCACATGGAACATTTGGGGTCAAATCTGGGTTTAAATCAGCATGTCATCATCTAGTTATTTTCTGATCCAGAATTAGGATAATGCTAACTTCACATTATTGCTGTAAACACTAATGAATTATAAATAAATATATTTATAAATATAAATACATATATATATGTATGATATATGTATATATATATG
This sequence comes from Miniopterus schreibersii, assembly GCF_964146895.1. Lineage (NCBI taxonomy): Eukaryota > Metazoa > Chordata > Mammalia > Chiroptera > Miniopteridae > Miniopterus > Miniopterus schreibersii. Next base: position 141,246,475 of record NC_138101.1, read on the forward strand.
ACTAGCACTGTGCCTGGCCTATTTCTTAAAGCATGTATCCTAACCTCATTAACCCTTAATTTCTTACTTGTAAAATGGGGATTTGAAAATATACTTCATGAGATATGACCAGAGAATTCAGAGAGAAAGAAATGCAAATGGCTTATAAACATGAAAAGATGTACAACATTGCTCATAAGAGAAATGTAAATTAAAACTATACTGAGATACCAGATGGTCAAAAATCCAAATGTTTGACAACAGTGGTGAACTATGGGAACCCCTGTAGAGGAAAATATTATAATATCTAGCAAAGTTACATATCCACTTACCCTTTGACCTAACAGTCCCACCTCTTGGAATCTATCCCAGCTATATACTGGCAAAAATCTGCCAGTTTTTTGTAATGACAAAACACTGTACTAACCCAAATGTCCTTCAGTGGGGGCATAGTGAATAAACTATGGTGCATCCAGACAGTGGAGTATTATACAACAATAAAAATGATTGAGTAGTATTTCTACTTATCTCTAGTATATGTAAATATGTGTGTGTGTGAACGTATACGTGTTTAAAGCAAGGAATAGGACAGTATATAGTAGGCTACCTTTTATCTAAAAAAGGAAAAGTATATATGTTTATGTTTGTATTTAAAAACACTGTGGAATGACATCCCAAAACAAATATGGTTACCTTTAGGGGAGGGTGGCAACAGAGTACAGGGAACACGATTAAGGTTGTAAACTAGATTTGTCTGAATGTACCTTGTTTTGTAAATTAGATTTTGAAACCATATAAATGCCTTACATAATTATAAAGCAAAATTAAAAATGAAACAAAAAGAGACAAATCCCTAAAAATTAAAAGCAAAATGAAACAAAGGTCTGTCATTATATTGAGTATTTGGTTTAATCACATGGAAAGGAATTTTTAAAAATACATCTTTACTGGAATATATTCTTAAAGATAAAAACATCAATTGTTTTCATTGATTTTATTGCTAGTAAAAATGCTGATTTTCCTACTCTGAAACTATGTGCCATTTTATATTTTTACTAGGAAATAAATAAAATTAGATAAAAACCACAACTTTAGAGAAGATAGATAAAAATATAAAACAAATTAAGTAAAACTCCCACAATTCTAAGTTTGAATTGGAAATACCAGTGTGAACTCCTGATGTAATTTCTCTTAAAAAGGTACAGATACAGTGACTAACCTTTAGTATCAGGTTGTGTACTCTAAATACCATTAAAAAGAATCAGGGCTTCTTGGAGAAATGGCCAGTTACAGGCATAGGACAGGAACACCTTGTCAAAGAAATCAAGGAAAGTATTCAAAGAATACTGGGGATAAGTCAAACACGAATTGCCTCCACTAACCAAAGATAGGACTGTATGAAAAGAAAAATAACTGCAGTGGATTAAAACCCATCAAATATGTTAAAAATCTATAAGTTTATAATGTGAAAAAAAGTTCAGTTGCAGAAAGAGCAATAAAATTAGAAAACTGGTATCTAATTCAATTAAGATAATATATACGATGATTAAAAATTTTAAGGTTCTATTCAAATACACTTTGTAGCAGTGTTTGAAAGTATAAAATTATAAAATAAATGGTTTAGGTTAAAATGATCTCATAGGGCTTTTTCAACTTTAATTTTTTAAATTTAAAATTTGCATCTGTTTTGTCACTACTTTTTTCATATTCTTGTAGCTAGTATAATTATTAGACCTAGCTCTATTTGACTTTGTTATATGTAATATTTCTCTAAAAAGTGGTTGATAATTTTACTAAAAAATGTTAAAATATAGGAAAAAAGCCAAATGTTAATTATATAGAGCAGGAATCAACAAACCATTTCTCTAACAGACCAGACAGTAAAAAATTTTAGGCTTTGCTGGCCATACTATCTCTGTCACAACTATCGAACTCTGCCATTGCAGTGTGAAATTTGCCAGAGACAGTCTGTAAATGGATACATTTATCAGCTGTGCTCCACTAAAACATTATTTACAAAAACAGGCAGTAGGCTGTGATAAAGAATGCAAGGGTTTTTTGTGTGTGTGTGTTTTAACTTTTTATGTCTGTCTTTCTAGGTATAAGGGACCACTGTTAGAAGAGCAAGCCCTTTCCAAGGCAGCTGAGGGTGGACTATCTTCACCTGAATTTTCGGAGCTCTGTGTTTGGTTAGGCTCTCAGATAAAATCACTGTGCAACTTGGAAGAAAGTATCACTTCAGCTGGTATTGGCCTTGTGTTTTATTTTTTGTTTAGTAGTAAAATGAAATGATAGCTTATGATTTACAGTTTTATCTACAAAGTGCCCACTGTACAAAGAAGAATCAATATGAAGAACTTTAGTATATTAAATATCTTTGAATTAAATGCTGTATTAATCCAAAATTTGTTCTTAAATTTGTATAAGATTATAAACAATTACTGTTGATCCTGTCTTAACCTTAGTATTTTTTAGAAAAAGTAGACTCTGAATTTGGTTATTTAAAAAGTTTAATTTTTGAATACTGCTTATTTTGAATAAGGTGTTTGTTTTTTTAAGTACATGTAATCCCAAATTTAAGTTGTATTACAAAGCCTGTAACTCAAGACATGGATTCACATAGGAATGCTCTTATAAAATATTCCTATACTAGCTCATACAGTTTTAATTCATAACTATCTTGGTAACTGGAGTCTTTGTGGGTCTTTGGTAGAATTTCAGGTAGTATAATAAAATGAAAAAAAAAAAAATATTGAGCATTTGCTAGGGGACCATGTAGACTTCCCTTTTGAAGCTATCCTTTTAAATTACTTTTTTTCTTGCCAAATCTAATAGAATTCACTTGAAGCTAAGATTAACTAAATTCGAAACATATGACACAGGCTCCCATATAACTAGGTTATGAAAGATAAGCAGTGAGGCTTAATTAGATGATTGCATTTATTATCTGAATCCATACAAATATAATAGAAATGGATCACTTGCTCTGAAACCAGTTAATAATTATAGCCATAATAATTCTTTTAATATTTTGGTTACTAATACAAAATATTTTCATTTTATCTGCTTTTATGGAATGTACATTGGAAAATACTTACCGGATTTAAATATAAAAATATTTCTAATCTCATGGTTACATATTTAGATTCTTAAATCGATACTTATGATTCTGAATTTAAGTGTTACTTTCTAAATGTAGAAATTGGTTACCTTTATCTAAGCTTTGGGGTCACACATGTAAGGATTTAATGTCAGAGAAAACTTAGAATTGAATGTAAAATTGAAATGAACTAGTGGTAGATTTTATAGTATCAGATTATATGGTAAATATTCAGTAATGTTTTATGATTTTTCTTTTTTAAAGGAAAAGATGATCTAGAAAGCTTCCAGCTTGAGATAAGTGGTTTTTTAAAAGAAATGGCATGTCCATATTCTGTACTAATATCAGGAGATATTAAAGACCGTTTAAAAAAGAAGGATGACTGCTTGAAACTTCTTTGTAAGTCCTTTCTTGGAACATTTAAATGCATGTGTTTGATCTGGTTTTTATTATTTTCAAGTCAAAATTTATGAAATTTTATTATTGAAGCATTAGATATCTTGTATATTTAAAAGTTTTTAATATTTGACCTAACTGGGGGTGGGTTCTGGGTAGAAGGGGTCCATGGGGGGGAAAAAAAGGGGACATCTGTAATACTTTAAAGATAAATTTAAAAAAATTTGACTTAAAATGTGAAGCTGACTCAGATATTTATATAAATGTAGCATAAATTCTACTAATGTACTCGCTAAGATTTCTAATGCTTATGATTTATTTGGCCAATGTAGAATTCCCTGTGTTTGTGCTTTATATAGTATTTTAGTAGTTTTTCCTTCACTTAATTCATCTCTTAGCATTTATGACTACATTGCTAAAGTTGGTGATCTCTAAAGTCCTATTTAATCCTAAAACTCTTTGAAACTAGGCTACTAAGCTGATTATTAGATCTTATTTTAGTGGTAGGCACTGAATGAAAGAGGGTTCAAAAATATTTATTGACCACTTACTGTTTTACCAGAAACTATTTTAGGCATTTGGGATATATCAGTTGAAAAAAAATTACAGCTTTGAACCACTGGACTTCTAGTGAGTGTGGCCTATTTTTTATATTTTTAAGTTTTTATTTATTTATTTTCAAGAGAGAGACAGAGGCAGATTTGTTGTTCCACTTATTTATGTATTCCTTGGTTAATTCATATTTGCACCCTCAGGGATGGGACCCGCAACCTTGGGGTATCGGGATGACGCTCTAACCAGCTGAGCTGTCTGGCCTGGGCAGGTGTTGCCTGTTTTCATCAGGGGTTAATTTGGAGTAAAATTACCCTATATCCAAACAATTATCATAAATAAGAATCCATTTATTTGTATTGGGTTTCTTAAAACATTTTTTTAGTTCAGTTAAATTTCAATCTCTTGAAAGTTCTGCAAACTGACCATTTGAAAGAATTTTTCTAACATCTATTATTGAAGATTTCTGTTGTTTTAGGTTGACCATTTATTAAAAGATCCATGTGATATATTCCTCCTAGACTCTAGTGTTAGTAATGTTTGTTTCACTGGAGCAGAAATTGCCTGTATGTGTTTAACTATCGATGATGATAGAGAAGTGTTGATGTTTGAATTACCTTGTGTGTGTTGGGTGGGGGGAATAGCAATTATGTCTCGCCCCCCCTCATTTCTTATACTGTTTCCTCATCTTCCTTCCACTGAGTATGAGTCACTGATTTAGTGAACCATTGTTATTAATGGGAGGTCATAATAACCCTTAGGTATATTGAGGCAGAAAGGAAGCTAAGAAGTACGGCCTAGAGGAACATGCATATTCTTTATGTCCATCAGTGAGAACTATGTAATTTCCTCATGTTTCCCTTTACTGTGAAGAAACTCCGCAATAGTAGTAAGATAGGCTTCTGATGCAAGTAAAAATAAAGAGGAGATACAAGAAAAGTTGGTATAGTTTTTTCTGATTATGAAAATACATGCTTGGGAGGCGGGATAAGATGGGGAGTTAGTGTTAAATGAGTACAGAGTTTTCACTGGGGAAGATGAAAAAGTTCTGGAAATGGGTGGTGGTGATGGTTTCACAACAGTGTGAATGTACTTAATGCCACTGTATACTTAAAAATAGAATGGTAAATTTTATGTTATGATATATGTTAAGAAATTGCATGCTCATCATAGAAATTTTACAAAGTAGATAAAATTGTGAAGAACAAAATCATTTATAATCTCACTTCCCAGAGAGAATCATGAATAACTTTTTGGTATATTTCCTTTTCCTTCTCTTTTTCTTTTGTACACACACATTTAAATAAGATTGAGATCTTGTTACAGATGCAGTTCCTTCTCTTCTCCCTCTTCATTTAATATAATGTGAGCATTTCCCCATAACTTAATATTTAAAAACAATTTAAGTTGGCTACATAACATTCTATGCTATGGACATAACATTTTTATTAAATAGATTTCAAATTTGGGGGTATTTGGGTTTTTCCTGTTTTACATTAATTTCTCTGTTTATAAATTTGGAGTGCTTTTACTTAGATTGTAAACATTAAAAAAAAAATCTCGCCCTGGCCAGTTTGGCTCAGTGGTTAGAGCATTAGCCCGTGGACTGAGGGGTCTCGGTTTCGATTCCTGGTCCAGGGCACGTACCTTGGTTGCAGGCTCAATCTGCAGCCCTGGTCAGGCAACCAGTCAGTGTCTCACATCGATGTTTCTTCCTCTCTCCCCTTCCCCCCCCTTCCACTCTAAGAAAAATCAATGGGAAAAAAAAACTCTGGTCTAGGTATATATTGCCGTATTTTGCTCCAGAAAGGTTATACCAGTTCACAATTTTACCGGCATCTATTCCATCTTATCTTTGGTTTCACTGTCTTGAAAACCTGAATAGGAAGCTTCTTCATCATCATCTTGAAAGTATTTGCAACATGTATAAAATATAAAGGGCCAAAATCCTTACTATGTGGAGAGCTTTTGTAAATCAAGAAGAAAAAAAAAATTCACTGGAAAAATATATAAAAGCATATAAGACAAGAAAAAGGCATTCTACAGAAAAAATATTGTTTTAAAATTTCTTTTACACATGAAAAGATGCAGTATCCCTCAAAGTTAAAGATTTATAAAAAATAAAATGATAGGGTACCATTCTTTTTCACTTACCAGGCTAGCAATACCAAACAAAAAAAATTTTTTTAATCCATAATAGAGTTTGGGGGAGTAAGCATTCTCATATACTATAGGCATTAGAGTGTGGTGCGAAAATAACTGGTACAACCTTTGGAAGGCAAATTATTAATACCACAATTGAAATTCACCTTCCTTTTAGCTTGGCACTGCCATGACTAGGAATACATATTTATTTCGCCAAGTGTACAAAGATACATGAAAAGGATGTTCACTATGGCATTGTTTGTAGTAGTTAAGTAGCAATGGTACATCTTTGTAATGATACACATCTTTGGAATGACACCGTTTTATAGCTGTTAGAGTGAAAACAGATCAAATATGTTGATATGGAATGACCTGTGAGTTATATTGGTAAGTAGGAAATGAATATACAGAACATGTGTATTATGGCTTGTAGAAAAGAAAGAAAAGTGCATAGATGGTAGATATGTGTACTAAATATACATACACATATACACCTAAAAAGATAGCTGAGAAACGAATAATGGTGATTTCCTCAGGGGAAGTGGAATCTGAGGATCTGTGGTGGGAAGACGACTTTTCACTGTATTGTTTACCATCTGAATGGATTAGTATTTTAAATACTAGACTGAACTCTTGTTAGTACTGTTACATAGAGCATGTTTCCATAGAACAAAGGCAGACTTCAGCCAAGGTTCTATCCAAAATATAAATTTTAAGAGGGACCTTGGCATTGTTTTCATAAGCAAAGTTTAATACTTATTGGACTTAACTTTTTGTGGGCTCTTTGGACTGTCTGACATGTAGATTGCATGGAAAAGTCTTTAAATCAGTGGCTCTTAATTCTGCCTGCCCATGAAAAATCACCTCAGGTGTAAAACCACACAGATGCCCTACTCCTACTTCAGATCTGGCTCAGAATCTCTGAGGGTGGGATCCTGACACTTGTACTTTTAAAGTTTTTCAGATATTTCTTCTCAGCTAAAGTTGAAATTACTGTATTAAATTGTGCTGTGTGTGTGTGTGTAACTTTAAGCAAATAAAAACAAGCAAAACCCCAATATTTTAACTACTGGAGTGAAAGTTAATTTAAAATAAGACTATAACCATCTAAGATTTTGAGTAATTTTCTTAAATATGGCTGTTGAAAGGATTAAATGAAATTGTGACAGTAAAGGGATGGTCTATCCTGGCAAATAATTACTCAGATTACTCTATCTGCTTATAGATTAGTTAGAGCTGTACATTCTCCCCTGGCTTGAGCACTCTGTGCATATGAAAGAGAATATTTTATCAGAGTCTTACATATTTTTATACATTATTTTCTTTTTAAATGTGTCTTTATTGATTTTAGAGAGAGGAAGGGAGAGAGAGAGAGAGAGAAACATCGATGATGAGTCATTGATTGGCTGCCTCCTGCACCCCTTACTGGGGATCGAGCACAAAACCTGGGCATGTGCCCTGACCGGGAATCAAACCTTGATTTCCTGGATCATAGGTTCATCCTCAACCGCTGAGCCACGCTGGCTGGGCTATACATTCTTAAATTATTGATTCACTGGTGTGTCTCTTACTGGACTTTAAACTCTATGGGTAGGCACTGTCTTTTTTTTGGTTCCTCCCACCTTCTTTTTACTATTTTATACATTTTTTGTGATAACACAGCATAAGATCTATCATCTTAGCAAATTTTTAAGTATTTAAAAATTACAGTACAGTATTGTTAACTATAGGCACTGTGTTATAAAGTAGTGTATCTCTATGATTTACCTTGTATAACATCAATATGTATCCAACTTGGCTTATGGGGACTATGTCAAGGTCCCTCTGATTTTAAAACTTCATTAAATCATCAGTTCTTAAAAAATTTATATTTGACTAATAACTTCCTATTTCTCCCTTCCCCCAGCAACCATCATTCTACTTTTTGCTTTGTGAGCTTGACAGTTCTAGATTTCCCATCAAAGTGATATATAGTATTTGTGCTCCTGTGTCTGGCTTTTTTCACTTTGCACAATGTCCACCAGGTTCATCCATGTTGTTACAGATTGCTGTATTTCCTTCTTTTTAACAGCTGAATAATACTCCATTGTGTGTGTATACCACATTTTCTTTATCCATTCATCTGTTAAAGAATGCATAGGTTGTTTCTATATCCTCAGAATTGTGAACAATATGGCCGTGAACAGGGTAGTGCAGATCTCTTTGAGATCCTAATTTCAATTCCTTTTATATGTACCCAGAAGTGGGATTTTTAAGGAGTTTGTGTACATTTTAACATTATTTGTTTTTTCCTTTTCTTTTAGTATTTTTAAGTACAGAGCTCCAAGCTTTACAGATTTTACAGAACAAGAAAGGTAAAAATTCTCAATTAGATAAAAATAGTGAAATTTATCAGGAAGTTCAAGCTATCTGTGATACCCTTGGTGTTCCCAAGTCAACAACTTCTGACATTCCACTTATGTTGAACCAAGTGGAGTCAAAGGTATTTTTTTTTTTTCTTTCTTCAGAATTCAAATAAGTGCTAACATGTAAATGTTGTATTAAAAATGAAAATATTCCCTTTAAGTATAAGATACACATTTCATTTCAAGAGAAGTTTATCTTCATGAAAACTAAACTTTGGATTTGGAGTTAATATGCATGTGACCTAATCTGCCTGTAGTTAATACTCAGGCTTTGTGAGAGTTGTGTGATAGAAATCTCTTTGCAAATTGAAGGATTCCTTTCCTAAACAGGGTTGAAAGACAGTATAATGAAACAAGTAGTTATCCTATAAGGTCAAAGGCAAACTAAATTTTTTAATGGATATTGTTAATAGAATTGCAATGTGGTTGTCATTGGCAGCACAGTTTCTGGTGGATAAGTGTTTGTTGTAGAGTGAATGAATGAATGAGCATCCTGATGGAGTAAAAACAACCACAAACTTTGGATTAGGAATGATTTGGGGTTGGCTAAAATGTCTGGGACTGTTTCAAAATGAGACAGATTTCTGGGCTTTTCCTGATAGTACTTTCATATATTCATTCCAAAAAGGCTTTTTCCTTTTATGGGCTTCAATTAATATTAAGTTTCCCCAAACCTCTTTTCCCTACTTAAAGCAGGCTATAATGCCTTTGCTCAAATGCTGGCAGGCTAGTTATAAGATGGTTGTTACTGGGGCCATTGTGGCCAAATATTTACCTAAAAGGACTTCCCTCTCCAGTCAGTACCTATCAAAAGCAAGTATTTTCTTTTATGTGTGATGTATGCAAGAGACTTTGTCACCATTGGGAGAAAAATTATTTTCTAACTTGAAGCTGTTTAAGTGTGACTCTAAAGTAATTATAGTAATATTAATAACAAATATGTAGCATTTACTGTCCTAAATGTTTATATGTAACAACTCATTGAATTCTTAGGTCACCTATAATGAGGTAGGTACTATTATTATCTACAACAGCTGCATGAGGAAACTGAGGTACTAAAAGATTTAATAAATTATACAAGTTTCTAACTAGTAATGGTAGACTTGAGGTGGGAACCCAAGCAATCAACCTTCAGAGTCTATACTCTTAACTCCCTGATTATATAATTCTCAAACTTATTAAAACTGTTATCTAATGTTGAAATCCTGGGAATGTGATTACATGTAAGAAACTACAAGTATGCATTTAGAATCCCTCTTGAGTGAGGAATTACAACTAAAACTTTTAGTAATATATGAAATAATCAAATTGGAAGTATTTACAATAGTTGGGGAAGCTACAGAAAAGGTATATTTTAAGAAAATAAGTTAATTCTTTACAACATGTAAAAATTGTATCAGTAATTATTGTTGTAGAGGTAGATTTGCTGTGAAGCTAATAAAGCTTAAGCTTTGGGACCCCTCATTTACACAAGTTCTTTCTAAGCAAATTTTTTCAAAAGAGCTTTCTCAAGATACAATTCACATGCCATAAAATTCACCCTTTTAAAGTGTGCAGTTCAATGAACTTCAGTGTATTTTCAGAGTACAGCCATCATCAAATCTAAATTTAGAACATTTCTATTACCCTCAAAAGAAACCTTGTGCCCATTTATAGTCACTCCCCTTCACCACCACCAGTCTTCAAGCTACTTTTATGTTCATAATTTTTAATTCCTTAAAGAATGCCTCCCAACATTAAATAAGCTTCATGCCACCCAAAATATGAACTGCTCCTGATTGTTTTCCCTACTTACCTATAACTAAGAAACTGTAAATATTTCATTCCGTTTTGAAATATTTTCTTTAGATAATGAAGGATTCTCCAATTAGGAGGATGAGTAACTTACGCTATCATTTCTCGGTCATTTTATTCAGGATAAGTGACTGCTAGTTGAATGACCCCTGACATTGCTAAAGCAAAAGCGAATGCCTAATGTTGTTCATAAAGATAAAAATGTTTCAGGTAATTTAAATCATTGGCTGTGCAAAAATAATGAAATTTGTATGTGGTGACTGTAAGTGAGAGGGTTTTGCTCTCCTGTGTTGTCTTGCTGAACAGTGAAATCAGAATACTTTCAATTGGAATGTGTACATAGTACCTAATTGAGAAAAATCAGTGTGATTATCAAAGGTGTCCTTTTTGAGAATATACCAGGATGTAAGAGAGTGCCATCTTAAGAAGAACTCCAAAGTTGTTTTGCATAAAATATACAATCCTCATTGCAAAACCTTTTAGTAGCTACTTTAGTTATCTACGTACATTATTTCTTATTCTGGAAAAGAAGGTGTGTCATTGCTTGAAATAATATAGCTAATGCTCTTTGAAAAAGATATTTTGCCTTGTAATGATATTCTTTCCTAGTATATAAAGGTATATTTTAGTTATTTCACTTTAACATTTTATTTATTTTCTAGCATTAAAAATCACATTTTAAGCAAGAATAAGATTGTTTTAAATTAGGTAATATACATTTTCACAATCTTTTATATTTACTTGTAGGTGAAAGATATTCTCTCAAAAGTCCAGAAAAATCATGTGGGAAAACCACTGCTGAAAATTGATTTAAATCTGGATCAGGCAGTAAGTCCCCCTTACCCGCCTTTTATTAGTTTTGTTTAATTCATTTAGTGGATATGACTTAATTTTATAAATGGACATCTAGATTTTACAGTGTGTAGCATGCATTTATTATTTTGGAGGATTAAAATGAATTGATATTCTAGATTGATATTCTAATAGGTCCAAGCATTTCTTCAATCAGGTTATTAATTTTAAAAATATCTAGCTAAGAGTTTTTATAGTGCCCAGGATATTAGCATAGTTGTGATTCGAAAAGGGTAGGAGCTCAGTGCCAGCAAGATGGGAAGTTATTGGTATTTTCTTTCCTTATATGTCCCTGCTACTTAGCAAGTAGATGATTTACCTTAAATTAACATATTTGATTGAATTTGATGATGTAAATTCACCAATTGTAAAGTTTAACTTATATGTTTATATCTTCTGAATATCATAAATATTCTATCAAATGCTCTTTATTATTTAAAAAATTTACTGAAAAGTCTCATGGGATCAGAAAATGGTCAAGTACAATATCTTTTGAATCAGTAGGAAGTATTGACCACAATTTTAAAACTTATTTTCTGTGCATAATGATAGAGTCAAAAATTTATGATATTTGTTTCCAAATCCTTTAGGAAAAACTGGAAAGAATCAATGATGCTCTTTCCAGTGAATATGAGTGCCGCCGGCGGATGTTGATGAAACGATTGGATGTAACAGTGCAGTCCTTTGGATGGTCTGATAGAGCAAAGGTAAGGCTGTTTTCCCGTTTGTGTCCTGTAGGTGGTACTCTGTGACAGCTCTTCAGGCTCTATCTGTTATGTAACTGTGCCACATTTGCACTTTTTCACTCTGTCTGAAGCACATGCCCAGGCCAACGACTGGTCTTATATAATGACCCTAGCCTTGTGTAAATCCTTGTTTGCAGATGTCTTAATTTCTATCCATATATTTCACATTTATTTTAAACTCATAGCTGTTGTGATTTATGCTAGGATTGCATAAAAGAATGCATCAGATGAGATAGTGAAATAGATATGGTGAGCAGCTGATTGAGAAAGCAGGATATAAGAAATAGGTACAGGTAATACAGATACCTGATCAAGTCGTCTTAAAAGTGTCTTAAGGCTGTGGAGTGTGGTCCAGTTGAAGAGGGTGCCGGAGGGTGGGGGCATCCACAGAGAGAATCTCTTCCGGTAGCTTTCTCGAGAGCTGTCTCCCATCACTGCCATTTTATGCCTTTACCTGTACCCAGGCTTTGCCTGGGATTTCCTGCCCTACCTTGCATCATATTCTAGAAACTCTCCAGACAGTAAGCTAGGACAACTGTAGGAAGTCATTTGCTTCCCCTGTTTCAGGGTTCACCATCCTGTGCTCCTTGATGTCCAGTGTCTGAAAAATCATTGGTTTACATGGGTTTTACAGTTGTTTCAGGTTGCAAGGTAAATCTTGTGCATGTTACTCTGATGCTATTATTACATTCTTTGTATTGACTGGGCATTTCTTCTGCCACTTGTTTTATCAGCTGGGGTCATTGATGCAACTTCATTCAGATGATGCCTGGCCTGGGCTAGTACATCCAAGATGCTTATCTCACATGTCTGGGTTCTTCTGTCTGCTGGGGTGCTTCGGTTGTCTTCTTGGCTCTGATGTGGTCTCTACATGTGATGTCTTGTATTGGTTTCCTATTGCTGCAGAAACATATTACCACAAACTTAGTGGCTTCTGTAATTTACATTTGTTCTCTTACACTTCTAGAGATCAGAAGTCCTAAAATGAAGATATTGGGAGGGTTGCGTTTCTTCTGGACTCTTCAGGGGAGAATCTGTTTCCTTGTATTTCCTAGCTTCTAGAAGCCACCTGCGTACCTTGGCTCTTGACCTCATCCTCCGTCTTCAAAACCAAACCGGTAGTGTAGGATCTTCGGACCTCTCTTCCTCTGCTTTCATTGTCACTTCGCCTAGTCCTCAGACACTCCTGTCTCTCTTACAAGGATCCTTGTGATTACACTGGGCCCACCCAGATAATCCAGGATAATCTTTCCATCTCAGGATCCTTAACCACATCTGCATCTGCGAGGTAACATAGTCACAGGTTCCAGGAGTTAGGCTGTGGACATCATTGGGGGCCATTATTCAATTTACCACATGTCTCCCCTTCCTTCTAATTGGATTTTATTTTTTCTTGCATTGTATTTCACTATCATATGCTGCTGTTTTTTTCTTTTTCTTTCTTTTTTAAAAAAGTATATTTTTAAAAATCAGCTAGTCTAACATTAGAGCCCTCCATTTTCTGTACACTCTCCTCCCAGAAGCTTCTGTCCTCCTATTGCACCCTAAGCTGTTTGCACGGCTATCCTTGGCTACACCACTATTTCTGGATCCAATGGCCTCCTCTTTCACTGTTTATTCTCCTATTCTGTTATAGTAAATCCACAAAAATTTCCTAACAAAGGGTGCATTTGAATGATTTTTCTGAATCCTTGAATTCTGAAAATATGATTATTCTGCTGTCACATTTGATTTATGGTTTGGGTAAATGTGAAATTCTAAGACTATTGAAGGCATTGTTTTCTAGCATTTAGTGCTGCTTTTGAGAAACCTGATGCCATTTTCTCTGATTCTGGATGGCCTTTTATTTTTTCCCTGGAAGCTTTTGGATTCTTTTCTCTATTCTTAAGACTTCTGAAAGTTTACAATAGGTGTCGGTTTGGGTCTTTTTTCATTCATTGTGCTAAACACTAGGTGTACCTTCAAATTTTAGCTTTTATGTTTTTCTTTATTAACTTCTTCCCTTTTGTTTTTTCTTTCTGAAAATCTTTAGTCGGGTACTGAACACTCTGGGTAGATCCACTTAAGTTGCTTTATTTACTCTCTCATGTTCTCTCTCTTTCTCTCTCTGATTCACTTTCTTGGAAATGTCCTTGGTATTGAATTTTTGTTTCTGCCATCTTTACTTTCCAGGAATTCATTTTGATTCTTAAGTTTTTCTTTTTCATATTTTTTTTTCTCTCATATGGATATGCTATCTTCTTGAATGAGGATAAAAAATGTCAAAAAGAAAACTCCACCTTTTTTTGGCCTTCAATTATTTTTCTTTCCTACAGGGTTACTTTTTGTTTTTTTCACTTGTAGTGGCTTTCTTCAAATTCACGATGGTCGCTGGTTGTTTGTTTTAAAGAGCAAGACACTGAAAAGCTGATAGGAAACTCCAGTCATTGATTGGCATTGTTAACAGGAGGCATTGGAGCCCGCTATTGTGCTGTGGGCATTCCTAATGCCTTCTTATAGAAGTCTTTTTCTCAGTAGCTGCTCATTTTTTCAAGACAGGAAACCTCATTTTTTCTATACACTTTTTCCCCTTTGTCCAGGGGAGGAGGAGTGGCAGCATGGCACCAGGGGCTGGAGGAGTAGACTGTTCTACAAATGAACTGAGTTAACCCCTATTCTTGGCTCCACATTTCATTTTCTGAGATTCTGGTTCCCTTATCTGTATCCTTTCTTTTCCATTCTCTTTGTTGACTCATTTACCTAGAAATACTCCCTCATGTATTGTATTTAGAGCCTCCTTCCAAACACTGGGCAGACAGATACAGAAAATTGAAGAGTGATTAGAGCAGAGTTGCTGGTGAAATGAAAACTTACTTCAGGGAAAATTTTTTTGAGCATAGTAATAGTGTAGCTATGTGTTGGAGCTGAAAACTGTCATTTATGTATTTTCTTTCAATAAACACTTATTCAGCGTCTCATGTGCAGCACTATGATGGACCTGGTTCTGGATGAGCATTTCCATACCCTACACAATTAGGTATAAAACATTTTTAGAAGATTTCTGTATTTGTAGTACCTAATCAGCTTCTCAGATGGTTAAAGCGTATTTCTCTTCTGCACGTACACTAGGCTAAACTCCTGAGATGTGTGTGTGTATATGTCACTGAAGTGACTGTTGTACAGAGAAGCCCAGTTGCTCTAAGAGCTATGAGTTACCAAAGAAGTAGATGACACGATTGCTGACCTCAAGAAATGCAGTAGGGCTTAGATGTATGGGAGGTATTAGTTTTACTGACCTCTGGAAACTTATGGAGGTTGTATACATGTTGAGTCTTCAGTTTAACCTGACAGAATTTTAATGAAAAAAAGAATTTAGGAATATAAGGACAACTGTGAAAGGTGGTAGTGCATTAAAAGTGTCTTAACATCATAACTTAGAGGATGTTTTCAGTGTTGGCCTTAAGTTTACAGAGAAATCTCAAATGAGTTTCGACATGTTCTGTTCTTTGAGCATTACGAGTGGCCTGGATTTATGGGCATGTTAACTCTTTACTAGCCTTAAACTTGGGGACTTTGAGAAAATATGCCTTTAGGAAATAATCTTGATAGTTTATTTTTCATCTTGGTCTTTTTCGTCATGTTTTAGGACAAAGAGGTGGTGTTTTTGTTCTTTTTTCCTTAGTGTGGAAAAAAATTTTTTAATGTTTTTTTCTTAGGCTATTTATAGGTCAAATTAGTCCTTTCATTTGATCCTTTTCAATTGATTATATGAATATATGCATTTATATCCTGAGTTTTCTTATTAAATCTCCTGTAAATTTAATATTTCTTTAATATTATCCCCCACACAATATGCCTGATATTATTGAATGACTCATCAAATATTGTTCTGCAGCATTTTAAAATGTTACAGAAAATTTTATCACACAGAATGATATGCTTTATTGATTGACATTGAGGTTTTAATTTTTGTCTCTTGTTTGACTCTAATGAAATCCTCAGCAGCTAAATTTTTGTTCATGATATATTACTAAAATTTCTTTTTTTAAAAATTGATATATAATTGACATATATTAGTTTTAGGCATAGAACATAAATTATTTGAATGATCACAATAAATTTCAGAATTTTTTTTGTGTTGAGAACTTTTAAGATTTACTCTCTTAGCAACTTGCAAACATGCAGTACAGTATTAACTGTAGGTATCATGCTGTACATTACATCCCCATGACATTTTTTAACTGAAAATTTGTACCTTTGACTCTGTTTACCCATTTGCATCATCCCTTCTCTGGCAGCCACAAATCTGTTCTACCTATGAGCTGCTTTTTTTTTTCTAAATACAAGGGAGGGGGTTGTTTCGTTTTTTTAGATTTCACATAAAAGTGAGATCATGTAGAATTTGTCTCTCTCTGATATATTTCACTTAGTACATTGCCCTCAAGGTCTATCCATAGTGTTGCAGATGGCAAGATTTTATTTATTTTTTCAGGCTGAATAATATTCGTGTGTGTGTGTCAATGAACATGGGGGTACATATCTCTTTTTGAGTCAGTGTTTTTGTTTTGTTTTTTTTTTTTTTTTGGATAAATACCCAGAAGAGGAATTTCTGGGTCATGTAATAGTTGTATTTTTAATTTTTTGAGGAACCTCCTATAGTGGCTACACCAATTTACATTAACATCCAACAGTGCACAGGGTTCCCTTTTCTCCATAGCCTTGCCAACACTTGTTATTTCTTGACCTTTTTAAAAAAATTAATTTATTGAGGTAACATTGGTTAATAGGATCATACAGGTTTCAAGTGTATATTTCTTGACTTTTTAATGAGAGCCATTCTAACAGGTGTGAGGTGATGTCTCATTGCAGTGTTGATTAGCATTTCCCTCATGGTTGGTGATGTTGAGCATCTTTTCATGGACCTGTTGGCCATCTTTATATCTTCTCTGGAAAAATGTCTATTCAGTTTCTCTGTCCATTTTTTTATCAAATTATTTTTTGCTGTTGAATTGTATGAGTTATTTATATATTTTGGATGTTGACTCCTTGTTAGATGTATGATTTGCAAATATTTCCATTCACTAGGTTGCCTTTTAATTTGTTGTTGGTTTCCTTTGCTGTTCAGAAGCTTTTTAGTTGGACATAGTCCCACTTGTTTATTTTTGCTTTTGTTTCCTTTGCTTTTGGTGTTAAATCCAAAGAAATCATCGCCAAGACGTATGTTGAGGAGCTTACAGCCTATGTTTTCTTCTAGGAGCTTTCAAGTTTCAGGTCTTAATATTCAAATTTTTAATCCATTTTGAGTTGATTTTTGTGTATGGTTTAAGATTGTGGTCCAGTTTCATTCTTTTGCATGTTGCTGTTCAATTTTCACAACACCATTTATTGAAGAGAGACTCTTTTCCCCATTGTATATACTTGGCTCGTTTGTCATAAATTAATTGACTATACATGTATGAGTTTATTTCTGGGGTCTTCTGTTCCATTGATCGCTATGTCATATCAATATCATAGTATTTTGATTATGATAGTTTTATAATACAGTTTGAAATCAGGGAGTATGATGGTGTCAGCTTTGTTGTTCTTTCTCAAGATTGCTTGCCTATTCAGGGTCTTTCTGGTCCAAATGGAACTTCTTGATCAGAGAATATGCAAGATTTTTTTTTTTTTTTTTTTAATCTTCAGCCTTTGTTAAATAAAAAGGAAGTAGAGGATCAGGAAACAGGCCAGGGACCCCTCCTTCCAACTATACATATACAGACATAAAATACACAACTGAGGAAATGACAAGGACAATTCAGGAGACAGACTGAAGGACCAAGGGAGGCAGCACCCTCCAAGAATGGGGCTGGACCCAAGGGTAGGCTGAGACCTGGGCCAGAGGCAGATGTTCTGAGGGGTTATGTTTGAGCAGCTTGGAGATGAGGTCCTGGGTTCCCGTGAACACTGAAGAGGGTAACTTAAGGTCTACCTTGACGATGCTCCAGTAAGTTTCATTGTGTGAAGCACTCTCGAAGGGGGGGTTCCCATCAGCAGCTCATAGCAGAGTACTTGGATGCACCACAGACCCACCTTCTCATTGTGTGTGCGCCCCTCAATCATCTCTGGGGATGGGTAGTCCAAAGTGCCACACATTGTCTTCCTTCTCAGGGAGGGGCATGTACAGACCAGCCAAGGTCAGCAATCTTCAGCTCTCCCTGAAGCCCCAAGAGCAGATTCTCTGGCTTTATGTCTCTGTGAATCACCGTATTCCTTTAGCACAGAACATCTGTCAGTTCCTCCATGAATTGTGCTGGTCAAAAGTACTGCTCTTCTGCAACTCCTTGTAATGCTCCCCGTGGTGGGGGTATCCCCTAGAAGTCCTTTGCAGGTCATAGCAATAGTTGTAGAGACACAAGATGTTGGGGGCTGCAGGCGGGCCTGAATTTCTGTCTTGCTGTGAAGCTGTTGCTCCACAGCTTCCTTCTCGATCTGAGACTTGAAGAGGACCTTGAGTGCCATGGTGAAACAAGCCAAATACACATTTTCAAACTTGCCCGTAGCCAGAGGATGCCAATCTCAAAGTCAGTTGTGAAGGAGTGCATTAAATGGGTGTCCCATCACTGTTCTGGCCAGGGGCAGCTGTGGGCTGGGCATTGGAGGGGCTCTTGAGGACAAGTGAAGATGGGGTGCTAGGCTTCTTCTGGAGGACTCTCTGGGGTGAGAGAGTTCAGACCAGATTAAGCCGGCAGGCGCTAGAGCCAAGGGTAGTTTGTCTCCTCCTGGGTCATCCTTAGAGGGAAAGGGGGAGGACAGCTGAGGCCCATGGCTCAGCCAACCTCCTGGCTGCTGGCAAATGACTTAGAAAATGCATGATTTTAATGCTTTTGATGCAAACTCCAGAGTTACTCTTCAAAAAGATTGTATACCTTTATTAGTATGGTTAATCTTTTTTTATTATTATCATTATTTTGCTAGTATTGAGATAAGATTGTGAGTATAATTTTATAGTTTGCGTTTTTTTCACTGATTATGTTGTGATCATTGTCTCATATCTCAAAAGCTCTATTTCAAAGTTAATTTTTAATTTATTATTTTTGGAGATATAATTCACCACTTTAGAATGTACAATTCAGCCCGGACGGGCCTGGCTCAGCAGTTGAGCATTGACCTGGGATCCAGGTGATCCGGGTTCGATTCCCGGTCAGGGCACATGCCCAGGTTGTGGGCTCGATCAATGACTCTGTCATCATTGATGCTTCTCTCTCTCTCTCCCTCTCCCTCTCCTTTCCTCTCTCTGAAATCAATAAAGATATATTAAAAAAAAAAGTACAATTCAGTGGTTTTTAGTATATTCACTGTATTTTGTATCCGTTAACCACTAATTCCAGAACATTTCCATCACCCCAAAAAGAAGCATGCTCCCATTAGCAGTCATTCCCAATACTCAGTCCCTTCCCTGGAAGCCACCACTGCGATCTGCTTTCTGTCTCTTTGGATTTGTTCATTCTGGACATTTCATGTAAATGGAATCATACAGTATGTGGATTTTTGTGTCTCGCTTCTTAGCATAATGCTTTCAAGGTTCATTCATGTCATCTCATATAATAGTACTTCCTTTTAGTATCTGTTTATAGCTACTATATTTTATCACATGGTGAAGCCGTAATTTACTTTTATTTTATACATTTTTTTCTATATAACTAATACCAAGAATGTTAATATGTATAATTTTTATTTATACATTTCAAAGTATATTCTTGTGGTGGATCCCTAAATGAAAATTTACTGTGTCAAAGGTTATTGACACTTCTCTTGATTGACATGGCCAAATTGCTTTTTAGAGAGTGGGTATGAATTTAAACTCTTATCAGTAAGGTAAATGAAATTTTGTCTTTAGTTTAGCCTCTTTAATTAGAATATTATCAGTTTTATTGCTAACTTCACAGTTAAAAAGACTAAGTTCTTTTCATTTGTATGTTTTTATTGTTGGTAAAGTTTTAACTTTTTTTCATAAGCTTGTTAGTCATTTCAATTTCCTCTTTTTTTTTTTAAAATTTATGTTTGTGTTGTGTCTTTTTTTCCTCTTAGGATCTTCCTGTTTTTCTTTTGATCTTTTTATATATTAAGGAAGTTAGCTAGTTGCTTTATTTGTTGAAAATATTTTCCCCATTGTCTTCTGATTTTTTTATTTTTTGACGTATAGAAATTTTAATATTTATAATATATTTTTTCAATTTAAGATAAAACATTAAACAATGTTTTGGAATTCCAATATGGTATACCTTATTATTTTTACAAATAGCCAACAGTTTATTCCAACACCATTTTAAAAATAATCCATTTCTTTTCTCACTGTTCCTTGATTCCCTCTGTCATTTATTGCATTCATACATGTATGAGGCTCTGAATCTCAATTGCTTTTTTTGTTTTATCAGTCTCTATTTTTCCTCCCCAAGTTCCATGTAATTGGACTGAGGTAGGATAGTATACTGTCATCGGTACACCTATGCTTGGGGTTCAAGCAGATCTTCATTAGTAGGTGGGCAAAGCTGGGATTCTCTCTGTATTTGGGGGAAATTGTTTAAGCTTTCTAAGACCCTTTTTCCCCCCTCCATATGCATAAAGGAGGTAATAAATACAACCACTCTAAACAAGTATTTTGAGAATAAAAAAAATGACTTAAGTGAACAGTATCCTCGCACATTCAGTAAGTACTCAAAGAATGTTAGCTGTTAAGGTGATGGTAATTTCATATTGCATATTAATACCTGATAGAACTCTTCTTTTTCAAAGTTGTTTTAGTCATTCTTAAATATTTAGTTTCTGGATTAACTTTAGATTCCTTTTATTTCCTTCATCCTTTCAAAAACCATTCCAATAAGATTGTAGTAAATCTATCAATTAATGTGGGGGGAAACATAATATTCACTGTCCCCATCCAAAAAATTGGTATTTCTTCCATTTATTCAAATTTTCTTTTTGTTTTTGTAAGATTTACTGTTTTTTTCTGAAAGGTCCTGTGTGTGTTTTTGGTATTTTTAGGTGTTTTGTTTTCTTTTATTATGAATGGAATGTTTTTTGTGTTAGTTTTTAATGAGTCAGTTGATACTGGTAGTTGTGTATTTTAGCATCTGTTGGTTTACTTATTTCATTTTACATACAAATGATAAGATATTTATGACTGCCATTGCTCTTTCCTTAACTATTGTCATTTAGGTGAAAACAGATGACATAGCAAGAATTTATCAGCCTAAGCGTTATGCTTTGTCACCCAAGACAACGATTACATTGGCACATTTACTTGCTGCTCGTGAAGATCTGTCCAAGATCATTAGGACAAGTAGCGGCTCTAGCCGAGAGAAGACGGCATGCGCCATTAATAAGGTAGGTTTTTCTTTCAGTACAGTGGAGAATGAATCTATAGTATCATCATTTGATGTTTTTACATACTTTAATCTGTCTTTCTTTTGTGTCCTGGTCAACTAGAGAAGATGGCGTCAGGGCTTCAGTCCATCGAGGCTTAGTTTTGTGTGCGTGTTCATTTGAATTTCTGTATTCATAAGGTAAACCAAAGTTTTACCTGACTCAGAGGAATTAAGAATTGTTTTTATCAATAGCTTTAGGAAGAATTATTTGTCTTTCCCTTTTGTAATCATTCTGTGTCACTGAAAATCTGTAGGAATTGTTTCAGGTACTAACAGAGCCCCTGTATCCTTGGTGTAAGGGAAGTACGTGCTTTGGGATTGTGTATATACAAATCTGGGTTCATATCCTAGTTCTATTGTTTACCTAGAGGAATCACCTTGGGCAAGTTACTGAGTCTCTTAGAGGTTTCCTCATTCAGAGTGTAGATCCATTTTTCTGACAGTGGTCTTAAGCTCAGAAAGTCTGAATTTTTTACTTTAACAGCAGCAACCATAAACTAGTCTGGAATGTTTGTTAGCTCAACTAGAATGTACTCATTTAGATAGAGCAGCCTATGACAGACTTTGTTACAAAAGAGCAAAAAATCAGAAGTAAGGGATTGAGGTAATTTCAAAACATTGTTTCTCACACAATAAAGTGAGAAATGTATCCTTAATGCAGGATACCTTGCCAGAGGGATGGTTGTTTACTCAGTCAATTTGCCTCATTATTGCCCAGTTAGGCACTAGTGTTCATGCCTCCTACTTCCAATTTAGATGAACCTCCTCTATCTTCTGAAAGTGTCCTGTCTTTAAATACCGGGTGGGGGCAAAAGTAAGTTTACAGTTGTGAGCCCTCGAAATACAGAGTGTATTCTTACATTATTATTTATTATTGTATTTTTCATACCTACTTTTGCCCCACCCTGTATGTTAGTTAATATCTTGCATCAGGTTATTTACTCTTGACTGCATCGAGAGTTCTACTTCTTTAAGTGGAACTGCCCATCTCTTTTCTGAGTTTATAATTTATAGTCTAATTATTTGAGGGCAATCTTTTTTATTTATGTTGCATTTGAGAGACCAATTTCTTGTTATACTAAACCAGAAATATAAGATTCCACTGAAACTGAAACAATTGACAGAATGTGGTTGAATTTAATTAAATCTTCAAGGGAAATAAGAGGGTCCTTCAAAGCCAACGTATGTAGAAGCCCGAGATTGGTGTAGGATAAACATAAGGATGACAGCATTCAGCATACCTACTCAGCAGGTATCTGCCAACATTCTCCCATTCCTTTCCTTCTGAATCATTAGCTTAACTAAATGGCTTTCCCTTTTGTATTGCAAGTATAAGCCAACCCAGTAGTATCCCTTTGGACATGATGCAAAGCCAAGAGAAAGTTTATAAATTTTATTCCAGGGTAGAAAGTGTGCACACAGACCAGCACACATTATGTGGTGTCAATGCACATGGTAGCAACTTTAATCAAATCATCGCCGCTACCATGTATAACCTTGCCCTGTAGCTAGGTCGGTGTTCCTAATTTTCTATATTAAAATATCAACATGGCAGGATGTATTTTTTGAATTCCAAATTTTGTAAGTACTTCTAAGAGGCTACTAGTGATATAGAACAGAACTGTGTATCAGAAACCTGGGCATTAGGGAAGAACATTGATGGGTTCTCTCTGGGACTTTTTCAGAGGGTAGAAAGATGAACAAAGACAATGTTAGAATGTCCTTTTGAAGGCAATGTTATCAGTTCTTGGAGCAGTGATCTCATATACCCACCAACATAGCATGTTTGGTGGAGAGATCAGTGAGAATACCAACCAAGAAAAGCTGTTTTTTGGATTTGGTAATTAGGACATTATTGCTGACTTTAAAAGAATGTTTACATATTTTGAACCTTGCCCCCATGGTGAGAATGTTGTACTTTTTGTCTTTATTTATGACATAAATTACTAAAACGTAGTTTGGGTTAGAGAATCAGTGGAAGTAGAACCTAACTGATTCGTAGGTCAGTTTGGTTGAGGCAGTTACTGTTTTACCTTCTTCCTGAAAGAGACTAGTAGAAAGCTCTTTGGCTTACCCTTGGCCATGGTTGGTGGGGAGGCACCCTCCTCACTGCTGTCTGTCTCTCTCTCTTCATGGGCATATATAGTAGAGCCTTTCTACAGAATTATGGGGTCTTAAATTCTTGGTTTGTTCTTCAAAGTATTGTAAAGCATGGTTAAGGAAGGATGTTTATTTTTTTAATAATAACTAGTGTCATCATTGAAAGTTAATGAGCTTAAGTTTCTCACTAGAGAGGAATAGTTCATTAAGAATCCTTGTATCTCTTTGCGGTGTTACCTTGGATTATAGTAATTATTAATCTCTGACCTCATTATAGCCACGTTATCACATATACTTCATACTTGTTGAAATAAAAGTGTGCTTAGAAATAGTCTTTTATTGGTTAGTCCATTACCAAATTAGGGACAATGGAAAGCCCAGAGTTGTTGTTGTATAAAAGGATATGAATTTAATTTAGGGTCTGTAGTTTATGTGTATTAATGTTTTACTTAAAAAGTTTCTTAGTATGATGGGTACTACATTTGTTACAGAATTTGCCAAACAAATGTAAACAATAGAAAATAACAAGCCTTTAAGTTTTAGAAATATTTCCCTAGTTTAAAAAGAATACCACATTGTGAGGAATTTGTCACACATCACATTTATATTTTCAATATTAATTCATACTGCCATTCTGATACTTTCATGTCCTTAAATATTGGGCTTCGGTTTCTGTATTAGATCAGTAAGTTCAGTATTACTTGAATCCTTTATGTAAATTTTAACTTTTAAAATATTAGAAACTGAAAGAAAATGTTTCTTCATACAGGTGCTGATGGGAAGGGTGCCTGACAGGGGAGGACGGCCAAATGAAATCGAACCACCACCACCCGAAATGCCACCTTGGCAAAAGAGACAAGAAGGCGGCGGAAGGGGTGGTTGGGGTGGTGGAGGTGGTGGTAGAGGAGGTGGTGGGGGTGGAAGAGGTGGCTGGGGAGGGGGTGGGGGAGGGGGTGGTAGAGGAGGAGGTTTCCAAGGTCGGGGAGATTATGGTGGGAGGGGAGACTATGGTGGGAGAGGGGGCTATGGTGGGAGAGGGGGCTATGGTGGGAGAGGTTATGGAGATCCATATGGAGGAGGTGGTGGTGGATATAGAAGATATTAAAAACTACAAAAATTAGCAGTGCTTACTTCTTGATAGATACATTAGGCATAGTGTTCTAAATAACATACTTGAATGTCATCTATGAAGTAAACACCATGTTAGATTCCTTGATACCATTCTTGAATTGGGTTAATATGTAAGAGCATTGTTTTGTACTACTATTTGATTTCTTAGAGTGATGAATTTTTTTTTCATATTCTGTGTACCCTTGAGCATGTCATGTCTTTTTAAAAAAAACCAAAAAAATGAGCAAAGGCTATTTTTAAAAATGTAAATATTTATTACCATCAGACTTGGAAAATGGAAAGTATTTTATTGTTATGATTGAATTTAGATTGTTACCTGTATTTTATTCAGGTTTGAGACACATAAAACAGACCCCGCTTGTTAATAGACTGTTGCCTCATCTGTATTTATTAATTTTACTTCACAAAATAGGGAAAGGGACTGATAGTTTTGTTTGATAGGTAGTTGTCATGACTTGTTTTTTTCTTTTATAGTGATTCCTCTGCCCAGGTTTCTGTTAAAGTTCCATTAATTGAAGCCTGAGTTTACTTTTTGGTTTGCATATTTCATGTATTTTCCAACTGGATTTGAAATCTGTGATTTTGTTTGACAAAGCAAAGTTAGATTGAGGTCAGAATTACTCTACAGGGACAAAGACATGAAACAGTTTTACATGATGGTGTAAAAAATATTCCTATAAATTCTTTCATCATCCTTCAGGTCATCATTTTAGATAATCGGAATATTAAATGGCAGACTGAACTGTATTATGTAGGATTAGAGCAGTAATTTCCAATGTTAATAGATCAGAGGTAGGCTGAAGCATCTCTTGGTAGTTCTCATTCACAGCTAGATTTGGAAAACTCAGGGTGAGAGAAGGGTTATATGTGTTTTGGTGGTTGGAGCAGTCAAAGACTTGGTGATGTAGAGTTGTGAATTTGAATCATGGTACTAGCTGAGGGGTCTATGGATTAAAATGACCAAAGGTCTCAAGGATTGATCTGTCCTCATTTGAGGAATGTGATGCTTGAGTCCTACTCGGGTTGTTTCATAAAGACGTAAATACAAGTGAAATTTGTGGGGAATTTATCATGGGCCTATTGTGAATGGTTTAAGAGGTGGGCCAAGTAATGCATTTTTCTCTTAATGTAGACAGAGAGAAAAAGAGAGAGCCACACAGATTTTTTAAATTCCCACTGTAAAGCCCGTATCTCGACGTAGGCTTCTGGTCAGCACCTGTGCATAACAACTTTCTATGCTCTAACCAACTCAATAGATAGAAAGCTGAGTACCAGTAGACAAATGGTATTTGATATTTGGCAGGTTTTTTGTTTTTATAGTAAACCCTGTGGTGAAATCTAAAATAATGTTAAAACTTTCAAAGTAAATACTATATATATTGCAGTCTTGGCCATGTGTTTTTCAAGATACCCTTCAAAGAAATTAGTATAGGAAAATGAATTTTTTTGGTTATTTGTAAAGTTAGATTATTTTTAAATGTGCTTATATTTAATGAAGAGACTTAATTTTATTTGTAATTGTTGGAGAAGAATGTTTTCCATAATTAAGAAAACACTTTTATCAGTAGTTATGACCTCTGAAAAATAATTTTTAAAAATACATAAGCAGAGTCCACTGGAGTAAAATATTTGAATAGAATTACTAGTTTAAAACAAAACGTCCATTTAAAACTCTTATATTTCTGTCTCATTTCATTTTGGGAGCTTTAGTTGCTGACACAGAAGGGGTTTACAACTACCTTCAAGTTTTATCGCTAAAGGATTATGAATAATGACAGAAACATTAGTTTACAATTTCTGTAAGATTTCTTTGTACCTTCATAGGAGTGCTGTTAGATTATCCACAGGACTCTGTAAATCTTATCTAAGTTTAGCACTTGCTTCTACATTCCTATAAACTCCTCTTAAATAAAAAGCTGAGTGGTCCAGACTCAAATATTTTATTTCTTCTGTGCTAAGATTTTCATGATAATCTTTGTTCAGTAAAAATTTGTAGAAGAGTGTGCTAAGCAATATCTAAAATAGCAGTAAGGTACTCTGGGACCTTAATGTGAAAGGCCATAATGTGAAAATGTTTTATACATTGAGCGCAATACAGATGTAGAGTATGATGAATGCTTCCTAAAGTCCAACACCTTTTGTTTTGTGCTTCCTCTCCATTCCTTTTTGCCTGGTTCTCATTAGTTTTTCCTATTACCTTGTTTTCCCTCCTTTTCTTTTCTTGCCTTGGTTTAGCCTTTGTTATCTAACAGCATCTATAGATAAGTCTTTACTGGGAGTTTCTGGATTAAAGAAGGTAACTGTCCTCACATCTTGTGTGTATAAAGAACATGAGTCTTGTCCATACATAACCACCCACCATTACACATTAGCTCTCAGCAAAAGAGGGGATCGGGTGTTTTCTTTGAAACTATTCCCTTGTGTTCTGCAGAGCAGAGAATCTTTGCCTCACTAAATAGAAAAAACACACATTTTAAACCAAAAACATTTAATTACCTGTATTTGTGTCAAAAGTAGTTTTGAAAAGGCAAAAAAGATTTGTGACCAGAGAATGTTCTGAGCAATCATACTATATATTGTAAGGAGCACAGGACAGATATTTGGAATGGGATAGGGGCTGTAGGAGAGGAAATTTAATCTCTTCTTTAGGTTCAGGTTGTCAGAGTAGCTTCATTATTTTGTATACAGTATTATGAATTGCCAAAATGACAAATACATCCACATCCAAGTGCGTCTTGATCCATTCTGTGCTGGAATCCGAGTGAGTGTGGAATGTTCTCCCTTTTTCATTGGTCTGGTTAAACAGAAAATGGCTGGCGATCAAGGGAAATCACGGCTATCTCTAATCACTAAATAAGCACGAGCACAAATGAATTGCTCTGGGTGGTCTGTACACTAGGTCGAACCATCATCCTCTGCCAATTTCACCCACAGCTTCAAAGGTTCTCTACTTGCTAGTTTTCTTAGAACTGTGGCATTAAAGACCAAAGCCACAGAGAAATGACAGCCTCAGATTTGTCTCCTTCAGTGTTAAGTGTTTATAGACTTAATATTTGGGGGTCTACTGTAAGTCGTCATGCAGTAAGATGGGAAAAGGTTGAATATTTCTGTACTGTTACTTCCTTGTGTTATAAAAATATTTAGAAAAAAATATACTGAATAATTATTAGTTCCTTTGCTTTTCCTTCCAGAAGTGTTTGGTTAGTATGATAGGGGAGTGGTCTCAGCTGTGGATTATAGTAAAAAGTCAGGGGAAGTTTCTACATATTCACAAACTAGAACAAATACAACGCATCTATGTTATAGGGATCCTAATGTCTTTTATCATATAAATATTACACAAAGAAAACTTACATTAGGTATAAAAAAACTTTACAATCTATACATTTGCTTTTTCCTTACAGTTCTTTTACATAATACATTTTTAGACAGAAATTCACAACTAGTAAAAAGGCAAGTCAATTACTAAAGAAAATGAGAAGTGACATTGCTGTTAACAAAGTTTGTCATTGTTTTGGCAGATAAATATATGCCTAAACTTATCTCAAGTCAGTACAAGACAAAAAAGTTTGTATCCTAGGCTTAATAACCAAAAATCTATTCCAGATGATTTCTGTAGATTCCACACAAATATTTACATACTGTACTACTTTGGCCCTAGCTGGGCTGTAAAAACCTGTGAAATTACTGCTTCCTGTCCATTTCAGTGGTAAGTTCCAGAATGCTTGTGACCCTCTAGCCTTGTTAATTTGACTAATTAGGGGACTGACCTTTTGAATTCCTATAGATTACAGATTTTTTATGTAGAAACTAACCTGGAATCTGTATTTTGGTTGAGGGAAAGAAAAATGAAAAAAAAAATTGTTACATGGCTATGTTTAAAAAAAATTGAGCTGTACTATTTTTGGTTTATATCAGAGGAAAAGAATAATGGCCAAGGCTATGAATTTTAAAAAGATTATCATAAACTCATGTCGTTCCCTATAAAGTAAGTAGCAAAGTACAGTAGCTTCTATAAGTTTACATACCAGATGGTGGGATTTTTGAGTTTGGACTTAGGAAAGGGTAAGTCTGTGTGTAAAGTGATTCTTTAAAACATAACGGAAAACTAGTCACTAGCTTTATTACTAAAGCTCAGTACCAGGAGGTATGCAAATGGGAACTAGTCTTAATGGTCTGAATCCTCCAGGGAAGCTACACTGTATATGTACTTTGCATTCTGATTAAGACTTGGTGTTGCTGGCTTTAGGTTTGGAACATCTAATGGTTGGGGTTATGTTCTTGATATGCAGGCCAACTTGTTTATGAATTTCAAGTCAGTTTGGTACCAGGCTTTCCAAGCATGGAAGGTAAGTGTCCCCCCCTGCCCAAAGAAAATGATCATATAATTTTTTTAGAGACAGAGTCTGAAAAAGGAGTTTGTGAACAGTTACCCAGTGAGCTAAATGAGTCCATTTATCATTAACCTTCATTAATAGATAACTCACAGGGCTTGCTCTCGTGATTTTGCCAAATACAATTTACATTGTAAGCAAATTCTTTACCTTATAACAAACTGAACTTTACATCTGTGAATTTGTGTGAATGACTAAAAGTTGTTTAATTTGCTTCCACATTTTATGAAGGAGGAAACAAAATTCCAGGTCACATGCATGCCTGATACTGTATTTACATAATACATATATACATATATACACGCTGTCAGCTGTTGTTGAAGGCTCTGATCCAATTAGCTTATTTCTAAATAGTATTAACAGTGAAGGTAGTATAAGCATAAATTCAGCTCAAAAATAGTTACTTTAAAAAAAAAGAGCTAAACAGACTTTAAAAAAAATTGCCATAAAGTCCTAATTCTATCCACTGTAGATTATATGAGGACAAACATCATGTTTGCCTTATGTTTATTTTAGCTATTTATCCAGTCATGTATGAGATGATAATAGCCATGTTTTCAGGCATTTAATTTGATTACTTATTTTATTATGACTTTGAGACTAAAACGACGAGTTGATCTGCAACTGGATAATGTCATCTGGTTGACTAGGCCCCCACAATTTGTGCCTATATCTCTAGAAGTTCATTTCTAGATAGATATCCTCGTGTGTATGAGTGCTGTGAGGAAGGACAGGGGAAAGGCTAATTGATTAGATTTGAGGTAGTGAATTGGGAACCAGATTCATAAAGAATGCTGGAATGTAGAGGAAGTGAATCTACTTTAATATTATAACTAAGCTTTGGATGGAACAAAGTAAATCCCTCAGTTCACAGAAAACCCCGGGGAAGGAAGCAAATTCATTTACCAGGGATTTTAGTTCTAAGGAGGCAGCAGCCGGGCAGGCCACATAGGAGAAGCTACCTTGTCAGAAAACTATAGTCACATTATCATGCTTTTGCCATTAGTCTCAGGGAAGAAAAGTTTGTGGTATGAATGGAAAGAGTTTGCATTCTTCAGTTTTCCTCCTTTGATTCAACTGGCTGGAAGAGAAAAACAGTGTCACACACATTGGGGGCGGCGGGGGGAGACTGACTAGCTTTTCCTTTTTAAAGTACCCTTTAAGGTTCCCGGGGCTCTTTGTGTGAATTGGTTTGGGAAGTGAGATCTGTGATACACTTATCTACAGATTGTGGTCCTGGAGTTTGGGGGCTAAGAACAGTCACCCTGTTCCATCTGAGCTAAGACATGATTGCTTTTTGCAAGTTGGAGGCTTTCTATTTTCTTCTGTGCATATTTCAGTTGGATCTTTAGAGCATCATTATCTGCTTTCAGTGTATTTATTTCCTAAAGAGAAAGAAGAATGAAGTATGTTAATAAAGCAGCAATGAATAGCAAATCAGTTACAATATTGGGAGTACTATACTTGATTGACATCTCCCATTCATTGTGGCTGAGCATTAAAAACTATTTTCAAGACAGTTATTTTACCCTGAATAGAAAATAACAAGTTAAACATCAAATGAGCATGTGCAAATAGCAATTAGTGTTTGTTAATCATATCAAAGATGCTAATGGCTAACAGGCAGAATAAACTATTCCTGGGCTATAGGTGGATAATGACAAAACCTTTGAGGTTGTGTAAGCAGGAGACCTACACTTGGCAGAAATAGTCTCTGGTCTGGTTTGAGGTATGAAAGTAGTCACTCAGAACATAGTTCATTTTCTCCAAGTGTTTTTACCCCCAAATCATTGAAAACGAATGAACTCTTTTCTTAAAGACAGGAATTTTATGCCATCCTCTAAACTGGGATCTAGTTATCTAATTTTCAGTGATTTAATTATATGGACACCAGTTGGTTTCCAGTCTTGACTTTTTTTTAATTGAAATACATTTGACACATAACATTATGCAAATTTAAGGTGTACAACATGTTAATTTGATAGTTATGTATTGTAATATGATTGCCACTGTATCTATAATTAACACCTCCATCATGTTACATAATTATCCTTTTTAGTAGTTGGAATAATTCTAGTATTAGCAAGTTGGATGATTTTAATACAACATTGTTGTCTATAATTTCTGTAGTGCGCGTTATATCTCGGGCTAATTTACCACTTGTAAGTTTGTACCCTTAAACAACATCTGTCCTATCTTACCACCCCTATTGCCTGGTAACCACCATTTAATTCTCTGCTTTTACAAGTTTGGCTTTTAAAAATTCTATATATAAGTGATACAATACAGTACTTGTTTTTCTCTGACTTATCTCATTTAGCCTAATGTGCTCCAGGTTCATCCATGTTGTCACAAATAGGAAGATTTCCTTCTTTTTATGGCTGAATAGTATTCCACTGTATACGTGTAGCACATTTTCTTTATCCTTTCACCTGTCTATGGACACTTAGGTTGTTCGGTATCTTGGCCATTGTGAATAATGCTGCAGTGAACATGATGGTGCATTTGTTTTCGAGTTAGTGTTTTCACTTTCTTCTGATAAATACCCAGAAGTGGAATTGTTGGATCATAAGGTAGTTCTCCTTTAATTTTTTGAGGAACCTCCATATTTTCCACAATGGATGTAGATGTGCCAATTTACATTCCCACCAGCAGTGCACAAGGGTTCCCTTTCTCCATGTCCTTGTCAGCACTTATTGCTTATATTCTTGATGACAGTCTTTCAAGCAGGTATAGAGGTGATATCTCATTGTAGTTTTTAAAAAATTTATTGTTGAAACTATTACAGATGTCCCCTCCCCCCATTGATCCCCTCCACCCTGCATCCCTCCTGCTCCCCCAGGCCTTCTCCACACTATTGTCTGTGCCCATAGGTCATGCATATATGCACCTAAGTTATTTGATTAATCTCCACACTTCCATCTGAAACTCGTCTGACTGCTCCATGGTTCTATATCTCTATTTTATTTATCAGTTTAGTTTTGATTTGCATTTCCCTGATTAGTGATGATGAGCACATTTTTATGTACCTGTTGGCCATCTGTACGTCTTCTTTGGAAAAATGTCTGTTTAGTTCATTTGCCCATTTTGTTTTATCTTCACCTGAGGATATGTTTGTTGATTTTAGACAGAGGAAGGGGGTGGGGGGAGAAACACTGATGTGAGAAACATAAATCGGTTGCCTCCCGTATGCCTCCGACTGGGGATCGAACCTGAAAACCTTTTGGTGTATGGGGCAACACTCCAACCAACTGAGCTACCCAGTCAGAGCTGCCCATTTTTTAATCGGATTTTTTTGG
The DNA here is from genome assembly GCF_964146895.1 of Miniopterus schreibersii. Taxonomy (NCBI): domain Eukaryota; kingdom Metazoa; phylum Chordata; class Mammalia; order Chiroptera; family Miniopteridae; genus Miniopterus; species Miniopterus schreibersii. Next base: position 141,278,754 of record NC_138101.1, read on the forward strand.
TTATTAGTTGTATGAGTTTTTTACACACACACACCTTATCTGACAGTTTGCAAAAATGTTCTCCCATTAGATTGCCTTTATCATTTTGTTGTTTTGCTTTGCAAAATCTTTTAGATTTGATGTAGTCTGTCTCATTTGTTGATTTTTTCCTTTTGGTATTTTTACTTTTGGTGTCATATCCCCCAAAAAATCATTGCCAAAACTAATATTGAGGAGCGTCTTCCCTGTTTTCTTTCAGGAGTTTTATAATATCAGATCTTATGTTTAAGTCTTTGATCCATTTTGAGTTAATTTTTGTGAGTGGTGTAAGACGTCCAGTTTCCTTGCTCTGCATGTTTTTTTCCAGTTTTCCCAAAACCACTTGTTGAAGAGACTATATTTTCCCCATTGTGTGCTCTTGGTTCCTCATCGAATATTAGCTGACTGTCCAAGCAGGGGTTTAATTCTGGGCTCTCTTTTCTGTTCCATTGGTCTATGTGTTTATTTTTGTGCCAGTACCATACTGTTTTTATAATTGTAGCTTTGTAGTGTATTTTGAAATCAGGGTGTGTGGTACCTCCAATTTTTTTAAAAATCAGGATTGCTTTGGCTATTTGGGGTCTTTTGTGGTTCCATATAATTTTTAGGATTGTTTTTTCCATTTCCTGAAGAATGCCATTGGTATTTTGATGGGGACTGCATTGAATCTATAGATTGCTTTGGACAGTGTCGATATTTTAACAGTATTAATTCTGCTAATCCATGAGCACAGGTGTCTTTCCATTTATTTATGTCTTCAGTTTCTTTCAGCAAAGTCTTGTAGTTTTCATTGTACAGATCTTTCACTTCCTTGGTTAAATATAGTCTAAGTATTTTTTTGTTTTTGATGCCACTGTGAATGGGAAAGTTTTATTTCTTTTTTAGATGTATAGAAATGCAACTGATTTCTGTATGTTGATTTTTGTATCCTGCAACTTTACTGAAATTGTCGATTAGTTCCAACAGTGTTTTGGTTGAATCTTTGGGATTTTCTATATACAGGCTCATATTGTCTGCAGATAATCCTGTTTTGGATGACTTATTTATTTTTCTTGTTTAATCTCTCTAGCTAAGACTTCTAGTACTATATTGAATAAGACTGACGAGAGTGGGCTTATGTTGAACCATCCTTGCATCCCAGGGATTAATCCCACTTAGTTATGGTGTATAATCCTTTTTATGCGTTCTTCAATTCAGTTTGCTAATTTTTGTTGATAATTTTTGTATCTGTATTTATCAGTGATACTGTCTACAGTTTTCTTGTGGTGCCCTTACCTGTCTTTGGTAATAAGGTAATAATTGTGCCCTTGTAGAATGAGTTTGGAAGTATTCCCTCCTCAAGAGTTTGAGAAGGATTGGTGTTAATTCTTCTTTGAATGTTTCGTAGAATTTGCTAGTGAAGCCATTTTATCCTGGGGTTTTCTGTGCTGGGAGGTTTTTCATTACTATTCAGTCCCTTTGTTATTAGTCTGTTCAGATTTCTATTTCTTTCTGATTCTATCTGTGTAGATTGTGTGTTTCTAGAAATTTATCCATTTCTTTTAGGTTATCTAATTTGTTAGCATATAATTGTTCATAATAGTCTCTTGTGGTCTCATGAATTTGTGTAGTAACAGTTTTAATATCTCCTTTTGCATTTCTAATTTTATTTGAGTCTTTTTCTTAATCTGGCTAAAGGCTTGTCAGTTTCAATCTTTTCAAAAAAATCAGCTTTTAGTTTTGTTGGGCCTTTCTGTTCTTTTTCTTGTCTCTCATTTATTTCTACTCTGATCTTTATGATTTCCTTCCTTCTGCTAATTTTGGGCTTGATTTTTGTTTTGTTCTTTTAGTCCTAAGAGATGTAAAGTTAGGTTGTTTGAGATCTAATTTCTTACGATATGCATTTGTTGCTGTAAACTTTCCTCTTGGAACTGCTTTTGCTGCATCCCATAAGTTTTGATATGTTGTATTTCCATTTTCAAGGTGATTGTTTATTTCCCATTTGATTTTTTGACCCAATGATTGTTCAGTTTCCATATATTTGTAAATTTTCAGTTTTCCTCTTGTTGATTTCTAGTTTCATACCAGTGTGGTCTGAAAATATAGTTATGATTTCAATCTTTAAATTTGCTGAGATTTGTTTTGTGCCCTATCATATGATCTATCCTGGAAAATGTTCCCTGTGCTCTCAAGAATATATATTCTGTGGCTAGTGGATATAATTTTCTATATATGTCTGTTAAGTTGATTTGTTCTAGAGTGTGGTTCAATTCTAACATTTCCTTGTTAATTTTCTGTCTGGATGATCTATCCATTGCTGATAGTGGGGTATTGAAGGCCCCTACTATTATTGTATGGTCTCTTTCTCTCTTTAGATCTGTTTTTGCTTAATATATTTTGGTGTTCCAGTGACGGCTGCATATGTATTTACAATTGTACCTTTTCTCATTATTGTTTTTGGCTTGGAAGTATTTTGTCTGATATAAGTATGGCTACAGTCACTTTGTTTTGGTTTCTACTCACATGGAATATCCTCTTCCATCCCGTCATTTTGAGCTATGAGTCTTTAGAGCTAAAATGAGTTTCCAATAGGTAGCACATAGTTGGGTCTTTTGTTTTTCAATCCATATGTCCACTCTTTGCCTTTTGATTGGTGAATTCAATCTATTTATATTTAGAGTGCTTATTGATGTATAAGGACTTACTACTGCCATCTTATTGTTTGCCTTCTGGTTGTTTTGTATCTCCATTTTTTCTTTTCCCTACACTTACTTTTGTAAAGTGATGGATTTCCATGGTAATTTGTTCAGTCTCTCTTTTTTATGTTTCATAACTTTACTTTAGATTTTTGCTTTGTGGTAACCATGTGGCTTATAAAAAACATATCATAGATAAAATAGCACGTTATTGTCATTTGCCTATAAATTTTCTACCCTTTTACTTCTCCCTTTTTATATTTTTGATGTCACAGTTTACCTCTTTATGCTGTGAATTCATTGAGAAATTAGATAATAGTTCTTTTTAATACTCCTTTAAGTCTTTATACTATAATAAGTGGTTAACACACCTTTCTAATATATAGTTACAGTTTTCTAATTCTGTTTATTTTTCACCTTTGCTAGAGTAGTGTAGGAAAGTAGGTTATTGGGTCAACAGGCAGTTTTCAAATACTCTTCTGTAGGGTTAATACTAATGTACTTCCTTTTAGAGTTAAAGCTCACGGTGAGCTGTGGATGTGGCTATTGAATTGCAGACAGACTGGTCATGGTAAGGATTTTACTTAATAGGAAAGTGGGACTTACTGTTTTTCTAAAACGGAATTGTGAATTCTTTTCCCTAGGTCCGTATGACAAGAAAAAAAGTAAAGAGAGGCAACTGGGAAGTTGGTGAGAGGGTTTATGAGTTCTGGTATTAGTGGGTAGGAATTACTCTGGCCTCCCTCATCTGAAATATTTCCACCACACTCTTTTTGCAGCAAGTAGTAGTGCTGCCAACACCACTGTTCCTTTTCATGGGTGTGTACAACACCCAGATCTGAAGCAGATGTTAGAGAGCATACAGAGTCCTCGCCCTGTATTTCACAGAGGACCAAACAGGCCACAGAGTTTAATAGGCAGGTAGTGTAAGAAACATCTTGGACTAGAAACACAAACCTTTGTAAAGATCTTTCTTCTCTTGAGTTCGCTTTTTAAGATTTCTTTCATTTTTCTTCAAAGTTACTTTTGGCAGTTTCCACCTTTTCATTGACTTAAAGCATGTCTTAAAATAGAGTGAGCAAGAGAGTACCTTTCATCTGTTCTTTTCTCATATGTTCCTCCTAGTATGTCCGTAACTTGTTTCTTTAAACATGTCTCTAACTCAGATCCTGGAGTCTGCCAGGAAAGGAACAACACTGAGAACAAGGCGGGAATCCTGAGGCCATCTTGCAGTTTCAGTGCACCGTGTAGAATTATGTAAGAAGTTCTGCCTAGGTGGATGTTGGCTTTATATTTATAACTATAGGCCTCCAAAAACATTGCCAACCTTGATTTTTTTTTTTTAGGGGGGCGGGAAAGGCAGATAGACATTCCTCCCCTTTAATAAAGTGAATGATAATGTTGGGTCTAATGTAGCCTATGTCTAAAATGACTTATCTGCCATTGGTAAGAAACTACTGTCCCCATGACAAGAAATCTGTCTAAGCCAGCTTAGTGTAAGCTTTGTACCCTAAACAAAAAGAAGTACATTAGTAATTGACCCTAGAGAGTAGAGTATTTGAAAACTGCCTGTTGTTCCATCTCCTACTTTCCTTTTTTAACCTTATCATCCCCTTCTCACATCTTTGGCAGCGTATTCCCAAACTCCTGTTCTCCATTAGGTCCCTTATTAGACACTATGAGCCTAACAGAAAAAAGCAGCTCCCAGTAGTATAATTCTTACCATTTTATAGGTTACATTGCTAGATATATTTGGCTATGCACTTGCCAACTACTACTGACTTAGCTCTTCTAACATATGTAGAGATCAGCACATTATCTGATGTTAGAAATTATTCCCCTCATTTACATTAAGAGGGAGGCTTTTTCTTTGGCGAGTTATAATACTTTTTTTTTTTTTTTTTGGTAGCACACAGATCACCTACCTTCCTTAAGGAAGATGCCTAGGCAACCATGAAGGCCCCAAAGCATAGCCCTGACGGACAGAGTAAAAGGTGTAAGGAAGGAGGACTTAGGAAAGGTCACTTTCAAGTCCCATCTAGAAAGGGGAGTGGTGCCAGCACGGCAAAACGGATCGGTAGGAACTGTCTTCTCCTCAAGGAGCCTGTTGTGAACAGTTTTGGGCCCTGACGCTAGCACTTTGAAATGGCACCTTTAGGCAGTAGGGAGCCCTGTACATACCCGGTTGTGGCCATGTAATGTGACTTGGCCCCCACACATTTCCCTGAGAGAAAGCCTGAATCCCTCTTTTCCTTTCTTTTCTTGCTTTATTCTGCTAGTAACCAACCTGCACTGAACCTTCAGTTTACGTGCCCTCCCCTGGTTTAGCCCCGCTTCTCTGAGAGAGTCTGCAAAAAGGAAAAGGTACCTGTTCCAGCTCTTGGTAGGTTGGGAGTCTGAGGTGACGGAGCTCCTCCTTTGATTTCATGAAGGATTCTTTATTCTCCCACTTGACAAAAGCCCGCTTTCTGACCAAGAGTGGACTGGGGCATGGAGAGGTAGGACTGGGAAGCACGTACAGAGTGTCCTGGGCTGTCTTCCTTGGGGAAGACAGTGCAAAAGGATCAGAAGGGCCCTCACTGCCAATCCAAGGCAGTGATTCGGTCTGGGTGGCCTTGTGGGCGACAGTCCTCTTTAGCCGAACAGAAATCTTCTGTGAGGACACTCCCATGAGCATTATGGTCCGATCTTTGCTTTCTTCACTTTGTTCCACAGCCTCCCCATTATGGAATGGAAAAGGTCCATCCTCAGGAGCTGTAGGAAGACACATGACATGTTAGTGCTCTGGGTAAGAAAAGCAGACTCAGATTGACACAGTTTCAAATGAGATCTTTCTTATTGTTACAGGAATGCCAGAGGCCCAAAGTGGACTCATTTTCAGTCACCCATTTAGGGGATGAAGAGGACTTTGCAGGCCAAACTATGGCCACTGGTATCAGGCTGTATTCACCCTGAGGAAAGGGTATCTTTTTCTGTTTGCACAAAGGTTGCCTAGAGGGTTTCTGTTTCTGCAGAAAAATGGAAGCCCCTGCCTCAGTGCTGTCATGTTTCATAAATACCTTCAGTAGACCCTGGGATTTGGTCCTGATACAGGGGGCCTTGAACAGCTGGTAGGAATTCTCTGTGGCACGTATTGCCCATTTGTACAATAGGCACAGCTTAACTGTGAGAGGGAAGTTCTAGCTTTGTGGAAGTGTATCAAAATCTATTGCCCTCCTTTGATACTGATTAGAAAAGGAGAGAGGAGTCATTCTGGTTTTCTTCTTAGAACCAACAGCCTGACCCAGGGCCAGCCTAGAAATTAACCAGAAGTAGTAAGTTCTTGGAGAAAGAGAGTAGGAGTGGACGAATTTGAGATGGGTAGTAGACTTTAAGATAGACAGCAGATCATCTGTTTACTGCTTTGCAAAGACAGCAGTAATTTTAAAGTATGCTTTCCTATTAGAATTTTACATAGCTATTTCTGTTCCCCATCTTTGCGTTGGTATAGCCAAATGGCTTCTGGACAATGAAAGTTCTCTACTTAGCATTTGTAATGTGAATCAACAGTTGTAATATTAGAAACCTTTTAAGGATCCTAGTTTAATTTTTCCCTACAGGAACATAATTTAAATTAGCATTAAATATTTACCCAAATAAAGCCCAAAATTATACGGTTATTTAAATACCAGAACAAATTGTTATATTCACTCTAAAATAATTATGCTTTCTTTTCTGGAGGCATAGGATGAGTATAAAAAGGTATATAGCCTTTTCCAGACTTCACAGTTAGACACCAGACCTCTGTGTTACTCTCTGCCACTTTCCTCCCATGAAAATTTGGATTTTATGTGACAGTTGTGCCCAAAGATGATGTATAACTCTTAAAATACAGGGTGCATTGTATACAGGTGTGTCTTCCATAATGGGATTTGTGCTGGTTTCCATTAAGAGACAGATAAAAGTAATCTTTTCTCCCTGAAAACTTCACCCTTCTCATTGCACTTTCTAAATGAATGTTCCCAGTGCCTCCTTACTGTGGAGCAGATCTTTGGCTCCCAATGAGCAGAGGTTGAACGTTGGCCCCACAGAGGTGCTGTTCTCTGTGAGAGCTGCTGAGTTCTTGGCTCGCTTCTTGCACTCGAATACAACCAGGTCTTTGCATTGCTTGTGGCAGTTCATCCCGCAGTCTGTGGACAAGACACCTGGTCAGAAGGGCTTTCAGTTTCTTCCCTACGGTCTCAAAACTGCATTCTTACAGGGCCCTCTTGTCACACATGCCATCCTATCTTGTGGAGCTAGGACACCTAGCATTGCTAATGAACCCAGAATTCTCATTTGGTCAATCCTGGGTTGCACAGTTTTGTCGTAGCCCCTATCATGAGTCTCAGAAGCATCATCTTTCTTTGGAGGGAAGACGTGGTTCGGTTTTCCCACACATACTGCTTACTCTAAGGAGATCCTCTGCAGGCTCCCAGCTGTTAGGGCTTATTCTTCCTTCCCTGCAGTAAAAGGTCTCCTTTCCTTCATGAGGTATCTACTGATAAAATGGAAGCTGACAAGGGCCTTTGGCAGTCACTTCTGTTCCAAAAGTGATTCTATGCCTTTCATTGGGGATCCACCTCTCAAGGCCTTATGGGAGCATAACCTCCTGCCAGCCATCCCTCTTTCCAAGGTGGAGAGAGGATTTTGTAAGGGGAAGCTGCATAACTGGTCACCCAGGCACTCCTCTCGTGTGGTGGCAGTCACACTCAGGAGTTCCCCTAGGAAAGCCAGTTTAAGGAGGAGGCTGTGCTGAGAAGCTGCGGGCTGAATGGACAACTACTATGAGTAAAAACAATGCTTTATTATAGGAGAACACCTAAGACCAGGGAAAACAATGCAAGTCAACAGAGCTGCGCCTTACGTACCTTTACATCGATATCCTTGCTTGATCACGCCCCAGAGCTGTGAGACAAGAGACAAAATACGCCACACGTCACTCATCTATCTGGTAGGAGGCTAGGAGCTGACATCCACCCTTGATTTTCCCTCATTCTACTTTTCTACCTCAAGTGGGAGGGAAACTTCATTTCTCTCTCACATGTATTGTCCCTCCTGACCTTAAATTGAAAACAGGAAGGATTCGTGGTTATCAGTCACATGTTCTCAAGAAGCTCATAGGTTTTATGAGCCAGGCCTTCTCTAGGCCATAAGTTGAATCGTAGGACAAACAGGCTTCTAGGGACCCCAGACCAAGAACAAGTCTGGGGTGAGGGACTAGGTTTGGGAGGAAACTGCTGGTCAGGGTGGGACAGAGCACAGGCAGAACCCAGATGACTTCTTAAAGGTAGTTCCTTTTGAAGTGCGGAGGGGTGATGATGATGTTGCCTATTTATTTTTCCTAACATTTGGAACAGCATACGAATATATAATACTTAAAAATATATATACCGAATTTAATTCTTCCTTACCATTTACCCAAGGCCTTGTACCAGAGAGAAAAATAAATCAGGAAGGAATGGGTAAAGATGAGGGCCAGTGAAGCCATACATTTGAGGACCTGGTTATTCTAGGTGTTTGCTTAGGCTCTAAGCTGGGATCACTTGATAAGGGTTGTGAGGTCTGTGCCTGTCTTAGTTATTTAACTTGTCTGATACTCCTCCCCAAGTTCAACCCTGAGGCACTCTAAGAAGAACTTACAAATCCAGCACAGTTGTCACAGAAAGTAGGCTTCAGGTAGGTTGTCTCTTGGAAGTTGTGAGGAAAGCCCAGGCCCAGCTTGGAGTAGATTGAGCTGGCCCTCATGAAGTAGGCCGTGATCTCTTCCCTGCTGATGAGGCCTTCCCTGCAGTGGACGACAGACCAGGATGTGAGGGGGGTCAAGGGTGGCTTCCAACCCTAGAAGTTCACCTTTCTTTTCATCCCTGAATGTTAGTACAGGAGGTGTTACCTGGTCATTGCTGCCATGAGCCCTCCTCTTAATCATACACGAATAGTTTGTAATAAGTAGTCGAGACAGCATTACTCATTTTTATAGAGTTCTTTGGCTAACCTAGGTTTTCCCAACTAATTTAACCACTATCTACAAGACTTAAAAAAGAAATGATGGAAAAATTGTGTGTATAGGGAGAAAAATACCTTATGATGCAGTTTCTGACTTCAGAAAGTGCATAATACATACCTGGAACCCACCAACCATATATTTGGTTTTATATAGAGAATGAAGATAAAACTTATATAACCTTGCAAAAAGTAAATACGCAGGTTATTAATAAATATTAGTTTCTCATATAATCTGTAAGGACAAAACAAGAAGGAAGACTAAACTTTTAAAATTTCATAGCTGACTATTCCTAAACTGGCTTCATGGTCTCTTGTGGTCCAAACCAAAGCCAGGTAGGCATTCATTTGATGATTGCTCTCTCAGCCCCAATATCTTAGCCCTAGTATTAAGTGATCAGAGCAGCAGCACATCCAAGTTTATAAGTTCTTCTAGTGACACACCACACACTGCTTTTACCAAAGGACTCATAACCACATGTTCCCCTATGCAAGCTCTCACCTGTCTTTGTCCATCACACAGAATGAAAATGGAAAACTTGCAGCAATTTTTTCAAATTCTTCCTGAGAAATGTATCCATCTTGGTCATGATCATAGTTCTTGAAGACAGACTGTGAAAAAAGGAAACCAATCATTTCTTCCTTTAGATAAACGACAAAGGGGTTAAGAATGAGAGGAACAAGGGAACATGCTTGCGAAGCTGCTGCAACGATGTGTGGTCACATCTGGGCGTGGCCAGGTGCTTTCGATGCATTAGCATACCGTTACTCCGCCACCTTGGCTAGTGTGCTCCTCGCTCATGCCCAGAGGATGCTCTCCCTTCACTCTGCCCTTCACTGCTGGGCTCAGATGGCACCTTCTCTGAAGCTTTAGCTCCACTGGAAGTGCACCTTCCCCATTCTTGTCCTCAGCTGCTCATTGCCCTGTCACTTTCTGGCTCACTCTTTTCTGTTGTTATGCTGGAATGGTCTGAATCAAGTACTGCCAAGATTTTCAGATTCTCATTACCTTTTACTCAAACCTTTTCCAACACCTTTCTGCCCCCAAATCAACTGGCAACCTTTAAATATATACTGTCCTCCTAGGTCTTTAAGAGGAGGCTCACCTCCCCCCATCTAAGGCCAAAATGTGTTGGCACAATGTAACTCCTGGACGGTTCTAGAGCCACAGTATGAGAAACGTGGTTCCCTGTGCTCACATAGGAGTGAGTTTCAAGTTTCTCACCCTGTTTCTACTGCTGCACCCCCTCCCCTTCTCCCGACATAGAAAACGAAGCCTGGCTGTACTTACATCCACCATCCGCTGGACGTGTTTGCTTATAGTCTTTGGGTCCGGTTTGGGAGACACTCCAGAGGCCCAGTCCACTACTACTGGTGGCTTTGAAGGTGTTAGTGGCTAAAATGAAATACACAGAGACATCCCCGTGACAAATGCAATATAATCCACAGCTCCTTCCTTTCTCACTACCTGAGGGCTGCGGACAACCCCCAACTATGTGCTGTGGCAAGGAGCAGAGAGCCCACACCCTGAAATTTAGAACGGTAATCCTAGCTAACACGAGCACTGTGTCTTCCTGTTTACAAGATGTTGCTCACATACATTATCTCCATCTACAGATAAAGTTCTCAACCTACCTTTGTTTCAATTCCCTCTCTTCAAACCTTTGTCAAAGCTACCAACAAAGAGTAAAGAGGGTCACTTAAACTCCCTCTCTGTTCTCTCTCACTATTTAGTAGAGAGATAGATGAGGCGGAAAATAGCTAAAAGGCAGGAAGACACATAAGAAAAATCCGAGGCCTATACAAGCTGAGATGGAACCCACTCTTAAGTATTTAAGACTTGGCCCAAATTGAAATGTCTTCTAAAAACAAGAAGGTACCCTTTCCATTGAAATGCCTTCTAACATTCTGAAAATGGGATCTATCAAATATTTTCAGTGAACATCTTCCATTACAGTAGGAAGGTAGAACTTGATCTTCGGTATAGACAATGAAATTTAGCTACCTGAACAGGTAAGCTGAATTTCACATGTCCAGGCAACTCCCTTCCCTTGAGTACCACTTGTTTTGGGGCTGGGAAGCTTCCCAGGACACTGTGGGGAAGTATTGGTCATTTAGAAGGTAGATGGGTACTTAAACCTGCCTGTAGGGAACCGGGGCCAGGTATCCTGTGATGTTCTGACTGCAGCTCGAGGACCGTGCTGTTTGTGGTCCTCTCTGCACAGGGGGTCAAAAGACTTAATAGCCTGCTCTTTCTGACCCAGGGACTGTAGCACAATGGGGCTGCTCTATCTACCAAGCTGGAAATCCTCTGAAGTTAGCTTCTGATAGTGTGCATATTGCTCGCATTTTCATCAACAAATCACAGAAGGGACACTAATGTGGGGACACTTTATAGTAAATAGGAGGGGGAGGGGGAGGTACTGGCCCACAGTACTCTCTCCCATCTCTAATGTAAACCACTGACTCCACCACTCATTCATGCTCTCACGACATTTAGTTAGTTACGGTTCACACATCAGTTACCCCTTCAAAAAGACTAGGCTCTTTGGTGAGGAACTGTTCCTCACACAAATGTTGAAGCTTTCTCTGTTCCTAGCATAAGGCTGGGCACACAGTAGAAACATAATACTCTTATGAAACTGAACTGAAAGTCTGTTCCTTCAGATGAATACACCTGTTACCTGCAAGAATCGTAATAGGAAAACTCACTGGAGCTCTGTGGTTCCTTGGTTCCCGGGCATAGGAAAGCTCATAGATTTCATCTTCAGTGTAGTAGAGATCTAGGGATAACTGTGGATCAAAACAACAGGGTTAACTGTTAGGATGCTAGATTTCTTTCTTGGTTCTTCCTTACCAGTGGTGTACTCTTCTAGGCTCTTAGTAGTTTTTTTTTAAATTCGCAATAGGGCCAACATTCTTAATTGTTAAAATGTTTTTAAATTTTGGAGAAGTCTCAAGATGGTCTCACTTAAACTACAGTTTAATCTCTAAGCCTTTATGTAGACTTTAGGCCCTATGTGGTCAAAAGGTCCACACTTCACTTGTTCTATCCCCGAGCAGAGAGATGATCTGAAAGAATAGTTTGCATGGCCTGATACTATAAAAACTTGATTATCGCACCAGAACCCAGTTTAAATAATGGTATTATTAAACAATATTAAGAGTTAATAAATTCCACATATATATTAGAACTACAACATTTTAGAGGAGAGAGGTCTTACAAATAATCTTGTTCTGAACCTATAATCTATGGATGGGCTTCAGGAGGTTCAGAACTCAAAAGTATCTGTCTTATGTATATTTTTCTGGGATGAAAAGCTTTCATCAGAGGATTTGTGATCCCCCAAAGTTAAGATTCTGTACATCTTTCCACAGATGATGGTGTGTAAGGCCAAGACCAAGGCTGCCTGGCCATTAGAGAAAGGGCTAGGATTAGACACCAGCTGGATGCAAAGCCCGGGGCTCTATCAGAATCATCCTGTGAGGTAGGAAGAAGCTATACTTACTCCATTCTGCAAAAAAAGCACATTAAAGACTGTATAACTTCAGAACTGAAAGAGAAGTTTGAAGTTAGCTCCTAGACGAATCCTTCTGGTTTTACAGAGGAGGAAACGGGGCTTAGAGTTATATGCCCGCAGTCACACAGCTGGTGAGCTGCAGAACTGCAGGTCTGGAAGGCAGTCATCTGATCCCCCTGCACTCAAAGTTCAAGTCCTGGTCCCTGCACTACTGAAGTGTTCACTTCCCCTTGACTTGAATACCTCCAGGAACAGGAATCCAAATAATGAACCTGTGTTTTTTTTCTCGTTGCTTGTCCTTTTTTATGAGAACACACAGTCTCCATCTCTTACCAAGCCCGTGTCCTGATCTGCTCTCAGCTCCTCCCACAGAGCTTAGGACTGACTGCTTCTGCAGGAAGAGGGGAACACTCCTAGGAGTTGGAAGGGCATACTGCTGAAGAGGACAGCCACTGGGGTCCTAATCCCTGGGTCTGAACCCAGGCTCTACTGCTTATTAATGTCTAGTCCTCTGGACAATTATGTCTCTGTGCCTCCATATCCCCATCCATAAAAAGGGTAATAGCAGTATCTACTTCCTAGTTTGTATGAGGATTAACTGAGCTAATATTTGGTAAGGTGCAGAGAGTGGTGCCTGACACCCAGTGCTTATTTATCGTCTCCCAGGTGAGCCTCACCGTCAGCAGGTGCACCAAGTCCTTGTTGGCCTCCAAGGGTGGGGCCACCTCCTGCAGCTGGACCAGTTCGTTGATATGATTGTAAAGGGCCAGCAGCTTGTGGACGTTCACCTTCCCATCCTCCAGGTAGTCAGGCATGGCTTCATACAGGGAGATGAGGTCCTTGAGATGCACCCCCAGGATGGGGATCTTGAAGTGGGTGCACTCCCCATAGGCTCGCCGGTAGTTGTCATAATTTCTACAGGAGGACAGTAGTTCTGTCATCTCACCCAGGACCTGAAAAGCAGAAGAGGAGACCCAATCACTGCAGGCAGGTTTTACTGTCTGCAGTGGCCACCTTGTCTGCTTTCAGCCTCCACCATGATTGGACCCCATCCCTAATCTGTTGGGCAGGGGTGCAGATCATGATCCCAAATGAACACTCCAGCTTATGGCACAGAGTGCAGTTACAAACACAGGTGTGCTTTACTTGATTCTACTACACAACTGGAAAATTTTAAATGTCTTATCTTTTTTACACTAAAGTTTTTTCTTAAAAAATAAGCACCTGATATAAAAATCAAAAAGGTACAAGAGTACACAGTGACTAATGTGTCCCTCTGACCTCTGTCCCCAGTGTCTTGGGTCCTAGAGACACCACATTCCTTAGCATTTGGAATGTGGGATTAGAAGTGCTGAGGGTGCTGGCATGGGGGAAAGCAAGCAGAGCTTTGTTCTGCATGCTGCGCTCTGTGGGCCTTCTCTCATGACTCAACACAGGCTTAAGTCTAGGAAGCAGGTGACATTCCATTCACTGACTGAAACCCTGACCTGGAGAGAATGAATAGAGCAGACCAATTCCCAGCAGAGGATGGGGCAGAGGCCCCGTCCCACCCTGGGCCCTGGAAGGGGCAGGGCTGCTCACCACAAAACGGGAACAACCAGATCTGGGGTTCTTTCCAAACACCCTGGCTCAGGTCAGCCAGCGGCTCACAGAACCCCACTCCCCATGTACTGACCAGCTTTCTCAGAAGACTGTCTGCCAATCATGTTACAACACAAAATTACCATTGTTAACACTGTGCCGGAAATTCTTTTAATAAAATTGTGGCCTAAGAAGAGCCTGAGGTTCCAGAGTTAGCCCCACTCAGTCACTCTGAGCTGGAGAGCGCCCCCTCCTCATACACCCTTAGCAAACAGTGCTGGGGAGTGTGAGTAGGGAAGGTGCTCAAAGATGAGACTAACAGCAAAAAATAATGTTTCTGTTCTTAGAAGGTGAAATAAATGATGGGGGGACACTTGCTTTAATGCTAGACTTAACTAATTCATTCTGCACACCACCCAGAGGGGCAGCAGCTACAGACAAGGAAACACTGGTATTGGGGACCCCGAGCGGGAGAGGAGCGAGCTGTATCTTATAAGTGAGATGACACGAAGGCACATAATCTCTGTGACTACCTCCTTCTGTCACCTCTGTGACATGGGCAATCTATTCGGCTGTCCTGCCTGGTCTCAGAAGAACTATTACAGAACTACTAGAGAATTATGAGGTGCCCAGACCACTGGGAGGAGTGGGTCATTTTCCTCGGAGCCGAGCCCTGTGAGAGCAGGGATGGTTGATTAGAGGCTCCCCAAAGAAGGCTGCACACCTGGGAAAATGGATGGGATAACGAGGCACAGAGGTCTCTCCCTAAGAAGGGAGTCTCTGTGTCAGCTTGGGAGGATTGGGGTTTGAGATTAGGAAGGGAGGGCTGGTCCTCTTACATGAGATGAAAATGCTCAGAGCAGTCATGTAATCCATACCACACACATCTGCACTGATATTTCCCATATACCATAGTGTTTATACCAGTCTTACGTTATAAAGTATTAAAGTCAATTCTGTAAAATCTAATTAAGAATGTAGGAAAATACATAGGATATTTAAGAAAAATATTCCTTAATGGAAACACAAAATAGCACCTGAAAAGCTCATTTCCAATTATCTGGGAAAATTCTGCTATCCAGAATGTTACTCTCCTAGGGATCTGGAGAGCAAGGGTTTCATGTGTCACTGTACGAGTGCACTTGACATGCAGACTGGTCCACTGTTCCTTTGAGGAAAACATTCTGAGCAAGGGAGTAAGTATTAAAGACAGTGACTGACATCCAGTGGCACATGAGCCTGGGAAGGAGGCACACATGACTCTATCTGACCAGCAGGGACATGTGCAGCGAAACAGGAAGACTGAATCACAGCCACTCTCGGATCTGTGACACCCCCACCCTGCGGGTTTTCTTGGGGTTTGCCCCCTTGGTATTGCCTGGTTGACGGGATGGTGTGGTTCGCACATGCTCCCTGGGTTACTCCCTCAAGGAGAAAAGGTTGACACTGGCCCTAGGAATGTGCTAGGAGCTTCAGGAGAGAAAGTGGCACTGACCTTATTGATTTCATGTGGGACGTGTGAACTGGTCTCCTTGAGCCTGGAGATGGAGCTGTGACACAGGCCGCCTATCACAGCCATCAAAGTATTGAAGTTCTGGAGTTGGTGGAGTTTCTGCAACACACAAAACACGTAAGAAGAGTCACTGACCATGTCAGTCACACGCACGCTCAGAGGCTGCCTCCCGTCTCGGTGCGCTGTCTTCCTTACACTGGTTAAGCACTAGTGATTGGTGTTACAATTTTCTGTTCATGTCTCCCCTTAGGCTTAATTCCAGACCAGGAGATCCCAAGTCTAGCAAGGCGTCATGTCTCCCTCCCTTTGTGCTGCTGGTCAGCAGACCACCATCTAGACCAGCAGTTTCTAAGAAGCACCCAAAGTACTTGTTTAACACAAAAACCTCTGCCCAGATATTCTGATTGCCCGGATGTGGGGTTGAGCTTAGTGATCTGTGCTTTTAACAGAGATTTAGTTAATATCGGAGCAGGCAGTACATGTATGAAACTTTGAGAAACACTGGTCTCAAACACTGGTTTCTCTTTGAGAAACTAGACCACCTAGAACTGGAAAATGTATCATTAAGCATAATATTATATATCTTCCACACCAAATTGACCAGGCTTTTGTGTTTTTGAGGACAAGGGCTGTCTTATTCTCCTGGGCAGTGCCAGTGCCTATATAGGTCAGTAATTGGGACAGAGATGCTAGAATCTCTGGGGAATTTCATATGTGTTCACAGTAGTGTAGGTCCTCAAATAACATCGTTTCAGTCAATGTCTTTTCATCATAAGGTTAATGAGATGCCTGACTCTTGTTTATATCAATTAGCCTATTAAAACTGGTTTCATTATGTCACAGACCTCCTGATGGCATTAAGTGAGGAATTACTGTAGCATTTCCTCTTATCAAATGCTTACATGCTGCCCCTCAAACACTAAACTCAGACATTTAACACGGCATGGGCCCAAAGACCTGACAACTCCAGCCCCAGGAAAACTTGGTCTTGCCCTCGCCTTTGTTACGTGGGCCAGATGTGAGAAAACAGCGTAGGCTGGTAAGTACCTTCTAAGAAATATTAAAGATCTAAACAGATCCAAAACCATATCCTGACCCGAGGAGGCCCTCTCCATAGTGCCCTTCTGTGGGAAATAGAAAAGTATCCACATCTGGACCTCAGGACAGTTCAAGGCGCACTAACCGCACCGTTGCTCAGGAGGGAAAAGACGTGGCTGCAGGAAGAGGGGCTAATTCCCCTCATAGCCCAGTCCATACCCTTCCTCCGCCACTCACCTGGGCCACCTGGATGAACTTGATGAAGACTTCGGCTCTGAGCTGCGGGGTGGGGCGGCTGAGCACCATCAGCTGCACCCACTGCGAGATGCCGTTGCACAGGGCTATGGACCGCTCCATGGTGGGGTTCTCCTTCACGCAGCTGTTCACCAGGTAATTCTGATAGTCGGAGAACTGGGGGGGAAGGAACCCATCAGGACTGCTGCTCTGGTGTTCTGGGAGATCCCAGGGGCAGGGTCACCTCTGTTCAGTTGATGGCTTGGAACTGCTGTGGGCCAGAGGAGCTCTTGGTCCCCCTCTCCTGTGTCCTCTACTTGACTGACGAAAACGTGGGAAGGAAACCTACCCACAGCACCGTCTCTACACCAAAAGTCATTAGGCACAAGTGGATGTGTACCAGGTAATTCAACACACTAGTTAATTCAAATTGTATTTGGGTAGATATTGGTACTTCTACATTCTAAAGAATACAGAAGAAAAACCTCAGTCCTAATTCCACCTCTGTGGCTGAAGTTAAGGGGAAAAAAGGAATTCGTAAGACTCTCCTCCCTGCCCCCACCCCGATGCTCTCCATCTCCCTCCCTCCCTTTCTCCCCCAGCTGTTTCCATGCCTTAAGCATGGGATGATAAATCTGCTCTATCTAGCACATGAAATTGTTATGAAGATCAAACATGATAAGGTGTGAAACTACTTTAACTTTTCAAAGTGCTACATAAATGTGAGGTGGTGCTCACAGGATAATTATCACCTTCGAGCTAAAACAAACCTGTGTGAGTTTACTTTGAACTCGAACAGAGGCCAGGTGAGCTGGGTACATGAAACCTGGTTAGCTAATTCTGTGACCAGAGTTTCCCAACTAGACAATAGCCCTGACTATGGTTGACAGTTGAACAGCATATGGGAAACTGGAAACGTCCCGGAAGGTCGCTATAGAAGCGATGACTGTAGCAGTCATCCCTGCCCCAAACAATCCTGCTCAGGTAGGATAACCAACAGGAGGTGCCAGCTCCCCGCCCCAGCGCTGCTTCGGAAGGTCTTGGTGCTGCTCGCCAGGTGCGTCCAGCTCTTCGCTCCTGAACTCACCCTCTGAAGTCAGGTGTGACCGTGTATGTAGCACAGCTCAGCCAGCAGCATTTAAGTGGAAATGATGTGACTTTTGAGGGAGATATGAGAGCCACTGAATTATCTGCCACGTTGCCCTTCCACCGCTGCAGGGAGTGTGGAAGCTGCGTAAAGACAAGCCTCCCGCATCCCGTCCCCGAGCGGCTGTGATCGGCAGGGGCCTCTGCTGACCCATGTCTGATGTATAGCGTGAGTGAGAGACACTCTTTTGCTTTGTGGGGCCACTGAGATTGTGGGGGAGGAGCTGGGGGGGACTTCAGTATACATACTTCAGTCCTGCCTGCCTGGGAATACACTGATGAGAGAAACTCACAACCTAAATAAAATAAATGCAAATTAACTGAGCCCCATTTCACTGTGCTGGGATTACTCACGGGGAGAAAACTGAGTAGGGCCAAAACCACTGCTTAGGAGAGACACACAGAGCAAAAATACTGGCTCTTACAGAAAATTCCCATGACTCATTCCAGTGAATTCATTTATATACCCCCTCTTCCCCTATAAATATAACACTGAATTCACTTGTTTTTTAAAAGAATTATCTCAGTAATCTCACCACACCCCCCCTCCCGCAAAGTATTATAATAAACAGAAAATACCAAGTGCCATCAATTCACAGCAGGGAGACACTTCCCTCTGATCTCACGATGGAGGGAAAATTATTGTTTGGGAAAACTAGAACTGTGGAGGGAAAAGAAAATGTCCCCCAAGCAGCCATCCTCTATGAGGTCACTATACCATTCAAAAGTAATGAGGGTTCCCAATGCTTTCTTTTGTAAACAGAGCACCGCCTCAACCCTAGGGAGCACAGGCTCAGAGTCCCTGTTCTACACGGATTTTCTACTCCTGCCTCCGCTGGGCTGAGCACTGGCATCAGGCAGACATCCCCGGCTGACCAAGCAGCCCTGCCAGCTGGGCCCAGCACAGCTCAGATTTTCACTGTGATAAATTGCTCCCTTCAGCATCCCTCCCGTGACAGGGGAAGGTACTGCCAAATGGAAACTCCCCAGGCGGAGCCTCCCAGCCGGGTCCTGTGGTTCTGTCTGAGGGGCGCCAGTGAGGGAACTGAGGGGCTAGTGCAGATTAACGCTTCGAGACTTATCTCCAAATGGGAGCTGGGGGTTTCCTGGCTGGCTGGGCAAACAGCTGTGCAAAAACAGATGCCAGCATTATGGGAGAAAGGCTGAAATAACTTCTGTCACCTGGTTTGCAGGACTCCTTTCAAACAGAACCAGGCTCAGTACATTGGTGCTGAATGACAGAGACAGGCATGTAATTCCAGCCCCGGCTCTTAATCTCATAAACTGTGTGACCTTGTCGAGCCACCCCTCTGGGCCTCCATTCCCTCATCCGGGGAATACTGGCCATTCTAAGAAATGCATCCAGCAACTAGGCAATCTCCATTTCTAGAGCAAAGCTGAAGACTATTTTTCAGTAGGGGCAGGGGCTGAGTGAAGGTGTCCCTTCCCTGGAAAGCAAGTGGCCAGTGAGGGTCTGTCTGTGAGCCTCTGACGTGTTGACAAGTTCTCTTGTATGGAACAGTGTTCTTTGGCATCATGTATGGAGATTGAAGGAGCAAGTTTGGGTCAGCATAGTTTATCTTTAGAATCATTGGCAATGGCTGGGCCATGTCAGCACCTTCATGGATTTAGGTATATTCTGGGCTGGACCAGTAACGTCTACTTTATTTGGGCATGTCCCAGAGCCATTCAAAACCTGCCCTAGAATGAACTCAGTCTTAGAAGACACAGCTCCATTTTTGGGAGGGAGGAAAATGAAGAAACAATTTCTGGCAACCTAATGACTACCGGGAGTAAAAAATGTGTGTGTGTGTGTGTGTGTGTGTGTGTGTGTGTACACTTGCGTATGCATGTGCCCGCTGCGTTGTCACTTGAGCGCAGGGTGGGGCAGGCATGGAGGATGGGGGGAAGGACAGCGCCCCAGGAACTCAGAGCGCACTGCTTCCCCCACGGCGCAGTCTGACAGGAGGCCCGCTGCCCTGAGGGGGCCTCTGGGGCTGGGTGGTGAGCAGGCTGCTGAATTTCTCTGCTTATGTTCAGAAATACTGCAGGGAAGTGCTTCCCCCGCCCCCGGTACATACGGATATCCTCCGGAAGGACTTGAACTCAAGGTAGGTGAGGTGCTCCGACAACTCTTCTGGCTCCAGGTGGTCAAAGAGCAGGGAGACTTTCCTTTTCTTGCTGGTGTTGGATTTTATCCTTTGAGTGAGTTTCCTGGACCAGTCGCGGGCATTGCTTTTGTGGTTAAATGTGCAAGACAGAAGATGGGGAAAAAGAATAAATTGAAATTGCTTTTGAATGCAAGTAAGTCCATTAACGTTTCACACAAGAATATGCAAGGAACCATTAGTTCACTTTCCTTGGCCAAAACAATGCATTAACAGAGCTTTCCCAAGTAGATTTTCCCATGGCGGCAACTAGGCGGCCTTGCTGGTTTCCTGTGAACCTTTTGAACGCTCCATAGGAATTGGGGACTCTTTTAAGGCCTTGGGAAGGACAGGGTCTCAAGCACTGGCCACCGTTTTCTGGTCTTTGGCCCCAGCTCCTTCCTCTAGGCCCTGGCACCTCTGCTCTCTCCATGCCTACTCTGTGTCCCTTCCTTCTATAAGGGTGCAGGGAATCTCCAACTGGTTAGAAATCTCAAGGTAGGAGGGTAGTTTTCATTTCAGAAGAGCACAGAGAGCCACGGAGAGGAGATGTCATGCTGCAGGGAATCATGGGTAGGAACATGTGGTCACTGTGAGCAGACTGGTGGCATTTTCCTCCATGTCCCCAGCTGGTGTAGCTGATGTCCCCAAGGAAGCCTAGTCAACCCTGGAGTGCCCACCCCAACACCATTTTCTTGAAGCCAACCCATATGTTTCTGATTTAGTTTCAATTTCCTACACTAAGGAAGCAAAGGGAAAAGGTCATTTTGTGAGGAGCAGGTTACAGATCTGTTTCCCACACTGGAGTTCCTGAGAACCTTGTCTCTCTACAGAGGGGTATGTGGTCAGATGAGTTTGGCAAATGCTACAAATTCTGTCTAGCCCCCTTGGCCAATGAGCATATTAGACTCTGAGATGCACTGCAAGTTTAACTCACTATTTCTCAAATATATCTGGTCGGGCACTATCCCATTGACTAATTCCTAAAGAATAGACTGGGAAATATTAGTAGAAGGAAGTCACCAAGGGACAAGATTTGGATTAGAGAACTGCCCTGGGGCCTAGATTCTGCATCTTTAAAATGAGGAAATTGTTACTTGAAAATCTCTTTTATCTTTTGAGTTGTATTATTCTAAGTAGGGAGGCACAGAGAAAGAATCCAAACTGACAGATCCGTTTATTTGGGACTATGATATGCCATTTTTATGACCTAGTGCCCTGAGCTTCCGCTCTGCCACTAACTTAGCTGGCTGTGTGACCCAGACGGGCCAGATAGCCTTGCTGAGCCTCAGCTTCCCAGAATGCTGGATGAAACTATTTCTAGAATTTGTTTCAGTTCTAGAATTCTATATCCTAGGGATCTGCACCCTGTGAACATCTTAGCATGCAATGTGTGCACCCTCCCCTCCCAAATTAGGAAAGTATTCATTTTTCAGAGTGGGCTAGCCTCGCTAAATATGACATCCCAGGAGTAATGTGAAATACTGCTGAGCTTTCTGCAAGTTCCTGAGGTCTGAGTGTCTTTCATAGACTCCGCATGTGTTACACGCCCTCTGCTCAGTACACTGTTGGCAGTCCCTTCCCCATTTTCAAGCTCGGGGGCCTCCAGGCATTAGCTGCTGAGTTTAGTCACTGAGCTTTCAGTTTCTCATGCTCTGGACACATTTTAGTCAATACCCTGCTACCTGATTTCCTTTTGACTGGGTCTTACATCTTTTCTGCTCGTGAATATTAGTCACCCACAGCTTTATCGCCAGGGACTTCTCTGCTTGCTTGTCAAATGTCAAGCTTTTCACTTTGGTGAGGTGATTTCAACCTGCCCATGGAGGGGCTTCTCCCAGCAGCAACAGAGCAGCAGTCACAGCTGGGAGTCCGAGCCCAGCGGAGCAGAGATTCGTCCAAACCTGGACACTCACATTTGAGTTGTGTCGATCAGGCGGCAGTGCAGCTCCTCCCCATGGGCTTTCACCAGTTCCTGGAACTCCTCCATAGTGTTTGTCAGGCTGGCATCCATTTTAAACATGGTCCAGAATTCTGTTATCCAGTACCTGCAAGGTGGGAGTTAGAAATCAATCCAAAACTGGCCCAGCCAATGTGGCTCAATTTCTTGAGCAGTGTCCCAGGCACCAAGAGGTCAGAGGTTTGATTCCTGGCCAGGGCACATGCCCAGGACTGCGAGCTCGATTCCCAGTAGGGGCCGGGCAGGAGGCAGCCTCTCCCTCTCTCTCAAATCAATAAAAACATATTTTTAAAAAAATAAAAACAATCCAAAACTGAAGGAAAGGACTCACTTTGGTGGGTTCTTCCCACAGAGAAGACTGAGAAAAAGACAGAGGCTGGTGTGCCCTTCTCTATTCCTGGGAACAAAGAATATAGATTCTACATACACAGAAGGAGCCAGGGTGAAGGTGGGGGGAAGAAAACCACCTGTCCACAGCCCTCTGGCCCTCCACGTGTTAAAAGCTTCGGTAGGACAAGGTGTATCGTAACCAAAGAAGTCATGAGAGAGATTTAGGCACAGCCATGTGTACCAGAGATAATTATAAATAAGATAACTACAGACAAACCAGTGTCCCAAGATGGGGCAACCTATCTGTAAATTACATTAATCATATCTTAGACTGTTATATGACCATTAGAAATAATAGTGTGCTGAAGGCCTGGGGGGGGGGTAGAGGCAGGGTGGAAGGGGGTCAATGGGGAAAAAAAGGGGACATCTGTAATTCTTTCAACAATAAAGATAAATTTTTAAAAAAATAATATTTACCAAAGTTTTTAATGACTAGTTTTCAATGATAATAAAGTTAAGTGATAACTAGAGGACATAAAACTTTATATGCGTTGTGATCTCAACTATGTTTAAAAAATCTTGGAAAAAAGACGAAGGAAATATACCAAAATAGATAGTTGGATATCAGTGATTATTACTATAGTTATATTCTTTTCTGTACTTTCAAAATGCACTACTAATATGAGCTGTATTACCTTTATAATTCGGACTGAAAACAAACAAGATAACTTCACCTCATGTCGTTTGATACCAAAATGCTGAAAGACTGAGGAAAACACTAGTATAGAACATTAAGCTCAGGGACACCAGAAAAAACGGACTGAGCTCTACTTCCTTTACCGGCTGCCCAGCCCAGCTGCCAGAGGTGGGCTCTAGAAAGACGGTCAGGCAGGGAAAGGCAGGGAGGCTGAGGGATGAACTAGAGTCGCCCCGCTTCAGTCTTTCATTTCAGCCCACTCCACAGTCCCAAGTGCAAGCAGACACGTTACCTTACAAAGTAGCAGATCTTCAGGCACAGCCCTGGGGACTTCTTTGCCAACGCATCCTTATACGTGGGCCGTGGTTAAGGGAAATGGAGTCTCTGTCACAGAAACCAAACAACTTCTCATCTGTGGAACCAACCCCCTCCCAAAATAAATTTTTTTAAATGAAATGTTTTCTTCTCTCTCTGGCCATAGGTAGAAACCAGCTCGGCATGTGCCGCTGTGTGCTATTATCACCTAGACGGGTGACATGGTGACCTTCCATCCGGCTCCCACTGAGATGGCTACAGGAGTCCTCTGCAGAAGGAGAGCCAGGGAGTCCACGCGAGGAAGCCCCGGCACAGGGGACCTGGGAGGAGGAAGCAGCGGCAAAGGACCTCCTGCCCAGGCCCATGCCCATGCCCATGCCCAGGCCCCGGCCCAGGCCCATGCCCGCAGTCAGGCGCCCAGCCAGTAGACACGTTAAAGAGAGCAGCCCCTTGTCTTTTGAAATGTTTCCAGTAACTGATAAACAGTTTGCGCAGTGAATTAGAGAAGATGGGGAAGGAATAAATGCTCAGGCACACTGTCATGCCAATAAGATGAAAATGATAATACACGCCTAGAGGATGTCAGTGGGTTGACCTTGTAAGCTATGATGGCAAGTCAGACAGAGCCACGTCAACATCCCATGAGAATGGTGCCATCCTCAGAATATGAAAGAATATCAAGATTCCATCGAGTTCACCTGTTAGAGACCAGTGAGTGTCAACCTTTCTCATCTCATGGCACAAACTAATTACTAAAATTCTGCGACACACGCCAAAAAATATATTTTTTGCCACTCTGACAAAAAAGAAAGGTGTAATTTTGATTTATTTACACCAGATGGCTATTGTGTTGGCTTTGTCATTTTTTAATTTGACAATCTAAAGGAAAAGAGGTCAGTGCCCCTGACTAAATAGTCAGGTGTTGCATATTTTAAACATTCTTGTGGCACCCCGGTTGAAAATCGCTGCCTAGAGCTATACGGAAAGAATATTCACTTAAGAGTAAAAGAACCCCAAATCTGATCCAGTGATGAATCTGGTGGCAGTACCATCTTCTGTACACAGAACGAGCAATGAGGCCATGTGGGCTGTGTGCCCTGCAGGGCTCTGCCCTTTTCTCTTCTAAAAACTTGTGCCACAGTAACTGCAATACCGGTCTCAGTGAATTGCAGCTGGGCCCCTGAGATGAATCCAGGGAGAAGCTGGCAGAGGTCTCAGCTAGGACAGGAGCAGTCTTTCTTCACTGGGTGCGCGTATTGTAACACCTGGGAAATTCAGAGTTCAATATAGCAAAGTAAAAGACATTATTGATGTTTTTATTAGGAAGGCATCTGTGCATTTTGAGATTTTATATGCCTGTAAAGTTCAAGAGTATATTAGAATGATAGCCTTGAATCTTCAATTTGGAATATGTAATTAAGTGCTTTAGACTTGTGGTTTTAGATTGAAATCTTATTAAGTTTATGCATCGCTTTGGAACATCTAAGATAATGTTAGCTTTCCTGTTTACAACTTTAATCTACTGAGTTATAAAAACTATTTCAAATTCAGGAAGGCCTCTGAAGTATTTTTTTAAAAAATAATCTAAGATGTAAAATTAATAATTGTCTAAAATCACTGGAAGTATATAATTTGCATGACCCAAATTAACCAAAAATTTTTCAAGGCCCCTTAAAAACGTTTGGTGGAACATGAGAGAATTACAGAAAGAGGAAGATTTGCGAGCTAAACTTGAACCCCTAAAGAAAAACTATGGTTGTGAAATTTGTACTTTCAATAAAATAACTTTAATTTTAAAAACATATTTTAATGGATTTACCACTTATAAAATCTGTCCTTGAGGGCACCAAAACAAAAACAAAACCACACCCACATCAACAAATAGATTCAAAATAAAAATAAGGCCAGCCAACTGGCAAACTTCATGCAGTAACAGGTTCTGACACGTGTCTTTCTTTGGGCACAAAAGCCAGGAGTGAACATGAGACGACTTACGTATCTTTATGCCACATCGTGAAGAAAATGCACCCCCTGAATGCAAAGAGATTCAAGCATACGGCACATTTTAGATAAATAGGTCTTAGATTCTATATTTTTATTATTTGACTGACTTGTTGAAATTTTTATTCTTCCTTTTTAATGAGGAAGGCACAAAAGCCAATCTCTCTTAAAACAACTAAATGGACATAAAACTCGACGTGGTGCCCTCTGTGTGGAGTTTATCTTCCCCTGGGTGGCTTCTTACCCTTCTCCTCACATGTCCCCTCTGGCAGTGCCTGGTGGCTGAGCGAGGGAGCAGGGAGGTGTCCATGCAGAGCCGGCAGGTCTGCGTTCAAGCGGGCACACAGGTGCCAGGCAGGACGGCAGCGCCTCCGAGGCCATCCGAGCCCCTGCGCACAGCGAAGGCAGCCCGCGGGGGGGGGGGGGGCACCCCCTTTCTCACTAGAGGAGATGGAAGCCAAGGTCCCAACACAGGCCGGCAGTCAGGGCGTCTGCACAGCTAGCGCTGTCCCCAGGAAGGCCCAGGGCAGTTCTGACTGCGCTTTTCAGGCATATGAACTATTCGAAGCATGTTTTAAAATTCCTTTGTCTCTCTCTCTTTTTTTAACAATGGAAAAACAAGAAACCATCTGAGCTTATTTAACTAATAATTCTATTGCTTTCAAGTCAGAACAAGGAAACTAAGTGGGAAGAAAAAATCGTTTTGCCTTCAATGTTTAACCTGGGTTTCGATGACGGGATGTCTAACTTCACGTTCCCTTCTTAGAACCCCTGGCCCCCACCCCAGCCTGGAGCAAAGCCCAGATTTCTCACCTAAAGGTCCTGGCAGATGTAGAAAACATATCCCAATGTTTGCACCCACAATAATGCAACATTCACTGAGCCCTTCCATGAGATGGCCACCAAGCTAAGTTCTAGAGAAACAAAGATAAATAATAAGCCTGGGGTTCCTGCCCTTGAGGGGACACACAGTCCAGTGGGGGAGACAACTTATAAATAGGTAAGTTACAATATGGGGTGTGTCTACATTTAAAAAACTACATTTTTTTAACTTGTAATTTTATTAATTTTTCAACACCCTTGCAAAATTCTATATTACTAACAGAAACGAAAGCAACTAGACACAAAGTTTTTGAGGTTTCTTTAAAACAGTCATCTATAAATACCAGAGCATGTAGGCATTACATGTCAAACCTTACAGACTGAAGTTTAGGGGGATCGATTCATTTAGCTAACAGAAAAAAACACCACACTTTCTGCAAAGACAGATGAGAAAGCTCCTCAGGCAGATTACATCCAGGCCAGAGACTCAAGAGATATACACTGACCACTTAGCAATGCAAAACTACAGCCATAGGAATTAAATAGATCTTCAAATCAACAGCATTATTTTTAAACACCAGATGTATTTTTAAAGGGTGGAGGGTGGAAAAGTCAGAAATGACTTCAGGAACTGGGAGAGCATTCGCTACAGTCTGGGGGGCTGAGAAGTTCGGGGGGGGGGAAGGGTTTCTGAGAGCAGCAGGGTGAAGTGGGAGACACACACTGGGGTTAGACCCCGGAGGGCCATCTCCTGGCAACTGAGGAGTCTGACATCACCCCTCTCGGGGGCAGAGGCTCCGAAGCAATGGTTACTGATTTCTCAGGAAAGTAACTTCAGAGGGGGACAGTGAACAGCAGGGGGAGGCGCGCAGGTGAGAAGACCATGGGACAGAGGCCTAGGAGAGAGCCCAGGGGGCCCGGACTACGGCAATGGCATGGGAATGGAGAGGAGAGACCAGATGAGAGTCATTTCTGGAGCTGAAACTCTGGGATTGGGTGGTGGACTCTGTGGGAGGTGAAAGGCAGGAAGGAGTCGTGAGCTGCTGATGTTTCAAGTTCCGGCAACTGAACGGTAATGTCACCACTAACTGAAACTGAAAATGAAAATACAAATGTCAAAGCAGAATTAAGGGGGTAGTAGTTGGGGAGAGGGGGTGGTGAGTTAATGAGTTAAGGTTTGAACATATTAAGATCGATGTGTCTGCAGGACAAATTAGTCCAAACATTTTTAAGAAGTGGTTTAGAAAAATACAGACTCGAGAGTCATCGACACAGGAATGGTAATGAAAATCCTGGTGAGACATCACCCAGGGAAGGAAGAAGACAGAGAAAACCAGGATGTTAGCCCAGTATTTAAGAGGTGCTTAAAGGAGATGCTGGATGCAAAGCTGGAGGAGGGGCAGCCAGGAGGAAGGAGAGCCAGGCAGGTACATATCCAGGAGCCCTCGAGGGACAGTTTGGGAGGCAGGGGTGTCAACAATGCCCAGTGCTTCTGGGAGGTCAGCATACACAAAGATGGGAAAAAGCCATGGGGCTGGCAACTAGGAGGTCACTGGTGACATCAGAGGAAAGTCTGAGTGCAGGGGTGGGGCCACGGTTGAATTAAAGAGTGGGAGGGAGTTGAGAGACTGGAGATAGCGGGTGCAGACTATTTTAAGACGGTTGCACATCAAATTTCTAACCCTAACAGTGGAACGAAGGGGAGGTAGCCCTGACAGTTTATTTTTAGGCTGGGGACATTTCGATGTGTTTTAGGCTGAGGGGCAGGTGCCATTGAAGAGGCAGAGTTTAAAAGTACAGGAGAGAGGGGAGACAGCTGATGGGTAAGATCCTGTGAGGAGGAGGGGAGGGGAGAGGGGACCACTCACTGTGTGCGCGGCACTCCAGGTACAATTCAGGCCTTAGACCAACAAATTTTGCAGGGAGAAATACTTAATCCCTAACATTGTTTAGAATTGCTGGTGCATGGAGTTAATAAAAAGCAGACCAACTCTGGGTCGGTTTTATTATGGTTTTAAAGTTCCCTACAGACCAGACACCCACTTATTATCTGCACCTCTTATGTGGGCCCCGCCCTTGGAATGCCGCTGGAAACACCTCCTTTGAGATGAGAGGTAAAGATGTACAGGGTGTCCCCAAAAAATGGATACACACTTTAACAGCTGATAGCCCAATTTTAATAAACACTGCCTTTGTAATTATTCAAAGTGTGAGTATGAGTATACATTTTTGGGGACACACCCTATATCAGTAGGCTTAGAGAAGGACTTCAGTCCTGACAGCTTTATTTTTGTGTGTGTGTGACACAGATGAAAAGGTTAGGGGTCAGGGGAGCAGTAAAGATTAGAAGGGCCGCAGTCATGACTCAGTGCCAGGGATCCGGGCTTCGGGTGCTAAACAGTCTCACCCTACCCACGGTTTCTCTTCAGGGGCCGCAGCTTGCAGTGTCATCAGCGAGGGGGAGAAGGCAGGTGCTCTCCCCCCTCCACTCGGTTCACACCCCACAGGAAGGTTAAAATCCAGCAGGGTTTGCTGCCTGAAGCAAAAGGCACCAGCAGACTCTCCAGATGCTATGCCACCAGGAAGCCGTCAGAACCTGGGGAAGGTTCCAGAACTGGGCAGGAAAGCCAGAATGCATGTCATCACTTGAGTCAAGCTTGCACCCTTGTCAATCTGCACGGGGTGAATATGAAATTTGATGAATCTACAGGGAAGTACTTTTACTAGTCAGGAACACCGAACAAGACTGTTCGCATGCTGATTTCTTTGACTACTTCCCAGAGCAATCAGCATCAATAGCATTGCCCCTCCCCACTGAAGACGCACAGACCTATGTATGTGTATAAACACACACACACACACCATGTCCCTGAAAGGACATGTTACATGTGAACCCATTTACCACTTGGGATTATTCCAAATTGATCAAAATAAAAGCAAACTTCCAGTTTCAAGCTATTTTTGAGAAAAGCCCACTTTGGGCCTGCGGGTCAGCGTGCTGAAAGGATATAGGGCAATCACTTTCTGGAGCAGCTCAGCAGAGGAAATGACAATTCGGTGCATGGTCAGCATGACTTGCAGCAGTTGGTTACTTCGGCACAGGTTTCCATCTGCATCTGAAACAGAGAGAGCAGCATCTGAGCGAGGCCCCAGAGAGAAACCAGTCACCTGGGGGCCCCGACAGAAACCAGTCACCTGGGGGCCCCGACAACCCTCCCTTACTCTACGGTGCATGGCAGATAGGGGACTCTCCAGGCACAGGGCCTTCCTTCTTCCTCCTTTGGTGCCATGTGTCCCTTCCTCCTTTGCTTTTCTCACCCTCCTGCTGTATCCTTCCCTTTGTAAAATGTCCATTTTGATGCCCATTAACCACCCCACCCAGGTAGTGGTGGAATCTTGGGAAAGGGGTAAAATTTGCACCAGTGCACCTGAGTCTCTGTTGAAAGCAGCAGCATATCCAGGTTTTGTGGGGCCCTAGGTACATATAATGGAGGGGTGGGGAGTCCTTTCTAGGGTCAGAGTGAGAAAAGTTATAGTCTTAATAGATTACAGTTAAAATACCTTACATTTGCAATTTTTGCAAAACCATGACCTTAGTTCGTCCAGCTTCCCCTGGGATTGAACACTGCTCATCTCCCTTGGCCCTCTGGCCCTAAGGGTGGTAACGAGTTCTAACTGCTGACAGTCTCTGGGTGCAGCACCTCTTAATTCCACTCTATCTCTGCAAATAGTTCTTCATTAAAGTGTCTTCATTTAAACAAACCATGTGAATTTTAGTCCCTGCTGGGAACTTGAATAATTCAGGATAAAGTATCGAATGAACGCATAAACATGAATTACTTTATCACTGATAATTCTTTAAAACACATCATACAAAAGGGGTTGCCATTTTCACTCTTTCCAAGCGTAACAAACGGTAAGTAAAGGACATAGTGCATTTGGGCTCAGGAACCAGAAGTCCTGGCTCATTCTCAAAAGGTGACCTAAAGTCATAGTTCACTGAGTAAATAAATGTAAGTAAACTGACAGGATCGCTCCCCTTCCCATCGCAAATCCACCAATTTACCCCACTCTGTTCCTACCTGCCTTCCGCTGTTTCCACAGAAGGCCAAGGCGTCTGCTGTGCTCTGGGTCTACCCCTTTCTCAAGGACTTTGATCCTACCTTTGTCTACTTTATTCCCTGCAGTAACCTTTCTCTCTCTTTCTCTGCTTTATTTCCACTAGTATTTAAATATGCACCAGAATCTCCTATTTAAAACAAAAATGAAATAAAGCAAAACCTTAAATTCACATCCTCTCTAGCGACCTCTCCATTTCTCTGCTCTTCTTTTCAGCAAAACTTCAGTCATCAATTTCTTAACTCCCTTTCCTTCTCAACCATTCTGCTTTGACTTCTGACTCTATCATTCCACAACATATTTTATTTTCAAGGTCACCAACCGGCTCCACCAAATCCTATAGTTTATGCCTCCATAAACTCATCTTACTTTATGACTCAAGTTGCATTCGAGCCAACCCACGTTGACAACTCTCTCTTTCCTGGAACACTTGCTTCTCTTGGCTTCCACAACATCACACTTTCTCAGCCTCTCTCTCAGGCTCTTCTTCTGTCTCTCCTTCCTCTGCTGAGCTTTTAAATGTCACTGGGCTCTGCGGCTTATTCCTCCCACTGCTTTTTTCTGACAATCTAAAAAATTTAAAACTTCTTAAATTTTTAAATTAAAAAAAAATTAACTTTTTTTCCTAAGTGAACTACTCTAGTCCTTTGGGTAAAACAGCACTGATCTGCTCATGACTGCCCAACTTATATCTTCAGCCCTGAGTACCGAATTCATTTGTCCAACACACTTGGCAAATCCACTCAGATATCTGATTTCAAACTTAACTCATCCAAACAAAACTCCTGACCTCTCCTTCCCTCGATTCATTCCTTCTCCACTCTTCATCTCAGGAAATGGCACCACTGTTACCCAAACCAAAAACCCAGGAGTCATTTTTCATGTCTCACTTTCCCTCACACCCAATCCATCCGCGAGTCTTGATTCTACTTTCAAACAACCTCTCAAACCTGTCCATTTCTTTCTTTTTTTTAAATTTTTTTTTTTTTTTAAATATATCTTTATTGATTTCAGAGAGAGGAAGGGAAAGGGGGAGAGAGAGAGAGAAACATCAATGATGAGAGAGTCATTGATCAAACCTGCAACCGGGCATGTGCCCTGACCGGGAATCGAACCCCGATCGCCTGGATCCTAGGTCGACGCTCAACCGCTGAGCCACGCCCGGCTGGGCAAACCTGTCCATTTCTTTCCATCCTCGCCATCACATTAATTGTAGCCAGGATCACAAGGTAAAAACCTAAATGACCTCCTTGCTTCCACTCTTGTCCACCTGCAGTCTATTCTCCACACACAAGTCAGGAGCAAGCTCCTAAAGCCCATATATCAGGTCATGTGCTTAATATACTTTAATGAATTCCATTATACTGGTAACAAAACTCAAACTCCTTACAATGGCCAATGGAGCTCCACAGGTTCTGGCCCCTTTTACTATTTCCCACTTCATTTCGTATTTCATACACTGTTACTCCTCTCCACAGTCTACTACAATTATAGAAAGGTAACTTTTCAGTTCAGCATTTGAAAATATAGCTCTTAAGATGCAGCTTTCCGCACAGAGGTAGTAGTGTTCCTATTCCCATATACTATGGTAAGGAGCAGGGAACTGTGAAATGTACTTGTAGGGCATGCATTAGAATGTCCCAAGGAGCTACGGACACAGTCACAGGCTTCTTCAGAGTGGACAGAACCTAAGACGTGACTCAACTCTTCTTTGTGGCTGGCTAGCATCTTTTAACAATGTTATTTCTAATTCTCACAACAATTCTGCGATGTTAGTATTGCTCGTGACACACAGCTAAGGAAATGAAAGCTTGGCGATGCTGGTACTTTGTTCTGGGTCAAAGAGACAGTGGGTGGAGGAGCTGAGACCTGGCTCCAGGCCTGTTTGATTCCTGAAGCCCTGCTCCTTCCATGCACTCGGCTGCATGCTGCACGACCATTTCTCAGGACAGGGAATTCGAGTGTTAAACGGGAGGCCAAAGTGGATGAGCTGTAAGATTTCTTCCAGCCCACAGGGCTACAAGTCGAAGAGATGCCACTGGGATGTTGGATTGGAACCAATGCGCATTTGGACTCCAGTAATTTCTGAAGTCTCTTGTAAGCCTTGGTTAATTGACACTGATCATCAAAGTTCCCTGTAAGGTAAGAAGGGTGCCATGTCTAAGATTCACAACCACATTCACTGCACTCCACTGCACCTTGCACCCCTCTCACACAGTCTGAGGCTACCCATCGGGGCTTGTTAATCCTCATGAGCGCTCTGTGGAGTGAGGGCTGGCAATCGACAAGGCCGGAGGTGGGGGGGATCCAGTCAGTAAAGGGCGGCAGAGACAGGCTGACGGAAGAGGCACCTGGCACCTGGGTCCTGAACTCCCTTCTTGGTTCTTTTTTCAGTAGGAGAATGTCTTGGCGTATTCACTTGCCCTCATTCCCACCACCGTCTCTCCCCTACACGACCTTGGATGCCCCTTACCCCTCTGCGGCCTCATCAAGGATGCATTCCCTGCCTGACCTCATCTCAGAGCAAGCCCCAAGATGACTTTCAAAAGGAAGACCTTTTGAAAGTCAAAGGGAATCTATCTTCCAGGCTGCTGGATTTTATTTTGATATTTTGATGTAATTGCTGTACACTGATTTAAATATTTCAATGAATAATTTCATTTTGTTTGCATCTTGAAGCTTTTTAAAAATGCAGGCGTCACACTCAGAATTCTAATAAGTAAAATGTGCAATGCATAATAAAGTGTGTCGAACTTGCTCGTCCCCATCTGCTTCTCCTTACACTTCAGGGGAAGATCTTTAAAGGGCGGAAACCTCAGTGGGTACAAAATGTCAATCTTAATACTCTATCACTGGACCTGGGTAACGATGCGTGCTGCTGGGGAGCTCTAGTACTTAAAGACCCACCCAGCCGGGGACCATTTGCTCCACAAGCAAACAGGAGTCACATGGCTTCTAGAGAGTCATCTGTCTCTGAAGCAACAACCCATTTTCCATCATTAGATTCAGTGGTGGCAATAGTGACACTTCATGGAATCACAGAATCTGGGGGTGGAAAAGACCTGAGACGTCTTCTACCTCCACCTTCCATCGATGCATTATTTCCTCCTGAAACTGTCACAGGTAAGTGGCTATCTGGCCTCTGCTTGTACCCTTCCAGTGAGAGGATAACAGCTACTCTGTACAGCAACTTTTCATTCTACTTCAACTAAAAACAGTTTTGGATACGATTAACCAACTTTGATAATTAATCTACTCTGTGCAAGGCACTGTCCTAGGACCCCAAGGAGATCTGAAGAGCTACAAAAAACCTCGCCACTGAGGAGCTCACAATCTAGCTGGGGAATGACACACACACCAAGGCACCAAACAGTACCAGGTGGTAAGTGGGCAGGTGAAGCTGTGGAGGCCACGCTGAGTAGTGGTCAAGTTCAGAGGAGGGAGCGATCCGCTCCAGTGTAGAGGTTCAGAAGCATCTCAATATCCATGGCGAGGTGACCCAGAAATTTAAGATTTAAGCGCCCTCACGCTCCAGCCCTCTTCCTCTAAATCAGCCTGCACACTCCTTTTTTTTTTTTCCTTTCTGTGGTTTAATCTTAAATAAGTTACTGCCCCTGAGAGCGGTGAACTGCTCCCTCATTGGAATCCCGTGAAGGCAAACTCGCCCAGGGCTGCTCCAAGCGGACGAGAGGGGGCGGCTCCCACAGCCGAGGCCTGTCTGGGGATGGGGCGGAAACGACTCTGCGAAATGGACACAAAGCATGTCCCACACCCGAGAAACTCGAGAACGGAGCCTTTTCTTCCCCTTTGTCTTGGTTTCCATGGAAACCTCCTGCTGGGTGAAGGGATTCTGAGTGTACCAGAGGCAGGTGTCAGAACTTGGTATATTGAGGGTAGGCAGGCTGTCAGCACAGGGGGCAAAACACAAAATAGCAGGCATGCTGAAACCAGGACCGGGGAACAGTGGGGGGGGCGGGATCAGAAAGCGACTCGGCAAAGTTGGATCTACGGCCTACGCAGGGCTGAAGCAGCTCACGGAGGTCAGCATCTCCGCAAACCAGAAGAACGGCTCCGGGTGAAACCTGACTGACACACACGCGCGCACACACACACGCACACACGCACACACACACACGCCTCGGGTATAACAATGTGATCAATGTTCCAAAACAATAATACCTACTTGACAGCAAGACTACACTGTTCATTGAATCCTGCGTGGAGAACACAAAAACTGACAAGCTGGAAATAAGGTCACCAGTTTGTTGTTTTGTTTTTAGTGCCAGCAGGTGCCAACTGGGCAGGAAGTGCATGTGAAGAAAACGTGGCGATACGTACTTAGAACTCTGACAGCTTCAACTACCCAAGCAGCTCAAAACAGCTACTGGACACCCCTCTGATCTTATATTTGTCCCCAGGCCCTCAAGACGTGGGGAGAGGGCAATCAGGGAAAAGCCACTGTTTTGCTAAGGATGGAGTCTCACTTAACAGGGCGAGTGTGAGGATCAGTCTGGCTACTGCTAGTAGTGCTGGGAAGAGTTTAAAGAACAGCCCTGGCCGGTGTGGCTCACTTGGTTGGAATGTTGTCCCGTGCACTGAAAGGTTGCGGGTTCGATTCCCAGTCAGGGCACATACCTAGGTTTCGGGTTCAATTCCCAGTGGGAGTGAGTGCTGGAGGCAATTAATCGATGTTTCTCTCATACATCGATGTTTCTCTCTCTCTCTCTCTCTCATCAGTAAAACATATCCTCAGGAGAGGATTAAATTAAAAAAAAAATTAAATTAAAAAAAGCAAAAAAAAAAAGAGTTTAAAGAACAGCTCTTCTGGGGGTGGGGTGAGGGGGACCCTGATTTGTAGTGTTTGTAGATTTCTGTGGTATCAATACTCCCACTATGTCCAATTCCAAGCCACCAACATGAGGTCACTGAACATGGAGCCGGGGAAAGATGCTTGTAGTCTGCCCTCCGTCTAGGTGCAGCTGCTCCCACAGGCTGGGGCTGCAGGTCCCGGCAGCGGACCTGAGGTCACAAAGGGCGGTGCTTGCGCAGCTTCCTGCTGTGTTCCTTCCTACCTGGAATCCTCGTTCCCAGGTGCTCCTGAACTGCGCTCTTCACCTGCCCTCTGCCCTCTGCCCTCTGCCCTCTGGGCCTGGCTGACTGAGGAGCTAATCCACATCAACAAATCCCTCTGGTGGAGAAGGACCCAAGGGTGACCCTTTCAGGTCAGCATTGTGACAGAGATTCCTTGGAGTGGTTAGTGCTCTAACCCAAGGATGAACATTTTAACATAAGGTGGGATTTGGGAGAAGGGAAGCTCCCAGTTCCTTGTAAATCTAGCCCTGCTCTTGTTCCCTCGGGGACAACCCAGCATGTCATACCCAGGCCGATGGTGTGGGCCCTGCCATGTGAGTGGGACATGTATGTCTTGCTAGAACATTTTCTATTCCGTGGCCCAGTATAGTGTCCAGGAGCTCTGAGTATCTTGGTTATAATCAGCTTTTAGTTATTTATTTGTAATTGCTAGGGGACACCAAGATATGGACAATACACAAGCCTCAATTTAACCATAACCTGCAATTTCAAACTTCTGCAACAGGCCTTTAAGCAGAGTCTTAAAAAGTGGCTGGTCAGGCTCACCTCTTCCCTCTGTTCCCACCTAATACCTGGGGCATGACGACTCAGCCAAGGCCAGGGACTCAGAGAAGGGAAAAACCTGGCTGATCAACCCCAGGCCTCCTTTGAGTCCTGTCCTGGAGAGGCCAATTGGGAACAGAGCCTGCACCTCCTCCCTTTGTCCTGTTGATACTGAGTCACTGTCCTGCTGGGTCAGAAGAATGGAGGGGAGGAGGGGAAGGTCTGTAGTGGCACAGCGTCTAGATACATGCATGAAAATACAGACACACGCTGCATGCACCTGCACACAAACTGTCCCTGAAGCCAGCCAGCCCTGGGGAACTACTATTCTCCCGAGATGAGAGCACCTGAGAGCAGCATATCATGTTTTTACAGCACTTAGGTTCAACAAACAGAATTATCTGTGTTGACACAAGTTGCACACCTCTGTGCGGTAGCAGGGACTGTGGGCTCCATTTAAAGATGAGGAAACTGAGGTACTATGCCTTGGTCATGGCCCCCAGGGCTGTTGAGTGAGGGCTCCTGGACAGGAATGGCCATCTGGCCCCCAGCCCAGGGCTCAGTCTTTCCTCGGCACCTACCTCTCCTTGAGGATTAGGAGATGAGTGTGGTAAAGACCAGCTGTACGGGGAGGAGCTCTCACTGTCAGCCATCTATCCTACAAAGCTAAACCCCCTACCCACTTCTTTTTTTTCTCCCCAAGAAGCCTGACACCCATACAGACCAACCTTTCACCCTTCTCATGGTATTTATGGTGCATATACTCTAAAAACCTCTCTGGAGATCAGAACCCGTAAAGCCGCCACTTTTCATAACCTCAACCCAAGGCAGCTGTTACTGGCACCGTTTAGCTAGACAACTTGAAACCAAAGAGCCTGTGAGCCAGGGGCCATGTGGGTGAAAATACCAAGTCCCCTGAGGGCTCACAGCCCCCGTGCTGGCCCCTCTCCCTCCTGCGGCAGACACTCCGCTCCCTGGGCCATGCCAGACGGCACTGGAACGTTCCTCCCTGGGCACGGTGCTTCTTCAGAAGCGGGCGGCTTTGTGTGGAGGATGACCTAGATTTTTTGGATGAGCGGCTGCAATCTATAAATGTCTAACCAAGCGCACGAATTGCCTAAAGTGAAAAAGAGCTTTTAGCTGTGTTGCTTCTGCTGAGCCTTCCTTGGAGATTGCCATCTCGACTACACCCGTCACATCTGAAGAATCAGGGGTCTGAGGAGTCGTGAAGGCAGCTGTCTTCTTCGGTTCTGCAAACTGGACACAGTTCTGGGGCTGGGGGTTGGGAGGCTGGATTGGCACTAAAAGATGAGAGGAGGGAGGAGGTGGGACAGGTTGTGGGCAGACTCAGTGATCTGACTGGGACAACAATGCTATGACCCCAAACTCTCAAAGCCATTGTTGGAAGGTAGCACCCACTGAGCACCCCGAGATGGCTGTTCTCTGGGGTCCATCAAACTCCAGGAACAATCACATGATCTGGCTGGGTAGCAGTTGAGCTGGGATTTGGTTCTTTGGTGATGCAGCCCACCTGACTCACACACGGCTCATCCCACCACAGCACCGCAGGAATGCGCCTGGCGGGGGAGCTGGGCCCAGAGGACACACAGAGCTGCCAACAGGTGGCCAGGAGAGGGGCCAGCAAAGGGGAGTGGACCTGAAGAAAAAGAAATGAACAAAACGGGGAGGAAAATCTGGGGCAGTGCTCTTTCCTTGCGTATCTGTTGAGAGGCTAAACAGGTAGAAGCAACCCAGTGAACTTCCCACAGACTCACCCAGTGAAATAAAACAGGGCCTCCCTGAGACAAGTTAGCCTCACACTCAGCCTTCTCAATGTGTGGCTTCCTCCTAGCAGCCCCACGAGCCTGGATAACCTCGTTCCAGTGCAGAACAGGCCTGAACCACTGGGGTGTGTTGACATAAAATAGCAATACAAGTACAGTCTCGCCACAAATTGGGCTTTCACCATAAAACTGCCCCTGGCTTACAGTTCCCTGCACTGACCAGTCCCATACCATATCATCACGTTACCATGCATCATCAGAGTAACTGAGCAAAGTATTTCCTGATCGGAAGTTACTCTGAAAGTCTCCTCCCCTTCTTTGGTTGTAGTTAGGCTTAGGTTACATTTGATTAAATATAGAAAAATGCGTAGTAAACTGTGACGAACTACAGCAGTTGAATTGCTCTTATTTCTCTTGCTGGATATGGAACACTATTTGCTTTTCTCTTTGCTCCTGTTAGTCTTCAGCTCTTCCAGATGGGACCACGATGTCTCATAAAACACTGACTCTAACCACTGCTCAGAGAGTGGCTGTCCACAGTGGTGTGTCAACTGCCCAAACTGATGGGACTGGAAGTGGCTTCCCTCACGCATGGTCTTGCTCCATGTGGAGTCTGTTGCGGGCATCTAAACCGCCTTCCCACTCTAGGTCTTAAGTGCACCCTCCCCTCAGACCTTGAAGACGGAAGGATTTCTTAGTGTTCACAGAGCTGCTGGAGCGAAATCTGCATGAGGACCTGGGGAACGGCTGTGAAAAAGAGAATTGTGGGTGGGGCTGGGGGAAATCTCTCATTATCTGAAAGAAAGAAGAAACTGCCCTCTACTCAGGAGCCAAGAGCCAAATAAGAATGTTTCATACACCTCAAGTCATGAATTGGTGCTGTGTCACCTTCTTAGAGAAAAAGCCCAAATGCAACACTGAAACTCACGATACTGGTACCAACTGGGAGGTGGGAGAGCCGGGAGAAATGCTAGGTACCGTGGGGAGGAAATGCAGCATCTGACTAAAAAATGAACAATATATATTCAAAATTCTCTCTCCTCCTCTCACTATCTGTCTCTGTTGCTCTCCTTCCGTTCACATACCCGAGTGCATCCTGTGCACTAGTCTTTACGTGTGTAGACTCTATGAGGCAGGTGGTAACTACTGTCACCTGATGACGAAGCAGCTGCAGCAAAAGGGGGTAACTTTCCCGAGATTAGCTGTTAAGTGGCAGCCCTGGGATTCGAACCTGGACTGCGCAGTCCTGGGATACATCTGATCTTGCCTGAGCCTCCATTTGCTCATCTGCAGAATGAGAGCTTGATAACGTCCTGCCCCCATCCCTCCCGGCAGACAGATAATCAGGAGATCGGTCACGATAAGAAAAGAGCTTTCATATCTTTTGGGGAGAACAAGGCCTTGAACTGAGTCTAAACCACTGTGATTTCTGGTTGACATGTGGGTCCCAAACATCTAGGCTGCTTGACAGTTGTCACGTAGGCACATGACACCCTCACTCTGTTGCTCAAGCACTAACAACATACACCTATTAGTGCTTCCTTGCTGACTACCCTTTCCCGGCACATTAGCTCATCTGAGCCTCAAGACAACTCTGCGGGGTGGGTGTTACTCCTTTATAAGCGAGGAAATGGAGAGTGAGGTGAGGTGAGGTGACGTGACCTGCCTAAGTCACACATCTGATGAGTGAGTGTTAGGCTCTGAGTTCTGGTCTTTTGACTCAAGTCCTGCCCTTCCCACCGCTTCTTGGTCTGGGAGTTGTGAGGATGACGGGCACGTCCCTCGCCTCAGCGCCTATGGGTTTCTGAAACCAGGCTACACACTCAATGAGAAGACAAACAATAATCACCACCCTACACCGAGCACCCTGTGGGATGGGTACAGGCGAGGCCACGTTCTCTCCAGTTTTTACCACAGCTCTGCTTGGTGGATGCTTCTCTGATTCTCACACGAAGAAACAGGCTCGAGAGGCAAAAGAACTCAGTGGTCAACAGCTAGGAAGTGGCAGGAAGGGGCTGCAGATTATTGTCCTGGTCACTTTATCACTCCGGTTCTAGGGATTTGGGTCTGATGGTTCTGCACTGCCTTTTATTTTTAAAAATTTATCTTTATTGTTGAAAGTATTAGATATCTCCCTTTTTCTCCCTATTGACCCCCTCTACCCTCTTCTGGCCTTCACCGCACTATTGTCTGTGTCCATGGGTTATGCATATAGCATATAAATTCTTTGGTTAATCTCTCCCTACCCACCCACCCACCTCTGCCTTCCCTCTGAGATTCCTCAGTCTGTTCCATGCTTTATGTCTCTGGATCTGTGTTGTTCATCAGTTTATTTTGTTCATTAGAGCCCACATATGAGTGAGATCATGTGACACTTGTCTTTCTCTGACTGGCTTATTCCATTTAGTATAATACTCTCCAGGTCCCTCCATGCTGTCCCAAAGGGTAAGAAATCCTTCTTTTTTCCATCTGCATAGTGTTCCATGATGGAAATGTATCACACATCTTTTTTATCCACTCATCTACTGATGGGCACTTGGGCTGTTTCCAGATCTGCATTGCCTTTTAATGGGGATTTTCCAAGGTTAAGGCAAGCGCTGTGTCTATTTCCTGTCGGTTCCTACAGTCTCTGGTTCCCTGCTGTACACTACACTGGGGCCATTTCCTTCCCTCAAATCATGGTATAGAACAGACATCAACTAGCAACCATTGATAAACACAGAACCATCACTGCACACTTACTATGATAAAGAGTTAAATGCCTTTGGAAGGAAGAAACAGCCAAGGATTTGCATTCCCAGGATGAGATGTGAGGGGATGCAGGGAGCTGATGGTGCAGAAGTAAATGATCAGTTTTTAAGAAGACAGGGGAAAAAGAAGAGTCCAGAAACTATAAGGACAAAGCAGGAACTAAGATGGAGACTGTTCTTTCCATCTGTGTTAATGTCACCGGCATTTAATTCCATTTACAGATACAGACAGAGCAGCCCCTTGACCCACAATGACACCCAGAGATTCCCAGATGTTCTCAGGAATCCTGAATTTTAAGGTCACTGTGCAATAGAACAGGTTCCTTAAGTGAGAAAAGCTTCAAGTTCAAAAAGCTTTTCCAGGCTTTCCATTTCGATTAGATCTCCCAAAACGTACCTACTGAAACATTGACACTTTCAGGACTGAAAAAGTAAGGGCCACGTGATGTTTGAAGAAGCCGGTGTCCGGACTTTCTGTGGGATCTAATAGTTTGTTTCTAAGAGTTCCCCAATTTGTCGCACCCTGTTTGACAGATCAGCACCTCCTTGGCCAGCTCCTGGGAGCCTGAGCAGAGCAGGCCAGAAGGGAATGCTGAGGGCCGGGCCACCAATGCCACACAAGGGCCCTGGAAATACCACTAAACAACCTGCCTTACATTTGCAGAACATTTCACTTCACAAAATGCTTCTACGTGTGCGATCTCCTTTGACTCCCATCATCCTGGCAAGGCAGGCAGGGACTGCATCTGTTTTACCGATGAGAGAGGCACGGTGGAGCTGAGGCTCAGTCTGTCCACTGGCGTCTGTTTGGATCCATGCGGCCTGTGCTGTACCAGTTACATATTCTGAATATCACCCCAGATCAACAACTGGCCCAAGGATAACACAAGTGGCAGAGCTGGAGCTCCAGGCTTAGATGCTCTCACCACAAGTCCAGGGTTCTTTGTCCTAAGAGCGCTATGCTGGGAACTGTGGGGAGTGCAGAGGTAACCAGGCGCCTGTCCCAGTAAGGAACTGGAGCTACTGGCTACAATCTGGAGAGCATACACTGAGGGCCTGGAAGGGGGAACAAAGACAACACCAAGGCAGTGTGCGCAGGGGGGACGCCGGAGTGCACTAGAAGTAATGGCGCAGCTTCCACAAGGAGGTGGCATCTGAGGCGGGCCTCGGAGGAGGGGTCACATTTGGAGAGACCAAGGTGGAGTTGAGGGGATTCTGGGTGGGGAAAGAAACAGTTTCTACTTTTGGATGAGGGAGTTACAAGTATATTTGAAAAGATGTATAGTTTAGCTTGGTTGAATCAGAGAGCACTTGTTAGGTAGGGAGAGAAGTGTGGGAATGTAGATCAGGGTCATAGTGTGAGGACCTCACATAATAAATTGAGGAGTGGCCCTTCCTGTGATCTTTACCTTAAAATTCTGCAAAAACAAACCGTCTACAGAAAAAGGGAAGCGATATCCTCTCACCAAGCATTCTGTTCAAATTGCTAGGTTGTTGCACCTTCCAATCTGAGCCATCAGGGCTCTCTCCAAGCTGGATCATTTCTAAAGAACCTTGAACTTCATTTTAATTTCTTCTTGTATATTTGTATATCTTTCTCCTACTGCATAGCCCCTGAAGAGACACAACCACCAAGGGAAGGCCAAAGAGGGTGTGAATGCGTGTGTGTGTGTGTGTGTACATGTGTGTGCACTTGCTGCTACAGTGAGGTCATATCCAAGTATGAAATCAAGGTTGGTTTTTGCCGAACTCAACTGATTTTGTTATTTGTTAGTCCTAATTTACAAAGCATAGTCAGAAGCACATCGGAAATCAGTCTGGGGCGAGCCAGGGACCACGCTCAAAGGGAACAAGCCTGGGCCACAGGGAGTTCCCAGTTGTACATTAGCAGAGCTCCCCTCTCTCTCGGGCCTGCACAGCCATGTTCTGAGGTGATATTTTGCTCCTGTAGCCAGAGACCTTAGCCCTTCATAGTCTCCAAAATAAAGATGCCAGTTCTCCTGTGGCCCTCCCGGCTCTCCTGGCCTTCGCCTAAGGGCTGTGGGCAGTCTTCGCTCTCCTCTCTGCCTCTGGCATCCGAGGAAGTGTCCACCGGGGTCTATCACTTTGCAGGCATTAATAGAGGGACACCAAGAGCTCAATCCCAGGTGGCTCTGTCCTACACTGAACAGGAGCATTGTATCCAGGATATTAAAACATTTCTCTGTCCCTTTCCTACCATCTAGCTCTTGGGCCTTTAACCACTGATAACACTTGTGCTAAGAGAGGACCCGTAGAAGGATCTAACACTAGTTATTTTACAGTATTTCAGCAACTCTGATAAAACAATTGGGATAGACTCAAAAGGATGATTAAAATGTGAGGGTTCTTGGCAAATTTCAACGAACCCCTCTTCTGGGCTGGAACGATCTTGTGAATCAACCTTCAAATAATTTGCCATTTTACCTATTTAGTCCTTGGGGTGTCCCAAAGAATATTTCATTAGCAGCAGGACACTCAATTAAACAAGGATGCTCTTTTTCGCAGGGTTTTATTTATCTCACTCTGCTGGGTGAGTCATTCAGAAGGTTTCTGAATTATTAGACAATTGTCCCTCACATCGTGGCCCTCACATATTTGGTCACACACAATCAGAGGAACCCAAAGTAGTAAACCAGGGGTGAAGCAGAAGTTACTAATCGTCACCTGTCACCTGCTGCTGCCTGTTAGCAAGCTCGACCTCGCGGGCACGATCGTGGTAACATTTTACCTCACTTAAAGTTACTGAAGAAGGAGCTCCTACCAGTTTTTCTGGTAGCCTGTTGTGGTGTTTGCTTGATTTTTAAAATAACCTTTTCTATCTTATTAAACCCCTCTCAAGATCTAGCATATTTCTATGATCCAGTAAGTTCCTTATACTCCTTAATATTCCCAGTCAGTTCCTCCAACCCCATCCCACCATAAAGCCAGTATTCTTTTTTTTTTAAAAAACATAGATTAGTTTGACCTGCTTTAGCACTTCATATAATTGAAATCATACAGCATGTATTTTTGTGGGCAATGCTTCTTTCACGAAGCAAAATGTTTTTGGGAGGAACCGATGTTAACTACGTCAATGGTTGATTCCTTTTCATTGATGTGTATGTATTCTGTTGAATAACTAACATTTTGTTTCTTCTTTTTGATGTTGAGTGATACGTGGATTGTTCCAGTTTTAAATTTTTATGGCTAAAGCCAGTCTGGAATTCTTGTACAAGTTATACTGCAGACATATGTTCTCCTTCCTCTTGCATAAATACCTAGGAATGGAATTGATGGGTCACAGGGTAGTGAATATTTAACTTTATAAGAAACTGCTAAGCAGTTTTCCAAAGTGACTGCATCATTTTACAACCCCATCAGTGAGGAGCTGTGTTCCACATCCTCACCAACACTTGGTGTTGTCAGTGTTTTTATTTTAGCCTTTTCAGGGATATGCAGTGGTACCTCACTGTGAT
Organism: Miniopterus schreibersii; assembly: GCF_964146895.1. Lineage (NCBI taxonomy): Eukaryota > Metazoa > Chordata > Mammalia > Chiroptera > Miniopteridae > Miniopterus > Miniopterus schreibersii. The sequence continues at coordinate 141,322,536 of NC_138101.1, forward strand.
TATAATTCGTATTTTCTACTGCCTAATGATGTTGAGGATTTTTTATGTGTTTATTTGCATTTATATATCTTCCTTTGTGGTGTGTGTTCAACTACTTTGTCCATTTTTAATTGTTTTTTTATTATTGGGTCACAGGAGTTCTTTATATATTTTGAATATATAAAGTTCCTGTCAAAGATATGTATTGCCAAGTGGTTTCTCCTGTTCTCTGGCTTGGCCATTTATTTCTTTAATGATTTTTTTCATGAGCAGAAATTTTTGATTCTTTAGAAATCCTACTTATAAAATACATAATTTATGGTTAAGTCCTCTGCGTCCTGTGTAAAAATCTCTACTCAAAGTTTGCAAAAATATTCTCCTATATTACTTTTCAGAAGCCTTATGGCTTTAACTTTAAATTTAGTTCCCTGATTCATTTCAAATTACTTTTTGTGTACGGTGTGAAATACAGGTTGCAGTCATTTTTTTCATGAGTATCAGTTGTTCTATCACCATGTGTCGAAGGCACAGTCCCCTTTCCATTGACTGACTTTGGTGCCTTCGTTGAAGATTAATTGCCCATATATGTGGATTTATTTCTGAATTCACTATTCTGTTCCACTGATATATTTGTCTGTCCTTATATGGTCTTGATTACTATAGCTTTGTAGTAAATTTTGACATCAGGGAGTGTAAATTTTCCAACTTCATTCTTCATTTTCAAGATTGTTTTGCCCTTCTGGCTGGAACTGCCATCTTCCAGTAATTTGCCAAAATGACCAACACAAAGGGAAAGAGGGGAGGCACTGGCTATATGTTCTCTAGGCTTTTAGAAACCATTGAGTTGTTCCAATGGGCACTGTTCAAAAAGGAATGTCCACAAATGTTCCCATGACAAAACTAGAAGAGTCTACAGTGTCACTCAGCATGTGGTGGGCACTGCTGTAAACAAACAAGTTAAGGGCGAGATTCTTGTCAAGAGAATTAATGTACGTATTGAGCACATTAAACACTCTAATAGCCGAGACAGCTTCCTGAAACATGTGAAGGAAATGACCAGAAAAAGAAGGAAGCCAGGCCCTAGCCAATTTGGCTCAGTGGTTAGAGAGTCAGCCCATGGACTGAAGGGTCTCAGGTTCGAACCTGGTTAAGGGCACCTACCTCAGTTGCAGGCTTGCTCCCAGGCTCCGGTCAGGGCGGGTGTGTAGGAGGCAACCAATCAATGTCTCTCTCTCACATTGATGTTTCTCTCTCTCTCTGTCTCTCCCTTCCACTCTCTCTGAAAAGCAATGGAAAGAGTATCTTGGGGTGAAAATTAAAAAAAATAAGAGAGAGAGAGAAGAAAATCAAGTACCTGGGTTCAACTAAAGCGTCAGCCTGCTCCACCCAGAGCAGCACACTGTGTGAGAGCCAATGGAAGGGGGCCTGAGCTGCTGGAACCCACTCCCTATGAATTCATGGGATGATAAGAATGAAAAAAATAAAAGACCTCTTTGTACTGTTAAAAAAAATTTTTTTTAAAGATTGTTTTGGCTATTTCAGGTCCTTTCATTTCCATATAAGCTCCAGTTGCATCACCTGAAACTCCGGTGGTGGTGTTTTTTTCAGTCTTTTCTTTCTGAATTATTGACTTGCCTTCAAATTCAGTGATCTTTTCTTTTTCAGTGTCCAATATGGTATTAAGCCCACTCAGTAAATTTTTCCTCTTGCTGTGATTTTTTTCACTTCCAGAATTTCTTTTTTTTTTAATTGTTTCTATTTCTCTGTTGAGGTTACCCATCTGTTCACTTTACTTTTAATCCTTCAACATATTTACAATAGCTGTTTTAAATTCCTTATGGACTCATTCCAACATTTGTGTCAACTCTGAGTTCATTTCTATTAACCTTTTTTCTTCTGGTTATGGGTAACATTTTCCTGCTTTTTTGTGCCTTATAATTTTTATTTTATTTTTTAACTTTTGTTTTTGTTTTTTCTTTTTAATATATCTTTATTGATTTCAGAGACAGGAAAGGAGAGGGAGCGAGAGATAGAAACATCAATGATGAGAGAGTCATTGATCGGCTGCCTCCTGCACGCCCCTGACTGGGGATCGAGCCCGCAACCCGGTCATGTGCCCCGACCAGGAACCGAACCCCGATTGCCTGGATCCTAGGTCGACGCTCAACCGCTGAGCCACGCCTGGCTGGTGTGCCTTATAATTTTATATTACATGCCGGGCATTGTGGATACAATTGTTGAGGCATTTAATTTACTTGAGCCTTAAATTGCTACTATCAAGGCTTGGATTTAGGCTTTGCTAGTGTGGGCCAAGAGTAGCTCTTATTCTAGGGCTAGAGTACCCCAATTCCTATGTTGCAGTCTTTTTCATATCTCAACTGAATGCCCAAGGTGCTATATCTCTCCGTTCTAGTGGTTGGAACTGTGATATTTCCCAGACTATGAGACTTCCTCTGACTCACAGACCCCCCAGTGATTAATTGGTATCATGAAATCATACCATATTCATATACAGTTTAGTATTTGGCCAATTACTAAAGGAGATCCATTCTCTCCAGTACTTACTCCACAAATTCCAGCAATCTCAGAACCCCTGGACACAAACTCTTTCCTCTGCCACGTAAGATGCTGCTCTCCAGGACATAGTCCCTGTACCAGAATTTGTAAAGTGCCTCCAGGCAGAAAGCTAAGGGATATTTTGAGTTGCCCTCATGTCTTTTCATTTTATCCACAATCACAAGTCTGTCCTCTTTTCCAATAATTGAAAATAGTTGCTTCACATATTTTGTCCAATTTTACAGTTGTTTATAGCAGGAAAATAATTACAATACCCAATATTCCATTATGACCAGAACTGGAAGTTCTTGTTTTGATGGTGAATACCTTTATAAATGGGAAGTTGCAGTTGTTTTGCTGATATTTTAATCCATTAAGACTTTTTATCTGTCTTTTTGGAGGTAAATAACTCATACCAACTCTTCTGTGCTTAACACTATCAAGACATACATATGCTTAATATTTTAACACATGTTAAGACCAAGAAGTAAGAAAAAGTCACCCAACAATCTTCAGGTACTGCCATTTTATATCCTTATGATTTTATTTCTGTATCATTTCTTCACTATTTATCTCCTCTTGACTCACTCTAACTTTCCATTCCTATCTTAAAACCCAGAGATTAAGCCTGAATTTAATAACACCTTTCACAACCATACAAAAAAATGTGTATTAATTTCCATGTTTCTAGAACATGTATCTCAGAGACATTAGCTCTTTGCTAAGGTCTAAGAGTTACTATGTGCCAGCATTAAGACCGGACCTCAGAGTACAATTGGGGTATTAGTCCCTTAACCTGGAGAGTCTATTTCTATTAATGCAATCTCAGATCATTTTAACTTTTTGAGAAGACACATGGCACTATGGGCTTATATTGAATTTACGATATGCTAAAATCCTTCAGTATTTTTCACAAGAATGACAATTAATCCAGTTTTTCTCTAAAGAAAACATGTTCAAACCAATATTTTAAAACTTAAGTGCAAGACATTTATTCTTAAGTGTTATTTATCAAAGTTCTTTGTTTTGCCTTATTGATCTCCTGAATTTTAATTTTCATCTAATGTATTTACTATTTCCATCAGTGTGTCTAACGAAACATAGATTGTGTTTAAGTCTGATGAAAATGTCCAGAACCACTCATAAATGCTTACACCTGCAGAATGACATCCACCATGCTCATATCTGTATGCATACACTTTGAGTATGATTATTAATCAGTTATAAATCTATTTACTGAATTTTTACGGAGCCTGTATTTGCCTGCCTAACATTTATCAAGCATTTAATTTTTGACTTTGTAGCAGAACCGGTCAGTACCCCTCCTATATACTCGTAGGCCTTACCATTATAGTGTATACCATCAACTTCCATATTCCTGAGGACTTTCTCTAGAGGCCCATCCCACTCCAACCTGTATGCAAGGCAGGCCAGATATGCTAGAGAATTAACATCCCTTAAAAGCAGCCCTTAAACAATGACTGATGGAACTTGGTATATAAATACCCCAGCTCCTTTGCCTTGGGTCAGACAGTTCTGAATTCCTCAAATGAAGTATCCAGAGTAATACCTCACTTGACAATGCACTCTTTATACGCACCCTTCCCTATTCCTCTACCAGTTTTTCCTAATATCATCTTCCAAAGTAAACTATTTGTATTCAAATCCTTGTCTCAGGATCCGCATTTGGGAAAACCCAAACTAAAACAATCTTATTTAATTTTCATCCAAACTATAACCACCTTTAAAATTTTTCACATTATTCTACTTGCAGATGAAAAAAATGCAAAGAAAAACATTAAGAGCATATGTAGCTACAGTAATAAATTAAGGGATACACACATGCTTAAAGCATGATGTTAAAAATGTGTAAGGAGTGTGAGTAAAAAATATTTTTATAAAGCATTTGAACTTAAATGACAATGAATTTAAAACAGACTGCTATAAACATAGCTTGTTATATATGAATCTTATGGTAACCACATATCAAAAACCTATAGCAGATACACAAAAATAAGAAAAATAAATGCAAAAAATCACTAAAGTCATCAATGTACAAGAGAGAAAGAGAAGGAACAAAGAACTACAAAAAGCAAACAGAAAACAGTAAGATTGCAATTCATACACACCTATCCATAATTACTTTAAACATAAAAGGAATAATGCGCGTATCAAAAGACATAGGGTGGTTGAATGTATATTAAAAAACAAGACCCAGACTGGCCAGGGGTGGCTCAGTGGTTGAGTGTCGGCCTAGGATCCAGGAGATTGCGGTTTGATTCCCGGTCAGGGCACACGCCCGGGTTGTGGGCTCGATCTCCAGTTGAGGGTGTGCAGGAGGCAGCCGATCAATGACTCTCTCTCATAATTGATGTTTCTATCTCTCTCTCTCCCTCTCCCTTCCTCTCTTTGAAATCAATAAAGATATATTTAAAAAAAAACCAAAAACCCCCACACAAGACCCATGCCTATGCTATCTACAAGCAACTGACTTCAGATTGAAACACACACACACACACACACACACACACACACACACTCTGAAAGTGAAGTAATGGAAAAATATATTTTATGCAAAAGAAACAAAAAGAAAGCAGGGGTAGCAATACTTATATCAGGCAATGTAGAATTTAAAACAAAGACTGTAACAAGAGACAAAGAAGTGACTTATATAATGATAAAGAGATCAATCTAACAAGAGGATATAACAGTTATAAACATCTACACACCCAAGGTAGGTGCATCAAAACACATATAGCAAATATTAAGACATAAAGGGAGAGATCAATTGTAATACAATAATACTGGGGGCTTTAACATCCTACTTTATCAATGGATAGATCTTCTGGGCAGAAAATCAACAAGAAAAGAGTGGCCTTAAATGACACATTATACCGGGCAGTGTTAATAGATATCTACATAGCATTCCCTGCAAATCAATAGAATACACATTCTTTTCAAGTGCCCATGGAACATTTTCCATAATAGTCCAAGTCTGGCCAAAAATCAAGTCTCAGTAAATTTAAGACTGAAATCCTATGAAGCATTTTCTTTTATCACAACAGTATAAAACTAGAAATGAATTATAAGAAAAAACTGGAAAAATACAGAGGCTAAACAACATGCTACTAAACAATCAATGGGCTAATGAAGAAATCAAAGAGGAAATAAAAACTATCTTGAAACAAATAAAAATGGAAACACAACATTCTAAAATTTTTGGGACACAGCAAAAGTAGTTCTAAGAGGGAAATTCATAGCAATACTGGCCTACCTGAACAAATAAGAAAAATGTGAAATAAACAATCTAAACATATCTGAAGGAACCAGAGAAAGAAAAGCAGACAAAGTCTAAAGTGGGTAGAAGGAAATAATAAAGATCAGAGCAGAAATAAATGAAATAGTGACTAAACAAAATCAACAGAAAAGATCAATAAGACTAGAGCTAGTTCTTTGAAAAGATAAATAAAATCAGTAATTTTTTTGCCAGACTTACCATGAAAAAAAAGAGAGCTCAAATAAATAAAATCAGAAATGAAAGAAGAGGAGTGGCAACTGACATCACAAAAACACAAAGGATTATAAGAAAATATGTCAACAAATTGGATGATCTAGAAAAAAATGGATTAATTTTGAGAGACATTATCTTCTAAGACTGAATCAGGAAGAAAACAGAAAATCTGAACAGACTGATCACTAGTTATGAAATTGTATCAGTAATCAAAAACTTCCAACAAACAAAAGTCCAGTACCAGATGGCTTACAGGTGACTTCTACCAAGCATTCAAAAAAAAATGAATACCTATATTTCTCAAACGATTCCAAAATAACTGAAGAGGAGGGAAAGCTTCCAAACTCATTCTACAATGCTAGCATGACTGTGATACCAGAACCAGACAAAGACACCGCAACAAAAAGAAAATTACAGGCTAATACCCCTGATGAATGTAGATGCCGAAATCCTTAACAAAATCTTAGCACACTGACTTCAACAACAGATTAAAAACATCATATACCTGATCCAGGGGTGCAAAGGTGGTTCAATATTCACAAATCAATCAATGTGATACACCACACAAACAAAATGAAGAATAAAAATTATACGATCCTATAATTAGATGCAGAAAACGCATTAAACAAAATCCAACATCCATTTATGATAAAGACTCTCAACAAAGTGAGTATAGACGGAACATATCTCAATAAAATAAAGGCCATATGTGACAAACCCACAGCTAACATCATACTCAACAATGAAAAGCTAAAAGCTGCTTCTCTAAGATCAGAAGCAAGACAAGGATGCCCACTCTCACCACTCTTATTTAACACAGTACTGGAAGAGACAAGAAAAAGAAATAAAAGGTATCCAAATTGAAAAGGAAGAAGTATAATTGTTACTATTTGCAGATGACATGATGCTATATATAGGAAATCTGAAAGATTCTACAAAAAAACTATTAGAATTAATAAATGAATTCAGTAAAGTGGCAGGATACAAAATTAACCTTTAAAAGACGGCATTTAAAAGACAGCATCATACAAACTCCATATATTTTCCAGGATCAACTGTACAAATAATGGTTTCTTTCCTTTTTCCTGTAAAAAAGAACGTATATGCTTAGGTTTCTGAGTGTTTAATATACAGAAATCTGTTAAATTTCTGTATACGAATAACATACTATCAGAAAGAGAAATTAAGGGAAAAAACCCATTTAAAATTGCATCAGAAAGAATAAAATATCTAGGAATACACTTAACCAAGGAAGTAAAAGACTTAGACTCTAAAGAGTACAAGGTATTGATAAAAGAAATTGAAGAAGACACAAATAAATGGAAGGATAGACCATGCTAATGGATAGAGAGGAGTAATGGTGTTTAAAAGTCCATACTACCCCAAGAAATGTAGAGATTCAATGCAATCTCTATCAAAATACCAATGGCATTTTCAATTTCAACAGAACTAGAACAAATGATCCTAAAATTTATATGGAATCACAAGAGGCCCCAAATAACTAAAGAAATCTTGAGAAAGAACAAAGTTGGAGGTGTCATGCACCCCAACTTAAAACTATATTACAAAGTTATAATAATTAAAACTGTATGGTACTAGCACAAAAACAAACACATAGATCAATGAGACAGAATAGAGAGTCCAGAAAACACCCCACACTCCTATGGTCAAGTAATCTATAACAAAAGAGGCAAGAATATACAAGGAGGGAAAAACCATCTCTTTGATAATGGTGTTGGAAATATTGGATAGGTACATGCAAAATAATGAAACTAGACCACTTACACCATATACAAAATAAATTCAAAGTAAATTAAGCACTTAAATTTAAGACCTCAAATCATAAAGCTCTTGGAAGAAAACATAGGTAGTAAATTCTTTGAAATCAGCCTGAGCAATATTTTTTTAAGTATGTCCTTGGGCAAAGGTAACAAAAGCAAAAATAAACTAATAGTACTACATTAAACTAAAAGGCTTTTGCACAGTGAAGGAAACCACCAAGATAAAAAGGCAATCTACTAAATGTGAGATATTTGCAAACGATAATTCCAATAAGGGGTTAATATCCAAAATATATAAAGAACTCATGCAACCCAACATTTTAAAAATCCAATTAAAATATGGGCAGAGGACCTGAATAGACATTTCACCAAATAAGACATACATATGGCCAACACATGAAAATATGTTCAACATCACTAATCATTAGGAAAATGCAAATCAAAACCACAATGAGACATCACCTCACACCTGTCAGAATGGCTATTTTAAAAAAGACAACAAATAACAAGTGCTGGCAAAAATGTGGAGAAAAGAGAACCCTTGAGCACTATTGGTGAGATTTAAATTAGTGTAGCCACTATGGAAAACAGTATGGACATTCCTAAAAAATAAAAATAGAACTTCTGTACAACCCAGCAATTTCACTTCTGGGAATTTATTCTAAGAAAACAAAAAAAATAATTCGAAAACATATGCACCCCTATGGTCACTGCAACATTATTTACAATAGCCAAGACATGAAATTAATTTAAATGTCCATCAACAGACCAATGGATAAAGAAGTTGTGGTACATAAATACAATGGAATATTGGCCATAAAAAAATAATAAAATCTTGAGACTTGTGACACATGGGTGGAGTTAGAGAATATTAAGTGAAATAAGTCAGAAGGAGAAAGAAAAATAATGCATGATTTTACTTATATGATGAATCTAAGAAAACAAAATAAACAAAATGCAGGAAATAAATAAATACGGAGAACTGATGGTCACCAGTGTGGAGTGGTGAGCGACTGGGAAAAAAGGTGAAGGGGATTAAGAAGTAAAAATTTTGTTATAAAATAAGTCATGGGGATGTAATATACAGTATAGGGAATACAATCAATAATATCATGATAAGTATGTACGGAAATTGATAGTTACTAGACTATTGTGGTGATCACTTTGTAAAGTATATCAATGTCGAATCACTATGTTTCACAGCTGAAACTAATATAAGAAAGTTGACATATATACTGTAAGTCAACTATAATTTAAAACAAATTTAAATAAATAATTTTCCTAGTACTGATAAAAAAACATTTTCTGCATTATTATACATTTTGTAAATGCGAAAACTGCAGTAAAGTAACTTGCCCAAGGCAAGATTGGATTCCAAAGACCATGATGCTGTGTGGCCTCCCTTAGCCTTTTATGCAATCTGTTCACTGCCTTGCTAAAATAAGACTGTATTATAGCCCTGGCCTTTCCCTGTTCAAAACTGAGTGTGTGGGTGGGGTGGGGTAGGGAGGAGAGTATTACATTCTGTCACTTAACTCCAACTCCCATCTCTGATAATAAGACTCAATATTAAAGTTTTCAGTTTTACTTTTTGTCTTTCTGGACACCAGAAATGCAATATTTCAGTATTGAGCAGGGAATGGGCTGAATGTGACATGGACGTTAAATACGGAACATGAATAAGTTATTTCAGTGATATGTAACCAAAATACCCCATTTTTATTCTTTACTCTCCTCTGCCCTCTTTAATACACACACAACACTCTTCTATTTCATCATCCAAGAAAATGAGAATAATAGATTCCTTTGAATTTTCTTAATCATCTATTTTTCTTCAGTTCTGAGGATACTTCTTTTTAAGATGATTATGGAAAATTATAGACTTTTGGTCAAGAAGGCAGAGTAGATAAATGCTGTGCTTGCCTCCTCCCATGATTATGTCAAAATTACAACGAAACTGTAGAACAATCATCATTGAGAACCACCTGAAGACTAGTTGAATAGAATTCCTATAACTAAGTATATAAAGAAGAAACCATGTTGAAACTGGCAGGAAGGGTGGAGAAGTGGAATGGGCAGGTCCATACCCATGGTGTGGCAATTAAGAATTGGGAGGGATATCCCAGCTCTGGAAATCTCCCTGCAGGGTGAGGAGTCCTAGGTCCACACCAGGCTCCCTAGCCTGGGACACCAATGCTGGGAGGAGGAGACCCCATAACATCTGGCTGTAAAAACCAGCAAGGACTGTTCAAGTGAGACGGAAGCTCATGAAGACAGTAAGCTCCTCTTGAGGGGCCTGTCCACATGCTCATTCACTCACAAACTTACACACTCTAAGCTCCAGTTCAGGGGCCGCAGCTCAAAAAGCACCAGGGATCTACAAGCAGAAACTAAATTGACTAGCTTCAGGGAGATGGCTGGAGGGCCAGGGGCCAGGGCAGATCTCTCTGGGGACAGACGTGCTGGCAGACTCCATTGTTTCTTTGATGTACTCTCCTCCCACCCAGCTGGCCTGGTGCAGGTGGGTGCCACATCTGAGTTCTCCATTAACCTGGCTAACACCATTCACCCCACCCTGGTGACTCCCTAAGACCCTGCCCCACCCAACTCATTCACCCACCTGAGCCTCTTCCAGCAGCTAGTCCACACAAGTGACTGCCTTGGCTCATGCTGAGGATTTTCCTAAAATCTCTCAAAGGTCCACAAACTCCAAACAAGCAGTGATAGACTTTGGCGTGTCCTATACTTCTTGCTAAGTGGCCCTAAGCCTGGCACAAGCAGTGACTTGTCTTAATTTGCATTGTAACTCTCATGAGGTCGTCCCAAGACTGGTAGCTTCAAATAAGTGGCCACAAATCTGGTACAAGTGGTGGATGACCTCAGCTCACACTGTAGTGTCCACCAAAGGGTCCCAAGCCCACCAAAAGTGCCGGCCATCCTTGGTTCACAGTAAAGCCTCTCCCATGCACCTCCAACTACAACACAAGCAGCAACCAACTACAGATCATTTTGTACCTCCTACAAGCCTGGCACAAGCCATGGATGACTGTGGCCTTCACTCCAGTCTCTCTCAAGAGGCTCCAAAACAAACACACTGAAGGACACTGTGTGCTGGCTTCAGACCACACCAGGGTACCACCCAACCTGCTCCACAACTGACATACCTGAAGGGTGGACTCAACTGGCACAAGAGCCCTGCTAAAGCGACTCCTACTCCAAGGGGTCAGCCCCCACACATGTTGTCTGCTGTAGTCATGCCCAATTCTCACAATCAGTTAGACTGATGCCCAATCCTACCCATTGACGTGCTAACAGCAATTGAAGCTCATCTACAACAGGAGGGAACATACAACCCACACAAGGAATACCACTGGAGCATCTGGCTCAAGAGATCAGTGAGACTGCACAATTGGGCTCCACAGAATATCTACTCTGTCATAGAATATGACCACTCTGTCATGACCGGGAGATGTAGCAGGTCTACTTAACACATAGAAACAAACACAAGGAGTCAGCAAAAATGAGGAGACAAAAACACATGTCCCAAATAAAAGAACAAATCTCCAGGAAAAAACTAAATTAACAAAATAGACACAAGCAATCTACTAGATACAGAGTTCAAAACAATGGTTATAAGGATGTTCAATGAACTTAGGGGAAGAATAAATGCACTACGTGAGAACTTTGACAAAGAGATAGAAGACATAATAAAAGAACCAGTCAGAAATGAAGAATACAATAACTGAAATGAAGACTACATTAGATGGAATCAACAGAAGATTAGATAAAACAGAGGATCGAATCAGCAATCTGGAAGAAAAGGTAGAAGACAACACCCAATCAGAAGAGCAAAATAAAAAAGAATGAAAAATGAGGATAGTTTAAAGGAACCCTGGGACAACATCAAGCACACCAACATTAGCATCACTGGGGTACCTTAAGGAGAAGAGAGCAAGGGACTGTAAACCTATTTGAAGAAATAATGACAAAAAGTTCCCTAAATAGAAATACAGATCTAAGAAGTTCAGAGTCCCAAACAAGTGGAATCCAAAAAGGCCCACACAAAGACATATAATAATTAAAATGCCAAAGGTAAAGACAAAGAGAACCTTAAAAGTAGCAAGAGAAAAGCAGTTAGGGAGTTTCCATAAGATTGTCAGATGATTTCTCAATAGAAATTAGTAGACCAGAGAGACTAGCATGAAATATTCAAAGTCATGAAAAAGCGAGGACCTACAACCAAGATTTTTCTACCTAGCAAGGCTATCATTTAGACCACAAAGGAGAGATAAAGAGTTTACCAGACAAGAAAAAGCTAAAGGAGTTTATCACTACTTAATCAGTATTACAATAAATGTTATAGTGACTTTTTAAGGAAGAAAAGAAGTGATCAAAAATATGAATAGGAAAATATAGAAAAGAAAATAATTCTAACAAAGGCAAAAATTTAGTAAAAGCAGTGAATCAGACAACTATACAGTTAGTACAAAAGTTAAAAGGCAAAAGTAGAAAGCTCATGTGTAATTACAACAATAAGTTAAGGGATACACATAAACACACACACATGAGAGGTAAAAAATAATGACAAAAACATAAACGTGGAAGGGTGAGAAAACATTTTGTAGTCATTTTCGAATGTGTTCAAACTTAAGCAACCATCAACTTAAAATAGACTGCTATAAACATAACTTGCTATATATGGAGCATATGGTAACCACAAACCAAAACTCTGTAAGATGTCTACAAGAACAAAAGAGAACGAAATCCAAACACAACACTATAGAAAATCATCAGCATACAAGAGAAGAGAGCAAGAGAAAAAAGAACTACAAAAACAATCAGAAAACAATAAAATGGCAATAATTACATACCGATCAATAATTACTTTAAATGTAAATGAACTAAGTGCTCCAATCAAGAGGCATAGGGGTGGTTGAATGGGTTAAAGAAAAAGACCCATACATATGCTGCCTACAAAAGACCCACTTCACAGAGAAAAAACACACAGAATGAATATAAAGGGGTGGAAAAAGATATTTTGTGTAAAAAGAACAAAAAAAGCCTAGACTAGCAATTCTTATATCAGACAAAACAGGCTTTAAAACAAAGGCTGTGACAGGAGACAAAGAGCATTTCATAATGATAAAGGGATCAATACATCAGGAGGCTATAACTCTTGTAAACATTTATGCATCCAATGTAGAAGCATCTAAATATATAAATGGACATATATGATGGACATAAAGGGAGAGATCAGCAGTAATACAGTTATAGTAGGGGACTTTAACAACTCATTGACATCAATGGATAGATCATCCAAACAGAAATCAACAAGGAAATAGTTGACTTAAATGACACATCAGACCAGATGGACTTAATTGATATTTTTAGAGCATTTCACACAAAAGCAACAGAATATACATTCTTTTCAAGTACACATGGTACATTATTTAGGACAGACCACATATTAAGCCAAGTCTCAATAAATTTAAGAAGGCTGAAATCATATCTTCTCCAATCACAATGGTATGAAATTAGAAATCAATCACAAGAAAAAAACTGAAAAACACACAAACACATGGAGGCTAAATAACATGTTGCTAAACCATGAATGGGTTAATAATGAGATAAAGGAAGAAATCAAAAGATACCTTGACACAAATGAAAATAAAAACACAATGACCCCAAATTTATGGGACACAGCCAAGCAATTCTAAGCTGGAAATTCATAGCATTACAGGCCAATTTCAAGAAAAAAGAAAAAGCTCAAATAAACAATCTAATCTTACATCTAAAGAAACTACAAAAAGAAAAAGCAAAACCCAAAGTGAGTAGAAGGAAATAATAAAGGTCAACGCATAAATAAACAAAATAGAGTCTAAAAAAAAAAATAGAAAAAAATCAATAAAACCAAGAGCTGGTTCTTTGAAAAGATATACAAAACTGACAAACCTTTAGCCAGACTCATGAAGAAAATAAGAAATGCATAAACTCAGAAATGAAAGAGAAGTGAAAACTGAGACTACAGATATAAAAAACATTGTAAGAAATACTACAAACAATTATATGTCAACAATTTGGACAACCTAGAAGAAATGGACAAATTCCTAAAAACATACAATCTGCAAAGACTGAATCAGAAAGAAAAAGAAAATCTGAACAGATCAATCACTAGAAATTAAATTAAGTCAGCAATAATAAAAATCCCAATAAACAAAAGTTCAGGACCACATGGCTTCACAGGTGAATTTTACCAATCATTCAACAAATTAATACCTATCCTTCTCAAACTATTCCAAAAATTGGAGGGAAGCCTCCCAACTCATTTTACAAAGCCAATATTACCTGGATACCTAAACCAGACAAAGACATTACAAAAAAAATTATAGGCCAATATTACTATATTGAACATGGATGCAAAAATCCTCAACAGAATATTAGCAAACCGAATTCAGCACTACATTAAAAAGATCATACACCACAATCAGTTGGGGTTTATTCCCAGGAAGCAAGGTTGGTTCAATATCTGCAAATCAATTAATGTGATATACCATATAAACAAAATGAAGGGTAAAAATCATATGATCATACCAATAGATGCAGAAAAACCATTTGACAAAATCTAACATCCATTTATGATAAAAACTCTCAGCAAAGTAGGACTAGCATATCTCAGCATAATAAAGGCCAGATATGACAAACCCACAGATAACATCATACTCAAAGGTGAAAAACTGAAATATTTTTCTTTAAGATCAGGAACACAAAGGGATGTCCACTTTAACCACTGTTACTCAACAGAATAGAGAGCCCAGAAATAAACCCACACCTGTATGGTCAACTAACAATAGGGGAAAGACAGTCTCTTCAATAAATGGTGATGGGAAAACTGGACAGATAGATGTAAAAAATTAAACTAGACCACTTTCTTATACCATATACAAGAATAAAATAAAAATGGATTAATGACTTGAATGTAAGACCTGAAACCATTAAACTCCTAGAAGAAAACATAGGCAGTAAACTCTGACATTGGTCTTAACAATATTTTTTTTGGATATGTATCTTTGGGTAAGAGAAACAAACAAAAATTAACAAATGGGACTACATCAAACTAAAGAGTTTTTGCAGAGTGAAGGAAACCAACAACAAATAAAAAGACAACCTACTGAATGGGAGAAAATATTCACCAATAACACATTCAATAAAGGGTTAATATCCAAAGCACATAAGAAACTCAAAGAACATAACACACACACACACACACACACACACACACACACACAAAACCACAGCAAAACCCCCCCAAACAATCCCATTAAAAAATGGTCAGAGGACCTGAATAGATACTTCTCCCAAGAGGGTTAATATCCAAAGCACATAAGAAACTCAAAGAACATAACACACACACACACACACACACACACACACACAAAACCACAGCAAAACCCCCCCAAACAATCCCATTAAAAAATGGTCAGAGGACCTGAATAGATACTTCTCCCAAGAGGACATACAGATGGTCAAGAGTCATATGAAAAGATGTTCAAGATCACTAATCATCAGGGAAATGCAAATTAAAACCACAACGAGAAATCACCATACACATTTTAGAATGACTATTATCAATAAACCAACAAACAACAAGCATGCAAAGGAGATGGAGAAAAGGGAACACTCGTGCAATATTGGTAGGATTGTAAATTGGTGCCTCCACTATGGAAAACAGTATGGAGTTTCCTCAAAAAGTTAAAAATAGTACTACCATATGGCCCAGCAAGTCCTCTTCTGTGTGTTTATCCAAAGAAACCCAAAACACTAATTTGAAAAGACATATGCATCCTTATGTTTTTTGTAGCATTATTTACAATAGCCAAGATATGAAAGTAACCTAAGTATCTATCACTAGACCAATGGGTAAGGAAGTTGTGGTACATATATGCAATGGACTACTACTCAGCCATAAAAAAGAATGAAATCTTGCCATTTGTGACAACATGGATGCACCTAGAGGGTATTACACTAAGTGAAATAAGTAAGACAGAGAAAGACAAACACTGTATGATTTCACTTATATGTGGAATATAAAAGACAATAAACTAACAAACAAAACAAAGAAATTCAGATACAGAGAACAGATTGAGGTTTTCCAGATTTGGTGTGGGGTGGGAGGAGGGCTGGGTAAAAAAGGTGAAGGGATTAAGAAGTACAAATTGGCAGTTATAAAAGTGTCGGGGATATAAATTACAACATAGGGAATATAGTCAATAATATTGTAACAACTATGTATGATGTCATATGGGTACTAGAGTTATCAGAGTGATCACTTCATAAGTTATATAAGTGTCTAACCACTATGCTGCACACCTGAAACTAATATAATATTGTATGTCAATTGTCATAGAAAAGTAAAATAAAATAAAAAAAGAAAAGAAAATTATAAGAAAATACCACAGTAGGTACAACAATGTAAGGAACCTCCATGGACTCACCTAGCTACAGTAATCATCACATGGCCAGTTTTGACCCATGTATACCCCATTCACTTTTCTCTCCCATATTATTATAAAGCAAATCCCAAACATGGTATTTCATCAGTAACTACTTCAGTATATATAGGGTGTCCCAAAAAATGTATACACACTTTGAATAATTATTAATTCCAATGTTTCTTTCTTTTCAGATTTAACCCACTTTTAAAAATAAGGACTCGTCCTAGCTGGTTTGGCTCAGTGGTTAGAGCATTGGCCCTCTGACTGAAGGGTCCTGAAGAGTCCTGGGTTTGATTCCAGCCAAGGGCACACACCTCGGCTGCAGGCTCCATCCCTGGCCCCAGTTGGGGCATGTGCAGGAGGCAACCAATCAATGTGTCTCTCTCACATCAATGTGTCTCTCTCGCATCAATGCTCTCTCCTCTCCTCCTTCCACTCTCTCTGAAAAAGCAATGGGAAAAAAATCCTTGAGTGAGCATTAAAAAAAAAAAAGAATTAAAAATAAGGACTCAAAAAGACAATGCATCGTTAACATGCCTAAAAAAACCCAATAGTAATTCCTAATATCAAATATCCAGTCAGCATACAAGTTTCCAAGTATCTTCAGTTATACAGTTTTTGTAAAAAGTTCACATGCTATGACAAGTTGAAATGTCCTTTAAGTCTCTTTTAGTTGAGAGGACCTTCTCCATCTTTCTTGCAATTGAAGGGCATGCTTTCTCAGTCCACTGAAGCTATGTCCATCTCAGGCACATGATAATGGTTGCTGGCCAGGCAACAGGACTCTAAGCCACTGGGGACAGAGGGTGGGGGAACCACAGGCACAGTGTGGGGAGATCTTTCTTGGGGGCTTAAAGCAGCCCCAATCAATCAAGTGAACCCCAGTGTCATTCACTGAGAACCAGCACTCAGCTCATCCTTGGCAAGTCCAGCAGCCAGCAGCATGGACACTATAGCTACCTTCTGGGAAGCAGCGGATCAGAAGCCGGAGTGCCTCGCTGTGTGGCCTGAACTGCCTGGGAGTGGAGGTAAGTAAATGACGAACCCTCCAAGGCAGGCGTGGATGGAATAAATCTGGAATCCATTATGCCAATGAACTGGGAGGAAGGGGGAAAGAAAGCAGAAAAGCATCCCTATGCATTTGTCATTCAGCAAGTGAATGCAAAATTAACCAACATGATTAATTGCTCATCAGATTTAAGGATTCTCTGCGGGCTATAATAAACTCATGAATGATAATGTTGGAACATATCTTGGCTTCCTAATTGCCCTGGGTGCCCCCTTAAAATGGGGCTGTTCACAAGACTTCAAAAACAAGTCCTGGAAAGCAGTTCCCAGAGATTAGTGACAGGAAGCCAGACAGAGTGGCCTTTGCCCCTCCACCCCCCAATTCCCTGATGGCTTCATCACCGGCTGCCTCGCTGCTTTGGTTAGTCCATTCTCTCCTTCACTACGAAGCTGGCGAGCTCTGCTTCCCCCTCCCCTTCAAGAAGCCTGCCTCCAGCCCCACTCCTTCTGTCCATTTCGGTTCATCACTGGTGCCCCTCCAGTCCAAGCTCCAATCTGGCAGCATCTTTTGCCTGAAGATTTTGGGAAGAACCTTTCCCCAGGGCCCTTGACTGCTCTCTAGAAAAAACCAAAGTAGATGACATGGTCCCCCTCGCACCACTGCCCACCATCTCTTCTCTCTGGAGGAGAATCACAGATGGACCAAACTGTAGCATCTTCGTGTTTCCGCTCTTTCCCAGTTGCTACTTTCTAAGTCTCTTAGAAAGTCAATGAACACACAAGATTTTTCCATTGTTTCTGAAAACAAAGCGTCTCTTCCACAAAACCCATCTAACTTCCCCCATACATTTTTTAAAAAGCCCACACCTAGAATTTTTAAGTTAATAAAAGCACTTTTTTGTTTCCTTCATTTATTATAACTATAGTTACCTGGTGATCATACTTAGTATTTGGCCTTGAAAAGAAATGAGTAATTACTCTTCTTTTCTTGTAATGTTTTTAATTCCTCATTAGAATCATTTTAGTTGCCAAGCAACCTTCACTTTTATGTCCCACATTTGAAAGGATTATGCCAGAATTATTTTTTAAAAATCAACTTTAGTATAGAATAAGCAACTTTCTGTGCCAGCACACTTCTTTATAAATATTAATGCTGATTTTAAGAGCATAATTGTTTAAAATGTGAACTATGGAAAGTGGAGTTAATTGCAGCGAGTCTACCATAAAAAAGTTCATGTGACTACAGTGTAAGTCAACATGCACAGGAGGGAATCTAGGAAGGTACCCCAACAATGTTGATACTGCTTATCTGCTCTTCATGGCACAATGGTTGACTGTAATTTTCTTCTTTATGCTAGTCTTCATTTTCTAAGTTTTCTAAAGTGATCATGAATAATTTTTAAAGTTAATGCATAAATAAGTGGAACAAAAAATAAAGGTTTCTCTCTCAAATCAATCAATCAATAAATAAAATTTTAAATAAAAAAGTAAATATAAGAGCTGAGTTGCGATTAGATCTTTGTAAATACAAAAACTTGTAAAAGAGTGGGAATTAAATAAGAATTTGTATATAAAATATATAAACATGAACACTGTTATTCACAGTAAATACTCGAGAGTTAACGATTACTAAAATAATATTTTAGAAATGTATTTCATGTTATATACATTTAACCATAATTTAAAAATCTATGTAAAAACAATATAGACTCAGTGTATATTAATAATTTAGAAATAATGGATTTAAATTTGGTGTGTTTTCTAAGTCTCCACCCTGAGGATACTGGCTCTGCAACAAGATCAAAAGTACTTTCTTTAAATACACAAATTCCTATAGGACTGTCTTCAAACTCACATTCAACTTCGTGATTGAGGTGTCATTACACCTTCTCCCGCAGATATTTTCCATCTCAGAAATCATTTCAGCAGTATCACAGTGAGGGGAAACTGGGGCTCTGAGTTACAAAGTGACTGTCCAAACGCTCTGGTTTTAAGCCAATGGCACTCTCAGAAACAACACTGAAGGCTTCTTTTTCTCCAGCAAAAACTGACTGATCAACTTTTATTGATCATTCACAACAGTGGGTTATAGAATTACTGTATATCATAGAATGGATTTAATGAAACTTTGATTATAACACTAATGGAATACTCACCAAATCTTTAATCGGGTTATCTTTTCAAGTTTAGAGTTAATAAAGGAAAAGATAACAGAAAACTTGAACGAATTTAACTACATAAAAATGTAAAATTTCTATACATTAAAATCCCCAAACCAATATAAAAATGGAAATGAGAATGAGGAAATAATGCCTGGAGCAAGTGATATTCAAAGAGTTAATACAGCTTTTTTTTTTTTTTTAATATAAAAAGCTTTTGCAACCCTCTAACAATAAAAACATTGAGCAGTAACTGATAAGTAGGAAAAAAGGATATGAACAGACAGTTCACAAAATTGGAAATACAGTTAGCAAACAAACTTATGAAAACACACGCAACGAAAGCTTGGTTATATATACATAGCAATGGAACCTGTTACCATGTAGCGTGAAATAAGGGCAAATGATTAAACAGATGGAATCAAACAAACAGAGACAGCATATAATACATGAAAATCAGAAGTTCACAAAACTGAGGTTTGGCCTGTCAGAAATAAGGGGTAGTTAAAACATGGAGAATTTTTAGAGGAGGTACATTTAAAACACATACGCACACACAACAAAAACACTGAGTGATAACTTTGACTCCAGAATGAGAATCTCAGTTTTAGTTTTTAAGTTCCATTGTCACTTATTTAAGAACATTTCTCAACTTCACTGATATGTGCTTTCCTTTTCTCTACGGTATAATCTTCCTTTTCTTTGAAGAAGACAAGGAGAATTGTTGTATAAGATACTTAGATGAAAGGAGAGAAACAATGGCAGATATTACCTTCTCCTAATTAGGTGATTCAAAATTAAATTTCCAGTTTTAACTTCTCTTTCCATCTCAACACTTTGCTTTGTAAGTAAGCACCCTTGTAGTTGGGGAAAGTGGTGTGCTGGTAAATGTTCATCAGTACCTCTCCAGGGGTGGGGTTTAAGAGGAAGCCCTGGTTAGCAGTGCTTGCCCATTTCTATGGTGTAAATACTCCCAACATAGGCAATGTCAAGCTACTAGCATAACTTCACTGAACATGGAGCTGGGGAGAGAAGTGCATATCATCGCTTACCATTATATAACATTCCTACCATACAGAGACAATAGACAACCGCAAGAGCAGAGACGATAGTAAAACGTGGTAGTACAGCAATGATGAGTTTTGAGGATTTATCTTATAAGTTTATACAATTTAACTTTTTAATGATGGCTGTGTGTAACAACTCGTATGCAAAATTTCTGAAAATTTAACAATCTGCTCTTGCAGGTTAAGACTTTCAAGACTAGTATTATGCTAAGTGAAATAAGCCAGTCAGAGAAAGACAAGTACCATAGGATCTCACTTATATGTGGAATATAATAAACAAAATAAACTGATGAACAAAGTGGATCCAGAGACACAGATGCATGGAACAGACTGAGGAATCTCAGAGGGAAGAGGGGGAGGGAGGAGTGGGTGGGGAAAGATTAATCAAAGAACTTATATGTTTATAAGCATAACCCAGGGACACAGGCATTGTTGTGGGGAAGGCCTGGGGGGTGGGATGGATGTGGGGTGGAGGGGTTCAATGGGGTTAAAAAGCGGACATCTGTAATATTATCAACAATAAAGATAAAGAAACTTAAAAAAAAATTTTTTTTATTTTAAAAGTAGTGCAACTATAAAAAATAATAAAGTCTAGGTAAAGAAATTCTTAAAAGAACAGTTGAAATATTTTAGAAATGGATTATTTTCCAGAGCAGCATATTGTTTGGGAGATAAATTTCTGCAGCTGATTCCATAATTCTGAAAATTAGCTACAAAAATGTACATTAGTTTGGGGGCATATCAAAAAGAAAACAGAATATGTCAACTTCCCAACCTTTTCTGCAAATAGATTTTTCCATCTTAGAAATAATACTAGATTTCAAGATTCTTTGCATTGTTTAAATTCATAACCTCATCTCTTTGTTCACTTGCTTGCTCCTTAAGCAAGTATAAAACCCAATAAATTGCTATAAATGTTTACCAATAAAAAAAAAAAAAAGACTTTCAAGACTGAGGCAGCATTAGACCAAGTGCACAGGGTGTGCCCGTGAAGCTGGCCCTGCTTATTATCTCGCTCTTTCCCTGCTGTTTCCTCCCGACCACTCTAGGATGACCCCAACTAGGTAGTAGCCCAAACTATTTGCAGAACAAGTCACCAAGTCCAGCAGCTGTAACTGCTCCAGGCACAAGTGGGCAGTTCCTACCATGAGGAGGTGGGTCTGGAGTGGGGTCTGAACTTCAGATGACCTTCTCCAGTGGTCTGACTGCCCAATCTCTGCTATTTCAGTCAATCACTGAGCACATAGATTTTGCTTTCACATTTCCTAGGGTTTCCATCATGAACTTAGTAACTTTCATCTCAACCTATGGCCTTAAAAAAATCTGTTGGAAAAGTGCCATTTGGGGGGAAGTACTCATAGGAAGCACCTCTCCAGTTCCCCCCATCCCCAGCAAAGCCACTACTTTCAGCCTCTGATCTATGTGTGACCGGCATACATTAGGGAGCAAAACCTCAGAACCACAGTAAACTTAAAGGTGGAAATGCAGAATATCAATGCTGCTTTTGAATGCAAAGAACCAAACCACAGTAATAAGAGACACTCGTATTCTACTTATTTCCATGGCCCAAGAGGAATAGGCTGGAAGTTTTGAAGGGAGTCCCTGTAATTGAGAAGGAAACAGAAATGCAGGAAACTCTAAAAGAAGCAAGCCCAAGACTACAAACCTGCTCAAGGGCAGGGCTCTCTCTACTTAGATTTGGGGGGCTGCTTTAAAGGTACCCAGCTGGCTGGCTCTACCATGTGCTCTTCTAGTTCATAGAGTTGAAAAACCAAACTACTTGGCTCTACTGCTTTCTCAGAGGATTTGTACCCTTCAGGTTTTCCACGTTTTCCTAGAAAGCCTAAGAAAATGCTCTGGGGCGTCCAAGAAGCAAGTGCGCCATAGCACTGTATTTCTCAAAATTAGTTCATGTGTCACCTCCATCAAAACCACAGTGACTGTTAGCTGAGTGGCAATCTCTGGAGTGGACCCTCAGGAATCTGAAAGTTGAACACCGCCCCCCCCCCCCCACCACATGTTAAGGGTGGAGAGCTCCTGGTAGATGGGAGGAACATGAACCTTGGAGACAAGTGACCAGAGTTCAGATCTCAGCGGCTCTCTCGCTAATGAGTTGGGCCACTTTCCACAGGTTTTTTAATGTCCCTGAGCTTCAACTTCCTATTAATTGAAAGAGCAAAAGAATATTCTCACAGGGTTGTTATGAAGATCAGTGGCACCAATCCAGGTAAAGGCCCAGCAGCCTACAGAGCCCACAGTATGTGTCCTTACCACCATCAGCCTACTGCCTGTCTCTCTGCTTGTCTCTCTTTCTCAGCAGTTGGTCTAATCTCTCTGGATGGAATTACTGAACAAAAATGCTCAGGATTCCTGAGACACTGTCAACCTCATGCATAATCATTTTTATGACTGCCTCTGTTCTCTATCACGGTGGGAGGTCTGCTATAAATACCCCCACACAGGAGAGCACAGATGAGAGTGAAGGGGGTTTCCCACTTCCTCATTTCACAGGGATGGCAGTCACTGTAACTCACACCCATGAGAGGGCAGACATGCCAACCCGGGGCACTGGGTGATGCCAGGTATTCAAAGATGTAGCAAAGAGGCTCCTTAGAATAAACAGCATCTTGATCATAGAATACTAATTAATTCACTGCAGAGGGCTAAGGACAGTCATGTCTGAGAGCTGCTCTGATGCCTGGAAGCCTTAGGAAGTGGGTGCCCAGAGGGCCATCCTTTACATGTGAAACCTGGTGGCCATGACTTCTAGAGACTGGGGCTTCCACTGAGGAGGCTACTGGGACAGCTGTGGTCTTCTTCATGGAGGGCCTGTCTTAATAGTGGCGAAGGCTTAGGCCCCTTCCTGATCTACACTTGACTTTGTTCCTTGGAGTTGCCCATTCTTGCATCTGTATGCTCTTGGTTGTGACCGCCTTGGGCTTCTGGTCTTGTGTTCCTGTTGCCCGAGGGCATCTCACTTTGGTACACAGACTCTAGGTTGCAGAGTGGTGAGGAATATCTACCCTTCCCTTTGCCATGGAGGAAACTGTGTGGTCCTGAGTGTGCGTTTGCCTTCTTTTGCTCTAATTTTAAAAATAGGTGTAGTGTTTTACCCTTAAAAAGTTAAGGTCTATATAATGTTTTTAATATCCAACTATTCCATGGTGTGGGAAATATACCTAAAACTCTGGGGCTATTTCTAGTTTGGGAGGTCTTTGGATAGCATGAGTACAAGGCACGTGGTAATTTTAATCAATTTAACACTTTGCTCAAGAGAGAATTTCGGGTAGACACCTGGTATAAAGATGGGGTCTAATACATAGTTCTTATATTTCATGGAGATTAATTTCTAATCTGGGCAGAATGTGGGCCCAGGCTGCAGGCCTGTCCTGTGTGTCATGTGGGTTTCTCCTGAGTGAAGGGAGGCCTGTCCTAGGGGAGGTTGCAAGTGGCTGCTGTGGCAGAGGAAGGAGCACGTGAATAGCATCTTTTCTCCTTAGGCTGGGGTCATAAGGCTCAATTTATTTTCTCATTTGTCCAACGGGGACAATAATACCTGACCTGCCTATTTCAGAGTTGTTTTGAGTTTAAAAGAAATCAATATATATAGAACTCCAAGAAGAAAAAAACAACAACATTCTAAATATAAGATACTAGGCTAAGCTTCATTTCCCTTCACACTGACAGGTAAGACAAAGACCTGGAGCTTCCTCCCACACCCCACTGGAGAGCATGAGAGCGGCTGGCTGAGGGACCCTTTCTGGGATACGTTTACAGTTTTCTTTGTGATGCTGTCATCTTTTTGAATTTGGACATCTGAAGCCTTCCATTTGGTCCCAAATGCTGGCAGCCCTCTTACGAGGTGAAAATGTTTTAAAAAGCCCAGATGATTTCAGAGGTCTTTTCTACCTCTGAAACAGAGGGTGTGACTCACATACATCTGACATCAATGTACCAGGTTGTGATGATTTGCCTCATTATGCTTGGCTGAAGGGTGAATTAACTCCCAATAATAAGCTTAGAATGTAAAACATGACCTCTGATTAAAACAGAAGGTGGGGTGGGTTGCTTCATGGTTAAAGCAATGAGCTGACTCAAGGCTCTGAGTTTCTAATCACAAATCTGTTCCTTGTATGGGACACTGGGAGGCTTGCTAGAGGCCTTCAAGAGTGCACTTGATTTGTAGGTGCTGATCACCCATTCTTTTTTTTTTTTTAAATTTATCTTTATTGCTGAAAGTATTACAGGTGTCCCATTTTTCCCCCCAACTTCCCCCCTCCCCCTCGTGCCCACCCCCTCCTCAGGCCTTCACCCCGTTATTGACTGTGTCCATGGGTTATGCTTATATGCATATAACTTCTTTTGATCACCCATTCTTAAAAGCATTGTAGTAAGCCGTTCTCTGAGGACAGTGCAGGTGGTAACTAATGGCTAATAATACTCAAGAGAGAGCCAACAGCAAAGACTGCCAAATGCCCATGATGCCTTAGGGTGTATTCAGACTATTACCTAGAGATGCTAGAAAAATGCAAGTCTGTCAGTTTCCAGAAAATGTGCCTGTTGCTTTTCCCTTCCGAGTCAGCCATCTACGCTGTCCAGCACGCCCATCAGACTTTCTGCGACGATGGAAATATTTTCTATTTACTCTCCCATTCATGGCTGTTGAGCACTTGAAATTCGTGAACTAAATTTTACACCTGACTTCATCTTAATTAATTGAAATGTCTCTGTAAACAGCCAACATGTGGCCAGTGGCCATCATATTGGACAGCACAGCTCTGGCCAATTCAAACCCCCTCAAAGCAACTGCATGCAAGTGAGGTTGGGAAAGTAGTAGAACATAAATGAACTAATTAGTCTTTATGTTCAAAACTATTTTTCTCTCTCTTTTTTCTTCAAGTTGGAAGAAGTGGCTAAAATCAAGGTCTGAAGTGAAAGATTATAAAAAAATAAGAACAGTTTCCCCATCTTCCTGTACGATTTCCCTCCATTTTTACGGGTATTAAACTGAGATGGCATCTAAACTCATTAACAAAAACGCTAAACTAGATTACTTTAGTCTATAGAACAACACTCCTATACAAGGCTGAGAAAGAACCAGCGAGATCAGGTTCAAGAGAAACATCAGCCCCACTCTGTACCATTCTCCGATCGCCTCTGGGGAGACCTACAGGCAGGAGCCAAGTGCAGGTTCCTTTGTCTGCTACGCGGCCCCAGCCCCACTTACCTCTGCTGCTCCCACTCCACTCTCCTCCCCCAACTAGACAAGTCAACTGATAACCAAAGACTCAAAATCACAGGCCAAGTGAAGTCTCCTGTTCCCTCCAGACGTAAGGCGTCTTTCTGTTTTACCCCTTTCATGTAAACTCTGTGGCAGGAAACTCTGCAGAACATAATACTTGAAGCCCTGAGACCTTAACCTTCCCGCCTTCCTGAAACATTCCCACGGCCCCAAGAGGGGTCTGAACAAACAGTGGCTGTTCTCCCGAATCTATGTCTTCACCCCTGAGGTGAACTTACTCAAACTCTGCATGGTATAAAGAATTTATTCTTCCTTGCACTTAGCTTATTATAGCCCTGTCTTTTGTATCTTTTTTTTTTTTTTCCTGAACAGTGCATTTCTCAGGTATTCTGAGCTCTAGTAGTGGAACAGGGGTTCGGCCCCTGTAATTCTCCCTGTGCACGGCCCAGCACAGCATCAGAGGCAATCGGGGACTTGACCAACGCTTCGTGATAATGCATAAAAGACTATTAGACTCCGTGGGACTTTTACAGCTCAGGGATTTTAAGGTACATCTTTCAGTTCAATATATTCCAGGAAAACAATGTATCTTTTGCCCTCCTACTATTTGTTGAGGGGCATGGATTGGGCTTGGTTCTTTCAGGGAAGGACTTCAGCATGGGACATGTATTTTTCAGGTTGATGTCATGATTATGTGAGGGTTAATAATCAGCCAGCAGCTGCATGACTGGCACGGGAGGAAGAAAGCAAGCATGATAGGTACATTATTGGTTGCTGTTTTCTGAACAGTGAAATGGAAAGGGAATAACAATCTTTGTTCATGAAATAATCATAGTGCTCTGCTAAAGACCAGTGAACATGACTACCAGGCCTGTGTGAGGAACTTGCTGTTTATTGAAGTTGGGAACAGGGTGACAAAACAGCTTATCACAGCTGCACTCCCTCCGTCCCCACTGTGTCCTAGTGCCTCTCCCCGCATGCATCTTTTCTAAGGAGGCTATTTTGAAATAGAAAGCTACTCATTCTGCTCCCAACTGCATCCTTAACTGAAAGATTGAAGTGTACATAAATAGAAATTTAATTAAAATTTAAGGTTAAACTAGCAATAAAAATGCTCCCTCTTTTCCGGATTAAAAAGTCTACAACAAACAATAAAGCAAAGCCAGGTGTTTGGATTGGCTGCATCAGCATCACCTGGGAACTTGTTAGAGATGTAAATTCTTGGGCCGCACCCCAGACCTACGGGGAGCAGGATCTTTGGGGGTGGGGCCCAGCAAATGAGTTGTAGAAAAACCTCCACGTGACTCTGCACTAACATTTGACAGCAACTGCTTTAAACCAGTGTTGAAATCATCCAAACTATTCTTTTCAATGTTGTAATAAAGTGTACTAAATGAGTATTCCTGAAATGTCAGGTGTTTCCCAATTCCAGAAATAAGGTCTGACCAAGCACTAAACAAGTCCAGCCAGGAATCCCTAGCTCTGAGTCCTAACTCATCTGCACGACATGCCACCTGGGATCTGATCAACCTCCCCAGGAGGCTTCTGGGTGCCGAGCTGGGCAGGTGCTTCTGAGCTGAGTGTCTAGTGCTCATCTGCTTCACGATGGGAGGTGCAGGGGTTGGGAGGGGCATGAAAAGGGGAACAGTGACACTAGAAATCTATGAATTTTCCATCAATTTTAATCATTCTTTTTTTTTTTTTAAAGGGAGGGAATATTTAGTACCTTTCCATCACTATTTCACAATTAACAATCAAAAGAAAGACAGTGCTTATAAAATTTAGAATAGGGCATCTTTGCAAATAACTGCTTGTCAGCTGCACTCGGGCGTGCATCCTTCACGGTGATTACGGTGATGACGGAGTATAGCGCCTAGACAATTCATTGCTGACGTGCGTCTGTATTCTTCTTGCCCAGATCTTTGACCCCCAAACGCAATGGTTCTTAACTAGTATCTTCTAGTCACAGACATTCCAGCTTTACCTGACCCTTTCCTATTCTACCGTAATTACCACCCAGATTGTAAAGGGAATTATTAAGACTTTTTGTCCAAATGATTCAAAGACTTTCAAATTTCTGTCTGACAACACAGTTTGCTCATGTAACCTAGTTTTTGTGTGCCCCAAGAACACAAGGACAAAAAGTCAAAGCACCAGATGCACAATTGCATTTTATGATATTTTTCGTCACGAGAAAAACCTCCATTCTAAGAAAAATGGAAATGTAAACTCTCCTCAGTAACTTTTCTCACTTTAAATCACACCTCTCATCACGACCTATTACACCCACACAGTCATGTGCCACAGGCACTGCACGCTCTCTCCAACATTTCAAAGGCTCAAAAGCTATTTTTAAAGCCAAAATGCAATCTAGGTTGCTATTCTATTAAGCAATTTTAAAGGAAGAACAAAGTAATAGAGTGATTTTTATGCATGTGGACAGTTAGCCAACTCACCAAAGGACTGAATGCAGCTATCGATGAGATCGTCCAGGCTGGCTCCTTTGGCCAAATGTCCCAGAGACACCATCATCCGGAACTGGGGGATCTGGGCCAGGCTGGGATGGGAAGGGAAGGGGCTGCTGGCTGGCTTCGCCTCTAGTTTTGCTTTAGGGGCAGCTCTGCAGCCATGGGAAGGTTTCCTGAGGAGAGAGAGGAGGCAGTGAATGCAAGCAGAGCGGCCAGGGGACTGGCAAACTGGCAGCTCCACGCTCTGAAGGCAGATTGGAGAGGAAAGGAGTAGAGATAAGACAATTAATCCTGGGAGTTGGGCTGATAGAAGATACACCCCTCCCACTTGGCAAATGCACCAAACGGACTGGTTGGCTGTTAAAGAGACATCTCCCAAGCAAATAACAAGGTGAGATTTCAGGGTTGCAACTAGGGCTTGTCCTCCTGAGGTTTGGATTGCTTTGGCCTGCGGTCTCCATTTCCTGAAGGGGAGAGGCAGAGGCAGGACTACCTTGGCAGTCCTCGGCTCTTAGCAATAATTTTTCATTTTAGCTTCCAGGCCACTGGCTTGAGTCTTAGGAAATGAGTTTCAGGTGGTCTCATCTTCGGCTAACTTCATTCATCTTGAACAACACCAGAGATGCTGTAGCAGCCCAGATGGCCTCAGAAACATCTTTAAGGACTTTGGGGGGAAAATCAAAGACTGAGGACCCTTGTGTGCAGGGGAAGAGAGGTGAGGATGGTGGTATTTAGATTTTAAGCTATTCCTGCCTTTCTCATAAGTCTTGGTGGGTTTTAAGACTCTGTTTTTCATCACTGATAATACAGGTAATCATTACGAGTCATTTTTATTATTAAACATCATTCCATTGAGTCTGTATTTGGATGCTTACCTATTGGGGGAGGGAGGCAGAGCTCATGAGAACTTTATTCCAGAGCTAAATCCACAATAGGCCTGGACATGGAAAGGCTTAGGAGTCCTATAGGTCACCTCTGTCCACTCTTGCCTGGCTTTACCTTTGGTCATGACCTCTCAGTGTAAGTCATGTTGTTTGCAAAATGATACATGAAGGTGAATTAAGCGTTTTATTTTTCCTTCCATTAAAAAACGTAAACACACAGAGGCACGTTTCATCTTTGAATGTTCACCAGTGATGAGTGCTGTTACTGGAAACTTCTTTCAGCATATCGTTAACTGTCCTCTCCCTACTGTGGTCTACTTATTTCATAGTTTACAAAGAGAAGGCAAGAAAAAAAAGGAAAAAGAAATATACCTCAGAGCCATAACTTTAGCTATTCACTATATGTTCTGATAAACACATGATGGAATCAATTAATCAATCAGTGCTTATACCATGGGTGAGACATCGTGATAGGTCAGAGAAGAGTAGCAGGACAGCCTATGTGAGGGCACTTTGTAAACTGTAAAATGTACTAATTATATGTTAGCTGCTGTCGTACACAGGTCATTTATAAGCTCTTTCATACAAAAATCTAGTTGGAGAATCAGACCCAGACTATGGAAAGATAACTCTATCAATCTTAAGCATCCCGTGAGCGTCAAGGTAAGGGGGTGTGATGTTCTCAGAGAAGGGAGAACCAGCTGCAGGTGGAGGGCTGGGGGAAGTTTCTCTGACAAGGCATACCCAGAAGGGGCTGAAGTGCTGAGAGCAAAATAAAATGCTGGAGCACTACTCATAACTTGGGAAACCAGCCTGTGAAAAGACTACTGAACTATGGGGCCATTCAGTACACAGCCAGACTCGTGGAGGGAACACCCTGCCCTTTGAGGGAGGTGCACTTCAGAATAGCTCCAGGGTGCTGGGCTGGGGGTGGCTGCTGGGCCCTGTTCTGACCTAGGGTGGTCCCAACGAAATTGAATCAGTAACTGGCTATCAGGAATCTGCTAACCTGAGGCAGTGATTTCTGAAAGGTCAAGTTGATGTTATAGGACTTTCCGGCCATTACTGATTTTTGCCCAGGGCCTGCGATAGCCCTGGGATCAGATCAGTATCTGAAAATGAGAGAAAATAATGGCCACCATGAATCCAGTACCTATGACAAGGCAGGCACTGTGCTGGGGATTTACATGGTCTTTAAAGCTTACACCCCAGAAAGATGTTATCTCCATTTTGTGATGTTGAAACTGAGTCTAAAAGAGCCTAAATGACATAGCCAAGTACAGCTCATAAGTGCTAGATCTGGAATTTGTACTGGGCACCTCTCTGGCTCTATTTGCTTAATATTTACTGTGCACTTTTCACTGTATCAGGATTAGCAAGAGAGACTGAAAAGGTCAATTTAACTTAAGGCAAAAGTAACATCCTCCTAAAGCATAACTGATTACATAAAGGCTGAATCTCAGGCCCTATTCCTTCTGCATGTCCCCTGAACAGTCCTTAGACCCCAGGCTGCATGGGCTCTTCATGGTCATCTTCTAAGCCCTTTACCTTGAGGTGTGGAGGTCCAGACTTAGAAGTGCAACGGGACCAGCCACCAATGCAGAGATGGGTATAAGTCAGGCCTCCTGTGCCCATGCCTTGCTCCCCACCTGGAGCTCCCTCCCCTTCCAGGAAGCACTGACAATCTCTAAACCTGGGGCTGGTTGTTGGGTGTTGGGATTAATCAGCTTTCTGCCTTTTTACCATTAAGATCTTCACCTGAGGCAGAGTTGGGAAAGAGAAAAATAAAGTCCTTCTCAGTACAAATCTCTTTTTCTCTTACGTCTTCCACAGTACTTCTCCCTGGACCCTGGAGAAGAGGCACCTGCAACCAGAGGCTGAGCCTCCACAAGCAGCTCTTCCCTCTGGGGCTGGGAGGTGCCTACCTCAGTCTCTCAGCTGGAAGATACAAGGAAAATTCCACTTTCTCTCTCAGTTGGTGGCAGTGGCCACTGAGGACTCTGAAAACTGCCCTGGTTCTAATTCTAGTAGTGGTTCCCTGTGTCAGCAGTAGCGGAAACCACTTTGGTTCATAAGGTGAGATACTTTTACCAGAACTAGGAGGGACTGGGGGTGTCAAGTAAAAAGAAAGAACTTGAAGGGGGTATTTGAGGGTGGTGGTAAAAGATTCAACCTGGGAACTGGGGAGCCCAGAGAGACTCAAGGGCTGGAGCATGAGAAACCAAGGAAGAAAAACTACTAGAAACCAAATTGCCACCTGAGAGGTCAAGGAAGATGGGGGTTATCTGAACCATCACCCAGAAACCTCAGCTCTTCTGCTGTGCAGTTTTGTGACTGGCTGCTTTGTGACAAACCTTCAAAACTCTCTCTTCTGGTGAAATGGCTGCAGATAAGGTTTTATAAAATACTTCACTGCAGGCAGGTCTTGAAGGTGTTTTAATCCATAGAACTAATAGCCCCTAGCCTTCAAAGGCATACCTTAAAAGGACAGTAGCCAGTTCCCTTGTGAATTAAAAACAAAACAACAACAAAAAACACACACCAAAAAAAAACCCCTGAGAGAAACAATTAACTTGAAGGTGTTTTCTGAGGCCAAAATTGGCTAAGGCTCCATTAAGTTTGCTGAAGGAGATTGTCAACACTCGGATCTGGTTCAAGTGAAATCCTCTCTCAGCACAGGTTACACCTCAGTGGAGGCCACAATTTAAGGTTCAACTTTTTATGGAAACTTCCATGGTTTTCTTTGCAGTGGAAGGTAGCTTTTATTGGCTTCTAGTGAGGATTCCTTCCAGTCCTGTCCATTCCCCACTTGCAGAATAACTCAGTTTAACGTACTGAAGCCCCTCCCCTCAGTCAAGTGCAACTAGCGTTGGACCCTCAGGGATACAGGGCCGGGTGCATAAAGGGCCAAGCACCTTTAGCTCTAGAAAGTCCAGCAGGGCAAAGCTGCCTGCCTCTTCTGGGCCTGCTTGTGCAGGCTGGGCACGGCGCAGTCCCATCAGAGTCCTGTGGATGGAGGAGGGAAGTGCACAAGGGGCCCAGCCTTATGCTGAGCCCAGACTGCCCTCCAGGCAGTTGTCGGGTTCGGGCCTTTTGGGGGACAAATTCAAAGTTGCCTGGCCCCTCCAGGCCTCTTTCTTCAGACAAGAGCTTTTTCACTGACTGTCACTCTTCATTTTATGTCACCCCAAGACCCCTTTAAAACATCTCTCTGGAATCACAGAGGGGTGGAGGGGAATACAGGTTTCCATCCAGAGTTGATATGGTTGGATGACCTCTGCTCGTTCGCTGCAAGAGCAGCTGGCTTTTCTGGGCGCTCCCGAGATCTGCAGGGCCGCCAGGTGGCGCTGTCAGAAGCCGGCGCCCGCAGCAGGTGCGGGTGACCGGGAAAGTCCGCGAGTGGGAGTCCCAGGTGCGTGGCGGCCAGGTGCCGGGGGAGGAGGTCGGTCACTGCAACTCCGGAGCTCGCCGGGCGAACTCTGGCCGTGCGGACCGCGTAACCCAGCTCCCTCCCCCGCTTCCCGGGCGCGACGCGCTGGGCGCTCCGGGCGTGTCCGTCCCTCGGGCTTGTGTCCAGTGCGCGCGTCTCCCCACACTTCAGACCCAGCCTGTCGCTCCCAGGAGCGGCCGGCAACTTCCCAAATAGGAGGCGTCCCTGTCCGCCCCACGTTCTACCCCCGAGAGGCCTCAGGGGGCTGCCCACACCCCGGTCCCCGCCCCGAGGAAGGACACTGGCGCTCCCCAGGGCCTGGGCCCCTACTCACCGCGGAGCCTCTCTCGCCTTGCCGAGGGTGCCCATGGTCGCGGCCGCGCTCGTGGAGCCGCTTCCCCTAGCGCGGCGACTCGGGCTCCGCGGGGCGCATCGCAGCGCCTCGCTGCCGCCGGCGCGGCCCCTCGCCCCGGGCCTCTCCGCCCTCGGGCCGCCCCCCGCCGCTCTCGGCGCCCGGCGAGCCCGCCCCACACGCTCCCGCAGGCTCCAACTTTGTGCGCGCGCCCTCCCGCCCGCACCGCGCGCGCACTCACGCTCGCCTCGCCGGCACCAACCACCTGACACGCCCGCTGATGTTATCGGCCGTCGGAAACGTGGGCGCTCTGCCGCTCGCTTCTGAAACCTGCCCCAGGACCGTAGCGCCGGGAGGCCAGCGCCTCCCCCAGCCCTCGCCGTTTGCCCCCGCCGTCTGCCTCCCCCAGCCCGCGAGCGCCGGCCGAAGGGGAGACGGAGGGTCGGGGAGGCGCCGGGGGCACTGGGTGCCCCCCTACCCGCGCCTGCACAGCCGGTGTGCGCCCGAGGGCTCTCTGGAAACAACCCCCAACCCCTGTCCCTTGCCGCCCTGCATTTCAGTCCTGGCCCTGAGGACCCCTTGTCCCCTCTCGGGCCTCTTTCGGATAGATGAGAGCTCAGAGCTGAGGCGGAGTAAGGAACTAAGACAAAGTTGTGGATGTGCCCTAGGCTGCGCCTTTGGAGGTCTTTTGGTAACAATTTGCAAGACTGCGGGAGACACCTGCCCTGTACCGTGCTGGAGGCGGTGGCGTGGAGGTGCGCTCTGCGGCCGTGATGCGTGTCTGGTGGGAGACAGCTGCCTGGCATCTGTAGGCGAAGGAGGTGTGGGAGGAGGGGAACAGGGGTGGGGAGGAGTGCGGAGAACTTTGGGACAGCAGAGCTGGCCAGGAATGGCGGCCTACCCCTGCTTGCAAGTGGTAGTAACGATAGCTAATGTTGATGGAGCGCATTTTGCTAAGTACTTTCTATATATTGCCTCATTTTAATCCATCTCCCCCAAATACCAAGAGGTCACTATTTTTAAAATGAGAAAATTAAGGTTTAGAGAATAATATGCCTTCCATGACATAGTAATGGAACAGAGAGACAGCAGACAGTAGTAAACAACAGAGAACTAGGACTTGGCTGAGATCTGACTCCCTGTAATCACTGCCGGGCTGTCCTGATAACAGGCCATTATCATTGTCACGTGCCACAACTCCAGCCACAGTAATAGGACTCTTCCCAGCCATGATGTTTGGACCTCAGAGCCTCCTTCTGCAACTTCATTTATATATTGCTTTATATTTATATGCCATCTTGTCCTAAAAATAAACAAATAAGAATTCAAGATAGCTTACAAACATAAGCTACAAAAGTATGTGAAATGTACAGTGAAAAATAAGGTCCTTAAAATGGAGCCAGAAATGAAAGTCATTTTCTAAACCTGCACTCCATAGAGTCCAAAACACTTGCTACAAGTGGGATGAAAAACGTATCTCCTGTATTTCTAGCAGTCAAGTTCAAAAGGGAAGACTTATCTAAAATTCCACTTCTGTTACATGCAAGACAGAAAACAAAAAATAAAAGAAAGAAAATTGCTCAAGAGATCAACTCTTCTTGATACTGAGACCAGAAAGAAATTTCCCTAAAGAATCCCCATGAACCTTGGGGTGATAGAACCAAGTCCCCAGTTACAGCATATATAAAGAAGGGGCAAGTGGATGTTTAATAAATATTAAGTAATGACACTTCCAGAATTACTCTGTATATGCATATGTCTGTATGCAAATAGACAGACATATACCTCTATGTAAATACCTAACTATAAGTAAATATATGTCTATGTAGATAGATAGGCCATTTGGTGAATGCAGACAATACAAAGCACACATGTAGGCAGTGGCACACTCCTATACACCTGCAGTATGTTATGTGGATAAGTATAGGAATTATTCATTCATTGAAGAAACAAGCCTTGCTGAGTTTTGTAAAGAAAGAGGCCTGATTCTGGCCTGAAAGTTTCCTCCTCTCCAGCCTCCCCAGAAGCTCTGTACTCCACTTACACCTGATTTTGTTTCTCGGCCCACCTGAGCTCTTTGATGAGGCTTTCTGGCTGCTCCTACTTGAGCAATTTGTCTTTTCCAGACATCTAAAAACTTATAAGTTGGATCCATATCTTTCTTCATCTTCGCTATGCGGTTAGCCCCCCTGGTGTTGTGTGAGGCACCTCTGACCTTAAGAACAAACTTCTTTTCTCTTGCTCTCTCCTCTTACCCTCCTCTTCTGCTTCTGTAACCTCTTTGATGGGCAGTAGTCAATGTCTCTGTAGCAGGTGAGAAAGGTTGGGGACCACTATCTCCCTCTCCCTGCCCCTTGGGTGAGGTCATTCTGTGGGGCTTTCTCTCTGTCATTGTTTTTCTTTTTTAATCAGGTGTTCTTAACTGATGTCCATGGACTTTTTTTTTTTTTTTTTTTAAATATATCTTTATTTATTTAGAGAGGGGAAAGGAGAGGGAGGGAGAGGGAGAGATTGAAACATCAATGATGAGAGAGTCATTGATTGGCTGCCTCCTGCACGCCCCGGACTGGGGATCCAGCCCACAACCCAGGCATGTGTCCTGACCGGGAATTGAATCTCAATCCCCTGGATCCTAGGGCGATGCTCAACTGCTGAGCCATGCCTGGCTGGGCCATGAACTTTTATTTGGCTTTTGGTGGGTATTGTGAAGCCTCTGAGACTGAAACACCTGCTTTCATCAGATTTTCTAAATGATTCTTTACTCAAATTAGGTGTTTTTTCTTCCACAACTTCAACAGGACCCACAAGACTTTAATGTTTGAATATACAGCCTTGATATCTAATATCCACACCCACATTTCCAGCTGGTCACTTCCTTTAATTATCCCACAGGACTTCCTGCCCAGCTTCACAGCCACATGTTGGTCTTGGCCCTCATTATCTCAGAACCTGGACATTTGTAATAACTTCATCACTGCCCCCCCAATAACAGAACCTCCTCTTCTCTGACCCTCCTTTCATATTGTTTCAGATTTTCCTGATCATGTCATGTCTCTGCTTCCAAACTGCCAAGGATTCCCCAGTTGCATACAGAATAAAGCTCAAACTTCTTTTTTTAAAAAGTATAGTTTTTTAAATTATTATTGATTTCAGAGTGAGGAAGGGAGAAGGAGAGAGAAATAGAAACATTAATAATGAGAGAGAGTCATTGATTGGCTGCCTCCCACATGCCCCCTACTGGGGATCGAGCCTGAACTCCAGGCATGTGCCCTGACCTGGAATCAAACGATGACCTCATGGTGCGTAGGTCTACACTCAACCACTGAGCCACGCTGGCTGGGCAAGTGCAAACTTCTTAACATTGTGTATCTTCACAGCTGGACCTTACTTGTCTAATCTGACCTCCAGCCATGCCCTCCCAGGCACCTGACCTCTTAGGTGGCACCTTGGTCACTCCTGGTAATTGCCATGTCCTGTGCCCCTGCAAGCCTTGGTGCTTTTGCTTGTGTACTTCCTTCTGCCTGCCATCTCTTTTCACCTGGTAAACACACAAAGGCACAGTTACACCAAATGCATGTCAAACTGGCAAGTCACCCTAGAGGGCACACACAGGGTTGCCTCCCAGACGCAGAGGTGTGCAGACTCACCTTTCAGAATCTGCCTGATGACTGCTGTGCTCTGAGAGCCTACTGGCTACCACAGCTTCCATTCTGTTGTCATTTAAGATATATTCACTGGGTGCCTACTTAGTGTCAGATGTCCTTATCATTGAGAATCTGGTAGAAAACAAGACAGATAAGATCCTTGTTCACAAGAGTTTACGTATCTTACAAGCAGACAGTAACCAAGTCAATAAATAAAGAAACACTCTATAGTTTTACGCCCTGATTTCTAGGAGCTGCCACTTCAGAGTCAGGTTACCCCTGCCCTCATGGGGACATCAGACGTATCCCAGCGAGGGCCCTCACATGGACCTGTGAGAACAAAGCTGCCACATTTAGGGGCACAGAGCTCCAGAGGAGAGTGGAGAGAGATGGAGAGGGAAAGGAGGGCAGGGTGTGGGCCCCTCCTTTACTCTCCTGCTGAGTGCTGCTCCTATTTCTGAGACAGGAAGAATTAGCCTTGTTATTTTATGATTGTGACTGGCTGCCCCACACAGCCATGCATTGAACACGGAGTTCCTGCTGCTGCTCACCTTGGACCAATGCTAGAGGAACTTCCCATGTGAGAAATGACCCCTTTTGTTCTGTGCCTATAGAGTGTGGGCAGGTGGTTGGATGCCTGCTTGTTACTTTGTTCTGGGCATCTTCTAATAGATGCAGCAGCAGGCTGCTCTGGGTCTCTCCATCTGTGGGCCAGCCGTTCTGGAAAGTGTCTGTCTCCTTGAGGTCTCCCCAGGATTCTCCAAAGGTGATTTATGACTGTCCTATAAATTACGTTTTAAGACAGATCATCCTACATATAGGCCTTAAATGTGAGTATCCATTCTTGTTTTCAGCTGCTTTGAAGGGTGCTGCCTGTCTCTGTGAAGTCCCTTCCCAGAGTTTTATCACAGAGCCCATATTTTTAGTTAGATTGGCCTCAAATTTGATCAAATTTGTTTTGGAATTTTTTTTTTTTTAGGATGCTAACACAACAAACAAAAATACATGTTGCCCAGTTGGCATGGCTCAGTGGTTGAGCATTGACCCATGAACCAGGAGATCACAGATCGATTCCAGGTCAGGGCACATGCCCAGGCTGCAGGCTGGATCCCCAGTAGGGGGCTTGCAGGAGGCAGCTGATCAATGACTCTCTCATCACTGATGTTTCTATCACTCTCCCTCTCCCTTCCTCTCTCTGAAATCAAGAAAAATATATTTTAAAAAAGAAAAAAGAAATATATGTTGTCTCATGTCTTTTACTCCTAGTGGGATGGGAGTCCCTGGAGGGCTTTGAACAGATGAGGGACAAGATCTGACTTCTGCTTTATAGGGTCACTCAGGCTGGGCTGCTGAGTTTCAAAGTGACTCATGAGAAGTAAGGGCAGAAGGCTCTGGGGGAAGTGCCTTTATAATCCCCAACTTGGCTGGTCTACGAGGTTGGTGGCTTTCAAGTTGCTTTGAACATGGCTCCATGGTAAGAAGAGTGAAGTCATATTTTACGCTCTGACTCAGGTGCACATTTACCCCACATGTAGAACTGAAACAGGCTGTGTGGGGCAGTGTCTACCCTTACTGCATGTGCTCCACTATGATCCTCTTATGTCTTTTTAAATTTTGTTTAATGACATTAAAAAATAAATGCTGGCCAGGACTCACTGAAGTGATCCATTACTGGGTTGGGACAACAGTTTATAAAATACAGCTCTAGGTCGACCTCTCATGATGACAATAGATCACCATAGTTACCGCGGGAGATGGAAACCAGGTGGCATTGAGTAGGGGAACATTTTACTTTTCATTGTTTCCCCTTTTGTAATTTTAATTTTGTATTATGTGCACACAACTATTCAATAAATCCTATTTTCAATCATGACTGCAAAAAACTTCCTGCTTTCGTATTCTGACCTGAATGGATTTACAAAACTAGAGGCTGAGGCCAGCAAAAGTGAGCTGCCAGAGATTTTGCTTTGTTCAAATTTATTAAAAAATATAAAACAAGCCCTGGCCAAGTGGCTCAGTTGGTTGGAGTTTCGTCCCATACACCTAAAAGTTTGCAGGTTCAATTCCCGAGCAGGGCACATGCCTAGGTTGTGAGTTTGGCAACCGATAGATGTTTCTCTCACTTCAATGTTTCTCTATTTCTCTCTCTCCTCCTTCCTCTCTCTAAAAACATATCCTTGGGTGAGGAGTTTTAAAAATAATAATAAAAACTTAAAAAATTTAAACTTTTTTTTCACAAACATTTGGGAGGAAGAATGGTACAGTGGTTAAATGCTCTGCAGGTAGATTGATTTTGAATTTCAGCCCTAGTGCTTCCTAGTAATGTAACCTAGAGCAAGTTAACTTCTCTAAGCCTCAGTTTTCATGTCTGTAAAATAGGTCCAAACAAGGCCTACCTCATGGAACTTCGCTAATGATTACATGGACATGGTCTACACCCAGCATGCAGTAACCACTGAAGACGTGTAAATGTTTTGAGTGATTACTCTGTGCCAGGTTGTGGACACAGAAGCTGAGCATTTCAGGAAACTAGTAAGTGCTATGTGATCACATCCAAGGGGCACCTCCCCTAGTTCTTGGTTGATGTAGATCCAGCTTTCCAGAGGAAGTGAAGTGTGTAGGTTAAGATGCAAAGGGTGAGATGAACAGAAGTGAGGAGAAATCAGTGTTTCAGAGAAAGGAAGATGCAGAGGTAAGGAAGAGAAGAGCAGGGTGCTTTGCTGAACTGCAAGACTCAGGAACTTAATTCTGATCCTTCCATCAATATATAAATAAGGTTCTCAAGTCTGACTTAATCTTATTTCCTTTATAGAATCCAAGAGGCTTTACACCTTCAAGAGTTCCATGGGCTTCTTCGATCCCTCCCTCCACTTTAGCTGTGA
Organism: Miniopterus schreibersii; assembly: GCF_964146895.1. Lineage (NCBI taxonomy): Eukaryota > Metazoa > Chordata > Mammalia > Chiroptera > Miniopteridae > Miniopterus > Miniopterus schreibersii. The sequence continues at coordinate 141,361,991 of NC_138101.1, forward strand.
TTCAATTAACACCACACTCAAGCTTGCCTTTGGGTGCTTGAGATGAGTGCAGCTGAGCAGAGGACTGAGCTAATTAAAATTCAACAACAGGCTTCTTTTCAAATGGCTGGTATTGCTATTGAACAGCAGTGATTTAAATGCGAAAACCAGTTTACCAATGCAACCACTATTTCAAAAACTTCTAGTGTGCACCCTGCACCATACTAGCATTAATACTACCTAGTAATTTAACACCGACAGGGACACATGTGTAAAAGCTGGAGAAAAAAAAAAAAAGTTCATAGAAAGATTCAAATGGCCTGGACCAGCCCAAGGATGTGGTTTTCCGGGTACAAAAACTGTTTAATATACACTTTTAAAAGTACTGTGATAAGCATAATATTGAAATGAAAACTCCTGAGATCAATAGATACACTTGCACGTACGCAGTGGAGAAAATCATTGTAGATTAATGTGGGCGGGTGCTTCTCAGACTGGGATCATCTACAGATGCATCCTTAAGGATTTAGAAGAATCTTTTCCCCTTTAAAAGGGGTCATACTCTACTTAGAACTACCAAAGTAGGCCATTTCGCATGCAGCTTGCAAACATTCTGCCTTTTGCTTTTGACAGTGGAGTTCTAATATCCCACCCCTCTGTGCTAAAATCCAGTCTTCCCCACCCACACAGGGGTACCTATCTCTGTATTCAGTCTGGTTCTTTGTCATGGGAGTAGGCAGTGAAACTCTGTGGCCAGAAAGCAGCCTTAGGAAAGTATAAGTTGGGATAGAATCATCTTTTATGTTCCTCTGGCTTTGGAAGTGGGAAGGGAGGCTCTGTCAGCTGGACTAAGGAGGGTGTGTCTTAGCCCTGTGGGAACTGTTCCCTGTGCACAGACGTTGAGTTTCACAAATAATGAAGATACACCAATGAGCATCGTCAACATTAGAAATGCACTGATTTAAAAACAAAACCGAAAGCTTAAATTTGCTGCAAGTGCCCATCAAGATTGATCTGTCCCCATGTTTAATGGCAACTGACTCAAATATTTTGGTCAAAGTAATTTCTCAGAGTCCACCCAAATGATAACCAAAATTTACAGTAAAAGAAAACTGTCTTTTTGTTTTGTTTTGTGTTGGGTTTTTTTCTTTTTTCATCTTGCATCTAACTCAGAACACAACTGAACAAAGTGTGAGCTGGAGTAGTCTGCATATGGCTTCACAAGCCTGGACATAGCCCTGTTGGTCAATCAAGATAGTGAACCAAGTGTTCAGCTTCATTGATTTTAAATTAAATTAATCAGTGAAAAGCACCACCATATGTCATGAAAATCCAGTTGGTACTCATACTGTGTGAATTTCAAGTCTTCAGAAGTGAGGCTTTGCTCCTGAGGAAGGTTGCCTCATGCTGGATCAGAATTTGGCCCATGCAGATGAAATCCCTCTATGGTTAGTTTGTATTTGGGGGGGGGGGGGTGGTGGTGAAGAAATCTGGGTTAAACTTATGACAGAAATAGACAAGTTATATATAATCAATGTTGGCAATTGTTTACAACAATCCTCTTGAAAATCTAAGTCACTGTGACTTGTGTGTTGCATCAGCCAGAGGAAGTTGACTAGGTCAAGTGGGAGGTAGGAGTCAGAGGCAGGTATGGGAGGAGGGGTTTGCCTCAGGCCCTCCCAACTTGGGGATACTCTGCACCCGGCAGGAGTGGCACGGCCCCATTTTGACATTCGTGGGCCCTTCCTTCATAAGAATATATTAAAAATATATTTTATGATTGTGTTGGCACAAAGATAAATATAATGCAGACTAGATTCATCATAATACATTCATTCTTATCATATTCATTTTTCCTTCTGATTTTAAAAGAAATTAAATGAAAACATTGTCAAGGACCCCTATAAGTACTGAGGGCTCCTGGCAACGCACCTCCTTGATTAGTCAGTCCTAGGAGGATGGCCGGCTCCTACTGAAAGACAAAGTTCTTTCCTTTTTTCTTTTTCTTTTTTTTTTTTTGGCTCCAGGAGAATTAGTAGCTTCTGGCTGCTGAGAAATGGTGTAAAATAAGGGAAAAGGTGAGTTTTTGGACAAGCAGTAAGGAGGAACATGAACAATTGCCTGGAGAGCAGTAAGGTGAGAAATGGCATGGAAAGTGGAGGCCTGGGGAAGAGAGATGAACACATGGTCCTCTTTGAAACTAGGGGCTCTGAAGGGTCAATTCAAGGCGAGAGAGGCCGGCTATGCTGAGCAGGATTCTGCGATCAAACAGAATGCTTTTCACTTTTTTCTCTGTATCTCCGTTTATCCTAAATTGCTCATGATGACCATATGAGCCAACATATTGGGCACTTCTACATGTCAAGCACTGTGCCAAGAAGTCAGTACACATGATTTCATTTCATCGTCATAAAACACTGTGATGATTTACCACTGTTGTCCCCCTTTATAGATGGGGGATTTGGGGCTCCGAAAGGTTGAGTGAGGTGCAGAGCTACTGACCAGCGAAACTGGTTTCAAGTCAGTGTGATTCTGGAGTGCAAGCTTGTCACCATCCTGCTACATTGCCTGTCCATAGTGTTTTAGGTTTTGCACCCAAAACAGTTGCGCTCGTTAGATATGACCCATTATGAAATCTGGGTGGGATAAAGAGGATAAGTAACCAGCACTAACTATATGTTGATGGTCTCAGTGAAGTGCTAACCTTTTAACTGTCTTATCAACCATAACTTACAAACCAGGGCATCATAGGGGGTCAACATTTCTGTCTGGTTACAGCTGCTCCTCGGCCCAGTTCAAGCTAGGATTGCTTCTAAAAAGACTTGGCCATGGGTGAGGGAAGGGGAGCCACTGACCTAAGTCTTCTTCAGGCCCTTCTCCAAGTTTTCACTCTCAGTTATTTGAAAAGTGAAAGCATAAGTATTGTCAACATGCTATGAATATGTTGGTTGGGGCCACTGTCTTTCTATATCAGTTCTCGCATGACAGGTACAGAGCCTGTGTGTGTGTCTGTCTACACATGGGAATGTTTCCTTAACAGACTGAGCTAAAAACATGGTTCCTACTACATTGTCTTCTCCCTGATTCTTTTAGGGGCTTTGGTTCTTCTCTTGAACAAATGGGGATTTTGCCCTGCCGTCATGGCTCAGGGCTTGGGCCTCAACCTATGAACCAGGAGGTCATGGTTTGATTCCCAGGCAGGCACCTGCCTGGGTTGCAGGCTCTGTTCCCCGGGGGGGGGGGGGGGGGGGGTGCAGGAGGCTGCTAATCAATGATTCTCTCTCATCTTTGATGTTTCTACCTCTCTCTCTCCTCCCCTTCTCTCTCTGAAATTAATAAAAACAGTTTTAAAAATTAAAAAGAAATGGGGATTTCGTAGATGAAGTGATTTAAGTATTATTCCTTAGGGCTTTCTTACTACAACCCAAGATATTTTATTTACTTAACAAGAGTTTTAGCTCATTATTACAATAGTCCCCCCGCCCTTATGCATGGGGGATATGTTCCAAGATGCCCAAAGTGGATGCCTGAAACCATGGATAGTATTGAACCCCATATATATTATCTTTTTCCTATACATACATACACCTGATAAAGTTTAATTTATAAATTAAGCACAGTAAGAGACTAACAAAAATATCTAATAATAAAATGGAACAATTATAATATACAGCAGTAAAAGAACGTGGTTTTCTCTCTCAAAATATCTAATTGTACTGTAAGTACTCACCCTTCTTGTGATAATGTGAGATGCATAATACAGTGCCCATGTGATGAGATGAAATGAGGTGGAATTTTCCATTTAGTATTTTTGGACAGCAGTTGACTGCACGTATCTGAAACTGCAGAAAGCAAAACCGTGGATACGGGGAAACTACTGTGTACTTTTCAAATAATTCTCAGGACTGAGCTATTAATGCAATTGTACTCCAATTTCAAAATCTACTTCCAAGAGGTATGAATACTTTTTCTGAGATGTAGATATAAATTCAGACATTTAATTTAATCTGTTGAAATTAGGGAGTTAAGACTGATTTTAACTTTTCTGTTTTTTGGATTATTTTGTCCAGCCCTATAAGTCCCCTTCTTGGGTCACATTTCCCAGAACATCTCAGAAACCCAGTCTTCTCAGCATCTTCATACCAGTTGCCCTACCCAGCCTGCTGACAGCTCCTGATACAGACCTGGGCACTGAAGAAAAAGGGTCTCCTACTTCCCTTGCTTTCACCCCAGGGCAGACTGCATGCCAGGCAGTTCCTGACTCAGCAGTGCTGCTTTTCTTCCTGGGCCCCAGCCTCTCAGGAAGACTCACAGGGATAGCCAGGCTTCTATTTCCTGCTACCCCAGTGTCTCATTTCCCCTTTTACTCTTCATGAATACTTCAGGACCATTTTTTAGTCTATCTTCTATTTAACATGATGGCTGGTATCTCTGCCAGCCCCGAGAGTGCAAGTCCTTACAAACACCAGAGTCCATGAAGGAAGAGTTAGATGGGTAACTCCCCAGGATGCCTATGAAATAGACGGGGGTGGGGGGCAGAGATGAGGGAGTTCAGGGACATGCAGCAAGTAGGATGCCTCAGCTACTTTCTAGCTTCTGCTACAAAGAGGCATGATAGGTTCCGGTTCTGCAAAATTATTTAACTGTGTCCCACTCTACTCCGTCCTCTGGGGAAAGCTATTTTTCCAGCTCAGATTTGTGGTTTTTGTTCTTGTTACTTGGGGCCGGGGGTGGTGGGGGGTGGTGGAAGTGCCTAAAATTGACAACCGTCTGAGTATTTGTTATGCCATAGCTCTAACTTCACTAAGGTTGTGGATATCCCAAACCTAGGATAGGCTTCTCAGAGTCAGGGGTGGCTTTTGATTCAGGCTCTCAAGGCCCAATGTTTTTGGCAGATGCAGCTCTTTCTGAACAGTAAGTCATTGTTGTGTGACATGAACAGGACCAGAGCTAAAGAAAATTACGGTTTCAAAGATTGTCTGAAACAAAAGTCCTTTCAGTCCCTGGTATTCAGGGTTTCATCCCTCACTGAACCGAGGTTGTTCCTTTTGCAGGGAGAAAGCACAGGAAACTGGAATCCAAGTTTCTGTCTGAAATCTGAGGGCACTCGGATTGGGAGGTCAGCCACCATTCAGGGATATGAAGTGCTCATTGCTCAGCATAATGTTTATCTGGAAGGGGGAGAAATAGATAACCTTTCCCGTCTTATCTGTATGTGTTCTTATATTTCATGAGCAGCATGGCTGTAGTTGCAGGTAATCAAACAGAAAACAGTGTCATTCCAGTTTACCAGGTTCCTTCTTTCCTATGTCTGTCTCTTTCTTTCTTTCTTTCTTTCTTTCTTTCTTTCTTTCTTTCTTTCTTTCTTTCTTTCTTTCTTTCTTTCTTTCTTTCTTTCCTTCCTTCCTTCCTTCCTTCCTTCCTTCCTTCCTTCCTTCCTTCCTTCCTCTCTCTCTCTCTCTCTCTCTCTCTCTCTCTCTCTCTCTCTTTCTTTCTCTCCTCTTTCTTTCTCTCTTTCTCTTTCTCTCTTTCTCTCTTTCTCTCTTTCTTTCTCTCTTTCTTTCCCTCTCTCTCTCTCTCTCTCTCTCTCTCTCTCTCTCTCTCTCTCTCTCTCTCTCTCTCTCTCTCTCTTTCTCTCCTTTTGAAAACTGTTGAGGTCTACTTGTTTCTTAACTCAGGTCTCATCGGGAGGACTCAGGAGGGTCTTATCAACTGTGGTGTTACCTTGCGAGGTGAATCCTGTTCTGGGCATTGGCTGGGAAGGCCCAGCAGTCAAACCTCCAAGGAGCCTGTGGACATGTAAAGATGGGCATTTGCCTGAGGGAGGCTTTTCTGGAAATGTGAGTGTCCTCTGGAAACGTGTTAGACTGAGCCTTCCTGACAGGGGACTGACTGAAACAGGCAGTTCCAGACTTTCAGGGTTGAGAAGTGGAAAATCCCAAACCTTTCTGAGTTTTTCCTGGAATTCCAGTAGACAGGTGGTTCCTCCTCATTCACAGAGGACTTTCCATCTGTTCTTGGTTCATTACCCATAAGAGTCCTTCCTAAGGCACAGAGATAAGTGACTTATTTGGGTCACAGGGTGGGTCATTAACAAACTGAGAATTGTATCATGACTTCAAAGTCTAGCTTGGCCTCTTGACCAAATCAGCATCGAGTCTTTCATGAAAAGATTATGTTACACCTAGTGAAGCATTTGTCTCTGCCTTTCTTCATCTCATGTCTGTGTCCTGTTTCCAGCAGATATTATCTGAAATGTCTGATTAGCCTTTGTAATGGATCCATGTTAAACCATTTGATTTTTATATGATCTCTCTGCTGAGTTATTTTTGTTTCATTAAAAAAAGGAAGAAATCTATGCAATAAAAATACATAAAATGGCACATTAAAATTGTCTACATCCTGGAAACCATCCCCACTGCAGCATTTGCTCTGGGTTACATCAAGGATTATAGTTTAGGGAAGCAACACTTGACCCCAAAGAGCAGTTTTAGTGTTGACCTTGAATATGTCACTTTTGATTTTTAAACAGGGACTTAAATATGTAAACTGAAAATATACTTACATTTTTACTAGGAATATAAGTGCTAAATCTTCTGAATTTCACTGCTTGTTTTGCTGAAGAAAAAAAAAATTAAAACCCTAAGAACACAGATTAGGAATCTGATGAATTTCTGGAGGGGCCAGATGGTCTCAGAGGTTTAGTCCCTTCTCCTCTCCTTCTCTGGAGCTGACCCAGGCAGGACACCCATAAGCTAGTTTCAAAGGGATAGGCCCTGGAGAGGGGTCAGGGACAATTAGACTTTGAGTTCTGCAGTTATCCCCAGCTTTTAAGTAAACATTTAGTGTTAGGTTGTTAGTTCTACTCTTTGTTTCTTTAACACACTAGACAAGTCACTTACTTCTGAAATCTTGGTCTCCCCAGTGGTGCTCTATCTAGTTGGTAGCACCTGTGATCATTTTCACCTCACTAATTCTGACTGAACTCCATGCTCTTCAATTAGAGAAGTTATACAATAATATGTCATTAATCCAGACTCAATACTTTTAGAGGTTAGTAATTCCAGAGGTATGAGATGAGACTTACTACATGTATGAAGAAAGTGTTTATTAAGCCCAAGCATATGATTGTAGAGCAAATAGTTAACCTGCTAAGAAAACTGCCTTTGAAGATGCAAATACTTTTTAAACACTGCTGCTACTAATTACAGAGAAGTTTAGCAAAGCAGACTGAGAAGCATTCTGAAAGAATCTTCAATGAATATATGTTCTATGAAGTTAAAAAATAAAAACAATGACACAGAGCTCCATATCCTTAAAGATATTCTGTAGCTGAGGCTTTGAAAACCCCCAAAACATGACATTGGCCTTCTTTATATCAATTGGTCTAAAGAGAAGTTTAACTAGATGTCATAATGTTATAAGGTTTGGGGTGACTTGTAGGACTATGACTTTTTGAGAGTAATCTGAGAACCTCTGGGATTTAAGTGTGGTCTTCAAATGTGTGAGTCTGTTTAGGTGCGTGTGTTTATACGTGTCAGCGTGGGCGGCATGCGGGTGTGGGTGCTATGATGATACATTTCAGTGCCAAAGGAGTGAAGGAAGCAGACCCAGGGACAAGAGCAGAGGCAACAGATGCTACCTTTATGGAAAGGGGGGGGGGGAATCATTATCAGAATTCTGAAGTTAAGTAAAACCAAGAAAGAGAGACTTCACAGCAAGAAAAACAAAGGGGGATGTAAGAGGCCATCATAACTTCATCATAAATACTAAGATCTGAATATTTGGCAGAACAAAAAATGGAACTCACCAGAAAAGAATTTCTGAGGCAGATGGTTATTTCTACATTTGTATGGTGTTTATGTTTGGGAATAATAAATGATTTTTGAGATTTGTGTCTTAGAACAAGAGACCTGTTTTCTATTCCTGACTCTGGTGGTGTGAGCAAAACCAGTTTGTTCTAATTCAATCAGGAGCTTTTAGTCTAGTTAGTAGTCTTTCTTACTAGCCCTTTGGTGCTGACAAATCGCCTCCCTCCTCTGAGGCTGAGTTTAAGATGCCAGGTGTGGTCTGCACGGGTCTGCTTTCTGCTCATCTTGACTGACTGTGGGTCTCTGAGGAGAAATGGAAGCTATTCCCAAACAGGTATTTTTGTGACTATCAGTGTTCATTGTCCACAGGGATGCCTTCTTCCATATTACTTGGAATTTTCTACTTCCAGATATTATTTGGCATCTCATAGTTTCACAGCCCTTTCCAGCTATCTATCAGTCAGCCTACCCATCCGGCTTGCTGGCGGATCTGCTTATCCACCCTGGAGCAGCGATGCCAATACCTGCGCAGGGCAAAGCTTTCCTGTCACAGCTCAGGAGCATGTGGCCAGGGACTGGGGCTCCCGAGAATATTTCTCTTTCCAGGATGCCAGCACTGTGGACCAAATAGATAGGTACTAAAATTCTATCATTGGGGTTCCTCCCAACAAAAAAAGTTTCCTCACTCACTTGGCTCCAAGGCTTGGAATTGCTGTAGAAAGAGCCTTGGACAGTCAAAGTTCCCTTTAAAAGGCCACATTAGCTGTCCTTTGTGCAGCAAATTGATGGCATAGAAATATATACATATATGTAATATAAGGTCTTATATATTATATAAGGTTATTAATAATATATATTTATAAAGATATATATGATGTAAGATTATAATATTTTAATATTATATATAATTATCTCTCTCATACACACACACATATATGTGTGTGTGTGTGTGTATAAAGTATATATATAAATTGAAGCCTTCCAAAATAAGGCTACTCAGATTAGATAACTAATAAATGGTAAACTTAGAACTGGAATCTTGATTTTTTTTGTCCTTAAATTTAGTGTTTTTACTATTTATCATGCTGCCTCCTCCATAAAATATTCTACCCCATAAATATTTTAGCACAATTAATTCAGCAGATTAACAGCATTCAACAGATAAATGGTCCCTATTTGGAACGGAGTCTAGGGCAGGTGTGTATGTGTATGTGTGTGTGTGTGTTTTCCCCGAGTGTTTAGTATGAATTTTAGACATAGGTGTTAAAATAAGAGTACATAGACCATCCGTCCACTCTCCACCTAGATTCAATAATTATTAACAGTTTGCCATATTTGCTTTCTTCCTCTTAGAAATATTCTTTTCAAGAATAATTTGCAGCCCGGCCGGGTGTGGCTCAGTGGTTGAGCATCAAACTAAAATCCAAGAGATCGCGGTTCGATTCCCAGTCAGGGCACCTGCCCGGGCTGCAGGCTCGATCCGTAGTCGGGGGCGTGCAGGAAGCAGCCGATCAATGACTCTCTCATCATTAATGTTTTTTTTCTCTCTCTCTCCCTCTCCTTTCCTCTCTCTGAAATCAATAAAGATGTATATTTTTTAAAAAAGAATAATTTGCAGATATAATGACACTTTACCCCTAAATGCTTCAGCCTAAGTCCCCTAAATATAAGGACACTCTCCCACATACCCATATTTCACTTATAACTAACAATAATTCTATAATAATATCTAATAGCTAGCTAGTTCATAGTTATTTTTTCAGTTCGGCTCCCATTCAAATGCTCTTGATTGAGCATTCAGCTGTTCCATAATTGCCTTGTATAGCTCTTTCTTTAGAACTAGGATCCAGATTGGAATCACTCACTGACCTTGGGCATTAGGTCTCTTTAATTTCTTTTAATTTAGAACTGCCCTGACCAGTACAGTAGCTACAAGCCAGACGTAGCTCTTGGGCACTTGAAATGTGGCTAGTCCAAACTGAGATGTGCTCTCAGTGCAAAATACACAGCAAATTCTGAGCACTTAGCCTGATGGGAAGAATGCAAAATATTAGTATCATTGTAACATTGATTCAGTGTTGAAATGATATTTTGGCTGTATAGAGTAAAATAAAATATACGATGAAAATGAGTTTCATCTATTTCTTTTTATTTTTTTTAAGTGTGATCACCAGAAGATCAAAAATGACATATGCAGCCCTAGCCAGTTTGGCTCGGTGGTTAGAGCATTGGCCTGCGGACTGAAGGGTCCCAGGTTCGGTTCCAGCCAAAGGCATGTACCTTGGTTGCAGGCTCGATCCCCAGCCCTGGTCAGGGCCAGTGCAGGAGGCAACCAATCGATGTGTCTCTCTCACATGGATGTTCCTCTCTCTCTCTCTCTCTCTCTCCCTTCTACTCTCTCTGAAAAGCAATGAAAAAAAATATCCTCATTTGAGGATTTAAAAAAAAAAAGACATATGGGCCTTGCATTGTATTTCTATTGGGCAGAGCTGGTTCTTCAATGTGCCACCCTCCTTTTCCCCCATGACATTAACTTAATGACATGTCTATCACAGTTGCCCTTAGAATAAGACAGGTATATTTTGGTGGGAAAGCAAAGGCTAGGAAAAATCTGCAGAAAAGGCTGCTTCTTGGGAGGGCGTGGATAGGATGCCCCAGTGGGAGGAACCCTAAAGAGTCTGCTGAGGGAAGTTGCTGTCACATCCTGCTGTGTCGTGTGTGTGCTCCGCGTAGGCCAGCTGATTGACCTTTGCTCTGTCTGCCTCCTTCACATAGATTTCTAAGGTGTCTGAGCATTTACTTTCATGTAATATTTTGATTTTTCTTTTTTAACCTAATGTGTTTTTTTCCTCAGTTTGTTTCGTTTTCTTCCTGTGCCTGCTCTCTTCTAATTCATTGTCTCATTCATTTTGGGGGAAGCCCGGTGTTCCTGAGTGCTGTTTCATTCATCTCTCCAAAGTTCCTGGACACTGATGCCCTGGATAAAGCAGCGGGTGTTGGAGACATTCCTGACTGCCTGCTGGCATCGCCCCCTAAGCCTCAGAGGCCTGACTCCAGGCCTGCTCTCCTCTAGGACTTAGGTGAAATGATTCACCAAAGTTACCTTTTGAAAAATAATAACTTTTCATTTTTATTACAGAAGTTATGTGTGTTCATTTTAGTTAAGATAAGAAATATAGATAAGCAAAAAAAATTCCTACACCCACCCCAACCATTATACAATAGGACAGTTTGGTGGCTCCTATCATGATATTGTGTATTACTCCTACCCTCCTGCATTCGTTTCCTACAGCTGCTGTAACAGTGACTCCTAATTTAGTGACTTAAAACAACACATACCGATAACCTTACTGTTCAGTAGGTCAAGAGTCTTAAATGAGTCCCATTGAGCTAAAATCAGGGTGTTGACAGGGCTAAGTTCCTTTTGGAAGCTCCAGGGAAGAATCAGTTTTCTTAACCTTTCTAGCTTCTAGAAGCTGCCAGGACCCCTTGGCTTGTGGTCCCTTCCTCCATCTTCGGAGCACAGCACTCCAATCTCTATTTCATTTACTTTGTCCCTCTTGCCTCATATTATAGGGACCCTTGAGATTACATTGGGCCTCCCAAGATAATCTTCCCATCTCAAGATCCTTCACTTCTACCTGCAAATTAGCAGATTCCCTGTTGCCATGTAAATTAGCAGATTCACAGGTCAGGGGTTAGGATTTGTACACTTTGGGGGCATCCGTTACTCTATCATTCCTTCCCAAAGAAAACCACATTCCATTATCCATTTGCCTCCGTTTTTGTACGTGCAAATGTTTATTGTTATAAATTGAGGAATAGTGAGGAGTTTGTGTTGTGTGTGTGTGTGTCGGGGTTGTGAGGGCAGGGAGTAAATGCAGAAAGAGAGAATAGAAGGTTCTGTGATGTTTATTCTAGTTCTGGCTGAAGTAGTGAACTTGAGACCTGCTTGATAGGCGGTGATGGCAAGAAATGGATGAAACCATTTCAGAAAGACCCTGTGGCTCTGGATCAGGGGGCATGTGGCTCAGAATTACCTGCTTTTGCCTAGAACCCAGCAGGCCTGTGACGTACCAGTAATGGAAACACTGAAGCATCTGGATGTGCCAGTGTCACGTGGACATGCTTATTTTTATGGTGGCAGTGGTAGAGGTCGTGCATGAGAGAGAGCTGGTAGGTGAGAGAAGGGACAGGTGAATGCCACAGGTGAACTATAGATGACCATGGGCACAATGACGTCCCATTCAGAGGCTCCCAGAAAGTCTTCCTATGAAAGGAACAGACGTGTGCGTGTGTGTGTGTTTCACTTAGCAATATATTACGAACACTTTTTTCACATAAGTTATTTCCTTCTGTGATATATGGGCCTTCCTAATATTCCACGTTTGGAGGTGTACCAATATGTGTTCAACTACTCCTCTCTTACTGGTGCCTCCAGTTATTTTCTCTATTTTAAACCATGGTATAATGAACCTTCCTGAAACTTTCACAAATCCATAAATAGTTTCTTGGGATAGAACTTACCTGAAAGTGGAACTGCTGGATCTAAAGGGTGTGGGAATCATCCTGAGGCTTTTGAAGTCTGAAGTACAGTTTCCTTATTTGTATAGTGAAAGGGTAAGATGACATTGGTGACCAAACTTTTTTTTTTTCTTCTGTTCTTATTAGCCAGTAGACTCTCCCAGCAGAAACTTCTGCAGAAACCTGGGAAGTGAATGAGCCAGAGGTGAGCCCACCTGGTAGAGTGGTGCTGGGCTGGTCTGTTTCTGCCCCCCGATCCCCTCAGCTGCGGGAAGCTCTGACAATCCTTCAGGTCTCTGAGGCTCACAGCTTGCAGACCACGGGGCAAGGTGACCTTGTGTTCCTTTCCATTGACATCTTTGCTATCAGGTGCTTTGACTGAACTGCTGGCTGTCTAGACGGGTCTGAGATCATATCTCTGAGTCCCCGGTGTGCCCCCTCCCTAGGTGGTCAGTAGGTACTTGTTAATCTTAGATAGCAGCCATTGTACAACAGGTCAGAAGCAGGAGGGATCCTGCGGGCCAAGCTGAAAGGGAAGAAACTGGGCTACACCCACTTGAGGGAGATGACTCTGGAGCCTGGATGTGACAGATGAATTGGGGGAATTCCTGTGACTCAGAGCTTGGGGAATGTAGAGAGTATATAATAAAATATAATTTTAAATATACATACAGGTGACTTTGGGAATATCAAATCTAACCTCCTCTTTTTGTAGATTGAAAAAAAGGAACTGGAGAAGGTGAGTGTCACGCCAGGGCACACAGTAACTTAGTGGCATAATCAGGTCACCCGAAAACTACACAAACGCTGTTTTGCCTTTACTGCCTTTGAACCTTTTCTTCCCTTCCCCCTGTAAAGGAAAAGTGACGGGGGGAGGAAGAAACTAACATTTAAAACACCTGTTATGTGCCTGGCAATGGCTGAAGCCCCCCCCCCTTTAACTTTGGTGCCCTTGTCAGGATGGGCATCATGCTGTCTTGAACGCAAGGTCTCTGCCTCACAAGTTCCGTCCTGGGTCCAGAGGCATCTGCAGTGAGTGACGATGCTGCGACCTAAACTCGCTCTCTGACTCCAGAGACCCTCCTTCCCCAACTTCACATATTGTATTAACCTAGAAAGGTACCTGTTGCCTAAATATCAGATTTCAGGGGAATTTGGGAAGTAATATTAAGACTAAATAAGTTAAAACATGATGAACAAGAACCTGATGACCAGACAAAACTCCCAATAGGATATAAACACATCGATTTGATTCAAACACATCAATTCAGGAAGAGAACATGACCTGAGAAACCTGCTCGGAACATATCCTTGGAGGTCCTCTCTTGGCATGAAAGTTGGTGCTACAGGAAGCGGTTTAAGATATAAAGAGAAATTCTCTTCCTTAAGTCAAGTTCTCCTGGGAAGTACCATCTACGGTTGAACACTCTAATGTCCTTTCTGACTGGAGAACCCAGGGCACTCTTCATAAGCATGTGAGGTTTAGCTCCAAATCTCCAGCCATTCAGAAGACCTGAGCACTCAAACTGCAGGCATGAGCTGTAATCCTTGGGGAGATTAAGGGGCTAAGGGAGATGAGGTATCTGCAGAATTACCTTGAGTTTGAACTCTAGCATCACCTTTCGTCCAACTCAGATCTACGGGAGGTCCTGCCATGATTTTGTGGGGGAGATTCTAAGTATTCCATCAGCATCAAACTTCTCTTGGGAGTTTACAGTGCTATAGATTGGGGCTCACAGGCAGTAGTTATAAGAGAACATTAGGAAAATTCTAGAGTTTACTAATGGGATTGGGTTGCCCTTGCACAGAAGTATTATGACTCATAAAGTCCATCGTAATGTAGCTCATGAACCCATCGTTTTGTGGGTAAGACAACCTTCAAAGTCTTCCCAAAAGTCGAATGCGACTGGAGTCCTGCTGTGCCTCTCTATTCCCCAGAGTGAATTCCAAGCCACATTCCTTTGCCTAAATCACATAAGAGTAGATTTTTATTCCTGAAAAATACAAGCTGCTACACCAGTCTGGCATGCTTTCTACTGCCTCCTTAAACTCACGCCTCCTTCGAGATCCAGCCCCTGCTGCCTTCCTCACAGCATCACCCCTGCTGTCTTCCTTCTACTCAACAGATTGGTTATGTCTTTCTTCTGTTATGCCACTGAGATTGTCACTAGCTACTATATTATATTGTTCTCTGATTTTTCATGTGTGTGAACCCCCCTGAACTCAAAATTTACACATTTCTTGAGATTAAGGAAGAGGTGGGGTGATGGATTAGACTACCCTTTCAGTGCAGTAGATCTTAGGAAACGGATACGTGAGAGTTGGACCTTGAAGTCAGATGGCCAGAGTTTAAATGCAGACTCTGCCTTGGTCAAGGTACCTAACTCACCTGTGCCCCAGTCACCTCATCTCTAAGATGGGCATAATGATGGTGCCTACCTCGCAGGGCACTAATTAACTCACAGAATTCCTATAAAGAGCCAGTCCCCAAACTCACCTGCTATTATTATTTCCATGTGCCAGGCACTGAGTGGGCTCCTTTCCATCCAGAGTCTCATCTATTCCTCACAAGAATCTGGTGGGGTGGTGTAGTAAACACCGTTGACCGCCTGTACTCCAGCCAGCTACGACTTCCTCCTTGCCCGCAAAGTCCTGCTGCTGTTTAGGTGTTTGCCCTTCTACCACCCTGTTCTTGGGGCAGTGATGCTGCTCTCAGCCCAGGGGCAAGTGTTGACTAGTCTAAACCGATGATGGCATCCATCCCCAGCCATTGGTTCAGAAGGTCATGGTACCTCACTTCAGCCAGTGAGGCTTGAGGGCAAGGCCAGCTGGATGGGGAAGGTTTCCTCACTGATGAAAAAGAGGCACGTAGGAAGAGACATCCCTCTCCTCTGCTTTGGACGCTGTGCTGTCTGGGTGTGTGCCTGGGGTTTCTACAGCTATAAAGACAGCCGACACAGAGGGAGGAGGCCAGGGCCACTCGTAGCAGCGGCAGGCCTCCCGGCTCCGGGCACACCCGCGCACTTGCTATCATGTGAGATGGGACTTCCCATAGTTGTTAAAGCTCTTGAGTCATGCTTTTTCCATAACTTGCATCCAAAGGAAGAATCCTAACTAATATACTTAAGCATCTTGCTCCCTACATCCCAGGTGAGGAAACTGAACCTCAAAGGGATTTCCATTATTTACTCCAACTCAGACAGACAGCAAGTGGCCATTCAGAGCAGTATCCTGCATCCCCTGTGGCCTCCAGTGCCAATCTGTGCTACCTCCGGGGAGACTAGGAGTGGTGCTGCAGGGACCCTTAACATGACGGGCTTCAGCAATTTCAATGACTTTCCATGGCGAGTCTCAGGAGTTCTCTTAAAAGCAAGAAGAGTGATTCTCTAAAGTGATTCTTATTTCTAGGACAACACACTCAGCTCTGTCTTAAGTAACACCTGCTCTTTATTTAAATGACAGACTTTGGTAGTTACCACTTCTGACTGTCATCTCCTTATAAAAAGACAATATTCATGCTATAAATACTGAGGAAATCTAGTGTTCCTTTTCTGCAACATGTTGTGTTGACTTGACCTTAGCATTTATCTTTACTCCAAGAGAGTCCTTTAACTGGGGATCTGGGAGGAAAGCAGGGAGTGGGGTATATAAGAACAAGATCCAATCAGGGAGGGAGGGGAGATGGCCCAGATTTTTCTTACCCAAAGAGCCTATACCATGTCTTAATAGATGCCTCTCTGATTTTTGTCAGGGGTGGAATATTAATGTGCATCTTTAATTCTATGGAAAGCTAACCAAGAGAAAAGTAACTTACAATGAAATACCCCACAGTCAGAGAGGCATGAGTGGGTTCCCCTTATGTCTCTGCTCCACACAGTTCTGCGCTAGCGCAGTCCTCTCTGAACATGCACCTGGGCAGAACTTCAAGGGCAGTGACCTTGACCAATATGGCCAAATATGGGAGCTATGGGCCAGTGGGCTAAGATTGTAGCTGGGCACTGGCCTCTCAGGATTACACCTGGGATAGCCAAATTAATAGTTAAACCCTCCTCCTATCTTAAGGAATAATCATAGGAGAGAAGCCAATAATAATAACAAGGGTGATAGTTAATACCTACTGAGCACTTATCACATACCGGGCTCTGTTTTACATTCTTTATATACATTATTATTTGAATTCTCACAGCCCGTGCTAAACTGCCACAACTTGTACTAATTAGTGTATCTCTCACAACAATCAATAGTAAATGCTATTATTAAAGATGAGCACACTGAGGCACAGAGAGGTTAAGTAACTTCCCCAGGGTTTCAAAGCCAAGAAATGGCAAAGTAAGACTTTAAATCCTGGTATCCTAGTCCAGAATCCAGCTCTAATCACCACTCTCTAGTGCCTTAATAGCCAGAACAGCTCGTGAGAAGGAACAGATGGTTTGAAAATGGCAAACAGATGGTAAAGAGCAAAAACACTTTTAGGAAGCGAGTGCCGCTCCTCCATCTTAACTGTGCCCGAGAGGCGGCGGGCAGGGTGGGGAAAGCCTGCATGTCGGGGAACCCAGGGCCTAGTTCTGACGCTGCCCTGACAGGTTTGTAAGGCCCACGGAAGACAAGCAACATGTCCCCATCTTTTTGATATCTGGACTAAAATTCCATGACTTAAAAACTTCTAAGTCCATTGGAATCACCAGCTGATTCGGAATCCTTTAGGGGTGCAGAGCAGGGGTCTGCCTGTCTAACAAGCTCTCCGGGTGATTCTGATGCAGTTGGCCTTTGGACCACGCTTGGAAATCAGCTGAGCCTTGGGGCTCTTCTCTGTCACTTATGTAATGACCCCAGGCTACCTGCCCTTTGGTGGTGTTTCTGGTCTGCTTTTGTCTGTAGTGAGGGGCAGGGGTAGTGGGAGAAGCAAGGCATGGGGCCTTAGGCAATTGTGTGATGGTGGGCGGCCCACTGCTCACAGCCTCTGACCCTTTTTTCTCACAGCAAGTAGGGTAAAGGAGACCAAAAGTCAGGGGCATGGGATGGACTTGCTGCTCAGTAATGTGGGTGCCCACCCCCGATCCTTAAAGCCATGTTCTGGTGTGTTATGTTTGAGCTGATAACATTGCAGAGAAAAGCTGGGATCTAAAGAGACCACAATCCTTTTTTTTTGAAAATTGTCTGTTATTTTGATTGATTAACTGATTGCAGCAAGAATTTGTAAAATGAGATCTACCCTCTTAACACATTTTTTTGTGTCCGACAGAGTATTGTTGACTGTGGGCACAATGTTGTAAGCAGATGTCCAGAACTATTTATCTTATATAACTGAGACTCCATAGATATTTCACAGCAAGCCCATTTCCCCTTCCTCCTGCCCCAGCATTCACCATTTCACTCTCTGTTCCCATGAGTTTGACTATTTTAGATACCTCATATACGTGGAATCATGCAGTATTTGTCCTTCTGTGGTGACTTATTTCACTTAGCATAATGTCCTTCAGGGTCATTCATTTTGTTACATGTGGCAGAATTTCTTGCTTTATAAAGGCCAAATAATATTCCATGGGTCTTGGCAATGATTTCTTGTATATGACACTAAAAGTACAAGCAAAAGAAACAAAAATAGTGAAGTGGGATTTATATTTAAAAAAACACTAAAGAAACCCCGGTTCTTAAGTAACGTACGTAATATAAGTTAGAATTCTCTCTTGCTCTCTTCATTTTAGTTTTTCCACCCTCTGTTTAAGATTGTGTTCAAGCTCCTCTAGCACAGGTCTAGCACACACCACGCGCACTGCCCCTTTCTTTGGACAGACTCTGCTAATTGATTTTTTCCTGTAGGCCCAGGGGCAGCCTCAGTGCCCCAGGCAGTCTCTACCAACGAGTTAAAACATGGTTTATGAGTCCTAGTCCCTTTACAAGGAACCTTGTTAAACTTTATTTACTTTTAAAGCAGTCTCTTTTCGAGAGTGAGCATGATGTGGCATCTGGTCTAATTTTAGGGTGAGAGCCCAGGACAGAGGGAAAAAGGGTTTTATTGCTAGCTATCAAACTCTTAGAGAATCTCTATTCTTAGAGAATAATTTTCTAAAAAGGTAAAACCATGACTCATACAAATGTAGACTGAAGACATGTCAAATATTTTATTGAACTCATGAATATTGAGAGAACTAATAAGAAATTACAACTACTTCAAAGAAAAAACCAAATACTAGTCATTTACATAGGCAATCAGGAACACTGGTTTTAATTTGCTAATAAATGCAAAGGCAGCCTGTTTCACAGGTGGGAATTAATCGCAACTTCACATGACAAAAATCATTTGCTTTTTTATGGACAGAAATCATTTGCATTTGCGTCACTATCACTTCTCTGCAAGTTGAAGTCTGTCTCTATAGAGTTGCAAAATAGTTGAAGACCAAGAAAGGCACCGACTTCCAAAGCATCAGACAACCCTGAAAGGATCCTCGAGACAATCCCTAGCATTCCTTGGAAAGGATCCTCAATAATCAGTTTGCTCATTTCAAAGTTTTTTCAGTTTTTCTTGACCTTGCTGTGCGCTTAAATCTGCAGTGGTGCTAAACATCCTTTGAAAGCATGGCAGGAAATACCAGGTAGGACTACTTTCCCCACTTGCACCATTGTTACGTGGTTGAAAACCAGTTAAAATGTGCATGTCGTGCCATGCCTGCCGGGCGTGGCTCAGCGGGTGAGCGTAGGCCTAGGATCCAGGAGATCGGGGTTCGATTCCCGGTCAGGACACATGCCCGGGTGTGGGCTGATCCCTGGTGGGGGGTGTGCAGGAGGCAGCCAATCAATGACTCTCTCATCATTGATGTTTCTCTCTCTCTCTCTCCCTCTCCCTGAAATTGATGAAGACATATTAAATAAATAAACAAACAAACAAATCAATCAACAAAATGTGCATGCCGTTTTCCTTGAAATCTGCACAGGGCAGCTCACTGGCACCTCCTGCAGCTCCTCCACCTGAGCCCCTGGTGCCAGTGACTGGGGCCCTGGATGACTGTTCATTGTGCCTGTCCCACCAGCCAGCACTTCCTCAGGGAGCTCCAAGAAAGGGGAATGCCCGCTCAGCTCGTCCTCAGTTATCCTAGAGCTCAAGGGTAAAGAGGTAAAGCAAGGGGGAGGCAAAATTCAGAACTCAATTCTTAGAAAAGAAATAACACTGGGGGCACTGTTAGAGGGCAAGCCTGGGGCGTGTGTATGTGTGTGTGTGCTGACAAAAACTCTCACCTTGACCAAACTTTAGTCTGGCTCCTTTCTTTGAGCCCTCTGACCTTGGCCCTCAACCTATCTTGGGTCTGTTTAGCACAGTTTTGGCAAGAATCCTGCTAAGTCACTTTAGCAAGAATCCCTCCACCGTGGTTATCTGATCAAGATTCTCATCGCCCACCTTTACCATCTAAGTTCTGGGCCTGCCTTCAGCAAGAATCCTTTTAGGCCAGTTTAGCAAGAATCCTCCTACCCTGATGTCTCTTAGTAATTTTCCATCTACAGACCCCCTCCCTCTGCTTCCTGGCTATAAATCCCCACTTGTCCTTGCTGTATTTGGAGGTGAGCCCAATCTCCCTTCCCTACTAGCATACTGCTACTGCAGTAGTCTTGAACAAAGTCTTCCCTAACATTCTAACAAGTGTCAAAATATTTTTTTTCTTTTACAGTGAGAGAGAGAGAGAGAGAGAGGAAGAGAGAGAGAAAGAGGACCTTTTCTAGAGGGAGTAACACCCCTCAGTGAAGGGGACACAAGGACAAAGGAGTCTGGGAGGAAAAAAGTAAACCCAGCTCTCCCACTCACTACACTGGCTGTAAAGGGAATGTAGTTTACCCCTTTCCTCCTCCGCTTTCTAATCTGTAAAATGAAGATAATAATAGTACCTATCTCATAGCATTGTCATGTGAGTTTATTAATATTAATTAGTTTATAAAATACCAATAATATTGCCCTGGCTGGGTAGGTCAGGTTGGTTGAGCACTGTCCCGATGAGCCAAGGTTGCAGGTTCGATCCCCAGTGAGGGGATATACAGGAATCGACCAATGAATGCATAAATGAGTGGAACAGATCAATATCTCTCTCTCCCCCATCCTTTCCACTCTCTCTAAAAATCAATGGAAAAAATAACCTCTGGTGAGAATTTTTTAAAAATTAAAAAAAATCAATATTTATAAAGTACTTATGTGCATTTCATCTTGTTTAATTTTGTTATTATTTAAATAATAATATTTTTTATTTTAAAATGTTATTCTTAGCCTTTAAATAAAGTACTGTTTTATCCTAAGTGGAGTGATATAAATTGTATAAAGGGCATTAAGAGCAGCTAAGAAGGGGGATCATTTGAGTAGGGGTGCTTTCTTTCTGCTCTGGGTGGTTAACAACCTCAAGAAGGAATCTTTCACTCTGCAGTTCCTCGAAAATTAAGTTTGCTCTAGCTTTGAGCAAGAGAGAGAGGAGAGAGAAAAGATGAAAGAGATGGTAGCATACTGGACTTTCCAGAACTTCGACTCACAAGTGCTCCGTGTTGTCCACACAGTTCTGACCAAGTGATGGAGTGGGTGGTTCCTGCTCCAGGGCCCAAGATCTCAGGGAAGAGCTGTGAGGAGCACCCTATCTAGTTGGGAAACATCGCTCAGGGGCCTGGAGATAGCAGACAAGGCAAAGAAGGTGGAGGGGGGCTGTGGACCCCCATATGCACCACCCAGCTAGCGCTCAGAAAGGCCGTCACCCCTCTGACTCAACACACTCCCTGCTGTGGGAGAAGCTGGGCCACTGAGGAAGTGCCGTCCATAACCTGTGAGCTGGAGGAGGGGCTGACCTCCGGGGCATGTTGTCTTGAACCTTGAGACTGTTTCCTGAAAGAACTGCTCTGATAGCAAAGAAGAAACCTTAGGGCTGAGGCCCTGCGTAGCAGAAAAATCTCTGAAAGGCCCAGGCCATGTGTTTTGTGTGGGAAGGAAAACAAGGCTGCGGAAAGCAGCCAGTCTCCTCAACTCTCTCCAGGCCCAGGGTGAGGCCACAGACCAGAAAAAACATCTTAAAACATTATTACTCCTGGGAATGGCTATAGGCAAGGAAGCTCATGTGTTTCCCCAAGTGGCAAATATCTGCAGTAAACTGGGACCTGGTTCAATGAATTTAAGTTGGATGTAAAGGGGTGAGGTTAAGAAGAGTGAAAATTAATTCTTTCAAGGCAAGCTGCTGTAGTAGTTAATTGGGGAGCTGTAGCCACTGATAAGGTCTGAGAAAACAGTTTAATAATGAAAGGGCTCACTCTGGTAGTGCAGTGACTTTCAGTTTGGTGGGTAACTGATGCTTGGTAGAGATTTTTAAAAGACATGCAAATTATATTCCTTTCTCCTTAATGCCACCAGTCATTGTTCCTGGACACCAAAGGGTGACCTTTCCACTTTATGCATAAGGTGTTGATCTCCAGGAAGCCAAAGATTTCTCCCAGGGGATTAGAGAAAGTTCTCCTTGTGGGGAAAACCACAAGATGAGGAAGGAAAGGAGAAATACCTCACCCTCACTATTTGCATTGCCCCAGATAGATGAAACACTATGTAGGTGGAGAGAACATGAAGGCAGAAAGCCACCTGGAGTTTCTGTAGGCCACTGGGAGGTTGGAGATAGAAACTCTATTTTTATATTTACCTGTCCTCCTAAAACCTACTTCAGTTCTTTAAAGTTTCACCTCTCCTATATGCCTTGTAATAGCATGCTGCATGCCCAGAAAACTTCCCTAGAATTAGTATGACTTCCAGAAATTAGTTTGGGCCTAAGAAACTGGGGATCAGGCAAAAATAGAATAAGGCATAATTTTTAGTTAATTTACTCACATCACTGAAAATTGCTTTTAATGCAGTCTAAAATATTTTTCCAAAGAATATTCCTCTGTGTGATATTAATAAATAACACACACAATAATTACTTTATTGTCAAGTAGGATTGAGAAATACAGGGTTAATATAAGTTAGATAGGTTTCTTTGTGGCAGAATTTCTCAGGGCCTTTAATAAGCTAATGTGCATTAGAAACCAAGAGGGAGTATCTGGTGAGGAGTAATTCCCAAGCTTATTCTTAGAGTATCATGACACAATAGTGATTTAAAGAACACACTTTGAGAGACACCGATGATTTCTCAACC
Source organism: Miniopterus schreibersii (assembly GCF_964146895.1). Lineage (NCBI taxonomy): Eukaryota > Metazoa > Chordata > Mammalia > Chiroptera > Miniopteridae > Miniopterus > Miniopterus schreibersii. The sequence continues at coordinate 141,384,444 of NC_138101.1, forward strand.
AGTTGCCTTACTACTTGGAAGTTTCCTTTCATAATTTTCATCAGCACAGAGAGATATCATGGAGCAGCAAAACGTCATGAGTCAGGAGACCTGGGTTCTCTTCCTACATTCTTCTTACTAGTTGTGCTAAGTGGTAGCAAGTTACTTGGACTCAATTTTATCATCTGTAGAATTGGAGAACAGTAGCCTTACTTTGCTTGCAGGGCAATAGTTGGGAATATCAAATGAGAAATTTGAAATAAACAAATGTAAGTTGGTGGTTGTTATAATATATGGGCTAAGAAACCTCTTACTATGTTTGGATGATGCTTCATGGCAATGCTGCCTTTCTTTGGTCTTTATTGTCTATCAAGTCAACCAAAGTCTGAATGCTTTTTTTGTATAAGGCATAGCTTAAGATGATTCTAGAACTATGCCAAGATTCATAGCAATCCTCTGGAACTATTTAAATTCCCCAGCTTGCTGTGGTAGCATTATTTAGGGATATCATGCAAATGCCTCTCACTTTTGTGACCTCAACTTTCTTTAAGACCTGATTTTGAAACTACTTTCCCAAAGATAAAGGCTAGATTGGTTTGGGTGATTTCAGAATAGCCCTGGACATTTTCAGACTGGGATTTATTTACTTTTGTTGCCTAAGGGTGTTATCAGACCTGCGCTGGAAACAGATGAATTTGCAGAGATGGTGAAATCTGGCAATTGTTGAGGCAACGTTGTTGAAAGGGGTGGGTTGAGGCAAGAAGCTAAGTTGGGAGTCAAGGGAATAGCATACTGGAAAACTAGAGCAAAAGTGGTTGCAGTACAGCTTGAATAATGCGATTCATAGCAATGACCATGTGCTAGACACTGTTCTATGTATTTCATGGAGATTAACTTTAAATCTCATAATAGCACAGTAGGGGTATACCGTTACCACACATGATTCTACATGTGTGAAAAGCAGCAATTTAACAATGCCTACACCAGGGTTCTAGTTAGTGATGCCCTGGTATGATGGACATCTCAAGCAACTTGGCTACACTACCCATAGTTAGGTGACACTTCAGCAAAGAGTTTTGCTTTGCCCCAGATTTTGGAACCACCACTATAGATAGATGACAACTACAGTGAGAACTTCTGGAGTTCAGAGTAGTCAAGTATGCCTTCATAGAAGGTTGAAGTTAGACCTGGATCTTAGAAGATGTGAGATACAGAGATAAAAGGTAAAAACATTCCAGACTAGGGGACCAGGAGGAGCAAATGCAGGAAATTTGGACTTTCCGTGGCATCTGTTGGGGGTGGGTAGGGGAGGGATGTTTGAAATAAAGAGACCTATGAAACAGGAGCAGCAGGTCCAAAAGGGAGAACTACTGAGGCGGAGTACCATGCTTAAATTTTACATTTATGTTTGCAGATTAAGCATCACCTGGGCCTATTTTTGTTGCAGTCTCTTGTAAGCTGGGTGGAGCAGTGCTCCTGCTGGTCCTGGTGGTAAAGCTAGTTAGCTCTGAGAATGTTTCATTTCTACTCCTAGTCTCCACTGTCAGTGCCATACAGCAGAATCAGCTCCAAACGAGAGGAGAGGACCAATGGTGTTTGCCAAAACCTCATCTTTGCAGGGAAGCTCTAGATTGGCTGGTTGGATCAAGACACCTGGAACAGCCAGTGTAGTCTGACCTGAGCCCTGCCTTGGGCTTGGCGATGGTCTCCAGGAAGTCAGCAGCTCAGCTGCCTCACAGCTTGGTTTTGTGGTACTGACACCTTCTTTTACAGGAAAGGTTTATGAAGGACAGAGGAGTCTTAGCTCAGGAAGGCTTCTGAGAAACTAAAAAGACTTCAACAGAAAAATTGCCATGTGTCTTTGCCATATATATATATATATAACTCCATCTTGAACACAGGACTGCTGCCCTTCTTCCTCCCAGGAACCAGTAGCCTAAGCTTTGATCTGATGTGAAGTTTGTTTTTCTGAGGGATCACTTCCTCCAGGGCCCAGATACCACACCTTTGCCTCCACATGCTCTTTTCTATGTCAACCCAAAGTCTGGACATGGTCTGTCAACTTCCCTTGTCAGGTCTCCCTTATCCCGTGTCTTTTGATATTAAGTACAGGCATTCAGCAAGATTGAACCTATACAGAGTAAATCTGATGGCAAATCCAGGAAAATCTATAGCAAACCCTATGGTGTTTGGGGCTCTGACTACTCTCTGAATCAAAATATTTAGGGCCCAGTGACCTACATTGTCAACAAGCATTATTGGAGTTTTTGATGCCTGCTGGCCTTCATGGTTACCTAAACACAGAGCTTCTAGAGACATTTTACCTTAGCTGGAGTTCCATGGTGAGATTTTCTTGCTTTGTCATGTAAAGTGAGGGGGGAAATAGTTTTTGGGTAGAAGGGCCTTGCCAAGCCCTTCTACCTTCCCAACGCTTAGGTCGCTTTTTATGAGGAGACTGTTCATGTCAATGAGCTTGATCCATAGTATTTGTAGCACTGACAGATTCAGACTCAGCTATTCTTCACCTCCAGTGTTCAGGTGTCACTGTCCTTCCTTCCCCCCACATAAAGATGTGCAACAAAACAATAAACCCATAACCTAGAACCTCAATGAACCATGCTCTCTTGTCCGAAGACAAGAAACCTTGCTGTGTAAGCATACTCTTCTCCGTCTCCGCATGCACAGACCTGTTGTCATTGCTGGGGAATCCTGGACTGCGTGTGTGCTCAGGTGATTCATGGGGAAGGACACACCCCTTGCGGGGAGCGTCACCTTTCTCAGGAAAGGTGAGATATTCCCCAAGAATGGAATTTCAGGACACTTAGCACGTCTTGTTTTGAATAAATTGTGTCACTGAATGGGTGAGTCAGAGTTCTCTAGAAGTAGTCATGGCAGTTGTTCAGAAGGGCGCTGGACCTCCATGTTAAGCCATTGAGAATCTCACTGTGCCTGTTCTCTGAGGGGCCCAGCACAAACCAGGACCTTAGTGAGGGGGATTCAATGAGGTGCCACAAATGCACCTGGGTTCCTTCAAGTGCTATTAAGGCAAAGGGCTCGTCTGTCTTGTTCACCATGGTGTTCTCAGTGCCTGTAGTAGTTAGTTGTTCAATAGACTCATGTTGGATGAGTTGATTGCCTTTGATGGACTGGGTATGGTACTGGAGGTATAAGCAGACTAAGTATGGTATGAGTTGACTAGAAGTATAAGTTGGCTAAAATATGGGTGCTGCCCTTGAAGTGTTTCTAGGCTACTATGTAAGGCAAACAGTTGGGAAAAAAATAACACAAAATGTACTAATAGCTGTATGTAAAATGTCCTTAGGAAGCTCTAAGGAGGGAATGCAATTACATCGGAGAGCAAAAAGGTGGATTGGGGCTTCACAGAGGAGGCAAACTTGTCAGGGACATATGAAAGACTGAGAAACATGGAAACTGAGAATTTTTCAACAGTCAGAAAGATCTAGGAAGACTTCATGCTTCATCTAAGGAGCAGGAGATGAGCTGGGTCTTGAGGAGTGTGAAGGGGCTGGTAATGGTGGCAGAGAACAATGTAAGTATGGTTTCTATTGCTGAGGGACTCACTGTATAAAGCAAGGGTCAGGGCAAGTTTCTGTGAAATGACATTAGAAAGCACATGTTGCAGGATGGTACAATGGAACCATTCCTGCCTCTGTTTTCACTGAGGCACCAATATGAGAGTTATAAGTTACCAAAGGGAATAGAAAAAACCCACCATCTCCGCTCAGCAGACTTACAGAAGAAATAACTCTGAGGATTCAGTCCCCCTCAGCCAGATCAAGGATGTTTTAGGGCACGGATGCCATAAATGTTGCCCTGTTTTCTGTGGAATAGATGGAGACCACTTAGGAGAGAGATGAGGTGGGCCATCTTTGGTTGGTCCAACAAGGGAGGACTTGCCTCTAGAGGAGTAACTCCATTTAAAAGAGCCAGAGGTGGCCAGCTGCCATGGCTCAGTAGTTGAGTATAGACCTATGATCCAGGAGTTCGTGGTTAGATTCCTGGTTAGAGCTCATACCCCGGTTTCAAGCTCGATCCTCAGCAAGGGGTGGGCAGGGGGCAGTCGATCAATTGACTCTCTTTCATCATTGATGTTTCTATCTCTCTCTCACTCTCCCTTCCTCCCTAAAATCAATAAAAATGTATTTTTAAAAAAATTAAAAATAAAAGAGCCAGAGGTGCATTGCCCAATGCCCAGGGGATCAGGAAGGAGCTGAAGAGGCCAGCAAGAATATAGATTGTTTCCACCAGGTCAAAGGGGACTGCAGGAGAGATGAGTAGCAGGAGACCCGTGGAGAACTATAAAAGCACATTATGAGAGAAAGAGTTCTCCTACACAGGGACACCAGCACTAGCCGTGTGCTATGCCAGGAGAGCACAGAGCCATCCAATTAAGTCAGCACTGTCCTCTCCCTTTCCCTCTCCCCTCTCCTCCTCTCTTTTAGGTCTAACAGTGAGGGAGTGGGAAAGATTGTGATAAGAAGAGGAGAGCTGAAATGTCAAGCCTCCTTTCCTGCCGTGGACTTCCAGCCTGAGGCAGACTTAAGGTGAGAGGATTCAATACTAAGCTCCGCCTCTTGATCATTGCATGGGACTGGACATGTTTATAACCAAAGTGAGAATGTCTTTGTGACTTAAAGTGACTCCAATACTCTTCTATTACTCAGGAATGAGCAGAAAAGCCACAATGCCTGCCAGGGCTTTTATTCAGGGCAGGAAAGGTTAACCTACTAAAAAAACCATGAAAGGACAATGGAAGACAAATAATTTTGAGTACATCAACGAGTCATACTTACTCAACATACCTATTACATATGCAAACAGTGCTTGACATGTAGCAGGTGCCCAATAAATATCTTTTTACTGAGTAATGTCAACAAGGTTATAATGATTGCACTGGAACTCTCTACATGGAGACACAGATGTCAGAAGAGCAACAAGAAGTGAACCCTAGAAGTTGTGGTTTGGGGTTTCTATGAACTAGTTAAGGATTGTTAACTTTTTGACCTCACAAAGGTCACAATTACAGGGCAACATTAATGATCTCATGGTGTTCTGAATGGAGTAGAGTGTCCAGGGAGCCAAAGCCCACAGAAAATGTCCCTTTGTGGAAGACAACCAATGATCAATGACTCTTGCTTTTCTATATCCCTAGAAAATGCATAAAAGTTGTTTTAAATCTCTTCACAAGTGAGGATACCACCCTACCTTAGGAGTGGCCTAAAGATGCTTAGGTTGCAATTGATAGAACATAAGAGGATAAGATCTTCTCTGTGGTTTCCTCAAAGGGGGATATGGTGGAATGGATCATCAGTTCATTCTGCTCTCCTTCTAGAGTGCTTTCTTTTATTCTGCAGAGGCTGAAAGTCTAAAAACTACATTTTTCTCAACTTCCTGTGAGCTAGGCTTCCTGATGTGATTCAAATTTGGCCAACTAGTGGCACTCACATAGTTTTGGAAGACAGGTGTGGGGCAAGGGCCTTGCTTCTGTTGCTTCTGAGGGCCAAAAAGGATGTGAAGGCATTTGGCCTTTCCATAGTCTGTCATTTTCATGGGTGTTGAGAGGCAAGTGTAGGGCATTCATTCATATTGCAGCAGGTATTGTGTCACCTGGAGCTGGCAGCAGTGGGGAAGACTCCTGATCTCAGTGGCATCCTGGCTGTGGCAGCTGTGGTGTAGTTCTGGTGAAGGTAGTTTCCTGGTTGTAGAATAGACAGGTCCATTGATGGGCCAGTTCTGCAGTGTGCTTAAGGAGTCTTTCCAGAGAACTCAATCTTGAGTTTTTTTCTTCAGCCCTCCTAATGATTCTATAAACCATTTAATACCCTGAAATAAATCACTGTCTAAATAAACTATTAGAAAGGATTTTGCTCTCTACCACTAAACCCCAATGGATACAGCATGTAAAGAAAATATAGAAAACAATATCAAAATATGTCTGAGAAGCTAAACATGGGAAGGGATAAGTCCAAAAGAGAACTTTTATCTGGAGGCAGTGGTAGACATTGATCTGTTCATTCACTTATTCATTCATTCATCCCATGTTTATTGAGGACCTCCATATGCCAGACACTGGGAGCAGATAGCTATTCACCCAGGGAAAAACCTATGGGCTCCTGTATTCATAATGTTCAAGGTCCAGTGGATTGCAGTCACATGCCACTTAATGCCAGGGATATGTTCTGATCCATGCATCACCATTAGGCAATTTTGTCATTGTATGAACATCATAGAGTGTATGTACACAAACCTAGATGACACACCTAGACTATATGGTATATCACCACTGTATATGTGGTCTGCTGTTTGAGATGTTATGAAACACATTACTGTATTCCTCTTCCCCTCCCCCATTCTCTCTATCTGGCTGAGAATGCTGACTTACACTTCTTTTCGTTTTTTGATCAGATAGCTGAGTGGTTTGCTCAACCAAAGAATTTGGTTTCTAGAGAGCTAAGAGCTCCAGGAGCAAAGCTTTACTCTCAACCCAGGCTGGCCATAAATACTAGTGATTGAGTTTTTCCTTCCAGGTACACTAATAAACAGAGACTAATAAACAGAGACTACCCTTAATCTGCTATCTTAAGATCAGAGATCAGGGTTTACTTCACACATACCTAGAACACATTTCTAACTATCAACATAGTAAATTCCCCTTTAAATTCTTCTGCTCCAGGATGATGCATGTGTACAGCAGCCATGGAGATGTGGTGCTCAGATTTCCCTGTGAGAGAGAACTTGCTGCTGTGAGGCCTGCTGTCAGCTGGAAGTTCATTTGGAAGCTGCCTTCGCTTTGGAAATGATCTGTTACTGACTGAGCAGCCCTCGTCATGACTGAGCTTAGCACAGCACAAGGGGCAGTCATATCTTCACTATGGATAATCTTTACACCGAAACTTATTACCCAATTCTCTCTCCCATTCCTTTCCTTTCATGGGTATCAGACCTCTGTCATTATCTGAACCCTTTCCCTACCTACTCCTGCTTTCTCTCCTCTTTCTCTTTCACAAATATTACCTCCAATAAATCTCTTAGATTCCTAACTCGATCCTGGCATTTGCTTCCTGGTGAAACCAACCAGCCCATTGTGCAAAAATACCTTCTCTTTTGAGAAGTTACTCATTTATTTCTCACTTAAGAGCTTTTCCACTTGCCTTTGCTTTTCTTTTTTTTTTTCAGAATGAAACCTTCCATATCTGAGATTCTGATTTCTCTTATCTAGGTCCACCTCAATTCTAGCAGTAAAGGGAGTGATGAGGGACCCTTGAAAGTAATCTGTGTAAAACAAATAAATTAGGGAAGAGGTTGGGTAACTGGCATTTGACTCCCTGACCTTGGCACAGCTTGGGATCTTGGCTGCCTTTCATGGAGTGGGATCTTCTGTTGTGAGGAGAAGATAGTCACCAGCGGACACAGGTGTGCAGCTTTCCCTCCAGCATATGCTATTGTAATTGTTTGCACAGTGAAAATAAAAAGCAAAGTGGGACTGCCCTTCCCAACACCTGTACACCTAATGAGCTGCTTAGTCATCAAGGCCCAACTCATCCATCTCCTTCTTTGTGAGAACTCTTCTGCTCTCCCAGGTGGCATCACCACGGTAGGTGGATGCGATTCTCACACTGCATGGCAATTATTTGAATGTGTGACTCCTCCCTAGCTAGGCTGTGAATCCTAAGGGTGGGATAGTGTCTGTCTCAGGCATTTTATTACCCCCCTCATAGGTGTAGACCTGGCACTTCGTAGGAGCCCAATAAGTGCCAAGTCAGTGGAAGGCGCGTGCCTGTCTGGAACAAGGCAACAGACTGGACACTTTTGAGAAAGCTCTTTGGCCTGTGATTCTAGTTCCAGTCTCAGCCCAGGGCACTGCTGTGCATTTGGTTGGTTCGGTGAATATTGGCCTTTATTTATGGCATTATGAGGAGCAAAAGGCAGCAGCCCAGTCTTGACTCCTCACTGAGCTTCAATTTTCTTATCTATAAAATAAGAGATGTGGTTAGACAACCTGTAAGGATTTTCTAGCTCTATGACTTCAGGCTTCTGTGTTGGAGGGCATTTAATTGTGTCTTCATCTGCCAGCCCATTTGCTTCCCAGGTGGACGTGGCTGATCTGGAGATGGAACCTCCCTCACCGTCGCCTGAACACCCTCTATAACTGCTTGCTCAGGTTAGTGGAGGAGAGGCTCTTCTGTCCACAGTAATGAGGTACATCTGTGCTCAAGCTTGAAGGCTCACAAAGAGGAGGGATAAATGCTACTTGGGTGCCTACTGTGCTTGATGCTTTCACAAATGTTATCTAACTTTCCCTCTGTCCACAACAGCTCTGTGTGGTTAATATGATCTCTAATTTTAAAGATGGGGAAATGAGACTCAGTGGTTAAAAAATATGCCATAGGTCACACAGCTAATGAACCGAGAGAGGTGGGATTTCAAGGCAAGTGTCAGGCTCCTACTGCCGTCATTCCAGGCAGAAGGACGGTGTGAGTAAAGGTGCTGAACTGGAGAAGAGTAGAGAGTTTGGAAATTAGGGAACGATGCAGGTAGAGCGCAGAAGGCAGAGGGTATTTAAAGGGGGACGGTGTGAGACGAGACTGGCACGGGTGTGCATATCAGCCAGTGACTGGATGTGATGAACTGTGTGCACTAGGGAACCACGGAAAGTTTTGAGTATAGGTAGGACATATTCAGAATTGTTTATTATGAAGGTTAATCTGGCTTTGGAGTAAAGTATAGATTTAGTGAGAAAAGATGAGGGACCTCTTAGAAAGCCTATGGGAAGAGCCATCCTCCATAATAAACCATTCCACAGACAGTGCTCTGTGTGCAAACTACTGTGTTTCACACTGTGAAAGATACAGAGACGAAGAGACATGCCATGGTTCCTGCCCCCACGGATTTCTCTCAGGCGAGATAACGGGAGGACTGCTACAGGCCCCGGGTCTAGGAAGTAAGAGCCAAGTCCCTGCCCCTGTCGAGCTCTCCTCTGGCTACAACCCACTTGTTTCAAAAGGGTCAGAAGTGAGTTTTTGGTTATCTCTTGTACTGCAAGTTGGGTTACATGTCTTCTTGTTTGCTTGGGTGTCTGAATGTTCGTCTTTCAGTATAAAAACAAATTACGAGTCACTGTCTTTCTTCCTCTAAGCCTCACTCTCCTTCGGAGCCAGAGGAGGCTGAGTCAGGTAGGAGCCCCGCCTGCCCTCGGGCTTCCCCTGCTCGGGTCAGTGGAGGCCTGCAGGGCAGGGGAGGGCTGGCAGAGCTTCCTTCCTCCAGTCTCCCGTTCATGCCTCACCTCCCCTCCCCACAGATGCCAGGCCTTTAAATCTCCAGGTGTCATTAGCTCCCTTGGCCCGGAGTCCCTTTGCCTCAGGGGACGTGGAGCCGCTCTCCTTTCAGTTTTGCTTCTGTTCTGTTTCTTCCTTCCCAGGTTGCCCCCTCCCCCTGCACACGGCACACTGACCTCACCTTCAGTCACCAGTTTCGGGAGGGACACTCCTAGCTGTTAAATAGCTTTGACCTAGACATACAAGCACGAGAGAAACCAACGCGCTATTGAATGTTACCCTCCACTTTATTTTGCTGTTTCTCCTTTTGCGTGTTTAAGCTTCTCGTCTGTGCCCGATGCTGTGTTGTGAGAGATGGAGAGGGTGCGGGGTAATTTACTTACTCATCACAGTTTTATAAAATATAGAATGTCCCCTGCCAGGCATTTTGCAGAGGACTTCCCCTTTTGGATCCCAGCTTCCGAGCAAGGAACTGCCCCTGGTTGGCAACGTGCCACGCTATTGACCCTGAGCGGCTAACATTCATTCATTCATTCATTCATTCATTCATTCATTCATTCATTCATTCATTCGTCTCCCTTTCCTCCTGACAGCCGCCTGCACCCGTACAGCAGCTACGGGGGAGAAAATCCCACTGGAAAGAACTCCGAGAGGAATCCCAAACTAAAATACACACCAGGTCCTTACAAGGCTCTATACCCTGGCTACTGCCCTCAGCAGTGACTTGTCCTTATTAAAAACCACTCGGGCCTGCGGAAACCTTTGTGCTAGTACCAATGTGACTGCACTCATCATCACGAGGGAGGCTAGTGTCCTGAAATATTTACAGAGTCCCACACGGTGCAAGGCGCTATGTCACCCTCAGTTATACATGGAGACAGCTTCTCAAAATCCTCAGTCACAGCTTGTAATAATAAGGTAAATGAGGACGAAAAGAAGCTCTGAGAATCGAGTCCCACCTCCACCACTTTGCCTCAGTCTCTTTATGATTTAAGAAAGGGTTCGGCCTGGCCGGGCGTGGCTCAGCGGTTGAGCATCGCCCTAGGATCCAGGAGATAGAGGTTCGATTCCCGGTCAGGGCACATGCCCAGGTTGCGGGCTCGATTCCCAGATCAATGACTCTTTCTTCATTGATGTTTCTATCTCTCTCTCCCTCTTCTTCCCTCTCTTTGAAATCAATAAAGATGTATTTAAAAAAAAAAGAAAAAAAGGTTGGAGCAATGAGTTCACACTTCTGGTTTGGGATTCTGTGATCCTGACCTCACCACTTCCTTTTTAATATTCTCTCGTCACTGCTTTTTCTTCTTTATTTACCCATCTTCTCTCTGTTTCCCCCTCTTTTCTCTCTCGCCTTCCCCTATCAGCCTAGCTTACCATCAACCCTATTGCCTTGGTTTACAAATAACAGCTCTAGAGCATTGAGCACAAAAATCGTGACTGTTATCCCAAGATCCCACAGGAATGAGAAAGAGAAAGCCATTCTTTTCCTCTACTGATGAGCCCCTGGGAAACCCAGCTCCCCTTTTCTTACCCACATGTGGGCACTAAAACTGAGGTCGCAAACCTCAGTCTCTCTCTCCCCTTAGCTGTGGGGGAGAAAGCAACTTGCCACTATCCTTATAGTGTCTTCCTGCTGGTCTAATAATCAAATTGACATGAGACCAATCAACAAGAAAAAATGACCAAATTTAATTACAAATGTGCATATGGGAGCTTCACACACATGACAGAGTCAGAGACTCCTGCATACGTGAGAGGTTCAGAGACAGAAAGGGAATGAGGACTCTATGGCATCCTGAGCTAAGGCTGAGGCCAGGCACCTGGGGCCTCAGAGGGTCATTGCAGGGTGATAAGAAGAACAGATGTTCTGTGACCAGGAGTTTGCCCTGCCCTGTATACAGGTCATAAAAGGTTATTTCTGGTGACAATTCTTATTGTGGTCGAGTCCCCTAATTTAAATTCTTTAAGGGAGAGATAAAAGTTTCTTGTGAGCCCACAGGGTCTCAATTGCCTTCAGCTCAAAATAATTAACATGTCAAAGTGGCACGTCTTGGGGAGGCCAGTCCTGAACCCCTTCATTGCAAACTTTAAAAGAGGGTTGGGGCAAATAAATGAAGACACACATAAGTTATGTGTTGCTAGATTCTCCTGTTCTCCTGGCCTCTGTCCTTGTCATGTTAGTTTACCTAGGCTATTTGCTAGAACTTCTATTCAACAGGGTAGAGAGAAATTAGGTCTTGATGACCAAAGGTCATAATTAAGTTCTTAATTGATTAGAGCATCATGGTTGAAAATGAATGGTTGTGAGTTTCCCGAGGGCACCTGGCACAAGCTTGGCACACAGTGGGTGTGCAGTGAATGCTTTATTTTGAAGGAGTCAGTGACGCATGAAGTCACACTTCTTACAGCTTTCTCAGAGGCAGAGGTTATTGATAATGAATGTATTTTAGAAACAAAATTTGGAGACTGGGATTGACAAGTAGCTGTTTCTGATTTTGGAATTTACATGAACGTACAACAGTGTAATATGAAATTCATTTTGTTATCCATTGAGTGACTCACCTTTATTGAAAAGAATAAGTATAAAAAATTAGGGTGATTTCAGAAAATTAAACATGTACTGTCATGCTCATGGCTTGCAAAATCGGAAGCTGAAACATGTAAAGGATTTAAAAGTAAGATCTTTGAATGAGTAAACACAAACTGTCCCTTAGTGGGGTCTCAACTTAGCAGGAGCTATGGGACCGGGGTGGGCACCAGCTAATGTATATGTGAACATTCTGGGTTCAAGCTGGGAGACAGGAATCATACAGCAGCTCCTTGTAGTTTAATCTCAGAAGGCTAGAGGAGATGACCTGCCAAAGCATTTGAAACACGAGCAAAGATAATATTAATCAACTGGTATTAGCAGCTGCTGCCACAGTTCATTGTGGTAACACACTCGCCTTCTGCTAATTCTGACCATTTTGGGTTTAGGGTCAGGACTTCGGAAGATACAGAAGGAAATGAAGTGTCTCACATATTCCAAGATATAAAAGGATATATAGAAACTTTTTATTCTAATCCCTCCTCACCTAAACCCAATTCAATGCAAAAGATAGACACCCTGGCCAATATTCTACTCTGAAGGCCTGAATGAAGCTGTATTTCTTCAAGTGGAACCACAGGGGCTGTGAGGATGTCTGACTGTGTTTCCTTGATGGCAGGCGGATAGAGAGGTCAGGGATACCCCACGTGGCCCCTTGGCACTGAGCCCCACCTCAGTGCAAACTGCCATTTTCTCTCACTTTGGTGGTTGTATTAGCTTCCTAACTGATCTCTTTGCTTCTGCTCTTCTCTCTCTAACATCTGTCTCTCACACAGCAGCCAGAGTCTTCTTATAAATTTAAAAATAAAGCTGTGTCACCTCCTGCATTAAACTGTCCAGTGGTTTTCAGTTAGAATATCATATCATCACGTCCTATTCTTACTCTGGGATGACGATTCTATTCCTATTCTGGTCTGCAGAGCCCTGCAGAGCCCTGGTCCTCACTCACATCTCCAGCCTCATCTCCATATTCCCCTTGAAGAATGTGCTCCACGAACAATGGCCTTCCTTCTGTCCTGGAGCATGTGGAGCATGTCCCTGCCTCAGAGCCTTTGTACTTGCATCCTAACCTCAGTTCTTCACATGGCTGCCTCCTTTTCATCCCTTGGGCCTCAGTTCAATGGCACCCCCTCCTTGAGACCTTCTCTGACCTCCTAACCTAAATTAGTTTACTCACATTTTCACTGCTTATTTTATTTTCTTCACAGTCTTTATTACTTTCTAAAATTATTGTGTTTATTTAATGGTTTAGTAGTTTATTGACTATTTTCTACCACTAGAGTGTAAGTTTCAGAGAGTATGCTCCTGACTGTGTTGCACAGCTGTGTACCTAGACACAAATTCTTGGCACATAGTAGGCCCTGAATTAATAGTTTTGGTTGGTGTTGATGAATGGTGAGATTTAACACATTCTCCCATCCCCCTGGCATTGATATGCTCCATGGATGGAATATACCTTTCTTTTTTAAAGTAGGTTGAAGCTCCTGTTTACTTTGGAGTAAGAGCCAGTCTAGGACATACACTGAACACTTAAATTACTTAGAATTTGGGGAGGGCTCATGCACAGCATCTGATATCATCCAAGAGGAGCAGTATGGTAGATAGTCTTCAGAGATGGCAATACCAGTTTCTTCTCTCCTTGTATATGCATGCCACTTCACCCATCAAGAGATAGAAACCATTTCTCCTTTCTTTGAATCTAACTTGGTCTTGGGATTTGTTTTTCATCTAATAAATAGAATGCTAAATAGAATCAAACAGGTTTCTCCACTGAAGGAGCTCTAAAGAGCAAGGTGATGTTCCGGGACTTCCAAGCCCAGGCCTTATAGAGGTGGCAGCATCTGTTTCCTCTTGAAAATCAGCTGCCATGAAGTCCAAAACCCTGAGAATGCTGTGCTTGAGGAAGCCCAAGCTATCTATGTGGAGAAGCCCCAGGGAGGAGCACCAAGGCACCAGATGTCTGAGTGAAACCTTGGACCTTGCAGTGCAGCCCATGAATGCAGCCCAGTGATTGACCCCAGCCCATGCCACTTGAAGCAGATGATCTTGCTAAAAGAGCCAAGTCAAATTACAGAACCATGAGAAATGAATCATCAGTGTTTCAAGACACAGTCAATTTGGGGGTGGATGGTTATGCAGCAGACAGCTATGTCAGGCTGCTGTTGCTATGGGATTTTATGGAACCAAATCCTGAGGCTTGAAGACATTTTGAGTTTCTCAAGCTTTTCTCTACAAATAAATCATCAGGGCATACAGTTAAAAGTCAGGCTTTGATTCTGTAGTTCTGGGTGGGGTTGAGATTCTGTATTTGTCACCAGCTCCTAAGTGATGCTTATACTGATGACAAAGCATTTGGACTACATGTTGAGTAGCAAGGCCAGTCCCCAGCCTCCAGGAAATTCCACACTTAAATCATCTTAGAAAACCCCAGGCTTTGCCCATGCACATTTGAGAAAAAACTAGTTTGAAAAAGAATTCTGTTCAAATAAATTTGGGAGACACCACCTACTATATTCTACTACCAGAGTCACAATGTATATTAGCTAATCAAATGCTCTTTAGAGCTCCTTCAGTGGAGAAACCTGTTTGATTCTATTTAGCATAATATTTCCTAAGAGTATCTGATTATACCTATTACTGTCTTAAAGAACTAATGCTCTTTGAGACATACCTGGAGAAGCACAAAACCATCCTATTTTTAAAAAAATTAACTTAGCCAGTTTCGCATTGTCTCTCAATAATGAATACTTATGTTACCCAGTTTCTCAATCCAAAATCCACCCCCCTTAGATTGAATCTAATTCCTTCCCCCTTCCTGCAATGCAAGAAATCACTATTCATTTCTCACAGAGTGAGAGAACCATAGCATCTCCCCATTATTTAGCCCTTTTTATACTTAAAGATCTCCCCTCTTTGTCAGGTCCTTGATCTTCTAGTTCTTTCAGTTTTTCTTTCCATTTCCCAGCACTTTTTTGTTAAGCTCTACCACTTAACCACCTGAGTGACCTTGGGATAGTTTCTTAATATTTCTAAACATAAGTATCCCCACTTGTAAAATGGAGGTACTCCTGGTATAGAGCTGAATATTAAATAAAGTATGAAAAGGTGCTTGATGTCACTAAACATCAGAGAAATGCAAATTAAAACCACAGTGAGATATCACCTTGCCAAGTGGCTATCTTCAATATATTTACAAGTGCCAAGTGTTGGTGAGGATGTGGAGAAAAGGGAACCCTCATGTACTGTTTGTGGAAATGCAGACTGGTGCAGCCACTGTGGAAAACAGGATGGAGGTTCCTCAAAAAATTAAATATGGAACTGCCTTATAAGCTAGTATTTCCACTTCTGGGTATTTATTTGAAAAACCCCAAAAACACTAATTTGAAAGAATATATGCACCCCTATGTTCACTGCAGAGTTATTTACAATGGCCAAGCTTGGAAGCAACCCAAGTGCCCATCAACAGATGAGGGGATAAAAGAGTTGTGGTACATATATTCAATGGAATATTACTCAGCCATAAAAAGAACAAAATCTTACCATTTGTGACAGCATGGATGGACCTAGAGGGTATTATGCTCAGTGAAATAAGCCAGTCAGAGAAAGACAAGTATGATTTCACTTACATGTGGAATCTGAAGAACAAAATAAATGAACAACAAAATTGAAACAGACTCGTAGACACACAGAGAGAACTGGTGGATGCCAGAGGAGAGAGGGATTAGGGGACTTGATGAAAGAGATGAAGGGATTAAGAAGTACAAATTGGTAGCTACAAAATAGTCGTGAGGATGTAAAGTGCAGTATAGAGAATATAGTCAATAACATTGTGATAACTATGAATGGTACAAGGTGGGTACTGAAAATATTGGGGGAACACTTTGTAAAATATATGATTGTCTAACCCATATGCTATACACCTGAAACCAATACAAAATAATACTGAAAATAAACTGTAATTGAAAATTTTAAAAATTAAAAGTAAAAGGGAATTGAAGATTAAAAAAAGGAAAAGGCACTAAACATCACTAATCATCAGGGAAGTGCAAATTAAAACAACAATTAGATATCAACTCAAAACTGCCAGAATGACTATCATCCATAAGTCAACAAACATCAAGTGCTGGCAAGAATGTGGAGAAAAGGGAACCCTCGTGCACCTTCAGTAGGATCGTAAATTGGTACAGCCACTATGGGAAACAGTATGGAGGTTCCTCAAAAAATTAAAAATAGGATTACCATATGACCCAGCAATCTCACTTCTGGGTAGTTATCTGAAGAAACCCAAAACACTAATTTGAAAAGATATATGCAGCCTTATGTTCATCGCAGCATTATTTACAATAGCCAAGTATGGAAGCAACCTAGATGTCCATCAATAGATGAATGGATAAAGAAGATGTGAGATAAAAAAGAATGAAATCTTGCCATTTGTGACAACATGGATGGACCTAGAGGGTATTATGCTAAATGAAATAAGTCAGACAGAGAAAGACAAATATTCAATGATCTCACATACATGTGGAATTTAAAAATCAAAATAAATGAATTAAACAAAACAGAAACAGACCCATAGATATAGAGAACCAGCTGATGGTTGCCAATGGGAAGGGAGGGGAGGAGGGATGGGAATTTAAAAAATCATTTCCAACATAAAATCTCTCTCCTTCCCTCCCTCCCTCCCTCCCTCCCTCCCTCCCTCCCTCCCTCTCTCTCTCTCTCTCTCTCTCTCTCTCTCTCTCTCACACACACACACACACACACACACACACACACACACAAAGAAAAAATAAGTCCATCTATGTGAAGTGCTTAACACAAGTCCTGTGAGTCCTAACTGGCCATAAATGTCAGCTCGTGCCATCACCGTCAGGGTCTGAGGCCCATCTCGTAGCTTCAGCTCTCCAGCGTTCATGCGTACGGGTGTTCGCGTCCCGCTGAGGCTGGGGAGGAGACGGGAGATTGGGGGAATACTCAGCTGATGGAAACTCATCTCATTCCACAGTCTGAGCTGAGTTTCTATTCTTAGCCACCTTCACACCAGATCTATTCCCTGGGACTGCTGAGAAGCTTCAGAAAGTTCAGGCTAAAGTTAGAATCTGAATCTGTCTCTGGAAGTCCACCCACTCCTCATCTCTGGAAAGCTGTTCTTTGGGGCTGACACTGGCATTTCAAGGGTTATCTGCTAGTTTTGCATGTTTACCGTTTCTTTCCTGAAACAAGTCAGACATTGTCTCCCAGAAGCCAGGCTCCATCCGGGTAGGCTTAGCACTGAAACACAGCTCTGCACAACACCTCTACTGTTTCCCCTTTACTCAGGAGGCCGCCTGTAAACAGGGTACACTTTTTGCTTGTCTGGCTCCTCATTTGCTTAGGAAAGAGCAGGCAGCTTCTCATCCATAGGAAAGAGCCCCGGCACTTTCCTTTCCCCTGGCTCCTCTCCCCTGCCACTTGCAGGCCCCACGAATAGCCTCCCCCGTAAGTCTCCGCTCCTTCACGGTTGCACGGAGCACTCGAGCCGTCCTTACTTCCCTCTGCCTTGGCCTTGAAAGGAAGCAGCTCTGGGTCACAAGACAGACTTCTTTTTCCATGAAGTGGGAGAAAAACCTGCTGGATGTTGTTTGCCTTCAAGCCTGATATGGTTTCTTTGATGTGTGCAGATATGGTGTGGCTGTGACTGTATTTCTTTGTGGGCACCGATGGCTGTCCGTCTCAGGCTAGAAGCGAAGCCAGGGCAGAGGGAGCAGGCAGGCCTTTGGCTTCTCTCTGTGAGTGACACCGAGGCTCCTGTTTCCACCCAACTTAGAGATGGAGGAAGACCCATAACGAGAACAGCAAAGATTTAAATTACTAATGTGCCAGGAGCTGTGCCAACCACATACTTTACCTATAACGTATCTAAATGCACATTTGTATTCTTTTTTTACAGAAGATAATGGAGGGATCTAAGGCTTAAAGGAGGAGACATAACTTGTCCTGGGTCACAGAGCTGGTCGGTGAGAGATCCAAAGCAGATCTTGGGGCTCCAGCTCCTCAGTACCGTCCACTGCACATGAAGTCTTCCCTTGGAAAGGTCGCTTGGACAGTTTCGGGGTGGGTGTGTGCAGTGTGGAGTCGTGGCTCCTGTAGGGCTGCAGGGCCCTCCTGAGGTGACCTGGCCCATTTCCCTGCCTCCAGAGAACATATGCTCAGCTTGTCCACGAAGATGTTGTCCCTCCCAATTCTAAAGAGTTGGGAGTTAAGTCATCCCACAGGCAAGTCTGACAAATCCGCTGGGGTTTCGTGACCCTTTTACAGGCAGCTTTAGGCTGAGGTTGCTATTTTTGTCTGAAAAAAAATCTGTGTGCTGAAACTCGAACCAGTGTGATATCCTTCTCAGCTTCCCACGGCTAGGAAATGAGTCCAGGGAAGCTGCTGCTTGAAACTGCAGCGCACATATGGTGCTAGTCTAAGGACTATTGTGGGTCCAAGGAGAGCTTTACTGCCAGTCTCTACAAAATGCACCTTACCTATTATGTGGATTATAAAATTCAAAGTGGCAATGGCTTTGATTTTAAGGTGGGTGAGTCCTGTAATTTTTTTAATGGCCTTGCTCCTCAAAGCATGTCGCAAGGACTATCAGCATCAACATCAGCTGGGAGCCTGTTCTAAATGCAGACTCTCAGGCCCCAGAACTGTGGAATCGGGATCTGTATTCTAACAGCATCCCAAGCTTACCCGTGTGCACACAATTTTGAGAGGCATTATGTTAGGGAACTTGAAGGTCGAGAGTAGGGACAGTGGCCTAGGTGTTAAGGCAATTGTTCGCAGCGCTGGCTGGACTGTAGATCCTATTAGACTGGGCCCCACTGCTCAGGATTCTGCATTCATTTAGCTTGCGTGTGATCTGGGCATGGGCATATTTGACAAGTTTCTTGGGTGGTTCCAATGTGCAGTCAGGGCTCACGCCACTGCCCCAGGAGAAGCAGTGGAGTATGTGTCCGCCACCACGAGCATGTGGATCTGGGGAAGGACAAGGGCTCGCTCTGTGGGACTCTAACTAAGGCAGCACGGATGTAGACAAGGCTCAAGGAAGGAAAATATAATAAATACTGAATATATACTGAAAATATAATAAATACTGAAAATATAATAAATACTGAAACACACAATCAAGCCTGATCATGTGCAGATATTTTTTTTGAGAAGGCAGTGAAAAGGGATCCATGGGGACTGTGTTCAGAGTCAGGGCTTGGAAAAATGCACCACTGTTTTCCCAACTCAGTGGAAGAGTGTTTGTGGAGAAGACCTACGGCCTTCACCCAAGATTTTAGCATCTTTCATTCAGGATGTGTGCCTGTTTGTCACATTTAGCAAGTAAAAAATGCTGGACACTCAGTTAAATTTGAATCTCAGATGAACAAAGAATTGTTTAGTATAATTTTCTAGTATGAAATATTTGGGACATACTCACATTAAAAAATTATTCACTGTTTATCCAAAACTCAGACTTAACTGGATGTCCTGTATTTTATCTGGCGGCTCCAGCCTGTTTAGAACAGTGAATCTCCATCAGTGCTTCGGGACGTTGTGGTATATCAAGAAAGATGCCCGTGGTGAATGGTGAGGGCGAGCAGCTGCGTGTGTGTGTGTGTGTCAAGGGTACTGAAAAGGTGGGATACACCCCTTGGGAGTGAGGGGAGAGAGACAAATGTTTCAATGATAATAAGGAGAAGGGGAAGATTTTTCCCCCAGTATGTCAGGGAAAATTCACCCATCAGGTACAGACTGAAAAAACTGAAGAAAGAAGGCTTCATAAAGGGATATTTTTCCAATAATAGATTTTTTCTGTGTGCACAAATTTATAGAAGGGATATGTGTTTATAAAAGTTTCAAACTGTACAGACAGGTGTAAAATAGAAAAAAAAGTATTAAAACTCCCTATTATCCCTCCTAGAAGTTACCACTCTTAACTTTCATTTGTGTATCTTTCCAGAAATTTCTTAGGCATGGATTAACATGTGTATACATATGAATTTTTTAAATTTCAAAAAATGAAAACATCTTTTACACCTTTCTGCAAGTTGCTTTCATTTTCACTTAACAGTATACCTTAGATATTTTTTCTATATGCACGTATAGATATACCTGCCTCATTCTTTTTAAACAACTGTAGTATAATTTATTACATTATAGGAATACTTTTAATTATTTATTTAAGGGACACTTCAAAGCACTTTCTCTGTGCAGAGCTTTGCGTAAGTGGTCCCTCTCATCATTCAATATTCATTCATCATCCACACTTGGTATCAGGTCAAATATCTCAGAGGAGCATTCCGTGTTCTCTGTAGCAAGAGTAGCTTTGTGCCTTTCCACACCCTCACTTTTCCTAACAAATTACCCTGTATTGTTTTTCTAATGGTGTTTATCGATATCTGAAATAATCTTATATGTTGATTTGTTTATTTATATCCAACTTTCCCCACTATCATGTAAACCTGAAGGCAAGGGTGTTGTCTAGTTTATGGCTGCCTCCCCAGCGTCAAGAACATCCTAAAACATACAGTGGGTACACAAAACATACATGTTAATGGATGAATGATAGAATGACAGAATTGAGCATACTGTGGCATGTAATTTATTGAATGGGGGCAGCAAATGGAAATCACTTTACTTTAAGGCATACTGTTTTAAGAGAGGGATACAGTCAATTCTGTGGGAGCCCATGAAGGGGGCAGGTGGGGACTGTGGGGATGGTCGTGCAGGCCAGGGAACGTGTCTAGCCAAAGTCTGGAGGTGGGTAACTGCCTGGTGTGTTTGGGTGTGGCACCTTTGCCACCATGGCAGGAGCTCAGGATGCATATGTGAAGGTGTGATGAATTACGGATGGGTTTGAATGCTGTATTGAGGAATTATATTTTTTATTCTAAGCACTGGGAACTATGGAAGAGTCCTGAGGTGGGGGTGATGGATTAATTTTATATTCTAAGAAGATAATATTGTCAGCAGCGGAAAGTATTTATTGGAGAAGGGAAAGACTGGAGTCAGGAGGAGGCATTAAGTGAAAAGAGACAGTGGACTTGGGCAGGGGCCAGAAAGATGTGATGGAGTGGCCTTTTCAGACGGGAGAACAAACTGTGTTTGATGTCCTTCCTCAAGATCAGGAGTTTGCAAACTATGGCTGGTGGGCCAAATGCAGCTCACCACCTATTTTTCTAAGTATGGTTTTATCTGGAGACAGCTATATCCATTCTTTTAAATATTGTGTAGGATGCTTTTGTGCTGCATTGGTAGAATTGAGTAGTTGTGACCTTATGGCATGACAAGCCTAAAATATTTACTACCTTGCCCTTTACAGGAAAAGTTTGATGATATCTGGTCAAGACTGACAATATCTATACAGGCATATTTCTGAGATATTGTGGGTTTGGTTCCAGACAACTGCAATAAAGTGAATATCACAATAAAGCAAGTCACATGAGATTTTTGGTTTCTCAGTGTGCATAACTTATGTTTACACTATAGTCGATTTAGTGTAAAATGCCTTTTTGTCTAAAGAAAACAATGTATATAATTTAATTTAAAAACACTTTATTGCTAAAAAATGCTAACCATCATCTGAACTTTCCATGAGTCATAACCTCTGTTTTGGTCTTGCCTCAATCTTGAGGGTTGCTGATTGATCAGGGTCATGGTGGCTGAAGGCTGGGGTGGCTGTGACAAGTTCTTAACATGAGACAACAATGAACTTCGCCACATTGATCGGCTCTTCCTTTCACGAATGATTTCCCTGCAGCATGCGATGCTGTTTGATAGCATTTTACCCACAGTAGGACCTCTTTCAAAATTGGACCCAATTCTTTCAAACTCAGCTGCTGCTTTATCAACTAAGTTTATGTAATATTCTAAATACTTTGTTGTCATTTCAAGAATCTTCAGCAGGGGTAGATTTTTGTCTTTCCTCATCCATAAGAAGCAACGTCTCAGCTATTAAAAGATTTATCACGAGATTGTAGCTATTCAGTCACATCATCAGGCTTCACTTCTAATTCTAGTTCTCTTGCTATTTTTACCACATCTGCAGTTACTTCCTCCACTTGAAATCTTGAACCCTCAGCATCATCCATGAGGGTGGGAATCAACTTCTTTCAAACTCCTGTTAATGTTGATATTTTGACTTTCTTCCATAAATCATGAATGTTATTAGTAGCATCTAGAATGGTGAATCCTTTCCAGAAGGTTTTCAATTTACTTTGCCCAGACCCATCAGAGGAATCACTATCTATTCATAAATAATAGGACTTGAAAGAAAAAATTACTCTTTGATACATAGTCTGCAGAATGGATGTTGTGTTAGCAGGCAGGAAAACAACATTAATTTCATTGTACATCTCCATCAGAACTCTTGGGTGACCAGGTGCATTGTCAATAAGAAGTAATATTTTGAAAGGAATCTTTTTTTCTGAACAGTAGGTCTCAACAGTGGGCTTAAAATATTTAGCATACCATGTTGTAAACAGATATGGTGTCATCCAGGTTTTGTTGTTCCACTTATAGAACAAAGGAAGAGTAGATTTGTCATAATTTTTAAGGGTCCTAAAATTTTTGGAATGGTAAATGAGCATTGGCTTCAACTTAAAGTTACTAGCTGCAATAGCCCCTTAACAAGAGAGTTAGCCTGTCCTTTGAAGCTTTGAAGCCAGACATTAACTTCTCCTCTTTTTTTTTTTAACTTCTCCTCATTAGCTATGCAAGTCCTAGATGACACCTTCCAATATCAGGCTGCTTCATCTACATTGAAAATTTGTTGTTTAGCGTGACCGCCTTTACTAATTACCTCAGCTAGATCTTCTGGATAACTTGCGGCAGCCTTTTCATCGGTACCTGCTGCTTCGCCTTGCACTTTTACGTTGTGAAGACTGCTTGTTTCCTTAAATTTCATGAACCAACCCCTGCTAGCTTCAAACTTTTCTTCTGCAGCTTCCTCACCTCTGTTAGCCTTCATAGAATCAAAGAAAGTTGGGGCCTTGCTGTGGATTAGGCTTTGGCGTAGGAGAATGTTATGGCAAGATGGATCTATCCAGACCACTAAAACTTCCTCCATATCGGCAATCAGGCAATTTTGCTTTCTTATTATTTGTATATTCACTGGAGTAGTACTTTTAATTTCCTTCAGGAACTTTTCCTCTGCATTGAAAAGTTGGATAAATGTTTGGCACAAGAGGCCTAGCTTTTGGTCTATCTTGGCTTTCCATGTGCCTTCCTCACTAAGCTTAATCATTTTTAGCTTTTGCTTTAAACTGAGAAACGTGTGACTCCTCCTTTGACCTGTACACCTAGAGGCCGTTGTACGGTTATCAATTGGCTTAATTTCAATATTGCTGTGTCTCAGGGAATAGGGAGGCCTGGGGAGAGGGGGAGAGACGAGAATGTTTGGTGGAGCAGTCAGAACACATACAACATTTATCAATTAAGTTCGTCGTCTTACATGGGTGTGGTTTGTGGCACCCCAAACAATTACAATGGCAACATAAAACACCACCGATTACAGATCACCGTAACAAATATAATAATGACGAAAAGTTTGAGATATTGCTAAAATGTAACATAGAGACACAAAGTGAGCCAATGCTGTTGGAAAGATGGCAGATAAACTGGCTTGATACAGGATTGCCATAAACCTTTAATTTGTAAAAAAGTAATGTCTGTGAAGTGCAATAAAGCAAAGCACAATAAAATGAGGTCTGCCTGTATATATTAACTATGGGTCTGGACACTCAAATCACTGCCATCAACGTCTGTCCCTGCTCTCTGGGAATCAGTCTGTTTCTCCACCAGCCAACGGTTGCTCTTTGCCTTGAGCTTTTGTCCTAAATTCTAGTGAAGTTAGGAGCCATAAGGTCCAGAAACCATGAGACACAGCCCTGAAAGGCTGGTTGGGAAGGAGACTGTCATCTCTGGCCAATGACCAAGCAGCTCAACTTCCTAAGAACCTTCCTTTGCCTTTGCAGAGCCCATCAGGTTGACCCTTTTAGGAAGCTGCCTTTTGATTTCAGAGCTGCTTGCAATCCAGTCTCCTGTCCCAAGTTGAACTTCCTCCAAGGACAATTCAAAGTTTCCTAAGTTTCCTTCGCCAAAAAGAGAGCAGCAGTGACATGACGGCCTTTCAGCATGCTGAGGACCTTTGCATTCGCCTTCACACGGAGACCTACCTCACACAGCCTCAGAGTGGAAAACCTCACGTTCCTGGCAGATGGCCTTTCACCAGTATCCCTGCTGCTAGGATGCATGTCATCTGATTGATGTGTTGAAGGAACTCAAAATGAGTCTAGAGGCTTTGCTGGAAATAAATGATAGAGATTTATTCAAGGGCCGTAGGGTTTGCAAGCTGGAAATACAGCTAGGTAAAAACCCAGAAGTGTCTCAAAGAAGAAAGAAAAGTTAAAAGTTCTCACAGTAAACTTGAGAATGATTCTTGAGAATCATGTCCCTCATTCTAAGCCCTAGGATTCGTCCAGGATGGTTATCAGTAAGAATGGTCAGAATGATGGGTCAGAATGTCAAGTGGTCAGAATGATAGGTGCCAGGTGGTCTGGAAGATGGGTGTCGGGAGGTCTGGTCACATCTAGTGGTCTGGATAATAGATGTCAGGTAGGTATCTATGTGAGTCCTTCAGGGGACAATGAGAGGGTGATCTGGAGGTCCAGGTGCATATCTAGGCAATGACACAGGACTGGAAAGTTCAAAGAGACTTAAGTTCACAGGCCACTTAGAAGAAGAGTAGGGTCTTTCCTCATGCTTCAACCTTCATAATGTTAACAATTGTAGCAGGTTGGTTAAAGTGACCCCATTTTATACATTGTCTTTCTTCACTCTTTCCTCAGATGGTTCCCAGGTCCTAGTAGAAACCCCTTTGTTTCCTTCATCTTAGGGGCATGCCTTCAGGTTTTATGTTTTAAATTGAGTCTGTGGTTGTGTCAAACAAAATGGGCTGACATTTTCGACAGGTTGAAAATTCACCGAAACATCATTCCTCTGTTAGTAATTGTGACGCAGACTTTCCATTTTGGCAAATGGCCCTATGGTTCCTCTCTTCAGGGTACTGTGTGAATGGGAGTTTCCTTGCTGACTTTTCTCAGCTTGTTTTTCCCTTTGATCCACCCACTTGAAAATAATTTCTTGTCTATAAATAGCTCCTATTTTTTTCTAGAGTCGAGAGTTTGTTTGCAGGTTGTTTACTGGGATGTCATCAGCCAAACTGCAGTGTCAGGCTGCTCAGGGGAAAGCTAATTTCCTTCTGAAAATTGCAATTCTGAAAGCTGCACATATTTTATCTCTATCATCAATAGGAACCAAAGTACGTGTTTCTTCATGCTGAGTGATAGACCAGCAAGCTAAATAAAAAAATGATCCCATCTTGCAACTAAAAATAGATAGCACTGGTGTGAACTAACCCCACTGTGGCACACAAAGTCATCTTACAGGACCTCTGAGCCTCATCCTTCCACAAGAGGCCTGGGTGACTGCCAGTCAGAAGCAGCAAGCCATATGTATTAAAACTCTTTGAGCCCAGCCAGCGTGGCTCAGTGGTTGACCATCAACCTATGATCCAGGAGATCATGATTCGATTCCCGTTCAGGGCACATGCCCGGGTTGCAGGCTCGATTCCCAGCAGGGGGAGTGCAGGAGGCAGCCGATCAATGACTCTCTCATCATTGATGTTTCTAGCTCTCTCTCCCCCTCTCCCTTTCTCTCTCTGAAATCAATAAAGATATATTTAAAAACAAACAACAATACCCTCTTTGAATAGAGGGAAGAAGCAGTAGTTTCAAATAGATTCCAAATTGAAAGTGTCAAGGGCAGATGCTTCAATTTATAGGCAATGATTTGCAAATGAGCCATTTCACCCACAGGCAACTCTAGGTGGTGTGCTTCAGGGCATAGAGCCTAGGGCAGCGATTCTCAACTAAGATGATTTCGCCTCCATCCCTCTCCCCATCGGGGAACATTTGGTAATATTTGGAGATATTTTTGGTTGTCACAAGTGGAAATGGGGATACTACTGGCATTTAAGAGGCCATGGATGCTGCTAAACATTCTATTTTTTAAAAAAAATGTATCTTTATTAACTTCAGAGAGAGGAAAGGAGAGATAGAGAGATAGAAACATCAATGATGAGAGAGTCATTGATTGGCTGCAGCCCACAACCCGGCATGTGCCCTGACCGGGAATTGAACCCCGATCGCCTGGATCCTAGGTCGTGGCTCAACCACTGAGCCACTCCAGGCTGGGCTAAACATTCTATATTTGCATAGGACAGTCCTCCACAACAAAGAATTATCTATCCCTAAATGTCAATAGTGCCAAGGTTGAGAAACCCTGCCCTAGAGAGTTAATTCTTTAACGATGGTTGATGACCCTCCTTTGCAGTGCCAATCTGGGTAGCCAGATTGTTACTCGGGTATTTATAGTAAAGTGTCTCTGTTACTGCAGGGACTTGTCATTGGTCGACAGTAAATAGTGGGACCTGTGAAACCCATGCTCAGTGTATCTTACTTGGAGGTAGGGGTGGGACTAAAAGAGTCCTTAAGGTGATAGAAGGGGAAGCCTGCAGTGAGCTGGAGTGGGGCTGGGCTTTGCACACCCAGGTTTGTGGAATGAGAAGTTTGGATTGGGACGAACTGAAGAGTCTGATAGAAAGTGACTGATCCTGTAAATGGGAGGAGGGGAGAACCTGGTGACTTGGCAGCAGGTGGAAAGTTCTTACTAGTGCACAGATGGCTTCCTGTGCCCTGAGCTCTGCTCTCACCCCTGCTTACAGTGTGATGCTCCAGGAAACAGCGCCCCCCTTTGTGGAGGGGGGAAGGAGTTCTGCTACTCCTGGTCCTCCCTCTGATCACCTCTTCTTTGAGCCTTTGTTCAATAAGGACCTACAGGAAAGTGGTAACATGCCATTTCCTGGAAAATCCCTGGGCAGGTCTCAGCAAGTGAAGAGTGTTTGGGAAATGAGGTCCTAGACAGTGACACAATCCTTTCTCCAAATTACCCAACCATGCTAAAACCATTCCCATTAAAGTCAGGAACTAGAGGAGATTGCCTGTCATCAATATTGTTACTTAATATTGGCTTTGAGATTCCAGTGAATGCAATGATATTTTAAAACATGAAATAATTTGTATAAACTTTGGAAAAGAAGAAAAATAATCTCTTTTGCTTGATCTGCAATCATATACTTTGAAATCAGTGTCTAGTAAAAAAAAAAATATGCTAGAATTAATGAAAGAATTATGTAGGTGGCTATCTAAAAGATAAATGCATACAGATCATTAGCTGCCCTTCATATTACCATGAGCACCTAAAACAAACATAGAGAAAACAGCTCATTCTCAGTAGCAGTAACAATTAATACATACTTTGTTCTTGAGTAGAAAGCCTTAGAATTGTAAATAAACCGTCCTAAAACTAATGTAAAAATTTAATCAACCTTTAATGAGAATCTCAATAAAATGTCCCCTTGGAGTTGGATAAAATAATCTTAAACATCACATAGACAAATAAGGGTTAGAACAGCTGGGAAAATGTGAGTGAAAGAAAGGGGGCTTCTCTTGATTTGGATTTGCTTTTACAGACATCACAACAATTTGTAATCATGTAAATATGATGGTATCATAGGAATAGAGAACTAGACCAGCATAACAGAATAAAGAAACTAGAAACAACCGAAGCCTGTGTGAGGATTTAATGTACTTCAAAGGTGATCGAATGAGGAGATGATGGGTTTTTAAATAAGTGGTGCTGGCACAACTGCTTCTTCACCTGGGTAAAGATAAAATTAGACTCTGTTTTACACCATGTTCAAAAATCAAATAAATTTCAGATGGAGTAAAGATGTAAATGCAAAAAATAATACAACAAAATACAATAAAATCTAGAAAACTTCACGAACAATATAGGCTAGAAGATAGTTTCTTAACCAAGACAGGAAAATGAGACTCTGTACAAGAATATGTAAATACAAAGAATATGTAAATATATACAAAAAAAACAATGACATCAGTAGAGACCATAAAAATGTCAAGAACCGCAAGTGATAAATATGGAAAACTATAGCTCCAATATGGAAGACAACAAAATTTTGTCTATAATATTTGAAGAGCTCTTATAAGTTAATAAAAGACAAAGACAAACTACCCAACAAAAATAAAGCAAAGGATAGTGGAAAAACAATTCTCTAGGGAAAAATGAAAATGGTAACAAATACCTGAAGAAATGCTCACTTTTACCAATAGTCAAGGAAATAAACCTCAGTAATGATAGCTTTCTCATTAGCCACAGCAGACTGGAAACAACTTCTAAGAGCCAAAATACATATTCCCTTTGAACCAGCAATCCCTTTCCTGTGCATCTATCTCACAGAGATAAAACACCAAAATGTGGAACTCTACCTATAGATCTTATTGCAATCTTATTTGTAGTGCTAAAAACAAACAAACAATCAAAAAGAAAATTGGAGACAAGTATGGACCACTAAGAGAGGAATAGATTTTAAAAATTATGGGTCAATCTCATCAACACATATTGAGCAATTTACAAAAGAAAAATTTAGAACGATGTTATACCATTTGACTTGGGGGAATTTCTATGACATACTGTAATTGAGAAATGTATGCTGCTGAAAAGCTTGTATAATATGATTTCCATTATTGTTAAATAGGTAATGAGCCATCCTTAGTATATATACAAGTGTGCATGTGAACACGGAGAGAAAGGCACTTTCTTGGTTTTAACACTCTGGGGGTAAGAGGAGTGAGGAGAAAGCCAGCAGAAGAAAAAAGAAAGAAAAGACTTTAACATACCCTCCTCCCATATCTGACATGATTCAATTTATAATTTAAAAAATTAATATATTTATTTATATATCATGTGTATATTTATTTTTATATTTGTGTGTAGATATGGGCCCATGTTAGCTGACAAGTAAAAAATTAACAAAAATAATGGTGTTCAAAAATATGTTCATGCTACCTTGTGTACCATTCAGTTGATCCTCATGACTTCCTAGGAGATGTGACCTTTAAATGTCAAAGCCCGCAGGGCTCTCTGCCTGGCTCCCATGATGGACATCTGCAGTGAGGTGCCTGGATCAGGCTCTTTCCCTCTTTGTGTGAGTGTATTTAGGGAGCTGGATTTTGCTGCTCAGTTCTTCCTCCCTGCAGGGCTCTGGGTTTCTCCAGGCTTCTTTGTGATGTGCCTGCTCTTTCAGATACAACTCTCCCCTTTAGATGAAAGGAGGAGCTTCAAGGATTTACACGGCTGTGGGACCCTAATCAAGGCGCAAGTGAAAAAGAGAACCATGAGTCAAGGAACACCCACAAGGGGCACACATTAACAGGGCCACTCCAGCCAATTCTCAGACCTGGGAGCCTGAGAATAAATTATTGCTGTTTCAAGCCACAGAGTTTAGAGTGTTACACAGAATTAATGTGACAATATATGATTGATGTTATCCCTTTAGACATGTCAGGAGAAAAAGAGACATGAAGATTGGAAATGGTTGATCAGATTGGAAATCCAGATCATGGCTATGTTGAAAGGACCTTAAATACCAAGCTATGGAGTTTGGGCTTTAGTCTGTAGAGCACCCATGACAATTCATTTTAGAAAGAATACTTCAGTCACAGCACAGAGAATGGATTAAAGAGGGCAAGACTAGAGGCAAAATCCAAGTGGAATACTTTGCAAGAATCCATATGAGATGTAACAAGGGCCTGGAGTAGGGCGTGGGCAGTGACAATGAAAGGAGAAGATAGATTGAACCTTGAGACTGTCTCCTGAAACAACTTGTCTGTTTACCAAGGGAATGTGTGGGGAGAGAAAGTCTCCTGCTGTAGATGTGTGCCTGCATTAAGCCAGGAAGCCTGGTGGTCGGAAGGGCTGGGCCAACTTGATAAAATTTCCAAGCAGATCTCATTAACTACTTCTCCTGGATCTATGGAGAAAATGCAAGTTAATCCACAGGAGATTGGACAAATCTACTACCCTAGTGCCTAGTAGATACATCTGATCCTAAAGTAGTGTTCAAGGGTATACCATTTTCAAGAGAATATTCCCTTCGCATAGTTGTAGATAATTTTCCTTCCTTTCACTGACCCCACTTCAGCCATTTCTTCCAAAGTTAGGGGAGTGTGGGTTAGTAGTGAGTTTCTTTGATAAATGAACTCTCAGATGAAGTTCAGAGGTTGCCCAAGGGAAACTCCACTGGAATAGAGCCAAAGGCTTCCAAGAAACCATTTCAGTCTCTACCAGAAACTTGGTGATTTAAGACTTGTATTCTAAGTAGAACAGGTTTGGGAGACTTTCCTCCTCACTCTGAAGTCACAAGCTGCACTAGTAAGCCATGGAGCCATCTGATATTTTCTACACATTAACATATTAGCTGAGAGGAGTCCTGTGTTGCTGCCTAAGAGTGGGAGATGCCATAGAATAATTATGGTTATCATTCCTACATGTTGGTACAAAGGTGTGTGTGTTTCTCACAGGTGGGAGTATGCTAAACAAAGCCTAATAGATACTTGTTAATATGAAATGTTCATAGAATGACATTGGCTTAGATCACATCTGTCTGACAGAATTACAAACTTTGTATTCTTAGCTGTGAAAATGGAGTCTGGAGATTTGTAATGAATCAGGGATTTGCAAATGTGAGAAACTTAGAGCCATGAGAAAGAATATCATGTCACTTTGGTGTCTTATGATCTAGTTTCAGGCCAACTTGTGATATACTAAAGGGCAATGCATGGGTTCCAGGTCTCAGTTTTGTCATATGGAAAAACCGTTTTCTTACTGGTCTGTTGAGAGAATTAATCAGCATTTGAAAAGAATTTACAGAGACCTTTGAAAACAGGACAGTAACTAAAGGGTGAGGTATGACAGCCATTTTCTCCAAGTTAGGGGAGCATGGGTTAGCTGTGGGCCTCTTAGGTAATTAAACTCTAAAGCCTGAGATCAAAGAAATTAGAAACAATATTTTTGGTGGGGTGTGAAGTGACAGGTCTTACAACTGATGGGTAAGATTCAGGGCATCTGTTATCCAGCAGGCTGATATGATTTGAAGAGAAGTTTGAATAAGCAAGAGTTTGAGTACAAAGACCCACTTTAAAACCACAACCACCTGCTACCTCGAACATCACAGCAAGATGGCTTTGCAGTTATCTTCTTTGGAAACAGTGCCGTTAAGTCACCAAGGGCTGCCAACGCCAGTGATGGCAAAGACCCCACAAGTCATGTGCACATTAGCCTCAGTGATAAGGGTCTGTTAGTGCGAGATGTGCCTGTTCTGACAGCTAAGCACAACACGCCCACTCGCAAACTGCAGTTAGACGTAGAGACTTGCTGGGACTTAAAAAGACACACATTTCTGTTGTGTTTCTTGTCTAGATCCTGAGGCTCTGCCAGCGGACATTTCACATGTGGATGCAGGAGAGGTCTTCTGAGGATTCTCCCTCTGAGGGTGGAGTGACTGCCCAAGGTCAGGCGGCTGACCCGTGGTCAAGTTGGAGCCCAGCGCCAGTTCTTCTCATGCCCAACTTAGGAATTATTGTTCCTGTTCTGTCACTTTTGTTCTCGACTCCTTGAAATTGATCATTCCTACTCCTAGAAAGCAGCCACCTGCCTCCTTCAAACCAAGAAGTGGATAAACCTTCTCCCAACTTCCTTTACCCCTCCCTTCGAGCTTCTCGAAGGTCACCCTGACTCCAGGCAGAGGGCCTGCCTGTCTACTTGGGCTTCTCTTCTATTGACCACATGCACTTGGCCTTTCTCCTCCATACACTTTCCCTTCCTCCCAACCTTCCCTAGTAGCAGAAAATCTTTCACACCTGTGTTTTATGTTACCCTTCTCAAGAAATATTTCAATTTTACCAGTGCCTTTTAATATAAGAACCCAAGGGATGATTGACGGTAGAAAGGAGCTACTTAGGAAATCCAGTGGAGGCATTCAGTTAGGACAGGGTAATTTTCTTGTGTCCCTGAAAATCACACCTTGTAGCTGGCTCCTTCCTCCTCCTGTGCATGCAGCTGAGCGTGGACCCTACTACTTCATCTTAAAGAAAAAGAGGACTCCTAGTTGGGGGCACATTTTGCTATAAATGAGTAGTACTTTGTGAGATACTAGACATAGAGATAGAGATAGAGATAGAGATAGAGATAGAGATAGAGATAGACAACAATTAACATGATGGCTGAGTGGTAGCGAGCCTATAGTAAAGTGTAAAGAAAGTTAGAACATTAGTTTTAATTTCCTACCACCTACTTTTCAAATGTCTATTAGTTAAATGGGGCACGACAACCTCTTTGCAATGTAATTACACCTTACTTTTACATGTCATCACATCAGAGAATAAAAACTGGATACCTTCTAATATTATCCTTTGTGACCTTGGACAAGTAGATTGTCTTTCCTTTATCTTCAGTCTTATTATCTGTAAATAGGACTAATACCACTTATCACATCTAAAAATCAGGCCCTTGGAACTTAACCTCCCCTAAATTTTCTTAAATCAATTATATCAGTTATCTGTTGCCACACTAATGTTGCATAACAAACAGCCCACAAAATCTCAGTGATATACAATGATGATCTTGTTGGAGGTCAGGGTACTCCCTGTGACTATTAGGAGATAGACCTGAGTCAAAACTTCGTTCATCACCCAACTGCCATAAAATCCTACTCTGACTCGTGGATACAGTGATGTGTTGTATCTACAGGAATTAGTGTATGTCCAGTCATCTCTGAATTCTGACTATTTTTTCTTCTCCAATGCACAGTCACCTTGATAAATGGCCACCGGTGCCTTCAGGGAAAGTTAGAAGGAAGATTTACAATATAAATTTTTTGTTTGTGTAGCAGGTCCTTACTCAAGGGGACCTTCCTTCATTCAAGGTGTTCTAGGTATATAAACAAGTTCAAGTCTGAGAATTGGTTGTGATAGATTTCTTCTGATGTAAGTTGGCAAAGTCATTAAATCCTTTAGTGTTTATTGTATCTCCTTATGAGTCACACTTTGTACCTTGCCCTCTTGGGTGTGCTGGGACTTGAGTCCAGTTATAGGAACAGTAAAGACAGGGGGACTAGGTCCAAAGAAAGATCAGCAATTTCTTGCAATGCCAAATATTTTGGGGAAGGAATTTACAAGTTCTTTAGGCAAAAGGAGACTAACTTCCTTAGACAAGGGGAGAAGGGCTATTCTGTTTGCAAAAGAGGGTTAGTAGAGTTTAGGGGTTCAAGTTGCCCAGCTTCATTGGAATTTGGCCATAAATTCCCATTCCAACATTCAGGTTCCCACTCTGCCAATGAGTACTCTAACTTTACCATGGGAAACTCTGTAAGGCAGGGAAGTGGATTTGCATTGTAATTTAGCTACCTACAAGTGTAGACTTTGAGTGTGGTTTTGGAAATCTTGGACCTAAGACTGTAGGAGATAATCTATGAGGAAGTCATATATTCTAGGCCCTCATGCAGATCTTAAGCAGGGAATTTAAAGCCCTGGTTAAATAATTTTCTGTCTCCAAGTCCTGCAGCGCATTTAGAAGCAACCAACCTAACAGCTCCCAGTAACAAATTTTATATTAGTCGAGGTTCAGAGAAGCAGAAACCACTATTATTTATGTCATGTCTTATAGAAATTTGATCATATACAATTGTGGGAGTTTACATGCAATTGTTGCAGTTGTGTATATATGTTGTATACATTCTATTTTTATTTGTTTTTATATCTAAACACACATACATGTATATATAAATGTATTGAATACATAGAAAATATATGATAAAAGTATATAGAAACATATACAAATACATATATGTATATATAAATATAAACATATGCACACAACTGTATAGCAAACTAGTGGCTCTGGCCAAAAAAAAAAAAAAAAAAAGACTAGGAGAAACGGAAACTCTCCCACTACAAATTCTGAGAAAAGCTAAATAAAATATTTGAAAATTCTTTGAAATTTATAGCTGAGGCTACAAGAAAAAAAAAGGGAAATCCCTAGGTCCCAGAAATGAAAAGGGAACTGAAAGCCAGGTCTGTGAGCCTGCAAACTGACACTGGCTGCCCTTGGTGTGGGGACACAGGTTCCTGCCCCCAGGGCCTCAGGCTTTAAGGACCACAGTGTGTGAAATAAGGAGCTAGAACTTGCATGATGTGGTGATTGAATCTGGTGTCCGCAAAATCCAAGACATGTGGAGCGTGAGGCCACACATACTTTCCGTGAAAGGATGTAAGAAAAAAGAGTTTACACAGTGGCCAAAGACTCGAAACTGAAACTTCTCTGTTTCTACATGGCTCTTGGAGGGGAAAAAAAAAATCTGACCTGAGAAGATGACATCAACAGACCTATGTCTTGCATGGACTTAATACCCAGATTTATATTGCCTACATGGTCCAGGGATTCCACATTCATAATACATGATAGGAAACTTAGTGATAAGTTGATAAGCAGAGACATAAACAATAACAACACCAACAAAATGATCACTATTGTGGGGAGGTAATTTGCAAAGTGGAATTATAGAAGAAAATAACATGTAAGATGGCAGAGAATTTACTAAATTTAAAATACTCTAGTGTTCATTATGTGTGAGAAAGTTAGAAATATTGGTTAAATTTAGATTTTTTGATTAATCATTTATGTAGAATTTTAAGAGTAATCCTCAAAATATTGAAATAAAATATATAACTCCAAAATCAGAAGAAGACAACAGAAGAACAGAAAACATGATAAATCCAATAGAATTTAAGAAAAATATGAGCAGTGAAAAAAAAAAGGGTAAGTAGAAAGCACAAAATGCAATTATAGAAATAGATCCAGCCAAATATATCAGTAATAATAATACATGTAAATGGACCTAAGTTACCAGTTCAAATATAGAGGCTCAAATTGTATTTTAAGAACCTTACAACCTTATAATCTAGATATATGATAGTTTAAAAATACCTAAGTAAAGTAAAATGCCAAAAAAAGTTGAAAATAAAAACACTGGTAAAGAGATACCATGAAAAAAGCAACACAAAGAAAGCCGGAATAACTACCTTAATATCAAATAAAATAGACTTTAAAACAAAAAAATTTATAAGTGAAGATTATTAGAAAAAGCAACAAAAAGGAACAATTTTTGAGTAAGATACTCCAACACAGTATCAAAGTATATAAACCCCAAATTGAAGAACTCCACGGAGACATTGATAAATGAGCAACCACAATAGGAAATTTTATCACATATGTTGCTTAGAAATTGATAGATCAAGAAGATAAACAACAAGTAAGGACATAGGAATTTTGACTAATACAATTAGTATAGTAGATTTGATGGATGTTTATAAAACTCTGTATCCATCAACTAAAACAATACACATTAACTTTAAGGGCAATTGTAGCACTTCCCAAAGTTGACCACTTGTATTGACTTGATTTGGGTGGATCTCAGGGATCAAATTTTTAAAAAAAAGTTTCCCAAGAGATTTTAATGTGTAGTCAGGATTGAGAGCCACTGTAATAAAGCAATTAAAAATGAATGAACTATATTTTTATATATTGATATGAATACATCTGCTGAAGATAATGTTGAGAAAAAAGACCAGTTACAAAAAGAGCTTATACTATATTCATGTTGATTGAAAACACAGAACAATAGTTCTGTTATTTCTAAAAAATAAAACAAATATGGCAAAGATCAAAATGGTAAAATCTGGTGGCAGATATGTGGATAGCTGCTCATGATTTTTGTACTTTTGTATATATAAAATACTTCATATTTTAAAAATTGAACAAAAAATGCATTCATAGATGAGTTAGATCCCCTATCCACTGGGTAATGCGGTGTGTTGATCAGGAAAGGAAAACGGGCTTTTTCTTACTAGATTTCACAGATGACATTATCTTAGTGATTCCACCATGAACCTGGGTCTTTTAGGCTCAAAATGTAGGTTTGTCAGAAAATCTCTTCACAGTGAGAAAACAGTAACAGGGACCTAAATATTCCTGCTTGGTGGGCAACTTCTCAGGCTTATATGATGCTAGAAGAAAAATCCTAAGGAGGAGCTTGCTCAGTGAGCACCCACTTAGACTAAATGACACTGTTTAAACAAAGATTTTGTTCAACAGCATCAGGCTCTGACAACACCTGAGGAAGCCCTTTCAGAACTGGATTGACCTTGGCAATGAGATTGGAAATTCCCAAGTCCGTTTGAGAATTTTTTCCTTGCCTCTGGACAGAGCTGGATGAGCAGAGTCTCTATTTGACTCTGTGACTATCAGTTTTAGGCCTTCCAGGCTGAACAGCACCTCCCCATTCCCTCCGCTCCCAGATATCTTTAGATCGGTTAATGGAGGTTCCAGTTGGCTAAGGTTTGGGATGCATTCTCTTTTTACGGTAAATTTCCTTTTCTCAGCTTTGTTCTAATTTAGGTTGATTGTGTAGTATTTCTCTAAGTACTATCTTACTCTTTTATTTCCAGAGAATTTAAGGGGAAAACACTGGACTCTATGCCTTAAGAGATGACGCACTGACCATTATACTTTCCTGCTTAAAAGGCTTCAATGGCTCCCCTTCTCCTGGGGTAAGGCCCGAGCCCTCCACAATGGCGTGATCTGGCTCCTGCCTGCACCTACAGTTTCATCTCCTGTCCCTTCTGGTCTACACTGCACCCTCGGCAGCGCTGCACCAGCATCCTGCTTTTTGTTCCACACGCTCTGAGCGCTCTTGCTTCTGCTGTGGCTCCAGCTGCCTGAAGGGCTAACCCCTCCCCTGTCCCCTTCACTTGCTAGATCCTACCTATGGTTCAATCCTTATTTCACTACTCACCCAACTGTGGCCTTCACTAGGCAGCCTTTGCCACCTTCCATGCCTCCCATCTTGGGCTCACCACCCTCCCCCTGTGCTCCCATAGCCACCTTTGCAGACTTAAATCTTGGCACTTAGCACACAGTATTTGAAAATTTCTGTTTCTCTCTCTGTCTCCACACCTGGATTGGTTGCTCCAGCAAAGGCAAGAACCATGTCATTTTAATTGTCTATTCTATGCTGGTCATTGACTATTTCTAGCTTTCTGCTTCTGGGCATGTGGTAGGATTATACTTCCTGACCCCCCCGAAGTCTTGTGACTAGTTCTGGCCATGAGTTCTGTGTGAAAGCGATTTGCGTCAGTCCTGTACAGAGAAGCTAATTGTCAGTGGGAAACCCTCTAGACTCCGGCTGCTCCCTCGGCCGACCTGCAATGTGCAGGTA
The DNA here is from genome assembly GCF_964146895.1 of Miniopterus schreibersii. Taxonomy (NCBI): domain Eukaryota; kingdom Metazoa; phylum Chordata; class Mammalia; order Chiroptera; family Miniopteridae; genus Miniopterus; species Miniopterus schreibersii. The sequence goes on from NC_138101.1 coordinate 141,421,576, forward strand.
CTGACTGCTCTGTGAACCCAGGACCCAGGGTGAGAATGAAGATGGTGAGCAGATCTCCTGCCAACCCATGGGACACAACCCACAGTGTGAGTAGGAAGTAAGCTTTGTTTTAAATCACTATGATGTGGGATTTTTTGTTACCACAACATAAGCAAGTCCGTCTGACGAATACATATCCCCAAAATGGTGCTGGCACTTGTAAGTGCTTAATAAAAATTTACTGAAAAAAACAAAATTACTCTAGTGTTCAACAGTGTTTGCAAAAGTACCAGGCATCCAGTGTGCACTCATTAGATATTAATTGGATTTAAGTAAGACATCTATATTTTAGGTTTCTTTTTAAATACTTCACTACGTGTAAGTGTCTGCTGAAATGAAAATTAAATCACTGAGATAGAAATAGTCATCAAGAAGTAGAGGAATACCACTTGTAGCCAAAGGTAAAACGTGATTAGGGTTTTCTCAAGCAGAATGAATATTTAATATCCAAAATTAAACAAATATCCTGTTAGAAAATAGTCAGCATTTGAGATCCTGTCCTACGGCTCTTGGACTCCTGGCAGGCTGATAATTTGTTTTAGAATTATTTATTTAGCTCTTTATTGCCCTTTCCTGACTCTACAGGTTTTCCTAAGGTAGGGAGAGACTCATTTATTATTAGCAGTGCGGGGCTGGGGGGAGAGGGACTGACGGGTGGTAAAGCATGGGAAGTGCTTATTCTGAAAGTTTCCTTGGCTTCTCTGACTGTTGACACTGCCTGCAATAGCGGCAGGGCAGCGAAAATAGGACTCTCAATGGCTGCCCTCCAAGGAAAGTCAATTAATGAAACAGCAGCCACTGATGTTTATTGAGTACGTGATAATGTTCTAAGAATTTACAGAGAGTACAAAAGATAAATAACATTCCCACCAGAAACTTATAAAATACCTGGATACGCTTTGCATAAGAAGCCACTTGCAAATGCACGAGGGCTTGGCATTGACCCGTGCTGGGCAAAGGCCAGGCGTGCGGGTTAGCATGCGTGAGCATGTTCTTCCCCTCTGCAGAGGGTAAGAGGCCTCTGGGGTGCCTGTGCTAAATGAAGCGCTTGTATAAGCTGACTGGTGACAGTCACGCTGCTTTTCTCCTCCAGGAAGAAGCTGTGTGGTAGCAGGAGGACCAGAACAGTGCCCCAGCTCTCAGAGGCCAAGGTGGGGATGGGCGGTAAGGAGGAGGAGAGGGAGAGCTAATGCTGGGGAAGGCGGGAAGGAGACAGTGAAGGCAATTAAGTCATGGGGGAAACGAACAAACAGAGGAAAACCTGAACTCATCCAGAGGCAAGAGTAGAAGCTGGGTGAAACCCCGCTCCTAACCCAGCCTAGAAGGCCTAGTAGCCTGGCCCCTGCTATCAAACCGTCCAGCACACTTGCCCCGTCATTCATGAGGCTCCACCTATGCTCCTATTTCTGCTGTTGATCAAACATGTCAAACTTTTTCTCTCTGAGTGACTTAGCGCTTGGTGTTCCCTTTGTCCAGAAGTCTGTTCCCTGGATCTTCACAATGGCTGGCCTCCCTTTTTAGGTCTTAGTTTAAATATCACCTTCTCAGAGAGACCTTGCCTGACCTCCACACTCTAAATGAAAGGTATCTGGAAATGTTTGTTGAGTAAATGGACTTGATAGAAATGGAAACTGTGTTCTGCAGAAATAGAAACCAAAGGTACTGAGCACTGAGGTGACCCATTTCAGGTTAGCAGGCAGAGCTAGATTCTGGTGCTCTGAATCTAAACGCGCTGCTCTCCAGCCTTTGACCCGGAGAACCAGGAAATTAACTGCCTGAGCACCTACACTTTATTATCAGTGGAATGGGTAGCCTTTTGGGGGAGCTTCCTTAACTCTTTTGTGCTTTAGTGTTTTTATCTGAGGATATCTAAATATATGTTTTAAAAGGTTATTAAAGCTGAAAAGAAATCTTTGCAACTTATATCACAAAGAACTCATAGGATAACATCAAAAAGCTTCTAAAGACATAGAAAACTGAGGCCGACACAACAAGGAAAAAGTGGGCTGCAAATATGAGCAGACAGTCCACAGAAAGAGAAAGAAAAATGGCCCTTAAGCGTATGAAAAGATGCTCAACATTACTTATAACAACAGAAATACATGTGAAAACTTCACTGAGATACAATTTTTTCACCTATCAGATTAACAAATATCTAGAAGATTGATGACATATTTTGTTGGTGAGGCTGCGGAGAAATAGACAGTCACATACATTGCTAACAGGAATGCAAAGTGGTGCAAACCTGATGGCTGGGAATTTGACATATTTAGTAACGTTATATATGCATTTACCCTTTGATGTAGTAATTCACCTTCTAGGAATCTACCCGGAAAATGTGTTGTAAAAGTACAAAAAAGATTTTAGGTATGATTATACATTGCAGAATTGTTTATTGTATTGTTTATTTGCTATTATAATAGCAGAAGGTTGGAAACAATTTAAATAAACGATGAAACATCTTCCCAGTGGAATACTATGCAGCTATAAACAAGAAAAGGGCTGTCTCTAACTATGGAGTAATCAGCTCAAAAAGATGTTTAGTGAAAAAATGAAGATAGAAATGTATATATAGTATGCTAACACTTGTCTAAGGAAGGGGTATATGAGTGTCTCTGTGTGTACTTGCTAATATTTAAGAAAATATTTTATTTAAAAAAAATAAAAAAATACTTAAAGGAATAAGAAGGAGAAAGGTGAAGGGATAAAGATGGAAATTAGAATTTTCTGAATGTACTTTGTTTCATAAATATAGCAATGGTACACTGTAAATGTCTCATATAATTATAAAAAAATTAAAGCAAAATTAAAGAAGTAATTCTTAAAAATGAAAAACAAGTGATTTAAAACAATCATGTGACTATATAGCCCTAGTGTGGTAAACAGTGAAGATTAAAAAAAACAAAAGAACTGCAAACAAACAACAACAATGACAACAGACAATCAAAAAGCAATGATTGTTTTGTTTGTATGGTTACCTGAAGTGGTTATATTATTAAAATATCAAACAAAGAAATGATTATGTTAAAGAGATTAGAAACTAAGGTTTTCCATGTGAGAGACAAAAGGATACAAAACAAATAAGCAAAACTATGTATTCCTAAAGTTGAATTATAAATATCAGTGTGAGCCTATGATTATATTTTTAAGAAAATATTTATTTTTTGGTCTATCCATATAAAAGTCCGTCCACTAGCAATAAGCACCCCTAGTGTCCAGACTGTAGCATCTAAATAACATTTCCAGTAAAAGGAACAGTGATTTTGGGGTGGGGGAAATGGATATTCTAGGTCTGAAGGAAGACAAGGGACAAGAGGAACCTGAATATCTTGTTATACCAGAATGAGAGGAAGTAATCAAAGATTACTCTGTTTGTGTCAAAATTTCTCAGAAGCCAACTTGAAGAGCTTCCCATTGGCTAGATATAGAGCCATTTGAGCATCAGAAAAGCGAAAAATCACAATGAATTAAAATATATTAGACAGGTTAAAACTCATGAATTCATAGATACTTTACAAAGCTAAATGGTCGTCTTTGGAAGATGCTGGAAGACCAACTCATCCTGAATTATTTATACGTGGAGGAAAAAAGTTCGGCACTTACCCTTCCTTTCATGTGAGAACTCTATCTCAGGGTAACCAAACAGTTAATGAGAAAGCTTTTCTCTCTCTAGGAGTATTGCAGCTAATCAGGAGGTCTGATAGAACTGGGCTAACACTGTTTTACAACTTCTAATTGAAATAATTGATCTAAGTAATGACCATCAGTGGCTGCTAATATCACTAGGAGAGAGACAACCAGACACCACATGCCTCCTGCTGGATGCACACCCAACCACCTATGAAGTATTCTTGTAAACAAGATTAAATCTTAATCAAGCTAAGCTCCTAGATCGAACATCAATTTATGTAGGAAGCTGAATGGGCGAGACCAAACAAAACTGTGAGAATGTAATCAGCCAAATCCAGAAGGCGAGAGTCTGTACAGGTCAAACGGCTCCGTTTATTCAACAAATAAATTCCCAAAAAAGAAAAACCCAACCATGTAGATGAAAATAGACTTAAGGTTGATATCAACCAAATGCCAACGTCCCCTGTTTAGATCCTGATATGAACAGATAGGCTCTAAAATTAAAAATTATGTGCAAATCCAGTCAGTGTTCAGATTGTGCTGGTCATTCTGTGACAGTGAACAGGGTCTGGATATTTGATGATTTTAAAGAATTATTGTTAATTTGGAGGGATGTAACTGATATTGCAGTTAGGTTTAAAAACTTAATCCTTATATTTTATAGGTTTATCCTGAAATCTTTATGGATGAAATGACATGTAGAATAATCCTAAGTGTGTGTATGTTCGGGGCAGAGGGAGGTGGTTCAGCAATGGGTGGGCTTAGAGATGAAATAAGGGGGACAATGACTGTTGTAGCTGAGTGATTGTGTTGCTCTTTTTAATGTTGAGTGCATCTAGATTTTACTTGTTTGAGACAGTGCCTGGCATATAGCAAGCACTCAGTAGATGGGTCCCTGAGGGAGTTCAGCACTCAACAATTTTGGAGCTCTGGGAGACAGAATACATCTTCTCTTGTGGATCCTGGATCATCTACGAGTGTACAAAAGGGAGGAGACACTTTTATAGTAGTGGAAGACATATACGTTGTTTTCTACCTTGCTTTTGATCACTTAATAATATCTCTTGGTGATTGTTCCATATCAGTGCTCAGAGAGCTTCCTCATTTTTTTTCTTTTGGCAACTGCTCAGTTTTCCATTTATAGTTACACAGTATTATATTTAACTCACTCTTTACTGATGTCTGTTCCCATTTGCTTTTTCATTTTGAGCACAGTGCTTGAGAACTCGTTCCTATAGGGCCCAGAAAGATTTTATTTCGTACGAAGAGCTCCAGGGCTCCACGACTTGTTCAACTATCAGAGGCAAATCGAGACACTCCCCTGAGAGTTAAGCTCCCACCCTGGGCACTCCACAATTCTCTCACAACAATTAGATCAACTTATCTTTGAGTAAGGGCCTCGGGGGACACACCCCTCAAGTGTGGGTTTAGGCTGGTTTGGCTGGGGGTGTCAGGTGGGTGGGGCAGGATGAACAGTCCTTCACTATTGTTTGTTATGATCTTCTCCCCAGCTGGGGCCAGAGTCTTCAAGCTTCTAAGAGGAGCTTCTAGAGCCCCTGAGCCTGTAGATAACAGATATTAGAGCTCTCAGCAGGTGTAAGAGAGTCAAAGGAAATGTCTTCACACGGGGCTGCTTGGAGATGGGACAAGCTACTAAATAAAAAAGTGCAAAAGCAGAAACTGGCCTAGGGTATTTTTAAACTTCTTACAAATAGGAGCAAGCCCAAATTTAAAATTGGCTGATTGTTTAATGTGGCTTTCTCTTTCACCCACCTTTGCTTCAAAGGGATTGTTTTTTCCCCTCTCTGCCAAAATACATGGGCCCAGGTAGCAAACTACTCAGCTGCTATGAGCAGAGCAGGTTAGTACTTGTGAGAGCTGCACCCAAGAAGCAAAGGAAACTGAAGTTAAACTAAAACCACACCTTCTTCCCCTCCAGGTGACAAAGATAATCTTTCCTGGCCTGGCCTCTACACTCCAGCAACAAGCAAGCTGAAGTGAAGGGCAACTGGGCAGGAAAGAGAAAGCAGCTCTGGGGGTCATCCCCACCTGCCCAATCCCCTACTCCCCGCTCTCCCTGGCCCCCCAATTCCCATCCCCACCAGAGCTGGCCAATGAACAGGTGCTTGGGGAACTTGCAGCACCATTTTCTGTCTCTCAAATACTTTCCTGGGCACCTTAAACCTCTCTTCTTTCTTCTTTCAAAATAGCTCTTAGAAAGGGTTTGGTAAAATGCATTTATACTATGGTATAGAAGATACTGTAGAATCATCTATACTATAGATAATAAATGAGCTTTAATGTACCATCCCTTCTGGGGATATTCTTACCCTTAAACTAAATTACTTAGTGGGCATTTCAGGCATCAGTGATGCACAAATAGGAGATAGTGTGAGTATAGGGTATGCTCTAGATTCTAAACTCATATTATATGAGTGGCTACCTACTCATATATGCTAAAACACAGAAGTCTACACCGCTAAATGCACTTAAAATATGCATAAAACTCTCACATGAAGTAAGCTGTGTTCCTATGCTCCCCTGCAGAAAAGCAAAGGATCTTTGATTTGAGTGACACTTGTACTTATATGCAATGATCAAGGCCCCGGCAGTCTAGCCCCTCAATCCAAGACATGCTGGGTAGCTCTGGCTTCTGAGCCTTGCGGGTTAAGTAGTATGAAGTTGGATCATTGAGCTTAAGTCAGAAGTGTGGTGATCCCTCTCAACATAAAAATATTCATCCATTTTAATCATTTATTTACTCACATTCAACATTTTATTTGACCTAAAGTTCAGTGCAACCTGTCTGGTCCCGAGTCTCTGCCCTGTGTCAGCCTTGTATCCTGGGACCCCCAGTTTGGGACAGAGACCATGTAAGGTGCATTCAGGTCTTGCGCTGCTGATTAATTCATCAAATAGACAGCTCCCTGACTTTAATCCCTGAGACTAATTTACTTCAAGGGTTGGAAGGAGAAGGTACTCAGACTGAAAACACATGAAAGCAGCATGAAGATTAGAAGAACCAGCAGATTAAAAGTCAGTCAGTGAACCTGCAGTCCCTCTCCTGCATCTTCCCCTCCCCTTGTCTGGGAGCCACTTTCTTGCAGCCTGGCTTTCTGTATCTGTCAAAACCCCAAACTTAAAGCTATTGGCTCAGTAATTAGACTATGGGTTTTGGGGTCAGGAAGTTAGGTTGGGGAGGGAGGTGGAGTTTTTCTGTGGCTGTCTGAGCAACTGTAGAAGAATTGTTTGATCTTTGCAGGCTCCAAAAATGACAACCAGCTTCAGTGGGCCTTTGGTAGGTGATGGGCATGTGGGGGACTTTTTACCTGTCTTTGAAGAGCATTACACTGGGTCAGCCATCTGACATTTAGATGGGCAGCTCCGAAGGGCAACCGAGCACTGAAAGCCGGATAAATATCTGATGCAAAGAAGGGTAATGGAAGGAGTCCAGGCCTTCATCATGCTGGCTCCTCCCAGGCTCTGGCAGATTCTATAAGTTTGTCCTAATGACTGGCTTTAAACCATCCAAGATCCTTTAAAAACTCTCATTGTCAAAAGCAAGAGACTCTAAGAGCTTCAGGAGAAATCTGTGGACAGATGCTGGAATGATGTCACTGAATGTCAAGGTGGACCAAGGGAAGTCTTTCACCCTCTAAGCACCATTCCAAGAGGGGAAATGTACACAGGAGAAACCTATTTTCTGAGACTCATCAAAAGTAAACATAGGCTGAGTCAAATCTCTTCCTAAGAAGGTAAGAATAAATGCTCCCCTTTCCTACAGCCCACTGGTGGGCTTATAGGCACTCTTTCCCCACATTACACAAGAAGCCCAGGATTAGAACATAAACAAATATAGGAGTCTTTTGTAATTTCCTTGTTTAAGGAGAAGATTATGGTGATGTCTCAGAGTGATAAAGTCAGCACGCAAATGGGAACAGTGTCTAAGCAGTGTAATCTCTGGGGTAGTTCTGAGAAATGGACACACAGGGAAACAGGAAGCCACTGTGCAGCACTCCCAGCAGGCAGAGCTGGAGAAAGGCCCACGGGCAGGACTGAGAGAGCAGCCACAGGGAAGAGAGTCACACCACAGAGTCTCAGGGAAGAGTTCTTGGGACTTAGTGAAGCAGGGGAAACACTCCTTTCCATCCCTAGTCAGGTGGGGACTTGTAGGGCCACAGAGGGAAAACTTACTCCTCTAGAAACTGAAGGGAGGTGACAGCGTAGGTTTACATGGGACTGGATGTTAGAAACAGGGTTTGAATAAAGAACTGCATCCTGAGGATTAGGTCCCAGACCAGCTCTGTTCAACAGAAATATAATGTGAGCCATATATACATTTAAATTTTCTAGTAGTCACATTTAAGGAGGTATGAAGAAATAGGTTAAATAATTTATTAATATATTTTACTTAGTGCAAGATATTCAAGTATTACCATTTCCACACAAACAATATAAGTAATATTTGAAATATTTTATATATTTTTAATGTTGAATTAATTAAAATTAGATTAAATTAAAAATTTGGTTCCTCAGCTGTACTAACTACATACATTTCAAATGCTCAGTAGCACATGTGAACTAGGCTACCATGTTGGACAGAGCAGGTCTAGAACCTGGGCCCTCAAATTATGGAACCTTTGAGCACTTTAAATTAGAAGCCAGATGACTGAGTTATATAAACACATGTGTTTTAATTGAACTTGACAATCTATTCTCTGTTGTAAAATTTAGTAATGTACGCTTAAACAACCACGTGTGTGGGACTACAGTGTACTTGGTGGAGAGATTCTGTCCTTCAGGAGATTATAAGAATGTGGGAAGGTGTCAGAAATGATAGTTGCAGTCTATCAGTCAGGCTAGACTAGGTTTTGCTTCAATAACAAGGAACCCCAAGAGAAATGTTAATTAAAGAAAAAGATTTGTGGTCCCTGACTTCATGAAACACATCTATCTTTATCAAGACTTGAAGAGAGAGCTAGAAATGAAGAGAAAAGAAGAAAATAATGAGGAGCCCCTGATTCCATCAATATGCAAACTGTGTCAGGGCTAAATGCCAACCAGGCATTGTTACAATGCCCAACCTGGGTTGGTGAAGGGGCATCCAGGTAGGTGGGGAGAGTCTGCTCTGCATCTGATTCCTGATCAAATCTGACAGAGGAGTTCCTATCTGAAACATTGCTAGTCACCAAAATAGAGGGGAAAAGTGCTCTGGATGGTCTCACAGCTAAACGATGGACCCAGAAGTGACACATCACTTCCCTTCATTGGCTAGAACTAGTTTCATGGCCACACCCAATCCAAAAGTGACCAGGAAGTACAATTCTACAATGGACCCAACAAGCAGGCTGAGAGATGGACAACTTGGTGAACAGGACTTCTGACTATTTCACTGTCTTTTTTACCTCAGTTGCTTATTGTGAAGTTAACTCAAATTGTTAAGGAAATACTGCCTGTGAATTTGTGCCTTTGCGGAGGGGAAGGCCCAGAAAGACAAATTTTCAGGTATATGAGGTTCAAATAGGGAAAGCAGTGTTTTTTCTTCCCTTCTGCAAAAACACAGGGATGCAGTTTCCCAGTTGGTCTGGGATAAGAACAAAAATTTTACTCAGATACTAGGCATTGTAAAAGAGAGAAAGTAAATACAAAAGGATTGCCTGTGTTCAGGGAGCAAATTCGTCCCAAACATTAAACAATGTAAAAATAACCCAGACCAGATATATTTTCAAAGGCTGTGAGTGTGAAGATGTTACTGGGGGAAAAGAGATTATTTAAAATGGAAAATGTTGTCTTGTTAATTTTTGAATCACAGAATCATCATTTTAGCAGCAGGAAGTCTTAACCTCATTTTACAGAATAGAAAATTAAGTGGAGAAGTTAGATGCATTGCCTGAGATGAGTACATTGTAAGTCAGTGGCCTGGTTGGCATTTTGCTCTGGACTCCTAATTCCCTGATTAATGTTTTTTCTATCCTGGTGACACAATTTGCAGACTGGTGGAATCAGGGGCTCTTCATCATTTTCTGCCTTTCTCTTCATTTCTAGTGCTGTCTTCAACACTTGATAGATAAATTAGATGTGAGTTTCAAGAGAGCAAGGACCACAAATCTCTTTCTTTAATTAACATTTCTCTTTGTAGATAAAAATAAAGCGAGGTTCTGTGATGCACTGAATTATGTCTCCTCCCCAACCCCAGATTCATATTTTGAAGCCCTGACCCATCAGTGTGGCTGTGTTTAGATATAGGACCCTTAAGGAGATATTATTTAAGGTCAAATGAGATCACAAGGGGTGGGCCCTAATCCTATGGGACTAGTGTTCTTATAAGAGAAAGAGAGCTCCCTGCACATGCCCAGAGGAAAGGCCATGTTTAAGTCTTGGGCATTTTGTTATGATAGCACAAGCTGGATAATACAGAATCTATCCCAAAATCTCTCTTCAAGTCATTTAGAATGTCATTTATTTTGCTGGGACAAAATAAACAGATAGTTCCCTAATGTGTTCAATCGCTACCTGAATTCAATAAGGCCTATTTTTGTCATTGATACCATATTGAGTGCTGAAGGGAATATAAAGAATGACAAGACATTGCCTTCAAGAAATGTAGAGATGAGACACTGCAAAGAAAGAGAATTACAGGCCAATATTAATAATGAACATAGATGCTAAAATCCTCAACAAAATATAAGCAAATTGGATCCAGCTATATATTAGAAAGATCATACATTATGACAAAGTGGGATTTATTCCAGAGATGCAAGGCTGGTACAATATTCACAAATCAGTAAATGTGATACATCACATAAACAAATTGAAAGACAAAAATCACATGATCATATCAATAGACGTGGAAAAAGCATCTGATAAAATCCAACACCCATTTTTGATAAAAACTCTCAGCAAAGTGGGAATAGAGGGATCATACCTCAACATAATAAAGGCCATATATGACAAACCTATAGCCAACATCATACTTAATGGGCAAAAACTAAAACCATTTCCCCTAAGAACAAGAACAAGAACAAGACAGAGGTGTCCACTTTCACCACTTTTACTCAACATAGTTCTGGAAGTTCTAGCCCCAGTGATCAGACAAGAAGAAAACATAAAAGGCATCCAAATTGGAAAGGAGGAAACCAAACTGTCATTATTTGCAGATGACATGATATTGTACATAGAAAATCCTAAAGACTCCACCAAAAAACTACTCGATTTAATAAATGAATTCAGCAAGGTAGCAGGATACAAAATTAACACCCAGAAATTGATAACATTTTTATACACCAATAATGAACTCTCAGAAAGAGAAACTAAAAAAACAATCCCATTTACCGTTGCAACTAAAAAAAAATAAGATATCTAGGAAAAAACTTAACCAAGGATGTAAAAGACCTGAACTTGGAAAACTACAGAACACTGGAAAAAGAAATAGAGGAATATATAAACAAGTGGAAGAGTATACCATGTTCATGGATTGGAAGAATTAACATCATTAAAATGTACATACTACCCAAAGCAATCTATAAATTCAATGCAATCCCTATTAAAATACCAACAGCATATTTCACAGACCTAGAAAAAACACTTCAAAATTTTATATGGAACCAAAAGCACCCTGAATAGCCACAGCAATCTTGAGAAAGAAGAACAAAGTTGGAGGCATCACAATAACAGATATCAAGTTATACTACAAAGCCACTGTAATCAAAATGGCCTGCTACTGGCACAAGAACAGACATATAGATCAGTGGAACAGAACAGAGAACCCAGAAATGACCCATGCCATTATGGTCAATTAATATTTGACAAAGGAGGCAAAACATACAATGGAGTAAAGGTGGTCTCTTCAATAAATGGTGTTGGGAATATTGGACGCGTACATGCAAAAAGTGAAACTAGACCACCAACTTACACCATACACAAAAGTAAACTCAAAATGGATAAAAGACTTAAATGTAATATATGAAACCATAAAAATTCTAGAGGAAAACATAGGCAGCAAAATCTCAGACATCTCTTGTAGCAATATGTTTGCTGATACATCTCCTAGGGCAGGAGAAATGAAGGAGAAAATAAACAAATGGGACTGCATCAAAATAAAAAGCTTCTGCACAGCAAAAGAAACCATCAACAAAACGAAAAGGGACCCCACTGTATGGGAGAACATATTTGCCAATGACACATCTGATAAAGGGTTAATATCCAAAATATATAAGGAACTCATAAAACTTAACAAAAGGAAGACAAACAGTCCAATTAAAAAGTGGGCAAAGGACCTAAATAGACACTTCTCCAAAGAGAACATACAGATGGCCAAGAGACATATGAAAAAATGCTCTATGTTCATAGCAGTACAATTTACAATAGCTAAGATCTGGAAACAGCCCAAAAGCACATCAGTAGATGAGTGGATAAAAAAGCTGTGGCACATTTACACCATGGAATACTATGCAGCTATAAAAAAGAAGGATCTTTCATCCTTTGGGACAGCATGGAGGGAACTAGAAAGTATTATGCCAAGTGACATAAGCCAGTCAGAGAAAGATAAGTACCACAGGATCTCACTTATATGTGGAATGTAATAAACAAAATAAACTGATGAACAAAATGGATCCAGAGACATAGAAGCATGGAACAGACTGAGGAATCTCAGAGGGAAGGCAGGGAGGGGGGAGGGGGTGAGGAGACATTAATCAAAGAACTTACATGTTTACAAGCATAACCCATGGACACAGACATTGGTCTGGGGAAGGCCTGGGGGTGGGGTGGATGCAGGGTGGAGGGGAATCTATGGAGGGGTTCATTGGAGGTAAAGGGGGGACATCTGTAATATTTTCAACAATAAAGATAAAGAAACTTAAAAAAAGAAAAAGAAAAATGTAGAGATGGAGATATGACGATCACCACAGTAGGAAAATGCAAATGGAAACCACAATGAGATGCCATTACGCATCTATTAGAAAGGTTAAAATTACAACTACTGATCATACCAACTTGTTGGCATGAGCTGAACTATGTCTCCACAAAATTTACATGTTGAAACCCTATATCTTAATACCTGAGAATGTGGCCATATTTGGAGATGGGGCCTTATAGAAATGACTAAGTTAAAATGAGCTTAGAATGGGCCCTCATCTAATCTGACTGGTGTCCTTATAAGAAAATTTGGACACAAAAAAAAGACTACAGAGAAAAGACCGGATGAAGAAACAGCAAGACAGCAGCCATGCACAAACCAAAGAGGAAGGCCTCACAGGGAACCAACCCTGCCTTGAACTTTCACCTCTACCCTCCAGAACTATGAGAAAAGAAATGTTTGTTGTATTACCACCCCCATCCCCCAATCACCACAGTAAAAATCACTGTGGTCTATAAATAATACTGAGGGTCCAGGAAACATGAATTCTGAGTAGAAGGTTGAGAAGCTTCTATAGAGGAGGCAGCAGAGATATGGGAGGATTTCTTCCCTCAACTCCCCCATCCCAAGTCATCTTTTCAGTTTGACTGACTTGTACAACCCATACACACACACACACACACATCATTTCTCAGTGAAACAAATATTGTATTTCATAGAAACCTACAACATCCCAATTTTGTATTTTTATGGCCACTTTGCAGAGGAGAAAACAGACTTCAGATACTCCCCAAAGGATTAGCTTATTGGGGGTGGAGCTGATATTTGAAGCCAGATTGATTTGACTCCAAAAACAGCACCTGCCCTGTAAAGCAAAAGATGCTGCTGCTAAATAGCTCAGGCAACTCTTTCTCTAAGATCAATTAATTGGCAGACTTGACATTTCATTTTACCTGCAGGATAAGTTATTTATTTTCTTAAATTTTAGATGTCCTTGCTTCTCTACATCAGGGATCATTGTGTGTTTTTTCCCCACTGATATATCCTGAGTACCTTTATCACTGCCTGGCACATGGTAGGTGCTTAATAAATATTTGTTGAGTGAGTAATTGCTTTTAGTTCCTTAAATAGATGTAAAATGTAGGTTTTGGAACAATAAATACATACTTGTTCAACTGATCCCTCTACTTGATTGAAATGCAGAGGTAGGCTATTGATGATGGAGACTGGTGAGGAGGTTCTTTCAGTCTAATACAGTTTCTTGAATTTGTGAAATCTGAGAAGTCATAGAGATTCGAGGAGATTACCACTGCTACCTGGAAAGGTAAGCCTGGAGATAAAGATATGTCAGTGGGGCTGTCTGTAGAGAAGATAGCTGAGATTTGGAAAGGCAGAGTTGAGGGAAAGAGTATAGGGTAAGACTGGAAGAAGTAAAAATCTAGCAGACTTCCGGACTTCCTTAGTAGGAGGCAGGTATGTGCCAAACTGAATTGTTATTCGTCCCCAAGAGCAGTTCTCAGATCAGGCATACCTGCTATCTAACATTTATTTATGCCTTTGTTGACACTTTTTTCTTTCATCTGGGTAGGCCTTCTCTATGTATCCTTACCCTCCAAATCCAAATTCTTTGAAACTCTCCGTAATCTCAGCTCCTACTGAGTTATCTCCCTCTGAATTCCTGCTGCTGCTTAAGTAACCCAGTGGTCTCTGCTTCTCTGATCGTGTATCCCTCCCAGCAGAGCATTTTCCAGCATATATCCCAATACATGTATTTACTGATTCTTTAAAATATATACACATAACTGTTCTAAAACATTATATAGAAATAAGAGAAATTTTAAAAGATGAGATAAAAATGAAATAGCATTTTAAAATACCATACTAATTGTCATGTCTTCATGTTATTAGCTTATATCTCAAGGGAAAATATTCACCTAGGGACATGGATCCTTTTTATAACAGTGGATGTGAATCTACATTTTAAATGCTTTTTCGTTTTTAATAATTTCAAAAATTTGTTGACACCCAGACAGATCTGAAAAGTTCATCCTCTAGTTGACCTCGTACTGAAGTTGATGAAGAGGTTTTACCAGGAGAGGCCGCAAAGTCAGCCCTGGGGTTTTCTCATAGGGCATGTTCATGGCATTTGTCCAATTTGTGGGAGTTATATTATCTACATTAGTCTATAGGAGCTATCTTAGTCTTTACTAGAGATAAATCAATGCATGTAACAACAGGTAAATTCAGTTATCACAATTATTGAAAAATGGATCAGCCACTGTGAACCCTCTGTGAAAATTCCACTCTCCCCTCAGGACAGACTCTGACCTAGATTCCAGGTGAAGGTCCCAGCGTTGCCCCTCCCTTCGGGCATATGCACTCCCTATCAGAGGCCTTGGTCCTGTCTATATTTCAAAGCACTTATTACTTATTGGCTTTAATTGTTCTGTTTTATGTGCTTCTCTTCACCTTCTCAAATTATTAATAACCTTTGAAAGTCAAGATGACCGGTTTTTTGTCTCTGCTGATGGAGAGGTAACATGCACAGGCTCTTGCCTCGTCTCTTTGTATCATCTTTTTCACAAAGTTTGAATCAAGGGGAAATCAGGGTCCAAAGATTATTTGAGTGGCCAGCATTCCTAGTGTGATTATGCAAACAAACCAGTTTGTCCAGTGACCTTACCATCTATTGTTTCTCTCTGAATTTTCTAGTTTACATTCCTTTTCAAGGAAGGGTGCTCCCCCTTAAAAGCCCTGGAAATTTCTCATGTTAGAGTCTTAATTAGAATGTTCTATTCTTGTACTCTGCCAGTCTCTTCTCTTCATCTTCCCCCAGTTGCTTCTGCAGTACAGAATATCTCACCTGATGAAGTTTAAAAAAAATTATAGTTTGTTTTAACTTTTCTCCCCAAGAGAGCATTTCAGAAATAGCACTTTCTGTGTGGGCTGTTTCTAGGCCCGAGTCTCAGCATTGGTCCCTAACTAAGGGCTTTCACACCTGGTATGGTGATTGAGGGCAGATTCACCCGAGCCCTTTACTGTGCACAGTCAAGTCACAGATAATGACCGACAGGGTTTCGTTGAAAGACCCCTCACTCTGGTACCCCAGACATGGGGTCTTGTCCAGGATTTTTTTATTCATAATGGTAGATAAGTCACTTCACTGGTCTGTATATTTCAATGTAGATAAAAATCCTACCTACCTCATAAACTTGTTTCAAGGATTATTAAGAAATGGTGTAGTAAATATACTTTGAAAAATATAAGCTATATATTTATATACAAGTATTCAATCTATATAAGTAAACATTTGCCCAAATCCATACGTACAACTCCAAGAGTGAACTCTAATGGAAACTGGTCTTTGGGTGATAGTGACGTGTCAATGTAGGTCCATCAATTCTAACAAATGTGCCACCCAGGTGAGTGATGCTGATAATGTGGGAGACTATCCATGCGTGAAGGAAGGGTGTATATGGGAAATCTCTGCACCTTCTCAATTTTGTTGTGAACCTAAAACTGTTCTAAAAAGAAAGTCTATTTTTAAAAAGTGTAAGGTGTAATACAAATGTAGGATGTCATAACAAAGTTCCTGTCTTTTGCAAATATTCTCCACTCTTCTGCTCTTATAACCCTGGGCAACTGGCAATACTTAAGGTTCTTCCCAGGAAGAAGTGAGATGCATCGGGAAATTGATCCTCTTAAATTAGTGTTTAGGCAGTGATTTAATGCACAGAAATACCAGTGGCAGCTCGGAGTGGCATTTTAGACTGGAGTGAAATGATAGGGGAAGGGGTAGGGATGAGAGCTCCTTGAACCCGTTTTCTGATTGATTCTTCATCTGTTGGCCCATTCTTTAACCGTTTGTGTGGGCTCACTTACACAGCATATTAGCAGCTTGGGCTAAGGAAATGCACTAGAGCATTCCATATACTATATTCACATGATTAATTCCTTATTCATTAGTCAATTCAGCAGCATTTATTAAATATTAATTGCTAGAAATTATTTTAGGTTCTAGGTAGAAAAATACCCACCTATGAGAAAAATTCCCTGTCTTCAAGGAGCTCCAGTTCCTGATTTTGCGGTCCCTCAATACTGACTACATTTGCCAAGTAGTTCTCTCCTAAGTGCTCAACTCCGGCAGAAGTCAAGTTACCCGGCTGAATGGCTCAGTTGAGATCTGGGGTGTAGCGTGTATAAAGGAGTTAAATTTATTGAGCTATCCTGGGAAATAAAACCTCCTGTAAATTGTCCCAGTTCTAACTCCCTCTTTTCCTTTCACGGTGTCCACATCGACACACCTAACAACCTTTGCAAAGAAATTCCCACAGCATCACCAAGTTGGAAGCAATAAGCGTGTAGACTAACTGAAGACAGGCAATGTCTTTCTAGGTTGAGACGACGGGGCTGGGTGGGGAGGGTTGCTTGAAGATCTCTGACTTGTATTTCTTAGCAGGGAATTATTTACACCCATAGAGTTCTCTTATAAAAGATGGCACTTTGGCCTTCAAAGCACATATTCTAACCTTGAAACACACACTGACAGAAGCAGGGTTATTGGTATACTTATTTTACTGTGGAGAAACTGAGGCCTAGATGAAGTTAATGATCGTCCACTGTCTGACATTCCTCAGTTGCAGAGTTAAGACTAAAATTCTTCCATAGAAATTATTCTGTGATAACATTCTGCTGCTTATCATTTGTTGCCTGAATTTCATGCTATGTCATTCCATGTCATCTCTTGTCATTCTAATTCATTTTTAAAAATTTTTTGATTCACAAGGATTAACAGAGCACTGTTTTATGCAAGGCAGTGTGTTAGTGGTGGAGAGATGGACACGGTATGTTCCTTGAGTTCAAAGGACTTGCAATGTATTTTCTATGCTTCTACTGATGCTCCCAACTCCTACGTTCATTCAGCAAAGGCACCTACACTTGGTGGCACCACTGGTCTATTCACAGTGTGGGGTAACCCAGACTCTAGCAGCAATCATAATAGTGAGTGTCCAGTGGCAGTGAGGCCAGCAGTGATGAGCAAGTGTCCAGAAGTGATGGCATCAGCAAAGCACTATAGAGAGCACGCCTTGCTTATATTTTCTGTTCTCATCTTTTATGTAATTTCTCTGATGTACCCAATAATCTTCTAAAAATTTATTGTTCCTTTTAAACTAACATTAGTTTCTGTTAAGAGTGACCAAGAACCCTGATAAATTTTCCCAAGAAATTATATATATGTATATATAATGCAAACATACATTGGCGTATGTGTATGTAGAAATATATATATGTGAGAAATTATATTCCAAAGAAAGATTCTAGTACAAATATTTAAAGCCCAGGTTTCCATGGTCACTCACACACAGAATGCCACTCAGTGGTCACCATTATACGCTGCTGCCCCTAGTCCTCAGCACTGTCATCCTTGCCCTCTGTCCCTCCTGATCTCAGCTTCCCATCCCACACTCAGCACAGACTGTTTGCAGAGTCACGGTAGGGAGAGACTGATATCCCATGAGCTTATGCCCCTCTTCTTGAAGCAAAGTGTTGCCAATCGACTTCTAAAACCTGGGCTCTGGGAAGGGATGCATTATGTCTCTCAGAGGTACATCGGGTTAGAGCAGGCCTATTTTGCAAAAGGAGCTCCAGGGCCACTGTGAATGGGAAGAGCTTGTGGTCTGTCTGGAAAAAGATTCTGACAAACAATCGTCTTACAGAACCACATAATGAGGTAGAAATGTAGTACAGACCAGAGTGCATTGTTCATGTCAGGAAATGGTCCCAGACTTGAAGTAACTAAACTTCAATAAGTTTAGTAGGGAATTTTCAAAAAACCCTACTGCCATCCAATGACATCTACAGGTCTTGAAATAGGCATCATTGGTGTCAAGTCCCACATGGGGCCTGTTCGCACACCCAGAACTTTTGTGCTAACTTAATAGGCGAAACTGATTTTCACTAAAGTTTCTACAGAATGATCTTGTTATACTATCTACACCAAGAGGGGTTCTCACTCATGGCTACACATTAGACACATCAAGGGAACTTTTCTAAGTACTGATGCCCAGACTTAGAGATGCTGATATAATTGGTCTTATCAGGATGGAGAGGAGGCACTTTTAAATTTTTTTTAAAGATTTCTTAGGAGATTCTAATGCGAGGCTAGGTTGGGAGCCATTGATGTATAAGAACAAAAACATTAACAACAACAAACAGTTGATTCAGTCAAAGTTTAAGGCAAGGAAGAAAAAAAAAGGGAGACCTTAAGGTAGGAATTTAAAACTCAGAACAATCCTTAAAACTAATCTTTGTAAATCATGACTCTAATGAGAGGCATGGCAAGAGCCAGTAGCTAAAACCATTGACTTCCTCAATTCTTTACCTAAGAAAAGTCTTCACTTTTTTGTACTTGAAACAATGCTGTGCTCAGAGAGCTACTTAGATAACATCAATACTTTTTGCTTTCTTGATTTTGATTTCTTTGCCTCTAGCATTGTTTTCTTTCCACTTTTATACTCAACTGCTTGTTCCTCCATCAGCTTCATCTGCAGGTGGATAGACAGTGTAGGGCAACTTCACTGAAACCAAGTGGTTTTGGGAAGCCCTAGACATCTTCAGATGTGTTGAATTTAGAGCTACTGTTCTGATGTACTGATGGCACCATCAGGGCAATGCCCTGCCTGCACATCTGGACAGTTCCTTTTCTTATTAGTTTTATTAATTTTTATTGCAGGGGAAAGGATCCAGAGCCCTGGATGGATGACTACAGGCCCATGGCTTGCCTAAATATACAAGCACACACACGAGCACCTCCAATGCTCGTGAATTCCCATCAAGAACAGAACTATTTAAAAATTGCAGCACTCTCCATTGACACCTCCAGCTGAAGAGCAATTTGATAGCATAATTGTGATGTATTGCATAATTGGGAAGCTTTTGTTCTCATTGTGATTATCCTTGGAGAGCTCTTTTTTTACCTCCCCCTTTCCACATTGACTGAATTAAGAATATTCTACCCGTAAAGGCTGCTTTTTCTTCACAGAATAAAAAAAAAAAAAAATGATGCTTTAAGGTGAAGTGCATGAAAAGGGATGGGTGGGAGAGAAATTTTGGTATGTGATTCACCTCTTTATTGTGGTGAAGGTAATTTTTTTACTGTTCTTAAGAAACTTCTTCCCAGATTTTATTTGGGGAATGGGGTAAAGACCCATCAAAGAAAGAGAACTATAGGCATCAAGCACCGGTGAAAGAGGTAGGTTTGCTAATTTGCTTGTGCCCTTGGGCAAGTCACAGAGGTCCCTTGAGGCCCCACTTTGCTACTTTTTAAAATGAGGGGACTAGACTAGATGACCCTGAAACTGAGCCTTAATTTAAATCATAGAATTCTATCAACTGGGGGGAGGGAGCTATGAAAATGATTAGAAACCAAACATCAGATCAACTTTCTGTAGACCTTGAGAAAATAAAAATTCTGACTCTCTTTGGATTTAGTGTTTTAAGTCAGGATGAAGGATTTTAGAATGGCAATATCTCCAAGTCCCTTAGAAATGCCACTGATTTTTCACTAAATGAAAATGTCTAATTTTACTCTCTGGCCGAAACCAATAGCCCTCAAAGTGGAATAAGAGTGAAGGCTGCAAAATATACCGTCAGGCGTGAGGGACCCTATACTGAGATTTGTTGCCGTGAGTAATACAGAAAGAACACCCAAAGCTTCTCTTTTTCTTGCTAAGCGCTAGGCTTTGGAGGAGCTACGTTGTTTTCCCCTAGCTATATCTAGCATACTGTACTTTTATGACTTTAAATACTATCATTTTCTCTTTGTTTCTTGTTCTGTGAAACCCTGGACCCCTTCAATGTTCCTGCTCTTTCACATTTTCGGGCCAGTCCCT
The DNA here is from genome assembly GCF_964146895.1 of Miniopterus schreibersii. Taxonomy (NCBI): domain Eukaryota; kingdom Metazoa; phylum Chordata; class Mammalia; order Chiroptera; family Miniopteridae; genus Miniopterus; species Miniopterus schreibersii. The sequence goes on from NC_138101.1 coordinate 141,441,994, forward strand.
GTACAGGACTTGCTTGCCCGCCCCTCTCTGCTGTGACTCCCCACCTACCACTTCTCCCAATACACTCTTTAAACTGTCCCTGTCCTCGAAGAACTTAACTAAAATTTTAAAAAGATGGCCATCCTTTGGTCATTGTGACCCCATGCATGCACATTTACCTTAATGTCACATAACTTTTGACGGGCTTCCCTGCATCCTTTATGGTGTAATGTGCGCTGGTCCTGACGCCCTACATCACCCGAGCCACCGAGGGCAGACACAGCTGTTTCTTGTTCCCACAGAAGCTCATGCGGACAGGGTTGTGCCCCAAAGTGCACTTTGCACATGCTGCTGAGTAACATCACTGAGAGATACGTTGCCTTCCCCAAATTACTGTTGACAGTTTTGAAGTGTCAGTCCCAAGTCACAGCTTTGGAAGAAAATGAGATTCTCTCCAGCCACGGAGAGCACTTCTGTTCACCTCCAGGGAGTGTTAATTAACTGACATCAGTGTGTCTCCACCTCTCTGGAGAGTTAACACCTTTCTTGGCACTAAACCAAATAGGTTGGCGTTAAGCCCGGCACGGATTAGACAAAGGCTAGGTGTCCTCCACACATTTCTTTTCTAAGAGGTGGATTTGGTTTCTCTGTTGTCCAGTACCAGGTCTGGTGGGTCTTGGTTTCTGATTCATTTTTGTGATGTGGGAAGAAGAAAGTGAGAAGCACAGATTGGAGGGGCTGTTCTCGAAGGCGAGGGAAAACAGTTGTGTAACCTCGGCCCGGCTCTACCCTGGCCGCGGTGAGATGGTAGGGAGGAGGCTGAAGACACTGGAAGGGAAGGAATCTTCTTTGGGGATCCAGGGCAGGCATAATACACTCAGGCTGGTAAAATCGGCCTCCCAATCTTTTGACCTATTAATTAGTTCTTACTCTCTGATAAGGTTTATTATGAAAAATGGAAAGCACTAGTCTCTGCTGCCTTTTAAAAATCATCAAGATTCAATTCAATTTGTTATCGTCCTACGTTTTTGAGCAGCGACAATTGATTTGGTTATGATCTGCCCTTTCCTGACTATGGCAGGTCATAAATTTATTTGTAAACTCAGAAAGGAAATTGTTCCTCCCCCACCCCCTACATTTAATCTGTCGTTTGTGGTTCAGCCATTGTGATGAAGACCCACAACTGCTCTGTGGTGACCCCAAATCGGCACCTCTATAACTGTGGCCTTGCTCTGGCCCACCCTTAGAACATGCTCTCAGTTCCAGGGAGGGGGTGTGAGGGGCCGGCTGCTCTGAGAGGCGATACTTTCTTGGTAATATGTGATCCCTCCCCACCACTGCCCCACCACGACAAAAAACAATTCTCTTGCACCCAGTGGAGTTCTACTGGGCAAATAGATGCTGGCTCCCGGCACTATTCTCCAATTTCTGGGGGTTGGTGGTGGTTTGCCAGCTCCATAAAAGGGATGTGGTTCTCTCCAGCCGAGAGGGGCTTCTGAAAAGACATGCAGCCCTTTTCCAGAGTCCACGGCTGGCTGCCAATTCAAAACATTTTCTGGTAAGTGCCAGGGGAAGTGCTACATCGGAGGTGGCTCACTCTGGCTTCAGGAGAGCTAAGCAAAATCTCTTCAAATAATGAAGAGCTGGTCTTCAGCTTGGAGGGAGACGAATTTCTAGTACATTCTAGAATGTAGCTGTAGAGAAGGAAATTGGTATTTATTGGCTTCTCATTTGCTATCTGGCTGCCTTAATGTTTTTCTGAAATACAAACGCAACAAAGAAGAGTCTTTACCAAGGCTATTTGGCTTTGCCTCTCAAACCCTATAGACACCGTGACAGTGGTGAAGCCATTGCCCTCACAGCTGGCCGTCGCGTCCTCTGTCCAGGCTGCTGTGAACGGGGTCACCAGGAGGCCACTAACAGATCAGCGCCTCTGGCTCTGCGCTCTCTGTTCCCACTGTGATTGCCCAGGATGCCTTACAAATAATCCTTTCTTTTCACATGGAGTAGATTTGCAGGTTTGGAGTCCATAAAGCCAATTTTCATTTTTAATCCTGTTTGAGCCGATCTCATTAATCAGTCAAGGCCTCCTTTTCACACTTGCCTTGGGACACAAAGGGAGCCCAGTTATGAGCTGTTAATTAGCTATTAGGGGACTGAGAAGCTTCCAATGGGTCATTATTCACACTGTTTGAGGCTAATACTTATTTAATTAGAACTATTCCTTTCCTGTCATAAATCCCTAGTTAAGATAAATTTAACTCAAAATGTCAGCTCCGCTTAAAAAGAAACTGGTGGCTAATTCAAATTGTACTGACTTTTTATGGAACAAATGCTTGAATAATTGCTGTCCTGCCAAGCCAGGCACAATGACGAGAAACCCAGGAGAACTCGCATGTGTGTGTGTTGCATGCACAGGGGACCAAGGAAGCAGGCTCCCCTTAGTTGTCTCTCATTCTTACATACCTTTTCTTTAGTCTTTTGAAAACTTTGGTGAGAACCCAAGACGTGATGAGGGTAGAGGACAGGACGGAACGGGGTGGAGCCCGTGGTCCTGACTCACAGGCACTCACACGCTGCTCGTGTGCACCCCACCCGCTCACGCACTCCACAAACCAGGGGGCGCACCCCACCCGCTCACGCACTCCACAAACCAGGGGGCGCACCCCACCCGCTCACGCACTCCACAAACCAGGGGGCGCACCCCACCCGCTCACGCACTCCACAAACCAGGGGGCGCACCCCACCCGCTCACGCACTCCACAAACCAGGGGGCGCACCCCACCCGCTCACGCACTCCACAAACCAGGGGGCGCACCCCACCCGCTCACGCACTGCACAAACCAGGGGGCGCACCCCACCTGCTCACGCACTCCACAAACCAGGGGGCGCACCCCACCCGCTCACGCACTCCACAAACCAGGGGGTGCACCCCACCTGCTCACGCACTGCACAAACCAGGGGGCGCCAGCATCCTGACGAGGGGTCAGTAGACAGCTTTGTGTTTGTTATTGAAGCTTGTGAAAGAGGAGTGTCTATATTTTCCTCTTGTATTAGTTATTCACTGAATAAAAATCCCCCTAAAACTTAATGGCTTGAAACACCAAGCATTTTATTTGTGAGTCCCGAATTTGGGTTGGGCTTAGCTATGTGGGTCTTTAATTCTTTATGGCCTGTACTGGTGTTTACTTGGATGCATTTGAGGAGGTTTTATCAAAATGTCTGGCACCTCAGTACCACTCCACAGGGTGTCCCTCCCCTCCCCTCCCCTCCCCTCCCCTCCCCTCCCCTCCCCTCCCCTCCCCTCCCCTCCCCTCCCCTCCCCTCCCCTCCCCTCCCCTCCCCTCCCCTCCCCTCCCCTCTAGTCCTCTCCTCTCCCCTTCTCTTCCCTTCTCTCTCTCTCCTTCCCTTCTCTCTCTCTCTCTCTCTCTCTCTCCCTCCCTCTCCTCTCCCCCCCTCTCCTCTCCCCCTCCCTCCACTACTTGGGGCTTGGTGGTCACAGGATAGGCTGGGCTCTAAGAGGGCGTGTTCCAAGTGGCACGCGGCAAGCTGCAAATCTCCTAAGGCTCAGCCTCAGAAGTCATCCGGTGCCACTTCCACTGCATTTTGTTGGTCACAAGGCCAGTCCAAATTCGAGGAAAGGGGAAACTGACTTCATCTCTCTATGACCTCCCAATGACAAAGGATTTGTGGCCATCCTTAGTGCATCCCACAAAACTCACCACAGCCAAACCTCACTTGGGCTTGTTGACTAAGGGTTGTGTGGCGCCTCTCAACTGTCTTTCCAGATGTGAATGATGAGTGGGTAGTTATGTAGATGCAGGAGATATGACAGATCCCAGCATCAATTAAAGATGCTCTTATCTGCAAAGAATAGAAAAGCTAAATAAAACCTGTTAACATGATATGAAAATTTATTTGCTTATTTGGCAGGGAGCCTAGAGGTGGATGGTTGCCTTCAGGGTTGGTTGGTTCAATGCCCTAGTGATAACATTAAGTGATATATTCTTTTTTTTTTATGTCTCTTCTGTGACATTCACAGTACAGTGTTCATTCTAACGTCTTCTTGTGGCAGGATGGCTGCCGGTAGTAACTGTGGCTGTTTGCTTCTTTGTTGATGTTCAGTGGGAGAGAGAGTCACTATGCATGGTTTTTTCCTAAGAGCAATAAAAGTTTTCAGAAGACCCCATCAAATCTCCTCATGTCTTATTGGCCAGAACTGGGTCACATGCCCATTTCTGAACCAGTCACTGACAAGAGGTTTGGGATCATTTTTGCACCAGTCTGTCCCATCCTGGACCTGCAGGTGGGATGGGCTTAAGAGATGTGGGCCATGTGGTCTAAAAAACAAAGTTGGGCTTATATTAGGAAGAAGGAAGGTGTCAACAGAGTTTTGGATGGACAGCCAGAAATGTCATTGCATTGATTTAGAAATAAATCCATGGCCTCAGTTTATTTTCTTAAGATAGAAAATTAAATTTCCTTTTGAGGATTCTCTTTATAGAGAAATGATTATAGAATGGGCAACGTTATGGAGACAAATCTGGTAAGAATTCTATTTCTGTACCGGGAGAGGAATCTTCTCTCTGCAGTGGTCTGTTTCCCTCTCTAAAGTTAGGATAATGGTACATGCTTTTTAGAGTCACGATTAAAAAGTGGTAATGCATGGTGCCGAGATGAAGTCACCAGCAGCACAAGCAGAAGGTGTCCCTGAGTGGAGCGGGGATAGAAGGGGTATGGAGCACAGCAGCTTTTCAAGGCAGAAAATAAACATATCTGAAAGCCCAGAATGTAAACTTTCACAACTAGAGCCATCTGGAGTGGGGTGGGGTGGGGTGGTGATACAGAGCTGGGCCAGATTTCTCTGGGTGTTTCCTCCCTGACAACATGTTTTTTAGAAGTGAAATCAGGTTATGAAGAGCACCAAGGGGAAGTCGTAAGAAGACAGGCTACAGCTTGGGGATGTGTGTGTTGTGTGCTTACTGGGGGAGGGGACATGGCGGAGAGCAGGCCACTTACTTGGCCTTGTCTGATGGCACATGGGGTCATTAGCTGATGACCTCACCTCCTCCATGACTCCTGTCTCTCTGAGTCAGCGCTCAGCCACCCAGCTGGGGAACCAGTGGGATTGTCCCAAAGCCCTGGTGGGGCTCGGGGCCTGTTCACCCCACCCGAAGAATGACTGCAGACCTCTCTGACTCTCACTATTTCCCCTCCTAGCAACAAAGCACAGTGTTCCCCTCTCCCTCCCTCCCCCCCTCTTTCCCCCCTCCCCCCTCCCTCCCCCCCTCCCCCATCCCTTCCCAATGCTGGCAGGGTCTTTATGTTGTACAAACGAATTTGGAAATGAAAGTAAGAGACTCGCAGGGATAGTTTCCATCCAAGTATCCCTTAATTGGGATTTTTTTCACTTGTGCTACCTTTAGCATGCCAGCGTGCCAGTGCATTTGATACCCTGACTATAAGATGTAAAATTACGAGACCGTGTCTTCTTCAATGGCGAAAAAACAAACCACCAGCTATTTCCAACAGCAGCTAAGAGCCACAAAGTGCCTTAGAAAATTTCCTCTAATTTTGTTTGACTCTAGTCAATCTAGATAAATAACTTAAAAATTATTCATTTTAAAGAGGATTTTAGTGTTGCACATAGAGTTAGCTAAGCTTCATATTTCAAATACTTGCGGCAATTTTTGGTGTGCTTTGGGGTGACAGTAAACCTAGCATGAATGCCAGAGGCTGGCTAAATTACAGAAACCCAGAAAACTCTATGTGGTGAATGTCAATACAGAGCAGGCCATCTACATGTGTTATGTCCTTTCCATCTTTTGCAGGAGCTTTAAGTGAGATATTAATAAGCCATTTCACAGATGAGAAAATGACTTTAGGGAGTCAATGTCAGGCTCCATAAATTCCAATTCTGGTTGTGTGCATTAGTTTCCCACCGATTCGATGACCTTTCTTTACCCAGGTTTAGCTCATTGTGTAAGCTAAGTTAGGCACAAATTGGGAAATGTGGGTTCCTGCCCTAGCTCTGCCCCTCACTAACAGGGAGGCATTGGATGAGCCACTTCCCCTTTCTGAGGGACCGGCAGCTAGATCTCTGGAAGCACACTCAGCTCTGAAGAGCCAAGGTGGCTTTAGCTACATTGCATGCCCATCTGAATGCTCATTTAGCCCTATCCTGACCTTTAGTTTTCCTTGAGGGGTGCAGGGGTGCGGCTGGGAGGAAGGAACCACTAGGAGGATCAGATCTTTCTTGGTCTCCAGAGCTGCTACGAAGAGGCCTGGAAATGCACCCTCAGGGAACAACCTGGGGCTGCAGTGTGGAGGCCCGCCTGCTTTCACCCTAAAGATCACATTGTCCAATGTCTGGCGATGGAAAAATAAAGGTGTTTGTTGAGCTGGTATTATGAAACATCACTTGTATCTATAAAAATGAGCCTGCTGTGTTTCTGAGGCAATATATAAATGAGGTCACACTGGCATACCCTGGCTGTTTACCAACTGTGAGGGGTGGAGTCGGGCAGTGCAGCAAGTGGGTGAGATTCACAGGCAGGCTTCTCAGAGGTGGTGCTTTTTTAAAAAAGAAAAACAAAAACAGGAGGGGCAGTTCCCTCCATGGTGTAGATGTTTGAAATCTTTTTTTCGATGGGTTGGGGCTTAAAAGTAGCCAGGGGAGGGAAAATGCGAAGGACAGACTACGAGGGCTATGAAGATAAGATGCTTGTTAAAATTGGGATTTGTAGAAGGTGATGAGAAGTCCACTTGGGACCTGAGAGATGATGCTCCGCTTATTTCCTCTGCTTCCTTTTCTTCTGAAGACAGCTGCCTGGGGTTGGAGCCTGCGTTTAGATATCTAAAGCAGGTAGCTGAACCTCGGCTAACAGGCATTGGGCTGGGCAATGGGGGAAGAAGGATGTGTGCGATGTTGTAGACAGATTAAGGAGACATTTTGGCTACCCGGAGGACAGCCGCCTTCCCTTACGAACATTTCCTCTCCTCTCATTGCTTCCTCTTCTGTATTTGTTTAAGCCACTGAGGGCAACTTGCAGAAGATTTGCAGAGCTCTGATTTTTAATTTTAGTTGCAAGCTAGACCTTGTGAGGGCAAGGCAGACACTTCAGGAGCATTTGTCCTTGTGGACACTGTGTTTACATTTGTTAGGGATGAAGACCTCAGATTGCCTGTGAGGGGACCTTGGGGGACAAGGAAGGGAAGGACTCTTTCTTATAGAGAATGCATTGAAAAGAAGAACACAAAATCCACACTGGGTCCTGACTACTCAGGCTTAGTAAGTTATTATGGCAGCAGCTGGTTCTGAGATACTTGGGGTGAAAACCATATGACTTTGTTGCCATTGTGAAATACGCAAGGTAAGAAAACAAACTGACCTATTAGTCTAAAGCGGGGGTAAGCCCAGCTTTGTCTAAATAGAAAACCACAAGTCATAGGAAGAGGTCCTCTCCCAGCTTGCGGGGTTTGCTTTCAGAGTACTCACAGTGAATGGCTGTCAGCCTTCTGGACAGTGTCCGTGATAAGAAACTCAACTGCTGTTCCAGGTACCCCAGTGACCTGCTGTTGAAGATATTCCTTTTTATATAGAGCTCAAAGCTGTCTCCTAGTAATTTCTTTTTTTAAAATATGTCTTTATTGATTTCAGAAAGAGGAAGGGAGAGGGAGAGGAGAGAGAGAGAGAGAGAGAAACATCAGTGATGAGAGAGTCATTGATCGGCTGCCTCCTGCACACCCCCGAGTGGGGGTCGAGCCCGCAACCCGGGCATGTGCCCTGACCGGGAATCGAACCCCAATCGCCTGGGTCCTAGGTCGATGCTCACCCGCTGAGCCATGTCGGCCAGGCATCTCCCAGTAATTTCTAAATCTGGAACTCCACACATACAAAATCTCTTTCCTCCTTCAAACGACAACTAATATTGTGTGACCATTTTTTGGCTCCCCCTTTTCTTTCCCATGAAGCCTGTCTTCCAGGCCTGAACTATCCCAGCTGTTGCGCGGTCTCAACTAGGCCGCCGGTGTTAGCGGGAGCTGCCCCGCAGGGACCCACGCTGCCCGCGGGCCAGCCTGGCACAGAGGCCAGGCAGCTCGGACCCCCCTGAGCTGGGCAGTAAGCTGCTGTTCCAGCGTGTTAATCTCAAAAAAGGATGTTCAATGAAAGCAGCAAGACACAAAAGATTACAGCCTGGTTCCCTTTGGACAAAGTGTAAGTATGAGCAAAACCAATCTGTGATAGAAATCAGAAAGTGGCTCCTCTGGGGAGAAGGAAGGGAGGATTCACTGGAAAGGGGTACAAGGAACTCTCTGGGGCACTGGAGATGTTCTTGTTTGGTTTGGGGTAGTGGGTAACGGGTGTGCAGTTGTCAAAACTCATCAAGTAGTATCGCCGATCTGTGTATTTTACTGTATATAGTTAAACCTCCATGTAAAAAACAAACAAAAAAACTCAGATATTTTTCATATAGCAAACCATCTTTTTCCCCTCGAATTTTCTTTTCATTTATTTAGCTTGAGGTATTTATAAGACAACAGAAGTGCCCTAAATGTATACCAAGAAGAGCAGCTGCCAGCTTTGCTATTGTTAGTCAGTGAAGCATGCCTTCTCTATCCTGAGATTCTACTTTTGTGTTTGAGAGAAAAAACATCTCAAGTACAAGTAATATTTTAATGCCAATTACCCTCACAAAAACTAATTGTGCTCTGGTATTTCATTAAAATAAAAGGATTATAAAGGGATTAGGAAAGCATCTTTATTAAGCTGATATAAGATTTATGTGCCCCTGTAATGGGGAAAGCAGTACTGCTCCACTCAAACAAATGCTAATTAAATAAAAGCTACTGATAATGATAACTGCTAGGTTTCTCTATAGGTACCTCAGTGCAAAGAGTAGGTCTTTTTTTTTAATTATTTTATTTGCCTTGGCTGGGTAGCTTAGTTGGTTAGAGAGTCATCCCAATATGCCAAGGTTGTAGGTTCCATCCCCGGTCAGGGCACATGTAAGAAGCAACCAATGAATGCATAATAAGTGGAACAACAAATTAATGTTTCTTTCTCTCTCTAATAAAGTATTTTTTTCTTACAGTTTACATTCGATATTACTTTGTATTAGTTGCAGGTGTACAGCATAGTGGTTAGACAATTATATACTTTACAAAGTGTTCCCCCTGACACTTCCAGTGCCCACCTGGCACCATCCATAGTTATTATAAAATTATTCACTGTAATTTCTATGCTGTGCTTTACATCCCATGACTACTTTGTAACTACCAATCTGTACTTCTTAATCCTTTCTCCTTTTTTATCCAGTCCCCTAGCACTCCTCCCCTCTGTATCTGTTCTCTGTATCTATGAGTCTGTTTTGTTTGTTCATTTATATTGTTCTTTAGATTCCACATATAAGTGAAATCATATGGTATTTGTCTTCCTATGACTGACTTATTTCACTGAGCATAATACCCTCTAAGTCCATCCATGCTGTTGCAAATGGAAGCAACCCAAGTGCCCATCAATAGACAAGAGGATTAAAGCTGTGGTACATATATACAATGGAATATTACTTGGCCATAAAAAAGAACAAAAATCTTACCATTTGAGACAGAGTAGGTCTTTTTTAAAAGCAAATATTTCAACACTTTTTCTTCTACTATTTCTGACTTTACTTCAGAATTTGAACATTAGCTCAACTCACTAAAGCAACAAGAAACTGAGGTTTTTCCAGAGATAGAGAGACCTCTCTCTTCAATCAATAATTAGGACCATTCTCAAAGTTACCCCAAAGAAGATAAAAAGGTCAAGGAAGCCCCATAACCTCAGTCTCACTATGAGTAATATATGAGACAAATTCTGATACATGGGCATCCTATGACATACTGACCAGCACTCCTCGAAACTGTCAGGGTCATCAAAAACAAGGACCACATAGGAAACCACCACAGTCTAGAGAAATCTAAGGAGATATGACAACTAAATATAACAGGGGATGGGACCCTGGAACAGAAAAACTAGGGGAAAACTAAAGAGACCTGAATAAAACACGAACTTCAATTAATAATTAGCTTAAATATTCGTTTATTAATTATAACAAATGTACCATACTCATGTAAGATGTTAATAACAGGGGAAACTGAATGAGGGGTATATGGGAACCCTCTGTACTATCTTCTTGATTTTTTTGGTAAAGCTAAAATGAAGTAAAAAAAGTAGATTACTGCCCAGCCTGTGTGGCTTAGCTGGTTGAGCATCATTTCATGCACCAAGAGGTCATCGGTTCAGTTTCTGGTCAGGGCACAATTGCCTGGGTTGTGGGCTTGGTCCCCAGTGGGGGGCATGCAGGAGGCAGCTGATAGATGTTTCTCTCTCATCGATGTTTCTATCTTTCTCTTCCTCTCCCTCTAAAAATTTATAAAAACATATTAAAAAAACAAGTAGGTTACTAAAAGCTTGTATAACATGGAAAAAAATCCAGAAGTTTACAAAGAAAAGGTTATCAGAGTTTATATATCTTCATGGTGGGATTAAAAGTTTTTAAAATCAATGAGAAGAGAAAAAAAGGCCATGGAAGAAAGTACCATGACCAGAACCCTTTGGGGAAGGGCAGTCTTAGCCTCACTTAGCCTCTCCCTTCATCTCTGGGCTCCAAGTCTGAATCCTAGGTTAGGTCCAGTAACCGGGCAATGGATGGATCTTGGATTTTTATTGGGGCGACTGCCCTTAGCTCCTTGATCTTCCATTTTTGGTTTATTTTGAGGGTGAGCTGCAGAGGGCCTTTGCTGCATCCCATCTGTTTTGCCCCTGGTGGTGCCGTGTTCTAGTAACTATTTCCATAACTGCCTGGGCCAGGCCCTCAGGCTGTTACTCCAACTTACCACTCACTATGATAATTAGATCCTTCAAACTTCTGACAGTTAGGCAGCAGCCTCTGGCCTCTCTTTTGGGGGGTGGGGTGGGGTTCCTATCCTCTCTATCACTATCAGTTAATTAAGTTCTGTAATCGCCTTTCCCACCATCACCAGTGGTCTACAAAGTAGAGGCACCCCTGGACTATTGCTGCTGGTGTGCCTCTGAGCAGTGTACTCATGGCTCCCTTGTGGATTGCAGTCATTTGGGGGGGGTGTTCTGGCCTAGCACAGGATACCTACTCCAGTACACCCCCTTCTGAGTCCTTCAGTCCCTTCCTCCAGCATCTGCTCTGGTAACTCTGGCATTTCACTCTCACTTATGGGAACCATTGCTTTGCTCATGCATCTAGGAAACAGCTTAGTAGAAAATATGTACAATTTTTTGGAGCCCTTGCTGGGATGCTAAAATCTGCCTCTCAGACACATACTCCCAAATCAGTAAACTCCCTCTTATTCAGTGTTATGCTCTAGCCAACTTGATCAAGTCCCTCAGAATCCAGTGCCACGTGTGCACCTGCCAGGTAAGCCTGGCAGCTCCTTTGTAGGTGGAGTCCCTTTTCTTCCTTACCACGCCCAGTATGTCTGAACCTGGGTGGGGCTGCAACTTAATCCTAGTTATAGGCCAAGTAGCTAGGAGGGGAGGTAGGTAGAGGCCTCTGCATTGTCTTTAAGTGAGGGAGCGGCCCTAGATCCTAATGGGAGAGGTGCTTCATTTCTTCAGGCTCAGGGGGTTTAGAGGATCTGGAAATTAGTTCAAGAGTTTGGAGGAAATCAACCCAGACATTCCATTCCATGGGCCGGGATTCATATTCCCCAGTGGAATTCCCAAGTCTGGCAAAACAGACCTGCCTTGATTGAGAGTTTTAACCTTCCCTGGAGTCTGGGCTATACTTAGTATGAAGGCCTGGACCTGGCCCGAGCCTCCACTTGCCCTGTGCTCTCCCTGCAGGTGAGGAAAGCCGCTTCATTTGCCTTCATGGAAAGCCTCTGGCTTTGTCACTTGGCTTTCAACTGCCTGTTAGTTGCTCTCAGCCTTTTGTTCAGCAATGTGTATTCTTTTTGCAGAATTTCAACAGTGTAGAAAAGTTACTCGTTCCCCGATACTCTTCCAACACCAGACACACAGCATCAGCTATTGCCTTCCCTTCCCCTATGCACCAGCCCAGCTCACCGTGGGACAGTCTGATCATTGGATCCCGGCTGCCTGTGTTCCAGCCACCTCCAGGGATCGGGTCCTCACTGCCAGACGGCTGGCGAGTGGCCCAGCTCCTCAATCTTCGCCTGCTTTCTTGGACCCCTCCTGGCACTAACTTTGAAGGTTGGATTCTCTGGCAAGCTGACTCTGGGGCGGGGTTTAGTGCACAGGATGGGTATTAGGGACCAATGTCCACAGAAGGGAAGAAGAGAAAGCAGAATTGGGTAGTGGCAGAATCACTGCATTTTTTATATTACAGGAATTACACGATCATTGTAACCAACTTAGAAAATAAACACCAAAAGAAGCAAAAGTCCCCCCAAATCCTAATCTTTAGGTTGAGGAATATGTTTTACAAATTCTTATGTGAATGTGTACATAATCCCTTTTAAAAAATGGGTCCACACTGTATATGATGTTCCATAACCTAGTTTTCTCATTCATATACCCAGGCACACCCGGTTTTATTGTGTTCCACTGTATTGTGCCTCACGGATCTTGTGTTTTCCTTACCTGCTCAAAGATTACGACTGGCTTGACTGCGGTACTCACTATTACTGTGGTGGCCTGGAAGGGAACCCACACTAGTTCCTTACGCCTGCATTGTGAACATTTTTCTATGACAGGGAATTCAAATCTATTTTGTTATTTTCATGGTTGCAGGGAGAAGCTGGGGAGTGTAGGTGCAAGAGGCCAGGCTGCCTGGGCCAATGGGAGCTCCTCATTTGCTAGCGTTACGACCTGGGATGAGGTGTGAGCCTCATCACCTGTAAAGTGCTGATGGTGCCTGTCTGTTGGGAGGATGAGATGGTATCTGCAGAATGTTACAAAGAGAGCCTAGCATTCAGTAAGTGCTGTGTAGGCGATGTTAGGGCTTTGTATGAAACACCATTATTTCTTTTTTATTTCTTTAATCTTCACCTGAGGATATTTTTTTCCATTGCTTTTCAGAGAGAGTGGAAGGGAGAGGGAGAGAGAAACATCAATGTGAGAGAGACACAACGACTGGTTCCCTCCCATACACTCCCCGACAAGCGCCTGCAACCGAGGAACATGACCTTGGCAGGAATCAAACTAGGGACCCTTCGGTCTGCAGGCCGACGCACTAGCCACGGAGCCAAACCTGCTAGGGTGTGAAACACCACGATTTCTACTTTTTGATATTTTTCTCTGAAATAATGTGATGAATACCCTTCTTTCTCGGGGGAGGATCAGGGACACTTATTTGCCTGTTCCCATAGAATAAAAAATTGCTGCGTTAAATGTAAGTGCATTTAAAAACTTTTGGTATTTTTTTTTTGCCAGATAAGCCAATCAGAACATTGCACAGGTTTCCAGACTCTGCAGTGTTTTACGAGTGCCCATTTCCTGTACTGTCTCCAACACAAGCATCATCATTCATGCAAAAAGCTTTGTCAGTCTGCTAAGTGAAAATGAGGTTCCAATTTATATTTCATTGCTAGGGAGGTTAAATTTTTTTCATAGTTTCATTTGTCAATTCTACTTCTTTTGTCAACTGGCGACTTATGGCCTTTGCCTATTTTTCCAAGGGGTATTACTTTTTCTTTATGAATTTGCAATAACTCTTTATATATTAAGGCTACTCTATATGTTTTGCAAGTCTTAAATATAAAACTGGTTTATGAAACTTCTTTTAATATGGAAGTCTGAGTTAGGGGTTAAAGCTACGTTTGATATGAGAGAGCAATTGGTTTTCAGAAACCCTTTTTACATGGACTAGTGAATCTGGGCGAAAGATGAATGGGTATTCTTTCTACTATCTTTTTTTTCTGTAAGTGTGAAATTAAATCAAAATAAAAAGTTCCCCCAAAACACCCACCCAAACGTAACTGGAAAGAAAGCTGACTGGTGGGATACTGATGCCTGGTTAGCCCAACCGCTAAATACCTGCAACTCTCTTTCATTATGCTTGTGGCTGCTAAAAATAGAGAGACCTTATAGCCGTCACTGTGGCCAGCCTGAGACAACAGCCTCTGAGTTACTCCTGCTGAGACCTGCTGCCTGGAGCTCTGCCCTTCTCTGGCCTGACCCTGGGCCTGCTGGTCTGTTCTCACGGGCTCAGGATCCAGCTTGTGGTGTAAGAAGTGGTAGCTGTCCCTCGCCTCTTCAGTTGGGAGGCTCCCCTTCCTTCCCGCTGGTCTCAGGAGAGGACTGGAGCTGGCAATGCAGCTTGCTTTTCTTTTCTCCGTCCTCACAAGTCTGTAATACTCGTGCAAAGACCCAGTCACTTAGAGGAAACAGACCTTACTCTTACTTCCAACTCTGCATCCAGAAAGTAAGTGCTCGGTTATGCGGCAGAAACGAATTAAGCCCCAAATCTCTATGGCTTAATCCAATAAAGAGCTATGCTACCTATCCAACATGAGCAGTGGGAGTTTGGGGCGAACAGCATGGGGATTAGTGATGGTTCTGCTCCACACTGTCACTCAGGGGCTCAGGCTGACAGAGGCTCTACCGTCTGTCATGTCACCAGCTATCACAGAAAGGAGGTAAGACACATGGAGAAATTATACTCACTGTTCTCTGCTTTGCTACAAAGTGTCACCTGTGATTCCACTCATATCCTGTGGCCCTGAACTAGTCACAAGGCCCCACCAACCTGCCAGGTGGCTGGAGAGTGTGGAGAAGCCCGTGGAACATGTGGGGAGCTCTGCTGTCTCGGTCTCGCCCACTCCAAGCACTAGCCTCTGGGCTCTTCCTGCCAGCACTGCAGCCTAACTGTTCATAATGTTTTGTGTAATGTCTGCCTTGCTAGATTTGGGATTGGCGGGGCCGGGGGGCCGGGGACTCTCCTTTTTGTTCACCACTGATTTTTTTAAAAAAATTATCTTTATTGTTGAAAGTATTGCATATTTCCTCCCCTTTTCCCCCCCATGGATCCCCTCCAACCCGCATCCGCCCCAGAGAAGGACAAGTATTGCCACTGATTTTTAATGCCCAGGGAGGTACCTGGCACCAAGTACGCCAATGGAACTGCGACCTTTGATGCCATCTGGTGGCAGTATGTGTATATTACAGGAGATGTTACTTTCAAATTTTCTAAAGACCAAGGACTAGACTTCAATCCTTTCCAGGGGGTGCAAGTAGGAGTGTGGGGAAGGGGAACAGAGTGTTAGGAAATGAGAGCTGTTTCAAGATGTCAGCAGGAAATGCTCTAGACTGAGAATGTCCGGCTATGAGAGGGCAGGTTCTGACCCACTCCAGTTTACCCCTCCCCCAATTTGGAGAGGAGAGGGCTTTGGATGGAGCCTGGGATTTCAGAGTTGTTAGGAGACTAAATGAATTAAAATGTCATACCAAATAAAATTTAAAAATCTACCCAGAGCTGCTAAATAAGTTGCAAAATAAACTCATTTACTGCAAAACAGAAAAAGCCCCCCCCCCGCCCCAATACATCAGCGCTTCAGGATCCATATTTAAGTGGCTTTTGTCAAAGCTGAAAACATTCGAGGTAAAGGACCATGTTAAGAAGGTTTCTAGAAAGTTATCTGGCTCTAAACTTGGAGGCTTCTGAGAAGCTCCAGGGCCAGCTGTGGCTGCTGTGCCAGATGACAGCTAATGACGGAGGGGGGGGGGCAGAGGAAGGGTTTGAAAGAGCAGAGCTTAATTGAAGGTAATGGCGGGAGGCAGGAAGCCGCAGAAAGCAGTAATGGAAGGAGTGCATTAGTGAGGCTCCCGCACCCTGCACCCCGGGACGCGGCCCTGCTCCGCTGAGCCCATCATCTCCCCAGTGCGCCCCATTATGTGCCGGGGAGATGGCCAGCCAGGTGTCCGCGGGCTCTGGGGAGCAGGAACCTAAGGCAAACAGCCTTTCCCAGAAAATAAGAAACAAAGCAACACTTGGTTAACCCTGAGTGCTCAGCAGGCTGGGGGGCTGCCTGGCTCCTGAGGGTGAGGCGGTGAGCAAAGAATTACAGACCCACGGGGTGGGCAAAAGAGGGCTGACAGCTGTGAGAATGGGAAAGTTTATTCTTATATTATTATTTATTATCGTATTATTTTCCATATGAACGGCTGTAAACCCACTTTTGCCCCACCCTGTATATACCTTGCAAATACCCGTTCTAGAAATAAGAAAGAAAAAACTATGAGAGAACGTCCACCGAGCTGACAGACTCTTTGGAATTAAAAAGGATTATCTTGAATTTTTAATTAAGAATAATTCCCATTAATTGTGTACTTGGTAGATGCAGGCGCCAGGCTAAATGCTTCTGTATGGTTTACCCGTCAGCGCTCATGGGTGCTCTGGGATGTAGACGTTGCTGTTTCCCGCTTTACAGAGGAGACCTGAGCTCAGGGAGGTTCCATAACTTGCCCAAAGTCACGCAGCTAGGAGGGGTGGGACCAGGACTTCACGCTGGGTCTGCTGTATCGAGAGTCCTGGCCTTCACAGCGCGTTTATATGACTGCCACTCTGTTCATTCCCACACCCTGATCTAGAGCCATAATGAACATCATCAAAATATATTTATTCTGCTGTGTGTGTGTAGGGGGCTGGGACATAGCCATGTACAAAGGAGGGGCCAACTGTCTCCAGAAGTGATGTATTTGGCTAACCAAAGTTTTGCATGGCTGGTCTTTCTGTCCCTTGATTGCCACTCCTCCTACCCTACCCCCTCTCCCCAACCTATCTTTTCTTGGCCTCACCCACACTTCAAAACTGAGCTCAAAAGAACCCAGAGAGAAGCCAGAGGCCCCTTAGCCACCCTTTCCTGTGAGACAGTTCTTAGAATTCTTCAAAGTTACAGGGTATCGCTGAGGATCTCAAACACCAAACTGATATCTTCTCCAATGAAATGCTTTATACTCGCTGAAACTCAGTTTGTGAAGATCATTTTTTGCCTCTGACCTCGACAGGGAAAGTGCAAAAGGCAATTTAGAGTGAGAAAGGTCAGCGAGGCTCTGAATTTTCTAATCTCGCTGTGTGAATTAATTTAATTTACAAACATATCAAAGACCGAGGTGACAGAAGCTTCTCTGCTAGGCTGTGGTGAGTGTGCACAGAGATGATGCAGTGGAAGCAGGTCCCCGGTGAGGCGATGGTGGGGCAGGTGGGGCTTAGCAGTCTCTGTATTTCCAGCTCAGGATAAGTGTGCCCCGGTTGGCAGTTTTCTTGGAGTCCAATACTGGCTCACTGTTAGGGACAGAGTTCAGGACCAGGAGGTGGAAGATTAGGGCACAAGGTTTTGCTTTGTCACTGACAATCTATAATCCTAAGCATATCATTTAATTTCTTGGCCTTAGTTTCCTTACCCATACAATGGGGTGATAGTGCTGCTATCCTGTCTCATGGGTTTTGTTAATTAATTAAATCAATCAAAAGTAGAACATTATTTTGAAATATTCTGGTCAAAGGTCTCAGTAATAAATAGATCTGATCACATTAAAACTGGTTTTAAAATCCTTGGCTCAGAGGATAGTGCCATCGATTAGCATGGCATGCACGTTTCTTTACCAATCAACAGCAAGGTCACGCCCCTCCACACCCTGTCACTGCCCTGCACTCCCATTACCCACATCTATCTGGATTTCCTAATCAATCCGGTGTCTTCACACTTCTGTCCAGGCTGTTTCCTTTGCTGCCGTGCCCTAACTTGCCCTGTTTGCTCTGGAGCCGGACACTGTGTTTACATTCCCCCCCCCCCCCCCCAGGCCCCTGAATTCTGAATGAACTTCACAATTATTCAGCTTATTTGAGCTTCGGTTTCCTCATCTCCAAATTGGGGACATAGTAGCCCAACCTTATTTGAGGGGAATATGTTTCAAGACCCCCCAGTGGATGCCTAAACCCACGGCTAGTACCTAATCCTATACATAGTGTGTTTTTTCCCATACACACATATCTATGATAAAGCTTAACTTATAAATTAGGCACAGTAAGGAATTAGCAACAACAATAATAAAATAGAGCAATGATAACAATATACATATAGAAAAGTTATGTAAACGTGGTCTGATAACTGAGATGGCCACTAAGTGACTAGTGGGCGAGTAGTGTATACGTACAGGGAAGATTCACGCCCTGGGTGGGATGGAGCGGGGTGGCCTGAGACGTCATAATGCTACTCAGAATGGTGGGCAATTATGAATTGCTTATTTATGAAATTTTCCATTTAATATTTTTGGACCACAGTTGACCTTGGGTAACTAAAACTGTGGAAAGCAAAACGGGATAAAGGGGGACTACTGTAATAATAATTCCCAGTGTAGCCAGAGGTTCTGAGGGGAGGGGAGGGATACAATTGCTATCCCAGATGTGACTGTTGTTAAGACTTCGATGGCAGGACATTAGAGGAAGCAGTGAGAAAACTAGGTCTGTTCAAAATGCATTTGAAACATTAGTGGTTAGAATAGGAGATAAAAGAGGAGATGGTTCAAAGATAGGGCCTTTCTGTAATATGTTCACACACCTTGATGGTTAGACCTACCCATGTTTTTGATGTAATTTCCAGTACAGCTGACATGAGCGTTAAAGGAAAGTTTCTGCAGCATTTGGTACAGGGTTTGATACACAGAGCTCAATAAACATTAGTTATGACTGTTATTTTGTTATACAATTGCTCTTTCATCACTGTTCTCCTGGTGCTCTATGCATAATTTATCATGTCACTTATTTTGGAGAAGTTGCTTGCCTTCCTTGCACCTCAGTGTTCTCATCTGTAAGACGGGAATGATACCTCTGGGGGTGTTGTGAAGACTGCCTGCAATAATATGTAAAAGCACTTCAAATGCTAAATGCCCAAAAGGTGGGGCTGTTACAGTCGTTTGTTGTAAGAGACTCAAGCAACCGGCTAAGAGCCGCTGGGCCTAGTAAACACTAAGTAAATTCAAGCACATTTGAGAACAAATATGTTAAGACTCCCTCTAGTGAGGACCTGGAGAACTGCAGTCACTGACGGCCTGCGTCTGATTCTTGGGCATACGCCCGGGTGCTAGTTCAGGGCACAGCTAGCTGCAAGGCGCCTGTGAGTTGTGAGTGTTTCGTGCCTTGCTTGTCTCCTGGGTTTAACTAGGAGATTTATGGAAAAGCAGGAGGATTTCAAATATAAAGGTAATAAAAAATATTACAGTCATATGTCCCGCACAGGTGAGAGGTTGTGCTAGTCTTCCCTCTTGTCGTGAAATTGCTCGTGGAGGGGAGACGCTGGAAAAGATGCCTTTTCTAAAGGGCATAGCAAATAAGAATAAAGATGTGGGTCACTGCATTCAATGGCACCCCTTCAATGACCTGTAGTTAGTCTGGGTAACGAGTGTTGGTCAGAAAGAAGAAATATTGGGGAGTGTGTTGACATCTGTCTAACTCAAAACATGCATGTGGGTTAAGGACATGAGCTGAGGCCCGAGGGGAACATGAACTTCTCAACCAAAGCCATTTGGTTTCTCAAGCCCCCTCTGTGGCTCACCACCTTTCCACAAGTCTGCCTTTTGATTTCGCTCTTTTTGAACTACTTCCCTCTGGAGGCAACCGAGGGAGAAAGAAACCCAATGGAGTAGGAGGAAGAAAATCAGGCCAGGCCATCAGGCTGCGGAGGAGATCAGAGGATACAGGGAAGATCTTCTTTCACATAGGAAGCTGTAGCTTTCGGAGCCATGGAAGGTGTGGGGCCAGACCAATGCTTACTGACAATCCATTTTTATCTGTCTACATCTTGGCCACCTTTCTGTATTTATAGTTCAGCCCAGCCAGGGGTCCCCGAAAGTATAAGGGACCAGAAAGAGTTTTATTCTCAGATCTGGGTTGGGGTGCTCTAAGAAGAAAGGTAAACTCTAATTTCTTCCTCAAAAGAGCTCTTTCCCATAGGAAGGATTTGCTCTAGTTTTTAAGGGAACAAGCCAAGAACCCGAGCAACCTTAGCTCAGGGTTTAGGACCTTCTAAAAGCCGGGTGTGCACCATGGGAGGTTTATTTCGTGCTGGTCTTAGCCCACAGTAGGAAAGTCCTGGGGCGCGGCGTGGGGGTGAGATGGAGCCCAGAAGGGAGGTTGGAGGTCGGCTACTGCCCGAGTCGCAGGAGAGAAAGTGCTGCCAATACCTATTCTAGAAGCAGCTTACTCTCCAGGGAGGTAAGGACACACTTCTCTAGGGTTTCAAAGGGAAGGACAGGAGGGGGGTATGCCTGAGGGTGTAGCCTCAGAGAGCAGGGCATAAAACACAAACGCAGTGGCCCTGCGGTATTGTCTAGATGACTGTGTTCTGCACTTTGGAGTTTCACAAACCGTGTTAGGGAAAGCCACTGCAAAGCGAGGCCCTAAGCCTTTCCATCAGGCAGCCACTTCACCCCCCAGCAAAGTGCAAAAAGCATATTTTACTCATGTGAAACCATCAGGGGAAAAGTATGCGTGAAAAAATAGCAAGCAGCGAGTGGATGTGCTTTACAGAATAGCAGACTGGTAATTGCAGACCAAAAAGCTTTTTCCTCCGCAGAGCCTGAACACTAATGCAGGCATTGTTCCACCCTCCTCCAGACACCTCGTCACGCGCTTTAGTGCCTCGGAACATTTATACCTATTAGGGTGTCATCATCGCAGCTCTTGACAAAGCCTCCAAATTATACCTTTTATGATTCTGTTATTCTTTTCATGCCACAAAGTCTCATGCTGTGCGCTAACTTAAGGCAATTAACTTTATCAGCAAGAAAAGCGAGAACTGGCCTTAATTTTTTTCTTGCCTGATGCTGAAATTGCCCGATCGCTCAGTCAGCATCGCCCTCAAGCGCCACCTTCAGGCCACCCTGGGCACTGCTGTGGCCATTTTTGGCCACCTCAGCTTTGTGAGCTGAACCAGACAATCCCTGTCCTTAAGGATATGGTACCAGAACCTTCTGAGAATTCTGGAGACTCCTTTTCCCTGGAGACTTAATTATTTTATAATTACCAAATAGTAAAGGGCATTTTTAATGTTTAACTTGGGGGCTCCAAATGGAAAACGACTGGACTGTGAACTCAATTCAAATGAAAAACTGGTTAGACTTATATGTATGTCACTGAGGTTCCCGGCTAGATGACTGGATTTATTAGATATTTAATTAAAATCCAAGGCAATCCAGGTTCCTTATTTTAGCTATTAATTTTAATAACTTCCCAAACTTCAAACTTGGCCTTTCTCTCCAATTTTATTATTTTATTTTATTATTATTTTTTAAATATATCTTTTTATTGATTTCAGAGAACGGAAAGCAAAGGAAGAGAGAGAGATAGAAACATCAATGATGAGAGAGTCACTGACCGGCTGCAGCCCGCAACCCGGGCATGTGCCCTGACCGGGAATCGAACCCCGATTGCTTGGATCCTAGGTTGATGCTCAACCACTGAGCCACACCCGGCCGGGCCCCAATTTTATTATTTTAAAACCAAAACCTGGCAATTATTTATCTAGACAATAGGGATTCTGATAAATAAGGAAAAAGTTAATTTATCATAACCTTAACAAACTACCTTTCATTAGTTAGAAACTGTTTAGATCTGGATTTGCAAAGCAGGATGGAGATCAGATGCATTCAAAAGAAAAAAGACCACTGTATATATTGAAACTTTTTTTTTCATAAACCTAATGGTAACCACACACAGACAAACAAAAACTGAGACACATAGCTTAAAAAAGAGGAAAGAAGTGTGGAACACCAGCAAAAACAACAGACAGGAACACAAAGGAAAAGAACCGATGGAGGCACAGAGCTACCAGAAAACAAAAGATAAAACGGCTATAGGAAATCTGCATACATCAATTATTAACCTAAATGTAAATGGACTGAGTTCACCAATAAAGAGGCACAGAGTAGCAGACTGGATCAAAAAACAAAACCCAACCATGAGCTGCCTTCATGAGGCATATCTGAGCTGCAAAGACAAAGTTAGACTCAAAGTGAAAGGGTGGAAAATGATTCTCCAAGCAATCAACACCCACAGAAAAGCAAATGTAGCGATATGTGTATCTGACAAAATAGATTTCAAGATAACGAAGGTAGCCGGAGACAAAGACGGACACTTTATAATAAAGGGGACACTACCGCAAGATGACATAACACTTCTCAATACATAAGCACCCAGTCAGGGAGCACTGGACTATATAAAGCAACTACTCACAGAGCTAAAGGGAGAAACTGACAAAAACACAGTCATGGTTGGGACCTTAATACTTCATGGACAGCTCTAGGTAGATCATCCAAACAGAAAATCCATAAAGAAATAATGGCCTTAAGTGACACATTAGGCCAAATGGACATAGTTGACATTTACAGAGCCTTTCACCCCAGAACATCAGATTATACACTCTCCTCCAGTGCATGTAGAACATTCTCAAGGAGAGACCATATGTTGGGTCACAGAACTAGCCTCAGCAAATTCGAGAAGATTGAAATCATATGAAGCATATTCTCTGACCACAATGATTTGAAATTAGAAATCAACTGCAAAAAGGAAGCAAAAAAACTCACAAATATGAGACAAAACAACATGCTACTAAAAAACGACTGGGTCAAAGAAGAAATAAAAGGTGAGATCAAAAGATATATAGAGGCAAATGAGATTGTCAATACGACATATCAAAACTTCTGGGATGCAGCAAAAGCAGTAATAAGAGGGAAGTTTGTTACAGGCCTATCTCAAGAAACAAGAGAAATCCCAAGTAAACAACCTAACATCACATCTTAAAGAACTAGAAAAGGAAGAACAGAAGCAGCCCCAAGTCAGCAGAAGAAAGGAAATCATAAACATCAGGGCAGAATTAAAACAAACAAACTTCTATTTGATTTTTAGAGGGAGAGAGGAAGGGAGAGGGAGAGAGAAAGAGAAACATTGATGAGAGAGTGAAACATCTATTCGCTGCCTCCTGCACACCCCCTGCTGGGGATCGAGCCCACAAGCCTGGCATGTGCCCTGACTGGGAATTGAACCAGCAACATTCTGGTGCATGGGACGACACCCAACCACTGAGCCACACTGTCTGAGGCCCTGGGAACACAGCAGTGAACAAGATGGACAAGTGCCCTGCTTCCAGGGGGCTCACACTTGTGTATGGTGACAATTAGCAAGTCAGACCTTAGTAAATGTCTGGTGGTGATAGAAGAAAACCAGAGAGGGTGGTGGGACAGTGGACCCTTGGGGGGGGGGCTACTTCAGAGACGGTGTCAGGAAAGGACTCTCTGAGGGAAGATGTTGAGTGGAGGCCTGAAGGATAGGAGGGACCTAGCCACTCAGAGAGCTGGGGGAGGGATGTTTCAGACACAGGAAACAGCAGGGGAGGCCTCGGAGGTGGTAACAAATGTAGGGTGTTGAAGGAACAGGGAGAAGGCTAGTTGGCTGGAGCAGAGGGTTAGGGTCCAAGTTCATTCCAAGGGCGCATGTGGAACTTAGGCAAATTTCAGGGCGTGGCTGGGCACCTGTGGTAAAGGTTCCTTAAAGGTAATGTGAGTCGAGAAATTTCCCAGATGTCCTATGAGACGCTCCCACAGTGACAGTGTTGCCTGACTCCACCTGCCCGCCTAAAAGATGCCATCTTCAACTCCAGGGACAGCAACATTCCTCTTAATGTCACCCTGGTCCTGCTTCATTACAAATCCGTTGTTTTCTGAAATACTTTACATGTGAATTTCTGTCCCCACGACAAGGCATAGAATGTGCTTCCTACTCCCCGAGAGCTGTCTTACATTCTCAATTGACAGCAGTTGGTGGTGGTCAGGGGGCATGTTCTGTAGATTCCTGGATGGTGCACAGCATGGCAGGCACTCTTGGACAGTGAGTTCTCCCCTGAGTTCCCCACGTTGAAGATGTTCGGTGACATGAAACTTTATTTTTGCTGATCATTAGTGTGCCCAAGACGATTAGCCTATGTCCCCAGTAAAGAGACTGGGTCCAGCACCTGGGCTCACCACAGCAAAAATTCACCTACTTCCAAAAGTCAGGTGGTTGAGATGATTCCAGCAGTTTTGAGGTGGGGCAAAAACGGGGGACCCCAGGATTCTCCCACTCTCGGTTGGGGAGCTATTTTCTCTCTTATGTAATCGCATGTCTGATAGTTGAACTGTTAGCTTGCTTATGAGTCCACTGAAGCCGAAAAGTGGGAAGCTGGTAGGAAAATGTAAAGATATCAGTATATTGGATATTTCAAGGGGATGCAAAGTTTTCCGGAGAAATTTTTACTAACAGCAGATCAGGAACAAGAGGGAAATGGTATAACTTTACTAACAGAAGCCACGTCTACTTGTAACCAGGAACCAGAGACTGCAGAGGGTCCAATAACCTTGTGCCTTCCTGCTAATAAGGACCAGCAGAGCTCTCTGTTCAGACTCCCTCCCTAGAGCTAAAGTGTGCCTGTGATTAGAGACACTTATTATTCTGGTCATTGTCATGGTGTTCTTTGGGGAAAGAGTAGAGAGGAAAGCTCCCTCCCAGGCTTAGCTGGAGGCCAGTGTGTCCTTAATCAGAAGCCCAGGGACCTACCCTGTAGGACCTGCTGGCCAGAGCAATTCAGAGCTGGGGGCGGGGGGGCAGAGAGGGTGTTGGGGATCTTTAGAGTAAGACAGCTTCCAAGCCACACGGCTGTCATCGGGAGTTTGCAACTACTAACAAGTTTCCTCTTTGCTCTCAGCTTCTTTTTTGCCACTTAGGAAATATGTCAGAGACTTAGCTCTGCAGAGGGATACAGGAAAGATAAAAAAAGGAATGCTTTGTCGTGAGGGCATCATCCCGGAAAGGTCTCCTCTGCCAGTAAGTTTTAAGAGGTAGGAGCAGGAGTGACAACCACCATCGGCATTTTGGGTTTTGTAGTGAATGGTAAAGGTCCATGAAATGAGGGGGTACTGAGCACCCCTCCCTGGCAGCTGCTCCTGCCACCGGACGTCCGGTTGGCCGGAACGTGGTGCTGTGACTTGGACTGCATCTGGAGGGCACAGGTTGTCGGGGCCTGGCTTCCACATCTGGATTGCAGAGCAGAGGAGGGCAGAAGGCCCTACCGCCTCCCTTCCATCTCAAGCCTGGCCTGGAGCAAAGAGCCTCAGCTGCCAAGTTTGGCCAAATGCTGTGCTGTGCTTGGTAGGCCAGGCTGACGACATCTTTTCTGATTTATCTGTTCCTTTCACCCTTCATGCCACGGCTCTGGAAGCACCACCCTTCGCTAGATGAACTGCTGCTGGGAGATGCAGCCAGGGTGCTGGCCAGTCCCGGGAGGCTCGAGACTAGAAGGGAGACGTGAGCAGAACCAGGGGCCGGACTCATCAAGAGGCTGCTCCACCTGGAGCTCTGCTGGGGGCTGTGGCCTCGAGGCTGAAAGCTAACCACTGTGCTGACTCACCATGGCTGCGGCTGAGGAGACAACCCAGCAAGCTGGAGGCTCTCATGAGCCCTGGAGCTGCAAAATGTAGGCCAGCGAGCCTCAGCTGGACGGGGCTTCAGTTACTCAGAAACCAACCTTTTTTCTGTCCTTTCTCCAGCTCTCCTCTATGATCTGGAGTAACAAGGGGCCCAACAGGCCCCTGGGGGACCATGAGACCAGGCCAGGAAACAGGGTGCAGGGCAGGAGCAGCATCTGTCTCCAGGCCTCTCCGGGATTCTGCAAGTTCTCCTGTGCTCTTGTTGGTCTTTCTGCTGTGGCCAAACCCGGGTCTAGCAGGTGCCTGTCTCAGTCCCTTGCTGAGCTTAGCTCCTGCTTCCCAGGGAACTGGAATGACCCTCTCCAGAGTTAGGCAGGCTGCATAATTCAGGGATAAAGGTTGGAGAGTCAAGGGGACAGGAGAGTGGGGGTGGGGGTATAGTCCGCATTGTATTTTCTGTGAATGCCGCCCCTGGAGTACAGCAAAGGAGCCCTAAGACAGGCGCCCAGTGTGCTGCGGCCTCACCCTAGCTGCCCTTGCCAACCTAGTGCCCCTAACATCTTAAATCACCACCTACACTGTCCCTGGCTCATTAAGGCACTAAATAAATGTGTGTTGAATATATAATGGGGTGGTAGACAGAACAGTGGCCTACAAAGATGTTCATGTCCCAATCCCAGAGCCTGGAATATGCTGCCTTACACCGCGAAAGGGACTTTGCAGGTGTGATTAACGTCATGGACCTTGACAGGGAGAGGTGTGGGTTATCCGGGAGTGTCCATTCTAATCACACCAGCCCTGAAAAGTAGACAACCTTCCCTGGTGAAGGCAGAGAGAGAAATGTGACTCTATAGGGAGAGTCAAAGAGATGGCAGTGTAAGAAGGATTTTACACCCCATTGCTGGTTCAGAGATGCAAGAGGCGACATGCAAGGACCAGAGAGAATCTTTTAGGAGTTAAGGGTGACCTCAGCTGACAGCCAGCAAGGAAACAGTCCCACAGTCCCATGGTTTTGCCAACAACGGAATGAACAAAGAAATGATTCCTCCCCTAGAGCCTCTACGAAGGGATGGAGCCCTGCTGATGCCTTGATTGTCATCGGTGAGACTCATGGGACTTTTGGCCCACAGAACTAAGACGTATTTGTGTTTTACATTGCTAAAGTTATGGTAATTGTTATGGCAACAATAGAAAACTAATACAAATGGCTACAGAGTGAAGTGTACGTCACAATTGATCATAATTTTCTTGCTTCGGGCATGCCCAACTTCCTTGGTGGCTGCCAGTGGTAGAAATGTCCTTTTTCATGGTTGGGTGGGTCCTGGGGGTAGGGAGGGCATTTTCCTGGTCCGACCTGTATGCTCCCTGGCACATCTGGTTTCCCTTCGCTGCTGGTATCTGCTGCTGGCGTCCCCGCCTGCCTGGCCCTTGGGGTGGATTCTGCCAGAGGCCGGTCTCAGGAGACACACAGGGCTCCCCTGCTTCCTGCTGCTTCGGAAGCAGCTGCTGGGCCCGCACCCCAGGCAGGTGTCTACACCCACGCCCCAGGCTTCCCTCCTCCAAGTGTCCCCCTGAGTTTGGCAAACTGTCTCGGGTTCCAGCTATGCCTCTGGACCAGTGTGGGTCCAAAGGATCTGGTGGACCTCCTCCAAGCAGCATCGCTTCCTAGGAAGCCCGGATGTGGCTTCTGGCCCCTGCCTTCTGCCCCACTTCCTGTCGCCCCATGACACAGTGGCACAAGTGTCAGTGGGGCTGCAGCTGGGGGGGAGGGCACGTTATCTTCTCTCCTCAGATCTTTAGTGGGAGTCCTGCTTCCGTCTCTCCTTCTCTCCACCCAGCTAGGGACAAAGCCTGCGGGTTGATGTGGGTGTGATGGGGCCGGCAGGAGAGAAGCTACGAGCCCCTTCGTATTAGCTCTTCTCTCAGACTTTTCTCTCCCGCTCATGGTTAGTCTCCTTTACAGTTCCCACTCTAGGAGGAGGAATAAAGAGGTCAATCCTGTTCCCACACATTCTAATTTCTGCTGTTTATTAACTCACGGATGGTTCCGTTTCCCCTGTACCTGGCAGTTTGATCTAGACTTGAGTTTGATCTAGACTTTGTTATTAGCAGTCTTTGTGGGGTTGGTAGCAGAGAAAGAGAAAAGAACAGGTAATTTGATCCCAGGGGCTCTTTGTGTGCAAAATTAAAACCAAACCACAAGCTTACGAGTGGATGCTGTGTCCTAGCAACCAGGGTGGCAGTGGGACAACTTTGCCCAGGGCTGTCCCTCAGGCCCATCTCAGTGCCCTTCTTAATCATGCAGCTTGGATTTACTCTGTCCCCTGCTTCCTCTGGGCCTCAGTTTCTTTGTTCTAGACCAGGAGGAATTCGGGGCATAAAAGAATCCAGTCCTGATAGGTGGTTGATGCTTTCTGCCTGCTGTCTCCTCAAGGTTCATTATTCAACCTGTTGCCTCAGGGTCTGCAGGTGGCCCTTTGGGGATGGACCCATGAAATGCCTGGGCTTGCTGTTCTGGGAGCCACCTCAGTATTCTGTGGAGATAAGCCCTGGCCCTGACTTCTACGTTTGGCCTGGAAAGTCCTTTATCAAACCTAGAATCAGAACTAGGCAGAGTGAACAGAGCCCCCTGGGGTTCCTCTTATGGTTACCCAGAGAGGAGAACCAGCCAGTCCTGAGGTTACAGACAACTGAGGTCACTTATTTCAGTTCATTCGCAGCCTCCTGGCTCAGTTCCCTCCACCAGGACCTCAAAATCTGAAGGTTCCTCTTTGGGTGGTGAGGATGTCACGTTTAGGTGAGATCAACATTGGGCAAAGCAGTGGAGCCCATCCTTGGGCCGCTGTCTTTTGTGTGCAGTGTCCAAGGTGGAGGGCCTTGGTGAGAAGGACCCTGTGCCCCTGGAGCCTCTGTTTACTGAGTGCTGACTGTGCCCAGATGCTGCACTGGGTTCTCTATGAGCATTACCTCCTTTCATCCCACAGCAACCTAAGGAGGGAGATGTTCGCTTATCCTCTGGAGAGGGAGGTGCGATGCCTTGGGCATCAGCTTGGGGCCATGGCCACAGTCAGAGTGCTGGCTCCAATCCCCAACCTCGTACTTTGTGGCTTTGGATGAGGTCGAGAGTTGCTCTGAGCTTCAGGTTTCTTATCTATGAAATGGTCCCCTAATTCATAAAGTTGTTATGAGGATGAAATGAAGTGAAATAGCTGATTAATAATGTCCTCCATCCCCACCGCTCAATGCAGAAAAAAACTTTGGCATGGTCCTCAATAATTTGGGGGCCAACAGCAATTTCAACTAAAGGTAGTTGGGTAGAGTCCCATTCAGTGTATTTTAAAGCCTTTAAGCCTCTTTCCTCCCAGGATAATTCAACAACATTACCAGGGGCATGGTCCTACCAGAGAGACACGTCCTCTCCCTATATTACCCCCACCCCAAAGGGGCGGGCTCCAGCTGTGGAGGGCCGACAGGAGACTCCTTTGACTTTCCACATGTCTGACCTGTCTCTGGTCTTACACAACTTTCTTACTGATTTTGTGGATGTGGTGAATTCAGCTTTTTGCTAACCTTTCAGTGAAATAACGTCTAACGGCAGTCCTTTGCATTTTCCATGCTCTGTATTCCCCATAACTCCATTTTTTTTTTCAGGGCTGATTTTGGCTTTCATATTTTCACCAACAGGCCTAGGTAAGTTTTGCTCTATGGTTTATCTTGCCTACTCCAGGCCTCTTGAATGACAGCACCCGACACTGTCAAGCTGATCATACTATTAAGAGTAAAACTGCCACCTAGTGGTCATGGGTGGTGTGACTGCCCTTTCATGGACACCCTTGTTACTGACTGGTAACTGAAACAAAATTCAGAGTTGGTGGTTTTCTTTTAAACTAACCTAGAAGGTGTGATGTGAATCAGACCAAACAACATATCTGTTTTAAAAATCAGATTGACATTCACCAGGTTGCCAAACTGGTACATTACATTTTTTCTTTGAATTAAGTTAAATTCAAATGAAGTCACACAACCAACCAATAAACCACATAACCCAAACAACAAAAGGAATGGCTGTTTTCATGTATCCAACCCATATCTACCTGATATCATTGTATTTAACCTGGTCATTAATTAACAGGAAAGGAGCAAAGGGAAGGCCAAATAGACGCATGCCCAGTAAAGTCTGGGTGACGTTAGGAAAGGTACTTGTCTGTCAGTAACACCTGGGACAGGTCATTGGCTAGGATGGGCATGGCCATTGCAAGGGTGTGAAATCTGAGACGCATGAGCTCCTAAACAACGGAGTTCCCCCTCTTTTGCTGCTCATGCCTGACTCCTGGCTTGTGGGGCTCTCAGGCTCTGCACTTGTCCACCCGGTGCACAGCCATGTGGACCCCACACAATGGACTGATGGACTGGAACTAGTCTGATGCCTTGCTGGACCCAGCTCCACCATGGAACGGAAACTCTGGACACTAGTTTGTTCCTAGCTCTGTTGAATCCCCAGCTACACCTCTTCTGGGACTGGTTTAAGGGAAATGGGACTTTGCAAACCAAGGGATGTCATTCCACACAAATAAAGCTTCCTACCACATCTCATCCTCCCATGCGGGCCTCTGGAAATGCTTATTCCAGTGGTAGTCCAAGAACCCCACCCCCACTAGTAACGGAGAAGGGCAATCCACGCATTCTCCAATAACTTACTTCGTGCTGGGCTGGATCTGCTCAGCACTCAAAGCTGAGTGGGCGGCAGAGCAGCTCATCACAATACACTTTGGTGATTTAAAGTCAGGTAAAGGAGAAGATAGCAGGAGACCACAAAGAAGACCCGCTTACTCTGTAGAGCAGTGACATCTGAGTGGAGTGGTTAAGGAAGATTAGATTTTGTCACGTAGGAGCAATAGAAGACCCAAAGGGACTCCACCTGATTGAAGGAAGAACACATGCAATGCCCAGGGTGAGTGGAAGAGAAGGGTGAGCCTGGGTGCTGGCGAGATGTGTGGTGTGACTGAAAATATAACTCAGCCTAAAGCCTTGTACGAACAATGCATTTGTTGACCACATATTTGTGTGTGTATTGGCTTCCTATTTCATTCAGAATAGGTATACAAAGGTAAGAGTCATTGAGAGAAATTTAACCAGACTCAGGAATCTCAGAGGGAAGGTGGAGATGGGTGGGTAGGTGGGAAGAGATTAACCAAAGAACTTATATGCATATGTGCATAACCCATGGACACAGACAGTAGTGTGGGGAAGGCCTGAAGTGGGGGGCGGGTGTGGGGTAGAGGGGGTCAGTGGGGAAAAAAGGGGACATCTGTAATACTTTCAACAATAAAGATAAATTTTTTAAAATGTGGAAGCATGTTGTTTGTAATGTCAGTCTCCACAGATTGGTCTATAGATTCAAAGCAAACCCAGTAAAAATCCGATCAGGTTTTTTCTTTTGTGGAAACTGACAAGATACTTCTAAAATTCATTTAGAAATGCAAGGGGCCACTAATAGCCAAGACAATTAAAGCCGTCCCATAAGCTTGCGAGTGGATACTGTGTCCTAGCCACTAGGGCGTCAGCAGGACAGCTTTGCCCAGGCTCTGCCTCCTCAGGCCCATCTCTGTGCCCATCTTAGTCACACAACTCAGATTTACTTGGTCCCTGGCTTCCTCTGGGCCTCAGTTTCCTTATTCTAGGCTGGAAGTAATTCGTGGCATTAAAAATTCCAGTCGTGATAGGAGGTGGTTGGTCTCCTCAAGGTTCATTATTGGATCTGTTTCCTCAGGGTCCATGGGTGGCCTGTTGGACGGCTTATATTACCAGAAATCAAGACTTACAATAAAATTAAAGGAATTGTTAGAAAACTGGCAGTATCTACTAAAAATGAATATATGCCCATCCACTGACCCAGCATTTCTACTCCTACCTACACGTCCAACAAAGATGTGTGTGTGTGTGTGTGTGTGTATATATATATATAAAATAAAATATGTTTTTATTGAGTTTGAGAGAAAGAGGAAGGGTGAGGGAGAGAGAGAGGAACATCAATGAGAGAGAAACATCGATCAGCTGCCTCCTCCCACTGGGGATTGAGCCCGAAACCTGGGCATGTGCCTTGACCAGGAATCAAACCAGTGAACTCTTGCTTGGTTCATGGGAGGATGCTTAACCCCTGAGCCACCCCGGCCAGGCGATGAATATATATTTAACAAAAACTTATATTAGTTTGCTAAAAGCAGCACCATTCATAATAACTCTGCTCTGCGACTATTCAAGTGCTCGACACTGTGGTGCTTTGCACAGTGGAATTCCACTGGGCAGTGAGAATGACATGTTGGTAACTACACACCACACTCTGACGCGTTCCACACAGCGATAAGAGAAAGAAGCCAAACTCAAAGGGATACATACTGTACAATCCCCATTAAGAAAGCACAAAAATGGCCCAAACTAATTGTGGTGACTGACTGTAGCATTAGCTCCGACTCTTCATCTTCCCCGATGTCGGTGCCCTTCACCATGTGGCTGCAGGTCCTCTCACTGAGGATGTGGAGGCATTTCCCCAGTGGGGGGAGGACCAGGGGGAAGCAAGTAAGGCATTTAACCTGGGCACCAAGTTTAAGGGGCTGCCTAAAACCTCGGTAGCCAAGAAAAATAAAATTTGAATGCAATGTTGTTATTTTTAAAATCAAAGCCAATATAAAAAAAAATGCATGGTGAAAAAAATAGCAAAATTTCTAATAAAGTCAGGAACTGACCCTGCACCAGCACGGCTCACTTTACGGGCCTCATGCTAACCCTGGCTCTGTCAGGCCCTGTGTTGCATAAACCGGAGGCTTGCACGTTTCTCTTTCTGTCAGTTCTCTTACCCTCTGCCATCGCCGTGGCCATGCCCTGGCTGGCCTGCTGGGGAGAGCTGTGCCCCATCCCTGCACGTGGGAGCCGGCTCAGCCGGGATCAGCCGAGTTGCCTCTACAACCACCCCAGGCGAGTGAACCATGAAGTCTTGATTTTGTGTGGCACTGAAGTTTTGTGGTCGTGATA
Source organism: Miniopterus schreibersii (assembly GCF_964146895.1). NCBI lineage: Eukaryota > Metazoa > Chordata > Mammalia > Chiroptera > Miniopteridae > Miniopterus > Miniopterus schreibersii. The sequence continues at coordinate 141,474,434 of NC_138101.1, forward strand.
CAGCAACAGCCAACTGATACACTTAACTATGTAGTTAAAAGTCGGGATGGTGGTTACTCTTGGGGAGTGAGTAATGTCTTGAAGGGGGTGTGAAGTGTGCTTCTGAGGTGCCTGTAAGTTCTGTTTCTCCATCTCGGTGCTAATTACACAGTTGTGTTCAGTTTGTGAAAATTCATTGAGTTGTATATTTATGATCTGTGCATTGTTCTATATTTTTATTACATTTGAATACAAAAATTTAAAAATAGAGGAGACGTGGCCCCTACCAATTTTTCAAGGACAATTTACTGAGATCAGACACACAAAAGAAAACTTACAAGCATCAAAGACTGAAACAAAAATCCAGAATAAATTAAATTCAAACGAGTTTTCAGAAAATCTGTGAAATTACTTATTTTAAAATCCGCCCACTATTACTTATAAGGAATTATAGATAATTATTTGGACCTTTATTTTTAGACTCTATAAGGCCCAGACAAAATAAAAACATAATATTTTCTGAACCAGTATTTCATTTGACTTGAGTTCTTGCTAAATTCACCTTTACATTTAGCTTTAAATTGACCTCATTTCAATGAAAAGGATAATTATGATAATCATTTTTTTTTTCAACCATATATTGTGGCTGCATGGAAGATCAGAAGACATATTTTCTATGCACAGAAATTAGATACAATTATCATTCAGCATCAATTGCTTAAGGAGCCCCGTATTATCTCTCTCTCTGCCTGTCCTCTGTCATTGTCGCCCACCTGTCTGTCCCTTAGGACTGACTCTGAAGTGGATGGGAAGATCCTGTCATCAACTTGATGTCAAAGAACAAGCACGTCTGCTTTCAGATTGAGATAAAAGGGGAAAATATGCATCTAAATAACAGACCCTGTGATTTCTTAACTGCATCGCTCAAAGGAATAACATCTATTTGTTTCTCTCTCTCACACACATTTATGTTGTGATCTTTCTGGAGAAAACAAATTCCTATTTAGTGTCAAATTTTCTACCTAGTCCAGGTGCTGGCTACTCCCCGGCCCTGACAGCATCATGCCTCAACTTCCACAGCAGACGAGGGCCAGGCGCACAGCCGAGAGCCTTAACTACACAAACACATTGAAACTTCCCCGTGGGGACATTCAAGCATCCTCTCCTTTTTATAGATGAAAACAATAACCCAGAGACGTTACACACTTGGCTGAAGTCACACAGCGATCAACTAGCAGAGCGCACGCTAGACCCCCGCGAGCTGCCTGGCTCTTCCACCACCGCCCGCCTTCACACTGCACCGCGAGCGCAGGACTTCACAGGAGCTGTGAGAAAGCCTTTCTTAAAGCGAATATCTCTTTTAGACACAGGGCTACCTCTCCCTGATTTACAGCTGGCGTAAATCAAAATTTTTATGCACATCGGGTTTGCTTGACGTGGGAAGGGACATACCGACAGTATAGATTTATAATAAATGAGATCATTCTGAAATTAATGACTGAATCTTTTTAAAAATGTATACCTCTTGCCTACTGTTCTGTTTGGACTGTCCCATGCTTTCTGCTCGCTGATCGTTTCGGAAACCTACGTCTCATTAGCTACAGATGAAGGCCCTTCAGGACGGACGCGGCTCACTCTCTGCAGAGCTGCTGCGGCGCCCGGCGCCTGCTAGGACGGGGTGTGCTCCGAGGGCCTGACTAATGGCACCGAAGCAAATGTCCCAGAGCTTAGCAGAGAGCCCGGAGAGAAACAAAATAAAATTCAGGAAAATGGTGTTCTGTGAAAGTGACTGGCGCTACATATGTAAGTTCCACCAACAGTTTCATTGACAGGGAAACAACAATGGTATTTCTGGGTGTACATCTCTTCACCCGTTTGGCTGCTTCTGTATCTCCTAGTTGCAGCAGCTTTCATTCTCTTGCTCTCTCCTCCCGGCATGAATAAAAAGCAGAGTCACAGAAAGTTTTAGATCATTTGACAGACCCCACTGAAGTCTGTTTCATTCCCCTCCCTGCGCCTCACGGAGCCCCACGGACTATGCTCATCCCTTCCTTTCTCAAAAGGTTGGATTGTGAGCTCTCAGGCAAATGGGGGGAAATCTAGAGATTCCCGCGAGCCCCCTAATCCCTGCTCTGCTCCATGCCCAGTGAGAAGGTGTTTCTGGGGAGACTGTCCTGGGCTCACATTCCTCTCTCAGTCATGGCTAAGGAGACACAGCCAAAACAATTCTTGAGTGCCCCAGTGATGACCTGTGCTAAGGCCGTCTGTCGTCTCCCTTGTAATTCCTATCATTAGGAATTGCAGTTCTTGTTTGGTCTAATCACCTTCAGTGGCAACACATTCTTAATAAAATTAGTCACCATTTCCCCCCCCAAAATTCAGCTAACATCTATGAGCTTCCCTCATGGACAAAGGCCTATTCTAGGTGCCCCGGGACATGCAAGGTGAGCATTCAGCTCTGACCTCTGGACATCGGAATCAGATGGACAGGCAATTGGGCAACACACCAGGCAATCAACTCTAATACTGTGACACGTGGACTCTGGTGCGGATGTGAGAATGGGATACTTAAAGGTGAGACAGACTAATTGTAATAATACAGGGGGGCCCTTTCTTGGAAATAGGATTCATGGATCACTTTGAAGAAAGTGTGCCTCCTTTCAATTCTCATCTCAAGTTCTGGCTTTTATTAATTTACTCCCAGTTTGCTGCTGGTGCATTTAATTAATCTTCCAGCCTCCAGCCCTGCTCCAGTGGGAGCCTTCTGGCTCCGCGCCACAGCAATTGCTCTGGGTGCCCAGAAAGGCGTTGGGCCAGAGAGGTTCCTCCTTTGGTAACTGTGTGCACCCCAATCCCCATCACCCAAGATAATGTTTTCCTGGTCAGACTTTGGTCCACGAGAAAATGATCCTGACTTTCATAGTTCATTAGGAAAGGTTTTGGGGAAGAAAGCAGTCAAAGATTATATACAAATTGAATTGTGTCTTCATTCGAAAATAGTGTACCCTAAAGAAAACCTGTTAACTGTAAGCAAGCTTTTGCAGTAAAGAATGCTTACCTTTGGGGGTCTGGAGGTGAAGCCGCAGCTCTGGGAAGCAGTGCTGACCGACAACGCCGGGGTTCCGAGCGGGCCACCCTTCTCAGTGAGACACAGCCGTGATCCTCCGAGGGTCCCACCTTTGAGGGAGCCTGAGCTTACAGGCTCGCGGTTGCATTTACAATCGCTCGGAGCGGTTCTTGGGTTCCAGCCCTAAAGATTCTGTTGCAGTAGCTCTGAAAGTAGGACCTAAAAATCACTTTTCAAAAAGCTCTCCAAGGGAGTCTGTGTAAGCAAGGTTTGGAAACCAGCGTTGCAGGGACCGTGTGATTGGCAGGTTCAATTCCTGGTCATTAGTGGTGCTGGAGTCAAGCTCTCAGGTGATTTCACTCTCCCGAGTGCTCTTACCCACATGATATACAGCTGATTCAGGGGAGAAACGATGGTTTGCTGGGCAGGGAGGGTAGTGGTCACCATGTGTCCGTTGGGTGTGCTTGGCTTGTTTCTGTTTGACAGAATATTTCCTGTGAATATGACACACCGCCAGGAAGTGAGAGGGCACATACACTATGCAATATTAAGTGATATTAGAGAAAGAAATCAACCATATTGTCGCCGTCTTTATACATCCCACTTTCCCCTCATTCCTATCTTTCCATATGCTTGTGACTATGACTTATACTCTATACTCCTGCTAGTGTTTTACTGGACATTTTCTCACATTGTTATGGAGGCTTTTCTTATTTTTCTTTCTAACAGCTGCGCGTTCTTGCCAGCTCTTCGGGCACCTGGGTTTACACCACACTGGTGGATTTGAATATTTGGCACCCATAAATGTCCTGGGGACTGTTGGGGCGGCTACGCTCACACTTTCATATTTCAGGTATAGTTCATTGACACCATTGCTGGCTTCGTGTACCTGAATGGCCTGAAAGTCCCCAAGAAGCATTGGGCTGTTCCCTGACAGGCCTCACTCTCTGAGTGCAGCACCCAGAGGTGACCAGGAGATGGTGCTGTGGACCAACTTCTTCCCCACATCCCCAGCACAGGTAGTTTTCTGAGAACCCAGCGAAAATAAGGTAACTTTCATTCCTTTCCTCTCGGGGATAGTAAACTACTCACATCCACACGCTAAATGAAATCTTTAAAATAAAAAAGAAACTTTTAGCTAGGGATGAAGGACGGTGATGAACTGACTTTGAACCCTGCCCTAAGGCCCTGAGATCTGAACTTCTGGAGGAAGGAGGTAAGGAGTTGGGTGTTTACTGGTATCTTCCGGTTGCTAAGAAGGAAGTTAAAGAAAATGTTTGAGGAAGTCTGGACACCAGTCTGGGGCTTCCTGCTGCTCTAAAAGCAGCACAGATAAGTGATTTCAATATACATGGAGTTCCAAAAATCCATGTATTTTATGCCGTCCTTGGTTTAACCATGAAAATGTCAGGCAAAAGTTGCCATCTACAAAATCAGCATAAGGAAAACATCTGATGCCAAAGGCCATAATGTTTTGCCCAAGCCTTTTGTAACCACGAATGCAGTTGGCTCACTTTCCTAGCATTCTGAGATAATGCTCAGACTGTTTGGTTTTCCTCTTGTGTATTTATAACTTCTGGTATTTGTAGTTAGAATGTGGCCTGCTGGAATGAATTTTCATTTCCGATACACATGCAAATAACATGACCATGACCCTGTACAATTCCCACAGACTGTTTTAAAAATAGGGTGTTGTTATCCCAGAGGTGGGGTCCCTGCATTATCCCTAAGAGTGTCTGAGCCAATTAGCTCAGTTGGTTTGAGTGTGGCTGCGAGACATCCAAGGTCACAGTAACCGTCTGTGGCAAGATCAGTCCCGTTAGAGACGAGAGAGCCTGTGTCTTCCAGGCACCAAGAGGAATGTGCTCTAATCCAGGCAGTATGTGAGCTATTGGTAACATGGAAAAATATTATAATGAGCCTGGCTCAGTGTTCCTTGATGCTTAACAGAAGCCACTCAGTGACGCCATCATCACCAGCAGAGCCATTTTTGTCTACATAGAGCAACCCCTTCCTAACAGTGAAGCTGATTCAGTTTTGTCTGTGTGTCTCTTCAGGTGACTATCTGTGTCTCCTAAGTTTTTAACAATCACACATGACAATTAGGAAGAAATGGACAGACCACTATGCCTTCTGATAGAATCAGAAAACAGCTTAATACTGAGTGGACAGTTCTCCCACTGGAGGGCCCCCTTCAGCTGCAAAAGTTTAGGAAAACTGCAAAACAGGTCTTTCATCATTTTGCATGCTGTCCGTGGGGTCTCTGTAGGAGCCTCGGTGATCCAGACATATACTTGAGATTTATAGTTGTTTACTTGGGAAGCAAAATCTCCTAGTAACTGGAAAGGGATTTTTCATATAAAGAAAAAATATTTGTGTTCTATCGAGATGGGGAAGAGAGTGCCTTCCTGAGCCCAGTTTCTGCTGCTGGCTGGGTGACTGTCTGGTGCATATATAATAGTTCACATTCACTGACCAAGGGGCAGGCTCTGCGCTGGGCACAGTACAAATGTCATTCCTTTTAATGCTCACAAAACTGTGTGAATAGGCACTATCATTATCTGCATTTTTAAGGATGAAGAAATAGGCTCATCAAGATGAATTACTTTCTCTGGCTACTGAATGGCAGGCTAAGTAAGTCCCAGGCCATGTCCTCAAACACCATCCTATCACATTCAGCCTATAACTTATCAGAAACAACCTAATTTCAATCTGATTCCTTTTTTTTTTTTTTTCTAAGCAGGGTTACACACTTGTAATTCTGTAAGTGAGGAGTAGGCCCCAATTTCTGCGTTCAGATGGATATGCCTTCTCAGTTCGCTTCCACGGGCTGCAGGCGTGTAGGGAGGCCGCCTTCACGGTTCCGTCAGCAGGTAGCAGGTGTGGAGGGCCGTTGACAATCACAGGGTCAGTGTTCCTGTTTGCTAGCAACCCTGCCTGTGTGTATAACATCTCTCCTTGGAATGTGAGGCTACCTTTCCTCTATTGTTCTCAGCTTGGGACTCTGTCAAAAATTCTAGACAACAGGAAAAGATCCATTCGGTATTTTGTAACAGTGGAATACTCCACTCGTCTTAGTGCTCAGCAAAGTCCTGTACTTAACAGGAAATGCCACCCTGAGAGGGCATTCAGGGTTCCATCTACTGTTACGTGAGAATGAGAGGGCGTTCAGGGTTGTATCTATTGTTTCTTGAGCATATTCTCTGGGGTCTTGTCCTTTCAAATTGATACCGTTGTAATAACCTGGTTATTAATGAACAGGAAAGGAATAAAGGGGAGGCCAGATAATATAAGCATGACATTTATACAGCTTTGCCAGGAAGCTGCAATTTAACACTCTCTGGGTCTACTCCCTGCAGATGGCTGGGGGAAGGGACTGGACAATAGACACAAGCCCAGTAAGGTCTGGGTGACTTGGGGAGGTGCTTGCCTGTCAGTTAGACCTGGGAATAGGGCATTGGCCAGAGTAGGCGTGGCCACTGCCAAAACCCCACTGCCACTAGCAACAGAGAAATTCCACCCATGCAATTCTCTGATAACAAATGTATCTTCCTTATATCTTAAAACACACACACTATTCTTACATAGAAAAATTCTTGCTTAGTTAATTACCAAGAGGATACATCTTTCTCCAGACCATCTATACATGAAGCTTTAAAGCAAAACATAAATAAAGAAGAACTGGTTTTAAATATTTAACTTAGGTGCATGCTTTTAGAAGTGTGGACCCTACGGCTGCTCCCTTCCTTTGCGTGCTCATGGTCATCTCCCTGTGGAGACCTGCTTCTTTAGGAGTGTCTGCCTTGGGGAGACAGGGTGGCCCTTCGCTGCGGGGACTTGGATAATGGGGACGTCATTGTAGGCAGGTGGGGAAGGTTCCATAGAAGTTGGACATGAGTTGGACCTTGAAGGAGGTGCATAATTTGAACTGATAAAAAGGTGCAGTGGGGTGTATCATGTAGAGAAAAAAGATGAGCCAAGAGTAAGTGCTGGAAGTGAGCCTATTGGTATAGCCTAGGAAGCCTGAGAGGGGTAGAAGGTTATCTGTATGGACTGGAAGTAGGGACATAGTTTAAGTGGATGAAGAATGGGACGTTAATGGAGGGAGCAGTGGAGTTGGCAGGGTAGCAATGGCAGTATTTCAGTGTGGACTGACCTTTGGAAACCATCTCTTCCAAACCTCACTCCTTATGGCTGAGGAGATGGAGATTCAGAGTGGGAGGCAACTCTCCTGGGTCTCACAGGGTGTCAGTGGCAGAAGGGTCATTCAGTACTTGCTCCTTAGTACATTCCTGCCTCTGTGCTTGGTCTGAGCATACGCATAAAGCAAAGCCACTGTAGGTCAGGAAGCTGAGAGCTCTGTCATGACACAGCAGTTTGCTAGATGTATTGAGCAGGGAGAAAACAGAACATCAGAAGCAGGGCTATTATCAGAAGGAGGGCTATTATTACTGTATTAAAGCTTGAGATGTGTGCTGTAGCCTTGCCTGTTGACTTGGGGACAAAGGAGATAGTCATATATTAAAGGAGAAGTTGGTAGGATGCAATATAGGAACCAGAGGAGAGAAACATAAGCTGATTGCAAGTTTCAAATTTTAGGCTCTTATAGAATAGTGTCAAGGGAGCAAGACGGGGAGATTCTGAGTTTGACCTTGGTGAACAGACTTGGTGACAGCAGGAAATAGTGTTCATCTAATGAAAATTAATTGAATGCCTACTGTGAGCTATTGTGCTAGGTACTGGATAAACAAGTAATATGTTCTTGGCCTGGGACCTCCTGGAGCTCTCATTCTGGTGTTTCCAGATGGAGAAACCTGGCCTTAGGTGAGAGGCACCCCCTGGAGCGATGGCTCTGGAGGGAGCCACCCACCACTGTGGTGTTTGGCAGGTGGCCACGCTGAAGTGGTGAGTAGGGAGTAAAGAGCGGAGGGTGAGGACATAGTCTGTGGACCCCTCTTGTTGTAGGAAAGATACCATCATTATCAACATGTTATGAGTTTTAAGCCCATTGTCCTAAGAGTTTTCCCCTCTCATTTCTTTATATTTAAATCAATTATTTGAGCTTACCCCCCTCGAGTTCTCTAACATTCAAGGGAATAAAGTCAATGATTAAACAGGCTGTGAATGGGGTGAATGTGTCCTCTGACCCAGGACAGACTTTAATTATATTTAAAAAATTCCCCCGGCTCACCGAACCAGCACCAGCACCTTTTGTTGGTTTCATTTGTCAGGAATCGTCAAGCTTGGCCCTCGTTCCACCAGGTGGGGTTAAGTGCTAAACCTTATCTCTCTTTTTTGCTCTCTAGTTTTAACCCAAGCTTGGACTGGCCTTAGGTTAGATTAGGAAATTCTGACCAGTGGGATCCTAAGGAATTTAAGAGGTTAAGGGCAGGCCTGGGAGCATCCCCCATAATCTCCTGATTTAAAAGCAAAGATAGTTGTCTCGAAGTTAAGAGAAAATCTTTTTGAATGTTAATACTAAAATTATTATTGATTTACATTTGCAAGCCTTATTTACTACTTCATTATGTTATGATGTTTAATTCTGTTAAACTTAAAACTTCTAAAGAACTCACAGAAGCAATCACAATGTAAATCTTACAGATAAGAGATCTGTGGTGGCAGTCAGACCTGAGAACCAAGGGCCAGGTACAGAAGGTCACCTGGGTGAAGAGCCCCAGGTGCCTCTCAAGGGACAATTGTAGGGTGGGACCTCGTCCCCAGGATGACCTTTCCTCCTCTAGCATATCGCTGGTCTTGTCTTGTGGTTTGGACCCCTGACCTTTCATATTGCTGATCATGAACCCCTGACCTTTCCTCCCTAGATATAACATCTAGGCCTGGCTTGTATTTCAGCTCCAGGCCCAGAAAAGCAGCAAAACCAGATAAGCAACGCCAAGGCTGACCTCAGGACCAGCTGCATTGAATAATGACCCCCTGCCTGGCACCAACCAACCAATCAGTGGAGATACCAACCCTGAAAGGACACACTTGGAAAGCTGCTGAATATTCTATTAAGATCTTCCCCTGGGACCTGCCCTAAAATCTTTATCCTTGAAACCCTTAGGATGGAGGACCCAGTGAGCTCTCTCTCCTGGGAGCATGCCCTTGCCTTTCCCTTTCCCTTCCCCTTCCCCTTCCCCTTTCCCATCCCATTCCCTTCCCTTCCCCTTTCCCTTTCCCCTCCCCTTCACAAACTCCCAGGCCCGTCATCTTCACATCCCTCACTTTTAAGCTCCAAGGGCCCTTCCTTTGCCTCTATAACTTGTTTCCTAAGCCCATTTCTTCTGCGAATTACTTCTTGTACCTCTGATATTTTATAAATAAATGTTTTCTCATAGTTTGGGTCTTGGGCCTGAATTCTTTCCTAGCCCGAGCTCAAGCACCTAGGGTGCTGAACCCAGGTCTCCTCTGACCCCACTGGTCTAACACCTGGTGACATTCCTGTTGCCCCCAACAGATCCATTGTTAAAAAGGAATCTGCAATGGAAAAAAAAAAAAATGGAGAAATTACCTTAGTGACCAAATTCTTAATCGTCTTTTCCAGAAATGTCTTCTTAGGGTGGGACGTGTATTGAGAAAAACCATAGAATTCACCCTTTGAAAGACTGCGGATGACTCATGATCTGAAGAAAATTTTAAATTCCTCAAGGGCAGGAGGGAGCTAGTCTCCATCCCCTTATTTGTTCTGCCAACGATCCAGTCTTCTCGTTGCTGTGTAATTGTAGGTGTGTGCTGTTTTTCCTTTCTTGCTCATGGAAATGCTTGGTATGTTGGCTTCTCCTCTTCCCTCTGTTTGATTGTAGATCTCTCCTTTCTTCCTTTCTCTTTTCTTTTCCAGGACACAGAGTGCCTCAGAATTCTGCTTCTATCTGCTCTGATCCATTAAGATTTTATTTTAAAGTTTGACTCTTGGGATAGCACGACTTCCTTTCTCTTGTAGGTCCTGTTGGGAATAGGAGAAAGCATCTCACTGTTTGCCCTACACCTAGACAACACTAGTCTCCATTCCTGGAATATCTGGGAGGGTCGGCTGTGGGAGCTGTACATCTTAAATCACAGAGTGTCTTGGTCTTTTCTGAGGTGCAGTGCATGTCATTTTCAATCATTAATAATCTTAGGATTCAAATTTCTGAATGATGATTCTTGAAAAGTAAATCAGAGAGGATTGCAAGTTATTCCTGGAATCAGTAATATTCACTCTTTGCCTTCCATGTTTTCTGGAGTAGAGGTGTATCAGAAATGAGAATAGCCCCAAGTCAATAAGTGAACCTACAAGGCAACATGTTCACATGTATGTTTATTTATTATTTTTAGGAGTGAGTGTTGGAAACTGTTATCTTGGAGCTATTTGAAAAAAAGAAAATCCAGATTTTATTTAATAATAAATCAAGCAAACTTGAGATCCACAGCCCTACCCCTTGTGAATATTGAAGTTACTTTGAATGACATAGAATTAAAAGGAATTTCTGTCACAGAGTACTTAAGTCAAAATGCATAGCCTGAACACGATTCACGATTAAACAGACAAATCAAACTTTGTTATACATACTTTGCTATTTAGAGACCTGCCCAGACATTCTGGCCCTGCCCATTAACGGCCAGCACGCATTGCTTCCCTCTCTACCTGTCTTTGTTTTTCTCTTCTTGCTTTCCTGTTCTCCTTTCCTCCTTCCCTGCCTCCCTTACTCCCTCACCAGACCCCATCTTTTCTCTTCTCTGAACAGAAAGCCTGTCTTCCTACAGTGTGGCTCTATGCCAGCAATAATGGAAATGGTGGAAAATTTTCCTGTGGTTAGAGGTGAAGCCAGCAGTGCTAGGAGCTTGTCCCTCCCTCTCCTCCCCTCCAGACACCCTTTCCTCCAGGTATGCATTCAGGTTGGGGGCAGGGAACACAGCAGAGCTGAGACCAGAAGAGCCTTGACATTCTTGCTGGCTCTTGCTGCCTGCTGTGTGCTCAGAAATAGCAACTGAAAACACTTTCTGGAGATTCTGAAAGGAATGGAGAGCACCAAGCACACACAGTTCTTCCTAAGAGAGCTGCTGGACACCAGAGGAAGGCCCCCATGAGCTGCTGGACGCCAGAGGAAGGCCCCCATACTGCACGAGGTTCCCCCCCTCCCACACACACCAGGGCCCAACAGAGTAAATACCTCCATGCCTCCTGGGCCCACCTGGCCCCGCGAAAACCCTGCCTCTGTGTGTTTGGTTTAGTCCATTAGAGAATTCCCAGGACTCCTGAAATGTTTGTGGGTAACCTGGAATTTCCTGAGAGACCTGGCTGCTGAGATCACTGGCCAGCCTCAGGGATCCATGTCTCCTGTGAGCGACAAAGACACTTGTGTAAAAGTGGGTTGCAGAAAATCCTTGGGAATTCTTGAAACTTAAATTCCCCATAAGGTACAAACATATCAACTATAAAGGCTCTAGGCTATGTCAGAAGGTCTAAATCTCGATCAAGCCAGAGATATGTAGGCAGCATCATGTGTCTTTGGCTTATTCTAAAAGCCAGCTTTTTAGTATTTGTTGGTAAGTCCACGGCTTGCAAGATCAACTACCATTTGCTTAGTGCTCTTTGAAGTTGAAAGGTGAAGGCCTTATGGGGCTCCTTGGAATTCACAAGTTCTCAGGGGCTAAGACACAAAACAATGGCTGAACTGTTGGTGTTCTGCATAGAGACTTCATTGACCTTTCCACGTAGATGCTGCACCTGAATTCCCCCAGGTGAAAGCTCAGAAATGCTCACTCTTATTTAAGCCAAGTTCAAGCAGACTCAGGAACACTTTTGGGGGCTATTACCTTCCCTTAAGGTTCAGTAGTATTAGCATATCTCTTTCTCATGAATTACATTATCCTGTTATTTTTTATTCACTTAACAAATATTTACTAAACATGTGCCAGATCCTTTATTAGGTGGTGAGAAAATAGTGATGAGCAGGAGAGTCCCAAGACCTTGCCCCTTAAAAGTATAAAGTCACCATAAAGCAGGACAGAGAGTCCCTCTATCACTTCTATAGGCACAGGCTCCGGAGCCTGCATGGCACCGCTGCTCTTGTCCGTCTCTCACTCTAGACACTGTGACTTCAGAAGTAGTTGTGTTATCATTGTGATGAGCCAGTTAATATTAATAAAGGAAGAGAGCAAAGGGGGAGTCAGACATTGTTGAGCATATTCAGCTGGAAGCACAGGCCTGTTTGTTTCGCCAGGAAGCTACAGCTTCATACCCCAAGGAACTGCAGCATTGCCCCTCCAAGGGGATTAACACCCCTCCCTTCCCCCCTCCAGTGCTGGATTGTTGGGGGGAGAAGGGGGAGACAGGCACATGCTCAGTAGAAGCCTGGGTGGTGTACGGGAGGAGCTGGCCTATCACTCTAGCCTGGGGGACGATGGATTGGCTGGGGGGTGGGCCCCACCAGAAGCACACGAAGTCTTAGAAAGTTCAGCTCCTGGTTAAAATCCCCAGGAAGAGGTCCTTCCTTCTTGCTCTCTCCTGCTCTGTGACCTGTACTCGCCTGTGTGCCTGCCAGCTCTCTCTCCATAGCCATGTGGACTGTGTGGACCCCACACACAAGAGATTGCAGCTGGGGACATAAGCGAAGATAGACAGATGCTGAAATGTACTGTACTGCTCTTTAATATAGAGCAGAAACTATGGGCAGTGGCCTTAATTCTGGCCCTGCTGAAGGCAAAATTGGACTTTTTCCGTGGCAGGACAGAGGGAAATGGGACCTTGAAGGGGGCATTAGGAAATTATTTTCCTCACAGCACCCCAAGAACTCCACTTCCACTGATAACAGTTGCATTAGCCCCAACCTTGGCTCCGGCCCCTCCGTTTCTGGCTTTTCTATGGTACAGGGGAGGGCAAAGAACCTGCTTCTAAAACCAGAGCGCGGTGCTGTAGGCCACCCTCTTCTGATGATGTTCTCTTAACGGTAACAGTTTCCGCAAAGCCTGCATGACTTGCAAAATGCGTAAACGCGATCACTGTGTTCTCACAAAATCAGTTATTCACTTTCCTTCTAATCATTGTAATTCACTCCATCAAGCATCCTGTGCCCAAGGAGTTTACCAGCTGGTCAAGAAAACAACAGATACAAACAGGAGGGCGCGTGGGGGGAGGGCCCGCAGGAGTCAGGTCGGGGTCATTCCTGTGGGCTGAAATCACCAGTGACTGTGTCAGGAAGAGGGCGACATGAGATTTGGAGCATGAAGAGAGCTGAAATCTGACAGAGGAAGGGTGTTTTCACTAGAGGAAAAGTACACTTACAGGTGTGGAGAAAGAAGTGTTCATGGCATGACGTGGCAAGGAGAAGACTGGCCCACCCGGAGCTCTGAGTTTAGGTTGGATGGAAATCCAGATACTCCGTCTAGAGATACCACCCAAGGATCTCCACGGGCTGCATGGAACTTTGCTTGTGGAGAAAGTAACTCACGTGGCCCTTTGCCCATCACTGCCACCACCATAAAGCAATCAAAGATAGAAATTAGGAGAAAACAGCTCATTTCCTCATCCTTTGCTTAAAGCATCAATTTTCCATGGGCAGTTTTGTGAATTAAGAACTTTCCTGTGCTAAGGGGTAGGCGAGTTTCCTTAATGAACAACAGGTCTCTAACGTGAAGGGACACTCGCGTGCTCCTGTGCTGGACGAGGTCATACTCAGCACCTTCAGGATTCCGCGGCGCCCCCCGGGGGTCAGAATGGAAAAGCAGAGTTCCCCGCATGGCCACGGCCACCTATGACATGTCTCCAAAGAAAAAGGCCCTGACGTGCCAAGAACTTAAGCCAAGAAAGACCATAAAAGGTACATTTCTCCTTCTAGGTGAAGCAGTGGGTACAAAGCTGTTCTGTCTGGGGTTTGCAAAGCTGCCTGTGCACGAGCTGGGCTGCGACTTTGACTGGCAGCCAGATGCAAGCCAGCAGTGCTGAAAACCTGCTCTATATGTCCACACCAGTGGGTATGCATGGCATCACTGTGGGCAGAGCTGGCAATCAAGAGCATCCTGCGCGAGGACAACTGCATCATAGAATAAATACTGAGCTCCTGTACCAGCACAGTCCCAGACTTTTCCAAAGAAAGCTTTCAGCATACATCATCGTGGGCATTAGACAGTGCTCTGCTTGTGCTGCCCCAGGCTTTCTCAGGGAGGCAAGGAAGTCTTCTCTGGTGAAATGTAGTTAATTCCAAGGTTCAGGAAGCTTTGGATTCATTTTTCCTCTAAGCTGTGAGAGAGATGAGCTAACTACAGGGGTGACCCTCCTAGGTCATTTCCAAACCTACAAGAGAAGTAACAGAACATGTCTCTCACTGTGCCTCCCTCACAAAAATAAGGGTTCCCTTCCCTTTTCGTCCCTTTTCAAACTTCTAGCTCATTACTTCCCAAAGCAAATCTTTCTTGGCAAGCTGCTCAAGTCATGCTTCCTAGGACATGCTGTGAACATTCTGGTCTCTCTCTCTCTGTATATATATGTATAAGTATATTTAAATATTTTTAATTGATTTTTAAGGATAGAAGGGAGAGGGGGAGAGAGAGAGAAACATCAATGTGAGAGTGAAACAAACACTGATCACCTGTCCCTTGCATGCTCCCTCCTGGGGATCAAGCCTGCAACCTGGGCATGTGCCCTGACAGGAAGTGAACCTGCAGGGCCTCGGTGCACAGGAGGATGTCCAGCTAACAGAGTGCCCTTCCCTCTGGCCTGCAGTTTCCTTTCCATTCTCTCTGGTTCTCTAAATCAAATCCAGATTTCAAGATTCATCTCAAATATCTCTTCTTCAGAGGAACTCCTCTGACCATCACTGTCTAGTTGAAGGTTCCTGCCCTTTAGCCACCATAGCTTCACTGCGTAACATTAAGCGTTACCTTTTAGCACTGTGTGTGACACGATGCCCTGTGTAATTATTATCTGTGCGTTAGCCCCCGAACCAAAAACTTATAGAGAGGATGGACCATATATGATTTATTTTAGAGAGAATATCCAAATTTCCTGTGTTTAATTGTAAAATACTTATTGCAAATCAATGAAGACCCATTTAAGAGGAAAAATTATTTAGAATTTGGAGGATTCATTGATGAAATCAGTTACAACCAAAGTAATACTGCCTCGGACAACAAGGAAACGTGACTGGCCTTTATGCATGCAGTGTTCTTTTGATTTCTTACTGAATCCAAAACCTGTTTAGATTGTGATTCAGAGCTAGCACACCGAAACATCTGAAGCCTAAACAGATCCCACCACTGGCTGACATGGTAATGGATGCAAACCGGGAAAGAGAAAAGGAAACATATTCCCAGGTTGGGGTGAAAGGCGGAGGCCGTCACAGGCTGCCATCATAATGGCCAGACAGGACTTGGTCAGGGGTCTGTCCAGCTCTAGCTCTTGAAGGTTTGGGGGGAACCTTCGGTCCAGATGAGGAATGGAACTACCAATCAGTTTCAGTCTAAACTCCTGCGGCCTCTGCTAAGCCTCCTCTCCTTGACTCTTGCTGTTCATATTTCATGCCACCCGCATCGGACCTCATCGCTTCTGTGCTGAGAGCCCTTAAACGGTAGTCACTCAACCTCTCTTTTTGTATTGAGATATAATGCAGACACTATAAAATTCTTCCTTTTCAAAAGTACAATTCAGTGAATTTTAGGGGATTCACAAAGTGATATAGTCATTACCACTAATTACAGAATGATTTTCATTACCCTGAAAAGAAACTCCATATTTATTAGCAATCATGTCCATCCCTCTGCTTCCCTCAACTCCTGCAAACCACTAATCTACTCTCCAGCTCTATGGATTAGCTTATCCTGGACATTTAATTTAAATAGAACCATAACATCTATAGCCTTATACATCTGGTTTCTTCCACTTAGGAAACTATTTTCAAGGTTTATCCATATTGTAGAGTGAATCAGTGCTTCATTCCTTTTTATGGATGAATAGTATTTCATTGTAAGGGTATACCACATTTTTATTCATTCACCAGTTGTTGGACATTTGGATTGTTTCCACTTTTGGCTGTTGTGAATAGTGCTGCTATAGAAACTATTTGTACAAGTTTTTTTGTGGACATAAGTTTTAAATTTTCCTGTGTACATACCTGTGAGTGGAATAGCTGGGTCATATGGTAACTCTGTGTTACCTGTTTGAGGAACTGCCAGGCTGTTTTCCGAAGTGATCACACCATTTTACAGTCACACCATCAATATATAAAGGTTCTTATTTCTCCACATTCTCGCCAATATTTCTTATTGTCAGGTGTTATTTATTTATTTATTTATTATAGCCATCCTAGTGTGTGTGTGGAGTGGTGTTTCATTGTGGTTTTGATTTGCATTTCCCTAATAATGTTGAGTGGTGTGTTTTGTTTCTTTTTTCATATACTTATTGACCATTTGTATACCTTCAGAAATAGGTCAATTCAAATATCTGCCCATTTTTAAATTGGGTCATTTTTTCTTTTTATTATTGAGTTGCAAGAGTTCTGTATATACTCTCAAAATTTACTTTTAATGTTATAGTTATCAGCTGATTACCACAGCAGTTTCACAATACAATCCTGACCATGCTCACTTTCTACAGTACTTCTGAAATATCTATTGATTCTCTTGCTTGACAATACAGCTTTCTCTCTAAGTGTTTTCTTCTGTATCTATGCTCTCTCCTGGCTGTGATCTCTACATCTGTAATAAAAAGGATTGCAGATCGCCTTGGGGATGAAAAGAGTCATTCCCTAATTGGATCTGTATTAGGCTTTTTACAATCAGTACTCTTATAAATGTATTTTCCTTTTGTTTCTCTGCATGCAGTGTTACACTCAATTAAGTATATAATTTACTCTATACTTCTACTCTTATCGCAGGGTTAGCTCACTATAGATCAGGTAAAGCCACCGCTGAAGCTTCAGGAAAATACACCATTTTCATGCCCATTTCTACATTTTCCTGAAATTTTAATAACCATTAGAAAAAGATAAAAATATGTATCATGGTTTTCCCAAGGAATATTATTTGATATACTGTATCGAATAATCACCTTTTTTGTAGTAGTTTTTATTGGTGTATCACAAATTACCACAATTGTAGGGGCTTAAAACACACTTATGGTCTCACTTTCCATGGGTCAGGAGAGTGGACGCGGCTAAGCTGGGTCCTCCACTCAGGAGCACACAAAGCTGCCACCAGCTGTCTCCCTTCCCCTCGGAGGCTCAGCTAGGGAAAGATCCACTTCCCCGCGCCCTCAGCCTGGGGTGTGGGGTGGCAGAATTTAGTTTCTTGCACCTTTGAAACTCACAGACTCTTGTTCTTCAAGGCCGGCAGAAGAGAGTCTCTCACCTCAGAGAGAGCCCCATCCCCCTGCAGAGTCAGGCATACCTAGGTAATCTCCCTTTTAACTCAAAGTCAACTGATGTGGGGCCTTAATTACATTTGCAAAATTCCTTTAAGTTTGCTATAGCCCAGCCACACTCAAGGGAGGGGGTCATATGAGGGTGTGAGCCACTGGGAAAGGGTTTGCCCTTACTAAGCAAAAAGAAACACCATGAGTTTTTTAAGGTAACGCCATTAAATAGCTTTCCTGGCTATAGCAGCTCCCAAGCGGTTCCTGTTTAATCAGTTTTCACCCAGGGACATAAAGGCTACAGAACAAATACACATAAACGGCCGCGTAGGGCATGATGAAAATTCTTTTCAATACGTGACCGTAGTAAGTACGACAATGACTTTTATTAGACAGCTCGTATCTTTCATAACTGTCAAATAATGACAATGAGAGCTATTGCATATAGTGCTTTCTGTGATCCAGTGCTTTACAGAAATTAACTCATTTAATCACCACAATCAATCCTAGAAATAGGTGTTGCGTTGTTAATCACAGGGAACAAGAGGAGGTCGGGCAGCCGCGGGGACTAGGCTGAGCCGGGGCGCCTGCGCTCGGGCCGGGCCGCGCTCTCCGCCTCTGCGGGAGCGACAGGCTCGCCTGGCAGACAAGGTGCCAGTCTGGGTGTCATCAAAGCTCCCTCTCCGCACAGACACTCAGGGGAAACACGTGTACTAGGTCTGGAGACCAGTCATCAGCACAGGGTCTCTTGGGTCATTATAAAAACTGTTAACTAATAAAAACAGAGCTAAAGAGAAGAAAGCGGTTTAAAGTTCTTTTGTCCGTTTTGTAAGCCACCTTCTGGGCACGGAGGCAGCACCACCTCAGGCTGCGCTAGGCCAGCTTTTGCTCAGAACAGGCACGTGCACGTGGCACCGCCCCATTTGTCTGACATCTTATTAAGAACCAGTTATTTGTCAGGCACTGCGCTCCATCAGGGACACGGAGGGGAGAGTGTTCCAGCTCCTCTTCCAGGGAGACAACATTCCAGTGCAGGGGGGAGACTCGGCAAGGAAACAGATATAAATAAAATATCAGCGTGGCCATAGGTAAGACAGGATGATGGCTGAGGCCGCCACCCAGGGTTACCTCCTCTCTGGAGAAAAAAATAAAAGCATGTCAATCTATCAAGAGTCAAAATTAATGCTTTTAACCTTGAGAGAAGAAACACCTACGAGTAACCTGAGGAAAAGAATGGCAGACGGAGCGGCTTCCAGCTGGAGGCGGAATTCAACCTCTTATGCCCCTCGCAGTCGTAGCTTCTGCCTTTTTCTGGCTAATGCCACCCACTATCACCTTGCTCCTGAGCACACCTCAGTGCAAATGACTGTCGGCTCCCAGGGACATTTGAACCTTCTCAGCTCCCACATTCTCCCAGCTGTCCACCCATTTTAGGAGCCCAGGTAGCTCGGGTCTACTCATTACCACCTGGACTGTGAACTCTGACCTGACAGGGGTCACTTTATGGATCCGGGGCCACCTGGGACTGGCCCTGCTGGACATCTCACTTCTTTCCTTTGGGGGGGGTCCAAAGCTCTATCGGACAGGCCTTATGTAGTGGGACCTATAGAAGCAGAACTGGGCTTTCAGCCAAGAGATTTGGTCAGCTACAGCTATCTTCTAAATTAGACCCTGAACTTCTAAATTAGACATGCCCACCCAAGCACTCCAGATCCAAGAGTTGGAAAACCCAAGAAAAGCAGGCTCACTGTAAACACAAAACCAGGCGTTAGGCCTTCCTTACCATCCAGAGCAATTCTCTTTATCTCTTACTTCATTCCCAAGTCAATTGCAGTGTCTCCCCTTATTCAGAACCTCTTGGTTTTGCCTCTTGTCTCTGGCCTCTTGGAATTGACAAGATTTTGGCTTCCTAGAGATAAACCCTCACCGTCTCTTCCTCTTCCACAGTCCACCCAACCCAGCTCCAGCCCTGGCAGCCCACCCTAGCTTGGGCCAGCCAGTCACTGTTCAGGAATGGGCTTCCAGGGCTATCACAAGAGGGTGGGGGTGAGAGGTAAGAAGCTGAGCCATGTAACAACGGGTTTCCTCCCCTGACACCTGAATCAAGGGTCACCTACCAGGCCATGTCTTTGATGTGAGCCTTAAAGCCAGGCTCCCAGAAACGGTGTCTCCAGCTGCACCCTGAAGCTTCTCACCAATAGGTAACTGGCCCACTGGCCCAGGTCGGGCCATCAGGGGGAAGGTCAAATAGCTTTGGGAAGTTTCAGCTACACATGGCGACTCTGCCTCCCTCTCTCCTCTCCGCCACCACACCGGAGCCCCAGGCTTGTTCTGGATGCCATCAAGTCCCGAGTTGTTAACAAGCTCCTCAGGGGGTTCTGATCTGCTGCCCTGTTCAGAATTACTGTGATTAAAGAAGATGGAAAAAGATCTGAAAACGACCCCCCCCCCCCCAATCTTACTAAATGGTTTCCTGCTGTAGTGAGAAGTGCGTTCTCCAATCATGCAGGCTAAATGATGCTCTTTCAGCTTATATATTTGGTATAATTCCTCTGGATAATCCACTCAGAGGACAAAGGTGTTCCCGGGAACGGCACTGCTGATTTGGTACTTGAATGATTTCAGTCAACGGGCGTAGGACCATGACTTCTGGCCTCGCTTTGCAGATGGGAGAGCAGCTCAAGCAGGACGGTGAACTTTCAGGGAAAGCAGGCCCGTGACCACTACAATAGGAAAGGAGCGGGCCTGGCTTTCCTCAGAACCCCCCGAAGGCCGACACCCACACGGCGCTCCGGAGCGGTCTCGGGCGGGGCTTTCCAAAACAGAGCAACTCCAGAGTAATAAACATGCGGCTGTTTTGGAAAATATGAGAATCTCTGGTCATCATCAGTTTGTAATTGTTGAAGTTTTACAAGTGAAGTTAAAAGGAAGGGTTTGGGTAACAAATTTCTCAAATCAAAACAGCGAAGACAAAATTATCCCCAGCGTGTTACTCTGCGTGACATAAGCAGGACATGTTTGCTCTTGAATAGAAATTCTTTTTCGCTCTTTCATTTTTTCCTAAACAATAGTCTAGATGGTCTTTGATAGGTGAAATCTATTTTGTAAAAAAAAAAAAAAAAAAAAGTCATAAAAATAAAAGTGAAAAAAAGAAGAAAAAGATTATAGTCTGAAAAGCTCACTCCAAGGCAGATGCTGGTGGAAAGCTACCTGCTTGCTCTATAGACATGCATCTTACAGCGCCAGTGAGAAAGGCCGGCCTGGGGCCATCAGATCGGGCCAGGGACACTTTAACTGAGGAGAAAGATGGAGCAGGGCCTGGAATGAGGTCTCTTCGCCCTGTAAGGAGGCCTCCTGCAAGGACCACCCATCTTCCAAGCCCACTCCCTCCCTGCCCGCCACTCCGCTTTGGTCTCTGCAACCTTCAGGAGCAACCGTTTTACAGCAGACTTTTGTTCTTAATGTGGGTCCACGTTTTCCTGCCCGATGAATCTCTGGTTTGTGGATTATTTTGCCCCAGACATATCCATTTGCATTTTTCCATGATGATTCGCATTTTGTCGCTGCCTTTCCCATTTTCCTAATTCCTTTAGGTTATTCCTTCGCTTATGCTGGTGTTTGTCAGATTTCTCCATTCAGAATCATCTGTGAATTTCATTTTCAAGTTTCTTCTCGCTCCCTAAGGTCGTTAATAAAGACAGGTTTGAGTGAGATGGGGAAAGGTCAGCTTCCCCACCCGCCCTGGAGACCACCCTCCAGCCAGCCCAGCGTCCTGGAGGCTGTTTACCTCCACCCGGCACATTTTTCCATCCGCATGACAGGATGGACGGCCAAGATGATCTGCCTTCACTTATGCCACGTCCCAGGACACTTTATTAACTGCCAAACTCCAGAATTCATGGATGGAACATCTGTTCCTGTCAGTTTCTATGCTGGGGTTGCACACAAAGGAGAAGGGTTTGCCGAGCCTCAAGAGCCGCATGGGAAATTGCTGTCAATTTAATATGTGCAGTATGGAAACACGATCCTCCCTCCCCCACCCTGTGGGAAATCACATTTCCTCTCTGCACCCAAATTGTTCCGAGGGCCCCCCTCACTCTTCTTTATGTTGGTGTACAGGACAAGCCATCTCCACTTCAAGAGTCAGCAGGGAACCAAAACCATTCCAAAATTATTTAGAAATAGGTCTGCAATGTTTTTCTCTGCCACCGAGCCCCTGAATTCTCTCTTTGTGCAAAGTGAGTTCTGCTGATCAAGGCATGACATTTCCAACTGGCAAAGCCCAATTGCATGTAAGCCTTGGAAAGCAGGAAAGGGATTGAGCTCAGGATGCTCGAGAAAGAGATTTAAAAATGATATTTGAGGACAAAAGGAACCCTAGAGAGGGTTCTTCTTTACCCGAACTGGCTTCTGACACTAACTAGCTCTATGGGCTTGCCAATTGCTCAACCTGCCTGAGCCAGTTTTATATGTTAGGATGAGGCTGGAAATAGATAGTCCAAGGCCACTTCCAGGGATACATCTAAGATTCCGTCTGGAGAACTGCACAGAGTACAGAAGAGAGTGCGTCCTTCCCAACAGACGTTCCCACAGTGGAGGGAATGACTGGAGGGCTGAGACCTGGGGCCCCTGAAGAATTATAGAGCTCTCTTTAAGATCGCAAAGGGCCGGATGAGTCATTTCTACTATGGCACTTTTCAAGAATAGCATCATGAAGAAGGTAGGCTCAAAGTCAGCATTGCCCCCAAACTGGGAAGCATACAGTGTTTGTCTCTATTCTTTACGTATCAGCTTTTTAAAGTACATTCTCATGTAGCTCCCGCACTTTTCCTCCGTGGTTGGGGGAGGTGGCCTATCCTATGATCCGGTCCTAAGCACCTCACTCAGTGCTCTTAAGTGACACAAATGTCATTCCTAGAGGTGCTTTCATTAATTCAAATACTCAAAGAACTCCTTAGGGTAACATTTTATCCATTCATTCTTGAAATGTTGAGCACCTATTATGTGCCTGGCACTGGGGTAAAAAGTGGGTACACAAAGATGAGCGAGATATATCCCCTCCCCTTGAAGAGTTCACTCTTTAGCACGGCAGTCAAGTAAGTGAACAGACAATTGTAACATTGGCAAGGACGGCTTGTAAGATTTCTCACACAGCTTATAGTATAAATCAGAGCCTTTTTTAAAGTAAAGGGTTGCAATATTAACTAATATGCCCACAGAAATGCAAAAGCTAGGTCCATCATAGGCAAATCAGAGTATATGGTCATCCTAGATAAATAGAAAGTGTGGCTCTTAAGCCCCCTTATGCCGCCACTGAGACTGGGCCACACATTACTCAGGCCAGACCCTCACCTCTGAGAATTAGGTGATGCTGGAAACAAAATCAACAACAGTTCGCATTCCTATTTCAGATGACTGGTGGTGATTTTTTTTTTTTTTTGGTAAACAATACTATTCACTGTTTTCCTTCCTTCTTCCCTCCCTCCCTCCCTCCCTCCCTCCCTCCCTCCCTCCCTCCCTCCCTCCCTCCCTCCCTCCCTTCCTTCCTTCCCTCCTTCCTTCCTTCCTTCCTTCTTCTCCCCTTCCCTTCCCTTCCCTTCCCTTCCCTTCCCTTCCCTTCCCTTCCCTTCCCTTCCCTTCCCTTCCCTTCCCTTCCCTTCCCTTCCCTTCCCTTCCCTTCCCTTCCCTTCCCTTCCCTTCCCTTCCCTTCCCTTCCCTTCCCTTCCCTTCCCTTCTTCTTTTTTTCCTAGCAGCTCCCCCGTTAAAGTGGTTATTAGGAGAATCTGAACATATAAAGCTAGTATTCTGGGCGTCTATTCTATGATGGAATAACTTCCCAGTTCCTTAAAAGACCGCTCCTGGAAATCTGTTGGCCTGACCTCACTTCTGGTAATTTCCGTTTACTTCACTGTAAAGTCCTTAACCCACATCCGTGGAGTCAGCCTCAGAAACTGGATTGCAGGTGACGTTGCTTGAGAATAAACTGCCTTCCTCCATGTCTTTCATGTTGGCTCCACATCATACTGACTTTAGTACTATACTTAAGATTTTATGAGTTTTTACTGCAGAAAATTACTTTTCTGCACCATTAGCCACAGTTCACCTGTATTTTTTCTTTTTCTTTTTTTTTTTCCCCACCAAGCAGTTAGGTTCAGATTTTTTTTTTAAAATGTTGAATTTATGCTTATTTATAATCAAGATGCTGTCTTTCCCACACCCCGTTGCTAAAGATGCTGGATCTCTTGTACAAGTTTTTGCTTCTTAGCCCTATCACTCAACATCTATTATAAAAACAATCCTGCTCTAGCACTCCCTAAAATTTTCTCTCCAAAGTAACTGAAGGCTGGTGCTAGTGGCTTGCGTGAGCCCAAGGAGGCCAGTTGTCTACCAGGCTAATCCTCCACATAAGTCACCTTCATTTTCCATCTAGAGGTGGGGTCAGACTTTGCGGACAAAGTAAAGCCCTGTCGCTCATGACCTACTTTCTTCCTCAGCTGCATCATCCAAAAAAAGGTCTTCTCTTTTATAAGGAAATCAACAGTATGGGTCTCATCTGGCCTGATATTTATTATCTCAAGTCACAAATGCAAGAATCAAATCAGCATATCGCTTAGCTGATAACTAGCTCCACAACTTGAAGAGTCAAATGGATGCCTAATTGGAACTTATCCTCTACCTTGAATAACTATTAAGAAAGAAGAGCAGAAAGGACAATCAAAGGCTTAGAATGTTTTCAAGGGACTCCAACTCAAGAACTTAGGTAAATTGCATACTTAAGAATTAAGTAGAAGAGGGCCTTCCAGAAGCAGGAAAATGACAAGTATCCCTCATTCAGTCTCTCTGCTCAGTGTTGTATTAGAGATTCCAGTCAGCATAATAAGACAAGGAGAAGTAATACTAAAGGCAAGATAAAATGAAAACAAATTTTTTTCATTATTAGTAAATGCTATCATTTCCTAACTAAAAAACTCAAGAGATTGTAAAATAGACAAAAATATTAGCATAAGTAGAGAACAACAAAATTGCAAGTTAAGGATCAATGACCTTCCTGGGCATTTAAACTTTAGAAAGAAATTTGAAAGACTCTAGGCACAAAGAAACAAAAATTATAGGGTAAACAGGAATATATTAACAAAATATGGACAAAAGTTTATGGAAAGTATTAGCAAACATATGAAAAACAAGAAAAAAAGATCTAAATAAAAAGACATGTTGGGCGCATAGTCGGGAAGTTTCAATATCCTTATAATAATTTGCTCAATTCTACCTATAAATTCAATGCCATTCACAACACTATATTGACACTTTTTTTGTGGAAATTGAAAAACTGTAAAACTCATATGAATGAGTGAAGGGTCAAGAATAGTTAAGACAATTTTGAAGAAAAAGAATAAAAATAATTCTTATTATGCTAGCTGTCAAGAGTTGCTCTAAAGCTATAGTAAGTAAAATAGGGTTAGCCTATCAAGCCAACAGGCCCACATCTATATGGAAACTTTGCGAATGACAGTGGTGGCAATGCCAGTCAATGAAGACAGGACAAGCTACTTAACAAATAATGCCAGGAAAATTAGCTATTCATGTAGAATAAATAAATTAAAATCAGTTTCCCATGCAAAAATGAATCTCATAGGGATTAAAAACTTAGATGTTGAAACAAAGCAATGCTGTAAAACTTTTAGAAGAATATACAGAAATATATCTTTATAGTATTGGAGTAAGGAACTTGTACAAGGCATAGAAAGTACCAACCAAAGGGAAAGATTGGTAAATTTAATAACAATAAAGTAATTAGCTTTTGAGTGCAAAAACAAATACAGCAATTAAAAGACAAGTCCCAAAGTAGAAGATATTTCTAACTCTTATAGTAAAGACAGAATTAGTATCCAGAATTAGTATACAAAGATATTCTTCAAATCAATAACAAGAATAAAAAAACCAAAAAAGGTAGGCAAAGGATATGAACATATGGACAGGAAATTTACAAAGAAGAAAACGGCATAGCCCCAAAATGCATGAAGACATCAAGAAAATATTATTTCATACCAATGAGATTAAAAAAATTTAAAAGTCTTACAACACACATGCTGGCAAGGATATGGGAAAACAAGGAGTCACATAGTACTGGTGAGTATAAATATCCACAGACACTTTGGAAAGCAATTTCACATTATCTAGAAAAACTGAACATAAACATACTCTGCCACTAAGTAATTTTGCTTCTAGGTAATTACCCCAGGGAAACTCAGACACGTGCTCAAGAAGACTTCTACACAGTTGGTTGTTCCGATGTTATTTTAATAGCATGATGTTGGAAACCATCTGAAAGGCCATCGATGGGGAACAAATAAACTGTGGTATATTTCTACAATGGAATACTAAGCCATGGTTAAAATGAATGAACGTCTAATTCCATAGCTGGTAATGTGACTAAACCTGGAAAATATGAAGTTCAGCAAAAAAAAGGGAAATTATAGAATATTATTTCTGTACACTTAAAAAATTTTAAATAATACTACATGTTGAGAACATAGACTAATTGAAAGATAGTGGCTATTTTCTGGGGAGGAAAGAAATAGGGTTTATTATCTGTAATGTTTTGTTTCTTTTTAAAGAAAAAATCTGGAGCAAATATAGCAAAACATTAACATCTGTTAAATCTGGATAGTAGATGCATGAATATTTATAATAGTTTTGGGGTTTTTTTGTGTGTAATAAACATTTTTATAACAAACAAAAATTGTAAAAAGAAAGGAAAATAAAAATATTAAATATTGAATAAAGGAATAAATCAATATGTGAATAAATTTACGAATGGACACCCCAGATTTTGGGGCATATGATACAAAGAGTAGTAGAATACGACAGCTGCAAGTCCCATCAGCAGTATCTAACCTTACTCCACATTTGATGCATTTGGACGTTGAGACCTAGAGAGATTAAGTGGCTTCAAAGCCTCATTAGTAGTCAGAATGGGAATCCAGGCTTTCTCACTTGCAGTCCCGGATTCCCTCTCTGCCTCAGGCACATATCATTGCTGCCTTCATTAGAAGACACACAAAATGACAGGCAGAGGAATGGCATGGAGAGCCAATCGTGGATCTGTCTTCAATAACCCAAAGGCGTTCCCTGAAGGCCTCTCACGTAAAGAGTAACATTTATAAATTCTCCGAGAAAACGGCATAGCTTATTTATGTAATGGCTTCACTTCAAACCTTATTATAACCTCTGCCAACTGTCAATTATGGAAAAAGAAGCATCCCAAGGAGAAGTTTACTGGGACTACAAGACCCCCATTTATTAGCTGGTTGGTGGAAGACCACACCACTCATCTCACTTATCTTTTTGAAGCTGAGTTCTCCTCAAAGACCTACTAGGTCAATAATGCCCAATATTCTTTCTCAAACCATCTGCATTCTGGTCTCTTAAGTAACCCCCAGGTGCCCTGAGGCAGACAATTCACTGGCAGATTCTGAAGAGAGTGAACTTCCCTACTTATTCTTGGTGTCCTCTCTCCATTCGCCTCATCCATGGTTATCTATGGCTTCATTCGTGAAGTACACGTCTGAATTGAAGACTTAGTTTTCAAAGTACCTTATTGTAATTAACAATAGTTAATTTTATTTAATGCTCACTAAGGGCTAGATGCTTTTTGATTATTAATTCATTTAATCCTCACAAAAACCCTGTGAAATGGATAAAATAATTACCATAATTTTAAAGACAAGGAGTTGCAATCACAAGACTTAAGATCATTTTCCAAGTCACACTAATAAAGTCGTGGAAGAGCATCCAAAGCTAGGTAATTTGGTTCCTTAGCCTAAGCCATCAGGCACTACGCCAAGTTCACTTTATTCTTTGAGTGCCTGCTCATTATTGGAAAAGAGCTGGAGAGAAATAGAGACAGTCTGATATTACTCGAGTCTGAAGTCAGGAAGTGTGATGCCTTTTTGCTCAAGGTTTCTGCGTGATTTTTTGGTGTGATAATAGAGTAAGGCTTTGCACACAGTGAGCTTTGGGACTGGAATGGAACCGGGGCTGGAGTGGGGTAGGTGGCTTTTGTATAATTTTCTTTATCTACAAGTCTATAATTGTGCAATTTTCATGGCCAGTTTTGAGAAGTCTTTTAACCTGAAGTTGGGCCAATGTCAAAGAAAGTTCTTATGGTAATAGAACTTAGGTTACAGTCAACTCACAGATGAACTAATGTAAGTTGTGGGAACACAATATTGTATTTCTCTTTCTCTTCTTTCCATGATTCCTATAATGTATATACCACATGCTGTTTATTCACTTACCTGTTGATGGACACTTAGATTATCTCCATATCTTGACAGTCATAAATAATGCAATGGACATGGGGGTGCAAATATCTCTTTGAGAATGTAATTTCATTTTTTTATAATAAATACCCAGAAGTGGATAATATGGTAATTCTATTTTAAATTTTTCGAGGACCCTCCATGCTGTGTTCTGTAGTGGCTGCACCAATCTGCATTCCCATCAACAGTGCCCAAGGGTTTCCTTTTCTTCACATCCTTGCCAACACTTGTTACCTTTTGACTTTGTGGTAGTAGCCATCCTAACAAGTGTGAGGTAATATCTCATTGCAGTTTTGATTTGCATTTTCCTCATGATTAGTGATGTTGAGCATCTTTCATATACCTGTTAGCCAATTATATGTCTTCTTTGAAAAAGTGTCTATTTAGGTCCTTTACCCAATATTTAATCAAGTTATTTTTTAATTTTTTTTTGCTATTGAGCTGTTTGTATGAATTCTCCAAGTTGCCTTATGTATTTTGGGTAATAACCCTTACCAAATAGATGATTTGCAAATATTTTCTCCCATTCCATAGGTTGCCTTTTCATTTGGTTAATAGCTTCCTTTGCCGTGCAGAAAAATTTTAAATAGTATCATTTATTTTTGCTTTTGTTACCTGTACTCATGGTGTCATATCTAGAAAACTGTTTCCAAGACCAGTGTCAAAGAGTTTTCCCCCTTTTCTTCTAGGGGTTTGATGGTTGCAGATCTTACATTTAAGTCTTTAATCCATTTTGAGTTGATTTTTGTGTATGATGTACCATAGGGGTCCAGTTTCATTCTTTTGCATGTGACTTTCCAATTTTCCCAGCATCATTTATTGAAGAGACTATCCTTTCCCCATTATATATTCTTGGTGCCTTTCTCAAAAACTAGTTGATTGTATATTTATTGGTTTATTTCTGGGCTCTCTATTCTGTTCCTAAGTATCTTATTCTATGTATCTGTTTTTGTGCTCGTATTATACAATTTTGATTAAAATAGATTTGTAATACAGTTGAAAGCGTAGAAGTGTGATGCCTACATCTTTGTCTTTCTTGCTCAAGATTGCTTTAACTATTCAGGATCTTTTGTAGTTTCACTTGAATTTTAGGGTAGTTTTTTTCTGTTTCTGTGAAAAGTGCCATTAGGATTTTTATAGGAATTTAATTAATCTGTAGATTGCTTTGTATAGAATGGGTATTTTAAAAATATTCATTTTTCCAATCCATGAACATGGGATATCTTTTTATTTATTTGTGTCTTCTTCATTTTATTGCATCAACACCTTTTAGTTTCAGTGCACAGATCTTTTACTTCATTAGTTAAACTTATTCCTTACTGTTTTATTCTTTTTGTTGCTATTGTAAATAGAGCTGTTTTCTTAATGTCTTTTTGGATAGTTTGTTGTTAGTGTATAGAAATGCAACTGATTTTTATATGTTAATTTTGTATCTTGAAACTTTACTTGATTCATTTATTAGTTTAAACAGTTTTTTGGTAGAGTTTTTAGGGTTTTCTGTATATAAGGTCATGTCATTTGCAAACAAACACAATTTTACTGCTTTCTTTCTGATTTTGATGCCCTTTATTTCTTTTTCTTGCCTAATTGCTCTGGCTAGAACTTCTAATATTATTTGAATAAAAGTGGTGAGAGTGAGCATCCTTGTCTTGTTTCTGATCTCAGAGGAAAAGCTTTTAGCTTTTCACTATTGAGTATGGTGTTAGCCCTGGGTTTGTTATACATGGATTTTATTATGTTCAGGTACATTTCCTCTATATTTAATTTGTTGAGAAGTTTTATCATGAAATGATATTGAATTTTATCAAATTCTTCCCCCATCCTCATAATCCAGCCATATGTGTAAAAGGAACCTCATTTAGGGGGAAAATACTTGGAGGTGCACATCCAATCAAGTTTTTATTATTTCTTTCTTCCTCTTTTCTCTCTCACATATATAACCCAATTTGTTTTGTTTATTTTTTCCTTCATCAGATTCTAAAACCAGAACTATAAAGATGTTAGAGATTATCCTTCCTTTAGTGACTCAAAAATCACCTTTTTAGAGGAGTCTTCCTGACCATCCTGTAAAAAATTACGCAACACCCTCTCCATCTCTACTTTCCCCACTTTCTTTTCCTACATATGCCTGTGCTCCCTGCCATATTATGTATTTGTTTGTTTATTGTCTGTCTCCCTCCCCTAGAATGTAAGCACTATAAAGACGAGCTTTATTCTGTTTGCTGATGTATTTTCAGTGTCTACAGTAGTGTCAGAAATAAAACCTGGCTCTGCATTAATAAGTATTTCAAAAATAAAACACCAGAGTTTAGAGAATTTCCTCTTTTCCTTTTTCTTCTATTCCCTCCAGTCCTCACTACTTTGATGCTCTCTGGTCTCTTGTAATACATGACATTTTCTGTAGCTAATCAGACTTTCTGGTTATTATCAATGTGAATTCTGGCCTGCTACAAACAATTCCATCGTGTCCTGGAGGCAAGGTCTCTTTGCTTCCTCCTGCCCCCACCCAGTGCCAGTTCTATCAGTTCAATCCAGTTTTCCTGTTTTCTGGACATTAACGGATTACAAAGGACCAAGGCAGCATTCTCTGCTGTTTGACCTGATGTTGTCATGCCTGAGAGCCTGGGAATAACATTTCTGCTCCTGCCTTTGCCTGTTCCTCATAGCAGATCCAGCTCATTTGCTAAGGTTTTCTAACTCTTTATCTTTTTAAAAAATTACCTTTATTGTTGAAAGTATTACAGATGTCCCCCTTTTCCCCTAGATTCATCCCCTCTACCTTGCACCCACCCCCTCCCCAGGCCTTCACCACACTTATCGTTTGTGTCCATGGGTTATGCATATATGCATATAAATTCTTTGGTTAATCCCCCTCCCCCCACCCTTCCCTCTGAGATCCCTCAGTCTGTTCCATGCTTCTATGTCTCTGGATCTATTGTGTTCATTAGTTTATCTTGTTCATGAGATTCCACATATGAGTGAGACCATGTGATACTTGTCTTTCTCTGACTGGCTTATTTCACTTGAGACAGCATGGAGGGACCTGGAGAGTATTATGATAAACAAAATAAAACAGTTTTTATCTCTTTTAATGGAGACCTAATAATCTTTCCTTTGGGTGTCATGATGGTAATGGGGTCTTGTTTAAATTTAAAGTTTGTTTATTTATTCCCCTTCAACAATTAATGGAGTGTATTGCCAATCATTTTCTTATATATTTGACTAATCTGTTACATAGGTGCAAAATGACAGTGGTTGCTAACTTCATGATTTGGATATTAGTTGAAATAAAGCACTATAAATTAAGTCTCTGATTCATTAACTATGGTATGCTGCAAAACTATGTTGGAGAATGGAATTATAATTTTAAAAAGAGAATCCAACAAGCTATGGTGATGTTCTGAAACTGGTAGAATAAAGTAGAATAGAGAGATAAATATGGTATCCTACGTTTAGATCAAACCAACAACAACAACAACAAAACCCCAACAACTTGGCTAAGAACAAAATAGAGCAATACAGATGGTTTAAAAGCAGATTTTCGTGTTTACTTACTACAGTCTCTAAATGAATTCTAAGTGTGATGGGGCTGCTCAGAATAAGGTGATAACCACTTAGGCTCTTCTACCAGCAGTGTGGTACCCAGGCTAGTTCTGCTTTTCTTGGTCACACCACATCACAATCACTCCACTTTTGTCCTTACTTCTCAAAGTGGACACGGATAAACAAGGGCTCATGTAAGGAGAGTAAAGGACTTCAGTGGAAATTTTAGATTACAGAAAAGATTTATTTTTTAATAGGTGTTTTTAAATGTTGGAAATATTGCCATGTACGCTCACTTTGTATGTGTCTAGAAGATAAAATGACTCAAATCATACAGAGGTATAACTTGGGATCATATAACAGCAGAGATGTCAATAATAGCTGTTGGATGATAAGGGCTGCTCTTGTTAGGCAGAGAAATCCCTGTCCTTGGAGGTATTCAGAGAATAATTGTTCCCCTGTGAAGAATATTGTAACAAGACAAGATTACAGGAGATGGCTGCTAGGGTTGCTTCAACTTTGAGATGCTCAGCTTTGGAGTAACTTTGCAGCTCCACCTCCACTCTGTGAGGGGCAGTGAAATAGGGAGAAAAGAATCATGACATTGTCCTTAGCCTTAGGAACCTGCAAACCCTAAGGAGACTAACTGGATCGAAGAGAAGAGAAGAAGTGGTTATCATTTCTTCCCCCCCCCCCCCTCTTTTTTAAGTGACAGACTCCTCCTTCCTGCCTTTAAAATATTAAATGTTATATACAACCTATTTTGGAAAATAAAGAGCAATTGGAGTGGACAGGACTGGGGGCTGCAGCTGACCTGGAGCCCTACCTACTCAGCTCCTTCACCCCCAAAGAAGCCCCTGTGGCATCTCTATGGAGCCCAGGGTCCCTGAAACTCGGTGCGAAACCACTAAGGGGAAGCTTGAGAGAAATATCTTGGATTTGTAAGACGAAAATTGGAAAATTCTGGGAAAAATTGTCCAATTTCTTTAGCCCATTAAATGTAGCATGCCCACATAAGTAAATCCAGGAACAATAGAAAAAAAATGCTGAGGAAATTTTCCAGCTCAGTTCCCTTCTCTCTATTCTAAAGTGCCTGATTTACTGAGTCCCTTTATTTCTTTGTTTTAGCTCCATGTCCTATGTCCCACTTTCTCCCCTGCCTCTTCAGGTTTAGTGACCTAGTTTATGATTTGCTTGCTATATGCAGTTGGGCCCACTTCTCATCTAGTTACCACTTGTCGAAGGAGAGAAATGGTGGTAACCATATAGAGTCCAAGTGGGCAGAAGACTTAAATGTTGAGGTCTCTTACCTAAAATATGAGATCTTGCTACCTGTGTAATCCCCAAGTAGGGATGCTAAAAGAGTCATCCTGGAGGCTGTGGCAGGAAACTGCAATGTCTCCTCCTTCCTGTCACTTTCTTAAAAAATTATTTTTATTGCTGAGAGTGTTATGGATATCCCCCACTTTTCCCCCTTTGCCCCCCTCCACCCAGCTCCAAACCTATCCCAGATCCTGTTACTTTTACCACACACATTAGAAATATCTTTGGTCATGGGGGGGGTGGGAAGGTAGGAACACAATGGCATGGCAACATACAACATCTGTAGCAGTGAGGGTCCAACAGAGGACATTTGGGCTATTTGGAGAATTTAATAGAGGTGTGGTCAGGATTTGGGGAAAGTAATAAAAGAAGGATAGTACTACCCTGAGGTCTGAAGGGGAGACGGAAGGACTGGTTGCTAGAATCCAGAAAAAACTATGGATAAGGCTGCCCAATAGGAACTGTTGCCTTCAGTAGAGGGAGAAGCCAATGACAGAATCATCAAAAGTTGAGCTAGAGGAGTAATACTCTGATTTTACTCTTCTCCTGCCATCTACCCTCCTGTTAGAGTCTTCTATTGTCTGAACCTAATGGGAAGTCAGATAAAAATGGAACCCCTTGATGGAATCCATACATGTCAGTCTCTGGGATTTGTAGCGGGGCAGAAAGGGAATCTGAAAAGACAGATGGAAGATATTCAGCACCAAGCCTCAAAATTCAGGCCAAGCTTTGTGTTTCAGGTATGTGGTGACCACCATATCCACTCCACCTCTCTTTTATTCACAGCCCAATTGTAATCATGTGTTTTACTGATGGTTATGCAATATCAGTGGAAAAAGACAATCTGCCTTTTTTTGGTGGGCAAGCTCATTCTTACTGAGGTTAATACTGAATATTTTCCCAATCATTTCTCTGGAAAGTGAAGCTGAAAAAGCCATTTAAGGTTATCTGTCTCAACCTCTAATTTGACATTTGCCTTCTCTGTTTTTCTAACCAGGGGGGTGGGGAACCATTTTTTCTGCCAAGGACCATTTGGGTATTTATAACATCATTCAAGGGCCATACAAAATTATCAACTTAAAAATTAGCCTGCTATCTTTGGTCGAACACTTAATTAAACTTATTGAATTTCGAGTCCTGGTTGCCTTGGCAGGGCCAGACCAAATGATTTTGGGGGCTGTATATGGCCTGCGGGCCAGATGTTCCTCACTCCTATAAGCAGACACTTCAGGATCTGAGGTATATGACTGACCATGATGCCAACATTGGGGAGCATCCTTTCTGCTTTAGAATTGGCCCTAAAAGGTGATGGGTAAATAACAATTGGCCTGGAATATATAACTGCATTCTGTTCAAGTGTTCAAAGATGCACATTATGTAATGATAAAGGGGACATAACATTTATTAATCTATTTGCACCCAACTTAAGAGTACCAAAATATATAAAGCAATTATTAACAGATCTAAAGAGAGAAATAGCTGCACAATGATAGGAGACTTTACCACCCCACTTACAACAATGGATAAACCATCTAAACAGAAGGTCAACAAGGAAACAATGGCCTTAAATGATTCATTAGGCCAGATAGACTTAATAGATTTATAAAGAACATGCCATCCAAAAGCAATAGAATATGTATTATTCTCAAGTGCACATGGAACATTCTCAAAGATAGATCATATGCTGGGGCACAAAACAAGTCTCAATAAATTGGTAAGATTGAAATCATACCAAGCATCTTTTCTGACCAGAACAATAAACAACAACTAGAAATCAAACACAAGAAAAAAGCTGAAAAAATCACAGATATGGGGAGATTAAAAAAACATGCTACTAAGCAACTATTTGGTCAATGAAAAAATACAAAAATACATGGAAACAAATAAAAATATGACATACCAAAATCTTTGGGATGCAGTAAAAGCAATACTAAGAGGGGTGTTCATAGCAATATGAGTCTACCCCAAGAAACAAGACAAATCTCAAATAAACAATCTAACCTTACACTTTAAGGAACTAGATAAAGAAGAATAAACAAAGCCCAAAGTCAGTAGAAGGAAGGAAATAATAAAAATCATAGTAAAAATAAATAAAAGAGACCAAAAAGACAATAGAAAAGATTAATGAAACTAAGAGCTGTTTTTTTGAAATGGTAAGCAAAACTGATAAACCTTGAGCTAGAGCCACTAAGAAAAAAAGAGAGAATACTCAAATAAAATCAGAAATGGAAAAGAAGTTTCAGTGGATACCGCAGAAATACAAAGGATCATAAAAGAATAATATGAAAGGCTATAATACACCAAATTGGATGACCTAGAAAAAATAGATAAATTCTTAGAATCATTGAATTCATAATTAAAAAAACCTCCCCCAAAAGAAAATCCAGGACTAGATGACTTTACTGGTGAATTCTACCAAACATTCAAAGAATATTTAATACATAGCCTTCTCAAATTCTCCCCAAAATTTAATATATCTTTCTTGATTTCAGAGAGAGGAAAGGAGAGGGAGAGAGAGAAATAGAAACATCAATGATGAGAGAGTCACTGATTGACCCCACAACCCGGGCATGTGCTCTGACCAGGAATTGAACCCCGATCACCTGGATCCCAGGTCAATGCTCAACCACTGAGACATGCCGGGCCGGGCCCAAAAATTTAAGAAGAATGAATGCTTCCTAACTCATTTTATGGGGCAAATATTACCCTGACACCAGACAAGAACACGAAAAAGAAAATTACAAGTCAATATCACTGAAGAACATAGATGCAAAAATCTTCAACAAAATATGAGCAAACCCAAAACATCTATACATTAAAAGGATTATACATAACAATAAAATGAGATTTATTCCAGGGATGCAAAGACAGTTCAACATTCACAAATCAATCAAAGTGATACACCACATTAACAAAATGAAGAATAAAAATTATATGATCATCTCAATAGATGCAGAAAAAGCATTACAAGACATGATATCCATTCATGATAAAATCTCTCAATAGGATCGGTATAGAAGTAAAGTATTTCAACATAATAAAAGCCACATGTGATAAACCCACAGCTAACATCATATTCAACAGTGAGAAACTGAAAGCTTTTTCTCTAAGATTAGAAACAAGATAATGCCCACTCTTACCATTTTTGTTCAACATAGTATTGGAAGTCCTAGCCAGAGCCCTTAGGCAAGAAAAAGAATTTAAAAAAATAAAAGGCATTCAAATTGGAAAGGAAGAAATAAAACTATCACTGTAGATGACATAAGTTTACATATAAAGAAACCCCTAAAGACTCCACCAAAAAAACCATCAGAAATAATAAATGAATGCAGTAAAGTTTCAGATACAAAATCAAAATACAAAAATCTGTTGCATTTTTATACACTATCAGAAAGAGAAAAGTCCTATTTACAGTTGCAACAAAAACAATAATGTACCTAGGAATAAACTGAACAAAGGAGGTGAAAGACCTATACGCTGAAACCTATAAGATATTGTTGAAAGAAATTGTAGAAGACACAAATAAATGGAAAGATATTCTATGTTTATGGATTGAAAGAAATAACATTGTTAAAATATCCATATTATCTAAAGCAATCTACAAATTCAATGCAATCCCTTTAAAAATCCTAGTGGCATTTTTTCACAGAAATAGAACAAAAAATCCTAAAATTTGTATAAAACCAAAAGATCCAAAGCAATCCTGAAAATAAAGGACAAAGACATAGGTATCACACTCCCCAATTTCAAACTATACTTCAAAGCTATAGTAATCAAAACAGTATGGTATTAGCAGAAAAAGAGAGACACAGACCAATGGAACAGAATTGAGACCCCAGAAAGAAATTCACTCATTTATGGAAAAATAATTTACAACAAAGGATCAAAGAATATATAATGGAGAAAAAAATGTCTCTTCAATAAATGTTGGTAGGAAAACTGAACAGCCACATACTAAATAAAAGTAGACCACTGTCTTACACAATACACAAAAATGAACTCAAAATAGATTAAAGATTTGAATGTAAGACCTGGAACCATAAAACTACACTGAAAAAACATAGAGGCTAAGCTTCTGGACATCAGTTTAGTGATGCTTTTGTGGATTTGACTCCAATGGCAAGGAAAACAAAAGCAAAAATAAACAAATGGAACGACATCAAACTAAAAAGCCTTTACAAAGCAAAGGAACGTCAACAAAACAAATAAAAAGCAAACAACTAAATGGAAGAAGATATTTGGAAATGATATTTCTGATAGGAGTTAGTATCCAAAATACGAAAATAACTCAAATAACTGAAAAACAAAATAAAACTAAAAACAACCTCATGAAAAAAACGGGCAGAGGATCTGAATAAACATTTTTCCAAGGAACATATACAGACCAACAGGCACATGAAAAGATGTTCAGCATCACTAATTAGGGAAACACAAGTAAAAAATCACAATGAGATACCACATCACACATGTTAGAATGGCTGTCATCAAAAAGACCAGATACAATAAGTGCTGGAGAAGATGCGGAGAAAGAGGAACACTTGTACACTGTTGATGGGATAATAAAGTGGTGCAACCAATATGGAAAACAGTATGCAGGTTCCTCAAAATACTAAGAATTGAAAGGCTATTTGATCAGCAATTCCTCTTCTGAGTGTTTATTTAAATCATGTGAAAACAGTTATTCAAAAAGATGCATGCACCTGTAATAATATACAGGTATTATTATTTATAATAGCCAAGATATAGAAACAGCCTGAATGTCCATTGATGGATGACTGGATAAAGAAGATGTGGTATCTATATACAATAGAATACCACTCAGCCATAAAAAAGATGAAATATTGTCATTTGTGAAAACATGGATGAATCTTGCGGGTATTATGCTAAATAAAATAAGTCAGTCAGAAAAGGGCACAAAACGTATGATTTCACTTACATGTAAAATATAAAACAAAAATGAAACAAATGAACAAACAAAACAGAACAAAAACAAATTCATAGATAGGGAAAGCCAATTGGCATTTACCCTAGGAAGAAGGGGGTTGGGGGGGTGAAATGAGTAATGGGGGTCAATTATACAGTGACAGATGGAAAGAAGGTTTTTGGTGGTTAGCAGGCTATAATGTATACAGGTATTGAATTATAATGTACACCTGAAACTTACATAATTTTTAAAAAAATTTAACTTTAACTTATTTTTTATTGGTTTTAGAGAGACAAAGAGAAAGCGAGGGAGAGAGGGAGAGAAAGAGAGAGAGAAACATTGATTGGTTGCCTCCCTCACGTGCCCTGTCTGGGAATTGAACCCTCAACCCTTCAGTGCACAGGATGACACTGCAACCAACTGAGCCACACCAGCCTGGGCTGAAACTTATATAAAATTATTAACCAATGTTAAAGAAAGATTGGTATGAAAGAACTGATATTATTATTTGAAGCCTTTATAGTTGATTACACAGAAAATCTGAGGGAACCTATAAAGTATTAACACTGGAAAGTTACTGTCATTCCTACAAATTAATGGATGCCAATTAAAAAACCATCTATTCCTATATTTCTATTCAACATAGCACTAAAACCTACAAAGCTTGTAATAGAAAAATTTTGGAAGCCAATTAAATGTGACTCAATACACAATAATTATATATTTGTATGATCATACACTTGAATACAATTCAACAGTTAATGTGAAAGAATTGACTCTACCTCTATCAACACTGGATAAACAATTATCTGGAAAAAGTTTTGAGTTAAAAATATCAGATTTCAGAATATCTGTAATATGACCCTACTTTTATAAATTTAAAAATTGCAAAAATAATGCTGCATATTGCAAGCGGACTTATACATATGCTGTGAAAGTATAAAACATGAGTGGAAAAGATACTGTACCAACTTCAGGATGTGGGTTCCCTCTCAGTGGGGAAGCGTGGGTGAGAATAGACTGAGGATTGAAGCATTCAACAGTAGTACCTTCTTTCTTTTTTTCATTTTTTAAAAATGGTTTTATTGATTTCAGAGAGAGGAAGGGGGAGGGAGAGAGAGAGAGAAACATCAATGATGAGAGAGTCATTGATCAGCTGCCTCCTGCACACCCTGTACTGGGGATCGAGCCCACAACCCAGGCATGTGCCCTGACTGGGAATCAAACCACAATCTCCTGGATCATAAGTCGATGCTCAACCACTGAGCCATGCCAACCAGGCTGTAATATCTTATTTCTTAAAAAAAAAAGTTTGAAGCAAATTATACAAAATAATAAGATTTTCTAAATCTGGATAGTAGGTAGGTATCTGGTGTCTGTTTTATGAGTCTCTTATGCTCAACTTATTGCATGAGTAAATAATTTTTAAAAAAATGTAAAAAGTGAATAGGAGGTGAAGAAATGTGCGTTAAGTACACTGCCAGCACTGGGAGGGAGTCTGACCATGTATAAGAGCAGAGAAATGCGGTGCTTTCTAAACGGAGAAGTGCTGGGAGATGAGGCCAGCACACGGCTTCCTCACTTACCAGGGCTTCTTCAGGCTGCTGTGACTGCTTTATTTTGGGTGCAGAGATATCCTGGCTGCAACATCTCTCAGCTGCTTTTAATCCTCAGGATGATGGATTCTGCCCATTTATCCAAAACACACATAATGAGGAAATGCAAGTAGCTACATTTTCCTTTGAGGCATTATAAAACAAAAAATTATTTTCTGAGTCATTTAAGAGCTATTAAATCATGACTGGTAGAACTGAAGTGTTGATTATTGTATTGCCATTCTTCAAAAGGTAACAATTCCTTAGTCATTCCCAGAATAATCCTGTTTTCTTAATATTCAGGTTTACTGTAACACCATTTTGTTTCAAGGGACTTCATGATGGTTTCTATATTTGCTTTTGTGTAGAGTACTGTCTGGATGATCTTCGAATCCGACTAATCAGGCAGAATCTGGGAGAAAGCCCTCCTTCTATATCTGAAAGGAAAAATTTTACTATGAGTGTACCTATGCTATTGATTGGAGAGTTAGTTAATACAATCTTTTTGGACAATTTGGCAGTACCAATCAAAAATTGAAATGTACATGATATTTCACCAAGAATTTCTATTTCTAGAACTCTAACCTTCAGAGATACTTTCATATGTGCACAAAATTAAGTGTAAAAGGGAGTTCCTTGTAAAAGATGTCGTGACCGTCCTTGAACAGACAATTTTTTGTACACTCAAGAATAGAGTAGTAATAACTTGGAACTTGGCCAATGTGTATCAGTGAGGTAATGTATGAATACATTATGGCACACAAATGCTACGTAACAATAGGGCAGTTAAAATAAATGAGATAGATCTTTATGGAGATACAAGTTCGACTTCTAACATATATTGTTAAATGAGGAAAAGAAAGTTATGGAAAAATACATGTGCTGTGATCCCACTAATGTTAAGAATCCCAAACCCATATATGTGCAACTATAAAACATTCACATATGTAAATATATAGTAAAGTTTAAGCTCAAATTGTTAACAGTGATTACTTTTGGAAAAAGAGTTTCAGTTGGTGAGATAATGTGTTTTAAATATATTGATGTATATTTAATATATATTAATATTTAATATAAATATATTTAAATATATTTATTTCTATATTATTTATATATTTTAAAATATTTACTATATTAAATTTATATTAGTATACATTTCTGAATTTATTATGTGTCTATTCAAAATTTTGCATTTTTTTTTTTTAAGTCTGCTTAAATTCTCAAAGTATGTTGACTAGAAATTCTACTATCTTTGAGATTCGTTTGTCATATGGCTTAGGAGATAACGTGGAATTTTTTTTTCTTTTTTTAATAAAGGTATTCCTTTTTAAAAATATATATATACCTTTATTGATTTTAGAGAGAGGAAGGGGTTGAGAGAGATAGAAACACCAATAATGAGTCATTGATCAGCCGCCTCCTGCACGCCCCCCACTGGGGATCAAGCCCACATCCCAGGCATGTGCCCTGCCCGGGAATTGAACCTCGGTCTCCTGGATCCTAGGTCCATGCTCAATTGCTAAGCCACACCTGGCTGGGCAAGGAAAATATTTTTAAATAAAGTTATGCATGTTTACTGTGGAAAATTTACAAATACTGAAGAAAAACTGCAGAGTAGAGAGTAGAAATTAATCATAATCTCATTATAACATGTTGACACTTTCCCTTCTTTTATGGATATGGTTGAGATCATACTATATATACAATTTTTATCCTGATTTCTTTTTACCTAACACATTCATATTACTATGTTAGTAAAAGCTCTTCAAAAATGGACTCACATAGATTCCCCATCATTTACTTAACCATTTCTCATGATCTTAGATTTGGTCAACAACCATGAAACCTGTTTCTGAACGAGGCTCCAGAACACATTTTCAAAATTAAAGACCATTTGGCGATGTGGCCAGCATGTGTCTAACATGGTCAAAGGGAAAGAAAGAAATCTAGGAGACACATCAACATGGACCAACACGCTTGTTGGAAAGCAATGGACAGAAGCACAGATTAAATGCTTTCTCTTTCATCTCTTATATGATGGTATTGGCAGAAGTTTTCCATGGTTGACATAAATTGAGTCTACTTTTGAAAAAACCTATATTCATATATTGGGAATAGTAACAATAGAGTAAAGAGGCCTCGTCCTTAGTCCTATCAGAGAAGCAGGATAGAAATTTCAAGGAAAATGAACCCCAATGGAAAAGACCCTGAGACCCCAAGGTCCATGAGAGGGAGGCTCTAATTTATTTGGTATTAGGAGAA
Source organism: Miniopterus schreibersii (assembly GCF_964146895.1). Lineage (NCBI taxonomy): Eukaryota > Metazoa > Chordata > Mammalia > Chiroptera > Miniopteridae > Miniopterus > Miniopterus schreibersii. The sequence continues at coordinate 141,515,778 of NC_138101.1, forward strand.
ATGAGCCGAGTCCTCAGGCACAGGACAGATGCCGAAGGACCATTCGCAGGTGTGAAAAGTGAAACCTTTTCCAAAGGTTCATTAAATCACACAGCTTCCCTTGGAGAGGGTCTCCATGGTGAAGCTTGCTTTCCTTTTTCCAGGCCAATAAGCAGAGGAAGGAACTGCAGAGGCCCTGGCTCAGGCCACCCAGGCTGCAATGGAAGCGGTGTTTGCAGCAGAGGCCCCGTCCTCTGGCCCATCGGCCCAGGCACAGGAATTCCTTCCCCACTTGCAGATGGCGAGGGCTTGAGGTTTCTCTTTTTGTTGGACTCACTGCAGATGGAAACCACAAAGGTAATGGAAGCCTGTAATCCTTTACGAATGGTCTGAATAGAAACCACAAGGCTTGGAAATTCAAGGACTCTGGCAAAAATGCTGTTTTGTTTTTCATGTCCCTAAATTGATCTGGCCAGTGCCTCCGGTGACAAACAGTGAACAGTTACCGCGTGTGCTGTAATTATTGGTGGGTTGGATTGGGGCTTCTGTGGGACTGGGCCTACCCAATCTGCTATTCTTGCAGTTATGTTGTGGCTTCATCACACAATCTGGGGGCTCCCCAGGATGCCTGGCTAGGCTGATTTTTATTAAAAAGAAAATAAGCTCTTCGCTATTTCTCACTGGCACATGTTTGGATTTTTTTTTTCCTAATCAACTATATTTGCCAGGCCACACATTCTATGATAAACAGAGCCTACTTAACTCTCTCCTGGCTGGGGAATTTCCTGGGCCACTCCCCTGTCTCTTGCTGAAATGCCTCTGGGGAAGAGCATTTAGCCAATCATTCATTCTTTCGGTCATTCATTTATTCATTTATTCACTCAATACCTCTCCATTAAGCATCTGTTATGAGTATACTATTCCTGAAGCACTGTGCTTGGCAATAATGGAGAATAAAAGTAGATCTAGCCCTGCTCTGATCAGGCTGTATTAAAAACTAGGATGAGTGCTCTGATGGAAACAAGCCACCACATGGGAATGTATGTCGTGATGGCTGGAACCCCAACAGCCCCATGCAGATCAGAGGCCAGCAGGCATCACAGAGCGCATCTGCAGCTTGAGGTGGATAGCAGGAATTCCTTTTCTTGTGGTCATCGGGGCTGTGTGGTGATGGTTTTACCACAGTGTATAGTTCTGGTTGATCAGGTCAGATCTATTTAGTATATAGGTGTTGTCTTTAGTTATGTTATGAAGGTGGCAAATATTACTGAGATAGTAGGCAGTCAGACAGACATGAGCAAAGTAAGACTGATAGGCCACGTACAAAAGGTCACCATGGAGGAAAGCCCCGGGTGCCTAGCAATGGGCAAAACTGGGAAAGCAAGTACTGTAGGGTGGGACCTTTACACCCCTAGCATATTGCTGGTCATGAAGTTAGACTCCCTGACCTTTCATATCGCTGCTCACGGGGTTCAGACCCTCTTCTGACCTTCCCTCCCCTTCAGGTCACTAGTAATGCAGTAGACCCCCTTAGAGGAGAAACAAGGGGGCCAGAGAATAGCCTCATATGACTCCCATACAAGCCCTTGCATGACTGCTCCCTTAAGCATTAACTCCCAGGACAATGAGGTTCTGACCTGCATCAAATATTCTTAGGAACAAAGCCTTGGGTATGTTGACCACAGGGACAGAGTTTTGGTCAAAGTAGAGACAACATCTAGGCCTCAGTTGTGTTTCAGCTCTAGGCCCAGAAAAGCAGCAAAACCAGACGAAGCAACAACATTGCTGACATCAGGCAGGACCAGATGCAATGACCCAAGACCCCCTACCCTAGAGCCGACCAACCAGTCACGACCCTGAAGGACACGCCTGGAAAGCTGATGCATATTCTATTGAGATCCTCCCCTGAGACCTCCAGATAAAAACCCTTCAGATAGAGGACCCAGGGAGTGCTCTCTTTCGAGCACCCACCCCCTTCTTAAGAGTTAAGGTCTTACTCTCTCAGGCCTGGGAATGCCTGAGGGCAGGGGATTTGATGGTGAACTCCACAGAAGGCAGGAATTCAGTCTTTTTATCTCTATATCCCGAGAGCAGCATAGAACCTGGCCCAGGGGACGCACCCACGTTATGAACAGGGTCTTCTCTTTGAAAAGTTCTCTTCTGTGTCATGGACAGGATAACAGAGAATCCGGCCTCTCCTTAAGTCCCTTGGGAAAAGCACCTTGAAGCCTGAAGGATCTGGCAGAGCCATGAAGATTCAGAGGGCCCAGAGGACTTCCCAGTTTGGACTGAGCTCTCTGGGAGCCCAAGGAACCAGGCAGCCTGCAACTGAGGTAAATTCGGTTTGTCATTTTTGTCCTGTGTTGTTTGACATCACAACCCCTGAAGTCAACCTACATAACTTCCATTACTCTCAGATCATTTCTGTGCTTATTCCTTAATTTTCCCAAAGTTCGATTCAAAACTCCTGGAGGGAATACATTACCTAGTTCTTTCAGTTCTAATTTCTAATTCTTTCAGTTCAGCTCACAGCACAAGGTTCTGTGGCTCTATCCACAGCAAGCTCTAAAAATAGTGTTTACATCACTCACTGAGCATAACCTGCTTTCTGGGGAAGCTGCTCTCCCACCTGGAGGAGCCATGTGCACTCTCCTCCCCCGTCAGGCCTCTCAAGCATGTCAGGGCAGCTCGTTAGACTTGGCATACAGATGTTCTTGCTGGGCTCTGAGTGCCGGAAGCCATCGCCTTCCTGTGGAGGTAAATTCCAGAGGCATCTGCCTAACGTCTGTGGAAGTACCCTGTGCCCTCCTCAGAGTCATATTATTGGAAACATAAAGGGGAGATGGTGCGCCAGTGGGCAATTGAAGCAAAGCAGCCTGTAGGCCTGCTGGGTGGTTCTAAGGAAACCATGTGAGCGGCTGGAGCTCACGGAACAGCTCTGCTGGCTGGAGGCCAGTGTGGTGCCCAGAGGGGAAGGCATCTCAGGCTTGGAGGGATGAAGGGCACTGGCAGCTGGGCTTTAGACTCGGGTGGGTGCAGAGGAGGGCAGACCTGCACACGGCCCTGAGGGGGCATCACCCAGGTTATAAGATCCCAGAGGCCCCTGCTCCTGTAGCACGGTCACAGCGTTGAGCTCGGGCTGAGGGCACCATGATGGCCAGCTCATAGTGTGTCATTGCATGACTTAAATCTCAAGTCAGGGCCTGTTTTAGGCAAACTGGGGGGGAGGCTACATGCGCTGCCCCCATAGGCAAGTGCTTCTTGCCCCAGACTGGTGATCGAGGGGACAGAAGTTGGATATTCAGCCTCGCTTTATTCCTAAATCAGGCCAGGAGAATTTTTCTAGGCATTAACAGTCCCTGTCACATCACAGTGCTCATTAGGAGCCACCAGGATTTAGGATTCAGGAGACTACCATGTGGGCTCTGCTACTACCTGTGAAATCTCAAGCCAGCTGCACTGTCTCCTCATTGCCGTTTCCAGCCTATAACATGGAGGGAAAGGGAAAGTTATCGCTGCCCCTCCATCCCTCACAAGAATGAGTCTAAGTGAGAGAGTATATCAGATACGTGGAGCCCCTGAAGAGGCAGGTGCTGTGGCCTCCCCCACCTCCCCACGCACAGATCCCCATGCTCATTCCTTCCGGATGACATGATATTCAACTACCTAGAAACATTAGGGTGGGCTGAGTCCAGCTGCAAAGCTGCTGTATTTTCTTGCCAGTGAGGATCGTGTTGCTGAAAGGTATGCACGCTCTCTTTCTCTCTCAGTGTGACCAACCTTCCTACTTTGCATGGGGCTACAGGGTTTCTGGGAAGCAGGGGTTTCCACACAAAACCAGGACAGTCCTGGACAAAAGAGGAAGGTTGGTTACCCTGCTAATAGAAATTAGAGAGGAGAATGCTCTTGCTTCTGTTACTAAGCCTCAATTTATTTGAGGGGCTGTGTTTTTGGGGAGAAAGAGAGAAAGATTTGTGTTATAAACTGTATTTTGATTTCCACTACCCAAGCTCCAATTTGAGTAGAAATATGCTCAGTTTACTTTGCAGTAAATTAGCAGCTTCCCAGGGGTGTGGTTAGGATTCTTTATCAAAGAGCCTCCCTCATCACTCACGGGGGGCTTCGGCACCCCTTTGATTCTACTATTCTCATAATAATGGTTGTTCCCCTTTCTAGTATCTTGCCCCTCTCACTACACTATTATGTGTATCGTCACTTTAATGGCCCGAGAGCTCAGCACATGGATCGGCCCATTCAATGTTCTACATACCCTTGGCCACCAGACATAAGGACGTAAGAGAAGCAAGGCTGATATCAGCCCTAGCAGTGCAGCCAAAATCGGTGAAAGCCACAGCTTCTATCAATTGTTGATCAAAGATATGAATAAATACTCATAAAAATGGATTTCCTCTAGCCCCTAGCAATCAACAAGCTTTGAGAAAAGCATCAAGACATGCCAATGCCAGGCAGAAGCAGAAGTGAAGCAATAAGGCCAGAAGAGCTTGAGTTTGCTTAGCGGGAAATATTCAATAATTCATTACTTCATCAAATGCCACGCCACGGGGCCTGGGCAAAGCCTAGCAAAGGCTAGTGAACATACTTTATCTCTCTTGTCATGGTCTTAGAGTTTAGCAACTCCCCAGTTGATCATCTTTTTAAGTAAAATAGATTGAAATCCAGACGCTTTCAAAAACTGCCCTGAAGCCTCGGCAAACCATTGGAGACTGTGGCCTGTAGCTGAAAGCGGTGCCATTTATGTGTTTCCAGATGAGACAGTTCATAGGCCCCAATGATCAGTGACAGTTCATCCATTAGAACTATTTTTGTAGAGGGCAGATGCCTCCCTCTTTCACATCTCACAGCTGTATACTCAACCCATCTTCCTCCAGTCTGGACGAAAAATGAACAACAGCAACTGGCAACAGAACGAGCTTCCTGCATGCAGGGCTACAAACCACAGAGAGAATAACTTGGAGAAGTATTTCTTGAAATAAAAGGACAGAAACCACAGAGCCCTTTAACAGTCACCAGAGTCACAGACTTAACACATGCCACATAAGACCTTAATTAGGACGCATGCTTGTGTATTTATAGAAACAGAAAGTATGACAGAAAAACAAAACTGGGCAGGTTATTATTGAATTTAGAAACCATTTCAAAGGGGAACTAGAAAGGCATGCTTGCTGCCTGAGATTTTAATATTGGAAGAATTCTTGGTGATGGCGTAATTAAAAAGAAATATTTATTTATTTACGTTGACTCCTGGTGTTGATAGCAACTGATGGATCAACAGGAGTGAAATTGGGCTGGGCGGGAGGTGTGGCTGGACTTAGGGAATTGGTGACTCACGACAATGGGCTAATTCATGTCACATGCCACCTGCCATGCTGGAAAATGAATTAGTGCTGAGATTTAAGACCTTCCTATGGCTTCTAAATGGGCCAGGCCAAATGACCCACTCTATTCTCTGCCTCCTCTCCCTCCCCTTACTTTATCACAGAGCTGAAGGAATTAATGGTTGGGCTGAATTTAGGAGCAGGGAGAAATGACTATGTGGTTAGAATGTCATTCAGTTAGAGCCACTGGGGCACTTCAGGAACTGAATTTACTTTCACATATCAATTGCTCATTCCACACTTTAGCTGGGTGTGGCATGGTTGTCCCTACACAGATTCCTATCTCCCTCTTGTCCTACTTCTGTCTTGAACAATATAGATGCTGCAGGGATGTGCCTGCAGGAGCAAGTCATCAGAAAAACTCTTTTCAGTAACCTCTACATAGTGAAGTAGCTGCCCCGGTTAGTGCTCAAGGGCTTAGGGGAACAAGTCTCTTAGGGCCAACCCTGCCACTCTGGGAGCCAGGAAACAGGGCTCTAGTTTCCATCTTGATTATATCGAGCTGTGTGATTTTCTGGATTTCTAGTTCCTTCCCTTAGGACATAGACTTGAACTGGACTGAGAATCTGTAAGATTGATTTCAAATGAAACATTTTGTGAACTTTGAGCATTTATAATCCCATTTGGAAATATACAAATTCCTCTATGAATCTCTTATTTGACAATGAAAAAGATTATCCTGAGCAAAAAGGAGTTGAGCCCTGGTTCAGCATCTCCAAGCAGAACTGTTTTTGAGCCTGTTCCTTTGACTTTTCCGCGAGGGGTCCACTTGTCCTTCCCAGCGAGCCAGCCAAGGCACCAGCTGGAGGCAGTTACAGGAAAAGAGAGAATGTGGACATTAACAATGCAATTAAAATCATCATGTTTTGACACCACCACCACCCCGCCCCCCTTTTAATGGCAAAAATAAGCAGGGATGGGAGATAAGTGTTCGGGTTGGTTTTGGTTCTCGTGATGTAATGGTCTCATCACCTCTCGCTTATGTGCTCAATAGCTCTCTCCAATTGGGGGTGAACTTTTAGTTTCTATGAGTCCCTAACCTCTTAGACACAGAATGTCCTCATATGCTAGAGGAAAAATGCATTCTCGGTGTTATTGTTCATCATGTGGCGCCTGGTGACATGCTGCATTACTAGGATTGGCCTTAGCTACTCATTGAATGGCTTCATTTGCTAAGAACATAAGTGAATATGAGCTATTCACTTTTGTTTCTTTTTTCCCCTAATCAAAATGCTCCTGGCCAGTCAGGCAAGGGTTAATTTGACTGACTTTCCCTTGTGGTTTCTCAGCTCTCTTGATATCATTACATCTTTGTGATGCTATTTTTTATAAATAAATGTTTTCTTTAGACAAGTTGTGAAGACTGTACAGAGAGTTTCCACACACCCCAGCCCCAACCCCCCTACTGTTAACATCCTACTTTAGTACGGTACATTTGTCGCAAATTTAATGTAGTTCTTGACTTCAGCTCATACTACATTCAGATATCCCTGGCTTTTACCTCAATCCCTTTATCTGCTCCAGGACCCTATCCCGGACACCATACAGTTTCCTAGTCATGTCTCCTTAGGCTGCTCTTGGCGATAACGGTGTCGCAGGCTTTCTTTGTTTTTGATGACCTTGACTGTTTTAACAAGTACTGGTGAACACGGATAAATACTGTTAACACCAATAACATTTCTGCGGCCTTGTACTATGCTGAGCAATGTGCAAGCCTTCTACATATACTGAGCAAGGCCTAAAGGGTCAAGCAGCCGATCTAAGCTTACAGTGTAAGTGGCAGAGCACAGATACCAACCCAGGCAGGTTGATTACAGAGGCTACCGTCCTAACTGCCATGCTTGGTTATAAGGACAATAAGGAAAGTCCCCTAGTTCTATGTTGTTCTTCGCAGAGCACTTTCACGTGCAGTACATCACGATCACATCCTAATGACCTAGGTGGTCAGGGCCATCAGGGCAGGTGCCATCATGCCTGGATGCCCAGCACCTTGGTGTGGACCTACTACAGCCTGATGTAGTTGGCCAGAGGTACAGTTACTTCTATGGCATCAGCTGTGCCTGTGGGCCTGCCGTTCTCTGGAGGGCAGGGCCCCTATCTGCTTACTGTCATCTTCCTGTGACGTTGAGCACCATGCTTGTACATGGCAGTCTGTTAATAAGCACTTGTTGAATTAGGTTCTTTTTTTAGAGATGAAGAAAACAAACAGGAGAGTTAACAAAATCTGAAGAAATCTATTTTCCATGTAAACTGTGGGGCTAGTAAATCTTTTTTTTAAAAGTCCTTTCTTGACTCTCCATGTGTTTATCAAAAGCCTCTCAGTTGCCTAAGCTGATGAGGGAAGCAAGAGCAGGAATTAGTGAAACTCAGAAGACTTTAAAAGGGAATTTGTTTCAACAGATACACATTCCTTTCTGGTAGAAGTGGTGGCGTGACCTTTATTTTCATTCCCTATTGGCCAAGTCCTACTAGACATAGTTACAGAAGCACATCATTTTAATCTATCTCTTTGCCCTTAATTTTATGTCACTGGAAGAGACGTTAACATAAGTAGGGAAAATGATTAGAAGTGCAGAGAAGGAGAAATAGGAACAGAAGAAATTGCTGAATGGAAAACTGGCCACGTCTGCACCCACTCTGTCTAGTAATAGAGAGATTTCCCCTATATTTCATTTATCCAGAGAGAGGCCCAGGACCATCATCCGTGTGGGAGACCAGCTGTTCTGCAGAGCAGGCCGGGTAAACCCTCATGATGGCAGGGGTGGCGACCACTGTTACTCTTTCCAGGGGAGGCAGCAATGAGAGGCTCAGTGCATACAGTGTGAATGGAACTTGCCTTGGAGAGAAATTCTGTACCTGGGTTCAAATACTAGCAACTTACTCTGTGAACTTGGCAAGTTCTCTTACCTCTCAAAGCTCGGTTTCCTCATCTTTAAAATGAGCTTAATAAGTGTGGTCACAGAGCTGCTGTGAGGATTAGAAATAATATGTACCAATGAGACATGCTTATAGTCAGTACATGCGGTTATTATTAAACTGTATGTTTTCCGGCTTAAGGACCCATGTCAATGGCTACCTCAGTCACATGCTATCTGCACACTTCATACTCCTCTCATTTAATATTCCCAAAATGAAAGTTGAAGTCATTAAAAAAAAAAAAATCTCCTGGGACCCAGAGAAGCGGTTTCTGGATTTAGTCTGATCCCACGAGTACCTCTGACTTTAGCACGGGCCCCGGGGTGTGACTCCCTCCTCTTCTTGCATCTCCAAGGCTGGGGCGCGTCAGGACAAAGCCAGAGCATGGCATCTGCCAAACCTCCTCTGTCCCCTAATTCCAGTCTATGACTCCTGTCCCACCCGGCCCTCTGGACTTGTCTGACCTCTGTTTTTCACTCTACATTATATTTGGCATTTTTATCACCAGGGCTTGGGCAGTTGGGCAAAACCTTTGGGCCAGAACTGGGCACTATTTCGGAGGAGTTTCCCTCGGTGAACTGCTTGCCACTCTACTGGGTACAAGTGGGTGGTTTTGACAGCTGCAGGGAGAGGTGCTGTGTCTTGGGGTGGGATGGGTGATGAACACACCATAAATCCCGTCTGCCTCGAGCATAAATCTGAGGGCTGCACAAGCTCCGAGGCAAGGAAATTGGAACTATGGAGCCAGGTAAACAGACCTGAGTCAACAGGAGCAGAGAAACAGCTCTTGAGGTCCTGCCATCCACAGCCTTGGGCTGGGTTGTCAGAGAGTCAGATGGCTGGCTTCTTAGGAGTCATCTTTGGTTTTTATGGTTTTGTGCGGTTTGGGAAAGAAAATAAATGCAGGGCAAGGGCGGGACCCCTCTTGCCGTGGCCGGGGCGAGTGCTCCTAGTGCCATGGCACCCGGCAGAGTTTCCAGGGCGGCTGGACGCTGCTGGCTCGGGCTCATTCCAGAGAAGTGAGGGCAAGGCCGCTTAGCTGCCCCTCAGCTACCCCATGGGTCACTAATGTCTGGGTCCTCTGCTGAAAACACGGGGCTGCAGGTCGGAGCACCTAGATTCCAGGGCCTGCTTCGCCCCTAAATCATGACATGATTTGAGGCCTTGTGACCTCTCTAAATTTCAATTTCTTCATTTACAGACAGAATGGACACAATATTCACATCCTACGTAACTCAGAGGATCAGATGAGATTATAGATGTCATATTTTTGGAACCCTGTTACCTTGTGAAACTGTCAGACTTTGTGTGAACATTTTTTAACAATAAAAAAATAATAGCTATCGACTGCTAAGCACTCGTTAGTACTTGGCACAGGGCTGGGTTGGGCTCAGCACAAAATAAAAATGTGAATCTCCTTGTTCAAAAAGAAGGAAAAAGTGCCATTAAAGTTATTAAAATATATAACTATAGTTAACAATACTGTACTGTATATTTAAAAGTTGTTAAGATCTTAAAAGTTCTTGCTACAAGAAAAAATGTTGCAAATCTGTGTGGTGATGGATGTTAACTAGACTTATTGTGGTGATCATTTTGCAGTGAATACATATATCAAATCATTATATTATACACCTAAAACTAATGCAATGCTATACGTCAATTTAAAAAATTGATTAAAAAATAATAAAACTTTCCCCTTTCATCAATGGGCTCTCCCTCTACCTGTCAATGTGGTTTTATCTGCTATTTAATGTTGAACTACCTCAGTCATGGGGATAATTGCCGAGTGAGTACAGACCTTCATAAGCTCCTGAGAACTCTGTTCCAAAACTTCATGTGAGTGTGTTTGCATGTGTGTTTGCTTCTGTGTGTGTGTGTGTGTGTGTGTGTGTGTTCCACTGAGTGCTGGGCTGACGTGCATGTCCTAGCTGAGGTGGGCAAATCAAGCCAGGCACCTCCCCTCCCTCAACCCATAGGACAGGTGATCTAGATGGGTGGGTGAGAGGCTGGCCCCTGCTGGGTTACCCAGTCGATGCACTCTGCTTCTGCTAGCCTGGGCCAGCACAGTGTTGCGAAGAGTTGGTCTTGAACCTGCACTCTGGATCTGACCCTGACCCACCCCATGCCAGTGTGCAGGACTCTGCTGGGGACTGAGGTGAGAGGGAGATCAGGTGAGGCCCAGGGCACCAGAGAGTGGGGAAGTGGCATCCAAAAACCTCACGCTGGGAAGCGGCAGGAGGCAGAACCAGTTGAATTCAGGTGCCAAGTTTCTACTTTGAACTTCAGGTAAAAACTCAAATTCTGGAACTGGGACTGCAGAGCATTAATGCTCAAGTGTGGGACACCCTCTCAGCACCAAGCCCTTTGTGACTAAGCCAGCCCAGGTGATTATCTCACGAGTACTAAGGACCATACTGTAAGGGAGCTACTTTTACTCCCACTCACCAGAAGAGCAAACTGAGACCTTATGTAGGCTGCACCAAGCCCCGTGAAGGCAGAGGCAATATTTGAGCCCAGGCCTAACTGAAATGAACCCAGTAGAATCTCTCTGATGTCAATGAATGTGTGAGTCGGGCTGTTGTACTATATTCTCATCTGACCTAGATTAGTAAACTGACACTGTCAGGTACTGTTAACTCCATCAGGAGAAAAGTCATGGTGCCTGCTCTCTCCAACAAAAACAGATTCCAGCAACATTATAAAGACTCTTCACTGCTTGATAGTGAATCTAACACCCAGGGAGGTTACTGAAACTTTTCAATCATTTATACTCATTCACTCAACCACTCAGTAAACAATTACTGACTACCTGTCATAGGCAAAGATTTTGCTTGGCATTTGGGGAGAATATAAATGTGATTAAGATCTGACCTCTCCCTTCTAAGAATTCATTTGTGCCAGAAAATTTGCCAACACTATTCTTAATGCAAGGTCAATAATGAAAAGTATCCTAGAGAAGAAACAATTACAGAAGGGGGGGGCTCCAAGAAGAGAGGCCTCTTGCAGGTAAACGAAAAAAGCCTCCTGGTCCTGTGTTAATGAAGATGGGCCTAGAGAATGGGTAGTGGTTGTGGGGCAGGAACAGCAAGGGCAAATCCACAGCGGTTGGGAAAGCATGCAGCCTGTTCTGGGAACTGTCCCTCTTCCAATCCAAGCATGTGCTTCTATGTCCTCACTTAACCCTGCTCCTTGGCCATGTTAGCTGATCTAGAGGTATGCTTCTCTGGAATTCATTTTTTTTTTTTTTTAATTCCTTTTTCCCAAACAGATTTGGAAAATGAGGTGTCTCTTTTGGTTGTAGAAGCTGTGGGCTGGCACTCCCTGGGAGCCTTAGGTGGTAGTTTTCTTGACATATGGAGGCTGCTGTTGGCATGGAGAGAATTAAGGTGATAGGCAGAGAAGCAGAGACAAGGGTGGGGCGGCAGGGGGGCAAACATTCACTTCTCATTTCCAGCTCTTCCCAAGGTCCAAAGGTGGCACTGGCCTTCCTTCTGTGGATACCCTGTGTCCTTCCAATCAAGCTTTCTTTTGCCTTGGCTTTTTTGAAGTGAGTCTATGTGTCTCGAAGTCCAGGGACCGCTTTCAAATATAGGGGCTACTGCAATGGTCCAGGCAAGTTCTCAGGAGGGCCTGCTGCAGGGCAAGAGGAGAAGATGGAGGGGAGGGGCCTGGATGGAGGAGCCTTTGTGCAGTTCCACGCCCTGGGACTGAACTGTTAGAATGTGGCAGTGGGCCTGCTCAGAGAGAGGCAGAGATGATGGATAGCACCAGACTTCAGGGGATCACTGGCATGACTAGAACGCTAAATTGCCATTTAGTATACTTTGTATTAGAGGATATAGAAATTGCCCCACCCCAACCTAAGGAATGTTAAGTTGACCCTTAAGACAGCCAAGCCTTCCTGTGGTTCAGTATCCCACTGTTTCATGATTGCACAGAAAGATAAACAACCAGCACAAGATTTTACAGTTTATAAAAAAGCACTTGAACTTATCTAAACATGTTTAGAAAGCTGGATGAAGTATAATTTCCTCCTGAAAAATGGGTTTGAGAGCTACTAAAATACTTGCATTTACAAAATAGTCGATAAAGATATTCCTCTCTTGTAAGACAAGGTCGACACTATTGCTCAGACTCGGCTCCTGTCTCTTCTGCTTCCTCAGAGACCTGCCTCTTGGTTTTCAATCTCTCTATTTTCTGCAGGTAAATCTTCTTTTGTTTCTTGATGAGTCACTTCAATTTGTTTTACTTATCTCCCTTTTTGTTTGCACTTTTATGTTGTCTGAAGATTTGTCTTGCTTTCCTGCTGCCCTTTTCGAGGTGAGTTTACACCTGTTAGGAGCAGGCTTGGTGACAACTGTGCAGACCTCCTAGACTCTTCCTTCCCTGCTCCTTCGGCTGAATTAACCTTCTGTCAGATCTAAGTTTCCAGGAAGAGTGATGCTGTAGCAATTCACACTTACGGGAGCATAAGAAAAACAGAGAGGGGGCAAGTCATGGCTTAAAAATATTTTGATAATCTCGTACATTTGTTTGTATAGTTGACTGTGGATTTCCAAGAATGTGGTAGAAAAGGAGAGGGAGGTAAAATTTAATGGACCAATTGTAGGAAATAAACTTGCAAAGCTAAGAAATACGATCTAGAGGCTTTAACAAAACACACACGGAGCTGATACTATAAATAGCTGTGGCTGCATGTGGAGTTCATTAAGTCAGAGGAGAGGCTTGGGCACCTTGGAAGGTGGCTGCGACAGGAGGCACACTCCAAGACGTGCCCTTTCCCTGAGACTGCACAGATGTCAGGTTTCCAAGGGCTCTGTTCCCTCTGTGTCTGCGCAGAGGGAAGTGTGGCCACACCTTGCCCTTTGCCTTCGCCTGGCTCAGGGACCAGGACTTGGACAACAAATGCCTGGTGTGTTGATAGATCTAGCAGAGGGATTTGGAATTCGGATTGATGAGTCTGCCATCCTAATTTCTGTTCTCTGCTCTTTCTCATAGCTTCTTAATGACACGCTCAAGTTGGTAACTGCACATCAAGGAGCAATTGAGGTGTAATGTCTGATGCTGGATGCCAAAACGCAGTATTTCTGGCACTAGCCCAGCCCCAAGGGCGAGAACATATAAATCTTCTTGCCTATCTATATTCTTTTCTTTGAAACCCAGCTAACTTTTTATCTCCTCAGTTCTGGAGTCTTCCCTGAACTTCTCAGACCTCATCACCTCTCCTTTCGTTGAACTTTGTTGGTGTCTATCTCTTGGGCTGTGAAACAGCAATGAGGTTTCACAGGCCAGAGTTCCTATTTTTGCTGGGACTCTCACTATGCTCTCTTGAGTGAATTCCACTAAAAACCATACCATTTAGGCAGCAATTAAAAAATCGCTGGTGATTGTTATATTACTTTGTATATTTTTATTGAATTCTCCCTGCAGCTCTTAGGGGCTCTTACTACTTTTACATTTTATGGATGGGGAAACAGAAGTTTGGGGGGAAAAGAAATTTGCTTAAGGTTACATGGCTTGTCGGAGATAACACTGTCAGTCTTGAACCCGGATTTCCTACCTATTGTGCTGTATTGGCTCCAGGTTAACTTTTCTGAGCCTTAGTTCTTTAGTCTTTGAACTAGAGGTAGTTGGGTAATTGTGATGAATCAATGAGAAAGAAAGCCTAAAGCGCAGAGTTAAATATATGTGTATACGTAATCCCTTCCTCTTCCTCCTTCATTGGAGTTTTATCATATGCTATCATTTATCTTCTCATGTTTAAAAGTTGAATTTCTACCTCCTGAATTTTCTGTATATGGTGGCTCTATCTCCTGCAGATTCCACAGGTCTCATAGTGTCACCAGCACTTATAGACAGTGGGGATGACTTAATTTTGATAATTATAGTTTCTTTTTCTCTTCTTTTGGATATGCCTAGTAGCCTGGCATCATGACACACTACCCATTTTGCGAGATTGAGGCAATCTAGCCTTGTTTACCACATTTCTCCCTAAATGGAAGCTCGTAACTATAATATTGCTACTCCAGGAAATTAAGTCCGTGGAACAATCAAACAAGTTTCCAAGCTATTTGGTTATTTTTGGGAGTTTAATCTTTCTTTTAGCTACCCAAAAGTATTATAAAAATTGGCATGAGCAGGCACATAAGCAGAGGCAGGTAGGCAAGGTATTTCTTGCCAATCTGAGTGACTTGTCTATAATAATGTTTGAGTGAAATGTTTTTGCAAAAGAGAGATTTATGGCAAATCAAAGAGGGGAAAAGGAAATGTTCGAGGAGAGGGGTAACTGACCCTTCATTAATTCCTTGCAGTTTCCAGCCTCCTGGGATATCGTATGGGGCGAGCATGTGTGTCTATGGCAGGGATGAAGCAATGGGCATGGGTCAGTGATTCTCAATCCTGGCTGCACATGAAAATAACCTGGGCAGAATTTAAAAATGCCAATGCCAGGATCAAGCCCAGACCAACTGAATCAGAATCTCTTGGAATAGGGACCTGGTATTAAAAAAAATTACTTTGGGTCATTCTCAAGTGTATTTGGGGTTGAAGCAACTAGCCTAGAGGAGTTCTGCAAACCAGGCCCAGAAACAAGCTGTTTTCCTGCACTGTCTCTGGGAGAAGTGATACAAAACTATCATTAATCTTGAAATAAACGAAGGTGGACAATTTCAAAGACACCAAGATTGTGCACTTTGTATATCTTTCTGGTAGAGGTGACAACTGTAATCTGTGTTAACAACAAACTGATTTTCTGTTAGAACCATGGGAGGGAGGCCTGGGGAGAACTTCTCTATGTTCAGAGGTATTACAAAAGGGGAGGCAGGATGGAATAAGCAATATCAGAAATAAGCCTTCTTTAGTGACTACAAATATACACTTCCAGAATCCCTCGCATCCTTGCCTTTCTTTTCTGATCTTGCAAATAAGAATGCCAATTCGTCTCAGCCCTCTCCCTTCTCCTGCTACTAACCCTGTCCACTGTGAAGAAGGGTTTGCATTTTCAGTCTTTCCTTTGAAAGTTTTTTCTACCTGCTTATTGTAGCTGTAAATGGTACCATTATTATTTTCCTTGAAAGTCTCTCCAGTTGAAAAGTGGTATGATTTTATGGAAAGAGCATGGGTAGGGATCAAGCAGAATTATTTGAATCTCTCATCTGTTAATGAATTCAGTGACTTTTGGCAAATTTCTTACTCTCTGAGTCTCAGTTTCATAGCCTATAAAGTAGAAACAGTGTCACCTACTTTGAAAGGCTGTTGATAGGATAGGAAAATAAATGTAGGTTACATACACAGGCCAGTGTCAGGAATATAATAGTTGCCTGGTAGGTGTTGGTATTGCTGCTTTTTTTCTTCACTACATTTCCTCACTTAATTTCAGAGATGAATAACTTTTTTAATTGCTATAGGGATAAGTTAGATTAAGAACATCAGAATTAAAAAAATATATGCATCTCTATGTCCATTGCAGCATTATTCAAAATAGCCAAGATATGGAAGCAACCTAAGTGTCTCTCAGTAAACAATTGGATAAAGCAGATGTGGGACACATATACAATGGAATTCTACTCAGCCATAAAAAAGAAGGAAATTTTACTCTTTGCAACAGCATAGATGGACCTGGAGGACATTATGCTAAGTGAAATAAGTCAGACAGAGAAAGGCAAATACTAGATGATTTTACTTATATGTGGACTCTAAAAACAAAATAAATGAACAAACAAAACAGAAACAAACTTGTAGATATGGAGAACAAACTGATGGTTGCCAGGTGTTAGAGAGGTTGGTGGACTCTGTAAAAAAGGTAAAGGTATTAAGAAGTATAAATTGGCAGTTACAAGATAGTCATGGGGATGTAAATTACAGCATGGGGAATATAGTCAATAATATTGAAATAACTACGTATGGTGTCAGATGGGTACTAGACTTATTGGGGGGATGACTTCGTAAGTTATATATAAATGTTAGACCACTATGCTGTACACCTGAAATAATATAATACTGAATGTCAACTGTAATTGAAAAATTTTAAAAATTAAGGAAAAGAAATTTAAAAAATTTAAAGAGAAACAGAAGAAATTCTATTCACATTTAAAGATGAAGCACAAATCATTCCCACTCTATAACCTAAATGAAATTATAATGGTAAAAAACTACTGGTTCATGGTTTCGCGTATAGTAGGCATGTAATATATATTACTTTTTAAAATTATTACTCCTATTTTTAGGGAACTTTTTAGGCAAAAAAGGGGATGCAGCAATATAATATTTTATGTTACTAGAACATTATAATAATCTCCATTATTGTTTTTAAACTTTTGTTGTGCCATAAACTTTTTAGCAATCGTTCCACTTCAGGATTTCATATTTTAGGATTTACACTTCCTCCAATTCCTAGATAATTCTACCGTGATGCTGAGCCTGTGATTCAGTCGTCCCCTCCATTCCATCCACTGCCATTATTTTCAAGGATCTCAGCAGCCATGCTGACCTTCTAATATCCTGGCATTGTGGTTCTTCATTCTCTAATTATTTATTTTCATTCCACTACAACTCCCCACACATATTATTAGAAATAGCTCCACTGCCATGGTCTTAATTCTATGACCCTCTTTTCTGAACAGAGCTATCTTCTATTCTCTTACTCTTCCTGCCCCTCAGACCTGTTAGGACACACAGTTCCCAGGCGTGGTACACTGTCTTTGAAATGGATACAGAAGGAAACCTTCAAGAGTTGTATTAAGCCAGAGAAATCAAGCTGGTCCTACTGCCAAGCTATTTTAGGTGGAATTTTTTTTTGCTTCAGAACCTAAAATAAGAATTCTTATTATGAATGTCAATATTTGTACATACAGAAATGGTACTGAGGTATGGTGTGTTAGAAGGATTAATATAATACTACAGCAGAAAACTCTTGAGACTCTTATCCTTTCATTGGCTTCTGTCTGTAATTTTGCTATTGATTGTGACTTGGTACCATCTTCAAATTTGCCTCATCTCTGATTTGATAAGATCAAATCAACTTAAATAACTTTCACACATTGAAAGCAGGGATCAAACAGAGCTGAATTTGGGAGAAGAGAGCAGGTAAAAGACTTAGTAGAATGGAATAATTCCTTAGTCCTTACATTTCTTGAGTCCCTACTATGTGTCAGGCACTGTGCTAGGTTCTGGGTATAGAAGGATGATAAAGAGCTGACAATCTAGTGAGCAAGATAGTACGCAGACACAGGTGGCTGCCTAAAAAGATTTTTCTAGCGGCTCCTTGGCTCACAGTTTTGCAGAGATATTTAATGTGTATGGTTACAATGGGTGGAGTTGTGATTGGGCATAAGGGCTGCCAATTTAGAATGTTCTTTTTATACACAGAGAACAAAGACGCCTGGAGACACACTAATGAGTTTTCAATTTGTGAGCTTCTTGGCTCTAAGTTAGAGTAGGTGGCAGATGAAGTTTGGTGCCAGGTCAGTAAGTTGGATTTATATGCCCATTTATTTGGAATTTCCATAGGGGTCATTCCCGGAAAGTCGGTCTATCTGGGAGAATTTTAACACAGGTGGGCTTAAGTTCATCAGATGTCTCGTTGTTACCATTTAGGGTAAGTACCCATTTCTGGTATTCAAAATGAAAGGAATGCAGATATGGTGTCTGATTCTTAAATAAAATAGATTTGGGGGGAAAACAGAAGAAAAGATGACTTTGAGTTTCCCAACAGCGGTGAGGACAGGGTTCAAACTCATTTGACCTCTCCAGCTTTTGGGGTTCATCCAAAGAAAGCTTTTTCCAAGGGTTCTTGGAAACAGAACTCATTCTATCTTTAGTTGCTTCCAAGGAGGAGGCCATTAAGGAATCTTCAGCATCTTAACCTTCTTGATTCTCAACAAATCCTTAATAAGAGACAAGAATGTACTTTCTGGATGTTGTTTGGTATGAGCAGAGGAGTTACCACAAATCATATCTAAGGGAAAACCCTCCTGCCAAGGCTAGGTCTGGAGCCCTCTTCCCTAGAGCTCCTTGCCAATGTGCTTATTTGTAGTTACCAAGAGGGCCCGCCAGACGCCTAAAGTGCTAACTGGATATGCTTTGGTGAACTTGTCACTGTTATATAATAGAAAAGAACATCAGGTCAATTGATAATATTCTATGAGTAGCATTTGTTGCCTTGACCATGTCTGTGTTTGAGATCCTGATGACCTGAGAGTCATTTCTAGACAGTTCAGTCCATAGGAAAGTTTTCTCAGCTTCAACAGTTTGCCTCCTACCTTCCTAGAAATTGTGAAGTCTGTTCGTTCAGAATTAATGGTTTCTTTTGTAGCCTTTTTGTGTAGAACTTTTTTCTGCCTAATATTATGGTTATTAACATTTCTGTCTCAATCAACACATGATAAGCTCTATGAGGGTTTACTTCTACACATTTCTACAATCTTGACAAATTAAATGCTAATTTTCTTTTTTGTGAAATCATCAGGGCAGGATGAAAGCGTGGGGAGTTAGAGCCAAGAGTAACAGCCAGCCAATTCTAACTGCAAAGAAAAATGCATAAAATGCAAGGAAACATTGAATGACTCCAGTTGATTTGAAAAGGAGAATACAAAATATCAATGGCCTCCTCAAAGGAAATTTTCAGGGTTCTCTTGCCAACCTCTCCTGGGGCTCCTCTGCCATCTTCTCACAGATTCTTTTAGTTTAGCTAAAAACTCAGGCAACACAGTGTAATGGCTAAAGCGGGCTTAAAATTCAAACTAATGCGTGCCCCTTTATTCCAGCTGTACTGTCTTGTTTGTTTATTTATTTACTTATTTTAAACATTTTATGTTTTGACTACAGTTTGCATTCAATACTATTTTGTATTAGCGTCAGGTGTACAGCACAGTGGTTAGACATTCATGTTGGTTACAAAGGGTTCCCTCGGATAATTCAAGTGCCCATGTAGCACATAGTTCTTACAATATTATTGACTATATTCTCTATGCTTTATATTATATCCCCAGGCCTATTTTTTTTATTTTTATTGTTGACACTCTTCCAGATGCCCCTCAGGCCCCCTCCCCGCAGACTGCCCCCACCACATTGTCGTCGGTGTCCACGGGCTACGCACTCGGGCCTATTTTTAAACTACCGGTTAGTGCTTGTCAGTCCCATCACCCAGCTCACCTCGCCCGCCCTCGGCACTCCTCCCTTCTGGCCGCTCTCAGTTTGTTCTCTATAATATCACTTGTATGTGGAACCTAAAGAACAAAATAAATGAACACACAAAGTTGCAACAGGCTTACAGACAGAGAGAGCCAGCTGGGTTATCGTGAGCTAGATCCTTTCCTGCCGTTTCCTCATCAAAATAAAACCAGCAGGAAGGAGGAAACGAGAAGGCGATGGCCGGAGGGGGGAGAGGAAACTCGGCCCGCTCCTCTACTTTGGCAACAGAGGTGGGGGATATTTGTGGGTTGACTGTGGATACGCGAGTTCAGGTCCTTATTTGAAGGTTTCAGGTGGAAAAGCTACGAGGGGAACAGATGCACAAGAAAGGAGCCTGCCAGGACTCCTCAAACTTCTCCCTTGAAAGGACAGAAAGCGCAGTCATTCGGACTGGGAAAGATAAGTAGACACAAGACAATCTATTCTGGAACTAAAATCAGGAACTTTAAAAATAATTTAAACATGTGCTTAAGTTTTATCCATTAACTTTTGTCATTGTGTTTATGGAAGGGAATCGCATTGTCTCGTGCAAGGCTCTTTGTAAATTTCCACTACTCTTTAAACATCAACTCAAATGTCACCTCTTACAAAGCCTGCTCTGACCCAAACCCAGCAGGCTTCCTTGTTGTTCCACCTGCCCTTACTTTGAACCTTTTGATTGTGCTTATCATGACGACGATAACCTTGCATCGTGGTGGTTTGGGATGAGTCTGTCTTCTCCCTGTCTTCTCCTTTAAGAAAGGCTGTTGGAATTTTTGCCTTGACGATCACACACATTTTGCTTCTACACCATAGTATATATTTGCAATTATTTTCATATAAAGATATATTTTCCTCCAAATATTTGAGTAAAATTGATGATGGTAGGTGTTCCATAATTTTGTGAGGAAATAATTGTTCTTTGAGGCCATTTTTAGATCTAATAGATGGGCTATAGGGCTTCCCTAGTATGGCATTTCTTAATGTTCTCTTAAGTGTAATATTTCTTAACAGAAATATTATAAAGGTAGAGATTGATTTAGGTTGTGTAAGTGTAGTCATTCACTTACCACATTTATAATTTTACTCTACCTGTTACCACATGTACTATTATTTAGTTAATCTTGTTTCTTTAGCTCAACTCATTTATTTTACTTAAATTAGTTTAAAAGAAAAATTGTAAGAAAATTAGAAATGTGCATAACATGCCATAAGTAAAAAAACCCCAAAAACGCACACACTCAAATACATTGAAATATGAAGTGCTTCTCCACGTGTTGCCTAAAATCGTTTGTGTGCGACTAGTGGTAAGCGAACTGTTCTTAGGTGTAAAAAACATGGCTCCAGAGCTTTCATGAAGCCACCGTTTTCCTTCATCTAAAATATCCTACTATTAAACATGTTGTCAGGTCTCACGTCTCCACTGAAGTGCTCCACATGGCAGAAGAGAGTAGGCGTGCTCCCTGGCCCTCCTCCATCCCTCTCTCCAGGGTTGAGGAACTCTGCCATGGTCTCCCCTCCACAGGCAGGAGTGGGCATGGAACCATGGGTGGTCTGGCACATAGCATCAAAGTGGCCTATCATCAATTTCTTTGAAATCCACATTTTTGGATTCATAGTCATCAACATTTTGTTTCTATACCATAGTATAGCATATATTTGTCATTATTTTTATACAAAAATATGTTTTCCTCCAAATATTTGAGTAAAATTGATGATCTCTGATATTGTTTATTTGGTGGTTTTGAGTATAACCAATTATACATACTATCATGCACCACACTTTGAGAAAAAGATCGTCTTGGGTAAAACACAGTATTGCATCATATGGTATTCCTCTCAGTACTAAGATGCAGTTTGGTATAAGATTCATTAAATGACACAAACTGAAATCCAAGGAGACTAAGATTTGCAGAAAACTCTAGGAAGATTTTATCTACTGAGACAGTAAGAAGTGAAAAACAGGTGATTTATCTAGATCATTCTGGACCAGACATAAATAATTTTTTAAAATGAACTCTGGAGCTAATTGAGATCTAGTTTTTATCTGGATGAAAGAACCCAAGGAGCCCCTCTCCATCTTATAGGAAAACGTTATTCTTTATTCTCACCAGCTTTGGTCACTCTCACCCAGGCCCAGCGATGTTGTATAGCAGGATGGGGTGGAGGTGGGTGAGTACACATTCCTCCTTGTTCAAAATACCTGTAGATTTTGTGGATAATGTGTCACAGAAGTTAGTGACTAGGCAGAACTTTTCCTTTCATCAGTTGACTTCAGTATACCAATTGGGAGCCCTGATCTAGACTTTTCCTATACTGCTCAATTTAATGAATAATTGCTATGAGATACAAGTATACTTTAAATCTGGACAGAGCTAGGATTTGGACTTTAGTAGATGTTTGTTTTTTGGCTGATCTGATCTCATTTTTAAATTTAGAAAAAGGGAAGAAAAGCTCTTGGCTTTAATTTAGTATTCTGTTTCTGTACTTACTGCTAGCGTAGGTGGCTGGCAGGTTGATTAAACCATCTTCATTTAGCTGGTAAGTGTCTTGTAAAACTGCCTAGAAGTCAACAGAATAAGCCCCCAGGGGAAAAAGCAAAAAGTGGATTGGAGTCAGTTTTAAAGTTTGAGACTGGGCTTCAAATAAAACTGTCTGCATGGTTATTCTATTTAATTGGAATTCTAGGGGTTTTAGTGGTTTTAGATGACAGAATTGAGAAAGCTTTAATTAGTTTAGTGTAGCATGCCCAATCTTTCTTCATGATGTGTGTGTGTGTGCGTAAGGAAACTGATGGCCATTTAGAGAAGCTTCTGCCAAGTCTGGCTGTATTGCTGGCCAAGTCCCTGGGAGTAAGATTTGGTGGCAACTGGCCTTTGAGCTAAAGAAAATTAGCCCATGTGCTATTTTCTAGTTTCATTGGCTTTAAGAGCCATCAGTAGCTTGTCCCCACAAGCAATGGAAACTGGGTCCCCTATCTCCCATGCTGAGGGCTAATCTGTCTACTCCCCATCCGATGACCAGAGACCTTAGGGAGAGATAAAGTTAGGATCCTCCTGACCCCCGATTAGGCCTGTGGCCCCTTCCTTTAAGTCTGCAGTGGGGTGATGGAAGCCTAAGAACACAGCCATCATTTATTCATTGTCAATCTGCATTTGAGTGAAAACAGAGGCTACATCTATAATGAGTCTTGTTTCTTGACAACATTTTGCTTGCAATCTAGACAAATGCTCACCACTGCCAGAGATGCCTCTACTTGGGCTCTTCTCCAGGGGCCTCAGGCAGGTCTGAGGGTGAAGAGCTGTGAGCCCCTGTGGCCCAGTCTGTTTTCAATGATTCCTTTCTTCACCCGGCTCAGGGTACAGAAGAGGAGCCATGTGGGAAACGGCATACTCTGCCATACCATGAAAGCCTCTCAAAAGCCAAAAGGAGTAGGAATCTATTAGCATTTGGAATTGGCAGATACTTCTGCGTCTCTGATAAGGGGTAGGTCAGACAAGTGACAGAAAACTGAATTCCTCCTAAATTACCCAGAGACAACACATATCTCTGCTCCTCCTACTCAACCAGTCCCTCATGAGGGCAGGTGTGTGCTCCGGGAACAGGGTAGGCTGGATTCTGAGCTCTGCTCCTCACTGGCTGGGTGGCCCCTGGCTCACCTCTGAGCCGTTTCCTTATAAGCTAAAAGAGGGGGTTGTATACTTTTCTAAGGACAGTTTTAACTCTGAAATTCTATGTGACTAAAACTGGTGAATGTGAGAAAGGAAGCCACCCACAGGGAAAAGGTGGAGGGCAATGGAATAATACGAATCTCTAAGAACTATCCAAGCCTCTCTTTAACTTTACCTTCGATTACCCACATCACCTCCATCACTCCCTAGCATTTCTACTTATTTGTTCTGTGACCTTTGGCAAACTGCTTCACTCCCTAGATCTCTGTTGTCTCTTCTACTATTGGGAGCAATAAAACCATCCATATAGGATGGTTGATTTTGGTATGTTTATTTTGAGGACTAAATGTTTATACATTTAAAGTGCTTAACATAGGGCATGCACATGGAGGTGCCCAATAAAGGGGAATTTTTCTCCACTTTTCCCTTTCTCTCCAAATTTGCTTCACTCTGGATCTTTCCTTGAAGAATGTGCTCTAGGCTGGATGTCCTGATTAGATGTTATGCAATTCAGGTCAAAGGTCCCATTCAGAACCGGTGCTCCTCAGAGCAGGAAAATGCCTAGGGGAAGGTTCCCTGTGTGTTGCTCTTGCTTCCAAAAGCTGTGCAGGTGAGAGATGGGAAGACACCGCAGACTGGTGCCAGCTGTGTACTCTTCCCACTCCTCCCTGTGCTCTCCCTGCCTCCTCAACCTTGCCCCCTCCTCAGGACCTGGCTCCCTGGTCCCCACTTCTGTGCATTCTCCCCTGGTTAGTCCAGCCAGATGACCCTCTTCCACATCTGGAGCCCTGTTTCCTTGACTCTCTGAGTTTCCTTTTCACTTGTGCTGTGAAATATCTTCTGTGTTTCAAAATTTATTATTTTTTTAAAATATATCTTTATTGATTTCAAAGAGAGGAAAGGAAAGGGAGAGAGAGACAGAAACATCAATGATGAGAGAGTCATTGATCGGCTGCCTCCTGCACGCCCCCGACTGGGGATCGAGCCCACAACCCGGGCATGTGCCCTGACCGGGAATCAAACCCTGATCGCCTGGATCCCAGGTCCGAACCCTGATCGCCTGGGTCCCAGGTTCGAACTCCTATCACCTGGATCCTAGGCCCACGCTCAACCACTGAGCCATGCCCTGCAGGGCTCTTCTGTATTTCATATTGCAACTGATATTTATATATCCTTTTGCTGCTAAGCATTATACTTTTCTCTTGGCTCTTAGCTAGATGGCAGATTTCTTGAGGGCAGGGAGACTGTTTCTATAGCACCCTGAACAGAGTAAGCAATCCCCATGAGGACAGAACCCCTGGTGAGAAATAACTTTGCACTTTTCACCTGTTCCCATAGCAGCGCTGAGCCCCCTCTCCCACTCTCACCACTCTTAATTAACATTAAATCTCAGCAGTTGGTCATTCTTTTTTCCATCATAGAGCAGATAAGGCTTCTAATTTTAAACTTGTGCTACTTTTAGAAAGATTGTTTTATTTTTCTCTTTTTTACATGTAAAAATGAGACCGTGCTTCCCTATTCCTGACTCCCAGACACCTGTTTGAGGCTCCAAGATCTAGCCCTACACTCCCCTCCAAGGCTTTGAAAGGTAGGCAACACATTTGTCTCCTAATAATGAGATCTTTTTTTTTAAAAAAAAATCAAATGTCATAAACCTGTGATTCCTTTCCATACTCCAAGTTCTCATTATGATAGTCAAGAATTCCCCAAAATGGAAAATATCAATCTCATAAATCAATCTCCATTTGACCTGTTCCACTCCAGTCAAATCCAAACTCCTGCCTTAATGGTTGGTTCTGCATTCCTCTGAAGCTAAATGATACAAAAATGTCAAAAACACGCTTGCATTTGAATCACCCTGTCTGTCTGCTCACAGGCTGATTCAGCAGAGCGGCTCCAGGGGGAGGGCGCTGGGTTCCAGCCTATTTCGAACAGACAGAGGCATCTCCAAGGCGGCTTTGTCAAAAGCCAAGGACATTTTTTAGGCATAGGCTCTGTGCTTGTTGCCACATAAACAAATAGAAAGATTTCACGTTAGCTTCCCCAATTTTTTGGATAGACAACAAGTACTAAGAGGGAGACGGAAGCCAGTCAGGCAGCCTGGGCAGCTCGCAGCCCAGAAGGAAGCCGGGAACTGCTGGCTTTGGCTGCGTGCTCGGGGCAAGGCTGTGAGCAAAACTCAGCCGTGAACTAATGTCTGGAAAACACCTCGGCTGGACATTTCCCCCAGGGACCCGGAGGCTGCTCAGTGTAGGAGTGAGCGGTGGCTTCAGGGAGCAGTTCTCACTTCTGGCTGGACAGTGAAGTCACCTGTGAGGCTGTTAAAGGCCACGGTGCCGGGGCCCCACCGCAGGCCGCTGAGGCCCAAGCGCGGGGGTTTTGAAGAGACCTCAGGGGACCTTACATGCAGCTGAGATGGAGAGGCAGTGACTGGTGACAGAGAAGGGTCAGATTTTCTTTTGAATACCTTGACCGAGTTTCTCCGTTCATCATAATCTGTCATTAAATGCAGATCTAGACACTTTTTCTTAAGGATATTGTTTTCCCTCTTTTTGATGGGTTTTTCTTAGAGAATAACTGTAGGCTAGACCTAGGGGTGATCTTAGGGGTCTTTGAGTCCTATCAGGGCGAGAGAGCTTATTGTATGGTGCCAGCTGACTAACAGGCCGTCTGGCGAGGGACACTGAGAAGGGTTGAGAAGGACCGAGAGGCTATGTCCTGCCTGACTGCTCAGACTGAAGCTCTGTGCGCCTCCTGGTGATGACCGCCACCTGTAGGATGGTGGCACAGTGCCACGTGAGCGGGGTGTTTGCCATTCCTTACGCACATGAAGAAATGACTTGCAGAGAGAATATCCTTGCCCAAATGCATACAAAGTGACTGGTTTCTTCCTCATTTCTTATTTCTTGAATATGAACAATACTTTTAGTATTAAAAGGGTGAAGTCATGTAGACTATATAGTACTTTCAGGCCGTCTCAACCCAGTCAAAGCATGCAGTCATTTGCTACATTTGAATAAGTGGCGAGCACTAATAGAGGTCATCCCGCCGCAATTCAGGCCAGCTGCTTCTACTTTTCTTTGCCTTCGTCTGTGCAAACGTGGCCCATGCCTGTGACCGGATCTGGAGCACTAACGCAGCAGTTTGGATTTCGAATTTTGTTGCTTTCACATTTTGAAACCTGGGAAAAGGCTCACATCTACTGGCCTTTGGGAGCCACTGTTCCAGCCTCCCAGAGCCTCTTGGGACTGACTTCCAGGTGCTTTCTTGACCTGACGCGTGCTCTTAGAGAATTAGGTGATGTGAGCCTCCGGATATGGAAGTTGCTTCTGTTCACTAAGTATATGCCCACCCCCCCCCCCCCAGCTGCAGATATCCAGCTCCCTGGTGAGGCCATTACCCCACATTCAGACCCTGCTTTCTTGTCCCTCCCTTGCTTTCTGGGTAGCCTTGGAGGATGACTTCACTGAGCCCTTTCAGTTCTCTTCCAAATATCCACCTGCTCTCCTGCCTCTGCATACTCCTCAGCCTTTTATCTTCCTTGTCAGATCTTTATTCCAAGACAGGGTCTTGGTATCCTATGTGCAAACACAGGAGTGAATTTCTGCCAGGATCAGAAAACTGTCAAACTCAAGCCTCCTGTGCCACTATGAGGAATGTGTGGCAAAACGCCACTCTCCTGAATTGAGCCCAACACATATTTTCCCTAAATGTTACTGACATTGAGTTCAGTTGATCATTACTACATATGTAGCTCTCTACTCTGCAGACTCATAGACTGTTTAGAATAAGTTCCATTCCTTACAAAAGGGACACTAGTACTATATGTATGTTTATCTCATCACAGAAAGTAGCCTAGAAGATGATATACCACACCTTAATTGTAGTTAACTTGGGGAGTGGGGGGAGGCTTTGGGTGGGCTTCATTTATCAGTGTTGTTTGGATTTTTTTAAACCAATAAGCACATATTTTGTCATTGTAAAATAAAAACATTAAATAAATTTAGAAAAATTTAAAAAGTGTTCACAAAACCTTGGAGATGAAGAGCCCCCCTTTGATTCAAAATCTGCCATGAATCTTTGTCAAATTTATTATACAATTTTGTGTTCCTTTGAATATGTGTGTGCATGTGTATGCTTGTGTGTGTGTGTGTGTGTGTAGGCACTAGTGAAAGGCTGACAATTGTCCTTTGGTAGGAAAAACTGTTACTGATTTGGAATTATGTCTCTTACATTTTTGGTGTCAAAATGTAAGATGATTTTTTAAATCCCTACTTGGTAAAAATAAATAATTGGAGACTCAATGGCAGTTCTCAAAACTTTAGACACTTAAAATTATAGTCTTGGAATGTCTCATGTTGTCAACTCTCACATTTTACAGATGAGGGAGCTGAGGCTCAGGGAAATTGTGAAATGCTCAGAAGTGATTTCATTATGTTCTGTTCAACATACCACTCTATCAGTTTTTTAAAAATATTCATTTTTCATACAGTACTTGCTTATGGAACATATAGCATTTATTGGACTAGGTATTAGGGATAAATAAAACAAAGGTATATCTTCCTGGATAGTGTAACATAATGGCCACGGCATTCACTGACATACCTTATACTACATCATTAAAATACTTTCCTTCTTTGGTAAGTAAATTAGCCCTATACCATGTTATTTACATATCACCATTTCTTCATCTGTAGCTCATTACAGGTTTAGTAAACTACATCTATATCAGACATTTTGCTTTGCCCATAATATTGAATGCTGTCTTGCATGTAAACCATGTAACAGTTTTAAATGTTTTTTTAAAGTTTGGGCAGAACAAGTACACGTGCTCATTGTAAAGTAGTTAAACAATATTTAAACATACAGACAGAGAAATAAGAGTGAGTCTGCTTTTATTGCTCACAGCCTTCTAATCCCACTCTGGCCTCTGGAGTTAACCACTGTTAATAGTTTTGTGTATAATCTTCCAGAACATTTTCCTTAGTTTATATGCATAGATTTTAGGTACCTCCTCTTTGCTATGCAGGCTTTACATAATTCTCTATTTCTTGCAGAATGAACTCACTTTATCTTCATTCAAGTGATCCTATCATTTCTGAAAACAGGATCATCAACCACCACTTGACAGTGTTGCCTAAACACAGGGCCCTCTCAACTTAGAAACAAGTCATGTTCAAAAGGTTTTTGTTTTATAAGCTGATTGGAATTTGGACTGTGCTCTCTCATTAAATGAGCTACAAACATGTTTTACGTGATGGCTGCAGCAGCGCAGGAAAAAGGTCAGTGTGGAAAAGGGACGTTTAAAGGGTATTTACCACGTGTGAAAAACCCTATTAAGAACTTTCCATTATTTCATTCACTCTTCGCAACGTTTTTGTTAGGATGGTTATTAGTCCAAATTACACAGATGGAACGACCCAACTTATGTTCAAAGGAACTAAGTCACTTGTTCATTGTCATTTGGGTTGTAAATGTCAGAGCTGAGAGTCGGGCCCCAGCATGTTTAATTCCTACGCACATGTACCTTCCAGGCCCCGAGAGTTAGTTCAAGCGGGGAAAGGGGACACACAGTCACGTGTGCAGCTGCAGGAGGTGGCTGGCGTCCGCCTCCTCCTGGTCTGGTGGCCACACAAGGAAAAGTCAGGAGCTGGAGGGCCAGCAGCTCTGTTTGCAACCCCCCTTATTCAGACCCTAATCCAGGACTGGCCAGACCAGGGGACTGGCGGACTGGCTGCCAATGTATAGGTGTTTCTTGGCTCCCAAAGCCAGTCAGCAGAAACACTGCTGGAAATCCTCTGTTTTTCCCTCCAGATCTACTCTGTGCCTTCTCCACCCCACCCGAGCATTGGGGGCTAACCTCTCTGGACTCTTAGCAGTTGGCTGAGTCCTGTTTCCTCTGGTCTCTGACTGGGCTTGTCCAATGAGAGGCATCAACAGGAGATGGAAGGTGGGAGGGAAGAAATGTCAGGTTGCTTGTTTCCCTGACTCCTTTCCTGTCCCAGCTCCTCTGCAGTGGCTGAATTCCTATACCCAAAGCCACAGCTCCTACTGGACGGCTTTCCCTACATCTTCAGCTTTCTCTAAATTCCAGCAAACTCCTCCCTTCAAGCCAAGGGGTGGTAACAGCATTCTTACTTTTACTAGCCAGGTGCTCTACCATTTCTTCTTGGCTTTACACAACGTTGCCCACACTCTTTTAAATATTCTCTTTAATTGTTCCCCTGGAGTGTACCATCTGTTTGCTGCTGGGAACCTGGCTGATCCAGGAAATGAAACCAGGATTTGTTCCTGAAAACGGATCCTCAAAATGGGAGTCTGTGATTAGGTTGCTCACATAGTTGATGAGGGCACCGATAATCTCCTTGCCAAGGTGAAATGGATAACAGAGCATGTGGTGGGATAATAGTTACTCAAATTCTCAACAGCTGTTGCAGGGGATGGTGCAGGTGAAGGGCGAGGGAGATCATGTGACCATGGAATTGTTCTGTCAGGTGATTTAGATCACAGAGGTTGGGCCACAGGCTGCTACTTATGAAGCTCCAGAGAGCATAAACCAAAGAAAGGACAAATAATCAGCCTTGAATGCCCAATTCAGGGCACAGGTGGAAAATCAGATAGCCTCTTTGGAGGTGTTTAAAGAATCTTTTATTTTTTTGTAGCTGCAGGGCCAATATATCTAACTCAGGGTAGCCTTTAAAGAATCTTTTATCTTCTATAGCAGCAGGGCAAATATGATTGAAGCTCATCTGTGATGAAACACATGTAGTATCTCTCCCCACCGTTCCCCGTTATATAACAGAGATGTCTAGGGACTGGCAATCTGGTAAAACAGAAGGTGCATGTGCTGAGGACTCAGGTATACTGGAGACAGCCTCTCAGCTTCGACACTTATCACCTACATGGCATGGGGCAAAATGCTTCATCGCTCTGAGAGAGAAGTTGCTGCATCAATAAATGCACAACCCTCCTGGTTCTGGTCTAATAAGGCATAAACAGGAAAAGAGTAGATCCTGAGATATACGACGAGGCTATCTGGGCAGACACAGAAGATTGAGAACTTCGAACTTCCAAATTCCCCTGAGCCTTCCCAGCCACACCTGAGGAAAAGACCTTGCCTTCACATCTTTAGCAAGCTGATAGGAGAATCGGCCCAGACCTCTGGTGAGTTTGGAGCAGCGATTTTCAGCTGGTGTGCCGCTCGCTGCACGCCGGGGTGCCCCAAGAATTTTTAAAGCATGCAACACCTGACTGTTTAGTCAGGGGCACTGACCTCTTTCCCCTTAGATTGTCAAATAAAAATATGACAACAGCCAACAATAGCCACCCTGTGTGAGTGAATCAGAATTATACCTTTTTTTTTGGTCAGATCTGCAAAAAGTATATTTTTTGGCGTGCTGCGGAATTTTGGTAATTAGTTTACGTGCCATGAGATGCAAAAGGTCAGGAATGGCTGTTTCTGGAGTGTCACCATGGCCCCTGTTCTCACTGTAAACAGCTCCCACCTTGCCACTGGCCCTCGTGGAAGTGACCTCCCTGACCACATTAGTTTTCTACAATGCAGTAGCAAGTTACCACAAACTTGGTGGCTTAAAACAACAGAAGTTTGTTCTCTCACCGTTCTGGAGGCTGGGAGTCTGCAATAAGGTGCCGGCAGGGCCACGCTCCCTCGGAAGGCTCGGGGTGGGGGGAACCCTTCCTTTTCTCTCCCGCTGCCGTTGCTCCAGGAATGTGAGCGCATAACTCCAACCTCTCCATCTTCACCGGCCTCTCTTCTGTGCCTAATAAGAACAGTCATTGGGTTTAGGGCGTACCCCAGTAATCTAGATGACCTCATCTCTAAATCCTTAACTTCATTCTGTCTGTAAAAATGCTTTTTCCAAATGAGGTCACATTTACAGGTCCTAGGGGACATATATGTTGGGGAGACCACCACTCAAACCATTACACTGATTATATGGAAAATCAAGTGATCGCGTGACCTGAGCTGCCCCTAATGAACCCACCCTCCATAAAACTGGGAGTGTGCAATCCAGTGGGTGGAAATGGGATATAAAAAGATTGGGTTCAACATGAGCGGTGGCTCACTCTTTCATCACCCACTTCTGGTGCATTGCCTCCTCTATCTCAATTCACCTCTATGGCCTTATGTGGAATTCCTTGTGTCCATGTGATTGGGGGGAGGGGAGGCTTGAGCTTGGCTTTGATATGTGGTCAAAGCCAGAGGTACACAGCCACTGTGTTATGGTCCCCAGTTAGGGTGACTCTGAAAGACCCTCATGAAGGGAAATTATTTCAATTAGCAGAACTTGAAGCAGTACATTGGGTTGTTTAGTTAGGCCACCAGAAGATGGCTTGTGGTTTGTACCTACATCTCTGTAGGAAGTGGCTTAACACTTAACCAGTTGGTCAGGAACTTTAAGAGAGCATGACATGAAGATTGGAGACAAGGGGAAATATATGAAGAAAGAATTCTCATAATGTGTACAGAATATTCTTTTTACTCTATAAATGTCCACCAGAGAGTATTTCAGTGTGGAGAAGCTCTTGATAATGAAGTGGACAAGATGAAATCATCCCATGGCTGTTGGTCAGGATATTTCTCAGCCAATGTGGTGCTTGTTCAATGGGCCCCTTGACAAAGTTGCTATGGGAGCAGGGATTGAAGCTCATCAATGTGCTCTCCCTCATCAGGTTGATCTGGTCACTGCCACTCCTCAGTATCCAACCTGACAACAGCAGAGACCAGTGCTGAACCTCTGATATAGCATCATTCCTTAGGGCGATAACCTACCACCATGTTTTTGGACCCCTTCCATCAAGGAGGCAACAGTCATTTTTCCTCACAGAATTAGCTATACATTCTAAATAGGCATTTCCCTCCAACTTTTCTGCCAGCACCACCATTCCTAGAATTACATACTTTATTTCCCCCATTTTGCTTTATATAACTCATGGAATGGCAAATAAAACATGGGATAAGTTTATACTCAGTAAATTCACTGCCCACTCACTCACATAATTGTGGAATGAACTACTGCAGGTTCAGTTGCAATTACAGAGATAACGAACTGTGAGGTTAGGATATATGCCTCAAACCAGAGGTCAAAATACAGTGCCATTGCCCTGACAGCCAGAATTCATGAATCTAGGAATCAAAATGTGGTGTTGGAAGAGTCCTTCTCATTCTATATGTAATAACTCACTTGAAGAATCTCTACTTCCTGTCTCCACAGCATTGGCATTGGTGCTTCGGGAGGTCAGAGTGCTCCAGGGAAGAATGCCTCCACGAGGGGATATTCATGGTTCCACTAAGTTGAAAATTGGGACTGATGGCTCCTCATGCTGCTGAACCAACACACAAAGGTGGGGCCACTCTACTGGCCTATGTAATTGAACTTGCTTATTAACAAAATGTGGATTACTGAGAACCAACAGGAAGAACAAGGTCTATGCATGGGGCCCAGAAACTTTACCGGAGCTCTTCTTAGTAGATCTCTACCATCCTGGTCTATGAAAAACGGTAGCATCCCAATAAATACAAGACAAGCATGTATTCAGGTTTTGAGTAAATAAGGTTTAAGTCTCACCTTAGGTAGAGACTTTATCGGGCCCCAGAGCTTATGGGGTGTGTGTGGGGGGAGGCATGGGTAGTCGAAGCAGCGAGGGTTATCAGGCCCCGACAGGGTACAAAAGCAGGGACTGTAGGAGCTATGCTGTGTGTTGTTTCTTCCCCACCCACATTTTTCCCCCCTGTGTTATGTTACATGGAGATCACTGATGGCAGCTTGCATTTCATGTTTCATGTGGGAATAGGAATGAATTCATAGTGTATTATGATGATACATCCATACATTGGAACTGCGTGCTTCCTACATTGGGAACAGATGCTTTTCAACAAAAGGGAAAAAGTAGATGTTAGGCATGAAAATGTGCTAGATATTCTCTGCCCCGCTAGATATGTTATCCATCCCCCCCTACCTAGCACTATGCATGGAGGGGGGATCCCTGTGAACCTCTTTAACCAGGCTTCCATGCCCAGTGGCTTTTAGCTGCAATGGCAATAGCAGATGAGAGTGCTGGAGGAAAGAGGGACCAAGCTGTGCATTCCCTGGCTTCTTCTTGCCTGGGCCACAGTTTGGTAGTGGCCACTTTCTTCTTTGAGGGCCAGAGCAATATTTGGAAGTCCATAGCTACAGTTATCATCGGGTCTCAGCAACCACTCTCTCCGCTTGTGTCTTCAGTCCCTAAGTTAAAGGCTCCCCAAATCATCCCTTGTCAGATTCCTGTAACTCTGCCCTCTCTCTAGAATCAGCCCTTTCATGAAACTGTCTTTGGTAACCCATTTGAAGGAGCTATTTCCATCTCTCCAGGGTTCTGACTAGAACACCCAACGCCGTGTTGTTCCGTTTAGTTTAGGAAATCCCCCCTTCTCCACCTCCATCCTGCTCCAGTGCTCATCCGCCAAGCTGCTGATCCCTGGCTCTGTGTGTATAAGGGCAGATCCAAAGGCAGCTTCTCTTCCTTGGACTATGGTCACTACCATAACCACCACTATAGGAGGAAAAAGGAATTTCTCTTTTAGGTTAGAAAATTTTGGCCCCTGCCTCATCCATGTGCCGAGGCCTCTGAACTTGGAGATGGATGCATGTTCATTCTGCTAGCATTATAGCGAGCAAAGCAAATTTACCATCGTGTTCCTTCCAGTGGTAGGAAAAACCATAGCCCATTACCAGGCTATACACTTGCTTCATTCATTCATTCATTCAACAAATATTTAATGGACACTTTGTTCTAGGCTCTAAAAATATAGAAATGGACAAAACAAAGACTCTGACATCATGGAGCTTACCGCTGCCTTGAATAAGCCCCTGCCTTCTTCTCTATGGTATTATGAGCACTGTGTTCGAAGTTCAGTCAACAATTATTAAATGAATAAAGATGAGAATTAGAAAAAAATGACAAAAATATAAGTAAATTATCGTTACATAACATTTTCCTATAGTTAGCTTAATGCTGTTTAATCTCTAAGTGTAAGTGTGATCTAGCAACACTGGCCTGTCTCTTCCCCAAATCATCTCACACTTAAAAACCTGTGGAAACTCAATGAGGTTTTGCTAAGACTCCCCTCGGTTCCACGTCAAATATCAGGAAGACCAGTCTAAGCTTGCTGCCCACTGGCCTCTTCTGGAAAAATCTAACATCCTTTGCCTCACTCCCTAGATCCCTCTGCTGACGCAAGTTCCGTTGAGGTGACTGGGCTCATTGGCTTTCCATATCTCAGTTGCATCTCCACTCACAGCCTCTGTTCAACAGCACCCATCTCCTCAGAGGAGTCCCTCTAGATGCACTCCCTCCTTCCCTCTGGCCCATGTATTTTTCTTTTTAACCTCAGCTCCCTCCCTCCACTTCCTCGGTAAGTATCCTGATGTCTGTAATCAGCTCTGGCCCACCACGCTGCTACCCTGTCTACTGAGAATGCTGCTGATGGACAGATAGGTGGCGTGTCAACAGACCATTTTGTAAGATGGAAATTGGAAGAAACCTAAAACAACAGAGTAGGTGATGGAAAGCGAAGTCATTTATTCCAGATATAGTTCACTCCTGGTAGGTCTCAGCAATGGCATTTCCTCCTTACACTGTTGTTGTTTTTCAGCGCGAGGTCAAATTTAAAAATGTGTGTGCTGACACTCACAGTTGTGCCTTCTCATTGTTGGGGGGCTGGTGTGTGGTCAGGGTTTTTCAGCTCTTTGTAGTTTTGTGTGAAAACTCGCTGTGACACGGGGTGGGAGGGGAAAGACCCATAGGGGAAAATTTTTGCTCACAGTAGAGCTGAAATCAAAGGAATGCTTCAGGCTGTGAAAAGTGGCTTCCCGTTCCCTGGCCCCAGACTGTGAGCATTCATGCTTTGGAAAAGGTAATCTGGAAAAAGTGAGGTGCGGGGAGGACGGGGATTTTCACATTGCAGCAGAGGATATCCATAGTTTCTTTTTAGGTTTAATTGCACGTGGGTGGTGTACAATTATAAGTGCTCATAAATTGTCTACCCCAATATTGAATTCAGCCCCCTCCATATGTGTCTGCATGAGCTGAGCTGAAGCCAGTGGAATGGGCCAAAATACACTAGAACTGCAGCCAAACTGATGACAGAGAGTTTGAAAAGTCAGCTTAGAGACCTGTGGACTCAGTTATTGGAGTAATAGATTTTTTGTCTTGAGCCTCTACAGAGATGCTATTTTTTCCTCTTTGGGGTGGAATATGAAATGAGAAAGTACTGATGGAGAAACTGACTTTTTTTCTAGTTGAAAAAGTGGCATTTAGTAACTTAGTAAACTATTCAGAAATTTTAGGAAAAACATGCCATACTACATTTCATAAGATGCTCAAATTGTCTATGTAAGATACTTTAAAAAATGCAAACATTGCTAGATATTATAGCATTATTAATTTTCAGTAGATTGAGAAAAGTTAATTCCTAATCTTTACAAAATGGCAATGAGAACAAAGGACTTTGAAGCCCCCCAAAAGGGAAGCAGTAGAATGCTAAGCAGATATTTCCCACCACTGCCTACTGGTTCCTTTTTGCAGGTGGCTATTTTGATTGACAGATGGATTAATGTTCAGTAGAGAAATTGTATTGTGTGTTTTGTGTAAATGTGAGACATTTTTAAGGTTGGAAAGGGTGAATTAAGGAATAATGACCATTTGAAGGTTGGGCAAAAAAATTAAATAGCTTGGTTATAGCTCAGAGTTTTTCATGATGCCAGGTATAATATTTATCAAGTGACACTCTGATATGCAAAGTGTATTGAGTGACAAGTGTCTAAGGAGACTCTCATAAGGAAATAACCAGACTCTGGAGCAGCTGGTCTGTCCTGCAACAAAGATTCTTAAATAAAAGAATCTTAACCCTCTGGTCAATTATCGAATCAGGCAGGTAACTAGTCACATCGAGGTGACTATTTGGATTCAGTTGAAGAATTTATATATAGGTGTGGAGCGAGGACTCTTTTGGATACGAAATTATTTGATGCTACTTAAAATATTACTTGACTTACTCAGAATTTTTTAATTTTAATGAGCAAAGGGGAAGATATTTTAGAAAACAAAATAGTTAAAGCAAGAATCATTTATGAGATATGAGACTAAGACCCTTCTCTTTGGGGTCATAGGGATATAATCTTATTAGTGAGAGGGTCCCTTTTCCTTCACAAAAACAACAGGCCAGGAGACAAGCCATAGCCAGGTGTGGCGCAGCAACAATGAAGGCCATGATGTGGGAAGGCTGAGATCTGCAACCAGAATATTAACAGGTACTAAGGAGAGTTTGCAAACCACTGACAGAGGAAGAGAAGAGATGGGAGAAACAGAAGGCTTCAGATATCCCATCAGGATTGCACCGAATGCGATAGCTTCAGAAGAAGCTATCAAAGATGAAACGGAGTCAAATTTCTGGTCTTAGTTTGGGCATAACTGGTGGCAGTAAGGAAATTAGTCAGTCAATGTTCTGGGAGCTGGGGAGAGTTTTGGGGGAAAGAGACGTTAGAAAATAATGTGCTGCCCTGCGCCAGCCGGGGCTGCGGTCCGGGGGTTGGGAAGCCCAGGGAGCTCAGCTGCTGAGCCAGCCTGCTCCTCGCTTTTGGGGAGCTCTGTGGCCTGAAGAGGACTCCGCAGGGATTGTCCTTCCATCAGCAGGCAGTCCAGGGCCTGCTGTCTACTTGACCCAGGCTGAAAATATGTTTGGCCTTAGACCATTTTGGAGAAAAAAGACAACTTGCATTTCCAAAGCGTGAAGCACTTTGACTCTCGTGGAAGTGTTTCCTTTGCGGAACAAACTGCTTTAGGGCAGTGGTTCTGAAACTCTAGAAGGAAAGGGGTTCTCCTGAATCCCTGGTATGGGCATCAGTTGTTGGTAGAATAATGTTACTTAAATATATATGTAGAAATATAAAACTAGGAACAAATTCTTTATGCTTATAGGTCTTATACAACTCTACAACCAAATTTTATTTCAAATTCAGTTCAGACTCCTTGAATTTAGCACATCTGTACTTTGTTACTATGTGCTATGTGGTGACACAGTTTTCCCACTACTTTCCTTTATTTTAACTTCCAATAAACTTTGTACAGTGCACTGGGAAGTCTTTGGGTCTTGAGTTGGTTTTAATGCATCATTTACAAGTATATCCACCTCTCTTCTCATTCATCTATATGGTAATTAATGTTATACATGTCTGAGCACATCTCAGTTTATTAAATAACTTAAAACACTAAAGTCTTATTCTGTAAAAAAACCTTTTGATTAAAAATGCCCAATGTAAGTTTTAACTTTCTAATGAGTAAAATAATTCAGCATGAAAAAATGGTAGTTTGGAGTAATTATTGTCATTTTGCCATTAGGGCATCAATTTAACAGCAATCAAATCTGCCTTTCTGTACATCAAAGGTTAAAATGCTACAACTCAGGTGGTTTCTTAGTATCCATGGAGCCATAAATAGAACTTAACCCCAGGCAACAAGTGGCAGCACACAGTGCTCAGGTGGCTGAGAATATGCTAATATTAATTTTTAAATTTTTACTCAGAGTGTATTTAAAATATAGTAAAGTATAGAAAATAATATGACAGACATATATCATCTAAATAAATTACAAATGATACTATTTTGCAATTATTTGCTTCAGATATCTTGCTATTATTTTATTTTAAAAACTCACAGTAAAATACTTTTGTTGTACAACTCTAAGTTTTAACACATGCATAGATTTGTGCAACCGCCATTAGAAAAAAAAGTTTCATCACCTCCCCAAATTCCTTTGCGCTGCCCTTTGTAGTTAGACCTTTCCCCCTCCCCCGTCCACATAAACCCCTGGTTGCTACTGATTTGTTCTCTGTCTTGATGGTTTTGCCTTTTCTAGAATGTCATCTATATGGAATCCTAGAATAGGCGATCATTGGTGACTGACTCCTTTCACATTACCTGACGCATGTTGTGTATGTTAATATGTCACTTCTTTTCGTTGCTGAGTGTATTCCATTGTATGGATTTACCAGACCTTTTACTAGTTGAAGGACATTTGATTTGTTTTTAGTTTTTAGAAGTTACAGATAATGCTGTGATAAATACTTGTGCACAGGCTCTTGTGTGAACATGAATTTTCATTTCTCTATCATAAATCTTATAAGATTGATGGGTCATATCATAAGTGTGTATTTAACTTTGTAAGAACTACTGAGTTGATTTCTAGAATGCCTGTACCATTGTGCATTCCCAGTGGCAATGTATAAGAGTTCTGGTTGCCCCCTTCCTCATTAACATTTAGTATGTCAGGTTAAAAAATTATCTTAGTCGTCGTAAGTTAGGTATGTAGAAGTATAGGTATGTAGTCATTCTAGTAGATACATAGAAGCCATTGCTAATTTTGAGCAGAGAAGTGTCATGACCCGATCAATATTTTAATAGGATGCTGTGCTAACACAGACTGTAGGAAGGCAAGTTAGAAGGAGACCTACTAGAAGGCTATTGAAATGGTGATTTAGACCAGGGTTATAGTAGTAGAGGTAGTGAGAAGTTATGAGTTTCTTTGATAACCAATTGGATGTGGGGTGAAAAAGGAAGAGAGAAGTCAAGGGTGACTAAAAGGCTTTTGGACTGAGCAATTAGGAAAAAAAAGAATTCACATTTACTAAACTCTATGGAGACCATGACAAGAACAGTTTCTGGGGGAGAGGTAGGAACTCAGTCTTGGATATCTGAGTTTGAGATAACAGTTAGAGATCCAAGTAAATATCAAGTAGATGGCTGGATATATGTATCAATAATTCATGTCTGTGCTAGAAATTGAAATTAGAAAGTTATCAATATATGGTATTTACAGACATGAGTCTAGATGAGATCTTCAAGGGAGTAAGTATAGATAAAAAGAAGGTCCAGTGGCTGAGCCCTGAGGAAATCTAATATTCAAGAGGGGAGATAAAAGGCAACCAGCACAGGATCCTGTGCAAAATGTCTTCTAGATAACTAAGGAGACCATGGCAGAAGCTAGGCATATGATATGGGAGTCTATCAAGCTCATCGCAGCACATTGATTGCAACAATTAAAATAATAGTTTATTAAAAAATAAAACATCTGGAACAAATGTGAAACTGGGCAGAATATTGGGACAACATACATAAACCGGAAGTGCTTTGGGAAAACCATGATGTTTGTTCACGCTATCTCTGGGAGATCTCCTCCATTATTGTGGCTTTCAAACTACCATTTATTTGCGGCTAAATTCATTATCTTGACTCTCACTATCCTGCAACCTTATTTCTTTTCAGCAGTCACTTTCTGTCTCAGCACAGGATACTTTGATGTAACTTATTGCTCAAATAAACGAGCCCATGGATCACTCCAACCTTCTTCTCACCTCCTATCATATCCAATCTGTTACCACATTTTCTTTATTCTTCTTCCTGAATAGCACATGAATCCATCTACTTCTCTTCATGGCCATTGCTACCATCTCAGTCCATATACTTGCACATCTCACCTGGACTGCTCCATAACATCATAAACCATCTTCCAGCACCACCCTTACTCCCCTGTAAGTTATTCTCCACATCATAACTAAGATGAGCTTTCAAAAATGCAAATTTAGTCATCTTAGTTCCCTACTTAAAACCTGCCAGTGGCTTCTCACTGTTCTTAAACTGAAGCCCAAATTTCTTATCATGATCTGCAGTGAGCTTGATCTAGCTCCGCCTCTCTTCATTTTAATCTCTCACCGACTTCACCCTCGTTTTCTACACTCTAGTCTCTCAATCCCTGTTATGTGCATGTTTGTATACACCCCCGCACCAAATTATTATGTTTAAACCTAATCCCCAATGTGGTGGAATTTGAAGATGGGAACTT
Organism: Miniopterus schreibersii; assembly: GCF_964146895.1. NCBI lineage: Eukaryota > Metazoa > Chordata > Mammalia > Chiroptera > Miniopteridae > Miniopterus > Miniopterus schreibersii. The sequence goes on from NC_138101.1 coordinate 141,555,809, forward strand.
TGGGAGGTGATTAGATCATGGTGGTGCTCCCATGATGGAATTCGCTCTCCCTAACATGTGAGGCTATAGGAAGAAGGTGGCCATCTGCAAACCAGGAAAAGAGTTTTCACCAGACATTGAATCTGTTGGCACTTTGATCTGTGAGAAATAAATGTTTGTTGTCTAAGCAGTCTAAACTAAGATAATTCCTAAGACATGCTATATCCTTGTATCTATAGGCCATCAATACTTGAAACACTTTCTCACTCAGTGACTTCTTTGCCACCTAACTTCCACCCTTCCTTTAGGTCTTATTTAAGGGTCTCACTCTAAAGGTTATTTTCCCAGATTGGCCCTCTCCATCTCCTTAGTTCAGGTTATAACCTGTTGGGTACTTCAATGCCACCTACTTCCCTTTTTTGTAACACTCATCTCATGTGGATTAAAGGTCTCTAAAGTGCATGGCTGCAAGTACCATGAGGACAGGAGCCTTGTGTGTCACTCAGTCTCCAGTCCCTGGCTCATACTGTGCTCAATAAATGCTGAATGACTGAAAAGTCATTATCTAATTTTATTTTTCAAAGAGTTAGTTGAACTTTAACGATCTTCAAATTTTCTGTCTTAAGTCAATCTCTAAAAATCACCAAAATATGAAGTCCTGAACTCTTGTCATCTGCCTCTTGGTGTCCATGTGGTATCCACTTAGAGTGGGTCAGGGTTTCCCTAGAGGAATCCACATTTCTTGTTGACTGGATAAGAACAGGTGTTTGTGGTCCTACTTCAGTGAGGTCTTCTTCTTCTACCTTGGGGTCTTGATTTCTACTTTTTTTTGCCTGGGATCTGGGATCTGGGATCTGGGATCTGGGATCTGGGATCTGGGATCTGGGATCTGGGATCTGGGATCAGAGTTGGAGGGACTTTTGTGATGGAATAGCTGGTGAATACCTTTGCCTTTAGGCAAAACTCCATCTGAACTAATTCAGATTAAAGATCCCTAAATTGTTTGTACAGTAGGAAGATGTTTTCTAATGTTCCCCAACATAGGAGATCCATTTTTATGTATACTTATCATAAGAGTAGATTTCCTAAGATTTGATTTTAATTTTAGTTCCATTTTGACCCACATGCATCTCATCTTGTTCCCAGCAAAAGGGGAGAACAGTTGGCTTTTTTCCTCTGTCCAAAGACTCTTCCTAGACAGGTGAAGAATTCATAAATCAACCTTCCTAGCTTTTTGGAGGGTAAAGTCAGAAAAGCTCCTCTGGGAATAAGCTCCCTTTCCTGAAGATGGGTTTCTACTGAGAAGTCAAGCTCTGTACGATTAAAAATGCATCACACTTAGAGAATCTGAAGTCTTTCCATTTAAAAAATGTATTAAAAAACCAACAGCAGTATAACTCCTGGAAGACTAAGAAGTGTTGTTTTCATGGAAAATTACTTTTTGCAGAAAAGGTTTTATAGCTATATTATAATTTGTGGTAGGCATAGATGTTTCCGAAGGGCTCTGTGATTTAAGACTGCAATAATGGATGAAATTCTGATTTTGTGGCGACTCTCCAGAGTGTGAACTTTATTTCCAAGATTCTTTCTAATTCAGCTTCCAGAACTATTTCAATGACTGGTACAGAGCTCTAACTGGAGCGGGGGGGGGGGGGGGGGGCGGCGGGAGGAAGAAGCAGAGAGAGAGGCATGCGGGGGCGGGAAGGAGAAAGATTTGAAGCCAGATCTATAACTATCTCCTTCTGTTAGTCTGACGCCTCGTCTTTTGTCTCTCTCAAATTCAGTCAACTTCAACAGGCCCCAGACACCCTGAACACAAGGTGGGGCCTAAACAAAACATTTTCTGTGTCCAGGACGCTACTAAAATAGCCTCTGCAAGTCATGTAAAGGGCATTTAGGGAAACACAAAGTAAACAGGCACATGATGAAAGGCTGTTGATGGCTGTGCTGATGAAAATGTCAGAAAGAAAGGAACATGTTCATACCAATCAGGATTCAGCTTCAAAGGCTGGTCTCCTTTATAAAAATCAGCCAGTGGCTTGCCCGGTGTGGAACTTCTCCCAGACCCCTGTGGTGCAGCAGCCTGCTGGAGCTGCTATCCCACTTAACCGCCCTGGGCTTCTGCTTCTTCATCAATAAAATGAGGAGACTGGACCAGTGCACCTCCCAGCACTAACCCTCTAGGATTATCATGCACAGGTAGACTCTACATAAAAAGTGAAGACAAGAATAAAAATGCACAGAATGGGTCCATGAGGAGGTGAATCAGCTCTGGCTTCTCAATTCTATTGATCAGCTTGTTCGTTTTTACTCATATTTAAAACTCCAGGGCTGCTTGACTTGCCTAGTCTATTGCCGCTGCTCTTTGGAGCAGGGTGTAGACTGAAGTGATACATGACATAAGGCCCTTATCTTCTTCCTGCATGACACTGGCACCTGTTGTGAGATACTACTCTGGGTTTGGGCCACTGGCAGTAGCTGTAGCCATGGCCCCAACTCTAATAGGAATCCATTATTGTTAGATCTATGTTAATCCTACTAGGGAAGCTGGATAGTTTAGACAGTATCTCTATAGAAGAGTATCTAGCAAGTGCTTTCTGAATATTTGAGTATATATGTGTGCGCACACATAGGTAGGTACACATGCACTCTCATGTATATGTAATCAATGAGCAGACTTGCCTGCTCAGGCCCATCAGATGCTACTGGAGATGGGGTGAGCAGGGCACTGGGATGTGAAATGGGAGTGAAGATATGATGAGAATGCCAAGGGCAAAATATAAATGGGGCTGTGTGGCCTCTTGCTCTGACATTGGTCTTCTCTGCTTTTGGAGTCCAGGGGCTTTGCCTGGGCAGGCCAGGGGCCCAGCTTGACCCCGTTGTTTCTGCTCTACATTCTGTTGTGAATCATCACTTGGCTTAAGGTACTGAAATGGCTTTACTAAATCGTTTATCGTGCCATCAAACTCAGGATATGCAGGATATAAGTGGTTTGCATGTAGGCAAAGTACATGTACATAGCTAGACTCCAATCTCACCCTGTTTGGTTCATAAACCGTGCGTCTCAGAACAGACTCCCCAGTCTTTTTTAGACTGGATAGGCTATATCAGGCTAACTCTCAACCCCTAAATCTCAGAAGCTTAAAACAGCAAGATATATTTCTTGCTCATACACTGTGTCCATTAGAGACTTGCAAACAGACTGTTCATTGTCACCATTTGGGATCTAGCGCATGCAAGCTAACCAAACACAGACTTCCATGATTCCAAAGTCAGGCAAATGAGACCATGGTGAGCTATACACTGTTAAAATTGCTGCCTGGAGATCACACACCTCAGTTCCACTTATGTATCTTTGGCTAACACATTTCATATGGCCAAGCCTGATGTTAAAAAAGCAGTCATATTCTTCCCCCAAGGCTGAGCAAATATTGGCTAACAGTTGCCCTTTTGCACCCTATCTGAATGGCCAGGCTCACCTTTCATCCATCTCGCACCCTCTCTCTGTGTAGGAGCTTCTCTAACCTCCAACTTGGTTGGTGTCCTTTCAAGATCCTACACCTTGAATCTCCTGAACTTTTTGATTTCTAGCACAGTTAGGGTATCCAGATTCTGCAAGAGGCCAGAAACATCTTGGAGTGTATACTGAATAACAATTTACCCTATCCTTTGGTGAACTATTCCCAATTTGACCCATATTAGAAAGTCTGGTAACTTTAGAGTTTATTCTACAAATATTATTTTGATGGATACAACAATGCTGGATCATCCTCACCAAAGAAGTTACTCTTTGTATAGCACAAGGATAAACTGTTCTAAGGGCTATGTCACCAGTACTTCTGAATAGCTGTGTGACCCTGAAAAGACACCTGACACCTCAGGTAATGCTTTTCCATGAGTGGACAGAGAATAGCTCTATATTTCCAATAGTGTTCTAGGTCCACAATTTTACAATTCTATTATTTCTGTTTATAGATTACCAGAAAGTGCATCAATTACTATGCTGCACACCTAAAACTAATATTATATTGAATGTCAACTATAATTGAAAAAATAAAGATTAAATTTAAACAAAGGTGATAGACAAAAACAAACAAAAGTGCATTAACTTCCAACATGTGCTGAAGATAGTGACAGCTTTTCATTTCTGGGTATGAAAGTTGAAACTCATTACTGAGCATGCTCTGTGGAGATCATGTAGAACTGCTCTTCCAGGCATGGGAAGCATCTGGTTCCAGATGCTTGAGTGGAAAGGCCAGGGAAAGTAAAATCAATGATGTGGGCCACACCCACAAGAGAGCCAATGAGTGACTTGTGCACACAGCTGAGGAGAAATACACCCACCAGAATTCTTCTGTATTTGATACAGGACAGATGATCTTCGTGGACTCCTATGGTTAGGACTGAGAGGCAGTGACCAAAATATTTTGATTATAGCATCTTGCTAGTTATATGGCTTCACTTATATCTATTTTTCTTCCTTTTTCCTTTGGCATTTCAGATATAACAAAGCCAGGGACTATATATACATGGACTGTTTCTTTTGATTCCCCACCAAGACCACTGATTTCTTTCCCAGGACTTTTAGTCTTGGTATGTGTACCTCTAAGTAACAGGAGACTGAACTGGAAATCACTTTGGAATTCACACCTGGGCCCTCCAAACAAGTGCATACACTCAGTGTGCTTTCTAACTTGTGTTCATTTATCCACTCATTCAACAAGCATTCATTGAGCACCTCCTATGTATCAGGCTCTGTGGTGGGCACTGGAGACTAAAAACCAATAAGGCACAGGAGACTTAGCCCCTGCCCTGAAGGCCCTCATAATCATGCTGGGCTATATATATATTTGAAGAATGCAAGGCCAGTGCTATAGTATATTGGAGTCAGAGATTTGTTGAGTGAGTCAAGAAAGGCTCCAGAGAGATATTTGAGTGTTTTTTGTTTGTTTGTTTTTGTTTTTTTAATATGCCTTAATTGATTTCAGAGAGAGGAAGGGAGAGGGAGAGACAGAAACATCAATGATGAGAGAGTCATTGATCAGCTGCCTCCTGCACACCCCTTGCTGGGGATGGAGCCCGCAACCCGGGCGTGTGCCCTGACCAGGAATCAAACCTCGATCTCCTGGATCCTAGGTCAATGTGCAACCGCTGAGCCACGTCAGCTGGGATTAAAGTGGGATCTTAAAATGAGTAAAATGCTAGGCAGAGGTTCAAGGTTCAGGCAGCGGGAACAGCTAGGGCAAAGGAACAAAAGTGAGTAGACATAGCTGTTTCAGGAACATCTGTTCCCAGTACATCTCTGATGTATTGATCATCTATCTTTCCCAAAGATTTCCTTTCCATTTCTTCCACATTTGAAGGTCACCTAGGAATAAGTGTGATAAAAAGTCAAGTCAGAAAATGGGGGGCTTGAGCGCCATGTGGAAGAGTCCAGCCTTGGTAATGACCAGAACTGAACAGTAACCAGTCCCATGGGGAGCCCTGGTATAGAGGCAGGTGGCCCCTGGACAAGAGCCCAGGCCTGCTCACTGCCAGAGAGTCAGGGCTCAGAATTCCTGCCCTGCCACCAACAATCTGTGTGATTTCAGGTATGACCTAACTTCTCTAAGCCTCAGTGTTCTCCATTAATGGGAATAATAGTATTTTCCCAATAGATTGTGAGGAGTAAATAAATGAACACATGCGGATCTGTTAGAATGGTTCCTGGCACATATTAAGCACTTTAATTATCAGATACTTTTTTGCTGTTATAGTTGTTATTTTAATAGCTTCCAAATTATATTTCACTGTAATTACTGAGTGGTAGATTCATTATTTTACAGTGATTTCTCCTATAGCCCTAAACACTCTGATTTGGAAATAAAACATGGGATGAGAGGCAGCTGTAATCAATTTTCTATAGACTAATTTTTGTTGAGTGTTTTTCTAGGAGTAAGGCCCCATGTTAGCTACTGAAATAGTATATTTTAGGGGGGAGAACTCTGGGAAGCAATGTATCACCTTGAGTGTGCTGAAGAGTAGCAGTGTGGTTCCCAGAGGCTAATAACAATCGTAACCAGCTACAGTGGAAATGTTTTCTGTGTGCTTTATGTCTTCCCTTTTTCTTCTGGTGTAGACCTTGCCTTTCTTTTGAGAATGATTTTTTCCTCTAATCTTGTGATTCTGTTGAGGCTGTGAGACTTATACATATGATATGGGAAGAGAATATCCACATTCCACCTCAGAGCAAGCCTAAGGAAGCAGAGAGAATGCAGGCAACAGGAGAGGGGAGAGGGGAGAGGGAAGAGAGGAGAGGGAAGAGGGAAGAGGGAGTGTGGGGGAGGGGGGATGCAAAGGGAGAGGGAGAGGGAGGGAGTGGGGGGAGAGGGAGGGGGAGGGAGAGAGAGAAGGGGAGGGGAAGGGGGAGTGGGGGAGGGAGAGGGGGAGAGAGATCATTAACTATTGGAGGCATCAAACCCCATATTCTAGATCCTGAACTCACCAAATCTGTCCTAGATTCTTCCTTTTGGTCTATCAGTGAACTAAATTTTCATTTCTACTTAAGCTGCAGCAAGTTGGGCTTCTGTCACTTGCAACTGAAGAAGTCCAATGCCCCTGTCTGCCCTGCAGCATTAGTATTTGGGTCAAAAAGGACAAGTACACAGAGTTCTTTAAACATTTAAAGCATAACAAATACTAACTGTAATAAAAAGAACTGTGAAATATAGTTCTTTTTTATTAAAAGAGAAATATGGTGTTCCAAACTGCCAATGTTAATTATTTAAGAACAGAGAGTGAATTGCACAATCTATGTAATTGGATTCAAGGTCAAGGGAATACTGTGAACTGTGACCAGGGAAGGCTTCAGAGAAGAGGCAGGAATCGAGCTGGGCCTGAAGGGTAAACACAATGCTGATCCAAGTAAGGAAACGTGTTTTAGATGTGGGGGATGCTGTGGGCTAAAGCACCCAAGTCAGATGCAGTTAACAAATACATGTGGTCCTACTATGTATGGGTCATGCATAGGGGAAGTCACAGCTTGCAGAGATCTTGGAATCTGCTCTAGCTACTTTTATAAACCACTCAAATCATCAAATACCAAAAAGTCTGAAGTATTTAAGCAAACAAGAGAAAGAGGAACATATTCCACATTCCTGTGGGCCCTCTTTTTTAATCCAAGGCCTTTCTTCTCTCTGGTTAGATTTTAAGACTTTCCGGTGTTTGAATCAAGTTGGTATCACCTGAAGACTTCGTCTATGTGTTTTTTATTCCCCTCTTGCAGGGAACAAGCAGAAATGGCCAATTCAGATGAAAGCTATTACCCCCTCTCCCCCAAGGTTCCTGCTTCACCATCCAGCTGTTATCACTTTTCACCACCCGGTGGTCACTGTCCTTCCCAGTTTCATCTTAAACCACACTTGTGGCTAAGCCTCAGGGCTGTAAAAGGAAATTCTTCTTCTCGAGAAGCTTAATACTATTATTAAGTAGCTGCAGACTTCCAAGGTTTCTAGGGTCCAGGACAACAAATGTACATGTTGTTTTCTCTATTATTTCTTAAAATGCCACGCTTTGAAATCTTTCCGAGGTAACTTATCATGACTGTGGGATCCCAACAGCACATGTTTTCTCCCTTCAGCTCATCAAACTCATATTAGAATTGTTGGCAAATTCCCTCATGATAAGGCATAAAAAATTGAAACCTTAGTTTCCCCATCTACAAAATTTGATTTATAACACCTAATTTTAAAGGGCTATCATAAGAATTAACAAAATAACTGATGTGGAATTATCGTATGAAGCACCACAATAATAATAAAAGCAATACAGAGTGGTATGACCAGGTATAATGCTTATTTGTGATTCTTACTGCCAGCCCTGTCTCCTAGCTCTGTACTTCTTCTGTGATCCTCATGACCCACGAGATCTTTCCTGATGTATGGGCTCCTGTTAATTCAGTACCTGACAGGTACCTGAGGCTGGAGTTTACTAATTTGCTGGTTGATAGCACTTCTCACTTCACACTCCTGTTGCACAAACCCTAGACGATTATTACTGAAGAGAAGACTGAGATCAGGGTGGAAGTGGCTCAGGGCAGCGATCCGTGAGACTCACCACCTGCAGAGGTGGCTAAATGGGGGACCTGCAAGGCCACTGGCCTCAGTGAGAACCACAGCAGATGGACCGTCTTGGCCTTGGACAGGCTGAATCCAGCAGGGCCGGTCTGATGCTAAAGAGGTGAAGGAGAGGGGGGGCGTTTGGCCAATTCAAGAGGAGACCAGGTAATGAATGCCACCTGCAGCTCATTTTTGTGCTTCATAATCCATCATTTTCTCTTTGTCTTTGAAAATATCTCCTGGGAAGAGGCTCTTTGGCAAGGAGGAAGCAAGGCATGCTTCTCATCTATTCCTCTCTTGTCATCCCAATTGAAAACTGGTTGACTTCCTAGCAAACCCAATTTGTTTCAAACTCCATTTTCAGTCAATTTCAAAAGCACATTCTTCCAGGAAAGCTGAAATTATTTTGTGGAAACAGTTTGGGGTATGGCTTTTGGACAACGGGCAGTTGAGGTTATTGCCTTATGGAGCATGAGCTCAAGAAAGGACCCAAGAGGTCAGACCTACCTCTCTTTTTAAAGCTGAGGGTGCTGAGGTCAGAATGGGCAGGTGACTTGACCAGGGTCTCACTTCCAAGTGTCTGCCTTCCCCGGTGTCCTAAAGGCAGAGAGAGGAGGGAAAGAACTGAGCGGTGGAGTCAGAACTGGCCACTGTCACTGACCTTGTCAAAGATTAGGCTGGGCCAGTGGGGTGAGCAATACCAGGGCAAGACGTATTTCTTAGAAATAGAGAAACAAAAGAGTAAAAACCAAACTGGGGCTTGGAGCAAACAAGTAAAAACCAAAAGCCAATACTGAATGGGAACAAAGTGACACTAGAACAGCTGAGGATGATTTCGGATCAGCGTGGTGAAAAACAAGTTGCCTTCAAAGTAATAAAAATCAGCACAAGAATAATATAAAATGAACATAACACTTGGATTCGTGAATGTTTCCCCATTGTTGTGGAGGCCCCCACAATCTGGCCGAGTCTGTCTTTCCTTTCCTTTCCCCTCCCCCACACCAATGCAACCAAAAAGTTCATACCCATCCTGGTGTTCGTCATCTCTAGGGCTTTCCTCAGGCTCCCCTCTGTAGGAAATGCTGTTCCCTCTCCTGACACACTTCTCAGGTCCAAGCAAAGTCTATGTCTCCTTCTAACAACTTGTCACCGATTCCAATGAAGCATTTTTACCCCAGCACCGAGCCATTTTCAGACACCACCTGGGTGTCCTACAAGTCAGCTCAGTTCTACCTACCTGGAGACAGAGCCAGGTCCCAAAGGTTAAGGGCTCAGTCCTTTGTGACTGCTCCTCCCTCACTTCATAGGCCACTCTCAAGTCCATGCTGTCACGGAGGGTCTGACCCACCGACTACAGATTGAGGGTCCCAACGACCACCTACTCAGGTTGGATTAATTTTCTGGAGCAGATCTGAGAAACATTTTACTTACTAGATCACTCGTATATTATGAAAAGATGTAACTCAGGAACAGCCAAGATGGAAGAGATGACTAGGACAAGGTGTGTGGGAAGGGGCGAGGGGCGCCGGTGCCCCCTCAGACACTCTCCCTGCATCTGCTCGCGTTTGCCAACTGGAACCTCTCCCAGCTCCATTCTTGCGGGTTTTCATGGAGGCTTCATCACACAGCTATGGCTGATTAAACCATTGGCTGTAGGGGACTGAACTCAATCTCCAGCCTCTTTCTCCTTCCTGGAGGTGGGTGGGGAAATGAAAGTTGCAGCCCCCTAATCACACAGTTGTTCCCCCGGCAACCAGCCCCCACCCTTAGGAAGCCGCAATTAACATAACAAGGGACAGATTGACCCTCTCACCACCGGAAAGTCCAAGGGTTTTAGGAGCTCTGTGCCAGACAGATATGGGTCTAAGAAGAAATATATATTTCTTATTATTAATTACAACATCATACTTTAGAGACCAGTTCAGTCCCACTGCCTACGTGAAGCCTGACAGTGTTCTCCCTCATTGTTGATCTTTAGTGGCACCAATGCCTGTACCTGTCCGACACACAGTGATTTATATGCCAGGATTACAGCATTATCTCCTCTCTCTTTTTTGGAAAGTCCATGAGCAAGTCATCTTCTATCCCACACAAGCCTTAGCTGTGTGCCTCACACATAGTAGGTGCTGTCCATGTAAGAAAAGCCCAAATCTGGAGAATTTTTATGAGTTTATTTGAGCCAAACTGTCAATTGCCAGGAAACAAAATCTCTACGGAATGAGAAAATGCTCCAGAGAATGGCAGGTCTGCACCTTTTTTTATATGTTATAATCAAAGGGGGAGATGTAAGAAGGTTACATGGAATCCATTGGTGATAGGTTAGGGAGGCGGGACAAAGCAAAGTGGAGAAGTCTCTGGGATTGGGTAAAAAGTAAAAGGAATAGACACATCTTTTACTTTGGTGGATGCAGGATAGTTAATGATTAATAACACAATAACAATGAAGGCTTCTGTGGTCTCTGCTCTGGTTCAGTGATTGTGCCCTGAGGGGTCTGGAAAAAGGAAATTACCCTGACATTCCAAAGGTTTGTTATTGTAGATGCAAAAACACAATAGACAGGCTCAGTTAAGGTACAGATTGACCTTTATCAGGGAAGATACTGGCCTAGACCAGGACTACCTGCCACGACTCGCTTTTAGTTAGAAAGTTTTAATTTCAGACCATCCTATGTGGTTACTTTCGGTCTCTGAGTTTGTAAGGCTACCACTCAGGCCTCCCCTGAGCTTGTCAGGTTTAGTATGTGGCCCCCTTTTTTTTTATCTACAGTGTTCAGAAAATTTTGGAAGCATCACGTACTTGGCTTTAACCAGATCCTTACTAAGGGTAAGTGTCCCCAAGAAAGAAGAAATGTTGAGAAGCTGAGAGCATTCAGAGGGGAGCCACAGAGATGATAAATAAGTTTTAAAATAGTCTAAAGAAAGTCAATTTAATGGAAAATAACACTTGGGCCCTTTCCAGAGGATTGAGGCACATTCATTGATCTTTCTCCAGGCCCATAAAGAGCTTTTACCAGAGAATTGACAGTAGCCGCTTTTCATCCCTGATCAAGAGACATCAGTAGAAAATTAACCTAAACAGAAGCATCATTGAGATCACAAATAGGGAAAATATTTCTGAGAGAAGGTGATTAAACTTTCAGATGAGTTATCAGAGGAACTTGTAGACTTTAGGTCTCCAAAAGACTATTAAAAAACAGATTATTGAGTGTCAAAGCCAGGTTAGAGGCTCCCTCTGGAATGAATGCCATGGAAGGAACTTGACAATCTTCTCTCACACCTCTTGTGCTGGCCAGGCGTCAACCTCCCGCCACCCAGCAGTCAGTTCCAGGCTGGCTCCAGCAGGTGGCGGCCACACGCAGTGAAAGCAGACAGGTCTCGCTGGCCAGAATGGTGGGAAAAAGCAAGTCTACCAGGTTTGGAAGTGCCCAGGGACCCATGCAGGGTGTGCAAAAGTGTAGTGAACACGCCCCTCCCGGCAGAGCCCAGGCAGCCTCCACCAGAGGGCCTCTCACTTCTCCACTCCCGCCCCATCAGGACTCCTGGGTGTTAAGACAAGGGCACTAGGCGACTTGGAAAAACATTTCCTCCAAACAAGGCATTATGGTACATATGTGACATTTTCCCAGAAAGTCCCCAGAACCCGTGCTCAGAAAATCAGAGTAGTGTGCTGAGACGTTCTGATCTACTTCTATAAACCCAAACATAGAGAATAACACTTGACCCAAACCAAGGTAAAATGAAACAAAACAAAATACACTTGGTGAAGAGGAACGATGGCAGAGATCATTCAGAAGAGCAGTCAGTCACTTATATTTGGCTCTAAAGATACATGCACCCAGGGTGTCTACATGTCTGCTGCGTTCACAAGCCTTCTTCTAAGGAAAGCTGCCCTGGGGGCATCAAGTTTGCTTGTGCTGTGTCCTGGGAACTCACAGGCTCTGCTGCCACACAACAGGCTGGGTGTTGGGGACATCACTAGAGGCAGCCCTATGGTAGGCTGGGGGCAGCCTCTGCCTCTGAATTGATCAGACATCCCACAGGGATGCTCCAAATTCAATGTGACAACCAACCATATCAGATCCTCTCCCAGGGAAGTACAGGGGCAAGATTCACCCAGCACGGCAATAGGGAGTTGCTGCCAGCCCCTTGAAGAAATACGGCTTGCTCTCAATCCCAGCCATGGAATTATTGGGTCCCACAGTGATTTAGACGGCTGAATGGTCTTTCTTTGTATTCTTACTTCCCCAGCTAATGCTCCAGCTTCTTTCCATCACCTCAATGACCCGAGCCTATCTCTCCATGCAACTGGAGGTGCATAATAAACACCATGAAACTTCCTTACCCTGCGGCCCCCGCTACCTGGCAGAGAAGCCTTTTGAATTCTGTTTTAATTTTGCATCCTCTGAAGCAGGAGTTCAGCTCAGCAATCTAGGTGGGTGGACCCTCAGAGTCTGCAATGGTGCTGTGTTGATAGGATGAGACAAGCACGCGAGCCCTTTGGTTCAGGAAGAATTATTGCACTTTTTACATGGCTCCTAGAGGTAAGGAGCCTGGCTGGGCCTGAATTCCAGTTCTAGCCCTTGGGAAAGGGACCTCAGTGCTTTATTGCTCCCTTTGCTCATTTGCAAAACAGGGCTCATAGTACCTAGTTTAGGAGGTTGTAGTAAGAATTACATGAGCTCACATATATAGACCACTTAGAATAGTGCCTGCCTGACATAGTAAGTGTTAGATACTGATACATATTGATAATGACTGATTCTTTGTCTCCTCCAGTAGACTATGTAATCTTATCTTTTTGGCATCTATAAGTGATCAGTTAGTATGCACTGAATGAATGTGAGAAACGTAGGGAAAAACTGAAGAGAATTTTGAGATATTTTGGTTGAATTTGAGTAAAATTTTCTTTTGCTTTCCTGGTTTTCAACATGATCTATTCTGCTCCCTTTGGGCATCATAAGATCATTTTCTTTTTAATGTCTCTGGCCTACTGCATTTTGACATTCTTTAGATTAGGAATCATAACATCCTAAATTGGCTTATAATCTTACATCAAATGCCCAAGAGGTTCAATCAACTGAAAATGGTGGCAGGATTACTCGTCAGGGAGAACATTGGCCTGATGTCTTTTTGTAAAAGACAAGGGTTTTTTTTTTAAACTCTGGGGTTGAACCAAGAATTTGATAGGTTAGAAGACAGAGGTGGGAAGATGGAATGCATCCAGGGGTGGATATCTCAATGTAGTCCCTGCTTTGAAAATACAGTGCTTTTGTTGGACTTATTTCAGATGTCAGACGCAGCAGGGTTGACATCAATACGCAGCAGGCCATGGATTATGGCTGCGTCTAATGACTGTCTTCCACTGTGTTTATTGTTCTGGATGTTAATATATAGAGTAAATGATAGTCCTTTAATTGAAGGTTGGAAATGCCCCATACTAAGGCACTCGGGTGACATCACCATTAACCACTCAAGTGAAACCCAAGACATTTGCTGGCCAGGAAATTGCAGCCTTGGAGACCATCTTCCTATTTGTGTATGTGGTATGTGTGAGGAAGAGGGGGCCCAGTGGCTGGCCTGTACCTTATTGGCAGTTCTTGATTTTACTGGGAGGAGAGAGACATCATTTGGAAACTAACAAGAACATATTAGTTCTACAGGAAATCTCAGCTAATCAGAACCTTAATGGAACATGGTCCTATGAGTCCAGGAGAAGAGAAAGGGGTCGGCTCTCTTTCTTTAGCACTTTGAAGTGGAGCATCAAAGATTTTCCTCAGTTTGTTAGTGGGAACAATTAATAATGCCTTCATAAAAGGGGTTTAATAAAAAACAATTCCTTATAATTATTCAGACTGTGGCTTCTGAGCTGTGAGAAGTCTTGACATGCTATTGAACCATAAACTGGCCCTAACTGTTTCTTTGAGAGGCTGTATTAGTTTCCTATTGCTGCTGTAGCAAATACCACAATCTTGGTAGTTCAAAACAACAGAAATTTATTATCTTACAGTCTTAAATGGATCTCATTGGGCTAAAACAACATCTTTTCTGGAGTTTCCAGGGGAGAATCTGTTTCCTTGCCTTTTCCAGTTTCTCAAGGTTGCCTGTATTCTATGGCTTGGGCCCCCTTCTAGCAACTGCATCATTTTGATCTCTGCCTCTGTTGTCATACCTTCTTCTCTGACTCTCCTGTCTCCTTTCCATTGTGAAGACCCCTGTGATTACATCGGGCCAACCTGGATGGTTCAGCGTAATTTTCCCATCTTCAGGTCAGCTGATTAGCAAACTTATTCCATCTGTAATCTTAACTCCACATACCATGTAACATGACATATTTGTAGGTTCTGGGGATGAAGACATGAACATCTTTGGGATGAGGGCATTATTCTGCCTACCACGTAGGGTACTAGGTTAGGTAGGCTCCATGGAATTGAAATCTAGGTTGGGAGTTGAGGACTATTGATGAGAAAGTGCAACGATGATAAAATGCTGTTTCATAGGGTCCTAAGAGCAAATTTATTGGGTAAGTCAGGGCATTATAGCTTACTAAGAACATACACTTTGGGCTCAGACAGAACTGGAGTTAAATCTTAACTTTTCCACATGCTGACTGTTAAACTCATGTTAATGAGTTTCCATTACTATAAAATGGAAGCAATAATATGTACTACATAAGACTGTTGTAAGATGTAAGTGAAATAATACAAATGAAATGTCTAGGGTACTTAGGAAGTATTCCGTAAGAGGTAGTTACATGTCAAAAACAGTTTTGTTCTTTTACCTGCCTCTTTGTGAGGCATGGAGTGAGGGTCTATGGGTTTTCTTCAAATCCAATACTCCAAACTAAGGGTGTAGGACTTTTATTTTTTTAAAAAAGGGGATCCTACATGTTATATTGTCTTGGGAAAGAGAAGTTTAATGGAATCTCTCTTTATCAAGTATTATTATTACCTGCAGGCACATGTGTCTGGCATTGTGCTAGGTGCTGGAGAGGGGATTCACATGGCCCCTTGTCTCCACGCTGGTATGTAATGAGCAGTGCAGATGCCATAGCTGACAGCTAAGGGTATGTTAAAGTAACTGAGGCAAGAGAAACAAAAGAGGAAGTTTACCTGGGCAGGGGCAGTAGGAAGAGGTTTCAGAGGAGTTAAGACTTAAGTTGGACCTTGAAGGAAGACAAAAGTCAGAGAAACTGAAAAAAATATGGGGGGCATTTGAGGCAGAGAGTTTGGGGATAAGTGACATGAGCAAAAATGCCAAGACAGGGATTCCATGTTTAAGGGACAGGTAGCTAGGTTGTGGAGCAGGAATCTGCAGAGGAAGAACAGGACTAGATTAAAGAGGGCCTCTATCACCCTTAGGAGACTGAAGCTTCTCTATTTCATTCAATTTGGTATGACATATACTAGGTACTCAACACCATTTGTTGTTGTTTTGTCCTGACCTGAAATAAGGTATTTAAACATAATTCTTTGGACAGTGAGGGATCACAGAAAAAACAAGGTGAAATATGCAGAGACCAATTAAGACCCTGTTTCCAGTGTCCAGCAAAATAAATGAAGGCTTGATGATAGTGGGAATGGAAAGGAAAGAGAGAAAAAACTAATAGAAATCTCAGACATGTTAACTATAAAGTTCAGAAATTATTTGGATGTATCTGCAGAGCTCATGGGGCAGGTTTGCAAAGTGGTAATTACTTAGTTTGTGGTTAGAACAATTACATTGATTCCTGATGTCCAAAAAGAAACAGGGTGTCCAAAAACCTAAAGATGGGTGTATCAGTTACCTATTGCTGTGTAACAAACCAACCCATAAATCACTGACTTATAACAACCATTTATCTAACTCGTGCTTTTGTAGGTTGGAAAACTGGGCTGGATGGTCTTGGCTGGGCTCACTCCTGTGTCTGTGGTCAGCTGCCAAGTCAATTGAGGACTTCTTGCCTTGGAGGCCTCAACTTGTCATCCCAGCTTTTCTACAAAGTCTTTCATTATCCAACAGTAAAAGCATGGGATTATTTTCATGATGGAGACAGGGTTCCAAAAGAGCTAGCAGAAACATGCAAGGTCCCCGAAGCCTAGGCTTAGAACTGGAATACCAACACTTTCACTTCATTCTATTAGACAAACCAAGTCTCATTGTTTAGCCTGAATTCAAGGAGTAGGGAGATAGACCCCATTTCTTAATGGGCAGAGCTTCAAAGTCACATTGCCACGAGTGTAAAAATTTAGACCATTTTTGTAATAGAATCTAGCACAGTCAGGGGATATTTGGGATGCTTGACTAAAAAAACCTATTTATTATTTTATTTTTATAGCTACAGCTACATTGAACTCAGTAGTGATTGTATGGTGAATTGTACAAGTCTCGTTTTGTTTCCATTCCAACTGTGCCCAAGAATTCTGTGACTCCTCTTAGATAATATACCAAATAGTCATTGAAGAGACTTGGGTATCCCAAGCTGGTCCCAGTGGTAAATTTTATACAGTGAGATTTTTTTATCTCTCCCTTGAGCTTCTTGGGGGCCTGGACCACATACATCACTGGCTTCTCTTGATTAGACAACTAAATATCATAGAGAACTAGAAACATGAAAAGCATTTAGATACTCTCCTGTTATGTTAGCATGGGCTACAAATTTGGGCTTAGGTTGTAAAGGTGACTAATGTCACCATGACCCACAGAGAAAATAAGGTGGTAGGGAAGAAACAAGCTCCTTGGCCATCTTCCCGATGGGAAAAATGCATCCTGCCACTCCTCTGAGTTTCCTTAAAGCAAAAGCCTACTCCCGGCACTACACATCTGCCTGTGGTTGCTGCACATTTCCACTCTCCACAATCCAATTTTAATGACCCAATGTAGTGAGCTTGATCTATCATGCCTGGGAACTACAGATGGACACCTCCTGGAGTCTGGAAAGAAAAGCATCTAGAATTGCTGGCAGGGCCCTAGAGGCCTGACCATTCCTCCAAGGATCAGCTTGGGGTATAATTGACACACTGTCCCCCTACACCATCTGCAGTACCACTTAAGGAAAGTGGGAACCCAGAAGATGAACAAGCCCTGGAGAGGAGTGGAGGTCCCATTAGGTCTGGTTCTGATAGTGAAGCAGCTGCCTGAGCAAGGCTCTTGCCAGGATTCATGAGGAGCCAGGCTTCCACTCCCTGTGCTGGACTCACTTCTCTTCCTGGGCCTTGGCTCTGCAGGTTAATGAGAGACATGTTGCTGCAGGTGGGAATGAGGAGGAGCAGGGAGGCTAATGGGGCAGCTGGAGCAGCCCGGGGCTTTTGGCAGCCTGTCAATGAGCTGGATGAATTCAGCTCAACCCAAGTGGCCCTGGTCCAACGAGGGGAGTCAGGAGCTTGAAGCTCAATGCCAGTCCACCTTGGGTCTGCTTTCTTTCTCCTCTCACTACCACTGACACATTTGAACCCAACCCTTGTGTACTGCAAACACAACACCTTCCTTACTTTCCTCCCTAAAGTCTTAAAATAGAACTGCTGAGGAATTGACCAAGGTCAGCTAAACAAGAAGAGAAGAGGGAAAGTTGCCTGTTTTTGTGCATCTGAGATATCACTGACTCTGAGTCAGGAATGGTTTCTTATGTGAACTCTTTTCCCTTAGACCACTGTGCATGTGTTGATTCTTAAATGCACCTTGTGTGTCGCACCTCCATGCCTCAGCTTAGATCATCCTTCCTGCCTAGAATGCTCTCTCTTTTCCTGCCTGTTGGCCCATCGTGGAAATGATGCAGTTTCCATGATGACTTTTCCTAGTTATTTTAGAGTTCATAATCTCTCCATTTTCTGAATCTCATGTGCCTTATCATCTACATCCTAATAAATGTGGCTTAGTATTATTTATTTTTCTTGTGTTTGGGTCTCTTACTCCATGTGGGCCGTATACTTTCTAATATCTCCAATAGCACCTAGCTCACTGCTTTGCACAGACTCTCAACAAGTGCTCAGTGCTGATGGCACTTCAAGTGCCATTATATACTCCCCAAATCTGCTGTTAGTGCTTCTTGTGAACATTGATCACTTTTTGGCTGTCCCGCCTCCATTCTGCCATCCATGTCGTACCCCAATTTCCCCTGGGGCTAGTTACTTCTCACGTGCTGCTCCAGGTACCTGCATCCCACTTACGGACTCCAAGAGTTTGAAAGCTCCTTGCTCTGCCTTCCCAATTCCCAAACTAGATCTCTGGTGTGTGACCTAAGTTTGGCCAAGTAGCTTCTCTGTCCCATATCTCTGAAACTTGAGTGAGGAGTTGAAGGACAGAAGTAGTTGGAGACTACTCCTTGCCAGGTGGTGGCAGAAGCATCCCAACCAGAATGGTCCACTGCACAAGGGCCTTCCTTCCTTCCACGCCCTGGGCCTTCTGGAACTTTATGTACCTTCTGGTACATCCTCAGGTCTCACTCTCCAGCCTCTTGCAGTTCTTCCAATGAGGGCTCTTTCAAAGCAGTGAACGGGTCCGAATGTCTGTTGTTTGTTTATGTTGCTTAAAACCAGGCATTCCTAACTGATACATGCTTGGTTTCCAGCCTGTATCCACAATCTCTTGGAAGTTCACAGTGGCCTTCCTACTAGACTCCTTATCTTCAGTGTTACCCTCCTTCAGTAAGTTTTCTACATTCTTCCAGAGTGTTATGTGTAAGATTAAAAGTTTAAATTAAATGCTGACTTGTTCCTGCTTTTGAGATAAAACATCTACCCCTAAGCATTTCTCACTTTCCTGTGCCCCGTGTGCTCCGGAATTGGGGCAGTGTGGTGCAGTATAAAGAGCATTTGGCCCTAGACCTAGGCTTGAGTCTTGCAACATTGGTCAATTTATTAAACCCTTTTCATCACTATCTTTCTCATATGTAAAATGGAGAAAATGCTACTCCCGAAGGTGGTTGCAAAGATGTGATGGGACAATGCACCTCCAGCCCTTGCAGCATGTCAGGTCAGGTGCTCAGGAGCTGCTAGTTCCCTTCCCTCCACCTCCCTCCTTAGCTGAGCCTGCTGCTCCTGGATGGGTCTTAACAAACCTTGGATATGCCTGGATGCAGTGAAGCTGCCCCAGGTGGGGAGGTTGGATGCAGCATCAGAGTGTTGTTGCTGCTCTACTTTATGTGATTCTAAAGAGATAAGTGGACCCAGAGGAAGAACCAGCCTGGTATATTGAAGCAAAACTGTTTTCATGTGTGGTGTGTTAAGAACAGTTTTGATTATTCTGGCAGGAGAACAGGATTTTTTATTATGATGCAGTCAATCTCTTAGGCAAGTGCTTTTAAAACATATGGCTGCAGTTCAGAGCCAGATGCCATGTCTGTTTCTTGGTTCTTCACCTCTTCTCAGCAGATAAAAAATGAGAGGCTGTATACTCTGTGCAGGAGGTGGAAGTGAATGTCTCCACCAACAGAATGTCCTCCTACCCTCATTTTCCATGGTTGTTCCTAAAATCTTCATATTCGAAATGGCCAATTTGTTGCTGCTGCCAAAGCCTGAAAGCGATGTGAGCTAATTATAGAGAGGGAGTTTGCCTAACAGAAGGGCTTTTCACTTGCAGCTGAAGGGAGCTGTTTCCCTTTTGCATCAGTGATAGCTTGGCAGGATTCAAAAAGTACACAGTAACCTCTAATAATTTCTAACTTGGGCCCTCAGGAGAAAGCACATAATGAAGGGGGATTTAGATCACAAGTAGGGTGAAAATATCTGTGTTGGATGACGTGCTAAGCCAACGAAATGGGTATTATCAGGGCAATATGTATGTGTAAACAACAGGACAGACCCACAGGAGTATCAGTCTTTGAGATATCAGAATTCCAAGTGTCAACTGAATAAGTGAGAGCAGCTTGCAGGGAAGTGATTTGCTATGGCAAAGAAGTGGTTTATTGCCGGCATGACCATCAGTCAGTATGACATGATCGAAAGGGAAGGGTTGAGGATATGGGGGGAGGAGTATATTGTTACAGTCCATGCAATCAGAAATTTCTTTGTGGTACATTGTTTTTTGTGTGCTTTCTTTTCAAGGCATTTAAAAAAATCTTGCCCTAGCTGGTTTGGCTCAGTCGTTAGAAGACATCAATTGGTTTGCCTGGAGACTGAAGGGTCTTGGGCTTGATTCCAGTCAAGGGAACATACCTTGGTTGCAGGCCTGATCCCCGGCCCTAGTTGGAGCATGTGCAGGAGGCAACCAATTGATGTCTTTCACATCAATGTTTCTCTCCTCCCCTTTCTCTTTCTCTTTCTCTCTCTCTCCCTCCCTCCCTTCCACTCTCTCTGAAAAGCAATGGGAAAAATATCCTCAGGTGAGGATTTAAAAATAAAATCTTATCTGAGATCAGGCCAGTTGTTCCCAGGAGCTGTGTTTGTCTCTTCTACCTCTCTACTCCCCCCCTAATTGTTCCCCATCTAAAGAAGCCATAAGTTCCAGCTGTGAAGGGCTCAGAGTCCCAAGTTCCAACTCCACTGAAGCTCTTCACCACACAGGTGAAGGAGCCAGGGCCTTTCTAGGGATCTGCCCTCAAGCTGGACGCCACAGATTTCAAGCTGGAGGTCCTTGTTTGTTGAGCAGAAAAGCAGGCAAGGTCAAAGACCAGTCCCCGCAGAGGCCAGAGGACATCAGAGATAGACATTTCTCACCACGACACTACAGTTGGGGCAGTGCTGAGGACAGAAAATAACTTGCATGCTGGGTGTGAAATGAAATTACAGTCTTCCTCTCTCCTTGGGAGCAGGAATCCCATTGTTCGGCTCTCGTGACCTAAACCTAGATCTAAATGCTTTTGGAAGTCAGTAATAACTGTGACTATTAAATGGTGGGAAGGTGATGACGTGGATTTCCCCACACCCAGCCAAAGCCTCGGAGGGGCATTCCAGAGGGAACCTGGACGGCTCCAATGTGAACTCTTTTACTGCTTACCTATTAGGGATGAGTGAATTGTGGCTTGAATCGTGGTTCAGGAGCCTTCTTTCCTTTTCTATAGTAGACCTCAGGGTAGGTCTCAGAGCCCCAAATCACTCAGTGTTATTTTATAGAATGCAATGTAAATGCTTATCTTTTCCGTTGGAATGTTGGGGACCAGAAGGGGTGGTGGTTACTACCTTATTCCTTTGGCTACCAGCCAACCTGGATTAAGGCAAAAGGGAAAAAATAACAGTATTGATAGAATTGCTTGAGTGTTTCCAGAGTTTTTGTTTCCTAGCACATCAAAAGCATCTATACGCCATGCTGATGCAGTTGGCTGCCAGGAGGAGGGTTTGGGAGTGGTTGCCCTGATCTGACATACTAGTTCACCCACAGTCTCCTCATACACTTATCCTCAACCAGTGACATACTCTTATAAGGTCATTGGCCTGTTAGGGTATCTAGTGTGTGGCTGTGAAACTGAATTTTACTCTGTGCAGAGATCTGAGTTCTGTTTATTAAAAGCTATTTATCCAAAGGAAACAAAACACATATTTGAAAAGATGTATGCACCCACCCCTATATTCACTGCAGCACTATTTATAATAGCTAATATATGTTAGCAACCTAGGTGTCCATCCACAGACGAATGGATAAAGGTGTGGTATATATGCACAATGGAATATTGCACAGCAATGAAAAAGAATGAAACCTTACCATTTGCAACAACATGGAAGAACCTAGAAGGTATTGTGCTAAGTGAAATAAGTCACACAGGGAAAGACAAATACTGTATGGTTTCACATGTATGTAGAATCTGAAAGTATAAAACAAATGAACAAACAAAACAAAAAGAGACTCAAAGAAACAGATAAAAGGGATGGTTATTAGAGGGTAGGGGGTGAGGGATGGGGGAAAAGGTGAAGGGGAACATAGTCAATAATATTGCAAATAATTTTGCACGGTGACAGATGATGACTAGAATTAGTGGGTGATCACATTGTAAGGTGTAAAAATGTCGAATCGCTATATTGTACACCTGAAGCTAATATAACTAATATAATGTTGTATAGCAGCTAAACTTAAAAAATAATTTTAAAAAGATGAAAGCATAGTGGAAACAAGGTGGAATTAAGCAGAGTACATGGCTTCTGCACCCAGTTCTGCAACTCTAGGGCTTGAGGGCATGCTTAAGCTTCAATTTGATACATAAAAAGGGAATAAAAACTCCTAATACTCACCATAATTGAAAGGATCAGATAAAAATGTGTTAAAACTGCTTTTTTACATTGAAAAGCCTGTACAAGTGCGACCGCTCACCAATAACTTCCAAATAACCTGAAGAATATAGCTCCTGCTAATACAGACATGCCAGAACCAAACTTTTAAGCTGGACGAATCAAAAGTGAATCAGCTTTAAACAGCTTTTCATTGACTTGTTTTTTATGTGGACATTTCTGAGGCCTGAAAGGGTTGCCTCATTATTAGAAACCCACACAGTAAATCAAAGTGTTCTTGGTGCTGAGTGATAAAGTGACTAGGCGTGTTATTTCCTCACAGATTTCCTACTGTCTGCTGAATTCATGTTTTTCTTGGTTTGACTCTTTTACTGAAATTTCCCTGATTTCCTGTTATTGGGAACCATGGAGACAGATTTCTCTTCTGTAAAGTGAGATAATACTTCCTAGGGAATTTGTACGGCTTATGATGAGTTTATTGTCCATAAAGCATTTATAGTAGAACATTACCCACAAAAGGTATGTAATAAATGTTAGCTACTACTATTATTGCTATCATTACATTTATTTTAATTGTCCCTAAGTGGATCATAAATTACAACGGTCACATTCTCCCTTTGGCCAGCCATTGGCTAAATTAAATTTCAAATGCTTCTGGAAAGAAGAATATGTGACATATGTAAGAAAAGTTGATATGATTTTAACTTCTTTAGCAGCACGATGATTGATCTTTGAATGTTTTTCTCTCTCTTTGGATGACTGAGAAATTCCAGCGCCTTATAAAGGTGGGAAGCCCAGATGAAACAGCAGCAGGCTCACTGCATTCTGCTTCTCAGCCACATGTTCTGAGCAAGAGAGTCCAGTTCTTTAGAACATCCACTTTCCAAGTTCAGATGGGGCTGCCCCCTCCTCCCTGGCACTAGCAGTAGGGCAGTGGGTGCCAGGGCCACCTACACTGTGCTATGGTGAGTTAACTTTAGGGCACAAACCAATTCTATAGGGCACAAACCATGACGATGGGAGGATAATAGCAGAATGTTTTAAGCACTTCCTCTTTGTCAGATACTTCTCTGAACACTTGATAGACATCAGCTCACTTAATCGTCACAAAAACCCTACGAGGTAGAGGTGGGTAAAATTCATTTTCCAGAGGAGGAAACTGAGGCACAGAGAGGCTGTGTCACCCAGGTAGTCAATGCTAGTGCCAGGATTAAAGCACAGCACCCTCACTCCTAACCATCACCCTTGGAAGGGAGGCCTGTCCAGTGCTGCTCTGGAAAACGCAGTGCTAAGCAGGAAGCACGCTCCTTGTGAAATGCGGTGGGCGATCCGCGCTGTGTGGAGGTGGAGGCGAACAGAGAGCACCTCTCAGTGTAAACTTAAATCTCTCTAGTCCCTGTGTTGACAAGGGGTCATTGTCTTGTGGACTACAAAGACAACCTTCATTGCTTGTGGCTACCACCTTTGTCTGGGTTGTGTGATCAAAATGATGGCGAGGTTATACAGAGCTTTTGTAGGAACTTGTCTTTGCTCCAACCCTGTGAGATGAGAATTCTTATTAGACAGATTTTCTCATGGGAGGAAAGAGTCTCAGAGGGTGAGGAGACTCACCTAAGGTTACACAGCTAGTAAGTGACATAAACTGGGGTTTGAACCCCGATGTCAAGCTCCTAGGCCTATACTGTAGCAAACAATTGCTAGTCAGCTCTGGGGGCCTGCAACGAGACTAAAAGAAGAAGTTGCCTCTTGGGTCAGATCAGTATTGACACTTTGGGTAGAGAGAGCAGAGAAGGGAGAAAGGGAGATACTGTCACAGGACAGAAGCGTGTCACTAAAAATATATGCTGAGGAAAGCAGCGAGCGGCCTGATTGACCAAGGCCAGTTTTTGATCCTTCTGCACATAGTAGGCCTACCTTAACACTCTGTAGTTGGCATTTCCTACTGGTTTGTAGGTGTCTGTGTAAATGTCACTTTCTCAGGAATGCCTGCCTATTGCCTCCGTCCCCCAGGCACATAGACGTGTCCTTCCCATTCATTGCACTAATTCATTCATTCACTCGTTCACTCATTCACCAAACACTTACTGAGCCCTCATGTGTCAGCGAACGTTTAGGCGCTGGAATGACACCAGTGAAAAACAAAAGTCCCTGATTTCAAGGAGGCAGATGAGGAAGTGATATGAATAAAGCAGGAAAAAGGAGTTGATAGTGATGAGTGGTCAGAGGACTGAATGAATGGGGGAACAGGGAGCACTGCGGATGCCTGGGGAAAGAGCTTAGTCTGGAAACAGCAAGCACAAAGGACTCTGCTTGGCACCTGTGGGATTTTTTCTGATGCTGCTGTTATTGTTTAACAATGGCCAGACTGCCACAGTGACATCAAACTGCGATAGAGGAGCTTGCTCTCTCCCTCTGCATTGCCTTCCTGACACCTAGCACAGTCCTGGGCACGTGGTCGGCCAGTCACTGCTAAGCAATTGAATGTCCGAGACTGAGGAATAGGAATGGAAAAGTAGACTGATTGCACTTGATAAGCCCGGGGACAGGGGCATCGCTGGGATCATCTAAGTAACCACAGTTTAGATTCTAAGGCTTTTCTTCTTTTCATCTTTTTATCTTTCTTGCCTTTTCAGTTTTTGCAAAGACAGAATTTAAAATCTTATAAGCAAATATTTCCCAATTTACATTGTATTACTTACTTAGGTACAGTATTGTTGCCTGGCTGTTCCACAGGTGTTTTTTGCTTCCCTCGACAGAGTTGTTTACTTCTTATGTAACCTCACAAGAGCTGGACACCTGAGACAGCTTCAGCCGATATTTACCGTCGAGGTAACTTGAGACTATGCACTGTGGGCCTCCATACCAATTGCCACAGGCCCTGTGCTAGGGAGAGCCGATGGGGATGTGGCCTTGAGCCTTATGTCTTCATTGCCTGTCTCGATCTGGGAATCTTTATTTTTCTGCTTTGTCCACAGAATGGTATGTTGCCCGTCTGACCATGTACTTCTCGACTTAAAACTCTTCAAAGGCTCCTCATTGCTGCTCATTGTTCAGAAGTCAAAAATTTTTGAAATAACTTACAAAGTCTTCCATGATTGTGAGCTACATCTCCTGCTATGCCTTCCTTCATAATTCATATCTGAAGTAATGCTACATTGCCTGTCGTTGCTCTCACAGCGCACGCCACTTCAGCGCCTGCCATTTAGCACGCTGCTTTCCCAGCTGGTGCACCTGTTCCCTCTTGTCTTGCCTGACTAATCTGCTCATCCTCAAGATTCAGGTCAATTATCTTCCTCAGGACACCTTTCTAAGCTTCCTGGAAGGGTAAGTTCCCCTTTCCTGTGCTCATTTAGAGTCAAGTGCATACTTCCAATCATGCTTTTAACACAGCTCATTCATTCATTCATTCATTCATTCATTCATTCATTCATCAAGTTTACTTTTGAACACCTACAGAGTGCCAGGCATTGGCCTAGGTGCTGGGAAGACTGCATTGGCAAAGCCAGCTAATCCCCTTTACAGAAAAGATTTATGTTAGAAAATATTTACACAAATAAGTTTTGAGTGAAAAGTGCTATAAAACAGAAGCACAGAGAAACCAAGCCTGGTGAGTGAGGTCAAAGCAGCGCTTTGCTGACTAGGTCACATGAAGACAGCATCCGGAGGGCTGAACTGGACTTACCCAGGTGACGACAGAAGGGAAGGAATGATTATTGATATACTTGGTTCACACATCTGTGGCCTCATTTAGAGTTTAAGTCACGTGAGGAGAGGCATTGGACATAATTCATTATTGCATCCCCAGAAACTAGTGCAGTACCTAGAACATTTTGAAGTCCATTGAACTGAACAAACTGTTGAGTGACTGTCCAAGCATGAGGTCTTGTCAGTGAGTAGCAGAAAGCTGGCTATCTGCAGGCCCAGCCACAGGGAGGGAAAACTCCCCTCATTTCTTTCCTTCCTGTAGCCCTCTTGGGTTTCCTTTATTCAAACTGTGGCTTTCTCTCTCCATTCTCGCTACACTGGACTTCTCAGAAGATCTTCCAAAACTCTTCCCACAATTGCTGTGGGACAACGGTAAACAGTCTGCAATTTCTAAGGCCTCAGTATCGTTTAGTCCTAAAAACAGCTGTATGTTGACCTCTTACCACCCAGCTGTGGTGTGATGGAATCCGAGGGGCCCCACCTGTGAGGAACGTGCCTTGCAACCCCGGATTTCAAGAGCCAGCCTGCAGTTATTTGACTGCCTGCTCATGACGATGGTGAAAGAGAAGATGGTGAAAGAGAATGGAAACTGGTCTTTCTCCAGGCCATTTCTGAAGCTCAGGCTGGCAGCCTTTCTGCCCAGGACAATAAAACTCTCCAATCCCACCCCCAGAAAGATTCCTATTGTTAGAATTGCCCAGGGGGTGAGCGGGAGGAGTATAAAGCCTGCCTGTCTTAGTTCAGAATTCAGGTTATTTCTTACTTGCTTCTGAAACTGCAGTCCCAATAGACTGAGTATTTCATAGGGCTGCAAGAGTTTTGCAGTTCATCTTCTTAAGCTGAGATATGACTGAAGAGAAAGAATACAGTTATCTATTTTTTTAGTAATGAAAGAGAAAATTCTCTTTAACACAATGAAAAGATGAACAATTTAAAGTAACAAAGGTCTTGCTTATTTCTATCCTGTTTTCAGCTAAAAGTTAATCTTTTTCTTTGGCTTGGTGTTCAAGGAAATGTACAAGTTTTGCTTATTCTTGTAATAACCCCCTTGGTAGCCTTGAAGATAGTTCCCCTCATCAAGCCAAATCATCCCCATTCTTTACACATTTTATCCAATCCTATTAGCCCTTTCATCTTAGTTTCTAACCTTAAAAAGAAAGTGTGTTACATTTCAAAACTGACCATAGGTCAAGTAGAGAACTGTTGCTAAGAGATGCTAAGTTGAGCATATGCCTCTGAAGTCCTTAAGTCACTTTCTAACTGGTTCTTTCCATCCGGCTGGCAGCATTGTGAGTGGAAGCCATGCACTGGGTGACACACTTCTGGAGAAATATACACAATGACCTGCACATTTTGGAAGAACAGTAATTGCATTCTTCCAATAGCATTTAGTCTCAGAGTCTTCTTTCTGGGAGGAAAAAAGGGATCAGGCTTTCCACCTGGCAGTGGATGAGTCAGTTTTACCCTGGAAAACTGCTGTAGATGGTGGAGGGGTCACACTAAAGTGGTGTAACCATAATAAAGATTCAAGGAACAACCTAATAGCTGCACTTGAAAATAAGACCCTGCCAATTTCCCTGAGCTGCCTTCTAAAGTTTTAGTGGTTTGGCTATTTGGATCTCCATCACTTTTCCACTTTGAATACAGAGATACTGAAGACCCTCAGGTGGCAATAAAATATTTCATGGTAGCAAAAGTAGAAATACAAAAGGTGTTAAAATTATTGAGGCGAAACAGCTTCAAGCTCTTTTTAGTTCATGCTAGCATGAAAATATTGTGACCAACAAGGGGAAAAAAAGGGAGATGGGCCTTGTGTTGGGAAAAGGTACTGGGTTGCATTGTTTTTATGTAATGGATAGATTGAGGACACACTATAAATGAGTCTATTTTGAATCTCTTACAAGATTTCTGTCTACATAAGAGATTTAGTATCATTAACACTTAATAGACTTTAATCTTATACTGATGCATACTGCTTGTTTTTTTATACACTTCAAATGATTCAAGTAGGAGACAGTGAGAGCGAGTTTTCCATTTCCAGTTTTTAGTTTTGCCACTAGTGCATGCCTTAATGAACACAATTAGATTCCATGTCATTCACCTTTTCCAATAAAATGAGGTAAAACAAGGCTATATAAACAATTCAAAACTTAATTGCTAAGTTAGGATGGAAAATATCTGAATTACCACACATCAGGGGAAAAACAGAGTTTGAACAGTGAACATGTTTGTGATCAATGATCAGAGAGAATTCCATAGCAGGTACATCCAGGCTTATTCACACACAAGGCATGCTGGTGACCTGCTTATCCCTGCCCCGGCTCCAGCCCTAACTCAAATGCACGTTCCCCAGAGTACGCACACATACACACAGTAAAACTTGTAGGGAAAGCTCTTGTCAGTGAAATGCCAGATTTTAACGTGAAAGATAATTAACTGGATGAACTATGCATCTCTAAGGTGAATTGCTATAGCTGGGGAAGGAGTGAGAACCTTAAAAACAAAAGGCAAGGAAAAGGCATCATCAGCATGTGGAAGACATACAAAATTACATATTTCCAAGCCAACTTATATCATTGTCACAGGTTTTAAGAAGGGTTCAAGTGTACACTGGTGACAACTTTATTCTTAACAGGCCAAATCACACCTGGGGTCTGGGAATCACAGCAAAAAAATGCATGACCATTAGCATGTGGCTCCCTGCTCAGGAAATTAGGATCCAGATAAGCACAAGAACCAAGTGAAATGGATTCTGCTCATTCCTAGGTCATCATTGTTTCTTTCCTTTATGGAGATTATCTCCTGTACAGAATTGTGCAAATAGCGCTGTGCCATCTGGGACACTAAAGATACATTGTGAAAGTTCAAGTGTTGGCAGGGATTGCTAGTCTCCTGTTTTTAATACCTCGTCTCTCTTAAAGAAGAAACCTCTGTGAGTAGCACATACCTGTTGAACTGGTCTTTCTACTGTGGCGCTGTATCTTCACAATTTACTCTCTGTGGGCTCATCCCCCTTTTGATCAAGGGTAGGGATATATAGGACAGTTGACAAGGGAGTTGTCCTAGACAGTCAGCCTGTGATTACCAAACAGTGATGCACTGGTAGGATGGCCTGTAGGGTGATCCTGACCTCAAAGGCTCTATTTGGGAGGGGGCCTCTCCCAGGCCCAGCACAGCAGGTCACAATGAGATTGTTTAGAGAGGAGATTTAAATTCCACTATCTTGTCTTATTTAAGAATTACATAGTAATAATTTGGTAAGTTTAGAAAGTAATAAGGCAAATTGGAGTATGGTCCTTTGGGTATTACATACTCATATAGAATATCTGTTTTTTCTTGCCATGAATTCATTTATTTAAATGGACTTATTTTTTTTACCTTATTAATGGTGCCAAACCAAAAGTCCATTTCATCGGAAGACATCTATATAAGCCAGCAGCAGAAGGAAATGAGAATGTTTTACTTCCTGCTGTCTTCCCCGCAGGATCTGTGATTTACCTTTCTTGACTGATTTTGTACTTAAATAACAGCAACAATCACTAAGTGGCCTGCTTTCCAAAGAATTAGCCCAGGCCTGGCAGAGGGCAATGCATATTTGGAGACCTCTACGTCATGAAATGTTTCCTGCAGAATTGCATTTAATTGACTTGGACGAAAACAAGTTCTCAGGGCTTGAGAATTTGGCCGGGAAGCCATAAACAATGGGAAACACCAAGTGGAATCTGTGCTTCCAAACTTGGGGGTGTTGGCCTATGTGGCGCCAGTGGGGTGAGGGCAGGGTCACGGCCATTTAAAGGAATCGCTAACACTCTGGAATAAGCTGTTGGTGTCACTTACTCATTTCATTATAAGCACTGATTTGTGCCAGTACCAGCTCACGCCAAGGGAACATACAGAGAGGGGCAGGAGAGCATGGACTGCCAAGGAGGTGCTGAGAGCTCCAGCTCGGGCTCCTTCCCAGGGGCAGACATCACCACGAGTGTACAGAGCTTGCTGGAGGCGTGCCAAGGGAAGATGAGGCATCTGGCCACCCACTTTTAATGGCATTAAAATGGAGCAGAGGAGCCAAGTTCAATGGCATTATTAGTCAAAATAGACAGAGTTGGGGCATTCTCTCCCACAAGATGTGCAGCATTTTTGTGACAGCTCTGAGGTGGCACCAGAGGACAGACTTTTGTGGGTGATATATTAAAAAAAATAAGTTGTTATAATTGAAAAATAAAATCCTATACCCCCAAATTAAATAATATAATTCTGGCCTTAAATGTTGTAGCAAGTATATACAGAACCTGGGAGGATGTTAATTCACAGTTGAATGATAGAAGGGAAGCATTAGAAAATGAATTGAATGCTTTAAAAATTTTTGATGAATAAAAAATGAAGATGGTCTTAATAAGGAGTAAACTCCTTAGGGTGTAATATAGAGCCTCATACAAAACAGGCATTAACAAATTATTGTAAGTAGTCTATGTCCAATAAATACTTTTTGACTAATAACTGAATAGATGATAGGCTTTAGTTTGGGGTGGGTCTCTCTTTAGGAGATGGGTTTCACCTCCTCTCAAGGGTAACTATGAGCAAGAGCAATGCAGAATGACATTTGTAGGTTAGTTTGTTCATTCACTCATTCATTCATTTATCCATCCACCCATCCAACACATTTTTCTTAAGTACCAATTGTGTACTTGGCACTACTATAGACACTGGGGATAGAGAGATAAACAAAATGGTCCCTGACCTCATAGAATATGCACTCTAGTAAGAAAGATAAGTATTAATATAGCAAAACAACACACCTATATCTAACATATGTCAGCTGGCTTTAGGGCATCAAGGAAAAATAAAGCTGAGAAAGGAGATAATGAGTGGTTAGCAGGTGGTGGCATTTTTTTTTTTTCATAGGGTGAACAGGAAAGGTGGAATCAAGATCAGGAGGTGACATTTGATGAAAATATTAAAACAAGGACATGATCATGGAGAGATCTAGGGAAACGGTGTTCCTGGCAGAGGAAACAGCAAGGTAGACAGGCTAAGTGGCAGGACTGAGCTCAGCATGTTCTCTGACCAGAAGGAACTCTAGGCTGACGGAGTGGGGCACAGGAGGGAGAGAGTGGAGATGCAATTGGAAAGGTGGGCAGGGCCAATCATGTAAGGCAGGACTGGCCCTGGACTGAAGCCCCGGCTGAGTCCCTGCTGTGTCTCTGGGCTTTGGTGAAGCTGTCGCTGAGATGCTGGTTCTTGTGGGCACAAAGGCTGGCCTGGTACGCCGAGACCACGCCTCTGCCGGCTCAGAGCCCCTCTCCATTGAGGCCTCACTCCTGCCTCGTTCTGCCTCTTTGTAAGATGTCCCCCTTTGTGTCTTGTGACTGCCTTCCCTTATCCCTCAAGCTGAAAGTGACCAGCTGGGCAGGGAGGGTGCCTTTTTCTGGGACATGGTAATAATTCATATTTTTGAAAGTACTTTCACAAACATGATTTAATTCCTATAACATTTCCCATTCACATGAGCTATCCTGACATAACGGGATATCTTGGCCACTTTTTTTTTTGGAGAGGGGGTAGAGGTGAGTATTAGAAGGCGATTAAGTTGCGTTTCAAAATCTCACATGGCCAAAGTTACTACATGAGATTTAATAAGAAAAGAGTCAGATTTCTAAAAAAGAAAAATTGGGGAAGGGGTAAGAAAAACTATCATAGACAAAGATTGTCTGTTCACCTAAGGAACCAGAACCACGAAGACAAAATGTATTCTTCATTACCGAGTCAAAGGTGCTGCTGAGGCATAAACGATGCATTGTGGTGGCAGACAGACAATTTCTACTGTTTCTTCTCTTTGCAAGAAAATGTTCGAGGTGGTCCAAGAGGCCAACCACACATTCTGTGTACCCAGATCTGTCAGGCCCTGTACTTGTCATTTTTAAACTCCTCTTCAGGGGGTATAATGTGAGTCCGCAAATGCACTATTTCTTTTCTCAAATGTAAAATCCCGGGCTTTGTACTTTGGGTCTTTTCAGAACTTGACGTTACTGGATTAATACTTCTTTCCCCGGTGTTAAAATAATGAGTGTCAGTGTAGTTTCAATACACCAGCTTGTTTTCCTGTGGTGCGGTGGAAGGCGAGGTGGAGCCGCCTGTGGTCTGTGGCCACAGTCACAACTGTACAAAGTGGTGCATTGTCTGGGCGTGTGGACAAATCCAAACCCAGGACTTGCCCTGCCAGCCACAGAGCTCGTAGACGTGGTCAGCATCATGAATATAACTTCTTGCATTAAGAAGATGGATCTCTCTGCCCGACCAGGGTGGCTTATCAGCTGAGTGTTGATCCAGGAACCAAGAGGTCGCTGGTTCCATTCCCAGTCAGGGCACGCGCCCGGGTTGCAGGCTTGATCCCCAGTAGGAGGAGCTGCAGGAAGCAGCTGACTGATGATGCTTCTCTCTCATTGATGTTTTATTTCTCGATCCTTCTCTCTTTCTCTCTCTCTAAAAAAAAAAAATCAATAGCCCGGCCAGGCGTGGCTCAGTGGTTGAGCATTGACCTAGGATCCAGGAGATCCGGGTTCAATTCCCAGTCAGGGCACATGCCCAGGTTGTGCGCTAGGCAGCCGATCAATGACTCTCTCATCACTGATGTTTCTATCTCTCTCTCTCTCCCCCTCCTTTCCTCTCTCTGAAATCAATAAAGATATGTTTAAAGTAAGTAAATAAATAAATATCAATAAAAACATTAAAAAAGAAGACGATGGATCTCTAATGGTCAAATATGAAAGGCTCAAAGGTGGTTTTGGCAATGCCATCTTTCTTCATTTATCTTATGTTGACATCAGAATAACTTGTCATTGGCTACCAAAGAGCAGTCACTTAGGAAGTAGAACCCACTTGTCTGTGAGCATAAAGAGATGCAGAAGGCGATGATCCAACGTTCTACAGCAGGCGCTCCCTCTGCCGCTCTTGGGCAGTAGTAGGAGGCTTGAGGGTTATTCCAGAGCCTCTATGCCTAGATTCGCCTTGCCCCCTCTGCAACCATATTACACTGGTGGGGTGCAGGGGAACTCTAGGACCTTGTTCATGCTCCTCAGACCCACCCAGGAAACTAACATAGGTCCTTTCTTCATTGGGCCTTTCCAACCAGTGCTGCCTTGAGGGGAGTCGGCGTGAAAGTCCTTCTCCCCAGGGGCACGCTTTTGTCCAAGCACTGTCCCTTCATCTCTTCCTCCCTCTCCACCCTGTGGAATCTTTATCAAGTCTAGGGCCAAAAATAAAGCTCTTCTATTATCATGGCTTCTTGACAAATCTATTCAACCTGTGCTCGACGCTGAGGATTTCAAAGTCTAATCTGAAAATTACAAGCTGAAAGGTGACTCTTCTGTTCTGTTCTTCTGAGGTCTTACTGTCACTGCTGACATCTAAACCATGAGAGAAAATAATGTGCCGAAAAAAGTGCAGAGGAAGAACCACACATAGGAGATAGTCTAAGTGCCGTCTTGTTAGAAATGCAGCATGCTCATGCGCCTCTAGACTGAGAAAAGCAGCGGAGTATGTTAACACAAGTTGTACCTGCACAGCACATTATCCAGAGAATCATTTCTGCCCCTATGGTATGATTTCTTGTGGTTATAGATGTTTAAAAGCTCAGAGAGACTTTGGCGTTTATCTAGTCCACACTGTTTTTTTTCTTCTTTTATTCAATAAAGAGAAAAGACTATACAGAGAATAAGTAACTTGCAAATAGTCACACACGTTTAGAGGCAGAATCCACAGTAGAACCCTGGTTGCTAATCTTCTATAATTGGGCTCTTTCATAAAATGGTGCAATGGGGTCTTCCAGCCTCTCAACATCTCCCCTCATGGCTTCCTCCTTTGGGAGGGACCCTAAGGTGGAAGCAAACTGAGTTGAGACAAAGAACCCAGTGTATGAGGAAAGGTTTTCCAAGCCTATGGCTTCAGTCATAGAAAGTTTAGGAAAGAGCAAGGTATTGGTTGAGGTCAGTTGGAAGATGCTGTGAAAGGACAATCTAGTTAAACTGATAGGACGGTGAGGCTTTGGGGTGCTCTAGTAAAAGCTATAGACTCCTCCCTTGACAAAGAAATGTATCTTTGCACATATTCTGCAAATGCATTTAGATTGCCGAAAACCCATTCTCTGAATCTGATTTAAGGGCCCTGCTATAAAGGCAAGATCCTTCTTTGAGGTAGCAGGTAATGTCTGAGGAAACACCAGAAAGCTCATGTGCCCTAAGGAACTGCCCTGGGAGTCGTAGGAGCAGGAGTAGAAAGCGGTTGGTCATGGGGTCAGCTCAGAGGGTGGGGAGCAGCAACTTTTGGATTTTAAATATCTTATGAGTGTGAGCTTTGACAGAAAACTGTACTCACTTCTCAATCAAAGTCATCTTTGGAGAGGGTAGGGCTATAATCAGCTTGTTGAGAGCAAGGCTAATGAGGGCTGAATTATAGCAATGGCTGTTCAGTTGAACAAAGGCAATCTTGTTGGCTCCTGGGTTCTATTGGAGCTAATAAGCCACTTGGGAGGGTGTACTTTTGGGAGAAGGGAGCTGTGGCTCCCTTAACATGGCAGAAAAGAAGGAGAACTGCTGCTTTCCAAATTCTCTGGTCCTTGGAGACTTTATCCAATAGCAGCAACAACAATAAAAAAAATTAAGCAGAATTTTGAGGTTTATATTTCTCATTCCTTTGCATCTGAGTCCCTTAGCAGAGAAAGGAGGCTGTGGTGGGGGACACAGTCTTATTCACTATATAATCAGTAAATATTTATTCAGCACCTTTGACATACAAACCATGCTATATGTTGGGAATAAAACATAAAATAATGGGCATGGTCCCTGACTTTATGGAGTATAAGTTCTAGTAAGAGATGTTGACAAGTAAACTATTAGTGCAATACGGGTGTTATACAGGTGATACAGAAACCCCATGGGGAGGTGTTCCTAACCAAGGGGATGCTACCTGGAGGACATGGAGACTTGAAATATGGGCTGTGGTTAACCAGCAGGAGCGAGAGGACGAGAGTGTTTCAGGTAGAGGAGAATGCCCACGTGGCAGTGCTGATGCTTCAAAAAGTAGGGTGAAGTTGAGGGTGAGGGAAGGAGCCCTAAGAAATGCAATAATTGTAGGCACACTGCAGACCACAGGAAGAGGCTTTGTAGGACAGTCTAAGAGGTTGGGACTTAAACCTGAGAACAAGGATAAGAACTGAAAGACTTCATAGGAAGAATGACCATTTGGCCTGGTATGACAGACAGCACTAGGAGGAGAGATCTTGACGGTGCCTTATGTTAACATAATATTTGTGGCATTCCCACGCCTCTTAGATGCTTAGGGCTGGAAGAAACCAGAAGCACTCTTGCCCCATGTACCTGTTCAAGCTCACACACAGGTACATGCTACTGCGGTGCTGGATAAAGACTTTATAAACGAAACAGTCCTTTACAATTTTGTTTCCCATTCTTTTCTGTGCGCCCCAGTGTTATTTATCTGATGCACCTGAGGAGGGTACTGCCGCTTTGCAGTCCATCAGGGACAGTGATTATGTCTCACCCCATGGAGGACAGAGAGGCATGGGAGATATCATCGTGAGCTCATTCTTCTCTCTCTCATTCATTAATCAACTCCCCTCTCCCACCAATGAGTCAAGAGACTCATCTGACTGGCAAGATAGAGAAGTTCTGAATGCATGTGGCTCAGCTTGATCCCCTCCCTTTGGAGCCACCTCTTGTCAGGATCCCACTGCTCTGCTCACGCGTCTGGAACTTACCCAGCGACACTGTGCCTCTGCAGGAGGGAGGCCTGTGCTCTAGACTACAGATTCTGTTTACAGGAGACTCAATAAGTCTCATCTCTGGTTGAAGGTCAAGCTATGTTCTCAGATTCAGCTATTCCAGTAATAGAGTTGGTATTTTAGCTTCTTTTTTTTTTTTTTTTTTTTTCTGGTTGAGATTGGAATCAGAAAGATGGAAGCTAAAATATCCATCTCTTATTTGGTTCTGAAGTCAAGAGGGGAAGAAACAAATGTTACCTATCATTTAATTCCTGGAAACCTTACAATTGTTAGAATCACTGATTTTTTTTTTTTAAATTGAATTTATAGGGATAGCATTGGTTCACAAACCCATACTGGGTTTCCAATGTGTAGCTCAACAGAACATCACCTGCACACAGCATCGCGTGCCCCTCACCCAAAGCCAAGTCTCTTTCCATCTCCGTCAGTCTACCTCCCCCTACCGCCAGCCCCCATCCCTCTGGCTGTCACCACACTGCTTTCTGTGTCTATGTGATATATGTATCTGTTTTTTCTTAATCCCTTCACCTTCTTTCATCCAGTCCCCCAACCCCCTTCTCTGACAGCTGTCAGCCTGTTCCATGAATCTATGCTTCTGTTTCTATTTTGTTCATCAGTTTATTTTGTTCATTAGATTCCACATATAAGTGAGATCGTATCATGTTTGCCTTTCTCTGACTGGCTTATTTCACTCAGCATAATAATCTCCTGGTCCATCCAGGCTGTCACATGGGTAAGATTTTCTCATTTTTTATGGCCTAGCAGTATTCCATTGTGTAAATATACCACAGCTTTTCATCCACTCATGTACTGATGGGCACTTGGGCTGTTTCTAGATCTTGGCTATTGTAAATAATGCTGCAATGAACTTAGGGGTCCATATAATCTTCCTGATTGGTGTTTCAGGATTCTTAGGGTATATTCCCAGAAGTGGGATTGCTGAGCCAAAAGGCAGTTCCATTCTTAATCTTTTGAGGAAACTCCATACCGTTTTCCGTAGTGGCTGCACCAGTCTGCATCCCATCAACAGTGCAGGAGGGTCCCCTTTTCTCCACACCCTCGCCAGCCCTTTTGTTTGTTGATTTGTTGATGGAGCCATTCTGACAGGTGTGAGGTGAAATCTCATTGTGGTTTTAATTTGCATCTCTCTGAAGATTAGTGACCTCGAGCATTTTTAGAGTCACTGACTTTTTCTTATCTACATTTGGGTTTCTGGTTTTCCATCTTGCCTTTGTTAATGTCTGGTTGAGAGGGAAGTCATACGTATTGATTTAATTCATTTATTTACTTTTATGTGAAGGTAGTCTGCATTGTGGAAGGAAATCTCCGGAGACCCCTTCTCCTTCTACACTCAGTTAGCTACCACTTAATTTCTATTCCTTCCCCCACAAAAGAAATGAGAGCATTGGCTAGCTTAGAGACAGAGAAGCTTGGTGTTGTGACTTTATGCCATCCACTCAGGGCATTTGGAGAACTATGGGGAGCCTGGATGACGGTAGGAGGTGGGGGAAAAGCTGCAAACCTTTCTTATCCTTCTATGTCATCTAGTGTCTAACAAATTCATTTTTGAATATTAACCTCTTTTCTGGCTCCATCTTATTTGTCTAACCTTATTTTCTCTTTTTCTATTTTCTTAGTTGTTTTAAATTTATTTTCTCTTTCTTCACTGTATGCATCTTTATAAGGTTCTTAAATCATTTTAGCAACTAGGTAGAGAATAGATAAATAAATAATACCCTCCCCAAATATTCGGTTCCTACTTGGCTGCACTATCTTCTTTGAGATGTGAGTTTTATAATTTAGAAACACTTAGGTTCATGCGATCCATGAAAACATGGCAAAGTCCAATACAGATAATTTTTAAAAATTATTTTTATAGTGTCATCCTTGACTAATACTTATTTTTCAGATTTGTTTTTTCTATCTTCAATTTGTATTTAAATTAATTCAATACTTTTAAAAAATGTTTTTATTGATTCTAGAGCAAGAGAGGAAGAAAGAGGGAGAGAGAGAGAAACATCAATGATAGAGATGACAGAGAGAAACATCAATCATCTGCCTCCTGCACAACCACTACTGGGGATTGAGCCGTGACCTGGGCATGTGCTTTAACTGGGAATTGAACCGGGGACCTCGGGAAGACACTCAACCATCTTAGCCAGGGCTAATTCAACGCTTTTTAACAGCTACGTTGTCTCTGGAACATGTCCAGAGACCAGCCTCTCCTGATCCTTGAGCCTCAAAGTTCAGCCTAATGAGTCTTCTCTTTCTAAACATCTGGGGGCAAAGCCTACCACTCATTGTTAATTGGTTCAGTGCTTCACTGAAGTGCTTTTCTAGATTTTGAAGGATGATGTTGTAGAATCATGTTTTGCTTTGAGAGTGGTAGAGCAAACAGATCCTTCCGAGCATTTAACTGCTGTAATAGCAATTAACGAAGTAGTCTGAGAAAGAATTACGGAAGGGTGGTTTTCATGGACCCGAGAATCTACATCTCTTTAGAAGCATCATCCATTTGGCAATTAAAAATCCCTCAGTGATATCCTTTCCAAGCCTATCTCTGTCTGTGCTAACAGGTGTTTTGTGATTTCACCTTCAGCAAGCATTTATTGGGTGACTACTGTATTAGGTGTTACCCTTATCTCCCAGAGTTCTGGCTCTGATTCTAGTTTTTTCATAGAGTTTTATAAGGAGGGAAACTCACAGCCTGACTCTATGGTCCAATATTTCAGTTTACTGCTTCTCTTGTCCACTGACCCCATTTTATATATGGTTGTCTCTTTTAGTGCCAAATTCATAGCCTCATGTCTACAAATGTTTCAATTACTTTTTAACTTTTGCAGTGTATTTACTTTATAGTCCAGAGCACATCAGAACATGTATTAAATTAGCATTCTATTCCTTGGTCATCCCCCTATTTCCATCTCTATTCTTATTTACTTCTCTATTATTGCCTGTGGGGTGTGAGAGTGTGAGTGTGTGTGTGAGTGTGTGAGTATGTGTGTTTATACACATATTCGCACGCATCTGCTGAGTTGGCAGACTGGAAGGTCCAGTGTGTATCGGGAAGAAGAAAATACCACTTGGTAATAACAGATTTGGTATGAAAACTTTCTCTTCTCTAGGAGTAAAAAGGAGGAGCCGTGTTCCATATTAAAAGAATGCTACATATAATTATCATCCCAGCTGTAAATAAAAATACCCCAATGTGGTTAGGAGAAGGAGTCTCGCAGCCCTGGGCCTCTGAAAGAAACAAAACCCCATGGTATCAGATGCCCTTTCCTTCAAGGACAACCCTCCAGGGGCCACAGGAACTGAAGCTTGACCTTAGGAACTCATGGCCGTTTCCTCTGTTGACTCTGATGGTCTGAATTGATAGTTCAAGACAGTGGCTTTCCTGTCAGGCTGTCACCCAGAAGTGGGGGCTTTCTTTCAGAAGCAGAAGGATCCAGAAGCCATGCACTCTATGACCCTTCTTGCTTCCTTTCAGCCTACACGCTACTGAATCCCTCCCAGCATGACTGCCAGTTGCAATCACATCTCTTCCTATCTTCAGTTCCCAAAGTTCCGGCAGGAGGCTGATGATGCTGATGTCCACTCCTCCTCACCTTGGTAATCTCATGGCTCTCCATGCCCACCTTTGCCACAACACAATGCCCCCAAGTCGTGGAATTCTATAGGCAAGGAGAGAATGTGCATTGCAGGCTGGTCTTCTCTTGGCAATTTAATTCAAAACAATTATGACCAACTTCTCTGTTCTTGGAACTGTGCCGATGCTGGAGAGACCATGTAAAAAGAGGAGGCTTCTTTATGCAAGAAAGTCATTCATTCATCACACATTTTTTTGCCTACTCTTCATGTACCAGACAGTGTTCTAGCTGCTGAATAATATAGCAGTAAACAAAATTAAAAGAATTGATGTCCTCATGCAGCTTGCATTTCAGTAAGGAAAGACACATAATAATCAATAAATACGTAAAACATAACAGGTTGTGATGGTCTTTTTGATGCATCAGTTTGGTTAGGCTATAATCCTCAATTATCCATTCCAACACTAACCTGGATGTTGCTGTGAGATATTTTATAGATATATTTAAAGTCCATATTCAATTTAAGAAAGATTATCCTAGAGAAAGTGAGTGAGCCTGATCCACTCTGCTGAAAGGCTTAAAAGCAGGGCTGAGGTTCCTCTGAGAGAAGAAATTCGTTTGTGGACAGCGGGTTACAACCCATGTCCTTCCTGTTGACCTGTCCTGTGGATATTGGACTTATTTAGGCAGCCCCTGTGACTGCACAAGCCAGTTCCTTGCAGTAAGCCTCTTCATATGAACTCCTATTGTTTCTGCTCCTCTGGTTGAAACCTGACTTACACAGTTCTATGAAGAACAATAAAGCAAGCAAAAGGTTCAGCCTGGTTGGTGACATGGATATATAGACAATTAAAGTGGAATTTATACCTGTTACCATAGAGTTATGGGCAAGGAGCTAGAGCAATATGGTAGCAATAGTGATTGTTTTACTAGTATAGAAGATTTTGCTTTGGAGAAAGAGAGAGTGTAAAAAATATTTGGGATTTTTGGCAGGTTTCTTTCTTTTTCTGAGCCTTTAAAATTTTTTTAATGTCTAAAATAGTAATGCCAACTTTATATGATCATTATGCAAATAAAATCTGTCTTATATGTAAAGTGTCTAGCACCATGCCTACCCCATAATAAATTCTATTCTTTCTTTTATTTTTTAATCCCCTCTTCACTAAGGACCAATAAATATGTATGTCTGATGTGTGAATATCATGGCAGTTCAGCATTCTCTTGACACTGTATGTTTTCCATGCACCTGTGGTGAACCCATACCTGAGGCAGACGGTAGGGAAGTCTGCTCGATGCATGCATTTATTGGGATAATGCAGGTTGATGAGCCCAAGAAGATAGTGAACAGGGAATTATATATGGATGAAGGAGAATTAGGTTTATCTGAAAAAAAAAGTCTACTCCATTTCCCCCTATTACCTGGAAACCTTCCCAAACTCTACTAAGTCTGTAGAGAAATATCTAGCTTCTTTTTCAGTATTTTCAAAATAATCAAAAGGGTGCGTCATTGTGTGAATTCTGCTCCTGTAAGGTTTCAACTCAGATCTTCTTGTCCATGGCTTCTCACTGTCAAGAGCTTCTGAGAGTTGGCAGGGAGGAAAAAGGTGGGGAGGAATGTTCTTCTGTGGATATATTTCAAATTGCAGATGCCGGGCAAAGGAAATCTGTCGTTTTTGTACACATTTGGTAGTCAAGAAAGCAGAGGAGACCAATACTGTGCTTTAAATAGTCACATTCTCATGCACAGCCCACTTTCCTCTGCTTAAATGAGCAGGAAACCCTACTGCGAGGGTTGTTATGACCCTGAGAAACAGGGTACAGTACTCATTGCCATAGTTCATTTGGAATAGGATGAACTTTCAACTTTCTGGTGCCTTTCAGGGTTGCTTTCAATAAAAAGAGTCATATGAGGCAGAAGTTGCTGTTTCCAGTTCAGCCCTATCATTGAATGGCAAGGGGTTACCGTCTCACACATTTTTAAAGTAAGGGGAAGAAAGGCCAGAATGGATCTTAAGTCCAAGCATTTTTTCAGTGGCTACTATGTGCTAACCAAGGTCTAGGTTATAGGGATGCATCTGTGAACAAGGGAGGCAAACTCCTGTTTTCATGTAGGCTGTTGTACTAGCAGGCCGTCTAAATGGAACAAATGGTATTTATTAAGCGCTTACGAGATGCAAGTTCTCTGTCTAGGTAATCAAATATGGGGCATGTCAACAAAAGGTAACTGGTGATGTCCTTGCAGAGGGGAGGAGTCGTGCGATTGGAGAGTCTGCTGCAAAGGGAAATCAAGGTCACTGGAGTCCAGCTGGTGGTGTCAGTAGAGGTTTGACAGATGTGACCTGAGTCAGAGACAGACTGTGTTTCACAGTGAGAAGGGTGGGTGACAGCAAGTCTCTGAGGAGCTGGAGTAAGGCAGACTTCTGTCTTGGGGAAATAGGACCCTGGTACTTGCATCAGGTGTCTAAAGAGTTGAACAGATGACTAGAACTGGGGCACCAAATCTAGTGCCTTGGTGCATAGTATGAGCTCAATAAATATTTGCTGAACAAATAAAAGCACAGAATAAAATTCCAACAAATGTGATTGATATTCACATCAGAACCACTGAACTAGAGCAAAGGAAGCCTTCTCACTAGGATCAGAATTTCATCCAGGGCTTTGGGGAGACCTATGCTCTGAATAGGAAGCCAGCTGAGCCCCATGAGGAAACTGGTGAAGTTTGTGGGAAGGCTGACTGTGACTCGAGTGACATCTGGCCTGCTCTTTGGTTTAATAGGCATTATTGCTGCCACCCTGCCTGGATATACCTCGATACCACTACCAATGGGATTGGACATTTGAAGGGAGGTCAGGACGATAGCAGCTGTTTCTAGCACCGTCCGTTATTCCTGCTTCTACATTATAATATAGCTTCAGATGAAATGGAGAATATTTGGAGAAGATTTTGGGGCAAAGTTAGAGTCTGCTGAAGCCAAATTTAGCTTCTCTACTAATTTTGCTAATTGGGGCAATGTCTCCTTACCAAATGTCTATGTCAATGCCATCACTTTCTTCTGCCCATCACTAAGAAATCTACTGAAGAAATACATATTACATATATATATAGTTTTATCAGATTAATATGCAATGCTGATCCTGGGGAGCTTCAGTAGGAAGAAGGAACATGGTGAGCAGCTGACAGCAAAGGTGAGCTCTGAGGCCAGGGCAGAGACTGTCCTTTCTGCCCCTGTCTACACTGCCCCTTAGTGCGGGGAGCTCCATGCGGACTCTGCACCAGCTGAGGGCTGGGAGAGAGGTGCTGGCATTTCAGGAGTTCCTCACTGGGTAGGAAGTCAGCAGAGGCTGGGGTAAAGGGAGTATCTGCAGGAGTCATCGTTAACTGAGGACTTTGTGTGGGGCCTGTGCTACATGCTTATGTACATCTCACTTTTTCCTTACATCGCCTGGGAGGTATGTATTCATATCTCCATTTTTCAGAAGATGAACCTGAGGCTTAGCAAGATCAGCTAAGTTATGTAAGAAGCGTGCCTGCCACTTGGCATATGCTCCATAACTGCTTCTTAGATGAATAAATGAATGAAGGCCACACTGCTTGTAAGTGGCAGGTCTGAGATTTGTGCTCAGGCTGATGCAAGGACAAGTCCCTTACTGGTATTTTTCCTCAAGGGTTTTACTTTTGGAGACAGCAAGGAGGCTACTGGAACATTGTTTAGCAGCTCTGTTTCTAAGCAGGGGACTGTCTGTCTTCTCCCTTAAGTAAACCCAGCTGCCAGAATACACTGGTGGAGTTATGTTAGCAACCAGGAGTAGCAGCTGCCCGCTGGTTATCTACATGAAGGAATGCTGTTTTGCTATTTCCCTCTGACTGATACTGAAATTAAAATGGGGAAGGACTCCAAGTACAACATATCACACAGGGGGTCGGGGTACCCTTGCGGGATCACACTGAGAAGCTGCCGAGAACACACTGAAATCACTATTCTGATGGGTTAGGAATATTTTCTCACCCAAAGCCAGTGGCCACATCTGCTGGGCACACACCGTGGTCAGCCTGAGCTGACTTCTTCCTAAGTGGGACCAGGACAGGAGTCCAAAAGCCACTGCCACTGGGAAAGCTGAGTTCACTCACATAAACTTTAGAAAAGTTGAGAGACAAAGACTGGAGATATGCCTTTAAAGACATTCTCCCAGGAGGTCTTTTGTAGAAAAGTACTGTGCCTCCAGGAACAGAAAGAGCAGGTCACACCCTTCACCCCAGAGCTGAGGCCACCGCATGCCCAGAGCCCGGGTCAAGCTTTCCTGAATGTTGGTTGATTGGGGCTGTGAAATTAAGAATCAATCTTTCAGGGAGGGCATGTTCTGTAGTCAGGGCAGGGTGTCAAAATGAAGAGGTAAACCTTTTATTGGTTCCTCCCATTTCCCTTAGAAAGTACATTCTGTGAAAAGAGGGGTCACTTTTTCTGGATTCAGTACGATGTAGCCCTGGTTTAGATAATCAGATGATCTGAGGCTGATGAGTCATTCTCTGAAACTGGGCTCAGAGGGAGCTGCCTGCAAAGGAACCCTCTCACTTACCAGGGGATTTAGAAAGCAGGGACAGTGGTGGCTCCAGGCTAAGGGCCGTGGGAGACCTAAACAGACATGAAGAGTCCCAAGAGGTCAACAGACTCTGGCCCAGAGACAACCCAGCCACCACAAGGGGACTAAGGGAACAGGCACTATTATTTCAAAAATCTACCTGCTGATCTAATTTGGGGTATGTGTGATTTCAAGATGCTACTGACGGTTGATCTGTCCCTTAAGCTCACAGCCAGGAATGATGATTGATAAGCTTAGGGCAGAGTTCTCTGTGTTCTAGTCTCCAGCCATTTTGCCTGAACTTTCTCTGAGATGCTGACCAACCTTCTTTCAACGATGGAGATGATCGTTACCCACCAGTGTTCAAAGATCTGAAGATATGCTTGCTATCTACTGTTTCCTGGGGCCTCTGGTCTATTTCATCTGCTTGCGGGGTCTTCACATTCAAATGTCTTTCATATCTAAATCCCTAGTCCGGATCTTGAAATATCTGCTCCAAAATGTGTCACCAACAGCTTGAACTTGATATGCCCAACACATGCTCTGAAAACAGTCGATGGTGCCACTTGCCTAGGATTCAAGTCTGAAATGAGCCACACTGGACTTTCTCCCTCACTCTCACATCCAATCAGCCACTAAGGCATGATTGATCTAACCCATTAATATCTCCTGACCTGTCTCCTCACGTCCAAACTTATAACTACTACCTTAGTTCAAGCACTCATCATTAAAAATAGTTTGGGGGACCTGAACTAGTAAGTGATTTCCTAAATGTCTTCCCAGTTCTTCCACATGTTCAATCAGGATGAATTTCTGGAAACTCAGACCCCATGTCATTCCTCTGTTTACGAATCTGCTCTCTTAGATGGCATTTGAAATCTGTCATGCACAGATCCATGCTTCTTTCTCAGATTCTTTTCCTGCCTCTTCCGAATGGGTTCCCATTGCCCACACTCCTCTCTTCCACCCAACTTAC
Source organism: Miniopterus schreibersii (assembly GCF_964146895.1). Classification (NCBI taxonomy): domain Eukaryota; kingdom Metazoa; phylum Chordata; class Mammalia; order Chiroptera; family Miniopteridae; genus Miniopterus; species Miniopterus schreibersii. The sequence continues at coordinate 141,600,658 of NC_138101.1, forward strand.
TCTTCCCCCAATGAGACAAGTTCCCAGATATCTCCATGACTTTCTAAATCTGGTCCCTTTTCTGTTGGCACAAATCAATTCATTCATGAAAACTGATCTCATCTATAGCCTTCCTGATTCTTACTTCCAGGCATAAATAAATGTGTTCCTCTAGAAACTGTTTTCCAACACCACAACACTTCTAACACCAAATGTGTGCTATTTTCCGCCCCCCAAATCAACTTATTCTCCACCTCTCTGGACACCAATCAAGTGTCCTTCAAATCATTTCAGTTCTGTCACAAACCACCTGGAATTACTGCAGATGCCAGTCCCACAAGACTGCCCCCACCTCAGACTCCAAGCGCAAGTCACCAGCCTCACACATAATCATCTATAAATTGGAGTTTACATGACCGCCTCTTTGGGTTGGATAACTTCCTAGAATAGAACTCAGGAATCGTTCACTTGCTATTACTGGTTTATTAGAAAGGATACATTTCAGGAATGGCCGAATGGAGGAGATGCATAAGGAAACTTACGGGGGCAGGGCCACAGAGCTTCCAGGCCCTCTCTGGACATGTTCAAGAAATGCTTACTGAAAGCACAGGAGAGAATAACCTCCCTCTACTGGTCAGTTAAAAAAGAGCAGCTTGCCTTTTATCTTGAAAAACTCTGACCAAATAACACTGTGAACTGTGAATAACACTGTTTGACTCTGAAAATTGACCCTTGCTCTTTTCTGACCCAGTTGCTGGAGAATTTGGAATCAGAATCTTTCATAGCTATGTCAGAGCACACATGTGCTGAAGATTTAGGGACAACGTTTTCTCTTACAAGAGCCAAGGGCCCGTTTTTTGAAGACATTCATTGGATTCCCTCCCCCACCCAAATCATCTCCCACCCTGCTACTCTTTGCTACAGAAAACAGTGTTCCAAAGAGGACATCACTGAAAGTAAAGAGATGAAAAAGCCACCAGCCCTCTGCTGTATTCACATAGTCTTTACCCCAGGAGCTGGCTTATGGAGATTTCTTGGCAGAAGACTCTACAGGGAGCGATTTGCTTAATGATCAGGACTAAATGTGGATCCTTTCCTCTGGTGCTGTTCTTGGCCACTCTGGAAACTAGTGGGCCACTATAGCACTCTTATCACCTCACAGCAGGCGGGTTTACTATAAGTGTTAAATATCTAGAAAGCGCTTAGTTTACAGTTTGAGTATAGTATTGCCTTCAACCAGGATTGGAACTTCCCAAAGCCCTGCCTCTGGGGCCCTGTGGCAAGACGTGGAGCAGGCAGAGTGGTTATGAAGCTGAGCCGGCCCTTCCTGAGTCGCTTTTCTCCACGACTCTCCAAGAGCCTGAGAGCAGCGCTGTTGGTTCTTTCTGTGCCTCAATGAACAGACAAAATCGAGACAGGGTCCCAGGTTGAGCAGAAGAGAACGTCCGCGGAAACGAAGGAAAGGAAACCATCGGCATCCATGGTCGGATGGGTCCCGTGCGATAACCACGTGGCTCAGCCAAGGCAAGAGGAGAAACTGCTTCTCCCTCTTCTTTAGGACGCCTCTCAAGTCTGTCTGAAAACAGTCTTCTCCTCTGCCCGGCCCGGCTGCTGCCCCTTCCGTGCGTTCTCTCCAGTGGCTTCCTCCTCTCCTGCTGTTTGTCTCCTTCCCTAACTGCCTCTCACCCCACTCATGCCAGGCCCTTGCTGATGCCCCCACTTACGTAAGCCTGGTCACTGGTTTTAAATCTAGTCCGAAAACTACCCCCCTCCCACAAAGTGGGGTGTGCCCCAGCTGCCTGCGGTTATCCGAGTCTGCTCCCAGGGAGCGTTACCTAGTTTGTAAAGACAAAATAAAAACCGCCTGGCTCCGCGCTGGATTCTGAAGGAAATAGCTGGGCTGGGTGACTCAAAGAGTTTGCATTTTCTGGCCACTGCTTTCATAACAAAAGCACCATTTTAGCCACCTGAACTTAACTGACTTGGGCTTGTTATTAGGACGGTTTATGGGGCTCACGCGGCAACAAAGGGCTCACCCATGTCTGCTCAGGTGAGGGAGGAGCGTGCGCCCCGGAGACGCAGCCCGGGGTCCCCCAGTGTGCGGAGCAGCAGGAGATCGTACCCTCACCGAGCAGCTGCAGGCCAGGCATCCACATCGGAGACAGTTAGCCGTCAAGTGGCACTACCACGACCAGACATTCCTATTTGATTAAAAAGTATTGTATTTCACATTCTTCTACTCACTAAAACATCTCAGATCAATCTCCTTTATTTTCCCAACAGCCACCTGGAATACCTCCGTGCTTTCCAAATATTCAGCATCTCTGGATCACCTAATGAACGTTTAGTGCTTTAACAACCTACCAATTTTGTGTGAATTTTAAAATATGAACATTTTCAAACAATAAAAATGACATATTTAAAATTTTGCCGAAAGTAGTGCTTTTACTTTACAATCTTTTACCAAGGACTTTTTGCGCAGTTCAAAGACAAAATATTTGTCATGAGTCTTAGGTCTCCCTGATGTTCTCCTATGAGTGTCGTGGGACAGTTTCTCACCGGAGGGTTTACAGCTCCTTCAGATCATGGATTGGTAAGAATATTGCCCTCCCAAGCTGGAAGGTAGACCGATCCAACCTGGGAAACGGTGGCAACGATTTCAGACTGCACTGTTTGCTCGTGGTTGCCCCAGAAAGTGCAGTCATCCGTTGCAGCATTTGGATGTGGCATTTAAAAGGTCCGGCAGAGCCATAAACCATGTTTTCTGGAGAGTGAAGAGAATCCTCAGGCTCTGGGGAAAAGCCATTGGACAGTCAAGTCCTTGCCCTCATGGTCAGCCTTCTCAAGAAATCTCAACTATTTTTCTCCAATCTTAATCCTGACACCTTGGCTCTGCAAGTGATTTAGATGGTTAGCAATACTGAGGATATTACTGGGGTATGTTGTTTCTAAAAGTCCCTTGAAATCGGTATTATTTTGTCGTTGGCATTGTGGTCATGAAACAATATTTTTTATCTCCTTCCCTCACTTCAAAAATGTTTATGAGTCTTTTTCTCCTCAACAGTGGAATATTTAAGTGTGAAAAAAGCAATGTTTATGTCTGGCATTCATTTCTTTGAATAGTGAGTGTTCTCAAAAGAAGTACATTCAGTGCCTGAAAGTTGATAGTATTGAATATTCTCACCATTTCCGTCAACACTAAACGAAAATCAGGTGATTTATTTTCTTGGCCAGAGATTATCCTCTGTGAGGAACATGCAGGCAGTCATTCAAGAGCTATCTTTCCTCTTTCAGTAGCTATATCTTCAATATATATATAATATATATACCACATAAAACAAGAGTTAATTAAGTGAAAAAGTTCTAATTCTGAAGCTTGGGTTTTCAGTGACAAAATACAGGAATTTGTCAAACACTTTTCCCTCCTATGAGAGCCCTTAATGCTAAGTGTTGAACATGTTTTTCATGTTTGTGTTTTTATATAACCTAATTAACTGTTTTTCTACAGTGTGTGCCGTGGATATAAGGCAACACGTAATAGAGTCATTCGCCAAAGCAACTTGCAATTGCTCATTCTGACTTATTTCTGAACACAACCATAGTATTTACCATTGTGGCTGGCTTTATACATTTCTTACTAATAGTATGAGTTTGATTTGATTTTTTGCTGTGAGTTGTGCAACCGTGGAAGATATCTGTAATGTTATTCCCTTCCATGCCTTTAGTGAGTAAGTTAATTTTGAAATAAAGAGCATTGTTTTGTATTTTTTATTGGAAAAAACTCCAATTATTTTGTAGAGTTGTTGTGCGTATTTGAAAAATACTACAAAAATCTTAATGCTTTCATGCCCATAGTTTGACTGAGTCTAATGACTGAAAGTGCAAATGGGATAAATGGATCACAAGTCTACTAACATTAAATGTCTGGAAATTCCTCTCTGTATTGGTCAGAATAAGCTACATTATCCTGCAGTAACAAATAACCACTAAATTTTGTTACATAAAACAATAACAACAAGCAGCTTATTTCTCACTCAGGGTATGCATGCACTTAAGATTGGCTGGTAGGGAGGTGGGGAGATGTTCTAGACTTTCTCACTGAGGGAACCAGAATGAGGGAGGTCCATCTTCAGGCTTCCACTGCTGAAACAGGGAAGGGGAAGGCATGGCAAGTTGTATGCAGGCGATTAAGGCTCCCACCCAAAAGTGACACAGATTATACTCACTCATTTTTTCTTTTAAGTTTACAGAAACATTGTGCAGAAAGTAGTTTCCATATACTCCTTCCCCACTCCTATGCACTACTATGGTACACTTGTTACAATTGATGAGCCAGTAGTGATACATTATTACTAACTAAAGTCCATAGTTAACATTAGGGCTCACTCTTTGTGTTCTATGGGTGTGACAACTGAATAATGTCCTATGTCCACCATGATAGTCCCATACTGAATAGCTTTGTTGCCTTAAAAATGCCCTGAGCTCCATCTATTTACTTTTCTCCTCTCCCCTGGGCAACCATTGATCTTTCACTGACTCCTCAGTTTTGCCTTTTCCAGAACATAATGTTTGAATCACACAGTATGCAGCCTTTCAGAGTGAATTCTCTCACTTAGCAATAAGCATTTAAGTTTCCTCCATGTCCTTTTATGGTTTGATTTCTTTTTGTTGCTGAATAATATTTCATTGTATGAATGTGCTACAGTTTATCACCCTCATTCATATTTTATTGACCTAACTAAGTCACATGGTGACCCTGACTTTAGGGGAGCAGGGAAGTGAAGTCCAGTCGTGTGCCCGGAAGACAGAAAACTGGAAATATTTTGTTATTTTGTGAACAGCACTAATTAATCTTCTAGCTCCAGTGTCTTGAATAAAGTAAAAATGTTATGTTCACCAATGAATCTTTTTCATGTGAGGTTACGAGAGTTTAAATTTAATGATAACTTGGACCCCTCCAATGACTGCAATGAGGAAAGCAATAAGAAAGACCAGAGCATGTCTTTTAAAGAAATACCCAGAGCATGTTCTCAAGCTTGGCTGTAGACTGTCCACAAACTCCTCTGTGTCTGCCCTGAGGACCACATGAGCGACAGTGCCTTTGAATTCTAATGGAATCAACCTTCATCAGAACCTGTATGCAGTGTAATCTTAGAATAGCACTTAGGGTTATCTTGGGTGGAAACAAAAAAAATTGTAAGTCAGGCAAAGGCCAGTCCAAAAAACAGAATCCACTAGTATTTCTAATAAAGTAGGAAATGCAAAGGAAGGATGCAGAGATATCATGGAGGTAGCAATTTTAAGAAGCAACCACCACCCTAGGGTGGAGGGAACGAAGGGAAGACGTCACGGTTACTGGGACCTAGAAGCTTGGTGGAGGGTCGTGCAGAGCTGAAAGCTGGAACCAGGAGGCGTGCTGCCTGGCTGACTGGCACAGGAGTCTTGGTAACTCAGAGGAGAGACTTTCAGAGCATCTAAGAGGGGGTGTCTACCAGCAGATGCTGTCACTGAAGAAGTTGAAAACTGGAACTAACTGCTGCTGAGGTGGTGCCCACAAGACCAGGAGGAAAACAGGAAGGAGCACATCTCTTCTCCTTCTTGCCTTCCAGTCTCTCTCTAGTGCCCCCTACTGACAGACCCTAAGGGAGATTCGGCTGGTACAGCAGGCATGTGGTTTGCAGAGGCCCTGCCCCAGCATCACAAGGCCAAGAACGAAGGCTGAGTTTGGAGCTTAGAGATGAAATAGCTTAATAATCAACACAGATAGTAAACGCATTTTTGACTGGTTCCTGTTTCGTATCCTAAACATCTGCCCCTTGCAGCCAAAAGACTTAAAGGAAGGCGTAGGCCAGAGAAGCAAGATCCAGTATTGGCAGGTTCTAAAATAAGTCCTTCTTGATGACTGTAAAGTAAAAGGATCATCCCTTCAGTCCCATCAGAAACTCCACTGAACTATTGAATTTGTGTGTGTGTGTGTGTATGTGTGTGTGATGACTAAGTAAAAAGATAGTTTGGGTTTCCAGCTCTTGCTTCAGTGCCTGAAAGATTCCTTGGAGGCATTTGCACCCAGGACACCGGGAAAAACAGATCTACAATTGTCTTGGTTCCCCCAGGGAATCCACAGGGGCTTACTATAGATTTTAAGTTTCAAATCATGAAATTCCTCTAAAACCCAAGGCACTCATCAACCATTCTTCTTTCTCTTTCTTCATTCCTTCCCTTTCTCATTTCTTATTTTGCTCAGCTCCTGTCCCTTTCCCCCGTTTTTAGATTCTTTCCCTTTCTCTTCTTTCTACCCCTTTACTGTCTCTTACACAGCCTCTTGTCGGGGTGCAGTGCAGTGTGGGTGAAAGAGCATGACTCCCGCCCAAGAAAGGCCAAGCGCTAAATCCTAATTCCGACACCTGCTTTATGACCACAGGCAACTTATATTTCATTTTCATTTTTCAAATATCAGAAATGATCGTAACTAGGACATATGTATCTTGTAAGCAATTAATGAGAGAATATATATATGTAGTAACCTATAGGTAATAGGTGCTTGATAAATACTTGTTTTCATCTCCCCTTTCTTTAGTATCAAATGTACCCTTAAGTCCACCTTTTAAAAAACAACCTAATACTTTTCCTACATCTGCTGCAGGATCCTGGGTTAGGCCCCCTTTTTAGACTTGGCTTTAATTTTCCTACTGCAATACTGAGTTGGTTGTTTTAATCTGACCATATTTCATTGAACTCATTCCCTCTGTCTTAATTATTTGGAAACTGAAGAGATTCAAAATTCAGTTAGTGGCTCTCAGAATTACTGACCTGGCATAGTTTGACTAAAACAGGAAAGTTTACAGCATAAGGGAAAGAAAGGACAACTAGATTTGGGCTGCCCTGGCTGGAGCCAGTGGCAGGGAGCGTCAGTGACTCAGATGGAGGGTTCAAGTCCTAAACTGTCATCTGCTCGCATTCTGGGCCAGAACCGACCTTCAGATATCACTCATCATCATGTGCAAGCTTGCCCTGGGGCTGGAAAATGGCCACCAAGGGCACAGGACGGTGGAAACAACATTTTCCTCTGTCCTCGGTGTTATGACACCTTGCTGGTTATTTACCTTTCAGTCCCTTGGAACCTTTAACGAAAAGTAGTTGCAAAGTCAGCCAGCCAGCAAGCTAATTGCCTTCTGAGCCAAGCAATGTTGAAGAATTTACAAGTTGTTTTCTCTTCTATCCACTGAGTGCTGGCCAGGCTGAGCCTACGCCTGCATCTTGAAACAGGGCTTCTCCTCTCCGTGGCTTAGGTTCAATTAGCTGTCAGAATTCCAGGGAGTCAGTGATGCCCACTGAGGAGTGGGGTGGGGCTCCTAGTCCCCCGGCTTCCCCCTGAAGGAGTGCAGTGGTGCCACTGGACACAACTAAATGAGAGGGTTGTGGGTTGTTTTTTTAATTCTTTTGAGTCTTGCAGGGGTGGTTGAATAAAAGGCCTAGGAACCAAAGGTGGATTTCCTACCATGGTGTACCTTTGTGGTTTCAGAGTCTTGAACTCCAGGGTGGGGGTTTAGGGAATGCTCATTATAAAGAGTGGAGGCCAACTGAAATGTGGGGCCCCTTCCTGCTGGGGATGGAAGGGACATCACAGCAGTTTATCAGCTGGTATGCCCAAAAATGAAATTTAAATATTAGAGGCTTTTATCAATTACAAAAAAGAGCAAGCTGGAAGTTCCAGGATTCCTTATGCAACTAAAAAATATAGTTTAAATCCAGATCCTTTCCATGTTTTTGCTTTTCCTTCCTCAGGTGTGGCACCTCATGGTGGCAAGATGGTTGCTGCCATAGTGCCACGCATCACATCCTCACATAACTGCATCCGTGGCAGAAGCTGAAGTTCAGACTTGATGTCATACATGCCCTCTGTGAAAATCCAGGTCCACAAGGGCTATGAATGCTGGGAGTCTCCCTCTTGGACCTGAGGTATGACGAGATTTATTTCCCACCAATGCCCTCCCTTGAGTAATAATATTTAATATTCACTGAGCACTTACTATGTTCCAAGCAAAACACTTTCATATGAACGTTTTAGTCAATCTTCATAACAACTCCATGAGAAGGATAATATTGTTATTATCCTCACTTTACAGATGAGGAAACTAAGGCTTAGAGCAGAGTTTTTCATATTCTGGGTCCTAACCCATTAATAGACCATGAAGTCGGTTTAGTGGGTCATGAGTAGCATTTACAAAAGTTTGTACAGAATAGAATCAATCAGGTAAATAGTGAGTGCTTAGAATTACTACTGAGCGTCAAGAATGACTATTGCTATAGGAAACTTCTGTTTCAGTTTGTGAGTGTCTGCATACATGCATGTACATGTATATATGTGCATGAGTGTCTAGAGTTCTATGTTAGATATATTTACTATGGATTGCAGCTTAAAAACAAAACAAAACATGGGAAAGCCTATACTTTAGAGAGCTTGAATGACTTGCCTGAGATCAGTGGTAAGTTGTGAAGCTGTAATTTGAAGCCGTGAAGTCTGAGACCAGAGCCTGGCTCTCAATCACTCTGCCTTGCTGCCAAGTTAACTTAGAATGTGGTGAGCCCAGCGTGGGGTGTGAGTGTGGAGAGGGAAGAACGTGGGTGAGAAGCAGCTGGAGAATGGAGGAGAGGCCCTGGACACTCTGAGAATTGCCTCCGTTCATCTTTTACTAGAGTCTAGGGTGCAAAGGCTTTAGTAGCGAGGGGGCCAGTGGAGCTCTCTGGACAGTGTGGGTGGGCCGTGCTGAGGATGGCAGCAGCCTTGGGCTCCGGTTCCCAGCACAGCCCTACGTGATGCCAGGCATAATTACACATAGCTAACCCTTGTATTCACACATCTCTCCTGGTTTAAACAAAATAGTTATCTGCTTACTCCATCAGTCAATGCCACTCCTGTACAAAATTTTAGGGGGAGAAGGGGCCTCTACTGAGTTCCTTGGATGAGGAACATGAGACCTGAGAGGTGAAGTTACATGCCAAGGTCACACAGGAAATGATGGTGATCATGAGCCAGAACTCAGACCTCTGGCTCTTAGGCCCGTGCTTTCCACTAATGTAATTTGTATCGTGACTATGGGTCTTTCAGAAGGTGGTGGCTGCAGGCTGGCGGGAGTGGTCCCCTGTGCCTTATCCTGATGCTCCTCTGAAAACCTGGGTGAAGTTGTCTGACTCCTTTAGCATCAACCGTGAACTTCCAGGCGGGGTGGGGCCTTCTCAGGGGAGGGCGGGGAAGTGAGAATGGAGAGAAAGGGGGCTGCCTTGCCTCTAGGCTTATTTTTCTAAGCATAGGATGAAATTTTCTTCCAGGCAACTTTTTTTTTTTTACAAAAATAATTTGAGACTGTTTTCCAGGGCAAAATATACTGTGCAGTCTTTGTGCCCACAGCACCTGTAAGAAGGGGTTGAATCAGAGTTTTGTTCCAGGCCCTGAAAGTTTATGGCCCGTTTAGCTGGGAAGCAGAGTTTAATGTTGGCAAACTTTGGTGTTTGTTTTAGTTTCTGAAAGTTGCTAACCATTCTCCCTTCTCGGGGAGGAGAGCGGGCCTGGGGTTAAAGCCAGGGCCATAGTAGGGCCAGGGAGGCCAGGGTGGCCAGGGTTTAGGTGTAGAGTCTTAATGGACCTGTGGACATTTCTGCCTGATGCCGTTAGAGTGACTGTGCCTTAGCCTGGAATCCTGGCATGTGGAGCTCAGCCCGTGGGGGTGAGGAACTCAGGGTACTGCCTGAGCCCCTTCCTTTGTGATGCTACCAAATGTGGATTCTACTGGATAGCTGCATTCCCCAGAGCCACACACACAGTCCTGCAAAACATGAACATTTGTCTGTTTGCTCAGCCCTGCTCTATTCACTTTGTTACCATGTAAACCAGAAATGTCATGCCCTCAATGAATTTGGCAGGAAAGACAGCTGGCCTTAGACCTGGTTACACGAACCCCATTTCTGGAGTTCTGACACTAGTATGTGGGCCTCCCTCCGTCATGTGTGAGACTCTGGACAAGAGACCTAACGTGTGTCATTTGTCCTGTTCTGTATATTAGCAATATGTGATCTTTCCTTGAGTATGGATTACAAACTGGCTTCATTTAGGATTCTGGAAGCAAACTGCTTGTCAGAAACACATAAAAACAAAGTTTCATAGACATATTACACTAATTATAATAATGTGAGAGGGGTAAGTCTCATGCTCCTATCTCATTACTTTGTCTTTTCCCTTAATTCCCATTCTTGCCAGGGTCATTCAGGACCTTGACGCCTCAGGCCTAGACTATGGCAAGAACTTCCCACCAATCTCCTTGCCCGTAGCCTCTCCCTACTCCTCTTTACTACATGCAAATCCACTTCACCCCTGGCTACCAAAAGGCACAATCTCTCTGTCCTCAGCGGGAAGAGACCAGGTCCTGTTCAGCATGGGCACACAGCACTCAGTACCTAGATGCCCAATTGATATTTGTGAAAACAATGAATGCATAACTCACATGCTACAGGGATGAGTTTGTGGATGTGCAATGTCTGTATGGTCATTTCTAACCTCTCAACATAAGGGAGGGAGTGTGGCTCAGGGAAAGAGCTCTGGCTGATCTATGAATCAGAAGACTTGGCTTTGAGAGTTGACTGTTCCACCCAATGCTAGTTGTTATGCTAAGAGCTTTGCATTCATTATCTCATTCATATGATAAATAACATGTGACAAAGGTATTATTCGTATTCCACTTTAAAAGAGAGTTAACTGAGACCTAGTGACTAAGGGACCTTCCCAAGGCACACATCTTAAGGTTCCCAGGCACTCAGAGTCCAAAGCCTAACTGCTTGACTACTCTGCTAAACTGCGATGCAACACTGGCCAAATTAATAATCCTTGGGCTCAGCTTCCTCTTGTGTAAAATGAGAAGGCTGACCTCGAGATTCTCTTTAAATCCTGTGCAGCTATGCTGTGACTCTGCACTTCTGATTCCAAACGTCCACAGAAACGCACTGTGCACCTTCAGTGAATTGTGACCCGTGTCAGGAGCTGAGGCTTGCTGAAGAGCCCTAGCATTCCATCGGGAAGTGGCACATATTTGCAGCCAACCACTGAAATCCGAACTCCTGGCACAGAGCCAGCCCTGCCCTCGGTCCGAGCGCACAGTTCACTGGGGAGGCCCTGTGGCCCACCCTGAATCCTCAACCCTTGTTACATCCCGATTAGGAAGGACAGTGGACAGACCCAACTCCCTTCTAGATCAAGTGGCTGTTCCCCTATGGGATATTAGTTTGAGGGCAGTAAAGGCCTATGTGTCTGAGATGGTTGGAGAGCATTGTTCAAACCACCACGTGTTAACTGGGGTTACTAATGATGTCTTAAAACTGCAATCATGTGATTCTACTGTGACTGTCATTCTTTCTCAGTCATTTACTTTGAGCTCACTTTTTCTTTGTACTCTAAATGTTGGATGTTCGCAGGGTGTTGTTCTCAGCCTCTCTCTCTGCCAGGATAGCCACATTCATTCTCATATCCAGACCTGACTTTTCCTTAAAAACCTCTATTTGAATTTCCATCTGATTTCTAGATATCACTAATCCCCATATCTCTGCTCCTCCCCCCAGCACTGCAGAGTTCAATATTTCCCAAACTGAACCAACCAGTAGTATAATACAGAAATAAGTAAAGTATCCATGGACTATTTAAATAAACCTTGAAATATGAATTAATACATTAGTATAGATTTAGATGTTAGGTAGGCTTTCACATATTCCTTGGGAAATCAAACTATTTGAGTTACTGAGAACAGGGACATATCTAACGTATTGTTTTATATTTTGGACTATGGTACCTGGATCATAATAGATGACTAAAAATTTTATGTTGAAATTAAGGAACTAAATAAAGGAAACTCAAAACTGGTGGGTTTTGAGAGGAGGGAAGAAGAGGTCCGAATCTTGAAGTATTGCCTGGGAAGGCAGACCCTTGCAGGATGAAGCAATATGGAGCTTGGCTTGTAGGGGCAACATGGGGACACTGTAGCCCATCATGTGAAAGAATAAGGGGGAACAGCCCAACTCAGAGTAAGCAGTTGGACTCTGCTTACGTCATGGAATTGGTTAGGGCCATCTCAGGCTCTTAGGGCAGAGCCCTTGGCTCTGAGGTTGGAGAATAAATCATACTCTGGCAGATGCTGAACCTTGGGACAGACCCAGGGTGATACTTCCATGAAGACTCAGCTGGTTTCCATAATTTCCTTTTACCTTCCGCACCATCATTTTCCCTGGGGAGCCAGCCGCTGAAGCGGTCCCAGCTGGGTTTTGTGGCTTCCAGTGGCCTGAGCACTCAGAAGAACAAGCAGAGGCAGCTAGCCATGCGAACACTTAGAAAAGCTTTTGGAAAATATGTTTTTTCCTCTCATAACTAGTTCTGATGAGCTGGCCGCTGGCTTGCAGACGCACAAGGTGAGACAGCTGGACTCTGAAGATGTCCAGTTGAGTCAGCTGTGGTGCACTGCATCCTACCTCCTGAGGCCTCAATCACGGGTCTCTGTCCCAGGCAAATATCTCATATCTGCAGCTTCGCCCTCCTGGCAGGTGATGGGAGGCTCTGGGACCAGGGGAAGGGAGACTGAGTGTTGGGATCCATGGATTCTATCATTGCTGCCTTGGGACAACTGTTTCAGATGTAGGCTCCCCTTTTGGCTTAAATGAATTCTTCCTGGAAGCAAGTTCTTAACAGAAAGTTTCTCCATTAGCAATGAGACGACAGGGACAGTTAGGAGGGGCATGTGGTATGCCCGTGGAAAAAAGGCAGACTGCTGCCTTAGGTAGAGGGTAGGTGGGGCAGCAGGGTCCCAGGTATAACAAGAAGACCTGGCTACCAATATTGGAAGCTGGCCACAACCACAGGGTGGCGAGGGGCAGGGGCGGTAAAAGGAGGGGTGGTCTCCAATATAGAGATTAATACAATTAGAGTGGGTCTGGTTGGGTCCTGGGTCGGAGCAGTGGAGGTGACTTTAGAAAGCCAAATATGAAGCCATTGTCATGGCTGAGTGAGTGGTTTAAATCTAAGCCTTGAGGGGAGGTGGGGTTGAGGTTAACTCTTTTCTGCCCTTGTTGGAATTATTTCAGGACTGCCCGAAATTGACCTTTGGTTGGTGTTTACTGTGGGCACCAGTGGTGAGAAGTTAGGAAATTCAGCAGTCAGCTTGAATAAAGGATTAACTAATTCCTCCTGGATTTATTTTCCATCCATTCATGTTCATATTTATTTTCACCTATCTATTTCTCTTTGGTTGTCCCTTGAAAGCCATCTTCTCTTTGTTCTCAGCTGCTTGTGCTTATGGTCTAGGCCTAGTTTCCTTTTTTGGATTCTCAAAGACATCTCTATGTCAACTTTCATCTATATATTTTTCTATAACTCGCCTTTGTCTTTAATATATTGTCTTTTGGGAAACAAGCTGCTTGATCTTTCCAAAAGGAGGCAGAGAAACATTTCTATTGTAACCATAACTCTATTATAGAATAGTTTCTAACATAGCTACAATTATAGCCTATTTCAATTTTTCCTATCTTGGGCTCTTGATTCAACTATATTGAACAGTGAAACCAAGACACATTATCATGTAGAAAAATTTAATTTTGGTGAATTCAAATATTTCTCTTTCGGTGTACTATCCATCTTATTTAGGAAAATATTGTGTATCTCAATGTCATAAAAATAATCTCATATTTTTCAGGATATATTTAAAATTGCTTTCTACATTTAAGCCTTTAATTTATGTGGATGTTTTTATGTGTGGTATAATGTATAAAATTAATTTTAATTAAAAAAATCTGGATAGCTAGCTGTCTCAGCACCATTTTTAAATTGTGTCTTCCTTTCTCCAGTGATCTGTTATAAATTAAGGCTCCATATATATGTGAAGTTTTTTAAACTTTCTCTTCTATTCTGTTAATCTCTTTGTCTATCCCTGGACAAATACCACATTAATTAACTATTATATTATGAAAATAAATCTTCTTTTCTGGAAGGATCTATATTGGACTTTCCACCAACAACATATCTTTATAAAGTTTTTTAAAAATTAGAATTGCACTAAGTTTATACATCAACTTAGGGGTGAATTGATTTCTTTAAGATACTGATTCGTCCTATTCATAAATATCTTGTATCATTCCCTTTATTTAGGTCTTCTTTAATATCACTCAATAAAGTTTCATATTTTTTGATAAAAGTCTGCACTATTGCTAGGTTTCTTTTACTTATTATAACACTACTTTATATATATACACACCTATCTATATTTGATGGGATCTTATTTAACATTACACTTTCCAACTATTTGCTGTTAGTGTATAGAAATTACATTGATTTTCATATATTGATGTTATTAGTCTCTTCTGGGTTTTCTGTAGGACTAATCATACCATCTGTAAATAATGAGAATTTTATTTCTTCCTTCCTAATTCTTAAACTTTTTCTTATTTCTTACTGTACAAGCTGGGGCCTCTAATAAATGATCTTTAAATTCACGACCACGAAGCTTGGATGAGCTTCAATTCAATTGCACTATACCCCATTTATTCTACTGCTATCCTGGAAGACTATTTCATACCTTCTTTGTCCTCAAATCTGCAAGACCTGCTCCTCTATCTGCACCTTCAGCCAATAACACTTTTTTTCCTAATTCACTGGAAAAAATGGAAGTGATCAGAAGAGAACTTTCACAGATGCCCAACCCCCAGTCCTCTACCTCCCTGCATCTTTATCCATATATTTTGCTTTCATGCAGGTTACCATAGGGAACACATTCCTAGGATAAACCCAACTTGATCATGATGCACAGTCCTTTTTATATTTGGATTTGGTTGGCAACTATTTTGTTTAAGATTTTTCCATCTCTGTTCAGGAGAAGCATTGGCTTGTGGCTTTCCTTTTTCATACTTCCCTTGTCAAACATTGGCCTTGATGTTTATTTTATCTTCATAAAATAAGATGAGGAGCACCCCCCCATTTCTATTCTCTAGAAGAATTTAAGATTGAAATTACTTGTTTCATAAATATGTGGCAGAACTTGCTGGTAAAACTGTTTTATGTTTTCTTTGTAAAAAAAAAATTGTAATCTCTGATTTATTTTTCTAATGGTCTATCACTCTTGGATCAATTTTGATGAAATATAATTTTCTAGGAATTTGACTATTTCAACTAAGTTTTCAAATTTATTGTCATGAAATTATTTATAATACTCTTATTATTTTTGAACATCTGCAATATTTTTAGTTATATCTACATTTCCATTCCTAATATGAGTTGTTAGTGGCTTTTTTTTTTCTTGTTCAATCTTAGTAGAGGCTATTTTGGAAGTTGTTTTTTTAAAGTTTGAAATCAAACCAACTTTGGACTTGTTGATTCTCTTATATGTTTATTTATATTGCATTAATTTTGCCATAATTATTTCCTTTTTATACTTTTTCTTAAGTGGGTGCTTACCACCACATTCTATTCGTTTTCTCCCCAATATACGCACTTAAGATGATACATTTTTATTCAAGTTCTGCTTTAGCTGCACCCAACACATTTTTAAGTGTAATAATGGTTATCATTTAGTTCTGTATTTTCTAATTTAAAGTATTATATCTACTTTGGCTACATGTGCATGATGACTCTTTCCATTTATTCAGATTTTTAATTTTCATGTTTATGCCATTTTCTAATTAGTTATTGGTAGCAAACAGCAACACTGTTGTTTTTTTAGCTGAGATATAATTGACATAGAACATTATATTAGTTTCAGGTGTACAATGAGATATTTGTATATATTGTGAAATTATCACCACAATAAGTCTAATCAACATCACTAGTTAAAAATCCTGTTGATTTCGCCCTAGCCAGTTTGGCTCGGTGGTTAGAGCATCAGCCCGCAGACTGAAGGGTCCTGGGTTCGGTTCCGGCCAAGGGCACGTACTTTGATTACAGGCTCGAACCCCCGCCCTGGTCTGGTGCGTGAGCGGGAGGCGACCAATCAATGTGTCTCTCTCACATCAATGTTTCTCTCTCTTCCCTGTTTCACTCTCTCTGAAAAGCAATGGAAAAAAAATATCCTCAGGTGAGGATTAAAAAAAAATTTAAAAGAAAAAATGTTGATTTATATCCAGGCATTTTGCTGTATTCTCTTATTACTACACTAGTTTGTGGTTGAGTTTTCTACATTCACTATCAAATCATCTGAAAATGGAACCAATCTTTTCTGCTTCGTTCTAAGTCTTATATATCTTTTGAAATTATAATTGTAACTATAATAATAATAATTACTATTTTGGCTTGTCTTCTAGTACAATGGCAATAAAAGTGGTAAAGGTGGCACCTTTATCTTTTTTAAAAAAATATATATCTTTATTGATTTCAGAGAGAGGAAAGGAGAGGGAGAGAGAGAGATAGAAATATCAATGATGAGAGGGTCACTGATCAAGCCTGCAATGGGGCATGTGCCCTGACCGGGAATTGAACCCCGATCTCCTGGATCCTACCTAGGTCGATGCCCAACTGCTGAGCCACGCCTGGCCGAGCTATCTTTTTTCTGAGTGTAATGAAATCTTTGTAAAGTTTTACTACCGCTTAACATCCATTTCACTTTCCTTCAAAAGAGTGTGTGTGTGTGTGTGTGTGTGTGTTTTACTTCAGGGCCTGTAGAACCCAAAATGACCTTTTCCAGGCTAGATATGATTTTTTGGACAACTGGATGTGCCTGCATGAATTTAGAAAAAGCCGAAGGGAAGAAAAAAAAAAGCTCCAAATCATACCCTGGGGCCTGCACAGATAAAGAATCTGATCTGTGGCCTGAGCCCCCCTAGGCCTACATGGATTAAAGCCATCTAGTCTTCACCCCCTTAAGTGGGCTGCATCTTCCTAAGCTAGGAGAATGCAAGTATCAGTTCACAAACAGTCATAGGCCAAGTTTCCACTTAGGCAGAAAAGCAAAGACTAAAGGGAAAGAGTACATGTTTCTTTCCTTATAGCCTATATTATTGTTCAAATAATGTATCTTCTTTGCTTAAAAAAATAAAATACAGCTTAGCAAAAAGAGGGAAATAAACTATTGGTAACTCTTCCTTCCAGGGACAATGCACTGTTAAACTCCCCACTCTCTTTCTATGTATATTGTTAAATTAATTGAGGGGCCCATTAGATTGAAGTGGTTCTGATTCTGTGGTGGCCTTTGTAAGCAACCCAAAGTCAAAGCCTGTAAGTCCCTCAACATTATGAAATTAAAATGCTGAGGACAACCATTCATACACAGCCAAATAGGCTTTATGCTATAGCCAATCAATAATGTCTTTACTTTGCTTCTTTTCTCTATAAAAGTTTCTCCCCAGCTGCTATTCATGGAGCACTCTTAACCACTTCTGGTTTGGTGCTGCCAGATTCTAATCAATTTTTGCTCAAATAAACCTTTAAATTTTAACTGCCTGTTTATCTCTATAACAGTTCATAATATGAACACTTTCTTAAATCATCATCTGATTATAATAGCCTTGTACAAGGCAATCTTCAGGATCTTATTGGCTAGTAGTTTATCTCAGAGAAAGTGCCACTCAAGTCCAACATGACTGCTAGGTTCAGTGTCTAGAGGTGAAAATAGCTGTATGGTACCTAATTCTTTAGGAGAGACATCCCCAGTGCTTGGCTGCTTGGATGCTCTTTTAGTCATTGGTGTTCCAACTCATTTATTTTCAAATTAAAACACTTACTAAAAACAGTAAAGAAAGATGGAGATATCTGGAGATAAATTCACATAAACATTTTTCAGAGCTGGACTTAGACATAAACCATAGGAAACTGTCCCTATGTGATAACCAAATAGAAGGAAATGTGAGTGGAGAGAATAGTCATTTCACTAGTTGAGGGTCAATTTCATGTTATCCTTCCCTCTGCCATTGACAATGAATAAGTTTGCAAACACTGAAAAAGAAATATCAAAACAATATGGGGAGCTTTTTCCAGAGGAGTGAAAGAAAAAGGCATTTTTCCTTTTATTATTTTGCATTTTGCCACCCTAGTTTCACAATGGGAGGACTCAGAATTTTGTTTTTTTAGACTAACACTTTCTCCACAAAAGCCTGATGAACTTTAACTGTAGCCTTGGCCAATTCTTCAAGGCAAAACCATTTTGTTGACTCCTGAAGTTGGAGAGATGCCAACACATCAAGCTCAGTTGGCTCCTAGTGAGAATTCTGTTCAAGAATCTGGGCTCCCTGAGACTGAAAAAAAATTATTTTCTGAGAAGGATTTTATGTTTATAGACATTCTGTTAATCTGTTCATTATTTATGATGGTGTTAAGGATGTGAAGCTTACAGTAAACTGGACCAAGAGTAAATTTTACTGGCACTTCTCAGTAGTTATAAAAAGCCCTGTGTCTTTTGGAGTCTGTTTTTGTTTCCTCCCATCTCCCACCCCCACAAGTGATGTGCATGCACTGTCCTGGGAAACTTGAGTCAATGGTGGGCTCTGTGAAAAACCAGTCTTCCCAAGCTCAAATATTCCCTGTTTATGTCTTTCTTTTTTTCATAAAGTGGGTGATTGGCCTCTTGGAATGATATGTGGAATTCTAATTGTTCTCAAAGAAGAAGATATGTGGCTGTTTTTTCCTTTGTCCAAAATAGAAGCCAAGGCCAAATGGTTTTTCATTAGTGTTGGATGAGTCATGGCTTCTGGTCATAGTTCAGTAAGAGGAGCAGTTTATCATTGACAACTATTCTGAAGGTCAGAAGAGTCTTTCAACTTCCTCTTAGGCATGGATCTTCTATATGGCTTTTCGTGCCTATGATCCTCTTCCCCTACCTCCACTCCCAAACACTTCCTCCCTACTAATAGATTTAAGATGCGGCTTACAGAACATAGACACCTTTTTATGTTACTTATAACTATTCCTCATTTCATGGAAATTGTAGAAATGCCTAGAAGAAAGGAAGATGGTGTTGGGTAGAGTGCTGGCTGAAAATAATTAGTTAAGGGACAAATAATATGTGGAAAGATAGAAAATAATATCTAAAGTGCACCCAGGATGCACATTCATGTCTTTGGCCAGAGAAAAGAAATCTGCTTTCATAGGATGGGTGAGTCAGCGTAGGCTAACAAGCCCAGATTTGAAACAATAGACTTAAAACAATCTCACCCATTGAACCCTTGGGTACTTGGTGGGGAGTGTTACAGTGGTAATTCAGGACCCATGCTCCTTCTATCTCTGGATTTCAACCTCTCCTATATTCACAGAGTCTTCCCTATTTATCTGATGACTGGGGAAAGAAGGAGAGGATTGCCTACGGGAGGGTTTTAGCAGCACAGCGCTGTGCCAGCATTCCATCGGTTAAAATTCTGTCCCCTGGTCACACACAACTGCAGGAGAGGCAGGGAAATAGATTGCAACATGTCCAGGAGGACAACAACAAAAAGGAGTTTTGATGACACACAGCACAGGATGAAGATCATTTTTAGGATAATTGTCGAAATGGAAGAGTCCCAATAAACGCACTGTTCAAGCTGCCACATCGTTAGTCCCCTCCCCCGTTTCTCTTTTAGCCTTTGGTTCTGAATCTACACGTTAACCCGCTCTTCTGGCTAGGAGCGCATCTCAGAGAGAGAAGGGCCCTTTTTGGAGGGCAGTCGCCTGTTCTGAGTCCCTGGTATGTGTTATGGAGGATGCCGCTGAGACCCTTCGCTGTCATACTCAGCTGCCAGAAGAGAAGCGGAAGACTTGATTCCTGCTTTTACTGCATTAGAGAAATTTCCTTGACAAGACGAATATACATGAAACAAGTAGAGAATAGCCCATAACTGTGATGGCCAAGATCTGGGGGCCGGATGAAGTGCATGGTGCGGACATTCATATTGTCACAGCTAACGGTGTGTTACAACTTGCTTCTTGTTAAAAGTGGGATAGTCCTTTAGGGCCTTCACATGCTTTTCTTTACAACATGCCCAACCCTGGGAAAGATCTTGGCTGTATGTCAGTGAAATAGCTAAGTGGGCCATCCTAACCGCTTCTTCCATCTTATTAAATAAAACAAATTGGTGTAACACTCTTGACTGGCTGGATTGTCATTATTACAGCTAAAGAATCCAATGTATTGCCTCCTCATGAAGAACATACATCAAGCAAAAAGACTGGTGAAAAATAGGAGAGATGATCCAGGCCAATCATTTACTTTGGGGTGTGTGTGTGTGTGTGTGTGTGTGTGTGTGCACTTCAATGCACGTGCTTTTAATTTTTGTCAGGGACAGGCAGAGAGAGTCCTATCTCATTTTGATTTCCAATTTCAAAGAAACTCTTAACTTCTCATAGGAATTCTTAAATAAGCTTTAGGTGAAGAAAAGATAAGAAAGCTTAACATTATTAAATGAATAAGAGAATCTAAAAGATAGGCCATTGCAGCCTGTCTCCTTCCTGCTCCCACTGAGAAATCCATCCCTGCCTGAGGGTCAGGAGGGTGGGGTATAGGATGATTCTCCCCATAGACAAATGACCACCCCCACTGCTGTGGTAAGAGTGCTGCTGACTATTTCCCAGGGCTCAGGATGCCTCAGGTTTGCCATCACAAGCAGAGAATTCTTTGGCTCTTCATAGGTCTGGCTAAAGTTCTGTTATTGGAAATTCTCTGAGGAACCCATGCAGAAAAAGCTTTTTTCCCCTGATTTATGAGATCCCAAGTGCTACTACTAGCATTAGATGATTAAATTGGGATGTTTGTCTGAACTGCGTCAACAGGGCTACATACTGCTACTCCAAGGGCCTCAGGTGGACATCACACACCATTACCATCATCTCTTGGACGTCACCAGCAGGAAATATCAGAAACCTCCCAAGACAGTGTGTACTCCTGAGCTTTCCAGAGAGGCCCTGGCAGACATGAGAAGTCAGCTCTGTCTGGATTGGTACCTGGGCCTGGATGTGTCTAAAGCCCAGAGCACCATCATAGTGGAAAAGAGCTGGGTGGGTGCCCTGAAGTAGCATAAGCAAGAGCAGAATATTGACGCCTGTCAGATGCCCTGAATCAGAGGTGACTGTGACTGCTGCCTCCCCATTGATCAGATTAGCCAGGCACTCACTAGTGTTGAGTTGCAAACGTCTGGATTTTGCTTCCCCTGGCAGTAGCTCCTGGGATAGGAGAGAAAACAGCTTATAAATTCTTTAACGATTCTTGGAGCCAAGGGCAGCTTACAGACTTTTCAAGCAATGTTATGTAAAAGGTTCCAGGGGACATAAAGGTAAATAGCTTGAAAAATAGGGGAAAGTTATTTCTTTCCTCCTTGGAGAACATTACACAGATTGAATTAACCCCTAGTGAACTCTTCTGGTGATTATGGGGCACAGTAGGGAGCACTGTGCTGGGCCTGCCTGATCTGGTGTCTGGTACAGCGCCCCCCGCCCCTGTGTCAGGGATGTTTACCACTTTGGTTTCACGGCATACTTCTCTTCTGAAGCATTTGGAAATGACGCTATTAAAATGTCTTTCTTGAAGAAACATTTGGAAATTGGGCTTTTAAATCTTTCTTTCTCTTTCTCCCTCCCCCCCCCCCCCAACTCGCTTTCTCTCTTTCCTTTCTTTTCTTTCGTATCAGTATATGTCATTTCAGGTATCTGAAAATCAGCTATGAAATGTCCTCAGGGAATGTCTGAGGATATCTGAAGACAAATGAACAAAGAGTAATCACCTCTGAAGATGTTCACGGAGAAGCTGGATATTCACTCAGAAGAAAGATACAGCTTTGGTTGGAAGAATGGATGACTTAATATTCCTTTAAGGCCTAAAATTCTAAAATTTTATTTAGATTATGCCTGTTTGGATATTTGGAAACTAGTGCATTGCCTTTTTTAATGGATGTGAAGATAGATGTTGGGTAAAGCATTGATTTTGTTGCTTATATTTTCCAGTTAAAACCTCTTACAAGGTTGAGCAATTATTTTATTGATACGGTGCCCATAAACCTGTATTTTAGGGGGACAGTTCTGCTTTTAAACTTCCTCACTTTTTGTTGCATGAGTCTACCTTTGCTTGACACATGACCTGTTCTGATGTGTGATTTAATGAATATTGACAATTTACTGACAGAGCAAGGAGGAGACAGAGATTAAAACAGCAAGCCATTATGTGTAGGAGCCATGCAGGAGAGATTAGATTTCCTACTATCTTGGATAATTTTGAGTTCCTTTGGCTTTCAAATATTTCAGATCAAAAGAACCCTTTTCTTTCCTTTAATGCTTTCTTTTTTATTAAAAAAAAAATTCCATACAAAACTGTCTAAGTGATGATCATGGACTTAACCACTGGTTGCCAATACTTGGAAGTGATTTTCCCATGCCTTATGCATACATGGAGTAGCAAATTTTCAGGCCAATTTCTATAGCTGCCATGGGGCCCATCATAAATGCTTGATTCCCATAGGTAGAGGGATGGTGCTGGGATGAGCAGCAGGCCAATACCCTCGACCTCAACTTTCTACTGTGGGCCTGCTGTCCTGGGTGCTTTTTATGCTACGGACATCACCCTGTTCCTAAGGACATCTTTAATTTCTCCACTTCCCCTTCTTTCTTTTGTTGTCAACTAAAAGTTGGGATTTCTTAATCTTACCTCTAAAATGATTCCAAATAACAAAACCGCTAAAAAGAAAGACTCAAGTTTTCCTTGCCCACTGCCCTCCTCGGGCGCTCTGATACAGAGTAAAGGCTCGCAGATGAGCAGGCAGAGCCAGGTGGCACTGAAGAGAATCCATTTTTTTCTTTTGTTGTTGTTAATCCTCACTAGAGGATATTGTTTTTATTTAAAGTTTTAGAGAGAGAGAGTGGAAGGGATGGGCGGGGAGAGAGAGAAACAACGATGTGGGAGAGACACATCCATTGGTTGCTTCCTGCAGGGGCCCCCACCAGGCCCGGGATGGAACCTGCAACCCAGGTACATGCCCTGGACCGGGAACCGACACTGTGACCCCTCTGGTGCTCAGGCTGACACTCTAACCTCTGAGCCACGCTGGCCAGGGCAAGGCAACCCATTTTTAAAACAAATATGTAATACCTATTCATTAGAATGTAATTCCAATAAGGTTAGGGATCTTTGTCTACTTTACCCACTGATGTGTGACTGCCAGCTCCCGTCTTTAGAAACACGCTGTGTGACACAGGAGGAAAGCGGGAGGGCGCCGCCTCGTTCAAAGGAGCTCATAGAGACATGCTTAAAATGCATTTGAACCAGAGCAGACATAATGGATTCTGCCTTTTGAGGGTGGGGCAGCTCCAGAGAGTAGGTGGAATTGGCACGGAGTGTTCAGGGCCAGGCCCGTTTTCGGGGAGTCAGGACATCACAGGCAGAGGGGCCAATGTGAACAGGAAGAGAGGCGTGTGGCCGCAGGTTGTGTTTGGAAGTGGCCTCACTACAACAAAGGCTTCCCTGCTCTTCCTTTACACCATTTGTCAGCAACTTCTGTGTTTCCCCCCATCCGCCTATTCCTTTATACTAAAGTCAACAGGGATTTCCTAAGCATCAACCAGGTATTAGAAATAATTTAGCCCCTGAGGACACAAAAATGAGTGGATGAAACAAAGCCCCTGCCTTACAGTCTAGGAGGAGACAGATGACTAATGAGTAAATAGGACCAGGGTTGATATAAAAGTTATAAAAAATAAAATTGCATAACGGGACATAAAGTAACTGGTGGGCTACTTTTATCAGCATGATCAGACAAGGCTGTAGGTGGTGAAGACATTTCAGCAGAAACCTGGATGAAGTGGGAGTGAGCTTTAGTGCGACTCTGCAGTTTTCCTTTGAATCCTTTTAGGTGCCAACCTGTTAGCCTTGGAGAGGCATGAAATGAGAGGAGAGGGGCGTGGGGGGGACTGGGTGAGAAAGGTGAAGGGATTGAAAAGTTCACATTGTAGTTACAAAAGAATCATGGGGATGTAAAGTACAGCATACTAATATAGTCAATAACATTGTATTAACAATGTATGGTGCCTGTTGGGTACTGGAAATATTGGGGGACCACTTTGTAAAGTATATGATTGTCTAACCACTATGCTGTACACCTCCAACTAATACAAGGTAACATTGAAAGTAAACTGTTCTTGAAAATTAAAAGAGAGAGAGTGAGTGAGAGAGAGGATCCCCCAGGTAACTGGTTTTTAGGAAAGAGACACCCTGAGCCTGCAAGCCCAAATTCACACTGCACTTTGTGAACATAATTGCTCTGTCCAGGGTCCAGTGGCTCAGTGGTAGGCCTGGGTCTGGGTTCAAGAGGAGGTACACAGACAAACTGGGGCAGGCAGAAGGAGCTTGGTTCTTTGGTTCCCAAAGGAAAGCTCATTTTGTAGGAACGGCTGCTGCCAAAGCTGTTGGAGATTATCTATTACCAGACGAGTGACATATACAAGTAAAAAGTGGATTTTACATGCTCTTTGGGGACAGAGTTACAGAGCTTTCTATGAATGTACTTTGGGTGAAGCGATTGTGAACGTCAGCTTGCTTCAGCCTGATCTGCAATAAGAGTGAAAAAGCTGTTGATGGTTGTATTGCAGGCATGTATAGATCATTCCTGCTCCATTTTATGTTTCTTCTTGTTGCTGATGAAGCCTGCTGTAAAGGGAGCCCTGTTAAACACAGTGCTTCCACGGGTCCAGAAGCCTGTCGCATAGTAAATGTTTTATAGCTAAACTTTATTGCACGCAAACTTCACAGTGACATTTATGAACCTTATTGCATTCTGATATGAAGTGAGCCCAGAAAGGTATTTCTGATTTTATGGGAATGGAACTTTTCATTGTATGGAACTTTCAAAGAGCTGTTGAACACCAGAGTTCAAAGTGATTTTGCAAATGTTAATTTCTCTAGGGATGTTTGGGACCTTAAAAGAAATTGCTGATGACTTCTACATCTTGTGTCTACCTTTTTTTTCCATTTGGAAAACATGTACAGTTTCTTCAGTAAAAGGAATTTGTGCACTCTGTGGTTTACGCTGTATGCTTGCCATGGTAAGAGGAGAGACCTTGTTTATTGCAAGAGGAGACATATAAGGAAAATAAAGAGAAGAAAATATCATTTAATAGATAAACAGTCATGCCCAGCATGACATTTTTCTAACCCCTTCAAGGACACACATTCCTGAAGTTCTGTGAGTTAGTCCTTAGAATATATTTGAAGATTAACTATTAACTTGCCTTGGTAAAGAGATTTCTTACAATGCCACCAATGGAAGCTACGGCTTTTCTGAGTCTCATTCACTCAGAACTAATTCATTCCATTTACCAAACTCTTACTTTGTATCAGACACTGTGCCAGGTACTGATGATATATGGAGGAAAGACATGATTCTCAAGGAGTTTATGTTTTAGACCCAGATGACTAAGCAAAAGCATATGCACGAACTGTTATCTGATTACAGGTGAGAAACATGTAATTTTGGGTGTGTTGTGTGTACAGGATATTCACACAGGGCAACATCAGCAAAGACTTCTGGGAAGGAGCAACACCTGAATTGGGTCTTTAGGGATGAGTAAAAGTTAGGTAGAGAAATGCTGTGGTGTGGTTTTTTTTTTAAAGTTTATCTTCATTGATCTTAGAGAGAGGAAGGGAGAGGGAGAGAGAGAAACATCAGTGATGAGAGAGGCATTGATCAGCTGCCTCCTGCATGCCCTCTACTGGGGATCGAGCCTGAAACCTGGGCATGTGCCCTGACCGGGGATCGAACTGTGATCACCTGGATCCTAGGTCGATGCCCAACTGCTGAGCCATGCCTGGCTGGGCAGAAATGTTAAAGATTCTTATTCGTGCACATCACTAAGGTAGGTGGGAGTAGGATATAGGCACGTCCTGAGATCAGGATGAAGTAATCCAAAGAGCTGCTCAGAAAAGTAGAAATCAGAATGAAGGTCTACTTCCCAGGGGTCTGAGCCATGCTAAACTTGGCTCGTGAGTACATAATAATCCTGTTATCCACCCTATTAATTTTTATCATCATAATAGTCTTAATAGTTGCATGGTATCTATGGTTTATTATTTTCATGTGTATTAAATAATTTAATCTTTATAGCAACCCGGTGAGATGGATATTATTGTTACTTTATTGATAAAGAAATGAATCAAAGAGATATCATGTGACCTACACAAGGTTACATAGAGCGTGGCTTAACTGGGCCCTGAAAAAAAGCCCTTTCAACTCATATTCGGAACTTACCTACTGTATCACAGGTCCTTTAACAGTTTACGCTTATTGATTGATTCATATATGTTCATGCAATACTGTATGTGTGTGTATGTAAGTATGTATTCAATATAAATTTATTGAGCACATACTGTATGCTGGACAGTTTTCTAGGTTCTGGAATATAAAATTAACAGAACAGATAATTTAAGTTTGTGATAGACACTATAAAAATGAACGTGATGATATGACAGTGACTGGGGGTTGGGGCTACATTTTAGATGGTTGTTTTACTTCATGGCTCCTCCAATAATTGTCTAGGATTCATTTCTCTCTGGCTGCTCACGTGATACATGTTCTTCAGTGAAAATTTACCAAATGCTTTCATGTATAAACTACCATGTGAGACTCTTCCATTATTTTTGTCAAGATATAAGAAATAAAGGGACTTCCATTTGTCAAGAGACCAGCATGTGCTAGGCTTTGGCCAAATACTTTATTGTTCCCATTTAGGAGATGCTGGTGGAGTCCTTCCAAGCACCAGGATTCCCTTCCAGCTGATTATTTTATTTCTTGGAAGTTACCTCGACCACCTTCTTCCTCTCAGAGGAGAGGGACAAATCCCAGGATGACTCTTTGTTCCTGCTGTTCAGGTATCTGGCTAATAGCTGTCTCTCCGCAGAGCAACCAGCAAAGGTGGCTGTCCTACAAAAACACCCTTTCAAGGTTCTTTCTTATAGAGCCTGGTTCCTTTCCAAAACTTAAGTGTTGGTGAGAATGCCTTACTAGTTTTAGTGAATATCTCACTGAGGATGCTCATCAACTAAGGTCTGTCACAACTAAGTTAGCCACACAATATACTCTCCAAGAACACTGTAGGATCACACTGGTCCCAAAATATTATCAGCACCATCGGCCTGGAATTGCACTGCCTTCCTCTCCTCCACACCTGTCACTCCAATTTTAGAGTAAAAATGCTACTGTAGAACTGTGGGCAGAGCTCCTGGAGGAGCGTGACAGCCCCAGCGAGGGAGGTGGGGATGGCTCCCCTGCTCTGTCGCAGCAATCTAAATGTCTTTACCAGTTGGCTGAATATATCTGGGGAAACTAAAAGAACTGGGCTTGGATGAATTAAAAATGGGCTTATGAAACCTTCCAGAATGGAGTCAACAGCTGGAGTTCTGGAGGAGGTGCCCTGTGAGAACACTGGACCAGAAGGTGAGCCCTGGGGTGGTCTTGGACAAATCCCTCCTGCTGGGCTAGCCTTGGAGAGTGGTGCAGCAGCTCAGTTTTGAAGGAAACAGATAGCCCAGCACGTAGGATTTCTTCCACTTACTAGCTTTTTGACTTTGGGCAGGCCAAATAAAGCTAGTTGACTTTAGCTTTATGAGGTAATTTCTGCATCTCTATAGTGAAATTAGGACATTTACCTCATGATTTTTTATTTTGTTTTGAGGCTGAAATAAGATAATAGATGCTGAATGTGAAGGCCATCTGGCTGTGACATGTCACCCCATTGATCCCCAGGGTTGATTCAGCTGATCTGTCTGGCTAGGCAGGTGTCCCCCTCCTCCCTCACTGACCCATGTGCGTCCCTCCCAAAGCTGCACGCTGGGTGGGAGGGGATGACCTTCCCCCCAGAGGAGAGGACCGGTCTTCGGTCAAGGATAGAAGAGTAGCTGCGCTCCCCTGCTAGAACCTCCAAACAAGCTCTCAAGTTAATAGATGCTGTCCTAATCAGGTCCTTTAACGAGAAGTGTTCAGGTTTGCTTCAACATCGGCAGTCTGCTACACAGATGATCTGGAATGTGGGCCATTATGGGAAATGGCTTCAGCAGCAGCCCCTCTCTCTGGTTCTCAAATCTCAACAGAGTGACTGCTTCCCCTGCAACAGCAGCCTGACTTTATGTGATCCACGGATTTTGCGTTCACTGGTTATTTATACTTCTGCGAATATGGGCTGTGCTTTGGTTTTTGCTCATGTGATATAGAACACCATGATATGGCAGCGTTTGAGCCAGCTCTGAGCTGGGGCGTCTTGCTTATTTATAGCCTTGGTAGGCATATATAGAGTTACTCTGGTCTGTGCCCTGATTCCTGTTACAATTAGTAGTAGCAGGGCTAGTTTCATCCAAATTCTAAGTTTGGGCCTTGAACTTGGAAAGGGCTGTGTTTGTAATAGGTATTTTGAGGCTTAAAAATGTGCTAGTGGATATGGTAGGGACATGATATATCATAGCCCTGTTTGTAGACAGCTACGAAACTGAGGCTTACCTAATGGCCTAAAGACTAAACTGTGGGGTGTTAAGGAATAAAAGCCACTATAGAACAATGTGGCAAGCAGCCAGCACCACCGTCCCCCCCTACACTCTAGTGTGGCCACATCAGTCCAGATGCTCACATATCCCAAGGGAGGAGAGCGCTGCTCTGGAGCATCCAGTCACACTGAGAAGCAGACAACGCCATGGGCAGTGGCTTTTTGGCTCTGAAGGATCATCAACATTTATATACAATGAATGCATATGATTACATACACTACCAGGAAGAGAGGGACAGTGGCTGGGTGGTCTCAAGCATTTCGCATGGTTAAATTGTTTATTCAGTGTCAGTTAAAATAGCTTGCTTATAGACATAAATAATTAGGATAAAGGCTTAGGACCACCTGATAGCTGTTTTTGCTGTTCCCCCAAGCTGTCGTGATAGAGCATGTGGTAAAATGGCTTCAATTGATTTTTAGAGAAACCCATAGCGGCCTTTGTGCAAAACAGGAAGTGCCAGGGGGTTAACCACACAGCCCCTGGATTTATTTCTCTCACATCATTAGGCAGAGGAAAGAACCTCACAAGTTGCAAACTGTGGGACACAAGTATCCTTTTCTGAGTGATGTGAGGCGGGTGGATCTGGTTCTGGTGCCCTGGAAGTCAGGACGCCGAGCTTTAGGGAAACTTAAATTCTGTTGTGGATGTTGTGTTTGGACCCTTTGCTTCATGGCTGTGGCTGTGTCCTTTGAAGAGAAAACAAAGGACTTGTTGAGTGAACAAGGACGAGTCAGTGATCCAAAGAGTCACATGTATTGCCACCTTTTCTTATTTGCAGCCTCCCAGCCATTGTCGTTTTTTACGTGACTGATCCCATTGGCTTTGATGACTTTTCCCTGGACCCAAACCAGTTTAACTTGACAGAACTCTTCAACAAAGCTTGACAAGTCAGAGGTTTGGTTAAAAATCTAAAATTGTTGGAAACTGACTCCACTGTGGAAAATCTTTATTATTAAAAATCTTTTGGGGTGCACAATCCAAGAGGCAGGGACGCTCCCCATGCTGCCCAATATGAAGCAGACAGGGAACATTTGCTATTCCTGGATAAAGGTCCACAAACTATTCCAAGAATTTTCTGCTTATCTTTGTCTTGAAATGATACAAGTACTGTCCTTGGCTCATGAAGCCATCCCATTGCTATGTGGTATAGCTTTTTTGGAGACTTTCTTAGAAAAATAAGTCCTGGGAGAAGTTTTGGAATCAGTTATCTTGGTTTTGCATTTCACTGCAAAAAGTGAACATCGGCCTACTCTAACATGCTAGTACAATGTGGTGGTAAAGAACTTGGTATGTGAAATTAGACAGCCCTGTGTTTGAATTCAGGATCCCCACTTATTAATTGTGTGAACTTAGGCAAGTTTCTTTAACACACTAATTCTTGTTTTTGACATTTATAAAATGGGCATAATAATAGTACCTCCTTCACAGGGTTGTTGTAGCATTTATAAACATTCAATTAATGGTAGCTAATTAAAACATGAGAATATATTTAAAAGCAAGCCCTCCAGGCACTTCCTCAACTAAGGAAGTTGAGTTGTTATGTTCAGCATGTAAACTTGGGTCCCATGAAGTAAAAAATGATCTTGGATTGGGAGTTAGGATAAAGGAGTGATTGAATTTTTTCTTTTGGGAAAAAAAAACAACACTAAATATTTTGCAGTTGAAAAAATATTTCATGAAGTAGATTGAAACTTCTCACATTCGATGTGAGCCAGCTCAGCTGAATGTCTGTTATTTGGGGCTTGACAGTGAGGGATGCCATACAAAGCTCTTCTGTGTCCAGGTTGAGTAACAGCCATATGATACTCCCAGACATACGTTCCCAAGCCACACGACACATTGCCACACTGAGCACACAGAGTCTGTATATTTCTCTTTCCTGCTATTACACATTCCATGCTGAATTCAAATGCAGAATGAGCATTTGAATGACCTATATATTGAAAATTGAACCTAGTGAGACAAGTTTTAGGGACACACTTTTAATGAGAGAGAGAGAAAGAAACCTGAACTATATATTTTCCTCTCCTCTGGCCAGAGCACCCATTTCCAGTGACAACATACCACATAAAAAATATCATGGCTATCCCCAGAACAGATAACAGTGTGTGTAGGCATATAAGCATATGGACATATTTGAATTAATGTTTAGAACTCAGTCAAGAGTACAAATTTGGAACATGTATGAATTGCTGGAGAAGACTATTCTGTTGTGTAGAGCTCAGTATTGGGAAAGAGCCTTATGTTTTATAGAAAAAGGCTTTGTAAGTGAAGAAAAATTGTCACTATAGTATTAAGTGTGGATTCATTATGCTTTGGTGGAAATGAGGAGAAAAGAAGTCCTTTTTTTTCACTGCCATTTGACCAAGTGATCCCACTTCTAGGAATATATCTAAGAAACCTGAAACACCAGTCACAAAGAACTTACGCACCCCTAAGTTCACAGAAGCGCAATTTACAATAGCTAAGATCTGGAAACAGGCCAAGTGCCCATCAGTAGATGAGTGGATAAAAAGCTGTGGGACATTTACACCACGCAATACTTTTATCCTTTGAAAAGAAGGATCTTTTATCCTTTGGCACAGCATGGATGGAACTGGAGAGTATTATGCTAAGTGAAATAAGCCAGTCAGGGAAAGACAAGTACCACAGGATCTCACTTATATGTCGAATGTAATAAACAAAATAAACTGATGAACAAAATGGATCCAGAGACATAGAAGCATGGAACAGACTGAGGGATCTCAGAGGGAAGGTGGGGGTGGGGGAGTGGGTGGGGAGAGATTAATCAAAGAACTTATATGTTTATAAGCATAACCCATGCACACAGACAATTGGTCTTTGGAAGGCCTGGGGGTGGGATGGACGCAGGGTGGAGGGGATCAATGGGGGTAAAAAGGGGACATCTGTAATATTTTCAACAATAAAGATAAAGAAACTTTCAAAAAAAAAAAAGAAAGAAAAGAAGTCCTTTTCTTTTTCAAAGTGCCTGCGCATGCACTTTGTCAGTGAGTCTCCTGTTGGGGCTAAAGGAGCAGAGAAAAGAGAAAAGACTACTCCTGTGGATATATTTTCAAACTCTTTTTACCCCCACGCCACTGCAGGGGAAGCTCTGATGTATTTGGTGGAAGTCAGGGGAGCACCTGAGACATGGGGACTCAGGGGAAGCCCCAACGCTGCTCACTACAGGGCCATCTGCATGTCACCCTTTTTACAGTCCCTTCTTTTGCTTGCTTTAGGAGTGTCCACGGAAACCACACATCCTAACATCTCCTAACCAGTTTTTTTCATTTAAATATTGACTGTAAGAAAAAGCAAAACATCAGCACAACTCAAAGGAAGCAGAAACCTGCAGATTGTCTCTTCCTCAGTCCAAGGAACTTGTCTCAGCAATTTTGACTAATCCTTTTATTCTTAGTGAATTCTAGAAAGAAGAGGGATAAGGGAGCAGCTCTCACTGTATCTAAGAAAATAAAATGGATGCAAGTAAAACCCTTTCATTTCAGGTGATGCGCAGTGGGGGAGAGGTGGTGGTTTTAAGTGTGGTGGTGAAGCCAGACTGATGTTTTATGGTTGGTTCTGCTTCTAGTGTAATATGGGTGAGTCACATAATCTCACTAAAATTCTAATTTTCATCAATAAAATTGAGTTGTTTTGAGAATTCAATATGACATTTAAAGTGCTTAGCGTGTTATTTGGTACATACCAAGTAGGTAATAAATGTCGCCCATTATTTTGATTATAAGTCATCTCTTGTATCAATGACTGCTTAAGAACGACTTGCCTTTCTTATTTAGATTCAAAAGTTGTAAAAATTCTCTGTCCCCAACCCCAATACATGTATTGGCATTCTTTCCACAGTTCCATTATAGTTTTGCCACCCTCCCTTCCAACTGCCCTGCCCTCTTTCCCCCTCCCAGGCATTCCTCAGGAGTCTGGACTCCTCCGAAAAGTGATTTGATGGCCTCGCCACCTGCCCGCCAAATAGTAAGCAACTGCTATTTGCCTTGGCTGTTTGCTTGACACCAACCTACTGCTGGTGGATGCCTGTGCTTTTTAAAAAAAGATCTTTCCAAATGATAGCAAACTTCCAATTACATATTTGGTGCCTTAAATTTATTAGGCCTTTTACAATGAACAAACTGTCCTTGTTACCTGTGTCCAAGAGCAACTGTAGTTTTAAAAAATCCAACTTTGTGCCATTTTTAATATTTGTTTTTCATTTTGGATTTAAGGAGAAAATGCTTGAGCCCCTTTTTCCTAAGGAGGTTGGTTGTTGCTCCAATTATTACCACTGAGGTTTTGTTTCTTTGCCTTCAACTTATCTGAGTGGTATCAGTGGGGTTGGCCCTTGCCTCTTTGCTCTGTCCTCAGGAAAATCCAATCAGACAATGGTTTGTTAGCATGTCATCTTTGGGGAAGGTATGCACTCAGTTGTAAAACAAATTTTCTTTCATGAGTCTCATTGAGAAATGTTTAAACTTGTTTTCAGTTCTGGATCTATATACTTGTTTCTTTTGTTAGTATTTTTAAAAAATGTTTCCGAATCATTTGACTCCATCTGTTTCTCCTTCAGAGAGCCTGATCTTTTCCTAACTTCCTAAACAAGAAAAAAAAAAAAGCTCTTATTTACCTTTTTTATCTTTATTGTGGGGAGGGGGGAACAATACAAAAACATCCGGACATCTTGTTGACAGGAGAAGATCTCCTCAGCGGGCTTTGGTCTCATGGGAGTTACTCTCAGGGGCGCTGCTGGTCTCTCAGGTCTAGCCCTTGGAATAGGCTGGGCTGGGCCTTGGCGAGCTCGTGCAGAGCTGCCCAGCAATGCCTGGCAGGCACTTCTGCTGACAAGTGTTCTAGGCAAGAGAGAAGGTGATCCTCTTCAATCTCACTAAAGGCCTATGAGAGGGTTTTCAGATGTCTACCCAGACATGGGTCTTCAGAGAACAAATCTTTTGGTCTCCCATGCCCTTCTAAGTAATGGGCAACCCGGGCCTTCTCTGTCATGACTTGGATTCTTCTCTCCCCGCCTTCAGTCTTTTTCTCTACAGACTCAGTCCCAGGTCATGAGAAATCTTGCTCCTTCTATTGAGGTGCCAGGAGACAAGAGCAAATGTTGTCTCTCCTTCTCTCTAAACATAGAATTTCATTGTCCCAGCACCATCTAAATGGAGCTCCCCTGATCTCTGCCCCTAATGCTCCTCTGTTATTCTTCACTTGGACAATACACACATATTGTTTGGAAGAATTGGAGGTGGGGAGGAAGAAACGCCAGGTGGGGACCTTTAGGATGAAAGATGACAGAGGCACTCTGGTATATTTATTCCCACTCAGAAGTAGGAGAGCAGAAATAGAAGCACATTCTTGACCACAGCAGCAAGACCACACAATCAGTGAAAACGTCTCTGTCTCCATTATCCACGGATGGATGGGTCAGCTCTGTACGGCCAGGCTCTCCCTCCTCAGCTCTGTCTCCTTAGGTAGGTGCTCTTCCCATCCCTCCAGTGGGACTTTTCTTAAGGATTAAGGCCTCAGATGTCCTCTCTTGATATATCTATTGTAGAATCATCTACTGTCAGAATTTCTGCATTTTACTTCTTTTCACTTGACTTCTTTCTCTCACCTTGAATTCCAGCCCCACATTTCCAAGTAAGTTACATGTGGACAGTGCACTGTCAGCAGAAACTCGGCATTTCTAAGGCGGAACTCTCTAGTTTTTCTCTCACATTGGACTCCCTTCAGGCCCTCTATTTGTCAAGGGCTCTACCACATCTTTAGGCTTCTGGATTCAGATCTTTAGGACCATCTTAGATTAGTCTCTTTCCCTTAATCCTCACTTATTCATTCAGTTACTTAACCTTGCATACCATTTTATTATAATCATTTTCATGTGTTGTTTTTATTTTCAAAGTAACTTGTTTAAGCTTTTTTCTTACTATGAAAATCATTTCTATGTACATTGCAGGAAACAAAACTGAAAAATACAGAAAAGAACAAAGAAGAAAATATGTCATGTAAAATTACACCACACACAGAATTGTTTTTATATATTTTCAGTCTTTGTTTCCTGTGTGTTTATGTACATGGAATCATATTGTTTGCATTTACTATATTACTTAGCAAAACACTATAAACATTTTGAATGTTATTAAATGATTGTTTGCTTTATGACTTTCAATCAGGTAGATGTATTGCCATTTATGTAACCAATCATCTAATGCATTTATCACCATTTTTTACTATTAAAATAATATTTGATATAAACCAATAAGACACATAGCAAAGGATTGATAGATTTTATAAAATACAAGTTAAAACTTTTATATGGCTAATGACATGAATAAAATTAAAACAAAATGACAAGCTGGGAGAAATTATAAACAACATGTATAACAGAAAAGAGGCAATAAATGTAATATATAGAGAGAGTACCTTTAAATAAGTTTGAAAAGGGTAAAAATCCAGTAGAACAAGGTAGAAACATAGCAGACAACTCAAAAAGAGGAAACAAATGATCAATAAACAAAAAAATAGCATAGGGGGAAAACGGTCTCCTTGTTTTAAATTGCACAATACTTTACAACTTATATTTTAAACTATTTAGTTAGTATGAAGAGGCATGAAAACTGTATTTGAAATCTAAACACCCAGAGATGATCACTGCTAACATTTTAATGTCTTTTCTATATTTATTGAATAATCATAAGAATATCTTTTGATTCCCATCAAAACCATTCCTTTGCCTATTCTAGCAACAAAATAAAAAAGAAAAACTTGAAGAGGAAATTTTAAAATTGTAAATTAATTACAGTTGGAAAAAACAAAGTAGCATTAGTAAAATTATTATCACACAAAGTAGAATTTAGGACAAGAAGTGAAGTCATTAAACAAAAATTGTAATTGTCACTTTCTTTTGAAAATGGCACGCTCTGCATGACATCATCCCTGATGTTTAAAACGACTTTCACCTACTTATCCTGACTTTATTTCCCTTTACAATTGCTCCTATTTTTTAGATTATACTTCAATTCATGAAACAGATATTTTTAGAGCACATTTTCCCCCCCACAAAAGGTACTTTTTAATGACTCTCTCTTCCCGTAGCCTCTTAGACAAAATACTGTCTCTCCCCCCATCTCTTGCTAACCATTCCTTTGCCTTTCCCCCAGTTTTATCCCATTCTATCCAGCCTTTAAATCGGGGTTTATAAGCTCAGTCCTAGGTTTTGCACTCTTGCTGTGCCATCCTCTCTACCCAGGTGGTTTGAACCACAACTAGTGCTGACTCACTATGTTTTACTTTAAATCAAATTCTCCGAGTGGCTTATCGACGTTATTCCTTCGCTCAGAGCCTGAAGGCATGTGGGCTGGTTCCAGCTAAGCTGAAGCCATCATCTTTGTTTCAAACCTGGTTCTTTGCTGGAGTTCCCTTTGTCAATGAACTGCACCTTCTGCCGTCCACTTGCGCCAGCCAGGAAAAGTAGAGATCCTCAGCACCCCTCTTTTCTTCTATGTCTAATTCATCCCCAACACTTATTTAATGCTTTCTGTGTCTATGTTCGTGAGGGATATTGGTCTATACTTATTTTCTTGTAGTATTTATGGTTTTGGTATCAGGTAATATTGGCATAAAAAATGAGTTGAGAAGTGGTCTCTTCCCTTCTATTTCCTGGAGGAATTCGTGCAGGCTTTTTTTCTTCTTAAATGTTTGGTAGAAACCACCAGTGAAGTTATCTGGTGCTGGAGTGTTATTTTTGTTTTTGTTTGTTTATTGTATTATAATTGGTGTACAATATGCAGTACTTATTTAATGTAAGATTTGTTCCTACAATTTCTTCAAGATATAGGGCTCTTCAGGTTGTTTCTTTGTTCTTAATTAAGTTTTATAGTTTGTGCTTTCTAAGAATTTGTCTGTTTCCTCCAAGTTGTCAAATGTATTGGTTTAAAGTACTTCAGAATACTCTTATTAATCCTTTAATATATGTAGGATTAATGGTGATTCCTCCTCTTTTAATAGTAGATGCTGGTAACTTGTGTACCTATTATTTTTTCTTGGTCAATCCGACTAAAGGATTTATCAGTTTTATTTACCTTTTTAATAAAGCAGCTCCTTTTACAATTGATCTATGATCAAAACTTATTTGACTGTTAAAATGACTTCAAAGACAAGAAAGGAACATATATTTTAAATGAGGGTGGTAACAAAACAAAACCCCAAGTCTCCTTTGCTGGAGAAATAAGGCAAACCCACACATATATTTTGCATAGAAATGAATTACTCACAATAGGAAAATTACATGCTTTTCATATTAAATCAAAAATAGTATCAATTAAATTGCCATCTTATAGTTTCCTAAACTCCACCAAAGACACTCTTATTATGGATCTGGAGTAAAAGGAGAGGGATTCAATATCAGACATCAAACCCCATTCTATGTCAGGTTTTAGGCTCTGCCTCTCAACTAATTTCAAACATTTACAAATTGTATTTTTTTCATCTTGACTTAAAATTGGAGAAAATGTGAATTATGCTAAGTTTGGACATATTGGTTAAATAATGTCATATAATATTTACCCATATGATTAGCAGAGAGTAAAATATCATTCTCAATTATCATGAGGATGGGATAAAACTCTTGTATATCATAGAAATGAACATAAACTGCTATAACCTCTTTGCGAGGAATTTCAAAGTAAGGGTTAAGTGTTCCAAGTTTTTCATACCCTCCAAATCAATTCTTTCTTTTTCTGGTAATTATTCTGAGGAAATGGTTAAATATATAAGCAAATATAAGTATGTTCAGAAATGTTCATAGGTCAGTTATTTAGCAGTTTAAAAACTGAGACATAATGTCCAGTGACTGGGGAACAAATTTTAAGTAAATTTTAGTAGGTTGAACCAGGTCAAACTGCCATTTTTTGTGGTAGGTTAAAAAGATTGAATGTCAGTAATTTCATATGCTTCAATCTAGTAGGAGAAACATACAATGGAATATTATGTGGCCACTAAATATCATTTATGCAGACTGTTTTTTAATGATGTGAGTAAATGCCCATACTATATAAAATATATAGGATTCAAAATCATATATTCAGTATGCCTTCACATACCCCCCCCCATGACCTGTAGATGTCTTTGGGTATTGGAATGTTTTTTTCCTTTTTATGTTCAACAATAGGATGGTATTACTTTTACAATCAGAAATGGGTTATTATTAAACAGAAACATGGGAACTACCATTTTTCCAAATAAAGAAGGAGTACCTATCTCATAATCTCCAGTCTCAAAGAACTTCCAAAGCTAACTAATTTTGATTTTTTTTGGAAAAAAAAGCTGGAACACAGGAGATGTGGAGAAATTTACTGGTATGTCTGGAAAGGAGGGAATTCACACATTTCCAGTGATTACTGGTGACACACCTCCCTAAGGAAACATGTCAGCCTCTATCTCCCAAGGAGCCAGCCAGTGCTGAGACAGAGACCACCACGACCACTACAGATTGCCTGATCATGCAAGCTGGGCAAGTTTGTGTTAGGGAATGGTCTCCTCTCTAGGGTAATCCTATTCTAGAATTCCTTATGAAATAAGAAACGTACATCTAGAGAACAGGTTAGTTAAGGTTATTTCCCTCATTTGATACACAGCGAATGCACTGGAAAGCTAGTACCCAACTTTAACTGATACGAAAAATAAACAGTGGTGAGGAAGGAAGGCTTACTAAATAAAGAGAGGACTCTCCACTGAGTGAAAAGTATTCTGTTGCCAGCCTGTTTTTGATTTGTCCATTTCTCCTCCCAAATGCTTTAAGAAAAGTCAAGAATCACATCAGACTTAGGCAACTTAAGTCTTTTGATTCAGATCTTTAATTTCTGTACATTTCCTGGGCTCATTCAAGAAAGTCCAAGCAAGTTCTATGTAGTGTTTTGACATTTGTACGTTCCTGCATCCAGAGGCCACAGTCACCATCCCAGTTATTTTAAAATGTCACTTAGACATTGAGATGTATTTCTAGGCAAACACCATAAAGACTTTAAATGATCAAATTAAGATTTTGAAACTTTTATTTAGGCAAACAAAGCTGCCAGAAAGCTTTTCAAAACCAACCCTCTTTATTTATTTTTGAGCTGGAAACTTAAATACTTTTGAACATTAGATTGCTAAAAGTTTAGAAGCGATTCTAAATAATGCTGAGTTTACAATCTGAGAAAAAGCATCCACTTCTTTCAGGGAGGTGTGGAATCAGGGCTACCATTGCTGATTTCTTGGCACATTGAGAACTCATAGCAAACTTTGTTTCTTGAAAGGAGATTTGTCACACTAGTGCAGCCTTAGATAAAAACAATATTTATTTCCAATTTGCTTGGCATAAGGTTTCCTTCCTTTATTTCAGTCTTTAAACATCAGCACAATTTTATCGTCCTGCAACGGGGGCTGGTGCACATAAGGATAAGATGTTTGTATTGGATTTCGAGACGGTCTTTTTGCTTAGCAGGTTAGAAAGTTGTGCTAAGTCACAGGTTTAATTCTTGCAGGGAATTAATTCACTCTATTCCATTACTTGTCTTTGAAGAAGACTCCAAAGAAAGCAACAATTAGGCAAATAACATTTGATTAGAGAAGGAAGCTGTGGAAGTTCAAATTAAAAAATGTTGCCTTGAGCATAACATGGTGGTAGGAAGAAGTATGTGGGCCGATGATGCCTGAAGAAGGCATCAGAAGAGGGGAGATGGACCCCTAAGGCATGAGAAGGGGGTATACTGACTGCATGAGTTTTGCCTAGGGCACTTGCTTGTGGTTGGATCAGAACAAATTCATTCTTGTTACCAAGTAAATAACTCAGAGCATGGCAGGGCAGGGGCATCAGCTTGGGACTCAGTATTTATTATACAGCAGGATCGTTGGGTGGGAAGACCAGAAATCAAATTCTCATGTAAGTATCCAGACTATTGCTATAGTTTTGGGGAAAAAATACTCTGGAATAAGCCTCTGGGGTCACCATCACCATATCACAGTGCTGTCTCCATTTGGCTCTGTTGTGTACAATACAAAGCAGCAGCAGCTGTACATTCATTCTGTTACCCCAGGGTCATTTTTTTCGTTCCTGGTCCGTGAGGACAGATCATGCATATTTTAAATCTTGTTCAAGCTAGCACATTTTAAGCAACATTTAGTAAAATTTAAAACAAAATGAAGACATCCCCCCATTGTCATTTCACAATTCTGTTTGAGCATCTTAACAACCCTTATCTCATGGAAGTGGGGATGGGTACTATCAAGAGAGTGAAGATTAATAGCTTCTGTGGGACCTTTGCACCCTTCTCTGCTGTCAGATCCCATCCTCCTGGCTATGTATCCAGATGCTCCTGAATTCCCCATCTCCTGAATTAGTTCCTAGTCTTTAGCACCAGTCTCCAGCCCCATGATGTCTTGTCCCCAGCCACGTGGCACTCCCGTTTGAACTCAACCCCACCCACACTTGTGCTCCCTGAGTAGGTCAGCTGGGCACTAGGTTTGCTCCCAACTCATTTTTGAACTTCCTACTAGATAGAAGTGATTCGGCCTGTAGAGATAAAAATGGTGGTCCAAACTAAATTAGTTAATTAATGTTGCCAGTATCCACATAGCCTCCCCTTGGTCACCATGGCCCATTGGCTATTTACAGGGCTGTGCAAGGAAGACAGTGGTAGTAATGAAGTCATGATGCCTGCCAGCCAATATTTATGTTAACAGAAGTTAAGGCCTCCTTCCACTGCCATTTGTAAGTCCCTTAACATCCCACACCTCATGACGGGGTGCAGGTGTGCGGCAAAAGAAACAGGACTGTACCTGTCTGATGAATCCTGCCTCCTGTTGGGAGATGCTTCTCCTTGGACATCTTTAATAATATTCTTTTGGTCTCATGGATTCTTGGCCTCCTGTGACACAAGCACAAGTTCATGAATTAGAGGTGCTTCCTGGACAGTTTAACATCAGAGAAACTCTATTTGCAGCACCTGTATCATTAGATCAGATAAATATCAACAATTTTATAAATCTTACATAGTACTTA
The DNA here is from genome assembly GCF_964146895.1 of Miniopterus schreibersii. Classification (NCBI taxonomy): domain Eukaryota; kingdom Metazoa; phylum Chordata; class Mammalia; order Chiroptera; family Miniopteridae; genus Miniopterus; species Miniopterus schreibersii. The sequence goes on from NC_138101.1 coordinate 141,641,179, forward strand.
GATAAAGGCAAAGCTTTCTAAATCACAAGAGTATAGAAGTTATCTTGAGAAAAATTTAATTAACATAAAACTAAGAATGATAAAAAATACATAATCATCAAAGAAATGAGAGGCATTATTAATCAAATCAAATTTGACTCTAGATATTGATACCCTCTCCAAAAAAGGGCTAACTAGTCACGTGATTATTATTTTTGCTTCCATCTCCCAGTGAAATATTTTACCTGTGAAGAGATGTTAACAGCAAGTGATCAACTGAAAAGGAGAGATCTATCTGTAACTTAGTAAAACAACTTAAATTTCATGGAAGGAAAGAAAAAGAAAGAAAGAGTGAATTATTCTCATTCTTAATGAATAATCTCATTCTCATTTTTAATAATTATCTTATTTAAAAACTGTTCCTTTTAATTAAATCTCAAGCTCTATTTTTATAAGACAGTGATTATGCAATATGGTAAAATACATTTGACTTCATTTTATTTATTATATACATTTCTGATTATCAGAAAAGGGAATTTAAGTATAATAATTTGAATCAAATATTCATGTCCATTTCATATCTTTTAACTTGGGAAATACTGTCTTACAGATATCATATCTACCTTAGCATGCAATACAGATCACACTGAACACTGACTAAAGAGCTTTTTGAATTTGTTCATTTTTCTCCTAGTTGTGTGGGAGAGTACAATAAACTGCACAAAGAAAATACCCCACTGTGAATTAAAGCCACAAGTATAGTAAAATGTACCATTTATATATATATATTCCCTTGGAGTCCTCATAAATTTGAAGAGGCTTAACTATGAAGTTGTCAGAGTAGTGAGTCAATTCTCTTAGGGATAGAGCAGGACTTGCTCAGTGAACTTTTTCTCTCTTCCCTCAAAATGTGGGCATTTTTAAAAAGTGTTGCTCACCTATTTCCAGAGAAATGTCATTTTAAAGTAGCAGCTAGAAATGTAAATTAATTCAATATGATTACCTCTGGAAAGCCAGTTAGAAATGGTTTGAGTAAATTCACCTAGATGTTTACAAAGTGACCTTTTATTTTTGTTTCTTTGTTTACTGCCACTCGAGAGAAACACAGTAGACTCTTGATTGGGATGCAATGCAGACTGGAGCCCCAGAGTCAGAAGGGGTGCTGTCCTGACTTTCATATATTCAAATCAAGCCACCACCATCAATCATAAAACACAGAAACATGAAATTGTTCTAGGTACCCAAGATAATATTTATTTATACATATATTTTCTGCGAATGCCTCCAAGTATGTGTTTTTTTTTTAAATCTAAATTTTACCAAAATTTGGAAAATTATCTCCAATTAACTGACACTGAAGAATTTAAGCATCAGATTGGTAACTTGGCCATATCTGCTTCCCACCCTGAGACTTCGTGGTCTATGAAACCTTCTGAAAAACAAAAAGGTATTTTTTAAGCTTTTATTTATTTTGTAATTTTGAAAACACTATTTTAGGGCAAAAGACTCCTCGGTTCGGTCTAGATAAGCAAATAGCCTAATTAATAAAATTACCTTCTGACTATAATATTTCTCGTCTTATTTGCCCTCATCATTTTGGAAGAATGGAAGCCAGCATTTAAAAGCCAATGTAAATACCTGGAGTCAATGGAGTTATTCAGAAAGGATTTCTGGTCACTTCTAAAGGCGCAGCATTTTTTAAGGTTTCATTTAGCCTGCCTGTTACAAGCGATTTAAAACTTTCTCATTCTCCTGTATGGGGACTTACAGCTTTGACTAAACACTTTTTTTAAACCAAGAGTATATTTAATTAATGGACAGCTTAACTCAGAATATAGCTCCACAGAATACTTATGAGCCACTAGATAGGAGTAAGAGTCTAGTTTAGGAAGAAAACATTTGTCTAGCCTTTAAAGATTTTCCCCCCCTAACTATATAGTTTATGTCTTTTTCATTAAAAACAATTAAGACAGATGGAAGATTTCGCTTGATTTTTGTGTACATTTCATACATAATATATATGCATAGATTCAATCCATTAAAAATAAGTTTGCTATTTTCCCCAACAGCCTGGGCTGGGCTCTCCTCCTGCTTTGGACCTTAAACCTCGGCAATCCACGCTCTGCTTCTTGCTCTTTTAATTCTAACGCTCTTCTATAGCCTGGCCATCTTCAGGAGCAAAGGTTACAAAATGATGCTCAGAAACCTGTGTTTGTTTGGTCTGAAGGGTGTTTTAAATGGGTTGTGAGCACTGAAATCAACTGAGGGGATTTACATAAAAATCCAATTTTCTGTCTTTTCTTGAAAAACTGTAAACTCAAACCACACTGGTCATACCTTCCGACGTGACTACAACTGGCCAAAGCGAGGAGAGATACGGCACATCCCTTCCCGTCTCCACCGTTCAGCGCTCCTCCCTGCCTCCCCCAGCCCCATTCATTCGCTGCTGCGGTTTCCCAGCCTCGCCCGCATTTCTTTGGGCTTAAAGCCCCTGCTCTGAATTCTGGCTTCTGCACCACAGAAATCAGAAGGTTAAGCTCAGCCGGCGCAGCTTGCTTAGGGTTCATGACGACTTCTTTTCGGCTCTCACTAGCGACCTTCGGGCAGAAGGCTTCCTTCGCATAGCCCTGTGCTGCCTGAGCAGGGGCCTCGGAGGTGCGACTCCTGGTCTCTGACAAGCAGCTCACCTGCTGTCGTCCCACGCGCTGGTGTGTCAGAGCCGCCCTGGCTGCTCACCCTTCCGCTTGCCGCTGAACCCCATCCAGGAATGTTAATTTTGTCCTCTGTAAATGTTTGATTTCGTGGCTCCATTTAAATAGTGGTTTGTGGCTGTTCCTTGATTTCACCCTGAATTCCATTAAGGGCCTGGACGTGCACCAGTCATTTCAGGGATGTGGGGGGACTGACGGAAAAGGAGCTGAGCTGGCTACTGGGAGACATGAGTGTTGGCTCCGTGCTCTACTACTTAGTAAACGTGTCACTTTGGAAATCTCAAACCTGTCTGAGGTGTAAAATTGTTGGAAATAATTTCTTCCTGGGTTTATGGCTTTACTAATTAATTAATTTGTTTATTTATTTTCAGTGAAATTCCCTGCATACGATCTCATTTGATATCTATGTTTTACAAACGAGAAACATTCGGGAAGAAGTGATTTGCCTTGGATCGTGGGACATGTCCACGAATGAGCCTGGTCTTCGACCTTGGTCTTCTGGTTCCCAGATCAGTCTTTATGCAGCCATGCAACACAGCGCCCCCAAGGACCCTGCCTTCTCCGAGGTGCGCTCTTTACACTGCTCTGTTTTAATAGCCTGTGATCTCTTATGTACCAGCTTCAATCTACCTGAATGAGACACATTGTGAGGAGAGGGCTTTTAGTCCCCTAGTTTTTGCTGCTTCCATTTTTCATGGTCAGTTTCACAGAATGGACCTTATCAGGGTTCAGTTCATCATCACAAGTTAAACACTTAATTAACAACACACATACTCTAATCTCTAAATCCACTGGCATCCTAACCTGGACCTTTGGAGAAAGGGAGTGGCATTATTTGTCTTAAACAACGTATGTAAACTGGGACAGTGATTCCCCTCGTTATATAAAGTATTTGTACAGTGTTTGGCAGATAGTAAATGTTCAATAAATGGTAATTTTTTTAAATGAGACTTGTCAAAAGTGTTGATAATTTACTAAAGGGAATTGAGAGTCTGTCCCTTAAAAAGTAACATAGAGCAACAGGTTTCTGGTGAAAAAAAAAAAAGTTGTATTTTTTGTATGTGATGTGGTATTTGAAGTCTAGTAGACTTTCCACCGAGGAACCAAACTGGGAGCATGAAGAATTTTTGTGGGCAAACTTGCAGGCAAAAATTATTTTTTAAGGAGATGAACTGGGAGACGAAGAGCCAGGGCCATGGAAAAATAATCATTATACAATCGGGAATATTGGAAATAATATCTCATAATAAAACACTAGAATTCAGAGAAGATTCTACTTGTTTTTCAGGTTGCCTTAAAATATTTGTTATTGTTTAGTCTTATTTTATGGAGGAAGAGACTAAATGGAGGATATTTTTATAGCAGTTGGCCCCGGGTGAACTTCCCAGGATTACAAGAGAGTGCTCCCAATTTCCAGTGCCGCATCCCAAGGTGCACGTCACTTGCTTTCTCACTGGTGTTCGATAGGATTATCCGTAATGCGCTGCCTTTGTAGGCTATCGTTTTCCTGGGGAGCAGGCGTGCTGAGAGGCAATCCATCTTACTCCCTTCCTTCCAACTTGAGACTTGACCCCTGATCTCTGAGGTCTGATCGCTAAGGTTTCAGCACCAGCTGCAACTTAATCCTTCAGCGAGCTCAGCTGAGCTAAATTAATCTAATTTTTTTAGCCTTTGCACCCTAGATATCAATCTCCTGGGCAGTTAGCGTTCCTCGAGCCAGGCCTGGATTCCAGGGCCCCTTATCACTGCCCCCTTTGTACTCCAGGCCCCAAGCTGCAAATGGTCCTGTGGGCACCACAGAGCTACACAAACATTTGTCCCCACAGCCGACTGGCTTCCTCAGGCCAGCGCGCCTAATGAGCTGGCCGTTGCCCGTAAATCATGTGAGGCACACACAGTTGGGGCTTTCATCAGGTGAGTCCCATTCAGCAATGCCTTTGAAGGAGGGGCCCCTGTGGGCTGCAGGGGCTGTGCGCTGCCCAGATAAACACCCCATCTCAAAGATGTTGTTCTGTTTTGCAGACAGGCTTGTCGTTAGTGGGAGGAAGCGTGCTGGGTTGCCAAGTACCAGGAGCGGACTGGTGTGACTTGAGAGCCAAGGAAAAGAAACACACACACACACACTCACACGCACGTCCCAGAGAGCCCAACTGGAGACATGAGGCAAGCAGAAGGTGTGGAAGGTTCCCATCCCATCCTCTCACCACCGATGTGCCATCACCGAACAGTCAGCAGGGAAGTGGCATGCATGGCTTCAATGGGATGTGTCACCAGGACCTCCAACCCTGCTCCAGGCAGACTGATTGCCAGCTTGGGGACCCTTCCCCACCCACTGCCTTCCCATCTTTTCCTTGCTGAAGCCTTCCCAGGCTCCTCTGCCTCTTTTGTGTCTTCTCTGTACTTCCTGTGTAGTTACAGTCTAGAATGTTTCACCAATTAACTTTCAATCACAAAACAAGACTGAAATAGCGTAAGATGATTTCTTATGCTTTCCTTTTCCCATCTAGGGCCAGCTATTTTTTTTTTACATTGGTTTAGAATCCCTTTCCACCTAGTACATAGCAATTTTATATTGATTTTTCAAAATTCCTTTAGAATTGCTCCATTTTATTCATCCATTAATAATAATAATATTCAGTAAATATTTACCAAGAATCCAAAATATGTCAGACACTCTTCTAGGGACAGGGGATATAGTAATAAGCAAGACAAACACCTGTATTCTACAGGGGAGGACAGAGAGTCACCGAGAAGGCAGATAAATACAGGATAGTAATCAGTGCGAGAAATAAAACTTAAGTGGGAGAGGGGGTAAGGAGGGATGGGTGGGGGTAATGGCCATGGGGGTATTTTCAATAAGGCGTCAGGCAAGGCCTCTGAAGAGATCATGTTTAAACAAAAGCTTATTTGAAGGCAGGGAGCCAGAAACCCAAAGATCTGGGTAAAAGCTCTTCAGGCGGAAGAGAGTGCACGGGTCCCAGGGTGAGATGAGAAAGTGACTGGAGGGACAGGGGAGGCTGAGTCGCAGTGAGAAGAGCTTCCTGTAGGAGACGGGGAAGAGAGGCAGGCAGGACCCACGGCTGACGTGAGTGCTACCAGGAGGGAGCGGCGAAGTCCACGTTACCTCCCAGTAAGGGCCTCACCTACATTATCTCATTTAATCCTCAGATAAACGACCCTACAGAGAAAGCATTATTTTCCTTTTTGTAGCTATACAAACTCAGGCTCCCTCTGGCCAGGTGACTTGCTGGCTGCCACACAGATGGTAAGGTGCTACAGAACCAGGCTTGGGAGCCAAAGCTCAGTTATAGTCCCCTGCTTTGTCCACCAGAGCTCCCACCCACACTCACCTTAAGGAGAGGACACTTCTGTTAGAGTGACAAAGTTTAATCGTGTGAGTAACATGAGAACAGTCACCTAATTTATGCTAACTTGAGCTGTGCAGTGCTGGTAGAGCCACTTTCCTGTTTTCATTGTTATTGTTCTGTTAAGCAATCGGTACCAGACCCTCCTGCACCCACACAGCCTCATGTTAGACGTGAAGATCTGAGGGAGTGGTGTCAGGATGATCACTGCACAGATCTGGCATAGTGCAGCTGCACTGAATATTGGGGATATTAAAGTCAGCCCTCTTCATCTAAATCAGTGTTTTCCAAACTTTAGTCATTTGAAATCCACCTTGAATTTTGTTTTGCCATATTTTTGTACTATTATCTAATATTTTTCTTTAAACTGACTCAACTTTTTACTTAAATAAATATGTTTACAGAGGAAACTTTACATTTCTATTATAAACATAAAGCTAGTATAGTTTGTCATAAAGAGAAAGTATGTAGTAACACAAATAAATAAATACATCATCTCCATTCTGTCTAGAATTATCCAGAGTACCCTGAACAGTAGGAGACAAAGCTCTGGGCAAAACTGACCTGAATTATCTCTTCCTACAACAAGAAAAGGTGACAGCGAAGTATCTCTGTATAGAATAGTTAATGCTCCGTCCATGTACTTCATATTGTTTTCAACAACTACACTTTAGAAGTTTAGAAAAATTTACTTCACTGTCTTAACTTATGCAAAACATTAGCTTTATGTCCTGCACAAGAACAGTAGTCAAATGTCACAGTAAAAAGCACTGTGATCCAGCGAGGCAGACTCTCTTCCACCTCAATTGGTCTTAGCACAATTGCTCAAGACAGGTTGGAACTCAGTAATTAGTAACACTTCACTACTGAAATCATCTTCCCCACCTTCCTTCCTTTTGCATTCCTTTGTAAAGATCTCACCTATGGCACCCCTAAGTTTTCCCATCTTTAAGCTACAGAGTTATCTTTGGATGTGGAGAGGTGACAGAAGACATGGATCAAAGGAGGAGACAAGTAATGTTACTCTATAACCGCTCAGACCTATGTCCTTTCCTTTTTATTGCCATTGTTCCTGTCTTAATTCAAGTCCTGATTACTTCTCAGATTATTTCAAAAGACTTCAAAACAGATCTCTGACCATTGCCTTTTCTCTCCCTCCTATACCATGGCTGCCAACATGTAGTGATCTTCAAAAATATCACTGTTATTTTAAAATTTTTCATTAATTTCCAATTGCTTCATCAGTAAAGAACTGACTTATCTCTTAGACACTCAAAGTCTTCCACAATATTCTCCAATCTACTCTCATCTCACATTTGTATAATCCATTTTCAGGGAATATTGGATGCCCTGAATCAAACAATCCCTTTTTTCCCCACCTCGAATCTTTATGTTGTTCTCATTTCTATGATTTCCTCCTTACCATCTCTAACTCTCAAAACCCCAACCATGCCTTAAAGCCCATTCCAACTATTATCTCTTCCGTAACACATTTATCTGAGTGCAGATGGATGTAGGATTTAATCACTACAGACTTCACCTTGTCCAAACTTTACTAGGTGTTTATAAAGCAGATTTTTTTAAATGAGTGAAAGGTTAGTCTGTACACACATTAGTCCTCTCACCACTCTGCTATCACATAAGGTATGTGCATTATTTTTCTATGAATCCCTTGTAAGACCAAATGGAACATTTGTAACAAGAATTTGAAGAGCTGTGTTTTATTTTTTTACTAGGAGAGAAGTTAACGGTTGATTGAGTAAAACTGCACTGTTTGAGGATCTGAAGAAAGTCACTCACTGGTTTTATTACTAAATCTCCTGAGAAAAGAGAAGAAATGGATTTCGTTGGCCTCTGTCTCGCTGCTCCATTAATCATATTTACTGTCAAATGTTTCCTTTTGTCAAATTTACAGAGACTCTTATTAGAGTTTCTAATGACAACTCCTTCCTTGTATATATTTTTTATGACCGTAAGATCCTCAATAATAAATAAATAAATATTTTAGTATCTCGAGATTGTCATATCAATGAAGAGACTCATGGAAGTGATACAGATTCCTTGGTAAAGCAAATAATTGCCCCTGTTTCTCTGAAGTGTGCCCATCCTGGATAAATGCAGGTGCTCTTTAGTTCCCCTTGCCATGTGCCAATGACACTGAGAGGAGAAAGGCTGGCAGGTATGGAGACTGAGATGAAGAGGCCCAGTGAGTCATATGGTCCCTGAGTCACACTATCAGAGCCTGAAGTAGATTTTGTTTCTCTTAATAATCCTCTAGGACTAAAACAAGGCATTCAAGAAATATGAAGGTCACTTGCATATTAAGAAAGAAGTATGCTAAAACATAGTCCAGTAACTATGGAATATGTTCAAGGTGTACATTTTAACAACTTAATTCTTAATAAAAAATTACAACAAATCGTGCTTGCCATAATATGCAGAAATACAAGGGTGCACAATTCTCATCATTGGAACCACTGGTAAGAATGAGTGGCTGCATGTGCAAGGGGGCACTAAACAGGTGTGACATCACTCATCATAGTATCTATGGTATGTAAGGTCACTTACAATTTCAGGGAGATGCATGGAAGTACTCTTAGGGAGATGTTCTCCCATCACAGAAACTGGACACTTGATTGGCTGGAATGTTGTGGAAACCACTGCAGCCCAGGGCCAGAAGCTGACCTATCAGGAGGCCCTGTGACCTGCTGTACCCTCCAAACCTTGTCTTCCTCCCTGTCAGAACGGCCCTTCCATCCCAGTCACGGACATTTGCTTATCCCCTAAAAAGTGGCTTTTCACTGTGAGAGCCGGGGAACAGTCACTGGGTTCCCTCAGACAGAATCGCTTTCCACCCCCCGCCCCCCCCCGTCCCCACCCACACCCCCACCCCCACCCCAATGGGCATGTGGCACTGCTGGCGCCAACCAGCTCCAGCAGTTTTTGCTCAGACCTTCTGGGCGCCTGTCAAAGACCATTTGTGACAGGACTTGAGAAAAATAACAAAGCAGCTCTCCCCTCAAGCCCTCTGAGGAATGTGAAAAGCAGAGTGGGGACACATAGGCTCTTTGTAACCCCAGGTACACAGTGTCAGCTGCCTCCCCTGGCTGGCAGGGCTAAGTGACAGAATACAATGAAATGCTCAATTGGGCTGCATCGGGCTAGTCAGGACAGAGGATATATTTTATTAAAGAAAGTAACATTGTGCCTCCTGCCAAACTGAGGTAATTTCCTTCCCCTTTCTATACTTCCTAGCATGCAGATTTATACATTTTAACAGCGTTTGCCAGAGCTCACCTGAAGAAAGCAATTCGCAAATAAAAATCTTAAAGAAATATTTTTGTTCAGGCCCCAGACCCATAAAGAATAACTACCATAGGCTTAAAAATCCCAACCTATTTTTACAACTAATTACTTAAATAAGCCAAATAAACAGACCAGTTTTGTCTCACTAAAAAAAGCCAGGAGCATACAGCTTGCCTCAGAGTTCGATAGAGTTGAAACAGAAAATGCCGCCCCTCATCTTATCATTCCATCGGCCTTCATTTAGTCAATTATTTTGTCTCTGAAACCGAGGTTCTTGTGTAAATTTAAACACATATGTTTATTCAACAAACAAAATAAGTGATCAAATTTCAATTGCTAGAATTTGTAAGGACATGTTTAAATTAGGTCAGATCTTTCTTGTCTAATGACATATGAGCCAACAGAGATTTTAATCTGATTCTGGACTTTCTGGGAACAGTAAGGAAACAGACTTCTTTCAGGTACATCGCCTGTTCAAAGAGCATGGAAGCAACCAAAAAGTCCCATGATAGATGGCTGGATAAAGAAGATGTGGTATATATAGGGTGTCCCAAGAAAATGCATACACGCTGTGAATAATAATTCCAATAGGTTAAATCTGAAAAGAAACATCAATTGAGCTACCAGCTGTTAAAAGTGTGCATACACCTAAAGTAGTACACAATGGAACACTACTCAGCCGTAAGGAAAGATGAAAAACCACCATTTGTGACAACATGGATGGACCTTGAGAGTATCACGGTAAGTGAAATAAGTCAAACAGAAAAAGTCAAGAACAATATGATTTCCCTCATATCTGGGACATAAAACAGAAAGCAACAAAAAGACAAACAAGATGAACAAACAAACCAGAACTTACAGACAAGAGTATGGTGGTGACCAGAGAGAAGAGGGTGGAGGTATTGAAGGGTAAAGGGGTCAAATATACGGTGATGGAAGGAGGTGACTTTGGGTGGTGAACGCACAATGCAATATATAGATGAAGTCTTAAAGAATTGTACACCCAAGACCTATATAATTTTATTAACCAATGTCACCTCAATAATTTTTTTAAATAGCACCAAATAGGACCAAGTAATAACTCTAATGTTGGACTTGGGAGAGTTAGCATTTCTCCCAGAGTTACTCTGGTGGTGCAAAGTCATCAACTCCTGAATGTAACTGATACAGGAAACAAAGGAACGGGGCCAAGGTGACGTTTACCGTATCTATTGTGTGTGGGCCCTTTGATGGGGCTTTCATATACATAATCTCACTTAGTCCTTACCACACTCAATAAGACTAGCTCATATTGCAGTTTAGGAAACTGAGGCTGAAAGAGGTTAAGTAGGTAGCCCCATTTCCAAAGCTAAAAAGTGGTCCAATAAGCAGTAAAACAATTGTCTCTTTTATCAATCAATTAAAAATATGTTCAATCCACTCAATTCAACACACATTCACTTTTGGATTCCCTGAGACTTAGCACAAATACAAGGCTCTCTCATGAGAAATCACAGGAGTTTGAAGTTCATTCATTTACTTACACTTCCTTCAATACTATCATTAGTGGTAAATCTGAATACTAGTGTGAAATAGGTCCTATGTTGGTGCAGAAGAGAAGAATTCATTCTACACTGGATGAAAGGTGCTTATGTTGATTTTAAAGCAGTGGCCCAATCTTTTCAATGTAAAAACTTCTTTTGTTTGTCAAAAAGATTTGAGTGTCCCCTCTCCCCCATATTAGTACCTATATGTTGAACATCTTTTTATTGAGGAAATACATATCCACCATAACTTGACAACTATTTGATATTAAATTTTTATTTCAATAACTCATTTACTAATATTGTCTAATCTTGAACCTATATATTAGATATTACATAGAAGAGATGCCTAGAAGGAATTCAGACACATGGCTATAACATAATTCTCTGCCCAAGTATCTATGACCCACAGGTTGAGAACCACTGTTTCAAAGATCAAGAAAGAAGACAAATGTGTGAAATAGGGAGGCACTGATCTTCAGTTCACCTTGGAGAGGATCTAAGGAGATAGTTGCTTTGAAAAGGAAACTACAAAGGGGACTCACTTGGCATTGACTTAGAAAATGTAATTCATGTATTTTATGGGTTTAATTTCCTGGTAGCCTATATTTGTTTCCTGAGCCTGCTGAACAAATTACCACAAACCAGGTGGTTTAAAACAATAGAAATTCATTTTCTCACAGTCTGGAGACCAGAAGTTCAAAATCAAGGTGTCAGCAGGACTACATTCCTCCCCAAGTCTCTAGGGGAGAATCCTTCCTTGCTGCTCACAGCTTCTGGTCATTCAAAGGATTCTATGGCTTGTGGGTGCATCATTTCTGTCTCTGCCTCCGTCTCTGATGGCCTTCTCTTCAATGGTGCCTTCTTTTCCTTTGTTGCTTACAAGGACACTTGTCATTGGATTTAGGTGGGCCCAGATAATTCAGGATGATCTCTTCTTGAGATCTTTAACTTCATTACATCTGCAAAGAACTTATTTCTAAATTAAGTCACATTCACAGGTTCTGGGAGTTAGGATATGGATATATATTTGGGGGTTTCACCATTTGACCCATTACACAGCCCAACACCTCACTTAAAGCCCCTAGTTTAGTACAAGAAAAAAGATGTTGTGTCAAGAGGGTTAGAAAGTAATGGCTTGAGAATTAGGGTGGTGCAGGGGCTGAGCTGAGGGGTCTAAGTGATCACTAAGGCATTCTCAGTTCATCCATCAGCTACATTCTGAGGCCTATAGAAAGGCACCTTGTCTAGAAATATACTTTAAAATGTAAGATAATTTTAGTTGCTTTTTTCTGATTTTAATAGCAATGCATGGTCATTAAAATATTCTTGAAAATATTAACAAATCACCAAAGGAAAATAAAAATAAAAGATGCTAACTATTCTATAACTCAGAGAAGGACCAGCTCTGGTCCTTCTCACTTCTGCTCTCCCTGCCTTGATTCCTCACTACTAGTATCAGACCCCATCAGTTAGACTCCACTAATGTAAGCAAGTTAAACTATTTATGTTTCATTTTTAAACATGTTTATTTTTAAAATATGATATTAACATATCATAACGTGTATAATGCCACTAATATCTATTAGTGGGAAGCCGAGTTTATAAACTTTGATTTCTACAATAATATTTGTATTTTTTTATAAGATGAAACTATTCTTTCATAAAACATTCCATGGCTTGATTGTGGCTTTATAATAACCCTACTCTCTAGTTATATATGTGAGAATATATGCAATCTCATTTCATCATTGCCACAGCCCTCAGAGCTAGGCAGATTCAAATGAAAACAAAAGCGAGGCTTAAAAAACCTAAAGCCAGTTGCTGTGGACAACACAGCAGGCAAGTCGCAGAGCTGGGATTAGAGCCCAGACGGCAGGAGCATGAGGGCAGCGAGCCACCTGGCTTCAGGGATGACAGTCACTGGGGTTTGACTCGACCTGCTCAGGCAATGTATTCATACACTCTCTCGTTCCTCACCTATTCCCTTCACATGCTTACACACATATGTTCTGCCTTCATGTACAGTCTCTCATTTAATTTTTTGGACTCAGTTTACAAAGTAAATTTCTCCATTCTCATTTTACTAAAAAGGAAACAAGTCTTCCCAACCCTCCTAACCCTAGAGATGCGAGGAAGAAACGCTGCAGTGAGTCTGCCCCGGAGCAGCCGAGCAAAGCAGGCTCACAGCCCGGCGCTTGCTTTCCCCCACATTTCCCTCCCTGTCCTGACATTTCCCCCATGGTGGCAAATACAGCTAACTTCTCCTTAGGCCCAGAGGAAGTGTAAAGTAACTGAGTATTAACTTTAAAAAAACGTGCTGATACAAATATGCCATTATTTCATTTAAAATTAAATTTCCTCAGCATATAGCATGTTGTTTCACTGTACTATTAATTGATATGCATTAAAAGTAAGTATCAGGAATATTGTTTTGGTACATTTTCCCAAAGAGTGTGTGTGTGCAAATATATATAAATATATTTTATATTCTTAACTTATAATAATTTATAAATAATTATAGTAATATATATTTATAATATAATTAATACACATTGACAATATGATCAATATATATTAATAATATACACTATATATTAATAATTACTTGTAATATATAATGCTTTCTTATTACATATATATGCTTTTTTCAACCAAACAGTATATTTGGAATATTTTTTAATGTCTCTGATTTTTTTAACTGTATACATGACTGAATACCATTTTCTTTTATAGGATTACCATTATTTGCCCATTTTCATATTGCTAAGCATTTAGGCCACTTTTTTTTCTATTATAAACAATGCAGGAAGGAACATTTTTATACTAATCTTTGTCACCATCTCTGGTTATTTCCTCAGCATAGATTCTCACAATAGATTTATTGCATCAAAAGTTATAATCATTTTAATGCTTTTCATAAAAATTGCAGACCTGCTTTCCAGAAAGTTTACGAATTCACACTTCTATTAGTTCTTATTTTCCTATCCTTGTAAGAACAGAATATTATCTTTTTTTAACTATTTGCTATGGTTGTATGAAGGAAATGATTCTTAGCTTTATTTAGTGTCTTGTATAATTACTGTGGAAGGAGATTTTTAAAGAACTGTTTTTAGTCTTTTGCATGTTCTCTTCCATGATTTGTTCATGTCCTTTGCGACATTTCTTTCTGAGATCTCAGTGTCTTATTGATTTAAACACTCTTCTGTAGGTAGACAGAGTGCTGTTTTAATGCATAAACATGATTTTCACAAGGAAACAGTTAATTCATTTTTTCATGATTATAAAGCATTGCCTGCACTGAATTTGATTTTCTTATATAACATTTTATGAGAAAACATCTTATGATAATGGAGGCCCCAAAGGGCAGTATTATAATATAGACTGCTATTGATAATTTTAGAGATATAATAATAAAATGACAAGTAGCTTAGCCATCTTGAATTCACTCTGAAAGTGTGTAAATTAGACTTTCCTCAAAGAAATTAATTTCAAAGTATATTTTCTAATATTTTAGCCATTACTCTTTTTAACTGAATTATAGAGCATTTGGAGATGGCGATTTAATGGGAGACCATTTCCCTAAGTCTTCTATGTATTCTCCTAAAATTCCAAATGAGCCTTTCACCTTCTGGGTATGGTGATAAGGAATCTCATCCCCCATATTAGTGCCATATTTAGTATACACGCTATCTTTCTTATCAATGATGCTGATTACTGTAATTCTGTATCCTGGGTACTTTTCAAATACAAGACTCAAACTTCCATATACACTCAAGTGTGAGGAGGCCCTGGCAGTGGGACAAGCTAGTTCAGTCAACCTGGGTTACCCATTACTCCCCAGGTTCTTCCCATATGTTTAAGTCTGTCTTTTGCAGTGGAGACACAGAAAATCTCTCTTCTGTTAAAGCATGGAAATAGCAGTGTAAAGTATGAAAACTCCTCCTAGGCTAACAACCTCCATTTCTCAGAAATCAGCAAGAAATTGAACAAAGATTGTCTGGAGGCTTTAGGTACAGAACAAAGGGAGAACATAAGACAGCATCTGGAACAGAACACGGCTGGCAAAATATTGAGAACTTCCCCCAAAAAAGATTCCATCGTGGGGTCACAGAGTGTCAAGTTATAGAAAACAGACCACAGTACAAGGAGTCCTAACTGGGGACCAGCACACAGAAAGGCTGTTCCTTGGGGTTGGGTTAGGGATGGCCCTGGTGGGGGCATCCCCTTAGACACAGCTCCAGGAAGTCTGCTCCTTTTTCATAGGGGCTCAGCATCCACTGTGGCTGAGCTGGCGAGTAAATATGACAAGTGGTTGCAATGGTGACTTTGAACCTGTAAAATACTGAGGTGCTTTTTGAACCATTACAAATATATTTTATTACTATACTTTATATTATGACATGTGGAGTTAAGACTATATTTTTATTTCTAATTCTTTAAACATACTTGGACTCTTGGCCAAAATATTTAATTGCCTAGAACTCCTTCCAGTCATGGGGGAATAATAGATTTTACTGTCTCTTGCTCACATTTTAATCAATTTAAGAGCAAGGGACTTATTTTTCTATTTTCTTTGGTCTCCCAGCAGGTTGAGATTGAAAAGGAATTCTAAATGGCTTGGAAAAGTTAATTCATCTCTGAAAGGTACTAGAGACCAGCTCACTAAGCAGGGGCTGGCCTAGTGTTTCAAATTCTGTGGCAAGAGACTCTCTTGACTTGGTACACCTTGAACTAAGCATACTGTTGGCACTAGTCTTAGTAACAGCACTTATCAATCAAGTCTTTGTGTAGTTGAGTCAATGATTTACCTGGAGCCCATTTCAGGAGCTAAACTTTAACTTCCTTATAGCCCTAGGATCAAGCAGACAGTAAATGATTCCATTATTCTTTGGTTTGGTATGATATTTATGATTGATCTTAACCCTTTGGTGAGAATGTGTTTTATGTCCTCTCATTTGTTTTCTATCTGTTAGGTATGTAAGTTGCAAGATTCTACAGTCACTAACCTTTTCATTAATTATGTTTTCTTGAAAACAAATCTGGGCACATTTAAGGGTTCATTTTTCAAACTTTGTGATCTTTTAAAACACTCTCTTCTGTATGTAAGGAAGTTCTACTTTCAAAATACTAACTTTTAAAAAGCAATAATAACTTTGCAAGAAACACTTTGCTTTTAAAGGTTTATTAAAATGTGTCTCAACTGTTAAAAGAGTAAGCTGACTTTTGATAATGGGCTTGCCCCTAAAACATTGAAAAAAAATTAGCTTATATTTTAGTATGTAAAAGTTGAATTGGGAAAAGGGAAGTAGTTTCTGGAGTATCCTTAGCATTCTCACACCTTTTAAACCACCTCCTAAGGAATATGCTTAAGGACTTGCTCATAATATTTCCTTCATTACTCATGAAAATATTTTCATGGAAACTTCATCATATGACATTACACTTGCCTAAAAATCTTATTTTTGTCTTACAACATTTCACTTTCAGACATGAGCATTTCCAGGGAATTATGGTACGGAGAGAAAATTTAGTATTTTACTTAATGATTACTGTGAACATTTCAGTAGGCAAAATAAATACTTTGACGTTAATTTTGATAGAAAACCCCTATTTACCTTATTATAACTGGAAAATTATACACATGATGATATTTATAAACTGGCTCATTTCAGATTAAATTAAAATGAGCCATTTTGTTCATTAAGCTTATATTTAAGTCCAAAGAAAAGTATTCTGACATTTTATTATGCAGATATTTGTGTTGTCATAATATATGTCTACATTCTGTTAAAAATGGTTGAAAGTCAAGAAGTCTGTCAAAATTAGTCATGTTTTTAACTTCATACTGAACAGTTAGGGTCATAGATAAAAGTTATTATTGATTTGAAGAAATTATTTAAAAATTTAAAAACACACAGATATGAAATTAACCTATGAAACAAATAATTAAAATTATATGAACACATAGCTATATTTTATATAAATATACTCTATAAACACTTAAAAATAAATTCTCCAAGATTACCAAGTAAAGGTTTTCTAATAGTTAGAGATTAGAAGAGAAAAAATATTTTTATAGCTTTTAAAATATTACAAGTTAAATTCAAAATTGGTATCAGTTTATTACCCTTTGATTATTTACCTCCTAGAATCCTTCCCATGTTATCTCAAATTACACCCAGCTCAAGAGAAAGGAAACTTGATTCCAATTACTTCAGGGTAGTGTTGCCTAACTTAAGTAAACTCCAAAGTAGCATAAGGGACTCTAAAGGGGGTGATATTAAAAATAATCAAAATTTTAATCATAGATTAACCTGCAACAAATATAATTTAAGAATAAAATTATACTGAAATAGCTTTTGAACATTCTTCACTACACAGCTCTGGACTATAGAAAATCCAGTGACATATAAGTCAACCTGAGGCACAGGAATAAAGAAAAGAGGTGATGGCCTTAGGCAGTGAGTGAAGCATAGAGCATACTGTGGTAAGTTTCTTATACTATACAGGGGATTGTATAATATAACTTAGAGACAGACTGTAATAAATTAAATATGAATACTATAAGCCCTAAAGCAATGACTAAAATAAGCCAAATCCAAAGAGTTATAGCTAATGAGTCAAAATGAGAAAAAATAAACAAAACTACGCAATTAATCTAAAACAACACAGGAAACAAAGGGCAAGTTGGCAGATTAAACTCAACATTTTGTCAATAATTATATTAAATGTAAATGGTTTAAGGACCCCAATTAAAAGGCAGAGATTGTAGGTGTTGATTAAAATAAAAGACACAACTCTATGTTGACCAGAAACTCATTTTAAATAAAAAGACACATAGGTTTAAAGTAAAAGTATAGAAGAACATTTGAACTCATATATTGCTGGTGGGATAAAAAATGTTATAGCCACTTGAAAAACAGTCTAGCAATTTCTTATAAAGTTAAACATACAATTATTATATGTCCCAATGATTATACTCCTAGGCATTTATAAAAGAAATAAAAATTCACATTCATGAAAAAGAGTAAGTGAATGTTTATAGCAATTATAGTAAATTAAACATATTCCTCCAAACTGAAAATAAACCAAGTGTCCTTTATCAGGTAAATGGATAAATGAATGGTGGTATATCCATATAAAAGAATGCTAACCAGCAAATTAAATCCATAATGAGACATTACTATATACCTATTTAAATTGCTAAAATTAAATACAGATCATGCCACATTTTTTAAAATCCTCACCAGAGGATAGGCTCTTCATTGATTTTAGAGAGAGAGGTAGAGGGAGAGAGAGGGAGCGAAGCATCAACGTGATAGAGAAACAATTGGTTGTCTCCAGTATGTGCCCCAACCAGGAACTGAACCATTGAACCCACACCATTTGGTGTACAGGGTGACGCTACAACAAACTGTGCCACCTGGCCAGGGCTGGGTCATACAAAATTTTGATGAGAATGTGTAGCAAGTAATTTTCTACAATATGTATTTAGTTGGATGATAAATGGTATAAACATGTTGGCAAACAGTTTGGCAATGTCTTAAAAATATAAGCATGCACCTGATATATCACTTGGCCATTTCACTCTTAGGAAATTACTTAAGAGCAATGGTCTTACAGAAAATTGTACATGGTTGTGATGGTTTTATAGTCTTATACATATGTCAAAACATATCAAATTGTACTTGTTAAATGTGTGCAGTATATGTTATGTCAAGTATGCCTCAAGGCTTTAAAATTAAGGAAATCATAAAATCTTGAAAAGTACCTTGTGGGATACAGTTAATGCAGTGCTAAGGAGGTAATTTGTAGTCTTAAATAAAAACATTATAAAAGAAAAATGCTAAATATCAGTGATCTAAGCATACATCTCAAGACCTTAAAGAAGAGCTAATTGAAAACAACTGGTCAATTGATATCCAGATAGAAAAATGATATCGTAGGTCAGGAATTAAGGCAGAGTTTGTTTGGGCAATTTTTCTGTTCCATGCAGCATCTCCTGGGTTAGATCACCTGTAGTTAATTGATGCACTTCCAAGGTGACTCACATTGCTGACAAGTGGTTTATTGTTGCCAGCAGAGAGCTCAGTCAAGGGTTTTGTCTGTGAGCACATGAGTCTTTCCATGGGGCTGCTTGGGCTTTCTCACAGCATGGTGGTTGGCTTCTAGGAAGAAGGGTTTCAACAGACAGAAGGTAGAAGATGCTAATGTCTTAAAGCCTGGGTTCAGAAACTGGTACTGTATTACATCTCCATTCTTTTGGTCACAGAGCCCATCTACATTCAAGGGAAGGGGAGCTGGGAGCTCCAACACCATCTATCAATGAAAGTCATGTCAAATAATTTGTGACCATTGTTAATCTTTCACATCTGAAGTCCCACAGGAGAATTTCTCTCTGTTCTTCTGCCTCATCCTCAGCCTTCAGTGAACAATTTCCATGTACTCAGTGAAGGCAAATGAGAAAGGCTTGGCAGATGGGTACAGATATCACTTTTTTGGGGGCTCCTTGTGATTCTAATCTGTCATCCCAGCCCTCACCTGATCACTAAAAGTACAGAGAAAGGTTGGCTGATTTCTTTTTACTGGTGTATGTCAGATTCCTTTTTCTACTGTGGCTCCACTAGTGAGGAAAATAGTCATGGGTTTCTCCTCTATTATGAATGGTTTGTCAGTTTCTCCTCTATTATGAATTTAGTTCATTTAGTTTAAGTTGCATCTTTAACTCTGATTTTAATTTTAATTTTAATTTTACAAAGCTCTAATTTTGTTGCTTATTTGACTATTTTCACTGTTGGGGATTACAGTGACAATCTCTAATGACTTTCTAAATTTTAAACAGAAGCAGTAATGACCCCTAAATTCTTAACTTATTATACTGTGTTTTTCTTCTTTCTGGTTTGCTCTAGAAGTTTTTAAGACCATAATTTTCCTTCAACATAAAGCTATGAAAGTATTCCATAATAATTATTGTATTCTCAGGATTACTTTTCTTAAATATTGGATTAGTCAATATAGGTTAGAGGGAATGATCCCTTTAACTAGACCAGGAGGCTTTCTCTAATATCTCAATTTTATTTGTTCTATTTACAAAACACACCATATATTTTTTTCAAAAAATTAGTTCTTGTACATAGCTATATAACTCATGCTGATTTGGAGTTTCTCTTTGAAATAAAATTAAAATTACTTTTGCACTTTTACTCTGAATCCAGAGTCACATTTTATCTTTGAAGTCATTCCATTTGCGAGAAGTTGATTCTCACCTCTCTTTTCCTCATAAGTCTTCATTTACTTATGATCTCAGTTATGATCATCATAAAAATTGGAATGCCTACAAGGACAGGGTCTCATAGAAGTTAGGACAGAATAACATTTCTGTACTTATATTTCCAAACTGAGTTAAGAAAAGAAAGCTCTAAAGGAATGTGATTCATTATTTCAAAGTAAGAGAGTGGTTGATTGACCCCTACAATGATCTTTTTGCAAAATAACCTATCACAATATAGAAATGTCTCAGAAATAAACCTCCAATTTTCTTCCTTTTTGCCAGCAAATGGGCCCCTCTGTATGTGCCCAAGTTTCCAAACAAAACTCCTCCCGAGCGGCCAGGAGGAGCGCCAGGCCGTGCCACCATCCGATTCAGGGCCAAAGAGGCAACAGAAAGCCCCATGGGCTCCCCCAGGCCACCCGTGGCGCACTGCTGTCACCCTGCTGCCGCGGGGCGTGGAGGACTGAAGGTGGGCTGTCCCTGTTCACCGAGCTCTTTCCAAGGAGAGCGAGGTGTCTTCCTTTTCAAGTGGGTGCCAAATATGCTGCACTTGTACTTTGCCCCAATCTGAATGGAGATGTCCTGGTCACTTTTCCCCTGTGTCGATGCTCGAGGAAAAGTTATGCCTGTGAGAGAATCCAACGGATATAAAATTTGTCTTCGCTGGGACTATTGTGGCAATTCCGTTTTTCAGTAAGGACTGCTACCTGAGAGAAGTCTTGCAAATTACCAGGTCGGCTTGGCTGTGTAAGCAGCTCCTCCAGCCAGCCACATACTTTCCTGAAATCTCTCCTCAAGGCGAGGACATGTGTGTGGTGTGTGTGTGTGTGTGTGTGTGTGTGTGTGTGTGTGTGTGTGTGTGTGCAAGTGTGAGGTTGAGAGGAGCTGTGTTATGGAAACAGCTGGATAGTGAAGAGAAGGTGACAGGGAGAAAGAGAAGAAGGTACCACATTTCTTTAAGGGCCTTCTGCCTGCAGCCGGTAGTTAGCTCTCGATTCCACATTCCATCCATCTTCCAAGAGCAGTTCAAGATTCACCTCGATCCTGCACTTTTCCCTCTTGGCCACTGTCCACTCTGATGTCCAAGTCCTTAATCACATTTACATTCCCTATTCATCTTAGCACTTAATTTGTACCATTCAAAACAGTCCCTGTGTGAGTCTTTTTTAGTCTGCCTTGCTTATTTTTGCTTTCGTGCCTTTGCTTTTGGTGTCAAATTAAAAAAAATCATCACCAAGCCTATGTCAAAAAGCTTGCTGCTTTTAGGGTTCAGGTTGTAAGTTCAAGTCTTTAATCCATTTTGAGTTGGTTTTTAGTGTATGGTATAAAATCGTTGTACAGTTTTTCTTTTCTTTTTTTTGCATTAATAAAAGTGGTTCAAGACTGTAGATTTTGCTTTCCTTCAGATAATCCTAATGTTAGGGGAGGTTCCTTGTTTTTTTTTTTTTTTGGTCCCATCATTCCATGATGGAAAGGATGAAAAGAGAGACTCTATAAACACAGCCAAGCCTGGACCTAGACACGTGGGTGTCTCCAGACTAAGAATTTGGTACCATTTCAAAATGAATTTTTAAATATTTATTTAAAATTTACTTGAAGGGGCAGGGAGACTCTGACTTCCAATTAATAAAAATGTACACAGAAATAAATTTGCTTATTGATTCAGTCTGCTGCCCAACGCAGGGTCAAAGTCTGGAAAAAATAGTAGACAGAAGTTTCCTACTTTCCTATAGCTCCTAGTCTCTCTTCTGTTCTTTTGCAATTATCTAAACCAGACAACTTCTTGGCAAGCTTATTAAAGATTTAGATAATGAAGGAAACTCCTCAATACTGTGAATAGTATTGTGCTGTACAATTTTTTGATCTCAGAATGTCAGCTGCCAGCAAGTGCTGCCTTTTGGCTGACTGCAAGTGCATGTGCACGTTGCAAAATTATTCAATAGGGGCATGTCCATGCTAGTGAGGGCTCTCGACATTCCCATCTGAATTTATACAAATTTGTATTTCTGCAGTTACATAAAAAGCCACTTGGGAAAGTCTGAATCAGCAAGCATCTTATTTTTAATTTATTCCATGGATACTTTAATGGCCCCATGTCAGTGCACAGTCTAGTTGGCCTCCTCCTCGTCAGCTTCTGTACCCACCATCTGGCAACTCCTATTCCCAGTGACTATCTTCTCCCCAGAACCAGTCATGCTGCCTGCTGCATTGTACATTTAATTTGCCTTTTAAAAATGTGACTTTTTATTTTATTTTCCTCTTTATTAATTGTTGATATATGAGAAGCAAAAAAAAAGTCATTATGAAAAGCATAAGCTTAGGAATCAGATGTGGCAGCACATTCTGAATTTGCCACCCCTAAGAATCTTGACAAATCATTTAGCCTCCCAGACCTCAGCTTTTATCATATGTAAACTAGAGATAATAATAACCCCTTTGCAGAGGTGTTGGGAGCATTAGCAACAATTAATCTTACTGCTTAATTGTGCTCATTGCACAAATAGTTTTACTGCCCTTTGAGAATGATAACTAAATTTATTGCTAACAGGTATGATAAAAGTTTTAGTTCAGTCTTTGACACACACTGAATTATATGGAGAAGACTTAAAGTTATTAAAAGCTCAAACAATTAATATTTTTGGAAAATAATTATTTATCTATTAATTCATTATGTTGGGCTCTATTAAGTACCAAATACTTGAAGTTTTACTATTATTATTAACTGAAATTCACATTTACATTAGTGTTCACTCTTTGTGCTGTATAGTTCTATGGATTTTGACAAATGTATAATGCCTGTATCCACTATTATAGTACCAAACAGAGTTGTCTTACTGCCCGAAAATCCCCTGAGCTTGGCTATAGGTTTTTCATAGATACCCTTGATCAGATTGAGGAAGTTCCCTATCTTTTTTGTTTTTGAGGAGTTTTACCATAAACGGGTATTGAAGTTTGTTAAATGCATTTTCTACATTAAAGTGACCATATGAGATACTTTGGGCCTTCATTCTGTTAATATAGTGATTTATATTGATTGATTTCCAAATGGTAAACCAATATTGCACTCCAGGTAAACCTCACTTGGTCATATTGTATTATGATTCTGATATATTGCGGAATTTTCTTTGCTAAAATTTTGCTAAGAATTTTTATGATTTATGCCTGAGGAATTTTAAAAATTGTTTTCTTAGGTTTTTCTCTGGATTGGGTATGAGGGTAACATTGATCCATAAAATGAGTTGGGAAATATTTCTATCTCCACTCTTTTCTGAGTTTGTATAGAATTGGTATGATGTAAACAAAGAAGTTTATACTATTCCTTTATCCTCTTAATGCATTTATAATCTTTATGATGTCCCCTCTTTTATATACATACTAAATATTTTTCCACTTTGTTATTTTCAACAGTCTTTGTCTTAATACAGTTGAATCTTGGTTGTTTACCCAGTCTGACGATCTTTGCCTTCTAATCAGTGTTTATGTACAATTGTGTAATTCTTGCTATGTTGAGTTTAAGCTATTTTCTGTTTGTATCATGTATTCTTTTGTTTTGCTTCTTTTTCTGTCATATTCTAGATTAATCAAGTATTTATTATTGTTTCATTTATATATTCTTCTTGCTTTTAAGCTGTATTTCTGTTTTTATTTCCAGTAGCTGGTCTTGTGGTTACAATATGAGTCATTAACTTATCACAGTTCAACTTAGCTTAAAATGTTATCTCTTCACATACCTGTAAGAACCTTACAGCATTTACCCTCCATTCTTTGTGCTTGCTGTCATACTTTTACTTTTATCTATGTTAAAATCAAGCACTTCATAGTCATTTTCAAACAGTTGTCTTATAAAGAGATTAAGATACTAACTAAAGAAGCCTTTTTATATTTTTCCACAAATTTACTATATTTGGTGCTCATCATTTCCTTTGCAATATCCAAGCTTTTTTTCATATCAGTTATACTCTAGATTGAAGAACATCTTTTAATATTTATTTTTTTGTTTTATAGGTCTGTTAGTTATAAATGCTGTCATTGTCAGCTATTCTTTATTTTAAAAATGTCTTTATTTTGCCTCATTTTTGCAGGATACTTTTGCAGGAAATTTTAGGTTGAAAGTTTATTTCCCCCACAGCAATTAAAATATGGCATTCCATTATATTCTAGCTTGCACTGTCTGTGATAAGGCATAAGGACTTATTCTTTTTTAAAAATAGGTTTAATCTTTATTGTTGAAAGTATACAGATGTCCCCCATTTCCTCTCACCATTGCCCCCCTCTGCCCCACTCTCCCTCAGGCCTTCCCCACACTATCCTGTGTCCATGGGCTCTGCATATGTGCATATAATTCTTTGATTAAACTCTTCCCACCCTCCCCCCTTCCCTCTGAAATAGTAAGCACTTATTCTTACTGTTCCTCTGTATGTGTTGTTTTTTTCTCTGGTTGCTTTTAAATTTTCCTCTTATCTTAGATATTTTATTAATTTAATTACAATGTAACTTATGGCTTTTTTGCTTATTTTTCTTTAGATTTGTCAAGGTTTTCAATTCTGTACGTTAATATTTACATTAAAATTTGAAAAACATCTTAGTAATAATTTTTTTAAACTTTTAAAAATCTTTTGCCTTGACCTGTCACTCCTCTCCTCGGACTCCAAACACACATATGTTAGATTGCTCAATATTGTCTTGCAAGTCAGTGTCTCTATTTCTTCTTCAGTCATTTTTCCTCTGTGTGCTTTATTTTGTAAAGTTTATATTGGACAATTTTCAAGGACAATGATACCTCCTTTTGGAGTGCCCTATATTCTATTAAGGACATTTATATATTTTTCATTTCATATGTTATATTTTTGGCTCTAGAGTGTTTTTTCTTTTTCTTTTGCTATATCCCTCTCTCCTCCCTCCTGAAATTTCCCACCTATTCTCTCATTTTACTTATTTTTTCTTTCCTTTCAAAAATGTTTTTCTCCTAAATTCTACATCTGCAGCATCAGTGGACCTTTTCCATTTATTATTTTTTTCCTGGTTATGGATATTATCCTGCTTTTTCGTATAAATCAGTAATTTATCTGATCATATGTTGAACATTGAGGATGCTACTTTCTTGTGGTCATTCTTTTCTTTCTTTGAATAGTGCTATATTTTATTTGGAAAATTAGTTCACTTATTGGAGGATCAGGTTAACCTCAGCAAGGCTTGGTTTTGTGGAGGCTATTCTAGGATCACCTTTATGCAAGGTTACAGTAGCCCTATTCCATGATATGTTCTTTGTAAGGTCCCAACGGAATGCTCAGGGTATTGGGAAAGGTCATTCCATTCTGGTTGGTTGGTTGGTTGGCGCTCCAGCATGTCTCAGCATTGTGCAAGCTCCAGGATCTCTACCCAACTCACAACCCTTCAGTAGCTATTATCCTAGACCTTCAGGATCTCAAACTGATAGGCACAGCTTGCTATTTAGGGGTGTTCCCTTCAAATTCCACCTCCGTTGCAGCCCTGAATTTCTATCTCACCCAGAAAGATGGTTGCTCTCAGAATGGTCTGAACTTCCCTGAGCCACAGTTAGTAAGGTTCCCTGAGGTAGTAGGTATGGTGAATGCGGAGCTCACCTCTTGTGTTCGCCTCCTCGCAAAGATCACACACAGCTTGCGCTGTCTAGTGTCCAGTTCCTGAACATAATTGCTTTAAAATGCTTTATTTATTAGTATCTAGGACAAAGAATATAAGTCTCATTTTGACTCATTTTTATATTATGATTGGAAATGGAAGGCTTTACAAAGCATTATTAAAAATACAATTAATATTAAAAAGTTTGATAGGGGAGGAAACAAGATGGCGGCGTAGGTAACAGCGGCACCCACCGCCTCCCGCAACCACATCAAAATTACAACTAAAATACAGAACCACCATCACTCAGAGCCTCCTGAGATCTGGCTGCACAGAAGCCCTACGACCAGGGAATTGAAGAAGCACCGAGACCAGAGGGGGGAGACGCGGGCAGATCGGGGCTGAACTGGAGACGTGCCGCAGGCCCACACCCGGTGCCGCGGTTTAAACCCGGGAGAGACATCTCGGCCGTGGAGGTTTCCCGGAGGAGGGCGGGGTCCCAGCCCCCAGCCCAGGGCTCCAGGGCCGGGAAGAAATGTCCCCACAACCCAGGGCTGTGAAACCAGCGGGGACTGTCGCTGAGGGTCGCAGAGGCCGCGGGAGCCCCAGCAGCTCCTCTAAAGGGCCCGCGCACGGACTCACTCAGACGCTCCCTCTGAGCCCAGCGCCGGGCAGCGGCTTGGAGGGAACGAGAGACACTCGGGGAGGAACTAACCTGCCTGGAATCCGGGAGAGGTGGAGGGGTGGCTTCCTCCCAGGCAGAAGGGCTGGCGGAGGCCATGGCTCCTTTGGCGAGTCCTCCGCGCACACAGCCGGCAGCCAGACGCCATATTTGAATGGCCAGCACCTGACTCACACCTTTGGCCCCGCCCCGTGATTCCCGGAGGCCCCGCCCCTCCCCACCTGCAGCTCATCCAGGCCATTTCCAGGGGCTTTTCCGTGCAAGGGGCCTCTCAAGCCTCCTGCTTAGGACTTTTCTAAAATCTCTCAAACAAGCAGCAGCGTGCCCCATACAGCTTGATAAGTGGTCCCAGGCCTGGCACTAGCTGCAGCTGCATTGGCTCATGGCTTGGCCTCCCCTGGACACCTCCAAGCCCAGCACAAGTAGCAGCCAACTACGGTTTGCTGTGTAGCTCGTGTTGGGTGGCCCTGGGCAAGGCACTGGCACAGGCTAACTTTGCACCTCCCCGGAGGCCCCAGAGACAGTGCACCTGGTGGTCAGACTCGGCCACACTGGATTACAACCCTACCACATCCACGAGTGACACACTCAAGGGGAGCACTTGGTGAACACCAAAGCTCCACTGAAGTAAATCCTGATCCATAAGGGTGTCTCCAGCACAGCAGCTCTTGGCTGTAGTTGCAGCTGGTCCTCACAGCTGATTGGTCTGGGTGTCAGGTCCTCCCAGTGACGCCAACAGCAACCAAGGCTCAACTACAACAGGACAGTGCACACAGCCCACACAGGGGAGCACCTAGAAGGCCCAGCTCACGTGACTGGGGAGGCTCAGCCACTGGACCCTACAGGACACCTACTACACAAAGCCACTCTACAAATTCCAGGAGACACAACAGCTCTACCTAATACAAAAAAACAAACACCAGGAAGCAGCTAAAATGTGGAGGCAAAGAAACATGTCACAAAGGAAAGAACAGAAGAAATCTCCAGAAAAGGCACTAAATGAAATAGATCCAAGCAAGCTAACAGATACAGAGTTCAGAATAATGGTTGTAAGGATGATCAAGGATATTAGTAAGAGTATGATGAAAATAATTGAGAAAATCGATGACATAATGAAGTACCAATTTTAAATGAAGGCTACACAAACTGAAATGAAGAATAATTTACAGGGAATCAACAGTAGAGTAGAGGACGCTGAGAATCAAATCAGCAATTTGGAACATGAAGAAACAAAACACACCCAACCAGAAGAGAAAAAAAAAAAAAAAGAATCCAGAAATATGAAGATAATGAAGATAGTGTAAGGAGTCTCTGGGACAACTTCAAGAAGCCCAATATTTGTATTATTAGGGTGCCAGAAGGAGAGGAAAGAACAAGAAATTGAAAACCTATTTGAAAACATTATGACAGAAAACTTCCCCTACCTGGGGCAAGAAATCGACTTACAAGTCCAGGGAGCACAGAGGGTCCCAAACAAGAGGAACCCAAAGAGGCCCATAGCAAGACACATCATAATTAAAATGCTAAAGGTTAAAGACAAAGAGAGAATCTTAAAAGCAGCAAGAGAAAAGCAGTTAGTTACCTACAAGGGAGCATCCATACAACTGTCAGCTGATTTCTCAACAGAAACTTTGCAGGCCAGAAGGGAGTGGCAAGAAATATTCAAAGTGATGAAAAACATGGAACTACAACCAAGATTGCTGTACCCAGCAAAGCTATCATTTAGAATTGAAGGTCAGATAAAGAGCTTCACAGACAAGGAAAAACTAAAGGAGTTCATCACCATCAAACCAGCACTACAGGAAATGTTGAAGGGTCTTTAAGAAGAAGCTAATGAACAAAAGAATCTGACAAACTAAATAGATCCAGAGACATTGACACATGCAACAGACGGTCATATTTCAGAGGGAAGAGGGAAGTGGGGTGGAGGGTGGGAAGTGATTAACCAAAAAAGTTATATGCATATATGCATAACCCATGGACACAGTCAATGACGGGTGAAGTCTTGGAGAGGGGGTGGGAGCGAGGTGGAGGGGGTCAGTTGGGAGGAAAAAATGGGACACCTGTAATACTTTCAACAATAAAGATAAATTTGAAAAAAGTTTGATAAAAATTGCTTTTTAACAACACACCTTAAAAATAGTTTCATATGCACATATATGAACCATCTCATTTTTTATCATAGTTGCATTATATTTTATTGAATGTTTTTATTTCATTTTATCTAAATATCCCTTTAATAGATATTTGGTTATTTTTTGCTATTTTAGACAATAAGAAAATGAAAATTCTTACACACAGCCTTTGGACTGTTTATGTGAATATAAGAGTAGACAACATTTAAAATGTTTATAGATAATAACAAAGTACCCTGAGAATGCCGTTCTACACTCCTTCTAGCAGTGTAGGAAAATTGTTGTTTCTCATCCCTTATTATATGACAATGTTCTAAAAGTAAGTGAGGGGGTAAAATTCTCTACTTTCATTTCTATCAATGGAAACTTCCCAGTGAGATTTTAAACAGACTCTTTTTGTGATTTCCCTAGCAGCAACTTTCAGTGCCGGGAACATATGAATTTAGTAAACAATTACTGAATTAATTGAATGGACATAGTAGATTTTCATACTTAAAAAAGCAAGTCAGAGCATTTACATTATTAGGAAGACTGAGAAAATAAAGAGCTTTGACACCAAAATGGTTAATAAAAGTTAAGAGACACTAGTGACAAAGAGCAACCCCAGATGGAGTTCCATGGGGGGCTATCAGACCAACTGGCTGAAGTTTTATAAATCTAAACCCTGCTCTATATTTAACCACTATTTCCTGATTATTTGCTCCCGTCTCTGCAGTGGTTTGGAATCCTGAGAGGCATGTTTACACAACTGGTTGGAAATGAGAGATTAGGTGAGTTAGATCAAACACCTCTTCCCTGTGATCAAGGGGAGGAAGCTGGGACCTTTTCAAAACACACTCTCTAGATTAGCCATACAGTTTGGGGCTTGTTCTATGTGGAGAGCACAACAGCTCCTTTATGGACTTTCTTATGTCCACTTAGAGCCTTGAAGAAATTAAGTACAGAAATAGAAAAGAAACATAAAAAGGAAAAGAAGACAAGGTGGGTCACAGAGTCTAAATAGTTAATACAAATAACACCAACACACCTGGAGTCAATGCCCAAAATTGTACTTTATTTCTAGTTACAGCGAAATCTAACAAAAAATTGTAAGCAGAATTACTCAAATATTAAAGAGAAAAATACTCATGAAAAAAGGTATGCGTCGTTTGAGCAAATCATCACATTTCTCTGGGTCTTTTATTCCTTTATGTATAATTTTAAGAGCACTAAGTTCTTTTCTGTTGTTATTGTTGAAAAAAGCAAGCTATAGGGAAGAAGGGGACTTTGAGCTGATTCTTGAGCAATGAGTAAAACTTGCTGGTTAAACAGGAAAGGAAGAATATTCCCGGCAGGAAAGAGCATCCTTTTCAGGAGGCTCCCCTATACCTCCCCAGGCAGAGTTAATCCCTTCTTCCTCTAAGTTTTTGCTGTACACTTATTTCTGATATCAGGATCCACTTGTCTGCACCCCCCCATATGTCTGCACTCCCAACATCTAGCCCTGGGCCATGCACAGGTGATCTGTCACTGAACATTTTATAAATAAAGTCATGGACTGGTGAAACAGAAGGGTGCTTGGTAAAGACTAAGCCTGTTGTTTTGGCACAGTGCTGGATGGTATGGGGCGAATATTAAGTACTTAAGAGATGATCCAACAATTTATATTTTATGTGTAGGGTCACCCTTAAACATATCACACAGTTCTGTGAGGTAGAACTGTCCTCAGACTACAAGCAAATAGGAACTGAGAAGGGAAACGATGGTTTGGGGAAATTGCAGAAGACTCTGCAGAAAAGCGGACTGACAGACAGACTGAGAAACGGGTAAGGCTGCGAGGAGGGAGGGAGGGAGGGAGGTCTCCAGGGTTCGCGAGCAGAGGGGAAGGTGCAGGAGCGCGCGGGGTGTGAAGGGACAGGCGGGGGTGCGCTCCTGCGTGGAGTGAGCCTTTCCAGGGGATCAAGGGGAATGAGCTGGGCAGATGGGATCTTACCCAATAGCGAAGGCCACAAAGTCAGGCAAAAGCTTTGTGCTTCATCGGGAATTCTGGGGAAGGAAGTGAGAGATGACAGCGCAGTTTAAGAATGCCTGGTAGCCATCCAGCGGTGACGGCCAACGGCTTCTGAGGAACCTGATGGCAGAGAGTGAGTCTTACTCATTCTGTGACCGACACACAGCACATCATAAAGTTTTAAGTATCCTCCTGCCTATGATCTCCCCATCAACTGACAAGGAATAAAGAGGCTATGGAAGTAACTCAGGCAAAAGGTGGCTACAGCCATGAATATGGTGGTCCCCGTGTAAATGGATGAAAGGGCAAAGCTCAGTGACATTTCCAAGGGATAAATAATATATCCTTTTGACAGATTGGAAATGATGGATGAAGAGTTTCAAAACGATGTTTGGATTTCTTTGCCTGAAGAAATGACGGTAGCACTATATGAAATAAGAAGGAGCTCGATTTCAGGTTTGAGGGAGAGAAAGAGTTTGGGGGACAGAGGTGTTGTAATTGGCGGGCCAACCTGACATCCAAGTTGAAAATTCCTCACGGGCATTTGGAAACTTGAAACTGGAATGGTAAGTGAGAAGGCAAGACTGAGGGTTGTTTCAGTGAGAGTGGGAAATGGAGAAGAAACAAAGCGAGGCTTTGGGGAAAAGATATCAGGCCTTCAACACGGTTTCCAAGAATGTTGAGGAGTGTCTAATATACGCGTGAAAGCCTGGAAATAGTGGTCAAAGAGCAAGCACAGCCTGGGTCCTCACTGGAAAAAGGCTCCCGTGTCTGCGGTCGCTTTCCTGTTGCGAAGGTGTAAGGGCTCAGAGAGATTCCTGCCCCTCAGCATGTGGCGTGATAACTGAGGCTGGGAAGGAAGTGTGCTCAGAGGTCACCTGGAGTCCCTTCCTCTGGGCTTCCCCAGCCCGCACATTCATCACCAGCAGGAAGCATAAGGCAGCGCTCACGCACCCGGCGGGCTTTACTGTGCTCTCTGTGCTGCTGAAGAGACGGATGCGTTTCCCGTTGCTTGGGAGACTTGCCTGGAGTTACTCATTCTGTGTGGCAATGCGCGGAAAGGACAGATTGGAATTTTCTAGACAAAACTTTGGAATGTTTTATGTCGCACCAACTCTCATGCTGTTTGCTAATTCCCTTGCCTTTCTTAGTCACATTTCCCAAACTATGTTTTAAGTCTATTTGGAATGTTCCTGGAGGATAGAGAAGATTGATAGCTTTGCTTTCGCTCAAAAAACATTTAGGAGTTTCAGAGATCTTTATTTCCAACACGCCATAGAACATCTCATCTGGCCTTTCATATAAAAGACACCACAAACAGCCCTTGCACAACTTCTGACTGCAGGGGAATGATCAAATTGGGAAGCAGCCTGTGCTTCAGACACAAATAGGGAATTTATATATTAGCCAGGAAAATTTCCAGAAATGTTGGCAAATGTCCATTGCTAACAGAAAACAAATGAAAATAGTAATTGAATATTTCTATAGAGGTGTGGCTTTCAAACATTTCTGAGGGCGATCTAGAGTAAGAAATGCATTTTATGTCATGACTCAGCTCTGTATATGCATGTGCATGTGCACACGCACACGCGCGCACACACACACACACACACACACACACCACATTCAACTAAGAAAAAGTTTGAAGAAATAATACTTATCCTTGCTATCTGGGAATTGCCCTATTCTATTCTATTCTATTCTATTCTATTCTATTCTATTCTATTCTATTCTATTCTATTCTATTCTTCTATTCTATTCTTTCTATTATTTTATTCTATTTTATTCCATCTCATCCCATTTTGCCCCATCTCAGTAAAAATAATGCTTGTTGCAACTTATTAAAATTATTTGGTAACTGAAGGCTGAAAAACACTGCAAAACCATTTTTAGACCCATAGAAACAAACCTGTTTGTTTTGAACTTGGAAATAGGCTATATTTTCTCATCCTTTATAGATCACCTTTGCATTCCCTCTTCCCAGATCATCAATTAGTCTTATTCAGAGGAGAAAGAGGGCTGGGATGTGGGCAGTTTTGTTTGCACAGCTATCTTCAAGGAGAAATTCTTGCTATCAGGTCATTTATAGCAATCACCACCCCTCCATTCTTGACCCCCATTGCTACCTGGTAAATTCAGTAGTGACTCTGTCCCCCTATCCCATACAACCTTTATATACATTGCAGAACAACGTTCCCACACTCTGTGCCAAATGATGGTGTTTATTTATTTATTTTTTAAAAATTATTTTTAGAAAGAGAGGAGAGGAGAGAGAAACATCAATGTGAGAGCAACACACCATCAGCTGCCTCCTGCACACCCTGCACTGGGGATCAAGCCCACAACCGGGGCTTGTGCCCCGACTGGGATTTGAACAGGTAAACCCCAGTGCCCAGGGTGATGTCCAACCAACTGAGACACACCGGCCAGGGCTGATGGTATTTATTTTGCCAACCTCTTAGACAAATAGCTCCATTGACTCAAGAAGCAGAGGAGTCTAAGATGGGACAAGAGCCGTGGCGGGCCCAGAATTTCTATTAGAAAGGACCTCGGGGCAGCCATCTGGTTGGAAGTTGCCCAGGGGGCTTGTCCTAACCTGTATTTTTATAACTAGATTACATATATATCTGAGAAGGCCTATTGTGTTGGGAGGCTAGTCCTCTCAAACCTCCTTATGGCAGAGTCAAGAAACTAGGTAAAGTCACTGGAGGGAAACTAGCCTGAATTAGACTATTTTTATTTTAAAGAAATGTTTTCTTAGGACCGTCACTTGGTTTGCAACATGCTAGCAAACAGAATGATATAATATATATATATTTCGAGGATTTACATGAAGGGTAGAAGAGAGTGAACCCAACAATTCTACCCCTAGGTGTATACCCAAGAAAATGGAAAACGTATGTCCACACAAAATCTTGGACACAAATGTTCATAGCAGCATTATTCATAACAGCCCAAAAGTGTAAACAATCCAAGTGTCCATCACCTGATTAATAAACAAAATGTGGTATATCTGTACCATGGAATAGTTTTTAGGTATAAAAATAAATGATATACTGATACATGCTACATCATGGGTGAACCTTGAGAACATGTTAAGTGAAAGAAGCCAGACATAAATGGACACTGTTGCATAATTCCATTTATATGAAATGTCCAGGATAAGGAAATCTATACAGATAGAAAGTAGATTAGTGGGTTACAGGGGATGGCAAAAGGGGAAAAGTGGAGCTAACTGCTATTGGGTATAGGGTTTCTTTTAGCGATGATGAAGAAGTTCTGGAATTAAATAGCAGTGGTGGTTGTATGACACAGAAATTATACTAAAATCCACTGACCTGTATACTTTAAGTGGTGAATTTTATGTTGTATGAAGTACATCTCAATAAAAAATACTACCAAGAAAAAAAGTTAGGTAAATTCTAGTTTATCTTCTGCATTATTACAATGGCTATTACATGGATTCGTGTCTTTAAAGATCATAAAATAATTTGTTCTTTTATGTAGGTTAATTTAATAAAAAATATGTTTTTGCTATTATTTAATTTTTCAAACTCTTACCTGTTACATTACCACAAATTCTAAATTAGAAAATCTTGACTAAAGTAAAATTTACTGGTGGATATAACTCATCTACTCTAAGCAGTGTGGGAAGATGTTCTTTATCATTTATTGAATGACTGGTTTTTGCATGATACCATGCTAAGTGTTCAAGAAACAAAGAGGTCACTAAATTGTGATCTCTGTTCTAAAGAGCCATTCAGCTCATCTGGGAGACAGGATGTGGCACAAAAGTACCCACCTAAAAGAGGGAAGACGACGGGCCAAGCTAAATGCAAGGTCCAATGGTGAACACGATAGGCATTAAGAAGAGGGGGAAGATAGCCTCCTGGGGGAGATAGGTCTTTGGATGTAAAAGAGAAAGATGTCTGGGCAAAGAAAAGAAGAGCAAAAGCTCAGGGACTGGAAAGCTGTGGAGCATTTGCTTATTACCTGGCCTCTGTGGAAATCAAGGCAATTTCCTCTCACCATCATTATTTTTCTAATATTCTATTAGGGTCTCTGAGTATCTATTCTGTTTTAGAGTTAGGACGACCAAGGCACTGAGGTTTTAGGAGCGCTCAGTTAAAAGAAAAATAAACTATAGTACATTAAAGAGTTTTTTGAAAAAAGAAAAAAAAAAGATTTGTGGTTTTCCTTGGAAAAGATGTTCTCTCGCTTCCCAGGCTCCAGACAGCTTTTGGTAAGATATGTCCCTAAAGGGAAAATTTAAGTTGTTTTTAAAGCATCAAATTTTCATTAGAACTTGTCTAAACTGCAATACTATGAAGAAAGAAGGGTTTTGGATTCTGTAGACTTCTTTCTTCTCAGTGCAGTTAGAGGTATTAGAATTTAAAGCATATTCCAACCAAATTTAATTTAGCAAGTTAAATAATAATTCTGGAAAATATACCTTTTAGAATGTTTACTGCTTTCTCAAAAAGAAGAAAACACCATGAAAATTTAAAATGGTGTACATCAGAGAGGTGAATCCAAATGTAGAAATTAAATGTGTACTTGGGTGTAGAAGGTCAGTGGTTTTACCTTATCTGGTGGCCCCAGTGAAGAGCACAACTGATTCAGGAGCCTAACACTAGATGGTTCTCACCCTATATCTGTTTACCACTTTCTTTTTTACCTGGCCGTAGCCCTTGGCTCAGTGAAGTCAACACTGCATATCTACTATGTGTGGAGCATTATTCTAGACATAGAAGGGGGAGAGAGAGATGAGGAAGGCATAGTCCATGATGTCAAGCTACTTACTCTGCACATCCACATTTCCAAAAGTTTGTTCTGTGGAACATCAGCCTGGCAGTTCCTCCACAAAGAAAAGGTTGATGTCTAAATTGGTTTGGGAAATTCCTATATCCCCAGTCTCTCTTAGAGACTGACAGTAATAAAAGGAGACTACAGGAAAGAAAAATCTTAACTGAGAACTCCCTGTACATTACCCTCAATTAAGAACCTAGAGCTACGCCACGCCCAGGCCTGGGCATGAGGTGGATGTGGGATGCAGGGAATCAATGGGGGGGAAAAAGGGGACATCTGTAATACTTTCAATAATAAAGATAAAACAAAACAAAACAAAACAGAAACCTAGAGCTAGTGACCTGCAGAACACACTAAGACAATTGCTTTGGATCATGCTGTTCCATAGAACTTTCTGCAGCGTTTGAAATGTTTAGTCTGTGCTGTGCTATATGATAGATAGTAGCCACATGAGGCCATGGAGCACCTGAAGTGTAGCTAGTGCAACTGAAGAACATAATTTTCAACTGTATTAATTTAGTGAATTTAAATTTAAATAGCCACACATTGCCAGTGGCTACCATACTGAGCTGTGCAGCTCCATATCATTAAACATAAAAATAAAAATCTCTTACTGGATACTTAAATCTTTCAATATTTTGCACAGAGAGAAAAGTGACAGACACTTTAGGAGGTTTTGAGGGAACTGACAATGTCCCACAGAGTCTGTGAGTTTCGCCAAGTTCTGTCATCTGAAAATGCCTTTCCAAAATCTTTGTAGATATATTGAGTCCGGATCAGGACCGCTTCTTAGGCTCCATATTTGGGTCCATGTCAACGCTGCACAACTCTTAGGGAGAAGTGCACTTCTGCTGCTCCGGGTAATTCATCTGTCCTGCTGGCCTTCGAGGTGATGCACAAATACACCTCTCAGAAATGAGCTTCACATGGAGCTCTCTGGAGGACCCTTGGACTTGCTGGTCAGGCAAAAGACATCATCAAACAGCTTGATCAAATGCTAACATATTCATTATCAAAGGTTTCCTCCCACGAAAGGTTTCATTTTATTTTTATGTTTATTATCTTTCAAAACACGTCTTCTTTGTTTTCATAGTTATGAATAGCATCAGTCCAATGAAATATTTTCAGGTTTAATGAAATTGGTAGTAATTCTGAAAAGCCTATAAAAATGGCAGCTTTTATTTCTTTATTCCTTTTCTTATGATATTTGGCTTTTGATGTCTTGAGAGGGCTTTAGAACGCCTCCCAATTCTTCACACATTGGCTCATTTTCAACTTTTTCTGCAGACGTTCGGAGCCCACGACGCCTGTCTCCACAGGCTTCATGCTTTTGTAGCTCCAGCTCCACTTCCTGTTCACAAAGCCTTTCTGTCTGTCTTGCAGATGGGAAGGTGCTGGAAGGAGCGCCACAGTCAGAAAGAGAAGAGCAGTGTCTCCAACCCCTATAGCAGCCAAGGCTCCCATCCCCTCCATTAAAAGTGCCTCAGCAAAGAAGCTGGATATTTTGATGAGTCAGTTGTCTTGAATAACCTTGGGAAAGAAGCTGTAGATTTTTCTCTACTCCATAAATGTGTATAAATTATTATTATAGAAATTAAGAAACCTGCAGCCTTCAGTGAAAAAAAAATCCCCTGGAAACCTATGGATTTACTAGATGTCGTTGTGTTTACTTTGCGGTTTAGGTCAATAAGGTCAGCTTCACAGTAGGACGGCATATGTTGTATAGGCTCTGATACATGTTTGCTGTCCTTTGATAAGCCTTAGCCTGGCAAAGTAGCCCTTGAGGAGAGGATACCGTGAATTCAGGTGCTGCTAAAGCAATAGGGACTAGCATTATTAGCATTTTCCCAAATCTCTGACTATCTTTCAGGTAGTCTCTCTCACAGCTGCTATAAATGATCAGAATTTGGTAGCTATGGATTCTTATCCTCATAAGGACTTAAGGAAACCCATCTGAGGCCTGCTCCATAGTCCAAATGGTCATTAATTTATTCTGTGTTTCTCTGATTATAAAATCCAGGGGCTGGTGTTGGTTGGTAGCAGTCTTAAAACATGAAATGAGTGGCCCCAATCCCTCAGCAGTCTACCAAAGATGTATCATCTGCAAATTTTTCTCAAACTTTTAAATTAACTTCATTTTACTTTTTAGAGGATTTTGCTTAGAGAAGTTAATAATTTCATATATTTACCTCTTAGTCTTATATATTCATCATTCATTACTGATGCATTTATCCAGCTAGAGGCAACTGCAATAGTCCATGAGAAAGACAGGTGGCCTGATCTGGCCTGGTGGTTGTGGAAATGGAGGGAAGTGTAGACTGTGAACACGTCAGAAGGCCAGATTTGCAGTATTTGTTGATGATCTGTGGAGTGTAAAGGAAAAGCTGGCTTTAAGGCAACCTGCAGGTTTCTGGCTTAGGTAACTGACCCAATAAACTAGAAATGGGACTTTCTGCAAAAGAAACAGGTTTGGGGTTAAAAACAAATTCTTCTTTTGGAAAATGTGTTGCAGAGATTATTTTTGAAACATCTACGTGGGATTGTCCAATGCACCAGTGTCTTTCCAATGTCTGACCATCACCAAGTGAAAGAAACATGTTTAACATCACAACTCCACGCTCCAATAAAATTAAAAATGAGAAGTTTTACGTAATAATAATTACTCTATGTAAGTTTGAGGCACTCTTATATTCTCTATTCTATTCCAAGTCATCATTGTTTACAATGCTGGTCTCTATTCAGTGAACTGATGTTCAAACCCACTAATGGACTGAGACTTGCTGGCTGAAGAACACTGTTACACACATTTTTACTTACAGGTCTATGTATAGGAGACATATCTGGGTATGAGGTATAGGTGTAGATGAGAAATCAGCACATAGGTGGTAAGTGGGTCTGCAGAACTGGATGGCATTGCCTAGGCAGAGAGTGTAAAGTGAAAAGAGTAGAAGGTGAAAGGCCTAATTCCGAGACATGGAAATGGCAGAGGAAGACCTGGACAGCGTGTGCTGCAGAAGCCAATGCATGAGATGGTTTGACAAGGAAGAATGTTCAATGCAGTTCAATGCCGCTAGAATGTCAAACTAATCATTGAAAAGTTTTCATTAGATTCTGAGATGACTAGGTCACTGGTCACCTTTATGAAAGAAATGTCAGGGTATGAAAGAAATAAGCTAGATTTCTATAGCTTGAAGAAATGGGAAGTGAGGAAAGGAGTTAGACAACTTCAAAACTCTTGTCTCTGAAATAAAAATTTGGGATCAGTGGGAAATGGAGAAGAAAATCAGTGGCAGGACAGAAATAGTACTCTACTTTCTCTTATTTGTCATGTTACTCTATTTCAAGGTCAGGGTGGTTACCTGGGGCCAGCTCTAGCATCACAGGATTAAGTGAATAAATCCGTATTTGCTTTATACGTGCTTTCTTGTATAGTTGTGTGGTCTTTCATTCTGGGTATGCTTGTATATGAATACATAATCTATATAAGTTATATGTAAAGATCATATATATTTCTCTAGTCTGAATAGAACATATTTAGGTAGGCATATCAGCAAAATTTCTAAGTTGTTTCTTATGCAGAAGCCCTAAGATGTCCCTGGAATACATTTATCTATCAAAGAACACTGGAGCTTTTGCTGGAGAACAAGCTAGTATAAGACATATAATACCACCAAGGGCTGCCAGTCTTCCTTCAAAGTATGGGCTGTAGACTTTATTTCTTTCAGTGGAAGAAAAGTCATTCAAGGCTTTATGGGAACATGCCTTGAGTTTCAGATTCAGGAGATAGGTTATATTTCAGTTTCAATATCAGTCCAATTATCAACTATGTCAAGACACATAATTACCCCATATTTGAGTCACTGCCAATGATTAGTGATAAACTATAATCTCCTTGACATTTATGTCAAAAATATCCTATGGTTTCTAAATTAAAATCCACCAACCTTAAGGAACATAGGTAAAGGAGATATTATAATAAGGTCTTGGTGGAAAGGTGGCTTGCTTTAGAACCCGGTTTCTCAGCTGGCTGGTGGAGTCCCTCTCTCAGACCCTCTGCTCATTGGCCTTTGGTTAAAGATAGAGTGTTTACAAAGCACTTTGGTATTTAAGGAGAACTATATTAAGTCTAAACTATAAATTTTAATAAATTATGATATTCACTTTACATTGTTTAATTAAAAGAGTGTGGGGAATTAAGAGAATTAAGTGGTTAAAGTTACTGAAAGTAAACTATGATTATTTTTTATTTCTTTATTTCTAATTATCTCAAAATATATATACTCCTTTTTATTTGGAAAGATATCCCATACAAAAATAAGACACTTTGTCAGACAATGGGTCTGGTGACTTATCTTTTCCTGGAAGTGAAAGATTCTTTTCTAGGACTGGGGAGCTAGAGGTGTCACAAGGTCAAAAATGCTTCCATCTACTGGCCAGACTGAGGAATATACCAAGTGTTCCTCTGCCTAAAATTGCTAAGGGAGAGAGAACACAAAACACCCAAATTGAGCAGAGCTTGGCCTTGAGGGCTTGGCCTCAGTTGCTCACAACAGTATTATGCTAAGCTAAATAAACCAGTCAGAGAAAGCAAGTATCACATGAGCTCACTTATATGTGGAATCTAATGAACAAAATAAACTGACAAACAAAATAGATCCAGAGACACTGAAGCATGGAATAGACTCGTGTATTTCAGAGGCAACGGGTGGAGGGGCGAGATTAACCAAAGAATTTATATGCTTCTATGCATAACCCGAGGATACAGACAGTAGTGCAGTAAGCCTGGGGGAAGGGGGTGTGGGGTGGAGGGGTGTCAGTGAGGGGGAAAAGGGGGACATCTGTAATACTTTTCAACAATAAAGATAAATTTTTAAAAAAGGAAGAAAATAGTGGGGTTTTGCTGATGGTGAAGGTAAATTCCAATCAAAAAGTAAGCTATTCAACTAGATCAGAGGTGGAGCAGAGGAGTAAGATTAAGACTCCAATTCCCCAAGGCTCTGCTTGTGTATCATCTTGCCAACCTAGAAACAGGCAATAAATAGGTTACGACTGCTTTGAAATATTTAGGCAAAAAGTGCTCTGCCTCAGGCACCCCTATGCTTAATAGGCTATTGGAATCTGAGTCTGAAACCAGTAAATGGAGTGGCTTAAGAGGTCAACTGACCCTTTTCTCAATGCCTATTTGGGTCAGTGGCTCCCTCACAGTCAATCATTTTAATTCATTCCTTTGGGTGAAAATACGTGCCTGTTTCCCTTTCCAACAGCCACAGGGAGTTAATCTGCCATGGTGAGCAGCTGCCAGATAGGACAATGGAATTTGTCTCATTCCTGCGATGACTTTAGATACGAAATGCCAGGCTGCTTGGCCCAGGGGAAGGTACTGTAAGTTATAGGCACTAGGCCAAGTCTCCCCAGCACCCTCTGCTCCCATGGACAGCCACCCTCCCAGCCACCCTCCGGGGGCTGTGATCTGGCTGAATTAATTCACAGCTGCCAGTTATCGGGACTTTATCTGCATTGTTAGCATTCCTGATAACCTGCAGCCTCCATTCCTTCAATGGTTATCTGATGGGGTCTGATATTAGGTAAAGAGGAATGTTCGAATCATGCTGGCTTTGGCAAGTGGCAGCTCAAATAGCAGAACTGCAGTTTAAGAGGGGAAGTTTGCTCACTAATATAAGATGTGTGTTAGTAGGATTGTGGAATGGGAGGGAAAATGATTCCAGGGAAATATTCTGGCAGAGGGAACTTGGAAGCACGATGCTCCCTGTACTTTGGCCAAAAGATGAGAAGAAATCAGCAAGGGAGGCAAAGAACAGGTGTGATAGGAACACATTTCTCCAAATTATTTTTGGCCATTTTTCGGGCAAACACTCTTTGTTCATAGTCTCATTGCGATACTCAGTGGAGCAATTTATTTTCATTGAACTAATTTCAGCAAGAAATATTAAGAGGTTTTAGAAGACTCTGCTTTCAAGGTGCAGTTTTCTTAAAGGGCACATTCTTAAAGCATGTTTTTGAATTCATGGTCTTTCTCTCTAAAATCCTAGGCAGATGAGAGAGAGACTCTTTTTTTAAAAAAAATTGTATGAAAAGGCACAAAGCACAGGTAGACAATTTTGCAGTGAAACAAATGTAGTTATTGTAACTAAAGCTGAACATTCTTCCAAATGGCAAACTGTGCGAGCATAGTGACTCAAGAGCGTGCTCCTCTGCTTAGGGCTTGCAGCAGACTCACAGGGGACTAAGCAAGGCAAAACCGAAACCCAGGGGGACAATGAGAGTCTCAAGGGCAAGACTCCTAAACATTGTTTAGGAAGAGGTCAATTTCACAATAACTCGAAATGTGTTTTTATCACACTGAGATAAGCAAAGGCATTTTGCGGTTAATCTTTTTAGAGAGCATGTAACAATGGAAAGGCATATAAACATACCCCAAGTATGTTCCCAACTTAAAAATGCACTTGCAATATGTGATCATAATAATGCATGCCCATTTTTAATAAAGTCTAATATCTGTGCTGGGAAACTAGATATTCACATGCAAAA
This sequence comes from Miniopterus schreibersii, assembly GCF_964146895.1. Lineage (NCBI taxonomy): Eukaryota > Metazoa > Chordata > Mammalia > Chiroptera > Miniopteridae > Miniopterus > Miniopterus schreibersii. The sequence continues at coordinate 141,683,103 of NC_138101.1, forward strand.
AAAATGAAGCTGAACTCCTATATTACACCACTCCCAAACATTTACTCAAATGCATTAAAGATTCAAACATAAGCCTTGAAGCCATAAAACTCCTAGAAGAAAATACAGTGGAAAGTCCCTTGATACTAATTCTGGCAATGATTTTATGCATAGGACATTCTAAGCACAAGCAACAAAAGCAAAAATAAACAAGTGTGACTGCATCAAACTAAGATGCTTCTCCACAGCAAAATGACCAACAAAATAAAGAGGCAACCTATGGAGTGGGAGGCAATATTTACAAACCACATATTTGATAAGGGGTTAATTTCCAAACTATATAAGGAACTCATACAATTTAACTGTAAGAAATAAACAAAACCCCCACATAATCCAATTAAAATGGGGCAAAGGACCTGAAGAGACATTTTTCCAAGGAAGATATAAAGAGAGCCAACAGGCATATGAGAAAGTGCTCAATAGCACTAAGCATCATGGAAACAAACCCAAACCACAGCAATCACCACCTCACACCTGTTAGAATGGCTGTGATCAAAAAGGCAACAGACAACAGACCATACTGGTGGGGATGTGGAGACAAGGAACTCTTGTCCACTTGCTGGAAATGTCAACTGGTACAGCCACTGTGGAAAGCAGCATGAACTACCAAAATACACAGCGATTCCACTTCTCGGCAGGTGTCTGAAGGGAATGAAATCACTGTCTCAAAGAGTTATCTGTCTCCTTGTGTTTATTACAGCATTATTTACAATTATTTACAATGGCCAATACCACCTAGGTGTCCATAGACAGACGAATGGATAAAACACAAAATGCCCTTGCTCAGTCTAGTGTGATTAAAATATATTTTGAGTCACTGTGAAACTGACTTCTCACTGAAGAATATTGGCGCGCCTGCCCTTGGGACTCTCATTGTCTCTGGGTTTTATTTTTGCCTTGCTTACTCCCCTGTGAGTCTGCTGCAGGCCCTAGGCAGAAAAGCATGCTTTTGAGCACACACACACACACACACACACACACACACACACACAGAGTGGAATATTACTTAGTGATAAGAGCAAGGGAATTCTGTCATTTGTAACACAGATGAACCTTGAGGGCATTCACTAAGTGAGTCAAGCAGATAAGACAAATACTGTACGATCTCACTCATATGTGGAATCTAAAAGAAACTGACAGCAACCAACTCATAGAAATTAAGAACGTTTTGGTGGTGGCCAGAGTCAGGCGGTGAGGTGTGGGGGAAATGGGTGAAGGTGGTCAAATAGTACTAACTTCTGGTTATAAAGATCAATAAGTCATGGGGATGTAATATACAGCAGCTGACTATACTTAGCAATACTCCGTTGTGTATTTGAAAGTTGCTAAGAGGACAGACCTTAAAAGCACTCATCACAAGAAAAAAAATAGTAACTATGTGAGGTGTTGGATGTTAACTAATCTTACTGAGGTGATCATTTTCATATATCTCAAACCATTACATTTTACACCTTAAACTTACACAACGTTATAGGTCAATTATATTGCAGTAAAGCTAGAAAAAAGAGTTAAATAAAATTCTTAAAAAGAAAGAAAATCTAATATCTGTAACCAAAGCCTTGTGGTGGTGTTTTCACTGGCTTCTGGGGCCACATGTAGAACTGACCCTTGGTAGCTCTGTGGCAATGTTGCTTGGACTCCCTGTGCCTCAGTTTTCCCTCTTCTGTAATGGTACCTGCCTCATCTGGCTGTTGTGTGGATTAAAAGTGTTAAGGCATGTGAAATGGTTAAAACGGTGTCTGCAGCATAATAAGAGCTCTGTAAACATTACTGTTCGCTCCTTGCTGGGAGAGCAAGGATCTTTAGTTTGGCTCCCAAGTCTATCCCTGGTAGTGTTACCCTGGCTTCGGTGTGGCACTCCTTGAAGCCTTTGCCACTCCTCAGAGCATTCCACATGTACAAAGTGTTTCACAGGCTGGCAGGGGAGGGGTGGACAACTCCTAGTACAAGCCATAGCTGATGGCCTCCTTCCTAGCCCCCCACCCACCTAAGTACATGGCTCTCCTCAAGTCAGGAACCCCAGCACCTTTTCCTGTGGGAAGGTCAGTTCTGTGTTCCCACTGCCAGCACCAGCCTGTCTCATTTGTGTCTTATCTCTCAAAAAAAGTCTGAGAGGGAGGCTGTCTTCAGGAAACCTTGCATCACCACATTTATTACAAATTGGAGAGTCCAGACATAGATAAACCTTTTTGGAGTAGAAGGAAAAATATTTCTCTTTCTTTTGAGTCTTCTGTGGGGAGTGAGGGAAAAGAGCCATTAATGTGAGAATAATTTGACCTGCTATCTTTGTGTCTATTATCTGTCTCCCCCAACAGATAGCAAGCTCCCTAAAGGTAGTAAGCTTGTCTGTCTTTTTCATCATTTCACATTTATTAAATGCATGAATAAATAAAAGTAAGTAGGGGTTTTACTTAGTAGCTGTGAAAATTTATTTATTTTTACTCCCTCACTCTTTCCTTGGAACATAAAAATAGGCAATGGTGTGCTGATAAATGACCTGCTCTCCAGAGGGGTGGGAGAAGCCTGACGGGCTCTTGTAAGTAGGTACCATCTGGCTCCAGCACACCCACTGAAAATAGACATTTGATTAAACTTATATAATTTAAAAAGGAAAACCTAGTATTGTTTAGGATGAATTGAAACTAGAATACAAATCCAAAAACCATTCCTCTTTCTAGATATATAAATACATGTATAAACAAATCAATAGATAGATATGCAGAGATGAGTTAATATAGACACAATCCAGAAAAAGACCTACTTGTAAGGTTGGCCATCGGCTGGCATTTGGGAACTTAGATTTTAGGAGGGTTCCTACCATTCCTAGAACAGATAAGAGTGGCTCGTTGTGCCTAAACCATTTATACAAACAATGTGGTTTTTGGTGAACACCTGTTTTCATGCTGGAACTCTGAAATTTTCTTACTTGCTAGGCAAAGGGTGCCTATGTGACTAGTGCTCAATAAAAACTCGGGCGACTCGAATGAACTTCCCTGGTAGACAACATCTCACACGTGTCCTCACACTCATTGCAGGAGGAGCTGAGCACGTCTATGTGCCTCCACAGGAGACGACCCTTGGAAGCTTGTGCTTGGTTTTCTACAAATTTTGCCCCATGTGTCTTTTCCCTTTGCTGATTTTACTTTGAATCCTTTCACTGTAATAAATCCTAGTCCTGTTTATGACTCTGTGCTGAGTCCTTTGAATCCTCCTAGTGAATTGTAGAAACTTCAGGTGGACCTGGGAATCCCCAACATGGTAGGAAGATAATAGGTAAGTGCTAGATGCAACTGAGGCCACTGCTGGTTCACAGGGTTCAAAAAGGAACGCAGGGAGCCCAGGCCCTTCTCCGCTGCGCCCTCGCAGCGCACTGCGCGCTGTTGCCGCGGCCCTCTGCAGTGGGCCCCACTCTCACCTCTGCCCCGGGGCAGCAGCTCCTTGGGGGCAGAAGTCATTGTTGCTCCAGTCATCCTTGTCGTGGGAGGGTGATGCCCAGCACTTGAGCACCGGATTCTCTAAGTAGGTTGCACTGCATGGGGTTGGGAAGATTTGGAGTCAGGGGAGGGGTTGGCTATGGGGTGAAGAATAGACTATTTAGTTGGAGGGCCAATTTTGAAGCTTTGTTGACAGGAGACAGAAACAGATATCCCTGCCCCACTCCAGACTCTCTTCACACTGTTCAGTGACTGGATTATGAGACATCCCGTGGGTTCTTCTCTTATTGTGTCCCTGATGTCCACAGTACCATGAATCCCCAAAGGACCTCCAATGTGCTCTCTCCTTCTTACCATCCATGTGCCTGGCCAACTGTCCCAATTCCCCTCTCACACAAAGCAGCAGTGTGATTACTTATTATTAGATTACTAGGTTATGTATTAGATTATACAGGTTGAGGTAGGTACACACTAATTAAAAGGCACAGAAGAATTTACTAGTTCTAGTAAAAAGACACTAGTTAGAAATTACTAGAAGATGACATCAGAGGGCCAACAAGGAAGATACAGAGATCCTAGTTCTATGAGACACCATAATTTCCCTGCAGTGGCTGTTAGTATCCCCCCATGTTTTATGAAAACCAGTGCCAACGCTTACCGGTGGCAACACAGAATTTAAAGGCACGTCTTCCATTTTCACTGGGTCAGTCCTGCTCATCATTTTACTAATAGACTGAAAGGACGCAAACCAAAACAGGACAGAATACTGGAAAAATCTGGAATTATGTCTGACTTTTTATTTCTTTTTAGCTTATGCACAGAATGCTGAAAGCTTATTCATTTCTGGTAAGTATAGTTAAGAGTAAGGGATAGAGAGAGGAAGTGCCCAGAGAGAGGATTAATATAAAATGGTATGAAATAATGGTTACTCACTGCATTTTTTATTTCCTAGTGATGAACATTCACTTCTATTTCTCTTGCTCTGGAGTGAACATCATATAAGTGCAAGTGAATGTAGTGGGAGGAAGTTTTATGGCCTTCATTATTTGGCCCGACCTCACAAGAGTGTCTGAAAATATTGCCAAGAAATTTCTGCTTAGAATAATCAGCAAAGGAATAACTGCTTATAGAGAAGGGTAGCTGTGTATATTCTTTATTGGATTAATCTTTTGAGCATAAACATAATACTGTCTATCAATCTATTAACATGTTAATTAAACATGTTGTTCATCAGATTAAAATGCGAATAGGCAGCTATCTCTCAGTTATGTGGAGTACTGACCATATGTCAGACTCCGTGTTAGAAACAAAGGCTACCCAGTGGCTGACAAAACAGACTTGGTCTCTGCCCTTGTGTAGCCTATGGTCTTATGGGCGAGAAAGTATATAAGAAAACAATCAAATGAACATTTTATCGCAAATGATGATGTGCTATAATGGCAAAGGGTGCTAGAGAGAGAGCTTATATTAGATGGTGAAAAAAGGCCTTTCAAGCCTCAAGGATAAGATGCAGTTAGCTGGGAAGAGCATGCCTGTTTGCGGGATACACGGGGTTGGTTAGGCAACGTGAATCGCATGTACATAGGTCTTAAGCAAGGAAGATCTGCATATACGAGGAAGTGAAGGAAAGTCAATGTGGTTGGAGCACAGTGAAGGAGAGGAGAGTGGTGTATGATATCCACTACAGTGACTAGCAGTCCCATGGGTACACTATGGCTCAATACATTTTCATTGAAAATGAATAAAGTTTCTAAAACATTTTTTTTCAGGTGGTTAACTTGGGCCCTAAATTATGATCTCACCCCAAGTAGCCATTCTAATATCTCTGCCAAGAATGAAAACTATTGGGGTGGAGAGTACACAGTCTCCTGGGATAGCCATAGACAAATGTGGAGATTGTGAATTTTATACAGTGGAAATAAAATACTGTCAGTGAATTGGTCTGTTGGATTAACCAACTTAGTTCAATGGAGTGTAACTGGGACAGTTGATATGGAGGAGTTGCATGCTTTAGACAAGAACTGAAAAGGTCTCAGCACTCTACCTGCCATGTTCTTACCAATAACTGCATCCCTCAGGTTCAATGCAAAGCAAATGGGGCAGATAGGGTGGAAAGAAACTATTTTGAATTTGGTTAGTGCTAGTGTGGACATAAATCGTTGACATTTTCCAGTCATGTAAACATCCTGAACTCAGATTACAGTTCAGCTCTAGACAAACTGGAGAATGACTAGACTATGAAGAAAACAAGTAGCACAGTTTTCCACAACTCAGTTTCAGATGAAATTGGTATTGAGGTAAAAGGAAATAACTAAGCCAAGTACTAAACTTATTTCAACTCTCTGAGATTGGGGGCACTCCAGTCAAGCATGTACATGAGCAAAAAGAAGAAAATCATTAACAGAGTCTTCTGCCTTCTTGGGCATTACTTTGTCATGTTGGAGACCCAGCCGAATGTGTTAAATCAATATAAATTAGAAACATATGGATTAAATCTCTCAAAATCACCACGTGATTGAGGTCTGACAAACCAAAAGACCATTGAAAGGTATTTGGAAATGGTTTCAGAATCCAAGAACCACCAAGTTGGCCGATCTCTAAAAATGAACTCAGACCCTGTGAACATTATGATATTCCTCATATTTTTATGTTTAACAAAATAATTACTGTCATCACTGTTCATGATATATAAGCATTTGGGGGGTGAGATTAACATGCTGCTGTGAAAATGGCTGAAGGGATTCTGACCTGGGATACCCTAAGATTCCATGGGAGATGGTAAACCTGGGGGTCAATTAGAGTGGGCTTCTAAGCCCATGCCTAATGGGCTTCTCGGTGGCAAAACCAGAATTGCCTCTAGTTCGTTTAAGCAGAAATTTGCTAAAAGAAATTAGGAAGCTCACAGTTTCCTTAGAGGGCGAGAGAGTCTGATAGAAGCTCTGCAGCAGGGAGAGCGCCCAAATCACACTCAGTCGGCTGCCCGAGGAAATACACATCTCCTGCTGCTGTCCAGCGCAGACCTTCCGGACTTCAACAATGATACTGGTGACTAGATGACAGGAGCTTTTTTATTCTTTGCATCAAAAGACAGGCGTCTCTCCTGCCACACTCACTGAAAAGTGGATTTTGCACACTCTTTCTTTACATGGATCAATAACAAAGCAAAGACTTCCATAAATGCATCTGACTGAAAGAACCCAAATTATATGCCTATGCCCCACCTAAAAGTGAATATAGGGAAGGGAGTTCTGTCATCTACCTTGAAAAAGAGCAACACATGAAGTGGGAGTTTCGCCAAGCATAACCAGAGTGCTCATAGGATTCTGGACAGCCAACAGGGCAGATGCCTTCACAATTTAGATTGTGTAGTATCACCTAATTATCAATGACATTTCATAATCTTGTTTTGCTATGCATCTAATGATATACTTATCACATATGTACTTCTTATTTTTCTTCATGGCTACTGTTTTATTATTTATATTAAAGACTCATTTTTTCAACACTTAGCAAACAAATTTTTCACCTGAAACACAAGTGATAACCAGAAAATAAGTGCCCCTAAAATTGAGGGTAGGATGCGGTTGAGCATTCATGATATACTATAGGCATTCAAATAAATTCTTTTAAGAATTTATTTGGTTATATGGTCCCCCACTTATAGAAAAGTTGCAATACTAGTTCAACAAATACCCATATACCTTTCACTTAGGTTCATTAACCTCCCTGGAAAAGTTGAGGTCAGTTGTTTGTTAGAATGTCCCTTGGTAGAAATACTACATAGGCGATAATGTAATCCCAGTGATTTCTAAAATAAGGCACTTAATATCAGCTTGTCCCTTTACTAATAATATTAAGTTGAATCAGTTAAGTTGGTGGGCTCCAGGTTTCTTCTTTATTAAGTTATTTTTCTATGTAATTAAAAAATGTAAGTGAAATAAGCCAGTCAGAGAAAGATAAGTATCACATGATCTCACTTATATGTGGAATCTAATAAAATAAACTGAAGAACAAAATAGATCCAGAGACATGGATGCATAGAAGAGACTGATGAATCTCAGAGGGAAGTGTGTGTGTGTGTGTGGGGGGGGGGGCATTGCAGGAGGATATTAACCAAATAATTTATATGCATAACCCATGGACACAGACAATAGTGTGGGGAAGGCCTTGGGAGGGGGTGGAGGGGATCAATGGGGGAAAAGCAGGGGACATCTGTAATACTTTCAACAATAAAGATAAAGTTTAAAAAAAATTACAACAAAATCAAAATAAAAATTAACTCTAAAAAGTAACTCTGAGACTGAATATCCTGCCTCCTAACTATCTTTTTAAATTTTTTTTAATCCTCGCATGAGGATATGTTTTTATTGATTTTAGAGAAAGAGGAAGAGGGGGAGAGAGAAACATTGATCCGTTGCCTCCTGCACACGCCCGGTCCAGGGACCAAACCTGTCACCTAGGTATGTGCCCTGACTGGGGATCAAGCCCAAGACACTTTTGGTGAGCAGGCCGATGCTCTAGCCACTGAGCAACTCAGGTCAGGGTACTCCTGACTATCTTTTAACCAAATATTTTATCATTTATTGACGATTCTTTGCTGAATCAAAAATGGCTACAATGATTGCAAAATAAAGATTTTCACCTTCTGTCACATCTTCCACATTATTAGTTGTCATTCTCCTGTCAGAGTTTTCCCTTTCTGTTCATCACATTTATTCATTCATTTGTTGTTATTTACAAGTATCGACTCATTAATTCATTTTCTTATTCGATATGTTGTATTACTGACAGTTTTCACTTTGATGCTCAAAGTTATCTAAATTTGGCCAGGGGAAGGCCCCTTCAAACTGGCTCCTGTGTCATTTTGACATGGCCACGGCAGACTTTGAGCATACCCTTAATTTTTGGCACAGCAAGAAACTTCATAAACACCTAAAACTTTTTCTGCCCCAAGACTAGAATTAGCATTTCTCTAAGAATCAAGACTTTATTTTAGAGAAAACAGAAATAGCATTTAATGCCAGGATCTAGATGCTCACATGCTTATTCCTGTGGAATAGTATTGCTTCTAGCTCCTTACAGGTGAAAATGCTGGGATATATTTACATCTATATCTGTATCTATGCACCTTGATACACTTAATCAAATCAAACACCAGTTCTTTTCTTTTTCTACACTCACTCCATTATTTTGGATGTTGTTGTTCTTTTTCCCCTCCCGTTTTCCATACTTCAGTACAGGCACAATCATTTAGTTTCTCCAGAGACATATGTCAGAGCCCAGGACTGGGTGGAGGAATTATACCTCAGACACCACTACCTTTGCTGCATCACCCCTGGTTGGGTGGTCATCTCAGGCTTGTTGACCTTCCCTTACTCAGGGTACCCCACCTGTCACCATTCACCAGATCTTCTTGATTTAGTCATTCATGCCAAAAGCTTACCTCTTTTCCTGATCCCAGCCCTTATTTCCTCTTGGATGGACTATGTTAATAGATATCCATCTTGTATTCTTGTCTGCAGTTGCCTTCCTCATTCTACAATTGCCGTGTAATTCTACAGGCAAGTTGACTTTATTTCAAGTCAGAAATAATCACTTATGTTTCTAAAAGACTTAAGTTTACACGAAGCCTAGTATTCAAAGTTGTTATTCTAGTCTATTTCTACCCCATCTCCTCCTACATCCTGTTTCAGCCAAACTTTATGTCTTGCTTCTGTATGCACACCTGTCATTTTCCTTGAGTTTATCTTCTGTCTGGGTTGCGACAATTTAATTTTTAAAATTATAATTTCCATTTTATTACCCTGCTGCTCAGAAAGCTTTCTTGACTTCTTATAGCTTAAGGAATCCAAACTCTCTGTGCTGGCATTCAGAGCACTCCAGCATAACCAGCCCTCTGCCTTACGGGCTTCCTATGCCACCCGAATGCTTCTACCTCTCATCATCTACGTGCCTCTTTTCATGACAGCCCTTTGCCCGAACGCTCTTCTACCACTTATCTCTTGAAGATATAATTACTCCAAAGGTTCACTTTAAATGTCACTCTTTCCCTCTCACTCCAACAAAGACTACTAAAACCCAACTTGTAATTCATTGTGAATTTTATTGAATGTCCTTAGCGTTCCCTCTGCATCAAATTCGTGTGGTACCAATATAATACTGACTTACTATATCATTTAGAATTAGTTTTGCCAAACTATAACAGTGACTTAAATTTTTGAAATTTATTAGTAAAAATATAGGGGAAAGCCTGGCCAGCGGGACTCAGTTGGTTGAGCTTTGTCCCATGTGCCAAGAGGTCTCTGGTTAAATTCCTGGTCAGGGCACACGCCCAGGTTTTGGGCTCCATCCCCAGTAGGGGGCACACAGGAGGTAGCCGATCGATGTTTTTATCTCTCTCTCCTTCTTCCTTCCTCTCTTTGAAATGTTTAAAAAATCATATAAAAATATAGTGGGTAGTGTGGGGCTAGGTATGGCAGCTTAACTCCTCAGAGACCTCAGGAACTTAGGCTTCTCTTGTGCCTGGTTCCTACTTTAATTGTGTAAAAGGGCAGTGAGAGCTTCAGTCATTACACTACGCAACAGGATGCAGGAAGGCAAGGAGATAATGAAAAAAGAATACATTCCAGATATACTTCTAATAAATTCTGTAGCAATATAACATACATACCTAAAAATACACACATTCTAAATTTACAGTTAAGTAAATTTTGAAAAATATTGACCAGTAACATAATCAAGATCTAGAGATTTTTCTATCAACCCAGGAAGTTCCTTCAGCTATTTTGCAGTCAATCACCCAAACCCCTAGCTTATATTATCAGACAAAATAAGAAAAAAAAACCCATAAGATCACCTCCATATATATTTAAAAATCATTTAATAAAATTGAACACCCTTTTCAATAGAATTCTTATCAAATTAGGGAGAGAAGAGAACTTCTTCAAGCTGATAAAGGAAATCTGTGAAAAGTGTATAACTAGCATCAGACTTAATGGTGGGAAACTGAACACTTTCCCGCTACACTCAGGAACAAGGCAAGGATGTCACTCTCACCGTGTTTTTCAACATTGTATTGGTGGCCCGCGGCAGTGCAATAAAACAAGAAACAAAGGAATTAAAAGGCAAATAGAAGTTAAATGGTATTTATTTGCAGACAATATGATCATTTATATAGAAAATGATTGGGAATTTATTTTAAAAAACCTTTTAAGACTAACAAGTTAGTTTAGGAAGTTAAGATGAAGATGAATACAGTGGTACCTCGGTTTTTGAGTGTAATCCATTCCAGGAGACCGTTCGAGTTCTGAAATGTTCGAAAACCGAGGGATCCACAGCCGACAGCTGGGCCTCAGGATCCTGCCCTCAGCGGAAGCCGCGGGCATGTTCGACTTCTGAGGCGGGTTCGAAAACCCCAGCATTTCCTTCTGGGTTTATGGTGTTCCTAAACAGAAATGTTCATCAACGGAGACGTTCGAAAACCGAGGTACCACTGTATATGGAAATAAACTATATTTCTATGCACTATTAGCAAATAATCAGAAATAATTAAAATTAAATTTATAATTTTTTTTTCAGTACTTATTAAAAAAATCTATGCAGCTTTCCTTTCACTCCTTTTGGGAAATAAATTTCACATATGTTAGATGGTTGATGTTGTCCCACAGGTCCCTGAGTCTCTTCAGTTTTTCTTTTATTTTGTTTTCTCTATGGTTCAGTTTAGACAGTTTCTATTGCTGTGTCTTCATGTTCATCTTTTCTTCTGCAGTATTAGTCTTATTAATCTGATATTAATTCTATTAAGTAAAATTTATTTCAGATATTGTATTTTTCATCTTTAGAAGCTCTTTTTTATTATTTACTTATCTGTTTATTATGATCATGTTCCTTAGGAGCTATTGATCACATAATAGTTGATTTAAAATCAATCTATTTTAACTTCATTATCAGTATCATTTCTGGTTCTGTTTCTATTTTCTCCTATTTCATGTTAGCAATTTGCTGTTTCTTTGCTTGTCTAGCACATTTTTGTTGAATATCCTATTATGAATATTAGAAAATTAGGTGTTTACTGTTTTCTTTCTTTAAAGAGTGTTGAAATAGCCTTGTTAGGCAATTAAGTTACTTGCAAAGCTTGCATTTTCAAGCTTGTTTTTAAGCTTTTTTAGAGTTGGTCTAGAGTAGCCTTTACTCAAGGACTAATTCAGCCATGCTACCAAGCCATGACTCTAGGGTTAATGGATTCTTTATCGAATCCCCTGAGGGTTAATGAGATTTCTCTTTAGGTGGAAGGAGTTTGAAAATCTCTCAACCTTGCTTGAGCTTGAGGAGTTCTTCAGCATAGTTATCCAATAGGTATTACCCCCAGCAGTTGCTTTTTGTGGAGTTTCACTGACTACATGCATAATTAAAGGGACCTTTATGCATGTTTCTCTGCAAAGATTGCTCCTCTCCAATACTCTGTCCTACAAATTCCGGCTGTTTTAATCTTCTCCAAATCCAAACTTTGTCTTTTCATATTAGCAAACTCTTGTGTGTTCTTCTTGGGATCTTACCTCCCGGGCCTTCTTCTACAGGCAGAAAACAAGGTTAACTGTAGGCTTCACCTCTGTTTCCCTTTTCGCAGTGATCACAGCTCTGCTCTGCCTATTGTCTTAATCTCTGAAAGACTGTTTAATATATTTTATCTGGTTTTCTAGTTCTTTATGGTAAGAAGACTGGCTCTGTATCATTCAAAGGCCGAAATCAGCTAAAAATAAATTTTTAAGAAAGAGTTCTGTCCCTTCTTTTTACTAGTCATTGGCCAGAACTGAGGCTATCTTTACCTATAAAGGAAACTGGAAATGCAACTTTTTTTTCTTTTCTGGGTGGTCATATGCTCAGTGAAAACATTAGGGAAGAGAGTTTTATGAGAAAGAGTGAGCATTATCTAGAATAACTCTATACTTTCCAGTTTAGTATCTCCCTGAGTGGAGGGTCATGAGCCTGGTGCTCATGAAGGGCTCAGGGAAAACAATGGCCAAAAAATGGTCCTGAACACTGAATTCATAATTATCCACACCACCAAAGAGAAAATTAGGCACGAGGAAAGAAGACAATGTATGCTGGGAGGAGAGAGCTTTGGAGAAAAAGTTGGAAATTACCCATGCATCACCCATGGATTATTTAAAAACCCTGTTGAGGAATTGGAGACTAAAAAAGCCTTGTCATTCCCCTCACCTCAAATGTTCCTTTGCTGGTCACCCTTGTCACTTCTTTCAAAGCACAGATCACAAGTAAACTACTAGATGGAGCCTTTTCTGACCACTGAGCCTATGGCAAATAGGTCTTTCATAGCATGATTTATGTTAATTTCTTAAAGCATATGATGATTCACATGGTTTATTTCTACCCTCAGAAGGTAAAATCTACATGAAGTGACAAAACAAATAAAACATCTTTTATTTCTCTTACTTCTTTGCTTTCCTCACAGCACCTTCCACAATGAGCACAGAACATGTTAAATAAGAACACCGTTCCTTGATCTGGTCTCCAACATCTAGTTGGAAGTTATTTGAGGACTGGTTGAGACTTCAAAAGAGAACAGGCATGGTGACATTACCTGTCTTCTCATTGCTGAGGTGATGGGATCACTTTTGCAAGGAGGCAGTCCTTGACTACTCTAGCAAAACAGCAAAAGCACAACATCAATGCAACCCTTTCTTGTTTTACTTTTTCCCTTAACCTGTCACCATAAAACATACAATATATTATGAGTATTTATTATATTTATTGTTGATCTCTTTGTCCATTCAAATAAAGACTGGGGTATATGTTCTCTTTTTGGCACTGCTATGTTCCTAGTGTATAAACATTTATGGAATGAAAGAATGGGAAAAGATAACATGGAAGTTAAGTGAGACGGACACTATGGAAGAAACTGAGATGAGATCTGACAGTGTAGTGGGACATTTGTTACCCTCTAAATAACAAAGGGGGTTATATTTGATGATGAGAGGATCTCAGTAGCTCTTCAAGGGCCATGTAAAAAAGAAAGTGAAATATGAAGGAGTGGGTGAAAGTTTTTCTCTGTCTTATTTGTATAATTCAGACAATTCATATATTGAGTTTGTAGGAGAATATGTAATAGTTAAAGTAGAAAATGACCAAATCACAGAAAAATGTATGAAGTAAGACAATATCGGATTTGTAATTAAAAATTAAAACAAGAAAAACAGAAATGCATGCTGAAATTTTTATTTAGTTTCCAATCAATGGATGTAGCTGTCTTTTATATATAAAGTAAATTTCTGGTTGCCATGAGTCCTATAAAAACAATATTTTTAACGACTGGTTCCTGTCCCTGTTTTTTCCTGCCTTATGATTTGAAAAATGGGTGTTTTATTTTCTTCTCCTTTTCACATTTAGTCTGGAATCCCTTCTCCATTCCTTGGCCTCCATTTCAGCACCAAGGGGCTCATTATTGCAAAGTTAAAAAGCCATAAGCAAGGGGACTTTATAAAGCAAACTGCAACAGAGGCGCAACTATCATCTTACCATCGTAACCACCATGAATTGCTGGGTGGCACCAGGAAGTTCACTGGTGCCTTGGCATATGGCAGCTGAAACCTGGTAATTTGGATAGATTAAAAGTTGGTATGGAATTGCCATTAAGCTTTCATCCAGTTCTGGAATGTGTGTGTGTGTGCGTGCATGCGCATGTGTTGTATATGGACAGGAAAGGGGAAGGGAGTAAAGAAAGAGGAGAGAAAAAAGAGCCGAGAAGCCTGTTAAATCAACCCTAGGCTCTGCTAACTTTGTTTTGATTTTAAATGACCTGTAGGTGTCACAGCTCAACGTTATGGTCTTTCTCTTCCCATGGACCTCAGTATTTTGTTGGCAGCTCTCTTTTGCTGGAGCCCACCAACCTGGTTGGTTGATTGGCTTTGCCCACTCTACTACTTTATCAAAGAAGCATTCCAGCAGAAAGGGTAGGATTCAAATTCCACAATGCACACAGTTTTCAAACAACCAAAAATATAAAAACAATATGCAAAGGAGAAATGGAGGTTGAGTCAGGAGGAGAGATGTGTGAAAGAGTGGCAGACCTTTCCTTCATTGTGAATTTGGGTCAGACATAGGCCCCACAGGCTTTCAGTTTTAATCTAGAATCTTAGCATGGAACAAAATTCCTGAGAGCATGTGGCTACCTAGGGTAAGAGGTCAAACAATTTAGCTACACTGAACTGCTCCTTGGAGATGGCAGGGGTTGACAGTGTGGAAAAGCATGATGCCCAACTTTCTCCCAACACTGTCCTCAACTATAGGTGCAGATTTGGTATCTAACCTTGTAGCAATGACAACGGAACTCATTTTCACATCTGAATATTGTCTATGAATTCAAAAGCTAAAATTTATAGAGCCCAGTGAGCTGAAAATTACAGGGCACTGTGCCACACAGGAAACTTAGTCTCATATTTATTTTGAGATTTCAATTTCAAATTTAGTTAAGAATAAAAGATTCTTTATAAGATTATAGGGATTTGTTTCTCTTATGCTCTTGGTGACAAACTTCTCATGGTTGTCAAACCCACTAACTCTTTGTGACTTAGATACAGAACCTATGAACCAGGTGGATAGAGTGCTAGCAACAACATACACCCGCCCAGTGATCCCAACATGGAGGGGCAGGGATATCCCCTCTTAGCAAAGAACATAAGCAAAGAACCCTAGATTGCACAGACTCAATGGTCTTTGTCCTACCTGCCTCACGTCTCTCAGATATAGTAGAGAAGGGGCCCTTTTTCCTTGGTCCCTTCTAACTTCTGCTGTGAAAACCTCTGATGTCTTTTCCTGGCATTTTTCCTGTTCTTCTGTGTCTATGACTGCATTATTTTATGCCAGTCCAATGACTCCATCAGGCTTGCAATAATACTCAGCCACTTCTCTCAATTACGGCTCTTGTATTAGGAAGGAAGAAAAAGCTCAATTTAATTGGGGCTTAGGCAACAAAGACATTTTAGCACTGCAAATAAATTATCTCAATGTTTTGGGAGATGTCCTAGTTAAATGCTAAGGATTGTATCAGATGGAAGTAAGATATGCTTGGCTAGGGAGGTTAGGAAATTAACCCCAAAGGACTGGGTAGCAGAAGGGAGCATGGTAAATGCACAAGGCTGTGGCTCTGTGTGACAAGGGGCTCCCATATAAAGGAAGTCCTTCTGCCACTCTGTCATTTGGAGTTATTTTCCTAATCTCTCTGAATTCTAAAAATGAAGTCATCACACTTATAAAGTACAACAGTGTATGCCATTTGCAGTAACAAACCTGAGCCTCAGTATCCTTCCATATTGGTGAAATAGAAATAATTATCCTTTCTTTTCTCCTCTACTTCTGCTTCTCATCTGCTTCTTCTGTTTTCAGTTGTTTGTTTGTTTTAATTCATCTTCATTGTTGAAAGCATTATAGACGACCCTTCTTTCCCCCCACTGATCCCCTCCACCCCACGTCCCCTCCGCTCCCAGGCTGTTTCCTGTTAGATGCATTCCTCCCACAACCTTCTCTATTCACTTCATGGGAATAGCAGTACCTGCCATTTACTGTGTTCATTTCATGTGCTAGACACTAATATTTCCACTTCAACCCTCAAACAAACTTAGAATGAGAACATTGCTATCTCCACTTTCCCATAAGGAAATCAAGAATGAGAAAATTGAAGAAACTACCTAGGACATAAGGCAGCCAGTGGTAGACATCTCTGAGAGCCATGCCTTCACTAAACTACATTGTCTTTCAATCTGTAAAGCATGCTATATATATATGGTATTGGTTACAACTGCTAAACCCCTTTGCAACTTTAATTCTGCAAAAGGCACCTGACAGGTTAGGTAACACCTTATATGACAGGCCATGGGGGTGCCTTTGACAGTGATCTACGAATTTCTCCCTTTGGCTTCTCTGACTACCAAATTCACAGTGGGATTTAAAGAGAAAAGGTGGTGCTGAATAATAGTTGTCAATCTACTACTCTAACACTTGCTGGTATCTCAACCTCTCTGATGACAAGAATTTTGGCTCAATAATACATAAAGTACATATATAGGACTTTAGATTTTACAAAGGTCTTTCATATAAATGTCCATATTTAAAGTTCATCCAATTTGAAAGCTACAACTTATTATGCCAATTTTATAAATGAGAAAATTAATCTGTTCAAGGGGCAATAAATTATACCCCCAAATCTATATTTCCCAATTATAAAAATCTCCCATAATTAGGGTAGCTTATATGTCCCTGTTTGCCTGGTTGTATCAGTATAATTCACTCACAAAAGTGTTCTAGTTTTAGAGATAAATTATACAATCAACTTGACCAAAAGCATAGAATTAAATGCAGAATTTCACTTGAAACTAGCAAATTTTGATAAGAGGGTAAGTTACACCAGGGGCCATCAGAGACACAGCTAAGTCATTCTTTCATAAAGTTGATTTCTTAAGACAGGTAGATATTTGAGACATCAACAATTTTATTTTTAACTTTCTCCACCTGTAAGAGAAAGCCCCTCTCAAGGTCAACAACCCTGTTTCCCAGCCTGGCAACACATTAGATCCACCTAGTGAGTCTTTAAATCAGGGCTGGTAAGTCCCACCTGGGACCAATTAAGCCAGGACTAAATGGATGGAGTCTGGTAGATGGCATTTTTCAAAAGCTCTCCAGACAGAGCTTTTGACAGTGCAGCCAGAAATGATGACTGGCAGCATACGAATAGCCACAAGTTGATAATGATGAAGTATATTAGACCAATAGGGAAGGCACTGCAGAGGAAAGATCAGAGCTGGGGGTGGGGGTGCCAAAGAGTGGAAAAGAAAGAGATTGGTGGCTACCTTTTCTATCCTGTGAAACCCGTCTGTATTTATCTCAACTTACATGAGGGTAGGATTATTCAGAAGGAATTGTGTATTAAATTAAACTTGTATCTGTTAGCATCATGTCTCCTAAGGGATAAAACCTCTTTATTATTTTACGTATTTCAGAATGCACTCACTGAGAAAGCATTGAAGTACCCCATTGTGCAGCCAGCAAAAGACATGGGGTCACAGAGAGGTCAGGGGCTGAGCAGTGGGTCATGCAGTGATAACCCAGACCTTGAATTAGCAGTCAGAATTTCTAATCATTAAATTAATGCCCTGTGAAAATGCAAAGCATAGTTAAAAAGAAGTTTCACTATTTTCCCAATTCATGAGGGTATTTTTAGAATATTATTAGACCTATTTAATGGTTATTTATTGCAATAAGTGTTTATTTTCCTTTAAAATGCACTAAATCATATCCTAATCTCTTTGCTATAATTTTTCCATGGAAAGAAAATAACATTTCAGCTGATGCAATTTCAGTATGCGGGGCGCTGAGTCTCCTGTTTCAGGCCCCGTCCAGAGCCAGTGCCTGGGGATGCAGGAGGCCCGGCCAGGGCCTTGTTCCTTCCTGGTGCAGATAGCTACACTGTAGAATCACTGAATTCTTTGCTGACAACTCCAAGTAACTCAAATTCTTTCCTCTATGTTTTTATTTTTGTCTGTGTGAATGATATTTCATCCATCCTAGGATTCTATTCTAAGAGGTCATTCATTTCTCAAGCATTTTCCCTAGCTGCCACCCTGTCAAAACTCCAAATCTTAAGTCTGATTTTTCAATCTCTCCTCCCACTTCCTTGATTACTTGTCCTCATATAATCTGGGGAAAGATGGACAAGTAGACATAAGTAAGGAGCTTTAAATACTACAGGTCTAAGAGATGCTTTACCCTAAATCTTAACCCACTTTCCCTGCCATTGGTAGATACAGAAGAACGGACATTGGCATGAGATGCTGCGGAGAGGAGCGCTCGCTAGGCCTCAGCCAGCCAGCTCTGGCGAGAGTGGAGGAAAGAGGTGAGGAAGAGGCCTCCTGGGTTTCTTCTTTCATGGCAGCGATCACTCAGGTACAGGTAGAGTCGTAAGTGTAGGGCCATTCCTTAGACCTGGAGTCTGGTGTCTTAGCCTATGTAAAATAATAATGTATAATATTATTTCAAGCAGGGGTTGAAAAATAACCCTTAGAATTCAGTTCCTTCAGGCTGGTGGAACAGCATCGATAAAAATTAAATCCAAAGATGGTCCTGGATAGCCACAATCCCTGCCCATGTTTCTCTCTAGGAACCTTTAGTGGTCTCACGATGAATGGCAGATGATGGGATTTCCCCTTAGATGTCCGGCACAGAGATCTGGTCAGGCAAATGGAAATAAGTCCCTAACCACTCAATAGCCGACCTAAGTCACTGAAAGTCCCCAATGGTATGAGAAGGTTGGGAAAACTAGTCAAGGTGCTAATACCCTCACAAAATTAAACACAACCTAAAAAAATTATTTGACATAGAATGTTAGGGTGGGGCTCGCAGTCTGAAAAAAGCTGAATAAAAAGTAATAAAGTTTTCTGTGAAATGCCTCCTGGGTCCACCTGGTAAATCCAGGTGGGCTTCCTGGAGAAAGGAAGCCTAAGTGAGTACTTTTGAGCTACCTTTTATAAAGTAAAAGGAAGATCCTTAAGTGACCAAGAAATGAAGGACTCTAGACCTTGGAGTAACTGAGGAAGGACACAGAAGTGAAAGACAAGGGAGCCATTAGCATACCAGACATATAATGGAGAACTGTTACTCTCTGTGTGTGCCTGTCTCCTTTACAAACCTCTCACGGGCTGGGACTGGTCAAGTTATAGAAGCTTAATAAATGATTGTCGAATAAATAAATGCATCAATAAATGAACAGTTGGAGTATGAATGAAGCTGTAAGCGGAGGTGTTTACTCTATGTGGCATTGCTAGCAGCCTTGGCTATGAGTTGTTTGTTACCTCTCATTTTCCTTTGCCCAACCGTACGTCTTGATGACTTTTCAGAGCATTATGCCACCAGCAAATGATGCTTGCCTTCGGTCTTTTGGAAGACAGCAGTTAACAGTTATATTGACTTTAAATTTAGCAGCATTGGGCAAGAATAGAAACGTTCTAATCCTGTCTCCTCCTACGGAATGTGAATTGTGGTCAGGGTAATATGTTTTTGCCTCCTGTGATTTAGATCAAATTTCATAGGCCAGACAGGGCGTAGGGAGCCAGGCTGCAGAAGGCACTCTCCCTAGTAAACAGTGTCACACCTCCCTTGGACAGCCCAGGGCACTGTGTGTGCCCTGGCCTGAGAGAGGCCTCGCCAGGGCTTGTCTGTTTTCCCTGCTTTGTTTCTCTGCCCAGTGTTCATGTGGCGCTTGGCTTCCTATTATTAGATCTTGGCAATGCAGGTGTGAGAGGTGCACACACGTGTGCTTCGAGAAGGCTGGCCCAGAAAAAAAGCACCCAAGGGCTGGATGCATCTTAGAGTTTTATGTCTCCATTTCCCATAAGAAAAAAGGTCATCATCTTTAAAACTTGCACTGGAGAAGGCTGAGTTGGCCTCACAGGGCAACCTAAGTGGTGGGTCATTCCATCTCCATAAAGCAGACCTGGGAGATGTCAGAATGGCATGTGTGCAGGCAGGAGCCAGCAGGAAAGGCTGCCTCCCTTCACAGGCCACTAAGGAAGTAGTTACCCATCATTGTCTGCTGGATTTAGCACTTTTATCTCTGCCACCATGTGGGCTCAGCATGTTTGCTTTGAAACAGGTTGGTCACTTCACCATTTGCTTTGGCCCCTGTCTGTTATTGCCACAGAATTCTGAAGCAAAATCAGGGAGTAAAGGGCTTTTACCTTCAGAGAAAAACACTGAAGTTTTCAGTCTTCCACAGGGCTCTCCTCCAATTCCCCCCATCCCTTACCTTGAGTGTGCTAACAATTTAAAGGTATGATAACTGGCTAACTAAATGCCTTTTGGGAATAGGAATTAGGATATATACTGAGAAAAGCAGATTTTAGAAGAGAGGAGAAGAGAATGAAGATGGGAAGTATAAGAGGGAGCAAAAGTAAAATTTAACAGATGCATATCAATTTTGCTGAACTGCCATTACGCATTTTAGGGATGCTGTACAATCAACTAAGACTTCTTCACTAATTTCCTTCTTATATATATCCATGTAATAATCCACAACTTCTCTTTTCCTTAAGTTGCAGGTATCCAGCCTATGAAAATATTAAGATCTTATCAAAGTTTAGCTCAAGTTCATCAAGGAAAACAAAGATCCATCCCCCACTTAGATTCTCTTGATGGCACACGCAGTAGTAGGTTAGCATATTGAGTCTTAAATTGCCTGGCCAAAAGTTTTCTTCCTACCTCTACATGATTAACAAACATGTACTGTGAATACTCATCAGATGTCCAGTTGGGAAGGTAATGCATAGATATCATATACAATCATTAAAGTAGGAGTAATATCATGTCAATTCTCTCTTTTGCCCACTCCTTGAACCTTCTGATTTATTATTAGATTAGGCTCATTCGTTACTAATTACCTTTAGTTGGTAAGATTTCTTAGTTTCTAGATTTAAATTTTTTTATTTTATTTAACAAACTGAATGAGCATGTAAAAACTATCTTTCATCATTGATCATGAATACTGAACTGTTTCTTATCTTTATTTTTTCTTTGAGTTTCTTGTCTGTATTGAATGTTTTTCTTCCAAAAATTGAATGGCTTATTATTCTTGATGTTATTCTTTTTAGTATTTTGTGAAGCTTATATTCTAATACTTTCTAAAGTATGACTATCTCTCACATTGGTAAACTAGTAGTCGAGATAGATATATGGTATCTGTTACTAAGTGTCTGTTCCACTGTTCAGTGAAAAGGCTGCACTTGCTTTGATCAATAAACATCTCAAAGTTAGAGCTACTGGAAAGCAATAAATAAAACAGAATAAGATATGGGTTTGTACTATCAGCAAAATATTCTAAGTGATAAGTTGTACTGATGAGAAAATAACATAGCCCTTTTGCACAGGCCTTCAGAATTTTAACATCTCACACAATTAGACTCTTAAATGTAAATCTGTGAAGATAAGACACATTGCTGTCTTGGCTATTGTTTACTGGGGTGAAAGATCTTTGCTTCCCAAACATAATCTTATTTTCTGCCAATAAGAACTGTCAAAATACTTCTATGGATGGGTGTGTCATTAACAGAAGCTTTTCAGAGGTCTACGTGAGAGTCAGAGGAGATCCCTCTGGATTCCCCTGCACTACCCTACACACGACTTTCTATTGTGAGGAAATGTGGTTTGGGTTAAATGTAGGAATAAATTCCAAATACCCCATAAAGCTGATTTAGTGCAATCCATGATCATCCCAATGCGGCAGATAGAAACACTCCTAGAAGAAGCTCATATTGTTAAAGTTAGATAATTTACAAGCAAGCCTAGGGTTCCCTGATACTTAAGGTGACAGACATTGTTACCTGGGGCCACTCTCGTCATCATGGTTGGTAAACCATGACAGCCTGTCATCATTTGAAAACAGGTTTAAAGATATATATGTAGCCCGGCCGGCGAGGTTCAGTGGCTGAGCATCAACCTATGAACCAGGAGGTCATGGTTCGATTCCCGATCAGGGCGCATGCCTGGGTTTCAGGCTCAATCCCCAGTCGGGGGTGTGCAGGAGGCTGCCGATCAATGACTCTCATCATTGATGTTTCTAGCTCTCTCTTCCTCTCCCTTTCTTTCTCTGAAATCAGTAATAACATATAAAAATTTAAAATATATATATAGGGCTACCTGTTCAGGACCCCTCTCATTGCGGCAGGAGCTTTTATCTCTCCCTCATTAAACTTTTGCTTTCCCTTAAAAAGAAAAAAAAAAGATATCTATGTATATCTTGGAGATATCTACTAAAGAAAAACAGACCAAGGCCAGTGACGTGAGCCCAAATCCTATTAGCTGACCCCATCTGCTGCTACAGAAGCTAAGGCTCTTTCCCTCAGCTGGCCAGCCCATGGGCTTGAGTCCCAGGAGACCTATGACTGCACCATGATTCACTAATTCTGCAGAAGCCAAACTGGCTCTTCTTTGTCCTCAGGCTTCAGTGCAGGACCTTGGCCTCTCTTTCCTCTTAGCACAGACAAAAGGGCAACAATTAGCATGAGGATTCAGATAAAACCACCACGCCATAACTACCCTTTCACATTACCATCAACGCTAAACAAAGACTTATTAAGAATTTCAGTATGTGAACTAAGGATTTGGAAAAAAAAATTGGCAGGAGAAGGCACATGAGCAAAGGAGAGTATTTCCAAACAGATGTTGTAGAGTTATTTTAATGAGACCTCAAAGATTTATAGAAAATTTAATAGGAAACTTTATTCTAATTGGTTTAAATGAGCTATATTTTCACAAGTTTCTTGAAACTGAGTCTTAATGAACAGGGAAATAAAGTCTCAGATCTTTGAATCTTACGAGATTCTTTTTCTAGCTACAGGAAAATCATTATTTGGAATATGTCTCAGAATTTGGGGAATCTTTTTGTCTTGCTGTGTTCCTTTTTAAGGCATCCTTCTTATCCCCAGGAGAAGAGCCTGGTGAGCTTTTCTTTTGTAGGCATTAAAAGGTTTTGTATTTAGCAAGTACGTACTATATGAGAAGCACTGAAGTGGTCTCTGTTCTCTCTCTCTCGAGAGACATATGTAGAAATAAGGGAGTGAAGGAAGAAGTGTAAAAACAAGTGGGGGTAAAAGCAGAGGTGGGGAAGGTAGTAGCTAATTTTGTTTGAGACCTACTTCCGAGATGATTCGCTTTTCAAATGACAATTTCACCCAATTTACTTTTATTTGAACTATTTAACTGTAGCTAGTCAGTTTTAATTTACCTTTCTAACTAAAGTTTATGAAATATTGTTCTGGTCTCTGCTCTCAGGTCTCTGCTATAGTTGAATATTGAAGGGTGGAGAGAGGGGGTGTTAAGGGGAATACAAAGACATATTAATAATCATAAAGTTTCAAATATGAATAATTTACATTAACATTTTCTTCATTAATTTGTCCATATGTAAAGAATATATTTATAAGAATTTTTATACTCAAGAACATGATTTCCAGAAATATATTCTTACGGAGTATATCATGAGCATATACTTGTTAAATAAACATTGGCCTAAGGGGCCCATGATATATAAGGTCAATCAGGGTTTCCTCCTGGGAACAACTGAAAGTCAACAGCCCTAGGGCCATGGAGCTGAGAGAACATATTTGAGACAAAAGCTATCTTTCTTCTCTGTCTACAGACTCAAGCTGAACAGGACTAGGCAGAAATGATCGAGTTACTGTCTTAGTCCATTCAGGCTGCTATAAAAGAAAACCAAAGACTGAATGCCTTATAAACAACAGAAATTTATTTCTCACAGTTAGTTCATGGGGCTGGGAAGTGCAAGATCAAGGCCCCAGCAGATTCGTTGTCTGGTGAAGTCCCATTTCCTGGTTCAAGACAGGCATCTTTTCACGGCGTCCTCACATGGCAGAAAGGCGAGCGAGCGCTCCTGGGCCTCTTTCATAAGGGCACTAATCCATTCATGAGTACTCTGTCCTCATGACCTAATCACCTCTCAAAGATTCCATCTCCAAACACCCTCACATTGGGGATTAAGTCACAATGTAGGACTTGGAGGGGGGATATAAAAAATCAGCCATGGCAGATATGGAGAGAAAGATGGTC
Source organism: Miniopterus schreibersii (assembly GCF_964146895.1). NCBI lineage: Eukaryota > Metazoa > Chordata > Mammalia > Chiroptera > Miniopteridae > Miniopterus > Miniopterus schreibersii. The sequence goes on from NC_138101.1 coordinate 141,707,204, forward strand.
CTGGAGGGAATGAATTTGATGACCCTGGTTCCAGCAGTTTACTTTGATCCCTTGAGTTAATAAGAACTGTGAAGGGCCTGAGATTTTACCCTACTTGTAGGCTGACAATTTCACCTGCCACAGTTTCACCGATGCGAAGTAAAAGACAAAGAACTTGGTACAGAGTCAAAGAACTTTGTAACTCACACCCATAATAGTAGCCACAGTATCAGATTTCCTTGAGCCCACTCCTTGAGTCCCAATTCCCACCTGACGATGCAAAGAAGACCAAGTGACACCTGCACACATAGTCAGTTCCATTACAGAAGAGAAACCCTGAGCTTAGGGAATTCAGAACTTTTATAACGGGCAATAGCCTACTTGCCCTTTGTATTCACTATACAAATACCGTCGAAAAAGTTGGGCAAAAGATAATCATTGCCTGTGCTTATAGGACATGCAGAAACCTGAGATTACAATGAAGAACTGTCTCCCACCAGAGCTACCCTGTAACCTTTTCAGCTTCATGAGTTAATAAATATGCCTTAAGCTAATACACTGTGTTTGGGACACTTTAATCAAGAATACTAATGAACACACAACGTGGTAGTAAGGCCCCCCTTTTTAGCGGTCACTTCCATTGTATTATGAAATCAGAGCGATGAAAGTTTATTATAGAAAATTTTGAAAGTATGAAACTGTAAGAAAAGCAATCCTTTTAAATTATGTGTGTGAGATTAGCTGGGTCTAAGTTTGGGATCTGTTTTAATTTCACAGCAGCTGACTAGACTCTTCATATTCCTTTTTCCATGGAATGACCAAACAGCACATATTTGGGGTTTTAGAAAATATTTTAAAAGGCATCAACTGTTGTTCTCAGTTGATCCGGGGTCTTATAGACAGAAACTATGAAATTGGTAATGGTGTTAGCTGGAAGCCTCTGACCTCACCTTCCAAATGACCTCCTGTTTTTCTTTTTTCTTCTTTTTTTAAACTTTATTAATTTTTTAAAATTTCCGTATTGCCTTTCCTTTTTAAAAAAATATATCTTTATTGATTTCAGAGAGATGAAGGGAGAGGGAGAGAGAAAGATAGAAACATCAATGATGAGAGAGTCATTGATCGGCTGCCTCCTGCACGCCCCCAACTGGGGATCGAGCCCGCAACCCGGGCATGTGCCCTGACCGGGAATCGAACCTCGATCTCCTGGATCCTAGGTCAATGCTCAACTGCTGAGCCACACCTGGCCGAGCAACCTCCCGTTTTTCTGATGCATGCCTACTCTTAAGACCTTGCTCTTAGTTAGCTGCTAAATAATATTGTCAAGATATTATCTGTATAATGATTTAAGACAAATATCCTGCCACAGAAAAGTACTTATATTTTAATAAAAACTTCTACAAGAACACAAAGCCTTTAGGAAGGAATCAAAAGGAGACTAATGGTGAAACTTGAGGCATCATAACAGTTGTCAGGTAGCTAGGTAAGTAATAGGGGAAGCTGCTAAGCATCATCTAAATCATACCATTCCAGGTGGTTGTTTTAGTCACCAGAAATGGTTTGTCTCATAAAGAAAAAAGGTCCTACTTCTGTTCCTGCTGACCAGATTGTGGACTCTTTAAGTCTCTGATTCATGTCTATGTTTTACAGCGTCTAACACATAGTGAGTGCTCCATAAGCATTATTAAGGAGTGGAAATGAACCACTAAGGCAAATAACTGAAATAAAGTGGTGACCAGCTCATCAAGGCCATGTCCCCACTCATCCAACTTCTCAGGAAACTGAACAAATTCACACAGACAAAAATTCACAAATAAGATAATCATGCTTGAATCGATGTTCATGCAAATCATCAATGAATGGAAAACTTTGCATAAATGATTTATTTAAGGGAGATTTTCTCATTCTCAATAGGATTTCCAAGCAATAAAAGGGATTCCTTTTCCCTTTATTCGTGTGTGGAGGTGTGCATGTGGTATTTTCAGGAGGGGGAGAACATGGAGGGAGTGGAGAGGGACATCCAACCACCTCCGTGGCTTAATTTTTATTCTAGAAGCAGCTGTTTTCTCCATCAGTGGCTGGTGGCAGACTTCTCCATATCCATTTGCCGTGGAAGGGCGAACAGCTGGAATGTCAAGCCCAGACTTAGTCTGAGAAAATAAACTCCTATCCAAGGACAAATGTGAGGTTTCTAGTCCTTAACTGCCCTGGAAACACCATTTCACCCCGTGTCTGCCCTGTGTTTAGAAATGCGGAGGAACGTGTATGTCAGACTTTTGCATGTTGTTGATGTTTTGTTCCCTCTCTTCCCTGATGAGACTAAGTCTAGCTGGTTGAAAAGAGAAAACTATGGGCAAGTTTAGGATTATTCTATGAAGTCCTAGAGATAATTCATAAAAAGTGTAATTTTAACTATATCGTGGATAGTAAGAGCCAAGTCGTTCATTGTTGGAGAAGGAAATTACAAAGGGGTAAAGGCTGGGATTAGATTGAAATTGGAGGTGTGAACTCATAATTTTATATATAGAAATATATATATATTTATAGATACAGATGTGCATTTTTTCTATATATGTTTGCTGAGAAGACCTGATAGCAAAAATAATAACTATATCTAATACTCATATTTTGGTTTCTAAACATGATTTTTCACTGAAAGGAACCAAGGTCCTTGGAGAAATATTTGATTCCAGGCTTGTGGCATGGAAAGTACACATGAGTTTGGAACACCGTATTGTATCAAAAAGGAGGAAGTGCTCAAAAAATGATGGAGGAATGTCAGGAGGGCCTAGGATCCAGCTTGCAGAGGCCCCCTGCCAAATCTGGGACCACTGGAGCATCAATAATAGAAAGGGAGGAAGGAAGGGAGAGAAAATTAAAGCAAATGTGGCAAAACGTTGACATCATTTAGGAAATTTGCTTGAAGGGTATATGGGAATTTTTGGTATTATTTTTGTAATTTTTCTGTAAGTCTGAAATTATTTTAAAGGAAAAAGTTAAAACAGATGTACAAACAATTGTAGGGGAAGATAAATGAAACAAGATTAGCAAAATACTTATAATTGTTGAAATTGGATGTCAGATACTTGGGAAGTCACTGTGCTATTTTCTCCATTATTCTGTATGATGGAATCGTTTCCATAATAAAACGTGGAAAAATAACGAAAGAACACCTTGCAATATTAGTTTCAGAAGGCCTCTCCTATTCCCAGGCTCACGGCAGCATGCAATCCAGGCTCTTACGCATGGTCCATGGCAGTAATATCAGCCTGTTTTCTCTGGTCTCCAACCTACTTATCGACTATGGTCCACCCTACTTACTGCCAACCAGAAGAGCAGTCTTTCTGAAATATATCTTTTAAGATTTTGTCCCCCTTCTTAGCTCACAAATCTTTCACTCCCTTACCATGCCAAGAAGATAAACTGAGCTTTCATTTCTAAGCTTGAAGGTCCTTTATAATTAGGTCCTGACCTACTTTTGCAGCCTCATCTTCCAAATTCCGGACATGAATAATCTTTAAACTGTTTCCTTGTCCTGTGTCAAGGGCTCTTTGGATATTGTTACCTCTACATTTGACAGGTCTGAAAGTATGCTCATTAAACAATCTTTGCTGTCCATTAGGATGGCTGATGGGGATGATGGGGTCAGGGGTTATTTCAAAGGCTTGGGCTACGGCCACTCCCCGCTGGAACTGCTGTTTCTTTTTGGGGATTCTACCCTGGGAATGGGTTCTTTGAGGCTGCTGGAGTTCCAGGTAAAGGGCGAGCAAGGTTTACTGGAATCTATGTTTACTTTTCATCAGTTGTTTTACAGTCCAAGTCATGTCTAGTTCTATAGTGAATCTGCAAGGAAGTTTTACTTCAAAACATCTCATCTATTCTTTCCATATTCCCTTCATCTTTGTTCAACATTTATCGGTACTTCTAATTCTCTTCCAAGACTTTTAGACATATTCTTTCATTGGTTAGACTGGACATCGTTAGCATGTAAAGTTTGGGAGGTCACTTCTGTCCACTCTTCATCTGGCATCCTGTGATACATTCTTTCTACCTTTGGTAATAATCTGAATAACAGAGATTACAATTGACACAATTTCTATTATAGTGATTTTTATGTCTCTCAGGGCAAATGCTTATACAAATAGGTGTTCAAATATTTACTGAGTGATCTACAGAAACCAGATTATGTATTCAGAAAAGTTATAATCACATTGCCCTACTGCAAGAGAACTTGGAGAGTCTGAAAGCAAAATTAAAAGAAACAGATAGAACCCTGAATGGAAGTTCATTTATTTATCTCTCTCCACTTTTGACAACTTCTAAATGCCTGAATATTATGCTCACTACATATTCTCAATATTTTCTTTTTATGCTAATTCCAAGCACCTTTACATATCAATTATGGTTGAATTGCTTTCAAAGTATGTGGATCCTACAGCTAGGTTTTAATAACCCTAAACTCCTCCACCTCCCACTACATGATACACTAAGTTTACCCAATTACCAACTGGTCAATCTCTTTAAACATTTAGCCTGTCACCCATAGCGCAGTCATATTTAACAGCTTTCTGAAAGTCTTCTAAACTCTAATAATCATTTGTTTCAGATCTTTGGTGATCACTTATCCTATCATAAGGACTGGTGGCCTTTCTTGGTCCATTCCACCCTCAGATGCAACATTATCTTAGAACTCCCTAGTAATAATAAACAGTACTTGTATATGCTTAGCATATGCCAGACCCTGCTCTAAATTCTTTCCCTGAATTAATGCATTTAAGTCCACTTTTGTTTTTTAGTCTTTCCTCTGACTAGCCTCTGAGATAAACCTCCTCAAAAATGTTTTGGGCAGTCCCATAACACTCATTTGCCAGAAATTCTAGCGCAAGCTAGAATTGGAAATGTAATGAGCCAAGTCAGTGGTTTGGTATGGCAGCCATTGGCGATTAAAAAAAGAAAAAAAATTAAAGAAATGCTATTTCTATTATAAAAACAATATTTTCTAACGTTCCAAAGAGAAAAACAATTATGACACTCCCAACATATTTTGGTGGTTGGAAAGTAGAAAATGGCTTTTACAAAATGGGCAAAATACATCTTGCAACCATATTACCGGTGGCTTTAAATGGAAAGAATGACAGGCCAACCTGGGTACAGGGCTAGCATTTCATCTCAGAAACTTTTTCAATTCTGTGGTCTCAAAACAGTTCCAGAGAAAGCATCCTCAGAACACAGACTAATACTAAATAAATACTACACATTTTATGGTTTCGGATCTAGGGCCTAGAAAATACAACATTAATCAATGGCAGAAGTCTTGTGGGCTGTGAGCTCTGGATACGCTACTGAACACACCAGGCCATCGCTCCCAGTGCTCATCATTAAAATACGTGATTAAGAATATGCAGAGTCATCTCAGAACTGCTCTCCTGTGGCTTCTCCAACCTCTTATGTTTCCCAATCATTGAGGACTTTGGCTTCATTTTCTCCCTAGGAGGACTTCCAAGACCTCATACTGTCCTGGGCCTTTCTCCTTTCTACCAGCTCCAGACCTGTCTTGTTCTCCTTCCTCCATGTCCTCAAGAGCTGGGTCTGAGACCTCTTCTTAGAAACCCTGTTCTTTCTTCACATACATACAAGTTCCATGCAAGTACGGAAACCTTCATTTATCATTTCTACTATCCCCTCTACGCAAATTACTTTAAAATCATCATTCCAATCCCAGTTCTCTTATGAGCTCCAGTTCTACATGTCTAACAGAGGCTGGACCTTTTCTCTTAGATTTCATGCAATACCCTAAATTCTAATTAACAGTGGGTACCACTTTTATTTATTTATTTTTTTACCATGAACCAGAAATTATGTTAAGTACTTTTTTTCTGCCTTCATTACTGTTTTTATTTCATTAATGGATGTCTTGACTACAAAGTTATATTTTACTTTTAAATATGAGAAAAATGTTAGAAAAATACAAATGTTTACCTCAAACTGATTTACTCTTTTCCACACATTACCCTTGACATTAAAAATTCTTTATATACTATCATTGATCATATAAATCTAAAATGGTTAATAACTCATTTCCCTGTTTTCAGTGGTTTGAGTTCTTTGAGCTCTGGTGAGAGTTCAACTGTTGCTGTCTCTCAGATAGTAAGGATTCAAAAGTGATCAAATGTAAAGGAGAAGTTTTCCTCCAGAAGTCTAGATCTTTCTAGGGATGGAGTTATAGGGTAATGTGGTGAAACAGGTAGATTTTAAAATCTTCAGCTACTCCTGGAATCATCAGAATGGGGTGGTCCTGACTGGGAATATTTATCTCCTTCATGAAAACCAGTGTTAATAGAGCTAGTGGCCTCTTCAGGCTTGTGCCTAGTAATCATGACATAAAATTCTGCCATTACTGAAGGCATTTGTTCATCTTGGCCATTTGTCTGCTTCCCTCAGGTAGCCCTGGAATCCATGGTCTTTGCTGTAGGTTTCTCCACAGAGGCAGGAAGTCTGGTCTCATCTGCTTACTCCTGTTGTCTCTCACCTAGACACAGCACCCTGGCAAACCTCTCCCTGCTCTCTTCAGGATGCTATGTCTGTCCATTTTCCCTTCCACCCAGTGAGGCACCCTAAGCCTTATTTATCAAAACCGTTTCCTAACCACTTTTCCTAACCTCAGCCTCCTCTCCCTTCTAAGTAATTTTATGTGCCAGAGTCAGATTAATCTTCCTTCTTTATTCTAATTTACTTCCCCAAGGTCTTTAGAGGCTCCTCATTAAGATAAGGCTCAAATCCTCATTCCAACATCCTTCGTAATCTCCAAATGACTCTCTTTACATTTTTAAACACTTATTTCCCCACCTTTGTTTCAGCCACATTAGTGAACTCCTTGCTACTAGATATGCACTATCCCCTCTGTTCTACTAGTAACTACATCAGGTGCTAGTGGGATGAAAGAACATTTATGAAAATATCCGGTCTGTCTTCCCATACTGAACCCAGCTTAATGGGTGATGCCCTTGAACTTCACCCCCCATGAAGGGAAGGTGCAGCTCAGTATTCAGCAAGACTAGGATAGCCATCTTCTTCACACAACCATGTTGGTTCTCCCACCTCTGCCCTGGGGAGAGATGAGAGCTCTTTATTCTGCTCTCCATGCTTTCTCTTTGCCCTTGTAAGCCATACCCATCATGAGTAAGAAAACAACTGTTTCCATCAGGCTTGATTTTCTCCCACTACAACTCAAACATGGTTAAAAGTTTGGTAACTTCTATTCTGGTATTAAAAGTCTCATTTGCACTTGTGTTTTTAGATGGTTTGCAGGACCTGTTTATGCAGACCCAGTGACTATTGGATATCCTTCCAGTCATGGGATGTTTCTCTTTGCTCCTGTTTCCTTAGCTGCCAGGCTAGACACACAGATACAGAGCCAGCCCCATCCTAAGTCCTGGCTGTTCAACACTGGCCTCATCCCTGCTATTGTCCTTAAACAAAAAATGGACTTCCACCCAAACATGCTGACAGAAGGAGTTATTCCCCTTAAGTTGCAAAATAGATACAGGGATCAAATGAGGAGAACAGATCACTGTAAACATTGCTCATCATGTTGTGCTTCACCCTTCTGCGGTTCATGATGATTTCCAAGACCTGACTACTTGACAGGCGCTTAGGGAAAAACCATGCATCATTTTATTCATAGAAAACATACACCCCAGGCTGGTCTGAAATCATAGAGCCTTTGTCTGAAGCTCTGCTAGATTTAGGGTAAGGGGACAAGTAGCCCCACCCCCAGGCCCAATTTGCTTCCGCCTCCAGTCCCATAGAAATGTCTTTCAGCATCTCTCAAGATCACTATTTCAACATCAAGAATTGTAGGTAAGGCTATGATTTCATAGGATATCAGAACCAGAAAGAATAATAAGTACTACCTCATGTGATATTTTTCAGCTATGTTTTATTTGTTATGGCTAACATTGCACAGGAAAACAAAACTGAGGCTCAGAAGACCAATTCTGACAGTAACTATGCTCCAAGAACTATGGACAAACATTTGCATTCATTCTCTCCTATAAGCCTAATTATCCTACAATGATCAGAGGTGGGAAACTAGGAGGTGAAGTAACATTTCCTCATGTTAACAGCTCTAAGTAAGCAATGGAGCTAATTATTGAATTTTTTGCCCTTCCCTTCCCTTCCCTTCCCTTCCCTTCCCTTCCCTTCCCTTCCCTTCCCTTCCCTTCCCTTCCCTTCCCTTCCCTTCCCTTCCCTTCCCTTCCCTTCCCTTCCCTTCCCTTCCCTTCCCTCTTTTTTCTTTTCTTTTCTTTTCTCTTTTTAGCAACTCATCGAAAACCCTTAGCCTAAGACAGACTGTTCAGGGACTATGAAAGCCCAGTTCTGTTGCCATGAGTCAAGACAAACTCTGAAGTGTTATACTCTCCGAGTACCCTGTGGGATCCGGCAGAGGCTGGGACCCTGTCTGAACTCACAGCCTTGCCTGGCTTCCACCCTGCAGTGCTAATCAGTGGCAGGGCTGGGGCTCTCACACTGGTCTTCTCCTTCCAAGTCCAGGGTTTTCTCCACTAAAGAGGCCAACCACATCTGTTATTTCAAACTTCAAAACATACCTAAAGGGTGACACAAATGTAAATGTATGAAACGCTTTTCAAGTCTCTCCTAACACCTTTCTGGTCTCCTAATCTAAAAATGTTTGGTTGGTTAAGCTGCCAAATCCCAGTTACACAGTGGCAGGCTGTGAGCTATTTATCCTGTCACAGATTCATGCCTCATTGACTGAACTCCTATAGATCACTGACATTACTTGGGCATACCAAGAAAGAGGGGCTCTTGCTTGATGTTGCTCTTTTTTCATAAATGAGTTTTTTCCCCTCGGGGCATCTTTACTTGGTTCAGGTAGGAGTTAGTGAAGGTGGTGGGAACCCTGGGGTGGGGGTCGGGGGAAGAAAGCCCTACCCAGGCTCCTTAGCAACATTGCAAGGGAGCCGAGTTGTTCTCAGCTACTCCAGATACTTCTTTTATCGGATATCAACCTACTTCCTACATTTTCCAGTTCATAAGCGCTGTTAATTTCTCTCCAAATCAACACAAAACTATGAATGACTGACAGAAGCTTTATGTGTCTTTCTCCTAAATATCAAGGACTCCACACAGTCAGAGAGGTTTGGGTTCGCATCCACCACATACTAAATGATTGTTCTTGAGCCCAATTACCTCCATTCTAGAAGGGAGATAGTGCCTACCTAACAGAAGGTTGATAATAAATTTGTAGCAAATATAAATTTTAATGGGCTGAGAATAGGTCTTGGCACAATATAAGCATTCAAACATTAGTTCCCTCCTCTTCCCCTCTTTCCCCCCCCCGTCCCAGAGATATTTACATAGTAGTAACCCTGAGCAGCAGAAGGAAGCTCTGATGGTGGAACCTCAGGTATAACTTAGTCAAGGAAGACGAGTGTGGGGGGGGGGGGTGTCTCAGTGCTCCAGCAATCACATGACACAGATGTCTGCTTCCTTCATTCCCAGGTGAGACCGGCCAGGGAATGACTGTTAGTGCTGAACCAGAGCCTGGGTTTTACTCCTCATGGGTTGGTTGCTTTAGACTCACCTGAGACCCTGATAGTGAGAAGACAGAGCCAAGCCAACCTGTCTCCTCAGGTCCCCACAGTGACAGAAGGATCACATGGGACCCCAAAGTCTGAGACAACCAAGAGGTGATCATCTTTAGACACACTTCCTGGTATGCAGGCGCCTCTGGAGGACCACGTAAAAATGTGGGGGCCTCTCTCTCCCAGGCAGAGATTGTGAGCAGAAGCAGGAGCAGGCAGTCACAATTCACAGTGAGTCACAGGGCATTTAACTTTGTTTCTGCTTCTGACTTTATGAACTGGGGAGAAAGGACGCTTTACTCTTTTCATTCTGTTCCATTACAATAACTACTCTGTTAACACAGTTTTAGACATTTCATCTGAAGTCTGGGGAACTTCCTGAATGATGAAGATCCAGATATACTATTTTCTAAAATAAACCTAGATTAGGATTATTAGGTCACTGATCCTAATCGGGTGACGCTGCAGGTAAATAACCTGGAGAGGGAAGCAGATGACATCATCACAGAGAGTCCTTGAATCTTACATGCTGCTAAGAAACTAGAAGCAGGGGGTGTTGGGAGGAGTGATTGAAAATAAATTCAAGTCTATATGCAGACTCAACCGACAAATAGGAAACGCCTCAATAAAGCGAAGTGCTGAACCAGCAAGATTTGGGAATTACATGTTAGTTATAATTTCTCTACACAGACACTTATCCCAGCTCTCAATTTGTAAGTGCTTTTTGAGGTGACATAAATGACAAGGTGAGAGAGAAAAGGTTATAGAGGCAAGTGACCTTGAATTCCTTACATAATTTCTTGTAAGAAAAAGATGACAAGGAGAAATGTCATTTCCTTTCCCTTACTTTGTCGCTTACTTTATAAGTAGCCCCGACTAGGAGGACAAGCCAATGAAGGTACAGAAATCTTTGTAGAATCTCCAGTCGTGGGTCTAACACAGGTCTGCCCTATGGACTGACCTCCTTAATCTGGTCATACACAGCTTATTTCTTCACAGAAACTACCAAAGAAATGGGGGATTAGCAAGGACTGCTTCTTAGAAGGACAGTGAGTCTCAGACCAAAGTCTGCCATGCATGTGGATATTTGTAATCCAGATATTTATTAACTAGTAAGGAGGTATGGTCATAAAACTGTTCTGGAGGCTTGCCTGCCCTAAAACAAAAGGGAACTCTGACTCTGAACATAAAAGGTTTGCTTGAGGCAGACACACCAAGTTACTCAGAGTCAGTGTCAGGCAACCAGGAATCCTCAGGCAGCGGCTGCAGCCAGGGCCGTTTAGGGGCAAGTCCCCGGGCATTTCCAGAGGAGTCTGTGGCCTCCCTGGATTCTTATGCTCTCTCAGGCAAAGCTGGGGAGACATTCTCAAATGTTTTAATCAATCCACATAGTTTTCAACTTACTGAAGAGAAGCCTCACCTAACATTCATCATTTTATCAAAAAGACAATAACTCTTATGTTAAAAACAAAAATCTTATAAATAAATAATAAAGACAAACATGTCAATGGAAAATCAGCAAAATTTGGTTTTGTTTTTAAAAAATGGAAATGTATAGAGTAAATCTGGAAGGTAATAAGTATATAAAAGAGTTTAACTTCACTCATAATCATAGAGGCAAATTAAAATAAGGGGCTATTTTGATTAAATTGGCAAAAACAGTGAACGTTTTGTATGAGCAACTGTACTTGCTAATATACTTGAGTGGGATAGAAATGCTTTACACTTTATGAAGCTTATCAGTGGGTATCAAACTATTGTATACTTACTGACACAATAACTACACTTCCAAAAATGTATCCTCAGAAAATAATTAAAAATATGTCAAAATCTAGCTGATAGAATATTTACTCTAGTTTTGTTTATGAACTAAATTTCCAATAAGAGGTGACTGTCAAATAAACAATGATAGATTTTACATTCAAATTAATTACAGACATCAAGAATCACATAAAAAAGGTCAGAAAGACCTCTGTAAACTTGATTCACAATAAAAACAATATAAGAACATATTGATTAATTGAATACATAAAAATGTAAATATACTGTATATAAAAATAATAAAATAAACACAATTTATTTATAAATATAAGTATCCATATTTGTACTCTTTTTAAAAATTTTTTTTTGATTTTCAAGATAGAGATGACTATATCCAAAGTTGTAACATTTCAGGACAGTTCTTGTCCATTTTAAATTTTAAACCAGGTTATATCATAGCAACTTCAGTATGCACAATATTAATTTATAAAGAAAGTAATAAGTGATTTCTTTTTAGGGTTGTGTCCTACCTAACTAGATTTAAGAGCATAACATAGAAGTTGTCTTCTTTTTAAAATTAGGTGGTTGAATTATTTGGGTTAATAGTGAAATAATGGAGAGAGAGTCTAACTGATTTAAAAGTGACATTAAGTAACATTATAGGCCTTAAACAGCAGACAAGAGGAGAGTCCTCAGGCTGATAGGAAGCTTTGAACTTTCCAGGATAGCCAAAATATTCTTTCTGAAATTACCTCCAGTACCTATTTAAGCTATAAAAGAGACACTGCATCACCATATTATGGACAATACTCAAGTTTCTACACTTACATTTACATTTACAATGGGTTGAAAAATTCAAGTAATGCAGGGTTGTATTCCTTTGACATTTGACTGACCCTGATTAAACACATTCTCAAGTTTAAGTGTTCTGGCTCTTCTATTTTCTATCTAATTTGGTTGAACAATGATCCCAAATACATGGATTTTTAAAAAGATCTCTTAAAAAGAAAAATCTTTAGGTGAGATGTGCCCACTCTTGTGCCCAAATATTGGTTGGGGGAGAAAAGTTAGCTAACTGTTTTCTTTGTCAATTTTCAAATAAATTGCAGAGGGTTGGGCACAAGGTGGAGCGGGTCATGAGTATTTGCGGTATTTGTTTCCTGCTGTTTAATATTAATTAGTACCTTATAAATTCCTGAAGGGACAGTCTCTGAACCTTTTCCAGCTATATTTTCAAGCCGAGCTCTGTTCTACAGGAAAGAATAAATAAAAGAATCATTGGATATGTTGTCATACACCCACAGGAAAGGTCAAAGAGTTTGCATCACCAGGGTTTCTGTAAGCCATTCATTGCATGACCTACAGAAAGGCAGCTAATGAAGGCTGCTAAAGATCACACAGAAAAGCAAGATGGCCCCCAAATGGGCGAGAAATCCCCAGCTCCCAATCAAATTAGATGTTTGTTTTGGTGAGTTCCATTTAGTAAAGTGATCAATAAAATATGATTAGAAATGGAATTTTTCTAAAAAGAACTTACCCTAGAGGCTGAATGGGAGAGTGAAAACTGAGTCTTATGAAAACTGAAAAACATGGAAAATAAAGCAAATTACAATCAGAGAAAAACAATGGTGAAGAAAGCCAAATTCATAGTCAAGAAAATCAGGCTGAGCCTAAAGAGAGAGGAGCTCTTATACTTCAGCCCCGCTAGTCACCAAATGCCCAATTGTGAGCAAGTTACTTTTCCTCTCTGATTCTTATCTAGAGGCAAAAGTGTGAACCCAGTGCTGATGTAGCCGGGTTGGAGGCCCAGGTAAGGGTCTCCGTCTCCATGGACAGACGAATGTATCTCTGAGCGAACTGGTGATTGCCAGAGGGGAGCGGTGTGGGGAACAGGGTGAAAAAGGTGAAGGGAGTAAGTACAAATTGGTAGTTACAGAATAGTCACAGGGATGTAAAGTATAGCATAGGGAATAGAGTCAATAATATTCTAGCAACTATGCATAGTGTCCGATGGTACTAGATTTATCGGGGTGATCACTTAGTAAGTTATATAATGTCCAATCACTAGGCTATATGCCTGAAACTAATATAATATTGTATGTCAACTGTCATAAAAATTTTTTTTTAATTTAAAAAATAGAAAGAAATTAAGTAATTGCAAAATAAATATATAAAGACCTTGGTCAGGGTGGGGGGGTGTATCTCTCTGGACACAAGTGGACTTCTTCATGTTAACAGTGCACCCTGCTAAGGCCTCCAGTTCTTTCTTATGTTAAAAAGAGGGGATTGAACTACATAATCTTTAAACTCCACTATGCTCCACCACTAATTTTGCTCACCTGGACAAATTATTTAATTTCTCCAAGCTTCAGGTCCTCTGTTATAGAATGGGAGTAATAATCACCTATTTATTTTGTAGGGTTGTTATAAGGATGAATTTGTGTTCCTAAAATGTTTGTAAGAATACTTGGCACACAGTAATCAGTCAATAAAGGCAATTTGTATTATTTTAGTGTTGTATTTATTATTTTTAAATTCTTCAGATTTACATCAAGTTGAGTCCTACTCTGTGCTTTCAAGTATGGGCTTCAAAGCAGTTTTTAAAAACCTATTTATTATTTTCATTTAAAAAGAATGTTAAGAGAAAGACCAGAGGAACATGATGTTGCTTTAGAGTCTTGAAGAATTAGATCCATAGCTCTAGTTTTGTATCAAAAGCTGAGTTCTTATCATTATTTTTTTAAATATATTTTTATTGATTTCAGAGAGGAAGGGAGAGGGAGAGAGAGAGAAACATCGATGATGAGAGAGTCATTGATTGGCTGCCTCCTGCACACCCCCTGCTGGGGATCGAGCCCGAAACCCGGGCGTGTGCCCTGACCGGGAATTGAACCTCAATCTCCTGGATGCTCGGTCAATGCTCAGCCTCTGAGCCACGCCAGCCGGGCTAAAGCTGGGTTCTTAATCACATTCTTCCAAGAGCGAAGACAGGGAGTTGGGAAGAGAGCTGCACTCTCTTTACATGATATCAAAAAAAAGAGGCTAGTTCAGCCAGTTTCATCCAACAACTGGTCAGTTCTGTGGAACAATGGTCCAACTGGAGGGTCATCCTTAGCAGAGTCAAGCTGCCAATACAAACAACCACTCAAAGAAAAGCCACACATCTTACCCAGAACCTGCCGAAGAGTTATAACTCATTTGAAGTTTATGAACAATTTTGATGTTGACTGTTTTCATCTCATAATAAAACCAACCTCAGAGTGGTGAAGACATTCAGGGATAAAGGCCACAGAAAGGGTTGTTCAAATGAAGCCTCACCCTGAAGCATTCTTTTCTTTCTCAAAGCCCACCCAGTGTGATATTATTAGTTTCTGTTTTCTTTAGATCCAGCCATTTTCTCAAAGAAGGCATGAGAATTTTAGGACCTTCTCTGTCACCATTTCTGAGGGAAGAAATGAAGGCCTGAATGGCACAGGGCTGGGCACGGATGGCTTTGATGCAGCCTCCTGAGTTTACTCTGAGGAGAACTACACTCTCTCCTCTCTATAGATGACAAGTCTGATTCCTTACAAAAATGACAGTAAACATTTTAATGGAACTCTGGGATAGAAAGAACAATCCTAGGGATCTGTGCACAGGCTGGCATAAACACTTCAATGCATTCCCTATATTCTAGGGCCTCAGATTAATAATTAATTATCAGTCCTGTCATCACAATTGATTTTTAAAAACTTTTTTTTTTAAATGAAAGATTTTGACCATGTGGAAAATTACATAGTATGAGTGTCTGTATACCCACTGCTTAGATTTAATGTGTTACTATCTTGCTCATGCTTTTATGTTTCAAATTGTGAAGTAGTTCAAACATACTGAAAATCAGAGGAAAGAGATTTAACAAACAGCTTTGCAAATAAAATATGTAAAGTTCTTGGAACAGTGCCTGAACAACAGAAAACATCAAATGAGCTACTACTTCTGTTGCTATCACTTACACCAAGTTTTATTAGGGTTTAACATTTTGCCATAATTGTCTCAGAATTTTTAAAAGAAATAAAAATGCCAAGATACTCAAGGCCCCTTTTATCCCCCCTTTGATACTTTTTCCTTCTTCCCCCCACTCCCTTTCCCTGCACCCCTCACTCTCTTTCCCCCTTTTCCTACCCCCTCACTCCCTTTCCCTACGCCCCCTCATTACCTTTCCCCATCCCCCTCACTCCTTTGCTTACGCCATTTGCTGAGAAAACCACTGCCTGAAATTTGGTGTTGATTTTTCTAGTTTTTATATTTTGCATCATAGTGTTGGATTATCCCATTCCCAAGCAATATTCAGTATAGTTTTCTTATTTATAAATATGTGTATGTATCACTGTGTAATTTTCTTCTTCACTCAGTGTTTTCTTGAGATTTGTGTTGATGTATATAACTCTGGTTCACCCATTTTAACTGTATAGTATTCACCATATAAATATGTATTATCTATTTAAAATATATATATATCTTTATTGATTTC
The DNA here is from genome assembly GCF_964146895.1 of Miniopterus schreibersii. Lineage (NCBI taxonomy): Eukaryota > Metazoa > Chordata > Mammalia > Chiroptera > Miniopteridae > Miniopterus > Miniopterus schreibersii. The sequence continues at coordinate 141,723,062 of NC_138101.1, forward strand.
AGAGAAAGGAAAGGAGAGAGAGAGAGAGAGAGAGAGAGAAAGAGAAACATCAATGGTGAGAGAGTCATTGATCGGCTGCCTCCTGCACACCCCCTGCTGGGGATCGAGCTCGCAAACCTGGGCATGTGCCCTGATTGGGAATCAAACCCCGATCGCCTGGATCCTGGGTCGATGCTCAACGCTTAGCCACGCCCGGCCGGGCTGTATTATCTATTTTTTGATTACTATTAAGGCTGTTTCTAGTTTTTTGTCATTGTAAATATTCTGTGATAAGCATATACAGGTCCCTTGTATACATATACACAGGTTTATTTAAGGCAGTGACTTAATATGCCACGCGCCTGTGCGCACACACACTTAGATGTATGCCAAAACCAAAGCTTTACAAAACAACCTTTATTAATTTACTGTTTTTATTATTTTCTATTCTATTTTAGTCCATTCCATTCCATGCTTGTCTATTCCTGGCCAATCTATCTTGTTCTGAATTTTAAAAGTGGGTTGTGATTCACCAAATTGATTTCCCATTTCATTCGTCTAAACTCAGAGTTTGAATCACACCACTTCCATTTTCACACTTGAAGAGGGAACTCCTGAGTCACAGTGTATGTCAATCTTCACTAGTATCAGCTCCCCCAAATACCTCAGAGAAGAAAAATAAACAGCACTGTTGATCAAGCAAAACTCAGTTTCTTAGGCTGACTACAGAGAGAAATGACGTTACCATGGCAGAGTCTTAATAGTGCCTCAAAGTGGGGAAATCAGAAGGTGGCACTTATGTGGCATTAAGCATATCTCGCATGGCAAGGAACTAGTTTGGAATGGGCAGGTTGTGACATAACAGCTTTGCGTTTGTTGACGCTGTGAGGCAAGGCTCTTGAAGCTTGGAGGAACAAGCTATTAGTATTGATAAGTTTAAGTTATTTGTGTAGCCTCACAGACTCATCTTCCAAGAGAAAATATTCCCTGGAGCAAATAGCTAAGTATTGCTTGACAAAGAGACAGAAAATTATTACTGGTCTGTTTGGTACCAGTGATGTTTAACACCAGGAAAGGGAATTATGTGGAACTTGGTTCTTACTAGACAATACCAAATATTCTCCAGAATGGTTGTGTTAGTCTACACTGCCACCATGATTCTATGAGAGCCCGGCACACCACCTTCTCAGGAAGATTTAGTACTGTCTTATTTTTGCCAACGTGACAAATATAAAATGATGCTCATTGTCATGTTTCTTTGATTACTGGTGAGATTTAACATCTTTCCATGTAATTATTGGTCATTTTGTTTTCTTCTGTGAATAGCCTGTTCATATCTTTTGTCTATTTTTCTATTGTTTGTCTAAGTTCTTGTTTTGTTCATAGATATATTCTGGATAATAATATTTTTATAAGCATAAGCCATAAGCATTTCAACTATCTTCTCCCAGTTTGTTCTTTGTAATTTGTCTTAATATTTGATGTCTTTCGCTAAACTGAGCTTTAGAAATAATTGTAGAAAAATTAATCAATAATTTTTATACTTTGTGTTTTTGTGGCTTATTCTTTAAGACATTCTTAAAATATTTTATGCTATTTTTGCTTTGATATTTAAGTATTTTCATTTCATATTTACATCTTTAAACTGTCTTGAATTTATTTTCCTGTACAGAGGATATTTTAGTCAAGTGTCACCATAATAATACTTCTTTAAAAAAATTCCAAAATCAGTGGGTTATACAGAAAGCAATTACTTACATATCATGCATTATGGGTTTGATTTTAGTTTGGCTTATCTCAGCTGGGCTCAACTGGGTTTGGTTCTAGACTGTGAGTTGAGGTCAAATTTGCCTCATATATATTACACTAAGCTAGAACCAGAAAGCTAACCAGGGCAAAAGTGAAAGAGAGCAAGCCCAACGGCACTGGAACATTTCAGGTCCCTGATCACATGACATCTGCAAACATTCTGATGGCCAAGGCAAGATGCATGGCCAAGCTCAGGATCAATGAGATGGGAAAATGTACTCTGCACTGGTGGGAGGAACTGCAAAGTCCCATGACAAAGGGTGTGAATGCAGGGAGAGGTGAAAAATTGCATCTTGATATATTTATTACATTTTTTCCACACACAACGTTCACTCAAACCTGCCCTGTTATACCCCAAAAGACTCATCCAACAAAGCATCTGGCTCTAAGTCCAGGACCTTATTATTTATGTCATGTCTGGATGCAACTCCAGAACTAAAAAGACGAGCTATCTGCCTCCCACACAGTCAACATACAGTGATAAATCATGGACAGGATTACTGTAAAAAAACTCTCATTCAAAAAAAAAAAAAAAAAGAAGAAATTAAGAGAAGACACATAACAGTCACTGACCATAGCAATTTTGAGCCCTACTGGGCAAATGTTGTCAGGTCCCTTTTCCTTGAGGCTAGGGAATATATCTTCATAGAGCTTCAGTTTAAGATTCTGGGAATGGTTCCCTAGACCATTTTTCCCCCAATAATGACTGGTTCTGCTCTCTCCTGTGTCCCTTTTTCCACTGTCATCGTTGATCACTTCTGTAGAATATTCTGAAGGAGAATATTTCGTTTTTGGCAACTGAGCAGCTTTATCAGCCTGCTTCCTGCCTTTAGAAAGTTGGAGTTTGTGGTGTTTTTGTTTTTCTATCTCAATGACATTTTCCCCAAAGCAACTCTCTCATAGGCTTTTGTGGGTTTTTATGTATTTTTTCTCATCAATCTCATGTGCTGAAAGCCATACTCACAATTCTTTTTGAGACTTGCCCTATTTTCTCTAGTCTTAATTACAGAGTTTGGGCATATTAGGCTCTGTGGGATTATGCCCTTAATCTTTCTATGAGGACTTTTGTTTGATATAGGAACTTCTGTCAGGAGTCTTAACAAAGGGTGTAACAACCACAATTTTAATATGGCCTTTACCTTGAAACCATCTCTCTTAGTTTTTAAAAAATAGTCTATTGTTAATTAAAATTACCCATATAGTTTGTCAATTTTTGCCCTATGTTTTTGTATATGTAGTTTCTCTGGTTTCACTTTTCTTCTTGCCTACATTTATCCTTTTAGTGAGGGCTATGAGTAATAAACTCTTGGCTTTGTACAAATAAAAATGTATTTATTTTCATGCTATTATTTTCCCTTTGCTCTTAAATGACAGTTCCTTTGGATACAAAATTCTAGATTGCCAGTTATTTTCCTTCTGTGTTTCAAAGCTATCATCCTATTGTACTCTGACATCTGTCATTGCCAATAAAAGAAATCTGTTCTATGTCTGAAAGTTATCTCTTTATAAGTAATCTGCCTTTTCCTCTCTGATAACTTTTAAGGTTTTCTCTATACCCTTGCTATTGTAGTCTTACAACAATGTACCTTGATGTGAATTTATTTATTTATTTATTTATTTATTTATTTATTTATTTATTTTAAAATATATCTTTATTGATTTCAGGGAGAGGAAGGGAGAGGGAGAGTGAGAGAAACATCAGTGATGAGAGAGTCATTGATCGGCTGCCTCCTGCACGCCCCCAACTGGGGATCGAGCCCGCAACCCGGGCAGGTGCCCTGACCGGGAATCGGACCCCGATCCCCTGAATCCTGGGTCGATGCTCAACTGCTGAGCCACGCCCTGCAGGGAGATATGGATTTATTTTTATCCATCTAGGTGCTTTGAGCGTACATTCAATCCCAAGATTCATATTTCTTTTTAATGATGGAAAAAAACTTCAGCGATTACATCTTCAGATATTACTTCACTTTCATTTATTTCTTTTGGGAGATTTAGGACATGTATACTAGAGCCTTCTCACCTACTTTCTGTCCTTACTGATTATTCATATTTTTTCATCTGTTTCCTCTTTAGTCTTAGTGCTGCCCTTAGCACTAATTTATTGTAGGTATAGTCTGGAGTTTAACTAGTTTACTGAGTGCTTTTAAATCAACAGCTGTACTTTCCCATCCCAGACTTTCTAATTAGTTCTTTCCATAATCACGTCTTATTTACTTTCTGTCTCTTTCTGATTCATAAACTTTTGCTCATTTTAAGCGATAATACTTCTTTCACTTAATACCCAGAGTACTCTGTATACTTACTTTAAAGTCTTTGTCAAACTGTTACATAAAATTAATTTCAACCGAAGTAAATTCATATTTTGGTAGTTAATTTTGTTTGTTGTTTTCTTAACTTTTTTTAAGGTATTGCAGAATTTTGCTGTTAGCGTAATTTTGAGAGGAAATTTTTGTATATGTCTGTTTACTTTCTATCTTCTAGTTAAACGCCAGAGGAGAGACAGAGAAAAAGTTATTACTGAGGATATCACTTCCCTGTTCAGAGATTCTGCAGCCGCCTTCACTCGCCCATGGGCTGCCATCGTGGCACTTGGGGGCCCCAGGGAGGATATTTCCAGGCGTGGATTTCGAGGAGAGCTCAGGCCCAGTCACTAAGCGGTGGGCACTTTGTCCAGTGCCTGCCTAACAAGACTCTTTCCATATCCTTCAGCAGTAATGGCCTATATAGCCCACTAAGGGCTGCAGGCCCCAAGTTGGTCAAATCTTTTTTCCACCTTCTTTTATGATGACGGGGTGGTTTCAAGCAGCTTGGTTTCAGTGCTTCCCTGTCCACTGTGCACAATTTTAGCTGGTCCTCTGGGCCCTGCAAAAGCTGAGTTTTACTATGATGGCTGGTTCCAGACTCAGAGCCCAGCACATATGTGACCTATGGCTCCAGCCTTGCTCACGGCTTTGCGATTCAGTTCTGACCCTGATCAGCAAAGATGCCTTCCTTATCTCGGGGTCCATCTACAGTGTTTTGGTTTTCTATTTTTTATACCATTGCTGGGTTTTTGGACTCTAGGGGAAACATTATGCTGCAAATTCACTGTAGAAAATTTTGCCACAGGTTTATCACATTTGGTTTCTATAAAAAAACTCTAGCTTTTTTTTTTATTCAATTGTCTTCCTTAAAGGCTGCAAATTACTTGTCTGAATATTGTTTGGGGAATTTCTTTTTAAGGTAAAAGGTAAAAAACAAAACAGTAACTTTGTAGTTGGCAGTAAAAGTGATATGATAACTTGTGCATTTCATAGTTTTCTCTAGGACGAGTTCTAGTCACAGGGGACTCCAGGAGACCCTATTATCTGTTGCATCTGTCAACTGGAGTGTTAACATGATAAATACGATAATGTAATATTTGCTGCTTTTCTTTCATTGTGTCTTTGAAGGAAATGGAACACTCTCTGGCAAGGTCACTGTTTGTTCCTCAAGCATATAGATGGAATGGCTTAACTTTGTTCCATGTCCTTTCCAAGAATTCTTTAATGAGGTTACATGCACTCCAGCTATGCCTGTGATGTCCAACTCATTAGCTAGGGAAGTGTGTGTGTCAGAGGCAGGATCGGGGTCAAATGAAGACTTTCTCTGAACATCTTGGGCTAATTTTCAGGATTTGAGCTGAACTAAATATATCTTTTCCTCAAATCATTGTTACATAGGGGTCAAAAACACTGTACACAAATAGGATAATATTCTGAATTTAATGTACAGTGGTGGGCAAAAGTAGGTAAGAACTCTGTTCCAAAGTGTGCTTGACAGAAACAGACACACAGATCAATGGAACAGAATAGAGAGCCCAGATATAAAACCACATGTATGTGGGCAGGTACTTTTTGACATAGGAGCAAGAAACACACAATGGGGTAAAGACAGTCTCTTCAATAAATGGTACTGGGAAAACTGGAAAGGCACATGCAAAAGAATGAAACTGGATTACAGTTTGTCCCATGTACAAAAATTAACTCAAAATGGATCAAAGGCCTAAATGTGAGACCTGAAACAGTAAGTTACATAGAAGAAAACATAGGTACCAAACTTATGGACCTTGGTCATAGAGAACATGAACATTTTATGAACTTGGCCCCAAAGGCAAGGGAAGTAAAGGCAAAAATAAATGAATGGGACTATATCAAAGTAAAAAGCTTCTGCACAGCAAAAGAAACTGCCAGCAAAACAAAGAGGCAGCCAACCAGATGGGAGATGATATTTGCAAACAGTAGCTCTGACAAAGGTTTAGTTTCCAAAATATATAAAAAACTCATAAAACTCAACACCAAACAAACAACCCAGTCAAAAAGTGGGCAGAGGACCTGAACAGACACCTCTCCCAAGAAGATATACAAACAGCCAATAGATATATGAAAAGATGTTTGACCTCACTAGCAATTAGGGAAATGCAAATAGAAACTACAATGAGGTACCACCTCATACCTGTTAGAGTGGCTGTTACCAACAAGACAAGCAATAGCAAGTGTTGGAGAGGCTGTGGAGAAAAGGGAGCCCTCATTCACTGCTGGTGGGAATGTAGACTGGTGCAGCCACCATGGAAAGCAGTCTGGTGATTCCTCAAAAAATTAAGAATAGAGCTACCATACACCCCAGCAATCCCTCTCCTGGGCATATACCCAAAAAACTTGAAAACACGTATTTGCAAAGATATATGTATCCCTATGTTCATTGCAGCATTATTCACAGTGGCCAGGCCATGGAAACAACCAAAGTGTCCTGCGACAGAGGGCTGGATAAGAAGATGTGGTGCATGCACACAGTGGAGTACTACTCAGCCACAGAAAGGATGAACTACTGCCATTTGCAACAGCATGGACGGACCTTGAGAATATTATGCTAAGTGAAGTAAGTCAGTCAGAAAAAGCTGAGATCCATATGCTTTCACTCATGTGAAGGATATAAAACTGAAACTTATGGACACAAACAGCAGTGTGGTGGTTGCCAGAGGGAAGGGGGTGGGGGAAATGCGGGGGTGAAGGGGGTTCTAATATATGGTGAAGGGAGAATATATGACTTTGGGTGAGGGCACATACAGCAATATACAGATCTTGTAACACAGAACCCACACCTGAAACCTGTATATTCATATTAATCATTGTCACCCCAATAAATTTAATAAAGTGTTATTAAAACAAACAAAAAACAAAATGTGCTTGGGTATAGCAAGTAGACAAGAATGTGTAAATAATGAAGGCTGACAATTTGAGCACTGACAAGATTAACTAAGTGCACTGTCATTGTGACTTTCCATTGAGTTAATAAAACTATTTTAATAATCATAACCTGCATGTCTTTTTCCATACAAACAACTGTAAACCTACTTTTGCCCACCCCTGTATATATCAACCTTGGGCTACATCAAGGATCTTTACTCCATAAGTGTTCCATTCTAATTCTTTCTTCCCTTTCACCACTGTCCTCCTACCCTCTTTTTTCAGACTTGGATCACTTGATTATTTAAAAGTTGCAGAGAAAAAGCATTCTCTCTCTCTCTCCTGATAAAATCCCCATAAGTAGTCTGCCTTAATTAAACTCTTACCCCTGTCAATTCATGTTCTCAAAAGAAACTGGACTGTTTTTTTAAAAGAAATCGTTTTAAAAGCAAAGTGATAAATGCAAATGATTAAAGATGAAACTGTATCAAAAGATATGCAAATAAAGCCAACACTCTCCAGCCCTCCTTCCCCTCCCCCTCGGTACCATTCAACAGGAGCAATTTCCACTTTTAGTGCTTATATTGGTTATCTCAATGATTCTAAATATAGTGTTTTATAAGAATATAAAATGATCAGCTAAGTGTTGTCATTCTACCATTGACATTTTTGCCTCATTTGGTGAGGGTTCAGCTACCTTCCTGTCTCACCCTCTCTCCCTCTAGTTACATAGCTCATCTGTTTCACCACTGACCTCTGCTCCTTCCAAGAGCATTCTTCATTCCTCCCTTCCTCACCTGCTCACTGGAGGCCAGAACTGTCCAACAGGAATTTCTGTGATAACAGAAGCATTCCTATCATGTTCAACATGGTAGCCACTGCCTGTGGGTGAATACTGAGCACTGGAAATATGGCTAGTGCAACTGAGGAACACAGGATTTTAAATTGTATTTAATTTTAATTAATTAATTTTAAATTAAACAGCCATAAGCAGCTAGTGGTAACTGTGTTGGATAGGGCAGCTAGAGATAATATATTTTCATTAGACAGGTTCGTAGGATGAGAATACTAGCCTTCCTCATTTCTTTTCACATCCCCTCCTTCCATCTCACAACCTCATTTATCTGCAGCCTTACCTTTATATTGCCAAATCAGTCATATTCGCATGATATTCATAATTATAAATAAATCTTCCACGGTATGTCAAAGGTTAATCCTAATGCTGAAAATATAAGAGCTATATTTATATTATTGTGATTCATTTTCTCTCATAGCTCTCTTCACATTTTTAATATTTTTGTTGATTTGTTTATTGTCTTTCTCTTTTACTAAATGATAAGCCCGATGAAGGTGAGAATTTTGCCCACCTGGTTCAATATTAAAATTCTAGAGCCTAACAAAGTAACTGATAGAGAGCTAAATAGATGTCTCCTAAATGTTGAATGATCATTTTTTATTTATTGTTGTTCAGACATTTGGCATTCTCTGAGAGGGAAAAAAAAGCTTAGCAAATGTTTCTTGAAGGAATAAGTGTTGATGAGCAGTATTTTCAGGGAGCAAATATTATTACTCCATGAAATGTTTTAATATTTTCCTCTTCATACTTAATCTATGATAGTGTTTCCAAAACTTTTTTGACTTGAAAATTCTTCTACCAGTAATTTGTAATAATAAAATAATCTAAGGAATTAGAAATCATTTTATTTTTGTATGGTAAATGAAAATGTAATTTTTAAGTAAAAATATTTTATTTTTATCAGTAGATAATTAACTATATTACAAAGTTCACTTTAATAACTTTAAATAGATGTGCTATCAACATTAATTTTTGCTTAACAAGTGAATATTCTTTAAATAATTTTGTAAGATAAAATATGATTTGATAGTATGTTTTAAAAAATAACAGTGTATTTGAATTTGGCTTTAATATATACTTAAATATAAATTAAAACTTAATTTGTTAAAACCATCAAAAATAGGGAAAAGTGCCTTCATGTTTCCCATTTGAATTATTTGCATTTTGAAAATCAGTTGATATGTGTGTGTGTGTACATATATACATTCAATTCTTTCAAACACTAAGATAAGAGAGAAGCTTCAGAATGGCATTTATAGCTAATTATTAGTAACCAATGAATTTTAGGAGTGGATAGTCTTTACTGCCAATAAATAAGAAATCATATTTTTTTTATAATTGCCACAATAATTTTTCTATTTAGCACTTGATCTTGAAATTCGAGATGTTCTATATAGGGATTTTTGATTAGTGAAGTGAAACTACATGCCAGGTAAGAGAGATGGAAGTTTGGATCATGGTGTCTTTCCCTGCACTTTTCTGACCACACCATATTATAAAAACACTTTGTGTGTTTCTATGAAGAGGGTAAATCAACCCAGATCTCAAGCTTCTAAGGTAGAAATACCAAGTATATTTTCTGTAACACTCCAGCACTGATAGATTCTGCTACACTGGGAATTCTGGGCCTATGTATATGCTCATTAGGGAAAGTGTGTTAGTACTATCTGGGGGTGGGAAGGGAGAGCACACTTGATAAAATTAAAAATCCCAATTTTAGATAGTCTAGTTAAAAATGTCATAATTTTTTTCATATAATAAAAAACCTGTGCGTACTGAAACCACGTGATAATGTCGCCTTTGAAAGTGAAATGCAGCCCGGCCGGGCGTGGCTCAGCGCTTGAGCATCGACCTAGGATCCAGGCGATCAGGGTTCGATTCCCGGTCAGGGTACATGCCTGGCTTGTGGGCTTGATCAATGACTCTCTCATCATTGATGTTTCTGTCTCTCTCTCCTTCTCCTTTCCTCTCTCTGAAATCAATAAAGATATATTAAAAAAAGAAGAAAAAATAGAAAGTGAAATGTAATGAGTACCTCTGGTAGTTTAATATCAAAATTCCTATATGCTTGATGCATGATGGCCCTTTTCACTCTGTTTAGAGTAAACATCAGTGCAAAATTTTTTTTTTCAGGAAAGGGTAGAATGCTAAGGATAAGTGATAATAATGATGATTCTTTACCAAATGAACACCTTTTGGTTTGAAGCATCACGGAAAATTTTGTAAAAATATTGTCAAGCCAAAGCTACCTTCAAGATCCAGTCCAGTCCAGACATGAGCAATAGCCATGACACTCATGTTTGGCCACATACTTCTGTCACCACTGCCCTCTACGGACCTATTGAAGAGAAGATGCAGAGAAAGGATGACCTGATTCCTATAATTATTCAGGACTAAGCCTACTAATTTGATCTGCTGTTGGATTTTTACTGGGTAGTGGCAAATACCTAGTGAAGAACAATTCTCTCAGTCTTGATGTTTACCCCAGTGGCAGAAAATCTGTCTGTTTTCTAGCGCTGTTACAATGTAACCATTCGGTGCCTTCATCTTTGTTTCCTCCAACATGTGTTACACCCCCAATCCTAATACAGCCGTACCTCGGTTTTCGAACATCTCCACTGACCAACATTTCGGTTTATAAACGTCGCAAACCGGGAAGTAAATGCTTCGGTTTTCAAACCTGCCTCAGAAGTCGAACAGGCCACACGGCTTCTGCTGAGGGCAAGATCCTGAGGCCCGGCTGTTGGCTGTGGATGCCTCAGTTTTTGAACGTTTCAGAATACGAACGGTCTTTGGGAACGGATTACACTTGAAAACCGAGGGACCACTGTACTTACTTGAAGGATTGAAGCTGCATTTTTAAATTTGGTATTGGATTTTTATAATTACCTATGTACTGTGAGATTTGTCTTTTATACAGCACTACTCCAGAGACCAGTTTATGTTTGATTAAGTCAAAACAGTCATACATTTAGCCTTACTTTGATACTCCTGAGAAATAACTTCTTTTCTGTGTTTTGACTTAATTGACAAGATATAAAGCCATAATAACTGGAAGGCAAATCACAAAGTGACCAACTTGAAAAGGACAATCTGGACACCAAGCCCCAGGAGAAATCATATGGGAATAGGAACACTAGGTCCCAAACCGAACAACCACACAACCCATTGACTCTTCTGTCTTGATGAGCAATAAGGCCCCAAATCTGATTTTCATTCTTAGGGGGTCTTAACAATGTATTTGGACAGTTTTACAATGCACAGCTCATGCTCCACAGAAAGAGCATTGAAATGTGCCCTGGGGAAGAAAACTGGTAAAGGCGTTAACTCTGCTTCCTCTCTCCTTCTAGAGTCTCTCTCTTTCTCTCTCTCTCTGCCCCCCCTTCCCTTCTCTCTGTCTCTCTCTCTCCTTTTATAAATTCATTGGTTTCTGATGAGGGCAAAGGACCTTATAGATGTATGAAGGTCATAGCGTAGTTTCTGACATTGTCACAAGTAGAAGAGTATCCCCCTCAAATTCATGTCCGTATCATCCTCAAATTCATGTCCACCTGAAACCTAACTTTTTTAAATGCCCTTTCGCCTTCCTATATTTACTTGGCTCACTGGGGCACTCTTGATGTCTCCCAAAATGTGCCTCTGAATCCTCAGTTTTTTTAAATACCCTTCCCTAGGTTACCACAGCTCCTGCAGAAGCATTTACCTCACTCATCACTACTGATCATTTTCACCTAGAAGTCTCACTAGACAGTACGGTTCCTGAGATAGGGACAGTGCCAAGTTTATAGCCAATACATATTTTAGAAATAATAAGAAATAGAGCATATACATTACAAGATTTAACAAACATACAGTAGCCTATGTGCATCAATGGATTTTTAAAAATGCGAGTTTAAATAAAGCACCTATCATCAAACTTGTGATTGGGATAAATACTGATAAGTGATGAGACTTGAAGAAAGGCCTGAAGAAAAAGTAGCACTTCTGTAGCAATTAGTTTGTGATATTCTGGACAAAATAAAAAGTAAGTACAAATTTGGCATTAGCCTCAATAGGTGATGGATTTAAAAAGCGATTTGGCAGTTTCTTTTCCTTGACACCAGTGGCCTTGACTGGTTCCCTGAAGTGCCAGACTGGCATGGCCCAATGCAGTTACTCAGTCCATGAAAGGGAGTGTTGGCCCTCAAGTACTTTTGGTTACGGAAGATGTCCGGGGGGGAAAAAAAAAAAAAAGACAGAAAACTATCTTCCCAGTGCCCTGGACAATGTTCCGATGAGTCAGAATCCCAGCTCAGGGTTCCTAATGGAACAGAAAGGTGTATGGGACATCTCAATTACTTCTTAGCATGTTAAACTGCTTCCTCTGTGAAACATTGAAATAAAAGCCAATTAGTGTCAGCTCAGAAAAAGACTTGGGTATTTCCTCTTGCGGTTTAACTAGAGTCTCAAAAGAGCATGACAGCAAGTTTGAGCATCCCATTCCATACTTTCTACATGAAGCTTCAAATGGATGAAAATTTCAATTTCTTTGGACAAAATTAACCAAAACATTCAGTTGTTTGCTGTTGTTTCTCTTGAAAAATAAGTTGCATTTGGGAGCAAACTTGTCAGAAGGACTCTATTGCATGGCCTATTGCATGCCTTTGACAGACAGGCATTGTTAAAAAAATGAAATTGTTTTGGACTCCTCTCAAGGAACTAGGTGATTTACTTATACTTATTTTTACCTAATACAGAGTCCTTTCACCTGAACTAAGTTATAGCAAGATTCTGAGGTTTTAAGAGATGAATAAAGGAGAAAGTAGTTATTACACAATTTGTGTTTCATATACGATAGACTCAAAGGACTACACGTTAAATTACTAAGAGAAGCTGGTAAGATTGAAATAAGTAAATTCTACAATGAATATACTTTATAAGGATTTCCATGAATGGCTGAGGATATCAGATGGATATAACTTTCAACAAGAAGCCAGGCTGAAGAGTAAAGCAAAAAGGAATTTTTCTTCATTTACCTTTCAACCTTTTTTTCTGCCTGGAAAACAGCTGGCGTGTGTGTTTTTTTAAGACCACATACAGATTATCTACATAAGGATTTAGCCAGTAGTTCTCACTCTTACTGTAAATATTAGGATCTATAAGAATTTAGTCTACTCCCTTAGCCGACTTAGTAAGTCATCTTCATCCTCGATTTTCTATAAGCACAGCTGCAAATCAATCTAGTTGTTCTCAAAGGAAACATCCAACAGACCTTGATGTGATGGAAATCTGGGGGAAATATTTAATATGTTCTAAGGGAAGTCAGTAGTGGGGAGAGATTTAATTTCAGCCACCCAGATATAAATTGTTCCTTACCAACAATTCTGCCCCTGGTAAAAGACTCTTCTGTAAGTTAAGTTCAATGCTTCTACTTTTATGGGCAATTATCATTTTATGATTTGGGAATGTTTCTCCCTAATCTGCTAGTATCACATCTCACCACTCTTCATGGACTCCCAGACGCTCCCTCCTTGAGACCTCTCATGTAATATCGCGTGGGCACCCTTTTCGTCATTCCATACTGCCGATTAGCCATACCGCACACTGAGTAAAATCTAGGCTGCACAACTGTCTAAGCACCTATGTTGTTCTACTTCGTCCATCGTTGTTCCCATGCTAAAAATAAAGAAACTGATTTTCAACATCTCTCTACGTTAAGCCAGAAAAGAAAAAGCTGGAGAAATATTAGGATTTCTAGTATTTATACTCTTCAATCATGAGAAGGAGACTTTGACATTTTCTCTCCGTTTTATAAAATTATAAAATTGTTTAAATCCCCATAATATCAGAAAAATCAAAGCAGAACTCATAAAAGATGACATTTTCACTATACTTGAGCCTTTTTGCTCTCATGCAGAAAATTCCTTTTCCACTGAATCATGCAGGGGAAAAGTCACTGGCTAGCAAAGCCCAGGTCCCATTGCCAATACCTTGAATTCCGATTATTTTCAACCACTGGGAGTAGGTGGAAGAGACTCCATGTAGACATCAATCATGACTGATCAGGCTACAAATACTTGGCTTTTGTGATTGTTTTCATCAAAAGAAAGTCTGAATGTATAACACGGTGCAAAGAAACAGGGACTAAAGACTTCTGGGAGGAAGGATGAAAGAAAATTAGCTCTAAAAATAAAAACTTTACCAATATATAAAGATTTAGTTTGTTTATTGCTCTTCTCGTAAAACATTTAATAAATGTTTGCTAAGCTGATTCATACAGTTATCCTGAGACTAATAAGTATCTCCTACAATGCCGGCTCCTTGTTGCTTTATAACATCATAAGAGAATATGTATTCATTCGTCAAACACATTTTATGGGCCTGCTAGTTTTTAGACCCTTTGTAGGCATATGTAAAGATTCTGTCCAAATGGTAGTAGAATAAAGATGTATGTGAAGGAGAGCTCCAGACACAAAAGGACACATAAAGTTTATATAAATTTGTAAGTTCAGAGAGGAAAATAATATCATAGTTTTACTTTGGGATACTTTTTATAGGAGAAAAATTTGGGAAAGAAAAGTTGGGGGAAGGTGTGTGAAAAACTGGAATTGATTATATTTCTCACCGTATATAGATGATACCATTTTTGGTGGTTGAAGATAACAAAAGTGTTACTTTCTTTGCTCATAAAGGATCAAACCCTATAAAGGCACAGAATCATATTTGTTTGTGCAGAGAATTCTGACCCACTCGGAATGAAAGATTCCAGTGCAGGACATTTTTCTGCTCTGCCAGGAAATGAAGCAAACATGTGGGACACAGGATGAGTCAAGGTGGAAGGATAAACTTGAGTTCTTTTCCTTTCGAATGTTGAAATGCTGTTCTGTCGGGAGTTTATTTTCCTTTCCTCTTGAGTGGTAACACCAAGGTTTGACTGAGGTTAAAAAACAATGATCTAATCGATACCAAACTTTTTCCCCCTACCTCCTGTAACACAATTTCCTATGACAATAATCAAAGACGTACAATCCGGTGAGGATTCAGAGAAGTAAGGGACAGTCTTCGGAAGCTGACTCGAAGACTTGGAAGAGAAAGGTGCTCTAGAAGTTAGCACGCTGGTCCTCTGGTTTCACTATTGTGAACGACCAGCCATGTTTCCACAGTCATGGGACATTTCCTACTTGCTGACACTCTTGGAACACTCTACCACAAAACCTAGAATTGTTTTTTATTTCTATCAAGTAAGGGGAGTGGGGAGATGGAGTTCACCCATCTCACATCTCCTGAAAGTAAAGACTCCTTTTTACACAATTTAGCAAAGAACCATGATGTGCTAGGGAGTGGGGTTATATATAAAATGAGGAAACTCCACAAGAACAGATCCTAGGGAAAAGTCTGGGAAGTGGACAGAGATGCAGTGGGGTACTTAAGATGACCCAGACCCTTTTAGGTACCTAGAGGAATGTGAAAGATCTAGCAACCAGATCTAAAAAAGCAGACTAAAGAAGAACCCACGGCACTGCTGAGCACTTTGATCCTAGATCCTGACAAGTTGGCTAGTGCTCAATTTTCCCCATTTTATAAGTGGAAAAGCAAGAATATTTCAGTGACTTTGGTTTCCCAACATTTCTCCTTTCTGAAGAAGGAGCCAAACCGCTAGGGAGTTATTGAATTGGTCCAATGACCTATTAGACTGCAATCTTTTTTTAGAGCCATTTAAAGGTAACAGGGAATTCAAGGTCACCAAAAGCAGATTATAAATGTCACAAGTGGAACCACTTCTCCTGATCTCATGAAAAGCAGAGCCTATAAAGCCAGCATGTCCAGAGGCCAGACCCAGGTATGAACTAATTTTCCAAGAGCATTAGGGAGCAACTTAGGGAAGAGTTGTGTCTGGATTTGGAGCCTTGGAGACTAGAACTCCAAATTTGTCTTGATTCTGGAGAGACCATGCTGCAAAATGTAACTTCCTGTCTCTACAGGAAAGAACCTCTTTTAACAGGGCTAATAAAATGAGCTCTTAATGAGGCCTCTCAGACATCAAATAGGCAGAGTGAAAACACACTTTGATGAGGTAAGTGTAAAGGGATCAGAAACATCCCCCCACCCCCAAAAGAGTTTCCTTTGAA
The DNA here is from genome assembly GCF_964146895.1 of Miniopterus schreibersii. Lineage (NCBI taxonomy): Eukaryota > Metazoa > Chordata > Mammalia > Chiroptera > Miniopteridae > Miniopterus > Miniopterus schreibersii. The sequence goes on from NC_138101.1 coordinate 141,739,021, forward strand.
AGCCATATGGGCTGAAAATTTAAGGATATACCGTACTTTGCCAAAACTAAGATATCTGGAACATGACTTTAAGATATCAAAGAATTAATGGGTGTTTAACTAGGAAACAGCCAGAAGTCACCCAGCTTTGTGTAATCACCTACTGCTTCTCAGCCACATTGTAGTTTCAACCTCATCCACCACCACATCTTACTTTCTTCAATTTTAAAAAGAACATTTTTTAAACACCTCCCTAATGAGAGAATGATTGTGAGCAAATTTTTAAGTCATAAAATTTGTGGAGTCACATAATCCTTTTGAATCTCCCTATAACAGTATGTATACAATTACCCATTCAGAAGTCATGATTCCAAATTAGGAGCTATGGATTTAACATCATTGAAGCAGATTTTATCTCAGTATTAGGAAGTATTTCTAGCAAACAGAGTTGTTTTTAGGGAGATGGAAGGCAAGTTGTTTCAGATGGTAGTGAGCGTTCCAGCCCTGCAATTGAATACCTAAAAATTAAGCCTTGCATTGATATGACATATGATATGATATGATACAATATGATAGTCAAATAAATTGGAAGTTGTATTTGACAATCACTACAATTTCTTCTTAGGCTGAGATTATACCATAAATAAATGAGGATATAGCAGATCACTTTTAATAGGTAATAACAAGGGTTTCACTCCTCAGGAAGGCATTTAAATATTATTGGGGTCTTTGTACAAGAGCAGTCATGTGGTCAGGGGATCAGTTTCTATTACGTAGAACTTCTACCTGGTCTAGCCCTTCAAACAGTAAATAAATTCTGTACTTAGTAAATACTCTCCTTTGGAAAAACCTGAAATTCCTTGTTTATAGCTTCAATCTGATTGTGACTTGAAGATTATCTGATCTCTAAAATCATTTTTAAAGTGCAGATACCCCTGGGAGGCATCAGAGATGATGTTTACATTGGCTGTTCTTATTGTGGACTGGGAGACATTTAAATGAGCCTGCAGAGTAGGGTTTCTCAAACTTGACACTTGGTATTTGTTGTGGGGCTCTCCTATGAATTGAAGGGTGTTTAGCAGCATACCTAGCCACTACTAGGTAGATGCTAATAGCACCCCCACTCAGTCATGACAACTGAAAATGCGTCTAGACGTTGCCAACTGTCCCCTGTGTGCAAAAACGCTATATAGATATATATAGATATATGTAATATTATATAAAATATATAACACTATATATGTATGTATGTATATTATCACATACATATAAATCAAGGAAATGGCTTACATGTTACATGATTGGGGCTTACACTTCACATGATTGTAGGGGCTGGCTAGGAAGGTACAAAATCCCTAGGCCAGGCTGGAGGTCTTCATGAGCCAAAGATGCATCAAGGGCGGAATTTCTTCTTCGGTTCTGCTCTTAAAGCCCTTTAGCTGACTGAATTATGCCCACAAAATTTTCTAGGATAATCTCCTTTACATCTCCTTGAAACAGCTGTAGATGTTAGTCATAAAATGCTTCCACATTAACATCTAGATTAGTGTTTGATGGAATAACTGGGACTATAGCCTAGCTATAGACATAAAACTGGCCGTTGCAGCATTCCAGAAGCTATTCCTCAGTTCTGATGTTTTGTTCATGATCACATTCTTCTGCTCATCTCATTTCAGCTGGGCTGTAGGCCCCAGTCATTCACAGGTCCTGCCCCGAGCATGCATTTCATGACAGTGTCCTGCCATGGGCAGGCACAATGTTCACAGCCCTCACAAGCATTTTCATGGACTTAGGAGTCTCTTTGGAAGGATTTGAAGAAACATTTTCCAAAGAATTACAAACAGCCAAAAAGTGCATGAAAAGAGGCTTAACATTATTAGCCATCAGAGATATGCAAATAAAAATCACTCTGAGACACCACTTCATACCCACTAGGATTACTGTAATAAAAAAGGCAGTTAATGACAAGTGCTAGCAATGATGTGAAGAAGTGATAACTCTCATACACTCCTAGTAGAAATGTAAAACGGTGCAGCTGCTCTGGAAAGCAGTCTGGCATTTCTTCAAAAGATTAAACATAAGTTACCTTAAGGCCCAGCAATTCCACTCCCAGGAAAATAGCCAAGAGAAATGAAAACACATGTCCACATAGAAACTCAAACAAGTGCTCATAGCAGCATTATTCATAGTATCCAAAAATGGAAACAACCCAAGTGTCTACCAACTAATTAATGGATAAGCAAAATGTGATACATTTACACAATGGAATATTATTTGAGCATAAAAAAGAACGATGTACCGATGCATACATGGATAAACCTTGAAACATTATGCTAGTGAAAGAAGCAAGTCGCAAATTGTACATGTTGTATGATATCACATAGTGTATGATTTCATTTTTATGAATTGTCCAGAATAGGCAAATCCATATGGACAGAAAGTAGATTAGTGGTTGCCAGAAGCTGGAGAGATTCCAAGAGAAATGGGAAATGACTGCTAATAGGTATGAGGTCTCTTTGTAGGGTGATGAAATGTTCTAAATTGATTGTGGTACTGGTTGCACAACTCTGTGAATACACTAAAAAACAGTGAATCAAAATGGATGAATTGTAAGGTATGTAAGTTACATTTCAATAAAGCTGTTGTATATGTATTTTTAATACAAGGGTGTATTTGGAAATGCTGCCGGCAGAAGAGTTTGACAGATCTGCTAGGGCAGGGCTCTCTGATCAGACTGATGATTAGCCCATGTCCAAAGCATCCGCTGGCGTAAAGCCCTATAAGGAAGCAGGCTGCTAGAGGAAAGGAGGTGGTCGATGTTTCTCTGTGGCTTAGTGTTCACCACTCATACCAATCAAATGCAAGAAGGAAACTGTTCCTGTAGCAGATAGCCCCACTCCAGGGTCTCACTTCCTGCGCCACTCTCTGCTGACAGTTGTGTAGTCTGCCACCTAAAGCAGGCTGATGAGGGTGGAACCCATCCAGGAGAAATCTCAGAAGCTTGCTTGCACAGAGTATTAGCTCAGAAACTGCTCTTATACTTCAGGGCCTTAAGAATTTTGATTTATTTAGTAACAGTTTATCTTTGATGATGTACAAATGCATGACTCAGTTTTGTGGCTTTTAGCACCTCAATGCTGGGAACTCACTAAAGCCTATTTTACTTACCCCAGAGTCAGCCCTGACCTTCTGCCCAACCTTCTTCCTTCCTCCTGGCTCCCCTGAAAGGGAATTTCTCGTACATTGGCCTCTCAGGAGAGGTGCTGAGATGTTGTCATTTCACTCCGATAGCTCTGATTCTTTGAGGGCTTTTTTGTCTTTTGAATCTTCTATTAAAGTACAAATATTAAAGATCAGATAATAGCTTTAGCCAGGGTTTTCAAGAATGGGAAACAGGTTTAAAAAGATAACCCAATTTTTCTTCCAGCTTGACCTCACTAATAGCAGAGTGAGGACAAGGGATTTTTCCAGAAGGAATGCACCAAGTAGTTGGCAGATACCTTGTTAGGGTTTGGTCTTCAGAGCTTTGGGTCCCATATAACCTGAATGTCCTTTGTCCACTAGCCCTTAGGCACAAATAATTCACACTGGCATTATAGCTCAAATTCTGCAGGCTTATTGCCTTCACTCATATAACTGTAAGAACTTGGTCCCTTGAAAAGTCCCCTCACAGTATTTCTGGGCTTCCCCAGGGAAGCCTCACATGTGGTCAAGCAGGCCCTCCCCGGCTGCTGCCTCCGCTGACCTCTGCTCCTATCTCCTGACTCACCTGAGCAATTGTTACACACACTGAGTTCTCACTCAGGCTGCCATCAACACACCTGCAAAAGAGTGCCGGGAGCCCGAGGCTGTCTCCCATTGCTCAAGCACCAGCAGAGTCCTGAATTCCTTTCAGCCTTTACAATGGCCCATATGAAAGCATTTCTCTAGCCCTTGTTAGAAGTGTTCAAAAACCATTCTCCAGACTCTGTGAGGTACAAGAGTATCTCTTTTCCACATTTCTCTCTCACTGACTTCCCAAGTATCTGTACACAAACTTTCTTGTAGGTAGTTCTGGCAAAGAAAACCAAAACCCAAGTCAGATCCAACAATTCCAAGTCTTAGGCATCCCTACAAAACTATCTATATTCTTTAGGCTAAGCCAGAGTTATTTTATACTTGAATTTGATTAGTATTGATCAAATCCAAGGACACTTGAGTATAAAAAGTCACATTTTCAGTTTATTAATTTATAAGAAAAAAGTATTGCCAAGTTAGCATGTGCTCTCTCAATAGAAAACGGTATGGTGGTGGCCAAGAATTCTTTTTCTCACAAGAGAATTTTTTTTTTTTAATTGATTTTTAGAGGGGAAAGGAGAAAAAGAGAGAGAAACATCAATGTGAGACAGAAACATCAATCGGTTGCCTCCTATACATGCCCAACAGGGGATGAAACCCGCAACCTAGGTATGTGCCCTTACTGGGAATCGAACCCGCAACCTTTTGGTGTATGGGATGATGCTCCAAACAAATGAGCCACCAGGCCAGGGCAGTGACCAACCTTTTTGAAAAATTATTGGTGAAAGGTCTAAGAATGACCACCATCAATACATTATAGCAGCCTTTTTCCAGGATATATAAATTAGACTTTTTAAGTCTACAATCAGCTGAGTGTTTACAAACTGGGAGTGCAGATCTCATTCTTTAAATTTGGTTTACTAATCTCAGCTGCAAAGAAATTCTCAAAGTTTACTGTACCTGAGTTTTCCATTTCTCTTAAATCATGACCCTTCCTAGGATTTGGACTTGGAATAAAGAACAGTTCAGCATTTACTCAATAAGGCTTTAATAATCCTTTATTTATTAAGATCAGTCTGGCTGTAGATTGCTGTGTAATAAGACTTTACAGAAGTTGCCACTTTGTCTATACTTATGTATCAGGATGTTACAATGAGACTCTTGGTTTCCCAGATTTTTAGGTGATACAAAGGCAAGAGTGATGAAAGAAGTGCCAGGCACCCCCTCTCCCAATGTTGAGAGTCAGGTGCTAGACTATCTATGCAGAACAGGTTAAGAGATTATAAAATCAGTTCTGTGAACAATAGCCCATCACCCACCTCTCAGCTACATGACAGAAGCTGAAGACATCAGTAGAGAAGAGTCTTATGGGAAGATTTATGCTGTGCTGTGATGTCTATCCATCCACCTCCATGTGGATGTGAAGGAGAGTTCTTCCCCTTATCTCAAGTTGACTAAAGAGAAGCTTGAAGAGAACTACATGTAGAGCTTGACATATATCCATTGAAGTCTGAGAACACAGGAACTGCATCCAATTCTAACTTGGGAGCATCTATAAGTGAGAGGCTCTGGCTGTGGCTACCCTTGCATGGCAGTAGGAAAAGTGGCTTTCCATGGGAATACCTTGCCTTTCCAGTTTGATAATATCCATGTGCCAGATGTAGAGTCTGAGAAGGAGAGCAACACTGGATAACATTGAGAGAGAGGCCAAAAAGTTTGCCTGGATGAAGTCACCCCAACAGAGTGGGAATGGTCAGGAACCAGGAATAGAGAGCAGCTTATAAATAACCGCTGCAGGAGGCATTGCTTGAATCACTGTGACTAGAGAGTCTCAGGGATGAGGTAAGGTCTACACAAAATCTACAAATACACCAACAGTAGAGATAACCTTAGACATCTGCCAAAACAGGAGTTACCAGAAAAGTTAAGGAATCTGTCCAAGGTTTAATCTCGGGTGGGAAGAACAAGTTGAGAGAGCAGTTGGAATAGACAATAATGAGAAATAATAATAGTCATAATTATTTTAACGTTACAGTGGTGACTATGTTTAAAAAGCTTTACATATATTAATCCATAAAACTGTTTTCTATTTGCTCTCTACCAGTGTTCAATAAATCAGTTACACTTACCTTTCCTATCATTTCCATACCTACCAATACATATTAAGTACCTATAATGTGCTACTTAATGCTTAAAATACAGTGATGAACAATATATTTTATTGAGGGGGACAATATCCAAGTAGACAAATAAGAACAAATCTTGGTAAGTGCTATAAGGCAACTAATGTGGTGGTGCAATAAAGTAATTGGAGAAAGTCATTTCAGGCCATTGTCTAAACAAACTTGTGAATATCAATGTGTGATTCAACTTGAATTACCCCCTTGAGTTAGCCACAGCATTCCATCATAGGAAGGGAGCTGTCAATCACAGAGCTCATTTGGGCCAAAAGATTGTGCAATCATATGTGTTAACATACCCGCAAGTCCACCTTCCAACTTCACATTGGTCAACCACAGCAGAGGCGACCACTCTTTCATGTTAAGTTTTTTGTTTTTTCACTGGATTAGATCTAGCTGTGAACTTCAACTTTATGCTCTTTTTATCAATCAAAATACTAAGAGAACCACAAGCTTTCAATTATTTTTTTGAAAAAGAGGCTAGGCAGGGCATAGAAATCTATCATTCTCAGAGATCCCCAAAACCTGTTAGACTATGAATCACAGAAACCTTGCCGAGAAGCAAGAGTCTTAGGTTTACTTTCTCCCTTGTTCTTGTTGGGTTGTCTGTGTCAAAATCCACTAGAGGACCCTCAAGACCAGGAATTCTTGTGAGGACTTGGAGACCTGCTGTTACTCCCTCTGTTCTCACTAAGGCCCACATGGCCAGTGTCCCTCTGCCTATTCATTTCATTCTTTTTTCTACACTGGCCACTTCCTCTGTCCATTCATTCCTTCTGCTGGCTGATATCTTTGTCTTACTCTCCACTGAGGACTTGACTATCCCAAAGAACTCCTCATGGCCTTTAGGCTTCAGTTCCCACTCTTAGTTATTGTATCATGGTGATTCAAAAGTGTCATTGATTCTATAATGTGCCATCATTTTGACCAGACTAGTAGGGGGAGAAGGAAATGCAATCATACCAAATATATACATAGATGGTGTGACATCCTGATTTCAGGTACGTAAAATACCATGAGGAAGATGTGCACCTTAGAATAAAAGAAGTAGAGTGATTTGTAATTTGGGCATCAGTTGATGAGGGATGCTCATCCCAGATGACAAAATATGGTCCTGGCTCACCCTTGGTTCAGTCAGTTTTGGCTGTATCCTAAGGTGGAATAACATTACACACAGTGGCCTGTGCTGCTGTCTCAAGAAAAATCGTGACATGACAGCGCTCCTAAAAAATTCGGGGAGTAGTTAAGAGTCAACTTGCCAGTGTCATGATGAAAGAAGAATGTCATGCCCATTGTCATGCTCTTTAGTACTTTTTCTATTTTACCAGTAGGATGTTCATTCCACACTATAAAATTATAGCCATATTACTACATGGGGAAATATGTGCACATTTAGTCAGTTCTTGTTCCTTAGGTCATTTGTTTAGCCTACTTTCTTTGAAGCCTAAGCTAGTATGAAAAAAAAAAAGCATGAATAATTCATACCAGATTTTTAAAAATTTCCAAGGAACATTGAACTCTCTCTAAATTGTGAAGTCAAGTAACACTCATGTTATTTTTCAAGCGTGGACCTGGCCTTGGAAGACCTGACGGTGTCAAAGTGGGAAAGATTCAAGAAGGTCTTTTCTTTGCTTCCATTCGATGAGCAATTCTCATTTTCCTTTAGAAAAATCATTCCTCAGACTGTCAAGAGGCTGCTGGCAGATGTAGTTTATACTAAACAGATGGTTGCTCTATAATTAAATGCTTGTCCATGGCTGGGCGCAGTGTGCTATGCATGCTGTGGGAGGGTAGACCAGTAGTTAATGAGTGTGGGCCGCTTCCAGGAAGAGGGTCAAGGAAGAAAGTGCTCTGTGGGATTGCACATGAGATCACCAGAGAGAAGAAGAGTGTCTGACCTATTGATTGTTGACAAAACTCAATGGAAAGGAATGCTGAATTATTCAAACACTAGTGGGTTGAGAAATAGGGGAATTCTTTGCATGGGTAAGCAGGCCTGATAAACACCCAAAGTGTACTTTCAGGTGCATACACAGAACACATACTTTGAAATGGATTATACTGGTGTATGCATATACATACCACTTTGACATAATTATTTTTAAAATATATATATATATCTTTACTGATTTCAGAAAGAGGAAAGGAGAGGGAGAGAGAGAGAGATAGAAACAGCAATGAGAGAGTCATTGATCGGCTGCCTCCTGCAGGCCCTCGACTGGGGATGGAGCCTGCAACCTGGGCATGTGCCCTGACCAGGAATCGAACCCCAATCACCTGGATCCTAGGTCAATGCTCAACCGCTGAGCCACGCCTGGCTGGGCGACATAATTAATTTTTAAAGTAAATTTAGAATATTAGGATGTGGGTTTCTTTCTATTTACATACAACCAAACAGCTCATATGTACAATTAAATACTTCCTTTTCATCTCAGAGGTTAGAAACGTTTAGAAACAGCTTTAATATTTTGATTATAGAGCAGTCCTCAGGTACCACAGACCTAAATTTTGTTGTTATATTAGTTGAGCTTCTATGAAGAACAAAGATTCCCTCAGATTATAGTTATGAGAGGATATGAGTAGAACCCAGAGCCTGTGTCTTAGTTCCAGTCCCCGGATAAATTACAACATAATGACTGTTACTTCAATAAATTAGGGTGCAAGTCAGTGCACAGAATATATAAATATTGAATGCAAAAGTTACTTTTGTAGTTAGGGGACCTAAAACTGATTGCATGGCTAATTTAAAATGTTCCCACAAGTTTAAAATGAGAAATCAGAGGTGAAATCCGATTTGTCCAAAGTGATATGGCCAGCCTTAAGAGTCCAGCTAATAGTCTGCCTTCAACATGGCCAAACGAGAACAGATCTTGTCCCCTTCTCGTGGCCAGCAGGGCAGCTGTGAGGCAGCCTCTCCACTGGCCTGTAGACAGCAGCCTGCTGGCCTTGGAGCAGCCCTTTGCCCAGGCAACAGGTGTCACTGCCTGTCCCTCACGGCATCCTTTTCTCAGTCACGTGGCCTGAATTGAGCTGCTGCTAAAATATTTGCACCTAAGCAAATGCAAAAGTGATTTTGAACTAAATGTCTCCACTAGCGATGTTTGTTCTAACTCTTCTCCTCACTAGTGAACAAAGACACTGGAGACAAAAACTCACTGAGGTTTGGAATCGTACCTGAGTGAGAGGGAAAGACAACAGATGGTGATAGCTCTAAACTGGGCAGGCTGGCCCATAAATGCTTTTTGGAACATGTGCGTGACCAGTGAAAACAAGTAGGCAGAATCTCAATCTCCAAGCTGACTGTAGCTTACTGCTCTCCTGTTCACCTTTCTCTCTTGTTTACACCAAATCAAATGTCAAATTGAAACAGCAGTCAATTTGTTTTTTTTAATCTGCTTTGGGAAAAAGAACCAGATAACTGAGCTGATTAAAGAGACTAAATATACTCACTCCCACTATTAGTAGAGATTGCTCTCTGGAGAAGTCTACAAACAGGTACCGTGTGCTTGAGGGGAGTGGGTTCGGTTCAGTCCAGGATTCGGGAATGGTCCTAAAGAATGAGACAGGATGTAAGCAACAGAGGGGACTGAATTGTTGTTGGAGGAGCAAGGCCCTGGAAATGTCCCGAGGACAGAGGACCCTAATATAGCCCAAAGTCCAGGAACTCTGAACACAAAGTAAACTCACCCAAGCTCAGTGTCCTTTAAGGATTTTGACTGGAACAGTAAACCGAGCTTTGGTGGGTCAAACACATTTGGAATAGGATATTTATATACAGCTGTTTCTATAATTGGAGTTGATCAGACATGAGTATTGCAGTTTAGGTCAGCTTCTGTTCCCTCGGGCACAGACCATCATCACCCATATTTATGTATTCTCTATGGTGTGTGTGTGTGTGTGTGTGTGTGTATGTGAGAGAGAGAGAGAGAGAGAAGGAGGGAGAGAGAGAGAGAGGGGGAGGGAGGGAGGGAGGGAGAGAGGGAGGGAGGGAGGGAGGGAGGGAGGGAGGGAGGGAGGGAGGGAGGGAGGGAGGGAGGGAGGGAAAGAGAGTTGGGAGTGTGAGACGGTACTGTATGGACAAAAAAGCCATTCTGATCTTTCTTTCTAATATTTCAGCACATCTCCTTAAGGATCCACTCATTAATTCCTGAAAGCTTAGGATTGGTGTTTGGATGGTTCCATAAGAAATTTCTCTGGCAACAAGTTGAAATAGATATTTCAGGTCCCACCGGAAGATTCAGAGTTAGCAGAGCCAGCTACATCCTGAGCATCTGTATTTTTAAGATCTCCCCAGGTGATACTGATACTGATACCATTCTTGGGAAGTACTGATTACACAACAAGGGGTGTGAAAGTGAAAAATATACATGGAGAAGTTAAATGGAAATATTTATTTTGCTGTTTCCCCCAAACCATAATTATTGAAGTTTAATTTATTAGACCAAACATTTAAATAGAGAAATACTTTCCAAATAGCTACATCTAGTGAAAAGGATGGTATTAAATAACCAATACAGTCAAATTTTAAAGAAACTTTTGAAGAGAATTAAAATAATCTCCACCCAAATGGATTGCTCTGGATCAGCGATTTTCAACCGGGGTGCCACAAGAATTTTTAAAGCATTCAATACCTGAGAATTTAGTCAGGAGCACTGGCTACTTTTCCCTTAGACTGTCAAATAAAAAATGACAATAGCTGTCCCGTGTGAATGCCCTGTAATGAACCATGAATATATAGGTCATACAAAAAAATTTTTAGAGGATTACAAATCTCTTCTTTTAGACTTTTTCTCTTGATTATTATATTCTTCTGCAGGCAACTACATTTCTAAGTGGCCTAGATGCTTATTTTAAGGTACTGTAAAGAGTCTTGACTGACTATATACTGTAAATGCTGGTAGTTTTACACAAGCAGAGATAATGCTGAACAGACCAAGGTTCACCTGGTATTCACTCTACCAATTAGTGTTTTATTTTGTTTTGTTTTTACTAAGCACCCACATGTGATTTTATAATATGAACTTTCTATTTCTCTTTGGTCCTAATGGCCTTTTGAAGTAGGTTAGATGTCAGAGTATTAAAAAGAGCCATGTAAAGAAATATAACTGTTCCAGCTATAACTGTTTCAGACAAAACAGTTACAGCTCTTGGTCTCTCTTGGTTCCTCTTGGCACACTTGGCTCGTGGCTCATGCTTGGCTTCCTGGCATTCTCCCATGCGGCCCACAGTCATGCAGACCCCACACTAATGGACTAATGGGCTGCAGCGAGCCTAATGCTGTACTGACCCGGCTCCAGCATGGAAAGGAAACTCTGGACACTGGCTTTGCTTCTAGCTTTACTGAAACCCCAGCTACACTTCTTCTCTGACTGGACTAAGGGAAATGGGACCAGGGATTTAATTCCATGCAAATAAAAACCACTCATTCTCCCGTTTAAAAATAAAAAAGACAATATAGGTACAAACATTAAAAAGAATCCATTATACCCAGTCCATAGACATATACGTGTATGATATCTAATAGCTTACTTTGTTGGGGAATAATTATAGAACCAAACATTATAATGGAAATCTCCAGAGAATTATGAAAGCAAAGAAAATGGAGATCTAAGCAATAAGACTCTATAAAAACCAAGGGGACATATGGAAATAATTCATAGGAAAGTAGGTGGGGCAGCCTGCAGTTATACACAAGTGGATGAGGTACTTTAGAAATGAGTTGTGATCTTCCTAAAAGATAAATTTTTGTTTGTGAAATAAATTATAATTGGGCAATGCACCTGCTTAGTCTCCCCTTTGCTTCCTAAGAGATAGTTTCCTGACTTATTTTTTCCCTCCACTCTACCCTTCTCTAGCTACGTCACCACATTCATGTGCATGTGTGTGTGTTTGGTGTGCATGTGATGAGGTATAAGGAAAGAAAACACTTAGTGATCCCTCCAGAATGCCTCCATTGGGTATGAGAAAACCCAGAAGGGAAGAATGCTCTTTGTTATATGGAAGCCAAGCAACATTTTTCACAATCTTAAAATTAATATGGGAATTTTAATACATAATTTGATATTATTTCTCTTGGTTCCATATAATGCCTCACTCTGATTTCTGGTAACCTTAACAGATCATGAGGTTTTTGAATAAGTTTTTCTTTAAAGCCACCAATCAGCTCTTATGACAAAAATAGTTCATGAGCCGAATATTAGAAACAAAATAAATAAGGTGATGTTATTTCTCATTGTACTAACAACAAAGAAAATAAGAAAAGATTGCTAAATTGTTCATAACAGGTGCTGGCTACAAAAGCCACAAGGCACTAGCAGAAAAGCAGGAGGGGCAATGTGGGGAAATAGGGAGGGGGGTGAATACCACAGGAAGAAAAGAGAGAAAGAGACACAAAGAGCCGTCACTCGAGAAAAGAATTGGTAAATATTAGAAAAGAGGCCCAGAACACAGATACTTTGCAATGATGGGACAAGACACAGTAGATAACAAATGACCTCGACAGGAGGGGCCTGAAGAAAATTAGGAGAGTTCTACTCTGAGAGGCAAGCTGTAACTCAGTAGTATCTTTGTACCAGAATAAAAGTTTGGTTAAATTAGGAATGGGAGTGAGGAGGAGAATGATTAGGAATGGGATTTAGGGCGGATTTAGAATTCAAAGAAGGGGGCTATTTCTATATTATTAAGGGGGCTATTTCTAGGTTATTAAGTTTTAACACAGTATAATAAATCAAGTTAACTAAATATATTAGTGCAGTCAGTATTTAAAAGATGGGCTCTATATAAGTCTTAGAGATCTTCTGTACAGATTATTACCTATAGATTAGCAATACTGTGTTATCTACTTCAAAATTTGCTAAGAGGTTAGGTCTTATGGTAGGTCTTAATAGGGAAGAGAGTGGGAGAAAATGGGTATGTTTAGGATTGTGGTGATAGTTTCACAGGTGTATACTTATCTCCAAACTCATTAAATAAGAACAGCTTTTTGTATGTCAATTATACCTCATTAAAGCAGCTTAAAATAAATAACTAAAAAGATATGATCTATACAATGTCACTTTACAAAAATGGAAGAGATCTTGATGTTTTCTGGGAATCTGAAAATCCCTTGCTTATTTTACAGCCATGCCTTTAAAACATGAATCTATATAATGTATAGACTTTTTAAAAACTTTTTTACTGAATTTATTGGGGTGGCATTAATAAAATTATATAGGTGCCCAGTGTACAATTCTATAACACATCATCTGAATATTGGTTGCTCACCACCCCAAGTCAAGTCTCCTTCCATCACCATTTATCCCTCCATTCCCTACTCTACTTTTAAAAAAATACTCCTACATGACAATATACATGCCACAAATATAGTTGCTGAATCTTCTGTTCCATGCATATCGGGAATTCTAGAAGGACTAAATTAAAAGCTGATATCATGAACCAGTAAACCTTGCGGTCCCCAATTATGTGGTGACATCTCATTTGTTTAAGTTGAAGTTTTAGTGAATTTATCCATTAGTAGTTCAGTTGTGGTGGGTTTTAGTCCATATTTTAGAATTTGGCCAACTCCTCTCAAAATTACATGAATTCTCTTTTTCAATTTTTTTCTCTTATTCTTCTCCTGTTTTTGCCAATCACTTATCACTTAAACTCGGGGACAGTTATTGATCTTAACTAATATGACAGTTATTTCAATGCGATTGCTATATGTCCCAGCAGAGACTGATTACAGCTTGCAATATTTTTGGATCATTGTGTCTTGCATTAATCTACCCAAATTTTGCCCTAGAAATTAGTTACTGATGTATCTGTGATCTCTAATCACCACCATATAACCAAGACAAGGAGTTGACAGAAGTGCTTTGATGGAGAAGTGGCATGTAAATCTTTAAGGGGGTGGATAAGGTATTTCTGCAGAATAGGAATGCTATTACAGAAAATAACGCATTGATTACTCTTCCAACTGTCTCCAGTAACAAGGCAGTGGTGAAAGAAACTATGTTGACTGTGCAGGAGGAAATAGAGAAATTAGCTGCTGTCATTTGCAGCGTCAGTTGTCTTAATTAGATTATATGACTTCTTGTGAAGGCAAGAAATTAAGATTACCAAAAAATAGAGGGGAAACAAAATATACCTACACCTTAAGACATTTCCCCAATATCTCTTTGGGTAGCAATATAATGCTATTTCCCTGGTTTCAAAAGCTGAGTAGACATGCCTTGGGTATTTTGAGTGGCAGAGGTTAAGGTTTCTGTGGTGTGTACACTGTTAAGTGTTTAATGGATATCTTGTAAACAATCTCAGGGACCTCTTTGAACAGTCTCTTCCAACAGATCAAATAGCATGCATAATACAGAATCATGACTGTTCTCATAATATACACTAGGTATGGAAAAGGTGGTCTAGAGAAACTTCCTGAGGAATCCCTGATACATACTATTAGGTTGCCACCATATTATATTGGTCAAGTCACATGTAATAATAATAAAAACAATAGCAGCAACAATAATGATATTATTATAGATAAAATGTCTTGAGCAAGCATGATGTGCCAGGAAGAGTACTAACTGCTTTATAAGCATTATCATTTATTCCTTATAACCACCTGTGAACCCTGAAAAAGAAGGCACCTACTGAGAAGGGTTCCTGGCAGCCAACTGGGCTAAAATTTAAAAACAAACAAACAAAAAAAACAGAGCATAGCAGCCATTTCTACCCAGGGACCTCGCATATAAGCTGCACTTAGAGGAGAAGGCTGCACTGAAGTCCTATTTCGACCAACAGGACTGTGGCTCTCCCCACCTAATTGGAGCTGCACAGCTCCGACGAACCAGAGCGGCTCTATTCTGACCAATCAGGACAGTGTCTTTTGGCCCAATCAAGCTGTGAGGATTTGGCGTCCTCATTTGCATGAGGACAGACCAATCTGGGACCAGGGACAAGGACTCCTGTACATGTTGGCCAGCTCCCCCTGGCTCTGAGGGTGCACTTTCTCTCTCCACCCAGGACTGAAGACTGCATCTGCCTGGCTGTGCTGGGACACCGAGCTGCGGCTCCGGGCCGAGCAGGCCAGGGAGGGGCAGAGCAGGGCAGAGCAAAGCTGTCCAGCCAGGGAGGGGCCTGACCCCAGGCCCCCAGGCCTCAGGGCAGCCTCACAGCCCTGCTCTTTTCACAGCCTGCTGCATCACTATTGAGCTGCTTTGCACTGAATAAAGTTTCCTTCTTCACCACACCCTAAATTGGGGATTCCTGTTGGTGTTAAATTAGTGCTGATGACCATCAGTTGACAAAACTTAGAGGCTGGTATTATCATTATGCCAATTTTACATATGGGGAAATCGAGGCTTTGTGTAGGACTGAACAGTGTGTCTTTTCAATAATAAGAGATGCAGCCAGGTGAACCCAGGAGTGATGGACTCCAAAGGCCAGGGTATTAGTCATCAGACTCTACTGAATTTATATAACAGCATGTACCAGACAGTTTGCCAAGGTGTTTAAAATAGATTTTAAAATGAAAAATATTACATAAAAGCACAGAATATACCAGGCCATTGAAAATAGCCTCTCTTAATTCTTTTCCTTTATATAAATTTCTTCTCCAGGTAGATGGGGGTGAGAATTTGCACTGATTTTGAAGAACTAATAAAGTCGCTTCAGAAAGTTTCAGCGATCTCATTCCGTGCACTGTGATGGATCACTCATCTTCATTTCTGACATTGAGTTTATATTTACTTCATATGTTTAAATGCATCTTCATCTGAGTTATTGGCCACTTCCATTTATGATCCTCACACAAAATGCAAGGCTACAAATATGGTGAAGATCAATGGTATCAGATATTTTATTTTAGCAAGAGAACCTTGATTTTCTCATGAAATAGTACAGAATAATAGGTCAACACTTAAATAAAATGACTCCTTCCAGGCAGAGATCAAGACTTAGGAGGCAAAATTATAGTCTGAATTTTTTTTTAATACCTACCATTGGTACATTTAATGGGAATTAATTTTTCCTCGCTTAATGAGAAATATGGAGCTGATTCCAGTGTGCTGTTCTCATTATACATGAAGTCATAGGACATGGGCCATGCAAAATCCCGAGTGCAGATTAACCGTGGGGACATTCCTCATCATGTCCATCAACTATGGGGGAATTCCTTCAAGGGTATGAGCTGAGGAATTTTTCTTACAGGGTCAATTGGCATTAATGTGGCTAGGTTTTCTGAAGACTCAACTACATAGTTGACATCTTCCTAGGTGCTCTAAATTATTGGCAGGTAGAGAACAGTTGCATTACTATACCTCAGAGACAGAAAAGGCACTCTACTAGAGGGGAAAATAAACTGTTATTAATTTGTTCATCTGTTTTATATTTATATAAATATATATTTATAATTTGTATGCACATACACACATATATAGTACATGTTTTTATTTATAACCCCACCTTATTCCAAAACAATTTAAAAGTTAATAGAATGTTATACAAAATACCAGATTAAGACAGTACATGAACCCGGCCGGGCGTGGCTCAGCGGTTGAGCGTCGTCAGAGGACCCAGACGATCGGGGTTCGATTCCCGGTCAGGGCACATGCCCGGGTTGCGGGCTCGATCAATGACTCTCTCGTCATTGATGCCTCTCTCTCTCTCTCTGCCCCTCCTTTCCTCTCTCTGAAATCAATAAAGGTATATTAAAAAAAAAAAAAAAAAGACAGTACGTGAGATTTAAAAAGCAAAAGAAACACACAAGGAAAAGACTACCGGCCAGTCCCAAGGCTGAAAGGCCGCGTGGCCGGGAGGAGCGAGGCCTGACACAGCGGAGAAGCCGCGGTCCGGCTGGCGCTCCTATTTACTCTGAGCGCTGAGCACTGACCTCTGCGGTGACTCAGAGCAACATGAGCTCAGTCGACTTTTCCCTGCTTACAGTTTGTTGTTGCACTTTTTTCCCCTCGCCTGTGTTCTTTGAGCCAGCAACGCTTTAATAAAGAAGAAAATGTTTTTATTGTTAGTGATTCTTTCCAGAAAGTTCTCCCTTACCTTGCTTATTCACCTCATTAATATCACCACTTAAAAAAAAAAAAAAGAGCATACTCTCCAGTTGCCATTTAAGCCTAAAGCTGGGAATGATTAAAGATGTTTCTAGTGATAAAAAATGGAGATTCTATTTAACTGTCTGGAGATGTTAATCAGGAAGGGGAACAATAATCCCCGAGGAAGGCATGTTCACCTCGACACCCCGAGGCTCCTGAAACTGAAGCCAATCTTACAGCTCAAAGGATTGGGTGTTGTGTGAAATTAGAGTGGGGGTGCCTGGGGAAGTCCAGGCAGGAGAGCGGAGAGCAGAGAATGCAAAGTCTTTCAAGGCCTGAATCTCCAAACCGAAGGAATCAAATTGTGGGTCGCCGGTTCAGCTTCTGTGTATGACCTTGAACAGCCCAGTCCGAATTCAGGATGAAATAGGACACTCGTGGGTCTCCCCAGGCTGGATTTCCTTTCACGGTTCCCACCCAGCTGCCCTGGAGGCACCAGGCAGCTGCCATTTCCAAACATGGCCCTGGATCCACTGCCTACTTTGATAGTGGGGAGTGGAAAGCAAGAAATCTCTCTGGGCTCCTAGTCACTTTAAACTGGTCAGACCAGTAAAGGGAAAGTGGCGGGGGGCGGGGGGGGGGGTGTCTTTGTCTCTTACCACTCCCTTTTGGTTAGGCAGCTTAACAGAAAACAATCCCACTGACTCACATATATTCAAAGTATGCGGCAGACCAGAGCTCAAGCCAATTCTACAGGTCATTGCATCCAAAGCAGTAACAGGATCCAAGACCTGGCCAGCACGTGAGGGGAAATGGTAGATGAGGTTCCTGTCTCAACATTGTGGCCACTATAAAACCACTAAGGATTTTTGTTTTTGTTTTTTTAACTTTTAACTTCTCAGGACACTGAAAATTTTGAAAATGCTACTCTGTAGAAGCACTTTATTCTCAAAAGAGAGAGTAAACATTGACTTTCTTTAAAACCTAATGAAAAAATTAGCAAAATGTTGAATATTCAGAGAGGTTAATAAACTTCAAATCAATGTGTGTGCAGTGTTCAGATTTGGTTTCATATGAGGGTGTAAGTGTGTACTTGTGTCCTGGGCAGTGGTGTGGGGACCTGAGAAAAGTACTAGACTTTGAATAAATGTCTCATCTCAGCCATGGTCTAGGTCTGGTCATGGGCAAGTCATTCTACCACTCGGAGTCTCAATTCCCTCTTTTTTAAAGTGAGGATAAAGTTGTTGAGGGTATTAAATGTGAAAATGACAATGTAGGTTACAATGGCCAGCGAATTTCTTGGCACCCAGTTGCTCAGATGAATTTGAAATAGACGATGTTGAGTCAGAGGTGGTGTAGCGGGCCACTTGGTGCTCACTTCAAATAATGCCACGAGGCCATCGCGTCCGCCTGGCCTGTCCTTTCAAAACTATCTGCTCTCTCCAACTCCAGCTGCTTTAGAAGGGAGGGGTCAAGGGTTTAATAATAAACTCAGACTTTACAGCAAAAGCCATTGCCATGAAGAGGTTTCTGGGGCTCTTCGTGAAGAAACTGAGGGGCATCATTGAAAAACCTGCTGTGGCTTTACACATACGTTGGTATCCTGGTATTTACTAAAGAATCTTGTGTTGTTAAAAGGGCCCCAACCTCCCCTATGTCTTAACATTTGTCCCCCAAAGTGAGCAAGGGCATCCAGGAAGGTTTTAGTCAATTTTCACTCACACAGAGAAACTGGTAACCAAGTAATCCCACAAATACTGCTACCTACTCTACTTTTCCTCTCCTAACACATGTGGAAAGAACACAGTGCTATATTTAGCAAGCTGGTCAACACACGTTCTGACTAGTAACTGGAATAGCCTGACAGCTAACGATAACAAAATGTTACACTGTGTTATTTTCCAGTATCAAAAGAAACGGTTCAAGATAGGGCCGCGTAGCCTTTTCCTGTCTTCCATTCGCTCCACAGCTATCCACCCAGCGATGGTGAGTCATCGCCACATCACAGGCATTCTATCCATTTTGGGCATGCAGAGTGACAGCTTTAGTATTTTTTTTCTCCAAATGAAGAAGCCTATGTTAAGATTCAGATTTACCAGAATCATTTATGGGAGTTTTGTCATCATTGGAAAGGACAGGCAATTATTAGCTTAGGTACCATTGTGTGCTTTCATGAAAGCTTTCATTTTTATGAAAATGCTTACAAAACACAGATTTCTGCTTGATTCCTCACCCAGTGCACACATACTTAAGCATTTAAAGTTTAGCCTTCCTTCTTGACAGGATGTCCTGGCTGTAGTAAACCAAGGAAAACTTAGGTATGATGTTTGACAGTAAAGAAATACACAGCACTCTAGTTAATTAGGTTGTGCATAGTTGCTCCCTGTTTAAAGACATTCTTTAGTTATGACTGTATAGGAATAAAATGCACATGTTTTCATTCTAAATTTTTATGCACAGAATAGCAATTTATTTAGGAATAGAAAAGACCCAAACATTTGGTTTTCCTCTTGAGAAGGGATATGGTTCCCAATGGCAGAAACCATGGTCAGAGCCATGCCCACGTCCAGAAAATTCAGAGCTGCACGCAGTCTGCCATGTCAGCCAGAGACTTGGGGACTAGGAAGGTGTCACTGATAGTGAGAGGGTAGGAATAAACTTGAGGAGACTGGCTCATGTCTGGAATCCCCACCGTGACGGAATTAAGAGAAATAAAGGATCCAGCCACCATTTCTTTCTTCCCAGGAACCTCTCTAATTGTTTTTTCCTTCTTTATATACAAATTGTATAAGACCATGAAATCTTGTCCTACTCACTGCCTTACTGGAAAAGGACGAATGAGCATCTCTCTAAAAGAATATTCTATACATTTGAAAGGGTGGCAATGGTGGGACAGTGAGGAAACGACATCTCTGTGCTTCTATTTGTTATCATAGGAGAACCCAGAATTATCTTGGCTGACACATCTTCCACTAATAATTTCCTCACATTATTTGAATTACCAAAATTTATTGTTTCTAACTCAGAAATCTCTTTCAAATCCACCATCTCTTTTTCACCTAATTACACTTCCTTATTTATTTATTTTTTAATATATCTTTATTGATTTCAGAGAGAGGGAAGGAGAAGGAGAGAGAGAGACAGAAACATCAATGATGAGAGAGTCATTGATAGAGCCCGCAACCCGGGCATGTGCCCTGACCGGGAATCAAACCCTGATCGCCTGGATCCCAGGTCAATGCTCAACCGCTGAGCCACGTCCCGCCGGGCCTTTATTTTTTTGTTTTAAATATGTTTTTATTGATTTCAGAGAGAGAAAGAAAGAGGAGAGAGAGATAGATGATGAGAGTCATTGATCAGCTGCCTCCTGCACGCCCTCTGCTGAGGATCGAGCCCGAAACCCGGGCATGTGCCTGACTGGGAATGGAAAGATGACCTCCTGGCTCATGGGTTGACGCTCAGCCACTGAGCCACGCCGCCGGGCGACACTTCCTTATTTCAGCTGTGCATCATTTCTTACTTCCATTACTACAAAACTCCCTTAATCGGATATTCTATTGTTTCTTTCCATTACAGCTCATCTTTCACCCTGTTATCAAAATTCTCTTTCTAAAACAAAATCTGACCATGCCACCTCTTTACTTTTAAAAAAAGTACTATCTATTGTTTCAGAACTTCTAGTTTCAGTGCAGGATGTGGCCTTGGAAATTATACTAAAAAACAAAAAGCTGTACAGTAATTCTGATGCATAACTATTATTGAGAACCTGTACATTATGTATCTATATAAAAGGAAGCAGCATAGGTGTGACATTGCTCTGATAATATGCCTCAAAATTCTTATCTAGAGGAAACAAAGGAAATGGTACTATTTTTTCCTAGTATGTGTCATATAATTAGCAAAATACCAAATTAAGTAAATCCACTATGGATAACAGATAGTGGTTTTCTCTTTCTTTCCTCTTTAGTTTTATCTAAAAAGAGAAACGAAGTGAAAGATTTGCCAGCGTCATTGAGTTCTAGGCTAACATTTCCAAATAAGAACTGACTCTCATAGCAAGTACATACCCTGCTCCTCCATTAGCTCTTCCAGGCCATTAGAAGGTCTACCAGAACTCCTCCATTATTTGCTAAGAATATTGAGAATGGGGGAAAGTGAGAGAACGACGGGAGACAACCATTCCAGGCAATTCAGCACTGGGAAGAATTGTTAAGTAGAAAAAAATTATCTTTATGCTCCCTTTTTTCTAATTTTTAATTTTAGAACTAGAGAAACATATAAGAGCAAAGAAAAGAGATAAATGCTTATGTACCCATTATCCAGCTTCAAAGTTATCAACTCAGTTTCAATCTTGCTCTTACAGAGTCTTACAGAGGTTAAAATCAAGGTGTCATCAGGGCTGGTTTGTTTCTGAGGTTACATAGGAGACTCTATCCCTCTTCTAGCTCCTAAAGGCTAATGGCATTCCTTGGCTGCTGGGTATATCACTCCACCCTCTGCTTCAGTAAATCATCTTTTCTTCATTAATCTTATTGCCTCCCTCTTCTAAGGACCCTTGTAGTACATTTAGGGTTTACCCAGGTAATCTAGGATAATCCTTAATTTAATCACACCTGCCAAGTCTCTTTTACCATATAAGGTAACACATTCACAAAAATGTGGTACCAAAAACTAGGGCATGGACATCTTTGGGGTGGAAGGGTTATTATTCAGTGTATCACACATACTTAAAAATTAACACTAGTTCCTTAGTACTATCAAAAATCTGGTCAGAATTCAAATCCCTTTTGTCATACCATAGTTTCTTTGGTTTGGTTGCATTTTCAGATGTTTCAATTAAGTCAATAAAGTCAAGGTTTATACATAATTCTCTCTTTAAATCAATAGAGGTTGTGTTTCTTCCTTGCAACTTATCTGTTAAAAAAACTGAATTGAGTGGTTGAGTGTCCCACATTCTGGATTTTGCTTATGGAGTTAACACACTTTCTTGCTCTAATTTTTCCTATAAACTGATAATATATCAAGAAGTTGGAAAAGGTCCAGGTTGTATTTTTGGCAAAAATTCATGATACCCCCTCATTCCATTTAAGCATTATTCTTTACATTCCTCTTTCCCTGATCAAAATCTTTCCCTCTGAGAAAGTTCTATTATGTCCTCACAGCCATTATGCCTTATTATGAATTAACTTAAAGGCTCAGCACAGATTCTGACTTCAGCTTTGTTCTACCCAGCCATACCATAAATAAAACTCGACAGGACTCAGTCATTGCAGTCGCATCACCAAGTCGATACTGTTACTGACTACTTTGATCCAAGTTTGCAGCCAGGACAGTCCTAAAGGATTCATCTATAATGTGTACAGACTCAGCCTAAGTTTGAGCAATGACTTTAGGTCCTGGGATAACTCATGTGTTACATCTTCAGAGAGTTGATGAGTGACAAATTCAGGCCCCAGGGGAATACCCAGAACCAGAGGATGTGGCCTCTTGAAAGAGAAAGGAGATTCAGAAATTAAGATGCCAGGAAGAACCAACCCTTGGTCAATGTTGACCTCTCCGCCTCTGCCCAAGTTCTCATAATTAGGTAGCTATAGCTGATCTCAAAGATGGGATAGAACAGGAGAAAATTATAAGATAGAAAAAAGTGCTCACAGCTCATCTGGGAGCAGAACAGGAAGGCCAGGATTTATAACTACTCCCTCCTTACTGCTAAAAGAAAGAAGAAGACACAAAGTTGTGGTATAAGGATTGAACTATGTGTCCTGGGTTTGACTGCAAACTCTACTACTAACTAGCCATGAGATTTGGGGGCAAACCTTTAAATGTTCTGGGTAATTGATCATCTAAAATGCAGGTGTTGATTAGATAGTTTCTAAAGCTCCTTCACGGATTTTTTTCTAGTCCATGTCATGGCTAATTTTAAACACAATATAAAATGTGTATTCCTCTCATGCACTTCATATAATTCTAATATTAGTAAATTTAAAAAGATGGCTTTGCATAGCACTTCAACAAGATAACTAATTCTTGGAAATGTGAAGCCTTCCCCAATAGGCTCTACCCCCAAACTAGGCTGAAAACACACTAAAACATATTAACATAGGTGTATTGTTCTTGTCACTCATTCCTTCCCTCTTCCCTTTATCCCAGAGACAGTGAGCATAACTGGCACATCATTGGCATAAACTAGGGCTGCAAAGACGCTGTCAATATACTCACACTAAAAACACAAATGACGAGTACTTGAGGAAATGGAGTACAGTGAAGCAATAAGGACTCATTCATATTTCATGTTTGGTGACTGCCAACTTTGTCAGACTGAGAGAAAAATGGAAACGGGAACATTCCATTTAAGGTAACGTCTTTTATAATCCCAGAGGGGCATTAAAAATAGAAATGTTTGCATTCCTGCCCATAAATTCAGTAAAACCTCTTGGCATCACATGGGCAAAGTGAGCTGATTGGCAGTTGTAGCAATCACTGTTCAACTGGGCCTCTCCAGGGCCAACGTGATAAGAACTCGGGAAGACAGGCTGACAGCACCTACACAATTGGCAAAAAGATCATTAGGTAGGTGGATCAGTAGGAAAGTCAAACCCAATACATTTATTTTAAAATAATCATTTGGGGCGGACATAAAAAGCCTCTCCACCCTTCGTGGTACAGTACGTGCCCTGTGCTCTATATGAAGTAAAGATCAGATGGTTATTGAAAACATGTGAATCCCTCACAATGCAGTTAAAGGAACATATGGTTTCAATAACCAAGCAGTATTTGTTTAATATACAGTGACTTTATTATTAAATGTGGTATAATTATTTAATTTAAATGTCAAATATTGAAGCCAGCCTGGCTAAAGATTCACAGCTAATACCTGCTTAATGTTAACAATTCAACAGATGCTTTTTAATGTGGAATTAGGATTTAACTGCTTCAGTCCTGGGACTTTTCTTCCCATTTACCTTATGATCCCACAATCCCCATGTGCTAAAACCTGAGAATCACACAGCCTTAGCGCTGCAATGACCTTACAAGACAACCTTGTGATAGATGAGGAAAGGAAGCCCAGAGAGGTAAATTACTTATTAAAGTTTCATGAACAGTTATCTATTTTCCAATCTCGTACTTTTTATGACACTATGCTCCTTTCTCATGGAAGAATTAATTATAGGAGGATCAGAGACCAAATGTCTTTTGAAATAAAACCCTGTAAAACCAGTACATGGCCAGTATGGCGCAATGTTTTTCTTCCTTACCGACACCCTTTCCTTACCCCCGCACTCCCTGACCCCCAGGATCCTCTCCTGGCAGGAGCAGCCCTGCTCTGCTGGCTCAGTGACTAAAGCATGAATTCTGTCCTGCAGTCCAGAAGCTGAAGAAGAAAGTCTCTGCTCCAGACCATCACAGTATCCACAGGAAGAGTGGAACTGAACCCCACTGTCCTACCGTCAAGGACGGAAATCCAACTCGGGGAGAAAAATCATGGTAGGGGAAGCCATGAGTCCCCAACCTAATGGTCAGTGAAGATAAAGCAGGGGAGCTTGTATGTATCTGGGTGTGACTACAATCTGGGGGCGGGTTAGGCGAGGGGTGGAGGGACCCACAGACACTTAAACTGAACCAAATATCTGAAAAATCTGGTCAACCTTTTTTCTCACTCTTACCCTCTTTGCTAAATTAGCTATAGGAATAAAGCTTATTCAAGTATTTTTGGAATGAGCAACCAGAATGATGTATGGTTTATCAAGTCATATGAAAAATGCATTTAATTTACTTAGAGAGAACAATAGATAATCGAGTGGTGTGTGTGTGTGTGTGTGTGTATGTGTAGGAGGGAGGGAGGGAGTAGAAGAGATGACAGGAAGGGAGTTGCTGCTTAAAGACTATTTTTATATATTTTCTCTGCTTTGTGGAACTAGAAACAGATCATTTCTGTGTGGCTCCAAAGAGAAGAATTAGTCCCAATGGTCAAAAGCATAAGGAAGCTGACTTCTGCTATAGTCAGAAAAACTTTCATAATCGTCTGACAATAGAATGGTAGAACCAGCCAAAGTTGTGAGCTCCTAGTTGTGGGGAATTTTTCAACAAGGAGAGATTGAACTGCCCAGAGTAACCCCTCAGTGAAGTGAGCTCTCATGGCTTTTCTGTTCAGCTCAAGATCCAGCTCTTGAATCTGGAACTGCTATACTATAAACCTTGGGTTGATTTTTCATAAAGCAAGACTTTATTTCAGATCCTCAGGTGTGATTTTCTTTGAGAAAGAGAAGTGAAGCCAAGAGGCATACAAGGAAGATGGAGAGAGGGAAGAGGTGAGCCTGAGAAGGAGGGATGAGCCTAGAGTAAGCAAGTGAAGACCAGACCTCTTCCGTTACCATAATGATAAACTTGTCACAATTCCTATGCTGATATGAGAGACCAAGGAAAAGCTAGGACGAAGTACATTGGATTAGGGGTAAATCAGAGGTAGTAGTGCAGAGCTCTATGTCACTCAAATATTAGCTGGAGCATTCTTGCACCTTGGACATCTTGTAAAACTTGAGCCAAACTGCAACTGGCCGTAGCTCTTGCCCTGGTTTCTGCATATTCCAATGTCGACTTAGGAAATAAGGGTCAGACTTGATCTAATCTCTGGTGACCTTTTCTGGACAAATATCATAAGTGCCAGGTAAACTACTTTTGTCTCCATGTGAAGATTTTCCTAACTGAGCAGTAGGAAGATGGAAAAGATAACTGATGGCCAGAGTAAAGTTTCCATCTCAGTGCTGGGAATGTTGGGGGAGAGCAGACAGATACAATTACTTTGTCAAACCAGGCCACACTTCTAAACTCCTGGCAATGATCCTAGGAATCATACAGAAATCATGGAGAGGGCTCTGATACTAATTCCAGGAAACTTAGGAGACATTTCTTATAAGACAGTCAGAAAATAAACTATGGAGAGTGTTTAATATATCTCTTCTCCTTCATATTTGTGGTTACATAGTATCTTTTCCACCATCAAATTTAGTCAGCGGGCGCTTACATTTTTTTTATCAGTTGCAATCTACGTTGTAACTATTCAAAATGCAAAACTCCAGACTGGCAAATCTCATTGATTGGGAGCTATGTTGCTTCTACACTGGTTGTCGGTGTAATTTTATTTCTAAAGTGCTGTGATGGCAGGAGGCAGTTAAATAAAAACCAGACCTGCTGACTACTCATCAAGGAAACGTTCCACGCTGAGAGCGGGGGCTCCTTTACCTCTGCCCTGTTTATACACATCTCCTACCGGGCTTGGGGCTCAGAGATCTGTCTCTAAATGTGCTGAAATGGGGCAGAATTTTCCTGATGGGCTGGTATCTAAGTACTGAGTATCAAGCAGTGATTCAAGCTCATGGCATTCTGTGTCTGCTGTCTCCCATGTGCCCCCATCACCATCCCTAAATATAGGGAAGACTTAACAGTTTTCCTTCCTTCAGTACAAAAAGCACATTCTTCCTTACCCTCTTACTAGAGTTTTCCCACCATCAAGATGAACTCAGAGTGGATTTTTAAATAGCACATGCCCTAATCTCTTCCCAGTTCATACCAGCTTCCAGCTCTGATCTCTAAGACCACAAACTCTTGAGGTTGAACTGAAGTGCCTACTGCTTTTTAAGGACCTGACTCATACACACACACACACACACACACACACAATGTCCTTGTGGAAAGAACTTACATCACAGACTATGAACACTCAGCCTACTCTCCCAAATCCAGACCAAAGATGCAAAATAGGCTATTGTCCACCGAACTCGCTGTCTCTAACTTGCCACCCATGCATAAGTTTACACATGCCACAGATTAGAGGAAGTTTACCCTTCCAGAGAAAACAAAGACAGAAAGAAGTGTCTTGATGTCATTTTTCTTCTCTACCTCTCATGAGGCCCCATTATTTTGTTCAGCTTTGAGTCACACAAATTTTGACGCCTTGGGAAACTATTTTTGTGTGACAAGAAAACTAAGAATAGAATTCTGAGAGGCCTCCAAAAACTAATATATTAAGAATAGTTGAAGGAATTCTGAATAATTTTTTTGGAGACCAGAAGTGTTGATGGGCTCAAGGTAGCTAACTGACTTCACAGAGCTAAAGAATTATTTGCTACAGCTCTGGAGGGCATGGTTAAACCAATGGATAAAGTTTCCAGAGGGCTGAGGATAATTTTGGCTTGGTATAAAAGTTTAAAGCAATATAATAACAATTAGAGATGTTCAAAGATATAATAAGCTGCCTCAGAAGACAGAGCATTTTATGGCCCTGCAGATAGTTTTTAGGCAGATGGCTTGAAAAAGAAACAAGAGGCCAAGTGTTTCTGTTTAGACAGTTCATTTTGTTTCCTTAAAAATCAAAGATGAAGATTTTGTGACATGAAGGCCACTGGTGGTGTTAATAGTGGTGGAAGTGAAACTGGGTTGCAGTGAACAGCGTTAAGCCATTTATTTCAGTATCTGAACTTGTCACATGCTGCTGTATAGTAACCTTAGCTCAGGTTCCTAGAAACAGCCTAAAAGCAAAAACTCATGCACTGGCTCCTTACTGGGGAATGTGGGGAAATGAGGAGTGCGGCACAGAACAAAGAAGAACAAAAGTGAGGATGTGCATGAGCCACCTGGCCACCGCTTGGTAGCAAGCAAAGTTAATTGCTTAATTGTTCAGAACACCATCAGAGAGACCATCTGAGAGCAGACTGTCCAGAAGGCAGAAGAGAGAAGAGTCTGTTCCATTCCCTGCCATCGATTAGTCAAAGCTCCATGGAACCCCAGCGCTTTCAAACAGCATCTCTGGTCTCTCTGAAGAGCTCCCAAGGAAGCCAAAGCCCACCAGGGAAGTTTGGTGGGTGTGCAGGAGCCATGTTTCTCTTTGCCATGTAGTGGGCTGGAGTGGCAGTGATGACCCAGCTCTGCAGTGCAGAAACAATATGGGGGCCTCTCTGGCCAGAGCCAGGAAGGCAGGGGGTGCGTGAGCTGTGTCAGCATAGTTCCCTGCTCTGGACCCATGGTGCCGTCTGTGAACATGGACGTGGTCTTTGGCCTAATCTGCCCTCTGTGTGCTGCAGTTATAGGTATTTACCCAGAGGAATGGCTCTGTTTTCTAAGTCAGAGATGCCCAGCTACACCTGATGAAAGAATGGCCCACAGGTCATCCCTACCAATCATAACTCCATTGAAGAGGGAAGAAATCCCTTCTCAGGAATAATTCTCCTGCCTCCAAACCTCAGAGAAAGTAAAGGCTTCTTCTCAGCTGTGTTGGAGGAATTACACTTTCTGACATCCTGTTGGGGGAGGCCCTTTATACGACTCCTAAACAAGTTTGCGGAGAAAATGTCTCCTGAACAGGGCTGATTTTAAGAGATGAGCATCTGGAGCTTAATTTCACTTTGCAGACACATGATCCTGCCTCTTCTTACCTTGTATAATCTCAGTTTTTCAGTTGCGTAAGAAACAGCCTACCATGGAAGAAAGAAAACTTGACTTTAAGTTTGAGAGAATCAGGGTGAGTCCTGAGCCTATGCACTAGGGATTGTGATCAAACTTCTTAAACTCTCAGGCTGGTTTTCCATCTGCTTCTATAACTACAAGTAAGTGCTGCATAAAATTTACATGTGTGTTTTATTACAAGGTCTGCCAAAGTGTGAGAACTGGGACAGCAGTGTGTGGGAATATGTGCTTGGAAAGGTAAATGGCAGCTATGTGGATAGTCTGACTAAACTGGCCATAAAAAAAAAACTGCAAGTTTAGAAAGTAGGGTTACACCTTTAAAGATGCCACTGCTCAGGAAGACACCAAATGGTATCAAATGTTGTATGGCATATTCCCTGATCCTGGTTCCATCTCATGGGAAAAGACACTCAGAGGACAGAGGAAGGAGTCTGTAGGAGAGGAAGGACTGAAGTCATCAGAGAAAGACATGGAGGCAGCTATGAGGTACACGGTGTGTTATAAGTAAGGAGTGTCTTTTGGAGTACGCTTTGTATGCCTAGCACTATGGGGTAGGTAGTGTGGAGAACAACACATGAAGAGTAAAAGCCACATTTTTTCCCCCTCAAAGAGCATGAAAGGCAGCTGCCATTTTAAAATATCATACCTGGAACAATGAAGGAGAAAAGCAAGATGTAATAAAATGCATGTGGCAAATAAAATAAAAACAGTCAGTAAGAGATGCCCAATATAAAACAGGGCCTTTTTCTTACTGAGCAATCAAACAAGAGGATAACAATAATAGGCAATATTTATGGGGCACTTAACTATACAATATGGTCTATCCTAAGCCCTTAAGTGTGTGTATTAGCTCTTTTAATCCCCATAATAATAGTAAAATGAAGCAAGTGAGGCACAGAAAAGTTAGGTAACTTGCCCAGTGTCACACAGCTACTGAGTGGCCAAAACAGGAACCAAACCCTGTAAGGCAAAAGAAGAGATCCACCTGGTGAGTAACAAGAAACTTGAGATTTACTAGACTATAAGTTACTGCAGGTCATCCTTGTGTCCCCGGGGTCGGGCACCTGCTAGTCAGTCAACAGTTACTTGCTGAAATAAAATGAGCTGAACTGAATGAGCTGGGAAGAGGTAGGGAGAGAAGCATGGAGGCCATCACAGTCAGTGGAAGGGCAGAGCAGGACTAAGCAGGACTCTGCCTTTGCCCTCAGGGATGATGTCCAAGGGCACAAAACAGCTTTGTGATGTCGCAGAGAGGATGGCAGAGCAGCAGAAAGCTGGAGCACAGACCAGGCTCCACCGTTCCCACAGCTGAGAGAACAGTGCATTCATGTGTCATAACGATGACGCGAGCAACAGGCATCCTCCAAATGGGTGACTCGTCTTTGCTCTGCAAATACAATATAACTAAAAATGTATTTTGGACTCACAGTTCAAATGGCTCAGGAATGTGACCTGCAGTGTTTCCCAGGAACTCTCTGCCATGTTTGGACAAACCAAGAGAAGCACTGGGTAACACCCTGAGATTTGGCACTCGGGAAGCACCAGCAGCTGGAGGTCCCGAGCGCCTGTCTGACTTCTCAGAGGTCAGTGTCAGTGGGCCACACCACAAAATAGCTGAGACAAATTCTTCCATCTTTTCAAGGGCATTCAACTCTTCCACTTCCCACGTGACCCTTCCGACTGGGGCTGCTTTGATTTCACTGGTTTCCCCTCCCACCCTCCCACCCTCCCACCTGCTTTGCAGAGCCCATTTTACTTTCCATCCTGTGGATACCCCGCTCAAAGAGGCCAACATTTTTTTCAACCAAGAGAGTGGAACTGGCCACCAGGATAAAAATTTTCCATCTAGTAAGTGTTCATCTGCTATTTTAACATCTTAGTCATATCAAATGGCTACGGCAGCCAATGCCCTTGGGGCAACGAGCCATATTGATACAATTAGCCTACATCGTCTTCCGTTCCTGGAAGTGCCTTTCCTTTATTATTCTTGAATATCAACAGTTCTTAATTTTCAAAGACATGGCATGTAATCAAACTCCCAAATCCCACAGTGAGGGGAAAATCTGGCCCCCACCCACTCACATATTCCCAGCAACAGTCCCACAGACTGCTTCTCTACAGTTACACTGGGACTTAAATTTTCAATCAATTATACACTTGGTTGGAGCCAACAACATTTGTTTCTGCCATATCATGTTCTTAGTAATTAGAGAGTAATTCTCCGAGGCAGAGAATTCTGAGGCTTGCCAAGAATGAACTCTGTTGATGACTTCTGAGAGCTATGAATGATTTTGCTGTGACTGCTGGTACAAAAAAAGATCACTTAACTGACAAGAGTCAGGCCATTCTTTCAACTTGGACATCCATTCTGCCTAGCATTCTCTTAAAAGAATTTCTCTTTGAAAACTGGAATTTTTCATACAGCTTATATTCAGATGCAAGTGAGCTAGAAAGAACTAAAACTTTTCTGGCCATTTTCTAAATTGCAAATATTGGAATCAGTGAAGTAGGGTGAGCTCACTATTGCTCACCAGATGGTATGACAGTTCATGAAAGAAGATCAAAGGATTCTTCAGTGACAAACAACAGCTTTCTCAACTTGGAAAATGATCATTTGTCAATTCTAGATATTACAATTAGGGCAAGCATATGATCACTGTCAATGTACGGAGCTAACCAGTGTTGTATTCACATAGAATTCATTAAGCAGAATGTAGTCAAGCAAAACTGACCTGCAGTATATCTCCCATCCTATATTTCACCCTCAACTTTCTAGTATTTTTTCAACTTTCATTTTGAGATGATATCCTAAGGCTTTCTTCTCTATCTCTTAGAAAAAATACTTTCAGAAAATATAGGAGATGGCACATTGTTGGTGAGAATACAGACTGGTGTAGTCACTATAGAAAGGGGTATGGAAGTTTCTCAAAAAATTAAAAGTGGCCCCGGCCAGTGTGACTCAGTTGGTTGGAGTATCTTCCGGTGCACCAAAGGGTCACAGGTTGGATTCCTAGTCAGGGCACATATTCAGGTTTCAGGTTCAATCCCCAGTAGGGGCACATATAGGAGGCAACTAATCAAGGTTTCTCTCTCACATCAGTGTTTCTCTCTCTCTCTCCATCTCCCTTCCTCTCTCTTTAAAAATCAATAAAAACATATCCTCAAATGAGGATTAAAACAATAAAAATAAAAATAAATTTAAAAAAATTAAAAATAGAACTGCCTTATGACCCAGTGATTCCACTTCTGAGTATATATTTGAAGAAACCCAAAACACTAATTTGAAAGAATATATGCACCCCCATGTTCACTGCAGCATTACTTACAATAGACAAAATATGGAAGCAACCCAAGTGCCTACCTATAGATGAGTGGATAAACAAGCTGTGGTACATATATACAGTGGAGTATTGCTTGGCCATAAAAAAGAATGAAATCTTACCATTTGCGACAGCATGGATAAACCTAGAGAGTATTATGCTAAATCAAATAAGATAGTCAGAGGAAGACAAATACTGTATGATTTCATGTATATGTGGAATCTAAAGTACAATATAAACGGACAAACAAAATAGAAACAGACTCGTAGATACAGAGAACATATTAATGGTTGCTAAAGGGGAGGGAGGTTGGGCAGCTTGATGAAAAGGTGAAGGGATTAAGAACTATAATTTGGTAGTCACAGAATAGTCCTGGGGATGTAAATTACAGCATAGGGAATATAGTCATTAATATTATAATAACTGTATGGTGCCAAGTGGGTACTTGAAATATCGGGGAGACCGCTTTGTAATGCATATGAGGTTCTACACCTGAAACTAATACAAAATAATATTAAATGTAAACTGCAATTGAAAAATAAAATTAGAAAAATATAAAGGAGAAAGTTAAGAACTGAGACTCTATTAATATTCTTAGAGAAAATAGATTTAACCTAATGGGATTTTCTAAGGTCTATGGATGCAATTCTAGGCAGCAGCCATCAGGGGGGGTAGTTGTGGTTTTGTGCGGTGGGCCTTCCCTGGTATCTGTGAAATCAGATGAGAGTTTCTTACAATTTAGTGTCCTACTTTGCCAAAATGTAGAGCTGGCTCACTGTTACCTGAAGGACAAAGATGCAACTACTGCTTTTTAATGATGACATGGAGCATCTCATTGTTGTTTGTAGTTAAGAATGGTTTTCCCTGATAACTTCTCCTAGGTTCTAGCAACTTTCAGGCCTTTAAGTCCTGAAGTTAGGTACTAGTCACTGGATAGTACTTACAGATCTCTGAGGTAAAACAGCACATGAGGGGTGGAGGTGATATTATTCTAAAATATATGAGTAATATTTGAGAAATTCTGAATTTATGGTTTACATATCACCTCGAGATGCAACTATTTAGTTGTGTGTTGATATAATTTTAAGTTATAAGGAACTCAGAATATATTGCAGATGTTATTAAATCATGTAGTACTGAATCATAGTATCTAAGAATTATTGAGTACTTCCCATGTGCCAGAAACTACAAGTACTTTCCATATCTTAACTCATTTAATCCTCTTGGAAATCCTAAGAAATAGATATTATTATTATCTCTAATAAACAAATGAGAGAATTGAGACACAGATAAATTAACTAATTTTCCCAGGATCACAGGGAAGAATTTGAGTCACACAAGTCTACTCCAGAGCTTGAGAGGTCTTAGTAGCTCCAAAGGTCACAGTATTTGTTTAAAAAAAAATTAACTTAGGAACTTAAGGAAAAATATAAATAGTCAAGCTGAGATGGAAAGCTAGTTTATTTTTTTTAATTCCCAAGCTAAAACGTATTTTACTAGACTAGTCCAGTGATAGTATTACTTTCTAACATGTGATAATACAGATCAGCAGTGGATCTAAAGTCACTTCAGAACAGGCAGGGGAGACACTGAGAGGTGTACCATGGATGTGGAGGACATGGAGGACACACCCAGGCATGGCCTAGGTTTTCAGGCGCAACTTCTTTTCTTACCGGGGCTCAGTTTCACTACCCCTGTCCCTTTTTAGCCAGTGACCCTGAAATTTGGAAGCTGCTCAGTTCCACTCCCCCAGATTTTCACACTGGCACAGCAGTCTGACCTTGCTTATTTTTTACTGACAATGTCTACCCCATACATCTTTAACAGACAATGACATTAAGCTTCCATATTTTAAGCCCCCTACCTTTATTTGGTGCTTTAGAGAAAATATTCTTGACTCTGGACCAAAGTTCACTATCATTAACTCAGACTTGAGACACTCCCTCTGGTATGCAGCATTATTTAATAGATTTCAAACACTCAACATTAGAATTTCTTAAACCTGGTAATGCATTAGAATCATGGAACTTTTAAAAAGTATGAATTCTGGAGAAAACATAACCTTGGACTAGGCAAATATTTCCAAATAGGAAACAAAAAGCATTAAATATAAAGGTAAAATAGGTAAGTTGAACAACATAAAAATTAAGAGCTTCAATTAACCAAAAGCTACCATTAGGGAGTAAAAAGATAAGTCAAAGAATGGAAGAAGATATTTTCAGTGTACATATAATAAAAGGAGTCAAACAAAGAAGTAAGAAGAGAGACAACTAATAGAGGAATAGGCAAAAAGCTTGATCAGGGTCTTTACAAAAGAAGGATATTCAAATGACCAAAACTATGACAAGATTCTCACTATTCATGAAATTCAAATTAAAACCATAATGAGATACCACTAATGCCCACCAGGAGAGCTAAAACTAAAAAGACTCATACTGCCAACTCCTGGCAAGGGTGTAGAGCAATGGCCTTGTTTTCTGCGGGGATTGTAAATTGGTAGAACCACTTTAGAAAACTGGAGTATCTGCTAAAGCTGAACAACGTATGTACCACCTAAGTAAGAAATTCCACTCCGAGGTACAGACCCAACAGAAATGAATACATATTTTTTACCAAAAGACATGCTCAAGAATGTTACTAGTTAATACACAAAAACTGAAGCAAAACTATTGACAACAGCAAAACGGACTAATAAATTATGGTAAGCTCATGCAGTGGGATACTATGAAGACGTGAGAATAAATGACATCACACGAAACAAGACTCACGGATCTCGGAAACACAGTGTTGAGCAAAAGAAGCCATATGCTGCCTGACCCGCCTGCAGGAAGTTCGCAAGCAGGCAAAGCTAACCCGTGGAATTACAAGTCAGGACGCAGACTACTTTTGGAAGGGTAATGCCTGGGATGAAGCCGGGGGAGAGCTACTGACGGCCTAGGAGATACTAGTTCCATGAACGTGTACACTTTGTGACAATTACTTGAACCCTATCACAAAGGTCATTTTGTGACATTTTCTGTATGTTATACTTTAAAAAAAGTTTACCTGGGACTTTTCTTCAGGTCTAATGAATGAGAAACTCCCAGTCAGAGCTTGGGGAATTTTATTAAAATGTCCCCAGTTATTCCGATAAGCAATTAGTTTTAGGAATGACCAAGACGGACTTCTGGGAAAGCAAAACATTAAATTAAAAATTCTAAGGTTAGAAATTTTATTTCACAAGGTATTCCAGAAAACAAATAGACCAGGGAAGAGTGCACTTCAGTCACAGAGAGGCGCGTGGCCCTGTCTGGGTGAACAGAGAGAATACGGGTGATGTGAGCCCCCACTTCAAGCCACAGCTGTACAGACAGCAGCGCAGCTCTGAACTGTCCCCAGAAAGGCCCTGTGCCCCCATTCTCGTGCTGACGAGTCAGTCAGTAAACAGCGCAGGCAGCCTTCGCGTGCGGAACCTCAGCCTCTTCAGGGGAAACAAGGCCCTTCCCTCGCTCCCGTGGTGGAGGGAACTCAGTCGTCGGCTCCAGGAGCTCCCTCCATGTCCAATGAGAAAGTTATGGGGTTTCTGGTAAAGATAAGTTTGCTTTTTTGAATCAAGTTAGATTGATGTGAATTTTGAAAAGGCAAACCACCTTGTATGCTCTCTGTTTCGCGCTGCGGTACCACGTTATCCTGACAAAGAGCTGTGCAGAGGCTTCTTCTAGGTCAGGGGAAGAGAAAGGTCCATAGACTCTCTGGTCATTAAGATGTTATCTTCTCCAGAAAAAAATGACAAAATGACCATGAAATGTGCTTTATTGTTGGGATGAATTGGACTAAGTCCCAGCACTGCTAATTACTACACTTGTTACCATGGGATCCTCCAGACCTATCACATGCCACAGGACCCAGAAACTTCTGGCTTGATAGAGCTATGGAGTCTCCTCATGAAGGCAAAACTCTGGGTCCAGCTTGGAGTTGAGGAAAAAGTATATACCTTAAATTAACGGCTATTCTATGGTGCCATATTACCAAAAAGAATACAAGAATTTGGAAACTATGTGGTAGAGGTAAGAATAAGTCTGCTTCCTCTCACTCCCAGGGACCCCCTTGAGAAATGTGTGCTCTCCATCACCACAACTCTAGGTGCTGTGAGTCTGGAGGTCATGTTTCCCGGAGGAGAAGCATTCCCACCAGGGAACACACGAGTTTTATTAAACCTTAAGGTACAGCTGCCACTCAATCCCTTTGGGCTTCTTGGCCAAGAGATCAGCAGGCAAACAGAGGACTCACCACCCAGAGGACCTTTTTTGGGTGTCCTCTGCCCCATTTTGATGGTAAATGGACAA
Organism: Miniopterus schreibersii; assembly: GCF_964146895.1. NCBI lineage: Eukaryota > Metazoa > Chordata > Mammalia > Chiroptera > Miniopteridae > Miniopterus > Miniopterus schreibersii. Next base: position 141,775,086 of record NC_138101.1, read on the forward strand.
AGATAGAAAAAGGGTATGGTGACGAGGCCTCATAGCTCCCAGTACCTGTCAAGTACAGAGAAAAAACCCCAAAATGGCCAATAAGGAAGGTAAGTTTCATTTGTAGCCATGAGACAAGTTTTTTCCCCAGAAAAGGAGACAAGTCAGAACCCTGGGGAAACTTGTGAGATGGGCTGCAGAATAGAAAGCCAGTGAGTGCAGATGGCACAGGGATGGTTGGTTGTAGGTACCAGGTACCCTCCTTCATGTTGGAAGCACACATTCCCCCCACTTGGTGGAAGTGTTGCTTGCTGATGGCTCACCACTTTGTCTCTTTTTAGAAACTGACTGTCATCAAAGGCTGCTGCCTTATTCAAGGTCACACTCATTCCCCAGGAGCAGCCAATATCTAATGATTGTTTGATGACGGCTTACAAAGGCCTGGGCCCCCTTTGCTTCGATTCCAGATGTCTCTGAAGGCCTAACCATGCTGCTTGTGAGACTGGCTGAAGCTTTTGTTGCAAGTGATGTGATTCACAGTTAAAAATTTCCTTTTGCCCAGTCCTGTCTCCGTCACTCCTTTACACATGCTCTTCCTGAACATCCTACCCGACATACCACCTGCACTCAAATCTCTCTCTCAACTTCTTTTCCTGTCTTATTGCAGTAACTTCCTGCATGGTTTCCTTCCTATACTCTTGATCCTTAAGGTCTTTCCTCCACTCAGAAGTCAGAATGATCCTCAAATGTAAGTCAGATAATGTCACTCCACTTCATGGTTTCTCATCACTCTTAACAACCTAAGGGCCTTAGCAAGGCTCACAGGCCCCACCTGGTCTGGCTGCATCCATCTCTGCAGACTCATCACCTACCCCTCTTCCCCATGGTCACTCACTTCCTGACCACCTTGCTGACTTGCCCATGTCAAGCACCCTCTCAAGTCAGGGCCTTGGCACTTGCCATTCCCTCTGCCTGGAGTGCTCTTCTGATATACTCATGGTTTTCAACTTCTCTTCATGCTCATCCTTGGTCAAATGTCACCTTTTCAGATGGGTTTTCTACGTCCACTGTATTCCATCCCTATCTGCTTTTCCTCCCCTCCCCAACCCTTACCACTATCTGGCATTCTTTTATCAATTAATGACTTTTTTCTTTTTCTCTCCCATTTTACTATAACATCCATGAAGGCAAGGATTTTTCCTTTTCAGTCTACTGCTGTATTCCTAGTACCTAGAACAGTATCTGCTGACATCAGGAGGCGTTCAGCAAATAACTACTGAATAAATGAATAAGTACACAGTATATTGTGAGTCCACATATCCAAGAACACAAGTTTTCCAAACAAAAGAGCAAAACAATCTGAAACATGCTGACACTGACAAATTTGAATGGAATCACAGTCATAGGAGTGGCCCATTGCAGACTGAAATCTTTTAATGGTCCCCACAGGCTAATGAAGAGTCCAAATGATTAGTCAATACACAAAAGTCTTGACTAAAAGTCAGCTTTGTGAAGGGAGGGGTTGAATTTTGGTGCTAATCTTTTAAAATATATTTTTATTGATTTCAGAGAGAGGAAGAGAGAGGGAGAGACAGAAACATCAATGATGAGAGAGTCACTGATCGGCTGCCTCCTGCATGCCCCCTGCTGGGGATCGAGCCCACAACCCGGGTGTGTGCCCTGACTGGGAATCAAACCCCAATCTCCTGGATCATAGGTCAATGCTCAATCGCTGAGCCATGCTGGTCGGGTAAATTTTGGTGCTTATTGTTGTTGTTTTTTATTTGTTTGTTTTTAATTACAATGCCCATCGTTTGCCTTATACCTCGTAGTCAATACATAGAACATGGGCCATTTTGTCTAGTCTCCAGCCCCCCAGCAATGAGGGAAAAGGCATTGAAAGAGCTCAGATAGTTGTTATATCACTCAGGGTTCAGTGTGAAGTAACTGGAAATGGATCCAGGTATTTAAGCAGAGAGATTTCACACAGAACAACAGGAGTTTGCAAAATCCTTGGAAGAGCTAGAGGAGCAGAAGTCACTTTGATCTAAGGTAGCATCGCCAGAGCAATGTTGAGATCTGGAAAGAGCTGCTCCTGTAGCTCCCACAGTTGTCAGTGCCATAACTTCTTAACACCCACAGATTGGTCACCTTGTCCTGGAACATGAAGTCCAATCTCCAAAAGTTTCTTCCTCTCCTAACCTTACCTGCTAGTCCCCTCTCTTGGGTTGTCCCTATACTGACTGAGTCCATTTCACTGGATATATCATATCCACAACTAGTCATGCATGAGTCTGTGAAATTTCCTTTTTAGCCTTCCAGATACAAGTAGCTAAAAGAAAGGATAGGAATGGATGTTGAGTTCAATAAACATTATGCAGCAGATGTGCCAACAGTGAGAAACTTCATGTGGAAATGTTCCTTGCTCTACAAGAATGAAGTTCAATATTGGGGTGGCTTTTTTGGAAGACAAAAGAAAGTTCCATTAACATATAATGATAGTTTTCATGTAATCAGTGCTTAATTTGTGCTTGGCACTATACAAGGCACTTGACATTTATAATTTCTTTTACTCATCTGAGTAACTCTTTGAAGTCACTACTAATATTTTATCATTTTATATACTAGAAAATCAAGGCTTAGAAAGTTTCAGAGGTGTGCCAAGGATATACAGACAGTGAAAAACAGAGCTGGGATATAAACTCAAGGCCAAAGTTCTTAACCACATGGCAGTATCACTCCCATCACCAGTTTACACCATCTATTCCATCAACACAGAAAACTTCACCATCTGTACCCTCATTTCTCTTCTCTCCTCTCTCGCTACCTCCCACCCCTGCCCTTGTTCTCTTGTTATCTCACTTTCTCACTTTCACTCTAACATTGAACATGTAACTATTATATAAGCATGTATCTATACATCTATGTATTCACTATCATGGGCATGATACTAAAATCCACTCTAAAGCAATCAGTTCATATCCAAAGATATCTTCATAAAGAAAGTTTGAAATATCCTCTAGGAAAAGTCACAACTCTTTGGATGATAGAAGTGGGATGTTGGGGAAATATCAGTATCCCTAGTAGGAAAACTTAACAGACATTTCAAAATTTTTTTAGTCATGCATCAGGGAGTCTTGAGAAAGACCAGTCACTCTGGCTATTTTTGTTACTAAGAAAATTTAAACATTCCCATATTTGTTTTTTGGTTTCCTAGGTTATCTTTTCCAGAGGTCACTCTGGATTGTAATTAAGGGGATTACAGATGAAGCAGAATGACAAGCACATTCTATTTCTATTGAGAAATCCCTGGGTCACCTTAGAAAGCAATATGGAAGGGCCTGACCTTGTTGTATTGAATGTTGTATTGAATGTCTACTTAGCGTAGGCCCTTCTGTGTAACTATCCAATTTCTTTCTTACAAAAACCCTTTTAAGTAGATAGTGTTGACTTTGTTGAATGAGTGGATCAGACCAAGGCTTAGTAACTTGTATATATTCATATTGGTAGCAGGTGATAGAGCCAGGATTTGAACCCAGGGTCCTTTGTACTGAATCACTTACACCCCTACTGTCTAGATTATAGAGTTTCCCTTATTAGAACTTCTATTTCCTGTTATTAGACTTTCACTTTTAAAGTAGTTTAATGAATTATGTCTGTTTAAAAATTATTAAGAATAAAATCAAAGATCAACATTGTGGTTGGATCAACACTGGAGGTCTTGTTTCCCAAAGAAAGAATACTTCTATAAGGCGACAAACAGGACAAGAGTTTTTTTAAACCTTAAATTGCTGTCACCCAGTCACGGCAGGTCCCTTGGCTAAGAGGCCAGCAGTCAAGGAAAGAAATCAGTAGTGGAAACTTAACCTGATAGTTAGCAGGAGGTAAGACTTCTTTGCCACAATGGAGTCCTAGAAGTATACATGTGGCAACTACATGATCCACAAGGTATCTCTTCCTCTGCCCCATTTTGATAGTAAATGGGCAAGGACAGAAGAAGGGCATAGTGATCAGGATCTTTACTACTGCCTTAAAAAGAAAAATTATAGAATTGGGAGTAATGAGCAACAGCTAGAATAAACTATGACTGGGTACAAGAAAGTGCCACAGGAAGGGATGGGTCACAGGGGACAATTTATAAATAGCAACTTAAGGACATTTTCTTCTGATTGTGGCTACTTTTAAAGGGCCCCTTTGGGAATCTGGCCATCAGCACAACCCTTGTTCATAGTCCCTCAATGTTGGGATGAAAAGAAGATATCAAGTCAGAATTGTTTCTGGGCATTCCTGGGGCTTACAATGCATGTTCCTTGTGATTTGCTTCCAACACCAGCACCAATAAAACCTCATGTATAGATGTGGCTCTCACATCACCTGAACTGGTCCACAAATGTCTCATGTTTTAGGCTTAGTGACCTATTGTAAGAATTTGAGAAGCAGTTTGAGGATTTTATTTACTTACAAATAGTCTTTTCTTGACTGTTAAAGTGACAGGCAAGTGACACTGTTACACAAGACCTTCCACCAAATACCTTTTCTATTGTGCTCTCAATAAGAAACCTTACTTTTATAAACAAATGAATGGTGAATGAATAAGTGATAAGGTTCTCTCTGATACATGGCCAAGAATGTCATTTCTCAAGTCTCTGAGTTAGAAAACAAGGAGGGAAGGGAACTCATTGCTTCCTGAGGACCTCTATTAAATATTTCAATGTGTTAATTTATTCTCGTTCCTTTATACGCAGTAATTATCTGCTATTTGTCAAGCACTGTGCTCCAGGCTAGAAATAAAATATAAATATGGCATAGTTTTACCCTTGAGAAACTGAAAAATTGAGTAAGAGAACCATGGAATGTAGTATTTATAGAGTAAGCGTTATAGCAGAAGAATACACATCATTCTTGTTTCTGAATCGGATGGGGGAGAGGACTGAGGGAAGCAAAACAGAGCAGCAGTGTCACAGGGGGGCGACGTGGAATGAACAGGTGATTGGGAGGTAAAACTGAGGAGGAAGGGTGTTCCAAGAGAAGGCACGCATGAGCGTTGTGGTTGGGAAGTAGCTCAGAGTCTGACATGATTAGAGCAGAGGGCTGATGAGCACAGATGACTAGCTGAAGGTGAAGAGAGAAAACTAGAAGTGGGCATAGAGTGAAGGGCGCCGAACAGTAGTTTCAGTGTATCGTTTATATTATGTAGGCAATGGGGATTCAATAGCTGTTTTAAGCAGGACGGCGATTTGACAATATGTTTTTTTGCTTTCCCTGTTCCTAACCTCTAATGGTTCTCTCCCTGCCATATAAGCTACATTACTCCTTTACTATTTATGTTCTTCCTAATGCAGTTTAACTGTGGGCACTGCCCAAAGTTGACGCTTACTTTTCCCTCTCTCCTTTCCTGATGGAGAATCCCTGTCTCATAAAGCCAACTGTTAATAGTTTAATTCCTTATCACCTTTCTGCAACTTTCACTCACACTTAGTCTCTTGTCCTCAAAGCATACAGGTCATCTCTATTGGAATGTGCGATGACTCCGTGATGTATGAACTTGGCTAGGATGAACGACATTCCTCAGACTTTCCGTTCAAGTATGTTTCTGATTAGAGTAGGCTTCAAGGAGAGTTGGAGGGCAGGAAAAAAGCAATGGTTATTTTGTTGCGTACATACATCCTCTCCCATTTATTCAAACTATAGTCTAGATACTGCATGGAAGGGATTTTACAAATGCAATTAAAGCCCCAAATCAATTGATTTTGAGTTTACCAAAAGGGAGATTATCCTGGGGGTAGGGGTGAGGAAGGGAGGCTCCCTTAATCAGGTGGGAGCCCTTTAAAGGAGGAATAGGTCTTCCCTGAAGATCAGAGACACCAAGCAGGCCTGCATGCTTTCCCTTTCCCTGGGCCTTCCCTTCCTGTGAACTTCAAGGGTTAGCTGGGCCTCATGGGAGTCTTGCTGCTCATGATCTTCCCTTTCTGAATGCCTGCTCTCTGGACTTTAGGTATACAAATGTAAGCCAATTCCACATAATGAGTAAATCATATATATGTATATAATATTTATATGTATATGTGCACATTTACATACATCTCTAAATGATTATACATAAATATAAGATATATAGATGTGAGTGATCTGTCCTCTATGGGTTCTGCTCCTCTGGTTGGATGGTTGGATTCTGATACAGAATGTTCCACATTCACTTTCAATTCCGTTACCCAGAATTAAAAACTCATTATGCCTTTTCTTTTTCATTTAACTCATATACTGTACACTGTTTTCTGGAATTTGAGAAACAGAACCAGTTTTGTCACTTCTTTCTTCTCAGTTATAGTAGGTTTCCTTTGAAGCCTCTCTCTTCTGTTCCAAGCTAGGTTCTCCTTTCCTCATGCTAAGGTGGTTTTCTTTCTTCCTTAGGTTTTTCCCAGTCTCAATTTACACCGTCTTTCAATATTGTCTACATAAATGCCTTCTTACATCTTACCACTTACTGCTTTGTTTAAAATAGGCATACCATTGCCTACAGATTAAAATCTCAGTTGTTTTTTTAAGATGACCGTGAAGGCCATCCAAGATGCTGTCTCATAATTAACATAGTAAAATGAAAGTCATAATAGAGTAAGTACTTCTATGCAAGGCACCCTGAGAGGCGAATTTTACAGCTTATCTTATTTAACACTTATCACAATCCCATAAAATGAGTATAATTATTATCCTTATTTTACAGGTGGTAGCACTGAGTAACAGAAAGGTTAACTTCACAACTCATACATCTAGTAAGTGGGGCATCTGGAATTTGAATCCAGGCCATCTGACCCTAGAGTCCATCACTCTCCCAATCTCCCATATGAATTCCACTCTAAACCAGTCTGAATTCTCACTGTTCTTGACTCATGATGCTCATTTCCTCACCTGCTTATCTAATTGCCCTTCAAGGGACACACCTTCCTCCTTACTCTTTATTTATCCAACTCTTGGACCTGATTCAAGTTCTACCTTCTCCAAAAAACATTCACCCACTGGTACAAGCCATACACATTTGACTCTTTTCTCAAAGTCTACTAAACTTGTCTACTTGTCTCAAAGTCTAATAAACTTTGATTTGTGTGAATACTTCCTTTCTCCATTTAGACTGTCAAGGACCATGTTTAAATATCTTCTATACAGCTAAGAAGCCCTCCACAAATAGATATCTCATTAGTACAGTTTTGAAGGAAAAGTCAGACACACACAAATAGTTATCTATGGAATATTAATACCATATTTGTCAGGTGTATACCAGATGATTTGGGTTTCACTAATCCAACTGTTAGGGTGAATACTGAAAATTTTTTATGACAAGGCATTCATGACTTCACTCATTTAATTAAATGATCTAATCATGCAGGATCTGACTAATGTGATGGTCTCGTGGAAGTGCTAGAGGTTAAAGTATGAAAATTCCCAAATGTGTCAGATTGATTAATGGGGTCCTTGTTAAGCAATTTCATAGTACTTTGCCCTTAGAACCCTTCCAATCCAAATGGCCTCTGCAAGATTTTATATTTTTGCATGATATATGTCAGCTTTTTACATTTCTCTGTTTGTGTGTGTTTGGTCTGGGAAAAATTGAGTACAGAGAAAAAGGAACATTGTCTCTTCCAGAGAAACTTGAGATAAATGTACTCTAACACACTGTGTTTCTCCAGTGCTTGGCACGCTGAACAAAGTTGTAAATGTTAGTTGATTGAATATTTTCTTCTGTGGGTTTTTTGTTTGTTCCTCCATTGTAGTATTTATTAAAATATCATAGGTTAGTTATATCTCTCTTTTAAAAGGACCATGTGTCTCAACTTTTTTTGGTATTTAGCACAATCCCCCAAAGGGGCTGTCAGGTGAATTAAAAGGGGAGAAAGTCAACTGTCTAATTCCATTTCTTGTGAAAGCATAATAATCCCTGGTTTATAAGATCAGGATGTGTGTGTGTTTCTCTTTTTATAATAACTCAGTTACAAATATTCCTTTGAACTACTCAATGAGGAAAGTTCCTTCCCTTTGAGCGATATAAAAGAGAAGCTGAGGTTCTGTATCTTCGCTGTGGTGCTGGTTTCACAAAGCTATACATGTGATAGAATCACATAGGACTAAATATATACACAAATGAGTATAAGTAAAATTGGGGAAATCTCAATATTTGAATAAGGCCGGTAGGCTGTATCAATGTCAATATCCTGGTTGATATTTAACTATTCTTTTGCAGAGGTAACATTTGTAAGATGTTACCACTGGGGGAAAAAACTAAATGAAGTCTACACAGGAAGGAATTCTCTGTATTATTTCTTACCACTATGTGTGAATCTACAATTATCTCAAAATAAAAACTTCTTAAAAAGAATCAACTTCTTTGCCAGTGGTTTCATAACGCCTTGGGGTTAGTACAACGGTCATTAGCAGAATTAATCAGTGACACTGTTAACTCTCCAGGATATGTTCTGGATACACAATTTGAAAAAATGCCCCAAACCCGAAGTGGTACAGAGGGAAAGCTATGACCCAATGACCCTGGCTGGAGTTTTTGTTCTTGGAGCTACTCTGCACTGTTTTCCCACATTTGTCTGCAGTTGCACTGCTGGTCACCTGGAGGAAAGAGGGACAACAGGACCTTTAAATTTGATTCTGTGTCCATTCTCTATAAGCGTTAGATGTTACTGAAGTTTCCCTTTGCCTCTTGTCAATGGAGAAGAAATATGTTTCCAAATCAGAAGTTAAAATTTCAGGAGAATGCATGAATTATAGGGTGGTGTTGATTCCATTTCACAACAATAACAATAATATCTGTAGCAGTCGTTGTTTGTGTTGTCGATATTATTACTGTACTAAGGGCTATCCACACTGTCTAGAACTGAGTAGTTTGTGGAGCCAGAACCTGGCCAAAGCATTTGTTATTCAAAGAAACTATTTTCCTGTGAATTGTCTCCATCAGCATGGAAAAGCTCCACTACATGGGGAATGGCCAGAGGAAACCCCAGGAGGAAAAGTCCGACTGATGAGACAGCTGCTCTGTTCTCCCAGTGGTGATAAAAGGCACAGCTCTGAGAACACCAGTTCATCTACTGTGAGTCACCAAGTGCACACAGGGTGATAGTGGGGTTAGAAGCAGAAAAACAGTCCCTTCTGACACAGTCTCAGAAGCCTTCTCAGAGAAGGCAGACGACCACAGGGCCCTGGCTCTTTGCTATAGAAAAGGGAAGCCTATGTTGACATGCTTTTCTCCCTCTCTGGCCTAGTTGGTCCCTATCAAAACAAAGATCCTCTCCTCTGAATTTGAGCTGACTTGAAAATGCTCTGGATCCCACTTAAAGTATTTGTGGGGACTCTAGGAAGATAACTCTCTTCCTTTTCTGATAGGGGTCCATATAAGGCAATGGCATCCAGCCTTAAAGGATTGTGGTTAAGGGCAAATGCAGGGCATCCTTGGCTGGACACTGGCCATCACTAATCATGAATCAAGCCTCCATCTCCTAATGACACTGGCCTTTTTCGATATATAGATTGCTTACCCAGAGCTACGTTTATCCCCTGGGGTAGGGGAGTTACATATGGAGCATTGATTTATCTTCCTGAATTGACACTAGTTATTAAGCTTTGGAACAAGCAATTTATTTTTTATGACACAATTTCATAAAATTCCATTTTCTATGGATATATATACTTTAAATTTTGATATATGTATGTATATCTATCTATGCATATCCACGTCTTAATTCCATTTTTCCCTTCCCCATGCACATCTGGCTTTTTTATCCCTTCTTTCACATTAATTCAATGATGCATCCTGCTGGCTTCTCTTTGTCTCTCTCTCCCTCCTTCTGTATCACACACACACGTGTTTGGTTCCCAGGTACCCTCTGGGAACTTTCCTTATTACTTCATCCAAACTTCTTATTCAACAATCTCATAATACTTTTTCTCAATTATATTTCTTGGTACCTATTCTCTCACTCAATATATTTTTCTCTGAGTACCTTGTGTCTCTGTGTGTGTCTCTCACAAACACACATTCATGTGAACTCATCAGATCCCAGTTAAATCTTGGTTCCCTGGGCTGGCATTTAGTCTTCAGCTAGTGTAGCCACTTATTTTCTTGCTACCAATAGCCACAGGCATAAAACAGACGTTGGCTGGGGTTAGGTGAAACTAAACTGTGGTGAGACTGACAGAACATCGGGGGGAAGCATGCCTCCTAAGCACCTTCAGCTGGGGGCTTAGGATATGCTGAGGAAGCAGGAGAAATCCAACACCAGCAGCCTGAGCTAGTAATCAGAACACAGGTCATCGTCAAGGTGTGTATGTGGTGGGTGGGGGAGGAAGGATTGTGATGCTGCAGTTGGGATGATGACTGAAGTAAGAAAAGTGAGAGAAAAAACTACCGTGAATTGAACACTTATTATGGGTTACACACTGTGTTCTATATTTTCTGATATTTCTAGTTGACCTTTTATAAAAAATGTCTGACAGAGATGATCGTTATTGTGTAGATGAGGAAAATGAAGTTCAAAGAGGTTAATAATTAACCAGACTTGTATGCAGTAAGCCGAGGGTTTAGGCCCACATCATCTTGGAGCAACCATTTAAATATATTTGTTTTCATTTTGTATATTCTAGTTCCCATTCATACTTATTATAGGCTGGAGAAGATAGGAGAAGAGAAATGCTGTGCATTGGTATTGGATGGGGATGGTACTTGGCTCCAGGAGAAGCGTCAAAGGCTCTCCAGTTGAAGAATGGAACCTCTATAGAAACTCAGGGGCAGAGCTGATACTCCCTCTTAAGCAAGGATTGCTCAGTTTTGCTCTTGCTTCCTGGACACATACTTCCTAAAAAGCAAAGCACTGTTCAAAAAACAAACAAAAAACCTTGAGACGATATTTTTGTCCGTTCTTTGTAATGATTTCTGGGAATGGCAATGACCTGGAGGTTGGAGCAAGGATGTGTAGTGACAGTGAAACTGGAATGTGGAGGAAAATGTGGGTTAGTGACTCTCCATGATCCTGTGGCAAAGAAAATACAAACATTGCATTGAGGCTATCATTAGTAGGATTCCAACTCAATCAATGGAAAAGCTACCAAACAATTATAATTTGTCCATATGTTGTCAAGGAACTGACTCAGATTGTTTCAAACACAACCTACCCAAGAAATCCATTGTTCTGGCATTAAAAATAACTCCATAATTAAGATGTGTGCATGTGTGTGTGAATGTTTAAAGACCACTTTTGAGATGAATTTCTCAACCCAAATTTCAAAATATCAAAATATGACAGGACTGCACATAACCTGGACATCCTAGACTTTGAGATGATGCAGCGGCTGTATTGTCTCCCTTTGTGTTGTCTCCCTTGGGGAAAGAATGCATAAGTTCTACATATGGGAAGAGGCGGTATTTGCTGTACGAGAAGGGTAGACTATGTAAGAGACTGCATAGTATTTGTCAAAATGGCCCTCTTCTTTCAGGGCCCACAAATAGACTATGACAATTGTAGCTAATGAAAATGTGGCCCTTAAGCACTTTCCTTTCTGGCTTGGTGTGACCTTGGAAGTCATATGTTAAAGAGAAAGAGCACACAAGATGGAAAGAACCAAGGTCCCGAAATCACAACCTGGAGAAGAGTGCCCCTGTCAAGTGAAAATTCTTGTTTTGGATTTTACATGAGTGCAAAATAAACTATCATGTTTGAGCCAATTCTTTAAAGTGACTATGTTTGTATGTTTTATAGACAGATACATACAGAGATTAAGTCTACTGTGAGTACTGAAAAGTAAATGTGCAGAACGGAGACTATCTACAACACAGCTAACTGGTTTTTCAGATTTCTACTCTCAGCCAATGAGTAGCCCTGCCTCACCCAGGATCTATTATAGGCAATTATTCCTTAGAGCTTTAGGGCACTTATTACTGCTCTTTATGTTATTGTGTTGTATGGATACTGTCTTGATTTGAACACACAGCAACGGAAAAACATGATCAAAACTCCTCTAGGACACAGCCTGCTCTCCTTAGGTTATCACAGCTCTTGGAAGCCACAGCCAGTTCTCTTGGCAGCTCTGTGTTCAACTTTGTTCTCAGGCCACATGTGTTGAAGAGAAACTGTCCCCAGTAAACCTCAGATTAAAAAACAAATGCAAATTTGTCCTGCATTTTTGAAAGATGCTTCTTTCTTCCAATACTCCTCTAAGGTTGAAGTCTTCTGGGAAGGAAATCTGAAAATAATTCACTTCTACCTAGACTACAGCTAGCTGTCCAATAGAAATATACAGTGAGTGAGCCACATATATAATTTTTAGTAGTAACACTTAAAAAGTAAACAGGTAAAATTAATTTTGATAATGTATTTCATTTAACCTATTGCACCCAAAATACTGTCATTTCTACATGTAAGTCAGTGTAAAATTATTGAGCCACTGTACTTTTTTTTCTCTGATATCCACTGTGTTTTTTACCCTTAAAGCGTATCTCAATTTAGAATAGCTGAATTTCAAATTCCCAATAAACATATGTGCCTGGTGGTTGCCATACTAAACGGCACAGGCCTAGACTTCTGTTCTTACCTGGAGCTCATAGTACATTCCTTTAGGATACTGCTACACAGTGTTGGGAAATTTTTTTTAGTGGCATCTACTAGTTTGAAAGGAATGATGATTAATTATAACACATGTTGTGAGCTGAAAAAATTATAAAATTTCCTCAAGGGATTTAAACTCATGCTCTGGGGCATGGCAATGAGACAACAGAGATCCTTGAGTTTGCCCATCTTCACCATTACATTTTAAACCATTTGTTCCTTCACATTTCCACTGGATTAGACAAATAAGGTTATCTACCTACCTACCTATGTTTATTTTTCCAGGCATTTGTTTTTTTTGTTGTTTTTTTGGTTTGGTTTTTTTTGGTGTGTTTTTTTTTAAATATATCTTTATTGATTTCAGAGAGAGGAAGGGAGAGGGAGAGAGAGAGAGAAACATCAATGATGAGAGAACCATTGATCGGCTGCAGCCCACAACCCGGGCATGTGCCCTGACCGGGAATCGAACCCTGATCGCCTGGATCTTAAGTCGACGCTTAACCACTGAGCCACGCCCGGCTGGGCTCCAGGCATTTGTGATGTATCTTCTGCAAGGATGTTGGAAGGCTAGCAAAGTGTGGCTGAACAATGCTTGGTGCCAGATGCCCTAGCTATGCCCACTGAACTGCAGAGTGGCTTTGGGCAGCCTCTCTGAGTCTCTGTTTTCTCAACTCTAAGATGGAGATAGTGATGTTATTTTGTGAAGATTTTTTGAGAAATGACATGAGATAGTAGCCATGCTGAGCTTGGTGCAGTGCCCGGCACAGGTCATAAAGGATTGTATATGTCATACCAAGGAGTTTCAATTTTATCTTGCAGGCAACAGGGAGCCAGTGAAGACTGGCTCACAAAGAAGAGTGATTTGATTAGATTTTCCATTTATAAGGCAATTACTGAGAAGAAATTGAAAACATTTTGTTTTTCTTCTAGCCAAGTTTTGTCCCAGAAAAAAAGTGTTTGCTTCCAAATTTTTTCTTTGTGCAAAAAAGAAAAGAGCCTTGGCTAAGCTTCAGATTAAATTTTTTTGTATACCCAGAGGTATCTTTGAATGAATAGATTTAAAATCCCATTACGCACTTCTACCTCTCACATTTATGAATATGAACTTTTCTTAGGAAAATGCATGCAATCATATTACAGGCATGAGTTAGAAAATAACTTTATTATTCTTCCTGGCATTGTTTTACTCCAGTGGATTTCAATATATCCTCCTGGACCTCTTTAATGAGAAAAATGATGACTCTAGACTGGATGGTTCTAGACCAGATGGTTCTAATGTCCTTGTCGTTTCAGTCTCATAGTCTCTCTGGGACGCAATGAAGATTAAATTTAAATCAAATTGAAATAAATGAAATTGACAGTTGAAAGATAGTTGATCAATTTTCAGAATGATCATGCCAGAAAAACTCTAGTTGAAACTTTCATTTTCACTTTAGCAAAAATAGTAACAACTGAGTATGTTTCCTCATTTGGGGAGCTTATTGTTTATCAGATCTCAACCTTGGAGCTAACCAGTTCCAGTGGCAAATGCCATAAAGCACTGGGGGAACTTGACTCTGGATCTACTCTACATTTTTTTTTGTAGCAACAAGAACCATTCCATGCCCAGCAAAGGACATGTACAATCTACTCAATTCATTCACCCTCATAACTTCAGGATGTATGCTGATCCAGAGGGAATTGAAAATATGATAATATCACTATATTTGACTATAGACTAGCTGGAGAGATAGCCCCTATGCATTCATTTACAGACTAATTAAGTACCTTCTGCATAATGATAAAAATGAGTACAATAACATGTATGACTTGTGTGCTTAAACCAATTAGGTACATTTAATAGAAACTTAGAAAACTTTATCTAAATCTGAAATGTCTGCCTATAGAAAACCAATGTACCCCAGCCAGTGATATATGAAAGCCAAGCCAAATCACCAAGATTTTAACCATACAAATTGAGATTAGATATGTAAAAGGATAAAGTACTATTTAAACTGGAGGGCTTACTACTAAATAACTCCTTTAAAGACAGGACGTTGCAGTGAATACTTTCTTGTGGGAGAAGATTTGAATCATCCGACCTTTTGCATAATAAACTTTAGCAGAATCTGAGAGTTGGCCAGACCTGAGAAACCACAGCTCATAATAAAATTCCAGCACTTGTCTTATGATAGTAAAAGTTTTTCCTCCATTGTTCTCAGTCAAGGTTAGCTTAAAACATGGAAGGATTCCTTGCTTTCAGATATCAATATATATAATTTAAATTCCTCAGAACCCAAAGTTCTACAGAAAATGAGAGAACTCACTTTGTTGCAGCTTATCCCTGAAAAGTAATTTGAGATTGTTCCAAGAACAGGAATTTCTTGTATTAAAAGAGAACGTTTACTAAAAATAGCGACTTCGCTTGGCAACATTGTGCACAAGGGTGTTTTCTTATAGCCAGTAGAAGTTTATGAAAGGTTTTAATGTACTTTCTGAAAATGAGATTTCTGATGGAGTCATCATGCTGTCTTGACTCCTAAGACTTGTGCACATAATGCATATTTATGTCTGTCAATTCCAGCCCATTTGCCTAGAGCCTGAAAGAAATCATTCTGGAACTAAAATAAGTTGTGTTTATTCAAAATGGAAATTAGTAACAAAGTCCTATATAATAGTACCTATTACCAATAATTAATCAATTAAAAACTCTAAGATGATGTCCTTGACACCAAAGAATTCACCACCATATATATATGAAAAAATAATAAAATTTCCTCAAGGGATTTAAACTTTTCTCTAGAGGTCCCATGCTCTGGAGCATGGGAATGAGACAACATATGTCCTTGAGTTCACCCATCTTCATCATTACATTTTAAACCATTTGTTCCTTCACATTTCCACTGGATTGGAAAAATAAGGTTATCTATATATATAATCAAATAAGGTTATATATATATATATATAATCTCCCTGGTTCAGACCTCTAACATTTTGGGAGAACTTCAAACACTTCTAAAAATACTCCCAGACATTTCTAGAAGTTAGTAAAGGGTGACTAGCAGGTTTTTTGTGCCCTGAACGTCTGTGCTACCATATATCTATGCTTCTGCTCCTCTCCAGATCCAAGCCACAGAGCTGGGTCCCTGCTTTCACCTGTACCCAAGGCTGCACAGAGACTGCTAATGTTCAATATTACGGGAGGCACCCCTAGTTTTTGGCGCTTGTGTTGCCAAACCCTGGAACTCTCTATATGCTTGAGAGATTTCAGCACAACAACTCTTTTTGGGTTTAGCTTGCTTTTATTTTTTTTAAATCAAATTTATCCTAAGCCTCACTCAAAAGCTTAGAGGAGCTGAGAATCTGTGGTACAGTTATAGTGTATTGCTGCTCTTGGCATGAACTGGGTATATCTTAGTTCCCTCTTCTCTTAGGGCCAGTTTTCAAAGGGGCTTCTTGGTCACTTATGCATACAGCTGAGGAGTTCACATCATTGGCCTTCAGGCAGACCTGACATCTACAAAGAGCACAGCTTTGGCTCCACTGCAACTTGGAAGTCATTAAGCGTACAACTATAGCTGCCTTCAAAAGCCATACAGTCTAGATGTGATAGGCACCTAGACTAACTGATTATTCCAATATACTGTGCTAAATCATACAGTGGAGGAAAATCTTAAGAATCACTTAACTAAATTTGGAGATTCTGAATAGACTTCCTGGGAGACAGGAAGCCCAATTTGAGGCTTGAAGCATGAACACATTACATTTTCAGTGATGCCAAATTCTCCCTCCCAATCAAGATAAAGAAATGGAAGACATTAAAATAGAGCTCCAGAGCCCCAGGGCTCATTTCTGGAAATGGATTGTGATGGCCATAGAACGGTCTGGGAAAGAACGACTGACAAAGTCACTTCAGGATAAACTCCTAGAAACTCTATGGAGACAATCACTTCAAGCCTTTAGCTGAAAAATTCAGTATTATATTGATGCATAAGAGTCCTTTCTGGACCACTGGCCTACTTCCTTGAGAAGGATGCTCATAAATAGGTTAGCAGAACCTCCATGGGTGAGGGGAAAGGATAGGCAACAGGAACACCACATATTTTCTTGCCTTGTCTAATTTCTGAATAAATTTCAAGCCACATATTTTCTACAAGATTCATCAGCCAAATTTTGTCTCTACTCCTAATATGTCCCCAAGACTTGACTCAACAGTGGATTCAATAGTTAGCAATGAACTCACAGCCCAAGTGGTTTTATTTGGGAAACTTGGGAATCCTTTATAGTTTTTAAACTATAAAAGAAATATATTGCCTAAAGAAGACAACTGCTTTTGTTTTGATGGAGCTGATCTTTATTTCAAAAGTGAGCCAGTTAAAAATATACCATACTCCACACTGGAACAGACTGATGGATCTCAGAGGGAAGGCGGGGGGTGGGGGGTTGAGTAGGTGGAAAGAGGTTAACCAAAGAACTTATATGCATATATGCACAACCCATGGACACAGACAATAGTGTGGGAAAGGCCTGGGGGGGGGGGGTTGCTGGGAAGAAGGGGTCAACAGGGGAAAAAAGAGGACATCTGTAATACTTTCAACAATATAATTTTTTTTTAAATTTAAAACAAAAATAATATACCATACTGTGACTCACTGAATGTAGCTAATTTAAATTTTAACATAAAATTAATGACTACTTTCATAGTTTCCTATGAGCAATTCTAAAGTGAATCTTCTCAAATATTTTGTCTTCTGGCATGATCAGACTGAGTTTGGGCTCCACCCACACAGGACTGAGAAGGAAGGTCTGTAGTGTGGAGTACAGGCTCCGCGTAGGAATTAATACATGGCATAATCTCCAAACTCAATATGAAACCCTTGAGGAGACCCTTCAGAAGCAAAACTAAGTAACAAAGCATCTCTGACTCCACTCTACATCTTACCCAGTTTCCATCAGGGTTCTGGTTCTTATTTTTTACCTTCTAAAAATCACACAGATACAGATACACACACACACACTCTCTCTCTCTCTCTATCACTCACACAGACCCTGGAAGAACAGGGAGCAATGTCTGGCCTCTGAGAGAAATTCTGTTAGAAACAGATGGAGGGAACCCAGTTCAGGAAGCGGCATATAGAGCAGTCACTGTGTTAGTGAACTCAGCCTACTGAGAGTGTTTCCATTGCCCAGGAGGAGATCCAGAGAAAAGAGATGGACCCCACAAAATGGAGGGCTCACTGTTTTCTGGTTTGTTTTCTTTCAAGATCATCATTCTCAATGTTGCAAGAGTGTGGTTTGAAGTGAGCAGCCCATCCGTTACTCACCTCCTTTCAGTTGTCACCCAGCTCACGGAATGGAAAAAGCACTAGGGCACTGGGTCTAAATTGGCGAAGGGGTAGGAAACATGGAACAGTCCTAAATGGAAAGTATTCAGGCTCAAAACAAGTTTGTAGGGGAAACCATACAGGAATCTGTGTGAGGCAGCCTGGAAATGTTTACATAAAAAGCAGCAAAAGTGGGAGAGAAAGAAGTCCAAGCTCATGGGCGTCCTCAAATGTGAAGAGGGACTTCAGCAATTCAATGTTTAACAAGGGTCTGGGGGCCAGGAGTGGGAAGTTTTGTAGTCCCCATCAGGAGATAGATATAAAATACTTCCAATCTGGAGACTGAAAAACTTAGAATTAAAAAGGGCAGTGGGTTGTTCAAAAACAAGAGATTTTGAAGTTATTTCTAAAATAAGGAAATCAAAGCAAAGCATAACAGCAACAAAGTATTCCTTTAAACTAGGTAAGACCCCGTGGCGTCATTCCTGTTTCCTTTAGTTTACTCCTGAAATCAAAGAGTTAGATAGGTCTTGTGTTTTCTCGATGTTTTTCCTAAAGCAGAAACAAACAAATATAGATATTAGAGAAATATTGAGAGAGAAAATCTCCTTTGGCAATGTTTTTAAAGGAACAGGGTGAGGATTAAAAAAAAAATAGAATTACATAAGATTCATATAATAAAATTACTCTGGAAGATATATATATTTTTTAATCTTCACCCGAAGATATGTTTTGTTTAATTGATTTTAGGTAGAGAGGAAGGGGGGGTGGAAAGAGAGGGAGAAACACTGATTGAGAGAAAAATATCAATCTGTTGCCTCCTGTACTTGACCAACTGGGGATCAAACTAACAACCTATGTATGTGCCCTTAACAGGAATCAAACCCACAACCTTTCTGGAGTACAGTACATTGCTCCAACCAACTGAGCCACCCAGCCAGGGCCAGAAGGTATAAATTTTTATGAGGATATTAAGCATTTTTATCATTGTATGTATTGCCACATCCCTGGCAGTTATGAGTCTGTTTGTATTTAACATACACTGAGACCACACAGTGGGCCAAATAACATTTAACCTCACAACAATTTTCATAGGTAATGTAAACTTTGCCCTGCTTTTATGGATGAGGAATTTAAGTAGAGAAGTTGTGTATATTGACCCTCAATACTTACAGCAAGGGATTGGCTCACATAGGATTCAGATTCATCTGCCTGACACTGAAGTCCATGCTCTGAACCATTTTTCATAAAGTCTCCATGTATTAGTTTTCTATTTCTGCTATAACAAATTACCATAAGCATAGAGGCTTAATACAACGCACATTTACTATCTTACTATTCTAGAAATCAGAGTCGAAAAAGTGTCTTACAGAACTGAAATCAATGAGTTGGCAGACATGTGCTCACTCTGGATGTTCTAGGAGAGGATTTGCTTCTTGCCTTTTCTATTTTCTTGAGATTGCTCACATTCTTTGGCTTGTGGCCACATCTGCTTCTCTATCTGTTACCCTCCTGCCTCCCTCTTATACAGACCTTTGTGATTTCTTTGGGCCCATCCAAATAATCCAGTATAATTTTCTCATATCAAGATCCCTAACTTAATCTCACCTGCAAAGGGTTATATGTTATATAAGAGAACATAGTCACAGATTCTGGGGATGAGCACAGGGACATCTTTGGAGGACCATTATTCTCTCTAAAACATTCTTTATATGTTTTTTTGGGGGGGGCCAGGGGCATCATTTTGGCTTATAGGTGTGGCTTTGTGTTTATTTCTGTTTCCTTCACTACTATATGGTAAGCTCTTTGAGAAAGTGTCATCTCAACTGGTTATATCTCCCTGACAGTGCCAGTCATACATGTGTGCTTCCATCTACAGGGTGTGAATTTGGGAGATCACTCTCTTGCCTCTGTCCCCTCAATCCCTAACTCTGCCCCACAGGAAGGAAACTCTCCCCAACCATTACTGGGGGAAAGGCTTTAATTCCATATCAGAGATAAAGCTAAAAAAGGTAAATAATCTTGAAGACAACATTGACTTTAAAATTACACAAACTAGCAAAAATATCAAATAGTCACCAGTTCTGATGGTGAAAGAAAAGGGCTCTGAATAACTGAAGGGGCAAAGAGAAGGAGGGGGAAACAGAGAAAAGACACTGAGAGTCAGGAGCACCTAGAGGAAAGTTTCTTCCTTCGCAATTTTGCCAAGGTCCAGGCCCACTGTCAATAAAACTGTGGTAATTATTAGTATTGTTCAATGATATTTCCAGTTCTCTTTCTGGCACATGGTAAGATTACAGTTCCCAAATCCTTGAAGTTGGGTGTGGCTAAGTGACTTGTTTTGGGTAATGAAACCTACTGGCACCCGGACAGGCAGAGGCACAAAATAATTGGAAGTGACATGTGTCACATACAAGTGGACACCTTGAGGAATCAATATGTGAACTCCCATGATGCTGGCCACTACCACAATGACTGGTAATGCTCCATAGTGTGGAGCCCCCCATAGCCTGTACCCCTGAGCTTTAGCCCTCAAGTGACCTGTGATGGTCATAAAGCCTGGGTGAGGAATATGCCTTCGTTAACAATTAGAGGTTTGGGGGTTGTTACATTGAAGCTAACCTAGTCTCTCCTGACTGACATAAAAACCTAGCTCTTTTCTGGAGCAATAAGAAAACAGAAGGGTGATTCGGTATCATTCATGGCAGTAAGCTTTTCTCAGGCTTCCCCTAGGAGCACTGCATTAAATGAAAATGAGCACTCTTCAGGAAACCTGTAAGTATAATGTAAACAAAGATACACAAGAGCTTTACAAATTGTAAATCACTTTGCAAATATTGGTTATAACAATATTTCTCACCCACAACTGCAGCCATGATTACGTTTTCCTACTTTGTAAGTCCATAATATTTACTCAGTTTGACCAAAGAAATGTATTTATTTCCACTGCATGTGGACAATTCAAAGAGATCAGAGGCAACTTTCCTAATTTATGCATCAAAAAATAAAAATAAAAAAATACACACACACACACACGGGGTGACTTGATGGAATACATACAATTTAAAATGAGTGCTTCTCTGGTATCCTTTCCATTATTCATAACGTCCAGAAGCCTTATAGGATTGATAAGCTCTATGCCCCGTGTCATGAACACAAAGTGGTGAGCAGCGTGAGATGAATGGTTTGCTTGCAAATGGACAGGGCAGCCACTAGCAACTCTCACTACCTCCTCCCTTTGCTCCTCTTGGCACCAGAGGCCCACAATGTCTGTAACTGTCCTGTTCATGACAACCATTTTATAGGGAATTAACTTGAAGTTTAGCAACATATTGTTAAATTTGGATGTGACATTATTAAAATCTCCTAATCCCCATGCCTACAAAATTAAGAAATTAAGAACATATTTTCAAAATGGAAATGAAAATATATAAAAGCTTATTAAGTCCCTAAAATTAGAGAAAAGACAAGCGATGACAATATAAATTCTTCTTTATGCCACTTAGAGGGGTGAGGCTTGCTCAGCATGCTCAGTCAGAAAAAAATCCACATTAGACAGAAGAATTTGTAGCTCTCGCCTACAGTTTCTGGCAAAAAATGTCCACATTTAGTCTCTGGAGGCAGAAGTTGGAACTTGGATTTTTAGCTTCTGGTGAGTTCTACTGCTACCAAACAAGGCAGAAGCGAGATTTTCTTCTGGGGATTGCACTGGGACTGAGCTGTCAGTGCATCCTGGTTAGTAAATCTTCTCTATAAGGAGTTTTCAGAGCTTCAGGCTCTCTGTAAGCTGTTTCTCATCCAAGAAGCCCTTCCCTAGAGGGCATGGTCCACAGACACTATACAAGGTACAGCCACTCTGCTGGTGGCAGAGTCTAGCACTATCAGCTCAAAATGACGCCTCTCCTGAGTTTCACCTCAGGCTCTTACTGCTTGCTTAGAGCCACTAATCCCTTGGGAGAAAATTTCCCTCTCTGACTTCTGACCACTCTCTTCCTGACAAGGTTGACTTCTACAGGCATCACCCACCCTCTTCCTTTCCTGACCTGAGCGACCCTTTTCCTTGGTTTACTTTCCTCTAGGACTTTCTGGAAATGGTTTTCGTTCACACTGCTCTATTCCAGCATGTGCCCTGAGATTCAAACACGTGAATATCCACATTGACAAAGTCATTGCATTCCTACGAGTAACTCCAGTCTAGAATTTCTAGCTAGAATGGGTGTAATTAGGAGAAAAAATTATGCAGACTTCTACATTCTTTTCCTGAGATGGATTAATGATCCTTGGAAATATTTTATTTACTTGCATGTCCTTCATTTCCAAAGGGGGGCATCTTTGAAAATAAAACTCATGCCTTTTTGGAGTCTAGGGTAACACAGTTGCTGGTGTTTTTGAAAAGAAATGGCAGTCCTTACATTAGTAAGGCATCCTTCCATTCTTATATTAAGACAAGCAAAGAAAGAATTAATATTTAACTTCAAAGGGTTCCTGAAACCTTGTATAAGTAACCTTGTCTTACAAAAATGATCTGCATCTCAATTTATATTAGGTTTTGAGAATTCTCATATGTAAACTCTCTCTAAATGAGATAAGAAAAGGAAGCTTCTGGTGAGTCTCTGGAGAGACTTAGATGGGAGGGAGGAACAGGGTGACTGTTGCAGAGTGTACATCTTGTCTAGGGTTGTCTGCAGCCCATCATCATTGATATTGTCTGAATTCGGGTTGTTTTCCCTGCCATTATAGTTTTGAAAGGCTTCTTGAGATGTTCACTGATCCATATTGAATAAAATAATGTCCCATGGCTGCACTATTCAAGTTCAGTGAGGCCAGGAACTCAGATGTGTGGCCTTCAACTATTTAATAAGTGGAAAGCAATGAACAGTGCTTGAGGGTAAAGATCACTGGGATGAGTTTTACTTGCTCCTTTGGGAGACATAAGCCAAAGTGTTCAACAAAACCACAACTGACTTTCTTTCAGGTTTAGTACATGAATACCTCATTCCCACACCTCCCTCAGTCATCCCTTAGATTAGACACAATGTTTGATTTTGCAAGGTCATTTTGACACCATGAATTTCCCCTAAACTCTCAAGTAGAAACGATATCAGCAGGAAAAGTGATGAGCCCACTCCTTCAAGGAACCAGTCTTCAGAGCAGAACCAGCAAGACCCTGTCAGCACTAGGAGAGATTTGTGAGTTGTTACTGTGGCCTCTTTTCTCTTTCCCACATGTGATCACTGCCTAGGGGTGAAGTAAGTCCTCAGGGTGGGACAAGAGAGATGTCTAAAGACTTGTTTTCTTACAATTTTATCTTTCATTTACTTTCTATAGCTCTGCAGCCAGCTCAGCAGACTCGGGGGACCTTGAGACTGAAGCACAAGATCTTGACATGCCACAAATAAAGTCAAATGCAGTGAGTAATCTCGACTCAGCACAGCTGAGAGGGCAAGGGTCGGGTCTGGAAGTCATTAGATGAAAAAAAAAATCAAACCAAAAACTAAGCTGAAAATATTGGCAGTTGATATAACACCAAAAAAATCAACAATTCATTTCGTTGGTTCTCCCTGCCTTTCCAAACCATTAGCTCTCACTCCACATTCAACACTGCAAGAGAATTCTCCTCTATACGGAGAACATGTGGGATTCGGATGCTCGCTAGAGTATATAGCGTATCATTTGCCCTGACTCACCTTCTCTATTGGGTATCAGCTGATTCCTTATAACTCCTAGGGATGCCCTGGTCCAAACTAAGCGGGTCACAGTCCAGGAAATCAGATCCTCTGATACCCCTCTAAAATCTCAGTTAAGGGCTGAATACTTATAATGTATAAATATCAAAATCAGAGCCATTTATCAGTTCTGTGTGCACATAAATAACCATCCAGAGAGAGAGAGTATTTCAGTGAAAAAATATAAGGGAAGTTGGTTAAGCTGTTTAAAAACATGGCAGTGAAGGTGACAATAAAGGGACATTTTCCTATTAGGACATAGAGGGTAAAAGGGAAATGCCCTAAATAAATAAAAAAAATTGGGACAAGGCCAGCCAAGTAGAGAGACAGCCCTAAAAGGACTGGCCAATGCAAGCTGACCCTGGAGCAGAGACTAAAAGAAAATGCCAAACTCTCCTTCCCAGAGGTCAGCTGGTTCCTGAGGCCTAGAGTTGGGGTTATTAGGCCATAGCTGGAGTCTCCCTGGCTCAGCTTCTCTCCCCAAAGGTCTCTTGCCCAATAGGCCCATAGCTGCTAAATCCAACTGAACAAGATAAATAATGTAATCTTTCTCTCTGGGGATGTTATGATTAGGGGAGATCTGTATAGCGATCTCGGGAGGGCCACCCTTGATTTAGACATTAGATTAATATTCACTCTCTCTCAATTTTATTCACTATCTTCTAGGTAGAATTAACCTGATTTTAAGTATAAAAATAAGAGAGGTAGCCTGGAAAATACTCAAAGACATGCTATAGTTAAATAAGAGTTAAAGGGTGCAGCCTACACATTCCTTTCTAAATGAAGATCTTAGTGCAGCTCAACTAGGATGAGTCCATTCCAGTACATCTAAAGATATTTGCCATAGTTGGCAGAACAGAATTGTTTCTTCCCAGTGAAATTATTTTATTCCTCTCCTAATGTTTATAAAAGTAGGATCTTTAATAGGCTAACCTATAAAATATTGTTCCACAGCTGAACACCTAAAGTATGTCATCAACATTCAGATAGAAACACATCTCCCTAGCTTGTTGCATTATAATGAAAAATGATATAACTAGCTGTTGCTAAAAGATGACCCAGCTAACACACAGCATCAGTGGGGTACTGGCTAATATGAGTTTGCAGGGGCTAATTGTGTGTATCTCTTCTCAATTCTGCATTTAGTGATCTTACTTAGCAGCTTGAAATTGGTGGTGGTCAAAGTATTTATAGCAAGAAAATTGGACAAATCCACATCATGACTCCATCCCTACTCCCAGCCAGTTGTTAAACATTGACCAGCATGCCATGGCACAGACCTCTACTTCAATCACAGCTGAGTCTAATTTTTAAAAATCAATCATATTTAACTGTTGTGTCATTTTACAAATTCAGAGGTTCATCAAGAAGAGTTACTAGCAATGACATATCAATTCAGAGATGGGCATGGATAAGCAGGATTCTCTGATGGATAACCCCAGGGGTATCTTTCAGTTTATTAACAAAACTGGTACCCCAGACTCCTCAGTCAGCAAGAGCGGAGCTATGTCTAAATTCAACCTCTTACTGATCTGAAGGCCCCAAGTTCTCTAGACAGTGTGCAGTGGGCATTTCCCACAACTCCCTTTTAAACAGCTGACACCTAAGCTAAAGCTGCCAGAAGCTTGAGCCAAACTTCTTTCAAAGCTGCTCTCTGGCTTACCATATGAGAGAGCAACAGCAGAAAAAGGTCCCTTTAATGAAGCTCAGATCTTCACTGTGTCCAGCCCAAGCATCTATTTTCTGCAAAAAGTCAAGAGAATAAGAACTAATGCATGCACTGGCCCTTCAGCCAGCCTGTGTCAAATAATGGCATTGCCCAGCTGGCGTGGCTCAGTGGCTGAGCATCTACCTATGATCCAGGAGATCGTGGTTCAATTCCTGGTCAGGGCACATGCCCAGGTTGCAGGCTCGATCCCCAGTGGGGGCGTGTAGGAGGCAGCCGATCAATGACTCTCTCATCATTGATGTTTCTATCTCTCTCCCTCTCCCTTCCTCTCTGAAATAAAGACTATAAAAAAAAAAGTTTAAATAATTGTGTTCACTGTCTTTACATAACCCTGGGGAAAGACACAAGTGTGCTGAACACTGCCATTCACCCACACTGAGTCTGAGCAGTGACTGTGATGGCATCTACTTATTTGCAAAGAAACCACGTAGAGACAATGCCATTTGTTAAACTCTATATGCCATCCCTTTTACTCCCCAAACTAGTAGTGCCTAAGAAATTAGTAACCAGAGTGTTTTTCTAATGAGGCAGGAAGTGAACATTCTTACATTAGTTTTCAGTAAGCAAAGGAAAACAAATTTAGTAAAGAGCTCTTTGGTTAAAAAAAGAATGAATTTTTGTATTTGCCTGCAACACATTATAAACTGGCAAAGGACACACAATATTGTCTGTTCCTGTAAAATAAGTATAACGAAACATCTCTTTAGTGAAGATCAAAGTAATCTAGGCCCTTGGTGTTAGCAACACACCCTTCCTATTTGTGCAAATAATATAACCACCACCTACAACACACTCCACAAATTCACATGAAAAATTAAAAGATTTTTTTAAATGATGCAGACCTAAGTGATCACGTCAGTTCCCATGTATGTAAAAGCCTACATTCCAAAAGGAGGGTGAAGAGAAAAACTCACAAAACTTAAAAGCTCTTAGAATTTAGCTCTGAAATAGGACCGAAAGTAGAAGGATGAAGCTGTGGGCAAACTCTTGATGCAAAGGCCCTGCTTGCCTGTAACTAGACGTGAATCGTAGCATCTCTATGGGCATGAGCAGGTAGGTGCCCATGGCATTTTCACATCTACATTTAGCAGGTTTATTGATTCCAAATGATTCCATGTCTTGAGCTAAACTAGGATTTTTAGCAAACACGAAACTCCTCCAGGCCCTCTAAACAATGCAGGCTGACCTCAAAGAGCTCCTTCATTTCTCTATAGCAGACAGCTCCCTGGTCTTCACCATAGTGTGAAGCTACCTTCAATGTACTCATGAAGGTAACTACAAAACAACCAAAAAGCTAGCTTGCTGTGCCCAGTGTTTCCACATGGACTATCTATATCCCATTGATTTTATGTCATAGTAACTGTTACTTTTCTCGATTCGCAAATATTCAATTGGGTTGAGATGACTGCTATTTAACAAACTTTTAAATTTATTATTTGTGGAAAATAAAATGCAAGCAGCAATATTAACTTTACCTCTTAATACCAAGTAAAACCAGGTGAAAGGCAAGAAAAACATTCCAAAGACACCTGAAATAAAAACCTTTTGTTTCCTTTATGACATATCAAGATAATACAGCTGATTTTAAAATGAGACTTGATATTTTAAGATGGAAGGCATGAGGATCTGTGAGCAAGGGTGGAATTGATTTTAATACAAAAGAACTAAAGCCACAAGATACTTCACATGAAAAGAAGCTCTCTTCTCTTTCCTCTCCATTTTCCACTTGCAGCCATGATTTCCATATTGATAGACTCTTTAGAAATGTTTAAGATATTATAAAGGGATATGTTGAAATAGGCTTTCTCATGTAATGCTCATGAAAGCATAAATTGGTACAACTTTTCTGGGAGGCAATTTGGCCTTAAAAATGCTCAAATTCTTTGTCCTGGTATTCTACTAGAAATTTATAGTAAAGAAGGAGTTATGATAGCAAAGAAACAATCAAAGCAAAACACTTTAATTGTCTAAGTATAAAGGAATGATTAAACAAATAAAAGCATACCAATAGGATGAAATAGTACATTGTTATTAAAAAATGCTTTTGCAGAATACTTAAAGTATTGAGGATACAGTTAAAACACTATATCAAATAAACAAATACATACAACATTGCATATACATTATGTTCTCAATGTGTACACTTGTACACAAATTCACACAAATAGACATAGACAAAATACTGGGAGGAAATGTGCCAGAGTATTGAAAGTGGTAATTTCAGGATGAAAAAGGGGAATAACAGCGAAGCTCATTCACTTTTATTTACACTTTTTTATACTTTCCAGTGGTTACATTGAGCATAGACTATTCATTTTTTCCAAATATGCGTTTATAATTGCAAAAGTGATAAACATTATATAAACTTCAAGAATTATAGAAATGTATGGAGTAAAATATGGAAGTATTCCTCCTACTCGTTTCCTGAGATTTCATAGCTTAATAGCAAGCAAGTTTTTAGTTTATCACATATATGCATTTATGTAATTTCATTAAAATATAATTTATTTTACAATAAACAAAATACTTTGGACATCTTTCCATGTTATTGTAGATAAGTACATCATTTTAATTTTTAGAGCAGTTTTAGATTCATAGCAAATTTAAGCAGATAGTACAGAGTTCCCATCTACTATGCCTCTGCCACTCTCTCACATCCTGCCTCCCCACTAATTCACACGAAAGTGGTACATTTGTCACAATGGAATGAACCTACAGTAACACTTCATTATCACCCAAAGTCCATAGTTTACATTAGGGTTCACTTCTGGTGTTGCATATTCTACAGGTTTTGATAAAGATGCATCCACCATTATAATGTCATACAAAGTAGTTTCACTGCCCTAAAAACTATTTGTACTCCAACTATTTATCCCTCCCTCAACCCCTAGCAACCACTGATTTTATTGT
Organism: Miniopterus schreibersii; assembly: GCF_964146895.1. Classification (NCBI taxonomy): domain Eukaryota; kingdom Metazoa; phylum Chordata; class Mammalia; order Chiroptera; family Miniopteridae; genus Miniopterus; species Miniopterus schreibersii. Next base: position 141,803,329 of record NC_138101.1, read on the forward strand.
GTCCACAGCTTTGCCTTTTCCAAAATGTCATATAGGTGAAATGATAGTGCATGTAGCCTTTTCACAGTGGCTTCTTTCACTAAATAATATCATTTATGGTTCTTCCATGAATTTCATAGCTTAACAGAATGTTCCATGTGCACTTAAGAAGAATGTATACTCTGCTGCTGTTGGGTAGAGCATTCTGTTAGGTACAACGGATCTATAGTGTTGTTCAAATCCTGAATTTCCTTATTGATCTTGTTCCATCCATTATTAAAAGTGAAGTATTGAAGTGTCCTTTTATTATTGTGTTGCTGACTATCCCTTCAATTCTGTTAAAATTTGCTTTACACATTAGCTCTGAGATTCAGTGCATAAATACTTATAATTGTTGTTAGCTTTCGGTGAATTGACCCCTTTGTCTCTTTTAATAGTTTTTAATTTAAACTCTATGTCATCTGACATTAGGATAGCCACTCTTGCTCTCTTTTGGTTACCATTTACAAGGAATATCTTTTTCCATCTTCCACTTGTAACTTATACGTGCCCTTAGATCTAAAGCCAGTTTCTTGTAGACAGCATATACCTAGACCTTGATTTCTTATTAAGTCAGCCAATCTGTCTTTTGAAGAGCTTCACCCATTTACATTTAAAGTAATTACTTATAGAGAAGGACTTACTATTGTGCTTTTGCTCAGTATTTCTTGCTATTCTTGTAGCTTTTTTATTCCTCCTTTCCTCTCTTATCGTCTTCCTCTGTGTTTTGTTGATTTTCTTATAGTGATATACTTTGATTTTTATCTCTTTGCCTTTTGTGTGTGTATATTGCTTATCATTGCAATCACATAAAACATTTTAAAGTTACAGCTTTTTATTGAACCTGTTATTAGACTCATAAACACTTAAAATTGCTGTAACTTCAATGAATTGACCCTTTTCTTCACTAAAAATGAATCTACTTTTTCTGATATTAACAGAGCCACATAAGCTTTCTTAAGTTAACTGCTTGCATACTACATCTTTTACATCCTTTTATTTTCAATATTTTGCTTATTATTTCAAATGTGTCCTTTTTAAACAACATACAGTTTCATCTTGCTTTTTTATCTAGTCTAATAATCTTTCATTTCAAATATTCCTTTGTTTAAGGTATTATTGATATAGTTGTGTTTAAATTTACCTCTTGCTATTTGTTTTTTTCATATAAAATCATTAATTTATTCATAAAATTGCCCCTAATTTAAAAATCATTAATCTTGTAACCTCAAGCAGAATCAAGTCAATTCATTTTTTACGTTAAAAAAAAACTTTCAAAAGATCCTATCCAAGCTTTAAGCAGTAATTTAATATATCTGCACCCTTTACCAGGAGAGAAGCCCACCTCTGAAACACTGTTCTTCAATTGCCTTCCAGGATAACATCTTCAGGTCTCCTCCTTCATCACAGGCTGCTCTTTCTTAGTCTCCTAGGTGGTTGTGTTCAAGGGTTGAATCTTCAGGCATCTTTTCATCTCTAGTAACACTCATTCCCTACATTCTACTATACACTCTAAATTCTACATATATGCTGAAGAGCTGCAATTTTACATTTTCAGCTCACACTTCTCACATTTCACATTTAACATGTTTAACAAATTCAAAAAGTATGAATCAAAGTCTTAAGTTTTTGTCCTGAGCCAATGGACATTTGGTGTACCCATTTGTTTGGATGTTTTCTATTTGACCAAGATTTTGACACTTTAAAATTTTGTTTTATTCTCTCTTCTCTCATTTTTTTCCAGTATAAAACTACATTTATTACAGTTGCCCTATGGGTTACAGATGAATCTTGAACTTATCACATTTTAACTTCAACATTTTACCATTTCATGTACAATATAAGAGCTTTATAAAATTATACTCCCATTTCCTTCCCCTATTTTTGGTTCTGTTGTCATAAATTTTATTTCTTTCTACTTCTGCTATTAACCCATAATATACCAATCTTACTTTTGCTTTAAACAGTTAATTTTAAAAATAAACGTTATCAGTGAGTAACATTCATCAATTTTAGGTGTATAATTTAATATATAAATTAATAAATTTGCAATAAAGTTCACCAATTTCAAGTGTATAATTTTTCAAGCATTGATGAGTTTTCTCACAATCTCTGGTTTAACTTTTAATTTACTTAATGGTGTCTTTTGAAGAGCCAAACTTTTTCTTTTTGGTGGTGTAATTCATAAATTTTTCTTTTATGATCTGCTGCTGTGTCCTATTTAAAAACTCTTTTTATAATGTAAGCTCACAAAGAGTTTTTTCCTGTTTTCTTCTAGACGTTTTGTAATTTTAAGTTTTATATTTAGATCAATGATCTCTTTTGAGTTAATTTTTTCGTGTGATATGAGGTGAGTGTCATGGTTGGTATTTGTCTCTCCGATTTTTAAAGGACTATTCTTTATCCATTAAATTGTCTTGCCACCTTTGCCAATTATCAATTGGTCATATATACCTGTGTTTATTTCTGGACCCTTATTCTGTTCCATTAACCTATGTGTTCTTCCATATACCAATCAAATACAGTTTTCTTGTTACATCTATAGTAATCCTTGCTATCAGTTAGAGAAATACTCCAACTCTTTCCTTCTTTGGGAAATTTGTTTTGGATATAGTAGATTCTTTTGCATTTCTAAAAAATTTAGGGTCAGAATGGCAGTATCTGCATAAAAAGTATGTTGGAATTTTGATTGAGATTATATTGATTCTATAGGTGGAGAATTGAGTTTTCTAACCTAATAACTGAGGTTTCTAGACTAACAATATTGAGTCTTCTAACCTATGAAAATGGTACTTTCTCCATTTATTTAGGTGAAGTTTAATTTCTCTCAGCAATGTTTTCTACTTTTTAGTGCATCAACCTAGCAGCAATCAAGCTAAAATCATAGTTTAGGCAGTGGTTCTCAAACTTTAGCATGCATCAAAATCAATTGATAGGCTTGTTAAAAACGCAGAGCCCTGAGTCCCAACCCCTGAGTTTCTGATTTAGTTGGTCCAATGGGGGAAATGAATTTGGCATGTCTGACAACTTTTGCAGGTGATGCTGATATGGCAGGGGCAGGGGCAATATTTCAAGAACTACCATCTTACGGCATTTTTGTTTTGTATTGCTTTTGTTTTTGTCTGGGTCACACACACACAGAATGACTTAGAGCTTCAAATTCACATGAGGAGTTTTTGTAGTTATGGAATTTTTAAAAAGTGGTCCCCCCACCACCTTATTGATCCCAATGGGTGAGTGGTGAATTTTTACCAGCTTCACTTTCCATCGATGTCACAAAAGTTGAGGTCTCATGTTCTTGGGGGGTAGTCTTCTGCAAGACCTCCCTCCCGCCTTGTGGCAGGTCCAGGCTTGTTCTTTTTTTCTTGCATCTTAAAAGACTAAAAAATGATGTGTTTCTGCAGATGTGCCCGGGGCAAAGCCAGCTCCAATGACTCACTTAACTCTCTGGATTCCCACTTTCACTTAGTTATTCGTGTCTGAGAATTTTATACTTTGTTGTCAGCTCATCGGCAAATGTGTTTTTAATTTATATTTTATCCAGCATGTTTAGTATTTTCATGAGAGGCTCAGGCAAGACATCTAGTCAGCCACACTGTTAGAAATAGACAGATTTAATTAAGTTCTTAAATGTCATGGCAATATAGTTTTTATCTATTTAACATAGGCTTTTGTTCCCCCTGGCAAACTTTATGTCCCTGTCATTTGTTTTCCCTTATTTCTATCTCACTCTTCATCTCCCTTTAGAAATTCCAATACCCTACACTGATTTCCCTTCGATCATTAGTTATATATGAATGACATGAATCCATGCTGGACCATTGATTTCACATTTATGTGGACATGAGGCCATGGTTCTGTTCCAGAAAAAAAATTATCTCTTTTAATGGCATATGGTATGTGTGCCAGTGAATATTTTCAGCCTTTAATTTTGAGTTAACTGAGATGAGAGCTATCCTGCAGAATTACTCATGGTGCAGCAAATTTTTCTCCTCCTACTGCCTCACTTATAAACCACCTCTGGGAAGTGTGGCGTCTCTGTATAATTCATTGTTTTGTCACACTGCCTTATATTTTTTACATACTCTACCAAATAAAACCCAGGGAGGTCCCTGCTAGTGGGTCATCCATTCAGTTTCCATCATGGCAAATGAGTGCCTCCTGTTTTTCTCCTTGGGTTGTGCCACTGGAAATAGAAATGTGCTATGTAGCTGCTTCTACAGTCTGCGGCTATAGGCAGGCTCCACATCTTCCCTCATCCCTGCTGCCTATTATAATACTTAGGCTGCCTTTTCTCCTATTTGTGGCTCTGGGTTTTAAAGTCTGTTGGTTTAATCAAAGATGGAGTTAACATGTCTTTTTTAAAATTATTATTTGCCTGGCTGGGCATGGCTCAGCGGTTGAGCGTTGACCTAGGATCCAGGAGATCACGGTTCGATTTCCGGTCAGGGCACATGCCGGGGTTGCAGGCTTGATCCCCAGTCAGGGGCGTTCAGGGGGCAGCCAATCAATGACTCTCTCATCATTGATGTTTCTATCTCTCTCTCTCTCCCTCTTCCTTCCTCTCTCTGAAATCAATAAAGATATATTTTAAAAATTAAAAAAAAAAATTATTTAATCTTCTCCTGAGAATATGCTTTTATTGATGTCAGAGAGAAAGGAAGGGAGAGAAAGAGCAGGAGAGAAAAATATCCATGTGAGAGAGAAACATCAAACAGTTGACTCCTGTATGGGCCCCGAACTGGGATCGAACTCGTAACCTAGATATGTGCCCTAACAGGGAATCGAATCTGCAACCTTTTTGGTGTATAGGATGATGCTCCAATCAACTCAGCCACTGGCCAAGGCAGCATGTCTGGTTTTTGTACCCCTGTTGCTTCTGGGTGATTTCTGGAAGATAGGGAATTGCCCATTGTGATTCTGTCATTTTAACCAGAACTGAATTGCTTTTCAAAAATTCTGTCGCCACTAATATTTTTTTTCATTAATTATTATATGTTTATATCCTTGACCATTTTTTCTTTGTAGATGCATTTCTTTAATAATAATAAATTGAAAATTAACAAAATATGTTCTCCAAGAAGGATGGCAGTAACCATGAGGTGAGTAGAGAAGTTAGAGCTGATAAGAAGCTGCAGCCTTTAGCCTGATGGGGTGGTCTTTGTAAAGTTCCCACTAGAGTCCACGGCCCAAGAAATCTTCGTTGGTGAAAACTCAGTGGGCTCATTCTTGGGCCTAGCTCATAATCTTATTATTGTAGGTGCCCTTTGAGAAGGGTAATGAGAGAGTCAGGAATGGAAAAGGTAAGCCTTCCTGAGTGACTTTGAAAATTATTTTCTAGGTATCTACCGGAAAAATCTGAAAAAGTCTTGTTCACGAAAATATACACACCCCTATGTTCACTGCAGCATTGTTCCTGGTGGCCAAGACATAAAAACACTTGAAGTGTCATTCGATAAAGACACTTTATCTACTCACTACTAGGCCATAAAAATTAAAAAAAAGATGAAATACTGCCATTTGTGACGACATGGATAGATCTTGAGAATATCATGCTAAGTGAAAAAAGTCAGACAGAAAACATTAAGAACCATATGATTTCACTCATATGTGGGATACAGTGGTACCTTGGTTTTCTAATGCAATCTGTTCCGTGAGACCGTTTATGTTCTGAAACGATAAAAAACCGAGGGATCAACAGCCGACAGCTGGGCCTCGGGATCCTGCCCTCGGCGGAAGCCGCGGGGCATGTTCGCCTTCCAAGGCAAGTTCAAAAACCAAAGCATTTCCTTCTGGGCTTACGGCACTCGTAAACCAAAATGTTCGTCAACAGAGAAGGTCAAAAACCAAGGTACCTCTGTAAAACAGAAAGCAACAAGTGAACAAACAAGACAAACTCACAGACACAGACAACAGTATAGTGGTTATCAGTGGGGAGGTGGGTTGGGGTAGTAAAAGGTAGAGGGAATCAAATATATGGTAATGGAAGAAGATTTGACTTTGGGTGGTGGGCACAAGAGACAATATACACATCATGTATCAGAGAAATGTACACTCGAAAGCTATACAATCTTATTAACCACTGTAACCCCAATAAATTTAATAAAATATAATAAAGAAAATTCTTTGGTAACATCTTTTTTCTTTTTCTTTGCTGTCTTCCTATTATCAACAGAACTGTCAAGTACCACTTGCTTTGTCATAAGAATTCGAAGAAAATGATTGAATAAACTTCATTTTCATTTGGAATGCCTTAAAGCTCCGATACATACCCGGCTAAGGTCCCATCTACTCTTGCTCCATTATTCAGCATATGGAAAAGGCAAAATAAGACATCAAAAGTCTGATCTTGATTAGTATGTGCACAGATGTAAGCTGATGTGTATAAGAAAGGTCACTTTTTTCTTTCCACTTCTATAACTTCCAAGGGACTCCAGGCAAAATTAAATAAGTCAAAGCACTGACCACAATATGGACATATTAAAAATTGCTTTGTAGTTCTATATATGTGCATTCTCCAAGCAGACATGGCGTTGAGTCCCACTTTTCTTTGATCAGCATAAATTGAGGGGGAAAATATTTAAATATATAAATTTAATATTAATAGAAATAATTTCTATCATTTGTATTTGATTTTTTATTTATTTTATATTATTATATTTATATAATGTATATACAACTAAACATTTAAATTTAAGTATTATGGATTATCCCAAACTGCCTATATTACCTCAGATAGGCTTCAGTAGGACAGGACTAGGTATAGGGCTGTTATTTTTTTCACTACGACCAGAAGGCCATCAATTATTGAAGTATTTAGGCTCCAACAAAAAAACACAATGTTGCAATTTACAGTTTCAAGATTTTAAAAACAGTGAGTAGCCAATATTATCAATCACCTCCAGGTAGTGAGACAGGAATGGAGAGTAGGTAGGATTGGCTGAAAATTCTCAAAAGTTTATGACATACAAACAGATTAGTCACATTATACTTCCCTCCCAGAATTTTTGTGCTGGATGTAGTGCCTTGTTTACGTAGAGTTAACACATTCAAACTACTTACTACATAACCTAACCTATGCATATCCTTCCTGCTTGACTACTATTGCCAAACATTAACTGGTTGTGAAGTAGCTAGATTTTTCTCTTACATTTTCAAAATTGGTTTGGCAAAAATTTTTAAATGTAATGAAAAGCAGAGGAAGATACTCCCAAAACTACACAAAAGCACATTTGAAAGTTAGCTTGGAATATTCAAGATAAGTGCCTCAAAAAAATTAGCCTTTGTATTATGGAAAACACTCAGAAAATATTTTTGAAATTTTGGTGACACCTCATTCTTTGTGAAGAAAATTAATCATAGTATCGATGGAGTGGAAAACACAAGGGAATTTTCAATGAAATGTTTTCTTTCTTTTTCACTGATGCAATATTTGAAATGGGAGCACAGGGCATATTTCTAAAAGAAGTAGTTGTCAGCAAGCATGGCTCTTTTCAGCAAATCACCTGTGGCCTTATGAACAAGTAATTGTGGACATCAAATTACAAGACATGAACTCGATATCTATTTCAAATTAAATTGTGGTCTCTGTGATTGATAAAATAACTTATCAGTCTTTTCTTGTTCTTCATTCTCCATTCAAAACAGTCTAATGAGAATAAAACATTGTTTAGGAATTGTTAGAACAGTCATACTTTACGAATCACAAAATACCTCTATCACCTCAGTAGGAAGGTCCTTGTCCATTTAACAAATGGGACAACTGACCCTGATCACTGAAGAAACTAGGCAAGAAATGAGGCGTTGTTTTGTAGACAAGGTTCTGTGCTCTTGCTCTTTTCCAACAAACACACTTGTTTCCAGGAAAGAGGTAAGAGCCAATGTTGGAATCACATGGAGTCCAGATCAGAGCTGTGACCAGAGCCCACAGCACCTTGCTGACAGCCCAAAGACTACATCCTGTTCATGTTACCTGACTTGCTTTTCATAAGCTCTCTTCTCTTTAATTTGGTAACATATGAAAACTTTTCTGGTTATTGCAACTGGAAAAAGCAACCCACTGCTGTATGATAGGATTTTGGTCAAGTAGACACTAAAGGCTGAACATAGCAAAGACTTCTCTCCAAAGATAATGTCCCATGAATCCCCACCCTCTGGCCTAGACACATACATTTGATGTTCCCCTTGGTCTGTTGGCTTGCTGGACAGTAACCTCTTGGAAAGAGTTCAAGAACTAGACATCTTGGTTCAAGGAGCAGTCCTCAGGGAGAAAAGTCACGCACTAGGATGAAACAAGCTTTGGACACAGAAGCAACACAACTAAGAGCATTTAGGCAAATATTTACAAATTGAGCAACATTCCTACTGGTCACGCTATTGGTGACTAATATGCCCAAATCAGTGTGAGTGCTTCAAAGTCAATCATCAGAGCAACATACAGGGATTTCTTATTCCTTCCCATTAGCTGTTTTTATCATCCTTTCTCTGATGGTGAGCAATTCATAGCAAATCATTTCAATGTTGGGAAAATGAGGCATAAAGAGGCAAGTAAATATTCAAATTGACTATTTCAGCTATAAAAGTTAGAACCAAAGTGTATAATTCCAACTCAAAAACTGCCCTTAGTCTTTCAGCTCTGTTTCTCCCTTTGTGCCAGTAATACACATCCTCCAGGAAACAGAAGGAAAGAGTGTTCACCAACCGCCAAGAATTGCATCCTTTTCGTCTAGCACAGTCTTTCTTTTCACTTGCACTCTCCTCACCTTCTTTCTCCCTTTGTTTCCTTCATTCTAATCCACTCTCTCCATTCATTTATTCACTCACTAATTCAAAGTAGCTACTGAGTCCCAGTTGATATTCTAGGTGCTTGGCACTCAGCAGTGATCAAAGCAGACAGAAATCCCTGCCTTTGTGAAGTTTGCATTCTGCTGTTTCCTGCATATTTAATTAGGCGTGCTGATACAGTTCAGGGGCTCCTAGAAGCACCTGTTCTATCACTTTGGTCCACAAGTGCTGTCCTTCTTCCATGGGACCTGTATTTTCTCTACATGGAGGTGAGGGGCATGTGTGTAGGGAGGAGAACTACACAATAGTGATAAAAAACTTGAGTCTGTGAAAGGACAGCACCACTAAATGAAACCCAAGTGGAGCCCAGGGTAGGCTTTCTATTCCTCTGATTTGAGAATAAGCCAGAGATGACTCTATTGGCACTAGGAGAAGAGCGTAGGATTCAGAGTCACATAGACCTGGGGAAGCATCTTAGTTCTGTCACCTGGGGTAGGTCATATAACTTCTTATGTCTCAGTTTTCTCAACCCTTTAGTGAATTTAGCATGATTTATCTTATGGGTTCTATCACTATTTTATTCATTCAGTCAATAACTATTTATTAAGCACCTACTGTGTTTTAACCACTGCTATAAATAGTGGAGATATAACAACAAAGAATCAAAAAATCTTGCCTTTATAGAGCTTACAAGGAGATAGTATTTTCTACTATAGAAATCTTGCATTCACCTATCTTTCTGTAACAATTATCTGAAATAATCTTAAAGTAGCATCAGAAATTAGCATACACCCAGCATATATGTTTTCATTACAGTCTACTTTTTTTTTCTTTGCTATGCAGGCCAGGTGTACTGGGGAAAGAGCATTATCCATTAGTGATGTTTTTTATAAACTGAGTAAAATCATCTTGTACTTCTTGTAAAAGATGACACGTGGATGTAAATAAGAACAGAGGAAGTGTTATCTAGTTATGACAGCTCCTGATGGTCATTCAGTGAAGTGGATTATCTAAGAAAGGAACAAGACTGGGGAAGATTTGGGGGGCTGGGTGGCATTTCCATCATGGGAGGCAGCAAGAATCCATCCAGCACCCAGGACATCTGATTCCCCTCCACCAAGGGATATTGCCTTCCACAGCCCCCTCCTTTAGTACCTGATTTTTTTCCCAACTCCTCTTTGAAGTTTATTTACATTTTTCAAGGCCTAGAATCCATGCCCAATGGAACATGGGCTATGAAATTAATGAATGCACACCTGTATTTGATCAGTCAGGCCACTGAAAAGCTCTTGACATGATTCTGAGATAAATTAAAATCACAATGCTTTCTTGATCACTGAGTCACATAGAAAGATTAATCTGAAAGATTAACTTTTCACAAGGCCATTTAAGCTACTACCAGAAGTTTCTAGAATCTTCTCTAGTTCCAAAGTATACAATATGTTATCTTTTCCTTTTTAAAAATGGGTTTTCTGGTTACAATCCACTTTAAATTCCTTTTGGAAGTAACTATGGTATATGTTATAAATAAATATTACAAGAAATTATAGTTACTTCAGGGTTCATATAACTTCTAAGAATAATAAATAATGACTGTACACTTTGTAATCTGTGAATCTCACTTGTTGCTAAGATTTAACATGTCAAGAGACTGTACTGATTTGAATGCATGGTATTTATTCTATGTTCTGTTTCAAACATCATTTCCCTACTTTACTATGCCTCTTTATTTTCCCATTCCAAGTAATACTCTCTCCTTGTCTCTGAAGACTTAAAGCTCCATTAAAGCAAGGATCTTTCTTTTCCCTGTTCTGTTCATTGTTATATCTCCAGAACCTAAAACAGTGCCAGGTGTATAGTAAATGTTCAATATTTATTGACTGTTGAATGAGTTCAGGTTTTGAATTTTAGATGATGATAGCTAATATGTAGCACTTAGTATGTGTGAAATACTCTTCTAGGAACTTTATACCTATTAACTTACGTAATCCTCAAAATAATAACCCTCAGAGGCACAGAGCAGATATAAATTTGTCCAAGTTTAGTGACAGAGGCAGAATTTGAACTCATGTGGCTTGGCCCCAAGTTGATGCTATTAGCCACTGTGCTATCGCTAACTTTCTGTAGGTTGGTGTAATTTTTTAAATTAAATTAATTTTTAATTTTATATTTCTTTTAAATTATTTTATTCTTTCATGATTTTAATATATATTACATTTATATAGTTAAAAACCCAAAAGGTACAAAAGGAAAGTGTCCCCCTCCCCACACCTGTCCTTTAGCCAAACCTTTCTCTTTCCTAGAGGCAGCCAACAGATGGCTTCAGTTCTAATCCTGGCTTTGCACTCTCTAGAAATGTAACTTTAGGCAGACGACTTCAACTTTCTGTGCCTTGGTTCTCTTTTCTGAAAAACAGGCACAATGAAAACAGCTCCGTCATAAAGTTTTTATAAGAATTGAGGAAACTGATGTACGTAAAATACTTAGAATGATACCTATCACAAAGTAGATGCCAATAAATATTTGCTATTATTAGTTGTTTGTATTCTCCTAGATATTTTATTCATATGCAAAATATATACATATATACACCCATATAAACACATTCCTTCCCTCCATATTTTTACAAATAGTATTCTGCGCCTTGCTTTTCTCACATTATGATCTTAAAATATTAATCAAAAATTAGTCATGAATACATTTCTTTTGGAATAACTCATTCTCGGCCTTTCCAACATGTTTCTTCTTTGCTTAAAGAAAGTTAACTATGGCTTGCTGCTCCTGTTCTATCATTTCTTATTTTTGTGATAGAAATTGAGGAGGACCAGCCACTCGGGGGCAACATGAGATCAACATGCATTAACAAAGTCAGTTAATAAGAAATGAGTGATGGTATGAATTCTGGTCTTTTGAAACTAGTTCTAATCTCTGACCCAGAGGTTGTGGCAGCACTAAGAATTTCTGCATCAATCTGGCCAGAAGGGGGGGTTAGGGGGTTGTCTTAAAGCTGCATTGCAGAGCAAGCACACTGTTTTTGCCCAGGTTTAATATGTATTTAGGGTGGGGGTGTTTGCTGATAAAAATCATGGGGGAAGAGGCACCAAACCTCTCCCTTTTCCATCAAGACACTTCTTGGCCCTACCCCTGCTGGATGGTGCGTTGCTCTTGGCTCTACCACTCGGGAAAACAAAACAAAATAAAACAAACAAAAAACCATAGAAATATAAGACTGATTTGCCTGCTTTCAGGAGAGGAGCTGCAGCTCTGACCCAGTTGAGAGACCATTACAACCTCAGGGAGTAAGCTACTGCAAGAGGGAAGATGGGAAGGAGGAGTCAGTTTTAATTAGGGTTGAATTTATAGAAAGGGTAACTGCCTCTCAAACAGGCAGGAGAAGTGCATGGGGGAGAGGGAGGGTCTAGACACTGGCTGTTGAGCAAACCCCTCTAAGTTGTTTTCTGCTGTACAGGGATCAGGGAGAGAGGCCTGAACAGGATTAGAGGCATCCTGTTCCAGGAACAAAAAGACTGCAGCTGCCAGCAGAGAGCACCACAGACACTCAAATGGTGAGGCCCGTGCCTCCTAAGGGAACAGAGGTGAGGGTAGGGGTGAAAAGGAACAGGGACCTGAAATCGTAGGTATATATGGACTCTCTCAGACCCCCTCTTGGTCTGAGAAACAGAAGGAAAGTTGCAGGAGAGTTCAGTACTGACTTTCATCTCTGGACTACAGTAAGGGAACTCGGTGGACCCCACAGAGTTTAGAGGCCAGGAAAAATTTGGCTCTCCAGCCAGTTTAAATGGCTTTTAGGTCACATGTTATTTAAAAGTGTCAAGGAATCTTTACACACTAACTCTGGTGATGAAGCTTCAGAGAGACTGTGTCACACAATGTCCCACACTGGCAAGCTTAGAGGCCACAGAATATCCCCAGAGCCCTGGTTCCCAGCCCCTCCACCTCAGCAGCTTCTGAATCAGAGACTTAATCCCAGACTCAGCAGCCTTATCCCCTTCCCAGCGGGGCACTGACAGGCTCCACATGCAACAGGAAGCCCCCAGGGAAAGGCAGGCAAGGCATGGCTGGGGCAGGATCACCTTCAGGGCCACAGCTTCCCTGGCTTTGTGTATAAAGAGATTTCTTCACAAGGAATGCGGACACTACATGGTTTCCTAGCTGTTTCAGCTGCTCTGAACAAACTAGTTCCCCGCTCATGGGGAATCGAAACTATACAGTTTCACTCTGTCCTGTTGTGTTGTCAGCTGGCTTTCAGCATTCCCCTGTCCCCACAAAAACCTCAACACGGATCCCTTGCAGGGATGTCATACAATAGGAGCTTTCATTCCTGCTTTGGCACCTGCAACTCTGGGTTAACAGTGCCATGGAGCGGAAAAAGCACGTACCAGAGTGTGTGGCACTGAGGCCCTGCTCTGTGGAACAGCTGAGCAGAGGCAGGTGGGAGCACTGTGCATGTCTGCAGGGAAGGGAGGGGGTGAATCTTGGGAGAACTGTTCCTGCTGCTACCCTGAGTGCTTTGAATGTCTACTGCATGTGTACTGTGCCAGGCACAGATAGTAATATCCAATCTCTGCCTTTAACATGTTTGGGGGAAAACAGACCACAGAAACAGACCAGTCAAGGTTCTTGGTTACAAGTCACAGTATCCGTCCTTAATAAGAAAGCTAGATCTGGAGCCAGGCTCTAAAGTTTCCATTCTGTTTTCATCAGTTACTAGCTATAGGACTTATATGACTGCTTAACCACTCTATGCTTCATACGCTTATTCGTCAAAGAGGGCTATAGTATGTGTATCACGTGTAAGGATTAAAGTATTGAATATGTGTGAGCTAACTAAAGCAGTGCATGGTTCATATTAAACATGTAGGAGATGTTAGTTATCATTATCATCAATTTATTCTCAATCAAAAGGCCCATGCAGGCAGATACAGAAAATGGGCAGGCACAAGAGAGGGTAAGAAGCAGGATCCATGATAAAGTTTATGCTGCAGGTTATTCTAGTCAGAATGCTGCCCGGCATCACTGCCACCTGAGCTGGTCACTCTAACTGCCACCACTGAACACTGCTGTAGTGAAATCAACTACACTTTTTTTTTTCTACTTGCTCCACATTCAAACTTCTATATGGAAGGAAATAATTGCCAAAGCCCAGTTTACCTTCCGAGACCTGGATGTCAGGGTGGGGCATAAATTGCACCTGGTCCACTCTGTTTTCTATCCTGTGAGGTTGTGCTGCCTCCTCTCAAGGCTCACACCATGGTGGATTCCTCCAATGTAGGAACGGCAACGTTAACAACAAAAACTGACACATGTTCATACAAAATGAGAGGGCTCTCGTAGAGGTATGAAGCTGGGGCCAAAGGCATCACTGCCTCTTCCCAGGGGAGTCAGGGGACTCTCAAGCTTCGTCCTTTCTCAGGGCACTCCTGGTTGGGTGGATGGCCCTTTCACGCATCCAGTGCACAAGCTAGAATCCCAGGTATCATCCTCGACACCTGCTTCTCCCTTAACCCACACTTTCAATCAATAACCATGTCCTTGCCGTCTCACTGCTTAACAATAATCACTTGAATCCATCCGGTTACCTTCAGCTTCCTAACCCAAGCCACCGCCATAGTGCTGTTAGACTATTACATGAACCTCATCGCTGACCTCCCTCTCCTTAGTCTATTCCCCTACAGCTGCCACAGGGATCTTTTCAAAATACAGATTTGTGACTTGATCATCATACTAATTTTTAATGATTTCAAAAATCTCTCAGGTTAAAGATGAAACTCATTAACATGCTTACGGGGTCCTCTCGGCTTTGGGTTCTACCTCCTCTCTCAATTCAAGTGAGCTATGCTCTCTCTCCCTCACCCCACTGCAGTCACAGTCCTCTCCTTCCAGCCCCTATTGTGCATATGCTTTCTCTTGCCACAAAGCCTTTGCCCATGTAGGGAACTTCCTTCCCTCTCTCTTTTCATTCATATCTTTATTAAGTGCTCAGATCAAGTGTAACTTCCTCATGGGAGCCCACCTTGACCAGGACAAATCCATTCATTACAGACTCTCACAGCTTCCTGAATCTCTCCTATAGGGGCATTTATCACAGTTGTCATTTTTCCTTTGTGTGATTATTTATATGTCACATGAAAGTAGTTACATGAATCATACAGATGACCATGTATGATTCAGTTCATCATTGCCTAGCATCTCCCATTTGTTCAGTGAGTGAGTGAATGAATGAAGACATGGCTTCTCATTGGCAGTAAATATACCCTTGATCTTGAAATATGAATGAGAATTTGTTGGATGGAGACAAAGAGGAATAAAAGCATTCCAGGAGAAAAACAACAACAGGGAATTAAAAAGTCCCAAGACCTGGGAGGGAAGGGTATGTGTAGACAAAGTTTAGCTGATGTACAGAGTAAGGAATGGGAAATGGATATGGGAGAGAAGAAAAGCAGCAAATATGGCTGGTGAGGGTTGGGGCCTGATTGCAAAAGTCCTTGAATGCATGCTGAGGAGGTAAGACCTGTTTTTCTCTGTGGGCACTGAGAGGATCTGTATGTCCAAGCAGAGGAATGTCATGATCAGAAATGCAGAATGAGGGCTGAAGCAGGAACATACCTTCTGTCTTTACATTTTTATCAAATTAGCAACTATTTATGCTTCCACAGCAAAGTCTTAGTCATTCGTGCATTAGTTCATTTGGAAAATATCTGTTCACCAAGCTGTTCAAGTTTTCCAAATTTTGACCCATTTCACGATACCATATCAAAAAACACATTCATTAATATCACCACTAACCTTATCGGAAGTATTTTAATATTGGGAAGCTGTCAAGCTCCCAGACACAGATATAAGTTTTTCAAAAATCAAATTTTACTTGAACCATTTTATCATTGGCAACAAGTTCCACAATTGTTTTCCTTGAAGTGACAGGCTGACATGTTAATTTAAGAAAACGTCTGCCAAATACCCAAGTTGAATAATTGTAACTTGTCATTCTTTCAGTAAAAATGGTGTTCTGTTAAAAATGTCTAGTTTAGCTTGAACTTAAATGCACATGTGCTTTCCTTTCTAGACAACCCCCATACTTAGATATGCAGTAGGGGTGCTTTATATGTTATTTTCCATGTTGTCACAAAGAATAGTAAAACAAAAGTGTACTCAAAGATCAAGATTTAATAAAATAATTTCTTCCTGATCCATCAGGACAGCTTCATGTGAAACCAGTGTTACTGTTCACTGCAAGCATGTGGTGGGGAAGATAACAATGACTGCTAGTATGTTTTGGTGCCACTGCCTTGATTTCTGCTCAGCCACCAGCAGTTTTATCAATCGTTGCTTTGTACAGTCAGTGGAAATGTCAACGCAGACAAAAAGGCAAATAATACGTAAATATTATTATGAAAAGAATCTGACCTTGTGAACGATGAAGAAGAGTCCTGGGACACCCAGGGTCTGCGAACAACACTTTGAGAACCACTAAAATAGAAATTAACTTAGAAACCTAGTGGTTTGCTTACAATGAAATAATGGGGCTCAGCCCACAACCCAATTCAATTCAGGATTTTATTGTGTTCAAAAAGTTTACCTTTGTATGTTTTTACTATTTCAAGAATTATCACTAAAGAAAATGAAGTTTAAAAAAACACACATTCTGGTGGCTCACTAGTTTGGGTCATTGCAAAGGCTACCTATGGCTAATATGAAAAGGAGTTGCTTTCCCAGAGTCTATGGTTGTTGTCACCAAATGGTCTGTTTAGTGACTCTCAGCAACTAGGGCCAGTCAGTGACAGTGGGTAGGCAATGTTGAAAAGTTGTGTGAAGTGATATCTCACTTACTAGCTTTTCAGAAAGCCAGAGCTGAGCAGGAGAGTAAGGGTGTGATGCAGCCTTCTCCTCATTAATTGGAGAAGTAGTACTTCAAACAAGAGCACTGTTCAAGACGATTTTCTTCTCTAGTGATTTACTTTATAACCCCTGTTTATTCTGACTGAGCAGGGCAGTCCCCAAGTTTTTACCTATCACCTTATCAAACTGACATGTGAAAAAGTCAGACCTAGGTTTTTCAAAGGAATTGCCCAGCCCATGATGAAAACTACAGTGAATAAAGTCAGCTGATTCATCCCAAGCATGTTTGAACTTGCCAACAAGCAGAGGCAGGAGTAGAGCATGTGAAAGGCCATTCGATCATGGATCTGCCAACTGGGCAGACACAAGCCATGCTAACTCTCTTGTGGTTTCTCCAATTCATACTGGAACAAGGGCTTAACTCTCAGTTTCCCACACTGGGTGGGTTTCTAAGAGTTATGCCCACTGTGTGAATGTAACAAGGTCATCTGACTTGTCCATACTTACAAAGGAAGGTAGGGAAGAAACATTTTTCTATTCCAATGGCATAAGAGCACAGAAACCATGCTTTGGTCACTGACCCCTAGCAGATGACCATGACAAAGCATAAGTATGCAGTCTTGGTGTACAGAGCAGCACTCCCAATTCATTTTTGTTCAGAGTCATCTTTTATCTTCCTTATATTTCATATTATAGACACGCAGACATGAAGGATTAATGTTAAGCTCGTAGGCACTTCCCTTAACCTATTTCTCAACATAGGTGCAACCCTGTGAGCTGTTCATTATGGTAGCTATATCGCAGAAAGGTAAGTTATTCAGTCAAATCAGCACCATCTGAGTCAGTGTGATCATCCTAAGAAACATCTAATAAAAAACCCCTACCCTACCAAAAAAGGCTCAATTCATTACCCTGGCATAGGTCCCATAACCAGGACTTTGTCTACCTCTATAACTCCAAATCCCTTCACTTCCTCATATGTTCCACAGCTTTCAGAACCTTGGAACTGCCTGCAGTACCCTAAAGGCCTTTGGAACACCCACCTCCCTTCTTTGTACATGCTGTCGTCTCTGCTTGGTGTGCCCTCTCCCACCTTCTGGTAGAACTCTTCATGCTTGAAGACTTGGTCAGAGCTGTGTATCAACCTTCTACCCCCATGGTATTCTGTGCTGGCCTCTCATGCTACCTTGTGGCTTTGTTTGCTTATCTGTCTCCTTCATAACTTGGGGTTCTGAGGACAGAGATTTTGTCATTAACTTCCAGTGTCTAGCAAAACAAAGTGACATGTGGTAATGTCTCAGTGGATGCTGACAGAAAATACATATTGGACTACAATCATCCCTTTTATATTCACCTTAAACAATTAATTTGAGTTTCTCACTATAATTAACTCCTATCCTACAATGTAACTTTATCCACAGTCCCAAATTACTGTCTCCTTTTAGTTTTCCTTTCAGGGCTGTGTCTCTTCATTTCCAAAATTAAAAGATCTCTCTTCACCTCCCTCCACCTCAATTGTACACTTCACTGGTCACTGTATGCCTTCTCATGGTGTAAACAAATAACTGAGGTCACCTGATTCAGGAATATGTAGAGCTAAGTCTCTATGAATAGCTGGATATTCAAAATAGATTCAAAATAGATTTTCTTCCTTCATTACCTCAATACCATAACCAAGGCAAGTTGTGGATTGGGGTCGGGGGAGGGCAGACAGAGGGGAGGGGGATGAGAGTGGATTTGCCTTCCAGGCAGTTGGATAAGTCTTGGCAAGGTTAGGTTGCTTTGCCATCAGAGTCCAAGCTCTGACTTTGAGCAGGTCTTTGGCAGCCTCTCTTCTCTGGCTTTCTCTCAGTTAATCCCTCCTGGCCTTGTTAGGTGGGCCTTGTTTGGGTCCAAGGAAGCACTAAATAAACATCAATTGAGGCAGCTCATTCTAATGATGGTCATTATGAATGTGATTTTCCGTTTAAGTCATGAAAGCACTGAATGTTACAGATGGAAGGGAATTTTGAGAAAAAAAAATTTCAGGAGAAAACAGACCTTGAGAGGCATAGTGAATAGTTTGACTATAACTTCTCATTCGCAAGAGAAGCAAGCAGTAAATCCAAAAAGCAACAGCAAAGGCTAGCATAGCAAGGCGCAACCTGTACACCTCTGGCTGCCTGTGACTCTTCCAACCATAGGAGAAAAAAATGAGAAAGCCACCTCTAGGCAGTTTCTTTGCAAACCTACCAAATGTTAATATTTTAATTAAATATATAATTAAATAAGGAGCAATACCTGTTAGTCATTCCGGTTCTCCCATTCATTGAATTAGTAATCTAAATTATAAGAATATCCATTTTTTACACAGAATTGAACAAGGTTATTTTCATTTTAAATGTAAAAACTATGGCTTGTAAATATTTTTATTTTTCCTGAACTGACCCACATGCCGACCCACATGTTTATCTTCACTGGGCTAATGACTGGGGAAACTTTATAGAAATATATGAATACAAGCACCTGAGTGTCTTTTTCACATAGTTGTTCCAATACAGCTGTTCTATCTAAATCTCACTCTTTAGGTGGCAGACACCTGATTTGTACATCAAACTTGCAATTATTTTAAACATTTTTACCAAGGGCACCATTTCTTCCTTGTTTTTCAATTCCTTTTTTCAGCAGACATGAGCATAATATCCACATACAGGTTTCCAGGAAAACCACACCAGAGAAAAATGTAAAAGCGGGTGAGGAAATTCCATGCCTGGCTCTCTATGCCAATGCCCATCAGGCCTGCTTTCTGATTTCTGCCAGGACCTGGCTCCCTATGCCAGGGAAATGTAAATTTTCAGAACTGTGATCATAACCCTGGCTAAATAGTGTTCCTGATAGAACATCTGAGAGACAAATATTTTCTCCAGCTCTCTGCTAGGTCTCAGGACCCAGTGTAATAGAATGAGGTCATAAGGAACCAGCTCCAGGCAGATCATCAGTTCATGTTTCTTGGGAATAACATTCACCCTCTCCCTATGAGATGGGAGTCTACTAAGACTTTGTCCCAAGACTTGGTGTCCTCATAGAATAGGAGTTGTGGAGAGGCCCTGAGTCCTGTGGTGATGATAAGCCTTCAGACTAAGTCCAAGGTAAGCAGATGCCCTTGGTGATGGACAAGCCTCAGAAGCAGGAAGGAGCAGCTCAGAGCTGTGGCGTGGATAATTTACACAGAAAGAGCGCCAAACACTCGTTTCATCAGAATGGACTATAAGTATTCCATCATTTAGGTCAGGAAAATATCAATATTTCAAATCTGAATTTAATATTTTCAGTTTCACATCAGGCCAAAAAGATCAAGCAAGTTAGCAGAAATAAGTAAAATTTGTCTAAAGCAGAATTTTTGATAAAACCAGGAAGGCTTATAAAAAAAATTGATACTATTCAAATCCTTTTGTAAATTTAAGATTTATTATTTATGTAAAAGTGTTTCCTACTTATAGCTTTTTTGATAATACACTATTCACTGTTAAGAGAGCTCGATGCCTCATTTTTACTGACTCAATACAGAGATCTCAAATATTTAACCCTAATCTAAATGTAAATGTAAAACAGCTGCTTGCTTTTTCCTGAAGAAACTTGATTTTTATTAAGCAAAACAATTCTGAGAGTGCCTATCCTAGCAAATTCTGATGATTAACCTCAACATTCTGTTTATAATGCATAACCATGTAGGAAAAAATAGCATAAAGGCAGGCAGGATAATTTACTTAATTCACAAATTCTTTGCTATTTCCCATAGAGTGAGGCTTACATCTGGAAAAGCTCATGCAATTAAATAGGTTTCCAAGAAAAGACTATTGGAAGGAATTCGAAATATATGCTTTTTTTTCATTGTTGGTTGTATCTAATGAAAGCTTTTAAACATAATAGTATGTTGAGAAAAGAGAAACAAAAGATATTCCATGTTATAACTTCCTAGGACTTGAGGAACACTTGAGTCTGCTGGGGATTGTTCCCTGCCCCAAGGCACGCCTGTACCGAAACAATTCCTGAGTTCACTGCCTGAAATGTTTAGGAAAGGAGCTCTATACTGCCAATGACTATGTGTCCTGGTGATTCTTTGCAGCCATGAAGGCTTCCTTTGTTCATAACCTGAATCCTCCCTGTTGTCATTTAAGCCCATTATTTTCTCCCTGTGAACAGAACAAGGCCACTAGACAAAGATCAGCCTCCTGCTGATCTCCCCATCCCCACAGCTGCATGGCGGTCACCACCAAGGAAACTCAAGTTACTGCTCTGTTGAA
Organism: Miniopterus schreibersii; assembly: GCF_964146895.1. Lineage (NCBI taxonomy): Eukaryota > Metazoa > Chordata > Mammalia > Chiroptera > Miniopteridae > Miniopterus > Miniopterus schreibersii. Next base: position 141,824,271 of record NC_138101.1, read on the forward strand.
AGGTAGGAACTGAAGTGACCATAGTTTGGAAGGGAGGAGAAGGGTCAAGGTGAAGAAGTGAGGGAACTGTCTTTCCTCAGTGAGAGAAAGCACTCCATGACAATGCCACACCACAAAAATAGCAAACATGTCACAGGAGTCCATCACACGGCTCTGGAGAAACCAGTCTTCAGGCATCTGGCTCGAAGTCTTTAGAACAGGCTAGTGCTGTTGTCTGGCAGAGGAGGGGAGGGGCTGTGTCCACTCCACAGCAGGGTCTGGAACGATGCCTGGCAGGGGCTTATCACTTTTGACTTCCAGATTGGTCCTGACCCCCTGTCTATGTATATTTCTGTCTTCCCCCACCACTGTTGTAAACCATCATAGCGCTCTCCCTCCAGTTCCCCACTGTGCGTGTCTGGCCAGCCAGCACCTATACAGTTCACTTGCTTGCATTGGGCCAAAAAGGTTTCATGGTGTTTCACTTTGAGCACATCCATCGACTCAGGTTTCTATTTGCAAAGCCAGACCACAAAAATTAAGTAAATTGGGGCATTATGACAAAACAATTTTCCTTCAGGGATTAATTTACAAATTTCTCTAGTCTCCTGGGATGATTGGCCCATCCATCATTTATGCCCAATCTTTTCCTCTCCCTCTGTACAAAAATGAAGGAAAAACGGTCTCCTTTAGCAGAGAGAAACAAAGGATTGTGCGGATATTGAATTATTTTTGAAGAGGAAGATAAACTATAAACTAAATGATGGGCTTCTCTTTAAGTGAATGATATAAGGAAGAAAAAACTAAAGTTGAAACCAGCAAGTCCATTCTGCAGAAAAGCAAGATAAAACTTGTTTAGTAAATCAAGTCTGCCACAGCTTATTAAGTATTAAAAAGACACATGGTGAAAGTAAACAAAATAAAATTTGCATCTGCATCTAAGAGTGATCTATTTATTAGGAATTTTCAGACACTGACTTAAGTGGTGCTTCTATGTTTTCATATATTTTTTTACAAGTTCCCATGCGTGTGGTATAGTAAACAGGGATCTAGCACAGAGGGGACTCCAATAATTTTTGTTAAAAGAATAAATAAAAAGTCAATTACTAGAGTCTTGTCCTAGGACAGATGACCTTGAGAAAATGACTTAACCTCTAAGAGTTTAAAAATTTTAATTTGTAAGATGTTCTTCTCTGCCCAACTGAAGACTGTGGGAAACCAAAATGACATAATGCATATAAAAGACTTTCTATATTATAAACCAGAATTTAAGTGTGAAGTATTATTATTATTATATTTAAGAAAATTATTATGGAACTCATCAAGTTGTTATTCAATAAATATCTATCTAAAATATAAATACTAGGTGTGGTGTTAGATATGGTTTCCTCTTTTCCCCAATTTTTGGAGTTCTATAATTTAAAAAGAGTAACACATTTTAATTGTAAAAATTTAAATAGGACAAATGTATTAAAATTTTTTAAGCTTTTTACTTCTTCCCATTTCAAAGACACTCAGCGACAATCTTACTTATTTCATAAAGTATGTATGTCATATAAATTGCAAATATTTTTTCAAACAATCACATATACATATTGCTCTGTACCTTTTTAGTAAACTGTAGCTCACAGATACCCTTCTCTATCTCAGTACATATAGAGAAATCTGTTCTCATTGTTTTTAATGGCTTCACTATATTTCATGATGCCATTCTCTCCCAATGATAATTCATAGCTAATGACTCTAACAGCAAAATTAGTTACAAGTCTCTAGCTAGATTACTGCAGGAGTATAATCTGCATGATTAGCGTCCCCTAAATCCTTCATCCTCAGAGAAGACCCTCTACCTTGCCCTTGGTGGCTAGTCTCAGGTAGAACAGCCCTTCTTCTTTGTGTCTCACCTGAATCTCTTCTGTTCAGACACTGTAGGAATGTTTACAAAATATGATTTGGCAAAGTTTCCTGGATAAAGTATTGGGCAGAACAATCAGTCTTGGTTCTATCTGATGATGTGATGTTAGAAAAAATCAAGTTCCCCAGTGTCACACTTTTTCTTTTTGCCTAATAGTGTCCAGAGCCTCTCTTCACCCTATCACAGGACCACTGTGAGGCTCAAGGAGACCACAAAAGTGAAACATTTGGGCACCTAGATAAAGACACTGCAAGAATCTAGTAGTTATCTTCATAGGTAGGAATGCCGAGAGAGCCCACCTGCCTCCACCCTCTCTGTAGGACACACTTAATCACCTCAGCAACCCTATAAAGTAGGTATTATTATATCTAGTTTAGATGGAAAACTGAAGCTTAGAGAAATTAAGAAACTTGCCTAAAACCCTGTCTTTAAATCCAGGATCTGCCCAGCTCCAAACCCCATTCATGCCATGAAGGAAACCAAGTCACAAACTATCACAGAATGAAGGTGTCCTGCACCTGGCAAAGGGTTCAGGTGAAGTTCTTAGAATCCCACCCTCGGGTCTGGTGGCAGTACTTCCTGTCTAGGGCTTGCACTGAGCCCAAAGTGTATTCCTCATTGGGACATGGATTCAAGGTCTTCCAGGAGGAACCGGTGGGATATTTACAAGTTTTGTCATGTTGTGGCCATTGTCATTCAAACTAGAGTTAGGAAGGCCCCAGCAATGAATTTGTGGGGTTCTGTTGAGCTTTAGCTCTCCTATGGCAGGGAACTCCCCAAATAGGCTTTGCTAAACACAGTGGAGGAGGCAATGTCCTGTTCCCAAGGCGTCCCCCTCTAGGACTCTGTCCCTCTATCTCTCTGGGACAGAAGCCTGGTCAGAGTCATGAAGGAATATTCAAACCCACAATGGTGGCATTACAGGCAGTGTTTTGGATTAATGAAGACAGATCTGTTACCTTAACTCCTCTTCAAAGATTTCCTGTCACTGAAGGCATGTTCCCCGTTTAAAAGGGCAGAGGGATTCCCAGGAAGCAAACTGGCTGCTCGAGTAGGCCCCCCACAGGCCTGTTTACAAAGGCAGTAGGGGGGTCATCACCACCAGGAATGATGTTGGTCTACTAACTGAGTCAAATTGTTTGTTCACTTCTGAGGAAGGTTGTAAACAGGATGGTCACCCAGGTTCTACCTGCCTCAAAGTGGGAAGGATACACACTGCAAACAGCCTAAGAGAATTCTAGTGCAAAGAATCCAAAGGCGGCCAACAATGACCTTGGGTTATCTCTGTGTTTGCAGATGACACCTGATATAGAAGACTCATTAGGGGTAAGTACATGCCCAAGGCTGCTAGACTGTCACCTGACCTGTGGCTTTTGACACAATTAGCACAGGCCACCTGCCCTTAGGTAACAAAGTTCCATGCCTGCCTATAGTTCTTGGGGCCTTCTATCATGGGTGGTTAGGCCTCCAGGCCTCCAGGCCTCCCAGGCAGCATGAGACATGGACTTAACCTTGAAACACCACCACACACAACTGACTTGTGCAAGCTGGCATGTGCTGAGAGTCATTGGATGCCTGGGCCACCAGGACTTCTTATACTGTTTTGTGATGGCCACTGCTTTCTTACCTCCTCAAACACATCCATGGAGATAAAAATAATTTGCAAGAAATGCCACCCTGTACACCCTCTAAATTTTTGGCAGTTGTCTCAAGAACGCGCTTTCTAAGAAGCTAAACACACCCAGCACAGTGTTCTCTGGTGTACCATTTGTTCTGCAACCACTCGCTCATTCACCAGCAAATATTTGTTATGTGCTCACCATGAATGCAAAGGATATTCATTAAAAATTAGTAAATCAAGAGGTTTGATTATTACAAGATGCTGGTTTATGTTTTCCTGTTGGAAACCCCCTCCGACCACCTCCGACCACCATTCCCATAAGAATATTTACCAACTGGTGATCTGGAGAATGGTCTCTATCACCCTGGTTTTCCATTTCTAACCTGTAAAGAAGCTAGCACCTCACAGCACTGTTGTGAGGCTTCAATAATCCCTCTCTGAAATCAGTAAATTGTAACACATTATGAAAAGTTGATAGTGGTTATTAGCAACCATGTGTCTAGTACTATTTTTCTCCTTTATTCAGTATTATATTTACAAAAAAGTAGAGACTTTACCCAAAAAAGTTATACAAATCTCTATACTATTAGCTGTGTCTTTGGTCAGATCTGGCTTTCAAAATATCAAAACAGACACTGGGACTATTGCTTCCACCACTGATTCCTCTCAGACTTTTTTGAGGAAAGGTCTGTCAAATCATTATAAAATGACCTATAGCTTTTCCTCACCATGGCTTAGATTCCATCTCAGTCAACAAGAACCGTGCATGGGCAGCTGTGCATACCCAGTTTAGCATGCTCACCTGTGGTGCTTTATTTTTACATTCACCACCACAAAACCCAGCCCTCTGGAATATTCTCCTGACATATCAGTAACTCAGAGTGGGATAAGTCAGAGTGCTTTGGTCCCCTCTCTTTAAAACGTATCTCAACTGTTCATAACTATTTTTTCATAGTGTCTGCTTGCACTTATGATGAACAATAAAAACAAATCTTGACAAAAATGAAGACATTTTATTATCTTGCTCTAAGAGTTGCTTTTACCGACCATTTTACTATCTATTTTATTTATTTTCAGAAAAAACACATTGGGCCAACTTCTAAAGCCAAAACTATTATTTTTCCCAGATGCTCCTCAAATCTAACTGATGTATATCCAACAATCTCATATAACAGATAACTGCTTAGTAAGCTGGACAATTTTGCAGAATGTCACTTAAAATTGCAACAATCTAGAAAAGTTCCAGAGGACACGACATGGTCTTTATTGTTTGTTGATAGCATGGATTTTGTATCTGATTCTATCCCCCTTTTTGCTTTGGATTCTAGTTAAGATTTCACTGTCGTTTAGCAACTTTATAGTACTCTCTGCCCTATATGTTCACTCCCCACACTTCACCCTCTTCTGCCCTTGAAGACAGATGCTCCTGTGGGGATGACATCAATGGCTGTCATTCCCTTTGGCTTTGAATTCTTTTCAGTCAAAGGGAAGAGGCAGCAGGATATGGGAGGGAGGAAGAAGAGTGAACCCAGGATATTCATTTCCCTCATCTGTCCCCACAAGGAATTTGTCCCAGGACAGAGGACTCTGGTCCTCTGGAGGACGTCCTTAGGCAGCCTGCTCTACAGAACTCTCTCTTCTGGGTTCCAGCAAACTCAACTCCTCTCAAAACTTCTCTAGGAGTCAATTATACCTTAAGGTTCACTTGCAATCCCACCTTTATAAATAAACTCTCCTCACATTACCCTATTTTGAATGAATCATCTATTATTCATTAAGTCTCTGATTGCTACAAACCCACTAGTTCACAAATTTGACATATTTTACTTTGGCTCCATCTCCATCTCTTGTAAATTTTCTACCTTACTCCTTTTTCTCTTTAAAATAACCTTAAAAATATACACCTTTATAGTACTATATAAAGTATATGTAAAATAACATTAACTATATTTATATTATTAGAGTATATCAATAAACTTTAACCCTTTAAACAATATCAAGCCTCACAATTTTGTTTCAACTCACAATTAAGCCTCACAATTTTGTTTTAACTGAGGCATAGTATAAACAAAATAAGCAAAATAAAATGATCATTTTCTACTTTTTAAGCCACTTCACATCTTTTTTTTAATACTTTATTTTTTAATTGAATTTATTAGGGTGACACTGGTTAACAAAATTATACAGGTTTCAGGTGCACAGTTCTACAACACATCATCTGTACACTGTATGATGTTCACCACCCCAAATCAAGTCTCTGTCCATCACCATTTATCCCTCGTATACCCTCCTCCACCTCCCCCTGGCAGTTTCCACACTGTTGTCCACGGTAGAGGTAAGAAAAATAGAAAAATTCCTTCAAGATGATAATTATCATTATCATAGACCAAAACATTTAATGCTCTTTTTATGTAACTTAGACTCTGAAATAAACAATTTATATTCATAATCTCATGGAAGCCTCAAAACTATCGCATCAAGTAGACACTATTATTTCTTCATTTTTCAGATGAAGAAAGTGAGGGTTAGAGGGGCTAAGTAATTTGCCCAAGACTACACAACTAACACTAAGGCAGGAATTCAACTGAATTAAGTCAAAGCTTTGTAGTGAGACAGCAAAAAATCATAGTTTTTCCAGTTTTTATATTATGAAATGTAACTCTTTTGAAAATTAATCAGTAAAGCAGATACTTTTTTTAGAGCAAACTGTCAAGTAAATATCTATTCCATATTATAGTTTTAAACCTTTCTCACTAATCTTTATCATTTTCTTTTTCAAATTCCTTGAATCTTGGCTTGTAATCAAAACCTCTTCTTGGCCATTTGTGCTCATCCTTTTGACTAGCCTTCCATCTAAGTGCCTTCTATCCCTAAACTGTCTACTCCTTTTCGGCTCAGTAATTAGTGATCTATTTCCTCCATTAGACTATTCAACGTTTTCAAATGACCGCCTTTGGTAACTCTGAATGTAAGACAAAACTTTTCTATTTCCTCTCATCAAAAACAGCTAAAGGTAAAAAGAAATTTGCTTCTGAGAAAATAGTTTCTGACCGATCAGAAACCAAAACTTTTCAACTTTACTTCCTTTACCCTCTCCATCAGATTTCTCTCTCTCATTGATTTGAAATAAAGATCTTGAGTTAATAGGAGTCCCATGGCAGCTGACCTCCTTGAAGAACACCCCAGCAAGTATTTCAACTCAAAAGTACCTCAGATACAAAATTTGCAGCAAAATTTGGAAAATGTCACTTCATGGTAAAGTACAGTTGACATGTCAGAGAGGTTTTTGAATACCAATTTTAAAGGTTTTCATTATAACTTTATTAGGATGATAGACATAACCCCGAAATTTTTTATTGTTAACCATACAACTTCACTAGCAATAGTCAAGAAGATTTTCCAAACATCTGCTTCTATTTATCTCTTTATTTTTCTCAGATTTCCTCTGTGCTTATTGGCTGACCTTGACATCACAGCCAAACCCTAAATCAAAGCATTTATATTCTCTATTTTTTTCCAAAGAAGGGCCTGAGTTTTTATTATGCAAGCAATAACAGATTCCATTTCCAGAACTTCTTATCTTTTCTTTAGCCACATCATAAATAACAGGAATTTTCTGTTGAAAGAAAAGTTCTGTTTTACATTTTTGGAAGAAACAGAGTCAAGAAGTTGAATATTCAGGACCTCTGGTTACTCTGTGTAACTTGTTGGTACATCTGAACTATGACAACAGGCAGAAAACTGGGCATATTCATACTTAAATTGTAAATTAAATTAATCAAATTTGACTTTAAATAAGACCAAAGGAACTGTCAAGTTTTAAAAACAGTCAGATGCCCTTAAAAATAATGAGAATCTGATCATAGGAAAGCAAAAAATTTAGGGGTCTCAAAAGGTTAAGCTAAAAGTATTCGATGGTCCTAAGTAGAGAGTATCAAATTTGTCTTTCAAACTGTTGCCCCCAAAGAAGTTCAATGATTTATCCAAGGTCATATCCATGGATTTCTGCCTAAGTTAACCTTCTTCCTGTTTTCCTAGGCATCATAGCTGAGAACTGAGTCTCTGACTCCTTCTTTCCTAAGCCGTAGGGAGACATTACGCAATTCTCCACAGGTATTTCGGCAGCTTCTTGGGACACTTGACCCAGGGTTCATCTCCATTTCTCTCTGAGGAGGGAATGCACTTGCTCCATCAGGGACATAAGACCACCAAAGCAAATGGTCACTCCCAGAAAAAGATGATGGGCCTTGTGGGACTGGAAGGGCACTAGTCTATGATACAGCTTCAAATTGCATTTATGAGCGCCTGCTAGACATCAGACACTGTGCAAGCTCCACCCCCAGAGGCAATCTCCCTCAGGTCAGATTTATATACCTATCCTCATTCTACCATTAATTAACCCTGAGAACTTGGACTAAATTTTGAGTCTGTTTTCTCTCCACAAAATTAGAGAAAAGTTACCTGCCCTTTTTATCTCTTAGAATTGTTGTATGGATCAAGTGAGCTAATAAATAGCAAAACCCTTTCTAAAAATGTAGCTATTAAAATAAAATGTCTATACAGAAAGTAAAAAAAGGTGTACATTTCTACAAACTATACATACCACTGTAACCAGCACACAGTTCAAGAAAGTATTATTCCCGAAGCCCCCTTTCATACTCCCTAAAGGCTACCGACCCACCAAAGGGTAAGCACCATTCCAACAGCCTAGATTTGTTTTGTTTTTGTAGCGTATGTAAATGGAGTCATATGCTATATGCTCTTTTGTGTGGCTTTTTTTGCTCAGAGTTCTCCATACCACCATTCATTAAGATTTTATATTCCCATACTGTATATCTGAGGACATTTTTATTATTTAACTTTGGTAAGTATCTGGATCTATGGAAATAAACTGAAATTAGGGCCATCTGACTATAATATTCATAGTTATTCTATTACATAGAAATAGGGTGTCCCAAGTTTGGCTGAATCTATCTGCATTAAAATGTATATTTCTCCACTGGTATCATGTCCTAGCAATGACTATTAAAAAAGAGTAATTTAATTTAATAAATAGCCAATCTGTTATCTCAAGATGAAGACCTCTGACTTGAAGAGCTTCTTTAGAAGGTAAGATTTCAGTGTGAAGGAGCCTTGGAGATCCTTTGGCAGACTCATGCACCTACAGATGAGAACATCAAGGCCCAGAAAAAGAAAGAACTTGCCTACGATGCTGCAGCTACTTCTATCAGAGCTAAGACCAGAATCCAAGTCCCCAGAGCCTTCCTTGAATGGTTCCCTCCTTTCCTGCCTCAAATTTACCAAGGTTTCTTGAATATCTGAGGAAAAGAATGCTGCCGCACAAAAAAAAATGACCACAAAGGAAACTTAATATGGACAGAGCAGTAGGAAAAAGGCTAAGGTGAAGTCAGTGAAGAGAGAGCAGCTGTTGGCAGGTGAGTGCACAGAGAAGCACTGAAGGAAAAGTGATGATAAAACATCCAACTAGGTCATACCCTCAGGCTAGCCAAGATTAGACTGGAAGGTCACATAAGAACAGTCTGTCAGTCATCCACACCCACCTTCTGAAAAGTTCCTCAGAAATCTCATCTCCTTATCATCCCAGAGTTTTACCCTTGGCCCAGACTATTCTTCCCATAACATCCTCTCATGCCACTTTCTCCTTCAGCTCTCTGGGCCCTCAAGCTTTAGATATATATTTAATCACCATGATCTTCCTCACCCAGGCCTGGCACTTGGCAGGTACATAAATGAGGAGGAGTAAATGGATGACTGCTATCCAGCACAGTCCTTGTACAGTAAGAGAGATGGAAATCCTTCCCTTGGTCAACTCATTTTAGCTTCTTGTTCTTTTGGGGAAAGAAGAGAGGGAAAGGGAGGTGTTGCTGTTGTTTAAGTTATTTTAAAACTATTCCCAAGTAGTGATCCTAACATGTAACCAAAGTTGAAAACCACTGGCCTTGGGTAATTGTTATCAAGTCTGGTTATACAAGAGAATCTTTTTTTTAAAGAAATTAACATTTATATTTTAAAACTGATATGCAGTTTTTGTAACTTTCAATTTTTAATAATTTAAATAATTTGACTTACATAGATTTACATAACAGCTACAAAGAAAGATACATTTTTAATAGTAAGAATAAACAAGAAGGAACCACTTACTTATAACTATCTCAAAGCCTTGAGTGGTTTTGCACCTCTGCTTTATTCGGCAAACCACTTCCTACTACTCTCACCCTCCCCCTGGCAAAAAATGAAAAGGGGATTGTAAGGGGAGCATAACAAAACAAAGCCAGCTCCCATTACAGTATGGTGGAATGACCAGAGAAGAACGGAAACAGTATCGAGCTAAGCAGAAAAATATAAAAACCAGGGGATTAGATGACATCAATGCAGTGGTTTTGCTTAGGAGACAAGGAATGTTGGAATGTAAATGGCAAATTCCTGTCCTGAGGGACAAGTTTCAATTCTGTAACTGTTAAGCATGAAAACACAATAGGGCTTAATCTCACCAAATATAGATCCACCCCTGGCCAAGTATAGGTATGTACCTTTGTGTCATCATCTATTTGCCCTTCCCCTGCCCACTGCTTTCCAATTTCACATTATAAAAATTCTGCCCAGGAAATTGAGAAGAAAGCAAATGGTGAGCTAATGAATTAGATTCTTCTGGCATAGCTTAAGCAGTTCCTTCATCATCAGGGCCTTTAGCTCATATTCAATGAGCGTCCTACTGGTTTGAAGAAGTTCACCCATTAAAATCACACAGCAAATGCTATGCCAGGAAGGTCTGGCAGTTTCTCCTGCTCTGTAAAGTTGAGGTTTAGCATTCAAAGGTGGTTCCTTTCCTTTTAGCAGAGAGGGAAGAAGAGCAGAGGGTTAGGACAGCTGGAGTCTTGCCCACTTAGTTCTATTAGCTTGGGCAAGTTATTTCACCTTTTTGTGGCTCAGTGTTCTCATCTACAACCAAGAGTAATAACAGTTCCTACTTCATCGGGTTGTTAATAAAATTTAATAAGATAATTAATATATGTCAAAAGGTTGGAACTGTTCCTAACACGACGTAATAAGGGCTCAGAACATGTAAGCTAATGATCAGTGTTACAGCTGATTTTGCTATACATGCTTGCTTTGAAAATGTGAATTTGTCCTGAAATAATTGATATATCAGGGAACAACTTGGCCAAATGCAAATTTGAAGTTTTCTATGTGCTCCCAGCTAGTACCAGCTGCTGCAGGTCCCCATTAGTGTGATGAACCACACCCATCCACAACACTTGTTACAACTCTGGGTTTGATTTCAGTAACCTCTTTCTACCACTTCCCAATAATTCAACTGCAACCCTTGCGATGCCCACTTCCACAAACTTCAGTCATTTTCATTGTAAAGCGCTGTATTTATTGTAGCATTTATATATTTCTTAACCATTTAACATATGAAAACCTGTATTACTATTTTTATTAGGTTCCTGTCTTTTATATATATATCACAGACGCAGTTTTTGAGTGTTGTCCCCCTACCCCCATTTTCCCATAAGCCCTGTGGATCTTATTCTGCAATTTTGCACAGTGCTAAAGGAATACATATGTCGAGTTATAGTAGAATGGACTGTAATTAGCATATTTGCCACTGCACAGGTCAATGATGTGATTAGCTAAATTAAAAGTGAATATGTTTTTTATACTTTGTTTTAATTAAGTTGCATCACAAAGACTGCTATGACTAAAGACTACGAAAAACTAAACTCAAATAGTATTATGAAAAAAAATACAAAAATCCTTCCCATGAAAAATTTTAGGGCAACTCTTAAGATATCTCTCTCACTAAGATGAACAGCAGCTTCACCTATCTGTGGTTCTATTTCTAGGACTGATTGGGATGTTCCTCTCTAACTTACTAGTAATCCCTACCCAGGTTTCAGATTTCTGCCATTTGATACCCACTAGCTTCCACCTACACACATATTCATTTAAAGAATCATTTCTGTGATTTTCCACATTTTTTCCTTCAACAATATTGGACAGGCCTAATGTGTCCTAGGAGCCAGGTTGAGCATAAGAGGAAAAGGAGGCATTGAACACAAAGGGAAATAAGATGTTTTTCCCTAGACAAACTCAAAGCCTTCATAGTCCCGTGGCAGTGTCATTCCTGAAAGGGTCCAGTGCACTCATATCATTGAATTAAACATAGATAATTTTTAAAAGTAATACAGCAAGAGCACCTACTATTATTTTTTTGTTCTTACTAAGAGGCATTCTCAGTAATAGCTACTGGCTAATAGCTTTAAAAAAAACCCAAATATAATATTCCCCTCTAACAACTCTTACAGCCCACTATTAGGTTTCAACAACTAACTTGTGGTTTTATTTTAAGATGCTTTAGTTTTAGTGGTGTATCATTGTATAATGTTTTATGAAATTTTAAATAGAATATCATATAATAAAACAGAACATCAGCATCATGTCATAAAGGAAAAAATGATTTCCTGAATAGAGTATAATAACCTTTCTCACAACTCTGTTTATATGTGAACAAGAGGAAATATATTAAATTTCCAAAGGGAAGAAGGAAGATCAGGATAACTGAATGAAGATACCTTTCCAGCAGGGAAAGTGGGAACACCATGATGACATCTCTAACAGAGGTTCCCAGGAGCTTTTTGATATCTATCTGGCTGAGATTACTGAGGCCTTACCCTGTGTGAAGGCCGCAGGAAGGACTGTGCCTTCCAGTAAAACATTTGTATCATCTTACAGTGTTTCACATATGATTAAAGTGAGTCATCTCTCCTAACTGAGCCTTTGTCTGAGGCTCCTGGAATTCATGTTTTCTTTCAGTATGACTTTGAATTCAATAGATTATAAATTCTACTTAATTCCTTTAGTCTCTGGTGAAAATGGGGAGATGAAGCAAGCAATCACCACTTTGGGGCCTTCAAAGTTTTGTTAACCCAAAGTATAAACTTTAAGTATCTTTAATTTCTCAAAGTTTCAGAGCTGGTAAGGAGCAGGTCTAAGATCCACCCAGCCGCATACATGTTAATATTCTGTATATAATATTGTGCCACATGGCTAAGTGGACAAGTGGAGAGAAATCCAGAAACCTAAGTGAGTGGGAGCATTGTTTTAGCTTGAGTATTTATTGGCAAGTTCCTAGGATTGGGGTATGCTTTCAGGAAGGAGTCCTGGAAAGCAAGCTTAGCAAACAGAAAAGACAGAACTTCTGTTGGTCCTCATGTCAACGTCATGATTAAATGTTTCAAAGACCACCAAGCAGAATTCCAGTGCATTAAAATATTGTGTAATATATATATATGGAAAAGACTGGAAATTAAGACCTAAATATCGAGTACTAAATATATTAGACTTCTCTTCTTAAAGACTGGAGTTGCTAGAATTAAAACAAGAATTAATCCAGCCTTAAATTTCTGGATGAAATTCAGAGCAAAATATGTGCAAAACAAAATTGAGATCATTCCTGAATAACCAAGTTAATCCTTTTGAGACACTGAAAACAAAACTAACTCTCTTTCTCTCTCTCTTTCTCAGCTCTCTTTCCATCTCTCACACATGCACCTCAAGCCAATATAAAAAATTACTAAAGAAATACAGATTTTTAAATTATACAAAATATACTCTAAATATCTCTGGAGTACAATAATTTCTGTTAATTCTAAAATAAATAACACAGAGAATTTAAGCAAAGTTCTACCCACATTGGCACCTCAAGTGTAGTTTTATAATCTGTATGTAGATGTTAACTAGTAGTTACAAAGTATCTACTGCATCAGAAAGCTTATCAAAAAATATTCAAGTAGAAAGAATGCTTTCCCTCTAAATAATACTGAACCCCAGGAATCAATCAAAGAAAGAAACATAAAGAGAGTACATGGCAGAGGAAAGAAGGCTAAGATGCTACCACCCTATCAATTGGTCACTTCTTGATCTCTTTGGATTTTCTCAGAAGGCCGAAATAAAATTAACCCCATCCAAAGATCCCTGAAATTCATATCCAGTTACCTGAAGTTCCTAAAACCCTGAAGTTTTGTAAGGAACACTATTTCATTTTCATTTAACAAACAGAATCGTGTATTAAATTCCTGCTACCTGCCACATATTGTACTAAAATGCCACATTCACTATCACTGCCTATGGTGGTAGTGCTCTGCATTTAGGGCTCTAGCTTAGCCTTCCAGCACACTTGGAGAGCAGTCTTTGCTTGAACTCTGGGAGCTGCCAACTATGTTTAGAGAAATAAGTGATCCATACTACTTCCTGAGTGGTACCCAGGCAAGCACTTCCTGCTCCAAACTCGCTTCTTTGCTCAGACTGTATGACATTTAACTACTTCTCCAAAAGAAAAGATGTGCTCTGTGGAGAACCAAAATGACCATAAGAAGTAGCAGAAGTCCTGAATTTAGAAATGGCCAAATTCCTGGAGTTGAAGATCTATTGAGGCAGACTGACTGCATGAGACCATCTCTGGAAACACACAGCAAATAAAAAGCTACAAATAAAATCAGTGGTGAACATCATTATTGGGAACAAAGCTGTAGAGCATGTCTCATTGGCCTCAACTCAAACCTAGCTCCATAGTCAACTAACCTCTCTCAGGAAAACAGAAATAAATACAAAATTCAGCATGAAAAGCATCCTGGGCCTTAGATGTTCTCTATAAATGGAGTTTATATGAACCTCCAAAGCACTCTTATTGCTGGAAAAATACTATTGTTTGCACCCTGCAAGGCTTCTCACGGTGAAACCAGCTATCGACTCAGAGGAGAATGGGTCATTAAGGTACAGTGGGAAGCACAGACTTCATTAAATATCCACCTGAGCCTTTGTTCAGTGCCCAATTAAAATGTATGATTTTCATCCCTAAAAGTGTACCAGATGTAAAGGTCTGGGAGTTCTGAATAATAGGTATTGCTCTAGATAAGCCCAAGGGAGGAGGTACAGCCTTTACCTTAAACTCTCACCTTGGCTCAGCTTCTAGACATAACTTCACCCTGACCTCTTTATCTTTCTTCTCCCCTGTCTTTAAAACTACAAGCAAAATTTCAGTCCTCCCTCCTCCCACACTTGTCTCATTATGAAAGTTTTCAGTACTAGAAGCCTTTGAATAGTTTTTGTCAGGTCCTAGCTCTGCTTGTCTACAGGCACTAAGATCCTTCACTGACAGATTTACCTGCGCCCCATTCCTGAACCAATTCTGATCAAAACAGTGGTCCCACCATCCAGTGTAGACAGGAATTAGTCTTTTGCTATCAACTAGTAGTTTCCAAATGGGGTCATTTTTTTCCATCCAGGGATATTTATCAATGTCTGGAGGCATTTATGGTTGTCACAATTGGAAGACTATTACTGGCAACTAGTGAATGGAGGCCATGGATGTTGCTAAACATTCTGCAATGCACAGGGAAATCTCCCACAATAAGAATCCTCTAACCTCAAATGTCAATAGTGCCAAGGTTGAGAAACCCTGCTGAAGACATAGTCCCAGAAGGGAACCAGGGGAACCCACACTCATACTGAGTTAAACTCAGATCAGCCTTCTGTTGTGTTCTCCTTGTTGGTTTGAGTTCTGCCTCACTTGCTTACTCCACGGTCCAGTTCTTTCTTGCTGAGTCTGGAATCTTGTCCTGAACCATACCTGCTTGGCTCTGATCTGATACTTTGGCTTTTCCCAGGTCCCTCACCTGGATCTTTCATTGGAGCCCTATCCATATGGATCCACAAAGTCATCACTAATCAGTATTCCTGCTGGGAGAATCCCACTGCCAATCCCTACTTACCAGATCATATCACAAGAATAAGAAGAGTCATCAGCCTGATTCACAGCCCCTTTGGATACTGTGTTCTGTACTGCTTGCTTCCCTTCTCCGGGACCATTCCCACAACCTTGGGAGTCAAGTTATCCACCCTGGGTCTCATTGCTTTCCTTCTGCTCCTAAATCTATGTCCCTGAGGTTCCAGAATGACTTGAGGCCAAGTAGACTTCTCCAGGATGCTTTGAGACAATAACTTCTAATAGGGTAACAATGAACACTAGGCTGAGGACAACACCGTGCAATTCAGACATTTAAACCCAGTTTTTAGAACCATGATGATTCAGGCCAGGACACCATTCTAGAACAATAATGACCATTTCTTAGAAGGTAACGAAAGTATTGTCTCTTCAGTAATTATTCAAATTGTTATACGATTAGCCATCCCCCAGCCTTCCATTAGAGAACTAACCCATAACTATTTCCCTGGAAGAGGCAGCCACACACCCTGTTAGAACCTCATGCTGTCCCAGGCAAAATAAATATATAAGCAGACCTATGCCTTTCTGCCATGACAGAGAAAGTCATTTCCAGGAGAACTTTGACCTCTCAGCCTTGTTCCAGACTGAACTAAAAAAGGAAATAAGACAGGCAAAGCAGTAGATGCAGAGTAGCTGACAGGAATGATTCAGTCCACAAACATCTACATATCCAAGAAATGAGTGCAGGTTTTCAATACAGTAAGGTACACCTGGCTGGGATGACAGTGGTGGGTGCCCTAATTAAAGCAGTTGAAGATCAGGGTCCACCAAACCAGAACTGGTAGTAATATGTGACTGCAACAACCAGAACCACTTTGCAGTAAAATCAAGTTATCAGTACTGGGGCTAAAGACTAAAATTTCAGCCTTACTGGTTGGGCCCCTTGTCTATATGTTCATTGCTGCTTAAAATGCCAGTTCTGTTGGGTTCTGAAGATAGTCTGCAAGGAATACTCCCAAGAAACAAAGAAGTACCTCAGGCAGAAGAAATGATCATCCAAACTCATCCCTCCTGAACACAGTGAAATCAGCAATTTTCACAAGGAATCTGCATCATCAGAAATCCTCCCTGGGGGAAAAATATGGATGTTAATGAACACAGGGAGAAAACAAAATACTGCAACCATT
The DNA here is from genome assembly GCF_964146895.1 of Miniopterus schreibersii. NCBI lineage: Eukaryota > Metazoa > Chordata > Mammalia > Chiroptera > Miniopteridae > Miniopterus > Miniopterus schreibersii. The sequence goes on from NC_138101.1 coordinate 141,840,719, forward strand.
TTAAAGGTTCTATAGACTCAACATAGTATCTTCATATTTTTTAATATAATTTTAAATAGCACTATGCCTTTTAAATTCATGAAGTGATAGCTTCCAGCAGAGCATCAGTTGTACACACATGCTGTAAAGTTTTTCAATGGTGGTGATGGATTTCTCGTAAGCTACCCAAACTGTTCCACATCAAAATCCTTGATTTATGTTGGCAAAAAGCAGCTTCCTGGGGTTCTAGTTCCTCCTGAGCTCTGTTCCAGTGCCCATGTACACCAAGAAATCTCAGATGCATGACTCTGAACAACAGGAATTACTCTGAGATATCACTAGAAAATACAAATGAACTAGGGCAGTGAATCAGCAAACCATGAATAAACTGTGAAGCTGTAGCTGACAATGAAAATAACACCTAAAGACTTAAAATGCACACCTGATAAAGTAGAGCAATGTGTCTTTCTTTTAGTGGGCAAGACCCAGATTTACATCAGCTCTGAGCAAACTCTCTTACCAGCTCCCTTTGTAATCAGTTCCAGAGTCTTTGGCGATTGATGAACCATCAATGCCCATCAGTTACTACAAACTTCAGAGCTCTGGCAGTTCTACATCACTTGGCCTTCCTGTTTCAGTTAATCTCTTTATTGCACAATTGAATGAATGTAGGCTAGGAAATAAGATTCTATTTAAAAATAGTTCTCCTTCTAAATATGTTCATATGATACACTAAGAACAAAAATCAAAACCTAGTCCTACAAATGAGTTTAAGGAATGGCTTTAATTCTATTTTATCTTTGTAGTTCATGAGGGTTCTACAAATACTGTGTCTAATCCAATGTCACCTCCAAGGGGATCTTCTAGGTAATTGTAAGTTATGTTCATATTTGTCATGTTAATTATATTTTAATGCCTAAATTTCTGTTTTGCCTTAATTAATACTTTATTCACATAGTAGTAAAAAATAACCATCACTTGACTAGTATTGCAAAGTTTTGGGTTTTTTTACTACACTGGGAACATAGTGATTGGGTCTAACAAGAGAATTCAGAGGGACTAGAAGTCTATGGGGTAGGCTGTTGTGCAATTTGAAATGGTCTGTGTATCATAATCATTGCACCCAGTTAACCTGAACAGCATATGTCACTTACTGCCTAAGCTGAGCCTTCTTTATCATGTCAGTCAAAGCCAGGCATTTATCTGCACCCGTGTGGAAAACTACCAGCTGCTGCTGCTGCTTTCCATGTGGAAGAACCTGCATTCTCACTGTACTTCTGAACTCTCTGTACCCCCACTCACTCTTCCCTTGATAGCACGTATAAACTGCAAATGTCAGCTTTATCAGTCATGAAGATGATGTTTTAGTCTATGTTTTTTTCCCCTTAATCCTTTGTCTTATTTCTCAATTGCATGTGGATTTGGGGGGGGGGGGGGGAATGGAGTTTCCCTAGCACACCTCGACATTTGGTGCATTGGTTGGGAACACTGAGAAACAAAACAAGTAGCTAGAATGTGAGGGAATAAACATGTTAAAAAATCTTGAGGGGCACTGGGTTTGGATTTTTATGTACAGGAGGTATGCTTTGACCTGAGTGCATTGTGGAGGTTTTTACTGGCTCCTGAGGTTGCTTTCTGCACTTGGCATCTTTTTAAATTCTGTGACTTGAAAAAGGGGCCTTAAGCTTTAGGCCACATGATAATCCAGCTTTGATGGATGATTACAATTTATCCTGTGACTGCTTTATATGGACTGTTTTTTATATGTGGCTTTTCCTTTCTCTCATGGACTGTGACAGACTAAAGGTTGCATGGTCCTCAGCAAAGACATAAGTCTCAGAAGAAATATCAGGACAATTATGCCTCAACAATGTGTGGCTGAGGGCTTCAAAAATCCTGGGCATGACCTCATCAGGCACCAACTGCATGGGGCCTAGAAAAGCCTGGACTTTAGTGGGCACAGGCAATCCCATGGTGAAGCCTTGGGGTGAAATGGTGCAAGCACTGGGCTTATCACATGTGTCTGTGATTCAGAGACCTCTGTCTATGCTAAGCCTCAAGGCCACACATTAAGGGGCAGAGCTGAAATCTGAACACAGGTTTTGTGCCAGAATCCAAGTCTTTAACAGCCTGTATTAGTTTTCTTTTGCTGCTACAACAAATTAGCAACCTAAAACAACACACATTTATTATGTTACAGTTCTAGAAGACAGAAGTCCAAAATGGGATGTAATGGGCTAAAATCAATGTTGTCAGGGATGCATTCCTTCTGGAGGCTCTAGGGGAAAATTCATTTCCTTACCTTTTCCAGATTCTAGAGGCCACCTATATTCCTTAGATCATGGTATCTTCCTCCATACTTAAATATAGTAGCTTAGCATCTTCAAATCTCTGACTTCGACACTCTTGCCTTCTTCTTATAAGGGGCCCTCGTAATTGCACCTAGACAATCCAGATAATCTCGCCATTTCAAAATTCTTAACTGTATCTGCAAAGTCCCTTTTATCACGTAAGGTAGCATCACAGGTTCCAAGGACTAGGATGAATATTTTTGGGGATGATTCGTTATTCTGTCTACCACACAGGCACATATCCAGCCTCTCCTTCACTTGGACATTGCATTTTATATTTTGGTCTTTGATGACATACTAAGCCTCACATTCTGGGAGTGTAATTTTTTCTGAGATGATTGCTTTAGGGGTTGAGGTTTGGCTTCTCTTCTAAATGTGGTGGGTGTGGCCCAGCAATAAAAATATTTCTTGAAACTTTAATCAATTAAATCTATGAGCAACTCAGCATTGAACACTGCACTTTTTTTCAGGAACCTCACCAACTCCAGCGAGAGAGAGCTTGGGCTGAAAATATTGGCAGAGTCCCTCCTTCTGCCAAGACTGTTGAAACCCCTCAACCTAAGACATTACTTTGGACTTTTAATTCACAAGAGCAATAGACTCTGATTTTAGACTACAATTTCTTTGTACTTTAGAGTTAAACTTGTAGAGATCAGTGTTTAGATTTTAATTTTTCTGAGGGAATTACAATGTGAGGGTATATATTCAAATTGAGGGCATCTCCACATTGTTAGCATTTTATTAATAGTTTCTTTGTGAATTTTTATTTGATTTTACTGCAGAATCTCTGAGGTTTTATTGAACAGTTGTAGCAGGTCAGAACTTGGGAAGGTAAATAGAATACAGAGAACATTTTTGGCCTTGGAGTCAATTTAATTAATGCGTTGTTCTGACCCATTTCAAGGCCTCCTGAGGCAAACTCTCCTTCTTGCAGGAGACCTGCCCAAACCAGCTGTGCTGGGTGAGTTGGTTTAAGTCCAGGCAGGATTCAGTGTCTGTGGTAGTGGATGTGAGGCCGACTGCAGCATGCTATAATGGAACTGGTTACAGGCTCCAGGACTCTAGGGGGCTCCTTCACTTTACAGTCCTCTTGAAAGGGCCCTAGAGTTGTGGCAGCCAGGAAATAAGCCGCATTCTTTAATATCAGGTTTGTTAGTTCAAAATGTGATACTTTGGATTCCATGTGGCCTATTCCTTTGCTTTTTCTTCAGTTGGATCCAAATTTGGATGGAAAACAAGCACATTAGTCAGGCTCCTATGAACTTCCCAACAATTCTTTTCTTTTCTTTTCTCTTCTCTCTCTCTCTTTCTCTGCATTGGTCTTCTAATTGATCTATTTCCCATCAATCTTTGATGCTTCCTGCCTGCCTTGTAGGCATCTGAGTTTGAATTCTTTTACTTAGAGTAGAAGATCTTAGCCCTTTTTGTAACATGAACTTCTTGGTCAGTCTAGAAAATCTGTGATCCCCTCAGAATAGAATCTTTAAATGCATAACATGAAACAGGATCATAAAGGAAACTAATATTGAATCACAATTCTCCAAAGTGTTGAAAAACAAATTTGAGATATAATGAATAAGAATATTTACTAGTGCATTAAATAACAAGATCTAGTAGTGAACCAGTAAGTACTATAATTTCAATGCACTGAGTGGTACAAACAATATTTGAAGATATCTCTAGCCACTGTAATAGAATATGGAAATATCTGTGACATCCACTGGTGACAAAGCTATAGATAATGATAATTCTGATGTGAAATGTGTCACATTCAAAATGAAAGAAATGCTAAATTTCAGTAAAAGTTAATGAAAATAAATATGCATTTTTTTCCTTTTCAAGTTCATGAACTCCCTCCATGGAAACCGGTTACAAATTCCAGGCATAGAGTGGCTGCCTATTGCTTATCTGCCATATAAAAATCCAAGAATTGGCGCTGGCTGGGTGGCTCAGTGGGTTGGAGCATCATCCCATACATCAAGATGTTGAGGGTTCGATTCCCCATCAGGGCATATTCCTAGGTTTCGGGATCAATCCCCAGTCAGGGCGCATACAGGAAGCAACCAATCAATATTTCTCACATAGGTGTTTCTCTCTCTAAAAATTAAACAAACAAACATACCCTTGGGTGAGGATTAAAAAAAAAATCAAAGAATTCTGCCTTCCCAGGCCTACACATCTTACCAATCTCCTTCTATATCACTCCTTAATGCTAACTAGCTTTTATCTGAAGCAAATCAGCTTTTTAACAGTAATACACAAAATATTCAAGTTCGCACACATGCAATTAATTCCTTTACGTGATCACTCCAAACCCTGAGCCTTATGCACCGCCCATTACATTGCACTCTTCAGTCTATTGAAAATGCCATCATATCTCAGTAGCTCATCTCATTTAAAACATGACAAGACCCACTGAGTCTTCATGGAAGTTAAAGCTCAGTGAAGACAGAAATTTTATCTGTCACATTCATATCCGTATTCCCAGTTTGAAGCACACAGAAGCTCACCAGACATTTGCGGAATGAATAACTGATCCACTGTTCAGTGATAAACTCAGATTTCCAAATGAAGCAAATGCATACTAACGAGGCTAAGACCTCTTTGGGGAACATGAGCATGTTCCCAATGAAACTGGCTTTACTTCTTAGAGTCTACGTCCTTATTATTAGAAAATAAGTTTCTCCTTGCAAATGCTGCCCAAATACACAGAAAATGAGTAAGTACCTTGATTTTTTTCTTACAAAAGATGTAGTGAAAGAGTGTCTCAATTCTCTCATTGCATTTAACAGGAACAAACATGAGTTCTGCACTTTGGGAACTGTTCCATACAGGGTCTTCATAGCTACTGCCTGTTATGATGTTTCAGATGCTTTAAAAGCATATTTGCTCAGTGACTCATGTTAACCTCTGCTCTTTTCAGATTATTCAGTAACTCAGGACTTCGCCATTTTTTCCTGAAATATATAATTTTTCAAACATAAAAATTATCAGTTACATTTTATCTTATGTTTTTAAAATATGTATAGATAGAGCAGTTGTTTTTCAGAGGTGATTGTTTTGAGTGGGAATTGCCACTGGGGGGTTTTCTTGAGTGGTAGTACATTAATACATATCAATTTGTTTTTAAGAGCATAACATGTTTTTCAAACTGCGGATTGAAATCCACCAGTGGATTGTAAATCATGTTAGTGAGTCACACTTTTAAAAGCGAAGCAGAACAAAACAGAAAATATCAGAATGCACTATACATAGTAAAAATAAGGAGTGCTTGGTAAAACTTTTAGCATGCGTGTGTTTACTAAGCTGCAATCTAAAATGTATTTATTATCATGGGTCAGAGTGAAAACATTTTAAAAACATTTATTATGGTCATTTTATTGAATTATAGATTAAGAAAAAACTATGGCTCCAATATAGCCCTACCTAAGGTCACAAGGCAGTGGACAGTTTAAGCAATAATGTATCTCCTAACTTTCATACAGAGAAGGTTTTATCCTTGTTTGGAATTTTTGTTTTGTTTTGTCCATAATAAACGAACTAAGGAGACAAACGTATCTGGTTAAGTCACACAGAGTTCTTATCACCCCGAAACCTGTTGCCCTGGTGTTTGTGTTTCTTGACTTCATATTCTTTAGCTAGATGGACTTTACTGTGGGCACTGAAGCCCTATATGGAATATATTTGTAAAGGGTTTAGGTAATTCCTGTATCACAGGACTGTTTATAGGAATTAAATGACATAACATGTGAAAGCAACCAGCACATGACTGGCCCACTAGAAATGCTGGCCCACTGGAAAAGCTAGACTTTGATGTCCTTAAGTTTGCCTCTCATAGGTATTTAGCAGGACAGTCAATAGCATAAGAACATAAACTTATTTTGAAGACTTCAATATCTTTTATTCATAAAATGTGACCAGATAAGCAAAACCATGCTAATATGATAAATGCTGTTCTGTTAATATTGTATTTTAATGCAATCAAGCCTCTGTGCATGACAATACACATAACTACTTTTGTTGTACTTAATAGTATTATAAATATTTTTCTCTATCTAATGGAGAAAAATACCCCTGAAATACAGAGTATTAGGCTTGAGTTTAGGTATCACAAAGAATTTCCTAATATAATGGTGATTAAGTAACATAGCACAGAATTCTGTGTCATCTTCTCCCTGAATTTTTTTAAGAATTACTATTTAAAACTGCCTCACTCTGTGCTAATTAGTGACTGAGGGACAAACCATATAATTAGCATATTGTTTGTCCAAGTCCATATTCTGTGATTCTTTTTCAAATATTTCAAAATTAAGCTCTAGGTAAATTATCCCAACAGCGTGAAGTTGGAATTCCTTTAGGGTGATGCTGGGTTCCATTTGAAATGTATTTACAACCTGCTTGGGCACAGAAGTCATTGTCTTCAGAAACCTGGTGTAACTGAACTGACAGTTACTATGTTGTGACCTGGAGTTCACATTAAAAAGGGTCACCCAAGCAGAGTAATGGAGTTTATTTGGTTATTTATGATTATTGGTACATCTATGCAATATATCTAAATTGAATTATAATACCAGATAAAATGATAGATAGGAATAAAGCTTGTGTATCATACATTATCATGTATGATCAATAAATGATTTGATATCCTCTTTAAAAAAATTAAGCTCTAACTTTACATGCTATTTTCTATAAGGACACATTTATAAATTAATTACATTTAACTTAAAGATTAAGAATTTCTACATCTGATTCAACACTATTCTACATCAATTGTCTTGAGGTGAAATACCAATAAATCACCCAAGAAAATGGCTTTCTCTCTTATTTGAAGACTACATATCCCAACTTAAAATTCCATAGTGTAATCTGTTTTCATGTTTATTAACTGTTCCTGGGGAATAGCATACTTGACAAGTTTAATCAACCTCTCCCTTTTAAAACTCTAATATAGATTCTTTCATTAATAAACATTTATATGAAACACCTATCTGATTGCTCTGAAGATAAATGAATAACAGCTTCATAGCTTTGAAAGTGTTAAGATGCCACACCTGTACGTAAGGTTAACAACGGAGAAAGAACTAGAGTAGTGCCACAAGCTGGCAACACTGTACTGGGACACAGTCTCATGGGGAAATTGGAAAATCAAGATAAGAATTTGAATCTTACACTTAGTTTTAGCTTCCAAAGTATAAATATTACCCACGAACACCTGAAGGAGCTGAGGAACAACAACAACAAAGGCCTGCATCCATAGAAGATATATGAATCCAAGGAGGACCTATGGGCATCAAAGATGGACCTTCCCGAGTCGGTCCCGTGTTGAGATCAAATTCTGTTGCATGTTGCTTGATATCTTAGGACAAAGAAAAACCAATATCGCAGGACTATATTTTCACAATAGCTGAAAAGCTCTTCCTCCCCTTGAACTTGAAGATGATCTCTTGCACCATTCTTTGACAAGCAGCAGGCTGTGGAAACAGGGCAGTGTTTTTCCAGAGATAAACAAGGTTAATGGATATTCCATGATGGAAAGCTGCTGGTTCTAGATGCTGCCAGCTCCTGCTCAAAGCAACTTACAGAGAGGTTGTCTGGCTTTCACTCACTTCACCCCAAGGCATCAGATTACCCAACACAGGCTATAAATGTACCTCCTTCCTTGTTTTCCTCATTGCCTCAGCTCTTAAATGGGGAACCTTGAGCTAGAGGCCAGCTCCTGCCGTAGCCTAAGGTCCCACACACCAGGTCTCAACATGCTAAATTCAAGTGACATGACAGAAACAGGCAAGCCTCCCTCTTTCCCTTTTTAGATTGTTTGAAAATAACAATAGTTATAACCAAGAGATGACAAATCCATAAAAAAACAACAACACACTGATGATGCACATAAGTCTATTATTGCTAAAGAAGCATCCAACAAGTTGCAACTAATTTATTCCATCAGATCGAGTTAGATATCCACACTGCCACACCTCATCCAGTCAGGGGGTGAATGGGAGACCCTCAGGGTGACTGCTTAGTGCTTGAAAAACAAGCAAGCAGTTGAGCCTTTTATAAAAACTCAGGCCTACCTGTCCAAATAAATCAGATCTCTGATAAGAAAACTAAGATTTCAAGCCTCCTTCAAACCACAGTCATAAATGTAAACAGAAGAAAAACATGATTATGCTAAGTCTGCCATAAGAATTACCCCTGCCTGTAAACCCCAGGTTGCATAAATCATGTTGGTTTGAATTAAAATTGGCCTATAAGTTCAAGGAAGATCTAAGGATGAACAGAAATTTCAATCAATCTTGCTCACTGTGGCATTTCAGTAATCCTGACTAGGTGCTCACTAAATATTTGATAAACAAATGAATGACTCTGCTGGTGGGAACTGACAGTCAATGAGTAATTATGTAAGGTAAACATTTAAGTTGCAGACTGGTAAACTTGAGGCAGACTTGTTCTTTCAACTCTTTGTGAGACATAAATAACTATTATGCCAGTAGTAAGGTGCAATCCATATTTAACCCCAAGGAGATTTTGTTGTGCTTTATTTTTTTATCCTTCTAGTAATTTAACTGGGAGGCAGTTAGACATGTTTTATAATTACTTAGGTAGGAAGACTACACCAAAGAACCTTCACACTAACCCTAATGTACTAGGGCTTTACCACCCTTGTGTTTGAAAGACCACACAAATTTAACCACCTGGATGGGAAAAAAAAGTTGATGCCATGGTCAGTAGGACAGTGAGGTCAGTCTTAATAACATAGGTAGTGGTGTCACCTATTCTTTCATGCAACACTTACTAAAAATTTACTTTATTGGTCCTAATAGACTAGGTTATACTGCAGTAACATATAAGTCACCAAGTCTCAATGTCTTATACCAACAAAAGTATGTATCTCAATCATACAAAATGTTTTACTGTTCCAATAATTCACCAGGAGATTTTTTTCCATCCAATAACTCAGGCATCTAGGCTTCTTCCACCATGTGATGCCTTCATCTCAATGTGTCATGTCTATGGTATTTCTAGGAAAAGAGAGAAAGTGAACTCAGACCTACTCTTAAATACCTATGTCCAAAGTGACACATTATTTTGGCTTACAGCAAAAACTAGTTATATCATCCTGTACAAATAAAAGCACATGGGTCCTTGGAAAGTCCTACATGTCTCTTTCGTAGCAAGAAAATGAGATACCTGCTGGGAAATGTTTAGGCATTTAAAAAAGTACATACTGACACTGTTGGGATATCTGCCCACTCTAGCACTCATCTCTATCTTCATCCATTCACTCACTCACTCTCCAAGTCACTCATCCACTTAGTATACATTTATTGAGTATCTATCTGCCAGGATTTCCAAGGAGGACAACATAAAAAGATGATTAAAACTGATCTCCTTCATCAAGAATTGTATAGTCTAACATGCAAATAAATGTGTTAAGCAATACTATAACCATAATTCAATGCAAGACCAGCTATGATAGAAATTTGTAGAGTGTAAGAGAAATACATTCATTCACTTATCCATTCAGCCAATACTCTACCTTAGCATATGCCATGCCCCATGGTTAGCAGAGATACTAAATAATTTTCACTGGCTACAATGGGGAAGGAATGAAAATAAATGATATTTGAGTTGGTCACTAAAGAGTGAATCTGAGTTTTCCCCAACCATGAAAAATATTTAGGTTTTCATATGATAAAATGTACTCAACCATTTCTTGCTACAAAATCTAGTAGTTAAAAGTGCAGGCTAGCAATAGATGCCTGACTGTCAATGCTGATTCCTCTGTTTATTAGCCATTTATTAGCTGTTGACTTTAACTTCTCTGGTCTTCCGTTTTCTCATTTGTAAAACAGCAACAACAATATCTACTACCACAGATTGTTTTCAGGCTAAAATAAGAAAACACATTTAAGTCTCAATAAGAAATAATAAGTGTAGGTTATTATAATTATTATTTTCCCAGGAGAGGGAAGAGTATGCAGGTTTTGTTCTAGCTATGAGATGGAAATGAAGTCAGTCAGGGTTCGTCATAAAGAACAAAGACTGGTCTCTTCTGGAATTCTTGTGTAAAATACAACAATGATTATAACTTTGTTCCTCATATGAGGTAATGTTTTCCTAGGGACATTTAACAGTATTTAGCCATCAATTAATTGGCATCACATCAAAAGAAACACCTGTGTTCCTGCTAATCTGGCGTGGTTTCTTAATCACATCGATAGGAAATGAGCAAAGCATGTGATGTGGTAAAAGAGAAAAATTGGAACGGCTCTGCTTTATATGACACAGTTTACTGGGATCTATAATAAATCCTAATTTGTTTATATTTGAGTTTAAACTAAAAGTGCAAAAGAAATCTATTACCCTAGACTAGGAGCCTAAAGAAGTTGGAATATATCACTTGAAGGGGAAAAGAACTTCACTCAGAAAAGAGAGTGTGATTTAATGAGATGGCAATAACTTTGGGGGAAGCTGGTAAGGCTGTATCTGAGGACCAGAGTTCTAGCAGATACAGGAGGAACAGTTCTTTTGAGGGGAATAACAGTCTATGTAGCCATAGAGGTTTCTGTGATTGGAGGCAAAAGGAATGATGAAACATCTCGAAGCTGTTGCCTGTGATGGGTACAGGAATTTTAAAGCTTTGGAAAATCAGAAGAGATGTCTGACTTCTGCAAGAGATTCTTCACAGATACCTTTAATCATTTACTATCTTCCATTTTTAACCTGTTAATTCTATCTAAATTTCTTTATAGTAAAGAGATTCATCTTTGATGTCCCACAGCACCTATTACAATGTTTTATATATTGTTAAGACATACAATAAGCATTTTTTTTTATCTTTATTGATTTCAGAGAGAGGAAGGGAGAGGTAGAGAGAGCGATAGAAACATCAATGACGAGAGTCATTGATCAGCTGCAGCCCGCAACCCAGGCATGTGCCCTGACCGGGAATCGAACCCGGATCTCCTGGATCCTAGGTTGATGCTCAACCGCTGAGCCACGCCCGGCCGGCTACAATAAGCATTTCTATATTGTAAGAATTGAACTACATCATCTTTACCTTTAATGCATTCCACTATCAAAGTACTTCTTTATCCCATATCTATAAATATATTTGGATCCAAGTGTGGCAATTTACATTTCATCATTTGTTCACTCATGTAATCATTCATTTATAATGAATATTTATTAAGATTTATATTTATTATCATATGTGAGCGTCTCTAAGCCCTACAGGGCAATAAACAGATGTTAAAGTCAATATCTTCACTAAGAAGAACTTATAAATGAATATATTTCCCTTATTAGCAGAAACACTCTTTCAAAATGGACAATCTAATTAACCTCAATTCAATTCAACTAGTACTTAATTGGTAACCACTATATGAGCCTGTTGTAAGTATTAAATACTGCTTTCCAGACCAGCATATTCACTAATGGGAGATGAAGGAATGACTCTAGAACTGAGCGAAATGAGTCCTCCCTACACAGCTTTGAAACAAAACATGGGCCAGAATCGGTTACTCTAGAACCGCCCTTAGCCAGCACGTACCTAGCTGGAAGGCCCTATTCCATGGTGATGCTTTCATCCAAAAGGAAAACCGACTTGTGAAATACGATGAGGGAAGGAAAAATAAGCAAAATAGAATGACAGCTGGGGATTCCCCGATCCTTCTTCTGGGGCTTGTCTTCCTTTGCTCTGGGAAGAACTACCACAGACAGAAAAAGCCAGGTATTCAAATGAAACACTATGACTTCTTAGATAAGAACAAGACTTCAGCTGCATGCAGATAACACTAATATTAACAAGATTTAAAAAATAAGCTTAGAATCCCCAGAGCAAAAAGCATCTCCTCAAGGGGAAAGAATGCAGGAAGTAATGTGTACCGTGACCAGAAATTTAAAGTATTAAGTGAAGCACAGGGACCCACACACATTGAGGTTATGAGCTGAACGTAAAGAATGCAACTGATGAATGTCTCACATTCTTGAGACAACGCATTGGCTTCATTCTGAGCAGCCACATCAGTAGGGGCCTGTCGTTAAGCTGATCTCTTGGCAAGTGACTCAGCAGTCCTGGCACTGTCGGAGAGACCATCTGCCGAAGAAGAGATCTTTTCAGGTACATCAGAACGGCACTGTCTCAAATAACCTGCCCAAGCTCCTAGAAACCTGACAGGGAGTTTCTAGGAAAGAGGCCAGAAATCATGCAGTTAGCAAGGGAGATCAGGCAGCGAGTTTGATAGAGTTATTACCCGAGTCTCACTTTATCCAGAGATCATTCATTGCTTACTGTTTCTCCTAGGTGGGAACTTCATTTGCTTTTCTGTGCAGGTTCCCTATTAGTAACCTAGTTCCTTAACCCCACGTAACTTTTGAAGTTTGGGGCCTCAGGATAAGAAACTGGATTGTGTCCATATAAAGATGAAGTCTCACTTATAATGAGCCACTGAACGCTCCTCAGACAGTATTAAGTTGCTATTAAGTTGCTTTTTAAGAGGTATGGGTTTAAATCCTCACTCTGCCACTTGTGAGATTTGGGAAGAACCACTTAAACCTCATGTTCCTCATCTATAAAATGGGGATAATAGTATCCAGCCTACTTACATAGTTATTTTGAAAATTCAATAATGTGAACTGTATGAAAAGTGTTATGAAAACTGTAAAGCCCTAGGCAAATACAAATCCTCATCATTGTAACTTTTTTTCTGCATGTAACGACTATTTTTATTTAATTTTTTCACATTCTACTTTGTAATAAAACAACTTTAAATAGTTTTCTTTCCCCTTTGACACAGCAAGTTATTTGAAGGAATTTGAATCCTTATGTCTCCCAGAAGCAGCAGCCTAGAACCTTCCACATGCAGTCAGTGAATACAGGGGAAGATCCATTTTGTGGTAAGAGGACCCCTGTGGCACAGAGTTTGCAGCTCTGATGGTTGTTTTCATTGCTCAGATTTTTTAAAAAATTTACCTTTATTATTGAAAGTATTGCAGATGTCCCCTTTTTTCCTCCCTTGATCCCCTCTACCAGCATCCATCCCTGCACACACACACCCAGGCCTTCTCCACACTACTGCCTGTGTCCATATGTTATGCATACATGCAAATAAGTTCTTTGATTAATCTTATATATTTTAAACTTCAAGGGAAAATAGATTACTTATTTCCTCCTAAAGCAGTAGTAATTTCAGGTAGAATTCAGGAAACTACCAGATATAAAATTACTCCTAGAATGTCATGTTTCATAGAGCAATCTCCTTATGACAGAAGAACACCTAAGCCCAAACCAGCAGTGTTTACCCTTTAAAAATGTGCTTCCTCCTCCACCTCTCAAGTATTCAAGTTTCTTCCTTGTTCCCCTTTCTCTAAGGCCTAGGGCTGGTGGTTGCTTTCTATTGTTGCTACCCCAATTAAACCATAAATATCTCTTTTATGTCCCTTTTAGAACTAAACCTTTCACCTAGTTGACAATTCTTTATGTTAAATTTACTTGTTCAAGTTACTAGTGTTGTTTCTGTCTTCTGATTGGATCCAACGCAGCAGAATCAGTACTGAGCAGCATTCCAGCTCTCCTTCTGGAGCTGTAACCCCAAGAACCCTTCTTCCTAGAGAAAGAGATGAAATGCCAACCCCGTAGACACATGTATGGACACTCAAGAGCCTTTCAGCAATAGTTGTAGCACCTGGCAATATCCTGAAAGGACTTTTTAGGAATTGAGAGTCATGGGAGTCAAGCCCTTACTTTAAACTTCTACAGTTTGGGCTTTATAATTTTTTTTTTTTTTTAAATATACCTTTATTGATTTCAGAGAGAGGAAGGGAGAGGGAGAGAGAGAGATAGAAACATCAATGATGAGAGTCGTCATTGATCGGCTGCATCCTGCACGCCCCCAACTGGGGATCGAGCCCACACCCCAGGCATGTGCCCTGACCAGGAATCGAACCACAATCTCCTGGATCCTAGCTCAATGCTCAACCACTGAACCATGCCCAACCAGGCTATATTTTACTTTTTAATGTGTTGTTTATTAAATATAAACACACATTTATGCATGCATTTGCCCCATGGGTATGAAACATATTATTGGATCCATATATTAAATGTACAGCATATTCTTTTTTTGCAATAAAATTTCTAATGCGATGTGTAAGTCCTCATTAAATTTTAGACAAGACTATGCAGCTCTTCCTTCTCAAAGCACTGGTTCACCTGGCAGAAACTACTGAAGTTCAAAAGGGGACCATCCATCGCTTTTTTCCTGTTGACAAAACAAACAGTTGTATTTTCTTTATGGCAGGACTAGTCTATCTGGTGGAAAATATTAGGATTCAACATGTACCTTGAATAATTTATTAAAATTGTCTTGTTGAATTGTTTGTATTTCACTTATTGTGTAAAGGTTTTCTGATTGGGGGGGGGGGCAGAGGGGGTAAGCCTAGAACATTAACCCAACTGATTCTTGCACCAAACTGTGGGGTATGCAAGGCTGACCTTTTCTGCTCATTTTATAGGATAATATGGATTGGAGAGTTTAAAGGGATTAGCTGAGGTCACACAAGAAAATAGAACAGGTACTTGCTTACTCTTTTCCACTCTATTATACTGCCTCTTTATGGTTCCTTTTTTAAATAAATAAATCAATATAGTATTTTAAGGGCTAGATATTATTAACATTTGTTATATTAAACACATACTATATATATCAAACATTATGCCAAGTGCTTTTGTATGGATTGAAACATTAAAAAAAATACCTCCTCAGAGATAGTATAATTATTATCCCTATTTTATGGGTGAAGCTTAAAGAGAATAAGAGAATTTCTGAAGATTGCATAGCTGTTAAATGCCAGAATGTGATTCACACCCAGGCCACCTTAATATAAGACCCACACATTTATGTCATATACTATCATGCTCCCCTTACTAGACAGATATTTACTGAAAACGGGGTCAGCAATTCCTGTTTAAAAAAGGAAAGAGAAGAGGTCATAAAAGTTAATAATCTAAACTTTATGTTTTATTTTTTATTTTTTTAAAAATATATCTTTATTGATTTTAGAGAGAGGAAAGGAGAGGGTGAGAGAGAGCTAGAAACATCAATGATGAGAGAGTCACTGATCGAGCCCGCAACCTGGGCATGTGCCCTGACCGGGAATCGAACCCCGATCGCCTGGATCCTAGTTCGATGCTCAACCGCTGAGCCACGCCCGGCAGGGCAATAATCTAAACTTTAAAAAAATTTGCTATTTCTTAAGACATGAGGAACACAAAGTAAATAGAGTAAATACATGATAAATAAATCAGCCTAATAAAAATGATTTTTTTAAAAATCATACAATTCTATTAAGAAATGAAAACTAAATGTAAGAAAAATATTAAGTGAACACATAAAACTATTAATTATATAGGTTATAGTTTTATCCTAAAACACTACTATTAATCAGTTAACTTTTCAAATACTATTTTTAGAGCAGTTTTAAGTTTACAATAAAATTGAGTGGGAGGTACAGAGATTTCTCATATAATCCCTGCCCTCACACATGCATAGAATCCTTCATTACCAACATCACTCACCAAAAAAATGGTTCTTTTTTTTTTTTAACCAAGGATAAACTTATACTGACACATCATAATCACCCAAAGCTCATGATTTACCTTAGGGTTTATTCTTGGTGGTGTACATTCTTCGGGTTTGGAAAAAATGTATAACAACATAGGGCCATCATTATTATGTCATACAGACATATTTTCACTGCCCTAAAAATCCTCTGTGCTCTGCCTATTTATCTCCCCACCGCCACCCATGATAACCACTCATCATTTTATTGTCTCCATAGTTTTGCCTTTTCCAGAATATTATATAGTTGGAATCAAAGAGTAGGTAGTTTATAATTTTTAATTAATCATTTCCTCTGGTCTTAGAAAGGAATATGGGCAGATAGGGGTTAGAATTAGTACTGCTTTGAGAAAAATGCAATACGTTACAGAGTTTTTCCATCAAGTACAAAGTGAAATGATACAAACTTTATTGTGTTAGAAAGATAAAGTGCCTCTGTAAGCAAATGACAAACAACTAGCCTGGAAAAATCATTCTATGAGTAACTGGCAGGCAGACTCTCACATTTGGCCATGAAAGCCAAATTGGTACTGAACTTGCCCATTCTCCATAAATAATTATAAAAATGGAAAAAAGAAAAAACAAACAAAAAAACCTGAAGCAACAGTCTTCAGGCATCAGGCCAGAGGTATTAGGAGACAGTGATTCTTGAGAGAAGAAAAACACGTGTGAGTCGCATGTACTTCCTGGCTTTCTGACTTGAGGCGCATGGAACCACGCTTTAGGGAAGCAACACTCAAGAGGAGATGCCAATTTCACTGAGCTAAAGAGGCAGAGATGGAATTTTGAGGCTGCCGAAACAGCTGGAATTTGTAAAGCCAAGTACTAAAGAGGATTAACCTACACCAGTGAGAGGGTCGCCAGAAGCAACATGAGGGCTAAGCATGGCTCTTGGGATGACGGTTGGGATGTGCATGCGTAAGGCTAGACTCCGCAAGGCCTGCTAGGCACGGCCTGCCATGCAGCTGAGAGTAGAAGACAGATACTGGAGGTTACACAGTACTGAGAGATATCTGTGTTTGGGTACAGAAAGAGTGGAGAGACCTCACTGAGCACATCAAGCATTCATTTGAGACTCCAGCTAGGCCATGCTGTAGGAGTAAGGACCTAGATTGGGACCATACTCAAGGCAAAAGGTAAAACCCAGCCCTGGCTTGGGTGGCTCAGTTGGTTGGAATGTCATCCCGTGCACAGGGTTCTATTACCTGTCACAGCACGTACCTAGGTTTCAGGTGTGATCCCAGGTCAGGGCATGTAGGGGAGGCAGCCGTACATCCTTCTATAATTGATTTAAAAGACTGAATATCAGAAGAGAAACGCAACTTGTTAAAAAATAAGAAAATTCCAAAACTGAAAAGTAAAATTTCTGAAATGAAATGAAAATGTAACGGTATGGGCTCAATATCAGACTGAACACTAAAGAGCAAAAGGTTAGTATACTTGAGGATAGATCAATAGACATGACCCACTCTTAATACAGAGAAAAAGAAAACATTTGAAAAAGGGGAAGAGACTCACTGACCTATATAAAAACATTTAACAATCTAACATAGCTGTAATTAGAATCCTAAACGGATATGAGAGAAAGATATGACATATAGAGATGAAAATTTCCAAAATTTGACAAAAAACAATTTACACAACCAAAAATATCAGTGAACTAACTCTAAGAAATCACACAGCATATTATAATCGAACTGCTTAAACTTTAAAATGCAGACAAATTTTTTAAGCAGAGAAAAATGACACCTTATACAATAGAGTACATCTAATTTACATCAGAAACAATGGAGGCCAGCAGACCGTGTCATAACATCTTTAAAGTTCCAAAAGAAAAAATCTTTTAGCCCCAAATTCTACATATAGCAAAAATTTCCTCATAAACAAAGGTGAAATAGCTCAGGTCATTGAAAACTACAGAAACTTCCTCACCAGCAGACCAGAACTACCAGAAAAACAAACAAACAACTAAGTAATTTTTTTAGATGAAAAATGATTCCATTTGGAGACTCAAACTTATGGGACAGTAAAGACATGAGAAATTAGAACTATAAAAACATTTTTTCTTTCATTAATTTCATTTTTTTTAATCCTCACTCAAGGGTATGTTTGTTTGTTTTTGTTTATTTTTGTTTAAATGTTTGTTTATTGATTTTAGAGAGAGAGGAAAGGAGGGAGGGGGAGAGAGAGAGAGAAACACTGATGTGAGAGATAAACAACTGGTTTCCCCTTGTATGCACACCAACCAGAGATCGGACCTGCAACCCAGCTATGTTCCCTAACAGGGAATCAAACTAATGATTCAATCAACTGAACCTCATCAGCCAGCGTTCATTAATTTCTTTCAAAGTCAACTTATTAGGTAAAGCAAAAGTAATGACATTGTATTTAGAAGGAACATAAGTGACAACAGTAGCCCAAAGGATTGAGGATGGATTATACTGCTATAATTTTCTCGAATTTATTTGAAGTGTTACACCATGACCTCTAAGTTGGAAGTAATATGTTAAGGATGGGTAGTTTAAATCCTAGAATAACTACTAAAAACATAAACACAAGGAGTTATAACTAAAGAGTCAATAGAGAAGATAGAATTGTAAAAGACATCTGATTAAATCAAAGAGACAGGAAAGGAAGAACAGAAGAACAGCAGTGCAAACATATGGGACAAATAGAAAACAAATAGCAAGATGACAGACTTAAACACAACCATATCTTTAACTACACTTAATAAAAATAAACCAAACACTTCAATTTAAAGGCAGAGATTGTTAGATTGAACTTTAAAAGAATCACGCCTCAATAGTTTACAAGAGCTTAATTTTACATATAAAGAAAAATTAGGTTTAAAGAAGCAGGATGGTAAAGGTTATACCATTCAAACAATAAGCAAAAGCATGATGATGTAGCTTTAATAATATCCACACAAGCAGTACTGTGTGAACAAAGCAGAGAACTTCCAGATGAACAGTATTGCCATGGATGAAGAAGAGAATTTAATAATGGTAATAGAGTCATTAATCAAGAAAACACAGCAATCCAAAATGTTCGTACATCCAATAATAGAGCTTCAAAATAAATGAAGCAAAAACAAACACAACTAAAGGGATAATTAGGTAAACCCACAATTTTTCATTTTGCACCCACTTATCAATGATTGATAAAACAAGTTGACACAATATTTGTAAGGATATAGTTACTAACAGTATTATCAAGCCTCGTGATCTAATTGATATTTATAATATACTGCACCCAATGGGGCAGAATACTATTGTTTTCAAGAGCATGTGTAATGTTAGTCAAGATAAAAAATATGCTGCTTCATAAAAATATTATGATCCATAAATTTCAAATAATTGAAATATTGCTGCATATATTCACTAATCACAATTGAATTAAATTAGAAATTGATATCAACAAAATTCATATTGAATCCCTAAGCATTTGGAAATTAAATAATACATTTCTACATAACCCATAGGCCAAAGAAGAAATCACAAGAAAAATTAGAAAACATTTCAAACTGAACAATAGTGAAAACGCAATATATAAAAATATGTGTGATGCAGTCAAAGTTTAGAGAGGAAAGTTCATGGTTTATTACATAGAAAAAAGGAAATGGTAAAGATAGAAAAGTTATTAATAAAAGAGAAAACATATAATATAAAAAAATCAACAAAACCAAAAGCTGGTTCTTCAAAGATATTAATATTGATAAACACGTAGCAAGTCTGGCCAAAAAAAAGGAAATAATACACCTTACCAATGTCAGAAATGAAAGAGAATTAATTACACCACTATAAGTCTGCACATATGAAAAAGGGAAAACAGAGGAACATTATCAACAACTTTATGGAAATAAGTTGTATGACTTAGATGAATAAGTGTCTTGAAAACTACAACTTACCCAAGCAGACAAAAGAAATAAAAGGTCTAAACACCTCCATAAAAAACTTGAATTTGTTACTAAAAACCTGTCCACAAAGAAAGTAATTAGCAAAGACACCAAGTGGTGAGTTCCACAGTTATTCTGAACAAGTTGGGGATATGGATTCCTCAGACTCTCTAAGGAGGTTTAGAATGGGTAGTACCTGGGAGGGTGGGTGTACTGAGTATCTTCTATATTCCCTTTGATATCCATTCTTCAACCTTCTCCACCTTGCTCTCAGCCCCACAATATTTTGCTGATAGATTACATCAACAGGTACGAGTACCCTCTTGCTTCTCATTGGTTTGGAACCATGGGAAGCCCTGGTAGGAGTCTGAAAGGAAGGGGGAGAGTGAAGTCAGGATATTCATTCCACTAGCTCCCTCCCTGTGGGGCCAAGTTAGGCTGGCTGCTTCCCTTGATCAGAGAGTGAAATTCCTATCAGCTGGCCCTCCCCACACAGTTATCCCTGCCTCTAGGTTCCAGAAACCTCTGCCACCCTCACCCCCTCAGGCTTAGAGCTAGGAGCAGTATCACCCACTGTTAAGAGCTCCAAGCCTCTAAACTATTCCTCCTCACTTTATTTCCTACTACTGGAACCTTTGTAAATAGTCCCTTTATTAAATTTGCATTACCTGCTTTCAGCACATCATGTATTTCTGGATAGAATCCTAATTAATACAGCTGAAAGAGATTAAGAGTTAACCCAAAGACATAAGTAATGTCTAACGTTAGATTTTTTAGGTTTCCTTCATGAAGAAGTATTCAATAGTAAATAATTTTCAAATCAGAGGCCGCAGACCAGAGAGGAGTGAGAACAGAATGGCAAGGGCTAGCTTAGAAGGCAACGCACTGCAGAGTGAGCATTTCTAATGTGGCCCTGCTTTCTCAACATCCCTCCCGCCTCAGAGGGAAGGGTGCTTTGGGTGAAAAGAAGCCCTGTGTCTCTAGTTATGGGTGTCCATTGTGCCTATAAATTATCAATAAGCTTCCTGTTGAGAACCAACCTTCCAAAAAGTAACTCTTTATCATGTCACATGGGATTCCATGCATAATTATTTTTCCTAGGTCTGCAGACCAATCTGGGGTAATAGATGTAAGTATAGAAAACTTCATATCGACTCAAAATGAAAAACAACAAAATCCCAAGAAAAATACAAGAGATAATAAAGATAAAGGCAGAAGTGAAGGAACGGAATAGGAAAACAGGAACAAATAGAACTGAAAACTAAAGCCAAGACAGTGCTTTGAAACACATACATTGATAATAAACACCAGACTGCTTAAGCAAGAACATAAAAAAGAGAAAATAAATACCTACACGTAAAATTGCGAAGCGCATAATCAAAGAGAGAGAATATATAAGCGATTACTTTGTTCAACTCGATTCACATAAATTGAAGATACGGTATGTAACTTAGGAAAAAAGAGACCCCATTGGATGTGAGAAACCTGAATACCGTAGTCCCTCCTGACCCCCCGTGAGGGCCCGAAACCCCAGCTAGCACCGCGCCCCATTACACTGTTTCGTCCTGTACACACTTACCCTTGCTCAAGTCCTCGCGAAGGCCCGACGCTCTGTGGCACCCACGCGCCGCCAGCCCCAGCGCATCTCGGTTCGCGTCCTCCACCCACCAACTTCACGCCTTTTCCGCCAGCTCTTCAAAGCCGAGCTCGCCCGCGCCGCCAGCGGCTTTTCCACCCGAGTCCCCGGGACGGGTCGGCGAGGGGCTCTGACTAAACACTTATCACTCCCCGCCGCAGCAACTTCTTCAATTTGAGGCACAACGGCAAAAGCTGGCCAAATTTTTTTCTTCCTCCTTCACAACTTCACAGGTAGAAGATGCGTTTTTACCACAGAGCTGAGCGACCTCGGCTGACTTTTCCCTTCTCATTAGGCCAAGCACTTTCACCTCTTTACTTAAAGAAAGCACTTGAAGGCTCCTCTCTGGCACAGCCGAATTGCCAGGACCACCACTCTTGCTCTTTGCTATTATGAAGTAGGATAAGAATTACTCGAAGGCAAACACTGCGAACCCGCGACGGCGACCCGGTAGCCAAGATGGCTGCTGAGCGACTGGAGCAGGGAGCGCCCCAGCTGGAAACGCGGGACCCAGGGAGGGTGCGCGTCCCGGGCGGGATGCCGCAGGCCATCGCGAGATTTCCCGGGCTCCTCGCAGCCACGTGCGATTGAAACCCGAAGCGTTGTTTATTTCTGAATTTTTCATTTAATATTTTAGAACCAGAGTCGACTGCAGGTATCTAAAGCTGTGGACGCTGAAACCTCAGCTAGGGGGAACTACTGCTTAACAGTAAATGAGCCCTAGATAAACTTCAGGAAAACGGTGGAGTCATGTTTATAAAATGAAAAAGATAAAAAGAGGACCTTTGTGATGTTGAAACTTGCAACACTCTCCTTTGTATGGCATAGGTTTAATATTATAGGATTACATTCCCCAATCTATAGTTTTGATGGTCTCAGCTTTGAGCAATACTTACATAGTTAAAATATAAATTACATGCATTAGTTTTCAATTTTTAGGACCAATCTAAGGGAAAGCATGGAACGCTTAGGTGCAAAAATAGGACTTTGAGAGAATACAAGTGTCACTAGATGGATGAAAGTATATAAATGCTAATTTCTTCTACCTACATACTGGGGTTTAAAATACAGTACTTAATATAAATAACTTGAGAAATAAAAGTTCAGAAAAGTTAATAAGATGTAAATTACTTGATAAAGTTAAGTAATAGAATAACAATATTTTTTAAATTAATAAAATACTTTTTAATTGGGAAGAGGTGTGGGGAGAAAGGTTACTTAAATAAGCTAAATTCTTAATCTTTCACAGCTGAAACTGATGGCATTACTAAACGTGAGTAAGTCATGACATGGAAATGAATACTTATTTTTTAGAATCA
This sequence comes from Miniopterus schreibersii, assembly GCF_964146895.1. Taxonomy (NCBI): domain Eukaryota; kingdom Metazoa; phylum Chordata; class Mammalia; order Chiroptera; family Miniopteridae; genus Miniopterus; species Miniopterus schreibersii. Next base: position 141,863,521 of record NC_138101.1, read on the forward strand.
TGTTTAAACATAGTAACCTTCAGGGAAAGGGACTTGGGGTAAAGGTACAAGGTGGTTCATTATTACATGTATTTTAATTATATGTTCTAAACATTTTCATTTTATTTTCTTATATATATATTAATTTTATAATATATTAAAGTGTTTTGAAAAGGACTATTACTAAAAATAAGAAGAAAGATTAAAATCAATGAGAAAAATATTAATTATTCAATAGAAAGGTAGGTTAAAGATAGGATAAGCAAATTACATTACAGACCACAAATGGCTATTAACCCATGAAAATATGCTTAACCTCACTCATAATTAAAGAAATGCAAATATGGTCTTGTATACCTAGGACAGTGATTTTCAACCATTTTATCTCATGGCACACATCAAATAATTACTAAAATTCTGCAGCACACCGAAAAATATTATTTTGACAATCTAACAAAAAGAAATTTTTTTAAAGGTATAATTTTGATTCATTCACACCAGACAGCTATTCCTATGTTGGCTGTTGTCGTTTTTTTACTTAATAATCTAAAGGAAAAGAGTTCAGTGCCCCTGACTAAATAGTCAGGTATCGCATGTTTTAAAAATTCTTGTGACACACTTGTTGAAAATCGCTGACCTAGGAGGCAAAGATTTAAAAAAATTATATTTGTTGCAATTATGAAATTACTGATTAGCAATATAAAATTATAATAGCAAGCCTATAGAAAAATAAGAATTGTCATATACCATGCTCAATACAAATTTTTGGAGGATGATATCTTTTAAATATGCATATTACGTAGCAACTGCACAAATTAAAAAATGTGTATAAAGATAAATTTTTGCAAGGAAGTTTATTGTGGTATTATTTGTAAAGCAAAAAAAGTAAAAGAGCAACAGAGACAAAGCAAACCTAAGGGGCTTCTAATAGGGGACAGGTTTAATAAATTTCAGTGCATTTATATGATTTATTATATCAGCACTAAAAACAATAAAAAAATCACAGTGTGCTAGCACCAAAAAAAACCCAGAAAACACTGGTAGTAAAAAATTTTCTAAAAAATTGTATAGTATAATGTGATTTGATTTGTGTTAAAAAATGCTGCTTACTGTAAATATATTGGGACAAGGGAATATTCTGCATGTATCAATAAGGCTATCTCTAGGGAAAAGAAGAGCCTCTTTTACTTTTTACTTCATATAATTCTCTTTTTATTTTTTCCAATGACCCATTTATTACATTATTTTATTAAAAGGCTTTTAAAAAATGTCACTGAAGAGCTGTGAAACACAAAGTTAAATCAAATTATGTTTGCTAGATATTACTTGGCAGTCCTGATTTTCTCCAACACTGACCACAGTGACTGACAGCAGATACTCAAGCATTATTCTCTGATTAGATGATAACTAAGTAAATGGGGGATTGGAACCTAAAATAGTCAATGATGTAGTTATTATTTTTGTCATATCAAAGTCACTTTACTGTTAATAAACTTAAGAAAAGACATTTCTCCTATAAAATAACAGAACACATCTCATTTGTCCATAGTATTTATATTTTAAAGTACAAGATTTTGAGTATTCATTTTTCTTTTCTTTTTTTAAATATATCTTTATTGATTTCAGAGAGGAAAGGAGAGGAAGAAGAGAGAAACATCAATGATGAGAGAGTCATTGATCGGCTGCCTCCTGCACGCCCCCTGTTGGGGATCGAGCCCGCAACCCGGGCATGTGCCCTGACCGGGAATCGAACCCCAGTTGCCTGGACCCTGGGTTGATGCTCAACCACTGAGCCACGCCCGGCCGGGCATGAGTATTCATTTTTCAAAAAATGATTTTACGCTTTCTGGGCTCCCCTGCCCACAAACCCTGGGAAATGGCCCCTGATTAAATGAAAGCCCTTAGGAAATATTTATAAAGAGGTAGTTCAGGAGACAGAATAGCATTTGAGATAAATTGCTCACGTCCTTATTAGAAGTAAGTGGGCAGAGAGAATTTGTGGCCAGGAACAATTCTGCATCTTAAGTAGTCATTGTTTTTTTGCAGGAGGCAATTGTAATTCAGTAGATAGAAATAAACATGATATAGAGTTATCCTGGCTTCAGGTTCTGACAAAATCAGGAAACAAGTCTGATTGTGACATCAGACTCCAGAGGAAGCCAACTAGTTTCTTGTTTGCTTTGGTCTGAAACATGCCTATGATGATTAACTCTATGCCCCCCATTCTGTCCAGGGCACTAGACTTTTTTCCTTCCTCACCTGTAAACAGAATCAGGATGTGTCCTGAAGCTCAGCCAAGAACATCTGGCCTTGAGTAAAGACACTCCACAAAACACATAATGCACATGGGTGAGGAAGCCACAGGGAAGGGGAAAGGCGAGAAATCAGCCTGGGACTCTGACATCCATTTGCGTACAATAAATTCCATCAGATGCCAATATTTATATGTAACTCGGGGGGAGAAAGTAGGAACACACCCGTGAAAGACATGAATGGTCTACATTATAAACAGCTTGGGAAAGCAGTAATGTGCCAAATGAGACAAAGGAGAAAAAATGCAAAAGGAATGAAGTATTTTAGTGCAATAGAAGACCTCTTATACTGTTAGTGCTACATAACACAGAAAGAGGGAAGGGACTGTGGTAAAGACAATGTTTGAAGAGCGCTAATAACAGGTCTACAGACATGTATCAGAATAGGTGTTTCAAAGCACCTTTTTCTGCCTGTCTTTTTACCTGCAAAATAAGCATCAATACATTTCCATTTAAAATGGAAACACTATTGATTACAATTTTTTTCTCAGGACACTTGGTAAAAAAAGGGGGGGAGGGAGAGTACATTAGCAGACATTGTGGCTCTATCTCCCTCTTTTAAAAAAAAAATCATACTTGTAAAAGGCAGAAAATTATTGTCATCCTGGAAAGTGGTTCCAGGAGAAAAGGGAAAGCAGCTCTGAGGGCACACGTCCATTACTAATCCCAGAGGCAAGATGATATACCATTTATGTCAGAAATTACAATATCTGTATTATATAATGAAAGCCAAAAAACTCAATCAGAAAAGGGTAATATTTGATGGACTTTTCCGGAATCGATTAAAATGACCATGCGATATGGTAGGGGGCCTCAAGTAAGCTCTCTAAATAAATGCAAATCAGCTATTAGCAGTGTTTAGGTAATAATTGATCTGGTAATTTATATACCAGTTGGATGTGTTAAAACTATAACTGCTGGAGGAGCTAACTATCCAACATATACATTTCACAGTTAAGGAACTTGCAGTGAGGTGACAATAGACAAGAAAGAGACCAGAATAATTTATCTTCCAACTCAGCCCAGTGTGTGTCCTATTACACTCACCTAAGTGAATTATCAATGGCATAAAAATAAGCCTTCTTATAGTTTATCATGTCTAGGAGTAAACTTTTAAACCTAGGTTCTCTTTTATAACAGCTGGCATGTGTAGCTGGGAAATATTCTAAGATATTTGTTGCTGTTTTTCTTTCTCTGAATTTTTCCCTTTCCCTTGGTCAATTCAAGAACAGTCTCTGTGTTTCAATGTCTCAGGGAGATATATGACTGAGCAGAAATAAAAGTATCATGAAAAACTTCCTGAAATATATCTTCAAAAGCTTAAGCTCATTGAGGAGGAGAGTTTGATGAAAAAAAGCATAGAGGCTTGGAAAAAAACAGATTTGACAGAGGAGTTGTGCCCCTAAACTAGAAGAGAGAAACTTCCCTGCTGGGGGCAGGTGTGCAGGAGCCAAGCCTGCTTCGTGGCAATATTCCAGAATTGATTTCCCGTTGTCTCCAGGGGGATGAGTCAATGGCCACTGGGATTTCCTGCTTTGGGGGACATTCCTCTGTGTTGACTGTGGCAAGGAGCAACGAAGACCTGTTGCTGCAGAAGGGTCACGTCAATAGGGAGAATATTCAGAATGGCAGTAAAATGAGTACAGTTTTCCTCCCCAACTCTGGTCATGGCTTGATACCTGACGCTTTGGTATTGATGATTCTGGAACACTGACATGACCGAATGGGAGAGGCGGCAAAGACTCTCTTCTTGATCAAATTCTAGTCAGGCTCCTCTAAGCCCTCTTCTCAACTAGACTTCAACCTTGGCCTGTAAAAGCTACACTCTCAGCACAAATAATTTCATCCACGCTCCTCCACCCCTCCACGTACACACACTAAACAACCTGAACAAACAGACATTGTTTCTAACAACTCAAGACTTGGGGACTGTAAACAAGATTGGTGGGCTTTGAATTGTTTCTAGAGCTGCATTTCTGTTCTGGTAAAGACTCAATTTGTAAGACAAGTACAGTTTTTAATTCCTAAAAGAAAATGGATTGCAACCTGAATGACATCAAGCCTTCCAACTACATTATCTTCATTATATCAGGGAGAAGATATTTAATTAATATGGAAATCAGAAGATTGGAAATCAAAAGATTTCTATGCCCTAGATTTAGAGATGTATTTCTTTAGAACACTTTAGTAAATAAATCCTTCCACAATGGCTTCAGAATGTTTTTTTAACCTCTGCGTACATAGTTTTATTTTAGCTTAGGTGAGAAGGCCTAAAAATTTTTTTCTATTGTACTCTGAGTATCAGCTTCCAATTTGGCCAACTTCTGAACACAGAGCTGCTGTACAAAAATCTTTTAAAATATCTTGTCAGGTTTGAGGTGGGACAAACAGTAAATATTCCTGGCAGTATTGAACAGCACGAAAGGAATCCCCCCAAAAGGGTTCAAAAGATACTACCCTTCCAAGACTCAGAGCCACTCCCAGAGATAACCAAAGATAACCAAAAGAGATAACCACTCCCAAAGATAACCAAAAGAGAGAAAGACTTAGACAATTCTGCTGGAAACTGACAGCAGTCAGTGGGACCCTCGCCACAAAGGAGCACAACCCACATTTCTCTCCAGCCATATTTTTGAAGTCTCCAACCTGACAGTTGCCAAGCCAAGTTCTCAGGACTTGTCCGCTTCTGCCAGTTTTCCCAGGATGGCATCTGCAGGCTCTGGAGTGAGGGGGCATCTCAGCAGGTCTCATTCTAGTCACCAGACTGTAGAGGAGGAAAAATCATTTTCCCTCCACCCTTTATGAGGAATGCCTGGTTAAACCCCTTTTTCTCTAGGGTACCTCCTAAATGGATAAAGTTGTGTAAGGTGGTTAAAAGTTCTCCACTGTGGCCACTGTAATTCAAGATTGTCCTTGGTAAAGTTAACCTACTTATTCAGCCTTATAAAATTTTATCACCTGAGCCCTCACAATGAACCCAGTCCAGTTTAAGTAGGACCCAGTCCAGTTTTAAAGTCAGAACCAGTCTTGCTCTGGCTAGTTTCCGGACCCAGTCTGGAAAAATAAATACTCAAAATAAAGTCTGAAAGCTTATAACACAAAAGCTGCAAAGCTAGGATTCAGGATCCAAAGGGACTTCCCCATGACCTCCAGAGGCAACAAAAAGGCAGGGAGCTCAAAGGGCAAAACAGGTACCTCTGCCTGGTTGCTCATTGCTCCTGGGGTCCATCAGGGGTCTCCTTTGTTTCTTTCTTCTCACACCAGAACTGTTAACAGATAAACTGAGGCATATTAAAAATTTAAAGAGTTTATTTGAACAAAAATCAATTTGAATCAGGTAGTGCCAAACCAGTCGTGTTTAGGAGTGGTCCTGCTCTCAAGCATTATGTTTTAAGTCTTTAATCCATTTCAAGTTAACTTTTGTGAGTGGTGGAAGATAGGGATCCAATTTCATTTGTCTGCATATAATTATCCAGTTTTCATAACTCTATTTGTTGAAAAGACTTATTCCTCCCATTGTGCAAATTAAAAACAAAAGCCCTAGTGAAGTCACTTACCTGAGGTGATCAAGCCTATAAGAAATCCACGTTTTTTGCACTAAACCACACAGACCTAAACTCTGTACAAACGTGTGCCTTCCATTCCCAAGATCTCTAGGTAGGGCTTTCAGGAGTCTCCTGGGAATGTACCTAAAAACAGGATCTTTTATTATTTTTCCACCATTGAACCTCAAGAAGATATGACTGGAGAGAAAGGAAAAGCAAAGAATGAGAAGGGAGAGATGGGATGAATTTCGCACGTGGGGTACAAAGAGAAGAGCCAGAGTGAGACAAGCAGATTGTTCCCTGGGCAGTCACATGGGAGAGACGGTGGCAGTGTCTTGCCTAAGAGAAGAAACAACTCAGTCCTTGTAAGTGCAGCTAGTCCAAAGGTCCTCTCTCACATTGAATTTGTGAGGGAAAGAGTCACACCCCTCAGACATGTGACTGGAGTGGCCAATGATGTTTTAAGCAGCGCAGAAAAGAACGTCCAACAGACCCTTGCCTCGACCAAATGATGTCTAAATGGAACCATCACCGGAAAAGTTGTGACCTCCACAGGTGGCCATGTTTGTCTTGTTTTTTATAAATGTAATCTAATTAATTTTTTACCAAAATACATTCCCTTCCTGACATTTTACAACAGGTTTTATCTGCTTATTTATCACACATGGATAATGTACTTCTTCAATGAATCTACATTCCTTAAGAAGCCACATGTACTGTTATTATACCAGTCACCAGCTTTTCATGGTTGATAAATTCCTAACAATGACGAGTTCTGATGAGGCATAATTTTTCCAAATGTTTCTCAGTAAAGCATGTTTACACAAATGCAGATTGTAGTAACAAACTTAGAGCAAAATAACACTGCAACTGTTTCGTGTTTTTTCAAAGAACTGAATATTTATCTTATCTAAGTAAGTATATAACATTTCCTAGTTCTGGAGATTAAAAATTTCCAAATTCAATCTTTCCCTCCCCAAATAAATACATATTTAAAAATAAGTTGAACATGTCCACATACTTACAGCTTTTTAAAAACTGCATCAAGCAGAGGTAGGACATGTCCAGTGGTCCAGCGCTTCAGGCTCCCATGTTAGCTTAGGAGACTGTTAGCTGTGATCTAGTGGGAGACCCGCAAAAATAACAAAGTTGAAGGCCTTGCCTGAAGCTTATTGTGACTATTGATAAATCTAAAACACCTCAATTTCACTTCTTTTATTTCTATGTCAAACATTACCTTTAATTGGGTATTTTATATGCAGGAATTGACCACATTAAAAAACAACAACAAGAACAAAACAGTAGAAAGCTAAAGCTAACATCTGTATCGTGTGGGCCAGTAGGGAAAGAGTTCAGGTGATTTTGGTTGACCTTAACCACACGGTGACTGACTGTCAGATCCCAAGGCTGGAGACACTCCCTGAGTGACTGGGCGGGAGGTGAGGTGTTAGTGACTGACTAGTGGGCCAATGAAAACTGAACCATGTGTCATCTTTGTCATATAAGCTGCTGTCAGACGAGGAGGTGGGGAGAGAGTTGACAGAAATAAGACAACAAAGGTTAAAAACTTCGACAACAATCCTCTCAGAGATGTGAACAGTAAATGATTTAGCTGAAGTGAGAGCATGAGGAAGTGATATTACTAATAAAGGCACAGGAATGAGTGCCTTGCCTTGTCTTTGTCTTGCTCCTCAAGACTCGAGGAGAACATGACCAAAGGATTAAGGAAAGAGGTCATCTGAAGCTAGTCTTTTTGTTACTCATCACTTACAAACAGGATTCACTGATTTAAGTTAAAACAGGATGACGCTATCATTTGAAAACACTTTGGTCAACAGTCACTCTTTTTTAAATTTTATTTTTCCAAGTAGTTATTTTTATATTGTGGTAAAATATGTCTCACATAAAATTTACAGTTTTAACTATTTTTAAGTGTACGGTTAAGTGACATTAGGTACATTCACATTTTGTGCAACCATCTTCCCAAACTGAAACTTTGTACCCATTAAACACTAACTTCCCATTTACCCCTGCTTCCAGCCCTGGGAGCCACCATTCTATTTTCTGTCTCTGTGAATTTGACTATTCTAGGATACTCACATAAGTGGAATCATACAGTATTTGTCCTTCTGTCTGGCTTATTTCACCTAGCGTAATAATGTCCTCCCGATCATCCATGCTATAGCATATGCCAGAATTTCATTCCTTTTTACGGATGAATAATACTCCATTGTATGTATATAGAGTTTGTTTAAATATTTACATTTATTACATCATTGTATGTATGTGTTGCTCTGTTTCTTTGTTCGTGGATATTGGGTTGTTCCCACCTTTTGGCTACTGTGAATAATGCTGCTCTGAATATGAGTGGATAAATATCTGTTAGAGTCCCTGCTTTTACTTCTTTTGAAATGAAGTACAATTGCTAGATCAAATGGTAATTCTATGTTTAACTTTTTGAGGAACTGTCATACTGTTTTCCACCGTGACTGTATCATTTTATATTCCCACCAGCAGTGCATAAGGAGTTCCAATAGAAATTCTCCACATCCTCATCAACACTTGTTATTTTATGTTTTTTTATAATAGCCATCGTAATGAACGTGGAGTGTTATTACACTGTAGTTTTGATTTGTATTTCCCTAATGATTAGTGATTCTGAGTGGTATTGACTCTGGGATAGCCATTAAGTTGCAAGGAGACTGCCTGGGCTCAAAATCCAGCTCTACCACTTATGTCTTCTGTGATCTTGAGTAGGTCTTTAATCTCTCTAAGCCTCAGTTTCCTCACCTGAAAAAATAGATAAAATAAATTACCCACTTTATAGGCCTTTGTGAGGATTAAATAATTAACATAAAAAGCTAGCATGGCCCTAGCCAGTTTGGCTCAGTGGTTAGAGCATCAGCCTGTGGACTGAAGGGGTCCCAGGTTCAATTCCCTCCAAGGGCATGTACCTCAATTGCAGGCTCGATGCCCTGGTTGGGCCGGGTGCAGGAGGCAACCAATCAATGTCTCTCTTTCACATCAGTTTCTCTCTCTCTCTCTCTCTCCCTTCCTTCTACTCTCTCTGAAAAGCAATGGAAAAAATAACCTCGAGTGAGGATTAAAATAAGTGAATAATTTTAAAAAAGCTACTGTGGTACCTGAAACATATAAGGGTTCACAAAGGGCTAACATTTACTTTCAATGCTGTGGTTTAGAATTTATCACAAGTTGTTTTTTTAAGCAAAAATACATATAACACTCTAACGTTGTGTGAGCTCTTTTGTGAAAACCAATGGCTTCCTAAATGCTAAAGTGCAGCTATATGTTACAATTGCTGTATAAATTGATAGACTTTTGATCCTAGAAATATCCATGAACGGTAAGAATATTAAATAATTATGAACAAAATTAAAAACCTATAAGTTTGCAAAGAAATTAACTGCCTGAAAGAACTAAAGAACTAAAATTAAATGTTTCCTGTTCCTGAGTAGAGAAATAAAAGTTGGGGAAGGATGGACTAGATCGTGCTTCATGAGGCAATTGGGTATATTCACGATAGGCACCCTTGTTTCTGCAGCCAAAACCAAGTTGGTAAATACAAGTGCCTGAAACCACAATCTGAACACAGCCTGCGACACAATCTGGACACAGCCAGGCCTGAGATCAGACTTGGAAAGGGCCTTTCTCTTCCTCTGAAAAATGTCTGTGGTCAGAAGAAACTAACAGGAAGGTCAGCACCACGTTCCCTGGTCTTCCATGGGACCTTCAAGACCAGAGGGACCAAGAGGGTCCTGGTAACATTGTTTAGGGAGAAAAAAGAGGAAACCTCTGGCTCCTTCATAGAAACCATAGGAAACAGGGTAAAATAAACAAACAAAGAAACAAAAACCATGTGTGTAAGCCTCTCTGAAGGGAGATACTCGGAAGCTCAGGTGAAGTTTTCACACACAGAAACATGAATTTTTCTAATTGAAAATGAATCTGTACGTGTCTACTTGATTTGCATTTGGATTCCAAAATCTTGTATCCTTTCCAATTGCTGTAGGCGGTTAGATGGAGTACTAGTTGTAACTGTAGCTATATTGATCTAAATGCCATTTTGGGGACAGATTAGAGAGGTAGTGTCACACTGTCACCCTTGCCCATGAAAGGGCTTTCCAAATATCCACGTAAAAACTTTCAAGTGACAGATTGCAAAAATTATTTAAACAATAGTTTAAGTTGTTTTCACACAGTATGCAGACTCCTAAGGTGAATAACTTGAAGCTTTCATTCTGACATGCGTCTCCAGCTGTGCATCTCACTGCCTCAGGCTTCACCAGTTGGTGTCCTAGGCGCGCTAGCCCTGAAAGGGAAGGGCAGAGAGAACTCGAAGCCAGGACACAGGCGCTTGTCATCCCTTTGAGCTCTTACACCTTATATCAAATTTCCCTGAAACTGGATGGTCAAGAAGGAAAGGAAAAGAATTGACATTTACTGTGCTGATACTCTGTCATACATTGTCCCAAACAAACTTCATTGCACTTCTTATATAACTCAGAGGAGGTGCAGAATCAGAGGGATAAAGTAACTTGCTCAAGGTCACATAATCAGTAAGCCCAGGTCTTTCTCCCTCTAGATCCCTTGCATATTATATTATACCCTAAAATCTCTTCCCTGTCCCTTATTTGCTGGATGGCGGATATGAAAATGTCCCTTGTCTCAGCTCTCTTAGCTAAGACATCACCCTGCACAATATATGACCTCATTCAGCATGCCCCAGGAGGGCTGCCAGGGCAGCTGGAACAGAGGGAGTGAGGACAAGGCTATTTCCTTGATCACACAGAAACCTGCTCAACAGGACATCTCAGAGCCGAGAAAAACATCCTGATTTCCGCAAAGGAGTCAATGATGGCATAAGATAAAGGCAAACATTTGAGTTGGCACCAGTCATTCATATGAATCCTGATGGGTAGGACCTTCAGAGAATTACAGAAAGAACTACTTTTTGTAATCAGTTGTCGAGTAACAGCATAATGAGAGGAAGTGATTTGTAAGCTCAGTTATATTTTTGCACCTTTTGTCTGTCTTTAAGCCTACATGGACCCATCGGTCTTTTGCTTGGCATTAATCTAAATACTCTAACTCCCTCTTAACTCCTAGTAAACAATCATAAGTTAACAGGGGTGGAATCCTCCAAAAGGCACCTGGGGTTTCCCACAATCCCATTCAACGCCACACGTTCTCGCAGGTGTGCTCACTACAAACAAAGAAGAGTCCAAAGGACGTGCAGAGCTCTACAGCCTTCCACGCTCTCCCAGGGCTTAAAGACGCCCTGACAAGGAATGGGTCAACTTATATATTTTCATACAATGTTCTTTCTAAAAAAAGGATATTATTTGAGAGAACTTTTTGTTGCCATATTAGTTTAATACGACAGATATGGCTACTAGCCTGATTTTATAAATAAAGAATTCAAGAAGCAGCAGTAATAATGATTGTGGGCTTTGTATGTATGTTTGTTCGCTTGCTCTTTCTAGGTTATATATTCTAGGCATTATAATTATTTGTATTCAGCCCTTACCTACGGTTGTCTCAGATACCTGTGATTTAGACACCACCCTCACCCCTACCCCAACTCCACGTAGGGGTATCTTTCATTAGACTTAACTCACGTCTAAAGCCTTTCAGATGGTAGATTAGTAATAAAATGCCTTATGTGACTGAGGCTCCTTTATTCCCAGGGAAGGTTTCTGGGGAAGGATCTGGACAAGAGCACTCCTCTCTAAGATAATCATCCTAGAAAAGAATGTGAAACCTCTAGTTCCCTTATCTCTCTCCCTAATCCCCTCCTCTTGGCTCACTGCAGTTGTCTTATATCTCCCCAAATTTTCTCACACACAGCACCAGGAAATCTGATTTTTCCCTAGGCCTGTAAACATAAGGTAAGTTGCCTCTTGCAACCCTTGACAATCACCACTTCCTCTAAGAACAACTTCCTGGTACTGCCCAGGTAGGTGACCATCCTCTGTACCGTAGCACCAGCTTGAATATATTTCCATTATGTCATTTGTTGAACTATTATGTATTAGTTTATTATAAATTATACAAAGCTCTTCATTAATATCAAAAATATGCATATATTATAGGTATCATTCCTTTAATATACTATCTTCTATTATTTGGTGGTGTAGTTAATCATGTTATAAATTTATTCTTGCCTCGTTTAAATTTTTATAAAATGTTATATAAATTCACCTTGGTCAATGAATATGTGTCCAATGTGCTATTAGCGAGGCATAAAATCTGAGTTGTTATGACCACTGTATGAATTTTCGATCGCTGAGTAACAAATTACCACAAATTTAGCAGCTTGAAACAATCCCTGTTTACTACCTGACACTTCTGTAAGTCAGAACTCCAGGTGGGCTCAGCTGATTCCTCTCTTCAAAGTCTCACACTAAGGTGTCAGCCAACTGCAGTTCTCATCTGGATCTTAAGATCCTCTTTCAAGCTCATTGGTTGTTGATAGAATTTGCTTCTTTCCTGTTCTTTCCACAGAGCTACTCTATCTTCAAGCCAGCTATGGTGGGTGGAGTTTTTCTCATGCGCCAAATTTTTGACTGCTACTCCCAGCCAGAGAAAACTCTATGCTTTTAAAGGGCTTGTGTAATTAGTTTGGCCCACCAGGACAACCTCCCTTTTACCATATAACTTAACATAATCCTGGGGGTAACACTAGCGGTCTATGGGAGTCATCTTAAAATCTGCCTGCCACAACCACGAACGTGCTATTTTAATCAGATGTATCTGCATTTTTCATCTTTTTGTCTGTAGTAAGGATATGATTCTCTATGAGGCATGTCTAGAATTCAGAAATGCTACCTGTGGTCCTAAAGCAGAGAATCACTGATTCAAATGGAACCACTCCCATGGTCTTGACATCAGAGGAAGTGTATGCTACACAAGTGAGCAAACCAGCCAACCCCACTGGGCAAGAGATAATAGAGGAGGCCTCAATTTCAGAGACAGAAGGAGATGCCAAAAATTCCATTAAAATATCTCATTGACTCCATAAAGTAAATTTGTGACTGTCATTTGAGTTGGAAACTCAGCTAAACTGCTCTCAAACCACAATTTCAGTTATATTGTGCAACCTAGAGTTTCTGAGCTAAATATGATTAAGCTGCTTTTCTAATTACAATGGAATTAAATTTTGGCTATTTTTCTGTGTAGTTTCTATTCATTGTTACAAGAGAATACCAACTATAATCATTGCAATACTATTTTGAATGTTTTCTAACATATATTTAGCTTATGAGCTAACAAAGTCTCTAACTAATCAACCCCATATAATTTTATTGGGCTCTTACACAATGCTGTCTGGGAGAAAAAACATGGACCAAATCAAACCCAGAAGTTGGTTTTAGGAATTGAATTTACACAGAATGCAAAGGGACATGAAACTCACAGAAGGAAAAAGAAAAGGCATTTCTCGAATAGTTACCCATCATTTAGGGGGGTTTAGTCTCTTCAGTAACTCCCTTGAAGGATGAGATTATTTATATCTTAATTTATCTTGCCCCCTACAAATAATGCCTAATGCCTAATTTTATGATTTGAACATGGTAGGTGCTCAAGAAATATTTTCTGAATAATAAATGAATAATGCTCACTACAACACTTTATTAAGGAATATTTTAAGTGAAAAATTGAAACTAATCTTAATATTTAAAATAGAAAATTATTTAAGTGTTCTACAGTCTTTGAAATTATGTTGAACAAGAATGTAATATATAGTGATATGAAAATTGTGAAGTGAATTATAAATGACAAAGGCAGGTTACTAAATAGTATAAAATATTTCATTAATTATGAAATATTAAAAGATATACAGAAGCATACTATTTTGGTTATGTCTGGAGGTTAGATTACAGGCTGTTTCTATTTTCTTCCTTGGGATGCTTTGTGGGGCTTTTTGTTTAAAATTCTGAATTTTATTTCTTTGTAATCAAATTTGAAAAATGTTTTTACTAAAAATAAAGAGAGAAAATGAATCAAGTTTGAATTGAAAACTAGAGCTTTCAGCCGAACATAGTTGAGTCTTTGCCATGGACACTAAGTCATTTTCTTCGTTTCGGTAGCATTCGCACCACTGCCATGTATTTTTTCCAGCTGAGATGACACAATGGAAAGACCGTTCCTACACCGAGCACTGAGTCATAAGAACCTGGGATGTCAGCCTGAGCAACTGCAGCTGAGGAAATAAGGTCATGGCATAGGACCGGGGTAAGAGTCTAAGCTTATGTCATTTGCTGATCAGTTACTATACTTAAAAAAATAATGTACACACACTGTATGCCCCTCTGTTCCTCAGCCTCTATGAAGAGCAAGGGATTTTGAGCAAATGTCCTTTATTTTTATTTTGCCATCTTTATTGTCTCCATCACAGGGCCTATTAATGACAAAACTCTAGCTGGGAAATTCCAACAATGCTTAGCTACTCAGTTGAATTTTTAGGGCTCACTGACTGCGGCGATTCTCTTTTATCTTCCTTCACTCTGCCCTGAACCACGAACAGCCAGGTTGGCCCGCAGTCCACTGACCTCTTCACCCTCTCAAAGACTTCAATTGTCTATAATTCCAGTAAACTTCACACTCGAGTTGGAGCAGGTATCCTTTAAGTGGACCAGTTAGCCCAGTGACCTCAGATGAAATCTTAATCAGAACCCTTCCCGCAGTGAAATTCGCGTCCCTCCCGGCTTCAGCTCGCCGCCGGAGCCCGCGGCCCGAGGCGCCAGGCCTGCGGCAGAGCCCGAGGAGCACGCGCAGGACCGAGAACCCTCCCGTCCCTGGAGGCCCTGCTTCTGCTGACACAGCGGCCCCTCGGTTTTCTGCTGTGATCGGTTCCGGGAGGCCGGGCTCTGAAACGTCGGAAACGAGGGACCGGCAGCCGGCGGCTGGGCCTGGGGCCCTGCCCTCAGCCGCAGCCGCGGGCGCGTCCGCCTCCCGGGGCGGGTTCGGGAACCGAAGCGTTTCCTAAACCGAGATGTTCGAAAACCGAGGCACCGTTGTACTCCTCTGAAAGCCCTAGAAAATTTTCTTTTAAAACAAGCGGGTGCCTGACTCATTGGCCTGTTTCCTCGGTTTTCCGCTCAAGTGGTAAACCACGGGCTGTTCGGCCGTCCGCTGTGCGGCGCTGGGAGCTGCGTGCAGACGGAGCTCATCGCTGCGGGCCGGCTGCCAGCCCGGCTCTCCGCTCGCCTCCGGGCTCTGCGTCTCCGATCCCAGGGCCACTGAACAAAAGGCAAAACATTTGTATGGTCCTGTGACCCTGCAGCTCACTGCCTCCTTTTGCCCTTGGCCCCCAATGAAATATCACCTGAAATGCTCCTGTCAATGCATTTGAGAAGAGCCTTTCAAAAGATAATAGGAACAATGACAGGAGGTAGCTCAGGCCCCAGTCATGTGATTTTCCATAAGGACTACTAAATTTTGCTTATAATCATTTTAAAGACTGTGCCCTAACTCTCCTCCAAATTATTTTATCTGTAGATGGTCGTTGACAGGGAAGAGAGCTCTTCAAAGTTAGGAACATGGCAAGCATGGAAATATAGCAAGGCTAGTGTAAGGCTGGCAACGCAGCAAAGGTGATTGAATGTAGTAGCAGAATCGGACTGTGGAAAGACAGGAACAGGACAAAGCTTCTAGTTCCAAGGGACCCCACAGGACAAGAAGAACTGAGTCTAAATGATAAAGCAGCCCTCAAGATGAGAGAAAGACAAAGTTTGCTTGTGCTTGAAGAAAGCACACCCCCAGTAGTTGATCAGTGGGCACTTAATCTTGTCCAAAATGTCCACTGAGGCTTTTGGTCCATGTCAAAAGATCCTTGATATTTGACCCAGTCCAAAATATCCATGAAGACATTTGGAAGTTAGATAATTTGTGTTGTTTAACAACTCATAGACCAAATAGTATCTCCGTGGATGTTTTGGACAGGACCAGAAGTCCTGCAAGGACAGTGGCATCTAGGAATCACAAAAGGAGCTTTTACAAATTATGTGGACCCTCCCTTCCCAAGAATGTTTTTTTGTTTCCTGAGGAACACTGCCAGCTTCCTCCCTTCATCTAAAAATGGTTAGGAAAATAAATGAATTTGAGACGATGTTATGGAAAACTAATAATGATTAAGTAATTAGGGCATTCCAGTTATTATATTACTTTTTAAAATAATTTGAGATGCAGTTCTTATCTTTATTTTTCTGATGAGGAAATTGCAGCTTATGGAGGTTAAATGACTTGCCTACAGTCATGGAACTAGTAGGGTAGCACTAGGATTTACAATCATCTCTTTGGCTAAAAAAAATTAGAGAATTCATTCCTTCTTATGCAATAACTTCTCTCTCTATTGATATCCAATTCTCTAGATTCCCCCTCAATATCACTTAAATCCATCTTCTTCTTTCCAGTCCTACTGCCCTCACCTCATGCCTTACCAAGTTTTCCCCAAAAGCCTCTTAACTGATCTTCCTCCCTCCTTCCCTCCATCTCCTTCCTTCCCTTTTTTTTCTTTAAATATATTTTTATTGATTTCAGAGAGAGGAAGGGAGAGGGAGAGAGAGATAGAAACATCAACGATGAGAGAGCCATCGATGGGGTGCCTCCTACATGCCCCCGACTGGAGACTGAGCCCGCAACCCGGGCATGGGCCCTGACCGGGAATCGAACCTCAATCTCCTGTATCCTAGGTCGATGCTCAACCCCTGAGACACGCCCGCTGGGCATTCCTTCCTTTTTCTTTCCCTCCTTTCTTCCTCCCTCCCTTCTTTCTTCCTTTCAACGTAAATCTGAACAATTCCAGGCTGCTTAAAAACTTTCCATGACCTCCCACTGACCTGATAGTAAGTCTTTGCCCCCAAATCTGCCACCCTGACCTTCATCTCACACCCTCTCCCCCTTGCTGTCTATGCTCCAACAACACTGGACTCCTTTAATTTCCTAAAAACTATAAGCTGTACCTTAGGTCAGTGCTTTCCCATTTGCTGTTTCTTTAACATGGAACACTCCCTCTTCTTTGCTTAGTTCAGCAATTCTCAAACTTTTTGGTCTTACAATTCCTCTATACTCTTAAAAATTATTTAGACTCTAAAGAGGTTTTGTTTTGTTTTTTTTTAATGTGGATTCTATCTATGGATACCTACATGTTATAAATTAAAACTGGAAACTTTCAAAATATTTAATTAATTAAAAATACATAGTAGCCCAGCCGGGCGAGGCTCAGCGGTTGAGGCTCAACCTAGGATCCAGGCGACAGGGTTCGATTCCCGGTCAGGGCACATGCCCGGGCTGTGGGCTCGATCAATGACTCTCTCATCATTGATGTTTCTATCTCTCTCTTCCTCTCCTTTCCTCTCTCTGAAATCAATAAAGATATATTTTTTTAAAAAATTACTAAAAAAACATAGTAAATTGATTCTGCTTTAACATAAACAGCATATTTTATGAGAAACAACTATATCTTTCAAAAATAAAAATGCATTAGCGAGAATGGCATTGTTTTACATTTTTACAAATCTCTTTAATATCTGGCTTAATGGAAGACAGATGGATTCTCATGTCTGTTTCTGCATTCAGTCTGTTCTAATCTTATGTTATGTAGCTCTGGAAAACTCCTCTGTACACTTGCAGAGAATGAGAATGGAAATGGCTATTTCTTAGTATTATTATGAAATAAGCTTGACTCCTGAACCCACTAAAAGCCTCATCGGCAGGAATCTCCAGGAATCCCAGGCTGTACTTTGAGAACCCCTAATCAGCATTATTTTCCCCCCTTAGCTTTATTAAAGTACAACTGGCAAATAAAACTGTAATATATTTAAAGTATACAACACGATGATCTGACACATGTACACATTATGAAAGGGTTCCTGCCATCAAGTTAGCACCTCCATCACCTCACAGTTACTTTTTTTTTTTTTTTTTGGTGAGAACACTTAAGTTCTCTCTTAACAAAATATAGGTATAATAAGTGTTATAATTTCAAGTATACAATACAGTATTATCATCTATAGTCACCATGTTATACATTAGATCCTCAGACTTTATTAATTATATAACTGAAGGTTTGTACACTTTTATCAAGCTCTCCTGCAAAAACCCATTCTGGTTTTTTTGAGTTTGACTTTTTAATTTTTTTTTAGATTCTGCCTATAAGTAATACCATGCAGTCTTTATCTTACTCTTTCTGGCTTATCTCACTTAGCATAATGCCCTCCAATTTCATTCATGATATCACAAATGGCAAGATTCCCTTTTTTTAAGGGTGAATAATATTCCATTGTATATAGACCACATTTTTTAATTTATTCATCTGTCAAGGGATATTTAGGTTGTTTCCATATCTCGGCTATTCTGAATAATGATGCAATGAACATGGGAATACAGATATCTCTTAAAGATAATTATTCTATTTCTTTTGAATATATATACCCAGAAATGGGATTCCTGGATCATACTATAGTTCTCTTCTTAATTTTTTAGAGGAACCTGCACACTGTTTTCCATAGTGGCTGTACCAGTTTACATTCCCACCAACAGTACATAAGGGTTCCCTTTTTCCCACATTCTCACCAGCATTTGTTATGTCTCATCTGAAAGTTCAAATTTACAAGATCTTCCCTGACCTCAAAGAACAGGCTGGCTCCTCTTGCATGCTCCTGTAACACCCTCTGCCTTTCTGTGAAAACATCCATTATGCCTGTAGTTTAATGACTTGCATGAGGACGGGATTGTGTTAGCTTTGCTCACAGTGAATCTCCAGTGCTCAGCCCCCACAGCAAGGACTCAGAGGATCTTCGTGGGCGGGAGGAGATAAAGGAAGGGAGGAGAGGGAGGAAAATAGCAGACCCAGGGAGCCAACTTCCTGACCACGCTGCATTTTTTCAGCAGGATGTATATAGTGACACAGTTTTCTGTGCACCCCTGGGTTCCATTGCCCTCTGCCAGGGGGTGGGAGAGAGAGGCAGGCAGGGACTGGAGTGAGGAGACTGAGGGGAGATGGAATAGGACGATGCTTAGAAGTATATGTGCTGGAATCTTCCATTAATGCAGTCATCTGACAGTATATGAAATACCTACAATTTGCCAGGAACTTTTCCAGGCGTTTGGGGATACTTCGATGAACAAAGCAGAGAAAAACATTTGACCACAAGGAGCTTAATTCAGACCTAAACTCGACTCCAGGTGCCACCACTTAATAATGAGTTGCCCTGGACTAGTTACTTAACCTCCCGATGCTTCGTTTTTGTCATCTATAAATGTGAGCCAGACTTAAAAGTTGCCTGGTAAGAACTAAATGAAAGAGTATCTGTAGTCTACCTAATAGTCTGGCACCCTGTGGGTGTTTAATAAAGGGAAAGTTTTCTGGTAGCAAGTCCTATTCCAAAATTGATTTTTCCAAATGTAGAAACCATCCTAAGACCAGAGCCCGATCATTTACAGGCTATCACCTGGGTAGCTCGGCTGGGCGTGACCTTAGGGGCCTCCGGGGGCTCAGGAGGGCTGTGGTGTCACTCTTCCTATAATGATACAATACCTCTGGCTCCCTCTATACTTCAGAACGCACCCAGATACTTTTACATCATTCCATAATATTGAAAAATAAACTATTCAAGCCACTATCATACTCTCAAACATGTGGTGCTTAAAGACAAGCTTTCCTGAGGACTCACTCTTGCAATTGTGCCAAGAGCATAAGACCATTTTAATGAAGATATGCAGAGCCAACTATCGGTAACTTGACTATTCACGTGGGTTTCTCATGTATCATAGCGTTACTAAGGTTTCTAGCCCCACTTCTGGTTGAGTTTGGCTTGACTTTCCAGAGATGTCGAGACTGCCTTCAAAATAGGATTGCCAGGAGAGAGGAAAATGGTTGGGATTTTTGATTTTTACTTTCTCTTGCCACCTCCTTTTGGTGACGTCTCTAAGTTAGCACCACATGAGAAGAGTGAAAAAAGGGAAAAAAGTAAAGAGTCATATCCAGTGATTTTGCTATATGTTACCAGTCTGGTAAAAACATTTAGCGTTAGACAGTATTCAAACATGGAATGAAATAGAGTTTGGGAATGACTTGTGTGGGTTTAATTTCCTCAGACTACCCCATTGTCCTCAGCAGGAAATATTTATGAGTCAGCTATCCAGGGTCATAGTTATTATTCAAGAGATGTGGGTTTAAAAGGAGACCTGATGCCGTAGCAGAGCTCACTGACTTAGACTGTTCTTCAAGTTAAAGAGCAGAATGATGTCGGAATGACAGAAACACACATGCTTTAGAGTGTGTCAAGAAGACCTGAAAGCTCCCCCATGAAAGTAAAATTCATTACTGGCAAACACAGTGACAGGACACCCCAGAGGCCCGAGCCACAAAGAATTTCCAGAGCCCTGTGGCTAACTCCATGGCTTAGTTTGATCTTGAAGTCATTGTCTTGGATAATCCTCTCAAAACTGTTCCTACACTTAAGAGTCAGTCGGCACGTGACTGAGCTGTCCCCCTCGGGTCCTTTCACACCGACCTGTCAGAGTGGACTTCCAGGGAACACAGATATCATGTCAAATCATCCAACAGATGCCCCTTTCAAATGAGTTGGAGCAGAACCAACAGATGGGTAAGTCATAAACAAGGAAACATGCAACCTAAGGATTTTCAGCGCATTGGCATAGCTCTTTATATGGAAAACTCAGTCTCTTGGGTGGAACCCGAGTTGCACAGTGGATGAGCTTCAGAAAATTGACTCTTGCCCCAGTTGGAGCTCACGCTTCCTGACAGGAGATATACGGGGACATTTTAAAGTCCAGGCTCATCATTTCAACGAAGTAGGCTTCAATTTCATAGCTCCAAGGAGTAACAAATTTTAATAACTGGGATAAAGGGATTTAGGAGAGAGAAACCCAGTATCCACCCTATTTCTGTCAGTGGCTCAGGCTTCACATTGGGAGGGGGTGGGCCAGAATTGCCTGATCTCTGTTTCTGATTTCCCTCCTCACTGGCATCAGAGGATTTCTCTGCAGGAAAACTAATATCTGACGGGGCTCCAAGTGCTAAGAAAGAGCATTCCACGCTTATTCCAGGCCACCAAGAGGTTCAGGGTCACCGAGTCGCAGGCTGTGAATTTGAACATTTGATGATTTTTGCAGGTGACTGGGTGAACAAAGGAAAACCCAGGAGACACGCAAAGGTAGAAACTAGAAATTTCTCATTTGAATTGTTTAACATGTTTCACTCTAATGGTTCTGAAAATAAAAGGACTGCAGGCCCCTCAAACAAAGTTACTGAGTTTAGTTTTTTGGCCCACACGCTGGAATAGGAAACATGCTCACTAATATTTACAAGGCATCAGGTAAAACAGCCAGGATATTGGCAGGATATTTTTGTTGACGTTGTTTTTATTGTCCATGTGGGCAGGCCAATAATACAATTTAAAAAATCAAATCACCAATTCAATCCTGTCTATTTCTGATTTAATTGTATTCTAGCAACAGCCCAGATTTTACTGAAAACTTTCTATATGCCAGGCACAATGCTAGGCACTGGGAATACAATAATCAATGAAATATTTTCTCTAGCTTCAAGGACTCTTCGACATAATTTTAACAGTTGTATTATGTGTTTACATGTTAGAATTGCCAGAACACTTAGCTCAAGTCAAGGACTCAGATTAGACTTTGTAGAGATCTTGGCTGAGCTCAGTCTTAAAGAACGTGGAGATAAGTGTATACATTTTTTTTCTGAAGAAGAGAGATCACTTTCTCTCCACTATTTTAGGACACAGAAAGAAGATGGCCATCTACAAGCCAGGAAGAGAGCTCTCACCAGAAACTGACCATGCTGGCACCCCAGTCTCAGACTTCAAGCCTCCAGAAGTGTGGAAAAGTTAAGTTCTATTGTTAAGCCACCCAGTCTACAGTGTGGTTTTGTTGTTGTTGTTGTTGTTGTTGTTATTGTTGTTGTTGTGGCAGCCCAACCAGTCTAAGAAAGCAGTTAGGACCATTTTTATAAGAACTGCGTCTGAAATTCAAAAGAGTCATTAGGACATAGTTAGTTAAGTTGGTTATTCCAGAGGTTAACTTGCCCAATCCTAGTTTATAGCATTAACCAATGTGGTATATTGGATACTTTCCCACGGCGATGCCATCGCCGACTATTCCAACAGGATCAGGAAATCAAAAATAAGCAAACCCAGGGGAGGGGTGCAAAGGTCCTGTACCGGACAATGGGCATGACCCCTGTGGTGTGGGGTGTGGAGCAACATCTGTCGCTGACACTTAAGTGCCTATTCTGCCTTGTCCTCTCCCTGGGAATGGCCACAGATGCCGCCATAGCAGGTGCGCTGCTTCCCTAAGTGGTTTTCCCAGACACATCGCATGCACTGTTCCCACTGAGTCACCTTCGCTCTCCAGCTGCCCAGATCATTTGATTTAGGGGAAAAGACGACAGTACTCGGTTGCTTGAATGTATATTTGGCAGGGAGTAGGGAAATTACCAAATGCTGGAGAGTGTGTTTCTCTAAACTTATCATTGTTACATCCCTTCACTTCTATATATGTTGTTCTTGAGTAATAGAATCAGGACAGGAGCGTGTGCATCTCATTCCCTGAACTTGACCAGCAGGCAAAGCAGTGTGGTGGCAATGAATGTGTTATTGGAGCTCAAACTTGACTACTAAATTCACAATCTGAGATCAAGTCCTTAACCTGTCAACTCCATGCATTCTACTAAGAATTTTTATCATCTAACTTTTGTCATGAATCCAGTGAAAAGTACTAGCAATCTTTAAACTTCAAACCATGTGATTTTCATTTCATTTCATTTTTAACCATGTTGCTGTCCAAGAGTACATACCTCCTTTCTTAAGGAAATAGGACTTATTTTTAAGATCTCTCCTTTAGATCATGTGAGCTGACATTCCTCCCTATAGAAAGCAGCATCCCAGATACCTGTCATTTAAGTAAATGAGATATATATTTTAACCAAAAGGATGAAGTGTTAAAATTTTTTAAATGGTGTCAATCACAAGCAAGAGCCCAGGGACCACTCACTAGACTTTTGGGTTCCCTTAGAATCTATGAAACCTAACCTGGTGGCTTCTACCAGTACCTTGGAGGTAAAGAGTGTGGTTTTAGATTTAGGGAGAATTTAACACTATCTAGAACCATCTTGTTTACTTGCTTTTAAGGATATCTAAGACCTGGGACTTCTCCAATAATGGGTATTCCTATCTAGACTTGATGAGGTGCATTTAGGGGAAACAAACTGGCAATTTTATTTTAACAGGTCTAATGGCAGTCCATCTGGCTCCAGGTAATTTTTAGCCAAACAGCAGAACTTCTGCAGGACATAATAATTTCACAACAATGGACTGATTCTGATTCCAATTGGAAGTCTTTTGTTTTAAAATCACTCTGACAGTATCCTACAAAGCCCATTTCATATCACACTGCCGTTATCTGTTTACTTATTGCCTACTCTGCGAGACTGTAAGCTCCCTGATGACAGACTTTGCCCTGTCCACCGCCCTATCCCCAGCACCTCTCACAGACAGTTAAGTTTTGACCCTGGCTATAAAGGTTCCTGCTAGCCATCTTTTACAGTTGTTTATTTTTTTATTTGGCAAACATTTGTATCAATCTAGCATCTGAACTGGAAATCTGCACACAATGGTTGCTCAAAAATGCAAGTCAGTTATAAAAATTTTTAATTGGATAAACTTTTATAGGCCCTGAGCATGCCCTGTCACTGAAGGGACAAATTACACTTTCTCATGCTCAAAGCTTATAGAAGTTTGTGCTGCCTAATGGAATCCCGACATTCATTTCTACTTGATATTGTAATGTTCTGAAGGCACCCGTCCTTCAAAGACTACTAGATTACCCCCAGCATCCATTCCTCTCCAGACTATTGAGTAAACCTATTGTTTGTTCTTTCTGCAAAAAACACTTTCAACATTTCGAAGATATGAATTGGATGGTCTGTCATGCTAATTTGTTTGATATCTTTTGTATTTTTAAAGATCTTAATACTTATGATGTGTTTTCAATGGCAGATAAGATCAAAGGGCAAAAATGAAAGAAGCTTGAACAGTTTCTGCAGTGCTGATAGTTACATAATTTAATAATAAATAATAAAGTAGGTGATGATATGACCTTAAATTACACATCTGCAAAGTTACTGCCATATCTCTTAGAAATTTTGTAGAAAGTTTTGAACTTTACTTTCTATTATAAGAATATTCACAAATAGGCTAGATATACATCATATACTGAAAGAAACCGAAAACACTATTTCGAAAGAATATATGCACCCCTGTGTTCACTGAAGCATTATTTACAATAGCCAAACTATTGAAGCAACTCAAGTGCCCATCAATAGGAGAGTGGATAAAAAGCTGTGGTACATCTACACAAAGGACTATTGCTCAGCCCTAAAAAAGAATGAAATCTTACCCTTTGCAACAGCATGGGTGGACCTAGAAGGTATTATGCTCAGTGAAATAAGTCAGTCAGAGAAAGACAAATACCATATGATTTCACTTATATGTGGAATCTAAAGAACAATATAAACAAACATACTCATAGATACAGAAGACAAACTGACGCTTGATAGGGGGACTGAATGAAAAGGTGAAGGGATTGAGAAGTAAAAACTGGTAGTTACAAAATAGTCATGGGGATGTAAAGTGCAGCATAGGGAATATAGTCAATAATATTATGATAACTATGTATAATGCCAGTGGGTGCTGGAAATATCAGTAGGAACACTTTGTAAAGTATATGATTATCTAACCACTATGCTGTACACCTGAAACTAATAAAAATAATATTGAATGTAAACTGTAATTGAAAAAAATTTTTTTAAAGAATATTCACAAATAGGGAATTCATGAATCTAGAATTGTTCTCTTTTTTTGAAAGTTAAATTAATTTTAAAGTTAACTTTATAGGATAAATTGTCCAAATTTATTACTGATGAAGAATTAATAATACATTTTGGAAATAATGTTTTATTTGCTTCATTTTGGAGAAAAGTTAAAAATGAATATTCTGAGTTTACTGAAGTTACTTTAAAATTTGTTTTCCTATCTATATTCCAATATCTCACAGAGGATTCGCCACTCTGAATGTTACTGAAACAAAACACAGAAGCATCTCCCCCGTGAATAAAGCCATTGTCAATTCAACTTGCAGCTAAATGAACAAGCAGGACATGGGCTTACTTACTGCATGAACAGCCTTAAATATTAATATGCCTGGCATTCGCTAAAGGTGCTCCAAGAGGTACTTAATATGTGCATTACTATTTCATTCTTAACTCTTCATTAGTTTATAATTGAAAGCTGTAGAGAGTCAGAAAGCTGTAACCATTCTCTATAGTTACGGCCTATAATACGTTCAATGAACAATATAATCTTCGTCATTATTTTCTTTTTTCCATGTTATGTTTATTGTGGTCACAATTATTAAAATAATTTTTATGTTTAAAGAATCTAATAAAATTTGGCTTGTATTTTTTATCTTTTATTCCCTTTATTTTTCTAGGAATTTGTGTAGATTGTGTTTTATAAAAGTACAGATGTATGATGGATTATAAAGTAAAAAACAAACAAACCAGTCCTCTTCCACAGACGTTCTGAGAAACCCCAGTAGATTATTTCTCTGTATTTCTAAGCTGTCCCAAAATCAGCATTCTACTTTTCCTGAATCACTCCTACCCCAACCTATCTTGACCTCCTGTCTGTCTTAGGCACACCACCCAAAGTATCAAGATAAAAAAAAAAATTAAAAAATTGCAGGCTGTATTTGTGACTCACCAAGGTTAAAACATTTTTAAAAAGTTCACACCAGAGGCTGGGCTAGTGAAGAAATAAGTGGGTGCAGTGGGCTGAGCAGGGCAGGGACAAAGTGACGAGCTTGGGGCCTCTCCACAGCTTTAGATCAATGTTTCCATGTTTCCAAGCTGGAGTGTGGGCCCAGAGTTGCTAGCTCCTCAGTTTTCTGAAGAGGAGCCAGAAATCCCAATTTTTATATAAAAATACACTCATAAAAATGTTAAAATGTAAATCAGATTTTTACAAACCGCAAGAACACCTAAAGAAAATGCATCTGTGAGCCAGTTTTGGCCTAAGACCAATATGGAAACTATTGGGCCACCGAATGCTCTTGATAGAGAAGGTAAGACCAACAACTTGAAAAAGGTTTTTTCAAGTTCAGCCCATAGATGAATTCTGGCAGTTTCCTATCAGCCTTGTCCCACCAACAGAAAACAGCTGCTGGCGTGATCCACAGTTTACAGGAGCACTCTTCCTGCCTCAGTCTAGCCTGGGCACCACCACAATAGGCCTCAGATACCCAAGTGAGCATGAAACAGACCCCATATGGGAAATGCATGCAGGAAACACTCAATAAAAGGACTTGTAACTCTTGGGCTACTTGGCAGGGAGGAGAAGAGTGCTATCTTCTCCCTCAATTCTAGTTGGGAGAGGGGCTTCCATGGGACAACGCAGAGGACCTGATCTTGTTCCTTGCACTGGAAGGAGTGGAGGAGTGGTGCTTGGTTCAGGCATGACACAACACAGTTAAGCCACCTGATAGACTGGCCGTGTGGATTTGGCCTATTCACCCCGTCTGGCAGGCCAAGGGATGTATGAGTCTTACACTAGACACACGTAGGCTCTGGGCCTGTAATTCATTCTCAGAAATGGGGAAAGACCAATGTGCATTTGCTCTCCAGGGATGTCATGTGACTTTCCAGAAATGTGTATAAAAGAGTTTAGAGTGTTATATAAGTACTGAATGGCACTGTTCTTCCACAGGGCTTTCATGGACAAGATAAATGATAGGGGCTCCCTCTCTGCCTTTGAGGGCCTTTCCCAGCCCCTTTGCCTTTTGTCTGCCCCATCTATAAACTATAAGGTATCTGCCCTGAGATCCTGAGATGGCCTTTCCCATTAAAGCCCTATTATTATTCACGTTCTATGGAAAGAACTCACTTTAGGTCTGAATCCCCTACAAGCTGTGGGAGTGTCCAGTCAAACCCAGCACAGTGTAGCAATGATCTCATTATCTAGAGGGGGGTTCATTTAAAGAAATGCTTCATTCACTGTAGGGGTGGGAAGCTCTGGGGTGAAGGTGTGATTTGCATTCATTGCCGGGCTCTTAACCTGAAAACAAGTGAATTGTGTCTCTGTGCTGGACTCTGCCTTTCCCTTTCCCACCCAGTAGCTCCAAATTCTGTATCCGCAAGATCTCCAAAACCCCAATACAAGTCAAACAATGGAGCTCTCAATTTAAAAACTGTAACTCTGGTTTCAGAGAGCTAAGCCAACATTGAACCCCCACCCCCGACTTTTCATAGCACTTAATGCTTGTGTCATAGGTTTGGCACTTGATTGCATTGAATTTAGCACATAATTATAACCCTGCTCTCTCATGTTTTTCTTTCATTGCTTCAATAACTTCAATAATACAGCAAGTCTCTGGACAGCAGAGACCACTTTTCACCTTTCATCAGGGATCCATATACTTAGCAAGCACAGTGTTAGACCCAAAGCAGACATGCAATAAATATCCCCTGAGTTGAGCAAAGTGGAGCAAACCACCAGCTTTACCTTCTAATTTGCCCTGTAGTTGATTAGGAGAAAAGGCAAAATGAACTCAGCATTCAGCTTGACCTCGTCTTTTTCACTGCTGTAAAGTCATAAACTTCATTGGGCTTTTGATGGGAAAAGCATGGTATTCCTGAGGCTTTGGCATGGGCATGTCTCAGGGGAGTGCCTTCTAATGAGAAGTGAGTGTCTGGGTGGTAGTGACCATGACTCATTGTCAAGTCTGTATGGGAGCCTGAGTGGCTATAATCTCATAGAAAAAGTATTTCCACTCCATCCTGCTCCTTCCCACACTCAACCTTCCTGGGCCACTCTGTTGCTATAAGCATCCATACTATGTACTGAGTCTGGATACTAAGCGTGGCCCTTGGACCATCAGCATTAGCCTCACCTCAGAACTTATTGTAAATGCAGAATATAAGGTTGCATCTCAGACTTAATAAATCAGGACCTTTGTAACAAGATCCCCAGGTGAGTCATATGCACATTAAAATTTGAGATGTCCTGCTCTAGAGAGGGCCTTATAGGGCATTGTTGAGCAGACAGCCTGGCCCTCTGAACTAAAGCTACAGAATAACCTGGGTAATCCAGAGAGCTATCCCACATTCTAAATTATCTTTTCTCCCTCAAAAGGAGAAGCTCAACAAAGCAGCAACAGCATATGTTATCTCTAACCCATCAATAGGCACAGAGCTCAAAAGAAATTAGACCAAGCCAAACAGTAAGCAAGATTTTGTTGGTAAGAGTTGTAACGGTGAAAACAGTTTCCTGTGTCCTGCTCTGCCATTCTGCCCGTGGTCATTTATGCTCCAGAGCATCTAGCCCTCAGCACAGTGCTGTTTCAACATGTTGAGTGTGTCTACTGTGCCTCCAAGGACATATTCTAGTGAAAGTTCAAAACCTTGCTAGACCTGAAAGTACAACAGCAGCTAACTCCTGGGACAAATGTGTAAAGTCACTACAATGGTTCCAGCTTCCTGGAATAAAACTCTGAAACTCAGGTTTGGTCCAAGTTATTGTAGTCTACTATGAGACAAGTCGTTTTCCCTCCCTTCCACTTAGACATGCTCTCTCTGTACAAGTTTCAAGGCCCAACTTAGGTCCCATTTCTTCCACAGCATCTCCCTGATCTCTCCAAACCTCACTGGGGACATCCTCCAATACACTCATGTTTAATAATTTCATGGAGACTTTTCTCCTCCACAAGGTTGTGTAAGTTCCAGGAACAGGGACAACTCCTGTCTTACATTCTATTCTGCACCCAGACCACGCCCATGAATATTGTAGAGATTTACAAATGATTAAGCATATGAGTAAAGGTCTTCAAGTACTCAGTTTGAGTTGGCATAATCATCAGCAAATCCTCTTTCAGAAGGGGCCCTGGAGTATCCCATTAGCCTGGGACACTTCGTCTCACTTCCTAAAAGCCTGCACCCTCCATATCTACACCATCCCACCTGGCTGTGCACTGGGTGGACTGTCCCCTCTCCAGGGATACTTTTGGGAGAGTCCAAGGGGCACTCAGACTTCAGACCTATATGTGGGCCAGGTGATTGGGCAAAGAGATGACCCTCAAACCAAGCAGTTCTTCCACTTTCTCATGATTCTTGGGAGAGTACTGAGCTAGTATTTCACAATGGGAATGACAGGACGAACTGGGAGAAAATAACAGTAATAACAATCGTTTCAGGTTGAGATTGTTCCATCAGGCAAACCATACTCCTGACCTCCATTGGGAAAATAGCTATACTTCGTAGTCCCCCTGAATGTGGTGCTGTCTGCTGGAAGGAATGATCTGAGACAATGACCAAAGACATCCACTGAGCTTTCCTCCTAAGAGTATCGTTGTCCAAAGAAATGATGCATGTGTTATCAGGGCATCTTTTTCCACTAGATCAGAGGATTCTCCTCCTACACCTATGCTCTCTCCTCTAAAGGGGGCTAAATTAGCAATCTAGAGACCAGATTCGAAAATTAAATCACTAATAATCTTAAATACGTAGTCAGCTGGAAATGGCAGGTGGGGATGGGGTCCACCAACTGTAATTCTACACTGCTGTGACTGGCACGAAGGTCAGTCTCCTCCCCAGGACCACTGAATTCACAGTTCGAAGGAATATTACTCACATTGTAGCTTCAGTAATGGGGCCCCATGGCATTTACAGTGCACCACCTACATGTCCTATGTGGGGGTCTTGAGCGTTCTGCTTCAAATTATCATTTATTCTTTCTATCCTGTAAAATAAGGCAGAACTTTACTTGGAGTAGGTATGGAGTTGTGAAATAAGGAAAGTTGAATTTTTTGCTTTAAATTGCCCTGAATATAATATCTTCTAGAACTATAGGCTGAACAGGAACCCTCAGGAAATATTCTGGTCCTGTCTCAAGAATAACATTTCACATATCTAGAATTCACTCTGAGTCTTACTTTAAAAAACCACCACACACACACACACATCCTAAAAAGGGATTGCTAAAATTCTAGTGAATGATGCAGTCTTGCCTCTCCCTTTCTCATGCCAAGAATTTCTTCCTGGTCACTAGCCCTCCAATGCCATCCCTGTGACAAACAAAGGAGCACAAAATCTATCAAGCACAAAATCTCAGGCTTTCCACGGATCCATGGCTTCTTGCATTTGCAGCGCCTCTCTAGGCACCAGGTGACTCAGTGCTGAACATTCCTCCAGGTCCCTGACACGTATCCTCACTCTTCCATCATCTTCTCATTAAAGAGAGAAAACTCAGAAGCTGGTTTGTGCAGGTTGGGAATCTAGCAAATATCTGTGGCAAATATTTGTTGTTGGTGGTTGTTTTCTTCCCCTCAATCCACTTTCTATCCACAGACTAGAGGGAGCTGCACCTGTCTTTGAGGTTAGAGAAATGAACGAGGGGCGTGGAATAGAGGCAATCATGTCACCTCAAGAAGCAGGAATAGGAAGTCTCAGTCTCAAAAGGAAAGTTTTTACGAAAAGGTAGTGAAAGATCTACCACTTTGCTTTTTCCTTTGAAAAGAAGTCAATGGTCATTTAGTGTTTAAATGAGAACAAAGACCCCAGGGGAGAAAGGTGAAGGTAAATATTTGTGCTAATGTGTCATTGCATTTTACACAATGGGACAGCCATCTTTGAAATCTGACCAGTTTCATATCTCCAGGTTGTTCTCTTTTTTTTTTTTATTTGCTCTCTTAGGTTGTCAGCCACCAAAGCTGCTGCTGAATACAAGGACACTGAGGGGCATTTGGCCAACATGACCTCAGAAATATTGACACTGCAATGAGATTATGATATCATTCAGTTTCTGCATGGCTATCGCCTCTGCCAGTAATATTCCAATGTGTCCCTCAAGGATGTGGTAAATGTTGGTTTAAGATAAAAAAGCAAAGACAAATATTAGCACGCTACATAAAAGTACTACTTCCCAGGAAAGCTGTGCTTCTTAGCACGGGCTGCCTGGATCCCATCACTAGAGAGTCTGATTTCATTGGTCTCAAGTGCAGTCTGGGCACCACGACTTTTAAAAACTCCTACAGTGATTCTAATAAGCAGCTTTGATTGAGAAACACTGCACTCATGAACTGCCAGATTATTTTGTACTTGGGACAATAATTAAAAGTGGTTTGATGAGTGTGTGCTAGATGTTAAAAGAGGGACTGCAGAGACTAGGGAAGGGTGCAATTAAAGATAAATAGCGGAAGAAGAAATGCCACCCAGCCCCAACAGAAAATCTAGTGAGGAGACAAAAGGCACAAATAACAATAACAAAAGGTGGAGACTGAGTAGTACAATCCTGCAGCCCAGAAAAAAAAAATGTCACAGGAGACCTAGCAGTTTAGTGAAAACCGGTAAGGTCACTAGACAATTCCTGCTTCATGTACTGGGACCATCATTTGAGTGTGAGTGGCACCCCTCCCCCTCCCCTTCCCATAGCCCCTAAAGGGCTGGGTGCTGTCATCAGGTGCCCTAGGGCTCTAGGGGATTTCCTTCAGAGGTGGGGATTGCCACACTGGCCCAGAGGCTCCTGGCAAGCACCCGTTTGCCAGAGCCTGGAGGAAGGTGAGCAGGGTGATGTCAGAGAAGCCTCTGGCTAAACAGCTTCAGCTTCCTGATGCCCAGGAACACCCCTTTCCTTTCCATCTCCTCAGGGGCAGGGCCTTCGGGTTTCCCACAAACTCCTTTCTTCACACTAGTGGGCAGACTGCGATCCAACCACATGGCAATGACTGACAGGTGACCACCCCTAGGGTTAACTACCTTCCCTCACATATTGAAGGAAGGGGCTCTGCTTCCAATTAAGGAACCTGAGGTCCTGGGAAAGATCTGAGAGAGTTGGGGCAGAAGTGAAAGGAATAACTTCTCTATGTCCCTAATATGCAGAAATGAGAGAGCAAGGGACAGGACAACTACTACGTAACAAGTACCAGTTAGGATGATGTGAGTTATCACTATGTGAAATATCAAGAAAAAGTGTTGATACTGATAGTCTTCTAGAATCTATAGTCAATTTCATGATAAGAAAGTTTCACTATAACCTAGGTGCTAATAATTACGTATTTTTCTATGAATAATTATCTATTTTGCTCTGAATTCTTTATCACAGGTATTTAATTCATTCCCTTAACACAATAATTATGTATATCATTAAACACATTTCACCTCTGAGTCATTTGGTTAGGAAAAAATAGCTCTATTCAGGGACGTTTAATCCTTGGACCTGTTGGTTTGGTGACAGGTTTACAACATCCAGGGAATACTATTCCCAGAAGTTTCCTCACCCTGGGGCCTTTGTCTTCTTCTGCCTTTGTCAAAATATATCCATCAGGATAAGACTTCTGACTATGATAAAATAAGAAGTCAGCAAATCCTCTCCTGAAAAACAACTATAAGATTGGGTAGAATTGCCAAAAACAACCATCTCAGGGCTCTGGAAGTGAAGCAAAGACAAATGACAAATTGAGAGAAGCATTTACTTATAAAATAGGACACACTCTGGTAAGAACAAAAGCATTCTGTGGCATTCTTGCCTGGGGCTGCTCTTGCCATCCCTCCAGCTCAGGCAGGGCAGGGCCGGCCATAAAAACCAGCAGCTTCCCTGCTAGAGAGGCCTATTTGTGCCCAGCGGGACTGTCAATAAAAGCAGCAAGCCTGGCAGGAAATCAATGGGGATGCAGTCATAGTTGGGGTGAAGAGTAGACTGGCAGGCTAACCAGACATTTAATGGGTAGATCCTGGAAATGAGAGCATGATAGAAGACCCAGATAAGACTCCAAGTTGGGTGGGATGCTCCACACACACACCAGAGAGACCCATGCGAGCCTAGTAGGAAGGAAAAGCCAGGGCCGCTTGAGAGCTGCCCCGCTTTGAACAGGCCCCAGCCGTGCACCCAGGCCTGTCAGCAGCCGGCCGAGCTCTGCTGCTGGACGCGCCGAGCACAGCCTCGGGCCACTCGCTGGCTGACCACGGAGCGATGCAGACGCAGGAGCAACCCCTAGGAAGCCAGACTCATAAAATGAAAATAAGAATTTTACAAAAACAACTCTGACATCATGGAGGAGACAGATTCTGCAGATTAAGTCCAGGCAAGTTACTAAAACAACAGCAGCGGCAAAAACAACAAAATAGCAACAACATTCAGGGGAAACTATCAGAAGAGAGTTTTACTGTGACTTATTTTCTAAAACAATAGGTTTTCTACAAAATACTACAAGACAGGCGAATGAATAACATGGTATGACCTATATTCAGGAAAATATCAGTCAACAGGAACTGTCTCTGAATGGGCTCTGATGTTGGATTTTGCACATAAAGAAATTAACCAAAATAAAGCAAAATAATAAATGTCTACAGAAAAACTGAACAGAACATGAATATCCTGTGGGACAGTATCATTCAGTCAAACGTATGTAAGCAGAGTCTCTGCAGAAGAGGACTGAAGCAGGAAAAGTAGGAGGAAATAAGGGCCACACATAGGCATTTAGTAACAAATTCTGCAAAACCAAGATAAAGAGACTATTCTAAAGGTAAATGGGTGAACACTATATAGAGGTACAACAATTAAAACGATGGCTGTCTTTTCAAGGAAAACAATGCAACCCTGCTTTTAAAAAGGGGTCTATCAACATAGAGGTCTTTATATTCAGTCGTGATATTCTTTAAAACAAAGATGAAATAAAGACATTTTCATAATGAAGCTGAGAGAATCCATCACCAGTAGGCCTATCCTGTGAGGAATGCTAAACCAAGTTCTTCAGGCTGAAGTGAAATGATACCAGTTTTTAAATTGGCAATTTGGTTCTACAGGAAGGTTTAAAAAGTGCCTGAACTGGTAAATGAGTGGGTAAATACATAATACTATTTTCCCCCTAATTTCTTTGAAAGATACACAGGGTTTGGCAAAAGTAGGTTTATAGTTATGAATCTGCGAAACAGAGGTTTTTTTGTATTATTTACTTACTAATGATTGTGTTGCTTATTTGTATTATTTGTCTTCTTAGTCCAAGTGCTCTGTGCCATTGTGACATTCTTTTGAGTTAGTAAAGCCATTGTAATAATCACAACCTGCATGTCTTTTTCCATATGAACAACTGTAAACTTATTTTTGCTCACGCCTTATGTTTAAAGTAAAAGTTGGAAACATTGTACTTTGGGGTTTGTAACATGTAGTAGCAAATTATATGACAGCAATAGCAAAAGGACAGGAAAAAAATGGAATTATAGTGTAAGCATCTTACATCATACATAGAGTGGTGTTATATTAATTCAAGTTATACTGTAGTAAATTAGGTACATGTACTATAATCCCTAGAACAACTACTGAAGAATAAAGCGAAAGGATACAGATAAAAGGAAGAGAGGACACAAAATAAAGCATTAAATATACATGTATTTGACAAAGGATGTGGATTTGGGCTAAACAAAGGACTCTTAACAATAAACTATAATTTTTGAAAAGACAAACAACCCAACACAAATGAGCAAAACACCTGAACAGACATTTCACAAAAGAAGATATCAAGATGCTCAACATTGTTAGTCGTCAGGGAAATGCAAATTAAAACCACAAGGAGATGCGTTACACACCCACTAAATGGTTAAAATTAAAAAGCCTACCCCGGCTGGCGTGGCTCAGTGGTTGAGCATCAACCTATGATCTAGGAGATCGCGGTTGGATTCCCGGTCAGGGCACATGCCCGGATTGTGGGCTCGATTCCCAGCAAAGGGTGTGGAGGCAGCAGGTGAATGACTCTCTCATCATTGATGTTTCTATCTCTCTCTCCCTTCCTCTCTCTGAAATCAATAAAAAGTATATTTTTAAAAAAGCTAAAATGTCAAATATTACTTATGATCCTGTAATTCTGCTCCCCAAAGAAATACAAACATACATCCACACAGTAAATTCTACAAGAACGTTCATTGCACCTTTATTCATGAGAGCCAAAAGCTAAATCTAGCAGGATATCCATCAACAGGAACATAGATAAATAAGTTGTGGTGCATTATACACTGGAACACAACTGAATGACAACCAAAAAGACTGTAGTATGAATGCATGCAAGAACATGGCTCAGTTTCAAGGACCAGCTGTTGAGGGAGTGGGGGGAAGTCAGACACAAAACAGTTCATACTGTGTGAGTCCATTTATGTGAATTTCAAGAACAGGCAAGCAGGCAGAGCATGAGGGTAAATCAGAACAGAGGCTGACTTTCCGGATAGGGGTAGAGGTTCCACTCGGAAGGGGCATAAGGAAATTTCCTAGATTGATGGCAATGTTCTATGTCTTAACTCAGATATATAAATTTGTCAAAATTTGTACATTTTATGGTAATTACATTTCCATGATGTAGCTACATACATCTCCATAAAAATACCAAAATACGTTATTACTTCCTTGCTGTATTTCACTGCCTATGATTTCCCCTCAAAGCTATTTAAGAGGGAAGGTACAGATTTGATACCACAAATTCTGCTCAGCTCTCGGGCCTTGAATATGCTTTACAGTTCTCAGCTGTGGTTATCCCCAAACTTATTTAAAATGAGGGGACTTTCCAACCACAAATAAAGAATCAAATTTATGATCAACCCACCGTAAGCTAACATGTTGGTGGGTGTCTGCGTACCCAGAAGGAACAAAATAAGTATCTATATTCTGCTAATCTTAGTGGAAAACCTGACATTTGTACATAACATAGGACTTGGAAGCCATAAATCTGAAACCCCCGAATTGCAAATTAACAGATTTCCATTCTTACTGAGAAATAAGAATCATGTTTACGAGTGGCACCCATAGAATTTGGAGGGGGAGGTTTTGCCTATTAATAGCTTCCCTAACAAACTTAAAAACATGTTTGTAAACCTTTTACCTCTAGACACCTATGGAACATGAGAGCCCGAGGGCTTCATAGTGACTTAAAAGGATTTTAAAACTACAAGTATTCAAATAACTAAGAAATTAACCAGTTACCCTGGTTTAAGCTTAGAACATTGTTAAAGAATTGAGCAATCTGTGGTTGCTGATGAGTTAAGAACTCAGGGACCAGGACAGAAGTGACGAGAATTTATGGTGAATTAATCATAATTCCTACAGTTTTCAGAGCAAAATCAAAGTTCTGGGTAAGATGCTGACAAAGACGAGTGAGTATGTGAGGAGAGCATCTACTTACTTCCATCCTCCTGTGGTAGCTCCCCTCACTCAAGGTTTCACTTTCCACAGTTTCAGTTGCTTAAAGTCAATCGCAGTACAAAAATATTATAGAGAAAATTCCAGAAATAAACAATTTAGAAGTTTTAAATTGCACACCATTCTGAGTCGCATGATGAAATCTTGCTCCCTCCCACCCAAGACATGCATATCCCTTTGTCCAGCATATCCACACTGTATATGCCATTCAACCTTTAGCAGCCGCCCCCGTTAACAACTTGACTTTCACGGTATGGCTGCACTTGTGTTTAAGCAGCCCTTATTTTACTTAATAACGGTCCCAAAATGCAAGAGTAATCATGCTGGCAATTCAGATATGCCAAAGAGAAGCCATGAAGTGCTTCCTTTAAGTGGGAAGTGATGTGTGTACAGGAAAAAACATTTTATATATAGGATTTGGTACTATCCAGTTTCAGGCACTCACTGGGGGCCGCAGAATGCATCCCCCATGGATAAGAGGGGACTACTGTGTTGTTAAAACCAATTTCTAGTCCAGGCCTATTTCTCGGCAATAGTTTTTAAAAGATAATGCTAGAGAATTTTGGTGTACTGGATAAAAACATTTCACCTTTAAAATAAAATAATTATCAGTGATTGGGGTAGGAGAAATTAAGCACAGGGTTAAGAAGATGGGCTAAAAAACTGATATATCCAGGTTCAAATTTTAGGTCTGCCCTCTGTGTGACCTGATGCATGCAGGTTACTCAGCCTTCTGTTTCTGGATTCCCTGATTTGCAAAGTAGGAACAATAATAATTTCACAAGAACATTGCAAATGTTAAATGCAATGATATATAGTGCTGAAATAACCATTAAGGCTCCTGCCCAGGGCGCTATGTTAGCAAACAGGAACTCAGATGACTTTCCTGTCCCTGTCAATGCCCTGCTTGACTAGAAACATAGTGTACTCAGTCACCCTACCCCAAACACGAAGCCAGTTCTGGGCCTCTCAACCCAAGCAAGGTTGATTACGTGGCCCCAGCCACATTATATATATATTTTTTAAAATATAAAATATATTTTATATTTTTCTCTCCCTTTATTTTTTATCCTATAAAAGCTTCCTCATTTCTGCCTCCATTTTGCAGGTTTCCAAAAGGAGACGGCTGCTCCAGGAAATGTTAAGTCAAGTTTGTATCACCTAAATTGTCTTCTTTAATCATTTTTAATATATAAAGTACTTAGAATAGCTAGTGACAAGTAATAATTTTTCAGTAAATGATAGCTATTATTATGGTGTCCTTTTATAATTCTCAGAAATAATAAAAAAGTAATTTAGGGATAAAACGTTATCAATGTTCAGTCTTTATCCCAAAGAATTTAAACTATTGTACTTTTTATATCATATACATAGAGTTGTCATATGTTTAGCTGAGAAAAAGAATTCCTAAGCCATGTGATAAAAGTAAACCCATTCTTTTTTACCCTTTACAGTTACCATTCTATAGCTATTCATAAGGGAGCATTTCCTGCTCATTAAAAAAATCGGTCGTCATTATGTCCCGCCTTGAAAGAAACTGGTGATGACAGGAGGGAAATGATATGCACTTCTGCTATACCTGGCTGGTTAGTTCACAGCTCGCCTCTGTGGTTTGACTGGTGATAAAGTTAGATTTTTCATAGCAAGGCGAGTTCTAAGGATTCTTTATAAGAAGATTGTTGTTGTTTTATTCCTGGAACATGGAGAAAAGCTGTGGCAGATGTCCAGGGGCTTTTTTACTCTATCAAGTCCTGATATATTTTAACTGTTTCAAAAGAATCTGTGGTAGGGCAGGTTCCCCAGGGAACAGACTCTGAGTCTGAAATTGCATGCAAGAGTTTTTTGGGGGGATGGCTGTTCTGATTGGGCCAAGACAGAGGCTGGCTGTGATGTGTGCACAACAGAGGCCTCAGCTAATCCTCCTGCCTTGGAGCAGGAGGACCAGCCATTGGGAGGGGGCTGTCCCTTCGGAGGGTGCATGACCTTGGGCAGGCAGAGCTGATGCCCGAGGGCGACACCTGGAGGATAATTGACTATGAGTGTCAGCTGCCACACTTCCGTCAGCTGGGACAATGAGTACCTGAGCCCTGCGTGGGATCCCAGTGGAGCATCACTGCGGCACCCACAGCCTCAGAGACAGAGCCTCGCCTGGCGCTGACCAATGACTAAATGGCCGCAGCTGTCGATTTCACATAAATACCAAATTAAATTAAAGCAACAGTTGTTGCTGTTCTTGTTGCTGCTATTTTTAGCTTATCTTTGACTCTCTGGAAGATTTGAACTTCCACTCCCTAAACTAGGCTTTTTCTTTCTTTCTTTTTCTTTTTTTTTTAAATCATGGATCCTTGTTGCTATTTAGAATGGACCAGAAGGGCAATCCTGCATCTGAAGGAGAATGCATTTTCCTATCAGAGAGATCCCCACACTGCTACTTTGGGCTTGATATGGTCCTGTTTAGGATAAGGCCCTGAAGTAGAGAAACTATGATCTCAGGGTTTGGATTTTAAATTAAAGCTCTGTTTGTTGCTACAGCTGAGAGCGATTTGTATGTGTGTCGGGGAGGGGAGGGAAAATTGAATTTATTGCCATTATGGGCAAAATATACTGGTTTCTGTCCCTGAACTGAAATTTAACAAATACATCTTTACATATTACGGAAGCCACAGGCTGATGTGTGGCCTGTGGAACGAAGCCCGGGAGGGCGGCTCGCGGGGCTGCGAGGCGGAGAGGTCGGAACAGAACGTCCCGCTGGTATGTGAGGCCGCTGCCCAAGCAGCGGGCAGATGGCTGCTTTCTTCCAGAAAACAGCTGCTTTGGAATTTCTGTGGTTAGGTTTTGGGGGGAAAGCTGATAAAGTGAGGAAGATATACATGATAAAGTGAAGAGGGAAAAAAAGAAAGAGGAAGATTAATGAGAGAGAGAAAGAATGAAGGAAATAATTACATTTTCCCTTTGTGTGGTCAATAACCAGACACACTTTAACTCAAAGAAAGGGAGAGGAGGGCAGCAGAGAATGGCTGCTCCCTCACACCACAGCCTCTGCCCCGCTGGCCAACTGAGTTTGATGAGATGCAATGATGATGATGATGATGGTGATGGGAGAAGTGAAAAGGGGTGAAGCAAAGAAGGAGCAGGAGGTAACAAAAGAGAGGGAGATAAAAACCAAAGCCATAGCTGAAGTAGGACGGATGCCTCATGAGTCCATGGACTTGCCTCAAGATCTTTTCCGTTGGAAAAGTTTTTTTGAAATTTTGCAAATCTCGCCTGAAGTGCTTTGAAGAAATGAACACTCAAAGCGAAAGCATCTGGTTTAGTAGGAAAAAGATGGGGCTTGCAGTGAGAAGATGTTTCCTGTCACATCTTGGCCACTTACTAGCCGATTCGTTCTGGTTTCATCATTAATCTCGCCGATCCCTGTCTATGAAATGGAGCACAAAGAGTTAACATAAAAATCAAGAAATAAATATGAATGACAGTGTTTTGCATCCTATTCGACACTAAACAAATCTAATACCAGAATTTTTAGAGATAATGCATTTGTGTGGTTAATTCTCTGAATCAGAAAATAAAGAATTCTGATACTTTTTCTTTTTTGTTTGGCTTTGTTGCACACCACCTGAAGAAATTTTAAATTTCTTTCATCTCTGAGTCAATAAGATGACATTTTCTCTCTTAGGCATGAAGCAGTGATGGACATTCATTTAAAAATGGAGAGGTGACTGGTGAACTTTAAAGTTCATATAAAGCCAGCATTTACTAAATTCAAGTTGTCTTTACATTTTATGCTGATAAAACTACACCTCCTTTGGAAATCTCTATCAAAAAGTGTGTTTATTTTCAAAATATAACCATCTTAATGTTCCCAAGGATGACTCTACAACAGTGCAAGATACGATTATCTGCTTTTGAATCACCAAAGATTCATTAAGGACAGCTTTGTGATTGTGGCAAATATATTTGGATTATTTCAACTCTTTCAGAACGATTATCTGTAGATATGTGAACTTCATTTAAGCCAAAGATCCCATTCCTTACCACATGAGATAGCTAGGATTTTCCTGTAGCCACTGATTTCTGGAGCAAAATAGAGCCCAAACCCGTAGACATATGCACATTTTCATTTGCCTTTCAGCTGAGCTTTCCCTCCTCAGATTTTATCACCTGCACGTAAGTGGTCACATTTTTGCATTCACGTGTGTGGGCACACATCGTCCATACTCCTCCATCTCCCGTCTTTGCTTCTGCATTCAAATCTCTCCCATATCCAGAATGCAGTACCCATATGTTGACATAGTTAAGTGGTTAACCCCAAAACTTCTCAATCTTCCTCCTCCTCTCCCCTGGATTCATTTGCTATTTTTGGAAGACCTTTAAGAAAGGTATCCCGCCTCCTCAAAGGTAACAGGCAGATAATGAACATAACCCAAAAAAAGGCAAAAATCTTCCTCACAAGGACCCATGAAAAACAAGAATGACATCTGGATTCCATAAGGTAGATTTCTCATTTACTGCTAAAATGATTCCTGATTTTTCTGTTGCAGAACCATAAAGCAAA
Source organism: Miniopterus schreibersii (assembly GCF_964146895.1). NCBI lineage: Eukaryota > Metazoa > Chordata > Mammalia > Chiroptera > Miniopteridae > Miniopterus > Miniopterus schreibersii. The sequence continues at coordinate 141,904,208 of NC_138101.1, forward strand.
AGAGGCTGTTAAAACCCACCCATGCTTCAGAACAACTCAGTTTGATTTAGATCAATGCTTAACCTGCTTTCAGTGAAATGTTACCAAGTGCAGGAGGTTTGATATCCCCAGGGCTGAAATTCAGGGTAATGATTAAGTTATAGTCACCATTAATCACAAAAGGGCGCTTCTCTCCATATGGAATAGACTCCAAGAAATTTTCATTTTCATTTTCAAGCTCTATGAATTATACTTAGAATAAAAGAAAACGAACATTCTAAGATTCCCAGTAATCTGAAAAGTCTGTTTATGTGACAGCATAAAGAATGATGGAAGCTTTGTTCCCCTCCCAGGGCTCTGCTCATTTTCAGTCAATGCTTATGGTTTGTGATGTCTGAGGAATTCAAGGCATCGCCCTGAGACGGTGATCTGCGCCTGGCCCTGCATTTCAGAAGCTGATCCGACGCACACCAGCATATTTTGCTGTTAGGTAAGGTGTGGTGAGGGCACCTTGGAGTTACTCCGCCAGTAGTTGATGTCTCTGGGGAATGAGCATCCTAGGGCAGGAAATTCTTCCCTGCTCCTGGGCGGGTGTTTAGGCTGTTGCCTCAGGTGAAATGTTTGCTCTTCCTCCTGTAGTTCTCAGTGTATTCAAATACTTTGTCCCCTTCAAATGCCACCTCCTCCCTAGGCTTCTTCCTCATTCCCCACAATCAGGCTGAACTGTTTGTTTCTCTGCGCTCACTGCGATGTACTATTTGTCCCTCTATTTTGCACCTGTCTATCCTTCCTTTTCTTATAGTTAGTTAATCTCATATCTATGTTTCCTTGTCTCCAACAGAAATGCCTGAGTGCTTCTGAGTGTCCCAGATAAAGTGGGATAAACTGAAGTAAGACTTGGTTTAAACCAAATTATTTTGGCTCTGATAGCTAAGCTATGTTTTGTCCAAGAAGATTTTTAAAAAAACACCTCTAGTCCAGCACCTCTCTTTTGATTTCACATCCAGAATTTTACAGGGAAACATTTTTGTTTTCATGTCTCCTGAGCTTGTTTTGTCCTCATGCTGTACCAGGGATGTTGCAGAGGTCAAAAATATAAAGCGCTGAGAATAGCCCATAGCTCAGGAAATCAAACAGATTCCACTATACATCTCGGAAAGGCAGAGGCAAGACCATCCCAGAAGGACATTGATTTAGGGATGCTTGTTTTATTCCAGTCCCCTGGCTACCACGGAGAAAAGTATCCTACACCCCACACCCCCACAATGAACTCTTCCTACAAGTATCAGACCAACTCTTGCTCCCAAATCAATTCTTCATAAAAGCAGGCTCCGATCCACCTAAAAGAAACAGTGCCCAGAGGATAAACACACCACAAACAGTACTTGCTTTACTTTGAATATAACAAATGTAGGGCCATGCAAAAGTTAGGGCGCAAAAAGGAGCAGAGGCCAACCTGCCACCATCTCCCCCTCACTCATGTCCCCAAGATTCTTACTTTTCCCCAAATGTTCTCAAACAGCTAATTCATTGGTAATCCTAAAAGTAAAGATTAAGACATTTTCCATGGAATTGGTTCATGAGAGGTGTTATTCTTATTTGTGTGGTCACTGGCTCTATAGTTATCCTACGGCAAGTGGGTGAGTCGAGGATACATCAGGGCCGAAGACCCAAGCTGAGATGCACCTTCCCTAGAGACAAACTACATTATTTTTCTTAAAATTGTTTTTAGCACATTACACAGTTTTAATTCAACTCTTAACCTTCAGTGCTTTTGTCCTCAAGATAAAGGTGATGAGATGGCTAATTTGGTAGCAGTGAGGCGGTATTTGGACTTTGCCCAGGTAGAAAACCGAAACTCTCTTTTCCAGTCCTGCTTACACAGTCCAGTTTTCTAGGATAATGGGAAAGAGAAAAGCAAAGGATGAGTTAATTCTTGAGACCATTCAGGAAAAAATCCCTGATGTGGTGCACTGTTTAGAATTATTCAAATACCTGAAACCTGCAACCCTAGGCAAGGACGCATGGGAAAAGCACAGGAGACTTGGGGTCCTTTGTTACCTGCCAGCACAGCTGCCTTCTGAAGGGACAAGGCCTATGACCAGGTAATGCCGAGGCTGCGGGGCCCGGTGTGATGGGCGAGAGAGGAGGAGTCTTTAATAAACAGGGATCCTGAGGAGAGCTGTCTCACTCGGAAAGGGAACTGGGGCACGGGGAATGCAAACTGTAAGGCTCACAGTCTGAGCAACTTGGCCTGTTTCACTTCCTACTGCTTCCCTCCCATCGCCTCCTGTTTCAGAGGCTTAACTGTGTGTCAGGACACGGCCAGAAAGAACTGAGAATGCAGTGCAGGGAGAATCTGCCATCCTGCAAACTATACTAAGTTTCTTCTTTTTTTCTGAAGTCCTTAAGAACACATGAAGAACATGTTTCACTTCATTATCTGTTTTGTTGTCAGAAGTGCTTGCAATGATCAGAAGCGTAAAGGTCCCTTCCCCTTTAAAAAGCCATGTGGTAGAACAACAGCTGCATTTTTTATGTAGGCAAATCAGTCAGGAGTGAATGACTTAGGGACAGTACAAGACACACAGAGTGGTGTTCTGAATATCCCCTTTGAGGGCAGTTGAAGGCCAGAGAAGAAAGAAATGAGGAGCTAGAAAACCTGAGGCTTCAGATGGCACGGGGGATAGGTCGAGGGGAGAAATCTTCTGATTACTTAAGAATATATTTATAGCTTCCACTAAATAGCAGAAGAAATTAATATCTATTCTTTAAATAGTCACTTAATACAAGATAACAATCATTGTGCCAGAAGATCAGAAAATAGCCAGGGGAACCCATAGTATCGTGTGTGTGTGTGTGTGTGTGAGAGAGAGAGAGAGAGAGAGAGAGAGAGAGAGAGAGAGAGAGAGAGAGAGAGGGAGAGGGAGAGGGAGACAGAGAGACAGAGAGAGAGAGAGGGAGAGAGAGAGAGAGAGACTAAAGCAGAGATCAACATAGATCACTGAAATAACAAATTATTTATTTCAATGTCTGAGTGGTTTATGTAACCCCCATTCCAAAGCACCTCTTAACATTTATCTTACTGGATGAGTCCATGATTGATTAGGAGTAAGGTTAACAAATAGATTTGTTATAGTCAAAATCGTTGATTACAATGAAGCCTCCTAAGCACACACTGCAGGATGGCGCTCAGAAAGGGAGAGGGAGAGAGAAGGGACTGGGGAAGGGGTCTGGGAGGGCCCGGGCCATCAGGCTCAGCTCATACCCCACTCCCGTCTTTGAGAGCAGAGTGCTGGTTACCTTGAGACACAAGTCCTGTTCTGCAACAGCCTTTGTCATCTCCATGGTCTTTATGATCCCCAGCACATTACTCATGGTTCCAGGAAATTTACCTCCTACTCTATGGTAATTTATCTCTCCACTTACAGAAGGGACAAAAAATCACCTGCTCTTTCTTGTCCTTAATGGAGATTTTCCTCCTCTTTGTTTAGTCAAATTCAAGTTTCCTGCTTCAAAGAGAAGGGAGAGGGTGTGTGTGTGTGTGTGTGTGTGTGTGTGTGTCTGTATTACATTGCAAGCCGAGGTTCGACTGGCTTTGCAATGGAGCTTGTTTTAAACTGGCCACACCACTGACTAATGCCAATGTTGAGACATCCTCTAAGGCCAACTCTAGGGTAAATATGGAACATTTGACATGTATACCCTGTGGAGGATTACAAATGTCTGCTAGAACCTGAGAAAAATGTTTGTAGAGGGTAAATCACTTCATAGGTAAAGAGCACATCTGAATGAGACTAAATACTGAAAAGATGTCAGATCACCCAAAATTAATTTAACATAGTAAATGTGATTTCAATCAAAATACCAAAGGAAATTTCTTTGTTGTTTTTAATATTTGACTTGACAAAATTATTCTAAAATTTGCCTGGGAGAATGAACTATATAGCATTTCCAATTTTTTTAAAATAACAAAATAAAGATGAAAGTAATAGCAAGTAGAGAGAATTCATTCATGTCATTAAGGCATATTATAAAACAAAAATAATAGTAAAACAGACAAACAGAACAGAATATAAAGTTCAGAAACAAATGTAAATGCATAGAAGATATGGTATATAAAAGAGTCTTATGCCAAATTATTAAAGGAATAATGCATTATGTAGGTACTTGCAAAATAGAAAGGAGAATGTTAATTTCTTCCCTGATAATATTTACCAAATTAAATTCCATGAGTACTCAAGAAGGAAATATGAATAATAGCACCATTTTTAAAATCTGGTAGAAAGTATTATCCACACATTTCTGATCATGGGGCATGGAAGTTCTGACAAAGCAAATATTTAAGGGTAGAGTCAGTAAAAATCATACCAATAGGTTTGACAACCTAAAAGGCAAAATTCTGAAAGTCCAAAATTCCATCAACAAAGTTAAAAACAAATGGAAAATTCACACATGCAAAAAGTATAATGTAGAAGAAATTCATGGCAAAAAAAAAAAAAAAAAAGGATTGAGTTATTTAATTATATAGCACTTAGCAATCAGCAACAAAGCCAACAGAAAAAAAGACCTAAAAATCTGCTGAATTTAATAAATAACACAGAAAATTAAAAGGGACCAAGTAACAGATGAATTCTTATCCTTCCTAATAATAGATATGAATTTAAACAATAAAGTACCATATTTACCTACCAAATTGGCCATGATTGAAACAAAGTATGCTGACAGGTGCAGGGAAATGGGGGCTTTAATCGCTACTGGAAAAAAATGCAAGTGTTTCCTACTTTCTAGAAGGCTAGAATGACAACATATATATCCCAAGCCTTAAAAATGTGCATACTCTTTTTACCACAAACCTCTAAAAAATTATTCAGTGATATTTTCTAAGATTTATATAGTGGATATTAATCACATGTTATTTATACTTCAAAAAATGGAAAACAGCCCTGGCTGGGTGGCTCAGTTGGTCGGAGCATTGTTCCATGCACCAAAAAATAAAGAAAGTTGTGGGTTCCATTCTCAGTCAGGGCAGGATTGATCCCCGGTTAGGGCGTGTACAGGAGACAACTGATCAATGTCTCTCTTTCTCAAAAAATCAATAAAGACATATCCTTTATTAAGGATTTAAAAAAAAAAGGAAAACAATACTAAAAAATAAGTCCATATTATAAAACCACTTAAAATGACGCCATAGACTAATAGTGATGTGGAAAAATGTACATAATATATGGTTGAGCACAGAAAGCATATTTTAAAATAGTATGGTTTTGATTTTGTAGAATCACACACACACGTACACACACACACACTGTGCACATGTGCACACACATACACACACAAACTAGAAACTAGAAGGATATACCTCAGAATGCTACCCGTTGTTATCTTTGAATGGTGGGTAGGGTTCCAAGTAATTTTTATTCTCTTCCTTAGGCTTTTTTGTGTTAATAAAAGCGAAATGATTTTATATAAATTTAAAATGACTCAACTTTTTAATTGAAGAAAATGTTATTAGAATAATGACGACAAAGAGGAAGGTAATTAAAATGAATCAAGTTATCTTTACTCTAAAGAGGCATCTTTCTGCAAGGATAAAAAATGTTCCTACAATTCTTTAACCAAATCCTTCTTAAGTTTGAGCACTAAAATGCAGTTGGTTGGAAATAGTTGCTGGCAATCTTTGATTTTAATTCAGTTCCTGGAAATCTGCACTTTAACAGCTGGGAAAACAGACAACTGTATATCAGTGGATTCACTTTGTCTTATGAGTCTGTGCCTAAATCGCTCATATTTAGCTATTGGAACATTGTTGGTATGAGCAGAGGAAGGTTTAGAATTTAACAATGTCAACAGTATTTTTTTTTTAATTCTCTAATTTATCTTCCCCAAAGGAGACTGGAGGGGGGTGCTAAACTGTGGTGGCTCCAGGGCATTTTCTATAACTAGACACATATAACTCTCCTGGCATGAAATGGGTATTTAATCCATTTTCCTTCCCTGTGCTTTTAGTCTACTGCAGTATTCAGCCCTGGAAGCATTTCTAAAGCTAGTTGTCAGCAATGGCACCAGACTTAGACTGGAATGGAATGGCCTGTAGGGGAGTAAAGCAGAGGCTCTCAACTCCCTACTACTCATCCACATTGGAAAAGATCAGGAAATACCCCCAGAGACCCCCAGGCTTCTTTGAGAGCCATGTCACCTTGGGCAGGCCACTTAAATCCCCCTTGCTGCAATTTTTCATCTGAGAAACAGAGATAATAGTGCCAACTTCGGAGGTTCCGATGAGGAATAAATTTTACAAAAAGGATGCAAAATGCTTCTGTGGGGAAAAGCCATACAGTGTCCTTCCATTTCATTAATGTGACTCTGAAAAGCCACTGGTGTTAGAAGAATAAGATTTGAGAGTCTTCGTTCCAGCAAGGTGTCACCAGCACCCTCACGGGTTAGAGAGCTGGGAGTGACTTCTCCTTGACATTTGCAGACAGTGGATGGTAGTGACAAAGGGCATAAGAAAAGAATGCTTCTTACAGATAACAAGATCTAATGTAAATTGAAAAGAAAAACCATGTCTCTGTTCTAAGCCCTTTAAAGTTCACTATTCCAGAGTAACCATTCATGGCAGGAAAACAGTTCAACTGTGTTATTCAAATGTGCCACCAGCAAAATGTTGTGTTTCTCCTTCAGTCACATTCCTGGTAGGTCTCCCTCCTCCTACACTTGCCTTCTCTCCTGCGATTCTGCCCTCCCTCTTTCCTCCCCCTGCTCATTCACTATTGACTCACTACACACCTTCATATTTCTGCAGAGTTAGCTATAGGTTCAGTTAAAATGAGAATTATAAACTAAAATAAAAACTCCACGGAAGAAAATAAGTGAGGAGGAGGAGTGTCGCTAGGGAGATGAGCCCCGAGCTTCCTGTGTTGGGCCTGAGCCAGTGGCCAACTGGAGGCTCTAGGATGTATTCATTAAATTCACACCTTGTCACCCTAGGAGGTTGTTAGCATATGTTTGATCAGTTCATCTAAAATACTAAATCGCTGGGGTTAAAATTGCCTGCTATCTATGTGAACTAAAAGGGAAATTTTATGAGATCAGGCTAATTGTTGTTCTGAATGGCTATCACCAAAAAATACAGTTACCCCTACTCCACATGCATTCTTTCACTACCATTTTTCCAAGGAAATGAGAAGAATCAAAATCCACCCATCTGCTTCTTTCAAGTAAGTTAAACGCAGCCACATTTATTATCCATGCAGCTCTGGCCTAGTCAACAAGAGGGATATATAAAGAACAGGGCTCAAAGCGTGGGCTTTGCAGTTTGGTTTTGGACACTAGCTCCATCATTTACTAGATGTATTAGATTCCTAGGATTGCTGTAACAAGTGACCACAAACAGGGTAAGTTAAAACAACATAAATTATTTTCTCACAGTTCTGAAGGCCAGAAGTTTGAAATCAAAGTGTTGGCAGGGATGGTCGTTCTGGAGCCTCTGAGGGAGAATCCATTCCAGACCGCTCTTCTATCTTCTGGCGGCGGCCAGCAGCCTTTGTCATTCCTTGGCTTATAGATGCATCACTCCAATCACTGCCTCCATCCTAACATGGCCTTCCCTGCATGTCATAAGTCTCCCCCTCCTTTCTTCTGTAAGGAGACCAGTCACTGAGTTTAAGGCAGACCATAAATCCAGGATGACCTCATCTCAAGATTCTTAACTTTGTTACATCTACAAATGCCCTATTTCTAAATAAAGTCACATTTACAAGTGCCAAAAATTAGAACTTGGACATACCTTTTTGGGACCACTATTCTCCCTATACACCAGCTGTGTGACTTTGGGCAAGTTATATCACCTTTAAGCCTCAATTTCTTTATCTATAATGTGGAAATACTAATAATAATGGTAGAATTATAATCAAGATTAAATAAGGTAATGTATATAAAGTGCTTGGTATATCACTCGGTTTATGGTAAACAATACTTGTCAGCTGCTGATGTTAACGGCACTGTCGTTTTCTCACTACTAAGCCCCCTGCAGCATTCGGAGGTAACAGAGCACAAATCCCTTCCCCAAGCGTCTTATACTCCAGGAAAGGATGGACACACACTGACTCCAGATCTGCCTTTAGCTTCGTAACTCACAAAGGTCCTAATACAGTGGTACCTCGGTTTTCGACCGTCTGTTGGTGAACATCTCGGTTTACAAAACGCCGTAAAGCTGGAAGGAAACGCTTCGGTTCCCGAACCGCCCCGGGAGGCGGACACGCCCGCGGCTGCGGCTGACGGCAGGGCCCCGAGGCCCAGCCGCCGGCTGCCGGTCCCTCGTTTCCGACGTTTCAGAGCCCGGCCTCCCGGAACCGATCACAATAGAAAACCGAGGGACCGCTGTATTATCAAGCATGTGGCTGCTGAGCTCCCGAGATTACAGGGGACAGACTACACAGGAGGATTCCTGAGGTGCTGATATAAGAGTGGCTTCTTTTCTACTTCAGAATCAGCATGCTCTCCTATACTCGCTTCTAGAACTTACCAAGGGAACCGCAAGTAAAAAAGATGCTGTTCAGCAATTTCTGAGAAGATGCGCATCCTGAGGTTTCCCACACTGATAAGTGAAGCCTCACTTAAAACCCCAGGCCAGAAGGGCCACCTGTGTGACACTACAGAGCGGCAGCAGGCAAAATCTTTCCAATAATCTTCCCCACTCACTCTTGTTTCCTATGGCTCTTCTGTACTTTGACACATTAGAATACATGAAGGTTGAAGCTAAAGACTATATGTATGACTCATTCTCTCACTGTCAACCACCACCAGAAGTCAGCTTTGTCACAATGAGAATGCATTTCGAAGGAACCTATGAGTACCAAGTGAAGTATTAATGAGTAGAACACCTACCAGAGCAATGTATTAAGCATCCTGAAAGAACAAAACACAAATGAGAAGAACTGAGTTCAGCAAATAATTCTCACCACATCATGTTTCTTAGTCATTGGGGAAAAAAATCTGTAATTATTCTTAATTGAATTTCTCTCTTTTTAAAAAAAAAATATATCTTTATTGATCTCAGAGAGAGGGAAGGAGAGGGAGAGAGAGAGATAGAAACATCAATGATGAGAGAGTCATTGATCGAGCCCGCAACCTGGACATATGCCCTGACCAGGAATCGAACCCTCATCTCCTGGATCCCAGGTCGAAGCTCAACTGCTGAGCCACGCCCAGCCGGGCTGAATTTCTTTCTTAGTTCTATATTTAGTTCATTTATTTACGGAACAAAATACCTAGCAGAAAAGTAGAAGTTTCACCCAAATAATTGAACAAGATATATACCCCCAAATAACTGTTTAAAAGAGTGGCAAACTTTCATTTCATTTACCAGCTAGTTTCATATATTTAGTCAAAACAGTCAAACAGATTTGTGCATAGGCATGACATTTAACATACACATGTTCATTTTATTCCAAACCTTTGAGGATTAATTTAAATGAACCCTAGTGAAAAGGGTAAAAACACAAGCTTGGCAATATAAGGAATTTAAACTGGGTGAAGGGGAAGGTTTTTTCATTTGTTTGTTTTTTAGTTCTTAAAAAAGAACAACATACAAGGAGATTCTGCTGCCACACTGTGAGCTTTGGAAATTTTCAAAGTGAAAAGATCTAAGGAGGTTTTTACTAAAATAAAATATTTTAAAGCCTAAGATCCAAGGATGTGAAGACTAGAGAAAACATATGCTATTTGCTTTGTTTGGGTTTAACTACATATTTTTTTCTGAAATCTGCTCTATTTGGAGCTGACAAGGTAACTGACTGGGCCTATGGGTCTGGTGGTTACACGATCCTATGTAAAATGCATATGGCAAGAGAAATGATTCCCCATATGCCCTGACTTGCATCCTCCCCTGTGCTCTCTGCAGAAAGGGGTCATTTTGTCCAACTCTGTGCTCAGTGGCAAAACTATTTGCTGAACTATCCCAAAGCACAGAGCCTGGACTATTGATGAACTGACAACTCAAAGGGGTCAAACAAATGATTTTGTGTTTTTACCCCCAGGGAAAAGAAAACTGATGCTGGAATTCAGATGGCCCCATTATGGAAACTGACATCTAAGACGGTACTAGAATGAGTGGTTCAACCCCGCAGTGACAGATCAAGAAATACAAGGGGAAATGATACTCCGGGGTCCAAATACACAGCCAGAAATGGGCTTGTCACAACTTATTTGTGTGAGGCCAGAGCTTTGCCCTGGTACTTAAATAGAAACAAAGCCTGGCCCTATGCTTCCTTTTTGAAAGTCACCCCAGCTCTGCAAACATGGTTGTCTAATGCTAAACTTTCTTCTAGAAAATGAAGTGGGAAAGAATCACTGCACTGGTTTCTAATGAAATGCTAAACATACTTCCTGAACCAACCAAAGCTGCATTCAGCATCTAAAACATTCAGAAAATAAAAACGAAGCTATATGACATACTGTTCCAAGGTGTTGGCCTTTTGGAAATCTTGGAGGATAACATCATAAGAATCAAAGACAGAAGCACATGTACTATCCACCCCCCTTTTTACTTAACTAGAGTTAGAAACTCCTTCCAGAATCTTTGAAGCGGGCAAAATAAAGTGGATCTACTCTTTCAAGGATCTGAGGTCTGTCAGAAGGGCAGAAAATCATGGATGATCATGGCACAGATGTTTGTCCACGTCTTACCACACTCAAATGCCCTGCTAGGTTTGAGTTTGGAGTATGAACATTAATCACACTCTCCATGAAATTCAGTAGTCGCCTTATCCATGGGGGGTATGTTTCAAGATCCTCAGTGGATGCCTGAAATTGTAGTATCGACCCCTATTTATACAGTATTCCCTCACTTGACTTCGTCGATAGGTTCTTGGAAACTGTGGCTTCAAGCAAAACCATGTGTAATTAAACCAAATTTACCACAAGCTAATTGATACAAACAAGAGTTCATTTTCTACAGCATATTTCTGGTGTCACCAAACTTCTAAATAAAGACCTGCAAACACTTCTAATATTAAACTGAAATAAATATAAACTATACAGACGTTGAAGCTTAATAAAATCAAGTGAGATAATTATTTTCTAACCAGCTTATTCCATTTCAGGGCTGCAGGCGGCCGCAGCCTATCCCAGCAGCTCAGAGCACCAGCTGGACCCACCCTAGACGGCGCCCTCACGCTCACACCCACGCTCAGCCCAGGACCCTTTGGCCGGGCCTGTTGGCCCCTCACGCACACCCTTAGCGTGTGGAGAAACCTGCATACCCAGAGACAACCCACGCAGACATGGGGAGAACTCGCAAATGCCACGCAGACACTGGCCCGAGCCCGGCATCGATTTTTCTCTTTAACGTGATAACAAAACAATGTTGAATGAAAGGACATTATTCAAGGACCTGCTGTACTATGTGTTTTCCTATACATATCCAGCTATAATAAAGTTTAATTTACATATTAGGCTAATTAAGATATTTATAATTAATAATAAAATAGAGTACAACAATATGCTGTAAAAAAAGTTAGATGGAGTTTCTTTCAAAATATCTTACTGTATTGCATCTTATACCTTCTCATTGAAAGGAAGCACTTGACAGCTTCTCCCTGGCATATCCATATTGCCAACATGACTCCTCTTGTGCTTTGGGGCCATTATTAAGTAAAATAAGGGATACCTGAACACAAGCACTGCGGTACCGAGACAGTGGCTATGACAACCGAGCAGGCCACTAAGTAGTTAAATAGCATATACAGCGTGGAGATGCTGGACAAAAGGGTAACTCACGACCTGGGTGGCAGGATAAAGCAAGGCAGTGTGAGATTTCATCACGTTATTCAGAAAAGCGCACAATTTAAAACTTACAAACTATTTACTTCTGGAATTTTCCATTTAATATCTTTGGACTATGGTTGACCTTGGATAACTGAAACCACACAAAGTGAAAGCGTGAATAAGGGAGGGTTACTGTACTGCCATCAAGAGCACTTCATGAGCGTCCACGCTGAACTTCAGAAGATCACGGGTTTGCCACAAGCCCCTGTATCACCCTGAAAAGTGTAACATCTTAGCGGTAGAAAGTCAAGGCCACCTGTGCATCTGTCCGTTTCTCAGACTCACTGTCACCAGAGAGGTCTTTTTGGCCTTTCCTCCACTGCCTCCAGAAAGGGTAAAATTATAGGCATGTATTCTTATAGGGATCCTGAAAGTTTAGGTTGAAAAAGAATTCTAAGTGAAATGAAATTAGAGGACATCTTAGAAAGAGTGGAGGGCATAAAATTCTCCACTACCAGTGATTTAAACCTTTCCAGGGATCAGCGAAGCCCCAAATGAAATCTAAATTCAAGGCGACTTGACAATTCCATTTTTAAAATGTGATAGTTTACAACTTTGGTCGCACAGAGCACATGCCTTTCTATTTTGAGGACTCTTTGGAAGAGAAGAGAGTGACACAAAATGCAAAATGGACAAGGAATGAAAATTACTTTGGACACTGAATTTTGGACATCCAAAGCCAGGAGGTGCCAGGCTCTGACACTCTATATTTCTTTCTTTGATCTGACTCTTCAAACTTGATTCATGTACTGGCAGACTTCCCTAGTGTCCCTGGTAAGCTTCAAAGTAAACCACTGGTTGGCCCGGTATCTCTACATTGGCTTTCCCCCATTGTATTAATGTATGAAAAGGGAAAAAAGGAAAAGAAAAGAAAATTCAGTGGGCATTTTACATGTGTTTTTCATATTGCCGCTTAGTCACTTGGTCTGAAGGTAAATCAAAGAGGAATCAGGAGTTAAAGTGCTTGGGGTTGGGGTGAGAGCTTCAGACTCCTATAAGCCAACGTTAGTGTGTAGAGCATTTAATATAATTCTGGAACATCTGCAGGGCAGCTGTCTTATGTAGACCAGGTTCTCAATAATCCTTCATTACACAGAATGAGAAACAGATACATGAGAGTGAGTGGGGTGTGTATGTGTGTGTCTGTGTGTGAAACTTGTAGGAAATCTAATTGATGTGGCTTAAATTGAAAACAATCACAAATAATTTGAACCTGTTTCAAAAATATGATTATAAATACTCACCAGAGATATGCTGAGTAATTATTGAATTAGTGACAGCAGAATGTTTGTTTTTCTCCATATATGTTGAATAATAGAAATTCAGTCAATTATCTTCAAGGCAAGATAAAGTAACTGTGTGATTCGGGTATCCAACCAAGTTGGAAAAGCATGGCTTACCTGAAGGATGAGCTTTCTGCTTGGCTGCTCGGGGGCATGTAGACACCGCTGCTTATCTTCTCTCTCTCAGTCTTGCTCTCTCTGTGAGCAGAGACTCACCAGTCTTGTGCTTTCACCCTAGGTTCCAGCTGGAAGCCGTAGAACTCTGCTGCTTCTCCTGATTCTGTCTCTCCTGCTGACCACACAGCAGGGACAGTGCCCCCAAAACGCCCACCCTCTGCTTTTAGAATTTAACTGTGTTCTGTGGGCACTTTCTATGAGACATTAATTCTTACTGCATGAGAAGAGTCTAATAAATGTAGGAAATATCGAGTTAAATAGGATTCATTAATGCGGGACTTCTCAAAGCCTTTAATTTGCCAATGTGTAGTATGCATCCAGAAGGGATAAAGCAGGTTTGGTCCAGTTGGATCTGTCCCTGGGGTTCAGACAACATTTTAAAAACTCATAAAATTATCTTGTGTTTATTTTTTTTCTACCACTCAAAATATTTGAAAGTTTGAGTCAGCCCTCCATAATAATGGAGAAGTGTTTTACTCACCTCTGCAGAGCATCCTTTATCTTCTACTTAAAGGACACTATAGAAAAATGTGAAGGAAATAGTTCACCTACTTTTGAGGAATCTAAAATATTAATACCCAAGCTATTTCTGAAAATTTACAAGTCATTGCTGTTTTGTTTATGCTGATTCTTTTTGAAATTATCTTTCTTTTTCTTTCATTCTTTTTTCATTCAACTGTTGTCACTTGCTGTTTTAAAAAGAAAAATGTCTTTTGAAGGCTTTCTTTTATCAGCTATGTCAAGAATGGCAGGGCATACCTAAGCAGTGTCAATGAAAAGGAAAGATACAAATCTGCTAAATACCTAGACTATGAGTCAACTGGGAACTGAGTGCCTTGAGTTGAACCAAGCAGAGGTGGAAATGACTAAAATAAAGGACAGCCAGGCTACCAATAGTAAATCACAGCTGGAAATGAAATTGAACTCTTAAATTTAAGGTTTTTAAAATTTGTTTTGGAGTGTGTGTGTGTGTGTGTGTGTGTGTAATTGTGTAAAGGGCATAGGTTTGGAGGTGAGGTTTTCAGTGGATAAAGAAACAAACAAGTTGGAAAATATTATTAAAATAAATGGAAAGTGGAGAGTGCATCCAGATGGAAAAATTGAAAATTAAATTTAAAAACAACCCAAGGGATCCAAAGGTCTGTAAAAGGAATATTCTATGACTGGAGAACATGTCTAAGACATACATAACTTCATCACTACGCAGATTGTACAATATTCTTAAGCAGCCCAATAAATGTGCCCAAAGATAGCATTTTGAGCTACACAGAAAATACCAAAGCCTAGACATATTTCAATGCCAGTCCCTGGGCAGGATGACCTAAGGCAAAATATTCAGGAACACCTGGTTGGCTTGAGAATTTCCTTGGCTGCATTTTGAGACCAAATAGGCATTTATTTCAGCCTCTCTGATCTTTTCATATAGTAAAGAAGCAATCACACAATACTGGCTTTATTTTTTGAAGCATGGTTTTGCTACACCTAAAAGGACATGGGGGGAATGGGGTGGGAGAAGGGGAGGAGGGAAAGGGAGTAATGTGTTTCACAGCTTCAAATCAAACACTGTTGGAAAAATGTCCAGAAAGCAATTCAAAGTGAAAATATTTGGTTTCTGACTAAATAGCCAGTAGCTTTTTATTGCAAAATGGAAATAAACAGTGCAGCTCATTTATACCAAAAAAGGGCAACCTACAAATAACCCAAATCCCAAAATAAAGGAATTGCCCAACATCTAGGACATGATTCGCTAAGGTCTTAAATTCAGTGTCTTCAATGGCCACAGGACATAAGTTGAAGCGGGTTGGGGTTGTGATTAGTAAAAAGTCTCAAATATTCTGAGTCTATACCCCAGAAGGCCATAGCCAGCACGATCCATTCCTTTTACTTTGTTTATTGGATAGATGCCCTCTCCCCCTTATAGTCACTGAGGGTGCTAAAAACCAAGTCCAAATCATATGCAGTGACAATAATAACAGAAAATCACACTGAAGTTAATAAGTGAGAGATGTTCCTATGAAACTATGCTATTTAATGGCCAATAGCTTACAAATGATAGAAAGGGGAAAACAAATACAAAGCCAGTAATGTTTACAATGAGGAGGTAAAAGTTGACGAAGAGAAAGATAAGAATAATATTAGAATTCACTCATGCCATGACATATTGAATACTTAGCACACTGGGGACTGCAGATACAGAAAGGAGTAAAAGGTGATCACTGGGCGAGGAAGACAGGACTCAACAGATGTATCACTCAAGACGCTCATATGTAAAAAAACTAGTATCTTACAACCAAATAGATTTCAGAGCCTTTAAAGGTTTCAGAGCCTTTCGGGTCATGTTATTCTACTTCGTCTTTATAACACCTTTTAGATATAGGTCAGGCAGGCAATGCATGAACATACACAGTCAGAAAGGTTGAGTTTCCTTTCAACCTTCTGCTAATAAGAATGAGAAATGAGATGAGAGATGGGGTCTCTGCTGACACCTTCTATCTATCAAGAACACTAAAAGTAAGTTAGTAAGAAGTCTTATCATGTTTGGCCACTCCAAAAATATCTGTATCCCTAGATCTCATACTTGACAAGTCTTCTCTTGCCCTTAAAGCTAAGCCATGATGAATGGAATGATTCCCGACTATCTTAACGACGCTTTAGACAAAAGACTTCCTCAGAGCAAACATATCACCATGAGGAATTAGTCACAATGACTAGTAGTAAATATCTCAGAAAGAATTTGGAAATCTAAGTTGTAAATGTTGCCCATAGACTCACCCACCAAAGTCGTATCTAGGAAGAATCTAAGTGCTCGTCCGTGCACCAGGACTACAAGAGTGATGAAGACAGTCAAGCTCTTTATTTTCATGAGTAAGAAACAATAAACAAGTGAGTAAGATAATTGCAGTTACTACAAGTGCCTTGAAAAGCAAGATGAGGAGGTACCATGAAGAGTGGAGAGGAGAAGGGCAGATGTGATATCAGCGATATCAGATGGTTAGAGTCACTTGGAGAAAGTGACATTTGAGCTACGATATGAAGCTTCCAGCACATGGAGAGCTGGGGCAGAGCACTTTAACCAGAGGAGCAGCAAGGCAGAGGCTTAGGGTAGGGATGAGCCTGAAGCACACCATGGCAAACAAGGGGGTGCTGGTCGAAGAGGAGATGAGAGGCCATCTCAGGTTGGAGGCTGTGGTAAAAAGATGGGATCTTTTTCCTAAGTGCAGTGGGAATCCACTAAAGGGTCTTAGTTAGGGGAATGGAGTTATCTGATTTCAGCAAGTTGATCATAAAATGAATCCCCGAAGCTCCAAACACAGAAAAAGGTGCTCTTTAGGAAGCAGCTGGATTATGATTGTCCTGATGGGTGGAAATGTGTCAGAATAACTTGCACAGACAAGGTGGGACATTCACAGGTGCCACTCTGATTAAAGAGCCTTGCTATTCACTTGTGGATGCTGGAGGTTTCCAATGTGGTTCTTGCACAAAAGATTTCAAGCAACTATGAAGGGAGAGTCCAGGGGTCACCATCCTGGGCTCAGTCTGGTATTTATCGCAGCCACAGTTGCAGAGTTTATGAGGTTGGGTTCGTGCACAGCAGGGGCATCCAGGCATTGTTACTGGAATTGTTTCTTCCATGTTGTCTCCGGGGAAACAGACCCAGTGACCCAATCCTTTCCTCCAATTCTAATTTCCTCCATCAACGGCCAGTGATTATCTAAATGAGATTTCTCAAGTATGTCTTCAGTGTATTAAGGATGAAATAGCAGGCATAAAGCATTTTTTAAGCATGAACTACCTTCTGTATAATAATCAGCTATCTCACTTATTCAGCCTGTCATCTGTTCCCCATAAGCAGTTCCATATGCATTGTTTTATATTTGGGATACAAGACTGCTCAGCCATAGCATCCATTTGGTAACAGGAGGCACATGTTTTAAACATGCTTAATGTTATTGCCCTATAATGTCTTGCCACAGAGCATTCCTTCCTAAGAGTACAATGCTCTTTGTGAACACCACCTCATTAATCCTGGAAGAGGCAGCGACAATCACTCTCTCCACATTTTATCAATAAGGAAACAAAACCACTGGGAGATTCAGAGTGAGCCAAGACTATGTGCAGCTACATAATAGCAGAATGGTGGATGAATTCCTGGTTCTACTTGAGCTAATGTCTTTACGACCTGCCCCACCTACCCTAGACCAACACATTAAGCACTAATAGATAAACTACCTAACATCTATTATTTTTTTTAAAAATTTATTCATTGATTTTTAAAGAGAGAGAGGAAGAGAGAAAGAGAGAGAGAGATTGATTTGTTGTTTCACTTACTTGTGCCTTCATTGGTTGCTTCTTGTATGTGCCCTGATTGGGAATCCAACCCTCAACCTTGGTATATCAGGACAACGCTCCAACCAACTGAGCTACCTTGCCAGGACCCTAATATCTATTCTTGAATATTATATCCTGGAACCTTTTCAACCCTGCACAATCTGTTTGGGGTTCTACCATTTCAGAAGCTACTTTCTCTATCAGGCAGTTTTCATTTCTTTGCGACTTGAGCTCTACTTTCCAACCACATTCACAAACAATAGGCACAGTCACGGAGGCTTTAAATTCAAGGCTATGGACTCTCTGCAGCATTTTTGTGGCTGTCTTGGACACTCATGGGGTTCTGGATGGACCAGACACTTGGACTTAGCAGAAGTCTCTGCTTTAAAATTATTCAAAACAGCCCTGTAAAACAGAAACTGCCCATGACTGGGGTTGTTTTAATTAACCTTGGGTTTTTAGCAAATTCCCTGTTTGTTAGCATTATGCAATTCTAGAATTCCGTTACCTTATGTCTCAAAATGAAGTTCAGTTTTACGAGATTCTTTCTAGTCTTTAGTATCCTAAAAATTACTGTTGATGTCTATGGTGCCACATTTTTAGTGTGACTTTCTTCAGGATTTGATGAAGCTCATGATGACAGCTATCTTTTGTGGCTTGTAAAAAAGCAAAAGAAATGCAGGAAAAAAAGGAAACCCGATCTGAAATTATTTGGTGGGTAATTATAAATTTGACATCTGCGAGAAGCAAGCCACTTTCGTGCATATTCCAGTTATCTGCAGGTTGTTTTTCCTGTCATTTTGCACCATCACCATATTTTAATATTACTATGTGTGATTTTTTTTTCACACATAGAAAATGAATAATTAGAAATCCTTATGTTGGACAAAAGCAATGGAGAACAAATAATGAGTCAGCCCAATCAATTGCCCTCTTATTCTTCTCTTATCCTCAAGAAATTAATATCTATGGCATTGTTCAATCCACCCAACAACTTGGGCCCATGAATAGACAAAAATATTCATTCGTCTCTTAGCATAGAAGTGCTATTCACATTGTTCCAAAGCCATAGGCACATTCTCAGCTCAGAGTTCCATTTTTATGGCATTAATCATTGAGTTGCAAAAGAATTACTTGATGCTAGCGCCTGAATTATAGTAATTTGATGCTGTGCTCAATCGTTCACAAATGTTCAATTCTTTGCATGTACATGACTCTTTAAAGATGCTTAGGATAAACTTAAAGAGGCAGTAGACAGAGTTGAGATGACCTTGAATATAGTTTGCATATATGTGCTTGTTTACAGCAAAACAGAAGCAATTAAGACAGACTCTATGCCCAGGTCTTCAAGAATCTTTGAAGCTCCTTTGTTCCAGAATTACTGTCTGTGGTACTACCTAGAACACTGAATGACTATGACCCACACAGAAGTCCCTTCAGGGAGGCCAGCTGGCTGTTTAGGGAAAGGATTCACTGAAGCTGCATGAATCCACTCTCACTCTTTACAGTTTCCTCTTCCCATTCTACTTTCCACAGAATATTCTGGGATGCTCAGAGGGCTGAATGTTAAAGGTGGTCATGTTCAGTCTAGCTCGATTCCCAGGTAGAATAGGGTTTTCCTAAAAACACTATCCCACAAGATTCCTAATACTTAGAATTCATAAAAGTAGAACAAAATTTTATATGTTCAGTGTATAATGAGTTTTGAAATGTAACTTTGTAAGAAAAGAAAAACCTATGATTTAAAGTCAAACAAAAATGTAAATATCTGATATCAGAGATAATGGGAGTTAGGGATAGAAGACCTGGATTCAAGCCTCAATTCTGCTACTTTTTATCTATGTGAATATGGGCAGATTATGTATTCTGAATTTTACGTTGTTTGCAAAGGAATAAAAAATAAGGGGAATAAATGGGGATGGAAGGAGACTTGACTTGGGGTGGTGAACATACAATACAATATACATATGATGTATTATCGAATTGTACCCCTGAAACCTATATAATTTTATTAACCAATGTCACCCCAATAAATTCAATAAAAAAGACTCAAAAAATAAAATAAATAAATAAGACACCCCTACACATCCTATCCCTGTCTCCATTCTCATCTTTGACCCCAGGACACCTGGAGAAATACAATAAGGGAAAAGGCTATGGCCCTACCTTTTGGCAGGTGATGGCAAGTGGCCCAGCACATTGAGGGGACAAACTAGTAACCTTACCCAGAACCCACAGTGTGGGGGGTTAGGGGACTTCTTTGGAGATCCCTGAGCTCTCTGGTGCTACCCTAGAACAATCCTCTCATGGGTACAGGTAACAGATTATCACCATTGCTCTCGACTACAGTATTCTAAAGTTGCTGCACCCTTCAAAAATAAAATTAATAAAAAATAAAATAAAAAAGTTATCATCACAGTGATTTTATAAGAATTGAAGAGAATGAAATCATGTACTAAAGCAACCTAATCAATATTGCCAAAGCCTCTGATCAGCTTTTAGTTTTCACCTACTTTATCTCCTAATGGCCTTAGATGGCGCTGGCTCCTCTGTCACTCTTGATAAACTTTCGTCACTTGGCCCCCTGGAAACCGTGCTCTTTTGGGTTACTGCTGTCCTACTTCAGCTGACTGACCCGTCTCAATCCCCTTTGCTGCTTCTTCCTCATCTTTCTGGCATCTGAACATTTGAGCTCCAGGGCTCACAGAGAGGGGATCCTAGGCCAAGAGGGTTCAGGAGGCTAACGTCCAGCTCCTTAAGCACTCAGAATCAGCAAGATGTCAAGTCAGCTCAGGCGCAGGCAGGAGAGCTGGCTGCCCTTCAGTGAAGGTGTGCTCTGCCCACAGGTACAGAGGCGTGCTGAGCTCCAGTGATGAACGGGATGGGATGTGACCAAGTGTCCTAAACAATCCAGGATAATTATCACTTTAGACAGTATAACCTGCATGCACAAGTGTCTTAGATTTGGCCTTCATTCATTTAGGAAGGCTTCAACACATATCACTGCCCCAGCGTAAAATTGACAAAGAAAATATCTCAAAGATTCTTTTACCAAAAGGATTTATGTCAGATTTCTGGACCAAGAATTTGTGTATTGAATTTGGAATTGGAGTGGTGGCCCGGGCAGGAAGATAAAGGCAGCTCCATCTGAGGGCTCCCAAGTAGAGATGTTCCTTGAGGCGGAGCAGGAAAGCTTGGAGGCATATAGAATGTGTGTTGGGCAGCAGAAATAGAAGGGTTTAGGTATGAGGTTTCTAAGAAAGATATATTAATTATTCTGAAATATTGTCCTTTTACTCTGTCTTCCAGAAAGAACTCGGCTCTATAAGTTTTAAAACATTTCTGGGAAGCATTATTTCCCCATTAAATTTCAGACAGAGGGCAAAGGAGTAACAGGTTGAACTAATATTCCACTTACTTTATCTCTAACACTTGCATGTGATTTACATGTTATCTCTATTGACCCCCATCATAATAGGTACGAACAAGTATGACCCCATTTTATAATGAAGAAATTGAGGTTTAGAGAAAAGTTAAGTCAGCAAGTTGCCCAGTGTTGCCCAAGGTTGCTCAGCAAGTGGTAGAACTAAGAAAACAGGCAAACTGACTCCAAGGCACACGGGCTTGCTTACACAGCGCTGCTCGTGTCCTCACTGGCTGAGGCAGAGCTGCAATATGATCCCTGACAGCTAGTCTTGCTGTTTCCACGATGATTAGTATCCTTCATTTAAATATATATGTACCCTGCAAAGAGATAGATGTATCATTAGGTTAAAGGTGTGTCCATTATGGAGCAGTAATTGGCCCTTTTAGCATTTTCATTGCTACAAATCACACATTATATGTATAACTATTACTAACCTAATCCCACCAAAGCCTATTAATGTCAGACAGACCTGGCAATTCATCACTAAACTGTCTCCAAGGATGTTTTACACTTTGTCTAGGGCTGCATTTAACATCTGCAATTATAGAGAAAGAATGCCATGCAAAGTGTCCTTAAATCTCTTTGCAATACAGCCAAACAAAACATCGACTTGATTGAGAGCTCCAGGACATTGGTTGAGAGCTATTGCCATGTGTTTTTAGGCTTTAAACACTAATAGCTAAAGTGTTCACCAACACAAGAGAACAAAAATACACACCAGCTGCTCAGCTTTGCCTAAGCCTGTGGGAGCAAGATGAAAAGAATTAGACAAAGTATTATAGCAATCAGACATCAAGTAAGCAAAAGCCTGGCTCAACCTTAGGAAGCCCCCACTAATGGGCCAGTACACTACCTTGCTCTTAGTACTTTGGGGCTTCTGGTATGGAAACACTTGGTAAGAGAGTGGTAGTATTTTGCCAGCTGGGAAATATAGTTAACCTCTCTTCTTGCTATGTTTGAACTCCACTTGTTCATTCTTGTCTCTGAATTTTCTCTCCTTTCCACTAAGCGTTCCCTGTCCTCTCTTCCCCATACTCAAAAGTATGGACCTAATTTATCCTCTTGTAATGTCCCTTTGGAAGCTAATACTCACCACCCTCCAGTGCAGCAGAACCCACATACACACACGCACATGCCCACGTGCACTCCTACCCCCCCACCTACATTCTGATTTCGTCTGTACTTGGCACTCCTCCTACAGACAGAATGATGTGTTCTCACTGTAGGAAGGCTGCCCAATGTCCAGTTGGCAATAAACTAATTTCCCCGTGCTTGCATCCTAAAGTGTTCTCAGTGTGCTGCATTTGTGTTCTGTCCCCCCAGTTTGGCATAAGCTCTCTTCATTTAAGGATGAAGAATATTGCTTTAGTTGTCTTATATTCCTGTCATCTTTATTTTACAAGACCTAGTAATTATTCAGTCCAAAATAAATATCCTTATCTGCTTCTATTGAGAAATGACAGAGGGGTCACCAGGCCAAAATTCTGTTTGGTCTCCCTGCGCACTCCCCTGTGCCCACAGAAGCATCTCCCTGCACATTCACTCAGCCATGCTTCCCGCTTCCCAGCATCATCCTCCAAGTCCACCTAGAATAAAGTTGGCATTAAAACATTCTCTGTGAGGTGACAATAGACCAAGATGTTCCATATTGGCACAGACCCACTGTGAGGCAGTAGGGAGCACTATGGATTCATGCCTATGACACCTCCAAATAACACACACACACACACACACACACACACACACACACACACACACACACACAGGAAAGAGGAACTGGTAAGTCCTTCAGGTTTCTACTTTGTAGTGGTCATCCTGTCCATTCCTATCATTGCCACTGCTTCCCTCTTTCAATACTTTTTCTTAGATTTTGTTTTTTTTAACCACACCAAAGATTTTCAAAAGTAAATACTAATTATTGTGATTTTTCTGAAGGATTCAATAAATCAGATATTGTTACAAAACAATAGTCACCAAAGCCAGGAGTTAGGAGCAATCCTTGATATCTAGGTTTAATTGGCTACCCAGTCCCAAAGATATTTCCACATTGTCTCTCAAACTCATCTCCTCTTATTCAAGTTCATATCCCTGAACAAGAGTGCTCAGCGAAGGGAGCAAATGAGACTAAAATTCTTAAGCAAAAGTCAACTAGGCATTTCATCATCAAAAGGGTTTATTCAGGAAAAAGAAAGGATTATAATCCAGTAGTGTGGACATGGCAAGCCACATGCATGAACAAGGGCCAAGAAGAAACAGGAAGCCCTTTTTATAGAGGGGAGAGAAAGTCAAAGGGAGAGACTGTTGCAACCATAGAACTCTTCCTGTAGTTCTTTCTTTCGCGATGACATAGGGGTGGTAGCTCCTCCCAGAGGCCCTCCTGATTCCTGTCTAGGTTAAGCTCTCTGTCATAAATTTTAACTAAACCAAATTAAAATTCAACTCTCCCTTTACATGTTTTAATATTAGATGGCCACAGAAGGACTGAAGTGTAGAAAGCACTACTTCTCATACTTAGGGATTTAGGCTCTCTTATCAGTAGTAAAGGAGGGGATATATTCTCAGTGGGGAACAAATAACTGTGATTCCTCCCCCTTCCCCACTGAACTACATTTGCTATGAGAAAATATCAAATGCATGGAAAAACGAAATAATCTTACTATTACTGTGTGGATAATCTAGCTGAGGGTCAGCAAACTATCACCATGGGGCTAAATCCAGTCCATGTCTTGTTGTTTTGTACTGCCAGAGGGCTAAGAATTGTTTTCACATTAGTAAAGGATTGTGAAAAGGAAAAGATGATAAATATACAACAGAGGTGGTATTGTAGTTCACAAAGCCTAAAATATTTACTCTCTGTCACTGTAGAGAAAAGCTTTCCAATGCCCAAACTAGACAACACCTTAAAAAAGGAGATTGCTAATGAAGACTACATAGGAAGAGTTATTAATGGTTTCTGTGTGAATTCATTGTTAAGAGGTAGTGATCAGAAATAAGATGGAGGGGTAAATTTTACCATCCACAAGGGTTTTATTTCTTCAACTTCTGTATAGTAAGTTCTCATCAGTGAATGTCTGTAAGGACATCTTGTGTTCAGTCAAGTTTAGTGTGTTTAAGCTGGCCAGGATCTGACAAGGCCAACTACTTTCCTTTGTTCATTGCCTACCCCCTGAACTGCTTGCCTCCACCCAACTCAAACTCCATTACTGAGTGTTAGTCCTACCGAGACCTTGATTTACCCCCTGTTGACAGCATCATCTTGCTCACAGATCTGCTGCTCAACAGCACTTCTCTGGCTCTGATCTCAACTTCCATTTACAATCACTCTTTTGATTATGCTGCTTCAGAGCAAACCAAGAATGGCCTCGCTGAGACTTGCCCATTCTTCTGTGACAGTTCCTATACTGTACAGTGCAGCCAGCTGACGGGAGCCCATGCTTGTATGAAGCCAGGCATCCTGTCACCCAGTGACTTGAAAATTGAATGCTCAACTGGTGATGCCAGGCTAGGAAGTCGGCCAAACTGGCTCAATCAGAACAAAATCTTCTTTACTTTTTGTTTGGTTTTTGCTCCAATTTGGCTAATTCATTTGCTGGGGGATGGTTTTTCTTTTTAGACTGAAATTGAGAAAGGTAATATTAATTTGAGGAATGTATTCAGGAACATTGGAGTTCTCAGGCAGTCTGAGGCAGTGTCTCTTAACTAAGAGCCAGGCACCCCCACAACAAAGTGTCCCAGTATTTAATCCAGCTCACTTAAATCAGAATTCTCTTGGGTGCTTATTAAAAATTCAGAACCCTAGTACCAACTCCTTAATATCTAATGAATCAAAATTTCTGAGAATGGAGTCCTAGTCCCAGGATTATTATCATATGTACTATTTTCAGAACCAATGACCTAAGAGGTCTGTGTATGGTCTTCAGGGGATTTTTTTTACCCACTGAAAGTATTTGCAAAAATTCTCTGTGACGGTTCAAATTGCATTTTTGTAAAATCATCATATTACCCATCTTGAAATTCTCAAAGCAGATTATGGCTCAAAATGATAAGAATCACTGATTTTAAAAGAAAATAAGGTTGATTCATAACACCAAACTCAAACTTCTCCATAGACCCATTTACTGAACAACTGACAAGTCCTAGAAGGACAACCTTCTTCCTTGCCATAGGCCATGCAGCTCCTCATAGATGCAAGCGCTCAGACCCCAACATTTCCATTCTACCCAGAAAAGCAGCATCAGTCACTTTTCTTTGAAATCAGAGCTCCTCTTGGGTGCAGCTGGGGTCTAACCTTACTATTCTCTATTTGAAAATCATTTGCATTCCATGAAAGGTTTTCCAAGTGTGGGGGCTACATGGAGCTCCTCATAGAATCCATCTGATCTCATCAGTTTCCAACATGTATGAGGAAAACACAGCTGGGTGGAGAAAATATTTGATTGCTCAGCTCTCACCCTCAGTCAGGCCACTCACTTTTTAACCATCTTGGGATTCTGCATCTAACTCCAATGTGTGTGTTTTTCACACCACCAAACAATTCTTGGACACCAGCTGGGTGTCCTACAATTAAACTCAATTCTGATAGTACTTGCCTGGAGAGAGCATCAGATCCCACAGGTGAAGGGTTCAGTCTTCTAAGACTGTCCCCCCGCTATCCTTCAGATGCCAATCACAATTCTGGACTGTTATCTATGCTTCTGACCCACTGGCCGTACAGTGGTGTCCCCTTATCTGCAAGGATATGTTCCAAGATCCCCAATGGATACTTGAAAGTGCAGATAGTGGTGAACCTTATATATACTCAGTTTTTTCCTATACATACATATGATGAAGCTTAATTCACAAATTAGGCACAGTAAGAAGTTTTAATAATAACAAATATTAAAATAGAACAATCATAACTATATCCTTAATACAAGCTATGTGAATGTGCACTCTTTCAAACATCTTGCTGTGCTGTGCTCACCCTTCTCGTGAGAGTGTAAGGCGATACGGTGCCCACATGATGAGACGCAGGGGTGGATGGTGGAGGCAGTGATGCAGCCAGGCGCGGGGGTTTCTGGCACAGCACGTTACCATCAACCAGAACACGTTTTGTCTGCCACCCACAAATTTAATGTCTTTTTCATATTAACTAAGCACTTACCTTGTATTACAGCTGTAACTTTTGCAGTTTGAGGTGCGACAGCAAAACTGGTACAAATTTCTTTTTCCTTCACAATTTCACTGTAGAAGATTTGTTCTTACTGCAGATCTGAGTAACCTCAGCTTATGATTTTTTCCTTTTCTTATTAAATCAAGAACTTTCACCTTTGCACTTAAAGAGAGCACTTTACAGTTGCTCTTTGACATGTGTGAATTGCCAGCATCACTACTCCTGAGTTTTGGGGTCATTACTAAGTCGAATGAGGGTCACCCGAACACAAGTAGCCGCGATACTTCAACAGTGACCTGGTTACCAGGATGGCTACTAACTGACCAAGCGTTTGCAGCAGGGAGACACTGGACAAAGGGACGCTTCACGTCCTGAGCAGGACAAAATAGGACATGGAGAGACTGTATCACACTACTCAGAACAGTGCACAATTTAAAATATATGAATTGTTTATTTCTGAATTTTTCCATTTAATATTTTTAGATCATGGCTGACCGCAGGTAATTGAAACCTCAAAAAGTGAAACTTCAAATAAGGGGGTCTACCGTAGATCAGAGGTTCCAAAGACCTCCTTGGGTTTGGTTAATTTCCCAGAGTGGCTCACAGAACTCTGAGGAACAATTTACCTACTAGATTACCAGTTTATTATAAAAGAATATAATTCAGGAACAGCCAGGTGGAAGGGACACATAAGGCAAGGTATGTGGGAAGGCGAAGATCCCATGTCCTCTCTTGGGACACCACCTTCCTCACATCTCCATGTGCTCACCAGCCTGGAAGCTCTCCGAACCCTGTCCCGTTGGGGTTTTATGGAGGCTTCATTACATGCATGACTTATTAAATCTGTGGTCACCGGTGATTGAACACAATCTCCAGCCCCTCTGTCCTCCCAGGAGGTGGTAGGTGGGGGGAATGGAAGTTCCGATCCTTTAGCCACACCATGGTTTCCCTGGCAACTGGTGTCAATCCTTGGGGTTGTCACCTCATTAACATAACAAACCATATCTTTACAGCTCTCATCCCCTGAAACTCCAAGAGTTTTAGGAGCTCTGTGCCAGGAACCTGGAGGAAGACCAAATAATTATTTCTTCTTATAAATCTCAGTATCTTATACCTGACTCGACTTAACTCCCAACTTTAAAAAAATATATAACAATATGAACATGAGAAAGGTAGAGATTTTCCAGTTGCTACCTAACACCTTCATTTTATCAAGGAAGACATCAAGGCTCAAAAAGCTCAAGGAAGCTGACAAGCTCTTAGAGTGATAACACTATAAGCAGTCGTTTACATTATCTCCTTAGCTCCTCAAGATCCTCAGGGAGAGACGCTCTACCTGGTTTGAGTAGGTCATTTGGCTTTTAGCCTAATGCTCTTGCCACTGCAAACTGGCTCAAAAAAAAAAAAAAAATGACAAATGACAAATATGAAATTTCTAAGAAAATACAAAGGGAAATATGAAAATAATACACTATTATAAATGTTATCTCACCCTTAACTCTGAATATGATTTTTTGTTGTTGCAAATGTAAACAAAGATCCATTAGCCACATGTTGTAATAAGAAGAAAACCACCTGAGAGGTACCCAGTCTTTCCTACGGCAAAGGAACCTTTTCTTAGGCCAATTCCCCAAATGGAAATCAATTCAGTCATTCATGTATTTCTCCCCAAGCAATAATCTAACTTTATAAAGTTTGACTTTTCAGAACTCGTCTTCCTAACCACAAATCTTGCCTCAGAGAGCTTTTTATGATATTTCCTTAAGGTAATACTAAACTTCTTTCCTGTAGCACTTGCACTGGTCAATGTCAATTGGTTGGAAATTAACTGAGGCTGAGGTGGAGTATAAAACAGTCAAAAAATAATGAAATGCAAAGAAATGAAATCTGACCTTACACTTCTTATTCATTGAGAAACTGAGAAGCTTATATTTTTGATTTAACATGTAGGTCAAAGGATTCATCTTTTTAAAGTCAAACAAGTCTGCTTTGAAGCCAAAAAGACTAGGAAGAGCAGGAAAAGCCCTGGCAAAACTCAAACTTCCAGCTACTCAAAATAGAGTATTAGCTTATTAGTCATGAGAAAAGCACTGAACATATTTACTGCTATCATATTTTCCCATAAGTGTTTTCCACAAGCTGAGACTGGGGAATGTACACAGAAAAGAATAAAATAAAATAAGCACAGAGATTATTAATAGTATAAACTCCATGAAGGTCTCCGAGTACACAGGGACATACTTTCCAAGTCAGTGCGTGTCACTAGAAAAAGTTAATATTAAAATCAAGCTTAATATTTGAGTTGTCGAAATGGGCCCACTGTATGTATTCTCCACCCAATGTCCTTGAAAAATGTATAATGTCAAATCCACTCGCAGTTATTTTGAGAATGATTACCAGAAAACACTCCCTTTCCCCTCTCTCCTCCTCACTGTTTCCTTCCCCAGCTACAGATTTTGTTAAATATACTGCATGAGACAAGTAAAATAAGGCACCTGAGGGGTCTGCAGTCTTCTCGCCCTGGGGACATGCTGGAGTCCAAGAGATTGTTATGAAAAGTCAAAACCAGCAAAGATTTGAGTTCCTCACAAATTCTAAGTTTGTAAGTTAAATGCAGGAATTCCTTGTTATCCAAATCTAATCCATCCCTAAAGGCCTGCTAGTGAATTATATTGTAGGACTCTATGTCTCATTATTTTAAATGAAAATAAAACAGTACACTGTGTCCCCAACCCGTCTGAAAATTTCAACCAATTTCCCCAAACATCACTAAAACAGTTTCAACATCTACTTAACAGTTCCCTAATTGTCTAATTACTTAATACGTACTGTGCTCTTTGGTGAGTATTTTTATATACCAGATCCAGTAGCACTGTCTAATTTTAGATATTATTACATTTTCCTTCTATAATACAATAAACTTACACTCTGATATACAGAAATGATCAAGCAATGTACTGAAGGTAGACAATGAATACAAATGTTAGTGAGAGAAGTTTTAAAAGCAAAGCGGTTTTCAAAATAGTTGCTTACAGACTGAAGAGCTGCCTGAGTGAAGTTAGACTGCAGGAGGAAGCTGCCTGATGGCAGGCACACAGGGACATACTTTCCAGGCCAGTGTGTGTCACTAGAAAGAGTGAGCTGGTAAATGAGAAAGATGATGAGAGCTTGAGGCTCCCTCATGCCCAAAAGCAAGTTGCTGGGGTCAGCCAGCCTTCTGGCACTGAAGTTCCCAGGACCGGGGACCTGAGCCACTTTCTGAGGCTTTAGATGCAGTTATGCATGATCCCTGTTAACCTCTTACTCAGGCATGGTCTTCTCTAAGGCTCTCAGGATCACTACTTTCTCCAAAGGTTTGTCCATTTTCTTAGAGGGACATTTTATTTATAATGTGGGGAAGTTGAAAGGGGGCTTAGTAGCAAAGAAGAAATTAATGTTGGCAAAATCAATAAAGGTTAAAATAAAATAGGATAATGAATGACACGCACATGTGTGGGTAATCGAAAGTAAGCTGCTACACACTGGAAGAACAGAGGAGCTCAGGGACGCCCCTGCGCTTTCCAGGCCAGTGACGAAACTAGGCTGTCAAGCCAGAGGTGGGACTAGTCTGTTATACTTG
The DNA here is from genome assembly GCF_964146895.1 of Miniopterus schreibersii. Lineage (NCBI taxonomy): Eukaryota > Metazoa > Chordata > Mammalia > Chiroptera > Miniopteridae > Miniopterus > Miniopterus schreibersii. Next base: position 141,934,003 of record NC_138101.1, read on the forward strand.
ACCCAGCAACCACAGTTACAAATACTTTGCATTCGCAGTAAGATTTATGCTTCCCAAAATGATATTATCTCACTTGTCCCTTAAAAACACACACACACATATATACACACACACACATATATACATATATATGTACATATGTATGTGTGTGTGTGTGTGTGTGTGTGTGTGTATATATATGTAGGTGTTATGGGATGAATTGTGCTTGTCCCCAATTCATATGTCGAAGTCCTAATCCCCAGTTCATTGGAATGTGACTGAATTCGGAGATAGGGTCTTTAAAGGGGTAAAGTTAAATGAGGTAATTGGAATGAATACAAATATTCCAATATGACTGTTAAGGACTTATAAGAAAAGGACATTGGGACAAAGACACAGACAGGGATGTGACCATGTGAGGAAACAGCAATAGGCGACCATCTGCAAGCCAAGGAGAAAGGCCTCAGAAGAAACTAAACCTGTCAACACTTCCATCTTGGACCTCTAGCCTCCAGACTAGTGAGAAAAGACATTTCTGTTGTTTAAACTACCTAGTGTGTGCTGTTTTGTTATGGCAGCCCTGGCAAACTAATAGTATTTCACCTATTTCAAATATAAAACCATTAGAGATGCAGAAAAATTAAAAGAGTTGGCCAAGTTTATACATTTCAATGTAAAAAACTGGATTAGGATACCAGCCTCACCTCCTAGCCTTGTGCTCTTTCCCCTGCACCAGGTTTGCTTTGTGGCAGCTCTGTAAATAAAATGCCTGGAGGAGTGGGTTCTGCTTTTATTTTCCAGGGTGGAGAAATGTTGAGCCCTTTTGTTTTTTTTGCATATTTCAGTTCTGTCTCTGCCTAGGGTAGGTTTACCTCTGGTATCAAGTGGCCTCTCAACTTCTTTTTATGATTCAGTGGCAAAAGTTGAAAGGAACAAAAAACAAGGGGATTAAAGGTTCCCTGTTGCTTATAGCACTTGAGTGATGTCAATATTAATTTTAATGAGTGCTACGATATTATCAAAGGAAAAGTAGTTTGCTTATATTTTTTAAGAAAAGAAAACTAAACCTGTAGGTAATCATATTAGAAAGTCTGTTTTTAAATTTTATTGTGCTGAGTCACCACAGTTTTTACATCCCCTTCAGATTGGGGATGGCATGAAAGGTGGGGCACCCTCTAGTCTTTGAAAATCAATGATGGCAAGTCAGCGCTAGAAATTGCAACTGTAGTCGCACAATTTTCCTACCTAAAAGCCCACAATGACCACCCACTGCCTAAAATACAAAGTTCAAAATTCGGAGTACTGGCATAGGAAGGCCGCCATCTGGGTCTCACTGACTTTTTCAGTCTCAGCCCCATCTAGTTCCCCAAATGCCCCATGCTCTTGGCGATGTGTGAATGCTCACATTTCTCTGCAGAGTCCAAGCATTTCATATGTCCCTTTATTCATGTTCTTTCTTCAGTCAGAAATGCTCCTTCGTCACATCATGTCTCTGTCAGAGCCCTATTTATTTTTTAAAATCCAACCCCTTGGTCACTTCTTGGTTTCCCCAAATCTTCCTCCATCCAGCATAGTCAACCCCCATCTCAGTTAACTATCCTTCTACTTTGTGGCTTAGTCCTTTGTCCTAGGGTTAATTGTCACTTATATGTCTCAGCCCATGATACCACCTCATGTGGACTCTGATCTTTATGAAAGTGGGGACATGGCTTAGTTATTTTGTACCCTTAACCCCAGAGCCTATTCCACTTTGTGTCCTAAATGCAATGGGTCCAATGTCCCTTTTTGAATCACAATTCCTTCCGTAATTGCTTTGAAAGGGAATACCAATGAAATCCACAACTGTGGGCCTTTACATATTGATTCAACAAAATCATTAACCGAAGGCCAAAAAATCAAAACAATGGAAAACCAAAGTCACCCTGAGCGCCTCCAACTCGTGCCTCACAGAATGTCATTTCTCAGTGTGAAGCTCCAGTTCACATTGTCAACTAAACAAAAATAGGGAAAACCTATTTTGCCACAGAACACCCCGCTGCAAGGACAACCCCTAATGATCTGCCTCTCGAATGCTCATGCCAGAAATACCTAAACCCTGAAGTAAGCAACTCAGCTGGGGTCCAAAGCTATGGCAAAGATTTGGCTCAATTTGAACTTCTGAACCAAAAATGCAAATGCCTTCTCGGGAGCATTTTTCACATTTTCTGACGTGATTCCTCTGCATATTTTTGGCTGATGTGACAGGAACTTACAAAAAGGCCCACTGGGGGCCCAATCATAGCGGGATGCTTAGGAACAAGCCTGCATGACAAGTTTCCTGCCAAGTCAGGATCCCCAGCGCCGGAAACAGAGCTCCCAGTGACTCATCCATCTCAGACGGAGCTCCTGGGATTTCCCACAGATCACAGAGCCCCGCACTGCAGAGCTGGGGACTATGTCCTGGTGGCTACACAGCTCTGACCTCAAACCCTCCCATGTGAAAAGCACTAAGCCAGCTGGTTGCCGTTTCCCTCTCACTGGGATCTGTTCCCATCTGTTCTTTTGTCTAATCTTCTAGAAAATACCAGAGGGCAGCTGCCTTTGCCCTGAGAGGAAGACATTTGTGTAAATGTCAACAGAACATTTGATAGAACAGTTGATTTAAAGAGTCGTGGGCTACATGCAAAAAGGCAACTGGAAAAGTGAAAGATGCAGTCCTCTAAGAAATTTGGAAAAGTGAACTGCTTAAATTACAAATGTTCCTGCAGTCTGACCTGGTCTAGGAGAGGGCTATAAATAACCCTGTCTAAAATGGAGAATAAAGAAATGCCCACTAAACCCCTTCTCCTACGCACAAACCTTTAGCTTGCTTGTGTCTGATATAACTTAACTCTTAGGAACACACAAAATGGCTTTCCGTACGACCTGCCTGGGCAGCAGGGAATGAGCCTTTGCTGCTCTGAGGAGCCTGTTGATCACAGTGATGGGTGTGACCTGAGTAGACTCAGGAATTGACTGTGCCAGAGAGGAAAGAAGATGCTTTTGATGTCTCTGGTGATGGCCCTGCTTTTTCTGCAGGAGTTTTATCAGCTGCTTTCTAGCTGCAGGGAGACCAGGTACTGAGCACTGTTTGCTGTTCCACTTCATGGGCCCCCTCTTTGCCCTGAGCAGGGGGTTTTCTGGGTTCCACTGCTCCCACCTAGGGGGCCTCTCCACTCCGACTCTGGAGGCGTCCTTCGGAGCAGACCATCAGGCCTTGTGCACGCTGCTGCGTGAACCTGACTGTTAAACTAAGAGACTCGTGTGTGTGCGACCATTTCTAACAAGCAACAGGGATTTTTGTTGCTGCAATCAGTGCCCTTAGACTACAGGGTTTTAGTGGCTGACTAGCGGTGTGTGGTCTTAGGCAAGTTAGCTAACTTTTACAAGCTTTTACTTCTTTATCCCTGAAATGGCAGAAATACCAACTACCTTACAGAAATTGCGTAAAATTAAGAGATAAAATACGTCAAGTTATAGGAAACTTAAGAGGAGTTCAATAAGTTAGATCAACTTTATTTTTATTATAATTTGGTTGGAGAGCTATTGTTTCACACACTGGCTTTCTTAACCAAGTGTATCTTTCTAGAAACATCACAAGGAAACCATTCCTGGCCTCAGGTTCTGTCTTGTTCCTTGAAGAACCTTTGATCAAAGACTCAAGGGAATCTGAGGGTGAAAGAGATGGGTCTCCTCCAAGAGTGGAGTGTCCCTACGTTATGTATTGGTCAATGAGGATTATAACAACAGAAAGCTTTTCTTAGGAAATGAGAATTAAAGGCTGAGCCTAGTAATACCTTTCCTTAAAAGGCAAAAATAAATTCTCGCTAACTTTCAATTTAAATAAAACTGAAACAATGGTCACTTGAAGGAAATGGTATTACTTAGAAATGGTGTTCAAACCTTATTTCAAACAAATTCATTATTAAACAAAGAAGGTTCTAGACTTTATCACAATGAAAAAACAGAAGCACAGAGCTAAAAATCCATATAGCATGTTGGGTCTGTGCAGATTTCTTTAACAACTAGGCATTCCTACCTCAGTGAGCTCCCTCATTCATGTTATCACGGCCACAATGTAAAAAGAGCCTTCTTCGTTTCAAACCTTGTCAGTTCTCATAATTATTACTATATTCCTCTTGAATTTATCACAGCTGTACCCTTACAAGTCTGCTTGCCAACAGCTTGAATTCAGATTCCCTTTTCCTTGGAACACAGGGCTGACCATCTAAATGATGCCTTATCATACACAGCCCACAGAGACTTCAACCAAGTCCAACACTGATCCCCAAACCAAGTGTGGGTTCTATTTCTGAAAAATGCAACTGAAGAGTTTCAGGGGTTACATATTTGGAAAAATGCAGAAGCATTTCAAGAATCACTTCATAGATCAAAGTGTAGTTTATTAATGTGACATTTTTAAAATCAAGAATAAGAGTTTAAGTTTTAAAAATCTTAACAATCAGATGTTATTTTAATAAGAGCAGCAGACACAAAGTGTGTACTGTAAATTCCCACTGCTACTTACTAATTTCTTCCTTGGGAAATTCTAAATTCCTCAGCTGTTCCTTCCTGATTTACCTGATTTAATGGCACTATTCAGTGATGTCCTTAAATTGACCTAGGGGATGTCCTGTATTGGGCTCAGATTTACTAAGCACCAAGTATGAGGCTCCAAGATTTATTCAGCTAGTTCCCTCTGGTATGGGCCCAATGGTGGCAAAAGCAAATATTCAAGCCAGATACTTTGAAAGTATCCTTTTATTAGGTCACTCCAAAGTGGGACCATTTAACACAGAATTGTTTGGGGAGCAAAGAAGTGAATTATATTATTTATTTAGACATAAATGTGAGCTCCTATATTTACCTAATTGCTTCAAGTATATTGTGCTTTTATTAATTTGCCTAAATTAACAGTACTGACCCTAATGCTTATCACAGTACTGGACTGTATACTAATTTTCTAAATTAATATTTGTAGAAGTAAATTAAACAGAGGCACATTCTCAGGAGAAAGACAGGCAAGGCAGTCGACTGGGGCTCCTTGTAGCACTATTATTTTATTTGGTTCTCACTTGCCTTTACAGTTTCTTGAAGAAGAGTGAGGGTGAGTTGGACTAATTTAATACTCCACAACCTGAGCAAGTGAACTTCAGTCCATAACTGAAGAGGATTCATCTGAAGGTGTTTAAGGGCAAATGGTGTCTTCTAACTCAGTCTCCATAAGATTAGAAGTCATTTCACACTTTGGGGTCCAGTTCAAGCTCTAAAGTCAGGCTGAGCAGGATTCTAACCCCAGCCCTGCTATTTGTCAGCAGTATATCTCATGCAAGTTGCTAAAGCCCTTTAGGGATCTCTCTTTTCTCATATGTAAAATGGGAAGGATAGTGGTTCTCTCTCTCGGGCTGCTCTGAGGATTAAAATTGATAGCATATATGTATCCTTCGGGGTTCTCCAGAGAAACAGAACCAATAGGATATATATAGACAGGAAGTTTATTGTAGGAATTGGCTCATGTGATTATGAAGGTCAAGATATGCCTCAATATGCTGCATGCAAGCTGATGAGCCAGGAAAGCCAATGGTATAGTTCAATCCTAGTCTAAAGGCCAGAGAGCCAGGGAATCAGATAGTGCAACTCCCAGTCTGATGCCATAGGTTCAAGAACCAGGAGCTCCCATGTCCAAGGGCAGGAGAAGATAAATGTTCCAGCTCAGGAAGAGAAAGGGATTGTGGTGCCTCCCCCAACACATTGATGAGGGTGGATCTTTTCCAGAAATAATCTCTTCTGGAATCACCCTCTTCCAGGATAGACACCCAGAAAAAACATTTTACCAGTTATCTGGATATTCCTTTTAAAAAAATTAACCCCCATAGTAGGTAATCCACTTAGCATCAATCACATAATCAATATTCAATCAATATTGGCTGTCATAATTACTGTTAGAGCCATCTTTGGCCTTCAGTTCCAAAATTAGTTCAGTTTGTTGGTTACATGAGTCCCAGGTGCTGACCTGGGTCTGACCTGCAGAGAGGAACCTCTTTCCTGGTCTCATTCTTTTTTTTTCTCCCTTAAAGGGTTAACTCAAGCCTTTACTAAAGCAAACAGCTCTTGGTAATTGTAAGAAATGCAAGGAGCAGTAAGCATAAGTGTCCAGATTACGGGAAACACTTAAAGAAGCCTTGAAAGACTTAATTGATTATAATAAAGCAAACCATGCTCTTCAACACTGCAATCTAAATTTCTCTGACCCACTGGTTTCCCAGCCCTCCCACATTACTAGGTTAATAAACACTGTGGACTGACTAATATGTGGAAACATTAGCCTCTGCTTTCGCTATTTAAAATGTTTAATAATCTTGTTAGTGCATCAGATGGGGCAGTGGTCCTTGGACTTCCATTTGAGTATAGTCAATGCTGCTGTAACCCCAAATCAAACACGATATACCACGTGGCTCCCAAGGGTGTGTTCTACACAAAAATATCCACTATTCACTTCTCACCTCAGTCCTCTGAAATTGCCTCTTTGGTGGGTACGCTGCCCTTATGGATGCCCAAACAGGACCCTAAAGGACTGTGCTTTCTCTCAGAAAGCCCACCTGGGAGTTTTTATTCCTCTCATCTCATGCTTTGCACCTGCCTCCCCTTGAGTGGAGAGCAACTTGGAGAGAGAGCTCCGGAGAATAGATTCCTTTGGTTGAATTACCTGCCGAGATGATCTGAATTTCACATCTAGAATATCCTTTTCAGACCCACCTTGCTTACATACAACAAGGAACAATAATTGTTTTTGAGTCGTGCGAAGAGCAATAATGTGAGAAACGTTTTAAATTTCATAAATAGAAAAATCTGTTAATAGATGAATGTGTTTGTAACCTTCCCCGCCTTCCTCAGTGGCGGTGTGTTTTTTTCCTCCAGCACTTTTTAAAAATTACACTTAATTCTACCTATCATAAGTTAATTGGCCCCAGTCCACTGAAAATAAGTTCTAAAATAACAATGTTGTTTTTTCAAAAAAAATAAACCTTTATAATTTTTTAAAGCATGCTGAGTCTTGCTTTTGTCTTTGAAAGCCCCCTCCTCTCCCCCACCCCTTGGCCCGGACCTGTTCTACATCAAAGGCTGCCTCCCATTCCCCTCCTGCCCCAAGAGCAGGCGCCCCTCCTCCCCAGAACTCATACTGAATTTCCACTTAGATCTTCAGAGAGGATTCCATCAAATTCAGCTGCAAATGTTTCCCCATGCTCCTTGGAAGAAAACTGCTTCGTAAATTTACAGCAATCCCGAAAATATACTTTGTAATTCTCCTCAAGGTTTGCGGGCACACTAGTGGATTTCTCTCCAATGCCGCCTTATCACGCTGCCTTCCCGCAGCCCGGGCTATTTAGACAGAACTCATCTATTTCAAAGGGAGAGGAGGGGAGGCCAGAGGAGTGGGTTTAAGCGAAGCATAACTATATGCCTATCACCCTCACCCAAACCCCTGAATCAGTGAATTCTCTCTGTTAGACTTAGCTCTTCTATTGCTAAGTGTCGGGTGCTTTCATCTCCAATCCCAAGACAGCAGCCTTAATGGAAATGCCTCTGCCAAGAAATATTGATACACAGAAAGGAGTCAGGACCAGGCAGGCAAAACCCCTATCTGATGAGGCAAAGTACATTTTTGGCTCTAGTCTTAGTGTATACAAAGTAGGTCAAGAAAGTTATGTGAACTTTCAAGACAGAAAGGAAAATATGTTTACACGGGTTGATGACATGGCTACCAAGTGCAGCCTGTTGCTATGGAGGGGAGAAGCGCAGGAGCACTTCAAGTCCAAGTATTTAACTGGTCTTCCAGAAGCTGTGAGATGCCCGGGAACTAGGAGCGCACGGGGAAGGACTCGTGGGTCCGGGAGAAGGAAGGGAAAGGAGAATTCCAGGTGCTTGCTCCAGATTTGGAAACAAGCATCTAACACAGGGAGGCGAAAGGCATCTCAGTTTGCAAAGGTGATTCATTCTTTCGCCCCCCCCCCCCCCATCATTGGGGTTGTATACGGTGTCCCTCCCCTGGGCCTGAGAACTCCCTTACAGTGAAGTCACTGCCCTCAACAGTATAGTTACCTGGACAACCGAGGTATGGAGAACAGGGCTGCAGTTCAGATAAAGTTCCAACAGAGGTTCCCATTGATCCCTCACTTAGTGTCCACCAGAGTGCACGCAGCAGTTCAGATTACACACCGATTTCCATTCTCAAATAGCCCCTAATTAAAAATAAAACCCTCCCTCCATGTGCTCATAACTCTCCCAAACTGTTCACAAACTGTTTTTTCCCTTTTGGCTCAATCTTCTCAAGTTTGATCTGTGCTTGTAGACTACCCTGGAGAGTCTTAGTGCGTTGGCACGAGGTGAGGGTGGGAAATGTACTCTTTTTTTTCCTTTTTTTCTTTTTACTTGACTCTTTTAAAGAAAAATCAATTTTTGAAAGTAAATAAGATGAAAATAATTTCAGATGCTTACTTCCACACTTTGAACATTACCATTTCAAAAGAACAGCTAAAAGCTGTTGAAAGTTCCACCCAACAGAAAGGCTCAAAGCAGACCTTGAGGCAGATGCCATCTATTACATTTTGTAATTGCAAAATGACCAGCAGGACTCGAAAGTGTGAAAGGCCATTGCCCAATCCTGCAGTGTGTTGGGTGGGGAAGAGCAGGGAGTGTGTACAAAAACTCTGAGGCAACCCAAGAAGGTGTGGGGAGAAGCAGCTTTTGTCCCATACTTAGAAGTTTTTTTTATACCCCCTTGTGGTTGCAGAAATACAAATTTGCTCAATACCACAATGACACAACTTGAGAGAGAGGGGTTTCCCCTTTCCTTCTATGCAATTTGTTAACTTTCTATGCAATTTGTTAACTTTCTATGCAATTTGTTAAAAAATATCAAATATGAAAAGCTCCCTATCCTACCTCATGCCCCCCAATAAAACAAGTCAGGACAAGTATTCCCGTGTCCTTGTGGACATGTGACATGATACATCCAAGCACAGAGCAACTGGCCACTGGAAATATTTCCACAGCATTTCATAGACCTGCATCCCTTTTTGTACTTCTCTCCCCATTTTCAACCATGCTTACCTTTTCAGGTGCTCCTCCAAGGAAAGTCCTACCTATTCAGAGGACCTGGTAAACTACCTTTTTATGCACTTAATTCAACAACCATTATGCTTAATTCAACCCATGAGAGCAGTCCTCCTAGGAAAGGGACAGAGCAGGGTTCCCTTCACTCAGTCTCTCAGTGTTGGGCTCTGCATTTAATTTAATCTTAGGAGTAAAGCAACCACGTGTGACAGTTTTAATGGCACCAGTCCTAGGTGTCCCTGCCTATGCTGTCCTGGGCAGGGCTCTCTGGAGGTGAGACTGCACTCCATGGAAGCATGGTCCTTGACTTGGGGCAAGCAGTGAAGAGTGACACAGGATTTGTGCGTTACCACACTGGAGCAAAAATGTCAATCCATTAAAACCAGTCTGATCTTAGCCCCAAAGGCATTGCACATGGACTGGAGAAGATATATCCCTCATATCTGAGGGTTCAGAATCTGTTCCTTTCATTCTGTCCTTTGTCTAGCATGAACTGATCAAAAAATAGAGTCACTGTACCCTCAAAAGAAAAAATTACAAGCACAAAGCACCTCTTGAGAAAAAACACTTATTCCTCATTTTCTACTCCTTTGAATTCTCAAATCAATGTTATTTTCTAGAAGAAGTTGGCAATGTATTTATTGCATGGAGTCCCAACTCATCCAAACCCCATGCCAGGACAGTGAGCATGAGTGTTTCTTCCATCACCTCCACTTGCCCATCCAGACAGGCTCCATGACAGGCACAGTCAACGCCACCATGAGAGTTAATGTGACAACCAGGACTTTTCAAGATATGCCTGCTTTTGAAAGACAATTAAAAGACCTGGGTTACAGAATTATGGATTCATACAACCAGAAGCAGAGTAATGGCCCCCAGAATATTTTTTATTTATTCTATCACAGAGCTAAGTTTTGAAAGCTCTCTGCGGGAAACTTATAGTTTGTTGATGGCTGGGTTGGGATAAGGCGGTGTGGTGTGTGGATAGGTGTTCTGCATGAATGTTTAAAATTTAAAATGGAGTTGATATTTCCTTGTATCATGTTATTTTCATTCAAATAAAAGAGATCTAAGCACCAACTATCAAATATAATCTTTGAGCCTTTTTATCTATCTTCCCCTTTTTTGGCCAAGCTCCCAACAGCCCTTTCGGCTTCATCAGTCGGTGCCTCAGCTTGGCTGAGACCACTGCAGCCATACACAGCACCCTTCACTGACTCTGAGCTTCAGTGTACACAGCATAACACTCCCAGACTTTATTCCTCAAACCAGACCCAACCCTTTCTGCCAAATCCTTTTCAAGTCCACTTGTTGCAGGATGCTTTCCCTAACTTTATAAGGTACAAATCAAGTGGCAGCTACTTGTCTTTTTTACTATGTGACTTACTTATAAATCCCAGCAGAGCAGTCTACCCCACTCACAGCAAAGTTCCCATGTGAACTGGGTTATTACGCAGTACATTCTAGTTGAGATTAATAAATTCGAAATTAAGGCATGAGATTTTCTTTTTCTTTCCTTAACAGTTGCTGATATAAATATGATTACCATGGAGGGAAGCATGGGATAGTAAAATACAACAAACTGGGGCTCCCTGTTTGCAGAACCTTATTCTGGAATTAATTTTTTGGCCTTGGACAAGACACTTCCTCTCTGTGAGCCTCCATTTTTTTCATTTGTTATAATGTGGAGACTGGGGATGTATGATATCTATGTCCCCATCATCTTTGAAGTGCTATGGAGACATGTTTTCATTCATTCATTCATTCATTCATTCATTCATTCATTCATTCATTCATTCATCTGTTCATTCCAGAAGCATTTATTGAGCACCCCTGGTGTATTTGCCTCTATGCTAGGGTTCTGGGAGTGCAGCTAGGAAAAGATATATAGGGCAGTCTCCCTGATCTTTCCTGTTTATAATCTAGCAAACACCTAATAAATAGTCACTAACATATGCCAAACCAGGTAATAACTCAAATGCAGTTAATTTCTCACTCATGTAAAGTAGAAGACAAGATTTTTGAGCTGCAGACAGCCCTCCCCCAAGTAGTAATTTAGGGACCCAAGACTCTTCCATTCTGTAGCTTGCCATAGTCAACACTTAGATTTTAAAGTTGCCATTAACTGCATGGGGCCACTGGAGGAGGAGAGGTAAGGCCTTGATGGGGGTAAAAGGAGTGCTGTATGCAGGAGGTAGTTTGGGTCCATGCAGATTCCACAGGTCATCACATGCTCTCCCCTAACTAAAGGAAAGACTAGGAAATGCAGTCTAGTCATGTGCCCAGGAAGAAGAATAAACAATTTTTGTGAACAACTAACCAGTTTCTGCCAGGTCAAGAGAGTGGATGAAATGGGAAAAAGCAAAGACGTTCCTACAGCAGAATTTGGGGACGCCAGAATCACACAAAGGCAGAAGGAAAGGAAGAGAAATGAACCCAGAGGTGTTCAAAACAACAAGAGGACACTGAGTGATCTGTGGAGACATCTTGTGAGACCCTCACCGCATGTGTAGCAGCAAGTCAGATGAATCTTCAGGAGGACAATGGGCCACCAGAGAAGAGACAGTGGCACATAGTAACCGAGAAGTGAAAGCCGTCAGCACCACAGGAGATGAACTGATACACGGCGGGTGAAAGCCTATAAAATTAGCCCATAAAATTAGCCCAAGTGGTTTTCAGTTGAACTAAAATGTTCATAAATAAGTCTGCATCCTGGTGCAAATCAGTTTTACAAACTGGTGATTATGAGCAATATTCAGACCTAGCCAGATCTCTTTGGCCAACAGCGTGATTTAAATGTTGGGAAATGTCACATGAGAAATCTGGGTTTCCATGTCCTCTTGAACAATCAAAAGATCTGGCAATAGTGGTTCCTTATTCTTAAGAAGCACTGATAAGGCAACTTTGAGTAACCACTGACCTCCTTAGAGTGGGCACTCTCTCTCCACTACTGCCAAGTCCTACAATTTATTCCATTTATACTTTCTACCTGAGTCAAGTAGACATTTGAATTGCAGCCCCTAATGTAGGGAATCCCTCAGATGGCTCAGTGAACACCTTCATTACTACCACGTATTTACATGTTAGCCATTTAATAAAGATTGGATTGGGTTTGGAAGGAGCAAGATTGGTGTTACTGAGAGCAACTTAGGTTGCTGAACAGGGAAACATCCTAGACCTCCGTGAGCTCTATGCAAAGGGCCCGCTCCTGCCAAAGGAACCAAGAGTTATCAAAATCAGTCAGGCACATAAACAAATCTCATGGGGATGATTAATCCTTGCTGATAGGATGCCAGGTGTAAATGATGCACCAGCAATTCTCCAGTCAACTCTAATAGTTAACCATACAGAGAAACATGGGCTCTGGAGCAAGCTGCCCAGCCAGACAGAGTGGGAAATGTTGGCAAGGTGGCTGGTAGGGGCAGGCATGTCTGGGCACAAAGGTGTTAGCTTAGCCTACTAATATTTTTCTTGGACAACAGTGAAATTTATGCTGGAAGTATCTTGCTATTCCCTCTATGCTAACTCTTCTCTCTACTCCCCTGATTTGCCAAGAGGAGGAGAGGAAAAGCTGTTTTCTAACCTTTTCTGGGAAAACCTAAGCATGGTTCTGGGCATTTTCAGGGGCTGACAGTAGCCTTATTCATCTAGTCAACCAAAGTATATTTATTGACAACCTCCTATGAGCTAAGTGCCAGATGCAAAGGATGAATGATATGGATTTGGTGTTGACATTTTAGTTGGAGAGAAAAACAGTCATAGCTAACTTTAATAAGTTTCACTTACTATAATATGTGGGCAGGGGATGAATGATATCTACGTCCCCATCATCTCTGAAGTGCTATGGAGATGTGTTTTCATTCACTCATTCATTCATTCAATCATTCCAGAAGCATTTATTGAGCACCTCTGGTATGTCTGAAAATCAACAAAGTGCTCTGGTAGAAAGTTGCAAACAGTGTGGTGGTAGCTTAGAGAAAGCCTTTCAAAAAAAACCCAAACAGACCTGAAGGAAAAGAAGAATCCGGCCATGAGAAGAATAGCAAGCAAAGATTGTTCTAGGTGGAGAGAACAGCATAAGAAATCTTCAGGTCTCTGTGAGTCTAATGGGAGAAGTTACCAAGAGCAGAGTCAGATGAGCACACTTGAGGGGCACACAGACTGGCCTGAAAGGAATAGAAAGGAAATTAATTCGAGGCCTTTTTGTAGCTCCCAGATTTTAAGATCTACATGGGCTTCTGTGACTTACCCAGGATCCCCCTCCAGTGAGTGGCACAGAGAAAGCACAATCCATGAACAGCTGAGTCAGCCTCACATAGAAAGGATGCTGTGTTTGCCAAACTGGACTCACGAAGCATCCATCCTACATGACCCAAAACATAAACACTGGTCACAACCAGCCCTATTGGAGGGAGCTGGGTGTAAAAATTTCTTTATGTTTCTTGCCATCTCCATACCAACCAGCCACATGGGTTCCAAGTGGCATCAGAAGGGCGCTCACAGTTGTATGGAACAAATGCTCACAGGTAGGGTAGGCAGCAGGCTGAGGCCTCCAGCAGAGGCACTCCTACTCACAGCTGGCCTAGGTGAAAGGTTTAGGAGAGGAAATTGGTTTAACAGCCAGGTAGTTTATTATTTGGCCACAAGTTCACATAAGAAAAATACATTTTTCCTAAAAAAAGCAGACATTGAAACAGGGAAGATGTTCTTTTCACAAAAGGTGAGACATTGTTTTGGGCTGGCAGCCTTCAGAGGCATTGTTCTCACCGTCTCCTGTATAGTCCACCGTTGCTAAAGGAAGAGATTCATTTCCATGGATATGGTTATCTGCTAAGTGGATGCCCGCAGGCACTGGATGTATGTTACATTTTGTTCTGTTAGAAGTAAAGCTCCTGAAAGATAATGTTACCTGGCCAAAGTGCCACCTGTGGGGTAACTTCAGGCCAATAAGATGGAGCCTATTTGAAAAAGCTCTAGGAAGGCCTTTAGGCAAAAACCCTAAATCATGAGCTTATTTTGTTTGGCATTTACTGAAAAAGCACAGACTCTCTCTGGCAAAATTTGGACATGAATTCATTGTTATTCATGCCTATATCCTGAGCCCAGTCATTAAACTTCAATTCAGAACTTTCAGCTCTTCCTGGTTCAGGTTTTGTTGCAGAAGACAGGGCTCCTAACATGAGACAGGCTACAATCCACACTCACGTCCACTCCATGTCATCACAAATATGAGTTCAATCCGGTCAGAATTAAACAGAAACGCCCGGTGGCTAAGTCAAAACTGACTTGGTCAAGGTTATATCTCCAACTGCTTTGAGGTTACATATTTATTTATTTATTTTAGGTGTTATTTCTGCATAAAGAGAACTTTCAACACTATTTCTATATCTCAGTCAGGGATTTCCCCCACTTCCATCATTTGCACGTGTGTGTGTGTGTGTGTGTATGTGTTTAAGCCAAAGAAAACCTTACCACCCAGGTCCAGCAATGATGAGATTGTGAACCATGCATCTTTCAACCATAAAAAGCCTCCAAATAGACTCAGGCAGAAATTAACCAAATGTTTGGCTTGGTCTCCCTGAGGTGGTGAAAACATGATTTTTCATGAACTTTAAGAGCCGCACAAGAGTTTCCACAAAGTGATATCATAACCCTGAACACACAGGCATATGCAACTGTTCAAGTCTCAACGTCTCTTCTCTGCAATTCTAGACAGGAAAATACTGTGGTAGCATGAAGACTCCTGCATTGAGAGGAAAGGGCATTGAACTCCTAATGCCTTTCCCCACAGCAGGCAAAGCGCAAATTCAGCCTTTGTGCCCACAGCTACGTGAACTGGACTCACTGAAAAAACTGGCTCAGTAAAAACATTTAGATCAAAGACCCATGTCTCTGTCATGTTTCTGATACTGCAAGTTATCCTCACTTACCTAACCATCTGCACTCTGGAGACTAGAGAGGAGGTGATGGGCAGCTGAAATGGCTGAAAGTTCGATTGGCTTTTATGTTTGAGTTTTTATGAGGACAGCCAAGACAAGGACAAGCCCATTATTCATGCCCTCTCCCTCAAGAAACAGTTCTTCAGTGAGCCCCATGCAGCCATTCATTCGAACAAATATTCATTACATCTCAGGCACTGAGCACAAACAGAGCCGGATGCACATGCAATGTCAAAAACAGGGAAATTGGCCATGGTGGTTTTCAAGGAGCCCCTGAGTCAAGACTCCCCAGAGGTCTTTACTTCTAATATTTCTCCATGTCAGCCACACTATATCAACACAAAAGTTGGGACATCAACCTTCAGAGAGGAACTATACCATCTGCCCAACTGTGCAGGTTCAGCGAGAGACATGCACAAAGAGTAGATGGTATTTCATCACTACATTCAAAGTGCCCTGGAGCCTTCAGCTTGCCTCTTTCCATTGCCTTGGAAGAGGGGTGCCGCCTTACATGAACACCTTCCCTCACATCCCTACCACCGTGCCCATTTACCACCCTACCCAAGCAGGATCTTGCCACTAACCTTCCCATATCTCTTCCCTATTTCTAAGCTTTCATCCAATAAGCTGCATGTCCAATTGCATTTTCCCTTTTCTGCAAAAAATTAAGTACTCAATGATTGTCACATCTTCCAAAGAGGTTTGCTTTACCAAGAAAGTGCTGCAAATTGAACCCCCACAAAGAAATCCAAGCGTGTCACTCAGGGATCTCAGCGTTTGCTTTTTAGGCTGTTAAATTTAAGCCTATGGTGTCCAATTCAAGTCCAGCTGACCCAGCTGAGGGCCTAAAAGTGTCACTTTCTCAACATTAGATCACACAGAAACACTAGCCAAACAGGGTCACACTGAATCCCATGCTTTTTGTTGGTATAATCTGAGACACTGACAGGATGAAGAATAAAGTCCATCATATCTCATTTGACTGTAGTAGGAAAGTAAACAATTCTTAGAGAAGTTATTCCAACTCCTCTGCCCCAGCAAATATATGAGGAGAAAAAAGACATAAACATCAACAGCCCTCATTATCATTAATATAATATGAAAACTCACGACACTACTATCTGCCCAATGGCATGGGGCTGACTGAGAGTTGGAAAATGAGTTAAGAAACAAAATTAGAGCTCCTGTCATTAATCTGGGAGTGACTGCAGGGGAGAGAAGCAAGTTGAAACTTCTGTTTTCTTGCTTTGCACCAGATCTATCATGTTTTAAACAAAATTGTTTGTGATAAAAGTAGAGTGACAAAGGTGATGCTGGGTCCCACGGGAGAAAGAGGTCTGAGCCTTCACTGATGCTGTGACTCTACCAGGACACTGCTTCCTTTTTCTTTTTTAAGGCCCAGCTGAAGCACCTCCTCCTCCATGAAGCCCAAACTTCACCAACCCATACCCACACCTCTCTGACTGCCTCAAGCACCTACTTTTATGCCTCACAACATGGAGCTTTTTCAGATTTTTTTTTACATTGCCCTTTAGTTGTTTCAGGTGTATTCACTTGACTAAATTTTGATTCCTCTGAAACAAGAGTTCTACATTATTTTATTAGATTTATTGAGATGACATTGGTTAATAGGGTCATATAGAATTCAAGTGTACGTTTCTATGATACGTCATCTGTATATTGTATTGTGTGCTCACCACCCAAAGTCAAATCTTCTGTCACCAAACATTTGCCCCCCTTACCCACCACAACCCTCTGCCCCCTCTCTCTATTAACCACCATACTTTTCTCTGTGTCCATGAGTTTCACTTTTATATCCCACATGAGTAAAATCATATGGTTTTTAGCTTTCTCTGACTTATTTTGCTTATCATGATATTCTCAAGATCCATCCATTTTTGTCGCAAATGGCAGTATTTCATCCTTTCTTATGGCCGAGTAGTATTCCATTGTGTACATGCACCACATCTTCTTTATCCAGTCCTCTATCTCAGGATACTTTGGTTGCCTCCATGTCTTGGCCACCATGATTAATACTGCAGTGAACATAGGGGTGCACATATCTTTGCGAATAAATGTTTTTTAGTTTCTTGGGTACATACCTGAGAGAGGGATTGCTGGGTCATATGGTAATTCTAGTCTTAATTTTTTTTTTCCTTTAGGCTCTCCTACTTGGCCTAGTTTGGAGCTGAATATCTCAGAAGCTTCTAGTGGTCCTCAGTAGATCATTTTGACAAGAGTTGTCCTAAGAGCGACCACCTGTGGAAGAAGTAGGATAGTTGACTGCTTATTTACATTAAGTTTCATGAGGATTTGGTTAAACACATCTGCTAGGACTGAGAGCCACCTGCTTTCCGTTTCCTTTCAAGTTGAAGCCTTAAATAACATATTAAACCTGGCATTTCCTGGTGTTTCCCTTATGTCTCTTCTGTCGCTCACCCATTACCAAGGCCCATATTCCAAGCAGGAGATATGCACAGCAAATGAAGAATGCAAGAGCCCAATCTCATCAAGATTATAGCTGTAAATATCCAAACAGGAATGGTTTGCCCATTTTTCATCAAAGCAAGACCATTTCACTACTTTTGGATATGAACATGGGCCTTTAGGGGGCAGATTTGATCAGTCTCATCCAAGTAAAACTTCATCCTTTGGACACAAGTGGGGCTGCAGAGTAGCCTACAGACAAGGCTGCTCTTCTCATGCACAGTTATGCCTCAGCAGAAAAGGTCTGATCCTCAGGTAAGAAAGCAAGAAAAGTTACTTATGGTAGGAGCTTCACTCAGTGAGGTTTGACATTTTTAGGGTGACCAGCTATTCCAGTTTGACTGGGAATTAGGAGGTTTCCTGAGATGTGACACCTCCCATGCTAAAACCAGAAAAGTCTTCAGCAAACTGGGACTAGACACTGCCTAGATTACAAAGGTCAACCTCCACACCTTTCAGCAGATGCTCCTCTCTCAACTCACCTCTCCTGGATCGCTGCAAAGTCAACCACTGGTGCCCAGGGGATTCCAGATCACTATGCTATTTCCTTTGGGGCTGCTGTCAGTACCTCCTCGCTGGCCAATTTCTCTCTACAGTCTGTTCTTGAGCAACCCCATCATTACCTGTGGCTTCATTTCATCTTCATATATTTCACTCCCAAATCTGTAGCTCAGGTCTGGCTTTCACCCTCAGCTTCTCACTCTAACTGTTCATTGGATATCTTCTTCCTCCATCCTGTTGGCTTCTCAAGCTCAACAAAAACTAAACTAAAGTCAGTGTCACCTCTTAACCTATTTTTTCTTTCTTGGGCATGTCAGACTTATGATAACCTCTCCACTATCCTTTCAGGCTTTCACCAAAGCTTCAGACTCCCCTTTTAACAGCCTCCTTCACCATGGCTGCCTCTAAGACTAATCATGTTCCAAAGCCTGTGAGTAGGCAATTTTCCAGCCGTCCAACACCTTTCCAGTCCTTCAATCATTGTGGCCCCAACCAATAAGATTGTCTCTTCTTGCCCTACATTTCTCACCTCCCACCCCAAGCCTTCCCAACATACTGCGCCACAGCTCTGATGAGGTCACTCCTCTGCTCAACACTTGTGAAAAACAGTCTCTTCTCCCCGTTACTATGTCCAAGTCCTACACACCCTCAATCTCCAAGTGGTCTCTTTCCCATGAACATCATCTGCCACCATAGAAAGAGATCGCTCTCCTTTCTAAACTCCTCAAGCACACAACTCTTTCCTATTCCACTTGAAATTATTACTTCTGTGCATTTTTATCTTCCCTTTAAAATCAAAGTCCCCCAAAACAAGAACTGTATGTTATTTACATTATTATCCCCACTTAAAATAATTAATAAATAAATGAATGAATAAAGTTCAAGTAAGGTTTCATGGATGTTGCTGTTGGACTTTGGAAAGCTTCTTCTGTCTTCCTGTGTCTTCCAACCACTTCTCCCAATGCTTGTCAACCTAGGCCGAGCCCTGAGAGCTGGGGGCAGTCATTCCCTTGCCTTAATGAAAGCCTTGTCACTGCAGGATCCCCAAGTGCCATGACAGATCAGCAGGGATTAGGGAAAGGGGCTGTGCTTCCACAAAATTGTGAAATAGGGATTCCTTTGAGGTATAACCTGAATTCCTTCCCTGCAGTCTGTCTTCATCTTCATAATTGGCACACTTTTCTAACATCGGCCTAACACTATACTGCATTTTGCCTTCTCTTCTACAACCCCTGAGCAGCTATGGCTCTAAGTTTGCCCTGTTTCCTGACCCAAGAAACAATGAAATGTGTAAAACTCAATTATTTTGTGTAGGGAAATCAAAGGGCTGGCCTAAACAGAGTTGGCAGAGAGGCATTTCTCCTTGTTCTTGTCAACTCAGCCATCATGGAGCAAACACCAGGAGATTTGGAGGAGGTGAGAATTTCAGTGTGTCCTTGGGTCTTTTTTTTTTTTTTTTGTCTCCTCTTATTTCCCAACCCCCACATTTCATGGTAGTAGTAGGCAAGACCTTTGGAAGGTGATTAGGTGATGAGGGTAGAGCTTTCATGGATGGGATTAGTGCTCTGATAAGAGACTCCACAGAGCTCCCTACTCCTTTCCACTAGACAAGGCCACAGTGAGATGTGTTCAACCAGAGAGAGGGCCCTAACTAGAACCTAGCCATGCTGGCACCCTGATCTTAGACTTCCGGCCTCCAGAACTGTGGCAATAAATATTTGTTGTTTTTAAGCAACCTAGTCTGTGATATTTTGTTATAGCAGCCTGAATGGACTAAGACAAACAGTAATCAATGATACAAACAAATGTAAGATCCCGGTTGGGTGCAAAATTACCAAATATAAAACTGTGACTGTAAAGAATAGGGCAAAGACGGGTATCCAGCTCAAGGAAAACACATCATATTAGAACCTAGCTACCTCAGGGGAATGGGAGAGGGCTCCCCAAAGAAGCAAGGATTAGGCTAAGATCTGAAGCATGGATAGGAATTAATAGTCAGCGAGGGGATAAAAAAGCCTTCTAAACAGAGGTAACAAAGTGTGCAGAAGTCCTGTGACTGGGGGAACTGGAAGAAGGAGATGTGACTAGAGGAGAGAGAGGAAAAGAGAGTAATTTAAGAAGGTGGAGGTATATAGGCGCCAATATCGGGTCTTGAGGAGGTCTATCTATCCCAAGAACAATGCTATGTCATTAAATGATTTAAACAGTAGGGTGGCACTGTCAGATTAACATTTTGAAAAGATCACTGACTACTGCCTGGAAAGTGGTTGGGCCTGGAGTAGGAGGCTGGTGTTAAACACCTCACAGGCAAGGACCCTAAGACCCTACATATGCAGTGTGTTACTCAGTGTCTGATCTTTCATCCTGGGAAGAAAGAGCTCCCTTCCATCATGCAGTTTGGACAAGGTTTCTCCTATCAATAAAAATAAAGTTATGCAGCAGAGAGAAAAGCATATACTAGTTTTTAAAAAAATGATATACTGTTGCCCAGCCAATGTGGCTCAGCGGTTGAGCATCCACCTATGATCCAGGAGATCGTGGTTCAATTCTGGGTCCTGGCATATGCCCAGGTTGCAGACTCGATCCCTAGCAGAAAGCAGCCGCTCAATGACTCTCTCTCATCCTTGATGTTTCTATCTCCCTCTCCCTCTCCCTTCCTCTGTCTCTAAAATCAACAAAAATATATTTTTTAAAAATGATACACTCTCAACTTCTTCCTTAATCATTACAATCTATAATTTATTTAGCACATACCCTGTGAGCAAAGTGTCTGACTAAACATTGCCATCCATTGCCTCCTTAATGCTCAGAACAACTCAGCCTGGTGGGCATCATTGTCTCCATTCTACAATGAAAGCATCAACAATCAGAGTTAACCTGTCAAGGAACTGACAACACAAGATTAAAACCCAGGCCTTCCTGACTCCTGTACTTTTGCTTTGAACCCAATGATGGTTATTAAACGTGAACATGTGGCTCATTCCATGATGGACACTAGGCCTTTGGAACTTAATAAAACTCCATCTTGCCCAGAAGGAATACAGGCTAATAAAGGAGGGGTTGTGCACACATATACGTATTTATGTAACTAAGTAAAATACAATGTGACATGGGCTTTGAAGGCATACTTTAAAACCTTCTATAAATGTTTTCTCCATGAAACAGCACTAATTTTCTACGTTTAGTATTACATTTGGTTCAGTATCTCTGTGAGGAAGGAATGGACAAAGTTGATAGCCGACTTCACTGAGCAACTTATGTGTTCCAGATATTGTGCTAAGTGCTTTAAACATATAAATTTAATGTCATCCTCAAGGCAAGTTCACCAGGAAGCTAGCAGTATTGTCTACATTTTACAGATGGAGAAACTGAGGTCAAGAAAAATTTCCAGGACCACAAGTAGGAATCAAGAGAAATCAAATAACTTGCTAAGGGAGAAAATGGGTAGCTTTAAAGTCTATGTGGCCCTGGCTGGTATGGTTCAGTGGTTAGAGTGTCAGCCTGCACACAGAAGGGTCACAGATTCAATTCCTGGTCAAGGGCACATACCTGGGTTGCAGGTTTGATCCCCCTCCCCAGTCAGAGCACATGTGGGAGGCAACCAATCGATGTGTCTCTCACATCAATGCTTCTCTCTCTCTCCCTCCTCCCTTCCCTCCCTACTTTCCACTCTCTAAAAATAAATGGAAAAAATATTCTTGGGTGAGGATTAATAAAAAAAATCTATGTGAAACTAGAGGTATGTTCTGAAACAGAAAACCAAACCCCATGCTGATGCAAGACTCAGTGCATTAAAACTGACCCTAAACACCCCAACCACAGGAGCCCGACTGCAAAACAGGTTAGCTTCCCAAAGCCATGCTCTCTGGGCAAACTGTTCCTATTTCTTGGAATTGTTTTGACACTGAAATGTGAAAGTTCTTAAAATAAGAAGGGGAGCAGAGGCTCCAAGAAATGTTAAAATAATTTGTGGCAAAACAGAGAAAATTAAATATTCATTAAGGGGTTTTCATTTCAAATGATCGTTTTACCATATCAATGTCTAAATTGTGGAGCAGATTGAAGAGGAAGAAACTCTAACTTAATCCCTTTCCTGAGTTTACCACAGAGAATGGACAGCAGAAGCCCCCTGGGGGTTTCGAGCTCCTCCTGTGAAAGCTGGGGTCTGTGGATGCTGAGATCCCACACTGGCCTCCCTGCCTGCTCACTCATGTGCTGGGGCCAAGCTAGCTTTGCCAAGAGTTGGCATGACAACACCACCCCCATCTCCAGCACTTAAATAGGGGTCCTACGCATATATTTTCTCCCAGAGCCAGAGCTTTGTTCTGGATTATATCTCTATTATTTCATCTTTAAATTCAAAGAACAAATGTCGGCTTCCAAAATCCTAGGAAACATCTGAAACCCAGCTCAGCACATCTCCGTGAATTAGGTGATTTCTAGCCGCAAATATAAGTTGTCATTTCCAAAAGTTGGGAGGGTATGTATGTCCAGGTGGCAGGCTGCAGTGAATGCCCTCTGCCCCTGGCTTCTTGGTTTACCTTGCTAACGGGAGCTGTTTCTACTCCCTTGGGTTGGAGGCACCTGCAGCCTCACTGCTGGTATTAATTCTCTTACTCAGTACCTTTGGAGTAGACTTTCTGCTGGTTTCCTGCGATAATATTCAACCTGCTCAAAGGCTTGTCTGTTCTCAAATTCACTCATTCATTCATATAGCTAATGCTTCAATTATTCTTTGAACACTTATGTGCCAGGAATGAAGCTAGACACATCAGTGAACAAATAGTTACCAGAATTTCAGCCTTCAGGTTTTTTTATTCTCTCATCATTATTGTCTCTCAACATGTTGCCCAGCAGGAGGCAATTGATGTTAAGAGTGCCCTGGAAACACTTACTGGTTGACCATTTTCGTTGGGGGAGAACACTTGCAGAGAAGCTTTTAAAGAGAGAGACAGAAACAGAGAGACAGAGAAACTCAACAGCATAGAGCAGGCCAGAACAGGCCAACTGAGCCTGGCAAGGGTCAGGGACACCTGTGGGTACTGTCACCTGGAAGGTGATGTCACCAAATCCAAGATGGGAGGAGAGAAATGAGGAGGAGCTGAAAATCCTATAAAATAATATATATATTCCCTCAAAAGTTTGTCGAGGTGGGTAGGCCAAATCCTTCATTCACTCAAAAGCACCAGCTATGGAATGATAGGGCACCATGCTGGACACTGGGGCTAGAAAACACCAAGAGTGAGCTTCCCACACTCGGGGCACCCACCACTAAGGGAGCCACCAGAGCCAAAAAACATGAATTACGAGAGAAGTGATTTGTTAAAGTCATCTCTCACTTGATAACTTGAAAGGAGCAAAGGGAAGCTGCAATTTAGATGCATGCCCAGTAAGGTCTGTGTGGTGTGGGAAGGTGCTTGACTGGGAACAAGTCACTGGCCAAAGAGGGTGTGGAGGCATGGCCACTACAAGCATGGGAAGATTTAATATTTAAGCTCCTGAAAAAAGGACGCCCCTTTCTCTCTTGCTGCTCGCGCCTGACTCCTGGCTTGCAGGGCTCTCACGCTCTGCCTTCACCCACGTGGCTCATGGCCATGTGGGACCCGCACAGTGGACGGATGAACTGGGACTAGCCCGATGCTGTACCGCACTCGATTCTGTGCGGAACAGAAACTGGACACCGGCTCTGCTTCTAGCTGTGCTGAAGCCCCGGCTGCACATTTTCCAGGACTGCTTTAAGGAATAGGGGACTTTGCAAATAAACCTTCCTACTACACATCATTGTCCGGTGTGAGTATTAGAAAATTATTTTCTCGCCCGGCCGGGTGTGGCTCAGCGGTTGAGCATCAACCTAGGATCCAGGCGATCGGGGTTTGATTCCCGGTCAGGGCACATGCCCGGGTTGCGGGCTCGATCAATGACTCTCTCATCATTGGAGTTTCTCTCTCTCTCTCTCTCTCTCTCTCTCTTCCCCTCTCCTTTCCTCTCTGTGAAATCAATAAAGATATTTAAAAAAAAAAAAAAAAAAGAAAATTATTTTCTCAAGATACCTTAAGAACCCCACTCCCATAGCATTGGAGAAGGTCCACCCGTGCAATCGCCCAATTACAATATTTCAGTAATTCCCTCATTGTGCTTCTTGACTCAGATTCCCCTGCTGCCTCCCACCAATTTATTCTCCACGCCTGTGCTGGGATTGTTGGTAAAGTACCTGCTTGGAAAACTGCCTGCAAGGGCAGTTCTCACACTGCTGTTTGTGAGCCATCAAGGTCAGTGTGAGCCTCTCTAGCTACCAAATCAGAATCTCTGGAGGTAAGGCCTTGGAATCTGCATGTTAAACACATAGTAGAGTAATTCTTAGGCACACTCCAGTTTGAAAAGTATCCCATGGGCAGAAGAGTTCATTAAGAGAGCTGGATACTCTTCGTAACAAATCCTAGCCCACATTTCTAACCTCATCTGAAGCCATTAAAATACTCCCAGCCTATGTCTTAGTAACACAGATGCAGTCCCCGAACAAGCTAGAAATTTACACTCTCCTGCTATTTTTCATGCAAATTCCTGTGCCTGGTATTCCACCACCCTCCCATATAAGTGAAATCCCTACCTGCACTTATCAATACACACGTGCCCACGTGCTACCCACTTAGAAAGTTCTGATTCACCTATTAAAGACCTGAACAGGTGTTACCTTGTTCCATTCTCCTGGACCCCTTCGGCTCCCGGTGAAATGCACCCTTCCCTCGCGTGCTTCCACAGCACTCCAGGCGTTCTACTTGGCTTCACTAATCCCACTGTAATACAACACTGAACTGGTGTTAAGTGGCCGCCCTCCCTGTGCACACATATACACATGTGCCCATGCTTTTTGTGGTACTTGAAGGTATGCACTGTACCTTATTCATCTCTAAATTCAAGTTCCCAAACTTAGTGAGTGTTCTAAAAATCATATGCTGATCTGGGGCTGTTCAAATTGGACACAGGAAACCTATAAGGTCTTTCCCCACACCTGCCCATTTTAAAAAATATTTACTTCTTCCTCTCATCTCTGAGGAAGTCATATATGACCGAGTCCTTTAACCCATGAACAAAGTATTTCCCTCCATCCACTTAGGTCTTTTTAAATTTTAGTAAGGTTTTTATTTATTTATTTGTTTATTTGTTTATTTATTTATTTTTAATTTATTTAAAATATATCTTTATTGATTTCAGAGAGAGGAAGGGAGAGGGAGAGAGAGAGAGAAACATCAAGGATGAGAGTCACCAATCGCCTGCCTCCTGCATGCCCCCGACTGGGGATCGAGCCTGCAACCCGGGCATGTGCCCTGACTGGGAACTGAACCACAATCTCCTGGATCCTAGGTCGATGCTCAACTGCTGAGCCACGCCTGTCCAAGCTAAGTTTTTTTTTTAGTATTCTGGTTAGAGGTTTTGCATTTCTTTCCTAGGAATTTACTGTTTTGGATGATATTTTAATCATTTTTTTCAATATTTCAAACTTCAGTTATTCATTGAAGACATATAGAAATACAATTATGTTTTTAATATTGGCCTTATCTTCAGTGACCTTGCTAAGTAACTGAATTTTAATATTAACTTTAATAGTTTATCTGCAGATTCTTTAAATCCTCTATGTAAACAAATAACACAAGTTTTGTCTCTTTTCCAATTCTTTCATTTTTCTTGACTTATTGCACGGGTGACTTCTAGTAAAATGTTGAATCAGAATGGTAATAATTGATGTCATTGTTTCATTTCCCATATTGGGTAGGATACTTTCTAATATTTCACAATTAAAAATAATGTTTCTCATGTATTTTTAAATACTAAGAGTCTATTTTTACTTTAGCCATGAAAAGGTGTTGAATTTTATCAAATATTTTCTGTATCCATTGATATGATCATGTGGTTTTTCTCCTTTGCAATGCTTATATGACAGATTACATTAATTTTCAAGTGTTAAGCCAACCTTGCACTCTTAAAATAAACAAGTTGGTTATGACATAAAATTAGTTTCACATGTAACTGGATTCATTTTGCTAATATTTTATTTATGATTTTTATAGCCATGACAATGAGACAATTTAGCCGGTAAAACTTTTTTCTTTTAGTATCTTTTTCAAGTTTTGAATCAAGTTTTGCTGGCCTTATGGAAAAGGCTGACAAATGTCCTGCCTTTCTACTCTTGAAAGCCTGTGGTCCAACAATCTCCATTTTAGCCAGAAATAGATGTTCCTCCCCTTTTCTTGTCCCATGCACACCTTACCTTTGAGAGGGGAACATGTTCAATAAGGGGGTAAGGTGGCTGAGATAATATCAATTTCAAGGACCTAGAATATTCACAAAAATTGGGCTTAGTAATAAGTGTACCAGCTTTACATTGCAAGCCCCACATTCATATTATTTGTATGAGTATGCTTTATCCTTAATATTAATGTATGGATAAATTTAAAGTCTAATACCATTATTTTATGACAAATATTCTTACATAGCATAGCCCTACTTATTACCTCCTTTGAATAGTATATATACCTTTCAGCTATGTGAGACACACACACAGAATTTAATCCTGCTTCACCATATTCAAGCAAACCTTCAATATAGACTAACGATATCCTGACTATATGTAGAAGTACTTAGAGTCAAAGAACCCATTTTCGTATAAATGCAGGTGAATGCTCAGTTTTTAATGAAAATTCTTTCAGGTAGTTTTTTCATTGTTAATTTGCTTGGTAAACTTGCTTTGCTGGTTCCCTGTTAAAGCCAAGTTATTCACCATACCTGGCAATGAATGTGATCAATAAACACTTGTTGAAGCTATTAATAAATTAATAATGAATTCCTGGGAAGTTGCCCATCCTCTAAAACAAAAGTTGGCCAACTACAGCCCGTGGGCCAAATTCAACTCACTTTTACCATTGAAGGAAATGTGTATTGGACACAGCCATGCTCATTTGTTCACAAATATTCTCTTTTAAAGTTCAATATCTTCTGCTTTCAGAGTTGAATCGTTGCAACAGAGACCTTATGGCCCACAGCCTAAAATATTTACTGTCTGGTCCTTTGTAGGAAAAGAGTGCCGACCTCTGCTCTAAAACACAATATTCACTAAATAACTGGAGAGTAGCCAGAATGCACCCACCCCAGGGAGGTCTCTGCAAATAAAATCTCTTCCAGTTTACTATTGAAGGAATAAGAAATGGTATCAAAGGTAGACATGCTGGTGGTAAAAACTGGCTCTGAATTTTTTCCTGAAAAAGCATGGTCAAATCTATTTTCAAAGGACATGATGGGAAAGTCCAAGTCTCTGAAGCTGACACTCTTTTTCTGAACCACCTTGTATTGCCCAGCCTTTCCCCTTATTTTGAGGGGCTTTAGTTAAATCTCTTCCTGAACTTCATAATTTTCATTGTCTCTTTTTTCAATAACAGGATTTCACTGAGCTCACATAAAATGGTGATTCAGGCAAGGTAGACTGTTAAGATGATCATGGCAATTCAGCAGATGCCTGGACTATAACAAAGAGCTTCTCACATACAGCTATCCTAATTTCTTTCTTCTTAAAATGATGAATCCCAGATCCTTGAGCCAAATTGATCAGTAATTCAATATGCAGCCAAGTGGAAATTCTACCATGCTCTGAAATGCCTAAACAACATTTGGTTTCAATTTCTCTTATCTTTCCTCCCCATCAAGAAGGAAACTCTTGTTAGCTAGAGTTCTACTGTCACTATATTTTCATAACACTAAAGAATAAAGTATTTTGCAAAAACCCAAAACTTATTATTTAAACACAAATGTGGAGTATTCATATTACTACTCATACAGCATGACATGGTACACATAGAATATTAAAATGTCATAAAAAAACAAATGGCAAAATCTACATCTATTCCAAAAAAAAAAAAAAGGCAACCCAAAACTAAAAACAAGATAGCATTATAAATGATATCATATTAGCCTTCTGATAGCCAACAAAATTTATAATAATGAATCCCTTTTTTGTGGTAAATGGGGATTTTTTTTCCTGGTCAATCAATATGATGTTTTCCTAAATACCATGTTACTTGACAAATTGTTAATAATGCACTATTGAGTCCCTAAAGCCAATTATATGTAGGAGCATAAGAATTAAGAATTATGAGGTACATGAGCAGAGAATAATTGACCATAAAATAATCCAGGGAGTCAGACAACATTATTTACTAAGTACCCATTGTTTTCTAAAGTCTATCCTGGTGACATTAGAAAAAATGCATAAAAGAAAGACTAACCAGTATATTTCATTTTAAGCAAATATATTATAATTCAGGTTTGCACTACAAATAATATAGTGACTTTTATTTTTCTTTCAAAGGTATTTCTTTCTAAAGGGATTTACTAAATTCCTTGGTCACAAAAATAAACAACCCAGATACATCACTTTTTTATTCAATTCATAAAATTTTTCTTTCAACTTTTTAGGCTATTTTGTGCATTAAGAATAGTATACCTTTGGATATAACCTTTTGAAACCATAATTTCAGAGAAAGGAGAAAGTAAAGGACTAGGAAAGAATATTTAAATTTGCATGCCTCGGGCAATTCTGGTTCTAAGAACAAAAGCTAATAATGGAATGGACATGGAGCATGGGTCTAAAAGAAAGAATTCTTGAGTCCCAGTGACTTTGAATAGAGGACTCAATTCTCTCTAGGACCAGAGGAAGGCCATGGCAAGAAAGGCACATTCCCCATTTTGCCCCAAGCTTAGAAGTATGCCAGCATTTTAGTTGGGGGACCAATGGGAAAAGAGGCGGGAGGAAAAACAGAATGGGCCAGAGTTGGGGACCTGAACATCAATGTGGGGAGGAACAGAGTGGCCCAAGGCAGGCAGATCACATCTCTATCACATCCTGGTCTCTGTGTCCAGGTCATCTGGTCTGATGTGAAAAGAATAGAAATCTCTAGGAAGTGATAAAATGCAGGTGTCTGGGATTGGCACAGTCTGAGGCCATTTGTGAGAGAGAGTTTCAATCCAATTTAAATTAGAATTCTAGTTATAGCTATGTGACCCTGAGACAGGGTCCACATGCTGGTAAGAAGAGGCTGGGAAACACTAGATGAGATTCAGCTACTTGTGTGTTAACCCGAGTTGAGAGCTGCAACCATAGGGTAGACAACCTTGGAAGATGAAGGGGGAAAGGCTGAACTTGGAGAGCAGCCAGGGGAAGAGCTCACCCCAGACAGGGGACCAAGAAGTCAAGCAGCAAGGCTGAGTGCAGCCCTCAGTCATTAAGAGAAAAGTGTGAGTAATTTCTAAGTCATGATTCTTAACTCCTTTTAATAGTGTTATTTTTTCTTTCTCAAAGAACTCAATCTGATGTATTCCATTATTACTTGACTAATGACTGTAACTGAGTATCTCCAGGCCTGTTCTAACAGGTCTTCTCTGATACCTCTTTCCAAGGCTTGCTTGTTTCTTTGCTTGCTTGCTTGATTTCCTAACTACACACTGGACATTTTCTATGGAATGTTTCACCGTCATTTTAATTCAACATGTCTTCTTAAGCCAGATGCAACCTCTTCCTTCCCCTTCCTTCCCTTTTCCCCAACCTCTTTGTGGTCATCGATATGTCTATTCTATCACCCAAGTTCGAAAACATGGAGCTGCTTTTTCTGCAATCTTCTTAGAAATTCAGAGTCACAAAGTTCTGCCTTAATTATTATATTGAATGCAAAGTCGTGCCAAACCATGCTGCAGGTACTCTCCTTCCTCACAAATACACTTCCTCTCTGTCCATTCCTTCCTATCTCTACCACCAAGCACCCAAGACATTCATGACTGACATTTTCCATTATTACAGAAGCTTTAGATCAGGCCTCCATGACTGGTTTTCCTCCTCCCAACCCACTGATATCTTTAGATGGTTTAACCTGTCGTTTTTGGGTAGGCACTGCATTGTAACTGCCTGGTGCTTGCCTGCCTCCCGGTCTCGACTGCACACTCTTCAAGGGCAGGCTCATCTACTACTGTCTGAACTATAACAGCACCCAAGAAAATCTGTTAAATTTTCAAAAACTTTCAAAACCTCCCTATAACTCATTTCCTCAAAACTTTATATCTCTGCTTAGCTCTCATGGACCTTCATCCTCTGGCCAAAACTTGTCTGTTTAACCCTATTTCTCACTGTTTCGCCACCTGCTTCTTCTGCACCCCCGGGGTCATTTCCTCGCAGCCCTGTAACACTCGTGCTTATCTCCAGGGTCTACCGCCTGGAGTGTTCCCCTTTTTCTTCTCATTCAGAAGGTGGTGACTGTGCCCAGCAGTGGCAACTTTTACAACTAGGGAGAGGGAGTTGCCAAAGAGTGATGGCCATTCCCCTCCCTGCCTCGTCCGAGGAGCACTCACTGTCCCTCTCTGCTCCCAGTGTCAGTGAGAGGACATGCTCTGTCCATCCCAAGGTTTTGGCAAGCTGAGCCCAAGTCCATCAATGATGTGACAGAGTCAAAGGGCAGAGAGTAAAACCTGTCAGAGGCTGCAGAAAGGTCCTTCACTAAGCACTGCTCCTGCAACACCCAAGTTCAACCAGATGGGTAGGGGAAGGGAGCCCATTGGCTCACAGACTGTGGGATGTGCCAGAGGTTAGCAAAAGGACAGAGGCGTTTACTTGCTTCCTGCTTCCAGGGCTGACCTGTTCCTCGGGTAAAACCTGGGCATTTGGAAAACTGGTTTCTCGTCCTTAGTGCCCTTCCCATTCCCTCTGCATTTTTACTATCTGAAAAATAAGGAAGATAAAACAGTCCTTCGGGGACATGACAGCCAAAGCTCTTGAGGTGAGTAAAAGGAGAGGCTGGAGGCAACGGATCATGCTTAGCCCATGGCCCAAGGAGGCAGCGGGCACACTGCGAACATCCATTCCATCTGGAATGTCCAACCCATCCTCTGCCATTGCCATAAACCACAAGTTCAACTTAACATAAAGCTTTCATTATACTCCTCCTCACAGGTCAGACACCATGGGAGATTCTAGGCTTAGAGGGAAGAGTAAGATGTAGTCCTGGGGAGCCCAGCTGCTCCAGAATCCCAACACCCCTGCCCACGAACTCATCTACCACAAGCCCTCAGAAGGCTCCCAGTGACCGCGTTTGCTTCTCTGGGTCTCTCTGGAACAGTCTCATTCTCTGAACTCCCTTTGAGTCCCTTTCATAGAGATCTAGATTTTCTTATGCACCCGCTACCTCTATGGACGAGATCATTTGCATTTTGCATTTTTCCCTTAATTCCCAAAGCTCTCTTTGGACCTTGCCCTCTGATTTCGCTTTGCTTCCAGCTCCTCCCACACACAAATCTGGCAGGAAAATGCCAGGTCCGGTGAGCGTTGAGGAAAATGAAAATGAATTTAATGCCACTGAATTGTACACTTAAAAATGTTTAAAATTGTAATTTATTGTTATATACATTTTACCACACACAGCCTAAAAAAAAGAATTCCAGGTCCAACCAGAATACTCAGCCTTGGCCCTGAAGGCGGGGATCTGTGATCTGTTGTGAAGGAACTCAGACTAAAGTGGGGGAAACACAATCCACACATCCATTAATTCAGCACTAATCACCACGCTAGGAGCTAAGGAGTCAAAGAAGACCATGAAAGATATAATACTTTCTTTATAAAGCTTTTATTCTAGCCTGCCTGGGAGATAGTGATCAAGCAAATAGGCACAGAATTAAGTAACACATCAAAATAGTGATAAATGCTAAGCATGGAAATGCAGGTCCTATAAGAGCATATAACCAGTGGACATGAGCTAGTCTGGGGGTTCAAGAAGGCTTCCCTGATAAAGTGGTGTTGAAGATGACACTCAGAGAATGAGTAGCTATTACCTAGGCAAGGGGGTGTGATGGGATGGTGAGGGGTAGAGCATCCTAGGCAGGGGGAACCCCACGTGTAAAATAAAACACCTTTCACGAAAGGTAGAAATGAAAGTGGTCATTTTGAAGGACTGCTAGAAGCCAGTGCAGCGGGTGAAGGGAAAAAAGCAAGACACCAGGCTGGCTTCCTGACCCAAGCTCCAGCAGCCAGAAGCACCAAAATTCAAGGCTACCCACAGGCTGGCAGAGTAGAGGGGCGTGGCTTTCGAGCAGGGGAAGGGTGGGTTGTAAAAACCTCCTTGACCAAGGTGATATCTGGAGGGAATCAGAGGCTTTGATAGCAGCAGAAGTACAAGCATTCGAGTTACAGAGGCTACATAAGCTAAGGTGCAGAAGTGGGGAAATGCCTGGGGACAGGGAGGAGCCCTGACTTGGTGAAGCTTGGAGAGTAGAAGGAGGGGAAATGAAGATGAATGTAAAAGATAAAAAGGAAAATTAAATAGAGGCTTTACTTCAAAGTCTTCAGCTAGGACAGCTGGTCCCAGAACACTGGGTAGGAGTGTCCCATCCATTGTCTCTCAAGGTCCCACCTGTCTTCTCCCACCACCAGTGGATGACCCTGCAAACCAAACCTCCAGCCCTCAAGCATCTATAACAAGGCAATGCCATGCCTGAGGGGGACTCTGCTCTCTAAGGCCGCAGGTCACAACACCAGAGGGAGGTCTCCTCTCTGGCGAAACAGTTTGGAAGCAGTACTAAAATTAGCCGGGGAGTGCAAAGGACAAGAGGCTAGAGGGTTTGGGCTCAGTAGAGCACACACTAAAGATACCCACTGACCACGCTGCTGCTCCTGGCCTGGGTGGGATGCAGGCAGGCTAAGAACTGGCTGGGAAAGCACCGCCGCCTGGCTGGGCAGACGGAAGCACTCCCAGCAGCAGCAGCTGGCTCCTGGCCTGACAATGAAATTCTGAAAAGCTCTGCCTTTTGCCATTTTGTGCTTATCTCTGGCTCCCAGAGACTCTTTTCCCTGGCTATTTTCTGTAAACACGCTCCCTGCAAGTCAGATTACTCACTTGACCAGATGGAGGGCCAAGTGTGAACATGTAAGAATATTGTTAGCCTGTGTTTGCTGATAACAACAAAGGCTATTTCCCCAGAAAAGTGCTGCTGGGAATCAGCCTGCTGGGACCCAAGCCTCCCTCACACAACAGTCATGTCTTGGGTAGAAATTCAGCCCTAGATTCTTGGCCCCCTGGTCCTCAGAGGCCTGCTGAAGAATCACTGTCCTCATCAGCCTGGGAGCTGGAGGGTCCGCCCATGGAAGAAGGCCCAGTCCTGAACCTAAGGGGGTATTTCCAGGCGACCAGGGGACCCCATCAGTGCTAGTCAGGCCTACAGATTCGTGGGGTCTCTATTTCTGCCACCATATGTGTGGTGCTAGAAGGAGCTGTAAAGAGTTTTGAGCTCAACTCCTTCATTCCACAGATGAGAAAACCGATACCCAGAGAGAGGATGTGACCTCCCTATACTGAGGCAGCTTGTTCCATAACTGAGGCTGATTGCTTCATGCTCCAAATGTCCATCTCAAAAAGTTGACTGAGACCAGCACTCCATTTGTAAAAATGGAGTTTTTACCCATGTCAATAATTACAAATCTAATATTTTTATTAAAAAATCTTATATTGAGATCTCTTTCGCCAGTTTTCTAAAATTGAAATTGTGGAGAAATTACGTTAGAGGCATTTTTATAGTTTCAGAATATAGGTTTAAAATTATGGGTCCTTTTTTAAGGATTGAATGGCCTCAGGTGTTAAAAAGCAAAATGGAATAGTTCTCCTGAGCTCTCTAGAGGCAGGGCTGTTTACTCTCTGGGGAGTGATGTTTTTACCCAGAAACTGTACTCACAGTCCAGGGACTTCAGATGAAACATCCATAACATCACCCCCTCACCCTCATGACCTCCCCCATTTCCTTCCCCCATCTTCCCAGTAGATTTTATCCCAGTTATTATTGTAACTATGTAAACTATGTTCATTGCAGAGTCAAGGAGCACATCCTGATTGCTTTTTTGTTTTTTGGATTTATCCCTCCCACCCCATCCCACCCCTGTCCAAAGCTGACTTTTTCCCCCCTTCTTTAGCTATTTAACTGACATGTTAAGGCTTTCCACACTCAAAAGCAGCTCTGTAAAATGCCTCTTAACTCAGAGATAAATAAATCAGATAGCCCATGAATTCCACTTTTCCCCTGGAAACATTCCTCAAGCAAGTTTAGATCATACTTGGTAATGCTTTTGATGCCTCCTTGGTCCCAATAAGAAAGGTAAGAACCTGGAATCCTCTCCCTCTGGGCCTTGAGCAGAAGCCTGCAGTGTAGAAAGTCAATGTCATGATGCTCAAGTGCAAGGGATACTTCTTCTCCAGCCCTGTAGAAAAGTAATGTTGGAAGACACAAAGCTTCTCTAGTGACCGAGAGCTCATTTGGCCTCACACCACATGCAGTCTCCTAACTCATGTGCCCATGGGGGTGTAAGAGAGTGTGAGAAAGGGCACGTCTCTGGGCCTCTTTGTCCTCACATTGTGCTATGGAAGCAAGAACACCATTCTGAACACCTATAAGACAATCAAATGTCAAATCATCTAGCAGAGATCCAGACACATAAGTGATGTTGAATTAATGTTTATTGAATTGAAAAGCATGAACTTAGTCCTACTTATTCAGCCTTCCAGCAAGGTAGGCCTGAGATGTCTTATCATTCATACATGTGTCTTGAGACTATGGGTGAAGATTCCTCAGATATATGGAATTTGCCAACCTTCTGAATGCATGTCTCTAAGACGTATCCAGTGGCAAGCTCAATATTTTTAGGGTGCTTGAATCCCAACGTTACTGATGGCTCTGTCAAAGCTTTATCCATAGAAAATTTAAAGTGTAGATTATTTCTTTGAGGGCCATCTATCCAAGAACATCTGCCTGAATCAAAGAGCTAAACTGATTTCATTTATCATTGATATTTGTTAATATGAAACAACCATTCATAGGATAAATATATGGGGAATTTAATTTGCAATGCCAAATAAGAGGCCAATATTATTTTTAATCACCTACTCTGCCTTTCATTCATGTTCTCCATCTTTAAGATATGTAATGTAAGCCCCAATTTAAACTGGTTATGTCTCCCTTAAATTTCCTCTGACCTCAAAACCTCTGTTTCTATTTCTGAGTGTCAAGTGGAAAGTTTAAGGTTATGGAGCTGAAAGTTTCAGATGAAATGAGGTTTTTTCAAATTCCCAAACTAACTTTCTTGAGGTGGAAATGTGGTGCTCTCATCTCACATTATGTTCTGAGCGATGTTCCCTCCAACTACAGCAACAAGCCAGAGACAAGGCAAGCCCAGCTTCCTTGCTGTTTGGCCAGGTTATGGGTCGTTCTGCCCCTGGTTAGATGGAGTTTGAAGAAAGTCAAACCAATCCACTCAACACTAACAAAAACTATCTTAAATTGAACTCAGAAAAGCCTCCCTAAAATCTATTATGTTGACACAATTAATGCAGCAATGAATTTTTTAACACCTAAGACCACCAAACCTCATGGCCCTCTGTAAAAGTTGCAACTCAAAATAAAAAATAAAAATTACTATGAGTCTCCATCACCTTCCAACAGAAAATTTAGGTATGGTATTTTTCTGTAAACATGGGCTCTAACATTCTTCTGTTAACATAGTTGTAATAGGAAATCGAACAAAATACGGACTATTAAAAAACACTTCATATGGCAGGCGATTAATCAGACACACGGCACAGTGGAAAAATACTGAACTTGAATTCAAGTTCTGCTTGGCCATTTCGTAGCTCTGTAGCCTTGGCAAGTATTTCAACATTCCTGTGCTACAGTTTCTTTGCCTGCAAAACAGTCTCTCTGCAACACAGATCTGTCTTAAAGATGTAACCAGATGCTATACGTGAAAGTGATTTGTGAAATGTAAAGGCCAGATCCTAATATAAATGCTTTTATTTTATTAACTGAGCCCAAAACAAGTGTATTCCTTAGTTAGCATACAGTGTATTTTCTATTTGAGATGGCATGAGTTAAAAGGATGAATGTTTAGATAGGTGTTTTATTTTGAGGCTCCTCAGATCTGCACTGAGATGATGCTCACTGAAGCCCTGCACAAGGACCCCAGGCTGCGTGAGCAAGGCCTTGGGATCTAACGGGAAAGGTTGGTGAGTCTTAGTTAACCCAGCAACCCGCTGTCCTTTAACCCTGTGCTACCATATCACACAGCCACAACCAACCTTCCTTCTTTCCACACTGCTTAGAAAGGGTCACGCCTCTGTAAATTTTTTACATTCTACACTACATCTGACGTATGATGAATAATCTTTAGGTCTTGTATTTGGGCTTTGATAATGGCCAGGCTAGTTTTTTCTTAACTTGTTCAGTTGCCTTATTTTTAAATGAACTCTCAAGTCATCTGTTTTTGTCTCTGTCTCTTGCTCTTTGGGTCTCCCTAGCTCTTTGTCTCTGTTTCTGTCTCTGTCTCTACATCTTTCTGTCTCTCATGCTAACACACACACACACACACACACAGATTCAACCCTTCAGTGAAAAATTCTATGTTTTCCATATAAGACTTTTGACTTAGCATCTGCCAAGCCCCAGTCTGCAATGCAACATTCTTTAGTTCTTCCCAGGCACGTTTCAACTGTAGGCTCTGGATTATTTTGCTTATTGTATTATCTGCACACAGACACCACAAAAGAAATTACTCACTCCTAGAAAAAGATGCCAAACCCCTAATTTAAAAACACCAAATGAGTAATTCCCAAAGCATTATTTCTCCTCCAAACCCAGAACATTTTAATTACCTTGAAGTAAACAAAGAGGCTTGCAAGGCTAATTCAAATTTTGTATTCAAAATTCTCCCTCTCCTATAGGCTAAGGATTTCCACCTGCCCCACAGCTCTTCAAATCTTGAGACTGTTTACTCTACCACCCATGTGGTAAAGAAGCCATTAAAAAGGGGAAGTAAATTTTGCACCCATTACCAGTCCTAAATTGGCATGAGAGATAGAGCATAGAAATAAGCAATGGCTCATCTTTTTCTTTAATTGTTCATCAGCTGGGCCAAAATGGTCAGGCCTCCTGCCTGTAGCTACATATTTAGTTGTGATAAGAGCAAAGAAAAGCAAACAGCTTTAGGGGCTGAAGCAGTCCTACCTCTACTGAAGGATTTGTGTTGTTATGTTGCAGCTTAATAGCAAAACACATCCCCCTTGCCAGAGGAGGCAGATTATAGCAACAGAGGCACTAGGGCCTGAAAATATTTCATATGCAGTAGCAAGGAAGAAAGACTTACAGATAGAGTGGTTCCCAGACAGGCATCCAGCCTAACTCCTCACTACTAGCTGCAAACAAAAGGCTTTCACCTCCCCCAGGGAGTGATGAGAAAACTGAGTCACTGTTGAGCCCTTACTGCTTGAAGCAACTGAATACTGGAAACAGATCAGAAACTTTTACTGGTCAGACAAGTAAAACTAAGGACAAAATCCAGCTGTGCCATCCACAATCCTCTTTGATGTGCCAATGCCTGGAGATTAAATAGAACTTTTCCAACCCAATTAAACTGGCCTGTGTCAGGGGACAGTCAGGAAATGGCAGGGAGGCGGGGGGTGCGGTTCATATTTTCAGCAATTAATAATGAATTGTTTGAAATCTCATAAAGACAAAACTATTTCAATTGAAGGATTAATATCTTTAATTCAGGAAAATGTTAAGGTTATCTTAGTATTTCTTCTTTACTATTTTTTTTTAATTCTCTCCTGACACATATGTCTCTCAACTTCTCTTTTCATATTTATACCTCTTTATCTGCCTTTTAGGTTAGCTCGTCAGTTTTATCTCCTAACTCATAATTTTCTCTTCAACCATGTCTACCAGAGTTGAGACAAGAGTAAGGCAAGCACAGTGCCCAGGCTCCCCAATTTCAAGGGGCACTCTTTCTTGGGCTTCTGAAAGTTCAAGGTCTGCCTAACGGTGACTGCCTCCTGAAATCGTGCACCCTGGGCTTCTTCTTTCCCTCGCCCTAGTCTTGTCCCAGATGTCTAGTCTACAGTCTACCTTAGCAGCTACAATTTTTATTTCAGTGAGTACACTTTCCATTTCCAAAGTTTCTAGATGAATCCTTTTAATATCTTCCTGTTCTTGATTAATAATCCTTTGTTCTCATTCCCCTTTTGACTTATCTTGATGATTCCAAAATACTTATCTTAATGCATTTTTATATTGCACCATTATTTCTAGTTTCTCATGTGTTGAATCTATAGATTCTATAGACTTCTAATGGTCCTTGAGTCTGCTGACTATCCTCATGACAGAAAATTTCCTTATATATTTTGTAATTTTTGTTTGAAAGCTTATCTTGCTTGGGAGTTTTTTTCTGGTAAACTCCCCTCCCTGTCAGATGGTTTTAGGGTTGGTTACCTTACCTGGCAATCCAGGTGTGCATCACCAAGCCAAGATATGGTTTTCTTTTTCCCAGTCACCATGTTTAAGTCTATGACTCAATGCAGCAGGGTCCAGCTCCCATTCTCACCCAGATGGTTCTTCTCCATCCCAGAACCACAGGCAAGCAAGATCCAACGATGGGTAGTTAGTTGAAGTTTTCATGTCTACTGATGGTCAGAAGCTGTTACTATTGATCTGGGAAGGCCAGCTCAGGTGTTCTGTCTTTTGTGGGATGAATAATGCCTTCATCACCAAGCAACCTTTGAAGATCCACCTCCACTGTTTGTATATAGTATCTGTTTCCTTATGGACCAACTGCCTTTAGCCTCTGTTTCCACTCTAGGTTTCTGTTAGCTCCAAATCAGTGGATCTTATCCTCTTATTTTTTAGTGTGGCTGTATTAACCAAAATAAATAAACCTAAGTTTTTTTTCTCTCTCTTATTGTACATGAGAAACAGGTAAAAACAGGTGATAACAGCTATATTAGCTTACAAGGAAAAATATAACTTTTCAGGAGTGTTAATTTGTCGTTACAGGAGTATGGTTAGGTCCCAATCAAGTGTTCCTTGTGCAACTACAGTCACAGAGAGGAGGGCAGCTCCACAAAGACTCAGCCTGCATAAACTTAAGTGGGTTTTTTCTTTTATCGTTTTTCTCTTTTAAGAGCCAAAGGGATTTTTGTATGTGCTCACTTTGCCATCTTAAAGAGAAATCTAAAGGCAAATTTTAATATACAGATTAAATCTAAATTCTAGCTTGAAAATTTCAACTAATTTTAGTCTTGGAAGTGAAGTCCTACTGTATGAAATATCATCATTGTAGGGAAAACTGGGTGAAGGGTACACCACACTATTATTTTTGCAGCTTTTGTAACTCAAAATTAAATTTATTTTTTTTAATTTGTGGCTTAAAGCAACAATCTTTTATCTAGCACAACATTCTTATGAGATGGCAATTCTGACTGGAATTAACTGAGCAGTTCTTCAGGTAGCCTCAGCTCCAGTAACTCATGTCTTTGCAATCAGCTGCCAATCAGCTAGGTGTCTCTGTTTTTGGGCCTTGGCTGTATGGGATGATGGGGGTCACTATGCCACATATCTCTCCTGTTCAGCCAGCCAGCCCTGGCATTTCACACGGTGGCAGTTACAGGTTTCCAAAAGCAGCAAGAGAGTAATATGCAATGCGTAAGCTCTTTAGAAGTCTGTTCACATCAAGCTGCTACAGTCTCCTTGCCCAAAATCAATCATACTATCAATCCAGATTCCATGGGTGGGAAAAGAGACTCCAGCAATGGTGGGAAGAGCTGAAAAAATGTTGTGGCTATTGTTTTTCAATTTGCCATTGCCACATTATGCATCTGAGTATGTGAGAAAGATATTGACTTGGAAGGTCAAGGCTTCCTTTCTCCAGTTTGCCATAGACCGTTTCTCATATGCTCCCAATTCTGAATGATAGTGAATACATGGAGAAAAGAGACTAGACATGTTCACATAAAGCATGCACAAGATGGTAGAAAATTTCCCATCCTCAGGGACTTACTCTATGGACTCAAAAGGTCAAAAGTCTAAAACTCTCTAGGTCAGGTCTAATCAAAGCAAGGCTATGGACAAGAGACTAGACTAAAAGCTCTTTGGATAAAACTGTCTGAAATTTCTCTGTATCCTTCCCAGGCCCTGTAGAGACTGTGAGTGCTCATTTAATATGATTATTAGAACTGAGAAACACCACCACAGCCCTGGCCCTGTTACCATTGCCATTGCCTCTCTACCAGGTAAACTAGCACATGGCACTGGTGAGGGGTAGGCTAGTTGATGAACAGGAGTCTCTTTCAGGTTGGCAATGTTGTTTGGGGGTTTTCTACTTTATACCTCTCTAACATATAGTTTCAGAGTATTTGCAGGAGTAATTATTGGGCTTAGGAAAATTGTGAAAATGAAGGACCTGATCTATATACTGCTCAGGCCTCTCCAGCTTGAGCCCAGAACCTAGAGATCTGGCAAGATAATGATCTGACAGCCAACAAGCCCAGGCTAAATCAAGGAGCATTGCTCTTGGGTTTTTAGGTTTTACCAGAACACAAAGTTCAACTGAGGTGATATGAAATAAATTCTCAGTCCTACTAGGACTCCTTATCCCAAATTAGGGGAAACTTTCTGGTTGTGATATACCACTTGTAATTATTTCCCTTCCCCCTGGTAATTGCGCAAATGTTTGCACCCAAGTAAAGGACAGTTTTGTTCAGCGGATAATAGTGTAAGACTCTGCAAGAAAAAGCTTAACTCTGAGAAATGGGGAAAACTAGCTAGAAAGGATATTATTGGGGCAATTGACAAAATTTGAATATGGACTGTGGGTTTTAGATTATAATACTGTCCATGTTAAATATCTAGATTTTTCTATTTACTATTTTGCTTGTGTAAGGTGGCCCTTGTTCTTAGAAAATAAAGGCTAAAATATTTAGGGGAAAAGTACATAGTGTCTCCAACTTATTTTCAAATGGTACAGATAAGTGCGGATCAACGCTGGTTCTTGAAGGTCTAAAAATTCTTAGATATTGCAATGGTTATAAACAGATACACAGTTTATCTGTGCTCTTAAGCTTTTGTGGGTAAATGATTTTCTCACAGATTCTAAGATGTCTCCTTGAGGGAGTGATAATGGTAACCAAAAATGGTTGAAAATCAGAGAAAGAGAGAAAGCAAAAGCAAATGTGGATCTGTGTAAATGAAGGACATATAGGAATCCCCTTTCTTTTAAGTTTAAAAATTTTCAAATTAAAAAGTCATAAGAAATATATATATATGTACTCAGAGACAGGGCATCAACAAAAATAGGAAGACGCTGGCCCAAGGAAAGATCCACTTAGCCATGTGAATAATTTTCATTGTTCCTTCTCTATAATTCATTGCATACATGTCGTTTGTGTAGGCACTTAATCCACCTCACATGGTTTTGTGATTGTTTGACATTTGATAGACTTGTCTTCCCACTGCTTGAGGACAATAGTGGCCAGGTAAGACCATTCACTTTTTAAGGAGAGCATTTATACAGAAAAAGGTGACATGTTTTAGCTTCATAAAGAACAAACAAAACAAATGTTTTAAATAACAGCTGGTTAGGATCTAGATGAGAATGCAAAAAGTGCCTTAAAAATAAAATAGTTGTGATTTTAAGTTACTGAGTTGTTATGGAATATTCTCTCCCAGAGAGCTTTAAGATATTAATAATATTTAAGAACAGTTCCAAGGTATCTTCATCCATTAGGGATGCTATAACAAGATACCATAACTGGGTGGCTTATAAACAACAGAAATTTATTTTTCACAGTTCCAGACCCTGGGAAGTCCAGGATCAAGGTGCTGGCAAATTTGATGTCCAGTGAGGGCCTGCCTTCTGGTTCACGGATGGCACCTTTCTTCTGTGCCCTCGCATGGCAGAAGGGACAAGCTATTTCTGTAGAGTCTCTTTTATAAAGGTGTCAATCCCACTCATGAGGCTCTTCCTTTATGACCGAATCGCCTCCCAAAGGCCACACATCCCAACAACATC
This sequence comes from Miniopterus schreibersii, assembly GCF_964146895.1. Classification (NCBI taxonomy): domain Eukaryota; kingdom Metazoa; phylum Chordata; class Mammalia; order Chiroptera; family Miniopteridae; genus Miniopterus; species Miniopterus schreibersii. Next base: position 141,975,946 of record NC_138101.1, read on the forward strand.
ACTTTAGGAGTCAGGATTTCAGCATATGAATTGTGGCTGGGCGTGGGGAGACACAAACATTTACTCCATAGCAAAGGGCAAGGAGATGGATTAGAAAAGTCTTTATTCATTGATTGATACCCTCAGTGTGCTCGGAGGTACTGTTGGCTCAAAACTGAGTAAGACACAGCGTGTGCTTTTAGTGAACCGGCCACCTAGTAGAACGATAATTTTACTATTCACCTCTCAGTACAATAGAATAGGACGTTGTAACTTTATTTCACATTCCCAGGCTTTACAGTATTTCCTACCATTTTACCATTATCCTAACTGCTGTCATCATAATTAATACATCTGCATTTCCATTCTACTGCCACTGTCACTATACAGCTACCTTCGCAAAATATTTTCTAGCCACCAGTCACAGCACAAGACAAAACCAGGTAAGGAGGTCTGCATTCCGCAGCTTTGCAAGCAGGTAGGCTGAGGTGGCAAGCAGCTCCCTCTGGGTCCACGCAACACTCAAATTACTATGGTCACCTGAGGCCCTGCTTACAGGCCCAAAGCGCAAAACTGACTCTGTTGCTACCATTTCCTGCCCATTGGATTCTGTTGCTTGATTAATTTACTTAAAATTGATTCTCAATGACAATCCAGAGTTCTGTTCCCAATTTCCTCCTGCTTTGAAAAGTAAATACATCTAACCACAATTTCAAGCCCCTGTGCATGAGTCTTTTGTGCTTATAGCAAACCGGTATCCACTGGAAGTATCTGGGCCACTGCCAAGGTAGGGATTCGATTTCTTTGTTGTCTTTCAGCATAACCTAGCTAACCGCAATCCCTTTCCACCACCCCTCTGCAATGTGCTTGAACTAGAGCCAAGAGCCCATCCTACAAAATGAACACACACACATACACGAAGGAGAAAATAAATAAAGAGGGGACTGTGGAAAATATTACGGATTATGAAATCGCCCAATGCATCATTTTCTTTTCACATTTACATTTTTCTTTCATGACTTCACAAAAGCATCTAGAATCTGAATGCATAGTCGTATGTGGGAATAATTCCGAGGGTTCCCCATTTGTTCTTCCCCACCCAAGATTACAGGATTACAAGCATGAGGTAAATTCCCGTGATTCTATTCCTTGGGCATATGCCCTGGCTTTTGACTTCAGAGGATGGGGCCAGAGTGACAAATGCAGAAGAGGTTTGAATGGCTATCCAAAGAGAAGGTTCCTTTGGCAGGCCTGTGCCCAACACATGATTTGAGTTATCTTCATGCCACTCACTGTCTCCCACACCCCAAGAAAATTAATCTCAGCTCATTGAAGAGGCGAATTTTCCAGAACAAGTCTTCCCATATGGAAAGGATGATGGTACCAGGCCAAAGCGTGTGCGATGAAGGCGGCTCAGGGTGTTTCACATTTTCTCTTCCAGTGGGTTCCAAATATTCTAATGGACAATCCTGATATCATTCCCCCAGTAAATTCCCTATTCTACTCCCTACTACAAATATTAATAAACTTTCTTCAAATCCCCAAATAACAACAGCATAACATAGGCACAAAGGCAAGAAAATATGATGCATGGACTGGAAAGAGCATATAGTTCAAATAGAGAAAGAGTCCATGCAGGACAGTATAGAATGTGACAATGACTAAGAAGGACCTTGGGGTCAAATATGTGGACCATGAGCACCAGGCCAAAAGTTTAGTATTTTTCAATTACCGAAAACTTTATTTGGTAATTGGAAAATATTAAACCTTAAAAGATAAAACTTTGGAAAATTAACCAATTTAGAAGAAAGACAATGCCACAGCAAAAACAGAGAGAAAACCAAACATGAGAATTAGTAGAATGTGAATGCTTCACCTCAAGGATGGTTTCCTGTGACTGAGCATTGGGAGCCAGGCATAAAAGGACAAATTAGAAGCCTACATAAATCTTTATCTGATAGAAAGGAGCTCATGACTTCTCGAAAAGACAGCAAACAGTCTACGAGAAGGCATGTGGACTCTTTTCCATGCCATTAAATGACACAATGGGAAAAATCTTCAACATTTTTATCACAAACACAGATGTGAAGTCACATGTTGCACAGTTCTTTCTTGTACTGACATTTAATACAGACCCAGAACAGTAAAACATAATTTAAAGATGACAGCTGTGCTGGAGGTTAAGCTAATATGACTCATATATGTGGATTCTGATTCTTTCTCATGATCAGAAAATGATGAACTTGAAATACCTAGAGACATTAAGGAATAGCATGTCTTTCAGACTCTTTCTGTTTAATACCACATCTGTTAGCCATTCATTCAGTAAAGTAGATATATTAGAGTTTCTCCCCATGATGAGATTTCCAAGTTGGGTACTATACATTATTGATTACAGGAAGATTTCTGGGTTTATCAGGTGGCCATATAGAAACTAGGTTCTCTCCTGGTTTATGCCTGATAACCCAGTATAATTATAAGTAACCCTTCCTTTCACTCTCAAAACTGCCCCAGTTTAGGTTATAAATCATATGGTCAAGTCTAGTTTTAAGTGTCTGGTGAGCAGAATGTAGGTTACCAACTTATTATTCAAATTAAGAAGCTAAATTATCTTCTAAGTTGGAAGGCAACCCACCTTTACACGCAATATCTAATTTGGTGACTATTAAAGGCTTTGGAAAGATTAAATTCACTAGCATATCAGACCCAAGAACACAGTGCCATGTCTCACCGGACTCTGCGTTCCTCATCCCTAGTATATTACAAGCACTTACTAAATGAATTAGTTGGTACTGATAGATATGATGTGTGACATAATTCTGTCCTCTTGGTTAACTATTAATATGACCATAATGTAAAATAAGCTATTACATAAATCCATGACTTAGATGCTCTCCTTTTTTTTCTTTCCCATTTCTTGCAAAAAGGTATTAAGAAATGTACAGCCGATTTATAACTTCTTTTCCAGTACACCTACTGATTCCTTCCAAAGATGTTACCTTCCAGAATTCAACTTAACAAACTTAGAAGTTAAGTCTCCAGGATGTCACGATGATCCAGTTCAGGGTGTTATTTCCCAACAGAGACAGAGCCATCTATTTTTCACTCTGCCAAACCAGTGATATTTCCAACATGGAATACACATAATGCAGGAAAATCCAGCTCTAGGACTCAGACATGAATGACCCTGGCTATTATTGTTAAATTGCAAGTGTCAAGAGGTAGTATTTTCTCTGTTGGAAGTAGACAGCTCAGCACGTACATTGTGGTTCATAGGAGCAATGCAAGCATACTATGCTATCAGATCTTAAATGTGGGTAACAAATTTAAAAACAATCCATTTAAAAGGGTTATTTTTATTTCTGATTTTGCATGTAACTTAGAATTGAGTGATTATTGTCTCATACCTTAGGAATTATTGAAGAAAATTTGTGGATTACTTCTTTTGGACAACTTATTTAAGGAGGACTCAAGTTTAATTAAGTTTGATATTTGGGGCACTTTTATGTGTTACCTTGAAACATTTCTAATGTTATCAGGGTTATTCGCATGATTTCTACCTGTAGCCATTGTTACCATGGCACTTTCAAGCCTGTGTCTGTGAAAATACAACTATATTTCAAGTAACTAATATCATTATCAATGAAAATGAAATTATCTTAAGAGTAATAATATCATTGGTTCTTGGTTAGAGACAAGAGTCATGCTGAATTAAAGAGAAACTTTTTCTGGTAAAACTAAAGGAGTGCTATAAGAATAACGTCTTTGAAAACTCTCATTTTTCTTTTTTGCCCTTAATACTTCATATATGGTAAATGCTACATATATCACAGGGAATTGAAATTGACATGGGCTCTTTCTTGCACGGGCCAAACTGTGTGTGTGTGTGTTTTGTTTGTGCCTGCTTTGCTTCATCACCATTTAAGAGCTTATAAATACTAAGCTGACTTTTCATAGGCTTTTGAGCTCTAAGCTGACTTTTCATGGACTTTAGAGCCCATAGTAAATAAAAGGATTTTTAAATCAACTCTCATTTTAATAGCATTAGTATAAATAAACATAATAGTTCTCTTTAAGGCTTGTCTTCTCTTTTTTCAGTAGAGATAGGTTTTCCTAGTTGGGTTTGGAATAGGTAAAATATCCATGCACATCTCTTTTTGTGTTTTTTTTTTTTAAATATATCTTTATTGATTTCAGAGAGAGGAAGGGAGAGAGAGAGAGAGAGATAGAAACATCAATAATGAGAGAGTTATTGATCGGCCACCTCCTGCACGCCCCCAACTGGGGATCGAGCCCGCAACCCGGGCATGTGCCCTGACAGGGAATCGAACCATAGTCTCCTGGATCCTAGGTCGAAGGTCAACCACTGAGCCACACCTGGCCAGGCTGCACATCTCTTTTTTATTCTTGGAAATACTTAATGAAAACCTAACAATTCACAGCACTATATTAGGTTCAGTGGGAGATTCACAAACATTGAGACTGGCAACACCCTCAATCTTACAATTTATAAAAAGAAACTTACATGTGCGTGTATGCCTAAAGTGTGTCAATTATATTTTACCTAATAAGAGAGATACTTAAAAGAAAACTCAAAAATTCAAAATAAATGATTAATCCTATTGAGGGGTATTGAGAGGGACTTATAGAGTCAGTTTTGGAGTTAGCTCTTGAAAAATGAATTGCATTTTTACTGAAATTTTAAGAGGAGGGAGCACCATGAGAAAAAGCAGAGAAGTACAACTGCTGATCATATAGTATTTAACTGGATTTTGTCCAAAATTATATGTGAGTGGTGAAGGAAAGTGAGACATTTAAAAAGCTAACAAGGTGAATAGTTGTGAAATGGGGAAATTATGATTTCTCTTTTGCACAGTGAACTAAAGTTATCTGTGCATGTGATGATGGAAGTATTAAGTAGGCAATTAGAAATATATACCTAAAAAAACAAAATAAATATATAGAGACAATAACCTGGAATTTGTTCAAGTATGAAATCCAATGAGGTTATTCATGACAAACTATAAAATCTCATATTGTGCCAACACTTAATGGCTGGGGACAGGGTATGAGGAGAGAGGAGAGGGAAAAGATGCAGACAGAAAGGTAGGAGGAGAACCAAGGGAATTTATTATCAAAGGAACCAAGGGACAAGTGAGTATCTTTGATGAGCTGGTCTTGGCCAACGTTGTCAGATGTTGCAGAAATTGAATAGGAAGAGATACAGGAGACTCGATGTGGTCAGTGGAGCACTGAACTGCACTTTCTAAGTGGTCCTAACATACTGAAGGGTTATTTTTGTTGTTGTTCTAATTAGACAGAAAGAAATAAGTATAAACAAATATTATTATCATCACCAGACTCACCAATATTATTTTGATGTATTTTTAGTCCCAGTAAACATTTCACCTTGTGCTTCATTTAGGTCAAAGGCTGGTCTTTAAATTGGGTAAAAACACTTCCCATTCTTAGGGATTTTTGGCCAGAACTGTAGGTTTGAACATTACTTCTCTGTCATACATGGAAATAAACTCTAAGTGCGGCAATCTGTGAAGATTGAGAGTAGACACTCATTTGTTGGCTAAGCCTTATTTTAAATCCTAAGTCTCTAAATCATAGAATGAGGAGATTGATGCATCTGAGTGGCTTGGTCATCTTTAGATGATGTTGCTAATACGTTGTCCTTTCTTGACTATAATAAATTTTCATATTTGGAACAAATATTATGTAGATGTTGGGAATTCACTCTTTAATTGATTAAATATGGAAAAATTGGAAAGGCCATGTTCAACTGGAAATTATGTGACCAAGAGCTGCTATATGATGAGATGAGGTAGAATAGCAGAGGGATGATAATTTTCTAAGATTGTTTGTCATCTATCTTTCAGTGTCTTCCTTGGTTGTATTATTTATTTGCATTTTAATTGTTGTGGTCTAGAACTGGAAAACTATTTTAATAGTAAAAATTTTTAGAAATGTGAAATAATTCACAGAAACCAAATTTTTGTACAATTCTGTCAGCATCTAGAGAAAATATTTTGTTTCCCTAATTTTCTTCAATGTAGGAAGTTGTCCAAGAGGAGTAAAAATGGGGACTTGAACAAGCATTTCCTCCTGCTGAGCTGGCTGTGTGCTTGAGTTCTTAATAGCTAAATTCATGGCATTCCCTCTTCTGGTACTTTCCCACAGTCAGGTCTTGGGAAAGGCTCCGTTAACTACTGAACCATTTATTCAACAAATATTAAGTACACTAGTTAATTTGGGGACTTCAAAATGAACCAGATAGACATTTTCCCCACAAGGAATGAAACCTAATAACAATAGATCATAGTATAAAAATAACCAAAATACTAGGCAAAATAGGATAAATGTAGGAGAAATTCAGATTTCCATTTCTGGCAACATAATGAAATAGATATGTAGAGAGATCTATCCCAGGATAAAATATATAACAATACTGTATAAAAGATTACAAACATTTTTAGAAATCATGGATAATTGAAACATCAAATAAAAGGAAGATATAGCCCAGAAATAGTATGAAAGTGTGATTACAGAAGGACAAGCCAGTGCTGGAGCTCATATTTTTTCTAAGAACATTTGCTAATTTGAGTGGGTGACAGACTCCAGGAAATACAGGTAAGGAGAACATTAGTGAACTAGAAGACAGATGTAAGAAATAACCTAGAAAGTAATTGCGCATAAACAAAGATGGATAATATAAAAATTTTTAGATATATGGCTATTAGAATAGAAAATTCAACATACACATAATGAGAGTTTCAGAAAGAAGAGAAAAAAACGGATGAAAGACAATATTCAAAAATATAATTACTAATAGCTTTCCAGAATTGATTAAAGATACCAATATCCAAATTCAAGAACCCTAATGGATATGTATAAGCATGCAATCTATTAGGCTTCTTTAACCTTGGGATTGATATCTTTCATATATATATATATATATACACACACACACACACAGATATATGTTTCACTTATATTCATATACAAATTATAAGGTTTTCAAAGAAGGCAGAGAGAAAAGAAAGAAAAGAGAAGGAGAGAGAGAGTACACAAAGTTATGAAATACTAAGGGAAGAAAATTAGGTGTCTGCTAACTTTCAAAAATAATAAAGGAAGTCAAATGACAATAGAAATATATTCAAAATACTGAGAAAAAAAAATAACTGTTGACCTTGAAATTTATCTAGCAAAGAGATATTTTAAAAACATGAGAGAAAGACATTTTCCAATGAACAAAAACTGAGTTCACTACCAATAGCCCCTCACTAAAGGAACTTCTAAAAGAGGCACCTAAGGAAGGAGTAGAGGATCTGAGAAAGGTCTGACGTGCAAGAAGAAATGCTGAGCAAAGAAAATGGTACACTCGTGGGTAACTCTAAACAAATATTAACTGTATAAAATAGTAGCAATGAAGCCTAATTTGCAGAGTTAAAAATCATCCAGAGTTAATTTCTGGACACCAGAAGCACATAAATTAGGAAGACTATAATTGGATTTAATATGTTCTAAGTCAGAGCTTCTCAACGTTAATATGCACCCAAGTCACTCAGGGATTTTGGTAAAATGCAGGTTCAGATTCAGTAGGTCTGGGGTGGAAATTTTTCATTTCTAACAAGTTCTCAAATGTGTTCATGCTGGTTGTTGAAAATCAAACTTTGATAAACAAGAATCTAAGATCCTTATTCAAGAGTAGGGCAAAAAAATTGGTTAAATTCATACTTGAACATATATGCATGTTAAAATAAATAGAGTAAACACTAAAAGATTAAAATACTATATTGCTTCTGAACTGGTAAAAAAAAGAATAAGAGAGGAGGGGAAACATTCATTAACCTAAAAGATAGCAAAGGGGAAGTTAAGGCAGAAAGGAAAGGAGGGAGGAAAGGCAAAGGAAGGCAAGGAAGAAAGGAAGCCTCTCGAAATTCAGGAAGAAATTTTTAGGACAATAAAAATATAAATATATACATATTTATATATATATAATTTATCTTTATTGTTGAAAGTATTACAGATGTCCCCTCTTTTCTCCCATTGATCCCCTCCACCCTGTACCCTCCCTCCAGGCCAGGCGAGTGAAATCTTGATATCAACATGAGACAGGACAATGTAAGAAAAGAAAATTATGTGCTAAAATAGATGTAAATATATCCTGAACATTAAATTTTAAAAATGCTGATGGTAATAAAGAAACAATGAATCATGAATAGTGGGGAGTGTTCCGGAAGCACAAAGTTGACTCAACATTAGAAAATCTATTAATATAATCCGCCATATTAATGAACTAAAGGAGGGAATCTGATTAATAATTTTGATACAGACTGAAATAACAATTGATAAATTTCTTAGCTAACTAGGAATAGAAGGGAACTTCCTTAGCCCACTCAAGTGTAACTAGAAAAGAATACAAAAATTCTACCACAAATATATTACTCAATGATGAAATGTTAAAACATCAATAACTTTAAAATCAGGAAAAAGACAAGGATGCCCGCTATCACTTCTATGCAACTTGGTTTTGATTTAGTGATTTGGTAGTAAATGAATTACAGATGATATCATTTTTGGAAAGAAAATTCAAAATAGTCTATGAAATATTATTAGAATTAATAAAAGAATTTAGATAGGTTGCCAGGCATAAGATTAATATTTAAAAATCAATTTCACTTTCATACACAGACACCAACAATTAGGAAATGCAACTAAAAAGTAAAGAGAACAGAGGGGTTAATTAGCAAATGGTACTAGGCAATTCTTTATCCAAAAGGAAAATGTGAAATGGACAGCTACATTAGACCACTGAATTTTTTTTTTTTTTTTAATTCTAGATGGGTTAAGTACTTACATGTAAAAGGCAAAGGTTTAAAATGTTCAGAAGAAAGTATAGGAGAATATATTTTGGATGTATGGTAGGAAAAGATTTCTCAAATGGAGGGGGGAACCCACAAACCCTAACCAGAAAAGAGAATTAAATCACATAAAATAATTTCTATTACTCAAAATACTCTCTAAAGAGTATTAAAAAATAAGTCAAAAACTAGGAGAAGGAAGAATTAGCATCCAGACTACATAAAAAAAAAAAAACTACAAATCAATAAAAAGACAATGCAGTTGAGGAAAAAATGGCAGAAGATATGAAGAGGCATTTCACAGAAGTAAAAATGTTGATGGCCTTTAAACATATTAAAAGATGTTCAGCCCCATTATTAATTACATACATACAAGTTGAAATTATAGTTACTTAATTTCATACCCATCAAAATGGCACAACTAAAAAGTTAAATAATACAACTTTTGGTGGAAAAGTGGAACAACAGGAACACTCAGGAACAGCTGATGGGAGCAGAGATTAGGACAACCGTTTTTGGAAAAGGCATTTGAATGATTTGACTTCACATAGTAAAACTGAACCAACCTGTACTCTATGTCCTGAAAATCCCACTCCTGCTCACATACCCAATAGCTGAGTTCCCTGCTCTAGCCGCTCAGTAGAATCACTTGGCCTCACCCTGAGTGATTATGACTTAATCTTTCTCCATAGGGTTCAGCCTTTGGCGGTTTCCAAAAGCTCCCCAGGTGGTTCTCATGTGCATTGCAACCACCTGGAGAGCTTATTAAAACCCGAATGGCTGGGTCTCATCCCCAGATACTCTGAGTCTGTAGGTCTGTGGAGGCTGAGCTCCTTGTCCAAGGATCACAATTTGAGAACCAATGCCCTGGATATATCCTTGCCTATGTGGAAAAATGCATTAAAATGTTTATAAGTATGAATAGCAAAAAAAGGAAACAACCCAAGTGTCCATCAAAAGATAAATAGATTTTTTTAAATTATGCAATATCCGAGCAATGAAGTATTATATAGAGCGGGAAAAGTTACTCAAGTGTTCCTGGCATACAGTAAGTGCTCAATAAATGTTAGCCCCATTTCCCAGTTTACTCCCGTTTCTGCAGTGGCTGGCATTGAATCTGGTGTCTAGCTCCGAAAACATTAATTACAAGAAAACAGAAGCATATTTAGTGAAGTAAGGAATGCATCAGACATTACCACAGCAGGTTGGAAGTGCAGTCTTGTGTTATTACTGTGAATTCCTGGGTAAAGCTTGAGATTTCTGCCACCAGCAGCAAGAGATTTGATTTCTCCCAAATGTTACCATCTCATCCAGATCAGCCAGTCAGTGGGGTTACTACCATTTCCCTAAACCTTTCATTAATACATCTGTCCCCCGTTATCCATAGGGGGTACATTCCGAGACCCCAGGTGGATGCCTAAAGCCACGAATAGTGCCGAGCCCTATAGACTGTTTTCTATGTATATATCCATACCGAGGATAAAGTTTAACGTATAAATTGGGCACAGTAAGAGATAAACAACAAAGAGCAGTAGCGCAGAACAACTACAACAATATACTGTAATTAAAGCCATGTGAACGTAGTCGCTGTCCCTCAAGATCTCTTATGGAACTGAACTTAGCCTCCTGTGACGATGTGAGAGGACACAGCCAGACGAACAGAGGGGAGTGTGAGGCAGCCCTCCCGGGGTCGCCTTCGGCTGCTACTGACCTTCCCATGAGGCAGCTTAACCACTTCTCTTGGCATATCTGATCCGCCTAAATCGCCACTCTTGCTCTTGGGGACCATTGTTAAGTGAAATAAGGGTCACCTGAGCACAATACTACCACGGCCAATCCAATAATTTGGCTGACTACAGAGTGCCCAATGTGGGAGGGACAGAGAGAGGTGACGGGAGACAGAGAGAGGTGACGGGAGGCTCATGTCCTGGGGGTAGAGCCACACTCCAGAGATTTCCACAGGCTCCTCAGAGAAGCTCGCAGTCTAACAGTTATAAGTTGTTTATTTCTGGAATTTTCCACTTGTTTTCGGACCATGGACAACTGAAATCACAAATAATGAAGCCATGGGTAAGGATGGACCGTGTACGTTCATGTGACAAGTAACCTTTGAAACGTGCTGGGCGCCTGCCACTGTCTGAGGCCCTGCGGCCACGGGAAAGGACGGGAAAGGCTGCAGTCTGGAGGGGAATCCAGGCGGTAATGAACCAACAAGAAAGACAAGATTGTGAGAAACACTAAGAGGTGAAGAAACAGAAGGGTCTGGTGGCGGATACTGGATTGCTTCTCCAGTGGTTAAGGAAGCCTGCTGTTAGCGGTGATGTCCCTGCAGGCTGTCTGTTCTAAAGGACCAGCCTGGAGTGACTGAAGCGCAGCCGCCAGCCTGTGCGCACGGAGGTGGGAGAAAAGGAGAGATGTGAGGCTGTAAGCAGACCAGGTCTCCTGCTCACACAGCTCTGCAAGCCTTATATCCACGCTGGGGGTACATCTTAGTACTAAATGTTGCCATCACATTATGTTTTATTAACTAAAGAAATCATATAAAGTTACTAGCACAGTGCCAAGCAGGCAGCAAATATATGATACATATTACCTACCCCTCATGTCCTCTCCATAAAAATGAAAGTTTAAGCATTTCCCTTCTAATGTCACTGTGATGCTTTAGGTAAACTGTGAGGTTCAAGGACATCCTACATTCTGAGCCCAAGTCCTGAGTCAAAAACAATGACTCAAGACAAAGGTGGACCTGTCCCAGAAATGAAGTTTAGAAAATAAAATTATTCTTCAAATTCTTATCCTCTAACCTATTTAACCGTCACTCAAACCATAAAATACCTTCCCCACTGATACCCTAAAGACCTAACTCCCAGTTCCCCAATCCTCTGTGATCCTGTCTGTGAGAACAATGCTAAAGAAATTTAAAAATGCAGCCATGCACATATTCATCAATGTCAGATTCAAGGTCAATGTCAATTCAAGTGATGACTACAGAAGTTACCTAGAGACCCACAGTCTCTACTTAGCAGATAAAGATAGTTTCCATAACTCTTTACCCAGTGGGAGGGTTGGGCAGGGACTTAATGGTGATCTGGCTCTTTGGGAAATTGCCCATGGATTGGATTCAAAGCTGCCTCCAGATTTATATTCCAAAGAGAAAGTCCTGTTTCTTTTCTGAAAGGAACATGGGAGAAACTAAGAATAGGAGAGGCAGCACAAGGGGTGTTGTCAAGTTCTGCTTTGTTGTGCAGGTTTCTTTCCCATGCTCTACTCTGTATGACCCCTGTATGACTTCTGATGCCAAAACATGACCTTAAAGAATACTCTCATGAAATGTCAAAATTTTATTATTTTCTAAATCCATCTGGGAAATTGAGACTGCTTCTAAGTTCCTGTTGTCCTTTCAGAATTGGTGAACTGATGAATGCAGGGCTGACTGGGTGGGTGTTTTGAGGCTCCCACTCACCAAGCCTTGGCAAGTTCTTAAAACATGAAGGGAAAACAAGGAGGGAGGGGTATTCTGTTGGTGCTCCTATCCTCAATGAAGAGCTATCTTGCATTTGCCTTTTCATCAATGAGTCTAGTGAAAGTAGTTCTCTGAGCCTGAAGAGTGAGTGACTATACTCTTATGAACTGCTAATGAAGCCTGGGAGGGCTGCCTGCTGCTGCTATTTGTCCAAGGAGGCTTGCCCTTAGAGACTCATTACCACAGGTGCCCTGAGAGTATCCAACCTGTCTGAGACCACAAATCTACCCTGTTGTTTCCCTGAGGTGGCGTTATAAATAGGCTGCATTGTCCCCTGCCCCCAACTCATATGTTGATGTCCTAAATCCCATGTGTCAGACTGTGTCTGTATTTGGAGACAGGGCCTTTAAAGAGGCAATTAAGTTAAAATGGGGAGGAGAAACGGTGGCAGTGTAGGTAACAGCTGCACCCGCCGCCTCCCGCAACCACATCAAAATTACAACTAAAATACAGAACCACCATCACTCAGAACCTCCTGAGATCTGGCTGAACAGAAGCCCTACAACCAGGGACCTGAAGAAGCACCGAGACCCATAGGAGGGGCGGAGACGCGGGCGGATCGGGGCTGCATCAGAGACTCGCCACCAGCCCACACCCGGTGCCGGTGCTGCGGTTTAAACCTGGGAGGGAATCTCCGCGGTGGGGGTTTCCCGGAGGAGGGAGGGGTCCCAGCCCCACCGTGGGCCCCCAGCCCAGGGCTCCAGGGCTGGGAAGAGACGTCTCCACAACCTCCAGCTGTGAAACCAGCGGGGACTGTCCCTGAGGGTCGCGGAGGCTGCAGGAGCCCCAGCAGCTCCTCTCAAAGGGCCTGCGCACCGACTCACTCGGACGCTCCCTCCGAGCCCAGCACCGGGCAGCAGCCTGAAAGGACCTGGGACACTCGGGGAGGAACTAACCTGCCTGAGATCCGGGCGAGAGGCGGAGGGGCGGCTTCCTCCCAGGCAGAAGGCTGGCAGAGGCCATGGCTCCTTTGGCGAGTCCTCCCGGCACACAGCCGGCAGGCAGGCACCATATTTGAATTGCCAGCACCTGACTCACACCTTTGGCCCCGCCCCGTGATCCCGGAGGCCCCGCCCCTCCCCACCTGCAGCTCCTCCAGGCCATTTCCAGGGGCTTTTCTGTGCAAGTGGCCTCTCGAGCCTCAGGCTTAGGACTTTCCTAAAATCTCTCAAACAAGCAGCATCGTGCCCCATACGGCTTGATAAGCGGCCCCAGGCCTGGCACTAGTGGCAGCCTGCATTGGCTCATAGCTTGGCCTCTCCTGAACACCTCCAAGCCCAGCACAAGTAGCAGCAAACTACAGTTTGCTGCGTAGCTCGTGCTGGGTGGCCCTGGGCAAGGCACTGGCACAGACTGACTTTGCACCTCCCTGGAGGCCCCAGAAACAGTGCACCTGGTGGTCAGACTCGACCATGCTGGATTACAACCCTACCACATCCACGAGTGACACACTCAAGGGGCACACTTGGTGAACACCAAAGCTCCACTGAAGTAAATCCTGCTCCATAGGGGTGTCTCCAGCACAGCAGCTCTTTGGCTGTAGTTGCAGCTGGTCTTCACAGATGATTGGCCTGAGGGTCAGTTCCTCCCAGGGACGCCAACAGCAACCAACACTCAACTACAACAGGATAGTGTACACAGCCCACACAGGGGAGCACCTAGAAGGCCCAGCTCAGGTGACTGGGAGGCTGAGCCACTGGACCCTACAGGACACCTACTACACAAAGCCACTCTACAAATTCCAGGAGACATAGCAGCTCTATCTAATACATAGAAACAAACACCTGGAAGCAGCCAAAATGTGGAGGCAAAGAAACATGTCACAAAGGAAAGAACAGAAGAAATCTCTAGAAGAGGAACTAAATGAAATTAACCCAAGCAAGCTAACAGAGAGTTCAGAATTTTGGTTATAAGGATGTTTAAGCAGACTATTAGGGAAACAACTGAGAAAATCGATAACATAATAAAGTACCAATTTGAAATGAAGGCTACAGGAACTGAAATGAAGAATAATTTACAGGGAATCAACAGTAGAGTAGAGGACACTGAGAATCAAATCAGCAATTTGGAACATGAGGTAATAAAAAGCACCCAACCAGAAGAGCAAAAAGAAAAAGAATCCAGAAATATGAAGATAGTATCAGGATCCTCTGGGACAACTTCAAGAGGCCCAACATTCGTATTTTTGGGGTGCCAGAAGGGGAAGATAGAGACCAAGAAATTGAAACCCTATTTGAAAAAAATAATGACAGAAAACTTCCCCTACCTGGGGAAAGAAATGGACTTACAAGTCCAGGAAGCACAGAGGGTTCCAAACAAGAGGAACCCAAAGAGGCCCACAGCAAGACACATCATAATTAAAATGCCAAAGGTTAAAGACAGAGAGAGAATCTTAAAAGCAGCAAGAGAAAAGCAATTAGTTACCTACAAGGGAGCACCCATACAACTGTCAGCTCATTTCTCAACAGAAACCTTGCAGGCCAGAAGGGAGTGGCAAGAAATGTTCAAAGTGATGAAAAACAAGGAACTAGAACCAAGGTTGCTCTACCCAGCAAAGCTATCATTTAGAATTGAAGGTCAGATAAAGAGCTTCACAGATAAGAAAAGCTAAAGGAGTTCATCACCACCAGACCAGCACTACAGGAAAAGTTGAAGGGTCTTCTTTAAGAAGAAGCTAATGAACAAAAGAATCTGACGAACTAAGTAGATCCAGAGACACTGACGCATGCAACAGACGATCGTATTTCAGAGGCAAGAGGGAAGGGCGGTGGAGGGTGGGAAGAGATTAACCAAAGAAGTAATATGCATATATGCATAACCCATGGACACAGCCAATAACAGGGTGAAGGCCTAGGGAGGGGGTGGGAGCGAAGTGGAGAAGGTCAATTGGGGGGAAAATGGGATGCCTGTAATACTTTCAACAATAAAGATAAATTTAAAAAAAAAAAAGTTAAAATGTGTTTTCAGGGTGGACTCTAATATGACTGGTGTCCTTATTAAAAGAGGAGATTAGGACACTGACAACACAGACAACCATGTGAGGGGCACAGTGAGAATGTGGCATCTGCAAGTGAAGGAGAGAAACCTTGGAAAAAAACAAACCTGCTAACACCTTGATCTTAGACTTCCAGTGTCCAGAATCGTGAGAAAACAAATACCTGTTGTTTGAGCCCCACAGTTTGTGGTATTTTGTTATAGCAGCCCTAGCAAACAGATGTTCTCTAGTCTTTCTAGTGCCTGAACAGCATAAACTCTGTAGAAAGTCCCTTCTCGCCCCAAGAGGAAAAGCAAAGGAACCAGACATCCTGGAAAGTGATAGCTGCTTTAATGGCACTGATTCTTGATTTTTAAAATATTGATTCATTTGTGAGACAAGTTTGTAACTTGGCTCCAAGTGAAACAGTTCACACCGATATTCACTGAGCATCTTGTACATCAACAGGACACACACTCTGAACCTTAGGGAATCTGCCTGTATTGTATAGAACTGAATTCAAAGTCCGAAAGACCCTCTTTGAAATCCCACTTTTGCCACTTTCTAGCTGTGTGAGCTTGAGTAAGTTACCTTACTTCTCTGAAGCTCAGTTTTGTCATCTGTAAAATAAGGATAATACCTCAAATAACACCTTGAAGTTTGTGTGGAGACAGAAATATTAACTGTAAAAATTCACCCAATTCTTGGCTAGGGAGTTGGTGTTCAATGAATGGTAACTGCAATAGTAAATATTATTTTAAGTAAACAATCTAGTACTAAGCTGTAACATATATTAACCCTTAACATTTCCCTTCGAGTTACATTTGCAAGTCCAAGGACCTTAATGTACCTCTGAGTGCAACATTCAAATTTATGATTCTTCCTATTTTTATGCAAAAATTTGTATCATCTGCAAATATTGACATTTTTGTTCCTTTTTTACCCTTAAATATTTTGTTATTTTCTTGTTGCTTTATCATTTGAATTGAAGCAGTGATACCATGCATTTTTGTCTTGTTCCTGATATTAAACAATGGTATTTTCGACATTTGCATTTAGTGTCATGTTTGCTGTAGGTCTTGAAACTACTCTTAAACAGGTTCAGGAAATTTGCTTTCTTTTATCATGAATGTTTTGGATTTTAGCAAATAATTTTCCTGCATTTATCCAGATGACCATATTTTTGTGCACTTCAAACTTTAAAAGGTAAATTATAAAAATATATTTCCTAATAATTAACTCACCTTCCATTTTGTAAAACACCCAACTTGGTCATAATTTATTATATTTTGTTAATATATTGCTGGATTCAGTTTGCTAACATTTTCATTTAGCATTTTGATATGTATGTTCATGAGTGAAACTGCCATGCATGTAATTTTCCTTTCTTATCTGTTTTTGGTTTTAGAACCAAGTGTTTACTCATCTTATGAGAAATTGAAAAGTATTCCTTCTTTTTTATTATCTGAAAATGTGAAATTGGCTGTTCCTTGGATTATTGGTGGGACTTACTTCCAAAATTATTGGGGCCAATGTTTTCTTTGTAGGAAAATTTTAATAATTGGTTCAATTTCTTTACTAGTGAATAGGATCATTTAGACTTTTTAATCTCTTCTTGAGTCAATTTTGGTATATTTTTCTAGATACATATTTTATTTTTTTCTAACTTGGTGCATAGGTCTACAAAATTTATCTTATTTTTTAAATAACTGTAGAGTCTGGTTTTATTTCCCTTTTTATTATATTTATTTTCTTTATTCTATTCATCTTTTCTGTCAAAGTTTTGTCGATTTTACTGTCTTTTCAAAGATACAACCTTTGTCTACTGCACTGATGGGAACACGTTTGTTCACTGTGGTATCCCCAGCACCTAGCAGCACGCCTGCCACACAGTAAGTATTTGTTAAATAAAAAAATTGGCATAGGAAAAGCAAAAAAGAGAATGTGGTTAAAGACCAAGTGTTAACTAATTTCCATAGCCGAAAATAACAACTACCAAATGTATGGATCTTTCTTTCAAAAGGAAAAAGTAAATAATAGCATAAAAGAGAGTATGTCCTTAAAATGTTTATGTAGATATTCAATTTACCTAATTCTGATTCCCGCAAAGGAACTTAGGTCTTTGAAGATCTCAGACTCATAATAATTTCCTACAAGTTCTAGTGGTGTTAGTGAAGGCAGCATTATTTTAAACTACACATGACAGTCAGGCTCTGACATTAGAAACATGAGATCATGAATTTACTAATTTTTTTTCATGGCCATGGACATTAGTTAATATTTTATCTTATGACATGTACTACAGATTCATCACTGCTGTTTATTTTCTAAACTGACATCGTTGATTGCGGGAAATAAAGGGGCCTCCTAAATGCAGAGAGACAGAGGAAATGTTGAAAAGACAATGAGCTTTGCACACATTGCTTAATGCAGTACTTCTGACACGGGGTTGTAAAATAGAGAAGTGCAAGACACTCTCTTTATTCTCAGGCAGAGCCCTCTAATGGTCTGAATTCCAACCCCTGAATCTCTGTTCCTAGACCAAATGAAATAAGGAGGACTGAGAAATCTCCGTTCCCCTCTACACATTTAATCTAAATATTTAGTAGGAGTTTTCTAATGCAGTCTGAGCTGAAAATCAGATTGATGGAGTGACTCCATAGCTGTAAACAAGGTAACTTTGGAGATCAGGCTGTGCATGTGCTGGCTCAAGTCAGTTCTTACATCAAGTTATTTTATTACAATTTACAAATTTCTCCTAAAGTGAAATACTGAGAACAAGCTTCAGGTAATTGAGTCCTGCAGAGCTGGTATCAAGACACCAGACTTGAAGTTAAAGGATACATCTCAAGACTAATTCCTGGCAACTCAAGGGAGCAACAGTGAGGTAGCCATGCATGAGCACTTGGTTTGAGAAAAATGCACCAGAAGCAGTCCCATCTCTGCTAATGATCTGAGCCTGGCAGAGGAGGGTGGCTGAAATGCCTGTCCTCATGTAACTCATATCAGATATGTATTGCAGAGCCGATGTGCATGGGCTGTGAGTGGAGAATAATGTACTAGAGGCAAAAGTATGGTAATGTCCTGAAAGATTTAAAGACTGAGTGTATACTCAAGCATACTAAAATGAATAATTTTTTTAAATTATAAGAGCTAGAGATAAGCTCTTTGTATTTGGCATGGTAGATACGCGAAACTGTTTTATATATTTATGTTACAATTATATGCCAGTGCCTGGAACAAATAGGTCCTCAACTAATATTTTCAGAAGAATATATGGTATAGAGAGCACTGGTCTGGCAGTCTGGAGACACCTGGGTTTTAATCTTGACTCTATCATTAAATAGTGTGTCACCTCAGTAAAATCACTTAGCTTCTTTGGGTTTCAGTGTTTTCCTCTATAAAGCAGAAGGTAATTTGAATGGCCATAAGATCACCATTGTGCTACAAGAAGTGCTACAAGAAAACCAGGTCCCAGTTATTGGTGCTACAAACCAGGTCCCTGCACCCCAGTAAGAGCATCCTCTCAAGGAATCACTAAGCAGAATCACAAAGGCAGGGAAGCGCATGGGGTTTCAGTGAATGGCAGCCAGTCTGATGTGGATGGAGAATTGGGCTGTAGAACAATGATACAGGAGATGAGAATGGAGAATAGGATGGGGCTAGGTCTGAAAACACTCCAAGTGTGAGGGGTAAAGAGTTGCAGCTGAAGATGAACCAGTAGGACTCGAGTTCACCTGTTAAGACAAATGAAGTTAATAACATTGTGAACAGTGATATCATCCTCTATTTATAGAGCAGTGGATTTGGGCTCTTGCTGCACGTACTTAGTTATATATTTTCTAAAACTAGAAGTGCCTAGGTTCTACCACTAACAGACTTTGATTCAGTAAAACTGGGGAGAGGTCCTGGCATCAGAGTTATTTTTAGTTTCCATGGTGATTCAGGTGCGTGATGAAAATCATTTGTATAGTATTTTACAGTTTTCATACCTTTCAATGATATCCTTGGATCCTCTCAGCCAGTCCACAAAGGGGACAGAGTAGGTAGAATTATCACCATTTCACATGAGAAAATTGAGTCTCAAAGGAAATACTCCTATTCAAATAACAACTAGTGGAAAGGAGATTCTAAGCCAGTTTCCCAAGTTCAGGTCCAGTGCTTTTTCACAGTAGCCCAGCTGCCTAAAATGAAAATAGGGGTTAAGTGAGTAAGAATTTATTCCCTGATCCAAGACACATCACTTGAAGCACTTCTTTGAGTACATTCACGGACCTATTAACCTGAAGATATGATCATCAAATGTTCAAATGAGATTTCAATAAATTTATAGATACAGGACCCACCTTCTTAACTATTTTCATGTGACTTTCTAAAAATCTTATTGTTTTATTTTTATACTACAGTTGATGTACAATAGTATTAGTTTAGGTATACAACTCTGTGATTAGACATGTATATAACCTATGAAGTGATTACCCCAATAAATCTGACACCCATCTGACACCATACATAGTTATTACAGTATTATTGGCTATATTCCCTATGCTCTAATTTACATCCCCATGACCATTCTTCAACTGCCAATTTGCACTTCTGAATCCCTTCACTTCTTTCACTCATCTCCCCAACCCTTCTCCCATCTATCAGACAACCGTCAAAATGCTCCCTTCATCTATGAGTCTGCCTTTTTTCTGCTTCTTTGCCTATTTTGTTTTCCAGACTCCACGTATAAGCAAAATCATCTGGCATTTATCTTTCTCTGTCTGACTCATTTCACCTAGCACAATACCCCTAGGTCCATCTACGTTATTGCACTTAGCAAGATTTCATTCTTTATTTTGGCTGAGTCATGTTCCATTGTATACATGCACCACTTCTTTATCCTTTCACCCACTGATGGACACTTCAAGTTGCTTCCATATATTGGCTATTATAAATAATGCTTCAATGAACATATGGATGCATATACCTTTCAATTTAGTGTTTTAGGTTTTCTTTGGATAAATACCCAGAAGTGGAATTGCTGAGTCTTTCTTTGTCTCTTGTTATAGCCTTTGTTTTAAAGTCTATTTTGTCTGGTATAAGTACTGCTACCCTAGCTTTTTTGTTTGGTTTTGTTTCCATTTTCATGAAATATCTTTTTCCAACCTTCCACTTTTAGTCTGTGTGTGTCTTTCAATCTGAAGTGCGTCTCTTGGAGACAGCATAAGTAAGGGTCTTGTTTTGTTATCCATTCAAACACCATATGACTTTTGACTGGAGCATTTAATCCATTTGCAATTAAAGTAATTGCTGATAGATATGTCTTTATTGCCAGTTTATTATTCATATTTTAATCTTTTTCTTCATCTTCTTAAAGAAGACCCTTTAACATTTCTTAAAATATTGGTTTTGTGGTGATAAACTCCTTTAGCTCTTTCTTGTCTGAGAAGCTCTTTATCTGTTCTTTGACTCTAAATGATAGCTTTGCTTGATAGAGTAATCTTGGTTGTAGGTCCTTGCTTTTTATCACTTTGAATATTTCGTGCCAATCCCTTCTGGCCTGCAGTTTCTGTTGAGAAATCAGCTGACAGTTGTATGGGTGCTCCCTTGTAGGTAACTAATTGTTTTTCTCTTCCTGCTTTTAAAAGTCTCTATTTGTCTTTAACCTTTGGCATTTTAATTATGATGTGTCTTGCTGGGGGCCTCTTTGGGTCCATCATGTTTGGGACTCTCTGTACTTCCTGGACTTATATGTCTATCTTTTTCACCAGGTAAGGGAAGTTTTCCGTTATTTTTTCAAATAGGTTTTCAATTTCTTGCTCTCTCTCTTCTCCTTCCATTACCCCTATGATGTGAATGTTAGTAGGCTTAAAGTTGTTCCAGAAGCTCCTTACACTATTCTCATTTTTTTGGATTCTTTTTTCTTCTTGCTGTTCTGATTGGGTGCTTTCTGCTTCCTTATATTCCAAATCACTGATTTGATTCTCTGCTTCATCTACTCTCCTGTTGATTCCCTGTAATTTATTCTTCATTTCAGTCAGTGAATCCTTCATTTCTGATTGGTTCTTTTTTACGATTTCCATGTCCTTTTTTATGCTGTTGAAGTTCTCACTAAGTTCCTTGAGTATCCTTACAACTATTGTTTTTAACTCTGTATCTGGTAGTTTGCTTGCCTCCATTTCATTAGTTCTTTTTCTGGAGATTTCTCCTATTCTTTTATTTGGGAACTATTTCTTTGTCTCCTCATTTGGACTGCTTCCTTCGTTTGTTTCTGTGTATTAGATAGAGCTACTAAATCTCCCAGACTTGTTAGAGTAATGTAGTAGGTGTCCTGTAGGGTCCAGTGGCTTCGCCTCCCCAGTCACCCAAGCTGGGTGCTCCATGTGCAACCCCTGTCTAGGCTGTGTGCACTGTCCTGTTGTAGCTTAGCCTTGATTGCTGTTGACACATCATGGGAGGAACTGACACCCAGGCCAACTGGCTACAAGGTCCAGCTACAACTACAGCACAGGAACTGCTGTGCAGGGGACTACCCCATGGAGCAGAACTTGCTTCAGTGGGACTTTGGTGCCTGTCGAGTCCACCTATTTAGTGTGTTGGTTGTGGAGGTGGTTAGGTTGTAACATGGCCTGGTCTGAAGCTGTCCACTGGTTGCATTGGCTCTGGGGCCTCCCAGGAAGTGCAAAGTCAGCCACCACCTATGCCGTGCCTGGGGCAACCCAGCATGAGCTACAGAGTGATCTGCATATGGCTGCTACTTGTGCTGGGTTTGGAAGTACCTGGGGGAGGCCAAGCTGTGCCACCTTCTTAATTATTTAAGAGCAACACTCTATCTTTTCATGCATTTGTCAGAGACGAAATGCCACACTAGTTGTATTATGTAGCTGATAGTCTACAAATTATAGTAATATATCCTTAGAGCTTATACTTGTGTGTACCTCATTCTTCTACTAAAAATTTTTATTATCCCTGCCCTCAAAAGGAAGGAACACACGGATAAGTGAAATTCCCACAAAGCAGCTGCGAAATATGAGGATGTGGTAATGATCCCATTACCGCAGAATGACTCTGGGGCCTCTGGGTGACATCAAGCAAGTTCGCTATTACATGGTTAATATAGGGAAGGAAACTCAGTATCAGATGTGTGTAGTGTGGTAGGCCCTGTGCAGGACACTGTGAACACCATCACATTTAGTCCTCATGGGACTCCCACAATGCTAGTATTATAATTATCCCCTTTTCACAGGTGAGGGAATTCAGGCTCAGAAAGGTTAAAGAATATGCTTGAGGTTACAGAGCTCCACATGGCACAATCAAGTTGTACCTATCTCCTAAGCTGTGATCTTTATGCTATATTGCATTTCTTAGAGCCTACCAAAAGGTAAGAAAATCTAATGCAACATAATAAGCAACTAATGAAAACACCTGCCCACTATTAGATGGCTTCTGCCTCTAAGGAGTTACATCTTAGTAACTGCAGAACTGTGTGGTTCACATTATTAGCAGCAGCACCCAGAGCACCCACAGGAAGACAGGGCACATGACCTGCAGAGTCAGAATTCATCTGATCCCTAAACTCACATTTCAGATGCTCAAAGGGAGCTGGGAGCATGTCCTCTGCGTGGAGAATCCTGTCTCACTTAGTCACCCAGGTATTGCATAACAAATATGACACTTCCAATAGCATGGCACGCTAACTGTCAAAAATAATAATAAAGAGAACAATGTTGGCAGCCAGATGGCGTTTAAAAAATTAAAATTTCACTGCCTATTATAAAAGCCAGAACTCACAGAAGCTGCTAACTTAAATATTGCAGGGTGTTAAACACTAAGGAAACATGTAACATTACACATACCATCCTGAAATACAACCCAAAATGAGAGATATATAGTTGGTTCAGAGGATTGGGAGCCAAAACTTTAATGTTCTCACCTTAACACCTTAACACGTTTCACCCATGAAACACACAGCTTAAACCTGATCGAGCAGCCCAAATACAGTAGACACAGAAAGCTTCAAATCACACAGAAACCACCACCATCATCACCAACTGACACACGCAGTGGCCTTGTTCCTGGTACCCCTGCATTCCTCACCACCTTTCAGCCCGCTCCCCACCAGCAGCCAGCCCTTCTTCTTGAAACACATACCTGATTCTGTTGCACTCCTGCTTAAAACCTTCCCATTGTTCCCCGAATAAAGTCAAACCTCATGACCTGATCACACCCAGTAAGCTCTTTTTTGTCTCTCCTTTAGTTCCTTGACCACACGGGCCTGCCTTAGGACCTTATCACATTCCATGTCCTTGCCTGAATCCCAGTCCTCCTTCCACTCCCAGCCCACCACCTTAACCCAGCTAATTCCTTTTTACCCATCAGATTTCTGTCTAAATGTCACTTTTTCAGAATATCCAAATTAGGTGTTCCCTGTTATATTTTCTCATAGCACTCTATTGTTCCACCTTCAACACAAAGTACCTAAGTATTTAGGTCTTTGTTAAATTCTGTTTTTCCTCCTAGAATGTAAACTCCACAAGAGCAAGTGCCTTCTACATTAAGTTGTTCATTCACTATTTGTTGAATTAACAAATGAATAAACCATTCCTAAGTGTCCCCCCGCTCCAGGAGTATGGCCAGGAGCCCCCTGTTAGTACTCGGGGATGCATCCTACCTGCTTAGCATCTGCTGATATCGTGTCGGCTGGGGTCAGCTGCCAGACCCACCACAATGACAATGATTAGAGACCAGAAAGGCACTGATTAAAGCAGCTCTTCCCCCCTCCCTCCCTCTATTGGATCCACACACTTGAAGCTCTGAAGAGTTCCTTTGCCTTTCCTGGAATTATGTAACCACTACAGTTTTGGGATCTACCAAAGCAAGTTCTTATCAAATGGCTTATCTCTGGGTTTGTCTTCCACATGAAATATGAGTCACTCTCAGGATCAAACAACTTAAAGTTTGTCTGCACTGCAGTTTCCTCCACAGGACCATGATTCCCATCTCCTCCAAGTTCAAGTCAGGTTAGGCCTCTTTGCTAAGCTGTGGGCAGCCCTGGCTTTATTTTTGCAGTCACCTCAGAACTCTTGTGTAGATAAGGAAAGAAAAACCGACAGTCAAGGGTGGGAACAAACTGGCATCAACACCCTATCGGATGTTACTAAGAAATCAGATAATGTGGGAATCATAGGTCTTATTCCTAAGTGAGCCTGATTTTATCACTTCTCAGTATAGCAGCTGATTGCTGCTCAAATTACAGATGGGATTGACTGTCATTCTACTATTGTCCTTTAGCACTTCTGAGTTTTAAAGTTTTTCACTGTTAAAGATACCCTTAAAAAATGCAATTTGTTCTGGGAAGAACCACACCTTACAGCTTCATTACATTATAATTCAATGCTTAAGATGTGGAAAGGTCTGATACTGAGATAAGTAAGTCAAGAAACAAATTGTGCCTACTTCCCCTTTGTTCCCCCCCGTTGTGGTCAAAATCATGCCACAGTTCATTGTGAGACTTCGGGTGGATTGCTTAACGGCACCTGGCTCAATTTGGCCCTCTTTCAAAAACGGAGATTTCAATCTCTTTCCATTGCCACACGATCATAAAATCTGTTCACTGCACCCATATAAAGTACCAAAGGAATTTCAGAAAACATAAAACATGATATTTCCTTCAATCTTTGAAAGTCACACAGCACAAGGACCACGGTGACTAAGTGCCATAAAAAATAAAGGCAAAGGCAGGGTTGTATTTTCAGCAGGAGAGATGAGTGTGTGTTGAAGAAGAAAGTGTTCTTCATATAGCACTTTAATCAAATATTTCCATTTTACAAGCAATAAATGAATATATTCTTATACGTGTAAGACATATGAGATAATGCAGCATCGTTCATATACTTAGAGTCAGGCAGTCTCGGGTCACATTTCAGCACAATCTGCTGGCCGTTTGACCTTGGGCAAGTCCACTTGTTCTGCAGCTGTTACTTTACCTGTCAAATAGGGACAAAATTAGCCTTTGGCCAGCCATAGGTGCTCCACAAACTGTAGTAACACCTCTAGAATAAAATGTGTTGATCTTCTGAGAATGGCTAGAAGGTAACCATGGTAGGAGAGAGGGGAAGACAACATCCTCAGATGCAGTCACATGGTGGATCCATTCTTTCATCCACCCTTTATTCTATCACTCACCAAGCATTTATTAAAACCTACTGTGTGAGAGAAAGGATGCCACAGTATGAGTGTTCCTCTTTAATTAAGGGAGCAAGACATGCACACAGATAATCATGGTGCAATGAATCAAACGCCAGACAAGAGGGAATCAGGGCTACTTCTCAGAAGAGGTGGAATGAGCGTTGAGCTGTGAATGTTGGGCAAAAGTTGGCCAGGAGATCACAGAGATGAATTATTACATTCCAAGGACAGGGAATGGCCAATACAGAGGAATGGCTGTGGAAAGAGCATGGAGACTGGCAATGTTGGTAAGTCCAGGGCTGAGTACACTACCTGGTGTGTCCTGGGTGCTCGGTAATGCACAGGACTGAGAAAAAAAGAAAAGGGAAGCTATTCCAGGTCTGAGAATAAGATGAAGGATCCAAGAAGAACTTAAAAAAGACTGAGATAAATATGAGAAGCATCACTATGAGATGAAGGGAATGAGATAGACCAATGCTCACTGATAGACGGTGGTGGTGGGAGAGGGCACTGGCCGTAGAACCCAGATGCCTTCTCCATGATCCTCCTTTAGCCACCAGCTGCTTGCATGGCCTTTGTATTTCCCAATCCTAGATTCCTCAGCTCCAAAACCAGACAACTGAAACCACTGAGCTTCAACATCTCTTCCAGTTCTGTCCCATTAAAAAAAAAAAAAAAAAAATTGTTAACTTTCTCCTCAGTGCTGAGCACTATACTATCCATTGCAGTTCCAAAGAGTTAGATTCTAGGCTGGTTATTCAACATGTGCTCAGATCCATCTTGTCCCTTTTCTGCCCTCCTCTGTTCTCCAGGGGCACAACGCCCTCTGTGTCACCCAGGCACCCTTTCCTGCTGGTTGTCTATTACCTTCAAACAATGGGAGCAGGAGTGGAAGGTTGGGAAGGGCAGAGAGAGAAAGGTTGGCTGCAGAGAGGTTGCTCCCTCCTTGCTTCGTCTCTGATGTGCGGCTGTGATCTCTTCTCTTCACAGTTACAGCTCCTGCTTGGCAGCTTGCCTTCCATGGCTTCAGCCGACTCTGGGATTCAATAACACTATTTCCCCCTTGCTCCGCCAGACCTAGATATACCAATGGCTTCTTATGTTTGCTAGTGCCTGAGTACCTCAGCTTCCTTTAAACCTGCCCTCAATCATTCTGCATTAAAATTACTTCATTAAAATTTCTTCAGCCCTGGCCAGTGTGGCTCAATTGGTTGGGCATCATCCTGTGCATGAAAAGGTTGCTGGTTCGCTTCCTGGTCAGGACACATGCCTGGGCTGTGAGGTCAATCCCCAGTAGGGGGTATGCAGGGGGCAGCTGATAGCTGTTTCCCTCTCACATTGGTGTTTCTCTCTCTCTCTTCCCCTCTCTCTAAAAATCAATTTTAAAACAGTGAAAGGTACTCAACTCTTTTTTTTTTTTTTTTAATTTCTTCCATTAAACCAGGTGAGTGGAATTCTCTTTGCTGTGGGTCCCTAACTGATACACAGTCTAGAGTGCAATTGAGGAGGCAGAATTATCAATATGTCACTTTTCCCAATATAAACCATCACAGGAAAATCCAGAAGGGGCAAGTGCTGAAAAGCTGAAGAAATGAGGCACAAGGGGAGTGTTTGTGGAGAGAGAGTCTCAGGATCAAGATGCCAGAACTAACAGTGGGCACAGACATGGAAGAATGGGTCAGAGGGAATTTATTATTTTTTGTACTGCTGCCATTATTGTTATATTAAAAGCAATTTTCCAGATGTACAGCCCAGGGAGAAATAAAGTCTGCCATACTAGAATAAAGAGTAGCACATACATGAACATAGCTATGGGAGAACAGGTATGTTTTTAGCAAGGAATTTCAACAATTTTATTTTTTGCTGTTTTATATAAGTTGATCATTTTAGTGTTATTAGCTAAGTGTGCAAATTCAGAAACTTGAAAAACATGCAAGTTCTGCATAAAATGACAATTTCTTTATTTGGTTTAAAAAGTTAGTTGGGAAAAAAGATTCATGAAACCAACAACTTCGACACCAAAATCAATGAAATTATTTCTTAACCCCTCGATATTTAACATCATGAGCCACAGGCTGGAGCAACTCCTAACTTCCTCTACTGCCACTTATGCTGTCATAGGGAACACAGTAGCTTCCTTTGTGGTCTTTGAAGGGCAGATGTTCACTGCCTCACTGTTGATATCACTGTGTGATGAGTTGAGTGGGAAGATGGACATTGCATCACAGAACCAGCTGGCACGCGAGGAGAGCCCAGCAATGTGGAAATTAGGTCCGTGTTCTACATCATATTAGAGAGATAAGCTCCAAGACCTTGAGGCCCTGTGACCTTTTTACACTAGAATGGAGTAAAGAATCCTACCAGAAACCCACTCACTCAAGTGAAGTCACAAGTTAAGGGAGAATGGAGACATTGTATAATAGAAATACATTGTATCAAAACCCCCTGATTTTAGATCTTAGGCAGGTTACTTAATCATTCTGAGCCTCAGTTTCTTTGTCCATAAACTAGAATTAGTGATACTTACTTCATGAGCTCTTGAAAGATTTAAATGAAATCATGTAGGCAAGACTTAGTTTAGGGTGTGCCATGGAGTTGGCCTACAATATGGCAGCTACTCTTCTGCTGGTATTATTCCAATGTACTGGCCTCAGACAATCTCTTATTATTATTTTGTTGTTGTTAATCCTCACCCAAGGATATTTTTTCCATTGATTTTTAGATAGAGTGGAAGAGAGGGAAGGAGGGGGAGAGAAAGAGGGAGAGAGAGAGAGAAACATTGATGTGAGAAAGACACATCAATTGGTTACCTCCTGCATGCACCCTGACTGCGCTGACAATCTCTTAGAGCAGCTATTTCAACCTTTCTCATCTCATGGCACACATAAATTAATTACTAAAATTCTGCAACACATCAAAAAATATATTTCTTGTCCATCTGACAAAAAAAAAAAGGTACTATTTTGATTCATTCACATGGGATGGCTATTGTTGTGTTGGCTGTTGTCAATTTTTGTATTTGACAATATAAGGGAAAAAAGGTCAGTGCCCTGACCAAATTGTCAGGTATCACTTGCTTTAAAATTTTTGGAGCACACTGGTTGAAAGTTTTTTCTCTGGAGCCACCAAATTCATTACTTTTCACAGCATTCTGTGGCAGAGCCCACCTCTAGCAATGGTTAAACTCTCTCCTCCTTCCAGCTCTTTCTCTATTTTACCAACTCATTTCTCCACAGAATCCTCCCCGTGACTTGTGCTACTTTCTGATGAATGAGGAACTTAAGGCCAGGAGAGAAGGTCAAGGCTGTGGGTTAATCCAAAGACAGCGTAGGGATTCCATTAAGAACTCAAACCACAAGTCCACTTTCCTGTGCAGTGGGGATGGTTCTAAAGGCACTGGCTCATCACTCTTGCTGTGTCTCCCATATCCCCACATATCCACCCACATTACTGCAGCCCTCAGGAAGGGGAACTCTAATAAAAGAGGTAGTGAGTGACTCAGAGAACAGTGAGTTCTGGGCCCACGGACCTTGAGGAAGAAAATGCTTAATAGCAATGTAACAATAACACATTTTTAACATTATTTCCCTAATACCTCCTAGGAAAGAGGTGGAGAATATTGATGTTTGGGATTGGAAAAAAGACTGACTAGCTGATTTTAAGAATAATTTGAGCTCCCCAACTTTATAAGCATTCCTCAAAGCTCAGGAGGAAAAAAAAAGTGAAAAAGAAATCTTTTAAGTAAATATTTTCCAGTTTAATAAATTTTCTAATGTTAAATTTAGCACCCTTTTTAAGGCTTTCAGTAGCCTTTTTCATCATTAATGACAAGGACATTGTCTTCACTTTCAGTTGTTGGTATCTCTCCTTGACCACCAATAAAATTAGTGCCTCCTAAATTTTTCTGAATACTTTCCCTGCAAATTAACTGTGCTACCTTTAACCATAGCAAAATTCTTCCTTTAGTTATGCATTTATTCAGTAAATATTTATTTGGCACCTGCAGGATCAAGGCACTGAGCCATGGAGCATATAAGGAAAAGACACAGTGTGCTATGAAAATCAGAAGGGAGTACATCTCTCATCATCCATCCAGGTGTGCAGGAACCATTTGTATTTCAAATAGAAGAGATTTCATGTATTGGAATTGATTACACAGCTGATGGAAGAGCAAGAAGCTCATTGGAGGATGGTGGAGTAACCCAGAAATAAATTATAGCAGGCACTACTGACATCCCTGGGCAGAAAGAGGAGGGGGCCATGTTCCTGAAACCTAAGGGCAGGGACCATCCTTCAGAAGCTGGAACTATCAAGTGGGAGTTGGAGCCTCAAAGGAGATACAGCTCCCCTGGAGACACCTACCATGATGGAGGGGTGGGGAAAAGACCCTTGTTTCTCATGCCTGTACCTCCCACTATGAAACCCACCCCATAGGAAAGCAGTTGACACAGGAGTGTGGGCTGCACAGTCCACAAGTGCAGCCCCTGTGATACGGGGTAGAGCAGGGACAGAAAGGACTGGATTTGAGCACAGGCAGGTCATACACAGCAACCTTTGACACATGTGTAAGAGCCAAATACAAATTAACAATATCACAGGGAAAGTAAAATAACCTAGCAATAATTGCCTTAATGTGGTTAAAACAAGAAATCATGAAAATTTAGAGAAAAGAGATCATTCCATTTAGAATTGCTGATGCTTTACAAAAAAAAGAACTTGGAAAATAAATAGAAATTTGAAAGCTAGAGGAGGTATAGAAAGGATTCTACTTGGCAAAAATCTAAAGACATATAAATATTCTGGAATCATCTGAGGTCATCTTAGAGATGAACAAAAGTGCCAAGTTAAGAACTGTGAATTTTTCCTGGTAGATGAGAAGAGGTCACTGAAGATTTTAGGGCATGGAAGGGATAAAATCAGAGTTGTCATTTAGGGGTTATTTTTTACAGCAGCATATAAAATCCATCGGGAATGGAGGTGTCAGGGAAGAGGTAATAAAGTCTTGAACCAAGGCACGGTCATGGGACTGCATGGAGCCTGTTCTAATTAGTCAAATGTCAGCCAGTTAGAGGCATGGGGCAAACAACTGGAAATGTGAGCTTCCTGAGAGCTCAGGAAAGATATCCAGGTTGCATCCATACTTTGGGATACCATATGCAGAGTGATACAAGTGTAAAGCCCAAGGATAGATAAAATCATGCAGGCAGAAAAAGAGATGAGAAATACGTTTCAGAAAAGCCTTGGGCATAGAGGAAGAGGAGCTCAAGAAGAGAAGGAAAGACCTAGGAGAGTACTGTGTTGCATTTCACTGGAAGGAATTTTAGAAAGGAGTGAGCAATTGTGTAAAATGCAGTAGGAAAGTCAAGAAGAATGAATACTGAAGAGGGGTGGTAGGTTTTCTAATTTTATGGAGAATTTCAGAAAGTATCCAGAACTGAATTTGAAATCAAAGGACTTGGGCTCAAGGTGCACATAAAATAATTTCTCTCTACATCATGCTTTCTGCTTATGTATTTTATTCCTGCTTCCTCATCTTGTTAGTAGATGTGTAGTTTGTCCCATCCTCTTTGGCTCTTGTCTCTGATCTTTCAGTCCTACACCCTCTGTTAAAGGCTTCATACTCTTGATATTTCCAAAGAGTGTGCATTGTCATGTCATGGTGCCCACCAGAAATCCAGTCATCTACAGCCAGGGAGCATGGGGGCACATCATACATGAGTTGGCTTCCTAAGGACTTGCACATCAGCAGGCATTTAGAAGGGACTCTGGGCATAAAAGAAAGACTGAGTGTCAAATACAATCAGCATCTAACTTTGCAGTGAAAGCTAAACAAAATGCATCATGATTTTGTTATAGGCATTACTAGCATGGCTTCCATTTTTTCCTAGCTGTTCTATAGAAAGCACCAAACAAGAGAAAATATAGGTTAGAGTGACACATGTTTATGAACTTGTATGTTGCCCTCTCCAGAAATTCAAGCATTCTAGAGAAGATCTTATCCACAGTACTAAGTTTAAACCACTTAGACGGTAATTTAAAACCCTGCACAATCTGATAATAGCCAACTTCTCCAGCATTCTCTTTCTAACCATTCAGTTTAATTCAACAAACATTTATCAAGCACTTACTCTATTCCAGGCATTGTGCCAACCATTACTCCAAGCACCCACCAGCCACTTACACATTACTGCCACCACTCCATTTCTGACCAGGCTCCTCCCAGCGGGACTGCCTTTGCCCTTCTCTGCACATATTGCAATCCCTCCATCAGAGGCAGCATACTCGGTGGAAAGGATCAGGGGCTTCGATTTAAATCCAGAACTGAATTACCACCACTTCAACTCTTTACGCTTCAGTTTCTTCCTCTTTCTCCTTTATACTGTTATTGTGATGATCAAACCCATGTAAAAAGCACTTAGGAGAGAATATAAAGGTAGTCAGAACCATACCAGGAATTTGTAAGTGTTCAGTAAATATTAAACAGTAGTCGTAGTAATAGCAGTAGTATTTTAATGCCCAGCTGAAACTGCACCTCCTTCATAACACTCTCCATGATAACTCCAGCGCATGGTCCAGGCTCACATGGTTCTTATCATGCAGACTTGCATATGTCTTATATCCTTAAACAGATTAAATTCCCTTGGAGGAAGACTGGTACACATTTTTATATTCCCCAACACACACAAGCATATGCACCACAGTGCCTAATGGTAACAGTAAATAATTATATATATGGTTATACATCACATACACACACACACATATATACATATATGTATATGTATACATATACATATATGTATAATATGCATATGGATTAATTCAGGGGCCCCTAAGGAACATTCTATGGAGGACGGCAAACCTTGTTCTCTTACCACCAGGAAACATCAGATCTGTAGCAACCAAAATGGGAAGAACGTGACAGCAGAATAGCCTTTTCAAGGGGCCTTTAATAGTATTTCCGCTTGTTACCAGCCTGGGTTGGCTTAGATTCGTTCCTGCTAGAAGCTAGGGAAGGGGGTGGACTAAATATTTATAATTCCCCTAGTTCACCCCATCATGACACCTCCAGATCATCATGCTTTCGAAACCTGCTGTGTAAAGTGCAGCCCAGCTGGGAGCCAGGCCAAGGTCCTCTATCCCTGAACTTCACCCACAGGCATGTTGCTGGGACCAGCCAGAGCTGGTCTGTTTCTACTGAGACCAAGAGCCATCAGCTGATGCTTTGATCATCCAAAAAAGTGATCGCAGCTGCTTCAGAGGTAATCGGCAAAGAATGTCAGGAGGCAATGGCCCAAGGGAATAGAAACGCTGTTGCTCCCTTGGATGGTAGTTTCGCAAGCCCGTGGACAAATGACAAGCTGGAAATAGCACGTCCCGTCGAGTGTTAGTGATAGTGCTGAGAAATGGCGTTAGTCTGCAAGAGAGACCACACATTGGCCACCCCTTGCATGAGAGGAACCAGTGCCTGAAACAGATAAGTTTCCCAACATGACTAACTTACTGAGTGACTATCTTTTCCCCTCCTGCTGACGGGAAGTGAGGCAGCAGCGAGCGCACAGACTTGAGGAAGCCCTGCTGATCTGAGACACAGCCTCCTAGCGCAGGTGCCCTGTAGCAGACGTGGACACTGCCCCCAGCCTAGTGGACTCACCTCTGTTTCTGCATCTCCACAACTAAAGGGGTGAAACCTAACACCTCTGTCCACTGTGAGGTCTGTTTCAACTCCAATGCTTGACTGACAATAAAAATTAGTGCAGTATTATATGAATTACAATTTCAATATATTTTTCATTTTAACAAATTAAGCTGTTCCAAGGTTAGTCCTGCAACATCATCACCACACTCATGCAGTTTTCATGTCTATTTCTCACTGTTTCCCAAGTTTTGTTCTACAAACCAGTAGTCCCATGAATTATCAATAGGAAATCTGCGAGAGAGGATTCAGAAGTGAAATGAGTTTGGGAATCTGATTTGAGTGTGCTTCCCTGAGTGAGAGAGAGGAGGGGAAGACTGCAGTCCAGTGACGGCACGGACCCTGGGCTCACCCGTGGGAGTGAGCAGCATGCACAGGCCTTCAGTGAAATGTTTGGGAGGCTCAGGGAAGGACCCTCTTTTTTGGTGACTTTGGATGGACTGCAGCAACAGCCCCCAACCCTCCATATCAAAATGCATTTCCAGTACCAGATGAAATAAGTCTACTAATAAACTCTTAAAACTTGTTTCCCAAGAAAATTCCAGAAATATAGATCTCTTTAAAAGGCAATCTTGAAAGAAAGTTAGAAGTTGTCTGCAAAGAGCAACAGCAACTACCATATGGGTGATTCAAGACTATCACCTACCTTCCTGTTGTTCTAAGATGTATTTTTATAAGCGATAAGTTGGTCATTAAATCCATTGATTGAGGATGTGTCTCTATTGATTACAGACACAACTGTATCACAAGTTCCCTCCAATTGAGTAATAGCCCTGTGGTATAAAGAATCCATTATGCAGCAAAAGTGCTGACTCTTCTGAATGGTATTGGAACGTGCTCCCTTCCTGTTACCTCTTTAATTATCATTTTAATAACAATCCAGTAGTCGGCCAAACTCCTCTGCTCAGGCAGGCCCGGAAATGCACGAAGAGGCAGGGGAGAAGGTAACTTTCTCCCAAAGCGAACAATGTCCCATGGCTCTACTTCCTCATTATACCCCAACATGCTCAAATGTCATGAACAAAATTCACCCCAATATTTAAGTCACTTTCTGGGCAAGGCTTGGTGAGGGCAAGGAGTCCTTTCAGGCCACAGTGCACTGTCCGAGTGGATTCTTGCCACAATGCCTGTGGTCCTGTGCTAACTCACTTGGTCATTTTACCCGGAGAACTGGGCTAGGGGTTGCCAGAGTCTAGTTACAGTTCTGGCTGTGCCACTAACCAGCTGTGACAAAGGGCAGTTTTCTTGACCTCTTGGTGCTTCCATTTCCTAACCTGTAAACTGAGGAGGTTTACACCAGATGATCTCGGGGACTCCTTTGGCTTCACTTCTTGCCACTGGGCAATGGCTCTGTGCAAAGAGGAAGCACGTTTTTCTTGATCACTGCTGTAATTACAACACTGAATATAGTTTCTAGAACATAACAGGCGCCAAGTGGATATTTTTGAATTATGAACACTCCAATAAGCAACATGCTGAGTGCAATCCAAAATATGCAGCTAGTTCATATAATTCAGGACAAATGCCCCTCTTTTTCCTTGATGACTAAAATCCCTTTCATTTTTGTCTCGATTTTCTGTATGATACCCCAGTTTGCCCCCTCACTCAATTTACTTACCTGGTACGTTGAATACCATTGTCACCTACCAGAGGTAAGATAAATCCTCCAACAAGGACTTTTAGAAACAATATGTGAATAATCCAATGTGTCAGATGTGGGCACTGATGACAACATAAGTCATTGTGTGGAAAAGATCATTGAGATAGACAGTGATGACCTATGATTAGAGGTTCAGAATGTGAAGAACCATTCTCCCAAAAAAACCTAAAATTAAAAAAAAAATAAACCTGTCACACAGATGTTCTTACCAAGATAAAAATAGACAGGGCTGGCCCAAGGAAAATTGGAAAGGTCAGGCAATGTTCCCTTTCTAACCCCTTCTCTGAACTCACCAAAGACTCATCATTTACCGTATCTGCAAGTGTAAGCCTTTAATATCTTACTGTGCAATTAAAGACATATGTTAAAGGAATTTTAGACAATAGGAAACAGGTGGGGTAACTTTGTCAAGAGGGTTTGGTGGAAGGCAGGGATGTCTTCATACCTCTCACACTCTACTACACCAAAACTGTCCTTAAACCTAAACTTCCTATAGAAACTTTTCTGATGCCTAATAGTGTGGGGTTGAGGTGGAGGGGGAGGTGGCAGAACACCTATCCAAAAAGATCAAGGAAGGGTCTGGTCCATTCCCAACTTCCTCTTCCACAGGCCCAGGGTCAGTGTCCAGTGCATACTCTGACCTAGTCCCCTCCCCTTGCTGAGACCAGGATAACCTCACTTTCTTCCAGAGATCATGGGCTTCTTTCCTCCCAAACTTGCCCCACTCTCCCTTGCAACAACCTCAGTTTCTTGGGTTCTTTTTTTTTAATTTATTGATTGATTTGAGAGAGAGAGAGGAAGGGAGAGAAAGAGGAAGGGAGAGCGACAGAGATAAACAATGATTTGTTGTGCCACTTATTTATGCATTCATTTGTTGATTCTTTTTTTTTTAATTTATCTTTATTGTTGCAAGTATTGCAAGTGTCCCATTTTTTGCCCCAACTGACCCCTCCACCTCACTCCGACCCCCTCCCCAGGCCTTCACCCCGTTATTGACTGTGTCCATGGGTTATGCATATATGCATATAACTTCTTTGGTTAATCTCTTCCCACCCTCCACCCCCCTTCCCTCTTTCTTTGAAATATGATTGTCTGTTGCATGTGTAAATGTCTCTGGATCTATTTAGTTTGTCAGATTCTTTTGTTCATTAACTTCTTCTTAAACAGGACCCTTCACCTTTTCCTGTAGTGCTGGTCTGGTGGTGATGAACTCCTTTAGCAGTCGTATGGGTGCTCCCTTGTAGGTAACTAACTGCTTTTCTCTTGCTGCTTTTAAGGTTCTCTCTTTGTCTTTAACCTTAGGCATTTTCATTATGTGTCTTGCTGTGGGCCTTTTTGGGTTCCTCTTGTTTGGGACCCTCTGTGCTTCCTGGACTTATAAGTCTATTTCTTTCCCCAGGTAGGGGAAATTTTCTGTAATTATTTTTTCAATTAGGTTTTCAGTTTCTTGCTCTCTTTCTCCTCCTCCCGTTACACCAATAATATGAATATTGGGCCACTTTTAGTTGTCCCAGAGGCTCCTTATACTACTTCATATTTCTGGATTCTTTTTTCTTTTTGCTCTTCTGGTTGGGTGTGTTTTGTTTCCTCATGTTCCAAATTGCTGATTTGATTCTCAGCATCCTCTACTCTACTGTTGATTCCCTGTAAATTATTCTTCATTTCAGTTTGTGTAGACTTCATTTGAAATTGGTACTTTAATATGTCATCGATGGTCTCAATTGTTTTCATAATACTCTTACTAATATGCTTGAGAATCCTTTTAACCAAAATTCTGAACTCTGTATCTAGTAGCTTGCTTGGTTCTATTTCATTTAGTTGCTTTTCTGGAGATTTCTTCTGTTCTTTCCTTTGTGTCATGTTTCTTTGCCTTCACATTTTGGCTGCTTCCAGGTGCTCATTTCTATGTATTAGGTAGAGCTGCTATGTCTCCTGGAATTTGTAGAGTGGCTTTGTGTAGTAGGTGTCCTCATTGGTTGATTCTTGTATGTGGGGATCAAACCCACAACATTGGCATATCGGGATGATGCTCTAACCAACTGAGCTACCCAGCCAGGACTCTAGGATTCTTAATCACCTAGTTCTTTGTAACTGACCACAATCTGATATAGTGACACTATTTTTCTGAACAAGAGCCATGGACTGACCCATAATCTGAAAAAAAAGAAAGAATATTTTAAATTAGATCTGCATTATAATATTGGAGATACCCCAGCAGGATAGAAGTCCAGGCAGCTTGATGCATTAGGTTGGGAAAAGCCTAATGCTGCCTGGAGAAGAATCAGGGTTAAGAGCAAGAGAAACCAACTGGAAAGTAACATCTAGGACCTGAGTATGATTCCATTCATGATGATGACAATGAAAAAGAACATAGTAACACTGAGAAAAACAATTCATGATGAGACAATGTTTAGTGCTAGTGCACTAACCAGTGGGAGAAAGAAAAGTTATACTTTTCCTGTAAAAGCAATTCTAAATGTAATCATCATAATATTAAATATAACCATACAGCCATGAATGGCTACCAAGCAGATGCAACAGAAATTATGTATATCTTAATGTGATCCCAAATTTGTTGTAGTTTAATTGACAATGCTAAGCCGAACTGCTTAGTCTTTTCAGCTTGTGATTTATGGTTGTCAAGTTGTATCTAAAGTATAAAAGACAACATTAGTTAAGAAACCTTCATATCATTTGATTTGTCTAATATTCAATCCTCTATCTATAGCCCCAGATATTATGTGAACCATGTTGCTTTATTTTAAATCTATTATTTTATGACTTGATGCTATATATTGATATATTGAAATTAAATAAAATTTATTGTTTGAGAATTTTTTCCAGGTTACAATTTCCTCTGGTACAGGCAGCACAAAATAGTATTTAAGGAAATAAGCATTGTTTTCAGGTAAATTTGAATGTGAATAGCACTTATGAAATGTGTGAATTTGAGCTGAGGGGTAAACTACTTTTGCATGTCAGTGTGATTTTCTATGACATGGCTACAATAATTGCTAGGACTTAATACACCAATCAATGGTACAGCACAAGGGCTGAGACTCATAGAATCTCAGAGTTGAACAGGGTCTTTAAATTATCCAGTACAACCATCTAATCATAGTTGTATGGATCATCCCTCCTTATGCTGACTTTAAAAATATCAAAACCTTGCCCTGGCCAGCGTGGCTCAGTGGTTAGAGTGTCAGCCCTCACATCGAATGGTCACAGGTTCAATTAGTTCAATCCTCTCACATCGATGTTTGTCTGCCCCCACCTCTCTTTCCACTCCCTTCCCTCCATTCCACTCTCTCTCTAAAAATCAATGGAAAAAATATCCTCATGTGAGGATTAACAAACACACACACACACATATATATATGTGTGTGTGTGTATATATATATATATATATATATATATATATATATATATATATACCTGGATGCTAATGCTAAGGGAAGGCTAAATGCGTAATCAAGATAGCAGATGTGAGAAGTGTTTAGAAGGCTAAAATAAAAATGTTTAAGCCACTTAACCTACATTGGTCCAATCTTGTGCAGACTAATTCTATTTCTTAGTCTACTTAGGAGTTCTTTGAATGTTGCTAAACTGTATCTTACAGTTATTATCTTTCTTTTTTTCAGTTTTATTTATTATCATAGCTAATGATTCCAGCTCTTGATTATTGAACCCCAACTTGTACCAGGCACAGGATTTAAAGGTACACATATATTATCTCGGACAATTTTAAGAACAACCTCTCATGTGGTTACTGTTATTTGTCCCCATTTTACATATGATAAAAATGAGGTTCAGAGAGGCTAAATAATGTGTCCAACATCCCAAAGCAAGTAAGGGATTTCAGACAATAACAAATAAATGCAATGTTCTTTTGCAGAACCGTGGGACTATAGTATCAGCTCTGTATGACTATATGGACTATTAATTCTATGAACAAAATTTGAATCATTGGTCTCCTTTGAAACAAAACAAGCAATGCATTAACTTACCCTATGGCAAAGGATATTCGGTAACATATTTGGAAGAAAAATAACTAAAGGTCACTATAAGCAATTTAAAAATCAAAATAATAGTAGTAGGAGGAGGAGTGATGGTGATGATGATGATGTAATGATAGTGAGGAATTACGGAAAATAAAGAAGTTCTAGCATTTCCTTAAACTTTTTTCCAAGTGATTCTGTGAAGTCTCCTTCATTTCAGATCTTTCGAAAGAAATAGATAGATGTAAAATATATTCATTTCCCAAGAATGAGAGCTGGAATATTCCACTAGACAGTGAGATCTCACAGGCATATAAATATAGGAGCAAACCATGTTCTTTAAAGTGTTTCTCAATTTTGGCAAGCACACAGATGTTTTAGTAATGTGGTCATCAAAAAGTCATTGTGTGTTTGAGACCAGGGTCCTTTGATTACAACAGCTCTGGTAACAAATCTCCTTCAGGACAGTATCTCTGCTGTCCAGTTTATGACAAATGACTATTGAGTTCATCCTGATGAGTCTAGAAATTGTTTTCCATCTATTGGCTTTAAAGAAAACTCACACTTTAATAAGCAAGGTCCAGGGCCTGAAGTTCTCCCCACGATTCTCCCAGCTTCACCGCATTCCTGGGTCTATGATGCAGTTGCAACACATTCATTCAATAAACATTAACTATGTGCTGATGATTTTCCTAAGACTGTGCTCTATGCAGTGAGAGGTGCCAGTAAGTGAAGATATAGTGCCCATCTAAAAGGAAATTAAACATCACAGCCTTGGAGCCACCTGCTAGTTACTCCTGACTGTCTCTGGAGTTCCTGGGCTGAGAGGGTCTTCCAAAGTATCACAGTTCCCTGGTGCTAATATTCACAGAAGGTGGCCACAATTCTTGAATATCTTTCAGTCACTAATTCTCTAGTTCCAATCCACTTGTATTGGCTCCCATTCCAGGAGACACAAAGCTACATCAGTTCAGCATTTTCTTCGTGGATTTATATTTTCAAGTTGGTTGATCAACCTGGAACCACAGCCCAGATTCTCCCAGTGGACCATCAGGCAATGGCAGTGGATATTTTGCACATTTCTGAGTACAGAATGGGGAAAGCAGAAAGGGACATGAGAATAGCTGGGTACTTTTGCTCATATCCCAGCATCACAGGATGTTCCTCAGCCTGTTCATGGCCATAGTCTGGCCTTAAGCAAACACAGTACGCTTCTTCTCCCTCCTCAGAGCCTTTGCACTGCTACAACCTCTGCCCAGGGTGCCGTGACTGACTTCCCTTCTCCTATTGCCTTCAGGTTGCTGCTCAAATATCACCTCTTCAAAAATGCCTCTTCTGACCACCCTATCTAAAAGATTAAAAATCCCCATCACCCTTTCTTGTCTAACATAATTTATTTTTATCATCTAGCATCACCAAAAAATCACAAATATTTGTTGGGTTTATTGTCTGTTCCCATTAGAATGTTGCAGCCATGACAACATGTGCTTTCTGTTTTCTGCTGAATGTCCATTTCCTGGCACTTAACAAGCACTTAATCACTATATGTTGAATTAAAACCAAAAATGTGTAAAACACAAATCAAGTTGCTTTAAACCTAGAGATCAATCACCTGAGCAGAGCAGTGAACTTACTTCTAAACGCTGGCTCTGCCCACTGGATTATGCAGGTGTTTTCTTTTTTCCTGGCATCTTACACTTTGCTCCCTAGTAGCAGAACCTCAGGAAGGATTTGGAGAGAGCTTATTAAAGGCTAAGATTTGGACTCACATAGACAGGCTCAAGATCAGACTTGCGGTAAAAACACAGACAGGCACTGAGTTGTGTTGACTCCACCACAATCCAAGGTTTGATCATAACATAGAAATGAGAGATTAGCTAAGGGAGAGCCAATTAGTCAGGATGTTCAATCTCTTTGACCACAACGTATTCTGAAAGCTAAGTATTTCATGGAATCTTGCTTTCTCATTCTCAATAACCTAAAGCAGGGGCACTGGGAGGTTAAATGATTTGCCCAACATCTCACAGTGTTTCAGCAGAAGTACTGGGCTTGGAAACCACAGGTTTCCATATTTCCTGCTTACGAGCAGTCTGAAACAGAGAACCCTGAAGGGGCACACAGAAGGAATTCAAGTCCTAGTGGTGTAAGGCAGGAGGAAGGAATTGCACACATATACACACACACATACACATGCAGAGGCACACAGTTACATGCATGCACACGCACACTCACACATGCACACACTTGCATAATGCACACGCACACATATCCCAAACACTACAGAATGCATGTAGAGTTGCCCTTCCCAAATTTTCTAGAAAGATGGCTGAATTTATAGTTGGAAAGAAAAGCACATCTTTCCAACTCTTGCCAGTCAGGAACGACCACCAGGGAACCCCGAGGGGACTAAATTCTCCTGCTCTTCAGTTTCCCAGAGTCTCGAGACAACCCAGTTGATTACAACATTTTACACCCTTCACTTCCCCAAGGCAGAAGTGTCCCTCAAGAAACGAAACCAGCTCCGCCCATAGTAAATGATTTGAGATGATTTTGTAATGTGTAGTATCTCCCCAAAGCAAATTTGAGCCTTCAGCACTTCCATCAGAACAATAGAACAAACAACAATAGGTGAAAAAGACTTGGAAACAACCAACCAAGGAACCGAGGAACCACAGGCAAGCGTATCATTTCTATCATCTACAGAACTTTCTTTTTCCCTCTTCCTCTCACAACCTTGTTAATTTCTTAGTACCAGTTTTTTTTTTCAATAGCCTCCCCATTCGCCCTTTTCATATCTTCAGATTTCAGTCTGATACACAATCTAACAGTCTAACCTTCTAGTTGGTATTGCTGGGCCCTTTACATTCAATCAAAATCAGTACTTCTTCCAGTGGTAGTTAAGGGCCCCCACAATCTGGTCTCATTCATTGTATTATGGTAGTCTTCAAGGAGGACCACTGTGACCTCCAGGGAACATTTGGCCACATCTGGAGACATTTTTGTTGGTCACAACTAATGACATGCAACTTATTGGCATCTAATGAACAGAGGTGAGGGATGCTGCTATAATGCTCAAGAAAGCCCCATGCAAAGAAAGAATGATCCAGCCCAGCTTGTCAATAGGGCTGAGGCTAAGAAACCCTGCTCTATAGCTTTCTCTCCACCCTTTTTTTGTTTTCAGCTCTTTAATAGATGACTTGCAATTCCCTAAACGTGGCTCATGGGTTCAAACCCTCAATCCCCCTGTGACATTATGATTTATAATAAGAAATATATATTTGGTGTTCAACTTTCCTGGCACAAAGCTCCTAAAACCCTTGGAATTTCCTAGAGATCGAGAGTGATAAAAAGTATCTTTTGCTCTGTCAATCATGTGACTAGGAAAACACCTAAGAATCAAGGCCTGTTGCCAATGGAACAAACCAGGTGGTTAGAGGACTGGAACTTTCAGTCCCACCCCCTGACCTCCAGGGGAAGGGAGAGGGACTGGAGGTTGAATCAATCACCAATAGCCAATGGTTTAATCAATCATGTTTATGTAATGAAGCCTCCAAAAACCCCAAAAGGATGGGGTTCTGAGATCCTCCAGGTTGGTGAACCAGAACGCTTCCACATACCACAGTGCCCAGCTGCAAACCCCACCAGGAACAGAAGCTCCTTTGTTTGGGACCTCACCCTATGTATCCTTGCATCTAGCTGTTGATTCGTAGCCTTCATTATCATTTGTAATAAAATGGTAATCTAGTGGGTAAATGGGTTTCCTGAGTTCTGTGAGCCACTCTACCAAATAAATCAAACCCAAGGAGGGGGTTGTGGGAACCTCTGATTAGAGCTAGGTGGTCAGAAGTACAGGTAACAACCTGGGCTTGCGACTGGTATCAGAAGTGGAATATGATCTTGTACCTGTGTAATCTGATGGTATCTCCAGGTAGATAGTGACAAGAAATTTCTGAAATGTTCTAAATTAAATTACAGCAGGCCAAAAGGTGAAGGAAGGGACAAAATAGGGTTAATCAGTTAACAACTGCAGTACAAAACCCACTGCTCACACTCCTCAGCATATGTTGGAATTATTAAATTGTACTTTAGACAGGTATTTCCGAGATAGGCCCCATCAAACCCCAGGAGCCTCCTCTCCTTATTTACTCACAAGCTTTGCGAACTCTGCTGCGCCCATCCCAGCACTATCCCTGCTTCACCTTCTTCCATCCCCTTTGTCCATAGCTAGCGTAAATTCTTTCAGGACGGCCTACATCTCTCTCCCCACAACATGATGTATAAAACACTTGCAAAACTCTGGGACAAGGAAGATGCCTGTCTTTCCTACTTAGCCATGCTGCTGGTGGTTTGGACCCCATGCCCCAAGACCAGCCTTCTTCTTTCCTTTTGCTAGCAATGGCCTAATGAACCCTTTCTTTTACAAGAAGATTCTGCCATGGAAGTTAAAATTTTGGTTAATAATAGTGTCAGAACTGAATTGAATTTTAGGATACTGGCTGGTGTCAGGGAATTGTTTGTGGTGTGGGAAAATTTGCACACATTGAAATTGGGAATCAGAATCTTACCCCCCTCAGTATCCTCTGCCTAGGAAGCCTTGGGCCTTTCACTAAGCTGGCAGATGCCTATCTTTGAAAGTTTCCTGGGTGAATGTGCTCTTTTCTTCCTAAACTTGCAGAGCCTTTTGGTAGTCCTCTTTTATGAAAGATATCACAGACAATCTGGAATTATATACTGTAGGCTCCAAGAAAGAACTTGTTTTTTGAAGACTATATCACCAGTGCTTACAACAGTGCCTGGAGCATAGCAGGTGCTAAATAATATTTAATCAAATCAGGAATTATTTGTGCCCTAGATTCTCCGCTCTCCTATCAGAATGAGGCTCTCTAGAGCTGGAAACATCCCCAGCTCTTCTCTGAATTCTCACATTACCCCTTCCACCTAGAAGATGCCCAATAAGTATTTATTAACTGTCTAAATAATTAGTAAACACACATATAATAGGATGGAAATACTAAATGCTTAAATGCAAAATAAATACAATATATATGAAATAAATACACAAATGAAATAAACAGGCAAAAATAAAATGTTTCAGGCTGCAGATACTGAAGTCCTAGGCAACAGTTCACACATCTCAACTTTTAATCATATCAAAGAATTCACGTCACAAGTATGTTCCAGTGTCTTACATTTCCTCATCTTTAACAAGCGGTGAAATTTATATTGACTGATAATTGCTCATCTGGAGAACACATGAAAAAGAACACACGCAAAGACAGGATGTGCCATTGCCTGATGCCTGAATAGAAACCAATACATTGCCGTGAAGCACTGATGTCAGTTTCCAATGACACATCACATCTCTTGCAACACAGAGACACTGACATGTTGACAAATGGTGGCCAAATTATCAAGGCGTTACAGAAAGAGAGAAATGAGTGGGAGACAGCATTAAACTTGGGTTCCTAATGGAAATTTTTACTTTAAAACTAGCATACCTAATGTGCAGGTGTTTATCAAAATTTTCTCATATCCTATATTCAGTGAAGGAGAAGAGGCCATAAAATGTCCTCTGGAGGCTCCCTCTATGTATTCTTGGGGTGGCATTTCATAATCCCCCGTCTTTCTTGTTTCCAGACACACTGATTCCATCATTTTCACCTTTTCTCATATACTTAATTTTCCACCTCATATTCATCCTTCCATATAACCCCTGGTTCTCACAAACTGTGCAGGTGGAGAGAAACAAACCTAACATTTTAATAAGCACTTATTATGTGTCACATACCCTGCCAAGCACTTTGCCTGCACTATCCAATTTACTTCTTACGAGAACCCTAAGACGTATGGGCTATTATTGTCCCCTTTTACATGTTAGGAAGTTGAGACTCAGAGAGTTTAAGGAACTTGCCCAAGGTCACATAGCTTAACTAATTTAGAGTTCCTGTCCATTGTGAGTGGTCTCTGTAACAATTTTAAAAGATCTTTGAACTAATTTAGCTTTTAGTAAATATTTATTGGGCACCAACAATGAGCCAGACTTTGTGATAGATTTGAAGAAAAAAAAATGGAAAGCAATAAGGCATGTTGACATTCCTCTCAGGAAGCTTATCAAC
The DNA here is from genome assembly GCF_964146895.1 of Miniopterus schreibersii. Lineage (NCBI taxonomy): Eukaryota > Metazoa > Chordata > Mammalia > Chiroptera > Miniopteridae > Miniopterus > Miniopterus schreibersii. The sequence continues at coordinate 142,020,938 of NC_138101.1, forward strand.
TTCTGAAAAAGATAGATATTAATCAAATTATCATTTATAATGAACACAATTATAAACTGAGCTAAGCTGTCAGATGCAGAGGAAACAGAGGCTCTGAGATTGTATAATTAAAGAAACTATCACTCTGAGTCAGGAAGGTGAGATCTGAAGGATGGATAGGAGGTAACTAGGAAGGGGCAATTGGGATGAAAAACAGGGCAGGGAGCATTTCAGAAAGAAAGAACAGCAATATGTGGAATCTAAAGAACAAATAAACTGATGAACAAAATAGATCCAGAGAAATAGAAGCATGGAACAGACTGGGCGGGGGGGGGGGGGGGGGGGGGCGGGGAGAGATTAACCAAAGAGCTTATGTGCATATATGCATAACCCATGGACACAGTGTGGAGAAGGCCGGGGGGAAGGGGTGAATGGGGAAAACAAGAAGACATCTGTAATACTTTCAACAATAAAGATAATTTTTTTAAAAAAAGAACCGCACAAACCAAGGCAGTGGAGGGAAGGGGCAGGGCAAGGTTGGCATAACTCAGAGGGGCAGGGGGAGAACAGCACAAGAAGAGGTTAGAGGGGAGAGGGGCTCAGGTGTGGCCTCAGCTCCTGAGAAGCAGACTCTGAGTCAAGAATTGGTTGGGTTCAGGTAGTTTAATTAGGAGTTGATTGCAGAGCGCTCAGTGAGGGAGGGGGAGAGAGAGAGGGAGAAGAGGAAAGTGATACTGGGGCAGTACTGAATAGATTTCTTTTGGGAGCACAATTCTACCTGGGACTTCAGAGACCAGGTAGAACAGCCTCAGATTTGTCTCACTGAAGGGAAAGAAAAGGGGACCAGTGACCCCCGAACTCCCACTGGTTCACAGTGCTCCTGGGGACCTTACAGTGCCTCTGGGAGAGAGAAAGCAGGAAGCTGTTTGCATGGAGAGGAACTGTCTTCAGAAGCTGTAAATGGGTGGAGCATGGCCAGCGTCTGCTCCAGGCTTTACAGAATCTACCCCAGAGCACTGGGGAGGCACAAGTGGCCTTTAGTGGGGTGAGGCAGTAACCTAATTAGATGTTGGTCTGGAGTGCCGGCTCGGTCTGCAATGTGGAGAGCAGGTTGGATGGAAGCGAGGTGGATGTCAAAAGACACCTAGACAGTTATTCCAGTGGTCCTAGCAGGACCAACCACTTACTTTGTAGGGACCACTGCAAAATGAAACTGTGAGGCTTCTTGCCCACAAGGCAGGATAAAAGTGCTTCTAAATGTACACGTTCAAAATGCTTTTAGAAGTATAAAGCTACTTCCTTTCCCCTGTTCTCTCTCTCTCTCTCTCTCTTATTTACTAAATCTTAGTGGTTCTACCTTAAACATCTCCCCCCGCCCCTCTTTCTTTCTCTCCTTTCTCTCAATCTGTCCTGGAAGGATTTTATTTGCCATTTAGTATCTTGCTCCCTTGGGCACAGGGATACTCATGGACAAGTGCAGGCCCAGCGATGTCCTGCCATCTTCCAGGTCACAGTTCAATGCCCCAGCTAGGATGGGAGAATTGAGCCCTTCCCATGGGCCTGCATCCCCCACCCAAAGTTATAGCAACCTCTATGCCAGAATACGCTAGGTACCTGGATTGGGGGTGGTCTTACCCTCGCTGAGTCCCCCTCCAAATGCACCTTGGTATTGCCAGGCCAGGTCAGAGATGGGCATCTCCGTGCTCTGCTCCAAGATCCCACACTCATCCCAACCCCCCTCACCTGTGTCAGGTCCCTGCCAGAGGCATAGGGGTGAGGAGACTAGACAGGGGTTTGGGGCACCAGGGACCAAGGGAATGAGTAGCCAAGGACTCTCCGAGGAGATGGACAGGCGGCAGGAGGGGGATCACCTGTAAGTGAAGGCTGCAAGCCTCCAGCACATGCTTCATTGTCCCATGGAACTTCACCCACAAAATACAAATTCAAAGATAAAATTATTGTTAAGAATTTCAATACAGATGATGCAGAACATTAAACCCCAAGTGAAAGGTCATTTCGAGTGTGGGGCCCTGTGAGACCACACTGGCCACATACTCATGAAATTGGCCATGACTGAGAGAGGATGTTACCTTGTGCTGAAAAATTTCTTTGAGATAAATTTGATGGCAGGTGGTTATATATTTGGTATGAATGGGTAAAATGGGGCAAGTGGGAGAAATGAGGAAAAGGAATTATATGTCACCTTCCAGGATGTGGCTATTCAGCTTCAAGAAGTGCAGTGAGCTGACAGCCTCCAACTGTTGGCGCCTTCAGAATCTGCTCAGCTCTTGTGCTGAAGTCACATTTTTTCCAGGCAGCCCTCAGCCAATTGCCAAGATTGTCAGACGTACATTATAGACTGAGATAACCTGTGCCCCGTCCTGCTTCCTCGCCCCTTTCCTTTCACAGGTGTGAGATCTGCACTGGTACCAGAATACATTCCGTGCCCAAACCTGTACCCTCCCCCTTTGATCTTTTTCAGGTATTATCCCTCTATTCCACAAACCTCCTGCACTTCTAACTCCACCTCAGCATCTGCTTCCCAGGGAATTCAACTTACACAGAGTGTCAAAGACTCCTCCTGGTTATCTGTCTTGTGCATCTGCATGGACTTACTGAGATACTAAGAAACAGCAGGTTTATTGTACATCGATTCAAATATCCTGGAGCACCTTTTCACCAAGCACTAAACTCAGTACAATGGAGAATGCAAATGAATGTTAGATAAGATCCCTGTTCTTCAAGAAGGCTATTGTCTAGATAGGAAGATTAGCATAAGAAAAATGAACAGATGGCTTTCACAAGCACCTAAGGAGAATTGTTTGCAAGAGTTTAAACACCTCCACCTGTGGAGGCGGACCACACCTCCAAGATAAGACTGAAAGTTTTCACTGCCAACCTAGATGTAGCTTCCTCTGTGTGTGCATGTGTGTGTGCCCGCGTGCGTGCTGGGGTTGTATACTTTCTCATCTCCATAAAAAGTGATATTTTATAAACCACTAAAAAACTTACCTTGACTTCCAGAAGAGTCTAAAATATACCCCAACCTTATGTTCAAGAGGTTGCCAAGTCTGAAATTTCCAACAGGTCCCTAGAGACTGTGTGTGAGTCAGGTCTGGGTGCAGGCCTGCAAAACAGCCCAGCTGTTCTCCCTGAAGGCCCAGTGCCCTGCTCCACCAGGTATGGTAGGGCTAATCTGGAATGTCACTCATAAGGACTTGCCTGTTTGATCCAAGGGTGACATCAAGGGATTGATGACCCATCTGTCAATTCTCACTTTTATCTGCTTGTTCTTTATTACAGACATTTATAAATTGAAGCTTATGGAATTAATCAACTCCAAATAAGATGATCATTCACTATATTCTGCCAGGTGTTCCAATGGAACAAAGAATTTTTTAATCAAATGCCAAGCTTTGTGGTACTTAATTCAGAAAGTAGTGCCTGGAGTGACCCCTCACTTTGAACAGAACCCCTACTGCACATTCATCCTATCATTCACAATTCAATGACAATGCCCATTTCCATCTCCCAGAGAGCAGGGGATACTGCTGGAGACATGAGATGAGCACCTATCCTTCCTGCACATGTGGACCTGACCCAGCCATCTGCATGTGGCCCCAGGTTCTCTGATGAGCCATACTATATTGGCATTGAAATATTTCAATTATGGGTGCTTCTTGGCAATAGTCCATTAATTATCAAAATGGGCAGATTAAAGCACTGGATGGCTGCCAAATGCCTTGCAGGCTTGGCATAAACTACTCATAGCAAGTCTTAGAAGGTAGGAACTTTCTTTAGCCCCCTCCTCCAGGTGACCAGAGTGAGGTCCAGGGAAAAGTTAAGCTGGTCTCTGGCCCTAACTCTCGCCTGCATTGTTGTCTGACAGATGAAGGAAGGGAGGGTGGATACGCAGGAGGAGAGCAAGGGGTGGGTTGACTAGTCCCCAGGGAAACCTGATCTACAGAGGACTCTGATGGACGTATTGAAAGAAAATTGCGAATCATGGCCACACAGAGAATTATTAGTTTTGTGCCAGACAGCGTGTGTGGATCTGGAGAGGGGCTTGGGGGGTTGGCATTGTCAGGCTCTGGTCCTCAGCGCTCATCATTTAATAGTTGTGCTGCAAGTCATGGTGTACACACTGCTCAAATTGAGACAAAAAGGTCAAAGTGACCCAGAGCTCGTTTTCATTTCTTACAATAAAAACTGAACTTCAGGTTTATTTTTTCTAATTTTTTAAATTTTATTTTATTTATTCCATCACCATTTATTCCCTCTATGCCCTCTTCTACCTCCGCCCACCAAAAAGTGAATTTCAGAAGTGAACCCCCAACACAAAGGCATGTATAAATGGCCTGGGCATGGCAACTATTGGGTTTTTGTTTTTTGTTTTGTTTTCTGACTGTACTACATAGAATTTTGGTTCTCTGGGTTTGTCCTGTCCCAGCTATAATAAGCATCTGTCAACCACATGCCTTTTGGGATCACTGGCAACAGAGCTCTAGGGCAAGGCTGTGTGCATGTGGCTGTTGTAGCTTCCTTGAGTCCTCCAGGCTCCACCTCTCTGACTGGCTACTCTGGTCACTGTCCGTGACTGTACCAAATGATTCCTGCCAGTTGGCAATAGGTGGCCTACAGAGATCTGGCTTTCTGACACCGAGGTAGGGACCACCCTGAATCATCTAGGGAAGGAACACGAGAGGGGAGGGACTTCCCCCCATCCCCGCTTTCCTGCGGTTAACCAAACCCTCAGCTATTTAAGCAACTACCAAAGCCTGCCCCATGTGTCATCAGATTTTACATGTGCCACCACCTTTGACAAAAGAGAGTGAAATCTGTGGTATGCTTTCTGGGAAATGCTGTTTGTGCGTCCTACTCCATTGACGCTTGTCCCCCAACTAGAATTATGTAAGAGTAGGAGGCGTTTTAGCTCACACAGATACTGGGCTGTCCCATTAGCAAACAGACATAGGAAAATCTACCTGTTCAGGGTCTATTCTAAACCAAGAATGCCAGAATTCTGACCAATTTCTGCTTTTGGTTAAGGACCATTCCCAAAGGAGAGACTTAGCACAGCTACCCATCTTCATTATCAAAACATAAGTTTATCCAGCTCATGATACTGTGATCCTAGAGACCCAGGGGGAGAAATGAATCCTCTGGATGTTGGAACTGGAGCCACTTTTTCTTTGCACTTGTGGGCAGCCCAACTCCATGGGCCCCAGCTCTAAGAGCAGCCCTGGAGCTGAGGAAATGCAGGCTTTGAGAGAAGAGGCCAGAATGATAGTCAGAGTGCCCTGACCTCATGCCTCTATGAGGAGCAGCCCAGCAAGGCCAGCAGTAGCCCAAGACCGCTATGTCTTTCCCGGGGCCACTCATGGTTTGGACAAGTCCCAGATTTTAAGAGGCTGAATTTTCTTTTAGCTTTCTGAGTGCTTCTATCTCCCTGTTCTAGCATCAACATATTTATTTAATTTATATTATTTTAAAGCAAATACTCCTATCTACCTTTTTCTAGCACTGTTGTAGGCACTGAAGATGTCACTGCCTTTCGAAGAATGTGGATTAAAAATTATGGCCACTTGACATGTATATAATATGTGTGGCAGATGATAAACAAACAATAAATAACCATGTAATCAAATAAAAAAATCATATGATTCCTATGTGCAATAGTGTGGGTACCAACAACATTTGAATACTGTCTCTGACAAATACTGTGTGGGCCCTACGCACTCACTGAAATCCTCGGGAAAATACTCTGAGATAGGTATTATTAGCTTCACTTGACAAATAAGAAAACTGAAGTTCAGATCACATAGCTCAAAAATGGTAAAGCTCAAAAACCTACCAGGAGGTCACAGTGAATCATAGCAGATGCCCTGCATTGACTGAGCTGTCTCTCATTCCAGCAACGCAGGTTCTTGGGCCCAGGGGCAGTAAATAAAGCAGAGACATCAATGAACCTGAAATCAAAACACCCAGGTCAAAACCCATCTCTGCCACCTGCTAGCTATATGGTCTTGGGCCAGAAATTTAATCTCTTTGAATCTCAATTTTCTGTCCATAAAGTAAAAAACTCTGCTATTTACCTCAGAAGAATCATTGGAAAGAAAAAGAAGAAAGCCCAAATGACACCTATGCATCACTTTACAAGGATATACTCTGAGAAACGTGTCTTTGTATGAAAATCATGGAATGCACTTTCACAAATCTAGGCGGTATAGTCTACTACACCCCTCGGGTATATGGTCTAGCCTATTGCTCCTAGGCTACACACCTGTATGGCATATTACTGTACTGAATACTGTAGGCAATTGTAACACAATGGTAAGTATTTATGTATCTAAACGTATCTAAACATAGGAAAGGTATAGTAAAAATGCAGTAAAAAAGATTGAGTGTGTGTTTGTGCTCTGCACACACACGTGTTGGTGGGGGTAGGGGGTAGGGAGCAGGAGGAGGTAGGTGCCATTAGAGGGAAATTAGACATCAGGAGGAGGGAGGGAGTGGGGAGAGGGAAGGAGCGAGAAAGGGAGAGCAGAGATCGTAAGGGACCCAGAGAGATAAAGCTTAAGAGGAGAAATAATAAAAGGGAATCACACAGAGAGAAACAGAACTAGAAGGAAAGAGAGAGAAAGAGAAATGGAGGGAAGGGAAGTGGGTTTGTGCTGCAGGAGTGTGAGCTTGTGTGGGGAGCGGGGGGGGGGGGGGTGTCCCAGATTAACCTCCTACCCAGCCTACTCCTGTCCCTCACCAACTCCTGGCCCAACCAGGGGTGGGCACAGGGCAGGCAGACAGCATGATGAGCCTCCTCTCCTGCTGAAACCTCCCAGAGCTAGCAGTAAACTCAACATCGCATTTGGTTCCCTAAGTGCGTATAAGATGACAGCACCTCTACCATGGATAATGGGCACCCAGGGTTGGGAGGAATAAGGGAATTTTTCTCTTTAATATCCAGCTTTCCATAAAATGTATAATCTGTTTAACCCTCACCTGAGGACATGTTTTTCATTCATTTCACACAGAGAAGAAGGGGGAGAGAGAGACATCAATGTGAAAGAGAAACATGGATCAGTTGCCTCCATATGCCCCATGACCAGGGATCAAACCCACAACCTGGGCATGTGCCCTGACAAGGAATCGAAACTGCAGCCTTTCAGTGCACGGGACAACACTCCAACCCACTGAGCCACCCTGGCCAGGGCTATAATTTGTTATTTAAACTCACAGTCCTCATGGTGACATCGCAGGCTCACCTTCCCAACCATTTTATACATGATCACACTGAAGCTGAAAGGGTTAAAAAAAGGAGGGGACAGCCAGGCAAGTTGTAGACTGACTACTCTTCATTCCTATGGACTGTGTAACCCAGGCATTTTATCACACTTCAGAGGGATAATACTTACCCCCCATAACCGAAGGGGGACTGGAGCATGAGGTGTGAAGGACAGAGGTTAGTGTGAGAGACAGGAAAGTGTTAAAACCCAAAGTAGCAGAGAGGAAATGAAATAACCTTCCCACCTCTTATCCCTGAGTGCTTTCAAGGACCGTCTGGGGCCAGCAGCCTCAGGAAGCGCCAAGGCTGTTGCGTGCCTCCACCTCTGGGCTGCTTTTTTACTGCTGTTCATTAAGGAGATCTTTTCCATCAGCCTTATCATCTCTTTCTTGGCTCTCGATCAGGTTGAGTCATACCTGAAACACTTACTTTCACAAAGACTACCCTCTCTTTGGTCTAGACACATGTGTCTCCTACCAAAGCTCTGCTGACCAGGTCAAGGGAGACGCCAGTACAACATGTGGACTCTCTTGCGTGACTAACCATTATGGACAGAGGGTGAGGGTAGAGATGGGGAAAGAGGGAGAAGCTGGGAGGAAGGTGACAGCATATCAGCTGGTCAACTGAAGGCATTTTGAAGTCCCTGACAAATACAAGGGGACCGTTCTGGAGCATCCCTGAAAGAGTTTACACATCCAAACTGGAGCTAGTTTCAGAGGCCCCAGGGCCATTGTTCACCCTGCTCCCTCTCCCTAGACCACTTTCTGTTCTTTATGTCTACTTCCTCTTCCTCTGGTCAATTTTTATTTACTATTCAAGTCATACTAAAAGTTGCTTTCTCATGAAAGCTTGCCCCGGCCCCCGTGCCGGGTTGTCACCATTACACACTTTCATCATGGCCTGTACTTTATCAGTGTAGCTCTCATTAGTACTGTACTGAAATTATAATGTGTGCATGGCTATTGGAAAATAACTGCCCATATTCGTTAGTCAGGCATTTTGTAAATTATCTTATAATTGGCATAATTATAACTTTTAGGCAGCAATATTACACACACCAAAAAAAGTGTGTATTTAATAATGTCTCCCTCACTAGATTTTAAGCTCCTGAGGGCAGGGATTGTTTGGGCCTATATATCATTGGATGCCCAGTGCCTTTCACTGTGCCTGATATGTAATTTGGGGTCAAAATATATGCTGAATAAGCATGAGATTGTCCATAAGAGGTTCTGCTAATAATGGGAAAAATTCAAGAGGTAAAACATCCATAGAATAGTTCATACCAGTTCAGGTTAGGCAAGCAACATTCTGATGTCTCCATTTGGGTTGCCCAGGAGTTCCTAGTGTGGAACCTGCCACCGACAGCATGAGGTACCCCTGAGCACAGAGCCCCTCTTAAGTCTTATTCCACTGTTACCTTTACAAAAAGGAGAAAAAGAAACTTGGAAGCCAGCTCCCTAGCTGTAGCGTACATTTCCCTTTTGAAAAGAAAAAGTGGTCTTTGTCATTTCAGAGAAATTTGAAATTCATTTACACTTGAAAAATAGCTCCTTGTTAGAGAAAAAGATTGTCAAGTGGTGAATCAGACCGTGGGTCTGGCAGTCTGACTCACCCATCCTTTCATGAAGCCCTACCACTAAACTAGCAAGATAGTGCATGTCTCTGTGTAAGCCTGGTCCTCTCAGAGATATTGTTGGCTCTACGAAGGTAGAGACAGTCTCACGCATACCTTTTCATAGGCATGCATATATCGTGAAGTCTTGGACACAGAATAATCACTGATGAGATGGATAGATACAGCAAGTTAAGAGGTCCTTAAAAGGGCTTCCATTAAAATTAAAGTATTCCCCATTACTCCACTTCATAGGGCATGGTTTCTTTTCGGGGGAAAGCCTGACAAAACGGCTCTCAGGGGCTCACTCACTGGGTGCTCACCTTGCTGCAGCCTGGTTTCTCCTTGCCCTCCTCCCCTGATGGGCACCAGCTCCTACGTCTCCTCTCCCTGCTCCCTCCTGCTCCCTCCTGCCTCATCCGCCTCACACTCTCCCTCTGCCTCCTTGCTCTTCAAAGGGGTCTCATGAGGGGGACCTCCTCCTCCTATGGTGCTCCCTGCCAGAGTCCTACCAGATGACTGTATTTTCCTGGTCATGAAGCAGCACCCACGTCCAACATCTTCTTGGGTAAGCATCTATATAAAGAAATCAAGTCATCTCATATGTATATTTCTATTTATAGATTGTGAGAGTCAGCGCTCTGGGGATTTTTACAAGCTCAGTGGAACTGTTTAATAGAATCCTACATTATAAGATGCTTTTTAAAGTCTATTGTTTTAATCAACATTCTTAGCCCACACACCAATGTCAAAGCAATGAGATAGTCAAGGGCCTTGAGCACTGGTGACCTTAGCTAATATGCTGGTGTTGCTGGGGTGGCATCCTTCCATTTTTAATGTCTTCACTTGATTCAAGCTGAATTTCTCTTGAATTTCCACTTATTTTAAGGTCATGGTTTGTGGTGTTTGCGCTGTCTATTATGCTTCCATATAGCAATGGTATACCATGCAGCTGTCAAAAAGAAGAATCTCTTACCCTTTGAGACAGCATGAAGGGACCTGGAGAATATTATGCTAAGTGAAATGAGTCAGGCAGAGAAAGACAAATATCACATGACCTCACTTTTATGTGGAATCTAATGAACAAAATAAACTGACAAACAAAACAGACCCAGAGACATTAAAGCATACAATGACGACTGACATATAGCAGAGGGAAAACGGGGGGGGGGGGGAGGGAGGTAGAGATTAGCCAAAGAACTTATATGCATTTATGCATAACCCATGGACACAGCCAATAGTATGATGAAAGCCTGGGGAGGGGGTGGAAGGAGGGTGGAGGGGGTCAGTGGGGGGGGGGTAAAGGGGGACACCTGTAAAACTTTCAACAATAAAGGAAAATAAAATAAAATAAATAATTAAGCTGGGATGACTTAGGTCAGTGTCTATAACCATTTGGAGTTATAGCCCAAAGACCAAGAAGTATGGAGAGGATCTTTGAGAAAATCCAACAAGTTGGGCAAATATGGGCCATATCCTATGAATAAACTCCTCTCAGAATACCACTTGGCACAGTAGCCAACGGCTTACTAGTTGGTGCTTTCACCTTCCGAAAGAGTGGGAACGAAGATGAAAAGAAAGTGTGTATCATGTTAACAGTCTTTGGGGCTATCAGCATTAGGGGAGAAGGCTCTTCCCTTCACTCAACATAATGCTATTTAATGCCAACAATGTATTCAGCACTATAAAAAATCACCTAGTACTATACTCACCCATTGGGTCTGTCATCAAATATGATCACACTGAACGTTCAAAGGGAATTAATAAAGTGTTTACAATCTAGCTTCCTATCTCTAGAGAACTTTGTGAGTGTTGTCATTTTCCCACACTTCAAATAAGGAACATCAAAAGAGAACAGGTAGCCTCTCAGATTGGTGACCTTCTATTACATTCCAAAGTGTTTACCACATGGTCAGGAACAGATATTGTTTTTTATTCTTGTTCTGCATGCAGCACCCAAGCACCACCCAGTTAAACCATCTCATGTGTTAGTGTCTCCCTGTTGATTCCTAGGATAAGTGAATGTACTAAGGAAAGCCTTAAGGGTGCTGCTGTATAAGATAGCCCAATAAAGGTGAGCACTTTCCCGGCCTTTAGCATGTGCAGGAAGAATTCTCTCTTCCCTACCTTGGTGGACCATGCAACTTCACACGTCAAGTCTCAGCATCTTCCCTGCACTCACAGGGGCTACCACGGAGTGATGGGCTAGCTTGGCCAGAGTCCACATGCCCACAAATAAGGGAGCCAATAGACTGGCATGGAGGAAGTTGGGAAAGAGCAGTGTCATCAGACATTGAGTTGGCCACTTTGTAGACATGATCACATTTCACCTCCAGAAGGATCCCAAGCAGATTTTCTCTGTATTTTGCACATGAGGAAATGGAGCAATAGAGAAATCAAGTAACTTCTCCAAGTTCACCCAGATAAAATATGAGTGAGAATCTTAGACTGAGGCTTCCTGTGTCAAAGTCTGCATTCTTCCCCGTGAAACTTTCCTGAAAAAATGAGACCAGGAGTCAGAAGACCCTTTTGACCTGAGTTCCAAACTCAAGAGGCCTGGAAAAGAACCAGATTGGAAGAGCATGTTGGTTGTTTACCCCGAACTTTTCCCAGGCATTCTGACTGGCCACCAATATGTCACAACAAACTTCCAGGCTCCTGAAACTAACTTAAAAATTTTTTTAATTGCCTTAAAAATATGCTGGTGATACAAAGGCAAAATAAAAATTAAATCTCTGGTTTTTTGTCCATTTTTAAAATAACAAATTTTTCTTTAGGGGGGGAGAGAGAGAGGAGAGAGGACGTTGAGAGGGACTTTTCAAAATGTCAACATTCTTGGTAGTGTTGGGAACCCAAACACAACAGACTTAGGTCAGTGCCTGAGAACTAGAAAGACAGACTGACTAGACAATAACCATAAACATGACCCCTTTTTAAATTGATGTTGCTCGTGTCCCTGGGAGAATACAAAACATAAAATCAAACAAAAACTATGACTTGGCAACAATTCTGACTTTTAAGAGGATTAAATAAATAAGAGTTTGGGTCAGAGAAAGCAGTAGTCATTTTCAGAGTTTTGGGATCAGCAGGACACGTTTCGAGATATTTTAGCAGGACTTAGGGAGAGCTGGAAGCTTGCAAATTAAATAGGAAAAGATCATTTACCTTGCCCCAGTGAATTCTGTATGGGTGGAAACTTAAAAAAAAAAATAGCATTCCTCTTCACTGGTGAAAAAGGAGCCAATTAACAGAGTTAGGTAGCCGGGGCACTGGGGTAAGAGTTTTGCGTATATGTTTTTATTCCCCAAGTCTCTACTTGGAAGATGCCACTGGTTAACCTCCTATGTAGACAAGGCAGGTCCCTGCTGTGCAGGTCGACTCTCCCAGTTCACATCAGACAGTGTCTCACCAGGGTCCAGGACTCAGGGCCACAGAGGGGCCATTGAGAAGCCATCCAAAGGCAACTTACGTTCCCTCATGGACTTGGCAAGCTCTGAGGGTCACATCTCAGCTTGACCTAAAGACTACAGCTTCTTCCATGAACTTTAATTCCCCTCTCCCCAACTCCCTCCCACCACAGGCCAAAAGAGCCCAGTTCAGACTCCCACATCAAAGAATTCCTTTCATTGAGACTAGCAAGGCTGTTCCTTTTGGCCCCTCTACCATCCATGGCTTAGGAGAGGAGAGGCGGGAAGGAAAGTGCCTCGAATATTTGCTCTGCTGTCAAAGGGCACCCTGTTTGCAGAAGGGGTTATCTTGTATCCACACGCTCTCTCTCCCCCTGGGTCTGAAGCAGGAGTTTGGTGAGGTGATCCCTTTGAGTACCTGGATCCCTTTGAGTACCACAGGATGACGCTTTCCTGAGGGGGCCTGTGGCAAAATTAATATTTCAAAAAGCCTGTTTCCCCAAGACACATCTGAAAGAAGGAGGATGCCCAGAAGAGTCCTAACATTTTGGATGGCTTGAGGGACCAAAGGGATGCATATTTTTTCTTCTAGGTGCCAATGTAAAACAGCAGAGAAAACCGTGACCATTATCCTAGATGAAGATGCTGATCTATGCAAACAATGCAAATAAGACATCAAGTCAAAACCTGTGAGCCTCCTTCCTCCGAGGAAGCTCCTGGGTCTCCCTTCCTTTTTCCCTCTTTTAACCTCCACGGAATGAGCACACTGAAAGTATTCAATGAAGGCTTGTTGAATTTAAAGAAACTGGAATCAAAGCACGGCCACACATTTCCAAGAGGAAAAGAAACATCTCATTCCTCATTCCAAAGCCGCAGGGACATTTACTACAAAAGTACCTCAGAGAGCGCATACATAAATCACCCAATATTATGGCATGGTTCTCCGGTTTCGCTACATTCTCAACGGGTGTGCCCCTTTCCTGTCAGGATTTCCTAAATAAAAATGAAAGCACAAAAATGCCCAACCATTTCTGATTTTTCCCTTGTGGGGAAAAAGGCCAAAAAAATAATCTTTGAGCTCCCACTTTGGATGGCATATGCTAAAATTGTGACTTCTGAAAGCAAAGAAGACCCACAAATCTTTGAACACTTTCCTAGGCTTGGTGTCTTCCACACAGCTGCTAGGAGTAATATTAAAAATGTAAAATATAGTTATGTAAAAAACAAATAAACTTACATTTAAGAGGTTCTTTTGTCTTCAGTAAATCTACCTTCCTCCAAATATTTCCACACACCTGGGAGCCAAGTTTCTGCCCTTCCCTCGCTGGTATCAGTGAGCATTTATATCCGGTGGTCAGTATGGGGAGTTTTCCTGTCTTCTAATCTAATAGGTTAAGGTCACTCTTGTTCAAGCAAAGAACCAACTGAAATCCTAACATATTTTAATAATGATTATTATTGACATAATTGCCAAAATACTTCTGATTCAAGATTAGCAGAATGCAAAAAACAACTATTTCTGTAAATGTTCTTGCATTCAACTTCCCCAACAAGTGAATAGTGTTAATAGGCCCTAAATCAGGGGTGAGCAAACTACAAACCACAGGCCAAATCCAGTCTGCTGCATGGTCTTTTAAATAAAGTTTCACTGGCGCACAACCACGGCCATTCATTTATGTTTTTATTGTCTATGTCTGCTTTCACTCTACAACAGCACAGCTGAATAGTTGCAACAGAGACCATACTGGCCCCACAAAGCCTCAAGCATTTACTGCCTGGCCTTTTACAGTTTCCCAATCTCTTCCCTACACTGTTTCACACAACTTATTTTCAAATGAGTGGTCTCTGATTATTTATCTTTACCTGATATATCTCATGCTAGGGAAGTGCTTAAAATTACAAGTGCTTTTTATAGAAACAGAGAAAACATTGATTTTCATATTCAAGGAAAAGGACTTATCAGTTCTAAAGTCAATATACAGAACACAATTTTAAAGGACAGCTCAAAACTTTTGCTCAAAAAGGGTGTTGAACTTTCTCCTGCCTACATATGCTATGTTGGATGAGCCTTGGAGGGAGCTCAAACATAGAAAGCTTACATGGAAATACTGTCACTATAGATCCTAAAATAGGATCCTGGGCACAGGTGTGATCAGGTATCTTGTAAATCCCCAGAGCAGAGACGTGAAGCCAGATACCTGCCTTGACTGATTCCCTCTGACAGAACAGGTGCTGCTTCACCACTCAGACTCTATCAACACACACCTCATAGGTACATTCATTAGGATCAGGCTTAACTGCTGGAACATAAGCCAAACCAGCTAAGAATAAGCAGGGATAATGTGGAAGCCCCTCAGTGGTGGAGGCCCAGGCTCCTTCTATCTTGTTGCTCTGCCATTCCTAGTCTGTTGCCCCCCTTCGTATGCTCCAACATGCCCCCAGCCCATCTGCCTTCAGTTCAGTAGGATGGGAGAGTGTGGGCAGGGAAGAAGCAGCAGAGGCCAGGACTTAATCACTTGGCCACAAGAACCTGCAAGAGAGGCTGGCAAAGATAGCCTTTTATTCTGGGCAGCCAAGGGCCCAGATGAATCAAGCATTAAATTTCATTGCTTGAAGGACTGGAATCAGGGGACAACTTGTACTCTCTTCTACAAGAAAGAAATATAGCCTCAGGATAGATGAGCTAAACAAATCATTTTTTGAGGACAGATGTGAACTGGAAGAAGAAATCACAAATTCTCTAAAGGGAGAAAGGAGGCACCAGCAAATTTGGAGAAAACACTTAAAAATAAGAGAATGGGCCTGAAGAGTAACTTCCCTAAACTTCTCCTGGGACCAACACTACCCCCACAGAGTTAGTTTCAAAGTTCACATAGTCCCTAGACTGGCTTCAGATCAAAGGGCATGACCTGACTACTAAAGTCCAGACTGTGTCTGGTGAAGGCTGCCATCATGTGATGTCCTGCTGTGAGATTGTAATGCAGAAGTGCCAATGCAAGGCAGCACCACCAGAAAGCTCACTTGCAAAGCCATCTTTCAGAATAAAGCACAGCTACTGCCTAGCCAGCAGCTCTTTCTGAGAGCCCCATCCAATCTGCAAATGGAAAACAACAGGAAAGAGTGGGACAGACATGCTACCCCACACCCAGGGCTCAGCTAGCCTGCCCCAAATGAAAGAAAGGAAAAATAAGTGTCGACACCTGTGACAAAGAAAGAAGTACAGGCTGACCCTGTGTTCCATTTATTTCAGGCTTCCTCCAAGCCACTGCTTGTCATTTTGAAGGTTTACTTGTCAAGCCAAACACAGGCAGTGTTTAAGCCATACCAAAAAAGAAAAAAAGGGGGGAAAAGTACCCAAAAATGAAGTCTATCTTTGCCAAAGGGAGTTGTCTGTCATTTGTGGCAAAAGGCACTGGTGCTACTGGTTCTATCCAAGTAGAAAAGAGAAAACAAACAATCCCATTTAAAAGATTGGGCCAAGGAATGCAACAGACATTTCTCCAAAGAGGACATACAGATGGCCAACACACGTATGAAAAGATGCTCAACATCACTAATCAAAAGGGAAATGCAAATCAAAACCACAATGAGACATCACCTCACACCTTTCAGAATGGCTCTCATCAATAAATCAACAAACAAGTATTGGTGAGGAGGTGAAGGAAAGGCAACCTTTGTGCTCCATTGGTGGGAATATAAATTGGTGCATCCACTATTATGGAAAACAGTATGAAGGTTCTTCAAAAAATTAAAAATAGAACTACCATGTGATCCAACAATTTCACTTCTGGGCATATACCCAAAGAAAACAAAATCACTATCTCACAGAGATATCTGCACCCCT
The DNA here is from genome assembly GCF_964146895.1 of Miniopterus schreibersii. Taxonomy (NCBI): domain Eukaryota; kingdom Metazoa; phylum Chordata; class Mammalia; order Chiroptera; family Miniopteridae; genus Miniopterus; species Miniopterus schreibersii. Next base: position 142,037,062 of record NC_138101.1, read on the forward strand.
GTGTCCATTGCAGCATTATTTACAATAGCCAAGACATGGAAACGACCTGAGTGTCCATCTACAGATGAAAGGATAGAAAAAGGCAGCGTGCATATATCGTGGAATATTTTCAGCCATAAAAAAAGAAGAAGCCCGGCTGGGTGTGGCTCAACGGTTGAGCATCAACCTAGGATCCAGGAGATTGCAGTTTGATTCCTGGTAGGGGACGAGCAGAAGGCAGCCGATCAATGACTCTCTCATCATTGACGTTTCTCTCTCTCTCTCCCTTCCTCTCTCTGAAATCAATAAAGATATTAAAAAAAAAAAAAAAAAAGAAGGAAATCCTGCCATTTATGACGATATGAATGGACATGGAGGTGATTATGCTAAGTGAAATAACTCAGACCAGAAAAAAACAAATACTGAATAATGCCACTTACATGTGGAATCTAAAAAAACTGAACTCATAGACACAAAGAACAAATTGGTGATTTCTAGAGGCAGGGGATTGGGGGCAGCAAGCCTGGGGAAAATGGGTGAAAGTGGAAATAAGTTCTAGGGATATAATGTATAGCACAGTGGCTATAGTTAATGATAGTATTTTGTATATTTGATAGTTGCTAAGAGCCTAAATCTTAAAAGTTCTCAGTACAAAAAATATATATTTGTAACTATGTGTGGTGATGGATGTAACTAACTTATCATGGTAATCACCTCACAATATATACATATAGCAAATCATGTTGTATACCTTAAACTAATATAATGTTACATGCAATTATTTCTCAATAAAACTGGGGGAAAAGGGTAGAAAAAAATAAAGGTAATGTAGATTTTTTTATTATCCAGTTTTTCCACCTTTGCCACTTAGAAAGAGGAGGCCTTTTTCACAGTTCCTGGGAAGAGATCTCTGCAGGTATGGAAAGAAGGAGGTTGCAGTTAAGCCCTCTTCTTCCCAGGTGGCATAAGTACTTACCTACAGATAATCTGTAGACTGTTGACCTGGCATTTTGTACACCAAGGGATCCCCAAACTGCTTATCGAGGACTTGGCCCATGCCAGCTTCCCCAGTGGCTGCTGTATGCTTAATAGGTTGTGCGATTCTTGGTGCCCCTGCCCCCACTCATGAGCTGTGAAGCTCAGAAAAGATAGCCAAGAAAGAGAAGAGCCTCCATCAACCATTCCCTGCAGAGAAGCCAGAGCCATGGCCAGCCCTTGGTTAAATCTTGAAGTTGGCTTTTAATTTTCATTCAAGTTTCCTTCTAGCATCCTCTGCCCTACTTTGTGCATCCTGCACCAAGGAACCTCCAAACTGCTTATCAAGCACTTGGCCCGCGTGGCCCGTCCCAGCCCTGCCTCAGTCTAGACTTCCCTCCACACTGTCCACTATGAAAATGCACTCTCTGTGCCTTTCATTTCACCGCAGGAACATGATGTCGGAAAGGAGCTGATGAAGCACTTCCCTGAATAACTCTTGGGTCAAAGAGGAAACCAAATTTGCCGTTTTTGAGTTTTTAGGGGGGAAAAATGATATTGACAAAACTATATATCAAAATGTATAGTGTGCGGCTAAGGCTTTTTTAGAGAAAAACTGTGGTTTTATAAATGCCTTAAGTATTAAACAAGAAAGAATAAAAATAAGCTGGGCAGAAAATGGAAGTAAAATATTAATTAGTAAACATCTTTAGGAAAGAGAAAAGGGATATAACTATAGCTGAGAAATATTAACATTAGAAGGGAATACTGTGTTCAATTCTATGCTAATACATTTTAAAGTGTCAAAATACTAAAAATTTCCTGGAACAGTTAAACGGACAGAAAGTTCATATGAAAGCTAAAATAATTATCATAAAGGAAGAGTAACGATGGAGAACCTATATCCAGTACCACCGGCAACTGTAATATTGAAACGACGTGATGGTGGTGCAGGTTGTGTGGTGCCCTGCCTGGCATCTGGTAAGGTGTCACCTGCGAGTGTTACAATTACACACCAATGGTTTTCAAATTCTAATGGAAATTAGAATCATCAGGAGCTTGTTAAAATGCAGATTCCTAAGTGCCAAACCCAAATACTCTGATTCATTAGGTACAAGAAAAAGCCTAAGAATTTCCCTCTCAAGAAACTAGATGAGATGCTACAGGTAGTCTATAGATTATGTTCTGAAAAATCCTCCTACAAGGGTCGCTTCCTACACAAATACTTCCTCACTGGCCCAAAGGGGCAATGGGTGGGCAAGTTGGCTCTCAGAAGGCCTATGAAACCCCTACAGTATCCTAAAGTATCTCTATTAGGAAAGATAGATTCTAATGTCAAGAAAATAGTTGAAGAGGTAACAGCCCAGGAATTTTTGAGGTCTTTTCTCCAAAGCCATCAGTGAGAGGTGGGAAAAGGGCACCAGTTTCATCCTATCTTTTATTTGGTCAAGTTATTTTGTTCTGATGTTACCAGTTGCCAGGATCCCAGCTTAATCCCAATCTGCCCATTATGCTGACATTTCAGGTCTCAGTGGAAAGGACGTTTACTGCTTTCTTAGTGGACAGTGTACCAAGAGCAGGGCGCTCATTTCCAGCTTCAGATGCACATTCCAACTGGAGCATCAAACTCCATTAAGACAGATTCTGCTGCTGAGGCTCTGCAGGAACTGAGACACATGTGTGTTTCATCACTTAGGTTTGGTTTCTCTCACTTTCTCTCCCAAGAACTGGAGAGTTGCATGGAGAGCTTTTTGCTTGGAATGGTGCCTTTTCAGAGCCCTAACCAAAGTGGGCAAGAAAGAGATCTAGCAAAACAACCCAGGAACAATGGTGATGCAAAAGAGGGGTCCAACAAGTAGGAACCCCGGGGCAAAGTGGCCTTGCCTGGAGTAGGAGAGCCTTGTAAACAGCTCCCTCTGGATTGAAAAGTGCCTAAATTGTGATCCCTTTCACTCTTCAGAGCAAATTGAAAAAATTGCCCTCTCCCTGGGGACCTCTGAAGGATGTGAGTGATTTGGATTCCTGCTGCCTTTTGCTCTTTGCTGTGGTAGAAATGGCCCCAAGCTCAGCTTCCTGGCAGAATTTTATCTGTCTGATGCAATTTCCTCAGTAGTTGAACCACCAAGAGACCCTGTGTGCTGATCCTGTCCCTACCTCACCTCCAAGGGTGACTTTAGTTGTATTCCTTCATGTCCTCACTGTGCTTGGTTAATCCAACTATAAACCAAAGTGAATCATGAAATAGTGCACCAAAGCACATTAGAACACACACACTCTTTCACATAGAGAGAGGGACAGAGAAAGAGAGAGAGAGCCTGAAAATTTTTAAGATTTGTGTCCTCTTTTTGTTTGTTCATATTTTTATATTTATATAGACGTATTAGTGCTTTTATTAAAAATAATTTTAATTTAAAAATTCACAGTTAAGGAATGAGCTGGCATAGCACAGTGATTAAGAATGTGGGCTTTAGAATTATGGGTTCAAATATGCCTCTGCCATTTAGTAGCTGAGCATTTTGGGGCAAACTATTCAATCTCTTTAAGCCACCATTTCCTCATCTGCAGAATTAAGACAGCATTAGTACCCATCTAATAAGACTATTCTAAGGAGTAAATAATACAATCTCTGTGAAGTACTTACATCATAAGTGCTCAATAAATTGCACTGGTTTTACTCATGGGAGCATGCGCCTTTTATACATGTATACCTGTCAAGTGGACATTCACAGACTTGCAGTCCCCAAAGTAGGATCAGTAGTTGGTACACACATATGCACACATTTTCTTTATTGAGTCCCATGGGTTCCAATGACAGCACTCATGTGTAAGGGGGTTAAAGAGGTCAAGTATGAGATCTATTGAGAAAGCTGCATCTCATGAGCCAGTACAGGAATTGGCCCCAGGACCTTGGCCTCATTTAGCACCTCAAGCCATCAAGCAGCAGGCAAGCAGATATTGTGAGCAGTAGTTACCTAGGATCTGTGCCTCTGGAGATGGGTTCTATAACTCTATAGGCCTAGAAAATATCTGGATATAAGGATCCCAACTACTTTCAGTGGTTAGTGACCATATTAATGAAAGAGATCACACATGCATGAGCACCTTTGTGTGTGTGCACACGCATACACACACACACACACACACACACCCTATATTTTGTGTTTCACTGAGCAGCATCTTTGACGTCCTTCTCAAAAAGAACACAGGGCCCCAGGAGATATTTTGTTTTCACAATCAATCAGGTCTCCCACCATATGGCATCACCCACTTTTCTTCCACTTCTCTATCCATGTCCCCATCTGCAGGATTCTTCTCTGTCCAACTGGCTCCTCTGTGGTTTCCTTTGACCACTGAAGCCATCTCCCTGGAGTACCACACCCTCCCTCTGAGCACCATTGGGACCAACAGGTTGACATCATGAAGCCTCCAAAGCATGTCCTCTGGGGTCCTCAGTCCACCAAAGCCACACTGTATTCCACACAGAAGTGGGACCTATGCCTCTTTTGTAGACTATCCTTGCCCAGCTGGATACCAACATAATACTGTTTTGCAAGGATGTCTCACAGAGAGTTTCATGAAGGACTCAGGTTTCAACCTCCATTCCATTCTCCTATGACTCAGGTAGTACTCCATGAGAGGCTGGGCCAGAAAAATACCAAGTGACAGATAGTGTAAATTACTCAAAAGTCTCCTTCTCCCCTCTGATGGCCAACAGACTAAGTCTCTTTCACCAGGTCAAGTGCATCTAACCTACTCTCTCTCTTTTTTTAGGATAAGTTTTCTCCTAGGAGGTTTATCAGGCATTCACACTTTTCAGGCAAATACACTTTTCAGGTTGTGCCCCATCAGGAGTCCAGATATATCTCAAGAAGTAAACATAGATTAAGTTCAAGCTGGAACCTCCTCACATACTATCACAAATGAGCTTTTCCAGCTCCCTTGTTTCTCATCTGATTTCTAAAGCTCTGAATCTGAACTCCATAAGTGAGAAAAATTAAGTGATCACATTCATTATACCCAAAGCCCATCATTTTTAACATTTTTTCAAAAATTATTATTTTTTATCATGGTAAAATATACAGGACATAAAACTTATCATTTTTAATTATACGCTTCAGTGGCATTAAGTACATTCACACTGTTATACAACCATCATCACTATTTATACCCAAAATGTTTTCCACATCCTCAACAGAAACTCTGACCCTCTCAAACACTAACTCTCCACTCCCCACTTCTCCCAACCCCGGCAGCCACCATGATACTTTCTGTCTCTGGATTTCAAGACTCCAGTAACTCACATAAAAGGATCATACAGTATTTGCCCTTTTGTGACTGGCTCATTTCACTTAGCATAATGTCTGCAAGGTTCATCCAAGTTGAACCACTTGTCAGAATTTCCTTCCTTTTTAGGCTATATAATATTTCATTGTATATATTTACCACATTTTTTTATCCACTCATATGTTGATGGACACTTGAGTTGCTCCCATGTTTAGCTATTGTGAATTTATTACTTTTTGAATCAAGCAGTCACACACTCCTCTGAGTGAAAGAACCTGTTGAGGAGAGGAGAGGTTCCAGGTGAACAATCATGCATTCCTTTTCTCTCGTTCACCCTGTGGGCCCACTGAGGTTCTGAGTCCTTACGTGCAGTATTTCATTTAATCCGCCCGACAACCTGATGAAGTAGGGGTGTTTCCCATCATATAATTAGGAGGCCAAAACTGAGAGAGTTAAGAGCTTGTTCTGACACCCTAATTTTTAACTTAAGACCCACTTCTACTATAGAGCTTTATAAAATTTTGCTCTCCTGTATTCATTTTTTTTTTTCTGTTTTCTATTTTCCGTGCAATGATTAACAACAGAATCCTTAAAATAAAAAAAATTCCTTGCTGTTTACAGGCAGCAGAGGAGAAAAGAAGTGGTTCTGGGGACATCATGTGCCAGGTTGTCAGGAGACGCAGCCATGGGCTCAGCTGTGGAGAGACAGGGGTGCATTTCCCTGTTACCTGGAAGAGCTATTAAAAGAAATTCTGGTATAATCTGTCATTTATCTATCCTCAAGGTTTGTGCCAGAAAGAAGATATATCTATTCTTCTTTATAATTGTTATTTAAAAAAAAAAAAAAAAGTGCCCTGACTGGTTTAACTCAGTGGCTAGAGTGTCGGCCCAAGGACTGAACGATCTCTGGTTCAATTCCAGGTCAAGGGCATGTACCTCGGTTGCAGGCTCGATCCCCGCCCCAGGTCAGGGCACATGTGGGCGGCAACCAATTGGTGTGTCTCTCTCACATCAATGTTTCTCTCTCTCTCCCTCCCCCCTTCCACTCTCTCTGAAAAGCAATGGAAAAAATAACCTCAGGTGAGGATTTTTTTAAAAAGTAAATTTCAGTGCACACCATGCCTGGTAGAATTGACCAGAGGGAATACAAGCAATAAAACAACAACAAAAACTTTACAAAAACCACACACAGCAAAAGTTAAGATGCAGATGTGCCCAGAAAGATGAGGGCAATGTCTATGCTGGGGAAATCCAGCTACAGGACTGGTGAACAGGTGTTGGGCATCTGATCATGTGATCATTGCATCTCTTTTGTGTTTGCCCAAAGCCCATCATTTTAAAGATTTAAATTAATAAATGAAATGCTGAGGATTTGAACATATGCTTTCTCAACGAAGTGTCGAATATAAAGCTGACTTGCTACAAAACCATGTAGCCTTTGACCTTTTTGTGCCTTACTGTTTGCCCACCCTGCCCTTGGCTCTCTTGGCTCTCTGTCTGTTGGATGAGCACTGTCCCAGCCACCTTCTCTTCTAACCCAGAAGTGGCCTTGTCTTCAAATTTCCTGCCCCTAAACATCTTTCAAAATGTACCTGTCTTGGGTTCAATTCCCACAGGCCCTGAACTCCTAAACTAACCAATTAGTCTGCCACTGTAAGGGTGGACTGGTGAACCAACTCTCTCAGGTTTCACAATTACCTTTAAACAGAGTGTTTTGGAAGCACTACCTTAATCTAAAGGAATAGAGGAATGAGAAGGACTAATAGAGCAAGAGAGGGACTAATGGGGAAGCCACATCAGGAATCATGGGCCTTTCTCTCTTGCCTGCCACTCTCCACATAGTGATTGCAGAGCTTGTTGTATTTTAATTGTGATTTCTTCCTTCTTATTCCCAGCAGTCTTTCACTAGAAAGTGAGTGAAATAACCACCAAAACAAGCATTACACTATTTGGTTTTACTTTGGGTGGTTTTATTTTAAATAAGTACTCATTTTAGCCAATGTTCCTCACCCTTGTCAATTTTCTTATACCAGCCACAAATTGAATGACTCTTTTCTTTGACTAAACTCTCCAGAGATCTCAGAGTGGTGGAGCTTTACCCTTCTTTCTTCCTGCCTCAAGTACTTTTTCTCTGATAGTCATTATGAAAATAAAAAGATATTTAGTTCTGGTTTCCTGGAATCTTTTGTGTAACCAGATCTGCAAGTATATGGGAGAACAAGGCCTTTGCATGAGTCCATATAAACATATGCCCCAAAGAAGAGATATAAGCTTCCCATCCTTGAACTCTAGAGCCAGGACTCTCTTCCCTTCACTGGACAAATTTTATCATGTCTATCAGGTTTCCTGAAGAACCTTTCAGAAAAAGGCTTGCACAAGTATATGTTGACTCATTAGTAAGTCAAGACCATAGATGGAGGACAGCGCTCATTTTTGAGATGACAACATAGAAAAATTAAAAAATGGTCCTACTTTTATAAGGAGATAATCCTCATTAATGTCTTTTCTTTCCATTTTTCAATAATTAAAGTTGCATGTCCTTCAGCAACAGAAGTATATATGTAATAGCTCTTCTCAATCAGTCTCATCCAGCAGAACTTTTTAGAATATTTTAATCATATAACCAGAATATGTATTCTTTCTTTTCACTCCCCTTTGTCAAGAAACCATGTAAAATAAAACAGTGTTTGACTTCTGTGAAACATTAAAACAATTCAGTATGGGGTAGTAGTGAGAATGTCTAAGCTTCTGGGATGTAGTCAGTTCTAGATGACCCTTTCTGAGTCAGTTGATCATTTGATAAACAATTCACCCAAAGTCCACAATGGTCATATTAGACCAAGGCTAAAAGTTTTGTTAAGGTGCCCAAAGTTCTCAATAAAATTAGGAGAGAAAACTTTAGTTAGCACTTCTGGCCAATACCTTCTTCACTGCAACCTTCATCTCATTTTCCCAACATGCTAGCTCAGATTCAGTTTGTCAGTGAGTGGCAGAAAGCCCCAAGTAACAGTGTATTAAACAGTATGAAAGTTACTTCATGTCTCAGTGTAAGAGGTCCAGGGCTGGGCTGGTTCCCCCAAAAGCCAGAGAGACCCAGGTCCCTTCTACCTTATTGCTCCTCTGTGGGTTGCCTCAACCTCATGATCCAAGGTGGTAGCTGGTGCACTCCAGGCAGCAGGGTGGAGAAAGTGCTGAGGAAGAGGCAGAGGCAAAGGGCGCCCACATGATGTTTATAGGAAGATTCCACATGACATTTCTGCCTATATCCCAGCGAACAGAACTTAATAACTTGGCTAAAACTACATACAAGGGCATCGAGGAAATGGGATTCCCATCCTGCAGACTGTATATACAGTCAAAGTCAGAAGTTCTATCACCATGAAGAAGGAGATCACCAGCAATCTCTTCTAACAGCCAATTCACAAGGAATTTTGAATTAAGACATGAAGCTGGCTGAAACGTTGGCAGTAGACCAGAGGTCTCGGTGCCAGATTCCACGCTGAGAAAGAGAGTGGGACCGGAACAAAATCAAAGCAGAGTGAAAGCAGAGCATGAGGGAAGGAAAGAAGCTGATAGTAAATTTAAGAATTATTTAGAACCTACCAGGTCTCAAACCTTAAATCCATAGAAATTAAAAGTTTGATAGCTGTGAAGAAAATGACAAATAAATCAGTGGAATATGTGAGGAATGGTGTAAATAGTAAATAGTTTGAAGACAAAGGGCTATCCTTTTGGGAAAAAATAGATCACTTCCTCTCATAATTTGGATATTCCAGAGATAGTAGCAGAAGCAAGGCTTAAGTGCTAATGCTTTTTGGAAGATGCAGTTCCAGGGCAGTAAGGGCTGGGTAAGGAGAAATAAGATAAGGAAGGGTGGGAAGCGAAGCAAGGCGATGGGAACTGCACTGGCTACAGCTTCATGAAGAAACACAGCCAATCACACAGCCTTGCAGGATGTCCACAGACACACTACATGGGGGGGGGGGGCGGGGAAGCACCTCTACACTGTCCATTGGAAGGAAATAGAGTTTATCTGCAGCTTTCCTTCTGTCTCCTGCTTCCGGATGGCCGCAGTGTTCACTGACTGCACATCTTACGCCTTGTACATCAGATGTCACAATTTCTACTAAGCCATTCCCAAATGGCATGATTCTAGAAGCAGGGCAATGAGTTGTTTTCAAAACATATTTCTTTAGGGATTCATAATGAGTATGGTTGGTAGCTTCAAAAAAAAAGTTGTTTGAATTCAATTTTTCCTTATATAGCAATGGCTAACTGGCCAGGTGCAGTTAGAGATGATAGAATTCACGTTGAATGCCAAAACACCCATCCCTAGCCTTTAAGATCATGAAATTGAGCCAGTAAATGCCCTCTGGGTATCATTTCCATAGTAATTTCCCCTTCATCCCAGAGTTTGGGGGAGGAAGAGAGGCAAAAGGAGTTTTCCTCCCCCAGGGCAGGATCACTCCCACCTTCTATTGAGAAATCGACTTCAGGCCAGAAATATCCATTATTCGATACTTATTGAGTAACAAGAGTGCAGAGAATCTTTTGCCAAATTCCAGGCAACAGACACTGTTGGGTGTCTTGGTGATATTCTAAACTCACCCAGGCTAAACATGCTTGTTTCCCAATGTTAGCCTTGACTGGCAAAAGGAAAAATAACTGACAATGCCAGAAACAGGCAAAGAGTTAACACTCACAAAAGCTATTAGTTTGGGTCTGATTTCTATTTGAGGCAAAAAGTCAAAATCTCAAGTACAGTTTTATTTGATCTGTACGTTATATCTGTTATATCTAGTAGTCCCTAGATGAAAATAACAATGGCCAAGAAGAGTTCCCTTTCAGTCTCCACCCACTAGAATGGAAGCTCAAAGAGGACAGAGATTTGCTTCTGTTTTGTTGACTAATTGATCCCAAGTGCCTGCTAAGTAGTAAGTGCTCAACAAATAATTTAATAAATAAATGAAATCTGCGGCAGGATTTTCCTTTCTCGCCTCTCTTGGACCTTGATCAAACAAAAGAATGAATCACTAATGCACTGCCATTTTTTACATCTAATTACTTTTTGTGAGTTTGGGGCCCCTTCCCTGGCAAAATTCTCCTTTTGGAGAAAGAAGGCAAAATCCATTGAATTGAGCCAAGTGCCTCTGATATTTCTTAGTCTTTAACTTAAGATTTGGAACCGCATCCCATGATTACTCTTTTACGTGCAGATTTTAAGGTTTGTCTTTACTTTTTAAGTAGGGCTAATTCAAGAACAAAACACAGTTTACGTTTCTTAAACAAGCAAAGAAAGTAATTCCAGCTAATTTGCTTCCCCCCCCGCCCCCCCACCCAAAATGGAAATCTATTGGAAGAAGACAAGGTAGTCTACAAAATTAAAGGAAAAATTAAATAATAAAACTCAGAAAGAATGAAAATTAAGAAGCAGAATTAATGGACAGCAATGCAGGGCACATCTGCCTGGGGAGAGTCAGCTGCAATGGTATACTAATTAATACTGAGCTTCAGGCAGAAAGGCTGAGAAAGTAGGAGGCCTCTGAAGAGATTTCCCATCAATACAGTATAGTGTGCAATGAAAAATGTATATCCCAAAGCAGAGGACTGTTACCAGACACTGGGGAATGGACTCCGAACAGGCAAAACCCAGTGTTTCTCACAACAGCCTTCGACGGGTAACCCCACCCCATATAAAAAGCAAATATCACCGTGAACTTCTCTCTACTTAAAGGACATTTACACAACTGCCCTCCATGAAGGTGAATTCTCATAACAGGTCCAATTAGCAAGTGGGAAAATCATTAGGAGGCCAAAGAGTTCGTTCTACTATATTTATATACAACTGTCTAAGATTAGCATTGCCTCTGGGAAGTGCCTCTGCTCAATGAATGGAAGTTCTGAACTGTAAAAGCAAAGCAGCCTATTTACACAGCTAGAGCCTCTGCTTTTAAAAATGGAATTGACAACGGAAGCAGATTCACGTATTTATTTCCCTGCGATGGGCTTTCATTGGCACTTCGTGTCTTCAGTCTTTTCAAACTACAGGAAGTTCCTGCTTCGCATGGTGGCACAGAACCATAAAAATGACTGCAAGCCGAAACGAGCAAAGACACCTGAGTAATCAATGGGGGAAATTACAATTGTCCCATAGCCTTTAAAAATTTTTGTCAAAACTTTTAAAACTCTCTTACTGTTGGTTATAAATGTATAGGAAAATTTAAAAGTAGTAAAACTAAAATTTGTTTAGTACACCATAATTTAAAAATTAAAAATACTGAGAATTACAATATTTTTATTTCTTTCTATATATATATATAAAATCTCAAGAGGAGTTTGAACTGGGCTTGCATTCTTTTTCTCATAGCATAACTATGGTGTGAGCACATTTTCTCTGCCTTGGCAAATGGTCATACTCTTTCCTAAAGTTGAGTCAGCTTCCAACACTTTATTCTTTGTGCGTTTGATGTTGTGAAATATCTCCAAAAGTCCCTTTAACGTGAAGATTTTTTGCTGGCGTCACTTCCTCTGGGACATCTTAATTCTCTGTGTCTCACATACTTTCCTGCTTTACATTTATGAGTTCATCATCACCAAGTTCCTCTGGCTGAATTTCTAGGGTGTCTTAGAGGCAGGGTCAACAATTCTACAGTTAGCTATTCTTTTCTATACTTCCATTTATATTTGATTCTCATTTCATTATCCAGTATTATCAAATTTTGTTCTTTGTTGCATTTTTATCTTTGCTGGCCAATTCTCTTTCAATGATGCATTTTTATAAAATGTCACCTTCTGACTGAGTGACAAGGAGACAATATGATTGGTCACTTATCATGAAGTGCACCTGCTATTTACATCGTAATTTGTAGACTGAAGAGGCTGCAGCAGAGTTTGTACTTTATGCATCTGTTCACAGGTAAAATACACCATGATAACTGACATCTGAACTGTGTTGTTGGGGGACTGGTATAATTTAAATAAACCATGGTAACTGAAATTCATATATGTGTATCAGAACCATGCAAGGTAATGACTACCTGAATTGCAAAATATTCTGCTAGAAGCCTTTTAGTGGGTTCTGAAATCTTATATGACATCTTTGTTTTACCATATTTTGGGTAAATTCTTGGATGGGAAACCAACTATTATGTCCTATCAATATAATTGCTTATAATTATAATAGAGAGAGTAGCTTATATTTGACAACTGAATTAGAATTATCTAATAAATCTTATTTTTTACTCTTTGCCAAATAAATTTGATTTTGATATGTCGATTTATTTTGTCTGCAATGAAGCAAGATAATACTTTGCTTATATCTATAAGGTTGAAACTGGTGAAATACTAATCATCCTTCAACCCAATTCAAATGTCACCTTCTCCGTGATTCCTTTCCCAGCCTCACCAGTCAGAGTTGGTCATCCATCCATCCCGCAAGGTCCTAGTGACACCCCATCCAGACCTGTGGTGTCTTTGTCTCTCAGGGGCAGACAGGGAGCTCTTCAAGGACAAAATTTATTCTTGTTCACCTTTATAGCCCTGTATCCAGCAAAGTGCCTGGGCATATTAGATATACAACTATGTCTTGAATAAGGAAATATCTCAAACTTATTTTTAAGTTTTTTTCTTTTTCCGTAAATGAAAGGGTGCCCCCCAGTATGGAAGTCTAATGGAAAGGCCACAAGAGGATAACCAGAAGATCCAGTTTGAAGTCCTGGCCTTTGCACCCAGGAGTGCCAGAACCCCACTCCGGATTCTGGAGGGCATCTGGTGTGTGATGATCAGGATGAGCTGAAGGAAGCCCCAAAGAGGGGATAACTCAGAACAACCTATTATCTGCATATGGCCTCTGCTGACTCACACTGGCTGTGGTGCGTGCGGCCTTCTAAATCCATAATGTATAACACATGGAGTGAAAGTTATAAAAAAAAACCCCTATCGGTCACATGGTTCTATGTACAAATCTGGGGGAAATGGCTTTTAAATGAAATTGAGACAAACATCTGCCTTACTCCTCTTGCAAAGTACAGAGTGTTCAATATGGACTAATCAAAATTTATAGCCCTACTGTGTCACCTTGTACATTTCCTAACAACATGTCCCTCCCAAAGCTGATGCTTGTTGGAAACTTGTCACTGACTGAGCAGTCAATGTTTTCTATACTCTGTGGAATAAAATGTAAATACCACAGGGTACATTTGACTGAGCTCATGGGAAAGCATGAAACAATATACATATATTCCGCATGTGCCTTTCTCTTGCAAACACACACACAAACAGATGTAAATCAGAATCAAATGCAAGAAAGGACTTGGCTCAAGGATTTGGCACAAAAGATTGCTCAAGTTATACAAAACTCATTGCATTAAACGGATTCTTTTATCTGAATATTTCCACTAATATTTTTAAAACTTCATTTGATGAAAGGGATTATTGTCATTTTACGGAAGAAAAAAAAAAAGAGAGACTTGAGGGTCTTGATCCAATTGCACAATGGAACTAAGAACAAAATCAGCTCTCCTGATCCCCAAAATTTACTATACTGCAAAAGCTATAAGAGAGAATCACAAAGGGTGACACTAGGTCTTTAAGGATGTGTTAGAGTTCACCAGAAAGTCAAGGGGACTGTACATGTGTGTGCATGCATATACAGGCACATGAATGGAGATGGAGCAGGAGTCAGACACTCCCACACAGATGACAGGCTCTGCAAAGTCATGAAGATGGCAGTGCATGATGTGTGTGAGCGGGGGACACAGTCATCTAATCCAAGTGTGAGATAATGAAGGAGTGGCAGGATTTATAGCTGGACAATGTCAATACAGTAGTATTGTGAACATCATCAAATGTCTCATCTCAAGAATCGAGTCAAGACTTGAATGTATAGACAATAGGACCTGTCTTCAGAGTTTGAAGGAGATGTTATATTATGGTCTTTCTTCTTATTTGAAAGACCACTGTTCTGCAGCAATAAAGCATGCACTTTAGGGTCTGTTTTTTTTGTTGGTGGTGTTTGGGGGTTTTTGTCTGTTTGTTTTTTCTGGCACAGACTGTGGTTCTGACCTGCCCTGTTGGTTCTGATCTGCACTTGTAGATCTACACACAGCTCACAAATGCAAGCCCAGGGGGACACCCTGGCAAAAACACAGGAATGTATCAATGAAAATAACTTTATACTGAATCCTTAATACCATGTTCTATCTAGTGGTTCTTACAGAGAAAGCAAAAAGGAGCAAGTGACTCATCTACCCCACACATTTCCACTTATCAGTGGAAAGATCTCAATGATAAAAAACAAATGAAAAAAGGAAAATGGTGATAATATAATCATGACACTAAGGCAAGACAATTAAGAAACTCACACCCTTGCCCTGCCCAGGTGTCTCAGTTGGTTGGAGTATCGTCACCTACACCAAAAGGTTGCAGGTTCAATTCTGGCTCAAGGCACATACCTGGTGGGGTCATGTGCAGGAGGCAACTGATTGATGTTTCTCTCTCACATTGATGTTTCTCTCTCCCTCTACCCCTTACTCTCTCTCTAAATAAACATATTTTTGGGTGAGGATTAAAAAAACACATTCTTAAATCTTTAAATATAGTCATTAATACAAGAAGAGCAACAATTTAAAATATCAATGACCAATTTAAGACATCATTGATAATAATACACTGATAACAAGGAGTCCTTTCCAAAAAGTTGGAAATGTCAACTCTGTGGGTAGTTGACAAAACTGTGGGTAGTTTTGCAAAATGTCAAATGTTCCGTGGCAGTAAGAATTTGTATATAATAGTGTCTTGAGTAGTAAATGTCAGTAGTCCTTGATAACTTGATTAGAGTATTATTAGTAAAACAGCTCCGAGACATGGGTAAAAACAAAAAAATTATTGGTACATAACACTTGCTGGCAAGTTGAAAAGACTTGCATCTCTGTGTGAACCTATCAGGAGGACTGGCCCAAACTCAAACACTGCACGTGAGCCAACTGAGGCAAAGGCTCCAACAACAGCCTCCCAAAGACCGCTCAACAAGACTTCTGTCCCCACTCATCTGAATATTACTGGGTGGTAATGACTAGCTCTCAACACAGGGATTTCAGGCCAACCTGGGAAGGGAAGGCCTTGAATTGAACCCTAGGTACTCAATTTAAATCCCATCCTGTTTTTTTACCTTGTATCCATACTGACTTCTTCATGGTTTTCCTCTACTATCTTCCTGAAGAGATGAACCAGGCACCACAAGCCCGTGTGGCTCTACACACACCAGGCACAAACTGAACGTGTGTGTGGAAAATAGAAAGTCACCAAGAGTATTTTTTATAAGACATGTGACACTTAAACTGCCTTAAACAAACAGATGCCTTCCCTTCTATAGAAGCAGGGACTAGAGGATCTTCGGATATTTTTCAGGCTTCCTATATCTCTGTTGACCATTTCAGTTGACTGCATACTTTGTTATAATATGTAATCATTGATACCAAGCAAGATCTCATTTTTTTCTACTTGTTTTCAAATCAACTCCTTGTAATGAAAAGTTCATCTAGGTAATCAAAAACTAACCAAAATGCAATTCATTATGCTAAGCCATGGAGAGAACAACAAAAAAATGACACAGGGAGAGATGGCCACACCATCTTCCCCAGGACACAGAGCTCATGATAACAATGATGGCAGTGCTGATCATAATAACACTGATGATGTGGAGAAGTCCTTCCAAGTCATTAATTTCTGCTACACCCATCCTAATGTTCTCAAAACCAAGCAGAGCTCCTTGATAACCCGAGCTTCTGTCTGAAAATTTGTTCTTGCAGCTTTTCCCATGAGGGTGTGAGTGGCTGGGGGCTCTCTGTGTAGGAAGGCAATTAAGAGCATGGCCTGTGTTTAAATTCTTCTCTCACTGTATGATCAAGCCCAAAGTATTTGACCCATTTGTGCTTCACATTCTTCATCTCTAAAATAAAAGTACTTATGTGGGGTTAATGTGAGGATTAAATACATGTTGAAATTATTAAAATGCCTGCAGGAGGGCTTGGCACGTAGTGAGCATTTAGTAGACATTAACTGTGGTGATGACAATAATGACCACACAACAGTTGAGATCCAAGTATCTCTATCTACCTACTTAATTAGTCTTCTCCCAGACCTAACAGGCAGAACCACAATGGGAGTGCACACATGAAGCTGAAGGGGCACTCACACCACACCACCGAGCAGTTCAGTATAAAAGGAATAGAGGTAGTGAGGTCTCCTAACTTGTTTGTTGCCTTTTACCTCACAAAGGAAAGGAGGCTTACACACAGAAGTGGGGGTCAGAAAGCACCATAGCCCACAATAATTTGTGTTTCTCTCTCTCCCCCCCCACCCCTGTCTCTCTCTCTCTCTGTCTCCTGCATCATAATCCTCTCCTCAACACCCTCCCATTCCTGTATTTCCACCCTGAGAACCTCCAACCCTCCCCACAAGATGGGGGTTATCAGTCTCTAGAGGCTCAAGCTTGGTTAGGAGGCAACTGAAGGTTCCCCTCACTCCCCACATCTTGCCAAATCCAAAGGCAAAGGAGTAGATGCTGGTCCCAGGACTGAGGGAGTAGCAGACTTTCTCATTTCTGTCCAGCCTCCTGCTGAAAAGAGCTGCAATAAACTTCTCACTAGTTACCTAAGGAGCATGCTGCCATGCTAAAGTGGGCATCTTATTTTTCTGGAGATAACCCCCACCACTTTCTCCCTTCCCATATCAGGAAAAGATATCCTTCCTGTGAACACGAACACTGGCTGAGGATGACTCTGTCAGCCCTCGCAGATATGCATGTGTGCACATGGGGGTGTGTATGCATGTATGGGGAGATAGTTCATTCTCAGTTCATTTTTCCTCATCACCAAGCTCCACAACAACCTTATATCCCGGAGGGGAAACAGAGGCTCAGAGAAAGTAACTTGCACAAGGTCACAAAGCTTATTATAACCCAAGTAAGCCTGAGGTTAACCCTTTGTTCTCGCCACCACAACAGGTTTCTTCCCCTGTCTGCTAATTGAAAGTAAAAGCAAAATCCATCAACTCTGACAGAAATGCTTAAAATCGGCTTCTATAAAGCATGATTATCCCCACAAAGTTGGTTTCCATCTACAGTCACAGTCTTTCTCACTTAATTGCTAGCAGAGAAGACATGGAGAAGGGTCCAAGCTTTGGAAGTCTTCCAGCAGCTTTTCAGATCCCTCCGCCAAACGCCATGAGCCCTGTTCTGCATTGTTCTTTTCCAATGTGGTTACACCAAAATATTTGTTCCTAACTTCATTCTGAGAAGACCAATTTGTCCACTTCAACACAACTGCTCTTTCCCAAGATTTATCTGTATTTCTAGTTTTATGAGTCAAACCTTAGGGCTCCTGCACCATGAGAATGGCCACATTCTTCCAACTGCCTGTCTACACCAAGGGTTTGGCTAAAGCCAGTGGAACATGCAGTAGTGAGAGGAATGTCCCCTTATAACCTCAAGCTCCCTTCTTGGCTCTGAAACAAACTCTGTTCCAGCCAAAAGCTACTTTCTTTTCTTTTTCTTTGTTTTTAGAAATTTATTTTTAAATTTACATACAGTGAAATTAGCACTTTTTTGTCTACAGTTCTGTGAGTTTTGACAAATGCCTAGAGTCATGTAATCACCACCAAAATCTAAAGTGGACAATTCCAGCTTCAGGGATGGTCAGTAGTCCTCAGGTACACTCTCTGCTGCAGCCAAGGTAGAGAGGACCAGAATATGTGACAAATCCTAAAATGCTGGTTATAAACTTTTGGAAAGTTATAAAGACTTGAGGATCTTGCGGAAGTTCTGGACCCTATTGGTAGAAAAATGAAGAAATAATATAAAAAGAAAGAATCCTTGAAGCCCACACATAGACCCTATTTAAGAACCACTGCCCAAAGAGATCCATGGTTCTAACAGGCAGGAGGTCATTTCTACCAGTGTCCTGCACTTCTGGCAGCCTGGGGAAGGGGGCCTGGGGACTGTACTAGTTAAATTGTGGAGAAAAAACACTTCAATGGTTTTGTCAATTGTATTAGTTGCTAGGACTGCCCATAGAAGGGCACTAAGGGCTTCTCCACTAAAGGCCATGGAGTAAAAAAGTTAACCCTTCAATTATAACAATTGATGGATTTATTTACCACTGACTTCACCACTGGGCAACTTAATCTCCACTGGTTGGGTCAACCCCCCCCACCACTCCGCCGTTCAAACATGTTCTAAAGGGAAAATGAGAAGGTCAATAGTTCATCAGTTCAGCACAAGTTGATCTCGTTACAAGTTCCATTTTCGCCTTGAATTATGGACTTCCCTATAACTAGACTGCTGCCTGGCCCCACAGTTCCTCTGTGACTCTCACCCTAATCACTGAGCCCCTGCTGTAAAAAATGTAGATTCTGACAGCCAGTTTTTCTAGCTTATGGATTGAGAGACTTTGCGTTGGCCTTGTTTA
This sequence comes from Miniopterus schreibersii, assembly GCF_964146895.1. NCBI lineage: Eukaryota > Metazoa > Chordata > Mammalia > Chiroptera > Miniopteridae > Miniopterus > Miniopterus schreibersii. The sequence continues at coordinate 142,055,766 of NC_138101.1, forward strand.
CTTCTATAGGCAGCTCTAATGCTGAACGGCTGACAGTTTATGATGCGTTATGGGTTGAATCACAAGATGATAGCCAACTCTGCCTACAGAAAACCCCAACATTTTTCACATCAGGAAGAGCTGACCATGTTCATAAAGAACGGTGGCCCTTATCACATTCAGCTCAAGGCTGCTAAAGAAGCTGATGTTTGAAGGAGAGGTTCTAATAAACCAGCATCTCCTTCTTCTCAGAGAGCATTTGAACAAAAGATTAATGTAATTCCTGGAAGGCAAGACTGAGAAGAACTGTAAAATGACCCCATAACTTTTTAAAAATGCTAATGTGGCTCTAGATAATCAAAGCTCAGAAAACTACAAAATCAATTATAAAAATGCCAAAGAAAGAAATGAAAATAAATAACTCAGTTCCAGATAAACAACCTGGAACTGAGAACCACAAAAGAAGTTGTCCATCAAGGAAAAGTCCTTGCTTTCTATGTATGAAGACTTCCTTCTGAAGAGTCACCAGTCCTGAAGTTCTTATCTATGAAAAGACTAAGACTTTTTCTCAATAGCATTTTAGTAAGTCTTTGAAAAATACTGAGGAACTATGGGGACAAGGTGAAGCCAAAAAGATAGAGTTTAGGTATCATGCTTATGACAAGATGTGTTCAAGTCACAAAGAAAGCTTCTCGAACCTTAAATCCTCTCTGGTACCACACTGTCCCTAGATTAACCTATTGGAGTATTGCTAATTAAGTAAGAACATGTGTTTGAGTTCTATTTATTTCACCCCAAAAAATTCATGTCTGGTTCCAATAGAAATTACTAGTATGTTCTTTTCCTGCAGAGTTCATACAGATTCTAAAACTAAGAGTAACGTTAACAAATAAAATCTGGGCTATTGCAGAATGACTTGGCTCATTTCCACAGTCATGCTAGAATTGCACAGTATGGAATTCAAACATACTGCCCTGCATATTTGGGGTTTACATGGGGTCCTGTTCTTACTCCCAGTTCCTCAGGACTCTGATCCTGCAAAGAAACTATTTCTAAATTCATCTTTAAACAATGCTATCAAGTACGATTGAAATGAGGTTTAGGCTCCTCAGAGTGGTATATTTCCTTAGTTTCCATCTTCTCCACAGAGGCTACTTACTTGGAAGCCAAATTTTGTTTCCTCCAGAGATAGTCCCTTTTGTCTTATACATCAATGAGCGACACTGATGACTATGTCTGGAGTGTGGGATATCAAATGTAGTAAACCATGGTCATGAATGAGCCCTTCACCTCAAAGGTTTCCAGGAAATGAGCATGAATGCAGCCCTGAAAAACATTATGTATAGGAGTCCATTACATTGCCATGACTTTCAGGTAATAAAATGTATTTTTAAGAACTCATCAGTTAGCCAGGCTGGGTGTGGCTCAGCAGTTGAGCATCAACCTAGGATCCAGGCGATCGGGGTTCGATTCCGGGTCAGGGCACATGCCCGGCTGCGGGCTCGATCAGTGACTCTCTCATCATTGATGTTTCTCTCTCTCTCTGCCCCTCTCCTTCCCTCTCTCTGAAATCAATAAAGATATGAAAAGAAAAAAAAAAAAAAGAACTCATCAATTATTTGTGGTCCTGTGCATATTGTTATCTGCAGCCCAGTCAATCTCTCAGAAGTCCCAGTAATTTACAGCAGTGATTCTTAAACATAGCTGCACATAAAAATCATCTAGAGGAGAAACAAGGTGGCGGTGTAGGTAACAGCGGCACCCGCTGCCTCCCGCAACCACATCAAAATTACAACTAAAATCCAGAACCACCATCACTCAGAGCCTCCTGAGACCTGGCTGAACAGAAGCCCCACAACCAGGGAACTGAAGAAGCACCGAGACCGGTAGGAGGGGCGGAGACCAGGCCGGATAGGGGCTGAATTGGGGCTAAATCCGGGACGTGCCGCAGGCCCACACCCGGTGCTGTGGTTGAAACCTGGGAGAGATATCTTGGCCGTGGGGGTTTCCTAGAGGAGTGAGGGGTCCCAGCCCCACAGCCAGCCCCCAGCCCAGGGCTCCAGGGCCGGGAAGAGACGTTCCCACAACTCTGGGCTGTGAAACCCGCGGAGACTGTCGCTGAGGGTCGCGGAGGCTGCGGGAGCCCCAGCAGCTCCTCTTAAAGGGCCCGCGCACGGACTCACTCAGACGCTCCCTCTGAGCCCAGCGCCGGGCAGCAGCCTGAAAGGACCTGGGACACTCGGGGAGGAACTAACCTGCCTGAAATCCAGGCGAGAGGTGGAGGGGCGGCTTCCTCCCAGGCAGAAGAGCTGGCGGAGGCCATGGCTCCTTTGGCGAGTCCTCCCCGCACACAGCCGGCAGGCAGGCGCCATGTTTGAATCGCCAGCACCTGACTCACACCTTTGGGCCCGCCCTGTGATTCCTGGAGGCCCCGCCCCTCCCCACCTGCAGCTCATCCAGGCCATTTCCAGGGCTTTTCTGTGCAAGTGGCCTCTCGAGCCTCATGCTTAGGACTTTCCTAAAATCTCTCAAACAAGCAGCAGCAGGCCCCATACGGCTTGATAAGTGGCCCCAGGCCTGCCACTAGTGGCAGCTACATTGGCTCATAGCTTGGCCTCCCCTGGACACCTCCAATCCCAGCACAAGTAGCAGCCAACTACGGTTTGCTGTGTAGCTCGTGTTGGGTGGCCCTGGGCAAGGCACTGGCACAGGCTGACTTTGCACCTCCCTGGAGGCCCCAGAGACAGTGCACCTGGTGGTCAGACTCAACCATGCTAGATTACAACCCTACCACATCCACGAGTGACACTCAAGGGGCACACTTGGTGAACACCAAAGCTCCACTGAAGTAAATCCTGCTCCATAGGGGTGTCTCCAGCACAGTAGCTCTTTGGCTGTAGTTGCAGCTGGTCTTCACAGATGATTGACCTGGGGGTCAGTTCCTCCCAGTGATGCCAACAGCAACCAAGGCTCAACTACAACAGGACAGTGCACACAGCCCACACAGGGGAGCACCTAGAAGGCCCAGCTCACGTGACTGGGGAGGCTGAGCCACTGGACCCTACAGGACACCTACTACACAAAGCCACTCTACAAATTCCAGGAGACAGAGCAGCTCTACCTAATACATAGAAACAAACACCTGAAAGCAGCCAAAATGTGGAGGAAAAGAAACATGTCACAAAGGAAAGAACAGAAGAAATCTCTAGAAGTGGAACTAAATGAAATAGATCCAAGCAAGCTAACAGATACAGAGTTCAGAATTTTGGTTATAAGGATGTTTAAGCAGACTATTAGGGAAATAACTGAGAAAATAGATAACATAATAAAGTACCAACTTGAAATGAAGGCTACAGGAACTGAAATGAAGAATAATTTACAGGGAATCAACAGTAGAGTAGGGGACTCTGAGAATCAAATCAGCAAGTTGGAACATGAGGAAACAAAAAACAACCAACCAGAAGAGCAAAAAGAAAAAAGAATCCAGAAATATGAAAACAGTATAAGGAGCCTCTGGGACAACTTCAAGAGGCCCAACATTTGTATTATTGGGGTGCCAGAAGAGGCAGAAAGAGACTAAGGAATTGAAAACCTATTTGAAAAAATAATTACAGAAAACTTCCCCTACCTGGGGAAAGAAATCGACTTACAAGTCCAGGAAGCACAGAGGGTCCCAAACAAGAGGAACCCAAAGAGGCCCACACCAAGACACATCATAATTAAAATGCCAAAGGTTAAAGACAAAGAGAGAATCTTAAAAGCAGCAAGAGAAAAGCAATTAGTTACCTACAAGGGGGAACCCATATGACTGTCAACTGATTTCTCAACAGAAACTTTGCAAGCCAGAAGGGAGTGGCAAGAAATATTCAAAGTGGTGAAAAACATGGAACTAGAACCAAGATTGCTCTACCCAGCAAAGCTATCATTTAGAATTGAAGGTCAGATAAAGAGCTTCACAGATAAGAAAAGCTAAAGGAGTTCATCACCACCAGACCAGCACTACAGGAAAAGTTGAAGGGTCTTTAAGAAGAAGCTAATGAACAAAAGAATCTGATGAACTAAATAGATCCAGAGACACTGACACATGCAACAGAGGATCATATTTCAGAGGAAAGAGGGAAGGGGGGTGGAGGGTGGGAAGAGAGTAACCAAAGAAGTTATATGCATATATGCATAACCCATGGACACAGTCAATAACGGGGTGAAGGCGTGGGAAGGGGGTGGGAATGAAGTGGAGGGGATCAATTGGGAAAAATGGGATACCTGTAATACTCTCAACAATAAAGATAAGTTTTTAAAAAAATCATCTAGAGAGATTTCTTAAAACCTCAGTGCCCCTGAACATAGTCTAGTCTAATTAAATCAGAATATATAGGACCTGGGCATCAGTATTTTTTTTAACCTCCTAGATGATTTCAATGCACAGTTAAGTTTGAGAACCAAATGCAGAAGCCAGCAAGATTTCAGAGGGTTTCTCAATCACATTGACAGTGGCCCCAAGGTATGGCTGCTTTCTCAGAGACAACCCCAGAAATAATCTTCTCCCTGGTTACAGATTCTCTGGAGCTGAATGCTCCAAGGTCTGGATAGTCCATCTGCTCTCCTGGGCCACACAGTTTAAGTGAAGCCCAACTACACAACAGGAAGATGGAGAGGAGAAGGTAAGTCTGCTGGCTGAAGACACCCAGGGGACTTAGTATTAATCTTCAGCAACAGCTCCAGGACACAAATCGGTGGCCACATTGTGGCACCTTTTTCCCCATTCAAAGTTGCCTTTACTACTCATTCTAGTTCATCTTTACACATATAAACAGTATTTAAATAGGTGTTAAGCCACCTGACCCTAGGAGAGTCCTACCCTAAGACATAAATTCACTTAGAGCCCAGCCAACCAAATGAATTTAAAGGAAATTGTTCCTAAGAAGACAAGTCTTATATTTGTCATGCTTTCAAATTGCTGGAGCAATGAAAAGGTAAGCAAAACCAACCCAGACTCCCTTTCCTTAGTGAGCTGATAACAGCTCTTAAAGTATTTTTTAAGAATGAAAGATGAAGCACCAACCTGCTTAAAGTGCTGAGTAGCATCTGTGGCTGATTTGCAGCAAGTTAGAGCACTAGGCAAATGGAGGCCAGGCCTTAAGTGTATTTTGTTCTGTTTCAAGGCCACAGTGTGGGCCCTAAACCCTGACTACCCACTCAGCAGAGGCGAAATGCTTCGTGGCAGGACAAAGTGAACAGATTCTCAGCACTTCCAGAATTTACAGTTAAGTCATTAAACATACCAACTGATAACCTAAAACACAAGGGCTAATGCCCAGGTAGAGAAATCCTTGTATTTTAAAGTAAGACACAAAATACAAGGAGAAAGCTGAGAATAAGAGGCCATGATTTGGGGGAGGTGATGGGGACAGGAAAAATTACATTTTCAGCCACCAATCTACTATCTTGTATACATCCCCACTTTTCATTTTTACAGTAGGAAAGGTGCCCCCTATGGGGCTAACTCCTTCACAGGTGTCTGCAACTTCCCCGCTTTCCCCCAGGGGACATCCTCTCAACCCTCCCTCTCATAGCTTAACTCCTCCCTAACAACTCCTCAGTTCCTCTAAACACTCTCAAGCCTCTCCTAACTTTACGAAATAAATAAATATATTTTTTAAAAGAATAAAAGAACTCCAAGCCTGCTTTTCCCCCATGCCCCCTAACTACGGCCCTATCTCACCACCCTGGCACATCCGCTCACCCACCTGCTCGTCTCCCGCTCATTCACAGCGCGCTGAAGTCTGGCTTCCTTCACTACTACTGCACCTCAACCGTTACTGCCAAGGCAAGCGCCACCCGCTTTGTAAACTCCAAAGGGCACTTCCAATCCCCATCTCCCTTGACCTCTAACTTGCACTAGACACGTTGGACCATTGCCTCCTAGAAACGCTCCCCCGCCCTCTCCTGCGCCTCGCTCCTCCCTCCCCTACTTCTCTGGTTGCTCCCTGTTATCCCCTGTGCCTGTTTCTCTCCCCTTGACCACCTTTGATGTGTTACATTCCTCAGAGATCTGCCCTTGGGCCAATTCTCACTCCACACCCTGCTAGGAAGTAAATCCTCATGGCTTAAATGACCACCCGTCTGGTCATAACTTCCCCAGTGCCTCAGAATATAATCCGAACTCTCCACAGTGGCTTTTAGCGCCTGGGAGATCTGATGACCTGGCCTCGCCCCCTCCACGGCCTCAACCACGGCCACCTTTCCCTTGTGCTCAGGCCCCATCCACACTAAGTGACTCTACGATGTTCTGTGATGAGAGTTCAGTTTTGCCTTCTCTCTCTACAAGTCTAAACACAGAGTCCTTCCCCTGTGCTCCCACAGTGCCCTTTACTTTTTCCCCCTAGTACCTTGTATCTTGTTTCTTAACTCATGGACAATAGTCTCCATAAAGGACAAAAAATTTATTTGCCTTGTTCATCATTGTAACCCCAGTACTTCAACAGTGCCTGTAATGTCATGAGTTATTAGCAAATATTTTGCTTAATCGATTGGCTGAATAATTAAATAATAAAACAAAGCTCAACATATCAATAACTAAAAGAAATGACAAGTCAAGTTTGCAGTTTGTTCCAGGCAGGAGTGGTTGTATTTTTTCCAACATATTGCTTGAGGCTCCATTTCATAACAATGAGATATCAAACCTTTTACTAACGATTCTAGGAAGCCGGTGACTGAGATTTTGACAAAGAGACTCCTTTTGGAAAGGATTCCAAGAGTTGGAGAAAAATGGTTTTCTCTTTCCCAGATGGCTCAAACTGGGATGCAGAATCATTTCTGTCTAAGATCTCAGACATTAGTGAGAGAATTAGAAGCAATTAGTCATCTTTTGATTGTACTTGCTACCAGTTGATAGCTGCAAAGGAGAAGCCTAGGACCACCTCTGTGGGTTTCAGCAGAGACCCTGTCCTGACATTCCCAGAGTGAGGAGGCTTGAGGACTAGCTCACAGACACGTAGTCTTGGACTGGCCTCAAGAGCAAATTATTTATCAACAATCAAAAATTGAGGTTTACAAGGAATGTCTGTGTATCTGTGCGTGGGAGAGATTGTGTGTACATGTGTGAGTATGTGTGTGTGACTCATTGAAGTCTAAAAAGTGGGCATTCTCTACAGTCAGCTTATAACTACTCCCATCTCTACATTAGGACCATCACTACACACGCACACTGGCAAACACACACACACACACTACATATATATTTATACAAAACTTACTGAGTCCATTTATTTGCTTAAGTCTTAGCTTACATTATCTCTAATGCTCACAACAGCCCTGCAAAGTTGATACTATTTTCTCCATTTTACAGAAGATTAATTACGCCCTTAGGGCCTAATTCCTTCAACAAGTAAAAAAAGGAAGTCAAGACTTGAACTTTGGTCTATCCATTCCAAAGCCAGCCCTCCTTCTGCTACACCTCTCCGCCTCCCAAGTTGTCACTCTCCTAGTACTAGTTACAAGAAATGTCAGGGGAGTGGTTCCGCTTACGATAACCCACCCTTGATAAAAAACACTTCAGCGATTATTTTTGAGATGTCAGAGCGGAAAATGTACAGATTTCACAGGATGAAGAACCTGCCAAGTTGTGATTGCATAATCACAGCACTGCAAGGAACCAAGGAGGCCAAATGTGTGTTGGAAAAGCTACAGATGTCATCTGGGAATGCTCAGAGCTTAGGGCTTTCAAGCTGAGGCAGTCTCGCCGCACCGGAACGACAGCCTTATAAGGCTAGAGCGAGGCCAGGACTTCCTCGGCTGAATCAACCCGACCCGCGCCGCCTGCTCCCTGAGCTCACTGGGATTCCACGGGCCGAGCGTCAGCCCCGTCATGGAAAGAACACCACCTCCGGAGGGAGGCCGGGGTTAGCCCCCATCCTGAGCTGGGTCACAAACACCCACCTTGTCATAAAGCTGCCGTGAGTCTTGCAGTGGGAAGAGGGGGAGGCGAGCGACACAATGGGGTCAGGAGTGGAGCTATTTAGGCTCCCCAGAGAAATTAGTCACAAGCCTTATCCCTTCATCTCCATTTACAGCCACTTATTTGGGAGCAACAAGCTCTAAGAGTGAAAAACAAAGTCCTTCCACCCCCCACATGTGCTCTGAAGTTCACAGGGAGGCTTCTTTCTCCTCATGCGCTTTGGGGCACGAGGGCTGCCTGCCAGCAGCTGCGCCTGCCCACGGACAAGCCAGACGGCAGATGTTCCCCAGAAGGAGAGGGCTCGGGGAACGAAATCAGCTCTTCATACTTGACTTGCTTCGTTAGACCTTGCCCCATAACACCGAACCTCTAGGAAAATAAAAGGAACTTAGCGGAAACGGGCTACACACGCCCGCACAAGGAGGACCCTGGGACCTGAGAAGTCACCTTCGCCAGGGCTGGAGAGAGAATGAGAGGCCTGGGGCCTCGAGGTCCAGCAACGCGAATGCTTCAGAAATGGAATGTTGGCACTGCCGCCAAGTCACTTCCCAAGTATTGATTACTCTCTACAGATTATGGAAAATATTTGTCTCAGATGTTATTTCAACTGTTTTTATTCTCCGCTAGCAAGTATAGTAGAGCTACAGTGAAGCAGGTGTTTATAATCCCCCCCCCCCAGAAGTAAATTATCGATACAGGAACATTAAGGACATTTTCACAAGGAGCCCAGACAGCCTTAGGAGAGGAAGGAGAGGGCAAGCCCAGCTCCTTGAGATGCTCCTTCATGGGAGCTCAACAGCATTGGACTTGGGTGACCCTAACCAAGGACCAGGACAAGAAGAAGCTACCATCCCCCTGAAGAGAAACTATCATGATAGAAAGAGAGTAGGCCAGTGGGCGGGCCTGTACACCACACGGACCTCTGAGAGCGAGTACTGGTTCTGGGTCTTGAAAGCTATAACTCTCAGAACTGGTACCCAGCCCTGCTGAACACACTGAACACACACTGTCCCTAGGGGAGAGGAATATAGGGGAATCTAAGAGGACACAGACAACTTTTGAGTGGTGCATTCGTGGGTCAGGAAATCTCAGAGAACCACTGTTGCTGGAGCAGCTGCTGGAAGGAAGGACTCTATTCTTCCATTCTCATGTCTGTGTGAACTCTTAATTTGCATTTTCCTGAGTGAAAGGTTTGACACCAGCTCTCCCAATTGGTAGCCTCATACTTCATGGCAAAGTAACCAGCTTCAGGAGACAGTTATGGTTTCATCCAGCTTCATGGGGAGTGGGAGCCATAAGACTGTGCCTCATGAACCTCCTGCAAGGAACAAAATTGACTCAGGGCCCCAACTGCTGCACTTTTAAATCTATTGGTGTGTTTGCACCAGGACTCCACTTTCCAAGGGTTGCTCCCTGCCAGTGTAGTGGGAGAACTCCATCCTGGGAGACACAGGACTCCTTAGTTGGTTGACCCAGCATAGGGACTTCCCAGTGGCTTTGCTGAAGCTTCTCAGCCTGCCTGGCAGCCTAGCCTGCTTCCACCCAACCTTCTCTCCTGCTCCCCTTCACTCAGGCTCTCACATCATGATCTGACTGCCTAACCAGCCTTCTCCATTTCCCTCCATAGGTCCTTCCACACAGGCACTTCCCCCAAGAAAATCCTTGCAACATTTAGCACTGTTTGGGTGCCTGCTTCTGGGAGGACCTCGACTAACACAAGGACAGACATTTGAACTGTATCTTCAGGAACAAAGCAGAAAAGGCTGGGATTGCCCCCTAAATATAAATTAGCACCCTGGGGATTTCTTAAGATTATCATAAGTATGGAAGTCAGGAAACATAATATAGAAGCTCAAGTTGATTAATTGTATTTGTGACTTTATTTTGCATGCAACACTTTCAAAAACATAAATATTTATTATGCAAGTTGAGGCCAGAGAGAAGCATCAAGCATAAGGCCCTTCCTTATTCCCATAACAAGAGGAAAAGCGGGAGCAGGTGATGTGTACCTGGGAGCAGGCCAATGTTGCCTTGGCCATGGTGACCTCCCAAGTGAGCATTCATAGGATCTCATTCTGACCTACAAGCATTGCCTAGTTTCCATGCATGGAGAGAGTTAAGGAATTTCCTCCAGATCCCATTGGCTGTACCCTACATCACCAAAGGCCTGATAAAGTTCTCTAGATGATGATTCATCGATCACCAGCCCTTGGGCCTTCCACATTCTCTCAGGCCCAACCAAGAGTAGAATGACACAGCTCTCCCCAGAGGAGAGCTTTCCACCTAGTGCAAATCCTCATATAATTGATAGCAGAAATTTCAGTACTTTCAGGATTCATTATGTGTCAGCTACTGTGCAGAGCATTTACATTCATTCAGTGCATTTATCCACTTATTCATTCAGTACATGTATTGAGTACCTTCTATGTGCCATCACTCCCTAAATAGATAAGTACACAGCAGAGAACAAGATCAAAACGTCCTAACCCTCATAAAATTAGTGAGAAAGGGACAAATTGTTAACAAAAAAAGAAAGCTGACAGAGATATAAACTTTGAGTAGTGATAAATACTATTAAAGAGACCTAATGCAGACTAAGGTGCTAAGAAGTTATGGGCAGAGGGGTAGAGTATATTTTAAACAGAGTAGCAGCATAAGCCCTTCCAAGAAAGCAAAAAACAGCTGAGACCTAAAAGAATTGAGAGAGTTAGCTGAGTAAGCCATCTGAGCAATGAACAGTCTATTTAATCTTCTTTAATCTATACCACAAACCCATGAAGCAGAAGGCATTAGCCCCCTATTGCAAAAGGAAAACCTAAAAGAGGTTATACATACAACTGGACCTCACTCCAAAGCCAAGGCTTTATGTCTAGCCTATCCTCACTCACATCCTTTGTGACATTTCCAACTAGTTGTTGGGGTACAGAGGAGCCACCTAAGAGACTTACAAACAGCTGGCTGTGCTTGTGCAGCTCCTACCCCGGTGGGCTCTGTGCACAACACACACACACTAGGTCTCCAGTAAGACCTGGGGGCAACCTCTGAAGCAAGGTGATGTCTCTCTGCCTCTTCCCAGCAGGAAGCTGGCACTGCCTGGGGGCCTCAATGCCCAGGCAGGGTACACTGGGGCCAAGACCTTGAAGAAACTGGCCAGGTCCTGTCCCTTCTCAGAAGTGTTCCCTGCATAGATTGGGAAGAAAATGTTCAGACTGAGTAAATATTGAAGTTTTGCTTGAGCTTAACCTTGAAAACTTATGAAGTTGTCAGCATCGTGTGTAAAAATAATGTAATTAAATCTCCTAATAAAGAGACGAGCCACCAATAGCTGCCACAGCCAGACAATATGAATGCAAAATTAACTGCTAATTGCTCTTATTTTTACAAATTGTTTTTTCTTAACAGCCCTTGATACATAATAAGCCCTCAAAACGGAAGCTATTACTATTTTCTTCAGCATCACAATCATCATCGTCATCCTTATCATCAGTATAAATCTTTTTTCTATTCCAACATCCTGGTAACTATGGATAGGGGCAATAACAGGAACCCCATGAAGTGGTTCACAACGGTGAACCACAGGTCCCTCAGGGAGGTTCTAAACCCAGTCTTCATCAAGAAAAATTGTGACTCACTAAACCCCCAGATATTTAAGTTGTTCCTGCTGCAAATAGCCTCCTTTCCTCCTGGGTAATAACTGAGCCCATAAATAGATTCTAAGCTTCTACCCATTCACCCAAAATAAACTGTTAGTACTTTCACAATATCATAACAAGATAAACCCATAGCTTTATTAGGGTCATATTATTTTTGCCTTCTTCCCATCTCCTGCTTTATCTGAATCTCAATCTAACCCGGAGGCCATATGGTAATAAAAGACCCACACCTATGTATCCATGGTTTCCTAAGTCCTAAGTAACCAGGATCCTCTTACTCTGTTACCAGTAAACTTTGGAGGTTGTTTGTTGCTTTTGTTTTTTATGAGCAGACGCTGTGATTCACCAGCTTCATTTCTCACACTGATATAAAAATTTGTTTCAGTGAACTTGGTGATAACAAGATGGTTGTCCACAGGGTGTTGTCTATGGGGTGATGGGTGTTTTTGCATAACAGTCTTCGAAGTTGAGAGCCGAGGGCATAACCCCTGAGGGTAGGAACAGTCTTGATTAACTCAATCCATATAGAATTCCACACAGCACCATATTTAATACAAGCTTTATTAGGACAGTTTGTAATTACTAGCTCACTACCATTTGGAAATAATATTTCTATCCATTTTTTAATCAACCAATGGGGCAATTTTTGATATACAAGTTGGGATTGGCATCTGATAAAGATTTTATATACCTTGGGAGCTTCATTTTACGCAATTCTCTGGCACTAATAAATTAAGTGATCAAGTTCAAAGCCTGAGAAACATGTAACATTATCACACACAAATGTGGGCACTTCATTTAATTCAAGAATAGAAAGCTATCCTTGAAGTCCCAGTCCCTACCAGCTCTGAGAGAAGTTTGAGAAAGCTGCAACAGCCTTGCCTACAAATAACAGAGATCTATTCCTATTGCTTCCACACTTGTGGATTTTGATTGACCAAGTCTTCTTAGGTGTGTACTCACTATGTGTGTGATAAGGGCTCACAGAGTGGCAAACCACTGATCAGAAATCCTCCTAGAGTTTAAAAGATGAAATACATTCAATAAGTAAATACAAATATAGGTAATATATAATAATTACTATTTTAACAATTACCATTATATTAATAATAATTAAACAGTACTATAGCAATAAGAAAATATGTTTAATAAGGTAAAATAGTGATTTATTAGGCCAGATACAATAAGCTATTTTCAAAATGTGTTTTGTTGCATTCTATTGCATTTTTCCTTATTGTGAGAGAGAAAAAAGATAAGCTAGACATGCAGGAATTAACCTGTGAACCACAGACAGGAGGAGAAATCCACATAAAGCCATCAGCTCTCTAAGACCTCAAGATCTTTCCTCCCATTTGCAACAGCATGGATGGACATTGAGGGCATTATACTAAGTGAAATAAGTCAGACAGGGAAAGACAAACACCATATGATTGATCTCACTTACATGTGGAATAGAAAAAAAATGAGCTCATAGATACAGAAAACATATTGCGGAGGGGTAGGTGACAAAATGGATGAAAGGGGTAACAAAGTACAATCTTCCAGTTGTAAAGTAAGTAATCATGGGGATGTAATGTACAGCATGGCGACTATAGTTAAAAATACTATTTTGCATATTTGAAAATTGATGAGAGAGTAGATCTTAGAAGTTCTCATCACATGAGAAAAAGAACTTTTGTAACTATGTATGGTGATCAACGTTAACTAAATTCTTTGTGGTGATCATTTCACAACATATACAAACACTGGCTCGTTATGTTGTTTGCCTGTTCAGAATTGCCTTATGGGTTCTGGCAGGTTTGCACAGTATGATCACAGATGCCCAGTGTTAGAACTGAAAGGGATGATATCCTAGAGATCACCTGGTTCAATCCCTCTCTATTTGCACAGATGACATCGTGGCTCAAAAGGGGTAGGGAATTTAGCCAAGAATATAACAAGACAGTGCTTTCCTTACTACTTCTTACATAAGCATATCCTTAACTTTCATCTGCTTCTATTTTAGTCTAAATTTCACATAAAGTACAAAGTCATAAATTAGCAGGATACCATATTTACTTCGCTCCTTCTCCCATCCAGTTACAATAGAACCTTTCATTCATCCTGCTGACACCAGTTATTCTCTGCATGACCCTGCAACAAATACCCCTTCATAACCATAGCACAGTGGCCACACCAAGGGCCCTTTCCTTTCCTTTACATAGAATAATATTCTTTCTATCAATTAGCTCTGATTGGCATCACGGTCATCACTACTATTACTTTCTGGGCTCGACAGAGCACCAGCTGTTTCCAACAAATGTTAACAACAGTGGCTTCCAGCCAAGTGCACAACTAAGATTTTTGCCAAGAATGGATTCCCCATGGAGTCGAATGACAAAAGTACATAAAAGGGAACTAACGTTCTGGCTGGGGCAGAGGGAAAATCTTCTTGACTTCAAAGAGGCTCAAAGGCTCACACAGGGAAAACGGACTGTTCTGTCCTGCTATCTGGGTCAAGGGACTGCCCCAAGGAGCTAGCAGGCTTCCCTTGGAAAGGTGGCTGTCCTCACCACTGAGGCTTTTGAAATCTGGCACCAGAGAATCTCAGGGCATCTCCAGCCCATTCCCCTGAGACTTGCCAGTCACCACAGTACAATCAGATACCCAGTTGTCACGTACTGTCTAGGACATTCTTCCCCTACACGTCCACACATGCTTTTCCTTTCACTGGACTTGCCTTGTCCCAGAGGCATCAGTGGTGCTTTACTGAAATAGGCACAAAAGTCAATGATGCCTCGGCTCTCACCTCAACTAGGATTGGCCTGTCTTCCTCCCTCCTCTCAGGGTCCAATCTCTCCAATTCACCTCAGTGCTGCTGCCAGGAGCATATGAAATGCAAATATGACCATTTGACCTATCTGGTTAAAAACTGAGGTTAGAGTAGCCCTGACAGCATATTGAGTTCAAACTCCTTCTCAAGGCATTCAACAATGGCCTTTACAACCTATCTTTCCAGCAATATCCTCACTGTCCCCTTAAGATGTATATTTTCATTATACATGATTTTCCTTTCACTATTCAATTTACCTAGAATCCATCCCCATCTCTCCTTCTCACCTGACAAACTCCCAACAATTCTTTAAGAAACAGCTCAAATGCAACTCACCTCTCTGATGCTTTCCTCAACTATCTCAGGCCAAATTAACCACTCCTTCCTCTGTGCCCCCCTATGTTGCACTCATGCTGACTTTCCCAAGTCAATAGATGGCAGAGTCAGATCTTCTGACTCCACGTCCTAGGGTATTTCTGCTATGCCATGCTACCAATGGAATCATGCTTGAAGTCTGAATCCCTTGTGGTTGGCCAGTAGATGTTCATTGAATGAATAAATGACAATCTATAAGTACCCTCTACTATCCTTCCCATACTCTCTTGTCCAAACTACAATTTACAAAGAATTCATCCAATTCATGGGGCACTATGTATCATACAATAATGCCCCAATTTAAGGATACCACAACCATGTATCATGTCACTAGGTAGGTTCTCCAAAGGAAGCTCATGATGCTTGTTTCGCCAGTGAGAAGGGAGAGAAGAAATGGAGAGTAATATGTAATGTCCAGGGAGAAGCTTGGCCCAAAGAAGCATTTCCCTTTCAATTCTCTAACACACACCTTAATATAGCCTCAGAGTATTCCAGCCCTCCAGGGACCAGTGGCCAAGTACGAGCTGAAAATGTCACGTGCTATTTGGGAGAAAGAAGTCAGGGTGTCCACGGCAATATAAATACAGAGACAGATAGGACAAGCAGGCCCTAAGGAGGCATGCCAAGCCCAAGAGAGTCAAAGGCTTTGAGCTATGAATCTATTTCCTGTCAAGGAAAATGAAAGCAGAGGTAAAAAATAATAATAATAAACTTGATTTTGCCTTTTCGCACAAAAAAATTCTCTGCAAGAAGGGGCAAATAAAACTCCCCCAGCTGAGCATGGAGTAAAATGTTGAGACACCAGCTCTTAAAGGAAGAATGTATAAGCAATTCAACATGGGCCCTCCTGTCCCAGGCTGAGAGTCTGAAATCGTCCAATTTTTCAGCAGTGTTCTGTCTGCCAACATACCTGCAAAGAAAGACATCATTTAAAACTTCACATCCACCCAAGAGGACTGTCGTATAAAACCCACACTCCTGGGCTCCCCTCAAAGCCTGGCAAGGAGGAAGGAAAGCGGAAAAAGCAAAGGAAATATTCTGGCAAGTCTTCTGGACTTTAGGAATTCCACAAGCAAAGTCTGCCAAAAACTACTTGACAAGATGTATAGAGGTAATAAAGTGAGTGTTTGCAGGAATTCCATATTGTTAAAAAACATCTCACGGCTTTCAAAAGTCCTTGTAATTTGAATGTAAGAAGGACCATGGTCTGTTGGAGATTGCTACTATGGAGTCTAGGGCTACTCTCACACCTGCGCGTTTGGAATGGCCAATCATAAGAACCTTGAATTAGAGGGCAGTATTGTTGCTCCAGGATGAAGGAAAGGTGCCAGCCAACAAGGACAGAGAATGATGCAGCCTGAGGAACAGGGTCAGGACTGGCTTCCATAGACCTTTACTGTCACTTTGGTTATAAACTATCTAGGGCAGGACTGAGGTTTATTTAGGACCCACACAACACCAAGCACACTGTAAACACTTAAATTTGCTGTTGAGTTTGTTTCTTTTTGTTGTTTGAGGAAGAAAAAAAAAAATACACACACACACACACACACACACATATATATATGTGTGTGTGTGCTTACCTTGTTCTTTTGCACCCAAAACATACTGCAAATATGAGATGCACTGACATCTTGTTTACTCTCTTCACAGAGAAGGAAAGGGCAAACATACTAGGATAAATGAAACAACAGCCAGATTCAAATGTGCACATTTAAAAACAAATCTATGTAATTTAAAACTTCAGCCTCAATAATCCAAAAATTCACTATAGCAAGCCTTAACCTCAACATCTACCAACATTTTCAACCAGAAGAAAATCTGACTCTTTTGAGACTGGCCTCCTCTTTGAGCCTTTCCCGCCTGGAGTCGTGAGGACAAGCAAAAAGAAAAGGGCAGAAGAGCAAGGGTGATAAGTATGTGAGCTAGATTGCTATATAGTTCTATATATAGTTGCTATATAGACTCATTTATTTCTATCTCTAAACGATATTTTATCATTTGGGCCCAAATGAACTTGTCACCAGACATCACATGGGCTTTTAGAGCCAAAAGCACCAGAAGTCCTTGACATAACTCTTAGTTTCTGAAATAACTATTGTTAGTGAAATAACATGGCCTTTGTTTCTATGACATTCTCCAGAACAACATTAAACCTAAGATTAGACAGAAGGGAATTTTATTTTAGTTTGATTTAAACTTTTGCTCAATGAGAGAGTCAACGGACAGCCATATTATGTATGTGCCAATCCCAAGAAAAAAGCTGGGGCGATTCTAAAGTAGTCAGGCCATGCTGTGTTCTTCCTTGGGACAGCAGCTCACCTGGACTGGAAACTTGGGACCAAAAGAGATAAAATGGATTGATTCTCAATTTCTAACTTGGTCTCTAAGAAACAGAAGGCCAGCTGGCCCACTCTAAATGAAACAGAATCTTAGGAAAAGCAGGTCTCACCTTGCCAATTGCCTCTATGTTTCTGATCCTTTCTCATAGCTACCAAGTTCATTCTAGAAGGGACTTTTCAACACCCCCCACTCCCCCAGCTAAAGCCAAAATGGCAACCCTGGCAACTCTGACTATACAAAATTATGTTGCTATTTAAGTTTTTTTCATATTTTCTATGACTTGCTGCTACCCCTCGTTCCACAACTCTGAAGAGTATTTGTCTGCAACCAGGTAAACCATAGTGCAAACTGGTTTTAAACATCTCCCCAGTAGTCCAAAATTAGAGCCATGAGGTTTTTCAACAAATGTTATCTATAACCTAGAGATGTATTTTTAATATCATGATAGTCAAATAATAAAATTATTGTATTTTGCCCTTTCTCAACTGCATCAGAAGTGCTATTTTAAACATATCCATGGGTTGCCTGTGATGATATCTCTAATAACCTGGCTCAAAACTATGAGCTGAGCCTCTAAATAATGTCTTAGAAATATTAAAATGGGAAACTGAAACACTGAATCAGTGGGCTCCAGGGAAGGATCTGAGAGTAAGGTGACTCAGGGTCAAGGGGCTATTATGGACCATGGACAAGCAGAAGTCATGGGAAACCTGGCCAGTGGAAAGAAAGAAGATGAACTTTGTGCACAGAGAGAAGCAAAGACATCATAAATTAAAGACCACCGAGCCTTCATTGCATGGGGCCAGGCTGTACTTCACTGCCTACTTTGGATTCCCAAAAGAAGGCTCTTCATCTTATAATCCTCCTTGCCATGGATTAAAGTGAGTGGGTCTCTGTTTCAGAAAACCAAAGAGCTGAAGCCCAAAATCACTGGTGAAGCTATAGAAATACTTGAACACGCTTTGTAATAATGAAGATCAGTTTCCCAAACCTGTATGATGATAAAAATCACTTGGCATGTTAAAAATACAGATTACCTGTTACCTTCCCTGCAGAGTCTGACTCCAAAGTTCTGACTCGGGCCCAAGAGTATGCAGATAATTCTTATGACTGGGCAAGCTTGGGTCACACTAGATTAGGGGAATTCTGAGATCCTTTTCATCACAATGTCAACAATATGAACTAACCACTCTTCCATACACAGCAGTGGTTTAAGTGCACAGATGTGGAATCAAAGACATATTCCTTAAGGGAAAAAAAACCCTTTTCTGGAACACACTAGACCAGGTCAATCAAAGAAAGGAAGGCTATAGAGACCGAGGAACAAAGTCAAAATACGTGACTGCAGGCATGTGTGTGTGCGCGCTTACATCTAATTCTAGAGATTACAACAAATCCTCTCAAAAAAATTTGAACTATGTCTGCATTACATAATTAAATCCATATAACATGGTAAATATATGAGTTCTACCTCCCCAACACACAGAGCTGAACATTACATAGTTGTCTGTTGCAGGGAGGAGCATAGTTTACTTGAAGAAGGCCAAGAAGAAAATAGTGCCAATATGGTCAGTTAAAGGATTTGAAAGTCAAGATTCTAAAAGAGTGGTACAGACATTAATTGATTAATTAATTAATTAGAATTCTACAAAGTTGCTGTGAAATTACTAAATCCAAATTCCAGAGACAGTGTGGCCCACATCCACAAGAAATGCCTTGAGGGGATTTGGAAGAATAGGCAGAAGCTTCAGGTTGAGTGGGTCTTTGCTTTGCTCAGCTTATAGTTCCAACAGGAGCTACAAATAATTTCCATGACTCTCATTTAGAGAGATATCTCTCTTCTGGAAGTCATCTAACCTTCTGCTTAGAAGATAGGCCTTCAACCCCCAGAGGCCCTGAGATAGGCAGTGTCCCAACATGGTTAGGAGCTTAATACTTGAATCAGATGGTTATAGATGAACTTACATCTTATTAGTTGGGTGATGTTGGTGGGCAAGACCTGTTTTCTCTGGGTGTCTGTTTTATAATCTATAAAATAGAACTAAAACCAGATACCTTTCAGAAGTGCTGGGAGAATTAGATCAGATACTACATGGACAGTACTAAATAGTATCTGACACATAATCAAACCTCAATAAATGTAGCTATATGCATATTTAGAAAATTGTGCCAGAGGGTTCCATGGTGATCAATCAACCCAACCTTTTCATTGTGCAGATGAAGAGGCAGCTAGGACAATAATTTGCCAACTACTGACTGGCAGAATTTGGGGGGGGGGGGGGAATCTAGTTTTAGGCTATCCAGTTAGTGTTCTAAAAAAAAAAAAACCCATTCAATTGTATTTGTTTGATAACACTGTAATTCCAAGAGGAATTAAATCATAATTACAGCATTTTAAGACATTCCTTAGAAATTAATTAGAGCCTGTCATATTTTTGTGGAATACTTTTTAAAGGATATTCTCAGCTTATGTGTTAGGGATAGTGAACTGCAGATGGAGCCTCTTTGAAAACCTTTGGTTTTTGTAAATGAAATTTGTTTTTTAAAAGCTGACTAAACATGGGAATGTATAGGTAATACAGACAATAATATTTTGATAACTATGTGTGGTTCCAGGTGGGTACTAGAATTATCAGGAGGATATCACTTTGTAAATTATATAATTGTCTAAGCAGTGTGCTGTACACCTGAAACTACTATAAAATAATATTGAATATCAAAAAATAAAGGTGCTCCAAGACCAAAAAAAAAAGACTAAAAATCTCATTTGAACACAGGTGAAAAGGTAGAGAATAGCTTGCTGTGGGAGTAGCGGCTACTTGACTTGATGCGGTCAGAGAAGAGCTCGCTGGAAAAGTGACGGTGGGGCTGAGGTCGGCATGGTGTGAAGGAAACAGCCGTACAAACACATAGGCAGATGGAACAGCAAGTGCAAATCCCTGAGGTCGGAAGTGATGAATTTCAGGAATTGGGAAGTATTCCAATATGGTAAGAACATGCTATAAAATTGAGGAAAGTGTTTGGGGGAGAGGTGTTGTTGCAACATCGCTAGAATGTATGAAAACCATTTCACACAGTGTCTGTACATATAAGTGATTAATAAATGACAATATCATAAATATGCTTTTGAAAGTCAGAGCCAATCTGTATAAAGCATCAACTATACCTCCCAGCAGACAGCAAACCCTCAATAAATGATGGTGGTCATTATACAATAAAAGTAATCTGTGTAAAATTGCTAACATGGTGCTTGGCACATAGTAAACATTTAAGACCACCTTTTAAGAAAATGAAATATCACTATTAGCAATATTATGTAAAATATTAATAGAGCCTATGTTTAATAGACATCTGTGCATTTGTTAAATAACTGAGCAAACAGCAGCATAGTCTACTAGTTAGTCAACTAAGTCATGGAAAACCTGGGCACTATTTTTGCCTATTCCTAACACTTAATTACTGAGTGTTTCTATGGTGGCAAAGGGAATTTTTTTAGAGGAAAAATAGCTACTTTTTATTGAGGAACTATGAGCAGCAAAGCCAGAATACAAATAGATAGCTGTGTGACTAAAGTATGTGCACTTTGCCTCATCTTGATGGCTAAATCCAACATTTCTTTTTTGATAACATAAAAGTGGTCATACTTTATATTTGTTTAAGAAATATAGTTCACAAAGCCCTAAACTGAACCCCATTTTCAGGCAAGCTCACACAGAGAGAGAGCCCAGAGAAGAGAACTTAAGCTGGCTGAACAGCCAAGACATCCCCCACCCCGGATTTCCATCTTCTCGCTTACCTACCACAACTCTTGAAGGTGGTATTATCGATACTTGTACTTGAGGAAGCCAACAACAAAACCATGAAATCATCTGAAACTGTGCAGTCAGTAGGGGATGAGGCAGGAATCTGAGGTTAGGCCTCATGTCTGCTCCACGTTAGTGCCCCAAAAGCCAGCACAGAGGCTCCTGCCACGCGAGCCTCACGTTTGTGCGCTGGCGCGACTTCCACCAGGAGCCTGGCTGCCAGAGACCACACAGGGAGAGGGAATAGCCTGCCCCTCGCGGTATGATCCAAAGACAAGCCCAAAACATTTTCAGATTTCCCATTACATGGCAAAAAGTATTTTAATGATGTTAGTCCTCCAATATTTCAAGCTCCCTCTCCTTCTCCAGAAAACATAGACACAGGGCTTCCAGCTGTCTCTCTAGAGAGAAAATAAACCTCTTGCTCTTATTTCTTCTTTTTGGAAAATAAAATCAATCTCTTTCATCAAAAGATTGGATTTAACCAATATCCTTTGCCTTTTCCAGGTTTCCTTTTAGCTCCCTCCCAAGCAAAAGCTGGAACATGGTCTCTCCAAAGCACTACCAGTGGACCCCAAATGCTACTCTTCTTCAGATTGGGTCCATACAGCCCCACCCAGCAGGCCTGCTCTGGTGCAGGTGGGCCAGGGACACATCCCTGATGGAAAGGACAAACCAGCAACTCTTACAATCTCACTCAAGGCTGATGAAAAGAGGGCTGGAGACACAAGGACTCCAAAAGCTTAAGACATTTACTCAGAAGTCTCAGAATCTCAACTGTCTATGTAGCTACATGTAGTGGCCAGGAGAGGAGACCTAGGAGGCTCAGGCCGTTAGGAGTGGGAAAAGCAAAGGAAGACACAACGCGATAAGCCAGTAAAGGCCTGGTAATCCAGCCTAAAGGGTTTTATTCTCACTCAGGCTCATGACAGAGTTAGAAATGCCACTTGCAGCTCTTTTCTCAAAAGGGACAAATGTCATGGCAATTTTATAAATAAACTGAGGCTGACAAAGTAACAGGCTTAACGCTTCTGGAGAATTTTCTCAGGAAATTATGAAAAGAGATTATGTTGAACCAAATCATTTGCTCTGGAGTCAGGAACTCAGACTGGAATCTGAGGACTACCACTTAGACCTCAGTTTACTCATCTGTAAAATAGGACTAATAAGAACACCTACCTCATAAATACATTGTTAGGATTTAATGAGATGATTTGGTAAGAGGGTGTAGCAGTCAGGGTCTCATCAGGAGACAGAAACCAGACAATGTGGTTATATGAACAGAGATTATGGACAGAGAAGGTTTAATATAAATAATTATTAACGATTTACAGAGGATTCGGTAATAAAGAAAATAAAAGAGAACTCTAAGTCTGAATGAAAGAACCTAACGGGACTCTGAGACCCAATTCCAATGTGGTTGGGGGGAGGGGGGCGGGCAGTTTCTCTGCACCAACAGGCAGTTAATTCTTATACACCAGCTAGAGTGTCTCACAATTCAATTACATTCTGATACTATCTACCTGGAGGCAGCATTAGATTCCACAGGTTCAAGGCTCAGTCCTACAATTTTAGATGCCAACTGCAAGTCACCTGTGCTTCTGATGACCATCTATCTATACATCAGAGGTTCCCACGGCTCCATCCTTGAGTTTAATTAATTTCCTAAAGCAGCTCCCAGAGCTCAGAGAAGCAGTTTACTTACTAAATCACTGGTTTATTATAAAAGGATATAACTCAGCAACAGCCAGATGAAAAAAATGCAAGGGGCAAAGTATGGGGAAAGGGCATGGAGTTTCTAAACCTCCACTTTCCCTGAATTTCCACATATTCATCAACCTCTGGACCCTGTCCTTTGGGGTTTTTATAGAGGCTTCATTACATAGGCATGATTGATTGAATCATTGGCCACTGATTCACCTTCCAGTCCTTCTCTCCTCCCCAGAAATCAAGCAGTAAGATTGAAAGTTCCAGGCCTCTATTCAAAGTTAGTTCCCTTGATAAACAGCCCCCATCCTTAGGTGCTTTCCAAAGGTCATCTCGTTAACATAAGCCCAGGTATGGATGAAAGGGGCTTGTTATGAATTACAAGACACCTATCTCACCTTTAAGGCTCTGAAGCAGTTTCAGACACTGAGGGAAAAAGACCAAATTTAATGACAAAAGATGTTTTCATTTCCCTTATTGCTCAGGAAATTCCAAGGTTTGGGAAGCTGTGAGCCAGGACTGTAGGCCAAGACCAAGTATAAATGAGAAATATATATATTTGGTCAACTGAATGACCAAATATATATATTTCTTATAAATCACAATAGTGCAGCACTCAGGGAAGGAACAGCCTTGGAGGAGAACACTCAAGGCTGGGATTCAGACCTCATTCGAAGGCGTGACTGCAGGCCACGGATGGTGGAGGAGCCTTGGGCAGCAGGGCAGCAAACCATAGGAAGCAAACCCGCCTCCTGCGGAGACGCTGCCAGTCCGGGGACCACAGGTGGAGGACGAGCACCAGTGGGTGTCCAGGTGCTAGTGTCCACTGCACGCTTTAGGAGCAGCCAAAAATAGCACACCAGGACCAGGGGAAAAGCCCTTGGGGTCCCTCCATTGCTCTCCAGCAGCAAGAGATGAAGAAATGTTCCAGTGTATTTGGAACTGAGTGATAATAAGTTGATAACTGTCACAGAGGCCTAACTATAATCATCATTAGCATCATCATAACCATCATTACATCATCGCTTCTCCTACAGAGGCATTTCCCAGGATAAGTGGAAAGTGAGGTGGACCAATGAGCACAAGTATCCACCTAAACTGGTTGCGAACAGGGCTTGTCATCTAAACTTGGAGACAGGTGCAGGTGGTTTGGAAAAATAGCACCAAGTGCTACTGGGAGGTTGGAGCTTTCTGTTCTGCACAAGAGGATCTGCGAGACTCTCTCCCCCTGCTAAGCTCACACACGCTCCAGGAAACTTCCATAGCAATTTTAGTCACCAGCTGTCCTTTCATAGGATTTGCCCAAACCCAGAGCTGTGTACGTAACATCGCTTTTAATCACAAACTCAGAAGAGCACTGTAAAAAAGGATCAGGGAAAATGAAATATATGCTCTGACTCCGCCTTCCCACTGGAGGGTTCCTGATGGCCCTTGCGGTAACACAAGAAGGTGAGGAACGGCAGCGTTAGCCCACCATTCCCACACCCAAACAGGACTTTGACTCACCTCGCAGCTAGTGAATTTGAATGAGACATAGAGGAAAATGTTCACAATTGTGTGAGGATCATATTAGGATTGATAACATCTTGGAACAGCTGCAAAGACTTCCTTTGAAAATAACGTGCATTCTGATGGCTCAGTGTCATCCAACTTGTAACCCCTTAAGGTACTTTTCTGCCCCAGCTCCTACTGGGAGGTGACGGTGTGTGCCATAGCTTGCATAAAACTGAAAGAGGGATTGTGGAAGGAAGGCCCTGAGGGTTTCATATTTCCATTCCCAGCGTGTGCCAAGGACAGCCCTGGGAGGCAGCGGCACTGGGGGCCCCGAGTGGGAAGCCATTTCAGGCCAAGCAGGAGGTAGCAGTAACCCACCATCACTGGATAAACAGTCCAAGGACTAGAATAACTGGGAAATGATGACATTTTCAAATAAAGCCATGGGTCCTGTGTCCAGGAATTTCCCTTGAGGTAGAGAACAAGGGGCCTCCTATTTGGCTATGAGATTGGCAAGGAAAGAAGAGCGTACTTCAGCTCAGTGTGGATAGCTGCGCGCTGGGCTGGGCTGGGCTGGGCTGGGCCCCAGCAGTTTTCCATCTACATTTTTGAGGTGCTTCCAATTTCTTCCAAATGAACATTTCCCAAATATCTTGCCTGAAGACTGTCCCTCACCACTCAGGACATGCTTTCCTTTCTCGAGGTGCTGCCTGCCACCAGAGAGCTGCTGAGGTCTGTGGAGCCCAGCATGGAGCTGTTCAGAATCAGGCTTTAGAGCAGAGGTAGGGAACCTTTTTTCTGCCCAGGGCCATTTGGATATTTATAACATCACTCAGGGGCCGTACAAAATTATCCTTAAAAATTAGCTATGAAAAAAGCTCCTAGATTTATTGAATTTCAAGTCCCGCCTATGGTTGCCTTGGCAGGGCCAGACCAAATGATTTCGCAGGCCATATACAGCCCGTGGGCAGGACGTTCCCCACCCCTGCTTTGGAGCAAGGTGGGCCAAGTCTTCCAGAGCCCGTGCCATGTTCTTACAAATGAATATATCTCATCCAATCAGCTTACTTTCCAAATGAGGCACCCAACTCTCTGTGAGGTGATGGGACTTGTCTAATAACACTCGGTGAGCTAACTGAGAAGTGGATCTGGCATGTCCCTCTCCCTCACCTCAGGCCCAGGCTTTTTCCCACCCCACCTGTTTGCAGATACCTAACAAAGCATCCAGAGATCAGTGCCTGGATAATCTTGTTTTGTGTATATCTGCCCTGAGTCCAACCAGTCCTGAGAAAGTAACTGCAGCTGGATAGGGCACGGGAGGATAGTGTCAGGGTTATGGCCAGGGTTAGGGCAAGAGCTAGGATTTGAGTGAGTCTGATGAGAGTAGTCCAAAAAAATAGACTGACATCTGTTCCCAATGTAGTTTAATTTCTATTTTCACCTGGCCTGTCATAGGGCCATTATTCCTTGCATATTAATAATATGAACAAAACTAGCAGATTGGAACATAAGTTGACAAGTTCTAAAGGAAGAGCTTGTATCTTAGTCATCTACAGTCTCATAGTATCACAGCCAGTGTGTATCTGTTATCTGTGGCTATGTTATCTGCTATCTATGTCACAAACTACCTCAAAATGCTTACAATAAGGACATTTGTTTGCATGCACTTGCACGTAGGTCAGGAGTTTGGACAAGGCTCAGCAGGTGCAGCTCCTCTGTGCCCCACGTGGTGTTGGCTGAGGCAGCTCTACTGGGGCTGGAGAATCTAAGATGGTCTCACCCACACCTCTGTCCCTCGGTGCTGGCTGTTATCTCTTCTATGTGGCCTCTCTCTCCGGCAGGATAGCCAAGACTTCCTCACATGGTGGCTGGATTCCAGAGGAAGAGTGGAAGCTGCAAGTCCTCTTTAAGGTCTGGGCTGGGAGCGCCAGGACATCAATCACTTCCTTCACGTTCTGTTGGTCAAAGCAAGTCCCTAGGCCAGCTGGGTTCAATGAGAGGCTCCACCTCTTGATGGGAGACCAGCGAAGTCACACTGCAAAGTGTACAAACCTAGAAAAGTGGGGTCCCTTGAGGGTCACTTTTTACAATTTGCTCCATAGTGTTTGTCACAGGAAAGGACAGTCCGGGGTAATAAAGAGAGATGTGGAACTGAGAGCTGGAGGTGAGAGCTGAGTCTATTCTCTGCCTCCTGCTACTAGTGTGGCCTCAGGCAAGTCACCTCCTGAACCTTCTATGATAAGGTACTTTCTTCTATAATATGGAGATACAGTGACTTAGTTGGAGCAAATAAATGAGATAAATGAAATAAAAACACATTGAGGCTGTGAGGTGTGATGCAATTCTAACAGTCTTGAATTCATATATTAATGCTATATTATTTTATTTATACCCTTTCTCCTTATAAAAAGTGTTTCAGGTGAACAGTGAGTAGCTGACTGAGGGGCACTTTAAGAGCCCCAAAAAGAGCCGCCCAGCCTAGCAGGCTTTGCTTTCATGCCCAGCTCTGCCTCGCTAGCCTGGGGGTCCCTTACTTCCCCCCACTCCATGCCTTCATCAATACAGTTCCCTTGATTTGGGGGAGGATTAGCATAAAACACCTAGCACAGTCAGCACTAGCATTCTGTTTATCGCCATTCTTACTCACAATTTAGATTGTGACGGACAAATCTGAAACTCATAACTAGAGCAGTCAGAATTTCTAGAAAATACCGGTTTGGTCTGTGCCTGAGCTGCTATTTAAACATAATTTTATTTTTGAAATGAAACCAAAACTAAAACTTTCCCTTTTTTGAAGCTGGGGTCATCCTTTCTTTGAAAAACAAAAGCCCTATTACCTAAGACAGCTTCTGTGTCTGGAAACCCAGGCTGGAGGTGAGAAATACCATCCCAAGGACCAGAGGGGCAGACCCCTCAGCTCAGGCAGCAGGTGGCCTAGGACTGACCCTCTCTGGGCCTGTGGGGCTGGACAGAGACTCAGACACCATATGTGACATCATTTATTCCACTCCAAGAACTGATTTTTCTGGCCTCCATACTCCAGCCACTTGCCCACCACCGCTCACAGGTGTCAGAGTGTCATATCTGGGTAGTTAAGCCCAGGTCTCCAGGGATGCTGTCTGGCAACTCCAGTCAGGAAAAACATGGTGGGGAGTCCTGTAGCTAACCACCATTTAACCTGGGTGGAGCTGCTCTGTTGCATTTATTGCAGTTTGCTGGTGTTTGGATGGGCTAAAGCAGTCTTCCCAGTTCACACTGTGCTCAAATCCCCACGCCTCCTCCAGCCAAGTTCTCTTTCCCCTCTGCATGGACCAGGCCTGGGCTCATGACCAGCACCGAAGTCAGCTAGACTTGGCTGCTCACACAAATCAATGGGGACGGCCCTGAGGACCAGGGTTCTGGGAAAGGGAGAGCGGTTGAGGAGATGACTAATAGAAAAGAGGAATCATGAGAGACTTGTCTCGCTTCAGCCAAGAACCACCTAATCCTGAATGGAACCGAGGGGATGGGCTCCTGAATAAAACATGTGCCAGAGGTCAGTGGTTCCTATCTGATCTCTATATTTCAATGGACTTCAGAACAATTGAATGGAGGGGGCTGGTGGCTTCCCAGAGCAGGGGTTGGATGAAAGCACCAGAGTTATAAGAGTTGGATTCAAATTCTTGCTCTGGCCCAGCCAGGCGTCGCTCAGGGGTTGAGCGTCGACCTAGGATCCAGGCGATCAGGGTTCAATTCTCGGTCAGGGCACATGCCCAGGTTGTGGGCTCGATCAATGACTCTCTCATCATTGATGTTTCTATCTCTCTCTCCCCCTCTTCTTTCCTCTCTCTGAAATCAATAAAGATATATTTTAAATTAAAAAAAATCTTGCTCTGACACTTACTGACTGTGTGACTTTGGACAAGTCTATTCCCCTTAGTCCCTTTATCTGTAAAGTGAGCATCTAACAGGTCAGAGGTCCTTAATCAAGTGCACATGGACCAACCATCAGCCCCTAGAAAGGGAGTTCCAAACTCCTATTGATTAGCATTTTCAATATAAGCGCAGTCCAAATGCAGTGTAAGCGAACTCAATCTATAATAATTTGGGAACTTTTGCCATCTCATTCTAAAAACACATTCCGGGTTTTTCCCAAATCTGGGTGGAGCCTTCCCCACTTATCATCCAAGATTGTTCAGCCAGCTTGAGCTTCTCTTATTCAACATCCAAGCTCAAAGGGGACACTGTAGGGCATCACCGTTGAAAGAAACATAAGGTCAGCATTAAGTTACTGCAGGAATGGTGAAGAATTCCAACGAAATTACATAGTATGAGAATCTGGCTCATGTCATCACAAATATATGATTCTCGCTGAGATAAGCTGTGACTGTGGAATTCCTATTTGAGAAACAGAATGTTCCTTTCAGACAGTTTAGCCACTTCTTCCTCGGAAAAAGCCCAAACTAAATAACCACCCACGAGAAGGTAACATAGATAAGATAATAACAGCATTACCTTAATCCAGTACAGGGCCCTTCTAAACCCAAGCCAGTTAGCACTTGCTTAAGACAAGCAACATTTTTTTCAAGAAAAAAATGAGTCATGCTGATGTCACAGGATAGAATGCAAGGCAGCCAGCCACCCTGATCATGTAGTGACACTAGGTAGGTGGTTGGGAGGAGGGGAAAGAGGCAGCTCAGAGCCCACTGGGCAAAAGATCCACACTGGAGATAAGAGGTAAAGGGGGCACTTTCCCCAAACTGACCCTCTAGGCTTCTTTTGAAGATCACTGGCAATGAGCTGAGGAAGCTGTGACTGAGTTACTGATGTTCTGCCATTGTCAAATCTAAAGAACTTAATAAACTGACAAGCAGAATAGATTCAATGACATGGAAGCATAGTTGAGACTGACAAAATGTCAGAGGGAAAGGGGAGAGGGGGTGGAGGGGGAGAGAGTAACCAAAGAATTTATATGCATATATGCACAACCCAAGGACACGGACAATGGTGGGGAGAGTGACTGGGGAGGGAGAAGGAATGGGGGGGAAAGGGTCATTGGGGAGAAAAAGGGACATCTGTAATACTTTAAACAAAAATAAAAATTATAAAAAAAAGAAGAAAAAAGAAAGAAAGAAAAAAAAAAATCTTTGCTTTGGGCGAGGAACCCAAATGCTAAGCAAGCACAGAGCCAGTCTCCATTCTAGACCAGAGCAGCTCATGCCCCTCAGGGAAAACACGTTGGGGATGCCCTGAATGTAGGTTCGTTTGTTCATTAATTCATTCTACAACCATTTCTTGGTTTCCCACTACCTGCCAGTTCTGCCAGGCAGGGCGTTACAGAGGCAAGCCTACATCGTGTTTGTCCTCAGGAACTCAGAGTCCAACAATCAGAAGAGACCACTCAGTGGTCCTGGAATAAATGTAGACCATCTACATTAGAAGCTGAAAAGTAGCCACCAGGCTTTTCAAAATTTTTTTAATTTATTAAATTTATCAGGGTGACGTTGGTTAATAAAGTTATATAAGTTTCAGGTTATTTAAAAAATAAATAAATAAAATGCTGGCCCTTGGTCTGCCCACAAGTCACCAACCCCTACCATCAGCTGGCAAGAATAAAGAAAAGCAAGCTAATTCTGCTTCTTTTTTTTTTTACTTGCCAAAATGAAACACAAGTGGGGAAGAAAATTTCAGGCCCTGGCAGATGTGGCTCAGCTGGTTGGAGCACCATCCCGTGCACCAGCAGGCTGTAGTTTCAATTCCCATGCCAGGCACATAGCTAGGTTTCGGGTTTGATCTCCAGTGGGGGCACATACAATGTGTCTTTCTCACATCCATGTTTCTCTCTCTCTCTCTCTTCCTTCCTCCCTCTCTAAAAATAAAAAACAAAACAAAACAGAAAGTATTAAGAAATCCTGCATTCAAAAAACAAAGGATCTGTGATTAACTAGGCCATAGCTCCCTTAAAAGGTGCTTATACTTGCGGGGTAGAGGGAGTCAATGAGGGGAAAAGGGGACAACTGTAATATTTTCAGCAATAAAGATAAATTTTATAAAAGTTTATTTTACTAAAGAACAAATGTTTCTCTTATGCTCTCACCCTAGAAAAATGGGCCTAGAAGCTCCGAGGAAGTGGGCAAAGAGCTTCAGGTAATAACCAGCTCGTGTTTACTAGGGGCTTCTGTGCCTGTGTATGGTAAATGAGAACGTGGGCCCCTTCCCATGCTCCAACGCCCCCTCCCACCCTGTGGGACATATAGTGAAGGCCACCAGGAAGCAAACTGGGAGACCTTGGGAGCCTGGCCAGCTCCTCAGTCAAGAAAACAGTATGTTTGGATCTCATGCACATGCTGCTCCCCCGATACCCTTTTTCCCCAGTTTTCTGGACTCTATAAAACCTTGTGTACAAGGGAAAGTCTGGGTGGCGGTGAAACAACAGTACTGTCAGCCACCCCAGGTTCAGCCTGTCCCTCTGCAGGCCGGATGGGACTCAGTGGTTCAACTTCACCAGTGGCAGCTGGTGTGGCAGTAAACTTCACCAGCCGGCCACCACCAGTGCACACATATGTACTAATAAACCCATGTCTTTCATAGCCAGTCACCTGGGTTATTTCTTTGGAATCCAAGAACAATATGCTGAGGTTTTCTGGGACCTCAGCATTTTGTATAACAGCCTGGTTCTGTTCTAAGCAGTTATATATGTTAACTCATTTAATCCTCACCACTACCCCATTAAGTGCCTACTGTTAGTAGCCTCATTTTGCAGCAGAGGAAACAGGCACAGAAAGATTAGGTAACATGCCCAAGGTCACACAGCTAGTCAAAGGCGGAGCCTTGGATTGAACTGAGCCTGTGCGGTGGGCCCTCGTTGCCTAGCTTTCCCTTAAGTTCCAAATGAGGGGTGCCTGTGCTTCTTGGTAGCAAAACCTGGTGACATAGCAGAAGCTTTGGACCAGACAGCCAAGCTTGAATCCTGATTCTGCCCTTCACTGATGTGTAATCTTTGGTAAATTATTTAACTTTTCAAATCACAGGGTCCTCATTTGCCAATGGCACTAGCAAGCTATTATAATATTGTTTTGAGGATGTGAGGATTAAGTGAGATAAAAATAAAACCCATGTAGAATCCCACGCTTAAGACAGAGCAATTTCATCTGTGGTGCAAGTTTCAGACCCACAAGGTTCAGTGGTTTGTCCAAGAAGTTGCATGCTGTCAAGAAGACACGTACCAAAGCAGTGAAGATTCCCACATCAGCAGGTCTGATTCATCCATGTTCTGCAGTACAAACAAAGCAGTTTCTTAATTTTCCAGAGCTTCTGCTAAATTCATAACAACTTACTTTGAAATACTAGAAAGTGCAGTCATTAATTTTAATCGAGGAAACTGGCAACCAGTGTCACTACAATGGTAGAGCAATTTGAGGAGCTGTGGACTGTGTAAGATGACTGAGCGCTCTCCTGCAGAACAGAAGTCCTGGTTGAAACAATGGCTGACCACCACGGGGACGAGTAAGGGGTCACACTGGACTGGTAGTGTATGCATATGTGCATACAGCAGAAAAAGTTATTACTTAGCATTTTCACAGGACTTGAGAACTGGGAACAGAGATAGAGAAGTCCTAAAGATAACCTAACCTAATGCCCACCTAATGCTTGAAATGGTTAGATGGAAGGGGAGCTGATGATCCTTTCACTTTGCTATTCCATGATTCTTTAATAAAGCATATTCTTTACTTACACGCATTTCCAGTGCTCAGTCATCCATCCCGCTTGATGTTCAGTTGATATCAAACCAATGATTTCTGAGACTTTGCAAACAGACTAGGGGTAATTAACTTGGGTTCTACACAATTCAGAGTATTGAGACTCTGAAATAATACACAAAATCAGTGTGTACCTTTTACTGGACAGCAGGCAGACAATTTCCATTAGCTCTTCAAGGGTCTGTATATAGAACAAAAAATACAATGTTACTGTAAGTGCAATGGCCAGAATACACTAGTGTGAGTCCCCTTGTTGAAATCAGCAGATGATGCTAATGTAGAAAATAAAATAAGCTCTGAGAGCTATGCAAATAATAAACTTCACCTGCCCAGTGCAGAAAAATTTGGACTTCACTGCTGAGTTGGTTGCTTGACCACAGATGTGCAAACTGCATATACCAGCAGGAAGGAGCAGTGTTCTCCTGGATATTTCCTGGCTTCTCTGTTTCTAATATGAGTGTCAATAGCTCACTCTGTATGATTGCCCATCCACCCATTTAGAGCACATTACTTCATGCCTAACTATAGAGATATGAAATACCAGAAGTACAGTAACAAAAAGTACAAGACATTTGGTGTTAGACACATATGGGATCAAACTCAAATTCATAATTATTACCTAGATGCCTTGGACAAGTGACTTAACCTCTCTGAGCTTCAGCTTCTTCACCTGAAAAGTACAGGCATTAATGTCAACTACATAGGATGCTCTGAGAACTAACAAAATAATAACGTCCAGAACACACTTAAAGCATTGCCAAGGATGTAGTAGAGACTCCATAAAATGCTGAAATGAAGCTGGAAAAGAAATGTTCTTATCTTATTGAAAACCACTGAGAGAGCAGATTAAGACTTAAAAATATTATTTAGCAACAACTACTAGGATCTCTTGGAGTCTGAGGGGATGGATTTCAACAGATACCACAGTCTCATGGGTGATACAGACATCTATTCATTCAGTAAGTATTTGTTGAGCACCGCTGCTTGCCAGAGATACAGTGATGAATAGGCAAGCATTAATCTAATAACCGCATAATAAATGTAAGAATGAAATTGTGGAGTGTCCAAAGGGAAGATTACTGACCCCTGAGATTTAATAATAGTGAGGTGTCACGGAGGCATGGACAGGGGGATGCTCGGCTTGAGATCTGAAGGATGAGTGAGTGGGCTCCAATTAGGACAGGGAGAAGGGAGGGAATTCCAGACCAATGATTTCAGTGGCGAAGAACAGGAAAGATAAAGGGGAGAGATATAAGGCAATAATAGCAAAAGAGGAGCAGTCAAATTAGGGTGTTATCATTATTATCATTGGAAGTTTTGAATGAAATACTGAAGCAACAGATAGAACATTCCAAACATAGTGCAGAATGATGTAAGGAGGAGTTCTGAAACCAGTTGCATATCTTTTTTTAACCCTCTACCTGTACTGAGAATATAAATAGGCCAGGGGTTATTGGAGGTGAGGTGAGGGATTTTGGAGAGAGCTGTTGGTATGCTGTGAGCCCTATTCCACTCCATGAGATGAGGGGGAAGCATAGGGGCTTTGTTCTCCCCTCAAACCTAGGGAAAGGAGCTTTCCCAAGGCAACTTGGAAAGCTCCATCTGAGGCCCGTGGTGTTGAGGGAATAGTGAGGACTGGTGTCTTTGCCAGCTGGGTGGTGGGCCAGCTGCTCTGATGGAAAAGCAACTGTGTGGTTTGCTGCAGGGGGTCAGCCTGTGCTCATGAGAAGATCATGAGAAGTCCCATTTGTTTATTTTTGCTTTTGTTTCCCTTGCTCAAAGGGATGTATCCAAAAAGGTATTACTCAGACTGATTTCAAATAGTTTACTACTTATGTTTCTTTCTAGGGGTTTTATGAATTCAGGCTTTACATTTAAGTCTTTAATCCATTTTTAGTTTATTTTTGTATATGATATAAGAGATATATGATACAGGTTTGTTGTTGTTTTTTTGCATGTATCTGTCCAATTTTTCCAACACCAATTTGTAAGAGACTATCTACATACCCCATTGCATATTTTTGCCTCCTTTGTCATAGATTAATTGGCCATATAAGTGAGGATTTACTTCTGGGCTCTCTATTTTGTTCCATTGATCTCTGTGTCTGTTTTTGTGCCAGTACCATGTCGTTTTGATTATTATAGCCTTGTCGTATAGCGTGAATTAGGGAGTGTGATACCTTCAACTTTGTTCTTCTTTCTCAATATTGCTTTGGCTATTCATGATGTTTTGTGGTTCCCTGTAAATTTGGGGAATATTTGTTCTAGTTCAGAGAAGAATGTCATTGGTATTTTGATCGGAATTGCACTGAATCTGTAGATTCCTTTGGGCAGTATGCTTACTTTAATATTAATTATTCCAATCCATGAACATGGTATATTCTTTCATTTATTTGTGTCCTTTTCAATTCCTTCTTCAATGTCTTAAAGTTTTCAGAGTACAGGTCTTTCACCTCCTTGATTAAATGTATTTCTATGTATTTCATTCTTTTTGATGCAATTGTAAATTGAGTGGTTTTATTAATTTCTCCTCCTGATTATTTGTTGTTACTGTATAGTAATGTGACAAATTTCTGTATATTAACTTTGTACCTTGCTACTTTACTGAATTTTTTTATTAATTCTATTAATTTTTTAATGGATTCTTTAGGATTTTGTATGTATAGTATCATGTCATCTGCAAATATTGACAGTTTTACTTTTCTTCATTTCCAATTAAGATGCTTTACATTTCTTTATCAAACTAAAAATCTTCTGCACAGCAAAGGAAACCATCAACAAAACAAAAAGACAATCTACTGAATGGGAGAATATATTCACAAATGACATATTCAATAAGGAGTTGATATCCAAAATATTATAAGAAACTCACATGACTCAATAACAACAACAAAAATAGTCTCATCAAAAAATGGGCAGAGGACATAAAAAACATTTCTCCAAAGAAGATATACAGATGGCCAACAGACAAATAAAAAGGTGCTTAACATCACTAATCATTAGGAAAATGCAAATCAAAACCTCAATGACATACTACCTCACACCAGTCAGAATGGCTATCATCGAAAAGTCAACAAATAACATGTGTTGGTGACGATGTGAAGAAAAGGGAACCCCTGTGCATTGTTGTGGGACTGCAAATTGGTGCAACCACTATGGAAAACAGTATGGAGATTTCTCAAAAAACTAAAAATAGATATACAACACAATCCAGTAATTCCACTTCTTGGTATTTATACAAAGAATATAAAAACACTAATTCAAAAGTATATATGCATACCTATGTTCATTCGCATTATTTACAATAGCCAAGATACAGAAGTAACTTAGGTGTCCATCAATAGATGGATAAAGAACATGTGGGGTGTGTGTGTGTGTGTGTGTGTGTGTGTGTAATATTATGCAGCAATAAAAAAGAATGAAATCTTTTTAAAAAATAATTTACCATTTATGACAATTTGGATGGATCTAGAGCACAACATTTTTCATCTCATGGCACACATAAACTTATTAAAATTCTGTGGCATACTAAACAATGTTATATTTTTGCCAATCTGACAAAAAATTAGGTAAAACTTTGGTTGATTTATAAAAATGATAATAATAATAGTAATTACCTACAGTTTTTGCTCCAATGTGACTTTTTAAAAAAACAGGTGCCTATACTTGTATATAAGGATTTCTGGTACCAAGAGTTAACCAATCAGACATAACTTTATTATGTGATGTGACCAATAAGTTACAACTCTACTATATGACATATATTTATGGTTCAAGACAGGGCATTCACAATGGATGGCTATTGTTGTGTTGGCTGTTGTCATTTTTTTAATTTAACAATCGAAAGGAAAAGAGGTCAGTGTCCCTAAGTAAACAATCAGGTATTGCATGTTGTAAAGATTCTCGTGGCACCAGCGTACTATGGCACACTGGTTGAAATTGCTGATCTAGAAGGTATTATGCCAAGTGAAATAAGTCAGGCAGAGAAAGACGAATACCATATGGTTGTACTTATATGTGAAATAATAAACAAACAAAACAAAACAGACATAGAAACAGAGATCAAAAGGATGTGTTCCAGAAAGGGGTGGGGTGAGGGGTGGAATAGGTAAAAAAGGTGAAGGGAGATATAGTAATAATAGTGTGAAGTTTGAACAGTGACAGATAATTACTAGAACTAATGTGGTGATTGTAAGGTATAAAAATGTAGAATCACTATATTATACATCTGAAACTAATATAACTAATATAATATTGTATACCAACAATACTTAAATTTTAAAAAAAGGAAGATCCTGAGAGGCAGAGCCCAAAAGCCCACACCAACCCAAGGCTTCAGTATTAAACTGCCTAGCTCCAGGAGACGAAGGTACCCCTAACACCCTCTGCGTACAGGAGCCTTACCAGCCAATCTAGTCTCAGGTGACCATCCCATTCACTCAATCCTCTCAGCACTTCCCACAAGAACCGGGAAAAGACAGAGAAGATAGCATTTCATCAACACGATCTAAAGCCATCTTATATAATCCCTGCTACCTGAAAATTCACAAGGTTAAAACTGCAGCAAAGCAGACAGTTACCCATGACAATAAGGTGTGACCATGTTGGTACAGATAGGGATATTAGAGATATTTTAAATTTGGGATGTTTTGTTTGTTTGTTTTTGATATTGCTGTTGTGGTTTTCTGTTTACTTTTAAAACAGCTGTCAGGGAAAGGATCTTGTCTGTTAACACAGTTCATTTCTACACAGTGGCAAAGTCAAAGGGAATTACAATGGCAGGAGACAGCACTGCAGGAAAGATCCAAATGTTACTCTTGCTTTAGTAAAAAAGAACCCTATTTGAAGTTGTTTGCCACTTATGTTCCTGGGAAAAGATAATATACATCTTAAGAAAGCTAATATATGGCCTCTTTAATGCTATCATTATGATATAGCATTGATGTAGCATTTACCATGTGTCAAGCTCTGTTAAACTTTGGGGTATGCGTCCTTTAAAAAATTGCTTTTGTTAGGGTCATCAAGAAAGGTGACCCTTCTATCTCCTGTCTTCTTACCCAGCAGCATTTTTGTTTTATGCCACGCTGTGACATTTTGGTGCTCACAGGGGTCCTGTCCTCAAAGACAAACTCTGCCCTGGGTTCACCCCTGAGGACCAAGAGCTCCCTATGTCCATAGACAAGACCCACCTTTGTAGCACTCCTGGCAGCGCTGTTGGTTAGCAGCTGCACTGTGTTCCGGTGCAGGTTGAATACATATTTTTACATACACATGTTCCCAAAGGCCAAATTTGGTGCCAGGTTTTATATGTAGGTTGCCATAATTTGTATTACATCCCTGATTTAATGAAGGTTTTCTTTAAACTTGTTAATTTAAAAAAGAAAGTATTTTTTAAAAATTGTTTTGATTCAGACCTAGGATTCGAACACAGATCTGTCTGATTTTATGGTCAATGCTCTTTAACACGAGACCATTCAACTTTTACAGTCATATTCCCAAATAATTTTCCCATTTGCTTATAATCTGTGAGCAAAAATTTTCTCCCGACTACCCTCCATTATATGCCACCACCCCACACACACAGAGAGAAACACAACTACACACCGCCAACCATTCTCTTCCTCCCCACCCAGGGAGATCATGCAATGCCTCATGTTGCTCAGAGCCCAGACTCGCTCTAATCATGAGGAGGCTTCCTTCCGCCTTCTGTTTCCTGTCTCTTTTATGGATGCTTTTCCCTTTATCCAGCCCTTAAGTGTGTTGGCTTCCTGGAATTTTATCTTTGACCCACCCTACATGTGTTCCTCCCTTCTCCTGGCTTCCACTCGCATCTCTTTGCTGACACCTCCCAGATCCTTGGCTCCCAGCAGATCTCTCTCCTGTGCTTTGGGTTCTGAATCTTCAGCTGCTTTACCTCAGTGGTTGCCTCAGTTTACTCACTGGGTTGTGAGGTCCTCAAAGATGCGCATCATGCCTTATTTACCATGAAGACTTACTCTGCAGGAAGCATTTCATATATTTTCTAATATAATGTATGAATAAGTAAGTGAATAAATAAATGGATTCAATTAATGTCTGTTGAATGAATGACAAATTAAGGTGAGAAGAAAAGAAAGACCTTCAGAGGTGTAGTCAGTGACAAGGTAGGCTTTGTCTTCTCACCTGGAACAGAATGTGCTGGACAACAGCCCAAGAATGCTGTATTCCATAAGACAAAACAGATGTGCTAGGAATTGGCATTGTCAAATACGTTTGACAAACACTAGGTTTAAAAAATTTATGCAGGATTTTTGATCCTCTAGTTCATGTGCAGTTCAAATGTCAAAAAGAATATACTTTTCAGCATTTGTTAAATGTATTTGAATACATTTCTACTTGAGTTTGTTTGTTTAATGCACCCCAGTTGTTCTGCAGATTGAGATTCTGTGGATAATTAGCTGGGAGAAATGATGTTCTAGAATATTAGATTTTGACTGGCCACTACTTACAAGAAAAAAACTGAAAAAAACAACTTCAAACCTAACCCAGTGGTAGTGTTCAGGAACTTTTGACCTCTTCTAAGAACAACTCAGTAGGTCCATGTAGAGCACTTGGACCCAAAATTGACTCTGGTCTTGACCTGGTGTGGACCACACCCTGGAGAATGGGGAGGAGACGTAGCTATGCTTTGAGGTTACATAGGTTCTCTGTCAATCAGGCCACCACTGTTAGCCCATTCGCTATGTTGAATACCACTTTTTCCTGCCTCCCCATGCAGAATGACATTGCGGTCATGAAGCCCACACACGCTGGCTCTCAACTACAACTTCTCTCTGGGGCCTTGGGGTGGGGGCAACTTCTCATGCTACAGCAGCTGCAGAAATGCTGAGTGACATCACCTCCCCCTAAGCCAAGAAGCCTCCTCAAGGTCAGGCCTGGAGCAGCCATCTTGAGACAGAAAACACACAGATAATCTACTTCTTTCCATCCTGGGGAGTGAGCTCACAACTCAGGGGAACCCGGCTCTATGTGTGTGCCAGGTGATGTCAAGATTATGTCCTGGCACTCTGACACTGCAGGTGCTTCATTTATGGGACACCACCCAGTCTATACCAGATGGCAGTGTGGAAGATAGATGTCCACCTCTAGACCTTCCCTTGCTTGAAGTTATAAGGCCTTTGGGGACAGACTCGCCCATTTTCTTGGACTGAGTTGCATGGATATTGGGCCAATCACAATGGGATAGTTACTGGATTAGGGTGGGGATGGAGAAGAGCTTCTCTAGAGAGTTCTCTACAAATAAAAATTCTTGGCAATTGCCTCTCACTTCTATCATCAGCTGTTATTCTGGGTCAGGGAAAATCCTGCATTATTGGTCATATATGGAGATACAGTGGAAGAGTTAAGGGAACGCAGATTGGCTCACTGAAAGATGAGCAGAGCTATGTAGAAGGGGAGAGAAACCCCCACAGAATTTGGACAATCTGACACCTAATCTGGGCTCCCCCATGCCCATCCCTGATTTTCCCAAAGCCAAGAGGCAAAGAAAGTTTAAAATCAGCCTATATTTTAGTTCCATGAAAAATGAGCTTTTCTCTTGTTGTTGTTCAATTGCTGATACCTTTGGCCTGACTATACCTGCTTTCTCATCACAGATAGGAAATAGGCATGAATAGGACCAATGTGTCTCTGAACCCCGTAGAAGAAAGGGTTCTAGTTTGATGCCCATGTTTTAATTAGCTGTGATTTCCTCATTTGAATATTTTAAGGCTAAGCCTTTTCTAAGTCAAGAGATGTGTGTTTATCTACCTGATGAGATGAGGTCTCAGGAATCTCCAAGTGGGTACCACAGAAAGATATACCCTTCAAAGGAGAAGTCCCTTCAAGCTTTGAATGCCAGCACCTAATCCAATGACTGAGGTGGCTTGTTAAGGAAAGGAAGGAGACATGGAAAGCAGGGAGAGAAAGTAGGGGGAGGGAGGGAGGGAGGGAGGGAGGGAGGGAGGGAGGGAGGGAGGGAGGGAGGGAGGGAGGGAGGAGGGAGGGAGGAGGAGGGGAGGAGAGAGAAGGAGAGAGGGAAGGGAGGAGGAGCCTTGGGTCAGCTAGGAGCCCATTGGATTTTATAAAAAAAAAAGTCACGGCAATAATGAAACCTGGTTCTTCTAATAATAAAAGGGAATGAAAAAGTCTTTCCTGCTTCCCCCCTGATTTGTGTCCTGCCCCAGTCAGCCTCAAAACTGAGGAGAACTGGGCAGCCACCTGGGCTGCAGCCTGCAGTCCCCATGGTCTGTGTGTCTAGGGCTACACGCCAAGGGTGGCTGCTCTGAGGGCCCCCGCAGGGTCTGCTGTGGGTGTTCAGATCACTTCTGCTGCTGCTCAGGAATGGCTCTCAGGAAGTTGGTTCATTCCAAGGTCAATCTTTTCAGAAGTTCATGAACAATCCTCAGAAGAATGGAGGGGACCCAAGGTTTGAATCCTGACTCCAAAACCTAGATGCCACAAATTTACTTTTCCTCCTGGAGCTTAGCATGTCCTTCAGGAAACTGCAGAGGAAGGTGACCTCCTAGCAATGGTTTCTGCACATGTGGAACTAGTCCCTTCGTAGCACACAAATTTCTTTGCTAGCATAGAGGAAAATGCCTGACCTGAACACAAAAGCTATTTCTACCTGTTGTCAACTCTGCTAATGACAGAACTGGGAAGGGCTGGGTGAGAGTCTGAATGCCTCCTCTTCAGCCTAAATGGCGCCAGCATTGCTTCATCTGTACCCACCGTCTTCACCTGTATCCATCACGCTCAGCCCTCCACCAGCTCACCTGTGATGCAGTCGTCCCTAAGAAAGGTCAGCCCATGGCCTTCTCTCATGAAGACTCCAGGTTTCCCTTACACTTTTCACAACCCAAGCAGAACAAACCAGCTCCATTCCCAGGAATTCATTCAGCTCCTGACTTGAAAGGAAACTTGAGCAACCACTGTTGCAATGGAGTAGGGCACACACTATGCAGTCAGAGGGCCAAAGTCTGCACTGACTTTCTGGTGACCTTGGAAAATACCAGCTCTGCACTTACTAACTGGTGACCTTGGGAAAGTAACTTAACCTCTCTGAGATTCAGCCTCCCCATGTTTGAAGTAGTGATCACAATAACAACGTTGTTATGAAGATCAAATCGTTTCATCTCTTTGAGAGTAGACTATTTTATCCAACATTGTTTACCCTGCAGTAAGCACTGAGTAAATATTTACTGAATACATGAAAATGCCTTGCAGTTCGCACTTGGAAGGCTGCAGTCAGTGGCTAGTATTATCTTCCTCATCATTATTTTCTGCCTCTCCTCAAAGGAGGAGCTTATTTTGGCCGTTGTATCAGTCAGGGTCTGGCAGGAAACAGATGGTGCATTCCAGTTGAGGAGAGCTTCATGAAGGAACGTTCGGAGCAGTGGGGCAGGATTAAGGGAACCAGCAGGGAATGGTTAAACACCTCAGAACTAACAACAAAAAGAAGATGTCACCTCCCCTAGACCTGAAGGGTCAAGGAGGGCAGCTGCTACAGGAACCCTGAAAGAGAGCCATAACTAGAGGGCAGCTCCAGAGAAGCTAAATCCTTCAGTGGAGGAGTGGGGCTTGGAGGAAGGGGGAGAATGAAAACCATGCCCATTCTCTCCCCCATCCACAGATCTCCTGCTGATGCCTCCCAATGGCCAAGCCCAATGCTCCTTGATGAGGTCCATGTGGGTCAGCTTCCACAGAGCCAACTGGGAAAGGGTAGGGCTATATCTGATGGTGTAAATGGAGAAAACCCAGGACAGCCATGAACTCTCCAAAGGGTTATGTCCATAGCCATCTTTCTAATCTACATATGTTCACAGCCGATTTATACTACAAAAGACAAGGCCCTTTCCAAAAAACTGAGGCCGATAGGAGAGTTTGAAATTCTTGAATTTCTTCCTTTTGGGGGAATCTAAATATCTGGGGCCCAGGTGTTCTGTGGAGTTGATTCCACAGCTATCTCACACCTTTGCTATCTGTCTTTCCTCATACTGTAAATTTCTACATGTAAAGTCCAGCAAAGGTTACATGCACTTGCTGTTCTTTGAGAAAAGTGAAGGGTGAATCCAGACGTGAATAAGCTATAAGTACATTTTTTAAATGTTTGCAATACTTGAGTAATTTTTTAATAAATTAACTCAATTACTATCTGTAATATTTCAAAACTACCCACATTTGCATATTATCTTTGTACTGCATATTGTAATTGTAAAAAGACTGAAACATATTCTAGAATTAAGGAAGTAAATTAGTTTGCTTTTGGAGTGCTGGTATATCTGTGGCAGGGACAAGCCTGTGAGCCAGCAGGCCTTTCCCAATGCTGCTGTTAGGTAGGTGGACATCCTGCTAACTGGCATCCAGCCCCACTGTCCAACAGCTGCCAGGGGGCCCAAGGCCTTCTCTGGACGTGAAACACAGTGCTGACATCTGCACACACAGCTTCATCTGCTGAGTATATACAATGACACATACAGTAAGACGATAACCATATTAAAATGCTAGTACCCCGCAGTGAGACTTGGTCAGTTCTTCATAGACCCTGCTTCAGTCTGGTCATGTGGCCCGAGGAAAATAGCAGTGTTTAGAAATGAAAAGTGGCAATGAGGTCATAAGGATAACCAAGAATTATACAGCATTAATCTTGTTCTAGAGACTCCACTAAGTGCTTCACATAAGTTATCTCAACCGCCCTAAGAAGCATGTGTTATAGATCTTATTTTATAGATGTGAGAAACAAATCCAAGTGATGTTGTTACTCGCCCAAGATAACAAAGTTGGTGGGTGGGAGAGCTGGGATTGGAATTTCAGTAATCTAACTCCGGATGGTACTGTCAACCGTTTGGCAATTCTGCCTTAAACACTCATGAGGGAGAAATGGAAGAGATGCACTTTTCAAGTGGAGTGACTTTCTTCAAAGAGTGAGATGAGTGGATTTTTTCCTTGACTTTTCCACTCTTCCCCTGATTTTATTTAGGAATCAATAGTACATTAATTTTATAATTAAAAATATAAACTTTATGTCAAAAGAAGTATGAGGGGGTTGGTTGGTTCTATATGGAAGGAGGAGCACCGTGTGCCCATTTCTCCCTCAGGTTACTACTACAAACCCTGTGCAGACTAGAGGCCAGAAAGCCCTCACATGTATGACCATTTGATTTTCAACAAATGTGCCATGGCAAATCACTGGGGGAAGGGTAGTTTTTCTAACAAGTGGTACTGGATCGATTAGATATCCATGTGGGGGAAAAAATAAAGATTAATCCTTAGTTCTCACCATACACAAAATGCAACTTGAAATAGATCACAAACTTCTTTGTAAAACCTAAAATCATAAAACTTTTGAAAGGTGAAAGAGAAAAGCTTTGTGATCTTGGGGTAGGCTAGGTTTTTTCTGATAGAAAATGAATAGAGACCCTTCAAAAAATGTTTTCAGGTCAGTGCCACTTCATCAAAATTAAAAACTTTTATTCTTTGAAAAACATTAAGAATGCATACAGGGAAGCCACTCTCTGGGAGAAAATATTCAAAGTACTTGTGCCCAGAATCTATAAAGGACTCTTACAACTCAACAAAAACAAGAAAAAAAGAACTTTCCTTAGTGGGCAAAAAAATTGGACACGTCAAAAGAGAGGAAACATGTAGGGCCAAAAGACATAAAAAAAATGTTCAGCATCATTCATTAATCATCAGTTAATAGTGAATTAAAACCACAATAAAATATCACTACATGTAAACTAGAATGGTTTCAATTAAAAAGACTGACCATACCAAGTATTGGTGAGATGCAGAATAACTGGAATGCTCATAAACTACTGGTGGAGATATAAAATAATACAAATTTTTTGGAAAAGTTTGGCAGTTTTTTTCAAAGGTTAAACATAAACCTACAGTACAACCCAGCTATTTTTTCCACATCTAGGTATTTACACAAAATAAATGAAACCGTAAGTCCACATGAAGACTTATATATGAATATTTGTAGAAGCTTTATGTGTAATGACCAAAAACTGGAAACAACCCAAATGTCCATCAACAGGTGGGACTAGATAAACAGATTGTGGTATATCTATCCAATGAAATACTACTCAGCAATAAAATGCATCAAAATATTGATACATACAATAGGAAGGATGAATCTCAAAATCATTATACTGTGTAAAGGAAGACAAACTCCCCTCAAAAAAGAATATATACATACATATTATTTCATTCATATAGAATTCTAGAAAATGCAAACTGATATGCATTGACAAAAAGTACATTAGTGGTTGCCTGGAAATGAGGGTAGAGGGAGGCAGGGATGGCCAAGGGCCATGAGGAAGCTTTGTGAGTAATGGAAATGTTTGTTGTCTTGACTATAGTGATGGTTGCATGAGTATAGTTCACCCTTGAACAACACGGGTGTGAACTGCATGGGTCCACTTATACCTGCTTTTTTTTTCCAATAAATTCTATAAATGTATTTTCTTAACATTTTTTTTTT
This sequence comes from Miniopterus schreibersii, assembly GCF_964146895.1. Classification (NCBI taxonomy): domain Eukaryota; kingdom Metazoa; phylum Chordata; class Mammalia; order Chiroptera; family Miniopteridae; genus Miniopterus; species Miniopterus schreibersii. The sequence goes on from NC_138101.1 coordinate 142,100,136, forward strand.
CCAGCTGAAGAAACAACAGCCTGTCCCAGAACCAGAGAAAATAATCATTGGGTAGGAATCTCCCTAGTCATGAGGATACTTGTGCCGTACTTGGTTTTCATCATAGGCTGACTCTAGGACCCTCATGTGAGAGGAAACTTCACTGTATCCTTTTTGATTTTCAGAATAATCCCAAGAAGTGGCTGGGGCAAGTATTATTATCCACATTTGACAGATGAGGAAACGGAGCCTGAATGAGATTGTGACTTGCTAGTTACACAGCTAAAAGGGGCAGTCTCATTTCAAGAAACCGCGTTCAGACAGCATGTCTAGGGCTCCTTAAACCATATCACCGCCTCCACATGTTGCCATTCTGCTTATCAGACAACAGCATTACTTATGGCCTGGATTTGCCCTGACTCTGGAGGAGAATTCTCACAGCAACTCAATTAGTTTCACAATGTGAGCAGAAGCTCCTGTGAATAACTCCTGACTCTTCCTTAATTTTGTCTCCCCTCTTAAGAAGGAAACTACGTTAAGCCAAACAAGGTAGCCTGGTGACTCTTACCTGCCAATCATAATCAAAATTTACTTTAATTCACAGCCAAGCTGTCAGTTATTCCAGCTTTGTGAAGAAGGGACACAGATGAGGCCAAGTTACAATGATGTAACTCCACAAACTCAGAGGAGCCAGCATCCTGGGCAAGCCCCCAATTTACTCAGAGGCAAGGGGAAGGGTCTGGTATTTACCTAAAATTACCATATGCCAGGAACTCCCCAGTCATCAATATACATTTTGTCACCTGTATGCGTTCTAGCTGCAGCCCTTCGTAAGGACTGATGGATTTCAACTAGAACATGGAGAATTACCTTTCTTTTAAGGATCTTAGGAAAAGCCCTTCCGCATGGGGAGGTGGAAAAGACCGATAAAATTACCTATAAGGATAATTCATACTCTAAAAGTCTAAAAACAAACTGTCCCCTATCCATTAACCAACACATGGGCTGCCACTAAAAATCATTTTGCACACAATGGCAAAGGTGACAGGGATTCTGAGTGCTTCTCAAATCTCCAGTGACGGGGCCTCAGCACCAAACAAACTCAAGTTTAACAAGTGCCACTGTCCCAGGTGTGACAACTAGGAAAGAAACCATCCCATGTCTGACCCGTATGAGAAGCTGAGACTGGTTCCCCCAGTTAGGAGGCATACACTGAAGGGGAGGGAGAATGTGCCCTGAGAGTTAGTTATATTTCCAATAAGGCCATGTTTCCTGCTCTAAATGAGTTTCCAGTCTGAAGAAAACACAGGAGTTTAGCATGGCCGGCTCACACTCATAGCTTCACAAATTTGGTAGCAATCTCCATTACCCTGAGCTGAGACTGAAGAGTTTCCCTGAGCTCCGATATTTGGGGCTATAATGCTTTTGCTCACTCATTCGCTCACTTGCTGCAGCATAGAGAGAGGCTGCCGGGATCAGGGGCGATCACAGAGCTCTCCTAGGTCGGGGCTCAGAAACAGGATGAGATGTGATGACTAAGAGAGGTGCACTGCACAGAAGGCTAATAATGTTCCCTGTCTGCTCGAACACGTGGGCAATTTGTTTACTGTCTTGTCCAATAGGCCCCAGGCCTGAGGCTTGGCTTGTGTGTTTCATTTGGTTGCAGCATTGTCTTTTTAAATCAAGGATCATTCTGCCTGTACCTCCAAGTTCTTCTTTTCTGGCCCAGTAGCAAACCAGGACCAATAACAAACAGGCCGTTAAGGCTCTGAGATAAAGGAATGTCAGGAAGGTAAACAAATTTGCTCTCTCCTGTCGTGTTCCTTTCCTTAAGGAAAGAAAGTAAGAGAAGAAGACTGAGAACTAAACACAGAAAATTTCCAACACTTATCTGGCCAGCTCCTGCCAAGGATCGCCGGCTTAAAAAACACTCTTCAGGCCTGAGTTTGGGACAGCTTGTGTGCAGCCCTGATCCATGCAAAGCTGCCATTGCCTTTTTTCAGCTGTTTTCCAGCTGCCTAAAGGGGCAGGGAGTAAAAAGCAAAATACTCTGTGGCCTTGGCCAGGTGGGAGAAGCAGAGAGAAAGAGCAGTATTCTTTCTTTCCCAAATTTGTTTTGGAAAGAAAAAAAGGAAGCCTTTTCCTCAGGCAGAGGCTGCTGGGTTTCTCACAGTGCCATGGGTACAGAATCTCTGGAGATGGCTCTGCATAGGGGCAATTGGCACCAGGTTTGAATTACTGAAGGCCATGCATCCCAAGACCTCCAGCCTTGATGGAAGTAGTTCAAGGTCAGCTTCATTTTACCAAATGCACTGTATTCACCAAAGCCTAAAGCATCCAATGTGTAGATGGAGAAAGTGAGGCACAAACACAGCTCAGTGTTCTTCTGGTGTCAATCCTAGAGCCAAGACAAGACTCCATGCCTCCGAGGCTGCCAAAACAGGCTAACTCTCAGCATCCTGTCCCAGAAACAAACTGAGGGTGAAATATTTTATACAGGACCTCTCAGTATTTGTGAGGTAAACTATTCATGATCCATTCCCATGACCCATTTTTAGTCATTTGTTAAGGCAAGGATTTTAATCCTGCTCCCTGCTCAGGTGTATATCAAAAATGGGCTCTAGGCCGACAATGTGATTGTCTCACCAAGAGCAGCCTCATCTTGGCACAGCTTTGCTAGTCTCCTTTCATCATTACCTGGTAAATCAGTCTGTAAATGTGGCAGTCAGGGCCTCATGAGTGTTGAAAAGCTGCTGGGTCAAATACTTTCATTAGGTTTCATTATATTCCAATTAGGAGTTCACGGCTTCCTCATGTCTGGGTCTGGACTAGACTGTTTTGCCACTTAGAAGGTAGGAGGGCCAGCAGGTATCTCTCTGCAGCACCTCTTACCAGCTACCAGCCAATCAGCAGCAGTCAGAGCTCTGGCCCCGTGTCCTCCTGTCACCAGTGGACAGGGGCGATGAGCAGTTGTCTGCTCCATGGCACCACTGTCCTTTGTCTAAGTTTCATCCATCTGATGTCTCACAATACTCATTTAAAATAAGGTACGGTAGTTAGGTTATCAAACAAGACTGGTGACTGAACTCAAGACTTGTGTATATGTATATGTATATGTATATGTATATGTATATGTATATGTATATGTATATGTGTGTGTGTTTCGTCAATTTAATTTAGATCTCTAATGTCTTGAGAAAAAAAGATATTTTTTTGTAATACAATTTGCATTGGATTGTCAAAGTATTATTTATAAGTTTATGCTATCAATACATTTATTTCTGAGACCCTGAGCCCTGAATACCTGGAAAACTTGGCCTCCCTTGGAAAACACCACCGTAGGGACTCAGTGCTCAGTTTGTCTTGTAAGAAAATGCCTTCATTTGATGAGATTATTTCAGTTGTGACTGGTCACAGTGGTGGGGAAAAAAAAGAGAGATGAGTTTACTGCCTTTGAAGGAATAGCATCTCTTGCTGAGTTAAAAAAAATAGTTTTTCAGCAAAATATCTGCTGTTCCAAATTCTTTTAAATGAGTTCAATATTCACCTCCATGTCTGTTTCCAACGCCTAAAGGAAAAGACATTTTGGTTCATGGGCCAGTGAATGTGACAGCGTAAATGCTAAGTCAGGAAGAAAGAAGTTTTAATCTGTAATAGTGTCAACAATGAATAAATAAATTTAAAGAAATTTTATTTTAGAAGGTGCAGTGCCCAATTTTTTAAGTTTTTAATTAATGCTTACACGTTTGAAAGCAAGAAATGGGCCGGCAGTATGACTCCAGAGCCCACACGCATAACCATTCCACCCAGAACCTGCTCGTCACAAGTCAGGTTGCTCTTTAAAAGTTTGTACCAGTCCCACCCTGGCCAGCGTGGCTCAGTGGTTAGAGCATTGGCCTATAAACCAGAAAGTCACTGGTTTGATTCCCAGTCAAGGGTATGTAACTGGGTTGTAGGTTCGATCCCCACCCCTGGTGGGGGCACGTGTGGGAGGCAACCAATTGATGTGTCTCTCTCACATTGATGTTTCTCTCCCCCCTCCCCTCTCCCTTCCCCCTACCCTTTACCTCCCTCCTCCCTTCCACTCTCTCTAAAAATCAATGGAAAAAATATCCTCACTCCTGGGGTGAGGATTTTTTTAGAAAGTTAGTACCTGTCCCTATTTACACTTCTTCATCAAAGAAGATGACTGTATCAGATAATCAACAACAATAAATAATGACTGTGCTCCCATGTCTGCAGGACCTGTGCTACACTCTGGGACGTGAAGGTAAAAAGAAGGCCTGAGGGCCTGACAGCAATAGCTGTCCAAACAGACAACCTGCAGTGTGAGGCAGCCTAGGCCAAGGGCACATACATGGCAGGGGCAGAGATCCTCCAAGGAGGCTGAGGTCTCCGGTAGGCCATTTGGAGGAAGCTGTGTGCCCTTAAAGAAGAGAGAGAGGCACTGACAAAGGACAGCACAGCAAAGGGGACTCATGTTTGGGGCACTGGCTTGACAATTTGAACAAAGGCAGCTGTTGGAACACATGCAGTGGACTGAGGAAGGAAAGCAGACCACTAAGCCGGGTGAAAGTGTTTGCAAAGGACAGACCTGGGAGGTAAAATCAAAAGGCAAGTGAAGGCACAGCCTACAGAAGTGGTAAAAGCCAGGCTTGTGTGCAACAAGTATAAACCAGATGCTACTTCATTAAACTTTCATCAACCTCCTATCAGCATTAATTCAGGAAATCTTAGTGAGCTGTTTCATTTCTTTGGGTTTTTTTTTTTTCCCCTCTCTGGTGTTTTTACTGCCCATGGGCTTTAGCTTAAGGCCCCTAAAATTTGAGCTTGATAACATCAGCAATAAGAAAAAAAACCAGAAGGGATTACAGGTTGTGTGGCCTCCACTGAAGAATAGAATAGGAATTCCAAAGCCTTAATCACATGATTAAGCAGCAACACAGCTCCCAGAAACAGGTCAATAAAAGAAACAGTAACTGAATACTTCTCTCAACCACGTGAGGCACTGATCCAAGTCTGACTCCATGTTGAGTTGGTGTTTTTCCTGACAGTCTGCTTTTTCAAACTGGTCACTTTATTCTGATCCTGAGAAAAATATCTGGTGGATTAGGCATCTCCCTTTTTTGGTGTGAAAATAGCTTACTTATATCCCCAGAGAATTTTATAAGTCACCAAGTGCTTAGGTGTGTCCCATTCGATCAGCACTACCGTCTCACAGGGCAGGTGACCTGTCAGGCTTGGGTCTCAACCCCCCCAGTCCTATGGGGACTGTGCAAAGTCTTGATCAAAATCCCACCCTTTTCTCTACACATCCTATTGCTTAATATTTTGCCATTAATTTCTTTAAACTTTGAGAGCTTTGTCGTTTTTTCCAGACCACTTTTTATACCATACCTACCCCAAGGAAGAAAATTTTACACCTTGTTTTCTGTGACTACCAACTGGTCAGAGCCAATGTTCACTAGTCTAAATGTTGTCTTTTAAATCCTTCACAACACCCCTAGGATACAGGAACTGGTATCCAGATTTGACAGCTGTGAAATCAGGTTTAGAGGGATCAAGCATTTTGACCAAGCTCAAATTAAGTAGTAATCGACAAAGTGGGGATTCCAAAGCCTGCAATTTCACTAGCAGAAAACTGCCCCAACAGAGGTGGGAAATAGTGAAGCAATGACTTTCAAGGCATGATTCTGGCTCCCCGCCTCAGAATCAGAGGATTCTTGTGAGAATTTCCAGCTTCTTGGTCCAGTACTTCTGAAGATGAAAGGCAGGCCAGGACATCTCCATCCTCACAGTCTCTCCAGAAGAGTTTGCCAGTACTAAGATCTGGGACATACTGGCAGGAGGCAAGGTCAGGGGATGGTATTGCTTTACCCAAAGAACCTGGGGGCAAACACATGGGAGTAGTGGGGAGAAATGTAGGCTAGGGCCATGGGCTGGGGGACTCTGAGTGAAGAGAGAAAGGTATTAGAAAGAGGTAGCCTCAAGGTTTTCATGTGTGTTAGAAAGAGACTACGTTTGGTTCAGGAAAAAAATCACTAAATTGGAAGGGAATTGACCTGTCAATCAATAAACTCAGCTGCCTCACCTCACTTCTGAAGAGGAAGGAGACCCGACTTGGAAGGCAAGTCTGGGTCCTGTTCCCAGTTCGGCCTCTAACTTACCCTGTGACCCCCGGGTAAACCATTCACCTCTGGGACCCCATTGCATCATCAGTAAAGCCAAGCAGTTGGGCCACATGATTGCTGACATGTCATCTGATGCCAAATATATTTTCCTGAGTTTCCCAGTTCTTCTTTCAGCTTGAAAGTCTCTAGCAATGGTTTTAGCTATACTTTCTCCTCCAGCAAGATTCATCAGGAATGTTGTGAAAGGCTCAGAGGCCACAGAAATACTATGAAGAAAAGTAGCTTAAGCCCAGATCTGGGTGGAGAGAGCTGGGCTCCAGCAGAATGAGGCCACCTTGGATGGCTGGATGCGGCTGCAGTCATCACATCCGAGGGCACCCAGCATCTGGCAGCCATCCTTGGGGGAGAACTTCCAAAGTCTGTATTTCAATAATGCCCTGACTTTGATAAAGCCCATAGCACCTGCTATAATAGACAGCAATGTGTGTCACGCTGTCACTAGGTGTCCCTTTGGGTGGCTGCAGAAAGCTGGAGCAGCTTTCCTTTGGACATAGGGGCAGTCAGAGGACTGGGGCCTATGGTCCTTCCAGTCTGGTTTAAACATGGGAGAGGCCTGAGCTGATCAGGGTGGAACCTGGATTGAATGGAAATGCACCACAAGCCAAAACAGTGATTAATCATTTTCACTTCACGGAGAGGCCTGGAACCATACCTCCTCCTTGGATTGGAAGGGAAATTTCCTTCCTAGTCCCTCCTGAATTACCCTGTTGAACACATATGAAAGGCATCGATCTCTAGCCAATCTCAATGCTCAGAGTCGCCAAGGAGGTTTCACAATCCAGCATCCAGAGCACCCAGTACTTACAGAAGGGCCGACTACTGGAATTTGGAGGACGACTCCACTCACTCAGGGTAAAAAGTCAGTTCTTCCTATATTAATTTGCCAAGACTTCATAACAAAGTACCACAAACTGGGCAGCTTACAAAGCTGCAATTTATCACCTCACAGTTCTGGAAGTTAGAGTCCGAGATCAAGGTGTGGGCAGGTTTGGTTCCTTCCGAGGCTGTGAGGGAGGAGCTGCTCCAGGCCTCTCTCCGTGACTTGTAGATGGCTGCTTTCTCTGTGTCTCTACATCCCTCTATATGTGTCTCTGTGTTCACATTTCCCACTCTTCAACCCTTTTCGTAAGGATGCCAATCCTATTGGATTGGGGCCATGTCAGTGGCTCTGTTTTAACTTGATTACCTGTGTAAAGACCTAGTCTCCAAACTAGGTCATGTTCTGAGGTGCTGGGGGTTAGGACTCCCAAATATATTTTTCTTTGGAGGGACACAAGTAAACCCATAACACCTGTCTTTTTAAAAATAGCTTCATGGATCCAAAGGATTTTAATGTCTTTTCATGGACGTAGCACAGGAGTGGGGGTAGGGGGCTGAGGGAAGGGATTAAATCAGAGAGAGTACAATAGGCTCCAGAAAAGTCCAGTTGAGGGGAGAAGGTCCTGTGTAACTCACTGAGAGAATGGGAAGGCGCTGGGTTCCCAACAGAGTGTGATTTAGCAAATAGCTGGGCCAATGGGCTTCATTAGTGAATGGCCCTGAAATTCTAGGAGGGCAGCTGTGATGAGCAGGCTCTGCACAGGGACCCAGGGACAAGACCCCCTACCACCCGGCACCACACATGCTCCTGACGTCCCCTCTTCATCCCTGTGAGGCCCCACCACCCCCTCCTTGGAGAGAAGAAAAGATCGGAGTAGAAATCTGAAAGACTGAAAATTGACCCAAAACAAACGTTTCCCCAAAGGTAAATGCTTTAACCTGAAAGAGACTTTTCAACCAAAAGAGTCTCTGATGCTTTAATTGGAAGTTGAAACACTAGCAAAGTGTTTTCTTTTCTGCCCATCTGGGTGAGGGTGCTGGCAAGATTAAATTCATTACAGAGAATTAGAAATTACCTTTTGTTTGCATCAACAATTAAGATAAAATAGTCAACCCCATTCCTACTACAGAGGGAAAGGAGTCAGAGAAACCAAGTGAGAAAATGCTGTGGGTGAGCAGTGGAAATCTAACCCTTGCGCAGAAGAGGGGATGAAATAAAAAATGAGAAGAACACCCTTGATTGCTGGATGAGTGTTTGGGGACTGGGAACATCTGCACAGATGTTAAACTGCATTTTGATGTTTGTAAGTAGATACCTTCACTATTGCCAAAACCTCCCCTACATAATGTCTCAATTATGTGGCCATGACAATACTGGCTGATCTCCCCATTCCCATCCCTCTCCTAAGCACTCTCCTGTGAAGCCTCAAGTCCACTGTGGATTTCCATCTTAGCCTCCCCTCCTACCTCTGGATTTTAGCCATTCCCCTTTCATCTGTGCACTCTTCTGTGAGCACAATCCTAAGGCACTCAAAAACAACCACATATTAAAAGCTTTCTCCAAATGACAGCCCATTGTTCAGGAAGGGAGCTTTCTATCAAGAAGAGAGCTAAGCAGGCAACAGCTTTTGGTGAAGTGATATTATCAGGATTTGATGGTGGAGCTCATGCCAAATTTCAGCAGAACCCCACAGGCCTGAAGCAACTACGTATTTGCCTTGGCACCAGTGTCCTCCAGCCACAGAGCACCATTTATGGAAAAGCAAATAGAAGCCAGTGGACAAGTGAGCCAGGAGAGCAAGGAGGCAGCTGTGGGTCTCTGAGCTGGGCACTAAAGACAGTGCCCAAGGGCACTTACCTCCATGGACACTCACCTCCGTGGGCCTCACCTCCATGGGCCTCACCTCCAAGGGCACTCACCTCCATGGGACTCACCTCCATGGGTACTCACCTCCATGGGTACTCACCTCCTGGGCACTCACCTTCACGGGACTCACCTCCATGGGTACTCACCTCCAAGGCAATATAGCACAACAAACACCAACTTTCTACCTTGTTTATGCCTGATATTTTCTCTCCCATTTAACTGAAGGCTGAAAACAACCCTTACCTGGTTCTGTGTCTGAGTTGTTGTTTATGGCTTGTGCGTTTGGGCCTTCCCTATTTAGAGATGTGGAACTTGTGACTGACAGCCCCATAGTCCCTGCCTGTCACTCCTGCCTCCTCCTCCGAGTACTCCTTCTCCCTTCAAACAAGGTTCAGTGTCAGGCTGGCAGGGCTCCTGTGGCAATGACTGTCGCGGTCCGCAGCTGTGGAATCCTCTGCTCCCTGCCAAAGCCCACCTGAGCTCTGTGGTAAAGAGTTGGGGCCTGAGGGGCAGGAAGATGCCTCTGCAGAGTGCATGTCTAGCCCACTACCACCACCTTCACCAAGGAAGGCAGGGAAGAATGGAGGGAAGGAGTGGGGAGGAAACAGGAATAACAGAGGGCTGGAGGACCAGAGGAGAGAAACCCAAGAAGAAGGGGCCTGAGGACAGTTTGCAGACTTCACACTTGTGCCCAGGGACAGCCTAGCCTCCAACATTGACTCTCAGTGTGAATACTGTTGTATTTATCTGTCTCCCTTCTAGCCCAGAGGAGCAACTCACAGGAGGGGACTTGCTCATCTCTGGATATCCACGGCCTAGCGCTGTGGTCAATATGTGTCCCCACTGCCCTGGGGAGCAGACACATCACATGGCCCTTCATATGATAAATGTGCTCTCGGGGTCCAACCAGCCAGCTCAGATGCTTCTGGGGCTCCATGGCAGACATGACCCTCTCCAGCCCACCACATCCACCACCTGTCATGAACTTCTCTCTGACTGGAAGTGAAAGCACAGTCCTGCAATGAGAGACAGGTCTTCTCAGAGGTTTGCATGTGCAGAGGGCTCTCTCTGAGCCACTGTCCCACAGCCTCTTTCATAGAGAAGTATGGAGACCAAAGCCACTCTTTGCTTTCCAGGAGGACATTCTTCCGAATCTTGCATCTCCCATTAATTAACAAGAGGGCTATTAGGTCCTACAAATGTAAAGATTGGGCAGGCTATTTCAGGATTATAGAAAATAAATTAAACTTGTTAAGGAGGAGCAGGTTCCTACAGAAATGTGACTCCTGCCTCCCTATGAGACGATCCTGGACCCCCACCCCTGCAAGGGCCTCATAGCCCTTGGGGTCACTCTCTGCTGTGAACTAAGCTCCATCCACATGGCAGCCACACCAGGACACCACAACCCAGGGACTCAGGGGCAGCCATGCAGGGAGCCCACTGGTTCTTAGCAGTCCTGGGCCCAGCGCTGGTGGGCTCTGTGACTGAGACCACACCCGCTGAGGGACCCTAGTATTCTCATCTGCAATGAACGGGCTGGGTTGAATCTATCATTCCAGGGCCTTCCAATGCTGACGTCCTAAGACTATAATGCTAAAGGAGTAGATTTGTCATCATCAATCAGCTTTCTTCAAGGTTTCTACTGAATAGGCCTTTGTGTTTTATGTTCTAGGCCCTGGAAGATCCAGACCTCAGCAGCAGCAGGGGCATCTTTTCTTCTCTCCTCTCCTCTTTCTCCCCTCTTTTCCTTTCCTCTCCCCTCATCTTCCTTCTCTTTCATTTGGGGCCTACCCTTCCTTCAGGGCCCAGGAGAGGGCCTGAGTCACCCCTCTCCTGGGCCCTGAAACCCTCACAGTTCTTTCTACCTTTGCTTCTCCTTTGTCACTTAGCAGCAAGCCCCTCAGCTTACTGTTAATGAATGACCCTTAGCACCTTGCTGCTCAAGTTGTGGTCCCCAGACCAGCAGCCTCAGCATAACCTTGAAGTTTGTTACAAATACAGGCTCCTCTGCAGACCTACTGAATCAGAATCTACATTTCAGCAAGGCCCCCAGGTGATGTTACAAACAGCAACCTTTGAGAGCACTGCTTTACCAGACATGTTGTCAAACTGGGTATAAATGGAATCACCTGGGGAATTTTAACACCTAATGACACCCAAGTCCCACCTCTCATAATTCTAATGTAATCGGTGTGGGGTATAATGTAGGCACTGAGGGTTTTGAGGGCTCCTCAGGTGATTCTAACAGGAAGCCACTGCTTCAGCATATCTCCAATTGGATCTCTATTCATTCAATGTCCAGTAACTGAGCAAAACAATAATTAGCTCTCTTTAGGTTATAAATGGATTTTAAATCAATGTTCAGTGCTGAAAATTCTAATGAGTCCCAAGTTTATATCATATCATCCATGAAGCTGGCAGGTCTAGGGAAGGAGGCAGCAGCCACGAGTCCAGCCCAGAAACCGAAAGCTTTTCAACCACAGCCTAGAAGCCCCTTAGAGGGCAGAGCAAGGACCCGTCATTTAATAGCTGGACAAGGACAGATGAATTTTAGGGACAAATCAGGCAGATGACTGGCCTGAAGGCTCATTGTTGTTCCTGGTTAAAGATCTATAACTCCTCACAGCAGGCTCTGAGCTCTTTTCCTCCCTTTGGATCAAGGCCCAGTGGGTGAAGCCTTAATGAACACCCTAATACCAACAAGCTCTAATCACATGAGCACAGTCCAACCTGGGCCGTGTCCAAGAATGACAACACTGACTGGCAAGAGGCAGAGGTAGACAGATGCCATCGATGGAGGAATAAACCTGGGGAAACTGGCCAGAGGGACTCTGCTTACGTCACAGAAAAGTCAAGGAGGAGGACAGGAAGTCCCAGGGCAGGGCTTTCTGAATGTGAGACATTACTGGGCCAAAGGATTCCTCTCATTTCCCAAGGAATAGGTTGCCTCACTAGGTCTTCCCACATTATTGGACTTCAGTAAGCTTAATCCTTTATATGGAAAACTGGCTTTCACTGCAATCTGAATTGTTTAATTTATTTATAGAGAATTTGACAGCCCCAAAATTGATATCTGAAGGAAATGGTACAATATGTCCATAGTAATCTTTTTTAAAAATACAGATACTCATCTACCAGGTACTCTTGGGTAAAAGAAGAGGCAATGCCACAGGGCCGCTGTGTGATCTTAGGTAAGTCACCTCCCTAATCTGGGCTTCAGTTTCCCCATATGTAAGCCAGAAGGACTCAGCTGGGTGATTTCTAACTTCCTATTTACACATTCTACATCCTATCTAAAGGCCAAGGCTTTCATTTCAAAGCCTTGCAATACCTGTCATAATCCCAGAGTTTGATGACACAGTTCCTCACTGTTGGAGCTTGGTCCATGTTCCCACCAATGAGGAATGTGTAGAAAGTTCCAGAGACGCTATAAAAGGAGATGATACAGGCAGGATGGGGCACTGTCTGCCCTGACCAGAGGTTTTTGTGGCTCTTACCTTACTCCATTTCATTAAACAGCAAAGGTGAATGAACTCTTTGAGCCCACTCCATCAGCTGTTACCTCCACCTCTCCACCAAAATCGCCCTCTTTAAGGTCACTAAAAACCTCACATTGTTAGAACCAGTGGGAGGGCTTATCTCCCCCTTACTACACCTGTCAGCATCATTCTTCCCTCATCCTTGCTCTCCTTTCTCCCTCTGGCTTCCAGGACATGCGTGCACACACACACACACGCCTGGTTTCCCTCCCACCCCTCTCCCTGCTCCTACTGGGTCTCCTTCACTGGCTTCTCCCTCCCTGATGACTTACTGTTACAGTGCCCCCAGCCCTTCAGGCTCTTCTCTTTCCCTTCTATATCCAGTGTCCTGGTGATCTCACCAGTCTTGTGACTTTCACACCACTAATGATTCACAACATTACATTTCTAGCCTGACCTCTCCCTGCTACAGGACGCCAAGGAAGCCTTAATGGTTGGACATGTTCTAGATAAAGCACTTATTTTCCTAATACAGTAGGGATAGAAACCATCCTGAGGCTAAGTGGGTTTTTGGGGGGCTTTCTTTGCTTATGAAATAGGCAGCATATTTTTCAAAAGTCATAGAAACTTAAGAGGAACAAGGCAATACTCTACAAATAGTTGGTCATGTCTCAGGCACATTTATTCATTAATTCATTCTGGGCACAGGAAGAATATGCCCATGAAAGTGAGGGAACCATTTTTTAGGGAGGAGACCTGGTCCCTCTCACTGAGTATTACCAGGAGTAGGATGTCTACCAACCATGTTTGCCAGACGAGTGAATGAATGAAACAAAGAAAGCATAGTTCTGTGCTGGTAAATTAACCAAAAAGCCCATTAAGAAGCAATCATAGGACAAGATGGCGGCGTAGGTTACAGCTGCACCCGCCGCCTCCCGCAACCACATCAAAATTACAACTAAAATACAGAACCACTGTCACTCAGAGCCTCCTGAGATCTGGCTGAACAGAAGCCCTGCAACCAGGGAACTGAAGAAGCACCGAGACCGGCAGGAGGGGCGGAGACGCGGGCGGATCGGGGCTGAAGCACAAAGACGTGCTGCCAGCCCACACCCGGTGCCACGGTTGAAACCCAGGAGGGAATCTCAGCGGCGGAGGTTTCCCGGAGGAGGGAGGAGGGAGGGGTCCCAGCCCCATAGCCAGCCCCTAGCCCAGGGCTCCAGGCCGGGAAGAGACGTCCCCACAACTCCGGGCTGTGAAACCAGCGGGGACTGTCCCTGAGGGTCGCAGAGGCTGCGGGAGCCCCAGCAGCTCCTCTAAAGGGCCCGCGCACGGACTCACTCAGACGCTCCCTCTCAGCCCAGCGCCGGGCAGCGGCCTGAAAGGACCTGGGACACTCGGGGAGGAACTAACCTGCCTGAGATCCGGGCGAGAGGCGGAGGGGCGGCTTCCTCCCAGGCAGAAGGGCTGGCGGATGCCATGGCTCCTTTGGCGAGTCCTCCCCAAACACAATAGGCCAGCAGGCGCCATATTTGAGTCGCCAGCACCTGACTCACACCTTTGGCCCCGCCCTGTGATTCCCGGAGGCCCCGCCCCTCCCACCTGCAGCTCATCCAGGCCATTTCCAGGGGCTTTTCTGTGCAAGTGGCCTCTCAAGCCTCATGCTTAGGACTTTCCTAAAATCTCTCAAACAAGCAGCAGCAGGCCCCATACGGCTTGATAAGTGGCCCCAGGCCTGGCACCAGTGGCAGCCTGCACTGGTTCATAGCTTGGCCTCTCCTGGACAACGCCAAGCCCAGCACAAGTAGCAGCCAACTACGGTTTGCTGAGTAGCTCATGCTGGGTGGCCCTGAGCAAGGCACTGGCAGAGGCTGACTTTGCACCTCTCTGGAGGCCCCAGAGACAGTGCACCTGGTGATCAGACTTGACCACACTGTATTACAACCCTACCATACCCACAAGTGACACTCAAGGGGTGCACTTGGTGAACACCAAAGATCCACTGAAGTAAATCCTGCTCCATAGGGGTGTCTCCAGCACAGCAGCTCTCTGGCTGTAGTTGCAGCTGGTCCTCACAGCTGATTGGCCTGGGGGTTAGTTCCTCCCAGGGACGCCAACAGCAACCAAGGCACAACTACAACAGGACAGTGCACACAGCCCACACAGGGGAGCACCTAGAAGGCCCAGCTCAGGTGACTGGGGAGGCTGAGCCACTGGGCCCTACAGGACACCTACTACACAAAGCCACTCTACCAATTCCAGGAGACAGAGCAGCTCTACCTAATACATAGAAACAAACACCTGGAAGCAGCCAAAATGCGGAGGCAAAGAAAGGTGTCAGAAAGGAAAGAACAGAAGAAATCTCTAGAAGGGGAACTAAATGAAATAGATCCAAGCAAGCTAACAGATACAGAGTTCAGAATTTTGGTTATAAGGATGTTTAAGCAGACTGTTAGGGAAATAACTGAGAAAATAGATAATATAATAAAGTACCAATTTGAAATGAAGGCTACAGGAACCGAAATGAAGAATAATTTACAGGGAATCAACAGCAGAGTAGGGGAGTCTGAGAATCAAATTAGCAATTTGGAACATGAGGAAACAAAAAACACCCAACCAGAAGAGCAAAAAGAAAAAAGAATCCAGAAATATGAAAATAGTATAAGGAGCCTCTGGGACAACTTCGAGAGGCCCAACATTTGTATTATTGGGGTGCCAGAAGAGGCAGAAAGAGACCAAGAAATTGAAAATCTATTTGAAAAAATAATTACAGAAAACTTCCCCTACCTGGGGAAAGAAATAGACTTACAAGTCCAGGAAGCACAGAGGGTCCCAAACAAGAGGAACCCAAAGAGGCCCACACCAAGACACATCATCATTAAAATGCCAAAGGTTAAAGACAAAGAGAGAATCTTAAAAGCAGCAAGAGAAAAGCAATTAGTTACCTACAAGGGAGCACCCATATGACTGTCAGCTGATTTCTCAACAGAAACTTTGCAGGCCAGAAGGGAGTGGCAAGAAATATTCAAAGTGGTGAAAAACATGGAACTACAACCAAAATTGCTCTACCCAGCAAAGCTATCATTTAGAATTGAAGGTCAAATAAAGAGCTTCTCAGACAAGGAAAAGCTAAAGGAGTTCATCACCACCAAACCAGCACTACAGGAAATGTTGAAGGGTCTTCTTTAACAAGAAGCTAATGAACAAAATAATCTGATGAACTAAATAGATCCAGAGACATTGACACATGTAACAGAGGATCATATTTCAGGGGAAAGAGGGAAGGGGGGTGGAGTGTGGGAAGAGATTAACCAAAGAAGTTATATGTATAACCCATGGACACAGTTAATAATGGGGTAAAGACCTGGGAAAGGGGTGGGAGGGAAGTGGAGGGGATCAGCTGGGGGGGAAAATGATATACGTGTAATACTCTCAACAATAAAGAAATTTAAAAAGTAAAAAAAAAAAAAAAAAGAAGAAGAAAAAAAAAGAAGCAATCATAGATATCCAGCAATTAAATTTTGAGTGCAAACTGTATACAAGAATCATGGTTCCTCAGGGGATGCAAAGCCAAGGTCACATCCTTCCCCAGACAATGTGTCCCCCAGGCTCTAAAATCCTTGCCCATAGGCCTTCGTGTCCTAGGATACATGGGCCAGGCTGTCAGACTCTGAGAAACCAAAACTAACCCTTGTCCTGAGCCACCTTCTCAGTCCTCTGAGCTCCTTCACCACTTCACAAGCCTATTTGTCCTTACTTGTCTGAACACATGATTTTTTTTCTTTTTAATTCACAGCCTTTGAAAAACTAGTACGTGAGTGTGCACAGAGCAGAGTTTAGTCTGGGAACTGTTTCTCAGAATCCCCTTTTGAAAAAGGGTTTCTAGCTCTTCCCTGCTTTCACAGGACTGAAGAAAGGTAGGAACAGACCTGAAGGAGGGGCCACACTCTCAAGAACATTAGCCTTGGATTTGACGACACCCCAACAAAGCTCCAAAGCTATCACCTCTGGGTGAGTCTCTGAAACACAGAATTCAATCAACAGGATTTCAATCAACAGCCTCCTAAAGCTCTCTTGCCCGCCAAGCCACACTGTACACAAAGGTGAGGAACTGCCCTTGCAGTGAGGCCCACATTCCCCGCAGCCGGTGGGTGAGCCGTGCCTGCCCACACGGTCGGCAGCATTATGAGCAGGAACTTACAGAGGGGTCTGCTGTCCCTTCCCCAGGCAGGCAGCGCAGGGGAGCTTCCCACCTCTGACCCGGAGGCTGAGCCAGGCCTCGGCAGAAGTCCCAGGAGGGGCCCTGCCTTCCTCACCTCCTGCTTCCTGTGTTAAGATCCCATCAGAATGAAAGATTGTAAAGGCCCTTTCATAATGGGACTGGCAAAGCCTGCCTTTATTTTTTATAATCTCGACATTTCATCATCCTTTTAAAAGCACAACACTGAGTAGAAAAAGAATCAGGAGTTATTTTGTTTATCTGCTGTCCTGTTTAGCAACCAGGCTGCTGCATTTCCAGTCCCCCCACTCCCCTATTTGGACATGGACACCAGAAATGTTTCCCACTTATGACTGAAGCTGCAGAAGCCTCAGCCTGTTTTCAATTACCCTCTTGTATGTCGCACGGTTACGTCCCTTTTTGAGTGGAAAGAAAACAATAGCTAATGCATTCCAACTCTAGCGTGGCTCTCGGTCCCTCTGAAGGCAGCTGACATACATTCCAGCATGAGGTGGGTCCCTCCCAAGGGTGACTGAGGATAGTGTGGGACTAGAGACAAGGGAGCAAACTGAAGAGGCATCCGCAGGGTTAGGATCCCCGCATACAGGGCTGTCTGATACACCATCATGAGGGCCTTCCGAGGCCAGGCCCTGGGTTGCCGAAGAACAGGATAAACCAGAGGAGCAAAGACCTTGAGCCACACCAAAGTGGCAGGGTTAACAGATGGTTATTCAAACACATAGTAAGTATAACGAAAAGCACCTGGAGGCTTGTTAACTTGCAGATTCCTGGGTTCGACCCCAGAGATTCCAAGTCAGCAGGCCGGGGGGGGATCAAGCAGGAGTCTGAATTTTCACAGTTTCTCAGTTCGTTCTAATATAGATGGTCACTAGTTTACAATATGAGAAACACTGATCAAAAATGAGTTTGGTCAGACTAAACACGTTGGCCAAAGCAATTTGTGTAGAGGGTGTGCTTACTCCAAGTTCTAAGGACAAACCTAAGGTCAAAGTCTGGAGGAATAGATACTGACACATTCAGAACTTGAGGGTTAAGTCTGGAGCCCCGAAGGAAGCACAGATTCAAGGCCCAAGCGATTGTTGGGGTGAATAAGCCTCAGAGGAGCATCTGGAAGCCAGTGGTATGGCAAAGGCACACATCAGGTAACCCTAGGTGCACAGTTCAAATCACACATAAGAAACAAGGTTGGTACCTGAGCAAGTGGCCTGGCCCTTCCAGATCTAGAATTAGTGAGTGGGATTCACAATATTAAAATAAGTAATACTGCTAATAATCTGACCCATGGGAGAATCCATGTGGATGCCAAATATAAATATATCCAGAGTCCCTCTCATGAGAATATAGTCCCACAGATGTCCATCTGCCCTTTAATTCACAGGCTCAAATTAATTAAGCGAAGGAGCTAAAAGCAAAAAGACTTGTCAAGCCCTATATCTCCCTAATCATACCTTTGCTAAGTTTCCATGACAGTGAGCACCAGCCACAGTCCAGCCCTTGGAGGTTTAGGGATTTGCAGCCTAGACCTATAGCTTGATTAGAGAGAGTGCAATAGTTAGGCAAGTTAGGTGAGAAATATCTACTTTATATCTACTCTATAAAATGTAGAAAAGCCATTCTTCACTTCCCTAAGAATCCCTCACTGATAAAGACTTGCAGAGTGTTTGTTTGGGGTCCCGCTGCTTCATGGTGAGTCAGCCATAGGGGTTCCCTCCTCACTGGATATCAGTGAACACTTTGGGAGAAGGTTCATAGGTCTGAGGTCTGCTTCCTTTACATGAAGATGAGAGGTCCCTGGAGAGGTCCCTTCCTCGGGGCTAGTCCAGGGTTTGGGCCAAGTCTACTGCATTCCAGATTCCTAAGGCTCAGATGAAAATCTAATGGGAACAGAAAGCCATCTAAGCAGAAGAGAACCAACATCTTCACTCCACAATGTTCCTGTCTTTCCTGGTAGGATATTCTCTGATAGTGTGTCTTTTGTAACATGTTACTTCTCCCAGAAAAATATTGATTGAAAGTGTGCTGGAGTAAAAAGAGTTGAAGAACCAACCTTCCAATTCCCTACATTTTGTGTCCCATAAACAATTTAAGGAAACCAAGAATCACCTTTTCCCAGAGAGAAAAACATCTGTCATTTTGGCAAACCAGGTCTGATGTGATCTCAGAGAGAGGAGAAAGTTGCCTTGTATTTAAGTTCAAGGCCACAAGGCCAAACATAGAAAAAAAGAAACAAAGACTCGGCATTGTGGAGCTGAATGGCCACCCAACTATCCCAAAGACCGAATGAACTTTAACTTTCTCAACAGAAAGGCAACCGCAAGAAGCTTGGCAACTCATGGAAAAGGTTTCTTCATGAATCTGTGACCTTCATAGCATTTCATCTTCATACAAAATTAACACAGGGTCTGAAAGATGTGTGTCTTTTCCTGTTTTGCTTTAATAGCAGACTCAGAACATAGGGTACAGTTTTGCTTCTGTCTTTAGAGCTGTCCTTGCCTTGCCCTCCAAGGCCTAAAGCCAGCTGAGCATTTTTGGCCAGACAGAAACATTCCCCAATCCCAAGAATGCCCAGGAACCAACAGACCTAGGTGGTTCCTAAGCTTATTTCCTGTGTTCAGACTCTGGAGTAGGATCCCAGCTTGGCCCTGCTACAGAGACTGGAAGGTAGGAAAGGTGAGAAATTCCCTACAATGTTTCCAAGTCTTCTATTTACTGGATAGACAACAAACCAATAACTGTTTGGAGGAGCTAGCCCGCTGGCAGTGATTTTCCAAGAATTTCCAAATAAATGTGCATGGCTTAAGGGAGGGAAGTACCAGGAATGGAGTAAGAAGGGAGCAAAGTAAAAAATGATTTATTGGTGCCCTTTGCAAATTAAGGTTGGAGTAGACGGCACAGCTAAAATGCATCTTGCTACTGCAGTAGAGAAATTATCCAAAAGTGGTGTCAAAATGAAAGGATGGTAATTTCACCTGAGAAGCCAACTCTAGGCAAAGGGTATCAGTGCTGAGACATTGCCCCAGCCACCCACCAGGTTAGCCCTTATGTTTGTTCCACCAGGACTGTGTGTGCACATGTGTGTGTATGTGTGTGGGAGGGAGAGGGAGGGGGAGAGGGAGAGGGAGAGGGAGAGGGAGAGGGAGAGGGAGAGGGAGAGGGAGAGGGAGAGGGAGAGGGAGAGGGAGAGGGAGAGGGAGAGGGAGAGGGAGAGGGAGAGGGAGAGGGAGAGGGAGAGGGAGAGGGAGAGGGAGAGGGAGAGGGAGAGGGAGAGGGAGAGGGAGGTCACCCTATTAGAGGAGAAGTTAGGGGTTGAGGAAGGCCTCTGTTCTCTCTGATTTATTTTAGAGGAGGAAGTCACCATCTGCAATATATAAAATAATACACAGAAAAAACAGGAAGTCAAACTTTTGAAAAAGTAGAGATAGGCAATGATGAATGAAAGAAACTGGCATAGAAGTGAAAGACAAAAGGAAAATTTGTGCTTTCTTAGAGATACACAATTGACCTGAGCCTCAGTCCTGTTAAAGGTTAATGCTTCTTCCTTACTTGAAGGCAATGCAGGGGTCTCTGCCTGCCAAAACAGCATGGTGTCTCCTCCTGGCCACCAGAGGGTCAAAATGCAACCTAACTGTAGGTCTGTAATTAGAAGGAAGAGACCATATTACAAAGGAACTACAGGTCTCAGACAACATATACCATCCAGGGGGGGTTAGTAAACTCTAAATGGGAATGAATCCTCCGAGTGCCACATCAAGGGGAATGGAATATAAATTTGAATAAGGGAGAGATCATTGCTATGAAAGCACTCTCTTTAATGCAGGATTGATTAACCCTGGCGAGCACCCATGCAGATGCTGTTAACATGCTACGAGAAAGGCTGTTGGAAACAAGGGAAGAGTAATGGCCCACAATAAATAAAATAGAAAAGCCAGACCACCACACTATGTTATGGGAAAAGAAACCAAAAGGCTCAAAGAGGTGGGCATGAGGTGGGACATACAATGGAAGCTGGAAAACCTACCAATAGGTTGTTATGCAGGAGGCCAGGAGAACACTGCAGAGCGGTGAGCAATGTGCTGGGGAGAGCAGTAGCAGCAGCGTGAAGCCCAGTGGTGACTGTCCTCCGTAGGCTGGGCTGACCATAGCAGATGCAGTTACAGAACTGGGTTCCCTGAGAGCAGTGGAGATGAAAGGAAATAATAAACATAATGGAGACCAAATGGCAGCACTTAACTGTCAGAAACAAGATGAATGCAATGATTGTACTGAGCAGCAAAATTGAAATGGCAGCCCAGTTGCCTGACATTCAGGGAGCTACAGAACATGACATCCCTAAGGGTAAGATAGATGGGCAGTCAATAAGAATATTTCTCAATCTGTATAGTCAAAGGAAACCAAGACTGGATAATCTGGAGGCTAGGGGCAACCACCCAATAAAAGTTGTGATCTCTTGCCCAGTTTCCAGAACTAAACCACTTTTTAGATCTTCCACCTTTTGACTGAAAGAAAGGACAAATACCCAGAAGGAAAGACCTTGCCTGGCCGGCGTGACTCAGCAGTTGAACGGCGACCTATGAACCAGGGGGTCACGTTCACTTCCCCCTCAGGGCACATGCCCGGGTTGCAGACTTGATCCCCAGTAGGGAGCGTGCAGGAGGCAGCCAATCAATGCCTTTCATCACTGATGTTTCTATCTCTCTCTCCCTCTCTCTGAAATCAATAAAAACATATTTTAAAAATAAGAAAAAGAAAAGACCTTGCAATTTCACAACGAATGTGTAAGGTAATGATTGCCTCAGTCTTCTCTAAAAAGCCCTATGGCCACTTACTCAAATCACCACAAACTGAGGAAAGGGAGATGTCCCAACACTTCAAAAACTTGTAGATACGGAGTCCAAGATAACATGGATATCTGGGGAAATGAAACACATCATGCGTCCCCTCTTAGAGGGAGGACCTATGGGGCCAGGTAATAAGAGGCATGAAAAGGGCTGATCACAAGTCAGTTGCATGAGCTGGTGATCCGAATCCCATGTCATTCTCTTCTGTTGTACCACCTACAGTTCAGTTGATAGAGGAGGGAAAAAGCCAAGCTTTGTTCACAGAGGGGCCTGCTTAATGTATGGATGCAAATCAGAAATGGACCTTATAGAGTTCTCAGTCCCACCCAGGAGTGATCTTGAGGGATAGCTGTGAGGAGAAAGCCTGTAAATGGGCTTCAGGTGATATACCAGGCCACCACTTTGTGAAATCCATACAGACTTACGGACAGTGGTAAATGACTTGGTTGGTTGGTTAGTGACCTGAAAGGAAAAAGATTAAAAGATGAGAGACAAGATCTGAGAAAGAGGAATATGGAACTCTGCATGAAGTGAGAAAATCTTTGCATACATGCAAATGCCCACTGAGGAGCACTCACCATGGAAGAAGCACTTTATAGTCAAGTAAACCGAATGACTTGGCCAGCTGGTGTCAGACAGCCTCTCTCATTAGCCACCAGTGCTCGTACAATGGGCATATGAACAGAGTAATAACCATGGTGGCAGGGATAGAGGCTCTGCATGAGTCCAGCTTATAAAAAAACTGGCCTACCTGCTGCTGCTGAGTGGTCAGACTACCAGGAACAGGGATTATTGCCAAGCCCCTGATATGGAAGCATTCTTCAAAGAGGCCAACAGCTACTTTGTGGTGCCCTGATTACACTGACCCCTTTCTCTATGCAAGGGCCAGCAATCCATCTTGAATGAACCAACACATGCTCAGGGGATGGGTTTCCCTTTGCTGCCCATAGATCCTCATCTAGCATCACTACGTGAGGACTTACCTCATGTTTAATTTAATAGCAAAGAATCCCACATGACATCACATCATTCCAAAGAACTCACTTTAAATGAAGGTAGAACAGTAGTGAGCACATGACACTTACCATCTCACCCAATGATCTACCCAGGGATTTCACGCCTTCTATCCCTGGGCTCTGTGAATCTAGAGATTCTGTTACCAAGAATAGAAATACTTTCACCAGGAGTACTGACAAAAAAATCTCATTAAACTTAAAGCTATGGCTGCTACCCAGGCACTTTGGACTTCTTATGCCAAGAGATCAACAGGCAAGGAAAGGCATCTCCATCCTTTCAGGGGCAGTTGACCCTGGTCATGAGAAGAAGGTTAGGTTGTTATTACACCATGGGGACAGAGAAGACCATTTGACACTCAAAAGGTCCTCAGGGGCATCTCTTGGTAATCCCATAACTAACTGTAATGGTAAATGGATAATAATAGCAGTCATGGATTGAGAAGAGTATGATAGCCAAGAGCTCAGATTCTTCAATGATGAGAATCTGGGTCACCCACTAGGTAAGCTCCCTGGGCCAGAAGAACTGCTAGCCAAGGGGGAGAGGAATCTATAATGGGTTGCAGGGGAAGGAATTCATGAGTGTCCCTGAGAACAGCTGCATCAATGAGAACTATAGTTTGTCACATTAAACTTGCTGTTGTACATTTTCCTAGGAAAAGAGGCTGACCAGAATTTTAGAAGATCTGTTCCCAAGTAGGATAAATTTTTCATAAGAAATAAGTTGGTCCTAGAGATACAAGAGGTGACTTCAATGGATGTTGTGATACAACACCAGATTATCCCCTTAAGTGCTGGGAACTCACTCCCCCAACTTCCAAGACTGTTAGCTGCTGACAGCTAGCAGCTGAATCCTTCTCCAGGAATTGCCCTTGGCTAAGGTAGAAGTCTCCCCAAAGGTCGTGCCTGCTCACCGAAAACAACCTGCAGCCAGTGAGTGGTCAATGTAAGGGCACAAAGGCTCAGCTCCTTTGCCTCAGTCTGGGACCAGTCCAAAGGGACCTCCAAACTCCAGCGCTCTCTAGGATACGCTGGGCCCTTGTTGCAATACATCATGGTTCAACTTCTTCCTCTGCTCAATCTTTTCCCTCACTCTCTCACGGGGGCTGAGGGCACTCCTGAGTAAACTTCCTACACACAAATTTCTGTTGCAGTCTATTTCTTTGCATCATGATCTGAAACACAATATACATAAAAACCCCAAAAAACATTCATGCACATTGACCCAGTTGTCACACCTAAGATAGTCTAAGAAAATAATGAGAGATGGGATCAGATTTTTAGTTTACTGTTATGACACTATAATTTTAATATATAAATAATCTAAATGTTCAACAAGAGAGGAAGAAGTAAAATAATAATATAGACTTCTTTAAAGCCATTACAATTCAGTTTTTGAAGAATATATAGTGATATAGAAAAGCATTTACAATATAATTTAAGTGATAGCAGGATACAAAACTATAAATTATTCACGAACATATTACTTAAAGTTCTGTCATGTGTAAGAGAAATTAGATGGCTCAATGGTAAATACAAGAAGAAAATCCAAGAAAGCCGTCAAATTTTGTTAAATTGAGTAAAATTTTACCTCAGAGCCAGACCAATTTTTAGATAAAATAAAAGTTTCTCAGCGCTGGATATTTTAAGAAATATCATAATGACCACTTGGCAAACTTGATGGGGAGTGGGATTTAGTATTAATTTTAGTTGTTTTTTAAGGTACCTTTTGGCCTTCTGGAATTCCATCCCATGGTGGACAAGTGTCTCAGAGACGTGGCTTCCATCTACTTCCCTGTGCTTTCCCTTGGCTTGCTTTGCTCCAGCTGGTTTTTCTTAGTTAACAACTTGATTCTTGAAGACTTCTGATTTCTTCGGTTTACTTGAACAGTTAGGTGAGAAGGAAATTGCTTGATCATTCTCACCTCGAAACTCTACCATCCTCAGACCTTTATCACAAGAATTAGAATTCAAATTAAAAAAAAACTCTCTTAAGGTGGTTCCACCAAGAGTAGGAATATATTGGCAATAATAAGGAGTAACCCAGCCCTGATATAAGGGAGGGGGAGTGCTTCTTAAAAATAAGATTGATATTTGGATAAACGAATTGTGACGCTAAGTCATGTTTCATGTTTAACTAGTCCCCTGTGGGATTCTCTCACTTTCGGCAGAGCCCAACCACACCAAAGCAGTTCAAAGAATCTGACCCCATTTCACCGCCAAGCCCCTGACATTTCCAAGGTCTAAATAAAAATCAAACACTCTCCTTTTCCCAGTCCCTTACCCCCACCCCAAAATAGTTCAAACACCTAGAATGGATCATTTGAAGGTTTTTTAAGGAGCAAAATTTCAGGGAGACACACCATCCACAGCCACTCCCCACATTCCCATGACTGCGGCCTGTGCCACAGAAGGAGGAGATTACATTTACGCTCCATGGAAAGATGAGCCCTGTCTTATTTCTTTGTCCCCAGCCTTCAGGGAGGCGTGTCAGCCCTGTTTGTCCTTGCCCTGCCCTCTGCAACCAAGGATGTCCTAGCCTGGCCATGGATAAGAAGGTCCCTCAGAGCAAGTGGGACCCATGATTTTGTGTTCTCAGCAAGTCACCAGGGTGTGCTGACAGCCTTCCTTCCCTCTTCACATCGTTTTTCTTTATAACATGAGTAAAATGTAAGAACACATCAAGGGTATTAGTCGGAGAACTTTCTAGACAAAGGGACCCTAAAGTGACTGCATGGTAAAACAAGCAAACCAAAAAGTGAGGGTAGTGTAGTGCATTCAGTTCCTCTCCATTCTGTCTGTAGAACTGGAGAAATCTCTTTGTATAGAACCATCAATGGAAAAAAAGTCCATGTGGAACCGGAGCACTTGTGTCGATTCAACAAATATGTTTAAAACACTTGCTCTACATCAGGCGCTGTGCTAGATGCTAGAGATACATCGACCTCAAACCTGCCCTCCTGGAAATCGTGTTCCAGCAGCTCAGAGATTTCGTAGAAGATTGTCCCATAATATCTGGGAGGCTGAGCAACACTGTCAGACGCAGCAGGGCTGTGGGCTCATCCAGCCCTCAGATGTTCCCGGGAGTGCTGAGAAAGGGAAAGACCAGCCAGAAGCTTCCTGAGAAAATTCTTACCTGGGACAACTCGAGAAAATCTGCAGAGCTGCACCTGTTTCCCTCTGCCCTGCCAAGCAGGGAGACAAGATTGAATTGGAGAGAGCAGATGTGAGGGACTCCAGAGAAGCTGATAGCTCAGCTTCAGCAGCAGCCCTGGGCGTTACTGCAGCCCTGGGCGAAACTGCAGAGCAGGTGAACTTGGTTTTGCAACCGTCCCAGCTTTGGCCTCATTATCAATTTTCCAGACACTACACGCACTTAAGCTGCCTTAAATCTGCCCCAAACCCTCCAATAAGCCTAGACATGCCATCAGACTAGTGTCTGATTAAAAATGCAAATGAGGTTTAACCTCAGGGATGCATCAACAACCCCTAGCCCGTCCTCCGCGGAGACAGGCAGAAGAGGTGTAATGGAAAAAGCCTGGGGTTGGGGCCAGGCAGACCTGCTTCTCCACCTGAGTTCCGGCACTTACTGCGTTGTGACCGTAGGCAAGTTACGTCACCTCTTTTCAGCCTCGGTGTTCTTGGCCGTTAACTGTAGATAATAATGCTGCCCAGATACATTTTGGGAAAGATTAAAATACAAACAAGCTCTTCATTTCTTGTGCCATCTTTCCTCACCTTGGAAGGGAACCTACAGAGCTCAGCAAACAGAAGTTAAACAGGCACTGGCAGAGCCCCAAGCTGCATAGGGGGCCCTCCTGGGCTCGCCGCTGTTGCTCGCCGGGAGGTGGGCGAGGGGTTGTGAGGCACCGTGCACAGATCCAGGGAAGCACCTTAGCAGGAGCCAGGCCTCTGGGCCAAGCGTGTGGAGGAGCCATCAGTATCATAACCCCCCTAAGAAAGAGGCTGAAAAGCGTCTTCTTAACTGCTTCCAAAAGCTCTGGGTTCTAAATAGTCTGTCCTAGAAATTATGAAGAGAAGAAAGATTGGACTTGGCTTTATTTATACAGGTGATGTCACTGGGATGCGCAGCCTCTTACCTGGCATTACCCGAGGGCCAGCCTGCACCACCGCTTCCTATATAGAGGAAAGGCCCTGACCCACATCCAGCCGTGACTCCCACTGTCAGGCAGCCCGAAATCGGTTCCAACTCAGCCTGGTTCTCCCCACCGTGCGATGAGCTTTTGCCTGCCTGTCTCTGAGCCGTTCATCCTGCTCCTCCCTCCACCTAGAAAGCCCTCCTTTCATGTTCGCCCTTCAACCTTCCCCACACACCCACATTCCAGCTCAACCGGACCCTTCTCTAGTCAGGGGGAGGCAATAGAAGCCGGCGCCCAGGGTCTGTGTCCAGAGCCCAGGGGTCGGCCGGGACCAACCTCTCAGCGGAACACTGCAGCCTATGGCTCTCAGTCAGGCTGCCTTTAGAATCAATTCAAGAGCTTTTAAAAACATATAGAGCCCAGATCCCAACCCAAACCTACTAAATCAGGACACTTTGGGGGCAGGGGTTGCCAGGGCATTATATTTTTTAAAGGCTCCACCTTGGATTTTAAGGTACAGCCCTAATTTAAAAACACTGCTCTCAGGTAAGGACTTTTCTACATAACAGAAACTGGATACCATGTTATTACTTCAAAGTCTCTACAAATAGAACTAATGGAAAATCAGACAAAAAGCAGTAGTTGGACAACCTGACCGTTTGCAAATCAAAGGGGCCAGGTAATAAGTAGCTTGGGATGTTCAAAGACCTGGGTAAGAAACCAGTGAAAGGTTTCATTATTTCTGAGAATTTATTGGCAAGCGGAGGGGTGGAAGGGAGTGGAAACTAAAATGTCTGGCCGTTTGTCTTGAACTAAACCAGCACCTGTAGGTCTGTAATTAACAAAGCAGGGACAGTTGTGGGGAAAACATGATCTGTAAATATATCCAGGACAGTGGAATTCTCAAGCACTAAGCAGAAAGTCTCTCTTAAGGACAAAGAATGCAAAACAACTCAGTATCTTGGTCTTTGTTTTGGAAAGGGCAAGCACATGACGGGAGAAAGGAAACACAGCAGAGGTCGTGATTTTGGACTGGAGTTGCAGCAGTTTATACAGCAAGTCATGAAATTTTAATTGCTAACGTGGTTCAAATTGGCAGAGAGAGCAAGTCCCGTGGGTTGAATACTAAGAAAAGATTATGAAGGAAAGGTGAGGCTCTCTGGCAAGAAGGGGTGCTGAGCAGGGTGCCTTTGGGTCAGTGCTTTCCCACTTTAGATTTAATTTTGCATTCTAATTAGCAAAGTGGAAGAGAGAACAAAAGACACCCCACCCCAAGAAATCTAAGGCAGACTTGCAAAGGGGAGTGTTGGCAAACCCCAAGGAGCGGAGCAGATTGAGGTGGATGAGCCCACAAGGTTTAACCGAGCAGAAAGCAGAGAGTATTTATAAAAAGGCAAGCTAGCTCCTTAGAGGGACACTAATCAGAACCCTTATGCTGCAGAAACAAAAGCACCCAGACCCCCTAAAATGTCTAAGCTAACAGGGGTAAGAGTGGACAGCACCCGGTGAGGAGGTCGGGCTGTACGGGACCCAGCAAGCCTGCCCCATCCCTCCCAGTCCTGCCCAGCCTTCAGATCAGAACCAGGCCAAGAATGCTCAGTACATGGATTACCAGCTGTAGGTGGTTTCTTTCTGGAAAAACAAAATGTTACAAGAAATGTCTATTAGCCAAATAATTCACTTCAAGATCTTTCTCCCAATCCCTGCCATGCTTTGATCAGCATGTCCAAATAGCCAAAACCTAAAAAGCCTCTGTACTTCTACAGCAGCCTGATGTAAGGAGACAGAAAAGGGAGGCTGGGTCGTGGGGAGAAAGGCGTTTTCAATAGCCACTGTGTGCTGAATGTCTGCTGTGGGTCTAGCTCCGCATTAGACCCGTAATCCCCAGTGTTCCGTTTAACCGCCACGGCAGAGTTGTGAGGCCGTGGTTTTACCTAGGGCCTAGAGAAGTTAAGCATGCAGTCATCTGTATTTGAATTTGTGTCACTCCAGCCCCACAACCCATGATCTTTCCATCTCTGTGTTGCACAGTCACCCACTGTTTTTTGTAAGAGGGCTCTTCCCACACTTTCTTCCTGGCCTCAGCTCTGCCTCTGGAGCCCTGAAAGCCTCCTTGGACGGTGCTAGCACGCAGGCCTTTTCCCTGTGGCCCAGGCAATCAGCAAGCCATCGCATACATAGACGGTTTCCGCCAATCTCATCAGGCCTCTGGCCAGGGGTGGGCGAAGATCCCGTTCTTCTGGGCACGCCCACACGCCCGGGAAACGCTTCACGCAGAATGCTGTGGTTCTGACTTCTAAGGACTCAACCTGTGGCCCAGTGGGTCAAGAATCAGGCAGATTCAGGGGCTGAGAAGGTGCCGCACGGTCGTCAGGCATTTCAAAGGGCTTGGGGGAGATGCAGCGTCCCTAGAGAAGGACTGGTAGCGGGGCAGTTAAGAGGGCAGATGCTGAAGCTAGAGTGTTTGGGCGTAAACCTTGGCTCCAGCACTTTCTATGTGAGTTTGAGCAACTCTCTCTGACTCAGTTTCCTCATAAGTAAAATGAGGGTACAGCACTTTGAAATGTTGGATGAATGCTAAATAACAAATAATGTGGTAGAGACAGATTCCAGAAGCCTCAAAACGCATTCTCAATGTCCTAGCTGAAGATTTCTCATTTGCGGCCTTACCTCGTTTACCTCTCCAGGGACGATCCCTCCTTTCTCCTGTCTTGTGTAGACAATACCCCTCTGAAGTTGTTCTGGCAACTACTTATCCTAAGTAAGATGGGAATAACAAACAAGCAAAGTGTGCACTGAAGTTGGGTAGCAGCCAGCAATGGGCCTCTTTGGGCAAAAAAGAAAGAAGTTGTGGGTGGGGATGAAGGAGAAATGATCATTAAATTGGATTCCAAAAGGTTCAGCCAACATTTCCGGCAACAACAGATGCTTCTCCTAACTGATAAGTCTTTTATGTGTTGGACCTCCTGGGCAAACTGAGAAGCTGTTGAGATGTTGAAAAATTAAATCTGAACACAGGGTGCCGGAATCCAAGATGAGCGAGTCCAAACCAGCCTGCGGTTCCTCTTCCCACCACATCTCACCATCTATCAAACACCCTCTGCGGTGACAGCTGTCACTGCTGCTGCCGCCCGCCACCAAGACGCAAAGTGGGTGTGACCCACAGCTGCTTCTGCCACAGAGCAGAGAGGACTGGATGAGGGCCCTGCTTACTCAGTGGGTGGGGTCCACATGCAAGGGTTTCCTAGCACGCAGCCTGCAACAGGAAAGGGCAAGGGACTCAAATGATAATATACACTGTTTCGCTACAGCTACTGGAGGCCATTCTTGGGTTCCTTGAGATTTTCCAACATCTAGAACATAGAAGGTTCTCAAAACACATCTACAGAGTGAAAAAAAAAAAAAAAATGAAAGCATGCATGGGGCGGGGGGAGGAGAGAAAGGGAGAGGGTGGCTGGGTCACTGTACCCCACTCCCAGGGAAGACAGGGAAAAGGCATTTATTTAGGTAGGCAAGGCCTGCGATGATGAGAGACGCGCCAGCATGGTAGAAAGAGAACCAGACTTGGCATCGAGCCTCTAGACTAGTGTGTAAAAGAATTTCCCAAGGCTCTGGTTAAAAATACAGATCCAAGAGCTCCACTCCTCAAGAACTAAGATTCTGGGGTGGGGCCCAGGAACTTGCTTTTCTTTTTTTTCTTTTTTTCCCAAATACCTAGAGTAGAAATATTATTTTAAACCTGGGGATAATCTACATACAGTGAAATGTATAGGTCTTAAGCATACAGTTTGATGAGTTTTCATAAATGACTAAAATTCATATAACCCATACCCCAATAAAGATTTAAAACATTTTCATCACCCCAGAAAGTTCTTTATGCTCCTTTTCAGTGAATCCTTCCCACCCCCTTCCCCCACTCCCAGTCCACACAGGCAACCATGGTTCTGCTTTCTATTGGCATAGATAGCTTGTGCCTGCTCTTAAATACCATGTAAATGAAACTATAGAATATAAACATAGACTCACAGCCTTTTGGGTCTGGCTTATTTTGCTCAACATGTTTCTGAGGTTTATCCAAGTTGCTACATGTATCAGTCATTCATTCCTCCGTATTGCTGAGTATTATTCCATTGTGTGAAGTTACCACAGTTCATTTATCCTTTCTCTGGCTGCAGGGTTGGATACTTGGGTTGTTTCTGACTTTTGGCTATCATGAATAAAGAAGTATATTAGTTTTCAATGGCTGTGTCACAAATTTCCATAAATTTAGTGGCTTCAAATGACATAAATGTATTATTTCCCAGTTTCTATGGGTTAGGTGTGCAGGCACAGGTTAAGGGGTCCACTCCTCAGGGCATCACCAGGCTGAAATCAAGGTGTTTGTCATGGCTGGGGTTTCATCTGAACCTCCAGGTCCTCTACTAAGTTTATAGAATTGTTGGTGAAGTTTAGTTTCTTATGGTTGTAGGACCGTAGTCCTCAGCTCCTGGAGGTAACATTTTGTTCCCTGCCACGTGGCTGTCTCCACAACACGGCAGTTTGCTTCTTCAAGGCCGGTGAGAGTACATCAGCTACTGTTTCAAATCTCTCTGACCTCCAGGCCCCTTTTAAAGGGCTCACCCAGGACCATCTCCCTTTTGATTAATTTGAAGTCAGCTGATTAGGGACACCTGCAAAATCCCTGCACCTTTGCCTTATAGCAGGAGTTGTATCCCATCATGTTCACACTCAGGGCATTCACACCAGGGGATGGGAATCCTGGGGCCATCGTGGAATTCTGTCTACTAAAAGCAACTATGAACATTCTAGAGTTACTTTGTTATTCAAGTGTGTATCTTTAAAAGAAATAAGAGCATTCCTTTTTTTAATCATGCAGTTTCTTTCTTTACAGTCCTTATACAGTCATGATTCTACGTATAATGAGTATTGAAACATTGACAAACTTACAAAATATATTCAACTTTGCAATACAGGAATTTGCTTTTCTTAAGTTCCACAGGTGACTAATCCAGGTGGTCTGTGGTTCAGAGTCTGAGGAACAGTTGCTCTAGGTCTCATTTAACTGGTTGGTAGCCTTACCATTAGCTTCCAAGATGATCAGAGTGCTGGCCACCTTTTTCCCCCAGAGGATCTCTTTAGTCTCTCAAAAGTTAGTGGACTCCACAGCCTTCAAGATCTAAATGCAGACCAAAATGTTCTGGGGGTGATGGCATGTAAACCCACTCTTCAGCAAACGAGCGCCAGGTCAACCAGAAGAGGAGATTCCGGTGGGGGTGAGTGGTAAGAAAAGGAGAGAAATATTATCTGAATTGCAGCCCTGCCCCACTAAAATTCTCATCACATGATGTAAAAGCATGTATCCCTTGAAGAGAAAATTCCTGGAAAACAGAGGTTTTAATTGCTTCATTTTAGAAAGACAGGGTCAATCCCTCCATTATTATAAAATATAAGTACATTGAAACTTAGCATCCTGCAAAGCATCATAGAAATTTAATTTTATGTTATTACTGGTTTAATTCTAATGGATTTTTAGGAGGATCAGAATAATAAGGGGCATTCCTCTGCCTACTCTGACGGAGAGAAAAAAAGGGCCTTAGACTTGAAGGATGTTCTATGGAAAAGCTGACTGGTCTTGGGAGTGTGTGTCTTTGAAGGTTCAAGTCTGAGACACACAAAACTCAGAGTTCAGGAAGCAGCCCCTCCCGGGACCAGGAGTTCAGTGTCTCACCAGGTGTGTGAGTGAGAGAAATGAAAAACAGGACGAAGGAGGAACTGGGGAGTTTGGTTCCCAACTTTAAGCCACTGAAGTGAAAAGCAATCTGCACACTGTATCCAGGTGAAGGGACCAGAAAGACAATGCCAAGCACTCACCTGGAAACTACTGGAATGCAGCCTGTCAGCAATGGGCTTTCCTCACTGCAGCAACCTGATGCCTTCTTAAACCAAGGCTTCCTAGTCTGTTCTTCAAGCGCTGGTGCGGGCCTGGTGGATACTCTCGGAAGGGCGGTCAATGATCCTCTGCCCAGCATGTATCCCAGGCCAGAGCAGTGCCCAGGCTCGCAGCTGAGATGAGAAGACAACTTTAAGGTCCCCTGTGGAATTTTAAAGAACTATACATGATCGGAAATTTAAATTACAAGACCTGGAAAGCACAGGTTACTTACAAACAGGTTGTATCCCAAAAGTTTCTTTTTAAATTCATTGTTTAAAGGTCAGAACATGTTTTCCCAAAGGGACTGTGTGATGTATGTAGTTCAAACCTAATGAATTCGTAATGCAGCTACAGTCATACATGTGCGATGAAGACATTTCTTCTGCATTGTTATAACTTTAAAATACTTTAAAGAAAAGTATTTAGGAGAGTTATCTTTAATGACAGCCTAAGGAAGTAATGTTTAATTAGAATTTGATGAAAAGGAGATTTTTGTAGAAAGTATGAGGAAATCTGGACTCAGGAGGGCTTGAGATTCTTATCTCACATTCTTTGAAAATGACATTTTTTTCTCTTTATAAAAATAGTATATTATGGAAATATTGAAAAATACATTCAAAATTAAAAGTATAAATTATGCACAGCCAACATCATGTAACTCTGTTAACATTCCATTATATTTCTGTTCAACTTTTTTCTTCTAAACATATGTGACTTTAATTGTAAAATATAAACATCTTTATAATTTACTTTTTTACTTTTTTGCTATAAAATTATTCATTGTATCACTGTGCCATCAATGTTGTATATTAACTTTCTTCTTAATCCTTACCATATTTATCAACCAAAATTTATGTCTCATCCTAATTTTCACTTATTTGATCACTATTGAGATTTGTCTTGCCTTTCCTTAGATTAATAGCCACTTGTATTTTTTTCTATATAAATTATCTTTTGTGTATTTTACCTATTTTTCTGCTGGACTACTCTTAGTTTTGTTGTTGTTGTTGAAAAAATTGTGAATATAAAATACTTCCTTGGTCAAATATATATTACAAATATTTTCATGGTTTGTCTTTTTTTTTTTTACTTGATTCACAGTGTGATTTGACAGACAGAATTTTAAATTCTGTCAAATCCATCCACGTTTTCTTTTCAGCTTTTTCCCATGTTTTTAAGTATAAAGACTATTTCCCCACATGATCCAACATCCATATTTGTTTACTTCAGGTTGGTATATAATT
The DNA here is from genome assembly GCF_964146895.1 of Miniopterus schreibersii. Classification (NCBI taxonomy): domain Eukaryota; kingdom Metazoa; phylum Chordata; class Mammalia; order Chiroptera; family Miniopteridae; genus Miniopterus; species Miniopterus schreibersii. The sequence continues at coordinate 142,133,838 of NC_138101.1, forward strand.
TAATTTTTGTCTTTTTAAAAGATCAAGCATTTACTTGATTAAATGGGCAAATCTCTAGAGACAGGCAGATACAGAGGTCTTGCCTCTACCCCTACCTTCCTTACCCGTCACGCTCATTCCCTGTACGTAACCATTTTCGTTAATGTCTTATTTATCTTCCCAGTGCTGCTTTTTTTTTTTTTTTTAATATATCTTTATTGATTTCAGAGAGAGGAAAGGAGGGGGAGAGAGAGAGATAGAAACATCAATGATGAGAGAGTCATTGATCAGCTGCCTCCCGCACACCCCCAACTGGGGATCAAGCCCGCAACCCGGGCATGTGCCCTGACCGGGAATCGAACCCCAACCGCCTGGATCTTAGGTCGACACTCAACCACTGAGCCACGCCCGGCTGGGCCCCAGTGCTTCTTTTTGCAAACTTTAAAACAATTGACTTGATCCTTCTAGAATTTGTACAGGGTATTGCATTTTTAAAAAGATAGTCTCTTTCCAATAATTTTTCTAATTGGTTATGATTGGTATCAAAGAAAACTTGATTTCTGAACATTTTTTTAAATACATTTATCTTGTTCAATTTCTAATCATTTTTCAGGTGATTGTCTTGAGTTTTTAGATATACAATCATGTCATTCTTATAACTTATACTGATAATTTTGCCTCTGCTTCCAAATAGTATACACTTATTTTAGTTTGTATTTTATTACAATCGAATGCTATGGCTGAGGCCAGGGGAAGGAAGGGTAGGGAGTTATGCACTGGCTCTCACAGTCCTCTGTCTCGAAGTGACACGCATCATTTTCTATGACATTTTAGTGCCCAAATCAAGTTACATAGCCCTGCCTGGCTTCAAAAGGACACAGAAATTCAGTCCTACCATTTTCCCAAAAGGAAGATAACTTGAAAATATGTGTGGACAGCATTAGCAAGCTACCACACCAATATAACGCAGGCCCGGCTCCGTGGTTTATATTAGCCTTTGCAACGACGTTGCCCAGAAATGGCTAGTCTTTGTCTGTCCTCACTTGGAGCACAGTCCTCGCTTCAAACCTACCACCTTTCACCAGCCCAGACTCTTACTGATGCTCAGCACGTGCCCCATCTCGGATGACACTAACGGCCAGAGGGTTTCCTTTATTGTGGTGGTTTTGACCTGTATCCAGAAATGTCTGGTTTGTACCATTTTAATCTTATACCTTTTTATTTTATTTGAATTTTAGGAAGTGATGGGTATTGGAAAGAATAAGCATTTAAATTCCAACATGCAAAGGGTGGAATTGAGGAAATAAAGCATAGGATTGGGATTGCCATTTAAACGTCATGACCAGCAGGGCCCAGGAAAGCCTTTCCAGCCTGCTCTGGGGGTTCTGTCCAGGCTCCAATGCATCGAACATTTCATTCCTCCCAAGCGCAGTCTCGGCCTCTCGAAACATAAGCACTGAACCTGTGGAAATGGTATGTAATTAAGTCCATCGATTATTTGGTTCACCATAGATTTAAAACTATGCCCTGGCTCTATTTGCTCACAAGTGTGAATAGTGAAAGAGAACTTTCTCTATTATGTGAATCTCATCACTCTGTCGAGGCCACACGTTAGTGTGTTCCATGGAACAACAGTTCCTTGGGATGTTAACAGGTGTTCTGAAAGGGAAAAAGGACCTGTGGCCACATGGGTAATGCTGGATTAAATACATTTAAACAAGTTTCTTTACTATAGATGCCCCGATGTCTTTAACATGACGCTGACATGCATTCTGAATCTCCAGTGCAATCTTAACTATGCATTTAATTGTTGCCCAAATTCACTTAATCACAGAACCCCATTTTTCCAAAATGTTTTGTGGCACATATTTTGGAAATCTACTGTAAAGGAAAGAAAAGCATAATTAAGTGCTTAGTTGAAAAGACAACCTTATTTGAATTAGCAGGTGAGGGGAAGGTTAAGGTTTGGGCCACAGGAAACCAAGGCCTCACTCCTGTCATGGACCCCATTTCCCCCTCTGGTCACTAAGAGGAAATTTGTCATTGGAAGGAATGCTCAGCGCCTGTGAACACCAGCAGAGAACCAACCCGAGCCAGTGTGGTCATGCCTGAGGGGAGTGAGGTGTGGCTATTTCCCATCATCTTACTACCAATCATAATAAAAGCAAGTCTTGCACCAAATTCTGTTCCCCATGCAGACATTGATTAGATAAATATTTATTAATAGCTCATGTAACAGGCTTGGCAAGCTCAGAGAAGTCCCAATTTTCTGTCTTTTTAGGTGCTCTCACCACCACCTTGAGTGAAGCATCTCCTCAGAGCAAACATGACACATCCCAGAGGTAGGCTCTGGGAGCCTCATATTCCACATCAGACAACTAGGAACCCTTCAGCTAAGTGGCTGGGCACAGGACTACTTGGGGATCGAGTCAGGCACTATCCCTGCGTAAAGGCTGCGGGCTTCACCAGACTCTTATGCCCCCGTCATTAAAGGTCATGGAATGGCTCTAATATTTTAGCCAATCTACCTATCTGTATTAGTTTGCTAGGACTGCCATTAAAAAATATATACCACAGATTTGGAGGCTTAAACAACAGAAATTTGTTTTCTCACACAGTTCTGGAAGCTGGAAGTCCAAGATCAAGGTGTCACCAGGGTTGGTTTTTCCTGAAGCCTCTGTGCTTGGCGAGCAGACAGGCTCCTTCTTGCTGTGTCCCCACAAGAACTTTTCTCTGTGTGTGCATGTGCCTGGTGTCTCCCTGTATATTCAAATTTCCTCTTCTTATAAGGACACCAGTCATGTTGGATTAGGGCCGCCCTAATGACCTCATTTTAACTTAATCATCTCTTTAAAGCTTCTATCTCCAAATACAGCCACATACTGAGATATTGAGTCAACATATGAATTTTGGGAGGACACAGATTAACCCATAATAATATCCTAAATAGCCTGGCCGGGCGTGGCTCAGCGGTTGAGCGTCGGCCTAGGATCCAGGCGATCAGGGTTCGATTCCCGGTCAGGGCACATGCCCGGTTTCGGGCTCGATCCCCAGTCGGGGGCGTGCAGGGGGCAGCCGATCAATGACTCTCTCATCATTGATGTTTCTCTCTCTCTCTCTCCCTCTCCTTTCCTCTCTCTGAGATCAATAAAGATATATTAAAAAAAAAACAACTTAAAAAAATAATAATAATAATATCCTAAATATTGATTTTATCAAAATGGTATCGCATATCTAATGTTCATCTTGTTAATTCATAAGTCACAAATTTTCATAGTGAAAACACATTTCTGATTTTTACTATGCAAATCAATAAAGTCTCAGCTGCTTCTTTATATCACTAGCTTCACAGTCAAACGGGTACCAAGGCACCCAACAGACAGAGCCTAGTAGCAAGGGAGGTTGGTGAAGTGAGTTTCTGACTTTTATACTAGGAGGTGAGGACTCTTGGGCTCTCTTTCACAGTCATTGTATTTCTCTTCACATTTTAGCCAACACAGTGTGACATTATGTGTACACCAGCTTCAACTCTAGGGGCAGCCAATTACCTCAATAGAGAACCTACCCGAGGATTAGTTAGGGAGCAACACTCAGGAGGCTACAAACAAATGCCTCAGCTGTCCATAAACTGGTCAGTGTCCTTACTGGAGCAACCTTGTGTGGGGTTTGGCCGCATTTCATTATTTCAAGTGGTTTTCCGCTTCCCAGAAAGACCGAGTTACCTCACACACAGTTCTTGTGAAAAATCCTCTTTCTGTCCTAATTAGCCACAATTAGTTTCTTTGCAGTCAAGTCATCTGACTGATAATTATCAATCGTTGGATTTCCAGAAAGCAAATATAGTACAGTGTATATATCATACTTTATTTTTAGAAAACATACATATTATAGTGGTCTCCTCTTTCACGCAAGTAAATCACAGGTTGACCAGTTGACCTGCCTACATTTGGCTGGATTAGGCCTAAAGTAGAAAGGGAAGGAATGAAAGAATCATATCATGTCCGAAGTAGAAGGGACTGTAACAATCATCTATTGCAAATGAAGAAACAGGGTCCTAGAGAGAAGATTGCTCAAGGTCACAACTGTTTTCATCTCTACTGCCAAGAGGATGTTTTAAAGTAACTCCTATAACTCATTCTTAAGGATTATTTTTATTTACATTTAATCTCTAAACCTATTTAAGTCTGTCTGGAAGATGAATACAATGGGTTTTCTTAGTTGTTGGGACTATAACTTGGGAAAGAAAAAATATCTATTTCTGTTTAGATCTATAACCCAAGGTGGTGGAGAGAGGTACAAGAGAAGGAAGCACAGGGGGGCCTTTACTGGAGACTGGAGAGCCAAGGTGCACTACCCGCGCAACCTTTCACCCTGGCAGGGGTCCCCCAGCCTCAGCAGTGACTCACTACAGGGTCATGTGGGCATGTCTTGCTCTGTTCCATTTCTGTTTTAGAAAACAACTCAGCTAGGCTTTGGATCAGCATCCTCTGAGGTGGCAGCAGAAGCTTCCTTGGCTGGGGGACTGAGGGGAACAAGATCTTCATGCCTGAACCTGGCCCACATATCTTGCCTAGCCAGGCCAGGCTAGCCAGGGGAACTGCTATTTTTTATGAATGTCATCTGGGGTAATTCACTCTTCTGTGCTTACCATTTAGACATAACTATGGGTAGAGGGGTGTGTGTGTGTGTGTGTGTGTGTGTGTGTGTGTGTGTTTAAGACCTAAGACCTGAACTATTCAAAGAAAATACATGTTGTCCTTGGACCTCCACAAAGCACATTTTCTGAATTAGATGTATTTTCACAGAGAATTCATCTTAAAACCCCTGTGAGCTTAAAAATAGACTAACAACTATTTCCTAAGCCCCATCTCTTTGGAATTTAAAGTGTTTTTATGAGTGGGTATTGTTTTTGTGAAGGAAGGAAGGAAGTTTAGTATAATTAAGCAGATAAAAAATGAAAATAACTTGACCATTTTCCATACTACCCCATACTTTAAGACTTACTGGTGTTGATAATAAAGTTTATTCTGGTCATCCATTCATTCATTCATTCATTCATTCATTCATTCATCTACTCTTTCATTCACAAAAGTTGACTGTGTACCTATCAGGTTCAAGGCATTGTGCTAAGAGAAATATACAGGAAGGTGCCTGGAGCACTTCAAAGCAGGATATTGATACACATATAAATTGAAGGTACTACGATTTGAGCTTCTAAGATTTTGGACGAATGAAAGATCAGGAAAAGTGGCATCTATGTTTCTGGCAAAACTGCCAACAAAGGAGATATCACGCAGAAAAATCCACAGTAGTTTTCATCAGCCAAGAAACCTCAATTCATTATGCCCATCCAAGGAGAAAGTTAATTACTGGCTTTGGTTAATTGCTTTCCTGGCTCTGCAGGGTTATCTTTACACAGAAGGCAAGAGAAGGCATACAAAGGTTGAAAGAACAATCCTTCCAAAATCCACTTGGGCTCTTGTGCCTGGTCAGACCCTAAAAGAGCTTAGTGGAAGAAAAACGGTAGCTGTGAATATTAACACATTACTTAGTCTTCTTCTGTACTCAAAGGTCCAAGGCTTTCTGAACCGTCTTTAAAGATTCAGCTCAGACAACATCTCTTCAAGAAAACCTCCTGTGACCTCTCCACCCCAGCCCCGCACACACAGCCAGGCCAGGCTGGGCCCCCTCGGCTCTCCCCCAGCCCACGCTCAGCCCTCAGAGCCCAGCCCTCAGCACCAGCATCGTGAGCTTGTGGTTCCCTCCCTCAGGGGCCAGGTGGACACAGGTCAGGTCTTTGGCACATAATAAATGACGCATAATACAGAGGTTATAAAATTTTCAGAGCATTTAAGGAAACACACAAAAAGGAAATAGTTATTGTGTACATTTAAATAATAAAGACTATAGTAAGGGCAATTTACATTTATAAACAGAAAAAAATCTGGCATGTGGTAGAAGATAAACAACGGCCTGTCTCACAGGGTATATGGAACCCACCACGTCCTCCAAATTGCTAAAAGAGAGGTAATTAGCCAAAAGGTAACGCTCAACTCTAACCACTAAAGGTGTGGGGTCCATTTATTTTTAATAGTGGGGAGCATTTCGGAACAGGATGCTGACGCACATACACAGGGAAGGCGCCATGATGCGAGCTACCGAAATCTTGGAGCAATTAAAGCTTTAGTTGTTGGCGCTCACTCTCCAAACTTCGCAAGATTATTGCACTTAGAGAACGTGTGACGTTACAGTCAAATAAAATTTAGACAAGTCCATCTGAAACATTAATTGGTGTACGTAATTATTACTCTGCTGTATAGTAATTAGGTGTAAGTGGTAAGCAATTCATGAAGATTATTATAATAATTAGTACAGCTAAGTTACACTTTCCTTTCCCTGCTCTGGCTCCGTGTGTTCTCCGCTCCCTGTAGACCCGTCAGCGTCTCCAGTGTGTCTGATCTGATGCATTTGGCGGGGCTTCCGCACACACACAAGCACGGGCGCCAAAAGACAGAGTCCTGCGCACCCTGCCTCTGGGCCCCTCTGGCATCACTCGGGCAGTGGTCCCACAGTCTCTCTCTACATCTCACTCTGACACCCCTCCTCCTGCAGAGAATTCAAGTCAGGTGGGCCTGAATCGTATATAGCTTAGGGGGTCTCATTTTAGAAATGTAATATAAAATTTCAAATTCAAAATTAAGCAAAAATGAATGTTTCTTTAAAATGAGGTAAGTCACAACAAACTAAAAAATACTTTAAGTAACAAATACCACAAACATCATAAAATCCCCCCCAAAAAACCCAAGATATTTGTATTATATACTTCTGTGAAACCTCTCCGCAGACTACCCTCTGGTTAACACACTTCAGTCTTGTTCCTCAGGCACCGGGTGTCAGAGCCGCGCGTTATGATGGCATCTCTAACCTGCACCTTCATGTTAGGGTACCAGGTCGGCAATAGAATTACTCATGAAGCCATTCCAATGCAAGGATGGCTAGCGATTACTTCACTGTGTGTAGACGTGACTGCACACCATATGAACATCCCTTTCTACCATGTCCCCTTAGTCAGATACCAACTATGCCTGTAGTCACTCTAACTCTCCAACGTGAGAAGTGTGACCGACAAGGCAAGTTAGAATGGAAAAGCCAACGGGCTTAACTAGTTGCAGTTAAAACATCTTACTTTTGTGAATGTTACCAAGCATATAACCACATCGTAGGGCCCCTCTAGGGCCTGGGAAGGAGCCCAGATACATGAGGGGCCCTGAAACTTAAGTTCCATCAGCTTGTTGGTGAACCCACCCCTGTTCTCCTCCCACACCCCCTCCCACAGAATGAAACCCCCAAAGTACAAGCTTCAGCACAGCCGTGAGGCTCAAAGGGCCGAGCATCATGCCTGAGGGAAAGACAGACAGACTGACAAAGGAAACAGGGAGAGTGAAGTCGTTCAGGGGCCCTCTGCCTTCGAGTATTGAGACAAGAGGGAGGGAGGGAGGGAGGGAGGGAGGGAGGGAGGGAGGGAGGGAGGGAGGGAGGGAGGGAGGGAGGGAGGGAGGGAGGGAGGGAGGGGTAAGAGTTCTGAGGGAAGCAGGGATTTTGGACTCAAGCAAGTGGACTCCAGGTCTTCGGATAATGCTCTACATGTGTTACTGCAGTTCATCCTCACTAGTCTAATGGAGCAGGGGAGGGGGAGGAAAAGCGGGGGGAGGAAATGAATAAAGAAAGGGGGAAGGAAGAAGAAAGTAGTTTCCTCCACGTCACACCTCTTCCCTGGGAAGCAGCAGTGTTTATCTTTGGTGTTATAATAAAATCAAAAGCTTTCTTCAGACTATACACTCATCCTCTTAAATTAGAAAGAGTGACAGTTCTTTTGGCTCAGTTCTACAAAATGCAAGTCGTCATGACCTCACTATTAAAAAAGGGTAAATGGAAAAGTAACCTCCCAAGAGATTGATATCACTTAAAACAAATGCCCAGAAACCTAGCCATGTGGTTGCTGTCCACGTTTCCCCGTGGCATGTGAGTCTTTTGTCCAGACTGAAATTGGACGCCAATCTCCATGTCACATTCAATCTTCAAATTCTTCACACAACAGTTGGGCTTTTCTTCGTGTTTGCTTGTCTTATTCTTTTAACTGACGCTCATAATTTTCTTCCAGGGAAAAAAGTAAGAACAGAAAACTTGGAAATCACACTTAATCTGGACTGCACATGGGAAGACTGTCCAGAAATGTTGAAAACTTATAATTTAGAAATGGGTGGTTCGAAGCAGCATGTTGAAGCTCAGGGAAGTGAAATTCTTTGGGAGGAATGTGTTTTATTGGCTTCAGAAGCCAAGTCCCCCATGCAGGCCCTGGAGGCTCCATGGTTGCGTGAATGTGTGGACTCAGAGATTTTGTGGGTGACAGGAACCTCCAGGAGCCACTTGACCCCAGACTGACTCCAGAAAATGTGTCACAACCTAGCTCAGTAACTTTCCAATGTGTTACAAGCCTCACTTTTAGGAAATTTCTATTTCCAAAGACCTCATCCCTTGTGAAAATGACAAGATCAACACCTTTACAACCCCAATAAGAAAAAAATGGTACAGCATTAACATACGTTCTTTTCTTCCTCAAGCTAACTTGGACTTTTTTTTAGCCCCTAAATCGTCCGTGTGGCTCCTGAACATCACTGAGATGCTCCCAGGCCCTTCAGTTGTGGGCAGAGCAAGCAAACGCCTGTCTGCAAGGGAAATGGTCGGTGCTGGGCCAGGAGGTTATTTCATGGTTCCTAGAAACCTGGGAGGCCAGGCTGCCTCTAGGTCCACAGAACCTGCTTCAGAACCGAAGTGATTCTCTGCCGCATCCCGGGCCAGGGAAACTGCAAGTGCGCGGCTTCCACCGCAGCCCGAAGGTGAAATGCAGCACCCGTCCCAGGAGCAGCTGTCACGGAGCAACGCGTGACTCGTTACTCATGTTACTCCTCCGGGAGTCAGGGCACCAGGGAAGTCGGGGACCCTGAGGGGCCACAGATAGGATGAGATAACGCAGATCGGCCTTTGGGCAACAGGCTACTTTCAGTTTCCTCTGCTCTTTCCTCCTTCCCTCTTTTTTTTTTTAAATATATCTTTATTGATTTGAGGGAGAGGGAAAAAGAGAGATAGAAACATCAATGATGAGAGAGTCATTGATCAAGCCCGCAACCCGGGCATGTGCCCTGATCGGGAATCGAACCCCGATCGCCTGGATCCTAGGTCAACGCTTAGCCACTAAGCCAGGCCCGACCGGGCCTTCCCTCTTTCCTTCGCCTCCTGAATCTCCCCCCTCTCCCTGTCTCCTTATCTTGGGCCCATACCTGGTTGTTAACTGGCAAACTGAAAGCATTTCCGCTCATTTTAATGCTGAAACATCTTTGAAACCAAATGAAATGAACCTCAAAGAGAAGGGAATAACCAAAAAGGGAAGGCCTTCAAGCTGGAGATCAGGGCACCGGAATTGTTTTCTGGACTTCCACAGGCTCTGTGACCTTTTTCAAGTCACTTCACCTCTTTGAACCAACTGCTTCAACTATTCACTGAGTGGTTGGACTAGATGGCTTTCCTAGGTTAAGTTTTCTTTTTTTTTTTTTGGAGAAATTTGAAGCCCTGGTGGAGAAAGAAGAAACTGGGAAATAGAAAGTGTGATTGGGACTCATCAAGTTAAGTCACACTGATAATTTCCCAGCCCCTCCCCTTTTTATAAGGCTCCTTTTCAATGTGTGACCATCTTGTGAGGTGACAAACACTTGAAAAGAAAAAGTTTATGCACCGAAACCCAAACCGGCCCACACTAATGGTGCCCCAGAGGGACACAAGCTGGCAAAGCATAAAAGTTAGGGAACAAGGTTTGAGGATCAAATGCCTAACACGGTGACTTCAGTTGGTAGCCCCATAATGTACAACCAAAACTTGTTCCGATAGAACTAAAGTGTTCTCACCAGAAAATAGAAAGTAAATGTGTGAGGTGCTGGATGTGCTAATTCACCCAATGGAAGGAATTTTTTCACAACATTCGCATACATCAACTCATCACGTTATACACTTTCAGTATCTTATGATTTTATTTGTCAATTATACCTCATTAAAGCTTAAAAAAAAAAAACTTGAATAATCAGAGAGGTTGCCCTCAAGCACAAGGTTTTCCATCATCAACAGCAAGTAACTCTTCCTCCCAATCCGGAGCACTAACGGTCTCTTATCAAAGACAGCTGGGGTTTATCGTCAGCACACATTAAGAGGCTGTTGTCCCTGCCCTCCCTTCCCTTCCGTGCTCATCTCCCCACTTCCACTTCTGGGCCCAGGCTGAGTTCCCGCCATCTCCTGTTTCCATCTTCTTGCCCCCAGACCCTCCCCTTCCCAGCAAGTGGATTTCCCAGCGCCTGCATGCTGGATCAGCTCATGCCAGATTGTGTTTTCTTTGTGCACCCAGGAGAGGGACACAAAGACAGGGTGAAGCCTGAAGAAAGGCTCGCTCACCAGGCAGCAGTGAAGAGTGTTTGGGACTGGAGTCTGCTGGCAAAGGGACAGGGAGGAAAGAGAATGGTGCAACTTTTCTGGGAAGCACTTCAATGATCTAAATGAAGACTCTTTAAAACATTTTAATGTTATGACCCATTCTTGGTTTTCTTTTCCTACAGAAATCAGAAGAGATTCAAACAAAGGATGGGTGGAAGGCTATCTAGGCAGAGGAAAAGGGGAGCCGCATGAATTCTGATGTTTGTGGCTCTTAGTAACAGGAAACAAATTGGATTAAATAATAAGCATATACGCAAAAAATCTCGAGGTGCAATGGCCTTTGGGGTTGGTAGATTTAACAGCTCAAAAATGTGGTGTAGCATAGAGGTTCTTTCCATCACTCTGCTCTTCTTTCTCCAACAATGCTCACGCGCTGGGCTGGGCTCCCCTAGTGGCCAACCGCACCAAACAGCAGTTACCAGCATTCTTGTTCTGTGCAAAGGGAGCGAGAGAAAGGCTCATTTCACATGGCTCTTTTTTAAAAAAAAAAAAATAATAAGAAAGGAGTTTTCCCAGAAACTTTCAGCAAACCTTTCATTGGCCAGAATTGGGTCACATGCTAATTGAAAATCAATCACTAGTTGGAGAGCAAGAGATGGTAGTAGAAAAGGCAGTTACCCTTAAACCAATAGTCCTACCCCTTTCCCACTGAGATCAATTCCCTGAGTGTACTGCTTTAGTTCTGTAGGAAGGGGCAATGTTTGGGAGTCAATCACCTCATCCACCCCAAAAATCTGTTGGTAACTTCCCTCTGGCTCTGACCATGAAAGCAGCTGAACGACTTGCAACCATGATCTAGGGAAACTAGTCAGGGGGAATGAATTTATGTTGTCTTCATTTTAAAGATGCTGTGATTTGGGCCTATTCTAAAATACGACAAATTTTCATTGCTGCTCATTTCTAAGAAATTTTCCAATGCTGAACATGTCCAACACGTTTTTAAATCCCTACATACAACCACAACCCACCTTGCTGTTCTTTGCTAGATAAACAAAATTTTTTCCTCAATTATCTTGCTCTCCTTAATCATACACAATTTTTAAACTAGCTGTTACTGACAGTCCTTTCCTCCTATTTACTGGCAATGTTCTTAGGTCAAGCCCATGTCCAATTAGAGGAACTTGGAAAAAGGAAACCCTACAGCAAAATGCCACCTGCCTTACAATTTTATTTTAAATAAGTAATCCTCAAAAATGGCAACTTGGCAAGGAGAGCACCGGACCCTCTCCCTGGAAGGCCCAGCACTTGCGTCCATGTCAGATTGTTGGCCTGAAATCCCAGCATTTGTAGGTTAAGGAAACACACACACACACACACACACACACATGAGGGACAATATCCCCAGCATCAAAGGTATCAGTTTTCCTTCCCCTTTTCCCATTCCTGCTTCACGCAAAGTGTTCAGAGGTATCGAGGTTTCTGGGGCATATTTTCAGCACACATCAACCAGCAATGTAGGCGAGCTCCTAGCAGCTGCCCAGAGACCCCTCCACTGTGGTCTTTTTCCACCAGAACAACTGGGGTGTCCTGGCTTGGGGAAGGCCTTCATGAAATAGCTCCTGTAACTATTAGCTTTCTCTAATAAGAAAGCTCTTTCCTGCTGCCATATGGGTCACCTTCCTATTTGTAAAGCATGTAGAAAGTTAAAGTTTTTCTCCTTGTTTTGTTGAAAGTTAAGTTCCAAAAAAACTCCAGAGGAATTCCTACCATCACTTAGTCAGGAAAGTGGCTAGGTTGAAGGCGTTGTCCAGTGAGCTTCTACACCATCCACGGGGATCAGGCAAAGGAGATGATCCTTTTACAAAAGGAGAGATGTGCTCTGTTTTTGTGGACCTCTTGTGGACCTCAAGCCCTCAGCTGACCTGCATAAAATAAGCAAGTGTGCCAAAGGAGCAGGGGGCCAAAAACTGTTCCTAAGTACCTAGTATCATGATAAATTAGTAGCATGTAACAAAAATAATTACCTTTCAAGGAGTGAACAGGATGCTCAGGAAGGAGAAAGAAGAGGAGGGGCATGTACGTCTGCTGACTCTGGAATCTTCAGATCTGTTTGGATGAGTCATCACCTATGACTTCCACGACAGGAATCTGATTTGACTAATCATCTGATAGAGCCTTTTATTTCTGTCCCTCAACATGTGAAATCTCTCTGACTGTCAGCTTTAGTGATTACTTAAGCAACCAATAAACATGTGTCTTAGGAACATACTGGTCATCTTCTAGAAGTACTTAATGTATATTGAGCAACTGGGAAACACTCACTCCAAAATCCACACACACACATGCACCTTGTCACACAACACTCCCACACACAAAAAGTGAAATTGCTGTTTGATGAATGTAAACTCGTGGGTGTTTCCAGCAATTAGGAGTCCTGCCAGGTGTGAGTGCCGAGAAGGGAGGTGAACCCCAGGGCTTTCCCAGCCTGTGGCTGGGATCCTTATTTGATAAAGTTCCTACCTATGCCCTGTGTCTCAAGGCCAGGGGACCACAGCAGGGGAAGTGTGGCTGCTGGACATCCCAGCCCAAAGAGATGAATGGAATTCCAGGCAGCTGGAGTCATGCTGGCTTGGGACAGTGGCTTGGAGACCAGACTTCCAATGACAGGAGCTTTAAGTGGCAGCGCTCACGGCAATTGGTGAACCCACAGAAATGTAACCCACACCTCGGTTTCAGAGGCCGAAAAATGAAAAGAACGTTTAGGGAGGAAAAAAAGGAAATAAAATAATAGGCAGGGGGCAATTTATGACTCTATGAGTCTGTCCTCTAAATAGTTTAAGACTCTGGGGCCAGATGGTTCTGCAAATCCTCCAACCAGGAGTCACGTTAAGAAGCACGAGTGGGCACAAAAACTGTTTTTCAAGACACAATTTCAATTCTGGCTTGAGGGAACTGGATAGAGTAAGCTTCCTTAGCATTCCTGACTAGAAAGAAGTTGCCCTCACAGGTCCCCTTGATCAGAATACGCACACCGCCCCCCAGCGGCAAGCCGCGTACGCGCCGTAGCAATTGGGGGAAGCGACTTTTCGCGAGGATGCGGGAGTCTGGCTCCGCAGAAAGTGCGCCCCGACGGTCCGCGAGGGCGCGAGCGCCGTGCCCCCCGTGCCAGCCGGCGCCACGCCGCGCTCGCCTCCCCTAGAGGGCCAGGCGGGGGGCAGGCGGGGGCAGGCGCGCGGTGTACCCCTTCCCACCGGGATGGGTGGGAAGTACCCACCCAACAAGTACCCACCAACAAGTACCCATCCAGCAAGTACCCACCAACAAGTACCAAGCACATACGAGGGAGCTTCTTTAATCAATGGTTCTCTCTTGGTTCCCATTTACCCCCTCGGGCTTTTTTTGTTTTTTACCAGCGGGCCGGGGAGCCGGGTTTGTCTGGAAGCCCCCTACTGGCCTTGGACGGGTGACCGTCGCTGGTCGGGATGCTCGCCCTGAGCGCATCGGCTGGCGTGGCGCAAGAGCCAGAGCGCCGAGCCTGCGCGCGCCAAGGACGCGTGGGCGGGCACCTCGTTTTCTGAGAAGTTCCAGGGCTCTTCAACCCCAACCCCCGCCTCTCCCTTCACTTTCTAGCTGGAAAGTTGTGAGGCGAGCGGCGGGGGGCGGAGAGAGGAACCCAGACTGGCCCCCCTCCCGCTTCCTGCCCCGCCGCCTCCCATTGGCCACCTGCAGGCCCAGGAATGCGAGCGCCGCTTTAAAAGCGCGCGGCTCGGCCGCCTCGCCAATCGCTCCAGCGCAGCCAGCCGGCGAGTCCGGGCTCCCGCGAACCTCCCAGCGCAGCCTCCGACTGCCGGCCTCCGACTCCGGCCTCCGCCGCCTCCCCGGGCGCCCCGCGCTCTGCAGGACTCGGCGCCCGTCGCTGCCCCCGCGCCGCGCCGCCGCGCCCGGCCCGTGTGCACACAGGTAGGGGGTCTCCGGGCGGCCGCAGGACCCACGCTGCCCGGGCCATCCAGCCTCGGGCTCCGAGGCTCCAGCCCCTCAGAGACTTCGGACCCCATTCTGTCCCTCCCAGCCGCTGGGAGTGTCTCTTCTCGTGGAAGAGATCCAGAGCCATCTTCTCCAGCCTTGGGGTTCACAAACCACTCCTCGGGGCACCCCAATATTTTCTTCTATTCTCTAAGTCCCCCCTAAATCTTTCTATCAGTTCTCTAGAGAAGAGTCCACTTCCCCATGCCCTCCCCACAACCCCCCAAATACATCTCCTGTTCCTGCTGTTTACCCTCGACTTCCCAAGGAAACCCCCCACATCGTTGGGTTTTGCTCCCACACACAAACTTTAAAACCACAAACTCTTGCCTTCAACTCTCACTTTCTTCCTGATGCCCTCTCCAAAGTAAATTCTGTTCCCCTTCATTCCAGCAAACGTGGGGCCAAGAGGGGATCCCCAGGGACCTGGCCCCATGCCCAGCCCCCACTTTTTGCCCAGTCTACCTGCTTTGCCATCTCTAACCCTGGCTCTGCTTCTGCTGCAGGCTCCCTGCTGGACACAAACAGCTCCATCATGGGGCTCACCTGGGGACTCAGTGTCCTGTTCCTGTTGCATGCCTGTGGCTCCAGCCGCATTCCAGGTGAGTCTATATAATGCCTTTGAGGGGGAGGGAAGATGAGGAGGTGCTGGTTACCCCAGGTGTGCCTCCCTCCCAGCTCTCCTCTCCCAGCTGTCTCTCCCTGAGCCCTGACTGACCGTCAGGATGCAGGTTCCCTCTGCCCAGGGTGTTTCCCAGCTCTTCCAGTGATTTTCACAGTCCCTCTGGCCCCAGCCCTCAGAGCTGAGCCCCCAAGCCCTGGCCCCTGTCTAGAAAGCTCACAGTGTGTCCCGCTCCTAACAGAGTCTGGGGGAGACAACAGCGTGTTCGACCTCTTTGAACTCACCGGGGCTGCCCGCAAGGGCTCTGGACGCCGATTGGTGAAGGGTCCTGACCCTTCCAGCCCAGCCTTCCGCATCGAGGATGCCAACCTGATCCCCCCTGTGCCTGATGACAAATTCCAAGACCTAGTGGATGCTGTGCGGGCAGAGAAAGGCTTTCTCCTCCTGGCCTCTCTGAGGCAGATGAAGAAGACCAGAGGCACACTGCTGGCGGTGGAGCGGAAAGACCACTCTGGCCACGTCTTCAGCGTGGTCTCCAATGGCAAAGCGAGCACCCTGGACCTGAGCCTGACCGTACAGGGCAAGCAGCATGTGGTGTCAGTGGAAGAAGCACTCCTGGCCACGGGCCAGTGGAAGAGCATCACCCTGTTTGTGCAGGAGGACAGGGCCCAGCTGTACATCGACTGTGAGAAGATGGAGAATGCTGAGCTAGACGTCCCCATTCAAAGCATCTTCACCAGGGACCTGGCCAGCATTGCCAGACTGCGCATCGCAAAAGGGAGTGTCAACGACAATTTCCAGGTGAGGTCTCTTCTCCAATTCCTGGCCTGTGGGGTTGTCTACTGGCCAGCTGATCTGTCAGGAGGGCTCTAGCAGGAGAGGCAGGAGTCCCAGTACAGAAAATACTGCCTGTGGACTAAAGCAGTGGTTCTTAAACTTTAGAGAGCTTCAGAATGTCCTGGAAGGCTTGTCAAAACGCATATTGCTGCACCCCACCCCCAGGGTTTCAGATTCAGTAGATCTGGGCTGGGGCCTGATAATTTGCATTTCTAACAAGTTCCAGGTGAGGTTGATGCTGGTGGGGGTGTTCTGGGGACTACACTTTGAAAGCCACCAAAGGAAATAAATGGTTTTCCTATAACAAGCCTGTTCAAGCTTTAGGTACTCCTTATACTCTTCTCAAGAAAGTAACTTATTTCAGATGCATTCAACCAACTGTAATATTGCGTGAAATTGGATGCTTGGTTCAAACAGAATAAATACCACTTTGCTATTTGATCTCTCATGGGGATATAGCTGGTCTCAGATAAAAGGTTAAAGTAGTGATTTGCTGCTGCAGCCTCTTCTTTGCTTAAACTTCTAGGTTTTTGCAACTGTCGCTTTGAAACGCCCACATTTAACTCTTTGACACTGAAAAGTGTCATTATATCTTCAGCTGTAGTATCAGATTCCATTTCCTGTGTACCCAAGTAGGCTGATAACTGAATTCTTTGTAAAATACTGAAGACTTGGCAGAAGACACAGTTAAGATTTTGAAGTTGTTTGGCAGTTTATGTTGGTGTGTTATTTTGACATGGTGATCTTAAAAGGGAGCTCTCTCAAACTTCTAGAGCATCTATTGTGCGCTTTTCCTAGCGTAAGCAGTCTCTGCCTCCCACGTCCCTCTCCCCAGCGCTCTACAAGTAACATGTGTCCTTTGCCCACAGGGGGTGCTGCAGAATGTGAGGTTTGTCTTTGGAACCACACCAGAAGACATCCTCAGGAACAAAGGCTGCTCCAGCTGTGAGTACCCTTTTATTTTTTTAAGGTACCTGGGGGAATTCCACCCAAAACAAGCCGAGAAACTTAAGCAATGTTGGTTGTGTGTAAATTACCCTGGGTAACCCAGGTAAGAGGTATATAAAAGTGACCTTAGAAGCTATTCCACACACAGATCCCCTCTACCTGCATCCCTTGCCCCAAATGAACTGTCTTTTACAACTAGGAACTCTGGTGAGAGCATCTTCTGTTATTTTTCTCATTATGTTTGTTTGTTCCTTGGCAGCTACCAATGTCCTTCTCACCCTTGACAACAACGTGGTGAACGGTTCCAGCCCTGCCATCCGCACTAACTATATTGGCCATAAGACAAAGGATCTGCAAGCCATCTGCGGCATCTCTTGTGATGAGCTGTCCAGCATGGTCCTGGAGCTCAGGGGCCTGCGCACCATCGTGACCACGCTTCAGGACAGCATCCGCAAAGTGGTCAGTGGCCTCCACCCTCAGCCCTTTAGCATGAGCCCCTGAAGGTTTAGCCTTTAGTATGATCCCAAATGACTGAAAATGAGATTGGACACTAATGACCTTTCTCCCTCTTTTAGACTGAAGAGAACAAAGAGTTGGCCATTGAGCTGAGGAAGCCTCCCCTCTGCTACCACAATGGAGTTCAGTACAGAAATAATGAGGAATGGACTGTTGACAGCTGCACTGAGTGTCGCTGTCAGGTAAGGGCTCTTTACACACCGAAATACAAATCAATAGCATGTGTTTGAAGCCACAGTCTCTGGGGAAATACCCAGTTGGCCACACAAGCTCTTTTTATGTTCCATGGCCTGATACCAGAGTGTGTGTGTGTGTGTGTGTGTGTGTGTGTGTGTGTGTAAGATGCAATTATGACATCTATAAAATCTTCTTTAACTCTCAGAAAGTTTTTCAAAGTCTTAATTATACCCCAGGCTTAGTATCTAAAAGAACAAATCTAAGACATCTGAATAATTTACCTGCTTTATTTCAAAGACCTAGTGTTGAATGTCAGGTAAATAACACCTGGTTGGAATGTCCTTTTTTCCCCCAACCCTGATTTGTATTCAGCTATGACAAGGAAATTCTTTTAATACAGTACTGGCTGTTCAAATAACTCAGCCTGGCATTGTTAGGATGTAACTGTCCCCTTAGCTCAGATGGCCCTGCCTGCAGTGTGTGTGTCACTCTAGCTCTCCCCAGTGGCAGGTGAGTATGGGGGTTTATCTGGCTCATTGAGCAAAGGCAAGCTTAAATACAAATCATGAATTGCTCGATTTTGGAGCCATCTGTATTAAATTCCCATTCTTCTGCAATATAATATAAAGCCAGATCTGTCCATGAGGGGAAAAAATATGTTCATTAATCTTCTTTTTCCCAGAGAGATAATTTTTAAATTTAAAAGTACCGAGTTTTATGAGTTCAATTTCAGATGCAGATTAATAGATTTGGTTATGATAATTGGTGATTCCCTTTGGATAAATTCTTCATGTGGTAACATCCACCATTGACTAAGTAGCGATTAAGAAAGAATTCTCCAAGGAATGGAGTGACAAGTAACTAGCACTAGAACCGTGTCTACAATACTGGTGGCTGCAAATTAGACAGACCTATTAAAATCATCCCAGTAGAGTATAGCCCTGACCATTCACCTTGGAAGTGAAATGTTATAGGATGTAAAGGTCTGCTTGCAATATGTTTAGTAACCCATTTCTTCCTCCCTCTTGCCCTGCAGAACTCTGTTACTATCTGCAAAAAAGTGTCCTGCCCCATTATGCCCTGCTCCAATGCCACGGTTCCTGATGGAGAATGCTGCCCACGGTGTTGGCGTAAGTTCCTAAAACTACATGGCCATTCCTCAGTGACGAGGTCAATTCTACACAAACCCTGGACAGCCGAGCACAACACTGGAACCCCAGCACTTCCATCACCTGTTTTCATTCAGCTTTTTGCTGCAGCATCTGGTTAACTGGTGGCTTGTTTGCTGTACAGAGCCCAAAACTTCATTATGACTGAATCTTAATTACCCCCTGGATTATGCTATGGGCAATCATAATCTTGGTATAGCTTATTGATCCCGATTGTATATTCTGAGGAAAAGAGAGACAAATTTGTAGCACCAATAACTCCAAGTTGACTGCTTCTAGAATTTGGCCTTATGGCCTGGAGTTAAGAAAAATCCATTCATCAGAAAAACTGATGAGCTATAGTTGAGCTATAGTGCAATCATTGGACTTAATTGGGCCTAAAAGTTCTACCTAATTTATCTGCAAGAATAAGAGGCCTAAGAAAGTAACAGCAGTTTGAGTTAAGTTAGGGCACTAAAAGAAGTAAGAAACTAACATTGTTCATGGCACCGTATCCCTGGTTTTTGTTGCTAGTATAAATTAATCACTGTGCTGAGACAATATTGAATGTAGTAGGTACAAGTCATAAAAGTGATTCATCACAACTAAGATAAGAATTAAAACAGGGAAGTAGCGCTTGCCCTGCACACACCCCAACACCTACACACACTGGTCCCAGCTCAGGCTAACCGGTCCCATCCGAGGATCGTGTTCGCGATCCTGGCACTGTGCTCACCATTTGCATGTCTGTTTCTGTTCAGTGTTCACTTCGGGTGCGGGTTAAAGAGAACAAAGCTAGCTGGAGACTGGCGGAGTTTTGAACTTGAATCAGGGGTTGCTAGGAAAACTTCCAACTGATGGCAAGAGAAAACAAGTTCTCTATCTTATGTCTGATACAGCTAGGTGTGACTGTAGTCAGGGTGCCTGGGCGCAAAGTAAACAAATACATTCTCCTCTTGTAAAAATATGTGCAGAGAAGGCCCCGAATGCTAAGGTGAGAGGAGCGACACCGATGAGCCACATGGTCGAGTTGGTGCCCAGAGCCAGCAGCAGCTGAGCTGCCTTCAGCTCACCTGTCAAACACATGGTCTGTGGCTCCCTTAAAAATCAGAAGTGACTCCTGTAAGCTGCCTAAAACTCTGGTGTTCCTGGAAGCCTGAGACTGGAAATGCCTGCCAGAGACCTTAAGTCAGGAAGGGGCAACTCATTTCAAATGCAGAGAGGGGGGAAAGAAGGCACAGATGAGTAGGAGAGCACACTGCGAGGGGCGGAGCTGTGCTGGGCCAAGCAGAGCATTCTTAGCCCTATGCAGAACCCGTCGTGACCTGGGATAAACTACTTTGCTGTTGGCCTAAGAAATATATTGCTTTCCTCTCTGGCAAGGGAAGCAAGTCCTGAACAGAGCAGTCTAAAGAACAGTTTTACTGATCACACAGTAAGTGAACCTGTTTCCTCTGCAGCCAGTGACTCTGCGGATGATGGCTGGTCCCCGTGGTCTGAGTGGACCTCCTGCTCTGCAACATGTGGCAACGGGATTCAGCAGCGTGGCCGCTCCTGTGACAGCCTCAACAACCGATGCGAGGGCTCCTCCGTGCAGACGCGGACCTGCCACATTCAGGAGTGTGATAAGAGATGTAAGTATCTTGGCCGCTTGGGAATGCGGAGAACTGACCTGTCCTTGTCATCACCAAGAGCAACTCCAGAGCCTAGAGGTTAAGAGCACAGGTTCTAGACTCTCTAGATCATCTACCTGAATACTCTTGAGCACTGTTTACTCTCCCTGAGACTCTTCATCTGCAAATGGGGATAATAGTTCTCCATAGGGTTATTTTGAGGAATTTATTTAGATAATGCATTTAAAGCAGTTAGCACAGAGGTTGGCTCATGGTACGCACCCTGTAACCATCAGCTTTGTACTTTAGTTAAACAGGATGGTGGCTGGAGCCACTGGTCCCCATGGTCGTCCTGTTCTGTCACGTGTGGCGATGGTGTGATCACAAGGATCCGGCTCTGCAACTCTCCCAGCCCCCAGATGAATGGGAAACCTTGTGAAGGCGAAGCTCGGGAGACCAAAGCCTGCCAGAGAGATGCCTGCCCTGGTGAGTGTGAGCACACTGCCCGGCTGAGGCCTGAGCCCCGAGCGCCGGCTCTGCCCAGCTGGTTGCCTGGCATCTGACCTATCTGTTCAGTGGATTGTGGAGGGGAAAAGGTTACTTTCTAGAGAAACAAACAAATTCCTACATACTCAGCAGCTTCTTTTAATGAAAAACAGAAAGAAAACCATTTCAAAACATTCTCCATGTGTCGGGGTAGCAGCGGTTTCTTGAACAAACTTAGGAAAGTCTTCTGTGGCAAGTAAGGTGTTTGAAATGGACCTTAACTTCTGCATGTGGTTTGCTTTTTTACAGTCAATGGAGGCTGGGGTCCCTGGTCACCGTGGGACATCTGCTCTGTCACCTGTGGAGGAGGGGTGCAGACACGCAGCCGACTCTGCAACAACCCCACACCCCAGTTTGGCGGCAAGGACTGCGTTGGTGATGTGACAGAAAACCAGATCTGCAACAAGCAAGACTGTCCCATTGGTGAGTCACATAGCCTGGGACAAAACCGCCCTTGGGGTTTCTTTTAATTGACTGCCATGGTCAGCATTCAAGGGAGTTTTGGCTTTGAGTGGTCCTGAGTGGTTTAATTGTTCTCAATGCCAGATGGACAGCATAACCTCAAGTTATCAGTTACATAGACCCTACGGTATTTTACACTGTATGGTACTTTAAGTGACTGGTGTGGCAGTTAGCAGCAGCTGAGACCAACCGTTTCCCTGTCTCTCTTGTCTCAGATGGATGCCTGTCCAATCCCTGCTTCGCTGGGACCAAGTGTACTAGCTACCCCGACGGCAGCTGGAAATGCGGTGCTTGTCCCCCTGGCTACGGTGGGAATGGCATCCACTGCACAGATGTTGATGAGGTGAGAAACTGATGGCTGAGAGCTACTGTATCTAGGAGAGCAGTGAACCTGTCCTACTCATTTCCTGCAGCAGTTTTCTAAACATTAAGCAACCGTTGTTTCTTCCATAGTGCAAACTAGTGCCCGACGCCTGCTTCAACCACAACGGAGAGCACAGGTGCGAGAACACAGACCCCGGCTACAACTGCCTGCCCTGCCCGCCGCGCTTCACGGGCCCGCAGCCCTTCGGCCGGGGCGTGGAGCAGGCCACTGCCAACAAGCAGGTACAGTAGCCAGAGTGGCACACCAGCACGGAGGAGGGTGTCCTTGACAGAAACAACTAGAAGAGGGGGGAATTTAATTTCAGCCCCTTCACAAAAACCAGGGAGAGGGTGAATGCACAATTCGGCTTTTAGAATCATGGTTGGAAACTCCACTGTAAATCCAGCAGCGGAGGGACAGTCCATCCATGATATTTGAAATGCTGCTCTGGAGCAAGTTGTGAGCCCATGGAGCTGAGCGATTTCAGGAAAAACACGCAGAGAGCGATGTTACCCTATAACCCGGACATCTGCGGGGAGGGTGGGGAATGGCAGAAGTAACCCACGCCCTTCCCCAGGGAGCCCATCTGTTCGGAGATGAGATGACGAGGATCTGGGTTCTTGCCTCTGCAGTACCTGGGGACCCTTGAAGGCTCTGTGTTCACATCAGGATGTTGTCCCCTCAGGTGTGCAAGCCTCGCAACCCATGCACAGATGGAACGCACGACTGCAACAAGAACGCCAAGTGCAACTACCTGGGCCATTACAGCGACCCCATGTACCGCTGTGAGTGCAAGCCCGGCTACGCAGGCAACGGCATCATCTGCGGGGAGGACACGGACCTGGACGGCTGGCCCAACGAGGACCTGGTGTGCGTGGCCAACGCAACCTACCACTGCAAAAAGGTACGACCAGCTCCCCTCACGTGCCTCCAGAAAGAGGGCGCGTCACCCTTGTCCAAAGAACAGGAGAGGGCATTTTAAATGCTTGAAGTTTGAAAATGCAAATGAGAGATTAGGTCACCCGAAGGCAGAGCAGTGTTAATTCTCAATAATAGTAAAGCACCTGGTGCCAAGACCGTCCGTGTGGTGGCCCTTTGGCACTTGTGTCCCATAGTCCAGTAGTTTGTTCAAAGAGATGTGCGCTTCTCTACCAGATGCCAGACTATGGCTTGTGTTCCCAGCCTGTACGAAGCCTGCAGCGCTTATGAAGTCTATATATATACTCCAAGAAAAGGTTTAAATTTTTTGCCTTCCTGTAAAAAATACAGGTTGTTACAGAGTAGCTTCGGTTGTCTCGTGCACAAGCTGAGCGAAGGACACGCGGACCGCAGCTGTAACATGCGCCTTCTCTTTGCAGGATAACTGCCCCAACCTTCCCAACTCAGGGCAGGAAGACTATGACAAGGATGGAATCGGCGATGCCTGCGATGACGACGATGACAATGACAAGATTCCAGATGATAGGGTAAAAACAAATGTTTTCCATTCCTCTTTTATCTTTTCTATTCAGTGATAGCCTGAAATGCTTTTAAGAACTTGGAGTTATAAGGAAAAATATACCAACACACACAGGATAATTGGAAAATTTTCATTATGTTTCAGTAGTTTGAGGACATACGTGTTGCCAAGAGAATTTTTAAATGAGGGTTTTGGTTTTCATCCCAACCTTCCCTCACCCCATTTGAGCAAGATAGTCCATATATACACAAGTGACACTTTGCTCCCCAGATTTATTTCAAATGTTTTACCTAAATTAGAGTAAAATTTACTTTGGGCCTATTGAGAACTGAGATGAGGTTGTATTTACATCTCGCTGACTTACAACCAGCAGGAATCCATTTCTCATTCATTATGCCCTGGTTTTTAACTTTTGCAGTGATCATTTTATACTGAATGCTTGATCAGTATATCCACTTGGTAAAAGATAACTGTTGCAGATTTTTGCAGTTTTATATGTACTACGCATATGGTTTGAGCTTTCAGCTGGTTACACAGACAATGTTGTAAAATGTTCCATTTCTTCTCTTTACAGGACAACTGTCCATTCCATTATAACCCAGCCCAGTATGACTATGACAGAGATGATGTGGGAGACCGCTGTGATAACTGCCCCTACAACCACAACCCAGATCAGGCTGACACAGACAACAACGGGGAAGGAGATGCCTGTGCTGCAGACATTGATGGGGACGGTAAGGCGCGCCCCGACTCCAGCAGGCCCGTAGAGGATGGTGACCGTGCTCAACTTCCGAATGATGGTTCTCCAACCCTGGCTGTTAAGCATGCAGTTTGGTTGAAACAGCCGAGGCAGAGATTTCAGCTTTTGTTTGTCCCCTGTTCTCTGCAGGTATCCTCAATGAACGAGACAACTGCCAGTATGTCTACAACGTGGACCAGAAGGACACCGACATGGATGGGGTTGGAGATCAGTGTGACAACTGCCCTCTGGAACATAATCCGGATCAGGTAGGTGGACTCCTTTCAAAATCTTTCAGTAAAGTATTGGAATATCCTTTTCTAGGCCTCCAAAAAATACTGCAGACACTTTCATTACCGTGGCTCTCAGTGGTCTGGCAGCCAGGCATAATATTTTTATGTAAACAGTTTGCCTGAGTCCCACAGATCTTTAGCATGACAGTCTTGTAGCTTCAATCTTGTCTTGTACAAAAGGTCTACATGACTTGTTCAGCATGATGTACCATTAAGATAGATTATACAAAGTAGGAATCTGTAACTGACAACTCTTGTATATTACTCATATTTAAGACTAAGAGATGAAAGAAATATCCTTAAGCAAAATAACCATTTCCATGGCTAATGATATAATCCAACTGGAAGAAAATCATCAAACTAAAACTACCTCCCCCAAACTGGAGAAATCACTGTTTCCTTATCATTCATCAAAAGCACTTGGCATTGCACACAAATATCACTGTCTGCCCGGACCAGGAAGTCTACAGATTGACATCAGACAGACAGTTTCCATGTCTGAAAGGATTTCTTTTCTTGTGCAAATGCCCATCATTATTTCCTAGGGACAAAAGTTAAGGAACTTTTTTTCTAAAATGCATTGTTCTGGAAATTGAGAAACCAGCTTTTAAAAAATGGGAATATTTTTATAAGACTCAAGATATGAGAAACCTAGGTTTTTCCTCCTAGTTCCTTCTTATGAGGTCCTGTAAAACAAAGGCAATAGGATAAGGCACTTTGGGGCCATAATGGGAAAGTGTGAATGACCTGAGAGAGGTTTGCTCACCAAATGGCATTGAGAGTCATATTTTGAGATTGGGTCTTACCGTAAATTAAACCTCTTCAAAGTCATTTAACTTCCCTGGATGAGTTTTTGGTTCCTCAGACTGTGGTTAAATTTTATAACAAAATTCAGGCATCAGTACTGGCAAGAAAAATTCCAGTTTGTGTATAAATAATCTTCAAGCATCCCATGCATGCTGGATAATGTAAAAGGACTCTGAGAAATATAGTTTTGACTTTACCTGAGCCAACAGATGACAGTCCTTATGGACTAGATGTATAAAACCAAATACCTAAAAATAAAAGAAACTAATTGATCCCTGCCATATGAATTACCCACTGTACACAAAAAAGTGCCATGTTTCCATGACTTAATGGCCTACAGTAGAAGTTGACATGTCAACAAACTTACACTTGAAACCCTTCAATGGAAAAATAACCAAAATATACCCAAAGAGTTTCATTTAACATTAAGGTAGAAGCAGTTAACATTGCATTTCATCCTTAGTGACTAAATAATGCCTTCTATTTAATTTTATTTAGAATGTTTTATATTTTTTAAAAACTCTTCAATATCCCTTTTAAAATTTTCATATAAAAAACAAGGTTCAAGGAAGAAAAACTTAAAATTTGTTAATATTACTGTCTTTTGGCAGTAGCATTTAGACTTGAAACTCCACTGGCCACATCAAACATTGGAGACTCTTCCATGTTATCAGTAACATTAATAACTTATACTTCCGTTTACCCTCCGTTTCTCCCCTTCAGCTTGACTCTGACTCGGACCGCATTGGGGATACCTGTGACAACAATCAGGATATTGATGAAGATGGCCACCAGAACAACCTGGACAACTGTCCCTATGTGCCCAACGCCAACCAGGCTGACCACGACAAAGACGGCAAGGGAGATGCCTGTGACCACGATGATGACAATGACGGCATTCCTGATGACAGGGACAACTGCAGACTCGTGCCCAATCCTGACCAGAAGGACTCTGATGGTGAGTTGGCAGAGCCACTTTCCAGAGTACCTGAAACCATGCTCTCTAGATTGAGGACATAAAAACAAAGATGAATGCGTTCAAGAGGGTGAAGGGACTAAATGCCAACTTTGAAAAGATAGCGAGTTTCTGACACCAGTAATAATAGTATTTCAGAATTTCACTGAACTCTCCTTGCCTTTTTGACCTTAGGTGACGGTCGAGGTGACGCTTGCAAAGATGATTTTGACCATGACAGCGTGCCAGACATCGATGACATCTGTCCTGAGAACGTTGATATCAGTGAGACTGATTTCCGCCGATTCCAGATGATTCCTCTAGATCCCAAAGGGACGTCGCAGAACGACCCTAACTGGGTGGTACGCCATCAGGGTAAAGAACTCGTCCAGACTGTCAACTGTGACCCTGGACTCGCTATAGGTGAGTAGGGGGTCCTTTGAACCGAAGGCTACTGCATACTGGGAAAGAAGCAAATATAAAAGCGGGTAGTGCGTGTGGCCCTGTGGGTACTAAGGGTGTCCGGGAGCGGAATGGAGAAGCTTCTGGCAGCTGCCGTGTTAACCTGGGTCTGGCCTCCCCTCCCAGGCTATGACGAGTTCAATGCCGTGGACTTCAGTGGCACCTTCTTCATCAACACCGAAAGGGACGACGACTACGCCGGCTTCGTGTTTGGCTACCAGTCCAGCAGCCGCTTCTATGTTGTGATGTGGAAGCAGATCACCCAGACCTACTGGGACACCAACCCCACACGGGCTCAGGGGTACTCGGGCCTTTCCGTGAAAGTCGTGAACTCCACCACAGGGCCTGGCGAGCACCTGCGGAACGCCCTGTGGCACACGGGAAACACCCCCGGCCAGGTAGGGACCACGGCTGCTGGGCTAGCGCTGGGGTGCTGTGCTGTGACCAGGGCTCGGGGGGCCTCAGACACCACGGTCCCCGCGGCAGTGCAGCATTAATATCTGCTCTGTAAAACCACAACTGTGTCTGAGAGGCACCCTAACTGGCTACCCTTCAGATCCGCAGGCAGTTCCAGCCTCTTCCCACAAGAAGGCCCCTTCCCTTCCCTTCCCGTCTCTGCTTTACATGTGCTCAAGGGCACACAGCAAATGAAAGGCCTTAGGAAAATCCTACGTCACCCCTCTAACTTGGGCCAGCCTTACCCTTCGAGCACTGTTTCTTATGGAATGAAATATAAGTCTTTTTGTCACGGAGCTGTGTTTCAACCTTCCCTTTCCCTTGTCCTACAGGTGCGCACCCTGTGGCACGACCCTCGTCACATAGGCTGGAAAGATTTCACCGCCTACAGATGGCGTCTCAGCCACAGGCCCAAGACTGGTTTCATCCGGTAAGATGGCCCTGATTAAATTCCACCGACAGCCACAATGGTGGGCAGCGAGGAAGAGACCAGAGCATAGGGGTGTCGCTAACGAGATTTCCTGTCTCCCTGCAGAGTGGTGATGTATGAGGGGAAGAAGATCATGGCTGACTCGGGACCCATCTACGACAAAACCTACGCTGGCGGGCGGCTAGGGCTGTTTGTCTTCTCTCAGGAAATGGTGTTCTTCTCCGACCTGAAATACGAATGCAGAGGTAGGAGCAACATGACAGCGAATGGACGGTTGATGTCTCCGGTTCAGACTAACATCGAGATGCCAGTTATGGGAGAGTCTGATTTAAAGACTGTTGTACAGACAGGGTTATCTGTAGTTTGCTGTTGAAGACACAGTGATAAAAAGGAAATAAGGCCTGTGAACTGTGGCTTGTGAAGCCCTGAGCCTTGTTAACGGTGTTAATTTGCTTAGTAATCTCTGTGCTCTTCCTACACGGTGTGAAGGTAAACTGCAGACAAGCTCCTACACAGCTCAGGCCACACGAATAGTACTTAACACCTGACATGTGTCCCTGCCTCACTCCTCGTAGTTGTATCTGTGCCGCTGCGGCACAAGTTGTCTTTCACCACTTGCCCTGTTCTGCAGGAAGGGAAAGAGTATCGCCTTCATACTGGCATGTTAATGTTCACCGCTAACCTTAGCTGTGTTTTCTTCTTTCTCATTCACTCAGTGGTTACTTAATCTCATGGGTCCAGCATTGGGCCTACTAAAATAACTGAATGCTTCATAAATGTTTACTGGGACAAAGCCTCATGCCAACAAGGTCAATTAGAGTGTGAAAAAAATGGTTAATTTTACTCAAAAAATATTTAAATTGATACAGTCTTTGAGTCTGAGTGTTTAATATAAAGCACTCTAAACTTTAAACATCGAAGGCCTTAGAGAGCATAGCCTAAGTTCTGCAAGGTCATGCTGTGTCCGTCTCCTAGCAACAGTGTTCAAACACATTAACATTTAATTTTATAAACTGATCATCTTAAATTATGCTTTTGTCATTATAAAAGTAGAGCTCTACTTAGATTGTCAATTCATTAGCCGATATTAAGATGACAGTGCTTTTATGAGTTTTTATTTATATATTTGTGTTTGTTTATTTAACAGATTCCTAATCTTCAAACTATTGATCAAAGGACTGATCATAACCAATGCTGGCATTGCACCTTCTGGAACTATGGGCTTAAGAAAACCCCCAGGATCACTCCTCCCTGCCTGCCTTTTTCTCTGCTTGCGTCAGTGTGAACTCCTAAAACATGTGACTTGACTCAAGAAAATGCAATTATCCAAATCAGACTCAGCATTCAGCCTCTGAATGAGAAGTGAATCTTCCAAGAATATAAACAGTTACTTTGGTTCGCTCTTGGGAAAAGCAGAAGCGTCCGCCTGCTTCGGTTGGAAGGTGCCCACTCCACCCAGCTTTTGCCAGAGCAGGCCGCTGTTGCGAAGCCATCTGAGCAGTGGACTCAGGAGTGCTTTTGGGCACGTGAGAGAGGGGAGGACTCACTAGAATTGGCAACCAAACCACTCCTGACTACTCCCTCGGGAATGGGGGGAGCAGGGGCCAAAGCCCTGAGGGGAGGGCACGTACCCAAGGGGTGATTGTGTGAGGAAAATACGGAGGAACTGTTACACGTTCGGTACTGAACCATTTTCAGGGGATTGAAAGACTTGCTGGATTTCATGATGCTGACCGGTGTTAGCTGAGTGGCACTTAAACAGAAGCAGGGGAGGGAGGGAGGGACAGACTGACGGCTGGACTTCCTCATGGATCCCCACCCCTTCCCCGTCACATGTAGTGACCAGAATGGGGAGGCAGAATTTAACTAGCGTGTGAGGCAGTGCTGGCTGCCACTGCCTGGTTACGCTGGAATTGGCTTTATTCCAGATGTAGCTTGTGTAGACGTAGCAGGAGAGTAAAACCTACCATCTCAGTGAGCACCAGGCTGCCTCCCAAGGGAGGGGCAGCCATGCTTGTATTTCTATGGTTAGAAAGGCACAAATGTATCAACTTAACTAAAACATTCCTTTTCTCTCTTTTTTCCTGAATATCATGGAGTTTTCTAGACTGTAGTTTTGGTTTTTTTACACTTTACAATGTAAAATATTTATTTTTTACCTACTCGAGAACCTGTCTGAAAGACTTCATGGAACAGGAAGATGCGTAAGGACTACCCATGTCATCTTTGTTGAGTCTTCGTGACTGTAAGATTGTAAATACAGATTATTTATTAACTCTGTTCTACCTGGAACCTAGGTTTCGTGTGGAAAGCGAGAGCAAGCAGTTGAGCTTTATCAGCAAATCTCTGGCAAGAAAGGGGCACAAGGGAAATTGGCAAAGCAGCTGCTCTTCACTTTGTGCTTCAATGATTTGGGATTTTTTTTTCTTTGTCTTTTCCAGTGGAATTAGCTGGTTGTCCATTTGCAAGTGTTTTTAGATAGCAAAGAAAGCCATGAGGCCTTTGATACTGTCTTACCCCACCCCTTGTGCCTATTTCCAGGGAGAAGAAAAGCATCTACGCTTACTATTTTTTCATTTTTCCAAAAGAAAAAAAAAAAATGACAAAGGTGAAACTTATATACAAATATTACCTCATTGTTGTGTGACTGAGTAAAGAATTTTGGCTCAAGCAGAAAGAGTTTAAGTGTCTAACAAACTTAAAGCTACTGTAGTACCTAAAAAAGTCAGTTGTACATAGTATAAAAATCCTTTGCAGAAAAGTATTCCCGGTAAGGAAACAGCATGGAAATGTTAAATACATTTTCTGAAAGTTATGTTTTTTTCTATCATCTTGTATACCATTGCTTTATTTTTATAAATTATTTTCTCATTGCCATTGGAATAGATATCTCAGATTGTGTAGATACGCTATTTAAATAATTTATCAGGAAATACTGCCTGTAGAGTTAGTATTTCTATTTTTATAAAATGTTTGCACACTGAATTGAAGAATTGTTGGGTTTTGTTTTGTTTTTGATTTGTTTTTTGCTTGCCCCACCCCCAGTTTTTACTATTTGCCAATACCTTTTTCTAGGAATGTGCTTTTTTTTGTACATTTTATCCATTTTACATTCTAAAGCAGTGTAAGTTGTATATTACTGTTTCTTATGTACAAGGAACAACAATAAATCATATGGAAATTTATATTTATACTTACCGTATCCACGTTTATTTGTTCTCGACTGGCTTTCTGTTGTGAGGTATGGATAAATTCCATTCTCTAATCAGTATGGCATACCCAGAAAGAGATCCCAGTACATATGGTTAACATTCACGGTTTCCATACAATTTAAGACTGAGTTCTCAGCTCAAAATACACACTTGCTGGATTTGTGGAATAAAAGAACAAATTAGTCTGCCACATTAAAAATACAGAAGAGAAGGAGCTCCCATAAAGGACACAATGTTGCATTTTATTAATGTCATTCATTGAATGCTTTTCAAAATCTAACTCAAAAAAAAACAAAAAACAAAGGCAAACAGGATTGAAGCATATAAATTCTCCCACCTACTTTTCTAACCCGTGAATGACGGCACTGGGTGAGCAACGCAATTGCATGTTGTGGAGATGCTTTAAAAGTGTGTGGCGAGTGCTCTGAAAACAGTAGCTACAGAATTCTTCACTCTAAAAAATCAAGAAAATTTGGTGTAAGCAATCACTACCATTATCCCAACTGCTGACATCCCAATTACATAACCCTTTGCTCACATCTGTCTGAACTGGGTTTGTGTCATTTGCAAGTGGAAGACAACTCGTATCTGAGGTAGGCTCGACCTGATGAAGAAGGCTCCGGTAGGGGAGGAGGCTTAAAGGACTGAGTCAGTGGCGGAGGAAGAAAGCCTGTATTTCCAAACTAACAGAGAATCCATACAGTGCACACAGTATCTACCACCCCCGCTGTGTCCATGTGGCTGTCGGTTTAAGAGAATATTACATAAAAGAATAACAATGTTTGTGAAATTTGGATTCCAGCACTGAACAATTTTGCCATCATGGGCAGTGTCATAACTGACATTTGTGAAATGTATGCCATATGCCAAGCATTATCCTAAGAGCTTTATATGCGTTATCTGATTTAACCATTTCACACATGAGAAGACTAAGACTCAGAGATATTAGGAAACCGCCGCCAAGGGTACATATCAACTAAATGCAATTTGGGATCTGAAAACGGATATCTCTGGCTCCAGAACCCAGGCTCTCTACAACATATTTATATGGCCTCTCTCGAGGTGAATTTGTGTCTATTACATGAGGCTAAATGCTTTAAAATTCACATATGTCATTTTACTAACTTTCATAATCCCTCCACTCACTGGAGTTCTGGAAAATTATTGAATAACTATGGATATCTGTTTTTCAGATTTAAAAAAAAAAAATAATGCAAGCAAAAAATAATAATGCTACATATACATTACCCCAAATTTTTTCAAAGGCAGCACAACAGCCAGCTCATTTTTTTTAATAAAAAATAAATTGGACTTCTGGTTCTAACACCAATTCATCCTATGGAGTGTTGGCATGAAATTTTCTCATGAATCCAGGTTACTGACTTGTAACTAGACACACTCTCTCTCTTATAATAGAACCATGAGGTATTTTTAAAGTAGCTGATCTTTATTTGCTGCATTCTAAAAGATAAACTCTAAAAGATAACAAACTTAAAGTAATATATCAAATAATTCAAACTCCTGCTAGAGAAAAGTATCATTGCTAATAAGATAGTCAAGCCTACCTTAGCATTGCTCTGTTGAGCAAATTCATTTATTCCTATGGCAAGTTGTACTTAACAGGCATTAGATTGGAGGAAAGAAGGAAAGTCCGGGCCAAAAACAAACATTCATAGTGATTAAATCTGCCTGAATCACAGTTAAGGTTGTAACACATAAAATCAAATAC
This sequence comes from Miniopterus schreibersii, assembly GCF_964146895.1. Classification (NCBI taxonomy): domain Eukaryota; kingdom Metazoa; phylum Chordata; class Mammalia; order Chiroptera; family Miniopteridae; genus Miniopterus; species Miniopterus schreibersii. Next base: position 142,166,091 of record NC_138101.1, read on the forward strand.
AGAACAATCAGTACGTCGACTAGTTTTAAAACAGCACATATACAAAAAAATGTTGGTTTCTATAATGTATCCCCGATGTTGAGAGATTAGCAATAAAAAACAATTTTCCCAGGAATTTCAATAAAGAAAACCATAATACCGCAAGTCTCAAAACTATCAAAGAAATGCATTCCAGAGAGAGAGTGTCCAAATATTAAAATCATTATTTGAGGAATGGTCTGTTGAATTCAAAGAATCAGAAAAGGTATAATTTAACTTAGTTTACCAACTTTCTTAAAGCATATCCCAGCAGGTCTTTGCTTAAGATTCTTTACATTCTTCCGCCACATCTTCGGTCTCCTGTTCATCTGCACATTAAAAACAATAACAAAGTTGTTAGGCCACCAGAAATGTGTACATAATTCAGAAAAATCACTCAGCCTGTAAAACAGTAAACCCTTTTACACATGAGACAACAATCACATTCTCATTTAAGACTTATCGGACAGTCCTCAGAGGCTGCATACAAAGTTTACAAGAAAAAGCCAAAGATAAGGTGCCCGCCTTCATCAAGGTTACAGCTGACCTAGGACTTCTGGGGTTTCGGGAGCTAAAATGGTTTATTTGGAGAGAGGCATCGAAAAAAATTTTTGCTTTAAACTAAGTTTCTGGGAAGTAGGGTAAAACCAAAAATAAATATATTTAAGAGTAGATAAGAACTGATCACCTTTCATTTCTTCAAAATTATGACACTAACAGAAGTGGAATGGAAATACTCTTCTGCCAACCTTAGTGAGGAGGTTATCAGAAAAGGCAGAACTGACCACAGAACCAAAGAAAAGAAGACAATAAAACCGAATCAGGAGAAACAGGAGCCCACATCACTGCTGGTGAGACTCTAAGACGGCGCAGCCACCTCGGAAAACTGTCTGGCAGGTCCTGAAAAGGTTCCCATAAACCCAGCAATTCTATCCCTAGGTATATGCCCAAGAGAGAAACATACATCACCCAAAACTCTGTATACCAATATTCACAGCAGCATTACATATAACAGCCCAGAAGTAGAAACAACCCAAATGTCCATCAACTAATGAATAGATAAATCAATTGTGGCACATCTAAGCAACAGATAAAAATAACAGGGCATTTGATGCATGCTACAGCATGGCTGAACCTTGAAAACATTATGTCAAGTGTAAGCCGCCAGACACAAAAGGCCACATATTGTATGCCTCTACTTACATGAAATGTCCAGACCAGGCAAATTCATAGAAACAGAAAGTAGATTAGTGATTGCTTAAGAGGGGGGAAATGGGGAGTGACTGCTAATGGGTAGCAAACAGTGTTCGTTTGGGGGTGAAGAAAATGTTGTAAAATTGATAGTGGTAAGGAATGCACAATTCTGTGACTATATTAAAAATCATTGAGTTGTACAGTATTTTTGAACAGTGGCCCCAAAAAAGTTACATTCATATCCTGATCCCCGGAACCTGTGAAAGTTACCTTACTGAGGAAAAGGGCCTTTGCAGATGTAACTAAGCTAAGGATCTTGAGATGAGACTGTTGATCATCCTGGATTACCCAGGAGGGCCCTATATTCAATAACAAATGCCCTTATAAGAGAAGGGCATTTGACACACACACGGGGGGGGGGCAATGTGGAGACCTATGGAGTGATGTGACCCCAAAGCAAGAGAGCCTAAGAATGTCAGCAGCCGAGTCACCGCAGACGGAGGCATCCTCCACCAGAGCCTCCAGGCAGAGTGTGGCCTTGCTGACACCTGATTTCAGACTTCAGGCCTCCAGGACTACAATAAGTTTCTGTTGTGACAATTTGCTGTGGTAATTTGTTGCGGCAACCATAGGACTCTAATACAGGTTTATAAAGTATGTCAACGAAGCTGTTATTTTTGAAAAAATCAACCTAATAATTAAGGGCAAATGATTTGTAGTTACGGAGAAAAGTGGAAAATGTAGCATGGTCAGCCCATGGAGAAGAAATGTTAAACAGCGTGTAGAGGAACCCGGGATAGATAAGAAGCGGGCCTCAGTATCCCACACCTAAGATGAGGGATAAGACCACGACCCTGCGCCCTCATAAGTGCGATTCCTCCTCCCTGGAGTGTTCTCCTTGCCCACCCAGTAAATGACGACACATCCTTGGAGGCTCAACTCAAATGCCAACTCCCCACATCCACAGTTTTTATCAAACCTCTGCAGTGCTGCCAAGTACTTTGTCCTGAAACTCCTATTACACTTGTCCCACCCCACTGTGATTATGTCCGCCCTGCTGTGATTATCGGCTTACGTGCCTGCCTTCTTCAAAGACTATGACATAATTCAGAGCAGTGATTGTGGCCTACTTACCTGATACCCTAGTCCAATGTCCTTAGTGACAAATACGACGGAGCCTGGAGCAGTGGTGTGAAAGCATGGCTACACAACAGGATCACCCAGACCCCATCCCCAGAAACTGACTTTAAATATACTGATGCCCACAGCCAACCCTTAGAAATTTATTTATTCACTCATCAGGGATGGAACCAAGTCATTCACGTTTTAACTCTCACCATGTGATTCTACTGTGCAACCAGAATTTTTAAAAGTGCTGCCTAAGGGATGGACTCAGAATAGCTTAAATGCCAGAGAGATTTGAGGCAGATACCAAGTAGAAAGATCTAAAACTCAAAAGCATACAAAGCACAGACGATCCCATGCTCGCTATATGTGTCTCCAAATAAAACATTCACCATGAAAGAGTAGAGAATTCAAGCTACAGCCTGCTTGCTCTATGGCTACGGGGAAGGTTAACCAAGGAAGGACAATAGAGTTGGCTGAAGAGATAAGAAGACGATCTGGGACAAGTAGTATCTTCATCAAAATGAAATTTAAGAAGAAAAGCAGGATTGAGCAGATGGGGGAAAAGATACCTTCAGACATTATTTTCATCACCACCATATCTGCTAGTACTTTTTACCATCCTAAAGTAGAGTGACCAGTAAACCATCTAGTCCAGAGCTTCTCACAAATCACCTGCTGGGGGCATCTTGTTAAAATGCAGACTCCGCTGCAGTAGGTGTGAAGGCCTGGGATTCAGCATTTCTAACAAAATCCCAGGTAATAATACTGCTGGTCCATGGGTCTAGTCTACAGTCATGATCATCAGCTACTTTTCATTTTACCCAATCTGAATGAAGCGGTGGAATCAGAAGTTCCCAATAACTGATAAAGTGCTAAGTACTACAATTAAATATTAAAACTCTCCATTTTGCCATTAGTCACTCGATACTACTAACAGAATGACAGAGAAAGTGATATTTTATAAATAGGTAGAGGAAATAAGTGGCAAATATTGACATGAAAAGTCTATATCAAGAAGAACTGGATTAAAGAAAATTAGTTTAAAATCACTTGAAAAGATAAGTTCATCAAATATAAGCTTACTATATATACCAGTTTTCTATAAAAGGGAATTAACACTGGAAATTTCTAATAGGGCAGCTCTGATAATCTGATCAAATAAACTTTGGAGGAGGGTTATGTTACTAAGAGCATCAGAGAAGCAATTAGCAACCTTGAAAAGTAATTTAACAAATAATAACTAGGAGGCCTGAAGGCACACACTGGTTGAGAGTTCCAGAACTCCATCAAAGCAACAAGTTAAGTATTTTCCTAAGAGCAAGCCAAAATAGCTTTAAAGAAAAAAAAGTCAGCTAATAGTGTTACTATTTTTAGAATCTCACTGCTCTGCTGCAAATTAGTAAAACAATATTAAAACAAAGGAAACTTTCTCAGCGCAATCTAGTTTCTTTTAACTATTCAGGCAGCATGAGCAATAACATACTAGCACACACCCCCTTCAAACCCATGCTACATCCTTTCCAAAAGTCAATCCACCTGTAGCCTGGCTTCATCAAACAAGTTACAAGCCAACAGACCTTTGGATGGGCAGAATTTCAACATGAAGTATATTCAGGCTGGCTAGTTGCCATTTTGGGTAAAACTTGTTTTGTCTGAGGACCACAATAGGATAACAATTAGCTTCCTTACATCTAAACTGAAACCCATATTTGTCAAATATGCACAGCAAAATCTTGTGGCTTGCCTGAATTTGACAGGCTGAACGCTCCATACCGGGGACACTGATGTCAGTAAGTCTGGCTGGGGTCCTGGACGTAGGTATAAAAGGAGCAAAAGCTCCCCAGACAATCCCGATGCTCACCCTGGTTAGGAATATGCTCTGTGCTTCGTAACAGCACTTCTCAAACTTCACTATAAGTATCACCGGCAGAACCTATTAAAGTGCAAATTCTGATTCAGTACGTTTGGAGTGGGGCCTGATGAGCCCCCGGGATTGGACCACACTCTAAGCAGCACAGGCTTATAACATGGGATGGAAATCACAGGCATCCAAAGGGTGGCCCTCGTCTTCCTGGAGAGTATACGCGCCTTCTGAGGGAAAACCTGCTGCTCAGCTTCCCTCACTGATGGAAGGACCTGATGATTTGTCAGAAACGTCAGAAATCCAGGCTTTCATGGGAAATCTCCTGATTAAATGCTGAATCCATGTAAGCCAACCAAGTCCAGTCGCTGGCCTAATTAATCATTTATATGGATCTTCTTTTTTTATCTTTATTACAACCCTATAGGGTAAATATTAAAGCCATCTTATCTTACAGATAAGGAAACCAAGGTGCGGAGGAGAGATTAAGTAACTTGCCTAAGATCACCTGCTTCTAGCAGAGCAAGGATTCAAACCCAGGTGTGCCTCACGCAGAGCCCACGCTCTCAGCCACCAGGCCAGACCGTGCCAGTGGATGGGCAAGCCAGGCACCCCTCTGCTCGCCGAGGCTCTAGCCTGGACTCTGTTAGCTTTGCCCTTTGGGTAATTAATTAATCTATGGTTTTATGTTCTCAGTTTCAATCTAGAGCAATCAAGTTTGCCAGGGACTGAGGGTTTTCTGGGACAAGGAACATTGTTAAAACCAGGACATAGCAAAGCAAACCAAGATAGGTGGTCACCCAGTTTTCATTTAGGGGTGTTATTTTTAAAACAACCTTATCTGACTCATTTTTTGCTTTTGTTACAGAAATTTTTAAGACCATTATTTACTAGCTGGGTCCTCTGGGAAGTTCCACTGTTTTCCTTGAAGAATTAGTGCAGTTCTGTGCCCCTTCTTTACTATGTGGCTGCCTTTGGGTCCCTTTGCGCCCTGTTCTATTTCTATTTCTTATTCACATGTTCCTCTTTATGATATAAATTTCTGTTGATAACTAGCTCAAATGGTTAGTGACAAAAAGAGAATACTGTACGTGCATAGATCCCTTTTTTGTTATCTAGAAAGCAATTCAGCATGTGATTAAATAACAGACTAACTACAGGCCTGAGCGTTGTCTCTCTGAAGCGCCGGTGTACTCAGAGGTGTCTCCAGGGCTGATGCCAAGGAACACCTACTCCCCTCTCTCCTCACACTTCCACGTAGAGGAGCTCATGGGGGGGCCGCCTTGGGCCTCACTCCACCCCTCCGCGCTCCCCATGGAAAGAGGAGCCAGCTATCTGGTTGGTGAGTTGGGGGAAGAAATGGCATGCTCAGCTCAGCCCCTTCCTCCCAGGAAATCAGCACCGCCCCCAGAGGTGCTTCTTTGCCTCTCCACACTCCTGGCTCCCCGCGGACAGGCCTCCGCAGGGGAGGCTCGAGCTTTTTCACCGCCGCCGACTGCATGTGTAAGTTTATTTGGGAAGGCGTACCACCGCCTGTCTCAGTCACAACAGTCCCCTACATTTCACCAGCAATAAAGCTGACCTCCTTGACCCGGTTCATTGGACTCTATTATCCCTTAGTGGGTTCTGACCTGGGTGGGGAAGAGAAGATGCTGGTTAGGGATCACCTAGAACCCCAACAGTGAGTGAGTAAAATTAAATTACTGGACCTCAATCGCAGAAATTCCAGAGGCAGTAGTTACCACTAAGTCTAAAGCACAAACATGAAAAATCATGTGTTTCACATTGAAAAATTCGTCTAGCTGTGAAGCCAATCCTTATTTTCAATACCACAGTTTAAACCGGCCCTCGGTGCTATTAGGTTTGGCTCTCTTTTTGAAGTGTTATCTGACTCTGCCTTTTAGAAGCAGAATTTTAATACTTTTCACAGAAAAAGAAAACTACATATCAATAATATTTGCTCTTGGAAGAGACGACGATACAGGATTTTTCTGACCTCCGTCCTGTCCGCTTACAGAAGCCTCTTCCAAACCACATTCACGTCTGTTTCCTGAGAAAGGGCGGAATATAAGGTCACAGCTGAAGACACTGCAGCTCCTCAGTGCAGTTACATCTTCAAAGGGCATTTGAAAGAAAACTGCATTCACATGGGGTTCTGGCGCTCACTTTTGTAGAAAACATATAATGTACAATTTAGTATTTTAGAATAGAATTGATTAGCAATTCATTGTATTATTGATTATTTTAATCATTGTAAATGCTGAGGTTAGTAAAAACTTTTTAAAAACCTCCAACTTCAGATATGTTAACATGTACTAAAATGATAATGTCAAAGATATTCCTTAAGGTTTATCGTGTAATAAACAAAAAATAAAATATGGTCCACATGTTCACATCTATGCCATCTTAACCCTCCATGCTCACAAGGGTTATCATAATCATACAGTAGGATTATCTGGGGCCATCAGAGCATGTCCTGTGGAGTCAGAGCTAAGCCACTGTAGCTTCTTTCCATTAAATCACTTTAACATCTAGTTCATTCCATGTTCTCAGCAACAGAAATACATCAGTGTGACTCACGGTCACAGGGAAGTAAAGTCATATCTTAGCAAAGCTCCATTCTAACCCTTCCTCCCACCCCCCACACACTGATCCCATGGGAATGAGACCCCACATATGACAAATTGAGTCCAATTTAGTAAGTTTGATTGGGGCAAAGAGGAGATGCAGATACATTCTCTCTAATAAAAACCCTATGTTCAAAAAGAGAGAACACACTGCAATTTTAGAGCAGAACAAAGTTTGCCTATTTTGTTCTTTCATTTATTTGTTAAATGAAGATCTTTGGTGGGGGAGGCAGACAACACCCATCTCATTGAATTGCATGTTGCCAGTACATTGTGCTGCTGAATAAAACAGATTGTGAAATTTCATTTAAAGGAGAAAAGAGTTCCAAATCTGAATACAGAACATGAGACTTACATAAATCTTCAGTGATGCTCCTGCTTTCATTCATAATGTGAGAATAAATGTGAGCCATGTTTTCAGTATATTATTCTAAAACTGGGTAATTTAAATTCTTTCCTTTATTAAACAGGCACTGAGTTTGGACATTACAGAAGACGTAACCATTAATAAGTTAAACAATTCTACGGAAGAGACGTGTGCGGGCATAACAAGGCCTAGACATTGTGTGTAAAATGATCTGAGAGGAGCCCAGTGCTGTGGGACATTCAGAGGACAAATAAAACGTTTAAAAGACGGGCCCAGGAAGGTTACATTCCGAGTAGACGGGATTGGAATTCAACTACCATTGAAGGGGTGGGACCTGAACATTTCTGAGAAGAAAAGGGCCGGTCAGCAGGAGAGGCCCAGGAAAACACGGGAAACCCTGCGGCCAGATCAGCTATAACCTGAATGACATTTAGGGGACTCGTCAGAAATTGATTAGGAGGAGAACTTCACGTCAGAATTCGGGGGCCTTGAAGGGCAAGTGAAAGAACTCGGGTTCCACGCAGTAGGCCGTGGAGAGCCGTGGAAGCTTTCTGAGCCGGAGGTGTGGTTATCAAAGCTGTCCTTTGGGGGAATTCGTTTGGTGGCGGTTGACAATGGCCAGAGAAGGGGAGAGGCCAGAGGCGGGAAGGCCTAACTGGAGGGTTATCGTATTGGTCCAGCGAGGTAACAGGGAGGAGGGATGGGTATGGGAGACACTGCAAGAGTAGAAAAATGATATTTGAGGTTGAAAGTGGGAAGCAAGGGAGAGGAAAGGTGCAGCAATGACTCAGATTTTGGAGCCTGGGTGACTGAGGAAACAGAGGTCAAGAGGAAATCTGAGCTGAGAGAGAAAGCTGAGGAAATCAGGTTAGGGCCATATCCAGGCGAGCGCTAGCAGGCAGGGAGAAATACAGGACTGAGGAATTATTCAGAATTAATTGGTGATAGGTTTAATAAGTAATAGATAGAGATTTAACAGACAATATATTTTGGAGTAATCTAAATTAGAAGAAAAGTTGAAGCTATTTAAAGAGATTCGCCAAATACAACACATAATATGTTAGGCTTCTGACAGATAAATAATTCAATATTTGTTTATGTCAAAAGCTGCTCACAGTATTTGTATCCTGTATCATTGTACCACTGTAAGATGCGACATTCGATCAAGACAAAATACCTGAGAATATACGAGTAGCTGAGATGGGAAGTCTGCATACAGAAACTAATAAAACTGCAATGATATATGGCACTTTACAAATTCATTCCTTGGAACAAATTTTCATCACTGAAGTCTAGAAATTGAAACACTAAGCAAGTCTATTAAAATTACTTATACCTATTTAAACCAATTTCTCTTTTCTGTTGAAATCAACATTTTATATATATATGATGGAATACTACTCCATCATATATATGATGGAGTATATATATACTACATATATATATGTATATATATGCTATTTGCAACAACATGGATGTACCTTGAGGTTATTAAGCAAAGTGAAGTAAGTCAGATGGAGAAAGAAAAATACTATATGATTTCACCCATATGTGGAATCTAAAACAAACAAACAAGTGAACAAATAAAACAAAACAAAAACAAACTCATATATACAGAGAACAGACTGGTGGTTGCCAAAGGGGAAGGGGGTTGGGGTCGGCGAAATGAGTGAGGGGTCAGTCATGTGCTAAAGAACAGTAACTAGACTTTTGGTGGTGATCACTTTGTAGTGTATACAAATACTGAATTAAAATATTATATACCTGAAACTTACATAATTTTACATACCAATTTTACCTCAATTTTTAAAAAGAACATGTATTGCACAGCCGGTGTGGCTCAGTGGTTGAGCATCGACCTATGATTCAGGAGATCGAGGTTTGATTCCCGGTCAGGGCACATGCCCGGGTTTCGGGCTCAATCCCCAGTGGGGGGCGTGCAGAAGGCAGCTGATCAATGACTCTCTCACCATTGATGTTTCTCTCTCTCCCTCTCCCTTCCTCTCTCTGAAATCAATAAAAACACATTTTTTTAAAAAGGACATGTATTAATTGCCATTAAGAATAATGTCTTTCATAAGAGTACTAGCCACAACCTTGATCTCATGTGAACACTGATAACTGTTATGTTTGTATGCTCTTAATGGACACTACCTGTGACTCACAAACACCCCTCCATGTCTTACTCTGTGTTAACCTGTAATACCTTTATACTGAGATACTCAGTAAGAATTATTCACCAAAGCACACAGTCTCCAAGCCTTACCAGTTTTTGGTTTCTCTGAAGGGCTGAGTTTCAGATGTTGGTCTTCAGATAAAAGGCTCACATCGATGCCGTACAGTGGATCATCCAAAAAAGAAGGCCTTCTCAGTCTTCCAATGCCAAGGGTCTTCGACATAAAATAGTCCTCTATGTCACTAATAACCTCGTCCTTGGGAAACTGGAGGCATTTCATATTCTCCGCTTCAATGACAAGAGCCTGTGACACATAATGTCCAGTCAGGGCTTTGCTGAGATAGTAGCCCCTGGATGTGTCGCATTCTGCATTCTCGGGCACAGTTGCACCTCCCACCTCTGTGCATTCGGCCTTTGTTTCTGACTCAATTATTAACTCAGAGAGGACAGATCCGGAAAGCTGGGGGGACTCAGGTGTTACATCCTCAACATCTTTCTTTTCTCTTTCTGAAGAAAGTCCAGTTGTGGTTTTTCGTTTGGATGTGCACTCATCCAGAAGACTCCTTAACTGGTCCTCAGAGAGAAGTGATGTTGAATCTAACTGATGAAACAAACCAAAAGTTTTCATAGTCAGCTGACTGAGTAAACATTTATTTCTGGTAAGCTTCCAGTAACACAATATAAATTCAAGTGCCCAGAAACCCTTACACAAAACACCCAAATCGCAAAATCATTCATTTTAAGGTCTCCAAAATTGCAGGAGAAATGTACAGCATCCGAGAACAAGTTTAGACTCAATTACATCCTAAAAAATACAGGGAAAAGTCCCACAACACTGAGGGAAATTAATTACTTCACCAAATTATCCACTAACACTCTCTCTAGACATATCAGGAACTTGAGCTGAAATGGAGATGTTAGAAAAGCACCTTCAATTTTATAAATCTTGGAACATCAAATAGGTAAGTGAGCAACCACCTCTTTGATAAAGAGCCAGGGATCCTGCCATAATCTCCTGTAAGTGTTCCTCTGTTCCCCCCACACCCAGTATGAACCCCACCGTCACCCAATTCCTTAACTGGAAAAAAGTCTCAGGCAAACAGGGCAGACTACACCTCCCCCTAGGGAGTCACCACTCATATGTCTGTCCACAACCTTCAGCGGACAATAGCACTGAAGACAGAAGAGGAAGGGTGACTGGGTGCTGCATCCTGAGATGTGTAGTTGCTTCAAAGCTATAGGTATAGACAGGGGCCAGGGGCATTCCAATAGCAGTGCCTTCCGGGAGGAAGATGTGATCAAACATATTTAATTTCTGCCTGTGAAGGTTATCAGGGCTGAGTGTTTCAACCAAGATCTTAAGGATTTAAAAACTTTTTTTTTTCCAGAGAGGTTCTCAGGAAATCAAGTATCAAATGAAACTGCAGGGCCATGTCCTACAAGGATTCAACTAAACAGCATTCCACTTGGGTTGCACAATCTCAAAATGGATGGGATTAAAACATATTGAATCACACTGGGGAAAAAAAAAAAATCCTTCTCTGAAGAATCAGCACCATCCCTGATTTATATCGTGGGTTACCTAGAAAAACCGTAGTCCTCCTTTACAATGAATTATCAAAGAACAGGAAGCCCCCGTAAGAGAACCTGAACATTAATTGCAATGGCCTCAATTTCTACTTCAGCAAAGTAAAACAATGCTATTGGCCTACTTCATGGTACAGAGTAAGAATTAACCAAATATTCTGCATATGTAAAGTACTGGGGGGCAGGGACGCGGTTATTGGAATTAGTACAGTCAACTCCTCATTGTTGTGAAATGCTTCTAATGCAGCTAACAAAAAATAGTATGTAAAACAAGTTTTGGTCCGGCTGGTGTTGCTTAGTGGTTGAGCAACGACCTATGAACCAGGAGGTCATGGTTTGATTCCTGGTCAGGGCACATGCCCGGGTTGCCGGCTGGATCCCCAGTAGGGAGCCGATCAATGACTCTCTCATCATTGATGTTCCTTTCTCTCTCTCCGTCTCCCTTCCTCTCTCTGAAATCAATAAAAACATATAAAAAAATTAAAAAACGAATTTTATATCATGCATTTAAAATATATCATGTGTTTTTAAATTATATTTAACTTCTATAAATTAAAAACTAGTTTTCATAGTGGCAAGTGTCATTATGAGTTTGAGAATAACAAGAAATTGGGAATATATTCTTTATAATTATGTGGTATTCAAAATTCATGTAATTCACCCTACAGTCTACATACCTGTCAAAAAATAGGAATTAAATTATATATTTGCAAATCCTACTTCATTCACTGGACATTTCAGGCATCCAGATGTGGTACTTTATCTATTATTAGGAGTACTCTCTTCACCCTACTATGTAAGCCTACTCAACTAAAAAATGAAAGTCATCCTTGTATGGTAAAATACCTTTTCAAATCTGCTTATATAAAAGAGTTTATACTGAATATACAAATTCCCTAGGAATTAGAAAGGGTCCACTGAGTGTTATCCTCACCAAACATCTTCACTAAAGGCTTATCACATGAAATTTCCAGGTACTAGAAAAAAATCAGTCCATACTGGAGCAAGAGGATGAATTGTGGAAGGAGGTCTTGGCAGGGGGGCGACTGGTAGGTTACCTGAAATGTTGGACCACTTCCACAAATAATATTGATAAGATAGCTGGTTGACAGTTCTGATTATGTATTTGGCTAGACACACAGAAAATTAAGTAAAAGCAAAAACAAAGTAATTGTGAACTCTGTGAACAGAAAGCTATATGAAAAGAAAGGAAAGGTAGTGTTTCAGATAAATAACAGAAAATTAAGCAAAAGATAATAAAATCATTATTAACTCTAGGACAAACAAAAAGTTGTACAAGGAAGGATGCCATAGGATACTACTTGCTTTTGCTATAAATAATATTTACACAGTGAATAGTGATAATTGAGGTAACCAAAAATTGTGACAATTATTTTGGGAAAATGGGAGGAGAGAGAAAGGATATTTGGAGTAACAAAATTAGATTCTTAGCTACCATCACAGAACGTCAATATATAATTGATATAATAATATAACACCATTATTAATAAACAATTTCCTATCATTGTAAATTGATATAAAACTGATCAATTAAAGAAAACAAGTTATTATGAAACAATATAGAGGTAAAAAGTAGGGAGGACTCTAAAGGAATCAAAAGTGGCTAAATCTGAAGAACAAACTAAGAGGTGGGGAAGGAGGGGCAAGGAGCCACCTTTGTGTTAAAACATAGATTTATAATTTTTAATAGAAAAATAATTATTTTATTACTATAATAAAATTAACTTAAAATATAAAAATTAAATGTATTCAAATTTTTAAAAATTAATTTAAAAATAAAAATCTGAAATGAAATTCCCAACTGATTATACCTCGGACATCAGAAACAGATCCAGGTTTCATGGAGCCTGAAATTTATATAATTTTGGAGCAGGGGAAGGGTGCTTCTTTAAGAAAAATAATATAAAATTACAAATAGAAAATAGGTACAAAGTGAGGTTGTTTTGTTTTGTTTTTTAGAATGTGAAAAATCACAACAAATTACTAGAACCTTGGAAAGTCAAGTCCATTTCTTAGGCCATCTCTTTAGGTCATTTACCAGAAATGCTTATACAGTAATGTTTCCTGATTGCAACCCGGCTCCCCCTCCCCACTCAAGGTTCAGTGAGGGGCCTTCCTCGGGATGCCAGGCTTGACAAGTCCCAGATCCATGATATTGTTTGGGTGGGTGGTTCTACCCAGGTCCTCAAGATTCAGAAACCCCTTACAGGACTTCTTCAATGGAAAAGAGTTGAAAAAGAGCATCAACCCGGATGATACTGTTGCTTATATTGCAGCTGTCCAGGCAGCCATACTATCTGGAGACAAATGCAAAAATGTTCAAGATTTGTTACTGTTGGATGTCACTCCTCTTTCCCTTGGTGTTGAAACTGCTGGTGGAGTCATTACTGTGCTCACCAAGCGCAGTACTACCACTCCTGCCGCGCAGACAGACCTTTACTACCTACTCTGACAACCAGCTTCGTGTGCTCATTGAGATGTACGAGGTGAGCGCGCCATGACCAAGGATAACAACCTGCCTGGCAAGTTTGAACTCACAGGCATAACTCCTGCACCTCATGGGGTTCCTCAGATTGAACTCACTTTTGATATTGATGCCAATGGCATCCTCAGTGTCTCTGCTGTGGATAAGAGTACAGGAAAAGAGAACAAGATCACCATCACTAAGGACAAGGGCCACCTGTACAAGGACAAGATGCAGCGCATGGTCCAGGAAGCTGAGAAGCACAGAGCTGAAGACAAGAAGCAGCGGGACAAGGGGCCTTCCAAGAATTCACTTGGATCCTAAGTATTCAACATGAAAGCAACTGTTGAAGATGAAAAACTTCAAGGCAAAATCAAAGATGAGGACACACAGAAGATTCCTGACAGGCGCAATGAAATCATCAGCTAGCTTGATCATTCTGAACATCAGCGAAGAGAGCTGGAAGAAGTCTGCAACCTCATCATTCCCAAGCTGTCCCAGAGCGCAGGAGGCATGCCAGGAGGAAGGCCTGGGGCTGCCATCTGGTGCTGCCCCCTCTGGGCCCACCATCAAAAAGGTTGATTAAGCCAACTTTGAGCATAGATTTAGCGTTGTTCCACACAAAATATTGAAGGACCCAAATTTGTACCAAATTCCATACAGCTAAGCAGCTGTATAGTAAATAACTTTGTGTTCTTGATACTTGAATATGGACTTTGTGCACAGGAAAAGGAAATGCGCACTGTATAAGCACTGTATTGTAAAGTGGAAAGTACACTGTCTTAGATAAAATTATTTAACGTTGGCACACGAAAGTGAGGCGCCTTCACTGGCTTCATAGTAAGTCTGCTTCTGGGTGCTCCAAGACCAAGCATACCACATTTGAGTCTGTGTGTGCACAGAAATAAGCTCAACTCCAATCACCCTGATTCTCTGGGGAAGAAGCCTGATGAGAAAAAAACACAGATGAGAACTTGGGTTTTGGTCCAAGTTTTGCCACCCCAAGCATGTCGCCTAAGGAACCCGTCTCCTTCAGCTGTGAAATGAGGGATTGAAGAAAGTGATCTCTAAATTAACTTCTAGCTATCAAATGACTTTTTATGAATAACTGCTCTAAAAATAAATATAAGAATAAGCTGTTCTATTGACATTAGAATGGCACCTGAGTAGGATTTATAAAAACCATAACAAAAAGTAAACTTTGTTTCTGTAATTTATTCACAATACCAAACCTGAACTCAAAAAACAACTAAAAATTCTCTGGTCTCAAAATATTATAAGTAAAAGTGAACCAAATATATTAAGCCCCCAAATTAAATTAATTTAATTACAGTGTTTCTGGGTGCCCATATGGACAGGACCCTCCACACGAGTCATCTTTCTCGCCCTTTGTTTCCCTGCAGGACCTTACCCATGGTATAGACTCAACCAGTCACTGCCATGGGAATCCAATGAATTAAGATTGCTGAGTGTTTAGAAATGGCTAAGTACTACACTAATATAAGTTAGTTACATATGCTGAACTGGACTAAACTAGGGCTCTATCACAAACATCCCTGACTACCCTTGATAATTAAGGGATCATAGCACATGCCCTGCATCCAGACTGCTTTGAAGCTCCTGAGCTAGCGAGCTCCATAACTGAACGACTCACTGTGCAAGCCCCGTCAAGTAACCATCTGTTCAAGTACTCACCTCAAAGTATTCGTCCTTCACGCCAGTTCTAATTTTCCTGTATTTCATAAACAAGTTATTATTCATGCTGTTCCTGCCCTTCATAAAATTCATCATAGTGCATCTCAGTCTTCATTTTCCCAGACCAGAGCCCAATCTATTTTCTCTCCTTATATGAAAGCCCCTCTCTTCCCATCTTCATTTAGTAGCCTTCTTTCTTGTTTTAGCCAAAACACACACATTCCACAGCCAGAGTAAATGTATTGGATTTTCTCATCAGGATGAAAATATAGAACACTGTGGCATTATTTCTCCTGCATTTTGCTGACATTTTGCACACCGGGTGATGTCCTACAAAATAGTGGTAACTAGCATTTATGAACCACCCACTGTGGTGCATGTAAGTGTATCAATCCCTTTAACCTTCACAGAAACCTCCGAGGTAGGTACTATTGTTATTTCCATTTTATAGATGAAGAACCCGAGAAATTAAGTAACCTGTCCATGGTCTTATGGCTGCTGAGTGGAGGACCTGGGATTTGAATCTAGGTCTGGGTGCAGAGTGTATGGGCTTAACTATTAGGCTGCACAGCCTCTCACTATAAATGGGCTCTCCCTCTGACATTCATTTTCCTGTCCACTCCCTCAGATATAAAAACTTCCTATAGAGCATTTCACTTAACTTTGGTTTTTAGTACCCAGAGTTGCTTAGTGTCCTTACAAAAACTTAGAGTGCCCTCTCTTTTGGCTCACTTCAGAAAAACAAAAAAGACAACCCCAGCTCCATTCCTCCATTCCCAGGATGCCTGCTGTTTACACTTCTCCACCCAGATAAATAACCAGTTTGGTATAGGAGCTAAATCTGATGAGGAGTGCAACTTGTAATTGCTGGAGATGGATCACAGACTGTAGATTACCTAACCCTCATCTCTGCCCCTCCTCCTATGCTATATATCCAGAGTTTCCCCGGCCATAAAAACCTCCAGTTATTTGGACACTGGATTTGTTGACAAGGCAATTAAGATTATGTCTCTGGTGCAGATAATCAGAAAGTCCACCACTATAAACTAGCAGAGGCAGTTTTGTCCTTTGATGTAAGCTTATGTCCAATGTTGGGTGGGTTGTTTTTTCCCTACAAATGCTGAGTTCCTAAAGACCCACCCTATAAAGCCAATATGATTATCACAAGTGAGAAAAGGGTGGAAAGCCAGAATGTTCTAAATGATTAACAACAAGAGTATAGATGTAGATAGCTTTCAATGACATCAAGTTCTACTTCAAAATAAGCAACTAGAAAACGTTCCACCCTTTGTTTAATTACCAAGATATAAGTTTACAACTCTCTGTTGCAGCCACTGCTGACAACACCTAAGTTGCAATTAGTTTAAGTCAAGGTTTTTCAGTCATAAGGAACAAAAATCCTTATAGAAAGAGAGAGAGAGAGAGAAAGAGAGAGAGGGGGGGGAGGGAGGGAGGAAGAGAGAGAGAGAGAGAGAGAAAGAGAGAGAGAGAGAAAGAAAGAAAGAAAGAAAGAAAGAAAGAAAGAAAGAAAGAAAGAAAGAAAGAAAGAAAGAAAGAAAGAGAGAGAGAGAGAGAGAAAGAAGAAGGGAGGGAGGGAGGGAGGGAGGGAGGGAGGGAGGGAGGGAGGGAGGGAGGGAGGGAGGGAGGGAGGGAGGGAGGAGGGAGGGCAATAAACTCCTTTATCTTTTGTTTTGCTTGGCTGAAAAACTATCTCAGGTGGTAGAGGTGGGTGTTGTAGGATCTAAGAAGTCATCTCATGGATACCAACAAGCAGGAAATGAAGTTTGAAAAGGCCTTTGGGGTTTGGAGCTGAGAAGCCAGCAGGAACCAAAGTCATGTGCTTCATCATTCTCTTACTGAGTCCCTATGGTCTCTTAACCCCCTGTTCATCCAATGCATCTTCCTCTCTGCAAACCAGCTTTCTGATTTATTTATTGATGGTTTCTGCTCTCTCGCGACCTCAGCTTCCCTATGTAGCATGAATTGACTTTGGTCTTCATTCAACATGACCTTAAGAGTCTGGCACCCACTAATGAGTGACAATGGTCTCTATGTCCATTAACTCAAATTTTAAAGCAAGATGACTTGGTTGGTCACTGACCAGATTATGAAATGATGATGTCAGTTTCAAGTGTTCACCACTAGTCCAATCACCTGTGGTCACATGGTGCTATTGGCAGGGCTGTGGGTAACGGGGATTTCCCAGAGAAGAAGGCATAAGCAGAGCAGGGACCCAAAAATAAATCTATCATTTTGTTAAACTATAATTGCTATGAAGTGCATACCATCAGAAGGAACCTAATACTTAATGAAGTTCTATAGCCAACTAAAGGATTAACAATCAAGGTGTTTCCAAATCTCACCAATTTCATTCAACCTGAGTACTCACTGAATAGTTAATTGAGATATAAACACCGAATTACTTGTCAGAAAGTATGCACTTGTGGACAGAATAATAAATTGGACTACAGAGCAGCACTATCAAGTCAATATGTTCTCAATAGGCTCATATCGGCTCAATGGGTTCATATCACTTGCTGTGGCTCTTTGAAATTAAATAAGTCTAAAAATCATGGGGTAAAATGATTGGTGTTCATGTGAAAGTCTCCATGAACTGTGCTAATGATAAAAAGAATGAATGGCCTTATTAACCCTTCCCTGCCTAGTTCCTTCTAGCCCTATTCTGTTCTTACAGTAAGGCTACCCCAATCATAAAAGGGAAAATCGGGCAGGTACAGTGCTCTTAAGAGGCCATATCAGGGACCAATGGTCCTAGGGGCTAGGAAAGATCAGGCATATTTTTATCCAGAATACTCAGGGTTCTCTTGCCAAAGGAGAGTCTGAACTCTAGTCAAAAGGGAAGTGAAGGTCATTGCCAGAGAAAATATGTAAAACATTAGAGTTGAGGCAAGGCTGTAAACAGGAAAGTGAGTCAGCCCCCAGGTCAGAAGCAGGGAGGATCTGTGGATAGAATAATACGGAGTGTGAAGTAGGTCAAGGCAAGAGGCTCGGAAGTGAGTTGGAGAATGTCAGAGTGGTGTTGAAAGCCGCTTTTATGTGGGGTCTGGGTGTCAACGTAACCATGTAGAACAACACCACCCGTGCCCAGGTCACCAATCTTCCCTGAACAGCTGGGTGAGGCAGGGCTTGGAAGGGTTTGTCTGATGGGTTTGCCTAGTGAAAGTCTGCTGTGTCCCTGAGCATTCTGTGATGGTTCTTCTCAGCTTAGGTGCCTTCGCTGGTCTCCATGGCATCAGGAATCCAGGCTTTCTGTTTCTATCTACAAGGATGAGAGGTGGGATGCCAGGAGGATCCCAGTGTACAAGGGAAGAATAGCATAAATGGAAGGAACCAGAAGTAGGAAGGGTTCTCAATTCCTCCAACTTGAAAAGGGTCCAAGAACTCAGCTTTAATTGGCAACAGTCAGAAGAGTACAGATGTGCTGGGAGTTGACCTAGACCAAGTTCACTACTTTGATTCTAACAGGATGACTGGTGAAAGGGACTCTAATTTTTCCATTTCGTAGGAAAATTATCATTTGAGGATTGCCACCAGTTGCTGTTTTCTAGCAACAGAGACAACAAGTCCACTTCCATCAGATTCCCCTTGATCTGAGCAAGTTGGTTGAATGGCCTTTTTGTTGCACATCTATCTTCCTTTCCAGAAACAAGGCTTGGGTTCCAGCTCTGTAGCTGGAAGGAGGCTGGCACCTCTGCCCCACATACTCCCAGCAAAACAAATCTTCACCTGGAGGTTGTTGGAAATGAGGTGAGCAAACTGGGAGAGAGCACTTTATCTGGTCACAGGGGACTGGACCACACACCTAGCCCCCATTTCTTGGGGAAATATATCCAGTGTGTCACTTTTAGAACAACTAACTCCCAATGCTCTGCAGATTGCTGGTTTGCTGGACAATAACAGTCATGAAAGTCATTTGCATAGTCTTCCCTGCTCTTGGTTTAAAAGGTCTATTTTCACTATGTAGAGATAGATAAGTTGGGCCATGATGAGGTCAGAAGTCAAGAAGGCCATTAACTATTTAAATGCCTTACCCTGGGCCAGAGTCCAGCTCAAGCCTCACCCTTTGGTAGGAAGTCAGCTGGAAGATAAGTCAAGTCAGAAAAATTCAGTATAGTTAAAACCTAAAGAACATCTCTATGTCTACAGGTTTGCCACGCTAGAACTCTAAATACTTCTCTTGACATCATGTGAACTTCCCAACTGAAGAGAAGGTGACCTCAGAACTCTGTCTCTGGGATCTTCAACATGCACTTTCTGGGCTAGCTGGTGGTGGTACTGTGGTCCCTACAGGAGCACCCCCATCAAGGGCTCATTCAAGGCCAGGTCAGGGGAGTACATCCAGCAGGTGTTAAGGAAGATAAACAATCACCACTTGCCCGGCCGGGCATGGCTCAGCAGTTGAGCGTCGACCTAGGATCCAGGCGATCGGGGTTCGATTCCTGGTCAGGGCACATGCCCAGGTCGTGGGCTTGATCAATGACTCTCTCATCATTGATATTTCTGTCTCTCTCTCTCCCTCTCCTTTCCTCTCTCTGAAATCAATAAAGATATATTAAAAAAAAAAAAAAAAAATCACCACTCACTCCCAGTCAGGAGAGCCCAATGGAGACCATCTACTGCTGCGAAAACGAGGTGGAGCTATCACAGCCTAGAAGGTAGTACCTGAGCCCCACGGGCCTGTCAATGGATTGGAGAAGGCCTCCAGGCTCTGACCACAAGTACTACAGCTTTCCAGAGACATGAGCCCTCGATTTGTGATCAATGCCACATTCATCTGCTCCAAGGACAGCTTTTCTGCCTCTTGATGTGAAAAGTATCTCACTATTGTAACATTATCCGGATACCCCCCCCCCCAATTAGAAAGAACACTCAGCTGAACCCCACCCACACAAGGGAACCCCTCACAATGATGCTCAACCTTCTGAACTGGAAAAGGAAACTGAATATTTCCTTTAATGAACAAGAAATTTCCTACCATCACAAACAAGCCCAGGTGCCAAGCTGCACTGGCATGAAAAGGCTCCAGGGTGACCAAGTTCCGTTTACCCATCACCCAGATCTGTGCGCCTGCCTGCTGCTGGGCTGAGCAGATCTCCTATGGCTCACGGTGCCCCCACAGCTGTGGATGCAGGTATCACTCCTGATGCTACTTCATGGCCCGTCACATCCCCCGTGGCACATCATGCCTCTCTTGCCTCAGACCCAGGACTTCTCTACTGCTGCTGAGGTGTGAGTGCTAATGAGGTGTGAGATGGTCAGCTGGCCATTTCTAGGCTTGTGCAAACTAGAAGTGCAAGTCTGCCCTTGGAGTAAACTTTGACCAAGAGGGAGAGGAGCCAATGAACAAAACCCGTTTCCTTCCTCCCCTGGGAATACTGCCCTGAAACAGTCACCCATATGGATTCTCTCTGAAGATGTCCCACAAGATCAAACATGCAGCTATACATCTCTCACAATCTCCCTCCTTCTTTGTCTCCCTTTCCCCTCACTTCTGCTTCTCTGGTGTTGCTCTCGCCAATTAAGTGGTAGCTTATAAGCTTTTGCCTCAGGCTCTGCTGTTCCAGACTAAGATGGTCACAACAAGGAATAGCTTCCAAGTCCTGGCCAGGCTCTGGAAGTGGCAGCTTGGGCTGCCCAGAGTGGGCCTGGGAGCACAGAGCCAACAGCTCCACCCAGCCCCAGCAAGCTGGTCAAGGGCTGGCAGGAGGGTGCTGGCGGGGTGCCGGGACTACAGAGCTCTAGCCAGCACGTAAGGCCATAGGAGGGAAAGTGATGATTCAGGATTCTCAAGGCACAGACGAAGGAGTGCAGTCAAAAGAGAAAATCCCTTGGAGTCCTGGGAGGACATTTGCCCAGGGCAGCCAGAGGGAGCATAGCTGGAGGGAGACTGTGAATTGGAGCTCAGGGGAGAAAGCCAAGGTCAGCTTCAGTTTGAGTGTCAAGATAAACAGAAAGAAACTGACAAACACAAGGTGTAAAAGATGCCATGGGATGGTGTTCAGCGCTAAGGCACATCCACTTCAGAGACTGGGAGGCTGCCGTCACTCTTGGCGGGCAGGGTACAAGACCAGGCCTGAGGTCTGAAGGGAGTTCAGCCAGAGCAGGCCCTACTAGTGAGCAGCCACCAAGGGGCCAAAATGAGGGGCTAGGCGAGCCATGCAAATCTGCAACACTCCTCCCATCTTAGATGTGTGTCCAGCACCCTTTCTCCATGTTGTTTTCCCACAGCCATTTATATTCCATTTGGCAAAGTTCCCCAAGTTAAGTGTCCCTTAGGCTGTGTGCTATCTTTTGGAATGCACAGAAACTCCTAAATGGAGAGAAAATACCCTTAACAACAGCATAGAGCAGGAGAGGGAGGCTGGCGTTTCTAAGTTGAAATCCCAGCCTGCTCCTCCCCAGCTGTTCCATTTGGGCAAATTACTCAACTTTCAAAGCCTCAAATTTCTAAACTGTAAAATAGAAACACTAACAACTAGCTGACTCCTAACAACTAGTTGTGAGAAATACTAACTAACAATTTGCAGTGAGCATGAGACGCGTGTGAAGCTGCTTAGCACTGCACCTCATGCAGAGTAGGAAGGATCTCGATCAATGCCAGACGCCAGTGGTGACACTCAAGCTTCAGTTTGAGAAGCTGATAGCAGTAATGACTAGATGACCACTCTTAGGAAGTTATAGACTGAAGTCTGCACATCCCAAGTTCAACTGGCCCCCACCCTTGAGGGTCTCTCGAGGGTACCAGGAGTAGAGCTTTACAGATCATTGCACAACAATTTGCAATGAATGATAAACTGCAGTGTTTATTCTAGTGGATTCATTGGGGCTACAGAGGCCACTAGATGCTGGGCAAGGGCACACAATGGGAAAAGGTGGGATGTGAATCTCTCTCACTCCTGCAGAATGGTTTACACTTCCAGGCAGACACTGCTAAGCCCTCAGCATCAGAAAGGACTCATAAAGGGGCTGGTTTTGAGATATTTTTATCTTTGCTTGAAATACTCAATGTTAGGGCTCAAGATGAAACTTCTGAAGCAGAGGGATGTAGGGGAAATGGATTTATCCCTTGTTTGTTGTGCACATGCACACACATGTGCACACACACACAACAAAGGCACACACAGGACACTTTCCCCTTTCACTAATTTCCTCTCCTTTTTCTGCTCCCTTCCTTAAGACATTTGAAGACCTCATGCTGTCTCTTCAGCCCTCTTCACCTTAGCTTAGCACACACCCTTCAAAATGTATACTCAATTCTAACGTTTAAAAATGTCCTATTGCCTTCACATCACAACTTACCTGTACTAAGATGTGTTTCCTCATTACTGTACCTAGGACTAAGCAATCTAGGTCAATGTATAACCCACCCAAGGAACTAGCTCGCATTTTCCAGGAGCCTCTTCAAATCAGAATGACTTAATACATAGAAATTATTCTAAAAATGGGAATCTGGGCCCCACAGCTGGATGGTAGAAAGATAATTGGGAGATACCATTTGTAACATCCTCAGTTCAGGCCACACAGTCAGTCCCAGTCTAGTTCTACAAACGATGGGCCCTGTCAAATCTCATCAGGTCTGATTTTCCTCTTGGGTGTAATTCCAGCACCAGAGAGTTAACTCCACATTTAACATGTTGATCAAGGAGAGCTTGTTGTAGTCACAAGAGGGTGACCTGAGCTTTTCCCAGGGTTGAGCAAGTGCTCCTGAAGCTTTCCCCATCTACACACGTAACTGAAACATCTAATCACCCCTGTACATTGTGCACAGCACACAAAGCCTGACGTCATTGCACAAGCATGAAGCTCCCTATGAATATTGCTGCTCAGTGAACTGTCCTTTTACGTTTGCCAACCTGAAAGTGGAGTCATGCTGCCACTGACAATAAGGGTAACACACTGTGAACAACAGCTTCCGAATTCTGCTATGAGCCAAATTGTGGGAGTTAAACTCTCTAGAAATCAAACAAAAGAGCCATTTAGTGAATTAAATCCAAATTCAGAAGGATCTAAACAGATTAATGCATTCTCTCTCTTAAATGATGCTTAAAGTGAAATTTTAAAGGTAAATTTTCCCTTCCACATAGCAAGAGGCTACACGAGAGGGACAGCTCTTTCCACCTCCCTCCCTGGTCATCAGGTCCCAAATGAGGCAAGTGTGCAGACCAGCCCTGATCCCTAGTCAGCTGCCCCAAGGCCAGGGCACAGAGTGGACAGGGTGTGTGGGCCCCGGCCATCCACCACGCACCAGGAATGCTGACGTACATTATCCCGGTTCACTCTCTCCACTACTGCTGTGGGGGGCTGGGGGATCATGCTCCATCCACATCAAACAGATAAAGAAGCTAAGGCTCAGAGAAATTAAATACCTCGGTCCAAGACCCAGAACTAATAAAAAATGAAGCCAGAATATAAAGTCAGGGCTTTTCACAGTCCTGTCTTCACAGATGCTTAAAAGAGTGGATTAAGCTCCATTCCAGGGAAAGTGCAGCAGTGTGGCGCCATCGCAAGCCCCCTCCACAGTCTATTCTACAGCTGAAAGTGTTACACAGTCAGAGCCCCCTTCACGCCATAAACCCAAAAAGTATGAACAAGAGGCCCCTTCCTTCCTGGTGGGTGAAAGCTGCCCTCTGCACCCCTAAACCTGGAGTTCCAGGTAAACTAACATAGCACCCAGCATTCCTGACCGATGTTAAGTTTCCCAGGGCTGGGCCCGGGTCCTCCTCACCCGTCCTCCTAGTCCCCAGGCCTACCGCACAAGATGGACACAAGGCAAAGGTTTGCTGGCTACACAAAACCTCCTTGGGGTGCCCATCCACTCCTGCAGTGGCACCACACTCCTAGAAACTAAACTCAGTGGTCCTAGTCTGTCCCCTTACTAGCCAGTGGTCCCAGGATATGGCTCGGCCCGTCTCTCCCACGCATCCTGTTCCCTCTGGACCCTGCTCTCCCCACGTGACTTTGGAAGGTAATGGCTTAATCAATTAATAAACCTTCACTTATGATTTGAGCAGACCAGACAACAATGCTTTAACTCCCGAATAGTTCCCAAAATTTCAAATCCTGGCCAGGGTAGACAGACAGACAAATTGGCTGAAGGGAGGGGATTTCTGTACTCACCATACCACCCTCCACAGGCAACAAGTCACCTCACCTGAGGGTACAGGTGATGCTAACAAGGGTTGTCTCCCGCATCCACCAACTTCATGCCCCCTGACCAAGAAAAGTTACTTCAGATTCACAAAAATTCCCAAGTGCAATAAAAGCCTACATTCTGGGCCTATCACTGTAATATTCACCACCAGTCTGAAGAGAGGTTTAGTTTGGTCTGCCATGAAAATAGAACTAAATAATAATCACAGTCTTTGACTGTGGTCGGGTTTAATTATGAAAATCTACTCATGTGCTTACACAGAAAGCTTCCCAAGCATGGCAAAAACCATTTCCTTTCATAAGTGTTTACAGGGAAAAAGCCTTCTCAAAGGTCCTTTATTAATAAATATAAATACTTCAAATAAACAACAAGCCAAAATAGGATCCCCACCTTTCATGGGACATATTTTCTAATCATGTCATATTAACACTCTCTCCTTTGACTTCCAGCGAAGAGCTACGAGGAGCTCCAGCCGCTGCACCAGCTGCGGGAGCTGGGTCACCTATTTAGAGTGGAAAATGAATGGTACCAAGACTGGGAGGTACAGTCGACGTCCAATGTGATGGTGATGGACCATCACCTAATTGAATATGTTAAAATATCTTGGCTGAAAAATACCAAAAAGGCAGTGAAAGCTTTAAATCTTTGCACTTTAGTAGGCCCTATCTAGCAGTTCTTGACCTTGCTTCCATTTAAAGGATGTTGAGCTCACAAGCTGATCTCTGTCTGAGAATTTGGTGAAGACTATGATTTCCTATTGTAACGGCTAAAATCAAGCCTCTGTTGGCCAGAAGACCCAGAGTTTTTTTGGTTATAAAAATCAAGTAGCACAGCTAAGTGCCTGTTTCATTCACAAAGATCCCATTATCTGTGCCATTTCCAAAGCTCCCTTCCATCATTTCCATTAAAATGCCCGTCCTTCTGCCTGTTAGGGTAGCCATGTTGCCCACCTTGCCGTCTGATGGAAGGTGCTGCTACTTAATTAAGCTCCATTATCCCAGGATCAGAGAGTCCCATTTCAACCTGAGCATTTTCTATCAGCACCACTAGCCTGCAGAGAATGTCCACTCATTTTTCCCCCAAAATTCTAGTGGGTCTCTCATCACTGTCTCTCTCAAGCTCTTGGTGAAGAGAGTCTCATCAGGACCCTCTCAAGGGACATAGTTAAAATATGGTGTTCAATACCCATGATACATCCCCTCCAACAATCTTATCTAAGCATTCAAATTCCTAGCTCCCACAGTCTATAAAGACATTTCTAGCATCTCAGTGGGCTCAAGTTCAAGTTTTGGTCAGCCAATCAAGGAAACAATTGAAATCAATGCCACCTATTCACGCTCATATATTGAATCCAGAACCTCTAAGTGCTCCCATAGCAATAAGTTCAACCCATCTAAATTTGTATTTTTCTTTCTTGGACAGAGAACCTTCAAAAAAATCCACTCATACATATTTCCTAGATTTTTCTACAATATTAATTGGCAAAGTCTTGCGATTTTTTAGCACCATAAGCCATCTCCTCCTAGGTTTGACTTTCTCATTGGCATTTTGAAGTGTGTTGGCATCTAAGTTTAGTTATAAATCTGGAAATAAGGCTTAAGGGGCATAAGGATAACTAACTTTGTAATGCAACACCTTCAGGTGACATGAAACTCAATCAAGACAGGAATAGCTTCATCAGAGAGGTGCACAGATGCTGCTTGGGCTGGCAAGGGCGGCTTGATGACTCTGGGGATTCCAGGTGCCCTGGGTTCACCACACCCTACATACCCCTGTTCTAGTTCTCAGGACACCACCCTTTCTCTCTAAATGCCCAAACTTTAACATAGTGACCTGACTGTGAATTCAAGTGGCATTCTAATTTGGCAGCCCACATTTAGCTTTTGGCCTTTTCAACCCTGAATTACAAACCATGAGATTTTAATCCATGCTGAGAAACACAAAGAGTCAGGAATTTGAGCCCACATGCTCTCTCTAGGCTGCCCAGCACTATCAGGAGCAGCTACCCCACCCCTGTCCTTCAAATTCCCATCCCTTCACATTATTTTATGGAAGTTCCCACTTGGTTCCCAAAAAACCCTTCCTTCCGTGAGCACTTACTTCTAGAAGTTCACAGGTGACTTATTTGCTGATTCGCCACTGAATGCTATGGTGTGCCAGGGTCTATCCCTTACGCAGCTGGATTTTTCATACTTTCAACTCCAGCTAAGCCAGACAACCAACCCCAGCCTCCCCTGCCCCATTTCTCTGTGGTTCCACTTCCTGCAACCACTCCTGGTGTCAAATTTCATACCAATCCGGGTTCTTAGTTGCAAATAATAAGAAATAACAAAACTGAGACTGGCTATTTTAAGTCGAAGTGGAATTAAAACATTGTGGGATATTTCCCACATAATCACTGAGAAAGCTAGGGAAGCGTTTTGGAAAACAATCAGGAACAATAGGAGGCTACCAACCACAACCAAAACCATGCCACCTGGTTCAAGGCTGCTGCTCCCACTGGGCCGAGCACTCAGCCAGCTCCAAGCTAAGTGACCAGCATCACACCCCCAAAGACAGGATACCACTGTTAGAACCGCTGCCACCGCTGCCTCAGTAAACTGGCTTCTATCGCCCCTGCCGACACTGAGGGGTTCTCGTCTTCCTGCTCCATCCATTAGTTCAGGGTGGGAACGCCTGATGGGCGAGGTCTAGCATACGTCCTATGGCAAAGGCCACTAGGAAACTGAATAGTGGGACTTCCCAGATTCTATGGTGAGAGGCAAGATCTGAATTCTGCTAAGATTCACAAGGTGGGGAATTTCCCAAACACAGGAACACAGGAAGAGGAATTATATGCTAGGCAACCAGCAAAAAAAAAAGACAAATAAATATCCCCTACTGATCCCTTCTTATATTGCTGGGAAGCATCATTACAACAGAAGAAGACAGGTTTTTATGGGAGCCAAAGTTGGACATTTTCCATTTTATAGGAAAAATAGTGTTGCAAAAGTTTTATTTCATTTGTGGGTGTTTGGCATCTTATGAGGAAGAGGAATGTCAAAGAAGAAGAAGAAAATCTAATGTGTAAAAGTTCCCTTGAGTTTAACCACACAAATTAGAGAATCTGGAAATAATATTCTTGTTCTCTCACCCTTTCCTCAGTTCTCACTAAGGCTGATTCATAAAAAGTATTTAAAATATCTGCTAATATTTCTCAAGAATGTTTTAATATTCCAGGAGGACCTACATTTGCTACCAATGTGAATGGATATAAACACCAGAGAAAAGAAAAGCTCTTATAATTTTATCTCATATTTCCCTTTAATGTGTTTAGAGCACATTACAGCAGAGTATGTTGTGGTAATCTGTCTACAGGTGGTTTTAGATAATTTTTTCATTGGTGAGAAGCAGGGCATTTTTTTCTCCATATTAAGAAAATAAAAGATAGACAAGTACAGAAATACACGGTGATCTCTCCACTCAAGCAGGGATGTTTTCCTCCCTCTGGCTATAAATCACCTGAGCACTATGTAAGTTCTTTAACTTGTCTGTAAATATTTGAATAGCTGCATTTATTTCACTGTGTGTGTTTGGTTATAGACATCTGAAAGACAAAACACTTAAAAATGTGGCTAGATGGGCCATAAGGAGGAGAGAGAGAGGAAGAGGGAAAGGGTGTAGTGAGAAGAGGGAAGGGAAGTGACTGTACTATTTTACTGTTCCGTGTGTGTGTGTGTGTGTGTGTGTGTGTGTGTGTGATTGTGTGTGGTTTTGACTAGCAAATTTGTCCCATTTCAATAGAAACCTTAAACTTCACAAATCTTTAAATTTTTTTCTAAGCATTATGGACCCCTGAGAAAGAAGATACCTACTAAGAGGGGCTCCTGGTGGCTAACCGGGCTAATGTTTTTAAAAAACAAAGGAGAGGAGCCATTTCTACACAGAGGCCTCCTCTGGCTGAGAGGGGGCCCTTTCCCTTTCTACCAAAGACTGAAGCGTGCATTTCCAAAGCGGGAGCTGAAGTACCAAAGATGAACCACCAAAGATGTCTCCAGGGAGCAGAGCAGACCGTGCAAGGTCTGGACCAGAGGAGAGCAAACCTGTCGAGCCTGACAGACGCCTGGCCCCGGGCCGCCTCACAGCGTGCCTCGCAGGGCACCGCAGCTGTAACACGCCTGAGCCTCCCCACAGTCGTGCTGTGCTCCCAGCCCCGCTGAACCACAGTTGAGCTGTTTGTACCAAAAAAAGTTCCCTTCCCCACACCCCAGGCTGGGGATTCCTGTTGGCATTGATTTGGCGCCAGCAGCTATTGGTTGACAGTATAAAAACTAATGCCAGTTATTCACACAACAGCCAAGACATGGAAACAACCTCAGTGTCTACAGATGGACAGAGAAAGAAAATACACGCGCGTGAATATTATCCAGCAATGAAAACAACAAAATCCTTCCATTCCCAACAACATGAGTGGACCTTGAGGGCATTTTGCTAAGTTAAATGAGACAGAGAGGCAAACACTGTGTGATATCATTTATATATGAAATCTAAAGAAGCCAAACTCGTTGT
This sequence comes from Miniopterus schreibersii, assembly GCF_964146895.1. Taxonomy (NCBI): domain Eukaryota; kingdom Metazoa; phylum Chordata; class Mammalia; order Chiroptera; family Miniopteridae; genus Miniopterus; species Miniopterus schreibersii. The sequence goes on from NC_138101.1 coordinate 142,194,949, forward strand.
TGGAAGAGCTAATCAAGAGGATGTGACTGCAGGTTGCCCCTTGAGCTGGACCAGGGCAATCAGAGGCTCTGCCTCCCCTTACTGTCCTTGGAATGACTGCCCTTTCCCATAGCGGGAGCTGTTCCGAGGACACAGTCCTGAGAGAGGAAGGTGGTGTTGAGACTATCCGGCTGATACATGTGACTGAGCCCAGTGAAGGCCTCTATATACACTTTAAGATTCTGGCAGGCGAATGTAAAGTCCACTCATCTTGCAGCTCCCCAAGACAAGCCTCTGACGTAAATGCCCTTGCTTTCCAAACCTGCCACCTACCGATCTGGAGCGGTCTGCGTCTTTCTTCAGTCTTTCCTGGGGCCAGTTTCAGATGACACCTGAGAACCAACAAACAGGGGGTAGAATGGCCATTGTCAAGGGCTGCGGGGAGGGAGGGGATGGGAGGAGCTGTCAGTCAAAGGGCGCAAACCTCCAGTATAAGGTGAATAAGTTCTGGGGATGTAATGTACAGCATGGTGACTATAGTTAACAACACTGTGTTACATATTTGAAAGTTGTTAAGAGAGAAGATCTTAAATGTTCTCACCACAAACAACGGTAATTATGTAAGGTGACAGAGATGTTAACAATCTATACACGTATCAAATCATCACACTGTACACCTTACACTTACACAGTGTTATACGTTAATCACATCTCAGTAAAACTGGATGGGAAAATAGCTAACGCCAGGTTAAGACCAAATGCTCTGTTGACAAAAATATAAAGGTGTAGTCTATGAAGTCAGAGGGATATTATAAAATCAAAAGTAATACAGGAGAGAGAAAAAAAGAGCATAACCTTCAAAATATCAGGTTAAAAATTGACCAAATTCTCTTGGTCCCAACCAACACCTAAGGCCGAAGTTCACCACTTTCCTTTTGCTGAAGCTGAAGCTATAGGGGTCACTGACAAAGCTAGAAGACCTGCGGGGGGCCCAGAGGAATGTAAGAAGAATGACTGAGCACTGGAGGTGATGAAGCGGAGAAAGTATTTGCCTTATTTCTTGAACAACATTTTTTTTTTAATGTTTTTAACATAGCCCTCCTAGGTCTGCCTTAAAAACCCTTGCCAGCAAGTGAAAAGAAAGCTAGGAAACCACAAGCTTGGTCTGTAATTAAACAAACAATTTCAGTAAAAGGCAATGAAAGCAGTAACAACAAAGATGAATTAGAAGTTGATATACAAAACTCTACAATTATGCTTTTGTAAAGGTTGTAGTCAAGAACTGGATAAACAGTATTTTGTATCGGAACTTTGCAACACAAGGGAATATGCTAGGGTTTCTCATGAATCCTATGATTTTCAGATGCTTTTTTCCTCCAAATAATCCTTTTGACTCTACCCTAAAGTATACAGAGATATATGGAGAGCACCTTTCCTGTTTGAAACCACAAGGCAAATAAGAACATATTGTGAAGGGCTGTAAACTCAATACCATACTCTGGACACCCAAGAGTATACTACAGGGATATATAGGGAGTATGTTTTCATATAAATTCTCACTAATCCATAAAAGGGGAAAAAATGAATATTCACAAATAAGAGCAAGCTAATTTACTTATAAAACACTCGTTCCAAATTCTTCTCAAAATTTAAACAAGGAGTAATATTTTATTCCCACTGCACCACAAGTACCATTTGGGCAAGAGCCAAGTTTGTAGTCTCATTTTAATATCAGCGCCTGTAGGGTGCCTGACACAGAGAAGCCGCTCAATAAATATATGTTGATTGAATAAATGAATATTCAATATATAAAACAATAATTCAATGAATATTTAAGTGTTATCTTTACATATATATATATATATATATATATATATATATATATATACACACACACACATAATGTATACTAAAATATACTTAGGCCTCAAATAATGTCGATTAAGAAATAAGCAGAGCTGGGACAGGCGAGAAAATATAAGGCTGAGAGACTAAAACAAAAAGACGGAGAGGGAGAAGAAAACAGCTCTCGTCTTTGGAAGATGTTATTTGCAGTTTATCCTTTGATCGCGGTGCCTTGAAAACTCTCTTAAACTGCTAGAGGCTCTTCTTCAAAAGGAACAGCTACAGGGACCTCCAGGGAGATAATATTGTTTTGGGCATAATTAATGGTCCCTCTTCTGCCCCATTTTGCCTAATAACATCAAATGAGGTCTCGTCAGGCTGTGCAATTATTTCCAGGCAGTATTGTCATACAATCAGAGAATTTCAGAGCTGGAAGGAAACATATGGGCCACCTAATTCAACCTCATTAATTCACAGAAGAGTAATTTCTCAAAAGGTTTGAGAGCCTCGCCCCAGTGCCCTGGCAGCAGAGTGAAAACTTGAGCCTCTGGTTCTGCAGAATCCTGATGTCTTATGCAGTCAAGATACCTGTTTGCTTGCACTGACCACGGTTTCAACCATTCATTAGGAATTCAAGACTTTTCAAACCACTTCTTGGTTTAAACTGCCTCTACTTCCATTTTCATAGCAATGTTACAGTCATTCTAAAAAACATGGATCGGCTGAGTCCCACTGTGGTGTCAGAATGTGTATGCAATCGGTGGAAATAGCTCTATAGCGAACATTTAGATTTCTAGTCTCCCATTTCCCACTCATGAGTTAAGCCTCTCCCCTAACCCCGGGCATACTTTTAATCCTACAGTTAGGTAAAATTTAATAAGCTAACTTATTAAACTGTCTAAATGATGATACCAGGCCCCCCTAAATCCAGCTGGTAGAGCAGGAACCAAATGCTTAGAAGAGGACAGGTGCTCAATTCCCCAAGGTGCATACTCAGAGGAGTCTAAAATGATGATACAAATGAAAGCTGCATCAGAGGAAACAAGGCTGAGAGAGGTTACGTTAAAACATTACCTGCACCCAGCCGGCGTGGCTCAGCGGTTGAGCATCGACCTAGGATCCAGGAGATCAGGGTTCGATTCCCGGTCAGGGCACATGCCTGGGTTGCAGGCTCCATCAATGACTCTCTCATCATTGATGTTTCTCTCTCTCTCTCCCTCTCCCTTCCTCTCTCTGAAATCAATAAAGATATATTTAAAAAACACATTATCCTCCAAACTCTTCTCCCTGGAATTACAGAGAACTATTCCGAAGTCATCCACCAGGGTACTGCAGGGTACACAAAAGTGTACACTACTTTATTCAAGTTTCTTAATCCCAATTCTCACAGACAAAAACGATGCATTACTACATATGAAGGCCTAATAGGCACGTGGAAAAGTTTAGACAAAAATGCCTCAAATAGCCATAAAAAGACAGGTGTAAGGAAGATAACACGAGTTACATATACAGATTTTTTTCTATTTCAACCTGAAAACAGAAAACAAAATTTTAATTCCTATTCTCCATAGAGAAGAAAGCAGGAGTTTCTCCCTGTAGTCTGAGCTGTGGTGTCAACATAATCCCCACCACCAGAGCACAGAGGCAAAGTCCAGGCCCTCGTTTCAGAATCAACATGGGTGGCTGGCGACTGTCAGCTGCACCAGGGGTAAATGTACACAACTTCCACAGGTGCCTGTCATTTGCCTCCCATCACATCATACAGTAACCAGTTGTAGAAGTAGGCCAAAAAAAATCCTCAAAACTGTTTACTGACTGTAATTAACGGGGTTTATGGTATTTGAAATCAAATAAGCACTATGACTAATACCATACCATAGGATGCATAAAAATGACATAGAACCAGTTCTATTCCACTTTCCGATGCAAGTTGTGCTCCGGGTTACCTGATGCAATGTGGTGGCGGAGGTACAGTGGGAGAGCTATGAGTCATGGCTCCCAGGCTCTGTTTGCCGCTTTACCATTTACATGATTTAGGATGAAAATCTGCTCCGTTTCCTGTATTATAGCAAAATTACACAGGATTAAAACACAAGCCCCACCACCTGTGTTCTAGGGCATTTGCAGCAACCAGCAAATGTAAAACAGAAAAAATCCAGAACTCTGAATAGATCACTCAGCTGCTAGCATAAATTTATAGCAGCCTGTGAGCCTTGATAATATTCACAAAATCACTGAGCAAGTCCTTAATGAAGGGATGCTATAAAAATGCAAATTGCTGTCACCATAATAGGAGTGGGTTGGGACCCTTGAAATCAACCTTCATTTTTTTGACCTCACATTTGATATTTTGCTATAAAGCCTCAATTTTAATGTTATACTTGTCAGAGTTAACGAAGCTAAAATGAGTCCTAGTTACTATCTATGACTCCATTGTTACCATATCATTATATAACATTATAAGTATTCATGGTGCAGAAGCAGAATGCCATAGGACCCAAAACCTTAGCTGCTGATCCTTCATTATAATGAAGAAAGTATTGAGCATTCTGGCTAATTTTAATAAGACAGAAAAGTCTTGATGCAAGCTTTCCTCCCCCTTCCCCTATTTCTTATTTATTTTATTATTTTTAACCTGCTTGTGGTCCAAGAAACCATTTCTGAGCATGGAGTGATAGGCATTTGCTAATGACCTTTCCAGCAGGGCTGGCACATATGAGTGGCTCTCTCCAGCTCACTGGCAGACTCACAGGCCCGGGGGTGGCTCTTAACCACCCATTTCTACCTGAGGGTCTTTGTATTTAAGGGAATTCTTTAGTGACAGTGATCTATGGAATAAAGAATGCTGCTTGGGCTAGGAATGCACACACACGTTTTCAGCTATTTTGTATTCAGGCCTGCTGTGACTCAGCTTGCAAGTTCAAAGTTATAAAGTCATTTTTCATTTCATGGGGTAAAACGTCTCTGCGAAAATAAGGAAACAAAAAATCCAAAGCCTTTTCTTAAATAAGGGATATGTAGAATAAAATTTCAAAATGATTTAGATTTTTCTAAGTAGTGGTAAGGATCATGAAATGACAACCATTGAGATCCACTAAGTGGCTCTAAAATAAAATATATATGTTTCTTCCTTTGGTAAAGTGCATAAATTGTCTGTTTATTGTCATTGTACTTGTCGACCTTCACTGAGGATGTTTCTAAAATAACTTTGTACTATAATTTTTTCCCCAGGAGCTTTAGAGAGAAAATAAAATTCCTCAACAAAAACAGTTTCTTTCCACAATTGATTTAGTCATTGAAAACATTCATTTTTTTGTGGTAGTCATGTTAAACCAATAAATTCACATTCAGATTTTGTCTTTGGAGAAAGTCCAGTGGCAGCATAATTAACCCTTTGCACCTGAGCTCAGAAATGTGGTGGAATATGGCACCGTGTTAGGCACAGCAGAGCAGAGCTAAGTTCGGTTATAACGTGGGAAGGGAAAAGCAAAAAAAGAGAAAGGTCCTATATCTATAAAGTAACTGCTATTTTAGTATAACTGATTATATGTATAAGAAAATACTTAAAAGACAAGTTAGACAACAATGAAATCACAAGAATTTTGTTTTCTTCCTATGGATTTCAAACCTGAAGTCATTAGAGAAAATTAAAACTGAGTTTCCAAGTGCCAAAAGTAATTCTGGGAAATATTTGTCCACACAAATCCTTCCTGGGTCTGTTCCGGATGATGTTTCTATGTGGTGCTGCCCACCTATGTTAATTTGAGCATTACCAAATTCCGAGGTTCCCTAAAAGAAAGGTAGATGCAAAAAAAAAAAAAAAAGAATGGAGAACCAGAAGAACAAGCCTGTTTTCTGATCAGAAACATGTGTGCCCAGCACCCATGAGAGAGCAGGTAATGCTTGTCAGTCTCAAGTTTGCCTGAATTTATTCTGGGAATTCTGGACATATCTGGAAATATCCAGATGATGTGCACCTTAACTTTTGTAAGAAACAGTGGATGTTACCGAAAACAAGTAGGAACATCAAGTCTGGCCCTTGTTTCTGGATTTGCCTGCAGCCTGCTACATACTTTATAGAAGTGTTCTGGTACTTTACTCTTCAACATAAACATTCTTTCATAAACAAGTTATTTAAATTGGATCTAATCTTCAAAAATCACATTTTTCAACCTTCTAGTTCATCTTTGGTGTGACTGGAAAATTCTGCAAAGCGAAGGAAGGGTGGGTAGGCATCAATTAAAGTCTGAGGGGTAGAATGTAATGATATAGTTTACAGGTCCACGAAAGACCTAATGTCATGAAGTCTGAGCGACAAACCTTGGTGACCGTAATTTTCCTCAGCTGAAAATCTCTAACAGCAAAAATAGTCCGTGAGACATCCTATTACATCTTTAGATTTCTCATCAGGCCTTTAGGACTTTAAAAACTCAATTTCTGAAATGTTCCCAATACACTTGACCCCTCCAAATGCACCTCCTCCTGGAATTTCATGCTCATCACAACTGAATTCGTGTGAGCATCCAAAACGCTGCCCCTCGCTGCAGGAAAGTGCATTAACCTCCGGCCACCTGGCTGAGCGCTCTGTGTCCCTGCCGGTTAGACTTGAGGGTTTCAAACAGCTGCTCGTGGGGTGATTAATGTCTGGAAATGCACAGCCCTTTTGTTTCCCCAGGGACAGGTCACCCCAGACCCTCTGTTATTGCCACCAGTCAAAATGTCCTGCTGAACCAACACACCATGCGTCCCCTTTCTAACAAGTGCTCATTTATCAGTCCAATCTGCCAAAATGATTCTTTTCAGGTGTGCATCTGAGACACAAACAAGGAGAGAGACCTTTGTTTGAATTGTCCATAACTTGCTTTATGGCCTCCAAGAATTCAAGAGAACTTTTACAGAGTCGTTTCAAAATCAGAAGTTGAAAAGAAGTATTTCCACTAGGACCGAAAAGCAATATCTAGATGAACAATGTTCAGAAGCCCCACAAAAGGCACTGATTTATAAGCAAGTACTGAAAAAATGAATTTAGCAGAGATTTTTTTTCATATGTAACTAAAGGTAAAACTATTTTACAGTTGCTTCTATTTGTTCAGGAAAATCCTTTTCAAGGTCTACTGCCCTCAAAAGTTGAGAAAATAAAATTATTTCATTCAGGTTTTCAAATAGCTCATGTAAAATATCATAATTCCATTCTTCATACGGGCATCAGTGAGCTGGGCAATTAACAAGCAGTTACATCCAAAAGAAGCTTTTCAGAACAAACTTGCTATTAGGAGGCATGAGAACAAAAACCCTATGGACACATAATTGGGGGGTTTATTCAACACTGAATATGTGGCTTCGATCCTGGTAATGGGGCTCAGGTGTCTGTCCCACCCCTTTCTGCCTTGGGCACACCACACCTTTGCCCTTTCCACACTTTTTCACTCACCCATGACTCCAATGGGGTGTTACTCTGGTCTGGGTGTTTTCCAACAGTCTCAGGCCTTGGGACAATAATTTATAGTTAAAATTTCAAAGCAGTCATTCAAAAAAAAATGATCACTTAAAGGCTGAAAACACAGCAAGAATGGAGGGGAGCATATTAAAAAATATATTTCTTTTTAATTTTTAATTTTTAAAAAATGCATATTCAAATGTTGTAAAAATATATGCTACATAGAACATCATAGATACTGAAGTATATGCTGGTTTAAAAAAGAAAACCTGAATGACATATGAAGTCTGGAATCCCACAGTGACTTTATTATCACTATGCTCTAGTAACTATGTTAGCACCTAGCATTAAATGCACACAAGAATCTGTATAAAATTGTTACAAAAAAGAAAGGAATTTGGCATTGCATTAGCAGCTTGAAATTTCCTGATAATTTTCATTTTAGCCCTAATTTAATCTAAAGCATTTGCCTTATGTTCATAGAGTCCAAGGCTTTATATTACTCACTTGTTTTCATAATTTTTGTTTGATGTAGATCAGTGGTTCTACAAATTAAATTATCATCTTAGAGGGTGAGACCCAAGCATCAGAATTTTTAAAAAGCTCTCCAGGTGATTCTCATCTTCAGTGACTAAGAACCACTGACACAGACCGATAATCTCCAAGATAGTACCTTCTTAAAAAAAAAAAATTTAATAAATAAAAATTTAAAAAATTTTAAAGGCATGCAACAATTAAAAACCCAGAAGAAAGTCCACAAATAGAAAATACTAATCATGTAAATAAAATACTAATATCTGCGCACACATATATGAAAAGATTGGAAAGTGTGGAATGCGTGATGGCCTAGGTGGTTTGGGGCCTCTCAGGGAAGACTTCTAGGAAAGACCTTCTAAATTGAACTATAAGGTTAAGGGGGCCAATGAGTCACAGAACAAATGGGCAGGCATTTCAAGACAACCCCTTAAAATAATCTGAGCATTCAAGCCACCAAGCAGTAATGGCTATAATTATAAAGTGTCTTATCTTTGTATCATGTTTAAAAAGGAATGCTACTTTTTAAGACTGAGGATATATTTGTGGGAGCTTTTCTATTTGGGTTAATTTTTATAACTCTTCTGGAAAACATTTCACCCCAAAGAGAAGTGAACTCTTTGTCAAACGTAAGAATGAGTGAAAGAGAACTCAGTAGAGCAAACGGACAATAACCAATAATTCATTTGCAAAAATGAAGGCAAGCACATAAGCATTTGACTGAACACTATTTTAGTTTCTTTCTCTAAGAAATAAAATTATGTTGAGTTCTAACAGCTTTCCGCAGCAATAAGACGCATAAAGAGAAACGACATGCCTATTCACATAAACAGTCTTGCAATAAGAGGACACCAAAGCCACTTAGAAAGCCAGCGTCTAGCCCACTCCAGGAGCTCTAGCTGGTGGCTGTTCCCTGACAGTCATTTAGCCTGAATTTCACACCCTGCAAGCCTAACAAAGGACAAATACATCTTACTATAAAGACAGCGCAGGTTTCCTGTTTCCAAGGCCTATTTTTCCACCCATTATGGTCATACTTCACTATCTCTTTGTTCTCCAACTATCGAATTTGATTATGATTGAAGAGTCTAGCTTATTTCTTATATTTAAAAAGCTCTCCTGTTTTCTCTTTTATTTAGACGTGTATGAAAACCAGTGTGTGACCACTTTCCACCCACAGAGGTTCGCAAGGCTCCTTGCTCCTCACCGTAGGTTTGGTCTTTTCCATCCCTACCTGGCTGCACACCATGCTCAGGGTGTTCCTGCCAAACGCTCCCTCGCTGTGCCCCTCTGCCCGCAGCCAGGGAAGGTTTGTCTGGGAAAAGCTGCTCATTGGCACTGAAAATTGGTCCCAGGGGGTTTACCACTTCATTTCATGCTGGCTCTCCGGTATTATCCTGCCACGCCTCTGGCCTTTCCGTGTATCTCAATCCTTTTCAAAGATCCAAAATATCAAGTCCTAACTCCCTTATGTATAAAAGCAAAGGGTTAGAGCAAAGCAATCTCTCAACCTTTGGTGAAGGTTTTCTAAGAAGCATCAGTTTACCTCCCTGCCACAGTAAGAAGTACAAGGAATGAAGCGTTGTTGCCTGAGGCAGGGCGGAATCACGAAAAGACAATGGCACCACTCTTTTTTTTTTAATATATCTTTATTGATTTCAGAGAGAGGAAAGGAGAGGGGGAGAGAGAGATAGAAACATCAATGATGAGAGAGTCACTGATCGAGCCCGCAACCCGGGCATGTGCCCTGACCGGGAATCGAACCCCGATCGCCTGGATCCCAGGTCAATGCTCAACTGCTGAGCCTCGCCCGGCCGGGCAATGGTACCGCTCTTAAAAATGACCTCACGCGGACCACTCCCTGGGCCTCAGGTCCTCAACTGAACAGTAAGGGGAACCCCCAGTCCCAATGGGCTATCTTCCAGCATCTCGGGGCTATGATTCCTTAAATTAGAGTATTCACGGCACAATCCTATAAGGTAAGAGCAAAGTGATCAGCTATTAGACCAGATTCACTATGCCCAGAACATTCTTAAGAAGTCTTTGTGCTTGTGCTTTGCTTTATCGTTCTAAGACTAACTTATTTTCTTATTATTTGCCTCCTCTGAATGAAAACCACCCCTGTTAATCTGGGTTTCTCAAGGTTTGAGTTTGAGTTTACAAATGTTTTACTAGACAGACAGTGGAACGCCTCAGCTGCAATAGTCAGGGCAACGCTCCTCGCGCTCCTTGGTTTGCAATATGCAGCTCCGGTAGCTGGTCGGGTGGAGTCTGAGGGCACTGGCCATGGAGAGGGGACCTCGCTTAGGGGAGAGGGTAGACATGAACCTGTGAAGAACAGCCGGCGTAAGTCTGCATGTCTAGTTATAGTTCAGGTTCTAGTGGTTTTACAACCAAGCAAACAGTTCATTTCAGAATTTAGGGATTTCTAATTTACCCAATATTAAATTTCTTAGGCTTCAAGAGCCTATTTGAAAAAAAATCTTATGAATCTTGACATGATAACTGTTGAAACTCTCTGTGCCGTTATTCTAATGAATTTTGCAACATTAATATGGTTTTCTCACAATGTTTAATGCAAAAGATAAGCAATCCACATTTTCATATTTTTCATTCAAGCATCTATTAAAAAGGGAGAAGTGTTATACTCAGCTCAAGCTCTAATAAATGGAAGATGTGTTCTTTCTCTTGAGAAGCTTTAAGTGTGTGCCTTTGAGCAAGTTATACCTCAGTTTTCTCATCTGTAAAGTGGGGATTCTGACAATACCTACCTCATAGGGGGTTGTCACAAGTGTTCAAGAAAAGAATATATTCAAAACACTGACTGTTCAAAACATTGCTGCTATTGTTACTGTTGTTTTTATTACGGTGGCTGTTGCTATTGTTTAATTGGCATTATTATTATTCTAAAAAAGGACAGTTAAAAGGATTCTATGAAGCCTCTTAAGGAGATTACAGCACTTTGATTTGAGAGCCAAAATCTTACTGCACTATTCTAAATCAACCTATAAAAATAGTTATATCTAAATTGGAAAAGCCCAGAAAATCATTCTCATATGGTCTCTTTTACCTTTTACAGTTACCCCAGCTCAACCAGTAAGCATCTGTCTCCCCCAATTCACATCATCCAAGAAGCTTAGTACAATTAACTGGAGAAAGAAGTAAAATGAAATTGGATGAAGCCAGATGGAAACAGCTTAATGCTGACACACAGATTGGAGGGCGAATTAAGAAGTGAAAGAATAAGATGTTTTTCCTCCCCAGGCAGGAGGCACGAATTGTACTCCCATAAACGTCAATAACCAGCTGTGTGACTGTGCGCGGGTCGAGAAACTGCTACACTAGGTGACCTCCATAGTTCCCTTCCCACTCAGCGCCGGCCTCAAAAGCCCAATGTTGCCTTCTGTAAAGCCAAGTCTGAAAGCGAGGATCGGTCTAAATATTATTTGAAAAAGAAGCCCAGTGCTATTCAAGAATGAAGCATAACTCAGCCTGGAGGAGTACAATCTCAACTCATTTACATAGATAAAGCTTCCAACACAGATTAAGATAATATGAAGTGATGTTTTGATTAAAAGTTCATTCTAAACATTTGCTAACATTCACAGTTAGTACTTTGTTAGTTAGATATTTTGAACTCGCATGTGTGTTTACAGAAGCAAATTCTACTTATACAGGACTAAGGGATGGTGAAATAAAAATTTGTTGTGAATTTTTAACAAACATTTACTTAAACTTTCCCTCCATTTTTTTTTTCTTAACCTTGGATCCTATGTATCTAAATAGGCTTCCTTTCTACTGGATTAAATTTAAATAACTTCAGAAACAAAGGAAAACTAAGCTTATCTATGAAATTGCTCAAACACCCTTTTCTAAGTCTTCGGCCCATCTCATCTGTTATGACTCTTAGTAATTATTAAGTAAGGGAAGCTCCTCGAGCAGACACTGTCCCCTTTGGATTGGGTCAAACATAACTAACTTATTAACAACAGGAATCTATTAAGCATTAACTGTATGTTGTGCTAGATGTTTGCAGGGAGCAAGACTCCTTAGAGTCCCCACCCTGGGTGAGTTCCAACAATGTGAGAACCCTGGATGATGTAGTCTAGAAGTGAACGGGCCTCAGAAAATTCTACTCTCTTTAACTTGGTAAGAAAAGCAGCATCCTAGAGGTTACTAAGGATGCTACAGAAATGGAAGCACAGTTTCTGGCCTCCAGAGGCTCACCTAGTAGAGGGTTATAAATTCTAAATTCTATATATGAAGACCTGCACTTTTTCAATAATATACTTTTATTTCTCTGTGTATAGTGTGTAGCAATTTCCATTTTTCCAATTTTCCTACTCTTGTTCCAAATTAAATTTGAATATATAAATAAATAAAGTCTAATGTGTAAAGCACCAAGCTTCTTGAAAGACATTTTAGAGGTCCAAGTATATACTTGGGGAAGTCAAGAATGAATATACTTAATGACCAATAAACAATTTAAGGTGTGTTTCCTCTTACATTTCCCTCTCGTTCACATCCGTAAGACATTAAGTCTTGCCAATGCAAGCTTTCTATCACCAGAAGAAAGATTATGAAAATTGCTAAATTAATTAGTGCAATAGATAGCAAGATAATCTGCTCTACCTTAGCTGTTTAAGCCAAACTTCCTAGGTTGCCTAAGAATGGAAGAGAAGCTGTCCTCTCACGTGCCCATGAGCCCAGTAAGCATTCTCAAAGCCACATAAATTGTATGAAAGACATGTTTTTCTTATGATTAAACAAGAAGGATTGGCCTTATCATTCATTAGATTAGAAAATTATAACCTTTCTCTTGTATTTATTTCTACCCACAAAGGTAGAAAATTTCACAAAAACATTAATGAGAATACTGAATGCCTGAAACACTACAACTGAAGAAACACTTTACATAGATCATCTACAGAGAAAAACGGCCAGAGTCCTTTGAGACAAAATAAGTCCAAGTTAGTCTACCCAATCAGAGAAAATACAGCCCCTTCAGAAGTTTTAAGAGGAGGCAGAACATGTGTTATCTTAGACATAACAAGTGTATTCATTTTCCTCCTGTCTCAGGGACTATAATAGGCTCACTGAGGCTAGTTCACAGGGACACCACATCAGTCAGGAAGATTTGTGACCAGTGGCTCTTATGACTAATGGACTAAACAGGGAACAAAATTCCATGGCCCCCAACTATGGTAAATGATGAATGACAAGGGGGAAAAAGCTGGCCTATTCTGACCACATAATTCCTTTCCTTTAACGAAAGTCTTTGGTCCATAGGCTTAAAAGTGAATCAGGAAATTGCTCATGTTATGGAAACACACACACTAGCTGATAAAATGACAGTTTCTCCAGTAATAAGTGAAAAACACCAAAACATTTATAATCATGTGCTATTGCTCAAGCTGACATTCTCTACTTCTCATCAGTTTCATCAATAAAATTATATCAGGGTAAGGGAGTTTATAAAACTTAAATTCAGAAAAATCCCAAGGAAATTCCACTTTATCTGTGTTCCTCAAACTAAAGTTTTCCCAACACCTGTTCTCTCCTTGTTAGCAACGTGAGAAGGAGTATTTTATAAAAAAGGATTTAAGACATATCACAGACTATGTTATATGAGAACTTGTCCTTCTGGAAAAGAAATTTAAACATCTAGGGAATCTTTTTTAAGAGTCTTAATGGATATTCACCATCCCTTCTTCCAGGAGCCTTTTAAGCTCGAAAATATTGAACTTAGAGACATATCAAAAGGACATTTACATCCTAGCAATATTTTCAGATAACAACATACCTCAAAATGTAACTCTTCTGTTCAGTTGCAATCATCCAACCAATTCTTCTGCTAATGTAACATTCCAACAAGATTGGTAATCTATTCATTCACTCATTTATTCAACAAACATTTATCGAATGCCTACTACCAAGCTCAATGTTGTGATCATTTTATAAGGCCTGGAAATCCTGGCTCCAAACCTCAAAACCTGTGTAACCCTGAGTCAGTTTCTTAAACCTCAAGTGTCAGCGTCCATGCCTCTAGAGTACTGGCTGCTGGTATGCAGCTGCCTTGTAAGAGACAAGTGTGAGGAACATCACTCTCCTCGCTCAGACGAAAGGAGGCACACGGGTCACCCCAGAGGAAGACTATGGTATATCTTGAAATGTTTTTAGGATAGAACTCAGAATCTCAGGCAGATTGCTCTGGACTCTTCCACTGGTCCCAGAACAGGATCACTCATTGAGACACTGAAAGCAACCATGGAGGTAGATGTAGGCCTAGAGAGCGGCTGAGATGAAGAACTCTGAAGGTTTCAGCCACAGCCGGTGTCCAGGTGGACCCTCACTCCATTTTTGGAAGTTGGTCAAGACAGCAATAAGACTGTAGAAATTGAACAGAATATGACAGTAGTGCCTAAAAATCCCAGGAACCTCTGAACCCTAGCTGGTTGTGGGAGTGGAAGGTGGGGTTCTGTCACTCTTGGCCTGCTGCCACCAGCATACTTCCAAATGGAAAGGCCAGGTGCTAGGGATCTTCCTTCTGTGGCTTTAAAGACAGAATTGCCTTGATTGGCTTGGAGGAGATGGCTGGCTCAAAACTGTCCCGATAAGGTCTTGGGGTATGTCAGGTCACTTCAAACCTCTGTTCATGCTGCTCTAATGACCTTTCACCTGGAGGAATCTACTCATTTTTCAAGATTAATTTCCTCTATGAAGACTTCCTTGCCTGTAACATTTTATAGCATGTAATTTTTAAAGGTCAGGCATCTTTGTTAGACTATAAGCTCCTCAAAGAACTATGTCTTGTCTTTTTTTTTTTTAATATATCTTTACTGATTTCAGAGAGAGGAAAGGAGAGGGAGAGAGAGAGATAGAAACATCAATGATGAGAGAGTCATTGATCGGCTGCAGCCTGCAACCCAGGCATGTGCCCTGACCCGGAATCGAACCCCAATCGCCTGGATCCTAGGTTGATTCTCAACCGCTGAGCCACGCCCGGCTGGGCATGTCTTGTCTTTCTGACTCCAAAACTTAGTCCATACCTGGCACGTTGGATGTGCTCAATTTTGTAAAATGCATAGACTGTCCTGATGAAGAATCCCCAGTGTGAAATCAAGGAATGCAGGGCAAGCAATGCTTGAGCCATATTTAAAGGCAGCCCCTGGCATTCCTCCAGTAGGAGAAACAGGCAGTGCACAAGCAAGGCTCAATTCACTCTTTTTTATCTGGGCTGAACAGGATTTCTGGGGAAGCAACATTTAGAACTTCCATTATTAAACAGTTCACATTGCCCAGACAGCTAGAAGCTAAATCTCTTCTTTTGAGACCTAATTCATGATATCACGATGGGGTGATAGGGAGAGAAAAAAAAAGGAACACATTCAAGATAATATTTTTCATTTTCCCCTAGAGATCTGCTCTGTGCCCTGCTCTATCTGCTGTGTGCCCCTGGCAGTCAGACACGGATGGGCTCCCTTGTGCTCTAGCTTCCTGATGGATTCAGCCAACAGGAGGCATCGGCAGGAGATTAAAGGGAAGGTAGAGAGTGAGAGCGAGGCCAAGAGTTTATCCCCCATCTCCTCCCTTCCAGGTCACCAGGGGCCAGCACCATCCCTCAACAAAGGTCACAGCTCCTGTCAGGAAGCCCCTGCCCTCTGTTATCTAGGAAACTCTCCCTCCCTTACCCTTTCTGGCAAGGGTGGGAACAGGAAGGTAACAGCCTCCAGCAGCTGCTCTCCCAGGGTGCGGTGCCATCCTTGGCTGGTTTCACTTGACTTTGCTCACACCTTTGTAACGAGCGCCTTTATTAACTTCGCCTCAGTTACCGCATTTGAGAGCCCATCTCTTTCCTATAGGAACCCTGACTTAGAAATGCTCCAAACTGAAATGTCTTGACATCTAAAGATTTTGAGTGACTTAAGTTTCTTCAACAATTACAAATGACACATGATTACTGTGGTCTTATTATTTATATGCTTCCATTTCTACAGCATTTTCAAGTGTTTTAGGTTTTGTGTGTGTGTGTGTGCGCGCGTGTGTGTGGCCAATATTTGGCCATAAAAATAACAAACACCTAAAACACAGAAATGAGAAAACATTAGTATTCATCTTAGAATGAAAAGTTATTGAATTATCTCCCCCAACAAATTTTTCTTACAATCATTTTGTTTAAAATTAAATTCTTTAAAACACCTAAATATACTGACCAAATAGTGACAGGATGGAAACCAAGAAAGTGTGCCAGACATGAGTAGACACTAGATCCAAATTTTATAACTTGTCACAGATGATCTGCAGGCATTTGATACTAACCAAAAAAATACACAAACTCCTCTTCTCTTTAGTTCTTAAATATTCTCCCTCACGCAAATGTTGCACATATTAGAAAAACAAGTTCAACACCATTTTCATGGGGACTCGTGTATTAGAAAAACATACAATCAAAACTGATTCCAGAGAAAATTAATAATATATAAAAATGCTTAAAAGGTGTGTTCAGCCAACTCTTACTCTTAAAGAATTTTTCGTTTATATAAAGCCCAAACTCTATAAATTTGATTCAGAGATGCCAGTATTATTGAGAACAATGCAGTTGTATTTGGTTAAATTAGAGTAATTTGATAGCACTTGAGAACACTTATAAATGCCTATCATTTCTAATATTTAAAAGGTAGTTGCCATGGAAATAAGTGAATAGGTTCAAAAATATTTCAAAAGCACAATTTATAACTTCTCTACTAAAACTTCAGAAATTTAGGTCATTAAAGTGATTAGCTCTGACTTTGGAATATTAGGGACATAAGTGGCTCTACAGGAGCTAACACCACCACCTTACCCAGGAGGTCAGAGTTCACAGGTCACAATTAAATCTGGATTATCAGATGTCACAGCAAGGTCATGAATTACCATATGCTTTTTGGCGCACCCCTGAGTAGTAGGTTGGCAATGTCTTGCTAAAAAGACTGTCACTCTTCATAGCTTGAGTTATCAGTATCAGAGATTTTGGACAAAGAGAATACCCACAGGATTTTGGAAACCTAAGCTTCCTACAAAAGGGAAGAGGGTGAAAGGGGCTCATACCTCCATGATGGCCCCCGATGCCCCCAGGTAACATTTCAGCCTTTCAGTTAATGCCCCAGTTAGCAGCCCCTAAGAGGGAAGGGGGCTGGAGAAAAGTAACTGTCAGAAACAAAGCAGAAGGGTAGGAAAATAAGAAATCAGTTGTGCAATTTAAAACACAAGTCATGGTTCTACGTGTGGCCTAAGAGCATTTTTTAATGGGAACGATCTTATGGAGACTTCCCACCACACTGTCCAAACGACTGCTCCCCAGTCAGCCATCCCCACCACTGCCATGCACCCCCACCCCACGCTCGGATTCAGCGCCTGGAGAAGAACCTTAACCACAGTTGACACTCATTTGTTAAATAAATGACCATGCTATCTTCTACTACCCATCTAACAACTTTATATTTAAGGCTTACTCAAAAGAGGTAAATATGGTCGTCTTTTAGGGGCTCATCTAGTCTAGGAGGGAGGCAGAGACACGCATAAGTGATGCCCATGCGAGCCAGACCATGGAGGGGATTACAAGACAAACAAGACTAAGTGCTTAAAAACAACAGGGGACAACTCAACAATTACAAAATAGGCAAAGGACCTGAATAGACATTTCTCTGAAGATATATATATAAAAGATGCTCAACATCCCTGATCACTAAGGAAAGGAAAATCAACCACAATGAGATGCCATTTCACACCCATTAGGATGGCAATTATCACACACACACACACACACACACACACATACATACACACACACACATACACACACCTACGCATGCACACACACACATATATGCACACATGCACACATATACATACATACGCGCATGCACACATATACATGCACTCATACACGCATGCACACATGCACACATACACACATACACACACACAGAGGAAATAAGTACTGGTAAGGATACAGAGAAATCAGAATCCTCGTGTAATGCTGCTGGGAATATAAAATGGTGCAGCCGCTGCGGAAAACAGCAGTTCCTTGACAAATTAAACAAAGAGTTACCATGTGACATGCCAACGCCACCTCTGGTGTACACCCAAAAGAACTGAAAGCAGGGTCTCAGACAGACACTCGTACATGCCCACGTGACAGCAGCGTTACTCGCGAGAGCCAGAAGACGGAAACCACCGAAGTGTCCGTCGACAAATGAGTTAAATAAAATCCGTCACGTACATTCAATGGGATATTATTCAGCCTTAAAAAGGAAGGAAATTCTGACACATGCTCCATGACACATGAGGGAACCCTGAGCACATTCTCTAAGCGGAATAAGCTGGGCACAAAGGAACTAGCATTGCATGTTCCCACTTACATGAGGCGCCCGAAGGGGACGAACTCAGCCGGAAAGCGGAAAGGCAGTTCCCAGGGCTGGGGGGGAGGGGCGTTGTTATTTAAGGGGTACTCAGTCCCAGATCGGAAAGGTGAAAGCTCTGGAAAAGGGTGGTGGTGCTATTTGCATAACAACGGGAAGGTGATGCTACCACTGAACTATGCATTTTAAACAGCTAACATCAAAGATGTTTGAAGTGCACATGGGGGTGATCTGACATTCAATTGCATTGTAAAAGAATTCCCATCATCTAGTTAATTAACACATCCTTTACCTCATATATCTTATAATTTTGTCAATTATACCTCAATAAGCTGAAAAAATGATTACAATATATAATTTTTATGTTATGTATATTTTACCAACATTAAAAAAACAAAAACAACCCGAGATGAGAGAGAAGTTGTTTCTGCCTGGGGTCTTACGGGAAGGTTTGATCTAGAAGAAGGATCTGGACCTGGCTATGAAGGTTGCAGAGCTCTGCACACGGAAGTTGGGAATGGGGAGGCAGGGAGGCGCTGGCTGACTCATGTGAGGGTGTCTGCAGAGAATCCAGTAGAGACCTACATGACTAAAGTAACAGACTGGTGGCTGCCGGAGGGCAGGAGGGTTGGGGGCCTGGGTGAAAAAGGTGAAGGGATTAAGAAGTCCAAACTGGCAGTTACAAAACAGACACAGGGATGTAAAGCACAGCACAGGGAATATAGCCAAGAATAACTTGCCCGGCAGGGGGAGGCTCAGAGGTTGAGCGTTGACCTGGGATCCAGGAGATCAGGGTTCGATTCCTGGTCAGGGCACATGCCCGGGGTTGTGGGCTCAATCAATGACTCTCTCATCATTGATATTTCTCTCTCTCTCTCTCTCTCCCTCTCCTTTCCTCTCTGAAATCAATAAAGATATATTTAAAAAAAAAAAAAGAATAACTATGTAAGGTGCCAGGTGGGCACTTGAAATATCAGGGGCATCACTTTGTAAAGAATATGATTGTCTAACCACTATGCTGTAAATCTGAAACGAATACAAAATAATATTGAATGTAAACTGTAACTGAAAAATAAAATTTTTGAAAGGAATTATAGATTAGATGCAGCTGGAAGAGCAGCTGTACATATTTCAAAGGGCTTTGAATGGCAGGCAAGAACTATACACAGAGGAAACAAGAACATAAGTAGGTTTGAAGCCTAAAAAGATGCCTTTGTTAGCATCGAGTAGATGGGAGCAGGGAGTGCGTCGGGCTGGGAAGCCAGTGAAGAGTTGTAACAGTTCAGGTGAGAGTAGAAGGAAGGAAAAGTCTTCCGTGGCTAACGCTTCGCCACAATGCTTCTCAGCTTTGAGTATTGCACAGGCCACTCGCAAATAATTTTAAAATTAAATTATTATTCTCATAATGTTACTTAAATATGTACAACATTTATGAAGCTAAAAACCAAAGTTATGAAGGTAGAGTCTTTTTTTTTAAAATATGTCTTTATTGATTTCAGAGAGGAAGGAAGAGGGAGAGAGAGAAAGAAACATCAATGATGAGAGAGTCATTGATCGGCCGCCTCCTGCAGGCCCTACCGGGGATCGAGCCCGCAGCCCAGGCATGTGCCCTGACCGGGAATCGAACCGCCATCTCCTGGATCCTAGGTCGATGCACAATTGCTGAGCCATGGCAGCCGGGCAAAGGTAGACAGTCTTATCCTAAAGCCTGGCCTCTCATTCTACTGGACACTTCTCACGGGCTCCCACAGCCTTCCTGTGAACTAACAACTGTCTGAGGGCTGGCGCTTAAAAGCAGAGGTCCTGGGTTCAATTTCTGATTTTGCTGCTTAACAGCTGGAAAATTGGGCACGTTGCTTAATCACGGTGAGTTCTCCATTTCTTCATCTATAAAGGAAGCAAATAACCTACCTCACCGAGTTTTTGTGAAGATCAAGAGGTAATGTGGAAAGCATCCGCGACCTATGAAGCATTTCCTAAGCAGTGCCCACTCTCACCATCTTATCAACTTACATTAACACGCAAAAGACAACCAAAAGTTGATGAATTAAGTTACATTTTTGGAAGTGTTCTCACCTATTAAGAGAAAATAATCACAGTTTACATTTTCCTGGGTGAGAGGTAATTATTTTTAACTACTTATCCTCAGGGGATCGTGTGCTCCCCTATCTCATGCCCTCGTTCACAGAGGCAAAGCAGACAGATTGAGGTCCCACGTGTGTTACTAACAAAGGCAAACTGAGCCCAGGCTTCCTGGATCCCAGATCTGTTCACCAATTACAAGCCCAAAGGCTTGATGATAATGCTAAGAGAAAGGAAAAGCACTGCCTTATGTGGAAAGTGTCACCTGGAACCTGCACAGACTCCGCAGTGGGCTAGAGTGGGTCTCAGAGCAGACACAGCAGTTCCAGGGGAGACGGAGGGTCTCAGCACCCTGGGACCCTCACTAGTGCTCTGGCTCAAAGGCGATTCTTCACCCCAACACATCATGCAAAAGAGGGGCAGTACCCTAACTAGGCCGAAACATCAACCCATGTCTCATGCTCTGGCCTGACAGCCTGATACCACACTTGCCCCTAGTTCCTGTAACTCGCTTTTCCAGAACAATTTCTCAGGCGGAGTTTATCATATTTATAACTCCCTAAACATTGGTTTTCTCCCCCCCCCCTTTCAAAAGGAATTATTTTAAGAGTGGAGTTATTAGCATCAATGAAATCGTGTACTTTCCAGAATCTTATGAACTATTACACTGTGTATGTTTTATTTCTTTTTCCAAATATTGGGTTTTTTAATACATCTTGCACTTAAAAGTCAACTTTGGAGAATTGTTAAATAAAAATCTAGACAAAAATATTGCTTTTTCTTTTTAAATTAAAACAGTTTCTAAGAGAAGACGCCAGAGCCAAATCTGCTTTCTGAGGTTTGGGCTTTGTGCTTGGCCGCCCCCTCCCACAGACCTCACACAGATGTGGGACAAATGTGTCTGGCACACCCTGTACAAAGCAATCAGCACTGATATTAGGACCCTGGCCCTGTGCCACCGGTGCCTGAAAACAGGCATCACAACACTCACCCTGGATCTAGATGCGAGATCCAGACACATTTGGCCGGGATGGCCAAGTTTTAGATGGTAACAGTTAGGGTCAGTTAAGCTCCCCCTGTTCCCCAGTGTCTGCGCTCTGACGGGCCAGGCTGCTCCGTCTGAGAGTGGGTGCTCTGCCGTCTGGCCCGATGAAGGGCCCGGAGCATCCACTAAAGGAGACACGCAGAAGCCGTTTCTGTGGCTGCTGGAACTACACCAGCAGGAATCTGAAGGAGCTTAGCACAGAGTGCATTTGCTTGACTCTCCCCGCCACAGGAAAAAGAATCATGCCAAGGCTTTCAAATGCCAACAGCAAATAACAGAAAAGTCATACCCATTAGAAAGGATGAGTGTCATGTATGAACATAATTCTACCAACTTCTGGTAGCCCTCCTTATATATTTAAAGAATTCTTGCATTAAGATTAAGTAAAATAAATTAAACTTTGCTAGAAATAACTGGAAAGGGAAACTATAATTCTAGGTCTTTCTATGATGAAAAGCAGCAAAGACAACTTTGGTAATAAAATCAAGAAGTAAGAAATTTGGATTTTCAAATCCAGACTCAGTCCAGAAGTCCATGAAATGTTTATCATCTGAGAGACATTGTCTTGCGTGGCGAGCAGGGGAGCAGTAACCTGAATCGAGACCAACAGTAAGGGCATCAACCAAAAGGTCTTCAATGTGGGTCAGCTTCGTAACAAGGATCTCACGTCCTCAACTCGCAGGAGGGTTCGAGCAAAAAAGCAGGCACAAGTTACAGAGGAGGCTTCACACATCCCAACTGATCCGCACGGTCACCAGGTTAAATTGGTATCATGACAAAGAGAAAATAGTGGCAAACATATTCTGTTCTTGGGAAAAACTGGCACACCTTTAATTCAATAGTGAATTTCCTGTGTTTTGGGAGGCTTAAACAATGTTTATAAAAATAGCAAATAAACTCTTCCTCCGCCGTTCCTCCTTCTTGAAAATAAAATAGTACAGCATCAAATCCCATTCATTCTCTCCTTTACTCAAGCACGTTGGGAGCACCCACAATGGGCCAACACTATATGAATCCTAAGGGACAGAAAAATGAAGACAACCAAAGTCTCTACACTCTGATCATAAAATAATATTAATACAAAATCAGAGCCAGCAGACAGGAACTGGAGTGATTTCATCCAAGAGTACAAAAAAGGTGCCCAAAATCATGAACCATGGGTAAAAAGAAAGATATCATAGAAATGGATGACTGTATAAATTCATAGGAAAGACATTAGCAACAAAAGAATTCTGAAAATGCTTAATTAGTGTTTTGGCCATTCATTCGAAAAACAGTGTACTTAGTAGAACCAAGTGATGGGCAGCACAGGAACACTGGGATATTGACGAAGGGCTCAATTGGCAATTTAGCAAAAGAATCATTGACTATATACTCTGACCTAAAACAAAACATGTGGACACATTTCCACTATTTAAATATTTATGCTATATTCTTTTATTCTGTCCTTTAAAATATGTGGAATCTGTTAACATTAGTTATCAGGTGACCATATTAGGAAATGAGATATGAAGAATTAATGCAAATGAACCAGTATTCTACCAGGAAATCTTCTTTCAGCCTCAGCAGACATAATAATCTATCCCTTCAAGCAATTTAACTTATACAACCAAACAAGTCTCCCTAAATTATCTATAATTATAAAATAAGAATGTTGCATTAAAATAATATGTTTAAATTAGTTATAGCAATACTTAGCTTATCCCAAAGTAATCTAATTCCAAAATCTTGCTTATATTTGACTGCTTTCTATCCAGAAGTTGTATTTAAAGTCAATGGATTCCTCATAGAGTTGCATGTGACCCAGATACAATAATTAAGAAAATGAAGTATGTGGAGACCCCTTGGCTTCTCTAGTGAACAACATACTAGATTGTTGGTATGTAAACTAAGAACTTCAAAATATAAGGAGCTAAACATTCCCTTTGGAATTTTTCTTCCCTTCTATTTTCTTAACAAACTTCCAGCATATAGAACAGAGGCAAACTTCCAGTTAAACTGCATCTAAGTGATGAGGTGGCTTTCTTTATACAACAGATCTAGATAAATAATTGGAAAACTGAACTTCTGCTACAGATTTTGACCTTTCTGAGCCAAGTTTAGCTAATGTAAAAAAAAAAAAAAAAAAAAAAAACACACGCTTAAATTAATCCCAGATGCTTTCATATAATCTTATTACTTGGATATTTTTCATACTAGGACCTAATTACTCTGAGGAAAATCTGAATGAAATGAAAATTAGATTATAATTCCAAAAAGGATTTCATTCATTCACCTTAAGGTCCAAGATGGCCATACATTTTTTTCTGGGCAATGTTGGTAAAAATTCATTTTGTCAAAATCTCTGGAAATGTGACAATCTAGAGTCGAAGCATCACGGGTTTGGTTACAGATGCCAGAACTAATTAGCTTATTACCTTAGTCTTTCCCTCAAGTCACACACCAGAGAAAATTTGACTCTGTAAGAGATACAGCTTCCCAACCACAAATTTTAATTTTAGGTCATGTTTAGTAGAGTTCTGCCCAGCTGGAAATCACTCTTTTTTCCCACTAAGATGCCTGGTTTTAACATTACTTCAGGATATAAAAATATTATTTAATTAGCCATTCAGGGGCCTGCTCTCCTGCATTCCATTAACACCTTCTAACACAGCACAAGCACTGAAAAGGTTATATTCTTGGACAGGCCAGGATGTCTTTGAAAAATTATTAGGTTCCCCCCTCCCAAAGAATACTATACCCCAAATGAATGAGTCATAGGACTAACTGGAAGAAGGGTAGTATCCAATTTTCAGAAATACAGTAAACTAGAGCTTCAAGATACTTTTTATTTAATGTTCTACTGCTTACCTCTCTGGCTGGAGTAGGGGTGATGGAAAGGGTTGGGGTGGTGGTGAAGGTCATTACTCAAAAGCACTCAAGCAAAAAATTTAAGCCAATGGCATTGTTTAAATTTTAATAAAATTATACTGGTTAGCAGGAGTCAAATGTGTAGAATAAATCTAACCTAAAAAATATCAGCTATGAATATAGAATTTAGAAAAGTTGAAAACCCAGCACCTAAAAGGTTCTTTAGAAGATGAATTATCACGAATTATCTCATTATCTTCCCAAAAAGGAGAAGGAAAGATTTAGCAGGTAAGATGTTTTGAAATAACAGATGTTCTGGAAATGAAGGATACGCAGTCTCATAGTCTGTAGCTATTTTCTCAGTTAATTTGCACAATGTCACTCAGAGGAGAAGAATGAAGTGGGCACAGGAACAGGCAGCGAGGTCTTCTCCAGCTTCCACACGGAGCAGGACGGGGAATTAAATCAGCGGCCTCAGCTAGACGGGGAATCGCCTTAGCATCCAGCACTAGGCTGTCAGGTTAAGGGAAATATGATACAATTAATACTCTGTATTAACTGACTTTCTTAAAAAGCCCATTAATGAAAATAAAATGTAAGTGCTACTAAATAGCACATATAAAAGCAAAACAATTCCCTGCTAATTGGAAATATAAACAAATCTGGTTAGTGTCATAAAATAAGACACCATAAATCAAAACACAGCCCAGGGATTACTGCCTCATGAATTCTGTATGTTTTTCACCACCAAAAACTTATTTAGCAAAAATACAAAATGGTATATTTAAAACATAATCATAGAAAACATCCTTGCCAAACTCAAGCAAGCTCACTTGTTATAAATTTGTTTTGATAAATTAGCTCTGCCAAAAATTCGGAAGATTCATGATGTGTAAAATAAAGATCCCTTACAGGCTTACACTGTGGCTTTCAAACCCCTAAAGCTACAGAATAGCGACTAAGTTTAATCCAACGCTTTCCACTTGAAAATGAGGCGATCACATTACTATACCTTCCTACACTTGAGCAGTTTTTCCACAAAACCTATAGGGCCACTAACACATTGAATTTCTAAAACACCAAAAATAATCGATGTCACAACAGAATAAATTTATTACCCAGGGAATATAATATATATAAATTTAAATTTGTATCTAAATAGATACAAATAATCTCCACCCTATTTGTTTATCTATTTGCATCCATATCTAAGATAAATATATCCAACTCAATACCCAGTACAAACTAAATCCTGATAGAGAGTAAAGGGAAGGTAATGAAAATTCACACTCCGGTCTCTATGGGAGCGGCAGTTACGTTCAACTCAAAACAACAGGCATATTTCGTATACTTACAATACATCCTTATAGGGTTAGGAATGAAAACGAACTAAATCATTTTCATTGAAGGTAACCTGAGCAGAAGTAACAATGTGAAATGTACTGAGAAAAATAAGGTATGAAAAAAGGGGGGTTGCAGAATTAATATCCAGGATAAAACACCATCCAAGGGGAGATGAAAATAGACAAAAGTCTTAAAGAGATAACTAGGTTTTTAAAAGTATTTCTTAAAGCATATTCAGTGAGCTTATGCTTTACTCAAACTCTGCTTCACTGGCAAGGAAAGAATTTTATGAGATAGACACTGTGCAGTGGAACGTAACAAAGCACTGTATTGTCTCTTAATTTCTGTCACTGATTTTGGATCTACTCTTAATGGTAACTAAAAGCTTTTTGAATTGAAACGTTAAAAGAAACAAATCCAGAAAGCAGTACAGCCATGAAATAACATGCAAGGGCTGGGGGTGGACCCTTCACATTTAGACAGCACTGGCAGAAAGCAGGTTTTTTCATATTTCTAAAATTATATTATTCTTTAAAAAATGTTCAGCAGTAAGTTTCACCCGATTCAATTTGTTCCATTTTATAAAGCAGGCTAATGAATTGGCGTGTCAATTGAAAAAGAGTATGGCATATTTTTTAATGTCAATTTGCAAAAGTCTTTATGATCAAAAAGTATCAGAATTAAGAAATGTTATAATTTTGACTAAATGAAGTACATTTTAGAGGATTTTTTAAATGAATACTTGGGTTTCATCAGACCCATATAAAATTGGTCAAGAATCCATCCATTCATCAAATTTATTGGCAACCAAAAACCTCAGTCCTAAATGAACCCAGGCATCAACCTGTAGCCAAGGAGCTGACTAGTAAAGAAAAATCAAACCAAGCAGCTGTATTTTATTTTGGATTCCTGGTTGCTCACCTCAGCGCTGCCCAGCAATCCTGCTCTAGCCTTTGTGAGTGTGTCTCTCATCTCAGACAACTGCTTCACACCCGCTCCTCTCCCTCAACCACTCCTGGCTCCAAACCTCAGCAGAAGACCTTGCTCCATGTTGCTGGGAAACAAAAGCCTTTAGATAAGAGCTCTCGAAAGCCCCCCCATCAAGTCACAAACCCCCGCATCGATTCCCATTTTCCCTTTCTTTCTCCTGTTTCTAGGGAGAAGGGCCCCTCCTCCAGTCAAAGCTAAGCCCCCACATGTGCTCTTGGCCTTCCACAAAGCATTCCTGACCCATCCAAGGGGAGAAAGTGTGTGGAGAACCAGAAATAACTTCCCTCCTCTCTGCCTTTAAATACTACCTGTTTGTCAGAAGTCTCTCCTCCTCCCACTGGAACGGAGCTCCGTGCGGCAGCTCTGCTGTCCTGTTCACACTGGCTCCCCGGCACGTGAAAGAGTGCTCGTGTGTGGCAGGTGTGCACTAAGCATTCCCTTGAACACTTGTTGAAAATTACATTCTCTCCTCCCGCCACTCCCATCACCAGCACTATCCATCGGTACAATCCCGACTACACCCGAAAAAAATCAAGCGCTCCCATAACATCTGTATTCCTCTTACAGCATAGGGCGGACTTTTAAAAACTATATTCTCCCTTATTATTTTTTATGTTTTTATCTTCGCCCAAGGATATGTTTATTGATTTTAGAGAGAGAGCAAGAGAGAGGAACATGGATGGGAGAGAGAAACATCTGCTGGCTGCCGCCCAGTCGGGCCTGGCTGGGAATCAGGCCGCAGCCTTCTGGCCGGGGCACGGCGCCCGCCACCTCGGCTCCCCGCCAGGGCGCCCTGATTTTGACTCTCGCCCCCCACTATAAAATAAGGTACGTATGGGGAAAGACTGCGTCTCGTTATTTTCTGTTTCTTGGATTCTAAATCACGCCTGAATGAACTCACTAAGTTTCTTTAAATGAATTGGGGGGGAAATTCCAAAAATGCTTTATAAATTAATTCCTAACTCATCTCATATTTTTCACACACACACACACAAAAAAAAGGTGTAAGAAAAAATACTTATTTAATGAATAACAAAAAATTACTTTTCTTTATTTGCAAAACGCATTTAGACATAAAGTTCACAAACAGAGTACCACTTAATTTGATGGAAAGATAGTCTAAGTCTGTAAAGAGAAAACTGAAAATGTTTCTTCCCCAACGTCTTAGACCAAGGCCATGGCAAAGTCAGTTAACTACTCTTTATCTCACTGACACCGAAGAAAAGCTTTCATTTTCCATCCATCCACATCCTTAGATTTCAAGATTTTTGTTATTATGTAGTTGATAATTTTATTTTGTCTATTAACAAAATCAAGGTAAAATTTTTAGTTAATTAATTAATCGTACTAAGTACAATGCAGTGTGGGAAAGCTATTAATATGAACAAACAAGATTTTTTTCTGGGCCACGCCACACAGAGCTAAACAAAAGCCACTTTTTAAAAACTCCCTCAGAGCACAATAGCTGCTTCTCCGCGTGGATTCCTACAAGATAATGACCATGCAAGAAAAACACCTAATTTCCTTTTTTCTTGAATTCTTGCGTTTCCCAAGAGAAGCCACATTCCTAATGTGGAGACCGATGCTCTTAGAACAATCTCACATACTTATTAACCCTAGTAAACATAAAAACTAAATGAAATATCAGCAGTTTGGAGTCTGTGGTTAATCATGAAGGAAATAAACAGTGAAGCAAGAAACTCCGAGTTAACCCACCCTGTCCATCTGTCATGTCGTTTCCTCAAACTGAAATGGCAGACTGTCCTGAAAATAATAAGATAAAACCATGTTTATGTGGCTAAAAAACTCAGCCAGCCCCAGTTAACATACATGGCAGAGGGGCACGGCCAAGACTTAGAGAGACTAACATCACCCGTAAACCCTAAGCCTACAACTCCTAAGTTGTTTTAATAATGATTTTAAAAAGAGCACGTTCCAAATAAAGTTATTGTGATTTAAGTACTGTTATTGCACAAATGATTTCACACTATTTTTCAGCCCAGTGGTGCTGGCATTCATATACAGCAACCACAGGAATGGCAAAGAGGCAACAATTAAATTCAACTACCCATTGTTTTCATTTATTCAAAGTGAAAATAAGCATTCATGTAAAAAGCTTCATAAAATAAATTATTACAGATTGGCCAGTTAAGTCATACTATCAAAGCAAATGAGGCACAAATTTTCAGATTTTCCAAGCTAAATATTTAGAGCCCCTCTCACTTTTTATTGCTCCACGTCGAACTACTCTCGTGTTTTCTTACGACGCGACACGGCCTTGAGTCAGTCATGGCCAATTGTTCGGACGCCTTTAGAACTGAAGCTAAGACCACAGCCAACAAAAAGCCAGAGCTCTCTGCCTCTCAGCGGGATGCAGGTCCTTTTTTCTAAGCAGAATTCCAGACATTCCATGCGCTTCCTATAAAAATAGAAGATGGCCACGCTAAAGCAGGCCAGCCTGAATTCACGCTAGCACAAAATAGACAAGACGTGCCCTTATTACGAATAGGTTTGCTCTTTAAACAAGCCAGAGATTTCCACTCTTCAGTCCCGTCCTTACTCTTCCTCTCAGCCCTTCCCTACAAGACGCTGGGCACTGTAAAGAGATGAGCTTTCAGTCCAAGGGAAAATATTAGATCTGGAGAGTTTTTAGAAGTGAATGAAGTGCTTAATTCTCTCTTCCCCAAAAAAATGGGTCCTTAAAAGAAAGATTTGAATAATATTTAAAAGTCGTCATTTCTCATAATTCAATGACTTAGTTTAGGAAAATAATTTTTTAAATAAATCAACAGTACAGTGATTTTTTTTAACCTGACAATATACGCTAAAACATAAAGAATACTATGCTTAAACAAAGATAAGAATTTTTTTTACATGTAGACATCAGGGTTAAGTCTTGATTCTTAGTCTCTGCGCTAGCAAATGATAGCTTAATGTAGGTGAGATTTACACTGGTCTATGTGCATCCTGAGATGACCCCAGCAGTGAGGTAGAACCCACAGGCTGGTCAGGAAAGGATTATGTGAGCCTTCTAAGTCCTTCATTCAAAGATTCATTGGGTCCCTCCTCTGTGCTGGGACTGTGCTTGGCAACTGAGCCAAAACAGACTCGTCACTGTTCTCACGGAGCTGCAGTCTGATGAGGGAACCAGACAGTCACATGTAATCACCTCCTGTGACCGGTTCTAGGAGAGAGTATTCGAGGACAGTAAGAGGGAGACCCAGTCAAGTCTAGGGATCAGCGAAAGTTTTGCCAAAGGAAGTGATATGTACACTAAGTGGAAGCTAACCAGGCGTAGAAAGAAAGGGAAAGAGCGTTCCAAGACTAGGAACCTGCCAGGGCAAAGGCCTGAAGCAAGAGAGACAAATCCTGTTGGAGGAGCTATCGAGGCAGAAGGGCGTGGGGCTGGGGTTGGGGGTTGGGGTCTGGCAGTGTAAACAGTGAGAGATGAGGTTGGCGGGTTCCATGCAACAATCAATGCCAAGTACAGTATTTTGGTCTTTATGAAAATAATGTGAAGTAGGGTATAACAGGATCAGGGTGTCTATAGAGAATGGGTTGAAGGTGGGCCTGCAGTAAGTCGCCGGAAAATAGTTGCCAGCCTATTGCACTGAACCAAGGGTGATAACAGGAGACTAAACCAAGAGGATGGCGGTGGAAAAGAAAGAAGCCAGCAGTCTTTAATGATCTCAGACCTGGTACTTACATTGATCTTCTAATGAACGATATCATTAAATTATTTAAAAATTTAAAAATAAAAGGCCTGGCCCATAAGTATTTCATGAATATTGGTTGAGTCAGTCAGTATTTTTCATTCCATGCTTCTTCCTCTCCTTTTTTTAAAAAGTGCCCTCCCCATGTCTACAATGGCCCAACAACACTAAAGATAAAGAGAGATACAAAAGAAAAATATTAGGGAGGAAAGTTCTCTCTGCCTTCAAGTTCAAATCTTCATTTTCCCACCAACATTTTCCTGCTTGCCTTGTTTCAGGTATTTAAGAAAATAAGCATGCACTGCGTTTCCTACTATGAACACCGATACTATGTACTTTAATCTACACTCTTTAGTCAACACATAGCTTCATTCCTTTTATTGATAGATCAGAACCCTGAAGGTCACAGTGACCAAGGGACTTGCCTGTCACAGAGCCAGAGAAAACACAAACGGGGAGGCCAAGTCAGTTGGAGCCTAAACCTCTGCCCTTTCTTGTTTACCACACTAGTCCTTGAGTAGCTACAACTCCTTTCCCTCACTTTTTCCTCACATACATTGACCACCAAGTCAAAAATAATAAACATGTCCATTGCAACATGTCAGTTTGCTGAAGGCTAATAAGTTAGGACATACGGGTTATTCTTTCTGGCATTGCCTAGAATTAATCACAAGATCTTAAGCAAACTGTTTGCCTCCATCTTTTATTGGTCAAATGAAGATAATGATGTACATTGTTAATAATAATTATTAACAACAGAGCTTGGTCCCTCCTCAGGGACCTCTGCCCAGCTGAGGGAGTGTGGTCAGCAGACAGTCTCTAGCAAGCAGCTCTTTGGACCACCTCAGCTGCCTAAAGCCGCTTGCATGAAGTCACACGTTTTCCCGGAGGGCCTACATTCAGCGACTGAGCAAGGGGGGTAGAAATATCTCGGCCACTTCAGCCAACACAGGGCACTGCTCGCTCCACAGTTCCCTGCTGGGTCCGCGGAGGCTTGCCAGGTCCGCACGGAGGCTCAGCTTCTCCCTCTGCCCGGGTGAGCTTCCTCCCCCTGCTTTTACAGGGGATGGTTCCTAATAAACATCTTCCACCCCAAACCCCATCTCCTGGAGAACCCGAACTGCCACACACTCTTCTTACTTACTTTGGAGATATTAACGAGGTCAACATAAAACTTAACTACATATCTGAAATGCCAAGAACAGACCTGCTGAGTAACTTGATTTGAAATTGTTCTAGTATAATAGAAATATATTTTTATTTCATATTTTAAGCAAGTTAAGTCCTAGCTGATGCTTTAGGGGGGAAAAAAATCTCAAATTAATTTAATTATATGCCAAGTTTGAACATTTGACTTTTTAATCCCAAATAACTTGGGGAAAAGTTATTAAGCTGAAAATAAGAG
The DNA here is from genome assembly GCF_964146895.1 of Miniopterus schreibersii. Classification (NCBI taxonomy): domain Eukaryota; kingdom Metazoa; phylum Chordata; class Mammalia; order Chiroptera; family Miniopteridae; genus Miniopterus; species Miniopterus schreibersii. The sequence continues at coordinate 142,226,573 of NC_138101.1, forward strand.
GATAACACTAACACAGCACATCTAATAGGGTGACAGTGGCACTTCTACCACACACTATAGGGAAGAGATCTATGTTAAAATAGCAACACTCCTCTGGAGCCAATACAAAAGGGGACATTCGGCCTTTCTGCATATGTAATTCGTATACTTAAGGGTTTAGAGTGAGCATTTCCCTTCATATCAATATCATATCAAAACAAAAGTGTCAACTTCAAAATTAGCAATAACACATGTATTCTCATAATAGATTATTTCAGGTTATCTTTCAAAGGGCTTCTCGCTCTACTCTTCCGGAGCACAAACTTTTAAGTATATTTTAAAAAATAAATTCTGAAATATAAATAAAAAGATAATAACATCAATAGGGTTGTTTTTAAATGTGCACATGCAGCTCCATGATGCAAAAGAGTAGAAAGCCAAGCACAATAACCATGACCTATGTGACAGCCTTTATTCTGGTTTTCAATGTATTACACAAAGCAGGTTCTGTAACTGCTCAGTTTCAATAAATTATCAGCATTTTTGCCAGCAAAGCACATATATAAAACCAGCAAAGGGAAGAAGGTCCACTCATGAGTCATTGCTGAGGCTTCATGCAACTAGAGCCACTTCATTTGAGTCCTATTAGAGTGAAATCACCATGCTTCTTCCAGGAAAGCCTCTCTTCCAACCCTCCTAAGAAACTGGAAGTTGATATATTTCCCTGCTTGCTTACAGCTAATGCTACAATTTCACTTTTATCTAAATCTGGAGGTAATGGTCAAACACTGGAATGTAAGCCATCCGGGTAAGATTAATTTCTAAAACATTACCTACATACGAAAGGAAATGTTCACTCTACACCCATGGTGACCATTGAATTAGATAGGTAGAGGGGCCGAAAGTCCCTGCATCGGCTGTCTGGAATTTATTCATTCAAACATTATTGAGCACCTATTATGTGTCAGTCAATGTTTGGGTGGGTACATCTACTCCAGTAGTAATTGCTTTGTTTGGTAAACAGAAGCAAGAACTCAGAAAACAAATTTGGACCAAAAACCCACACGTGAAAATGGCAAAAAAATGTGCTCCTACACGTTAGGAGTAAATTAAAGACCATACATTAGGTGTAAACTAAAGAGTAGTGGTTATTACTCTCTTAATGGTGCACAAAGAATGCGGGAGACAGGTCAGTTGGCCCATTGGTCCAGCTAGAATGTTGACCCCAGCTCCTTTCACAGGCAGAAAGAGCTGTGAGCTTTCGATCAACTACCATCTCACGAAGGCTGCCTGTCGGGAGCCCGCTGCTGGGCTGCCACGTTACACCGCAGGCTGGGCAGTGTTGCCAATAATTAAATACACTGCGAATACCGGATATGGAAGGATGGGATAGAAATTCCTGGGAGTCACCAAGTTCTAAATGTATTGTAAGCGCTTATGCAACATTTTTATAAACAGAATCTGAGAAGTATGATATTATTTTTCATTTTAGAATTCAGTCATATTCTTTACTGAATTTAAAACCAAGCCAAATATACAGTATTTGAGTGAAAGGGAGGCTGTGAAAATAACACTTTGACACACTGACAGAAAAATGTCACCTCCTGCAGAGAAGCAGAGGTGTTGAAACAAATCAGGTTGATTCCTGCTTTTATTAGTGTTTAATCATTTACAGGACATATTTCATTTGCAATGAAAATACTTGTTCATCAAGTTGAAAGATGAATTTTAATTGCTTTTTGAGCATTTTAATATTAACTGGATCAAGGTAGGGAACTAGCAAAAAAAAGCAAAAAACAAAAATCTAATAAGTCACTTTTTGGGGGTGCTGGAGAAGGAAAGAATTTTAAACTTCAAATTGTATTCTTTTACCTTTCAGTTAATTATGGTTAATTAAATACATGGTAAAAGGAGAAAATCAAACTAACTTTTTAAGTTGAATTTCTTTTTTAAAAAAACTCAACTGTCTGTGTGGGATGAGGGAATGAGGGATTCATTCGGCAAAGACTAAGTTAATGTTTAAGTTGGTTGTGTTTTAAAGAACCTGAAGGCTCCTGCAGACTGTTTTCATTCTATGCCACTACCCCGCTCCTGGGCACAACCACCAAATTTTAGTGCTACCCCCATAAAAGCCAAGGAAGTAAGTTTATTTTTCCCAAGGTTCAACAGAGATCTCTTGTGCTTAGTGTGAGGGCAGTGGATTCCTGCATTAATGCATATTTTTATTAAGCTCTCACTTTATTTCAGCACGCTACAGATATTTTCCAAAGGTTTTTATAAACCCTCTAGTTTTCTGACTTGAAAAGTCCAAAATATACCATGAATGCCACACATCTAAATATTCCTTATCCAAAGTGATTAATGCAAAATTCTCTCAAACCTACCCATCCCAGAATGAAATCACTCTAGATTTAATTTTCAGTAGGAAACGGCCAGATGGTCTCCAAAGTTTCCAGAGCCTCTCTGGCCTCAGCAGGGAGCTGGCTTCCCCCAAATACCACCAAAAATCCAACTAGGCACCCTCCTCGCAGGTCCCACTGAGTTCCCAGCTCCACATACTTCCAAGTCAGCATCCAGAAGACGGGGATGTAAAGGCGCCAGGGAATAGGCTCTGTACAGGCGGAGGTGATGAGTGTGGGTTTGGGAGTCAAGGAGGCCAGGGGTGCCTCCCGGTATCCCCAATTACTAACTGTGTGACAATGGGCCAGCCAGCTGTTGAACCTCTCCAAGCTCCAACTTCCTCATGTCAAGATGAAGGTGAAAGACCTGCTTTGGGGAGCTGGGTGAGAATCTCGGTGAGATGCTGCGGGTAAGGCATTCGGCGCAGTGGCTGCCACAGAGGAGCTGGGTGCGGGGCAGTCGCCGCGGGCACGGGGTTGTTCTCACATCGAGATCAGCCCGAGCGCCTCCGTCCGCCAGCCGCGCCGAGCAGGGGCCTGGCCGGGAGCAGCATGACTGACTGCCTGTCTTCCCCTGTCTCCAGAAATGGCACAAAGTAGAAAAATCACTGGTTAAAAAGTAAAAGTAAGGACATTTTGGCATATGGTTTTTTCCAGCACTTGAAGAATAAAACAACAGGTACCTTTAGCACACCCACGGAAAAATCTAGATCAGCAGCTTGAAACTGTATCCAGTATACTTCGAGGTACAAAAATTAATTATACATGATGATGATATGAAAATAATCATAGTAACAGCAGATACAATTTAACACAACCGCCTTGGGAAAAATGTCATTCCAGTTTTTCAGATAAGGTGCTGAGAGTGGTTATTAAAGTTTCTAAAGACCACTCAGCCGGTCAAGAGCAGAGCCGAGGTTCAAACCCAAGTCCGTTTCCTCCAGCTGCTCCTAACATACGCCAAAGGCCCCTCGCAGGCTACAAACCTCACAGCGGCGCCAAGCGACGGGGCGAAGTGCGTGAACGGGCCGGCTGGAAACTCAGGGTGAGTCTAAGTACCCGAAAGAGAGGGTCAAGCCCTCTGTGCGCTACAGGCCACTCTGCAGGAAGCGTCAGCCTAAAATGAGGGCCACTTAATCATCGAGTGATTCCAGGGCTAAAAAGAGAGAGCACAGGAGAGTCTCGGAACTTCTCGCTCTAGGGTGTGTAGACCCTAAAGCACAAGTGAGTCATGGCATTAAGTCTACAACCAAAAATTGCCCAAAGGGTCTCTACAGAAGAGGAGCCTAAGCAATAACGATGAATATGGGCATTTTAAAGACTCTTTTCACTAACTCAGGAATAAATGCAACAATTTCATGAAAACAAATAATGAATTTTTTAAACACAAAATTTGATTGATTATACTTCTTAGTTCACATACATACACTTATCTTTCCTTAATGGTCCCAGCGTGATCTGCTTTTGTATTTAATAATTTGTGTTTTATGCATATATTTGTATGTTTGAGGTAATATATAGACTCTCATGGACCCACCACCTTACACAACTAGAACATTAACAACAACTTACATCTACCAAGTGCTTCTCCCTAGCCCACCTCTGTTAACTATTGTCCTGAATCATGTCTATCACTGAATTGTTTTTTAATATAGTTTATCATAGATATTGCATATCTTAAAAGCATATTGTTTAGTTTAGCTATGTTGTATTCTAAGACATTAGAAGTTTAAAGGAGGAAGATATACGTCAATAAATTCAGAAATGCATTTGATAAAAATTTGATATAAATATTATCACCACATCTATTCAATATTGTCATGGAGTTCCTAAACCATACAAGAAAAAAAGGCAAAATAAATGGAAAAAAGGAAATGAAAATGTCAACTATGACTAAAAGAATCTAAAGTAAGTTATTATTTTTTTTAAAAGAGTTTATTTAGCAAGATGACTGGATGTAAGATCAATATACTAAAACTAATCACTTATCTATGCACCAGTATCCAGCAAATACATAATTTAAAAAGACAACTTAAAATAGCATTTAAAACATCAAGGATAACTAAGAATAAACATTTTTTTAAATAGATGCAAGCTTCAAACAGAAGAACTTTTAAAATTTTATTAGGAGACATTAAGTAATATGTAAATAAATTGAGAACTATACCAGGTTTATAATTAGAAAGACCTAATATCAGTAAGATGATATTCTCTCCAAATTGACCTTAAAATTCAATATAATGCTAATCAAAATTCTATGAGGGGTTGTATGTGGAACTTTAGAAGCTGATTTTAAAATTCACATGGAAAAGCAAAGAGCCAAGAACAGCCAAGACATTCTGAAAAAGAAGGGCAAGAGGGGAGCCGCACTCCATCAGGTACTAGGCCTTCTCATGAAGCTCACTAATTAAAAGAGTATGACTTTGAGGAGGGATAGACATATCTATGGCATATAAGACAGCTCAGAAAAAAATCCCATGCACACGTATAACTTTAATATATGATAAAGGTGGTGAATTATATGATAAAATTGAAAGCTGAATCTCTATTTCACATCATACAAAAACTAATTGCAAATGGATCAGAACTTAAATTATCAAAAGAAAAAGTTTATATTTTAGTGGGAAATATTTTTTTCTTTCTCACTTTGACAAGGAAGGCTTTCTTTAAAAAACACACAAAAGTATTCGTTCTAAAAAAAATTAATAAATTTGACTCTATTAAAAGCAAGGACATCTGGTTATTAAATGTCACCTCAGAGAAGGTGAAAAAATAAGTTATAAGCTGGGAAAGGATATCTCCTACCCATATAATCACCAAAGGATTACTATAGTATCAAGAACATATTTAAAACTCCTATAATAATAAAAACTCAATTAATCCAATTTTTAAAAGCTAGGCAAAAGACATAAATAGGCGTTTTTTAAAAGAAGAAATACATATGGCAATAGTATTCTAATAAATATTTAACCTCATTAGTGATCAGAAAAATGCAAATAAAGACCATTATAAACCCACATAATTAACAAAAATGTAAAAGTCTGGTATTTCCAAGTGTTTAGAGAGAATATGAATGACAGGTTTCTTACGTATTGCTGTTAAGAATGAAAATTGGTGCAACTACTCTGGAAGGCAGTATTGCACTATCTTGTAAAGCTGAACATTCAGATAAATACTCGATGACCCAGCAACTCCACTCCTAGGTAGAAACTAGGCGGAACTCTCATTTATATATAGCAGACAACACATACAAGACTCTTCACAGCAACAGCAGTCATAATAACAAAAGTCTGGAAGTAACCCAGATGTCTATTTATAGGAAAATAGAAAATAAATTCAGGTATATTCCCACCAGAAAATGTTATGCTGCCCTCAAAAAGAGGATAGTACTGGTGCACACAAAAATATAGACAAATATTGGCAACATAATGCTGCCTGAAAAATCAAGTCCCAAAAGATTACCAATACCAAGATACCATTTTATCAAATATAAAGTTTAAGGGTATGTTAAACCAGGAATCAAAATAAGAATCAACCCCTACCTCTCTAAAAACTCATCCTAAAAGTATAAGTCTCCAGAATTCCATGGTGTTATATGCAATCTACTCCACTTATTTCATTTGATATATAAAATTAAGTATTTCACCAAGAGCAAATGAAATTACAAATGGATAAAACTAAAAGTGCAGAGTGATAAATGTTCTACCACCTCTAGTTATTTATTAGGAAGAGTTTGCTTGCTCATTTAAGGATGGAGATCACCCACTCAGTCACAAAGACAATCTTGAAGAACGCTAGTGAACCAGAAAAACATTAGTTATATTATTGTGAAAAGGCACATTCTGGAAAACAGCTTAGTCACATAATTTATCTTGCCACTCGGTACAGCGTCCATCTGTAGCCATTTTTGACTGAATGGGGAAGGCCATACATTTGCTCAAAGATCATTTTTGAGCCCAGTAAGGAAATCTCTGAGCTCCTAAATTAGCGAGGAGCCTAGCAGCCTTCACATGTGGGAAACCTATTGAGTAGTGAATGGATAATTATTCCCAAGGACTGTGTATTCTGGACATGGGGATGCAGCTCAGAGCTCCTTGAAAGCCACATTTGCCCTCGCAATTCCCAAGCACTAAATATGGGAGGGGGGTCCCTCCTTAATGTCATTAGTCTATTCTAATGACAAATAATTGCCTTTGACTGCCAGACATTTAATATACTAACTATATGGACACAACCAATCGACCTATTGTCCTGAAAACTAGAGAATCTGAAATTTCTGTCCTGAATATTAAGGCAGAGTTTAGTGGGTACTGGAGAATCTGCAAATTAAATATAATCGCATTACTATGAGTTTTCACTATTTAGATTCCATGCCTTATCCACACTTAGAAAGAACATATCTAAAATAAGGGTCTTTCTCCTTTGAAATGGAAAACAAAATAGTGGTAAGGGTTTTAAGCAACGTGAATTTCGTGATCTTTATCAACCATCCCAAGTGTCAGAGTAGCGTCCTATTTTCAGTGGCAGAAAGTGTCAGATGCTGGGAGAACACGCTAGAAAGGTGCCCACAAAGCTACGGAAATGACACCACCATACAAACGGAGATAGACACCTTGCTACACAAATGAGGACATCGAAATGGATTTGGTTTTCTAAATCAATCATTTTCCAGTTATTAGGGATGCAGTTCATGATACACAATAACCAAAACACAAATATTTTCCCTATAAAGTATTCCAGAATGCCATACTTTCAAAAGAACACATATGCACATTCCCAGCCCACTTGCATGTATTGAGAATGTTAGTGACACGCCAACTATACAGCCCTCCCGGGGCGCGACGGGGCTGCGGCAGGACCCCCGCCAGGCCGTGGGCGGAGGGCGGGGGCGTCCTGTTCATGACCATATCCCCAGGGCATGACACCATACTCCTGCCTAGAAAATATTTTTTTGACCGAATGAATGAACTTGGCATTATATATCAAGAGCCTTTAGCATTTTTCACACCCCTTTAAAACAGCAGCACTACTCCTAGGAGTTTGCCCTAAGGAAATTATCAGAGACACAAAGATAAATAAACAAGGATGTTTGTTGCAGCATTATTTCTGATAACCCAAAATCTAAATGATCAACAACAAGGGAATTAGTAAAATGTAGTACATCACACAACGTAATGTAGTACCTGCAGTTATTTAAAAATGTATTTACAAAGTATAATTATTGACAAGGGGAATTTTCCCAATATAACATTATATATACAATCTATATAATGCATATACATAGTATATATATAACATATACACTAAATTCTAATTTATTATATAGGTATGCATGTGTATAGTTGTATCCATAGAAAAAGAACTTAATAGGGGGAAAAAATAGACCAAAATGTTAAAAGTAGTTACATTTTGGCCCTGGCTGGGTGGGTCAGTTTGTTGGAGCACCATCCCATGCACAAAAAGGTTGGGGGTTCAATTTCTGGTGAGGGCACATACCTAGGTTGCAGGTTCAGTCTCTGGTAGGGGCATATATGGGAGGCAACCGATTGATGTTTCTCTCTCTCTCTTTCTCTCCCTCTCCCCTATTCCTCTCTCTCTAAAAATCAATAAAAACATATCCTCAGGCGAGGGTTAAAAAAAAAGTGGTTGCATTTTGCTAATAAATATAACTGAGCAGTCAGTATATTTAAAAACTTACAAAAATAAAATTACCCTTAATAAATGAAATATAAATAAATTTAGTTACTAATAAACATACTTTTTTGTGTGTTCTATCTGTAAGCTATCCAACAACCACAAAAAAAAAAAAAAAAAGCATTTAGCATTTAGTCTTATAAGACAGAAATGAGACATTCACAAGGGAGAGGAAAATATGTAAATACAGTTTAAACACAAGAGCAACTCCACCAAAATGAGCACATGCTTTAAAAATAGTCATGCAAATAAAATATCTCATTGGAAAGGTAAATATTAGTGAACATTTTATTTGAAATATAGAAGCATTCATATTTAGAGTAATGATAACAGTGAAAAATACTTTATAAAAATACTTTAAAGTCTTTTAAAATAACACATACATTTGTTTCCAAATTTTGCTTTCTAAAAATAAAATTCTGCTACCAATTCTTATCAAGGATGTCAGATTTTCCTTCTTTAATACTGGTTTATGCTATTGCTGCATAAATTCAATGACTGTATCAGAATTCTGGGCTCATCTGATGGAAATGACACATCCCTACAGGAAGGCAATCTGAAACCACATGCCCAAGTCTGCCTCCCTTGTAACCTGTCTGCACCAAGTCACAAAAACTGCTAAAATTAAACAGTGGAAACCAGATTCACTGATAGGCAATCAAAAGGCTGTTAGGATTTTTAATTCTTTAGGTGTTATTTTATTGTTGTTGTCTTTTTTTTTTTTTTAATCTAGGAAAAGTCCCCACTATAAAGGCCTCAAAACAGAATTCAAAAAGCCATGGTGGGTCTCGTCTGGGTGTTAGGCTATTCAAATGCACATATTCATTCTTCAGCTGAGTTTATTTTTACTACACCGTTTAGTGTCTTTGAATCCGTTTTTCTCCATTAATTAAAACAAGCTAAATAGATTTTCATGAAGTTTTAGGAAGTTCTGTATGCGGACAACCAACAGTAGGGTTTTAAGAAAGATGGGGAGTTCAGTATAATTATTGACGTGGCCTAGGAGTCCAAGTAGGCTAAAAGCTAAGCAACCAAGAGCCCTGAGTATCTTAAATTGAGCTTTAGAAACCAAACAGATTTGGACAAATATTGCAAGTCCATGTATATTTTTCTGAACTGTTGCCCTAGCAAACTGGCATGGGGAAAAGAATGTCTGCCCCAAGTAACACCCAAATTTTGGTCATAGTCTCAGCTACTATTCAGCTGAAACAACCATGAAGTCTAATTTAAAAATAAAGAGTTCTGCTATATTTGAGATGACACAGAATTTGGTATACAGATATCCTAATCAAACCGGAGACTTTACCACCACATGCAAAAATATCATAGATACCAACAAGGATATTTATGTTAAAGCACTTTAATGATTCATCAGTGCTAAGAAATACTCATCTATTAATGGGGGGAGACCCAACAATGTCATCACCGGCAATGTTACCACAGGTGTATCCCTGGCTATATAATTTTCACTTGTCATAGGCACAAATTTTAACATTAATATTTGAAATAGCCACAGGCACCAAAGCTATTACTTATGATAATAAACATTCAGCTTTTCCAACTCTAAACAGTTCAGCATTCATCTGAATGTTTATAATCATAAATTGAAGTCTATACCACATTAGTCTGAAAAAGTAAAACTCTTGAGCAAGTTCTCATGGTACTCGACTAATTTCAATAAACGAATTGTACGTCTTAAAACACAGAACTGGGGAAATGTTAAGACTAAGGCTCAGAATCCTAGATATTGGGGAGGTGTTGAAGCATAAAAAAAAGTAATTTTAGAATAAAGCTGACTAGTTCTTTATTCAAAAGCTATTAATTAGTGATCTAGCAATCACTATTCCAAGGAATTAGTAAAAGATAGAAATATAAACAAGTTTACAAAAGTATTTGATAAATGCATAGATGATAGAGCAGGAGCCAGCTCTTAAAGAGAACATGTTCAGAGCACCTGCCCTGCCTCAGAGACAGTGCTATAGCTGGTATTTTTAGCTGGATATATTGCCACTTAGCTAAACACTCATTTCCCAGTCTCCCTTGCTGCTGGGTATCTCCACATACTTAAGTTTGGGCTAATAGGATGTGAGTATTTATGCTACGTGCACCTCCTCAGTCGTGATCTTTCCTGGCTGGGATATGGTGGAGATGGTCAGGGCTCTAGCAGCCGTCTTAGACTGCAAGACAGGCAATATACGAGCATCTTGGTACAAAGAATCCAGTTCCTGGTAACTGTGGAACCACAGTCAGCCCTGGACCTTCTATCTAGACATACATATGGGAGAGAAACAAATTTCTATCTTGTTTGCACCATGATTATTTAGAGTTCCTCTATAAATAGCAAGCAATGATTAGTCAAAATAATACAGCAGCTAACATTTATTTAGCACTTGCTATAGTACCAGACACTGTGCTAAGTGCTTTGCATGTAATCTCTCATTTGCTCGTAACAACACTCTAAAACCAGGCCTGTGGGGGAGAGGCAACCAATTCTGGATCCACTCAGCTACCAGGGCTTGAAGACAGACCTATCTGATGCCAATGCCATGACCAGGCTGTGAACCACCCTCTACACCCTCAATTCCATCTGCCTGGTATGGAGAGCAACCATGATCCCCTCCTACAAAGCACTCCAAGAACATGCTGTATGTCCCTCCGATTTACTAGCATATCTTAAAGACTGTGCAGAAGACAAATATATATATTTGTGATATATATATCATTCCACATCACAGCACAGAAATGAGAGTGTTAAATAGTCAAGATTCACAGAGGACAACTATCATTCCCCCTGCCACTCCAATATAATGCAACTTAAAGTCATGCTATAAAGCTACATACCAAATAACTAACAGTTTTGGCTTTTGGGGTTGTTTTTTTGTTGGTCTTGGGGGGTATGAAAGGAGATTATAGAAGACCTTTATTTTCTACATGATGTATTTCTATGCTGTTTGAAGTTTTATAACTAGCTGGAATTACTTTTATTACCTGAAAAGGCAATAAAGGTTTCTTAAAACATGTCCTAGGAATTTTCCTGTTTGGAATTTTATCATTTAAGAATGTGTAATTGTAACTTATGAAGATGAAATGCCAAAGCACTAGAGAAATGTAACGATGTGGATAAAGTGATGAAAAAAAATCAGACTTTTAAAAACATGTTTCCAACTATATTATTCCAATAGAGATATACAGCAGCTTATAACACTAACTATAATATAACATGGGAGGAGAGTTAATTTAGGCAAAAGAAAAATAAATATGAAAGAATGCAGAGGAAAATTATTCCAGATGTCTTCAGTGTGCAGAATTCACGGGTTCAAGTCCTGTAGCCTTGGTATAGATAGGCTGAATCTTTTTTTTCCTGAGCTTCCTGGCAGACAGAACACAAAGAAGCTCAGAGTGTCAATCAGATGACAGGAAGTGAGCCATTAGAAGGAAGAACAACTAGTTTTGAAGCTGGAACCTGCTGAGATGCTTTCTCTGGTGAGGCCACAGAAAGAAGGTACTTTTTCACAAAATGTATTGTGTCTCCAAACACAAAAAGGATTTTTGAAACTTTGGGGCCCAGTTACAAATACAAAAGTTTAATAATTTTTAGCCTAAAATTTGAATAACTTAAAGCTGAAAGAGATGCATATTATATGGAAGCTGAAATAAAATGGTCTCAATATAGTGGCCTAGTTTCCAACCAACTACTCCTTTATATAAATGGTATATTGCAGTTTACTTTCCATAATTTACTTTCTTTGCAGATACTAATATCTTAACCATTAGTGACCCATTTTTAAATAGGCAGCACTAAAATCATTATAGTCTGACATTTTTATATGCTTATAAAACACATTTTGTTCCAACTGTTTATATTAGAAGAAATGTGGCCTGCTGAAAACCAAAACCTACATATTTTACTTTGGAAAAAAAAAAGGCAGCTGGAAATATAAAACCCCACACATTCGCTTTTAACACTGCTTGAGAACTAAAACCTATAATGTGAAATTGACATCTATTAATGGTTTGCTCAAAGAAACTGAGACTATGTTTTAACAGAAAGCAGCACTGAGCTCATGCCACAACCCACGCATCTCACTGCTCCCCAGGAGGGGCGAGTGGGTGGCCGTGCATGCCGAGGTCCCCGGATGAGGGCTTGCTTTCACAGGGATCTTTCTGTCTTCTTGTACCGTCTCCAGACTCAAAAATATGGACACAAATTCTTTGGAATTTAGCCTCTGGGAAGGCAAGCAAATTATGTTAACCACATGCAAACATTTATATTACTCTCTGGTTTGTTTCCATGCCTTTCCAAAAAAATGGCATTTTAAAATCAGATCTTAGAAGACTACATATGACAAGACATCCATATTATTTCTTTTCTTGCCTCATGAAAAGAATTTGTGAAAACAATTATTTAATATCATTTAAATTTTAGTACACTAATCACAGATGTGTTTATATTAGAGCAAGTGTTTGTTTCTTAAAAATACAATTTATCCCCAAACTCTCCCACTATAAATTAAATACGCCAAACACAGATGGAGGAAAGAGATGCCCAGGAGTGACCAGCCCATAGAAGTTCCTGGTCCAGTACAGGCAAGGAAAGACAATGAAACTAAATTTAAGTAGATAGAAGGGGTGGAGGCAAAGTATATTGGCATCAGAGGCATGGCTGGTACACGAGTGGGAGGGGAACAGGTCAGCGGAAGCTAACAGGGTGGTTAACAGCCCAAATAGCCAACTGACTTCCAGTATATCGGCCCAAATACAAGCTATATGTTCTCTGCTAGTTGATCCCTTATTGGACATTTCCAGTTGGAACTTCAAAACTTGACATGGAGCATGAGCAAATGGGGTTTATCACAGGAATGCAAGACTAGTCCAATATGCTAAAGCCAACCAATGTAAGCTATCAGATCAGCAGTCTACAGGAAAAAAACAGCAACATAATCACATCAATTGATGCAGAAAAGCATTTGACAATTCACATAAAAACTCAACAGAGTCGGAAGGAAAGGAAACTTCTTCAACCTGCTAAGATCTATAGCTAACGCCATAGATACTTAATGGAGAAAGATTGAACGTTTCCCCACTAAGACTGGAAACAAAGCAACAATGTCCACTCTCACTACTTTTATTCAACATTGTACTGGAAGTTCCAACAGTCCTAAGAAAAAAGGCAAGGAAAAGAAATGAAAGGCGTACAGATTGGAAGTAAATAAAACTATTCCTACTCACAGACAAGATGACTGGCTATGGAGCAAGTCCTAAGGTACAGGGGGGTGGGGAGGAGGAACCTACTTGAAATAATAAGTCATTTTAGCAAGTCTACAGGATAAAAGTCAACACAAAAATTAATCATATTTCTATATATAGTAGCAATGCACAACTAGAAACTAAAAAAAATACCATTTACAATACTTCAAAAGGGATGAAATACTTAAGTTTGTTAAATCTGAAAATGTATAAGATCTATACACTGATAACTACAAACTGCTGCTGAAAGAAATCAAAGAAGACCTTTTTAAATAGAAAGACATACCATATTGTTGGGCTGGAAGATTCAACATAATAAAGATGTCAGTTTTCACCAAATTTATCTATAGATTTGTGCAACCACAATCAAAATCTCAGCATGACTGTCTGTAGATACAAACAAGCTAATTCTAAAATTTATATGAAAAGACACATGAACGAGGATAGCTAAAATAATTTTGATAAAAGAAAAACAAAGTTGGAGAGATCACATGACCTGATTTTAAGATAAAAACTTACTATAAAACTACAGTAATTAAGACAGTTCAGTATTGGCAAAAGACCAAAAGACAGGATAAAGAGTCCAGTAATAGAGCAACACAAATATGGCCAAGTGGTTTTGAAAAAAGGTGTAAAAACGATGGAGAAAGAATAGTCTTCGCCCTGGCCCGTGTGGCTCAGTTGGCTGGAGCATCATCTCATACACCTAAAGGTGGAGGGTTTGATTCCTGGTGAGGGCACATACCCATGTTGTGGGTTCGATCCCCATTTGGGGGGTGTTCGGGAGGCAACTGATCAATGTTTCTCTCTCTCTCTCTCCCCCTCTAAAAATCAATTTAAAGAAAGAAAGAATGCTCATCAACAAATGATGTTGGAACAAATGGACATCCATATGCAAAAACAAAAGGACCTTGTCCTAAGCCTTATACATGCCACAAAAATTAATTCAAAATGTGTGTGTGTGTGTGTGCGCGCGCGCGCGCGTGTGTGTTTTAATTGATTTCAGAGAGAGGAAGGGAGAGGCAGAGAGAGATAGAAACATCCATGATGAGAGAGTCATTGATCGGCTGCCTCCTGCACACCACCTACTGGGGATCGAGCCCGCAACCAGGGCATGTGCCCTGACGAGGAATCGAACTGTGACCTCCTGGTTCATAGGTTGATGCTCAACCACTGAGCCACGCTGGCCAGGCTTATATATATAAAATTTTAAACTATAAAACTTTTAAAAGAAAATCTTCATGATCTGGGATTAGGCAAAGACTTCTTAAACATGCCATCAGAAGAAAAAAATGATAAATTGAACTCTATCAAAATTTTAAAATTCTGTTCTGCAAATTACACTGTTAAGAGAATGAAAAGACAAGCCACAGACTGGAAGAAAATATTTTGTAAATCACATCATCTCATAAAGGACATGTAAAGAGACTATATAAAGAACTAAACAGTAAGAAAATAAACAGCCCATTTAAAAGATGGGCCAAAAACAGACACTTCACCAAAAAGAATATATACATGGCAAATAGGCTCATGAAAATACATTCAACATCATTAGCCACAGGGAAATGCAAATTAAAACAACAATGAGAGACCACTACACACCTATTAGAATGGCTAAAATTTTTAATTCTAACAATGCCAAGTGCTGGCAAGAATATGGAACAATTGAAACCCTCATACATTGCCAGAGGGAAATGCAAAATGGTACGGCCACTGTGAAAAACAGAGTTTATACAGTTTCTTTTAAAGGTAAACGTATGCTTACAACATGACTCAGCTATTCACTTTTGAGCATTTACCTCAGAGAAACGAAAATTTATGTTCACACAAAAACCTGTGTATGAAGTTTATAACAATTCTATTTATAATTACCAAAAAATGGAAATAGGCCAAATGTCCTTCAGTGGGTGAATGGATGAACTATGGTACATCCATACAATGGAACACTATCCATTGTATTCCACTGGCTTCCTAACCAGATGACGAGAATGAAAATATCGCCCGGCCGGGAGTCGCTCAGCGGTTGAGCATCAACCTAGGATCCAGGCGATCAGGGTTCGATTCCCGGTCAGGGCACATGCCCGGGCTGCGGGCTCGATCAATGACTCTCTCATCATTGATGTTTCTATCTCTCCCTCTTCTTTCCTCTCTCTGAAATCAATAAAGATATATTTTTTTAAAAAAAGAGAGAATGAAAATATCTAATGAGGATTGAGACCCCACCATATATCCAGACACTGTCCTCAGCACTTCCCATTCAACTCTATAAGGTCAGTTATTAATATCTCCACTCAGATGAAGAACCTGAGGCATAGAAGTCAAGTAACTTCTTCAAGGTCACATTACTAGTAAGGAGCAGAGCAGGGACTCAAACACAGGCAATTTGGCTCTGTACTACCTGTCTCAATACTCCCTCTTACTAGGACCTTAAGAACCCAGACTCCATCACACATCTCAGCAAATATTACCTAACACAGTGTTGGGCATCCAACAGCCACTTTACAGTCTAAATGACTGGCATGTTGCCTGGGCTGTCTTTGCAAATTCAGAGAGCATCTTTAGGGGGAAGATGCTAAAATCTGTATTGTTCTGAAGAGTTCGCCTATAGTTTCTTTAATGTTTTATTTCATTCCACCATGAGAATTTTCTTGACCAAAAAAAAAAAAATTACTCATGTGTAATAAAGACAAAATATTAGTACTTAGTCATATGTTACTATTTTTATGTAAACATTGCCCAAAATGTACCAAAACAATACTAATAAAGTAAAAATCCTCCTGAGAAAATTTATTGTATATTCCAGTGAACATCCTTTACTAAAAGCCTCCCCCCAACCCCCACACACAGAGGAACCTTCAAAGAATTCCTGTCACTGAGGAGACAAAGTACACATGGCCTCTGAGAATTTTGATCATTCTTAAGGTCTCTGTCCTAACAGTTTGTTTTGGAAAATCTCAATATTTGACACAGTTCTGGACTGTGTGTTGTTTAAAGGTAAAGAAATGGTTGTAGCCACCTGTAGGTGGCTGTCTCTCCAATGAAGTGTGTGCCTGCTAAACATAGCTCATCTGAACAACAACAAAACTTCCAAAAGATGAGTCTTCCCCTTGATATTTTTCTTCTATAACATTCTACTAAAGAGAAATTAATCCTAAAGAAACAAACAGCTCTCGCCGGTTTGGCTCAGGGACTTGAGCTTTGGCCCGCAGACTGAAGGGTCCTGGGTCTGATTCTGGCCAAGGGCACGTACCTCGGTTGCAGGCTCGAACCCCAGCCCTGCTTGGCACGTGTGCGGGAGGCAGCCAATCGACGTGTCTCTCTCATACTGATGTTTCTCTCTCCCCCCCCCCCCACTCTCTCTGAAAAACAATGGAAAAAACATCCTCGGGTGATGTTTTAAACAAGAAAAACTTATAATAAAATTGCACTGCACCTGGCTGTCATTCAGACCTTTGGTGAGGTCCCATGATACACTCCAGACAATCTATATGTCTTCTATCAGTTTACATGTGATATCATTAAAATGAAATGGTAAACCATTACCGGGCTATGATTTTTGAGTTTAAGTCAAATCTTTGCTGACATGATTAGATAAAAGCATTAGCAAAAAGGATAACAAAACCACCCAGCTAATAAAACTAATTTCAAATAATGAATTTGGAGTAGGATAATTTTAGTGACCATAAAACAGAGGAAAAACATTATCTTATCAAAGACAGCAATAAGCTAATCGAATTTACCACTTATATCTTAAAGGGATTCTCCCGGAAACCCCAACACTAGGGGGCAACCCACCACTGGTACCCAATCACCACTGGCAAGAAAGAGACCATAAACACAACAATGTGACCACTAGGTGGCACCTTCACACCATTTCTTTCCTCTGGAAATATTTCCTCCTTTACTCTAGCTTTCCCAAAATATCAGCAGTGCAAAATTCAAAGCAGTGTCTCACTTTAACAAAGAAAATAATAAAAACAAATTTAGAAAACTTATTTTTAATAAAAAAATGTTTCCTGTAACTTTCTACATAAAATGGTTTGTGATATAATCACCATACTGTAATTATAAATTGATATTCTGTCTCCCACTCCCTTTGGCAATGTACCATTCCAGTGTTATTATATAGAATTGAGATGAATTTATTTTCATTCTTTTTTTGTCATAAATATATTCTAAATTCACATAACAGGAATCCTTTCTGCCCCTCCCTATATAAGGTGGTTGACAAATTAGGCTAACTGAAAGAAATAATAAACAGTAACCTCTAATACTTTTCAAATCCCAGTCAATGGTAATAAATGTCAAATAACCCTGCAGACAGGTAGAATGTATATAAATTCTTCATCCATTTTAAATAAACAGGGTTGAGGTTCTTAAGATTTTTTAAATATATATAACAGGTCTAGACTATGACCTTACACCATTCACAAGCAATCAATAAATTTCCCAAGACTTGGGTAGCATCGTTAGATTGAAAAGGAAAGTCTAAGTAATGGGTATTTTGTTTATTTGTAATTTTTAAATTTCTGTTGTTTTTCACTGGCAGGGCCAGGGCCATGGAGCAGGCAGTTCTGCCTATTTATTTGCAAAATATCACCTCCGTTTCAGACGACTACCAATGGGCTGGTTCCCAAGAAAAATGTGAAAATACGTGCAGTTTCTCCTAGGCAACCTCAATGTCTCCTTTGCCTCCACAACCTGTTTCCTTCCCTGCTTTTCAGCCTCTTGTTCAATAACATCTACTGCTCTTGACACTCGATGCCTTTTCTCCGGAAATGGAATCAGCCATTTCCTTTTAAGGTAAATACGTGCCAGTCACTTGGCAGAGCTGGTTCCTCCCTCCCTCCCACGTGGGCCCTGACGCTGTTACCTGCCTTGTTAAGCCCTTACTACCTCCCTCTGTCACTGTCCTCGGTGTTTGCAAATAAGTCCTCGAGAACTGCTTTTTTAATGACTGTTTCCCCTTGACTTGCCCTACCCACACTTTAAGCCTCTTCTCTACTTGTGGTAAGAAAGGTTTTCCCTCCATTTAATGCAGTTCTTAATTTTGGAGTTCAAGAACAAGCTTTTATGTACATGTATATAAGCTTTTTTTTTTTTCTAGGAAAGAGGTTCAAAGCTTTCATTAGATTCTAAAAGGGGTCTCTAACCCCAAAAATGTAGAACCAAAACATGCTAACAACTTCACATGTGAGGAATCAGAAAAGAGGTATATTATTGGTCGAAGGGGCCTTCCAAGCAACCCCAGAACCATTTCAGTAGGAAGCTACCTACTCTGCTTATAAGTAGCATCTCCTAAACACAAAGTAGACAGGCTAGTCTCTATGAAGAAAAACAGGCCAGTTTGTTCCAAGGTTGTTGCAACCACATGTATTCACAAAATAAGTACTTTAATGAAACCACAACTACAGGCAGAAGATAATAGGAATATATATACAGCAAACCCTCTCATCAGAAAGATAAAGCCAACTTAGGTCAAATTATTATATTTATAATAATAATAATAATAATAATAAACCAGTTACCTGGGGGGGAAAAAATGGTGTCAATCACCAAAGTCCTCTAAGAGAAAATATTGGAAGTAAACGGAGAATCATTTGGGTGCATTATTATTTTATTTCCACCTTTTGTTTTCCAGTGTGGGTTTTAAGTCATTCATTTCTCACAATGAAAATCTACTCTTCCACTCTCCCTTTAACCAACATCTAAACCATCAATCAAGACTAGCCTTATAGATAGGAGGCCAGCACCTATGTAAAAGACTTTCGGGGTTGGATTCAGACAGTTTGAAGTGGAGTTTTTCTGAAGAATTAAAAAATCCTGCCTTGGTCCAGTCTAAGAGATCCTTGAGGAAGTTGCTGTGTGCAAAGGGCAAAATTTAATGTTAGCTGAGATTTCAATGCACCCATGAAAAAGGTGTTTTTCCAACCAGAACAGGGCACAAGGCCACCATATTTTCTGCCATGCCCAAATCCAAGCTTCAGGGCAACCCCCACGGCACAGGGACAAACAGGCATGCACACCAGCAGGGAAGGAAAAGGGACCACAGAGCCGGACCACAGAGCCAGACCACAGGCAAAGCCTACTGCCACCTACCCCAGGCCACACCTAGCCGGGCACGGCCCCAGAACCTACCTGCCCGTGGACAAGAAAGGAGAATGGGAGAGAGAG
Organism: Miniopterus schreibersii; assembly: GCF_964146895.1. Classification (NCBI taxonomy): domain Eukaryota; kingdom Metazoa; phylum Chordata; class Mammalia; order Chiroptera; family Miniopteridae; genus Miniopterus; species Miniopterus schreibersii. The sequence goes on from NC_138101.1 coordinate 142,246,066, forward strand.
AGAAAGGAGGGGGGACAAGCCAGGCCTCTTCCCATGTCGAAGAAGCCACTCCCACACAACTCCAGCCAGTGGAAAAAGAAAGAAAACAGCACACACTCACACAAGAGCTTCATCCCTAGGGAAATGTGGCCCAGTCAAGGTTCCAAAGAAGAGCAACATTCGTCCTCGGGAGCCTTGTCCTGGGTCATAAGATGGAGCAGGGAAGAGGCCTGGCCTCAGCCTGGAGGAGACACCTACGCAGCATGTCAGCGGTAGCTGGGGAAGTTCCATTCCAGCCAAGCACTCACCTCCACATTTATTCTTCATTTCACAGCTAGAATATCAATTACTTGCCAAATAGTGTCGGGGGGGGGGGGGATAGTTTCTTATTTTATGCTATCAATAAATGTAAATTTTTGCACAATGCTCACAGGTGGGTTCTCTTTAAATTATGATAATTTTCCACAAAGTCCAATACCAATATAAATAAAGAATGCTGATAGGAAAAGATATTTCATACAGAACTTTATAAGAATATAAGTTGAACAGTAAGGAAACCTCCCATCAACAAGCAGCGTGCGGTGGGAGGAAAGAGCCTCACCTCAAGGGAGATGAAACTCATTCTAACACCAGCTGTGCAACCAACTACCTGAGTGGCCTTCAGCAACTACCTCGCGTTAATCCCTAAATTACCCATGTTGAGGGCTATTTAAACACCAGACAAAATAGATTACGTGAGGAAAGCTTTGCAACTATAAACCATTATTCATCTGTATTATAATTATGTCCCTACAAATTGCGGTTATTAGTTCACATCCCAAATCTACCTAAGCGTTAACAACTACTTTACACATTTTTAAGGGACATTAGAAAGTTTTGAATTACATTCTGGCCAGAAAAAAACACAGAGCTCTTTGGGGAGGGGGGGATAATGGCATCGTCCACATCTTCAACTCCCGTCCTAAAGGGTTTAATCCCATCACATAACACAGCAAAGCCTGTTATCCTATGAAAGGAAAGCACTAAACCCTCAATTTAAGGACTAGTTACAGCCAATTAAAGTAAGGACACTTATAATTTAGTGCGTAAAAATGTATGCTGAAATATAATTAGTGCCTATGAATTAAAGGAGGATGGATTAAGCTAATTTGTGGAATGCTTTAGGAGAGAAGACCCTGAGTTAAAAAAAAAAAAAAAGAATTAGAAGGAAAAAAAAAAAGAAAGAATGACCCTTGTGTTTGCCCAGCAGCTAAGCAGCCTAATGTGCCTCCCAATCATCCTGAATGGAAAGAAAGAGGAGTGGCGCCCTCGCCACCCCGTCGGCACACATTACGCCTGCGTGCCCTCTCGAGGAGGGTAGGAGCAGGAGGCCCGGGCTTTGTGCCCCCCACTCATTTCCCAGTTTCATTTATATGGTAATGAGAGCGCTGCCGCCAGGCCCGAGAACATCTGCCAAAAGTGAAGTCCTCACAATAACAAAACTGACATATGCTGTGATAGCGCCAAAGTGCTGACTAAGAAATTTCTTTAATCTCCCTTTAAGGCCACAAAGTACTATTTGTGTTATTACTAGCTGGGAATTTTTAACAGTCTTGCACTGACAGCAATTATTTAACACATGCACAAAACAACAGAGTTTCACACCACTTAATAAACCTCTGAGCTCTGTGACTTCCAATGTTCTCACTGGCTGGATTTTATGGTCTAGTAGCTCCTGAATGGTCAAGTCTACAAGCCACAAAAAACAGTATGAAAATTATTTGAAACAACCTTTCTTTTGTGCCCTTGCGGATTTTTAAGCAAATGAAGCAAGCTCCATGATCGTAGGCTCATTAAGAGATCTGTCTGCCCATTCACTCTCCACGCTTAGCTGCTGCAATAAATCTCTGCCAAGGAATCACGCTGATTGGCCGTTGACCTATCCCTACCTCTCATTTTTCAAAATATCTGTCAGAGTAAGATTTAATAGAGTTATATTGTTACCTTTCTCAAGAAAAAGAATGCATTCAAATATTTGAATGCCAACTCTGCTAAGCCTAGAAAAAGTACAACACATACAAAGTACTGCCTCACAGTATCACCTAACTGAGGAGCTATGATCAAATAAGGATGGTAGAGACTATATATATTTAAAGAACTCCCCTGGAATTCAGGAGATAAGGGTTACGGACAGGCCGCTAAAGCCCAGTGTCTTGGTGTCCTCACCTTATAACAACCCAAGTACCCATCAATAGGAGAGTGGATAAAAAAAGCTGTGGTACATATAAACAATGGAATATTACTCAGCCATAAAAAAGAATGAAATCTTACCCTTTGCAACAGCATGGGTGGACCGAGAGGGTATTATGCTCAGTGAAGTAAGTCAGTCAGAGAAAGACAAATACCGTATGATTTCACTTATATGTGGAATCTAAAGAACAGTATAAACTAACAAACAAAATAGAAACAGACTCATAGATACTGAGAACAGACTGATGGCTGCCAGAGGGAAGGGAGTTTGGGGGACTGGGTGAAAAGGTAAAGGGATTGAGAAGTACAAAGTGGTATTTACAAAATAGTCATGGGGATGGAAAGTACAACACAGGGAATATAGTCAATAATATTGTAATGACTATAGGTGGTGCCAGGTGGGCACTAGAAATATCAGGGGGAACACTTTGTAACATATACAATTGTCTAACCACTATGCTATACACCCAAAATTGCTACAAAATAATATTAAATATAAAATGTAATTGAAAAAAATATTTTAATCCTCACCTGAGGATATTTTCTCCATTGCTCTTCAGAGAAAGTGGAAGAGAGAGACAGAGAGAGAAACATCGATGTGAGAGAGACACATCAATTGGTTGCCTCCTGCACGCACCCCAACCTAGCCTGCAACTGTACCCTTAACCAGAATGGAACCCAAGACCCTCTAGTCTGTGGGCTGACGCTCTAACCACTGGGAAAAATTTTTTAATTTCAATTTTACTTAAAAATTTTAAAAAATTTTAAGTAAAAAGTATAGCAGTCAGAATATCAACATTTTAAGAATTATGAAATTTGTCTAAATGAAATATAGCTTAAAATGGATGACAAAAAAAAACAGCAAGCACTATAAAACAAAGTCAACTTTTAAAAGATCCAAATTATATATACACAAATTATATATATATATCTTTATACATGTTTATGTGCAAAGTTTGTAGTACACTATGACTCATTTTTCAAAAATCTACCCATTGTAAGTTGGGCACCATAGGAAAATCATAATGAATTACATAATGTCTCCTTATTAGCGCACTTACTCCCCCCATAAATTTATAATAGAGATGTGCTGTCAGTGGGGTTTACATTTTCCCGGCATCCACAATCGCAGAACCATAGGGTTTCAGCTCTGTCTCGCTTGTATAAGCAGGTTGTGCTTTTCCAATGTTTGCATATGTGGGCATCACACCGGTTTTCCGAGACTGCCCGCAACAGCCCTGCCGGGCCCCGTCTGACACGGTTCCAGCTGCCTACCTGAGTGGGTCCTTGGCTCCGTCTACATCAGGATCGATGGCCGGCCACTGCCCTTGGCGTTCTCCGGTCCTTGGCTCCGTCTACATCAGGATCGATGGCCGGCCACTGCCCTTGGCGTTCTCCGCCAGCCGCCCTCGTGGCTGCCAGGTGCCACCTGTATCCTTTGGCGCCCAGTCCCAGTTGCTCTCCCCTGCTTACTTCACCCCGCTCCTTCCCTCTGAATACTTCGAGTTCCACCTGTGAAGTTTTCTTCCCTATTTGCCCAAGTATCAAATACCACCTTACAGACTTACCTCTAAAAACTCTATAAGTCTATAAGCCTATAGACTTATAGAAATCTCTGAATTACTGTTTATGATCTCCCACTAGTTATATATTTGCTTGTTTTGTCTCCTAATTAATTTTAAATTCTTAGAGGCACAAATGCATTAAGTTACTATCTTTCATAGTCAAATTTAATATTACCATGTTCTTTCATACCCAAAATTATGACAGTGGGTAAAAACACCACTCCGTATGTGGACTTTCCACACCATGAAAAGCCCTATTTTTTTTCAAACAGGTATTTCAACCCTTCCCCACCCCCCAGCTTTATTGAGATGTGACACATAACACTGTATAAGATTACGGTGTATAGGCCCGGCTGGCGTGGCTCAGAGGTTGAGCATTGACCTAGGATCCAGGAGATCTTGGTTCAGTTCGTCAGGACACATGCTTGGGTTGTGGGCTCGATCCTCAGTCAGGGGCGTGCAGGAGGCAGCCGATCAATGACTCTCTCATCATTGATGTTTCTATCTCTCCCTCTCCCTCCCTCTCCCTTCCTCTCTCTGAAATCATTAAAAACATATCAAAAAAAAAAAAAAAAAAGATTATGGTGTATAGCCCTGACCAGTGTTCTCAGTGGTTAGAGCATCAGCCCACGCACCAAAAGGTCACGGGTTCAATCCCTGGTCAAGGGCACATACCTGAGTTGCACGGGGGCACATACAGAGGCAACCAATCGATGTGTCTCTCTCACCAGATGTTTCTATCTATCTCTCTCCCCCTCCCTCCCTCACTTCCATTGTCTCTAAAAATCAATGGAAAAAATATCCCCAGGTGAGGATTAACAACAACAAAAATTTTTTTATAAAGATTATGGTGTACAAAGTGTTGATCTGATCTATTCCTATGCTGCAACATGATTAGCTCCACAGCATTAGCTACTTCCTCCCGCCCGTCACATAGTGACCATTCCTTTTTTGTGAAGAGAACATTCAACATTCCAGTATATAATACAGTATCAGTTACCACGGATTTGAAATCTTAATACGTTATCAAAGAGTTTGCCGACGGCAGCATATTGCTTGAGTAACTGGATCAGAAATTTTCTGAAGGATATTCTTAGACCACAGATGTTGATCATGTGTTTTCACATAATGTAGAGATAAAGTAAATAAAAATAACAACAGTGAGTTTGCTAATTCTCAGTTGTTAACATTAAAGTAAGATATTAAAAGCAGGCTCACTCAAGAAAAGAAATTATGTTCTTCTATGTTTTTACATGTCACTGTTTATCTAAACCTAAGATCCAAAGAAGTGTAGGAGAGATTAGCTACAAACTTCAAAGCTAGTAACAGGCACTTTAGCAAGGCCATAATTAGACGGTGATTTCCTTGACATTACTTACTCAAAACATACTCTAGAGATGACGTAGGGTTTAGACATGAAAGGATATAAATAATTTTGATGGATCATTTCAAGAAACACAAAGCAAGTTGCAACAGCCAACATATAGTTCTCAGAAATGGCTCTATATGAGAATAAGCTAGAAAAAAAGGACCTTTCAAAAATTTGTAACACTACAAAACTGTAAGTAGAATAAATGTTTTGGAAATAGTTAAATCTGTAACATATGTAACAAAGAGTATATATTTTAAATATATAATGATAGCTATATATGAAATAGAAAAAAAAACCTTAATTAAAAAATAAACAAAGATACAAATAGGCAATTCACCAAAGAGGAAATGCAAACTGCCAATAAACATCTGGAAACATGTCCAAATTCACTAGTAACCAAAAAATGCAAATTAAAGCAACAATACCATTTTAAACTATCAGACTGGCAATTTTTTTTAATGATAGCACTGTTGGCATAGATATAGCACTGGGGAACACAGTTAGTAAAAGTATAAACTAAATATCATCTTTGGAGGCTAATTTGGCAACACAGAGGCAAACTCTTTACACATATTTAAGAAAATAATTCAACAAATACATAGACAAGGATGCTCACTGTGTCATGATTTATAATAACAAAAATACTAAACATGACTACAAATGAACAATTAGAGGGCTGATTCCATAGACACACTCAAATAGTGACATACTATTTGAAATTATGAAGTTGGTATATACTTTAACATAGGAATTTGTCCATAATGTATCGTTAAATGAAAAAGCAGGCTACAAAATGCCTTTAGCATATGATCCCCATGTTGTGAAAAGACAAAGAAAGCAGGAAAGGAAGGGAAGAGAGAAGATGGGAGGAGAGAAGGGGGAAGAGGGTGTCTGTGTGTTATGGTGGGAGTTGTGAGCATGTGGGGAGCATGGCAAAGGTTAACTATGGTTGTATTACAGGTTACCTTTCTAAGAAGTAACATTATGGGTGATTTTTTCCTTTCTTCTTTATATTTTCTTGGTTGCCTGAATTCTATAAAAAGCCATTATCACTATGAAAATAAATTTAAGTTGTAACCAGGTTTGCATAATTACTTTATAATTAAATATTTCTTTCAATAAATTTCATTTTTAAAAATGTTTAATCTTTCAACACATTCTCCTTCATCTTTAGAAACTAGTCATCTATTATTTATACTCGGACCCAGGAGAATCCTTTGTCTTCACAAAGCGTGTTTCTAGTTATATTATTTTTTTTTTAAACCCACTAAAACTTCCTGTATGTCTGCAGAGACACTTTAAAAATGTTCTCTAGTACTTCCAATGGGAGAGGCATTCCAGTGGAGGTGGGACCTGAAACATCAGACTGTTGCCACTGGTAGAGTATCTGATACTGTTGACCAAAAAGGAAATAAAGAAAAATGAAGTATTCTTCAATCATTAAATACACTGGGATAAATAACAGTCACATTAGCAAATATTACGCCCAAAGAAAGATTACTGAGATATTCTAACTTCAGGAATTGAATACAAACTGAGTTGATATCAAGCTCACCAGCCAGAAAGATGCAGTAATAAACCCTTCTCTGTGTTCTCCAAAGTTGTCTTCTCTCATCTCTCCCAATTTAAGAAGGGAACAGGCCATAGGAGCGGATGGTAAAAGAAGTTCAATGAAGTCCCACCATTTTAGAAAGACATTGTGAATTATTCTAAAAAGAAACAAATAGCTTCCTACTTCTTAATATACCCAAGAGGTGAAATTGAGAGTATTCTGTTTCCAAGATTACACATATGGTTACAATAAATCTTTTATTTCAGTTTTCGTTTCTTGGTCATCATTTTTTTTTTAGATTATACCTAACAACCCAAGTCAGGCTCACTTTAAAAAGACAGCCGGACACTTTCCATAGGACCTTTTCCTTCACCATTGTTAGATTCTCCTAGACATTTACTAATGCCCATTTCTTCTAAAACCCTAGTAAATGAGAATTTTGGTGAAAATGTTCACTTTTTTAAAGAATAAGTGTATCTCTATAACACAGAAATCATTTTGTTCCTCTAAAACTGCCCTGTCCGATACAGTAGTCAGTAACCACATATGGCTACTGAGCAACTAAAATATGACTGGTCCGATCACACTGGTTTTCAAAACTTTATATGAATATACATATAGTATCTCATTAATAATTTATATTGATTACATACTAAATATTTTGGGTATACTGAGTTAAATATAATTTCATCTGTTTCTCTTTACTTTTTTAAAGTGACTATGAAAAGACAAAGTTACATAGTAGTTCACTGTGCGTTTCTTTGGACAGTGCGGGTCTGGAGTGTCAGCACACCGCGCCGGCCTTCCCGTTACCATTTCTGTAACTCTGCAAATAGTGAGTCTGCACCAGGGGCCTTTTGCGGGAGGTCTGCTCCTTCCACCACAGTCTGCAAAATGCCCAACGCTAATTACTCGCCTTCCCAAAAAAATAACTCTGTGTTTCCCGGAAGCCCCATGCTACTCTAGCCGGCCGTCCCCTTGCTCTGTGCCTGCGGGCCTTAGGAGCGGGGAGGCTGCAGCCTGCTCCCACCGGCCGAAGATGTAGCTCTCGGTTGGGGGCTGAAACTCACGTCCCACGAGGCAGACACATTGGGAGCGCCCTAGCAATTCCCCAGCAAAACTCATTAATTCCTCTCATTCCCCCAGGACACTAGCATGAAATGTTAACCATTTTATATCTGCCTGGAAGCGGGCTGCTGTACCAGGATTGCTTCCATAAAAGAAACCAGACAACCTGCTTGAGGTGGCCAAGGTCAGTTTGCTTTTCTTCCTTAAGAATAGGTCAGAGATGAGCAGACAACAGGTGACGCAGCGGCTTCACGATGCCATCACTGCCTCTGCCTTTCTGCTCAGCCCTTGGGGTCTCAAAAGTCACCTGAAGGTTCCGGCAATATTACTATGCTCCAAGCAAGAAGAGAAGGGGTGAAGGGGGAAAGGTGCATGCCAGCTGAGCCTTTCTCTTTCTCTTTTTATCACATGTCTGTTTCTATCTCATTGGCCAGAATTGGTTCACATGACCATCCCTAAATATAAAGGAATCTGGGACAGTGAGTATTTTCAACTGGGCACTATCAGTAAGAAGAAGGGTAAATGAACTTGGGGTAGGCAATTGGTAATGTCTACCATAGCAATATTTTTTACAACAAATGACTGCAATTCTTTTAGAGAGAAAAATTCCTACAGAGAGAAAGATTACAGGAAAAGTCCAACACAATCTACCATCTTAAGGTAGGGTACAAATTGGGAGACTAAAAGCCTTGAGAATCTAACACCTATAACGTGAATCTATTCATTTTACTGAACTTCTACTTGTTCGAATAGTCCTTGTATTAACTTTCAGCAGCATCTCTGTTGATAGTAACAGTTTAATGACACACTAATAAAAAGTTTTCTGAAAGCACAGTTCAGGTCATATCGAACAGCTGCTCAGAAAACTGTGACCAGCCTGCCACAGGCTGCTATTAAATATGACCCCATTGTACCTTTATGGTTTTATTTTCCTCTGTTCCCTTCCCATCAACCTGGATAAAAGTAGACCCTTCATCACACAAAGAAATTTGTCCTGAGTCATTTGCAAAACTCCAAACTCCAACAATCTGACCTAGTAACAATTCAACATCCCACGCTAACCTTTATCTGAAGCACTGCTGTTGTTACTAAGCTTTACCCACTTTACTACTGTATTTGCTCTCTTTGCAATCTCAGTCACCACTACTAGGAATGCTTTTAATTAAAAAAACACACACATGTACGCATAGCTTTTGATACTTTACTAATGTGATGGTCCATGTGCTGCCAAGTTGAGGGTAGGGGGGCTCTGCTGGCCCAGCTGAGGCTGCTGGGCGGCAGCCAGGGGCACTCATAAGTGACTCGCTCCCAAACAAGAGCCCTGAAGAAAGCCTGGTTCAAATTCCTGCTGCAGCAAAATTCAAATTTCTAAAGTGTCATGTATCTCTTTGTCATTAGCATAAAGTCAAAACTTTATATGTTTAGTCCATAATTGCTACTTATCTTGCTTACTGTTCCCTAACATGCCCAAGTGTTCCCATATCCGGCCCTTTTCCACAAAGTATCTCCTTTCTGTAATGCCCACCTGCATCTAAGCCATGTGCAGCCCTCCTCGCTCCCCAAGATTCAACTCAGATTCCACATTTTCCACAAGCCTTTCTGGATCCCTCCACTCTGATCGTTCTCTGATTTGAACAAATACAGCACTTTCTTTGCATCTCTCTCACATCACTTGCTTTATTTTGCCTTATATTATCATATTTGTTTACTCAGTCTATCTTCTACCACTTGATCGAACGCTTGACTCTATACTCCACATTTCGAAGAGAGTTTTATACATACTAAACACACAAAAGTTTGTTTGCATTTAATTAAGTCTGGATTTCTTTTTTTCTACTTGACAGAACTATTTAATCTTGCAACATTATTGACTGCCATGGTTTTTAAAATCTGGTCATGAATTATGACCCTCAAAATAATAATTAACCCATCGCTTTTCATTTGGAGGTCCAGAGGAAACTATTAAACATCTTAAGGGATGTCCCATGGCTTTCTGAGCAGGGAAGAAAGATTGCCTATGGGTGTCCACACAAGGCACTCACTATTTCACTGTGCGGCCTATTGCCCCACCCCCCACCAAAAAAATTTAGCAGCAGAACCAAATAACACAACATTTCTTGAGCTTCTGCAGAGCATGAGCAGATTTCCTAAACTAAAAATTAGGGCGCAGGATTTTTGTGCCAGTTCCAAGTGAGCTCCCATTTAATATGTAGCTTTAAGTGGCAAAAAGTCTTAGAATAACTGGGACACTCCCAGTGTCCACCAGAGCACTTTGAAACCAGAGCGGTCTTTGCAAACTAAAGCTGTGTGTTATAACATGTACATCTGCTTTTGATTCCAATATGAGCTTAATTTTTTCCTTGAATCGCCTCAAAGACAAGATAATGGTTTCTTGCTGATGGATATACACACACAAAATTGTGGGGAAAGATTTTTGGCTTCTATTAGATTGAAGTACACAAAACTGCAAATACTCTATCATTTTTTGACCTATGAAAAGAGCAATTACACTTGGTTCAAACTAATATTTTTTAATGGCCAGCCTTTTAATTTTTTTTAATTTTTAAATCATTTTTATTTTTCAGTTACAGTTGACATACATTATTATATTAGTTTCAGGTGTATACCCCAGGGATTAGACATTACATAGCTGGACAATTCAGTTCCTCCTCATATGTCTCTGGTGCTTTTCAAGCTGCTGTCCCAGTGCTGGAGCTCAGAGGGAGTGAGTCCAAGTAGGCCCATGCAGGGGCCCTTTAAGAGGAACTGCCTTGGACTCCAGCAACCCTCGATTTCCCTCATTCCAATAAATCTCACACCCATCTGACACCATACATAGTTATTAGAATATTGACTATATTCCCTATGCTGTACTTTACATCGCCATAACTGTTCTGTAACAACTGAGTTGTACTTCTTAATCCCCTCACCTTCCTCACCCATCCTCCAACCCTCCTTTCATGTGGCAACTGTAAAAATGTTCCCTGTATCTAGAGTCTGTTTCTGTTCTGCTTGTTCCTTTATGTTGATTTTTAGATTCAATTGTTGATAGATATGTATTTATTGTCATTTTATTGTTCATATTTTTAATCTTCTTGTTCATATTTTTTATCTTCTTCAAGAAGACCCTTTAACATTTCATGTAACACTATTTTGGTGGTGATGAACACCTTTAATTTTTTCTTTTCTGGGAGGCTCTTTATCTGTCCTTCGATTCTAAATGATATCTTTGCTGGATAGAGTAACCTTGGTTATAGGTCTTTGTTTTTCATCACTTTCAATATTTCTTGCCAATCCCTCTGGCCTGCAAAGTTTCTGTTGAGAAATCAGCTGACAGTCTTATGGGAGCTTCTTTGTAGATAACTAACTGCTTTTCTCTTGCTGCTTTTAAGATTCTCTCTTTGTCTTTAACATTTTGCATTTTAATGATGATGTTATCTTGGTGTGGGCCTCTTTGGGACTTGTTTGGGACTCTCTGTGCTTCCTGACGTGTATGTCTATTTCCTTCACCAGGTTGGGGAAGTTTTCTGTCATTATTTTTTCAAATAAGTTTTCAATTTCTTGCTTTTTTCTTCTCCTTCCAGTACCCTCATGATGCAAATGTTGGTACACTTGAAGTTGTCCCAGAGGCTTCCTACACTATCCTTTTTTTTAAATCTTTTTGCTGTTCTGATTGGGTAGTTTTTGTTCCCTTATATTCCAAATCACTGATTTGATTCTCAGCTTTAACTACTCTATTATAAATTATTCTTTATTTCAGTTAGTGTATCCTTCATTTCTGAGTTAGTGTCCCTTTTTATGCTGTTGAGGTTCTAAGTTCATTGAGCATCCTTATAACCAGTGTTTTGAACTCTGCAACCAGTAGATTGCTTGTCTCCATTCTGTTTAGTTCTTTTTCTGGAGTTTTGTTCTGTTTTTTCATTTGGGACATGTTTCCTTGTCTCCTCATTTTGGCTGCCACCCTATGTTTGTTTCTATGTATTAAGTAGAGCTGCTATGTCTCCCAGACTTGGTAAAGTGGCCTAATGTAGTAGGTGTTCTGTAGGGTCCAGTGGCACAGCCTCCCCAATCATCCAAGCTGGGCACTTGAAGTGCACACCCCCCTAATGTGGGCTGTGTAAACCTCCTCTTGTAGTTGAGCCTTGATTGCTGTTGGCATGTCGGTGAGAGATATTTATCTCCAAGCCAACCAGCTGCAAGGACTGGCTGTGACCACCAACCACCAACCTCCAACCACAGTGCAGGATCAGCTGTGCAGGGCCCACTCCACAGAGTGGGACTTATTTCAGCAGAGTTCTGGTGCGTGCTGAGTCTATCCCTTGAGTATGTCACTTGTAGAGGTAGTTGGGTGGTTCTTCAATGTGGTCTGAAGCTGTCCACCAAGTGCATGGATCTGGGGCTTCCCAGGAGGTGCAGGCCAAGATCAGCTGCTGCCTGTGTTCCGCCTGGGACCACCTGGCATGAGCAACAAAGCAATCTGCATATGGCTGCTACTTGTGCTGGGCTTGGAGGTGCCCAGGCAAGGCCAAGCTGTGAACCAAGGCTGGCTGCTGCTAGTGCCAGGCATGGGGCCACTTATCGAGAGGTATGGGGTTTGCTGAGGCCAGATACTGCTTGTTTGAGAGAGTTTAGAAAAATCTTAAGCATGAGCCACGATAGCCCATTTGTATGGAAAAAACACTGGAAACAGCTTGGGGGGGTGCCTAAAAGTTGGGTGAGGCAGGGCCTCAGGGAGTCACCAGGGTGGATCAAACAGTGTGAGCCAGGTTGATGGAGTCTCAGATATGGTGCCTGCCTGCTGGCTCTGTGGGGGGAGGGCTCAGAAAAGGAACAATGGCCTCTGCCAGCACTTCTGTTTGGGAGAAAGCTGTTCCCCTAGGCTCTTGCCCTGATACTAGACAATTCAGTTCCTCCCCGGATGTCTCTGATGCCTTTCAAGCTGCTTCCCCAGTGCTGGAACTCAGAGGGAGTGAGCCGGAGTAAGCCCATAGGTGGATCACTTAAGAGGAACTGCCTGGGGCTCCAGCAGCCCTCCGTCTCACTCAGCCTCAATCCTCCCTGGTTTTTACAACCAGAAGTCATGGGACTTCTCTTCCTGGCACTGGGACCCTGGGCTGGGGGCCTGGTGTGAGGCTGGGACCCCTCACTCCTCATGGGGGAACTTCTGCAGCCCAGAACCTCCGGGTTTTTATCCACCACATGTGGGTGTGGGACCAGCCCCTTCCATGTCTCTGACCCTCCTACCAGTCTCAGTGTGACTGCTTCCATAATTCCTTGTCGTAGGACTTCCATGCAGTCAGATTTCAGGTTCTGAATGATAGTTGTTCTGTGATCTAGTTGTAATTTTGATGTGGTTGTGGGAGGCGGTGAGTTCTGCATTTACCTACCCCGCCATCTTGCCCAGAAGTCCTCTGGTTCAAACTAATATTTTTTAAACTCCAGTATTTCATATTGTTTTTAAATTATATTCTAGAACTTTCTGATTTATAATATATCCTTAAAGCAGTGAAAAATGTATCAGGCATTAGAAGAATGAATACACAAGCCACAGACTGGGACAAAATATTTGCAAAACACCTATCTGATAAGTGGATTTCCATCCAAAATATTCACAGAACTCTTAATATTCAACAAGAAGAAAACAAACAATCCACTCTTAAAATGGGCAAAGATCTGAACAGACACCTCACTAAATAAAATATACAGAATGCAAATAAGCACATGAAAAGATGTTCGACATCATTTGTCATTAGGCAACTACCAATTAGAACGAGATACCACTACACACCTATTAGAATGGCCAAAATCCAAAACACTGGCACCAAATGCTGGCAAGGCTATAGGGAAACAGTAACTCTCTCTCCTTCGTGGGGGAAATGTAACTGTGCAGCCACCTTGGAAGGCAGTCTGCCAATTTCTCACAACGTTACACATAGGTTACCATAGGATCCAGGAATCACATTCCTAGGTATTTACCCAAGTAAGCTGAAAATTTATGTCCACACAAAAACCTGCACCCAAATGTTTGTAGCAGCTTTGTTCATAAGTGCCAGAACTTGGAAGGAACCAAGATGTGCTTTAGTAGACAATGTGGTACATCCATACAATGGAATATTTTTCATTGATAAAAGGAAATGAGCCATTAACATACATAAAGACATGAAAAAATCTTAAATACATATTGCTAAGTGAAAGAAGCCAATCTAAAATTCTGTATACTGTGTTATTCCAACTAGAATAATATGATACTCTGGAAACCATGAAGACAGTAAAAATAAAACATTCTGAAAAATTATAAACACAGTAAAAAGGTCAGTGGTTGTCAGGGATTCATGCACAGTGTGAGAGGGATGAACAGGTGGAGCACAGGTGATTTTTAGGGCAATGAAACTATTACTCTGTATGATACTATAATGGGTACACGTTATATATTTGTCTAAACCAACAGAATATACAATACAAACAGTAAACCCGAATGTAAACTATGGACTTCAGTTAATAATAATGCATCAATATTGACTCATCAATTACAAGAAATGTGCCACATTAAAGCAAGATGTTAATAAGAGGGGAAGTTGTGGATCAGTGGTTGCTAGGGGTTGAGGGGATAGGAAGAGTAATGAATGAATAGGTAGAACACAAAATATTTAGGGAATGAAATTATTCTGTGATACAATAATGGTAGAAACATGACTATGCATTTGTTAAAATCTACATAACTGTACAACACAAAGAATACACCCTAATGTAATATGGACATTAATTCATAATAATGTGTCAATATTTGTTCAGCAGTTGTACCACATTAATGCATTAATCAGTTGTACCAATTAATGTTAACGGGAAACTGAGAGTGGGTATACAGGAACTCTATACTTTCTGTATAGTTTTTCTATAAACCTAAAACTGTTCTAAAAAATAAAGTCTATTAAAAATTTTAATTTGTCAGGGAATACATTTCTTTATTAAATCTAGTGTGTGTCCCAATTAAAAAACTGTAAAGTGTAAAAAGTTCAAGTAATAAGAGCTAACACTTTAAAAAGCTAAAGTTAGGAGAGGCAGTAAGAAAAGCAGGTAAACAGTTGGAAAAAATCCATCTTACTGGTGAAAAAATAATAGTGATGTATTCTTGCAAATGTAGGGTGTATGTGATTATATTTCTTTTTCTTTCTTCTGCCCTAAGTTCAGAGGTTGATGTGCTGTTCCAGAAATGCTGCATAACAATTTTTCTATGGCTTATTTAAAAAATATTGGTGTCGTTCTTACTAGAGAGATGGTATAAAGCTTTAGAGAATCTACAGGAAAATTAGGGGAAAATAAGTGTGAGTGCCAGGGTTCTGCACAGAGATCAAGGAGGCCTAGCTCCAAGAATTCCCACTTTCATTATATTTTCATTTCTGTGAGTTCTACTTGGTTTCATTTCAAATCTTCCTTTGCCAAACTCTCAAAAGCCCCTTTTATTTCTTTAAATATATTAAACAGACTTACTTTACATTCTGAAATAGACTATTCCAAATTGCAGTCTATGTAGAACTGATTATAGTGTGTTTTTTCTATTAACTATTGCTTATTTCCTTATGTGGTCCTGGGGATGGGGGGTCTTTATTGTGAATTCATGGTCCTCAAACTTTATTTGTGGGAATTCTTTAAGGTCTAGCTTTAAATTGTGTTCTTCCAGAGAGATTTCCCTTTCTTTCTACCAGGAGCCAAGAGTACTGCGAACCTAATACCACTTTCAACTAAACATGCAGCTTGGGGTTTTCAGGCCCTACAAGAAGTATGAACTCAAACCCAAAACCTACCTTCATGCAGGCCTGTAGCTAGGAATTCTCGTGGGAGACTGTTTCCCAGTCCACCCACAACCAAAGCAGAGATAGACAGACAGATACAGACACAGATAAAGATACGGCTATGTAGATAAATTTCCACCCCTCCCTCTCCAGGGCAGGTTTTTCCTAGTTCATCCCCTGAGACTTTAGCCATTGGGTGTGACTCCGGGTGGGAGCTCCCATTCGGTTCCCCAGCCTCGGGCTCCGTGTCCTGAGCTCCTGCACGGTCTGTTAAACCCAGGCTTAGGCAATTGGACATCAACAGAACCCTCGGGGCAAACGCTGCCTCCAGTGGCCGCTTGCCCTTGCTGATTCATACTAGCCTGTCATCTCTGTCCTCCAAGGAATTCCCTCACTTTTCTGCAGTTCAGCCATGCTTTAAAAATTACTTAAAAAAAAAAAAAATACATTTTATCCACCATATTTCGTTTTGCTCTACTAAGGGAGTTTCTCCGAACATCTAGTCTGCCATACAACTAGCAGAATTCTCCTCCGCAGAGACCTGGCACAGGGGCTGACTGCACCGGCACCTTTTCTTCTAAGTATGAAACTTTTTATGATTCAGAGTCCAAGGCAGTATTTTTCATTTTGTTTCAGCTTCTTCCAGCCTCCTTCCAAGCTCATGGAAACCCCACGCTGGCCCCAGTTGCACGCGATGAATCTGGTCCTGGCCCCAGCCTCACGTGCATCACTTTCATCTCATGGCAGCCAACTCCCAGCTTCAGGCCTGCTGAGTTTTATGTTCCTATTGCATTTCTGCTCCATAGAGTAATACGTCTTGCTGTACTGTTATGCTATGTCTTACATTTTCTACATGGTTGGAGCCACGGTAAGTGTAGATTTAGGTCAATACATGACCTTGACCAGAAATCAAGATTAAACTATTTTTTATAGAATTTTCAGGTAGAATTTCACGAGCAATTTTTTTTCATTTCTCCTAAAACACTAGTATAAAAGCTAGAGTGTCAGTGACTGATGGTATCATGTGACTCATACAGGATGTTGAGAACAAGAATTTGATAAAGGCCCTGCAGGGCATGGCTCAGCGGTTGAGCATCGACCTAGGATCCAGGAGATCGTGGTTCGACTCCCGGTCAGGGCATATGCCCAGGTTGCAGGCTTGGTCCCCAGCAGGGGGCGTGCAGGAGGCAGCCGATCAATGACTCTCTCATCATTGATGTTTCTTTCTCTCTCCCTCTCCCTTCCTCTCGCTGAAATTAATAAAGATTTTTTTTTTTTTTAAATTGATGAACCTCTGAGCCCAATAAACCAGAGATGGAGGCCTCTAGAGTTCCATATAATATACATGAGCCAAAGAGCTGGAAATCAAAGACCAGGGCAGAATCCAGTGATATCAAAACATCACTGTGTAGAAGGAACATAGTTTAGGAGACACAGATGAAGGTAAAGAAGGGGGAGGGCAGCTACGTCCACATGACTGAGATCCAGGAGGTTGGCTGCTCAGAACTATCGCCTCCACATCAGAGATCAGGGATGGGCCTGCATTCAGTGCTCCTCAAAGCCAGTGCTGGTCCTCCAACTAAGTGTTTGTTACCCGTCTGCTATGAGATAAGGAGCTATGCCAGGATTTAAATCAACCATTTAAGTCACAGAGCAAGCTTTTCTTGATGAAGTAAAGAATGTATAGATTTAAATTCTGGTGAAAGTTCCTTACCCCCACAGTAAAATACAGTTCTCTGACCCTCTCCATTAAGATCACTGCTTTAGATAATCTTACTTTGGCAGGAAGTAGCCTTAGAAGGTAATTAGAGGTAGATCTAGGATCTGAAGGTTTGTAAAAAAAAAACTGGCTGTAGCTGGTTAAAAACTAATGAAGGGTAAAGATGACACATGAATACTAATAACACTTCCATTGAAAACATAATTCAAGAATTTAGCCCTTTGCGGTCGTATTAAATTTGGACATGGGTGTCGTACCGGTTGGAATTAATTTCCATTGAAAGAGCAGTGATACATAACATGCAAGATTATGAAGGATAAATAAGATTTATGAACTGATACATGAATGAATAGAGTTAAGATTCGTACGGTTCCTTGCTGTGGTGGCTAAGAGCAGACATACGACCAGAATGGTAAAAAAGCTTTGGTGGCTGAGAGTAGACAAACTACCGCAAAGGGTTAATATACTAAAAGAATGACACTAAAAATGACCTTAGGTGTTAGAAAAGAAATTAAATGGGATGTTAACATCCAAATAATAGGCTTGAGTTCAACCTCTAAAACTGTCATAATTTTTATTTATGTACTCTAATTTTATGTCAATAAATGCTATACTGGTTACATGTGTTTTATATGTGTATATATAGCATATTATAATTTTTACAATATTTATTTTACCTTATATAGTTACATTTAATTATATCCTTCAGTGAGATATTATTTGCTTATTTCCTGAAGCATGCACATGCACTTGTTCCATATAACCACATCCATGGCACGTGGCTCAACCAATGAACTCTGAAAGCTGATTCAGAAAGCAAAGGGCGAGTTATGTTAGGACCCAACTAGCTTTCTAAAATATATATATATATTTTTATTGATTTCAGAGAGGGGGGGAGAAAGAGACACATCAATGATGATTCATTGATGGGCTGCCTCCTACACGCCCCCTGCTGGGGATCGAGCCTGCAACCTGGGCATGTGCCCTGACAGGGAATTGAACTTGGATCTCCTGGATCATAGGTCAATGTTCAACCTCTGAGCCACACCGGCTGGACAGGACCCAGCTAGCTTTATTATCTATTTCTAGAGCCTCTGCTCAACAATAAAGTTGTAAAGAAAAAAACAGGTATAACAAAGTTGCCATCAAAATTTTCATTTTTAAGATCACTTTCTTGATGTATCACTTCATTCAGAAACAGCACAACACCTACACCTTTTATAACAATATCGTCTGCATTATCTTAATATATGTAAAGAATCATAATCTAGCACGACCTCATCTGTTTGCAGCAGCAGGCTGTTCTGGAAAGGGCACACAAGAAGCTATGAAAATAGGTCGAAGAAGGGCCAAACCGTCCCAGCTGATGTGTGAGGTATGTGCATTACTTTTGTTTCTTTTTGTATTTTCGTTATGGCCTCACAGGTACCAACTGCCTTGCCCCCTGGATCTTCCACTGCGGTCACCGAGCCCACCCTCAGCTCTGCCTCTGCTCTGCCTCAGCCTCTGCCCCCCCCCCATCTCCGCTGAGGGCTGGGGGCTGTCGGAGGCGACTCAACGCCTCGCCCCCGGCTCCCCGCATCGCTGTGCCCTGCAGCCTGAGCAGGTTGTCGCCGCTGTCTACTGGTGCTCTCTCCTCACCCCACAGAGCCCAGTCCCGCCCCTTCCTACCCCGCTTCAAGATCCCACCCCCGCTCTGCCCTCCCATTCTAGCCTCACGGCTTGATGCTAATTTACAGAGCAAGCAGAGAACATGCAGACGTGACCTCTGTCACCTTCTCTTCGCCTCTACGCCTGCCTTTCTAGGCCCATCCTGCCCTTCTTGCCTCCAGAGTCACAAAAAGGGCATCGCGGTTCCCCTCCAAGACACACTCCAGCTTCATCCTGATTCCTGCCTCCTCCCCATCCGTACCACAGAAACAAGCTTGTGTAAATGCCACACTAAGGATGTTGAGCCTTGCTGACGGGCTCCTTCGAGACACAACTCACCCGTGTGGCTGGCTACTTTGGTCAGCAAGGTGTTTGAAATTACTCAAGTTAATGTAAGTGCAGACACAAGTTATCTCATGAACGGTCAGCAACGTTCAGGCACGGAAACACGTGTATACTCATGACGGATCAATGGGTATTAATAATTACAATAGCAGTACTAATAGTAAGTATTTATATAGCACTTAAAGTGTGCCAGACCTGTTTAAACCACTTTACATATGTTAACTAATTTAATCTTCAAACAGCCTATGAGGTAAGTGGTAATAACTATCCTCATTCTACAGATAAAGGAACTGAAGTACAGAGAGATCAAGAGACCTGACCAAGGTCACACAGCTGGTAAGTACAGAGCTGAGGTTCAAACCCAAGCAGTCTGGCTCCATTATCTCGCGCTTAAGCATGACATCCCATCTATAGAGCTTATATGCAGGGCAGCCCAGGAGGTAATATAAAGCAGAATGAGGTTAGAAGACTGAGTAGACACAGGAGCTTTTAGAGCACCTAAAGCAATAGAGAGAGACTCTCTGAGACAGACCATCTCCACTGAGATAATTCTAACTTTCTTTCTTAATATTTGTCTGAAATCTGTCTCTTTATGGCCTGCCAATCGCCATGTTTTTTCCCTACACTATAAAAATAAAAGTAATACTTCAAATAATAGTCCTTTAAATCTCTTTGGGAAGTGATCACGTGTGATTTTTTTTCTACCAAACCATCCCACCCCTTCTTCCCGACAACACACACACACACACACACACACACACACACTTTTCTTGGCCAAGCTAAATACACTCAGTCCCATCAACAATCCTTCATACGGCCTGGTGTTAAATCTCATCCAGATCCTTGTCACTCTACTATCCAAATATGACCCACTGCGCTTACCTCTCCCTGAATGTGTAGCACAGTGGCTACACTACATTGCTGACTCATACGGAGTGAATCCTAACCATTTGTTTCAATATGCTGCTTCTAGCTGCATGGCTCGTCCTTCCTCTACTTAGGCAGCTGGTGTTCGGGGCCCCTGCACGCCCGCTGAATCTCACACTACACTTGTGAGCCCCCACCTCACTTTGTCACGCCTACTTCCCCCAGCTCCTACCAGCTAGATCCCCTGATACCAGCAACACCACCGCCACCATCTTCAAACTAAATCAAATCCCACTTCCTCAGCCAATCTTAACCAAGGCGATGTGCATCCACAACCTCAGCCCACCCTCTGAAACATTGAATTAAGTCACTTTTCTAGCCTTTACTGACAAATCAAGCTTGGGATCCATGTGGCTCCAGGAGTACCCGCCCCAGGACTCCTGCATTGCCCCTCAGCTCACTCTTCCCCTCTTCCACCCCTAAGACTGAATATGGATTTGATCCTTAAATCATCAGTTCAATGGCCACAGATTACTTCTTTACCCAAATCAGTGATTTAAAACAATGTCCTGTTGCAATAGAGAGAATAAAACAAAACTGTAAAATTAGCCATTTCCAGAAGCTATCATGCAGAAAACATTCTCTGGTCTATAGATAGCAGGATATAAGGATATATATATACACACACGCATACATACATATATACACACACACACACACACACACACACGAGAATCTCACATTCTTGTAAAAAGTGTTACTAAACTTCCAAAAGCAACTTTCAATAGAATATTTAAGCCAATTAATACTAAGTATTCAGGAAACACACAAACTGAGTTTTAAGTACTATAAATAACATAATCTCTCACCAAAAATAAGTATTCCAAGAATCACAGGCAAAGGATAAGGTGATGTAGCCCTGCCCTGATTTCAAAGTAACAAACCAGGACTGAGTTATCCAAGGAAACAGAGCAGGGTACTGACAATTTTGAAACAAGGACTCGGGTCTCCAGATTCCCAACCCACAAAGTATCTAGAAGCTTGTGAGGCATGATGGGCTTTGCAGAGATTGAAGGAGACACAGTCTCTTCCCTCAAAAGTACACACACAGTACACAATATGATACTGTGAAACACTAAGCAATTAAAACATAAAGACAATATAGATCAACACTCATGTGCCTTTATCAACCAGATACCAATTTCTGAAAGTGTTGACTATAAAACACAACACTGTGAAATTATCACTTATAGGAGAGATTCCAAACATTTTTCCCATGAATATTACTGGTTATTAAAAACTTATACTTTAATTATCAAAAGAAATGTTAATCATTAAAAGAAAAGTAAATAGGTACCAGAAAGGCACTGGAGCACAGATGCTGAAAGCTAGTCATTTGGATCCTCTCTTCCACTTACTAGCTATATAACCTGGAGGAAGCTACTCGGCCTATCTCCCGGCCTCCATTCCCTCACCGGTAAAATGAAGACAGTGGTGTTTACCTCTAAGAGAGGCTGTGAAGATTAGTTAATGAATTGTACTTGGAACAGTGCCTGGCATATAGTAGGTGCACAATAATTGCTCTTCTCTACTTATATGTTATTTCCACTTAGTCAACAACCAGCTCTTGATATTTATCATGTCTCTTTAAGTCTAGCCAACCTTCAGACGACACTGGAATAAAATATAAGATTCCTACAGGACCCAGGTTTTGAGTTGAAAATTAAATAATGATAGAGATGTGGTAGAAAAGAACAGATACATGTTCAGGGCACATGATAAATGAGCAGAAATCAGGAAAGCTCAGTTATAGAGAACACCAGGCTTTGCCTGCCTTGGTCGGCAGGTGTGGGGTAAGAAGTAACAACAATTTTCAAAACCAGCCAAACCACAAACGTTTTATTTGCCACAGCAAGTCTGCAAAGCTCCACCACCAGCACACTGCTGGCCAAACGCCCCTTGCTCTGCCAGCCATTCCTACTTCTGCCCCGTCCCCACAGCTACAGACGCAAGGAGAAAAAAAAATCCCTCAGAAAATAAAAGAGGTCTCCCTGAAATATAATCCGCATTCAATTTCCCATAATGTAAATAGTGAGTTATAAAGAGAAGCGCAACGCGTTTATTCCCTTCAGATCCGCTGCCTGGCTCTCAGGCCACCGGCTACCCTGCGGCTCCAGGCCGGGGCTGCTGTCGGTGGCTGGAAGCGGGAAGAGCAGCTCAGGGGACGTGGCCGTGCGGGGTGCAGAATCTCGGGCAGGACCGGCGCACACG
Source organism: Miniopterus schreibersii (assembly GCF_964146895.1). Lineage (NCBI taxonomy): Eukaryota > Metazoa > Chordata > Mammalia > Chiroptera > Miniopteridae > Miniopterus > Miniopterus schreibersii. The sequence continues at coordinate 142,268,474 of NC_138101.1, forward strand.
CGTGGACAGCTCTGAGGAGATCAGAGTTTAACCCAAATCACTTACCTGGTGTCACTCCCACGGAGCAGCACATAAAACAGAATAATGAGAGAAGAAAGTGACGAGGTTGTAAGTGGCAAGACAGGAGGTGGCAACGCCAAGAGAAGGGGGACATAGTCAGGACAAAAAACATTTTCAAAGAGCCATAAGGAACTATGGTAAGATATGGCAACAAATTAGACAGACTGATTAAAGCTTAACGAGGCTCGAAGATCACCCAAGATAATAGGATTTCGTAGGAGACAGAAAGTAGGTACTGCTGGCGATTACGCCAAGACCAGCCCTGGGAGAGAGGATGTGGTAGAATCACAAGTTCAGCTTTGTCATGTTAACATCCTATGAGTAGCTGGAAAAATCATAATATCATAGAGCATTTTTTAATAGGAGCTCACAATTTAGTTAAGAGCTTTCTCTCATCAGCAATATGTCTTTAAATGGCAAGTATTTAAAACATGAAATAGACTGAAGAAGGATTTGGAATGGATTAAAAATAATGAGTAATGCCCTGGCCGATGCGCTCGGCTGAGTCGTCCCATGCACTCAGAGGTCCTGGGTTCGAGCCCCGGTCAGGGCATGTGCACGGGCTCCAGGTTCGATCCTCAGTAGGGGGTTCGCAGGAGGCAGCAGATCAATACTTCTCTCTCCCTCTCCCTTCCTCTCTCTCTAAAATCAATAAAAACATATTTTAAAAAAAGAAAAATAATGAGTAACAATATTTTATGAATTATGAACAAAAAGTGGGGAATATTTAAGTGATAAGTTCAGTATGTAAAGATAAATTTACAACCAAATTTTCCACACAAAAAAATAGAAAGGACATTATGTCACTGGAAGACAGAATATTAGGCATATGGATCATTATTCTGACTTCAGGTAGTATTTCACAGATTTATTTGTCACATAAATTAAGTATAATACGCCTTTAAGTTCTATAAACCATGTTATTAGCTTTCATTCCAATTCTTACTGACAAATTCCCATGTCAGTTCAATAGACAGATTTAACACAAAAATAGCCATAAAACAATCAAAGGAAACTGGAACCTTCTTAAATACAATCATTGGTCACAATTAAACTTTAAATAACAAAAAGACTTACCACATTTTCCTTCAGCTTTCTCAGCTTTTCATCTATCTCTCTCAGCCGATTTTGCTGATCCCGTTGCTCTTTGGTGTTCCGAAGTGCCTTTTCCCCTGGAGTTATTTCCATATTTCTATCATCATCATTAAGGTCATGTTCCTAATTTTTAAAAAAAAACAAACATGCACAGGTTGAAAATGTATCAACATACAACACTTTAAAGCAATTGAGCCTTAAAGTTGGCTTTGCTTCTCAAACAATATTCCTTCACTAAAAAATGATATTTATAATTCCCTAAACTCTTCCTATTTCAGAAAGGAAAGGCCCAACTGTGCATAAAGCAAAGATGGAAATAAACTCAAGCATATGGAAAGCAGGAAGTCAGAATGGAAAAAAGCAGTGGCCAGGAAGCAGTGACCTGGGCTCTGGTCCCTGCTCTGCACTTATCAGCTTGGGATCTTGGGCAAATGACAATTTCCATAGACTTCGAGCTCATCACATATAAATCATAAGGAAAAACCCTGCCCGTCCATGTTATGAGAGGCAGCTGTGTAGTAGTGAAAAGAGATCTAGACTTGGCAAAGTCAAGAATTTTGAATCCTGGCTCTCCCTGGTTCCCAAGGTGGACTTAGGGAAATCAGTAACCTCTCCGAGCCTCAGTTTCACCATCTGCAAAATAATAGTAATAATAATAATAATAATAATAATGGAGAAGAAGAAGAGATGATGATGATCTAGCCTGAAAGTCCATGGTAGAAATGCACCAAACCCTAGTACCTGACAAATATGAGCTGAATGTGTCCTCTGAAAAGAGTAAGCGTCATATGATGAAAGTATTTTATTATCAGCAATATTTGAACTCAGAGAACCATACTCTCCCAAAGTTAGTATTATTTCTAGTTATATTAAAGGGTATTTCTTGACAGTAAGTCAGTCCTATATTTATAACTAAAGTTCCTATCCTCCCTCCCACAGATCTCTTACTCTGTGCTGCTATGTAGGTGACCGGCATAGGTGTCGTTTTTAAAGTTACTCAAGCCAGAATCTCCTCACACTCTCAATCCTTACATACATTTGGTCATCAAGAATGGTCACTGTTTACTTTCCAACACCTCTTTAATCAGGCCCTTCTCTCTTTCTCACTGTCTACTCCTCACTCACTTGAACCAGTAGTTTTCAAACTCCACTGTGCTGCAGACTTACCCACAGAGCCTTCAAAAATATTCAGAGGGCCAGCCTCCACCCCAGAGATTCTGATTCAATAGGTAAGGCCTGGGGAGTGACAACTTGAAGCACAATCACTTGAGAATTTGAGAACTATCAACTCGAGCTACTTCTTGAGCCTCTTAATGGGGCTCAGTGCCACCCATCTCCCCCTTCACAAGGTGGACACAAAGGTGGAAACCTTTGGCAAAGAAGCCACAGAGCAAGGTGCAAAGTCATCGCCACTCCATGACTGAGTCCTGCCTATCTCTTCAGTCTCATCTCCCATTACTTGCATCTTAGACCCAAAACCTCAGCAATATTCACTACTGCTAGTTCTCCACTCCATACCTCCTCCCTCCAACTCCTCACAGAGATTCCTACTCTTTTTGAGCTCAATACAAACATATATCTACTATAAAATACTCCCTGACATACCCAGGAAGGGCAACCATCCTCTCCAGCATTCCGCATCATTGTACTTACCACACTGTCACTGCCCAGCCAGAGACCTTGACTGCTCCCACTCCGAATCCCAACACAAACTCTAGTCCTGAAACTCTGTAAGCACTAGTGTCTGGTGATGGCCTGCTTCCTGGTTCCTACATGGCATCTTCTGGCTTTGTCCTCAGGGACAAAGGGGCAGGGGAGCTCTGCAGGCCTTCTTTATAAAGCACAACAAATCCCATTCAAGAGGGCTCCACCTTCGTGGCTGAACACTTTTCAAAGGCCTCACCTCCAAATACTATCACACTGGGTATTATATTCCAACATATGAATTTGGAGGGGACACATTAGGTCTCACAACATAGTGATCTAAAAAAATATCCAAATTGGATTTCATTTTTAAATAAAATCAATTTTTTTAAAAGGACATTACTTTAACCATCTATAGCTATGATTTTTTTTTAAATCTTTGGGTAGGCAAAGAAAAGACCAAAAAAAACTTTTAAATCAGACTTCATCAATATTTTTTTAATTTTGCAAAGCCACTATTAATAGACAAGCCACAGACTGAGAGAAAAATATCATAATGCACAAGTCTGACAAAGGACTTGAATCTAATATATATAAGGAATTCACGCAATTTAATAGTAAACAAGATAAATAATAAAAAGACAGTCCAGTTCTAAAACAACTTGAACAGATACTTCGTAAAAGAAGATATGTGAATGACAAATAAATGCATACATGAAAAAGTCTTCAACATCATAAGGCATCGGGGAAATGCAAATTAAAATCACAGCAGGGTATCACTACACAGCCACTAGCATGGCCCAGATGAAAAAGTTTAACACCAAATGCTGGACAGTAGTGGAACAAGTGGAACTCTCATATGCTAGCGGGAAGAATAAACAGTACTACCACTTCAGAAAACTGACAGTTTCTTAAAAAGTTAAACATTTGTCTATTCTATGACCCAGCGATTCCACTCCTGTGAATCTACCCAAGAGAAAGGCAAATGCATTGCTCGGTTTGTACATGAATGTTTGTAGCAACTTTACGCACATCCCAAGTGCCCATCAACATGAGGATGATAAACTGGTGAGTGCCTGATGCAAGCTGGGATGGTCACACTCTTTCTGCTTGACCTCTGTCTTGTGGTTAGGTTTAGTCAATGTGGGAGAGGAGTATTAAGAGATTGGAGGGCAGAATGAGAGAAAGCTTGGGGTATCTTCCCCTTTCCCTCGCTGCTCTGGCATTATGGTTTGGGCAGTGATGTATCCCTGAGGTGCCCATCAGGAAGGTTTTCTTAGGTTCAACTGCATATTCAAGCTCAAAGACAGAGGCCACACTTGGAGTCAGTCTATTCAGAAGGATTTAGGACAGGAACACAGCAAGGCAGTGTCAGGTACCCCACTTGGATGGGAGTTTTTGCTGCAATTCATGTCACCGCAGTACAGGCACAAGGGGCAAAGAAGCTACTCTGGTTTAAAAGCTTTGTATCTCACAGGAGCATTATCTCTTGAAATAACTCTATAGGTACAGCATCCAAGGTGCCAGCAAGGGCATGCTCAGCCACAGGAATCAGTACACTTAGGGAAGCTCAAAGTATGGCTTCCCCATCAGGTCTTTATAATTCTCCCAGTCCAGGGGTCATTTTTAGCATAAGTGAAGTTGCCTCCTAACACTGTTGACATTCCAACTTTCATCAATTGCCAGGGAAATAATTAGGAAATTAACAGCAGCTCATATTCTCATGCTGAAGGGGAAGGGTTGGTTAATCCTTTGCCCACACCTTCTATGATTACAATTTTGGATGGCCGATTCTTCGACGGTGGCTCTAGACCTCCCTAAGCTCCGACATACTTTTCCTTCCCCCACCCACTATTGCTAGTCCGTGGGTGTCCCAACACCCCTTACTGGCTCCGTTAAATCTCTAAATAGTTCCTTCATTTAATTATCTTCAAAATTCAAGCTGAGTATTTTTTATGTTTCTTACAAAGAACTATAACTGGAGTACTATGTTTGCTTATACGTATGTATGCATGTATGTATGTATGTGTGTGTGTGTGTGTATGTGTGTGTACTTGCAGAGAAAAAGACTAGAAGAAAATGTAACTTTATACTAAAAATCATGATTATTTTATCTTTTTTTCTTAGATGTTTTTGTATTTCCTGAGTTCCTTACAATAAGCATATATTCATTTCATAAGCAGAAAAAGTCATTTTTTATTTTTAAGAAAACAAATAAGGCTATTTTTGTTTTTCTCTAACAGTGTGACTCTCTGTATCCAAAAGGTATCGGCCTGAAGGTTAGGTTTTAGCCCCAGTTATACTGGTATGACCAGCTGTGTGCTTTTGAGCAACTTACTTTCTCTTTCTGGGTATCAATTTCTTCTGATAAAGTTTCTTCAAATTCATTTAGCTTATATGTCTGTAATCCTCCATAGTTAGACCTAAGAACATGTAACATATTTCCTCAGTCATGTTCTCTGTAGCGTAACCACATAGTTCCTATATTTCAAAGACAGCGTGTGCTGCAAGCAGAGGCTAAGAGGAAGAAACAAAAGGCAGCCACCAATTCGGGCAAGAACTGCCCAGGGGTATATTAAAGAAGCTCTGTGATGCCAGGGGAGGTGCTATTGACACATCAGCGTGCCAACTAGTACTGTCTGTTTTCATGATCATCAGGAAATACGTTGACTTCCTATGGTAGAAATATTTGAGCAGACTCTGACCATCCATATCTGTTCTGTGTTTCTGAGTCATATAGGAATGCTTTTATTCAGCAACGTTCAGTTTGGTAAAAGCTCTCGTGATATGCACAGAATATCTAAGAAGCCACAAGAAGAGAACTATCCCTGAGGTCAATAGATACTTGATGATTTGACTAATTGATTGCCAAGGGATTCTAAGTTCATCCTTAGAAAAATATCTATGGTGTTGACTGAGCCAACGGGGGTCTTTGAAGCTCAGTAAACTTATTACCAAAAGCCAAATACAGAGGAAATGACTCACATCTTCACATCTCCATAAGTTATCTGACATGCAAATAAGGCATGAGTTATGGGCCAGAAAAACACAAACCTTCCTAAATAAAGCCAGCTTCCCAGTGTTTTTAAACTAATGCTATGCTTTGCCACAGGCTACCGCAATTTCCTGTCATCAGATGGATCATTTGCCTGGCAGTGCAAAAAGTAGGGGGAAAATCTTTCAGCCAGATTGTTTTTATCATCTTGGAATATTGCCACAAAATGAAAGAAACGTTCACTACACAGGAGGCTTAACAACAACAACAAATATATATATATGTATATAAACTTCAAAGTAATCTATAAAACATAGGTGGCAAGAATCCCCCAGATTTAATTGGGAATGTTTGACAGGTTAACATTAGAGGCAAGAACCTCTGAAGTAACTTGCTGATTCATCAGTCCAAATTTCCATGCTCTTAAGAGTGGCACACTTCTATAATTTTTGAAAATGAACAGATGGTCAATAAGATTTCTGTGCTTGTGACTAGCATACATAAAAAATTCCCAGATTCCTGCCCTCAACCAGTGCATTAAGTAATTTGAAGTCCACTGGACTACATGGCCATTGTTGGAACTCTGAAAATCCCTGGATTCAACAATAAAACACCTTTCAGGATTACATGTCAAATGATGGTTTATGCTTCCTTAGTTTTAGCTACTGTTGAAACAGGAAGAGGCAAAAAACAGTTAGTTGTTGCTATCAGCAATAGTATGCTCTTGGCAAGAAGAGATAAACACAACTATAACTTTCCTCAATCAAATGTTTGTTGATATTTTGTTGGTCTTACCAAATTGTGTACAACTGAGTCAATATTTTAAGAACAAGAAAATAAATCAAATTAAGCAGGATCTTTATATTCAATTAATCTACTTGGTTTAAAAACAAAGAAATACCTCTTGTCAATGAGATCCATTTCTGAAGACCCTCTTCCAACCAGGGAAAAAAATCTTACCATGAACTGGAATTCTAGATTTAGGGGACTGATTGCATGAAAGATAAATAAATTACACTTCTTTACACAAGCCAAACTGAATAAATCTATTATTGAATCCAGTTGCTGAGGATTTAAGAAACTGAATGCTTACATAATTCCTATATCTTAGATATTTCTAGAGAAAACTAGAATCTAATACAGCTACAAATAAGAAATGCAGTAGAAAATTATGGAACCTCACTCAATTTTATGGTGGGATTTACAATAGCGGGAAGAACTAACTGATTTGTTGGAGAGTTAGGAGATGAATACAGAAAGGCATGCACAGTTAAACCACAGATCTTAAAAAAGCTCCTTCAATTAGTTCTCTTTTGCTATGATGAAATGAAAATAAAAAGCAGATGTAAAAACTGCAGCCACATGATATCATTCACATCACAGCAAGAGCAGTAATATGCCAGTCGTCCTCCTGAATGTGACCACATGCTTTGTTCTACACTAAGGAAATCAGATACGTAAAAGCCAAATGCTGCTTTTAAAATATTGCCATAAAGTTAAGAGCCAGGCCAGGGCATCTAGATGAGAACATTGTAATCAGCAAGCTCATAAGAAAAAGGTTTCCTCTCTGCCCCTTTCACAACAACAAACACTTTCTTAATCTGTGAGTCACACTCCTGGCATCTCTCAAATTATTATGACTCAGGTACTTTGTCATCCTAGGTTTAGGTGCCTACCAACTTGGCACCTTATAGCTACGTAGTCAGGTTAATCAGAAAGTCTGCATGTTTCAACTTGTTTGGGAAACCATTTTTTAAAACAAAATTTTTAAACTTTCCAAAGGAATCTTTTAAATATCATGCCTTCATCAAAAAACCTTTTCTTTCTCAGTTCCCGTATTATGCTTTTTGTTTCATTATATGATCACTCCACAATCTGTTCTGTGTTTACATCCAATCCTCCAGTAACAAATCTGCTTTAAGGTCAGAGATGAAGCCACATACTAATCTGAATGCGTACCATCAACCACCACAGCATCTCCTATGAAATAAGCCGGCATTCAAAGATGTGTTGATGGCCTATGCAGGGGCTGGACAAGCAACAATAAATGCGTGCAGTAGGCCTCTGGGCCTGCAATACAATACGGAGCGGTGGGTGCTGGAACAACTAGAGAGTTGTGCTCCATATAAAGCAGCAGTTGCTGCAGCGCTCAGTCCTGTAGTGGGCGGAGCGAGGATTCAGGCCTACTGTTGCCAGGTTTTCTAAGAGAAACTAAAAAGTTGTATTTTTATATGAGGTCACCCAATTTTTAAATGTTGGCTGGGAAAAAAGATTGCAAACCCTATGTGGGCTGAAGGAAACCCATCTGTGAGCCAGATTTGCCCTACAGGCGACCAGTTCTCAACCCCCTACTGTATAATGGCAGCCTTCTCCTGGGCCTCTGACCCCTTCTCCCTCATTCATAAGTTCCCCTTACTCTTCCTCTCTCTCACAGAAACAGACTTTCTTAATATTCCTTCTAGATGTGCTTTCTCTCTCCCCTCTGAACCACCACAGTACTTTGCTTATAGCTTCTATTGTGCTAACCTAGGTTGTCTTATACCTCAGTGATCTGTATAATCTGTGCTTCCCATAAGGAAATAAATTCCTTAAGTTGCTTATTATGACTAAAATAATATCATTGGTTGAATTCTGTGTCAGACACTGCTAAGCACTTCACATACATTTTTTTCTTTTAATATATCTTTATTGATTTCAGAAAGAGGAAGGGAGAGGGAGAGGTAGAAACATCAATGAGTCATTCATTGATCGGCTGCCTCCTGCACGCCCCTTGCTGGGGACTGAGCCCAAAACCCAGGCATGTGCCCTGACCTGGAATTGAACCTCTAGCTCCTGGATCATGGTCGATGCTCAACCACTGAGCCACTTTACATATATTAACTCATCTACCCTTTTAAAAAATAGTAGTATTATTACTATTTTATAGATGAGATAACTGGAATTAGAAGTGTTTCTAATTAATTCCCAAGTCCTCAGAACTAGTAAGTGAAAGAGCCAGAAACTGAAGTGAGGCTTTTAACTCCACAGTTCTATATTTGCCTGACTTATCTTTAAGTGCCCTATAATTCCTTGCACACAGCAAGTATTTGATTAATATTTGTTGAATCAATTGCTGAAAACAGAAGTTTATATTTCACTTAAAAGACATTCTTTCTTAAGAAGCATGGAGCAAAATTACTAATCAGTTAATGGTTTGCAGAAGGGTTGAAAAATAAAAATATCGTGAACATTCACTATGAATATTTGTGGTTCAGCAACAGATTGGAGCCCATTCATCAACTGAATAGATACTCCGGGTTTATCCAAGATATTTTCAGAGTATTTATTCAAAAAGAATTCCAATCCAAAAATAATATCCGTAAAATAATGTGCCAAGTTAGCAGCTCTGGCTTGAAAATTCAATGTGCAATGCTGGTTTTAGTTAGAAATGAGGAAATGCCAAGAGGAAATTGAACAAAAGCTCAAAAAACACTCTTTATTTTGCATGCAAGAAGCATTCATCATTTCTTTTCAACAACTAGGATGTTATATTTGTTTCTCCATCCAACAGGAGTCCCAAAATGCAGTTTTCTCTTTTCCCTCTAATTAATGTTTCACATAAAAATATATAATCTCAGTATGGAACAACTAAGTAATATATTGGTTTCCCTTTTATTATTTTTAAATATTTTATCAGAACCATAAATGTGAATTCTGAAAATGTGATTTAGATGATGATGACAGAGTCTGACCATAGTCATGCTTTATGTAAAGTCCTAATGGCTAAACAAATCTCTAAATTCTCAGTTTCTCTTTCAAGAATAACATCTGACGCCATGAAAAGGACATTTTCTATCCTTAGGACCATTATTCAGCTTTGAGATTTCAGCTACCCCTGAACTCTAAAAACAGTAACAAATTTTTAAAAAATCAGCTGTAACACAAAAAGAACAAAGAATATCCCTGAACAATTTTATTCCCTTCTCTTTCTCTTGGCCTCCTCCTTTGGAGAAATGGCACCCAGTAACATAAATAAACTAGCAACGCAATTAGTGTCAATGTCCAGGGGTGCATTTGGGTGGGGACAGGGATTCCAATTCTCTGTTTTCCAAGAACTCTGATCGCAATCCAGAAATCGGTGGTTTCCACCGCCACCACTATTGCTGTGTAAAGGGCTCAGAAGCAGCATGTCTGGCCTTACACACATAACCTAAGGAAGCTGAGCTGGCTCCATGAAGGTTTGCCAGTGACCAAACTTTTTTGGAACATTTTAACACTGCTCTTTCCCCTGAGGTAGTTTCAACTTGCCCAAAGCCAAATCCCTAACCTTCAATTGATAGCTTGGAGAAAAGGTTCACCATAAAGCAGAATTATTACCTACAGGCTACTGATACTTAAATCTTTTTAAAAAACAAGAAAATCACATGCATCTAAGATCGTACACAAAATGATTTGGTGAGGTGTCCACAAAACTGGTAGAGGGTCAGTAAAAATAACAAGAGACCAGCCATTTTCTCTTCAGGTGAAACTACTACCCAACCCCGAACTAGATGCCATGAAGTGCTGGAATACAGCGGGAAGAAAAAGAATTTTACTTTTCCAAAGTTGCTGCTCTTCTGTTTTTCTACATCTTCTATGAGCTTTGTAAAAGAATATTTTAGGGAGCTCTAGAGAGAGGAAACACTCATTTCAAAACCCTCATAGGAGAGCAGTCATCAACCTGGCGAGCTTCGCTGCTTGGTGTTAAAAGAATGTGTCCGAGTAAGGGACAGGTGGCTGCCGGCGCTCAGACCCACAGCTAGAGGAACGTACAGAAACACGGCTCTCAGAGGACTGAGTGCTAGAGCGATTTTCTTCCCTCTCCTCTCTCGTGATCATGATCAAGAATTAGCTTAGCCCGGCCGGGCGTGGCTCAGCGGTTGAGCATCAACTTAGGATCGAGGAGATCAAGGTTCGATTCCTGGTCAGGGCACATGCCGGGGCTGCGGGCTCGATCCCCAATGACTCTCTCATCATTGATGTTTCTGTTTGTCTGTCTCGCCCTCTCCTTTCCTCTCTCTGAAATCAATAAAGTTTTTTTTTAAAAGATATATTTAAAAAAATAAAGATTTATTTTTTAAAAATTAGCTTAAATCATAAAGAAATAATAATATTAAAATAAAATTTCCTCAGTGACTCTATCCCAGCAAATTATCAACTGAAATAAAACTGAATAGCGAGAAGTCACCAAAGGAAAATACACACAGTTGTAGAAATTACTGTCGCTGCGGTTGTAGTCATGGAATGAAAAGCAATTGCGAAGAAATCTCTTTAGCTAACAAGCAGACTGCCAAATGTGAACTCGCTGAGGCACACATAAACCTGAACCGTCCATGCACTCGAGTTTAATGTACCTGATAAGTCTGATGTTCAAGACTTGGAGAAAAGCTGGACATTGTTGGGGAGGCTGCAGAGAGTTCTTGGAGTTTTGTGTCAATTTCGGCAAGCTGCTGATGCTGAGTGACTGCAAGTGTGTAGCCTTCCCCTGGAACCAGCCAGCCAGACTGATCGCCCTGGGAGGAAACAATAGTCACCAAATCATTCCCATGCCACATTTTTTCCAAAATATAACTTTCAGACTGTTGACTTCGATCCTCAGGAGTTCACAAAAAAAACAAATTTCAAACAGAAAACAAAAACAAAATAAAACAAAAGCACAGAATGAGCATTGGCACAGTGAAAGAAAAAAATTAAATAGTTTATGGTTTCATTATCTGCCAACTCTTTGCAAAGTATCTTCATAAATTGCACTTTGAGGGTTTTTGCCCTGTGGAATAAATCTCAGCCTCACAGTCTGGTTCTCATTGCATTCTCATGTCTCCACTTTGAAAAAGTGGTTGTGATATGTTGAACAGGGAGGAATCATTTTTACCCTAAAATGGCATGGTATTTTCAAAATTTGTCCTTGAAAAGTAACATAGGATCTATAAACTCAGTTGTTTGGATTTTATGAGCTTAATTGGTCATCTAACTCATTTAACTAACATTATAGTTTCGTAAATAGGTTAAGACCCATTCATAATATTCACTCCGAAATCTCATACTGAGGGCCTACTCTGTGTGGCCTTACACTGGTGATTCAATATGAATCTCACAGGTTTCTGCCCTCAAGGAGTTCTCAGTCTCTTGGCAGCAAAGATTTTAACAAGCTGGTAAGCCCAGGGCTCCATGAGAACGGAGGGGTGGGGTTAACGACCCTCTGTTAGTTGGACAGGAAGGGACAAAGTGGGTGGAGAAGGATTCCTGGCAGGAATAATCAAGCTTAACCACATCTTAATAAAAGAAACAACATGCACTTTAAAACTGGCGCGGGCGAAGGCAAGACTAGAGGCAGAAAACTCAGTCAGGAAGCAGAGGCCATAATCTAGAACTGAAGTGATGAGCACCTGAGCTAAGGAGTGTCCTGGGAGTGCAGAACATGAGGGCGGTTCCAGAGAAACGCAGGAAACACAATTTATAGAATCTGGAGATAATCTGATGGAAGAGTAAAGGGGGGAGGAAGGGTCAAGAATGAAAACTAAATTCCTGGTTTTATCAACTAGTGGGGTGGGGGTCATATTGACCAAACTAGGGAATACAGACGCAGTAGGTTTGAGAAGGAAAATTATTCTGTTTGGGACCTACTGACATCTGCACCAGGTATCCCTAACACAGGTTATGTTAGGTAGTTAAATATATGTCTGAAGTTCAAGAGAGAGAGACCTGGGCTGGAAATGAGCATTTTAGACTCACCCATATGTCTATAGTGGCTTGAGGCCCCGGACCGTGGGAATGGGTGAGGTCACACAGGGAAGCGTGTAGTATGGGGACGGAAGAATCATGAAGAACACTTTTAGAATAAAGGAGTAGGTGGAGGGCAAGGAAGCTTAGAATTTCAAACACTTTGGTTTTGTGACTTTTATACCAGGAATCAATCCCTAGGTGGTAACAAGAAGAAATACGTGTGAAAAACTATACAGAAGGACTTATATGTGTGTCCCTGGCCCCGGCATCCAATCTGCCTTCCTGCTCAGTGAAACCAAACACTGCATGAGTCTTGGTAGGAGACAGGTCCCCAGCAGACACTCCCTCTCCCTACCCACTGGCACCAAGAAGACAAGCAAATGGCCTGGATTCAGCCAATCACAAGCGAACACCATGGACCTTGACTTCTGAGGGAAAAAGAGAGATGCAGAGATGCAGGGAAAGCAGGAGGTGGTTAAAGGTGACAGCAGGGCAGTGAGTCCAGTGTTGGCAGCCATGAAGGTTGCAGCAGTGATGCCCAGCGGGAGTACCCAGCGCCTACGGTGCAGCTCCTAAGCAGCCTGCTTCTGAGGAGTCTCTGTGGCCTTGTTTCTGGCCACTTTGATATCGGCATGGTTTACAAACCTGGTTCTCCAAACTTCCCATTAAGTCTGTGAAGTACCCAAGTCTCCCAATAAATTCATTTTCTGTTTTTGTTTTTTTAACTAAAAGACTTGAAAATTTTATTTTCACATTTCACAATACAAATGAAAATTGCTTCTTTTTTTTTGTCCCACTACTCCCCTCCAAAACTATTCTCTCTTAGAAAGAGGGAGTGAGTTTTCCTTGTGCTGTTAGAAAACACCCAGAGTCACAGCACCATGAGCTCCTAGAGAAGTAAAACAATAATATAAAACTGACAGGAAGAGGCTCCCCTCTCTCCTTATCTGTCTGGTCAAGTCATTCCTGGCCAAGTGGGCACCATCATGGGACGGGCGGGAGGTCTCATCATCGGGGACCCAGGCATCATGGGCAGGTGCCCTCCCATAGGCGGCCTCATTCCAGGAGCAGGTCTCACTGGCATCATCCCAGGAGGAGGAGGGCTCATCCTTGGCATCATGGGAGGGCCCCCCATATGGGGTGCTGGCATCATACCAGGGCGAGATGGACCTGGAAGACTGGGGGGAGGTGGGATCATTGCCCCTGCAGGCGGAGGAGCAGAGAATGGAGTAGGAGGTATCTGTCCTTGCTGAAAGGCTGCCATTGTTTTGTCAATCAGGCCCTGAGTGTGCTCCTCCTTGCTTTTCTGATAGTAGTCTTTCACATTGTCTTTGTGTTTCCTACCATTGCAGTGTGTCTTTCTCACAGATGGAGAGTCATGGGTGAGGTATGTATTGTAGTAGTCGCAATAAAACTTAGGCATGTTGCTCTGTAGGCCATTGATCACTCCCCAGTTTCTGTTTTTTTAACCAAAGTCCACCTCTGTTTCTTGCAACCCAGAACACTGACTAATATATTTTTTTGCCAAATTATTTATAATAAAGAATATAGGCAAAAAGCCTAAGTGTCTAAAAGTAATCAAAGAGTGAGTAGATTGTAGCATTATCCATACAAGGATATGACATAGTAATAAATACTTTAAATACACTTGTAATTTGGCATATGAAAGTCACACATAGTTATTTTTAAAATAATATCACCTAGTTACTCACAAATAAGAAACTCTGGTTAATTTTTCCTAAATAAAAGTGATATAAATGACTTAAATGAGAAATAATAAAGAATCACACAAAATGTAAAATTATGAAACCACAATGACTAAATATTGGTTAATAAATTTTAAATTCTTGTCTGAATGGAATTCTTTTTTAATGACACTGGAGGTAAAAGAACATGTCAGGTTAAATTCAATAGAAATTTAAATGCATCATTCACTATGCAGTTACAGAAGGAAGTTATATGTAACGTGTAGTAGATGTTATCATGTTTTTCTGTCTGTCTAGCACCTTCTAGACACCCTTGCTGTGTAGGGGAAATCTGTAGCTTTTAGGAGCTTGCCTCCCTAAGACAGAGCCCAGAAAATGCTTTTCACCACCCTCCCTTACAGCCAGGGCCCAGGTAGTCACCAAGGGTCCACAACCAGACTCACCCACTCGGTACTGATTTAGATGTCATTCAAGATCTGATCTCTCTATCTATGAGTCTGTCTCTACTGTATTTTGCTTGTTAGTTCATTTTGTTCATTACAAATAATTTCTCTTGAATTATTATGGTTTATTGTTTTTTTGAAAATTCCCCTTAAGAAATGATGGTGTGTAGATAATTCTTACTGTTACTTTAGCTTTCGTTTATAAGATAAACAAATCACCCCATGGATCCTAAAGCTAAAATATCTCGGGATTATGTGGGCATTCATCAATCTGTCTTACCCACTCCAGGCCCCTGCTTCACAGAACACACTGGATGCTAGGAGGGGTGGCTGTCCTCTGGGTTGTCAGGGGAACTCCCTGGGCAATCTCGCCAGCCCCAAATGTAGCAACACCTTACTCCATTCCTAGGCACAGCCCCTGCTGAGCCTTCACCATTTTGGAAAAGATTATTTAGAGCTTAGAGTCTGTGTTGTTCTGTAGATTTGCTTTTGGTTTGGAGCAGAGATTGTGTTTGCCCACGTGAAATTTTTTTAATTGAAATTAGTTGTCATCATTTAAAAAAGGAATGTTTCCCATTTTAAAAAATCTGATTTTCTAGCTTCTTTTGACAAATTGGAGGACCCAGGCAGCCCTGGCTGGAATTTCTACACAGCAGCGGCCAGTTGAAGCTGAGTGCGGGCTCCCAGGGACTGGCAAGCCCTCCCCCATGGGCCACAGGCACTGCTTGCACATGCACTGCGTTAGTACCTAGAACAAAATTACCCTCTGAACCCACATGTCTTCAGCTGGGTTCCCTAGATTCAGAACCTGTGACAGGGACTCTTGTTCAAGTGACTTATGGTGAGGGTGGGAGGGGGCGCAGAGCTAGAGAAGCAGGCTAGGCCTAGGCCAAGGCCAAGGAAACACCACCAAGCAAGGATGTGGTCTCAGCTGAAGATCAGCTGACCCCTGGGGAAGCTCTGGAAGACAAACAGCACCACACATCTAATCTCACCTTGAGTGGGAGGGCCGGGTTAGGGAGGGGTGCTTTTCTCCCATTTAGCCCAGGACAATCCCCCAGGGAAGGGGGCAGCTATGCACCCTTGGAGCAGAGCAGGGGGTGGGTGCACAGACAGGTGCCAGGTAAAAGGAATCTGAGCAGGGTGTCCAGCAGCATCCACTACATCATGTCTCCATTAAACGTAGGGGAATAAAAACTAGATAATAGGGCTAAGAGCATTGGGGAACACAGAAGAAGATATTTCTTTGTAGAAGTAAAGAATATTGCTCTAAGTTTAGTATGCAAACAAGTGTAAATGCTGAGCCACTGCACCCCCCTTCTGACCTGCCAGGGTGGTATAAATACTGGCATTTGCACCCTGGATTACGTGCTGTTCTTAGACTGTCTGCCTGTGCTCCCGCCAGACTCGTCAGGGAACTGAATGCTGGGCAGGCACAGGACAGGGTCCCTTAGGATTACGGGAGACTACACGGAAATATCACGGAGCCAGTTCAGGAGTTATAAGAAATGCCCACAGGAAAGGGATACAGGGAAACTACTATATGTCAGCAGCACTAAGCCCATGACATGTCAGGCAGCGGTTTTACTGGGATAGCCAGTGTGCAGTGACTCTTGTAATGACACAAAATAATCCTTTGGAAGTCAATAATGAATTGACTAAGAATAAATTTGAAAAGTTCAACAAAAAGAAATGTGTGAAACAGGATTTTCTAAAGTGAGAGAACATTATTTCATAATTTAAAAAACTATTGTGAATTTATACAAATAGGTCAATAACATGATAAAAATAAATATTAAGAAGTGTAGAGTGGCCCTGGCTGGGTAGCTCAGTTGGTTAGAGTGTCATCCTGATATACCAAGGTTGCAGGTTCGATCTCTGGTCAGGGCACATACAAGAAACAACCAATGAATGCATTAATAAGTGGAATAACAAAGCAATGTTTCTCTCTCTCTGTCTCTCTAAAATCAATAAATAAATTTTAAAACACACACACACACAAAAAGAAGCGTAGAGGTCACTGACTATCAGAGTTTACATACCTCGGAACTGGACAACCCAGAATCTCTGTCATCTAAGTCCTTCAAAAGTTCCATCAGCCTCTTCTTCTCTCTGTCAACCAGAACCTCTAGTTTTCCTGAATTCTTGGCCAACTACAGAATGTATTAATAAAAAATATTAAAAACTCAAAGCAATTCATAGTTCAGGAAAATAAAAATGAAACGTGAGGTTACTACAGTACAGATATACAAAGGTAAAATTGGTAAGATTAGCCATTTTTCATTTGCTAGGTAATTTTATTTTATGTCAAGTTTTTGGTACAGGTCATTCTCCAAGCAAAGACATTTACACTATAAACAGGCCCTCCTGTTAACCATTTTAACAAACATTTTATTTAAAAAATAATATAGCCCGGCCGGGCGTGGCTCAGTGGTTAAGCATTGACCTAGGATCCAGGCGATCAGGGTTCGATTCCCGGTCAGGGCACATGCCCGGGTTGTGGGCTGCAGCCGATCAATGACTCTCTCATCATTGATGTTTCTATCTCTCTCTCTCCCTCTCCCTTCCTCTCTCTGAAATCAATAAAGATATATTTTAAAAATAAAAATAAATAAATAATAATAATAATATAAAACATAAGCCATTTTCAAGCCTCTCTTTATATTATATCAATGCAAAGAATCTTCTTGCTATTTCCTATGTGACATATATCCACTAAGTGAAACTGCTTTTAAATGTCAAGAAAATCCTATCAGGAGTTTAAGTAAAGATTCAGTTACTGTTGTTAAAAGGGAAATCTATGGTGGAGCTGCTGTGTCAGCAAGAACTTAGATACGGGAAAAACACTATTGTTCTTGGAAAATTAAACAATAAATCAACATACAACGGGCCAGCACAAATTCACAGGTCAAGTTGGAAAAGGTTTCCTTCAGGTCACAGGAACGTGGAGCGAAGAAAACCTGAGAGTTCCAGAGTCCAGTCTGGCAGGGGCAGGGTGACCCATGAGCACTGGGTCAGACAGCTGCATGGAAATGACATAACCACTGTGGGGAAAAGATCAGGCTTCCACTGTGAAAAATCACTTAACTCTCTGCTCTCGTTACTACTTCACACTCACCAATGCAGTTTTCTAGTGACCTAACTGCCTCCGTGGTTTGTCATGAGCCTTCTGTCCACTACACGTACATTTCTTGCTGTAAATTAATGAATTAGCATTCTAGCCTATTACAAGAGCCTCTGTGCCCTTGGTTAGTCTGAGTCTGCTTTGAGAACAAACCAAGTCAGGCTGCAGACCTGTAAGACCAAGGTCAGGCCTTAGAAGCAGGGAGCTAATCAAAGCAAGTGACAAGGGACGGGCTGTCAGGAGGCTCAGCTGGGTGGGGCCAGGTAGGGATGGGAGGAGCAACCAGTGGGCCTCTCCAGCTGTGCTGGGAGCATTTTCCATTCAAATTTCTAATTGTACCAGCTATAAAATCAGTCTCATTACTTTAAAAAAACCAATGTTACTAATATGCAATTTAAAATCTGGGAAACATGTTCCAAAGCTCTCATCTAAATAAGTGTTTTTCAAATTGCAGGAACAAAATTCATCTCTGAGCAATGAAATAAGTGTATTGAGTTGCAGTAGCATTTTTAAAGGGGGTAGGATAGAATAAGATAAAATTGAATAGAAAATAGTGAAGTACTGGTTCATAAAACTTTTCTTTCAGTCATATACGCTGTTTAAATTACATATACATGGATCACGGTCAAAAAATATTTAAGGACACTAAACATAACTATTATCACAAGTCATTTAGTTCACATTCTGGCTTCTAAATTTCTAAATACATACCTCAATATTTCGCTTAATAAAATCCTGGCTGTGTTTACCCCTGAGCTCAATCTTTTCTGTATTTGAGAAAGGTCTCTTTTCTGCTTTGATCAGTGACTCATTTCTTTCCACATCACAGGTAAAATCTAATATTTTAAAAGTTCAAAATTTTTTCATAATTATAATTGTCCATTATGCTAAAATTTTACCTTAATCATATATAAAATATATAAGAAGTAAAACACATATAAAAGAACTATTAAACCCCAGATTAAAAATCCTAATATAGAGAGTTTTATTCTTAAAAAGATAAATGTGCTCCATAACTTGCAAGTTCTTATAAAACTTCTGTCATTCATTATCATGTGGCAAACTGCTTGCTGTTGATTCCTTTGGAATCATGGGGAATATGAAAAGAACTGCAAGTAATACATGTGAAGGAGAAATCTCTGATGTTATGGGAATTTTTAAATATATTTTACTTTAGTCTTTATATGAAATAGAACTTTCCTTAAAGATTAGATTCTTTATTAATTTTGCCATCACCCTCTCTGAACAATAAACTTTTTGTTCAAACCTGTCTTTTAAGCAAGGTCTGCATAAGTGTCCTGGATGGTCTACAGCCCATCTGCACAAACCCCTAGAGCCCATCCTAGTTTGTCAGTTTTCTCAACCTTTGAATGGAGGCTTAAGTCAACCTCTGAGTTGTTCAGACCCTGAGTGCTCAAAACAAGGGCAATAAAAATACCTGTGTTGCCCAGCCGGGCGTGGTTCAGCGGTTGAGCATCAACCTAGGATCCAGGAGATCAGGGTTTGATCCCCGGTCAGGGCACATGCCCGGGTTGGGGGCTCCATCAATGACTCTCTCATCATTGATGTTTCTGTCTCTCTCTCTCCCTCTCCTTTCCTCTCTCTGAAATCAATAAAGATATATTAAAAAAAAAAATACCTGTGCACTCTTATTCCCTTTATTAAATATCTTGTTTTCACTAAAGTCATGTTTAAAGCATTTAAAACATCACGTGAACCCCTCACTAATCTTTAAAACTTTGCATAAAGGAGAGTCTTCTTAAATGACAAACAGAGTCCACCCTACAAAACAGGATAAACTGCCACATTAAAGTCCAAAAGGGAAAAACTCCAGACAAGGTTTATTTAAAAGCTATCCTTGTTTTATAAGAGAGTTTACCTCAATAAAAAGGATTAGGGTATTTGTAGCTAATTAACCAAGATTCAATACAAATTTAATAATTAAACAATAAATTTTGATAACAATAGCTGAAAAGAACCAGGAAAAGAGTAAGGTCTCTGGATTTAAATTCTTTTCAAGCAGAAATAAATTCGAGTAAAAAAAAAAGTTGTAGTCAAATTTAAGTTACGAGTTTCTAGACAAATAAATCTGTGCTTTTTTATTTTCTAATCAATAGCATAGTTTTTTTAAATCAACTACCAATAGTTAAAGTAGGAGTTACTTTTTTGGTGAGTGGCTCCCTTAGATATAAAATGTATAATTTTTTCTATAATCCAAGTTGTAAATAGTCTTTTAATTTGAAGTATGAGGTTTATTCTTTCAGTTGAAGTTTCATATACTCTTAAACAATATATTAAAATAACTCAAATTAAACACATCCATGTCTATAAGAGCTTCTTTAAAATATACTTTTAATAAACTGTAGGAGGAAACACTGGATTGTCTGGTCTGAAGTGTCTCACTAGAAATATCCTCCTCTCCTCCCCATCTGGTGGTGATCCATGGTAGAAGCTGCCATGTTCCTACAGAGACCCAGCCCATGCTGGGTTGGAGGAGTTGGTTTAACCAGAGGTGGGCACCTAATCCAAGATGGATCAGTTGATCTCTAAGATTTTGGAATAGAGTCACTCTCAATGACTACCCACAAAATATGCTCTTGGGAATCGAAGAGGCTACCACCAGGATTCTTTCCATAAATATTCTTTTTTGCTTAAGCTAGGTTTTCATTACTTTCAGCCAGCTTTCCTTTAACTCTTTTTATATAAAAGTTCAAACACCCCAAAGTAGAAAGAATGGTATATTGAATTCCCAACAACTAACTGCAACAACGATTAACAAAGACCAATCTTGTTTCATCTAGAACCTCACCTACTTCCACCCACCTCCTGATTAAATCACATCAAATCATTTCATCTGTAAAGATTTCTGTACACAGCTAGTATTTTTTTGTGACAATATGCAAAAAATCATACAAATTCAAACATACCTTGATTGACACACTGTATATGGTTTTCATAGTCTTCTGGAGGGACCTGAGTATGAAACACTGAGATACAGGTGTCTTCATGCTCATAGTGAGAAGGATCTATTGATTTTTAAAAATCACTTGTTTAATACACACAAATAAATAAGGAATTGTGTACATGAACAGTTTAAAGAAAAATATAAGATCTAACATTCTCTACAATAGTCCTCAATCCCCTCTACACGCACATTTTTTAAGATAATGCCACTTCCAGGTGGAAACGATAATCACTTTTGTACACATGAGCCACTGAAACAAACAATAGAAATCAAGGTAGTCAAACAGCATTTCCCTAAAACTTCTGTGCACAGAAAATGTACAAGGGCGTGCTAAAATATCACAGTAACTCCCAGAGATAATGCAGCCAAACTCCAACATTCATAATACAGAGGTCACCCACACTGAGTAACTTTGTGTTTTTATTTCTTATTTTAGATCACCAAGGTGAAGGCCTCAAATATATGGTCAGTCATTAAGGTAGAAGAGTGTGTGCCCAGCTGGCGTGGCTCAGCAGTTGAGCATCAACCTATGATCCAGGAGACTGGGGTTCGACTCCCAGGCAGGGCACACGCCCGGGTTGCATTTTGGGCTCAATCCCCAGCAGGGGGGTGCAGGTGGCAGCCAATCAATGACTCTCTCATCACTGATGTTTCTATCACTCTCTCCCTCCCCCTTCTTCACTCTGAAATCAATAAAAACATATTTTAAAAATAAAAATAAAAAGATAGAAGAGTGTGTTTGAAAGAAAAAACCTAAGAGACTCTTAGCTTTATCCTTTTGTGATGTTTTTTATATAACAGCTTTACTGAGATATTCATATACCATATAATTCACTCATTTAAAATATGAAATTCAGTGGGTTTTAATATATTCAAAGACTGTGTGATTTAGTCTCTTGGGCTAATACCTGTAAAGAAATTAGGACATTGTGTTTTTCAGCTCTTTTTGTTTTAATGTAATTTATGTTCTCCTCTTACCTAATTTAGACACTATATTTGCAAGAAACTGCTAACATAAGTCAGTAGCCCCTTTTTTAAGTCTCTCTCTCTATGCCTTAACATGATAGAATCTGCCAGGTTGTGGCACAGAAATGTTTTTGCTTCATAAAACACAAATCTTGAGGATATTATAGGATCCACCACTTACTTCTGAAGCAAACCTCTGGCTCAAGCGCCCCTGAGATGACGCAGGCAAAAGGAGCAGGCAGAAGGCACATTCACCCCAACACACAAACAGCACCAAATTCCACACGTACAATTTTGGATAATAAAAACAAATTCACCAGTTTGAATTCCCTAATTTGCAATCATGATAATATTGTATCACTGGGATTGCATTACAACTTTAATCCTTGTACAATCTTTGATGAGTTATTCTAGCAAATCGGTGGTATAGGCCTTGGGGGGAAAGGGGTAAGCCATTCAAAAGACAAAAAAGTTTCAAATTATTTTCAAACTTTAATTTTTTTGGATATACCTCTTAATTAGTTCATTTTTCTATTACAGTTTGCATTCAACACTATTTTGTATTAGCTTCAGCACAGCAGATAGATATTCATATAGGTGACAAAATAATCCCTCCAATAATTCAAGTGTCAACCTGGCCCCATACGTAGTTATTACAATATTGTCAACTATATTCCCTATGCTGTACCTTACAGCCCCAGGCCTATTCTGTAACCACCAATTAGCACTTCTTGATCTCATCACCTATTTCACCCCACCCCCCAATATCCCTCCCCTTTCACCTCCATCAGTTTGTTTTCTGTATCTATAAGTCTGTTTCAATTTTGTCAAACTTTAATTTTTGGCAACCACTATTATTAAGAGTCTTAAATATTCATTAAAGCATGCTCAGCAAGTCAGCAATTTGGCAACATTATATTATAGGCTTAAGTTACTTCCTATACTTAAAGTGTCAATATATTTATTCTTGATCCCATAATTACTTTTTAATAGCAGTTTTGCTCAATTATACAATAAAGCACCTATAAAAACACAAAAATATAAAACCTTGCAACACTAAACACTTTAAACCTTGGGGCTTCTTGTAGGCTGAAATTATTATTCTTGTGCCTGTGACTCTTAACCCACAGTCTCGGTGATATCCCTGCCTCCGACGGAAGGTGGTAGGGCAGCCAACAAGGCTCAGAGCTCAGCTTTGGATTTAAAAGTCAACAGTTTTGAAAGTCAAGCATTCAGTGCAGGAGTTTAACTCCTTGAGAAGACAAAAAAAGCATTTTCTGAATTCCAAAAGTCCCCCTTTAGAAAGTTCTTCCAGTCAGAGGAAGAAAGAAAGAAGAAAGAAGAAAGGGAAGAGGGAAGAGGGAAGAGGGAAGAGGGAAGAGGGAAGAGGGAAGAGGAGGGAAGAGGGAAGAGGGAAGAGGAGGGAAGAGGGAAGAGGGAAGAGGGAAGAGGGAAGAGGGAAGAGGGAAGAGGGAAGAGGGAAGAGGGAAGAGGGAAGAGGGAAGAGGGAAGAGGGAAGAGGGAAGAGGGAAGAGGGAAGGGAAGGGAAGGGAAGGGAAGGGAAGGGAAGGGAAGGGAAGGGAAGGGAAGGGAAGGGAAGGGAAGGGAAGGGAAGGGAAGGGAAGGGAAGGGGGGATCTTAATTAATGTAGAAGATTGATGGATTTAGAAAATAATCTGGAAACCATCATAATAATAACCAATTCAGGTAAAAAGCACCGATGCATGATAAAACCAGCGGGTGGAGGTTTGAAGAACAGCAGGATAATAGTCTCGGAGTTCTCCTCACATGACAACCCACGCAGCACAAAAGGAAAAACAGTAACTTTACAGTGGAGAAGTCTGCAGTGATCGAAGTGAATGTCACCAGTAATGGGACAGTCAGCACCACACCGTGTGCTTCCTGATACGACCCTTTGAGAAGGACACAGTATCCAGTCTATGGGATTCCTGTGGAAACGTGCATAACCCGAACCGAACAGGGTGGCGACAAACACAGCCCGGCCTGAGGAGCAGCCTGCGACACAGGGGCCTGCAGGCCTCAAAAGCGTCAGCGCCAGGAAACACGAAGGATACCTAGAGAGGGTGACAGCTAAATGCAATACATGACCTTTTCTATGAAGGATATTAGTGGGACAACTGGCAAAATATGAATAAAACCTATAGATAGGATAAGAGTATTATATCAATGTTAATTTCCTGATGTGTGTGTGTGTGTGTGTGTGTGTGTGTGTGTGTGTGTACAGAGAGAGAAAGGATGTGGTAAAATGTTAACACTTAGAGAAAGAATCGGGGTTAAGGGTATTTGAGAATTTTTTGTACTTGTTTGGAGACTTTAGGTCTCAAATTACATCAAAATAAAAAGTTAATAGGAAAATTTTTTACATTCCTCTCCTCACTACAAACATTTATCTGGAAAAAAGAATCTTTTCAGAGATCAAGAGCCAGAGCTTGAAGGACCGTGCACCATTTTTAACAAGTCTTAAAAGAGAAAGACTGAGGATATAATTTGTTTGCTGCCACCCAGGGAAGAAATGAAAGCCCACCCCAGGCAACAGGGAAGGACCTAAAAGAGGGGACAAATTTAGAGTAGACGAAAGTGACAAGTGACACAAGTGTGAGGCTGCTTGCTGCCTGGCACACAGCCCCGCAGAGGTGAAACCCTGGAGCTGGACAGGGATTCCCAAAGACAATGCGGAAACCCCGAGCAGCGTGGGCGCTGCCTCACTGCACACCTGGAGCTCCGGGAGCAGACTCCCCACACAGTGCTCAACCTGCCCTCGGCAGCTGCAAAGCAGCAACAGCAGTGTGCCATGTTTAAAGGAAGACAGGGCCTGAAATAGTCACTCTCTCATTTACACAACACACACACACACCCCACAATTCCCCATGGCTGGCCTGTGGCATGGGGGAGATTCAGAACTTCTCAGTGGACCCTGTGAACTAGAAGAAGCCCTCCCCCACCACCACCATTATGCCAACCAAAATGCACGCGTCCAAATGACCCTACCACTGAGAACCACTCTATTAGACTATAAAGAAAATTTAAATGAATTCAAAATATCAAAACAATGACCACAATATTATAAATTTCTACATTAGCTTTTAAACTATAGGGTTTATAAAAAATTCTGAGAACAAAGAAAAGCACCATCATTTCCTAATTAACTCTTAGATCAATGAGGAAATAAGGGTGCAGTAACAACTTATAAAGAATAAGGGCAACATACCAAAGAATAAAGTATAGAGATAAAGCTATATTCAGGAACAAATTCACAGCAGTGATGCTTTTATTATTTTGGGCTGAGCTGTACCCTCCCAAAGTTGATGTGTCGTAGCCCTAACCCCAGTGTGGCTGTACTTCAAGACGGGGCCTTTAAGGAAGGCATTAGGGGGGACCTAATCTGATAGAACCGGTATAGTTATCATAAGAAGAGGAAAACACACCAGAGATACCTTCACCCCTCCCCCACCCCTTCTGCAAAAAAAAAAAAAGGCAATATAAAGACACAGTGAGAAAGTGGCTATCTGCAAGCCAAGAAGGAAGACATCACCAAAACACAAACTTTCCAGCACCTTAACCTTGGTCGTCTAGCCTCCAGACTGTGAGAAAATAAATTTCTGTAAGCAACCCAGGTTGCAGTATTTTTTTATGGCAGCCCTAGCAGACTAAGATACATATTTGGAGAGAAAATATAACGAGCTTACCTAAGTTAATGGAAAAAGCTAGATAAACCAATTTAAAAACAAGTTCAAGAAAAGAAATAATAGAGCCACATTTAGCAAAGAAATTCAAAACTAGTTCTTAAAGGTACAAAAAAAAATCTGCAAGTATAATTTTAAAAAGAGAAAACACTCATTGTAATCAAGATAGCATGGTGCTGGTGAAAGTACAGATAGACAGGTCACTGAAATAGAATAGAGGGTTCAGAAATAGACCCTCAAAATTGTAGTCAACCAATGTTTAACAACAGAGCAAAGAAAACCTCTTCAACAAATGGTGCTGGAGCAATTGGATGTCCATAGGCAAAAAAAAGAATCTAGACACAGACTTTCCACTTCTCACAAAAATCAGCTCAAACTGGATTATAAACTTAAATGTAAAATGCAAAGCTATGAAACATCTAAAATAAAATATAGGAGAAAAATCTATGTGACCTTGGGTGTGGTAATGAGTTTTTATATCCAATACCAAAAGCATGATCCATGAAATTAAAAATTGATAAGTTGAACTTTATTAAAAATTTAAAACTTCTACTCTGCAAAGACACAGAGAACCAAACTACAAGCCACAGGCTGGGACAAAATATTTACAAAACACATATCTGATAAAACACTTGTATCCAAAATACACAAAGACCTCTTAAAACTCAACAATAAGAAAAAGAAATCAAATTTTAAAAATAGGCAAAAGATAGGAACAGACAACTCACTAAAGAAAATATACGGATGACAAATAAGCATCTGAAAAAATATTTGACATCATATCATTAGGGAAATACAAATTAAAACAAAATGAGATACCACTATATACCCAATTAAAATGACTAAAATCCCAAAAAACTGACAATACCAATCGCTGGAAAGAATGCAGAACAACAGGAATTCTAATTCTTCGCTGGCAGGAATGGAAAATAATATAGCCAACTTTGAACACAGGTGGTTTCTTACAAAGTTAAACAGTCTTATCACATGATGCAGCAATCCCGTTCCTAGATATTTAACCTAAATAAACTGAAAATTTGTGCCTACACAAAAACCTGCACACAAATGTTTAAAGAGCTTTTACTTATAATCACAAGAACTTGGCAGCAATCAAGGTCTCTTTCAACAGGTGAAGAGATAAACCATGGCATAGAATGAAATGTCATCCTGCAGCAAAAAGAACACTAGTGATCAAGCCACAAAAACACATGGATGAATTTTAAGTGTATATTGCTAAGTGAAAAAAAAACTGTCTGTAAAGGCCGCATACCGCATGATTCCAATTACATAATATTTGGAAAAGGCAAAACTAAAGACAGTAAAAAGACCAGTGTTGGCTATGGGCTTTGGGAAGAAGGGGGGTTAGGTAGAAATTCACACGGGGGGTCTTTAGGGTGGCAAAGCTGTTCTGTATGATACTGTAATGGTGGTTATATGACACCACATTTTCAAAAACCTGTAACCTCACAGCACTAAGAGTGAACCTTAACGTGTGCAAATTTTCAAAAAATTATTTAGGATGTCATAGAATCCCAGATGGAATACAGAATGTTCAAAACAACCTAACTGTATTACAGACACAGGAAACAATTTCACTGAGCGGAGGAAAACCATGCTCGCCTTGAGTAACTTCGGAAAGAGTGGAGAAAGACTAAAGGCAGCAGAAGCTGCGCTTGAGCATTGCGCTCCAGTTGATTAAGTTGGGCGCTATGAGGTACAGGTCAACAACTCTGATATCACTACGCATGTGCGGTGGAATTGAACAATTAAGTAAATAGATGGCCAGTGGTGAGAGCCAGATTTCTCACTGTTGGAGTGAAGGTTACAAAAGAGCACGGGGAAAGGCTAGAACAATCCATGTGGTAATAAAGCCGGAGACATCGGTATAAACTCATTTTTATCTTAATATAGATACAGATGATTACACATAGAAATATTTATAGATATGTGTATAACAGGTTAATATACACATAAATGTTTCCTTTCTCAGAGGGCCCAGAATCGACAACTCCCCAGCAGCACCAAGCACACCTAACATCCAAATCTTGGCTTCTAGGAGTCTCTAATCAGACAAGCCAGGGTTCCTTGGGGAAAGTGGCCAAATCCAGGACTCAGGTAGGATATAGAGCAGATGAGTCTGGGCATCTTGTAATGCCAGAAAGTAAGAAAGTGCTCAGAGATCACAACAAAACAAAGCTCACCGTGATGGAGCTATGTCAAAGGGACACAAGGGTCACTGAAAGAGCTCCCCAATGGCCAAAGCTGGAAAAAATTGAGCAACAAAATAAATAAAGTGCTATCGGATCTTAATACAAAGTATACAACAAATATCCGCGAGTCTATGCTGATATAAATAAATAAGCAGGGAGAACAGACAAGTCTCCCCTGCAGAATAAATTAAAATAATGTATGTAAATATTCTGCCTTCAAGGAGGTGAAGCTCAACTCCCTACTCCTTAAGTATGGTCTGCGCGTAGTTGCTGCCTTCCGAAGAGGATACTATGGAAAGGGGGTAAGAACAGAGGAACTTCACACGGAGAATTCTGACAAACATATCCTCAGCCAGCTGATCAAAGTTAAGGTCGACTCTGTTATGTCGATAGGATGATGTGATGTCACGGAAAGGCACTTTCACTCTGGTCTCCCAAGAACACACGACCCTAGTCACATCGTGAGAAAACCATGACTTCAATCCCAATTGCTGAAAATTCTACAAAATACCTGACGGGCGCTCCTCAAAGCTGCCACGGTCATCAAAAACAAGGAAAGTCTGAGAAAGTGCTACAGGGAGCCTGAGGCGACATGGGGACTAAAGGAAATGTGGCATCCTGGGTGGGGTCCTGGAACAGAAAAAGGGCGTTAGGTAAAAGCTAAATGTCTGAATAAAGTATAGACTTTAGTTAATAATGTGTCCATACTGGTTCATTATTTGTGACTAACGTACCATACTAAAGTTAATAATAGGGAAAATTAGTTGCAGGTATATGGAAAATCTCTGTACTATCTTCAAAATTTTTCTGTAAATCTAAAATTATGCTAAAAAGGTTAACTTAAAAACCATCTAGATTAAGTAGAAGGAAAACATTAACAAAGTTAGAAATAAGAAATGGGACATATAAACAATAAAAAAAATTATTAGTTAAAAATACTATGGTATAAGAAATTTTATGTTAGTAAAAATTAAAACCTCAGTGAAATAGATACTTTAAAACCCCAGTGACATGGTTCTATTGCCAAAATTGACTCCAGAAGACTAGTAAACTGAAATACAATAGTAAATATGAAAGAATCTGAAAAAAGTCAGAGAATTGTCTCCAAAGAATTATTTGAACCAGATGGTTTTTCCAGTGAAATCTTTCAGATTTTTAGGGAACAGATAATCCCATGTCATATAAACTATTTTAAAGCAGAGAAAATGAACAGCCATGCCCCGTTCATTTTATAAGTTAACATAGCCTA
Source organism: Miniopterus schreibersii (assembly GCF_964146895.1). Classification (NCBI taxonomy): domain Eukaryota; kingdom Metazoa; phylum Chordata; class Mammalia; order Chiroptera; family Miniopteridae; genus Miniopterus; species Miniopterus schreibersii. The sequence continues at coordinate 142,297,376 of NC_138101.1, forward strand.
ACAAATCATACACACATATGTTCGCCCCAATCCCACCCCACCCCCAACACCACAATATACATGCAGGTGGGGGACACCATCGCTCTCTCGCTCCCTCGCTCTCTCTCTCTCTCTCTCTCTCTCTCTCACACACACACACACACACACACACAGCTTATGTCACTTATAAATGTGGTTGAGCAACCCCCCTGCATCCTGGTCAGGACACCTGCTTGGGTTGCAGGCTCGATCCCCAGTAGGGAGCATGCAGGAGGCAGCCAAACAATGTTTCTATCTCTTTTTCCCTCTCCCTTCCTCTCTCTCTAAAAATTAAATATATATATATATTTTTTAAGTATCTTGTAAAATCAATGACCTTTTAAAAAAAGAGTTTTGATTTTTACAACATTCTCTAGAAAAACTTAAAAGTGATCTCTCAAAAATGGGGTGGGATAGACTTTTTAAAGGTTACCAAAATCTCTAGCAAGTATAATATTGTCTACTTCAAAATCTCAGTAAACTTGAGGCTATTAACTCTGGGCTATAAAATCAAAATGTGGTAAAAATCAGTTTATCGTGGCTTTCATCTTTCTCTTGGAGTGAAGGCCTCACTTGTGTTCAGAACCTATAAATAAAGCTAAATAACAACTCAACAACAATTATCTCTTTTTTTTTTTTTCTATTGGTTATTTGTGATGTGAGAAGGGGACTGGGATGTATTTTGTGCTCTAAGGGGCTGGAAAACAGGTTGGAAGTTGCCATTCTGACACCAGTCGGAAGTCTGTCAAGTTACTCCTAAATAAAAGGTTAAGGAAATGACTGGGAGAAAGAAAGAATAATACTCATCCTAAGAATTTACCCTGTTTTTAAAGGGAAAAAATAAGAATAAAAGTAGAAAGTAGGTTTCGGTATGTTTGTACAGTGTGCCTAAAGTTCAAGTCCAAATACATCTGGCTCTAACATCTTCAAGAGATTTTTAAATAAAGTAGTACGTATTTTAACTAGATGCTGCCATCTATTGGACAATTTGTAAGGGCTTTGTGCTTTCCTGGTAACAAAGAAAGCACGTTCATGGAGGAAAAAAGGGGAAAAGATTTCTGTTTTCATAATAAGCCTTATAGGGACATTTTACTTTAAAACTTATGGCTGTATATATGCTTGACCAAAATAATTTTTTATTAATTTTTGATATTTTATATGTTTAATTAAAAAAGGTAACCGAAGTTCAGTGAAAAACATGGGAAAGAAACTAATCTCTGAATGAAACAGACATAAGAAGTTTCACATCACTTTATAATATGCTGCTATGTTCTAACAGTAGGGATACAAGACTTTAAAAAAGCTGTGCTATGTGGTCAAACTTGGCTCCTGCATTTCTATTCATTTCCTTCATACTCTGCTAATAATACTCTTAAACCAAAGATTGCAAAGCTTTGTCTTCTGGAATAAGGTAATAATTATGTTATGTAAAATATTTTCAATTATGCAATTAGGCTAATAATGTAGTCTAAAGTAAATACTCTCTCTTTTGGTTTTAAAGATTTTTTTAATTAGATATATTACTGCTAAATACATACCTATAATATAAAGAGCCAGCAGGAAATTTCATTAAGGAATTTGACTTCTATAAAAGACCAGTCATCAAAAAATATATACATATATTCTAATTAAACTGAATAAACGGGGCCATGCTCCCTCTGAAGTCTCTGGAAAAGGATCCTTCCTTGCCTCCCCCTAGCTCTGCTGGCTTCAGAATCCGTGGTGCTCCTCGGCGGTAGCTACACTATTCCAGTCTCTACCTCTATGTTCACAAGGCCTTCCTCCCTGTGTCGTTGTTTCTCTGTGTCTCTCTCAGTCTTCTCTTCTTACAAGGGCACTAATTATTGGATTTAGAGCCCACTCTCATTTAGTATGACCTCATCTTAACTAATTACATATGCAGAGATCCTATTTCCAAATAAGGTCACATCCTGAGGTTTCAAGTGGACATGAATTTTGGAGGGACACTACTGAGCTCCCTAGAGGCGGCAACTGGCCAGCATCATTCTCTCTCTGCATGGAGACAGACCCAGGCAGCTTCTGAGCTCCCAGTGCTGGGCCTGGAAAGGAACAAGCCTGAAGGAATTTCATCCACGTCAAAGCTCAGGCTAAAGAGTTGCAGTCGCCTGGATCAGGTTCTTGGGACTCTAAAACGTTAGACACCCATTTTGTAAAAGATCAATGGATTCCAGGGTTCTCTGGGAAATCAGAGGCCCCTGCTTGGAGCCAGTCTAATGCCCAAGCAACACTAGATGACCACTTATGTGATGTAGGTTAAAGGATTTCGAAAGTCCTGCCAAAAAATACCAACTGCTTCCCAATCCCTAAAACTGCCCCCAGTATCTAACTAGGCTAACTAGGTTACGTGATCCCACAACAGTTCTGCGTAAGAAGGAAACTAAGAAGGAAAAGGAAAAGAAAGCTGCAGAGGAGAGAAATCACAAACACCCATGCACTGGGTGTCCAGAGGTATCTGTGACATACAGAGAGTAAAGGCAAAGACAGGCTTTGTCTAATTCCCAATTTTTCACTGCCTTGGCCCCCCACCTTTGAGCAGATATAAGCCCTTAAAAACTCTGCAACATACCTCAGCCCAAGGTAGTTTCATATAATCCACCTAATGTGGCCACTTCCTCTAAAGAAGAGTTAAATGACTGTGATAAAGATAAAGGTGAATCACTTTTTACTCACCAACAGTTTGTTCTGATACAGCAGTCAAAGCTAGAAACTTCTTTGTATTTTCCATTTCCTCCTTACTTGGCAAAGCCTCACTATTTTTTGCAGACTAATGAAAGAGAAATGAAAGTTTAAATATGAGGAAAAAAAGCAACATTGATATTTTGTTAAATTTCAACATGGTTTCCAATCATGTACATACAAACAAGACGACTCGGGTCATTTTTATTCCTTTAATTAGGAAATCTATTAATGTTTCCTGTCCCCACAAAATTCTGTCCACAAGTATTCCCAAATAGAGCCCGAGCATATGTCTGCCATTATATCATAATTACCTTGCTTAAAGTTTCTTAAGTTTCTGTTTAATATTTCTTTAACTAATGAGTAACCTAAAAGTACACTGTCAAATTACAATTTCAGACATTTCAAGATCACTATGGTATTTTATTATGTTTCCAGTTATAATTCTTGTTTCCAAGCAAGTAAACTTTGCTTTGAGACTCAACAGGAGTAAGTTATAGGCTAATTTTTTTTTCTGTTAAAATTTACACAAATTATTCCTCTAGTTTAAAGCACTGCATTTCGTATGTTGCTTTCTTTCCATCCCAGTGGTGTTCCTGGGAACCTTGTAAAAATATAGCCAAATTACCTTATTATATTAATTCATATTATCGTCTTGGAAATTTCCTCCAAAGTCAGGCAATTGATCAAGGAGGAATTTATCAAAAACAACCAGTTATTTCAATGTTCCTTACCTTACAGTGCTCTCCTTTGAGGGGCAAAGTTCAAGTGTGAGCCAATAGCTATACATCAAGTCAGTGCCAGTCTCTGGTCAACATCCACCCCTCAACACTACAGAGAATAAGAGGCCCAAGAAGGCCAAGGCAAGTTCACTGCGCAAGAAATACTGAGACACAAGCAAGTAGAGCCCGGTCCCAGACCTCAAGCATGTCACAGCTTCCCCGGGAGATCTTGACCAGCTCATGAGACAATGAGCTCCCCCACTTCATGGTCACAGGCGTTTACTCAAATAATAATGAGAAATGGGAGGTTAGATTTTTGTATATTTGTATATTTATCTCCAAAATGTAAGCTTGCTGAAGAAAAAGCAGACATGCACCCTTAATGAAAGTGGGCATCACAGCCCTTTCTATTCCAGAAGCAGAGGCGCCCCAGCCCGACGCTGGTGAGAGGCCCGCTGGGCTGCGGGTGGGGAATGAGGACACTGCCAGTGCGGTGCCAGTGCGGTGCCAGTGCGGCGCCCACCCCCACAAAATGGGTCAGTAAAGGCGGGCCACGTTCACCACCGCCACGGTGCGCGGCTCGGCACAGGGGGATCGCTTCTTACCTGTCAGCACGTGGGCACCGGGTCTTACCTTGAGGTCTTCCCACAGCTTGATTCTCATTTCTAGGCCTTGCTTCTTAACTTCTTTTTCTCTGTTTTGTCTCTTCACCAGCACTTTATCAAGCCTGTTCATCTTCTGAATAGCATCTTGAAGTTGAGAATCTAATTCTTTTAATTTGGGTTCATCTATATTGTAGGAATAAAGTGGGAATAAGCTGGAAGTTTAGCCAACTGCAAAGCTTTGTTTTGTTTCGTTTTTACTCTTTCTTCTTTCGTTCAACAAATGTTTATAGTTGACGGTAGTAAGTAACATTGGGGTCAAGTATCTTGATTTACAAGGTGCTTTCACATATATATTATTTTATATCATTATCTAACAACCCTGTGAAATAGACATACATCTCTATTTTACAGTTGAGATAATTGGGTCCCTTTAAATAGCTAATAAATGATAGCATTGAACCCAGAAGTGGGTCTTGCATGATTTAAAATCCCATATTCTTTCTCCTTTGTTCTGCTGTATGTTCTGTACCCATGACTAACAAATACGGCGTAAGGCTAAAGCTGCTTCAGACTAACTGAAAGGGAAGGCATGCACACAGTCGCTACAGTAAAATGGAGCACGTCATGAGCGACACAAAACGGCTCCCACGTATGGAAACAAATCCAGAAAAGTATTCCACGTAACCCAGACACCTTTTATCCATGCCACTCCTGCTTGTTCTGTTTTCTTGAAGTACCTAAAAATGTTCTTGAGTTGTGGATAATTGGTAGTAACTTATTTGAAATTAGGGACTCTATAGAACTTCCATCGTTCAGGTTTTAACTTACATTTAATGATGTTAATAATAGCAGCTAACATTTGCAGACTTACCTGACAGGCACAGTGTCAAGTGCTTTATTTACATGCATTATCTCATTTAATCTTCGCCATAACCCCGTCAGGTGGTATCATTATTGTCCCCGTTTTACGAATTTGTGACCTGAGGCTACTTTGTAACTGAGTTACATACATATCCAAGATGACTTAACTACACATAGCGGAGTCAGCTTCCACCCAGATCTGTCTGACTCCAGAGCCAAAGCTCTTCACCAGCAGGCGATACGTCCTCTGTAAACTCTGATGAAAGATGATAATCTGGCAGTAAGCGTAAGTGCTCAAATACTAAAGTCTCAGCTACCCTAGTTTAGATAATTAGACATGGCATATTATACTAAGAAAGGCCAAATTTGTGACTTTTGAAAATCCAAAGAGTCCAATGATGTCCTTTTTAAGGAAAATAAAATATTTTTAAAGGGAATAAGCTTATTCAAAAAGAATACTGATCATATTAAGGAGGCTCTGCAAATCTTAATGCTTACATACTTCAAATGCAACAGCCTCTAGTTCTAATTCCCAACTGCAAATCCTAGCATTTGCAGGCTCCATATAGGACAGGCATTTTGAAGTAACTCATGCAGGACTGAAACAATATCAACAAATACAATGTAAACTGGGTGATAGCTAATCTCAACTACAATACCCTGTTTCCTGAGAGCTGTAAACCTGAATCACCTGGCCTTCCTTTTAGAGTTAATCTCATTCCAAACATGTTCTAAATCAGCAATTTTCACAGTTTATGAATCTCAGCTTCCCTTTACAGCCTTAAAAATTACTCAGAACCCAAAGTAGCTTTTGTTTATTTGAGTTCTATTGTTGATAATTACAATATTAGATATCAAAACTGAAAAATATTGTAAATATTTATTTTAAAATGATAAACATGTTATTACTAATTATATGTTAACAGAAATATAACATTTTTTGACAAAAACTAAACTATATTTTCCCCGAAAAATACTGAGAATAGCATTGTTTTAATTTTTGAATATCTGGATTAATAGAAGACAGCTGAGTTCTCATATTTGCTTCTAACATCAATCTCTAGCAATCTGTTATTTTAGTTAAAGTATATGAAGAAAAGTTGGCCTCACACAGACATATAGTAGGAAAGAAGAAGAGAAGTTTAATAGCCTTTTCAGATAATGGTGAATATTCTTCTTTGGCATTATATCAAAATTCAACAAAGGGTGGTCTCTAAAAGGTTAGTTGTAATGCAAAATCTGTAACTATATTAGTGAGCTTTCTGTACTTGTTCCATTAAAATCCATGGATCTATCTTTCATGTCCAATGCATTGGTCATTCGGAAAACAGTGGTTCACTAAATTATGTAGATCTTCAAATGCTGACACATTTCAGTACACAATAGCAAAGAAATCACCTTGTTAATATGGCCATCAATTTTTATCAGAAAAGTCTAAGTATTGGGAAACTGTCAAGCTCCCATGGACATACATTAAGTTTTCCAAAATTCTAATTTTCACTTGAAAGTTCAAATTTTGTCATTGACCAAAAATACTGTCAGTTGTCTTCCTTGAGGCAACAGGCTCATTTCATTTTTTAAAAAGTGAATGCCAAATACCCAGTCTGAAGATAACAGTTTTTCTGTTGGTCATTCTTTCAAGAAAAAATGGTGTTGCATTTAAAAAGTGGCCACTTCAGCTCTTGACTTAAACTACCACACAAATACTTTTCCTCAACATGACCTTTATGGTTTGGTATATTGCAGAATTATTTTACACGTGCCTCCCATTCTACCACACAGGATATTAAAAAGATGTGTATCCAAAGATCAAGATTTAATAAAATTATTAATTTTTATTGCTCCAAAGACATTCTTGCGTGACACTGGCTATTTCTTTTTTCCGCCTGTGCCTGGTCATGAGGAATACAGTGACTAATAGTACAGTCTGATGCCATTGCCTTGGTTCATGCTAAAGCACCAGCAATTACTTTTGCACCAGCAGTGTAAATTGTGGACAAGAAAGCAAAGAGATTATCTCAGTATTATGATAAACTATATTACTAATATATTATGTAGATATTATGATGAAAGTGGTTTTTACTTTGCAGAGACCCCCAGAGCTCTGCAGACCACATTTTGAGAAGTGCTGTTCTAATTCACTGTGACCAGTATTAATTTAATAACCATGAAAATGGGAGTCTTTTAAAATCCAAACATTACTAAGATCAAATGGGATCATCCCTAAAAAAGTATTTATAAATTACAGGATACATTTTATTGTGCAATTTTAGTCATCAAAAAGATCAACAACTTGTGTAATAAAATGTAGAAATACTTCCCACTTGATTCATGTAAAATGACAATAACAATTTTATTTAATGACGTATCTTATTATTTTCTAAGTATACTTAAGGACTCAATATTCTCCTAAATAATAACTTATGATTGTTTATTCACAAAAAATAACTCATTTTTTAATTATTTCTAGTTAGCTGATAAAAAACATATCTAATTCTAATATTTACATCTGTAATTATCATTAGCCAATCACCCACCTGAACATTTAGAGACGATCTGATGTTGAACCAAGTTCAAATCTTCATGTGACCCCTCTTCAGCCAGTCCTATATTCTCAGAGTTTTCCCCTTTATCATCATTACTGTCTCTACTTTCCTCTGTATTACTACTTTCTGAGTGGCGCTCTTTATCAGAGTTCAACTTGATTGCAGTGTCAATCTAAAAATGATTTCCAATGAAACATTTTTCAAAAATAATGTATTGTTTTAACCTTTAAGTTTCTGGACTGTTTTAGATGATGGAAATATATGTGGGGACACACATATACTAGCATTAAAGTATTCTAGGAATGTAACACCTTTTAATAAAATGTAATTTAACTACACAATTAAATGTAATAACAATCTGCACCAAAGAACTATGTGCCATTCTCTAGCAATTTCTAGCAATACTGGAGAAAAGTCAGGAATCGCTCCTGAAGAGAAGGGCTCGCTGCCAGGCTCCGGTGATGAGCCACGACAGGCCCTGCTCCCTGCTCCCGGAGCTTACACTCGGCGGAGAGTCAAGGCCTAGCGCTGTGCCGCCCAGCCCACCGCGATCGCCGCACGCGGCCACTGAACAGTTGAAAAGTGAACAGTCTGAACTGAGATGTGCTTCTACTGTGATTCTTCAAGTCAGAACCATGTACTTTGGTGATTATTTTTATGCTAGTCACAGTTTTTCTATTTCATTATGTTTTTTCTTTCCATTTTAGACAAGTTCATTCTGAGTGGTGCAGCTGTGTTTTCCTGAGAGAGAACAAGAAAAGACATCCATGGCTGAGTCAGGAGAAAACAGGGACCACAGGGCACATGGCAGTGAGAGTCACAGTGGAAATGAACACGGCCCAAGGGACAGTCACAACCTCGGGGGAAGAGAGCCAGCCACTTTTTCTTTTTAATCCTTACCTGAAGACATGCCTAGAGAGAGGAAGGGGGGGAGGGAGGGAGGGAGAGAGAGAGAGGGAGAGAGAGAGAGAGAGAGAGAAACATCGATCACCTGCCTTCTATATGCTCCCTCCCTGAGGGCCATCAAACCCACAACCCAGGTATGTGCCCTGACCGGGAATCAAACCAGCAACCCTTGATGCACGATGCAGGGACTGTGCGGACGACACTCAACCAACGGAGCCACTCTAGCAGCCGGGGCGAGAGAGGCAGTCACTTCTGAGAGGAGTACCTTTTCTCTCCCAGCAGAAGAATTGTCTGCTCCAGCCCTTCAGGGCTCGGTCCTTGGAGGGTTTTATGTTCTCGCTGCACCCACATGACCAATCTCCCCTATTGTAATCTGTGCCCCTTGTGAATCTCCAAGGCAGAGGATTCGTGGGCCTGAGAACTAAAGTGCCAGGGATACAGGGCTGCAGAAGCATCTCTGTTCGCCTGAACTGGTACATAAATCCCAGAGGAACTGAGCTGAGTCAGTGGTATAATAATTACAGCCACCATTTATTGATGAATTACTATTAGCCTTGTCCTGTGCCAAGTACTTTATACATACTGGCTCCTTCACTCCACACAATGACCCTGTGGTAAAGGCACTGCTACCCAATGTAACAGATCCAGCACAGAATGAAACTAGTGGAGGTCCAACTTAGAAGCAAACAAAATAATCCCTACTTTATGTAGTCTCAGACGTGTTAAAGAGGGTTCCCTGTTCAAAAACATACTTCTGGCCCAGCCGGGTGTGGCTCAGTGGTTGAGCATTGACCTAGGATCCAGGGGATCGGGGTTCGATTCCCTGTCAGGGCGCATGCCCGAGTTGCGGGCTGCAGCCGATCAATGACTCTCTCATCGTTGATGTTTCTCTCTCTCTCCCTCTCCCTTCCTCTCTCTGAAATCAATAAAGATATATTTAGAAAAAAAAAATACTTCTGTCAAAGGCCAGGTAAAACCTGAAATTCCATAATATCCAGTAAATCCTTCAAGCTATATAGTTCTGTGAAAATGCTGAAAATGCTAGGAGAGGTCACTTGTCAGTCATTTATATCACGGCATAAATGAAGTGAGCCAACCATACCCTGAGGTGGGCTTTTATATAGAGGAATATAGAATATACAAAAGATAACTAGGTATTAGCAATATACTCGGATACACAAAGACTCTTTCACATGTATCACCCCATATGGTCCTAACTCTTAGACTGGGCAGGAAGTAATAAGGTAAAAAGATGAAACTGAAGAACAAAAGGCAAACTTTCCCATTTCTCAATGTTACCCGTAGTTCCCCACCCACCTCTCCCAGCCTGTTCCCTGCCGCTCGCCTCTCTGTCCCTAACCCTCCTGCTCGTCTATCCTGCCTCCTGTATGTATGATTTTCTTTTCTTCTTCATTCTCAAAGCCGCCGTCCACCTCCATGTTTCATTGCTCCATGACCCCCACTCCGTACCTGCATGTTAGTCCCAGGAAAGGTAAATACCCTGTAAAAACCTTCCTAACAATTATTCCCTACCTGAAAGATGTAGGATTTTTAAATGAATCACAACTACAGATTCTTTTAAAAAAAATATTTGTAAGCAACAGTAAATCAAACATTTTAGAATGAGAAATCTATTATTACTAAAACAACTTCATTAAAAATCTAGCACTTTAAACTTATTTTCTGCCATACAGAAAATGTGGGTAAGATATCAATAAAAGCCAAATTTGAACAATAAAACTAATCAAAATTCCAGGATTTACTATTCAGACAATATATAAGGTTTCACAGACACTGAATCATTTGCAATCAGCAGCCAGCATGCAGCACATCTGTGGCTTTCTTCCCCAGCCTAAGACAAACTTTACTTATTTTTCATGAACTTGATTAACACAAATCACAATTTTTAGGAGGCTTTCCTTTTGCTATAATTATCAAAGTCCTTGTTGACTAATAAATATGCTAGAGTTCGAACTATAGCTTAGTGGGTTCAAATAAAATCTTAACTTGAAGTGATCGCTGATGTTTTTCTTTTAAATAAGTCTTGAACAAAGTAATAGAAATCTATGCATTAAAATCTGTGTGTCAATATTATGAAGTTGCTACTTTATAAAAAAAAATCATGACTCGGGACTATATAAGCAGAAATACTAATTCTAGGCTACTCTAAATTTTGTCAGGTCTTTGTATATTATCCTACCTACCTCAAGAGGGGAAATCTTCATTCTAAATTTATTGAACACTAATTTCGTGAATACTTACTATGAGCCACATTTTATGCTGAATGCTAGGAATGACATAGAAAGGACTGACCAACTGAGTTAAAGAATTTAAAGCAGCCCTGGACGGGTGGCTCAGTTGGCTGGAGCGTCATCCGTACACCACAAGGTAATGCGTTTGATTCCTGGTCGGGGCAAGTATGGGAGGCAGCCGAGCAATGCTTCTCTCTCACGTCGATGCTTCTTTCTCTCTCCTTTTCTCTCCCTCCCTCTTTCTCTCCTCCTCCTCTCTCTCTCTCTGACATCAATAAAAACATGTCCTCAGGTGAGGATTTAAAAAAAGAATTAAAACCAATAGCCCAAGAGTACAGTATTGAATACTTACTAGGTGCTAGTCACTGTTGTAAGAACTTTAAATATTTTATCTCATTTTACCCTTATGAGGTTTGAACAGATGAGAAAACTAGCACAGAGAGTCAAAGTAATTTTCCCAAAATCACATAAAATGTGGTCAGCAGAACCCAATTTGAACCTATGACCCCAGATTTAAAAAAAAAAAAAAAAAAAGGAGGAGGAAAGGGAGATAAAGGAAAAAGTGTTTTATGTAAGATGATCTAAAGTAAAACCCAAGAAAGCTATGAGTGCTCCCAGCACACCCTCTAAAAAGGAACCTTAAAATGGGATGCCAACAACAATTTTGGTTTATCAGTGGCTAGAGGTCAGGAGAAAGAGTTTAAACCATTTATAAACAGTAGAGTACCTTGAAGAACACCGGCTCTGGAGAGAGCACCTCCAAAGAAGCTGTTGAACATCTGCTCCCAGAACGTGCTCTTGAATTTGAGGCTGGTTTTGAAATTCCATCCAAGTTCCCCTTTATAATATCCATTGATATCCTGAAACAAAAATTTTAAAGCAAGTTATGACGTGTATTAAAGTGTTTCATTGGTGTTAATATGCAATTCAGGGCCTTTGTTATAAGGATTATATTGCTACCAAAGTCACACTACCCTAATTTCATGACAAGATGTCTGTGGATCATTAAATCTTATGTCACCGTAGATGGAAAACATTCTGTAAAGGATGTTAGCTTCTGAAAGTGCTAAAAAAGAATGCAGAGGTGAATGCAATCTTGATGGCTTCCTGTGCCTCCAAGAAACATGTTCTGTGTCCTTGAGTTGAGAATACACTCGTGGAGCACCACACCTCTCAACCAAGACTTCATGCTTTGTCAGAATGACTGGCTAAAGCCTCTGCCTCCTGGTTTTGCCTTCCCTACTCCAGCCTTCTGCCCAGTCTTCCCTCTCAGCTCTGATTTCTCCTCTCCTCTTTGGTGCCACATTTTCATGGAGCACCTACCTCCAAGTCACTGCTCTTTTTCTATCAACCCTCCCCTTCTAAGACCCATGATGCTACTTCTGCCCTCTGATCAACAGAGAACAACACCTACTCTCTCTGCTAGGGGACAAACTTTCATTATCTAGCTATACATTGCCAATCTCTTTATTTTTTGTGTGACACCATCCCCAGGCTTCTTACCACTCTGGCTGTTCTAGTCCCAGTGCTGCTTTCTGAAGCAGGAAATATTAGGCAGGGTGGTTTAAACTAGTGGGAGAACTTGGGTATCATGAGCACATTTATCCTTCCAAACTATGCCGCTGATCAGGAATGGTCCAGATTTGTTCGGGAATGTGCAGATATCATACATGCTGAATAAAATGGAAGAAATAGGGAGAATTCCAGATTTTGCTTTCTCGATACTTAGCTTTATATGTGAATGGATATCTTCCAACAAATCCTATCCTAAATTCCTATAAATTATGAACTAAACCACTCCTCTCATAACAGAATGAAGAAAAGGCAATTGCATCTGTCTCAGCACATGTAACAATGTCCTTTTCTTACCCTACAAAATGACTCATCTTTCTCTGTTTTTTTAAACAGCACAGGCAGAGTTCAGGGAAGTTTTTGGACACAGGAGGAAGCACAAACATAAACCACCTGATGCTTCTCCAAGGCTCACAGAGGGATAACATGATTGGGCCTCCAACTATTCAGTGTGCCAAAGCTGATGCTTAAGGGACCAGCAGGTCAACAGTTTCCATCTCAGCAAATGAAAAAGGCATTGATCTCAACTTTATTCAACTCTGCAAAAGGGTCCTGACTCACTCAGGAAGGCACTGACATTATTATTGTGGATGACGGATCGCCCTGGCCCATCATGTCACAATCAAAAAGCATAAGGCACCAAAAGGCCAGATGTCTCATAAATGGCCTACGCAGCTTGTCAGGGAGACTTATTGCAGCTCACAGAAGGAGCAGTGAGTTGGAAGCATGTGCAGAGCCAGTAGAATACATGGCAGTAAACAGGCCCAGGGAATCGTCAGTGACAGAGATCAGCTAAAAGGCTCCAGAAATCTTTCAATTTGCTTTAGAAATAGGTCTATTCTATTATTTTTGCTCCTGAAAATAATAAATTAAACAAAATACAGTTCCGAGGGTGAGTAGGGGTGTAAATGACAATCTTTTAATTTGGCCATACAGAAAAAAGTATGGACAAAGGGCATTGAATTAGTGTCTTATTGACGTATTTGTGTGTTTAAGAAGAAACCTCAATAGCCGCATAAAAATGCCACAAGAAAAATGAAGCACTGTACAAAAAAGAAAGCAATCAAATGACAAAATTGGGGAGTAACTGGAACTGTCATATATTGGTTGTGAGAATGCAAAACGGGGCAGCCGTGTTACAGAGCTGCTTGGCATTTTCTTAAAAAGCTAAGCATACACTTACCATATGATTCCACAATCTCATTCCTAGATATTTACCCAAGAAATAAAAACATATATTCACACAAAAACCTGCACATGAAATGTTTATAGCAGCTTCATCAACAATTGCCAAAAAACTGGAAACAAACCGAATGTCCCTCAACTACGGAATAAGCAAACTGTGGTACATCCATACAAAGGAATACTACTCAGCAGTACAAGGGGACAAACAACTGATACAAAACACGGAAGAATCTCAGCTGCACTATACTAAATTGAAAGAAACCAGGTTCAAAAGACTCCACAGTGTTTGCCCAATTGTAGGACATTCTGAAATACACAAAACTATAGGAGAAATGGTTGCCAGGGCTGAGGGCAGGGAGGGGTTAACTACAAAAGGGTAGTAGGGGATTTGGGGGAAATTGTTCTGTGTCTTGGTTGTTGTGGCAATTATGTTTGTCAAAGCTCACTGAACTGCACTGCACATTAAAAGGGTGGATTTTACCATGTAGAAAGCATACCTCAATTTTAAGTTAACCTCTTTTACAAGTCTTTGTCTTGTTATATTTATACATCCAGAAGATAAATGAGAATTGCTTAAAGAACATTTGCATTTCAAATTCTGGTAGTCTGCGAAAGTGTTCTCCAAAAACACCTTTCCAAATCACACTACTACCGACAAGGTGCGATGAGATGGAAGTCTGGTTCCCCACACTGAACTGGGTCGATCTGGTTAACAGCAAAGCTTTGTTCATCTTTGTCAGCCCGGTGTGAAAAAGCACCTGGAGATGCACTTACATCGCTTTCATTACGAGAGACGTGGAGCCTCTAGTTAAATGTTTGCTGGCCACCTTGTATTTTCATTTTTGTCGTTGAAATGCCTATTTGCATCTTTTGCCACTTACGGTCTATTTTAAAAAGCCAGTGATTGATTTTCAATATAAACTCGAGGATGTTGGTGAGACTCCAGGCCCCTCCACCCGCACCGGGACCGTCCCGCCCCCCACTGGCCCTGCCCTGCTCCGCTCCGCGCCTAACAGCCCGCCTCTGGGCGAGGCAGCCTGCAGCACGCCGCTCCGCCCCCTCATTGGCTTGTCGCTCTCTCATTGGCTTGTCGTCGCTCACTCATTGGCTTGTCGCTCACTCATTGGCTAGTCGCGGGTACCGAGCCGGCTCTTACCAGTGCGGCTCCTCACCTGCCGGGAGGAACCTCCAGGAACTAGCCGCCAGTCGTCAGAGCTTTGAGGGCTCAGAAGCGCACCGCTGACGCTCGCACCGTCACCCACTGTCCCCCAAAGAGGAGGGGGTCTTTCCTGCCACGAGAGCTACCTACTCTGCAGGGGAAAGGAGCAGCGGGGCCAAAGCTCCCCGGCTCCTGAGAACGCTGTTCCCCTGGCAACCAGAGTCGCGACGCCTCCAGTCTCGCGATAAGAAAAAAGCGCTGCCCCGCCCAGAACTGCGGCGCGGGCGGGGCAGCGGGGAGCGGGGGGAGCCCGGAGCCGGGGCGGGCCGGCGGGCTCCTCCGGGCTCCCCGAGGACGGTGTGGGTGGGGAGGAGTTTGTTCGTGTTTGGGGTGACCTCGGATCCAGGATGTCTGGATGCTTGTGGGGCTCTGGCCCTCACTGTCATATGGTGCCCGCCCCGCAGGTCCACTACCCTCCTGAGGCTCAGCGTGCTCCTCTGTAAAATGGGGATGATAATTCCTTCCCCACAAGACGGTTGTGCAGCTCAAAAAGATCATGTATGTGACGTTCTTGGTAAACTTTGGATGTCATGTAAATTAAAAATAGTAATTGCACAAATTGCGCTACAGCCCCAAAAGGGTAATAATAGCTCTTCGTGGTTCCTGTCATTCTCGGAGCATGAAGGCTCTGGCTAAGTCCACAAACTGATTTCCTGCATCCCCGGTACCATGAAATATCTGCTTTTTTTCCAGTCTAAACAGCACTTTACAGTTCACAGGGCATTTTCACATACTTGGCCCCTTTATCGTCGTTGGTTAAGGTAGGTAGGAGGTGGGTTCTTTACGGGTTTTTCAGCAGAGCAGATAGACAAAGGTTAAGTGAGTTACTCAAAAAAAAAAAACAACTAAAATCTAGGGCAGTGCCGTCCATATGCAGCTAAATCCTGCATTTCTACCCCCAGCCCAGACTTCTCCCTTGAACTCCACAGTCTTGTATCTGACTGGGCCGTGTCCGCCTAGACAGCTCCACTGAGGTGTAAGAAGCATCTCAGACTGCACATGTCAAAAAGCAACCTTCTCACCCTGGCTGGTTCGCTCAGTGGTTAGAGCATCCGGCCCCGAGAATGAAGGGTCCCGGGTTCAATTCCAGCCAAGGGCATGTACCTCGGTTGCAGGCTTGATCCCAGCCCCCCGTGGGGGGGACCAATCGATGTGTGTCTCTCACATTGATGTTTCTTTCTCTCCCCCTTCCACTCTCTCTGAAAAGCAATGGAAAAAATATCCTCCCGTGAGGATTAAAAAAACAAAAACACCTTCTCCACAGTCTCCTCCACCACCACGACCCTCTTAATCCATCTCAGTAAAGTAACTCCATCCTGCCAGGCTCAGACCAAAAACCTTGAAATCCTCCTCGGTTCCTCTTCCTCTCACATTCTACGATCAGTTTCTCAATCCTGTCAGCTCTACACTCAATAAATATCCAAAATCCAACCACTTCTCACTGCCTTCAGTGCTTCCATTGAGGTGCATCCTGTCGCTCTCTCATCTGGATGTTTGCAGTAACCGTTTCACTGTGGCCTCCCTTGCCCCTACTGTTTTCTAACAGCAGCCTGAATGATGCTTTTAAGACCTAGGTCAAACCATGTCACTCTCTGCTCAGGACTCTCCATGGCTCCCCGTTTCTCACAGTCCTGACAATGCCCACAAGTCCTAAATGACCAGGCCCTCCATTTTCTCTCAGACCTCCAGCCCTACCATCCTTTCCTCGTGCACTTTGGTTTAGCCTCACTGTCCTCCTTGTTAGTGTTTCTACACAGGAATTTCTTCCCAGCGTTTCTCAGGAAATTTATGGTTTTCCAAATTTAAAAAAAAAAAAAAAAAATCAGCTGAGAAATCAGGAAAACTGGAGAAAGTATTCTAATTCTCCTATGAGAATGAAACCTTAGCAATCACTATAGAGATGTTGCTGAAGGAATCCTCTCACTGATGTCAAGTTGAAAGCAAGAGCAGGAAACGCTGATGCTCTGAGTCAGAAGTTGAGGTGAACGTTCCAGATTCTGGGGGACAGGAGCACCTGGGAGAGGATGTGGTCGCAATCTGATCTTGCTTGGAGCTGGTGTCATGTTATAAGTATGTGCTCCTGGCCCTGTCTGTTGCTAACAGGGAGTCATTCTTACAAATAATTTAAATGTTAATAAGTTAATACTACTTGTGTACTTTATACAAATTCTGTGAGTGGTGTTTCAAGAAATACGTTTTGATTCAAAATAAGTCCTTAAATGGCAATTTCCAACTCATAATTCCGTGAAGTGCTGTTAACCTTGCTTGGAGATTTGTATGTTCCATTATTCCAGTGGCACCCAATGATGTTCCCTGTGTTCTCCAGTGTTTGAATATTTGCTATAAGTGACAATTCTTGTAAACACTTCTAATTTAAGAGTTCTCACTTTTTAAACAAATGCTTCAGATAGTCATAACAGGTAAAGAATACAAAGGTGGTTAGAAGTATTTTAGAATAAGATTTTGAGAACTCCTGGCAGTTTTGATTCTTTAATATCTGTTGGGAATTTGGAAACACTACTCCTTGCTGTTCCTACAGTACAACTAACCACCCCCAACACACACACACACACACACACACACACACACACACACACACACACACACAGGCCTGCTACTACTCTGCTTGGAATACAGCTCCCCAGCTAACCACGTGGCTCACTTTTTCTCTTCGCTCAGATGGCTTTTTCAGGCAGGCCTTTCCTGACCACCCTATAAAAAATAATCCCTCCCTATCTCCACACTCCCTACCCTCTGTGCCCTTGACTCTGCTTTATTTTTTTTATAAGGAGGAGAGATACCATTGTTTGGATTCTGATACTAAATAGCTGGGTGGCCCAGGCCTCAAACAGGCTCCCAGGTCATGCCAATGTTTCTGGTCCACGGACCAGATAATCTCCAAATGCCCGCACAGTTCCAATATTCTATGAATAAAGGCCGTTCTTTCCATTGTTATTTTTGACATCTAGTGATACTCATTAAGAAAATAACGCATTTCAGATTTAGAGGGGATGTGGAAGGAAAGAAACAGCTAACTAAAATCAGGGCTATGATCAATGCCCATGATTAATTCGTGTCTTTATTTTTTAAATTGTTGCTTTTAAAATATTTGCAACATAAGATAAAGCAAGTGAGAAGAAAATTCAGGTTCAATAAAAACTTTGTCTCTTCACTGTAATCTTTCCAGACTAAGTCCCCACTGATTACATTTTGCATAAAACTCATCTCCTCCTGGATTGTTTTCTGTCATTCTCACTTTGTTTATTTACCTCCTGCTGCTTCCATTTCGCAAACTGCTGAGAAGCCGTATGTGCCTTGAGGGCAAACTTTAATAAACTGCATTTGTTGTGTTTTAGTGCATAATAAATTGTGTCTTTGTTTTTAATTTAGTGAAATACTTCTGTGTCAGCTACTGCAAGTGACACCCTCAAAACAAATCACATTCAGATATAAGTCAGAGAGCACCATATGTTTCTACGCTATTCTCTGAAATATTGTGTTCAAAAACCCCAAACATATTCTAGGAGGTATTGTGTCTTCCAAGAAAATTCATAAAGATTTCTTCTAGAGTCAAGATATTTTAAGCTAAAATTCCCCTGGTCTCATTCCAGGTTGGGGACATATGGCAGTGCTGGTTTCAGAGCTGGTTTTCGTTTTTGTTTTCAATCTCATTCTATTCTTGACATTCTCCTTCTGAGTGGAGTCAGATTTTGAATGACTGAGAGAGAGCCCACATTGTATTCCATCTGGGCTGCAACTCTCATTCCAGTCTTGTTGCCCCAATTTCTTTTTTCTCACCATAAGCTTCAGCCAAACACAGCAACACACTAGAAGAGGAACCTCATTAAGCCTCATATAATCTAGAAACTGGATTAGTCATTTCTTCTGAGGGGCAGTTAAAAGTGTGAGCCACTGGGCAGTTTCTACCTCCTGTGAGTCTATGGCTCAGGGTTTTTAAAAAACAACATTTACTAAGTGTTTAGGACACGCTTTAGATGCGTTATTTCACTTCATAACATCCTATGAGTCGGCACTATTATTATCCAGATTTATAGTTGAGAAGCAGAGCACGGAGGGGGTAAGTAATTTTTTCGAAGTCACTCAGAAACGAACTCTGGGATTCCAACCCAAATTCTGAAGATTCCTCTCTTCACCTCCTCACTGGACTGAATTCAAGAAAAGAGGTTCTTTGCCTCCACTAGATGGTGCTGACTGTCCTCTGTTAAAGACAAACTACAGCAGCTCTTTCAGAAACTCACTTTGCTTGGATTTTAGGTGTGATTCAAGAAACCGCTGAACTGAAATCTGCTGTATGTTTGAACTCTGCTTGGGTACATCTTTAAATAGCTATCCAAATAGGGAAAGTGAAAATTAGATCTCAAAAAAACAATGGATTTTTAAAATATCTTGGTACATATAAATATCTAATTGGTGACTTTGAGAGAATGAAGCCCTCACACAGACTTAAAAAGAAGTCCATGTCTTATTTCATTTACCCTTTTATCCCTATTGCACTCCCTCCCGCACCTGCCAATCCAGCTGGGCCACAATACCATCCATGTAGCCAAGACTCATGAACAGGGAAGTAAAGAAAGCCTTAAAGAGCAAAACTTAGGTTCTCGCCCTGGCTGGCGTGATTCGGTGGTTAGAGCGTCGGCCCTCAGACCAAAGGGTCTCAGGTTTGATTCCTGGTCAAGGGCACGTACCAGAGTTGCAGGTTCGATCCCCAGCCCTGGTAGGGTGTGTACAGGAGGCAACCAATTGATGTGTCTCTCTCACATCGATGTCTCTCTCT
Organism: Miniopterus schreibersii; assembly: GCF_964146895.1. Lineage (NCBI taxonomy): Eukaryota > Metazoa > Chordata > Mammalia > Chiroptera > Miniopteridae > Miniopterus > Miniopterus schreibersii. The sequence continues at coordinate 142,316,754 of NC_138101.1, forward strand.
TTCTCTCTCTCTCTCTCTTCGTCCTTCGCTCGAATTCTCTCTAAAAATCAATGGAAAAAATAGCCTCAGATGAAGATTAACAACAAAAAAACAAATAAAAGTCAAGTTCTGGAACAGGCAATCCTATCTTTATTTAAAAATGCACTTTAAGTTTAGTACGTGCTTAGTACTTAAAAAACTATGAAATAAATCTGCTAAAAATCGGCTGTCAGATTTTGTTGTTCATAAGGATCATTTCCGGTGCTATTTGAAATGTTGATATTAGTCTCTGTTCCCTGATTTAGTAGGTCTGGGGCAACACAGGGCCCCTGGGCAGAGACAGCCAGTGCTTCCTTTGTAAACAGTAAGCTAGAAACTGAAAGACGGTCTCCTTCCCATTTGTTTGATCCTGAACCCCTTCTTCTTCCTGTCTGTTGTGGAGAGCTGCAAAGCATCAAGTGCTAGTCGGAGGGTGTCCCCGTTTTAAAAATCGGGGGGGGAAGCTCGCTACTTCTCAATATTCATTAGTCCAAACACATGATACCTTTTGAATTTTGTCAGTGAAATTTAGTCCATGCATTGTCATGTGACCTTGTTTAACTTGTTCACTTGATATGAATATCAGTGTGGAAAAAACAGAACTGTGCCAGGTGACTGTGGAGATACATAAAAATCAACACACACGCACACTACATAAAAATCAACACACACACATATACACACACATGCACACACATGCACACACATACACAGACGCACGCAGGGCAGCTATATGTTTATGGCCCAGAAAGTTGTCAAAGGCTTGTTTTTTAAAAGATAGTTGAAGTAAATAAAATAAATATACCTTCTAAAATCCAGAGGTTTTTGTTATTGGTGGTGGGTGTGTTATTTTGTTTTGTTTGTCATTTCAGCTCAGTCCTCAAGAGATCAGCTCTGCCAAGTGAGTCATTTTTTTTACCAGAAAGGGAGAAATCTTTCTCCTCTTTTCTCAGATAATTCCCTCACAGTAACAGATTGGTCAACTCTCTCGTTATATTGCTGGCTCCATAGTTCAGTTGCCTGCAGCAATTCTGCACCTGTAAAGAATTAAAGAGTTTCCAGAAGCTTCCCGAGGCTAGCTGCAGTTTCCATTGCTGATGCCAGTCGAGATTATGGTGTTCTGTTTTGGTATTTTGCCCCTGCCAAAGAGATGGACCAGACACTGCTGTGGATAATGGCTGAAGAGAAATTTAGTAATTTCACTGCAACAATTGATCTTAGGGCTGAAAGCCGCAGTTTCTGAACACTGTCCATGCATTGAGTGTCATGCTTCATGCTTCAATCTACTGGTGAGCTTGTCTTTGATTCCAAACCATAACTTCTGTATCAAGCCTAGGTCTCTGATCCTATAGGGGGTTTTTTGTTTGTTTGTTGCTTTAAATTGGTCTCCAGATCTATGCACTAAAATGCATTTTTTAGTATATAAATTACATAAACCTTGATTATTAGGTGAACCTTTATATTTTAACACAGAGTAAAAGATGTTAAAAGCAATTCGCATAGCATATTAGAAATGGGTTCAGCCCAGATGGTGTGGCTCAGTTGGTTGAGAGTCATCCCATGCACCAAGCGGCCACTGGTTCTATTCCTAGTCAGGGCACTTGCTGGGTTGTGGGCTCGATGCCCAGTAGGGGGTGTGCAGAAAGCAGCCAACCAATGTTTCTCAACACTGATGTTTCTCTCTCTCCCTTCCTCTCTCTGAAATCAATAAACACATTTGAAAGAAAGAAAGAAAGAGAGAGAGAGAGAGAGGGAGGGAGGGAGGGAGGGAGGGAGGGAGGGAGGAAGGAAGGAAGGAAGGAAGGAAGGAAGGAAGGAAGGAAGGAAGGAAGGAAGGAAGGAAGGAAGGAAGGAAGGAAGAGATTCAAGCCAAATTAAGGGTCTTAAGCAGCAATGTAGAAAAATTATTTTTTCCAGAGTTAACATGACAGAGATAAAGAAGAACTGGGTCAACAGCCACAGGGGGTTGTTCGGTCAGTGGTCAGGCTGCCATCCTGGCAAGCTTAGCATCTTGCTTCTTACTTATCTTTTTTCTTATTTCAAATTCAAAGTAATGTTCCCATCTGAACATACATGTTTATTAGACTAGGAACTAATCATCATTTTGATGGCTACTGGCTTTATCTAAATCTTTTTCTCATTTGATTATCCAAACTCCTTATTTAACAGAGGCTGATTTATTTCCTCTTCATTTTATCCTAACAGACAAACTAAAATTAATATTCTAATTTGGCTCAAAATTTGTTATGTAACTCATACATTGACACCCACACACAAAATCATTTTAATTAATTTATTAAATTTAAATGCATTCCTGGCTTCTCATCTGGTCTCTGCTAAGAGCTGGCCTGGGCCTGGTGTCTTCACCTTTCTCAGTCTGTCTCTTTATCTAGTAAAATAAGGGACTGGCTAAAGGTTTCTATGCTTACTTTCAGCTGAGACTCTGTGATAATCTGATTTAAGCAGGCAGGGCTCTCTTAGGAAACAACCTGCTCATGTGTCCCACCTTAAACTACAGCAATATTCATACCAGCGTGAAAGCACCTGCTCAATGGGCTGGGCAGCAAGAATTGCCTGTTTAGAAACATCAGGGTAATGGTAACAGCCATCTGCCTTGTCCTCTGCAATCTACGAACAAAAAATTAAACAAAGCAAAACCACAATAGGTGTGCCCTACTTTTATAGCATGAAGCAATAGAATGAATTGAAAGTTGGTTTAGGTGTTGTGAGATTTGGGTTTGTAGCCCCCTCTATTGTCGGTTCTAGGACAAACCTCTCCATTTACCAGCCCATCTATTAAATAATGGGAAGATAACTCCAAAGCACTCTTCTTACTTTGTAGAGAAATTAAAATGTTCTTGAGATTCCAGATTGAATGTTTCTCTGCAATGGTTAATAAAATGAGGACTTTTGTTTCAAATAAAACAGGCTTCCAATCTATGCTGGAAAATGGGGAAAAAGTGAATTATCAGGTTCAAGTCACATCTGTCATCCATTAAATGCTCATTTACCTTGTACGTTTTGCTACAGATGACTTGGTGTTTTTGTGAAAATTGCCAACTATTTTTTGTTATGAATCTAAAGAACACTACCTTGGCCCAAATTTAGGGGAATTTACTACCCAGTTGGCAAACTTGCATTCGTGCATTGATTTGTCTACCTTGTATTGGACGTGTGCTCTGAGTCAAATCCCCTAGTAAGCTATTTCTGGACAAGTGAGCTTTTCCTTCTATTTTCGTGCCTAGTTGCCCAGAGATCCTGCCAGGGGCTGAAGCTAGATGTTCACACGAATCCCCTCAGCTTCTTACCTCCACTTATTTTAGACAGAAAGTGTCAGGTGTAAGGGGAGTTTCTGAGTGCTAACTATGTCATAGTTGCCTATCTATTCACAGTAACTAGCAGGAAGAAAACTGAAGGCCTTAGTTAGGGAAATAATTTTTTTATCTTCACAATCTACGATCTACTGAATTATTTCAATTTCATCACGAAAAAGGACATTTAAAAGCACTGGTTTCTGCTCCTCACATCTTGTTTATGGATTAAGCATTTTTTAAAACCGTGAATTCTGGTCCAAGGTCTTGGTGGGGGGGATCACTTACTCTCTCCTGGGTCTCGATTTCTTCCTCTTAAATTACAGAGGTGGTGTTACAACTAGGCTAAAGCCCTCCAAATTCCCAGGGCTGTAACTATATGAAGTAAATAGGCATTTTATGGAGAAAGAATTTCCTGGATTTAAAGAAAAACCATGCTATCCATCAAACATTATCACTGAGGGAGACGCACACTCTCAAACAGTTTCCGCTTCCCGTCAGCCCTTCCCGTCAGCACTCGGTCATTCTGCTCCCTGTGTCTTGTGAGGTTTTTTCTCCCCTCAGCTGTCCAGAGGGCAGGGACCACACCTTGGACACCTTATACTCCATTATAATTGGGTGTATTAAATGCAACAATATTTACTGTTATGAATGAATAAACCTTGTTAATAGCTCAGACATTTGCAGGGGAGAGTATCAAGGGACCCGAGGGAGCACGGGCAACTGATGAAAGTGATTGATTGGATGGCCAAGGCGCTTACATGAAACTAAGGGTAAACTCGGTGCAGAATTAAGAAGCAGCACATGAGGCAGAAGGTGGTGCCGGTGAGTACTCGGCGCGGGGATCTCAATCTTGGCATTCCCTTAAGCGTTTTTTAACATTTGCTCTGAACTGACCGCCTTTACAGCAAAACGGGACATTATGAAGCAGAAGGAAATTTGGGAAATAGCATCGAGAAAAACAGCTGCCAGGCATTAAGGATTTTAATTCATTCGCCAGTACAGTTTAATAATATGTGCCAAGTGGGCATTCAAAAATAGTCATAATGACGATAGATGATAATGATCATCAGTGCTTTGGAGGATGCGGTGGGAGAATTGGGCTTTAACGCCTTCTGTACTGTTTTTAGCCCTGCCTCTAACTTGTTTCATCTCAGTGCTAATGATGTGGCCATCTGTGCTTCCAGTTTCCCCAGCTGCAAAACAGAGATCTTATCATTTCCTACAGAAAATCCGTGGGCTGTGTTTTAATATCCTCCAGCGAAACATCGTATATAAATACAAAGCAGACAATGAGAAGCCAAATGCTACCAAGGGAATAAACTTTAAGTTGGAGTATTATAAATTAAAATTATGATCTTCTAAATAATATTCTGATGACTTGAAGTAGTTAATGCAAATGTACTTATATTGCATTCGCGTTCTTTGCTTTTTTTTTGCATTCACTTTAGATATGTTTTAAGTAGATGGAAACTTAAATAATAAATAAATGAATTCCAGAATATTTTAATTCATTAAACTCAATGTTTTATACATATTTATCTAAAATGTTATATGAATTCTAAACGACTTTCTGAAGCAAACTAGCATTATTTAAACTCATAAAAAGTAGCAATAATTCTTAAAAATGCTTTAATATACAAAAAAGGGAAGAAGAAATCTTTCTTCTTAGTTATTGAGAGATTATGAAGGAAAAAACAGAATTCAAAACAACCTATAATTGCCTAGCTCATACAGCCAAACCAAAGGAATTATCTGATTAGTTGACATCATTTGAGCATATCAGCAAAAAGCCACTGGTTACTCTGACCCTGAAAGCCTAAATTGCCTTGCTTTCTAAATTCCCTGTAGTTAGGCATGTGTTTCTTGTTTTTCCTCTTGTTTAGTCTAATAGTGCATTGCAAAATTCAGAAGCTTTTTAAAGATAATTTATATTTTTTTCTATACATGTAGATTGTCTTAAAATAGACCAAAGAGGCTTAAAATATCTAAACAAAAACAGTCCCAGAGACAAGGACCTGCAACAATTTTAGCTGTCTCTTTTGGCATTCACACATCTCCACATTCTAATTAATATGTGTATTCTACTCTTTTGAGTATTACCCATTTGGGATATAATTTGATTGCGACCTGTCATGGTAGATGAGCATATTGCTCTTGTGCACAATCATTCCCTCAACTTCTCCTCCTCTACTTTCTTCCTCCCCTACAATTTCATTACAATTTTGATTAAATCAACATTCCATGCTTAGATTAATATACCCATGCAAATATTATCACCCCGCCCAAAATTATAATCTGTTATCAATTATCTTTTCTTTCTTACCTTTCACTTCTCCTGAAGTTAATAATAGCCTTATTGCTTCCTTCATTTAGTTCTCCTTGTACCCACTGCCAGCTCTTCCCACATCGCCCAAAGACTTTTCTGTACCAGGTCAAGTAATTTATCAGTTACATTCTTTTCAAGGAGACATCCCTCCTAAAGGAATTCCTATTCCCTTTTCTCTGAACCGCTTGCTTTTCAGGCCTGCATATCATCATGAGAGTCCCTTCCACTCTTATCTTAGGAGTTTCCTTGGCCTATATCCTAAATGGGTTCCCTGTTCTTTGGGCTTTCATATCATCTTCTTTTATGGTTTACAACCTCATTTTGTTGAAGCACAATATCCAGTAGCTTCGTCAGATTAAAAAGACAATATAAAAAGACAATATGGTGGGTGGGGAGAGATTAACCAAAGAATTTATATGCACATCTGCATAACCCAGGACACAGACAATAGTGTGGTGAAGGCCTGGGGGGTAGGGGGTAGAGGCGGGGTGGGGGTGGGGACAATGGGGAAAAAAGGGGACACCTGTAACACTGTTAAGGACAGAGATGTTGATTGTGCTATGTTGACAGTGATTGTTAGCTATAGTTATAAGAAATATTAATCATGTTCTGTTAACTGTGATTATTCTGTTCTAATTAGAAAAAACACTTTCTAACTTGGCTGGGAGTTGTACGCCACGGGGACATGGGAATTACCCTTGGAATGCAGTCCATTCTCCTTTTCCAAGAACTGCTCATCAACATGGGAAGATGAATGGCCTGTTCCTGAAACAATGGAATCCCTGAGGCGCCTGCCCTTTCCTACCCCCAGCCAGAGTTGCCTGTAATCTGGTCCTAGAGGCACCCACTTTTTGCAACTCCCCATTCCCCCAGCCCACATTGCTTGTAACCTGTTAGCATTATACCTTGCCTACTTCCCTATGCCTGTAATTCCTTCTTTCCCATGCAATCTTTGTCCTTCTACCCAATATAAGCAGCTGGAATATGGGGGAGGAGGGGGCGGCAGAGCAGATTTTTGTGGATGACCATTACTGCTCTCCCATATTGCGGTGATATTGGAATAAATGCTCATGTACGATTCAACCCTGTCTCTGCTTAATTGGCTCAAGTGGTGACAGGCAGCCCAGACCCATTGTTGTTTGGTTTCAATACTTTCAACAATAAAGATAAATTTTAAAATAATAAAAATAAAAAGACAATATAATGTCAAAGAAACACCAGCCTTCATACTTACATATGTCTCAAGTCACACTGCTCCAGAATGGTCTGTTGACCTCCACACCTGGTAAAGATGTCCTTCTAAAATCTCCCTTCACCATGACACTGAGATTCCCTTTGCCACTCTCCTGTGTTACATGCCCTGTATCCACTCCTTGAATTCCTCTAAATTTTTGGTTTAGAGAATATTCAATGGTAGCTTTTAGAAAGAATATATGAGAGGTAAATTTTTTGAGACTTGTATGTTTGAAAATATGTTTATTCTACCTTCACATTTGACTAATAGTTTGGCTGGGTATAGAATTCTAGATTGGAAATAATTTTCCTTCTGAAAGTTGAAAGCATTGTTCTATTACCTAATAGCTTCTAGTGTTGTTGAGAAGTTAAGGCCTTTCTGATTCCTCATTCTTAGTGTGTGACCTGTTTTTAATCTCTGAAAGATTGTAGAATCTTCTCTTTATCCCTGATGTTTTGAAATTTATGATGATATGGAACTATTTTCATCTATTTTGTTGATACTCAACGTTCCCTTTCAATATGAAAGCTTTCATTCTTCTGTCATTCTAGGACATTCGCTTTAATTATTTCATCAATGGTTTCCTCCTCTCCATTTTCTCTTCTCCCTCTTTGTGGAATTTTTATTATTTGGATATGAGGCCTCCTAGACTCATTCTCTAATTTTCTTTTGTCTTTTTTTCTCTCTCTGTCCTAAACAGGAGCACTTTCCTATGTGCTCTTCTTTGCATATAATACATTAGCTCTTCTGTCGGTGAGGGTACTTTCAGCAGAAAAGCACTAATATGGACATTTACCTCACATCACAAGAAGTTCACAGGCCGGGCATATGATGTAGCAGCTCAGTGATGTCATCAAGAACATGTCACCTTCTCTCTCTACTCTGCTCTCCTCTTGCCACCTCCATTCCAAGGCTGGTCCCCTTCATGAATGTTGTGATACACTGTAGGCTCTGAACTTAGTGGGGGTACTTAATCCATAGAAATGTCCTTTCTTGTTCCTTAACTATAGCCCAGGCATATCCTATCATTCTCTGGTCACTTTTAGATATGAAAAAGTCTGGTATAGTTCAATGCTTTGCTATGATTCCTAATAATGTTCTTCCTTTCTCCCAACCCAGGCTTGACTTGTAGCTCAAGGAACTGACCATGAGAAGAACAAGCATCGTTTCTCTCTGTACATCACTGTTTCCAGCACCCAGCACCAGCCATGTGCACACTGAGCCGCCTCACCGTGGTGCAGGGCTGCCAAAAGCTCCGAACTCCCAGAGATGAGATGGAGCAGCCGTTCCCCTCTCCAGTTGAATCAAACTTGTGCCTGAGCTCCTGATGTAATTTAGCACACCAAGTGATTAACTTACAGTTCCTTTTCCATGGATAGGGCCACTTTGACTTGTATATCTGTCTTTAATTACTCCACTTGCCTCTTACTTCACCAATATAGTAAATTATGCTCAGTCCTATTCACAATCTGCCTTATAGGTTTACAACAAAGTCGAACATTCTTTTTACATTCCCCACTTTTTTTAAAAAGTGAGAATCGTTTATTTAAAAAACATTCTAGCTTATACAGTTATTTTCTCTTCACGGATTCAAACAGTCCTTTGGCATTGTGTACTGCCTCATAATATCATCATTCTGAATATTAATTAATATTAGGGTGACTGGTGAAAACACCAGTTTAATATAATTTTCTGAAAAATATTCCAATTAAGCCCTCTAACCACTTTTTAAAAAAACAGTGTATACGCACTAATACTGATAGATCTTTACTTTGTACCAGACATCATGTTAAAACAGATCATCCCATTTAATCCTCACAATTGCCCCAGGAGGTATATTATTGTCTCACTTGGATTCCCCTGAAAACAGAACTTGAGACAAAGGCTTTATGTGGTAGAGTTTTGGTTTCGAGCTCAATCCCCAGTAAGGGGCATGCAGGAGGCAGCCAACAGATGTTTTTCTCTCATCCATGTTTCTATCTCTCCCTCTCCTTTCCTCTCTCTCTAAAATCAATAAAAACATTTTTTTTTTTTTTTAAAAAAAAGGATAATATTGAAATACCATTGTGGGCAACAGGGACTTAATTTTGCCGCTGAGATATGGACAAATGCCTCTCACAATTGCCTAGCAGGACAGGAAGCAGGGCCATTTACCCACTGGTTCCCATGCCCCACTAGTCAGGGGTTACCCAGGAGCGAGGGAGTTCTCACAGGGCAGAAAGCAAAGCAGCTAGGCCTTGACTGCTCTCAGGGAAGTGAGTGGATGCAGCCAGTAATGGCCCACTGAAGATATGGCTCAAATCAGAGGTAAAGTATGTGAACTGGGGCAAAAGACTTCTGACACTGATTATCTCACATTTATAGAGAGAAAACCAAGGTCTCAAAGATGGGCCATCTGGCCTCAGAACCCACGGTCCTAACCCTGTGCTATCGACCCCAGCACCTGCGGGAGGATGATGGCTGTGCTCCTCTCCCTGGAGAGGGAGCAGTCTTTCCACCAATTCAATCTGGAACACATGTTTGTGACATTCATTTAAACGCTGCATTTTCTCCTTCTGGAATTCATTTTTAAATTTGCAATACAAGAAAATGCTACATTTTCTGCATGTAGGTGCATCTGCATTTATGGGGGAAAATGAATACTTTTCATTTGAGATCATATAGGAAGACAGAAGTTCAGATAGTAACTGTCACTTGAGGGAACAGAAAAAACAAAAAACACACAGCTCATACAATCTTTTTTGAGTTCAGAAACTGCTTTTCAATTTTTTATTAAAATGTAATTCTTCAAAGAGTATAGAAATACACCTGGCAGTGACCTGTTAGAAGCCAGACATCTGCTTCAAACATACAGAAGAAATACCTACCAAATTCTGCCTCATCAGAATTTATTCAGTTGTACATACATATTATCAGAACAAACCAAAGTGGCCACATTTGAAGATTCTTCTAAAGTAGACACAATATTCTGACAGATTATGTTTCCCCTTGATGAAAGTCGTAACAGTGGTGAAGAATTTGAAAGATAAGCTTGAAGGGCCACATATTAACTATGAGGGCAAGGAGCTACGGATGGCATGCACACAGGGTCCAGGGGACAAGAGGCACCAGGGAAGGGAGTGGCAGTCCCGGTTTCTGCTGTGAGCACGCGCTTCCAGGAGACAAAACACACAGAGGAAGGCACTCCTTCTGCAGGGGAAGGGTCTTTGGGTTCACATTCAGGAATTATAAGACATCACACTCAGGAGAGGACAAGAAAAGGAGACTCCTTACACACAGACTAAGTTTCTTCTGAGGGACAAGGACCAGTATGGTTTGAGGAAGGGATACACAAGAATCACTGCCTTCAGGACGCGGTGAGAAGGCCCACTTCCCCTCAAGCTTGCTCAAGGCACTGGATGGGCTCCCTTACGCACTACTAACAAAAACAAAACGCCCTAGAGAGAAGGGCTGGCACTTGATTTGCACTCAGTAAGAGCAAAGTGTCATCTGTGGTTTGAATTCAGCCTGGTGAAATGCTCGAGTGGACTTGAATTGCCTGTGAGAGCCCCCCAGGTCTAATGAGGACACTGTCCTCCCTCTTCTATCCACTCTGGCTCCTGCTAAAACTTCACTGGGAAAGAGGCAGTAGAGCTCACCTGGGCTCCATGTTGCCTTGGCATTTTATGATTAATTATTTCTTCCTGTTCTGTTCCTCGTTTGTGTCCAAAATAAAGGGAGAAACCACAGTTGCACACAGATTGAAACTGAGACTGGCCAGCCTGTGACTGGAGTCTTCCTCAGAACAGAGCCATTTTTTTCAGCCTTTTCCCACTCTTTTGGACAGAATCACCTTTCCCAATCAAGTAGTTTTAGCTTGATGTTTCCAGGGGACCCAGTTTACATTAACTTTGCATTTTAAAATTACCTCTAAATTCCAAAAGTTTGCATGAGATAATTTTTTTCAATATACTTTACTCCAAATGACTGCTATGCAGCACATTTCAGGTGAGATCAAGTGGGAAGAGAAAAGATTACAGCGTGTGGACACGGTCTCTCTTCTCTACCTCTAAGCTTCTCTCTCATTTGTTGAAAAAAACACACACAAAAAACATAATTCAAGGGGCAAAGACATAGTAAAGAGCTTGCAGTGTTTTCCAACCAAAACTACAGACATGTCTTTCTGAGGCCTTAGTGGTGCCAGAGAAGGTCAGGACAATCAAGGGCAGAATATCTCCCTTACAGCCAGGCACATCTACTGCCTGTCTGTCCAATGGGGCAGAAGAGCCATTCCCTATCCATGTCCCAGTGAAAGGGACAACAGGCAATGGAAGAAGCTGAGAGACATGATCAGGCCTTCCAAAGAAAGGGCATCAAATGCCAAGTCCCTATCTTCCCTGAAGAAACAGAGGGGTATTAAACATTTTAAATATATTTGTCATATTTCAGTCGATAAATAGGCACACTGCTCCACCCATATCCTGGGCTTCCCTTGGAGTGGCCTCTCCCTGTGAGCTCATGAACGCTCTTCCCTCCGTGTATTCTCTGCTGGACTCAGAGAACTGAGGATCCCCAAGAAATACACATGGGATACCCACCCCAAGACCCGATCCACAGTGCCCAGCTTTTGTCTCCACAGAGAGGAACACAAATTTTACTAAGGATGTGGGTCTGTGAGATAAATATATAAAGTCCCTCAATAAAGAAGACATTGATTTTATATAGATTTCCCTCTCATTCTAAAGCATTTGGCCCAGATAGGAAGCCAACCGATCCTGGGTTGCAATAAGATCACACAAATCACAGGGCCACAGTGAAGGGCGGGCCAGAGTAGGGGAGCTCCCTGCTGCTTCCAAGGATTTTCAATCCTTGCTAGGAATCCACCTTTGGGAAAATGCTCACTTTATTGTTTCTGCTCATTTTCCGCTCTACCCTGCCTACCTTGGTTATCTTTGTCTGGATCAGCTCTTCTGGGGTGTTACCCAAGGGAGGAAGCAGCCTCTTTTTGCTATTTCGGGTCTCTGAGAGCCACTGGGGAGGCAACTCAAAAGGACCAAAACCAAATTGCAGGGAGTACTTGCCAGGGAATGTCTCAGGTTCCATAGGGGCTGCTGGTGCCACCTGGGATATAGAGTCCACTGTGCCTGGGGGTGACACAGGGTGTGCAAACTGTGGCCCCTGCTCTCCCTCCAGGCAGGTGCTAAGGATCTCCTTGGCCTGGAGGTCAGCAGAGCCAGTGTACTTGGCTTCACTCTCTTCTTCATCCTCTGTGGGCTTAAAGATCTGCTGCTGCCCGATGTGGAACATCTCCAGGAGCTGGCTTCCTGAGCGCACGCTGGGCTCCAGGCTGGCATCAGCCAGCCCACTCCCCGCACTCACCACGTTACGGCGACTGTACCGGTGGTGCAGCTGTACCAAGGTCCCTACCAAGCACTTGCGGACAGATTTGTTCACAGTAAGAAAGAGCACAGGGTTCGCCAGCAGAGAGACTTTAGGCAGCCAAATGGCAGTGAGCAGCAAGAAGATGGAAGTGTCAGGGACATTGAGCACAGTCTGGTAGACGACCAGCGTAGCGTAGGGCACGCTGCATAAGATGAAGACCATCACCATTGAGAGCAGGGTGGCGTGCAGCTCGGCCTCCCGCTGGGAGGCATAGGGGATGGAGATGGTGTTCTGTGGGGTCCGGAGCGCCGCGATGATGACCTTCTTCTTCTGGCTGGCACTCAGGGCCCGACGGATCAGTATCAAGAAGAGGAAGACCACAGCCACAGGCACAATGACCGTGGTGATGTTATAGACCAGAACGTACACCAGGTGGCCCAAGGAGTTGCTCCAAACTTCAGTGCAGGTGGACATGGCGTAGATGTCAGCCACATTGGTCACTGCAAACACTGGAATGCTGGCCACCACTGCATGGGCCCAGATGTACATCACCAGTTCACGGGACTTGGCATCAGAAATTTTTCTCTCCAGCGGATAGAGAACTGAGTAGTACCTGCAAAATGCACACACAAAATATATTTCACAGCAGAAGATAAGCTTTAAATTAGGGGAATCTATATAACTAAAAGTAGGAGAGATGGGAGAAAGGATCAAGTTTTTTTATTCTGCCTAAGAAAGGGAACCACTGGGGAACCACTGGGAAGAGACATTAAGTTTTGAGGACTTTGCTGTACAATTCATAACTAGCTTTATAATTATTGCCACCAAGATTAAATCCCAAAGAGTGCTCTCAATATAAAGGATGTGTCCACCTGCCGTAAAGACATCTATTTTTCAATGTAAGGGTAATTTATAAAAAATTTTACATAAGCCAAAAAAGATTTAAAGCAATTTTCAAAGCCACTAACAGAAAGAAATGTCTGCACACATTTCCAAAGCAGACTCATGCCACAGTATATGGATGGATATATTAACCTTATAAGCTGCTCAGGGCAGAACCCAATATGAAGGATGGACAAAGTCCCTCCATAAAACCAACTGACAAAAATTATGCCTGCTCAATAGCTATTGTTCCCACGATAATCACTTAGTAACCCTATGAGCAATTAATGGGTCTAAAATGCCTGCACAATAAAACCTTTTTCCTTCAAGTTTAACTTGATTATTCCATAATCACCTAATCAGAATTCCAAAAGTACAGCGGTACCTCGGTTTTCGAACGTCTCCGTTGATGAACATTTTGGTTTATGAATGCCATAAACCTGGAAGCAAATGCTTCAGTTTTCCAACACGCCTCGGAAGTCAAACATGCCACATGGTTTCTGCTGAGGGCAAGATCCTGAGGCCCAGCTGTCGGCTGTGGATCCCTCAGTTTTCAAACGTTTCAGAACTCGAACAGTTGTCCGGAACGGATTACACTCGAAAACCAAGGTACCACTGTAACTTGTTCCCACATCAGCAGTGGTTTGGCAGAACTGAGTCGTTCTTCAGACCCTAGAGCTACATCTATCTTGAAAGGGCTGCCACTAGCCACAGGAGATGTGGTGATTATCGGAGATTAGCTCTGCCCTCATCACTGCCGTCAGCTAATGCTGGAGTCGACCTTACAACCCTATTAACATTCATTCACTCATGGGGCCAGGTGAGCATGCATGCTTTCCTGTCACAAGGATTTCTGAGCACCACCTATGTGCCAGGCACTGAGTTACAAAGGAGAAAAGCCATAGAGGAATGTTTTTGACATTAATGGGGTGAAAGGCATGCAAACAAACAATTATAGGTGAGGAGATGACGGCTCTATTAGAGGTATGCACGAAGGAGGTAGGGAAAGGGAGCACCTGGGGAAATGTCAAGAGAAGGTGGCACTGTGGTGGAGTCTGGCAGGGGACAAGCTGAGGGAGAGTGCTCCAGCTGAGGGAGATACGATGCAAACACAACATGACCACGGATGACCAGAGATGCATGGAGACGATGGAATGTGTTCTAGACCTCTTTCTGGGAGGGGAAAAAAGGAAAAAAAATACGTAAGTTATGCATGCTCTCAATTTTATTTCTCTGAATACAGATAAAGGTTTCTAACCACAGCTCTATAAATCCAATGTGATGGCCTGCACCCACACATGAACACATGCCCAGGAGTCCACCGTCTCTGGTTCCTATTTGCTAATTGGCAGATAACAAACCCAGGCTTCCAGTCATTTTTGCTTCCATTATGTACTGGGGAAAAGATTGCAATGCAAGCACACAGGCTCATTATAAATAATTTTGTTAGTGTACGCCTCTAGAAAACAACGCAGGAAGTATAGGTGGCTCCCAGTTAACTTGCTGACTCAGTGCGATGAAACAAGTATCTGAGAAAGAAGTGAGAGAAAGAACTGTCTTTCCTTTACCTTCAGCACACCATACCTAAGCTTATGGGTAATGTGTATCTCTGAATAACAAAAAAGGAACCTACCAGCCTTATTTTTCTATAAAAGGACCTGTTTACCTTTTAAAAAAAATAATGGCAAACATACAGTAGCTTTTCTGATGGAAAGAAAATAAGGATTTCTTATTGTTAGCATGTTTTCCTCTCTAAGACCAAGGGCCCTGAAATAACCCACAGTATTAATTCCAGGTGTAACAGAAAAGTGTTCAAAATAATGTGTTCCCACTCTTGCTGAATCCTATTTTTAAAACACTTTCAGGATTCATAGCAGCTTTATTCACAATAGCCAAAAAATATAAACAACCTGACAATCAACTAATAAATGGATAAACAAAATGTGGTAGAGCCATACAATAGACTATTACTCAGCAATAAAAAAGAATGAAGAAAGTTGTTAGGAGAGTAGATGTCTCCTACTCCTAAGAGTTCTCATTACAAAGGAAAAAACTGTTCTTTTTTTAAATCTATATGAGATGATGGATGTTAACCAAACTTACTGTGGCAATCAGTTCACAACATATGTGATCCTTTACACTGTACACCTTAAACTCATAAGGGCTATATGCCAATTATATCTCAATAAAACTAGAAGAAAAAGGGAATGAAGTACTAATACATGCTACAACACGGAACCTTGAAAACATCATGCTGTGTAAAAGAAGCCAGACATAAAATATACATATTGTATGATTCCACTTACATGAAATGCCCTAAATAGCAAACACACAGAGACAGAAAGTAGATTAGTGGCTGCCTAGGTCTGGGGGTGGGAGTGGTGTGTAATGAGCATGAGGCTTCTTTTGAGGATGATGAATCTGTTCTAAAGTTCAATTACGGCGAGGGCTGCACAATTCTATAAAGATACTAAAATTCATTGACTTGTACACTGAAAATGGATGAATTTTGTGATACATAATTATATCTCAGTAAAAATGCTTTTAGCTCTGGCTGGTGCAGCTCAGTTGGTTAGACGTCATCTCGTGCACCGGGAGGTTGCCAGTTCAGTTCCTGGTGAAGGGCACATGCCAGGGTTGCGGGCTTGATCCCGGGTGGGGGGTGCCGGAGACAGCCAATGGATCGATGTGCTCTCACATCGGTGTTTCTCTTTCTCTCTCCCTCTCCCTTCCCCTCTCTCTAAGGAAAAAAATCAATAAACTATTCTTCAAAATAAAAGTTTTTAAAAGAACTTTCAGAAAAGTCCACAATGCGGTCTAAAGACATAATACCTCACTAAGCTGGTAGAACAAGGGGCAGCTTGAAGGACACCTGCTATAAACACAGAATGAGTTCAACACAAGATTCATTAGGGCTGCAATTACACCACCAGGATATAATTTGTAACTTGACTTTTCACTTTGACTTTTCACTGTTATATTCCAGTACTGTGCCATGGCTCTTTCCAGATAGTCAAAGCCCTCTTGTTGAGTATGGAAGAGACATGCAAAGTTACTGTAGAGCAATCATGACAAACTGGCATTGCATGCTGCACATTTAGTTTGCTGAAGGAATTTGAAGAGTCCACATAATATTTTTTGAATGCAAATTAACTGCAAACATTTAAAAATGATAGAATTCTACATTTCTAATTTCTCTTTTAAGAAAATAGAGTCCTGCCCACTAAATTTAGATAGCCACAAAGCAACTATTAGCTGCATCTGCTAAGTAAATGACCCCAATGAACATGACTGCAGACACACAACTCTAGCCTGGCCCATGTCACTTGGATTTGCCACCTGACTAGTCTGCCCCTGTGGATGGTGAGTTTCTAGTGAGGAAATTCCAAAGAGCTAGAGTGGCTCCCAGCAAGATCTGGTGGTAAGTGACTGCAGAAGGTATATCTAAGGAACAATGTGCCAATAAGAAGCAAAGCCTAGAGAAAGAGAGGTAAATATTCATGCAATCTATCCAAGCATAGGCCACAAATAATTCATTTAATTCTTCCTACTGCTGAGGAAACTGAGGCTCAGAAAGGTTAAGCCACTTTGCCCAAAGCCTCCCACCAAGAAAGCATGTAGGTAGAGTTCTGGCTCCAGAGTCCCCTCTCGTAAGCCAACTACTTCTCCTAGTATGCAGGGGCTTTGTGTGACTGTGTCCCTCTACGCGGATGACACTAGGCAGCCAATGAAATCAGGGTTCCAGGCCTGAGAGGCAGACATGACTCCAAAAATCAGTTCAACAATCCATACCCTCACAGGTCATTAAGGTATTAAGTATGTTTTGAATGGAAAAAAGTTTAAAAATTCCAAATTCACCTAAAATGTCGTTAAATTTATCATAAGGTATAAAGTCAGAAGAGCTCACGTTATCCCTTCAGCAACTTTTCCTCTCTGCAAATGTTGAAATCAAAAGTACTCATGGGC
The DNA here is from genome assembly GCF_964146895.1 of Miniopterus schreibersii. Classification (NCBI taxonomy): domain Eukaryota; kingdom Metazoa; phylum Chordata; class Mammalia; order Chiroptera; family Miniopteridae; genus Miniopterus; species Miniopterus schreibersii. The sequence goes on from NC_138101.1 coordinate 142,333,855, forward strand.
ACAAAATACTTTTCAACTCTTGCTTGCTTATTTAATTCTATTCTCTAAAATGTATTATTATCCCAACTATATTTGTGACATGCTAGCAACAAAGGAAAAAGGCAGGAAGCTGTTGATTACTGAGATCTTTACACTTTGATACATTTTATTAAATTAGGTATGATGGTAGTAGCTAAGATACAAGATTCATTTCCAAATGAACATCCTCCCAAAGAGGATGGGAAGAGAAAAAAACCATCACAATATAAGGCCTTGGAAGTAAATCCTCCAAAGGAATTCTGGTATCATCTGGCCAGGTCCAACTGGACTATCTGACCTTTTGTTAAATAACCACTGAATTATTCTCTTATTCTTCCAGCAATGTGTTCATCCTACATCAAAAAGCCCTAATTGCAGAGTTGTCAATCAAATGTGCCAATCTACTGCAAACTGCAACCCAAATACCACCAATTCCAACCAAGCTGAAGCTACCCCATGACCCAGTAGCTCTGCCCTAGTATCCTCATGATATGACCCCCAATGTTGCATCTTTTTCAGATGGCCCTATTTTCCGTAGCTGCTGTTAATCCACCTGTCTTGTGTGACGCATCTGCTCTGGCTATTCATTCTCTTTCTGTCGACCACAAGCTGACTAAGAAGTGGAATAATGACTATTTCCCATTTGCTTGGTGATACTAATATTTCAATATGCTTAAAAAAAAATTGAGCCTCTGGCTACCTGACCTTACCTGTCCAAGGCAATGGCAGGGAAGCTGAGGATAGTCACAGAGCAGAAGACTTTGTGCAAAAATTTGACGACCTTGCAGAAGAGCATGGTGTAGATCCACCAGCAGCAGTGAGGACTGGTGCTGAGGACGATGTCGAAGGGCACGCAGACCAGGCTGGCACAAATCCCCGAGCAGGCCAGGTTTTTAATGAACCTGTTGGTGACAGATTTGAACACGGTTGTGCGGCAAGTTGACCATAACACCATGAAGTTTCCTGGCCAGATATGCAAAATAAATAAATAAATAAAAATAAAAATAAATTTTAAATAAAAAGAAAGAAGACAAAAAAGGAAAGAAAATACAGGTTAAAAAAGACTGAAAATCACATTTTAGAGTTGATTTTAAAGGATTCAATGTAAATACTTACATATTATATTGTCAATTTATGGGGAATTATTAAATCACTTATGTGTATCTCAAAAAGTCTAGAACGATTTTTAGTAGGGAGTTCTGTTATTTAATTTAGGCATATTCTGTCATGTGGCCCTTCACAGCTCTTATAATTATTCATTTGTTTGATAGCATACGATGCTGATTCAGTCTCCTCTGAGTATAAACAATTTGCTAGGTATTACTTAATCTCAGTCTACTCTCACCAAGTTGGGAATGACTTCCACACCACCAAACTCTGCAACAGAAATAGGACGCAAGCCACACATAAAATTTTAAATTTTCTAGAAGCCACATTTTAAAAAAATGAAAAGCAGGTGAAATTTTAATAGTGTATTTTATTTAACCTAATATATCCCAAATATAATCATTTCAACATGTAATCACTACTTTAAAAAGTAGTAATGAATTATTTTTCATTCTTGTTTTTGTACTCAGTCTCTGAAATTTTGTGCCCATTTCTTCAATTGAAATTGAACCGACAGCTGCCATTGTATTAGTTTTAGGTGTACATGGTGTGTATTTTGTTTCACATGTATAGCACATTTCAATTTGCATGAGTCACATTTCAAGTGCTCAATAGCCACATGCAGCTGGTGGCTACTATTCAGGACTGCACTGTTCTAGGCCTTTAACACAAATGACAATTTGACTAGCTCTCTTTGAGCATTCTTCTCGCATGGCTTCTACCGATCTATAGTCTCCTGGTTTTCCTCCTACCTTCCCACCTCTCTGGTGTCCTGGCTAATCCTAGCCTTCTTTACCAGGCCCTTATCTATCCTCTCTCTGCAGCCTCTCCCTAGATTAACTACCCATTGGGGTGGCTCTCTATTGGAATGTTAATGACTCCCACATTCACATCCCAAACTAGGCCTCTCCTCTCAACTCCAAACTATTTCCAACTAAACGTCAGATTCCCCACCCCTCTCGATCTGTTCCGCCTCCCCTCGGTCCTCAAAAGCCTAGGTGATCTAGGTCTCACTTCTCCCTTCCCCTGGCTCACCGGGCACCAGCCACTCTGGTCTTTTTTCTTCTTTAAACAGAATCAAAGTTGATCCTATCTCAATGCCTTTGCACAAGTTTTTCATACTGAGTAGCATCCTCCTCATATGTCTGGTTCCTTTTCATCTAAGTCTTAATGTAATTCAGTCTTTTTATTTTAAATACTTACTGTTCCTCCCTCCATTATAGTCTATTATAATATCCTGTTGTGGCCGTCATAGCTGTAATCACAATTATTAATTTGTTTACTTGTTTCCCCTCCATTTCATGAGGATAAAAACCATGTCAATTTTGTTCACCGTTATAACTCCACTGTCTTGCTCAGTATCTGACACACAAGAGGCATTCAACAAATATTTGTTGAGTAAATGAATGTGTAAGATAAAGGACAAGCAATAACCGAAAGTCCCTGTGGTAAGATGACCGTTTGTAGTAGGTACAACATGTGAGGATATTCTAAGTCAGTAGTTCCCAAACCTTACTGTGCACCAGAATCGCTTTACCAGACATTCTGAATCACAGCTAATATGTATGAAACTGGGAACCTGCATTTGTAACAAGCGCCCCAGATCCAGTTGGCCCCCAGACTAAAGTTTTAGAAACACCTCCTCTACACAGAGTTTATATTACCACCACCCACCGCTCCCACAGCTCACAGGGACCAAGTCTTCAGGTCTGCAGAGCAGCCTACTCTACAGGTGGAGCTTTTACCTGGCGAGAGAGCCAGGTCCACTCGGCCAATCAGTCCTGGCCCAAGGACACTGCCACCTCCTGTGCACATACTCCAGTGAACTGAGCCAAGAGCTTGGCCTCACTCGGAAGGAGAGTGATGGTACCGGGAGGACAGCAGGGTTCAAGGCTACAGCCAGTCACTGCAAGGAGCTTCCTTTGCACCTTAGATGCTGACATAACTTACTGTCAAGGGTCTCTCTTAAAACAAAATATTCTGTAGCTACCTCTTATCTTCCTGGCAAAGTAGAAAAAATAACCACTGTGTTTAGGTAAGTAGGCCAGCTGCTTCCAAGAAATTCTCTACCAAACTTTCCTCACATCAGTAGCTGCCTCACTGAGATAAACCCAGCTGTATGAATATACACATTCACACATTTACTCAGCGGAAGAGCTGTTTTACTAATATTACCACCTCCAGCCCCTCAAGCTTTCCTGTCACCAAGGTGACAGAGCAGTAATAATGTGTTTGAAGCCCCACTGACTTGGGGAATTCTTTTTTCTAGCCTTTTTCCACTGAAGCACAGATTAGAATCTGGCTGAAGCATCTTTCCTCGCTTCATTTTTACATACAAGACTTAAATTCTGGTAACCATCTAAAAATGAAATAGCTTACTCAAAGAAATTTGCCATGGAGAGAGTGCACGTGTCACAGTATCTTTAGCTGTCAGAATTGGGGGGCCTCCAGTCCACTGGGGGACTTCCCATAAAGGCAATCTTTCTTTGCTATGAATCAATGCAATCTTTCATTACTGTCAATCTTTAAGGTTTGGTAGGTTATGCTTAACAAAACATTTTGAGTATCCAAACAAACAGGAAAATTCATTACAAATGAGGGGACAGCAGTGGACCAGGGTCTCTCAGGCACATAGTAGAAGCCGTTGAAGCTTAAACTGATTTCCATCATTACCTTCGTACTCTGCTCTCCTAGCTTTCTCTCCCCCCTCTAGACATCAGGCATACTTTTTCACTGCTTAAAAAAAAACGTACATTTTATTAGTACATCCACACTTTGTGAATAAGGAAACTTGTTTTCAATGGTAATTATTGAAACACCTGAGAATCTTATAATCACATTTTACCTCCACTTATTTGTAAAACTCTAGGTGGCATCTGGAGCCTAATCCCTCTTGCTATTAAGAACCTGAAGCTATAGAAGGCTATGTTCTTTCCATTCTCTAAACCACTACTCTCTCTCCTCACTTAAAAACTGACTCATTTGACTCTAAGAACCTGAATTAGACCCAAATATCAGGAGAGGAGCACCCACACTCAATATCTGATTGGTCACACATAAAAAAAGGTATATGTCTGTACACACACATGTATAAATAAGCAGATGAGCATACACACACATGCATACACACAAATATATTCATAACAACAAAACAAGATGGTTATATATTTGATCATTTAATCTCATTAGTACTTTCTAGTCTCCTCAGTTTTACAAGGCACTGAGGATAACTCAGTATATATTTTAAGTAACACAGTAATCAACCTCAAGATACTTCTTTTAAGGTTATTTTATAAATTTATTTTTATTGTTGACAGTATTACAGATGTCCCCCCTTTTGCCACCCTCCACCCAGCCCCTGCCCCACCCCAGGCCTTCACCACACTATTGTCTGTGTCCATGCGCTATCACATATGCACATATGTTCTTTGGTTAATCTCTACCCATCTACTCCCCCCCGAGATCTGTCAGTATGTTCTATGCATCCATGTTTCTGGACCTATTTCGTTCATCAATTTATTTTGTTCATTAGATTCCACATATGCGTGAGATCATGTGATACTTGTCTTTCTCTGACTGGCTTATTTTGCTTAGTATAACAATTTCCAGATCCATTCATGGTGTTGCAAAGATAGGAGCTCCTCCTTTTTTACAGCCACATAGTATTCCATTGTGTAAATGGAACGGGCACTTGGACTGTTTCCCGATCTTAGCTATTATAATAATGCTGCTATGAACATAGGGGTGCATATATTCTTTCAGATTGGTGTTTCAGGATTCTTAGGATATATTTCCAGAATTGGGATCGCTGGGTCAAAGAGCAGTTCCATTTTAAATTTTTTGACGAAACTTCATACTCTTTTCCACGGTGGCTGCACCAGTCAGCATTCCCACCAGCAGTGTACTAGGGCTCCCCTTTCTCCACACCCTCACCAGTACTTGTTGTTTGTTGATTTGTTGATGGAGCCATTCTGGCAGATGTGAGGTGATACCTCATTGTAGTTTTAATTTGCATCTCTCTGATGATTAATTGAACATTTTTTCATGTCTATTGGCCATCTGTATGTTCTCTTTAGAGAAGTGTCCATTCAGGTCCTTTGCCCATTTTTTAATTGCATTGTTTGTCTTCCTGGTATTGAGTTGTATAAGTTCCTTATACATTTTGGAAATTAAACCATTATCAGATGTATCATTGGAGAATATGTTCTCCCATACAGAGGGTTCCATTTGCATTTTGTTGATGGTTTCTTTTGCTGTGCAGAAGCTTTTTAATTTGATGTAGTCCCATTTATTTTTTCCTTGCCCTAGGAGATGTAAGATACTTTTTATTTTTTAGATCATGTTCTAAATCACCTAATCCCCCTTAGAAACGATTCAAAGCCCTCGCTGGGTAGCTCAGTTGGTTAGAGGGTCATCCTGATACACTAAGGTTTGGGGTTCAATCCAGGGTCAGGGCACATAGAAGAATCAACCAATGAATGAGTAAGTGAATGGAACGACAAACTGATGTTTCTCTCCACTACCACTATACCCTGCCACACTTCCTTTCTTTCTCTAAGATCAATAAATATAAATTTAAAGGAAAAGAAAAGAAAACCTCTTCATTTCCTCAAAGATAATTTACCTCTTGAGGTGACACAAAAGACTCTCTAACCCTTTAAAAAAAAGATTCAAGTTCTTCCCATTCTTCCTCCCTTTATATTTCCATTATACTTTCTAATGCTGGGCTCTGTGCCAATATTCTGTGCCAGAGCTGTGGGCACAGCAACCCAGTTAGTACACACAGCACACAAAACCACAAGGGAAGTAAGAGGGAGAGGGTGAGGGCATCGGTACAGATCTGCTCTCCCTGGGACTGCTGTTCCTCTATCATTCTTTCTAATGTAAAAGACAAAGATTTCTCTTCACACAGTATGCTTGATATTCAAAGATGACTAATGTTGAAGAAAGAGTCATTTCAATTAACAACAAATCACACATAGTGTTTGACAAACCTTGAGGAACTAACCAGGCAAGCTTTTTCCAACTAAATTTGCCTCTAAGAAATTTTGACTGTGGTTGTTTTTGTTTTTTTAACTGGTTCATAGGCTTTGCAACAATCTTGGTGTGTAAAAGAGACTAATAACCAAAACGAAATATTCCAAAAGTGCCTTGGAAAATAGTGTGCCTCTGAGAAGCCTCCTGAGAAAACAGATACACTAGCCTTTAAAAACTACCAGCTTTGCCCTAGCCGTTTTGTCTTAGTGGTTAGGGCGTCGGCCTGCAGACTGAAGCGTCTTGGGTTCGATTCCGGCCGTACCTCGGTTACGGGCTCGATCCCCACTCCACCCTTTCTCCCTTCCACTCTCCCCGAAAAGCAATTCAAAAAATATCCTGAGATGAGAATCCAAACAAAACAAAACACAACTACCAGCTTCCTCAGAGACTTACAGCAGTTTTAAAAAATATTCATAACCATGCTTTTACAGAAAGATAATATACCTCCAAAAAACATTCTGAAAAGTGAAACTTGAAAAAAGCAAACTGGAGGCAATATATTGCATAATAAGGAAAACCCTAAGAACTCAGACTATGCCAAGAGAGAGGCCAAAGTGAATTAACAAGAATTAAAAAGACTACAGAGGATTTCTACATTCAGCAAACACATGTGATGCAAGAGGAAAGTCTAAGCAAGTGAGGCAATACCAATTCAAAACAGAAGGTAAAAAACAGAAAACTACTTTGTGTAGAATGGAATTCGAAATTTCTTCTTAGCTTCAGTTTACAACCAAAAAAGTAACCAAGAAAAGGGTCTCTTGGGTTAAAAGAATTATGTAAAATGAACATTAGGAAATGCTTTTAATCAATCTGCCAGATAACAATAGGAGTGACTTTTAGCCTATGCCTTTATATTTAAAGTGGCTTTCTTATAAACAGCATATAGTTGGCTTTTGTTTTTTCACTGATCTGATAATCTCTTTTAATTGGTATATTTAAGATCATTTATATTTCACGTAATTAGTGCTATGGTTGGAATAATATCCACCACCTTGCTAGTTGTTTCTTAGTTGTCCCGTATATTTTTTGTTCCTTTTTCCCCTTCAGCTTCATGATTTTGGATTGAGTATTTTTTAGAATTCTGTCCTATTTCCACTGTGGGCTTATTATTTCTACTTCATTTTAGTGGCTTCCCTGATTACTACATGCATCTTTAATTACTCAGTCTCCTTTCAAATACTATTATACTACTTCACATGTAGTATAATGATCTCCCTCTTAACCTTTGCACTTCTACTATCATACATTTTACTTTCATATAAACTATAAACCAAAATACATTGCTGAAATTTTAATTTTTTGCAGTCAATTAACTTTTAAAGTAAAATAAGGGGGAAAGGTCTTTTACATTTATCTTTCATTTTAACCGTGTCTAGAGAGCTTTATTTCTTTGCGTATATCCAAGTTTCTGCCTGGTAGTTCTTCTGCCTGAAGAATTTCCCTTAACATTTCCTGTAGTGTAGGTCTGCTAGTAATTAATTCTCTCAGAGTGTGTCTGAAAATGTCTCCTTTTCCCTTTATTTTTGAAGGAGATGCTTGCTGGGTATAATTTTTTTAGTTGAGAGGGTTTTTTCCCTCAGTACTTGATTGATGTCACTTTATTGTCTCCTGGATTTCAAAGTTTCTGATAATATGTTTGCTATAAATCTTACCTTTGTGTGTAATGTGTCTTTTTTCTCTACCTTCAAGATTTTCTCTTTCACTTTGGCTTATAGCAGTTTGAACATGTGTCTAGGAGTGTGTGTGTGTGTGTGTGTGTGTGTGTGTGTGTGTGTGTGTGTGTGTGTACCTGACTAGGGAGACTCTGATCTTCTTGGATCTATGGTTTGAGGTCTTTTATTATTTTTGGATAATTCCTGGCCAATATCTCTTCAAATATTTCTCTGCCCCATTCTCTCTCTCTCTTCTCCTTCTGTTATTCGAATTAAATGTAGTTATGTGTGGTAAACAAAATAATGCCCCACCACCAAAGATGTCCATATCCTAATTCCTGGAAACTGGGAATACGTTAGGTTATATGGCAAAGAGGAATTAAGGCTGCCAGTCAGCTGACTTTAAAGTAGGGAGATTATCCTGGATTATCATAGTTTTTTTTTAATTCTCTATCTGATCACTTCTATATCTGACTCATATCTGAGTCGGGATCTTTGATTGCTTTGTCTCTTGACATTGGGTTGTTTTTCTTGCATTTTAATGTGTCTCATAAATTTAGGTCAAAAGCCAGACAACATCTTTGGGACAGTAGATACTATTAAATAGTATTTACAGGACATTTGGGCAGACATAGACACAAAAACACTCATAAAATTACACAGAAGCACTATTTAGGTCAGATTCCAGATCCCAGGCCACAAATCAGCAACTTCATTTAGTAGTCTCATAAATACTCACAGTACTTTGCAAAAGCAAGAAACAAAAGAGAACATGTTTAATAATTTAAAGTGGAAAACGGGGAAAGATAAAGGAAAAAAAGGATGACAGAGCACCAAGAAATATAAAAATGGGGGTGGGGGGGTAGTAGATACCTCCTATGTCTACACCATGCTACAGACCCTTTGGTTCCTAAACCTGCATGATTACCGGGATCCCCTGGGAGGCATTTAAAACAGAGATCCCTCTGCCTCAGCCCAATTGAATCAGAACGCTGCAGGGTCTGAGAACCTTTATTGTTATGGGCTCAGTAGTAAATTCTGATGTCCAACCAGTCTACACCACCAGAGCCACTCACTGTCAGTCTTTACTATATTGAGCACCTCAATGTATTCACTGTTTTTTTCAAATATAAAGAGAGAACTTCCAAAATTGAAGGCAAAAACACACAAGTTGCCCTGCGCTGTAATGATAGTCTCCATAAAGCCCCAAGGAAATCCTTCTCTGGTTAAGGATCAGTGTTGAGCTGCTGTTCAGCTTCTCAACATGACCTGAAGACACAAGGTCGGCTACAGCTACAGAAATAGCTTTACCTACCAGAGGAAAAACACAAGAAAGAATGACATCCTTTGACCAATTTTTTATTATCAGTGCTCACTGACTCATCGCATCTCTTCCAGCTGCTCACTCTCACTGGCCAAAAAGAAGGAACAGAAGGATTTTAACTTTAATCCATTTTAAAAATAAGCTTATTCATGCAGTAGCCATAGAGTACATTGGGACTATATATTTTGTTTCACAAAAAAGAGGAAATAACTAAAAAGTATGGTTGCATGCTGAAAGCTGCACAGAGAAGGCTGAGAAAGCAGGATGGAACAAAAGAGAATACGACCCCCAAGTCTTGCTCTCCAGGCTACAGCTTTAGTTACTGTGTATCAGAGTTTATCCCTGGGCAATCAGGACTGCTCTAATTACTTGAAGGTCTGGAACTTCAGGGCACCATTTTTGTTTTGGGTTTATGTTTGTGTGTTTTTCAAGTGAAACACCTCATGGTTTCTTACAATTATTAAGGTTTTAAAATTCAGACAATGCATAAAAGTATAAAGAAGAAAGTAAAAATAACCACCCAGTAATAACCATCTATAATGTTTACGGGTTTATTTGCCCTTTGAAACTTATTTTTACATATACAGACTTCTGTTTATGCCAGTGAGACAAAACTCTGCACACTAATTTTTAACTACATCTTGTCACCATATCAAACATCTTTCTATGACAATAAATAAAAATAGATGTATATCATCATTTTAACAGCTACACAAAAGCAACAGTGCTTTTATGGTCTTGTCCTAATTTATTTCATCTATTGCATTTGATGAGTTTTTAAAGCTATTTCCAATACAGCTCGATTACACAATGCTGAGATCAACATCCTTATATATATAAATCTTTGAGAACTGAACTGATTATTCACTGAGAATAAATTCCTAGAAACAGAATTTCTGGGTCAAACAGCTTGGACATTTTTTATATATATTGCTAAATGGTCCTCCACCAAAGGCATGAGAGAGATGGTCTCCCCATATGCTTGCTAAAAGGTTCTGCAATTTCACTAAAATGTTTTGAATTTTACATGCTTCCTCAATTCTAGGATATTGTTTTTTATATTTCTAGGAAGTGTTTATTCATTGTCTCTTGGAATTTTGAGCTCCCCTTTTTCTCTTTATTATCTTCGTTTGGCACTCATTAGACCTCATTCTGTTGGTTACATCTTTTGACCTCTCATTCATATTTTCCATCAGTTTAGCTTCTTCTGCAAACTGGGTGACATTTCTCCGGTCTACCTTCCATTTTATTCTCAATTCATCTGGAAATAATGAAATCATACTTTAAAAAAAAGTCTTCATTGATTTCAGAGAGAGGAAGGGAGAGGAAGAGAGAGAGAAACATCAATGATGACAGTCACTGACCGGCTGCCTCCTGCACGCCCCCGACTGGGGATCGAGCCCCCAACCCGGGCATGCGCCCTGACCGGGAATCCAACCTTGATCTCCTGGATCCTAGGTCGACGCTCAGCCATTGAGCCACGCCGGCTGTACTGTAATCATATTTTGAGATTTGTATCTGGGTCTACTTCAAAATACCTATTCTTTATTCCTAGTGTCCAGTTATTTTACTATGGCTTCCATTCCTTCTTTAATCCGTAATCATATTTTTAATGCTTATGGTTTCTTTCAGATTATTCTGTTGTATCTAGTTCTAGATGTTAATTTTGTCAGTCTGCTGGTTCTCCCCTATGGTTTTCCTTATATGATTTTTAATCAATTATGAGCTCATAGTCTGCGGGGGTTGTTTTTCTGTGGTAAACTATATTCCCTGATTTTGGAAGTCTTCCAAGTAGCTAGTCAAGCACACATTAGCATTCTGTTGCACTTTTGTGTGCAAATAAAAGACAATATGATTGAAGGACCTTTCTGAGAAAAATTGTATGTATAGAGAAATTTTCATCCTATGGAGAGGCAGAATATTTTAATGACTAAGAACACAGACCTTGAAGTCTTACTCTAGATTCAAGTCCCAGCTCTATAACTTACTAGCTATGTGATCACACGTGAATTAACTTCTTTATGCCTCTGTTTCATCATCTGTAAAGTGGATATAATAACCTATGTGCTAGGGGCATAGTAAGGATTAAATGAGCCAGTACAAGTAATATGTGAACAGTGCTGAGAGGAACTTCTTACACAAAGGTTCCAGAGGGCACCAAAGAAAGTTCTAACAGAGATAGAGTGAGAGGTTGAGCGAGAGGAAAAGAAACCTGCATCCATGTATACAGAAGAGGGCAGCTCACCCCAGGGACTTGGAAGCAATCACAAATGAGAGACAAGGGAGGACTGACTGGCCTTCAAGTTCCAAATGGAACAGTGGGGTCTGCCAAGTGGAATCACCCAGCTTTACCCTATAGTGGCGTCTTGGGTGGTGCTGCTCTGGGAAGAATCATAGCAGATTGTCTCATGGGGTCAGGATGGGACCATGGCATCTCAGTGGTTGTGGCAAACTTGGAGCTCTCTCCTCTGGCCTGTGGGTCATACTACTTGTCCCCCTCCTCCTTGCCATGTGTATTCAGTGACTTCACTAAAGCCTTGTCTCCCTAGGGAGGCAGGAGCCACTGCAAGATCTGCTTCTTTCTAGGATGCTCAGCCTTCACTTGAATCACACGAGAGGTCTCAAATCAAGATATCTCTTCTTGTCCAAATGGGGTTCCTGCTCTGAGATTCCATCAAGCCTATTAGAAAAAACATTGCAAACACTCCACAGAAATCTTACAGCAGCATGCAAACATGATACCTCTTACTAGAACACCAGAGTGAATCAAAAATCACAAAGGGTCAAGAAAATAAAAAAGGAATCAATGATACAAAAAAACAACAACAAATCACCATGTTAATAAAATATTCAATTTGGGAAAAAAGGAATTAATAATCTTGACATGGTTTCATTTTTAAAAAATGAAAATTCTCAAAGTAATGATGATTGCCTGATAATACTTTAAATTCTACTATCTAAACAGCTTGAAATAATTGTCACAAATAATAAAACAATTACTATAGCTATGCTTTGTTTAAAAAAAAACACTTAAAAAACATTAACCATTACCCACCATCTTCCCAACAAATAGCCACTAAACACCTCTTTGCATGTAGGTTCACAAGATGAGCAATTAAGAGTTTTAACCAAATTAGGAAAAAAAATATTTGATTTCTTCCCACCATTACTAGAAATCTGAGGGCACTGGTTCATTTTATTCAGGTATGATTCAGATGTAGTTCATTATGATACTGATTTTTTAAAATAGTTGGTTAAAAAAAATTGCCAGAGAAAAAAGTATGAGATTGATTAATTAAATCCACTTTAAAGAAGTGCAGAGGTACAAAAGTGACTTACTCAGTTTAGCAAAAGCATTCAATAGTTCCCTGCTGCCAATAAAAAACAGCAAATCCAAACTTCTCCACATCAAACAATACCCTTTAAGATATGACCTCTGGCTGCCCTCACACTTAACACCCAAAGTTTCAGCATCCTGATGGAATGGAATGAATCTGTACATCTAAGGGTCAAATCCATGTCTTCCTCTGAACCCTTAAATCTGCCACTTAAGCAAAACCCTCAAAAAGAACTCCATTTCATGAGAGAGAGAGAGCAAGGAAAAGAGAGAGGGAAGGAAAGACAAGAGGGGAATGAAGAACTCAGTGTAGAGAAGGCAAGTGGAGCCTGGAGGGTTAAAAAATGACACTGTTGCCCTAGCCTGTTTGGCTCAGTGGTTAGAGTGCCAGCCCATGACTGAAGGGTCCTGGCTTTGATTCTAGCCAAGGGCATGTACCTTGGTTGCAGGATCAGCTCTGGTCGGGTGTGTGAGGGAGGCAACCAATCGATGTGTCTCTCTCACATCAATGTTTCTCTCTCTCTCTCTCCCCCACCCCTTCCACTCTCTCTGAAAAGCAATGGAAAAAATAACCTTGGGTGAGGATTTAAAAAAAAAAAAAAAAAGACACTGTTAATTAAGCTCTGTGAACCTGGGAGTAGGGGACACCAACATTAAAAATTGAGTTTCAAAGTTCATATTTCCAAAGGAAAGTTTAGATAGTTCTAAAAAAGATTCTACCTTATTCTGATTTTTTAAAAAATATTTTTAAATATATGCAGGTAAATCTCCCAGCTACCCAAAGAATCAAGCACTGGTTAGCTGGTAAGTAGAGCTTTTTTGTCACCGGTATCAGAAGAATTATAATTATGTCCATCAACAAGAATGGTGGGGGGTGGGACCGGCTTGTAGCCAGCGCTGTGCCTGGTGGTTTTCAATACAATGTGCTCTTCCTCTCAGTCTAAAAATTCGAGCCTCTTCCTCACTAATGAAGTGTCAATTTGCTGTAACTTGTGATTAAACTATCCAATACCTGCCCAACTCTGTTTAGGCTGATCACTATTAGCATGAGAAAATTATGTTATTTTAGTTACAATTAATTTGATTCCAGAGGTTTTTCTGAAATGATACAGGATATTCAAATTAAGCAGGAATTGAATTAGCAGGAAGAAGCTATGTAGTAAGACTATTAAAATTCATGGTGAATTTTACATAATTACTTGAATGAAAAGCAGCTTATGAAATATATATCCCCAATCTAACCTTGGATGGTTTCTCCTTAGAATACTTGCTCCCAATGAATAATTTAGATAAATTATTAACAGTATTCACTTTTGCAATGCATAAGAATATATAAAGAGACTCCAACAATAGCCTCTTCCAGTCAGCTCCTGGGAGGCCACACAAGAGGTTTTTGGTGACTCTACAACAAAAGCACGTATGTTTTAGCAATGGTGGTATCCCCAAAGGCAACCTGAATAGCACAATCAAGACAAAAAGAACCCAGTAACCTTAGCCACTGGGCTTCTCTCATGGAAGTCATAAAGCCCCTGAAATTAGCTCAATCCCTAACATCTCTTAACACACACAGCCAGATACACACAGATGCATAAGGTCTGAAGTTGCTGACTCTCCTTTCTTTGACTACTCAATTTTTTTTCCATAAAAACCAATATACCTTGCTCTCTTTCTTTGATCTCTCACATTAAGTCTAGTAACCTCCCTGAAAGGTATATTATTCTTTGAAAAGCTATGGAAAGAGTTTCAGGATACTAGGCTCAACTAACTGTGACAGTGTTGAAATGCTTTAATAACCACAGGTTCCATTTCCTCCTCATTAGGCGTATGGAGAAAGCTTCCAGAGAAAGGGAGGAAATGAGTTCTCTAACTCTCTTCATCATTAGGCATGCTCCCCTTGGATCTTCATCCAAACAAGCCATTCTTGATTGAGTGGAGGTCAAGCAGTTCACTGTCGTAAATATCTACTATGCAGGCCATCTCACGAAGAGGTCCTTCCTATATTAAATTACTCATGTAATCTTTGAAGGCAGGGTCCATATCTCCTGCATCATTCATATTGCATTTAGCCTAGAGGGATTATTTTGCCCCTAAAATACTGTAAATTATGAAGCCAGAAAAGAACCTTATCTGAAAAGATCTGTTAACTGTCATGAGCACCACAGTTTTATATCTAGAAGTTGCTTCATATACCTCAATACATGAATAAATAAGAGCCTGAAGTTTAATATTACTTCATAAGAATTATCAGAATTGGGTTTTTTGTATACTCAGTTTTGCAGGTACATCTACTGAGGGCAACTGCCTTTGATCAACAAGCTGAATGTTTACTATCTGCCCATTGCCAACACACAGTATCAGAGCAGCTTGGACATGTACTCAGCAATGATCCATCACGCTATACTATAATTAGTCTAGTGAATGGACACACAACACTCACACACTCTATTATCCTGCTCCCTGTTCCCGTAACTGTAATTATGCAGTCTGAAAGGGAAAATTATGGTGGAAATATTTCCAAAGAACACATGGGTAAGATAATTGGAGGTCTAAGAAAGGAAAGTGAGCCCAATCCTGCTTCAGTCTGTGGGGACCCAGACCCAGCACGGCTGATGTGAGGTACAGGAATAAGATTTTGGAAATGCGAGTCCCTTACTCCTTATGATCTGGCACAATCTGACTATGACAATAATTAACAGTTTAACATTCCAATCCTACTTCTTTAGTTGAGTTTGGGCAGAGAGGCAGGAGAAAGGGGAGAGGCCAGAGGGTGGGGAGCAAGGAACAGTATTCTAATTCTTCTACCAGATTTCAGACCACTCTCCCACTGCAGTGAGGTTAAATTTGCTCTAGAGTAGACTTCCTTGCTTCCTTCACCACTTTCTCCCATCTCTGCAAGTAAGAAGGCCAGCAACAGGGGGTGTTTGTAGAGTGAGGAGCTGGGACTAGGAGAACTAGAGCAGCAGATGGGATAAGAGCTGGAGGCAGCCAGATCCAGGACAGGGCCAAAGACAGATGGCCAAGGCAGGGAAGGCTCTGGAAGGAAGTGTTGGATCTGAAAAGTCACAGTAAAGTTGAGAACAGAACACAGAGGTGTTAAAAGAGATGAGGTTTGCACACAGCCCCTCAGGGCCAACTGACAACATAATGGAAAAAATGCCCAGACAAAATACGAGGAGGCAAGAGCTCTGTAGGGAGGAGGGAGTGGAGTAAAGCAAGCAAAATAAGAGACTGGCACATGGGTAACAAGGAAGGAGCTTGATAACTGAGACAACCTCAGTCTAGATCCTAAACTTGGAAAATGGTTCCTTGTGAGGCAAGAACTAAATGGACAAGCTGTATCTAAGGGCCTTGCAGGTGTAACCGTGATTTTGGAAGCACCTGTAATGAAGTACATGTGGGTGGGCAGAAACAACACTTTTCAGAAAGCAAATTCTAACACTTCTCTTTTTCTCTTTTTCCTCTTCTGTCTCCCTCAAGTAGTACCAGAGGATGGAGAGAAAAAGGGCAAATATCAAGAGCAAAATGACATGGAGAATAATTTAAATTCCACTTATCTCCCATGCTAAGCCTCATTTTGTATGTGCATTTTCCAGTGACATTTAAGGAAACCCAGGCCTTCCGTGCCTGCATCATCACACTGGTGAAAACTGGACAAAAGGTTCCTTTGCTTTGTATCATGTTCTAAGACTCCAGGATTTGTGATTATGGTGACTAATCACACTGGTGAAAACTGGACAAAAGGTTCCTTTGCTTTGTATCATGTTCTAAGACTCCAGGATTTGTGATTATGGTGACTACAGTGACACAGATAACAGAGGAGAATTCTCCTAACATTTTAGCATTTCATGAGTAATCAGCTTCCAATTCCTGCCTTTTCCCTCTAATATTAGTTTATTTGAGTAACACTGAGTTATTTACCATGTAATTTTCTTGCTGGTTCAAAATGAAATCAGCATGAAATGCTATTAGCTTATTTAAAGCACTAAGATCAGTGAGAAGATGTGACCTCTTATTTTCCCATTATAAAACAAAGGGCAACGGGGAGAATTATCTATCCTGTGAAATATTGCTTTTCAACTTTGTAGGTCTGTAAATTACTGGCTTTCACAATGTAATCAATGTCACTGATTCAATGTGGATGAAATAAATATGATAAAATATAAAATCTGTCCCCTTCCATTAAGCCCCAGTTTCTAGTAGTCTTCCCTTGACATTATTCTTATAAAGGTTGAAGCATCCAAATACCATGGCTAAAGGCAGAACACTCGCTAATAAATATTAGCCAAAAAATTTTAATATTACCCCAGGTAAGAAACAAAAGTGAACATATACGCAATGATCAAGGAACAGTGACATGCTATAACGTATAAACTTGTTGCTTTTCTAATAAAGAACTGTGAAATTCTTTAAAAGGAGTAAAATGGTAATTTACAACACCAAATAGACTTTATAAAGTCATATGCATGGAAGGAACCAAAAGAATCATCTATACCTTCCTTGTTTCCAGACATGCCTATGTAACTTTTATATAGAGAAAAGAAATTTTTGCTAATTGTTAAGACTTCTGGACAAAGCAGTATCTAAAGGCCCCTTATCCTAAGCAGCTTCCAAAATAGCCAATGATCCCAGCCTCCTGGTATTCATATCCCTGTATAAACCTCTCCCACAATGAATAGGGCCAACTTATATAAACAATAGGACATAGCAGAAATGGCAGTGAGATTTCCAAGGCTAGGTCATAAAAGCCATTCCCACTTCCATCTTAATCTCTTCTGAATCACCTGTTCTGGGGAAAGCTAGATGACACATCTTAAGAAAACTCAAGAAGGCCCATGGAGAGACTGGAGTGATGAGGAACTGAGGACTCTTGACAACTTGGAAGGAGATCCTCTGGCCCCTCTCAAGCCTTCAGGTGACTGCAGCTCTTGCAAACATCCTGACCATAACTTTATGAGAGACCCTGAGCCAGGGTGGGGAAGGTGGGAAGAAAGGCCCTTGGCTCCTGGCCTGATGTGGATACGTTGTCCGGGAAGGAGAACATAAAGAGAAGAAAAGACACTGAATGGAGAGGTGGGTGGGGTACAAGCATTTCCTGCTTTCTTAAAATGTTGCTCCCAGGTTTCCTTCCAGGTTCTCCAGCAGGAAGGGGTGTGGGACCAAGCCCAGGTTTGGCCCTCTGCCAGCTGGAAGGGCAGCCCACATGGACCAAGAGGGGGTCAAACACTTGGCATCAGCAGAGAGAGTAGCAGGGTTTGAAGGTGCCAGACAAGGTTTCTTGCAAGTAACTTGGGGAGCGGGACAAGTAATCAGGAAAGTGTGATTTTCCTCTGCTCCAATAAAATGAAAATGCCTGCCCTTGCTATAAAGAACCAGGAGAACCAATTAGGATTTTAAGATGGCATTGGCATCCACCACCATGAGAGCCATAAGCAAAACTGCCTCCCCCACCCCACATCATATGTGGACCTGTTTGTCCAGGCTGAAGTAACTGGAATGTAAGCAGATATAGTGTGATAACATTTTGGAAAGAATGATACTACTCACCAGCATTTAGTGAACACCTACTAACTGCCTGTCTTTATATATCATGTGAGATTTACAAGAACCCCAAGAGATGGGTACTATTTAACCCCATTTCACAGATAAGGAAACTAAGGCACTGAGAGGTTAGTTTATAGAAACAAGAAGTGATGGAACTGGAACTTAGCCCCAGACAGTCAGACTCCAGAGCCTAGGGTGTAAACCACTGCACCACACTGTCTCTGCAGGAAGAGAGCACACTTGACGATGCAACCCCTGAGGCTGAGAGCAAGTACCTAGGATGTGTCACTGGAAACCATTCAACTCTGGTGGGATGGAGCTATAAAAAAACTTGGCATGAGTAAGGAAGCTATGAGATCAAAAAGAATGCCAGAGTTCCAGGTGAGCTGTCTGTGCAGTAAAATAGGAGTTTACAAGCATAACCAATGCTCTGGGGTAGAATCTAGGAACACCCTGGAAAGTGAGGTTGCTCCTGTTTGCAGGGTAAAGTTACTCATCCTAGGATGGAAAGGAAGAATAACCTTAGGACACACCCAGGAAGGACATGAGAGCATAATTTGATTGACAGACTCTGGTCAAAAATTTAAATGAATGGTGCCAGGTGGATACTGGAAATATCGAGGGGAATGCTTTGTAAAGTATATGATTGTCTAACCACTATGCTGTAGATGTGAAATTAATACAAAATAATATTGAATGTAAACTGTAATTGAAAAATAAAGTTTGTAAAAATTAAAATGAGAAGTTACTTAAACCAGATCTATACAATAGAATTCATTTTTAGTACTTTCCCTGTTATAAAACATATTCACTTACTGCTTTGACTTTATTAGCACTTTCCCCACCTCGCCATAATCTCAGCAACCTGGCTTTACAGCTCCAACATGAAGATTTTAAATATCCTCCTCAAGGACAAAGTTGACCCATTCCTCAGTCAGTCCTGTCTCTTCTCTCTGAGCAGAGAACCGCTCTGCTGCCTACCACACCCAGCAATTTTACTCCTAGGTGTATAACCAAGAAAAATGAAAACATGTCCACACAGAAACCTGTACACAAATGTTCACTGCACTACTATTCATAACAGTCAAAAAGCGGAAACAACCCAAAGGTTCACCAACTAATGAAGAGACAAATAAAATGTGGTATGTCTATACAATGCAATATTATATAACCATACAAAGGAATGAAGTTCTGATATATGCTACAATATGCATAAACCTCAAAAACATATGCTAAGTGAAGAGGTCAGTCACAAAAGACCACATATTGTATGATTCCATTTGTATATGTACAGAATAGCCAAGTTTTTAGAGATGGAAAGTAGATTAGTGGTTGCCTAGGGCTGGTGGGAGTAGGGGACTGGGGGGAAACAGGGATGCCAATGAGTATAGGGTTTCTTTTAGGAGTGACGAAAATGTTCCAAAATTGATGGTTGCAACGGTTGCACAACTCTGAGGCTATGCTAAAAACCACTGAATTGTACATTCTAAAGTGGTGACTTCTATGGTGAGTGAATTATATCTCAATAAAGCTGTTTGTTTGTTTTTTAAGTGAGTCAGAAGGTGTGGGGGACAGAAATGAGGGAAGTTGTAAAACATATTTACATTCCCCCTTAAAGGTTGCAGAATCAAGGCAGCTGGCACAGAAGTATGTCTGGCATCTCAGACACATGCCCCAATTTCATGCACCAGAGGATCTGACATGGAGGCTATAAAACAGGGCAGCAATTAAACATGAAGCATTTTATTTTGAAGATATTCTCTCTCTCTCACAAACACACCCCATTTTCTACCAGTTCTCCCCAGATGTTATAGTATAAGTACAATCTTTCTGTTCCTATACTCCTCCTTTCACAGTTCAGCAGTTTATTCATTTTGCTAAGAGCAACCTTGTTATAATCTACTAACAACAAATCACAGGCACAATTAGAACTCCAAGTCTAGCACAGCCAATTCTCTTACTAAAAAAAAAAAGAGCCTAGTTATGAATATTTTTCACAAAATAAAATAATTAAAGTTCTAAATCCACTGATCAACAAAAGCCATAAAATTAAGGCCAAAAAAAATCTTATTTACAAATATTTATTGTAAGAAAGCAGTCAACTAAGTGGTCTCCATTTTTAGAGACTTGACAAGGAGAAACAGGAGCAGATTGTACCAAAGATACTTTTTGAGAAAATAAAAAGGAATATTTTCTCCTTAAGGATGATTAAGCCCTATAATAAGCTTCCAGGAAAAGCTATGAAATCACCCTTCCTAAAAAGTAGTATCATTGTATCACTTATGATTAAATTTGACTAAAAACAAAATAATAGCTTAAGCAAGACAAAGATATTTTTCTGTCTCATATAAAAATCCTGAGACAGTCCAGGGCTGGTTACAGGGGCTCTTCCCCCCACAAAATTCTCAACATGTTTCCAGTTCACTGTTCCACCAACCCAAATATAGGGCCAACATCCTCATGGTCCAAAGTGGCAACTAAAGCTCCATGAACACATCTGTATTTCAGGCAGCAGGACAGAAGAAGAGATGAAAAAGGTGGGAAAAGGGCAGCATGCCTCAACTGCGTATAGGAAAATGCCAGGAAGCTATCCTGTGATGGTTTGCATTGGTCGCATGACCACACTGGTTGCCATGGAGCCTGTCTTTACTCTGGGCAACCGGCTGTGCCCATCTAAAAATCAGGGTTTTTATTGTTATGGAAAGAGCAAGAAACCCCATGCTCTCTGCCACTGTCTTCAACACTCATCTCTTTTACTTTGAACAAACCATTCAGAAGGCATTTCTTTTTCTAAAATGTATAAAGAGACTAGAAGAGAGAAAGGGATTGTTCACACTTTGTATACCCAGAGACGTTTAGGATCCTCCCTGATATCTGTATTTTGGGGTAAATGTTTACCTTTGTTCTTCTAGTTTATGTTTGACAAAGGCTGCAATTATTCTAGCCAAACAACAGCCAGAATGTTATCAATTAAGTACAGGATAAGTAGTTAATAAGTAAAAGTATAAAATAAGTAAATAAGAAAAAACATGAATAAACAAAAAATCCTCACTGTCAACAAGTCCCTACATTTAAGGCACACTGGAGGTGGGCCACATGTGACATCAAACAACTACCTAAATGAGCTACAGTGCTGAATCTGGCAGATCCCAGCTGAGCACTTAGAGCAGAACCAGCTCTTGTAAAGGGTTTGTTTCTGTTGCAGGAGGAATTAAAGGGCCAAACTTCCCAGACACCAGTGGGAATGAGGTTCTTGGGGTAAAGCTGAAAGAAGCATTTTCAGAACTCCCCATGGGAGGATGGGATGTGGAAAAAGGCTTTATTTGCGTGAAGTTACATTCCTCAGGCTCCAAAGTCCCATTTCTTCCAAGCCAGAGCTGAAGGAGGGGCAACTGGGAGTTTAGCAGAACTAAAAGGAGGGCCAGTGTCCAGAGCTTCTGTTCCATGTTGCAGCCAGATGTGGTTCATCATTCGGGCCAGGTTAAAGTCCATTAGTCTATTGTGAGGGTCCCATATGGTCATGAGCCACGTGGGTGCAGCGGAAGGTAGTCCCCTGCAACAGAAGTCCCAAGAGGGCCCAGCGCCCTGGAGCCAAGAGAAGAGAGCACGCTTCTTTGTCTAGAAGTTTATATATTCAAATTTTGTGTGCTTGCAGTGGCCTCGCCCATTCTGGCCACTGACTCGATTTCCAGGTGTGACTGACAGGCAAGCACCTTCCCACATCACTCAGACCTTACTGGGCATGTGTTTATCTGGTCCTTCCTTTCCTCCTTTCCTGTTAAATAATAACCAGGCTATTACAACAGCATCATTTCCACCTGCAATAATCCAAGTAGGTCCAGACTATCAAGCAACCTCCAAGTACAGTAGAGAAACTGGACTGTTCACGACCTTGATAGGTTTCAGATGAGTTTGATTTGGTTTAAATTAACCTGTTTGAAATAATGTAAGATCCCCTTGGTCTCTCCCCTTGAAGTTTCAACAATTTGAACAGCTATAATTCAACAAAGGATTTCCTGCTGAACGCATAAACACACGTGAGACAGCCTCACGTGGGAGCAAACCAGGGAGACAACAAAGGAGAAACTGAGACAAGCCATGGATGCCACCCTACAGCCCAGAGAGGGGACAAATCAGGTTGTGGCTGGCACTCCCTTCAGCCAGGAGGAGCAAAGAGATTTGGTGGGCATTCCTGCAGGAGTGGGCAGTAGGAGCTGCAACTGAGCCGTGACCTGGGCAGGGGCACAGCACAGAGATGCGGCCACAGTTGTATGGCAGTCCGCATTCCAGACAAACAAAGCCACAGAGCCTGGCTGCCCCTTAACCTCCCAGAACTCCCTCCCTTCACCTTTGGTGTCAGGTTGCAGAACATATTATCTGCAAACTCTAGAACTGATACTACAGAATCACTTTTCCCTGAGCAAAGGGTCTACTCTGTGACTGGTCCAGGGATCAGGGCACAGGAAGGGCTCCTCGGAGGCCCAAGGTTGCCATTACCGGGACGGTAAAGCAACTTAGAAGGAAACTGGGTTACCCCAGCCAACCCCACCACCATGCATCACAGCTACACTGATGGCAGTGTCTGGCTTCAGGGAACAGCACTGGAATTTCACGGATTTGGAGCTCCATCGCCCATCACATTGCCCTGTGGGGTTAGTTCCCTGGGACTGGGACTTCGTCCCCTGGGACTAGAGTGACCAGGTCACAGGGGAGGCACCCCCCCCCCATTTTCTACCACCCTGAGGAGATATGAAAAGCCAGAGAAGTGCAAGAAAGCTGGAAAAAAAACCCAAAAAACAAAAAACCTTGTAATTCAGCATCACCTACTGGAAAATAATAGAAAGACTTCTTTGTATCAATCTACTAGAGAAATGCCATTCATACATAGATGCCTAGACAGAGAAGGAATCCATCAAATACCAGGAAAAACCAAGGTAGTAAGGCAGCTCAGAATGAAAATGAAAAATCTCCAGAAAACAAACTTAAAGACATGGAAGTATATGACTTAAGTATATGACAAAGAATTCAAGATTGGTGTTCTGAAAAAACGTAGTGAGATGCAAGAAAATACAGATAAGCAGTTTAATGAGAAAACAATGAACAAAATGAGTACTTTACCAAAGAGACTGAAACTTTAAAAAAGAACCCAATAGAATTTCTGAATATGAAGTTAATAAAAGAGATCAAGAATGAACTAGTGAGCACAGAAAATAGAGTGGACCAGATGGAGGAAAGGATTAATGATATTGAAGATAAAAATCTAGAAATGACACAGAGGGAAGAAGAGAGAGACTTGGGCATAAATAATGTATAAAGTGCTTTCTTTATATAATAATAATAAATAATAAAAATGTATAAGTAATAAAGATAAACAATAATTTTATGATTGTATTATTTACTATGTAGATTTTGCTTATTGAAAATTAATAACAATAAAGAGATAAAACTTGATACCAGAGACAAATATGGATTACCATTTTAGAAAGTACACATTGCTTTAAACAATGATATACTATGATACCTAGACAATCACTGTGGAATTATTTTATATGAGATTATCATTTTATTTTTTATCAAAGTTAACTGAAGCAAATATCTATGAAACCATTCTAATTGCACATGCTAATTATGACAACGCATAAAGTGTCTGCCAATCTGTACTGGAAGGATTGTCAGAACCATCAGCTCCCCACCAGATCATATGCCTCCAGAACAAATTCTTACCTCTTTATATTGTCACTTTCATTGCTATGTGTAAGTTCCCACTCTTATCATCTGACTGAGATATGGTTTTCCTGACTCACCATATAATATAGGACCTTGGACTGCCGCGTATCAGGAGGACCCCAGTCCCACATCTTTTGCCCAAGACCCTTCGTTCAAGAAAGAAAAATGCAGAGACTTTATGAGAAATTTTAGCCAGTGCCTTGAACACAGGAAGATGAAAAGAGGCAAGTTTCTGGGAAGTTGGGGGAAGAAGGAGGTAGTGTAAGCCTGGAGGAAAGTATAAAGGTGATCTAATTCAGATGAAGAGGGCACCAACAGGTGTGGTGAAATCAGTGCCTGATGGCTGAAACTGAAGAGAAAATAAATGTGGTGGTCATGGGGCATCCAGACTTTTGAGAGCAGATATGAAATGTGCCTTTTGAATCTGAAGAGGGCTATGCCCTGCAAGTAGGGGACAAAAGCCAGAAAGAAAATAGCCTCACTTCTATGTATTTATAAGGTATTTATAATCAAGAAAAAATTAAACTTCTAAATCATTATTTTTATTACCCTTAGTTTGGGCTATGGTTAGACTAATCTATAGCCTCAAGTTAATCCTGAATATTCGGAGGCCTATAGTACAGCCACTCCCACCCTATACACCACTGTCACCGTGAAAGTTGCCATGAACTGAAACAGAGCCCCAGATCAGCCCCTGTTACCGTGAATCAGACAGCTACTCCCAGAATCACAATTTACAAGTTAGCCCACATCTGGAGTTTGAACATACCAGTTAATTGACAGATCAATAGCACTCTCTGCTAATACAAAAAAATTATTACACAAGCACAGCTCTGCCTGAGGTAGGAAAGAAAGCCAAATTCCCAGGTCAAGATGTCATCTGGATTTATAATACAACAAATCTCTCTACAGTAGATGTTACTTTTAAAATAGCAGACATCTGATGGCAGTAGGTGTGATTAAAAGGGGAAAAAGTGTTGATTTCAACAAAAAATAGCTTAAAGATCTCCTGGGAATTGAGCCCAGTTTCAGAACACAGGGTAGCAAGTGCTATCTTCTTTTCTATGTGATTTTGAGTAATTTCCCTCATTTAATTTTCCCTTTAATCCTAGCAAAGGCTTGTAAAACTGAAAGCATAAGTTGTTAAACTGCTCTGAAGACATTCTGTCACTTTCCACTAAAGTTCTCTTTCTTTCCATTGCTAAAAGTAGAAAGAATGGCATCAGTAAGGTGTTGGGAGCATTGCTATTATTGCTCTTCTAAATTTTACCCAAACCTTAACGCTACACAATTAGCAAAATAATACAGTTGACTCTTGAACAACATGGGTTTGAACTACACTTATATGTGGAGTTTTTCAATAAATACTGTAAATATGTTCTCTTCCTTATGATTTTCTTAAAACCATTTTATTTTCTCTAGCTACTTTATTTTAAGGATATAGTATATAATAAATTTAACATACAAAAAATGTGTTCATCGACTGTTTATGTTATTGGCAAGGTCAATAGTAGTCTCTTAGTAGTTAAGTTTTTGGGAAGTCAAAAGTTATACCCAGATTTACGACTGTGTGGGGATCAATGCCCCTAACCTCCAAGTTGTTCAAGGGTCAACTGTATGTAATAAAGCCCCACAGAGTTCCAAATATTTTTTTCACGGCTGTTCCCACAAGAAGTTAAATCAGATGCTGATTTCCCTCGATACCCTCAAGACAGCATCTAAATAGCGCAGAGCAACAGAAGAATGGTCCTCCATATAGATGGCCAAGAAAATGCTCAACATCACTAATCATCAGAGAGATGCAAATTAAAACCACAATGAGGTATCACTTCACACCTGTCAGAATGGCTCCACCAACAAATCAACAAACGGCATGTGCTGGCGAGGGTGTGGAGAAAGGGGCACCCTAATACACTGCTGGTGGGAATGCAGACTGGGGCAGCCACTATGGAAAACAGTATGGAGGTTCCTCAAAAAATTAAAAATGGAGCTACCTTTTGACCCAGCGATCTCACTTCTAGGAATGTATCCTAAGAATCCTGAAACACTAATCAGAAAGAATATATGCACTTCTATGTTCATAGCAGTGTAATTTACAATAGCTAAGATCTGGAAACAGCCCAAGTGTCCATCAGTAGATGAGTGAATAAAAAAGCTGTGGGACATTTACACCATGGAATACTACACAGCTATAAAGAAGAAGGATCTCGTACCCTTTGGGACAGTATGGATGGACCTGGAGAATATTATGCTAAGTGAAATAAGCCAGGCAGAGAAAGACAAACATCACATGATCTCGCTTATATGTGGAATCTAAAGAACTTAATAAACTGATGAACAGAATAGATTCAATGACATGAAAGCATAGATGAGACTGACGAATGTTAGAGGGATGGAGGAGGGTGAGTGGGTGGAGGGGGAGAGATTAACCAAAGAATTTATATGCATATATGCACAACCCAAGGACACGGACAATGGTAGGGAAAGGGACTGGGGAGGGGGGATAGGATGGGGTGGAATGGGTCATTGGGGAGAAAAAGGAACATCTTTAATATTTTAAACAAAAATTTAAAAAAAGAAGAAGAAGAACGGTCCTCTAATGTCAGGATTCATAAATAATACATGAGGTGCTTATAAAAATGTAGTTTCCTGATCCTCTCCCCAAACCTGCTGATTCATAATCTGTAGAGTTGGGCCTATAAATCTGTATTAAATAAGCCCCAGCTGATCTTGAAAAAGGTAATTTCAGACTATACTTTGGGAAACACTGCTACAAAATATGTATTTAATCTCAACCTACATTATACAGCTGTCAGTTTCGCTTTTCACCTACCCCAGTATCCAAACCACAACTAGATAGCGCTCATGGTTCTCACCATAGATACAGGAAAGACAAGGAAGCCAATGAATAGAGATCAAGGCGTTTTCTTTCAAATTGTTCCTGGTAACCCAATGGGAGCCCCCCCCCCCCCGCCTCCCTCCAACCTTCCTCACCCGCTGGAAAAATAAATCGGGTGAGAGTTTGGAGCAAGAACCTACAGGACACAGAGATCCTGACCCAGGAAGTGGCCATCATTTTCCTTGGTGTGCTGCTTTAAGGAGAACATACGCTAGACATCGCCTCAACAATACAAGGCTGGCTTTGAAGAATCAAAGTTGGACAGCCCAGCCATGATCTCAAACCACTTCAATGTCCTCTCAATCTCTTCCCTCCCAATCCAACTGGGAAAGGTACTGAGACTCTCCTAGGGTGACCAACCATCCTAGTTTTCCCAGGACTTTCACGGCTGAAACTAGGAAAGTCCTGAGTAACTGAGGAGGTTGGTCCCTCTGCCCTCCCTCAATTCTAACCATACCCCACACGTCAACTCCTTCAAAGCATGTGTGTCACCAGCACCAGGGAAGCAACTCCATGGGGACCTCAGACAGAGAGGGAGGCTTGGATAGGACACCACTCACTGAGAAGCCGTTTCTAGACCAGGCCCAGGCACACAAGTTTTGGTTCAAAAGTAGAAAACTCAAAGCTCTTAAGTCTAACCAGAGAGCTAAGAGAGATCAAGTAACATGGGTTCCTTGCTCTCATGAAAGTCTCAGTCTCCAGAATCTGAAGCAGAAACCCAATTACAAGTAAGAAACTGAGTTTCCCATTCATGGACTCCAAACTTACTTTTCCCACTAGATAAGATCTAAAAGTTAGAGAAAAACTAGTAAGTTAACAAATAAAGAGGATAATTTCAGATAGTGATAAGCAGTGCCTTCCCCCCTCCCAGGGTACAAGAGAAGATAGAAGTGGAAACCTTGGGAGTAGGGAACAATATAATGGGGAATTCTCTACGTTTTCATTTTACCTCATGTATCCCAAACTTAGAGCTGAAAAAGTCAGCAAACTGGTAATACCAATGGGCACAGACAAAAATAAAACAAAACATAGCGAACAAACAAAAAAACCCTGCTCCTTCTAGCAAAGGAATAGGAAAGGGCAGTCTAACAAGACAGAAAACTTTTAGACAATTACTACAGCCAAATGGCACAGAAAGCACTGTGACCCCACCCATATCCATGCTGAGAAAGGCCGAGTGGGGACCCCAGACTTCCAGCCTTACCAGGTTTTAATGGGACACCCCACCTCCCCCACCAGAATGGTGTCAGAGAGGGTGTAGTGGAGACCCAGGACTTTCCTCACTACCCAGCAGTAATAAGGACAGCATTTCCCACAGGGTCCTTCGAGGTCACAAAGCGAGTGGTTATGTGGCACTTCTACCCCTCACACCCAGGGACATGTCAGTAGGGGCCTAGGGGAGAGCCACAGTTAGCACCCTACCCAGTTCCCCTGTTGTGCATCAATAGGAGCTGAGTGGGGAACCTGGCCTCTATCCGCACCTGACAGTAACAGAGCGGCACACTCACTTTCCCTGTCACAGTGGTGTCACAAAGTAACAACTAAAATAGAAGAGACAAATAAGATCTAGAGTCTCATAATACAATTCCCAAAATATCCAGGTTTCAATTGAAAATCACTCATTGTACCAAGAACCATGAAAATTTCAAACTGAATGAAAAAATATAATCAAAAGATGCTAACACCAAGATGACAGACATTAGAATTATCTGACAAGTATTTTAAAGCAGCCATCATAAAAATGCTCCAATAAGCAATAGTGAGCATTCTTGAAATAAATAATAGAGAAAGTCTCAGCAAAAACACACACAAAAACAACAAACCAGTAATTAATTATAAAGAGCCCAATGGAAATTTTAGCACTAAAAAATATAATAACCAAACTAAAAAACTCAGTGAATGGATTCAACAGCATAATGGAAGGAACAGAGGGAGAAACAGTGAATTGGAATACAGAATAATACTAATTACCCAATCTGAACATGAGAGAAAAACACTGAGAAAAGTGAACAAGGCTCAGGGATCTATGAAACTATTCTATTAGGTCTGACATTCATGAAGCACAGGAGAAATATTGTGATGCTAAAAAAGTACTTGAAGAAGTAATAGCAGAAAATTTCCCACATTTTGCAAAAGACATAAATATATAGATTCAAGAAGCAGAATAAATCCAAAAGAAGATCATCTTAAAGAAGCCCACACCAAGACACATCATAGTCAAATCTCTGAAAACTAAAGACAAGGTCAAAAATCTTGAAGAGAGTAAACAAGAAAGAAATGACATCGCACCTATAGCAAAAAAAAAAAAATTAGAATGATTTTCACCAGAAATCATGGAGGTCAGAAAGAAGCACAACATTTTTCAAGTACTGAAAGAAAAGAACTGTTAAACAAGAATTGTTTATCTAGAGAAAAAGAATGAAAATCAAGCAGGCCTACCCTAAAACAATAACTAAAGAAATTCCTCTTAAACGGAAAGGAAATAATAAAAGAAGAAATTCTTAGAGTATCAGGAAGAAAGAAAAAGCAATGGAAACAGTAAAGTACGGGAAAATACATTTTTCTTCTCTTAAGATTTCTAAATTATGTTTGAGGGCTTAAATAAAAATTATAACATTGTCTGATGTGGTTCTAAATGTAATAAAGAGGA
Organism: Miniopterus schreibersii; assembly: GCF_964146895.1. Lineage (NCBI taxonomy): Eukaryota > Metazoa > Chordata > Mammalia > Chiroptera > Miniopteridae > Miniopterus > Miniopterus schreibersii. The sequence continues at coordinate 142,363,147 of NC_138101.1, forward strand.
AATATTTACAAGAATTATATTATAAATGGGAAAGGGTAAAAGGAAACGAAGTTTGTATACCTCAAAACCAAAGAAAGTACAAAAAAAGGGGAGGGGGGGTAACACCAGAGCAGTATCACGCATAAATACATACACAAAAATCCTTAACAAATATTGGCAAATAGAATTTAGCAATACATAAAAATAATTATACATCATTCAAAGGCAACTTCATTTGACAATCAATCAATGTAATCCACTATATTAACATACTAAAAAAGAAAGATCATAATTATATCAACGCAGAAAAGGCATGTGACAAATTTCAACACCTATTTACGATAAAAAGATCAATTTTCAGTTCTTGGAAAAATGAAAACAGAGTTGAACTTCCTCAGATTGATAAAGGACACTTACCAAAAATCTATGGTAAAATACTGAATGCTTTCTCCCAAAGATCAGGAGCCATTCAAGGATAACCACTATCACCGCTCTTTCAAAATAATGCTAGAAGTTCTGGCCATATATACTGTATTATTCCAATTATAAAATATCCTTGAACAGACAAAATTATGGAAATAGAGAACAGATTAGTGTTTCTAGGGGCTAAGGTGAGGGTGATGGTGGAAGGGAAGCAGGGGTGATTATAAAAGATCCTGTGGTGATGGAATTGTACCTTGTTGTATCAATGTCAACACCCTAGTTGCAGTATTATACTATAATCATGCAAGATGTTACCATTTGGGGAAACTGGGTGTGTGGAATCTCTGTATTGTTATTTACAACCGCATATCAGTCAACGGTTATTCTCCCCCCCCAAAAAAAGTTTAATTTTTTAAACGTTGTAAATACAATAATTAATAAATAATAATACAAGAATAAACTCTGTTTCACGTACTCACAAAGGAAACTAATCAAAAGTGACTCTCAGGTTTCTTACTTGAACAACTGTATAGATAATGGTGTCATTTACTGAGATGAAGAAGAAGAATCTGTTCCCCAGAAATATTCGAGGTTTGAGACTACTGCTTAATTAGTTTACCCTCTTCTTGAAAACATTCACAGTTTGGATGTAAATAATTACCCCTACACATGAAGAGCTTCCACAGTCCAACACAGGCTGTGTTGCTTTGAATGAAATCAATGAAGAAAACATATGCCTGCGAAGACCAGAAGGGAAGCACTGCTGAGTCAGAAAAGCTCGTTTCCAAAATTTCTTCAAGAATTCGAATACCTGGGCAAGATAGCATTCTTTAGTTTGAAGTTGTAAACAAAATTTTTCCTATTAACTATCTACTTAAAATATTTTTTCCACTCAAACTGGGCTTCCTGATATCAGACACAGACGCTTCACCTAGTTAAAGGGACTAGAGGGTCCAACCCAACAGGCAGGTGACCACAGAGAATCAGAGAACAGATTTCCTCTGAGGCTCAAGATGAGGGCCTGGCATTTACAGGAACACATCCCAGCTCGCTCTTTCTCCAAGCACCCATAAACAACTCACTTTCCTTAGGAGCACAAGCCAGCGGGCTGCAGCCCCGGTTGCCACAGCAACCGCCATTTCACACACCAAATTGGTTTTCTCAGAACACGGACTTAGAGTAGCACCTTTTTTTCTTTTTTGTATATATTTTAGCACATGAAGAATTTGGTGCGATTTCCAGTTATCTCTTCTGTCTCAAATATGTTTTGTTTTTAAAATGTCAGTGAGTGAAGACCAAGACCAAAAAAGAATTTCCAGCTTTGCCCTAAATGCTCCCTGGGCTGCTATCTGCCCTTGAACAGTCTCCATTTGGTATTGTGGCCCAGGGGTAGCATAAAACCATGTAATCGGGCTCAGCCCACCAGCCAACAATGATCTACTGCCATAGCCTGAAGGAAAGGACCTACTTATTCCTTTATTTCATGCTGTTCTTATTCTTCTGGCCTAGGGTTTCCTGCCAGCCCAGAAAAGGAAAACTCACGACGAAGCTGCTCAACTATAATATTACAAGAGATAGGGGAAAGAATCATGAAGGTAATGGCTTCTAAATCGAATATTAGAACAATTTTAAAACTTAAAGAGGCCATCAAGAGTGCTAATGTTGCCCTGGCCGGTTTGGCCTCAGTGGTTTGAGCGTCAGCCAGAGCACACAAGGGTCTCGGGTTCGAGTCCCAGTCAAGGGCACAAACCTGGGTTGCAGGTTTGATCCCCGGCTCTGCCTGAAGCACTTGCAGGAGGCAACCAACCGTCCATGTTTCTCTCTCTCTCCCTCCTTCCCTCCCACCCTCTTCTTAACAAAAAAGAAAAGAAAAGAAGTTTAAAAAAAGAGTGCTAATGTTGCTAAAGGTATGAAAGTGCTCACAAAACAACAATCATAGGCAATTGAAGAGGTAGAAAAACTGTTGTAGATTTGGATAAACGAAAAGCAGTTAGCAGGTGATATATGAAAAAGCATGCTACGATACATTAAACATGTATTGCATATAAGAAAGGTTAAAACAGGGAATCATTCATGGGTCTGGAAGATTAATTCAATTTATATTCTTTCTAATGGGGGAGAAAAATGATTCCATTTTCAAACAAATCGCTCCTCGAACTGCATTCCAAAACAAATTAAGTTTGAGAACCGAGGTTTCACTGTACTGCATGATTCCACTTGTATGAGACATCTAAAGTGGTTAAATTCTTAGAAACAGAAAGTAGAATAGTGGTTACTAGGAGTTTAGGGGAGTGGGAAAAGAGGTTTTCAGTGGGTATATAGTTTCAGTTTTGCAAGATGAAAAAGTTCTAGAGATCTGTTGCTCAACAAAGTGCATATAGTTAACACTACTGTACTGTATATTTAAAAGTGATTAAGGTGGTAAATTTTATGTTACATGATTTTTAACCACAATTTTTAAAAGCCTTAAATCAAAAAAATATCAATAGTATTTTTGCTAATTAAAGAAATGGTTGAAACTAGTCACACAGACCACTCTCAATTCCTTGGCTCTTCGACTTCAAAGTGACTGATACTCCTCTGAAAACAACACTAGAGTTAAAAAAAAGAAAATCCACCCAATGATAAGTATGAATGAATGAACACTGGGGTGAACACATGATTTTCATAGTGGATGACAGGATTTTTAAATAAAAGCATCAAGTCCTGGTAAAGTTTGGATTCAGGATGGTGAGCTTCAGGCTCTTCTTAGCCAAGAACCAGCTTCTCCAGCATTGACAAGACTGGGGAAAGCACATTTTCCTCCCCTGCCCTGGGCACCTCAAGTGCTCCTCCCTTAGGCATTCTCCAAGTCTCTGTAAAGGAGAACAGAAGCAAGGGGGCTTCCAGTCTCTATGCGGAAAACTGAGACAAAGGGGAGTTAAATGGCTTGTTTGCTTCACACACACGGTCAACTGTAAATATTCCCAATCGAGTGGATTCTCCTCCAGATTCCATCCCTTCTGTGATCTGTAATTTTGGAATGCCTGTTAGAAAATGATTTAATTTACCATCATTTTCTGGTTATTGACTACACCTCCTGTAGTTGGTTAAGAAAGAGCCCTGAAGGCTCAGAACACAGGCTTGCCTTCACGTGGATAAGAAGCTGAAGGGGATTTCAGGATGATGCTCCTGTGTCTGAGGAGCCTGGCTGACTCTGCTTTTTATATTTACATTCTGTTTTTTACAATATTCTCAGTGCCAAAGCTCTATCTGAAAATGAAACAAATTCTTCTCTTAATTATTACAGTGTTGGACACTTTGGAATATATAGAAATTGGTTCCATTTAGAAAGCAGGAACCAAGTGGACCAACTGAAGGAATCAGTACCAATTAATTACCTTGAAGAAGAGAAACCCTCCTAAGAGACATTCTGAGACAGTCCTGATTGTAAGCATTCTGTTCAACATGGCCCCAATAAATCCCTGAAATGTTCCAGGAACTCAGTGTTTCAACAAAGTGTGACTGAATGAAGTCAATAAACTCTAGATGGAAATCCTCCAAACACTTATCTAAGAAAAAAAACCACACAAATCTTGACAGCTAGCCAAGTTTATTAACCATGATACAATGTAGCCATGGAAGTAAATATTTTCAGGAATTAGATAGTATAGTTTCTTTACCTATAATATGAAAAATGCTTAAATAATTTAATTATAAAATTATATTTTAGTGTCAACATGACAGTAACTGTACCTTTAACAAGGCTTTGCAAAAGAAATCTCTCTTTAAAAACAAAAAAGATTGTTTAAAATCAGCATTTAATATTCCGAACCCTTAATAAATGAGATAAAATGGTGCACTCAGCAGGAAATCTGACATCAGTTCACATCAAAGAGACATCTGTTAGCCGTCAGTGGGAGAGTTCTAGTAATTCAATTCAGAAATTTCTCATAATAAATATTAAAGATGTGTTTCACACACACACACACACACACACAAAACCCCAGTAACTGCATGTTAAACCTTAAAAGATGGCTTCCAAATCTTTAGATTCAATGTTGGGCATTCTGCCTTTGTTCTAGGTAACTGTTTAGGACACTTTTCTCCCTTGGAGGACCCTTTAGGAACTCACCATTCCAGGGGCTGTGCTATAGACTGAATGTTTGTGCCCCCTCCAATCATGTTGAAATCTAATGCCTAATATTATGGTATTTGGAGGTGGAGCCTTTTGGGGGTGATTAGGTCATGAGGATGGAGCCCTCATGAGTGAGATTAGTGCCCTTATGAAAGAGACCCTGAGAGGCCCCTGGCCCCTTCCACCGTGTGAGGACAGAGAGAAGATGCCTGTCTATGAACCAGCAAGTGGACCCTCACCAGACAGTGAATCTGCTGGGGCCTTGATCTTGGACTTCCCAGCCTCCAGAACTGTGAGAAATTAATTTATGGTGTTTATAAGTCACCCAGTCCATAGTATTCTGTTATAGCAGCCCAAATACATTAAGATAGGCTGTCTAACTAACTGCTGACCCTCTTGGTTTTGTCCCTGTTTCTGGCCCTGCCTCTGCTCTTGGAATGAGAATTCACTTCTCCTAATTTGACTCTGTGTTTGGCTTGTTCTTGTCCCCTGTGTTCAGCGCTTATTGCTCCTAGTTTTGGGTAACACACACACACACACACACACACACACACAATCTGAAACTAAGCTTCTTTCTGCCGGAAGCCATTCCATCCTTGCTGCTTGACACAGTCCTTCAAGGAGGAGACATCTGCACAGCCAATGCTCCATAGGACTTGGCGTACGGCAGATCCCTCTTTCTATGCTTGTTCCCCTTCCTGACACTTTGTGTCCTTACCAGTCACTTCACCAGAAAAGGGTTTTTGCCCTAGCTGGACACTTTTCCCTAGCAGCGAAGTCAGATAGAACTGGAAAAGACAATGATTCAGTAAAAGCCCCAAGTATTACAAAGATATCATGTGGCGCCTATAAGGAACTTAGACTCAGACTGTCAGCAGAAGAGTTAGGACTTGTTAGGCCACTACCCCGGGGACCTTCCCACCAGGGAAAAGGCCTGGGTCCGGGCCCCTGCTGACTCGGGGCACAGGGCCATCCACAGGGAGTCCACCAGTGAGTTCCCACTAAGGAATGTATTAGTGGGAGATGTTTATATTAACGGAAAACTCTGGGAATCCCCCCAAGGAAAGAGCAGTCTAGGAAAGAGAGTATTTCAATCTACACCTGAGCCCTTATCATACACAGGACATTACAGTGAGGACGGGCTGATGCAGGGAATGTCAGCGGGGAGACTGAGGCTGGTGCCAGACAGGCGGGCAGTCACCAGAGCTAAAAACAATCTACATAACCCTTACTTAGGACTTGCATAACCTTTACATAAGAAAAGCTGGTTTAGTTATTCTCCTTTTAGCTATATGGTAGAGCAATAAAATAGTAACTTCAGAATATAAATAACAAACTAGAGATTAACCTGTAGAATAGCCTATAGAAATATAAACAATAGATAAGGCTAAAATTAACATAACTAAACAGATATAAATTCTTTAGCAAAGGTCAGATAAGAAGGTATAATCATTAACTGTGTAAGGCCAAAACAGAAACCGGAACAAAGCATGATGTCATGTTGTTTAACCAGCAATAAAATCAAATAGTATAAATACAGTTGTAATAAGGCAATAAAGAGCGAAGCTGATTGTCCTGATGCTCTGAACGCTGTCTCCGTGTCCTTCATTCTTAGCTGACGCTGTCCACACCTTTGGGGACCCCTGGACTGCAACACTGTCTCCATGTCCTTCATTCTTCGCTGACGCTGTCCACACCTTTGGGGACCCCTGGACCGCTGGGGCTGGACCCAGCATCTTTCCATATTATTTCCATATTGTTTTGTTTGTTTGTTTGGGGGGGGGGTGTTCCATATTGTTTGAAAATAAATATTCATAGCACAATCTAAAACCAAAGCAAAAAAAACCAAAAAAAACCCAAAACTCCAGAATTGGTCAAAAGTTCATATTTTACCAGTCATTTTGCTAAAATGTAAAAAGTTTTTTCTATAGGAATATAAGGTAAGAACTTTTAAACATGATACCCTACCTGATGCTATTAGTGTTAAGAAAAGCAGGTTTGGTTGGACCTGGAGAGTATTATACTAAGTGAAATAAGCCAGTCAGACAAAGACAAGTATCACATGACCTCACTCATATGTGGAATCTAAGGAGCAGAATAGATTGACAAACAAGATAGGACCACAGACATGGAAACATGAAACAGACCGACAGATCTCAGAGGGAAGGCAGGAAGGAGGGCAGGAAATGATTAACCGAAGAACTTATAAGCATATATGAACAGCCCATGGATACAGACAATGGACAGGTGGGGACCTGGGGTGGGGTGGGAGATGGCTAGAGGGGGAAAAGGGGGGGGGAAACGGGGGACATCTGTAATACTCTCAACAATTAAAAAAAAAAAAAAAGATGGGTGGGTGGGGAGAGATTAACCAAAGAATTTATATGTATATATGCATAAACCATGGACATAGACAATAGTGTAGTGAAGGCCTGGGGCAGGAAGTGGGTGCAGGGTGGAAGGGGTGAATGGGAAAAAAAGGGGACATCTGTAATATTTTCAAAAATAAAGATAAATTTTTTAAAAAAGAAAAGAAAAGCAGGTTCATTGGTGAGTTTCTTGGCATGTGATCTGGTTCATATGCATAAAAAAACCACAGGTGAGAATCAAACAGATTCTAAGAATCTTTTCCAAAAGTCAATGGACCACTACAACTAGTTGCAAGTCACACATTTGCAACAATTCTATAAATAACCCCTCTGGTCTTCAAGCAGATGCAGCAGCTGATGTGGTAAAATCATTCACATCTGTTTATGCTTATTCAGTACCAATGAAAGCTCTGATATCCTTTTGTGATCATCAAATGAGAAATGATAAGTTTTGCCACATTTGAATAAGATTTCTGATACTTATGTCTACTCTTAAAAGGACACGAATAAAGTCTCAACTGCCAAAATTTTAGTCTTTGAAAATGCTACCATCATTTGTTTAAAATTGCAAAGATCCCTGAAAAAACTGAACCAAAACTTGAACACCGCTTGCTCTTACTGAGGACTTTTTAACATTATAAAGAGATCATAACTTGCGTCAGATTCTCAATAACCCAGTGGTCCATACAAGATGAAAAACACTAAATCAGGGTCTAATGCAGCAGTCAAAATATAATTTTTCGAGATGTTTCTTTTGTAGCCCTTATCTAGTGTGATATCAGAGAGTAGGGACATTCTATAAAGAAAAAGTGGAGACTAATAATTCTTTGTTAATATCCTTTCAACTCTTATCACCAAGGTAAGGTGGAGAGTGGAGATGTAGGAATATATTTCATTGCAAAGTATTTCTGTAAAAATACAGTACAGCCTTCCTTCCTCAATGCAGGTCTCACTGCCTTTAACAGACCGGTATGCAACGGGCAGGGCCCACCACATGCTAAAGTTACTTTCCTGGTGACCTTAACCTTAGGCCCCTGTTCTAACTGTGGTTCCTCATTGCTCTCTGAATAAATGCTTCAAAACCTTTCTCCAAGCTTCCCTCGATGAACACAAAGTCCTTTCCCTTCATCTCAAGAGTATCTGCACAAACTCTTTTCTATCTCCTCAGATGTCCAATGTCTGGTAGAATGGCATCTTTTCATTACATGAGTTCCTAGAAACCAAAAAAAGGCCACCTACCTGGGAATCTATCGTGCTTTGTATTCAAACCACCTACATTCATCCAACGTCAACGCCTTGCTACAGTATTGATCCCTACTGAGCGACCCAAAGCGAAAATGGAACGACACTCAGAAATAAACACTGAAATTAGCACTGCAAATGAAACTGCTGTCAAATGGGCAAGGGATAATGAAGCTATAATTATTTTATCCAATTCAGCATTTATTTCCTGAGTACTTGCAAATATGCAATCCACTGAATTAGGCTCTATGGAGAAAACAAAGATTCCCAAAGTTAGAATATGATGGTGGCAGAGGCATGAACACAATTCAATAAACTCTTTGAAGGCAGGAAAAAATGAGTTGTATAATAGAGATACAAGCCACTCTGCAGGAGAAGGTATAAAGTCTGACTTGGTGGGCCTTGAAGGCTTTATACCTTCTCCTTCCTCCTGCAGAGTAGATGAGACAGATGGAATGCACCTTCCACATTCAAAGAAGATGCAGTCAAAGGCAGAAGGGAAACTGTAAGTGCGTGACACATACAGACAGGGCGAGGACCATGAGAGGGGGAGCGCGGTCTCACAGCTGGGTGCAACAGGACATGAAGTTGGCGAGACCAGATGGGACCCAAGTGTAAGAGGTCATAATAGACACACTTCATACAGGGGATAAAATGCCAGGAAAGGACTTCTATTGTGTTGTTATTACTGCTACTATTGTGTAAGAGTATGAGTATATGTTTAATCATGAATAATAGAATACAAACAGTGCTTCAATTTTTAAAAATAACTATGACAACAGTAGAAAATGGTTTGTAGACACAAAATATCAGAGAAATGAAAACCATTTAGGAGTCCATTATAATGATGCACACTCTGACAGCTAACACGTATTCAATACTAAGCCCTGTACTTGTATTATCTCATTTAATCTTCAAGACAACCTCACAAGGCCATTATCACAATGCTACTAACCTCATTTTCTAGAGAAGTAACTTGCCCAAGATCATCAAGCTAGTGGGTAGCAGTATCAGGATCCCAAATCAGGTTCAACTCCTGAGGCCAAGTTCTTACTATCTCAGGTGACAAGGACCAGACCAGGGAAGTGGGAGGTAATATGGAAAATATTTTGGGCATACAATCAATGGAACTTTGTGCCAGATTAGATTTGGGAATGGAGAAAAGAGAGAAATCAAATATGACTGAAAGATTTCTGGCCCAGATGTCTGCAGGTGAGACTATCACTCACTAAAAGAAGATGACAGAATAGGACTGAAAACTCCAATACTGGCTACAGCAAATGCAGAGCCATTGAATCTGTGAGTCTCATGAGTGACCTTGCCTTGTACATTAGCGCTTCACTTTGACAAACTACCCAGCCATGCACTAATTTTCTTTTCCCTAATGGATATTCAGTGGAAGGCCTACCTCCAAGTAGACCAACCAAGTGGGATGCACTGACTTCTATCAGCACCCTGCACCTGCACCACCACCACCAGCCAGCCACCCCCCACGACTGCCACTAGTTTTCATTTTGTTTTCTTCATGGTCCTCTTTTTGGCCAATCTATTCGTTAACCACATCTTTATCACCAAGCAGAAATGTGCAAAGCCACATGGTAACATTTAAACTGATAAAATTTGTCCCCTGTTCATTGTTCTGATTTTCCAGGCCAGATGTTAGCATTTCTGGGGAAAGTGAAATCTGTGAAATCAAAGAGCCGTGCTTTTCCTAAAACCCTAAAAACATGAACTCAAATTTACTATATAAAGGTTAGGTTCCAAGAGGACAGTCATAAGTCCCAAGTGCCTTATTTAAGTTTTCAGTCTCTAAATGTCTTTCAGCCAAATAGGTGGGTGATGCTTCAAAGCTTTAACATAAGTCATCTTCCTCCTCTTTTCATTGATTTTCCTTAGAATTGGACATCTTTTTCTAAAGCACATAAATATAGTGATAATAACACCCCCTTCCTTAATGACTCCCCAGAGTTGGCAACCCCTGAGGAGTGACATCAGGCACTCAACAATGACCCCTTAAATGGGTGATCTGCAGAGGAGAACAGTCTGAAAGCCTGTGAAACTATCCATTTTCACCAGACCAAGTCTTCTCACCTTCTCCTACATTAATATTAGGCTAATTTTTCATACTGATTGACCCCCATCTTGAGTAACAAATTCCAAAGATTTTCTATTTCCTCAATCACTTTTCTTTCATTCTTGCAGTGTATTGTTAACTGCATAGGGACAGTAGTTGGCATGTGTTATACGACTTAGCTTGTCCTTCAGAAACATCCTGGTGTCAAATGAATTATCTCTTGCAGAATTCATCATTGTCTCTTCTGCTTTTATCATCTTTACTTCCTGAAGAGCCAATAAAAATTGGAATAATAGAATACTTCTTACCACGTTCATAGACATTATATGAGATTAATGACGTTCATAAAGCCCGTAAAAATTAAGTACAAGCCCAGCAAACCTGAGTCTACCACAGACTAACAGAAAAGGTAAGTCAGTATACAACAAATGCTGCCATCTGTTGGTGGCAGGCAGAGTTTACTCACTTTTGTTTCTACCTATCAAAGTCAATTTTTAAATTCCTAAATATAGGAGGTGCTACCTCCCTTTTGAACCTGGTAAAAGTAAAAGCAACCATTTCTGAAAACATCTTAGGTTACCATGACAATAAGGATTTCAATGTCTATTGTTTCTTTAACTACAAAGGTAACATAATTTGTAGGGTACGAAATGTCTTTGCAGAATGCACACTAGATAAATATTTTCGTCTCTCTTAGAGTTGACATTTTAAAAGCATTCCTGGAAAAATGCATATGTTCCCACACATAAGCAAAGCTGCATCATTCATAAATATTGAGCTTTTCAACGCTATACAGTTGACCCATGAACATGGTTTTGAATTGCACAGGTTCACTTATATCCCAATTTTTTTCAAGAAATACCTAGACTGTTGTTTTCAGTCTGTAGTTGGGAATCTGCTGATGCAGAGCACCGACTGTATGCATGACCTACTCTATTTTACTCAATGGACTTGCGCTTCTGTGGATTTTGGTATCCATGGGGGTCGTGGAAACAATCTCCCACAGATACTGAGGGAGAATTTAAGTTTCAGGGGAGTCGAAAGTTATATGGGGATTTTCACCTGAATGGAAAGTTGGTGCTCCTAACCCCCACATTGTTCAAAGACTAATGGTATATTTATAGGTAATATAGAGTATTAGGAAGGCCACTGAATCGAGCAAGATTCTCACACAATCCACCACTCTATGAGCTTGGTCAAATCCTGACTCTCAATCTCTTCACATAAAAAAATGAGATTATAATGCCAACCTTCTAAACTTAATTTGTATGTTGAAAAAAAATGAAATAACATGTAAAAATGTTCTGAAAACTGAAGTATGATTTTTAAAAATGTAGTCTCATTATCATCTTGCTTAACTCAAAAAAGTTTCTCACACATACGCATACAATCTTCATCAAGTGTCAACTTGATTTACCTGGTATGTATTTTTTGCAGATATTTAAATCTATTCCATATTCCTTCCAAAGTTTAACTTTTTAAGAGAGTAAGTAGTTTTTTTAAAAAAGAAGGAACAGTACTGGACAGTGGAATAAAAATAAATGCTTCAGTTTTCATATACACCTATGATCCCTTTATGGTCCTACTAACATACATTTAAAATTTATATTAGACATGTAAAATAAATAACAGATGCCACACTCCATTAAGGGAGAATTGCAGGAATCTCTTTTCCCTTTTAACTTAGAATATCTCATAACTAGCACCCTCTTCTGCAAAGAAATTCAAGCCCAATAAAACTCGATTTCACACACCTCTCTCTCATCTTCTGGAATCCTATTAGATCAGTGGGGACTGCAGTACTCAAAATGGCATTCTACCACCTGTTCAGTGCTTGAGATATAACGTTGATGATATTTGTGTTCATGTTAATTATGTTTATACTTTAATTTCTATTGCTATTATTACAGAATGGTCTATTCAGGATCTCATGAAAACTAGCATTTTTACTAGCTTACATTCTGGTGGGAAATCTTTGCAGTGGCCAGGTAGATGCTCTAACAACAGTATTTTTTGTCTCCTCCAGGTACTCTGAGAATGGGGGACTAGGGGAACAATTATTTCTTCTTTTATTTTTATAAAACAAGGCAGATATTTCTTATTTTTTTATCCTCATCTGAGGATATATTTCACTGATTTTAGAGAGAGAGAAAGGGAGAGAGAGAGAAACACCAGTGTGAGAAACATCTATAGGTTGCTCCCAAACACACCCCGACTGGAGATAGAACCTGCAACCTAGGAATGTGCCCTGACCAGGAATTGAACCCACAACCTTTCGGTATATGGGACAACCCTCCAACTAAATGAGCCATCTGGCCAGGGAAACAATTATTTCTTAAATTCACAAATAGAGTCACATTTTCTACTTCCAGAGCTTGGCTGTTTTATCTGTTTGACTTTATTTTATCCTGTTTTTCTTAATAAAACAAAAGTCTCACAAGAAAAATCCAATGACTGAGTCTAGCAGTTCTGAGAATACCTAACAGAAATCCATGTTGGTCCTTAGTGCTATTTATATTCTTTTTTCTTTTATTTTTTCGTTTGTTGTCTCATTGGGCCTGGAGAGCTCTCTTTTATCAAAGTTACTGTTGCCAGGAAACGTGAAAACAAGGTAGAGAACAAAAGCTAACACAGAATAGGTTTATCTTCTCCCCTCTCCCCATCCACACAGATACGTTCAAGTAAATATCCCTGAACATATGCTCATTTATAATCATGTTCACCCAGATTCACCCAGATTCACCCAGATCCAATGTAGGCAAACACAACAGATGTCCCATTAAATGTGAGCAAATATGTTTCTAAATATCATTGCCCTTTACCAAATTACCATCCACCTATGAACTAGGTCACAGGTGTACTGAACCCGGGCCTCCTGGTTCCCAAATCCATGCTTTTTCCAATACACGTGCAGTATTTCTTGATAGAGGTATTTAAAAAAAAAAAAAAAAAATGAAACAGGCACATTTTCCTTCACTACAAATACTCCTTGCCTTTAGTTATGAAGCCACTTTAAAGCTCTTCGGATAATAAAGCTCACCATTGTACCAAAGAAGAGAATGAGATAAAAAGTAAATGACCACAACGAGTTAGGGAAGGCTGGCTGGCTGGCTGGCCGGCTGGCTGAAGGGCTAGCCTTTGAAGTCCTGCCAGCAGAACACTCAAGAAATCCCTATGCGTTCTGGCTCTGAGGACACAGTCCTTCCTGTCACAAATCGGGCAAAATGAGATCAGGCGTTGCTAGATGTACATGTATGTGGCTGTGCCCGAAAGGCGGTCCACCGTGGTTGAGATTACAGTGAGAGGCTACTGAGTAAAGCAACGGTGCCATGACGGTACCATTCACTGAAGATGTTAGCATCTGACTCATAGTCTCTGTCCCTTACCATTATCTAGGATAATTTCAAAGTCCCCTATGGGTGACTAGACCCACAATTCTTATCCCTGTCAACTCCAATGAACTTGAACTCAGTCACACAGTGAATGCCCTCAACCTTATCACTCAAAACTTCTCTGCCTAGGAAATCTTAAATTCTGATAACAATGGCTTAGGGAAGAAACTTGCTCTCGCTTTACCTTTTCACCTTCCATACATTTCTAGGATCACAGTAATCTACCTCTACCACTCTTTTGAAACTGTTCTCTCTCAAGTCATCATCCATTTCTCTTTGCCAATCCAATAGACACTGTGTAGTCTCTCTCTGCTGGGTTTGATGTCATCGATCACTCCCTCCTGAAAACGCTCTGCTCCCTTTGTTTCTGGGCCACTTCACTACCACAGTTCTCCTCCCATGTCTGGGACCATTCCTTCACTGTCTACTTCACAGAAATCCTCTTTAACTTGTTTTTTAAAATGCAATCTCAACATACTCTCATTAGGTGAACTTATCCACACTCTCATGGTTTGGTTATCTACTCTGAGGACTTCTACATTTATACCCTCAAGCTTTAGATTCTTATATCTAACTGAGTATTCCACAGGTACCTCAACTTGTACCAAACTTAATGCCTATCTCCCATACAGCCTACTTTATCCCTTCGGCTTCTCCCCCTGAACTCAACTGCTCTTTTTATTGATGATGCCACCACAGATACCCAATCTAGAGACCCACGCATCATCCTTGACTCTGTCTTAACCCAACCTTCACCCCATATTCCAATCAATCAAGTCCTAATAATCATGTCGCTTATATTTCTTGAATTTGTGACCAGCTTGTCACCATGCCCTCATTATATCTTACCTAGAATTCTACAACAACCTCCTAATTGGTCTTCCTGCTTTTAAGATTGTCCCCATTAAGTCCATCCTTCAAACAGCCAACAGAAAGATCTTACTAAAATATAAACCTGCACTTGTCCCTGCCCTGTTTAAAACCACTCTGTGGCTCCCTGAGGCTCAGAGGACAAATACCAAGCTTCTAACCAGCCATGTTCAGCCTTGTGGGATCCAGTTCCTGCCCACTCCTCCAGCCTCACTTTTCACCACCTCTGCTTTATAATTTGTGTACCAGGCACTTTGAACTGCTTGTGATTTTCACATACCATGGTGTGCTCTCACTGGCATATCTCCAGCATTACACTTAGCACAATGAATAACTACTTGTTTATATTTATTCCCTAAAAGACTATGAGATGGCTCCCTAAGGGAAGGAACTATATCTTGTTTATCATTTTATCTCCACCACCTAAAAAATGGTTGGCATAGTTAGTAGTACTCAGTTAATGTGGAAGAATGAATGGACAAACTTAGAGACTTCCTATTAAAAGGTATGACATACCCTACTATGTCATTAAAGAACCCAACCTGGTTAGGTCCATTAAATTGTCTAACAGAGTTCTTGGGCAATCAATCAGTCAAATGGTCTAGTAGCAATTTGGCAGTCTGGGAGAAAATAGTTTCTTATTCCTATATGCCTTACAAATTTGAAATGCAAAACTGATTAGAACTTTTCACGGCATTCCTGTTATGCTCTTAGTAACTTAATAGTGTTGTGTTCCACACTCGCCATACTCTTAAAGGCAGTATTTGGTGCACAGCTGGTCCCTGCTAATATATTTTTACATCTTTGTGTGCTACTGTTTGTTAATAAAATTTGCACTTTTCACTGGTATTAATATGTTATGTTTTATCCCCACTTTACACAAATGAATGGATGGTACAAAAGTGCTCATTAAGGCATAAATATACAAAGAAAATAGCAACAAAAATACTAGAACTCACAATAATATTTTAAATATAAACAATGAACCTCATTCTAGTACAAGAATGTGAATATATAAGGGGGATGACTTCACACAAGTGAAGGAAGTCCAATCAACTGCCAAGGAATATCTAAGAATTTGATTTTATTGGACAATTAGTCCATTTCTAAGTGTGTTTCTGTCATAAACCCTTATCAAACAGCAGCTTGAAACAGTCAAAGCTTTCACATAATTTTAAAACTGAATTTCAAAAATTACATAGTAGCCTCCCTATTAAATTTCCCAAGTTCTTCCAAAACAAGTACAAAATAATGCTTTCCAGTATGAAATTGGCTCATTTTGTCACTAAAGGCAAGAAATAGACCAAAATTACAGAAGCATTACTCCAAGTTGCATTCATCTTCCAAAACAAATAAAGATTACTCTATTTCCAAAACACCCATAAAACCAGCCACCAGGTTAATAAATAAAATGCTGGGCATCACACACCAATGGCATGCAATGTGGAAGAATAATTACAATCATATGTGCAATAGCATGTATCTTGTTTTTATAGTAGGTGAAATCAATGATGCACAGAGTAGCATTATCAGTTAGCCCAGGAGTGGAACATATTATAAGGAGAAGTACTTAAAAGCTCTTGGTTCTTTCACCAAAAACCCAATCTAAAGACAGGGTTCTTCATTTAATTAACTTTCTCCTTGTAAGCTATTAAGAAAATTGGAAAAGGTGCATTAGGATCAGAACTGATGTAATAACCGGCTATGTTCACAGTGAGTAAAAGAAGTTTTACCTTTATGCCAAAATACACAGCACTTTATTCACCAAAATGGACGACAATATGCCTCCTAATCTTAACCCAATGTTGCAGAAAATAGTCTAAAATGTGAATATAACCAAATCACAGCAGCTGAGTATTAGTTTTCTCAGCATGCTCTTCAAAGAAATGGGCAGAAAAGCCTTAGATGGATTGTTCCCCCGAGAAGTACTCCGGCTGCCAAGAGTGCTCATGCAAACTTTTGAAATGAGGGATGAGACTAAAGCATTCCTGTTCCACACAGAAAACATGTCAGGAAGGAGCAGCTCCAAGGTTTCAAGTGGCGAATGTCAGCAATGTAACTGTCCTGATTTTCTTGATCCTCTCATTCAGGACCAAAAGATGTTTATGTTGCATAGTGGGGATAAGCTACAGAGAATCTTTGCGATGACTAAACAGCATGTTTGAGGGAGATGTGCTTGTAAAACTGTAGACTTAGCATCTGATGCAACACTGACCCCGCTCTTCAGGTGAGAAATGACACCATTATTTCTAGACATAGAATCGATCTAAATTCTCCAACTTCCCAAACTGAAAGACTCATCACATGTTTGCTGCCACTCCTAACAGACTAATTATAAATAAGTATTTTCTATTTTAGTAAAATAAGGAGAAAGAAAAAAGCATTCATGCCCTCAGGGCCCATCCCTTAAGACAAGGGAGTCACACTAACGGGTTGGCTCCTGACTGCTCTGACTTTTGAAGTAATCCTTACTCAGTACAGGGCTGCAGTGCGGGTAATACCTGAGTGTGCTGCTAGGCACTGCCTTAGGCAGAAGAATGTTTGGCAAGGTTCTATATCTTGGTGTCCTATAATTTCCAACAAAACAAATCTAACAGAGATTGAAATCTCTCTATATCTAAAATTTCCAACTCTATATAAGTTGAATTGCCCATTGACTCACACTTTAATTACAAATAGCATGTATAGGGACCACCTAACCAGCAGTTTCCCAAAGTTGTATTTGACTTTATATAAATACAGCGATCCAACCACAACAGCTTAAACTAGAAAGGTTGTTTTTTTCCTGTAACCTGAGGTCCAAAAGAGGTCTGCGACAGCTATTCAAATAAGTCAACAAGGCCAGGACCCAGACTTCCAGCTTCCTACTCTGCCAATCTGAGCACATGGCTTGTGTACTCATAAGATGAACATTCCATCCCTAGGCATGGCACTCATTTGCTAGCAGAAAAGGGCCAAGGCCAAAAACAAAGGCAAGTCACAGCTTTTTCTGTCCCTTTTCACCAGAAAAGATGGCACTCCCAGAGCTCCACCCAGTAAACTTCCACTTAAAACTCACTGGTAAGGCCTGGGTAACATGTGTACCCCTAGCTGCAAGGGAGTCTCTAAGGTATTTTTATCTGGGCAAAATGTTGCCCTAAACAAAATCAGGGTCTTTTAAGTAAGGGAGAATAAGAGGATGAACACTAAGAAGGGAACAAGCAGTGGCAGCCACAAGATCAAGGACATTTTAGGTTTTTGCTCAAACTTCACAAGTGAGAAGCTATTGACTCAAACCTCAAATTGCCTAACTATAGGGTTTTTCTTCCCACTAAGAAACAGCTCTAAGGTCCTGATTCTTTACTATCAAACCTACTCTTCTTAACTGACCTATGTTACCCTGCTCCCCCAAAGGACTGACCACTCTAGAAAACATCACATTAGTAACAATCACAAAGAGCATTCGAAAAGAATACATAGAGAGCCTCTGGCTCATCAGCATCCTCCGAGGGAATCAACAAACCCTCTAGCACTGCTCCCTTTGTTGAATGTCTTCCTGTGGATTCCACAGTAAGAAATGTGTATGTGCTCTTTTATAAGCCAGGACAGTCTCCAAGCACATCGGGTACAGAGGGGGTAAGAAGGAGGAGTGAGAATTCAAAATAAAATTAAACCATCCCCCACTGCCCTGCTCCTTGGCAGCTGCTCCAGCCCATATCTAAATCACCTGTAAGTCTCCAAAGTAAATTAGAGACGCCTTCCAATTAATTAACTGGGACACAATTATCACAGGGCTTGATAATTACACCACACCTGTCCTCACAGGCACTGAGGGCAGTCCCCTGGCCTAGGTCATTTCAGCCAAGGAGTGTCCCTCTCCTCTAAAAGGTAAGCGCTCAAGCCCTGGCCAGTTTGCTCAATGGTTAGAGCGTCATCCTGGGGATTGAAGGGTCCTGGGCTAGATTCCGGCCAAGGGCATGTACCTCGGTTGCAGGCTCAATTCCCAGCCCTGGTCGGGACACGTACGGAAGGCAGCCAATCGACATGCATCTTTCACATCAGTGTTTCTCTCTCTCTATTCCACTCTCTCTGAAAAGCAATGGAAAAAATATCCTCAGATGAAGATTAAAAATAATAATAATAATAAATAAAAGGTAAGCACTCAGTGATATCGAATAAGACACAATTTCTCCAAATCTCAGGTTGAATAGACAATTCAAAGCAATTTCATTGCTTCACAGGGAAACACTAAACAATATGTGTCTTTAGAAATAGGAATATTACATTTCGTCTGCCAAGAACTGTGAGACTCAGCAAAGAATTTTACAGGGACACTTCCTTCCTACTGGGAGGCAGCCCAAGGAGAAAAGAACACTCACAAAGAAATGGCAAGACCTGGGGCCTTGTTATAGCCCGGACATACCCAAATGAATCACTTCATATCCTGACCCCCAATCTTGACTTTCACATCTATAAACTGATAGCATTGGACTAAATTAAAAATGTCTGTGTTGTTTTTCCCCCAACAATGGGCCAAATGGTCAGAAACTTAGATCTAAATGTGGAGGCTGAATGATTTTTTTAAATATGGAGTTGAGAGAAGCCACACTTGGCACACAGATACCAGAGTGACAAAGCGCGAGCCAAGGGCACAAAACTGTTTACGCAGACTGATCTCCTTTTTGTCAACTATCATGCAAATGTCCAGGTTTCACAACACAGTGTTAGCAGAACTAAACTTTAGTAACTGAAGACAAAATAATTAATTACGTTCATCTTCAGCTGTAATAGCTAATTGACTTGGGCCTATTAGCAGCAATCTGTCACATAATGGTGACCCTTGTGAAGGGGCTTTGTCCTTATGGCCTACCAGATTGTGTGGGTACCTTAATTTTAAGGGGAAAATGAGGTTCCAAACCTTTCCCAGGCTAACCTCCAGGGTCAGGTAGGCTGCATTTGTTCCAAGGGGACCCAGGTTGGACTCCAAGAGAACTCTGAGGTTATTTCCTTAAAGTCTATGAGCCTGCCCGGCCGGGCGTGGCTTGGCGGTTGAGAGTCGACCTAGGATCCAGGCGGTTGGGGTTCGATTCCCGGTCAGGGCTCATGCCTGGGTTGTGGGCTGCAGCCGATCAATGACTCTCTCATCATTGATGTTTCTATCTCTCTCTCTCCCTCTCCTTTCCTCTCTCTGAAATCAATAAAGATATATTTTTAAAAAATAAAGCCTATGAGCCTAAATCAGTGGTTCCCAAATTTTATTGTGCTTATGAATCACCTGAGAAACATATTAAAAATGCAGATTCCTAAGTCCCATTCCAGAGAATCTGGTTCGGCAGGTTTGGGGTGCATCGTAGGAATGGGTATTTATTATTTTATTTTATTATTTTATATTTCATTTCATTATTATTTTTTATTTAGGGGAGAGCTTGAATGCAGTCCCCCACTACCACAAATTATGCAGTCGAGTTTCCCACATTTGAGGGAAAAGCAAGGGTCAGCACATCCAGAGTGCAATGAATAAGCCTCTGGGAAAACCACCTTGTGATCAAGGTATCTCCCCTGCCAGGTAAGTATAGGAATGGGTATTTTAAAGAAGTACCACAGCCCGGGCGGGCGTGGCTCAGCAGTTGAGCGTTAACCTAGGATCCAGGTGATCGAGGTTCGATTCCCGGTCAGAGCACATGCCCGGGTTGTGGGCTCAATCCCCAGTCAGGGGCGTGCAGGAGGCAGCCGATCAATGACTCTCTCATCATTGATGTTTCTCTCTCTCTCTCTCCCTCCCTCTCCTTTCCTCTCTCTGAGATCAATAAAGATACATATAAAAAAAAAAAGAAGTACCAGAAGGTGACTGTGATATATAGGTAATCCAAAATCCATACTTGCAGAGAATCTGGTCATTCCAAAGCAGTTGGGAGGGGTCCTCATATTAGAAAAGGGCTTGGGTTTTCTTTATTTGGCTAAAAATTACAGTCAAGAATTAAAATGCAAAACAGTATGATGAATATGTAGGTCCTTGTTTCCCAGGAAGATGGAGAAGACCTGGGCATGAATGCAGCAATGCATACTCCAAGCAAACACAGAGAGGTGAATGGTCCTCAATCCACCTTTGCTGGCATGATGATGCTGAGTAAGGAAGCAGCATCACTACATACTGTGTGCAAATGAATAATTCATTCAATAGGTAAAAATCAGCAGGGGTCCTGGAGAGCCCTGTAACCCCAAGCAGAATTTATGCAGTATCATACAGTTAATTTTTTTTTTTTAAGTCTGTCTCCTTTCTTTCTGTTTTTGCTTATCTAAAGTTTTCAAATTTCCTGAAGACCTACCTTTCTAGAGGAAAATCTCTCCCCCACAAATCACACCAGCTCTTTATTAGTAAGCCTGGCTCAGTGATTTTCGGTAGAAAACCTGAGTTTCTTCATCAAGAATCCTAACTCCTCTTCCAAAGGAGCACGTGTGTCATCCTCTCTGAGCTCTACCAGCAGGAGCCTCGACCCTTCTTGAAGATACAGACCACAATTCTGTAACATGATTTCACTTGCCAGAAGCTTGCCTACTCTGTAAGCTTCTAACTCATTAACTATTTTTAATGTTTTTTTAACTTTTTAATTAGTTGGCATACAATATTATATGTTTCAGGTAAACAACATAGTGATTAGACATTTATATAACTTATAAAGTGATCACCCCAGTAATTCTAGTACCCACCTGACACCATACATAGTTATTACAGTATTATTGACTGTGTTCCCTTTGCTGTACTTTACATCCCCGTTACTGTTTTTATAACGGCAATTTGTACATCTTAACTCCTTCCCCTTTTTCACCCTTCCCTCCATTATCCTCCCATTTGGCAACCATCAAAATGTTCTGTATCTATGAGTTGGTTTCTTTTTGGTTTGTTCATATATTCTGCTTTTTAGATTCCACATATAAGTGAAATCATATGGTATTTGCCTTTCTCTGTCTGACTCATTAACTTTTAATAAGGCAAGTAATAACTTGTAATCAACAGTCACTTCCTCTGGATTAGTTAGGAAACTGGAACTCCAAACAAGACCCTTATCTTCTCTGATTTTTAATCCCCACCCCTGGTAGCACAGTGCCAATCTGGCTTTGCAAGGTTCAGGATCTCTGCAACTCCAACAAGGAGGTCTCTATAAAATAAACTGTACTGAAAATTGAAGGGGCTCCTTTGGGAGGGCATTTTCCATTTACATAAATCTACAGTTAATGAGAATTAATTGAGCAAAGACAACAATAATACAACAAGAGTGAATAGGACACTAAGGAGATGAGCCTCAGACTCAGCCCACTGAAAGTGTGTGGAGATGCTGAGCAAAGAGCTCTTTTGAACTGAGCAGTATGGAATCATATACTCTGATTCTGACAACAAATTATACTTTTTTATATTTTCAAACACATTTAGAGTATTTACTCTGTGCCAGGCTCCAATTTCCTTAGCAACAATTTACTCATTCTAGCTACAGATGCTACACTTACATGTTTACTATCATCCAGACAAAAGAAACTATTGACTCTTGCCCTTTTCTTCATGAAAAACCAGAAACATAAATCCGCTCCCACCCACTTAATGGCTCTGGGCGTATTAATAGTAAGAAACCTGAGTTGGAACTGAGATCCACCAGACCATGAATGAGTTGGGCTTGACTGGACCTCCTTAAGGTCCACAGACTAAATTCGGTACCCTAGAGTATGTCCCTTCAAATTTACAATTGCAGAATTTAGTGGAATAAAACAGAAGCCGAGGGGGAGAGAGCAGTCAGTGTTGCCATAGGCCTTGTCTCTTTTGAAGAGGTAGAGGCTAGATTACCAGAACTCTTTTATCTTTTCCAGCTATGTAACAATGATGATAATAAAGAAGATAAAACAAACTACAAAGTTGGTTTTATTTACGTGTTCAGATATTACACCACCACCAAGAAATTTTCTTCCAGACCCTGAACTCAGTATTAATAATTAATAACAAAAACTTCTTACAGAGTAATTGATATGCCAGGAGCATCTCCTTATGCTATTTTTTTGTATCAAAATAGGCTATGGCACCAGAACAAGATTAAAATATAATGCTGATAATCCAGGTAAAAGTTTTAAGTCAGAGAGAAAACAATAGTCTACCTGAATAATTTAAGCTATCAAGATGGATGGATTCGCAAAAAACTTGAATTCTGGAATTCAAGCACATAAAAACCATTACTTAATTTTCTTTCCAATCTATTGTCTATACCCTTTACTTTATCAGAAAGTTAATCAAAATATTTATTGAGCACAATAAGTGTGCTAGCACTGGGCTAGGTGCTACAGGGGAAAAAAGAAAGTATAAAGCACAATCTCTGCCCTTAGGAACGCGAAGATTTACTTAGGTGAAGAAAGAAAAAGGCCTTCCATGCGAGGGTAACGGCGCAAAAAGAAAACAAGACTCAAGGTTAAGGAGAGCAGTTTCTTACAATAAGAAATCATACTGGGTCAGAAAACTTACACCAATATACAGTAGGCAAAGGGAAACCAGTAAGTTAAGAAACACAACTTGATAAAGATGTGGTATGGAAAGCTAGCAGGGTATGGGGAGGAAGGAGAGATCATGAGTTTCTATTTGAACTTAATGCATTTGCCATTGTAGTGGGTTGAACTGTGTTCCCTAGAGAGGTACGTTCAGGTCCTGACCCCCAATCCCTCCAGCTGTGAATGTGACCTTATACAGAAATAGGATCTTCACAGATGTAATCAAGATAAAATGAGCTCACACTGAATTACAGTGGCCCCTAGATCCAATAACTAGTGTCCCTATAAGAGGAGAAGACATACAGAGAGTAGGCCCAGGGAAGAAGGCCATTATAAATAGAGGCAGGAATTGGAGTGATACAGCTACAAACCAAGGAACATGGGCAGCCATCAGAAAGTAGAGTCATGGAACAGATTCCCCCTCAGGGCCTCCAGAAGGAACCAACCCTTCCAACATCTTAATTTTTGACTTCTGGCCTCCTGAACTGTGCGAGAATAAATTTCTGTTGTTTAAACCACTTGGTTTGTGGTAATCTGTTACAGAAGCCCCAAAAACTAATGTAGCCATGCTCTGCAGAGTAAATGTGTGAAAATTGAAAAAAATCAGATATAAGGTTTCACTGTTTCCTAATTTATTTATTAAAATTATCATCTTATGCCTTTTTAAAAATAATAGTTTACTGATTATTGATTTTTTTAGAGAGAGAAGGAAGAAGAGAGAAACATCGATGTGAGAACACATCAATTGGCTGCTTTCTGCATGCCCCCTACTGGGGATCGAGCCAGCAACCTGGGCATATGCCCTGACCTGGAATCAAACCACCAACCCCTCGGTGCTTAGGCTGACGCCCAACCAACTGAGCCACACCGGCCAGGGCTATGCCTTCTCTTGAGGTAGTTTACAGTTCTCAAATTATATTAATTTACACTGAAAATTTGGTGTATCAAGAATATCTGCTTCTTTTGCTTCTCCTATCAGCCAACACATATAACTGAAACACAGGTTAAATTCCCCCAGTTGTGAATTACAAGCTTTGACACTACAGAAAAACCAATATAGAAACAATGGGCAGTTGGGCCAAGCTTTCACTGGACTGCAATAATTTCCTATTTGTTTGTTTTTTAACTCAAAAGAAATAAACTTTTTAAAAAATGTTTTTATTTACTTTTAGAGAGAGAGGAAGGGAGAAGGCCAGAGAGATAGAAACATCAACGAGAGAGAGACATCAATCAGCTGCCTCCTGCACGCCCCCTACTGGGGATCAAGACTGCAACCTGCACATATACTCTGATCGGGAATCAAACCAGGGACCTCTTGGTTCATGGGTTTGATGCTTAATCACTAAGGCACGCCGGCTGGGCCAAAAGAAATAAACTTTAATAAACACGGCACCGTCTTTCCCCACTTCCTTTCACCTTATACAGTTTTTAAGGCAGTTTTCAGGAAAAGAGGATTAGGCTAAATAGTCACACATACAAATTCTATACCACAACACATACAACTCAGTAAAAGTTTATTTTCCATTTTGGGACTATAATAAGGGTGGTTGAGCACTTAATTATATGGTACAGACAATGGATATGTTAAAGCAAAGATTAAAAACATTAACAATATTTGCCAGTCATTGTGCTAAGTGCTTAGCATATATTAGCCCATATCCTCCCAGCATTATGATTACCCTTTATTCTATTTTCAATTGTCAAGAACTTCAAAAACAAATATAAAAATGTACAAACAAAACTGCAACACCCTTCCTAGAAAACTATGCCATTGAAAAAGAAACTTGGACAAAGATTTTTTTTTTAAATTAAAAGATATTCATCACAGCACTGTTCATCATGGTTTAACCTAGAAACACCTTCCATGTCCAAAAATATAAGAATGATTAAATAATCAAATACCATACAAATGTATGAAACAGTGCTTCAAAGCATGTTTAATATGAGAAAATGCTCATATGTTATATGAATATTCTCTTCTTCATAACTTTATATGTTTTCTAATTCTTTACTATTTTACAATGAGAAAAGAGTTTTTTCAAAAACTGATAAAAGCTGGCCCAAAGACAAAATGCTAGCAAGTGGCAGAACCAGGACTTACAGCCAGAACTATCTGCTTCGAGAACCCTGTGGTCCACTACCCAACAATGATCTTATATAAAGTCCTATTTTTATCCCAGGAACATTATCCTCAAAAGAGGAGCAAGTATGGCATGGCCAAGTACTATTTCACAAAATAGATATTATGGCTATGAGCTTCCACAATTTAAAATATTGCCTCTAGCTCTGGTTGTGGTTTCTTGGTTTTCTGGTGCAACCTTTCAGAGTCAGAATTCAGTTTGAGTTGAACGTATTATGCTGAAAGACAACATAAACCAATAGAGTCATTACCCAGAGATAGGCTGGCCAGGGAATCAGTGAAGCAAATGGAGACTAGAGATCCCACTCCAGGCGTTTCAGCTAAAAAGTAATTCATCAACAGTTCCATATCCCTGGGGGAAAGGAAATTATATCAACACATACTAGATCCTTAATGATACTGACAATTTTGTTCTCTTTTGCATGCCACTCTCTACAATCAGAGGAATCTAGTACACAATGAGATCCGGCACAAAACCACACAACAAAGACCAATTCCTTAATAAAAGTAAAGGTATTTGCTTCATTTAATTTTAAATATTTCATATTTTTATAATCATTCCACACATTTACAGGATACCCATTGTGTAAAATGGATTAAGACTTATCTCCAAAACACACACATTAAGAACATTTTGCAAATAAAGTTTTAGGTCTCTTCGCCCTTCAGCCTCCACCATTTGCCATCCCTTCTCCTATCTGCAAGTGCCTGAACAACAACACATCTGATAACAAATTACTTTGTTGCCTGAGAGATCATGACTATAGCTCTGGGAAATATTTTTAAATTTTATTTAAATTTTTCATAAAACCCATACCCTAGTTTCTTTTGGACTTAATTTATTTCAAGTCCTGAGCTTCCATAGCTTAAATAATCAGCTAATAATCCATCCCAAGGCCTCAGTGTGTGCATCTTTTCAAGTAGTTCTCTATCTCTATTCTCTGTTACTGTCAAGAAACCCCAATTAGTTCAGTGATTTGCATGCAGCCACTCTGTAAGCCATCAAGTGAACCTGTCTGTCACTGCTCCCAAGGGTGGCCAATGCAAGGCATTGTCAAAGTTCTGAGTTATCATCTGAAAACCTTACCATAATGTGGTCTCTGTGGACCACATTAGTGAAAATATTCTCATTTGGTGAAACTTACTATTTCTATTTTATTTCTTCATTCCCATGAAGGTATAATGAATATTGTGTAGGCTGGCTAGATGAAGTCACACAATGATAAACTAATTAAATATATTCTTTTTCCTGTTCATTTATAGTGTGATTGTTGTCTTCCCTTTCTTAAAAATAAGATTTACAGTGACTTTATGAAGTGACTTGATATCTTTAAATTCCTTCAGTAAGAATGGCCACCATCATGTCAGAATAACACCTCCTTACAATAATTCTATATTTACAGCTGCAGTCTAGAGGGAGAAAGCACTGGCACCCCTCCTTTCAATCATTCTTGAATTATGCAAATAAATATAAGCAGAGAGAGGAACTTAGATTTCTAAGGGGAGAGAAAGTAAAAGGAATACCTGAAAAGTGAGAGAAGTTAGCCAAGTGAGAAGGCAGGGAAGAGCTTTTATGGGTGAAGAAATAGCAAAAGCTAAGGCAAGGAGACTGGAAAGAGAATAATGTGCTCTGAGACCACAGGGAGCTTGGAATTCCTCGTTTGACAGTATAAGACAGGGGTGGGGAGGGGACCTTTTTCTGCCAAAGCTATTTAGATATTTATAACATCATCTTCGGGCCATATAAAATTATCTATGAAAAATTAAAAATCAGCTGTGATAAAAGCTCCTAGATTTATTGAATTTCGAGTCCTGCAGTTGCTTCAGCAGGGCCAGACCAAATGATTTCGCGGGCCAGACGTTCCCCAGCCCTGGTGTAGGAGATGAACTGGAGAGGAGTACAGAAGCCAGACTGCAGAATGTCACTACAGAAGCTATGGGGAGCCAGAGGAGGGCTCCAAAGAAGAGAAGAATGACACGGCCAGAGCTGTTGGATGAGGAATGATCAAGGGATGATACAATGGAAGCATGGGATTGACAGCTGTTCTCCCAAGGAGCCCAACTAAAAACAGAAGAAAGGTGCATGCGTGGGGGTGTTATGATGAGGCAAAGGAGACAGGGGCAGCAAGACACTGAAGATAAAGGAATTAGGGAGATAGCTGTTGGAGGAAAGGGCTGCTGATGAGCTTCTAAGTGTAGGAATAAGAACTTGAGAGCTTTACCTACCAGAGACCACCTTTCTGCTCTACAGCAGCTCTCAAATCTAGAGCTTCCATCTAGAACACGAACTCTAATTCCTAGCTACTCAAAGTATATATAGTCTGAGGACAAACAGTACCTAGAAGTTTGTTAAAAATACAGAATCTCAGGCCCCACCACAGACCTCCTGAATCTGAACCTGCACTGTAATAAGATCCCTAGCAGATTCCCCTACACAGTGAAGCTTGAAAAAGCACTATTCCACAGAACCCTGGAGAACTTTAAGGAATTATGGTGAACAGGAAAGAAACCAGAACACTGGAGACGGGGAAAAGGGAAAATAGAAAAATACAGCAAAATTCATATTGGCAACCTAATGCTAGAATAAATTACTGACAAAAAGGCCAGACATAATCATAATCTCTAAGAGCCAGCAAGGATGCATTAAGAATAAATCATGTCAGAATCTCCATATTTTCTTTTTTTTAAAGATTTTTTAAATTTATTTTTAGAAAGAAAAGAAAGGAGGAGGAGGAGAGAGAAAAAAAGACAAACCATTGATCTGAGAGTAAAACATCCATTGGCTGCCACCTGCATGCCCCCTGCTGGGGATCGGGCCACAACCTGGGCATGTGCCCAGGGAATCGAACCAGCAACGTTTCGGTGCTCGGGATGACGGCCAACCCACTGAGCCACACTGGCCAGGGCTCTCCTTATTTTCTTACATCAGTAAGCCTAGGAGATGCAGTAGACATAGTGTATATGGGTTTCAGTAAAGTATCTGATAATATGTCTCAAAATATCTTTGTAAACAAGAAATGTGGGCTCAGTAATAGTTCTATTTAATGCATTCATAATTGGCTTAACAATTATTCCAAAAGGGTTTTGTGTAGTGAATTAAAATTAACCTAGATTTGCAGATCTCTGGTGATAGGACCTCCAACCTTCTCTCTCCAGACCATTCAAAACTTTTTTATTGATTATTTAAATACCAATACAAAAGATACATAACTAGTATCACTGAGAGCAACAATGCGACATAATGGCATAGTCAGGCTCCCCCCCCCAAAAAAATTAATAGATGGGTACAAAGAACTAAAACATTTTAGTTATATTTAGATGAATTAAAATGACAACATTAAAGTGCTAATCTGGGCTGCTAAACTGAATAAAGACAAGGTTGATGAAAAAGAAGCATAACAGCGGTACATGAAATAAAGCCTTAGGAGTTTTAGTAGATACTTAATTCAATATGACTCAACCTGTTGACATTTACATGAAGTCAATAGGATAATATGTGAGTTCAGTTCAACCTACATGCCAAACTCCCCAGCAGCACAAGACTCATGTTAAGATTAAAAGGAGGCATCAGAGATTTAAACCAGCTTTTGCATTCTATAACTTGAGATAATACACAAAGATCCTATTAAGGATGCCCAATATTAACAATAAGAAGGCCTAATAAGCAGACCAAATTGAAGTGTTCTTCTAAAGAGACCCACATGCTCCCGTTTGTATTCTAATGAGATCTGCACTCTAATCAGGCACAACTGTCCCCAAAGCCAAATAGCTCTTAATTGGTCCTTCTGATCACCCACTTGCCCCCTATTCTTTTGTGTCAAGCTGAAAATGATCCTTGACCACCTTACGTGTGCTTCCATATCTACACTGTTTGTGGCTCTTTTGATAAAGACTTAGTTTCCTAGTTTAGGAGGGTCACTGCATATATACTGAATATTTGGAGGACACATTTAGGCTTCAAATACCTCAGGGACACTGAGAAGTCCAGACTAGTCGCAGCTGGGTAGAATTTCGAGGCCATAATTATTGAGGTATCAAGAAGTCCCAGAAGCCCTGGCCAGTGTGGCTCAGTTGGCTGGGCTGAAAGGTTGCTAGGGCACATGCCCAGGTTTCAGGCTTGGTCCCGGGTAGGAAGCATTCAGGAGGCAGCTGATCAATGTTTCGCTCTCACATCAAGGTCTCTCTCTCCTCTCCCTTCCTCTCTCTCTAAAAATCAATTTAAAATCTTTTTAAAAAAAGAAGTCCCAGAAGAAGGTGGAATACCCTAATGGCTGAAGGTGAGAGGAGTCCCAAACAGTAGGAGTGGTATGTGACAAGTCCCCATGAGATGGTGAACAATGCCAAAATTTATATTTCAGTTTCAATGAAAACGTTGTGATTTTTTTTAAAATTCTGCCTAGATCAAGCAGAAAGATGACTTAGTGTTTTCCAATTTCTGTAGCTTCGGACAGTTCCATCATGTTTCTGACAGTCAAGTATTCCAGATGAAGCTCCATAATGAGATATTAGATTGAAAGGTAGAGAAGGAGCACCTAAAGATAAGAGGAGTAGTAACATAACCCCACCACTCCTTTTATCAAAGGATATACCTCAAAAGGCAATCAGAACCCTCCCCCCCCCCCCCCCCCGCCTTTTCGAATAAATAATTTAGCCATTACTTACAGGATAGGGGTTAAGATAGAGATGGTTGACAGGGGCAGAGGTAAGTTTCTAAGTCATGTTTGAGAAGAGGAAGGCCCCGACTAAGCATACTTAGTCTCTATTTTTTCCATATAACCTTCAGACCTTAAGCATATTAGCTATTAAAAGATGGGTAGGAAAAAAAAAAAAAAAAGATGGGTAGAACTGGCATCAATAACCCCAAAATTAAATTCCTACTTCTCTATCCCAACCATTCTCATTGCAAGAATAAGTATAACCAGTCTTCCCGCTTCCATCCTCCTGACATCTACCCTCATTGCTTGACTCCCCAGAAGATGCCCACCTGTCATCCCCAGCCACTAAGAAATCAGCCAGGCATCCCTCAGATCAATGCTAAAGTGTGAAGCATCTGCATCAAAATCAAACCGT
This sequence comes from Miniopterus schreibersii, assembly GCF_964146895.1. Classification (NCBI taxonomy): domain Eukaryota; kingdom Metazoa; phylum Chordata; class Mammalia; order Chiroptera; family Miniopteridae; genus Miniopterus; species Miniopterus schreibersii. Next base: position 142,393,325 of record NC_138101.1, read on the forward strand.
GTGTTCATTAAAAATATAGGTTCCAAGATCCCATGTCAAACCCACTGAAACAAAATTTCTGTTGGTGGAACTCAGGAATGTACAGTTTTAACAAATGATTTTTATGCACACTAAGTTTAAGAATCTCTGCCTCGTAATTGCAACCACAAAGTGAGGCAAAGTGATTGACCAACAGTCAACTGACCCACTACTTAACTGCAGGCCGAGGCTAGAATCCACCCTTCCCAAGAGCCTGCTGTGATCTTTACCAGCTAGAGCCCACTGACTTGATACTAACGAGAAAAATGATTTGGTACTCTTCAGCGAAAAGCCCTGGCCAATCTTAACAATAACAGCATCCCGCTGAGAAATAGGCAGTTAACCCTCTAGTCCCTATTGCTGTCTTTCATGTGGCAGAGGCGCAAAGCTTCATTTTAGGGCTTCTGATAATTTGTAGAATCTTCGTTGCTAAAGATTTGCAGCCTTGGGAGAAGGCCACAGAAGCAGCAGGACAAATACAAAAAGGTGCTATTCTCATCAATCAATGAAAGGGTCTGGAAACCGAAATTTGATTACTTTGTCTCTGCTTGAGTCTCGCTTGAACTCTGTGTTCCTGGAAATTAAATTCACACTCAGGTTGACTTCAGAAAGTCATTCTTTCCTTTCCATTTAGCAGCCTTTCAAAGTGTTTCTTGTCCTAAGAAACTGCACAGGTGGCCCCAACAAAAAGTAGCTATAATTAAAGGTGCAAATGAGCACACACAGGGATGCCCAGGGAACCAGGGAGTAAATATCACACACCCCCTATCACAAGGCAGAGGTGTCCTCAAACGTTCTCGCTCAGAAAATACAAAGTCACTCTTAATAGAAGGCATTCTCTCAATTACTTTATTTGAAACAAGTGATAAATTACTTTATTTGGAATTTTGTTTGGGGAAGGCACAATGATCTAAAATTACCTCAATCAACATTAATTTGGGCTTCTTATAAAGGTCATCTGATGAAATAAGTAAAAAAACGAGGCAACTGTATCATTCATCATTCCTGAGTGTGTAAACTCACAACTGCAAATGTTATAAAATCTTACTAAAAAAATCATAAATGATTATGTCATGGTGTTTGTGAATGACAGTGAGATAAATAGGGGGGGAAACTTCTCTAAAGAAATCAGAATGGTACCCTGGCTGGGTAATTTAAATGGTTAGTGTCCTCCCAATACACCAAGGTTGCAGGTTCAATCCCTGGTCAGGGCACATACAAGAATCAACCAATGAATGCATAAATAAGTGGAACAACAAATCGATGTTTCTGTTTATCTCTCTCTCAAATCAATAAGTATTTTTTTTAATCAGAATATCACTTGTGGCTTAGATTGAAATTTCAGTGGCCACATTCATACATGAGTTTAAAAAAACAACAACAATGTAGTGTCTCGTTCACACAGCTTGGAAGTGATAATGGGCCCCGAAAAATACTATGAGGTAGCTCTAAAATGCTTCTAGCAAAAGCAGTTCCTGAAGAGGTTTGTGGAGAAAAAGTGGTTCTGACTTAACACACTATTTTGTCACTAGAATTGAAAAAGTCTACCAGGCGTCAAGATACAACAGATAGATTACATCAAAGTAAGGTGTCGGATCAAAATGCAAACTTTTCAAAGTTATGATCAAGTGGTTATAACACTTGAACCCTCACCCACCTGGAGGGCATAAAAGAATATACAGAAGCTGTGGATGTACACTGTGTCCTACCCTCCCAGGCGAGAAGGGAGGGGTGCCTATCTTCCCCCTCAAGCTTAGGAGGAGGCTCCAACAAGCCCATGGAGACAGCTTGATGTGTAGCCCATACAATTGAGTTCACAGTGAATTTCCAGTCTGAAAAAACTAAAGGGCAAGAGGTGGGCTGACGAGCTGCTCACAGAAGGCCAGAGAGGGCAGTCAGAATTTACCAGGGTCAAGGATATGTGTGTGTTCCCTTGTATTGGGTGTGGGCCAATGGCAGGAGGTCATGTCAGGGCTTGTCCAAGAGGGTCACCTGCAGGGGCAAACAGCCCTCAGCAGAGATAAGCTGGAGGTCCAGCAGTATTCACAGGCTGAGGACAATGTAAGTTACTAACCAAGAATATAGAAGGGCATCACCCCAACCAAGGGATAGACAGGTGACTATCTAGAGAGCATGAAGCCACTTACAATAGGATCAGTCTGTACATCCTTTCCTACCCCTCCTGCATCTCCTTCCCCCACCCCTACACCACCAAGTTGCACCTCAGCTCCATCCTGGAAGGCCAAGAAACCTTGGCCAGAAGCTCAAGATGGGGAAGGAAGCCAACCAGGCTTCTTTGCCCAACTTCAAGCCCCTCCTAGGCAACAGGCCTGGACTGGGGATTGTGGGGATGGGAGAAATTTTCATTTTCAATCAAGTTTGGTGCTTTGACTCTTTCATTAGACTGTACATATTATGTATAGTAATCTCCCTTTAACCACAGGGGATACATTCCAAGATTCCCAGTGGATGCCTGAAACCGTGGATAGTACCAGACCCTATATATTTTTTCCTATACATACATACCTATGATAAAATTTAATTTATAAATTAGGCAGAGTAACAACAATAACTAATAATAAAAGAGAGCAATTATAACAACATGCTGTAGTAAAAGTTATATAAATGTGGCATTATTAAGTAAAAAAGGGCTACTTTAACACAAGCACTATAATATCAAGAGTCTATCTCATAACTGAGAGGGCTACTCCGTGAGCAACAAGTGGGAAGCATATACAGCACAGAGATGCTGGACAAAGGAAGGATGATTCCCAGGTGGAACATAGCAGGACATCAAGAGATTTCATCATGCTACTCAGAACAGCATACAATTTAAAAATTATGAATTGCTGCCCTGGCCAATGTGGCTTGGTTGGTGGCACAGCAGCGTCCCATGCACTGGAAGGTTACCAGTTCGATTCCCCGTAGGGGGTGTGCAGGAGGCAGCCTGTTGATGTTTCGCTCTCACATCAATGTTTCTCTCTCTCTCTCTCTCCCTCTCCCTTCCTCCCTCTAAAAACCAACTGTAAAAATTTTTTTTCAATTATGAATTATTTCTGGAATTTTCCATTTTGTATTTTTGGATGGCAGTTGACCGAGGGTAAATGAAATCTGGAAACTGAAACCACAGATGAGGGGTGACTACTATATTAAATTGAGTGTTTTATGACTGAAGAATAACCAGAAAAGTTGTGGAGTTATCCATACTTTCATTCAAGAAGGTCATATAAATGAAATTGAAATAAAAAGGAGCAAACATATGCAACAATTTGGATGAATCTATACTAGATGGAAAAAAAACAATCCCAAAAGGTTACACACTATGTTATTCCGTTTATATAATGCTCTGTGAAATGAACAAAATGAAATAAAGATGAGATTAGTGGTTACCAGGAGTTAAGAAGAGAGTGGGGGTGAGAGGAAAGTAGATGTAGTTATATAAGGGCAAGAGGACTCCTTGCGGTGACGGAAATGTTCTGTATTTTGACTATCAATGTCAGTATTCTGGTTATGGCACTACACCCACCATACGTACCAGGTACCACATGTGTACTATTTGGAGAAATTGGGTAAAGGGTACACAGTATGTCTCTGTATTCTTTCTTACAATTGCGTGTGAATCTACAATTATCACAAAATAAAAAGTGTAATTTTTTTTAAAAGGTGCTGAAAGCTGTGTGTACACCAGCGGATGGAACAAGTGATGACCAGCCTTTATTACATTGATTCACATTCTATCAGCTGAAGATGCTTTGAATCTTTTGTAAAACCTACTGCATTCAGTTGTGCAAAAATCAGGGTTTTCAACCTAATATTTGTTGGCTGTACTGGTGTATTAGTTTACTAGGGCTGCCATACCAAAGTACCACAAACTCGGTGCTTAAAACAACAGAAATATATTGTCTCAGAGTTATGAAAGCTAGAAGTCTGAAATCAAGGTGTTGAAAGGCCATGCTTCCTCTGAAAGCTGTAGGGGAATCCTTCCTTGCCTCTTCCAAGCATTTGGTGATTTGTCAGCCATCTTTCGTGCGCCTTGGCTTATAGCTGCCTAACTCCAACCTCTGCCCTCATCACAGTGTTCTCCCTGAGTGTCTCTATCTTTATGTGGATAAGGATACCAGTCTTGATGAATTAAGGATCCACCCTACACCAGTATGACATCATCTTAAGTAATTTTATCTGCAATGACTCTACTCCCAAATAAGGTCATATTCTGAAGTACTGGGGTAGGACTCTTTCATATCTTTTTGGGGGCGGGGGGCACGATTCAACCCATAACACTTGGCTAGAATCATAATTTTCTGTTGGTTGTTTTCAGATCTCATTCAGCATCCCCATTTCTACCTCTGAGCTTCCAGGATAGACAGGTAGGAGTGGTTCCCTAACAGTTGATAGAAACTCAAGGGCACCACTCTAATCTCACACATTTAGGATCCATCTGTCTCAGAATAGGCAGCTATATGCCACCTAGAGCTCCCTGAATGACAACACTGCCTCTCAGCTACTATCCCATATGCAGGATCATGCCCCCAGGCTGCTTCTAGCAATAATTTTGACTGCCTAGGATCCAAAGGCCTCTAAAAGTAACCGTGACATCCCCATACACATTATGCTACTGGGTTCAAAATGTTGCCTGTCTTTTTTCATAGGGTCACTCTAACTTAAATCAGGCTGTAACTTCTGTCCTTATGGATTTCCTATCAAGAGACCAGCTGTCCCTCCAGATATCTGGCTTTTGTTAACAATGCTCTCGGACATTGGCTCTGACTATGAGTCTCTGAATTCTGGCAGTAGGCAAAATTCATGCTCACGTCCAGAAAGCTGTTAAGCCTTATGCAAATCAAGACAGTGGCTATTTAATTCATTGTTCTCTTTATTAATTCCCCCCAAGTATCTCATTCCATCAATTAATACTTACTGAGAACTAACTATATGTCCGGCACTGTTTTAGATGTTGGGAACACAGCACTGCAAGAGACAAAGTCTCTGTCCCCATGGCTCTGCATTCTAATGGAGGATAGAAGACCAAACAAACAGGGTAAGAGCTGGGATTACAAATGCTGTAGAGGAAATAACCAGGAAGGTGCGATAGAAGTGAAAGGGGGACTACTTTAGATAAGCTGTCTTGGGACAGTGACATCTAAACTACAATTTAAAGGATGAGCACAAGCCAGCCACAGGGAGCATCTAGGGAAGAACATTTCCTGGGCAGAGAGAACAGTAAGAACAATGAATGGCCTTTAGTGGTGCTGAACTTGACATTTTAAAGAAACAGGAAGGTGCTTTGGAAGTTGTGGGGGATCTCTCTGCTTTGCTCCTCTCCACCTTTCACCATTTGCTGTGTGCCTTCTACCTTTGCACTGTCTATTTAACTTGACGATGTCCACATGAGTCTAGCCCAAGTTCTTCCTGTACTTGGATGCCTGGACCTTGTACTTACAAGGCTCCTGCTCTCCCCTCTATGCCCTGGGTTTGGATCAGCTGAAGACATGCACCTACCCCCCCACCCCCACCCCACACACACCCAGAAGTGTTCTGCTTAGACCATCTTAAGAGATGGACACTGGCCATGGTGAAATTGGAAGCAGAAAAGAAAGAGCAGCTCATTCCCCAGCCATATACCTGCCAGATGTCTGGACTTGATCCGCACCACAGAACTCACTGTGGTGAGGGTTGTGTTTCCCAGGATTCACCCACAGCCTTACCCAGTGGCCTCCCCATAAGCTCTTATAAACACTCAGGAAAGTGGAAGTCAGCTTATGACCCAAAGACTGTTGAGATCCTCCTTCCCTGGGAAGCTACATCTAACAATGGCAATATTTCCCTTTTCTAACACAGCTTGATTTTTGTTGTTGTTGCTACTAAGTTTCATATTAATTATTCTTGAACAACTATTTTTGTGTAAATAACTCTTGATATTTTTTAAAGGATGTTTTGCTTAGAGAGAGAAAATATCAGAGGCTATGTGCTGATTCAGGAGAGTTGCCAGTGTTTCCTGATGCAGCCCACTCTCCTCTGGACTCTGTCTCTGCACAGGCATGGGCCTTTGACAACCCTATGGTGGTCAGCCTCCCTTACATTCCTGGGCCTGAGTTTGACCTTCCACTCCTGACCTTTTGCACAGCCAGTCCTCCTGAGTGTCCGTGAGCACCTCTCCAGCTACCAGCCTGCCTCTAGCTTCTGCTCAATTCTCTGGGCTCTGGGTTTCAGCTGCTCTTCATTGCTGGGCATCAGACTTCCATGGCATCAGGCCCTACCTGGCTGTGAGAGCAGGCGAATGAGCAAGTCATTACCCCTGTAACTTATTTATCTAAAATGGAGGATATGGTGACAAAAATATATATATATCAGTCAGGTTATTTCTGTTGTGCGTAACAAGAACCCAACTCACACAAGTTTAAGTAAAAAGGGAGATTTGGGGTTTTTTGGTTCACCTAATCAGAAAATACAGGCTCAGGACCTTTCCAACAATATCATCAGGATGGTCTCTGTCCCTCACTCTCTCCCCCTCCTACACCTCCTGCCCTCTCACTCTCGCCTCTGCTTTCTCTCTGCCCTTATTCTCTCCTAAGCAGACAGCTCCTGGCTTCCTTTGTCCCCGCTTAGCATCCCCTTAGGAAAAAGAGGGCTTCTCTACCAGTATCTCTATGTCAAGGGCTTTGACCAAGCCTGGATCCTATGACCATTCCTGGACTGATCACTGAGGACAGGAAACAGAATCCTGGGACCAGCAAGGTCTGGATCATGTGCCTACCCCTGTCTCCGGGGGTGGGATTGGGGCTATACAGAGTACTCTGAGGGACAGTGATATAGGAAACCACATGAGGTAGACTACAGTTTGATTCACTATTCTTTCCACAATCTTTCAACCATCTGCTATCCTCTGCTACACAGGTTGGAAAGCTAAAAATACTTCTTATCAGACAGCCTTGCAGTTGGGGTACAGGCTCATGATCTAGGTTCTGCCCAGCAGCTGTTCCCCAGGAGAGCAGATATGATTAAGGCAGGGTAGTGGCTGGGTGCAATCATCAGGTTTTCTTATAAGTGCAGGGAGATGACAGATGCCTTTGCTTCTTCTGGGCCAGCAGTGTCCAAGGGTTCTGGAGTCTACTCCCTCACTTCACTGGTGGTACATAACAGCAGCTTCACGATTTCTGCTAGAATCAGTAGCACGACTGCATAGATTTGACTGTGTCCCTAGCCCTGTGACACCCAGGCTCTCCTATAAAGTCTGAAAGCAACCTAATACCCTGTAATAAATTTCTTTCCTCATAAACTGGCTAGTTTGGTGTAGAAAAATAGCACCCTGCCCTGCTGCACTATGGGAAAAGATGCACATTATGTCCCACAGTCAGGAGAAAAAACAAATACTTGGTCCCTGAGCTCCTCTCTTCCCCCAAAATAGACACATTAAAAAGGCCCAGGACTACTCAATCTAGTTCTGGTCCTAACAATCAATAAAATCCTGAGCCTTTACTGTAAATAACTGGCTCCTAATAACAACTTTATTGTTTTATAACTTTGACTTTTGCAATGCTGATATCTGAAGATATGACACAATCTTTGAGGCTGTAACACTAATGTGAGATAAATGCTCCCCCCCCACCCCAATAAACATAATAACTGTAAACTTGGTACTCTTGCAGTGACTTTCTTTTAAGTGTTTGTTTTATATTTCATTTGGCAAGCCAATCCTTCTCAAGCCTGAACTTTGTAATCCATCTCAGCAAGTTAATGTTTTTCTTTACTAAACGATTTTGTAGCTGTGTCTTCTTTCTACAATAGGCTCTGTTGTTTACAATTAAGAACCCTGATGAATACTGGAAGGGAGGCTCACCAGTGACTGTGCACTTGTTGGGGGAGAGCAGTGCTGTTAGGGGGTAATGGGTGTGCTAAAAAAATAATAAAAACAGAAAATGTCCCCACATTATTTCATAATGTTATGATTGGAAAATGTGGTGGTTGTTTTTTTGAACAGTGTATATCTTTCCATTTAGATTTTTTTTTTTACCTAATTTTGAGTTCTTTAATCAGAGCTGTGTAATTTTCAACCTAAAGTAGCTGTACATATAATGTTAGATTTGTAAGAGGTACTGTTTTGTTTTAAATTTATTTTATTGTTGACAGTATTACAGATGTCCATTTTCACCCTTTGCCCCCCTCCATCCATCTCCCACCAGACTCCAGCCTTCACCTATTGTTTGTGCCCATGGCTATGCATATATGCTTATAAATTCTTTGGTTAATCTCTTCCTGCCCTCTTTCCCACCTTCCCTCTAAAATCTGTCAATCTGTTTCATGCTTCATTGTCTGTGGTCCTATCTTGTTCATCAATTTATTTTGTTCCTTACATTCCACATATAAGTGAGATCATGTGATACTTGTCTTTCTCTGACTGGCTTATTTTGCTTAGCATATAATCTCCAGGTCCCTCCATGCTGTCTCAAAGGGTAAGAGATCCTTCTTTTTTATAGCTGCATAGTGTTCCACTGTGTAAATGTACCACAGCTTTTTTATCCACTCATCTGATGGGCACTTGGGCTGTTTCCAGATCTTAGCTATTGTAAATAGTGCTGCTATGAACACAGGGGTGCATATATTCTTTCTGATTGGTGTTTCGTGATTCTTAGGATATATTCCTAGAATTGGGATTCCTGGGTCAAATAGCAGTTCCATATTGAATTTTTTGAGGAACCTCCATACTGTTTTCCATAGTGGCTGCACCTGTCTGCATTCCCACCAGCAGTGTACTAGGGGTCCCCTTTCTCCACATCTTTGCCAGCACTTGTAGTTCGTTGATTTGCTGATGGCAGCCATTCTGACAGGTGTGAAGTGATACCTCATTGTGCTTTTAATTTGCATCTCTCTCATGATTAGCAACATTGAGCATTTTTTCACATCTCTTGGCCATCTGTATGCCCTCTTAGAGAAATGTCTATTCAGGTCCTTTGCCTATTTTTTAATTGGATTGTCTTCTTCTTATTGAGTTGTATGAGTTCTTCGTATATTTTGGAAATTAACCCCTTATCAGATGAATGATTGGCAAATATGTTCCCTTTGTGTTTTGCGAATGGTTTCTTTTGCTGTGCAGAAGCTTTTTAGTTTGATGTAGTCCCATTTGTTTATTTTTTCCTTTGTTTCTCTTGCCCTAAGAGATGTATCAGCTAAAATTCAGCTATTTGAGATGTCTGAGACCTTACTGCCTATGTTTTCTTCTAGGATTTTTATGGTTTCTCGACTTACTTTTGTGTATGGTGTAAGCTGGTGGTCTAGTTTCACTTTTTTGCATGTACCTGTCATTTACATCTCAGTCTAGTAAAAAGCTTTTGTAAATTTTTGTGTTATATGACTAATAACAATTTTCCACCCAGCCAATGTGAAAGTTTCTTGACAATAAAACAGTTTTACAACAGCTTCCAGTCTCTACTCAATCTAAATGGCTTATTCAGAAAATGACATTTAGAGAAACTATTAGGCAAACTCTACAGAAGAGATACTTTCATAGACTTGGATGCCCCAGAGAAAAACAGAGCCATGTCTGTTTGTTCCAGTTTTGAGACAAATTTCCTCCCATTCTACAAAATCCCACCCAATAAAGTACATGTATATTATATTCCTTGCAAAGCCATAGATATTTGGAGCTGAGACTTTGCCACCAAAAATAAGTAACTGAAAATGAAAATTCTAAACAGTAATTTAGTTAGTTGCATCAAAAATGTCCTACTACTATACCTTAACTGTCAATATATAAAAAAATATTTTAACACCATGTAAACACTGCTCTGATTGGGGAGTGGATCCTTGCAAAGGTTACATTTCTAATCCTAAAAGCAAATGATTTCTGTATTTCAGTAGCACAGGACCACAGACTAAAGTTCAGAACAAAATAGAAACAGGTAAAAGAAAAACAAAACAATGAACCAAACTTTAAATATGTCTTCCTGCTCCAATGGGCTGATTGCTATTGCAACATTTGGAAAGGTGAAATTGTTTTAAATATTTCTACAGTTAGTTATTTTAGATGACAGCCGTTCCTGTTAGAAACAACTTAATGTAGCAGATTTATGATGCAACCAGTTCATTTATTAACATCCCAGCAGGTACAAATGACTGAGCCCTAACAAAGACAAGGCATATTAACACACATGAAAAGTGCTAATTGCTAGTCTATGTGGAAGAATCCAAGAAACACAGAAAAAAGCAATTACCTGATTATATTACAAACAAGTCTTTATTAATACATTGGAGAGGTCATTCATCTCCTCCATGCCTCTGGGAGAGTCTGGTTCTAGAGTATTTTTTTACTCAAATAAAGTAAATTGCCAGGGGGAGAGAAAGATTTATTTTCCCCTTATTTATCCCTTGTCAAAGGTTTATGAAAATCCTTCAATGGGACTATGGCATCAAGAGTTTTCACAGAATCAACAAGAGTGCCAAGATAATTCAATGGGGAAAGAAGTCTTTTCAACAATTGATGCTGGGACACCTGGAGATGTAAAAAAAAAAAAACAAAGAAAATGCATTTGGACCTCTAATTAACAACATATACAAAAACTAACATAAATGGATCAAAGACATAAATGTTAGAGCTAAAACTATACATCTCTTAGAACAAAATGTAAGAGTAAGTCTTCATGACCTTGAGTTAGGCAATGGTTTCTTAGACATGACATCAAAAGCAGAAGCAACAACAAAAATATTTAGAAAAACTGGACTTTGTCAAAATTTAAAACTTTTGTGCTTTAAAGGACACCAATAAGAATAAAGACAACCCACAGAATGAAAGAAAATATTTGCAAATCATATATTTGATTAGGGTTTAGTATTCAGAACATATAAGAAACTTTAAACTCCGTGACAAAAGGGGAAATAATCCAATTTAAAAATGATTAAAGGAGCCCAGCCAGCGTGGCTCAGCAGTTGAGCACTGACCTATGATCCAGGAGATCAAGGTTCAATTCCAGGTCAGGGCACACGCCCGGGTTGTGGACTCAATCTCCAGCAGGGGGTGTGCAGGAAGCAGCCAGTCAATGACTCTCTCACATCATTGATGTTTCTCTCTCTCTCTCCCTCTCCCTTCCTCTCTCTGAAATCAATAAAAATATGGTTTTTGTAAAAATGGTTAAAGGATCTAAACAGATATTTCCCCAAAGAGGATAAGCAAACGGCCAATAGGGGCATGAAAAGATGTTCAACATCATTAGTCATTAGGAAAATGCAAATCAAAACCAAAAAGAGATACCACATAACACCCACGAGAATGGCTATAATAAAAAAGACAAAGCCCTAGCTGCTTTTGCTCAGTAGTTAGATCATCGGCCTGAGGAATAAAGGGTCCCGGATTCATGATTCTGGCCAAGGACACATACCTGGGTTGAAGGCTCAATCCCCAGCCCTGGTCCGGGCACATGCGGGAGACAACCGGTAGATGTCTCTCTCTCACATCGATGTTTCTCTCTCTCTTCTCTCCCTCTCTCTCCCTTCCATTCTCTCTGAAAAGCAATGGAAAAAAATATCCTCAGGTGAGGATTAAAAATTATAATATTAATAAATGTTGACGAGCATGTTGAGAAATTAGAACCCTTACACACTGCTGGTAAGAAAGTAAAATGATGCAGCCACTTTGGAAAGCAATCTGTCAGTTCCTAAAAAGGATAAACTTAGACTTACAATATGACCCAGAAATTTCACTCTTGCTATATACCCAAGAGAACTGAAAACATTATGTCCACACACAAAAACTACACAAATGTTCACAGCAGCATTATTTATAATAGCCAAAAAGTGGAAATAACCCAAATGAAGTATATGCTATAACATGGGTGAACCTTGAAAATATTATGTTAAGTGAAAGAAGCCAATTACAAACAACCGCATATTGTATGATTCTATATGATACTGTTGTAATTAACCTAGTTATTAATAGGAAAGGAGCAAAGGGAAGGCCAGACATTAAAGGCATGTCATCTGCACAGCTTCACCAGGAAGCTACAGCTTTACACTCCCCAGGGGTCCAACAAAGGGGAGATAGACACATGCCCAGTAAAGCGGGAGTGACATAGGAAAGGTGCTTGCTGTCAATCACACCTGGAGACAGAGATGGTTGGCCAGTATGGGTGTGGCCACTATAAGCACAGAAATGTGGAATACTTAATTCCCTAAACAAAGGAATTCTCTCTCTTGTGCTCTTGCTGCTCTTGGGACTCTCGGGACTTGTGTGACTCTGGGCTTCCCTGCATTCGCATACACACAATGGACTTATGGACTGTAATTAGCCTGATGCTGAACTGGACCCAGCTCCAACATGGAAAGGAAACTCTGGACACTGGCTTTGCTTCTAGCTTTAAAGAAACCGCGGCTATACTTCTATGACTGAATTAAGAGAAATGGGACTTTGGAAACCCAGGGATATAACTGAATGCAAATAAAAATCACGCATTCTCCCAAGAGAATCTCACAAAGTTCTTTTTCTCGAGATATCGTAAGGACTCCACCCCCAGCAGTACTCATTGGGGAAGAGGACCCCCCACTTCGACCGATAACAGATACATATTAAATATCCAAAACAGGCAAATCCATTGAGACACAAAGTATGTAAGTGGTTGTCTAGGCTCAGGGTATTAAGGAGAAATATTATTTGAATAATATTACATATAATTATTCTGTTCTAAAATACGCAGCCATTAATGTTCCCTGTGATTGGAATATTAGAGTTATTCCAAGTTGTTGGGGATTTTTCCTAATAACAGGCACTAAAACAGTTTTCAAAAAGAGCTGTAAGCCCAGCCGGGTGTGGCTCAGTGGTTGAGCGTTGACCTAGGATCCAGGCAATCGGGGTTCGATTCTCTGTCATGGTACATGCCCGGGTTGCGGGCTCGATCAATGACTCTCTCATCATTGATGTTTCTATCTCTCTCTCTCCCTCTCCTTTCCTCTCCCTGAAATCAATAAAGATATGTTTAAAAAAAAAAAAGAGCTGTAAAACATCATTAGTAGAAAGGGAGAGAAACAGTTTGCCAGCCCAAAATATGCCTTTTTGGGATACTAATTCTTTTAACCTGGTCATTTTTAAGAAACAAAAGACTCAGAAGAATGTTTGACTCCTCCACTTATCTGCCTAATGGAATTCAGATTTTAAAAACCTGTTACAGGAAGGGAGGTCACCCTAGCATATATGAATTCAGTGTGGCAGAGAGGGAGGAACCTAGCAGTCTGTTAGGATCCCCTCAGAATCCCATTGTTTCTGGGTGGCCCTGCAAGAATTTGTTTACCAAAGGTTTGCTCCTTCTCACATACCTGTGAACTGTTTTCCTTCAAGCCTCAATTGCCCTGTCTACAGGTCCCATGTTCTTATGGAACTACTGTATGTACATACGTAATAAATTTGGTTATTTACTCCTGTTAATCTGTCTCATGTCAATTTGATTAGACCAGCCAGAAGAACTATGAGGGAAATGAGAGAAAATTATCCTCCTCCCCCAGAGAATTATTTTCAAATAATAGAGGGTCTCTGGAAATCCTAATGAAAAATTCTAGAGAATAAAGGAAGTAAATTTGAATTTTTTTAAAGGGGAAAAAAAGGACTCATTCATCTATGTTTTGGGACATGGGAAACAAGAAGATTAAATTGGAGTCATATGACATTCTAAATACTACTCTCTCCACTTAACTTTCCATCCTTACACATTCCTCCATGATAAATCTTTTTATTCCTAATCTGTGCTTTTTTTCCTATATTTTGGGCTTCATAAAACTATGCTTCCCAAGTTTACCTGCCTTGCAACTGACTGCACATGACTTTGGCAATTAAGCTCTGAGCCTCAACTGTCATTAGCAGGCAGACTCAATTACACAGATACGTCTGCATGGGCCACATCCTCAGAGAACGAATCAAGAAAGAATACCAGTAAGTAACAAGTACACAGGGCAATGTTACTTAGCTAAGCTTTCAGGAAACCAGAAATGCCTTTCACTCTTGAACAAGTTCTCTGACTTTTGATTTCTAGACATCTACCCATATTTATACTTCTTCTGAAAACAAAAAGGAGTAAATGGAATTCTCTTAGGAGGGCCTAAGTAATGTGGAGGGGGGGAAATATGTCCCCCTAGGCCACATCAGGCATAACCAAGATGAAGGGGAAAATTGGGCTCCTATTTGGAGACGTCCATAAAAGCAGTTTTTGCATGTCAATTAAAGTGCTATGTGGAGAAAAGAGTTGAAATAAGGGCAGATTTACCTAGGAATTCCAATGCAAGTTACAAAAACAGAAGTACACGGGAAACAGAACATTTGTTAAATGTGCACTATTTGCCCTGCCCTTTACATACACGCTCTGCCATCTATTTCAATAGTACTCAAATTTTTAGAGTCAAATGACAGGAAAATTTCTCTCAACACCATCTTCAGGGTTAAAGCTACCAACGGGAAGAACAAAACAAAGCCAACTATATACATGAAAAAAACCTGCAGAAATAAAAATGCAGCCACTTCTACCACCTTCCCAATATTCTACACATTAAGTAAATGTAACAATACTAGCATTTAATTCCCCAAAATATACAGTGCATTGCACCTGGTACCTAGTAGGTATTCAGTATTCCCTCGGTTGTTTGTTAAATGAATACTGAAAGTATTTCGAACACAAGCTTTTGCTTTGTTAGTGTCCATTCACAAAAACACATCTTAACACTAAAACACACACGCACTCACCTAGATACAGCCACATTGATGTCTACTCCTAAAAATGCCCTCATGACAAAAAGTGGAAAATAAATACGATAGAATGCAACAGGATGATGACAGAGAAATTATGATGGGAAATGCCAAACACTTAAAATTCTTCCACTGTATTTTTGATGTCAGTTATCTTGGTTTCCATGGAAATTCATAGGAGTCTACAAAAAAGTAATCTATTCCTACACTGAAACTTTAAGACTGCTCTAGGCCATAAAGTCACACATAATCACAATCTTTTTACATCAGTATAAATGGCACATCAGAGAATCTGCATTTGAAGGGAAGCCGCATGTTTACAACAGATTACAACAAACCTCAACAGAAATGAATACTAATTATATCATTTATCACTTACAGAGTAGCTACCAGAAGTACCGGTAATTCTCACACTAGCGGACAAACGTTTTTTACTAGGGGCTCATTTCAATTCAGTGATCTTGTCTTCTCCAGACAAGTATACTGAAATCTGTTGTGTGTGGTGTTTTGTGTTTTTATTCTGCCTTTATTCTGTAACTTCAAACAAAACACAGGTAGAGAAACAGACTGAGATGTTTTGTTTTGGTGTTTAAAAATATCTGCAGGCAACGAAGTTTAACTCCACAGGGTTGTTTACCAGCGGGTCGATGTTCCGAAGAAGCAAGCCATAAAACACTCGCAAAATACGGTTCTTTCAAAGTAATTTTACATATAGGCAACAGATGAGAGAAAAACACATCCATCATCAGCAACAAAACAGAAGCCTCGTGCCTAGTGATCTGTAAACAAGCGCTCGGGCCAGCGCTCCGCCCTGGCACCCGAAAGGTAAGTGATGGGCACCACCCTGCGCCCATCCCGAAGCGATCCGCAGGGGCGGCCCGGGGAGGCTGACCTCCGCCTCGGCGGGCACGGTCCTCCGGCCGGGAGAAAGCCCTGAGAAGAACTCTTCTGCTTCCACAATTGGGCTAGAGTCGACCGTCCCTGCTTAACTTCCCCGCACTCACCCCGGCATTCTTAAACCTCCCTCAACTGTCTGCACTTTGCCATATAGGGACTAGATGGGCGCCTGTGCCCTCGGGGCAAACCCCGAAGAAGGCGCCCAGGCGGACGGCTTACCGAGCAGCGAGCCTATGAAGATGACGACCTGCACGGTGGTGGTGAAGTGGCGGTACAGCTGCGCCTCGCCGGGCTCCCCGAGCGCGCTGCGGTTGGCGCCCGCCGCCTCGGCGCCCGACGCGTTGCGCGGCTCGCTGGCGTTGCGCGAGATCCAGCTGCCGTTATGCCCCATGGCGAGGCTGGGGCCCCGGCTCTGCTCGTCGCCCGCCTGTCCGCCGGCCTCGTTCCCCGTGTCAGTCCCGCCTGCCCGGGGCGCAGAGGGACGCGCGGGTGCCTGGTGGAGTCCTGGAGAACCCGGGGCAGCCTCGGGTTCCCTCACGACTCCACATCGCCAGCCCCGGCGCGTGTGAGGTGGGGAGGGCGAAAGGCGAGACTGCGCCCCATGCCCGTTCCCTCGTGGATCCCGGTCAGAACCCACATGAAGGCGGCGCGGTCAGAGCCCGCCGCGCGTCGTCCGTCCCTCCTCCCGGGTGGTCAGTGCAGCCAAGCCCACTCAGCGGAGATGGAAACACTAAAAGAGGCATTTGATGATCAAACGAGGAAGCTCTCCACTGTCGCCTCCCCCTTCAACCTCGGCTTCTTCCACCCCCACCCCACCTCCCGGAGGACCCGGGCATCCCTCTCGAGTCCCCTCGGCTGATGGGCTCAGCCCCCCTCCTTAGAGGGAAGAGAGCACTGGGCTGAAGCCGTTGCTCAATCCTGCTGGCTTCGAGGCTGGATGGCGATGGGAAACCTGTGAAAAGCCCAAGCCAAAGTGGTCAAAGCCCCGAGGGGAGCCCCGAGTCCCCGACGGCGTCCATGGCCTGGGCGGAATGCCCTGAATCTCTCCCAACAGCCTCGCCCTAAGCACCCGGCGTCCCCCAGGATGCCCGGGGTCTCCTCCGACCTCCCGCCTCGGCGTCGGCTGCGGGGACGCCGTCCCCACAGCCCCTTTGCCTCCGCACGGCCTAGAGCGCCCTTTCCCGACCCCGCTCCGGCCCTTGCTGCTGGGAGAGAACCTCGCAGCCCAGCGGGTACACGGGAGGACGCCCCTAGAGAGGTAGGGCACTGTCTGCGCGGCCGCGGGACTCCAGGAGAGCGCCCCGGGCGGCTGGGGGCGCGCAGCCCGCGGGGCGGTCACGTGACGCGCCTGGCCCCGCCCCCCACGGCGGGGCGACCGCGGGGACGCCGCCATCTTGGTCCTCCTGAGCGTGACGCCTCTGGCCTGGAGTGTGGGAGGTGCGGAGGATCCTCCTCTTGCTACGATGGCGAAGTTGGCGGTTTCTTTTAGGCTCCGCTTCCTTTATTATTGTTGTTACTGCTCCTTATCTTGTCGGCAGGGGCTGCCTGAGGCTTATAATTACACGTCGCCGCGACGACCTGGGCTGGCAGCCCAGTCTCCCGGCTCCACAGTCAGGCCTTGGGTGTAGCCGATGCATTTAAGAAAGATGAAATTTAGGAACACAGTGCACAGTTTACTAGGCCTTTTTATTGAGTCTCATTTCCAAAAGGCACACAGTATAACCCAGGGCTGATGGATTCCAGGAATGAAGAGTTGGGAGGGAGCAACATCCTGCGGGCTGATGCGAAAGGATGGGAAGCTGGGACAACCAAGGAAGGAGGAAGAAACGGTAAAGTGGAAGCTGAATGGGAAAAGGAATGTGTGTGGCATCTCGAGAAAGGATCTGGGGGGAAGAAATGGAGAAACGAGACAGGAAAAAGGCTGCTAAAGATTTTCTTGTTTTGACTTACGGAAACTGGTTTCTTTTTTAATAGTGAAAGGACGTAATTGAGGGCTTTGACGTATTGACTGATAGGACTAGGTCCCAGGACAGTAATTCTTAAGAACTGATTAAAATACAGTTATGTCTTGGTTGCTTCAAGGCTGATCGTGCTACAACATGGCTACTTCACTTTCACTGGTAACCCCGTTATTATTCGTCTTGAAAGGGCGAAAGTCTGTGTCTTGTACGTCTTTGGATTCTCACAATACCTGCACGTAATAATCCTCTATGCAAGCAGTTATTTTAAACATTTTGGAGGCCAAAAAAGAGATGGGGAGATTACTAATTGTAGTTTCAAAAAAAAGTTTAAAATTTGTTCTGGGAGTCCAAACATTTTCCAAGATGAAATACCTCTTAACATAATCATTACAAAACAAAAAGGATAACACTCCTTTAGGAAGGGTTGGAGAAGAATGTGAGCTGACTAGTAACAGTTGTAAAACTACCTTTTACCCACCTTCACCTGCCACCCCCCTATTCAAAACTGATAAAGGTGTAGGAAAGAGTATTTAGGAAAGCAAGAAACCTCTTTTTTTTTTTTAATCCTGAAAAGATACCAGTAAATTCTCTACCATTCCTAAATTGGTGTTAGGGTATAGGATTGGTTGAATCAAGAAATAACCCGATCAGCTAAGTTTACCATGATTCTCAGACTTGTGGAAGAATTGCTATGTGAAAATATAGGACCAAGGGCATAACTCCTAGGACATAATTTCTGTGGCTGTGTGGTATATGAATTTTTCACTGGCTACAGGAAAACTTAAGGTTGATCTAAGAGATTGGACATGATTTAAATGTATGTTAAGTGTCTATAGTAATGTTATACTTGTCAGGTCATCACAAACTTAGTGGCCAAAAGAAACAGCAATCCTTTATTTAGCTCACAAATATGCATTTGGGGCAAGGCCTGATGGGACAGTTTATCTTTGTATCACATGACATCAGCTGGGGCATCTCAAAGTTGAGGCCAGGTTCTGAAATCTGAAAGCTTGTTCACTCACATGTCTGGCAGTTGATGCTGGCTGCTGGGACCTGGGCTGGGACCGTCAGCTGGAATACCTCTATGTGGCCTCTCCAAGTAGCTGCTTATCTTCCTCACTGCCTGCAGCTATGATCCAAAAGTGAGTATTCCAAGAGAGACAAGAGGACAAGGCAGAAGTTGCATTGACTTTTATGACTTAATCTCAGAATGCAGTGGAAGTGATGCTATATGACTTCTATTTGTCAAAACGGTCAAAGAAAACCCCACCACATTTACGGAAAGAGGACATAGACCACACTAAAGGGAGGATTGTCAGTCATAATGTGAGAAGAGCATGTGGAATGCGAGGTACGTTGCAGTCATTTAAGGAAAATATAATCTGCCATAATACTTATTTTCCTTTTGTCAGAAGGTCCCGTTTCCGGTATATTTCTTTTGGAATTAAACCTGAAGAGATAAAAAACCACAAAAATGAATTACAGTCCACTTCAATTACTTATGTATAGGTATTACATGGACATGAGCTGGCCAATAGTAATACCTGGTAGCAATCTGGTACACAGCCATGGCTGAAGGCAGGTGATCGGGCCTACCAGCCAACATGTTATATGCTAGTTAATTCTTACACAAACTTTCTGGAGCTACACTAAAAATAGGAAATGGAGTAAAAAAATAAGCAATCTTTGCCTCTTAGGTAATAAGTAATGGTCCTCTTCCATAATGAACAGTAAAAGAAGGCATTCTCCCAATTTAAAAACACTGTGTTCAGAACTTATATGCATGTGTGCGTGACCCAAGGACACAGGCAATAGTGTGGTGAAGGCCTGGGGCAACAGTGAGGTGTAAAGTAGAAGGTGTCAATGGAGGAAAAAAGAGGACATCTGTAATACTTTCAACAATAAACACAAATTTAAAAAACAAAAAAAACACTTTGTGTTCCCAAAGTTTTAAAGTTAGTTGTCTAGCACTCAGGATCTATTTCCCTATAGAAATAATAAACATGGTGACAGGGTTCCCAGGCAGGGTAGGGGGAAAAAGAGGGAGTGAGAGGCTCTAGGGATTAAGGACTTCCAGGGAGGTCCTATTCAGTCTATACCTCCCTCTCTGAAGGTCTTCCTCCTTCAGTTTTTTTAAAGAGTTACCTCTCATCCTAGGCAGTGTGGCTCAGTTGGATGAACATTGTCCCATGTACCACAAGGTCACTAGTTTGATTCCTGGCCAGATCATATGCCTGGGTTGTAGGCTTGATCCCCAGTGGGATGGGGGGAGGGGGGTGCAGGAGGTAGCCAATCCATGTTTCTGTCTCCCTCTCCCTTTCTCTAAAAAGTCATTCAGAACATTTTCTTTTAAAGAGCTACCTCTCTCATACCAGTAATTCACCCATTTAACAAAAAAATGTTAATACCCTTGTGCTGGGAAGGCAGAAATACAGTAGTGTAGACTAGAACAGATTCTCATAGCTTTCTCCAATCACCTGATCCTTAATCATATACCTACTGGGATTTGCTTAGGAATTTTCCTTCTCATAACCATAGGAAAATATGTATAATGGTTAATTTTATGTGCCAACTTGACTGGTCTATGGGTTGCACACATATTTGGCCAAATGTTATTCTGGGTTATCTATGAGAGTATTTCTGGATGAGATTAACATTTGAATCTGCAGACTGAGCAAAGAAGATTGCCCTCCTTAAAACAGGTGGGCCTCCAACAAACATAAGGAAGCAACCAAAGTGCCCATCAATAGATGAGTAGATAAAAACACTATGGGACATATATAGAATGGAATATTACTTGATCATAAAAAAGATGTTTCCCTCTTTCCCTCTCCCCTCCCCTCTAGAAACCAATTAAAAATCTTTTTAAAAATTAAAATAAAAAATGAAAGGAAAAGAAAGGACTAGAATTCTATATCCAATGAAAATATCCTTCAGGAATGAAGGAGAAGGGGATTGTGGTTTTAAAATTTGGTGTCCAATAACCGAACAATGTGAGAGTTTTCCCTTGGGAAGGTGAGGGTAAGTAGCAAGACCAGGAGATACACTTTGGAAGAGCAGGGAAGGCATGGAGAGGTAGAGACTCTTACTTGGAGAACTGAACTAAGGGTTTAGAGTAGACTTGGAAAATAAGGAAATCTTGGGATATACTGACAAATTGTGAACCCCACTTATACAATGACACTATAATCAGGCCGTTGCTCCAAGGGCTTAGAGTTTATCTCCCAGCAGTTGGTTAAGGGTCAGTCTTTTGTTTGAAATATAGAGTTTGTATATCCCGAGCCTGCTGACTTAACCTTTTATTTCACATAGGGCAACCAAATGGAATTATGGACCTTGTTTGGATCCTGATTCAAATAAACCACTGTAAAACAGAACAAAACAACTACCTTTTTTCTTTTAATAGTTTAAGTTATAATTGACATTAATAAATTGCATATATTCATACTGTACAGTTTGATAAATTTTTATGTATGCATATATCTGTGAAATCATTACCAAGTCAAGATAATGAACATATCCATCAGCCCCAAGAGTTTCTTCTTGTCCCTCTGGAATCCCTCCCTCCAGCTCATCTCTGTCTTCTCTACCACAGGCAATCATTTATCTTCTGTTACTAAATTCATAGTTTTTAGAATTTCATATAAATGAAGTATATACTCTCTGCCTGGCTTATTTCACTCAGCAAAATTATTCTGAGATTCATCTGTGTTATTATTCTTACATAGATAGTGTATTTCTTTTTATTGCTGAATAGTATCCCATTGTTTTAATATATCTCAATTTATTTTTACCTCAATTTGTCCATTACCTGTTGGTGAGCATTTGGATTGTTTCCAGTTTGGGGATTAAGGTGCTATGAACATTCATATACAAGTCTTTGTAGTGAACATATGTTTTCATTTCTCTTGATAATACTTAAGGGTGGAATAGCTGTGTCATACGTTAGATATATGTTTAACTTTTAAACTAAAACTGCATGATAGACCTACATGAAAAACCTAAATCTAGAAAACTTCTAGAAGAAGATGGGGAAAAATCTTTGTGACCTCGGATTAGGCAAAAATTTCTTGGTAACAAAAAACATTATTCATAAAAGGAAAAAAATGATAAATTGAACTTCCTCAAAAGTAGGAACTATTCTCTTTGTAAAACACTGTTAGAATGAAGACAAGTGACAGACTGGGAGAAAACCTTTGCAAGTCCCACATCTTATAAAGGACTTCCAGAATATATAAATAA
Organism: Miniopterus schreibersii; assembly: GCF_964146895.1. NCBI lineage: Eukaryota > Metazoa > Chordata > Mammalia > Chiroptera > Miniopteridae > Miniopterus > Miniopterus schreibersii. The sequence goes on from NC_138101.1 coordinate 142,415,156, forward strand.
TTCTCAAAACTCAATAAGAAAACAACTTAATTTTTTAAATGGCAAAAGATTTGGACAGAAGATATATGAAGGGCAAGTAAACACATGAAAAGATTCTCAACATCATTATTAGGGAAATCTAAATTAAGACACAATGAGATACTACTACATAGTTATTACAATGTTTAAAATTTAAAAGACTGACAATACCAATTACTGGCAAGGAGGTAGAGTAACTAGAACTCTCATAAACTGGTGGGAATATAAAATGGTACAACTGCTTTGGAAAACAGCTTATCAGTTTCTTTTATTGTGCAGTTTTGACTTTGAAATAGTATTAAACTTACATAAAAGTTACAAGAATCATTCAAAGAATTCTCATATATCCTTCACCTAAATTCCCCAATGGTTGATATTCTACATTTGACTTGTCATCTCTTATTTTCTGAATCATTTGGGAGCTAACTACATGTGTGGTATGTATTCCCCCTTAAGGCTGCAGTGTAAATTTTCTAATAAGAAGGACATTTTTCTATATGACCACAGTAGAACCATTAAAGTTAGGATGTTAAAACTGATACAATACTGCCATCTAATCCACAGATCTGTCTGTCCCTCAAATTTTGCTAATTGTTTTATGTCCTTTATATGTCCAGCATCCAGTATAGATTCTAATTTTAGACAAATAGAGAATTTTAAACATATACTGGGTATTAAATGATATTGTTACATTTTTAAGCTGTAAGGGTGGTATTATGTCATGTTTGTAAAAAGTCTTTACCTGATAGAAATACATACTTACGTATTTATAGAAAAAAAATGATATAATGTTTGAGATTTTTTTTGAGATTGACTCCCAGGAAAGTGGAAGTAGGGGAAAGAAATGAAATAAGGCTGGAAAGATACCTAGTTGTTGAAGCTGGATGATGAATACAGGGGTTTATTATATTTCCTCTACTTTTATGTGTGTTTGAAGATTTCCATAATTACAGTTTTTAATAAAAAGACCAGTGGAGAAATGGAAGGATTTAAAAGATTTAATATGGTCATATATGTGATTTAGAAATATTACTCTGGCTACAGTAGGAAGAATGGCTTCGAATGGAGCAAGAGTGAAGACTGATTGGTTTTCAAGGCCTCTAGGGAAGAGATGATGGTGGCCTGAACTAAATTACTTGCAGTGGGGTGGAGTGAAGTGGATGGATTGAAGAAATTGTGACAATCTGGATGTGAGAGTTGAGAAAAAGGGAACCCAGGCTCATACTTAGTTCACTTGGGCCGATGTGAGGCCAGTAGTGACATTTATCTAGACAGGGATCACTGGAAGAAGAGTAGGTTCACGGAGAGAAGATGGTTTAACAGGGCCTTGGGTCAAATTAGTACATTTGTGTTATCCAGCCAAAACTGAGTGGATAAGTGACATCAAGATACCCAAATGATTATTAACTAGCAAACAGAACAGGGGTAAGTAAGGTAGACAGAGAAAATGTCACTTAAACCTAACGAGGTAATATGATTATTCTGCATTGACATGCAGCCTTAGTAAGTGACTGAAGCTAAAGTACAATGACAGTGTCTGGGTAGATAATTTTATAAAGTCCAAAAAAGATAATTGGAGGCAGAATATTTCAGAAAGATCCCTAAATTCACATTATTGGGCATGGAACATAATTCTTTTCATGGGACTGTAGTTCATGGAGATGCCTGAGTGGAAAGACTTTTCAATTGAAATTGCAACTGATAGATCCCTAAAGGTGGTAATGTAGGGACAGAGAGCACACATAGGATGTTGAGTCTGTGGTTTAAGGGGATGAGTTTGGGAGTTTAAAACTGGGGGAAAGGGAGTAGTGGTCATCACTTTTGGGAAAGTTTTAGGTGATCCTATGACTTGAAAACCCATCAAAGTCTGTCCCTTAAGATTTTCGTGTCACTACCTAAGCCAGGGTGAAGGAATTCCAGCAGGCATTTCTGTTAAAGAAACATTTCGTGAAAACTGTACCATTTGGCGTTATCATTCCATTCTGATGGATTTGATCTTCCGCGTTCCTCCAGATTCCTTTGCTCTGGTTCTCCCACATTACGCAGGCAGACTTGCGCGGCCGCCTACTCAGAACGCCAGAACCCGCCCCCGGCGCGGCGCCCCGCCCCCGGCACGGCGCCCCGCCCATGGACCGACCTGGCGTGGAGCCCCGGCCCGGGCCCGCTCCGCTCGAGCCCCGCCCACAGCCCGCCCATTGACCGCACAGGCGTGGAGCCGGGGCAACAGCCCTCCCACGAGTGGCTCCCGGCCCACCCGCCACTCCAGACAGCGGATCCCCGCCCTGGAGCCCCGCCCCGGCCCGCCGCAGCCACTGCCGGGCCGTCCCGCCGTGCCCGCCGCGTTGCAATGGCTGGGGGTCGTGGGGCTCCCGGTCGCGGCCGGGACGAGCCGCAGGAGAGCTACCCACAGCGACAGGACCATGAGCTGCAGGCCCTAGAGGCCATCTACGGCGCCGACTTCCAGGACCTGCGGCCGGACGCGTGCGGACCGGTAGGAACCTGACTCGTGGAGTCCGGGCTGGCTTGCTGTGGCCCAGCCTCCATCCGCTCGGCCTCCCCGGGCCAAACCCGGCCCCGCCCTGCCGGAGTCGAGCCTCCCACCCCCTTCAGGATTATGCAGTCCTTTCATCTCCCCCAAATGCAGCCACGCTCACTTTTTGTCCTTTCAGCGGCTCGGCTGGTCTCCAGACCCCCCCCCCCCCCGGGCTGAATTCGCCCACAGTCTTTTCTTCACGTCAGCTCCTCTCTCTTACTTAGCACTTGAGTTGACACCCCGTAACCTCCCTGCTTCCTTCCAGTCATGCGCCTTTTCCCCCCTGAAAGTCCTTGAGTTTGATACAATAGCGCATTCAAAGGGGTCCATTGCAACTTTGTTCTGGGAACGCTTTTTGGGCGCTTGTACAGACCTTACTGATGAACTCAATAAAAATTCTCTTCACTCTCCGTTGTGTTCATAACTGTAAAGTACTCGAGACTTTACTTCCCAGGCATGCTCGCTGTGTTTTCCCGTATGGAGGCATTTTCCTGTACCTTCCAATAAGGCACTTGGCAGAGAGTTTAGAATACATTCATCTTAGCTGCAACGGAGAGGGCGTGTGCTGAGTCTAGACCTTTTTAAATGGCATTTGGTTTAAAAAATTATTTTTCTTTTTGTCTGAAAGTAAGTTAAGTCACATTATAAGCTGCTGATACAGTTTTTCCTCCATCCTTGAAGAGTTATCTACCGAACGATTAGATCTCTGAATATTACCATTTAAAAGATAGTTTTTCCTTCACCTGCCTTTAATATGTTTGTGGATTTTTTCCTGCCCTGGCTGGTTTGGCTCAATGGTTAGAGTGTGGGCCCCCGGGATGGAAAGGTCATGGGTTCAATCCTGGGTCGAGTGTGCTTGCCTTTGTCGCTGGCTAGATCCCTGGCCCCCAAAGACAACTAATCGATGTTTCTCTCTTTCCCTCTCTTTTCCCTCCACTCTCTCTAAAAAGTCAATGGAAAAACTATCCTCTGGTGAGCATTAAAAAACAAAACTCTCTTCCTATTCTCAAAACATTCTTAGAGAACAGCAACAACAATCACATGTCAAACTTTACAGGTGTATAATAGATCCTGATCAAACATAGATCTAGATCTGCTGCCCCCTGCAAGCCCCCCTACTGGGGATTGAGCAGAAAACCCAGGCATGTGCCCTGACCCTGAATCCAACCTCGACTTTTCTGTACATGGTCTGGTATAGGGTTAGAAGCTCAACCAACTGAGACATACTGGCCAAGGCCCTTCATCTGCGTTTAATTCTGACATTTCACAGCATCTTTTTGACACAACCTTATCTACACATCCACTATTTCCTCAACAAATAGGATCTTGTTTCTAGTCATTGGGAACAGCCCTAGACAAAAGACAAAACCCCTGCCCTCAGGGAACTTACTTATGTAGTGTTTAATTTGAAGAGTTACTTTTAACCTGAAATGTAAATATTCCCCTTATGCCTATAATAAAATAACATAACTTTCTGATGATCTGGTAATTTCTTTTCCTAAACATTGAGAACCAGCAAGTAGGCCCAGTAAGCATCCAAAATAGGTGTCACACCTGGACTCACTGCAAAGGCCCTAAGACTTTATTCAGAGCCAGTTTGTTTATTTTATATATGCTTAGTTATCTAGTCCAGTGGCTGCTGAAGGGAGAATGGAGCTGCTATAAGTAGGAATATCAATCCCAGAATTTATAGCTTGTGCCTTTCTAACAAGACAGAAGACTAAGCAAAAACTATAAAGGTCAGGCAGAAGAATTCAGATAGCCATCTGTGGTCCACCATGCACAGGGCACATATCCTCAGCACTTCCATAGGCCCCACAGGCAAACAACTGATGGTTATAAGGATGAATCAGAGCGTATTATTCAGCAAGTACTTATTATCACCTGCTGTTTGCAGTCTTCAGGGAACAGTTACACAGCCACAGTCTTCTATCCAAAACTCTTGAGGCCTGGCGGATTTCGCAGTCCAGAAGTGTTTCCATTCACATTCGTTTGTGCATATGCCATACCTTACCTAACACCTCCCTCAGTGTGTGTTTGGGGCAAGTTGAGGGGCAGCATCTAAAATCAAACAACTAAATGTGTAACCTGGATAAATAAAGACTATTAATAGCCTTGTGTCAGTTCAGGCCAAATTTGCTGCCAGTAAATTCAGGTCAGAATTTATTGACCTGACTAAACTTCAGGTTTTTTAAACTTCTGAAGTTTTTAAAACTTCTTTTTGGAGGTTGTGTTATAATGTAGATTTCAATTTAGTAGCATATGTATATCATTTATAAATAGCTAAACATTTTGGGAGTGAATGCTAAAAATTATTTTACATATTAAGTTTGGAAACCACTAGTTTAAAATATAATTGTCTCTAGAGTTATACACTTACTAATTTAACTATTTTGGCTAATTTCCCATGTCAGCAAAGGGTCTGCTCATTTTTAATTTGATGGCTATTGCAAACTTCCCTCCCCAAAAGGTTGATTCTGTCTCAAGTCCCACCAGTAGCGTGTGAGAGTAGTTTTCCTACATTTTCATCAATATGGTAGATGTCAGACTTTTTCATCTTTGCCAGTAAGTAAATGAACATTTTTATTTCTTAGTATTATGTAGGCTACCTTTGTTTGTAAGCAATGAATTTTTCTTTTTCTGTGAACTGTTTGTTCATGTTCTTTGGTTCATTTTTTCCACTGTATTGTATATTTTCTTGTTCATGTGTCAGAGCTATTTATTTGTTAATAAAATTAGCATTTTGAGTTATATATTGCAAATATTTTCCCCTAATTGACCATGTGCATTTTGATATTTATGTAATTAACCCAATTTTTAAAACTTTAATATAGTCAAAATGACCTGTTTTTTGCTTTATGGTCCCTGTAGATTGTTTTATTTCTAGAAAATATTTTTCTGCTCATTGTTATAAAAAATTGAAATCTTTGAGGTTTTCTTTTAATTTTTTCAAGACTTTATTTTTAAACTTTTATCAAATAAATACAGAAATAACTTTTTTTTAAAAGTTCTTATTTCCATCTAAGTATGAATCTAGGCTGTCCTCTCCCACTCCCAATTAGCCAGTTATATTAACACCAATGATTTTTTTTTTTTTCAATTTTTTCTAGTACTGTAGTTCCCCCTTATCTGAGGGGAATACATTCCAAGACCCCCAGTGAATGCCTGAAACTGTGATACTACCAAACCCTATATACTATGTTTTTCCCTATACATACCTATGATAAAATTCATTTTATAAAATAGGCACAGTAGGAGGTTACAGCAATAATAAAATAGAACAGTTATAACAATATGTTGTAATAAAAATTATGTGAATGTGGTCTGTCTTTCTCTCTGGAAATACCATATTGTACTGTATTCACCCTTTTTGTGATGATGTGAGGTGATGAAATGCCTACATGATGAGATAAAGTGTGATGAGATGAAGAGAGGCGAATGACATAGGCATTGTGGCATAGTTTTATTGATCTTCTGACAAGATGTCAGAAGGGAAGTAATCTGCTTGGGGAGATCCTGGGTCATCAAGCCATGAAGATATTGATAGTTGAAGATCCTTTTTTATTTTTTATTATTTATTTATTTTTAAATATGTGTATTGATTTCAGAGAGAGGAAGGAAGAGGGAGAGAGATAGAAACATCAGTGATGAGAGAGAGTCATTGATCAGCTGCCTCCTGCACACCCCCACTGGGGATCGAGCCCGCAACCCGGGCTTGTGCCCTGCCGGGGAATTGAACCACGATTTCTTGAATCATAGATTGGTGCTCAACTGCTGAGCCACGCTGGCCAGGCTACTTTTTCTTTTTATTTATTGATTTTAGAGAGAGAGGAAGGGAGAGAAACATCAATTTGTTGTTCCACTTATTTATGCATTCAATGCATTCATTGGTTGGTTCTTGTATGTGCCCTGACTGGGGATCGAACCCACAACCTTGGGGTGTCCAGATGATGCTCTAACCAACTCAGCTAGTCGACCAGGGTAGTGAGGATCCTTAATAGTTGAATTGGATCACAGTTGACCTCAAGTAACTGAAACTGAAAAGTGTAACTACAGATAAGGGGGGATTGCTGTACTAATTTGGAACGCTACTTTCACATTATCTGAGACTGGTAGCTTCATAAGGACAGGATCGGTGTGTTTGTTCACAGCTACATGCCAAGTGCCTGGTAAAAAGCTCTCAAATTCTTTATTGAATGAAATAATTCCCAAATGTGTTTGGGTCTATTGTTGATTCTCTCTTCTGTCACATTAATCTATTTAAGTACTGCTACCACATTGCTTTAATTATTATAGATTTATAATAAGCCTTAGTATTTAGTGTGGTCGCCATTTACTTTACAGAATTTTCCTGACTAGTTTTATTTTAGTTTTTCCATATAAACTTTGAAATCAACTTGCCTGGTTCAAAAAATTATGTTAGCATTTTTACTGGAATAACATTACATGTATTTAATTTGGGGAGAATTCAGATTCTGAATATTATTTTCTTTCATTATTTAAATTTTCTATTACTGTTGACATACAATATTATATTAGTTTTAGATGATAAGACATTTATATAACATGAAGTGATCACCCTGAGAAGTCTAGTACCCACCTGACACCATACATAGCTATTAAAATATTATTGACTATATTCCGTATGATGTACTTTACATCTCCGTGACTGTTTTTATAACTGACAACTTGTATGTCTTAATCCCTTCCCCTTTTCCAGATTCTGAGTATTTTAATGTTTGTTTAAAATGGAGCTGTAGGTTATTAAGCTTTTTTAAGGAATCGAACATTGTTTAAAAATTCTTGCTAGTTTGACACACTTGAGAGCAGAGGTGAATGAACTCGATAATATTTACAAGATCAGTTACAGAAAGTATTCATTTTTAGGAAAAGGGGAGAAAAATCAGTGAATAAGGCATTTAACATAAAATCAGAGGAAGTCAAATATTGAATGATCTCTCCTATATGTGAAATCTCAAACAAACAAAGCTCATAAATTGAATGATTGGTAGTTGGGGGGATGGGCAACCTATTAGGTTAAATAAGTTGAATTTTAAAAACATAAAATCTAGAAGAATGTTATCTAATTTCTATTTTCTGAGCTTTTACTATCATCATTTTTGTTTTTGATATCTTCACAAACTTATAACCAAAGGTTTGCCCAGATTACCCAGTTTATGCATGTTACTTTATTTCTAGATTTGTTCTATTTTCTCACAGACTAGTTTCTTCCCCATAGAAGTTACAGAGTATGAGATCTGAAGCAGCTAAGAAACAAGAGGCCATGTTGAGCCAAATCTTGCTATCAAAATTTAAGGATGATATTAGCAGAATCCTAGGTAACAATTTTACGCCAAACATCTGAAAGTGATTTGAATTGTGTAACTTTTAAAAAATATATAATTGTGGTAAAAAACACATAATATAAAAGTTACCATCTTAACCATTTTTTTAAACATTTTAAAAAATATTTTTTATTTATTGATTTTTAGATTGAGAGAGAGAGAAACATCAATCTGTTGTTCCACTGACTTATGCATTCATTGGTTGATTTTTTTTTTTTCTTCACCCAAAGATATTTTAGAGAGGGATGGAGAGAGAGAGAAGCATCGATGTGAAAGTGAAACGTTGATTGGTTGCACACCCCAACAGGGATCGAACCCCAAATCTAGGTATGTGCCTTGACTGGGAATTGACCCCGAAGCCCCTTGGTGCACAAGATGCCACTCCAACCAACTGAGCCACACGGGTCAGGGCTCTTTGGCAGATTCTTGTATATGCCCTGACCAGGGGTCAAACCCACAACCTTGGCATATCAGGATGACACTCTAACCGACTGAGCTGCCCAGCAGGGCCATCTTAACCATTTTTAAGAATACATTTTAGTAGTGTGATGTATACTTACATTGCTTACAATGAAAAATTGTGTTGGTATTTTTAATTAATTTCCCAAACCTAATCCTCACTCTGCTGGTTATCTTGTAAGCAGGTGAAGCTTAATCATGGGCTGTAATTCTTATGCTTTAACCTTGGAACCAAAAAATTTGCTGCTGTGTGAAATGGCTGATAAAATTCTCAGTTTTTACTAGTCTTATCCTTTACTCCAGTACTTTTAACAGAAATAGACACATTCTTAAACCTGTTGATTTTGTTGGGCCTGTTAGAAAGTGCCTGAGGAAAGCACATTCATACTGAGCAGCAGGGATTTGTAACAGCATTGGCTCCTCTAAGAGGTGTGCTTTGTGCCAGTGTTCCTAATTCTTTGTGGGTAATTTAAAGTCCTTGGGGTTTGTTTCTTGAAGAGCTTTGGGTTTTTTTTATGAATTCTAAATGAGTATTACCTCTGTTATGTAGGGCTGAATTTACATTACTCTCTCACTCTTTATATGCTTGAGGATTTGTTGGACTATTTTATAACAGTTCAGGAGAGTACCAGCTTCATGATCCCATTAGGAAGCAAATTTAACTCATATCTTACCATGATATTACTTCTCTCCATTACTACTTTTTATGCGGCTTACATGTCACTTGCATTTCAGTCTTCCAAACAATTTTTTTTCTCAAGTAGGATTTTGTATATTTTGGAGCTGATACATATTCATTGTGTTTTCCTCTCCTTTAGTGCTCTCAAAAAATTTTGATTACTGTTAGGGTTTGGACCAGTGATATGGGCTGGGAAAGATTTCACAACTAAAAGAAGAGATACAGAAGGAAAGTTTATTTTTACTTTCTCTGAGAAGAGAAAGGGCCAGTGCATTGCTAATCAATACAAGGGCCAGAAACAAAAGGGCCAGCCTGCTTTTAAGCAGGTACTGTTGCTAGGTGACAAAGAAGGGAGGGGTTTGGGTTGTCTTGAAGTTGAGCAGATACCAGGGAGGTTGTCTTGAAAAGTTTTACTTTGTTTGCTTTCCAGGAGACAGTCCAGCAGATGTCCTAGCGAGGTGTCTTATCATTGTTTTTCCCAAGCCCATAAAATGTGCTTAGAGCAAAAGTTATGAAGAGTTTAAAAGAGGCTTGTTTGAAGGGGAGGGTGGAAGGGAACTTTCTACTGACTAGAGACTCCTTGGTGTGAATTATCCCTGAGTTGTGAAAACAGCAGGGAGGAGAGGGATGCAAGAATATACCTTGAGAGTAGCTTAGATTGTCTTGCAGTTTGAACAGAGGGGCTGTTTGAATCAGAGGAGCCAGTAATCTTGGGTTTTAATTACCAGATGCTTCTCATAAATCATGGAAGGCCACTGCACAGAAAAAGAAAGGCCTTTTTACTGGCATTACAGTTACCCCTTATTTTGTGTTTATTTGCCTGCAACTATTTCAAGATTTCCTTTTGCAGGTTAGGTCAAAGATTTTTATCAGTACTGAATTCTGGTGACTAGTTATCCTCTAAACCCATGAGCAGCCCTACCCCACCCCACTCCCCAACACATCTTGGTGGTTAAATCATTTTTAATCAAGATATGTTCAGCTCCAGGAGTCCTTGAATGCCCTAATATGAGCTAATGCTTGGTATTCTAAACATGTTTTGCATAAAAGCTTCTTCACATACTGGGGAGTCTCTCAGTTTACTTAAGAAAAACCTGACAAAGATTGTGTTATCCCTGAAATCACTGTTGCCTCACTGTTTTCCTCCCATAGGGAGCCTTTATTGGTTATGATTAAGTTTAACAACATGTGACAGAAAACTACAAAGTTTGCTTTTTGCATGTAAAAGTCCAGAGTCTAGGGCTTTTTCTAAATTGCTGTTCCACCATTGACCTTCATGGTTCAAAATGACGGTTTGAACTCCGTCATACCTGCATTCCAGCCATCTGGAAGGAAAAGGGAATGAAGCTCTATATGTTAGTTCTTTCATCTTATTGGCCAGAAATTAACTCAATGGTTACACTTAGATGCAAAGAGGTCTGATAAATGTATCCAGTTAAAAAAATCAGGAGTTCTATTGTTAAGAAATGTCAAGGGATGATCTTTGGCATCAATTCAGGCTGAAAAAGGAAACTTTGTTCAGTGCAAAACAGCTTAATTGTGATACAGCAGGGTGTGAAAACAGCAGGGCTGTGAGGCTGCCCTGGAGCCAGGCCCCTCTCAAGCTAGACAGCTTTGCTCTGCCTTTTTTTTTTTTTTTAAATATATCTTTATTGACTTCAGAGAGAGGAAGAGACAGAGATAGAAACATCAATGATGAGAGAGTCATTGATCGAGCCCGCAACCTGGGCATGTGCCCTGACCGGGAATCGAACCCTGATCGCCTGGATCCCAGGTGGACGCTCAACTGCTGAACCACTCCCGGCCTGGCTGCTCTGCTTCTTGATGCGGCCCTCTCCTCTTCTCAGGCTGGTCTGCTCTGGCCTGTGCTGCTCCACTCCCCACCACCTTCTGTGTTTCAGCTTTCAGTGGAAAGGGAAAGTGCACTCCCAGAGCCACAGGGGAGCTGGTTTACATAGACAGAGGTCCCCATTCCTGGCCTCTGATTAGTGTGTCCTCATGCAAATGAGGACTCCAAATCCTCGAAGTTTGATTGGTCTGAAAGGCACCTTCCTGATAGGTCAGAATGGAGATGCTCTGATTGGTTGGTGAAAATGTTGCTGGGGGATATGGCTGTGTAGCTTCCATAGATGGAAAGCTTCAATCCTATTTGCTGAAACAGAATTCCAGGAACTCTTGTAAGGGCTGGCTCCATGGCAGAAACAGTACAGCCAGGGAGGTCAGTGCAGAGGCATAGGGGTCATTAGAGGCTTTTCTGTGAACTACTGTTTGCATGAGCAGCCCCTTTGTAGAAATAGCTACTAGGTTCTGTTTTCAAAATTTTGAGCCCAGTTAGCCACCAGGAGTCCTCCTGAGTGGCTATTTCTTTCTCAGGGTCCACAGAAATACCCTAAAGCATTCCCTTTAGTAAAATATCTTCAAAATGTGTGGTCCCCCAATAGGCCTCTGTGTGCTGAAGCCTGCTTCCTCTTTCAGAGACTCTGGCAGAAAGTGAAGGCCCCACTTGTACCATTTCCCAAGAAGGTTAGTTACATTCAGATATACTCTTCACTTTCTACATGAAGATGAAAGAGAATGTTAAACCAGACTTGTTATCTTATATATGAAGAGATAACACACTTCCTGTGGTATATATTGTCTGTATGTTACAAATTTGTTTCTCTGCTGGGCCCAAGAAAGGCCTATCCTTTGGTTTGCATTTGTAGTTTCTACTTATACAGCTTTCTGATATAGGTCTACTTCTTATATTTACATGATTCTTGTTCTTTCCAACTATAGGGCACTACTCCAACTTTGTTGCTTCCAAAACAGAAGATCTGCAATTTTTCCTAGGTGGTCTGCTTGCATTTTAACATTTTGACTTACCTCTTTCACATTGGGCTTGCCAGGTTTTGAATATTTTACTTTAAGACCATCTATCTGTATGGCATTTCTCCTCATTTTCGTACCTTATTACTTTTGCCTCTTTTAAGCTATCAGTTGATACGGATTTAGAGCAGTATTCTCATTTGTTGTTCAGAAATAAAGTTTTCACTGGTCAACAGCCAAATGAGAAAATGAAAGGCAGAATAATGTATAAGTGAAGGTATGTTAGCATAAGATAAATTGATCCTTCTTAGGATAAGACTGAGCTCTACTGTATTTTTTTACTTCCTCCTACTTTCAGCACTAAAATATTCTTTATCTTCTAAAGTGATATATACAGTAAAGAGGAAACAAAAAAGTATTTTCTTGACAAAATTTATGTTGGTGATCATAATGTCTCTCTAAAATCTGTGGCCTATGAGATGAGAAAGCCTGTAAAGATTTGATCTTCTAAAAAGAAAACACAAGTGAAATTTTGTTTGTATCTGTCTCATTAGCCTGTCAGTTTTTACATATCTAAAATGGAGGTATATAACCTCTCTGCTTCACTGGATTGATAGAAAATGAGTAACAATACCACACACAACAAAGACTGGTTGGTAGGATTTACTTCAGAATAACCCAAGGTGGTGGTTGGAGGTAAGGGCAACCTATAGATACACAAGATTGGCCATAAATTGGTAATTGTGGAAACTCTCTGGTACATAGTGTTCATTATATCATTATCAGCTTTGTTTGCAAATTTCCAAAAGTGAGTCTATTTAAGGAGACTGGTCAAGGCCATAGTCTTTCCTTTTCTTTTTAGCAACGAAAATGCTTCCTATGAGAAAGTCTCCCTAATATATAAAGCAGGTAACAGCTGACCTGCCCTGGTTGAAGGGGGACCGAGAGGCCTGGGGCCCTGTTAGCTCAGTCTCACCCTTGCCCCTTGAAGGTGCCTCAGAGGAAACCTACCATGCTTTACTTGTTTTTTGTGTGTGTGTTTTTAGTTGATTTTAGAGAGAGAGAAGAAGACAGAGAGAGAGAGAGATTGATTGATTTGCTGTTCCACTTGTTTATACATTCATTGATTGATTAATCTTACATGTGCCCTGACCGGAGATCGAAGCTGCAACCTTAGTATCTGGGACAACAGGCTCTACCTGCTTTTTCTGTCACACGGAAGACAAGCCACATCTCCTGTCAAATACCAAAGCCCAGTCTGTCTCTGTCATCCCCCTCTGCCTATGGCCCTGTTCCCTGTGCCCCCTTACTGCCTAACCCAAACCTCCTTGAAGGGGTTGTTACCTAGACTTGCTGTGTTCTCTTCCTCGCCTAGCGTTTGCTCCCATCACACTAGGGTCTGCATTCAGTGCCCACAGAAGCCACTCTCGTCAAGATCACCTACAGTCCCCGCATTACCCCAGCGCTGGATGCCATCTGTCCTCATCCTGCTCAGCCTCAAGGAGCATGTGTGACAAGATACTTTCCTTCAGTTTCCTCCCTTGAGGCCCAGTCTCTTGTCAGCTTTACCTTAAATTCAGATTTTTCTCTCTCCTTTGCTAGCAACACAGGCTGAATCATCTTAATAGCTTTTGACTTCTGCTCTTACTCTTCCCTGTTCATTCTTTACTCAGCCACCAAAGTGATCTCTTAAAATATATGTTAGATCATACCATTCCCATCTTAAAACCCTGACAGATATTTAACCTGCCTGACAAGGCCCTCTGTGATCCAGCCTTTCCTTATGACCCCCACTTCACCTGGCCTCCCCCATCTCTCCTGTGTTCCAGACACACTGGTCTCCTTTTGTTTTTTGGAATACACCAATTTCTTCCTTGCTTTGAGTCTCTCATATATTTTTCCCTTGTCTGGAATGCTTGGTCTCTGGCTTGTCTTAGCTTAAGTGCAACATCACAAATAGGTCTTCCCTGATAACCATCTCCAAGCGTGTTCCCTCCTACCCACCACCAGACATTCTCTAAGTACAGTGTAGGGGAGGCAACACTGTGCCTCTGTCCTCTTAGGGTCTCTGGCTGGGTCTGAGAATTAAATTAACATAAAACAGATTAACATAAGAAAAGCATATAGATTATTATATGTACATAGGAAGCCCCATAGAAAAATGAGGACCCAAAGAAGTGGCTAGGCCTAAAGTGTTTATATAGTAGGTTGAACAAAGAGAGGCAACTGTGGGAAAGTAAGTAAAATATATGAGGAGACTAAAGGAAGAGTTATTTTAACTTTGTTTAAAGTATGTTTTTATTTTATTTTTTTTTAGAGGAAGGAAGAGGGATAGAGAGATAGAAACATCAATGAGAGAGAACCATCAATCAGCTGCCTCCTGCACGCCTCCAACTGGGGAGTCAAGCCCCAACCCAGGCATGTGCCCTGACCAGGAATTGAACCATGACCTCCTGGTTCATGGGTCGACACTCAACCACTGAGCCACACCTGCCGGGCGATAAGAGTTATTTTAACAAGATCTGTGCACATAATTCTCTTGGCCTCAACTCCCTGTCGGTGGTGATAAGAATGTTTCCCTCTTCCTGGTATAGGAGGGCATCTTTCACATGGAAATATTATCTCCTGCTTTTAGGAAGAAAAGAGGAGGTCAGCCCGGCCGGGCGTGGCTCAGCGGTTGAGCGTCAACCTGGGATCCAGGCGATCAGGGTTTGATTCCCCGTCAGGGCACATGCCCAGGTTGCGGGCTCGATCAATGCCTCTCTCATCATTGATGTTTCTATCTCTCTCTCCCCCTCTCCTTTCCTCTCTCTCAGATCAATAAAGATATATTTAAAAAAAAGGAGGTCAGAGTGCCCTTCTTGTACCTGCTGCTGTTTTCAAGCACCTTTAGCACAAAATAATCCTTATGCGAAAGTGGTCTATTTTGGGATGGCCTATTCTGTCACCCTTCAAGGGCATCACACCATCTTTTCAATAGTACTTTCTAAACTTGAACTTACACGTGTATTGTTTGTTTTTCCCCACCAGACTGGAAGTTCTGTAACAACTGGAACCATGTCTGTTTTCTCACCTCTGTTTGCTAACACTATCTGACAGCTGGCTCTCAATAAGTGTCAGTGACAAGGCACGATGGGTGAATGAGTGGATGAAATCCACTTATGGATCACAGATGTTTAACCCTCCCCAGGACGACATTCACAGAATTGTGCTTTCCTGGAGCCTTTCCACAGCTTTTTATCAAAGATTATTATAAAACCATATAAAAACAGCTTACAGCCCTAGCCCGTTTGGCCCAGTGGTTAGAGCGTCAGCCCTCTGACTAAAGAGTCCCAGGTTCAATTCCAGCCAAGGGCACATACCTCGGTTGCAGGCTCGATCCCCGGTCCCGGTCGAGGTGCATGCGGGAGGCAACCAATTGATGTGTCTTTCTCACATCGACGATTCCCTCTCTCTCCCTTCTTCTCTCTCTGAAAAGCAATGGAAAAAATATCTTCAGTGAGGATTAAAAAAAAAGAAAACAAAAAAAACCTGAGCTTACATATTTTATACACATAGTTGATGAGAACTTTATCATGTAATTTAGGGTGCCATATGTAAGGTTCATGTTAAAAATTTCTGCTTGAGTTTAGTGTTGTATTTTGTTGCCTCTAAAAGAATTTTTATGCTCTCTCTTTTTTGTAAAATGTGAAATAATGTCATATGTCTCTTTTTTCCCTGGCTGCTTGGACCTTCTAAGATAAAGTTAAGGCAACAGCCAATCACAGCAGCTCAGGCTGATGAAAAAGACACAGGTTTGGGAGTTGGATTTGAATTCCAGCCTTGTCACTGTATATCTGCAGGCAAGAAACTGAAATCCTGAGCCTGAGCTGCTCCATCTATAAAATGGATGTAGCGCAGCCCTGGCCATTGGGGCTCAGTTGGTTGGGGGTCATGCTGTGCACCAAAAGGCTGCCAGTTTGATTCCCAGTCAGGGCACATGCCTGGGTTTTGGGCTTGATCCCTGGTGAGACCAAATGTTCTCCTTACCGGGTTCTTTGTCTCGTGGAGTGGAAGAATGAAATTCATGGACAACGTGAGAGTAAGGGAAAGAGTACAAAGGTTTATTGTGTAAACAAAGCAAAGCTCTTGGCGTGTGAGAGGGTTCCCAAAAGGGGTTGCCACCAAAGCTCACTAGTCTAGGGGTTTATATATTTCCTATATTTGTTCTTCATTGGCTCATTCTAAGAATTCTACCTGAGTAACAGCCAATCCCTCTTTGTCTTTAGTTTCCCACTTTAGGGGATCTGGTGTAGAGCAAACTTGTTTTTCTCTGTAGGGCAAACTTGTTTTTCTCATTTCCTGTTTGCTCAGAACATTTCACCTTTGCATGGTTCCTTTTTCCTGAGGGTCCCCAACACTAAACTGCCTGGCCGTTTTAACTCCTCACTGGTAGGGGGCGTGCAGGAGGCAGCTGATGGATGATGTTTCTCTCTCTCCCCCTCCTTTCCCCTCTCTCCACAAAGAAAAACCAATAAAAAATATTTTTTATAAAATAGAGACAGCACCTACCTTGCAGAGTTGGTAAAGTGCCTGGACCATATGAGTAGATGTTTCTTCCCTCAGCCTCCCCTTTCTCATGATATAAAGATAACAGAAACCGCCTCAAGTCTTTTTTTTGGAAAAGTATACTTAATACATAAAAGGACAGTAGAGTAGTTATTTGGTGAAAAGCAGTGGGTTGAAAGCATAAATAGTTTTAGAAGCTCTCAGATTTCCATGTGAAGGTTTTCACTTATTATTCTTAGTATCCACCTCTCAAGTGAAATATCCTCTGACCCCCACCTGTCTGAATGTCTTCTTCATGCCCCACTGTGTTCCGTTTCTTCACAGCGCTCACCACTATTGGAAGGTATTCATCTGTCTTCAGGTTTGCATCAGGTAGTTGGGTCCTTGTCTGTCTAAAGTACCCCTGTACTCCCAGCCTCTGGGACAGCACTCAAATGTAATTGCACTCAATAACATTTGAATGAATGGAAGCTACAAAGAACATTTTAGTTCACTCCTTAGGTAACTTTGAAAAGGAAAATACATTCTTTCTGGCACAGGTTTTATTTTTAAACTATGCTTTAGGAAAATATGACCGAAAACTGTATCAGATATTATGTGTAATATTTAGAAAGTAGAACTTTTGAACTAAGATGATCATTATCTTAATCATTAATGATTGGCTCTCTAGAGTTAAAACATATATATGTTTTTTTCTTTTTCTCTTTTAGGTCAAAGAGCCCCCTGAAATCAATTTAGTTCTATACCCCCAGGGCCTGGCTGGTGAAGAAGTATATGTAAAAGTGGATTTGAGGGTTAAATGCCCACCAACCTATCCAGATGTGTGAGTACATTATAAATAGCTATGATGTGATTTCAGTTCTTGGTTTCGACCACATAAAAACAGGTTGAATTCAACAGTATTTTCTCCTTCTTGCCGCCATTCCATTTAAAATCTCATTTCTTATCACTTGTATTTCATTAAAACTATACCAGCAATAGACATTTTCATAAAACCTACCTCTTGTTCAGTCAGCTTCTAGTTATAGAATAGATACTACAGATACTAATATTTGCTTCATGACCAGTTGTTTGCTTCTTCTGATATGTTAGCTTTTGTTTGTTTAGTTCTTTATAAACTGAGGAGAGGAACAGTCTAGAAGAAAAGGAGAAAGGAGTGGTAGCTTGTGTACTCAGTTTTTAAGTGTGACCAACCTTAGGACTTAGAGTAGCCTTCTGGGACGAATGGGACTTGACTCCCTCTAGAGCAGGGATTTAGAGTCACCCTGCACAGCATGTGGCATCCCTGGCTCCTACCCACGATTACCAGGCCTGTTCTCTAGCCAATGACATGACCACAGAACCCCACATATTTCCACATCACCTCTGGTTGAGAAGCACTGATAGAGCAGAAGCAGTAGCAATCAGGACTCAAGTTCTTTTTCTGAAGTATCATACATGTTTCCTGTAATCTTTCCCCCAGACATTCCGCACGGAAAGGCAGATCGGCCTGGATGATGTTTTGTGGTTTGGTCTTATTGTACAGGGAATCAGTGAAGAAAAGTGACAATAAAAGGAAGCACTGCCTTACACAGAGGGTGGTAAATTTATGGAGTTTGTTATCCTAAGAGGTGATGGAGGATATGCAAATATACATAGTTCAAGATGAGCTCCTTAAAGTTAGTGACCCTCTTTTGCCCCAACACTGTGTCCAAAGTAGGTAAGTAGGTATGCAGAAAGTTTATTAATGAATTGATTAAAGAATAATTAAATTTCTGAAAGCAGAATAAGATAGTGCCTCTCTAGGTTTTACTTCTTCTGATACCAACTGAATGTCCAACAATTCAATTCAGTTCTGATACAAACTCTTCTTAGTTATTGCAGACCCCATGGGTTAAGGCTTAGTCCCACAAGGCTTCAAATGCCAGTTGCAAATACCAGTACTTCTGACTAGCTAGCTATAAATTTGCAGGTTCCCACAACCCCTCCTTGGGTTCAATAGTTTGCTAGAACCACCTCACAGAACTCAGGAAGGCAATTTACTTACCACTGCCAGTTTATTATAAAGGATACAACTTAGGAACAGCCACATGGAAGAGATACATAGGTGAGGAATGTAGGAGGGGCATGGTGCTTGACATTGACAGATGTTCCTGGAGGACGATACAGTCACTCTTGGTTGAGAACTACTGCACCAGAGAACTATTCAGGTAATCTTGATGTGTCCACTTGGTAAAAGTATTATGAGATGATTTTTTTAAAAACAACATGGAAATGCTTATAAAAAGTAAAAATTCTAATATTAGCTACATAAAATTATGAATTATGTGGCTAGGGCATAAAGAGAACATTGGTAAGTTTTATTAAAATTTAATTAGTGTTGTAGATGAAGTTTTCACTATTCTGTTAATACTGCTACATAATAACTGCTTAATTTAAAAAAAAATTATGTCAGGCTTGACTTGGGGAACATTCCTATCCTTTGAGATGATATGGTGCAGGAACTTTCCGTTTCTGCAAAATAGTCCTTGATGCCACTGTAAGAGAATCCTGAGTTAGATGGACACACATAGGCTCAGCAGGGCTATATGGTACTTTTACTCTTTTTCTCATATATATAACCTAGTTTCTCAGATTCCCATCTATTCAAATAGATAATGATGGTAGCAACCTATTGTAACTCAAGCATTGAGAAAACCCATAGGTAATGAGTAGTAAAGGGTGTGCTAAAGTAAAACACCATGAATTACTCAGAAATGGTTGGTAGGAAGTGGAGTCATCTTTTGTTCAAAGATTTGATTTATAAAATCAAATAAAGCCTATTTAATCATAGTGAATTGTTATTGGATGTTTATCGGTTGGGAATAAAAGGAAGCCTGAGGACTGGCTGTGTATTTCCCTTGAGTAGACGGTGTTGAGTCTTAGTTGTGCTCTACAGGGATGAAGAGGGGTGTGAGTTAGGCATCTTTGGAAGAGGCAGAGTTTGCAGAGTGTGCAGGACTAGATTTACACGAGTGAGTGAGCATTTTTCCACCTCGTTTACAATCGGGGTGAGTGACTGGACAAAGCATGTTGTGGGAATACTAGACTGATCAAAGCACTTGGCCTCTCGGGTGAGCTGTCAGAGCTGGGTTAACTGATGTTGTGGGCCAGCCAGGGTCGAGCATTACCAGAAAAGGGAGTGCATGGTTAAGCTACCACACTGGAGTCACACACAGAGCTAGAGTGATTTTTTTTTTAAAGGTGGTAAAATAGTAGTTGATGTGTAAAATTTTAATCAGATTGTGAAGCTGAAATCAGAGACAGAGGAGTTAGGGAGATCCTGGGATCAAGCCCCAGTAAGTCTTGGGGATCAGGGCATCTGACAGCCCACACTGATGACTGGCCAGCCCACTCGCTCCCCACAGCCTGCAGGTGAGTCCATCGTGAGCACTGTGTCAGCCGAGTTGCTGGGGTGTAGTTGAAATCCTTTTGAGATGAAAGGAAATGTTGCTGGGGGTATAGAGGGAGGTTCACAAATGAGCCCTATATGACATCCCCAGGCTTAGTGCTTGGAACTTAGCAAATATTAATGCAAACAGGTTACACTTTCTAGAGTAACTCCTTTTTGGTTTTTGGTTTTTGTTCTTTTCTTTTCCAGAGTTCCTGAAATAGAGTTAAAGAATGCCAAAGGTCTGTCAAATGAAAGTGTTAATTTGTTAAAATCCCACCTGGATGAAGTGGCGAAAAAGCATTGTGGAGAGGTAAGATATGTTTAACTGGAATTATAAGAGCACAGTAAAATCTCACCAGTGTTTGCCTTTCTGCCTCTTCTTTGGCTTCAAGTTTTTTCCATTGTACCGTAAGTCCAGTTTTGACTAGAATGTTTTGTTTCTTACTGATATCTACAAAGGAGTACATTGCTATTTGTATTTCTTTAATTTACATAACTTATAATTTACACATTGTAGAGTGTGTATAGATGGTACTGTTGATACTTAAGAATCTTCCCAAAAACAGTTCATATGAACCTGGCCATATTTTTTGCACACTTTGGACCTGGCCCCATGACTTGATCTTGGTTTGAACCTTTATGTTGGAAAATGTTTGCAGAAAGTGATTTCTGACCAAACTTTGGCACTTCGCCTCCTCTGTACCAGAAGAACTAACTGTTCTCCTTGTCAGCAACTAATAACATGGTCTAGTCCTTCAATACCTCTTCTCTACCCAAGCACTTAGTCTTAGTTCAGTGCTAACTCTTTCTTAATCCTCTGCACATCAGGGTCTATCTGAGCTCTCCCTTGGGTGACACAACTCTCTCTCCCTTGGGTGACACGACTCTCTCTGGAGGGCTAGAATAGGTGACTTCTTAAGGTAGAGTATTATTACTGTGTGCTTCTTAGGTCAGACCAATTCCCTTTACATATAATCCTCACTTTTGTGTAAAATCACAAGGCAGCTCATGCTTAACTGTTCCATCTTGTAAAAACTGAGAAGAGTTAAGTTAGAACTAGCCCTAGGGCCATGGCTGGTGTGGCTCAGTTGAGCATCATCTCATGCACCAGAGGTTGCTGACTCGATTCCTCCGGTTCGATTCCTAGTTAGGGCACATGCCAGGTTGCTAGCTCAGTCCCCATTAGGGGGCGTGCAGGAGGCAGCCCATCACATTTCTCTCTCTCTGTCTCTCTCTCTCATCCATGTCTCTCTGCTTCTCCCTACCTTTCTCTCTAAAATCAATAAAAACATATTTGGAAAAAAAAAAAGAACTAGCCCTAGGTCTCTGTTTCTGTTTCAGATCTCTAATAAAGTGCCTGGACAATTTTCACTTGTGTTCTACAACATAGTGAGCCACAGTGTGGCCCCCAAGATGCTTTTTGGCCCTAAACATTTTGCCCATTTGAGTTGTTGTTTCTACAAACTTCAGTGATTGCTGGGGTATAGCCAGTGATTGTAGAACAGCCCAGACAAAAAACTAGGCCTTGGGAATTACTCCAAAGTACTTTGTAGTGTAAGGTGACTCTAATGTCTAACTGAGAAATAATATGGAACTGTATTGAAAATTCAGCTACAGAATCCTCTGGTTTCTTGAATTCACGATTTATGAATCTTTTGAAAAAAACTTTTGCTCTTTATAGTACAATATTATTAACTACAATCACTATGTTGTATACTAGATCCCTATCAGTTATTCATCTTACGACTAGAATTTTGTACCCTTTGACCAATATCTCTCCTATTCCCCTACCCTCTGGTAACTACTATTCTAGTCTCTGTTTCTATGGATTTGGCTTTTTCATTTTTCATTTGGCTTTTTTAGATTGCACATATAAGGTGCTATCCTACAAAAGTTGTCTTTCTCTGTCTGACTTATTTCACTTAGCATAATGCCCTCAAGGTCCAGCAAGATGTCCTTTCTCATGACTAAATAATATTCCATTATATGTTTATATTTTATATCTTTATTCATTCATCTGTTAACTCACAGGTTGTTTTCATGTCCTAGCTATTATAAATAATGCTGTAATAACATAGGAGTGCAGATATCTCTTCAATATCCTCTCTTCATTTCCTTTGGATATATATTGAGCAGTGGATGGCTGCATGATATGTTAGTTCTAGTCTTAATTTTTTGAAGAGCCTCCATAGTGGATGCACCAGTTTACATTCCTATCAACAGCGCACAAGGGCTCCCTTTCTCCAATTCCTCACCAATACTTGTTATCTGTCTTTTTGATAATAGCCGTCTAAGAGATTGAAGTGACATCTCATTGAGGTTTTGATTTGCATTTCCCAGGTCATTAGTAATGTTGAGCATCTTTTCATGTACCTGTTGGGCATTTATATGTCATCTTTGGGAAAACGTCTATAGACTTTGAGTTAAGCATATTACCCTCCATAATGTAGGTAGATCTCATCCAGTCAGTTGAGGGCTTTAATAGAAAAAGACTGGCCTCCCTAGAAGAGGGAATTGCCAGGAAATGGATGGCCTTTGGACTTGAACTGCAACATTAACTCTTCCCTGCTAGCCTACCCTGCAGATTTTGGACTTGCCAGGCTCTATAACTGTATAGTTGCATGAACCAATTCCTTAAAATAAATCCCTCCCTCTCTCTCTCTTTCTGAACCAATTCCTTAAAATAAATCCATCCCTTCCCTTCTCTCTCTCCCTCCCTCTCTCTCTCTTTCTGAACCAATTCCTTAAAACGAATCCATCCCTTCTCTTCCTCCCTCCCTCCTCCCTCTCCCTCCCTCTCCCTCTCTTTCTCTCTCTTTCTCTCTCTCTCTCTCCACCTCTTCACACACACACACACACACACACACACACACACACACACACCCCTGTTGGTTCTCTTTCTCTGGAGAGCTCTGACTGAAACAGATGTGTATTGTGAGAGTGAGAGTGGCTGTTGTAAATAAGGTCAGGAGAGGCCTCTGATAAGGTGACATTTGAGCAGAAGCCTAAGGGAAGCAAGATAATGAACCATGTAGAGATGGGGGGAGAGAGGGACAATTGCCAGTTTTGAAAGTAGTTTTTATTTTCTTCTAGTATATATTTTATCAGATTTGTTTGTATAGAAAATGCTAGTGAATGAAACAGATTGGTAAAAGAAAAACCCTCCATCACTTGGCTCCTGGCTCCTCTCTGGTATAGAAGCGGTTTCTCTTTAACATAATAGAAACTGCCTACTTTTCCCAGCTTTTCTTTATTTTTTAATCCTCGCCTGAGGATATGTTTTTATTGATTTTAGAGAGAGAGGAAGGGAGGGAGAGAGAGAAACACCGATATAAGAGAGACATCGATCGATTGCCTTTCTCGCCTGAACCGGAGATGGAACCCACAACCTAGGTATGTGCCCTGACTGGGAGTCAAACTGCCAACCTTTTTTGGTGTACAGGACGACACTCCAATTGAGCCACCGGGCCAGGGCTTAAAAGAACTTGCCTCCTAGACTCTAGACTAGTATTTCTCAACTGCAAATCAAAGTATATCCAGTGAATGTCACAACTTCTGATATTATAAAAAATACTTTAATTTTCCCTAACAATAGCTGTGGTTTCTTTGCATTTACTCCCTGAGAAGGTAAACACTAAGTCAGTTAGCTTTATATTCTTGTGTACCATGACTTCTATTACTATTTATCATCATGTTAAGTCCCTTTAGAAGATGTTTTAAACGTATAATTGAAATAAGAATTTTTAAGCTGTTTCATTGTATAATTGAGGAAAAAGAAATATCAGTGTGGTGGTTCTCATGTGCAGAAGGAGCTTGGCACTCTTGACCTCGTTGGGGTTGGGGTAGTCAGTCAGTGTGGGCTCCCAGAAACCCTTTTCTATTGATTCACCAACTCCGGTGTGATTTGTGACTCCCAGGAGCAGGGGAAGGTGGCTTCCTGTGGTCACATGAGTGTCTGAGAGGAAGGCCTTTTTCCTCCTGGTACTGTCTGAATGCTTCCCCAAGTGTGAATGAAGTGCCTTCTAGGTATTGATCAGCCTCCTACTGGCCCATTACTAGCAGGGACATAATGCGGGCTTTAAATATCAGCTTCCTGATCCCCAATAGAATTATTTTTAGTATGCAGTGTGGACAGATGAAAGCTCTGATGTTAGCAATGATTATTGTCTGCTCAGCTGCCATTTTGCAGACAGGTTTTCTAGTTAGTAAGGTAGTTTTTTCTTTTAATGCAGCCTTAAACATTTTATCAAAATATTTGTACAGGAAAATATTTTATCAGATTTATTCTACAGAAAATGCCAGTAAATGGAACAGGACTACAGAAGACAAGTGAAGCTTTTTATTAATCTAGCAGTTTGTCTTGATAGTAACACTATGAGATGAGTCCTGTAAAAGCCTTTTCCTGCTGTGATCAAATTGCATTCTTAATTCAGAATATGTGATGTCAAAATGCATATCGCTACTGCAAGTGGCTGGCTGATTTGCTCGCATGTTTTTATGTAGTCTCTCCTATGTGCCCTGTCTTCCCATTATTTGACCATTTGTGGTTTATTTTCACCTCCATGTTTAGGTGATGATATTTGAACTGGCTTATTACGTGCAATCATTTCTCACCGAGCATAACAAGCCCCCTCCCAAGTCTTTTCATGAAGAAATGCTGGAAAGGCAGGCTCAGGAGGAGCAGCAGAGGCTATTAGAGGCCAAGCGGAAAGAGGAGCAGGAGGTGAGACCCTTGTCACCACGGGCAGCCAGCCTGGACGACTGCGAGCTTCTTTCTATAGGTTGTGACTATCTCCACCTACACACCTATCTATATTTAAGTTTTGCTCAAATTTGATTCAAGAACTGTGGAACCATGTGAGTAGACTGGCCCTAAGTGTTGAGAAATTCTATGAGCAGTTCCCTTCCATCAAACATCAGTGCTGCCCCTAGGGCCCTTAGTCCAGGCCTTTAAATAAAAGTAAAAAGAAGGCAGTTTAGCCAAGTGTCTTGAGAGCTGTACAGGAACTGAGTTTTAGAGCCTATTTCTTCTTCCCCTGTGGAGCAAGTATCTCATGCCCAAATGAGTAGCAAAAGGCAGAGAGGGAACTTTTTTTATGTTTACTAACCATTTGTAATTTTTCTTTATTTGCATAAGGATACCCTGTGTTATTTTTTAAATCCTTTTATCAGAGTTAATATACACATCTAAATTTCCTTCTCAGTTTTTAACTTGGTGAGGCTTTTAGTTCTGTGCCTACAGATGTTACTGTTTCTTACAGTTTACTCCTAGGGTTTTGTTTTTCCTGCTTTTCTTAAGTCTTACTCCTGGTTCTTTTTTTTTTTCTTCTTCATTTTGTTCATTCTGTGCTGATGTTCACACTATCTCTGTGGGTCCCATTAATTTTGTTATTGTTTATCTCCTATTTAATTGTGCACCCTCATTACCACTTAGAATTTAAAGCTCCTTATTGTCATTGTTTTGAGGAAGGCACACTTTCATTGGAAGATAGTGAATATTTAGCTAACAATCTTGTTTTGATGTACTGCTGTAACTGCCTGTAAGTTTGGAGTATGTTGTTTCATTTTGTATTATTGCTGTTATAGTTTTTGGTGAATGTCTTAATGGTTTTGATATTAAAACCTTAAATTTTAGGGGACGTCTAAAAGCACATTATTTTTCCCTGTCTAAATTTAGACGCAGTTGAGCAATACAAATGTGAGTCAATTGGATGGGGATCAAAATACCACTTTAATACTGATGCAGCTGGTTGTCTGTGGCTGCGGGGGTGGTGCTGGTGCACCCTGGGCCCAGGACAGCTCAGCCCACTGTCCTCCAGGTCGGCCCCGGACCCCACAGCAGAAAGCAGGCACAAGTGCATGTTCTCCAAAGACAGGCAGACACCAAAGAGGAGGGGCTAAGTCAAGTGGGAGGATGTGAGAGTTGCTGTAGTGAAAGTCCCTCCACATGGAAACATGAAGAGTAGGGGGTAGTGTCGCTCCCCACACAGTCTTCACATTTATTTAAATGGGAATGCCCATTGCTTAAGAATGCCCATTGATAAAACTGATAAAACTACAGTTTGTACTGAGGTTCCATATATTCAGGTCTCTTAGGAAAGGAGGGCTCGAATTTTGTAAATTCACAAAGAGCTTTCGTAATTTGAGAATTAATTTGTCATAGAGGTTTCAAAGATTGGCCTTTGATGGCAATATGGTTTCTTTCAGCAACGTGAAATCCTTCATGAGATTCAGAGAAGGAAAGAAGAGATCAAAGAAGAGAAAAAAAGGAAAGAGATGGCCAAGCAGGTACTCTGTAGCAAGTCTGCCATGCTAAAATAGCTTACATTTTGTTAAACATAAAATCTTTTTTTTGCCATTGGTGATATTTTCCCCTCCTGTGTTACTGTCAGTAGTAAAGCTTAAGACAAAGCACTAGAAGAATCCCCCAACAGGACGCAAAGTGTAAAAGTAAGTGCGTAGTATCTGTAGATGACTTCGGCTTATGCAACTATAGTAGTTTATCAAATGAGTCGAGGGAGAGAGGATACTGAAGCTTTGATAATTAACCCAAACTGGAATTCTTGATATTTGGAAAATAAAGCAATTTGTTCATACTGAGGAGGGAATGGAAACCGTACGGCTGTGCTTGAGATTTTCATTCAGCGATGGAAAAGGGTTTAACAGAGCAGGCTTAAAAAGCAGGGGCGGAAAATAATAAAGTCCTTTTTCCTGTACTTCTCCTGTGTCCAGCTCAATAAAAGAGCCAGTTATGCATGTCTGGAGAAATCTAGAGAAAATTTTCCTCATTCTGTTTTCTAGAATTATGGCAGTTAACGTACAGGAAACTGTGAGGTGTAGTGGGAGGAGGCACTGGCGTACGAGTAAGCAGCACCTGGCTTAAAGCGCTGGCTGTTTTACTGCCAAGTTCTGTGACCTTTAGGTGACACTCTCTGTGACTTGCTCTCCTCATCCCCTAAAATGGGACTTATGATGCATCCCTTTCCACCTCGTGTAATTATTCCCACAGATAAATGTACTACCCTCTCTGAAAGTACAAAGTCGTGTACAAATGTAAGATGATACTGCTGTTCCCACCAGCTCCCCTGCCTTAGCCCGATCTGCCTTCCTGTCTGCCACTTTGCTCTCTCTTTGAATGCCGCCTTCTGTTCACTTCCTCTCGCTCTTCTTTCTGACTTTTTGTGCATATTTCAAGATTCTAGCATTTCCATTTTAAATTCACATTCTGTTGAAAGAGTTATCTGACCTTCAGTTCCTGAACCAGTACCTATTTGACCATTACATTTTTATTATTTTTATTCATTTATTTATTTTCCTTTTTATTGAATTTATTGGGGTGACACTGGTTAGCAAAATTATACAGGTCTCAGGTGCACAATTTCACAACACATCATCTGTACACTGTTATCATGTGTCTACCACCCCAAGTCAAGTCTCCTCCCATCACCATTTATACACCCTTACCCTCCTCCACCTTCCCCACCCCCAACTCACTCCAGTAATCACCACACTGTTGTCCGTGTCCATGAGTTTTTTCTAGGACATTAAATTTTTTAAAGTTGAATTGAATTTTATTACACTTGAAAGCATTCAGTTTAAATAAAATGTGACCTCTCTACTGAATTCATAATTATACACCATGATTGTCTTCCATTTATCACCTGTGTCTAAAGTAGGTTTACTTTTCTTTTTTCTAGGAACGTTTGGAAATTACTAGTTTTTCAAACCAAGATCATACCTCTAGGAAGGACCCAGGAGGACACAGAACAGCTACCATGCTACATGGAGGCTCTCCCGACTTCGTAGGAAATGGTAAACATCGGACCAGCTCCTCTGGAAGGTCCAGGTAAGTCCTTGAGATTTCTGATCTGGGAGAATAAAAGATGTAGAAGGAATAAAACAACTTGGAGTGAAATTTGATGACTTTTCAGATAGTTTTAATAACTTTTTCAAAACCTATATATCTTAATATACTGTTTGTTAGCAGTATAAAACAAAATTTTCATTTGTTTTAACACTTTCTGTTGACACTTCCTAAGTATATTTAAACTAGCTTTATTGCTCATTCACCTTTATAATAGCCTATCACACTTCATAATCTTGTCTCTAATGCAGTTTGATCTGACTTTTAATGGTCTTAACTACTCAATAATTTATTTAAAATTTTTTCTTCCATCGGAATCATCATCTGGACAAATTTCACACTGTAACTCCTCAGGCCCCGCCCCAGATGTGGGGAATGCTTCCCGACGGGCCCAGTGTAGGTGATTCTTTACCTGAGACTAGAGCCCCGGTTTGTTGCCAGGGCTGCTTCCTGTGGCTGCTGAGGACCCTGGGCTTCCCTGTCCATGCAGGCGGCCTCCTGGCTTGTTCCCTGTCACCACGGGTCACATGAAAGATACTACCTCTTTCTCCTTGTCCTTTTCCACCGAAAAACTGAGATGTCCCTGAATATTTGTGGTGACCCCTGTGGATAAGAAATAAATTTTAGTACAGAATCCATTTATGGGTGAGTGGGTGGGTGATCAAGTAATGTAAGTGTTGTAATTCAGCTTTGTTACGTGTTTAAACTATCTCTTTTGAGAATCTAAGCAGCACTTAAAACCAACACTTTTCTCTATGGAAAGAAACATTTTTGGTACCAAACTGAAGACTTATATAAACTTTCGGGTTATAGTTTGTTTATAAGAAGGAAACATTTCAGTTCTTTCCCTAATTACCGACTTGAAAAAAAAATTAGCTTAGAAATCATTACCATTTAAGTGAGCTGAATTTTCTTTTGAATACTCAGGGGGAAAAAATAGAAAAGAGAAAGAAAAAGAAAGGAGGAGGAATTGGGCTTTGAGTGTTTAAGAAAAGTCAAGAAGGGAAACGGCAGAGTATCTATCAAAGAGAATAAATGAACATTCAGTGATTGGGAACCCAACTGGAGACCAGGAATTTGTAGTGCTCCAGACCCGCTGCTTTTCAGCTTTCTCCAGAAATGCATTTGCATCTGGAATAAAGAGATTGTGGGGTCAATGTGGTTGAGCTAAATCTCTGTAGAACTGCTATGATGATGGAAATGTTCTATATTAATGCCATTCAATATGGTAGCCACTAATGACTTGTGGCTATTGAGTACCTAAATATGACTACTACAGTTGAAGAACTGAATTTAAAAAAAAATGTTTTTATTGATTTTAGAGAGAGAGGAAGGGAGAAAGAGAGAGAAACATCGGTTGGCTCCCTCCTGCAGGCCCCCTACTGGGGATCAAGCCTACAACCCGGGCATGTGCCCTGACCAGGAATCGAACCGGCAACCTCTTGGTGCATGGGACAATACTCAACTACTGAGCCACACTGGCCAGGGCAAAAAACTGAATTTTTGATTTGACTTAATTAGTTTAAATTTAGATAGCCACATGTGACTAATGACTACCATATTGGACAGCAGAGATCTAGAGTTGGGGGTTTGTAGAGTTCATGTGGAGAACTCAATGGGGAATGGGAGAATTGAACAACTTTCCCGTTAGCCCCGTAAGCTAAATTCCCAGTAGAGATAGATGTTAGACTATGAATGGGCTAGTAAACAGGAGAAAATGAGGGGGCAAGAAGTTGAAAAAAATAATCATTGTCCAAATTTATTTTTAAGGCGAGAGCGGCAGTATTCTGTATGTAGTAGTGAAGATTCTCCTGGCTCTTGTGAAATCCTTCATTTCTCTGTGGGTAATCCTGATCAGCTCATGGTGCACAAAGGAAAATGTATTGGTGAGTAAACTAGCTAACTTCATTTAAAATTTTTAAAGACAAAATTTAATCATGAGGAAACGAGGTAGAATAGACACCGTGTCCTTTAGACCATGCAGTCCAAAGAAGACTAGTAAGCCAATAGTTAGTCATTCTAGTTGCCATTCCTAATGACCAGAACAAGAAGTCACGCAGGTTTCCCCTCTGTAAGATGGAAATTAAAACCTAGGATCTTGGAGATATTATTAGCAGAAAGATAATTTAAAGTTTGCCATCATTATAATTAGTTGAGCTTTTTGAAACCAAAATGGTTGAAATATTATGAATTCTAATTTTGCATTGTGTCCATTTATTGCTGATGAAATATATGTGACAAAATGAGTTCTAATGCCTATGATCTTTTTTTAAAATAATTTTTAATTTTTCAGTTATAGTTGACGTACAATATTACATTAGTTTCATTAATGCCTGTGACCTTTAATGACCAAGTCCTATTTTCTTAAGTTGATATCCATCCGCTTTGTATTTTCCTGCTGGGCATGTTGTACCTGACTAGGAAAACCACTTTCTTTTCTCTCCTTTTTTTCCCTATTTTGTTTTCTGTATCTTATTTAGAAGTTTTGTCTACTGATGGTTGATTGGAGTGAAGCTGGTTCAGCAATTTGGAATTTGAATTGTTTATATTAAAATCAAGTTTTCAGTATCTACTCCTTTGCCCTAAATGTATGTCATCTTTTACCAGCCATACCAATATAGCCACTAATGGTGTAGGAATCACTTGCATATAATTAATTTGACAATTAATTTTAATTTTAATTTTTTCCAAATTATAAGAGAAAGTTTATTTAGAAAATTACAGAGATAGTAGAAGTGAGCCAGCTGAGCTGCATAGGCTCAGGAAACAAGTTACTAAGGCAGAAGGGCCCTTGGAGCTTAGCAGAGAGAAAGGCAAAGGTAAGGGGAGGGGGGAGGGAAAGGTGCGGGCATACCCTCCCCCTCCCTCCCCCACCCTGGCCCCAGGGAGAGCACACCCAAGTTTAATTTTTAATTCCATGAATATTCTTATCACAGCTAACAGGTAGCCAAATTGCCTAAATTGGATTTGCTTTATTTTAGCGTCTTTTTTCCTTCCTCTTTAAGGAATTACAAATAAGCAGGGCAGCTGCCAGGAAGCAGGCAGCAGGTAGAGGGAGAAGAAACCAAATATCTGAATAGCCTGTGAACTAGACACTTAACCTTGGCTGCCTGAACTATACAGAATTCTGCGCATAAACAAGGCCTGCCCTGTTCAGACAAAGCAACAATTTGGGCAGGTTCAAGACCTTGGTAGAGATGATTAGCTTTGGTTTTTGAGACTGTCCTTGACTTAGGGCATTTCAGACTCATGAATTGGCAACATAAAACTCACTACTTTAGTAATCTGGGGAGGTCAGGAAGGGAAATTAATCTAACTACTTATTACCTTAACTTGGTTTCCTATTGTCATCGATACCCATTAGACAGATTCACCTTAGCTAATACCCTTATCAGGAGACACATTCTCAGTCTGAAAGTTTTTTATAAAACAACTACAGAAGTTATTTTGTTTTCTCACAACGGATCTAGTTTTTAAAATATGTCCTAATTTTCTGTGAAATGTTTTTATAAAAGATCAACTAATTAGCACTTGTTTTTCAGTTTAAAGCTATTAGAACTTCCTTCTGGATATAGCACTGTAGACTGTTTAAATGATGATCGTTGTGAGCATATAATAGAATCAGTCAGAGTTCTTTTGGTAACATATTTTCCTTCAGCCTCATTATAGTTTGTTCTTTTGTCCCTTTTGTTAATCCCATCATGCAAAGGTGACAGGGAGAAGATGGCAATAATAAAATTATAAAAAGCAAAAACCCCCAGCAATTATGAAATACCCATCTAGCCCCAATTGGGGCAGGAAATACTGCAAGACATTGTGCTGCATAATGCACACATGTAGTTAGGCTTTATATAATAACGTCACACTTTATCCCAAAGATATTTGATATCTGTGTCTCCAATGTGTGCTGCTTAGATCCCACGTTGCACAGGTTGCTTCCTTTGGTTGACAGATTTTCAGACATCAGAGTGTTTTCCCCTTAGCCTAAGAATATAAGGAGTTGTTTATGATTAGCATAACAGATCATTTTAATTAAACTTTCTTAAATTGTCAGCATTTCTATGAAATAAAAACTGCTTCTCAGATAAAAAGTCTAGGTAAGCTAATTCAGCCACATTTCTCAAAGAATTTTTGCTAAGGCCACTATGTCCTACATATACAGGTTACTTCACTTTTCATTTTTTTAATGGAAAAAAACTATTACTGTTTCTTTAAAAAATTATTTTCCTTTTGAAGACAGTACATCATCATGGGAAGCTATTATTTATAAAACGAGAAAAAGACAGAATACTGTATATCAATAGTTCTCAATTGGGAGTGACGTTGTCCCCTAGGATGATGTCTGGAGACATTTTTGATGGTTAAGACTAGGGTGGGGGTGCTATTGGCATCTAGTGGGTAGCGGTCAGGGATGCTGCTAATAAACATCTTACAGTGCACAGGATAATCCCTCAACAAAGAATTATCTGGTCCAAAATGTCAGTTGTGCCAAGGGTGAGAAACCCTGTTATATATGCTATGATTTGGTAAATTACGGGGGGGAAAAGGGTAGCAGAAACTAGAGGAGAAATAAAACAAAATGGTGATAATGTGGGTGATGTTTCTTTTTATTTCTAATTTTTTGTTATCATCTTTAATGAAAATATAGATTTTTATGTACAGCACAGTGAATATAGCCAATATTATCATAGTAACTTTTCCGGGTGGCAGATGGTTACTAGACTTGTTGTGGTGGTCACTTCACAAGGTATACAAATGTCAAAATCACTATGCTGTACACCTGAAACTAATATAATATTGTATGCCAACATACTTTAATAACATTTTTTTTAAAGAAAATATGGGTTTTTATAAGAAAATTTTTGGTATTACGGAAATTTAGCTCTCTAGGTACAAGTGAAAACCAAATTCCTATCACTAAATAAATGTATCTCTCTCTCTAGCTTCAAATTTAAGCTGTCATTCTGGTTCCTTCCCTCGAAACTGTTAGCCAGTTTGTATTTACTGAATACATTCAGATTTTGTGTTTAGAAAATCATTGATGTTTTCAAATTTCCAGATTACTGAAACCCATATATACTGTGCATGCTGATGTACATTGGTGGAGTAACCTGGGTGAAGTGTTCATATTTCCAAATTCCTCCTGTCACATGAGTTGGTATTTAGCTTTGTGAGGCTACACTATTGCACCGAGAGGCAGTCATCAGAGGTGAACTGGCTATGAAAGTAACATTGAATCCTGGTTACTAGAAGAAAACATTTGTCAGATACTAAGATCTCAGTGTTGATTCTGTCCCTCTATAGTAATTAATATTTTGGAGCTCATAGTATATTGTTAAATATGAAAATTTAGTTACAAAAGAGCATGTGTTATATGAAATCCTATTTTTCATAAGTAGCACATGGCCTCCACTGGCAAACGAAAGTATACGTAGCCACTCTTTTTTTATCCCCACAGAAAATGTACTAGTGAAAGTTAATTACATTTTCTTTTACAGCCTGTGATGAACAGCTCGGAAAACTAGTTTACAATGCTTTGGAAACAGCCACTGGCAGCTTCGTCATGTTGTATGAGTGGGTCCTTCAGTGGCAGAAAAAAATTGGTCCTTTTCTTACCAGTCAAGAAAAAGAGAAGATTGATAAGTGCAAAAAGCAGGTAGGCATCCAAGAGGGCTCACTGAGCAAAGGACTTAATCTCAAGCTTTAGGAGATGACCAGCCAAATATCGCTACATTTGATTGGCTAGTAAAGATGATCAGAGTGGTGTGAGGTCTCTTTATCCAAAGAGATGGTGGGGGACCAGCACCTTCTTTACCAGTTTCCTCAGCTTCTTGCTGCCTCTTTCAGAACTTTCACAACATGGTCCAAGCTTTTGCAGCTGCTTTCTTAATCTCCTTTCTCAGCCTCTATTATGGCAATAATAGCGATCTCTCCAGCAGGGACTAAATAGTACTTCATAATCATACTTTTTGCAATCTTTTGAAATATTGCTTTAAAAATGAATTCTAGGGGACTGGAAAATTTTAGAGTAATTTATAATACTGAATTTAAAGAGAACATTTAATATAACATATTTCAGTGTTATTTAAAACCGTAGGTAAAGCTTTGTGTTTAGAAGGTATATGTGTTTCTGATAGAAGAAAAACTAGAAGTGATTACACCAAAATCATAACAGTTGTCTTTGGGTGATGACCACATAGATAATTTATTGTTTTTTCTTTTGTGGGTGTTTTTTTTTTTTGTATTAGTACTTATGAAAATTTTGACAGTGAATCTTTATAATCAGAAAGGATTATTTTAAAATTAATGTTTCTTGCCTGGCTGGGTGTGGCTCAGTAGTTGAGCGTCAACCAAGG
Organism: Miniopterus schreibersii; assembly: GCF_964146895.1. Classification (NCBI taxonomy): domain Eukaryota; kingdom Metazoa; phylum Chordata; class Mammalia; order Chiroptera; family Miniopteridae; genus Miniopterus; species Miniopterus schreibersii. The sequence continues at coordinate 142,449,178 of NC_138101.1, forward strand.
ATCCAGGCGATCAGGGTTTGATTCCCGGTCAGGGCACATGCCCGGGTTGCGGGCTCGACCCCAGTCGGGGGCGTGCAGGAGGCAGCTGATCAATGACTCATCATTGATGTTTCTATCTCTCTCTCTTTCCCTCCCTTCCTCTCTCTGAAATCAATAAAGATATATTTTAAAAAAACAACATATTCTTTAAAAAAAAAAAAAAAGGTTTCTTTTCTCTGGTGGCCTTATCAAAAGAAATTTTAAAAGCTGTTCACTAATTTTATAGTATTTGAACACTAGGTTTTGAGATCAAAGAAGCTGAGAATTAACTAAATTTTTCCCATTTTTATGAACTATTAGGTTGACCATATGGTTTTGGGGAGTCAGTTCTGGGCATATTCTTTCTCTTATCCTTTGAAAGTATGTTTTTCTATTAAATATTTCACTTTTGAAGTGAAACACCAGTTAATGCTGATCATCCCAATATTACCTTTTTTTTCTTTTCTTATCAGATTCAAGGGGCAGAAACAGAATTCAACTCGCTGGTAAAACTGAGCCATCCCAATGTAGTTCGCTACTTTGCAATGAATCTCAAAGAGCAAGACAACTCCATCATGGTGCACATTTTGGTGGAGCACTTTAATGGGGTCTCCCTTGCTGCACACCTGAGCCACTCAGGCCCCATCCCTGTGCATCAGCTTCGCAGGTACACAGCTCAGCTCTTGTCGGGCCTCGATTATTTACACAGCAATTCCGTGGTGCACAAGGTTCTGAGTACATCGAATGTCTTGGTGGACGCAGAGGGCACCATCAAGATTACGGACTACAGCATTTCTAAGCGCCTAGCAGACATTTGCAAGGAGGATGTGTTTGAGCAAACCCGAGTTCGTTTCAGCGACAGCGCCCTGCCTTATAAAACAGGGAAGAAAGGGGATGTTTGGCATCTTGGCCTGCTGCTGCTCTCCCTCAGCCAAGGGCAAGAATGTAGAGAGTACCCTGTGACCATCCCGAGTGACTTACCTGCTGACTTTCAAGATTTTCTAAAGAAGTGAGTATCATTGAGATTCTCTGATTGCACGTTACTCCTGTACCTTTACTGTGCTTGAGTGCTAACTGTCTAAGTGATGTGCGTAAATTGCAAGGTGAGCAGCTGGACTAGAGTTATCCTTTGTTCTCCAGTCCTTTCCCAGCCACCTGTGTTGTTTTCTTGCTTATGTTTATTACTCCCTTAACTCCCACATTCTCCTAAATTCACTTGGGCTTAATATTAGATTTTCAAGCTGCTTTTTGGGGACTGCCTGGTATGCTCTAGGAAGTCAATAGGGTTGGCTACGGGGGAAATGCCCCAGGTATTCCCAAGGGGTCCAAGGCAAGGCCTCCTATTTAGAAAACAGCTTTAGGAGAGTAGTAATTCTGCCTCGTGTTTTTCTTAACCATTCTTCATTAGCCATGTCTCATTCAGCCAAGCCCCAGAGTGCAAATGACTTTCTTGCTCTAGCTGGAGGATTTTCAACATCTATGAATTACAGGTGCACGTTTAACTACAGAACCAAAAGAATCCTTACTGAGAGGTTTTCCTCTGGCCTGCAGTCTTCGTGCAGCTCCTTCCATTCAGTGTTTTCTAGGTTAGCCCTGCCTCTGTTCTGAGTCCAAGCCAGACACAGGTTCTCTGTTTCTCTATTAAACGGGGAATAAGATCCCTTAAGTTTGGGTTTTTCTAGATACTCCCCTAGTCCAACTTCCCAGCAGGTTGACCTGGACTGATTTCTTCACTTTCTAACAATCTATTTCTCACTTTATTTCTTTTTCCCAACCATTCATTTTAATTCATTTACCCCCTACATTTCTTTTCTTTTACCCTTCACATATCTTTTTCTATTTCCGCCTATCCTAACTGCCATCTGACCTAATCAGTGTTATTTCCTGTCACTCATCTTACCCATTACAAAGTAAAATGGTTGCACTTATCTTTAAATAAGATAGTTTCTGTGTACCATGAAATAGAAGTGGACATGATACGCATACAGTTGTGGAAAGGGGCCAACTTTGATTCTTATGCTATGTTTTCTCAAAGTATATAAACATCTTAAGATTGCTAAAGAAATCTTCTGTGGTTTATCTTAAATGCCCTAGAACTTTAAAAGTATGTATTTAAATACTGATGATGTGGTTGGCTAAAATTACATCAAAAGAAATGTGGCGATAGACTCATTTCATTCTTCAAAAGGAACCTTTAGCCCTGTCTGGTGTGCTCAGTGACTAGAGCCAGTGCACTGCAGGGTCTCAAGTTCAATTCCCAGTCAAGGGCACGTGCAGGAGGCAACTAATCAATGTCTCTCCCCCCTCTTTCTCTCCTCCAGTCCCCCTCCCTCCTCCCCTTCCCCTCTCTCAAAATCAATGGAAAAAATATCCTCGGGTGAGGATTAACCAAAAAAATAGTAAAGCATCTTTAGCTTTCTGTCATCCCTCAAGAATAATTCATTGAAGGTTAGCAATAGCATTATGTATTTTTTAAAATAGCACTAGGAAGTGCAAGTAGAACACATCTCTCATACTAAATGGCAAAAGGACCGACTCAGTAGCTAACTTTCCTAGTTCTTAGAGAATAGCTCTACACTCTGTCAGTTTTGAACTTGAGCTCTGCACTATTTCTTACTCTGTTAACATGGTTGTCCTTCAGAATATTCTGTATGTTCCTCTCTTCCTAGAGTGGTTTTCGTAGACAGTGCTTGGTTAAGAAAGCCTGCACAGTATCGTTTTACCACCTTTGCTGTCTAGCCCCCTATTAACAAAAGAAAAAAGTCACTCACAGACAATGAAAAAATGGCAACATTTCATTTGTAGTTATGTTTTTGCTTATTGGTGAACATCCTTTCGAGAAAATTTTGTTTCAAATCAGTTTCTGTGATGGGAAAGAGCCCAAACTGTGGAGCCAGACTGCTGGGTTCACATCCCAGCTCTAATCCCTAGGGGCTGAGTGACTTAAATGCCCAGCCCTGAGGTTCCTCCCTGTAAAATGAGAATAGCTCTGCCCGCCCAGTTGTGAAGATTAAATGAGCTCACGCCTGCAGAGTACTTTCAGTAGTACCTGAGCCTTGGGGTGCTGAGTCAGGGCTTGTTATCTCCATTCTCAGTAGTGGGAACTATGAACCTAATGTGTAACTTTCCACTCATTTCATCCCTTTGGTTCAAAGCTGGACCTAGCATTTACCTCTGCTACGTATGGCAACTGTGATGCCAAAAGTATTGGCTCAGAGAATTTCATCTTTTTAACTGAGATCTCTTGAAGATACAATTCATTCTAGATAGGCTTTATAATTTTCTTGATTCAGCTTTGTTGCGATGTCAATCACATTACTGTCATAGTTGGGTTGATTTGATAAGGTACTTCAGAAACCCAACAAGATGTGGATAGCAGTGTTCATTGCAGCATTTTGTACCCGTGAAAAATTGGAAATAATCTAAATGTCCAACAGTAGGAGTATGTGTAAATAAATTCTAGTAAAATTTAAAAAGATCTTTAAGTACTGGCTTAGAAGAATCTCTAAGACACATGGTATGATATTGTGCTTTGTAATAAGAAATATATGCTTTATTTAGTCTTTGTTCCTATTTCCTGCACAGCTAGCTCCTAAAACCCTTAGAATTTCCTAAGTGTTGACAGCAGCAAAGGTGTCCCTTATTATGTTAATAACGTGACCTTTGGCTGTTCCTTAGTTACATCTTTTCATAATAAACCAGTAATCTAGTATGTAAAATATTTCTCTGAGTTCTGTGAGCCTCTTTAGCAAATTAATCAAATTCAGGTGGGAGGTCATTGGAACCTCTGATCTATACTAGAAGGTCAGAAGCTCAGGTGACAACCTGGGCTTGAGATTGATGTCTAAAGAGGTGTTGGGGAGACATTCTTGTAAGACTGAACCCTTAGCTTGTGGGATCTGATGCTCTCTCTAGGCAACTAGTGTCAGAATTGAGCTCAAATGCGGGACACCCAGCTAGTGTTGAAGAATTGCTTATTGGTGGGGACCCTCTACCCCACCTCCACAGTGGAACTTGGTGCAGAATATTTTATGTGGTCAAAAGATAAAAGCAAATTGAAGAATAATATGAGTAGGATGATGTGATTTAAAAAATTCAGTATCCACAAAACAAAACTATATGTTTTGTTTGGATGGTTGTCAAAGACTTTCAGTAATGTTTTCATAGTATTTGCAAGAAGAGGTATTCATGTTTTGCTGACATAATTAAAAATTAATTTTAAATTTAGGGGGAAGTATCTTATCCATATGCTTTTATTACCATCTTTTCTTGCCCTTTCAATGTATTAAATTAGGAGCGCTTTACTTTTTAGTGCTGCGATATAAAAAAATAAAATATTACCACTTATGATAGTTGCTGTCACCACTTTATGTAGGTATAAATTTTAAGTCCAGAATTCAGAATGATGGTTGATTCTTTTAAATACATTGTTTATAATTAGGGTCAAGTGCTACCAAGTGGTGTTACTTGGGTCATTTGTGATGAAAGCCAAGCAGATTAGATTGGTTCGAACAGTGGTCCTCAGACTTTATCTTGCAATAAAACTACCTGGGGAGCTTGTTAAGGCACAGATTACTGCCCAGACTCCCAGAGTTGCTGATTTACTAGGACTGGGATGGAATAGAATTTGTATTTCTAACAAATTTCCAGGTGATACTGATACTGATGCTGTTGCTCAGGGACCCCAGTTTGAGAACCACAGGGTTAAAGGTATGACTTGTTTTCATTCATTAAAAAACAAAAATAAACAGTAAGTTAATAAGCTCAAAGAATGAGAATTAAAAGAAGGTATATGATAAAGCATGGGACTTTTAAAAAGCAGTTCTTAATTGTTACCAGCTTCATACTATAATGAATAGGCTTTATCTAAAGTTTATCATGTTGGGCCCCCACCCTACATGAGCTATCTGATTTGCTTTTCCTTTGGAAAGCATTATGACTGGTCCCTGAAAGGTGTGGTTTAGCATGGCAAGTCATTGAACTGTTAATAAGAGTGAAAATTCATAGCATACCTGTACTATTTTAGATAGTTTCAAAATCTTTCTATGAGGGTAAGTCTTTCTGCCTCTGGAGTCTACAGTATACCCCCTTATCCAAGGGAAATACATTACAAGACCCCCAGTGAATGCCTGAAACCACAGGTAGTACCAAACCCTATATATACTGTGTTTTTTCCTATATATACATACTTATGATAGTTTAATATATAGAATAGTAAAAGATTAACAACAATGACTATTCATAAAATAGAACAATTATAACAATAGACTGTAATGAAAGTTTTGTGAATGTGGTCTCTCTCTCTTTCAAAATATCTTATGGTACTGTATGTACTCACGCTTCTTGTGATAATATGAGATGATACAATGCCTACGTGATGGGATGAAGTGAGGTGGGTAACATAGGCTACTCTTATGCATTATAAAGTAAAATAAGGGTCCCTTGAACATAAGCACAGTCAATCTGATAACTGAATCAGACACTAAGTGACTAACAGGCAGATAGTGTATATGCTGGATGAAGGGATGAATTCACAGAGCAGAATGGTGAAAGATTTCAGAGCAGAACAGTTCTGCTCAGAATGGTGTGCAATATAAAACCTAAGAACTGTTTATTTCTGGAATTTTCCATTTAGTATTTTCAGACCACAGTTAACCGTGGGTAACTGAAACTAAGGGAGGACTACTGTGTATATTTTTTCAATTCCCCATTTGTACCCAGCCTGGTGCTTAGCATGTAAATCTTGCAAGAATATTTATTAATTTATATTTACTTCTGAGTGCATTTTGGTCCATAAGTAATATGAATTCTCTAATGTGTATGTTTAGAAGATAAATCCATAGGTAAATGCTTTAGATTAACTAGCTTAGCATGTATTTTGTATGTTACTGAGATTCTTTCTTCCCTCTCACTGAGATGTGTTTGCCTGGATGACAAGGAAAGATGGAGTCCTCAGCAGCTATTGAAACACAGCTTTATAAATCCTCAGCCAAAAATGCCTCTGCTGGAACAAACTCCTGAAGGTGAGTCTTTTACCATTCTTTCTTGATACGCTGCTTGACATAAATTATTTTGAAAGTATATATAAACCTAAAACTGGAAGGGACTACATGAATGATTTAAATTATACTGAGCTATACATAAATCCATTCACTTAATGTTCCCTGTGTGCCTGGAACTGTTTTGCCATCCTGGGTCCCCTAAATTCAATCAAAATACTTTTCCAGTCTCTACTGATGGAGTGTCCGTCGGTGTAGCCTCCTTTAGTGTTTAGTAACCTTTCTTGTCAAGTCACCCTTATTACCGTGTACTGGATTTCCCTGCTGCTACTTAAGTAGCATATTAAGGAATGTCAGTAGAGATTGGGATGAATTAGGAGACCTGGGTTTCGGTTTTGACCCAATCGCCCAGTCGTTTCCTTACTCTCTGTCTCAGTTACCTCCACCCGTAAACTCAGGCTAATTATATATTTCTACCTACTTTAAAGAGGACAAGGTGAGGAAAGTATGAAAGGGTCTTCCAGGTAAGAAATACCTTTTCAAACTACTGGTTGGGGCCCCTTCTTCCAGTGCCCAAATCGTCTTTGGATATTGTAGCTCTTCCTGTATTTCTCATGTCTCATTTGCCTCTTGCCTTTTGTTTTATCTCAGATTCTGGAGGACAAGATTACATCGAAACTGTTATTCCTAGCAACCAGCTACCCAGTGCTGCATTCTTCAGTGAGACCCAGAGGCAGTTTTCCCGCTATTTCAATGAGTTTGAAGAATTACAGCTTCTCGGCAAAGGAGCTTTTGGAGCTGTCATCAAGGTGTGATAGAGTTTTCCCCAGTCCCTTTTAGAGCTCCTGCTCTGTTCCATTTCTGTAGACGTATGGACTTGACTTCTATTTTGAGAGCAGGGAGTTAAGTGAATCCAGCCATTTGAAACTTTGCTCATCTTCACCTTTATGGAGTTAAAGGCTTTATTTAAAGTTACACTGGACACATTAGGAACACATCATTTCTCTTCCCTTGGTTGATGCAGTGTATTAATGTGAAAACCACATGATTATAGCAGCCCAAGTGGAGTCAAGACCTTTACACAAAGAACATTTTTGTGTGCTTTGGTTCAGAAAGAAAATTCTTCTCTTTTTCTCCCATTTGCTTTCAGAGTTGCTGTAGATAAAAGGGCTGCAAGGTTAGAACTAAGATGGACTTCCAACTGGGAAATGGCCCCAGATGGTCTTGGTGGCTTTTATTTTCCAGCTCTTACTGAGATGGGGAATTAGCGATACATTATTAAGGTATGCTGTTGTTAGGTGTTCCCTTCTGTCCAGTCTATTTGGGTGACTTCTATTATTATCTGCCCCTTGAGAAAGAGATTTCAGCTGCTTTTATATAATTTAAGTATTTTGTTTGAATTTGGGAGGCCCAGATTAATGTAGTATTATTAAATTCATCTAAGATATAACTCATCTTACAGATCAGAAAGTAGGGCATATATCTATTTTTATTAGATAAAAGTGTTATTAGGAAACATTACTATTATTACTGTGAAAGGCCCTTTATACCAAAAAAAAAGAATTAAATTAGTTTTTCTGTGGTGATCAGGGACAGAAAGACCATCTTAAGCAGATTTTTCAAAAGGATGTTATAGTATGGGAAATTTTCAACTTTCTTCTTGAGATTATAGACATTACATTTAGGTGATTAAATAGCTATACTGTGGACAGATATGCTGATCAGGTCGTCATGGTTCTATTTAAGAGGAGTGAATGATTAAAGTATATATTATCCCTCTAGCTCAAACTGTAGTTTTTTTAAATATGTTTTCATTTTAGAGACATAGAAACATCGATAAGAGAGAAGCATCATCGATTGGCTGCCTCCTGCACACCCCCTACTGGGGATCAGGCCCCCAGCCTGGGCATGTTCCCTGACCAGGAATCGAACCAGTGACCGACCTCTTGGTTCATGGGTTGGCACTCAACCACTGAGCAACACCAGCTGAGTTAGAAGTAGTGTTTTGGTAGTCTAATTGAAACCTATGAACCAAACATGAGAATGCTGTGCTGTTTTGCCTTTTGTAATCAACTAGTTTCTCCCTCTGTCCAGGCCAAGTTGTTGATTTTCATTACCTCAATTGACCTTCAGGGTTAGGTCTAGAATATTCTGGTGAGTGGAATTTTATAAAAGGTACTTCAGTCAACCCAATTGCACAATGAAATTGCCCAGCATAAGGAGACTTGCCTTTGAAACTTTTACTTGTATTGTTCTTGTATTTTATTGTGTTCCTAATGATACTGTTCTAGTTTCAGTACATATCAGTGGTAAATCTTCAGTCTTTGTAACAAAATCAGTGGACAGTAGTTGTGTTAATACCAACTGCTATTACCTACTAAGCACCTTTCTCTGTGCAGCCTTGATACAGGTGCTTTATCCAAATCATCTCATTTATTTATTTATTTTTTTATTCCTCGCTCGAGGATATGTTTTCATTGATTTCACAGAGAAAGGGAGGGAGGGAGGAGAGAGAGAGGGAGAAAGAGAGAGAGAGAAACAGTGATGTGAGAAACATTGAATGGTTGCCTCCCAGGATCAAACCTGAAACCTAGGTATGTGCCCTGATCCGGAATCGAACCCAAAACCTTTTGATGTACAGGACAGCGCTCCAACTGACTGAGACACCTGGCCAGGGCTCAATTAATCTTTATAGTCACCCTTTGAGGTAAGGAAAGTGGGATAGATGCCGTTTTATAGATGAGAAAATGAAGTGTCAAGAATATTAATTAGTCTAAGTTCACATAGCTTTATAAGTTGAGAATTAGAATTTTCATTTAGGTCTGCCAACATTTTTGGAATTTAGTTTGTGTTTAGTGACTTTGTAAAAAAAACATAAGAAACTGAAATCGTCTTCTGAAACCTTACACTGACTTCAGAAAATAATTATTTTTAAAACAAGGTTAAGAAAACAAGGTGTACTCAGAAATTTACATGGCAGATGTGATATTGGAAAAGCAGGGATGTAATTGTCAATAAAAGTAATTGTTAAAGTGGAGATGGTTTTCCTCAGGGGCTCTTAGCAAGTTAAGTACCTCTGGTTTGGGGTGAGATGTTTGCTAAGTTTGGGGCAGTCGGGACTTTTTCCGGCCTGCGTCCGGCCGCAGCTGTTGGCTTTCACCCAGAACTCGGGGTTCCCCGGGGGCGGGTGACGCCGCAGGCGCCCGTCTGTAAGGCTCCGAGCGACGGCGGTGCCAGCCCTTCCCGCCCCGCCCCGCCGCAGGTGCAGAACAAGCTGGACGGCTGCTGCTACGCAGTGAAGCGCATCCCCATCAACCCGGCCAGCAGGCACTTCCGCAGGATCAAGGGCGAGGTGACGCTGCTGTCGCGCCTGCACCATGAGAACATCGTGCGCTACTACAACGCCTGGATTGAGAGGCACGAGCGGCCGGCCGGCCAGGGCACCTCGTCCGAGAGCACCGAGGACACGGAGCCCCGGGCCCGCGACAGCCGAGCCTCGCCGCGGCTGCGGGCGGGCGACAGCGACAGGGACACCCCGGACAGCGTGGAGGCCGCCGCGCCGCCGCCCATCACCAGCTCGGTGGAGTGGAGCACTTCGGCCGAGCGCTCGGCCAGCGCCCGCTTCCCCGCCTCGGGCCAGGGCTCCAGCAGCGACGAGGACGAGGACGAGCGCGACGGCGTCTTCTCGCAGTCCTTCCTGTAAGCACACGGCGCGCCCAGGCCCGCCCCGGGAGGAGGGGACTCGGCCAGCCCAGTCTGCCGAGTTAAAATGCACAACAAAATATGAAACCCGCTTTTACAGGGTAACCAAATGCAGTCCAGAGGGGGTTTTCCCCATTATCTTCAGAAGAGCTCCAAAATCCAGGCCCAGGAGAATGGAAAAATATAAATTTCTTCCAGTACCTCATCTTAATACCTTTAATAGACTTTTGAAAAGGTCATTCTTTTAGATAAGAGCTTCCAACTCTGTGGAACATTGAAGAACTGATTTGGAGTCTTGATATAGTGCCAACTGCAGCTCCAGAAAAGGTTACCAAACCCATAATTATGATCCTAAACTATAGTTACTCATCTCAGAATCCAGTAATTTGATTTCATGACTTGACTTCATTGTATCCAGTTGGATACAGTTTATCTTAACTCTTAGCTATTAAATTTTTTTCAGGAAAGTTACTCAGGCCGATGTTTCATTTAAATCGAGTCTGTGTTTCATCCTATATTGGAATACAAATCAGCATGGTGTTTTGGACAGATTTATGCCTGCAGGGTCATGGTACCGTGTCTCTAGACTTTGCTTTCTAGTCATTAAGTGTTGATTTTCAAAATTTTAACAGGGATTTTGGCTGCTTTAGTATTTTTCTATTTCTCTTTTTAAGACCTGCTTCAGATTCTGAAAGTGATATCATCTTTGACAATGAAGATGAGAACAGTAAAAGCCATAATCAGGTAGATGTATAAATAGAAATTACATAATTTTCTTCATCATGGGGTGGGTATGTAAGAAAACTAACGTTTGGTGTTACAAACCTCAGGTAAAACAGTAAACCCTTAATCTGGTATGCAAATATAGAACCTTCGGTTTTAAAATATTATTTATAATATATGCTAGTCACATGTTTATTTGTAGGACTTAATTTATCCACCTAATAAAACATGCTTGCTTTTAGAAAAGAGAAATAAATTAATTCCCAGTATTTTTAAAAAATAAAAAAACCTTTTTCTTGAGGATTTTGGGAAACTTTATATGGTTAGGAGTGAGGATTGACTGTAAATTGAGTAACTGAACAGCCTAATTGTAGGGTTAAGTAGGTGTCTCACATAAATTAATCTTGATTTCTTATTTTCATAATCCATCTCCTAGAGCAGTGTTGTAACACTGAGCCATGACTCTGTAACAGGTTATGAAATCAGTTTCGAGAATCACAACCAGATTTATTTTATTCTTAATGCTCTAGAGAGCAGTGCAGAATACCAAATGTATCACAGTAATAAAGGTAAACTCTGGAACTTGTCTCTCATGAATAGGTATACTTGGTGTGGTGTAAAATATATTTATTTCTTCATGTGGATCATGGTCATAAAAGTTTGAAAAACACTGCTCCAGGCCTGAAATCCCACTTAATTCTGGTGTTTTCCTCTGCCCAGGCCAGCAAAGTCCCTTGATGCTGGTGCATGGAGTCCAGGGTGAAGCTTTTTAATGACTAGGGCCTCAGTTGTTGATGCAGAGAAGCATTCTGCACCTGGGGGTTGAATTCGATGACTTTTTTCCCAGAAATAAAAATATAATCATTAGTAATTATAAGGGGCATTCATAGTAGATAAAGAAAAGTCTACATATAGATTTTTAGGTAAGCAGTTAAATTGATTTGAAGGAGGTTTGAATTCATTAGCCAGTGTTTTTTCTTTTTTGTTTTGTTTTTTTAATGCTCACCCTAGGATATTTTTCCCATTGCTTTTCAGAGAGTGGAAGGGGTGCGGGGGGTACTGGGGGAGACAGAAACTTCGATGTGAGAGAGACCCATTGATTGGTTGCCTCCTGCACTCACCCTAACTGAGGCCGGGGATTGAGCCTGCAACCAAGGTACATGCCCTTGACTGGAATCGAACCCAAGACCCTTTAGTCCTCAGGCTGACGCTCTAACCACTGAGCCTAGTAACTGGATAGCCAGTGTTTCTTACAAGTACTTTTCTTTTTTTTAAAATAACCCTTAAAATTGTCCTCTCGATCTAAATTTATAAAGTTAACCAGGAATAATAGTATAAATACTTTAAGTTGCTAAAGCAAACGTACTCTGGTTTTAACATTAGTTATGCATTTGATTATGATGGGAGCGTCAGATTTACAATCCTGGCTTTGCTCCGTTAAGGACACTGTCCCACGGGCATTCTAATTAATGGGGAGAAGCCTCCAGGAGATTAACAATCTTCTACAGATAACCCCCAGAGTATACAAATGATTGAAGAGCAGGATGTGATTGTTTCCAGATCAGAGTTTTTTTCTTTAATAAAGGAAAAATGTTGAAAAATGCTTCCACAAAGAAAATGTACGTCAGAAATGGTCAAGGCCTCAGGCCCAAATGGCAAATTTTTCTTTTTACTTACTGAGGCCGTTTTGAAATATATTTTGAACTGGCATATTTGGTTAATACATGCAAGCAATTCGGAGCAGAAGAAAGACACTAATGACAGAAAAAGAAACAAGACACGGTCAAATGCTGCCTATGCCCAGGCTGGGGGGTGGGCTAGTTACGTCTATTAGAAGAGAAAATAATATTTTGAAAATAGGTTCATGAGTTAGAAATTAGCTGAAGGGGACAAGCAGACTAGCCATGTGGAAAAGTGGCTGAGAGAATCAGGGGTTGTAAGTGGCAGTGGAGAACCTGCCCTGCAGGATTGTAGCCCAAAGGGCAGTATGTTTTTGGTCATATGGTCCATTTAAATTGTTTTAGCTAAAGATGAATTTCTAATCTTCTGTTTCCAAAGGAAGGCATTCTAGTAAAACTGAAATCTTAAAATATTAGCCTGTACACAGTCTGCTTTTCTTATCCATAGGAAGATTTTTTGTTTTGTTAATCCTTACCCGAGGATATTTTTTCCACTGATTCTTTAGAGAGAGCGGAAGGGAGGGAGAGAGACAGACAGAAACATCAATGTAAGAGAGACACATTCACATTGATTGGTTGCCTCCCACATGCACCCCAACTAGGGCCAGAGATTGAGCCTACAACCGAGGTACATGCCCCTGACTAGGAATCGTACCCTGGACCCTTCAGTCCTTGGGCCAGTGCTCTAACCACTGAGCCAAACTGGCCAGGGCCATAGAAAGATATTAATGGTAAGAAAGAATTGACTTGACATGGAGTCTTTCTGTAGATTTCACCTTTAATACCTACCTGTTTTCCATCTTCCCTTTCACTTATTCTATACAGTGACAGACCTGGAAACTATACAGCAGATTCAGATAAAAGCAAAATTGCCTTTTGAATGCTGTAAGCAGCTAAAGGACAGTGGTTGTGTTCTGCCCACTAATCTCCCCTCTAAGGCAACGGGATGGCCATGTATTTGGTGGGGGGCAGGTACAAATGACTTGATGACAATGATGACCTTGTCTGATTTTAGCTCCATTTTGAGTTCTTGTGTGCTCCTCTTGGTCTAGGATAAAGACTGCAATGGAAAGAACAGTTGCCATGAAAGTGAGTCATCGACAACCACTGAAGCTGTGCACTACCTCTATATCCAGGTGAGGCCCTGGCATGCAGTGTGGTGACCAGTAATTGCTGGTGGGTACGTTTCAGGAGACTAGAGCAAGACAATGGACAGAACAGGACTCACTGGCACTACCAAAAGTGAATTGGCTAGAGAAGTTGCAGCAGGGGGGCCCTTTCCCTCAGCCTCTCACTCATGCTTTCCTGTACCCATAGCAGGAGATGGCATAGGGTGGTGCCCTTGGGCTCCGGACTCAGGCTGTGTAAGTTCACATCCTGGATCTACAAATCACAGCCGTGTGAGCTCAGGCAAAGTTCTTCAGCAGTCTGTGCCTCAGGTTCCCCGTCTGTAAGTTAAATAATAGCTGTATCAATGACTTGTGAAGCATAAGTGAAATAATGTATGTGAAGTAATTAGAACCGTATCTGAGTTCCGTAAATGCTAGGCTGTGCACGTAGGAAACTACTTTGCCTAACAAGTTGAATCTGGACAGTTAGGATAAGATGCACAAACATCCTTGTGTGTGCGGAAGAAACACCAACATGGCTTTAGGCAAACTGGCTTGTCCTGGAACCTCTGGGGGACAAGAGCCACAGGCAAACCTGTTCCAATGACTGAAGAAGAGCCTATTGGCTTTGGCCTGCTCCCACGCCTGAGGACTGGTATTCTGGATAGCAGTGAGCTCTGCTAGTAGAGGGACAGCCACAGACTGAAGAGAAAAACTTGCCTCTACCTCAAATGAACAGGACCATGGGTCATTATTAGTATATTCAGTCATATCTGCAAGTAGGCAAATCTTCAACCCTACGATACCATGTGGAAGATAAGCTTGACAGTTTCAGACAAGTGTTGTGTTTCAAAAGAGACTTATTGGGGATTGGAACTGGTTTTTGGTATTCCCTAACAGAAATATCTTTTTATTATTGGTTTAAGAGAAAGAGAGAAACATTGATTTGTTGTTCCACTTACTGATGCATTCATTGGTTGCTTCTTGTATGCTCCCTGACTGGGGATCAAACCTGCAACCTTGGCATACCAGGATGATGCTCTAACCAACTGGGCTACTTGGCCAGGCCTGACAGAAACATCTTTGAGATACTACTCACACACACAATAAAGCATTTGCCTCCCAAACCACTAACTATTGAGTATCTACTACATGCCATTATTCTCTAAACAATTATGAGACAGAAGTACATAGAAGAGATGCATCTGAGGTGTGGTAGGATCATGGGTGGGAGTCAGAGGCCAATGTGAGGCCTGGAGGGTAAGTCATAGATGGTTATTCTGATCATGAGAGGATATTCCTCTCATTTAAAATGAGATCTTCCTTTCTTTAAAAACAATAAAATCCTCCTTCATGAGAAATCTCAACTGATTTGAAACATATAGTCTAGTTTCATAAATCAAATGCTACATGTTGATTTAAGATTTAAATGATACTCCATACTCCATTGTTTTCTGATACATCAGTACACTCAAGGGGTGAGATAGAGTTCTTTCTGGAATGTTTTTATATTTATAGTGTTTTATTCTAGACTTGAAGGTCACTGTCATTAATTTAATGTACAAATGAGAAAGGGTAATGACATCATTAATTAGTCCTTGAAAATTTGGATTTAGAAACAGTCTTATAAATCAATAAATAAAATTATACTTCTCAGTTTTTTATATTATTTGTGACAGGGATTTTAAACAAGTAAATTATGTTTTAAATGAATAGTGATATGAAAAATTGGTTATGTTAGGATACAAAGATTATGCATATTTCCTCCCCAATTTTTTTAATACTCTTGGTTTCTTTTTTCAATTAAAAAAAATCAAAATTTGAAACCTGTGGCACATTGTTTTAAAATGAAGGATTACATTAATTGCAATTGTCCCCCTTAATTGAAACTCTGTATAATCAAATCCTGCCTGGTTTGTTCTTGTCCGTAGATGGAGTACTGTGAAAAGAGCACTTTACGCGATACCATTGACCAGGGACTGTATCAGGACACCATCAGACTCTGGAGGCTTTTTCGAGAGATTCTGGATGGATTGGCTTATATCCATGAGAAAGTAAACTTTACAACATTTCATATCTGGAAACTTCTCTTTATATAAAATTTAGGACCAAATAAAATCAAATAATATAAGATTGGAGGAAAATGGAAAATTATGGGTATATTGAAAGAATCTGTTTTTATAGGAACTAGAACAGTGTGTCAAAAGAAGAAAGTACAAATTATCAAAGTTAAAAGAAAATATTGAAGGTTAGAACAAGGACCAGCACACTGTGTCCACAGGTCAAATCCAACCCACCTTTGTAGGGCCTGGCCTGTGAGCTAAGAATGGCTTTTACATTTTTAAATGGTTATTTTAAAAAAAATCAAAAGAATATTTTATGACACATGAAAATTCTATGAAATTTAAATTTCAGTGTCCATAAATAAAGTGTTATTGGAGCAGGGCAGTGCTCATTTGCTTACATATTGCGTATGGCTGTTTTTGTGCTACAGCTGTAGAGTTTAGTAGCTGTGACAGAGATTCTATGGCCCATAAAGTCTAAAATATTTACTTTCTGGCCCTTTACAGAAAAAGTTTGCCAACCTCTGGGTTAGGAGGACATGCATGAACATACATGGAATGTGAGGCAGATTCCTAGAGTGGTTTAGAAGACAGTGAGAGTGTGATTGACACATGCCAAGTTATCTGATTGTGACTCAGTGTCACCGTTCCTAGGAACATGGAGAAACCAGAAAGTCATCTAGCAAGGACAGAGATGAGACTCTTTGAGTAACACGGTTTGCCACATGTATAAAATGCCATTATAAAGCTAGAAATTGCCATTGCAATGTAAATGCTAATGGGCCTAGCTTCAGGATAAAACACCTATTACTTTTTAAAAAGTGGAATTGTCTAATGCATTAGCCAGTATAAATACGTTATCTCCTTCGCCTCAATTTTCTTTAACCTCAAAATATTTATACTGTGCCATATTACTACTAAAAAGCCAGGACTATAATTTACACATGTTTAGTTTGTAAATGATTTGGTGTAAGCAGAATTTGCAAGGCTGAAAATAAAATTGAGTTCTAATGAGGGTCACTAGAACTCTTATTACTGTGATATCATCCTGGGGTCTTACAACCGTGCCTGTGTGCTTTCTTCTCTTGATCTAACTTGCTCAGTATCTGCTAATCATTTGTTGGGTGTCTAACATTGTGCCACACCAAGAAATACAGAGAGGCATGGGTATATGATAAACCCCATACTTGAGAAGGACTTCTTGTTTATTGAGGGAGCCAAAATTCACCTTCGTGTAAAGGTAAAAGGGATCACACAGCGTACTTTTATTGCATTTAGTTATCTCCTGTTATAGTACCTGAAACAATAAGCATTAGGAGAATGCCATTAGGAAGGGGAGAAAGCACATTCCTGTATCAAGTAATCATTGAGCACCTTCCGTGTGTGCTGGGGATGCACAGTTGAAGTGTTAGAATTACTGTGGAAGGCTTCATGAAAATGTGTTGGCACTTGAAAATGTTGGTACAATTCAAATGAGTGGAGAAAAGCAAGAATTTCCTAGGCAGAGGAAATAGTGTGAAAAAAGGAATGGAAGAAGGAATGAAAATAGTGTGTGTCTCCCTGACCAGAGCAGGGGTTTTGTGATGCATCAGAGAAAGAAAATTGCGAACCTAGTAGAGGAGCTTGCGGTAGACTGGGACATTGTGGCAAGGTCATTGACAGGACAGTCGAGAGACACTGCAGAAGATCAACAGCCCGGACCAGCACGGTCTGTGGGAGAAAACTCCTCCAATTTTGTCACTGAATTGGCCTTTCAAATTAGGAAACTTGGTTTCTTTGCTCTCTTCCATCAGGGAATGATTCACCGGGATTTGAAGCCTGTCAACATTTTTTTGGATTCCGACGACCATGTGAAAATAGGTGATTTTGGTTTGGCGACAGACCATCTAGCCTTTGCCGTGAGTATTTTTAAAGTTACACTGTGCCTGAAAATTGACCTGCATGTCTTGATAGTCATGGCAGTGTCAGAACACAGGATAGTAATGAGTTCACTGAACTCTGCTGTGTGATCCCCGGAAAGTGATACAAGTGCAAAGGGGTGCGCTGTGAATGATCTTTTACGCTTTGAAACTGAATACATTTTAGTCAGTGCATTCCACGTGAGGGACATGACTTAGGACATAATTATGTCACTAAGCATACAGTACTTTATGAAATAATTTGTATTTTGGTCTACCACACCAGGCACTGAGCTAGGTGCTTTGCACTTGAGGGGCTTTTAGTTAAAGGAAATAAGACTCAAAAAACATAAAACATCACTCCTAGACAACACATAATCCACAAGTGTGTATTCTTCACACATTGTAGAGTAGTTGTTTAATACACAAAGCTAAAATAATGTGAAGTGAGCAGAATAATGATAGAGGAGTAAAAGACAAAAGGAAATTTACCTGCGGTTAGGAGGACCAAGAAAGGTTGTATAAAGAAAACAGCATTTCAAATGTGCCTTAAAGGATGGGTGGGAGTCGAGCAGTCCAAGCTTGAGGGCAGGGTATGGTGACACCAGGATGGGAGGTTCCATCGAAAATGGCGTAAGCAGAGGCCCTGAGGTGAACAGACACGATTGTTTGAAGGCCAGCGTGCCGTCTGGTGGTTGGAATGAGGTACAGGAGAGCAGTGAGAGAGGCTGCTGGGAGGCTGAGAGTCTTGTAGGCGGCAGACCTTGAGTGCCAGAGGAAGGGTTTTACTTGACATCGGAAGCCTCAGTTATTAAGTACCAAAATCTGTAGTAAATGTCGTTAATTTTAAGGGTGGTCAGAGAAAATAGGATTTGGATTAATGGTAAATAATCCATTTAGATAAATGGTAAATAGAGGCTGAATTAGAAGGAGCAGAGAGGGAGGAACTGGAAGGGGGGCCGTAAGAACCTGGCCCTGACCAGAACAAGACATTTTGAAGAGTGCTAAGACCAAGAGAGGGCTAAATGATCGGGATCTTAATCCCCAAACTCAAGAATTTCCAGAAAGCAAGCTAGCGCTTGCTTTCCTCATATAGTGAGGTAGATAAGAGCACAGCTCTGGAGGCCCACGAACCTGGGCTAGAATCCTATCTCTGCCAATTCTTCGTGGTGTGACGCTGGGCAAGTTAGTTAACCTCTCATGAAACTCACTTGTAAAAGGTGCCTAATACTAGTACCCACTCCAGAGAGTTGTCAGCAGGATAAAATAAGACTACAGGTAAAGCAGGTGGACAGTGCCTGGCACCGAGAATGTTAAGGCTGCTAGTATCAATGGTGGTGCTTGTAATAGTGACCTGTGGAGTGATGTCAGCAAAGTAGTGGTTTAGGGTAATAGGTGAGGCAGCTCTGTCACAGATACAGTGGAAGAAGGTGAGGGTACTTAAGAGGTGTTAGCAGTGATAGTGGGATAGATTTGGTGACCAGCTTCTAGGAAAAAAGAATGAAAATTGACCCAGATGAATGGGAAGGTTAGAAAGTGAGGTGGTGGTGGTTAGTGTATTCTTACCCTTCCTAGTAAATAGATTCTGTTCTCGCATTGGCTTCTGTGAGTTTCCAGGGGCTTCTGTCACGAAGGAAACAGTTCTATAGTGAATTGCCCTCCTTCTTGATCTTGTTTGGTTTCTGGTAACCTTTGCATTAGTGGGCCAAGTAAACAAAACATTTTAAAGCTCAGAAAACACACATTATCATTATTCTGGTTTCTGTGTGATATTTTTCATTCAGTCTTCACAAATAAGCCATTCTGATAGAATAATATAACATTTTAATGATATTTGGCTTGCTTGTGTTTTTAGGCTGATGGCAAACAAGATGATGCATCAGGAGATCATTTAATTAAATCAGACCCTTCAGGTAAATCCAGTATATTTAATTCATGTATAAAAAAGCAGACCACAATTTTTCTTTTTTTCTCTCTTCTTATATTTTTACATACAAGAAGCTGTACATATGTGGTGTGTACAACCTGAGGGCTTTGTAGATACATAGACACCCAGGAAACCCTCACAGTCACCTACACCACAAACGTCCATCACCTCCAGAAGTTTTCTTCTGCCCTCTTATTATTATTATTAATTTATTTTGTGATAAGAATGCTTAACATAAGATCTGCCCTACAGTATAAAATTTCTTAATTCGAATCCTGTTTTCATTCGTAAAGATTTTATTGTAAGGCAAATTATAATTAATCATTACATTAACAAAATTATGAAAATGCTTTAATTATTTTTTTCCTGTTTATTATATTAATTTTCTTCAGAAAGTCAAGAAATTAGAGGTTCAGTTAGAGTATTGACTCCCATGGATAGACAGTTATACTTTGTCAGACCCCTGTGGAAATGTGCGGTCACATCAGGGCCTATTGGGTCTTCTGTCTGGACCGCCTCTCCTCTGCAGCAGCAGACATCCTATGTGGAACAGAGTGTGTGGTCATACATGGCTTAGTGTTGATTTATTATGAAATGCACACTGTTTCTTCCTGTGAGTAGTGTGAACAATTAACAGATCATGCCTCATTCTTAAGAAACCTTTTGCTATTGATTTATTTCAGAGAGAGAGAGGAAGAGAAAGAGAGAGAAACATCAATTTGTTCCACTTATTTATGCATTCATTGGTTGATTCTTGTATGTGCCCTGACTTGGGATCGAACCCACAACTTTGGCGTATCGGGAGAAACTTTTTTTGTTTTTAAATACAAATTTGAGCCCTGACTGGTGTGGCTCAGTTGGTTGGAGCATTGTCCCATACACCAAAAGGTTGTGGGTTCGATTACCGGTCAGGGCACATACCCAGATTACAGGTTCGGCCCCCACTCGGGACATGTGCAAGAGGCACCAATCGATGTTTCTCTCTCCCTTCCTCTCTATGGAATCAATTTTTTTTAAATGTTTTTTTTTTTTTAAATTGCCTTCTCTGTGAGTCCTATTATTGGAAAGCCTTCCCTCGCCTTCTTCCATGCAGGTCATTTGACTGGGATGGTTGGCACTGCTCTGTATGTAAGCCCAGAGGTCCAAGGAAGCACCAAATCTGCATACAACCAGGTAAAGGGGAAGCTTTGGGGAGAGAAAGAAAGGTCTCAAGAGTGAGATAATAGTGCGAACATCAAGGTCATGGCATTTGGGATTTAGTTACCAGCTGAAATAGTCAGGAACATTTTATTCACTTGAAATATATCCATATGTATATTGAATGACTACACTATAGACAGGACATGGGTTGCCCAAGGACAGTGACTGAAGCTGGCACAATTATTGCAGAGGTAGCTTACAGTCTCTCCATCCATTCAAAGAAGATTTGAACTTACCGTGGTCCAGGCCATGCCCCAAGAACACAGGGAATAAGGCAGTCAAGTAATAGGATAAATATCTTATTCCAGCCTTCCAAGAGCTCATCCAATAAGCTAAGAAGAAAAGGAGTCCATTGACCAGAGAATAATAGGGACATTGTCTTTACATTGGACCAGAGAAAGGTTTCTAAGAAGGTGACTTTTAGGATAAAAGAGAAGGGACAAACCTTGCAGAGTTGGAGGCTGGAGCATGTTTGGGAGGCAAAACGGGAGACACAGAAATAGCACGCATAAGGAGAAGACTGGATGAGAACTCGCTTGGCACGATTAAGGCATCAAAGAGAAGGCCTGTGTGGCTGCAGTGTGGTGAGCAATGGGGAAGAGGCACGAAGTGAATCCGGAAAGGGCAGCAGGGGTCAGATCATGCAGGGCCAGCTTAGCTGTGATAAGGGCCATGTGCAGGGCCCACTGAAGGATCTTGAGCAAGAGTTCAGTCTCGCTGCTGCTTGGAGGCTTTGCAGAAGTCCGGAGCAGCTGGTATCTGGAACCAGAGCGGCAGCAAGTGAGGTGTGGAGAAGCATGCTGATACAGGATCATTTGAGGAGGCAGGGGTTCACAGGGTTTCCTCATGGAGTGGATTTGGGTGAGGAAAAGGGAGGAAAACAGGACACTGCTCAGGTTTCTGCCTGGAGCAGCTGGGAGAAGGGAAGTTGAATGAGATGAGAAAACCTGAGGAAAGATGTGGGGGAGAAGGAGGAGACAATGGCAGAAAAATTCCATTTGAGATGTTAAGCTTGAAATGCCTCATGAGAAATCCAACTGGAGATGTCCAGCAGGTGGCAAGAGACTCGGGCTCAAGACTAAGAAAGGCCAGAGTAAGAAGTATAAAATTGAGAGTCATGAGCACACAGAGATGGGATTTAAAACCATGAGACTGGATGAGATCACTTAGGGCAAGAGTTGTAGAGCTAAATTTTTAAAATATATTAGGCAGGCATTTCACATCAAAACATATTTTTAGGCTTGTAGTGGAAACACAAGACCGGGTTTGGCTCCAACAGGGAGCACTTAGCAGTGACAGAAAGTTAAGACAGACCTCTGACAGACCCATGGAGAGTGAGGTGAGGGCGAGGGGAGATGGACATGCACACACCGCGGGTGTGGGAGGGGACCTCTGTCATCTTTCTGAGTGCAGGTTGGAATACCATGATGAAATCCTTAAAGGACTCTACTCTTTGGCGCATCAGTTCCACCTTTTGAAATGTACCCAAAGGAAACAACCGGGGTGGTCCAAAAAGATTAGCGTAAAGGGTATTCTCCATAGTATTATTTATAACAGTGAAAAGTGACGAAAGTGTTTAAAAATAGAGAACTGGTTAAATAAATTATGTCACTTCCACGTAATTGAATACTGTATGTCATTTAAATCATATTTTAGAAGCTTGTTTTAGGAAAATGATACAGTATTTAAATATATTCTCACAAAATTAAGGGGATAAAAGTTATAAAGAATAGCACTGGCTCTAGTTGTATAGTGTGTACGTGTGTGTATACATTTTAATAAGCACGAAGTGGGAGTGTCTTAGACACCAACAGTAACTGTCCTTGGGTGGTGGGACTGAGCACTTGCTATTTTATTCTCGGTGCTTTTCTGTGGGTTCCACATTTTCTACAGCCAGCACGTGTAGGAAGTGCCACACTGAATGTTTGCTTTTAAGACTTCAGGGGTCATTGGTGATCATTAGAGAGGCTCTCCTGCTGATCCTTGAATCCAAATTCATTCAGGAGTTTTTCTTGGAAGTGGCTGCCGTGCCTGTGTGCAGTGCCCACGAGCAGGCTCCCCCTCAGCCGCTGTGCTCGGCTGCCTCAGGCACACTGCCCTCTGAACAGCATCCTCCCTCTAGCAGCTCCCTCTCAACCTTTCTCTTCATTACTTGCACTTTATTTCGTTAGGATATGTCACATCATCTTTCTGTGTACCATTCCTGCGCCTCTTTGGTAGTAGCTTTGCAATCCACAGCTGATCTTTGCTGTTAACTGCAGAGTTTGGTCTGTGTTTCACTTTGAGATTAGTAAAGATGCAAAGCAAATTCTTACAACAAACTTCGGTTGTCCTTGCTCTTTAGTTATTATCCTCAATGGTTGGCCAGTGGTTATCTCTGTCTGTGTATGTAGCTAAACCAGTCACAGTTTTCAAGGAAAATGTTGAGACGTCATGCCAAATATTTAATCTCATCTATACTGTATACCTATGCTTCTTTAGAAGAAATTAATTTTTTTCTATTTAATTGGCTTGTTTTTCACTTGTGCAGACTTTAATTCCAGTTAAAAGTGCTCATGAAATAATTCCCTGGTAAATAATATTTCATATTAAGAATCTCTAAATACAAATCTTTTTTCTCCAGAAAGTGGATCTCTTCAGCCTGGGAATCATCTTCTTTGAGATGTCCTATCACCCCATGGTCACAGCCTCAGAAAGGATCTTTGTTCTCAACCAACTCAGAGATGTATGTATCAGATGTTTTAGTGCATCATTTTCCAATAACCTGGACCTTAGCATGGACATCAGAATTCAGTGCAGGATATTTTTCTGATATTTATAATATAGAGGAAGCAACCTTGCTATAGTTTTCTATATTTCTAATAAGTAGAAATCTACCTCTTACATACCTCCAGTGATGAGAAACTCCCCAGTTTTGTTTATTTTTAGAAATCTTACTTGGAGAAATTGCTCGGTTATAGTTGCTTTTTAAAAATGATCCTGAGAGATTTACTCTTATATTTTAAAACAAAGGAGAAATCCAGGAGTTTTTGCATAATATCAATACAGCCACAGCAGTGAGGATGGGTTATAAGGATAATGGATATTTACTTCTAAAAATTAAAGGTTCCAGCTGGTGCCTAAAAAGGTTTAACCAGAAGTCAAAAGGGGTCTGGGGAAAATATCAGCCACTTGAATTTTTCCCCCAATGAAATTTCCATTTGTGTTCTTGGGATTAATCCTTGCCTCTGTTATTACCCACATTAAAAAGGGACTAATGTTAACAGTGTGCGAGGTCAAGGACGCTCATTAGAGTAGGCATGAAGATGAAAGTGGAGAGTAAGGTTTGGGTGAGGGTGATTGGGATTTAGATTGATGAGCAAGAGGGATCGAGCGTCTTCCTTTTCCTTCCCGAGCAGAGCTAGTGTTTTGGAAAACGTTTGAATTGTTTTACTGCCAGTATAGCGTGGACAGCTTTGTTCATAAAGTAGGGGAGTAAATAAAGTGATTGCTGTGCCCTTCCCTTGACTTGATGAAGTGCCTTTCTTTAGTCAAAAGTCATGTTTGTTCTCCCTTTTCAAGAATATCTAAACTGTCAAGTTAATGTTATACTTAGGGTCTTATTTACCAGAAAGGTGAGTACTTTGGGGGAAGTAGAGGTTTCAGTTAATATTTTTCTGTTACTCTGTGTTGATGGTTTGGTATTTTTGCCTTTTTTCATAAAAGCTACTTTCTCATTTTCTGAAACCGTTAGATTTTTAAATACTTTGTCCTCATATAAGGTGCTTTCTATCACCTAGGCTGTCACTTGGGTAAAGTGTATATTAATATGTATGTACTTGGAAGAATGGGCATCGGGTTTCAAGAAGGTGGCACCTCAGTGTTCCCTTGTTAGCAGATTTTCATTTCTGTATTTGAATTGTATCTTACCTCTAGTGAATAAATGCTTTCACTGTGGCAGTCTGCCAAGCGCTTGCTAATTTGAATGTAATATTCTTTTAGCCCACTTTGCCTAAGTTTCCAGAAGACTTTGATGATGGAGAACATACAAAGCAGGTAATTTTCTGATGCTTTAAATACTGTCTTCACACTTGGGTTTTAATTACTATTTTTCTTCTTTTTCAATTAGTAATCTTCTGTCACTCATTCTCTTGTGTCCTGGGAACAACGTAGGGGGGGAAATCAAAAGATAAAGCACTTAAAATGTTACTAGACTTGAAATACACCATAAAAGTGCCAGGGATTGGCACGGAAAATGAACAAAGTACAGGATTCTTTTGTGTGGTTCATTGTGCTTTCGAGTGCTAGTTGGAACCTTGCCTTAGCTGTTAAAAAAAAAGAGAGAATGCTTTTACAGCTCACTGTTTTAGAGAAAGCTTGGGAGTTTAAGAAAAGAAAAATAATTTAAAACTATAATTTTGTTCTGTTTTCTGGTTCAAGTAGCTCAGATTGTGAAGGGGAAGATCAGATAGTCTGAAGTTATAGTATTTTAAAGGAAAATAATTTCTCTTCCATGCTATAAATATCTGAGTGTGTGCGTGTAATTCATCATAGGTTAGTATTGGCATCCAGCTAATATAAAAGAATAATTATTAGTGAATTTATGTATTGTACTTCTGGTGTGCACTTTTTAGTTGCTTGTTTGTCTTGGTGAAGTGTTCCGTGGCTAATACTCTTGTCATATGGACATTTATTCCTTAAACCGACTTTCTTAACAGTTATAATTATGGTAAAATTCCTTATTTAAGTAATAGTCATGTGTCACATAACAATGTTTGGGTCAACAATGGACCGCAGATACAACAGCATTCCCATTAAGATTATAATGGAGCCCGGCCGGGCGTGGCTCAGCGGTTGAGCGTCGACCTAGGATCCAGGAGATCGGGGTTCGATTCCCGGTCAGGGCACATGCCCGGGTTGCGGGCTGCAGCTGATCAGTGACTCTCTCATCATTAATGTTTCTATCTCTCTCTCTCCCTCTCCTTTCCTCTCTCTGAAATCAATAAAGATACATTAAAAAAAAAGAACTTCTTAAAAGTTTAAAAAAAAAAAAAATTATAATGGAGCCCGGCCGGCGTGGCTCAGCTGTTAAGCATTGACCTAGAATCTAGGAGATTGCTGTTCGATTTCCGGTCAGGGCACTTGCCCTCTCCCTTCCTCTCTCTGAAGTCAATAAAGACATATTTTAAAAAAAGATGATAATGGAGCTGAAAAATTCCTATCGCCTAGTGTTATCATAGCCATCTTTTTTTTTTTAAATATATCTTTATTGATTTCAGAGAGAGGAAGGGTTAGGGAGAGAGAGAGAGAGAAACATCAATGATGAGAGAGTCATAGATCGAGCCCGCAACCTGGGCATGTGCCCTGACCGGGAATCGAACCCCGATTGCCTGGATCCTAGGTTGACGCTCAACCGCTGAGCCTCGCCCGGCCGGGCTGTCATAGCCATCTTAACATTGTAGCTCAGTGCAACACTCATGAGCTTGTGGTGGTGCTGGTGTAAACAAACCTATAGCACTGCCAGGCATATAAAAGTACAGCATGCACAATTATAGTAGTGAGATGTCCCCACCAAGGTTTGTGTCAGTACACTCTGTGATGTTCTCACAATGATGAAATTGCCAAAGGGCTCATTTCTCAGAATGTATCCCTGTTTTTAAGCAGTGTACAACTGTATTAATGTGGGGAATAGGAGAATAGAAACCTAGCTAGAACATGGCATTAACTTGCTGTTTCTTGCTAATTGGTTATGTATCTGGGTGGACAATTCACTTTTCTAGACTTTCGTTTTTCTCACTTGTAAAATAAAGGGACTCAATACCCTTTATTTATATATCAGCACTAGCAACCTGTAACTCGGTAGTGCTTATTATGACATTTATAGCTAGAGGAACCTGTTCTGCCTCATCTATTGAATTAGTAAAGAACCACTAGAAAATACATTGAGTCGTGTTTCTACTTCTTTTGTTATTATTTTTTCTTGTGTTTCTGGATGTCATAAGAAAGTGTTCATTTCAAAGCCTTTCCCTGTAACAAGGTCAGTCTTACTCAGTATTTCCACATGTTGGCAGCTGTGGCGGCTCAGGAACTTTATTAAACTACAAACATGAAAGCAACTGTCCATACCATTCTCACAACGTGATTGTTCTCCATCACGACAAGTACTTACTGGGCACCCTTGAGCATTTGTGTTTGGACTGTATAAAACTGACAACCAAACCACCACCACTGCCACTTCCCACATCACAGTCACTGCTTTTCACCTGAAAGGGGGCAGCATAGAAAATGCTTATAGATGAGTGTAACACAAGCTCGCCACGCACAGAAATTAAGCAGTGTAATGGGGTCTGTTTTGCTGAATAATTCAGGCTATTGTTTTTACCAGTTTAATTCAACATAACTTTTCATAAAAGTTGTGACATGTCAGTTTCTTTCTTTACACGAAAAGCAATTACCTGTTTTTATTTCAGCCTGGGCCTGGGGTAGGAGTTTGGGGATTGGGGTGGTGAGGGGAGCATATATTAAAGATATATAATTAGAAAATGCTTAATATGATTCATCTAAAAATTGAGATTTTTCTGATCTCAGATATTCCTGTAATTCCTTGTAAATCCTTATTGTAAACAAGAGAATTAAGGAATCATTAAGGAACCTTTCGAAGGTTTATATTACCTTCCCATTGTTCCCTGCTTAATGCGGTGGTAGCTGTGACGATAGAGTGTAACATAAATCTAGAGAATTCAAGGGAATGCTATCAATGCAGGTAACATAAATGGAGAAGAAAAAATGAAAACATGTTTTACACTGCTCTAAGTTACTACACATTATAATTTATACTAAAATTAGACATCTAAAAGTATTTGTTTTATATTCTCACTTTTTTTTTTGATACACTATTTTGTGTGTTTAGAAGGCCTAAGCTCTGCTTCTAGTTAGTTGTTGAGGATTTTGGGGGTCGTTTATGTCACTAAAATATAAAAAGAGCCTCTGTCTTTTAAGAAATATTCATGTTACATTGTTACACAACACTATGGTAGTATTGAAGTACAGCGAGGGGAATGACAAATTCAAAGACTTCCAGAAATGAAAACGTACCCACTAAGTGCAAGAAGTGTGGTGTCTTTTCTTTGACTGGAAGTAACCACCAGCTTGTCAGGAGAATTCCTGAGCATCACCTGTTGCTTCTGATCACCGGTGTATGCTTGGGTTTTGTTACAGAAGTCTGTCATCTCCTGGCTGTTGAACCACGATCCAGCAAAGCGGCCCACAGCCACGGAACTGCTCAAGAGCGAGCTGCTGCCCCCGCCCCAGATGGAGGAGTCGGAGCTGCACGAGGTGCTGCACCACACCCTGGCCAACGTGGACGGGAAGGCCTATCGCAACATGATGGCCCAGATCTTCTCGCAGCGCATCCCGCCTGCCATCGATTACACCTATGACAGCGACATACTGAAGGTGGGCTTAAGCCAGGCTCAATAGAGAGCTTCACCTGGTTCATAGAAGGATCAAGTCAGTTTCTTATTTTTCATGGTTCTTTTAACATAAATTCTTAATCTGAGGTCTGTGTATTCGAGATGTGTGCATATGCATTAGTCTGGGAAGAACCACCCTTTTTATCACTTACTTGAAGGAATTTCTGACCCACCCCCCTTCCACCCACCCAAGAGATTAGAAGGAGTACTATTAGAGACTGAGCCCTGGCCCAGCTGCCCAGAGCCAAAGACAACCAACCAGTTCAGTTACTGATCAGGTAGTATCTACCAGTGCTGGCTGCACGTCGACCATACAGGGGCCCAGACCCTGCATCCATTCTGGAGACAGAATCTTCAGGTGTGAGGTACTTCAAGAATCTGTTTAAAAGCTCCCAGGTGGTTTCTAAAGCACACCCAGGTTTGGGAGTCAACATTTTCTTTAAAAAACAAAACAAAAGGGAGGGAGAGGGGATAAAAAACAAAAAAACATGATCTGAAGCAATATAGCAAGATATTAAAATTTGATAAAGTTGAGTGGGTGAATAACAGATTTTTGTTATATTGTCTGTATGTTTCTGTATGCTTAAAATATGATATAATTTTAAAAGAGTAGCAGAGGAAGTAATGATAAGGTTTGTAGGAGATCAGTATAGATATTAGGGGCCAAACAGATTTTGCTGGCTGTCAATATTAGAAAGATACAGAATTATGGGTGACTCTTGTCTTTTTGCTTATCCATTGTGTCTAAATTTTCTCTAGTGAGATGGTACTACTTTTCCAATAAGAAACAAGTGAAAAGGAAAGCTCTTTACAAAATATCTAAATGCCACTTGGCTTTCAAGGGGCCCACTCTGAATCCCTTAGCTTGTGGGAGAGGGCCTGATGCTGTCTGATTGCCCCACAGTGGCCCTGAGAGTCCTCAGGGTGAATGTGCGTATTTGACCAGCTGTCTCTCTGAAAGGCAAATATCAACTTGGTTAAGAGCTTGGACTCTGAACCTAGCTGGCCCTCCTCAAGCAAGACGCATTGTAACACTTGTGGTTTCTCTTCCCTGTTCAAAAAGGGACTGACTTGTTGACATCTCTTCTGTGATCCTCAGAATAAGCAATATAACTCCGACTGCAAGCCACAGATTAATATTTTAGGTGATCCTTTTGATTAGGCTTTGATGACATTTTAATTGGTTCTATTTTAGGGCAACTTTTCAGTCCGTACAGCCAAGATACAGCAGCATGTGTGTGAAACCATTGTCCGCATCTTTAAAAGACATGGTACGTCCTTTTGAAAAAACCATATGCCTTCTCAAAAGATGTTCTTTTTTTTAAAAGTACATTAAAAAGTACTGTTAATGGATTTGGGTGCAATTATATTTTACTTTTAAATACAATTACAAACAACTAACATGAAATTTAAGCTTATTTTTACAATACAGCTTGTTGAGAAACAGATTTAATATTACAAACTTTCTGATTTGTAGAGTCAAAAATATGACTAGATTTGCAAACTTAACCTTAGGTGAGCTCTCCATTGAGAACTGACCACAGACTGATGATGATTCCCAGTCCCTGTAGCAGGGGACCTCACTGTCAGGTCTGTGTTCTTTTTAACTTGCCTCCTAGGAAGAACGAGAACCTGATGATTAGTTATTTTTCTCTACTTTGGTGTAGGAGCTGTCCAATTGTGTACCCCACTACTGCTCCCCCGAAATAGGCAAATATACGAGCACAACGAAGCCGCCTTATTCATGGACCACAGCGGGATGCTGGTGATGCTTCCTTTCGACCTGCGGGTGAGGCTGGGCACACTCTGCTGGCAGTTTGGATGCCATGTCTGGTCACGGGGGTGGCACGTCTGTTAAAAGGTTACCCCCACCAATCTTTTTGGTTTTGGTTTTGTTTAGGCTGGACTTATAATCTAAATGTCACCCTTAGGGAACCTATTTCTTGATGAAGTTGTCAGGGTGAGAGCATTACTGGAATTTAGTAATCCTTTGACCCTGTGTGCATGCACTTTGCTAATCGCACAAGTGCTTTTGGCCCTAGAAACTGGGACCCTGCATATTTGCAGGTGCCATGTCTATACCTCAAGGTTAGCTCTGCTGAGTGACCATAGCAAGTTAACTAGGCCAATTGAGACAAATAATAAGTGGAGTTTTTTCTCTACTTCCTGGGTAGATCCTTGGTAACTTCCTATCATGTTGATGTCTAGAACAATTAAATTCTTTTTTTTTTTTTTAAATATATCTTTATTGATTTCAGAGAGAGGAAAGGAGAGGGAGAGAGAGAGAGAGAAACATCAATGATGAGAGAGTCATTGATCGGCTGCAGCCCGCAACCCGGGCATATGCCCTGACTGGGAATCGAACCCCGATCGCCTGGATCCTAGGTCGATGCTTAACCACTGAGCCACGCCCGGCCGGGCAAGAACAATTAAATTCTTATAACAGCAGTGTCTCTGCTAACTGGGTGTGCTGAATTTTACTCATGCTTGCTTTCCTTTCAATCCCCAGGGTTCCTTTTGACGTGACACTCTTACCAGTTGTTCAGTCACAGGGTTGGCTGCTGACAAGCCCATCTGTGGCACTGTACATGCATAAGACAGACAAGAGTTTAACACTCCTAATGTACAGAAAGCACTGAAAAGTAGAGAAATTAGCAAAGGATATAACCACACAATTCTCAAAAGAAAATGCACAGGGCTTAATAAACTTCTGAGATGTTCAGTCTCACTAATAATGAGGAAATACCAAGCAAAGGCATCTCCACTTCACCCATCAGACTGGCAAAACTATTAAAATTTTTAATATCCAGAGATGACAAGGGTGTAGGAAAATAGGTGCTTTCATATGTTGCTGATGGGAATGTAAATCGCTAAACCTTTAGAAAAGTAATCTGAAAGTATTTAATAAAACAAAATAAAAATTTGAAACACGAACTATACCCTGTGAACCAGCAACTCCACTTTGAGGAATTGATTTAAAGAAAATAAAAATACATTGGTGTGTGAATATTAAAAGTATGTTTATTGTTATATTATTTTGGTGGTCAAAAATTGAAAACTGCATGTTCATCTATAGTAAAATTGTTGAATAATTTACTATGGACTATTAAAGAGGTATAAGATCAAAATATATATATATGTACTCAGGTATATCCACATCTATATTTGATCTGTAGAAATGTCCATGGTATAGTGTTGGCTGGGGAAAAAAGTATGTTTCAAAGGAACTCTAGTATGATCCCATTTTTGTTATAAAGAAAGAAACTTTAAAAAAAAACAAACACAAAAAACTGAGTGTATGCATAAGGTACACTGTATGTTTGTAATACCTTGTGTGTGTGCGGTATAAACATGCTCACATATATGTGAATGACCACGAACACCAGCTTGTTTGTATCACCATAGAGTGAGTGTCAAAGAATACACTGAGCCTCTAACTATTTTTCTGGAGAGGGTATGGAATCAAGGCATTTTCTTTTTCATATCTGTATTGTGTAGCTTATTGCAAGAACATGTTTTGCTTTTATGGTTTAAGAAAAAATGTCTTCCATATTCTTGGCTTGTTTTTCTCATACAGTAAGTAAAATGATTTTGGATTATTTTGAGTGAGAGGTGAATAAATAGCATATCAGACATTTGGGCTCTGTTGAAGAAAGGGTAGAAGTACAGACATTTACATAGAGATACTTAAACTGACCACTTCTGCCCTAGCCGATCTGGCACAGTGGTTAGAGCAGCAGCCCTTGAACTAAAGGGTTCCGGGTTCAGTTCCAGCCGAGGGCACACACCTCGGTTGGTGGCTCGATCCCCGGCCCCAGTTGGGGCATGTGCAGGAGGCAGCCAATTGATGTGTGTCTCTCACATCCATGTCTCTCTCTCTGTTCCACTCTCTCTAAAAAGCAATGGAAAAAATATCCTCCGGTGAGGATTAAAAAAATAAAACTGGCCACTTCTTCTCTAGATGTTAGGAGACTAAAGTGTAGATTTTAAACATGAGCTCCCTTTCTGTGAGCTGATAGTTACAAAAGATAAAAAGTAATTTCCCTTTAGAATCTGACCCATTAGTTAATGATGCTTTCAGATCTCTTGGGGCAATCTGAAAATGGTTTTACAAGTTGTGATGATTATTAGTTGGTAGTTATTACAAATTTCTCCTAAAAGATCAATAGGAACATTAGGAAATTCACCACAAGAGAGCATACCCATTTTGATTGCAATATCATAAATGACACTTTTTAAAAATTCACAAATAACTTGCACTCATTTTAACTTGGCATAATAAAATTTTCCAGAGTATATTTAAAAGTGATTTTTCTCAAACTTAAAAACCAAAGAAATACCACAATGAATATGGTTGGTGGTCTGTCCAGCAGTGGGTCTGCTGCTGGCTGACAGGAACATTTTAAGGATTGTGCATGACACGCAGTGCACAACTTTGTGAATGTACTGAAAACCACTGGATTGTACACTTGAAAAGGGTGAACTCTATGGTCTATGAGTTATATCTCAATAAAGCTGTTATTTAAAAACCAAAAGGAGTGTGCTAGTTGGCACATCTTGACATTGACCTTTGCAACTTTATTTCTCAGGTTCCTTTTGCAAGATATGTGGCAAGAAATAATATATTGAACTTAAAACGGTAAGAAACAATGGAGGTTTCATTTGGTGGGTGTGGGTGGGGGGAACCAGAAAGAATGTTTTATTTTCTGTGATCCTTACACAGTAAAGAATTTGAGGTTTAAAGTATTGCGCTTGGAATATGATCATAAAAACCCAGGCACAGTAGCCCTTTCTATAAAGTGGTGAGGATAGTCAGCCTCCCCTTCAGGACGGTAGCAGTCAGGTAGGTACCCTGAAGCTCCTACAGTCTACTCTGTGACTTCTAAATATCCCCAAGCAACATAACTAATTATTTTCACAAATAGTGGCTTGGGGGAAAAAATCTGGCTGTTCTTGGATCAGAGATGGCCCCTTTTAAAATATATTTGGAGGGGTAAATGGGCAATGGTCCCTGTGTGAAAACTGCCTACACAGGTAACTGAACAAAATCTGTGTGTAGGGCAGCGGAGTGAACCAAGCAGGAGTGCCGAACACTGAGGAGCTCCGTGCACTTAGCATGGGGGGTATTTTCTGTACGTTCAAATACCGCAGGAGTCTAACACCGCGGTCTTCCTAAATTGGAGCAGTACTGTTGTCAACGAGGTATCCTACCTTAAGGCTCCTTTCCTCAAAAGAAATCAAAGCTCTTTAACATGCTTTTATTCTCAGCTGCAAGTGAAGTTAATAGTCATAGTTCTAAGGTGTGGGTATCACTGTAGAAAGCAAGCGCTTAAGGTAAAGTTATTTTTGTGTGTAATTTCATCTCTGTTTCAGACATTTAATGAAAAAAAAATAAGCCTTGTAGTTTAGTAATGCGAAGGCTAGGAGTTGGAACCTAGATCACAAGGCAAGATTGTTCTGGGCAAATCTGTCTTTAAGCTTTCTTGGTCATACCACTGATTGTTTTCATATTTGTTACTTTTATCTTGTTCAATGATTTCTTATGCATATTTGTTCCCAGTGAGCAATGACCTTAGAAATCCAGTTTCTCTCTCCAGATACTGCATAGAACGTGTCTTCAGACCTCGCAAGTTAGACCGATTTCATCCCAAAGAACTTCTGGAATGTGCTTTTGATATCATCACCTCTACCACCAACAGCTCTCTGCCCACTGCTGAAGTCATCTATACCATCTATGAAATCATCCAGGAGTTTCCGGCCCTTCAGGTTCCTTTCCGTATTCTAATATTCTGAGGTTATCCCACCAGAGTCCTCCCATCCAACGTGAGGTGGGGGCACCGGCCGCAGGACTGCTCCTCAGTGTGTGCTGACAGTGCACCACATTTTTACTAAAGTGACAGAAGAGTTCGATGTTTACCTCAGGCTCTTACCTCAGCCTTGACGTGAACAGCCTTTGTTTTTGTTTGTTTTGTTTTGGGAGAAGGGTGTTGTTTTTCTGCCCATTCTTCCAAAATGCAAGAAATTAGGCTAAGATTCCTGGGATGCTTTTTCAGCACATTCTAGCCTCTCCAGAGTCCTTGTGGCTGCCTCCTACACCCAATCTCTCAGCTCCCCAATGTCACTTTTGATCATGTCTGTCTGCTCCAGAGCCACTGGAGACTGGCACAAGGGTGTGCTGTCCTCGGGCCTTCCCTCCCCATCCCATGCGCCTGCGCTGTTCACTCCCCCCGCAGCGCTGTCAGTCACGGTGTCCCTTGTCTTGAAAGACTTTTCAGTACCCAGCCATGGTTTGGGTCCTTTCTCCCCAAGGAAGCCTGACTGCTCCTCCACTAATGGGCTAGCAAACCTTTCTTTTTCAACTCTCACAGCACTTGAGAGGAGATATCACCTACTTCCTTGAGTTGTGTTTGTTGTCAGTTGTTCAGAGTGTGTGTTTTGTTTGTTTTTTCAAATTATTAGGGAAAGTTTATTTAGAAAGTTATAGAAGTAGTAGAAGTGAGCCAGCTGGGCTGCGTAGGCTCAGGAAACAAGGTATACAGAGGCCGAAGAAGGGCCCTTGGAGCATGAGGTGGGGGTGGGCAAAGGTAACACCTGGGGGGGGGGGGAAGGGAAAGGCTAGGGTGAGCTCCCTGAGGCAGAACTCGCCCAGAGTATGTGCTCTTTCAGGGCAGAACCCATGTGGCTGCTTTTCTGCATGCCCCACTGCACCTAGCTCAGCACACAGCTCATGACTCTGAACACTCATTAATTGGCTTGTGTGGACGAAAGCAAGAATAGCTATTTCACCAGCCATTGAACCAGATCCTTTCCCTCTTGAAATCTGTGAATTTGCTCAGCTTTTTTAACATAGCTGAAGGCCAAAGTATCTTTGGTGTGTGTAATAAAGTGTTAAAATATACTTTACTCTTTGATTACAACAATGTAAAAGGAATGTATATGAAAAAATAAGCTAGAAAGCAATATGCTAAAATTCAATCCTTCATGTTCAGTCCTCTCAGGTGTTAGGATCGTAAATTGGTGGTAAGACCCTAGGTTTGGTCATGTACCTATATTGCTTTTATAATTAAAATAATCTCTTTTGGGGGCATATCCTAGGAAAGAAATTACAGTGTGTACTTGAACCACACCATGTTATTGAAAGCAATACTCTTACACTGTGGGATCCCGGAAGATAAACTCAGCCAGGTCTACATTATTCTGTATGATGCCGTGGTAAGCATTTAATTACTTTGACTTAATATTGAAGGATAAGAATAGTTCATGGACATTTTCTTACTGATGTAACCATAGCACTGACTTGGGAGTTTATCTCCTTTCCTCATTGTTATAAGGTAAAAGAACCAATTCTCTGATTATATCAACAGTTAACAAGTTGAGCTTTTATTCTGGACTAAGCCTTGTACTAGTGGTAACCTCCAGGGTGCTTTTTTAAGGGTAACTTCTGATTTTAAAAGATCAAATTGTCTTATTTCATTTGCAAGGTAATAAAGTTCTTCACTAACCTACTTCTGGAGGCAAAAAAAATCAGTCCTGATACTTGCCAATAATGGCCTTTATTGAGGACCTACCCATGTGGCGAGCATTATTCTAATCTCCTTACATGGATTAACTCACTCCATCCTCACAAGTGCTGTTACTATACTTATTTTACAGCGGCCAAGAGAAGGGAGTGTCAATATTGAGAATAAAAGGCTATGTCCTGCCCTCGTTCTTTCAACCTACCTGTGCTTATCAGTCAAGTCATTTGCAGATTTGGATCAGCTGAATTGGGGGAGAGTGGTTTAAATCTGCTGGAGCCTCATTTACCGCCTCCTTCCTGTGGGACTGGGGCAGTGGCACCTCCAGTTCCTCTTCCTAATTAGCCACATCGTAGTATCAACTACTCTATAGTATGTGCAGAGCCTGGAGGGAAAACATTGAAACTTTTAAATAGTGTGATATTCGGAGGCTGGGATGGAAGTGAATGCTTGCTTATCTTCTATAACTTTTTTTCATATTAAACATTGTTTTTATAATAAATAAGAGGCATCGAGGAGATTCAGTCACTAACAGTACCGGTCTGTAGTTAAGGCAGAACAAGCAGTGGTTGTGTTTTATACACCAAAAGGCTTAACTAGCTTTCCTTGCATCTGGCAAGTATACCTCGAGGCCCCTGACATTACTGTTTGTTTCCAGTGGTTCTCTCCTCCCCCAAAAGTGCTGCTGCTGTTCAGCAGTGACAGATACTGTATGATGTCAGTCAGACACTGGCAGAAGCCCCAGGGGTCTTGCAGAGGGGCCTCAGGTCAGCCTAACTGCCAGCGTGGTATGAAATGCTGAGCCTGTCAGTACGTGGTTTTTATTAGGGGAGCACATACCAGGTGACTCCCTCCCAACCCAAACAGAAACACCCTTATTAAGCCTATCCAACTCTTGAGTTGCCTTTTTTAATTCTTTCATGTCAGGGTTTTTCAAATTTTAAAACAATGTTAGTTATAGTTTTATGTGAAATGGGGGGGAAAATTTGTAAATCACAGAATTAATACATCCTTCATGATTAGGAGCAGTTTGTCCAAAATGAAGACTGTACTTATCAGAATTATCCTAGAAATTGTATCTTGTTTAGGGCCATTTGGTCACTCTCATTGTTACCTTTTTCTTCTACATTAGACAGAAAAGCTGACGAGGAGAGAAGTGGAAGCTAAATTTTGCAATCTGTCTTTGTCTCCTAATAGTGTAAGTACCTTCTAATGGTGTTATTACAGCTCTTTCTGTGAATTTGTGATACCAGAAAATGTCACCAAATTCTTGTTGCAGTGAGGCAGCAGCACTTCTGCACCTCACAGACAGTTTTTCCCTTGAGTGTTAACAGGTACCATGGCAACATGGGATTAAGGGAAGAGGGAAACCAGTGCTGTGGTCAAAGAAAGCCTCTCCATGCTGTGGCTTAATGTGCTGTAATCATCCTGTTCTTTCTCCATCACTAGACCAGAACTACTCTTTCACTCCCTGTAAAGGCCGTGCCTGGTAGCACCTCCTGCTGAGCAGACCTCGTACTAGCTATCCTATTCTGAAATAGATTCTGTGGGACTAGAATGAGGCACAGAGCTCTGCGGATTCATGGATATCCACCCATCCCGCACCCCACCCCACCTGGGTCTTCTCACACCTCAGAACTGAATTGAAGCTCTTGCTTCCCTGGCACATTTCCTGCTCCTAAAATCTTGCATTTGATCTCATTGGCCATGATGAACACCTCATGGGATAACCTGGTTTGTATTCTTTCTACAGGCATCAGATGGGACCCAGATCTTTGGCGTAGTAACCCACACTTAACTGAGCTGCTGAAAAGCAGAACACAACAGGGACTTCTTCCATTTTCCTGAATATTTATATAAGAAGGGAGACTTTTTAAAAAACTTTCCAGAACTCTTGTAGCCCTTGGATGGACATCATCCTGTGATCAGCAGAATTCACATATGGGATGGATTAAAATGTGATTGTGCACAGGTCAAGCAGAGTCGCTCAGTCTTTTGGACACTTAGTGTGGCAGGCAGGGTGCTAGGGATGGAAAGGAGTGGGTTGAAGAGTCTACAGACCACTTTCAATTCTTAATTAGTATTGGCCTTTAAAAAGACATGAGGGGTTACATGCGGCATGTATCTACCCTCAGCTCTTTAAAACAGCTTTCACAGGGCACACGTAGACTACAATGTAAAGAAACCACTCCTACAGTTTGCAGGCAGGGAAAGTAAAGCAGATATGTAGCACTGGGAGCTCTAGAAATTCAGCCAGGTTAAATTTTAAATGTTAAATATTGGAGGAGATATTGATATGCAAAGAGATCCAATGGCATAATATTCTAATACAAAAAACGGTATTTACATAATACCATAGACGTGCACAGCTCATACCTGTGTGCACAAATAGCCCTGAGTATAAGTAACACAAAGAATTTGTTCAGGCCCAGCCAGGTGTGGCTCAGTGGTTGAGCATCGACCTAGGATCCAGGCGATCAGGGTTCGATTC
The DNA here is from genome assembly GCF_964146895.1 of Miniopterus schreibersii. NCBI lineage: Eukaryota > Metazoa > Chordata > Mammalia > Chiroptera > Miniopteridae > Miniopterus > Miniopterus schreibersii. The sequence goes on from NC_138101.1 coordinate 142,486,955, forward strand.
CCGGTTGGGGCACATGCCCGGGTTGTGGGCTCGATCAATGACTCTCTCATCATTGATGTTTCTATCTCTCTCTCTCCCTTTCCTTTCCTCTCTCTGAAATCAGTAAAGATATATTAAAAAAAAAAAAAGAATTTGTTCAGGCCCGATTCAGTAATTCCCTACCTGACGGTTCAAGCCCAAAAGGTTCTTGGGTCTGATGTCACATTTCAAAACTATTTCACACTTGCACATGAAAGCTAAGCATTGGTTGCTTAAAGTATTGGCTTTTTTTTTGCTAAATCTCTACCCACTGGTCATTTGATGATGATAAGCGTTAATTCAGAGTTATGTGTTTGGTTAGTTTAAAATGGAACAATTAGTATCTAATAAACATAATTAGTACTCTCATTTAAAAATGGAACTCTAAGTATGTTAAAAAGGGGAGTAGGAATTCTACAAAATAGTTTCAAATACCTGGCCCAGTCTTCTTATTTTACAAATGAGGTGCCAAGGCCCAAAGAGATACTATGAGTTGTCCATAGTGCCGAGGAGTTTGTCAAGGACCCAAACCTGGGGATGTTGATGCTATTGGTATTTTATTAATATGGAAATTTAATGTTAAAATTTATTGAGAAGAAATGTTTATTAAAAAGAAAAAATTTAAATGAATTTTTATTTAAATTAAATTTAAATTTAAAATATTTTAAAATTAAAATATTTTATCTTTAGTAAAGGAATTGTAGGAGTTTTTAACACTTTGGATATTTTAAGAAATATAAATAACTTATTATTATATTAAACTATATTAAGCTGACTGTTCATTCAACTCTTAGTTTCCAGGTGCCAGTTTAGAGGTGAACCAGGTTCTGCTCGCCTAAAGCCTTAAAATAGCTATAGTTTTGTTTCTTAATGGTTTCCACTTTCGGTCCGAGAGTTTTCCCTGGTCCTATGATCCTGTCCTTTCCTCTTCACCTGCTCTGTGCCAGCGCCGGTGCCTGGCCCACAGAGGGGTCCGCATGGCCCTGCCCTGTCCCGGGAGAGACGGGGTGTACCGCTGGCAAGAGCTAGGGGCTGGTGTCGGGGTCTGAGCTGGAGGGGAGGAAAGATAGGGGGCTGCCTGCAGGAGATGACAGCCGGGCTGCATCCCCCCTACAAATAGTAATCCCTGCAGCAGAGGGAGGAGGGGGATTTCTGGCTGATCGGCTGTGGTACCAGATAGAAGGAGTCGGACTTTGCCTCCCTTCCCCCCCCCTCCCCCGTGTGTGCCTGTAGTATGGGAATTCGTGAGAGCGAGGACAGAAAGGGGAGCAACACTGGCTCGAAAATAGATGATGGAGGCTCTGCTAGAGCCAAGGTCTGCTCGGCTGGGGTCAGCGTTAACTGAGCAAGTGTGTGACTAAGAATGAACTGGGAGGAGGCGCCAGAAGCACTTCTGGGAGGTGCCTTAGAGCTGTTGGGAAAGGATCATCCTCATCGGGGATTATGGTGAAGGCTAAAATAACCTTCAGCTACAAAATCCTCCCCTTGGAGCTGCCGGGCTCTGACGGCTTCCCCTGGGTGTAGGACACGCTGTGCAGAGGGTCTTCCCTGCCGCCGACTGCGCGCTGACTGTGCCTCTTTGCTTTCTAGCTGTGTCGACTCTACAAATTTATTGAGCAGAAGGGAGATTTGCAAGATTTAACACCAACAATAAATTCATTAATAAAACAAAAAACGGGTGTTGCCCAGCTGGTGAAGTATGGCTTAAAAGATCTAGAGGAGGTTGTTGGACTGTTGAAGAAACTTGGCATAAAGTTACAGGTTTGGCAATTGTTTGATTCTGGTGGTACAGATCTGTAGCATTAATAACAGCACAAAAGGGAAATGGGGTTTGTTGTATTCATGCTAATAAGTGTTTTCTTGTTCCAGAAGAGCTCTGCTTTCTACATTTTGGAACATTTGATACTTAGTAATAATTTTGGCTTAAATCAGAATTCGCTGTGCAAGCATCACGATTCCTTTTGTGCAGCAATTCTTATGTCATTTAGCCTCAGAGAACACAGCTGTTTCTCTTGCTTGGCGGGCTATAGCGAAACAGACTTCGTGCCAGATCTTACTGAATGCTAAATAGATTGTTCTGATGCTATTGATGGAAAACAGTGCCTTTGATCTGTTCGTGTGGCATTTTACTTGACAGGTCTTGATCAATTTGGGCTTGGTTTACAAAGTGCAGCAGCACAGCGGGATCATCTTCCAGTTTGTGGCGTTCATCAGGCGGAGGCAGAGGGCTATCTCTGAAATCCTTGCAGCCGGGGGCAGATACGACCTGCTGGTGAGGCTGGCCCTGGATTCATTGATCTGTTCTAGCTTAATTTCATTTTTCCCCTCAATTTGTTATTTTGAAGTCTTTCAAACCTACAGGAAAATGAAACCAGTGGTATAATCGAACACCTGTATATCTTTTATCTAGGAATAGAAATGTCTTGTGAACCACACTTGTAATGTTTTTAAACTTTTATTTTAAAATAATTTTAGATTTACAGGAAGTTACAAAGATAGTACAGACAGGTCTGTGTACCTTTTACCCAGTTTCTTCGGATGGTTAAACCTGGCATAACTCTAATATCAGCACCAGGAAATGGGCATTGGCTTACTGTATGCATATAATTCTATGCCATTTTATCCAAGTGTAGATTCCCGTAACCACCAATGAAGTGTGGAAACCTTGGCTGCCTTTATGTCCCTTTATCCCACCCCCCATTTATAATGTAATTGTTTTAAATACTTCCTCTGTATACATTGGGATCTACATCAGACAATGTTATACTTGTTACTTTGACAGTCAAACTCTGAGAAACTCAAGAGAAGAAGAAAGTCTGTTGTATTTCCCCAACATTTCTGGTTTCTGATTAGAAATCTGCTGTTATTTGAATTTTTCTCTATAGGAAAAGTGAGTCTCACTTGATAGTTTTAGTTTTAAAGAGTTTTTTTTCTTTGTCTTTATTTTGAAGTTTAGTTGTGATATGTCTTGACTGGAACAGGGCAGTTAATTGTCTGAAAGTTTCCTGTCCTGCTGGGTTGCCCTCTTTTTGGTCTTTTAGCTAGAAAAAGCAGGTTTTCATCAGGCTTTTTTGTTGGTTCCCCTTGGCATGTCTGGGTTGCCAGTTTCTCCAGCACCCAATCCAGGATATATGAGGCAAAGACCAAACCTAGGAAGTAGCTATGTGTCCTGTGGGTTCCTGGCCAGTCTGCCGCCTTCTCTCCATTTCAGAATCTTCTTACGTTTGTTTTATATGTAGTGTCCAGGATTTTTAGGTGTACTTAGCAGGAGGAATAGGAAGAAGTATACTTACCCATCTTGGGTCCAGAACCTATATGTTACATTTTAAATTACCTAGTATTATAAAATAAGAAACAGGTGGAATTAACTTTAATAATATAGTTTGTTTAATACAATATATCCAAAATATTATTTCAACACATAACCAAAATATTTGAAATTTTTAAAATTGAGCAATTATACCTTCTTTTTTTATTCTGAATCTTTACAACCAGTGTGTATTTTACATACAGCATATGTCAGTTCAGATTAGCTGTATTTAAAATGCTCAAGCCGCGTGTGGCTAGTGGCTGCCATATTGAACAGTGTGGTTCTAGATATAACATTTTCCTGAATTGCAGTTTCTTCTCTTTCATAACCAGAGCTGTGTGTCTTTCTCTGCAGATTCCCCAGTTTAGAGGACCACAGGCTCTGGGGCCAGTTCCCACTGCCATTGGGGTCAGCATAGCTATAGACAAGATATCTGCTGCTGTCCTCAACATGGAAGAACCTGTAAGTTCTGACTTTGCTTTCCAGTGCGCTTTGAGCTGTCTTTTATTTTGTAGTCATTTACATGGAGCCCCAGATGCAGCAGTGATAGACTAGGGTTAGGGAGACTATCTTTGCCATGATAGACAAGCCTAAAACTTGGTGTGAGTCCTTGCATTTCAGTCCTTAGTCTCTAGCCAGGGGACCTCAGACAATCCATCCTTCCTTTTCTAGCCTCACTCTTATCTGCAATGAGCTATGTAGGTGTGAGGTATTACAGTTGTTTAACAGGCTTATATCAAAGCCCCTTGTTCAGAAATCCTGCTGTACTCTACAGACCTAAAAATGGTTCTTTTTCCTTTGTGTTTCAAGTAAGATTAGTTTTCCAAAAGGAAAAGTATCTTCCTGATTGATGACTTAGGGTAGCTGAAATAATTTCTATCTTAAAAGATGAATATTAAAGTTTTTTATTGTGCTTTTTTTTTTTTTTTACCATATAATTTTGAAATAAAGGCTTCCACACATATGTTGCTGTACAAGATTTCAAAATGCCAGTCTTCACATGGGTGCTGCCTCCTTCCTGGTGCTGGTCCCACCTACATGCCTATAGTCTGGCTCTTCTAAATGTTATCACTCTGTTTCTGATCCAGGTTACAATAAGCTCTTGTGACCTCCTGGTTGTAAGTGTTGGTCAGATGTCCATGTCCAGGGCCATCAACATAACCCAGAAACTCTGGACGGCGGGAATCACAGCAGAAATCATGTATGACTGGTCACAGGTAATGAGACAAACAGCACCAGTGAATGGAGTGCTAATAGTCATGGCTTCCATGGCAAATCATCCTCTACCGATTTGGGTTCTCAGACTCTTATCTCTGTGGTTACAGTTGCTTCCTGCGTTAGTTTCTGATTGCAGCAGTAAAAAATCACCAGGAACTTAGTGGTTAAAAACAACACAAGTTCATTAGCTTACATTTCTGGAATTCAGAAGTGTGAAATCAGTTACTAACTGGGCTCAACTCAAGGTTTCAATAGGGTCATTCCTTCTGGGGGCAGAGTCCATTTCCTTGGCTTTTCCAGCTCCTAAAGGCTGCATACATTCTTTGACTCATGGCCGCATCCTCCATCTTCAGACTTGGCAGTGTACGGCCTCCTTTCCTCTCCAACCTGTGCTCCTGCCCTTACATTTCTAACTCTGACCTCCTGTCTCCTTCTTACAAGGATCCTTGTTATTACACAGAGATCACCCAGATAATCCAGGATAATCTCCCCATCTCAAGATCCTTAACTTTATCACATCTGCAAAGTGCCTTGTACCATAGGAGGTAATATATTCACAGGTTGTGGGGATTAGGACATAGACACCTTTGCAATCCATTATCCAGCCTCCCACACTTCCCAAAGGCATTCTGTGTATAGTGTGTTTGTGGCTTTATATCGTCAGACCTCCCATAGCTGATTGAATACCTGTCTACCCTTTAGAATGTGGGGCCTTTAGATAAGTAACTTCTTACTGCCCCTCGGTGATCATCCAAGCTGTCCACATGTTTACCCACACCCAAGGTGCCCCAGAGCCTGAAGAGATGCCTGGGGAAACAGAACCCCCGCCCTCCCTCCTGCTCCTTTCACATCACCTGCCAAGTTGTTTCTGAAGCTACTGCTGTCCATTTTTGTGTTATATAAAACATCATATCAGAGTAGGCTAAGAGATAATTTTTTAACCATTTGAAAGTGCAGTATCTCTTCCATTTGTTAACTTGTTTCATAAATTGTTAGAGAAGTGCTCTGTGTTGCCGTAAAATATAAGCCCAGTAACGATGACATCAGTCCTGCACAGTGACACCCACCTGTAGGCTTCTCTGCTCTGCTATTCTTTGCTTTATGATTCAGTTCTGCTTTTCACCCTCCACTATTTCTTCTGTTGCCTTTGCTTTCCGCACAGGCTGTGTGTTTGTTGTGTTGTATAATTTCTGGCACCTTCCATCAAAATTTGAAGCTTCTGAAAACCTCTTACTGTGTCCTGACCACACGGATTGCCCATGGCCCCTTAGGACAATAGTGAAAGTAATGAAAGCAAAAGAGGTTGTATTCTGCCTTTGAATTCTGTACACTTCTTGCTTAATATTTATAACCCCTGAAGTCAGCATGTTCACTTTGAGAATACAATTGAACACAGTGTTTTCATTCTTTTTAATTCCTTGAAGCTGCTCCAGGTGCTCTGTGTTATTTCATACACTATTTATTTATTTCAGTCCCAAGAGGAATTACAGGAATATTGCAGACATCATGAAATCACCTATGTTGCCCTCGTCTCAGATAAAGAAGGAAGCCATGTCAAGGTAAAGACTGGAGGAAATCTTTCACAATTCGATAGATTTCCAAAACTGTGTTAACTGTGGAGCACCCAGCTTCCACCTGCATATGGGTGGAAATCCATTACTTTGCTCTCCCTCTGAATTGCTGGGCTTGTTATTGGAGAGAATATGAAATAAGGAAGAGAGGATCTAAACAATTCCTTAGAGCTTAAAAAAATAGAATAACTGGCTACAGTTTTTTCCTGCTTTTTTCCCCTTGTTTTCTTTTTCCATCTAAGAAAATAAGAATAATAATTAGAGCTGATACTGCCAATTGGCATATCCTCTGGCTGCTTACTATGTTGCATTTAACTAAAAATGCTCAGAACTATGAGTTCATAACCTTTATTTATGTTTTTAAAGGAAAAAATCAAAATCAACATTTTTCTTCTTTTTCTCTTATAATATCTTTGGTTTTAATATGAGGGTAATATTGGCTTCATAAAATGAGTTGGACAGTGTTCTCTCCTTTTCTGTTTCCTGGAAAATTTTGTTTAGAATTGGTATTATTTCATCCTCATATATTTGGTGGAGTTTGCCAGTAAAGCCACATGGGCTTAGATATAGAGCTATTCAGGTTGCCTCTTTATTCATGAGTGAGTTTTGATAATTTGTATCTTTCCTAGAATGTTTCCATTTCAGTTAAGTTTTCAAATATTCCCTTGTTCTTTCACTATCTGTGGGATCTGTAGTGATATCCCCCTTTCATTCCTGACATTAGTAGTTTGTCTTCCATCTTTTTTTTCCTGATCAGCCTGACTAGAGGTTTATCACTTTTGTCTTTTCAGAGAACCAGCTTTTGGTGTCTGAGGTTTCTCTAATTTTTGGTTTTTTGCCTTCTATTTTATTGATTTCCATTCTTTATTATTTTCTTTATTCTGCTAATTTTGGATTTAGTTTATTCTTTTTCTAGTTTCTTCAGACAGAACTTTAGATCAGGGTTTGACAGATTACAACCTGCAGGCCAAATCCAGCGCAGAGCCTATTTTTGTATGGCCTGTGAGCTGCAAACTGTTTTTATATTCTTTGTTAAAAAAAAGAAGAAAAGTAAAAGAGTATGTGACAGAGACAGTGTATGGCCTAAAAAGTATAAAATATTACTATCTGGCCCTTTACAGGAAAAAAAATGCTGGCCACCTGGCTTAGATCACAGATTATAGGTTTTCTTCTTTTCTAAGTATGAGCATTTAATGCTATAAATTCACTCCAAGTACTGCATTAGTGGCATACCACATATTTTTTTTTATAGTACTTTTATTTTCATTCAATTCAGAATATTTTCTGATGATTTCTTCTTTTACCTATGGGTTATTAAGAAGTTCGTGTTTTAATTTCCAAATATTGGGGTAGTTCCTAGATATCTTTCTGTAATGATTTCTAGTTTAATTCCTTTGTGGCCATAGAGCATACTGTGTGATTTCAGTCCTTTAAATTTTATTGAGACAGGTTTTAAAGTCCAAAATGTGGACTTGTAAATGTTTCATGTACACTTCAAAAGAATGTTATTCTACATTATTAGGAGGAGTGTTTCATAAACATTAATATGCTCATGTTAGCTGATACCATTGCTTAAATCTTCTATATCTTTACTTTTTTGTCTATTCTATCAATTTCTGAGAAGCTATAATTGTAGATTTATCTATTTCCCCTTTTAATTCTATTACTTTTGCATCATATATTTTGAAAATCTGTTATTTGGTGAATACACATTTAGGATTTTATACTTTCTAGATGAATTGACCTCCTTTTCATTATGAAATGTTCTTTATCCGTGGTAATATTTCTTGTTCTGAAGTCTTTTGGTTAGTGTTTGCATGGCTTTTCTTTTTCCATCCTAACTCTATCTTTATATTTAAAGTGGGTCCTTCAGAGATAGTCACTATTTGAGTTTTGCTTTTTTATCCAGCCTTTTCAAAAACTGGAGTGGTTAGACCATTTATATGTAAGGCAATTATTAAAATGGTTGAGTTTAAATCTACCATTTTACTATCTGTTCTTTTTCCCTTTTTTTTCTGTTTTCATGTTTTCTTTTAAATTATTTTTTATTATTCCATTTTATCTCTACTGTTGATTTTACTGACTATAACTCTTTGTTTTTGGTGGGATTTTTTTTTTTAGTGACTTCTCTAGGGTTTATAGTATACATCTCTAACTTATCACATTGTACTTTAAAAGAATATGTACCTTCACATATATTGCAACAAAATAATATTACAACAGAATACTTCCATTTCCTCTCTCTCTCATTTTTTGTGCTATTGTTGTCAAATGTTTTTTGCTATCTATGTTATAAATCCCATAGTACATTGTTAATATCTTAGTTTTAATTAGTCAGTTATCTTTTAAAGTAATTTTTAAATAAGGGGGAAATGTCCTTTATATTTACCCACATGTTTACCATTTCTGGAACTGTTTATTCCTTTGTGTTGAGCCAAGTGTCATTCTGATTTAATTTTTCTTCTTCCTAAAGAACTTCCTTTAATATTTCTGTTAGTGTAGGTCTGCTGGTGATAATTCTCTCAGCTGTTACTGGTCTGAAAAAGTCTTCATGTCACATTTCTTTCTTCTTTTTTTTTTTATCCTCACTGCAGGACATGTTTTTAGAGAGAGAGGAAGGGGGGAGGAGAGAGAGAAACACTAGTGTGAGAAAGAAACATCAGTCCGTTGCCTCCCATTCTCACTGATCACGTATGTGCCCTGACTGCGAATCGAACCCACAACCATTTGGTGTATGGGACTATGCTCCAGCCTACTGAGCCACCGGGCCAGGGCTCACTTTCTTAAAGTTATTTTTGCTAGGTATAGAATTCAAGAATTAAATTTTTCTTTTCCCACTTTGAAGATGTGTTTTATTATCTCCTAACCTGATTTAAAGTGTTTGCTTTAATTCTCTGAATATAATGTATTGTTTTTTCCTGGCAGCTTTTAAGACTTTTTCGCCATTGGTTTTCTGCGATTTGAATATTATGTGCATCAGCGTGGTATTCTTTGTTTCATGGGGCTTCTTTGACCTGTAGATGTATATAGTATTTATCAAATTTGGAAAATTTTTAGACATTATTTCTTCACATTTTTTTTACCCTTTCCCCTTTTTCTGTCTGAGACTCTGATTATAGTATATTAATCATTTGATATTGCCCATAGCCCATCGAGACTCTCTTTTTGTTTTACTGGGTTTTTATCCCCTCTCTGCTTTATTTTGAATCAGTCCCTGATATTTTCTTTAATCTCTAATCTGCTGTTAATCCCATACATTTGTTATTTTAGATATTGTATTTGTTTTCATCTGTACAAGTTACATTTGTGTCCTTTTTTATGTCTTCCATTTTTCTCATTGTTGTTCTTATTTGCTTTACATTTTTTATAAGATTTAAAATAGGTGTTTTAAGGTACTTGTCTACTAATTCCATCATCTCTGTCATTTCTGGGTCTATTTCTATGTATTAATATTTCACCTGGTTATGAGTCATGTTTTTTACCACTTTGCATTCCTAATTTTTTATTGGTTGTTGGACATTATGAATTTTACATTTTTGGTGCTGTGTTTTTCTAGGTTCCTATAAGCACTGTTGACCTTTGTTCTGGGATGTAGTTAGGATGCTTGGATTCTGTTTGATCCTTTCCAGGCTTGATTTTAAGCTTTGTTAGCGCAGGTTCAGGGCAGCCTTTAGTCTTGCCCCAATTTAGTCCCTAGCAAGGCCCTTTGGAGGATTCTGCCTTGTGCCCTATGTATTATGAGATCTCTCTACTCTGGTAAGAACGAGAACTATTTCCATTCCTGTGAGTTCCAGAAATTATTACGCCTGCTTATTACTGGTGGGTGTTACCTCAGCCTTGGATGGTTTCCTGTCACCCATGCCAGGTCAGTTCTCTGGCAAAGATGTGAATAGACTCCTCTGCAGAGCTTCAGAAATCTTTCCTTTTCTATGAGTGTGTAGCTCTCTCCGCTTTGGTCTTCTGCCCCACAATTTCTAGCCAACTTGGCCTGCCTAAACTTCAGGCCGTCCCTCCAACTCAGCAAGACTCCTGGTCTCTGTTTAGGTACCCCTCCCCAGCACTGCAGTCTGCAGACTTCCTCAACACAATAACCTGGGGCACTTGTAGGAGAATAGTCCTCCATTGCTTATTGCCCAATGTCTGAAAACTATTGTTTATGTTTTATCTGGTTTTCGAGTTTAAAGCAGAAGGGAAATTCTTGTAGTAGTTAATCCTTCATGGACAGATTTGGAAGTTCCCACTACCGGTCTGCTTATTACTCACAAAATTATAAATAGCCCTAAGTTCCACTGATCAGGCCTCTTCCAGAGCAGTGATTGCTCCTGCAGTATTACCAAGAGATGACTGACTAGCTTCTGCTGGATAATTCCAGTGTCATATGCACTGCTATGACATTTTAGAAACTTGAATCAGAATCTGCCTCCCAAAATTTACACTCACTGGTTTTAGTTCTACCCTCTGGAATAATCAAGGTAACACATCTAATTTTCCTCCTTCTTTCAACTACCTTCAAGTAAATTTTAGGAGACAGCTGCCATGCCACTTTAACTGTCTTCTTTTCTGGTGTAAACATTGCAGTTACTTAAGCCATTCATCATAACATGGTTTCCAGATCCTTGACCCTCTTAACCTCCTCTAGACACACTTAACTTTGTCAGTGTCTGTCTTTAAATGTGATACTAAAATTCTACAGAGTGCTCTAAGCATGTTCAGAATAAATGGGAAAGATCTCTGACCTCCCTCAATCCAGATACCATAGTTCTCCTAATACAGCCTATAAGTGAACCCTTAGTAACCACGTGGTTCCTTTGAATTTGTCATCAACTAAAACCCTGTAGGCTTTTCACAGTTATTACCATGTCTGGCTGGCCTTCTACAATGAGGCCTTTAATTTCAGGACTTCATATTTATCTGCATTCAATGTGATCTTCTTCATTTCAACATCATTCCAGCATTTCCAGCTCTTTTTAGTCTTGATTCTGCCTCTGTTAGTCATGTGTCGATAGCATCATCTTCATATTTGAAGGGCAAGGCATCACTTTATTCATCCATTCAGCAAATGCATTGTAAGCATTCAGTGTGGGAGGGATTAAATTGAGGTCCATGGAGGATACAGGGACATTTAAGCCACATGCCCTGCTGTCAAGGATCCTGTAATCTGGTAGAGAACATAAGACATTTGTGCATGATTATGACCTAGAAAATGCTAAGTGCCATGAAAGTCTTACACAGAAAGTTCTCTGAGGGTTCACCAGCGTAGCAGATTATTTCAGAGGTAGCAAGGATGTCTTCAGGGTGGAGGTGGGATTTATGCTGGATCCTCCTGGATGGGCAGGATGTAGGTATGTGCTGAAAGGGACTTTTAAGCAGAAGGAATAGCAAAGGTAATGATAGTTCTTTCTGAGAGTGTCTGAAAGATAGAGGCAGGCCAGCCGAGAACTATTCTGGTATTACACTCAGTAATCTGTTTTGGGCAAAACAGAAGGATTGTAAAGAAGGGGACTTCAGCAGGAGAGAATGGTTCTAGCCAGATCATGAAGAGCCAAAATTCCCAACCAAGAAATCTGGACTTCAGTGAGCTACTAGTGGGGAGCCAGTGTATGTTTTAAACAGAAGGGGACATCATAATTGTATAGGAGAGCACGGCCGGGCGTGGCTCAGCTGTTGAGCGTTCACCTAGGATCCAGGCGATCGGGGTTCAATTTCCGGTCAGGGCACATGCCCGGGTTGCGGGCTCGATCCCTAGTCGGGGGGGTGCAGGAGGCAGCCGATCAGTGACTCTCTCATCATTGATGTTTCTCTCTCTCTCCTTTCCTCTCTCTGAAATCAATAAAGATATATTAAACAAACAAAAAAAAGAATTGTATAGGAGAAAACTTAACCTGCAGGGATGTGTAGTATGGAATGGAGGGAAAATTGAAGACAGGAATAGTGGTGGGAAGGATATCGGGCTGTCCCAAGCGAAGGCTGAGTGCTGGCCATGGTAGTCAAGATGAAATGGCAGGTACCATAAAAGTAGGACGACAGGAGTTGGGTTTGGAAAGGAGAGGGAGGAGCTGTAGAAACCGTGGTAACTGACCAGAGGATATCTAAGGGGAAGAATATGTGAAAGAAGGAAATGAAATTGGAGCTGGTTTGTCTTGGCCATTTTTAATTCTGTCATCTATGATAAGCTATTCTAGCCTAGACTTGGGATTCTCAACAGCCACACTTTGACATCGTGGGCCAGAAAATTCTTTGTGGGCGCTGCTGTCTCGTGCATTGTAGGGTGTTTAGCGGCATGCCCAGCCTCTGCTCGCTAGATGCCCCTACAGTTGTCACAACCAAAAATGTCTCTGAACATGACCAAATGTCCTGTGGGGAGCAAAATCACCCCTGGTTAAGAACCACCAACCTAAACTGTTGTCTTGTCTTACTGTAGTATTCAGATTTAGCCTGTTGGATTCTGAAATGATGGATCTGTTTCATTCTTTTTAAGGTTAAGTCTTTTGAGAAGGAGAGGCAGACAGAGAAGCGTGTGCTGGAGTCTGACCTTGTGGACCACGTTGTGCAGAAACTGAGGACTAAAGTCAGTGATGAAAGGACTATCAGGTAACCTTAATAAACAACAGCCCAGAAAATCAGCTGGGACTACCTATATAGAACACAGGCACGTTTACTGTAGAAGTCAGTTTGACCCTTTTTGGAAATAAAGATAGATCTGTATAACTTTCAGTGAACCTTTCTGTTGCTTCTGAATAACTCAGCAGTTTAATTATATGACTAGTCATATCCTGCTTTCAACATTTGTTCCCAAACATATCAAAGAATATTTTATCATTTTGAAAGGCCTAAGCTGCCAAACTCTGTCTGCCATTATCTTATTTGGTCTTTTAATCAGTGAATTTCCATAGTGTCTTGTCAATGTATTTGAAAGGTCTAATATGTTCTGGGAAGAGATCTCATATACTCATGATGGGAATGTAAATTGGTTCAACTGTTTGGATAGGAAGTTAATAAAGTAAGTTTTAAAAGCCTTAGAACTAAAACTAAAAAAATAAAAATAAAATGATTTTGCAATTCCACTTTCAGGAATTTATAGTGAAAATTATTCCATAGGGATGGATACACAGATGTCTAGCAAGGCATTGTTTATATTAGCAGTTCTCAAACTTTTTGGTCTCAGAACCCCTTAATACCCTTAAAAATTGAGGACCTTGAAGAGCTTTGTTTATGTGGGTTAGATCTAGCAATAATTTGTGTTAGAAATTAAAATGTAAACATTCTTTAAATACTTATTCTTAAATAACAGTAATAAATTCATTACATGCTAACCCAAATAACATATTTTTAATGGAAAGTAATTGTATTATCCAAAACAAAATAAATTTAGTAAGAAGAGTGGCATTGTTTCACATTTTTGCAAATATTGTTAATGCATTGTTTTAGATCTTTTTAATCTCTTTAATGCCTTAATAGAAGAACCTAGGTTGTCATACCTGCTTCTGTATTTAATGTGTTGTGATGCAGCACATTATGTAGTCTCTGGAAAATTCCATTACACGTTCACAAGAGGATGAAAATAAAAAGTATAATTGGTATTTTAGGATCATTGTGAAAGTTTTCACCATGTAGACCCCTGTGAAAGGATTTCAGGGACCTCCAGGGATCCCTGGACCCCACTTTGAGAATCTCTATTATAATATTCATTGGTAGATGATTGTTTGGATTATGCTGTGAAATACTGTGCAGTCTTTAAAAATGATGATTCTGCCTGGCCGGGCATGGCTCAGTGGTTGAGCATCGACCTAGCATCCAGGCGATCGGGGTTCGATTCCTGGTCAGGGCACATGCCTGGGTTGCGGGCTCGATCCCCAGTCGGGGGCGTGCAGAAGGCAGCCGATCAATGACTCTCATCATTGATGTTTCAACTCTCTCTCCTCCTTTCCTCTCTCTGAAATCAATAAAGATATATTTGAGGGGGGAAATTTTTTAAAAAAAAGATGATTCTAATAAAGCCCAGTTTATTGACATGGAAGTATGTCCACAGATAGGATGTACAGTATGATCCCATTTTTGTTTCAACCAAAATACATAGCCCATACATATAAAAATGTCTGGAATGATGTACCACATTTTTAACTTGTAGTTATTTCTAGTTATTGGGATTACAAGGGATCTTAATTTTCTTTAAACTGTTCTACATATCTGTTACTCTTATAAATATATTCATAATCAGAAAATATAATACTCTACCTTTTTTGGCTTACCTCAGTGTTCTCAATCAGCCTCAGTTTTGCCCTCCAGGGTACACGATGGCAATATCTGCAGACGTTTTTGTTTGTTACAACTAAGGGTGTTATTGGTATCTAGTAGACACCAGGGATGCTGCTAAACATTCCACAGTGCACAGGACTGACCACCCACCCCCAACAAAGAATTATCTGGCCCAAAATGTCAATAGTGCCAAGAGTGAGAAATCCTGGCTTATATGAAATAAACGTTTTTGCTGTCTTCTCCATCCCTGGCTCCGCCCCCTCCCATGTGCACCCAGCTTGCATAAATTCATCATCAGGCTTTTCCCAAGGGAATTTTTTTTTTTAAGTCACCAGGTAGTATGGTTGCAGATCCAAATCAAAGTTTAGAAAACAAAAAAGTCAACTAATTAATAGAGAGTACGTGAACATTATGAAGACACTTAATAGGCCAGATGGGATTTAGTTTTAGCAGGAAAGGTTTAAAATCTTCTCTCTCATATGATTATTTCCCTGTTTTCCCAAGATAGAGTGCTATTGTGTCTCTCAAAGACTATAAATTAATTCACAGTCTTTGAAAGAATATCCATTCGCAGCTTTTTAAAGAATCTCCTTACTTACTAAACGTTCTCCTGTGGGTGACTGCCAAGGTTGCTGCCATAATGAAGGTGGGGCCTGCCCTTGCTAATGTTTCCTTGTATTGTGAGGGGAACAGAAAGAAAACCCATTACATTTCATTGAAATTAGCTTCTTATATTGAGCCAGGATTTCAAACGCAGCTGAATAAATCATAATGTTGGCTTTAGACATTTGTTAATTTGAAATGACATCCTTTATCATTTTTACCTGCTCTTGACTAAAAGCATAATTAAGTGCAAATTAGTTGTTTTTGTTTTTCACTAATAACCAGTATTTATGAAATATTTTTATATTTCATAGAAAAACTGATTCACTTTAAGTATAGATCACTTTTAGTAATCTGTGTTGCTTTTGGCTTATTGACTGTTTTCTAATTGTTTTTGTTTTGATTGTTTTTAGAGAAGCTTCCGATAATCTTGCAGTACAAAACCTGAAGGGGTCGTTTTCTAATGCTTCAGGTATAATCACTAATTATAATCTAAACATAATGATGCTTTTATGTGTGTGTTTGCTGTAAGCACTTATGACTGTGGCTAACTCCTTGTTGCATCAACTATATACTTTTAAAGTAACATATATGTAATTAATTGTACCAAATGGAACTTATCCCTGTTTTGAAACTCACATCTTAGAAAATAAGACGATGACTGGGCATTTGGTGACTTCTGATCCTGCTATTCTTTATCATACTGACTTATTTTTACAAGTGGTTTAATCTTTCTTCAGCTTGGTTTAGGTATAGATTTATTAAATGTGGATAATTTTCCTGGAAATTTTCCCCACAGAGGATTGAAGGAAAGTATTTTGAAATCACTTGGGGAAGACACTATATACATTTTGTTTTCATGAAATCCAAGTGGGAACAGTGGTGATAGAACACCCTGCCTACTGGTCACGGGTATACATGTGTTTGTGTGTCCAAACATTGCTGACCGGTCACAAAATAACTTGTATCTGCACTTACTTTAATTTAAGTAGTTTTCAACACCTTGCTGACCAAAGTAGCCAGCTGCATGGGCGAGTTCTGGCTTGAAATAGTCAGTCTGCAACGTTTAAGCCTTTAGTTTCATCACCTTTATCATACTGAAAAAGAAATGCCCTAATTAAGTCCACAAGAAGACACATTTGGCTTTGAACAGAATTGGGTCTTTTTGGTTCATTTCTGTTAGCATTCACTCTCTCCCACCATCAGATTTTAAGTACTTTGAGAAATTTAAGGAAGTATTAGAGTTTCAGAGACAATGTTTGATTTTTTCATAGGTTCGTGACGCTTTGGTGACTCATATTGCTCCCTCTGCTTTTGTCACTTTCCACACCCACCTGAGGAGAGAAGGCTGTTGGTCTTAAAAGAAGCATCAAGACTTCTGGGTGTTGAGGTTCTGGGTTCTCCCTGGGCAAGTGCAGGCAGTTGCAGAGAGAAAACAAGGCCCAGACATAATCTAGCCCATCGAGTCACCCCAGAGTGGATTCTATTATCTCTGTCCTCTCACTGTGTTACACAACATAGGACCAGATAAGGCCATGAATTCTGCAACTCTCTGTTTCAGGCCTGTTTGAAATCCATGGAACAGCAGTTGTTCCCACTGTGAGTGTGGTAGCCCCGGAGAAGCTGTCAGCCAGCACTAGGCGGCGGTATGAAACTCAGGTACATGGCAGTTTCCAAGGCTTTCTGATGTGAGCTACAAAGGAGGAAGAAAACAGGAAAGGAAAATAAAAATGTTTCCTGAAAAATAGTTTCCTTCCCACTTCCCTAACTTGGTGACTTCTGAACATTTCATCAACACAAAGCATCTCTCTGGTGCCAGGACTTCGTCCCATCTCCCCTCCAAAGAGGTGTCAGTGTGGACTGTGGGCACCTAGAAGCAGCTGTCACAATTATTAGATCTAAGCAAAACTTTCTGATCTGGCTCTGATGGCAGATGGGGTTTGTTTTTGCTTTAAGTAACAAAGCAGAAGAGATCTATTCCCAAGACTTGAGGCAGGCTTCTCATTGCATACATATTTTTGGTGTGTGCTATATGCCTGATTCTGTGCTAAGTGCCATGCAAAATATATAAGACATAGGACATGGCCCCACTCCTCAAAGAGTTTATAATCTTAGAAGCATATGCATTTTATACGTGGAGAATAGGTGAGACTAAGTAACAGAATGCTGAATTAAATATATTTGAGTGTTGGGGTGTACTACAGACATGTGGGAGAGACAGATCAGTGTTTGCTTCACGGCAGTGGGCCCTGAAGGACTGAAATGGGCAGGGGGGAGGTTAGGGTATTCCAAATGGGAGGGGCAGTATGGACAGTGCTAATGAGCCCAGTCAGGACCCCACCGCTTAGGAAGAGGGTGAGTGTTAGCAGTCATTTTTTTAGAAATGTAATTAGATTGAAATACAAAAGATGAGGTTACCTCGTTTTTGTAAGCTCTCCTAGCTGTTTCTCAGGATGTTGGGTGGAATCTCATTTTTCACATCTTTCTACCATATTTCAGTTCCATGTTCTCATTGCTGTCACCTTCCCCTTTTTCCAAATTTAGCTTAATACTGAAATCTCCCTGCTCCCACGTGCTCTGTTTCACCACACTGAACTTTTACTAGGTGTCATTTCAAAATTATAAAAAATCAGCAACTAGGTGGATTATTAAACAAATTATAAAGATAGGCTATAAAATCTCATTTCCTGAGATTATAATAGGATACACATACATCTTTCTGAGGTGGGTTAAGAGCAAGTTTTAGGGTAATATTTGGGATCCCTTTTAGGCTTTGGTTTGTTACCAGTGATTGTTCTGGAATAGGATGTAAAATGGCAAGAAAGATGCCTTGGTTTGACAGGTTCTGAATTCTGACATGTTTTCTTCTTGTTAGGTACAAACCCGACTTCAGACCTCCCTTGCCAACTTACATCAGAAAAGCAGTGAAATTGAAATTTTGGCTGTAAGTTGCTTTCTTTAATCTTCTGAGGATGGCTTCTGTCTGTACTGTCAAAGTAGTTTTCCTCAGAGGTTGGGGCTTTTTTGCTCAGTGTCAGCAGTATTGGGGTACAAGCCTGTTTTCACTGATGTGAACCACATGTAACCTAAATCTGTAAAGAACTGGGGAGAAGACTGAAGGTTTTGTGTTTGTTTCTCCTACTTCCTTCTTCTGAAAGATGGAGGGGAAGTGAAAACAAAAATCATTTTTCTAAGTGTTTCAGGCCTTTGCCTCACTAAGCCTACACTGAGTGCAGGTAGCATTGTCAGTCCTTTGGAGTGTGTGTAGCGCGTGGGAACCAGGAGTATTCATTCGCCAGGGCTGAGATCTATCCATGTGAGGTTCATTAGGTCTGCTCTACAGCACAGTATCGTCCCAGGCTCTGCAGGCCCTACTCAACATGTGGCTCCCTCCAGTGACACCATCGTCACAAGTCAGGATGTGCTGCCGTGGGTTCTCTGACAGGTGACAGACATTTCTCTGTATTGACAGGTGGATCTACCCAAAGAAACAATCTTACAATTTTTATCATTAGAGGTAAGCAAAACGAAGTCTTCTGCATTATAGTTTTTAAAATTCCAAAGCTTTGCCAAAGGAAAACTGAAAATAGCATTATTTTCTTAGTGATACTAGGTATTTTTTTCTGGCAGTGGCAGGAATTTGATAACATTATTCCTTTATGTGACACATATATTACTAAATCAGATTTTAAAGGAATCATACTTGTCTAGTGACTTTTAAATTTCAGAGGTTATATTTAACAAATACCTAGTGCTTTTTTATTGTGTCAGGCTTTGGCAGGCACTGTCCTAAGCATTTTACAAGTATTAAACTCATTTAATCATAACAACCCCAAGAGAGAGGTACCATTATTATACCAATTTTACAGAGAACAGAAGTAGAGAGGTTAAATATCTTACTCAAGGTCACCCAACCAGTAAATAGGAGAACCAGGATTTGAACGTAGGCAAAGTGGTAGAATATATGTTCTTAATCATATATGTGCTCTTTTGCGTCAAACCTTCATTCCAACTAGGAAAGCTCATTTGTAGAACTGGAACTATATGGAAGATCTTTTTGTAAAAATGAAATTAATTTAGGTTTTTTTTTTTTTTTTTACAGGTACATACCCTAATTATCAAATAACCAAATAAGAACTTTATCATAGCTGTAGGTGGTTTTCCAACATGTCATATCAAATACTTTGTCTATCCAGAGTGTTTAGTCACAGATTAAATCAGATGAAAAATTAACTTTGCCCCAGAACATTTCATACTACACTTTGTTATCTTGTAAATAAGCATATACCACTGTACTGACAATGCTTTGCTTTATGATCCATTCAAAGGGATGCACATCAGAGGTGGTGTGCACAAAGTAGGCAGTGGGCAGAAATGACTGGTCTAAAGTCACATCAGCACACTGCAGCTGCAGTATCATTAATCAGGATCTAATAAGGTGGTCTGTTGTAAAGAAAACTGATGCTTCAAATGACGAACCCCAACAGTCTGCCCACCAGTTGTAGTACCTCCCTATGAGATTTCTTCAGTATATTCAAAGGGGGGAATGGCATTGGCCTTTCATAGTGACCCAGAAAAAGCCACTTAATAAACCCTAGTACCTGTTGTTATCAATTTTTTCCTAGTGGGATGCTGATGAACAGGCATTTAACACAACTGTGAAGCAGCTGCTGTCACGCCTGCCAAAGCAAAGATACCTGAAATTAGTCTGTGATGAAATTTATAACATCAAAGTAGAAAAAAAGTAAGTTATCACTTGGGCAGCGCAGATTTCCAAATGGGTTAAAACTCGAGGAGGGGTTTTAAAGTGACATAGTTTATTGTCTTGTTGAGGTTTGATGGCTGATAAGCTGTTGTTAGAACTGCAACTCAAGACTGAATCAGTCACAATCTTGTCAATAATGAAACAGAGGACCCAGGAGTAACTGTCCCAGTTATAACTTTAATCACCCAGGTAACGCCTAGAAATATGTTTACATAATAGAAAACAGCTGTGACTACTTTGCTTTATGTCCTCATGTCAGAAGCCAGCTGATACCTTCCGCTTAAAAGGCAACAGCAAAGCCTATGAAGCGAAAGGTGGTCTCTTTGAGTGGGACCTTGCACTGCAGACCTTTGCCAATCAGTCACAGCTTGTAAAACGTGTGTAATGTTAATCCCTGGCCTTCCATCTTGTTTTTGATTAAACAAAACCCCTACATTTAGGTGCTCTAAAGATAATTATTTATTAACCCTGTTCTTCACCCATTATACTGATCCTGCCTTTTCTCTTCTTTTGCAGGGTGTCCGTGCTATTCCTGTATAGCTACAGAGATGACTACTACAGAATCTTATTTTAATCCTACAGAACAGTCATTACATTGTTCAGATAGGAACTATAAAATGTTGTACGTTCACTGTAATTTTAAATTAACTTTACATTCTAAGAAGCTGTCACACAAAGTTGAACTTTGTGTTTTTCATGTGTAATATATATATATGTGTATATATATATAAATTTATCTTTTGGAATAAATGCTTTCATATATTTGCTGTTTTTTACTCGCAAATCTGTTGACACTAAAGGTTCTGTGGAGCTAGAAGAAAACAGCCTTGTTCTCCCTAGTCCCGATGCCTGAGCACATGAAAATGTCCAAGCTGAAGGGCATAAAGAAATCAAATAGCATTAACTGTCATCTTTATTCTTAATTTGGTAATATGCTTATCCTAAGGAGGTTAAGCAAACTCTCATTTGGCAATGAGAACTCACTCAAATTTGCTAAAGGAACTATAATGATAAAGTTATATAGCCAGTTGGGAAGAGGAGCCTTGAGATAACAAAATTTTCAGGTTTTGATTCCAATAACCTAGAAGATTGGGCTAAAGCCTCTTCATAATCCCATCATTCCAGAATCAGTACTCATTGCCAGAAACTTTTAATACGGGGAGGGAAAAGAGGAGATATCAGTGCTGATAAACTACATTGGTCTTCACAGACGGCTGCAGAGACTTTAAATGGTAATCCAGGAATGTACAACTATGCAACACAGACCAATTAGCCAGATCTCAGATAAACTGGCTTCTTGTAACTACCCTATAACATCACAGCTCTTCCATCCAAAATGACCCTAATCTCACATGAAAACAGTTAATGTAGGGGAACCAGAAACCTAGCTGTGTGGCCAAAAGGAAAAACCAAAGGAAAAATAGCGATTCGGTGGTTGGTTAGTGAGAACAGGGAATCCGGTGCCCCTCACTGTGCTGCTTTGCTCTTCTTACTCTTGCTCTTTTTGTCCCTCTTCTTCAGCCCATCCATGTTAGCTCTCAATAGGTTCGAATAAGCCTAAAAGACACAAAGGCACGACTTAGTGGGAAGAGTTACAAACTGGTGGAGCAGCTGCCCCGTTTCCATAATGGTTTTCGTGTAGCCAAAATCAGAAAGTCTGCCTAATGAAGCATATACCATGGGACACTTCCACTAAAGGAAAATGGTGTAAGAGGAAAACATGCTCACATTTTAGCAGCTTTGCAACACTCGCCCGCAGTGAGTTACACATTTTTTCTCTTTTAAGCAAAAAGGGGCCCAGCCGGCATGGCTCAGTGGTTGAGTGTCAACCCGTGAATCAGGTGGTCAGGGTTTGATTCTCAATCAGGGCACATGCCCCAGTTTCAGGAGCTATTCCCAGTAGCGGGCATACAGCAGGCAGACAATCAATGACTCATCATTGATGCTTCTATCTCTCTCCCCGTCTTTCTCTCTCTGAAATCAATTAAAACATTTTTTAAAAAAACAAAAAGGGATAAACACAGGCAACTTTTTGTTCAACTTTACTATAGGCAGAGCGTATCTGAAGCCTAAGATGGCAAAATCTAGCTTATAAAAACTAAAAAGGAAGACAGTATCAGAGTTGAGAGTAAAATTCACAGCCTGGCAGGTTTTGTTCGTAAACTACTGGTAAAACATAGGAGAGCAGTGAACCTAAATATCAATTTTAACCTAGTGTTCAATATTATGCTGACTCTTGCCCCGAGAAAGGGAACATAGGGAACAGCAGAAACTCACCATCTGAAACTTATTCACTTCTTTGGAGCTCACCTGGAAAAGGAGGGGGAAAAACGGTGACCCCTAGTATCCATGTAGGAATCCCCTGCCTCACCATAGATAACAACCCAAAAGCCTCATGAAGACAACATCCTAATTGTTAAAGTATTTCTTCCCAACCTCAGGGTTCATGATACACTAAAGGCTATTCCTCTATTCCATTTTCCTCTGCCTGGGGTATAAGCAAAGTAGCTCTGGACTTTTTTTTCCCACATGAGACTTGTACAAAGATGGGAAAGAGGCAGAAGCAGGTTCCTAAAGAAGCTATGCTTCTCACCTCTACTGAAATCTCTTACACACATGGCACTGACTTTTTCTCCCTGGGTTCTGAGAGATGTGAAAGGGCTAAGTACTAATTTTTTGTGCAAGATACATTTAAACTATTCCCCATCTTCTTTTAAACCTACCTTCCATTAATGCAGGCCTATTTAAGCAAAGTGCAAGCTACCACAACAAGAAATTCTACCTCTAAAAATTCCTTAGGTTTTCGTATTTCGTGATACCCAACTTTATTTTTATTTTTTTATCCTTACCCGAGGATATTTTTTCCATTGCTTTTCAGAGAGAGTGGAAGAATGAGAGAGAGAAACATCGATGCGAGAGAGACACACTGATTGGTTGCATCCTGCACGCTCCGACTGGGGCCAGGGATGGAGCCTACAACTGAGGTATGTGCCCTTAGCCGGAATTAAACCTGAGACCCTTCAGTCTGAGCGCTGACGCACTAACCTCTGAGCAAAACCGGCTAGGGCCCAACTTTATTTTTAAAACCACATAAGCTTTACTGTAAATGTGCTCTCAAGATAAAGGGAGGCATCAGCTAATTATGATCTCCAATCTCATGAATATCTTATACTGGGAGGGGAGTCTGGTTCAGCCCTAGCAGAATAAAGAAGTACAAGCATACCTCAGAAACACTGAATTTGGTTCCAGACCACCGCAGTAAAGCGAGGATCGCAATAAGGCAGTCACCACCTTTTTGCCGGTGGAGGGTCTTGCCTTCAATTTGGAATAAATGCAACATCTGGCAGCACGACAAAGCAATGCACAATAAAAAGAGGTATGCCTGGCCCTGGCTGATGTGGTTCAATTGGTTGGAGCGTTGTCCCATACACCAAAAGGTGGTGGGTTTGATTTCCAGTCAGGGCACATACTCAGGTTGCAGATTCGATCCCCAGTTGGGATGCATACGGGAAGCAACCAATCGATGTTTCTCCCTTGCATCGATGTTTTTCTCTCCCTAAAAATCAATGGAGCCCGGCCAAGGTGGCTCAGTGGCTGAGCATCGACCTAGGATCCAGGAGATGAAGGTTCAAATCCTGGTCAGGGCACATGCCCGGGCTGCAGCCTCGATCCCCAGTTGGGGGCATGCAGGAGGCAGCCAATCAATGACTCTCATCACTGATGTTCCTCTCTCTGAAATCAATAAAGATATATATTTAAAAAAAAAAAAATCAATGGAAACACGTTCTCAGGTGAGGATTAAAAAAGAAGTAATGCCTGTATTCATTCAGAATCCAGGGAGTCTCTTGCTTTACCACCAGTCAGCCTCCACCTTGAAAGGGAACATTAGAGCTCTAAATTTATACTTTCTCAAGTACCAAGCCTACATATAGCTACCTGCTTACTATGTGAACCACAAAGAAAAGGAATAACCAGCTTAAAAGCATCATCTGGTTACAAGAAATTGTTCATGGAAGGCCCAGCACAGTAAGTTAAGGGCATAAGTAATCATATATTTATGCCAACTGCTCTTACAGTGCTACTACGAGTAAGGACCAATTTGCTAATTTTATTTCCACAAAAATTTCAACAGAATAAGTGTTTGACTTCTACCTTCATTTTAATTTTGTTCTTGAGTTTTCTACTACGGTAATAAAAGAAAGCGCTGATCCCATCCTGGCCGGGTGGCTATCGGTTAGACCATCATCCCATATACCAAAAGGTTGTGGGTTTGATTCCAATCAGCACACATACCTAGGTTTGCAGGTTTGATCCCCCGTGGGGGCACGTACTGGAAGCAACTGATCCATGTTTCTCTCTCACATCAATGTTTCTTTCTCTCCCTTCCTCTCTCAAATCAATAAAAACATCCTCTGGTGAGGATGGGGGGGGGGGGGGAGCCCTGATCCCAAAACAGCTGGGGAGTTACAGAGTAACTTGCCTTTATTTAAAAGAAAAAAGAGAGAATAACCTGGTTCAGATATGCCGCATACTCAGTTAAGTTTAAGTTTTTAACCTCCAAAACTGTAGTGTTACAAACCCAACTCACCACTGTGCTAATCTTCTTTTTCCCATCAGTAGCTCTTAACAGACACTTGTTGTCTGAGGGCTCAAACCCCTCCACTGAACCTTTCCTTGGAATGGGTTTAGTTCGACCATCATCTGCAAGAAAAACACATTCCTGTGAACACGGCCACAGATGTTATTAACAGGTAGTTAAGAAATCAGAAGAGGATACCTAATCCACCCGCACTGCTCTAGTTCTGTTAACCACCTCATCCAACGTTATCGCCAGTTTGGCCAAACTAGGGAAAGTGCTTGCTACTTCCACTAACAGTGGCGGGGTTTGGGATCCTTGACCAGGAGAAGAGCCATGACATGCTGGGCCCCACTGTAACCGGAACCGCACCCGCCACGACCCCTAATATTCTCCGGTCCCTCTGCCCTGAATGTGTCCAGTACGAGGTGGAGGAAAGTAAGGGAAGGCGGGGATGCGCCGCAGACTCGGCTCATGATTCCCAGACACTGGGCACCCAGGCTGGGGCATCGCTCGGCCTCCCAGGTCCCTTCCGGCTCTGCCGTGTCCACAGCTGCTTACACTTCTTCAGGGTGATGAACACACTGCCTGACAACCGGCACTTCTGGAAGAGCCTGGTCAGCTCCGTCAGGAACTGGAACACAACAAACCAGGCCCCGTTAAGCAGCCCCAAGTCCCCGCCGCGTCAGGTCCCAATCCCACCCACCGAAGAAGACAGAGGTCCCGAGCGAAGCCCCGAACGGCCTCCCTGCCTCGGCGGGCCAACTCCGACCCCACCTGCTCACTCTCCAGCAGAACCATCCCAGCTCCGCTGACTCCTCTCGGTCGGCTTACGCCTTAAGCATTCGGAGCCGGAAGTTCCGGCCAGGCTGGGGGAGGACTTCCGCTTTTAGATTGCAACTCTATTCCACCAATCCCTGCCTCCGCTTCCCCGCCCCTCCTGCCCCGCGCCTGCGCTCGGGGCGCCCGGTCCAGTACCGGGGGAGGAAGGAGCCAAACGGTTTGTGGGCCGTCCACGGTTTCACCCGTCAGACGTCCTCTCGTCCTAGTCGGAGGTTTGATAGAAACCTATAGTTGCTACCTAACAATATAATGCCTCGGTTTCCTCATCCGTAAAGTAAGGATAAGAGTAGTGTCCACTTCACTGGCTGTGAAGAGTAAATGAATTTATATTAAATACCTAGAACAGGGCCTGGCACATAGGAAGTACCGGATAAGCGTTAGCTGTTATTATTTTCATTATCATTATCGTCATTTGTATGAATCGCCGTGGCAGCCCTCTGAACTCTCCCTCTTCTCTGACCAGGCTGAGTGGCCTCTAACAAGAGGAACTGGAACCCGGTCTTCGTTTTACCTCTGGATTCAGTCAAGAGACCTGTGTGCCAGGCCCCCCTTTGCCTGCAGCCAACCGGACCCCTCGGCCCCCTGCAGCGCCAGGAGCTCAGTGGTGCGATGGGTTTTTACTGAGAACCCGTGAGCCTGCGCCAGGCGCTGTTGTAGGAGTTGGGGATCCAGCAAATACAAGACAAGCTAAGCTCCTAGTTGCCTGGAACTTGGATGAAAGGAGTAGTGAAGAAATAAACAGTAAAACACGCATAGCTTCCGATAATGATGAGTGCTGTGAAGACAAGCAAACAGGGCGATGCCGATGAGAGTAACAAGGGAACTACTTTAAGTTGGGTCCGGGAAATCTTTCTGAGAACTTTGAGCTGAATGGGGACAGAATGTTTTAGACAACTGGGAATGCAGGAGTGAAGGAGTATGGAGAGCTTGGAGAGGTAGTCATGTGGGGCCTATGCCCATGGTAGTTTGGGATTTTGTTCCAGATACAAAGAGAAGCTTCTTGTTAAGCTTTAAACAGGATAGTGACCATCTAATTTACATTTTTAAAAGACCTCCCTCGCTGTGGTGTGGGAAATGCCCTGTAGAGAGAGACAAGGCAGGAAACAGGGAGACCCTGTAGAGGATTGTATTAGCTTCCTTCACCACAAACTTAGTGGCTTAAAACAACATGAATTTATTCTTTTACAGATCTGGAGGTCAGACATCTAAAATCGATGTGTCTGCAGGGCTGCTGCGTTCCATCTGGAAGCTTCGGGGGGAAATCTGTTTCCTTGCCCTTCTAGAAGTCACCTGTATTCCTTGACTCGTGGCCCCTTCCTCACATCATTACAACCTCTTGGTTCCGTTATCACATCTCCTACTACTGACTGATCCTCCTGCCTCCCTCTTATAATGACCTTATGGTTCCACTGGGCCCACCTGGATAATCCAGAATAACCTCCCTATCTCAAGATCCTTAACCACATCTGCAAAGTCCTTTAAACATGTTAAGATAGCATATTCACAAATTCTGGGTATTGGGACATAGACTAATACCCAGTCTATGGGGGGTGGGCAAGGTAACCACAGAAGTTATTGCAAAAGTCCAGGTGGTCGTACACTTGCAGTCAGATTAGGGTATACAGCAGGTCCTCAAATAATGTCATTTTGTTCAAACATTGTTTCATTATAATGTTGATGACATGCCCTAGGAACTTAACTCATCTTTATGTAAATTAGCCTATGGTAAAATTGTTTTCATTATAGGTCATTTTGCTTAAAGTTGCAGAACCTATAGACAGTGTTAAGTGAAGACACTGTACTTTGAAGGTAGAGTCAACAGGACTCACATTGAATTGGATGTGAGCGTTAAGAGGAAAAGAGAAATCACAGATGTATCATAGGGTTTTTTTTATTTG
This sequence comes from Miniopterus schreibersii, assembly GCF_964146895.1. Taxonomy (NCBI): domain Eukaryota; kingdom Metazoa; phylum Chordata; class Mammalia; order Chiroptera; family Miniopteridae; genus Miniopterus; species Miniopterus schreibersii. The sequence goes on from NC_138101.1 coordinate 142,514,013, forward strand.
AGCAACTGGGTGGATGATGGTGCCATTTGCTAAGATAGGAAAGACTTAGGGAGTAAAAATGTTTGTTTTGCTTTGTTTTGTTTTGTTTTTCACAAGAAATAAAAAAAGACCTTGATATTCCACCCTTTGAGTTACAGCTATTATGACAATTGAAAGGGGGACGAGGGGGGAGTGGCTGAAGAATTAGAAGGAGTTCAATGGCTGCAAGTTTAGTCCACTTGGTTTTTGTACTGGAAAGGCTCGTTGCCAGTTTCGTTGAGAAGATACATTCATATGAGGGCTTCTGTCACCCTGTAGAGACCACCGTTGGTAGAGGGGCACCTGCCTTCAAAGTAACCCTTCTTTTCCTGGCCAACAGCCTGGGGGCGTTAGTGCTACGGGTGGCCAAGCTAGCAGAAAAGCCATTGATGTTGGAGGTTTCCTTGAACCTAGTTAGGCACTGGGCATTGTCACTGCCCTCCTTGGGATTGTAGGCTCAGATTGGTACTGGTACCACTTGCTCACCTCTGGATGGACTCCTCAATGTACTTCAGACCAGCCTCTTCTCCCATGGCCTTGGTGCTGAAGTTGGTGTGGCAGCCCACACTATTCTAGTTCCCAAAATGGGCTTGGGGTCAAAGGTTGCTGTCACTCCAGTCTTCACATCCTCGGTGCTAAATGAAACAGGCCACCTGGAACTGGGTGGGCATGACCTTGGCATTTGTCCTAGGGATTTTGATGCCAACATATGAGCAGGCCTGCCTCCACAATATAGCTGCCGTAGGCTCTGTCTGCTCCCACACCACAATAGTATAGACCTCGGGGCCCAGGGAAGCCACTGGAAAGCCAACCAAAAGGGTGTTCATCTGTGCCCATAAGAGTATATCCCTGCTTCATTGCAAACCAGGAGTGTTTTTTGCTCACCAAGTCCATTGTCTGTTTACAGGTGTGCCTAAAATTGGTCTCTGCAGGCTTTCGGCTGTATTTGATGACTTCACAGAACACCAGCTTGTTGGTGTCCTTGCAGAAAGCTTCCCAAAACATGGCAGCAGGGACAAGATACATGTCACTGTTGGAGCCTTCAGACTAAAATACTAAGGCCATCAAAATTCCACTTGGGCAACTGTTCTGTACACTTGGGCTCACTGTCCAGGGTCCAGATCTCGCATTGAAGTCCTCCTCCTGTACATAGCTTGGACTCTGTCATCCTGAGGCATGGACATGTACACCTCCTTGATGCCTTTGTTCAAATGGGAACTCACCGGGGTGGCCATAGTGGAAGAAGTTCTGGGGAACAGGCAGGTGGCAGGGAAGGCAGGCCGGGAGAGCAAGGTGTGGAGAGGAGGGAGGAGGCTGGGGCGCTACTCAGACTCGGCTCTGCCAGGAAGTAAAAAGTTTTGTAAAAAAGCAAAAAGTTTTTGTTTTGGCCAAGTAATATATGAGATGCCTGTTACACGTCTAAGTGGAACTATTAAGCAGCTGAATATACAATTTTGGAGCTCAGTGGTGAGATAAACATCATAAATAAAAATTGGAGAGTCATCTTCATATGCCACGGGACTAGCACAGACTGGAACAGCCTGGTGAAAACTCCTCTGATGAAGCTGCCCGCACAGAACCACTCTTCGATGACACCACTATGAATAACCTCTAAAGCGCCCTGGGCCTTGGATTCTCTAGTTCAGAAGTCAGAACTCTCTAGTTCAGGACTCCCAGATTGGGAGTCCCAGATTGGCCAACCCTAGGTCATATGCTTGAGTCTAAGTCCTAAGCTCGGGTGAGAAAGTGACCCCTCTGACTTCTGACCCTCTGACCCTTTTATTTTCTTTGCCTTTCACCAAGAACCACACAATGGGGGATTACAAATAGGTTCAGATCCTGGAGAACCAAAAGCCAGCATAGATCTGCTACAAAAGATCATCAGCCTAGGATGAAACGTGGGCAGAGGGTGCTGAACATTTGAAATAAAGCATGAAATTATCCGAAAGTAAACATTTTCGAGATGTGTTATCAGATTGTCAGAGAACATTATGAATTTAAGTGGAACCAGTTGTAATGCTTAGGTGATCTGAGGGTTGGCCTAAATGATGATTTTGCTCTGAGCTTCTATGATTATTGAGTGATATTCTTTGGAACCATGGGGTTGGTGCTGGGGGCACCAGAGTAAAGGAAATGGTCCTACCCTATAAGAGAACAGAGCCTGGAGGCCATGATTCATCTGGAGCTTCATCAGGATTACTCTCAATTGGACACATCTCAGTGCTTCCCATGGTCTCAGTCACACCTCAATTCCATTCCAGAATTAACAGTTATGCTGGCCCCTGGGTGATATCTCAAGGCCGTCTATGACAGAATAAACCACTCTAGTAATAGCAGTATCCAAGTCTGCCAGTTTTAGCATCATCCCTGGCCCAGTACAATTCAACTACTGACAGAGTATTCTTTGGGCTCTAATTTTCTGTGGGAAGTGATTAAGAGCAGCTGTTCTGGCCCTGGCTGGTGTGGCTCAGTGGTTAGAGCATTGGCCCACTCACCAAAGCATCTTGGGTTTGATTCCCAGTCAAGGGCACATGCCTGGGTTGCAGGCTCGATCCCCGGTCCCAGTTGGGTGCATGCAGGAGGCAACCAGTTGATGTGTGTGTGTGTGTGTGTGTGTCTCTTCTTCTCTCTCTCTCTTCCTTTCTCTATCTCTCTCTCCCCTTCCCTCCTTTCCACTCTCTAAAATCAACTAAAAAAAAATTCTCTGGTGAGGATTAACAACAACAAAAAGAGCACTTGTTCTAAAGTCGAATGATCTGGGTTCAGATCCCACCTCTACTACTTATCAGTTATATGACCTCAAGTAACCTCAGAAGGTTTAAATCTCTTTATCAGCAAAATGACAATAATACTTCATAAATGTTATAAAGATTTTATAGAACACTATAATTGAGACTCTTAGGCTTGCTCTGTCTAACATGGCAAGTATGAATACTTAAGTTTATATAATTAAAAGAAAAGAAAAAAATTCAATTCTTTAGTCCCAATAGCCACAATTCAAAGATTCAATAATCACATATCTGGATAGTGCAGAGATAGAGTATGCCCGTCATCACAGAGTCTACTGGACAGTGCTACTGTGGATGGCATAGCATTGGGGCTGGCACATATGAATTCCCAATGAACAGTAATAAATAGAGTTATTATTTATAGACCAGCCACTTTCCATCATTTGGATACCACCTTTTTTATTTTGGCTACTGTATTTTAGTTAACATTTTTCTACAGGTTCACTCATTTTACACTAACCTTTATTTAATATCACCATCATAAATGAAAAAACAGTATCATTTGCTATAAATAAAAGGAATCATAAAAATGAGTACTATGGAACAAAATAATGTGGTTAAATTTATAATTTTAGATTTAAAAACTTAAAAAAATGAATAAAGCAATAATGAAGCAAAACAATTTCTAAAAATAGAGATCCAAAAATAAATTCCCCAATGAGGAAAAAAATGGATTGTTAATGACCAGTCAGGGATAAAGGCAGCTCAGTGAACAATGAAACTGAGAGTCTATCAGTAAGACATGGTTAAATTTTAATGTCAAGCACACAAAACCCCACGTTGCAACTAGGTTGGGGCTTTGGGCCCTTGGAGCGGAGTATGTGAGGCAGGAAGCTGCGTCACAGTCTCCAAGTCGCAGGAGCTAAGTGCCTTCTGGCCCCTTCTCCCTCACTCACCCTAAGAGAACTGGGAAATGAAAATGTGTCCCAAATCCCCTCCCACTTCCTGGGGCCTTCGGCGAGCACCGAGGAAGGCCTAGGAAGCACGGGGAGCAACACCCAGCAACCGGGAGCCCCTCAGCACAGAGCACCTGCATCTGCTTGGCCAGCCTTAGCTGCCCCCCCAAGTGCGGGGCTGCTGCAGGAAGGCCCGGGAGAGAACGCCCGCACTCCCCAGGGGCCTGGGGCCTAAGAGCCTGGAGAAGGGTCCTGCTTGTACCACCTAAGATCATCTCTTCAGAACGCTGTGGTCACAGGCGTCCTTTCCTCAGAGTACAATTGAATTTATTAGGTTTTAATTAGGGCTAGGGTTTGAATTAGGTTCAAAGGTCTTATTTAGGTGGGAGTTGATTAATTTACAGCTGTGGTTACTCTAATGCACTTAAGCTTTGCAGTGTCTGGACTATAGAGTGATGGTTATAAACACAGATGCCGCCTGGCTCCCTGGGTTTGAATCCCAGCTCTACCTCTCCTTGTCTAAGTGACTGGAAGTGAATTACATCACCTCTATTAAAAGGTCACCCTTTTACAAAAGGTGAAATGACCCTCATACACATATTTAAGATCTATTTATTTTATTATTAATGAGGGAACCTGGGAGATGTTACAGCTCATTCAAGGTGAATCGAAAGAACAGACCATTTATAGATCAGGAGTATTGAAATGAATTTGTAAATGGAAGCAAAATTGAATTTCTCACTAGAGAGGAAGGTTGAACAGAATCATTTGCATATTCATAGACTGATCCTTAGCACTGCCATCAGTTCTCTACAATCTATAGGGTTGCAAACTAGCTCAAAGGAAATGAAAAGCTATAATCAGATGGCACAGAAGGGTGTGCTCTAAACAGTGCCTGGTTTTTCATTGGAACACCTGCTAATTTCTTTATTCCAAATTTACTTAGATCCTTCTGTCTTTCAATTCCCTCATGTGTAAAATGGGGACATAATTCAAGTGCCTACCTCACTGTGTCTTGGGGAGGGGTAAGTGAGCTAAAGTGTACATTATTACACCCCAGTCCCTTAGATTGGAGTTGGCTGTTCCCTTTCCTTTTCTTTATTTTTTTAATCCTCACCGGAGGATATTTTTCCACTGCTTTTCAGAGAGAGTGGAAGGGAGAGAGAAAGAGAGAGAGAAACATTGATGTGAGAGACACGTCGATTGACCGCCTCCCGCACACGCCCCGACTGGGGCCGTGGATGGAACCTGCAGCCGAGGTACGTGCCCTTGGCAGGAATCAAACCTGGGACCCTTCAGTCTGCAGGCCGACGCTCTAGCCACTGAGCCAAACTGGCCAGGGCAGCTGTTCCCTTTGGTATTTTTGAAGGTGGATTCGTTCTACAGAAGCAGGTCACGATGACAACAAGCATGGATTAGTGCCCACCTTGCCAGATACTGTGCTGGTTTCCAGTTTCACTCTGAGGGGCACCACGGGTTCTGAACTGCCTCACTGTAGCCCAGTGTGCTGACTTCAGGGTCAGCTCAGAATGAAGGAAGGAGGGAGAGTGTCATGGAAACACAGCAGGGAATGGCATTGGCAGGTCTGGGTTCAGGGTGTCAGGAGTGAGGTCCTAAGGCCTGGAGACCTCCTGACTCTGTGGGAAGGGGTTAGCTCTGGTGGTGGCATCCTAGAGGAGGCCAGAGGGGTGGCCAGAGGGAATTGAGGGTGTGTCCTAGATGTCTGGGTGCCCAGAGTGAGAGAATAACCTCCCTGTAGCCATGGCAACACACTCCTTAAACTGAATCCACCCAGACACTCCAAGATACCAATTCCTTTATTCTTTCTATCAGTCACTTGATTAACAAGTGTTCACCATGTGTCTTCTTGGGAGATACAGGGCTCCAGGGACTTCTGCCACCCCCCACCCCTAGGGATGAACTTCTGGGTTTAGGTCCCAGCTCTAGTGCCCTGGAGAGACAGCATGAGAGCACTGGACAGGGAGTCAGGGAGCCTGGGTTTGCTGCTGGTCCCTGACTTTGTGAGGGACCTTGAGCTAGGTACTTACCTGAACTTTCCTCTGCACAGTACCTGCCCCAAAGGATTGTTTTCAGGTTTCAGTGAGACAATGTATGTAAAGAGCTCATAGTAGGCACAAAATAGATGCATTTCTTTTATGTTTCGCCATTATATTAAGGACTTAGAGTAGATTGCTAAAGTTACTTCCACTTCCAAACTTCTAAGAGCTATCGCTTCTCTGTCCTGGCCCCTTCAGGGGGCCCTAGGGAAGTTTCTGCAGCCCACGAGTGTCAGTGGTTAGCACTGGCCTTCCCTTTGTTCACAGAGAAATAGGGGAAGTAGGCCATCATGCCCTCCCTCAGGCGGGCATCGGAGAGGCGGGAGCACCCGGGAGCCCTGCCTGCAGCGCTCCGCGGGGCCAGCAGGGGACGCCCTGACCTCGCCGGACAAGCGCAGCTGCGGGCAGCCCCAGGCTCCCAGAGCGTTTGTCCCATTACCTTGGACCATACTCATACCCAAGGTTGTGGTCATTATTTCTCAAAGTCATTTCTGCTGCAGCTAGAAGTTTCTGCCTAAGGGATATTATCACTCATTCAATCATTGAACGAGCACTAAATGAGCACCCACTCGTGCCAGCCGCGGAGCTCTAGGCTCTGGAGTCACGAGAAGATGATGGAGACCTGCGTTGAGACTGAATTTTTTCTCAGATAATAATAGCTCGCTTATATTTGTTGAGAATTTACTAAGTGCCAGGCCCACTACTAGTGCTTTAAATATCTTCTTTCTTGAGCTCTCATAATAGTCCTGTGAGGTAAGCGGTGTTTACATCCATTTTCCTGCCAGAGACACTGAGGCACCAGAAGTGAACCCACAACGCGCCTCTGGTCGCAAAATTAGTAAGGGGTGGAGTAGAGATTTGAACCCCAGGCCCACTGACTTCAGAGCCAACAACCATGCTGCGCTGTCTCTGTGCCTTGGGAAACAACAGCAAATGAGCACAACCTGAGGGACCCCAGGCTGGCCACAGGGCCTTTCAGCTGTGGGAGGCGGTGGGAAGTCAGAAAAGAGGCCAGGCCTAGGCAGAGTAGAAAAACCTGGGAGTCCACTCTCCACCTCTCATCTTCCTCTCCCTCCTCCTTGATATGGATCCGCATCCCAAGCCCCTGTCCACCACCATCCCAACCACACCCCCACACCCCCACCACCACACAGGCCAAATCCTGCCTCCTGGGTCCTCAGTCCTGGGTTCTAGGCCCCACACCTTCCGGCTGTGTCTCTGAAAGAATGTCACTTCTTCAGTACCGATGAGCCTCCATTTCCTCAACTGTCAAGTAGGAGTGTCTTCCTCACACTGCTGTGGGTTGTTATAGTGAGAAAGCATGGTGAAAGGCCAGGTTTCATTGTTATTTCCCCTCCTACTCAAGCACTGCCCTGAGTACAAACATTCCATTCTCCGAAACCCCCTCTTCTCCACCCCCACCAAAACCCCAATCTCTCTCTAACCTCAGCTAACTGCGCAGAGCAACCCATCTGGGAGCGAAGCCATGCTAATATGTTCATGACAAATGGTTACATATGTCACACACACTCCATTTTTGGAGGCAACTTAAGCAATATTAAACAAAGAAAAGAATCTGAAGGTGGACCCCCATGGACAGCCCCGACCCCACATGTCTAGAAGGTCAGCGTGTACAGAACTGGGTAGTGGCACTCAGGACACATGCAATCTTTCACAGGTCCTCCCCTGTGATGGTTTCTTCCTTGGTGAAACTTGGGAAGAGGAGGGTCACCACAGAGGGGAAACTGAGACCAAGAAAAGCAGGCATTGTTACTGCTCAAACAGTCCCAGTAAGGCTGGAAGAACTCTGCCCTCCAACCCAAAAAGAACTCTGTCTTGTTCCTGCCTTCCTCCTTCCCCCACTTCCATGGGTAGTGAGTAGGAGGAAAGGCCCCTTTATTCATGCTGATTAGGGGGTCCCAGAATTTTAAATCTCCTGCCCAGAAGTCAAAGACAGGAAATTATAAAGCCAGAGTTTCTGCACAAATTACTAAGGTGTCCTAACTCCCAAAAGTAACAGACGCTGTTCATCTCTTGGCCCCTGTCATCATTCATCCTTGATTGGCCAAGGAAGCCACTCCACTGCTCTAGGACCAGCAGATGCAGAGTTATGTAGGGAACCTAGACAGACACAATGAACATGTTCTCGTCAGATCTGAGCCAAGTCCTGCTAATAACATCCATGAATCACTGACTTCAGTGAGTCACAGCATCAAGCTGCAGGAGGCCTCCAAGATCTTTCGGACCAAGCATTTACCACCTAGTTACCAAAAAGTAAGAAAACTGAGCGAGCCCAGCCGGGCATGGCTCAGAGGTTGAGCATCGACCTAGGATCCAGGTGATCAGGGTTCGATTCCTGGTCAGGGCACATGCCTGGTTTGTGGGCTCGATCAATGACTCTCTCATCATGGATGTTTCTGTCTCTCTCTCCCTCTCCCTTCCTCTCTCTGAAATCAATAAATATATATTTTTTAAAAAAGAAAAGAAAAGAAAACTGAGCGAGACCCAGGAAGGGAAGTGACTTACCCAAGTTCACAAAGCTTGGTAATGGCAGAGTAGAGGCTGGAAGCCCTGAGCCCCAGGCCCATGCACTTTCCACTGCCCTTCACACACCTCTGAAAGCCCCATGGGACTGGGACAGGGGGCGAAAGGGAAAGCATAGGCCCCTCATGATCAGCCAAGGGCAGCTCAGTCTGTCTCCTAGCAAGTGGGCTCTGTGTTAGCCTCAGCCCTCCCTCGGGAAGGAAAGAGCTTGAGGTCCATCCTCACACCCCAGGCTCCAGGACTCACATTAGAGGCTATAGGAGGCAGCTTCCTGCTTGGCCCCCATCCAAGGCCATTCCACAATGGGGGAAGAGCACTGGGCTGAGAGTCCAGGGTTACTGCTCACTTTACCCCTACCCCAGCCCCTCTCAGATCCCCTGGGTAGAATGAACTAGGCCCTACATGAGATTTGGGGTGTGGAAGGGAGATGAAGGCTGGAGAGCCCCACTATGAGTGCTCTATGAAGGGTGCCCTGGAGAGGACGTGGGGGAGGCCTTGCTGGTACCCACCAGCCTTCCCTTTCCCTTGCCATCCACCTGCAAGCGTTCACACTCCTTTGTAGGACAAGAGGTGGTTCATTCAGACCAGCCCCACAACTCTCATTATTAGTCAGAGGGAACCTGAGAGCAAGCTTGGAGAGGGGCAAGGCCTTGGTCAGCTTCCTATAATGAGGCAACGTGACTGCCAAGCAGAATATTCTGGAGAAGGAAGCCCCAGCCATCGCCCTCCTCCTCCATGCCCAGTCTGGCATGACCGAAATTTAGGCAGGAACCAAGACAGAGACACTGGGACATTCAGCGAGGATTTATTATGCCCTTACAATAGTTCAGCTCTGGGCTCTGCTCCCTAAGGGATCTTTTTTGAAGTAAGAGGCAGTGGTTAGGGACCCAAATTTTCCTGTCTTTAAGCCTTCAAGAGGAGACAAAACAAACCCAGGTGAAATGTCAAACCACAAAATGAGGCAGTGTGAGATTGGGGCCCACGTTCTCATGCTGGACAAGCCTAGGACCAAGTGGGGGTGGGGGCAGGGGTAAGTCACTGTGAACAAGGCTGAGGGGGCCCCAAGAATGGGGAGAATTCAGGTCTGCAGAGATAGTGGGAAAAGTCTTCCAGGCAGGGAAGGGGAGATGAGGCAGTAATGAACATGCATGTTCAGGGGACAGGACACTGTTTGCACAGCAGTGAGGCTGGGAATGTGCCTGGTCAGGAGACATGTCCTTCTTCAGCTCTCAGTCCTTAACATGGTCTTCCTCTGTGTCCATGGGAAGTCACTGGCCTCCTGAGGCAGGTGACCACGTAGAGAGCTAGGCGGAGGCAAAGGAGGGCCAGGGAGCTCAGCCCCTCAGTGGAGGAGCCCTCTGACAACAGGAAGCAGCTGCAGCAGACTCCAGGGCTGTGATGGTGTCAATCACTCTCCTACCCCGGCTGTAGCCCCTGAAGAACAAACTGTTCTTCAGGAAGCTCTGGGGACAAAGGGCCCACACCTGCGCCCAGGTCCGTTTGGACAAGCCCTCATCGGCCCACGCAGAGAGCCCAGCAGAGCCATGACAAGGCTTAGCAGCTCCCCTCACCCCGGCCTCCTCCCACCCCAGAGCCCTGCTGCACTTTACTGAGTCAATGGAACACAAAACAAGAGTGTTTCAGGGGGTGGGGTTACAACAGGGACTGATCCTTCATAAAGACCTCATCCCTAGGTCCCAGACTCTGAACTGAGTGGGGATGCTAAGTGGTGTGGCTTTGTGGAAACAGCACTGGGTTGGAAGTCAAAGTGAGTTCTCATCTTAATTCTGCCACTAAAAAGCTGTGTGACCTTGGACAAGTCATTTCCCACTGGTAGACTTCAGTCTCCTCCCCTGTAACATGGGGAGTTGGAACTGATGAGCTCAAGGGTGCCTTCCAGCTTAAAAATGTGAGTCCAATGTTGTGAGGTAGCTTTCAGGTTGCTGAAGTGACTCTCAGGGGCTGGGGTACCTGGGAGAGAAACTAAGATGAGAACCTGATTGAGGTCTAGATAAAATGGAATTAGATTCAATTTAGGACCTGAAGTGGGTTTTGTTTCCCCAGATCCCCATGATAAAGAGATGTGGGTCTGTCGGACTGAGAATACCTCAAGAAGAGATAATTTTATGGAAGAAGATTCCCCAACACTTGGTGAAGAGCTAGAATCCTCCCAGATAGTTCCTCAGTCACAGCCCCCTCCCCAATTCGGAAGGAATTGGGACAAGGAACGTGCTTAAGAGCAGAGAGGTGGGTGTGGTAGTGCCAGGGAGGAAAGATCCCAGCCCTCCCAACGTTCTTCCTCACTTCAGCTGCTCCTTAAAATTCCTTCAGCTGGGGACCAAACCTCCCATGCCACAGTTATAGATAAACTGGGCACAACCATTTAAATCCTATCTTTCTAGGACTGGGGGTATGCTGGGAGAGGCTGTAAGAGGGGTGAGACTGGAAGAGGCAGGGAAGGTAGAGTTCCAAATATCACAGGAGCCAGGCTTTCTCTGAGGCCGGATCTAGGCCAGGCAGCTCAGACCACTTCCCCGTGGGCAGGGATATGGCAGAAGGCCGTGGGCTTCCTAAATGCCTTCTCGTTCACTTTCTGAAAGCCCCATATTTGCCTCCCAGGCCCCAGCAGCCCCTGAGAAGAAGGGCCCAGTTTAGCTGCTATGAGTCTACCTGGTCATCTTCCAGTGGGGTGGGGCAGAGGCCTAGCCTCCCACCAGATTATCCATGTGGTTTAGGTGAAATAGACTCTTTCTGGGCTGTTTAAAAAAGAGCCCAAACCCTAGGCTCTTGGAGGCAGCTGCAGTACCATGTGGAGTGTGTAGAGTGGAAGGAAGGGTGAGAGCAAGTGGGAGAGGGGAACACGCCAGTCTCCGTTGGCTTTTAGTCTGCAGGGCTGCACACTGCCAAGACCAATGTTGGCAAAAAGCTAAGGGAGAGGAGAAACAGGCCAGACCAAGCCTATGTGTGCTGCTTCTCAACTGCAGCTTAGGCTTGGCACGCTCCAGTGTGTGTGTGTACACACAGGCGAACATGCACAGCAAGAGGGTGTGTGTTTGTTGGCCTGAGTGAGCACTGGCAATCACAATAGAGAAGATGCCAAAACTCTGTATTTACCATCAAGGTCAGTGGTGCTGGGAGACGCAGAGCCCACCTCCCACCCTTGCCCATCCCAAGACACTGCTTCTCACAGCACAGAGGAAAAAGCGAGGAGGAGAGGCTTCGTCTCCGTGGAGTGCTCGGCCAGGCCAGGGCCCTCCTCCCTCCAGCGCAGCCTTCTCCTCTGTCAGTCAAGGAGCAGAGAGCAGGCAAGCCCTTTTCTCAGGGCACTCCAAGCACCTCGGTCCCTTCCTCAGAACACATGCTCTCTGGCCACGGGGGAGTGGGGGGTGGGGGTGGGGGAGGTCATGCGAACAGGGAAGAGCTTCAAAGCAGCACCTCTAGTACCAGCTTGTGAAGGAGGTGCTGCTTTGAAGGAAAAAAGGATTTGGAAAAACTGAGACTAGTGAACATGGAAGGGGAGGAGACATTTCAGGCAGGAGAAGGGGTTAAGCAGGTGATTTATAGGGAAGGTTGTAAGGAGCTTTCTTTGGTTTACTGACACATCTCTGACACCATCTGAGTCACACCAATTGTCCTGCAGTTCATTTCAGTGTCGATTCTGATGCTAACTACCCAGAGTTAGCACTAGATCCCACAAGTTAAAGGGCAAAGTCCACAAGAAGACTGCCCTTACTCCTGATACCAGATGCAAATGGGGTCCCCAGGCCACTCATCCTTCTGTCTGACTTGGCCCCCACTACCCGCCCCTTCAGGTTCGATAATTTGCTAGAATAAGTCACAGAACTCACTAAAAGCGCTGTGTTTACAATTAGAGTTTTATTATGACATACAGCTCTGGATCAGCCAAGGGGAAGAGGCATATAAGGAAGGTCTGGGGGGAGGGGGTGCAAAGCTTCCAGGCCCTTTCCACAAGGAATCAGGTGTGTCACCCTCACAGCACATCACGTGTTCACCTACCAGGAAACTCTCTGAGTTTCAGTGCTGGGGGTTGTCATACCAGGTTTCATTCCATAGGCATGATTGATTGATTACATCATTGACTATGTGATTAAACTCAGTCTCCAGTCTCCCTCTTCCCCGCAGAGGTTGGGAGTGGGGTGGGGATGAAATTTCTAACCCTTTAATCACACCTTCCCACAGTCTTTCCAGGTGGCCAGCCCCTCACTTGAAAGTATCTAAGGGCCCACCTGAGTCATTCATTAGCATAAACTCAGGTATGGTGGAAAGGGCTGGTTATGGATAACAAAGACACTGCTATTACTCAGGAAATAACAAGTGTTTATGAAGTGCTGTGCCAGATAAAGGGGACAAAGATCACACATATATATATATATATAAAATACTGGGGCACAGAAGGGGAAGCTGAGGATGGAAAGGTAGGATGGGACAAACTTATAAGGTCAGAAATTGATGGATAAGAGAAGAAGGAATCACTGGCTCCCTCCTAAGGAAGTGGAGGCAAAGGAAAAGCAGTAGAGACAACTCCCTCACTTTAGTATCTTGGTAGAATCTCTCACCCTTTTTATATGTTTAATTTCCTCCCAGGTGTTTGACCCAGAAGGAGGAGTCATCCCCCAGTCTCTGCTTTGGCACCAAGGCCCCCAGGACATAGGTCCGCCTTCCCCCAACTCAGCCTATTGACATTCCTCCTGTTCAAATAGCACCTCCTTCCAGAAGCCTTCCCTGTTTGCCCCAGTGAGAAGCAACCCGGCTCTAAATTTCCAAAGCCCTTTGGGTCAGTCAGGCCCCTAACGCCCTATATTGTGACTCCTGTTCTAACATTCCCAGTCTGATCCCGAGCACCTCGCCTTTCCTCACTCTGCTTCATTCAAAGCAACCAGCACTATGTGTTTTGTACAATGTTTGTGAGCTCTCAGCAGACATCCATTATCATCACTGTCCTATTCTCTGTCCCTGAGGAGCTTGGTGCCTTCCCTCCCCAGAGGCCCCATCTCTCTGAGTAGAGTGTGAATGTCTCTCTCTTGGAAGAGCACAACTGTCTATCTTTGTGAATAGTGTGAATGTCTACCCCCCCCAGACTGATCCTCCAGGGCAAGGACGCGTCTCTACATTGCAAGCCTTAGCACAGCCTGAGAAGTAGTTGGTGCTCAGACATGTGTGCAGAATGAACTCAGTTCCTCCTAGGAAATGTTACCTTTCTCGTATTTAGGAAAGATCAAGAATGTAGAGGATGAGTTATACTTGGGGGGAAGGGGGAGGCCAAAACAAGGGAAAGGCTGGCCTTTCCCATAGGACCCTGGGCCTCCTGGGCCTCTTGCCGGAAGACTGCTCTTGGTGGGTACTCCACCAGCAGGCAGGTGAACGGCAGGGTGAGAAGTCAGACCAACCCAGGCAGACTGGCAGGCAGATGGGCAGCATTAGCACTGCAGTAAGCCCTGGGGACAGGCATAGCTGAAAGGAGCCCTTCTGGGAACCGAGTGAAAGCTTTCCCTTTGAATGACTTCCAGGCCCTTTGACAACCCCAGAGCAGTGTCCAAACCATGGTTTACTTGCCACTAATCGTTACCACTTGGAGGCCCTGGGCTGAATGGGAACAGATCTGCTCAGCCACCCACCCCGCCTCTGAGGCTTGGCCTCCGATTGGTCCTCAGTGGGCACACCCGGGTGGGTGTGAGTGCCACACTTGAGGATGAGTTTCCCTTCTACCCTCCTCCAGGTCCCATGACAAGGAATTGCTCAGGGGAACAGGAAGCCAGACATGAAAAGGGACATGATTCCCAAGGCTTCTCAGTGGCCTCCGAAGCTGGGCCAGAGTCAGAGCCCATGCCTTAGTCTCTCTCTCTCTCTGCAGGTGTCAGGGCCTCTTAGGCAGGGGCTTGTCAATTGAATCCTTAGATCACAAGTTCTTTGGCTTTTCTGTGGCCGGGTATCCACCCCACACTCTCCAGAGTGGTACCCAGCATCGTGGGGAAGCCACAGTTCGGGAATGGAAGAATGGAGAAGACTTTGCTCCTAAGAAATAGTTAATCCTCTCCCCTTCCCCCAGGCCCCTTGCACCTGCAGGCTGCGGTGTGTGGTTTCCCACAGCTGCAGCTGGCTCTGCAGCAGCCCCCTCCCTCTGAGGGAACCTGAGAGGCCCCATGGCCTGAGGCGTCTGGGAGGGGCTCCTCACCAGGGTCCAGCTGCTGGGGGTGGCATGAGAGGGTCTTGCTGCCCTCTGACCTGGACCTGCCACAAGGAGTGCTCCGGTTGAGTGACCAGTCCTGGGAAGGGTCTGCTGGGCTTCTCGCTAAAGCCAAAGGCAGAGATTCCAGTTTGGGAGGTGGCCAGAGACCCCCTCTGCAGGGCCTCTCAACCCCTCCCTTGCTCCAACTTCAACTGGCTTCTGGAAGGATGGCCTCTTTAGTGTGGGCTTGGCATTCGCCCTGTGGGAGGGGAGGGAGTGCAGCTCCTGAAGGAGAGGGTGAGTTGAGTATGAGAGGTGAGTGGGAAGGACAGGAAGGAACAGGAGGAAGTGAGATTTGGCAGGGCCAGGCCTCTGTTGGTCAAGACAACCTTGAACCCTCAATGCTAGGCCTCTGGCAGGCTCTGTTCTCTGTCTGGCCTAGACAAGGGTAGGTTGTCACAGAGCCTGGGCAGATACCCAGTTGCCCTCTGGGCCAGACATATGTGCTCAAGAGACACTTCTGAACACTACTCATTATGAGGCAATGAAGAAAAAGCGTGGGAGTTTCCCTGCTGGGACATTTCCCTACAGTGAGTTAGCAGGGCCCCCAGGTTCAACCCCTTGATAACAGCCTGCCCACTGCCCCATCTTTGGCCACTGGGCATGCACTGAAATCTCAGGGGAACATGTGGTTGATGCTTCATGGGGTGCTCCACCCCAGGTCACAGCCAAGGGGTGATCACTTGAGACCAGAGCCAGGGCTTGAGAGACGGAGGGATGGGAAGGCAGGAATCTGACAGGCACCCGGTGGTGACAGGGCGCAGGGCTCTGGCTAATCTCACATCCAGCTCCAGGCAAATTGCTTCAATTTAACACTTTCCCTGTGAGGCCCTGTGGCCTCCTGCTCAGGGCTTCGGTGGCCTCCAATCTGCAAAAAAGCCATGTTCCCCCTCAGACAGCTACCCCCACCAGGATAGAAAGAGGGAGGGCAATTTGGCAAAGGAGGCTTGAAAGGAAACAGAGCTACCCATCTGCAAAAACCCCTGAGTCAGATGTGGGGAGGAGGAGGAGAGGGCTCAGCAGAAGCTGCAGTTCGGTCCTCAGTCCCCTGCCTCAGGAAGAGACCAGCTGCAAGGTGGCAGCCAGGCCTGGAGGAGGTAAGGGTGCGTGCAGGGCAGGCACTGAGCAAGCTTTGGTTTTGGCTTCCATGTAACCTGACACTCCGAAAGGGGTATGACTGATGCCAACAACTCTTGCCAGTGCCAGGAGTCCACTGTGTACTCCAGACTTGTGCTTGGCCGGCTCTCAGCAGCGCCACGTGGCCACAAGCAGTGTGGCTGGGAGTTGGCCCCTGCTCCCGGTTTGCCCGCTGGTATAGGGAGGCGAAGCCCTGTGAAAGAGCACTAAGCTCGGAGAGACTGGGCTAGATGAGACGGCCCAAGGTGATCCTGCCTTCACTGGTTTCTGTTTTTGTTTTTGCTTTATTGCTGTTATTACACTCTATTGAGCATTTGCTCATTACGATTGTCCAGACCCCAGGTGTCTAGAAAATTCCCGGAAATCTGTTGGGAGAGCTATGGCGCACATCTGGAGCACCACCTTCTGATTTCTGACTTAAAAACAGCATTGCCATTTTCTTCCTTGCTCACATTCATCCATCCTGACAATTTTTTATCAGTCTGGACTTTTCGCCAAGACTGAACTGCTCCATTACTGACTTAGGAATCTTTCTATTCATGTGTTTATTTCGTTTTTCATTCAATGAATATTTAGTGAGTGCCTACTGTGTGCCATGCACTGTGCTGGTGTTGGGAACACATTGATGAATAAAACGGGTCCCATTCTTGTCAGCTGACAGGCCACACCCAGATGTCACAGCCAACATCACAGAAGTTACTATCTGCTCCCAACCATGACTACTGAGCACTTTCAATTTCTTAAAAGAAAGATCTTAGAATCCTTAGAAGATGAGCAGCCCCCAAATAAGACTGTGATTTTTAAAATATGTTTGTAACTTATTTATTTTATTTTTAAATATGTAATACAGTCACATACAAAAATGACATAAAATCTCAATAAAGTTTCCTCCTAACTTTCCCCTAAGATCCCAACTTTTCAGTATTTTTTAATGTAAATATATTTTCTTAGTTTTTCTCTTTATTATTCAAGAGGTAGTTTACTATAATCATGGTTTTTCTTGACAATATGTCCTGGGGATTGTTCTGTATCCGCACATTGAGGGTTTTCTATGTCTTACAGCTGCACAGTGCTCCTTGTTCTAAACCAGTCCTCTACTGACCGCACTAGGTGGCCAGTCTCCAGCCCTTTGTCCCAAAGGGCCAGATGTATCCTTTCAGATGTGAACAGGTACCCAGGGTCCAAGGGTTTGTGCATTCGTAATTTAGAAAGATATTCCACACTGTCCTCCACAGAGGCTGTGCCATTTCATTTCCATCAACAATGTATGAAAAGGCCCATCTTCCTACCAAGCTGAGATTTTTAAAGAGGAAGAAAGAAGGCAACATCAGGGCTCCAAAGAAGCAAGGTAGGGAGAAGACCAAGTGCAGAGCAGAAGCCCGGAGCTTGGCCGATGATGGTGTGCAAATAGGCCGTGGTGTTTTATTTGTGTTGGAGCGGTAACCCTCACAGGAGATAAGTGGGGTATTCTCCCTAGGAGAGCAAAGGGACTTCAGAAGAGAATCTATGAGGAAAGCCTGAGGGCAGAGAGTTTAGCTGGTGTGTGGTGGTTGTGGGGGACATGTATGCGTAAAGACCACCATACCCAGCAGGAAAAGAAAATGAATGTAACATGCTGGGGCTTCATTAGACCTAAGGAAGAACTTGTAACTTTGAAGGCGTCTCACACTGTTCTAGGGGGTGGAAAGAATTGTGGAAACTCCTCAATGGGATTTCTAGGAGCATCACCCAAGCACTTGTGCAGCAAATGCCAAACATCAACCATGTGCCCAGCTCTGATCTAGGTGCCGAGAATACAAGTGTGAACAGGACAAAATCCCCATCCTATGGAGGTGTAAAGGGGGAGATCCAGTAAGTAAATAGGGAAACAAACATAAATATTTCTGATAGTAAGGGGAAGGGGCAGGCGCTGGCAGTGGGGAGGGGTTATGGAAAAGAGGAAAGTTCTCTCTGAGGAGGTGGCATTTGGGCAGACACCTGAATCATGAGAAGCAGTGTCCCATACACAGACCTGAGGCAGAGAGAGAGCCAAGCAAGGGTTGCCTGAGGGCGAAGGAGGGGCCCTGCTCTGCTGAGGATGGAGGAGATGGGCTGGGAGAGCCAGACTGGGGAGCCTCTGGTGGGCTCCAGACTATTGCAAGGGAGTTTGGTTCTTATTTTAAGAATGACAGGAAAAAGACACTGGTCACAAAGACACATATTACATGATTCTATTTATGTGAAATGTCCAAAATAGGCAAATCCACAGAGACAGAAAGTAGATTCATTTCTTAAGTAGATTAGCCCAGGGCTGGGAGGGTTGGGAGGAAATGGGCAGTGATGAAAATGTTCCCAAATTGATCATAGTAATGGTCACATAAGCCTGTGAACATACTAAACAGCCACTGAACTGTATGCTTTGAATGGGTGAATTACATGGTATGTGAATCATATTTCAATAAAGCTGTTATAAAAAATGATAACAGGAAGCTGTTGCAAGGCTGCTTTAATCAGGAGAGTAACAGGACAATAAACTGTAGGGAGGCATGAACAGAGGCCGGAGACTGTTGAGAGGCTGCTGCAATGGGCCAGGCAGGGGGATGGTGACTTGGCCAGGGCTGGTCGCTTTATGATGGAAATTAACGAAGAGGTCAGGCTGGGGTATATTTTGAGTTTAAAAGTAGATTGGATGTGAGGGGTGGGGGATAGAGATGAATCTAGGCCACTAAATCACAACGAAGACAACTGAAGGAGGAGTTGGACTAGAGGAGGAACAGGGAATCAGAGCTGTGTGTTGGACATGATAGGCCTCTGAGATGCCCACCAGGCAGGGAAGATATCAGGGTCAGAGTCATCACCACGCAAATGATCATGTATGCTAAGGGCCCGCAATCCTATGAGGAGAGCTCCTGCAGGATTGAGCAACAGTCACTCATAGAAGAGGCCAACTCATTAACACAACCCCTTAGCCTTCTTTCACTCTTCCTCTCCTCGTTCCTGCTCCCTGGGTCATGTTCCCAGATAGACTATTGACACCTAAGCCTTTGTCTCAGACTCTGCTTTTGGGAGATTGCATGTAAGATGCCATCTTACTGTGGCACAAAAGGTTATTTAATAACACTGTCACCACTCATCAGGGGCAAAGCAGGGGTTCACGTCCAGGCAGGGGTTCTGGAGTTGGAACTGCTGTTTCATTCTCTACTCTGTTCCCCATTGCCTCAAAGATCCCAACCTCTAGATGGCATTTAAAGGCCTAGATGGGATCTGAGCAGGGAGAGACTGTAAACAGGAAACAAGTCTCCACACCATGCTGGCATTTAAAGATGAAGACAAGGAGGAGCCAGTGAAGGAGTCCTGGACTCCAAGTGAAGACAGTGTTTCAAGGAGGAGCAATTTCTCTATTGTGCAAATGCCGCTGAGAGGCTGAATGAGATGACAGGAAACTGACCTTTGGATGTGCCAACAGGAGGTCATTGAGGACTTGGACAAGTGCAGTTTCATTGCAGTGACAGAGACAAAAGTTTGGCTAGAGTGGCTGAGAGGGACTGGGGGTGAGCATGTGGGAGGAAGGAAACAGGGCAGGAGCTGAACAGGCTATAGAGTCAAAGGAGAGTTTGTTTTTGAGATGAGAGAGATTACAGCACATGTATACACTGAAGGAAATAATCTGGTAGAGCGGGGCAGTTGGATAGTGCAGGAAAGAAAAGGGTGATTTGGGGCAGTCCTTGAGTAAGTGAAGGGATCGGAATCTGGCGCACAAGTGGAGGAGGGGCTGGCCCGGATTTTGAGAGGAGGCCATGGGTTGTAGGAAAGGAAGGCAGAGAGAGTAGGACACAGATGCAGGCACCTGAGGAAACCGGATGGTGAGAAGACAGGTACTTTTCATGTGACTGCGTCTATTTTCTCACAGAAATAATAAACAAGGTCCTTTGCTAACAGTGGGGAGCAAAGAGGAGGTGTTGAGGGCTAGAAAAGAGAGGAGAAGATGCGAAACAGTCATCTGGAAAGTGGGGCAGTGAATTTAGTAGAGAAACACGGCAGGATTACTGGGCAAGCTGAGTGCCCACTTGAGGTTTGTGGTCAGAAATGCGAAGTGCGGCCAGTCAGCGTGGCTGTGAATTTTCCCCAGTGATGTTCAGCTACTCAGTGCAGGTGCAGAGTAGGTAGGGCGCAGGGACTGAGCAGGTTGAGGTGTGTCAGAAGAGTCCAACTGAAGGGAAAGGGCCCAGAAAGTGGAGGGCTTGTGCCAAAGGAGTGGTCATTGTCACACGCCACAGAATCAAGCTGGAGAGGGAGGTTAATGAAGAGATGGAGGGGCTGATGGACAGTGAAAAGGGTGAGTTCAGTGGCCTGGAGGTCCCAAAGGAGACAAAGAACAGTAAATGATCTAAACACAGGAAGTGGTGGTCAGAGAGTGGGGGGTTTAGAAGCGCTAAGTTATAGGTTATGGCCATGAGAGTGGGTGGGAGGTGGGAAGACTGGTGGAGAGAGGAGGTCAAAGACCACGAGTGGTGGGTGTTGGGAGGGTCATCTCTGTAGATGGCTGTCCCTGCCCGTAGTCTCTAAGATAGCTCTTTTATCCCCTTGCCCCACTAGTTCTTCACCTGCCTTTTTCTCTTTTTGAAGCATCTCTACCTAACACAATATTATGCAGCCCTTATGTATTTGTTAATCATTCTTGTTCCCATAAGAATGTGAGTACCTTGAGGGCTGGGACATTTTTTCTTTGATTTACTCTTATATTCTCAATTCTAAGAACTGTACCTGGCACTAAGTGCTCAGCAATATTTGTTGACTGTAAGAATGAATGTTAAGGTCTTGAAAAATGATGGAGTGGTGGTAAGGAGGAAGATCATGAGCCAGGCACTAGAATACTCTGTGAATGAGTGGGAATGGCCTAAAGGATGATGGTAAATGTCCAGAAGGGATTGTGACTGGTTTGGTCCCATGACATGGCCTTCAAAGGATACAGAGTTTTAGCATGAGGAAGGAGAACATCCTAGAAATAGCCATGAGGAGCAGGGAGGATAATGCTTCGCCTCCAGACACATTAGTATGAGGGATGTAGGAGAAGAAATCACCACTGCGGAGGTGGCTGCGAGAAAGTTGTGTTTGGGGGACCAGAGAGGTTTCCATTAGAGCAGGAAGGTGAAGGAATGCTCAAAAAGAAGGTTGGGTATATGGGGAGATTTTGATGATGATAAACCATGAGTTCTAGAGAGCAAAGTGAAAGGATGGGTTGGATTAAGGCATTGCAGAGCTATAAGGGAGTGAAAAGCTGGGGGATGGGAACAACCAAGATCCCCAGGTGTCTGGTGGTGACTGGGGACAAGAGGGATGCAGGGTGCGATAGGATTATCATGATGGTCTTTCAAAGCAAGGTGGGTAACAGGTCTCATCCTACACCCCTCCTCCAGCCTGGGCCCTTGGGTGGTATGTGACAGTGAGGCAGCAATGTTGCCAGACAACGATTGTTCAGAGTGGGAGGCGAGGGCAGCATTGGGTATCAGAAGGAAAGCTGAATGGACACTAAAGAGGCTAGATGATTGTCCCAAACTTTCCTACAAATAGTTACATCATTTTGGGCAAAAATGGCATCATTTTCATTATGTATAAAATGGAAAGGAAAGGGAGTCTCTTCTAGCTCTGTAAATCTTGGCCTTTCTCTTTCTCTTTTCCACGAACTCCTTTCTCTTCAGTCTCTGTACCACTTAGCCAAGGCTTTATTCCTGCTGGGCCCCCTATATATCAACCACTCTCCTGCTGTCAGGGCAGCTGGGGGGCAGAACCAAGGCATGCTCTCATTCTCTCTGGCTCCAAAATGTTTCTTGTACTGTCCCATGCCACTCTAATCCCAAGCAACCAAGGGTGTAGGCATTGAAGTGAACCTCAGACATGAGTAAGGAGAGGAAACTTCCCACAGGCAGTGGGGAAGACTCTAGCAGGGACAAGTGACAAAGCCACAGTCTGACTGGGAGAGGCTCCCCAGGCCCTCTGGAGGGAAAAAAAGCCAGCGGTCATGGCTCAGGAATGGGCTGTTCACTATCCAGCCAGCAGTTCCGTGAGCCTGGGGCCTGGCCAGGGAACCAGCCAGAACAACGTTTTGGCCAGGGACTTGAAGTCCTGGAGTAGGATGCATCTGATCCTTCCTGACCTACTGGGCAGGGATAGCAATGAACACCTTGCTTACTTCCCTTGTTGAAAAGTGAAACAATAAATGCCAGCATTCACTGAGTGCTTGCCATGTGTCTGGCACTAAGTCATCCTCACAAAGACCCTCTAAACTAACGTCTATGATTCTCCCTTAGGGATGCGGTGACAGAGGCACAGAACATTTAAGTCACTTGCCTACAGCCAGGAAGCAACAGTGCCAGGATCTTAACCTCTAAATCATACATTAGAGATTTATTGTCATTTAGTTCCCTCAACCTGTGAAGCAGATATTACTTTCCATTTTACAAATATGGGAATGGGCTCAGAGGGGTTGAGTTATTTGCCCAGTGTCAGAACTAGGATTTGAACCTAGGCCCCTCTCCAAAGCTGACTGGGCCACATGGCATCCCCAGCACCAGCACAGGGATGAGTCTTCCTGCTGCCTTGCCTGAAGCTCCAGCTGTGAAACAGAAGAAATCACAGTCTAACTCTGAGCGGGTTCTGCGAGGTCAAGGAGGCAGCTGGCCAGATGCAGGCAGCAAGTGTTTTGCTGAGATGCATCTCCATCACTCCAGGACCCAGGCAGCAAGAGCCACCCTTCCTGGAATCAGCCGCACCAGGTGGATCTTCTGATGCATGGGAAGGGTGAGACCTACCTACATCTCTGTGTTCTTGACAACTATGCCAGGTAAGTGGCTATTGATATTCCAGCTTCTTTAGAGAATCTCTAGAGACCTTTAAGTCATTGTCAGCTGGTGTTAGCCTCACCATTTCTCAGGTTGGACAATTGGGGTATGAAGGGTGGACTCCTTCAATGAATCTTTTCCTGGTGTCTTTCATGTGTGACATGAGGCAGGAGATGGGGACAAAGGTGTTTCAGACAATTACTGCTCTCCAGAAGACGCAGGTTGGGAGCGGGAATGTGTAGGATCCTAGAGCTTTCTATTGCCTGATGAATGTGTGCTGTCGATGGTGAAGCTACTATGCTGGCCATGTGGTTAGGGACTTAAAATCACTCACACTGAAAGACTCCATTTTCATCTTGTGGCTGCACTATCACGCTCTGCTGTCCATAACACAAATACAATAAGTGCTCAATAAATGTTAATTAGCCTGATAAAGGGCTCAGGAAAGGCTTTGGGGAGAAAGGAGGTGATGTTTCACCTGGGCCTTGAAGGGAATTTAGCTGGTGCAGAGATAGGGAAGATTAGCAAGGCCACATGCCACATTGGTGGGAGAGTATGGTGGGAGACTAGATTAGACCAGAATTCAGAGTTCCCAGCTCTTTCACTTCCAGGGACCTGGTTAGGACATGGTGATTTACGCACCCTGTTCGAGAGATTTTGACTTCTCTTAGGTGCAGAAGCACGTTCTGCTCCCCACGCCTTATCCCTGGCATGGAGCTGTACCCACCCGGAGGAAAAACCTTTTACAAATTGCCACCGTCACACTGGATATGCTGACAATGGTCCAACATGATGCTCTGGCACATTCCATTCATTGTGGTGACCACACACAGTGCTTAAAAGCTGCAAGGATGGAAATGTTCTCTGTGCATGTGTTTCCAGCATGGTAGCATTAGCCACCTGTGGCTGCCGAGAACTCAAAATGTGGCCAGTGAGACTGGAGTACGAATTTTACATTTTATTTCATTTTAAACAGCCGCGCGTGTTAGGCTAGTAGGTGCTGTCCTGGGCAGTGCAGGGGCGCATTCCCGCCTGGTCACGGGCCGTCAGCTCTCTGAGGGACGGACTATGCCTGGTTTTACTTATAGGCCTCTCCCCAGGACCCACACGGGGCCTGGGCATGATTGGCATCCCATTAATTAAAAGTTGCCAGATAAACAAATGAGCAAATTCTATGTTTCCTTCGCTAAACTCTATAATCACTTTAAGAGCAGAGACTGTGTCTTTTTGTGTATGTGGAAAAAAATCACATAACATAAAATTTTCCATCTTAACCATTATTAAGAGCACAGTTCAATAGTGTTAATTTATGTTCACACTGTTGTGCAACAGGAGATTTATCATTTTGTATTCTCAGAACCCAGCAAGGTGCCTGGCACACAATCTTAGTAAATATTGACTGAGGGACTGGAAGCTCCAGGCTTTTAAAGGTTCCAGTGCCATTCCCTCCCCCTCCCCCCCACGTTCCCTCCCCCCTCCCCCCACATTCCCTCCCCCTCCACCCCACATTCCCTCCTTCTCCACCCCACATTCCCTCCCCCTCCCCCCACATTCCCTTGGGCTTTGAGAACAACTTTGAGTAAAAACTCTAGAGCACAGAGTTGTAAAGGTTTACAATACAATGCACTGGGGGTAGGGAATAAACTAAACTTTATGTTTTTAAAATCTAAAATAAAGTTGAATCCACATAACATAAGGGTTGACAGTAGTAGTACATGTAATATAAGTTATAAGTGTACAAATATCTGGGGGCGCTGCCTCTCAATTTTTTGGTGATTGATTGGATGCCAGGCAACTGTTTATTTAAGTCATATCTATTTTGGAACTCACTCCTAGCAGAGGAGTCAAAATTTAAGTTCTGGCTCTCAAATAAATTTCCAGTGTTAGTCGTAAAATTGGGGTCTTGTACCCCAGGAGCGCTCAAAAGGGACTGTAAGTCAAGAGAATTTGAAGGAAACCCATTTTCTGATCCTCAATTTTCTGTACTCTTTCTTCAAAGTGATCTTTCTAAATAGGTGCCTTTGACAAGGCATCCCCTTTCATACCTGATGAAATAGAGGGTTTTACAAGAGAAAGTGGCCCCTCTCATCTATTCTGACCCCCACTGTGGGCAAGAACTCTGAGTCACTCTAAGATGGAGTAAACAAGTCTTTTTGTAAGTCAGGTGGTTTCCAATTCTTTGCTTTCAACAAAATTGAAGGAGACACTAATCAGATTGTCAATACATCATTAAAAACAATTTGATAATATTAGGCATATAACTTGGAAGAAGTTCAAAGAATTGAATGGCATTTCTGTAACAAAACTCATTGGTTTCCATTTATTTTTCTATCATCTATCTATCTATCTATCTATCTATCTATCTATCTATCTATCTATCTATCATCTATCATCTATCTATATCTATCTATCTATCTATCTATCTATCTATCTATCTATCTATCTATCTATCTATCTATCTATCATCTATTTGAACAATGTTTCTGAACGTTTTACTCTATAGAAATAAAACATGGCAATAAAATAAATGCTAAACCTTTAGTCTAGCAATAAGTAATAGTCATCCACATATGCATGGACTAATTGGGAAGAAAATATGCCCTTCCCATCTTATTAAGAGATGTATTTCCAATAAAAATTTACTTTTTATGTTTAATAGTTGTTTATCAAATTTTACAATTATTTATATTGTTCTGATCAATCGAGTGTTAAACACTGTAACAACTAAAATCATAACAAAAATTGTTAACAGAGCTTTACAAAGAAAGTTTTAACTAAAAATTGTATTGATACATATTACTCAATAAAAGATTTTCAATCATAAAACTGTATTACATTACGATAAACTGTAACCTTTTATATAAGGGTGGAATGGAAATACAAGCTCATGGAAGGAAAGGACCAATGTAAATTTCTAGCTGTTAAAGAATTAGTATGTTTCTCAATTTTTATTTATTTTATTTTTTTAAATATATCTTTATTGATTTCAGAGAGAGGAAAGGAGAGGGAGAGACATAGAAACATCAATGATGAGAAAGTCATTGATCGAGCCCGCAGCCCGGGCATGTGCCCTGACCGGGAATCGAACTCCGATCACCTGGATCCTAGGTCGACGCTCAACCGCTGAGCCACGCTCGGCCAGGCATGTTTCTCAGTTTTTAAAATGGATAATGAAGGATGTCAATTTGCTATGATATTTATATTCTCTTGGACATTTAAAAGAGATATTAAAATTTTTATTTTAAAATATCAATATTAATTTTTCTTTGAATTCTCATAATGACTGTAATATATAATCAAATAAAGGCACATAGAAATGAAAAAAAATCCATTTTCATAAAATGCTAGAAAGGATATTCTTTGGAACTATTTAAGCTTGTGATGAAAATTTTTAAATGCCAACTTAAAAAAAAAAAAAAGGATTTGATGGCCACTATCTGGAAGTTAAGGACTCCAAGGAGCGCCTGCTCCTACCCCTAAGGTACCGGGGTGGCCTCTGGAAGTGCCTTTTTCCTGCTCTGACTTAAACAGGGAATCTGTGATGTGGAGAGAGAGAGAGAGAGAGAGGCAGAGAGAGACAGAGAGAAAGACAGACAAGAAAGAAAGACAGACAGAAGGGAAGGGAGGGAAGAGAGGAAGGGAAAGGGAGGAAAGGGAGGAAAGGGAGGAAAGGGCGGAAAGGGCGGAAAGGGCGGGAAGGGAGGGAAGGGCGGGAAGGGCGGGAAGGGAGGGAAGGGAGGGAAGGGAGGGAAGGGAGGGAAGGGAGGAAAGGGAGGGAAGGGCGGAAAGGGCGGGAAGGGCGGAAAGCGCGGGAAGGGAGGGAAGGGAGGGAAGGGAGGGAAGGGAGGGAAGGGCGGGAAGGGAGGGAAGGGAGGAAAGGGAGGAAAGGGAGGAAAGGACGGGAAGGGCGGAAAGCGCGGGAAGGGCGGGAAGGGCGGGAAGCGCGGGAAGGGCAGAAGAGAGGAAGAGAGAGAGAAAGAAAAAGAGAGAGAGAGAGGAGAGAGAGAGAGAGAGGGAGGAGAGAAAGAAAGAAAGAAAGAAAGAGAGAGAGAGAGAGAGAGAGAGAGAGAGAGAGAGAGAGAGAAGGAAGGAAGGAAGGAAGGAAGGAAGGAAGGAAGGAAGGAAGGAAGGAAGGAAGGAAGGAAGGAAGGAAGGAAGGAAGAAAGAAAGAAAGAAAGAAAGAAAGAAAGAAAGAAAGAAAGAAAGAAAGAAAGAAAGAAAGAAAGAAAGAAAGAAAGAAAGAAAGAAAGAAAGAAAGAAAGAAAGAAAGAAAGAAAGAAAGAAAGAAAGAAAAGACCCAAACAAACCCCTCCCCAGCGTGCCCAGCCTGGGGCTCTGCCCGCCGCCCCCGCCGCCCGCCCGGCCCGGGCTCTGCCCCCCCTCGCCCGGCCCCGCCCCCCATGCAGCCCCAGCAGTCCGGCCCGGAGTAAATAAACCACCGGGCAGGGACCCAGACAATGGGCCTTGGCGAGGAGTTAATGGGCTGGGCCTCGCGCGCTAGCCGAGTGTGACCGGAGCTGGCAGGGGGCCTGGCCTGGCGCCAGCATCGATTACGACTAGACGGAGCCAGGGCAGACTTGGCACGGGCGGGCCCCGCAGCTGGCAGACTCAGTCACCCTGGCCGTGAGGGCATTGGGCCTGCCCCGGGCGCCCGCTGCCACCCGCTGGCCGGGCTCCAGCGGGCCGCCGTCACGGCCAGTGGGGAGGGGCCGCCTGGTGAGCCCCCCGACTCTTGGCCCTGACCTTCAGCCCTCCCCGGGGGACTGCCCCCGATCCGGCCTCTTCCTGTCCCCGGCTGCCCGGGAGGCTGCTCGGTGGCCCCGCAGCCCCGGGCTGGGGCGGGGTGGGGGATGGGCAGCGGCGAGGACCGAGAACCTGCGGAGGTTGCTAAGCTTGGCTGGTGTCTGTCAGCAGGAAGAGCAGGTGAAGGGGCCTGAATTCGTCTCCAGATTGGGGCCCCATGAGGTCTTTCTTTTCCTGTCCCTCAAAAACCCTGCGGGGCCACTGGGCAGTGCTGCACCTCAGCAACTCCATCCTGAGGAGGGAATGGGACAGGAGGCAGGGGAGTCAACCTGAAGGGCTCTCCTAAGCTTCTATGGGGGCTAAAAAAAATTAAAACTTTTCCTCCCGCCTTCTAAATTCTTCTGGCCGGGCTAATCATGAAATTAAGAGACAGATTAACAGGAGAAAATAAAATTTTAATACATGTGCATGGGAATTCAAATAAGCATGAAAATTCCAAAGACAGTGAGGCAGTAGTGGGTTTATATATGACATTTTTGGACAAAGGAGAAAAGGGTAGAGGGCAGGGCATTAGATGTCAAAAGTAAGAACGGGCGATTTACAGGCAGTTGAGGAAGAGCTGGATGTGGATGGCAGGAAAATTCTTGCTAGACAACTCCAACAGCGGGACACAGTGGGTACCTAGCTAACAGGCTTGGGGGCTTCCTGACTGATGCTAGGATGAAGACTCGCAGGGTCATGAAGCCAAGGCTCCCTTCCTAAAGCAGGTTTTTCTGTTTGAATCTCTTGGGCAGGAAAGGAGGGAGGGTCAAAGGTTCTTTCTGAGTCTTTTTTCTTAATAAATGGCTTAAAATCAATATCCCAAAGGCAGCTTCAAGGTGACAAAATTTTGGTTCCCTTCACTTCTCTGCTAAGAAGATATCCGTGTTTCAGTTTACAAACATGGGCTTAGCTGGGTGGAAAGGAAAGTCTTTGCTTTTTAAAGCTTACTTCTAGTTCCCAGACTCTCCTTGGATACTCTCCCCTGGGCAATGTAGTATATATAGTATAACTCTTCATTACCACACATCTCTCTCTCTCAAGTTGGCTCCTCAGTCTATCCTGAGGAGATCCATGGTCTCACAGTCTTGCTGAGCAAAGATTTTGCAGGTTTGGCCTGACATCAGGGACACAAATCATTCCACTGGGAACAGTCTCCAAATTTGAGGGGATGGTCAGTACATCTCTCCCGAGAAAACACCTGGCCACATGCCCAAAGTGACAGTCCCTTCTCCCCAAGGCCACAAGTGGAGAGCAGGGAGGTCAGGGCCTGCTCTAGCCTGATCACCCTACATCTTCGGAGCTGCAGGTGGAGATGTATCCCATCCCAAAAGGCAGTTATAATCCCCCCACCCCCCATTACTCAGAGAGGGAAGTTGAACCAGGGAGTGAGAGGGTCATTTGAAACGAACCACCCCAGAGTTGAGAAAAAGCAGTTAGGTCTCATGCCACTTCCTGTCCTTCCTTCAACCCTCAGTTTCCCTTGCTTCCCTCCTCAAGTTCTAGGACCAGATCTTATGCTTTCCCATGAGCTCTGTTCTCAAAGGGTGTTTGATGTGTGTAATGACTGACTAGCTAAAGGTGAGTGGGACTTGGGGGGGTAGTGGTGGGGAGAATGAATGTATGGCCCACCAAATGACATCAGCTCTAACAACACTGGGGAATTGTGGCCTTCAACCTGAATGATGACACAGTGACAAGAAACAAAACTGGTCTAGACTAGGGATGAGAAATGTTCAGACATTTTGGACTAAAAGAAAGAATGGTGGAAGGGATGATTTTCTAAAAGAAATATAGCCCTGGCCAGTGTGGCTCGGTTGTTGTCCCGTTGAGGGTTTGATCCCTGGTCAGGACACATATCCAGGTTGCATGTTCAATACCCAGTCAGGGTGCATACTGGAGGCAAATAAGATTAACTTTTTTTCTCTCTCTCTCTCCTCCCTTCCTCTCTCTCTAAAATCAATTAAAAAAAAAAAAAAAAAAAAGAGCCCTGGCTGGTGTGCTCAGTGGTTAGAGTGTCAGCCCAAGCACTGAAGGGCCTCAGGTTCGATTCCCAGTCAAGGGAGGGAGGGAGAGAGGGAGGGAGGGAGGAAGGGGAAAGAAGGAAAAGAAATATGGATATTTGATAGATAAATAGAAATATAGACAATTCTTGTCTTGGCTGAGTGGCAGAGTTGGTTGGAATGTTGTCCCATGGACCAAAAGGTTATGGGTTCAATTCCTGGTCAGGGCACTTATGGGAGGCAACTGATAGATGTTTCTCTCGCACATCAATGTTTCTCTATCTCTCTCTCCCCCTTCCTCTCTCTCTAAAATCAATAATATATTTTTAAAAAATAAAAAGAAATACAGACAATTCTTTTTCCTTCTCTACACTTACTTTTTTAGAGTCCTTTAAGGACTCACAAAAAACACTTAGGTCGTTGGGGAACATAAAACGTGCTATGCATAACTTGGCTCATAAAATTGTCACCTTTGTTATATGGTTTTAGAGATGTGAAGGCCTGTAAAAAGTTAAAAATGTGTTGTTAATGGAGAGTCTTTATTTTCCATAATATTTTTTAAAGCCAAAGACTCAGGGAGTTTGAATTTTTTTCACCCCTGGCCTTCACATCTATAGCCTGGACTCGTCCTTCTGGCATCATTTACACAGGAGCTTGAAGACCTCTCACACTAAAGAACCTCATGCCTAGAGCTGGCTTCACACACATGTGACCTGAGCAGCCGCAGCCAGAGGGTCCTGTGCTTAGGGCCTGCACTTGGTTTAATACTCTGCTGTTGCCATCTTAAAGTTCTTCATAATTTTTTAAAAATAGTTTATTGATTTTTTTAGTGAGAGAGGAAGGGAAAAGAGAGAAACATCAATGTGAGAGTGAAACATTGATCGGCTGCTTACCAGGGATTGAGCCTGCAACCCAGGCATGTGCCCTGATCAGGAATCAAACCAGCAAGCTTTCGGTGCACAGGATGACACACAACCAACTGAGCCATACCTGCCAGGGTTCTTTATAATTATTTAACAGGAGGCCCACATTTTCATTTCACACTGAGTCCTACAAATTATAGTGGATTCTGCTTATACCCTATCAGTCCTCTGCCTGAGGCCAGCACTGACCTTCCTGATCTGGTCCTTCTGGGCCATTGCTGGTCCTCACCAGCACAGTCTCCCCAGGATCCTGGATGGCCTTTTCCTTTCTTAACTCTCCCTCTCGG
This sequence comes from Miniopterus schreibersii, assembly GCF_964146895.1. Taxonomy (NCBI): domain Eukaryota; kingdom Metazoa; phylum Chordata; class Mammalia; order Chiroptera; family Miniopteridae; genus Miniopterus; species Miniopterus schreibersii. The sequence continues at coordinate 142,544,514 of NC_138101.1, forward strand.
AACACCCTGAATTCCTCTCCTGACCACCCCCCACCCCCAGCCAGCTCCTCAGCATCTACTTTTACATCCCCCTTTTGTGTGGCTCTGGTGACCACCTGGAACACAACAGCACCACTGGGCCTGTTTCCAGTGTGGGGTCGTCTGAGCAGGCAGGCTTGCTCCTCACTCCAGCTGGCATTCCCTCCAGAAGCCCCGCTTCACGCAGAGCGGGGAACCTTCAAAGGAGCCATGCCTTCCTGGTTGCTCCCTTTGCATCCTGATCCAGCCGGAGGGTGTTTTTGCAATTTTCCTATCAGCTCAGTGGGAAAAGTTCAGAGACTCTTGTCTTCCTCTCTGGTTTCCTTTCCAGATGGAGCAGCTCTCTCTCGGCTGCTCTCCTGCCCCACCTCTCTAGAGAAAATTGGTCTTTCTTCTTCCCTCCCCCACCAAAAAAGGTCCATTCATGAGGGTTATCCTGAAAGCAGGTGTGTGTATGTGTGGGGGGAAGGGGTGGCATCTGAAGCACAAGGCAGGTCAGAAGTCAGCCAACTGCCTGGCTTTGGGGCCTCTTTGCGAGCACCCCACTGTGGAGTTAGACTCTCAGAGGACTGGAGAGGGAGAAGCAGGGAAAGAGAGCTCCTGGGGCTAGAACATTAGCAGCTCTCATTAGAGCACTTGCATCACCAATTCTGAAAGAAGGTGGTGGACTGTTCATAATTTGCTTCTCCTGGACATACCTCCTAGTGGCCTGTGACAAAGGGAAATTTGCCCCACCTGCTGCCTTCCAGTGGAGGAAGCTTGGTGGCTGAGACTGCTCACTGGGAAGAACCTTGGATCCCAGTGGTCTAAGAAGGGTGCCTCCAATTCCAGAATGTGTGGCAGTCAATCTGACCCAAACTGGGAGTTTTCTGGTTCTCCCAAGGCAGTAGTGTTGCTCAGCACTCTGTTTAGTCAATTCTAACTGCCCCAGAAAACCTGCTATAGTGCTCAGGGAAGTGTGTAAACACAGTTAGCATAGCTCCTCCATCTCTGCTCTCCCTCTTCCCCCTCTAACTATTAGAAGGAGTCTACAGGACCCGGGGGGTAGAAGTGCCTTTCCTGTTGTTCCCATGCCAGACATGACCACTCACTGCAGAAGAGCCTCCAGGCCCAAGGGCTCCAAGTCTCCCCTTCAAGATCAGCACTGAAGCCAGCTAGAGACAAACTGGGCATCTCCCCAGACCTGGGGACCAGACTAAATAGGTAGGACTGTAAGCAGGCCAGGAGACAAGGTGAACAGAAGGCCGAGAGGCAGCAAGAACATGCTTTGAAAATTTAAATCCCCAAAGAATAAAGAGGGCTGGTTTCCAGAGAGAGCCCTTGTGGAGCAAACTCAGCTGGCAGAGGAATATCTGTTCAGGCTCTGGAGAAAGGGGGGCGGCCCCTGGGGCAGGAAAAGGGCAAACTGAGGAGCACATGAGGGCAGTTAGCAAAAATTCTTACCCCCCAAAAGAGAAGAGGAGTAGGGTGAAAATTACCCCCTTAAGCAAGACTGCCAAGATACTGGGTAAAAGTGGAAGAGAAAGCGGTACACAGAGCACAAAAATCACACCACTGGAATCAAAGTGATTCACTGAGTCTAGCGATAAAGGAAGGAATTTTAGCTGTCTTAGTCAATCTGGCAACCCAACACTGCCCGGGACTTTCCTTGCAGAATTAATGCACATGGAATACCTTTTGTGGCCAGAAATGTTATCTGTACACCAATTAATTATGCACCCTTCCATAGTGTGCAGGTGATGCCGAGAGGTGCCCCCCAGCCAGGGACTATTCCCCAGCTCCTCTTGCAGAAAGTGTGGTACCATGTGACTAGTGTTCACTAACGGAAAATGAATGAAGATGGTGTGTGTCATTTCCAAGCGGATGTGCTTTTTCCACTCTCTTTCCCCACCTATAGTGGCTTTTGAAGGTACTTGTGAAGTTGACCAAGTGACAAGCTAGAAGGAGCCTGAATCCTTGAACCACCACATCAAAGGCCACCCACCAAACACCCTCAGTAGACAACAGTGAGAAATAAACTTTTTTTGTGTTAAGTCTTTAAGATTGGGGGGAGGGGAGGCTAATCTAATAGAGCAGCTAGTGTTCCTTATATCCCTGACCCAGAAATTGCACTTAGAGAAATGTTTCCCAAAGAAATAATCAGAGAAACAAAGATGTATAAAGCTTAAGAACCATGAGCAAAACCTTCAGTGGTTATAGTCACAGCGAGCACTTCACAGGGCTCTGAAATACAGGAATGGGAAGTCGCCAGCAGAGCAGAGAAAATAGACTGGGCAATTGCATAGTAGTACAGATACTAAGAGTGAGTTGTGATGGGAAATAAGGAAGAATAGCAGTTGAGAAGAAAATAAGAAAACTGATCAACAAGCTCTGTGTTTAACAAGTGTGTAAACTAAACCATCTGTACAAACATTTTGGAAGAGGTTGGTGAATAGATCTTGGCATGGAAATACTTGTTAATTGCAATCAGGGGGTAATCAGCATTTTTCCCCCCTAAGAAGTCCTTTGACATATGATTAAATTGTCAAGGTCTCTTTTACCTTTTATATCTGGATTTCTCTAGCACAAGTACCCTAACATTAGTGTTTTCATAAATCTGAAGCCCTTTCTTCCCCTTTTTGTCTGTGAGCCTTCTCACCATCCTCTCTGGCCCCAGGCAGTGATGGTAATATTGTTAAAGTAAGTACTAGTACTAATGTTTAAAATAGTTCATATTTATATATTGCTTATACTTTCAAATACATTTTCAGCCTGGCTGGTGTTGTGCAGTGGTTGAGGGTGGGCCCAGGAACCAAGAGGTCACAGTTTGAATCACAGTCAGGGCACATGCCTAGGTTTCCAGCTCTATCCCCAGTAGAGTGTGCAAGAGGCAGCCAATAAATGTTTCTCTCTCATTAATGTTTCCATCCCTCTGTCCCTCTCTTCTCTCTCTAAAAATCAATAAAAACATATTTTTTAAAATAAAATAAATACATTTTCACTATTTTTCAGGATTGTAATTACTACTTCAAACAGCATTTTTAGGACAGGCAACTCATATACACACCGGAAATGATTTTTAAGGTTCTATTAGTTCATATTTTTGAAATAATCTCAAATATGGGCAGAAAAAAAAGAAAAAGGAAAAAAAAACTGTTCCCCTTTGGTTACTATACTTATTAGTCAGGATAGGGCAGGGTATGCTGCAGTAATAAAGTAACTCTGAAATTCCAGTGGACACAAAAAAGTTTATTTTCTCTCTTAGGCTGTGTTCATTCCAGGTTGGTTCCACATAATCCTCAGGACCCAGGGTGACAGAAGTTACACTATGTTGTACCTGCACTATCTGGAACAAGAGGCCTCCTTAATCAATGGAACAAGGGACGAGAGAGTATAGAATGGCATAAGGGTATTTTCTGCCCCAGCCTGGGGGTGACACACACCATTTCTGCTTATGTTTTATTGCTCAGAACTTGTCACATGGTCCACCTAACATGAAGGACTAAATACAATGTTTAGCAAGCACCACTGTCTCTGCCATAATTACTGTCTTCTCTCATCCTGTCTACCATTTCCTCTCTGGAACTGCCTGTTTTCTACTTATCTTAACATATGTACCAGAATCCAACTTTCTGACATTGTACTAGGGCAGGGATAGCAAATATATGCTGTGATTTCCTCTTCCCATGCCCAGCAGACACTGCTCATTGGTCATAGCACTCTTTTCTGTTAACCAAGAGGTGGTAGTATGAGAATCCTCCCCAACATAGGTGGCTGCCAGTTTCTCGGTATCATCACTAGAGATGAAACTTATTTGCTATTTCTTGCCTAAGGGATTTCACTGACCCCTAGGACATGGCACTGGCTTGCTTGGCTCCACTTCTTTCTTTGGGGTTGAACATGAAACCAACAGGCACTTGATCATTTCTGTTATCTGAACTGTTTACAAATAGCTAATCTGGGGCCTCCAATGTTACCAGCATTTTTGGACTCTGGTGTTTTCCCTTCAATTTCTACCACTTTGATCAGGGTAAGAACAATCAAAGGAAACTTGACTTCCTTCATGGCTAACATGGGCTAAAGCAAGAAAAGGAATCTTTAGGGGAAAAACAGAAACACAAGTCCTTCTGACCTAGACCTTTGGAACAGTCCAGACCTCCTCTCCAGAAGCCCCTGTAGTTTCACAGGTCAGTCCCCTAAACCAAAGAAAGGAATCTTTCGTTCCTACCCTCAGTGATGTGGAGCAAAGAGAATATCCTTAAAAAAAAAAAAAAAAAAACTAATTAAAAAGGAAAGAAAATATCCCTCTTCTTAAGGGTTAAACATAGTAGGATCTTAATAAGAAAATCCAGAATGTTCTTCCTCTCGACCATTAAAATTCTGCTCACCATTTCTGTTTCTTGAGAGCTTTAACCTGAGCCCCTGGGGTCTCTGGAAAGAGATATTTTAGAAAATAGACAAGTTGGGGCAAGTTGCTGGCTTCCTTGTATTTTTTTCCTCTGAGTTGTTTCCCAAAACATCTTAAAGTCCTCATGTTATACAAAGTGAAGATTTGTTCTCTTACAACGATAGTCAAGCAGTCTCTCCCTACAGAATTTTCACTACTGTTGCTGTTTGGAATTGGCTCAGCAGACGTAAACAGGGTCATCTGGGGCCAAAGAGGGTGGGTGTTTAGTTTTAAAGCTCTGGGGTTAAGAGTGAAAGCATGTGACTCCAGCCTGGCCAGAAACAGAGGAGCCTTTGTGTGCAGGGAGCAAGCGATTGGCAGTCCCGAGGCTAAACGCAGGGGGAGAGGGAAAGAGCGCTGACACAGGTTTCAAGGGTCTGATAGGATACCACTGGAGGGAGGTTAACTCTTTGTGTCAGGCTCTGAGGCTTCCATGGGGAGAGCTTCTGTCTGTGGCTCATGGTAGGTAGAGTAAAGAACTTAGAAAAAATAAATAGAGCTTCCTTGGCTTGCCAAAGAAATACAGGCACTCCTGTAACCAGTGTTGAGACGAGGCAGGCTGAAGCAACTGGAAGCAAAAGCAATGTCTGGGAGGGGGTGGGGGTTGATAGATAATCCAATAGAACTTCCTTGGAGTCCTAACATCTAAACACTGCAGGCTGTTCCTGTGCCAACGCTCCCCCCAGCTCCTCCCCCTCTCGTCTTGGATGGCTGGGATAAACCAGAGAAGAGAGCAGGGCAGCCTGGACCACATCTCCTCCTGGTTGGCCCTGCGCAGCAAGGGGGAGGATAGTGGTTGGCACAGCACTGCAAGAGGGAAGCTGGCAGGCTGCTGACTCAGCCCACCCTGGCTACACTCTCAGGCATCAGCAGCCCATCCGCAGCATCATTCACCAAGGTGCTGGGGACCCATGGGCCCTTGGTGAGCTTGGGCTCTGCTCATGGTCAATACTGAGTGAGGCAGGTGGTCTTCAGCCTGGTCCACTATGCCACACTGCTCAGAGCCCACCTGCCCCAGTGCCAATGTGCTCTTTCCCCAATCCCACCTCTGCCCACATATTGCTGCAAATTGAATGTTTTTGAAGTGAGCAAGTGAAATTTCCTGAAAGTCTGCAGAATCTGACTTTCAGACTTTGGCAGGGGGAAGAAAAGGAAACAAAGTTCACTCAAAGCCTGGATCCATGAGACTCCTCAGGAGTAGTTCAGAAATAAACGTGGCAGTGGGTGGCATCCCTTGCTGAACATCACACCAGTACTCACCCCATTTCTCCAATTGTAACTCATCACTCCTTCCTTCCACAAAGATTTCTGAGCATTGTGCAAGTGTCAAGTTCTTTGCTGGACGGTGGGGATACAGTAGTGAATGAGGCAGACCAGTTCTTGCCACCAGGAGCCTTTAGTCTATCTAGACATGCACGGAGCCATTCACACACTAATACTTACTGGTCATGAAAATGGTGATAATTATACTAGTAAATGGTGACTGCCAGCAGTGAAAGGTAGTCCTGATGGATTGAAATCTAGTCTTACAGGTGGATTCAGTTTCCCCAGTTGACAAAATGTCACCAGCTCTTCTCTACATTTCAGGGAGGGATCACTGCTGGGATGACAGCTAGCATCAGCATGTTGATGTAGTACCAAGTCCTAGTGCTGGCAGGAGCCTCACTGACCCCAGGCTTGACCTACCAGACTTGGGGCTGATGGATTTTTCTGTGGTTGCTATTTAAAACACTCCACCCTGGCCGGTGTGGCTCAGTTGATTGGAGTGTCGTCTAGTACATGGAAAGGTGGCTGGTTCAATTCCCGGTCCTAGCATGTGCGGTGTGCTGGAGGCAACTGATCGGTGATTCTCTCTTGCATTGGTCTCTCTCTCTCTCTCTCTCTCTCTCCCTTCCTCTAAAATTAATTTTAAAAATTTTAAAGAGAATAACATTAAATAAAAAATTGTATGTCTGCCCTGGCCTGTGTGCTTCAGCGGTTAGAGCACCAGCCCAAGTATCGAAGGGTCTTGGATTCAATTCCCTGTTGAGGGCATGTACCTGGGTTGCAGGTTTGACCCCCAACCCCAATCTGGGCATGTGTGGGAGGCAACCTATCAATGTGTCTCTCTCACATCAACATTTCTCTCTCTCTCCCTCTCCCTCTCCCTCCCTTCCACTCTCTCTAAAAATCAATGAAAAAACTATTCTCAGGTGAGGATTAACCAAAAAAAAAATTGTGTCACATAATTAAAAAAAAACAGTACCCAGTCCACTTGAGTGTGTGTGTGTGCACACACGTGCACACTACCTATGAAATCGGTGCCTGATGCTCAAGGGCACTTGGCAAATGTAATGATGTGTCAGAAATGAGGTTGCCACCAGGCACTGAACCCTCTCCACTTCAAAGATTGAGTCACTGGGCAGAATCCTGGACTCACTCAGGTGAAAAACAAGAACCTTTTATCTGGGCTGCCCAAAGTGCCCAGATTTTTGCACTTGACAGCTCCTGGGACTCCTAGGGCAACAGGCCACATTCTCCTACACCTCCAGTGACTGACTGCTTCCCACCAGCTCATTCAGCATGAATCCTGAGACACCTTCCTCAAGAGCTCCTTTCCTCCCTGAGTTTATGAAATGGCCCCCAGGCTCATTACCCACTTTTTTTCTTTCTTTAATTCTCACCTGAGGATATTCTTTCCATTGCTTTTCAGAATGAGTAGAAGGGGGAGGGAGAGAGAGAGAAAAAAAACATTGATGTGAGAGAGACACGTTGATTGGTTGCCTCCTGCACGTGCCCCAACTGGGGCCGGGGATTGGGGATGGAGCCTGCAACTGAAGTACGTGCCCTTGGCCCAAATCGAACCCTTCAGTCCGTGGGCTGATGTTCTAACCACTGAGCCAAACCCTCCAGGGCTCATTACCCACTTTAAGCTGGATAAGATAGCAGGGTTGCAAAGACAACTGTGGCCACATATACCCTGTCTGTGTGGGGATGGGGAGGTCTCCAAAAGCACCAGGCAGTTGTCACAGCTTCAGTCTGAGTATGCTGAAGGAGCAGCACGCATCTCTGAAATCCAGAATGCAGAATAAGAAACACAGGTGCATCCAGAGATCGCACTGCCCTCCTGCATGGTACTCAGAGCGCGAAATGTCTAGGAGGCAGAGGTAACTTCTTGGGGTATGAGCAAAGTCAGGAGCAGAAAGAGGAAAGAATAGGCTTTGGTTTATAAGGGGTTTTTTGATTTTAGAGAGAGAGGAAGGGAGAAAGAGAGAGAAACGTTGATTTCTTGTTCCACTCACTTATGCATTCATTGGTTGATTCTCGTATGTGCCCTGAGCTAACCAGCCAGGGTGGGTTTGTAAGTTTTTGTACTATTTATTCTTCACAGATACGCAGTCTAGTCCTACCCCACTTTACAGGTCACCAAGGACCAGAAAGGTAAAGTCACTTCTTTGCCTAAAGTCCTTCAGCCAGGTAGTGACAGTGTCTCCTTAATCCTAGTCAGGTGGGGTTTCCAGGTGGGGTTTCCACTGCTTCATACCAACTGGATTTCTTTTAGGATATAATTTTGAGGGCAGGGATCCTGTAGCCTATTTTATTTTCTTTAATAAATATTTTTTATTGATTTTTTTTTTTTTTTTTTTTTTTTTAGAGAGAGGAAGGGAGATGGAGAGAAGGAGAGAGAAACATTGATGTGAGAGCAAGACATTGATTGGCTGCCTCCTGTGATCGAGTCCACAACCTGGGCATGTGCTCTGACCGGGAATCAAACCAGCAACCTTTTGGTGTACAGGACCACACTCCAACCAACCAACTGAGCCACAGTGGCCAAGGCTGGCCTGTTTCTTTAAAATCTGTGCATGGGTATAGGGTGGTGTCTTGCTCATGATAAGGGGCTCAGCCAGTGCTATTGACTCATGCGATGGACCTTGTCTCCTCTCACAGGCAGAGCTTGGTGTTAATTCAAATGCTAGTGCCAGATCCACCTGCAATGTAGCATGGAGCCAGGGGACTCTTGAATGGCAGCAAAAGCACCAGCCAGACAGGACATTGCTTACTCTTACCCTCCCTTCAGGGCAATTCCAATTCTTATTCCACTCTGAGCCTTCCCACTTAGGAGGACACACACTTCTCCTGGGAAGCAGGGGATTAAGGGCAGAATGACTGGGTTTAGTGGTCCAATGGAGTCTCATTTTCCACAGGAACTGGGTCCAAGACCTCCTGTAAGGCAAAAATCACGTGATGTGAAAACTGTCCTTAAAAGTCTTTTCAGATACCCATGAAGCACAAGCAAACATATCACTTCTCAGGAAACCCCAGCCAGCTAGCTTTTCCTTCAGCATGGAAGAGAGCTCTGTTGCCTCAGCTGAGCAGCAGAGGAGACCACTGGCAGTCAGGGCCATACTGGATCAGAAAACCTATCTTTGAGTGTGGTAAGATGCTGGCGTGGTATGAGGCCAGGGAAGGGCCGTCCTGCATGTTTCTGTGTCACACTCGTTACAGGCAGCGCATGTTCGCTGAGTGGAGGGCAGGAGACCACCTGCTGCACTATATCACCATGTACATGTCTCTCTCCCTCCCCCGTACAACCCTCCCCCACACACACACACACACACACTGAGCTTGTACAGCAGACTTTGTGTAAACTAAATGGGTGCTCCAGGAATCTCCACCTTAACACCCGACTCTCAGCATGCTGTCACCTTGGGCTGTCACTCCTGAATCCCTGACCCACAGAAACTGTGAGATAATAAATGTTTGTGGTTTTAAGCTGTTAAATTTTGGGATAGTTTGTTATACAGAATACAAATGCAGAATTCTAATACAAGGGGATAGCTGGAGAGGCAGGCTAAGGAGTGTGAACTTGATTCAGGAGGGCACGTTTTCCAGTGGGGAGCAATGGGATCGGGTCTATATTTTAGAGCAGTCCCTGGCCCCAGAGAGGTCAAAAAAGAGACTCACATTAAGACAACACAGCAGAGATAGAAAACAGGTGGAAGAGACAGGTCCTTGTAAGAATGGTCAGACCTTACTGATCAGCTGCCTACAAATAATAATAATAAAAGTAATAATATTATCAGCTAAAATTTTTTTTTACAGAGGATGCCAGCAGTTTGCAACCTGGAAGAGGTTCTTCACCAGAACCTGACCATGCTGGCACCCTGATCTTGGACTTCCAGCCTCCAAAACTGTCAGAAATAAATTACTGTTGTTTATAAGCAATAAATAAATAAATAAGTAAATAAGTAAATAAATAGGAGGTAAGTGGGGGTGGAGGCTGGGGCCTTTTTTAATTATTGATTTTTAGAGAGAAGAAGGGAGAGTGTGAAAAACATCGATTTGTTGTTCCACTGATTTATTCATTTTACTCATGCATTCATTGGTTGACTCTGAAAGTGCCCTGACCAGGGATCTGACCCGCAACCATGGCATGTCGGGACAATGCCCTAACCAACTGAGCTACCCGGCCAAGGCCCAGCTAACATTTACAGACAACTTAGTATGTACCAAGTACTATTCTAAGCATCTTACACATATTCACATATTTAATGCTTACAACCATCTTATTAGGTAAACAGATACTACTGTCATCTCATTTTACAGATGAGGAAACTGAGGTACAGAAAGGCTATGTGACCTGCCCAGTGCCATTTGGCTGGTTAGCAGCAGGGCCTGGGTTCAAACCTGGGCAGCTGCGCCTTTAACTTCTCACTGGACTTCCTGGGGAGGGATCAAAGAGAGAGAGAGAAAGGGAGGGGCAGGGTGGGACAGGGGTGAGCTCTCAGGTTTCCAGCCTGGGCAAGTGAGTGCAGCCTTACCCAAAGCAGGAGCAGATGACTTGAAAGAAAGACAGTACATCACCAATCACCTACTAATTCCCTGTGTAGCTCATAGGAGCTGCTAATGGGCTCAACTACAACCCAGCACGTGAAATGTAGAATAACATCCGGACGTGGCACCAGGCTGCACTTCTACCACACTCCAGTAAAAATAAACCTCTCTGTCCAAATATAGAGTGGTTAGAAGTGCCATGTTTTACAGGAGAAGAGGCAGTTATTTGGCATTAAAAATAGACAAGTTTTGGCTTCCCTGCAGATCTGGGCAAGAGCACTGCAGTTTCCAAGTGGAAACCCAGATGGATGGGGTAGGCCCCTCTCAGACTGACTCAGCTATTTAAAAAGCCCAATAGAAACTTGCATCCCCTTTCTGGGCCTCAGTTTACTCATCCATAAAAGGAAGAGGTTAGATGAGACAGTTCAGCTTTCACTTCAAACTCCCACTGTCTATGAGCAGAGGAACTTAAGTCCAAGCCTGCTCATCAGAGAGCTGGGAGCTTCCTAAATCATGGGGCCTGGAATTGGCAAGGCAAGTTGGCCCTTTGGCTCTCAGCTTACTGCTGACAGGACCAGGGGTGGTTTTCCCCAAGGATTTTCAGAACTCTGTCAAGAGCTTTAAATTACCCTCTTCAGTCAGACACATTGTTAATCCACAAAGAAATGCAAGCCAGGAAGTGCCCCTACAACTCTACCTCCTGAGATGCTACCTTGATAAAAGAAAACCCAAGCCCGGCTTGACAGGGGTGGGGGCAGTGGGGTATGGGCAGGTCCTTTGCACACATTCCCTTGAATCCTGCAAGGCAGGCACAGCTGTATTTTACCCAGGGAAGAAATGACAGCTCAGAGAGGTTACATAACTTGCCTAAGATCATTCAGCTGATGGAGGCTGGAACTGGGTCCAAATCCAGCTCTGGATCCAAAGCCCATGTCTTTCCACCTCATGAGGTCTCTGCTGTGCTGCTTACTGTGTGGTCAGAAGGCTCTTCTCCAGTCCAAGAGGGGAAGGGAAGTCCTGACAAGCTGGGAGCCTCAGGGGTAACTCAGGAGGGCAGCTGAGACACAAGTTAGGAGTCTCAAATTCCCTAATGGGTCCCATTGCATTTTTACCACACCTTCAAACAGACCAGCTTTGCTTTAAATGGTTTTATTAAAAACTGTACCAATTGATGGGGGGAACACACACACACACGCACACGCACACGCACACACACACACATTCAAAGAACAGAAATTCAAATACTCTGTACAGATTAAAAAAACAATGGGCCCCCATTCCCCTCCCTCTTTCCCTGTCTCTCTCCCAGAGGCAGAGTGCCTAGAACCCAGGGCAACTAATCTGGGATGAACAAAATGCTACATTCTCACTGGGTCTCCCCTGACAGCCCTGTGGACTCAGGGATGGGTGGCCTGCTGGCACAGAGGAGGGAGAGGCACTGGCCACCTGTGCAGAGAAGGGCAGTGTGGACCTGGGAGTCTGCACAGGCTCCAGGCACCTTCAGCTGCGAGGCTGGCACATCTCTGGAAGGGCTGGGCTTTCTCTACCATTCCCTCAAGGCTCTAAGTCCACCAGCCCTGAGGTGCCTGCCCACTGCCCAGTGTCCCCAGGAGGCTTCAAAGGCTGATAGGTTAACCCCTTCCTGGGACAAGTCTGGCCAAGGTGGCCTGCCACCAAGGGTCCCCACCTACACAGAGGGGCCCTAAGCTTCCTCCCGCCTGGAGTACAGCACTGATTTACCAAAGCCCTGGGAGCAGTGGCAATTTAAATATTCCTACTTTGCTGCTCTCTACTCTCCCTACCCTCTCTTCAAGTTCCCCCCAAAAGACAAGCTTTCATGGGCAGTGTACTCCTTGCTGACTACAACAGTCAAGTGGCTCCCCAGGCTCCTTCCCAGATGACTTCAGGCAGGTGGAGGCCCTAGCTGGGCCATCCCAATCAACCCCTCCCTGCCTTGACCAGTCAGGAGCCACCCTTGGACAAGGCTTGGCCACGGGGGACAGTGAGATGAGTCAGCTGGGCCCCGCTCAGCACTTTGAACATGCCTGCCACATAAGCTCTGGAAACAGACCCACTCCCCTAGGGGTTTGGGGAGGTCACTGGGAGGTGAATTTTTTCTGCCTCAGATTGAGCAGGAGATGGCCATGGGGACAGCTCTTCAGCAGCCGAGACTTTGAAGCAGGTAAAGGCAGAGAGGCCAGGCCCAGCTCTCCAAGTCAGATGTCTGGCCTGGGGGGGTTCCCTCCCCAGTTCTGTCCACAGAATTCCAGAAGCCCCCACTCTGGGGCTCAGAATTGGAAGGGCTGTTTTGACCCTGAATAGCAGGCTTCCCTTCCTCCAGGGCATTTCTACAATGGGGAGGGAGGTTTCCAGTCCCTCTCCCAGCCCCAACCGGCAGCAAACCACAAAAGCTCAATAAGTCTTCAGCTGGTTACAGGTCAGAACCCAGGTCAGACTCTCCCTCCCTCTCAATCTGATTCTCCACCCCCTCACTGGAGACAGCCAAGCCTCTGGGGGTGGAGGGTGGGAAGAGGGGCCCAGGGGCAGGGACATGTCTCCTGAGGCTGGACTTGAGGAATGTTCCGACCAACCCACCAGGCCAGGTCTAGATCACTAGGCCAATTAAAAACAGCCAGCCAAAAGGAACCTCTCTCCTGGGGCTATTCTGGGAGCTACCCCATGGGTTTTCTGGGGGAGGGGAAAGGAGGGAGCTTTTAAATTTTGTCCTGGCTTGCTTAAGATAGTCCTTGGCTTCACAGAAGACGGAGGCAGTACAGTCGGACCATCTTTTACCTGGCCCCAGGCTCAATGTTCAGATGGGCTTGTCAAACTCTGGGCTCAGTCTCAGGACAGGCCCTCCTGGGCCTGGCAGGGTCCCTGAAGTGTGTGGCTTTGCCTCAGCACCAAAGTCTAGACCATTTATTTGCTCTCTCACTCAGCTCAGATGGAAAGTCTGCCAAGAGAGGTTAAAAAATGGTTGGTAGAAATAATCCTGGTTTTCTTGTGTGTTCCACTCAAGCATATACCAGCAGCCTGCATGTCACAGCCTTGGTCCAGGAGAGGGGAAAACACCAAGTCTTCTGCACATCATAAATGGTATGGAGCCACGCAGGGAGGGCTGCATGTCACGATGGCCAGCGCGTTCCAGAGTCAGTCCTCATGCCTGTTCTCTGGGTTCCTTCTTGTAAGCAAGAACCCATCTTCTTAGCAGACAAACCATGGTACACACCCTGAGAATATAATTCTGGCCAAGAAGAGGTAATACCTCCAGAACATCTAAGTAGAACAAAACAAAGGCTTTTGCACAGTTTGAGGTCCTTCTCCTCAAGGGCCACTATGAGCCCACATGGCACCTTCATGCAGATTAGGAAAGGCACCGGTTCTTCTGGGCAGACACAGCCCTACAGGGGCATCCAACTTAGTGAGCAGAGCACCGACGGGTCTTTAGCCTCTACTATCTTCCTCTGCAGGTGCCCTTGTGCAGTGAACAACCTGCCCGGCTGTACATACAGGAGATCAAGGCTTTCTTCAACGGTACTGAGACCTACTCTTTGCATAACTGGAAAATCCTGGGCTTGTCAGATTTGAGTCTATTCTGGACTTCTCCAATTTCCTTGGGAAGCTCCGGAGTCTTCTCTGCCCAGGAAAGCCATCTTTTCTTTGGGCCTTGCTTCCCTGTTTAGCACCAATGTTATCTTCCTACATATGCACAAATTATCATTTAATTTCTAGGTGTCTGTTAACAGGTTCTGTTAACCAGATTCTCTGTCTTTTCAGATTCCCTGTGTCTGCTATCAGAGCTAGCAGACTGGCTGCTTTAAATTCTCTCCATTAGCGCCATGGCAGGGAGAGAGGGGAAGTTCAGAGGCAGCTGTGATCTTGCTGAATTCCAGAGTATGCCCTCCTGGCCTAGATGGGAGCTGAAGGAAGACAGGAAACCTGTACCCAGCTTTGACAGTTCTGCACTCTAATCATTGTCTGTTGCTCTAAAAGACACATTTCAGCTGACAAAGTCACAGTGCTGGCTTCTTCCTGCGTCATGCTAGGTGTGAAAAAGGAATGGGGAAGAGGAGGAGGAGGTATGTTGTTTCCAAGGAAGCCAAGGGCTCTGGGTTCCTCTGGGGCTGACTCTCACAGGTGGGATGGCCACATTTCCCAGTCCCATTGCAATCCTGCCCCTTCATGCCCTAGTGCTGAGATGGGGGTAGAATGCAGTCTGTTGCTGGGTCTTTGGAAAGAAAAGCCAACAAAGGCACAAGCTGCTGGTGACAGCACGCTGATTGGCTATTTGGCTCATCCATGGCTGACACGCAGCCAGTTTCAGGAAGCCAGAGGTGGCAGTGGTTCTGTACCTCAGGACCAATCCTGGGGCCTCCAAGTGGGACGATGTCAGATTTGAGGCCTACGCAGAAGTTTGGTTCATTTAGCGGCATGTTTGAGGGGTCCTTGGAGAAACCCAACCCTCCCTGAGGTCTGCTGGAGATGACAGGGGCTGGGCAAGAATCCCTGAGCCCTTGGGGCAGGCACTGACTGGGCCAAATGAGAACCCAGATATAGGCTGACTGGCCTAGTGAAATTGCCATGCTCAGCTGGAAAGCCCCTGGCCAGGGCCTTGGTGGGTTGAAGCAGTGTGACTGTCCGATCTCAGCCCCATCCATGGTGGAAGGCTGACTGGTTTGGTGGAACCAGGAGTGTAATCCAGTCTCTTATTGCTTAACTGAGTTCCTGTGGGTAAACTCCAGTCCACTGGCCAGAGAACATCACTACACGGTCATCTTCGACAACTGTGGACTGAAGGATCTGCTTGTCAGAGCCCTTGGGAGGACCCACCATCAGAGACACATCAGCCTCTACTTCAACAGTGTTTGACAAAGGCCCCATTCCTGGTCAAGGCCCTGAACAGGGAAAAAGGTCCCACTTGGGTATGTCTTATGTACACACAGAGATCAATTTTCAAGATAAAAACAACAAAAAACTTCACAAGACACAGTGTCAGTCCTCGCTGATGTCCTTCCTGTGGTGCCCCATTTGAAGAGGGCAGCCCAGCCTCACCTGGGACCTGCCCCATTCCTGTTCTCATCTCCATTCAAGGCGAGGTTGTGCAGGAAAAGGAGGAACTGCCACCACACGCGATTTTGGTTCTGCTGGTGCTGAAAGGAAAAAAAAAAATCAACGTCACTCCTAAGCGCAGCCTTAGATGACTCCTTATCATTTCTAATAAAAGTGTAGATCAACATGTCTGGGGCGGCACTTTAATCCTATCAGTAGAGCAAACGGAGGGGTGGGGGACACCAAGAGAAGTGGCGATGAGGGGGAGATAGTTGAGTTCTCCAAAAACAATTGCAGTTTTAACATTAAAAAGAAAAGACCAGCTCTTTATGCACTGTGCATAAAAGGATTAAACTTTTTCCCCTGCTTGCAGGATTTTCCAGAGTTTAGCCAAGTGCTGCTTTTAATCAGATTGGCTCCTGAGCCCCTCAAACCTCAGCTGCATGAACAACAAACTTTCTTCAGAAAGAAAGAGAAGTGCCCCCTTCTCCCCCCACTCCAAAGTAACACAGAGAACAAGGGGGAAAAGGAGGGAGCCTCCATCTGCAAGTGATTTGACACTGTGAAGGTCAAAGGGTTAATCTTCAATTTAAACCACACTGCTGAGGCAGCAAAAATCTGATTTCATCCAGTGCAAACACGCACACAGACAGACATACACACACACACACTTGTGCGCCCGCCCTCTCTCCCTTCCCAGCATCTCCAGCTCAGTACTGCCCTTTTTATAGCTGCTCTTGACAGTAAGCCATAAATAACCCCTCTTGGAGCGCTTTCCTACTGACTGGAGCCAATTAAACGTTAAGCAAGAACATACTTGAAAACAAAACAAAAACAAAGAATGCACACTACTCTCTGGAGGTTATCCCAGGTCCTACTGTCAGGCAGGGAAGCTGGGGGCGAAGGTCAGGGGTCAGTGACTCACAGGATTGTAGCTGGTGCCCCACCCACACAGGTACCATTTCCCTGGGGCCAGAGGAGGCCAGGAGGGGACTGAGGGGTACAGGAAGAAGCGGTCTTTGTTCTCTCTTTTGTCTGCCAGGGCAAGGAGGACTGGGCTGGGGCCCTCTCCACAGGGTTCTCAGTAGACAGGGGAATAAAAACCTAGTGTGCAGAAAGAAACCAGCACAGGCTGAACTTGGATTGCTGCAGTGGCCCGGGTAGAAAGCACGTTTATGTCAAGAGTTGGGGGAGCTGGAGCTCTCTTGGGCTGTCTTTAACCACAGCCCTGGCTGCCACTAGGAGACTCCTAGTCAGATAGGAAGAGGCTAGGATAAGTCAGTGGCAGAACTTGTGAAGCCAGAGCTTCACAAGTACATCTGGCCAAGGACAAGCATGCAGGTTGCTGGGTTCCCTTTCACTCTGCCTTAGGCCATGAAGAGAAGACAGGTGAGGTGTCAGCTCAAGCTGACCTCAGAGCCCTGCCAACCCAGGAGAACAGAATGCCCTATACCTGTGGCAAGAGCATTCTTCTTTCCCCTGTGGGAGGGAGACTGGAAAACAACCCAGGAAGGTGGAGGCACAGCTGGGAGGGGTAGGGAAACTGGGCTGTGCCACAGAGGAGGCCTGGCAGGCTTCTCGGGATGGGCGGGGGAGACTGATGGCTTCCTCGTGTTTTGTAAACAAAGATGAGTAAAAAGAGGAAACACACCCGGCTTAACAAAATCTGGTTACAGTAAAGCAGCGTGAAAATGGACTCAGCTGCAAACCTGAAGACTCAGGCCTGCAGCAGCTGGGAAGAACACCCTCCCCTCCCCTCCCCAGCTGCTGCCCAGGACAGGTGCAAAGGTCATGTGGTGGAACAGGAGGAGATTCCAGGAAAAGACTGGTCCCTGGAGAGGCCAGTCTGCTGGAATCCCCAGTCTCCTCAGGTGCCTGTTTGAAAAGGCCAAGTAACAATAACAGCCACGATCATAACAATAATAGTAGCATTGAGTATGCAAGGCCCTGTTTTGAGTGTTTTACATCTCTTCCTTTCAGAGTGTGGTCCATGGACCAGCAGCTTCAGCATCATCTGGGAGCTTATTAGAAATTTTAAAAGGGGACATCTGTAATACTTTCAACAATAAAGATAAATTTAAAAAAAAATAAAAGCAACTGATTCAACAAGCAAAAAGAAAATAAGAAATTTAGATCTACTAAATCATACTGTGAACCTGTAACAAGATCCCCAGGTGACTCTGAGACACATTATAGTATGAGAAGCGCTGCTTTATATACATTTAACTCCTTTGGTCCTCTCAACAACCCTATGAGGCAGGTATATATTACTGTCCCCATATCACAAATGAGATCATTGGAAGAGTTATATAAGTTGGTCACACAGGTAGTAAGTTTCAGGGACGGGACTGAACGCAGACTATCTGACCCTAGAGCAACGTCCTTACCCATTATCACTATGCTCTGAGTGCCACCATATATACCTTTCTTTATACCAAATCGGGCCCTCTGTTCTCCCCGTCTCTAAATCGTCTCAAAACAGCACTGTGGCCAGGGAAGGGAGGTCACAATTTTATGATTTGGGGCCTGGTCCAATCCCATCTCTGTATGCCTATTTCTCCCCAAGTTCCCCTAACATAGGCTGCCTACTGCCCAAGTAATTCCCTGAGCCTTGAGGTCTCTGGGAACAAGACAAAACAGCACCCTCACTCCCATTATTAGGGGTATTGGGGGACCCAGAAACAGCTGTGGGCAAGAGAGTGCTGTGAGACAGGAAGGCTAAGGTCGTGCTGGGAAGCACAGGCAGGCCTAGGCACAGGAGGGGGCATGCAGGTCCACCCTCTGAAGGATCCAGCTTCTGGGCCTCTGCCTGTGACAGACCTCAGGCAAGAAAGGCTCTGGGCCAGGAAGCAGAGAACCTGGCTGTAGGCTGTGGTCTCCCACCAGCCTGTCTGTGAGTCCCTTTCCTTATAAGAGAAATGCAGGTTCCCAAACTTGACTGTGTCACAGAATCCACTGAGGTGCTGCTATAAATACAGAGTCCCTGAGTCTCGCCCAGAGCAACTGAGTCAGAATCTCCAGGGAAGGGCCCAGGAATGTGTATATTAAACAAGCTCCCTGGGTGATATTTTTTAAATCAGAAGTAACATTTATTGTATTTTTTAGTCATGAAAGTAATACAAGAAGAGAAAATAAAATCATTCATGATTCCACAGTCTAGAAGAAAACACTCCATGATTTGGTGTTTTCTTCACTCTCTTTCAGCCTTTTCCCACCAGAGTAATGACTTGGCCAAGTGAAGGGTAAACCCTGCCCAGGTGGTTCTACGGCAGCCAGGCCACAGGCAGGCATTTGGAAACCACTGAGGTGCTTTCCAGCCCTCAGGTTTGTGATTTGGAGTTTGTCATCCACAATCATCTTCAAGATTACAACTCAGAGCTCCAACGACTGAATCCGTTTAGCCTGGCGGAGGGTCTGGGTGGGCCTGGGGAACAGGCTGCCTGGTACAGAGTGAGGTTGGCGGCTGCAGCAGCTGTGAAACCAGCAAGAGCAGCCCAGGAACCTGCCTGCAGCCCCCGCAGTCCCCGCAGCCCTTTCCTTGGGCATAAGCAGATGCCACACATACTCCACTTAGCCTTCTCCTGCTATGGGGCAGCCCCACAAGGCCCTTTTCTGAAAGGAAACCAACCTGCCTCATACAAGAGAATCAAAGAATGCCCTGATTTTGAGGAGCAACAATAATTTTTATTTTATTTTAATTAAACAAAAGGGCCTGACGAGAAAGAAAAGAAAAGGGACTTGAAGGGAGGCCAGTGAGAGAAACAGTGAGGAGGAAGGAAATGAACATTAAACCAACAGGATGAAGTACACAAAGACACCAGAACGCCAGAGAACCTGGATCCTTCCAGGAGCGGGTGTGGAGGAAAAGGGGAGAAAGAAGAAGGAACCAGGAAAGAGTGTCCCTGGCCTGGGACTCTCAGGTGCCTGGCACAGCTGCCAGCACATAATCTCAGATCAATGAGTGCAAACCCCAGAGCAAGGCCTAGCTCTCCCAGACTCGGCCTGAGCACCCCTCAAAGTATGGGAACTTGGAAAGAGTAGGCATTCCCAGAATACATAGTCAGGGTGCCCTCAGGGCTAAGGGGTTGGGCTACAGGGCACCGGGGAGCTGGTGGCAATTGAAGTTTACACCAGAAACACTCAAATTCAGAGTCTAGAGGGTAGGACCATGGCATGGAGGGAAAGAATAGAGGTGAAGCCCAAGGGAAGGGGTTCAAACATGGTAGATAAAAATACTGTCTACAGTTAAGAGAGCACAACCAGGCATTAGAGGCCTAAGGTCTGTCTTTGACTCAGTCCCATTTTCTTGCTGTAGTCAGGGGATGAAAGCAGTCTTTTGACAAGTGTGCCAGTCGCCCCCAGTGTGTGCAAGGTACTGTGACTGAATGGGCGTTTATCCTGTATAACAGGGAACATGTAGGGACACACAGTAGGTACTCAACAGGTACACACTGGACTGACTACAGAAATCAGCCTTGCAAGATAACCCACTTGTCTGAGGCCAGGAACAACTGATGTCTGGCCAGGTCTAAAGATGTACTTGATGTGATAGTATCAGCCTCTTGCTTGGGGAGAGGCCCAACTAGTAAAATGCTTTTTTTTTAAGAGCTAGCTGTGGTGTCTGACATGGTTGGATTACACAAATCAAACTCTTGTTTCATCCCAGGTGGCCTCTGCCCTAAGCACAAAGAGTGTTCCCTGCCCTCCCCAGATAAGAATCTCCCTCTGCCTCTCCCCTTCGGATCCAATTCACACCCTGGGGGGGGGGGGGGTCATCAGTGTTCCAGATGCTCCTGCAAGAGCTAATTCACCCTAAAGAACTAGAAGAAAGAGCAAGGCTACGCTGTGGCCCTGCTTTAAAAGAACCCTGCAAATTTACCAAACAGATAGCAATTTATTATATCCCATTCTCAGAACAGAATACTTCCCTATCTTCCTGTCTGTGCCTCTCAGAGATCTGGGATGTAGGGAGGGCAGGTGTTATCACTCTCGTTTCACAGACAGGGAAGTAAAGGCTCAAAAAAGTTACCCCAAGCAAATTAGTTGAGACAGGGGATTCTTCAGACCCCTGACTTCTGACTCTAGAGCTATGTGCTTGCACTAAAGTATTACGGTGTTTATTCACATTATGGAAATAGTATTAACTTTTCAAAGCGAATCACAACTGAACCGCTCCCCTAGTATGTTTAAAGACATTGTTTCCAGATCATTAACTACTTAGTAAGGATGCTGTGGACCAGAAAAAATAAACCTTTCAGAGGCAGAGCTAACTGAAGATCAAACAGAAATAAAGCTAAAACTGGTCTGAAATTATAACTTCAGATCATGTTCTGAAACCATGCTCAGTTTCTTTAAAACGCAGAACAGTCTATACTCTGCTTTATGGGGACACACACTCTACACAGTGACAGTTTCCTACCTTTACTCTTTCCCCCACCAAACTGTAAATCCACCCCAGCCGGGCTGAAGGAAAGAGGCTTGCCATTAAGAAACAGGAACGGAGATAAAGGAGACTTCAGGAAAATTCCACTTGAAAGATACTTTTGTTCAATTCAGCAAGCTTTTATCAAGCACCCAACTGAGCTAAGAGTTTATGAAGGATACAAAGACGAGCAATGCAAACTTTGTCAATGATTTTACAACCTGAAATGGAGAAAAGCAAGAACCCAGACTAAGTGTGACAGGAGGCAGAGCAGGGCCAAGGTAGGGACTGGGTGCTCCATTGTGTTCTCACTTTCCAGCATGTGCTTGCTGAGGAGCAGGGATGGGTAGGGTGGGGGACACCATGGTTTCAGGATCAATGAGATCTATGTGGCTTCCAGCTCAGCCACTTATAGTGTAACCTGGGCACGTTAGCTCACTTCTCTGAATCCCACTTTCCTAAGGGTGGGAATAATGGGCCCTAGAGGTACAAGGTGGCTTTGGCGATAAATGAGAAAAACCTGTGTAAAGCAGGGGGCCTGGTGGCTGCACTGAGCAAGCTCACCTCTCCTGGTGAGCTCGAGGGGAACCCGGACCACTTCGCTTTGCTGAGCTCTGCCCTCAACACGCTCGGCTCAGTGCCCATCCAGGATCACTGTCTTCTGAACGGACTCATCAAGTCCTGGGGAAATCTCACTCTGAGATAGGCCATGGCAGCCAGAGGCAGCTGGGCTCAGAATTCCAGGCTGCCGAGCTGAGTCAGGGATTCTGAACCCCACAGGGCAGCCCTTCGAGCCCAGTGGGCCCACTGTCCCAGAATGCTTCGACCCAGTTACCCAAGGAGCAAGCAACAAAATGGCAAAACAGAAAAGGTAAAAATTCTCCTCGCCGGCCTGGACGTATGGCTCAGTGGTTGGGCACCATCCCGTGCACAGAAAGGCTGCCAGTTTGATTCCCGGTCAGGACACAGGCCCAGGTTGCAGCTCAATCCCCCGTAGGGGGTGTGAAGGTGGCATGTGATCAATGTTTTGCTCTCACACTGATGTTTCTCTCTCTCTCTCTCTCTCTCCCTCTTCCTCACTCTCTAAAAACCAATAAAAAACATTTTTAAAAAACATTCTCTTTTCCAAGAGCTTCCTCAGCTGAGCCAGCAGTACTAACAGGACACTGAAGCCACAGGCCACCACCATGGCAAAAGGGCAACCTGGGGTCAGCAGGTTCTCAGACAAAGACAGGAGGGCCTCCTCTAATGCAACTGGAAGCCACTGCCTTCAGCTAGGGATGAGGCTAGGGATGAGGGACAGGCTGTGTACCACCCAGGTCTAGGGATGAGGGACAGGCTGTGTACCACCCAGGTCCCCAGAGCCCTGCTTTGCACTTCCATGGCCTGGAGGTAGGAACTGATGAGATCCTTACCTAGCTTCCCCTTAGGACAGTTCTGTGCTTCAGTCTCCCTCAATCTGAGAACAGCTCTAGCAAACTATCAGGCAACCTCTTAAGAGCTCAAAGGAACCATGGTGTGTGTGCTCTGGTTAAAAGCAAGGGAGAGGGGATTGAGAAGGGGGGCAGGCCTGTCATGGGTCTAACAAAGCTGTGGAGAAGGCACCCCAAGGTTCTGACTCCTAACTTGGGGCCTTTGCAACTGGCTGTTCTTGTCCCCACCTGGGACAGGTTCCCTGGACAGTACAAGGCAAGCTGAGCATGGAAGGTGGCCGGACCCTCCTCCTTACCATACACAGTGACTATTCTCATTCTGGTCCTGGAACATGCCCTCTTGGTTGCCAGATGTGGATCAAAAGGCAGACATTTTTATTTTTATTTTTCAGGGCCTCCCCCAAATCAGCCCCCCTCATCACTCCCCTCCTCCAAGAAAGAAACAAACAAAAGCCAACTCCCATCCCCACGGCTTGCCTTGGTGGGGAGGGAATGAACGGTCGGTAACTACAAGGCCCTTCTCCTAGAAGAGACAGTAGTCAGGTGCAGAGCTGTGTGGGGAACTCAGCCTCTAGTCAGCCACGCTGATGACTCAGAAGCTAAATATAGCGAGCGATATAAACAGAGCCAGCCACAGAGCAAACACAGGGCCCCCAAGCCCTTGCGCTGGCTCTCACGCACGGCAGCTTTCCACAGCCCCTCCCTCAGCCTCACTCTTCCCAGGCAGTGTCTTAGGTGGACCTCCCACTCCTGGGACGGAGACTGGCTCTGGTGGGACCCTTCTCACTTTAAGGCAAGTCTCCGGGGCTCCTGCCCAGGGCTGCCCCATCTAAAGCCTGAACAACCTCACTAGCTACAGTGTGAGTTCCTGAAAACCACTCACTAACAGGGAGAGCATCCCAAAGGGTCAGGAAGCAGTCAGGGGCTCCCTGAACAAAGCATCCAGGCTGCTGGCAGAGAAGCTGTTAGTTAATAAACTATGTAAACACCACCCTGGGTACAACTGCCCAAGAGCTCCCCAAGAACTATAAAGGCAGGTCCAAGCGAAATCCTAAAATCATCTTTTAACACGTTTCCAAAAGTGTTAAACTGTCCATTCCTTAATAGCTATGTGTCTTACAATTTCCAAAGGGCTTTCACATCAACTCTGCAAGGTTAAGTATCAGAAACCAAGGTTCAGAAAAGATAAATGATTTGCCTATGAACAGAGTACTCATAAGTGGCAGAGATGAGATTTGAACCAGGATCTGCCTCAAAGTCCAGGATCCTTTCTGTGATACTACAACTAAAGAGGGTTTCAACTGAGTGGCTGAAATTTTTCTCAGATTTCATTTTCCAGAAAGTCTAATTACTATTCAGGAAATTTCCAAATCTGCTTGTTCTGAATGGAACTACTCCTTGTCCAAGTGAAAAAGCCATTTCCAACATGAAAAATTCCAACCCTCCTTTAGCTTTACTCAACAGTCTACAGTAGCTACTTTTTTGAGTATTCTTGGCTTCATAACATTACACAAAAATACCGCCACAGATTTAAAGATGGTGCCATTGGGACAGGAGACTTTCTCATGGGGAGGGGTCACCAGCTACTACTGCCCATTCTTTGGCCCATGGGGGAGGAGACCACAACAGGAGGAATAGGAAGAAGCTGTGACTCACCCCTTCTGATTAGAGCAGCCATGAGCTCAGTGAGGAAGCAAACCTGCACCTCCTCTGCCCTGCAGGAGCTGAAAGGACATGGAAATACCAGGGCACCCTCACAGAGCCTGAATCAAGTTAGGCCACAGTAAACAGACCATGAGAGGTCACCTGCTGCAGCCAGGCAGCTCACAGAGGAGCAAAGAGGGGAACCTTCTACTCCAGACCCAGCCAAGGGAAAGTAGAGTATGTGACCAGGTTTGAAAAGGCTTTTACCTCCACTCGCTCTGCCTCCAACTCTCTTGTTGCTTTGGAGACCCAAAAAGCACCTCGCTGACATTAATCTGCGTCCAATTCCTTACTGGTTGGTCCAGAGGAGCCACCCTGAACTGATAACTTGAGTAACTGAGCTAGATCTGCATGCTCTTTGGGAAATATGGCCAGCATAAACGGACACCGGGAGAATCTGCAACCTTTTCAATCTGCGGTCACGTGATGCACTCAGTTTGCCACAATGCCATCCTATATCGCACTACCCATCATCATACCCCCTCCCTTGGCTCCACATCTCCTAGGGAGAAGGTTTCCCCTGATACAGAAAAAGAATAACTGAGGTTTGAACCAGGGACAAAAGTCAGAGCTCACACTCCCTATAGGACGCAGGGATTTATGGCTACTTTCTGACTTTGGGACGCCATCCCAGATCCAAGGAGAAAGATGATGACCAGGCCCTTTCAACTTCCTACGACCTCTTGGATTGTCTTTTGTGGCTCTCTAAACTCAGCCTACAATGACGGGGAATGGCCATCATTCTCAGAGGAGAATGTACAAGGCCAAAGCCCACAGCTAAACAGCTTGGATAGTGATTTCTCTGGACAGGGTAGGTAGAGGGGAGCTCAGGAAGCAGGATGATGGGTGGGGTGGGAAATGTTGAGGGCTGATCAGGATTACAGAGAGACAAAAAGAAACAAGAATTAAAGAATACCTACTGATGTGCCCGGAATTTTCACAGGTATTATCTCACTTAGCTTTCAAGTAAAATTCTGTGGTATTACCTCAAATTTACAGAAGAGGAAATAGGTTTGGCAAGTTCAACTGACTTCCCGATGGCTAGCAGGTGGCAAAACTGGTATTTAAAGCTGGGCTTTCTGACTTTATACTCAAAACCCAAAGATTTAATCCTAAACCACTTCCTTCCTAGGGCCTCAGTCTCCCTGCCTGTAAAGATGAGGGAAGGGAAAAGGGAAAGAAGATAAAAGACAAGAATGTAGGAGTGTTAACAGTACTTTTCAGATATAAAATATTAGACTGTAGTTATGTAATAATCAAGTTCAGAATATGACTCACTTCTTAAAACTAGCTGCCAAAAGATTCTATGTGTGCAATTATCCTAGCCCTTCCCCCAGGATGAGCTCCTGGTGAAGGTCTGTGAGCAAGGTTGGTGGGGAGGAGGGAGTATAAAGCCAGAGGACTCCACAGACAAAAAGCCTGGTTCTTTGTAATGGAAAGTTTGGGAAAACCAGCTCTGGACTAGAAAGGCTTCACTGGCAAGCCTCTTGACACTGCAAGATAAAAGTAAGTCGCTGGCAGGTGGATGAGGGGCACAAGGAACTCAGGAGCCCATACGGGGTGAGGTGCAGAGTAGGGAAGACTCTTTTACAGTTAGTTCTCCTGCTCTACCCTTCCTCCTATTGGGCTGGGATGGCTCTGACAGAGAGGATAGCATCCTGTCTAGGGCTGAATCAGGACCTCAAAGAGGCAGCCTTGGCACAGCTGGCGTGGCTCAGTGGTTGAGCATCGAGCTATGATCCAGGAGATTGAGGTCCAATTCCCAGTGGGGGTACATGCCTGCATTGTGGGCTCCATCTCCAGCAGGGGGTGTGCAGGAGGCAGCTGATCAATGACTCTCTCATCATTGATGTTCCTATCTCTCTCTCCCTTCCTCTTTCTGAAATCAATTTCATATATATATTAAAGAGGCATCCCTGGGCTGGGGGAAATGATGCCAAGCAGCACAGAGCAGGGGCAGACCGTGGGATAGGGCTGCCTCCTCCTGTTCAGGACTGAGTCAGGAAGAAAGGGCCCTGGGCTGTGGTCTAGTCCTATCCTCCTAGCCTGCTCCCAAGGCTACAGGAGCTCACCGGAGGAGGGAATATTCTGGGAAACACCTATTGAAAGAGACCAGGTCTGTTGGAAATTTTAAAAAGCTGCCTTCCAACCGGTACTATAGATGAGTGTAGGAGACCCACAGCCACTGTGTCCTCCAACAGCTCCAGCACCAGGACTGGAAGCTGTGAGCTGGACTGAGCCGCAGGCCTGTACAGGGTAGAGTGAATGGGCAGGAAGGAGGCCAAGAGAAAGAAATCAAGAATCAGAGTGAGTCCACACATGGACTGAAGGGGAAACTCTAAGCCAAGTTTCCATAGAAAAATCAAAGGACGGACTAGAAACTGGAGTCTGGGGCCAGAAGAGGAGGCCAAGCTGCCTTATTATCTAAGCATAGGGCCACCCTCCCTCCTGATTACTAAGGGAATAGGTGAGCCTAGCAGGACCAGTTCTAGACTCAAATTTCCCTCAGAACTCCTTGGCAGAGGGCACTAACCATATCTAACTCTTGATGGACTGTTCTCAGGAGACCCAAAGTCAAATTCTGTCCCCTCTGGTGCTGGCAATGGTTTGGTCCTTGAGTCAAACCTACTACTCCCAATAGCTCTCCTCAGGTCACCTGAAGTGACCCATCTAACCTTAGGATCTTGCCCAATTGTGGTATTATTTATTTTCCTGATTTCCAGACAAATGGACAGACAGATACAGACACACACACACACACACACACACACATCCTGCAGGCCAGGGACACTGTCCCAGAAGTAGGGAATGTGTTCATTTCCAGGTGACGTGCCTCTGCTTCGGTGGCAGTTGCACTAGCATAGATCAGCCTCAGGTTCCTCTCCCTGCTTTGGCAGCCCTCCAGAAAGCCAGCCCAGAGAGGAAGGGTTAAGTGCCTGGGGGCCGCCCAGACAGGGCTGCAGAGCAGGGCAGCCTACAGCCCGTGGCACGAGGGCTCCTTCAGCACGAGCCTGCCAGCCGCCGCCTTTGTTGACGGACTCTGCCACATGCTCCACTGACACGGATGCCCCGCCCTGGCGGTGCTGGTGCCAGGCTGCCGGCCAAGCACCAGGCCGAGCGCCCGGCCGCCGGTCTGGAGAGACTCTCTGAGGTGCACTCTCCGGAGTCCCAGGCCCCAGTTCCCAGACAGAGACAATGAGGAGCAGCCTCCCCAGCTGGAAAGGATCAGGTTACAACCGGTTCCACCACTTTCCCCCACTCAGGCCCATCCCTCAGCCTTGGTTATTAGGTTCCCATTGCACCTCAGCCAGGCACCCCCGACTGTCCAGTTTCACTGCAACACCCTGAAAATCTTCCCCTTAGGTCTGTAAGGGACAATCTCCCAACCCTGGCCTCAAGAACACAGTTTGTCAAGCAAGGCTGCCAAAAGCCATCCCATTTTCCAGGACGGAGGATGGTAGCATCTCTCAACAAACCATTCTTATGGAGCCTGAGCAGAGAGTGGGCAGACAACCAACTTGGAGCTCAGAGATGAGAGCAGGCATGCTCATCCAGTAGAGCCCATCCAGTCCTAGGGAATCATAACAGTCAAGGCCAAAACGCTGGGACCATATTCTTGAGGTCTGGCAAGACAGAGTTGCAGAGGCAGGTCCCACCCCCCCAGCCCCAGCTAACTCAAACCTCGCCCCCCACCCCACCCCAGGGCCCCATGCCTACTTGCTGCATATGAAGCCGATGAAATTGGTCTGCAATACACTGAAGCTTTCTGGCAATCTGTATCTCTGCTCGATGTTGCCACTGTCCTTCGGGGGGCTGTTCACCAAGGGGCAAGCCTGCAGGGAAACTGGCAGGGAGAGGGAGCCGGTAGCCAGCATTGCCTGCAAAGACAGAGGGCCCACATCTCAGTATTCTCCACAACTGCCCCTTCCTCCCCACGCCTAACACTCCTGGCAGAGACCTGGGGCTGAGGCCTTATCAGGGCAGTCCGCCAAATTTGGACAACCTGACTTGCTTGCTCCCCAAATGTATAAAAGTTGATGCTGGGAGAACAGAAGGGAATCATCCCAGCCTTCCCTTCAGTTCTACATTTGCCAGCAGTGCCATGGCAAAGGTACTATGTATGGGTGAACTTGCCAACCTTCTGTCCTTATTTACCAACCTATGCTTGACCACAATTTATTATTCATGTAGTAGCAGGTTGAAGCTATTCTCTAGAAAAGCACTGGAGACAGCTCTCCAGAGTTCCTGGGTTGAGCAAAGCAAGGGAGAGAGAAAGAGAAAACCAAAATGTGTCTTCACTTTTTAGTGCAGCATAGGAAGGCTAGTCTCAGGTCCTAAAGCTCTGGACAATGGTACAAAAACAAGAGAGAGAAAACTCCTCAGACCCACAGAAGAATCAAGTTCCTCTCTGGAGGCAGCCTCAGGCAAGACCTCAAGATCAGCGCTCCACACTAACCAAGTGCTGGCAGTTGAGCTGCCGCTAGGGGCACCCGCCTGCCTCCTCCCTCCTATCCCTCGTCCCGCCAGAACTCGTGTGCCAGAATGACCCTATGGGTTGAATTACCCTATGGGTTGGCTCCCTCTGGGAATAACTGCAGTGTCTCCCAATATATCCATCAGACTCAGCAAGATAGCCTCTGAGCCTTTCCCTTCCCTCCATTAGCTATTGTGTTAAAAGAAGAAAACAGACCGTCTAACCCTGCCTTTTTGCCAGAGGAGAGCATATAGCTCATAAATAAACCACTTAAGTCCACAAATGAAGGGGTCTTGTCCTATTGAGCCTTGGAAAAGCCCCTCTGCTGGCATTGAGCCTAGGCAGTCCCAACCTCTTTTTCCAGTTCCCCTTCCAATGCACAGAAAGTCCCAAGTGACGAGTGGGGGCCACCTTCTGCCTTCAGGAACCTTCTGTCCCAGAACCAGCTGGGTTTTTCCCTTCAGTGTCAACAGCGAGTCACAGATCCCCCAACCTTCTCAGAGCAATGTTAGCCACTTTAAAGAAGGTACATCACTACCAGGACACAAGAGGCTGAACCACTTTATGGGCCACAGGATGCAAAAGCCGAGGCTCAGGTACCCTCTCTCCAACTCAACAAGATACAGTGGACCCAAGGATCCCTCCAGAAAGGGACAAAAGAATGGAAATATTGGCAGGGCAATTTGTCTTTCTTGACGCCCAAGGAGCACAGGTAAGGAGCAATGACAAGCAGAAAGGTAGCAGGTGAGAGTTGAGGGTATCAATAAGCCCCTGCTGCTCAATTTGGGGAAGGAAATAGCAGAGGGCAGGTTTGGGGAGGGAAAGTCCCCTCTTTTCCCCAAGTCTCTATGGGAGGAGTCCTGAGGCTAAGAGCACTCACCATAAAAGAGTCGCTGGGGTTCCTCGGTCACCCCACAAGGCAGCATGACACCCTGGCTCGGGGAGGCTGGACTGAGGGTCTGGGTGGCCTTGTCTTCCTGGCTGATGGGTCGAAGCCCAGGGCCACAGCAGTGGGTGAGAGGGAACAGCTGCAGGCGGCTGAGGGGGCAATCCAGCTGGCTCTGGGCAAACAGGTCAGCAGAGGGCAAGCTCCCAGGCTGGGTCCCCAGCTCATCCTCTGGCTGAAACACATCATCCTCCAGCTCCTCCACACACTGAGGTGGATCCATCTCCCCTGTTGGGCGTAATAAGGCATCCAGGATGCTAACCTATCCCCTTCCAGGCCAACCCTGGGGTGGG
Organism: Miniopterus schreibersii; assembly: GCF_964146895.1. Taxonomy (NCBI): domain Eukaryota; kingdom Metazoa; phylum Chordata; class Mammalia; order Chiroptera; family Miniopteridae; genus Miniopterus; species Miniopterus schreibersii. The sequence continues at coordinate 142,574,093 of NC_138101.1, forward strand.
AGTCCTAGAGTAGGGTCCTCCCCTCCCTTCCTTCTTCTTCTTCTCCCTTCTTATTTGTGGAAGCGAGGCCAGGTACTGATGACTGATAACACTGGTGATATAGTAGTGCCAAGGGTGACACCCATCCCCAAATGTGGACTACCTCATTGTTCAGGGACTCTCCACACCTCTTTTCTGAGCTCACCCAGAGCTACCCTCCCTTCAGCCTCTCTTCTGACCCAGTTGGTCACAGTCATGAAGTTTGACTGCTACCAACTCTGAGCAATAGCAGGGGTGTGATCAGCTGCTACAAGCACTCAGGGTACCTGGGGAAATGTCAACAAGACTAGCCTCTGTAAGTGGCTGTGGGAGGGCAAAAGGGTGCTGTGACTGGTTGTACACATAGTGCTCACAACACTCTCTCTCACTCACTGCCCTGAGGAGTAACCAACCACCAAGTCTGAACTCAGCTCCAGGCTCAGCAGTAAAAACAAAAGCCAGCCAGCAACCCTAGGGCAGACAGGTTCCCTCCAAACCTGCTAAGCCCTGCCCAGCTGCCCATCTACTCTAGTCTCCACCCCCAGCTTGCTCAACACAACAAACAGGCTCCCTGGTGTGGTAAGAGTGTGTCCTGGGAGAGAAAGGGAAGAAAGACCCAAGTTAGTCATTGCAGCTGCCCTCTCAGCCCAGTAGAGCTGTCTGCCCACCACAGCTTGGCCTAGAGGGTAGGTCCAGCATCCAGCAAAGTAGCTGACCTCCTCCGGCTCAGTCTACTCACTAGTCTCCATGATTTCAAATCTTTCCCCACAATCTATCATTCCTGCCAGTGCTGAACCTTATATTGGTACAACCTGCCTCACAGGAGGAAGTGAAATTTGGCCCTTTCTCTGTGACCTCACTCACTGCCTAAATTACTCAGGTTGTTGATATGAGTTTCTTGGTAATAAAGAAGTTCCTCTTGCTCCACCTGATGACTCTTGGAAGTCTGACCTTGGAGCCACCTAGCATCTTGAGTTCCCAACCCAGCCCCCTACACACAAACTAGGAACTCTGTAGAGCCCCTGGAGCAGCCAGAAGCAAAACCACCTGAATGGTTAAGGATAGAGAGAGACAATGTTTGTCACTGCCAGATTCAATTAGAGATCCCCTGGGAATTCTGCCTCCCAGTCTCTTGCCTTTGAAGAACAAGCCAAATGGTCTGTGGGTTGGTAAAGTACTTAAAGAAATCTCAGTTAAATTCAGAAATCCTGGCTTGCCCAAATGCAAGCTGTCTCTCTGAAGTTCTTGCTTTAACCTTCCCTCTATCCCATCTAGTCCTGAAGCTATGGTCCTATTTCTGCCCTCTTCCCTGCAGAGTGAGGAGATGCCCACTTGGATGGCAGGAGAGGCACCCAGTGTTCTTCGAATAGTGTTTCCCAAAGCGAGGAGGGAGAACTCCAGCTTATCAGCACCGGGAAACAAAGTTTCCTGCTGAAAAGACCAAAAGCTGTCCTGCCAGTCACCTGGCAGGGGCTCCCCTCCTACCCTTCAACCTCATCTCAGCAAGCTGGCAATCCCAACCTAAAAAGGGGCCCTCCAACGCCAATCACAAACAGGACTCATTGTCTTGTTTCTTCCTTTGAAGCCCGTCACCTCCCCCCTCCCCCTCCCCCTCCCCGCAAAGCCCCAAAGTTCAACCCTTGCCTGGACTGGACAGTGGGGGAGGTACAGCCAGAGGGTGTGGCTCTGCCAGCCAGCGGACCCTTCCTACTCTCCCCGGGAACTGCAGGTGGGAGCCTCCGGAGGGGTGCTGGGCAAGGTCAAGTGTAAACTGGGATACAGTAGAGACTCTCTTCTCCCCGTCCCCAGAACTGAAGAGGTGATGTCCAAACTGGCAGGAGGAGCACTTCCTGAATGCGGCGCTAGGGCAGGCTTTATTCCTAGCGAGGGAAACTGCAGCCCGCTGCAGCCATCCCGGCCCCTGTGGGCTCTAACAGGGATGCTGAACTTAGACTCCTCCTCCTAGGAGAAGGCAGTAGGCACTCTGAACTCTACGGGGCTAAAGTCTGGGAACGCTCACACACTCACACACACACACACACACACACACACACACGCACGCACGCACATAACACACACCAGACCTGGGTGACTCCAGGAGAGAGTCTCGGCCTCCGAGTCGTGATGCCAGGGCTCCGCGCCAGGGTCCAGCGTGACGAGCACTCGGGGGCTTGGCGCCCAGAATCAATTGGGAAGAAGGGGAAAGCCCAGCTGTTAAGGAGAGGGGCTCTCAGACTCCGCTGGGAGGCAGGACGCCCCACAACTTCCTGCCCTACCCCAGAGTGAGACCCAGAGACCCGGCCGTTCTCGGGCGCCCAGGTCGGCTCAGCAGCGCACCGCAGGTTCGCCTGCCCACCTGGACCCGACTCCTGGGACTCTCGAGGGCTACTACCCCCAAGCTGCCTCGTGGAGCAGCGCACCTAGATGTGGGTTCTGCACCCTGTTTCCGCAGCCCAGCGCCCCAGTCCTTCATGGTCACCCCAGACACCCGCAGCCCAACCCTTCCCGGGCCCCCACGCACAGCGCGACTCCTCTCCCCACTTCGCCGAGGAGGTGCGATCCGACTCCGCCCGGCTCCCGGCCGCCCGGGCGCTCTGCGGCTGTTGCGGGAGGCGAGAGGCAAGAGCAGGGGCGGCGGCGACAGCGGGCGGGCGGGCGCGGGAGGAGACCGCTCCGCACCGCGCGGTATTGTTTCCAAAATGCGCCCGCTGAGGGCATCCCGCAAACAGCTGACTAAGGCCCCCCCCGCCCGCCTCCAGCGCGTCACCAGACCGCTGGCCAATGGGGAGTGGAGCCCCAAGTCCCGGGCTAGGCAGCTGCTAGGGACAGGCACGAATGTGCGAACCTTCCCTTAACGTTCAAGGGGCCGAGCAAAAATTCTGACCCGCGCCAGAAACGCAAATGGCGCGTCGTCGTCCACGCAGATTCAGTTCCTAACGCAAACTCGGGAAGCACCGGAGAGTCCCTGAGCCCTTTACATTAGGGACGAGCAAGGGGTTGCCAAAGTGACTTTTTTGTCTTCTTTCCCGGGAATGGGCTAAATAAATACGTCGTCAAGGCAGGAAGCGGAGGAGGGGGCGGAGAGCTTGTAGACGGGGTTGGTGGCTTCCCCTGGGTGCAGGTGCCCGTCCCTGTGGATCCTGGCTTGGTGGCAAAGCACCCTCCCGCTTGCCGAGCGAGTCAGCAGAAAACTCCAGCCCTAAATCTGTAGGAAGCCTGAGAACTTGTGTCTAGAGCTGTTACTGAGTGACTTTCAGATCAAACACACGCAAAGGGACCCTCAGGTCCTCTTCCTGACTGGGCGTGGACACTTACAGAATAAGCATCTGGCTGAGGAGAGGAGAGATCAAGCATGCAGGGACTGCTTGGGCAGTTGACATACATCCTGTTTAGGGCAGCATCCAGAGGTGGTGCAGGTGCTGCCAGAAGAGCTAAGTGTCCTGCGCATCGCATGCTGCTGGTAGGGGACTCTGTGGACTCCTTCACAAACGTTTATTGAGCATCCGTATTGTGCTGGGCTCTGGGCCAGGTGCCAAAAACCTGGTGTCTGCCCTCAGAGAGCTTACAATCTACTCGGAGAGGTAGACTTGAAAATAATGGAAAGCAGTATGAAATGTGTTAATTTCAGGGATAATGATTGCTGGGAGATGCAGAAAAATTCAGAATCCAAAGACTGTGGAAGGCTTTAGGGAGAAGGATTTTGAGTTGGGCCTTGAAGCATGGGGAAATTTTTCAATAAGGAAAACCAGGTAAGACAGCTGAGGCACAGGGGCAGCAGAATAAAGTAAACTGGGGAATCTGTCCTGGGAGCAGGCTAGAGGATGGGATTATTGGGGGCACACTGGGATTTAGGAAGGATAGCATGGACAGGTAGATTTAAGTCAGAGTACCTAAATGCCAGGTTGGGGAATCTGTACTTATTCCAGAGGCAAGGAGGAGCCAGCAAAGATTTTACAGAAGATGAGTGACTTGGCCAAGCCTGAATTTTAGAACAGATAAATGAAGAAGCCAGAAATGAGTGAGAGGGAGCCAGTCCCTGCAATAGACTAGATGACTGATTATGGGGCTCGATCCCAGTGGCAGTGGGGACTGGTGGTCCTCTGACTACCAAGCTGCTCTCTCTGGTGGTAAACTCACAGACTTAAGGTGGAGCCGGGACCTTTAGCACAGAGGAGCCTGAAGTCATCTTATACCTTTTTCCTACCCTTCTTTCCTTAGTTCCCTCAAAGGGTACCTGAAAGCAAGCAAACCAGGCATACTGAGGACTGTGGTTGCTAGAGTAAGAAAACACTGTCCCAAAAGGATGAGAAGAGGGAAAAGGGAAGGACAGGAGAGTCAAGGTTGGCTAGCAGCCCAGTCGCCCTAGGAGTTGATGGACGTCCAAAAAGAGATGCTGGAGCGAAAAGGAGGTATAGTATTTTACCAGGAGGTTTGTCCAAGAGGGAGTCAGAACCTGTCATGCCCCATGCCAGGAGATGAGACCAAACCCAGCCTCTGTGCAAGGTTCTCAGGAGCCCTCACCTTGTTTACCATGCACAGATCTCCTTCCTCTCCTTCCTCCATACTTCTTATATTGACTTTCCTCCTGCGCCAGAGTTTCAGGCTGGCCTGTGATGACAATGGGAAGTATTTAGGGTAAAGAGTGGAACTGAGAGACAAAGCAGCTCTGAATCTGTCCTCTGGGGCAGCATAGGCCCGGGGGGGGGGGGGGGGCAGAGGTCACCCTAATTCTCCTTACCCACCCAAGCTGCTAAAGCTCTGTCTGCTTCCTCACAGCCCTGTAAGATGGAAAGGAGTCCACAGGGCAAGGAAGTTGCTAGAGCAGGGTGTTTACCTGGGATCCAGTATTTGCCAGACTCACCAGGGTCTCCTCAGCTTTAGGATCTGTGAACCCCTGAAACTGGCAAAATTCTGCTTGGGTTCACACAAACATTTTTGGAGGGGTGGCTCCATAGCTTATAAAAGTTTCCCAAAGGGGTCTGTGACCCTATAAAGAGGTTAAAAATCACCATTGTAGGGTAATGGGGCTGGGGAGCAGAGGAGATCATCTTAGTGGGATTGTGCAGTTTGCAAGATGAAGGGAGGGTCACACCCTCTAGTGACATTTCTTCTAAGACCTCTCTCCCAGGCTTTCCCAGGCTGCTCCCTCGGGCTAGTTCTAAAGGACACCTGGTGGCTTGGCCTCCTGTGCTGTCAGCCTCTTAAGGTCAAGCAGCAGGGGCCCAGCCTTCTGAGCCAGAGGGACCAGAAAAGATTGTCAGGGATAAAGGGGTCAGGGAGGTCAGGAGCCTCACTCCCCACCTCTCATCACTGTCAAAGCAGACCCCTCCCTCTCTGCCCTTTCTCCCCTGCCAGACAGGGCAGACTCAGCAGAGTCAGGACCTGCTGGGCTAGAGATCTGGGCTCTGAACCCCCTATCCAACAGCAGCATGCTAGGTATAGACAAGCCCTAGGCTTTTGACTGGGCTCAGAGCAAATGCACATTGCAGCTGTACCGGACCTTATTTTGGAGAATTTCCTTTCTCTCTCTTCCTATCCCTTGCCCCAATTTGTTTTCTCTTCTGCTGACTGATCCTGGCTCTAGAAGGAGGGTCCCCAGAGAGTAAAATTGCTCTGAACGGCAGCGTCAGTGTGCAGGCGGGAGAGGGAAGCAGACCTTCCCCCACAATCTGGGAGGTATGCAAAGAGTTAAGGGGAGCGCTTTCAACAGAAGAGAAAACCCAGCTCCCTGTAGACAGCAGGCAGGAGCCCTCTCCATTGTTTCACCTGGCTATAGGATTTCTCTCTGAGACAAGGAATGGGCTCTAAAACTCTGGTAACTGGATCACTGGGAAGGGAGGTTTTTTAAAAACCAGCTGACAGCTGAATAATAGGAATTACCAGGCAGGCAGCCCTGGGGGTTACTGAGGTTTGTAACTCAACCCCCAAGGAGGGGTTAGATTGGAAACTGATTTATGGGTAAGGTGGGGGTCTTGGTGGGGGAGCCCATAGTGCTTGACCCCCTTGCCTCTTAACTCCCTCAAGGAGGGGTCCTGAATGTAAGAAAGACCAGGAACCTGGAAGGCTTGGTGTCCTTCCCTGGCTGGACTTGCTCTAACAGAGTGAATTTATCTCTCTGTGCATGGTCCCATCTGCCTGCATAGGAATTAGTCCCTCTCTTCTGAGTTGCAGAGGGTGAGGGTGTGTGTGTGTGTGTGTGTGTGTATGTGTGTGTGTGTGTGTGTGAGAGAGAGAGAGAGAGAGAGAGAGGGAGGGAGGGAGGGAGGGGGGAGAGAGAATAGCAGAACAGACAGCAGACAGACACATTGGCTTGTCTAATTGGATAAACAAGTGGAGAGACTTGATTTCCTAGTCAATGAGCTTACTACATGCCAATCACTGGTTCATTGGGACTAAAATAGGAAAAGCAGGTACTAAAGAGAGAACATTTGGGAATTCAGAAAACTGCATGTAAGGGGAAATGCAGAGGCTGAGGCTGCCATGCTAAAGCCCAGAAGAACATAAAAGATAAGGTGAAGTCCATGAATTATGACATTCAGAACATACTCAGTTTTGTTTTGGGAGACATGCAATAAATATTTCCTGAGTGAGCAAATGGTTGAATGTACATTTCCACATTTAAAAAATATGAATAGTTCTGTATTGAGGACTGGAAAAAAACCTTCAGGGAAGATTTTCCATGAATGTCCTGTCTTACATTGTGTTTGCTACTTGGAATGTTGGCCTTACTTGAGTTTCTTCTTATCATCAGAGCCTCCCCTTAGGAGGCAAAGGTGATGCCATCAACACTTTGGTATCCTCAGACCACCCTCCTCCAGATTTGGCACATGATGGAACTATGTCTATGGAGACAAATTTACCGAAAAACTATAAGCATGGCCCTGTGGGTGGTACCTCAGCCTGCACCCCCACCCCCACCCCACCTCCTGCCTAGCCCAGGGCTTAGCATGCCCAGCCCATGGGAAAAAGTTGGCTTTATCCCGGTAAAAGATGAAGAAATCCAACCAAAATACTCTTTCTTTAAATCTACTTCCCCCGGGTGCAGCCTCTTTCCTGGACAAAGGTACATCAATACGTCAGTGCATACTTTCCTCAGGATTGTCAGGGAAACCTCAGAAATTTCAGGCTGAGGCCAGAGAATGATTGATTGCTATCAAGGAAACCTGCTTCCCTGGAAGAGCTGGGCACTGGTCCCTTCTGGACCTAGAGCCTCCCAGGTTTTGAATCTGGTGTTCAAGAGGACCTGGGCAGAGAAGAGGAGTTGAATCAGCTCTTTCCCATCCAACCCCTCAGCCCTCACTGTTCTGAAGTGGAAGAGGGTCCCTTTCTAGCAGTGAGGGAGAGGCTCAGTCTCCAAGGTGTGAGTTCACTAAACATTAACTAAGTGCCTGCCATGTGCTAGGCTTCTCGCCAAGGGCTGGAGGTGCAGATACAGTTGAGCATATCCAAATCCTTTCTTCCCAAACATGAACTCTCATATGCACACCTACACACAAGCTAAGAGAAACTTGGGAACAAGAGGAGGGTATGGCAGGGGGAGCTGCAACTGTACAAGCTAAGGGTAAACAGCCTTCCCAGGAAGGCTGGGCCTCCCTGAGGTGGTCTTGCCTTTCCTTACGCAGAGGTGTCCTGGAAATGTTTCATGCCCTACTTCTTCCCTGTCCCCAAAGCCCCACCCATCAAGTCGAGTAGAAAGAACTCTAGACTAGATGTCAGGAGATCTGGGCACAGTTCCCAGCTCTGCCATGACCTTCCAGTACTCATATATGTCCTTGCCCCAACGCATTCAGAGATGGCAGCACTTGGGTAAACAGCCTGACTCGGCAAGGGTTAGGACTTTGGGGTAACACCAGCCTCTTATCCCAATCCTGCCTGAGGTCCCGGGCTATAATCCAAACAACTCCCACCTGATGAGCACCTACTGAATGCCAGACATATGACAAAAGGTATCTCATTTAATCCTAAACAACCCCAAAAGGGAGCTGTCACCATCAGTGCCATTTTATACTCAAGGAAGCTAAACTAAGGTCACATTTCTAAAGACAGGCAAGCAGCAACAGAACTATGATTTGAGGCCACATCTGTCTGGTATGAAAGCTAGAGCTCACATCCCCTACATCTACTGCCTTAAAGGCACACCCAGAACCTCCCCACAGGCAGAATTCACTCCCCTTCCCCCATCAATAACACAATGTCCCCTGTGCCCCCAGAACAGGAAGGCCAACCCTGAAGCAGCCTAGCGAGGTAAATTCCAGCCTCTCTCAGTTGCAAACACTCCCACAGCTACCACCACCTGTGGCAGAAGCGATTGCATCACCCGCAGGAAGCGGTCCAGCAGCCCAGCATCAGCTCTGGGGCACATTTTCAGTTCCTACTTCTATCCTTGCCTGCGATGAGCAACTGCCTTACCTTCTACCCCTGCCTGACGCTGTGGGCTGAGGCTAATGTGCATGACTGGACAAGGGACTGTGGTCTGTTGCTTGGATGAGACGTGTACACGACCAACGGGGGCCCCATATCCCTTTCCTAAACACTGCTAGATGGGGGAGGGGAGGTCGGGCAGATGGGGGGGCTTTCCCAGCCAAGGACCAATCAGACATCCCTGGGCTCAGAGGAAAAGTCCTCTTGGATGCAGGAGACAAGTCCCAGGCTGCCACCATCGCTTCACATCTGCCTTTCAAGGATGAGTACCCACATGTCTGGGCCATGTCCGCTGTCAGGTGGGCCAGCAAGAGGAAGGTGCCGAAGAGCCTGCCAACACAATTAGGATATCTCTAGTGTGGTGTCTGGAGCCCATTAGATTGACACACACACTGTACTGGGCTTTGTTTCCCTCCCTACATCGCCATGGAATCTTCTGAAACTGAGGATAGATCCTCTCCCCTGTAGTTTCTCTTCTGCCCAACCTGGACTTCTTTTCTCTCTCTGCCAATTTCCTTCTCCCTCTCCCCCATGCAGCACTCTTTTAGCTCCTTAATCTCTCTTCCTACCCTGTTTTTCCCCCCTGAAGTTGCCACCTCTCTCTGGCCTCACCTTGGCCCACAGCAGCCCTTTATGAGCTCATAAAATGCTCAACGTTTTAGTGGAAGTCATCCTGTGTGGAGTTATCATCCCCACTTGTAAATGGTTTGCTTGAGTCTGAGTGGCATTTTAAGTGGCTCTGTGAGTGGAGGTATCACTGTCTTTTCACTCAGAGAGAGCTACACTAAACCAGTGGCCTATATATGGGTCTCTCCCAGCTCTGAGATGCTCTTTACACCACTAAGCTGACTTACTCCTTGACAGGAGTTAGGGCACCTGAATCAGTGATTTGAATTAATATCAAGTCTTTCTTTCAGGATCAGCCCAGCCTTAACAATACTGGTTTACTTTATTTGAAAAAAATGCCAAAATGCAACATGTAACTTGGTAATAAGAAGGCCATTTCAGGCTCTCTTCTAAGTCTTCAGGGTCATCAAACCTGTTTAAGATGTAATAAACCTCTAAGGAATAAAGGGGGACCCCAAGGACTGAGCTCTTCCTCCAAATCAGACCAGGTTGTAGAGCTTATTCCAGGTTTCATGGCTCCCTAAGCATCCTCAGAGGCCATATGAACTCACAAGGAAGAAACCAAGTATCAATCCTAGATTTCACAACCAGAGAAAATTTCAAAGTTTCCTGGATGCTTCAGAGTGGAATCATTTTTTCATCCTGACCCCTCACAATGAAGATATAAAATATACTAAACTGACCTCTGTATAAGCCCCTGGCATAACTTCTTGTTGACCTTAGGGAGAAACTACTTCCCCCGCTTACCTCAGCTCCCAGACAGGTCATCGACTAGGACCTTCACCTTGCCTTGGAACTAGGTAAACCCTCAGAAGGGAGCAGAAAAAAGAATCTTGATGTCGCTTTGGTTTAGAATGCAGTTATGCAGTTCTTTGGAAAACATTCCTAGAGTTTTACTAGTTTCCTTGTCTGTAGGAAGGAAGTTTTGCTTAAATGTTTATTTCTCATATATAATCTGTAGGCAGAGAGCTTTTAGATTCCATTTCTTTAGTACTTAAAATTTGTGTCATTGTCTTTGAAATGTGATTTTAAGAAATAATTTAGTTTATGTTTTGGGGATCTTGTTTCATTTGTTCTCTTTTGGTTCTTTGGCAATGGAGATCTATTCCTATTTCTGTATATCCCTGATAGGTTTAAACTTACACACTTTATTACTTCTCCTCTGAAAACAAACTATTTCCTTTAATTAAGTATTTATTGAGAATGTAATATGTGCCCCAAACCACATTAGGAGTGTTAGGGAAGCCATGAGGTATAAGACACATCTCCTGCCTGCCTTCTCACTGCCTGCTGTTAAAGTCTTTATTGATATATAATTGAGATATAATTCACCTACCATAAAATTCACCCACTTAAAGTGTAAAATCTAATGTTTTTAAAAATATTTCCAGAGTTTTGTAACCACCATCACAATTTTAGAACATTTTCATCATCCCCAAAAGAAATCCCATATCCATTAGCAGTCACTCTTCATTTCCCCCAACCTCTTCCAACACAAGTAACCACTAATCTTTCTGTCTCGGTAGATTTGCCTATTCTGGACATTTCACATAAATGAAATCATATACTATTTGTCTTTTGTAACTGACTTCTTTTCACTTACTGTTCTCAAGATTCATCCACATGATAGCATGTACCAGTACTTCATTCTTTTTCATGGCTGACTAATATCCCATTATATGAATATGTCAGATTTTGTTTATCTGTTCATTAGTTGATGGACATTTGGGTTGTTTCCACCTCTTGGCTATTGTGAAGAGTGCTGCTATGAACATCTGTGTACAGGTTTTCATTTGAACACTTGTTTTTTATTCTTTGAGTATATGTATCTAGAAGTGGAATTGCTGGGTCAAATGGTAACTCTGTGTTTAATCTTTTGAAGAGTCATGTGGGTTCAATTTGCATTTACCTAATGACTAATGCTGTTAAGTATCTTTTCATAGGCTTATTGGCCATTTGTATATCTTCTTTGGAGAATGTCTATTCAAATCCTTTGCCCATTTTAAAATTGAATTATATGTCTTTTTATTGTTGAGTTGTAAGAATTCTTTATATATTTTGGATACACATCTCTCATCAGATACACAATTTGCAAATATTTTCTCCTATTAGTTGTCTTTTTACTTGTCTTTTTTTTTTTAATTTATCTTTATTGTTGAAAGTATTACAGATATCCCCCCCTTTTTCCCCCTCCACCCCGCATCCATCCCCGCCCCAGGCCTTCACCACACTATTGTCTGTGTCTATGAATTATGCATATATGCATATAAGTTCTTTGATTACTCTCTCCCCACCCACTCCCCCACCCCCTGCCTTCCCTTTGAGATTCATCAGTCTGTTCCATGCTTCTATGTCTCTGGATCTATTTTGCTCCTCAGTCTATTTTGTTTATTAGATTCCACATATGAGTGAGATCATGTAAAACTGAATCAGGAAGAATCAGAAAACCTGACTAGGCCAATAACAATTGATGAAATCGAAGCAGTAATTTAAAAAACTCCCAGCAAACAGAAGCCCTGGTCTGGACGGCCTCACGGGGAAGTTTTCTAATTCTTTAAGTTGTAGGGTTAGATAGTTTACTAAAAAATTTTCTTGCTTTTTGAGGGAGACCTGTAGTGCTATGATCTTCCCTCTTAGGACTGCTTTTGCTGTGTCCCATAGATTTAAGGTTATTGTGTGTTCATTTTCATTTGTTTCCAAGAAATTTTTGATTTCTTTCTCGATCTTATTGGTAACCCATTCATTGTTTAATAATGTGCTATTTAGCCTCCATGTGTTTGAATATTTTTGAGTGTTTGACTGTAGTTGATTTCCAATTTCATGCCATTGTGATCTGAGATGTTTGATATGATTTCAATCTTCTTGAACTTATAGAGAGTTGTTTTACATTTAAATACTTATCTATTGCCATTTTAATTGTTTATGCCTATGTTTCTCTTTCTCTATTTCTACTTCTAATTACAGCAGTTCCTTTAACATTTCCTGTAATGCTGGTTTGGTGGTGACAAACTCCTTTAGCCTTTTTTGTCTGAGAGGCTCTTTATTTCACCATCTATCTTGAATGATAGTCTTGCTGGATAGAGTAGTCTTGGTTTCAGATCCTTGTTTTGCATTACCTTGAATACTTCATTCCATTCCCTTCTGGCCTGTAGAGTTTTTGATGAGAAGTCAGCTGACAGCCTTATGAGAGCTCCTTTGTAGGTAACAGATTGCTTTTCTCTAGCTGTCTTTAATATTCTCTCTTTGTCTTGAATTTTTGGCATTTTTATTTTGATGTGTCTGGGTGTGGGCCTCTTTGGATTCTTCTTGTTTGGGACTCTCTGTGCCTCCTGAACTTGTGTGACTTTTTCCTTGACCAGGTTAGGGGAGTTTTCTGCCATTATTTCTTTGAACAGGTTCTCTAACCCTTGCTTACTTTCAACCTCCTCTGGTACTCCTATAATGTGAATATTGTTACATTTCATGTTGTCCCACAGCTGTCCTCCTGTTTTTTAATTGTTTTTTCTTTTTGGATCTCTGAGTGATTTTTTTCTACCCTGTCTTCTAATATTCAAACACAGCTGTCCTCCTGTTTTTTAATTGTTTTTTCTTTTTGGATCTCTGAGTGATTTTTTTCTACCCTGTCTTCTAATTCGCTGATCCATTCCTCAGCTTCCTCTAATCTGCTGTTTATTCCTTCCAATGTACTCTTTATTTCTCCTATGTCATTCTTAATTTCCTTCATAGTTTCCATATTTTTCTTCATGCTGTTGAGAATCCTTGCAATCAGTATTCCGAACTATGTATCTGATAGATTGCTTATCTCCATTTCATTTAGCTCTTTTTCTGGAGACTTCTCTTGTTCTTTCATTTGGGGCTTGTTTTTTGTTTCTCCATTTTGGCTGCTTGTCTGGGTTTGTTTCTATGTATCAGGTAGATCTTCTAGGATTCTGTCTTTTTGGAGGGTCTCTGGTGCAGGCCGGTGTCAGACACAGTTTGTGGCTGGCCCTGAGTATCCTGTTTGGAACTATCAGCAACCCTTGGCTTGAGGTCCCCTCTGCTGGGGCTTACTGGTTGTCTTGATAATGTCATTTGCAGCACAAAAGTTTTTAATTTTAATGTAGTTCAGTTTGTTTATTCTTTCTTATGTGGCTTATGCTTTTGGTGTCTTATCTAAGAAACCATTATCTAACCCAAGGTCACAAAGATTTACTCATGTTTTCTTCTAAAGGTTTTATAGTTTTAGCTCTTTCATTTAGGCCTCTGTTCCATTTTTAGCTAATTTCTATGTATGGTATAAAGGGGTTCAAGTTCGTTATTTTGTGTGTGGATATCTTGTGGTCATAGCACCATTTGGTGAAAAGAGTATTCTTTGTTCCATTGAATGGTCTTGGTAGCCTTGTTGAAAATCAATTGACCATATATGTGAGGTTTTATTTCTGGACTTTCAAGCCTATTCATTTCAACTATAGGGTGTCCCTAAAAATGTATATACACACTTCAAATAATTATAAATGCAGTATTTATTAAAATACATTTCATTTTCAAAATTGAGCTATCCACTGTTAAAGTATATATACATTTTGCGGGGGACACCCTGTATATGTCTATCCTTTATGCCAGTACCAGCTGTCTTGATTACTGTAGCTATATAGTAACTTTTGAAATTGGGAAGTGTGAGTCCTCCAACTTTGTTTTTGATTTTCAAGATCATTTGTATATTATTGTTCCCTTGCATTTCACATGTATTTTAGGATCCGCTTTCAATTTCTGCAAAAAAAAAAAAAAAAAAAAGCCAGCAGAAATTTTTATTGGGATTGCACTGATTCTGTAAATCAATTAGGGAATATTGCCATCTTAACAAGGTTAAGTCTTCTAATTCATGAACATATGATGCCTTTCCATGTGTTAGATCTTCTTTAATTTCTATCAACAATGTCTCATAGTTTTCAGTGTACACATCTTTTAAAAAATTATTCCTAAGTATTTTATTCTTTTTAGTGCTACTATAAATATAATTGTTTTCTTAATTTTATTTTCAGGTTGCTCATTGCCAATGGATTAAAATACAGTTAATTTTTGTATACTGACCTGTTATTCTACAATCTTGCTTAATTCATTTACTAGTCAAACAGTTGGGTTTTTTTTTTCATTTTTGAGGATTCCTAAGGCTTGACTATGTACAAGATCAGGTCATCTGCGAATAGAGATAGTCTTACTTCTTCCTTTGCAGTCCAAATACCTTTTATTACTCTGTCTTGCTTAACTGCCCTAGCTAGAACCTCTAGTACAATGTTGCACAAAGTGACAAGAGTAAACATCCTTGTCTTGTTTGTGATCTTAAGAAAAAAGCTTTCAGTCTTTTTTTTATTAAGTATGATATAGCTGTGAGGGGTTGGCAGTTCCCTTCAATCCCTAGTTTATTGTGTTTTTTTTTATCATGAAAAAATATTGGATTTTGTCAAATGTTTATTCTGTGTCTACTGAGATGATCATGTGATTTTGTCCTTTAATTTGTCAACCTTGGGTATTATATTGATTGATTTTATATATTAAACCAACCTTGCAATCTTGGGGAAAATTCTACATTGTGTATAATTCTGTTATGTGTTGCTAATATTGGTTTGCCAGTCTTTTGCTGTCTTCATCTTTTGAGGAGGTACAATTTACACAGAACAAGGAATAGATGACATTTAACACAAAACAGTATATAACCAAGTCCTATAATATAAAGTACAATCAGTACTCATCTATTAAATACAGGCATACCTTGTTTTATTGTGCTTTGCTTTACTGCTCTTCACAGATGTGTTTTTTACAAATTGCAGTTAAGACCATCCACCAACAAAAAGATTATGTTTCGCTTTATTGCGGTGGTCTGGAACCAAACCCACAATATCTCCAGGTATGCCTGTAAATATTTATTGTGGATCAACTATGTGCCAAGTATTGTGGTTTGGGAAGATAAAAGCTGCAGGGGCCAAGGGTCCTTGGGAGCTAGCATCCCCAAAGTCATGGGGACCTCCCCCACTTTTCCACTTCAGTCATGCCCAGGGCCATTGAAAAAGGAGCCGGGACTCCTTCAGGATTCAATTAGGTGGCCAGAGATAATACTGTTGTGACATAGGTAAGAAGCCAGAATGACAGGGTAAGAACAAGGCTTTGGAGGCAGACAAATGGGGATTAAAATCCCAGCATTGGCACCTACTGGTGATATGGGAATAGTAAATTAACCTCTCTGAACTTAGTTATATCACCTGTCAGATGGAAATAATTATGGCACTCTCCTGATGTGGTTGCTGGAGAGTAGAAAGTGTAATAAACTAAGCAAAGCACCTCGTAGAGTGCTTTGGTACGTAGCAGATGCTCAACAAATCATAGTTATTACTGTGTTCAGCACTGTGTGGCAACCATAGGGTAGGGAAAGAAAGTCCAGAAGAAGAATGAAAAAAATCATTGGCCTATTTTCAGAAGGCACATGTTCTAGTCGGGGAATCATATCTAGCATAATAAATAAATGTAGCATTAAAGAAACAGCATATATTTTACTTAAAAGATCATATTATACAGGCTATGATAGGAATAAATGAGACTATAATGTGTAAAATCTTTGACACCAAAGTACCTGACATCTAGTAAGTACTCGATAAATGGAAGTAGTAATATTTAACAGTTGCTTTCACCTTAAGAGTCGATCTAGAACAGTGGTTTTCAAAGTGTGGTGCCTGGTCCAGCAGTATCAGCATCACCTGGAACTTGTTAGAAATGCAAATTCTTGCTCTCCTTGCCAGACCCCCTGACTGAGAAACTCAGAGGGTGGGGCCCAGCAATCTGCGTTTTAATAAGCCTGCCAGGTGATTTGGAGGCAGTGGTTCTGAACCGCGGCTGCACATTAGAATAACCTGGGGAGCTTTAAAACAACTCTGATGCCTATGCTCCCCACAAGACCAATTAGAGTCTCTAGGGCTGGGATCTGGGCCTTAGAATTTTTTAAAGCTCCCCGGGTTATTCAAATGTACACCTGGGGTTTAGGATGATACCTCCAGGTAGAGTTTTGCATTAACAAGAGGGAGAGAAGAAGATTCAAACTTTAAAATTAATAAATTAACTAATGCAGGTTATGGAGGAGGCCCTAAAATACCCCTCTCCATCTGATGTCCCTTCTGCCCAATCTGCCCTACAGGGAGACGACACAGGAGAAAAGGGAGCCTCTTTCCTATCCGAGGCTGAGTGGGGGGTCAGGGAACAATGCATCCCGCTCCCGCCCCTCAGAGGGACTGCCATTCCAGGGAACAGACACTGAAATCTTGAGCCTGATGTTCATTTTTAATTACTCAGTGTTAAATTCCCTCTAGAGGACAAGGAGGCATCTGCGTTCAACACAAGAGGGTCTCATGTCACCCAAATACTTTACTTATTCATGAAACAAGGAAGATCCTCTATTAGCCCCAATTGTGCACTGATCCAGACTGTCCCAAGATGCAGTGCCCACCACATGCACGCCGACTGCCCCTGCCCAGCCTGGCGTATCTTTGGTGCCTTCAAACTCCGGGACAGTTTCTCAGACAGAAAGAGGGTGTGGTGTGGAGCTTAGCAGAGCACAAAAGTGAAATGGAAGCCAGGGTAACTTAGAGCCCAGATGCCCTCCAGTATGAGTGGTTGTCCAAAATGACGCCTTTAGGAGCAGAGATTTTGGCCTGCAATTAGGGAGAACAGCCACCAGGCTCCTTGGTTGTGTTAGCGAGTAAAGCAGACACTTCCTCTGCTACAGGCTGTTTTAGGGAAGTAGCTAGCAGGGAAAGAAGGGTGGGCTTGGAATCCTCACACAGATGGAAATCCTGCTGTACCCCTTATAAATTACGTAACCCCTTTGAGTCCCAGTTTCTTCATCCCCGTATAAAAAGTGGGGATTAAACCAGGTGACAAAATTTGCAAGTCCTTAGCATGGTGTCAAACACATAGATGCTTAGGAAATGTTAGTTTCTCTTCCCTTTCCCAGAAAAGGGAAGGAGTTGCAAGGGTATGATCGGTCAGCTGTCCAAGCCTTCTCTGTGACACCCTGTCCCGAACCACCAGTGTCCCTGCTACTCAGTGTCTGTGTCTTTCAGAGCTATTGCTAATTAAGAACAGGGCAAGACTTATATACTAAATATTTCTCTAATAATTCCCCAGCTGAGGCCACAGCAAAGTTGTGATTTAATCCACTTTCAGTTACAATCTATATTCCCAGTACATAACTTAAAAACTCAAATAGCAGAACATAAAGTTTATTTTAATTCTACAATTATTATTGTAAAAAAATAATACAACAATCTGGTGACCCTGTTTCTTCACAGGGGAGAGAGTGCCTCACAAACTGTCCCCAATCCCATGAGGGCCTGGGGCTTTCTTCCTGGCTTTCATTTTTGGATTTGGGTTCACATTTCTTCATTCTCTCAAGAGTCTAGTCTTGAATTTCTAAGAGAAGAAAAGGAAGTAGAAAAAAAATAGGTTGTTTTCTTTTAAAAGGAAATGGTCTCAACCTTTAAATGCCCTCAGCCCTCTGGAATGCCCACATGAACCCCATAATCCCAGCCTTGGAATCTGAACAAAAATAGCACCAAGCCTCTTGGGATAGCCACGAATGTTGTGTTTATTTGCATATATTTGCATACAGTTAGAAGCAAATAAGCACAGTGAATTAATTAGGGCTCCCAGTAGTGATTGCAGTCAATCCCAATATTACAAGCTGGCTGTGGGAAGCAGTGGCATGACCACAGGGCAGGGCAGGACAGTGCTGCAACCCAGAAGCAGCTACTGCTCTGGGGATTCCCTGATGTGAGGGCGAGAAACCTAGTGTCACAGAGACCTAGTGTTCTCCCTTGATCTCTCTGCCCTCCCAACTTCCTCTTTCCCCTCCTCTAGATCCAACTCCAACCGCCCTGCCTTCTCCCTCCAGATCCAGGGGAGGCCAAGGCTCAGTGACTCCCTCATGAAAGCACTGAGTTAGGGTGGGCCTGAGCCCCACAGGATCCTCAGGCTGCACAGAGCTCCCCAGTCTGGGAAGAGGGGGCCTGCTGGGCACATACCCTTTGGCAGGGCCCACTATGCAGAGAATCTGCATAGTAGCTGCAGTGGGGCAGACATACAGGAGCATGCCAGTAGCATGGACCAGTAAGGAAATCGCTAGGAAGGCAGGCAGAGGAGCAGACCTGGGAGTGTGGGGGAATTTGGCCCAGATCCAGTACACCTGCCTTTAAAATACACCGTTAAAGTTTCATGCTGTTTTCTTTCCATATCTGCGGAACCCTTTGTTCTCTGGCCATTACTGACCAAGCTGGCTCCGGGAAAAGCCAGACATATTGTTCTAAAGTTTGAATTTCTACTGGACCTCTGCATCGAATGAGCTGTCACTCAGAACTCTGCCCAGAAGCCAGGCAGTGCCTGGAGGAAGTAGGAGAGGATAGCGTGTATGGCAACATCCACTGCTGGGCCTGAGCCTCCCCGGGTTAGTGGCAAGTCTAGATTGCCCTGACCTCTGGCCCCAAACTCTACTCAAGGAACTCTGTGCCCTTCAGCTGTTAGTTACCTGGTCTCTGGAAGGCAGAGCCCAACCATGGACAAGGCCTCTAGATCCTGCATAACCCTCAGGCCAGAGCCGCACACATGGCATTGCTACAGCTACCTTCTTTCTTCACAAGATTGTCCACACTTAGGCAAAGCTGGAAGCTGCCAATATGGAATAGTGTAAGAAGGGTCCCCAAACCTCTGGGTTCCCACAGCCTTCTCTGAGACCTGCAGATCCCACAATCGTAATTCTCTTTTGGAGTATCCAGAAGGCCCTGTTAAGATGCAGCTGTTGCTAGAAGAAAGCCTTGGAGAAAGGGACTGTAGCTTCCCCTGCCGGAGATGCTCCAGCTTCTCTGTGGTAATTCAGCCAAAACCTCCTCCCGTGGGTTTTTCCTTGCTGTGGTTTAACAGGAACAGTAAGATAGACCCACAAAACATGCCATTCAAAAGTGCATTGCCTCTAACCATACATACAGTATACCCACTTCCTGGCTCAAGCCAACATTGAAAGAATTCTGTGCTGAATGCCTGGGACAGAGTTGCTCAAACCTTAACAACGTAGAACGGGAGGGTTAGTGCTGCCACAACAGAGGCACAGAAGAGAGCACAGCGGAGAGAGGATTTCATTGGTTTCAACCAAAAAGTGCAAGGTTTTGGTAGATTGCAAACCCCAAACCACTTGACAGATTTAATGTCTAAGAGTATTTGACAAAAGAGTGAGCTGGGGCAGGGGTGAGGCGGGGGGAGGCACAAAAACTGAGAGAAGTGTGGACGAAACCAATGTCTGTGTGATCCAGGCAAATATGCTATTGGGGTCCTCACTTTTCCTCTTGCCATTCTGATGGAAATTGCGGGAAGGGAAGAGACTGCCATCTTGGCCTGGCCAGGGTAGACTCTCTCCCATAAGCAAAGAAGGCCCACGACTGGCTGTGGGGAGCCTTTGAGAAATGAGCTAGAACATGTGCATCAGAGGCAGGTGCAGGAGGATCCAGATGTGGAAACTGTAAGGGGAGAATGGAGCCAAGTGGCCCAAGCGGCCAGAAGGAATAGAACTCACTGCGGGCTAGTCTTGAGTTCTCTGCTAGTCTCTGCTTGCTTCTTTTGAATCAGGCCTACTTTGAAGGGGTGCAGATTTTGGTACAACCTTAAATCTAACACCAGCCCTGAGGGCTAAGGCTGATCAATGCCAGGCTTGTCACTTGGTATCGGTACAGGGCAGGAACCATCACAGAATCATCAGATTTTAGAGCTGGCAGTTCCTTCTTTGGGTCCAACACCTTCTCTTTAAGGTAAAACAACAACAACAAACTCACACCTGGACACAGTGTTCTCTGGAACAGCCCACCTTGCCTCCCTTTTCCTGGAGCTGAGATCCCCCACAAGGAAGGAGGGCTCCACAGTCCTCAGAGAATATTGCCTGTGCCCCTCAGCAAGGCATGAAGAACCAAGAGAAAAGAGGCACATCTCCTCCTGGGTGGAGGGTCGGGGGTAGGGAGGGCTGGTTTATCATCTTTGGGGCCATCCTCAGAAACCAGTAGGCAGGACTGTGTGCCTGGTGATTCAGCCCCAAAAAGCAGAACCAGAACGAGAGCCCACTGCTTGGCTACTGAGAACAGTGAAAGTTAACCTGGATTTAACACCCTGGCGTGATGGAGGGCCAGTGGGAGTGGGGTCCAATGGGTACTTACCACCCTTAGATTTAGGAAGGCCGGGTGTCCACATTAGCTTAGGACAGTCCCAGCATATAATCTATGTTATCCAAGAATAATTATTAAAAGTTCCCCCATCACTACCCATCACTACTATTATTTTATACAATTATTTCTATGGTTACTCTGGCAAAGCTCCCAGTCTCTGACTGCAAAGGCTGAGGGGTGGGGTGGCTGAGCCCCCAACTGCCCCCATGGAGCCTTCCTTCTCTGCTGCTGCTCCACTCAGTGTGCACGATCCAGCACAGGAAGGAGTAGGCGTCTGGGCTCAGGACTCTGTGGGGAGCCCGGAAGGCTCAGCCTGACCTTGGGGCAGCTCTGAAAGGGTAGAGAGGGGGCCATGAAGCACTCTGTGGCTCACCCAAGATGGGAGATGGCCCTTGACTGCACCAAGCCCCAGCCAGGCCTGTCCTAAAGCTGACTCAAAGCCCCTTACCCAAGAGGAGCAGGACTTGGGACGGAGCACACACTTCCTGGATATTTGCACCATGTTTGACTTTTTCCTCCTGGGAAGGGAGGAGAGGGTACCAGGGAGACAACAGAAACTGGGAAGCCAGGACACTATGCCAAAACAAGGCAATCAATTACAATTAAAACTACAATCGCACTGTTCATCAACTACTTATATCTCTGCGGGTTGTCTTCCTATACCCGGGGCTGACCCTAGCACAATTCAGCTACAGGCCTCTGAGAAGGTCACATTCCAAGGAGTTACATGCCAGGCTTGCCCTCCCATAGGGCCCAATGCTGGGCCTTTGCCTCTGAAGAAGCCACATTTTCCTCCTCCCATTGCAGTGGGCTCGGGCCCCAACTCATCCCCTCCCTTTCCCCGCTATCACATTCTGCTCCCTAAGGTGGGAGGCAAACTTCATCCAAGCCCAAAATGTTCTTAGGATTCAGATGTCCAAAGGGTGCATGGGCCTCAGGGAGGGCCCTTACTACAACAGATCTGACAAAGCTGCAGCCCAGGGGATTTGTCCTGGGTAAGGCCTGGGGCTGGTGCCTCTGCTCAGCTGTAGGGTCCTTCATTTAGCTCCTGGCAGATAATTAATAAGAGGGCTGATTGCAGCTGGCAGCCAAGCACCCCGGGGAGCCCTGTTCTCCTGAGGACTGGTGGAGCAGAGCCACCATGCTGGGCATGGCCTGCCTACCCCCAACAGTCACTTAAGAAAGAGCTTCTGTCTTATTGAAGTCATGGTTATTTTGAGTATCCATTACCCACAGCCAAACCTAATTCTTACTGACTGCAAAGGCTGAGGGGTATGTTAAGACCTACTGTTCACACTCCACTTATTTCCAAAACTAATTTGATGCAACTTATAGTAAATAACAAAGAAATGATAGAATCACGCAAACAAGAATAAATGAATAAAAGGCATACAATAAAAATGGGGTGACAGTTTTCCAGAAAATGTGCGTTAAGGGTAATTATTGTAACTGCACACAACATTTCACATCTAACTTCAGCCAAGGCAAGTAAAGGGCACCTGGTGACTTAACATATCTCTCTTTATCAGTGACCTGGGACAAGACTCTGGTCTTATTTGTGCCCCCAGTGCCCAGTGGCACCTGGCATACAATAGCAAATGCCCAAAAAGGATTTGTTGACAGAGTACTGACTGAATAAAGAAATGGGAGTTGGGTTGTGCGCTCAATTTTAGCCCCAATATGCTGTGCGACCTTAGGCAAATAACTTCTCTGAACCTTGGTTCTGTGTCTGTCACTTGAGAGAGTTGCACTAGAAGATCTTCAAGACCTCTTCTCATTCTGACATTTGGTGATTTTTTTTTTAACCCTCACCCGAGGATATTTTTTCCATTGCTTTTTCAGAGAGAGTGAAAGAGGGAGAGAGAGAGAAACACTGATGTGAGAGACACATCAATTGGCTGCCTCCCGCTGCACCCGGACCAGGACTGGGCCAGGGATGGAGCCTGCGACCGAAGTACATGCCCTTGGCCGGAATCAAACATGGGACCTTTCAGTCCTTGGGCCGACGCTCTAACTATTGAGCCAAACTGGCTAGGTCCTGACATTTGGTGATTTTTAACTTCCCCCTCAGATGAAAGAACTCCCACCTCTGGAGTTATTTCTTTGAATTGGGACATTAGCTATCCAAATATCTTCTGTTAAAATACACATACACCACATGCGGAGGTTAGCGTAATAAAAGATCCATCAGCATCACTAAGGAAAATGCTCTGATGTTTATAATTAGCTGGTCTCAGAGAGAAGTGTCTTGAGGGAAGGGGCACAGGAGAGGTAAGTTTGGATATGGGTAGGAAAGAAAGTCTGAAGCAAAGTGTACTGTCCAGATACTCTGGGACTAGCTGAGATTTTGCAGGAAATAGAGAGGGAACAATAAGCCTGGGTAACTAGAAAATAGAGGGCAATAAAGACAGTGAGGAATTTGGGGGGCACAGAAAGTTGCCAAAGAAAACACCATCAATTATCCATGTCTGTCTAGCTGAGTGGCTGAGCATGATGAGCCAGGCTATGGATCACAGAGGGGCAGGGACAGGGGCAGGGCTATGGCTGATATCTTGCTCCAGGAGGGCTGGTCAGAGGGCCAGATGAAAGGCCCCTCTGGGCAGCAGGTCATCAATGGCCTGTAGCCATTAGGACTGTGATAACCCATGGGACAGTCCTCAGGGTCCCTGCATGGTTGAAACTAAACACAAGAGGGAAAAGCCTGTCTCCTGTGCCCCCTCCACTATGCATGTGCTGGGAAAGAGTGAGATCCAAGGCAACTGGCATTCTTGTCTTTTTGCATAACCTGTCACATTCTCTCCCCATCACAGATATTTTTGCCATGAGTATAATGGTATAACTTTATTATTAGTCACTCACCCAGGTAATTCTGGGTTTTTTTAACCCCAGGTATACTGGCTCAATCACATTCCTTGGTCTACAGCCCTCTTCCTTCATTGATCCAGGCAAGGCCTGCCTTTGTGTTTATGTTTAATTATTTATTCCAAAAGGATATAAGGAACATGAAAACCCATGGTCAGAACTAAAATATGGGCCATGCCCACATCTACCTATGTGCTCCTCCTTCGTCCTATCCCTCTCCCTGCCATCCCGCTACCCCCCTCCCCTCCATAGAGTTTTTAAAAATTCCATCTCTGAGGCTTGTGAAGTCTCACACCTACTACCAGAGTTTTTCCACCCAGACCACAACCCAGTGCTCCTGATTTCTAATTTGCTAATGGGCTCATGCTCAGAGGGGCCCAAGCCTCAGTCAATGACGTGTTCACAGCAACAGCACTGTGGCTAGTAACCAATTTGCAGTGAAGTCAGAATGCCCACAAATATATTTCACATTGTTTTAAGACTTTGTCTAACCCAGGGCTTCTTAACCTTGGCACTATTGACATTTGGAGCTAGATGACTGTTGTGAGGGGCTGGTCTGTCCTTTGCAGGATGTTCAACTATATACCTGGCTTCTACCTACTGTATGCCAGTAGCACCCATGCCTCCACCCCTCTAGTTGTAACAGTCAAAAATGTCCCCTGGGGGAAGGGCAAAATCACTCCTGGACAAAAATCACAGATTTAAACAAATATTTGGCAATATCCAGTTCCACAAATTCTGCAGACAAAATGCCCCCCAATACACGTCCCTGCCTAAAAGAAACATGCACATTTGTGCTATAGAGCCTTGCTTTGCAAAGTGTGGTCCTAAACCAGCAGCCTAACAACAGCTGGGAGCTCTTTAGAAATACAGAAGCTCAGGCCCCACCCCAGCCCTACAAAATTAGGCCCTGCATTTTAACAAGTTCCCCAGGTGATTCATGTGCACAGCCAAGTTTAAGCCCTGATGTAGAGATTTACACAAATTGCATTTCTGTGAATCAAGAGGGCCCAGATGCAGTGTTTCTCAGTGGGGGAAGTCATGACCATTTTGGGTGGGACAATCTGCCCCATCCCCACTAAATGCCCACAGTGCTCCCTGGTCCGCAAGACAGACAAACATACCCTCACCCTCCAGATGCCCGCTGGGAAGCAGAAGCACCTGGGGTGCAAACCCTTGGAGAGGGGTGTTCTTGCAGTATGGGCAGTGTGCCTGACAGCAGGGCTGCCTCAGTCTGCAGATGGGCCCAGGAGGCAAGGAAAGATTCAAAAGTTAAAACTTCACAGTGCCCCCAATCCTCAAATGGGGAGAGGGATGGTGCGAAGTGATAAGTACTGGCCAAGGAGGAGCCACTCCAGCTAATGGGAACATGTCAGGGCTGGGGAGCAGCAAGGAGGGGAGCAGGGGAGATACAAGAGCCCTCTGGGAGAGACAGGAGCTTCAACCTGTAGCCCAACCAGTCGGAGCAGCTGGGGCAGTTCCCCCTGGTCAGGGCAGCCTCAATGGCTCAGTCAAGATAAAGCCAATACATGAAAACAGCTTGGCATCGAAGAACTGTGTCTAAGGTGAAGAAGAGAATGCATTCAGGTGGGCAAGGTGCCCACTCTGTGCCCTGCCCTCCTCACTTCTCACTTGGGACAGAGGGGAGGGATCTTCAGGCCCTTCCCAGAGTGGGAAGAATAGGAGGCCGAATGGGAAGCCCACCGTAGACTGGGAGAAGAAGGGGCTGGGTTTGCCCTCCAACCTTGCTATTTGCTAGGTGCAGTGAGTCAGGGGCATCTCCAGCCAGGTCCCTACACCTCCCCTAAGCTCCTACCCACAGTTCCCCAGATAACCAGTGCACTCACTCTCTTGCCTCCCTGTATTAGACATGCTGTTCCTTCTGCCTGGAAAGCCATTCCTCTCCTTTTAGTAACTCCTAATCATTTTTCAAGACCCTCCTTGGAAGCACTTCCTGAGATCTCCCTTCTCTCAGCCCCCAAGGCTCAGGTGGGGAGGGGCTGCATACTCTTTTGAGCTCCCCAAACTCTAGGTACATGCTGGGTTGTAGCTTAAAAGCTGCCATGTTATAAATTGTTTTTCTTGAGCACAGCACTTGTGTGGGGTTTTTTCATATTTATATCCTGGTGTCTGGCACAGCACCTGACATAAAATATTCAGTAAATGTTTGTTGAGTGAATAAATGACATCCTAGAGTGCTTGGTCTAACAAGGTCATATGCTAGCTATTTTCTGTGATTCACTTCGGTCAGTTAGTCAGGTTCTGGGAATTCCATGGTGAGCAAGAACTGCCACATCCCACCTCCTGGCTCTACACACCAGTGAGGAACACAGGGTGAAACAGTGGAACACAAAGCCTTTGACTTCTGGGAGGTCCAATTTCTTCGCAGTTGAGCAGGAAACTGCAGCCCATGAATGGGAGGGATGAGCCTCTCTCATACCTGCCAGTGTGGCAGGGTCTTCCCCGTGACAGCTCCATAGGTAATTTGTGTCCAGGAACACATCTCCCAGGAGCCAGCCTCCCAATACCACAGCTCCCCTGGTGAAAACACAGGGATCATATCTGGCTAACCTCCCTGCCTTTTCTCTCGGAATGCTCACCGCTTTCCCTAACTCCTTACAAGGGGCTTGGATAGAAAATCAGAAACAGGATCAGATTCTGTCTTTGGCTGTTAGGAGATGATGTTTTCTAACTCTGCCTGTCTCTGGATTCTCTTCTTCCTACTTCAGTTTTGGAGCCTGTGTTGGAAGAAAGACATAGAAACTCCTGGGAGACAACGTGTCCTGAAGACCTCTGTGAAGAAGGAGGGATGGCCTGTTCAAGCCCAAGAGTGAGCCCAGGGCTCTGAAATGTGAAGAGCTCCTGTAACACTGCTCTAGAAGGATCCCAAATTCAGGTTCCCTTTGGCCTTCAGTCTCAGAATGTTTTAAGACAGGAAGAATGTTGGCTAATCCTGGGGAAGACCCACACCTCCAGACAAGGCCAAAAATGAACAGCCTTTAGGGTAGAGGGTAGAGGTGGGAACAGAGGTGAAATAGCTTGTGGCCTCACTTAGTTCTTCTCTGAATCATCTCACATCTAGCCATGGTCAGCTTCCCACTGTGCAATCTGAACATCTCCATGCTTGGCTCCCACAGTCGGCCAAACTAAGTTGTTTCCAATTGTCTCACCCTCTCCCAGCCTGGGGGCCTCTGACCTCTGGCCTTTCCTTGGAAAAGCAATGCAGAGTCCAGATCTTCAAGAATCCCTCCCACGGCTGGGCCCCTCAGAATGTCAGAAGCAAACTTTCCACAGTCTGCACCAGGTCCCAGGAGGCAACATCTGAGCGAAGGAGCAACGGGAGCCCAGACATACCCAGGAACGAAGGAGCAATGGGAACCCAGACATACCCAGGAACAAAGGAGCAATGGGAACCCAGACATACCCAGGAGGAGCAATGGGAGCCCAGACATACCCAGCCCCCAGACACTCCACCCTCCCGTCAGCTTTCCCACATTAGTTGGCTCTGCCAAGAGCCATCCCAATTGCTGTTCAGCTATCCTGGGATCACCACCTCCTTACCCAAGGATAGACCACTATACACCTCACTTCCTCAGACCTCGCCTCTCTAGAGCCACAGGAACAGAGTAATGAAAATTCACTGGCTCTACCATAGGACCTCCACAGTTAGCACACACAGTGCTTTGTGTGAATTAGAAAAAGGAGGCCCCTCTGGACATATACATTTCTTTTTAATTTTTATTTTATTGATTTGAAAGAGACAGAAAGAGAGTGTTTGATTTGTTGTTCTACTTATTTATGCATTCATTGGTTGATTCTGTTTTTAAACACTATTCAAATTTTAATCTGATTAGTATTTCAAATTTTATTTTTCTTTCTTTTTTAATCCTCTCCCGAGGACATGCTTAGAAAGAGGAAGGGAGAGAGAGAGAGAAACATTGAAGTGAGAAAGAAACATCAAACATCGATTGGCTGCCTTTTGTATGGACCCCAACCGGGAATCGAACTGAAACCAGCAACCCTTCACTGCACAGGACAGATGACACTCAACCAACTGAGCTACTTGGCTGCTCCCATTGGTTGATTCTTATAAGTGCCTTGAGCAAGGATCAAAGAGCAACCTTGGCATATCGGAATGACGCTCTAACCAACTGAGTTACCTGGCCAAGGCTCTGGACAGATAATTTTTTTTTTTAATTTATCTTTATTGTTGAAAGTATTACAAATGTCCCCCTTCCCCCCCCCCATTTATCCCCTACACCCTGCCTCCCTCCCCCCAGGCCTCCACCATACTATTGTCTGTGTCCATGGGTTATGCATATATGCACATAAATTCTTAGGTTAATCTCTCCCCACCCACTCACCTACCTCTGCCTTCCCTCTGAGATTCCTCAGTCTGTTCCATGCCTCTATGTCTCTGGACTCATTTTGTTCATTGGTTTATTTTGTTCACTAGATTCCACATATGATTAAGATCATGTAATACTTGTCTTTCTCTGACAGGCTTATTTTGCTTAGCATAATACTCTCCAGGTCCCGCCATGCTGTCTCAAAGGGTAAGGGATCCTTTGTTTTTTATAGCTGCATAGTATTCCACAGTGAAATTGTCCAAGAAGATGCTTGATATGATTTCAATCTTCTTGAACTTGTAGAGACTTGTTTTGTGTCCTAACATGCTGGTCTATCTTTGAGAATGCCCCAAGTACACTTGAGGAGAATGCCTATTCTGCAGCTTTGGGGTAAAATGTTCTGTAAATGTCAGTTAAATCCATCTGCTCTACTGTGTCATTTAGAATCACTGATTCCTTGTTGATTTTTGCTGGAAGATCTATCCAGTAAAGTCAGTGGGGTGTTAAAGTCCCCTACTGTGACTGTACTGCTGGCAATCTCTAGTTTAAAGTCCTCCAGAAGTGTTTTGGTTTTTTTTTTGAATTTTTTTTTCCAGTCTGTGTGAGTCTTTTGTTCTGAGGTGGGTCTCTTGCAGACAGCACATACTTGGGTCTTGTTTTCTTACCATTCAGCTACCCTATGTCCTTTGATTGGGGCCTTTAATCCATTTATATTTAAGGTCATTATTGATAGGTACTTATCAATAATGCCATCTTATTTCTTTATGCCTGTTTCTTGTTCTATTTCAACTTCTTATTACAGAAGTCCCTTTCACATTTCCTGCAATGCTGGTTTGGTGGTGATAAACTCCTTTAGCTTTTTTTTGTCTGGGAAGCTCTTTATTTCACCATTTATTTTGAATGATAGCCTTGCTGGATAGAGTAGTCTTGGTTTCAGATCCCTGTTTTGCATTACCTTGTATGCTTCATGCCATTCCCTCTGGACAGATAAACTTTTAAAGATGATTCCTCTGCATGAACAAAGCAAGAAAAAGTGTCCCCATTCGTGCCTCTAGAGGGAGGTACTTTTAGGCAAGGCATAATTTGTACAACTATATACGTAGCCCTGAGTCAGCCTCCTTTTCAAAGCATCCCCCAGGTCATCTAGGTGTTTTCTAGAGCTCTTATGCTCACCAACCAGTCCAGACCTCGCAGTTCCCACCCAGCATCTATCCTACTCTTCCTTCCCGCTGTCTCTGAGGCCACTGGAGGATATCTCACCTCTGCTGGAGCTGGCTATGAGGGTGCTAATGTCCAGGCCCAGGCATGGAAGCCCAGTGCTCTCAAAGTGGCCAGTCTTTGATATGCTGGAGCTGGGCTCTGCCCTTGGCACCTTGGCACAAAGGCAATGCTGCTGAAGGCCAGCCTCACACAGAACTGATTCTTGCAGCCCCTGCCACAGGCCTTCTCTTCACAAGGCCAGAGGTCCTCAGGGCCAGGGTGAAGAGGATCACTGTCAAAGTGGATCTTAGGTCGCCCTCCCCAATCCTGTTCCCCACAAGTCTATGGGCAAACCCTCCTGCTTCCACCATTCCTCTTCCTTAAAGGCAAACAAAATTTGCTGCCAGGGGTCCCACTCATCAGTTTTTGGGAAATATCTAACATGTTGGACTGAGTGGAGGCTTCTTCTACATATGACACTGGAGACCCTGAATTCACTCCTCCCACAAAACGTGGCACCAGAAGCTGAAGTTTATTAAACATTAGAACTGGTTGAATCCCTTAACTTAGAACTGAGGTGTGTGGCACCCACAGTACTGGGCTTGAAGTAGAAGCTAGCAGCACTCAGATCCTACTCTCCTCTTCCTCCGTAACACATCTCATAGTCACTTTACTTCTTTGAGTTTGGATCACATCATGTGTAAATTGAGCACAGTAGTGAATACCTGGGAACTCTCTAGAATCTCCAAGACCTCCCTGGAACACACAACTCTGGTCAGGTTAATGTCTGGGCAAAACAGTCTAATTCTGTACTTCTTTTTAGCTAAATAGCTCATCTATCTCCACATCTTACTTTGTTTCTTAACAGCCCTCTTCTGTTCTCAGATTATGGTCTATTCTGACCTTTTAGTTCTTTTGCCAGGTGTAGAAAAGTTGATAACTGTTATCTCCTCATTCAGCATGTATATTTTTTTGCATATATTAGTGTGGAAATTCTGGGTCAGGCAATTTCCAGTGGTTTGAGAAGACCCATGAAAAGTAACATAGTTCTGCAGAAAAATAGAAGCAGAGTCCAGAAAGGAGTTTCCATGAAATTAAAGAGAGAAACCCACCTCCTTGGATAGTACCTTAATACCATCAGCAACAGCTACTGTGAGATGCAACTGGGCAGCAGCCAGTAGCCCCCAGCTCTGGGCTAATGTATCTTTTCACCCTTCACCTCCCTTCCTCCTGGCAACACAAGATGGTTTGGATTATTATGCCTCTTTCTCATTGGTTCCTCTACCTCAAGACACCTCATCACTGGTGAATACAAGATGCAGACGCTGCTCTGATTGGCTGATCTGTTGCTGGGATAAAGGCCAGCATGGTGATGCTGCTTTCCCAGATGTGGTCTCCTTCAGGCCCTGAACACACACACCCCCATTTGGTCTCTCTTGACCTTCCTCCCACCCCTGGGACAGTCCCTCCCTCCTCCTGTGGTTGCACAGTAAACAAGCAGTCCATCCAAGGGTTCCCTGGAGACCCAGAGGTTTTCATCTTTGCAGTTTAGCCTACTAAAGCTGGATTTTGTATACTCCATGAAGGCAAAGTTGGAGGAAATCAGCCTTTGACAATCAAGAACACACACATCTCCACAAGCAAGAGATCATGGATTTTTCTGACAACTGAATCCTTCTAACAGACACTGGTGCAGATAGGTATGGCTTTGCATATAAAGTAAGTGGGTGAAAAAGGGGCTTGCTAGTCCCCCAACTGCTACCAGTTGTCACTGTGCCTGAAATTCCACCATTAAGATTTGTTCCTTTATGCATTTTTTTCTCCTGGGCCTACTGTTAAAATACAAAGAACCTAAAATCTGTTGTGAAAGATGTTTGAGAAAGTTTCTTTAGGATCAAATAAGTTTAGAGATGCCAACATATTTCAGCACCCCCAGTCATAGGTAGAATAACGGTCCCCAAAGACATCCAGATTCTAATGCATGGAACATGTGAATATGTCACCTTATGTAACAAAAGGGACTTGGCAGGTCTGATAAAGGTTCAAGACCTTGAGATAGAAAAGTTAACCTAGATCATTTGGATGGGCCCAATCTAATCACATGAGCCCTTAGAAGAAGGGTGATTTTATTAACTATGGTCAGAGAAAGAAATGTGGTGACAGATGCTATGAAAGATGCTATGTTGCTGACTTTGAAGATGGAGGAAGGGGGCCACAAGCCAAGGAATACCAGTGAATGCCTCTAAAAACAAGAAAAAAAGGAAACAAATAATCCCAAAGGGCCTCCAGAAACAGTCCTGCCAACACCTTGCTTAGCCCAATGAGATCAAGTCAAACTTCTGACATACCAAACTAAGATAACACATTGATGTGGCTTTAAGCTACTAAGTTTATGGTAGTTTGTTATAGCAGCAACAGAAAACTAATACACCTTCTCAGAGATTCATGGTGCACTTTGGCATATTAGGGGCTCTAGGAAGCACTTCAGTGAAGATACTCATTTTACCCAAAATTTCAGACACTTATTTGAACACCAAACACTTATTCTCCTGTAACATCTATTAGCATCTTAGAAAATGATGTGGAAAATACTGCATTTAAACATTAACTGTTATTAACATCTTAGTGTGAGTTAGTTCATATGTTTTCAATGTGATAGCTAGGTGAGAGAGAATAGGACACAGGACAGGTAAGTCTTTTTGTTTTTTGTTTTTCAGATGTTTTTATTGATTTATAGAGAGAGGGGAAGGGAGAGGGAAGAGAGAGAAAGTAAAACATCGATCAATGGATTGATTGATCTGCTGCCTGTGTACGCCCTCTACCACGGATCCAGACCACAACTCCAGCATGTGCCCTGACAGGGAGTCAAATCGGCAACCTTTCAGTGCGCAGATGACATCCAACCAACTGAGCCACACTGGCCAGGGCAGGATAGGTAAGTTTTTCCTTTCTTTCTTTTTCTTTCTTTCTTTCTTTCTTTCTTTCTTTCTTTCTTTCTTTCTTTCTTTCTTTCTTTCTTTCTCTCTCTCTCTCTCTCTCTCTCTCTCTCTCTCTCTTTCTCTCTTTCTCTTTCTCTCTTTCTCTCTTTCTCTCTTTCTCTCTTTCTTTCTTTCTTCTCTCTCTCTCTCTCTCTCTCTTTCTCTCTTTCTCTCTTTCTCTCTCTCTCTCTCTCTCTCTCTCTCTCTCTCTCTCTTTCTTTCTTTCCTCTCTTTCTTCCTCCCTCCCTCCCTGCCTCTTCTCTTCTCTTCTCTTCTCTTCTCTTCTCTTCTCTTCTCTTCTCTTCTCTTCTCTTCTCTTCTCTTCTCTTCTCTTCTCTTCTCTCTTCTCTTCTCTTCTCTTCCTCCCTCCCTCCCTGCCTCTTCTCTTCCCCCCTCCCCTCCCCTCCCCTCCCCTCCCCTCCCCTCCCCTCCCCTCCCCTCCCCTCCCCTCCCCTCCCCTCCCCTCCCCTCCCCTCCCCTCCCCTCCCCTCCCCTCCCCTCCCCTCCTCTTCTCTTCTCTTCTCTTCTCTTCTCTTCTCTTCTCTTCTCTTCTCTTCTCTTCTCTTCTTTTTTTTGTAAATCTTCACCCAAGGATATTTTTCCATTGATTTTTAGAGACTGGAAGGTGTGGGGGGAGAGAAGAGAGAGATAAATGTGAGAGAGACACAACTATTTGTTGATTCCCGAATGTGACCTGACCAGGGCTGGGTATTGAACCTGCAATCCAGGTATGTGCCCCTGACTGGGAATCAAACCTGCAGCCCTTCAGTGTGCAGGCCAATGCTCCAACCACTGAGAATACTGGCCAGTGCAGGACAGGTAAGTTTTGACCGACAGCATGGAGGTCTAAAGAAGGGAGACTTGGGTGTGAGAATTCATTGGAGAGGGTGGGAAATAGAGGGGAGGTGGGCACATGCTACAGGGAAACTTCAGTAATGACATACCTTGTATTGTTGTGCTCAGTAGTTTATACCAAATGCTCCTTGCCTTTCAGATTCACCATCTTCTCCAGGAAATTTTCCCTGACCTTCTCCTCTTCCCCAGGCCTAGGTTGGAAGCTCTTCTTATTTGCTTTCATGGCCCCCTGTGTTTACTTACCTCTGGCTGGGGCAGCAATGTACCAAAAGTGCCTGTTTATTTGCCTGTCTCTCCATTAGACTGAAGTTCCTAGAGCATAAAACTGTGTCTAGTTCACTGTTTACATCTTCTGTGTCCCACCCATGCTTGGCACATTACTCAGCCTGAGCCTTTGTCTCACCCTCTTTGGACCATAAATGTGTAAGAGCTTAATCCTGACTTTCCTCGCAATTGGTGGGTGCTGTTGAAGCCTGCATCATATCTGGGCCCTGTGCTGGCCAGGCAGTCATAGTCCAGCCTAACAAGAACTCACATTCCAAATAAGACCACAGAGAACCACTGCCATTCAGGTTGTTGTTTTTTTATTTTGTTTTACCTATCCCCCTTTTTCTCTGGTGAAATAAGCAAAGGGTTTAGCCTGAATGTGTTCAATGTTGTACCACAGTTTACAGGGTATCTGATGAGGCTACAGGAAAGACTGAGATCAAAGGAGCAGATGCTACACTTCCAAAATAGTTTATAGGAAGCAGCTGAAATTGAGGAGCTGTATATGTGAACTGGACATTCTGGGAAAAGAAAATGAGGGGCTAGGTCAGTACCGGTGTAAGGTAAGAGATAAAATGAGCCAGACAGAGAATCCCATATACTAAATCTCCCATAATCCAAGAAGGCTTCCTCAGTGTAGAGGACTTGGAAGTAAAGAGCAACCAAAATTTCCTATGGGGAACCATGCCCTCCCCTCTCTCACTCCCAAGGTGAAACACATGATTTGAGCCTGAACGATTAGAGCCCTGAATCGACTAGCCTCAGTGATTGTGTGAGGGAAGGAGGTAATCAGAGTGACTCCTGAGTCTGAATTTGAACTTGGAAGGATTAAGTCCTAAAGCTGTTGTTACTCAATGGACAATGACAGTATACCAACATGAAGAATAGAGGTATGAAATGGGGAGGCCCAGTCATGATGACACCACTTGAGTGTAGGGTTAAGCATCATCTGATTTTTTATATATCAATCAATAAGTTATCTTTTCTGAGTAAGCCTATTTGAATTGGATTTCCATTCCATTGCAAGAGTCCCAAAAATGAAGAGGAAATAAGAGTTTACATAGTAAGAATAAAGACAGAAAAAGCTGGGAACCAAGAGCCAAGGAATAGTGGACACCTACTCCCAGTTTCCCACTCTGGAAACTGCCACCTCTCCCACCATCCCCACAATCATAGAGGAGGACCTCCGTATACCTCGACATGTTCAAAAGAGTGCTCCCTTGGTCACGGCTGAGCCCACCATAGTTACTTCCTCAGGAAATCTGAACAGGGCCTAAGAGCCCAGTGTCAGTGGAGGCAATCTCCTGAAGGGGAAAAGAGGGAAAATCTTAGGAGCTGTGGCATAGCTGTGTTTTTGCCTGTGAACTGTGTAGTAGAGAAAGCAAGGCAATATCATTATTACATTATAGATGAAGAAAATTGAAGGTCAGAAAGATTATATAGCTTACCTAAAGTTGCAACTTTGGTACGATGATTACAGAACTAGAATTCAGCTCTTCTGAATTCAAAGTTGGGCAGGAAACAGCTGGGTCAACGCAGTCTAAGAACTCCAGGCACATGTGAGACTTGGGGCAGACAGCAGGGGATGATCATATAGCCTGGCCAGCCACCCCAGAAAAAAGTCAAGCCAAGTGCAAGCAGTTAAAGACATCTCCCTACACTCAAAACATCAAAGAGATTCTGCTGTTTAAAGTGTCTCTGGCTTGGCTCAGAGGCTGACCTTAGACGCAAAGAGCACCTGCAGAGAATCTATACTGCCTAAGCCTGCTGCAATTGAGCAGCCACAGATTCTGGAAACTACAACTCCCATTATGCACCGCGACTGCGTGGTTTAAACCCGAGATAAACTACAAACCCCAGAATGCCTTGAGCAAAAAGGCGCGAATTGAGCAGCCACAGATTCTGGAAACTACAATTCCCATTATGCATCGCGACTGCGTGGTTTAACTACAAACCCCAGAATGCCTTGAGCAAAAGGCGCGAATACGAGCGGAGGGCGTAGCTACGTCGTCCGTTAAATTTGAAAGTTGGCGGCTGGGTTTGAGGTGGCTGGCTAGTGAGGGAGTCAGGTGCATGCTTTTCTTTTGTCCCGGAGTACCCTCTAGTCGCTTTGATACCTCTAAGAGCAGGTTGCAGAAGGAAACCCAGACGGTCTGCGGCCCTGAGGAAAGGCCCACGGCTGGACAAGGATCTAAGCAGGGGATGCAGGATGGCGGCGAAGAAGGAAGGGGGTGCTTTGAGGTAGGTACGAGAGCTGAGAGCTGGGCTTGCGAGACCGGGGGTAGCTAAGAGGTGACAGAGGCCCCGCTCAGAACGTCAAGGAGAAAAGCGGACGGTCAGTAGAAGGGCTGGCAGGCCGCAGCCTCCTTCCAGTTCCTAGTCGGACGCAAGGGGCGGAGGTGAAAACTCAGGTAAGTACTGACCTCAGTGCGGTAGGGGCACCGGGAATCCCGCTCCGTGCAGCTTCGACACAAAGGAGGTTGTGGGACCCCAGTGTTACAGAAAACTTGGAATTTGTAGTGGGGTCTGCGTTTGTATCTCAGTTCAGCCGTTTGCTGGCCGTTTGACCTTGGACACGTCTTAATATGGAAAATATTGATGTTAATCTTACCTTGCCTAGTTCTGGGAGAATTCAAAGTATTCGTAAAGTAACTGCCTCCAAATAAGTGCTCAACAAGTGGTCGGTGCTATAATTATACCAGTAGCATAGTTAGAAATCTAAAAAGCCCTTATCTGCGTGCTTGCTGCTTTTCCATATATAAAATATGTATCAGCTCTTGCTAAGTTGGAATTCTCTATGCATTTTCATTTTGGGGTACACAATACCTAGAAAAATGCTCTTTAATTCATGCAACAAATATTTATTGACAACCGACTAAGTGCAGCAAGTAAAAGACACAAAACTCCCTACCCTGGTGAAGCTTAGGTTCTGGGGTGGGTTGAGGGTAGGGACAACAGACAATAAACAAGATAAATAAACTAAGAGTTAGATGGTGG
Organism: Miniopterus schreibersii; assembly: GCF_964146895.1. Lineage (NCBI taxonomy): Eukaryota > Metazoa > Chordata > Mammalia > Chiroptera > Miniopteridae > Miniopterus > Miniopterus schreibersii. The sequence continues at coordinate 142,609,892 of NC_138101.1, forward strand.
GCACTACTTTAAAAAAACGGTGGGGACAAGGCGGTACAATTTTAGATAGTTTTGAACAGGGGCCTCACTGAGAAGGTGTCATTTGGGTGAGGACTTGAAGGAAGCTGAAGAGCTAGTGGTGCATGTACATATATGGGGGAAGTACAAAGTGGAGGGTTAGAGTTGGAGGTGGAGCTGTACCTGGCAAGCAGCTGGAGCAGAATGAACCTGGAGAGTGAAAGGAAATGAAGGAAAAAAGGTGAGGATGCAGGCATTGTAAGGACTTGGCTTTTACTCTGATTGTAATTGTGTCATTGGAGTTTTCAGCAGAAGAAACGTGATCTGACGTGGGTTTAAATTGGATCACTTTGGCTGCAGTGTTGAAAAGACTATAGGCAGAAAAGAATGGAAGCAAGGGACTTAGTTAAGAGGTTATTGAAATAATCCAGGCAAGAGAAGTGGGGGCTTGAGTTAAGCTAGAAACATTAAAGATGATGAGGAGAGGTTGATGTCTAGATATATTCTGAAGGTAGAGCCAAACAGGATTTGCCCAGTGATTGGGGAGGTGTGAGAGGAATGTCAAGGTTGGTACTAAGACTTTTGACTTGAGCAACTGGAAAAATGAGGAGAGGAAAGACTGTGGGAGGAGCAGGTTTTCGAGGAGGCAGGAGAAAGAGGCAGCAAGGGAGTAGTCCCAACTCAGTTTAGGACATGTAACTGAGATAATTTAATTGCTAGTTTAAGACCAAGAGAAGAAATTCAGATAAACTCAAGTAATTTATTCATTGCTTACTAGTGTCAGATCCTGTATTAGACTATAGGGGATACAAAAATAAATGATATGGCTATTAAAGGCTTCACACAGTATTAAAAAGATGTGAGTAGTTACAACCTAGATTATTAGCTTATTTTCTTGACGAGAGTTTCACTCTCATCTAGACTGAGGTCACTGATAACTTTCACTCTATTTTGAAAATTAGTGCCTAATCTGTCTCTGTTTTAAACCCAGAGATAATGCCTGTCATCCAGAAGTAGGCTTTTATCTACCAGGATGTTCAGGGTACATAACCAGTATGGTGATCCCCTCCAAAAAAACTTGTGGGGATTCCCCCCATAGGCTTGATAGAATTGGGAGGGGGGCAGTTGTGACCAGTTAAATGTATTTTTGTCTGCTTCTGCTCTGGGCTACCTATATATATGTAAACTTTAGTTTTAAGTCATCAGTTGAAACATGGGGTATTAGTCTGATGAACACTTTGCTAATTTTAAATCAAACTAGATGATACAGTCAGTGTAGGCATAGAACTGCTTTTTGCTTACTTTGCCAAATTTATAATACTTGTTTCCCTTCTTTCCTTCCTGCCTTAAACTATTCTTATAATACTGTCCACAATACCCTGCTACATTCTCTCTTCCATTAGGCAAATACTACAGCCATAAACTTGGAAACCAAGTCACAGAAAGACTCAGAAGCTTAGAAGTGTAATAACACTACTAATGTGCGTGCCCACAATATTCAACCCAGAAATCATGAGTAATCACTTATCTGAGAACGTTTACAATAATCTAATGATATATGTCATTGTTGATATGAAACTTACTTTTGTTTTCCCCTTCACAGTGAAGCCATGTCTCTGGAGGGAGATGAATGGGAGCTGAGTAAAGAAAATGTCCAACCCTTAAGGCAAGGGCGGAGCATATCCACACTTCAGGGAGTATTGGCACAGCAAGAATCTGCCCGTAACACTACTCTACAGCAGCAGAAACGGTGTGTAGAACAGCTGAGGCTCAACCTATCATTGTTCATCCCCAACTGTGGTAGATACTATGTGGATCTATGTACAATGGCATAAAGAGTACTCTTTAAAATTAGTAATATGAGACTCTGTTCCTCACCTGCTTTCTCATCACATGATAGCTATTTAAAGATCTCCTCAAGTATGGTTAAAAACAAGAGCTATAGGATTTATTTCATTGTGGAGCAACCAAACTCTTGTATCAATAGAAATGCATCTTATGCAGGGGGCAGTGAGAAGCAAAGTAAAGCAAGTATCATATTACTGTATTTTCCAAAAGTATTATGTCATTCTGAATCCCTAAACAGAATTAACTCTTTTCTTTGATAGTAATCAATTAGAGAAATTTCTTCCTTGGATTCTGAGTACTGAATGAGAGTGAATCTGCTTTTATGTGTACTCAATTACTAACTTTCTAGGAAAGTATTTTTGATAATTTACCAAAAAGAAATAATGATCTCCAAAGAAAATGTAAAACCTCAGAGAAACTGAATTTTTACTACAAAGTGTCTCAATAATGATTTAACAAACTCTGGATAAACAAAAATTGAAAAACACCACTATGTTATTCAAATGGACCTATAGAACTTGCTTTCCTTTGACTAATACATGTTTTGATAGATATGCTTTTTTAAAAAATTAAGTATCGGTTTCTACCCTTAATCTCTTACAAAATAATTCTTCCATCATAGACAAATTATCATAATTTGGGGTTATAATGTAATGAATATTCTTGTTCATCTCATTGGATCTTTAAAAGCATTGGGTTTTATGGTTTTACTTCAGAGCTGGTAGTAGTCTGTTCTTACATCCTCTTCCTGGCTTCTGTGACATTGTACTAGTTTTTTTTCACTTCTCCTCCAACTACTTTTTCTTGTTTACTTCCTACTGCATTTTACTTAAGTCTCTGTTAACTACTGTGTACATCTCTTACTTGCCTTCTAAATGTCTTTATCTACCTGTAATATATAATTAGATAAATGTTTCACTAATGTATTAAATACTGAATATCTTCTCTCTTAAATAACCTGCCTTTTTCTACTCCCATTTTGGTTAATGGTACTAAAACTCACCTGAATGATCTAACTCACTGCTCTATTACCCTAATTTTATTTAGTTGGTTCCTAAGGACTGGTGATTTTTTTTTTTTTAAGTATAATTTACATCCAGTGAAATGCTCAGATTTTTATGTATACCATTTAATCAGTTTTGACATGCATTTCAAGACAGAACATTTTCATTACCTCAGAAGTTCTTTCACTCCCCTTTCCAATCAAAGCAACCAGTGATCAGATTTCTATCAACATAGGTTACTTTTGCTTATTCTAGAAGTTTATATAAATGGAATTATACAGTTCTTTCACTCAGCATGGTTTATTAGGCTTTTTCATATTGTGTGTATAAGTAGGTTATTCCTTTTTATTAATGAGTAGTATTCCATTTGTTTATTTATCAATTGGTAGATATTTAGATTCTTTCCAGTTTTGTGTGCTTTATGAGTAAAGCTGCTATGGACATTCTTGTACAAGGCTTTTTGTGGGCATAGATTTTCACTTCTCTTGGAAAGGAATTGCTGGGTCATAAAATAAATGTATGTTTAACTTTTTAAGAAACAAAGAGTTTGTGACATTTTACACTTCTACCACCAATGTATAAGAGTCTGTTTCAATTCCACTCCAGCATTTGATGGTGTTAGTCTTTTTTGTTTTAGTCATTCAGGTGGATGTATAATGGTATCTCATGGTTTTACTTCCCATTTCTCCTGGTGACTAATGATAGTGAGCACTTTTTTGCACACTTATTGACCTTTTATATAACTTCTTTTGTGTTATATTAGATGTTTTGCGCAGTTTTAAAATTAGACTGTATGAGTTCTTTATATAGTCTGTTTACAAGTCCTTTATTAAATATATGTGTTGCAAATATTTTCTCCCAGTCCATGGCTGTCTATTTTCTTGGCAGTATTTTTTGATAAGCAAGAAGATTTTAATTTTCATGAAGTTTAATTCATTAGTGTTTTTCTTTTATGGTTAGTGCCTTTTGTGTCTTCTCTAAGAAATTATTGCTACTCCAAAGTTGCAAAGATATTCTGTGTTTTCTTCTAGTAGCATTATTGTTTTAGCTTTAATGGTTAGGTCTATGATTCATCTTAAATTTATCTTTGTGTATAGTGTAAGGTAGGAGTAAAAGTTCCCCTCCTACCTGCCCCAATATGGATACCTAGTTGTTCTGCCTCTATTTGTTGAAGAGATTTTTTTTTTTTCCTTTCCCCGTTGAATAGCTTAGGGGCCCTTGTCAAAAATCATTTGTATATGTGTGTATTATTTCTGGACTCTCTATTCTGTTTCATTGTTCTAATTGCCATTGTTCTTTAACCAATTATACTCTGTCTTAATTAGCTTTATATGATAAATTTTGAAGTCAGGTAGAGAGTGTTCTTTGAGTTTTATTGTTCTTTTTCAAAATTGATTTTGCTATTTTTGGTCCTTTGCCTTTCCATACAAATTTTTTAAAAATCATCTTTTTAATTTCTAGAAAAGAGCATGCTGGTATTTTGGTTGGATTGCACTGGATCTATAGATTAGTTTGGAGGATGGCTGATTTTCACTAGTAGTGTCTTGGATTTTGTTTTTTGTTTTTACCATTTCTGCAGATAAATCCCCTCATTATCTCATACTTAAGTCACCATATTAGCTTTATAATTGTGGTCCCTTTCCCAATGGTCCTATTCTTATAATGTTACTAGGTTAATTTTTTTTTGAAATCTTATATTCAAGATACTCTCCAATTAAAGAACCAATAGTGGCTCATGCCCTTCTTACCTCTCCAGGTAGCTCCATTTTTCCCCAATATTGACTTTATGTTATAGCTCAATTTCCTCTGGATAAACTTTCCCACCTTCACAACTTTATCTAATACTGATTTCCCTCTCGGAAAACTCCATTTTTCTTTAAAATATTGTGGTTCCTTCAGAGTCCCACCTTCTAAGCCTGCTTCTTTCACTTCTTAAAGCCTTAACAGATCCATCCTTGGCAATTGTAATATACCATACTGCTTTATAGTTTCAGTTAGTTTTTCATTCTATACCTTGTCTTATTAGAATATAAATTCCTTTGTGTCATGGACTATTTTATTATTATTTATATCAAACATAACTCCTTTTACAGTTTTTGTTCATTTATCGAAATTGTGGTTTATTACCCAATATTTTCCCTCTATTCTAACTGGTAAATCTTAATTCTTAGCCCTCTGCCTTTCCCAGGTCTTTACAAAGTCCCATTTTATACTTTAAGGCACATCCCAAATTACATATGGTATTACTCTTCTGTGACTGATGTTGCCCGTGGAATTTTTCCTTAAGATTCGTGTGTGGGTGTGTATCTGTATGTTTAATTTGTTCAATACTATTATATACAATAGCTTTCATTTATTGAGTACTTACTATGTTTAAACACTTTACATTTAAGACTAATCAACCTAATAAAATAGGTACTAGTACTATTATTATCCCCATTTTACAGATGAGGAAATGGAAAACAGTTTAAATAGCTTATAAACAGTTTAAATATGTCACTCAGTTAGTGATTAACTGGAGGTGTGTTTGAACCTAGGGAGTCTTGTTCCAGGGCTTTAAATTGCTGGGTAATATTACTTTCCTATATGTTTCTTGGAATTTGTTTCTCTAATTTCTCTTTTTTTTTTTAAATATATCTTTATTGATTTCAGAGAGAGGAAAGGAGAGAGAGATAGAAACATCAATGATGAGAGAGTCATTGATCGAGCCCACAACTCGGGCATGTGCCCTGACCGGGAATCGAACCCCGATCGCCTGGATCCTAGGTCGACACTCAACCGCTGAGCCACACCCAGCCAGGCTGTTTCTCTAATTTCTCCATGTTTTTCCCTTCTGTTATGTTACCAGGCAGAATCCTAATTATTTCTATTCTTGTTCTTTCTGTTTAACAAACTCTCAAACTCCAGTGTAGTTATCTAGATTGGCATTAAACAGTTAATGAATAAAAATGGAGGTGATAATTGTTCATTTGGCTATTTTCACAATTGTTTATTGCTAACATTTTCTGTTTAAATTTTAGAGCATTTGAATCTGAAATTCGATTTTACACTGGAAATGACCCTCTGGATGTTTGGGATAGGTGGGTATTTTTGTTTAACAAGGGCAATAGAAACTTAACAGATGAGTTATTATGGTCATGCTTCTCAAATTGGGGTGTAGAGAGCAGTGTGCCAGAATATAAAGTGATTTCTTGGGACTCAGAGACAGAATATTCATAGTGTCTCTTCCTGAGGCATTCAAGACTGAAGAAATTTCAAGTGTGTAGCATGTAGCTGTGAGCTGCACCCTTTTATCCCCATCCCCTTTATTTTCCAATTAGCACTTAATAGAGATACTTGGAAAAGTGTGAGGGATACAAACTTAGGGCATGTCATTGTGGACCTCTAAATAAACACACTTTCAATATATTAGATCCAGAGTGGGTCTTGGGGCAAGAACAAAAATTTAATGTACTTTTAAAATATTCTTTTCCTTTTCTTCCTGTTCAGGTATATTAACTGGACAGAGCAGAACTATCCCCAGGGAGGGAAGGAGAGTAATATGTCAACATTATTGGAAAGAGCTGTAGAAGCACTACAAGGAGAAAAAAGATATTATAATGATCCTCGGTTTCTCAGTCTCTGGCTTAAATTGGTAAGTTTCAAATACCATTTGAATTTAAAATATTAAACCAAGAGATTTTTGTCTAGAAATATCTGGTACACCAAAAAATGGCAAAACCTGTGCCATTTAGTAGATACTAGACATTTAATAAATATTCAATATTTGGTAAATTGGTCCTACTTTAAAGATGTATTTTAATGTAATGTTTTATACCAGTTTATGAGTGATCACAAGGCTGGTATACCTTTCCATGGGAGTGTGTTACTTATTTGTTTGTTTTAAATATAATTGGGTCGTACAACTGTATTGGAGGAAGATGTGTAGGATCTAACACATGGCATTAGTAAAATTGGGAAAAAACTCTTATAGATGATTCTGGTATCCCTTTCCTTTTTGAGAATCATCATCATAAAAAGTGATGTTTAATTCTTCATCTGTCTTTGGGCCTCGTTTACCTAGTTTATTGCTACATCCAAAAAATGTCTGCGTGACTATATCGTACTGTCTTACTTGACATGTAGTTCTTTTATTTCTAATAAGACTGCTCTTGAGGATTTTTTATGAAAACATCTTCTTCATAACAAATATTAACCAGGGTTTCTTAGACATCAATTTCATTGCTTTTATCCTTAAAAAGATTAGAAAAAAGTAAATGATAAATATTTAGAATAGAATGTTAGATAATGGATAATTAGATACTTATAAAAATAAAATAAATTTTTAAAATTATGTAAAAAATAAGAAGTTATATACTAGATTAGATAATTCTAAATAATAGAATATTTACAATGACTATTGTAATATGACAAAATATTGATATTTGAAATTGATTGATAAAATTTTTGGCTAAAATACATCTCTTGAGGGTGGCTTTTTTTTCTCTCAAATTTTGTTTCAATTACACTTTACATTCAATATTATTTTGTATTGGTTTCAGGTGTACAGCCTACTGGTTAGACAATCTTACAATCTTACATTTTACAAAATGTTCCCCCTGATATTTTCAGTACCCACCTGGCACCCTACATAGTTGTTATAATATTACTAACTATATTCCCTGTGCTCTACTTTACATCCCCATGAATATTTTGTAAGTACCAATTTGTAGTTCTTAATCTCTTCACCTTTTTCACCCAGTACCCCAACCCCCTCCCCCTGGCAACCATCAGTCTGTTCTCTACCTATGAGTCTGTTTCTATTTTGTTTGTTCATTTATTTTGTTCTTTAAATTCCATATGTAAGTGAAATCATATGGTATTTATCTTTCTTTGACTTGACTTACTTCACTTACCATAGTATCCTCTGTGTCCATCCATGCTAGGATTTCATTCTTTTTTTATGGCTAATATTCCATTGATATATATATCTCACCACTTTTTTATTCACTTGTCTATTGATTGTCACTTGGGTTGCTTCCATATCTTGACCATTGTAAATAACACTGCAATGAACATAGGGGTGCATATATTCTTTTGAATTAGTGTTTTGGGTTTCTTTGAATATATACCCAGAAGTGGAATTGCTGGGTCATAAGGCAGATCCATTTTTACTTTTTTGAAGGACTCTGCATACTGTTTTCCACAGTGATTACATCAGCCTGCATTCCCACCAATAGTACACGTGGGTTCCCTTTTTTCCACGTACTTGCCAGCACTTGTTTATTGATTCATTGAAGATAGCCATTCTGACATGTGTGAGATGATGTCTATTGGTCATCTGTATGTCCTCTTTGGAGAAGTATCTATTCAGGTCCTCTGCCAATTTTTAAATTGGATTGTTTGAAGTTTTTTTTGGTGTTGAGAATTGTACAAGTCCTGTATACATTTTGAATATTAACCTCTTATCAAGTGTATCATTGGTGAATATCTTCTTGCATTTATTGGGTTGTCATTTTATTTTATTGATGGTTTCTTTTGCTGTGCAATAGCTTTTTAGTTTGATGTAGTCCCATTTGCTTATTTATTTTTTTGTTGGTTTGTTTCCCTTGCCCAAGGAGCTGTAGCAGAAAAAATATTACCAAGAGAAATGTCAGAGATTTAACTGCCTATGTTTTTTTCTAAGAGTTTTATGGTTCAGTCTTACATTTAAGTATTTAATCCATTTTAGGTTTATTCTTGTATATGGTGTAAGAAGGTGGTCTAGTTGCATTTTTTTGCATCTATCTGTACAATTTTCCCAACACTGTTTATTGAATAGATTGCCTTTATCCCATTGTATATTCTTGCCTCCTTTGTCAAATATTAATTGGCTGTGTAGGCATGGGATTATTTCTGGGCTCTCTATTCTGTTCCATTGATCTATATGTCTGTTTTTATGCCAGTACCATGCTGTTTTGATTACTATAGCCTTATTATATAGTTTGGTATTAGTGTGATACGTCCAACTTTATTCTTCTTAAGATTGCTGTGGCTATTCAGGGTCTTATGTGGTTCCACATCAAATTTTGGATTATTTGTTCTAGTTCTGTGAAACACACTACTGGTATTTTGATAGGAATTGCATTGAATCTATAGATTGTCTTGGATAGTATGGGCATTTAAATGATGTTAATTCTTCCTATTCATGAGCACGGTATATGCTTCCATTTATTTGTGTCTTCTTCAGTTTATTTCTTCAGCGTCTTATAATTTTCCTAGTATAGTTTTTTTACCTCCTTGCTTAAATTTATTTCAAGGAATTTCATTTTCTTTGAGACAGTTGTAAATGGGATTGTTTTCTTAGTTTGCCTTTCTGATAGTTCATTATTGGTTTAAAAAAAAAAATGCAACCAATTTCTGAATATTTTGTGTCCTGCTACTTTACTGAATTCATTTATCAGTTCTAGTAGGTTTTCGTGAAATTTTTAGGGTCCTCTCTATATAATATCATGTCATCTGCAAATAATGAGTTTTATTTCTTTCTTTCCAATTTGGATGCCTTTTATTTCTTGTCTGATTGTTCTGGTTAAGACTTCCAATACTGTGTTGAATATGAGTGGTGAAAGTGGACATTCCTCATCTTGTTTCTCATCTTAAGGGAAACGCTTTTAGTTTTTCCCCATATGTGAGTTTATCACATATGGCTTTATTATGTTTAGGTATATTCCTTCAATTTCCACTTTGTTAAGTTTTCATCATATATAGATGCTGGATTTTTCAGGTGCTTTTTCCGCATCTATTGATATCATATGATTTTTATCTTCATTTTTTTTATGTGGTGTATCATGTTAATTGATTTGTGGATATCATACCATTCTTGTATCCCAGGAATAAATCCCACTTGATCATGGTTAATGATCATTTTAATGTATTGTTGAACTTGGTTTCCTAATATTTTGTTGAGGATTTTTGCATCTATGTTCATCAGGGTTATTGGCCTATACTTTTCTCTCATTGTAGTGTCTTTATCTGGTTTTGGAAGTAAGATAATGCTGTCCCTGTAAAAAAACTTGGGAGTCTTGCCTTCTCTTAAATTTTTTGTAATAGTTTGAGAAGGATACGTGTTAGTTCTTCCTTGAATGTTTGGTAAAATTCACCTGTGAAGCCAGCCGGTCCAGGACTTTCTTATGCTGGGAGCTTTTTTATTCTACTTCTATTTCATTTGTTGTAATTGGTCTATTCAGATGTTCTGTTTCTTCTGGATTTGGTTTTGGAAGATTGTATGTTTCTAAGAATTTATCTATTTCTTCCAGATTTCCCAGTTTGTTGGCATATAGTTAGTTCATAGTATTCTCTCATAATCCTTTGTATTTCTGTGGTGTCAGTTGTTAGTTCTCTTTCATTTCTGATTTTATTTAATTTGGTCCTCTCTTTTCCTTGATGAGTCTGGTTAAGGGTTTATCCATCTAGTTTAGCTTTTCAAAGAAACTGCACCTGGTTTTATTGATTTTTTTGGTTGTCTTTTTAGACTATTTTGTTTATTTCTACTCTGATCTTTATTACTCCTTCCTTCTACTCACTTAGGGCTTTGTTGTTCTTTCTCCAGTTCCTTTAGATGTAAGGTTATATTGTTCATTTGAGATTTTTCTTATTTCTTGAGGTATGCCTTTAATGCTATAAATTTCCCTCTTAGGACAGCTTTTTCTTTTTCCCATAGATTTGGGGTTGTTGTGTTTTTATTTTCATTTGTCTCATAGTATCTTTTGATTTCCTTCCTTGAGCTTATTCTTAACCCATGCATTGTTTAGTAACATGTTAATTAGCTTCTGTGTGTTTGTGTTCCAGTTTTTTTCGTGTAGTTTATTTCTAGTTTCATACCATTGTGGACAGAGAAGATGCTTGATATGATATCAGCCTCCTTAAATTTTTTGATACATCTTTTGTGTCCTAACATGGTCTGTCCTGGAAAATGTTCCATGTGCACTTGAAAAGAATGTATATTCTGCTGCTTTGGGGTGAAATGCTCTGAAAATATCTGGTCTAGTGTGTCATTTAAGGCTGATGTTTCCTTATTGGTTTTCTGTTTGAACAATCTATCTATTGATGTTAGTGGAATGTTAAAATCCCCTACTATGACTGTGTTACAGATGATCACTCCCTTTATGTCCATCAAGTATACTTTATATATTTAGGTGCTCCTGTGTTGGGTGCATAAATTTTTAAAAGACAAATGTCCTCTTGGCTTGATCCCTTTATTATGATGTAATGTCCTTTGTTTCTTATTGTAACCTTTGTCTTAAAGCCTATTTTGTTTGATATAAATATAGCTACCCCAGCTGTTTTTTTCATTTCCATTTGCATTAAATATGTTTTTCCATCCCTATAGTTTCAGTCTGTGTGTGTCTTTCCATCTGAAGTGAGTCTTATATGGACATATGTATGGGTCTTGTTTTGTTACCCATTCAGCCACAGTATGTCTTTTGATAGGAACATTTAAACCATTTGCATTTAAAGTAATTGTTGATATGTATTAATTGCCATTTTGTTATTCATATGTTTTATCTTTTTTTTTTCTTCTTAAAGCAGTCCCGTTAACATTTCTTGTAATGTTGGTTTGCTGGTAATGAACTCCTTTAGCTTTTTCTTGTTTTGCAAGCTCTTTATTTCTCTTTCAATTTTATTTATTTTTTTTGGTGATAGTTGGATGATCTTCTTTTAATTAATTAATTTTTTAAATGTATCTTTATTGTTGCAAGTATTACAGATAATCCCCCTTTTTGTTCCCCCATTGATCCCCTCCACCCCGCATCCACCTCCCCTCCCAGACATTCACCACACTATTGTCTATGTCTATGGGTTATGCATATATGCATATAAGTTCTTTGATTACTCTCTCCCCACCCACTCCCCCACCCCCTGCCTTCCCTTTGAAATTCATCAGTCTGTTTCATGCTTCTATGTCTCTGGATCTGTTTTATTCCTCAGTCTATTTTGTTTGTGAGATTCCACATATGAGTGAGGTCATGTAAAACTGAATCAGGAAGAATCAGAAAACCTGAATAGGCTAATAACAACTGATGAAATCGAAGCAGTAATAAAAAAAACTCCCAGCAAACAAAAGCCCTGGTCTGAATGGCTTCACAGGGGAGCTTTCTAATTCTTTAAGTTGTAGGGTTAGATAGTTTACTAAAAATTTTTCTTGATTCTTGAGGTAGGCCTGTTGTGCTATGATCTCTCTTAGGACTGCTTTTGCTGTGTCCCATAGATTTGGGGTTGTGTGTTCATTTTCATTTGTTTCCAAGAAGTTTTTGATTTCTTTCTTGATCTTATTGGTAACCCATTCATTGTTTAATAATGTGCTATTTAGCCTCCATGTGTTTGAATGTTTTTGAGTGTTTTTACTGCAGTTGATTTCTGATTTTATGCCATTGTGATCTGCGATGCTTGATATGACTTCAGTCTTCTTGAACTTGTAGGACCTGGTTTTGTGTCCTAAAATGTGGTCTGTCTTTGAGCATGACCCATGTGCACTTGAGAGGAATGTATGTTCTGCAGCGTTGGGGTGAAATGTTCTGTAAATATCAATTAAATCCATATGATCTAGTGTGCCATTTAGAATCACTGTTTTGGTGTTGACTTTTTGTCTGGAAGAGCTATCCAGTGAGGTCAATGGGGTGTTAAAGTCAACGACTATGACTGTTTTGCTGTTGATCTCTTCCTTAAAGTCCTTAAGGTTATTATTGATAGGTCCTTATTTATTGCCATTTTAATTCTTTATGTTTCTCTTATTACAGCAGTCCCTTTAATATTTTTGGCATTTTTATTTTGATGTGTCTGGGCATGGGCCTCTTTGGATTCTTCTTACTTAGGGCTCTTTGTGCCTCCTAAACTTGTGTGACTTTTTCCTTGACCAGGTTAGGGAAGTTTTCTGCCATTATTTCTTCAGACATGTTCTCTAACCCTTGCTTACTTCAGCCTCCTCTGGTACTCCTATAATGTGAATATTGTTACATTTAATGTTGTCCCACAGCTCCCTTAAGACTGTCCTCCTGTTTTTTAATTGATTTTTCTTTTGGATTCTCTGATTGAGTGATTTTTTTCCTACCCTGTCTTTTAATTTACTTATCTGATCCTCTGCTGTTCATTCCTTCCGATGTTTTTTTTTTTAATTCTACTATGCCATTCTTAATTTCCTTCATAGTTTCCATTTCTTTTCTCATGCTGTTGAGCATCCTTATGATCAGTAGTCTGAACTCTATATCTGATAGATTGCTTATCTCCATTTCGTTTTGCTCTTTTTCTGAAGACTTCTCTTGTTTTTTCATTTAGGGCTTGTTTTTTTGTCTCCCCATTTTAGCTGCCTATTTGGGTTTGTTTCTATGAAAAGGGTAGGTCTGCTGGGACTCTTGGTCTTTTTGGAAGGTCTCTGGTGCAGGCCAATGTCAGACACTGTTTATGACCGGCCTTGTGTACCCTGTTTGGAGCTATCAACAACCCACAACTTAGGGTCCCCTCTATTGGGGCTGGGTGTGTTTGAACAAGACCATGATGCACACCAAAGTCTGCTTTTCTAAAGCCCGAATCCAGAAGCAGATCAGTCAAAGACTCAAAGCACTCTGAGGTCTGCCTCTGCCTGCATGCTGATTAATCTGATTCTTTTAATAAGCCTTAGGCTGTAGAAACTCCACAGGGTGGGACAGGGCAAGAGGTTTACCTGCAGGGTGGGGCAGTTGCTTCCCCCTCAGGCAAAAGCTGCTTGGAAGGTAAATGTCTGCCTGAGAAAGATGTCCTCTGCAGTTTTGGGGGAATGACTCAGCACAGGAATCCAGAGGGGTTCCCTCTGAGCTGTATCTCCACAACTCTAGATTCTCCTCACACAGCTCCAGTCCACTCTTCCTTCCCTCTGCTGGAGCCCAAGGTGAGTGGCTGCACACGAAACTTTGTGCATTGGCCCATTAAGAGGGTGCCTGAATTTCCAGCTGTCTCTCCCTGGCAGACAGAAACCCTGCTGCTTTTCACAGCCAGATTTATATGGGTACCTCTCTCTGTTCTGGTGCTCTTGGCTGTGAATCCCAGCCTGGGGTTTAAGCCCCAAAGTCCTCAGTGGGAACCCCCCACAGCTAAATATCCCTCTGGACCTTCAGCTGCTGCCTGTGGGAGCCCAGCCAGCTCTCTCGCGCCTCCGCACTTCCTGCCAGTCTCTATGTGGTCTCCACTTTTCCTCCTTGGTTATGAGGGTGCTCTCTAGCTCATCTTCAGTTGCAGTTGATTATTTAGGACAGTTTTTCTATATTTTAGTTGTAATTCCATTTTGGTCCCAGGAGAGTGTCTGTGTAGCTTCCACTCAGTCAGTGGCCATCTTTAATCTCGCTCCTTCAATTTTAAATAATAGCGTTGCTGGGTAGAGTAGTCTTGGTTGTAGGTCCTTGCTTTTCATCACTTTAAATATTTCATGCCAATTCCTTCCGGCTTGAAAAGTTCGGTTGAGAAATCAGCTGATTGTTTTATGGGAGCTCTCTTATAGGTAACTAACTGCTTTTCTCTTGCTGCTTTTAAGATTCTCTCTTTTTCTTTAACCTTTGGCATTTTAATTATGATGTGTCTTGGTGTGGGCCTCTTTGAGTTTATCTTGTTTGGGACTTCTGTGCTTCTTGGACTTGTATGTCTATTTCCTTCACCAAGTTAGGGAAGTTTTGTGTCATTTTTTCAAATAGGTTTTTAATTTCTTTCTCTCTCTCTTCTCCTTATGGCACCACCATGATGTTAATGTAGATGTACTTGAATTTGTCCCAGAGGCTCCTTACATGATACTCACTTTTTTAGATTCTTTTTTCTTTTTGCTGTTCCAATTGGGTGTTTTTTGTTTTCTTATATTCCAAATTGCTGATTTGATTCTCGGCTTCATCTACTCTCCTGTTGATTCTCTGTAAATTATTCTTCATTTCAGTTAGTGTGTCCTTCATTTCTGACATGTCCTTTTTTATGCTGTTGACGTTCTCACTAAGTTCATTGAGCATCCTTATAACCAGTCTTGTGAACTCTGCATCTAGTAGATTGCTTGCCTGGATTTTTTATCTGTTCTTTCATTTGGGACATGTTTCTCTGTCTACTCATTTTGGCAGCCTCCCTGTGTTTGTTTCTATATGTTAGGTACAGCTACTACCTCTCCCAGGCTTGGTAGAGTGACCTAATGTAGTAGGGGTTCTGTAGGGTCCAGTGGTACAGCCTCTGATCGCCCAAGCTGAGCCCCCCCTCCCCCCCGCACTCCTGTGGGCTGTGTGTACCCTCCTCTTGTAGTTGAGCCTTGACTGCTGTTGGCATGTCAATGAGAGGGATTTACCCCCAGTCTGATCAGCCGCAAGGACTGGCTGCAACCACTGACCACCAACCTCCAACCACTGTGGAGGATCAGCTGTGCACCCCTAGAGTAGGACTTACTTCATTGGGGCTCTGTGCCACTTAGTCTGCCCCTTGAGTGTGTCACTTGTGGAGGTGGTTGGGTGGTAGTCCTGCAATGTGGTCTGAAGCTGTTGTCCACAGGTTGCATTGGCTCAGGCCTCCCCATAGATGCAGGCCAAAGTCAGCTGATGCAGGCCTTTATTCTGCCTGGGACCATCCGGCATGAGCTACAAAGTGATCTGCAGATGTTTGCTACTTGTGCTGGGCATGGAGGTGTCTGGGAGAGGCCAAGCTGTGAATCAGTGCTGACTGCGACTAGTGTTGGGTCTGGGACCACTTAATGAGAGGTATGGGGCATGCGGAGGCCAGATGCTGCTTGTTTGAGAGATTTTAGGAAAGTCTGAAGTGTGAGCCAAGACAAACCACTCATATGGAAAAGCCACTGGAAACAGCTTGGATGGACTGGCAAGTTGGGTGGGGCAGGGTCTCGGAATCACCATGGTAAACAAACAGTGATAGGCAGGTTGATGGAGACCCAGATATGGTCTCACCTTCCTCCTCTGTGGGGACAGGTCTCAAAAAAGGAATAATAGTCTCTGCCAGCACTTCTTTTTGGGCGAGGGTTGCTCCTCCAGCTCGTGCCCTGATGTCAGACAAATCAGGACTTCTCCATATGCCCCTGGTGCCTTTTGATCTGCTGCCACAGCACTGGAACTCAGAGGGAGTGAGTCCAACTAAGTCCATGGGTGGGCCCTTTAAGAGGAACTGCCTGGGACTCCAGCAGCCCTCTGTCTCCCTCAGCCACAATCTGCTCTGGTTTTTACAGCCAGAAGTTATGGGGACTTACCTTCCTGGCGCTGGAACCTTGGGCTGGGAGTCTTTGTGTTGGGCTGGGACTCTTCACCCCTCAGGGGGGGACCTCCACTGCTGAGATATTCCTCCCAGTATTTATCCACCATATGTGGGTGTGGGACCAGCCTATTCCATGTCTCCGCCCCTCCTATCAATCTCGATGTGGCTTCTTCATTGTTGTTTTTTAATTGATGCCAGAGAGAGAGAGAAACATCGAGTGGTTGCCTCCTACACACTCCCAACTGGGATGCAAACCTGCAACTTGGGTATGTGCCCTGACCGGGAATCAAACCCACCACCTTTTGGTGTGCGGGACGATGCTCCAACCGAGCCACAGCAGAGCTATGAGACTTTAATTCCGTAGTTACAGGATTGTAGGACTTCCATTCAGTGAGATTTCACATAGTTCTGAATGATGGTTGCTCTGTAGTTTAGTTTTAATTTTGATGTGGTTGTGGGAGGAGGTGAGTACCATATTTACCTACTCCCCTATCTTGACTGGGAGTCTCTTGTATAATGTTCTTATATGTGATTTATTAAAAGGTTAGACTAGATAAACCTCTAAAGTGACTTAATCCCAGAATTCTATGATTATATATTGTTGGAGCTATTAAAAGTAGCAATTAATTTAAATAATTTTTCTGTTCACTTATGCTATCTTGGTGTTGGTACTAAAGAGCAATGACATTATTATAAAGTAAAAAATCATAGTCTAGACCAGTGTTCCTGAAAGAATGGTCTGCATATTGTTTAAGATAAGTATAAAAATTGAGTAACAATTTAGAAAGTTTGTTAACGATCTGACATTGTCACAACATCCAGACACATTATCATTTATCTAGTAACTTCTATTTTTGTTGTAGTTTAAAAAATATCAGTTCCACAGTGGAATGGAGGTTTTTATAAGGGATAATTACAGTCTAACTAAGGGAATTTTTCTTGTTTTGTTTTTGTTTAAGAAAATATCCAGTGTAAAATTGTTCTAGTTTGGCTTTTTAGAGGTTATCAAAAAGATTTGTTTATTGGGGTGGTGAACACACAATACAGTGTGCAGATGATGTGTTGTGGAATTGTGCACCTGAAACCTGTATAATTTTGTTAGCTAGTGTCACCCCAATACATTCACCTAAAAGGAAAAAGAAAATATTTGTTTACCTTTTGGATCTATTACGCTAACCATGTTGTCCCTTAATTTATATTTTCTTAAGTGATCTCATTTAGCACTCTGGAATAACCATGAGACAGCCAGCCTTTATTGGCTGTTCCATGCTGCACAGAGCTATTCAGAGAGTTGTTAACAAAGTGAAGTCAATGTTAGGACTGGATCTTATACTGAGAACACATTCAGAATTATAACTTTGCTTGAAGCACTGTCACATAGGGGAAAACATCACTAATTTGGGTAAGCAGAAAAAACCATTTACTGAATTACTACAGAATTAAATTATAAAATACTGTTTTTGTGAGAGATATAAATGGAGCATTTCATTTATTCAACCTTTTTCTACCAGACCCTGGCTAGGCACTGGGATATAGTAGATAGCAAAGTTTTCTGTGTTTGTGAGGCTTACTTTATTGCAGAAGACAGATGTCAAGCAATTAGTTGTAAAAGTAACGAAAAAGAAAGAGGGAAAATAGTAAGTTGTATAAGCATACATACAAGGAGGACTTATCTTAGGTGAGATAATCAGGAAAAGGTAGGTATGAGAGAACATACATCTAATAAATAAACAAGAGAAAATGTTAGCCTCCCTGGTAGTAAAATAACTAATTGGAATACTGGAATTCCATTTTTATGTGAAATTAGGAAGTTTTAAAAATTAGTATTTGGGAATTACTACTAGCATTTTTAATTTGTATAAGTCGCTTAAAAAGCAATTTTTAACTTTTTAACAAAGTCCTACTTGGAGTTTTTCTTAAGGGGGTAATGTAAAATGTGAATGGTTGTATGCATGAAGATATTTATTATGGAATTATTGATAATTCGTCAAAATTAAAAGTTGTTTATTGAGGTAACAGGGGAATAGTTCATTGATGTAAGATCTACACATGGAACATTCATCCATTTAAAAATAATAGTGAAGAGTAAGCAGCAGCATGGAAAAAAAATGACTGAAGCGCTAAGTGGAATAAAAACAATCTTCATTATTAAACTTTATAAAATGATAAAAATCATCTTATTATGTATAAGATTAAAGAAAGTACATCACACTGTCAGTGGTGTGGGATTTTTAGTGATTTCCACTCATACCCACTTTCTTGCTACTAGAATTATCTAGAATTATAAGGTCCCTTCTAAAATACAAATTTGAGTCCCTGGGGCACCTGAGGGAGGCAACCAACTGATGTGTCTGTCTCATATCGATGCTTCTCTCTCTCTCTCTCTCTCTCTCTCTCTCTCTCTCTCTCTTTCTCTCTCTTTCCTCTCTCTTTCTCCTCCCTCCGTCCCTCCTTCCCACCTCCCTTCCTCCCTCCTCCCTCTTCCCCTCTCCCCCTCTCCCCTTGTCTTCCTTCCTTCCACTCTCTGAAAATCAATGGAGAAAATATCCTCGGGTGAGGCTTAACAAAAAATTAAATTAAATAAAATACAGATTTATTTGTCTGTCATTTGTTTTGCTTATAGCTCTCCCACCTAAACACACATACATTGATTGTCAGGTAAATTCAAAATTGATTAGCTTGACATTCAACATCTGTCACACCTTTTTTTCCAAACTCCTTTCTTGCCTACAGCCCTATAAACAATTCTCTATGTCTAGAATGCTTTTCCTTTTCTATTCTCTACCCTATATAAGTCTACTCCTCCTTCAAGGCCACACTCAAATATTATACCTTCCTGAAGTCTTTCTTCCTCATCCCTTTTTCTCACAAATTAATCTCTTTTGTTCTCTTCTGTAGGTCCTCTTTTTGTCTGCTTTTTAGGTCCTCTCAGTATCATCCTTACAACATTGTATTATAACAGTTATATTTTTTCAATGCAGAAACTACAGGTAGTACCTCCAGTGATTGTTTGGCACATAATAGCTAAGTGTGTAGAAATTGGTAAATTGTTAATGCTTTTAATTTGTTACAGGGGCATTTATGCAATGAGCCTTTGGATATGTATAGTTATTTACACAACCAAGGGATTGCTGTTTCGCTTGCTCAGTTCTATATTTCATGGGCTGAAGAATATGAAGCTAGAGAAAACTTTAAGAAAGCAGATATGATATTTCAGGAAGGGATTCAACGGAAGGCTGAACCACTGGAAAGACTGCAGTCACAGCACCGGTAAGATGTTTCTGTAGAGCTTGTTTTAACTCTTTAAAAACTAGTGGCTATAAATGGTCGTTTTTGCATCCAATAAAGTGCTCTCCATGAATTGGCAAGTTTACTTAGTTACTATTCAGTTTTTTTAAAAGGCATATTTAACATACAGTAAAATTCATTCTATGGAGTATAGTTTTAGAAGTTTTCACAAATGAAAAGAAACATGTAACTATTACTGTGATCATGATATAAACTAATTCCATCACTCCATAGAATTCTATCAAGCTATCCCCTTGTGGTCAACACCTACTTTTATCACACCCAACCCCTGGCAACAACTGATCTATTCTCTAGCCCTATAGCTTTGCCTTTTCTATAATGTCATATAAATGAAATGATGCAATATGTAGCCTTTTGTGTCTGGCTTCTTTCATTTAGCGTAACACATTTGAGGTGTAAGAGTTTATATATTCTGATTATGAGTCTTTTGTCAGATAAGTAATTTGTAAACCTTTTCTCCAAGCTTGTCTGGCCTGTTCATTCTCTTAACAATGTTTTTTATACAATAAAGGTTTTTTATTTTGAAGTAATCTAACATTTATTTCTTATGGATTGTGCTTTTGGTATATCTGAGAATTTTGTCTAGCCAAAGGTCGCAAAGGTTTTTCTCCATTGTTTTCATTTTGAAGTTTTATAGTTTTATTTTTTACATTTAGATCTATGATCCATTTTGGGTTAATTTTTGTATAAGGTATGGGTCAAGGTTTTGGGGGGGTTTTTTGCAGATAAACCTATGTTTATTCCTATGCCTCTCGTTGAAAAGACTTTCTCCATTAAATTGCCTTTGTACCTTTGTCAAAAATCAGTTTGATTATATTTGTGCAGGTTTATTTCTGTTACTTTGTTTTGTTCTATTGATTTGTATATTCGTTAGTGTATACCATGCTATCTAGATTACTGTAGCTTTATAGTAAGTCTGGAAATTAGGTAACATGAATTCTCTAACTTTGTTCTTTTTAGTTTTTCTAATTCCTTTGACTATAATGTGTTGATTTTTCTCTGGGTTCATTTAAGATTTTTTTCTTTAACATTGGTTTTCAGCAGTTTGATTGTGACGTGTCTAGGTGTAATACCTTTGCATTTAACCATTTGGGGTTTAACGGGCTTTTAAAGTTTGTTAAATGTATACCTTTCACAACTTTTGAAAAGTTTTCAGCCATGATTTTAAAAATATTTTTCTGCACCTATATTTTTTTCTTTCTTCTTCTGGGACTTTCGTTACACGTATGTTAGATCTTTGGATATTGTTCCACAGGTCTCTGAAGCTCAGTTCCTGTTTTAAAATTTCTTAAACCTTTTTTCTTTCTATTCTTCAGAGTGGCCAGTTATTGATTTGTCTTCAGGTTCATATACTCCTTCGTCAGCCCTCTTCATTTTGATGCTGAGTCCATCCAGTAAATTTTTTATTTTAGATACTGTGTTTTTCAGGTCTAAAACTTCCATTTGACTTTTTTTATGTATTCTGTATCTGTGCTAAGAACTTTTATCTTTTTATTCATTTCCAATGCTTCTACCTTTATCTCATGGAACATAGTTATAATAGCTGCTTTAAAATCTCTGAAAACTCCCACACCTGTGTCATCTTGATGCTGGTATCTCAGTTATCTTTTCCTTTGAGAATTGATCACATTCTCCTGGTTATTTGTGTGTCAAGTAATTTTGGATTATACCTTGGACATTTAAAATGATACTATGTTATTAGACTCTGGGTTCTCTTGGTTAATATTTTGTGGAGAATGTTGATGATTTTGTCTTAGTAGGTAACCAATATTCAGATGTCACAAGTTCTTTCCCATCTTATGTGGGTAGTGATTTCAATGTCAGTTCAGTTTTCAAGACCTTTGGGTCTATCTCGTGTGTGTTGCTCAGGGGTTATTCTGGGACTTGGGCAGTGGTTTATATTATAGTTCAGTTCTCACAGCCTTTTCTGTGCTGCCATGGTTCTGCCCTATGCATGCATAGCTGAGGAGTGAGTCCAGGGCTTGTGCCAATTCATGTACAGAATTAGGGGATCCTCTTCTTCAGCTCATCCTCTCCTATATTTCTCCCATACCCGTTGGTCCTCGGATTCCCCCTTTCCCAGTCCTCTTGCCAGAAAGATGAGGTTTCTCTAGGAGTTTTAGCTTTCCACACCACTGTTACAACAATTCAGAAACACACAAAAAAAGAGAAGGGAGGGGGAAAAAACAGGAAACAACCCAGTGTGGGTTGTTTCTTCAAGTTTGTCTCCTCTCCACAGTCCACTTGCTTTTGTTTACATGTCAGAGGCTTCAGTTGCTTTTTTGTATTAGGTTTACAGATTTTAGTTCTAATCAGTGGGAGATGTGGGGGAGGGAGGTGTGTGCTATCATGAGCTAACTCCATGTTGGTCAGCACTTGCAGTTTTTTGGGGTTTTTGTGTGTGTTTTTTTTACCCTTTTGTTAATACTTAAAACTTCAGCAGCAGCGCAAGAAGTTTAGTCTTCAAACTTCTGCCAGCTTTACTGAAGTAAAATGTATGTTGGATGCAACTTTATTTCACATGATTTCAGAAGAATGGTGAGTTGAGGCCAGTGTATGGAAAGAGAAAGAGACACATAAAGACAGTGATAAAATAATGTGACAAGAGGTTAATAATTGGTGAATCTACATGAAGGATTTTTAGGTACTTATTTATTCTTTTCAACTATTTTATAAGTTTAAAAAGTTTTATAATAAAAAATTGATGGGAAACTCTGACCTTAATAAATTCTCTAATGTTAGTCACCCTGATCTTATCCTCAGACCAACTTAATGGTGATCTTCAGAGTATTTTTAATTGGTCGAACTTGGACATTTAATCTACAGTCAAATGCTCTGCCACTGAGCTATATCCCCTAACTTGCACATTTAAACGGGGAGCTAAATTAATCTAGCCCAAACCTCTGATCCCAAGGTAGCTTTTTTTTTTTAATTCCTGAGAGAAAAAACACTGTCTTTGGACTGTTTCTATATCTTCCCCTTCCTGCCTTTCTCCCTTGTTTGTTTTAACAAATTAGAAATTTTGAATCTGGTGAGTAGTATTCATCTCACCAGAAGTTAATTGCTCATTTTTTACTTTAGACAGTTCCAAGCTCGAGTGACTCGGCAAACTCTGTTGGCACTTGAGAAAGAAGAAGTGGAGGAAGATTTTGGATCGTCTGTACCACAGCGAAGTACACTGGCTGAACTAAAAAGCAAAGGGAAAAAGACAGCAAAAGCTCCAATCAGCCGCATAGGAGGTGCTCTCAAAGGTAAGTTTGTTAAATGTTATGGGAAACTCAGTCTCAGGTGGTAGGCAAATTATGTGAAGAGATAATATATACATAGACATTGTCCTAGTTTTCTGAGTACTTGGTAGCAAAAGGAAGGAATTCTAAGGAGAAAGCTGAGATCACAGTGTGCACAAAAACCAAAACATGTCCCCAATTTTGTCTTAATTAAGAAAAACCTAATATAGGAAGCATCAAGAATTTCTGAATTGAGGAGTTGTTAGTTGAAAAAAGATATATATTGTCAAAATAAAGTTAACATGTACCAGAGCCGCAGAGAATGTATTAACATGGCCATCAGTCTTTTGGGGCCAGAAATTGGGCTCTCTTTGTATATCTAAAGATGAACAACAATAAGCTTTTTTTAATTCACTATTTTTTAGGGAAATTTTAGGTTCACAGCAACATTGAGCAAAAGGTACAAAGAGCAGTAAGCTTTTATTAACTAAATTTATAGTAGTTAGACATGTAAACAAGAATATTTTTTAAAAATCTCATCCCTTTCTTGGTATCAACTTATCAATATTTAGAAGGTTTCTTGGAGATCGTGGAATTAGAGTATAAGGGAGTATATGGTCCTAAAGAACATTTCATTCAGATCATGATGAAGCTTGATTGTAATAAGCAGCCCCACAACAGAGGACACCCCTAATAAATGGGCTAATTTTAATTTGTCTTCTCTAGATTTGGTATATCTCAGGTGATTTCTATTGACAGAAAATTTTAAACTGAAAAATGAAGATTTAGGTTATGTTAGTCTCTGATAAAACTAGACAATGTTAGAATGATGGCTGAAGGAAGATGCAGAATTTGGTGTGTTTTTTTATATCTATGAATAAAAAATTGTAGATGAGGGAAAAGAGGGAGAGTATAAATAACAAATACAGAATGGATTAAAAAGTTACTAATTATTTTTTAAAATCTCTTTGATTCTATGGTAGTAGATGTAACCTTATCTAGCATCTGAGTTGGATAATTAAAGATTTGACATAGTTTTAATATTTTTCTCCTAGCTTCAAACCAGAACAGAGGACTCCAAAATCCACTCCCTCAACCAATGCAAAGTAATTCTAGAATTACTGTTTTTGATGAAAATGCTGATGAGGCTTCTATAGCAGAGCTGTCTAAGCCTACAGTCCAGCCATGGATAGCACCGCCCGTGTCCAGAGCCAAAGAAAACGAGCTGCAAGCAGGCCCTTGGAACACAGGCAGGCCTTTGGAATACAGGGTAAGAACTTTTACTTAGATCCAGTGTATTTGCCAACATTAAAAAAAAAAAACACCTTTCGATTTATATTAGAGGAGTATTTTTTAGCATCTTTAAAAAATTCCTCTTGAATAATTAGGCATGGTCTGCATATATTGTGTCAAAATGTAAAACTATGGTAATTTTCATATTCTTCTTCATCGCCAGCCTCACGGCAGTACAGCTCCTATGACAGCTATACCCTCTGTGCTTCCCAGTTTTACTCCTTATGTGGAAGAGACTGCACAACAGCCTGTTATGTGAGTTTGCTTTCCAGATTTTTTGAGGTGGGAGTTATTAAGTGTGGGCAGAGCCACCCATCCTAGTTCCCAGAGGCATTTTCATCTTTGTGGGTATGAAAATAACCAGGCAAAGTTTTGTGTTTCCTTTATGTCTGTATTCCTTTGGGTATGTTAGGGCCAAAAGACTATTTGATAATATTCTTATTGAGGAATAAACTTAATAGGTTTATATTTACAGTGCTGTAAGTCAAAGATAATCACTGTTATTTAAGTGAGATATTCTACCTTTGTTATTGACAGGAATTAGAAATTGCGATAGTGTGTCCACTGATCCTGCTCTTTCCTTCCAGATATCTTTTTCTTTTTCTTCCTAGTCCTTAGCATTTCTGTTTATAAGAAGAGTATGATAGGTGATGACTAGATAATCAGGCAGTCTGAGATTTAGTCTAATACATGACATTGTGGAGTTCTAATACTGGGTCGTATGTTGTGTCCCAATGCAACTTGTATCATAATTAATCTATAACCCTCCACTATATGTTAAGTAGTATAGCAATGTAAAAAGAGATAAGATTTAGAGCAAAAATTCTGTTTGATAAGAGCTCATCATAAGAGAGGTTATTCTTAAGAAAATCATATGAGCCTTTACAAAGAATTACCTAAAGAATTGATAACACACATTTATGGGTGTTTAATTTTTTTAATGTTTCAAATCACTTTGTAGAAACAGCGATGTCAGAATAAATATGGTATAGAAAATGTTCAACTCTATTTTCATTTAAACTCTTTTTCATGGCTGTCTTATTTTACTTCTCTGTAACATTTTTCTTTAGTTTGTGTTTTTCTTAATGTGTTCCAGGAATTCTTTCTTCATAGATTAAGAAAACTAGCCAAACTCTGTAATAAGAATTGCAAATATTTTCCCCTAGTTTGCCACTTATCTTTTGACATTGCATAGCAGCAACCATTATAAATATATTAAAAAAATTTTTTTTAATATATCTTTATTGATTTCAGAGAGAGGAAAGGAGAGGGAGAGAGAGAGATAGAAATATCAATGATGAGAGAGTGATTGATCGGCTGCCTCCTGCACACCCCCGACTGGGGATCGAGCCCACAACCCGGGAATGTGCCCTGACCAGGAATCAAACCCCGATTGCCTGGATCCTAGGTTGACGCTCAACCCCTGATCCACTCCCTGCCGGGCTTAAATTCTTATACAATCAAATTTTACCATCACCTTTATGGTTTATTCTTTTTTTTTTTTTTTTTTAAGATAATTTTGTTTTTCTCAAATGCCATTTATTAGAAAATACAGTTCCAGAGAAAGTAGGAGATACAAGGACATCTGGGAAGTGGGTACAATACACAGACCTCTTTAAATCAGGGCATAGAGGATCAAAATAAAATGAGCTACAAGCAGCCCTGGCTGGGTGGCTTATTTGGTTGGAGCATTGTCCTGTATACCAAAAGGTTGTGGGTTCGAATCCCAGTCAGGGCACATAGCTAGGTTGCAAGTTCGATCCCTGGTTGGATCCCTGGTCGGGGCGTGTGCAGGAGGCAACCAATCAATGTTTCTTTCTCTTCCCCTTCCTCTCTCTCTAAAAAATCAATGAAAACATATCCTTGGGTGAGGATTTAAAAAATGAACTACAGGCAGAAATCCAGTAACACATCTGTGGTCCATTCATCTAGAGAAGTCCACTCCTGTTCCCATCTTCCCTAGCCCCTCCCCACAGCAGCCAGCTCTGTCCTTTAATTTAAAAAAAAGAAAGAAAAAAGATTAAACTTCCTTGGTGCCCTATGGCTTCAGTGAGTGGAGCTGCTTTCTCCAGTTATGGAATGAGTCAGCAAAAGGGGAATTTCTGCTCTTTGAAGCTGGGGAGGAAGCTAGGAGGGACAAACAGTTCACAAAGTATCCCCATTAACTCCATTCCCCAGTCATAAGGCATACTTTGTGAACTGTTGACTGTTCCCCAGTTAACAGTTCACAAAGTATCCCCATTAACTCCATTCCCCAGCCTATTCTAGTTTAAGACAGTAATATCAAACTCAAAGTCTCTCGGTCTTTTTTTCAAGGAAGATAATGCTTTGGAGGCGTTAGAGTGAATTTCAAATCCAAGTGGTAGGAAATGAGTATTAAGAGATTAAAAAAAACCCAGTCTCTCCCTCCCAGCTGCAGGGAATCGATCACTGCTCTAATCCAGCTTCCTTGAGAGCAAAGAAAACCACTGGAAATCATAAGTGTTTTGCTGTTCTTTTAATCCTCACTAGAGGATATGTTTTTATTGATTTGAGAGAGAGGAAGGAAGAGAGAGAGAGAGAGAGAAACTAAATTGGATCAGTTGCCCGCCCCCTGGCTCGTGCCCCGACTGGGTATCAAACTCTCAACCTTTTGGTGCGCAGGACAACGCTCTAACCAACTGACCCACTGGCCAGGACAGAAAAACAAGTTTTGATGGGATCCCATGCCCCTTTCTTTCAGATAGGGTATCCCTTTTGCTCCAGACTATATAGGTTTATGGCCCCATAGAATGAGGGAGGTTCTTATAAAAAATGTGACAGAAATGGAGTTTGGGAGAGAAGCAGCACAAAAGAGTGGGAAGTTATAGGAAAGGCTTCCCAGGACTACCCAACAGGCAGCCACGTTGCCGTCTGCAGCATAGAAGCCCCTTCCCAGGGCCCAGATGCCCTTGAGGAAAACAAAATCCAGGGCCAAGGCAGCATTTTATCCCACAGAGAAAAATGAAGGGAGAAACCTCTGAGGAAGCTGCCCTAGCATATTCATAGGGACCAAATGGCCCCTGGAGGGTGAGAGAATGGAGGGGTAGGATTCAGGGCGAGTCCTAGCAAAGTAGGTAAAGAAGAGAGGAAAATCTCCCCCCAAAAGGGCACTAGTTCCTGAATACAGATCCTTTGTGGAACCCCATAAGAAAGGCCCTTCCTTGCACCCATAGGAGTCACACTGCTCTCCTATGGAGGCAAAATCAGAAAAGCCATGCAGCACAGGCCTCAGTCCAGCTCTCCCTGCTCCTCCTGGACCTGCCCTTAGAGGGGGGGCTCTAACCAAGGACCCACGGGGCACCTCCCCATATAATTCCTATAGAGAGGAAAACAAACACAAACCTAGGGAAAAGCCCAATAAGAACCTTAATCATACCAAAAGTCCAAATAGTCTTCGTCTTTTTACCTTCTGAGGCATATGAGTCCCTTCTCACAAGACTTTGGTCCAGTTAGGACAAGATCACTATTTTATTTTTAAAAAATAAAGTCCTGGCCAGTGTTTCACTCTCACACAGATGTTTCTCTCTCTCTCTTCCACTCTGTAAAAATCAATTTTAAAATCTTTAAAAATAATAATAATAAAGATTTCCACCCTGGCTGGTGTGGCTCAGTTGGTTGAAGTGTCTTCCCATACACTGAAAGGTAGTTTCCTGGTCAGGGCACATATCCAGGTTGTGGTTTGATCCTTGGTCCGGGTGTGAGGGCAGCTGATCGATATTTCTCCTCTCTCTTTCCCTTCCTCTCTCTCGCTTAAAAAAAAAAAAAAAAGAGAGAGAGAGAAAAGAAAAGAAAAGAAAAGAAAAGAAAAGAAAAGAAAAGAAAAGAAAAGAAAAGAAAAGAAAAGAAAAGAAAAAGAAGAGATCTACCCACCCTCCCCCAAACTCTGCTTCAATACAGCCAACCCTACACACCACAAACCAGGCATTGCTCCCTTGACAGGAGATAAATTTAAAACTTTGTTGCAATCTCACAGCTTCCAAGGGGGGCTGTTCATTACAACCAACACAAATTCAGTCTGCAGAGAAGGGGATGACAGAGATCCTCTTACCCTCCCTGCCTCTTATCACAGAAGTCCCATCCATCTGAATAGCAGGGAAGCCTGCCAAGGGTCCTCTCCACCAAGGCCACCACCACCCTGGGGCACTGAGCCAGGGCTCTGCTTGGCTCACAAGGTCTCATAACTTTGAGATCCTACTTTGAACCATTGGTCTTCTGGGCCAGGTCCAGCTCTCGCAGGCAGATATGCACCTCACCAAGGAGAAGGTTCTCCCAAAATCCTTCCTTGCTCAGCACACTCAGCTGTAGTTCCCGCTGCTGCAGGTCTCCCTTGGGGATCACATCATACACCAGTATTTCATTATAGGTGGGGTTGCAGGTTTTTGGGGCCACTTTGGTTTTCTTCTTAGTGGTTTTCTGAGTGTCAGGAAGGAGGTAAATCTTCACATTGGGGTCAGGGTCATTCCTATCCTGGAGCAGTTGCAAGCCCCGAATATGCATCGCCTTCTCACCTTCCCGATGGGATGTGGCCCAAGAGCTGGGCCTGAGAGCTGTCTGTGAGGACTTGGGAGCGGGGCTGATGCTCCCGTCCTTTTCATCCCAGGGCAAGGGGTAGAAGAAGGTATACACCAAACCACACTCTGCCACCTCCGGGTGGTGTAGATCAAATGCCTCTTTATGGTTTCTGTGTCTCTGTCATTTTTTTTTTTTTAAACATATCTTTATTGATTTCAGAGAGAGGAAAGGAAGGGGGGGAGAGAGAGAGATAGAAACATCAATGATGAGAGAGTCATTGATTGGCTGCCTAGCCTGCAACCCGGGCATGTGCCCTGACCAGGAATCAAACCCTGATCTCCTGGATCCTAGATCGATGCTGAGCCATGCCCGACCGGGCTCTGTCATTTTTTACTGGGATTATTGCAACCTAACCTCTACTTTTACCCATCCCATTCATTCTCTACGCTGTCACAGGCCTGCAGTGCAAATCTGATCGTGCCATTTCCTGATCAGAGTCCATTGCTAGCTCCCCATAACCTATGGTATGAAACCCAAACTCTTTAACATAACTTATAAGAGCATTTATGATTTGGCCTCTGCTAATATCTCCAGTTTTCTCCCCCATATGTAATCATGCTATACTGTTGAACTTGTCTAGAGTAGCTACTCTGTGGACATTTGAGTTGTTTCTTTGTACTTTTTGTGGCTATTATGAATAATGTTTCTATGAACATTTGTGTATGTTTTTTGTAGACATACTGTTTTCATTTCTTCTTGGTATTATACCTAGAAGAGGAGTTGCAGAGTTATATAGTAACTCCATGTTTAATATTTCAAGGAACTGTTAAACTATTTCCCAAAGAGACTGCTCCTTTTTATATTTCTACAATGCCATAATAAGGGTTCCAGTTTCTCTACATCTTTACTAACAATTCTTATTATCAGTTTTTTGTTTGCTTGTTTGTTATTGCCATTGTGAAGTGGTATCTCATTAGAGTTTTTGATTTGCATTTTCCTAATGACTAGTGATGTTGAGCATCTTTTCTTGGGCTTATTGGCCACTTGTGTATCTTATTTGGAGAAATGCCTATTCAAATCCTTGTCTATTTCTCAGTTGGATTATATGTGTTTTTATAGTTGAGTTGTAAGAGTTTATAGATTCTGGATAAAAGTCCATTCTTTTGTTTCTTGTGCTTTTGGTGTTGTATCTAAAAGGACTTTGCCTAATCCCAAATCATGAAGATTTACTCCTATGTTTTTATCCAAGAGTTTTATAGTTTTAGCTCTTACATGTCTGTGATCCATTCTTAGCTAATGTTTATGTATAGTATAAGGAAGGGGAGTCCAACTTTATTCTTCTGCATATGGGTGCCAGTTGTTCCAGCACCATTTGTTGAAAAAACTTTTTTCCCCGTTGAATAGTCTTCGTTTCCCAATGAAAATCAATTGACCATAATGTATGGGTTTATTTCTGGACTCTTAATCCTATTATGTTGATCTATATGTCTATCCTTATGCCAGCACCAAGCAGTCTTAATTACTGTAGATTTAATTACTGTAGATTACTTTTGAAATCTAGAAGTGTGAGTTCTCCAACTTTGTCCTTTTTATTAAATTTTTTTAATATATCTTTATTGATTTCAGAGAGAAGAAGGGAGAGGAGAGAGAGAGAGAAACATTGATGATAAGGCCTCCTGCATGCCTCTGACTGGGGATTGAGCCCACAACCTGGGCATGTGCCCTGACCAGGAATCAAACTGTGATCTCCTGGATCCTAGGTCGATGCTGAACCACTGAGCCATGCCTGGCCAGGCTGTGTCTTTTTAAAGATTGTTTTATCATTCTAGCCTCTTGAAATTCCATCTGAATTTTAGGACCAGCTTGTCAATGTCTGCAAAATAGCCAGCTGGGATTTTGATTTAGATTGTGTTGAATCTGTAAGTCAATTTAATGAATATTGTTGTCTTATCAATATCACATCTTCAGATATGTGAGCATGGGTTGTCTTTCTTCTAGTTATATCTTCTTTCATGTCTTTTAACAGTGTTTTAGAGTTTTCAGAATACAAATTTTGCACCCTTTTTAAGAAATTAATAGACTGGCCCAGCCAGCATGGTTCAGCAGTTGAGCGTGAACTTATGAACCAGGAGGTTACCGTTCGATTCTCAGTCAGGGCACATGCCTGGGTTTCAGGCTCGATCCCCAGTAGGAGGCGTGCAGGAGGCAGCCGATCAATGACTCTGTTTCATCATTGATGTTTCTATCTCTCTCTTCCTCTTCCTTCCTCTCTCTGAAATCAATGAAAACATTTTTTTTTTTTTAAAGTATAAAAATAGCTCATTTGACCTGTATGGTGAATAATAATTATTTTGCTTCTTTTAGGACACCATGTAAAATTGAACCCAGTATAAACCATATTCTAAGCACAAGAAAGCCTGGAAAGGAAGAAGGTGATCTCCTGCAAAGAGTTCAAAGCCATCAGCAAGCATCTGAGGAAAAGAAAGAGAAGATGATGTACTGCAAGGAGAAGATTTATGCAGGAGTGGGGGAGTTCTCCTTTGAAGAGATCCGGGCTGAAGTTTTCCGGAAGAAATTAAAAGAACAAAGGGAAGGTATGTTCAAGTTTGTCATAATAACTTAACTTTAGTTCTAGGAAGGTTGAGTTAGTATATTAAGTCTGAGGAAAGTTGCCCCATTGTTTGTATGTTTATATGATATTTCTTTGGTTTCTATTTCTCTCTCTATTTAAGCTGAACTCCCGTTGCAGCTTTCCATGAGACCCCTGGGGGGAAAAACTAAGCAAATAAGTCTGTGTTCAGAAGTAAAGGAGGAGAAGAAGCTCTGAACTGTAGAAACATTTCATATTCACCAGTGTAATAGGCAGACAGCTATGATCCCTGACATGTATACATGTACATGCCATGCTTCCCCATGAAGTACTTTCCTCGTATTGCCTGAAATATTTCACTTGACTTTTGATACTCTGCTTGGAATTTCTCCCAGAGCTTATGTAGGTTAACATAGTCACACTGCAGTCACTTAGATAGTACTTATTTGTATTGTTTCTTAAAGACAGTATCTTCTTTCTAAATTAAGAAAAGTTTTACTCTAAAAGGAGAAATTTGGAATTTTGGGAAAATGGGAAGCAGTTCTCTTCTAGAGCCTGAAGCAACTCGGGCAAGAGGTAGCGCAGAAGGGGCTGAAAAATATTGAAGTATAGTATTTGGAGCTTAAGGCATTAGAAGATGAGGGAGACTACAGAAAAGGAGGAGGAAGGTCCAAAAATAAAGTTCATCCATTTAGATATTTTGACTAGGCTCTACACAGTTATCCAGAATAACCTACTATTGTAGCTCAGCTCACTTAAGAGGATATGGAATATGTAAGGCTAGCTGGGAAACTTAACTATTACTTATAATTTACATAAGGAAAAATCATTTCTGAGTTCCAGGTGACAAGTTAGAAGCACTTCTATAAAGCAGACTGTTATTAGTAAGTTTGAAATTGCCTTCATTTATTATATCAACTAGTGCCTTCCAAGACTGACAAAGGTGCTCTGGGATCAAATATCATATTGAAAAATGGAACCTATGTATATAGGTAGGAGAGGGAATGGTTAGAAAGTAAGGAGATAGTTGAGTAAGACTTTTAAAAAATGGATACCACCTTAAAGAACTAGGCTAGGAGAGTAACCAAATATGAACTGGGAAAGGAACTAGGTATTCAAATAAAAAACTAGTGTTTCCTTAAACCTAAGTGTCCATCAGTAGATGAATGTATAAAGAAAATGGGTGTGTGCGTGTGCGTGCACGCACACGTAATATGGAATATTATTCAGCCACAGAAAAGAATGAAATCTTGCCATTTGCAACAGCATGGATGGACCTTGAGGAAATTATGCTAAGTGAAATGAGACAGAAAGATAAATACTGTACGGTCTCACATACATGTGGAATCTTAAAACAAACAAACTCAGATACAAAGAACAGCTGGATTGCCAGAACTGGGGGATTGAGAGTGGGCAAAATGGGTGAAATGAGTCAAAAGGTGCAAATTTCCAGTTATAAAATAAGTTGTGGGGATGTAATGAATAGCATGATGACTATAATTAATAATGCTGTATTGCATATTTGAAAGTTGCTTAGAGAGTAAATCTTAAAAGTTCTCATCACAAGAAAAAAATTATTTTTACAACTGTGTATGATAACAGATAGTACCTAGACTTACTGTGGTGATCATTTTGCAATATATACAAATATAGAATAATTATGTTGTATATTTGAAACTAACATTGTATGTCAGTTATACCTCAAAAGTTTGTTAATAAATAAAAGAAAACGGCATTAAGTAAAAACCACGTCTGTTTCCTTAGGAGAGATCTAGCTTATACCAGGTATATAGCAGTAAGATTAAAGTCCATTTTATTCTCAGCTAGCCAAAGAAGGACTTGTGTTAGGGTTAGATGGGATTTGAATAGATCAGACCTCTGAGGATTTTTTAATACTCATTTCCTAAGTTGGTCCCTGAATCTAGTTCGTGAACATGTAATTTCCCTGCTGTGTATAGTTTGCATTCTTATAAATCCTCATGCCTATAATAAAGTGGTTTCTTGTTACTATTAAAAACTGGCTTCAAAGACTATTGCTGATTACTGACTATCAAGTAGGAATACTGGAAATGAGGAAGCCACAGGCAGGGCCTACAGAGAGACAAGATAGTTGTTCATTCTTCCCATTGCTACTTCCAAATCATTTTTTCCCTCCTCCAAAAACTCTAGCTTCTTTGAGATCCGTGTCCTTCCATTTTTTTTCCTACCTCCTGAGCCTCCTTTAATATTCTAACCTCAGACTTTTTAGTCACTCCCCATCATTCATTAATTGACTAAGCACCTAGTTCTGTATCTTCCTTTCCACCCCTATACCATCCAGTACTATGGCTTTTCAGTTTCATGGTCACCATACCTCCTGTGATCTCTTCTTCAACCCTACTCATCGCCTCCTCTCATGGTCTTACTTTTGACCTTATCCAATAACTCTTGGATTTCCTTTTCTTTTACTTCTCTTCTGGCTTACTTACTTTAGGACTCCGCTCCTGGAATTCTTTAGCCTTATTGAGATTATCTCTATATTGTGTTCATCTGGCAAAACCTCTGGTTAAATTCAGCTATCTGCTCACAGTTTGTGTCTGCACCCAAATAGTTTAAATATAGCTGGAGAAATGCAACCCTACGTACTGGTCTCACTTTAAATTCATGACCACAGACCTCAAGCTGGCATTCACCAGTGCCTAGCAGTCTTATTACAGTTTCCTGGTAGGTAAATTTCTTCTTTCTGCTGAACAGCTAATTTAATTTTTCCTCATATTTTCAAATCTTCTACATCGCTGCCCCTCCTTAGCTGTGATCTTGCTTCATACTTCATTGGAAAAGTAGAAGGAATATAATAGTAACTCCATTTTCTTCCATCACATTAAAATTAACATTTTTCTCTTCCTATCGAATGAGTGGCCTTTTTCCTTCCCCCTCCAACATTTTTCCTGAATTATTCTCACCATCATGCAAAGATACCCTTAATGTCTCCAATTCTTTTTTCTTTTTTTTTTTTAATGCCCTCCATTATCCTCTTTCTTTAGCTACTACCTCATTTTTCTTCCTTCACAGCAAAATTTCTTGGGAATTGTATTAATCTTCACTGCCTCTTATTTCCTCAAGCGTTTCTCTATTCCAGTGAAACAGCCTGATCATGGTCACCAGAAAACTCCTTTTAGCCAAATTCACTGGCTTTTTCTCAGTCCTGATCTTGATTGACCTCTTGGCTTCATTTGGCAGTTGATGAAATACTTCTTTATGAAAAGTTTCTCTTGGCTTCTTCCTTGATGTAGTACTTCTCAGTTTCCTTTACTGCTGTTCTTCTCATCTAGGACCTCTTTCTGAGGCCCAGAATAGAGTTCTAGAATATTCCAATATCTTTTATTTCTACAGCTATCTCTAGGTAATGAGTTAAATACTATTTAGAAGCTGTGGACTCCCAAATTTATATCCCCACCCCTGGCATTTCACCTGAACTCCAGACTGTTATCTATTGGCTATCCTAATAAACATTTTTATTTTTTATTTTTGATTTTGGAGAGAGAGGGGAAGGGGGGAGAGAGAGAAACATCGATTTGTTGTTCCACTTATTTATGCATTCATTAGTTGATTTTTGTTTGTGCCCTGACCAGGGATTGAACCAGCACTTTGGAATATTGGGACGATGCTCTAACCAACTGAGCTACCCGGTCAGGGCTCTAATAAACATTTTAAACTCAGCTTGACCAAAACTGAATTACTGATTTATGCCACAAACTGCACCTCAACACACACCATCAGGTTTTCCCATCTCAAAAAAAAGTATCGACCATGCACCCTATTGATTCAAACCAAAAAAATCCAGAAGTCATCATTTTTCACTCTTTTCTTACCATCCCCCACAACTAATGAATAAGCCCATCAAGTTTACTACCCCAAAATTTTCAAAATTTTTCATTTCTTACCATTCCCATTATTGCCTTAATCCAAACCACAATCTTTTATAGCTAGACTACTGCAGCTAGACTTTCTATATTCATTCTGGGCTTAACACAATCCATTTTGCTCACAGCAAATGATCTCTTTAAAACATTCTCAGATCATGTTGCTTCTTTACTTAAAATACTCCACTGTTTTTCATTACCTCAGAATGCAATATAAACTCTTTACCCCCATGTGACTTGGCCTCTGCCTACCTCTCCAACCTCATCTTTTACTTTTCTCCCTCTTACTCTGCTGCCTACTGTGCTGGCCTTCATTTGGATCCTTGAACACAATGATCTTGTTCCTCCTGCATTAGGGCCTTTGTGCCAGCTAGTCCCTTGGCCTAGAATCTTTCCCTAGTTCTGTATATGACTGGCCCCTTGTTATTCAGGTTACAGCTTTATAATGTCTCTTTTTGAGAATGATCTTCCCTCATCACTGGTCTTAAATAGCTCCTGACCTCCATCTTCCTACCCAGTCACACATTCTCACATCACCATTTTTACTTTATTTTTAACACAGAGTTTCTTGTTAATTTGTGGGTGTGTATGTTTGTCTCCCCCAAATTGACTGTTAGTACCACATGACCAAGGACTTTTCATTATGCACCACTGAAACTTAAATGCTCAGAGTTGTCCTTGGCATGCAGTAGATATTCTGTTTTTTATTGACTGAAAATGGGACCGCAAGTTGAGGATTCTGCGCCACTTATGTCATTCTCATCTGTAATATTAGCCTATATATTGAGGACATGAAACCCCAAAACAGTTTTTGACAGAATAAATTGCTATGAGCAGTAAACGCCTCAGCCGACTTTATTGTTTCTAGCTGAGCTACTGACCAGTGCAGAGAAGAGAGCAGAAATGCAGAAACAAATTGAAGAGATGGAGAAGAAGCTAAAAGAAATTCAAACTACTCGGCAAGAAAGAGCGGGTGATCAGGTTATTTCTCTTTTTTTAATACATGAAACTAAAGCTTATCAAAACAAATTTAAGCAATGTAAAAGCATAGAAGTTTTCTCAGCCCCCATTTAGAGTTTTCTGTAGTTTCTTAATTATTAATTGATAGCAGTGAAGTTGAGCAGGAAAGTAATTTAACAGGTGACTTCAAATGGAATTTGTGGCATGTGATACAATTTATTGACTTCTTATTTATATTCTAAACCATTGTTTTGTTACCTCTAATTTTAGCTGTTTATTATAGTCATTCTCCATTAAAATGGGGTTAACTAAAGAAATTTAGTATATGCTTGACACTGCTCAGTCAAGTACAATACCAGTTTATACTAGGAACATAAATTATTGGAAAGAACTTTTGTGGAGCAGACATTTTATCCTGTTAGTGGATATCTAGGAGAAAAGTATGATAAAGCTAATTTGGGAACTAAAGATTGAAAATAGGTAGCATTTTCTAGATAGAGAGGACAAATTGATTTTGTTTATTTAATGCAAATAGCAGGGAGAAAAGATGCCTACAAAGGAGACAGCTGAACTGCGAATTGCTTCTGAGTCTCAGGAAATACCAGGAATGACTGTGTCCAATTCTGTTTGTCCAGTAAACTCTTGTGCCAGGTAGGACCACATTGGTGGAAAGGATCATGATCATGGATTGCATTTAGAACCAACCTTTGACTTTCTAGTGACTTGAAGTCTTCTTGACTTCTATAGTATCAAGACATGATTTTTGTGAGTCTCTGTCACAACATAAACTTTGATGCTGATGAGGGAGGATAGGGTACTGACTTTTTCCATTAAAAAAAAAATACAGCCCAGCTGGCATCGCTCAGCAGTTGAGCATCAACCTATGATCCAGGAAATCAAGGTTTGATTCCCGGCCAGGGCACATGCCCAGGTTGTGGGCTCAATCCTGAGGAGGGGGCATGCAAGAGGCAGCCAATCAATGACTCTTTCATCATTGATGTTTCTATTTCTCTCTCCCTCTCCCGTTCTCTGAAATCAATAAAAACATATTTAGCCCGGCCGGGCATGGCTCAGCAGTTGAGCATCAACCTAGGATCCAGGCAATCGGGGTTTGATTCCTGGTCAGAGCACATGCCCTGTTGCAGGCTTGATCAATGACTCTCTCATCATTGATGTTTCTATTTCTCTCTCTCCCTCTCCTTTCCTCTCTCTGAAATCAATACAGATATATTTTTTAAAAAAACACACAACATTTAATTTTTAAAAAATGCATGTTTCTTTTCAAAGCAATCAAATATAATTTTTTAAAAGACAAAACCATCCATTTCTGCCACTAAGATGACTATTGTTAACATTGATATAGTCCTCCTTATGTGTTCATTCTAGTTTTGTTTTGTTTTATTAAAATGAGAGTTTAGCCCTGCCCATATGGCTAAGTTGCATGAGTGTCATCCCATGGACCAAAAGGTTGCTGGTTTGATTCCCAGTCAGGGCATGTGCCCAGTTTTCAGGCTCTATCCCCAGTAGGGGTTGTGCAGGAAGCAGCCAATCCATGTTTTTCTCTCATATCAATGTTTCTCACCCTCTCCCTCTCCTTCCCTTTCTCTCTAAAATCAATAAAAACATATTTTTAAAAAATGCATGAAAGTTTACCATTTTGTAATCTGCTTATACTGTTAACGTAACTTAACATCTATTATGAAACATACTTCTACAACAGTTATAATGACTGAAGGCTCCATCTTTTCAGAGAATTTGGATTTATAATACTAGAATATTTTCTTTATCTTAGAGTGAAGAAGATTATATTTAATAAAAAAGCCTCCTAGACGTTTAAGAATTAATTCTTTCTGTGAGTACTAAGCACATGTCTTAAAATAAGTTTCTTTATAGGGACATTTCACTTGCAGAAAACATTTGGCAAGAACAACCTCATTCTAAAGGTAAGTTGCATTTGACAATGTCATGAAGAACTTGCTGATAACCCATGCATTATGTAACAAGTGGTAAATATTTTTCTTAATTACAGTAAAAGGAGTTGAAAGAAGGCAGAGAGAGATTAAGGTTATTATTGTATCTTTGAATCATGGAATGTATTTATAAGCATATGATTTGAAATAAGATAGACATTCGAAAGAGTATTGTCATAAGATTCCTCAGTATTTTGACATATTTGGTTTAAATGCACATTTAAATTTATACTAACCACCAAATAATCTTCCGCTTTAGCTACTGTACACTAAATCCCTCATGGGGATTTAGTATCCAGCAGCCAAGACTGGAAAGTGGTTTTTGGAACAAAGAAAAAAAGCTTAAAACTAAGGCTATTTTATACTCAAATTTGTTATCTTTTCCACTTAGAAACATGTTAAGTGGTAAAAATAAGAATTTCCACCATAAGCAGTTTTTTTTAAAAAAACAACAACATTAAATCAAACTTGATTAAACCTCTAATTCTAATAAACTTCCCACCAAATTATAGGAAATAAAAGCATAGAGGAACAGGTTAAACAACACAGAAAGATGTAATTGGGGGGGAAATTTTCAGCGTTTTGGGACAAGCAACCCAGATTCTTCAACAAAAAATTATTTTCAAAAAAGTCTATGGAATAAAAGTGATTTAAGAGACATTTTAACCAGTCACAGTACATGAATCTTACTCTGCATTCCCAATTCAAACTTTTTTTAAAAATTGGTAAAATGTGAAACTTTTGATTGGATATTTGATTTTCAGAAATTGTTAATTCTATAGTTATGATTATGTTTTGAGATTATACTTTTTAAAAATAGCCTCTCTTATACAAATACATACTGAAATATGTATAGATGAAATGATATGTCTTGGATTTGTGTCAAAATAATCTGGAGTTGGGTTGAGTTTGGGGAGTAGTGGTAATGGTGGGCAATAAAGATAAGCAAGATCATCCATGTTTAGATTATTATTAAAGGATCTTTACTTTTATATGTTCAAAATTATTCATTATAAAAAAACAAACAGTTGCCTTTCTGCTTCCAAGCAATTGAAAATATTTATTGTTCTAGTAGTCTTGAAGAATAGAGCATTTACTCTAAAGAGTATAAATCTAGTCTCTTTTTCTATAGGTCCCAGTATACCTTTCTCCATTTTTGATGAGTCTCTTCTTTCAGAAAAAAAGAATATCAGGTGTGAGACTTTTTGTTTTGTTTTGACACAAAGTTTTCTGTTTTTATAAATGAGAGGTTACTGTTATCTCTGTCAACAGAAAAAAAATTGCTAAGTGGAATGTGTCTTTCTCCAGTCCTCCCACAGATCCCTCACAGGTTTCGGTCCAACGAAGACCCCTTGCAGTTCTCAAAACTTCAGACAGCATCACCTCAAATGAAGATGTGTCTCCAGATATTTGTGTAAGAAGTATTCCTAAATTAATATAAATGGACTAGTGGATTGTTTCATTCAATTCTCAAAAAAGTTTGAGGTTCAGGTGAAAATTCCTGACTTGAAATAAGCACATGAGCCCTGGTCAGTGTGGCTCAGTTGGTTTGGCATCATCCTATGCACCAAAAGTTTGCCAGTTCAATTCCTGGTCATGGCACATGCCCGGGTTTCGAGCTTGATTCCTGGCAGGGGGTGTGCAGGAGGCAGCCAATTGATGTCTCTCTCTCAAAAAATCAATAAAAACATTTAAAAAATAATATATACAGTTAATCTTTGAACAACATGGATTTGAACTGTGCTGATCCACTTATATGTGGAATTTTTTTCAATATATAGTTGGTCCTCCATATGCCCATGTTTTGCATCCAGAGATTAACCAACCAAATGGTATTTTTCATCCATGGTTGGGAATCTGTGGATGGAGAGGGCCAAGTGTATATATTGTTCCATGCCATTTTACATAAGGGACTTGAGCGTCCGGCGGGGGGAGCCTGAAACCAATCCCACACTACACCAAAGGATGACTTGTAAGTTAGGTTTTTGGGGAGTCAAAAGTTATCCAAGGATTTTCGACTGTGCAGGGAGTGGGGGTCAGCTCCCTTAATCCCGATATTGTTCAAGGGTCAACTGTACTAGCATATATTTCACTTGCTTTAAAATACCTTTTTTTTTTTGCCCTGACATGGTAGCTCAGTTGGTTAGAACACTGTCCCAATACGCCAGCCTTACGGATCCCCGGTCAGGGCACATACAAGAAACCACCAATGAATGCATAAATAAGTGGAACAACAAATCAATGTATCTCCCCCCCGCCCCGCGCACACACACACACACACAAATCGTGTATCCCACCAGATATGTATATATGACAACAGCAGTTGTTTCTGAGGAGTGGTAATTGAAGTGGTGATGGAGGGGTGAGTCAACTGTAGGAGGGAAAGTTTTTCACTATATATCCTTTTAAATCCTTTTGAACTAGTTGACTTTTTATTTTTTAATATGTTTTTATTGATTTTAGAGAGAGAGAAAGGGAGAGAGAGAGAAACATCAATCAGTTGGCTCCCATATGCATTTCAATCGGTGACCAAACCCGCAACCTGGGAATGTGCCCTGACCAGGAATCGAACCAGTGACCTTTTGGTGCACCAGATGATGCTTAACCAACTGAACCACACCAGCCAGTTGACTTTTTAAAATCATATATATGTATTACTATTAAAGATAAAGGCATATTTTAAATGTTTTTCTTTTTATACTTTGTGTTTTTTCCATATTTTCTACCATGATTGTGAATTACCTTTTACAAAGATTAACTATTTGGCATAGAAGAAGATGACTTAAAAACTAGGAGGATAGCAGATTATCTGAATATTCTCTAGGCCAAAATAAGAAGAAAAATGGTGTTAGTCCTCTAGTTCTTAGGTGAAATTGGTTGGGAAAAAACTATTGTCCAGTGTTTTTCCTTTGTGTGGAGATTCCTTACTGTATTTTGGATGAAATGTAGTTTGCTGTTTTCATGATACAAAACTTTTTTCTTCAAGTGTTATGTGCTTTTTTAAATTGTTTTTCCTTAGAGATTCTGATGTGCTACTTCCATACCCTGTGTTGAAAATCACTTAGCTAATTTATGTCTCTCTAAATAAAAAAGTTAGGGCATCCATATGCTTATTGAACTATTTCAGCTAAACTTTACTTGGTTTTTATTTCAGGATGAATTTATAGGAATTGAGCCTTTGAGTGAGGATGCTATTATCACAGGTTTCAGGAACGTAACCATTTGTCCTAACCCAGAAGACACTTGTGACTTTGCTAGAGCTGCTCGTTTTGTATCCACTCCTTTTCATGAGATAATATCCTTGAAGGATCTCCCTTCTGATCCTGAGAGACTATTGCAGGAAGAGGATCTAGATGTGAAGACCTCTGAGGACCAACAGACTGCATGTGGCACTATCTACAATCCACCTCTCAGCATCAAGAAGCTGAGGTGACTGATTATAGGTTGCACAAACCAGACTGTTCAAGTGCTCTCTTATTGTGTGTGCTTATCAGTTATAGCAGTTAATTTTTAAGCTCTTACTACCTGCCAGGTATTGTGCTAAGTGCTCTATATGACAGTAGGGTTCCCCTAGATAAAGTGTCAATGGAATTTAGTAATTGATTTAAATATGAGGGTTAGAAAAGTACCCAGGAGGATCATGGTGTATACCTGATTGGGAAAGAGGAGGCATTTATTTTCCTTTTAATATTAAGTTTAAAATAATGGTAGAATAACTTGATACTAATTTTGGTTAGACAACTAGAGATAAGTATCTTTTGATAGAGAGATGGAAATGAACAAATAGGTATGAGGGAATGGCATAGAGAGACAGTGACTAAGCTTTATGATCTACCCATATTTAAAAATCGGCTAATTTCAACAAACTTATTCCAGCTTGAGGAATATTCTTGTTTGTCAATTTGTGCTTTTAAACTGCATCTTCAGACTTTTTCTCCAACAAACTTTTTAATCACATCTGTTAGCATGTATTCACCTTGAATGATGTTGATGTCCCTTTTTCTTTCTTGACCCTTTCTTATTGCAGAGTAAAAAGTCCAGAGAAGGAATAAATAGGAAGAAAGTTAGTGTCTTAGTCAGTTTTCTCAGTAGTTTAGAATAGATGTAGAATAGGCATTTACAATAGATTAGGTAAATAAAGCATAAGTTTAGAAATTTAATGCTAGGTATTGCTTGTCAACCAGGGTAGATAAAGTTACCTAGATTCTGATTATGAATATTTCTGTTTCAGGAAAATAATAGCCTTTGAAAATGAGACTATTAAATATCAAATGATAACATAAGTTTACATATTTTTCCTATAAGGATTGACTGATTTGTAATTCTTTTAGCCCAATTATTGAAGACAGCGGCGAAGCCACACACTCCTCTGGCTTCTCTGGATCTTCTGCCTCAGTTATAAGCACCTCCTCCATCAAATGTCTTCATATTCCTGAGAAACTGGAGCTTACTAATGAGGCTACAGGTAAGTACACATATACCACTGACTTGGTAAGCAAGCATCTACACCCATATCTAGTGAACACTTATTTATCTCAGCAAACTGAGCTGTGTTTTTCTTTTCTACAAAAGTTTCCATAAATTGTGAAATTTCTAGAATGTATTAGTACTAATGGAACATAATATCAAAAAGACCTAAGATAGATGAGTGTTGTTAGGTTAGCAGTATTGATCATGCAATCTTGTTTTTCCCCCTCTTCTGTTATAATACTCATTTTAGGTTTTTTGGGTAATTTTTTTTTTCAACTTCCCTTCTTCCCCCAGAAAGCCCCATTCAGTCACCCTGGTGTTCACAGTATCGCAGACAACTGCTGAAATCCCAACCAGAGCTGAGTGCTTCTGCAGAGTTTTTTGTAGAAGATAGACCAATGCCTAAGTTGGAAATAGAGAAGGAAATTGAATTAGG
The DNA here is from genome assembly GCF_964146895.1 of Miniopterus schreibersii. Classification (NCBI taxonomy): domain Eukaryota; kingdom Metazoa; phylum Chordata; class Mammalia; order Chiroptera; family Miniopteridae; genus Miniopterus; species Miniopterus schreibersii. The sequence goes on from NC_138101.1 coordinate 142,652,643, forward strand.
TAAGTACCATTGAATGCATGTCCTTTTGTGTATGACAGTGTACAAATAAGTGATTATTTTTGTACTTGAGCTTGATGTTTTTGCACAATAAATATTTCTAGATTATAAGAAACAGAATCATAGAAGTTGACACATTGATGAGTTCTTGTCCCAGTGACAATAGGAATTCTGTGTTCCCTTCTTTCAGTGTGTAACAAGTGATTTTGAAAAGTATTCTAGCTGCTACTGACTGGCTAATTATAAGGTGCTGTTAGCCTTTAAGCCAGGAAGTAAAAGCTAGGGGCCCTATACATATTCCAGTGGTTTTTAAATGGAATCAAACCTTCTCAACAGGTAATGAGGATTATTGCATTAAACAAGAATACCTAATATGTGAAGATTACAAATTATTCTGGGTGACATCAAGAAACTCTGCAGAATTGACCATAATAAAGGTGGGACTAATTCTTGTCATTACTGTTACCTTATAAGTAATGTGTGTTGAAGCAGTAACTGTGGCCTCAGGGTACCATCAAATCTTTTGAATAGTCCATAAGCTTCTTATAGGAAAGTAACTGATGCTTCAAGAAATCACTCACCATTATACGCCAGGATCAGATATCAAAAATAAGAAGCTATTGTGTTAGTCTCTTAATCAAACATACTAAATATTCTATAATTTTATCTTTTTGAGGAAATCTGAAATTTTCTGTCCTGCTCCAGTATTGACAAGTTACATTCTAGTCTTCGCACACACACAGTATTATTTTGAAATTTTCATTCACCACCATCCTAGGGATTCACATTACCACTTATATTGGATGCCCAGTTATATTGGATTCCATTTATTTCTTCTTTCTGGGTTTAAGCCCTCATGTTTTAGCAGCTTCCTGAGAAGGGATGCATGGGATGGAAGTTTTTTGAAACCTTGCATTCAGAAAATTCCTTATTCCGCATCTTTACTTGATTAGTAGTTTGAATATTAGAATTCCAGGTTTAAAACACTTTTTCCTTAGAATTTTGAAGATGAGCTCTGCTATCTTTTGACTTCTAACTTTGCTTTTAAAGTCTGGCCATTCTGGTTTTTTTTTAATAGGTTTTTTGTTTGTTTGTGTGTGTTTTTGTCTTTTTATTTTTTTATTTATTTATTTATTTTTTTAATATATCTTTTTATTGATTTCAGAGAGGGGAAAGGAGAGGGAGAGAGAGAGAGAAACATCAATGATGAGAGAGTCATTGATTGGCTGCAGCCCGCAACCCGGGCATGTGCCCTGACCGGGAATCGAACCCCGATCGCCTGGATCCTAGGTCGATGTTCAATCGCTGAGCCACGCCCGGCTGGGCTGTTTGTTTGTTTGTTTTTATTTCAGAGAGGGAGAGAGAGAGAGAAATATCAATGATAGAGAGAATCATTGATCGGCTGCCTCCTGCACGCCCCCTCCTGGGAATCGAGGCCAAAACCTGGGCCTGTGCCCTTTACCAGGAATCGAACCGAGATTTCCTGGTTCATAGGTTTGTGCTCAACCACTGAGCAACACCGGCCAGACAGTCTTGCCATTCTTTGTTTGAGATTATTTTTCCCTCTCTCTCTGGATCCTTCTAGGATTTTATTTTTGTCCCCAGCCTTCTTAAAATTTCACAATTATATGCTTTGGTAAAATTCTTTGTTACCCATATGCTGGGCACTTAGTGGCCATTTCAATTTGGAAACTCCTTCAGTTCTGAGAAATACTCTTCAAGGAATAAATTTTTCTTCCCCTCAGTCTTCTCTCTCCTCTCATTTCAGAATTCCTTTTATTAGGATATGGGGTCTCCTGGTCAGATCTTTTAAAATTTTATTTTTTTCTTCCTGTTTTCTATCTCTGTCTTTTTTCTTTACTTTCTGAAATGTTTTATCAACTTTATTTTCAGTCTTTTTATTGGGTTTTTCATTTCTTTTGTCATGTATTTCATTTGCAAGAGCTCTTTTATTCTCAGAATTTTCTTCTTTGTAGCATTATCTTAATTTCAAAGGTGGAATATTCCTTATCTCTCAGAGTATATTAATGATTCTTTAATTTTTTTTTTCTCCCTGAATCATCTGTTTCCTTTTGTCTGTTTTGATCTCTGTCTTTCAATTAGAGGCTTTATTCGAATCTTTGGTTCACTGTTCATATTGAAGTATAGGACTCTAAAAGCTAACTGAGAGCTCTGTATGTGTGGAAGGGACCTTGACAGCTGTGGGGCTTGCTTTAGCATGATCTTGCTTGACCACTTTATTAGAAAACCCCCAGTCTTTAGATCTTTTCTCTTGAACTGATCAGATCCCTTAGAGAAAACTTCTCTAATTTCCTGGCTGGAGTATATAATACTGGCTGCTAGCTTCCTGAAAGCTGAGTGGGGAAATTAGTCTGGAGAGTGGAGGGGAAGGAAGGTGCATCTTAACATTTGATATACAAATGTTTTTCTTTTTTCCATATGGTATTCCCACCCTCAATAGTGCCCAGTGTCCTCTAGTCCAGACCCCTTCTGTTTTATACTCTCTGGGAATAAACTCCTGGTCTGGAATGGGGGATAAGCAAGTTGCAAGGCTGGGTTACAAGAGGAGGAGGGAGAATCTGGGGTCTAACTTCCCTTGAACAGAGTTCAACCACTCCTGTTTTAGTTCTACCTTCACCCTTGCTCTGTAGCTAATTGGTGCCACCAATTTTATACTATACGAAGATGGTCTCATAGCATTAATTTGATTGCTTTCAGCATTTTCCATGGCTAGAATCAGCTTTCCTTGGGTCTGGGAAGCAGAATGTTATCTCTTGTTCTCTTTTTAGCTTCCAGAATTTGTTGCTCTTTTATTATAGATTTATGCCTTTTAAAACATCCCTTTATTATTTCTGTTGGGGTATTGGCAGGGCTGGAGGGAATGTTTTTAATCTGCCAACAATAACCATAGATTTTAATTGCTGCTACTTTTAAAATATAATTTCATACAGGTATCTTCTCAAACTGTCCTATGGGACTTTTATATCAACCTCAAGTTAAAGGAACGTTTAAATGAAGAGTGTGATTACTTGTGCAGCTATTATCAGTACCAAGATGGCTATATTGTTTGGCACCAGTGTACCAACTGCTTCACCCTTCAGGTTTGCAATAATATAAAAACATAATTTAAGTCCTCAAACAGAGAGATTTGTGCTCCATTTAGCAAAAGAATTTATTACAAAATTATTGTTAATCTTCTAGAAGTAGACCAACTCATTATAAATGAAAAGCATTGGTCATTTTCTTTTCCCAAGTTATTTTGACCAAGAACCTCTTTTAACTTGTCAGTGGTCAGACATATACAAAAGCAGACAATTTGCAATGACCCTGTCATCTATGATCATCATCAGCTCATGGTTCCTCCTCTTTTAAATTCCTGGTCAGATAATTCCAAATTCCCTGCCATGTCTGATTTTGACGCTTGGTCTGTCTCTCCAAATTTTGTTTTTGCCTTCTAGTATTTCATGTAATTTTTTTTACAACTGGATATGATGTACTGGGTAAAAGGAACTGCTATGAATAGACCTTTAGTAATGTGGTGATAAGGTGTGAGGGGGAGGGAGGGGAAGCACTGTGCAGTCCTGTGATTTATATCCTTTTTTAGTGAGCCTATGCCTCTGTGTTTCTCTCCTCCCCCTCCCCCACCTCCTAGTGTGGATGAGGCTAGCTGGAGTGGGCTAGAGTTAGGAATTTCCCTTCCCCGGGTATGGTAGGCTCTGGTTAACTAGTTTCCCGAGGGCAGGCCTCGTTAAACACAGAGCGCTCTGGACTGTTTCAAATGGTTTCTCCTCATGCCAGAAGCAGGAGAGGAGTTTTTTTCCAGTATTTACTGTGAGCACCTGTCTAGCTCCTATAGGCAAAAGCTCACAAAAGTGTCAATCTATGCTTACAGATCCTAGAAGAGTTACTGAGCTTTTTACTTGTTAAGGTCAGAATGGTGACTTCCAAGCTCCTTACATGAGGAATGGGAACCAGGGGTCAAGAGGTCTATTTTGCCATTCTTGTTTTATCTATACTAACCCCACACACGCTGGGTTATTTTTATAATCCAAACACAATGTAACTTTTATAACCCAAACACAATGCAATTTTTTTTCTTTGGAATGTCCTTAAGAAGGTTTTGCTGCATATTTTGATTGTAATATGAATTCTCTAAAATGGTTAGAATAAGAGTATTTTAAAACTACCATTTATAGAGCACTTTTTATGGGCCAGGTTCATACTTGATGCTCTTAGTCCGTTACTTCAGTAAATCCTCACAAACATTCTCACAGGAGAGCAGTGTTGTTAAAACTGGGACAAAGGCCCAACCTTCCAGAGAGCCCCCATTCTAGTAGAGAACAAGGAAGAGTACAGAGCAGCAGCAAGCAGGGCATTGCGTGTAAGTACAGTCACCCTAACTTAAGAAATAGTGAATTTTTTTGTCCTTCCATCTCCAGGATCTTTTTCAACACAGCGAATTTATTACCCATGAAATAACAGTGTTGATTGTTTATAACCTTTTGACAATAGTGGAGAAACTACACAAAGCAGAAATAGTCCATGGTGACTTGAGTCCAGGGAGTCTGCTTTTTAGAAACAGGTTGGTTCTTTCATTCTTTTATGCTTCTGTTAGCTTTCTCTAAAACATGGATAGTTGCCTTTTCTTTTGCCTTTCGATAAATGCCATATTGACAAACAGTATGTTAAGAGAATATTTGCTACCTAAAAGTCAATAATCATTGGGAATAGTTTAAAAGAATTCAAAGAAAAAAGCATTTTGGAAATATATTAATTCAGAAAAAAGAATTAACCATTCTGGGTATTATGATGATTCCTGTGAAGAAGAAATATGAAATATGAATATTTGGGGGAATGTAAAGCATATTTGTCTAAGTCTTTCTTTGAGTGGGACCAGTACAGATCTAGTGAGTATGCTAGCAATACTGAGGCACTGCTTAATTTCAAAGACCAAAGCTTAAGTCAGGCCAAATTAAGGTAATTGCCGAGAGGAATAGGTAAAAATCAGATACAAATACAAACTATGCCAAGAAAAGGGGCTTAGTGTTCAAATTAAACCCAGCTTAGCTATCAGATTCAAGGGGTAAGCTGAAAGCAGGAAATAAGAAATAAAGCCCAAATACTAAGAACTGAGAAAATATAGGACACATTAAGGCATGTACAATAGAATACTACTCGGCTGTAAAAAAGAAGGAAATCTTTACCCTTTGGGACAGCATGGATAGACCTGGAGATTATTATGCTAAGTGAAATAAACCAGTCAGAGAAAGACAAGTACCGTATGATCTCATTTATATGTGGAATAATGAACAAAATAAACAAATAAAATAGAAACAGACTCATAGATACAGGGAATAGACTGACAGCTGTCAGAGGGGCTGGGTGAAAAAGGTGAAGGGATTAAGCAAAAAAATATATATATACACACACACACACAACACATAGACACAAACGAAAGTGTGGTGATAGCCAGAGGGAAAGGGAGGGGGGGCGGAGGTAGGTGGGAGTGGGCAAAGGGGAAATGTGGACAGAAAGAGCCTTTGCTTGGGGCAGTTGGAGCACGATGCAATGTGCAGATGATGTTTTATTGAGTTGTACACTTGAAACTTGAATGTTTTTGCAAACCAGTGTCACTCCAATAAATTTAATGAAAAATTAAAATTAAAAAAAACACATTAAGGCATGAACAAGGAAGGCATAGTTCACAGTTTTTGTTTTATGAAAAGGACTAGAGAACCAGCACCCCCTTGTAATGATTACTGGTCTCATGGTATTTGAGTAAAGCAGTCTGGTTTAAAGATGCTTTGTCTGCCCAAGCCCTGTGTCTACTCCAACCTTGGGGAAGCAGTTAACTTTCTCTGAGGTCACTGATGTACACTAAAATCTGCAGTCATTCTTTACATTTCTCTTGATTACTTAATCTGTAAGAGATGACTCAATTCAACTCTAAATTATAGTTGGCATGGAATCTAAAGGAACCCTCAATGTATTTCTGCAATTGTAACCAAAAGAACTGGAGCATCCCACCTTCTTTCCTGAGGTAGCAGAATCTTAAAGTCTTCCCTAGGCATAATATAGCAGCATTTCTCATCCAGGGTACCAAAGGTATTTTGGATGAGATAATTCTTCGTGCAGGTCTGTTGCAAGCATTTCAGGATGTTTTATATCTCTGTTCCCCCATAATTGCCGCTACCCCACCCAATTAAATACAAGTTATATTCCACCAGCCATTGTGACCACCAGAAACACCCCCCATGTGTTTCCAAGTGTGAGAACCCGAGGTATAGTTTTTATTTTTACCGTATTTCACAACACTGAGAGTTTAGAAGATAGTGCTAGAGTTCTCAAGTCTATGGAAATTTTAAGCAAAGGGATATTCTAAGCCTTTTAAGGATTGGGCATTTGTGTACTATGTATTTAGATATCCCTTCTTTTTGTCACGACTTAGTCAGATTTGGTAGGAAATTTCATATACATTCAAAAGGACTTAAAAGACCCTTTTGAAATCATTTAATGCAGTTCTTAAATATATTTTTTGTAAGGAAAATGAGACCCAAAAAAGTAAAATGCCTTGCCCATGGTAACAGTGAGTGGCCAATTAGAAAGTGAGGAGACCTTCCTGCTTCTTTTTATTAACCTAAGAAATACTTTTCCTACCTCTCCCAAGTTTTAAAAATATCTGGAAATTATGGTTTTGTGATGGCCAAAACAGTTGCATCATGTGCCAAGGAAAAATGGGAGCAAATAAAAATTTTAAAGTAAAATAGGTCGTTCTGTGCTCTAGAAGTATGTGCAGGGTTTAGTCAAAGCCTGTATTTAGGAATGGAGGACCTGCCACCAATGTCAATCAGGAATTTAAGGGAACTAACTGAGAAAAGCAGAGACAAAGAAACACAAAAATAATCCATTCTTTTCTCTTACATTAACAGTTTCTACATCTCTTTGAATAGTAGCTTTATTGCATGGAATAGATAAACCCAAGGAAAATAAAATTAATTAATAGTGAATCATTTTTTTTGTTTTAGGAACTAAGGGTTGAAATAAGAGTAAGGTAGAATCTGGTATTAGTTTAATAGAAAACAGGATAGGTTACCATATAGATAGTACTTTATCTTATATTTTCAATTAAAATCTGAGAGAGAGGAATCTGAATGAAAATGGAAACTTGGAAAGCCTAATATATAGTAGTAAACAAGAAAGGCTATGACACCTATAAAAGCTTAATTTCCTCCATCATCCTCATCAATGTATAAATCATTGCTTTTATATGTGTGAATATCTACAGTGTGAGGCAGAGGACTGCACTCTACTTCCAGTACTTTATGTAATATGGAAACTTGATAAATGTTATGTGGTGACCGTGCACTGTGGTTTAGATATACAGGAACACTTTGTGTCACTAAACTATAATCTTGACATCCCCCTCTCGCCCACTTGGGTGGAGGGACTTTGCGGCCGCTCCTACAGGTGCATTTTTAAAACTAACCACTGGAGGGAGCTGTTGGCATAGCTAAGACACACCTGCAGTACCTCTTTTTTTCTTTTTCTTTTTTTTTTTTTAAACCAGCTATGCAGCTCCTTTCATGGTCTATTTTTTATTATCTCTTTCTCTTAAATCTGGGCTTAGAATCTACGATCCCTATGATTGTGATAAGAACAATCAAGCTTTGAACATAGTGGACTTTTCCTACAGTGTCGACCTTAGAGCACAGCTAGATGTTTTTACCCTCAGCGGCTTTCGGACTGTACAGATCCTGGAAGGACAAAAGATCCTGGCTAACTGTTCTTCTCCCTACCAGGTAAGTGTAAAACAAGCCTGAGCAAATATGGAGAGGGCTTCTTAATCTCTTTCTTTCCTAAGATAAGCTATGAAAGCTAGTGTTTACTATTCTGTCCTGGAATAGATGACCTAGTTTTCAGATATCATCAAGTCAAGCAAAATGTACCTTTTTTTTTTTTTTTTTTTTTGTCACAATACTAAAGAATATACACATACATGTGCAAACCCATGACTAACTCAGTAACCTATGTGTCAGGGCTGTTTCTACCACTTATCTATGTAGTCTTTTTTTATAAGTCATTTTCTGTGATCTTTATAAAATAAGGATAACAATCTGCTCTGTGTACATCAGAATTGTTGTGAGGATTAAGTCAAATGATGCATATAAAAGCCACATTAGGAAAAATGTAAAGTGTTTCATACATTATATGCACAATCCTTTCTGATTCAGCTCTGGACATATAGCATTTGCTGACTGAATATGTAGCATGAACCTGAATTAGTCATATGGACCACATTTAGATCACAGCTGGAGTCCATGCAAATTCAGTAGATCTACAAATTTGAATTTGACAGTCCAGATATTTTTGTTACCTTTTGTTCTTAAGGATAGTTCGTTCCTAGAGTTGGCTCCATCGATCACTTCTTTGGGGAAGCTTCTCCCTATACTGTAAGGGTAAGGAACAGTCTACTAAAATATATGTCATAAAATAAACTTAATCACTATATTATCTTTCAACTTCCTATATAAATAAATTGCATGAGCCCTGGCTGGTGTGGCTCAGTTGGTTGGAGTATCAACCCGTCACACCAAAAGGTGGGGGTTCAATATCCGGTCAGGGCACATACCCAGGTTGCAGGTTTGATCCCCGGTCAGGGTGCACGTGAGAGGCAACCGATTGATGTTTCTCTCTCTCTCTCGCAAAATAAATTTAAAAATAAAAATAAATAAATAAATTGCCATGATAGTAGCAGAGAATTATTTTAGCTGATGGTGCTTTTTGTGATTTCAGGTAGATCTGTTTGGTATAGCAGATTTAGCACATTTACTATTGTTCAAGGAACACCTACAGGTCTTCTGGGATGGGTACCTCTGGAAACTTAGCCAAAATATTTCTGAGTAAGTATTGGTGATTTCAGGGTCTTTGCCTAATCAAATAATTTTCTCTTTCTCTTGGGTGCTCTCTCTGCTTTGACAGCCATGATTCCGTTTATTTCAACCAGTTTTTGTTAAGAGTATCATGGAGCACCTAGTGCAGGGCAGAGGAATTGGTAATTAAAAATTAGAAACTACTCAGACTTCAGGACATCATTCTGGACCTAGATGTATCATACAGACTGCAACTATAGTATTTAAGCCTCTCAATTTAGAAATGTTAGTTAGAAACATTTCATGAGAATAATTTTCTAACCAGTTGGTGTTAGTGTTATACCCCTTTTTAATAGCTGTTGCTATCAAAAGTTAATAAGCATCTCTTGAAGAGAGTTAAATTTCTAAATTATATACTAATTGTAGGCTGTTATTTATTTAATGAATGGGTGGGACCAGAGCAGAAACTGAATCTCCTTGGTGAAGAAGTAAATGCTTTCTTAATAACAGCTGCTTGGTCTCAGAATTTTAGTACTCCCTCAAGCTTGCTCATTAAACTTATTAAATATCCCATGTTTCACTTTAGTTTATCAGAGCTAATAACTTCCCAGAATAAGTTTACCAATTTATCTCTGATATATTCTTTGGTTTTAAAAGAATCACCGTTGAAGACTTAACACTCCTTCTCTTTCATTCCACCCTCCCAACAATTGAATTGCATTTTTTTCTTTCTTTAATTTAGAATTTGGCCAGTCTTATTTGTCTCTAACCTGTACTTGAAATATATTATAAGACACATAGGAAAGATTCGGGTATCACCAGTTGTTTATGATCCTAACACAAACAGGTGGGGTCAGTTGGGGTTTCGTAATAGCTCTGCCTTATACAAAAATGGCAGCTTCTCTGATTTAAAAAAAAGAGTACAAACATCATAGACTTAAGCAGTAGTTACTTCAGTCAAGCTTAGGATTCTCAGAGGATTGTGAAAATAATAAACCACTAGACAGGAGGAGAGGTGCTGCAGTCTTTCTAATGACCTAGACTTTAGGAAAGTTAGAGTAGAGGAGAAAAAATTCATTTTCTATTTGTAGAAGAGAAGTGCTGCATCTTAGTACACAGAGGAAGTTTATAGATTTAGATGAGAGACTTTTTCCTTTATGTGCATTGTATTATGGCTTTTCCCACTATAGTAGGCCTTTTTTTTTTTTTTTTTAAGTTTCACCTTGGCCTTTCAAAGGACTACTTGAATGATCTCTCACCCTAGAGTTCTAGGCATTACCTTAAATCATGGTGGTGCGTAAAATTAAACACAGAAAGAATTTTAACTTTTGCATGCCTAATCTTGACAGAAATGGTTTTATATATTTTTAGGCTAAAAGATGGTGAATTGTGGAATAAATTCTTTGTGCGGATTTTGAATGCCAGTGATGAGTCTACAGTGTCTGTTCTGAGGGAACTTGCAGCAGAAATGAATGGGGTGTTTGACACCACATTCCACAGTCACCTGAACAAAGCTTTATGGAAGGTAGGGAAGTTCATTGGTCCTGGGGCTTTGCTCTTCCAGCAAGATAGGAAGTCAAGTCTCTCATAGATTCCTGCCTAAAACCACTGGTTCTGTTGTAGAACACTGGACCTGCATATGCTATAATCTACTTTAGGACACATTTAGATACACTACCGATACTTTTCTACTTTTTGGTAGTGGCATACTTCTAGGTAACTGGCATTTTTTTGCACAGCAATGTACCTACTCTTGTTCTTGTCTAACTTTAACAAAGAACTGTTTTATTCTAAATGGACTCCATGTGAATGGGTACCTTGTTGTCATTTAATGCATTTGTCACTACTTTTCCCTGTACTTTCCCTTTTGTAATTTGTGTCATGTACCCTTATGATCATTATGTATTTTGTAAATAATAAAATAGTATTTGTTAAATTTGTGCTTCTAACATCTCATCTACTTTTTGCCAACTAAGATAATAAATGGCTTGATTTTGTAGACAGGAGCTATTTTACCATGGAAATTTATATATCCTAGATCTGGAACTGTTATGAGAGGATTGTAACAAGACAGAATAGCCAACCATTCCTTTAGGTGTTCCTGGCCTTTCACTAAGTGGTCTAGATTGAAAAGTGGATAAAATTATTTTCACAAGGCCAAACTGTCTTAAATTTCAAGTGACAAGGTGGTTTATGTTTTCAATATATTTTAATGTTTTAATTTTCATCCCCCAACCCCCTTGGTCTATTTATATAATCTAGTAGTGGTGTTGCTACTGAATCTCTTGATTGTGACAGTGGCTATTAGAAAGGAAAAGAAAAGGTTTTGAATGGAGTTTAACAACCCTTTAGAAATGGAAAAACCATCATTCTGTTAAATACAGAATGACTTGGTGGAGGCTTGAAGGAAGATTATTTGGAAGATTTGAAGAGGCAGAAGGTCAGAATAAAAAAATAACTGAAGTATGTAATAATTTGGAAGAGAATAGGTCTAGATGAAGTATTGGGCCCCCAAACAAAAGCATGAACTATACGTAGCCTTGAGGATAGGGAAGAAAATTGGTATAAAAGGAAACTGAAAATTACCTATTTAATATCTAAATATCAAAATTATCAAATATGACTCCATGCTAGTGCCTGATTTTTTTTTTTAAGCTCTAATTATCACTGTTACTGCTCTAAGATTGCTGAAAGCAGAAAATTCTAAATATATCTCAACTAAAAATATTTAAGCATATATAGTTGAAGCACTGAAACATGACTTGGATCTGAAAGATCTGAAAGATCCAAGTTGGAAATTTTTGCTCTTAACCAAAAGACAACTCTAACATTTTCATGTTTGCTTCTCATACAACTGATGATGTGAAATCACATATCTGTATCTTTTATGTAATTGAGCCCTTCAGCTCTCTGCTCTCCTCATTTTTCAATCTACTGCTTTGACCAAAGTCATTACTCTGAGGCTGGACAATAAATTTAGATTCTTTCTTAACATAAGCTTAGCTACCACCTAGTGAATTCTTCAGCGACCTTGACAACAAGGCTGACAAACCACCGCTCTATGGAGAAAGCTTTATTTCTGAGGAAAGGGAGGAGAATCTGAGGAAGCTACTTATTAGAGAACTTGCAACTGTTTTGCCCCCTCTTCCTCCATTTCCCATCCCCTTCAAGTCCAGTCCTTCTTTGTAGAGGAGAGAAAACATTACCTGACCAGTTAGGACCTATGATGTCTTAGTTTACTCTTTGCCTAAACTTAAAACCACAAAGCAGACACATTTTCATTTCTCTTATATTCTATGCTTCTTTGTCTTGGGAGAAAGAAGCCTCTGATTTTTGGCAGAAGATTCAAATGATTCTTACTTCTTGTCTCACTAAGGCAAGAATAGCATAATGATGGACCTGGAAAGAAGAAAAAAAAAAGCACCTGAAAAGACAGGATTTTCACTTTTGTTTGAAAAGAGACCATGGAATATATAGTGCCTCACCATTCACAAAGTGTGCATCCATTAATCTACCACTATGAAAGCCTGCATCCTCCTGGACGGTTGTATAGGAAACCTTCCACCCAAGCCAAAGTGCTCTAACTGATGCCAAACCTGAGTCTGGAAATAAAAAGGTTTCCTGTAACAGTAGGACTCTAGACTGTTAGTTGAGCTATTTTCTCAAGGGAGATAAGAAAGCCTTTCAGAGGTTTAGCATGAGGCTCTTTGAAATGAATCCCCTTATTGTATTTAGGCTAAAGTTTTTAAGCAAAGAAGTGCTTCTTTTCTGTTGCATCGGAAAATGAGAAATTATCCATCCAGTTGCACCAGTTCTTTCTAATATGTTAAAATTTGCTTCCAATATGACTCCTAAAATTAAGACTTGTGAGGAAGATACATTTTAAAAAAACCTTTTTTTAATGTGACAAACTTCAACTTTAATGAGGTTCATGGTTCCACCAAAGATGCAAGAATAGGATAAAGGTGGAATTTCAAATCAGTATGGGGAAAGATGGATTATTTAACATCTGCTGTTGAACCAATGGATTAGAGTTTGAACTCTATCACCAGTGCCACCACTAGTTCATACAGTACTGTCACACAAATCAGAGAAAGGCCCCTTCCTCTAGTGGACTCAGTACCTCTCAGTGCACCATTGCTTGACTGACTTCAGCTCCCACTCAGCCTGGTGCAGTGAGTGAGTTGCATACCATATGCGGTGGCCTTTGCCTGTTTTACTGCTTATCCACAAAACAATTTTAGATAGATCAAAAATGTTAATATAGAGAATGAAAATAGAAAATACTAGATGACTTTGTAATCTTTTATCTGTGTGATGTAAAACCAAGACATAAACAAGATTGCTGTATTAGTAGAGTAGATAAACAAAATCTAACATGGCCACCTGTCTCCCCTCAAAAGCCCCAAAAATCATAAACTCAAAGCAAGAAAAATTACTTGCAAACACATACTTGCATCATCTTTCTCTTGGATTGTCTCAAGGTCTCATATCTGTCTCTATACTTCCCCCACCCGCCACCAGTCATATATGAACCCTCCAGTGGCTTCCCATCTCACACAGCACAGCATCTAAAGACCTTATCGCAACTGACAAGACCCTACCAGGCCTGACCTCCTTATTTCCTGAACTCTTTCCTGACTCCTCTTTTCCTTCTTCACTCTACTTCAGTCTGCCCACCTCCTACCTGCTCCTCAAAAATGCCAACTAGGTTCTCTATTTACGGCCTGTTTGTTTTGCCATTTCTCCTGCCAGGGTTTTCACATGGATTACTCCCTTCTCTTCAAATATCCATTGAAGATGTCATCTCAATATCCATTTTATCAGCGGCCTTCCCTGGCCGTTCTGTACAAAATAGCATCCTCCCCCACACACTGCTATTACATTCTATCCCTCTTTATCCTGATTTTTTTTTTTTTTTTTGAGCCAATGGTTAAAGGGTCCACGTGCTCAAGAGCCCACGTGCTTAAAGAGCCAATGGTTAAAGGGCCCACGTGCTCAAAAGGCCCTGTGTTTAAAGGGCCCACGTGCTAAAGAGCCAATGGTTAAGGGACCCACGTGCACAAGGGCCCAGTGCTTAAAGAGCCAGTGGTTAAAGGGCCCACGTGCTCAAGGGCCCACGTGCTTCAAGAGCCAGTGGTTAAAGGGCCCACGTGCTCAAGGGCCCACGTGCTTAAAGAGCCAATGGTTAAGGGCCCCACTTGCACAAGGGCCCACGTGCTCAAGAGCCAATGGTTAAAGGGCCCACGTGCTTAAAGGACCCCGTGTTCAGAGGGCTGGGTGTTCAAAGGGCCCCGTGTTTAATAAAACCCCTATTTATTTTTTCTATAATACCTATCACCACCTCACGTATGTGTGTGTGTATATGTGTGAATGTGTGTGTATATATATGTATTGTCCTATTTACTCTTTTCAGAATTAAATGTTATTTTCACAGGTTTATTTATTCCGTCAAAATGTGTACTTTCCAAACTTGTGTTTAATTCAGCCTTACATTCATTTGAATATATATATTATATATTCCTTTTCCTGTATCCCACTACTAGAATTTAAACTCGTAAGGGCAGGGATTTACTTTTGTGTCCTGTAAAAATGCAACATAGACCTGACATTTTTACATGGTAAATAGTTGAAAATTGCATTTGAGGATGAGGAGAAGCAAGTACTCACATATTAGTTGGAATGGAAATTTAGTACATTATTAGGTGATTTGGCAATTTTTATTATATTTAAATATTTATTTCCTTCAGTTGATAAAGTTTCCTAATACTTATCTTAAAGAAACCTTGGCACAGGTGGTCACAGATAAAGGACTCTTTGTAATCGTTGTCCTCCCTGCTTCCAAGGCTCATTGTTCCCAAAAGGATAATCAATAGGACAGGCCCTGGGAAAACAGGAGTCCTGGAACTAATGCAGAGGTGATGTCAGACCATTTTTGTAGACCGAGGGTGCCTTGGCATTGCTACGGAAGGCCAGTCTTCCTTTTTGGCATGGGCCCATAGACATGGCAGAACCTGAGTTAGGCTTTGAAAGATGAGTTCCAGACATTTTCAGCTATGTTAAAAAAAAAAAAAAAAGAGAGGGAAAAAGTGATTGCCTTTGGGGAGAGTGTATAGTGGTAGAGAGAGGAAAGAGTGTAGGTTTTTACATTTCTGCACATGTACATGCATTAGTTCTGTCTATAGGATAATCCATGCTAAGAAATTATGGACCATCGTTTTGTCATCTTTTCCCTTATCTACATTTTAAAAAATAAAAAGCCTAATAAATGTTAGTTGTTTTATTTTATGGGAAATGTGGGATTCTTTATTATCCAAATATAAAAGCAAGACTAATTTGGAATTAAAATGAGAGACTGAAAATAATTTTAAATCATTGAAGATAGTATATCTAAACTTCTCTTTTCAGTATGCTAAAAATTCATATGTGTTCAAATGTTTTGTAATGTTTCTATTCAAAGAATGCTTTCCAAAATTACTATCTTCCTACTATTACAACTTCCTATGTCTGTGAAGGGACTGAATTTTATAAAACTCAACCTTTTTCCAAAACAAATATATTTTTTGGCTTTCATATAAAAACTTGAGTTTCCACAAACTGACATTGTATGATTAAGGAACAAACAGCAATAACCTTAGGCTAAACTTCTATAAACATATTCTTTTTCCATCAGAGCACACTGCTTCCAATAATCCTGCTCTTCTAGAGGCTCCTGTGGCAAACTTTTGGCTGCAAACTTTTGGCTCCTGTGGCAAATTATTGTCCCATAAATTCAGATTTCTCTCCATGAGAAATAGTGGTTGCCCAATCAAACTGCTAGTTTTCAAACCCCATGTGAGCAAAGGAGTGTGTGTCAATTTTAACTTTATATACTCTCAGAAATTAGCATATAGTTCTCAAAAGTAAGTAGTGGATTAAAGTGTTGAGCAAGTGCAGCCATGAGTTTAAAAAACTTATATTAGAGCCTTGGTGAGGGGTGAAGAATCTCCTAGGCTCTAGATGTGCCTGGTATCACAATCCCACTTTCATATCTTGTGTCACTGAAGTGTATGTTTCTTTAACCTTTTGTTGTCGTTGGCTGCTGACCTTATATCGTGCTACACTTCATTGTCCTGTTTACTCTTTTCAAAATTAAATGTTATTTTTACAGGTGTACTTATTCCATCAAAATGTGTACTTTAAATTTCCCATGTGGTTTAATTCAGCCTCACATTCATTTGAAACAGTTATGTGAATCAGCATATGCTGCAGTTTCAGAGTAGTTTAATCTTACTGGCCTGGTCATGTGATACATTTTATTTAATTGCTTCACTCCTGCAATTAGCAAAGTGAGGATGGCATTTCATAAAAACAGATACTCATTAAAATCTGTGAACAAAAGGATGTGTATACATTTACTTGTGTGTGTTTTTATTTTTTTTCATCACCATTTATCCCCCCATACCCTCTTCCCATTTACTTGTTTGATTTTGCATTTTTTTAAACAAAATTGAAAAAGAAATTTGGTAACACTAGAATAAAGTAATAAAAATATTGAAAAGCGTGACACATGAAGCTTCATTGAGATAGTGAAGGATGAGTGTGTGTGTGGTACAGTGAGTCAAGGAGTCCCAGTGAATCCAGCCGATCAGGCGGGCAGAAATATGAGCTAGGCAGAGTAGACAAAAGTTAACTGGCATTGCTAGGAGAGACTTTCCAGATCAACTTCCCAGACATTTTCAGCTTTATCTGTCACTGAACAGATAACGAAGCCATTTGCTTAGAACTCACCCAGTTGGGCACATCCAATGTCCAACCATGTGGACCAGTGGTCGATGTCCCGTAGTGTATAGACCACTAGGGGCAGCCCATAGCTCCTACCTGTACCATTCCCCTGCTACAGTATTAGTTGCCTAGGACAAGTACATGTACATGCCTTACCTCCAACTCAGATGAGCTCTTTGAGACAAGATCTGTGTCTTTTTATACTGTTATAACTTACGTGTAGTGCCCACATTATAGGATGTCAGCTTCACAGGCCTAGGACCTCCTAGGACCATCTCAGTATTGAGGTGGCTCCCTGCCTATGGTACCAGACCAAACACTAGTATGGTGGTTAACAGTGCCCTCTCTAGAAATCATAATGCCTGGGCTTGAATCCTGGCTGTGTGGCATTGAACAAAGTTACTTCTTCTCTGAGCTAATGTCTTCCTCTATAAAAGGATCACCTGCATGCCTACTTTACGGAGTATTGAGAACTAAAGCTTTTGGTACAGATACTTATAGATACTTGTACTGATTTAGTTCTAATGTCATTTAAATGGTCTAAAGTTCTCTGGAAACCTCTCAAGTACATTGGGATCCCAGCTAGTTGATTGGAGCCTCACTGTCTTGGATTAATTTACAGTAGTGACCTTCAGGGAACCAAATATTTGTACAGTCTCAAGATCAGCCAAGTACCAAGCTATCAAAAAGAATCTATCTGGTCCCCAGTCCTTTTAGTCTCGAGGTCATTTCAACCCAAAGGGAAGGAGGATGCAGGTCCCTTTTCTAGCCACCTATAGACACGTCTCCCTCCTCCTTTCTGTCCCTCTCCCGTACCAGAGAAATGAATTTCTGGCTTGCGAGGCAGGGCCTACTCAACCCATTTAAAGCCAAGATATTTAGTCTCTTCCTGAGAATTGTAGAGCTTAGGTTTTTGGAACTATTTCTACTCTCTGCTCTGCTACATCTCTGTCCTGAGCCAATGGATAAAAGATGACCACTGCTTAAAAGGAAAAAGGAAAGGGGGAGCATAGGAAGTCCTATAAACTTGATTCAGGAACTAGAAAACCTGGGTTCATACCCTACATCTGCTCTTTACCAGCTGCTTGATCCGGGCAGGTCAGTCTGCCATGTATAAACTAGTGGTGATGGTTCCTATCCCAAAGGGCTGTGAGAATTAAAAACATGATACGGTTGCCAGGCATGAAAGTCTCTTGGCTCATAGCAAGCAGAAGATTCCTGCCTGTCTCCCCAGCAGCCAGCCCAGAGCTGGGCACACGGGAGGGAGGTGGGATTGGTGTAATCCATTGAGAGATCTAAACCACAATTGAAATGCCTAATATTGTCAGGCCTCCAGCTGCCATATGTTGACTCCTGTTTTACTTAATTTAAACGTGTCCATTTACCCGCTCCAGGGCAAGAAACAATCTCTTTAAATGTGTCAAAGAAGGTTAGCCAATAAATATTTATTAAGCTCTACTGGGGCTCCAGGAAGGATATAAAGAAACATAAGGCATGCTTACTCCCTTCAGGGAGTTTATAATTTAGAAAAACAGGATATTACAGGTTAAAAACCAAAACATAGAAGAAAGTTAAAAGACATCTCAAAGTAAGTCATGACCAGGAGCCAAAGGAGTGGAGCAAGTGTGTTAGGACACTCAGCGGAAGTGAGGGCCAACTTCAGTTGGGGTGTCCTGGAAGCCATCGTGTGACAGGGATTGGAGGTGGTTTCTATTAGGTAGTTTCCACCTGCAAAAAAAATCAGAAAAACGATTCAAGATACTGTAAGGAGTAAGAATATCTGCTATCTCACATAACAACAAGCCTGGAGTTCAGCAGCTTGGAGAACCCAGTGGTTTCCACCTTTCTGTTCTGCCATCCCCAGCATATTGGCTTTGTCCTCAGGCAGGTCCCCTTAGTACACAGATGGCTACCACAGTTCCAATCTCAACCACTTGGAGTAGCACAAGAAAACTTTCCAAAGACCGTTACAGCAAACTTCCCCTCATTTCTTGGACATATTGCCGCATGCCCTGGGTCCTAAACCAATCCCTGGCAAAAGGAGGGGAATTACCAAAATTGTTCCAAACTAATTAAGATTCATCCCTGGGACTGGTGCTGGGGGGTCCTTCCCTGAGTACACAGGAAGAAGAATGTGCATCTAAATACATTGGGTTTCTTCCAGCAAGTAAGAAGGGGAATGAGATTGCTTTAGAGAGGCAACCATAGTGTCTGCCACATAGGTGGTGTTGGGAAGGAAAAAAGATTTGGTAGCAAAATAGCATCCTGGACTCTGAAACAGACTGCCTGGGTTCTAAGCCCTGTCCTGTTAGTGACCTGAGCTAGTGAGTTATCTTCAGGAGGCCTTAGTTTCCTCATTTCTGAAATTTCTACCTAGATTGTAAATTACGTGAGGACAGCAACTTGAGCTTTGCACCTAGCAAGTATTCAATAGATATTTATTGAATGGATTCATTAATTGGATTAGTTGAGGATTTAATGAGTTAATGTATGATAAGGGCTTAGCATAGTACATAGCCTATAATATGTGCTCAAGAAAGTTAGCTTTTAGCCACAGTCATTGTAGGGACATTGGGAACCCTCTACATGTGTCCATTTGCTGCTTTGTATCACCTGTGCTGCAAGATTTATCACTAGTCCCTGCTTATTTCGGAAGCTGAGATGTGTCAAGAAGACTGCTCCTGGTGGACTGGGGCTGGGATGGCACAGGCCCATCACATCCTCTGCTGTGAGTCCAGTACCTGGGACTTTGCAGTTTGTAACTGCTCTGACCAATTTCTGAGCCGGCCCTCACATTGCTGTTAACTCCTCGGGGTCAAAACCCTGAAGTGCCCCTGGGACTAGCCCATTTCACTCTGACAAAAGGCTTTTCTCTCTCACTCTGTCTTGAGTGAAGGCCCAGTCAGTTTTCTATGCTCTGACAGAGATGGGCCATCCCCTCCCATAGAGGCTGCTCCCAGGAAAGGCTGATGTCTAGGAAAGGCCACTACTGGGCCTGCTGCCAGCCATTGAGCTGGGGATTGAGTTCCTACTCTCTCCTGAAGTCTAAAGGCCTGTCCTGTCCCACAGAGATGAAAGACAGCCAGAGGCAGCACATCCCTTTCTGCAGCTCTCACAGCCCATCAAAGCAGGTTGTGGTCAGACCCCAGCTGAGTGGCTCCCTTCAGCCATCTGTGCAGTGTCATCCAGAAACAGTTAAGCCAGAACTTCCCCAGGGAGAGCCTGCCTCAGCCACGGGGGTTACAGTGAGAGCCAGGGCCACACTCTGAGCCTCAGATTCCTCATCTGTACAAATGCGGATAACAACACTGACCTTTTGGTGATTTGAGGATTCAGTGAACTAACAGGTGGAAAGATCCCAGCCGTACTATGCTGGCACATGCCAAATACTTCATAAAAATGTTTTTCAGCTACTGCCCCCCACCTCATGAAACCAAGTATTTTCACAATTCCACACACCACTGGAAAAACCATTCCATTCCCTGTTTACTTGAAGTATACAGTTTCTCCTGAGAGGAAACTCCTGGAAGTCAACAACAGAGTCCCTAGCTGGGGTCACTCCTAATCCTGATGACAGTCTGGTCTGTGCTCCCCTCCCTCATGCCCCTATAGCATTGTGATGGATTGGGCAATACGGGAAGGCCAAACAAAAAGGTGCCTCTCTGTCCAACTGCTGATACTGCCCTCTTCTCTGGGTGTCTCCCCAACTGACTATGCCTCTGTCATTCTCTTCTGGCTTTCCAGGTGCCCCAGAGGCATGGGGGATGCTAAACCAGCTTCTCAGAGTATAATCCCTGTTTTCAGACAGTACTATGGCCCCTTTGCCTCCACCCCACTTCCCTACTCCTTGGTCCAGGCAGGTTCTGCAGCCCAGACTGGGCTATTGGAAGGCCCCACGTTCCCTCTAAACTTTTAGGACGAGGGCCAGCCTTGGGCCTTCTGATCAAGGCCCGAGTGGCAGTGGCCAGGCAGCAGGGCTGTTGGTAGGAACTCTTCCTAGGCTTTTCCAATTTGCGTTAGTTGAAGAAAAGAGTTCCTGGAGAAATCCCCTAATCTGCAGTCACTGTTATTCCAGGGAGCATGATAGAGAGAAGCCCCCTGCACGCTACCCACACAGCTTGCCCTCCCACCAGGGCACTTCATTACCCTGGAATCCTCCCCCCCAACTCCTCCCCCACTAGATGGAAGGAGGAATAGGGCCAGAGGAGAGGGCACAGAAGGTACTCAGGGTCTCCCTATGTGAGGCCTGTAAGCATCCTTCCTACTGAGGACCCCCAGGACTTGACCTGATCGTCCTACCTTTTGCTACCAACACCTCAGAGGGTGGGCATCCCACTTGCCATGCAGGAAGCCATTTGGGAAAATCTCTTGGAGGTGAGGCCCCTGCCTCTGGTCTGGCTCTCCTGGAGGCCTAGAGCTGAGGGATATTTGAGGTAAGAGCAGCCGTGAGGCAGGACACAGGCCTCCAGTGACATCTGCTCATTACTCCAAGGCTTTTCCTCTCGAGCCTGCCCTGCCCTGGTAGGAGGCAAAGGTAAGCAGAATCTGTTCCTCCCTTCCTGGCCCTGAGGTGTGAGGTGTTGACAAGTGTAGGCAGGTGGAGACAGGCCCACTCAGCTATCAGAAACCTGTATAAAAGCACCCTCTATTCATGCAGCACAAGAAGGTGGATAGTGTGGAAGAATCTAAAGATCTAGAAAAATGTGGCAGTGAAGGAATTTTTCCCACATGCTAGAACCCTAGACTTTGTTTCTGAAACTTCATTCTTTGGGAAAGCCTATGAAGCATCAGTTTAGGAAAATTTTAGGACTTCCTTGTTACATGGCCTTTCTAAACACATCTCCAAACGATTCTTTTAAGATTATGCAGTAGGACACGGTTGATGTATGCAATCATCCCAGCAGAACCTGACTCAACAAAACGGTGCAGATGAGGCAAGTACCTTTTGAGGCTGTACGTATATGTCCATTTTCAAAAACAAAAGAGCTTCAAGTGAAAGACTTTATTAAGAAATTGTAAGGACATCATCTTGGCTGAATTTGCATCGCTGCAACCCTCGGAGCCAAGATTCAAAGGCAGAAATGCCCGTGGTGACAGCACCACTGCTGCCTTTGACTAAATTACAGATACATCACACTTGGGGCTTGAGCCAGAATGGACCTGCATGGACAGCAAAGGGAACAACAAAGGCCTGTGAGGAGGGAAAGCCACATTCTAGTCCTGATTCTGCCTCCAATTTCCTCTGTGACTTTGCTGAGTCACCTAATCTCTGGGCTGCAGTTTTCTCACCTGTAGAAGAAGGGGTGGGGTTGATGATTCTAGAATTTCTCTCAGCTCTGTGATTCACCATATTCCAAGCACACAACCTCCTTAGATGTTCATTCATTCAACAAAGTTTGCATGAGCATCTACTATATGCCAAGCATCATGCTGGGATTCCTGCCCTGGATAGCTCACAGCCTACTGGGATTAGCAGAGAGGTGATTCAATTGGGATAAAGAAGGACACAGGGCACACCACTGGCCTAGGAGCACAGGTATCTATCTATATGCCTGCCCCCCTGCAACAGGCTTTGCAGGGTTTCCTCCAAAGGCTGGCAGATCACCACGACCACCCTCCCTCTCTACAACCTGTGAAACAAATGGATCTAAGCTTGCAGATATTTTCACCAAATCAAGAAGTCATGCAACGTGATAGAGCAGAGGAATGAGTCTGTTTGTACAGGCCATCAGTTTTCAGAAGTCCATGAAGACAAGAAGAACAAAAGAATCAACACAGATTATCACACTCAGAAATTTAAAATGATTAGAAAAAGTGCCAAAGATGCCATGGTGACCGTTGGCTGGTTTGGGACTTCCAGCACCCATTCCTTTAGTAACAGCACTCTAATATTTACATCATGTCTGGTGACAGAAGCTCTGTGCCCAGGCTCCCCTCCCTCCACCAAAGCGAGAGGTGGATACACGGCTTGAGCCTGCCAACCAGATGCTCCCTGCTCTTGGACTAGGGGTGGAGGTGTACTAGGTGGAGTGCGTGGTGGCAGCATCTTCCGTACAGGTCAATCCTGACGCCTAGAGTCCTCGGGGCTGCCTGGCTTCTGTCCTGAACTTGATGCTCCAGACTTCTCATCAGTGCTAGCAATTAGTTACCTGATGGTTATCAAAAATTTTCTTTCTTGCTTGGAGCTAGGGTGGGTTCCATGGCTGGTAGTTGGAGGACTTGACTAAAGTTTTTATGATTAATGCCACATGGTCCGATACTGTGCAGTTCAATCAGAATGTCCACGTGTTCACCTGGAGACCTTTGCACAGGAGGTGACTGGGTTCATGTTTTGGAAGATTAACCCGCCACCAGTTGGTAGCTGGATAAGAATGAGCAATGAGCAACACAGTCCTGACAGCTGAAAGCTGAGAAGAAAATTCATGTTTATTGAGCTCTCCTTAGTGGTCCCTGTGCCAGGAGCTTTGTTCATTTCATTCCTACAATCCCGGAAAGCAGGCAAAATCATCCCCATTTTATGGATGAGGAAACTGAGTGTAGCTGGTAAGTACATGCCAGAGGTGACTCGGCTGATGAACAGCAGAGCTGGGATTTGAAGTCAGGACTGTGAAAACTCAGAGCCTGGGCTTTTAATCAAACACTACGTTGCTTTACTATGGAAGAAAATTTCTGAGTTTTCAAAAATAATCTGAGCAGCCTAGTGCCACCTTGGATGTAAGGGGCTGGGGAGTGGGGAGAATCGGCCAGCAGGTTGCGGTCTGTCAGCAGCGGGGGGCACTGGGAGCAGGAGCTGGCGGGTCAGGGTGGCACAGGCGGTGGGGTGAGCATTTCCAGGTGGATGGTCAGAGCCCCCGAGAGAACAGTGTTTCAAGCGAGTGTGGGGAGAGAGGGATAGGCAGCCAAAACTGGGGCTTGGGCACCCCACAGCTGGACGCTGGGAGAAGTCCAGGAGCCAGGGAAGCGGGCGGGAGGCGCAGAGGGAGGGAGGGCACTTTGGGAAGCGAGGCTCCACCTGGCGCGCCCGGGGCGGCGAGCCAGCAGGCGCATGCGCACAGGAGCTCAGGCCCCCTACCTGCACACGCGGGCTTCGGCCTGGGGGCCATGATACGTAAAGGGCGGTTCAGTGGCGGGTTTCACTGGCCCCTGCAAACTCAGGACGCCAGCGTTCACGTTGCCCAGCACCCCCCGTGGGCCACTCCCAGCAAAACCAGCTGAGACCCGGAAAGGGGAGCTGAGCCCCGCTGTGGTCAGGGCCAGCCAGGTCTGAATCTCGCTGCTCTCCGGGGGTGGGAAGCCTGGGAGGTCTGGCTTCTGGGGGTCTGGGGGAGGCTCCCACTGATCCCGGCAGGCAGCCCTTCCTCTCCCGCCCCCTCAGTAAAGGAAGGCAAGGGAAAACGTGCTTTTATAAATAGCTCCAGCCCCAGCTGATTTGTAAATTCAGTGGGGGTTTTTTTGTGTGTCAATGACATCACCCTCCTCCCCATGGCAACCCTCGACGATATCAAAATTGCCAAGCAACGTTGGAGCAGGTCGCTGCCTGAGGATTTAATGGAGAAATCTCAAAGTGAGCCGGGGTGCGCGGTGGAGGAGGGGCGGCCGGAGCGGGGAAGGAGTCTGGAGCCCGCTGCCGGTGCCGCCTGCCGGGCAGCCCTGGGCCGGCGGGGGCTCCCCGGCCACACTCCCTTTGACAGCTCTGCTGTGGACAGCAGGTCGCGGAGGGCACTGCTCCCTGCCTGATGTGCCAGGAGCCGGCGGCAGCCATCCAGGAGGCTAAACTGGCCCACTGGCACTGAGTCACCTGCTGGCCTAGAGGTTTCTTTCTTCTCTTTTGCATCTGATTATTTTGGGAGCTGGAAACTTGGAGCTGCACCTGAGTCCCGCCCCTTCCAGCCGCCCCTCCCTACCTTGGGCTCCTAGGAAGATGGAACCTGCTGACAGCCTGCCGCCACTTCCTAAGGATATGGAAGACATTATGGGGGCCCAAAGTGCCATGGGAGAGACGCCAGCCAACAAAGTGCAATAGCAGATATGGTGATCAGGCTGCTGTGTCCTCTAGAGGTGTCGGGAGAAAAGGGGGGTTGGGTCCATGCCGACTGGAGTCCTCCAGGGCTGGCTTTGAACTCACCTCCCAGGAGATATTTCTGTAAATGAGTGGCTTCTAGGGTCAGAGTGGCATTTGGAGAGCGAGGCTCGATTGGCTTAGGCTGGCCTGGGCAGGTAGGTGGCTTTGTGCTGGGTGTGGCCCCACGTGTGTGAGAATGTGTGTCATCCCAGTGCTGAGGACAGCAGGGGGATCCAGAGAGCTGGGGATTCGGGATTTGGCGGCAGCTTGTCCTAACTGATGCTGGGCCAGCCCAGGTTCTGAGATGGGTGCTGTGGAAAAGGGACACCAAGCACCTGGCCTGGTCAGGGTGAGGAGCAGCTCCAGCTGAGACAAGCCCAGGCCCTCCCTGAGTCCAGAGCACAGACACGAGGCAGAATGCCGAGGTAGGGAGTGGTCCAGAGGGGCAGGCCAAGGATAGCAGCCAGCCCGCCAGCGCGCTGGACAGCACATCACGTCGGCTGCTCCCTCTTCCGACAGCCCTGGGCACTAAGGAGACGGCTTTCTACCAAGGAATTCTGACACTCACCCATGCAGTGCCAGTCAGCATCTCTGTGTGCTCTCTGCCAAGCTCACGGGTGCGTTTCCTGAGAGGAGCACTGGCCAGGACACAACTTCCCCATTCTCAGGACCCAGTCAGGGGCCACTACTCAGCCTGGCGCTCAGGCCAGAGCCCCTGGACCCCACAGGGCATGCTCCGGTGCATGTCAGGCAGAGAGGCGTGGGCCCCCCACCTCCCCCACACAGCTGGCAGCCTCACAGGCACACCGGTGAGTAAGCTGCCGAGGGAGGAGGATTGGTGCCCACAGAGGCAGGATGACACTAACCAGGAGCCTTTGGGAGAAGCGGCTGGGTGAGGAAAGCACTGAGGTTTTCTTTTTCTTTCCTTTTTTTTTCTGCCTTTTTGCCTGAAGGGAGTGGCGCTTCCTGGGCTAGAGACAAGCACCAGCCTGCAGTGGGGAGCTCAAGGCCCAGCTGCCTGGAGGAGCAGCCACGGTAAGGTCCCTGCTACGGACATAGGCTCTGGCTTCCCAGACAGGGGTGGGGGTGTGGAGGTGTCCAGGCCATGTGCCATCTAGGACAGGGGTGGCAGCTGTGGGTTCCTGTGGGCCCCATTCAACCTGCCACTTCCTTTCCAGATTGATTTTGAAACAGCCCAGTCCAAGCTGGCCTCTGGTTTCCTGGCTAGAGGGAGAAATGTTTATTTCTGCTGTTCCTGCCTGTACCTCCCCCTCCTGCTGGGCTGAGCCAGTGCCACCAGGACGCCCCTCCAGGATGTCCTCTTACCCTACCACCTCTGAGACACTCCCCTCTTGTATTCATACCACAGATATTTATGGAGCATCATTGGGACCCAGGCTCCAAGTCATGCCCCTATGCAGAGCTTAGCCTGGACAGATTCTGACTGAAATTCAGTGGAAGTCTGGGTCCAGGGGATGCCTGGCTGAGCACCATTCCTCCTCACAGGCCTTGGGCTCTTCACTTCTGCTACAGGGGTTAGCGACCTGGTTTGCTCCTGGGATGTCAGCCCAGTGAGCTTGGGGTATTAAAGCTCTGGGGCCCAACCAAGAAGCAAGGCTAATATAGCGTAGTTTGTTCTTTCCCTGGTGTCACACACCAAGGTCAGAGGTCCTGCTTGGGTTCTTTTCTAAGCTGGTTCTGGTGGGAACTGGATTCTAAGAGTTGAGGATAAGCTCTGGGCTTCCTGGCCCTTGGGCCCTACAGAAGCTCATCTAGCTGGGAATACGGCCTTTGGGCCAAGCAAGGGGTCCCCTCTGAAGATTAGGAGGGCAAACCTGGGAACCCTAAGTGCCTAGTCAGGAGTGGGTGGACACCAGGAGCAAGGCTTCTGGAAGCACTTGATTTGGGTGGAAAGCTGTGTGCCCCTGTGAGTAGCCACAAGGTGGGAGTGTGGGGGCTGCATGGACCTTCTAGTCCCCCAAGGACAGACTGATTCTTTGTGAGCTGAGCTCTCTAGGACATGCCAGGCATAGGAAAGGTGCAGGCAGGAGGAACACATGAG
Source organism: Miniopterus schreibersii (assembly GCF_964146895.1). Lineage (NCBI taxonomy): Eukaryota > Metazoa > Chordata > Mammalia > Chiroptera > Miniopteridae > Miniopterus > Miniopterus schreibersii. The sequence continues at coordinate 142,679,398 of NC_138101.1, forward strand.
ATCAGAGTCAGGATGAACCCCTACATGTCTCCCACTCAACTGATCCCCGCACCTGGCTCCAGGACAAGGAAATCCTGCCTCCCCACAAAAGGTGACTCTAAGCCTGGGAGTCCCCTGTGTGTGCAGAGCTAAGCAGCAGCTGGTGCCCAGCTGGGTTCAGAGTGGCAGAAGCTATTGAGTGCCAAACAGCAAGCTAGCAGGGTGGCAGCTGATGGAGCCACGAGGGAGCAGAGGGTAGAGGCCAGGGTATAGGGGCAGGAGAGGGAAAGCCTGTCTGGAGTTTTAAGATGGCTTAGGGAGGACTCTGGACATTGATTTTCTGATACCTGCCTACCTCTGTGGGACGGCTGGCAGGGAGTAGGCAGACTGAGAGACTGCATTCCTTACCCACGTGGCCCCAGAGACACCTCTAGCACACACTGTCCTGGGTGTAGAAGGCTGGAAGGATTATGGGAAGCTGTCCTGTGGCCTGAAGCAGAGCCCTCTACATCATGAGTGAGAAGGCCCAGGTCTCAGGAGCAGTTTCTAAGAGCTGGGCAGTAGGAAGGGTGCGGCAAGCCTCACCCACTGGCATTCTGCAGCCTGCCCCTGTGAGGGCTTTGAGAAGAGGTCATTTCTGTGAACCTGCCTTGGTTAAAGGAAGTGGGCTAGCTAACAGGCTGGAATAGAGCATGGAAATACGAAAACTTCAGAGGCAGAAAGAACTCAACCTCCTGGCCCCAGCCGGCCCTCCTGCCTGGGGTGAGTAAGCTGACTGGAAGCCTCCTCTTCTGAGCTCAGCCCTAGAGCCCATTAAGGGCTAAGGTGATATGTGTGGGGTGTGAGATAAAGGGGAATTTGTCTTTTCTTGGCAATATGTGTGCTCCAGGCAGCACCTGGAGATGGCAATTGGCATCTTGTCCTGGCTCACTTGCTTGCAGGCAGGGATCAGCGGTTCCCTCCTAAATATAAAACACTGGTGGCAGGAACAGGGGGTGGGGGGAGGTGCCAAGAAATGAATGGGACAGAGCCCTTGCCCCGAGGAACTTACAGTCCTTCAGTAGAGGAGGGAAAGGAAAGCTGAGCATGGGGCCAACACCACCAGAAACCAGCTGAGCTACAGAGCCATGATTAGCAGCATGGCAGTGTTGCCCTTTTGCTCACTCTGGGTCCCTGATTCATCACTGTAACTGTCAGCCATGACCATTCAGTCCAGATAATTTATAAATTTAGACCGATAGTGGGAGATGGTTCTTAACATAGAACTTTATAAAGATGAATAAAAAAAAAGATTAGCCGAGAATGAAAACACAAAGGAAGAAGCAGCTTCTACTGTTATGGGCAGAGGACAGATTCTCAGGGAGATATACAGGTACAGGAAAAGGCAGAATGGTGGGTGGTTAACAGCAGGTGAGTGTCAGGCCTGGGGCTGCCTCTTCCTGCCTGGGTGACCTCAGATAAGTTACCTCATCTCTCTAGGTCTCAATTTCCTTTTCTGTCCAATGGAGATAATTATAGTACCTATGAGACACACATGTTGAAAAGATTAAATGAGGCCATATGCAAACACCCTTAGCAGCATGGCTGGCACATAAGTGCCCAGCGAAAGATAATGTTGTCATTGTGATGATTATTAGTGTTAGAGGAACAAAGTGCCAGGAGGGAGAGACCTCACTGGGGTCTTCAGGGAAATCATAAAAGACTTCATGGAAGAGGTGGCTTTGGAAGAACCCTTCCCTGAAGAAAAGCTAAACTCTCAGAATGCCGATAGATCCATGCCCGATCATGCTGGGAAGAAAAGCTATACCTGATCCACTTTTTCCCAAATAGCAAATTGTTTATCCACTGAAGTTCTCTAAGGAATGATTTGAGCCTATTAAGAGTTTTCTGCTTTTTGGGGGGGGGGGGGGGTAATAGAGTTTGAGGTCTTGAGAACTTGCCGGGGACTGTATATGGTGAAGGAATCAAAAGTTGGACTCTGATCACACTCTTCTTTGGGCCTGGAATCTTGTCAAGGGTAGCCTCAATTCCTTGAAGAACTGTTCACTAATAAGCCCCATCTGAAACACACATTTGGAGGAGGTGCTTCATGCAGAAGGGCCAGACTGGAGACTCCAGCGATTTCCTTGACTATTGCGGCAGGTGACTTAGAAATGCCCAAGAATCATAAGGCTAAAACTCAGAGACGTTTTTCTTTGCCTACCAAACGGTTATGATTTTATGAATTTAGGAAAGGTAATCCCAGGTTCTGTTCACCTAGAAGAACAATGCTGGAGGGATTAGCATGCAAAAAATGGGTTCCCTCCTAACTACATGGGGCTACATCAGCCCCAGCAAAGGGACACCCACATTGGCCAGCATTTTCTATAAAACCTCATACGTCATATCAGTCAGTGTAAAGACCCAGGTCTTTACAGAGAGACGATGATGACTTTTTTTGTACATCTATAGATTCTCTGTGGCAAAACTGCCCCCTCAGAGTGCCGCATCGTCAGCAAATGCTGGCATCTTCCTGCTTGGCTCTGGTTTGCCCAAGCCTCAAAGCACTCAGGCCCCTGGGCCTCCAGCTAAGAGGATGGAGCAGGGCTGTGTTCATTCTGGCTGCCCAGGACCTGGAGTGGGGGGCCTCTGGGTGCTCAGAAAAGCAAGTCCAGAAAGCTCAGGTCAGCTGATGCATTGCTCTGGCCTCTGATCCCAGTGCAGCAGCTCACCCCCAGGCAAATAGCAATGAACCAGTCACCTTGCTCAAGGCCCCCTGCCGCCTGTCTGTCTGCCCTTGCTCCTGAAGGCTGCAGCGGCACCAGGGTTAAAACTGGAAGGACTGGTTCTCTGGTTCAGCTTCCTGGCCTGGAGCCTCCAGCCTCCATTTTCTTTCTTTCAGCTTCAGATGAGGCTTCAGGTGGAATTATGCAAAAAGGCACAGGGTGGAGGGAGCCAAGGGACCCGTCATGCCACAGCCTCCCTGGACGTCCAGAGCACAGTCCTGGGTCAGCGGGGAGAAGCGCATAGGTAGAAAGGTCTGCCCCAGAAAGGAGCTGGCTGCCTTGGATTTCAAGCCAAAGGAAGTCCCTAAGAATGTCTAATGCAGCCCACATGTTAGAGAGAGAAGAGGAGTCCCAGAGAAGGAAAATGGGTCCTGGGACCACACAGCTAACTGCCACAGAGCCAGTTTCAGGTCTGGGGGTCCCCATCCCCCATTCCAGTACTCTTACCTCCCAGACTGCCTTTCCATCAGCAGCAGCATCAAAGGCACCCCGAGCAGGGGAAAATGCTAGCTGCCTGGTAAAACTCGATGGCTTCAGAGAGGTGGCCTGGCCTGACAAAGTGGGAATCTGGACAGGTCCCAGCACTCCTCTGTGCCTCCTGCCCTAACAGGGTCCTGGTCCTGCCCCCTGCCCCCCATCTTGCTCCATATGGAGCCCCAGCTCATCTCCTGCCCCTTCAGCAGAGCTCCCCAAGAGGAGACTCTGCCCATCCTACCCAGGCCATTCTCTGAGTGTAAATGGATTGACTCAAGTTCTACTTGTCCCAGGAAGCATATTTTTCCCCCATTAATTTTTAGAGTGGAAGGGGGGGGGCAGGAAGGGAGGGAAGAGGGCAGAGAAAGGGGGAAGAGAGAGAGAAACATCGATGTGAGAGAGACACATCGATTGGTTGCCTCCCACACACTCTCCAACCGGGGCTGGGGATCGAACCTGCAACCCAGATATGTGCCCTTGACCAGGAATCAAACCTGCAACCCTTCGGTACACAGACCAATGCTCTAACCACTGAGCAACACTGGCCAGGGCCCAGGAAGCACTTTACATTTTAACCAGAAGGCTATCAATGTCTTAAGCCAAAGAAGGAAGTAATGATGAGAATATCTAGGAAAGAAAGGGAAATTTTTGGGCTTAGGTTAAGGGAGGCATACAGGAAACCTTTTATCTCAGGTGGATTTTTCAACAGTTACACTCTGACCCCAGGCAGGAATATAAATGTCCAATGGCCACCATCAGAGATCAGATCTCAGAAGCAGGAGGCCTATGTCACCTGTCACCCTGTCACGAGGCCCAAGCTGTACAAGAAGAATTCTGTATTACACTACAGTGGGTCTTGCTGGAGACGGTGTGTCTGGGATCGGGAAAGGTGGAGAAAGGTGGAGGTCTCAGACCCTGAGGCGGGATAGAGCCAAGCTCAGGGGCAAGAATTCAAGGCCAGGGGTGAGCAAGGGTGCAAGGCTCCTGTGGAGTAGGGGAGATCAGGATAGGAGGAAGAGCTGCCTCCGGAGAGTCCATCATGCCAGGCACTAGTGAGGGCATGGCAGTGCACACCAGGCCCTTGCCATGTCAGCATTCACATGAAGGTCCTGAAGGCTGCCACCCTGGGGCAGTCAAGGTATGGGCCAGAGACTAAGGAAGAAATGACCCTGAGAAGGGAAAGTAGCAGCTGCCCGGGCCCCTGCAGGACCCTCTAAGCATAGCACAGCACAGGGCAGACACAGAGGCAGAGTTCAGCGAACTCTACAGCCAGGTGGTCAGTGTTCCCAGGAGACCACATAGCCCAGAGCCTGTGAACTTTGTGCATTTAAAGCTAAGGTGCTCCAGCAGAGGGTTGTGGATGGGGCTTGGACAGACAACATTGTGCTTCCTCAGACTCTTTCCTTTCTCTGGTGTGAGCCCTCACCTGGCCACAAGCCTTCTACTCCCCCCACTCACCTGTCCCTCCTTAAAGTCAGGCCCTGGGTACCACGGCTTGGGTATCAGTCTCAGCCCAGACCTAGTCTCAGACTGAGGTGGCACCAGAGGCTCAGAAGAGAGAGGAAAGGACAGTGAAGGGTTTCCATTCAAGGAGGCTTCCAGCTGTTAGTTCTGCCAGCAAAAGTGCCAAGCAGAGAGCTAAAGTGCCAGCAACAGACATTTGGATGGAACTTTGGAGCCCATTAAGAGCAGGGCCTGCAAAGTGATCACAGTGAGAAGATATTAAATGAATTCATCATGTCTCTAAAATGAGTGTTCTCAGCATAGAGGTGAATCTTTCTTTTCCCAGCCCTCCCCAGGGTGGCTTATAGCCCCTTGTACCTGGGAAGGGTACCACAGCCTACATGGCTCCTGCTTCAGCCCCTTGAGGTGGGTGGACAGTGGCCCCTGCATCTGAGTGGCTCGTCCAGGTCGCCAGGCCCCTTTGGGACAGTCAAGCAAGTTTGGCCCCCAGTGTCAGTTTGCACTTGGGAGGACTGGCCTTGTATATTCCCCTTGGCATAGGGAGCCTAGTATAGATGCAGAACTTGAGAAAAAGGTGGAGAGAGACTAGAGGCTCTGGGTGTGGGAGTTCTCCTCTGCTGAGATTCAGGGCAGCAGAAGGATGTGTCTGTCCAGCAGCCAGGCAGGAGAGCCCATGGACTTTCTCCAAATACCTAGCTGGGCCCAGACAGTGCTGCCCCTGGGCTGGGTTCTCTCTGTAGAATCTGGAGAGGATAGACCTGTAGGGTTGATTTCTTAGCAAGTTCTCCTGGAAGAACCTTGGCATTCAGCCCCTGCAGCTCACCAAATGGGGTTCAGTGGCTTCCTATGACACCTACATGCATGTGTGGCACAGCAGAAGAGAGTTTCCTCCTTGGTCCCTTTACCAACTGTGAGTACCAAGGGTCAAGAACCTTTCACCCTGTTTGGGGGTGCTGATCCTCAGGGCTCCTGGACTCCATTGTTCTAGATCTTATCATTTTACCACCTTCTGAAGGGAGGGTGGCACTCCCTCCACCATTATACACATCAAGAAACTGAGGCTGAGCCATGCTGGAAATCTAGAGAGGCAGAGGGCTCCAATCCTTCAAGAACCCATGCTCTCTGCCGCTAGTCTCTCTCTCTCTTCCGCTAAAGGACCCCAAGGGCTTGTCAGTGTCAACTCCCTCAACTCATGCTCCCAGATACTCAGAAGTGGGCACTTACCTCTCAGCCCCATCAGCAGAGAGAGATGTGGTACCATCAGGGTGAGGGACACTGGCCCAGGCTACCCCAAGAACAGGAAGGGACAGGTGTTGGACAGCCTGGAAGAGAGGGAGAAGGGATCTACTCCAAGACTTCCTCTCTCCTAAGACTGGGGGCTGCCTCTCTTCCAGGCTCCAGGGGTTTCCCCAGCCAAGAACCAACAGGTGTGCCAGGCCCCACTTTCCCAGCAGTGCCTGCACATGGGCCTCATGGTGCTGGGCCCATGCCGAGTCTGTGAAGGGCAGATGACTTGATGCAAGGACTTCAGGCAGGGTGCCAGCTCATGACTGGGGGGGGGGGGGGATCTAGCACCTGGTTCCTAGCAGAGGACTCAGTGACGGGGTAGGAGAAACTGAGGCCCCCTCTGACCCTCACAGCCAGTGCTGTTCCTCATGCCCTTATCAGAAATTGGGGAGGGATATCCCCCACCTCTCGGTGTCATATGATTTACCCATCCAGGGTGGCAGAATTGGCACAAGATGGCAAAAGACCAGTGCCTTCCCCAGCAACTGTTCCCAGGAACTTGACCCCATTTGGCCAAGTCATATCAGACAGTCCTTGGAACCAGAGACCTCTGAGCAGTACAGATTTAAGAGAACAGTCTGGGGAGATAGACTTGGGTTGAAATTCTGGCTCCACCACTCAGTAACTAACTATAAGACCTTGAGCTGGTTCCTTAACCTCTCCTAGCCTCAGTTTCCTCATCTGTAAAATAAGAACAATAATAATATTCTTCTGTGCCAAGGTTGTGGTGAAGGCTTAAGTAAGATAATTTGTGTAAATAGCTTAGCATGGAGCTTGGCCCAATAGAAGCTATTATTACTATTATCAGAGGAGGGCAGAGTCATCCAGAGGAAGGAGCCCTAGGAGTGAGTGAGCTTGTCAGCAGTGTTCCTGATCCCCAGACAGCTTTTCAAGTCATGCAGCAGAAAGGTGCAGGGAAAGGATAATGTGTTTGTGTTTCTAAACCACAAGTCGATCCATATCTTTCCCCTCTGGTTCTAACCCAGGCTCCCAGCCCTAGCTGTAGGTTCTTGGATGTTACAGCAGGTCCCAACAGCCACAGGCTGAGAGAGAGCCAGGAAGTGCCTGCCCCGCCCAGGGTGCCTTCCCAGACAGTTCTGGTTGGCCAATGCCCCAGTGCTGGTGGGGCTCCAAGAGCCATTGCCCATGGTGAAATGTCAGTTCTCAGTGTCCCTGCTCAATTTGAAGAATGGCAGCACATGGACCACTACCTCAACCTGAACACCTCTGCCAGCATCCCAGGCTCCTCAAAGGAGGGTATGCCTGATCCCTGTCCCTGTGCCTGGCACAGCTGTGGGAACAGGGCCAGAGGGAGGCACATGGATGCTGGGGGAGACGCTTCCCCCAGACTGTTCCTGCTACTTCCTGCACTGTTGTTCTGCATTCTCCTCCTGGACACAACTGAGTTGGGCGTGAATCAGAGTAGGACAGAGAAGAGGGGGAGAGTCGCACACAGGAATTAATCACTCAGGTCCTATTCTGCACATCCTAGCCATCCTTATTGGCAGAGGTCATCCATTCCAGTGCAGCTGACCCACATGTAGATGCAACCAGAAGTGCAGAAACTTGGGGTTGTGACGGGCCCGAGAGGTCCCCTGGTATAGCCCAGTATCTAGTATGAGAACCTTTTCTCTAGCATATCTGGCTGATAGTTATCTGGGGTCTAAAGTGATGGGGGATTCATTACCTCCATGGTCAGTCTTATTTGGGAGTCTCTGCCTCCCTCCAAGCCCCACTGACGGTCCCAAAGGTGGGAGGACCTCAGGGTTACCTAGACTCACTTCCTACAGGGTGAGGATGGACTTGGCTAGTAGCCTTTCTGGGATACCCAGGCCTGGATTCAACCCGAATTAAATACCAGTTCATTTCTGATAATATTCTAATGTTCACACTTTATCATAGTTCAACAGTTCAAAGGTACTGCTTGGAGCTGTTGTTTTGATATATAAGGTATTTGTATGAAAAGAAAAGAATTCATGTGTGCATCTGTGAGTCAGTAAAATATAATTTAGGGTGTTGATTTTAGGTTCAACGATGTTATACATTTCATCCTAGCTTTGGTTCATGGTTCATTTCAAATCCTCATCAACCAATTGCCCCTGCAAACTGCCCTTCCCACAGCCAGTATTTCTATGTCCCTGGGTAACTAATCTGTGGGGAAAGCCATATTTGCATCACATGGCCCCTTTGTCCTTAGCTCAGCAGGCAGCTTCCTTGGGGCCACGGGAGGTGAGAGGTTGGCTAACAGTGCTGCCTGAGGAAAGAGAAAGAATCCCGTTGGGAAAGATACAGAGAGGAGCAGAGACCTGCCTGCAACTGCCCCAGCTTCCACACCACTCTCCCAGCTCACAGGACCAGCATCTCCAGCCAGCACCACCAGGCTTTCCCCACAGAGGCTGAGGGCATTGGGGCTTGTGGTGCAGCCAGACAGGGTGCAGGCCGCCCATTTGACGCTGGTGAATTCCCACCCACCACCTTAGCTATGTTTGGCAGGAGTCTAGAGTAAACTGTGCAAAAGCAAAAGAGCCCAGGTGCAAATGCTTTATCCATAAATTGCATTGATATATCTAAAGAATCAGTGAACAAAAATGATACATGACAGTAGTGACCTCAATAACTAAAGTTTGAGGTGCCCAACAATGACAAAAGTCTCTGCAGTCCTAGATCCCTGTGCTGCGACACTAGCAGTCACCCAGCCACTGCTTGGGGGCAGCCATTTGGGGTGCAGATGTACTGAATTTCCAAGCCAGAATCCTTTCAACACTCAATTGGACACAGCCCTGTGTGGGGGCCCTTGTTTGGGGAAGAGAGAGACAGGTGGCCCCCGCCCTTCCCCCACAACATTAATACACAGGAGAAACTACCCTCCAATCCAGAAGAAGCAGGGCAAAGGGCAGTCAGGAGTGAGCCACTGGAACAGCCATCCTGCTCCTAGACCAGGGCACTCACCACCATGAGATGCTAGCTGTGGAACCGGGCCTATCCTGTTTGGGGGTGCAGGGCTCCTGAAAGCTTTCTTTTCCCCAGAGGTCGCTTACCTGAAGCCAGAGGGTTCCCAGAACTGAGCAAGGTCTGACAAGGAAATTGGAATCTCTTTAATTCCAGTTTTCCTTCCCAAGACAGTCTTAAGGCCTTGCCTAGATGGACAGACAGGCCAAGGTGGCAGGTGGCAGGACTCCAGCTGGGGCTGGCTCCCCAGGTGTGTGGGTGGGCTCGGGCCGCAGCACCTCTAGGATCCCGGAAGAGGTAGCCCCGAGAATCTGCAATGCAAATTAATGAGTTAATTACACAGAGGAGCTCAGCGAATAATCCTGGTCAGGCCTCTGTGCCGTGGCCCAGAGACCACCGGGGACCGTGGGGCCGCTGGCAGGTCACGGCGGGCGTGGCTAGGATCAAGGTCCTGAGGCCAAGGGCCAGAGGAAGCTGGAACCCACGCGCTAGAGGGAAAGGGTTGAGCAGAGAGGCGCCCCTGGAGCAGAGAGGCTCCTGGCCACGGCCACGGGCCCCTGCTCCCCTTGGCGACTTTCCCAGGGCTCTGTGTTCGCCCGCCTCCGAGTCCTACCTGGAGCCACACCCTGAAATCAAACTCGCGGCCAGGTGAAGCCGGCGCTGTACCGACTTGTAAGCGCGGCCTCCCCTCGCTCCCGGCGCCCAGGTCCCTCCCGCGGAGGGCGGGCCCTGCTCCCGCGGCCTCTCCGAGCGCTCCCGGGGCTTCCTGCTCGCAGGTGGGTGCCCCCCACCCCTGGAAGCTGGCTGACCTCCCCGGGCTGGGACGGGACGAGGGGGCAGGCCTCCCTGTACGCGGCCCCCTTTCCCGGGTTCTCGTTCCCCACGTTCGGGCCCCGCGGCGCCTGGTGGAGGCGCCTGAGCGCAGGGAGGTGAGGCCGGGCGCTGCGAGCGGGTCCTCCCTCCACGAGCGCGCCTGGCGCGCCCTGGCCGTCTGAGCGATTCCCGCCCCGCTCCGGTCTGCGGCGGGGCCCTGTGGCTGCTGTGAGTGGGAGCTTAGCTGCCGGGAGAAGGGCCAGAAGCGTTGCGCCCACCGCTCCCTCCTCCCCCTGAGCCCTGTGGAGATACCTCAGCCTCCCCTTGCGCTTGAGAAAGTGGCTTAGTGGGGAGGCTGATACGGAGAGGCTCGAATGCTCTGTATTCCAGCCATTCGCAAAATCCGCGGGGACACATATCACGTTTGTCACCATGACTTTCTGATCTGTTTCCACCCAGGCCTTGGAGGACTAGCAGGGAAGGTCCATAGTCTTCCCTCCCCTGGTGCCTGAGAGCTCTGCCCACTGACGGGTAAGGAGGCGAGACAGGCAGCCCGCCAGAGGTGAGTGAGGGACCTCCAGCCCTGCTAGGGTGTCCCGGAGCCCTTTGGAGACCATGATGGGAGATAGGTTGGAAGGGACAGTGGGCAGGTAGCTGGCCTGTTCTTGGGACTTTTAGGCAGCAGCAGTGGTCCTTTTTTTTTTTTTTTTTTTTTTAATTGATTGGAGAGAGAAAGGAAGGGAAGGGAGAGGGAGAAAGAGAGAGAGAGAGGGAAGGAGATGTGAGAGGTTGCCTGACACAGGATGGAGCCTGCAACCTAGGCATGTGCCCTGACCGGAAATCAAACCAGTGATCCTTCAGTGCTCGGGAGGACGCCCAATGAACTGAGCCAGGGCAGCAGTGGTCCCTTTTAGGTGCCATTTTTCAGTCCTTAGTGGATGTGCATTGTTACTTCCACCGCCTCAGTCCACAGCAGGCTGCTGGGCTTCAAATGCCCTGCCCTGCCCCCTGGCCCAGCCTCTGCTTGTCATCAGGTCTGATGCCTGTCTGATGCCTGTCTGGGGCAAGGCAGTGTCACCAAACCTGTGCACTGAACTCTTGCTTGGGAAAGAGGCTCTGGAACAGGAAGGGCAACAGCAGGCCCAGCCCCTGTGCTGAGCAGGCCAGGAGGCAGCCTCAGGCAGAGGTGCTACTCTGCATATCCCAGTCTGACAACATATTCCCAGCATCTCTAACCTGCTAAAATCCCTCCGGATTTTCTCGCACCCAGTGCGCAGCATCCAACCTGGGATATGGATGCTGCTAGGAACACTAAGGACTAAGACATAAAGAATCCCCAGGGTACAGACTGTGCTTTCTGTATCTTGCCCCATTCTGGTGTTCTTTTAGGCTCTTCTGAATTGTTTCTCTAGGTAGGGGATTTGAGGAGGCTTGGGTGTATCTGTGCTCAGGTCTTTTGTGGCTGGTACGGCATATATTGCAATTCTCTGAATTTTCCTCATGCCATGTATATGTCGTGGCTGAGAACACATTTGGAACCAGAAAAGGCTAGGTTCAAATCCTGACTTTGCCTTTGATTCTTTAGGTGAGTTGCTTTACTTCTCTCTAAACTTTAGTGTCCTGGGCTATAAAATGGGGAGGATCGTGCCTTCCTTATAGGATAGTTGTGAGGACTCACAGTGAGAAATGGGAACAGCCCAGCAAGGGACCACATCTCTCACCTCCACTTGATACTATTGGAAGAGCTGAAGCTACTAGGCTCTCCTCTCTTGGAGAACTTTGAGAATGGTCTGGCTCTGTGGCAGGAGATGATGAAGGTTGTTAGAGAAAAGCAATGGAAAGACAGTAAAGGCAGAGGGTCTATGGGGGGCAGGTAGTGAGGTGGCCCAGGGAAGGGGACATTTCTGGAAGGGAATCTGAATTTAGAGGCAGAAACAGCAACATGCTCTGTGCATGTCATACATGGTCACATGTTCATGGGTGACCCTGGTCACAGGTGTTGCCTCTGGTACAGGGAGCCTCTGGCTTGAATCTTTCAGTCCTATCTCTAAGTAGCTGTGTGATCTGAGACAGGTCATTTAACTTCTCTGGACATGTTAGAGGAGCTTGGAGCTTGAAGTTGGAGAGACCTGAGTTTGAATCCCAACTCCACACTTACCAACTCAAACAATTACTTCTCTCTAAGCCTCGGTTTCTTCACTTTGTAAAACAGAGATCGTAATATCTACCTCGTCGACTTGTGACCATTAAATGCACTAATAAAAGCGACCACCCAGCACAGTGCCTGGCATGTGCTGGGCGCTTTATGCATGTATATGTATATATTCCCTTTCTCATCTCCCTCCTCTTCCCAGCCTCCTCTCATCTTTAAAATGCACCCAGTAAAGTCTCCGTTTGGGCGCTTGCGGGAGGCAACCAACCAGTGTGTCTCTCTCACATAGCTATTTCTCTCTCTCATTTCCACTCTCTCTGAAAAGCAATGGAAAAAATATCCTTGGGTGAGGAAATAAATAAATAAACAAACAAACAAACAAACAAACAAACAATAAATAAATAAATAAATAAAATGCACCCAGTAAAGCAAGTTTGGACCAAGTCACAGGATATTGTGAACATAGGGTGAAGAGGAAAACAAAATAGACATTGACTGTTAAGGGCTGTAAAAAAATAATCTTTCTGTGTGTGTGATTGAGGACCTAATCTTGTGAGTGGGGGACTCTAGAGGTTCTTTCTGGCATTGCGTTGAGAACTCTGTGATGCTGTGATAAGGACTCCGGCCTCCGCAGGCAGAAGCTGTTGAAAATCTGGGCTGGTGAGGAGGTGCCTGGCCTGCAGCCCTCCCAGGAAGGCTATTCTTCTCTCCTTCCTTGGAGATAACCCTGTGCCCAGGAAAGCACAGTTCTGTGGACCCAGGAGGGGGTTAGGATTCTAAGTACAGTGAGCAGAGGCCGGAGGGCTGGGCTGGCTTGAGCTGCTGCTGGACCACATCACTGGCACTGCTGTGTGTGTAGGCTGGAGCTCGGCCTGAAAGCCTGAGTCAATATTGACCTTCTCTGGCTGGCCAGCCTGGCCCTTTGGCCTTTAATTCAACTGGAGTGTTGACACAAGTGATTGAATGAGCTTTATTATCATATTCTTTTCAGCAGCAGCCCCATTCTCTCTCCTCTGGGGATTCACCGAGACCTGCAGTGTGGGAATGATGACAGGGGCGGGGAGCCCAGACATGTGGGCTTGTTATGTGCACAGTGCCCTCTGCCCTGCACACACAGCTTCTCTCTAGGCCTTTCTAGGAGGACAACAGAACCTTAGTACTAGGTATCCTGGGGACACTCCACACTACAGCACAATGGCCCTGGGCAGATCTTACAGAGACCTCAGGCAATGGCGGTGAGGGCCAAGGCTTGGGTCTAGGACCCACCCACCCTGCAGGTGACAACTGAGCAGAAAAACAAAATTCTCTTAAGGCCCTTCCCCTAGTATATTTTGGGGGGCCAGGAAAGTGCGCTGGGGTGCATCTCCCAACTCTCATGTCATATAAAGAGGAGCAGATGGTTTTCCTGCACACCTGGTGGACGCTGAGGGAGGACAGAGCTCAGCTCCACACAAAAGATGAGTAGCAAGGGGACAGAGAGACAGAGGGCAGGGGCCTCAGGAAGGGGGAGGTGCTCCCATCACCAAACTTATTTGAGCAGTGTGTGAACAGGGGACAGGCTTCTGTTGGGAATGCCACTGCAGTTTGGGCAGGGACAGAGGGGAGGCCAGACCCATGAGCGATCCCACAGGGTATTCATTGCCATCTCTTCTGGCAGGTGGTGAGCTCAGGAGGGTGTCTAGCAACATCTAGTTGGAAAAGCAAGCTAAACTGCATGAGAGCAAGGATTTTGTTTTGTTTACTATGATGCCCGGAGCCCAGAGCAGAGTAGATGCACAATAAATACTTTTGAATAAATGAGTGAATAATATAATTTTATATTTAAACAAACTTCAGAAAGTAACGTTTGAGAAAAATCTTCTGGCTGATGAGAATACTCTGAAGGGGGGCAGGCTATTCTTGACTAGGGGCCGAGAGGCACCCAACTTGTCAGGAAGGGTGTGTGGGATGCCAGTTCCCAAAGAGGTATGAAGAAGTTGGCAGCCCGACTGCTGATGTCAGGGTGGGAGGGCCCAACTCTGGAGGTGACAGGGTCCTCTGTGGTCACTGTGTGACTGGATGGTGGCAGAAGTAGGAGTGCCTGTGTAATGGCTGTCGAACTCAGGGTCATACCTCTGCCTCAGTACCATGATTCTAGAATAGTTCCTTCCCCAAAGCAGCACCTTGGGTGGGCGGTGGGAGGAGACAGCCCACCGCAACCAGGTTCACATCAGGACCTGGGTCAGACAGATATGGCTGTGCCCCTTCTTTTCTGCTTGACTTGGGCAAATCATTAATCTCTCTGAACATCGGTTTCCTCATCTGCATGATGGAACTATAACAGTCTTATCTCACAGGCTTGTGGTGAGGAGATTTTGTATGTGAAATGCTCAGCCCACAACCTGGTGCTCGCACTAGGCATTCCCTGAGTGATGGTTACTAAAAACACCCAAAATGGACCCTCGAGCTAGAACAGATGCTGTGTCTCTTCTCACTGTACTTGGAAAAGCTGACAGAGGTGAAGGAGGAGTCCATTTCCTGGTCACCACCTGAAATGCTGAGGCCTAGAAAGGAAAGTGGGCCAAGGCCACAAGCCGGAGCTTAGGAACCCCATTCCCGGGGCCACACTGAGCCAGAGCTCAGCTCTGGTTAGCAGACCCTGAGCCTCCTGAAGAGGAAGCTGGGTGTGTCCCCCGCTCTTGCTTACTGGCACTCGGAGCAGGGCCCAGGGTGCAGCTGCCTCCTCTCTTCCAGTCACCGGGTGCTTCATTCCTAACAGACAGTTAACCAACTTCCCAGAACTTAACCAACCAAGCCCCACCCCCTTCAGAGTAGCTGCAAACTCCTTTAGACTTACTCTCTGGAAGCCACCTTCCCAGCCTGCTGTGCATTCCTGTGAATCCCTTCCTTGGACTAAGAGTCCTTTCCTTGAAAGGGATTTGATGTGTGGGAAAAGCCAAAACCCACTCAAAGCCGGGCCTGGAGGGTGAGGTGGGCGACCGAGTCAGACAGTGCCACTTCTGATGAAAGCAGAGGCGACAGGTTAGGAGAACAGTTGATGTTGGCTCAAGATGGGCCCCAAAGGTGATTTCCAAAGGGGACGCCTGGAAGTACTAGAGCATGTTTAAAAAATAGTTAGTCTCTCCCAAGGGTCTGCCTCAAAGGGCAGCACTCATTTGAACTCTGGTCTGAGGTTTAAATGCAGACATTTCTCTATAGCCCTGTCTTGGGTTTGTAGCGTCCAACAGCTTGGTGGCCCTGGCAAATGGATGTCTCCTCCCACAGGAGAAGCAATTTGAAAGGGTGACCCACATACTGTAGCTGCTCTGCTTACTCCTGTTATGGACTCCAGACTAGCCACACCACAGTGTCCTGCTCTGAGGGCCACCACCCAAACCCCATGTGGCCATGGAACAGTAGCATCATCCACAAAGCTCGGCCTACCACTCCTCCAGCCAGGCCCATGGGTTGCCCAACTTCAGGCTGAGTGAGACCCTGTGGAGGGGACCTCACATTGCTGGAGAGAATACACTCCTGCTGCTTTTGTGGCTTTTTTCATATATGCCAGGCCTGGATAGCACAGCCACCCACATGAGCTTTTTGGAGTAGGTTACCCATCCCCATCTTTGCAAGGCAAAAAGAAACCTGGTTTCAAACAAAGTGAGGGTCAGCCTGCAAGTCAGGGCAGCCCCAGCTCCCTTGGCTTCTGACTCACACATCAGCCCAGGAAAGAACCTAACAATCTTGGAAGAGGAAGCTGGCCCTGGCCCACCCCCTTCTGCATACTTGCATAAATTTTCTCAGGCTGCTCAGCCCCATTTTCATTCATAGAGACTGGGAAGGAGATTAACAGCAGCCCAGGGCCCTCAGAATGGGCATGGTGGATGGAGCAGGGACTTTGGAACTACATCTAGGGTCCAACTCCAACCCAGTCACTTCCTAGTTCTGTGACCTTGAGCAAGTTATTTAACCTCTCTGAGCCTCATCTGGATTTGTGAATAATAATAATTCCTACCTCCTAGAGCTGTTGTGAGGATTAAACGAGTTGAACCTTGGAAAGGGCCTAGCACATAGTAGGTGCTCAAGAACAGTAACTTCCCTTTCTGTCTTGAGTCTCCTCTAACATGACAGTCCCACCCTTCAGTGACCCCAACCTGTGGTCCCTTAAACTCTCCCACCAGCTCTGCCCTTGGGTTTATTGGGTGTGGCAGGACTTCCTCCAGAAAATCTCTGCCAGAAACTGACTGGCTCCTCACCTGCCAGGCTCTGGCTGGAGGAAGCAGCCTCTGCAGGAGCTGTGGCCAGGGAGCTTCCTTCTCACACTGGTTTGGACTGGGCTCTTCCTTCCCAGCACTGGCACTCCCCTCTGGTCCAGTCATGGGCCAGCCAGAAAGTACTATCTGTAGACATTCAGGAGAGGAATGTTCAAAGCATTTCTCAGTCACAACAATGCATCCCAGCCTGGGAAAGAATCCTTAGCACCTCCCTGCCCTGTGTTGGGGAGAGGTGTCAGACAGACAGGAGGTCACCCTGAGTCTGAGCTGGCCCCCTGCCTCTGTCTATTTCTACTGCAGAGTCTCAGGCCCACATCACTTCCTTCAGGCTCAGCAGAAGGAAAGGTAGGGACTGGCTGTCTAAAGAACGTCATCTTCCTCCCTCTTCCCTCCTCCCTCCTCCTTTCCCCTTTCTTCTTCCTCCTTCCTCCTTCCTCCTCAGGGGTATCTTCTTTGAGGAAAGCTTCTCCACTAGATAGATTGAGTGTGGATGTAAAGAGGTGAGATACTGGGGGTAGCAACTTTAAGGGCTGGCACAGCCTGATTTGCTTTAACACTATGCCCTCAGGGCTGATGCAGCAACTGCCGCCCCAGCCCAGGGGCGTTGGGCTTGGGTCTGAGGTAGGAGCCTGGGGTGAAAGATGGAGAACTAGAAAGGGCAACTTGAGGGGCCCTGTCTGGGCAGGTGTGCCTGAGGGCACGGGTTCTGTTGCTGGAAGGATGCAGGATGTTTTTGTCTCAGGTGTTTCATACCCAATGGCTTGGCAATATTAGATATTTGAATGGGTGAATGTCTCTTAGGAGCTCAGTCGTCATGGATCACCCTTTTCTTTCTTTAAAAATATTTTGGCCCGGCTGGGCGTGGCTCAGTGGGTGAGCATCGACCTAGGATCCAGGCGATCGGAGTTCGATTCCTGGTCAGGGCACATGCCCAGTTGTGGGCTTGATCAATGACTCTCTCATCATTGATGTTTCTATCTCTCTCTCTCCCCTCCTTTCCTCTCTCTGAAATCAGTAAAGATATGTTAAAATATATATATATAGTTTTCTTTAGAAAAGCAGTCCATTTTCTTTAAGGAAATTTAGAAGAATAGAAAGATGAGATAGGAGGGATCACCTGTAGCTCACCAATCAAACACAACAATGAATATTTTGCTGTATTTCCTTCAGCTGCTCATTGCATTCATACTACATTTATACATGAATATAGGTGAAATCTTTATTTTTATTTATTTATTTTTATTTTTATTTATTGATTTTAGAGGGAGAGAGGAAGGGAAGGAGAGAGAAACATTGATTGGTTGTGCCACTTATTGATGCATTTATTGGTTGATTCTTGTATTTGCCCTGAGCGGGGATCAAACCCAAAACCTTGACATACCAGGACCACACTCTAACCAACTGAACTACCCAGGCAGGACCTAGGTGAGATCTTTAGAAAGAAGCCCAACTCCTAACCTGTGACATCAGAATTCTGCTGTGTTGTGGAAGAAAAAGAGGTTCTGTGGAAAGTAACCTCACAGGATGATCTGATTAAAATTTCTAACTGGGCAGGTCATAGTGGGTAGTCACACCCCAGGCCTGTAACTTCTTTAGTAAAAGGCTTGTCTTTGCCTTAAGCAAGCCATATCCATTGTTTCTGTGCATCTTGGTTAGCACACCTTTGAAACGCCCCCTTTCAGACCTTCCTTCTAAAGCCTGAGAGCACATAATCTTAACTACCCTGTAATCCAATCCCACCTGCATGTAATAGTCCTAATGTTCCCTCTTTAATTTCAGTGCATAAAAGAAACTGCAAAACTGTTATTCTTGGGAGCATGTGAGATCTTGCTCTCCAGCATATGTTGTCAGTTTGGCTCAAATAAACTCATAAACGTTTTTTTTTCAATTCTGCTTTTGCCCTGCCGGCATGGCTCAGTGGTTGAGCATCAACCTATGAGCCAGGAGGTCATGGTTCAATTCCCGGTCAGGGCACATGCAGGCTCGATCCCCAGTAGGGGACATGTAGGAGGTAGCCGATCAATGATTCTCTGTCATCATTGATGTTCCTATCTCTTTCTCCCCCTCCCTTCCTCTCTGAAATCAATAAAAACATTTTTTTTTAATAACTTTTTTTTCAATTCTGCTTTGGACAAAGAAAACCTGGTAATTTAATTTGTCTCCAGGACCCCTGGGTATGGACAGGTTTTGGCCCCAGCAGGTTAGGGGCTTCAGGAGAGCCTACCAAACTTGGGCCCCATGTAGTCACTCACAGGGGCCCTGGGGTAGGCGGTGGCCAGACATTGGGTTCCCCCCTCTGCTGTCCCCACCACCACTCCCACCAGCTTTATTATTTTACCTTTCATATTTAGATCCGATTAATTTTGAGGGATGATATGAATTCATTTTTCAGGATTCCTTTTTTTTCATATGGATATCTAATTGCTTCACTACATTTATGGAAAAGGTCATCTATTCCCACCATATTGCAGTGTCACCTTTGTCATAAATTAAGTGACCTTATATGACTGAGTCTATTTCTGGATTCTCTTTTCTATTCCATTGTTCTATTCATCAATCTTTGTGCCAATTCCACACTATAGTAATTAATGTAGCTCTATAATAAACCTTGATATCTAGTAGCATAATCCTCCAACTTTGTTCTTCAAGATTGTCTTGGCCCTGGCTAGTGTGGCTTGGTTGGAGCATCATCCCATACACCAAAAAGTGGTGGTTTCAATTCCCAGTCAGGGCACATCCCTAGGTTGCAGGTTCGATCCCCACTGGGGGCTTGTGCATGTGGCATTTGATCAATGTTTCTCTCTCATATCAATGTTTCTCTCTCTCCCTCTCTCTAAAAACAATTTTTAAAAAATTAAAAAGATTATCTTGACTATTCCTGGCTCTTTATGTTTCTCTGTACATTTTAGAATCAATTTGTCAATTTCCACCAAAAGAAATACACTGGGATTTTGATTGAGATTGAAATAAATGTGAAGCCCGGCCGGGCTCAGCGGTTGAGCATCAACCTAGAATGCAGGCAATCGGGGTTAAATTCCCGGTCAGGGCACATGCCCGGGTTGCAGGCTAGGCAGCCGATCGATGACTCTCTCATCATTGATGTTTCTATCTCTCTCTCTCCCCCTCCTTTCCTCTCTCTGAAATCAATAAAGATATGTTTTAAGAAAAAAAGAAATAAAAGAAATAAATCTGTAGGTTAATTGGGAATAATTGACATCCTTATAACATTACGTCTTCCAATTTATGAACATTCTTTAATATCTTTAATTATTTTATGCTTTTCAATGTAGAAAACTTGTACATCTTCGGTTAGATTTATTCCTAGGTATTTGATATTTTTAAGGGAAAATGGTAAATGGAACCGGAAGGGTTTTTACCCTGATAACACTTCTGACATCAAATGAGAGAGTTTTTGTCTTCCTGAGACCGGTTCTCCAGCTTGGACACCAGCTGGGTATTCAACAATTCAGTCCAGTTGAATTCTGACCCTAATTCCCTGGAGTTCGCACAGACCCCACAGGTTCAGTCTCCCAAACTGCCCCTACTTCAGATTCCAGTTGCAAGTCTCGAGCTGCCTGTACCTCTAACCAACTGGCTATAAACAGGGGTTCCCATGACCCCGTCCTCAGGTTCGGTCATCTGTTAGAATGGCCCATGCAACTCAGGAAGGCACCTTACTTACTCTTGCCAGTTCATTATAAAACTCAGGAACAGCCAGACGGAAGAAATGCATAGGGCAAGGCGTGTATCGGGAGCATGGAACTTTCATACCCTTTCCCGACACCTCACTCTCCCCACACCTCAGTGTCCACAAACTCAGGAGCTCCCTGAATACTGTCATTTAGGGGTTTTTATGACATAGGCTTGATTGATTAAATCATTGACCGTTGGTGATTAACTCAATCTCCAGCCCTTCTCCCCTCCCCAGAGGTGGGGGCAGGGAGGCTGAAAGTCCCAATGTTCTTGTCACTCTGGGGATTCCAAGGGTTTTAGCAACTGTGTGGCAGGAATAGGGGACAAAGACCAAATTTCTACCACAGAATCTTTTTTTTTTTTTTTTTTTTAATATATCTTTATTGATTTCAGAGAGAGGAAAGGAAAGGGAGAGAGAGAGATAGAAACATCAGTGATGAGAGAGTCATTGATCAGCTGCAGCCCGCAACTCGGGCATATGCCCTGACCGGTAATCGAACTCCGATCGCCTGGATCCTAGGTCTACGCTCAACCGCTGAGCCACGCCTGGCCGGGCTCTACCACAGAATCTTTTTTAAAATTTCATTTTCTATTTGTTGCTGGTGTGTAGAAATACAATTGATCTTTATACATTGACCTTGAATCAGGAACCTTCTAAATTCACTTATCTAATCCCAATAGTTTGCATGTAGATTTTTCTGGATAGTCTATGCACATAATTATATCGTCCTAGGTAGTGCTGGCTTCACCACATTTTGCAAGAGTCCTGGCAGCCCCCCGTAGGTGTGGATTTCCCACCAGCTAAGTAACTGGCTCCGACTTCTAAATCTCTGCTCATCCCACCCCCAGAGCCTGAGCCCATTCATTGCTTCAGCCAGCTCCCACCCTCACCACAGTTCCAGACCCTAGCACTTTGCACCATCCATCTTTCTTTTCCTCAGGCCATCCTTTCTGCCTCTGTGAAAAATGTTCTGAAATTGCTGTTGGGGTAGCCTCAGAGCCATTTAGATGATTTGCTAAAGATGCTGTCCCCTGCAAAAACTGGGCCATCGGGCAGGGCAGGAGAGTTGAGGAGAAGGAGATTCTGGGGGGGGGGGGAGGGAGGTATTAGCCAGCTCTTCTATTTTTTTATTTTTATGTCTAGAGATAGAGGAGGGGGGGAGGGAGAGAGAGAGATTCATTGTTCCACTTATTTGTACATTCTTTGGTTGATTCTTGTATGTGCCCTGACCAAAGACAGAACCCACACTTTGGCATATGGGGAGAATGCGCCAACCAACTGAGCTACCTGGCCAGGGCCTTAGCCATCTCTTCTTTCACTCTATGGTGTGTCCCACCATCTCCAGAGGAGTTAACAAAGTGGGGGAACAGGGTGAAACCATCAGCTAACCTAACCCCAGGATAGAGAGTCTGTCTCAGATGCTGTTAGGACAGACTGAGAGGTGAAGACTCTTCTGTGGCCAAAGGCTTAGATAGAGGAGGTCAAGTTTTACCAAACCATCAAGAGTTGTCATGGTGGAGCCCTAGCCAGCTTGGCTCAGTAGTTAGATCATCAGTCTTCATACTGAAGGGTCTCTGGTTTGATTCCCTCAAGGGCATATACCTCGGTTGCTGGCTCGATCCCCAGCCCTGGTCAGGGTGTGTGTGGAAGGCAAGCAATCAATGTGTCTCTCTCACATTGATGTTTCTCTCTCTCTCTCTCTCCCCCTTCCACTCTCTCTCTAGTAAATAAATCAATTAATTCTTTTTAAAAAGAGTCAACATAGTGGACAGTTGTCTAATGCCTGAGGTCCCAGAAGTCAGGCCTGGCCCCTTGTCAGGTGAATCTGAGGTCGGGGTTTGATATCACTCCCAGACTAGTATCTGCTCACATTCCCGAGTCTGTAGGGCCCTGAGTTTAGAGACAGGGATACAGAAAAGTAACACAACAAGAGGAACAGCCCCCATTTACTGGGAATCTGCTCACTTAATACCCCCCAATCCCTGTGAGATATCTTTTATTTACCCTATTTTATAGATGAAGACCACTGAGGCTCAAATCATTTATGTATCTTGCTCAAAGTCTCCCCAGATTAGTGGGAGACTCCCTACAGCTCACCTGCAACTCAGACAGGTGTATGTCACTCCAAAGTCCTTGGTCCTTGGGGGTCCTGCATAGGGGACTTTGCCTGTAGGGCATGTTTGGTGGACTCCTGAACCTCAAGGTCCGGAAAAGTAGCTGACATTCCAAGGAGTATGACATGGATTCAGATAGATTCACACCTGGTAAAGTCTAGTTCGGAAGCTATGGCTGTTTGATCCCCCAGTCTTTCTGAGTGGGCACCATCTGCCTCACAGATCTGTGACCTACTCCAGAACCTGCTAAAGTGACCAGGAAAATGCTGTTTCCAGAGCAGGAGCCAAAAGAGAATGCCCTAGTATCCAAAGATACCCTAGTTCTATGATTAGATGAATGACCCCAAGCATTCAAGAAACAAACATGTGTCACAACCTAGAAGTGACTTTTCCAGGTAACATAAGAACCCACTGAGTATATTTTACCATGATAAAGAAAATTTTTAAATACCCAATGAGCTGCTTTGAGCCGTATCAGACACAAAAGCATTCAGTGGGCACCCGCTGACCCTGACTCCCATCACATGTGGCTCACAGTCAGGGACTTTCTGAAGGTGAGTCTAGAGCAGCCTTGGGAAGAGTCACTATCTCCTGGGCTTCCAGTCTCCCTCTCTCAGATCCTCGTGCCAGCAGCACTCTGAGCTGGTGAGGGAGCTCACCAGGGCCTTAGGCAAACCCCAGTCAGCAAGGAGAAGGAGGGAGGTTTGACTGCAAGGGATGTTTCGTATGGTCAGAGTTCTGGGACCCAGAGAGAGGCCCAAGGGGAGGTGGGCTTTCTCTTCCCTGGAGAGCTTTGCCCCTGAGCTAGCCAACCCTCGGGGCTTTCCAGAATTAGGGTCGAGCGCCTCGTAACACAAGGGCCCCAGACTGAGCGGCATGTCTGTGACTCAGTGGGTTGGCTTTTCATGAATGCTTGTGTCACATGAACCATCATCATCCTGGGACAAACCCGAGTTGAATGTGATAAAACAAAAAACAGAAAACTTTAATATACTATTGGATTCAACTTGCTAGTTTTGTTTAGGATTTTCATGTTAATGTTCATAAGTGAGATTAGTTCAATTTTTCCTTTTCTTGTACTATTTTTAAAAAATATATGTTTTTATTGATTTCAGAGAGAGGAAGGGAGAGGGAGAGAGAAATAGGAACATCAACGATGAGGGTCACTAATCAGCTGCCTCCTGCACGCCCCTGGGGGTGGAGCCCGAAACTCGGGCATGTGCCCTGACTGGGAATCAAACTCTGACCTTGGTTCATGGGTGGGTGCTCAGCCACTGAGCCTCGCTGGCTGGGCTTCTTGTACTATTCTTACCTCGTTGAAGAATCAGATAAGGTCATACTTACTTCTTAAAATGTGTTCACCAGCTTTCCTCCCTCAGCTTTCCTCCCTCTTTGACCCGTTTTTAATTCTTTGACAGTGGGTGATATTTGTAATGGGATTTGGATCTTATAAGAACACCTCCCCCAGAGTCTGCCTGCTCAACAAGGGACTGTTGGTACAGATGGGAAAACAAATACCTGTTTTCTTCAGTCTGTGTTGGCTTAAATATGGTGCTTTTGTTGTTTCTGAGACCCCTCTGCTGGGAGCTAGCAATTTTGCGGGGGAAGTGGGGATGAGAGGTGGGGGGAAGCCCTGGGCCCAGACAGGGGAGATGTGCTGGGGGGAGAGATCCCAGGGCCTGGTGCCCCAACACCCACATAGCCACCCCTGCTCCATGGGCCCAGTCTCCCATGAAGCCCCACCCTGAAGCTCAGCCAACCCTCCCCACGCAGGCACCATGTTCCGCAAGAAAAAGAAGAAACGCCCTGAGATCTCAGCCCCACAGAACTTCCAGCACCGCGTCCACACCTCCTTTGACCCTAAAGAAGGCAAGTTCGTGGGCCTCCCCCCTCAATGGCAGAACATCCTGGACACACTTCGGCGTCCCAAGCCCGTGGTGGACCCTTCGCGCATTACTCGGGTGCAGCTCCAGCCCATGAAGGTAAGGGGGGCGGCAGGGATGGTGAGGCCAAGTTCAGCCTCTCCTGCTCCACAGACGCTCCTGCCTGTCCAAACCACAAGGCACCTGGAGGAACCACCTAATTGCCAGCTATCAATTAGCCACTGTTTTCATTCCCTGCTAATCAGCCTCTCATTCTCTCCCGGGGTGACCCAGGGAGGAGGAGCCTGGGGAGTCCTCTAAAGGATAGTAGGGTTGCCAAGTATAGCAAATAAAAATACAGGCTGCCCAATAACATATGAATTTCAGATAACAACAAATCATCTTTTAGTGTTAAGGGTGCCCACGTAATATTGACCTGCAGCCCTGTGGGACTAGGGGATTTAGTTGTGTGGGTCCAGAGGGGAAGATCCAGGAGCCTTGGAGGGGTTGGGGGTCAGGATTTAGAGGCCAAAAAGTCAGCATGTGCAGAGGAGAGCCCTGAACTGGGTGCTCTTCACAGCTCCCAGAAGGCCACAGGCAGAGCTACAGAATGGCAGGCCCCAGGTGGCATCTGGAGGGCACCTCTCCAGATTCTCCTCAGCTCCCCAAGCTCAGCTGCCCACACCATTTGGCGTGATGGATTGTAACCCCCATGGTTACTTACCTGTGTGCCCTGCAGGATTGTGAGCCACATGAAAATGGGCCTTTTCCCAGTATTTCTGCACCAGAACAGGCCTGACCTGCCATGGGCCCTGGCAAATGACTGAAAAATTAAGGCTTGGATGGATGACATAGCAGGCAAGGTCCTTAAGTGTTCCTCCTCCAGGCCCCCAGGAAGGCTCTCTGGCCTGGTCCCAGGTGGCGCCTCCCTGCCATGAACAAGCCATTCACGCATTCTCTTCTCTCTCCTGCAGACCGTGGTGCGGGGCAGCTCTGTGCCCATGGATGGCTACATCTCAGGGCTGCTCAATGACATCCAGAAGTTGTCAGTCATCAGCTCCAACACCCTGCGTGGGCGCAGCCCCACCAACCGGCGGCGGGCACAGTCCCTGGGGCTGCTGGGGGAGGAGCACTGGGCTGCTGACCCGGACATGTACCTGCAGAGCCCCCAGTCTGAGCACACTGACCCCCACAGCCTCTACCTCAGCTGCAACGGGGGCACATCAGCAGGCCACCGGCAGATGCCATGGCCAGAACCACAGAGCCCACGGGTCCCACCCAATGGGCTGGCCACCAAGGCACAGTCCCTGGGCCCCACTGAATTCCAGGGTGCCACACAGCGCTGCCTGCAGCTGGGTGCCTGCCTGCAGAGCTCCCCACCCAGCACCTCACCCCCTGCAGCCACAGGGAGGCGTGGGACCAAAGCTGCCAGGCATGGCTCTGAGGAGGCCCGGCCACAGTCCTGCCTTGTGGGCTCAGCTGTGGGCAGGCCGGGCGGGGAGGGCAGCCCCAGCCCTAAGACCCAGGAGAGCAGCCTTAAGCACAGGCTGTTCCGGAGCATGTTCCTGTCAACTCCTGCCACAGCCCCTCTGAGCTGCAGCAAGCCAGGCCCTCCGCCCCAGAGCAAGGTAGGTCAGTGGGGCTTCCTTCTGAGGCCACTCTCAGCAGAGCTGGGAGCTGGCCTGGTAGGTGTCCACTGGGGAATGCATGTCAGGGACACAGGCCCTGCCTGGCCTTCCCCATTTGCAGGGTTGGGTTGGGGACAGCATGAGGGAACAAAATAATCAAGAAACCAGCTCAGCCTCAACTGAAGAGTCTACCCTGAACCAACTGCTAAGCCCTCTAAAGTTGTAAGCCAGGTTGTTTTCCGGGGGTCTTTGGAAGGGCTTATGGTACACCCAGCTTATACTCCTGCCCTCTTGGGTGTGGTTGGCAGACACCCCTGGAAAAAGCATTTTTTAACCACAAAAGCGCAGATCTTCCCTGCCCCCAGTGCCCAGCAACCCCCACCCAGGCCCCAGCAGAGATAGGGGCTCTAGCACTTGGGCAGGCCAAGGGCTCTCCTGCCTCCCTCTTCTCAGACCTTCTTTCCGCCTCCATCCCTCACTTGCCCAGTGTTCCCCTGAGGTTGTGCAGATGCTCCTGCACTGCCTCTCCCTCAGGTGCTCAGCAGTGTCCCTCCCTCCTCTAGTGAGGATACCCGCCCGCCTGCCTGCCTTCCCTTTTTCAGTGGTGGTGGTTTTGTGTAATTAACATTTCTGTAATGACTTATTCTCAAGTTTGCGTGCCATATGGAAAGATAGAGGGTTGAATTTGCCTGGGTCCAGAGGTAGCAGGAGAACGGACTATAGCCTATGTGACAGTCTCAAATGCACATATTTTTCTTATAAGAAAGGAGACAGTGAAGGGGGCCCTAACGGTGACATTTCTGGGCAGGCAGAGAACAGCTTTGCTTCTTAGGTGCCCTATGGCATCCTGTCTGTGGTGACAATAATATCCTTTCCCATTTGGTAGATGAGAAGACTGACTCAGAGAGGGTGAGTCAGGGAAGGAAGGCACAAGAGGGCCTCGGCTCAGGAAGGCTTGGCTGTCTTGGCAGCCACTTGATCGCTAGCTCCTTCCTGAAAGACAGGCAGCAGTGAGCTTGGCCGGCAGCACGAGGCTTCTAAGTCAGACCTAAGAAACAGGCGGCTCAGTGATGGAGGCTTCCCCCCCTGGAGGAGGACAAGCCTGGGTCCTCCCCTCTCAGTGGTGGCGCCAGCTGGTGCAGCCTGAACATGGGTGGGGAGTCTGGGGAGTGGCCTGGACCTTTCTAAGTCACTGCCAGCCCAAGGTGCCCGGGGAAGTCTCTGGGCTTTGTGTACTCCAGCCCCCCACGGGGACAAAGGACAGTGGGCTGGTATCCCCTGTGGGTAGGACTCTGGGGGACAAACAGATGAGGTGTGGCTTGATGTATCCGTTCATGTAAGGAACTTGAGTGTCTGAGCTGAGGAGCCTGGAAGGCTGTGCCCCTGGGGAGACATTCTCCAGAAAAACAAGGTGGGAGCAGCACAGTGCACACTGCCAGGGAGGTCAGAATGGGAACTTGACTGCTCCCTGGCCTCTTGGGAGTCCTTTGGAAAGGCTTTAGGGACTTGGAAAGAGGGGGTGTCAACACTGGGCTTGGCACAGACATGCATGTTTCTGGGCTTCTGGCAGCCCCCGCAGCAGGGCAAGGGCTGCCCACCCAGCCTCTGTCGGCCTTCCCATGCCTGCACACTTTACTGAGTACCTGCCACGGGCCACTGCTGCTGGGTGTGCAGGCCTGGGCCCTGCACCTGTGGGGGGAGGAGGTGCTTCTCTTGGGCTTGGAGACACCACAGTTCCAAATCCAGCAGAGTGCTCTCCTTCTCAGCACGTTGGATATATGTTTCTAGATAAACACTCTAAGCCAGGCCTCCAAAGGCAGCGCTGAGGCTTCCTCTGAGCCACTCTGAGCCAGGGTTTCTCAACCCTGCACTGTTGACATTTGGGTCAGATGATCCTTTGTTGTGGGGGCTGTCCTGTGTATTGTAGGATATTTAGTAGCATTCCCGCTCGCTACCCACTAGACCCTAGCAGCACCCTGTCAGTGGGATAACCACAAATCCTTCCAGATATTGCCAAATGTTCCTTGGGGGGCAAAGTCACCCTCAGTTGAGAACCACTGCTTTAGGCAAATTACCACACAGATGGGAAGCCCCAGGAACCCCCAGACGAAGCCAGCAGCCAGGCCTCTATACCTCAGCATATGCCAAAATCTGGCTCTGGACACACTCAGCAGCTCCCATAGTGGCACTGGTACCCTGCCAGGTCAGGCTGCCAGTGGCCATAGTGTGCCAGGAGTGGCTGCAGGGCTTGTGGCCCTAGGGCTCTTGGGCTCAGCCCAGACAGCTTGGCCTCTGGTCACTCACTTTGGCTAAAGAGCAAAAGAAGACCTCGAGTGGGGGCAGGAAAGCCAAAGAGGTAAGACAGTTGTAAGTCTGGGGAATTTAGAGGCAGAAAGACCTCAATAATCGACAAACATTGTTTAAGCCCCTACTGTGTACCATGTACTCCATTATATGCCAGCTATATACATGATACCAATAGGACTATAGCATAGGGATCAGGGGGCAGGCTGAGCGGGGCTGAAGTCTGGCCTTGCCCCTTACTACTTAGTGACTCTGGGCAAGTTGCTTCTCTCTGATCCAGTTTCCTCATCTACAAATGCAATAATGATAGTACCCATAGGATAATGAAATAACCACAGGGCTATGAGAGTTAATGAGGCAATGCATTTAAGGGCCTTGTCAAAGTGTTAAATGCTCAATAAATGGTTTTATTATTTTTTAATATTACAACATGGCCTCTGCCAGTGGGGCACTTACAGTACAGCCCCTAGGCCCACAGCTGGAGAACCCAGTGTGACAACCATGGCTCAGGAAGGGAAACGGGGCATCATTGTAACGTCATAAATGACTCTGCTGGTAGCTTCCTGCGCAAGGTCTCAGTCACACAAGTAACTCCAGAATTAATCCAGATCTTGTAAAATTCATTAATTTCAGCTTTGTCTCCTTTCCCTTTCTTGGTGTGGTTTAGCAAGTTTCATCTGGTCCTTTCCTGTGGTTACATTAAGTAAAACTCTCTCCTTGTGGAGACAGGCAGCAGGGCCAATGGAGGGACACTTGGGACCCACCACTACTGCGGTGAAGACCAAGCCTGGCCCCAGGACGCCCATGTCCTGTGTCCCAGGCCACGTCAGTGCTAGGCTCTCGGCTCTCTGCAGGCAGGGAGAACTGCTCGACCTAGACAAGGCCAGGGCCTGTAGTAGGGGTGGGACCCAAGAAGCCTGGGGAGCTTGCTCTGGCTGAGCCCAGTGGGTCCGAGGCCCAGACTTGGGGTTTCCAAGCTAGTAGCTCAGCCCAAGCTGGCTGCTTAAGAAGATTTCCTGAAAGTTGATTCAGCTCTAGGAGCCAGGACCAGGAGCCACTGGGCACCTAGACAACCACTATGTGATGGGTTCTGAGAAGTTCCAAGAAGGCCTCTCTGCAGTCCCTGGAGGTCCACTGTAGGTTATGTAGGGCCCTCTCCCCGTGCCCCCCCCTTTTAAAAAAAATTTTTTTTTTTTTTAATATATCTTTATTGATTTCAGAGAGAGGAAAGGAGAGGGAGAGAGAGAAAGAAACATCAATGATGAGAGTCATTGATCGAGCCCGCAACCTGGGCATGTGCCCTGACTGGGAATCAAAGCCTGATCACCTGGATCCCAGGTCGACGCTCAACCGCTGAGCCATGCCTGGTCGGGCTCCCCATGCCCCTTTTAAAAACACATAATCCATAGTCATGTTGCACACCACCAGCTGCCTGGGGAGAACCCCAAGGAGAGGGTCATTTCCTGGCAGGGCTAGCAGGAGAGTTTGGGCTGGGAAAGGCATTTCCAGGGGTGGGCCCAGTCTGCCATTCCTCCATCTTCCCTCCCTCCCCGCAAGGATAGGCCCTACCTTTCCTTCCTTGTGGGGGGTTCTGAGGCAGGAGTTTCATGCTTAGGAGCAAGTGGAGGGGCTTCTCTGGGGAGCCCTTAGAAAAATTCCCCAGGATCTCTGGCCCAAAGGTTGGATTTGGCTAGACCTACCCTCCTGATCCCAAATCTCTCTGGTACCATATCCCCAGCCCAGGGGGTCCTAAAAGCCCCCAGATGAAAACATGGCTCTGTGGTCCTCTATGGGGAACAAAACAGGGCTTCTGCCTGCATGGGCCCTTGGGTGGGAGAACCATGGGAGCAACTGCCCTGACCCAGATTCCCCAGGTGGCCCCGCAGCAGAGGGGGAACTGCCTCTCGGTCGCCTCCCTGGGGTCTGGCTGTCAATTCCCTAGGAAGAAACACCCAGCACAAGGACACCCCAGGGACTCTGCTTTCTTTGTCTTCTCAGGAGCAGGCAAATTGGATGTAGAGAGCTCTTGTTTGGTCTGTTCAGCTGGGAACAGTGGGGGCTGGTTTCCTGAGCAGAACTGTGGTTTGACTTCAGCTCCGTTTAAAAATCTTTGCTTGTGGCACCTCCCCAATTTGGCCTGATGCCCTGCTTAACCCTGCTCATGTCCAGGAGTCCTAGCAGCCACCCCCTGCCTCTGAGAAGTTTGCTCCAAACATTCCCACAGCCAAACCTCTTTCTGTTTCTCTTTCCTTACAGCCCAACCCCTCATTCCGACCGCCACAGAAAGACTCCCCGACAAACCTGGTGGCCAAGGCCCAGTCCTTGCCCTCAGGCCAGTCCATGGGCACCTTCAGCCCTCTGACCACCTCAGATACCAGCAGCCCCCAGAAGTCCCTCCGCACAGCCCCAGCTGCCGGCCCTCCTCCAGGACGGTCTTCCCCTGCTGGCTCCCCCCGCACCCGGCACGCCCAGATCAGCACCAGCAACCTGTACCTGCCCCAGGACCCCACTGTAGCCAAGGGTGCCCTGGCTGGTGAGGACACAGGCATCGTGACACATGAGCAGTTCAAGGCTGCACTCAGGATGGTGGTGGACCAGGGTGACCCCCGGCTGCTGCTGGACAGCTACGTGAAGATTGGCGAGGGCTCCACAGGCATTGTCTGCCTGGCCCGAGAGAAGCACTCGGGCCGCCAGGTGGCCGTCAAGATGATGGACCTCAGGAAGCAGCAGCGCAGGGAGCTGCTCTTTAATGAGGTGGGAGGAGAGGGTGGGTGTGGGTGGGCATCAGGGATGGGAAAGTAGCACCGAGCCGGCTGGAGAGGTGCGAGTAGGGAAGTGAGGTCTGCCCGGCACTCAGGCGTCCCCACCTGCCCCCAGGTGGTGATCATGCGAGACTACCAGCACCTCAACGTGGTGGAGATGTACAAGAGCTACCTGGTGGGCGAGGAGCTGTGGGTGCTTATGGAGTTCCTGCAGGGCGGGGCCCTCACGGACATCATCTCCCAAGTCAGGTGGGCAGCTGGAGGGCTGGGGCCCCATGCTAGCTGCCTCCACCATTGCCCTGGCAGGGATATCAGGCAGCCTGGGGCCCAGGAAACTTGGGGGAACTATCAGATCATCCTGACTATCCCCTGTCTGTTTGGGTTAATAGACCCAAGGGCCTCAGGGGAGTGGGAGGATAGGTGGCATCCAGCCTAGGCCCAGGCCCATTTCCACCAGGGCTCTGTTCTAACTGAGCTCCCACACACATTACCCAGGAGCTGAGGCCTGGTACCAGGGGCACCTACTCTCCCAGCCAAAGCTAACATTCTCTTCCAACGGTGGCCCTGCCTTCCCTGTCCAGGCTGAACGAGGAGCAGATTGCCACTGTGTGTGAGGCCGTGCTGCAGGCCCTGGCGTATCTGCACGCCCAGGGTGTCATACACCGGGACATCAAGAGTGACTCAATCCTGCTGACCCTTGATGGCAGGGTAGGTCCCTCCCCACTCTGGCACACACGTGTCCCCCACTTCCTTGCTCCCAGCATGGCTCCTCCTCCTGGTTCACAACTCCACTTTTTCCCTCTTACCTCAACCCCAGGTAAAACTGTCAGACTTCGGATTCTGTGCTCAGATCAGTAAAGACGTCCCTAAGAGGAAGTCCCTGGTGGGAACTCCCTACTGGATGGCTCCTGAAGTGATCTCCAGGTCTCTGTATGCCACCGAGGTAACTGTTCTCTCTATCCCCCAGTCCTCCCAGAAGAGGCTTGGGAACACACAACTCTTCCACTTTTGGCCCCCTCCCACCAAAAATAGCCCTGATTCTCAGGCTCCCACTTAGTCAATACCCTACCCTACTGCCCATTTTCCCTTCTTGAATGGGGCCTGTGACTTTGCTGCCACAAACTGGTCCCAAAAATGCTCCTTCCCAGCTCAAGGACAAGGGGTATGGCCAGGCTTCCCCATGTGTGATGGCATTTCTCAGAGTGGCTGACAGCTGTGTCCCTAGTCAAGGTTACTCATGTAGGAAGTAACTGTCCACAGGGCAGTTGGCCAGGAAGGAGACCAACTCACTAAAGAGAAGTGGGACCAGCTGTCCCCTCCCCCGCAGCATGCTGCTACCAAGAGCCAGACTCTGAGACATTCTCCTCCTGCAGGTGGATATCTGGTCTCTGGGCATCATGGTGATTGAGATGGTGGACGGGGAGCCACCCTACTTCAGTGACTCGCCAGTGCAAGCCATGAAGAGGCTCCGGGACAGCTCCCCACCCAAGCTGAAAAATTCTCACAAGGTCAGTCTGTGCATAAGGTGTGACCCTATAGACCCCATTCTTCCTTAGGCTTTGAGGACCAGACCCTGGGCTCCCAGGCCCAGCGTCTCTGTTTCACAGAAGCCAGAGGGTCTGGGCTCCTGGAAAAGGCACCTCTTTCTCCACACAAAACCTGCACCTAGGCATGGAGCCACACCTATACATAAACTCCCAGTGTCACTCCAACAAGTTTCTCCCTCAAGCAATTGACAGGAGCCAGAAAGAAGGGAGAGCAAAGCTGCCAGGAATCCCTGATGTTCTGGGGAGGAATCTAGAGAAGCTAACTGAGCTTCTGCTAACCCCATCTGTCAGCAGAGCCAGCACAGTGTTCCCCAGTCTATCACAGTGAATCAGCTTGTGCTCCCTTACTGCACATCCTCACTACATCTGAGCCACAGTGTTTCCCTTAAAACCTCTGTGTGTGTGTGTGTGTGTGTGTGTGTGTGTGTGTGTGTGTGTGTGACCAAATCCACCCAAACCAGCAGGCCTAACTTGTGGACACCCCTGTCTAGTGGCCAGGACAGCATAGGGCTGCAAAATGGCACTGCCATCTGGTGGCCAGAGTGAGAAGTGTTCCAGAGGGTTGAAGCCCAGTCCCTAAAGGGCAAAATAGTTCTGTGGCCCCAACACTGCTGGATGGGAGGACATTCAGTAAACCCCTCCGAATCAGCTGGTCCTTAGAGACCACTGCTGACCCCAAGATTAGCAGATTAGGGGAGAGTTCTAGTGGACTAATTCCTCAGAGGAGATAGCCTTCTGTGACAGCCCAAGACTTAGCCTCACCCTAAGATATTGGCTCAAAATGAACCAAGATAAGCCCTTGACTTAAACTCTAAGGCTTAGAGCAATAAAGAAATCTTTCTTTTCAGGGTTCACCTTGTTCTTTTTTATTTTTCAAAAACTTCTTCATCCCTGACTTGTTTTCTGTCCTCACTAAAGCCCTATGTGGCAGACAGAGCAAGCATATTTTATTATTAGCCCATTTTGCAGATGAGAAAACTGAGGTCTAGAGAAAATTGCAACTTGCTGGAGATCAGAGATAAACCCCGGACCATATCACTGATACCAATCCCATACCCCTTTCCATAGAACCTGAACGCGAAGAGAGCCCAGAGAAGCAGGGTGTGGAATGGTCTGTGTTTAGAGCCCAGCTTCCCCAGCACTCCAGGCACCCTAATTCCATTGCTCAGCAGCACCCCCTGGAGGCAAACTGGCCGCTTTTCCTTGACTGATGCTGATTTTCTTTACCTCTTGATAATGACACCTGGGAGGTAGCAGGAAGAAAGAAGAGAGAGAATTTAAGACTTTCAAATGATGGTGGGGTCAGGCAGATGGGTCACCCCAAAAGGACTGCAAATTGTAGCTTCTTCTCACTGCCCGTCTCCACAGGTTTCCCCAGTGCTGCGAGACTTCCTGGAACGGATGCTGGTGCGGGACCCCCAGGAGAGAGCCACTGCCCAGGAGCTCCTGGACCATCCCTTCCTGCTGCAGACTGGGCTCCCTGAGTGCCTGGTGCCCCTGATCCAGCTCTACCGCAAGCAGACCTCCACCTGCTGAGCCCACCCCAAGTGCACCTGCCACCTGTGCCCATAGGCAGGGGACACTGGGCAGCCAGCTTGCTGGCAGGGCCTGCTTGCTTCATTCTCAGTATTCTCTCCAAAGATTGAATGTGAAGCCCCACCCCCACCCTCCTGCCCCTCAGCCCACTGGGCCAGGCCGGACCTGCCCCTTAGTCTCTCTCCCCCTCAAGAGAGTCCCCAGTTGCCTTTGGGATGATAGAGACCCCTTTTTCAGGATGACCCTTTGTTATTTGCACAGGGATATTTCTAAGAAACACGGAGACCAGCACTTCTGGCCACTGCAGCCAACACAGCAGAAAAGGCTGCTGCGGTTTTTTAAAAGCAGTTGTACACTAGCATCCCAGGCCACCAGGAGGGCAGAGTGCCTGCCTTCACCAGGATACTTGCTGTTCTCAGTTCCAATTCCAAACCCTAGAGTCTCGAGAGGGCCATAGGGAAAGTTTTTATTACCTGAATCCATCTTCTTCCCTTGTGTCTGACTTCCTGAAGACACAGTCCCACCTGCACCTGCTTCCTGACCCACCTGCACTGACAACACACAACACTCATGCACAGCCTGTTCTGAACTGTGAACAGGCCGTGGGAGGCAAAGGGACATTTTCCCAGTGAGAGAGAAATAATGGGGGTTGGTGGTAAAGGTGGTGTCACTTTACAGGATGCACGTGCTCATGTGTGCTTGTGTGCCTGTGTGTGTGCCTGTGTGTGTGTATAAGTGGAGGAAGGTCACCCTGACAGCCTGGCCCCTTCAGTAAGGCTTCCTTATTCTCTTTCCCACTAAATTCTGCTCTGAAGGGACCTGCTTTCTTGGCCTGGCTTCCACCCCTTAAGTCCTGTGTCTCTCCTGGACCAATCAAGAGGTCTGTATTGAGGCTGATGCATCCTGCGGGCTGGGCAGCTCTCCAAGTTTCTCCTGTACTATGGAGTCTGCCAGGCCAAGTATGCAAGGGTGAGGAAACTGTTTTACCTGTGAGCTTCATCTCAATAACCAGGACATCAGGGACCCTTTCTTTTAAAAATCCTGGTCTGGGGGAGGTGAACCAGCTCTGGGGATTCCATCATGTCAAGACAATGGGCAACCCATTTGTGCAAACCATCTGCCCCTCGCTGCCTCCTCAGGCACCTGTCTCCTTGTCCACCTTCAGGGCTGTTGTGAGACAGGAGAGCCCAGGGAAGAACTCCAGGTGTCTGGGCCCTATCTAGATCATATTTTTAGATTCCTGTTCCCTAGTGGCCTGATTTGGGGCAAAAAAAAAAAACTAAAAAAAAAAAAAATTGCAAGGACTTTTTTTTAAGGGTCAAAGTTTTAAAAACAAAAGCATCTTCCCTCGAAACTTTTGTGAATTGTTTGCACTTGTGCCTGTTTTAAATTAAACTTGAGTGTTCAAAACCTCTGGACTTCCTATTGTCTCTGGGGGTGGAGCCAAGCTGCCTTTGAGCTGGACACTCTGTAGTGGGTGTCTAGTGTGGCCCTTGTCCTCCCCAACGCAAGCTTTCCAGTGGCCACTAGTCCACAGAATACCCAACTCCCTGGTGGTGTGTGGGCAGGGAATGAGGGAAACAGGAAGTGAAACACCCTTGGGACTGAAAGAGCTGAGAAATAGCCTCCTTCCCAGGGGAGAAGAGCCCAGCCAGGAGAGCCAGGGCCATGCTGGCTTGCTGGCGCAACACAGGCTCTGGGAGCAGCCACCGGGGCTGATGACCACTTTCTGCAGCAGCTTCTCCCTTCTGTTTGCTTCTCACTCCTTGGAAAGTCAAAGGCTACTCTCCTCGAGCTGTCCATAGGAAGGGGCCTAGAACTGCTTCCAATGAGAAAGCTGTCTCCATTTCGGTTCTCAGAGCTGAGGGAGACAGTGAGTTTTGAAAGAGCAGTGCAGTGGCTGGAAATCAAGAAACCTGAGTTCTAGTCCTGGGAGTGGGATGGGTAGATGAAATTATCTTGAAACTTGTAGCTCTGACACTGATTCCAGTACTTCCTGAGAGCTCATCCTACCCCCTAGCCCCGGGCTCACTGAAACCTCTTAACCAGGAGCAAGAAGCCATGCAGACCATCTCCTGCTCCTCACAGCATTCACACCTAGATAGCTGCCATGGTCCAAGGGCCCCAGTCCCACCAGCTCAGCCAGAAACAGCACCTGAGTCTTACCTTCTAGAGGCAGCCACAGTGGGACAGGCAGAGATGGAGGCAAGTGCACTCATCCACCTCTCCAAAACAAAGGGAGCCCACAGGCGGGAGTGGTTGGTAAGGCAAAGAGAGGCCAGTTCTCGCAACTGAACAATACTGGGTTTATTAACTATTCTTTTGAGTATTAATAGTCCTTCCACCACACAGTGTCATTCAAAAAGCATCTGTGTACGTCATTCAGCCTCACACAGACCAGTTCTGAGTTTGATCTTAGAGTACCAGACTCCAGCGGCATGGGTAACTTCACAATGACAAAAGCAAAGAGAGTTGGAAAAGCAAAATGTTTAGAAAGTCTCTTCCAAAGTGGAGAGAGCTAGAGAGGACCCCAGCCTCAACGCCTTTGGGCTGACAATGAGGAAGTTCAGGAGAGCAAATGTGGTGAAACATTTAAGTTCTGCACAGGGCTGGGCCTGGTAAATCTGCAAGAACAGCAAGTCAGTCAGACACACAATTCAGTTCAGACAGGAAAGATCAGCTGTGGTTTTTTAGAAACATCACTTTCAGCCACCCAGCCCTTGGCAACTTCACGGAGAGCAACCCTCATGGTTGTTTACCCAATAAAGAGAGCCCAAGGTGACATTCAACCAGAAAGCCCCGTGTCAGTGACACTTGAAAAGATACAGCACCTTCAACACAATGTGCAACCCAGACCCCATGGTGTTTTGAAGAAGCCAAAATATTTGTATTCTTACACCATCAGAAACTTCATGAAAATTAAACACAATTGGAAAGGGAGTAAGTAAGCAAGCAAGGATCAGGAAAAAAGGAGTTTGCACTTGGGGTGTCCAATTACCCCCATCCCACCCCAGATCCTCTCCTTCTGGCTTTTCAGGAGCTTCTGTATTGTTTACCCACCACCCAGACAGTGGAACTAAGGGGAGGCAGGTGTTTGAGGAGAAAGGGGCGGGGGAAGGGCAAAACACCCCCAAAACAAAAGGAAAGCTCATCAGAAGAAAACAGTGCATAATCAGTAGGTCCCAAGGTTCAGAAATCATAAGGGAGGTCTGGGAGCTGCAGTTTTTCGGAAGACAGCAGGACCTCTCAGGACACAGAGCCTTAACTTGGAAGATCTTGGGGTCTTTCGTGAAGGGTCTGGGCTCCTGCTACTCCAAATGCAAATGTTTTGTTCATTGTCCCTCACTTCAATGCTGTGAAATGATTTCAAGTATCAGGATTTAATATACTACAAGAGTGTGAGGATTCCTTGGGTAAATGCACGCGGAGGGAGAAGTAGACAGCAGCGATCCCAAATAAAACCAGAAGTCCGAACTCCAAGCCAGGGTGCAGCGAAGAGAGCGCAGTGATGCCACCAGGGGGCACCAGAGATCAGGCCCAGTGTAGGGGTCCTAGCGGCCTCTGGGGCCTGAAAGGTGTAAGCGTTGGGGAGACGTCTGACATCTACCTCCACAAGACCCGCGCCTGACCACCCACCCCTCACCCGCAGGCCCAATTTCTCAGCACAGGTCATTCTCTTTCCGGGCAGTTCCCTTTGAGTTACTGGTGAGAAACCTTCCGTTCTGCAAAAACGAACAGGTTGATGTCTTGAAAAGACCCCTTTGCAGATGAAAAAGGGGTTCACAGAAAGAGCCCCCACACGCCGCCCCCTGGCGGGCTGGGCGCACGGATCCAAGTGCTAGCGCTTCCGCAGGGTCCTAAGACGCGCGATGCGCCAGGCCCGCTTAGTCGCCCCCTCGCTGGGGCGGGAGGGAGAGAGCGCCACCAGCCCGGGAAAGGGCTTTCAACCGCCTCTGCGGGTGCCTCTGACTCACTAATCTGCCCAGGAGGGAGCGGGGCTGGGCCTGCGGCCCACGCTCAGGGGCACAGGCAGGGGTCCTTGGTCTTGACCTCCAGCATCCATCATCCGCCCTGCCCTCCATTAACAGCCCAGCGAGAGGCAGGAGCGGGTGAACAGCCCCCTCCCAGCTCTCGCCGGAGTTTGATGTAATTTAAACCCAAGCCTGCGGCTCGTGTGGGCTTCCGACTCCCGCGCGCCGCCGTTTAACGTGGCAAACACTTCAGTCAATTATCCCCCTCGCGGAGCTTCTATTTAAAGAGACATTGTCAGGTTCTTAAGCCTCGGATCAGACCTGCTGCTTTCTGCTTCATGTACAAAGACTCAAAACACGAGCTCTTTGAGGATTGGAAGAAATGCAATTAAGCAAAACCTTCGCAACTGTTCCACCCTGCAGGAGCACCCACGTGTGGGACGGGGGAGCTGGGAGGCGGTGGGGCCGGGAGAAATGCTTAAGTCCTTTCCATTTCAGGCTTCTGAGAGTGAGAGGAAATGAGGCTGGGACAGGAGGAGTGAGACCTCAAAGATGGAACTCAAAATCTAGAGGAGCCTGGGGATGGGCTGGGTGGGCGCTGCCTGGGGCAATGAACACAGATTGCCAGTGGAGTGAATTCTGGGTGGGCCTGGGAAGGGGTCGAGGGAACTGGAATTATCCAGAAGCTGGTTCAAGGGACAACAAGCGTTCAACACCCTGGGCTCTGCCACTTCCAAAATAGGCTTTCATTGTCTTGAGGCAGGAGTTTCTAACCCCCAAAAATTTAACCTCCAGATTCTTTCCTAATCAGCTAATCCAGAAAGTCTCTGAGGCCCATCTCCTTGCTCCCCTTCTCCAACACTCAAGGAGTTGGGGAGCTTAGGTCCTGTGGCATTATTGTCAGCATCACTGGGAGAGGGGGTGGCTAGGCCCTTTTCCTATAGGTCCAGTCTTCTCTGTGCCTGGCTGCCTGGGTGTGGGGAAACCTGACAATGGGAAGGAGATGGGGCAGGAGCCAGCCAGGCTCAGGACTGAGCCTTAGGATGGAGGAAAGGGGGTCCAGCTTCCCGGAAGGCTGCAGCTCATGGAACCAGACTTCTACTCCTCCCCTTCCAGGACAGGAAAAGGCAGGCTGTAGGGAAGGTGAGACTTACGCAGGGGATACCAAAAATGCCAGCGAGCACAAAGAAGAAATAATAGGGGTTCCTTTCAGAGAGAAGGCCACTCATCTTGGCAGTAGGGACAGGTTCTGGGATCACAGGTGGGAGGGAAAGTGAGGACCTAGAAGAAAGAGAAATCCAGTGGAGCAGAGACAGGCAGGTGCAGGGAACAAGGCTCGTCCTCGACGCTGTTTACCGCAGATCGTGCAAAACCACGGCCTCCGTGCCTGCTTGCCAAGGCTGGGGCCCAGGCACGGAGTGCGGCACAGCGTTGGCCTCTAGCTCCGCGCCGCTCTCCGGCGCCGGTGCCTCCCCGACCAGGCTGGGGATGTCTGGAGCTGTGGAGCGTCGGCGCAAACCCAGGCGGCCGGAGCCGGGGCCGCCTTCGGGGTGAGGGCTGAGGCCGATGGGGGCTTGCGCCGAGGTCAGAGGCGCTCCCTCCAGCACCTCATGCGAACGCCACCGCCCGGTCCCCGAAGACTGGGGAGAGTGTGGTCGGGCCATCAGGGCTCCCGCCCGCAGTCGAGCTGCCTCCTCCTCGGTCACAGCACCCAGAGCCAGACTCATGCTCCGGCCCAGCTCGGGCCGCTCGCTCCCCTGCGCCCGGTGCCGACCCGAGCTCTTGCCCCCTGCGCCAGCCTCGCCGCCGTGACCGTGGCCGCCGGCCGCTCGCGCAAAGCGCGCCAAGAGAGGCCGCTGCAGGCGGCGGGGGCTCGGGCGGCGGCGCTCGGGGCTGGGCGCGGGAGCCGGACGACCAGGCGGGCTGTCGGAGTTGGAGCCCCGGGCCGCGGCGGCGGCGGCTGCACGGCCCCAGGGCCCCGTGAGGGCCTGCACGCAGGTTCCGTGGCCGCGGGCGGCGGCCAGCTGCAGCGCTGTGAGGCCCGCACGGTTAGTGCGGTCGAGGCGGAGGCCGAGGCGGCGGAAAGAGCGCACTAGGAACTCGAGCACCGCCCCATGGCCGCAGGCCGCCGCCCACATCACCGGGCTGTTGCCCGCCGAGTCGGCCGCCTCGGGGTCGCCGCTGAACTGCACCAGCAGCTGCACTGCGTCCAGGTGGCCACGCTCGCATGCCAGGCTCAGCGCCGTGCGGCCGCGCTCGTCCCGCAGGTTCACCGCCGCACCCTGCTCCAGCAGTAGTCGCACGAAGCGCGCGCGCAGCGCAGGGTCCGGCAGCCCCACGGCCACCATGAGCGGCGTGCGGCCCTGCTCCGCGCGACAGTCGATGATGCTTCGGTCCAGCGCATCCAGCACGAAGCGGGCCAGGTGCACTTTGCCCGCCTGCATGGCCTCCAGGAAGGTGCGGGTACCCGCTCGGGGACACAGGTCCTTGGGTTTGAGCATGGCACCGGCCGCCGCGCCCAGACGGCCCGGCCGCTCCGCACGGGGGCGCCCCTGTTCCCGTGCCCCGCCGGGTCTGGCCTCCGCCCGGGCTCTGGCGTGGCTCCCTCTCCGCGTGGGCGACTGCGGCCGAGGGTCCTGCGCTTCCCACTCCCGTGCCCCCACGGTTCCCGCTGCCCTGCCGCAACTGGGTCGCGCTCCTGGCGTCTCGCTGCTCTTTCCCTGGGCTTCCCGCCTGCCTGGAGGTGTAGGCTGCTTGCTCCTCCGCGCTCCCCGCCTGGCCCACCACGAGACGATTGAACCCAAGCTCTGCCCCCTCCTGACCCTTCCCGCTGTTTTCCCCGTGTCCGGCGACCCTCAGTCCCTCTGGCCTGGAGCCACGCCACTCACCCGCACCCCGGGCAGCCCCCGCTCCCTTGCTGAGACAGCGGCGCCTGCCTGGTGCGCCTGCCTCTAGCCCCGGCGGGGCGCGCCGCTCCTCGAGCTGCCAGCGCCGCTCCTCCGCCTCCTCCCCTCTCGCGGGGGCCGGGCCACGCCAGGGCGCTTGCTCCTTACTTGGGGGCTCAGCGGCACCGGAGCCACCGCCCACCTGGATACCTGGTTTTTAGCCGCCGGGGGTCTCCATGGCAATGGCTGCCCCGGGAGCGGGCTGAGCCGTCCAGGCAGAAAAGGACGGAGCGGGGGACACCGCCCCCGACCCCACACCTTCGTGGGCCTCGATGTGGGGGAGCGTCTCCTCCTCCTCGATCCCCTGGGGCTAGAGCGGCGGTTGCGGGACAGTGGCGGGGGCTGCTCGCTGTGGGCCACATGCACCCGGTCGGGCCAATCCAAAAGTCACAGTCTTTTCTCCCCGCCTCCTGCCCGGAGTCGGTGCCCTGGGCTCCTTAGAAACTAGCGGGACCTCGGGCCCGTCGGGGAAGACCAGAGGCTGACCCTAGCGGCCCGGGTGGAAGAAAATGGTACCCCATGAGAGCAGAACTGGACCCTACGCGAGCTAGGGTGGCTGCGAATGGCGGGCTGGGAGTAATTTGGAGGAAGGAGTAGCTGCGCTGCTCGCGGGCTGGGGGCGCTCAGTCTGGCTGGGAACTGCCACTCGAGGTGTAGCGAACCACGCACTCACAATTGTTCCTCCCGCACAGGCTCACTCGGAGTGGGGGTGGGAGGAGAGCGCGCTCGCCAATCTCAGACGTCTCCAACCCCTACAACGTGCCCGCCTGCCAGCTCTCGGCGGCTGAGACGCAGGCGGAGTGGGCGCCTTAGGATCCTGGAGTGCTGCAGCCGCGGCAGCAACTCCCCGACGCCGCCTCCTCGCTGCCTCGGGACCAGCAGCCATCCCAGAAGAGCAAAGATTGAGGGACACACGCAAGCTCCCCCACCCCCACTCGCCATCTCCCTCTTGAGCACAAAACCACCCCTAGACCACAAGGCTCTGACCTTGTCCACGCCCTGACCCCTCTGGATAGGGGGAGGAGAGCTGGAGTCAATGGGGTGTGGGAAAACCACCGCATTGAGTCTCTGGCGGGCTGCTCCAGGGGTGGCCCTGGGGGGCAGGGAGGCGCAGGCCTCGGGTGAGGAGAGTCAGGGCACCTCAGAGCCAAAGGGATGGGGGAGGGTTGGAATGGATCTTTGTAAAGTAAAATATGAATCAGGTGTCAACTACAGAATTTACTGAGACTTTTCGTGAGCCAAGCATTGTGTTTCCAGCTGTGGGAAATACAGAAGCAGAAGTTCAGTTCTGGATAGAAAAGACCTCCCCTCTCAAATGGGAAGACAGGACCAGCACATAAAAAGTGGAGGTTATCACCTGAGAGCTGAATACATCTGTTAAATACAAACCGAGACAGTCCTTAGAGGGAAAGTTGGAGCTATGGGGAGGAGAGGGCTCTGAAATCTTCTAAGGTTAGAGCTTCTGAGGTGGTCTTCAAGGAAGAGTGGGATGGGATCTGGCTGCTAAGAAACAAGGAGGACATTCCAGAGGGGGTCACTGAGGCAAGGGCAGGAAGGCAAGGAAAAACACCTTGAAGGGACAGTGTTGGGGACTGCTTTAAAGGGTCCCTTCCTATGAACAACTGGAAATCAAGGGGAGAGGAAAAGTGTCCTCAGCCTGGGCAGAGCAGTGACAAGAAGCTTTGTAGGAGGAGCTGACTGGGGAAAAGTATGGGGTGAGCAGAGGATTTGCCTCTAGGAAGAAGCTGGTGGGTGAGTGGCAAAGCGGACACATGGCCTTGCACCCTGAACTTCTTGCCTCTCTCTAGCTCCCAAACCCCAGGGATGCCCACCTGGCATGGGGCCCAGCCATGGAGCAGGTGCTCCCAGGCCGCTGTGTCCAGAGGGGGCATGTGAAGTATCTCTGCACACACTGTGAAGCCCCTTTTTCTTTTTGTATTTTTCCATCCCTCTGCTCAGGGTTCTGCCAGTTTTCTCTCATGGTGTCACAGAAAGGGCACAGTATTCGACATCAGAATTAAGTCCCAGCTTGAAGGCATTAACTAGCAGTCTGCCTCCAGGCCTGCATATCACCACCTGCAAAATGAAGCCGATAATACTACCCTGCCTGCTTCACGCAAGATCTTGCTAGAGAGTGTCAGGAAAAGAACTACACAATTATTCAGCATGCAAAAAGCCCAATCCCGCCCCCAGACCTGGGGGCCCCTCTTGGGTGTCACCCAGGGGTGGGTATAGACTCTCCAACCCCCATAA
Organism: Miniopterus schreibersii; assembly: GCF_964146895.1. Lineage (NCBI taxonomy): Eukaryota > Metazoa > Chordata > Mammalia > Chiroptera > Miniopteridae > Miniopterus > Miniopterus schreibersii. The sequence goes on from NC_138101.1 coordinate 142,722,150, forward strand.
GGACTAGAAAGGGAATGCTACTCAGACAGCAGAAGACAGGCTTTTCTTCCCTTCGTGACTCAACATCCCTTTTCTCCACCATGAAGGAAATTGTTTTCTTCCCATCTTTCTCTGTTTTCAGGGTCAGGGGAGAGGGTATCCCTGGAATCTGTGTGCAGCAGGCCATCCTACACCCAGGCAGTGACGCCCCCCCAGACGGAGGAGAGAAGCAGCAGAAACACCGACTGGGCACCTGGTTGGTCCTAAACAGCCATACGCCCTGTCCTCTGAGCCTCCCTGAGACAACTCTGCCTCATTTATGTCCCTGTTGCCTGTGGAGTGCGGACGATGGAGACAGTTCTGTGGAAGAAGAGGAGCTGAGGTAGGTCCCCTTCAGGGCCTCTCCCTGGCCTGTGAGAGAGCCCCATGCTGGCTGCTCTTTGGAAGGAGTAGCCTGCTCCATTTCCCCCAGCTGGCCTTGCCAATCAGGCCAGATCTGTGTTGGGATGGGGGGGGGGGGGTAGGGCTCAGACCCTGGAGCCTTTACTCTGACTTCCCTGTGGGCTCAATATGTTCTGAACAGAAAAGAAATAGCAAAGCTGGAAGAAAAAAAAGAAAAAAAGCTGAGACTTTGCTGCAGAGGCACCAATAGCTCGAATTAGAAGCTGTCGCTTAGGGAGCTGAAGGCTGACAGGAGGTAGAGCCGAGGCAGGCAGGGGGCAGGCAGGCACTCCACTCTCCCCTCCCCTCCCACCAGCTGAGCCTCTCCCCCCGGAGGCCTCAGGCTGGCAAAAGGACTTCCTCCAAGAGGATGCTCAGGTCTGCAGTCTGTCACTCTGTCTGCAGTTGCCCCCCCCCCCAGGCCCTCTTCTTTCCTCCTCAAGTGTCACCAACCCCCTCACCCTGTCACGTTGCACCAGCTCAGCAGAGTTGGGCCTGGTGGCACGTGGCTGGGAGATCTAGAGAGCTTGGAGGTTACAGGGGGGAAGTGGGGAGCTGCAGGGGACTGGTGAGTCAACAGAGGACTCTGGCAACTGAATCAGCAGTGGGATTGGGAAGGGGGTAGGGACCCTTCTCTTTATGCAAAAAGTGAAACCGAGGCGTGACAAGGGGACAGGGAACCTTGGCCCAGCCCCATAGATACACATTGGAATGGAACCCAGGTGGCCTTCACCTGCCCAGAAGGCAACTCTTCCCCTGCACATCCCCTGACGCCAGAAATTAACTCATCTCCAGGGCCCAGAGACGATGGCATTTTCCCAGGGGCACCTTGCCCTTTTCTAGGAGAACAAAAAGCACGGAGGTGGGTACCTGGGCGTGGAAGCCTCCAGCTTGCTGTGCAGAGGCCTCTCTAGGAGGCAGGATTGCCTCTCCTTCCCCACTCCTGGACTTCCCAACTCCACACTAGGGGCCCAGATATTCTACCAGGCCTGGCTTAGAGGCAGGAGAAAGCAGCCCCTTCTTCCCCGAGGAGGGGAAGAGGAGGCTGCCCAGTGGGCTCTGTATGGTACTGGCTGGGGTTTATGCCCCCATGCCTAGGTCAGTGAGTTCCTCTAGGCCTGCGTTCTACCCTTGGACTGGGGGGCAGCTGGGGCAGCTGAGTGCCCAGCTGGAGGACTGAAGACAGGGCACTGCCCTCAGCTGTATCAATGACAGGCCTTATTCCTGTGAATGAGCAGGTCCTTAGCCTCACCCTGCAGCCAGGAACTCCTAGGATCCCAGAGGGATGGGGAAGGAGTGTGTGTGTGTGTGGGGGGGAGTCCTGTTTATTTTCCAAAGGCACAGGTGCTCACAGCTAATGGTATTTGCTGTAACTCTCTGAGAAGAAAACAACCTCTTCCCAGAATCGACCCCACCCCACCTCTCCCAAGCCAGTGCCTGTCCCCATTTGGGATTTGGGACCATGCTATAGATGCAGTGAATGACTGCCCACAAGCCTCTCTACAGCAAGTGCTGGGGTCAACCATATCCCACAGGGGCCTGAGAATGTGACCACTGTAAGTGTGCTTAAAGGGACTCAGGTGGCCTGAAGGTTTGCAACTCCCCCAAGAGAGTGGGGGGCACCTTTGCATAGGCTCTTCTGCTCCAGCCCTGAGGGTATAGACAAGGGCCACATCTGGGTGGGGGTCGGGGTGGAGAAGAGGGGTGACATCATTTTCCAGTGGTTGTAGCATCAGGGCTGGCAGAAAGGGAAGTGAATCCTCTTCATGGCTAGAGGCAGGGCCATTCTGCTGGACTCTGAAGGACACCTCAGCCGGGGTTTCAGCTCCCAAGGGTTTTTTTGCAGCCTGCTTCATTTCAGGGCATTCTCCTTCCCCCTCCCCATTTCTTAACTATAGAACAAAAGCAGGCTTAGGCAGGAAATATTGGGACAGAGTTCTTTAGTAGGAGTAAAAAGGGGAAAAATAAATAAATCTCATAAAGTCAGGAAAGAAAACCAATGACCTTGTCAGGCAGCCTGAGTTGTGGTACATGTTAGGAAATATCCCCCCCAAGACTAGGAAAAGAGGTTAGCCAGGCACTGGGTGGGAAAGTGCCCAAAAGACCACCCTTCTCCCCTCACCCCCAGCCACAGCCCCAGTTGTCTCAGCGGCCTGAGGGCCAGACAGCTGAGGCAGCTTTTTCATGTCAGCCTCCCATTCCCCATAGGCAGGAAGCCAAGCAAGGGGCCTCAGCCTGGGATGCTGGGGGCAGCAGTCCCCAGGGAGCTTGGAGGTGGTGCCAGGCTCTGTATCAGGGAGCTGACAGTGAGGCCAATTCAGGGCAGGCCTAAAATGAGGCCTAGAAGCCTGGGCCTTATGGCAGAATGGGTCCTGCTTGAATTGGGTGCTAAATGGAGGTTCCAGGTGCCAGGCCTAACCCTCCAGGCGAGGAGACTGATTCCAGAGTGGGCACCACTAGTTGCATACTAGGAAAGGCAGGGTGAGGCCAGGACCCCATTTCCTGCCTCCCAGTCGACATTCTTTTGCCCTCAACAAATATGTGACACTAATTTGAGGAGCAGGACGTCAGCTTAGAGAGGACCTCTAGGCCTCAGACGGGCCCCTGCCCTGATGGTATCTGGTCCCTGCCTCCTCCTCTCGCCTGGCTGTTGAGGAGAGGGCTCCAAGGTCCAAGGGAACCCAGCTCCCCACAGCCTCAGAGAGCTGGGGCTGCTGGGGCCTTTCTTCCTGGCGGGATGGAGCCCCATCCAACAGAAGGGGGGATGTCCTTGCAGAATGTCCCAGTTGGATGAGGGTATCAGAGGCAGCTCTCCTGGGTGTCTGTGTTGACTGTAAGTGGTTCCTGCTCACACAGCTCCCTGGAGGCCCCACAGGGCCTCTCAAGCTTGTCCTCAGCCTCAGAGGGGAAGCAGGCCCTGAGGCAGGTCCTCACCGCCTCCTTCACCTCAGCCTCCAGGCCCTTCATCTTGGCCTCATACTCTGCCAGCGCCTCCTGCTGGAACTGTGGGGACAGCAAGGACCACAGCCTGGCTCAGGAGGGGCTACCTTCCCACTCTCCTTCCCCTGGGCAATGGAACAAGGAGATGTCCTGTCTTTTCAGAGCTCCCAGGAGATGGGGTGGGAGGGAGATGGGGCACAGTGGAGCCCATCAGGAAGCCTCTCAGGAGAGGGGGTACCAACCAAGCAAAGAGATCTGCCTCATGTGAAAGAGTCCTAGGGTCCCACAGGAATCAGCACCTGTGACCCACTGGTGAGGGGTCATTGCCCCCTCCCCCCCCATCTCCTGACTGGAAAGTCCCTGGAACAGGGCCCCTTTACACCCTGGAGCCATGCCAACTCTGCTGGGGGCCAGGGTGGTGGTTCCTGTCACCTGCTTCTCCATCTCCCGGATCTGTTCCAGGCAGGCTGCCTGCTTCTCCTCCAGCTTCTCCTGGTGCCTCTCCAGGCTCTCTGTCATCTGGGTGGGGGTGAGAGGCAGGGAATCAGGACAGCACAGACAGGCAGTCTGGGTTGGCATCCAGCTACAATCCCAGCCAACCAGCTATAAGACTATAAGACTTAGGTAAATTCCTTAATCTTCTAACAGTTTTCATTGTTTCTGTTTTTGTTTGTTTGTTTAATTTGTAAAATCAGGATAATAGTACCTGTCTCACCGTATCCTGAAGGTTTGTAAGAGATAGTTCATGTGAAGCACCTGACTTAGTGTCTGCAATAAGGTCACGACTCAGTAGCTGGGAGTTCTGTTACTGTTGTTAACACCAGGGGAGCTTTAGGTCCTTCCCAGCAGGGCTTTCCTTCCTCTTCAGACTCCTTGGAGCCTCAGGAAGCACTCCTGGCTCCCTCTCACCCACCCACCCCAATCCCATCATCACCTGGCTAGCTAGTTCATATCCTTTCCATTAAGGGCAGTTGGACAGAGACAGACCTCTTCAGGCTGGTACCCCAAACTCCACAGAAAGACAGAACCTCAGGCTGGCCTAGGGGCTCCCCATCCTCTGCACCATCTCCCACCTTCCTGAGCTTCATGGGCCACTCTGGACAGTATATCTCCTAAGGGCAAAGTAAAGGCCCAGTGCCACCCTTCTCTCCTATGGAGTGTGAATGTGTGTGTGTGTGTGTGTGTGTGTGTGTGTGTGTGTGTGTTTGGGAAAGATACAGTGTTACATACCCGGTTGATGACCTGTACCACCTCCTGGATGTGGGAGTTGTTAATCTCTTTCTTCAACCTGTTGGGGTGATTGGAGTTTCAGAGAGGGCAGGAGGCCCCCGGGAAGAACTGGGTGAGATGAAGACTCCTCAGGGTGTAGGCCAAATAAGGGCTATGCAATAGGGGCAGGAACAAGCCAAAGGGGTGAAACGGAAACCCAAGGAGGATTGAGTGGCCACTGGAAGTCCTGGGGGCCCTCTGAAAGGAAGGCTTCCTCACTAACTCGCACTGCCCTTCAGGGGGTGTGTGGGAAAGCCCAAGTGGGAAGCTGCTGTCCCAAGATTTCACCTCCCTCTTTGCCTGCTTGATTTTCCCTTAAATTCTCCTCTCTGGTCAAATGGTGTTGACATCTGTGTTTTGTGTAAGGAAGTCACTCTAATCAGAGGTGACAGAAGTAACATTAACTTTCAAGAGCCAGGGGACAGGCACATCTCTGGGAAGCGAGTCAGGATCCTCTGTTGGGAGACCCCTTCCCACTTGGCGTGGCTCCTGCTCAGCAATGGGCCTGGAGTTTGAGTCCTGGGCCTCTCTTCCAGGACTCACCTCTCCTGGGCCATCTTGTCAGTGGTAGACTTCATCATGGCCTGGATCCGCTCCAGCCTCTTGGCCTCCAGCTTCTTCTTCATCTCTTTGGTGTCACTGTAGAGATACAGACATTAGGGAGATGTCCTGTGGGGTCCTGAGCCTCCTGGGAGGTGAGAGTAAGGCTTGGGAGGGAGGCAGTCATACTTCTCTGAGGTCTCCTTGAGGGTCTTAAGCTCTGCAGCCTGTTTCTCTCTGGCCAGCTCCATCATCTTGGCAATTTTCTGTAGGGAAAGGAAGGATGGGTTTAGCAAACCGGCTTATCCAGAAGCCCTTTGCTGTGCGGAGGGTGTGGATTTGGTCCGGTTGTAGCTCTCTCCCCTCCCCCACCCCGTCACCTCGGCCAGGTGCTGCTCCTTGAGCTTCAGGACACACTCGTAGTGCTCCTTGCCCTGCTGCTGCAGCTCCAGCTCCAGCCTGTCCCTCAGCTCATGCGCGCGCGGGTCCGCGCCCTCGGGGCCCTCGCCCAGCCGGGACGCGGCGACCTCCTCCCTGGGCTGGGTCCTGCGGAGGCCACGTGGGAACAGGTCCTGAGCTCTCCAACGCCCGCACTCTCGCCGCGGGGGGCAGGACGCCGCCACTGCCCTTACCTCTTCTTGCGGGAGCCCTTGCCCGGGCCGAGCCTGCAGCCCCCGAGGCCGCCCCCCGCGCCCGGCGGCCCGAGCTCGGCCAGCTGCGCCGCGCCCCGCTGCAGCAGCTCCTCCCAGCGCCGCGCGCCGCGCCGCTCCAGCTCCCGCAGCTCCTTCTCCTGCCGCCGCTGCAGCTTCACGACGCCCTTCAGCTCCCGCAGCTCCTCCAGGCTGGCGGTCCGCGGCTCTGCGGGGACCCGGGTGAGGTGTCCCGCCGCCCAGGAGCCCCCGCCTTTCCCTGGAGACCCGAACCTTCCCCAAGCTCGTCCTCAAGACCACTCGGACCCAGCAGGCCTTACCCACAGCTGCTTTCGCGGCCTCCCCGGCCTGGGCCCCGGCCCCGGCGGCTGCAAGAGCCACAGGACGGGCTGCCAGGTGCCCTGGGGTCCCCTGGCTCAGCTCCGCCCCTCCCGGCCCGCTGGGGGTACCAGCATGGGACCCCTGAGGTGCACTTTCTCGTTGCTAAGGCTTCAGACACAGTGTTCCCTTCCGCAGGTTAAAGTCTTAGTTTTTTCAAGATCTGCCGCCAGGCTGGGAAGTGCCTATGGATGCCGCCAGAGAGGGCAGGACCCCCACAGTGCGTACCTGCTGACCCATTGCTGGCCGGGGCCCCGTTGACCTGGCTGGCAACTGGACTCCCGGGAAAGAAGGGCTTCTGCGTAGGGAGAGCAGGTTAGGAAGATGGCTCCAACAGCCCTGGCTCCCTGAGCCCTGGACACTGCCCCGCCCTCATCTTCCCGAAGAGAGGGCAAAGCTCCTGGGGGGCCCGGGCAATGAACCCAGCGACACAGACCTCAGGCAGACCTCCCATGGCTTCCTTGAGCTTCACAGACTTCTTATCATGGGCGCTGAAGAACTTGATGGGATTGGCGAGGGCCACGGTGAGATCTGGGTGCACAGAGGCATAACAGGCCTGGTATGGAGAGCACCTGGCAGCCTCCCAAATCCTCACCTACCCCAAGATACCCTGGCGTGCCCCACTCTGGAGGCTGACTTGAGGCAGGGGGAGGGGAAATGCACAGCCCTGGGCTCCCAGCACTCTGTGGGCCTCCTAACCTGCCCAGGTGTCAGGTACATAGTCCTTCATCTCCAGGAGAACAAAGAGCGCAGGCATGGTGAGGGGCATGTTGCTCTCACTGCGCAGGCACAGATGGTGGTATCCTGTGGGGCAGGACAGGGCGGACAGTGAGCAGAGCCCATCGCTGCCCAGCACAGCATGCCAGCAGCCCAGCACTCAAGGCTTCTGGTTTGAGAGTCAGAGAGGCCAGAGTCCAAGTCTGGTTCTGCACCTTCCTGGCTGTGTGACCTTGGGCAGGTTACTTTAAATCTCTGAGACTTTCCTCATCTGTGAAATGGGGATAACAGTGTCTATCTCCTGTGGTTACCATTAGGATTAAGTGAGAATGTTATAAGGCCTTAAAGCATTTCAAGTTCCCAGTAAGTGTCAGCTACTTGGAAAATTGCCCCAGTGGTTTCAGAAAATTACAGACATTCTGTTAGGTGGCCAGAGTCCCCACTTCTGTCAGTTTCCTGGAGAGGTATTATTCTTGCTTCACTCCGTAGGGCTGATAACATGAAAGGGTTAGGTAAAGTCTCAGGGCCACCTCCCTGAAGCTGCCCCACCCTCTGGACAGGCTCCTGATGATGACTTTGATCTCAGACCTACTGGGGACAGCGAAGGAGGACCCCTACCCTTACCAGAATTCAGAATATTGATGGGGATGATGCGGTGTCCAAGAAACTTGTTGCCTTCCTCCATCACAGCCACCCTGAGGGAGGCCAGCTCAGGCATCAAGATCTGGGGAGAGTTTGGGACAGGACAAGCTGGGGAGGAGACTGTGGCCAAGTTGACTCCCTCTCTAGTTTCAGAAGTCTGGGGTCAGTGTGAGACCATAGTAGGTGTGACCAGATTTGGTGAGGAGAGAAGGCACACACTAGGCCACACACAAACAGCCTCACAGCTCATGCCGTGGCTGGTCCGCACAGGGGAGTAGGGCTTTGGGGGTCCTGGTGCAGACAGCCTGTGACAGCTTTGTCAACAAGTATCTAGTGGGGACAAAAGACCCCCTGGGACCCCATGGGACCTTGCACCCTGGTCTGAGAGTTCACATTTCTGCCTCTGGTCCTAACATGAACACACACATGCACACACATCCAACCTGCCCACCAAGTACACTTCTGTAAACTTGCTTTTTGGGCTCTTGAAATTTAGGAGGGCACAAAGTGAGGGGTGGCGAGAGGAGGACGCCCAAGGGCCTCCCTTTATGTATTTCCTCTGTTCTACAAACAGAAGCCGAGACCTAGGGGCAGCCCTTACCCTGCCCAGGCCCCAGCCCCTGCCCTGCCCTAGCCTCCCACCTTCTCAAAGACAAAGGGCTCCTCATTCCAGACAGGATTGATGGAGTTGGCACTGGGTGACAGCTTGGTGCGATAGCGCCTCTTGGGGTCCCCAGGTAGGCCAAACAGCTCCACTTCCACATAGGTGCGCACGCTGCGTTCTGACAGGAACTGCCCAGAGATTACCTGGAGGTGGGAGCCCGTGGGAGGCCGGCATCAGCTGCCCTACCAGGCCATTCCCCAGCACCTGGGGCCTCTAGCTTCCCGAGCTGAAGCATCCATTCTTGGGTACTGTGAAGAGCCCCACTCAACTCTGGCCACTGAATAGAAGCTGTGTGGCTCAAGGGTTACAACTAAGCTCTGCTGACGGGTGTTTCCAGCATTCAAGAAGGGGTGTGGGCCTCCCCACCTCCCTCCCCAGGCAAAGAAAGAATAGGGCTCTTTCCCAGGGCCTGGGGTTCCTAGAGCCTAACTTTGCTCACGCTTCTCCCCTCCCCCACCCCAGCCTCAGTCCTTCCCCTTGGTTTCCATGGGGACCAAGAGGCAGCCTCCAAGGCTGAGGAGGAGGCAGTTTCCAAGGCAACTTGCTACTGCAGGAACTAGCTGGGGCTGAAGTTTGCAGGGTATCAGGGGAGGGGGTTGGGAGTAGAAGAATGGAGCTCCTGTGTCTTTCTCCTCAAGACCCCAGCCCTCCCAGCCACCTGTCCACCTCAGCGCCTTGCCTTAATGGAAAGGGTGGTGGCTACCACCACGTCGATGCCATCCACCGAGAAGGGGTTGAACTGCTTGTCTGGCCGGCGCATGAACTCATGCTTGAGAAGGTAGCCACTCTGCCCATTGAACTCAAATAGCGCCATGTTCTGTTGCATGGGCAGGTCTGGGGGACAAGGGCACTTGGTGAGAAAGGCCCGACTCTGTGTCTGCACCCAATCTCTATTTCCACATTTCTCAGCCTTTCTCTTGTCTTGTGAACCCAGAGGTTGAACGGACCATGGGCATGAGGGTTTCTCATGTCTGGTTGGTTTCTTAGGGTGTCTCTTCTCTCAGAAAGGGCCCACAACCTGGCATCAGCAGGACCAAAGCCACAACCAGATCTCAGGCTCACAGTGGGAGTTGAGGCCAGTGGAGCAGGTATTTCCACAGACCCACTCAAGGAGCAGCCAGAACCCATGCCAGCACCCTGGCATCTTCACACACACACACTCATATATGTGCAGTCACACAGGCATGAGCTAATGCCTTTCTGCCCCGAAACACTCACACACCTGCACGGGCTCCCAGAGCCTAAACCAGGGGTGGAGAACCTTTTTTCTGCCAAGGGCCATTTGGATATTTATAACATCATTTGAGGGCCATACAAAATTATCAACTTAAAAATTAGCTATGAATAAAAGCTCCTAGATTTATTGAATTTTGAGTCCTGCCTGCGGTTGCCTTGGCAGGGCCAGACCAAATGATTCACCGACTGTATAAGGCCCATGGGCCGGACGTTCCCCACCCCTAGCCTAAACAAACATCTGAACACCAGGTCTGTTCTAAAGACCACCTTCCAGGAATGGGGTGAAGGTGGGAGGGGTAGGGTCTTAAGGGAGTGCTCTCACCCATTGTCTGGAAGTTGAGGGCGACCATCTGGCAACCAACATTCCAGAACATCTGGGGCATGTAATTGGAGGAGTCCATGCGGGTGCCCTTTGGGTAAATGCGGCTCATCTGGCGCTTGTTGTAGCTGCTCCAGAGTATAGGAAGCCAGCCAGCCTGAGGCTGCACCAGGAGTACCCAACAGCCCCCCCTTTTGAACCCTGTCCCCATCCCTCTACCCCAACCAGGGACCTTGGCTACTGAGGCCTCAAGGATACTCAACAAACTGCACTGCAGCCTTGGAGAGCAGGTCATAAGCCTTGAGCTCCGTGAAGGAAGAGATGACATAACTTTGGTTCTTCTCTGTGTGGGGGAGAAATATGAGGGGGAGTCTCTATCAGGCTGAGGTAGTCCCGCAGACCTCCCCTTCCTTTGGTGCAGCTACCTCCAACACAGAGATGCCTCTAACCCAGCATTCCCACCGAGGCCTGAGGCTTCAGGGAGGGAGGTGAACCCAGGGTGGGGTGGGATGTGCAGATCTGTGTGGGTAATAGTGTGTACAGGGGGAAAGGGCATGCATGGTGGGTGTGCACAGGGATGGGGGGGCCACGGTCCTGGAGGGTGAGGGGTTCCTGCCCTGGGTGGGGACAGAAAGTATGAGGAACATGTGAGGATGAGACCAGGAGTCAGGAACATGCTGCGACGCTCAGGGTGTAAACACAAAGGGTGGGTACCGGGGTGAGAGGTACACGCCAAGGGTGGTACATGCCATGGGTGAGCACAGGTAAGGGTGCAGGTTGTGGGTTCAGGGGTGAGGAAATAAGGTTACAGAGGTGCACAAGTATAGACAGAAGGAGGTGATCATGTTGGGGACAGGCACAGCGGGGGAGAGGAAGGCACTGTGTGTCTGTCCGGGGAAGAAAAATAATACGGTGTACACAGAAAGGGAAGGGTACAAGGAGTAGGTGTGCACTGGCTGGTTTCTCTGCCTTCCACCCCCTCCCAGCAGTTCTCATGCCCCGGGGCTGGGGTTTCTGGGCTTAGGAGCCACAGAACCTGCAGGAGGCTGCGGGAGCCCCAAGCCAGCCCCACTGAGGGGGCCTGTCATATACAACCTGGACCTGCCTGTCACCGATAAACTCCAGAGCATTCTGCTTGGTGCCAAATTCCTCAGTACTGGGAAATGGGAGCCACTGCCACTTAAGCCTTTGGCCTGGCTCCTCTGATGCATATTTATAGACAGGGCCCCCAGTCCAAGGAAGGGGGACAACCCCCTTCCTCTTACCCCCACCCATGAAAGTGCCTGGTGTTGGGACACACTTCCCGAGGGCCTCCTGAGCCTCGCTGAACCTCCAGCTCACCGCCACCCGCATGAACTTACGGGCAGAGAACTCAAAGGAGATGAACTTGGTGGGCTGGATGTAGTTAACCAGGCTGGACATCTCCTCATAGGCCGTCACCTCCAGGCCCGCTGTGCCCTAGAGGAGAGAGGAGAGTGAAGAATAGGAGCCCAGAGCCCAGGGACATGGCCCCATGTCCTGCTGGAGGACTCGGTGGGATGGCAGAAGGGCCTCCGGGCTGTCTCCACGCACCTCATCTGACTGCATCTTCCTCATCTCTTCTTCATCCAGGTTTCCCAACTCCGACTCCTCCTCCTCCACCTGCTCCTCCAGCTCAGCCCCTTCCTCAGCAGCCAACACTGCCACACACCACTCTGTCAGCACTGGGGGCAGGGCCCCCCAGGCTGGCTCCCAGCAGGTCTCCTCCAGGCCCAGCCCCCTCTTCCCTCCAGGCCCAGTCCCTCACCCCCGCCCTGATCCCCACTCCTCCCAGGCTCACTCACGGGTGTCCTCCGCCACAGGGGCACTGGGTGGGCAGCTGCCCTCAGCCTCCCCGCCCGGCTCCTTGCTGGGGGCTGCTGGGCCCAAAAACTGGTTCTTCTTGTTTTTGATGAGGATCTTGCCACGGAGATCCTCGGGGCTGGGCAGGGGGCTGCCTGGTTTCAGCTGTGGGAGAGGAGAGGGTGTCAGCGTGCAGCCTAAGTTCCTTCACATCAAGCTCTCAGCATGGCCCCTGCCTGCTCCTCCAGCCTCTCCCCTCGTCACTCCCCCTCCTGTGCTAAGCCGCTGCTTGGCCCAACGCTCCCAGTTCCTCGGTGATGTTCTCTCTCACCTCTTCTATCTGCCTAGAACTCCTTTCCCACTCTCACCGACACAAACCCAGTATCTCCCTTGGGCTTCAGCTTAGCCGTCACTTTCTCCAGGAAGCCTCCCCTGATCCCCAAGAACAGATCAGGACTCCCCCAGCACTCCCACAGCAGCCACTGGTTGCCTTGTCTTTCTCCCCTGAGGGCTGGGACTGCACCTTTGTCACTAACAGACCCCCAAAGCCCAGCACAGTGCCTAACACAGATGCCCCGTAGTGAAGGCCACTCACTGGAAACTTTTCCAGGGGCTCCGTGAGCAGCATATCACCAAACATGGTCCGGCAGTACTCAGCCATCTTGGCCTGTTGGCGGGGTCTGCAGGGAGGAGAAGTGGGGTGAGGTTCAGCAGCACCACCCTCCTCTTGGCCATCCTTCTGGACCCCTGATCTGGGTCATCAGGAGCACAGGAGGTCAGGGAGGCAGGGGCACAGGCAGGAGAGCCTGGGGTCTCGAGGAGACTGTGTGGAGGGCATGGGCAGGGGCCGGGGATAGTGGGGGGAGGACAGAGACGGGGACAGAGCAGAGAATGAGGCTGAACGGGCCTGGATACTCACGAGTCCACGTGGTTTTCAAACGACAGGATGACAGGATAGGGGGAGGTCTTAAAGGCACTTTCTGCAATCGCCTCAATTGCTTCCTAAAGGAGAGAGGACTTGGTGGAGGGGAGGTCAGTGCTCCAGCCCCCCCCCCAATGGCACCCTTCCACTCTCCCCAGGTTTAACACACACCTAGAGCTGGAGGGCCACTGTTGGTCCCCTGTCTCCTCTGGTCCCCTCTAATCCCCACTCTGTTCCGAGGCCCCCCAGCTGCTCCTCCTGCTTATGGCCTCCATACCCAGAAAACTTAGGGACCAGGGCCCTTCCCTAGTGCCTCCGCCACCAGCCTCCACACTCCGAGTCTTACCTTGAAGTAGATGTCTGTGGTCATGGTAAAGCCGTGGGTGATAATAGGCTCCTCTTCGGGGAGCTTCCCCTTCCAGCAGTCCAGCTCCACGCAGCGACAGCCAGCCAGCAGCACCTGGCGGTACATCTCAGCAGAGGAGAGGCCTGAGAACTGGCCGGCTGGGCCAGGGCAAGGGGGCGGGGCAGGGGCTTCACTCAAGGGCTCTCCCCCACCCCACCCCAGCATGCTCTGTACTGATGGCAGCCCATGGGCAACCCCGGGAGGAATTCAGAGGACAGGAGCAGCCCCCATAAAAGGAGTCAGCAGTGAGGTGGCTGGGGCCCACCTGTCAGGTAGGTGTTGTGCGAGGAGTTGATGAAGTAATGATTGAGCGGCTGCGTCATGTCCTGGTGAACCAGCAGCTTGTCTTGGGCCAGCACGCTGTTCTCCGGCCCACAGAGAAACCACACCATGCCCTGGGGTGACAGCTGGCCTGGGGGGCAGGGGATAACTTTCAGGGCCACAGCCCAGTTGTCAGACCAGGACAAGCCCACAGGGGATTAGGGCTTCAACTGATCCTCACCCCTCTGCACGTTGATGCCACTGGGCTCATATTTGTCAATGAGGCCCTGCACCTGGTCAGGCCGCGCTGGTGGGAACAATAAGGAGTTGAGGCGAGGATCCCTCTGTTTCTGGTTGATAAATTTGGTCAAGTGCTCCTTGGTCATGTAGGGTTTGGCCTTGGCATGGCTGCAGACCAGAAAGAAGAGCACAGGTCTCCAGATAACCCCTTGGTCCAGTGAACCCTCCTAACTGTCAGCATAGCAGGTAGGAATTTAGCCACCACCCCTTCCCCATGCTGAGCCCAACCCAAGAAGCTCACTGGGAAGTGAAGATCTCATCTATTTCTGGCCGGGGGCAGAGGTTCAAGAGGAAACTCTTGTAGACAGATTGTGGGAAGTCCTCAGGATTGATGGCATCATTCTGGGGAGAGAGTCACCTGATCACTTCTGCTCCACCTTCTAAGCACTGAGATCCACAAACTAGGCCCAGTACACGGGGACCTGGTCCCAAGGACGGCTCAGGGCAGACAGAGGAGCATTAAGGACATGCTGAGTGCCCACTTTTCCAGGCCCTGGTTGCTGGGCAGAGAGCATGCTTAGCTGGTTTACTTTGCCCCTGAATTCAGACACTGGGCAGTCCCTTGGCTGGGGCAGGATTGGAACTAAGAGTGACCAGAATGAGGAGGAAAAGAGGTCAGAAGTAAGTGGTGCTCACACTTGCAGAGTACTGAGCTAGCTTTTTATTTTTTAAGTGGAGGGTAAATTTTCAAAAAGAAGCAGTTTGAATGTAAATAGTACAGCTAACAAGAGAGTCCCAAGATGCATAAAGTAAAAACTGACAGAATCGAGGGGGAAAATAGACAAGTCAACAATAATAGTTGGAGACACCAAAAAGCACAGGAACAGCAATAAGAAAATATGGCTTGGACTTCATGAAAATTAAAAACTTTTGTGCTTTGAAGAACACCATCGAAAAGGTGAACAGACAATCCACAGAATGGAAGAAAATGGGGGGGGGGGCAAAAGTAGGTTTATAGTTGTAAGAAAAACAATTTATTCTTGTACTATTATTAATAATTGTATTATTTTCCATAAAAGCAATTGTTAACCTACTTTCGCCCCACCCTATATTTGCAAATCAGATATCTACGAAGGAACAGCTCAGCAGTAAAAAAGCAAATAAGCTGATTGAAAGATGGGTAAAAGATTTGAATACATAATTCTCCAAAGAAGATATTCAAAAACTAATAAACAAATGGGAAGATGTTCAATACCATTAGTCATTAGGGAGATGCAAATCGAAACCATAGTGAGCCTGGCTGGGCGTGGCTCAGCGGTTGGGCATCAACCTAGGATCCAGGAGATTGCAGTTCAATTCCTGGTCAGGGCACGTGCCCGGGTTTGGGGCTCGATCCCCAGCAGGGGGCGTGCAAGAGGCAGCTGATCAATGACTCATCATTGATGTTTCTCTCTCTCCCTCTCTCTTCCTCTCTCTGAAACCAATAAAGATATATTAAAAACACACACACACAATGAGATATCATTTCATTTCTACTAGGATGACTAAAATTAAAGAAAAAAAAGACAATAACAAGTGTTGGTGAGGATATGGAGAAATTGGAACACTCATACAATGCTGATGGGACTGTAAAATGGTGTGATCCCTTTGGAAAACACTTTGGCAGTTCCTCAAAATGTTAAATATAGAGTTACCATATGATCCAATAATTCCACAGCTAGGTTTATACCCAAGAGAACTGCGAATACATGTTCAGACAAAATTGTGTATGTGAATGTTCATAGCAACATTTTTCATAATAGCCAAAAAGTGGACACTGTCCTAAGGTTCATCAACTAGTGCAGAGCTAAGCAAAATGTGATATGTCCATACAATGGACTATTATTGAGCCATAAAAAGGAATGAAGTACTGATGCCTGTTACAACATGGATGAACCTTGAAACATGCTAAGTGAATAAAGCCTGACATTAAAGATCACATATTGTATGATTCCATTTACACAAAATGTCCAGAATAGTCAAATCCACAGAAATAGAAACAGAAAGTAGATTAGTGGCATCAAGGGATTCTGTGCCTTTGCATTCCATCCCAGAAATGCCCATCATATGTCCTCAGGATCATATTGGAAAGCCAACATTACTCTTACTTTGGAGCAGAAGAGCTAGAATGGATCTCCCTAAGATTGGATCTTGGACCTATCAGCTTTAAGCAAAGATGGGCCAGTGGCCCCTACTGGGACACAAGCAGAGCTGACAAATCAGGAGGACTTAGCCAAGGTGGGAGATCAGGAGGCATTAAGAAAGGAGGGTGGATGTGTATTGACTGAAGCTTGCTATGCTGGCTATGGGGTCCTCAGCAGGAGCCCATTCCCACCCTCTCTCCCACCCCATGCTTGTATCCCCTGTGGCTGATTTCACCCAGGGGTCATGAGCTCCATAAAGCTGTGACTCGGAGGGAAGTATTCCTCTTGGGATTCAGGGAGACAAGTGATCAGTGAGGTCTTAGTTTAATTACAATGTTCCAAATTCTTACCAGGAGAAAAGACTCCATGGGGTGCAGGTGGTACCCTGTACAAAGGCATGGCCAAGGGGGTCAGGGGGCTGAGGTCCACTTCCCCTGCCAGGCATGAACCCTGGCTCAGGCCTGCATCTGCCCAGAAGGGCTCCTTTTTGTAATTTACATAATATACCTTATGGGTGTATTACACAATACACCTGCATACAACCTGTAATTTAAAATTAGTGACTTAACTAAAAAGAAAGAGAAAAACATTTTTCTGTGTTGAGCTAAAGTCTGTCCTGGCAGCTTACATCCTTGATTCGGTGCCTCTCCCCACACCCTGCAGACTAGTCCCTTCTTGCAGCTTTCGGATCCCTGTAGACTGCCTCCTGTGCCCACTGACCTTACCTCGCTCCTCCAGGCTGAAAACATTCATCTCCACTTCCATTCCAAGGCTGGACTGGGAATGCACCCATCCCTGCTGCTTGTCCTAAACACCAACCCCTGCCCCACCGCCACCCAGGGGTGGGAGACCAACCTGCTCAGAACCCGGAGCAGCTCACCCCCTTTGCTTGGTTCTGTCTCTGTGTATCAGAAACCAGTGGTTCTAGGGTTAACTGGCTTTGGGGCTATTTGCTGGGACTGTGTTATCATTCTTACCCTCTCCTTCCCCCACCAGCCTGGCCAAGTGGCCCTCTGGTCAGAGCAAGCTCAGATGACAAGGGTGGGCTGGGGAAGGGGGAACCACTCACTTTGCCTTTGGGGAGGTGGCAGGCACTGAGGGCAGCTTCTACACGCTTGCGGTCAGCAGGAAACATCTGGAATAAACTGAAGGAGCAGAGAAAGGCAGGAGGCAAAGAGAGGAGTCATGCCTGGAGAGGGAAGGCTTTGGGGAGCTGGACATAAGGGTAGGGAGGCGATAGGGGAGACTCACTTCTTCACAGGAATCTTCCCTTCAGGATTGAGCTGCATCTTGAGCTTCACCAGACTGGTGGGGCAGAAAGCAACCTGTCAGGCCCTGGGGCTGAACACTTAGTCCCACACTCTGTGGCCAGGCAGGCAGGCAGGTACTTACATCTTGTCCAGGAAGGTGGCGCGGGGGGCGTTGGCTGACAGCGGGTGTTTGACCAGAGCCAGTATATCTTCAGCCCAGTCCTGCAGGACACAGAGCACAGCAGTCAGGCCCCTGACCTTGAAGGTGTCCCCACCAACCCATGGCCAGGCCTGTATCTCAGGAAGTCCGGGTGCTGAGCCCCAGGCCAGGTGACCCCCGAGCACCTTGCCCACATTCTCTTTGCAGGAGACAAAGTTGTGGAAGGTGAGGTCCACCATATCAGGGCCAGACACCACAGTGAATGCCTTCAGCAGGAAGGTGTTGTCAGGAAAATCCAGGTTGAAGACATCCCGGAGCTTCTGGCTCTGCAGCAATGGTGACAAGGTAAGGCTCATCCCTGCCTGCTGTGGCGCCCCCTGTCCCTCCCCCTCAGGCCCTTGAACTGTTGCCCACTGGGGTAGAATCCCATTCCCACCTCAGGAGCCACAGGCCCCAGCATCTTCCTATCCCTGACTTCAGGGGCTGGGCCGGGAGGGAGAAACCCATGGAAAGAGATTAACCAAGGCCATGGGGTCTGAGAGTCATATGTATCTTGTTTGCCATTTTTTCATTTGAAGATAGAGCCTTAGCTCCCTGTCTCAGGGAATCCGGCTCCTGCCAATCCCTTCTTCCAATCTTTCTACAAGCATTAAGCAAATTTAGGCAAATCAATCAGGGAGTTGACCAGGAAGGGGGGGGAGGGGGTGTAAGCAATACCTCCTAGACAGCCTGGGGTGATTTAGGGGCAAGAGCTGGCCCTGAGACAGGAGCAGCCACACCCCTTCCTTGGCTCAGGGGAGGCCCTGTTGCCCAGCCCAGGAATCTCTCTTCACTCACCAGGGACTGCTGCCCCAACCCCGTGGAGCTGGTGACCATGCTGAACCTGAGCTGCTACTGAGCCCACCTACCTTGGGAATCTTGGCAAACTTCCCAAAGCGGGTGTCCCGGATGCTGGTGATATCCAGAAACTCCTTTTCCTGGAAGGGGCCCGGTGGGAACAAAGAAAGGGTGTGGACATAGAGCAGCAAGGAGGGAGCTTCCACGCCCCTTCACATCTTGGCCAACTGCCTTCTCTAGATGCCAAAACTGTGTGGGGGCTGCCCGGACCCCAGCCTTCCCAGCCGTCAGACTCTCCCTACTCTTGGTGACCCTCCTCCCTTCCTCTCGGTCCATTTCTTCGCTGGCCACTTCAGTTACTCACCGTAGCCACCTGTAATTGTGGCCTCACCGCCACCATCCTGGACTCTCACCAGGTTCTCCCTCCCTTCCTCTGCCTGGGTGCTGAGGCCCTTCTCTGATCTCTCTGAGCCCTCAATTCACCTGCAGCCACTGGCAGAGAATCAGTCTTCAGTAGCAGCTCTTTTTTCTCCCTCTCTCTCTCTCCACAGGATGCTAGGGCTGGAGCATCTGGGCCCGAGGCAGGCATGGTTGTTGTGACTGCATCCTCCCTCCCAAAGCAAACAGCCCCTGCTCACAGGCGATCCCCAAGAGCCACCCTTCCAGGTCCTTCTACACTCCCCAGCATCCACACCTTCAGTTCCCCATTGCTAAGAGGCTGCTTGACTCCATGGATTAGCAGGAGCTCAGGGCCACTGTAGGTAGGAGCTGCCTCACCTTGCTCTGATATGTCCAGTATAAGTAATAGCCCTTGGGATCCACAGAGAGCATAACCGGGGAGGCTACTGTTGTTTCCTGCGGAGAGAAAGAGTCAACACCCTGCTCTGAGACTTCAGGCCAAGCTTCCCTGGCCCACACCAGGGGTTTCAGAGCTCACCATCTCCCTAGGAAGTGGCTGTCCCAAGAATCTGCAGGCATTTCACTTCGTTCTCCAGAGCTAAGGGCTGGGCATAAGCCTCAAAAGCTCTGGACCAGGGGAGGGGAGGGGAGGGGAGGGATAGAGGATTGGAAATGGCATTTCTGGAAGAGAAGAGAGTTTCCCCTCTAAACCTCAAAGAGAGCTTCTCTTTCTAGACCCCAAACAGGGTCTTGGCCCCCACCTTACCCTGCTTTTAATGGCCACAGCTCAGCCAAGGGGGTTAGAATATCTTTCCTAAGGGTCCATACTGCCTCCAGAATTGCTCAACACAGTGAGAGCCAAGAACCCAACTCCTGTGCCTGCATCCAAGGCCTTACACAATCCAGCTGAAATCTAGCTTCCCACATGCCCAGTCCTCCCCTCCATGAACTGCTCCCTCCACCCCATCCATCCAACTGCTGCATAGACACAAAGTGCGTTCTCACCTCCAAGCCTAAGCATCCAATGCTACCATGCCTGAAACACCACTAAGGACCAGCAAAAGCCTCACCTCTTCTGAAAAGTCTTTTCTGCAGCAGGCTGGATGGGGGCTTGTTTTCAGACAAGAAGCCCATCCAGGAAATCCCCTGGGGCTTATGGACTCCCAGGAAACAAGCCTGGACTAGACCATGATCCTGGTGCCCCAGGTTTGCTAAAAGAGCGAGTGAATGAATGATGAATGAACTCACTTCTAAATTCCTGTTCCGATCACAGGGCACACAGGCTACCTTTGATTGTAATGATACTTGTATGCATATACAAGGCTGGGCAAAAGTAGGTCTATAGTTGTAAGTGCATGAAACAGTTTATTCTTATACTATTATTAATTATTGCTTTCTTTTCTTTTTTTAAATTTATCTTTATTGTTGAAAGTATTGCAGGTGTCCCATTTTCCCCCCATTAACCCCCTCCACCTCGCTCCCACCCCCTCCCCAGGCCTTCACCCCATTATTGACTGTGTCCATGGGTTATGCATATATGCATATAACTTCTTTGGTTAATTTCTTCCCACCCCCCACTCCCCTTCCCTCTTCCCTCTGAGATACAACTGTCTGTTGCATGCTTCAGTGTCTCTGGGTCTATTTTGTTTGTCAGTTTCTTCTGTTCATTAGCTTCTTCTTAAAGATGATTCTTCAACATTTCATTTGGTTTGGTGATGATGAACTCCTTTAGCTTTTTCTTATCTTAGCCCTTTATCTGACCTTCAGCTCTAAATGATGGCTTTGCTGGGTAGAGTAATCTTGGTTGTAGGTTCTTGCTTTTCATCATTTTGAATTTTTATTTTTATTTTTTTAAAAATATATCTTTATTGATTTCAGAGAAAGGAAAGGAGAGGGAGACAGAGATAGAAACATCAATGATGAGAGTCATTGATCAAGCCCACAACCCGGGCATGTGTCCTGACCAGGAATCAAACCCCTATAACCTGGATCCTAGGTCGACGCTCAACTGCTGAGCCACGCCTGGCCAGGCCATTTTGAATTTTTTTTAAAAAAATATCTTTATTGTTGAAAGTATTACAAATGTCCCCTTTCCCTCCCATTGATCCCCTCCACCCTGAACCCATCCCCCAGGCCTTCACCCCACTATTGTCTGTATCCACTATTGTCTGTATTGTCTATATGCTAATATATCCCAACCCACCCACCCACCTCTGCCTTCCCTCAGATTCATCAGTCTGTTCCCTGCTTCTATGTCTCTGGATCTATTTTGTTCATAGGCTTATTTTGTTCATTAGATCCCACATATGAGTAACATCATGTGACACTTGTCTTTCTCTGACTGGCTTATTTTGCTTAGCATAATACTTTCCAGTTCCCACCATGCCATCTCAAAGGGTAAGGGATCCTTTGTTTTTTACAGCTGCATAGTATGCCATTGTGTAAACGTCTCTACATTTACACAGAATAAGTCTCTACAAGTTCAAGAAGATTGAAATCATACAAGCTTGATATGATTTCAATCTTCTTGAACTTGTAGAAACTTGTTTTGTGTCCTAACAAGTGGTCTGTTTTTGAGAATGTCCCATGTGCACTTGAGAAGAATGCCTATTCTGAAGCTGTGGAGTGGAATGTTCTGTAAATGTCAATTAAATCCATCTGACCTAGTGTGTCATTTAGGTTCACTGTTTCCTTGTTGATTTTTTATCTGAAAGATCTATCCAGTAAAGTCATTGGGGTGTTAAAGTCCCCTACTCTGACTGTATTGCTGCCGATCTCTCCTTTAAAGTCCTCCAGAAGTTTGGTTTTTTGGGGGGTTTTCAGCCTGTGTGAGTCTTTTGTTCTGAGGTGGGTCTTTTATAGTCAGCATATATTTGTTTTCTTATCCATTCAGCTACCCTATGTCTTTTGATTTGGACATTTAATCTATTCATATTTAAGGTAGTTATTGAAAGGTACTTATCTATTGCCATCTTATTTCTTTATGCCTATGTTTCTCATTCTCTCTATTTTAACTTTTTATTACAGAAATCCCTTTAACATTTTCTGCAATGCTGGTTTGGTGGTGATAAACTCCTTTACCTTTTTTTGTCTGGAAAGCTCTTTATGTTAGCATCTATTTTGAGTGATAACCTTGCTGGATAGAGTAGTCTTGGTTTCAGATCCTTGTTTTGCATTACCTTGAATACTTCATTCCATTCCCTTCTGGCCTGCAGAATTTCTGATGAGAAATCAACTGACAGCCTTATGGGAGCTCCTTTGTAGGTTACAGCTTGCTTTTCTCTTGCTGCCCTTAAGATTCTCTCTTTGTCTTGAATTTTTGGCATTTTAATTATGATATGTCTGGGAGTGAGCCTCTTTGGATTCTTCTTGCTTGGGATTCTCTGTGCCTCCAGAAGTTGTGTGACTTTTTCCTTGACCAGGTTAGGGAAGTTTTCTGCCATCATTTCTTCAAACAGGTTCTCTAACCCTTGCTTATTTTCAACCTCTTCTGGCACTCCTATGATGCAAATATTGTTACATTTCATGTTGTCCCACTGCTCCCTTAAACTATCCTCCTGTTTTTTAATTGCTTTTTGGTTTTAGTTTTCTGATTGAGTGATTTTTTTCCTACCCCATCTTCTAATTTGCTGATCCAATCCTCAGCTTCCCTTAATCTGCTGTTCATTCCTTCCAATGTTTTTTTAATTATTATTTCTACTATGTCATCCTTAATTTCCTTTATAGTTTCTATATCTTTTTTCATGCTGTTGAGCATCTTTATGATCAGTATTCTGAACTCTGTATCTGATAGGTTGCTTATCTCCATTTCATTTAGCTCTTCTTCTGGAGAATTCTTTTGTTCTTTCATTTGGGGCTTATTTTTTTGTCTCCCCATTTTGGCTGCCTGTTTGGATTTGTTTCTATGTATTAGGTAGATCTGCTAGACTCCCAGTCTTTTGGATGGTCTCTGGAGCAGGTCAATGTCAGACGCTGTTTGTGACTGGCTTTGATTACCTTGTTTGAAGTTTTCCACACTCCACAGCTTCTCTTTTCCTCTGCTGGGGCTGGGTGTGTTTGGATAGGACTAAGATGTGCACTGAGGCCTGCTTTCCCAAGACCTGGGTCCAGAAGCAAATCAGGCAAAGACTCAAAGCACCCTCAGGCTATTATTCAGTCTCTTATGGAGCCTCAGGCTGTAGAAACTCCCTGGAATGGGGCCAGAGGTCTACCTGCAGGGTGGGGCAATTTATTCCCCCCCAAGCAAAAGCTTCTTGCAAGGTAAATGTTTGCCTGAGGAAGATGTCCTCTGCCATATGGGGGAATGACTCAGCACTGGGGTCCAGAAGGGTGCCCTCCAAGATCTATTCTCCCAGCCAGCCCCCTTAGCTTCTCCTCACACTGCTCTAGTCCACTCTGCCTCCGCCAGAGCCCAAGGTGAGTGGCTGCACGCGAAACTTTGTGCATTGGCTCTTTAAAAGGGTGGCTGTATTTCCAGCTGTCTCTCCCTGGCAGACAGAAACCTTGCTGCTTTTCACAGCCAGATGTTATATGGGTATCTTTCTCAGTTGTTGTGCTCTGGGCTGAGGAGCCTAGCTTGGGGTTTAGGCCCCAGAGTTCTCAGTGGGAACCCCCCATAGCTGAGATATCCCTCTGGACCTTCAACTGCTGCCTGTGGGAGCCCAGCCAGCCTTCTCACACTTCCACACTTCCCACCAGTCTCTATGGGGTCTCCACTTTTCGTCCTTGGTTATGAGGGTGCTCCCCAGCTAGTCTTCAGTTGCAGTTGATTAGTCAGGGTGGTTTTTCTATATTTTAGTTATAATTCCAGTTTGGTCCTGGGAGAGTGTCAGTGTGGCTTCCACTCAACCTGCTGCCATCTTGGACCTCCTATTGCATTATTCTCCATATGAACAACTGTAAACCTACTTTTGCCCACCCCTGTGTAACAAGATATTAAAGTTCAAGTTTCCCACAACACATGGTAGTTCCTGCACACCAGAGCAAATCAAATGCAGCATTTACAAAGGAAGGGGTCAAAGAAAAGCTTCTCAGATCAGAGGTGCTTAAAGGACTAAGAAAGAGAACACTTTGTGAAGAGACTAATTCTGGAGAAAGCTGTGCTGTGAACTCCATTCCCTTCCCTCCCTAAGGGAGGACTGAGGTGCCCGACCCCTCACTTTAAACCTAATGAGGGGTTTAACTGCACTTGGAGAGCTTTTGTCATCCCTGCTGTTGTGGGACATAAGAGACTGGGTCTGACTCTTGCCCAGGAAACCGAGTTGGTGACAGATCAGCTAACTATTGGAGACAGAGAGACTCTGGTGTGCTGGATGAGCCTCACTCCTAGAGTCTGTTAGGACAATGCACACGTGGCATTTGCTGGGGTCCGGAGTGGGCCTGTGGGAGAGAGGGGCAAAGAGTCCAAAGCTACAGGAGGCTGAAGGTGGTAACTGGATTCAGAGGGGCTGAAGAAGCCATTGCAAGTGGCCTCCTGAAATACATATAGCAGGAGGACCCTAAGCAAGAGATCCCCAGTTCAGCATGGGGAAGGTCTCCTGAGAATACCCAAACATGTGCACCAGAGAAAGAATAAATCTGGACCTTCTGCTAGGCTCAGAGAACACGAGCCAGTTGATGATGATACTTTTCAATTAAGCACTTTGGTACTCCTTTCTCACCTCCCTCCTTGCACCCCATCCCTATTGGGGCTTGGAAGGGGAGCAGGGAATCCCACCAGAAGGCCTGCAGCCCACCTAAAACCATTCCTAGTGGATGGAGGGCAGAAGATGTTATTCTATTGAAGGTTGAATTTTTTAATTTTAACTGTTTCTGAAATAAGACTGGGCTTTGTGCCTGGCGGGAGTGGCTCAGTGGTTGAGCATTGACCTATGGTCCAGGAGATTACTGTTCTATTCCTGGTCAGGGCACAGGCCCAGGTTGTGGGCTTGATCACCAGTGGGGAGCATGCAGGAGGCAGCTGATCAATGACTCTCTTATCATTGATGTTTCTATCTCTCTCTCTTCCTCTCCATTCCTCTCTCTGAAATCAATAAAGATTAAAAAAAGAAAAGAAAAAAGACTGGGCTTTGTGAGGAAAAGTGAGCATAGGATTGTATTCCCTGAGAGCAAATGGATTGTCTATGGCTGCCTGATTTTCCTTCCATGGGCAGGAGGAGAGCTTCTCCCAGCAAATACATTGTAAAGGGGCCTGGAAGACAAAATTAAGTTGGGAGTTGATTCCATCCTGTGCATTGTGCTTATTCAACATGGCACCACATATCCAAGTCACCTGCTAACTGGGCTGAATCCAGTCCAAGAGCAGAACCCGGGCTCATAGGTCCATGTGCCCTGTGACTGGCTTGGGAGGTTCCTGCTTGTGGAAGTCAGGATCAAGGAAGGCTGCCCAGTGCCCTGCCTTGGGGAGGAGAGTGGGGCAGCCAGGTACCCAGGTGCTGGCTTGCAGAGAAGGCCACAAAGCATGTCCCCACCCCTAATGACCCTCTGCCCAGTCAGGTTACACACACTTCCCAGAGGAACTGAGAAAGGCCACTTCACTTTTCATCTGAGCCACTTCCCTCATTCCACAGGCTCCTGAGACATGCCACCACCGTGCCACATCGACCACACAACCTTAGGGAAGCAGAAAGCATCTAGCCATGGCCTCCTCCCCATAGTCATGGCAGCTAGATTATGCAGCCTAGCCCAGCCCCAAAGGCAGAGAGCCCCAGGCTACCTTAACTCACAGACCCAGAGCCCCCTCACCCACCTGTAAGGAGGACTAGCCAGCCCTAAGGGCCCTCTCTTCCACCCCCTACATCGTTTCCCAAGCCTTCATTTTCCCTTCCTGGGACCAGCCCCTCTGACTCTCACTCAGGGCCAGCCCAGCAGCCTCCCCTCCCTGAAGAAGGGTCCCCATACTGTTCTCCTCATCTGCCCAAGAGAATCCTGGCCCCTGGGGTCTGGAAGGACCAGAGGCTGGAAAGCAGGCCCCAGTTTGGGAAGGAACAGACACAGTGGAGACAGTACAAGACAAAGCAGTGCCTTCCCCTACAGACAGGCAGGAGTCAGTCAGCCCAGCTGAGAGTAGCCCCCAGAAGCAGAAGTCAGTCTGTTCCCTCCAGGGTCCCTGGGAACAGAAGCCTCCAGTTCTCACTTGGGATCCAGGGGCCTTTTGTGGCTACCCCACAGCAACTTAGGGGAAAGCAGGGCTTCCTTGGGACAGGGATAGGTGGGGAGGGGTGAACAATTTCAGTCTGGGTACCCTAATGGGGCAGGAGTGGGGCATCTTTGCTGGGAGCAGGGACCTGGTTCGCCTCTGCTTCTGGCCCTGCCTCAGCTCTGGGGCACACTTTCCTTCCACTAAGGCTAGACTGGGAGCAACAAACCCAGAGAAACTTTTTCGTAGGCAGCCCACCAGCTTCTCACGCCCAGACACAGGGCCTTAGCCCCAGCAGCCCAGGGACGTATGTTGGGGCACACACCCTCACCCCCAAGTTTTTTTTTCCAGGCACTGTGTCAGCTGCCCGGCGGAGTCACACAGGCGCCTGAGTCCTGACAGACATAAACCTACCCACCCACCCTGGCAAAGCCCCTAGCAGCCAGCTGGCTGCCCCAGTGCCCCAGCAGCCCACAGCCCCTGCCCCACTCACATCGTCCCATTTGATGAAGTGCTCCCCGGAGATCAGGTAGGCCTTCACTTTGGGGGGCAGCAGGACAGGGTTGAGCACAGACATGGTGCCAGTGTTCCTCTGGAGAAGCTGGACAGGCAGAGGCCGGCAGGAGGAGGGCAGGCAGGAGGGAAGCCAGGCTGGGCTCACATGGCACACGCCCTGAGCTGGTGCGGAAGTCTGGGTGCTCCTGCAGCCCACCGGTGGTGGTGGCTGGGCCGGGAGCTGAGTGCTTCAGACAGAGGCCTGGCTGCCTTTTAAATCAGCCTCCTCAGGCCTGCAGCGGGGGCTGTGGCTGCCGCTCCTTCCCAGAGAGGCCAGCTCCCCTCCCTGAAGCCCCCGCCCCCGCTGTCGCCCTGGCCTCAGCACTTCCTGCTCAGGGCTTCCTTCTCTGTGCTGCTCAGGACAGCGGGTCAGGAGGCCCGGTCGGCTCGGAGCAGGGGCCTCCCAGTCACAGGAGTATCCCTGCTCCCCCGGTTGCAGTGGGGGACTAGACAGGGATCGATATGGGGCCAACTGGGGAGACTGTTGCCCAGGCAGGGACTGACAGGAGGAAGCAAGGAGGTGACCAGGGAAGGGGCTTCCACAGAAGGGGGTCCAGAGCACAGGGGTTCCTCCCAGAGCCTGAGGAGGCTGGGACCACCCTCGAAGTGGGAGTTGAGGGTGGGGCAGCGCCCAGCTGGGATTGAGCATTTTTGAATAAGCAAAGTTTGCTGAACACCCAGCTCCTCTTTCTCAACACTTCCTCCCCATGAAAATGAGGTGCAAGTGAGGCAATCACACCCCTCACCCACCACACATGACTCCCCCTCCCGGCCCTCTAGGCCTGGCTGAGACCTGGAACCTCCACTGACCAGCCACCCTCAACACACAGCTGGTTGAGCAACTCTTGGCCACCAGACTTCGCTGGGCTCTCCTGCCAGGCTCCCTCTTCTGCTATGTGCCCAAAGCCTGGGGAGAGAACACTTGAGGCAGGAGGCTACTTGGAGAGACCTCAGCTCTGGGCACTTGCTCAGGGTGCTTGCATGGTCTTAACACTGCCCCAGCCTAGGGAGCTCAGGCCTGGCCCAGCTCAGCCAGCCCACTTCCTCTTGCTTAACCTGATCTGCTTATCACCCTTGTTAATTCAACTGGGGGAGCAGGGAGCTCTGCCCAGGACTTCCTTCCCCTCTTAGGGCCTCGATTTCTGCTCCCCTGACAACTGTGGGACCCTCACTCAGGCCTTAGAACAGTCTCTGCTGGCCAGTCTGGGCCAGGGCAGAAGGATGGGGGCCAGTGGAGCTGGAGCTAAGGGGACTCCCAGTGCAAAAATAGCCTCCAGGAAAGCAACTCTAAGACCACTGGGTAGAGCCTGGAGCAAGGCCTGACTGAGTCTGTGGAAGCAGCTTGGGAATCCTCCAGCTACTTTGCCCTTTCCCCTCAAGACTCATCCTTTCTCCCTTCTCTCCAAGTCCTGCTGTCCCTCATCTCTCTTCCCCCATGCCTCTAGCGATGGGCTTCTTTGGGGGCCCCTCTGGTGTCCCTGCAGTTCTGATTCCCTCCCTGAGATCAGGTTCCCTCTCTGTCTGTTTGAATAGATTTTGCAAGGGAAATCCCTGCCCCTTTCCAAAGCCCCTGCACCTGTCAACTGTCACCTGCCACCTGCAGCTACCTCTGGTACTGCACCCAAGTACCCCCCTCTTATCTGTCCTGCAGTCATCAGCCTTCTCTCCACTTTGGGCCTGGAAAGACAATCCCTTCCCTCTCCCTCAGCTTGGGGGTGGGGGACTGGGGAGACAAGTTCCTCTCATTTTACAAGGTTGGGGTTGCCACAGCAAGGCAGGGAGTTCAGGATTTTTTACTGTGATCCTTCCATTATCAGGCTCTGAAGGTTGAGGCTCTGAATCCACAGAATAAATCCTCACCCTCTTTACCGAGTGATGGCACTGCCTGGAACCGGTCACTGAGACCCCCAACTGTAGCTTCTGCGGGGGCCTGTCTTTTCCTGCCCATATCCTGCAAAGCAGCCCTCAGAATGCAGGAAATTCACAGGGTGAGGGAGCTGGGAAAACCTTCATCAAAGAAGGCTTTTTTCTTTTAAAAATACATTGAGGTTTTAAAAAAATGTGTATTGACAAAGAAAAATACTGTATAAATAATGGTAGAATGGATATGAAGAAAATCAGGCGGTCACACAATACCCAGTTTGGGAAATGTGCTCCTGGACTGAGCTGAGCAGAGGGCCCCAGACAATCTGCCAATCTTGCGCCTCCCCACCCCTCCACTCTTTCCAGGGCAGAAGGTGGAAGGGTGAGGATGCCCCCTACTGGGTGCACTAGAAAACACATGCCTCCTGGGGAAAGGCTGGGAATCAAGGGAAAGTAGATCCTCAGTGACGTCGCTGGAGAGTCTGTGTCAACTGTGATCTGGGGAGACACATAAGCTGGAGAGTCTGTCATGTGTGAGCTTCTGTGGCTTTGGGCCATAGAAGTCACTAAGAACTTATATTCAGCACATTGCTGCCTCCCAGGGAGATGCTGGTAGCCTGAAGCTTCAGAGGCAGGTCCCTAATTCACTGGCTCACTTGGCAGCTTTGTGTGGGGACTTCATGCTTTGGTTTCCCAGTCTGTTCATCAGAGAAGTTTAGTGGTGGAAGTTGAACTCAGATTTTCTGGTGACCCAGTTACTAGCCAACAAGAAAGCCCCATTAGGTGTGTTTCTTACCTGATGAAGCAGCGAGGCTCAGGAGCCCGGAGGCCTGTTGTACGTCTTGGGCCAATGGCTAGCTTAGTTTTGGAATGAAGAAGGCTGCTGTTATATCCTCTGGGGTCTGTTTCCCAGTCTGACATATGGAGCCACATTCACTACTCTATGAACCCAGTCACTTCCTAGCTGGCTTATCTTGTGATACTTAACCTTCCTGTGCCTCAACGTTCTCACCTGTAAAATGGAATTAATAATGCCTCAAGGGGTGTTGTAAGAACTAAATATTATAATGAATGTAAAGTACTTATTACAGGTATTTTTAGCAAACACCGACAGGAGCAATGCAGTTTCTTATTACCCTTCTCAGTATATATGCTATTCTTTCCATAACAAATATCTTCACGGACTTTGGTTCTAGTGTGGGTGTGGGTGTGTGTTCAGTAGTTTGTGTGGATCAGGGGCTGGACCCACCTTCCCAGGGCCGGCTGAGTTAGGGGTGTTCCTGGTTGTAGACTTGAAGTGGCCAGAGCTCATGAAGTTGAGTGCCTACCTCCCACCACCTTTGTACCACCACAGCCCCCACAGCCGATGAGGCAGGCGTGAGAGTGAGGAGCAGGAGCTGTCCACCAGTCTGTCTGTATGTCCAGCTGTGGCTCCAGATCCAGCCACCCTCTGCACACTGAGAGTTGAGTACGAATGGAGGAAGGGACAAGGCTGGTAACAGGTGCTGAGGTTCTAATCCCTTAGGTAGGAGAGGAGAGGCAATCAGGAGCACAGGAGGAAGATGTTACCTGTCCTCCCAAACCAAGCTCTTCTAGAATCATAGAGGGAAACATCTGGGACTTAGAAGTGGAAAAGAATCGGTCCCATATGTGTTTCCCTTTGAAGTGCCATTTTTGATCAAACTTACCTGGAGATGTAGCTGAGTGAACACTGTTCATCCTCAAGAAACCCAGATTTTAATCTCAAACAGAGGAGAGATTTATGCTGTGTGATCTAAGCAAGTTACCCAAGCTCTCTAATCTGTTAGGCTTTTGATTGTTTCAAAGATCCCTTCCAGCTCTAAAAACCTCTCTCTTTCCAATCAGGAGGGCCAACCTTGTCACTTTTATCTCCCACCTTTCCCCTGGAATATGAGAAACCTAGAGATAAGAGCTGTAGACGGCAGGAAAGGATTGGCCTCCACCCCAGCAGGGTGTTCTTGGACACATTAAACATCTTCTCTGCCTCTGTTTATCTATCTGTGAAAGTGGCCCATTTTCCTAAGTGTGATGAAAAGAAGGTGGGCGATGTCCCTCTCCAGGCGGGCATGGTGCATTGCACATGAGGAATGCCCTCAGAAACGCTAAAGGCTTTTGTTCCCTTTCCTGTCATCTACCTTTTTATCAGGACCTGGGCAAAGCCACAGAGAACAAGCCCCTCAATGCTGTGAATGCTGAAGTCAGTGAGAACAGGGGATACATTGGGAGACATACTCAGGATCCCAAAACCTCCTAACTTGCTGGAGTAACAGCTTGAACCTCAAAGGTGAAATGAACAGGGCTTAACTGAGAGATCTGGGCTTGGCTCCAAGGCACCGACTGTACAAGGACAGGGTGGGGAAGTGGCAGCTTAGCAGAAGCATGTGTGAATAAAACTGAGGGGTTTTGCTGACAGCCAGCTCCATATGAGTCAAATGAAAAGGCTGCCAGAAAAGCAGACAGACTCTGAGGCTGCTGAATTGAAGTTGAATACTAAGCCCAGTGACTCTCCATCTTGATATCAATCAGAATTGCCTGGGAGCTCTGGTAAGACTGTATCCTTGCTGCGCCAGACCCTCTGAATCAGGACCTGGGATGGGTGGGTGGGGAGAGAGGAAGGAAGGTGGGGAGTTTGGATTTCTAAAGTTTTGCCCTTGGCTCCAATATGCAGCCAAGGCGCTAGAACCAAGGAAGACTCAATCACATTCTCATTCCTGTCATGTCAGACCACATCTGATGTACCCAGGGACTTCAGTTTAGTTGCTTTATCATGGGAAACACATAGCTGGAGGACACTTGGTGGAGGACAGCTGGGATATAGGATGACACAACACCCTGTGAGGACTGATGGAGGGAACCATGGCTTAAGAGACACAGGTGGCCAGAAAGTCTACCTTCAGATGGATGAGACTTGTTCTCCTGGGTCCCCAGGTTACTCATGAACCATTATGAGGAAGAGAATTGCTTGCAGAAAGTTTATTGGGAAGTACTCTCAGAAACAACACATCTGAAGGAGTGAAGGAGTCAGGACTGAACAGAGGAATAAATTGATCAGTGATGCAGTCACAACAAAGGACACCTCCAGAGGGAGCTCTGGGATGAGGATGATGCTTCGGACCTGGCCCCAACTGAGGACAAGAGGGCTGGACCTTTGCTTCCCCACAATGACCAGGCAGATTATCCCTAGGAAGGGCTCATGAAGTGGGAGGCAAAAGTTCCCCCTACTTATCTTCCTGTAAGTTTCCCAGAGAAAAGCAGAATTCTGGAGGAGCTACGTCCACCCAAAGCAAGCTTACCATATGAAGCATGTAGTCTAAGCCATGTCCAGGGGGCACTGTCATAGTTGCTGTGACTCACTACCCAGATCCTGCATCTGGGACCAAGAAACTTAATCCCAAATTTCCGGAGTGTTGGCTGCTAATGGCTCATAGCTGAATCTCTCCCTGGGCATTTCCAAAGGGAGCTACCTTGCCTGACTTCATAAGCCCTTCCTATGGATAATCTGCATGGTCAATGTGGGATTTTAAAGGTCCAGCCCTCTTGCCTCAGTTAGGGCCAGGTGTGAAGGGTCATTTCAACTCCAGAGTGTCCTTTGTTGTGACTGCATCACTGATTAATTTATTTCTCTACTCATTCCTGACTCTCCACTACTGCAGCTTGTCTTGGTGTCACTGATATTCAGCATTCTCGCCACCCCATTACCCATTCTAATTCTGTTTACCTTCAGCTTGTACCTCTGCTGGTCTAGGTGGCTTACCTGGTGGCATTCCTGAGGGGTCTGAGCCCTTAATCACCATGCCCTTCTCAAACTAAGCTTTTGAATTTGTCTACTTACTGTCAAAATTGGGCAAGGGAGTACCAAGAGACACCCCAGTGTTTCACCTGGGTGCCAAACATATTCTTCCCTGACCCACTATGTAGCAGCAGCCCTATCTTTTATAAAGGACCAGGGTCACATATCTTTGCTAGGAAGTGATTCCTTTCTTTGCCTGCTGGCCTCTTGGCACAAGGACTCTGAAGGATGAACAGCAGCCACAGTAAGCATTTATGGGATTCTTGTTCTGCCTCTGCTGGAAGTGTTCCACCTCTGAGACTCAGATTCTCTAAACCCATGGAGCCTAGAACTGTTGGAATAGGAACCACAAATCCTACCCCCACCTCCAAGGGTCACTGGGAGTGATGATAAATGAAATTATTCCTCCTTCCATCCCTTGTTCCCTAGACTTTTATATTTTAGCTGTTGGGCCATAGCACCATATTATAGTTATTGGATAGGGTGCATGCTTTGTGCCAGAGCACCGTGTCCTAAAATGGTGCTTCACCTGCACCTTTGAAAGGCTGTTCTTTGATTCTATCAACTCTATTTACCGGTGGGCAGCAAAGTATGTGATGTGCCCAGAAGATTCACAACCACTCTTTTGCTATAAAGTAAGACTCTTGATCTGATGCAACATTATGTGAGATCCCAAGTCAGTCAGTGAATCAAACACCTTTAAGCCCTTAAAGAGTGGTGCTGGTTGACACCTTTAGCAAGAAAGAGAAATCCATATCTAGAATATATGCCCATTCAAGTCAAGGTGAATCACCAACCCTTCCAGAGTACCTACCTGATAGGTTGTTGTGAGACAAATGAGACAAGGAATGTAAGTGCTCAGTATGGTGCCTAGCACGTAATAAGGCCTTGGATGTTGCTGCTGTCGTCATTGGTCAGAACTTTCCAAAGCCTGACAAGGCTGCCTTAGGGAGCAGACAAGGTACACAGTCATGGAGGGTATTTTAGCTGATGCTGGAGTGCTCCATAGGGATGTCGTGTAGGAGGTTCTAGGGCCCATGGGGGTATTTACAAAAGATGACCTTTTGGGCCCTTTCTGTCCCCACCCTGTCTTCATTCTCTGATTTCTCTCTCTCTTCTACACTCAGAGGCGGAGAGGCACTTAGAGAAGCATATTCACTTTTAGGCCACTAGGGGGCCATTTAGTTGCCTGCAGCAGGAAAACACTAATGGTTTCTTAATGGCTCAGGCACCAGGGAGATCAGGCTCAATTATACCTGAAAGCAATTTGAGTTCCAGGGTAAAAGGCACTATGTAAATCCAGATAATAAATAGGGCTTATTGATGATAGGTTAAAGAATCTGGCACTGTTTAGTTTGGAAAAAAATAGGGTGAGAGGAATTGAATAAGTGCTTCAAGTATGTTTATTCTTTAGTATAGAAAAGAATGACATGCTGTTTTCCGCTTCACTGAGAACCAGGCAAGAAGAAAGAAGTTTAATCTGCAACAGAAGAAATATGGAGTGAATTCAAGAAAGAAGATAGACGGAGGCTTTGGGTTGGCCTTAGCTGGAATCTTTCAGAATAATTTACCTTGGTATAGTTGGTATGATCAGTCCTGCCAGGAAAGCCAGAGAGCAGGGGAGAGGAGCGGACAACATCCAGAGTCAATTCAGGATTTTAACTTAACAGGCCACCTGCTGGACAAGCTGTGGCTGACCTGAGAGCAGGATGGGGAAGGAGTGGTCTTTTCCCCATCAGCCCAACAGAAGACAATACACACTCCAAACTTCCAATGTTCTTGAAATTTCTCAGAAAGTAAAAAGGCAGGCTACTTCTGGAACTAGCATCCAGTTGGCCACTGTTAGTGGCAGACTCACAAATGGGCCTCAGGAATGAGAGTGAGGGGTTGGGTTATAGGCCTTTGGTTCCCTCAGTCATCAGCACACTCAGCTCTTACAACCACCTGACTTCTGTGTGTAATTGGTCAGAACTTTCCAAAGCCTGAGAAGGCTGCCTCGGGGAGCAGGCAAGGTCCACCATCACAGAGTCGTTATCTGACGCTGGAGTGCTCCATAGGGACGTTGTGCAGGAGGTTCTAGGGTCCAGGGGGGTATTTACAAAAGATGATTTTTTGGGCCCTTTCTGTCCCCACCCTGCCTTGATTCTCTGATTTCTCTCACTAGGCCTGTCCTTAGTGGGGGCAGGGCAGCAGTGCTGGGAAGGGGACTCCTCATAAATGGGGCATCCTGTCTGCATACCATAGAATTCCTGTAGAGGAGCAGGGGAAATGGGAAAGGCGAGAGGGTCCTGCCCCACAGAGTCAGAAGCGAAAAATCAGGCTCACATCTTCGGGGTCTGAACTTGGGGGGAAAGCTGTTCACCCACAGAAGCCCATCAGGACCACAGTCCTCTCCCCACACAGGCAGTCTCCCACACCCATTGAGATACCCAGGCAGTCCACACATCCAGTTCTGGGAACACAGGAAGCAGAATTCAAGGAGGAGGGAACCAGAAATTCTGGGAAGTCTTGTAGAAGGAGGGCGAGGGAACGAACGCCCAGGCTCTGAGACCTCGAGAGGATCAGGGAGGGGAAAAGCACCTGGAGCCGCTCCACGGGTTCAGCCCAGGCCCTTGACCTGGGGGTCGGGACCCCCCGAAAGCGGGACCTGAGACCCGTTGCAAACTTTGGCACTAAGGTGGGAGACGAGTCTGGAAAGCCAACTTAGCACGTAGTACCGTCCCGGAAGCTCTCGAAGGCCTGGGCATCCTGACTCGGGGTTGTAAGAGGACAAGGTATTGGGTACATTTCAGCAAAGCCACGAAGCGCCGGCGGGACGGGGAAGGGCGTGGGGCCGCAGGGGAAGGGGCGCGACAACTGTGACCGCCGTGCGCGCTGCTGGTCCCGTCTGCCTAAGCCCGACGTGGGCCAGAGTCCTTAGGCATCGAGGGGTCTGGGGGACCCGCCGGCAGCGTGCGTGGAGCGGAGCGCGAGCAGACGGCACGAGTGCGCTGCCACCCCTACCCTGGGGGTAAACTGAGGCCCGGGGGCCCAAACTGGTGCTGCTATTCCACCTCTCACTAGGGACAGTCAGGACTAAGAGGAGAGTTGCCAGAGTTGACAGCTCCGCGCTCGGGCGCCCCTCCCCGCCCCCCTCGCTTTCCGCGCTCCTCCCCAAATGACGCGGGTCCCCTTTAAAGAAGCGCTGAGCGCCCACCCTCCCCGCGCCGGCGGGCGCCGGGCTGCGGCGGCGTTGCCCTTTTAAGAACCAGCCTCCTTTAACTCTCTCTTCCCCCGGGTCCCTGCCCGGGAGCGGGGCACCGTGCGGCGCCCAACAGAAGCCCGCCTTCCCGCGCGGCACTTCCGGACCCCGGCGTCGCCCTTTTAAGAGGCAGCCCCCCGCAGCGCTCTCCCCGCCCCCGCCCCCCCGGAGCCCGCGCGCGAGGCGGGGGAGCCCGGCTGGAGCGGAGCTCGCTGTCGGCGCGGCCACTGGAGACCGAGCGGCCGGCGGCCGGGCAGACGGTGGCGGCGGCGGATGGGGACGCGGAGCCGAGCGGCTGTGGCGGCTGTGGCTGTGGCGGCGGCGGGGAAGCAGCTGACGGGCCGGCGGCGGCGGCGGCGCTGGCGGCGGTGACTGGCCCAGGCCCCGGCGGCGGCTGCAGCGACGCGGTGGCGGGCTGCGGGCGGGCGGCGTGAGGAGCGGCGGCGGAGCGGCCGGGAACCGAGGGCGCCGGGCGCCCCTTGCCCAGTCCTCGCAGGCCGCCAGGCCCCCTCCAGCCGGGGCCGTGGAGCACCGGGGCAAAGGTCGGGGCCCCCCCATGAAGGAGCGCGACGCCGCCCCGGCCGAGCGGGGCAAGCCGGCCACCTACACCGGGGACAAGAAGGCGAAGATGGCGGCCAAGACCAACAAGAAGTGGGTCCGGCTCGCCACCGTGTTCGCCTACGTGCTCTCCGTGTCGCTGGCCGCCATCGTGCTCGCCGTCTATTACAGCCTCATCTGGCAGCCGGTGGGCGCCGGGACCTCGGGAGGAGCCGCCGGCCCGCCCCCCGGCGGCTCCAACGCCACCGGCCCGTCCGGGACTTCGGGGGCGGCAGCCGCGGGGCCCAGTGCCACGGGGTCATCCCGCCGTGAGGCTCCGCGGGACGCGCCCCCGCTGCAGGCGGCAGGGCCCCTGCCTCCCGAGCCCTCTGCGGAAAGCCCCCTGGCCGGGCCGCCGGAGCGGCCGCGGGGGCCGGAGGAGGACGAGGAGGGAGCGGCGGCGGCGCCCGGGAGTCGTTGAAGCCCGCCCGCCACACCGCGGCGGGGAACCATCCTCCCCAAGCCTGGAGGCTGGACTTTGCAGCGGGACGGCGCGGAGAGCCCGCTGAAGCGACACGCACGGGAGTGAACGCCCCCCTTCCCCGGACGATCGCCGACTCGTGGGGCGAGTGGCCTGCAGCTCGATCTTCGGCCAAGAGACCACTCTTCGTCCGGGACTCGGGGGTTTGGTCTTCCCAGGACCGTGATGCGGCGCCGGGGCTATGAGCCATAAGCGGGGCGTGGGGAGGGGTGGGGTGATCCTAGCACCGAACTCTTCTGCGCCGTTTGCACTCGTGTATCCTACGTGCAGGGGTGACTCGGGCTTTCCCCCAAGACTCAGGGGAAGGAGGGAGCTGTAGGGGCTCTTAAATAAGTTGAAGGAGGAGGGCACCAAAAGTAGTGGAGCTCAGGTACGTCAACCTAGTTGCAGTGACCACAAATGCATTTAATTTATAGATCCCTGTATATAGTTGTTGACATATGCACTAGAAGCTGTAATTACATAGAATTCTATATATTCTACCACACCCTGGGTAGCTACTGACTGATGGGGTCAGGCAAGGGCTATTTGCTGGGCCCCAAAGTGCAGCTAGCCAAAGGGCACAAACACTGTTTTTTCCATCACCCATTCTTTCCCCTACTCCCCCTCCTATTTCAGAAAGATAGGTTTATGACACAAAAGAGTATAATCGTTATTTGACTTGTTGAAAGAACAGTGAAAACCCTTAGGAGAAATAGAAGCAGTTTAGGGAAGCTGGGGAGTGTACTGATCTCTTCCCACTCTTGTGCCCCCACCCAAGAGGCTTCCTGTTGCACCCTAAGTATCTGGATGTGGGCCACGGAATAAAGAAGGGAAAGAGCAGTGCCTTTCTCTGTGCTTCAATCTTTGGCCTTCTCTCACAGTGTTTTAGGAAGAGCAAGCTTTTGTAAGTAGAGTGACTCACAAGTGTTTGTTTTATCTTTTATTTATTTATTTTTTCCCCTGCTCCTTAAGATCTTGTCTTCTTCCAGTAATCATCCTAGCCTTCCCTCTTCCCTGAGCTTGTAGTGGCAATGTAGCCCTGCGATTAGGATGAAATTTATTGTGAAACCAGAGCTTTTACACATCCTCTGGTTTAAAAAGTAGGCATCAAACTCAGGATTGTGCTTTGATAGCCAGTTAATAGACCAGCGGTAGGAAGGTTAAATTGGCTTGTCTTTACCTCTCCTGATAAACTTATATGCAGCCTTTTTTACTGAGATGAGAAACATCAAGGGAAATGACACTTCCATAGCTCTGGGGCAGTAAGAATTATACATCCTCAATTCGGATTCCATTTCCTTCTGCCACTTGCTTTTAGGTAATTGAGTGTGGGTAGTGACGATATCAAACCCCTTAGTGTTTCCGTTTTGGGAAATGAGACACTTTAAAAAAAAAAAAAGACAAAAACTTAGCCACCTGAGTCCTGAAACAGTTTGTCTCTTCAGTTTTCTGGCCTACACTGTAGTTAGCTCTGATCCAAGTTTATAGGACAAACAGCCTTGCTTTAAGCCGTCTCCTGTTGTGGGCAAGATAACTGCAGCTGAGCTGTCATAGCCTAGGGGTATGGCTGGTAGCACCCCCAAGGTGTCTGGCTGGAGGAGATTTGTGAGCAGCTGACTTGACTTTGGTCATTAGAAAGCCTCTGAGGCCTTTTAAAATTTTGGTGGGGACCTGTGGGGGAGAAACATAAAATGCCACTTTATAACTTCAATAATAGCCTGTACTTTATATTTATTGTGTGAATTTTTAGTCCTATATTTTAATAATTTATAAATTGATCTCTTATTCCAAGAATTCTTTGAACTTGCAGAAGAACATTTGGGAGTCCAATCTCCTGTCCCCATCCTAACCCCTGCATTCTGGACTGTTGAATCCACTCTGGGATGGATCAAAGAGTCTAGAGAGACCACTTGTAGGTCCAGCTGCTGGCCTCCTGACTCTAAAGCCTTCACTGGAATTGGGACATTAGTTCCAGCTCTAGCTGTGAACATGACCAGAGACATTATTTATAATTCAGCCATTTAAAATATACCTGTACTCAAAAAGTCTTGTATATTTTTTAAAAGTTTTATTTTTCAGGTGAACAAAAATACATTCTAATAACTATGTAAGCGTGTGTAAATTGTTTCTGTTTTCAAATTTCTTTGGTAAGGAATAGAGGTTGGAAGAGGAAATGGTCTGAGATGTGGATGGGCGGTGATAAATAGCTGTAGGAGGAAAAAACAATTGCCCTAATGTTCTCTGTGCCTGATAGCTTGACTGAATTGATTAGTGAAGGATGGCAGGATCCATCTTAGTCGGGAAGCAATGATGGGGTTGGAAGAACAGTGATATCTAGCTTTAAAAGGTTGAAAAAGTTCTGCTTTTAGACTGTGAGCAGATGCCTGGCTGAGAAACCTAAGGGACCAGTCACCATGCATATTAAGAATTATTGCAAATACTGAGCTGGCTGAGAACTGAGGTGAGGATAAGCTGCTTGATAGCATCACTGTTCTCACCTTTAAACAAAACCATTGGCCTCTAGATAGCTCAAGAAATGCTAACACTGGGAAAGGCACACTGAGGAGTCTGCAGTGGTTGTTCAGAGCTCTGTCTACAATGGAGGAGGTAAGAGAGCCAAATGCTGAGAGAAGCTTTAGATTGCTTCAAAGGTGAGGCTTTTTCTCCCCCTAAAGCAAACAATAAAAGAACATGTGGGTGAAAAGCACAAAAATAAGGGATTAGTTATGCTGCAAAATACATGGCAAGCAATTGAGCTCAGCTCATTATTAGACAGTGCTGCCCAGTACACAACCAGAAGCCAGTGTTGGTGGGGCCCCCTGAGGCCTGCACTTCTCCAGAGCTGTTTGGGGGGTTGGCTGCTGCTCTTTTACATCACCTTGTAGTCTGCAGGGGAGCCTGGAAAAAGTCTGCCCTTCTTTTATTTCCCTCTTCAGCCTACACAATGGCTTTCTGTGAGAGGGCTTGGTAAGGCAGAGCAGAAGGGGAGGGAAAGAGTTTTGAGGTTCTAGTCAGCCCCTCCTTTCTGTAGATGGTAACATGTGGCTTTTGCAGCTGCACCCGGCTTCACGCGGTGGGCCCATACAGCCGTGTGTGTGGCAGGGGCCTGCTGGCTGATGAGAAGGACACCAGTCCACCAGAACAGGGCCCGGTTGGTGGGGGTCAGTGGTCTGAATAGTTTTATTTTCAAGGGTTAGAAATTAGCTGCAAAACTGTCCATCAGCTTTTGAGCCAGGAAGTAGAGATTTGTGCAAAGGGGGTTACTTTCCTTCAACTGCCTTGTACCTGCACCACCAGGATAGTTTCTCGGTGTTCGTTTCTATTAGAAGTTTCTGCTATGAGCTTATTCCCTGACAGCCTGAGTTTGGAGGAAGAGAGAATTCTCTTTTGAAAGTGAAGTTTTGGAGGATGAGGGGCCAGGGTTTGCTAAGCTGGTTACATTGGTTTTGTGTGGGTATCTTGTCTCTCCCCCATGGGTGCTGAGATACAAAAAGTGTTTCCCTGAAGTCTTAAGAAATATTTTTCTTCCTAAGAGCTCTAGATTTCCACACAGTATGAGACCATTTTCTGTCTACCTTGTTTTTCAGTTTTCACTAGGGAATTCTAAGATACTGTGTTCTTTAGTTGAGTATTTATATCCTGTTTTGAAATGCTGAGTGAAGAGCATCTACTTGTTTCTACATGTTTCTTGAAGGGGAACTGAAAGGTCAGCTCCCAAGCTTTAGGGCTACCACAGCTATTTAAAAGGGGTAATAATTGTCCTCTCCTTCCTGTCTACAGAGAATGGAGGTATTTCTGGAATTGCAACTGCATTAACAAAAGGGTCACAGCTGTAGGTTTTGTTTGTTTGTTTGTTTTGGTCTCTCTGGGATGAGGGAGGGACCACATGGCTTTGCTCATTTCTCAGGACCAGCACTAATCTCAGTGCCTGGCACAGTAGTAGGTGCCCTGAGTTTGTTGCTCAACTGGTTGATCACTGTGTTGGATAGCAATAGCCTTGTTCCTTGTGTCATTGTGGTGTCATTGTCATAATTCACTTGTGGACCCACATCACAGCCCATAATCTGGTTCAAGGGACTGATTTCTGAAGAGAACCCCTGCAAATCACAGCTGCACTGGCTGGGCTAGCCACAATTTTCTTCATTTCCAAATTGAGGGACTTGGGCTTAGCCTGCCTGTTCTCTCCAGGCTCCAGAAGTTCACAGCTGTATTCCATGTGGTGCTTAATGGAGGCAGCATAGAATGTGTGACCCATTCATTG
The DNA here is from genome assembly GCF_964146895.1 of Miniopterus schreibersii. Lineage (NCBI taxonomy): Eukaryota > Metazoa > Chordata > Mammalia > Chiroptera > Miniopteridae > Miniopterus > Miniopterus schreibersii. The sequence goes on from NC_138101.1 coordinate 142,762,333, forward strand.
TCTCCTCTGTTCTGGCCTTTTATGCCTAATGTTGAGCTATAAAAATACCTGCTCCATCGACAGTTTTTTGGTCACATCTGTTTTACTTGCTGACATAGCCTGTGGGTTTCTGCTGCCAGAAAACCTATGTTACACTCTTTGTTCCCTCCAGTAGCTAATTTTAAAAATACAAAAACAAAACCTTTTTTTTACCACACAGCCAGACTCTACCAGGCTCTCCATCCTAAGTGCAGAAACAGCTATGGCTCCCATGGTGCACATGAGCCACCTGGTCAGTAAGGAGCACTGGCCAAAACCAGTTTCCCTGTGCTACTTGAAACATTTGCTAAGCTACTACTAAGGGACCAGAAGATTACCACACAGTTCTCACCCTCAAGGAATTTTCAGTCATGCCAACAAGAATCTACCCTTGTTACTGCCCCATTTTCTTAACTTCAGTAATCTGTTTTTGCAACAGTTTTTCAGTTAAACAGCAATAAGATTCTAACTTAAATTATTTTCCATAAACCACTACCATTAATTCAAGAACTATTTATTTAGTGCCTACAGAGTGCCAAATGAACCTCAAAAGTCCCCAAACCAACTTGTCCAAAGAAGCAATTACATTCATTACCAAGGAATTTTTTTTTTTTTAATATACTTCTCTCTGCTTCCTCCATAGTATTCTGAGTCATGAGTTGAGGTCTCCCCCCACTGTGTTCTGGAGGCCACCTACCCCCTCAGCTTCCTGCTGGTCAGTCTGGGCAGTGCTGTGTCACAGCAGTCAGTCTCTGGTCCATAGACAGCTCGCAGTATCATGAGGACATGAGTGGGAGGCAGCATGCTCTTGGGAAGGAGCCTTGAACTAGAAAATAGGAAACTTAAGAACTCAGTAATGGCATTGGCTATGGCCATTGACCCCTCTCTTTTCTCCTAACCAAATGGAATTCATGAGAGCAAATGGAGGTCATAGATGTGACAGGGCTTGGAGATCTTGGGAATAAAAGTACAGTGTACACACATGAGGTAATATATTTTCAAGGGAACTGCTGTCCCTTTGAGGAAAATTGATGCAAGGAAAGAAATGTGAAGGGGCAGGTAGCAAACATTCACACCAGTACCCAGACCATCAGTATTAGCATCACTGGGAACTTGGTAGAAATGCTATGTCTTGGGCCCCATCTCAGACCAACTGAATGAGAAATTCAGGGATGGAGCCCAGCATTGTGTTTTAACTAGCTTTCCAGGTGATTCTGATACACACTAAAATTTGAGAACCACTGGCCCAGCCTTTCCCTCTGAACCTGTAACTTAGGTGAGGGTATTTCTGTTTGTTTGTTTGTTTGTTTGTTTGTTTGTTTAATTATATTTTGATTTCAGAGAGAAGGAGGGAGAGAGAAACGTCGATCATCTGCCTCCTGCATGCACCCCATCCGGGGATCAAACCCACAACCCAGGCATGTGCCCTGACTGGGAATCGAAACTGCCACCTCTTGGTGTACAGGACAAAGCTGGTGTACAGGGCTCAGGGTATTTCTGTTCTGACAGACTGCTATCAAGGGGACTTCTGATCCTCTTTCTTGGTTGAAGCCAGCTGCCCTGCTCGGGAGAAAAGAAATGCTGTGTCCCCAGAGTTTGAGACAAGGGGAAAAGCCTACATTGCTGGTTATTTCTGACAGTGCAGCAGAACTTGCCCTGGAGAGCTTGTTAAGAAGGAGCAGGCCTGAAAGACTCCTCCCTCCCCTTCCCGCAAAGGTACTGGTGTGTTTGCCTCACCTCCTCCCTGAGGCCTGCTGTTCCTCGAGCCAGTCCTTAAAAGGAGTAGTGGGTGCCACATTTGTTCCTTCTGGTGCCAGGTCTGTGCAATTTCACTTCCCTAGTGTCAAGTGGATGCTTAATGAGAGGCTGTGACGTGGGCCAGCAGACTTGTTGAGAAAAAGCAGCCTCAGTCTGGGCCTTATGCTGGCTCCTCTCATTGCCTTTTCCAGCCTTGAATGCTCCCCCTCAGTGAGGTTGTGGTCACCCAGTGCCAACCCTTCCTCATTAGCCCCAATAACCCTCACTCGGTGAGATGCTTGCTGGAGTCTGTAGACGCTGATAAATGACTCAAGAGGCAGAATTGAAATGGTCGGTGTCTTTAGTTTCTCCTATTCCCTTGACCCCCTCTGATTTAGTCCCCAAAATAAAAAGATAAGGAGATTTTTGCTGTTTCCTTTGTTCATTTGGGGGGCTAGTACCATCTTCACCTGTTACTCTTGTCGCTGAGGCCAGGGTTGGGACTGGAGTTAATTAGTGGTCAAACCTTCCCAACTTGAGCCTTGTTAGGTAGCTGGGGAGCCCCTGCTTCCCGGGATCCCCAATTTCCCATCCCCTGACCATAAGAAAATATAATCATGCTGCTCTATTGGGTGACAAAACTTAACACCAGCAGGCATGGAGCAAACTCCGCAAGTCGAGTTTGTTTTGGGGGGAAACATTAAAGAAGTAAATACTGGTGGAAGTTCATGAGATTCCTACTGTGGTGAACAGAGGACAAGAGGAACCATCTGAGCTGTGGGAGTCAATGTGCAAAGTTAGGCAGAAATGCTTAGGACATCCTTAGATCCCACTGCTGGGTGGGGACAAAGAACCCTCCCTGTAAGAAAAGGGTCACTTCCTGAGGCTTTTTCTCAACTAGACTTCCCCAGATGAAAGCAGCTCACTGACCTGGAAGGCTAGTAAACATTATAAACCACCTCTTTTGTCCCTGAGAGTGTATTAACCCAATGAAAATGAGACTAAAAAAGAAGGCAAAGGAAAAGATGGGAAACAAAGTAGACCGAGATCACAGCAAATAGCTACTTCATTTATTCAACAGATATTTACTAAGTGCCTTCTGGGTGCCGGGCTACTGTTAATAGAGTGCCTACTATGTGCCAGGCATATTTTGCATACCCTTATCTTTAATTTTCTGAACAACCCTTCAAGGTAGGTAATACTAGCCCCATGTTGCAGATAAGAGAACTGAGGCTTTTAGAAGTTAAATTGACTGAGGTCGTCCAGCTAGCATATGGCAAACAGGATCCAGATTTAGTCTGTCAGATTCCAAGGCCCATGTATGACCCACTCTGCTATGCTTCCTATCATCAAAAAACATACCTCCCACCCTGGCCAGCGTGGTTCAGTCGGTTAGGTGTCATCCTGTGCACTGAAGTGTTGCCAGGTTCAGTTTCTGGACAGGTCAGGGCACATGCCTAGACTGCAGGCTCGATCCCCAGTGCAGGGGGTGCAGGAGGCAACCTATCGATGTCACATTGATGTTTCTCTCTCCCTCCCTTCCTTTCTCTAAAACTCAATAAAAAAATGTCAAACAAAAATAACACACGTAGCTCTCTTGCAATATGGTCTGCTGCTCCCCTCTGCGAAGTGAAATGGGCCCAGGACAAGGATGCCTCCCGCCTCTTCTGCTCTCCTTGTTATGAGACCTTAGGTAAAGCTGTCATCTCCCTGCTGGTTTCCCACTACCCTCTGCTCCCTCCCGTCTCAGTTCCTTCAGCTCTGTGCCTGAGTTCCTGATAGCCGTGTCTCATGAAGAACTTCCCACTTCTAAGAGCAATCTTGTTTGTTGGTTGGAGAGCAGAAGGGATTCTAAGAGGAAGGCTCCCAACCAGGCCTTAAGGATCCAGGAAGAGAAAAAAATCCAGTCTTCCACGACCCCAAGGTGGGTGGAGGGATATCTATCCACATTTCCCGCCTGCTTCATATCAGGTTCCACCCTAGAGCAGGAGGGTTGGCCCTCATAGCTGCTGGTTCCCCTTATTCTGAAGAAGGGCTCCCCTTTTTTATTAAAGCTCAGTGATAATTACCTTGCCCTACAGTCTTCCTCCAGTGAAGATGTCCTGTGCCAGTCTTCTCTCCAGCCCCTAGTGACTCCCATGACATCCTTTCTCCTAACCTCCTTCTGGATGTTACCCTCAGGGAGAGGAGCCCTATCTCTCCATAGCCCTTCAGCCCAGCTTTTTCTCTTGCTTATGTCCTGTTGTGAGAGCTGAACCAGAGCTCTTCCAAAATACTAAATCCCCACCCCACAGTCAAACATGCCTTGGCACACCCTCAAATGAAGGCACATCTGTACAGTTGGAAGCATTGGGGGTTGGGAGCAGTTTATGAATCTTATAATTTAAGTTCTTGATCACAATTATTTTTGGAGACAGCTGCATTCAAAGGCTCTGCCTACCCCAGCTCCATCCTTTGGGAGTCATGGGTTCCAGGGCCAGAGCAAAGCTCCAAAGGCAGATTTGTGTGACTGGAAGCCAAGAGGAAAACTTGAGCTGGGATTCTTTCATTCTTGCCTATTCATTTCACAGGGGTCTTCCTCCCATATGCATAGAATTGTTCCCAAGCCTTTTCCAAACCCCTTTGATCAACCCCACACCAACTTCTTCCACTCTCTTCACCTTGCCCCTTTCCCACCCAGCTTTCTCACTCTCTGCTACCGGACATTGGCACCACCACTCACTGGCCTCTCAAGCATCTTCCTAGCTGCCCCAGCTTCCCACCCAGCTCTATAGCCAAGAAGCTCCACCAACAGGAGCAATGCTTCCTCCTCCCTACATAGCCAGCAACAAGCCTAGTCTGTCTTTGAGCCCAGCTCTCCATAGTCCAAACCCTTACTGCTCTAAGTGCTGTCCAGGTATCAGCAGCATAGGCATCACCTGGAGATGCATTAGAAATGCAAATTCCCAGCCCTCCCCAGACCTACTGAATTACAATCTGCATCACTCTGCACCTTACATGAGAGAAACGCTGCTGTAAACAGTCTGATCCCCTCCTCAGGCTTCCTGAATAGTTGGGAAGGGTGGAGCAAGAGCCAGTGAGGAAGCCCAGGCTGAGACCTCATGGGAAAGGCCTCACTTTGACAATGGAGAAATCCTGGGGACAATCCGGATACTCCCTAGAGAACCTGGGGGGGGGGGGGCTGGCACTCTCAGCAGAGGGAACAACCATGGCAGAACCACAGAGGAGGGGGGCAGAGGGGACCACATGGGGAGGCAAGGACTTGGGGGCAAAGGGTACATGTGATGAGAAAGGGAGGGGTACCTGCCCTTGCCAGCAGAGGTGGGATGGCTCCCTTTGGGCTTCTACCACCATCCCAGCCCCTGTACCCTGTCAGGCACCTACAGCCAAGAAGGGCTCCTGCTGTGCAGCCTGGATCTGCCGGATAACTAGGTTTCTTCCCTCCCTCTTGCTGGCAAAGTCACTATCGCCTACCAGCTGCGTTGCTGGTAGTGGGTGCTCAGGAAATGTTTGTTGAATTGAGAGGAAGCCACAGCTTGTGCGGAGTCTGGATAATTCACCAGACATGGGCCTCAGAGGAGGGGCAGGAATGGAGACTTAAGTAGGAAAAACAAGTCTTGATGTCATACTTAGCTGGAGTTGCTGTTTCTCTCTCTGAGATCCTGTCTGAGTCCTTACTTTTGCCTGACCATGGTGCAGCAAGATGGTGCAGCGAGCCTGGGCTGCAGGGCTGCTCCCTGATCTCCATTTAGAGTGCACTCAATGTCTGATCTGGTGTGGGGGAGGGGATCCCTGCTGGTAAGCTCTCCCACTTTACTGTGGGGAGAGGAGGCTGTCCCCTCCCCACCCAACCTCACCCCATTCCTTCGAGGGGAGACCTGAGCTCTGTTCTTCTATTCCCAGCTCAGCCCCTGCCCGCAGTGGCCTCCCTTTCTCTGGGCCTCAGCCTCCTCTTCCAGAAAGGCAAAAGGCTTCTGGTTGATTGGTGAGATTTCCCTGGTTTGGCCACCCTGTGAGTCTAGGGCTGTGAGTCATCTGGGTGCAGGGCAGAGGTGAGGGAAAGGGCCCAGGCCTGGACTGGTCATGCCAGCTGCTGAGGCTGCCTGCACCTGAGGAGCTGGAAGCTGGAGCTGGAGGCTGGAGAGGGAGGCCACACAAGCCAGTGCTAAGTGCTTCTCAGCCTTGCTCTCTCGCCATGGCGGGTAGGGAGGAGCTTGTGGCCTTGGCAGCAGTAGACCCAACACAGGGCTTACCAGTCAGACCAGATGTGGCACAGGAATATATCAGGGGCTGCACCTGCAGGTGAAAACACACACGTGCACAGGAATGTGCACATGAGGTGCAGGAAAGGACAGCTCCTTGCCCTCACAATGTCACTGTGCCAGAGTTTGCCAAACTGTTCAGCCAGACTGCCACAAGCCACAGCAACCAGACACCCATCACAAAGAAGGCTCTTGTCTGTGTTCTTCCCTCCTCTCCCCAGCCTGGTGCCCCTGCTCCCAGGAGCTTTGCTCAGCATCTCCCTGCAGGGCCAGGGCCCCCTCTTCTGGTCCTCACACCTCCTGTGCCCCTCGCTCTTTGGCCAGTTCCTCTGGGGGGCCTGCTTCTCGGTGCCAGGCTTTGCTGGGCCCCAGCCTTGCCAGACCTGTCTTTTCTGGGTTCTAGGGGCCCTGCTCCTCTTTGTGGCTCGGAGCATGTCTGGACTTCCTGCTCAGCCTGGGGATCATTCCACCCCAGCGGCTGCTCGGAACCATCAGATGGGGACACAGGACTCTCCTGGGCCCCAGGCCTTGGACTGAGCACACACACACTCTTCCCAGGCCAGGGGCTACTGGTGCCTCCTAAAGAGAGGTCAAGGGGAACCAAGTCAGTGTTTTGTGGAGAGCCAGGGACCGGACTGGCTGTTGAAGTTCCTGATTCCCCTTTTGGCCCCTCTGGGGATGCTGGAGCTGGGCTGGTTGCCAGGACACTCAGGGGTCTGCCCTGCTGCTCCATCCTGCTCTGTGTCTGTGCGTTTTCCTTCTCATTCAGAGTCTGGTTGGTGCTTTCACTTCCCTGAAACAAGAGATTGGCGCTGCTGGCTGGCAAATCCAGGGCTCATCCCTAGCCCGCCACACCCTCTGGCCTGGTACCCACCTCCTGGCTCTGTGCCTCCTCCTTGTCTTCCTTTGTCTCCCACCTATAGAAACACAGCACATGGTGGGCGCTACTCTTATCCACCCCACTTCACGTCACCAGCACTGCAGTAGGTGGCCCATGTTCCCAGGGTCTCAGGAGCATCAGAGCCAGAACGAGGCTCCAGGATGCTTCCTTTCCAACCCGCCTCGCTCCCCAAATTCAGCTGTTTCCTCTGAACACTGCCCTCCTTAGTGCAGCAGGTCCCCAGCTGCTGTTTATGGCCGAGCCTGTAGCACCTTGAGTTCTGTGGAGACTCCAGGCATGTCCCTGCCTGCACTGCCTGCGAAAGGCACCTGCCTTCCCGGGGGAAGGTAACTGCTGTAATTACCACTGGCCTCCCTGGGCACCAGGCTCTTGCTGCTGCTGCTGCCTTCACTGATGGCCTCTCCCTGCATCTCATTAACCTGCCACCAGGCAGCAGGCAGCAGTCAACCAGGAGACAAGCCCCAAGGGCCGGTGTGGGTCCTCAATTCCTGGGGCAAAGGGGAGCCAGGAAATCAGAGAGCCCAGATGCCTCCCTTGATTTTGCCCCCTGCCACCTGATACCTGCGGGCCCTGCCAGTCAGCCTCTCCGTCCCTCGGGCTTTGCTGCGTGTGACCGGCGCCACTGAGGGTCTGCTAGATGGCCCACCCCGAGTAGTGCCACCTGCAAGAAATGGTCCACAAATCAAGGCAAGAAGAGGGCCTTAGCAGCCCAGCTCCCTCACCAGCTCGTGGCACCCAGCTTCTCCTCCTCTCCCAACTCACCTTTGCCATCAGGGGGCAATGGTGGGGGCTGTAGCTTCAGGTGGCTCCTGTGACCTAAGTGGGGCAAAGGCAATGGAGAAAGGGTAGGGTGACAGAGGATCCAAACACCAGTTTGGAGCAGGAACGCCAGTTCTCCCAGGACCAAGAAGCTGTCAGTCCTTCTCTTGGCTCAGTTGCGGGTTTTCTGGCTCCCAAATAGAGTCCTGGTCTGGAGGTCAGGAGAGCTGGGTCCCTGTGCTCACTTTGCCACTCCTGGCTAAGTGACTGGCCAGCCTCTCCAGCACCAGCCTCCTCATGTATAAAATCAGAGGACCAGTGATTCGCAGAGCTCTGTTCCTACAACCGGCCAGGGGAAGGAAACTAGGGCTTTCACACATGAGGAACCAACAGCTCAGCAGGCCCCAGCACAGACTTCCTCATGAGCCATCTCCCCAGACATTCTGGGGTCAGAACCCTGCGCAGGAGTTGTGGTTTTGAAGGATAGGCAGGGAGGTCATGGTGACCTCCTCTGACAGCAAAAGAGAGGAAGGAAGATGTTCCTCCATGCTTCCTTCCAGCTCTAAAACAAATAGTAAACCAAAAGACAGGGAAAAGAGAGGAAGGGATAAAAAGAGCCAAGGAGGGGAAGGGAATGTGTGGGGTCCTGGCTCACCCCTGGTGCTGCCTGCCCTGCCGGGGCCCTCTTCCAGAGGCTTGCTGGAGTTCTGTAGCCTGTGGAGACAGAGAGAGGTAGTCAGGCTGCTGGTGCAGGCAGGATAGAGGCTGCGGCAAGACCCACACCTACCCCACCTGCCCCAGCCCCAGCCCCAGAGCTGAGGGCAGCAGGGAGATGATGGGCCCAAGAAAGATGGGGGACCCAGTGCCCACACAGAGCCCTGACCTGAAGACGAAGGCAGACCCTCACCACCCTGGGGAAGGTCCCACCAGCCCTCCAAGAAGCACCCACAATTAGCCCTACCCCAAACCCCACAGCACATCAGCCCAACAAGCCTCCCTGCCCTGCCACCCACGTGGGCTTGGCTTTGTCCAGGTCCCATGGGCGGCGCCAGTCACCCTGTGCATCTCTGTGCCGGGCAAGACGGGCCAGGTCAATCTGCTCCCGCTCCTGCTTCCACTGGGCATAGTCCCAGCCCACCTCTAGAGGCCCCCACACTGGCCGGTGGGGAGCTGAGCCTGGGACCCTGCCTGGACTCCGGGGCTCCCGAGCACCCTGCCAGGAGAAGACACTCAGAACCATGCAGTAGAAGCAGAAAAAGCCTTGGGCTTGGAATGGAAACCCAGAGTCTACTAACCCCTTCCTCTCTCAAGGTTTTGCTGTCCCCATCTAAATATTAAATGTGTTCCATCTCTAATTGCTGTTTGCAGTAGGTTTCCATCCACTTGCTAGCTGTGTCTTTTGGGAAGATTACTTAACCTCTCTGTGTATCATTTCCTCACCTGTAAAATGGGGATAATAATAGCACCTATCCACAGGGTTGCTGCAGGGATGTGTGGCTAGGCCCAAGGTGAAGGGGCAGGGGGTGGAGCAGCTGTGAGCAACAGCCAGAACTAGGTGCTGCTGCCACCTAGAGGTCGTACCTGGCACATAGCCAGTCCCGGGCCCTTCCAGACCCCACCCAAGGCCCCACCCACTTGCCATCAGAGGTCCAGGTAGGGTAAGGGGCTGGATCACACCTCCGGCTTACCCCGTCTCTCACCACAAGGCCCACCCAACATAGGGACTAGCCAGAGAAAGGAAGAAGGGATGGGAATTCTTGCTAGTGCTACCTAGCCATGTCCTCACAGATGGGGGACATATGTGACTCAGCTTCTTGGCCTTCCCCAAAATGGGCACCACCATGTTCATGTCCCCATCCCCTCTTGAAGATATACCTTCCCTGCAGAATCCAAGCCGCCAGCCATCTGCATGAAGGAGCTCCGGCCCAAGCCCTCTCCAGGTGACCCTTCTGCCCCCTGGTTCCTTGCTCTGGTGGGCTTCTCACTTACGATCCGCTTGGCCTGGGGAGGTGAGTATGGACAGTGTGGCAGAGCTGGGGGAGAAAAGGCTACACGCCTGGGAGCTGGGCTTCCCCCACCCACCTGCTCACCTCGGCTTTGTTTTCCATGGTCACGGCCAGCTCCACCCGCTCCCCCAGGCAGAAAGTATCAATGTGGTCCTCCTCCTCTTCACCCTCAAGCAGCTCATTTGCTGCTCCAGGTCCAAGGGTGCTCCTTGCCCAGTTCCGGCTGACCACTCGCTTCCCCTGCAGAATGAGGTGCTCTGTCCCCTGTGGGCAGTGCTGGGCAGGAGCTGGGGGTTGGGTCCTTTGGGTGGTTCCCCAGGCCGGGCTCCAGCCCTGGCCCTCCCTGGAATGCCCACAAAGAAGCTGACTCCATGGGGTGTTCGCATGCCATTGGCATTAGGTTATCGAGGCCTAGGGCCACCCTGGGGCCCAAGATGCCACAGTGACCCGTCATCTCTGAACTGGGAAATACAGAGCACTCAGACAATGGGGCTTTGTCCCTTGTCCACTGTTCCTACCATTTGGCACCAGTTCTCTGACCCCTGGGGTTTGGGGTTTAGGAATAGCCTGAGCTTTGAGACCTACATACAGGGCTTTGGGGCTGGAAAGGGGTATGAGGAGGCTTCTATTTGTTGGCCGTTCATCTGTGGCCCTTCGGGGATGGGGGGACAGCAGTGGCCTGGGCTGCATGAGGTTGGGAGCTGGAGAGCACCCCAGAACTGTAAGTGGGAGAAGCAGAGGAGAAGGGGCGGTTGTCCTCCCCTGCCATGGGCTGGGGCCTCCACCTCCTAGCCACCCTGCCTTGTCTCACAGGTGGGGCTTACCCCGGGAACCTGGCTGATGGTGACGGTGAGGCTATCAGATGGGAGGAACTCTGGTGGCGTGGTCACAGCCATGCCCCCCTGCTCTGCCTGCCGACGGTCTTCCTGGATCTCCTGTGAGAGGGCCCAGGGTCAGCACAGGCCATGGCCCCCAGAAGCACAGAGACACACACACTGACAGGCCTACACAGAGAGACACTGGTGGGACACCAGGGGGCAGAGGCACCACATCACAGAGTCCCCAAGACCCTCAAAGAGCCTCTGAGATGGACCACACCCACCCTAACCCTATGTCCAGGCTGAGCCTTCAGGGGGAGACCACCACACAAGGGTCTGGCGGTCAGATGGGGTGTGCCAACCCAGTCAGTCCTCACAGCCCCTGGCACAGCCCACTCACCTGGTACCTGCGTAGTAAGGCCTGGTTCTTCTTGCGAAGAGCAACAATCCTCCGGTCCAGCTCGGCATCCTTCTCTTCCTGCCTACTCATCGGGGACTCGGCCCCATGTGACCCCTGCAGAGGGCAGGGGTCCACGCTGCTGACTGCTGGGCCCAACCCTTACTAGTGCCCCAACTTTCCCACCCAACCAGATTCTTACCACCTAAGGAACAGGCCCCAGAGCTAGGGTCACAAGGGGAGATGGCACAGAGAAGGCCCAAGCCCCCACCCCACCTGGTCTGTCTGCCCATCACTCTGCATTCTTGGGCTCAGGTCAGGGCCTTGTACCCAGGCCTACAGCTCCCAGCAGTGGGCTGCCCCTCCCCCGGCTCTCCAGGGAGCTCCACTGCTGAGCACAGCCTGGAATGGGAGTTATAAATGGCTCTGGCAACGGAACCTGCCGTGACTGGGAAGTTGCCAGGGGATTCAGGAGGTCGAGGAGTGAGCTGTTTGGCTCCCAGGCCCAGAACCACAGTAAGAAGAGAGGCCCCTGATCCGTCCTGAACTCCCAGGCCCTGGACCCCACTCCTCAAGCCTATGCCCAGCCTGTGGGAAAGAGCCGCTCCCAGGGGCCAGCCTCTCCAGCCCGTGAGCTGCTGGCAGTGGACACAAGAGAAAGCCAGTTCTAGGGACGCCCAGGTCCCTCCCTGTTTGGCTGCAGGGTCTCCCTTGTCACCAGGGCCCCTCCCCAGCCCCCCACCTGCCTAGGCACAGCCCTTTTCCTCCCAGGCCCAGCTGTCCCCAGCTGCCATCAGAGTATGGCTTCCTGGTGTCTCAACCCTCTCCCAGCCCCAAGGAGCCCTCCGCAAAGGGCCAGGTGCCACTCACAGCTGAGTGCATGGCAACAGCGGGTACGAAGAGAATTCCAGAGCAGCCCCGGGGGAGCCAAAGCAGGAGGGACGCTGGAGCCACTGGAGCCAGGCCTCTGCCGGCCTCTCCCTGCCGGCTTCGCTGCTCAGCACACGAGATCATGTTGTGATTACAAAAGACTCCTCTGGGCTCCCAGCCAGGAACGCCTGGGCCACTGCCCCCACCCATCCACTCTCAGAGGGCGAGCTGGTCCTGCCCAGCACCTCTCCCTGACCTGCCCCAGCGTTCCCAGACAGACCAACACGGACCTCCCCTGGCAGGTTGAGCCTACACAGGGGACATGGCTGCCCCAGGCCCTGCTTTCCCCAAGGCCCTGTGCCCCAGCAAGGCCCCAGCCTGGGCCTGCCTGCGGACAGATGGGCAGCCTTCGCCCCGACCATTAGTAGAGAAAGACCTGCAGGACCCAGCTCCCTGGTCTGAGGCCCCCACCTCACTCTCCTCACCAGCCCCAGTTAAAATAATTCAAAGGGATCAAGAAGCTCCCCTCCCCTACACTACCAAATACTACCTCATACCTAAAAGAACACCATTAGTCATTCATTCCTTTAGGCTGAACATTGTCTTTCCTGTATTTTAAAGTACAGCCCCTCCTAGGAAGCTCAGCTGTTTGTGTCTCTTTGGTATGGGGTGAAGGGCCCTTGCCACCACAGCTCACAGCTGGCCACAGGCCTTCCCTCCTCAGGCTCCAAACTCTGGGCCCTTCCTGGCCTTGCTCTCTAGAGCTGGCCCTTTCAGCCTCTCTCACCCAGAAAAAGAAAGCAGCCTTTCTTGGGAAAGTCTTTCCCTGAACTTTCCTTGTACAGCTAAGGCTGGTCCCTCTGCCCAGGGGAGCAGCTTGCCTGGCAGTCCCACCCTGAGAGCCTCCGGGCCCTGAGGGGGTCAGAGGTCTCTGCATTCCCTACATTCCTGATTGACAAGGCCTCAGTTTCCCTAATCCCATGCTGTGACTTGTCCCCTTCTGTCTCCAGAGCAGAAAGCCCCGCTGCACTCTCTGTCTTCCCCAGATCAGCCAGAGGTCCAACCTCTGCTCCCCTTGAACCACCCTTCCTGTGTGCCCTCCTTTCCCCACCATGTTTAGCCTCTTTCCTGGCCAGGCCTTCACACAGCACCCCTAACCCCACACCCAATCTGCACAGCCCCAGAGCTCCCTTGGAAATGCCACTGCCTTCTCTCTTCCATTCCTGCCGGATGTTCCCACTGAGTCAGACTCATCTACTTTCCCAGCAACATGACGCACCCAGGCTCCTTGCCCTGGGCCTCTCTCTCAGGCATGCTCGCTCCATCTCCCACCTTCTCCATGCGCCGCCCCCCACAGGCTGCTGAGCTCCAGCGGAGCCTCCGAAGGCCAGGGGCAGAGCCCTGGTGGCGTGGCAGTCAAGCTTCCCATCAGCTGCCCACACAGTGTCACGATATTGGAGCTGGGAGGCCCGCAGAGCATCAGGCTAGGAGGGGGAGATGCGGCTGAGACCTAACGTTCTCCATCATGTTTGGAAACCAGGCTTCCAGACCAGGTCTGAGGAGGAGGGGTATAGATAGAAGAGGCTGCAGGGGTGAGGCAAGAACTGCTGTCTCCCTCGGTCCCCTCCCCAGCCAAGGGAAAGGGAGGCACAGGTAGAAATCTAGCCATTCCATGGGGAGGGTGACCCAGCTCTTCTGGAAGGACCCACAAGGAGAGACTCCACTGACCCAGTAGCAAAGGCCTCTAAGCCCACCAGACTGGAGGCCCACGTGCCTGGGACAAACCAATAGTCAGGGCCCCACAGTTTCCACCGTGTGCTTCCCAAGTATTACAATGTCACACCTTGGAACAGCCCCACATTCTGCTATTTTCTCCAGAGTCTGCGACTTGCCGGTGTGCTCTCCCACTGAACAGAGGCTCTCTGAGGGCAGAAAAGGTTTGCCAAGGGCCCCTAGATCCCCAGGGCCTGGCACTGTGCCCTTGCAAACTATAGACCCTCCCACTTGCAGAATGAATATATGAGTTAATAACCCATGCAATCCTGGGCACAGCTGTGGGGATCTTATGTATAGGCTCTGGTTGCCTTTCTTTCATCCAGACCGCATGCAGCCCTGAGGGAGGAGGTGGCTGGTAAAGGCCACCAAGAGTGAACCCTCCTTCCCTGTCTGGGGGCAGGGAGATGGCCTGCCTGATGTTGGATTAGCCTGTCTCTGTTACTCCATGCCACCACTAGGGGGCAGCAGAGTTACAAAGCCCGGTTTGGGGAGGAGCGATTTCCCCTGGCTCCTGCTCTCCAGCTCCTCTACCTCAAGCCTCTGTAACACCCACCTCCCACCTCCACGAGAATGGAGATGGGAAGGCCCAGAAAGGTAGCCCCATCTGCCTAGGCTGCACAGCCTCTTTGAAACACAGATGCAACTGGAAACCAGCAGGGCACCTGCTTCCCTGCCCAGCATTCCTCCTCCCAACTCCAGCAGCTGCCCGGAGACTTCAAGGGTCCAGGTTACATCTCTTCCCTTTGGGAGGTATTACGGGTCTGTGGTACACAGACCCAGAGCCAACCCAAGGACAAGATGGCTGCAAGTCTGGGGATTCTTGTTGAGGAAGAAAAGAGGAGGGAAGCATGCAGGGGAGAAAAGACCCTCTGGACCACACGCTGAGGCCCCACCCATCGAGCCTGCACTACTCAGACCCTGTTCACAGTTTCCAGAATGGCTACCCCTGACCACGGCTGGTCATTAAATACAAGCACTCCTTGCCCTTCCTCAGCCTTGTCATCAAACGAGGCAGAGTGGAATCGTGGATTCCAAATTATCTTCACCCCTTACTAGCTATGTGGTTTTAGGTAAGTTCCTTATGTCTCTGGTCCTCATCTATAAAATGAAGGGTACCTACTTCATTGAGTCATTGACAGGTTAAATGAAAAAACGCAGTAACATCTGTACTTATCTATAACAATGTGTGACCCAGAGTAAAGCTCAAAATAGTTTTCTTCTTGCCTCGGATAACCTTGACAGCTACCTTCTGGATGCTACCACCACAGCATCCTTTGAGGCACTCCAGCAGCTGCCTCCTGCCAGCCTGCTGGGGACTGAACACATTGAAGACCTCTAGAGAATGGAGACCTTTTGTGACCTGGTGGGGGAGATCCTGAGATACCTCCTCAGCATCCTCTCTGTGCTTCCCTTCATGTTGTTCCCTGCCAGCAAATCCTGCAAGACTGGGCTCCTGCCCACCTCCTCCAGGGAGTCCTCCCTGCCTGCTCTCCTCCCTATGCCCTGTTCCCTCTGAAATCCCTGCTCTGGCTGCCATCTCTCTGCAGCTAACATTGGTGCTCCTGGAAGCAGTCCCTGTGCTTCACCTGCCTCTGGATCCCACCAGGCTCAGTTCCACGCTCACATCCCAGTGCCTAGGAACCATTCTTTTGACTGGGGCTAAGCCCTTAGACATCACTGGTGCCACTAGCCAGCTCTGAGTGGGTGGGTGAGTATTGAGGAAGAGGGTGGGAGGAGCTAGATTGCATGAGAGCCCAACTTCCAGGCAGCGGCCCTCCAAATGGGAAGGGGCGAGAAGACGGCTTAAAGCAGTGTTCCTTTCCTACAAAGCCCTCCCTCCACTGTCCCCCTTGGCCATTCCTGGCTCAAGAAACTGCTGTGCTAACTCCTACTGACAAGGGTATGTGCAGGCCTTTCAGGTCAGGCCAGGCCTGGCTCTGGGTGGAGAAGACTCAGAGTGCATGAGATTGAGCCAGAGGGACTAGCCCTGGGCAGGCTCCAGGTGCCAGGACAAAGTCTGGGCCCCGCCTCTCCCGAGAATACACATGCCAGAGAAGGGCAGGACCAAAGTCATTTGAGGTATCAGGAAGCAAAAGGGAAGATGGCCTGGGAACCCAGCCCTCCACTCTGTTCTCCAAGGCACACCCAGGGCTGGGGTCTCTAGAGCCTTCCAGCTTTAGGCCCAGCAGTGGGAAGTGAACCCTTGTGTGGAACTGACCCCCTGGGGTCTCCCTTGTAGGGGACTTTCTTTTCCTTGGTGGCTGCAAAGATGACTCAGAGTGTTTTCCCCAGAGCTGCCCACACGAGAAGCCAAGTGCTGCCCCCATCAGGGCTTGCCCATGGCAGTAGCAGCACCTACTGTGTGCTTCGCCTGGTTGAGGGCACAGGAAGGTGAACACTCAAGCATACAAGTAGGAAGCTGTGTCCAGAGCCTGGAGGAAGGGGTCTGGGCCAGGCAGAGCAGTGGGGGTGCAGGGAGAGTGAGCAGGAGTCCTCAGAGTATTGGCATGACTTGGGGTGAGCACAGTGGAGAGGGGAAGGGCCAAGACAACATCAAGGACTCAGGCCTGCAGACCCTCATGGATGTGGGGTGCAGACCGGGCTTGCCTGCATGTGCTCAGGTGCTCCTTCCTTTGGGAAGGCAGAGAGGGTTGGAGGGGACAGACAGGTACTCTTCCCCCTTGAAGCTCATCCCAGGGGCCTCTCATAGGGGTGTGGTGTGGGTGGGGTCACATCCTGTAGGGATAGGGAAAAGGTCTGGCACAGTTTTGAGGGGTAGAGAGGACAGAAGCCCAACAGAGGGCTAAGGGGTTGCTGAGAGCTGGCTGGCCCCCTGAGAAGGGGGAAGGGTCTTTGGAATGGCCAGGGGTGGCATGCCCCATCTCTGAGTGGCATGCCCGGGACTAGAGGCTTCAAGGCAGGAGAGGTCATCCAGGGCGAAAGAGAGCTTTGAAATGCTTGGACACCATGTTCACCGAGGGGAAGAGGAAGCAGCCTGGGGGTGGGGAGGGCAGGAAGGTGACCCATTGTCCCTGTTTGCCTGGAACTGACCCTGTTTTAGCACTGAAAGTCCTGCATCCAGAAACCCCTCAAGTCTAGGCAAACCTGGACATTTGGTCGATTTAGGAAGAAAGAAGGTATTGCAAGAGGCTGGGCAGGGAGGGAACTGCTCAGGAGCCTGTTGGTGAGATACTCTGAGTGATACCAGAGGCCAGAGGTGGGGCCATGTCCAATAGGAAGATCCCTGTGTGAGCAATGGAAGGAACAGAGAGGCCAGGAAGTCAAATAGGTCCTCAGTGCTCATCCTAACAGTAGTAACACCACCTCCCACTTACATCTGACATGGCCAACCCCTCACACACGTGATGCCATTTGATCTCGTCAAGCTCTGAAATCTGTGAATTAGCCAGGGCAGCTGTTATTAGCTTCTCTTTGGCCATCAGGTCGGTGAGCTGCCCAGGAGTCTGGATGGAGGGGTGGAGGCCTCCCCACTGCACCTGCCCTGAATCACTCAGGCCGATGCCCCAGCCCTGAAGCACACTCTCCAGTGCATGCCCAGGGCTGGCCACTTTTGCCCTCCTGCAGTGAGAAACCTGTCCACCCAAACCATGTAAAGGAGCCTGGCTGGCCTGCCTCCCTCCCACCCAAAACCAGTCCGAACAAGGGGCCTTGCTGGCTCTGCTGAGAGAGATTGGAGGCCAGAGAGAGGGCCATCCTGCCTTCTGGCCTTCACTGTCAGTTGCACCCTCTGGAGACCCCTGCCCATAGCCTCTACCACTGCAGGAGACACCCTTTAGCCTCTCCTCTCCCTGAGCCCAGCCCCTTACCCAGTCGTGTCTTCTTTGCTCCCCAGGCTCCTTTCTCTTCCACTTGGTACCTTTCTGGCAGGGAAGTGCCTCCTCTCTCAGCCAAGCAATAAGTCCAAGCACTTGGTGAGCACTTCCCACCTGTAAGGCACAGTGCAAAGGAAGGGGACACACATGCGGCCGAGGCTCTGCTTGCACACCTTCAGGTTGGGAAGGGGAGAAGCCAGAGCACCATGCTCTGCTGTAAATTGACTCCAGCATGCTCACCCTGCTGTGGGCATCCTCACCTCCCTCAGGCCTCTCACCTCACCCAGGCCACTCAGTCTGTCCTGGCTTCTCTGTCCACCCCATAAAGACAGGTCTACCACCTCCATACCTCCCAGCATGTGCCTGCAGTGACTGGGACCCCGAGCTCAGACCATGACTCCAGAGATGATGAGAACTGAGGCCCTAAACCTCGGGACTAGAGCAGTGAGCCCCCACAGCACTCCTCAGCCCTGCAGCCCCTCAGTCTCCCTTGAGGGTTCCTGAGGACATAGGCCTCCCCTTTCCTGCCAAAGCTGTGGGGAGATCATGTTGTCAGGGTCCCTAAAGGGGGAAAGGAGGATTCCTAGGAGAGAGAGTGTGAAGGGCTGGCAAAGACAGGGCGTGGGTGGACACAGGTCCTGCCATTCACGCAGTGTGGGCTGAGGGGCGGGAGTACTGCAGGCACCTCTCTGTGGGCCTCCATCTCCCATGCCCTGGCTCCCCCAAGGCTCACAGCAAATGTGTGGGTGATGCAGTAATAACTCTCCATCTAGTCATTGACCAAAGTCCTTTGTCCACAATGTTAACAAAGCAGGCTGGAATTTTCCAGAAGAGTATTCCTGAAAGGAGAGACAATAGTAAGGTGGAGAAGACCCAGGCTAGACTCAGATTGTTATGATTGGGACTAACTGCACACCGGCTGGATGGCCTCAGGCAAGCCTCTTAACTTCTTTGAATCCTGGATTTTTATTTTTTTTAATCTACAAAGGAAGGGAAGGTAACACTTATCTCCAAGAGCTGATAAGAGATAATTAATACTATAAAAGAACCTGACACAGAAATATTTTTCTACCCACGATGAAAATAATGAAGAATCACTCTTTTTCCTTCTTTCCATTTTTCAAATCATTTTCTGATGTGGTTATGTTACTTCTGTTTACAGCTCTCAGTGAGACCAAATTGACATACCATAAACTGCACAAATTGTGCAATTTGATAAGTTTTGCCATATGTATAATCCATGAAGCCATCACCACAATTAAGATAATGTAAATATCCATCAAACCCAAAAGTGTCCTGGTGTCCCTTACTAGCATCTCCCTCCATCTCCTCCCCATTCCCACCACACTGTCCCCAGGCAATCAATGATCTGCGGTCATTGTAATTAGCTCACATTTCCTAGAATTTTCCAAAATTCTAGAATTTTCTAGATAGAATTGTACAGTATGTGCTGCTTCTTTCACTTGGCAGTTATTTTGAGACTCAAACATATTTTAGCATATAGCAAAGGTCTTTTTATTGTTGAGTAGTATCCCAGCAAATGCATACACTACAATCTGCTTATTCATTCGCCTACTGATAGACATTTGAGAAGCTCCCAATTTTTAGCTTTTCCAAACAAAGCTACGCTGAACATTCAAGTATAAACCTTTGTGAGGACCTGTTTTCATTTCTCTCAAATATGTTACTTTTTTCTTTTTTTATTAAAGTATTTTTCAATTACAATTGACATTCAATATTGTATTACTTTCAGGTATACAACATAGTGATTAGACATTTATATACCTTACAAATTGAACACCCCAATAAGTCTAGTACCCATCTGGCAATAGGTGTGTCACTTTTTAAATTTTATTTTTTTGATTTAACAGTTTATTATGATTTATAAGTGTCATTTTAAAAACATTGATCCATTAAATCATGTTGCAATAAGTATGCAAAAAGTTTGCAAACAAAGCATACTTTAAACTAGTTAAAATATAGAGGTTCTCTGAAATTCTGGATTTTTCTGTCACTTTGTTATTATGCTGTGGCAGCCAAGTAATCCTTTTTACTCCAGGTGGAATAAGCCTCCTAAATCCAGCTTCGTTGCAGATTCCACCTTCTATGTTATCTTCTGTCACTTAACCCTTCAAAGCTTTCCTTTAGGGTTAATATGGCTGTATGAATGGTATCTTCAAGCTCTAGATATTCATTATATCTTTTCTCAAGGAAAGTTTTCCCATTCACATGGTTCTTTCCCATGCTGTGGCTTTCCAGGCAAAGTAAGCTCTTGATGGATCTGAGTGAAATAAATATGGTCGTCCCTCGTTCCAACCACAAATTAGTAAAAAACTCCAAATGGACGACCACCACCTGACGGGCATATTCTCACATCACAGATGCTACTCTCTGTACCAGCTGAGCTGTGGGAATGGGTTTTCGGTAAACAAGATAATATTGCTGAGCTAGTTTTGGAGCTCTGTGCACAAGCACTCTGTGATCTGGGCCCATGCCACTAGAGTCAAGCCTGTGTGTTTGACGATTGGCTCCACTTTGTCTACACTTCGCTCATCATACGAAATGGATTTCTGTTTCTTCTCAGTTGCTAATACCACAAATACCACACCATTTGCAGCTTTAATTCCCACTGAAGGGGCTCCTCCAGCTACAGCAGCCAAAGTACATGCAGTCTGAACAAGTTTCCAGATGGGCTGAACGCAGTCAATGAGAAGCTGTGACCGCGCTCGGCCATCTTTACCCAGAGACTAGATACGTTACTTTTTGTTGTTGTTAATTCTCACCGGATCCATTTAAAGAGAGTGGAAGGGAGAGAGAGAGAGAGAGAGAGGGAGAGAGAGAGACATCAATGTGAGAGAGACACATCGATTGATTGCCTCCCACACGCACCCCAACCAGGACCAGGGATTGAACCTACAACCCGGGTTCATGACCAGAAATCAAACCCGCGACCCTTTGGTGCATGGGCCGAATCTCTAACCACTGCGCAACACCAGCCAGATACATTACTTTTTAAAATGAATTTAATGCCATTCAGGTACAGATAGTTCATCCAGGCTCCTTACAGGAAAACCTGGAACAGTGACTGTTTTCACTTCTCTGCTTTCTCTTGTGATTTCACATGGTTCTTGTTCTTGATTGTAACAGGAGCCGACCAAGCCCTTTGCCTCACTGAGAATGGGAGTCTCAGCTGGCCTCAGTTTTGCCCAGCATTGTGAGCTCAGGTCAGCCAGGGGGCTGCAATCCTGGAAGATATGCTCCTCCTTTTTCCAGAAAAATGTGTAACAAGGAGAAAAAACACAAAAAATAAACCACAGAAATGGAAGTGTATATATATATATATATATATATATATATATATATATATATATATAATATTTCCATCATTACCCAACAATAACTACACTCCAAATTCACCAGATACTTACTGGCACCTGCTAAGTGCTGGGAGAACTGCTAAGGGCCAGTCCCTGGGAATAAAAGATGGGCATACAGTCCAGTGGGGGACAAGTGACACTAGAAGAAAGGATCCAGGGAGACAGGAGAGCTTGTAACAGGGGTATCTGGTCTGTCTGCAGGGCACAAGTGGAAGCCAGTGTGGCCAGAGCACACAGAGCAAAAGGCTGTGGCCCACGGCAGAGGTCAAAGGCTTAGAGGAGGCCAGAGCACAGGGGATTGCAGAGTGCAGAGCAAGTTGGCAGCCTGGACTTCAAAACCCCTGGCTCCTTTCCCTCTTGTCTGAATTCCATCCCAAAAGTCCCCTTTTCTGAATTGTTTGATTTCCACTCACAATATGGCTCCCTGGGTTGTGGCAGCACATTCGAGAACTCAGAACTGGGGCTTGGTGCCCAGGGCAAATTGTCAACCTGTTCCTTCCACCGGGGTCACTATTTCCTCCACCCCTGGAAGCAGGTGAGAATCCTGTCTATTTGCAGGAGTCAGTGGGCTAACTAAA
Source organism: Miniopterus schreibersii (assembly GCF_964146895.1). Taxonomy (NCBI): domain Eukaryota; kingdom Metazoa; phylum Chordata; class Mammalia; order Chiroptera; family Miniopteridae; genus Miniopterus; species Miniopterus schreibersii. The sequence continues at coordinate 142,783,665 of NC_138101.1, forward strand.
CTGTGTGAAGCATCTCACGGCCTGGCATTCAGTAGCAGCTCCACAGATATTTAGAGCTGGCCTGGTGCTGAACAGCCTTGCCTTGGTTCTATGCATCTTGTTACCAGACCAGACCAATCAGGTAATGGGTTGTTCCCTACTCTCTCCACCTACTACACACACACACACACACACACACACACACACACACACACACACACACGTGCAAACTGCTTCCAGCTCCTCTTTGCCCAGACAGAGATTAGGCCATCCGCCCTTGTTCCCCACACCCTCTGCCCATGATCCTCCCAGTGCACCTGGCCCCTCCCAGACCCTCCCCTTTACCAGTGATTCTCAACCTTTTTCACCTCATGGCACATATAAACTAATTATTAAAATTCTGCAGCACACCAAAAAATATATTTTTGCCGATTTGAAAACACACACACACACAAATCGTATAATTTTTATTCATTCACACAGGACATCTATTGTGTTAGCTGTTGTCACATTTTTATTGGACAATGTAAGGGAAAAGAGGTCAGCACCCCTGACTAAATAGTCAGGTATTGCATGTTTTAAAAAAATTCTTGTGGCACCCCAGGGTGCTGCAACACACTATTGAAAATCGCTGCCTTATACAAATACACCTGAGGACCGGGCGATCCTGACTTCCTCCTGCCCTCTGCTCTGCACTCTCAGGTAAGAGTCTGGCTCTGCTGGCTGCGGCAGGGGACAGGAGGAGCTCTCTGTGAGAGTGTATGGTGGCTCTGTGTGGCCGTGGTCTCTCTGGGTATAAGTACATGTGTTCTGAATTGGTATCTGTGCCCCTGTATCTCTTTGTGTGGGTGTCATGCATCTGTGGGGGTTAGTCTGTGTCTCTCCTAAATGCAATGTGGGTCTGTGTGTATATCTGCATCTGTGTCTGCTCACCTGCCCTGGTCCCATTCCTGGCCAAACTCCTAAACGTCCACCTCCTACTTGAGTTATAATTGAATTTACAGCCTCTGTCATGCCAGGCAGACGGGTTTTGCTGAGGGTTGAAGGGATAGAATGACTAGTTTCCTTTCAGAGCCGCCAATTCTTGTCCCTCAAGCACTTGGCCTGAATTGGCAAGAGAAAGCCCAAGACCTTTTTTGTGTTTTTTGAGGTTTAATTGATGTATAACATATTAGTTTAAGGTATACAACAGTTTGTACCTTCTGATCCCCTTCACCCATTTCATCCACCCCATCCCCCTCTTCCTCCCCACCACCTCTGATAACCACCAATCTGTTCTCTGTGTCTATGAGCTGAAGGGTTGTTGTTGTTGTTTTTATTTGGGGTTTTTTTTTTTAGATCTCACATATAAGTGAGATCATACAGTATTTGTCTTTCTCTATCTGACTTATTTCACTTAGCATAATGTCTCAAGGTCCATCCATGTTGTTGTAAATGGCAAGATTTTCTTCCTTTTTCATGGCTGAATACGATTCCTGTGTGTGTGTGTGTGTGTGTGTGTGTGTGTGTGTGTGAACATTTTCTTTATCCTTTCATTTATCAATGGACACGTAGGCTGCTTCCATGTGTTGGCTACTGTAAATAATGCTTCAGTGAACATGGGGGTGCAGATATCTTTTTGAGTTAGCATTTTCATTTTCTTTGGATAAATATTCAGAAGCGAAATTGCTGGGCCATATGGTAGTTCTATTTTTAATTTTTTGACGAGCCTCCACACTGTTTTCCATAGTGGCTGCAGCAATTTACATTCGCACTAACAGTGCAGGAGGGTTCTCTTCTCCCCATCTCACCACCAACACTTGCTATCTCTTGTCTTTTGATAACAGCCATTCTAACAGGTATGAGATGATATCTTCTGGTTTTGATTTGCATTTCCTTGATAATTAGTGATGGTGAGCATCTTTTCATGTACCTGTTGGCCATCTGTATGTCTTCTTTGGAGAAATGTCTTTTTAGATTCTCTGCCCATTTTTCAATTTGATTGTTTGTGTTTTTCCAAAACCTGTCTTTTCTCTTTTTTCCAAGACAGATTCTGACTGCCCCAAGGTTTTCTTTACTGCTCCTTCTCCCAAGCCCAGGCCCATGGATCTCTTTCAGACTCATCACTCATTAAGAGGAAGGATTGGGGGCAGGAAGGGCCATGGGCATAGCTTGGAAGCTGACTTCAGGGGAATATTTGTGGTACAAATAGAAGCCAACAAAAATGAGTGGCTCAAGAGGTACAGGGGGCCTATCTTGGAAGTGTGTGTGTGTGTTAACATTTGTGCTTCTATGTTCAGCAACTATATGAGTACCAGAGAGCCCTGATGTCAAGCATTTGGTCTTTCTGTTGCATAATGTATTCTCATTTGTGGTTCAGGAAAAATGAATGTACTGTGTGTGCACTTGGTCCATTCTGGTGTTGTCCACTGTGACCTGTGTGCCAGCCCCAAACAAGATGAGGCCAACCTTGGCAACAGAGTACCTCAGCACCTCCATCCGATGAGAAAATATTTGTTGATAAATGACAACTTGGCTCAGACCCTAGGCCTCCCACCAACTTTTAATTCTGGTGGGAGGAGACAGGAACAAGCACTTCGGACCCTGGCAGGCTTTCCATTCACTTGCAAAGGTCTTTGGGTCCCTGGATCTTCCATAGACCCCTACCCACTAATCCCATGCTGCTCTTCCCTGCTCTGGGTGAACTGATGTCATCAAGCCATCCTCTCCCACCTTTATGCCAGGTGTCTACACAGGGACAAGAATCTATAGGGACTGGGTATCATGACCTGGCACATGGTAGGCACACAACATGAATAATTAACATGATTGACATTGACTCAAGTGGAACTGAATTAATACATGATTTTGAGTCTGGGGGTCAAATGTGAGGGTGCAGGGTTCAGGGGCCAGTGCATGATGCTTTCATGTCTCTGTCTACCCACCATGTGGGTGAACCCACTGTATCCATTCAACACTTGTGGCTGGCACCTATTCAGTGCCCAGCTCCATTCTGGGTACCGAGCTAAGCGAGAGAGAGCAGTTTTATCCCTTTCAGCTCCTGCGTGGGCTGTGTTACACATCCCTGGGGGGGAATAAGGAAAGGCTGAGATTTAGATTACAGTAAACTAAGGTTTACCTGTTGAACCGCAGGTGTTCCTTTGCACTTGTTCCATAAAAATGGAGCTAGGTAACTACCGTGGCGGGGAAGCCGTGGGGTGGAAGAAGGAAGAGAGAAGGAAGAAGAGCGGCAAAGGCAGGGGCAACCGCTCAGCTAGATCTACTGCTGCCGAGAATGTGCATTTGTGCCTGGCCGGTGTGCTCAGTGGTTGTTGAGCATCGACCTAGGATCCAGAAGATCGAAGTTCGATTCCCAGTCAGGGCACATGCCCGGGTTGCGGGCTCGATCCCCAGCGGGGGCGCGCAGGAGGCAGCCGAACAATGACTCTCTCATCATTGATGTTTCTACCTCGCTCCCTCTCCCTTCCTCTCTGAAATCAATAAAAACATATTAAAAAAAAAAAAAAGAATGTGTGTTTGTGCAAAGGTGGTAGTAGGCTTCCTAAATGAAAACAACTTCTTATACTTTGTAGAACACTTTATAGTTTAAGAAAGATCCTCATACCTTCTTCATCTCACTAGATCTTCAACCTCAGGGATAAAGCAGACAGATGCTTCCCTATTGTACACAAGAGGCCGGAGGAATTAGGGGGTTATGCTCAGGGTGAGGCCATGGAGGAGTAGCTAGTTCAGGAGCCCAGAACTCAGCTCTTGGCAGCTGTGCCATTGGCTTCCCTCAAAAGGAACAAGAGACAATCCTGGTCCTCAAGAAATGTAAGTCTCGTTGAGTAGGCAGTTCCCACCAATGCACCCATCCAAACACCCAGGACACTCAGATTCGTCACTGAAGAATGACCCCACTGGACCTGCAGCTCCGCAGGCAGGGCAGGCAGGATGGCCCAGTCTAAACAGACATCCTGCAGGAAGGCAACACAGAGAGGAGCAAGAGAGATTTTCAAGTGACAGGAGATAGGAGCAAAGGCTAAGGGAGGGGAGCAGAAGGCCATAAGCAGTAGCCAACAAGCAGCTGACTGAGCAGAGAGACTGGACTGAGAAAAGTGGGATTTGGCAGGGGGGCAGATGGGGAGGCTGGATGGGGCCTGCCTAGAGGTGGAAGCAGAAGAACCAGGGTTTGCCACTGCAGAATACCTCCCTTAGTGTCATGGAGTTTGGCTGAGGTTTGGAGGGCAGACAGCTGACAGGGTGGGGACAAGAACCCGCACCTCCTAACTGGCCCCACAGCATCCAGGAGGACTCGGCCAGCTCTTGAGCAAACAGGAATGCACAGCTGAACTTTGCATTGAATTTCTCTATACACATATCTGTTGTTGAGTGAATGAAGGAAAGAATGATGGTCAGGCAAGTGAGCAAGCCTGAGGCACCTTGGTGATGGTGGGGGGTGGGCACAAAATCAGCACCAGGGAGAGGACAGGCTTCTCACTGCAGAACCAAATGAGGAGTGGCTAGTTCTGGAGCCCAGAACTAGCTGCTCTTTTTCCCTTTCTCTCCCACAGGTCAGAAAGTAGGAAAGTTTCCCAGTCGCCTTCCCTTTTTTCTCTCCACTGCCATGTCCTCCAGGCCTCTAGCTGCCTTCCTAGACCTTCCCAAATGAAGAGTAGGGAGCAGGCTCAGCCATCGGCCCCACAGCACTTACCCACCCCCTGCTGGCTGCAGCCTTCTCTTCAGCTGCTCTCCTGTTTTCCCATCTGTCTCTCTCCTCTCCTCACATCCCCTCCCTGCCCCATCCTCTCTCCTGCTGCTTCCCCGCCTGTTCCTGCTTCCTGCCTTCCTGGCCTCCCCCACAGTCTTCCTGGATGGCTGGCTTGCTCCCAAACCCCAACCACACTACAGGGCCCCAGTGACCTGCCCAGGCCAGAGAAGGGAGGCTACCAGCTCTCCTCCCTGCTCCCCCAGTCCCTCCATTGGCTACCACCAGCAGACTCAGCTCCTAGGCCTGGAACTGGTTCCATCACAAAAAGAGTCATAGGAGAGGCAGGCAGGATAGGAAGGGGCTATATCCAGGCATCACTGAGCCTGGAGGGGGCAGGGGCTGCTCTAACATGGTCACAGGAAAGCCCCTGCTCCTGGAGCCTGCCTCCCCACCACATACCCCCATGCTAACACCCCATGACCACCCCCACTCCCCAAGCCTTAACTAGGCCCTAGGAGGCAGAAGCAGACTGGGAAGCTATCTCACCTCTAGAGTAGGGGCATAGGACACACACACACACACACACACACACACACACACCCCGCTCCCTCAGGATCCCAGCCAGGGTGGTATCTCTCTCCTCTTCCCCCGGCTTGTGGCAAGAGGTAAAGAAACTCCTCTGACCTTGGGGCCTCAGGAGTGGTTCCAGCTAAGACAGAAGGTTAAACCACCCTCTTTCCAGGCCTCTTCTGGCTGAGGCAGTAAAGCCTTGATTTTACCCTCTAGTCTTTCTGGTTTCTTGAGTCTGGCTCCTATTCAGGGACAGGCATAGGCTCACACACACTCCCACTGTCCTGTACTTACAGCCATGCACATGCACCCATACGCATGCATCTGTGTATACAGCAGACATGTATATGCACCCACCCATGCACATGTGCAAAGACACAGCTATCTGCATGTAAATTAGCACACACCCTTGTACCTATGCACACACATGCACTACCTACATAATGAATACGAACACCCCTGACTTGCCACCTCCTACCTTTGGTCTCCTCCCACCCTCAAGCTGTCTTCCTCCTCTTTTTCCTCTCCCTCCTCTTCCTCTTCTGATACTACAACCCCACCCCCACCCCCGCCCCAACCTTGCTTCCTGTCTCCTCCTTGCCTCTGGCCCACAGTGAGCTTCTCTGTAGCCCCCACATCCCCACCCTCACTTCTAAGTACAGTCAGCTTGCCGTTCCTAACATGGCAAAACCTCTAGTCACTCTACAAGGGTTCCTGGGTGATGGAAGGAAGAAGATGAGATTGAGATAATTCTGCTTCTTTGATACAGATAAAATAAACTGAGGTCCAGGAAGTGGGAGTCATATCTCAGCTCAAAGAATGGAGACCAATGAATCTAGCTTCCTCCCTTTTGTCTGCTCAGTGCTCTGGTTTCATCAAAGCAAAAGGCCCAGAGCTAAGAGCTGTCACTGCTGTCCCTGCCTTCCAACCCTCCACTATGATCCCCTGCTAGTGTCCAGGAATCTTGATTCCTCTACAGTATGGAGTAGGGAGAAGGAGGGAGTCAATTTGGGGTGAAATTGGCACTGACCTCTGACTCTAACATTGTTAATTTGGCTTTCCACAGGAGCACTGCCATGGTAGTGAGCATTGCCATGACCCTGGCCCTAGGCACTGCCCTGGAGGGAAGCTACCCCCAGGGTCCTGTGGGTCACCCCCTGGTCCACATCACTGAACAAGCAGAAGAAACAAGACACAAGAATGGGGAGCCTGAGTGGGTTGCCCTGCTGACCTGAGATGAAGCCTGAACCAGAGTCTTTTTTTCCTAATAAACAGCCTCCTAAAGGCCATATTTTAGTCTTTATTATTATTATTATTATTATTATTATTATTATTATTATTATTATTTTAATTTGAGAAAGGGAGAGAGAGAGTGAAACATTGATGTTAGAAGCATTGATCAGTTGCCTCCCATACACGCCCTGACCAGGGATCGAACCCACAACATGGGTAAGTGCCCTGACTGGGAATCAAACCCGCAATCCTTCAGTGCATGGGATGACACCCCAACCAACTGAGCCACACTGGCTGGGTGCCGTGTTTTACTCTTAAAAGAGCCCGACTTCCTTCATATCCAACCTGCCACTCAGGGGGCCCAGCAGTCTGAGTTCCTTAGTTGTGAGAACGGGGTACCCAGCCAGGCATTCTCAGAAGCTTGGCTCTGTGGTCCCCATAACATAAGGTTGTATAAGGCCACCTCTCCTTTCTTTTTCATTTCTGCTTCCTCCCATCAAAGGGCCTAAAATGTGGCCTCATCACCTCTACCCCATCATATACACCCAGACCTGGTGGGCCTTCCAAAGTTCCATCTTGCATGCCTCACTTTATAGATCAGAAGCCTTTAGTGGATCCCTATTGTCCAGATGAATTTCTCATCCTTCCCTGAACATACATTGAACTTTCCAGCCTCCTTAATTTTTCACAGTTCACCACCACCACACCACCCTTGCCTCACCCCCAGGTCAGTAATTCCTTGCTTCCAAGCCATGTGAAGCTCCACCATCAACATGAAGCCTTCCCTAAAGCCCATTAGGAAAAGAGAGGTTCTCTCTTTGCACACTACCTCCTTCTCTACAGCTTATATCAACTATCACATGGATAGGATAGAATAGCCTGACCCCATGCTACCCAGTCAGCACCAATTTATGGGCTAGTCTTTTGTCTCTCCAACCAAACTAAGGTACTCAGGGCACGCCCACCACTTCTACACGTCTAGACTCCCCACCCCCATCCCCTACTGACCTATGCCTTGCATAGAATGGCGTTTGCACACAGTTTAGGGATACCTATACCTATACTTCTGGGTTCTAACTCTCTCCCCAGTCCTATTCTTCATCCAAGGCACCTCCCTGCACACACATCCAGCCTGCTTGCTGTGAAACCCTTTCCACTTATGCAAGTCCTACATCTGGGACCCTCTCCACTCGCCAACTCACAGGCTTCTTACACTGCCCCTATCTATTCGAGTGCTGCCACAGCCCTCTAGCCAGGCCTGTCCACAGCCCGTCACACCTCCCCTCCCTCACAGTCATTCCCTGATGCGGAAGGCAGCAAGTGCCCTGGAGTGACTGGGGACTGGGTGCTTCCCAGGCTGAAGTAGGGTAATTATAAGAAAAGGAACGGGGACTCTCTGAGTGTCTTTCTGCCCCCTCCCCACTATATTCCACACTTGAATAACAGAATTGGGGCTACGCTTCTGATGGGCATAGACTCATGTCCAGGTCCAGGTGAAAGTAAAGAAGGACCCAACTTGAGCAGGTGCCTAGCCCCGCTGGGGAGGAACAGGGATCACTGAATGGAGCCGAGAGAAATGTGGGACTAAAGTCATCCAACCTCTCGACCCCTCAGTGTCCTGTTCCCTCAAGTGCGGGTGTGGAGCTGCTCCTTCTTTGCGACTGAAAAAGTCTGCATTTCAAGTTGTGAGGCTCTCTATACTGTGCTTGGGTCCCGCTTCCTGGTTCCTTACGGGAAGACCGATGCCCCTCAGGAGAAGCCGATGTGCAGACTACAGCCAGAAAGCCAGACTCCTAACAGCAGCTCTCGGACTGGGCCTGGTCAGAGGGACCCACACCGCCAGCCCCGGGGTCCTAAAGGACTGGGAGCGTGCAGCTCGGGGCAGCGGCGCCGCAGGCAGCCTCTGTCTCCGCCCCCCAGTGCCGCGCCCATTGGCTGGGCTCCTGGTCGGCCCCGCCCAGCGATCCGCAAGCCCGGCGCCTACGCATGCGCCAGAGCCGGCCCCACGACTGCTTCAGCACCAGCGCCCGGACAGCGGCACCGCCCACGGGCATGGACCGAGGCAGCTGCAGCGGCGGGAGCGGTCCGGCTCCCGGCCCGGGTCCGGAAGAGGAGCAAAGGCAAGAAGGGGAGCCTTTGGCCCCAGATGGCAGCTCCCCGGACAGGTAGGGCGGACCACTCCACAGATCCAACTCACAGACCTTCCAGCACCCCCACCCCAGGTATCCTCAGGAGCCGCCATACATCGCCCCATTCATTCCCCAGCCCCTCTCGGAGCCCCACCTGGCGCCTCCACGCTCCCGGCCCCCTGGCCACGCCCTCATTCCGCCAAGTCCATTCTCTCTCTGCCTGATACCCCCTACTGTCGGCCCCCGCCGCCCTCAGCGCCCCGGGAACCTGCCCCACCCACCATTCCTACCTTACCTCCAAGGCCGGGGCTTCCCTCCCCGGCCCCGAGCCACTCCCTCCAGGCCCTGCCCCCGCGCCTTCTCTGTAAGCCTCACGCCCGCGGGCTGCCTCAGTCCGGGTGGCAGCATGTCAGTGTGCGGGAGAGTGTGCGTGTACCATGGATGGGGGGCTCACCAAGGTGGGTGTCCTGGGGAGGGCAGACACTCGGCGGCCACGCCAGGGACTGTCTTTGTCCATCACCGTCAGGAGACTGCCCTGCATGGCCGGCTGCGCACGTGTGGGCCAGAGTCCCCGCATGTGGCAGCTACCTGCACTCGCTGGAGGCACTAAGGTGGGCAGGCTCAGAGGCTCAGGCCCTGAAGGAGCCCCAAGCTGGCAGGACCAGAGGAACACCTTTTGGCTGAGGGCCCAGGTCTTGGTGCCTCTCCTCTCTCTTCCTCCATCATATGTGGGAGGAAACAGCCCAGCCAGGTAGCAATATGGCACAGTTTCTGTGCCCTGCCGTCTCCAGAATCCCTCTCCTGACATGACACTGCCTTTCTGTCCTGCCTGGACTGAAATAAGAGGCATTCTTTGGAGGCACAAAGCAGAGGTGGACACATGGTCTCTAGACTGCTCCAATTAAAATGTACATTCTGTACCTCAGAGCAAGAGGAGACCCCACAAGTGAAAAAGAATGTTTTCATCCCTCTATTGTTAACACATCAGCTTGGACAGATATAGCCACCTTTCCATCTGAAAGGCACAGAGATTTATTCAAAGGGATGTGACACAGGATGGATGTGTTCCCTGGACCAAGGTCTACTTGGGATTATGGCCTGACCAAAGAGCCAGGGGTGGACAGGGCAGGGCAGTGACAGGGCAGAGCAGGGGTCTGGGGTCAGGAGCCTCCCTAGAAGGGGCTGGAAAGTCATTTGGTGCCTTGGATATTTTGCCAAGGATCAGCCCTGTTTGGCCTGCTCACTTCCCCTGCACGTGAGGGTCATTCTTGGGCACATGAACTAATTGCTCTCCTCCAACAACTCCCTGGGACCTCTGGCCCCTCTCTGCACATCCCCAGAGACCCTGGATACCAATCAGACAAAGTGCAATTCAAGAAACACAACTATGCTCCTGATGAGCTACATAGAACTCTGAGGATAGATACACAGTGAATATGATGGCGTGCACATGCACACATGGACACGGACACACACACACACACACACACACACACACACACACACACTGTCCTTTACTAATGCATTGACTACAGAGCAATTTGAAATACTTCATCCTTTTTTAAATTTTTTTTTTTTTAATATATCTTTATTGATCTGAGAGAGAAGAAGGGAGAGGGAGAGAGAGTTGAAACATCAATGATGAGAGTCATCAGTGATTGGCTGCCTCCTGCACACCCCTGACTGGGGATTGAGCCCACAACCCAGGCATGTGCCCTGACCGGTGATTGAACCACGATCTCCTAGATCCTAGGTCGATGTTCAACTGCTGAGCCACACCCAGCTGGGTGAAATATTTCATTCTTTGTATTTTTAAAAATTACCTTTTTATTTTCCTAGTGACGTGAGCTGCTTCCCCATCTATCCTGGGCACTCTGCAGGATCACATGGATGTCCATATGGCTATGTGTCTGTGAGCTTGGGAGCAAGGTCAATGCACATGTGCATTGCCCCTTATGAGGCTCCCAAGTGGAACTTCTGTGTCTGGAGCCCCGTCAGGCCCTGACTGCTGTGACTTTGGCCTCTTAAGGAGGCCTGCGTCACTACCTTCCATCCCCCTGCCCGCCTACCTCAGTTACTTGGCTTATAGGCCAGCGAGCCCAGGCAGGCAGCCCAGGAAATAGCTCATCCTAGTCAGAGCCATGGAACTGAGAGGGTGAGAATAAAAGCCCCCTGGGGAGACAAGGCCTGGAGTACTTAAGTCATATTATTACTAGATCTCCTGAGAACAGAGGGCAGCAGGGGCTGGCAGGAGAAAGCTCTTATTCTGAGTAGAGTTTGGCTGTTCTTGAAAGAGTTGAGATAAAGGATCAGTCCTAAAGCAGTCAGAATGTGGAGGTTTCAAATTCTACCATATTGCCCTGGTTGGTGTGGTTCAGTTGGTTGGGTGTCATCCTGTGCACTGAAGGTTGCCAGTTCGATTCCAGGTCAGGGCACATGCACAGGTTTCTGGCTCAATCCCCCATAGAGGGAGTGCAGGAGGCAGCCAATTGATGAGTGTTTTGCTCTCACATCAATGTTTCTCTCTGTTTCCCTCTCCCTTCCTCTCTCTCTAAAAATTCAATTTAGCCCTGCTGGTTTGGTTTAGTGGTTACAGCGTTGGCCTGTGGACCAAAGGATCTCAGTTTCTATTCCTAGTCAAGGGTGCTTATCTCCATTGCACATTTGAGCCCCAGCCCCAGTCATGGTTCATGTGGGAAGCAACCAATCCATGTGTCTCTCTCACGTCGATGTTTCTCTCTCTTCCTCTCTCCCTCCCTTCCACTCTCTCTAAAAATCAATGAAAAAAATATCCTCAGGTGAGGATTTTTTAAAAATCTATTTAAAAAATTTTTATCATATGACAATGGGCACAGTCAAAAAGGTTGAGATTTGGGAACAGCTGATCCTAGGTCCCTGGAGAGGGAAAGAAGGGGTTAAAAGAAAGGGGCTGGAGCCAGGAAGACCTCATTAGAAACAAATAAGTGGTGGACACTGGAATCCCCATTAAATAGAAGCAATGGAATGAAGGGGTTGGGCTTATGAGGTTTGGTAGACTGGTTAAGGGAGAGTGCTCATGTTCTCCTCCAACACCCCCTGGAGTGCTGGCTTCCCTTAGTGAAAAAGAAACTGACACTCCAAGTGGGAGCCTGGCTCCTAGGACAGGTCCAGTGCTCAGTGAGTGCTTTAAGGCCATGGGAAGTTGGAACAGGCGCCCTGGTTGCCCCACCCTCCTGACCTCTGGAAGGCAGGCCCTGCTCTAAAAAGGGAGACCAAGACTAAAGGGTCATCTTCATGCCTCAGGATCCAACCCAGACCAAGCACCGTGCCCAGCATGTGGTAGGTGCTCAAAAAACACCTGCAGGATAAAAATCGTAAAGAGGTAGATATCCACACTTAGACACATAAACCCAGGCCATTTATCCAGCTTCCTTTTGTCCATGGAGATGGGCCCATAAGGTCTTTTAACTGCCAGGACAGTTGTTGCTATGTCATTAATTTTATGGGGTCATCTGAGGTCTTGCTTTAGCACAACATTGGTCAAATCCCTACTTTTCTAAAGGTTGTTAGTAAAAAATAAAAAAAAAATTTTTTTAAAGTAGCAGTGATTTAAATTGTGGGATCAAATTCTGATGCAACTTTTGGATAACAAAAAGTAGTCTTTATAATTATGTATGTAGTGAGATACTTAAGGTGTGAGGAGTTCTCATATAGAGATATATTATCTGAGGTACTAAAGAGGTCAAACTGTAAATATAAATATTCTTAAACTACATGCTCCCTGCAGTACTGAGTGTGAGAAGGGGCAGGAAAGCAAATGTGTCTTCCACATGCCAGGCTCCATGTCAGGCACCTCACATATGTTGTATCTGTTAATACCAAACCCGGGAGGGGTCGTTATGGTTATACCCTCACCCAACAGACATGGATGCCAGGGCTCCAAGAATCATGTGTCTTTCCCAAGGTACCAGGGCTAAAGGATGATGGAGCCAGGAGTACACTTCCACTGCCCCCCCCTTCTCAGCACAAGGGTCACTCTACCCAGACTGCTATGCCAGCCAGCCAGCCTTCTGGGAGGAAGGGGAGGAACTTGCCTATTCTTTGCAGTCTCTCCAGTTGGTCTCTGGGCAGAACCCAGCCTCTGTGAGCAATGTCCAGTTGGATCGGGACTCTGGCCCAGAGCCTCTTCATCAGTACAGCAGGCAGGGCTGGGAGCCAGTGTTGGTTCGGCATACACCTGGCTCTCCCGTGGGAGCTATGCAAGCTCTGGCAGGCCACGTGATCCAGGGAGATGGAGGGAAAAAGACAGGGCTCTGCCAAGGCTACCTAACAAGCCCAGAACCCCTGGGGAACCCCCCACTCTGTTCTGTGGCCATCTTCTCATGTCCTATCTGGCAATTCTGTCACTGGGGTGGGACTCCATCTACCCCCACACCCAAGGAGTGGGGCTGAGTCCCTAGACAGTGTTGCCCTCATTAGTAATTTTGGAAGAGGAATCTATTTCTGACTTCTCCTTGGCAAGTTCCTTGGGAGTCCCAACTCCATCTCCCAATTGTGTACACCCTTGCAAACAAACTTTATGGCCCATGGCCCAAGGTTGGTGGTGGAAAGGCAGCAGCTGCCTCGGCCAAACTTTCCCTGACTATGCCCAGCCCTGTGAAGTTCGGGCCCTCCTCTGGGCTCCTTCAGCCCTCTGTGACTTCTCTCACAGCACTCAACATGTTAGACTGTCCACATCTCCCACCCGCTATGAGTGCCTAGAGGACAAGGACTGGGCCTTCTTTATCCTAGCACCACTATTAGCAGCCTGTCTGAACTCGGTATTCATTCAACAAACATTCCCTGGGCACCTTCTGTGTGCAAGGCACTGTTCAAGGCACTGCGGATAGAGAGATGAACAAATGTGTCAGGCCCCGGCTCTCCCAGAGCTCGCATTCCATATGAGAGACAGGCAATAAATATGACAGCTATATCATATCATGTCCAGTTGTGGCAAATGCTCTGAGAAATATAAAGCAGGTAGGGGGATGAAGAACTGGAGGGCAATTATTTAGCAAGGGTAATCATGGAAGGCTTCTCCAAAAGGTAATAGTTGAACTGAGAACAGAATAAAGAGAGAGTGTGAGCCATGCAATTACCTGGGAGAGGAGCAATTACCTGTGGGGACAAGAGTGCAGCAGGTGCTCAATAAATATCTAACAAGAGGATGAACTGATGACTAGCAGAAAGAGCACAGGACTGTAAGTCAGAACTGGGTTCAAGGCCCAGCTCTTCACATCTCAAAGAACCTCAGTTTTCAAATCTATAAACAAGGAAAGTACTTCCCCTGTAGGTTTTTGTAAGGAGTGCATTAACTCATCATGTGAAAACACGTTCATTGTCTAGCACAGTTCTAGTGTGTAGCAGGCTGACACTAATGTGTTGTTTTTTGAGTGCATGGACAGATGAGTGAACAAGGCAATGGACCCCAAGAGGTAGGTTGGGAATATAGATTCATAGTCCTCACCCTCCTTGCCTCTCCTCCAGGACTGGTAATAGAAAAATTTCACCAATGTGCCTCACCCGATCTTCCCTGCCTCTTTTCTCCCCAGGTCCCAGAGCAAGGCTGTGGCCCCTGAGGCAAGCCCAGAAAGGAGCTGCTCCCTCCACAGCTGTCCCCTTGAGGACCCTTCCAGTTCTTCAGGACCTCCACCAGCAACTTCTACCCTCCAGCCTGTGGGCCCTTCCAGCCCTTTGGCCCCTGCCCACTTCACTTATACACGGGCACCAAAGGAATACCGGGGGGGCAGTTCCCTGCCAGGGCTGGGGGACCGGGCAGCTCTGTGCTCCCATGGCTCTGGCCTCAGCCCTTCCCCAGCCCCCTCACAGCATGATGGGGCCTGGAAGCCACCATCTGTGCAGCACCATGTGATCAGTGTCAGGTAAGAGAGGTCCAGCAGCCTGCCAGCTGCCATCGGAAGGTAGGGCAGGGCTAAAATGTGGGGACAACCCCAAGCTCTGGACAACATCATCAAGGCAGTCCAGGATGTCCCCTGCCTCTGATGAAGGAGGCAGCCTGGATAGAGGAGGAAGTAAGGGCTGTAGCTGTGGTGTGGGAAAGCCTAAAAGGGTTAATACCATCTTCCTCTATCCCCCTACCCCTACCTCCTACCATATAAAACGACTCTGGCAAGCATGTGTCTTTTCTTCTATTCCACAGGCAAGAACAGGCCTTCCGGATGCCCAAGAGGTAGGCCTAGGCCTTGGCCTTCTCTTGACCCCTAGGGTGACCAGGCCGTGCCCAATATAGCTCTACCACCCCTTCTTGGTTGCTCCAAAGCTCACCCAGGCCCTGCTACCACACCCAACACCAGTTTATGTGGGTTCTCTTCCTCTTTCCAGCTATTCCCAGCTGATTGCTGAGTGGCCAGTGGCAGTGCTGCTGCTGTGTCTAGCTGTCATCCTTCTTTGCACCCTGGCTGGACTCTTGGGGGGCCACCTGCCTGACTTCTCCAAGCCCTTGCTGGTAAGGGACCAAGGGAAGGGAGGCAGTCCCCAGGCCTGGCCACCTCAGCTCAGTCTGGGGCAACAAGTTGGAGTGGCCCAGCTGAGGGCGGGGTGGCAATGGTGGGCTCTCAGCCTACATAGAGAGCTGGAAAAATGCTATAGAGGTGATACTCCCATTCAACAATCCAAGCAGGAAGGCTGGCCTTCCCTGCTCCAGGGATGCAAAGGGGCAGAGCTGAGAAGAACCATATGGAAAATCCCTCCTCCTGCTTGCCTATCTTCTTGGCCCTCCTCCCCACAGGGTTTTGAGCCTCGGGACACAGACATTGGTCGCAAGCTAGAGGTCTGGAGAGCACTGCAGTCCCTCACAGGCCCCAGGAAGCTTCTTTCCCTTTCCCCAGACCTTGAGCTGAACAGGTAATGGGTTCCCATCTTTCCACACCATTGAGGGGAATGGGGGGGGGGGGAAATGAGGTCTCTAGGTAGAAGCCACCAGATGACCTCCTCAAGAGCAAGTTAGAGGAGCTTGCTGGGGAGTAGCATCTGGCCTCTTCTGAACACCCCACTCCTTGATGGTGCCTGGCACTGGTTTTCTGTATACCTCAGCTCAAACCCCCACACCACTCTGAGCCCCACACCCTGGAGTACTGCCCAGGAGGGCATGGTCCGGCCCCGGAGGATGGTGGAGCCCCTGGAGGAGAGAGGGCAGGAGAACTTCTTCTGTGGCCCCCCTGGTAAGCTTCAGCTTGGCCAGATCCTGGCTTTAATGGTGGTCCCCACCCCCACCTACTAGAACAGAAGGGCACAAAAGAACAAATTTAGGCAGATAGAAAGGGAAGGAAGCCAGCTGGCCACATTCAAGCCAAGGAAGTTGGATTACGTACATCTGGGAAGATTAGGCAGATCTCAGGTGATCCAGCCAGATAGGGTCAAGGCGGGGTGGGGGTGGGGGGACAGGAGCTGGAATGCAGGCCCTGGATGAGGCAACCAGGGACAGGTTTCAGCTTCCTGAGAATCTGAACCTCATATGGCCCTGGGTAAGAATCTTTCCTTTGGTGGGCCCAGGACCTGGGGCCAAAGGGCTGAGCTCTGGGGGGTATGTTGCAGAGAAGAGCTATGCACAGCTGGTGTTCATGTCCACCTCAGAGGGCAGCCTGTGGAACCTACATGCCATCCATTCCATGTGTCGCATGGAACAGGACCAGGTGAGCTGACTGGGGAGGTACCAGGACACCAAGAACCTGATCCCAAGGAAATACTGCTGAGCCAGGACTGCTAGGGTGGACTGGGGAAGAGCATTCTCTGCTTAGAAAATTATTCCAATGCTGTTGAGAGGCTCCAGGTTGGGGTGGGGAAAGAAGAGTCAGCTGTTTTCAGAAGAGCCAAAACACAAGTGTTGGAAAACAGACCATGAGGAGCCTGGGGATTTCCTAAAGGTCCTAAAAAGGAGCCTCAAGAACTGTTAAGGAGGCCCTGACCCAAGGCCCCCAGGCCCCATCAATCCAAGCAGTGCCAATGTAATCATGCTAACTAGATAACCACACACCATAACATCTGCAGAAAGGTTTGCTGCTAAAAATACCACTAAGTAGCCCAAGACGCCCACTTCATACAAGGATATCCAAAGTACAAAGAAACACTGGTTAAGAACATGTGCTCTGGTCCTGGCCAGCGTGGCTCAGTGGTTGGAGCATTGGCCTTCGCACCAGAGGGTTGAAGGTTCGATTCCCAGTCAATGGCACATATCTGGGTTGCAGGTTCAATCCCCACCCCTGGTCAGGGCTCCTGCGGGAGGCAGCCAGTCAATGTATCTCTCTCACAACATCCCTATGAGGAAAGTACCGTTCTTATCCCCCCTTTGTATGCACAAAGACTGAAGCACTGAGAGGTTAAGAACATGTACTCTGGAGTCAGATGCCTGATTTCAAGGCCAGCTCTAATACTTCCTAGCTGAATTCAGACTGCTGACTACCAGGTGCCGTCCCGCAAGTTGTGTGACTTCAGGCACCTTTCTTAACCTCTCAGTGCCTCAGTCTTTGTGTGTATAAAGTGGGGATAAGAACGGTACTTTCCTCATACGGATGTTGTGACAATTAAGATAGAATTTGTAAAACTATAATGTAATTACTGGCAAGAGTAATCTCTCAATAAATGTTACTATTGTCGCCATCATCTCAGATCCAAGGCCATACACCCAGTTGGTGGCTCTGGTTCCCAGACAGGCACTCTCTGTAACTATACCACCTATTGTGATGTCAACAGCACGTGGGAGAGAAAAGGAGGCATGAGGTCTGAAAAAGAAACAGACCTGTGCCTAACAGGGTTTAAGCAGACCAGCAGACAGAGGGAGGCGGGTAGGGTTTGGTAGTGACCTTGATCCTGGAATGTTTTGGCCTCCGCGTTTCTCACCATTTGCTTCCAGTTCTCTGGACCGCAGCCCTGTTCCATCTGTGACTGCCACTTCCACTCCTACTCCTGGCTCAGGCAGTATAGAGTTGAGGTGTGTGACCTGCAGGGGCCATTAGGGCAGGACCTCTCAGGCTGGGGCCTCAGCAGCATCCCTGAGGCTCCACTTAGATGGAGTCAAGATGTGACTGCTGACACCTGGGCCAGGGGCCAAAGGCAGCTCTGAGACAAGCCAGTTCTGCTGGGCTGTCAAGATACATCGCTGCCTCTGCCCTGCAGTCTGAAAGAAGATGAGAGGGCCTTGGACAGGGCTAGGGAAACCTGGGCCCCTGCACTGCCCTTGAGCTCTCTCCTGCTGTCTGCCCTACAGATTCGTTCCCATACCCGCTTTGGGGCTCTGTGCCACCGTATAACCGCCAACAAGTGCTGCCCCAGCTGGTCCCTGGGCAACTATGTGGCCGTGCTCTCCAACCGCTCCTCCTGCCTGGACACTACTCAAGCAGACACAGTCCGCATACTGGCCCTGCTTCGGACCTGTGCCCTCTACTACCACCGTGGTGCCCTGGTGCCCTCTTGTCTGGGACCTGGGCAGGACAAGCCCCCACGCTGTGCCCAGGTTCCCACCAAGTGCTCCCGGAGCAGTGCTGTCTACCAACTTCTGCACTTTCTGCTGGACAGGGACTTTCTGAGTCCCCAGACTGCTGACTACCAGGTGCCCTCCCTCAAGTACAGTCTGCTCTTCCTGCCCACCCCAAAGGGTGCCTCCATGATGGGCATCTACCTGGACCGCCTAGCCACCCCCTGGGGGCTCTCTGACAATTACACATCCATCACTGGCATGGATCTGGGCCTCAAGCAGGAGCTGCTCAGGTACTACCTAGCTCAGGATACGGTGTACCCCTTGCTGGCCCTGGCTGCCATCTTCCTCAGCATCGCTCTCTATCTGCGCTCCTTCTTCCTTACGTTCATGGTTCTGCTAGGGGTGCTGGGCTCCCTACTGATGGCCTTCTTTCTTTACCGAGTGGCCTTCCGCATGGCCTACTTCCCTTTCGTCAATCTGGCGGCCCTCGTCCTGCTCAGCAGCGTCTGCACTAATCACACCCTCGTCTTCTTTGACCTCTGGCGCCTCAGCAAGAGCCAGCTGCCCTCTGGCGGGCTGGTGCAGCGCGTGGGCCGCACCATGCACCACTTCGGCTACCTGCTGCTGGTCTCCGGCCTCACCACCAGCGCGGCCTTCTATGCCAGCTACCTGAGCCGCCTGCCGGCTGTGCGCTGCTTCGCCCTCTACATGGGCACGGCTGTGCTGGCGCACCTGGCGCTCACGCTCGCCTGGCTGCCCTCCTCGGCCGTGCTCCACGAGCGCTACCTGGCTCGCAGCTGTGCCGCCCGGGCGCGAGGCCCGTGGGCCGGCAGCGCGCCCCGGCGGCTGGCGCTGGCGCTGCACAGGCGGCTCCGCGGCCTCCGGAGGGCGGTCACCGGCACCTCGCGCCTGCTGTTCCAGCGCCTCCTGCCCTGCGGCGTCATCAAGTTCCGCTATATCTGGATCTGCTGGTTCTCGGCGCTGGCGGCAGGGGGCGCCTACATCGCGGGCGTCAGCCCCCGCCTGCGGCTGCCCACCCTGCTGCCCCCGCGCGGCCAGGTCTTCCGGCCCAGCCACCCCTTCGAGCGCTTCGACGCTGAGTACCGCCAGCAGTTCCAGTTCGAGCGGCTGCCTGAGGGCGAGGGCGGCCACATGCCCGTGATTTTGGTGTGGGGCATCCTGCCTGTAGACACTGGGGACCCCCTGGACCCTCGCAGCAACAGCTCACTGGTTAGTGACCCTGCCTTCTCGGCCAGCAGTCCCGAGGCCCAGCGCTGGCTGCTGGCACTCTGCTACAGAGCTCGGAATCAGAGTTTCTTTGGAGCCCAACCGGAGGGCTGGCCCACACTGTGCTTCGTGGAGGCCCTCCAGCACTGGATGGAGAGCCCCGGTTGTGCCCGCCTGGGACCTGGCCTCTGCTGTAGCCACTCAGGCTTCCCCTGGGCACCCCAGCTTTTCCTGCACTGCCTCAAGATGATGGCTCTGGAGCAAGGCCCAGATAGCACCCGTGACCTGGGGCCTCGCTTCAATACCCAGGGCAGCCTGACTGCCCTGGTCCTACAGTTCCAGACCAACTTCCAGTATAGTCCAGACTACAGCCAGGCCCACCACTTCTACACTGAGGTCAGCCACTGGCTGGCAGCAGAGCTGGGCAGGGCACCTCCGGGCCTCCGCCAGGGTTGGTTCACCAGCCGTCTGGAGCTGTACAGCCTGCAACACAGCCTGAGCACCGAGCCTGCTGTGGTGCTGGGCCTGGCTCTGGCGCTGGCCTTTGCCACACTGCTGCTTGGCACCTGGAACGTTCCACTTAGCCTGTTCTCCGTGGCAGCTATAGCAGGCACGGTCCTGCTCACCGTGGGGCTCCTGGTTCTACTCGAGTGGCAGCTTAACACTGCCGAGACACTCTTCCTCTCTGCATCTGTGGGCCTCTCGGTAGACTTCACTGTCAACTACTGCATCTCCTATCACCTATGCCCACACCCAGACCGCCTAAGCCGTGTAGCCTTCTCACTGCGCCAGACCAGCCGCGCCACGGCCATGGGGGCTGCAGCCCTGTTTGCAGCTGGTGTGCTCATGCTGCCTGCCACGGTGTTGCTCTTTCGCAAGCTGGGCATTGTCCTCATGATGGTAAAGTGTGTCAGCTGCGGCTTTGCCAGCTTCTTCTTCCAATCTCTCTGCTGTTTTTTTGGACCAGAGAAGAACTGTGGGCAGATCCTCTGGCCCTGTGCCCACCTGCCATGGGATGCTGGAACTGGGGAGCCAAGTGGGGAAAAGGCAGGCCGCCCACGACCAGGGCCAGGAGGAGGGCCGCCTGGGTCCTACTCGGAGCAGTATGAGCTACAGCCCCTGGCACGGCGCCGGAGCCCCAGCTTTGACACCAGCACAGCCACCAGCAAACTATCTCACCGGCCCTCAGTGCTCTCTGAGGATATACAGCTTCATGATGGCCCCTACTGCTCCCGGCCCCCACCAGCCCCTGCCTCACCAAGGGACCTGCTCCTGGACCACCAGGCAGTCTTCAGCCAGTGCCCAGCCCTGCAGACCTCCTCCCCTTATAAGCAGGCTGGCACCAGCCCCAAAACCCAGGCCAGGCAGGACTCCCAAGGGCAGAAGGCTGAGCCCGTGCAGGCCTCAGCAGAAGCTCCAGCCCACGCCTCCAAGCCCAAGGCTGCAGTGCCACCTGATTGCCTCTGCTCCTCAGCCAGCACCCTGGAGGGGCTCAGCGTCTCGGATGAGACCTGCCTAAGCACCTCTGAACCCAATGCCCATGTACCAGATTCCATGGGTGCCTCCCCAGAGGACCTGGATGAAACTGAGCAATCAGTACCTGAGCGAGGCCAGCTGAACAGGAAGCGGGACACCCTGTGGCTGGCGCTGAAGGAGACTGTGTATGATCCATCACAGCCTGCCTCCCACCAGAGCACCTCATCCTGGAAGGGCCGTGGGGGACCAGGGGATGGCAGCCCTGTGGTGCTGCCCAACAGCCAACCAGATCTGCCAGATGTTTGGCTGCGCAGGCCCAGCACCCATACTTCAGGCTACAGTAGTTGAGGGAGGCTGGGGGAAGCTGGGCCAGGTGCAGAGCCTGTCAGGGAGGACAGGGCAGGGACAGCATCAAGCTGGAGCCTGGTGGTGTTTCCCCATGTCAGCATGGAGAGATCTCACCCTTCAGCTGTGGACTTTAAACCCTGCCAGATATTCCAGCCTTGGTCGGGGCTGCTACTTACACCCCCCATCTGGAGGATTCAGTGGGGAGAATCTTTGGAGAGAAATGCCAAGCTCTCCTTGTGACCTGCTGAGGACTCCTGAGCCCCCACAGTGCCAACCAGGACCCACTCCAGGGAATCTCACCAAGCAAGAGTCCTGGGGAACCTCGGCAGCCTCCTGGGCCTCATATCTTTCAGGGGCTCTTTACCAGGATACTTCCTTCTCTTTGAGGCGCTTCTCTGTGCCAGAATTGGGCTGTGGCCTCTGCCCTGAGCTGCCCTACCCCCCACACACACCCCAGTCTGACCGGAAATTCATCAAGGCCAGGCTGAGAAGGCAGGAGCAGGAGAAGAGGGCTGATCAGCCTCTGAGTATCCCTATTACATTGCAGCCTGGTCCTTCATAGGCAGCTGCCGTGGCAGGGAAGAGTGGACTCCCCTATTAACAGTCAGAATATTTTCTGTCCCTGCATCTTTTAGTTTACAGAACACTTCTAGACTTGTATCCTTGGAATCTCACTTCACTGTGGGGTACCCTGAAGTTGGTTCTTTTGCCCCCAATTTATAGGTAAAGACATTGAAACTAAGTAAAGGTAAGTGATTTACCCGAAGTCACATAGCTAATAAATGGCACAGCAGGTTTCCACACTCACTCCACCACTACAGCTCCCACTCTCCTCCTGGCCACCTGGCCACAAACATTGGTCTGTGGCTGTCCTGATCTTTTACCTCTAGCACCCTCCTATGATTGCCTTCTCAGATGTCTCTGAGTAAACTCCCCTCCCTCCCCCTTCAGGCCTCCATCTCCAGAGAGAGATATTCTGAGCAAGCCTGGAGTTCCTCCCACCATCCCTGTGCATCCCTCCAAATCCAGCTGAGATGCCTGCTGGCCATCAGGTATCCTGGCTAATCTGGTCCCCAAGTTCAGAGTCCGGGGCATGCCTCTTCCATGGCCACAGTATATGGACAGCCCCCACCAGGAGAGACACTGAGGAAAGTAGAGGTGGAGCAAGAACTCAGGGCTGCCCTTTTTGGGACTGTATGGGTCTGAAGCTGTTCCCCGGCTTCCTAAGGACAGGTGTTCCTGGTGGCCATCAGCAGACCAAAGGCTGATTCCTCCTCCCCAAGGCAGTGAGTCTCTCTGGAAGGTTTTATCCCATGTAAGAGCTCATGACACTTAGAGTATCAGCAAGTTTACTGAATACCTACCCTGCATATGGTACTACAAGGAGGCAGAGGCGTGCAAGGAAAATCATCTTCCCTCAAGGAGCTCACTCTCTAACTGGGGAAACAGTTCACACATCCATGCAGGCATCAGTGGGCCTCAGAGGGACATATGTCTGTCACCATCAGTATTGCTGGAGCTCAAGTACCCAAGACTGGGTAACCAGGAAGGCTTTCTGGAAGAAGAACAACTTGAGCTGGGCTTCAGAATCCTAAGTATCTCAGACTGGAAGGAACCTTAATGATCATCCATTCCAGCAGTTTGCAAACTTTGTAGCCTCAGGACCCTTTCTTCAAAGAATTGTTGTATGGAAACATAGTATGTAGAACAGATAAAAAGCAGCTACTCTGCTGGGTGCTGGGTGGGGGAATACAGAGCCAGCTCAACCTCCCTTTCTACTGTACCTGGGGAACCCCTCAAGCTCCTGAAGGCCTCACAGAATGTGGTGTGAAAACCCTTGATTCAGGCCATTTTACAGATGAGTATCACAAAAGGAAAGGAGTTTTCTAGGCATGAACAGTCTGTGGCAGAGCTGGAGATAAATCAAGGAGTGTTTTGGTTTTTCGTATATTGTTGAGACTCACCTCCCACCCCAATGGGAGCTCATGAAAAGTAGGACAGAAGCCCAAATGAGACATAGGAGTTGAAAACACAGAAGACCGTGGGCAGGAATGACAGAATACTTTGCAAGATAAGTAAATCGAACCCATCTGACTCCTGACACTAGGAAGGGAGGATAGTGACTAGGACATAACTTCAACCTGTCCCCCCAGAGATCCGCTTGGACCTTTCCCCATGTTCAAGGAGAATTCAGCCTCTGTGGCCTAGGGCTGCTCATCAGGGTCCTGACTTCTCTGCACCATGGACTGTCCTGTTACTACACAATCAGGCTGAGAGCGCCCTGGTCTCACCTGGGACAATCAGCCCTCTAGAGGGAGGACAGGTGAGCCCTTCCTTCTGAGCATTAGCAGAAGTGTGACCTTGATGCAAAAGAGAGTCCAGCATCTTAGCTGCTTCTCAGCAACTCACCAAGGTTCTTTTGCCCCATGTTGTGGGAGGGCAGCAGGGACCTGGACCAAAAGAACCTGCTCCTCCACACCCTTTTTTTGTCTCTTACAAAGGAAAACGTTGGTGTCTGGGACTGGAGCTTCAAAAACTGCCTGAACACAACCACTGAAATGTTAAAGCATGGGGTGGGGGCGTCATTGGGAGTTTGGGCACACCTGATGATCCTATCAGGGATTTCTGGGTCTCATTCTTACAGGCCATGGCCATACAACCCTATAGGAAGGCAGATGAGCCAGAACAGCTGAGGTGCCAACTGGATTTGTTCTTTATGCCTCTGGGCCCTAAGGACTGGAAGAACCCACTGGCAATCAAAAACTTCACCTCGCAACAAGAATGGCCCAAACCAACAGCAGGCACCCTATTTCGGCAGGTAATCCAGCCTGCCTCTCGGGGCCCCAATTTTGGAAAGCAGGATTTAAGGCATTTTTTAATTTCCTTTGACTTTAGCAGATCTATTCACTTAATTATTGTTATGGGTGGTTACAATGAGTGTGTGACCCTGCATACGTGGGGAGAGGCTTCGAAGCATACTGTGAGGCAAGGGAAAACCAGTCAAAGCATTCACATTTGCTCTGGAAAATTCAAGAAATGGTTTCTTAACACTAAGACACTTTAAAATAGAACTACATTAACGCTCACTTGGGACTTGAGAGTATTTCTCCTATTTGTGCTACAGATCCTTGAACTCACACTCAGAGTATGTGTGCTGTGTTTTTAAAATGTAACTTGGAATAGTTTGTTACAATGGGAAAGCCCATCCTTCCATGGCTGTGGTGCTTTGATGACGAAGATAGGCAGAGATTGATGTGACTGGCAGAATCTTAGATTTTATTGGCACATGGCCTATCCCATACCATGATATTTAGTCAATATCCCAGCTTGAGCCTGATTCTGAAAGAGACATATCATAAGAGATTGACAAGCCAAACTTCCTCAGTCCCCTCCAACTCTTCATTCTTCTCCCGGTGCACAACCGGACAGGGAGGCAGGTGAGAGATATCAGGAAAGAGGAAACATTGATTTACAACCTTCACCTGTTATCCAGAGAGTTTCTGATCTTTTCTTCCATCGTGGCCTTATCTCAGCCTTTGATAATACACATGGGCAATGACAAGCTCTCTGGCACCCCATGCTGTGCGTCAAGATCCCATTAGCTTGGGGATAGGAAAAACAGACATTCCTCACCCTTTCTACCCTCACCCTTGTTCACAGGTGTGACTGTAACTCAAGGTCTGGAGGTGTTTTTACTTAAGAAATTGTAACACAATTCACTGGGAAGATGAGGAACAAAAGAAAGCCATCATGTGCTATGTAAATGGCTGGCAGTCCAAAGCCACCCTGTACTGAAGAGCCCTGGAAGGACCTTGATAAACTTATAATTATTATCAGGCTTCTGTGTGATTATTCATGGTATCCTTCAATATAGGGGAAAGATCAGCATTTTACCAAATTCCCAAACATCAAACAAGAGCTTTAGTATTGCTAAAGAAAATTACACAGCTGGGCAGACTGATGTCGATCTGAATTCATGACCACCAACCTCCTCCACTAGACCCTCAGCCCTGCCTAGCTAGTTTCCATTCTAGTTTCTAGTTTCCATTCTTTGTAATGACCATTTCATACTTTCTCTACCTTCCTCAAATATCTGATGCCCATCTCCAGCTTCCACAACCCCACTGTCAGTAGACAAGTCACTCTTCATAAAGAAAACTGGAAATTTAGTCACCTTCAAGGCACCAAGTCCCCAACTTACCTACCCCTGCTCCTGCCTGCTTCTGTTCCCATCCCTTCTATTACAACAAAAGATGGTTCCATCAATGGCTTCACACACTGCACCAAAGGCCTTCAACCTAGGGCTTGCATTCCCACGGGGACATGAAGACTTTCTAAAAGGTAGGTGGACACAGACAGTTTTAGGGAATCAGTTTCCAGAGCTTCCTCCTTCATATGTTTCCTCTCTTTATATTGATCAGCCTAAGAAGGAGCCTTAGGTCAGTCAGTTCTTCTCTATCTCCACTTTCCCAGTTAACCCCCTCCTTCCTTTTGAATCCTACTCTGGCAATTTGCTCTGCAGTATAAAAAACAAAAGGACACCTTGAGAATGCTCTGCTTGAGGAAGTCCTTGAGTGAGCAAAGCCTAGATAGTTTCTATGAGAAGTTTCACAGGGGGCAACCCAGTAGCTCAGTTCTGTGCCTTCTCCATTTAATTTGAATTGCCTGAATTGAAAAATGTAATTAAAAAACAAAACAAAAAATTTTAATAAAAAATTTTAAAATCAGACGTTTTATAATAGAAAGTCAATTTGATTTGGCTGATGAGTTTAACACAAAGGACTGGCTTTGCACATAGGATATTTGGTGGACATTTTCCAAAAGTGGAGTCATTTAAATCTGAAGCTTCATGGTTTGAACAGAAGTATATTTAAAGTACATATACCACTTCCTCTTCTAGCCAAGATGGAGTAGCAGGACCAGATTTACCCTCCTTCCTGAAACAATAACCAAATGGGGCGGGGGGGGGGGGAACACTTTTCATGACACTGTATATTCAACAACAAAGGTCAATGATCCCTAATGGACAAGAAACAAATGAAGTGGGCCCTATAATTGCCCGGCTTACTGCTTAAGAGAGCAGGATACACTGCAGAGAGGGAGACCCCAGGCAGGGCCATGCAGACTTCCGGAGATGAGGAGACAGCTCAGGGTTTGGGGCAACCAAAACAGCTAGAGTGCTCAGGACAGAATAGTGGATAGAAGAAAGGTACAAAGAGAGAGAATTCTGGAGATCTGCAAAGGGCCCCCCTGAGTATTCCACAGAGCATTGATCATATAAATGTGAGGAAACTACTTGAGACCAAGGAAAGAACCACCCAAAATGATTAGAAGGAACAGTAGCCACTAGTTACACAGGGCTGGAACATTGCCTATTCCCATTAGCCAGACTGGGAAACCTCATAATTTATGCAGTATTGGTTAGAATTTGCAAAAAGTTCTTGGCTCAGTAGTGGGGACTCCCTAGTTTAAACACTGATTTTTCCCACCTAATAAATATTAAAAGCAAGACTTGAAGGGATCAAACTGTTTCTAAGTAATGTAACTGCATCCCAGAACAAACCTTCAGAATAGTTACAGGAATACAAAAATCACCAGCACCCAAAAACATAAAATTCACAATGTCTGGGGCCTAATAAAAAATTACCAGTCATGCAAAGAAGCAGAAAAATATAACCCATAGTAAGGAGGAAAATCAATTGACACCAACCCAGAACTGAGACTTATATGAGAATTATTTGACAAAGCCAACAAAACAGTTATTGTAACTGTATCCCATATATTCACATAGCTAAGTAGAAACTTGGAAGGTATTTTTTAAAATAGTCAAGTTGAACTTGTAGAGATGAAAACTAAAATGTCCAAGATGAAAAAAAATCACTGGATGGAATTAAAAATACTTTAGACACTGCAGAAAGTGATTAGTGAACTTGAAGACATAGCAATAGAAATTATCCAAAATGAAATACCAAAAGAAAAAAGTTTTAGAAATGAATAAAGGTCATACATAATATATAACAGGTAGAAAGCATATGTCCTTTACAAATATTTAAAATTATGAAAACATTTAGGCATCAACTAAAAATAGGTAACAGGGTACATTGTTTTTTGTTTTATTGTCTTGTGGGGGTATGTGAACAAAATAATTTGAAGATGCTGCTCTAGATCCCACCTTTCTTCCCTCTTTCTCTGTGACTTTGCTCCTTGCTCATCTCTCCCCTCGAAAGCATCCTTTTCTTCCTCTCAGCTGGCTCATTCCCAACAGCACATGTAGCAACTAGTATCTGCACCTTCAAGACCAGCCCCCCAATCCACCTCGTTACTGCTCACCTGTTCCTCCATTCACAAACCAAGTCTGTACCTGCCATCTCTGCTTCTCTCTCTCATGTACTCTTCAACCTGCTCCAACATGACTTCCACTCACACTTCACCAGAATTTCTCATCCTATACTCTTCAATAACTTATTTGTTGCTAAATTAAATGGATCCTTTTTATTTTTCATCTCGCTTACCCTTTAAGTTTTTTTCAATAGTTTACCACTCCCTCCTTCACTCCTTCAGCAGTTTATCACTCCTTCCTTCTTAGCTTCTAGGATACCACCTTTTTTTTTTGTTTCCTTCTCACCTTTCTGGCCCATCTTTATTGTGTTTCTTGGCTGGCACCTTCTTATTGCAACTTCTAAATGCTGCTGTCCCTGTCCTTGGCCCTAAGGCTCTCTGTACACTTCTTCCCTTGGTGATCTTATCCAATATCATGGGTTTAATTGCATCCCTAGACCCATAACTCCCAAAAGTGTATCTCCAACCTAGACTCTCCTCTGGGCTCAAAGCCTACATTTCCAACTGCCTACCTGACAGTTTAAACACTTGAACGTCTCAGAGGCATTTCAAGTTTACCATGTTCAAAATTAAATGCTCGGTCTCCCCCAACACAAAATAGTGACTCTGTCCACCTAGTTATTCAAGCCAGGGAATCATCCTGAAGATTCCCCCTCCCTTATCCTCCACTCCCTGCCCACTGCCAATCTGGCACTGAGTTCTGCGAGTCAGTCTCTTCATTTCCATGAATACCACCACCACCATGGCCAAGCCACCGTTTCTCTCACTTGATTACAGTAGCCTCCCCGGTGCCTTCCTAGTTCCACTCTTGCCCCCTTCGATCCATTCTCTGGAGTACCCAGAATGAGCTTTTTAAAATATAACTTGAAGAATACTCTCCTGCTCTAATACTTCAATAACTTCCCATTACTCTTAAGATAAAATCTGCCCGGCCAGGCGTGGCTCAGCCGCTGAGCATGGACCTAGGATCCAGGAGATCGTGGTTCGATTCCTGGTCAGGGCACATGCCCGGGTTGGTGCCTGTGGTATTTCAGCCCACAGGCCGTCTTCAAACCTCATCTGCCACTCTCGATCCTGTAACGTGTAGTTTTATGCCCATTGAACCCTTTGCAGCCTGGCAGTCAAGCATCATGCAATGTCCCTGACCATCACAGACCAAACAAAGAGGATTGTGACATGGACTCTAAACTTGACTGCGTTTGCGTCCCAAGCGGAATGTGACGCCGGTGGCTCACAGCTCCGTTCAGGTCCGCAAAGTGCACCACTCCCCTCCCCCGCCCAGACCCAGGGACTCCACCATCACCGAGTGAAGGGAAACTCAGGCTCGCGCCTTCGCTCAAACTTTCCGTACAGCATGGCAGCCTCCGAAGGCGCCGCCCAGTGCACGGCCGACCGTACAACGTGGCCGCCTACTGGGCTCGCGCCGCAGCCTCGCCCACCCGGCGACCGGAAGTTTCCATTTGAAACCCAGGCGGCAGAGCCGGCTGACGGTGCGGCAGTTGCAGCGGAGCACCTTCTGAATCCGAGCAACGAGGACTGCGGGCAGGAGCCACAGGCACCTGGGTTCGGTCTACCGGGGAATGGGATTGGGCTGATGAGGGCGGGCGGGT
Organism: Miniopterus schreibersii; assembly: GCF_964146895.1. NCBI lineage: Eukaryota > Metazoa > Chordata > Mammalia > Chiroptera > Miniopteridae > Miniopterus > Miniopterus schreibersii. The sequence continues at coordinate 142,812,717 of NC_138101.1, forward strand.
TGGGGTGGATATGGAGGAGTTTCTCCTTACTCCTCCCCGGAGCCGGGACGGGCTAGGTCGCGCTCTCCCCGGGCCCTCCACTTCCTGGGGGTGGGGGGCGACACCCTGGACCACCGGGTAACGTTCACCTTCCACCTTCCAGGGCCCAGCCTTACCACCTCGCTACGATGGCCGGCGTGGTTAAGACAGTGTGCACACTGCAGCCCCCCTCGGTGCTGAGCGGCGGCCCGCTCGCAGGTGGGTGTCCACCCCCCTTCCCCCCGGGAAAGATGGAGGATCGAATCGTTGGCCGCTGTGGGAGGCGCAGGCAGGGGTGGGGGAGGGCATCCCCTCGGCGCTGACGACCTGCGCACTCCGGTAGAGCCGTCGGGTCTGGCTTTAATGTGGGAGTTAGGGGAAGAGAGGCGTGCGGTAGGGTTTTAGACCTGCCCTGCACCCCTTGCTTCCCCAAACCTGACCGGGCTGCATTACCAATTAGATTTAAGTTGCTGATTGCCCTACAATATTGTTCCCATTAAGCTGGGAAGCCCTTTGTTAACAATTACGGGTTTTATTTCCATACTTGCGCTGTCTGGAGGGACCGAGTTTGTTGTCTGGGAGGACGGAGGAGAGTTCATTTGGGAAGCAAGATACATAGGGGGTGGCTTTAGGGTTCCCCAGCTTGTCTGGTTTACATTTGTATCTGCCTGGTGTGTCTCATGTAGTTCATTCTCAATAAACATGTGTTGAGTGAAGTGAGAGAGGGGGCTCAGGCCTACGTAAAGCATTCGAGAAACTTGGGAGAAGAGACCTGATTAAAACTTGTTTATTGCTTTGCCATCTTGCTTTACGTTACTTGGCCTGTGGTTGAAAGTCATTGTCCAGGGTCTGCAGGTGTTCAGCTGCCTAATCTAGAGATTGTAGCACAAAATAAGCTTCAGTCATCAGAACCTGTTGTGGGACAGGTAGACTGTCCGGTTAGGTTAAGAAGAGTGAATCGATAGCTTGTATTTGTTTTTAAAATTAAATTAATCCTGGATTTAAAAAAAAAGAAAAGAACTTGTTGTGGGAGATTTTGAAGCAGCTGTTTTAAGATCCCTTCTCAGTTACTCCATGGAGCTGGTTTAAAGGGTTGTCCTGCTTATGTTACCTCAGAACACCTGACTGGTAATCCTGCCATTAGCAGGATCTAGGAGTGACCCGGGAACAAGTGCCACTTTGTTTACCCTGCTTTTCCCTTAGAGTGCAGTGCCTGTCAGTGGGGAGTGACTGGCTCTCCCCAGCCAAGTTTTCATCTCCTTGCTTTCTGCCCCTGTCCGAGCTTTGTGATCTTATGTAGCCTCAATAATTTAACATTTTTAGGCCTTCTTCCAGGTTTTTTGTTTTTGTGTTGGGCATGGGTTGGTTGTTCTTAAGTTTTAGTTTTTTTATTTGTTTTTATTACATTTAGTGGGGTAACATTGGTTAATAACATTATATAAATTTCAGGTGTACAACTTTATAATACAGCATCTGTATACCTGTTAGCTCAGCACCCGACGTCGTTTTTTTTAAAAAAATAAATATTTTTTATTGATTGATTTTTATTTTATTTTTTTAGTATTCCGTTGCATATATGTACCACATCTTGTTTTTCCAATCATCAGTCAAAGGACACATAGGTTGTTTCCATGTCTTGACAATATTGTGAATAGTGCTGCAGTGAACACAGTGGTACACATATCTTTACAAATAAGTGGTTTCATATTTTTAAGGTAGATACCCGGTCTAAGAGGTATTGCTGGCTCATATGTTAGCTCTATTACTTTTTGAGGAGCCTCCTTACTGTTTCTCATAGTGGCTGCACCAATTTACATTCCCAGCAGCAGTATACCAGGGTTCCCTTTTCCAGAGCTTCTCCAGGATTCTGACAGGTGTGAGGTGGTAGCTCATTGTGGTTTTGATTTGCATTTCCCTTATAACTAGTGATGTTGAGCATCTTTTCATATTTCTGTTGATCATATGTGACTTGCTTGTAAAAGTGTTTATTCAGGTCTTCTGCCCATTTTTTAAATAGAATTGTTGTTGTTGAGTTGTATGAGTTCTTTATATATTTCAGATATTAATTCCTTACCAGAGGTATCATTTGCAAATATCTTCACCCATTCCATTGGTTGCCTTTTTGTTTTGTTGATGGTTTCTTTTGCTATGCAGAAGCTTTTTAGTTTGATGTAGTCCCATTGATTTATTTTTCCTTTTACTTCCCTTGCCTTTGGGGTCAAGTTCACAAAAACCCCTGTAAGACCAAGATCCATAAGTTTAGTGCCTATGTTTCTTTCTATGTATTTTATTGTTTCAGGTCTTATATTCAAGTCTTTACTCCATTTTAAATTAGTTTTTGTGTATGGTGTCAAATAAGCAGCCTAGTTTCATTCTTTTGCGTGTGGCTTTCCAGTTTTCCCAACATCACTTATTGAAGAGACTTTCCTTTCTCTATTGTATGTCTTTGGCTCCTTTGTCAAAAATTTGTTGTCCATGTGCGGGTTTATTTCTCAGCTCTCAGTTCTGTTCCATTGGTCTGTGTTTCTGTTTTTCTGCCAATACCATGTTGTTTTAAGTATTGTAGCTTTATAGTATAGTTTGAAGTCAGGGAGTGTGATACCTCTAGCTTTGTCCTTTTTCCTCAGGATTGCTTTGGTTACTTGGGATCTTTTGTGATTCCATACAAATTTGAGGAATGTTTTGTTCTATTTCCTTGAAAAAAGGCCATTGGGACTTTGATAGGGGTTGTATTAAATCTTTCAACAAGTGTCTTGTAGTTTTCAGTATACATATCTTTCAGCTCCTTTGTTAACTTTATTCCTAGGTATTTTATTCTTTTTGTTGTGATCGCAAATAGGATTGTTTTCTTTATTTCTCTTTCTGATATTTTATTGTTAGTATATAGGAATGCAACAGGCTTTTATATATTGATTTTGTATCCTGCAACTTTATTTGTTGTTTCTAATAGTTTTTTTTGGTGGCATCTTTAGGGTTTTCTATATAGAGAGTCATCTCATCTGAAAACAGTTTTACTTCTTCATTTCCACTGGATGCCTTTTTTTTTTTCTTTTTGTCTGATTGTTCTGGCTGGGACTTCCAGTACTATTGAATAGCAGTGATGAGAGTGGGCGTCCATGTCTTTTTCTTAGAGGAAGTTTCAGTTTCTCACCACTGAGTGTGATGTTACCTGAGGGTTTGTCATATATGGCCTTTATAATGTTGAGGTACTTTCCTTCTATACCCATTTTTATTGAGTGTCTTACTATAAGTGGATGTTACAGCTTATCAAATGCTTTTTCTGCATCTATTGTTATAATCACATTGATTGATTTGTGGATGTTGAACCCTTGCATCCCTGGAATAAACCCCACTTGATCATGATCTATGATTCTTTTAATATATTGCTGTATTCGATTTGCTAGTATTTTTTTTAGGATTTTGCATCTATGTTTATAAGATATATTGGCCTGTAATTTTTGTGTGTATGTGTTATCCTTGCCTGGTTTTGGTGTGAGGGTAATGTTGGCCTCATAAAACGTTAGGAAGTATTGTGTCTTCTCCAATTATTTTGGAAAAAAATCACAAGGATTGGTATTAAATCTTCTTTGAATATTTGGTGGAATTCACCAGTGAAGCCATCTGGTCCTGGACTTTTGTTTTTTAAGAGGTTTTTGATTACTGTTCCAATTTCCTTACTAGTGACCCATCTATATAGGTTTTCTACTTTTAAAAAAAATCCTCATCTGAGTATATTTTTATCATTGCTTTTCAGAGAGAATGGAAGGGAGCCGGGGGGAGGGGGGGGGCAGGGGGAGAGAGAGAGACATTGATGTGAAAGAGACACATCTTTTGGTTGCCTCCTACATGTGCCCTGGCCAGGGCTGGGGATCAAGCCTGTAACTGAAGTACGTGCCCTTGGCTGGAATCGAACCCAAGACCCTTCAGTCCACAGGCCGACGCTCTAACCACTGAGCAAAACTGGCTAGGGCGGTTTTCTGCTTCTTCATGATTCACTCTAGAAGTTGTATACTTGTAAGAATTTGTACATTTCTTTTAGGTTATTGAGTTTGATGGTGTACAGTATATCCTTTCATAGTATTCTAGTATAATCCTTTGTATTTCTGCAGTGTCCATTGTAACTTCCTCTTTTGTTTCTGATTTTGTTTGACTCTTTTCTCCTCTAGCCAGAGATTTGTCAGTTTTATTTCTTTTCAAAGAACCAGTTCTTTGTTTATTAATTTTTTTCTATTGTCTTTTCTCTATTTCATTTATTGCTCTGCTTTTTATTATTTCCTTCCTTCTACTAACTTTGGGCTTCATTTGTTCTTTTTCTAGTTCTTTAAGGTGTAATGTTAGATTATTTACTTGGGATTTTTCTTGTTTCTTAAGGTAGGCCTATAATGCTATAAACACCCCTCTTAGTGCCGCTTTTGCTGCACCCCTAAAATTTTGTTATGTCATATCTTCATTTTCATTCATTTCTATGTATCTTTTGGTTTCTTATTTCTAATTTAACCCAGTAGTTGTTCAGTATCATGCTGTTTAATCTCCACATATTTGTGATTTTTTCCAGCTTTCTTCTTGTAATTAATTTCCAGTTTTATACCACTCTGGTCAGAAAATATGCTTGGGCCCAGCCGGCGTGGCTCAGTGGTTGAGCATCCGCCTAGGATCCAGGAGATCGCAGTTCGATTCCTGGTCGGGGCACATGCCCAGATTGTGGCTTGATCCCTAGTCGGGGGCGTGCAGGAGGCAGCCAGTCAATGATTCTTTCATCATTGATGTTTCTGTCCTTCTCACCCTCTCCCTTCTTCTCTCTGAAATCAATAAAGATATATTTATATATATATATGCGCACTTGGTATGATTTCAGTCTTAAATTTATTGAGACTGGTTTTGTGTCCTGACATATAGTCTATCCTTGATTGTTCGGTGTGCACTTGAGAATGTATCCTGGTGTTTGGAGATGGAAAGTTCTGTAAATATCAATTAAGTCCATTTGGTCTAATGTGTCATTTAAGGCCAATATATCCTTACTGACTTTCTGACTGGATGATCTGTCCATTGCTGTAAGTGGGGTGTTCAGGCCCTCTACTGTAATTGTAGTTTTGTTAATTTCTGCCTTTAGGTCTGTTAGTGATTGCTTTATGTGTCTTGGTGTTCCCAGGTTTCATACATATGTATTGGTAAGTATTATGTCTTCTGGATGAATTATCCCCTTTATCATTATAAAATGTCCATCTTTGTTTCTTTTTACCTTTTTTATCTTGAAATCTATTTTGTCTGATATAAGTACTGCTACATCCACTTTTTTCTCTGATACCACTTGCTTGGAATATCATCTTCCACCCCTTCACTTTTTCTTTTATTTATTTTTTTAAAATACATCTTTATTGATTTCAGAGAGAAGAAGAGAGAGGGAGAGAGAGATAGAAACATCAATGATGAGAGAGTCATTGATTGCCTGCCTCGTGCATGCCCCATATTGGGGATCGAGCCCACAACCCGAGCATGTGCCCTGACCGGGAATCGAACCATGACCTCCTGGTTCATGGGTCGAAGCTCAACCGCTGGGCCACACCGGCCTGGCCCACCCCTTCACTTTAAAGCCTATGATTATCTTTGGAGCTGAGTCTCCTGCAGACAACATATAGTTTGGTCTTGTTTTTTAATCTATCTTGCTACTGTGTGCCTTTTGATTGGTAATTAGTAATTTACATTTAGGGTGATTATAACATATGAGGCTCTAACCACAGCCATTTTATCTTTTGTCTTCTGGTCACTCTGTCTCCATTGTTTCTTTTCCCTTGTTCTGTCTGCTATTTTAATTTGGTGGTTTTCTATGATTTTTTCCCCTTCGTTTCCTCTTTTTTTATGTTTTGTGTCTCAGCTCTGGGTTTTTGTTTTGTAGGTGCATTAGGTTTATGTAAAATGTCTCACACATGCAATAGTCCTGCTTTTGATATTCTCATATCTTCATTCACCTGTACGTATTCAGTACTTTTTCTCTTCCCTTTTGTGATTTTGTTGTCACAAATTACCCCTTTTTATGCTGTGCATTCATTACCAAGTTGCAGTAGCTATAGTAATTTTTTAATGCCTCTTTTTCTCCTTAACCTTTGTTATAATTAAGTGTTTACTCTCCTACTCTGAAGCAGAGTTGTAGGCTTCTGCTTCTGTATGTTAGTCATCTTGCTCAAAGTTTTGTATACTTTTCTCGGTTTTCCAGTAGAAGAGTTCCTTTCAACATTTCTTGTTAATGCAGGTACTGTAGTAGTAAATTCTCTCAGCTTTTTCTTTTTTTGTCTGAGAAAGCTTTTATTTCTTCATAGCTAAAGGATAACTTTGCTGGATATATTATCCTTGCCTGATGGTTCCTGTCTTTCAATATTTTGAATATTTCTTTCTATTCTTTCCTGGTTTGCAGTATTTCTACTGAAAAATCTGATGGTAATCTAATGGAGTTCCCATTGTAGGTTACAGTCTTCTTTTCCCTGGTTGCCTTGAGAATTCTTTCTTTGTCATTAATTTATGACAGTTTGAATAAAATCATCTTGGAGAAGATCTTTTGCATTGATAAAATTAGGTGTCCTGTTAGCTTCCCTTATTCTAAAGTCCACTTGTTCCCATAGGTTTGGGAGTTCTCATCAATTATTTCTCTCCCGAGGCTCTGTTTCCTTCTCCCTCTTCTCTAGCATTCCCATTATCCTTATGTTGCTCTTTCTAGTGGAGTCAGATAGTTCTCATAGACAGAGTTCTTTCTTTTTTTTCTTTTTTTACTCTTAGTTCTTTCTGTTCTTCCTCCTGGGTCATTTCTAGGTTTCTATTTTGAGCTTGCTAAATCTCCCTTCATCTTGTCTGCTCTATTTCCAGTGCTCTCTGGTGCACTCCTCATCTCATTTATTGAGCTCCAGAATTTGTTTGGTTCCTTTTTATAGTTTAAATCTCTTTGGTAAAGTACTCCTTTGAATTAATTTTATTCTTGAACTCATTTTACTACCTTTCTGAGTCCTCTTGTATCTTGTTGAACTTTTTCATAACTGCAATCTTAAATTCTCTGCTTTTTGTGTGTTTTTAAAAAAAAAAATTTTTTTTAACATGTCTTTACTGATTTCAGAGGGAGGGAGGGAGGAGAGAAAGAAACATTAGTGATGAGAGAGTCATTGATCGGCTGCCTCCTGCACGTATGCCACTGGGGGGTCGAGCCCCCTGGGCATGTGCCCTGATTGGGAATTGAACAGTAATCTCCTGGATCATAGGTTGATGCTCAACTGCTGAGCCACACTGGCTGGGCTTAACTTCTCTGTTTTTTAAGTCACAGCCTTCCATGACTTTGATTTCTGGAGACTTTTCATTTTCTTTCTGTTCTCCTATGTTATCTTGGTTGTTCATGGTATTTAATGAATTGTTTCTCCACCTGAACATTTGAGGTACTGAGCCCTTTTCTTGTTTAAGTACTATTTTGCTCTCAATAATTCAGGAGTTTGCTAGGTAGGGTACTTTACTTTGATGGTATTATAGTGTTAAGTTTTTGTTTTCTCTTACCTGTGATATTGGCACCTCTGGGTTCATGGTGGAGCGATGTCACCTGAGTTAAGAAAAATGTTGCATACCCACAGGGGTGGTTGGTGTCCCCTCTGGGATTGGGTGGCCTCAGTTACAGGGCACTGTCACTGTGGTGGGGGATGTGGTGAATGGTAGAGTACTGGTTTTGTGCATTATCTCCTTTTCCTAATGGTCGTTGGCCCTGCTGTCTTTTTGGAGGCATCTTCACTGCCTCCTCCTGGCTCTGTTGGGATGGGTGGGTCAGGGGAGACAAGTTTGTGATCTTATGGCTCTGCCCCCCTCCTTGTCAGCACTGCTGTACTATTTAAGGTTTCCCAGCCACCTCTATTGGGGTCTGCCACAATGGGGAGGGGAGAAGGGAGATGCCTTTCCCCAGAGGAACACTGCTGCTGCCCCTCTTGCAGCCCTTGTGTGAGGGCTGCAGCCTGACTTCACTGCTAACTTGCTCACTGGAGCCATGGGGGGCCCCATTCCTCTATTTCCCCCATCCTGCCTTCCCTACTTGTTCTAGTACACCCACCTTCAGGTGTCCTAGTGGATGGATTTTTAGGCATGTCTGTGTGTTGAGCAGAGGATCCTTTGTTGAGTTATAGTTGCCGAACTTGTAAACTTGGGAGAAACAAAGGGGTTTTCTCACTCTGCCATGATGCTTACATCACTCCAGGTTTTACATAACTCCGAGTTTTAGGTTTTTAAATGGGTAACATATACACATAAAAAAAATCCAAAGTTAGAAAATGATATGCCATGAAAAACAAGTCCTCTTTCCTCCTTTGAGCACCAGCCATTCAGTTTCCCTCCTAGCAGCTCTCATTTTAAGAAGAGTGTTAATTTTGATCAATTTACTGTTAACACCTTGTTATCATCTATAACTTATGACTACTTGAGAGAGGAGAAGGTAAATATGTTCCCCCAATGTTGCCTTTTACTTCAGACAGAGACCTCAAAAAGAACCCTTTTAATCTTTGTTTTGTGGATAAGAGTATGGAAAATTGGGTGTAAGTCCTCAGTGAGTATACCTATAAATGAAATAATTTGTTAACCTGAGAAATCATATTTATTCCACAATAATCATATTATTGTGAAGTTAGAGTCATCAAAATCTTTTTCAAACATAAATACAAAATTTCCTAATCCCTGTGATCTAGTGCTTTGTACCTCATTTCTTCAACTTGATTTCATTGTTATGGCTCTTTCTTTATTTAGGTTAAGCTTAAAGGAGCCATTTTACAATGAATAAAGTAAAAGTGTAAACTAGAAAAGTGTGTGTGTGTGTGTGTGTCTGTGTGTGTCTGTGTGTGTGTGTGTTGGGGAGAGGAGGGAGGGTACTTAACCCCAGAACAAGTTACTACTTGAATTTGGTATGGAATATAAATGGTAGAAAGGCAGCGTGTGGTGGAGGGTAGTGTGAGGGTCAGGGAATCCCGCCCTCTGGGCAGGGCCGTTTCTCGGTTACCTGGCCATAGCCTAGCAAGAGGATCAGAACAGAATGCTAGATGGTAACCTCTGAACTTAGTGATGGGTAAACATATTAAAAGGGCCGGCGGTAAAGGTAATCAGCATGGAAGAGGGAAAGGAGACTAGAGGAGATTCTTTACAGATGGTCTGTGAAATAACCCACGAAACTTTGAAGGGTACTGTTTACTCAACAGCAGGTATTGAACCTCTGTTCGTATGCCAGATGCTCTCCTAAGCACTGGGACACAAAGACGCATTTTAGAGTAGTTAGGGAGACAGTCTGGTCAAAACAGCTAAAGCGATGAAAAGAGAAACTCGAAGCAGCTTGAGTGTGGCCTCGGGAGAGCGTGCCAAGTGCCTAGGAGCTCAACAGGATGGCCCGAGTCCTCGGCTGTCTGATGAAGGATTCAGCGTGTTTTGCCCTGCTCACCGCCACACTGCCTCGCATTCAGCTCTTGGCTTGTGTCAGCCTCCACTTTGACCCTCTGGCCATTCCGTTTGCTTTGTCATCCAGCTTTTCGCTACCCTGAAACACACTGCACTGTCACATTTAAAGAATTTTGGTTTCTATCCCCAAGGAGTCTAGAATTCTTATCCTTCTGAATTAATTTTCACAAATTGAGATAGGCCAAAATGAAGTACATTTCTGGCAACTTAGAATGGAGCTCCGTTTGTTATAGAGGTTTTACCCTCCTGTTTTCCTTTGCAGACTCACAAACTCGAGCCACTTCTAAGAGCTTATTACCTGTTAAATCTAAAGAAGTCGATGTTTCCAGAATTCTTCATCCAGGAGTTTCAGAAAATGATGTTATGAAAATCATCAAACCAAGGCGAGAGACTGGGTGGGTCAGGTCATTGGTATCCAGTTAGAACACCTTGCTAAAAATATCTCGGTACCAAGAATTAGAAAAGAGGGTTTTTGAGAGCACAAGGCATCTGAACAAGTGGCCGAGAGTCGGTGACCCAGAGCAGTGCAGTATTGCTGAGTGGTTTTCAGGAGCCTCTATGTTGATCAGTTCTGAAGAGGCACAGCAAGGGTCATGATAAGAGGCATTGTTTCCTTTCTCACCACTGCTCTCAGTGTACAGATGGCACCACTGTGGTCATACACCAGCCCTAAATAGTAGTCATGGCGGGTGGGGCTAGTTGTTAGCCTCTGTAGCTGGTCTGAGCATAGTCCAGCGCAGTGTGCATTCGTGTCCCTCCACCCAGTGCTCAGTCCCCCATGTAAGTGAGGCTGACGTGAGATAGTCACTCCATGTTGAGCAAGAGGGGATTTCATTCTCTGTTAATAAGCCTTTTTCAATAATCTGGGCTGAGACAACATGCATGTTTCAGAGCTAAGTCTTGTGCTGTTTGCATTGTATAAAATCTCTGGTTCTGTCCTCAAAAAACCAGCCTCTTTCTTCTGCTTTGTTCACAACACGTAACAATATATTACAATTCTCTGATCGATTCCTTTGTTGTTTTGTAATTAAGGTATTATTGACCACATTATAGTTTCAAGTGTACAACATAACAATTTGATATGTGTAGATACTGCAAAATGTTCACCACAGTAAGTCAAGTGAACATCCTGATTTCTGTGTCTTTGCTTCTCTAGGCAGGTGAAAGCTGCAGATACTGCCATCAAGAGGAATGTCAAAAAGAGGTGAGCATCAGGGTAAATGAAGGTTAGGTACCATTTTAGTGGATCTCAGTCCTAGTTATATAGGATTTGTTAGGACTTGTTTAATGTGTTACAGTCTAGGTGCCACCCCCAGAAATCTGAATGGAATTTTCAGGGGTGAGGCACAGCCATATTTGAGAAACACTCTTGGGGCAAGATCAGTGAAGAAGCTACCATCTTGAGTGCCACTCAAGAGCTTTTTGGGCTCTATGCCAGGACCACTGCTGTCTGGAAATAAAACCCAGCTATGATCTATGACCTATCACAGGATAGGAGGGGCTGCGTGTAGTTAGTGATTTCAAGATGGCATTTCTCATAGTGCTCCTGCTGCTGATGCTGGTGAAGGCGAAACCCAGGAGAAGGGTCCATGTTTCTGTCTTTGGGGCCAGCTGGGACATTTTGCAGTCCTGAGACAGAAATAATGTAAGCTGAAAAGTCTGTAGAAATAGGTTCTAATTCCAAATCTGGGCATGTCTTAAAAGTTCTGAAAACAAAATACTGTCCAAGAAGAACTCTAAGTTACTAAGTGTCAGTAGCTAGCTAAAAATGGTACATGTATTCTCTTATCCTTCACAATAATAATGTTCGGAGATGTAGATATTATCCTCATTCTAGAAATGAGGAAACAGAACCTCAGAGAGGTTCTGCAACTCACTGAAGGTCATACAGCACTGTGATGAAGCCAGGATTTGGACAGCCATTTGTGAGGCTCCCTAGTCCATACTCTCAGCCCCTCCACCACCTCCTTAAGCATAGTTATCATTACAGCTATAGACCACTGAGTAAGCAGAAATCGGGGGAAGAGCTCAAGGATAAGAACCAGATCTTAGAGGCTGTCAACAAGCAGTTGCACCAGAAGTTGACTGAAACTCAGGTAAGAGACCCGCCAGCCCTCTGCCATCAGCTGCACTGGGTGATGCATGTGGGACCCTGAGGGACAGCCCCTCAGGTGGGAGCAAGCTTGTAATGCCCAGCTACCCATGGGCAGAGAGTTAAGACGCCAGGCTTGTGCTGTGGCTGTCTTGAGAGCAAGGGCAGCAAAGACCACCCCTGAGGAGTGGAACAGGCCTGATCTGTCTGCATGGCACCCCAATAGGAAAAACTGAAGGACCTGACCGAAAAGGTGGAACTGCTGCAGAAGTTTCAGGACAACAGTTTGGCAATTTTGGAGAGCAAGGGCCTCAACCCAGGTAAGAAACAGCACACAGTGGCCTTCAGAGGAATCAGTGCACTTGCCCTCTCCTGGGATGATTCTGGACTGTGTGTTAAGAGTCCAGCATGGCAGCAGCTGGCCTAGTCCGTGCAGGAGCTCGGAGCTCTTCATTCGCTGACGATGTTGACTATGCCTGACCAACAAAATTTCAGGTGGTTGTGGAGAGAGAGAGGATTGTCGCTTTCTTATCTGAACACTTTATGCCATTCATTTGGTGCCCAAAGGTATGACCTTGCAAATTAGACCAGAAATACTTTCTTTCAAGAAAGAGAGTATACAGTTAACTTTCCCAGGTGGGAAGAGAGAGAGATGATGCTGTTTCTAGTACCATCTGGCTAATCAGAATCACCGTGGTTAAAATGTGATTCCTGTTCTGACCCCGTCCCTAGAGAGCAGAGTGTAGAGCAAAGAGGAGAGCACGAGAAGGGCTTTCCCAGAGACTGGAAGGGGCCTTAGATGGAGCTGGGGAGCCTGAGGGTGCCCAGGGAAGGGCCCCAGTCTTCTTTGAATTAAGGAATGATGACATTGAATGCTACTGGTTAACTGTGCAATTTAGGATATATTCTTTATGTACATTTTTACATTATTTTAATTTACTATGTGTATGCACTACTTTTACCAAAAATAAAAATAATATTTAAAGCCTGAAAAGCTTTAAAAAATAGTTCCGTGTTTTGTAAACAAAAAATCCAACCTAACATTGCCTTTGGAAAAATTTTCTGAAGAGAAAGGAGGAGGAATTCTTGGCCATATCCAAACTTAGAAAGGAAGGAGATAAAATATATCTCAAGGCAGGTGTGGGCAACACTGCCAAGGTAAAAATTCAGGGGAGTCGGAGCAGCTGCCTAGAGGGGTTTTTTTGTTTGTTTGTTTGTTTAAGGTACAGTTCCCTAAGCGAGGCTAACTTTGTTGTCTCCATTATGTTTAGACGCTGAAACCCTAGAAACAGAGCAAGAATCCAACCCGGATCATGTGGACTCTATGGTGAGGGCATGGGTGTGAGTGGGCGAGGGCTGAGTGGCCATGGGGCTCTGCAGCTCTAAGATCTCTGCCATATGCTCAGTAAACCCCGAGGATCAGCCTTTGGTATCCAGGGTAGTGGAAGAGGAGAGGGGTGGGTATGTACTCAAAATAGCATATTTTACTTGGCAGGTGACTTTGTGCTTACAAATATGAGTGAATTTGAGTTGAAAATGTACTACTTCAAAACACACAATAGGAGAGACCTGGTTTCTCTGTCCTACACTATATAACAAATTTCTCTCTTATTACTTCGCTAAAAACCATAATGCAAAGGTTCAGCATGAATTAAATTTGGCTTCTTTTTGGTTCCTTCTCTGAAGTGTGGGATTTAAGTCTTTTGAGCCTCTATAATCAGGAGATCAGTTGTCATCTTAGAGTCATAGAACACTAGATATGGAACCATCCTCAGCTTTCCCAGGACATTAGTCACCCCTTCAGTGGCTCTGTTTGCTCATATTGCTTGTGCAGCAGGGCTCATGGAAGTGGGGTATTCTGTAGTCCCTCCTGAGGACTGAGTTCCTCCTGGGTGCCCAGTAGGGAGCCCGATGCATGTGGACCCTCAGCAAACGACTGAATGATCATCTAATTCAACTCTCCTTTGATACAAAGAGCTTAGTTTATATGAAGAAAGTGTTCACATATCAATAAAGATTCATTACTACATTGTACTTTCCTCTTAGTTGCTGTTAGAAACTTTGCAAGATGAACTGAAGCTTTTTAATGAAACAGCCAAAAAGCAGATGGAAGAGTTACAGGTAAGAGGCAGGCATCACTCTGAAGCAACATTACCATTTCCTACGACAGTAGGTGGATCTATGGAGGGCTTTTGCTTATTTATGTATTTATTTTTAATAAACTTTTGTGATAATTTTAGATTTACAGAAAATTTGCAAAGAAAAACAGAATTCAGTTCCCCTACAAATAACAGATAATTCTTCCTCAATGGAATAGAAGCATAATGTTTCAAAGTTTTGGTTTTTTCTTTTTGAATATCTTTCCATGCAGGCATTAAAAGTAAAGTTGAAGATGAAAGAAGAAGAGAGGGCCCGGTTCCTAGAACAGCAGATCTTATGTAACAGCCAAGTAAATGATTTTACAACAGCCCTTGAGGAAATGGAGCAGCTATTAGAAATGTGATAAAAAGCAAGTGGCCAGATGGCTCTCTTGGGAATTAACTTGAAGAGAAAGCCACTAAGGATATTTGCTTCTTGGCCGTAATCTTACCATCCCTAGAATGAAAACAGTTTCGGCAGTAGGATTAAGGACAGTTTATGCTGGAATGGCGGTTCCTCCTTTAAGCAAGTGTTCCCAACCTTCACATTGGTCAGAAGTCTACAAGAAAGGGGTCTGGAAACTTGGATCAGTTCCTAGGCAACAGTGCGACATGCCGTTAGAATCAGGAGACTAAACCAGCCACTGCCAGAGGACCCAAAAGGTCACACTCAGATGTGTGGGAAGAAACCCTTAATTGTACATTGGAGCTTAGGTGCTCCACAGGGAACATCACTGAGGAGCCACGCAGCCCTCTTCTGATTTGGAACACATTCTTTCCCATCCTGGTTGGGCTCTGTACCTCATAAATTTGTGAACTTAAGTTACTTGAAATGGCTTACTAAATGGGGTGAAGGTATAGATAGCAGTAACACCTACCTGAAACAATACAACTTGGAGCTTTTAATCTAAATTACTTCTGTGTTTTTTATATGTATATATATATAGTGTTAATTTTAAAATAAAGATTTCTGTAACTGTTTGGATTGCAACATTGAAAAGTGAAAATAGCCTTCTAACCTAAGTATGTTCACTGACTACTATTTAACTAATGTAGGTAACAAGTTCACAACTCCAATTTAACCCAGAATATCTTTCTTCTACTCACTAAGTGCTCCATGCCTACGCCGCCCTGTCCTCCAGGAACGTTAGCTAGTCTTCTGGGGGCATTCCCTGCTTGTAGCAGCAGGTGCCAGGCTCCAGTCACAGGTTTGTGTCACGAGTTGCCTGTGTTCTCCCTGTATTCCTAAGCGTGGTTGTGTGCCTGCTATTGGCTTTGTATGGCCAATCCGGGACCTGGCTTCATAGATCCTTAATCAGCTGAAGTCCATAGCAGGCTGCCTCACCCTGGTTTACCAAAGGCACAGCATTACTGAAGCTTCCCAGAGCCACCCAATCAAGCGATGAATGCCCCCACCCTAACTTATAGAGCTAAAAGTCTTTGCCTTCGCCACAAACATTTGTGCAGTTGGTTACGCCCCACATGTTTTGAGGGGGCAACCCAGTTAAATCTCATCAATGAGAAGGACTGAACATTTTCTAACCATTTTCAGGATGTTAATAGTTTAAAAAGTTGTTTACACCAAATGAATTTATAATTGCTATTTCAGGCCCCCCAAAAGTTTACTTCCTTCTTGGAAGGAGAGGGTGGGAAACTCCTTGTGGGATCCTCACCGCCTTGTCATGCCTCCCTAGTTAACTCCTGGGAACATACTGATTTCAATGTCTATCATTACTCACCTTCCCAGCAGAGACCCTGCTCTCTGATGGCCTGGTCTCACCAAGGTTCTGCTCTGCACCACCAGCCAGCATTTGTGCACTCTTGACTCATTCCCTCTGACCTGTGCTGCTCCATCTGCCTTTTGTACATGTAATATTCTGGGTGCTTATTCTGATCTGGAGCCTGAACAAATTCATACACAAACTCAACAAATAGTGATCTCCACTCTCCACTTTGCTAGATGCTATAGGAATCTTTAATGTAGTGTGACATTCTTAACCTCAGACTCTTACAGTATTTGGTGAAACAAAAAGTGTGCAGGTCATATACAAGTTAACAAAAGGTGATTCTTCATTAACAATGGGTTGTGTGATACAATTGTGTTCTATAGTAGTTGACTATGGGCTAGTCTTTGAAAAAGGTAGACTGGGAATTGAAGGAAAAGTAACATTTGGAGAGGCTAGCTAAAAAGTTGAGGGCCCTCCAGGTTGGTGAACACGTGGAGAATTGGGGAGAGTGGCAGTATCATTGGGAAACTCCAGAAAGAAAATAAAATCATGGAAGACTGGGAAAAAAGGGCAGAGGAATATCCAGATGAGTCTTGGGAAACTTAGTAAGAACACTGGGCTTGTTCAGAGGGTTCAAAATGAGAAGGGATTATGTCTGATGCTTAATTGAACACTTGTAATGTGCCAAATGTGTTCATGTTCCTCATGTACATTCTCATGTAATCATTACAATCAGAAGGTAAGCACTGTTACTCCATTTTACAGCTGGGGAAATAGCTCAGAGTAGTTAAATTGATTCACCCAGGGTCAAACTACAAGCAAGTATTCAAGAAAAAAATTGAGCCAGGGAATAATGGGAGTGAAGATACATGGTGTTGCCAGAAGTTTTGAAGAACCTTAAATGCCAGGCTAAGAAGTGTGGGTTTTTATCATTTAGGCCAGAGGTTTCCAAACTTTCTCAGTTCATGATGCCCCTATTGTCTCAGTAATAATTTTTTTTAATTAAAGAAATTTTATTATCAACTGTCTCTGCAGTTTGCTTGCTCTTACTAGCTGATAAAATTCCAGAGCAGAGCGATTCACCAGCACTAACGGATTTAACAGCCATTAAGTTGCAAATCTATCCTTTGGCACAGCGCAAGAATACAGATCAGCTCAAGAAAGTAACTTCATAGGAAAGTGTTCACAGAAGAAGTACCCATATCCATTTATCATGCATTCCAGGGCCTCATGGTCCCCTTGCAGTTGCCTAACTCCTAACCCAGTTTCTTTGTATAGTCTGAAAACAATCGCTCAAGTGAGATATCCCTCCAGAGCATTGTTGAAAATACATGGTGTCCCCAAAGACTACTGTATACACTAACAGCTGAAAGCTCAATTGATGTTTCTTTTCAGATTTAACTCATTGGAATTAATAATTATTAAAGTGTGTAGACATTTTTGGGGACAACCTGTATATTAAATGTAGAGATATCCCAGGTCCCTGTTCTAAATGTTAAAAATATATTAAATGAGCACATAGAGAAAATATCCATAGGTACAGTCTATGTTCTAATGAGTTTTTGTTTCCCCCTTTTAATAATGTCCATAATTTCTTCCGAACCCTTCCTTTGTAGGCATTCGGTTCTATCAACATTTAACTTCTTTCGATGCTCCAGTGGCAAACCATTCTTTTTTGCACCCATGCAAACAACGTTTTTATACTAAGGTGAAGGGGGAGCATTTAATTTTTTATCTGATAACTTCAACAGGTTATTTTTTTTTTCATTCTTGAATGTAAACACTTCTACTGGAGCATATGTTCCACTATGAACCCCTTCTTGCTTTCCAGAGAACCTAAATTGCTTTTGTTCATTTTCTATACTACTCCCATACTTCATCGCCAGGACTTTGAAAACTGGTAGCTATACATCCACTCCAAGTTTCACTTGTTTTGCCTTGGGAATTGCCAAAATCAAGCTTAAAATCCTATAACTGAATAAACATTTGGGGAATTCCCTACCATATGCGTCTAGAGGGTAGAGAGTGCCAGAGCCCGAGTCCTGATTTTGAAGCTCTGAACAGCAGAAGCTGGTTATCCCAGCTTTGCTTGCAGTCAGGGCACGGGCACATGGCTAAGACTTAGCCAATCTGGACACCCTCTGGGGCTTTGAATTGTGCCCAAGAACAGCAGAAACTTCACCCTGGTGGTGGCAGCCACATCTGGGTTTTGGGAACTGCAGGGGTGTAGTGACAGCAGCAGGCAGGGTGGTGCCGGTGACGCATGAGGCAGTGTCCACGTTCGCCAAGCTCAGCAGGGGTGCAGTGGCCTGCGGGGCTGTTTCCGTCTGTGACACTGGCTGTATTACAAATGCCTCACCTCCCTTATGCCTGCCTGTTAAGTCAGCTTTATGGTCCTAAATTCCTTGTCATTCTGTAAGCTTTAAAACAGCCTTTCAGCATGTTCCTTTGTCTGCTGAAATCGGCCACTTTCTGTTGCAACTAAGAACCCTACGGGCGGTCCACGAGGCGTTCGGAGGCGCACCCTCTGGGTTCAGCAGGTTCCTGCCATGGGCAAAGTACGGAAACTCTCCTCCTGGCCCTGCGGGTCTTTGCGGCTGGGGTTGACAGGACCTCCTGCAGCCGCCTGCAGCCCCCCCCATCTGCAGCAGGGGCACGAATGAGGAGGGGACAGCAAGCACAGCGCAGTGCCACTGTCTCCAGAGTTACGGGAAAGGTGGGAAGTGTGGGCCCTATTGTCTCAGTAATATTTTTTGACACCAAAAGAAATACCTAGCTACTTCAAGTAATTACATCCACATAAGTACTTATGGCCTAACAACTTAATAGCTATTTGAAAAAATAATACAAAGATCTAGAGAAAAGAATTTTCATTTCACTGCTCAGTAACTACAATTATTTACTAATGGGATGTTGGACACTGCTTAATTTCTCAAACCTTGGAATCAAATTGGACACTACTGCCTTCATTCCCTGTTTGACGTTGAAAGGAATGTAATAGGGAAAGGGGCATCTGTAATTCTTTCAACAATAAAGATAAATTTTAAAAAAGAGGAAAGGAATGTAGTGTGATCTAATTTTGAAATTGACCTACTTCAAGCTAGTAGTTCACATGTTTAACATGTGAAGTATCACTGAGATTCCCCCAAAAGTTTAAAATATTACATGACATCCCTGTGAGTTTGCAGCCCAGTCATCATAATGAATGTTTTAGAAAACTGAATCTGGCATTGGTGTTAAAGATGGATGGCAGTGTTAAAATAAAACAAATGGATAACAGCCTTGACAATTCCAAGGAGACAAAACCAGTTCAGTCATACAAACAAAGCTTAATTTAGCTTATTTTGCAACACGAACTTGCCCTGGTTCATTTCTTGCTTTTGCTTCAAGAAATCATAAGCAAAACTTGACCCCTTTCTTGAGGTTGACATAGGTAACCACTGAAAATTCTAATATAACCAATTGCTGTGAAGAATTAATAGTCACTGTGTTTGTAACTTTAGAATCAGCTCAAAACGGTCCTACCCTGTTTCTAACAAGTTACTCAGTTGTCTTTCAGAGTCAACAGACCAAAACTGCAACTCATGAAGCCAAAGCGTGTGCAGAGGGGAGAACTTTGGCCTCCAGCTACATACACATAGGACCAAAGAACTGGGACGTGACCAGAATTTGAACACCAAAACCCTTTCAGAAGCAAAGGGTCCCTTGTGCAGGAAGATCAATGCTGAAGCCCCTTACCATATTTTACCATAAATGGCCAAGTTCCAAAGCTCTCCAATCAACACCTGTACTGCCAAGTGCTTCTGCATACCAGCCTGTTCCCCCTAACCCCTCACCTTCAATCTTTGCCTTTAAAAACCCTTGATTAAAAGCCATCAGGGCACGGCCGGGCGTGGCTCAGCGGTTGAGCATCGACCTAGGATCCGGGCGATCAGGGTTCGATTCCCCGTCAGGGCACATGCCCCGGTTGCGGGCTCCATCAGCGACTCTCTCATCATTGATGTTTCTGTCTCTCTCTCTCCCTCTCCCTTCCTCTCTCTGAAATCAATAAAGATATATTAAAAAAAAAAAAATCAACCAATGAATATATAAGTGGGTGAAACAACAAATTGATGTCTCTCTCAAAAATGAATAAATAATTTTTTAAAAAAAGAAAAAAGAAATAAAAGCCATCGGGAGTTTGGATTTTTAAGCAATAGCTTCCTGTTCTCCTTGCTTGACTCCCTGCAAATAAAACAGCTTTAATTTCTCCTTGCCAACCTCGATGTTCAGTGTTTGGCTTTGCTACACAGAGGGCAGGCAGACCCTTGATTGGTATGGTTTGGTAACATTTTCTCACTATATAAGCTGCTTTATAACAATATACCCCTGAGCCTCACCCCATGTTTTGGTGTGAGTGCTCCTGGTTTACACAATAAACTTTTACTAATGACTACTTCAGTGATTCACTGGTTTTACTTTGGCTATTTCTGAACTTTTAAGAGGATTAAGATGATAAGAGTCCAGGACATCAGGACTGCAGAGGACTCAAATGTGTTAGGACCATGACAGCAAAGGTGTAAAGAAAGATTTGAAACACAAGAAAACTACAGAAATTAATTGATGGCATAGGGTGTGGGGGAAGGAATCTACATACATAGAGGTTTTGAGCAAGGACAGAAAAAGAATTAGTTATTAAATTAGGATGTTGAAACTTCAGCTTGCAGCTCATTCCCAGCCAGACAAATCTGGGTTGGAATCCCAGCCTACACACTGTCCATCAGACTCAAAAAGAGTCTGGAGGCTTTGGCTAGAAATACATGATAAAGATTTATTCTAGGGTTTTAGGGTTTGCAACCCGGAGATACAAGTAGGCAGTACCCAGAGTACAAAAGAAAGAAAAGCTAAGGGTTCTCATAGTAGAAAGTAATTTCTTGGAAAGAACGAGTTTTGCATTCTTAGCCTCTGAATGGGTCCAAGGTGGTAATCCTCTAGATGACCTGAGGTCTAGAACATGAGTGTCAGGTAGTCTGGATATGCAAGCCTTCTTTCCTTAGTCTTTCAAGGGGAAATCAGAGGGTTATCTGAGGCTTGATGAATATCCATCATTGATATCAGACTGGAAAATTCAAAAAGTAAGTTCCCAGGCTAGTTAAAACCAAAACAGAATCATTCCCTCATACCTCAGTCTACTTTATTTCAATAATTTAGCAGCTTGGCTATAGTGATTCCATTTTATTTCTCAATCTATTTCTCACCACTAAAAACTGGTCTTTGGCAAGTTACTTCCCTCAGTCTAATTTCTTACCAGTAAAGTAGAGATATCTGTCTTGCTGGGTTGTTGTAAGAGAGAATTGTTTCCAGCACCTGGCAAAGGTACTCAAATCCTGATGGTAATATTAAAATTCAATTTTTATCTTGGCAAATGATTTCTTTTATAATCTTGCCCTTAACTTCCACTACCATGCTGGCACTCTCTCTTGCTCTCTTCTGCCTCTGTCTCTTCAGTGCCTTAATTTTACTATGACTTCCCAAACCTCAGATATTCAACTTCCCTGTCACAGGGATCTCTCAACTTCTACTCTTAGGCTCAAATACAACCATCTTGAAACACGAGTACAAAAAAGCACCTTTCTCATCCCCTCCAGCTACCATCTATCTTCTATTCACAGTCAAATTTCTCAAGAAGGCCTGGCCGGTGTGGCTCAGTTGGTTGAGCATTGCCCCATGCACCAAGAGGTCACCTGTTCAAGTCCCGGTCAGTTCCCAGTCGGGGCACATGCAGGGCTTGGGTTTCAGTCTCGATCCCCAGTAGGCAACCAATCAATGTTTCTCTCTCATCAATGTTTCTATCTCTCCCTCTCCCTTACTCTCTCTCTCCCTTACTCTCTCAAATATGTTAAAAAACATGGTTTTTTTTAAAATTTCTTAAGAAGCGTTTTCACTCCTTTTCCCCTTCCAGTCTGATTATGAGGTACCCAGTAGGCAAATTAATAGAGACAGAAAGAAGAATAGAGGTTGCCAGGGGCTGGGGGGGGGGAGGAAACAGGAAGTTTAACATGTACAGTTTCTGTTTGGGAAGATGAAAAGTTCTGGAAATGGATAGCGGTGATAGATGTACAACACTGTGAATGTATTTAATGTCACTGGTGCACACTAAAGTATAGTTAAAATGGCAAATTTTGTTATGCATATTTTACTACAATTTTTAATAAAATGTATTGAGGCTTACCAAAATATACTAACTTTACGTGTACAGGTTAATAAATTACTGCTTCCCTCCGTGGTAGGCAGGCAGACGCGAGCAGAGCAAGGATGAAGGGCCAGGTACAGAAGGTCGGCCTGGGTGGGAAAACCTGGTGCCTCGCAACGGGCAAAACGGAAAACAAGGACCTCAGCCCCGGGTAACCTTTCCTCCCCAACCATGTTGCTGGTCATTCCGTTTGACCCCCTGACCTTTCATAACACCAGCCATGCCGTTTAGATCCTCTCCGGACCTTTCTTCCCCTGGCAGTGGGTAGTCGGGCGGGTTAGACGCCCTTAGAGGAACAAACAGGAGGCCAGCGGATCGCCCTTAAGCATTAAGCTCCAGGACAAAAGGTTCTGACCTGCATCAAATACAGCTGGGCCTCAGTTGTGTTTTAGCTCCAGGCCCTGAAAAGCAGCAAAACCTCAGAACCAGCTGCACTGAATAATGACCCCCTGCCCTGGAGCCCATCAGTCAGTGGAAAACAGGACCCTGAAAGGCCACACCTGGAAAGCTGATGAATATTCTGTTGAGATCCTCCCCTGGGACCTCCCCTAAAATCCTAAAATCTCTACCCTTAAGAGCCCCTGGACTGAAGGACAGAGGGGCTCAGGCTCTCCCTGACCCCCCCCCCCACTATGCCCACCCCTTTCCCTTCCCTCTTTTCTCCCCCCCAGGCAAGTTACCTTTGCCTTTCTCTCTTTCTCCTAAGCTGCAAGGGCCCTTCTTTTGTCTCTGTAACTGGTTTCCTGAGCCCATTTCTTCTACAGCTTAGTTCTTCTGCCTCTGTGACTATCTGAATAAACTTTCTCTTACAGTTTCTTACCTCTGAATTACTTATTAGCCAGAAGTCAAGTACTGAGGTTGCTGAACCCAGGTCCAATCGCCGGTAAAATCTGGTGCCCTTTTCGCCACGGCCACCACCTCCAGAGAGGAGTACTGTTCTGACAGAAAATCACCATCTATGAGTATTCTTTTCTTGAACTTCATATAAATGGACTTGTCCATTTTGTCATTGTCAAATGTGTTGGCATGAATTGCTCAAAATATCCTCTTATTACCTTTTCATACCAATAGGACCTGAAGGCTACCCTCTTTTTCATTCTTGATATCAGTGATTTGCAATTTCTCTTTTCTCTTGGTCGGTCTTGTTAGTGTTTCATCAATTTTATATTGCTTTTCTTTGTTGTAAATCTGCTCTCTCTTTCATAATTTCTACTCTTACTATTCATTTCCATCTACATCTGTTGTAATTTAGTGTTCTGTTTCTATTTTCTTAAAATGAAGAGTGGACGTCATTTCAAGTTTTCTCTTTTCCAGTTGTCAAAAAAGAAACAACAGGCCAAAATGGAGTCACTTTTTCTAAGCTAAGTCACCAAACCAAAACTTAATAACTAACCTAATTGCAGTTTCAGACTCTCTCAGGACTGGAATTTTTAAATCAATTAGTTTGGAATTTCCTGGTCAGCACTGAGGTAATCTACCCAATAAGATCCCTTACCTTCCCTAAAGGAGGGTGTACTTTTCAAAATAATCCAGTCTTTTAACTTCTTAGTCCCACCCACTTTCTGCCTATAAAACCATTTCATTTTGTTCAACTCATTAGAGCTCCCTTCTATTTGCTAGGTTAGATGCTGCCCAATTTATGACTCGCCTAAAAAAGCCTATTAGATCTTCAAATTGACTCCGTTGAATTTTGTTCTTTAACACAATATTTGCATTTACAACTATAAATTTTTCTCCAAGGGCCAGATAGCTGCATCCCACAAGTTTGGCTATGCCATATTTTCTTTATCATCGTGTTTAAAATATTTCCTAATTTCTATTGTGATTTTCTCTTTCACCTATGCATAATCTGACTTCTTGTCTCATTACTCTACCAAAACAATCTTCGCTAAAGTCACCAATGACTTGCCTGTGGCTAAATCCATTGGACTTTCAGTTTCATTTTGACCTTTAAACAGCTGAGGCCACTATTAACTACTTCCTTGGAGTTCGGGCTCTTGGCTCTGCCAGAGAGGAACAAATTTTCTTCTACTCTCAAGGTTCTTCTGGCTAGTCTAATAATCAAGTAGACGTGAGACAGATTAGCAAGAGAAAATAACCAAATGTAATACATACAGAGACCTCACATGCATAGAGGTTCAGAGATAGAAAGGGGGATTGAAGTATATAAGATATTCTCAGCTAGGGATGAGGTGACACACCTTGGGGGCTTCAAAGGGCCATTGCAAGATGATAAAAATTTGCCCTGCCATATGGGTGGGTCAAAAAGATGATCACAGCCCTGCCCCAGTGTCTCAGCGGTCAAGCAACGACCTATGATCCAGGAGATAGCGTTTTAATTCCCGGTCAGGGCACAAGCCTGGGTTGCAGACTCAGTCCCCGGTGGGGGCTGTGCATGAGGCAGCCAGTTAATGACTCTTTCATCATTGATGTTTCTATTCCTCTCTCTCCCTCCCTCACCCTTCCTCTCTCTGAAATCAATAAAAACATATTTTTTTAAAAAAAAGATGATCACAGATATTCTCTTATTATGGACAAGGCCCCTAGTTCCATTCTTCTAGGTAGTTAGAGAGGGGGGCAGAGAATTCTCTTGAGCCTAAAGCTAAAATTGCCTTTAGCTCAAAACAATCCATATACCACAGAAACACATTTTGGGGTGACTAGCTCTGAACCTCCATAGTTCCCTCCTCTGAAATTTCCCTGGAGGTTTCACATTCTAGAAGCTGGGCTAATAAACCATTCTCTATTAAGCCAGCCTCAGTCTTAAGAAAAGTTCAGTACAGTGAAACTTGTCTCATTTTAGAAGGCGATAATGCCTGTCTTCACTCCATATGAAGATGATTTTGAAACAGATATCTAGAAATCTTAACTGCCTTTGGTGCAAGAAATCAGGTATTTTAATTAGTGACACCTCTCTGGAAACAAAAGCAAAACAAAGATTAATGATTAGAGATGACAATAATCTTGGTTTCTGAATTCTGAAGGCAGGCAGTTAAGATTTCTAGATATCTGTTTCAAAATCATCTTCATATGGAGTGAAGACAGGCAGTGACATCAGGTAGATCCTCCTGCAGTTTGAATGTCTCTGGCGATCTTTCTGAAATAGGCACAAAGACAGTCCACAGATGAGCTGTTGTGATTTCTCGGAAGTCTATATCAAATTGAAAAATTTTTTCTCTCTAAAATCACCCCCATTTTTACCAAAGATAGCCAAATTAAGAGTAATTTATTTGTAAAATAAGTCTAGTTATTATAAATCTCATTATTTGTATAAGTCCAGCAAGAATAGTAATCTGCTTTGCTGGAATATTTCATATTTCACGTGGAATCTTCAGATTGAATTTAAAAAGGCCTCTCTAGGATAAGAGGTCAAGCCATGCAGTTGCCATCAGACTTTGCCTGCAATACCCACTGACTTGGGGGTAATTCCGCTCTTCTTGAGGTCCCCAATGTATCCCGAGGTTCGTTCTTTGCACCTCCAGGAAGCAATCTGTTCCTTACCTGGAAAGGCTGCTGTGAACCATGTAATCAAGGTACCAGGCTTTGTTCCTAAGGGGCTCTTGTTGGCTTGCAAAGTCAATCTTAATTCCTTAAAGCTTGCTGGTCATGTCTGAGTCTATGCATGTCTTTGTCAAACCTGACATTCCAGTCAAAGCCTTAGTAATAAAACCAATTTCCAGTTGTATCCTGTTATAAAGAGAATAGATTCTTATTGAACTTCTGCAAATTCACAATTGCCAAATTCTGGAGGGATCAGGGAAAGAGAATAAAATTTTCCAATTCTGCTTACAAATATATAATTTACCAAATTGCTCTAAGTATAGTTAAAGAAAAAGAAAAAAATCCTTATACCTGGAACACAAAAGATTCTTAAAATCAGCAGTATTTCAAATAAAAAGTCATAAAATCATAATCTTCATCAGTGCATTCAGTCCTGTGCAATTAAACCTGTTCTGCTTGAATCCAGTTTTCACCTGAGTTCTCTTGACCTTGCCTGATAATTGAGGGTGATAGGATCAGTGATAATCCAAGAGGTTTGCAAGGCGATCCATCAAGGCTCATGTGATTTGTTCAGTGATGTGGGTACCCCAATCACTAAAGATTATGGAAGGTATACCCCAGGTGGGAAACACATTTTCTAGCAGCTAATTTGCCACTGTGAAGGCATCAGCCTTGTGGCAGGGGAAAGCTTCAACTCATCCAGAAAACATACACAACAACAAGAACATATGGATAACCCAAACTAAGTGGCAGTTGAATGAAGTCCTGCTTAAATGTACTATAGTGGATGAAGGAATGTAAAAACAGAAAAAATGACCGGGAGCCAGAAAGAGCCAAG
The DNA here is from genome assembly GCF_964146895.1 of Miniopterus schreibersii. Taxonomy (NCBI): domain Eukaryota; kingdom Metazoa; phylum Chordata; class Mammalia; order Chiroptera; family Miniopteridae; genus Miniopterus; species Miniopterus schreibersii. The sequence continues at coordinate 142,838,716 of NC_138101.1, forward strand.
CAGCTGCCTTGGGTTGCACACAGCCCCAACTATTCACTTCATTTACAGCCATTGCTTACCCATCTTAATTTCTCTGATTCAGGAGCAGACTGTTGTCATGTTACAAGAACACAAGAATAGCAAAGTCTGGCAATAAGGGGTCATTTTTGCAAAAAACAGAATGGACTTTATCCATGTGACACAATCCGATACTCAGCTTCAGTCCTTGTAGTTTGTGCCTTGTCATGGCATTCCAGAAATCTCACATAATTTCTAGAACACTTACAACATGTACAAATACAAATATAACATAAAAAAGACTCAATGTCTTTTTTTCTTTTTTTAATTTAATTTTTCAATTACAGTTGACATTCAACATTATTTTATATTAGTTTTAGGTGTACAGCATAGAGGTTAGAAAGTTATATAATTTATAAAGTGATCCCCCAGATAATTCTAGTGCCCACCTACTCAATACATAGGCCAATATTATTGACTATATTCCCTGTGCTGCACTTTACATCTCCTTGACTATTTTGAAACTACCAATTTGTAAGTCTGAATCCCTTCACCTCTTTCACACAACCCCCCAACCCTCCCCCCCCCCCCCCCCCCCCCGCCAACCGTCAAAATGTTCTCTGTATGGCCCTAGCTGGTTTGGCTCAGTGGTTGGAGTGTCGATCCACTGACTGAAGGGTCCCAGGTTCGATTCCAACCAAGGGCACGTACCTCAGTTGCAGGCTCGATCCCTGGCCCTGGTCGGGGCGTGTGTAGGAGGCAACCAATCAATGTCTCTCTCTCTTCCTCTCTTTCTCTCTCCCCCCCTCCCCCACTCTCTCTGAAAAGCAATGGAAGAATATTCTCAGGTGAGGATTAAAAAAAGAATAATAATAAAAATAAGCCCAATGATTAGATTTTTTTTTTAAATGTTCTCTGTATCTATGAGTCTGTTTCTGTTTTGTGTGTTCATTTATTTTGTTCTTTAGATTCCACATATAAGTGAAGTCATATGGTATTTGTGTTTCTCTGACTTATTTCACTTAGCATGATACCCTCTTGGTCCATCCATGTTGTTGCAAATGTGAACATCTCATTCTTTTTTATGGTCAAGTAATATTCCATTGACTATATGTACCACTGCTTTTTATCCATTCGTCTATTGATGAGCATTTGGGTTGCTTCCATATCTTGGCTATTGTAAATAATCCTGCAATGAACATAGGGGTTGATATATTCTTTTGAATTAGTGTTTTGTGTATGTGTTTGTATGTGTGTGTGTGTATATAGAATTGCTGTGTCATAAAGTAGTTGTTGGTTTTTTTTAATATATCTTTATTGATTTCAGAGAGAGGAAAGGACAGGGAGAGAGACAGAAACATCAATGATGAGAGAGTCATCGATCGGCTGCCTCCTGCACGCCCCCGACTGGGGATGGAGCCCGCAACCCGGGCAGGTGCCCTGACCGGGAATCGAACCCCGATCGCCTGGATCCTAGGTCGACACTCAACCGCTGAGCCACGCCCGGCTGGGCAAGTAGTTGTATTTTTAAGTTTTTTAAGGAACCTCCATACCGTTTTCCATAGCAGCTGCACTGATCTGAATTCCCACCAACAGTGCACAAGGGTTCCTTTTTCTCCACATCTTTACCAACACTTGCAGTTTCTTAATTTATTGAAAACAGCCATTCTGACAGGTGTGAGGTGGTATCTCATTGTGGTTTTAATTGTATTTCCCTGATGATTAGTGGTGTTGAGCATCTTTTCTGATGTTTATTGGCCATCTGTATGTCCTCTTTGGAGAAATGTCTATTCAGGTCCTTTGTCCATTTTTTAATTGGATTGTTTTTTGAGGGATAAGTGGTATGAGTTCTTTATAAATTTTGGATATTACTCCCTTATCTGATGTATCTTCTTCAATTTAGTAGGTTGTCTTTTCATTTTGTTGATGCTTTCCTTTGCTGTGCAAAAACTTTTGAGTTTGATACAGTCTCATTTGTTTATTTTTCTTTCTTCTTTTGTTTCCCTTGCCCAAGGAGATATATCAAACAAAATATTACTAAGGGAAATGTCAAAGAACTTCCTGCCTATGTTTTCCTCTAGGAGTTTCATGGTTTCAAGTCCTACATTTAAGTCTTTAATCCATTTTTACTTTATTCTTATATATGGTGTAATAAGGAATCTTAGTTTTACTTTTTGCACTTATCTGTCCAATTTTCCCAACACTTTTTTTTTTTAATCCTCACCTGAGGATATTTTTTCCATTGCTTTTCAGAGAAAGTAGAAAGGAGAGAGAGAGAGAAAGAAAGAGAGAGAGAGAGGGAAGAAGGAACATCAATGTGAAAGAGACACAGGGATTTGTTGCCTCCCGCAGGCACCCCGACCAAGGCGGGGATTAAGCCTGCAACCGAGGCACGTGCCCTTGACCAAATCGAACCCAAGACTCTTCAGTCTGTGGGTTAGCTCTCTAACCACTGAGCAAAACTAGGTAGTGTCCAACACCATTTATTTAATAAATTGTCATTACCCCATTGTATATTCTTGCCTCCTTTGTCACATATTAATTGACCATATAAATGTGGCTTTATATCTGGGCTCTCTATTCTGTTCCAGTGATCTATGCGTCTCTTTTTATGCCAGTACCATGCTGTTTTGGTTACTGTAACCTTATAGTATAGTTTCATATCAGGTATCTTAATATCTCCAACTCTGTTCTTCTTTCTGAAATTTGCTGTGGCTATTCTTGCTTGGTCTTTTGTGGGTCCATATGAATTTTAGGGTTATTTGTTCTAGTTCTGTGAAAAATGCCTTGGTATTTTGATAGGGATTGCATTGAACCTGTAGATTGCTTTGAGTATTATGGACTTTTTTTTTTAAGTGAATTGTCCCATTCTTTTTTTTAAATATATTTTTATTGATTTCAGAGAGAGGAAAGGAGAGGGAGAGAGAGAGACAGAAACATCAATGATGAGAGAGTCATTGATCAAGCCCACAACTGGGGCATGTGCCCTGACCGGGAATCGAACCCCGATCGCCTGGATCCTAGGTCGACGCTCAACAGCTAAGCCACGCCCGGCCGGGCTATTATGGACATTTTAAAATATATATATCTTTATTGATTTCAGAGAGGAAGGGAGAGAGATAGAAACATCAATGATGAGAGAGTTGTCATTGATCGGCTGTGTCCTGCATGCCCCCCCACCAGGGATCAAGCCTACGATCTGGCCATGTGCCCTGACCAGAAATCAAACCATGATCTCCTGGATCCTAGGTTGATGCTCAGTCACTGAGTCATGCCCGGCTGGGCTATTACCAACATTTTAATGATGTTAATTCTTTCTATCCATGAGCACAGTATATGTTTCCATTTATTTATGTCTTCAGTGTCTTATAATTTTCCAAGTACAGGTCTTTTACCTACTTGGTTAAGTTTATTCCTAGGCACTTTACTTTTTTTTTGTTGAGACAATTGCAAATGGAATTGTTTTTAAATTTCTCTTTTTGATAGTTCACTATTGATGTTTTAAAATACAAACTAGCCCTGGCTGGTCTGGCTCAATGTTTAGGGCATCGGCCCGAGGACCAAAGGGTCATGGGTTTGATTCACAGTCAAAGGCATGTACCTCGGTTGCAGTCTCCATCCCTGGCCCCCCTTGAGGTGCATGTGGGAGGCAACCAATCAATGCCTCTCACTTCAGTGGGGTTTTTTTTCTCTCTCTCTCCCTTTCACTCTCTCTGAAAAGCAATGGAAAAATATCTTTTGGTGAGGATTAAAAAAAAAAAATTTGCCTTTTGCCCTAGCCAGTTTGGCTCAGTGGTTAGAGCATCAGCCGGAGGACTGAAGAGTCCTGGGTTTGATTCCTGCCAAGGGCATGTACCTCGGTTGCAGACTCAATCCCTGGCCCTGGTCGGTGTGAGAGCAGAAGGCAACCAATTGATGTGTCTCTTTCACATCAATGTTTCTCTCTCTCTCTCCCCCTCCACTCTCTCTGAAAAGCAATGGAAAAAATATTCTTGGGCCTGGCAAGAGTAGCTCAGTGGTTGAGCATTGACCTATGATCCAGGAGAACGAGGTTCAATTTCCAGTCAAGGCACATGCCTGGGCTTCTAACTCAGTCCCCAGTAGGGGGTGTGCAGGAGGGGGCCGATCAATTAATGACTCTCATTTATGTTTCTATCTCTGTCTCTGTTTCCCTTCCTCTCTCTGAAATGAATAAAGATATATTTAACAACAACAAAAAGAAAGAATGAGAGAGAGAGAGAGAGAGAGAGAGAGAGAGAGAGAGAGAGAGAGAGAAAGGGAGGGAGGGAGGGAGGGAGGAAGGAAGGAAGGAAGGAAGGAAGGAAGGAAGGAAGGAAGGAAGGAAGGAAGGAAGGGAGGGAGGGAGGGAGGGAGGGAGGGAGGGAGGGAGGGAGGGAGGGAGGAAGGAAGGAAGGAAGGAAGGAAGGAAGGAAGGAAGGAAGGAAGGAAGGAAGGAAGGAAGGAAGGAAAAATATCCTTAGGCGAGGATTAAAAAAAAAAAGTGTGGCCTTATTTAGTAGGTGTCCCATGGGGCCCAGTGGAGCTTTCTCCTGATCATCTGAACATGCTGCTTCAGGAGTGTTCTTGTGTGGATTGTGTGTGCCCTCCTGTTGTAGTTTACCCTTGATTGCTGTTGACACGTTAGTGGGTAGAATTGACCATCAGGCTGGCAGGCTGTGAGGACTGGCCACAACCACAGCATTCCAGCTGCTGTGTGGGGGCTGCCCCCATGAAGCAAGATTCACCTCAGTGGGGTTTGTGCCCACTAAGGCCTCCCTTTGCGTATGCCGCTTGTGGAACTAATCAGATGGTGATCTGTTATGGTCTAAACCTGGCCACCAGATATTTTGATTCTGGTGTCTCTTGCAAGACACTCCATTGCAGGTCAATATCAAGCACTGTCTGTGACCAGCCCAGCGCTACCTGTTGGTAGTTACTAACTGATCCATTGTTGGTTCCTGCCTGCGCGGGTCACAGAGGTGCATGGGAGGGGCCAAACAGCGTATTGAGATCTGCTGCCACCAGTACTGGGCACCTTAGCAAAAGCTCAAGGTGCCCTGAGAACTCCTGCCACCTTCAGGCTGCCTGTAAGGCACAGTCGCTGACAGAGCCTTGGATGGAATGAGAGTTGGGTTGGGCAGGGTGTCAAAGGCTTGCCAGTTAGGGGCAAGTGGTGTTCATAAGGAGGTTAGTATAGATTTGATTTAGCACCAGTGCTGGACCTAAGGCCACTCAGCAAAAGTCTCAGGGTACCCCAAGGCCAGCTGTCTCCCACTTGAGGGCTGTGGAACTTTGGGGGGCATGTGAGGGTGAGTCTCAGAGAGTCATCAGGGTGGAGTGTGGAGCTAGTTGAGTCCACCAGGCTAATGTGGATTCAGATTTGGTTGTCTGGGGAGAGGGCTCAACACAGGGACACTGGCTGCCATACCTCTGGCCTTCAGCCTGAAGCCACACGACTCAGTTTCTCTTGTATGTCTCCTGGCATCCCCTGAGCCTCTGTCCTTCTACAGGAGCCCGTAGTGAGTGCCTGTGAGAGAGTTTGTGCACAGAGTCCTTCAAGAGGACACCTGGGTTTCCAGAAGCCTTTCATCTTTTCCTGGCACTGGTGTTCCAGGCCGGGTAGCACAGCATGGGCTGAGACCTTTGATCCTTAAGGGAGGACCTCTGCAACTGAGATATTTCTCCAGATCCTCAGCTGCCACACATGGGTGTGGGGCCAGTCCATTTCATAGTTCCGCTCCATCCCCTCCTACCAGTCTTAACATTACTTCTTATTTATATCCCTAGCTGTGGGACTTCTCTTCAACTACTCTACAAATAGTTATCCAGGTTGATTGTTCTATAATTTAGTTGTAATTTTTATGTGGTTATGGGAGGAGGTGAGTGCAGAGTATACCACCCCACCATCTTGACTGGAAACCCCCAATATTATTTTTTTGCATAAGTTTTTATTGATTTTAGAGAGAGAGGAAAGGAGAGGGAAAGAGAGACAGAAAAACATTGATGTGAGAGAGAAACATAGATCGGTTGCCTCCAGTATGCACCCTGATCGGGGACCCAACCGGCAACCTGGGCATGTGCCCTGACCGGGAATAGAACCCATGACCCTTCAGTGCACAGGATGGTGCTTCAACTAACAGAGCCACACTGGCCAGGGATGGACTCTTTATCATTTAAATTTTGGGAAGTTTGTCAAAATATAACAAAAGGTTTGGGCATTTGACAAAATAGGATCATAAGTCATTATGAAGTGATACTTAATTATCCATTTAACCAAAGGTATAGTAAAAGATGACAATGAAAAATAATAGAAATTTACATAATTGTTAGCATAACTTAGTTCTTACTACTGAGGAAATTCAGTTTTCTTAAGTAATCAAGGACCTGATTAAGACAACATAAAACAGAAAATTGCCCTAGCCAGTTTGCTCAGTGGTTAGAGCGTCAGCCTGGGGACTGAAGGATCCCGGGTTTGATTCTGGCCAAAGGCACGTACCTTGATTGCAGACTCAATCCCCGGCCCTGCTCGGGGTGTGTGCAGCAGGCAGCCAATCGATGTGATAAGTCTCTCTCACATGGATGATTCTCTCTGTCTCTTCCTCTCTTTCCCCACCCTCCCTTCCACTCTCAGAAAAGCAATGGAAAAAATATCCTCAGGTGAGGGTTAAAACAAAACAAAACAAAACAAAAAACCAGAAAAATATTGTGATAAAACACAGAATCTTTGTTTTTTCAATTTCATGTAAAAGAAATCTTTTACACAATATCAGTAGCAGATCAATAATTTCAGATAATTTTGTCCTTTATAGCATAGAAAAAACCCTAAACTTTAATTTTGCATCACCTTACTTTTGATATTTAAATTTACTCACTTGATAACTTTTTTCAATCTTATTCAGCTGACTTTACATAAGATTTTTAAAAATATATATATCTTTATTGATTTCAGAGAGAGGAAGAGAGGGGGGGAGAGAGAGAGGGAGTTGAAACATCAATGATGAGTCATTGACTGGCTGCCTCCTGCACATCCTCGTCAGGGGATGGAGCCCACAACCCGGGCATGTGCCCTGACTGGGAATCAAACCCCGATCTCCTGGATCCTAGGTCGACGCTCAACCGCTGAGCCACACCCAGCCGGGCTCATAAGATTTCCTTTCAATAGATTTTTCATAAACTTGCTACACCTTTCTGCATTACTTTTAGTACACGTTCTTGTTCTCTCATTCAGAAACAATCAGTACAAAATTACTTCACTTTCTTTAAGAAAAACAAATCTCCATATTTCACACCTTTTTTTAAGCCAAACCATATCCTATTTTTTTTGTATACACAGTTGTTTTTCCTGTTACCATTAATTTCTGGAGATTTAATTACATATATTAGAATTCTTAACCTTTAATATCTTAATTGCTAGTGAAAACTAAGAAGTAAGCAATTTTTGTTGTTAATTCTCACCCGAGGATATTTTTTCCATTGACTTATAAGAAAGTGGAAGGGGGGCAGACAGAGAGACAGAGAGAGAAAAACATCCATGTGAGAGACACATCAATTGGTTGCCTCCCACATTTGCCCTGACAGGCGCCAGGGATCAAACCTGCAGCCCAGGTATGTGCCCTTCCTTGACTAGGGAATCAAACTTGAGACCCTTCAGTGTATGGGCCAATGCTTTACCCACTGAGCCACACCGGCCAGGGCAAGAAGTAAGCAATTTTTAACTATGTGTTACACCAGTATTTTTTAGATTGATACATTTATGAACACATTCTAGAAATATATATTTTCTCATAGCATCATAAAAATTATTTTAATGTGGCACAAGATAAGTTTACCAATAGACACAAATATTTTTATTTTTGTAGTAGGCAGACAGACATGAGCAGAGCAAGGACAATGGGCCAGGTATAGAAGGTCACCAGGGCAAAAAGCCCTGGGTCCCTAGCAGTGGACAATTGTAGGGTGAGACCTTGCCCCCCAGGGCTAACCTTTCCTCCTCTAGCATATCACTGGCAATGCTGTTTGGATCCCCAACCCTTTCATATCACTGACCTTTTCTCCCTAGAGACAACATCTAGGCCTCAGTTGTATTTCAGCTCCGGGCCCAGAAAAGCAGCAAAACCAGACAAGGGAAAACACAGCCGACCTCAGGGCCATCTGCATTGAATAATGACCCTCTGCTCTGGTGCCAAACAACCAATCAGTGGAGACCCAGACCCTGAAAGGACTCACCAAGAACACTGCTGAATATTCTACTGAGATGTTCCTCTGGGACCTCCCCTAAAATCTCCACCCTTAAAACCCTTAAGACTGGAAGACCCAGCGAGCTCTCTCTCCCCTCACCCTCCCCTTCCCCAAGGCAAGTTACCATTAACTTCCTCATTCCCAAATTCCAAGGGCCCTTATTTTGCCTCTATTACTTGTTTCCTGATCCCATTTCTTCTACTGGGACAAGCCAGCAAGCCAGCACAAGTGGAATAGGGAAACTGAGACAGATAGCTGAACAAACTGGCAGAGCTATTTACAGCGGATACAGAAGGTCACCTCCCCAGAGATAACATCTAGGCCTCAGTTATATTTCAGCTCCAGACTCAGAAAAGCAGCAAAATGAGGGCCAGGACAAGCTGCAATGACTAATGACCCCCTGCCCAGACACTGACCAATCAGAGAAGAGCAGGACCCCGAAGGAACACACCTACAAAACTGATGAATATTCTGCCGAAACCCTCCCCCGAGACCTCCCCTAAGATTCCCACTTGAGAGAAAGAGATGGAGTCCTCAAGACATAGGACCCAGCACTTGCTCTCCCTCTGGGGAGCAGCACCCCTTTCCCCATTCCCTTCCCTTGCTTCTTCCCCCTCCTCTTCCCCACAGGCCTGCATCTCCTAAACTCTAAAGGGCCCCACAGAGACTTGCAACCAGGGGAGCAATGGGCAGCAGCAGCTCATCCCAGGCTAACCCCTGAATCTGTTCCCAAGAACCCCTTTTCTCTGACTTCCCAGAATGCTAAGGCAGCCCAGCCTAGGCACTCCGATCACTTCTTCTCTGCTAAGTTCTTTCTTGTTTTACCGTCCCCAGCTTTAATAAACATTCTGTCATAGTCACCTGACTTGTGTTGTGAAATTTTTCCTGCATGAAGTCAAGAACCCACACACTACCGGCTGGCCCTAGGCAGATCCAACAAGGGCCAGGTCCCCTTTCCAGTAACATTTTGGCAACCTGAGATGGGACTTTCTTTCCTGAGTTTAAGCAGCCCCCCTGGCTAACTTGCAGTGACTGGGTTGTCTTATTGTGGAGCAGAATGGTAGGATTTCTCTCTTTTTTTTTTTTTAAATATATCTTTATTGATTTCAGAGAGAGGAAGGGAGGGAGAGAGATAGAAACATCAATGATGAGAGAGTCATTGATCAGCTGCTGCCCGCAACCCGGGCATGTGCCCTGACCGGGAATCGAACCCTGATCGCCTGGATCCTAGGTCGACGCTTAACCACTGAGCCACGCCCGGCCAGGCAGAATGGTAGGATTTCTGAGAGGAGCCCACCCAGGACTACCTCCCAGACCGAAGCGTACTAGGTACCAGCAGGGGCCCATTGAGCCCCACCATCTCCTTGATTTGCAGATTTGCGTCGGTGAGCTTGGCTGAGTTCCCTCAACAGGGAACAACAGAACCCCCTGTTGTTATAAGGTAAGAGTCTAAATTTCTTTGATCTGTCTTTTTAAAAAAATCCTTGAGGTAGAGCTAAAGGTTAAGGTTATGAAAAATCCAGGCTAAGGAAGGACAGGAGGCGGAAAGTGGATGGCTGATTTTTAACTTTGGCTTTTCAACTGGAAGTTGCTTTCTAGGGGACTGGACAAAATATTTTACCGCATAAATGTGAGCCTATGCTCCTTCTGCTTTGAGGATGGGGGTAGTTTACTCCCTCTAGCTGGAATCTCAGGCATTCTTAGGCAACTGGGAATCTTTGTGGAGGGGGGAAGGGAGGCCGACACATGGGAGAGTATGAGATGACTTGGAGCTCAGTCCACAGGCAGCACACAGTACACAGCGTATCTGGAGGTTTGTTCAGACTCTGCAGATCTCAAAATGAAACTAAAATAAACATGGGATATTGTGTCTCCAAGGCCACAAACTCCCAGTCCCCATTAACACTCCTGACTTACAGAGATGGGAAGATTTAACTAGAAATGATACCCACTTAAGATAGCTAAATGATGTAGCTCTTGGTTGCAAATCAGAAACTCCTAGGAGGAACACAGGTCAATTGCATAGAAAACCAAAAGAAACTTTCAGTCAAGAGGGGGACAGTGATTGTATACATTCCTTTCTCTGGGACCCTCATGGATTTCCAAAGGAATCTGATTTACTGTTAAAAAATATAGTGCTGACCCTGCCAACGTGGCTCAACGGTTGAGCATCCACCTAGGATCCAGGCGATCGGGGTTCGATTCCCAGTCAGGGCACTTGCCCAGGTTGCGGGCTCCATCTTTAGTAGGGGGCGTGCAGGAGGCAGCGGATCAATGACTCTTATCATTGATGTTTCTAGCTCTCCCTCTCCCTCCCTCTCTCTGAAATCAATAAAAACATTTAAAAACTTTTTAGAAAATAGTGCTGGCTATTCTAATCTATTCCGATTAATATACCTACTGGTTTCTGGGAACAAGACAACAGAAATGTTAGATGAGGTCTGCTGGGAAAATATAGAGGAGTCTGTTTCTACTGTAGAAAGCCAGGCCACCTTAAAAAGGATTTATAAAAACCAAAATGGGGCTTAGAAAGAGAAAAGAAACCAAAAGTAAGCATAGGGTTGCTCCAAAGGCGGTTCCCCTTCTCCTTACTGATAGTTTTGGAGAAGTTAAAATTATCATAGAAGAGGAATCCAGTAAGGCCTTTGTAGATACTGGGGCTACTTCATCTGTTCTTAACCACACCCAACTAAATGGTATCCTCCCTGGGAGTAAATCTTCTGCACAAATGTCAGGGTTGCTAATCAATGTCTGTTTTTAAATAGAACCTGTTCCTTTGCTACTGGAGAATGTTATGGTGTCATATACATTTGCTAGTCAAATCTGCCCTGATTCACCTGATAGGGTGAGGTTTTCTTTTTTAAAAAATATGTTTTTATTGATTTCAGAGATAGGAAGGGAGAGAGAGAGAGAGATAGAAACATCAATGATGAGAGAGAATCACCCATCGGCTGCCTTCTGCATGCCCCCTACTGGGGATCAAGCCTGCAACCCCAGTATGTGCCCTGACTGAGAATCAAACCCTGATCTCCGGGTTCATGGGTCAATGCTCAACCACTGAGCAACATCGGCTGGGCTAGAGTTTTCTTGAAATCAGTGACGCCCACATATGCTTTTTCCCGAAGGATAATATGTATTTAGAACTAAATGAACCAGATACTGAACCAAAGGGGAAAATATGATATTAAAGTAACCTCCCAAGAGGAAACTAACCTTGAGATTGACTGTTTGCTAACAACCACTCTTCATTATTAAGTTCCATGAGAGCCTGAGGGACGGGACGGACAGTTTAACAGGGTACCTGCCCTACTCTCTGTAGATGGGGAACCAGTCCACAGTGCCTTGAGAGTCCCCCTTTTGGGGTACATACTTGCCAACTGGAAGAAATTTGACCCTGGGTCCCTCTAGTAAAAGGCTAACCTTTTGTAACACAGCCTGGCCCCAATATAAATTGAACAATGGAGATGTTCAGCCAGTTAATGGCACCATTAATTTTAGTACTCTCTTGCAGCTAGACTTATTTTACCGTTTTCAAGGGAAATGGACGGAGGTTCCATGTATCTAAGCCTTTATGACTTTCAGAGGTGACCCTAAGCTATATACTATCTGTAAACTAGAAAAATGTGCCCAAATGGAAAGAAATATTCCAAAATTGAGTGAATGGATTTGTCAATCTGTGGCCAACAAGATTTGGGTAGCAAACCAATTGTTGAAGTATTAAAAAAATTACTGTCCTCCCCCAACCCCCCAAATTTACTGTCCTTGTTTTACAAATGAAGTTTTCACAGGGCCTGAGGTGTGGCTCCAGAAACAATTCAAAGCCCACAAAATCCTTTTACCTTTCCAAAACCTCCCCTATTTATCTCAAAAGGCCTATAGGTAAATGGCTTTATGAAACCAAATTCCCGAGACTTTTGAAATGCAAATACCTGGATTTAACCAAGTCTCTCATCTGGGCCATTTTTTAAAATACAAATCTCACCTGGCCCGGTGTGGCTCAGCAGTTAAGTGTCAATCTAGGATCCAGGCGACCAGGGTTTGATTCCCAGTCAGGGCACATGCCCGGGTTGTGGGCTGCAGCCGATCAATGACTCTCTCATCATTGATGTTTCTATCTCTCTCTCCCTCTCCTTTCCTCTCTCTGAAATCAATAAAGATATATTTTTTAAAAAAACAAACAAATCTCTGGAAGGTAAATCTTATCAAAATAGAAAAAAACTTAGCCATCTGAGCAAATTAATTTAACTTATTTCATCTATTCCTTTCTAAATTAGTGAGTTTTAATCAAAATTATTGAATATCGAGATGTTTTGAAATAACATGAAATACTGAAACATTAATTGCTAGACAAGTCTTAAGTTTGCCTGCTTTTGGCTTTTTATTGCAGAAAGTCTGTAAAGTGCATCTGGAGCTGTTGATGGATGTCTTGTGCTTTGCTGAAAGTGTGTTTCTTGAAAGTGAGGGCGTGCTTAAAATGTGTTTGTAAAAATCAATCTAAGGAATGCTGGTTGTTTACCCTTTTTATTATCATTGGAAACTGAGGTTTCTAAGAGTTAAAAGTTCAACTTAGGTTGGAAAGAAATTGTATGGTTATGGTAAGAGAAGGCATAAAGTATAGAGATACGATTTTGCAGGACAAGGATTGAAACTGTGTTATGCTAATGATGGTTATTTCTGAATGGGTAAAAAGGTTTGTGAAAATTGTAAAAAGACTTATAGAAGGTTATGAAGATTACAGAAGTTTGTAAAAGTTTTAAGTTTATTAAAAAAAAAAAAAGGCAGTCAGGCTCCAGTCCCCTTCCTCCACCTAATTTCTCTCTGGAGAAATTGAGCAGGCCGATGCTCCAACCACTGAACCACACCCATCAGGGGGAGATGCAACAATTTAACAAACTGATTTATTTTCAGGACTAAATAATTGAGTCAATGAAATATTGAGCAATCTACCAACTTCACTTCTGGATTAATATAACAATTCCATATCAAGATGCTAATGCTTCAGGGATTCCAGTCTATTCCCATTTTGGAAGAATCAAGTAACAGCCTCTCTGTTCCAGTCTCTGATCCCATTCCCTTTTCCCCCTTAGATCAGGCAGGGAGAGACTTCCTCACCCTATACAGGCAAGGACCACAGCCCTTGTCAGAAGGAAGCAGTCAGTGAAGACAGACCACCCTCCCTCTTTACCCCAAAAGATTTTAGGAATGGTGCTGGCTAGTGTGGCTCAGTTGGTTGGAGCATCATCCTGTACTGAAAGGTTGTGGGTTCAATTCCTGGTCAGGGCACATACCCAGGTTATGGTTTCAATCCCTGGTCAGGTGCGTACGGAGGCAACTCATCAATGTTTCTCTCTCACATCAATATTTCTCTCTCTCTCTCCCTTCCTCTCTCTAAAATCAATAAAAAACATATTAAAAATAAAAAATAAAGATACAAAGATTTTTAGGGATGCAAGTCTCTGAGGGGGGAATGAGATAGGCCAGCAAACCAGGACAAGTGGAATAGGGAAACTGAGACAGATAGCTGAACAAACTGGCAGAGCTATTCACAGCAGATACAGAAGGTCGCCTCCCTAGAGATAAATCTAGACCTCAGTTGTATTTTAGCTCCAAACCCAGAAAAGCAGCAAAACGAGGTGGGTGACACCAGGACCAACTGCAGTGACTAATAACCCCCTGAAGGAGCACACTTAGAAAACTAATGAATATTCTGCTGAAACTCTCCCCTGAGATCTCTCCTAAGATTCCTGCCTGAGAGAAAGAGATAAACCCTCAAGGCAAAGTGATAGGGGCACTTATAATTTCCAAAGATTGAGCACCTGAATTAATCTGAAATATAATTATATTACTTATAAAATTGTATGACACATATACTATGTAAGCAGGGATTTAAGGGTTTTTTCCTTAGGCTTCTTTCTCCTAGGCCTTTGCACCCAGCACTTCCCTTGATTTCATACTGAAGCAATTAAGAAGGTGGCACAGCTGTGAACAGTGGGTTAAGATATCATCTTATAGAGACATCCCCAGGCGGCCAAGAGCAAAAGAATGACTTCCAGGACTGCACGTAGCTGCATTCCATTCCCAGCCCCAGTTTGCCCCATATAACCAGATCCCTCAGGCCACTCCTTAAGACAGGTTTTGGATGCTAGTAGGCTCCCTGTCTTCTTGGTGGCTGGTCTTCTCAATAAACACCTTATAGGATTCAACCCTGCCTCCGTTGAACTTGATACAGCGACAGGCAGCCCGGAGCCCCATTGGGGTTTCCTGGTAACAGAAGGACCCAGCGCTTGCTCTCTCTCTGGGGAGCAGCCCCCATTCCCTTTCCCTGCTTCTTCCCTCTCTTCCTCGCCACAGGCCTGCATCTCCTAAACTCTAAAGGACACCACAGAGAACTGCAACAGTGAATTCTTGACACTTAATGAATATTCATCATTTAATTTAACTAGCAAACCTTCAAATTTCAGGTTACCAAAAATATTTTTAAGTTGCTAAAAGTTAACCTAAAACTATCCCATTTACATTTATTTAATTTACTTGCTCCTAAAAATTAAGCTACATTACTTTTGAAAATTTTATTATACCAAGTTTTCTCACTGACAAAATTTGCAACAAAGATAACATGAACTCATTTAACTAATAAACTCAGGTAGAATGAAAATAGTATTTAATGCTGATGATTCTAAAGATATGCCTATTTATCCAAACCAAACTCAAGCCAGCTTCAATATCAAATATTTTCCCAGATCAAATGATTCTGAAAAGCATTTGATTTAGTTTCTATTATAATTTAGAGATTTCTCATATAAGCGCCTATTTGTTTAAGCCAACTTAAAAGCACTCATATATATATATATATATATATATATATATATATACATCATTCTGAGGTAGAAAATAACATATAACACACATGAACATACAGTCACATACAGAGAGCTTTTAGCCATAAGACAGGCACCATAATGCAAAACTCACTAATTTAGAAAAGAATAGCTGGCATAATTGAATTGATCTTTTCAAATGGGTGATTTGTTTGTTTGTTTGTTTATTGTTTTAAGAATTACCTTCCTGAAACTTGCATTTTAAAAGATGGCCCAGGTAAGAGTTCCTGGAGAAGACCATATATTTACATCTCAAAGGTACAGGGAAAGAAATGCAAGCTCCTCACAGAAAGACTTTTGTTTTATTAAACCAATATTTTTAATCCTCTCACGTTGAATAGGACCATTTTGGCAAGGTAAGAGGAATTGGTGGGCTTGAATTGGTTTTTTGGAGCCAACACCTCAAGAATTGGGTTGCAGCTTAAATAGTGGTAAAAGACTAACAAATCCATCCATCCACTGTTGGAATGTTTATCCTCTGAGTACATTTCTTATCAGGCTCTGACATTAGTTTCCAATTTGGCCAAATTTCTGATCAGAAAATTATTAAATCCTTTCAAATATCCTGTCATGTTTCAGCTAGGATAAACAGTAAGTATTTCTGGTGGTATTAAACAATTCCATGGATCCAAGAGGGTGCAAAGGTTATTACCTTCTTTTTTATCGTGGGTATTTTTTTGTTAATCCTCCCTCAAGGATATTTTTTTCCATTGCCTTTTAGAGAGAGTGGAAGGGAGGGAGAAAGGGGGACCGAGAAAGAGAGAAACATTGATGTGAGAGAGACACATTGATTGGTTGCCTCCCGCTCTCGCCCCCGACAAGGGCCAGGAATAGAACCTGCAACCTGGGTACATGCCCTTGACCGGAAATCGAACCCACGACTCTTCAGTGTGCAGGCCGACACTCTAATTACTAGGCCACACCAGCCAGGGCAGGTTATTACCTTCTAAGAGTCTTTTCTTCTGATAGCCAAAAGAAAGAACTGACAACCAGCCGGTGTGGCTCAGTGGTTGAGTGTTTACCCATGAACCAAGAGGTCATGGTTAGATTCCCAGTCAGGGCACATGCCCAGGTTTTAAGCTCAGTCCCCAGTAGAGGGCGTGCAGGAGGCAGCAGATGGATGATTCTCTCATTGTTGAAGTTTCTCTTCCTCTCTCTCTCTCTGAAATCATTAAAAAAGAAAAGAAAGAACTGACAGCCTCTGTGGGGAGGAAAAGACTTCCTTTACCTTCAAGTTTTTTTTGGCTGTTCTAATAATCAAATAGACTTGAGATAAATTAGCAAGAGAAAATAAACCAAATTTAATACATACATATGTATGGGAACCCCACACACATGAGAGAGTCAGACCTCATATGCAGACAGGTTCAGAGACAGAAAGAAAACGTGGGGTATATAAGACATCCTGAGCTAGGGATGAGGTAAAGTGTCTCAGGGGCTTCAAAGGGTTATTGCAGGATGATGAGAAGAGCAGATACTTAGTAAATAAGTTTACTGCCCTTAGCGGAAAAACAATCCCCATACCACATCTTGTACCCAGAAGCACATCTTGGGGTAACCTGTTCTGAACTCCTACACCTTCAGGTTTCAGTTCCCCAGTGAGACACAGTATCTATTTCCATAATACAACCAGATAAAAGAGATGCAATCAATTAAAGTTGACATAACTTTTTTAACATAAAGCCTGCTTATTTTTTATTATTATTTTTTTAAGTTTCTTTATCTTTATTGTTGAAAATTTTACAGTTGTCCCCTTTTTATCCCCATTGATCCCCTCCAACCCACGTCCATCCCACCCCCAGGCTTTCCCCCTACCAATGACTGTGTCCTTGGGTTATGCTTATAAACATACAAGTTCTTTGATTAATCTCTCCCCACCCACACCCCCCTCCCCGCCTTCCCTCTGAGATCCCTCAGTCTGTTTCATGCTTCTACGTCTCCGTTCATCAGGTTTTTTTTGTTTATTATATTCCACATATAAGTGAGATCCTGTGATACTTGTCTTTCTCTGACTGGCTTATTTCACTTAGTATAATACTTTCTAGTTCCCTCCATGTTGTTCCAAAGGATAGAAGATCCTTCTTTTTTACAGCTGCATAGTGTTCCCTGGTGTAAATGTCCCACAGCTTTTTTATCCACTCATCTACTGATGGGCCCTTGGGCTGTTTCCAGATCTTAGCTATTGTGAATTGTGCTGCTATAAACATAGGGGTGCATAAGTTCTTTGTGATTGGTGTTTCAGGTTCCTTAGGTTATATTCCTAGAAGTGGGATCACTGGGTCAAATGGCAGGTCAATTTTTAATCTTCTGAGGAAACTCCATACTGCTTTCCATAGTGGCTGCACCAGTCTGCATTCCCACCAGCAGTGTACTAGTGTGCCCTTTTCTCCACATCTTCGCCAGCACTTGTAGTCTTGTTGATTTGTTGATGGAGCCATTCTGACAGGTGTGAAGTGATACCTCATTGTGGTTTTAATTTGCATCTCTCTGATGATTAGCGACTTTGTGCATTTTCTCGTATGTCTCTTAGCCATTCGTATGTCCTCTTTGGAGAAGTGTCTATTTAGGTCCTTTGCCCATTTTTTAATTGGATCGTTTCTCTTCCTTACATTAAGTTGTATGAATTCCTTATATATTTTGGATATTAACCCCTTATCAGATGTGTCATTGGCAAATATGTTTTCCCATACAGTGGGCTCCCTTTTTGTTTTGTTGGTGGTTTCTTTTGCTGTGCAGCAGCTTTTTATTTGATGCAGTCCCATTTGTTTATTTTCTCCTTAGTTTCTCTTGCATTAGGAGATGTATCAGCAAACATATTGCTATGGGAGATGTCTGATATTTTGCTGCCTATGTTTTCCTCTAGAATTTTTATGGCTTCATGTCTTTTATCCATTTTGAATTTACTTTTGTGTATGGTGTAAATTGGTGGTCTAGTTTCATTTTTTTGCATGTACCTGTCCAATTTTCCCAACACCATTTATTGAAAAGACTGCTTTTACTCCATTGTATGTTCTTGCCTCCTTTGTCAAATATTAATTGACCATAATGGCATGGGTCAATTTCTGGGTTCTCTGTTCTGTTCCACTGATCTATATGTCTGTTCTTGTGCCAGTACCAGGCTGTTTTGATTACAGTGGCTTTGAAGTATAATTTGATATCTGGTACTGTGATCCCTCCAACTTTGTTCTTCTGTCTCAAGATTGCTGTGGCTATTCAGGGGGCTTTTGGTTCCATATAAATTTTTGAAGTGTTTGTTCTAGATCTGTGAAATATGCTGTTGGTATTTTAATAGGGATTGCACTGAATTTGTAGATTGCTTTGGGTAGTATGGACATTTTAATGATGTTAATTCTTCCAATCCATGAACATGGTATATTTTCCATTTGTTTATATCTTCCTCTATTTCTTTTTCCAGTGTCCTGTAGTTTTTCGAGTAAAGGTCTTTTACATCTTTGGTTAAGTTTATTCCTAGGTATCTTATTTTTTTAGTTGCAGTGGTAAATGGAATTGTTTTTTTAGTTTCTCTTTCTGAGAGTTCATTATTGGTGTATAAAAATGCCATCGATTTCTGGGTGTTAATTTTGTATCCTGCTCCCTTGCATAATTCATTTAGTAGTTTTTTGGTGGAGTCTTTAGGATTCTCTATGTACAATATCATGTCATCTGCAAATAATGACAGTTTTGTTTCCTCTTTTCCAATTTCATGCCTTTTATGTTTTCTTCTTGTCTGATGGCTGTGGCTAGGATTTCCAGTACTATGTTGAATAAGAGTGGTGAAAGCGGACATTCCTGTCTTGTTCCTGTTGTTAGGGGAAATGCTTTTAGTTTTTGCCCATGGTATGATGTTGGCTGTTGGTTTGTCATATATGGCCTTTATTATGTTGAGGTATGATCCCTCTATCCCCAGTTTGCTGAGAATTTTTATCAAAAATGGGTGTTGGATTTTATCGAATGCTTTTTCCATGTCTATTGATATGATCATGTGATTTTTGTCTTTCAGTTTGTTTATGTGATGTATCATGTTTATTAATTTGCGAATATTGTACCAGCCTTGCATCCCTGGAATAAATCCCACTTGGTCATGGTGTTTGATCTTTTTAATATATTATTGGATCTAATTTGCTAATATTTTGTTGAGGATTTTAGCATCTATGTTCATCAGGGATATTGGCCTATAATTCTCCTTCTTTGTAGTGTCTTTATCTGGTTTTGGAATTAGGCTAATGCCGGCCTCGTAAAAAGCGTTTGGAAGTGCTCCTTCCTCTTGGATTTTTTGAAATAGTTTGAGGAGGATAGGTGTTAATTCTTCTTCGAATGTTTGGTAAAACTCCCCTGTGAAGCCATCCAGGCCAGGGCTTTTGTGTGCTGGGAGCCCTTTGATTACTGCTTCAACTTCATCAGTTATTGGCCTATTTAGACTTTCTAACTCTTCCTGATTGAGTTTTGGAAGGTTGTATTTTTCTAGGAATTTGTCCATTTCATCCAGGTTGTCCAGTTTGGTGGCATATAGTTGTTCATAGTATTTTCTTACAATCCTTTGTATTTCTGTTGGGTGAGTTGTTATTTCACCTATTTTGTTTCTGATTTTGTTTGTTTGGGTCCTCTCTCTTTGTTTCTTGATGAGTCCGGCTAAAGGTTCATCAGTGTTGTTTTTCTTTTCAAAGAACCAGCTCTTGGTTTCATTGATCTTTGTATTATTTTTTTAGTCTCTATGTCATTTATTTCTGCTCTGATCTTTATTATTTCTTTCCTTCTACTTACTCTGGACTTTTCTTGTTGTTCTCTTTCTAAGTTTTTAAGTTGTAGCGTTAGAGAACCTATTAGAAGTTTTTCTTGATTTTTGAGGTAGGTTTGTAGTGCTATGAACTTCCCTCTCAGGACTGCTTTCATTGTGTCCCATAGATTTGGAGTTGTGTGTTCATTTTCATTTGTTTCCAGGAAGTTTCTTCTTTCTTTCTTGATCTCTTTGGTGACTCATTCATTATTTAAAAACATGCTTTTCAGCCTCCACGTGTTTAAATGTTTTTTAGTGTGTTTATTATAGCTGATTTCTAATTTCATGCCACTGTGGTCCAAGAAGATGCTTGATATGATTTCAGTCTTCTTGAACTTGTAGAGACTTGTTTTGTGTCCTAACATACTATCTTTGAGAATGTTCTGTGTGCACTTGAGAAGAATGTATATTCTGCAGCTTTGGGTACAATGTTCTGTAAATGTCAATTAAATTCATCTGATTTAGTGTGTCATTTAGGGTCACTGTTTTCTTATTGATTTTTTTGTCTGGAAGACCTATCCAGTGAAGCCAGTGGAGTGTTACATCTCCCTGGTATGATTGTATTGCTGTCAATCTCTCCCTTAAAGTCCTCTAGAAGTTTTTTATAAATTTGGGTGCTCCTATATTGGGTGCATATATGTTTATCAGGGTTTATCCTCTTGTTGGATTGAGCTCTTTGGTATTATGTAATGACCTTTCTTGTCTCTCATTATGGTCTTCATTTTGAAGTCTATTTTGTCTGATATGAATATTGCTACCCCAGCTTTTTTTTTCATTTCCATTTGCATGGAAAAATCTTTTTTTTATTATTATTATTTAAAATATTCATTTGCATGGAAAATTCTTTTCTATCCCTCACTCTCATCCTGTATGAGTCTTTTGTTCTGAGGTGGGTCTCTTGTAGACAGTATATATTTGGGTCATGTTTTCTTCTCCATTCAGCCACCCTATATCTTTTTAATGGCGCATTTAATCCATTTACATTTAAGGTTATTATTGTAAGATCCTTATCTACTGCCATTTTGTTTCTTTATGCCTATGTTTCTCATTCTCTTTATTTCTACTTCTAATTATAGCAATACCTTTAACATTTCCCGTAATGCTGGTTTTGTAGTGATAAAGTCTTTTGGCCTTTCTTTCTTTTTTTTTTTTTTTTTTTTGTCTGGGAAGCTCTTTATTTCACCATCTATCTTGATTGATAATCTTGCTGGATAGAGTAGTCTTGGTTTCGGATCCTTGTTTTGCATTACGTTGAATGTTCACTCCATTCCCTTCTGGCCTGCAGAGTTTCTGATGAGAAGTCGGATGACAGCCTTATGGGAGCTCCTTTGTAGGTAACAGATTGGTTTTCTCTAGCTTCCTTTAAGATTCTCTCTTAAATTCTTGGTATTTTATAACACTTTTTTTTTTTTAAATATATCTTTATTGATTTCAGAGAAAGGAAAGGAGAGGGAGAGAGAGAGAGAAACATCATTGAAGAGAGAGTCATTGATCAAGCCTGCAACTGGGCATGTGCCCTGACCAGGAATCGAACCCCGATCGCCTGGATCCTAGGTTGACGCTTAACCACTGAGCCACGCCCGGCCGGGCATCTTGGCATTTTAATTATGATGTGTCTGGGCATGGGCCTTTTTGGATTCTTCTTGCTTGGGACTCGGTGCCTCCTGAACTTGTGTGACTTTTTCCTTGACCAGATTAGGGAAGTTTTCTGCCATTATTTTATCAAACAGGTTCTCTAACCCCTGCTTACTTTCAACCCCCTTTGGCATTCCTATAATATGAATATTGTTATGTTTCATGCTGTCCCACAGCTCCCTTAGACTGTCCTCCTGCTTTTAAATGTTTTTTTTGTTTTTGGGTCTCTGACTGAGTGATTTTTTTCTACCCTGTCTTCTAATTCACTGATCTGATCCTCAGCTTCCTCCAATCTGCTATTTATTCCTTCCAATGTATTCTTTATTTCTATGTCAGTCTTCATTTCTGCCTGGTCATTTTTTATAGTTTCCATATCTTTTTTTCATGCTGTTGAGCATCCTTACAATCAGTATTCTGAACTCTATATCTGAGAGATTGCTTATCTCCATTTCATTTAGCTCATTTTCTGGAGAATTCTATTGTTCTTTCATTTGGAACTTGTTTCTTGGCCTCTGCATTTTGGCTACTTTTTTGGGGTTTGTTTTTAAGTGTTAGGTAGGTCTGCCAGGGACTCTCAGTCTTTTTGTTGTTGTTTTTTAAATATATCTTTATTGATTTCAACGAGAGGAAAGGAGAGAGAGAGAAAAAAAATCACTGATGAGAGAGTAATTGATTGGCTCCCTCCTGCATGCCCCGGACTGGGCATGTGCCCTGACCGGGAATCAAACCCCGATCACCTGGATCCTAGGTCGACGCTCAACCGCTGAGCCACGTCCAGCCAGGTTCAGTCTTTTTGGAGGGTCTCTGGTACAGGTGAATGTCAGATGCAGTTTGTGACTGGCCCTGAGTACCCTGTTTGGGGCTATTAACAACCCTAGGCTTGGGGTCTCCACTGTTGGGGCTGGGTGCATTTGGACAGGACCAAGACGCACACCAAAGTCTGCTTTTCTAAGGCCTGGGTCCTGAAGCAGATCAGGCAAAGACTCAAAGAACCCTGAGGTCTGCTTCCAC
Source organism: Miniopterus schreibersii (assembly GCF_964146895.1). NCBI lineage: Eukaryota > Metazoa > Chordata > Mammalia > Chiroptera > Miniopteridae > Miniopterus > Miniopterus schreibersii. The sequence goes on from NC_138101.1 coordinate 142,861,249, forward strand.
CTGCAGACTGGTTAATCTGATTCTCTTAATGAGCCTCAAGGTGGAGCAGCTGGTTGTTCTCAGTCTCTTAACCAGCCTTAGGCTGTAGAAACTCATCTGGGCAGGGTGAGAGGCTTTCCAGCAGGGTAGGGCAATTGCTTCCCCCTCAAGCAAAAGCCAAAAATTAGCCGCAGAGCCTGGCTGGGCGTGGCTCAGCCGTTGAGCGTCCACCTGGGATCCAGGCGATCAGGGTTCGATTCCCGGTCAGGGCACATGCCCGGGTTGCGGGCTCGATCAATGACTCTTTCATCATTGATGTTTCTATCTCTCTCTCTCCCTCTCCTTTCCTCTCTCTGAGATCAATAAAGATATATTTAAAAAAAAAAAATTAGCCGCAGAGAAAGATGTCCTCCACCGTCTGGGGGAATGACTCGGCAGAGGAATCCAGAAGGGCGTCCCCTGATCTCACTCTCCAGAGCCCACAATCTCAGACTCTCCCCACACAGCTCCAGTCTACTCCACTCCACCTCCACCGGAGCCCAAGGTGAGTGGCTGCACTTGAAACATTGTGTGTTGGCTCTTTAAGAGGGTGCCTGCAGTTCTAGCTGCCTCTCCCTGGCAGACAGAAACCCAGCTGCTTTTCACAGCCAGATGTTATGTGGGCACCTTTCTCAGTTCTGGTGCTTTTGGCTGGGAAGCCCAGCCTGGGGTTTAGGCCCCAGAGTCCTCAGTGGGAACCCCCTACAGTTGAGATATCCCTCCCCACCTTCAGCTGTCTCCTGTGGGAGCCCAGCCAGGCCTCTCTGGCCTCCGCACGTGCTACTAGTCTCTATGCAGTCTCTTTTCTACATCTTGGTTATGAGGGTGCTCTCCAGCTAGTCTTCAGTTGGTTTTCAGGATGGTTTTTCTATGTTTTAGTTATAAATCCAGATTGGTCCCAGGAGAGTGTCAGTGTAGCTTCCACTCAATCTGCTGCCATCTTGGCTCTCTCCCATAAAGCCTATTCCAATTTCCATAATCTAATCAATCCTTATGTTGTAGGTAGCAGGAACAGCACTAGGTGTCTGACCTGTGGGGTCAGACTGGACATGGGTTCAGCAACCTCTGTACTTGAGTTCTGGCTCGGAAAGAATTCAGAGCCAAGACCCAAACTGTAAGAGACCATTTATTTATAAAATCACAGAGGTAGAAGTAATTCATAGAAGAAATGGGCTGAGGACAGGAGTTACAGAAGCAAAGGAAGAGCCCTTGGAGCTTGGGAGGAAGCTAATGGTAAGGCGCCTCTAAGGAAGGGCCTGGGAGGGGAAAGGAAAAGGGAAAAGTGCCAGTGTGCTCCCTGGAGGGAGATTGTGATGGCCGGGTTGGTCTTCCTTCCTGAGGGTTTTAAGGGTGGAGATTTTAGGGGCGGTCCCAGGGGAAGATCTTAATAGAATATTCAGCGGTTTTCCAGGTGTGTCCTTTCAGGGTTGTGGTCTTCAATGATTGATTGTTCTGCACCAGGGCAAGGGGTCATTATTCAGGGCAGCTGGTCCTAAGATTAGCTGTGGCTAGCTTTGCTGCTATTCTGGGCCTGGAGCTGAAATACAACTGAGGCCTACATTGTTATCTCTAGGGAAGAAAGGTCAGGGGGTCCAAACTGAGTGACCAGCAATATGTTTGGAGAGGAAAGGTCCCCCTGGGGGCAAGGTCCCACCCTACAGTTGTCCTTTACTAGGCACCCAGGGCTTTCACTCTGGTGACCTTCTGTACCTGGCCCATCGTCCTTGCTCTGCTCATGTCTGTCAAACTGCCTGCCACACTTACATATCTATATTCTTCTTTTTTTTAATTGATTGATTCTTGTTTGTATCCTGACTGAGGACTGAACTCGAAACTTTGGCATACTGGGATGATGCTCTAACCAACTGAGATCTGGGACCAGGGCTTCACCACAGTTCATAAATTCCCATATCAAGGAATCCTGGAAACTTCTCTCTTCTGTCTCCTGATCATTTTATTCACTCGAGTAAAAAGGCTTTAGGTCACTAGCACAGAGTCAAGCCAAGGGACCTTGGCCCTGTTGTCAAACTTTAACTTGACTTAACCAGCCTGATTGTGGCTCCAACTAATTTCTGGTCAGGTCTCTCCTTGTAATCACTTCCTTCCAATCTTCTCCCAAGATGGGTAAATAGAAAAGACTTGCTTGGGGCCCTTTAATGTTGGTGTACCTACAGGGAGTCACTTCCGCCCATTCCGCCTTTTGCTGTACTGAAACCTTTGTTTTAATCCCATTCATGTCCATTTTTGTATCCCAAATTTTTTTAAACTAAAGGTTTCCACTCTGGTGAAAGGAGTCCTGTGACTCGCCTTTCTCGTTTCACCCTTATTAATATTTTAAAATGCTGTAGGTATCCCATTCTGTGTATTTGATTTGGAACACCTTGCTTTTTAAGTGCACACTAGAGCGAGCCTGCTTTCCCAGTCTGAGCTATCCCAGATTTGGTTTAACAATTTACTCCTGCCGGGCGGGGCGGGGCTCAGCGGCTGAGCGCCAACCTAGGATCCAGGAGATCCGGGTTGGATTTCAGGTCAGGGCACATGCCCGGGTTTCGGGCTCAATCAATGACTCATCACTGATGTTTCTATCTCTCTCTCTCCCTCTCCTTTCCTCTCTCTGAAATCAATAAAGATATATTTAAAACAAACAAAAAACCCCACAAAAAACAATTTATTCCTAAACACTGGGCATTGGCGGAGTTTCCCCTTAGCTGTTTGAACGCTTGCTCCTCCCCGCAGGGGAGATACTATATCCTGCGCTCAGAAAAGGAACCCACTTTTCTTGCTACTCTACTTAAAGGAGACTCAACCTAGCGCTGAGGCGGGCGGTGCCGCCGGGCGCTCCCCACCGCCTCCCGGGGCGGCAGGCGGGGGTCACCGCTGATTAGCTCGGGTCTCGGTTGAGGGCCGCGCCCCCTTCAGCGGTAGAGGAGAGTGATAGGCTGCGGGAGATCCACCCCCCTCGCCCATTGGTGGGGGCAGCGAAGCCTGGGTTTGGTGGAGCCCGTAGGGCGGGTTCACCTCCCCTGGAGCTCGGGCTCCCGTGAAATCAGAGATGGCGGCCGCAGCTTGGCTTCTGGGCGCGCGAGCGACGAGCTGGAGGCTGCGGACGCCGCCGCTGTCGCCGCTTGCCCGCCTCGTTTCCCAGCGGGCCCACTCGCTGTTGGCGGTGGACGATGCGATCAACGGGCTAAGTGAGGAGCAGAAGCAGGTAGGGAGCCTGGCCCTTTTCCCAGCCCCAAGGCCTCCCGCCTGCCCCCGTCTCCCCGCTTCACCGTCGCCTCGCGCTCCGCTGCCGGCCGCCACCCAGCAGCGGCCGTGCGCCCGGCGGCGCGAGTTAGATGAGGAGTGGGACAGGAAGCCCCTGGGAGACCGATGGTGTTCTGGTGGAGTTTGGGGAGGGGCCACCCGTGTGTGGCAAAAGGACCCTCGGTCTGTCTGAAGTCCGCTTACACCTGACGCCAGGGCTGTGGTTCTCAAACAGGTTCACCGCTATTCCTAATAAATCTTTTCCAAATCCACACCTCTGGGTTTTGAAATGCAGTAATCCCATACCACAGAGTGTGTCTCACGTCCGTGTTGTTCCTCTCTCCCTCTCTCCCTCCCACCCTCGGAAAAGCAATGGAAAAAATATCCTCGAGTGAGGATTTTAAAAAATACTTGAAAGACCTCATTAGGAAAGGAGCTGAACTGTAACCGTTCCAAGAGGGAGAAGACTGTGCACTTGGGCACAGTTGCCCCCGCCTCCCCCGCAGGCGATTTTCCTGTGGCAATTGGGAGCAGGTGCCAGTACCCCTGGGAATTCCAAAGCCCATTTGGGTTTACAGACAACGGGCAGAGCTTTAAATCACCGCGGAGAACCAGAAATCGGTTCTAGTTCTAGTTCTCAAACTTTCTTGCCAAGAGGAATTTCTAATCTCTTTGAGTAACCCCTTTTAGACAAAAGGCAGAAAAGAGCCTGACAGGCGCCTAGAACTGAAGGGGGCACAGTAAAAGGGGGTGGGTACTGGGGAAGGCTGGAAGGGTTGGCTTGGGTCGGTTCATGCAGGTCCAAAAGGGGTAAAGATGATCTCTGAGGAAGCACAAACTCTAAGTTTCAGTCTGATTCTGTTTGGTGAGGTGTCTTGGGGCCTGTTTCCTGAATGTGTCTTCAGTAGTGGAGATGCTATCTTCAGTGGCAATAATGTACTGTTTAAGAGCATCTGTCCACCTCTCTTCCTCTAGCTTCGTCAGACCATGGCTAAGTTCCTTCAGGAGCACCTAGCCCCCCAGGCCCATGAGATTGATCGAAGCAATGAATTCAAGAACCTTCGAGTGAGTCTTGAGGCCCACGCTGAGGGGGCAGGGGGCAGTCTGGGAGCTGGGATGAGCTGGCAGTTACACTGCAGCCTAAAAGAGCTCATATAGTCTTCTGGTGAATGAAACCTCCTTAAAAATGCAGCCACTTTTTGTGAAGCATTTGGGTTTCATTGTTCCAAGTATCCAGGCACCTGTGACTGGCGACCTTCTTACAACTCACTGTGCTCACTCCATTCTGTTGGCAGGAATTTTGGAAGCAGCTGGGAAACCTGGGAGTCCTGGGCATCACAGCTTCTGGTGAGTATACTCTCATTCCCTAAAGAGAACTTCTCTTGCATGCCCTTTAACACCAGTCCCAAAAGAAGCAGAAAAAGAGTGAAAAGATTATACTCAAAGAAACCTAGAACTTCCTCCCCCTTGGTTCTGGCAAGGCACCCATTGACTGTCAGCCCTTCTGTTTTTTTAGGCAGTGACATTGAGAAGGCAAAGAGATTAGGCCAGTGTGGTTCACTTAGATCAGGATCACTTGGACTCTTGAAGTCTACATGCTTAATAAGCTCCCCCAGGTGATTTTGGCAGCTTAGTACTTCAGTCCATTCCCTGAGTTCTATCCTACCAATAGCATCTAGGCACACAGCATGGTCCTGGGCTCATTTAGGAACCGATGGTGGTATGTAGGAGAGGGATGCCTATCTGAGCCTCCACATGAGGTGGCCAGATGATATATGTTCAATACGCTGTTCCTGGGCCTGGCCTATGTCCCCCTCTGGGACTTACTACTTGTTTCTAGGATTAAAGGGCACGGAGCTGATGGGCTCTGATTTGGATGTTGGCCTTTGAAGGCGAGGCCCAGCTTTGCTTGCTGTGCCAGTAAATAGATGAACCTATGGCCTTACCAGCCAAAGCCTGGTTGGCACACCCTGCTTCAGCTTATATTCACTGGGCATTGGAATAGAGGTGGAACACAATATACTTCTCCTTACATCTTCCCCTTACTACTTAGAGGCAGTTCTTGGATTTGAGCTGGTCATAGAAAGTTACATCATGAGTAATGATAAAATGAAACCACTTAAAAATTAATTTAGACCACCTTAATGGAAAATAGTAGAGGGAAGGCCACTGGGAACTTCCAAACAAGACTCTTTCTTCCACTGTGTCTTATGGGTTTATGAACCCCCCAAAAGAATATGCTTCTGAATCAGATGGTAGAAAGAGGTAGTTACAAATCAGAACCTTGAAAAGAATGCCAGATATGAGTTCTGCTTTCTGCATGGTTGTCCTGGTTTCCAGTGTCACCACCTGTGGGCTTTCCTTCCTGGAATTGCAGGGGGAGGGCCAGCCTTTCCAGAGAGTCTAGGATGAGCCTGACTTCTTGATCAGAGTGAACATGTGCAGAGGATCTCACCAGGGTTTACCCAAACAGCAGGGCAGCAGTTGGTACCAGATGACCCAGCCACTTTGATTCTAGATCTACTGCCAAGGACAAGGCACATTTTTATGAGGAGTTCTGAAATTCCCTACCAGCATCTCTCCCACCTTCTGCTGCACTGCCCACCATATTTTCTCTCAGGCTATGGTTCTCCTGTTCCCTGTTACTAATCTTGCTTTTTTCCTTTTCTCTCTTTTTTTTTTTAACTTTTTTCATTGAGATATAACTGACATGTAACATTATGTAAGTTTAATGTGCACAGTGTGTTGATTTGATAGCCTGTTTCTTTAGGTCCAAACCTATGCTATGAAAATCTCACCGTAGGCCTTTTATACACACATCCTTTGCTTTGTATCTGTTCTTACTGCTTTAATCTTCCCTCTTGTTTATTGCCCTTTTTCTTTCTTCATTCATCCGCCTCTGCACTTCAGGTTCTCTTGTCCTCATTAAGAGGTCTGTCTGGGATAAAGTGGGAGTTGCAATGACTGTTTTCTGAACCCCCTCAGCTGACAGAGGCAGCAGACATAGCTGGTTCTGTGTGTTTGTAAGTAAATTCCATGGCATCAACCTGTTGACTTTGTCAGCAGGAACTTGGAATAGGTGCTACCAAGGTATTTTTCTGCTATCTATAAATGTTAGGTTCCTGTCAATGTCCTGGTTTAATCTGGGCTGCCTTTTCTGTTCCCCTGAACAACCTCCACTCCCAGCCCAGTATGGCGGCTCTGGCCTGGGCTACCTGGAACATGTGCTGGTGATGGAGGAGATATCCCGAGTGTCTGGAGCCGTGGGACTCAGTTATGGTGCCCACTCCAACCTCTGCATCAATCAAATTATGCGCAATGGAAATGAGGCCCAGAAGGAGAAATACCTCCCCAAGGTGAGGAAATGGGAATGGAGAAACACACGCTGATCTCACAGTGCAACCACCAACCACGAGGCACCCTCCCCTGTTGGCAAGGGCCAGGCAGACTTGCTTTCTGTAGCCCACTGCCCTGAACCAGATATGGTTAGGAAGAGGTCAGGTGTTTGCTTTCAAATACTTCAGTCAAAAAAATTAAAAATAGGGCCAGACCTCCTGAGTTCATCACTGGACAACATCTGTAGAGAGCACTTTCAGAAACTGAAGACTAGGACTTGCTTCCTGTGCAAAGGGACTAAGAAAAGGAGAGGTTTTTTTCAGACTTACAGATACTGGGCTTCTCTTGTAAGACTTACCAATACCCTGGTCTTAGAAGTTTGAAGCGGTGTCATGTGAATAGGCAATAAGTATCTGAGCTCCTATAGATATTTCTGAAGTCATAACCAGGCCTTTTGGGTTTTTCCTTGCAGCTGATCAGTGGTGAGTATATTGGAGCCCTGGCCATGAGTGAGCCCAATGCTGGCTCTGATGTTGTCTCTATGAAGCTAAAAGCAGAAAAGAAAGGTGAGTCCTCTATTGACTTGGGAGTTGAAAGGGACAGAGGGACAGACCTGCTCAGGGTTAGGGAGCAATAATTGAGGTTGGCCTCTGCTAGGTTTCTAGAACTGTTTCCAGCTGGGCAGCTTTCTGCTTAGCACTAGGTTTGTGGGCTGACTGGCTGAGACAGGCCAACATGGCTGGTGTTAAGTAGCCAAATTCCTGTTCTTAGGAGATTACTACGTCCTGAATGGCAACAAATTCTGGATCACCAATGGCCCAGATGCCGATGTCCTTATCGTCTATGCCAAGACAGACCCGGCTGCTGTACCAGCTTCTCGGGGCATCACAGCCTTCATCGTGGAGAAGGTGAGTAAAGGGGGAGTGGACGGTGGGAGGCCTTTGTCTCCTGACAGTGGTGCCAGAGATAGATCCCTTCAGCTGATGGCAAACGTGATCAATCCTGTGTGCTCTGTCAAGGCTCCCTGGGGTGAGGGTGAGGCAGAAGAGCAGACTGAAAGGAGGGTGGTGAAAAAGTGGAGGCCATGGAAGATGGGTCAAGTCTGAGATCAATGGAGCTGGCCACTGAGCTGGACCACCCAAAGGGCCAGGATGATGAGGACTGAAAGGAGACAACTGGATTTGACAATGAAGTTGTCATCAGGGGGCTGCTGAGAGCAGCTTTGGAAGACTGAAGTGGGAGTGGGAATATGAATGGAGATTGCACCTTTCAAATCTTGACAATAAAAGCAAGAGGGAGATAGAGCAGGAGTTAGAATGAAAAGTTGGGAGTTTGAGTTTGTTTTTAAGAATGGGAGAGAACTGAGCAAATTTTTGGTAAAGAGAAAGGAAAATAGGAGAAGGAGACCTTGAAATGTGTCTGAGCAAGTGAACAAAACACAGTGGAGAGTTGAGGGAGGCTGGTTACAGGTGATGGGGGAGGAAGATCTGCCTGGTGACCTTGAGGTGGAAGGCCAGGGCACCGTGAGGGCTGAGGACGACCGAGGTGAGTGAGTTGGTAGACAACTTCATGAATTAGTGTCATAAAGGTTTGCAATATCCTTCCTAGGAAGAGGGGAAAGTAGCTGACTAGGATTGGGGAACAAGAGTAGCCCAAAGGGCCTGGCTGAGATTAGAAATCTCAAGGTTGTGCAACACTGCTCTCATCAGCCAGGAGGTGAGGGAAACCAGACTTTCACTCTGGGCGCTTGCCAATGCACACTGCATCTGATCAGTCCAGGTCAAAGCAGGTAGGTAGTTAAATTGATCCCGGCTGGGATTCAATTAGGTACAAATGGCAGAGGAACAAAGGGCCAAAGGAAATGAATGGGCTGGTGAGAATGTCTTGGAAATGATTTCCCTAAGGAAAGGAAACAAAGCCAGGAAGGGTCAGGACGGCCCCAGGCATCAGGCTTTTGAGAAAGAAGTTCCCCTGTGAGAAGTGGGGAGAATGCAAGCTAGCAGCAGAGAAGGCTAAGGTCTGGGTGGGGTGTTAGGGCTGGAGCTTCCAGGAGTGGAGCAGTTGTGTACAGGGTGGGGCTCCTGGAAGTAGAATATTGATGTGCCGTGGGAGTACTGGGATTTGATGGGAAGGTGGGTATTTTGCAGGCGTCTTCCCTTTACTAGACCTCCTTGCGGCCTGATCTATAATCAAGGCCACCTTTTGTTTCCATAAAGAGCATGCCTGGCTTCAGCACCTCCCAGAAGCTGGACAAACTGGGAATGAGGGGTTCTAACACCTGTGAGCTAATCTTTGAAGACTGCAAGGTTCCTGGTGAGTCCGAGAAAGGGTTAGCCCCTGTCCTGACCCGTTCATAAGTTGAGAAAGTCCATCTCTGGGTTAGAGAGCCTCCCCATTCTTAGCTTACCAATGATTTGTGGCTAGATGGTGGGCCCGCCCACTGCTGTACTTGCCCACTTGCCCACTGACCCATATGTGTGGGACTCTGGGGCTGTTGGGCAGCTGTTTGCCCTGTATGCCTGACTGTGGCTGCAGTGAAAGGTGGTGTTTCCTATGTGGATAGCACACTGTGTCTAGGGTTGGATTCCAGTATCGAATAGAAAGATAAGATCTCTTGCCCACTAATGTCCTTCAGACATCCTTATTTGTATGTTTCCCTGTACATCCTGTGTGAGATATTCATTAACAATGTTGAAAAACCACTCAAATACACTGATGGAAGCCAGACTCAACGAAGGGAAGGCATTTCAGTTTGAGTATTTTCTCCCCTGAAGTGTAACTGAAAATGTGACACTGTGGGAGAGCCAACACACCCTTCATGTGCTAATCAGACCAAGGACATAGATTTGATCACGGACTAGGTTTGCTCTGCACCTCAGTCATAGACCACCCCTCGCCCCCATGATCCACCACCTGAGAAAAGTGTGCTTTGGTTACGAAGAGCATCAAGGGAGTGGGGGATCAGTGCAAATCCTCCTTTGTAAGCAGGAAAACACTCCAAAGTCATCCAAGGTCCTGCTTCCGGGGTGGAGAGGTGCTTAGCAGTTTCTGTCACTAGTATTGAATTGCCCATCTCCTGAACAATGACTCTTCCATGGACCACCCTTGGAGGGGAGGGGACGGGTAATATTGGACCAGGGCAAGGCTCAACCTGAGGGAGAGTAATTATGGACACAGGTGTAAAAATACTAGGAAGGGTTTTGATGACTTCTAGACCAAATTAGCCTTTCTTATATCCGATCCAAGGCAGCAGAGGAGGAGACCTAAGGATTGAGCCTTTGGGCCTTTGTGTCTGATCTTGTGGATGGTGTGTGTATGGAGGGGTGGGGGTGTCTGTCTAGCAAGCTCTACTTCTGACTGGAAGTAGTAAACTCCAACCTGTTCTCTCACCCAGAACCACCCTAGTTGAAGGTCAGGTGACATATTTTAGTGCCTTGTATGAGAGCCTTGGTACCAAACCTAGCAGCTTTTATAAAAATGAGGAGTCTGTGGACAGCCCTCTTCCCTCTGACCAGCACTTTTCCCAGCAGCTGACAACATCTTGGGCCATCTAAGTAAGGGCGTCTACGTGCTGATGAGTGGGCTGGACCTGGAGCGGCTGGTGCTGGCTGGTGGGCCCCTTGGGTGAGTGTGAGGCTCAGGGTGGGGGTGGGGGAGCTGGGCTTTTAGCCTCCCTGGCAAACAGCAGCTGCAGCCTTCCCCTTGTGGAATAAGGGGAGCTGCCTCCACGCCAATGTACTCTCTTTCCTGGGAATAAAAAGAACCTTCCAGGTATAATTTCTTCACACTGAAGGGAAAGATCATTCTTTGAAAGACAAAAGGCCTGAGGAGCAATACCACGTAGTTACTCAGGATGTGAAACAGGACACCCATGTTCTAAGGCCCCACTGCGCAGGAGTCTTGCCACTCTGTCTGGTCAGGGAGGGGGCGGGGGCACAAGTCCTGGGCAGTCAGTGCAGTGACTGAGCCGGGGAGACAAGTGTCCTTGTTCTCCTTCTCTCCTCCCTAGAACTCCAGCTCCTTGTCTCGCTGAACTGTCCCCCCCAGGCCTTTTCACGTTGGCATGTTGCCCCCCCCCCAGCTGGCAGCAGGGGAGACAGTGAAGCACCACCCATGTCTTTCTCCTTTCCACAGGATCATGCAAGCTGTCCTGGACCACACCATTCCCTATCTGCATATGAGGGAAGCCTTTGGCCAGAAGATTGGCCACTTCCAGGTGAATAGAATGCTTTGTTGAAATATGCTCTTTTATTGGGTTCAAGTTTTCTTTAACAAATGAGGGCATGGGGGCGTGTGCTATGGGCATTTACCAACCTTCCCCAGCAGAATGAGTTTGAATGTTTGGGATGTAGGCTTCTTCAGCATGCTACCTGGCTTTGGAAGTTGTCAGGAAGTTCATCACATGTCTCCTCACTTCCTGTTTGAGATGAATGAACTAAGCATTATAAGGTTGGAGGGTGAGGCGTGCAGGTTTGGGGAGGCATGGGGGAAAGGGAGCAGCATTTCCAGTCACACTTTCTGGTCTGAAGACACTGCAGGATGTTAATGAGGGTGGTGGGTGGAGGGCCATCTCCAGGTGCAGCAGCAGCCCTCTACCATCTCTCTCATCCTAGGCAAGTCCTATCTGCTCTCTGTGCCCTAATGTCCCCATTCTGGCTGTCACGTTGCTACTACTTATCTGCTTTTGGTAACTAGGGAGAGTGTCTGAGAGGAAAGTTGACTTGTGATCTCCCTTTGTGTCCAGTTGATGCAGGGGAAGATGGCTGACATGTACACCCGCCTTATGGCATCTCGGCAGTATGTCTACAATGTCGCCAAGGCCTGTGATGAGGGCCACTGCACCCCCAAGGTAAGGGCCAGCCCAAAAGGAGGCAGTAGGCGGGTTACTGGGACTCACTCTCTGGCTCTCTGCATGGCCATGACTGGGCTCTGCTGACGTGGGACCTCCTCCCACAGGACTGCGCGGGTGTGATTCTTTACTCAGCTGAGTGTGCCACAAAGGTAGCCCTGGATGGCATTCAGTGTTTAGGTGAGTGCCCCCACCCTCCCCAGGGCTTGCCTGTTTCCAAGAGGTTTTCTGTTCACCCCTCACTCTGAGCTTCAGCTAGCTGCAGCTGAGCTGGCGCTGTTAGGCTGCTTCTTCCCCAGTTACTAGGAGAACATGGAAAAGCAAATGAGAAAACTGCTGGAGGCAGCAACGCCTCCCTCACATCTTCCTCACCTAGTCCTGTGGACACTGGAAGGTGGAGAGAGATGCCTCAGAGGTGGGACAGCCTTGTTTCAAAGCTGCACAGTGGTTAAGAGCACAGACTGGAGCCAGATGGCCTAGGTTTAAATCCTGCCTTTACCACTCACCAGCTTTGTGACTTGTGCAAATTACTTGGCTTCTCTGGGCCTGGCACCCAGAGTGCTGTGCAGTGTCTTCTTGTTCCTCTTCTGCATGTTTGCCAGTGGTCCTCCCCCTCCTTCCTGCTATCCTCTGCACCATGGGGGCCTTCCAGCCTGATGTCCACTGCCCTCCCAAGTAAGGTATTCCCCATAACCCGCCCTCTCACCACCTTTTGCTGGTTCTCTTTGATCAGTCACTTCCTCTGGCCTGTTTCCGTATCCTTGGCCTTCTGTTTACTTCTCTTGCTTTGCCCACTGCCCACTGCTTTTCCTGTTGTCCTTTCTTCTCTGCCCAAATCCTGACTACAGGTGGCAATGGCTACATCAATGACTTTCCCATGGGCCGCTTTCTGCGAGATGCCAAGCTGTATGAGATTGGTGGTGGGACCAGTGAGGTGAGGCGGCTGGTCATTGGCAGAGCCTTCAACATGGACTTCCACTAACCCCAAGACCTTCACTCCATTTCTCAGTACCTAGAGGCCTTTGAAAGTAGAGGTGTGGCAGCTGTCCTCCCCTGCCTGAAGCAAGTTCTGCTGCTTGGCTGCCCTTCCTTGCATCAGCCCTCTGGCCTCTGTGTGAGGTTGAGTTCTCTACAATGGCTGCCAAGCAGTGGCCTCAGAGTCAGGCCAGCCACACCAACCAGCCTAGGAAAAGCATTCAATGGCTTAAAATGGACTTGGCAGGAAGCATGATGGCTTTTGTAAGGCTGTTGGGATGGGCTTCAGTGACCCTGTGCCCTCGCTCTCTAATTTCCAATCCTGATGCACCCACCTCCCAGGGTGGTCACGTGGGGCCAGGCAGGCAGTCACCTCTTTTTCTTGGCTGAGCCTCTGGCAGGGTGAGCCTCTACTTAATTACTTGAACGTGGTAGCCTCTTCCAGCAAAAAAAAACACTGAAACCTAGCCCTTGTTTGTGCTGATTTTTAGAGGCATCAGCACCCAGTATCTTGTGAGCAGGCACCCACTCTGCACAGCCCCTGTGTTCCTCCAGGGGCTTCATTCTTTAGGGCTGAAATCCCACCATTCTGGGGTGGAGCTCTGTGGATAGGCATCTCAGAACCTGTGCTATCTAGGCTACAGTGGAGCAAAGGTCAGCATGACTGTAAAGGATTAGTTTGACATTGGCTTCTGGCAGCACCTCTGAGCCCTTCAGCACTGCTGTGCCACCACCACCACCGTCATCCTGGCCATGTGACAGCCCACAGCTGACTGGGCAGCGGGCCTGTGTGGACTGGCTCAACTCCAGCCAAGGCTGCCTGCATACATTTCTCTGGACACCTTATGGCTAATTCTGTTACAACTGCACAGTGGCTGCTGCCATTTTGTATTAAACATATTATGAAGCAGACCTGTCTGCTTCTACACTGGTGTTTTTGGGGAGAGGCAATTGACTTGCCTCCTGTCTGGCTCTAGCCCCATGGAGAGTGACTGGTCCAGGTCCTGCTCCTGCCCTCCAGTCTGCTCATTTGTGAAAGGGGGACATGGTGGTGGAATCAGCCCTTAGGAGAGAAAAGGTCTCAGCCTCCCTTTTCCAGATCTCCAGAAATTTTTAAAAAGAAGTTGGAAGTCCATAGTGGTGAGAGTGTTAGAGCTAGAAGGAAGTTCATAAATTTTTGGAAACTATCCCCATGTGTTTTAAAAGATCAAGACAGTTTGATTTTCCCAAGGTCAGAATAGGAAATCTAGAATCCAGAGCAGCAGAAATGGGGATTCTGAAAATGCCATCCTGGGGCCCCACTGCACAGCTGCCTGGCTAGAGCATAGAGAGGAACAGGTTTGGGTGGTTCCATTCCATCTAAGTAAGTTCCCTAAAACAACTGGTTTTCCTGGCTCTTAGCCCAGCGATGCCTCTTAATTTTTAGTCTTGGCCTATAGCCAAGTGCTGTTCCACACCTATCCCAGCCCAGTTCCAGCTTGAGGGAGGAAGATCCAGGGCGTGTGGCACTGTCCCTTTGCTCTGCCTGCCTCTTGCTATGTTGATGAATGTGGCTAAAATGGTGGTCTTGCTGGGTTTAATGTGTAGCTGGAACAACAAGCCTGGAAACATTCAGAATGTGACAGAATGGGGTGTTTTGTCCAGCCAAGGTGGGCCCGGCAGGGGTGGCTCAGCAGTTGAGCATCGACCTAAGATCCAGGAGATCGCCGCTATTCAGTTCCTGGTCAGGGCACTTGCCCAGGTTGCGGGCTCAATCCCTGGTGGAGGGGCCTGCAGGAGGCAGATGATCAATGACTCTCACCATTGATGTTTCTATCTCCCTCTTCCTTTCTCTCTCTGAAATCAATAAAAGACAAATAAAAATTTAAAAAAAGGTGGGTTACAAATCCTAACACCAACTTGGGGAGTAAATGATTGTTCTCCTAAAGCCAAAATAAAAAGTGTAGCTTGAGTCATGAATGGAAGAGCAGTGGACCCTTCCTCTGGTTCTTGTGGGAGTTTTTGGTGGTTTACATGCACATGCACTGTGCAACTCTGCAGCATCAGCTGCCAGCCCTACTACTTCCTGGGGCTGCCTTTAATTCAACTCTGATTTTAGGCAGGTTACACTATCAGCCTAAGCTCCCCTGTTGACTACCACCCCTGTTTTCCTACTGCTCACCCTGTGGGATGGTAGTAGAAGCTAAGGAAATGGTTCTCCAAGTGTGGTCTGGGCATACCCTTTATGAGAATTTGGCAATCTGGAAAAAAAAAATGCAGATTCCCACACCTAATCACATCTCCAGGGGTAATTCTGAGGCACAGGTAAACTTTCAGAACAACTGGTCTATATGGGGTCTACAGGATGCTTCCCTGAGCCCTGAGTCCTAATTCTAAACTCATAATCTAGTAATGGCAAACCCTTACCTATGCAGCTGTCTCAACTCATTTTGACATTAGCTCCTTGGTCTTCCTGACACCAGAGCTGGGAAGACAAGGTTGCACAAGGCAGTGGGAGTGGGGAGGTGAAAGGGGGCATAGAGGGGATAAACGATGGAAAAATAGAATAAAGGTTGCACAAGGGCCCCATTCCAAGGGACATGTAAGGTGAGTGGCTCTGAGGCACAGGAACAAACCCCAGACAGCCCTGCCCAGACGCTGGGTGGAACCAGAACTGGTGTCAACAGCATTGGGGCCTGGCGAGGGCGCCCAGTCCACGTCCTCCCCGGCGGAGCTCTGACCCAGGACTCAGGTGGCTGTTCATCCCGAGCCCCCAGTTTAAGGTAGGTTAAAGGTCCTCTGTTCCTCCCCCGAGGCACTGTGACCCGCGAAATGCTGCTCAAGCTCTTCCGCTTGGGCGCTGCTCCTAGAGCCCTGCGTGGAGCTCGCCTGACCCCTGCTGGCCGGCCGCAGGCGCGCAGAGCCCTCCACTCTGCCTTTGGACTGCTCTGGACTCCTCAGGGCTCTACAACGTTTTGTTTTGCCAAATGAGAACATTAAGCAGGGGAAACCTGTTATCCTTATCTTGTATCATTTCATACAAGAAAGGCCACTTTTGGCAATTAAAAGAAGTAGAAAGGACTTAGAAGAAAGGCCAGTGGTGGGTTTTTTTTGTTGTTTTTTTTAAATTTTGTATGTTTTATGTTCATGGGTTTTGAAAGACATTTTAAAACATTTTAAATTTAAAAAAAAAACAACCCTCCTTGTCTCCAATGCTTTGCCCCTGCACTTTTGAGTCGTTGAGGTTTCTTTAGGTAATTAACTTCGTGCCTCTGATATGCTTACTTAGTGATTTAATTGCAGACACTTCTAAGGATAGTTCTTTAAAATGCATACATTTGTCTTATAAGAAGCTCATTACATGCCCATATTTTCCCCACTTTCTCAGGCCAGTCATGTCCACAGGCCAGAGTTTGGGAGTCCTGGGATCAGATGGTGCAGAGTCCCATCCACATTCCTAGCTGTCCCCTGACTCTGCCCACACTTAGTGCTCCCCAGAGCCCAGAGCCACGCTAGTTCCAGGTGGGAGCCCACCTCCCCCTGTGTGCTCCACCTGGTCACTCCAGCAGAGAGCTGTTTTCGAAGCTGGCCTCTTTTATACCCACCGTCCACCCACTCTCAGACACAGCTAGCCTGTCTAAATTTCTTGGATCCATAACAATCTGACAACTTGCCTGCCTTCTTCCAATCCATGTTCCTCAACCCTTCCTCTATACTGAGCCAGAGTGAACTACCAAGCTCCCCCTAAACACTTCAGGGGCTCCCGGCATCTATAAGATCTAAGATTTGGCAAGGCAACTAGGACTCTGACCTGCCCCAGCCTTCCCCTCCTGCCGCTCCTCTCCCCATCCCTGTGAGGACTTGTGTTCAGTTGCAAATAGTACTTACAGTGCTGTTTCTCACCCCTGTGCCTTTGCCCCAGCTGGTCCCTCTGCAGAGGATGCCCATCTTAGCCCTTTGCCTTGCCCTTGCCTCTTCATCCCTAATGCCTCAGTTCAGGAGCTGCTCCCTCAGGAAGACCTCTCCAGCCTTTCCCCACTGCTTGTCCCCATCCCGCCCATCCCAAGTGGGGCCCCTTCCTGCCTCTCCCTGGCCATATCTACATCAGTGGGCTTGCCCCCCTGTTATATTTATCTCGTTTATGTGTCTCCCCCTAAATCAGCCTAAGAACTTAAGGACTAGGATTGTGATTTAACTGCTTTTATATGTTCACCATCCAGCATGGCTCCTGGCATATAATAAGTGCTCAACAAATGTTTATTGAAAGAGCAGATGGGTTTCATGTGACGCTTAGCTCACATTTTGCTGGTACCATAGTTATTTGTGTATGTGATCACCTCTGAGTATACTGTAAGATCTTTGAGGTCAAAGACCATTTCTCACTTATCTGAATCCTCCCAACAGCACCCAAGGCTCACAGAAAGCCCTCCGTGGCAATGTTCATGCTGAATGAGTGAAACAACAGGTGGGCCAGAGCCTTGGCCTAATCCCCAAAGTTGGCAGGAACAGCAGAGCCAGCCGGCCTTGCCTGGCCCTGCTTTCCCCAGGCCTTCTCACCCTGGAGTAGCCAGAGCCCAGCTGCAGAGGGGAGGCCCTCACCCCCCAAATTCCTCTCACCCACTCAGAAACAGAAAGGAACTGTGATGAGGAATACTGGCCCCTCTCCTGCCAGCTGAGGACAAGACTGGGGGTTGGGGACAAAGCGAGCAGAGTTGGGGCACACATCCTTTTTTCCTTGTGTTAAGTGTGCAATATATACAGAGGACTATGTAACAAGCGTGTAATGCAAAGAACAATAATAAATTCCAATGTACCCAGCACCCCAGGTCAGTGTGGAGTACATTCCAAAAACCTTAGAGCTTGTGCCCCTCCTGACACATTTTCCCCAAAGGAACCACCATGCTGAATTTAGTGACAATCCTTTCCGCACTTTTCTTTATGGTTTCCTACCTCTGTGTATATTCCTAAAGAATACTGCTTAGGTTGCCAGTTTTTAAATTTTCTCTATTGGATTCACATTTAATATATTCTTCCGTGTCTTGCTTCCCTGTGGTCATCATTGTATAGATTTTAAAGATTTCTTCATATTAATGAGTAGAACTGTAATTTGGTCAATGTTTTTCTTATATAGTATTCCATTGTTGTGAAAATACTACGATTTAATATCCATCCTAAGTGTTCATGGTCATTTGGATTGTTAGCAGTTTGGGAGTACTCTAAAACATGTGTCTTCTGGTTTATGTGTGCAAGAGTTTCTCCAGGTACATTCCCAGGAATGAAAGTTCTGTATTATAGGGTATACACCTGATTGACTTTACTAAGTAATTTCAAACTGTTTTACAAAGTAGTCATGCACCTACATTTTTTTAGAATAATGC
This sequence comes from Miniopterus schreibersii, assembly GCF_964146895.1. Lineage (NCBI taxonomy): Eukaryota > Metazoa > Chordata > Mammalia > Chiroptera > Miniopteridae > Miniopterus > Miniopterus schreibersii. The sequence goes on from NC_138101.1 coordinate 142,879,030, forward strand.
CAGCACAGGTGACCTGGGGCAGAAGTGGCATGCCAGCCTCAGGGCCCAACTGCATGAGCTTAGTTTCAGCAATGGAGAGAAGTCTTATGGCAAAGGAGTGTGTATCACTGCTTCCCTGTTCAGGCCTATCAACCGCATGGTCAACAAACCTTTACAGACAAGCTAAGAGCCATGCACTGGGTAGGGGGCGGGGAGACAGCACTGAGTTAATGCAGAGCAGCCTGAAAGAGGAACAGTTGTGTTCCCACTTACTCTGTCAGGCAGCCAGACACAGCTTTGCCCTGAAATACATAGGAGAGTAAGGGCAGGATGGGTAAGTGGGAGCTTCTTGAAGAGAGGAACAATATTTCAGGCTCAGAATATCTCAATGCAGGCAATATCTTCCTTCTTAGAAGACAGGGGATCAGTGGAGGAAGGACAGAGCTGCCCTCACCACCACCAGAGGGAGAGAAGGAAGAAAGAAAAGATTGGGGCTCTCTGAAACTCAGAGATAGACATCTCTCCATCCAAACACACCTGTCCCGTTGTGTCCATCCCAGGGAAAACAGCGCACACAACAAGAGACAGGCTGTTAGACAGGCTGCAGGAGCAGAGGCCAGGAGCGTGAACTTGCAGCTGCCCTCAGGAGATAAGACCAACCCAGGGGCCGCCTGCCTGGCCTGCCCTGAGAGTCCCTCTGGCACATCCACCTGGGCTCCCAAGAGGCAGCCTCTGCAAAGCCCAGTGTTTTCAGGACAACCTGGGGGCCCCACCCCAAATGCTTGCTCTATTTATGGGAATGGGGTAGCCAAGTGTCTTGAGTCCCTACTCCACCCCTTGACTGATGCTGCCAGGATGGACAGGGTTGAGTGTTCAGTAGGTCCCTTTACTTGGTGAAGTAAAATTGTTTAATTTATTATAAGATGAATTAAGATTTAAAATAGGGGGAAGAAGACTCTGAAATGAAAAAAGGCTAGTGAGAGGAAACTATTCTTTCATAATCAGCCTGCAGCCTGCCCAGTGCTTCCTTTCTTTCCAGACTCCTACTGTTGGCCCAGAGTGGAAGGGTGGGGTCTGTTGACCCAGAGTAGAAGGGTGGGGTTGGGGCCATTGCAAGGTTGCTAATTAAGGCTGGAGGTATGTGAATTTTATATGCCTGCCTGAGAAAACAGGGATCTATCTGCTCCCCAGTGCTGAGACTGCTTCCAATGGCTGAACTGGTCACACTTCAGGCTAAAGAAGCACCACCCAGATGCAGCAAGCACCAGTCCCTGTCACTACAACCTCCTTGCCCCCCCCTCCCAGGTGGCCATGGGTAGAGTACACTGTTTGGTCCTGCTAGGCTGAGAAGAGAGGGGAGGGAAGCAGATTGGTCTTTGGGATCTCCATCTCCTTGGGGTACCTCCCTCCCTGGGAGGCTGCCAAGCTCCAGAGTGAAGGAAGGTGAAGTCCTCACTGGAAAGTAAGTGGAGCCCTCTTGCGGGATGCCCAGGTGCTTGGAACCCTGCCTCTGTGTCCCCCTCCCCATTCACTGACCCTTAGGGACCAATCAAAGAGCTTCATGCTGCAGCTTTTCTGCTCTCCCCATCTGGTCACCCACATCTGCAAGGGGGCTAGACCCTCATGTCGGGACTCCTGAGCCCAGGAGAGAGGTCATGGGGGTGGGGTGAGAGCCCCAGAAGTGCCTCAGAGTGTGGAGCCTATTGTCAATAGGAGCAAGACAGTCCGACAATCCCTAAGTAAGGCTGTTAGAGTCCCCAAAGAAGGATCAAACAGCCCTGGCCCCGGTGGCTTGGTTCAAGCTTTGCACGGAGAGGTAGCAGGTTCTATTCCTGATCAGGGCACATACCATACCAGAGTTCCATCCCCGGTCAGGTGCATGCAGCAGGCAACCAATTGATGGTTCTCATTCTTAAAAAAAATAGGTTTTTATTGATTACAGAGAGAGGGGGGGGGGGAGAGAGAAACATCAATGAAGAGAGTCATTGATCTGCCTCCTGCATGCCCCCTACTGGGGATCGAATCCAACACTCAAAACCCAGGCATGTGCCCTGACCAGGAATTGAATCGTGACCTCCTGGTTACAGGTCGGCTGAGCCACCCTGGCTGGGCCTATGAATGGTTCTTTCACATGGATATTTCTTTCTTTCTCTCTCTCTCTCTCAAATCAATAAAGAAAAAAAAAGGGTCAAAACTGGCTCCTCAGTCTTAACTGGGAGACAAATCCCTCACTGATAGGCATCCTTTCCTATCCCATAGTCTGCATTCGTGAAACTTCCACATTCCCCTCTGCTTCAAGTGGACGCTCCTGTGGGCTCAGCCCTCTTATGATGCCCCACAAGGTCCTCTGATAAGCCCCTTCCCTCCATTCAGCCCCTCACCCCAGCCTGCCCCTCTTACCAGGAACAGCCACCCAACTAATTTCCCTGCTGCCTCACGGACACTTCATCTCTCTGCACCTCCTGTGAGGATTTCCTGGGGCCCACCACATAGTCCCCAGTCAGTGGATGAACCTGCTTGTCCAGCTTCCTGCCCCCAGCCAGCACATCCCTGGTTCAATCCATTGAGTGACCGATTCATCCCTGCACCACCAATCTCAGGCTCAGAACAATCAGTATTTACTGAGTGGCTGCTACACTCCAGGGGTGCTGGGGATTCAAAGACCAGTAACAGTTATGGAGCCAAAGGAGCTTTCAATTTAGTTGAGGAAATAGACATAAAACAGATCAGTTTAGCCCTAGCTGGTTTGGCTTAGTGGTTAGAGTATCAGCCTGAAAACTGAAGGGTCCCAGGTTCTATTCCAGCCTAAGGGCACCTACCTCAGTTGCAGGCTCGGTCCCCAGTCGGGGTTCCTCCAGGAGTCAACCAATTGTTGTGTCTCTCTCACATCAATGTTTTTCTCTTTCTCCCTTCCACTCTCTGAAAAACAATAGAAAAAATATCCTCAGGTAAAGATTAAAACAAAACAAAAAAACACACAGAGCAGTTCAATCACTCTAGTCATTTCTAGTGTTATTCTTTAAGACTTAGCACAAGCACCTCTCACCCAAACATTACCTGTCTGAGGTTTGCTGCTGTATCCCCAGCATTCAGCCTGGCTTAATGGAGGCGCTTGAACAAGAAATATTTGCATGATAAATGCCTGCCGGGGGAGGTGGCAGGAGGAGACCTCTTCTATCCTGCCTCTCTCTATCAAGCTTATCTAAAAGAAATCAGATTTAACCAAAACATCAAGGGCAGACTTTCAGGGAGTAGCTGCCGAAGTGGGCAGGGGAAATCCTAAGGCTTTGCCTTGAACTAAATTTTCCAATCTTTTTAGTAGCAGCTAAAAGATTGGGGTTCTGGGGCCACAGACTCTAACTTCTTGGAGAAGCCATCTGGTCTGCCAGAGCCAGAACTGTAAATTTTATGTCTCCAGATTTCAAAGGCTCTACCCTGTCAAACCCATAACTTGGAATCCAGTCATTGCATTCATCAAGTCAGTAAATTTTATAGTAAAAACACACACAAATCACAAAACAGCCACCCAACTAATTCCCCTGCTGCCTCATGGAAACTTCATCTCTCCGCACATTGGAGACTCAGAGACCAAGATAACATCACAGTTACTCCTGAAAATAGGCAAACTGGGCTGGCAGGAGTGAGTCTAAGGGCAGCAGGCAGGGCCTGGCACACAGTGTGGCTACAGTAACTAGTTTTCTAGCACTGTGACCACGACCACATGGCAAAGCAGTCGGACTGCAGAGCTAAGGTGGCACAGCAAAGGCTTAATATCTCTGCCAGTCGTTCATTTATTCACTCATCATTCCGTAATTGTTCCTGAGAGCCTACCATGCTTGCCAGGCTGTGGGGAAACTGTAGCCCCAATGCAGATGTCCCCACCCTAGCCTCGTCTAGGAGACCGGCCTTTCCCAGGAACCACTCCCTTGTCATGCTGGGTTTGGGAGGTAGGGAGGGAGCATGGCAGGTTCAGGAGTGAGACTGGGGGTAGGGATCAGGGAGCCTCCTGGCCGAGGCAGCCTCAGTTGTCTGTTTCAGATTTGGATCTTTATCCTGGCAGCCAGCGAGAGCCACAGAAGTGTGTAAGCAGGAGAATGATATGATGCGATCTGTTTTGGAAAGATCCCTCTAGCTGCTGAGTGGGAAAGTGGGGGCGGGGACGGGGGGGGGGGGGGGAACGACGACAAAACGGACGCGGGAAGCCAGGGCTGTGGTTGTTGGGGTGGGGAGGAGGAGGTGCTAGGAGTGGAGGTAAATGACAGTAGGCTGTGGTGATGGATTAGATATGGGTGGTGGCTGGGGAGGGAGAGGGAGGTGCCAAGGATGACTCGCAGGTTCCTGGTTTCTGAAATTGGGTGGGAGGTGGTGCATTTACTGCAAAATGGAAACACTGGGAGAGCACTGGGTTGGCTTGCAGTTGGAAGTTGAAGTGTATCTGATGTTCCTAAAAGACCACATTGTTATTTCAGTGTCAAAATGAGTGCAGAGGGCAGGGAAAGGGTACTTTTGATGAGACTTTGCACAAGGACTATTCTTTTTACAAAGAAATATGACAATACGCTCGCAACATTTTACCCCCAATCTAATAGTGGCTCACAGCGACTTCACGTATAAAATCCAAATGATTTGCTAACAGATGGTTGGAAAAACATAAGAACAGAGAGTTGTTTGGGGAAACTCATTTAGGAACAAGAGGTGGAGGGGCAATTCAAAGTGACGAGGCTGGGACCCGCCGCTTATTAACTGCGTGACTTTGGGCAAGTTATTGAAACTCACTATGCCTCAGGTTCCTCATCAGTAAAGTGGGAATAACAGTACCTATTTCCTAAGACTAGTTGAGGATTAAGAGAGTGTATACTCTTGCCAGGTGGCAAGGCAGCCATGGGCACCTCTCGGGACAACTGGCACAAGCACCATAAGACTGGGGGCAAGAGAAAGCTCTACTGCAAGAAGCCAAAATATGAACTGGGATGCCCTGCCGCCAGCATGGAGACTGGCCCACTGCATACGCACAGTCTGGGTGCGGGGAGGCGACAAGGAGTACTGAGTCTTGAGGCTGGACTTGGGCAGCTTCTGGGCTCAGAGGAGTGTTGTTCGCACAGAACAAAGATTATTGATGCTGTCTACAATACATCCAACTATGAACTGGTCCGCACCAAGACCCTAGTAAAGAACTATATCGTGTTCCTTGACAGCACACCCTAACCACAGACTTACCAGTCCCACTAGGCACTGCCCCTGGGCCACACCTGGGGGCCAAACTGACTCCTGAAGAGGAAGAGATTTTAAACAAACAAAAAATAAACGACCAAAGAGCCCAGCTAGGCGTAGCTCAGTGGTTGAGCGTCCACCTAGGCTCCAGGAGATCAAGGTTTGATTCCCAGTCAGAGCACCTGCCGGGTTGCAGGCTGGATCCCTAGCAGGGGCATGCAGGAGGCAGCCGATCAATGACAATGCTCTCATCAGTGATGTTTCTATCTCTCTCTCTCCCTCTCCCGCCCTCTCTCTGAAATCAATAAAGATATCTTTTTTAAAAATCAAAGGAAATTCAGAAGAAATATGATAAGAGGAAAAAGAATGCCCAAATCAGCAGTCTTCTCAAGGAGCCGGTCCAGCAGGGCAAGCTTCTTGCACCTATCACTTCAAGACCAGGCCAATGTGGTCAAGCAGATGGCTTTGTACTGGAGGGCATGGAACTGGGGTTCCATCTGAGGAAAATCAAGGCCTGGAAAGGCAAATAAATCCCCTTGCCTCCTACCTTAGCTCATGTAATAAAGATATTTGTTCTAAAAAGAGAGAATAAAAAATTTAACACAATGCCTAGCTCATGTGTTCTCTCTAGGAATGTTACCTATCACTACAAACTATTCCAACAGAGAGAAACAAATGAAAAAGGAAATTGCTGACTTACCCATATACTTTTCAATAATAAAGAAGAGTAGCCCATATAACTAAGCACCATTTTCACAAATTCCCTTATAATATTTTTTAAAATAGAATTATTCACAAATCAGAGGAAAAAATTTTGTCAGACCTAGTGCCTGAGTCTAGATGTCACCTACCCAGCTATTTTTTTTTGCCTGGCCCAGTCTTTCTCGGGTTATATATGCTTTGCTGGGTTCTTTAGTTTCCAAGAGTCTCAGCAAGGTGGAATGGAAGCTTTCCAAGGTCAAAAGCAATGTTATCTGCATCATCTTCCAGGTCCTGTTGGTACCTGAACAGTGCTGAGTATGAGTGAGTGGTGCTGTGGTTGGTTAGCATAGTACTGTAGTTTGGAAACCACTGGGAGGGGATGGTCCTGGCTCTTGTGGGTTCATTGTGGTTAAGGGAAAAATGGCAAAAGAGCCATTTACTGTTGGTTTTGAAGACTAGAGAGGCTGGTGGCTGTGGCTGAAAGCCTGTAGGAGATGGAGCCACCTCACCTTGAGGAATGTGATTAGGGATGCCACTGAAAATCTTTCCAAACGTAGAGGAAGATGGCTAAAGTCACAGAGATAGCCCTGGTGTTGGGGGATGGAGTGGGAAAGCCATGGGGAGGGAGGCTGGCCCCTTCTCCGGACCTAACAAAGGAAGGCACAGCCTGGGTAAGGCCAGCGTGGGACACACTGCAGCTGGATGGACAGAATACAGCCATGGATACCACATAGTAGGGACTCCATATGGGAGACAGAGGTGCAAATAGGGGTTGCAGGACTGGATTCCAGAAACAGGGCAGACTGCAGACATGGCCAGATGGGGGTATGATGAAGTAGATTCATAATTGCTAATGGGGGGCATTTGTGAAGAGTTAGGTACTTTTCTAAGTACTTTGCATGTTTTAAGATACTGTAGAGCCAGAACTCCAATTCAGGAAGTCTAGCTATAGGGTTTGTATTCTATAGTCACTACATTATGTGAAATGTAGAAAGAGTAAGTGTTTTAGACCTATGAAGGGTTAGACCTCTGTTTAACCTTTACGCTAACTGCCATATTTTAAAAAACAAAGGTGTGGAGCTACTCCAAGCCTATGTGATCTTGAGCATTTACTTAGATTCTCCAGGTCTCTGTCTCCTTATTAATTTGTAAATTTGAGAATAATATTTACCTAAAAGGGTTGTTGAGGATTAAAGAAATGTGTTTGAGTGTGTGCATGCCTTCAGTAAGAGCCCTCCTTGGCTTTGGAAGACATTGCCTATTCCAGATCTGGGTGTCCTCATCATCCCAGGAGTCTGCAGGTCTGGGTTCAAGGAACCATAGTGGATGTACTCCTGGACTTCCAGTCCACTGACTCTGGGGTTCCTTAGAGAAAGGTCCCCTTTAACATACTCCAATTTGATATCTGAGCAGACAAAGTGTCCTAATAGCAGTGATCCTGAGGAAGCCGAGGTTTCAAGCAACCACATCCAGATCATCACAGGCATTTCATGCTTCTTGGAACTGTCCTCCCTTCACCATTAATTTATTCAGTTGCTATTTACCAATCATTTACTATTCGGTTCATCAAATATTATTAGGCACCTACTGTTTGCCAGGCATTATGCTATGAGCTCAGGAGTAGTCATCTAGAAGAGCCCACAGATGCTGGACCTTGTTTAATTTCCCTTTTATCTCCAGTCTTGTTCCATGGATCTTGGAGAGTGCTCAGTAAACATCTGTACCCGAGGAAATAATAAAGGCACTAGTACAGATGGGCACTAGTACAGAACGTAAAAAGCCTCTCCAAGTAGGTCCAAGGGAGGTGGACACTCCAACAGCTAAGATCATGACAGTCATCCTAGTCTCTGTGACCACAATGCAAGGATCACAAACCTGAAAACCTTCAAGTCAGGCAGGTCTCATAAGTGCCCAAAGAGGGCAAGGTGGGGCCATGGCAAGCTACAGCATGCCTGCCCCATAAAGATGGCATTTGTTACTTGGCACCAGCCTATTGTTGCAAGTGGGCCAAAGATAGCCAGATCTTCTGATTTTTCAAGAGAAATTGGAAATTTGGATTTTTATTTTAAACCTCCAAAAATATCAGCATTGGCTTCTAATTTAAGTCTTTTTTTTTTTAAGTCCTGTAAGACAAGAACTTGTCAAAATAGAACTTGTCTGCCCGCCAAATTCTGCTTAAAGGTTGCCATTTGGGATCCCTGAGTGGATCTGTGGCAGGGAAGAGGTAAAGGGCTGTGTGTTTGGGGCCAGATTCTGACAGACCTAGAATGCCATCCTTCCTTGGGTGCAGGGATGTGCTAGACACACAGGAAGCCATAAAGGGGAAGTTGAAGTCATAGTCTTGCCCTCCAGAGGTCTGTAGTCTCATCACAGAGGCCCAGGCAAAGCAGCAGATGGTCAGGAAGGTATAGCAGGAGACTGGGGGGACTCCTAGGAATTCAGGACATCAGGGAGCAATGTGGACCTCACTGTGGAAGACCTTCACCTGAGCTTTGAGAGACCTTTCCTGGAAATCAGGCTTGAAACTCTGAGGATGGGGATTTCGGAGACAGAGAGTTCAGGGAGCTCCAGGAACAAACATGTACAGGCATGACCTATGCTGGGGACCCCAAAGAAAAGCCCCAAACAGTTTGCTTCCAGATGTCATGGGGAAAGGCTCGCTGGAAACAGCAGGGTTATGTAGTATGAAGCTTCGATGATACCCCCACACCCTGTCCTGCTTGACCTGGCAATCCCTGCCCCTGACAGTGGTCCAAATGGTGAGGCAAGCAGGGCAAAGCTCTCTAGGCTTGTAGAAGGCAGTGCTGTGGGCTGGGGCCAGGGGGCGTCCAACCCTGAGCTGAGAGTCAGGCAGTCCCTACTATAAGCCTCATCTGTGTGACTTGGGACAGGCATTAACAGCTCTAAGCCTTGGTTTCCTAATCTGTGAAATGACGACAGTGAGCCTATCTCCTGGCAATGAGCAGGGTGAGGACCAAATGGGCTCCCAAAAGTCAAGTGCTCAGTCTGATGCCAACTCCAGGGCCCCAGTGAGGGATATTTACCAACATCTCTACATGGTTTTTATCAGCAATGTCCACTGCCTGAGAATTCTAGTCCCCAATCAGGTGGGGAAAGAGCACCTGGAAGGTAAAGCTGGTCATGTTTTTGCCTTCTTTATTGTCGCTGTTAGAGGAAATGGCAGTGATTCTGGGAGGGCAGGACTGCCTAGAAGGGATGAGGGAGGAGATGAAGGGTTGGGTCCTCCCCAACCCTTCTCTGGGGAGAGAGGAGGTAGAGCCCATGCTTAGAGGTGGGAGCAGCTCTGAGACATGACTCTTCCCCAGGGATGGACCCTTTCTGCCTAACCCTCGCCTAAAAGGGGAGCAGGGACTCAAGGTTAAAATATCCCTCAGGGGTCCAGCCGGACATGGCTCAGCGATTGAGTGTGGACCTATGATCCAGGTGATGGGGGTTCAATTCCCGGTCAGGGCACATGCCCCGGCTGTGGGCTCGATCAATCACTCTCCCATCATTGATGTTTCTCTCTCTCTTTCTCCCTCTCCTTTCCTCTCTCTGAAATCAATAAAGATATATTTAAAAATAAAATAAAATAAATATCCCTCAGGGAAGGCAGCTTTGGATGGGAAGCAAAGTGCAACGTCCACCCAGCATGAGCCACACCAGGCTGCTCCCCAATTTGCCTTCCCAGATCTCGGTCAGACACAGATCCAATCAGGATCCTGCTTCCCTTAAATTCACCAGTGCCCCCAATGCCCCCAGCCACCTCTCCACCTTCGCGTTACCCTCTATTCCACAGCTCTGTGCCTTTGCTAAAGCCAGTACTCCTGTCTGGATGTCCTCAACTTTCGTTCTACTGACAGCAGATTTGCATGAAGAATGCCTGCTCCTTCCTGAAGATTCTGCTCTTGGCTTAGCCCCTTCTCAGAACGTTCTCGCACCTCACTCCAGCCCCACACCAGGGAAGACCTCGGCACTCTTCCCTTTGCTTCCTCAGCAGCCATTATGTGTTGCTGTCATGATGTTATGTTTATCATACTGTTTTCTGTCTACTTGTCCCTCTGGCCCCAACACATCCAAGCGCCCTCCCACCCCCTCACTGAAAGCTTCTTGAGAGCAGGAAAAGTCTTGGTTCTCGTGTTAACCCGGGGACTAGCTAACCCTTTCGCCTGGGGCATTCTGGCCACTCCACACGGGACGGACAAGGGGCAGGGGCACCATCGAGTGGGCGGCTGGATGGAAGAACTAAAGCAGTGGGTAGGGCTGCCTTTTCAGGAACCGCGGGGGTGGGGGCTAGGTTCGCACTTCGGCCTCCGCAGTAGGCTCCCGCCGACCCCAGCCCACCCAGCCCAGCTCCCTCCCGCTTCGGGAGCCCAAGCCCACCGGGCCAGGTGATCTCGAACCTTCTCCCTCTCACACCCCAACAACAAACAACCCTCGCTCTCCCTCTGGAGAAAGGAGGTGGAGCCTGACCTCAGCCGGAGGCTGCAGCAGCTGCCGGAGGGGGTGGGGTAGAGCTCCGAGCTCCAGGCCTTCGGGGAGCCTCTCCTCTAGGGAGTGGCAGGGGTGGGGGCCTTGGCGAGTTCCCAAGCGCCCGGGAAGCCCTCCCTAGGCAGCCTCGACCCTTCTCGGGCGAAGGGAGGAGGGGCAGAAAGGTGGCTTCAGTGAGTGCCTGCTTCCGACTCTGCCCCCCTCTCGATCTGGAGTTCCCTCGGACCCCCTCCACCCCATTCAAACCCTGCAGCCTCAGGGGCTGGGTGAGACTAGGAGCCTAGTAAACCGGGGGGAGAGGATGCAGCTCTGCGGGGCTTCGGGGAGCCGAGGTGTGCCCATCCCCCACCCCCTGGGCTGGGTGGGGGTAGGGCGCAGGGTGGTGAGACGGACCCCAGCGACACGCCGACTAGAGCAGAAAAGGGCGTGAAATGGGGTGCAGTCTGTAGTTGTTGGGGCTGTGGTGGAGACAACTTGGATAACGGGCAGAGAGGGCACCCCAACGGGAAGGCCTGGGGTCCCAAAGAGGGTAAGAGTCAGGAGTTGGGAGAGAGCGAAGGAGCATGCATAAATAGCTTCTTCGGGGAGCAGCAGCCTGCAAAGACTTCCCTTGGCAGCAATCTGGAGGCTAGCACTGGACACATGGGGGTTTTGGACACAGCTCGATGGACATGTATTCCCCAAAGTCTGAGTTTATGTAGCCCCCCTTTTCCTTCTTATGAAGGTCCTTGGCCCACACAGCCCGGGCTTCACTTTGACCCCCCCAACTTTCCTCCCCCTAGGCTGTCTCAGTGGGTGCCATTAGAGGGAAAGGGATCCTCTTTGCTGAGCATTCAACAGCTGGCTCCTTGGCAAGGCCTTGCCCCTCCAGTTCAGAGTCACAGAAAGAATACTTCTGCCTCCCTCATCCCTAGGGAAGGGGCCCCAGCAGGTAAAGACCCAAAAGACCTCCGCACTTGCTTCTGCCTGGGGGCAAATAATTTCTGAAGATCCCTTTAAGGAGGGGGTTCCGATCCCTTTAAGAGGGAGTGGGTCAGATAAAAGGACGATAAAAGTCCACCTTTCATTATTCCCGGGGTGGGGCGAGACGGGGCGGGGGTGGGGGGTGGATTTCCTATGATGAAGGAGGGGGCAAGTGCTGGAGCCGCATTTAATTGACGCCCTGATGTCTGTCCCCCAAGGAGCTGTGCCCTTCAGTTTGTCCAGTGGGGCTGAGAGGCCAAGTAGCTCAGTCAGTGTTCCTGGAGCCTAGAGTTCAGGCACTTTAAGGGGGCGAGGGAGGAGTTGCCCCACACCCTGGAAAGATGGGACCAGGGCATGGAATGGAGGAAAGGTTTTGAAAGTGGTTACTGCTATCACTACAAGAACCGCGTTGCCCCACTGGGGTGCCCTGCCTGGTGCCAAGTGGCTGGAACCGAGGGCAAACTTCTGCAGGGGCTGCGGGGGGGGGGGGGGGGGAGTGGGGGAGGTGCCTGGCGGCTGGACTGGAGATGTTGGAGCAAGTCTGTCCGGGCTGTCAGTCTGGTCGTAGGTGGTGGGGGAGGGGTGTGCGGTGTGTTTTCTAGGAGCCCTGTATGTTGCCCTGTGTGTTTTCCTGTCTGCATCTCCCGCTCCTCGCTCTGCTCTCCTGTTCTGAGGCAATTAACCCTTCCTGATGGGTCTGGAGGCACCTGGGTAGACAGAGGCCCCAGTCTGTTGGCAGGGAGGGGGTGGTTCTGGAGACCTGATGGATCCATTCCTCTCTCCAGACCCAGCCACAAACCCTTTTCAGTGGGGAACCTCTGGGCTGCTGGGTGTGCCAAGGTGATGGGCCCCAGGCATTGGCACAGCTGCCTTGGTGGAGCGGGACCGGTGCAGCACTCATCCAGGAAAGGTTAGATGAGATGAAGGAAGAAGAGGTGTATTCCTTTCCAGGTGTGGAAGGGCTCTGGACTGGGAAGGAAGGAGGCCCAGTCATAGAGGTCCCTGGAAGTAGGGTGAAGGACTGGCCAAAAGGTCCCCTGGGGGATAGGATGTGTAGCCCAGGGACTCTTCTTCCCTAGCTGTTGACCAGCTTTAACAAAGTGGGGAGGGAATGGGGGTAGATCAGTGGGCTGGCATAGGAGGAACGCCAAGTGCCTTTAGCCAGCTTGTGTCTCTGAATCTAGCCCACTCAGTCAGAGCCTCCTGGGGTAAAGGACACAGCCTCCCACATTGGGGAGACTCTGAAGGTAGAATTCCTCTGGCTGCCAGGCAGGGCAGGCTTGAATGGGTTCTCATGACTACTCTGTCTCCTCTCCAGTCAGTGTTTCCTTTTTTCCCTCCCAAGAGGGCCCCATATGAAGACAACTCTCTCTCCCCTACTCCCAAACCCAGGGCTGCTGGATCTTCACTCCTGGGTGCTGGGGAAAAGCTCAGTCCTCCAACCTCATTATGCTACAACCACTTCTTAACAGGGGCTTCCTGCCACTTGTGCCTCCTTCCCTGTGACTAGGTACATTTCTCTTCTGACTCTTTAGCCTTAGTCTCTCCCTACCCATTCATGGGAACGAGGCCAAGGTCAGCCCAGGCTGAGCTGCTGACAGGAGCCCTGTACCCTCTTCTCTCTTGGCTCCAGGCTACCAATGGCCACTGATGCTGTGACCCTCTACCACCGGTCTCTGATGAGGGGTGGGGGACATCAGCCCATGAGAGACTGGGTCAGGGAGAGGGTGCATTTTGTTAGGTGAGGATAGGGATGGCCTGGTGATTATGGGGGGTACTACTAGGAATCTGCCCTGGGAAGTTCAGGGAGGGGAGAATCTTTAGTGTCCTACTTTTATAGGTTTGGAGATTTTGTTTTTGCAAAAGGTGGGAGGTGAGAGAAGTAGAGGCAGTTGTCCTAGAAGAACCTGACTCTGTTTCCCTCACACAGTTTTAGCTTCCATCCACACACTTCCTCTCCTTTAAACATTTCTCCCAACACACCTAAAACTGTCTGGGCCTCACTGACAGCTCTAGAGGCAGACGGGGAACCATCCTTTAGACTTCTATTTCCCAGCCATAGGGGTGAACAGCCCTGTTTGTCTGCAAGTCTGCCTGTCTGTGAGTGCTTGAGTTTCAAGGTCTAGGAAAGGCTAGAAAGTGTGTGGGGTATGGGGAGAGCCCCTCAGCCACCCTCCAAGGCTAGGTTTCTCCTCCAGCCTAGGCAGCCCCAGCATTTGAGGGTGCTTCTCTCTGCTGGAGGTGGTACCTCCCTAGGCTGTTTCCAGCCCTTTGGTGACTTGACACTACCCTTTTTGCTGCTGCTCCTTCTACCTCCCAATGCTCCCCTCCCCCTCCTGAATGGGAATGAGGCTTTGTTCTGGGGTGGACTCAGGTTTGTCAAGAACCTACTATGTGCACATTCAGTGCTGGTTGAAGTGAAGCCCTATGCCGGCTCTGGCGGTACAAGGTGCCCAAGACACTGCCCCTTCCCGTACCTCAAAGGGACCTCCCACACCTCCATGTGACCTCAGCCTGCTGTGCCCACCCACCCCGCTGACCCCGCGAGCATGCTCGGGCTTGGAAAGGCACGTCTGTGGGTGTGAGACGGAGCCACAGCATTTGGTAAGTAGGGGGAAGCAGGGTAAGTGTCCACGCTGGTCCCATCCTGGCTTGGGGACGAAAGGAAGGGAGTGCACCCTGGGCTGTCAGGCTGCCGCCCCCCCTCCGCCGCCCCGCTCCCGCGGAAAGCTCTGATGTTCCCCGCGGTGGTGGAAGAGGGTATGTGGGTGTCAAGGACTCACAGACCAGGCTCTGCTGTCGGCTGGAAATGGATGAGGGTTCCACACTCTGCTTCTGAGAAGGGTGAATTAGGAGCTGGAGTGGGGGGCGGTAGGTGAAGGGGAGAAAGAGGAAAAAGAGATGCGGGTGAGGGGTTACCGAGCCAGGACCGACCTTGCTTGAAAGGAAAGGAGACGTGGCAGGCAGGGAAGTCGGAAAGATGAGGCAAGGGCGGGAGGGGCTTCTCAGCGGTCGGGGCCCTTTCGCTGGAGTCTGGGGCCCTTTCTGCAGGAAGGGGGGGGTTGTCCTCGCTTGATTTTCGTCTGGTCTTCCCGAAGCTTTGCCCTGGGGGCAGCAGCCGCTGGGAAGGGTGGGGGTGTTCCTTTGACCGCAGTTTTCTCCAGTGGGTGCTAGGGAGGAGAAGGGGGAAAGAGGGATGCAGAGGGGTTACAGCCAGGGCGGGGACAAGATAAGATTTCTCGGGGGGGGGCGGTGTAGCAGCTGGGGGATTGGGGCTCCAGGGTCGGGTCACCATGGGATACGGGCTCAGGCTATGCAGACGAAGAGAAAAATCCAAGAAGCGGAGAAAGAAAACCACCACCCGCCACCACCCTTGGCACCGTACCCCTCCCCCAGGCCCCACCACTCCCCGCACCGCCTCCCCCAGCCGCCTCGTGCTGCCCCCTGCGTTGGGACGACCGACCCACGGTTCTGATTGGCCGGAGACTGGGAGGGGGAGCCGAGGGCCGGATTGGCTGGCGGGGCCAGCGCAGGGCGGGGCGGCTGATTGGCGGAGCTGGCCGAGGGGCGCTCCGCTGATTGGCTAGGGACGAGGAAGCAGGAAGGAGGGTGGCGGAGGCTCTGCTCTTGGGGAGTTTGTGGAGGAACCGCGAGCGGCGTAACGGATCCCGGAGCCCGGCCCCCGCCGTCCGCCCGTCCGGCTGCCTGCCCCGCCCGTCCGGCCCTCACCGTCCGCCCGCCTCGGCCCGCCCGCCCCCCCGACGGCCCCGCCCGGCCGCGGCCCCCGCTCCGCCCGCCCGGCCCCGGCCCCCAGGAGGAGGCGCTGACGCAGCAGCGTGGAGCCCGGGAATTGAGCGCCCCCGGGGGGTTCCAGCCGCCGGATTCCAGCCCGGCTGGGGCCTGCGGGCGCCCAGAGCCGCGCCGTCCGCGCCGCCGTCCTGGTGAGCTAAGGGCCGGGGTCGAGGAGGGGGGAAGGGGCGAGCGGGCGGGAGAGAACGAGCAAGGGAGGCGGACGAGTGAAGGGGAGATGACCGGCCGCCCGTCAGCGCGCCCCACCAAGCGCGCTGCGCCGCCGCCCCCGCCAGCCCGGGAAGGGACGGACGGACGGACGACGTGAAGCAGGTGCGGCCGCCGGCTCGCTCTCGCAGCCTTCCTCCCTGGGGTCCGGCGCCACGGTCCCGCCATCGGGGAGCGCGGCACACCTCGAGGTGACAGCCCCCGGGGGCCGCTCGCTTCGATGGCCGGGGGCGGGGTGGGTGGCGGCCGTAGGGTGGCAGCTCGGCCGTGCGGCGGCGGCGCGGGCGTCCCGGGCCGCGGAGGGCGGGAGAGACGCCGGTTGTTTCCTCGCCGCGGCGTAGCCGGCTCGCCTCCGAGTGCGCGGGCGGCGAGGCCCCGGCCCCCCCGTGCCGCGCCCCCTCCCCCCTTCGCGCCCCCTCCCCCATCGCGGTCCCCGAGGCTAGGGGCCGAGGCCGGGGGCGGCGCCGCGGGATTGCCCGCTCTGGGTGGGGGGCGCCCTCCCGCGCTGGGAGCTGACCGGTCATTGCTAGATGGGGGGCAGGGGATGGGGGCCGCGCTGGGGTGGGGGGTAGTTAGACCCGACCGGATCGGACTAGGAGGAAGGGAGGCGCCGAAGACGGAAGGGAACCGGTTCGAGAAGCGAGTGTGGGCCGCGGGAGGCCCGGCGGGGACCGTGCAGAGCGGCGGCCGAGTCCGAGGTGGGGCGGAGGGATCGAAGTTGTCAGACCGCCTCCAAGTGACAGCAGGACCCCGTTCTCGTGGCCCGGCCTGGTCCTGCTCTGCCCGCCTCGCGGCCGCTGCTTTAGGGCCGGGTCAGGTCGAGCCCGAGGGGCCCGCTCGGCGTTGAAGCGCCGGACAAAGGCGGCGCCGGAGCGGGCGCAGGTGGTGGCGTCGGGGAGGGGAGCGGGTCCGAGCTACCCACCCCTCGGGGCGGGCGACAGGCCCGGACTCTGCCCAGTGAATTGCGGGGGCACCCGGGGTGCCCGCCGGGAGGAGCTGTGGCACTGGTTCACAGTTCCAGCCACGGATCGCCTCGAGGTTCTGGGAAGAGTGGGGTCGACCCAGCCAGGGTGGAGGGGCACAGGGGCAGAGGTGGGAGTGCATACCCTGGTCCTGGCCTGTAATGACTTGGTTGCTGAACTCACTGAGGCAACAGGCCGGTGAACCACTAGAGCCTGCCAGGAATAAGGGGTCTCCGCAAGCAGTCTGCCCACGGAAAGAGGTTTAATCCTACCTGGGACATCTCCCAGTCGTCCATTGTCGACATTTTTAAGAGGATAGATATCAGTTGCATTGGGGACTAGGAGACACCCTTCAGATGTGCTCTAGCAATCCATCCACAACTGCTTTCAGCACTTTTTTTATTTTTATTTTAGTCAAATAAGGTACCCACATAGGGAAATGAGAAGCTGAGTTTATAAATTCAGGCAGAAATTTAATGATTAAATACAAAAGGCTTCCAATTCTTTTCCTTTGTGCCACCTGAGGGACTTTACTTCCTACTTTCTCCATCTCCATGTCTTCTGGAAAAGGGTCCAGGAGGGACACTGCTGTGCTTGGCCAGCTGGAGGAGGGCACTTTGGAACCAGTGGCTTAAGCTTTGAGTTCCTCTAACCCCACCAGTGACCATCTCTAAGCTAGGTGCTGTTTTCCCGTTTGTAAAAACCCACTCAGAGAGCCTGTGTCCCCTCATGTGACCCCCAAATGGAAGAGTTGGGAGCACAAAGACAGGGAGACTCGGGCTGTATAGAATGCAGACTTCTGCTGAGAATCTGGGTTTGAGTCCCACCTCAGGTAGGTGTTGGTGAAGAGCTGCTCCCAGCTGTGGTTAGCTCTAATCTCACCCTGCGAAAGCTGCCTGCCAGCCTTGCTTAGTGTGGGTATGGAGTTAATTTATGGCCACCCTTCATCCTTAGTGGGTCTAGACCCCAGCCTGAATGGAGTTGAGGCTTGTGGGAATGAGATGTCTTACCTTATGTGAGAGACTAAAGTTTGTTCTGAGATAATTTAATTGTATGTCTAAGATAAAGAGAATGATGAAGGCCCTCGTGCCTTCTCTGGGGCTACACGGTATGTGATTTCTTTTGGTGGCAGTAAGAAGGGGGTGACCTGGTCTAGCCATGGCATGTAAAGGGCTATTAATTGCCAAAACAGTGGTTTTCTTCGACAGGCTCTTCCCTGGCAGGAGTCTCATGTCAGTCAGCTCAAGTGTTTAGGAGGGTTTGCTCTGGAGAAGTTAGCGAGTGAGGAGGTTCTCTCTTTTTTTATATCTCCTTCCTTTTCTTCCTTTCTGTTGCCCTGCTGTCCCCATGTCAGACCTGTGTTGTCATGGCCTCCCTTTTCCTCCAGCTTCCTCTGGTCCTTATGATCCAGTCTGTACACAGCTGCTAGATCATTCTTCTTAAAGCACTTCTTTCCTGTGTCACTCCCCTATCCACAGACTTGCAGTGGCACCCCTTTTCCTGCAGTCTTATCCCAGATAGTTCTCCTCTGACTCTCCCCTAGCCATGTCATCCACATTTATCTCCCTGCATCTTTGCTCCTGCTCCTTTCCACAGTTGTCCCCAATGAGGAGCCCTTTGCCTTCCTCTTCTCCCACCTGAACCCTACTCATCCTTCCTCTCCCTGTCACTCAGACCACTCCAGGCCAACATTGAATGTCAAGTGTGTGTGTGTGTGTGTGTGTGTGTATATATTCCAGGATTTCTGATAGAGTGCTATACACATGGCTTTTGTTGGATGAATAAATGCAATTGTCGTCTTAGTTGGGTGGGAACAGAGGGGAAGCCTTCGTTTCTGCTTCCCCAGCAATGCTTAGTATGGAGCCCTTTGTGGTTTCCAATCTTTTCTGTCAAAGGTATGTATAGATAGGGCATGTTTGGGGTGTTTTAGCTTGGGAAACAAATGAAATTTAACTGTTTCTGATATTCTGGCTGGTGAAGAGTCTGTCCTATGAATTGCTCACATGGCACCATATAGACATGAATCAGAAAAAGACTATAATCCTGTTTTTCTCCTACCTCACCACGCCATTCCCTCCACCCGGCTTTGCTGCTCTTATGCAATTTTCCTTGTTGTCCATGCTAAATGAATCCATATGTTTTATGTCTTCTCAATCCTGGGTGTAAATAAGGGAGAAAACAGGGTTCTGAGAACAGAAAAGAAAAGGATTCCTGGGTCTGACCCATGGATGGGACTTTGGGGATGTGTTGGAAGAGGTGTTTATAGAGGCATTGCTGACATGGGAGGCATGATCAGCGCCACACTGGACCCATCAGAAAGGAAAGCTATGATCCCGCTATCTCAGAACTTCAGTTTTTGTTTGCCATCAGCCCTGGACCATGGGGGAAATGGGAATGAGGGCTGGTGACTGGTTTGAGTCTGGACAGTGAAAAAATAAATTCTGCATCCATCCCCTTTCCCCCAAACCTCTCTTTTGTGCCCCAGTTTGATGATTAATGGACCAGCATTTCCCTTCCAAGCTGGAAGGCCACCCCTCACAGTTGCCATGGCAATGTAGACCGCTCCCCGTCAATTAAAAAAAAAATCCCTACTTCTCTCCTTGCTTCTAAGAACCATAGCTGGAGACAAGCTACCTTAGAATGCCGCTCCTGGACTCTCAGCTGCTCAGGCTGTTTTTGCTGTGTGTTCTAGAACATAGTCCTTCCTCTCTTTCTGGGGGTTTTCTGAGTTTCTTTATTCTGAGCAAATTGTGCCCCTCTTAGATCCAGCAAACCCTGAAACACTTCTATGAAAAAGCGGAGAAAATTAATATTTTTTAATTCACCTGCAATGCAAATTAAAAACCAGAAAGATCCCTTTTCTAACTTTTCCTTTGGGGTTAAAAAAAATCCCCTCCACACCTTCTCTGATGTGTAGGGGTATAAGTTGGGGAGCATTTTGACATCTGTAAAGGAAGTTTCTGTAAACCTGGAAGGAATTCAGCCTTCCAATATACTTCACATTGTAGTTCTATAGGGATTTTCAGTTTATTTATATTTTCATTTCTCCCTACCTCTCTGTCTCAATATTCAGGAGAATGTGTGTGTTTTTATTTTATCTTTTCTTATTCCTTTTGGCCTTGCTTGGGCAACATCTGGCCTCAGCACCCTGTCTCAAGGTGAGTCATTAAAGAGAAAAAAATCTTAAGGGAAAAAAGTCTCTGGAATTGAGAAGTAGCCTGTGTTGAACTAAGGCTGCCAGCCGAAGCTGCCAGGTTTATGGAGCATTATACAGACAGCCCCAACATTAAAGGGCCTCCTTTTTATGAATGGGTTGGGAAGAATGTAAATAAAGCAGCATCTCTCAATGGGGAAGCATTTTACATAAGCAGCACTACCCCGGCCTAAGTATTTATGGGAATTTGCTAGCATGGTCTGGCAGGACTGACTTCCTTTGTGAACTTGCTGTTGTGCTTTGGAGGGACAAGGAGGGTGTGCTTTGATACTCAAGGCAGACCCAGCACTCCTGCTCTGCAGGTCCTGGCCTTGACTTGATAGGCCAGCTCTTGGCTAGAAGTGCCTGTTAACCCTGAAAAGATGGAAAATACAGAGTGTAGTCAAAAGCTCATGATGATTGGAAGCACAGGCTCTGACGCCTGGGGTCCTGAGATTTTGCAGCTCCTGACCCTTTGTGCTTCTTCGACCTCCCAGGAACGGGACAGAGAGGATCTAGATGATGAAATCTGGCCTGGTTTTATGGGAGGCACGTCTAAGTAGAGTAAAATGGACTGGTTTGAATTTCAGTTCCTTTATGTTTCCCCTGCCCACCTCCTGGTATGACCACTAATGAGCAGTAAACCTGCTAACAGGGAGGAAGAGCAGTGGCAGCCGGCCTGCTCAGGGCCAGACAAGAACTGCTGAGCACCAACGGGTCCCTGGGGCTTCACTGAGGGGAACTGGTGCCCTGCCTTAGGCAACTTGGTCTAGAAATGGGACTAGAGGACTGTGGGTTTGGTGAGCAGGCCTCAGGGCAGTTATGTCCAGGACTTTGTGTTGTATCTTGGGAAGGATTTTCATCCAGATTCCATATTTCCCAGTGGGCTACTCCTACAAGGGTGTATTATTTACCTGATTCAGCCCCCCCCCCCCAAAAAAAAAGATAAAAAATAACATTGTCCTTGAGATCCTCTGGCCCAATCCACCAGGAATAAAAGAATGGGTTTGTCTCTTAGCCTCTCTGAGTTGTGAAATGGGAACTTTTTTTCAAGGCACCATGACCAAGATATCTGAATGAAAAAATGACCAGTGACTTTTCTTAATTAAAAGGATGGATACAGGCTGGAACTTGGGAGTCTACATCTTCTTTCTCACCTCAGTTTTTCTAGTGGGTTTGGGAGAGGGCGAGGTGCTTCCCCTGTCCTCATTTAAGGAAAAGGGACCTGTTGCATATCTGCTTTTTGTGACCCTGGGATCTCACCTGGAGTGGTGCTGACTGCTCCTACTTCCAGTCTATCTCCACTGCCTGTTTGGGGCCCCCCCACCCTCTCTAGGTACAGCTTTCAGTTTCCTGTCTGCAGAGGAGAAGGGTAGCCCACACTTAGGCCCTTCTCCAACTGCAGCTAACTTTTGAAATGTTTGGGGGGAATTTCAGTTTATTAATCACATTCTTTTTTGGCTAAGTGGTATAGGGGTGAATTATCTGTTTTTAGAGGATCTTTATAGAAATCACGGGAAAGGTGTTAGGGTGCTGCTTGATGCCAGGATATCCTGACAAATATGCCAGAAGGGAAGATTCACATTTCTACTATAGGCCCTCCTCAGAAGTGAGGGGCAACCCCTGTTGTGTGCCTGAAGAAGTTCACTCAGTTTGGACAGAATGTAAAAACTGATGAAATGACTATAAGACATGATCTTGAGAAAACTGAAAGAACTTGGATTTATTTGGCCGCAGGGGAGGTAGCCAAGGGGCAGTTACTGTATCTTCGTACACTAAGGTGGCTGTTTGGAGTATGACCAAATTTCAGTCTTCATTGCAGTTCGGGTTGGAGGAAGGATATTGCACCTGATAAAAGAGGTGTGGTTAGATGTGGGAGGGAAGTCTGTAGACTTTTCTGGATTTACTGTAAAATCAAGACAACATGCCTTTGAAGCCTTTACCCCTTTCTAGGATATAAAATGAGTTTGTTTTCAAAAGTGTATATAAGATTTTATTGGGAACTTTGAGCAGACTTCTCTGTAGAAACAATTTGTAAAATTAATGTTTATGTTTCCTGGCTGGCTCACCAATGCCATTTAATTGGAATACACTTTCATTTCCTTTGTGAAGAAAAATTAGGAAAAACTAATAATGTGTTGATGCCAATAATTAAAACAACACAGAAAATCAAAAGTCAGTGTGCACCCTGATCTTGAATGCTGGTCTGTGACCCAGCTGTCCTGTGTTGCAGTGGTGGTGTAGAGAGGTAAAAGAATTTGCCTCTCTGTACCACTGTTTTCTCCCTTTTCCGATGAAGTAATAACAGCTATCCTGTGAGTTGGTTGTGAGGATAAATGAGAATGAATGTAATGTGCTTAGGGTGGCACCAGGCATATAGTGAGTGCTTGACAAACATGAGCCATCCTGTTAGACCAGAAGCCTCCGTAGTGGATCAAGGATTCCCTACCCTGCACACTTAAGGGATTCGGGGACTGAGAATGCTAACTTTGGTCCTTTGCTGCTGAGTTCACCTTAGTATTCGTGACATTATCTGTCTTTATAGAAGTGTGCCTCTAGTACCAATCTTGTTCTTTTAGTGGCTGTGGGTAAGAAGTGAATGAGAGGAATATTTTCCTGAGATAGCTGGGCAGGTCGGGAGAGAGAAGAAAGAATGATAGTGAAAGAGGGTTGTGCTGTCTAAATGTGAGATTTCCTGAAGTAGCCCTATTCAACTGTGGCTTCCACTGAAGAGGCACAGTGGACTCCTGGGGATGGGGGAGAGTTTGAGGGTCAGAGTTTCTTGTCATGGGCTCCAAGTGATGCCATTAGTTTAGGGTAGAAATACTATATGGGATGGGGTCAGGTGGGTAGCCAGATCTTCATTCATTCTATTAGTTCTTATTAAGCCCTGTAGATGAGATTTAGTGGTAAGGAAGGCAGAGCCTGCCTGTCCCCTTAGAGCTTACATCCTAATGGGGGTGGCACAGATCTCTTAGTTTTAGTTAAGTGTGAGATACTCGGGTGCCTATAACTCTAGTAGGGTCTGCTTTGTGGTTCTGCTTGTGCTCGTGGAGCGTTGGGAAGGCCTGTCTTGCGTCTTGTTCCTCGTGGGTTCGTTCAGGAGGTTAACACCTGCTGGGGAGGCTGAGGGCAGAGCTCCCATCTCTGCCTGACAGTTTCTTCTGTTCAGGACAAGAGATAGCACCTCCAGTCTTGGCAAGCCATCTTAGAAATCTTAGTTGTTGGTTCCTGGAGTGTCCTGGTGGTTAAACCAACACATTCTTTGCCACTCCTGGCCATGGACCTGGAGCAGGGTGGTGAGCTATTGTGCTTTTTGAAGAATGGTGTGTTAGTAACATGAGATTTCCACCTGATTCTGCTGAGAGTCTGTTGCTGAGCTTTGGGGAACCCAGCCCTGTTACTGTTTTATTTACCCTACATGGTTAACTGCCCACAGCAAATGGGTCCTACTTCAAGAGATTTGCTTCTGGTTCAGCCGGGGCACTGTTGAGTCTGGGTGAGAGGGACTGAGGGAACCTTAGCCTGGAGCTCCCTTGTCCCCAGCCTGAAATAAGTCTACATGGAGCCAGTAGGGCTGAATCTGGGGAAAGGTGCATTTGTCTCCTGCCTTTTTCTGTTGAAAAACTTCAGCATTTTCTGTTGCCCCTTCCTGCATCCAAACGTTTGTGAAGCCAATTCCTCAGAGTGCTGCCCACTTTCTATTTGTTTCGTCAGTACACCTGGCATGAAGGAGGCCCTCAGTGTCCGAATGAAGTCCCTGCTCAAGTGGGCCCTCTGAGAAGCTGCTGTGGAGCGAGAGCTCTCTCCACCGAGTTCCGAGTACTGCATCACAGCCCCTTTCACACTCTCTTGTCCTCTGTCTTCTACCAACCCAGATCTCCAATTTCTTAGGCTTTTTTGCATTTTTCTTCAGCACTTAGCCTAATACTTGAAATATAGGGGGAAAGAATGAGTTCATATTAAGCATCTTTTGTATACCAGGCACTCTGCAAGGCACTTGACACATTCTTCACTTGATCCTCATAACATACTTGCTGTGTAAACATGGAAACCACGGCTCAGAGAAGTTCAGTTCCTTGACCAAGCCCACTAGGATTAGCAACAGCACCAAGTGGCATCCAGCACCATGTGAGTTTTGCCTCCACTGTGCTGAGCCATGGGGAGGGGTAAGCAAATGTTGGTTGACTGAGCAAAGGTCACAGAGGTGCCATGTGCCTGGGAATGAGCCTCGGTGCTCTGGTTTAGCTGGACCCACCCCTGCAGGTATAGGTGTACCTTGGGCACATAGGTGCTGTGCACTGGGAAGAAGCTAGGGAAAGACAGATTGCTTCAAGTAGGGATATGTGCCTTTAAAGAAAGCCAGAAAGTCTAGTTTTGTATTGTATCTGAATACCTTCTAATTTGTCAGGTTAGAGTTTCTTAAAGCGAGCATTGTGGTGTGACTAAAATACAGTGCTCTCTGCCCATTGTCCTAGCTCCATGTCTGTGTGTATATATTGACTTCTAGATCCGAGGAGTACACTGTCTCTCAGACCGCTACCTGTAGGAAGGACCTTGCCCTAAGAGTAGGGCACTGGCAGCTTCCAATAAGGAGGAGATTACACCAACTCTACTGTTAATATATGTAGTTTTATACTTAATTACTATTCTAATATAAAACAGGGGGTCCACTTTATTATAATCTGAGTTAAATTCCCCTCCCCACTAAGATTTGTATTCCTTCACACTTACAAGAGATGGGATGTCTGGCTTTTCATTTGGAGCCAGAAGTAAGTTGAGGTTCAGAACACTTGGTACAGTTCTGGGCCTGTGTGTCTGGGCTGTCCTACTGGGTTGGTCCGAATGGACAGGATTAGCCAAAGACAGGGCCAGCTACACCCCAGACCCCACGTGGTATGGCTGTGGATCTTCCCAACAGGGCTGCTCCCGTCTCTCTGGGCTCCTGGGAGCCCCCAGTGTGAAGTGTGAGGAGCAGGTGGTCCGACAGGCTGTAGATAGGCTTGGTGCCTCCTGGGACAGGCTCAGCTCCTCAGATGGCTGCCAGACCTGAGGGCATCTATAAAACAAACTGTGTCCAGGCGGCTCAGGCCAGTTCCCTTTGGTTGGGAGCCCCTTGCTTTCTGCCCAGGTGTTTGTAGGATCCTAACCTGATTTCAGAAACCTGCAGTAGTGAGTAAGGCTGAATGGGCACCAGAGAGATGGGGCCCTGGGGCTTGAGGTCATTCCTTGCCGCTGCTGCCAGGGACTTCTTTCTGTGAGTGCCCACAGTGAAGCAGCAGTCAGATGGCAGCATTAGTCAGAACACAGCCCTCTGACCCCATCCCCTGGGACTTTAGCATCTGAGGAGCTCTCCTTTCACTGTAGAGTTGAGTGTTTCTCAGAGGTGTGGAGCTGTTGTTCAGGGTCTGTTGGGATATGGTTTCTGCCTCTGCCCTCTTGCTGTGTTGTAAACTGAACATTCCCACAATTTACCCCACAGTGGGTCCTGCATGGGGAAGGAGTAGAGTCTCAGTCATTCTCTGGGGTTGACACTTGGGTGTTTTCAGTGGACTAGTAGCAAAGCAGAGTTGATGTACACTCTGGGTTTTCAGATTTCTCAGAGGAAGCTTGACTCCGGTGGGGAACTGCCGAGGCTGAGGGCAGGCCCACCTCTGTCTGTGGGTCTGGAAGAGGGGAAGGATGTTGGTTCCTGCCCTGGTAGGCTCATGCACAGTGACTCTGTTATCCTTACCATCACTCTTAAGTAAGGTTCATTTTGTTGTATTCTTTTTAGGTGAGGGCTCTGAAGTTCAGAGAAGTAAGTTGCTATGAGGGGCAGAGCTGGCATTTAAATCCAGGTCTGCCTGACTCCGAGGTTTGTTTCTGCTCTGCCAGCTCTTGGGGATACCAGCCACATCTCTTTGCCTCGCTTGATCATAAGAATTTCAGCAGCTTCACCTCTCTCTTTTCCCATGAAATAACATCAACTAAATTAAAATGAACTGGAGCCTGCCTTTGTGCTCTTGCTCTTTTTCTCTAATAGAAGATTGAAGAAATTCAGTGTTCATGAGAAAGTGTTATTTCTTCGGTGGGGGAGGGAGGTGATTCCAAGAGAGATCGCACAGGAGGGCAGTATTTAACTCTGTCCAGTTGTGTGGCTTTAGATATAATTGGGAGGTGGTTTGGGTCATGGCTCTTCTTGGCCCTTACTCTGGTCATCACCTGGTCTGCCTTACCAAAGGTTTCCTTAAATACTTCCCTCCCATTAAAAATAAACCAAAGGTGGCACAGAGAGGAGAGAAACAAGATGGCGGCGTAGGGAACAGTTGTACCCGCAGTTTCCTGCAACCACATCAGAATTACAACTAAAATACAGAACCACCATCACTCAGAACCTCCTGAAATCTGGCTGAACACAAGCCCTACCACCAGGGAACTGAAGGAGCACCGAGACCACCCTAGGTGCATGAAATCAGAAGGACTCTATGAACCACACCCTCAGGAAACCAGACATAACAATGCCATGGCTGACGTCAGGACCTGATACAATGATCAACTACTTCCTATCCTGGCCCCAGCCAATCAGTGGAGCCCATCACCCAAATCCTTTAGCCACCATGATTAATGATTTTCCCCCTATGTAACCCATCTCCTGGAAGCCATTGGGGAGCTAGGTCTTTGAGCACTGGCTCACCTGTGACTCCCGGTATGGTACCACCTCCTCAAATAATAAACCCTTATTTTCTTGTCTGCCAATAAATAAATAAATAAATAAACCCAAAAGCCTGAAAAGCAAAATTTAAAAAAAATGTATTTGGGGGGCGGGGAGAGGAAATAACAATTTGTTGTTCCACTTACTTATGCATTCATTGGTTGATTCTTGTATGTGCCTTGCCTGAGGATTGAACCCTCAACTTGGCATGTCAGGATGACCCTCTAACCAACTGAGCTACTGGGCCAGGGCCTGAAAAGCAAAATGTAAAATGTGGTGGCTAAGAAAGGTTTCAGGAAGGGCAGTAGGGCAGAGCCCTGAGTCTGGGGGTGGGGAACGTGGCTTGGAGCTGGGTAAGTAAAGGGAGAACCTTGGTCAAGACTCAGGACCTCTTCCTCCCACAGATCAGCCTCTGCTTTCTGGAGAGATCTGGGCTTGATCTGCCTGTCCAGGCCCCGCCCTAGTTTTCCCCTCAGTGGTGCCCCACAGCTCACACTTCTCCAAACCTCTACTCCCTTGGACACACACCTTGGATGCGCTCCACCTGCATTGGTTCAGGGTAGTACACAGTGCTGCTGCAGCCTGAGGGCAAAAGACAAGTCCTCCTTCCCTTTCTGTTTTTGTGGAGATCACTTCCCCCAGCAGACCCTGCTTTGACACTCTAGCTGGGCCTGATTTCCCCCTTGATTTCTGGACCTGTGATATTCTTGGGCCTGAGATGGCCCATTGGCTGTCTTTAGAGTACAGTTGTGACTTTGCCCCTGGTTGGTGTAGCTCGGTTGGGCATCTTCCAGTGCACCAAAAGGTTGCAGGTTTGATTCCTGGTCAGGGCACATGCCCGGGTTGCGGGCTTAATCCCCAGTAGGAGGCATGCAGGAGGCAGCTGATCAATGTTTTACTCTCACATTGATATTTCTCTCCCTCCCCCTTCCTCTCTCTAAAAATCAGTAAAAATATATTTTAAAAATAGAATACACTTGTGATTTTGGATTCAACATGTGGTTTTCTGGTCTTTGGCTTGGAGAAACCACCAGCAGTAGCTGTCCTTCATTGTAGCTGGCTGTTTGCTCTTCAGAGCTGGGAACAATCAGACTGGTTTTCTTCAGTGAGAGCTTGCTTGACATGATCTAGGTGAATGGTAATATGGCCTGGGAAGTCCCTCCTAGGAACCTTCTCCTGAGTGGGCCTGAACTACCTGTGCCTGGGAGGACAGGGCTTTCCAGAGAGGAAGAGAGTAATGCAGAGAGAACCCAGGCACCCTTGTCTCTTGGCAGTGGTAGAAGTTCCTGGTTGAGCTGGTATATAAGTGAGGGGGGCATGACAGCAGAAGGATTGGCAGAACTGGAATGAGAACCAAGCCTACTGCTTTCCAGGATCTACTTTCCCCCAAGGAGCTGGGCCACCCCCGCAGGCTGGATCCCCTTCCACCCAGCCCCATCTGGGGAGGGGGGACGCTGCAGCCTGGGCTTCAAACCGTGACTCACACTTGCGCTCAGTTTGGAGTGCAGTGAGGCAGGCAGCAGAGACCCCAGCCTCTTCTCAGGATGGTGAATGACATTGCAGCCTTAGGCACCACATGAAAACTAAGAGTTGTTTTGCAATGTGCCTTTGATGGCATTGGGTGTATTTAGTGGGTGATGGGATTTGGAAGAATCAAGGGAGGCTAGCAGAGGAGGCTCTTATGCTTGAGTTGGAAATGTGACTCACTGTATGATTTAGAGGTTTCCCTGATAGCCAGATAACCCATCAGTGGGGGAGGGTGGGGGGGACACTGGGTGTCCCTGAGGGACTGGAGGTAAAGAGAGATACTCTACAGTGAACAAATTCCTAGGTTCTGGGGTTAGGCTCCTGAAAGTGGAAGCCCCCCCCCCCTTGGAACATTTTGCCTGAGAGGGAGAGACTGAATAGGGAGCAAGTGCCCCAATATCCCGGGACCATCTATCCATGCAGCCAGTTCACCAGTCAACTTGGGGGGAGGATTGGGGAGAAGCAGCGGCAGACCAGTCACCCTCAGTTAAGAGTTCTTTCTCTTTTTCACTTTCTGGGCTTGAAAGCACTTCCCTGTGCTCCCTCTCTTTCCCATCCACCCCCTCCTTGCTCTGTACTTGTCCTCATCCTTAAAGGCCACAAGCCCAGGTGACCTCAGCCTTGGCCCTCTGCCATTCCCAGGCCTGACTGGTAACTTGGGGCCTGTTGAGGGGCTTTGGGCCCTGCTCAGCTGTGTGGTCTGTTCACTGTCTTCCATCTCAAGGCCCTCTGGGGGTGGGAGAGGGCTGGTCCTTGGCTTTCCTAGGAAATACAGATGTGCCTCTTTGTTGCTGCTCCTCCACCTCTGGCACAGGGGTGCCCTGTATTTGAGAAAAGAGCCAGTGGGTTGTAAGTACCTGGATACATTGCTTATCAGTATGCTGAGCAAGTAGGGATGAGTGGTCGCCCGGATTAGAAGCAGGAGTCTAGGGGAGCCTAGTAGATGCCTGGGATTTTTTAGGACTTCTCCTGTCTGTGCTTCAGGAGTGAATGGATTTACTGTCTGTGACTCTGCATCATGCCTGGGGTCTGGTCTCTGGGCAGTGGCAAGTCATTACACAATGGCCAGAGCAACCCCTGGCACGCTCCCTCCCTTCTCCAGTTTTCCAAGTTCTTTCTCGGGTGAGGGACACGTCCTACACTGCCCTCAGCCTGGTTTTCTGAGTACTCTGTCTCAACTAGTGCAGCTTGTCTCAGGAGAAAAGGTAGTCAGTGACCCCAGCCACTGACGCAAAGCCACTGAAGCTAGCTGGGAAGGGTTCAGGAATCCCTGGGAACCCTCAGGCCTGGGACTTTCTGGGTTAAATCCTTCCTTAGCTGGTTTGCCACAATGGTCAGAGCGTCGGCTCAGGGACTGAAGGGTCCTGGGTTTGATTCCTGCCAAGGTCAGAAATCTCTGTTGCAGGCTTGATCCCTGGATGTATGGGAGGCAACCAATATATGTGTCTGTCTCACATCGATATTTCTCTCTTCTCCCTCCCTCCCCCCCTCCCTCCCCCCCCCCTCCTCTCTTCCCCCTTCCACTCTCTCTGAAAAGCAATGGAAAAAGTATCCTCGGGTGAGGATTAAGAAAAAAAAAAAATCCTGGCCCTGCAGGAGTTCTCTGAACTCCTGGAGTAGAGTGACCGTGAATAACAATTACAATGGGAAAATTAGTCTGAAAAGCCTGGGCTAGCTGGATAGGGAGGGCAGAGCCTCGCCTGGCACCTTACCTGGCAGCGCCTTGCTTTGGGTTGGAGAGTAGGTGAGGAGTGAACAGCTCAGTAGTTTCTGACCACTGGCACCCCCCCCCCCTTCATTGCCTTGGCTGTACCAGCTTCTAGCACACACCCAGCTTTGACGTCTCTCATTCAGAATGGGTTCCAGGCTGCCCCAGGTATGTTGGGGATGGGGAGAAATGTTTGACAAGCACAGTAAGGGGGTGGTGCCTGGTCATGGGCGTTTTTTTGTCAGGGACTCTGGGCTTCTTGGCACTCCCCAGTCCTGCCTCCTGCCTGGTGTCTTGCCTGTCAGGTGGAAGACCTGAGGAATAGGGCAGGACTAACAAGGCAGCTCCTTAGCCTCCTGAGTTAGTTCTCTCCATGATACTTTCTTTTCCCAGCTCTTAGTGGCTGTTTGGGGGGGGGGGGGGAATAAAGATGTACCACACTAGTGTGTGGTCTCTGCATGTTATCTCCAGGAATGCTCGCCCTGGTTTTACCAACATCCCTTCCCCAGGCACTGGCACTATTTAGGCTGCCCTTCCCTGGAATCCCCTGATTCCGGGTGGGCCTGGCTGGCTCCTAGGACTGGCTGAGACCTCTCCTGATCACCAGCTCCTCAAAGCCAGGCCTTTACCCTTTCCGGGCTTTTCCAGCAAGACCAGGTTATAGCTGTCCTGCCTTATATGCCAGCAGGGTGTCCTCACAGGCTGGACTTTGCCTCCTCCACAGCCCAGTAGGCAGGTTCCTCATCTCAACTCCTCACTGTCCATCTCCTTAGCATCCTGTGGCCAATCTCAGAAGCCCTGACATGGGGTAGGGGGTTGGTAATATTTTTGAAGGAATAGATGGTCTCTCACCATCCAAGCCCCCAATCCTGGCTTGGTGTCTTCAGAGCCTCCTCCTGGCCTGAGATAAGTATCTAGTGGGAGAAAAACAGAGCGAACCAAGAGCATTGCTTCTGGCTCCTCCTGTCTTCTGACCCTGGGGCCTGCATTGCTCTGCAGGCTCTCCCAGGGCTTAGTTCAAAGAACAACCCTAGGTTAAAAGAAGAATGGGTCAACCATTCCTTGCACAGCTGCTGGGTACCCTGACCTCACTGGACTTCTGCACTCTGGAAGAGGGTTCCGTGAAAATCTAGGCTGGAGATAGGGTGAGGGTAGGCCAGAGTTACTGTAGGTAGGGCTGGATGGGCTGCAGTGGGGGGAAAGGCAGGCAGCACAGACCAAGGTGGGCTTCTCTCATTACCTGCCTTCTGTCCTGCAGATTGGAGGTACTCCATGACACACACTCGGAGGAAGTCCCTTCCCATGCTGAGTTCAGGCCCCATTGGCCGCCGGGAGCCCCTGCAAATGGAAGGCAGCAATATGGAGCAGGGGGCGGAGGGTGTGGAGCCAGGCATGCCTGAGAGCCCAGGGAATCTCACAGGGCGCCGCAAGAACTACCCACTGCGTAAGCGCCCCTTGGTTCCTGAGAAGCCCAAGGCCTGCAAAGTGCTGCTGACCCGCCTGGAGAATGTGGCCGATCCACGGAGTGCAGATGAGGCTGATGAGCTGCCTCCTGACCTACCCAAGCCCCCCAGCCCGGACCCATCCAGTGAGGACACTGGCCTTGCCCAACCCCGCAAGCGGCGCCTGGCCTCCCTCAATGCCGAGGCCCTCAATAACCTGCTGCTGGAGCGGGAGGACACCAGCAGCCTGGCAAGCAGCCGCCGCAGTCGTGGGGGAGACCCCCACCATAGCCGGGACCGTGACAGGGCCGCTGGAGGCTGGTCTTCCTCTAAGAAGCGGCCCCGGCTGGGGGACCTCAGTGGAGGAAGTCGGGATCTGTCCCCAGAGCCAGCACCAGATGAAGGTGCCCGCCGAGATGGTGACCCAGCTCCCAAGAGACTGGCCAGCCTGAATGCAGCTGCCTTCCTAAAGCTGAGCCAGGAGCGGGAGCTACCCCTGCGGCCACCTCGTGCCCACCCAGAAGCAGACAGGCGCTCCACTGATCCACCAGCACTGAAGGCCCTGAGGCCAAAGTTGGCCAAAGTCAATGGCAAAAACTATCCCAAGGCCCAGCAGGGGGCTGGCTCTGGGGAGGCTGCAAGCCCACCCAGCTGGCAAGGGTGCCCTGAGGAGCCATGGCTATCTGCAACCCCTCGTGGGCCAGCTAGCCAGCTACCTTACCAGCCCCTGAGCAAGGCTCTGGAGAGCCCGTTAGGGCTGCGCCCCCACCTGCCTCTGTTGATGGGTGGGCAGGCAGCCCTGAAGCCAGAGCCTGGGCGCCCAGGAGAGGAGTCACCTGCCCCCAAGCAGGAACTGCACCAGCCCTCTTTCCCTACAACTCAGCTGTCCCTCCTGCCGATGCCTGGCAACCCCGCCGACTACAGTGGGCTGTGTGGTCGGCCTGAGCTCACTGCGCTAGGCAGCTTCTATCTGTATTGCAGCCAAGATGGGCTGCAGTGTGGGGGCTACTCTCCCTGTCCCATGCTCCCCGAGGGCAAGCTGTCCCCAGTGGCTGCACCTACCGAGGGGTTTCTCTTGGCCCCAAGCTCAGTGCCTGCCAGTACCCCTTTCCTGCACCCTCCCTGGGGCTCTCACTACTGCTCCAGCGAAGACGCTGAAGTGAATGGCTATAGCATCTGTGAAATGTTGCCCTCTTCTCTTACCCACATTGGCACTACCTGTGGCGGCTATTCCTACAAAATGCCTTTTGCAGCAGGTAAGCCTTCCTGAGGATGGGATGTACCAGGGAGTCTCTGGGACAGTGTCCCAGGAGGGTTGGTGGTTGGGCTCCTTGGAGTCTAGCTACTACTGAATGGGAGATAGGGGCCTTTGAGAGGGGAATACTTCCCTTGTTTAGTGCCCCAAGCCTAGGAGTAATCCCAGGATGGAGCCCCTGTTTAGCTTTTAGCAGCCCTGCTCTGTCCCCACTGTATATGGAGAGATTTCTTGGCCTGACAGCATTGGCTTCCATAGGTAGCATTGTGGTGGTGTAGAGGGGTAGGAAGGGCCTCTCCTCCCTCCCCATTGGGATTTTCAATCTTAGACTCTTAGTAGCAAGTTATTGAAATTAGAGCTTTTGCCAAGTTGTCCCCATGTCCCTTCTGTCCTCCTTGAAGAAAGCTAGAATTTCTTCTTTCCAGGAGCCCAGACCGTTCAAGTTCAGCCAAGTTCAACATTCATGGGAAGGGTGGGGGGTACCAGGCCCAGTGGATGGTACCAGCTGCATTAAAATGGCTTCACCCTGGCTGTACAGGCTTTGAAAGAGAAGTGCCTGGACTTAGCCTCACCTTGCTAGGGCTGGGTGGGGTGGGCACACTCCAAGAACAGACAGAGTTCCCTGGCACAGACAGGGTGCTCTCAGGGCCTGTGGCTTTGGTGTCTGCCTTCCTGGCAAGACCTAGACACCTGAGAGGCTCGTGATGCAGCTGATGAGACACCCCCACAGTGATCTCTCTTCCCCAAAATTGGCAGTAGTGTCCTCACATGCCTCTCCAGGCTCCCTTCCTGGCTCTTGGGTGGAAACAAGGTGACCAGCACCATCCTGGCTGACAAGTCTGCCCTGCTGCTGGTGAAGTGAGAGGCCAGGCCTTCCCAGGGCTCCCTTCCCCCACACCCCTTCTTGTGGGGGTCTATAAAACAACTTTATAGACCAGTTGACTCTGGCCAGACTGGTTGTTTCAGATTCTAGTGTGAGTCGGAGTTCTAAGAAATGAGAACAGGCTTCTTCTTGGGCTTTTCCTTCTCTTTTATATCACTTTCCAAGTCTAGACACCTAACTTGTGGGACCCAGTGCCCTTACCCTCTTGCCCTGGGACCATGTGTAAGCACCATGTGCAAGCACCCTGTGCCAGGCACTGTTCTAAAGCACTTTGCAGATGGAAGGCCACGTGGCATGTAATTGAACATAGACTGTGGAGCCAGACTTGGAGTGAAATATTCTTCCCCCGCATGTGAGACAAACCAGTAACTAAATGTCTCAATTTCCTTAATTGTAAAATCGGAATAATGGTACCTGCCTCATAGGGTTGTTAATACATTGATAAGAAAACCACCTAAGACAGACTACGTGGTACTTGCAACTGCTGCTTCTATTGCAAAGCACTGAGAGTTAAAGTGACTTGCCTGAGGTCACACAGCTAGTAAGTAGCAGGTCTGGGATTCTTATCCTGGGCTGTCTGATTCCAGCTCCCCTGCTCCTAATCACTGTGGAAGCCCTAGAGCTAGAGGAGCTGTTTCCCTTACCTACCCCTTTCTTCTTTTAGGCTAGAAGGGGAGATGGAGATGTCTGTGGGCCAGTCTCTAAGGTTAAGAAACACCCTTGGCCAGTCACTCTGACAATCCACCTTAAAGGCCCCTGAGCCGACCTGTCACCTCAGTGGCCTTTTGGTTCACACTTAGAATTAAGATAGGAGCAGGCTCTGAAAGCAGAGGCCAGGGCAGGGTTGGTGCTTGTCCTTACCTGTCCTGAACCTCTCTCTCCTTTTCCCAGAAGGCTGCAGGTCCCTGGGCCAGCTGGAATTTCCTCTTCCAGAAGCTGGCCACCCAGCCTCACCTGCCCACCCCCTCCTGGGATGCCCTGTTCCCAGTGTGCCACCTGCAGCAGAGCCTGTCCCTCACCTTCAGACACCCACCTCAGAGCCCCAGACAGTAGCCCGTGCATGCCCTCAGAGCGCCAAGCCTCCTAGTGGATCCAAGTCAGGTCTGCGTACAGGCTCCAGCTGTAGGCACACTGTGAGGAGCAAGGCTGCCCGCAGGCCCAGCCACCCCAAACAACCACGTGTCCAGCGCCCACGCCCACGCCGCCGCCGCCGCCGCCGTACTAATGGCTGGGTACCTGTTGGGGCTGCCTGTGAGAAGGCCGTCTATGTCTTGGTGAGTACGAGCTCTTAGCTGATGGGAAGAAGAGGGTGGCAGTGGGGACACAGGACCTGCAGGGAGTTGGGTCCCAGGAACCCTGGCTCTAGCTACTCTGAAAGGTGACAAGGGACCAATCATGCTGGCCCAGCCTGCTCCCGTTTCCCCTACTGATCCTATATTGTGCACCTTGGGGAGGTCAGGAGGTACATACAGACACAGCTGATGGCTGCTATCTCTGTGATTCTCAGGGAAGTTATCTGAAGTATCTTTACCCCCTCATCCCTGTACCCGCTATCCCTTCTATTCTGGATTTTTTTTACTTATTTTTTTCTCCCCCAAGGATATTTTTTCCATTGATTTTTTTTTTTTTTTTTTTTTTAAGAGTGGAAGGGAACGAGGGGGAGAGAGAGATGGGGGGGAGAGGGAGAAGGAGAGAGAAAGAAAAACATCGATGTGAGAGAGACAAAACAATTGGTTGCCTCCCATGCCTGCCCCAACGAAGGCTGGGAATTGAACCTGCGACCAAGGTATGTGCCCTTGACTGGGACTCAAACCCTTGACCCTTTGGTATGCAGGCCAGTGCTCTAACCACTGAGCAACACTGGCCGGGGCTTATTCTGGATTTTAAAATGGAGGACTTGCACTCAGTCGGTGGCTCGGTTGGAGCGTTGTCCTGTACATCGAAAAGGTTGCAGGTTTGATTCCCAGTCAGGGACATGCCTAGGTTGTGGGTTTAATTCCTGGTACGGGAGGCAACTGATCAATGTTTCTCTCAGATCAATGAAACATATCCTCAGGTGAGGATTTAAATAAATTAAATAAATAAAAAAAATGGAGGACTTTTGTAGAGGCTTTTTGGATAAGCATGTGTAGGAAAAACTGGGATGGGCAGAGAAAATCAGTGATAGAGGAACATCTGGGATGATGAAATGAATGTTGACTAAAATTTATTGAGCACTTTTGAGCCAGAACTGAGCTGATTGCATGCATTATCCACTTTCATCCTCACCACCACCCTATGTGGTATGTACCCCATGTTCCTATAATTATCATTTCACAGATGAGGAAACTGAGGCTTAGCAGTAAACAGTTTGCCCTAGGCTACTCCACGTACAGTGGTGGTTGAGGGGTCAAACCCAGACTGTCCCATTAGGAAACATGAGGACCTACACAGTGCTGGGGGTTTGGAGTAAGAGTCGGTTGTTGGGGTGTGGTGGTCAGAGTGCAGCCCCACAATCCTTTTTGTGTCATTGGTTTGTTGCACAGGATGAACCGGAACCAGCCATTCGAAAGAGCTACCAAGCGGTGGAGAGGCATGGAGAGACCATTCGAGTCCGGGACACAGTCCTTCTCAAGTCAGGCCCACGAAAGACATCTACACCTTATGTGGCTAAGATTTCTGCCCTGTGGGAAAACCCTGAATCAGGTACCCACTGCCTAGAATTTGACCTGGCACTGATTTCCCCTTGTTTTTGGCACAGTCTGCTTTCCACTCATCCAGGATCTGTCTGCTACTGAGGGCTACAGATGGCCTTGTGACTTCTGTTGGTTCAGCTCATTAGCTTTTCCAGCCACCAGAACCTGGGCACCTGTCCCCCTTCCTCACCTGTCATTGCTTTCCCCTCCTTCTCCCTTCATACCTAATGGCATTCCAGGCCACAGAATGCCAGGCTTGGCCTGAGGCAGAGGAACATGGGTGGCTAGAGCCTGCATGATTGGCTCAGCACTGAGGTTGGATGAGCCTCCAGGGCAAGGGGCCATCCTGCCTGCCTGTCTAATAGCTGGGGTTGCCAGCTCAAGCCATGACTGCTTCTCTTGTCGTTCTCCCCCCCCCCCAGGTGAGCTGATGATGAGCCTCCTATGGTATTACAGACCAGAGCACTTACAGGGAGGCCGCAGTCCCAGCATGCACGAGGTGAGTTGCCGGGCAAATGGGATGGGGAAGGCAGGGGTGGCAGAAGGAGAGGTTGTAACACAAGAAGATGATATGGGGAGGGCAGCTGTGGGTAGTCAAGTCCCTAGATTTGTTACCTTGGATGCCAGAGAACTTGGGAAGGGCCTGGGTTTCAGCTTCTTTTCCCCAACTCATGTGTCAAAGAGGATAGGAACCTTTGTCTAGAAAGGGAGCCCTTGCAGGTGGGGGTGCCAGAATGTGTCTTCCTGTGGACAGGAAAGGGGAAGTGAAGTGGCACACCTACCCCCATTTGAATGCTGTATGCAGCATGAGAGGGCTCAGGAGAAAGACTGCTTCTAACATCCCTTAGCACCATACCCAGTGGTGTGCTAGAAGTGGTACTATCCTCTGGGTGTGCTGTCATCATTCCCCATCCCCACCTCCCTCACCCCCAGCCAGTCTGCGCCCTCTTTTACTCTGCCAGGAAGATGCGCACCAACTCCCCTCCTTGCCTGGCTTGGGGTTAGGAAGCTTAATGACAGGCTGGAGGGGGCATCTGGCTTCTCCAGAGTAGCACAGAATCTGGGAAGAATGCCTTGGGATGCCAGGTGGGAGGGGCAGTTATACTCACATTCCAGGGAAGCTCCCTGACTTTCAGGGCACTAGCTGGAGTGATCTCAGGTCAGGAGTCTCAGCAGAAGGGTTGGAGTTAATGTCCACCTTTTCCCTAGAGCTAGGTGCTTCCAACCTCGGTAACTGATCTCCTCTCTCCCCTTGAGCCTTTGCAGAATGAAGTCTTTGCATCGAGGCATCAGGACCAGAACAGTGTGGCCTGCATCGAGGAGAAGTGCTATGTGCTGACCTTTGCGGAGTACTGCAGGTGGGTGGTGCCCTGTGTTTCTGGCTAGCCTGTCCCCTCAGACTCCCTTGGGCTATTTGGGGGCTGCCTGTGATCCCCAAGGGGATCTCACTGGGCCTGACCTCCTAGAATGTTCTTCCTTATAGCCTACTTCTGCCATCTGATTTAAAAATATGTTTCTTAAAATATATCTTTATTGATTTCAGAGAGAGGAAGGGAGAGGGGGAGAGAGAAACATCAATGATGAGAGAGTCGTCATTGATCGGCTGCCTCCTGCATGCCCCCAACTGGGGATCGAACCCACAACCCAATCATGTCCCCTGACCAGGAATCGAACCGTGATCTCCTCGATCCTAGGTCGATGCTCAACCACTGAGCCATGCCCGGCCAGGCACCATCTGATTTTTTTTTAGAAGAAAAAAATTGTTGCCTGTCTGAGACAGAGTGGTTGGACAGAATTGGGGGTGGTTACAGTACTGCTCTCAGAAAAAATCAAGGAAAATTGGCAGCTGATCATGAGGGAGGCCCTGGCAGGTGTGGTTCCCCAGTGACAGAGAAGGTAGACTGACAGTTGGCAGAGAGGGTGTAGCCCTCAGGACACAGATGGAGGCAGCACCTTGTAGGGGTTAGAGGTGACTTTTCAGCTCTCTGAACAGGGTGGGAAAGGGATTGGTCTTTCTGCAAAGGCGGCTTTGATAAAGACAGTGAATGATGTGTCACTACAGATTCTGTGCCATGGCCAAGCGCCGAGGCGAGGGCCTTCCCAGCCGAAAGACAGCACTGGTGCCCCCCTCTGCGGACTACTCCACCCCGCCACACCGCACTGTGCCCGAGGACACGGACCCTGAGCTGGTGTTTCTTTGCCGCCACGTCTATGACTTCCGCCATGGCCGCATCCTCAAAAACCCCCAGTAGCCTCCTCCTGCCCACATTGGGGCTGCCCATGGGCAAGTGGGGCTCAGGGCAGGGGGCACTGCTTGAAGCACAGCACTTGGTTAAGGGGCCACAGGGGCCTGAGGTTGCTGGCCTGTGGTTCTTTTGGGGGGAGGGCAGGGGCCCCTCTGGGTTCCGGGTCTTAAGGGAGGGAAGGGGGAGGCCAGGGTATAAGAAAGCAGCGGAGCCCTCAGCTTGGCCCAAGGTACTCTGTGGTCCCTGGACAGAGACTCCTGAAGGAGCAGTCTTCCCTGAGGCTGGGCCAAGCCCGAGGGGCATGGGGCTCGGGGGAGAAGGGAGGTACTTCAGGAACAGGCCCCACAGGCCCTTCTTTATCCTCCTCTGGGCCCTTCAAGGGAGAGTGGGAGCCAGCTTTACCTCACCCACTGTGACCCACTGCTTCCCCATCGGCCTGGGACCAGCCTCTTTCGGATTCTAGCGCAGCTTCCAGCTCGTTAAAGCCTTTGAGGCATAGAGAACCAGAGTCTGGCTTCCAGAGCATCGATTTCCTCTTCCTGGATTCAGGGCCTTTCCCTGGCTTTCCTCCTTTGCCCCTGCAGTCGCCCCTGGTGCTGGGACAAGTTACCTGGCCCTCAGAGTCATGGATGTCAGCTTCCTGTTTGCCTCCTGGTGAGGGGTGCTACCCAGCAGGTCTGGCTTCCCTGAAGTTAACTGATCAACATGGGGTAGTCATGCCTGGGAGGGCAAAAGGGAGCTGGGAGGTGGTGGGGGGCAGGGGACAAGGAAAATTGCTACCTGATTTATTGAAGACTTTTCCTCTTGCCTTACACTTAGAGGTTCTAGGAAACCTCTTGCAGAACTTCACACATGACTCTTTAAGCCACACCCACCTGAAATCAAACCTGCCTTTATTATAGTATGTTGTCACAAGTCCATTTGTATTGTCCCATAGCATAGCAGATCCAGCCCCAGGGACAGCCCCATAAGGTGGCAAGCAGGGCTGGGACTCCAGAATCTTTGATAAGGCATGAGGTGGAACTGGGCTGAGAGGTGGTCTTGGGGCCCAGGCAGGCTGTTTTAGCTCTAGCAGCCCGCAGTCTAGGTGAGGCCCAGGATGGCCTGGAGCTCCTGCGCTTTGTCGCCAGGCAGTGAGCCCAGTGCTGAATGGAAGCTGTTGGTGTGCTTTTCAGCCAAGAATGTCAGGAGCAGCAGCAGTGCAGCCTTGGTGTCCAGTGGGATCTTGTCAGCCTGAATGAGGCTGTAGGTACACAGGAGTTCAGGAGCCACATCTACAACCTGGTCAGGGCTGCTCTGGTATAAGAAGTTGAGGTGCCCTATGGTGACCCACTCCTCCAGTAGCAGGGCATGCAGCAGGGCAGCCAGCACCTGGGGCTCTGGCTTCCTTGTGGGACTGGCCATCAGGCAGGTGAGTGCCCCACAGATGTCGTCATGAACACGATCATGACACTCCAATGCCAGGAGGGTCAACAGGAGCCCCACCAGCTTGGAGAAGTATTCCTGGCAGGGCAGCCCAAAGATGGCATAGCTCCACATTTCAGGGGCGTTCAGCAGCATGGGAAGCAGGTGGGACACAAACAAGCACCCAGTCCCTGAATGGACTCCACCAACTTCCCCACAGCAAAGGACTTCTCTGCCCCTGTGCAGCCCTGTTTCATCTCAGAGCAATAATGTCAAGAACCCAGTGAAGAAGGGGGCAAAAGCGTCTTTCCCCAGCCACAGCTGCCAGGGCAGGAATGGCCTCACCAGCGTCCTCTAGTCCTCTATAGTGACCGCATCATTTTCAGCCTGGTCTTCTTCTTCCTCCACAGTGTCCTGAGGCTGTCTTCCTCTGCCGCATGGCTTTGAGCATGTTGCAGAGCTCAGCGAGGCACCCTGGGGCCTACAGTGTGAGGGTCCCACAGCTGTGCAGCATCCGTCAGGGCCTTCAGCATGGCCATCACCACTTGGCACTCCTGCTTGTGGTATGCTGCCTGCATGTAGGACGGTACCACCTGGGCCAGGGTGGCCTGCAGAGCAGCAGTGTTGGGTTCTGGGGGGCAGCTTTG
This sequence comes from Miniopterus schreibersii, assembly GCF_964146895.1. Lineage (NCBI taxonomy): Eukaryota > Metazoa > Chordata > Mammalia > Chiroptera > Miniopteridae > Miniopterus > Miniopterus schreibersii. Next base: position 142,919,029 of record NC_138101.1, read on the forward strand.
ACAGGCCTTGTGCAGCACACAATAGAACTGACCCAAAGCCTCATGGGCTGTCTTGCACACACTCAAGTGAGGGCACTTCAGAGCTTTGAATACTTCAGAGACTCTCCATGTAGGGAAGGAAGGCCACACTGGTGTTCCCCTGCCCTGTCACCCCTCACCCTAGTCTTTTGTAGATTGCACTAATTTACATCCCAGCGAGAAACAACACTGTATCAGTCCACAGACCTGCTGAGCTGCAGCCACTCACTCTAGGAACTAAGGACTGCATTTTGTTCTTGTTGCCCAGGGGCCCTTTTCTCACGTTGCTCCCCAGAGTAGATTAGGAGACTCAGCCCCCTGTTGTCCTTTCCAGGACTAGGCCCTGGCCCTGAGGCTCTCTGTGAGGGGCTGGAGCAGCCTGGTTCTTTCCTATTTGTACCAAAGAGGAGCATGGTGGGGAGAGGGAGAAGAGCCCTGTGTGGCTTGGGCCTGATGCTGGGAAACTGCGTATGAGCACATCCCTGGGGGCAGGGGCAGACCAGGGCCCCACAGGCTGAGGAGGTGGCACTGGGTGAGGTCATGCAGAGTCTGGAGAGGGAGGTGGAAGTGAATCCTGAGGGTACCCCCAGCAACCCTGGCTTTGTTCTGTTCTGAGAAAACAGCTGCTCCTGCTTAGTCATTGAGGTGGTGGAAGCTTGGAGGCTTCAGAGGTTAATTTACATGGGGAAAGCCCAATCCCAAACCTAAAGAGAAGGAACTCTGGTTCCTTTGGGAAAAGCTGTTTGGAGGAAAGCATTGGTTTAGGAGCCCTGTGCAGTAGGAGAGGTTGGCCGAGTAGGGGCTCTGAAGAGCCAGTCACAGAGCCTGCTGATTCCCACGGTACTGAGCCCTTGACATCTAGGAACCTAGCCCCACCCAGCAGGAGAAATTTAAGACCCCTCCTCCCAGGGTCTGCTGCCCAGAACTTAAATGCTTTTGAAATCTCTTAGATGTGGAAATATTTTTTCGAACCTAAAAATGCAGCTGGTAGAATTTCAATGGAAGCATAATTCATGTAAAATATATTTTAGTTGATAATTTTGTAAAATGCACTTTTTGTGTGTGTCGACCCTGGTTTCTCAAATCTGTATTTCAGTGTTTACAAGGGAGGGAGGACCTTTCCTCACCTCTCTTTTAAGAGAGATTAGAAGTACTTCTTTAAGAAAAAAAATAAATTTGAGAAATTGTATTGATTTAGAAAAGAATCGTTTCCTGTGTGTCCTGTCATCTTTTTGTGTATGGCTGTGGAGGGGTATTTATTTTGTGGGTCCCTTTTAACACTTGCAGTGCAGGGGCTCACTAAAACCCGTAAGCAGAGAGCAGGAAAGCAGAGGGAGGGGAGAAAACGGAACAGGAGTTAACTTAGCACTGTTGTAGCCAGAGCCACCTGCCTGGAGTGAAATCCTTGGGTTGCTAGCCCTTACGAGGCTAGTGACCTGGGAACTGTTCCCCAGATAGTTGTACAGTGAAGATAGCACCTCATCACCTTGGGTCATACCCTTGGGAAGCTGGCCAACAGAAATTGGCCTAGGGCCCCAGTATCTAGCAAGTGGCACTCCTTGCTGAGGGAATGAAGGCTCATCCTGTGTGCTTTGATATTGCTAGGATTGGGGGGCATCCAGGAGTCTTCTGTCTTCATTTTATCCCTCAGCCCCTAATCCTTCTGAATTCTGATCAAACGTAATGCCATTCTCCCACTAAAAGCCTCTGGCCTCTACTGTTCTACTCCCCCCCCCCCCCCAATACAGTGGGTTGTGGGTCAGCTGCTCCCTCCTCCCCCCATTATATGTCTGTATTCCATCTCTGAAGGATGGTGATTAGGAATTTAGGTTTTAGAATCAGACCGACACAGTCTCAGCTTCCCTGAGACTTGTTTTTTCAGTTGTACGGTGGAAAATGCCCATGGAACCTCCCTCCCAGGAGGACTGACAAATGAAGCAGAAAATAAAAAAACACTGAACAGATACCTGCCTCAAGAAGTTGGACTCTCATCACGTTTACTACTGTGCTTCAGAGCCTCCCTGGCTTTCCACACGTAACAGGGTGAAGTCTGAATACTTAGCAAGGTGTACAGTTCAAGTGGGGAATGGCTGGCCACTGATACCCAGGGCATTCCCGGATCTGCCTCTAGCCAATGTGGCCAACTTGGTGCCTTTGAGCATGTGTTTGGCTCCAGGCAAGGAAGCTTGCTGCTGCTGTGCCCCCAGCTGGGCACCCTTCAAAATGTGTGCTGACCACATGGTTGGTCACCAGGCACCAGCTTGTCATTGGCCCCTCACCAGAGAGAGTTCCAGTTATCCCACTTCTTCATGCCTGGCGAAGGGACATTCAGCATTACCTAGTGGATAAACACTGTAATCGGCCAGGTAGTTCAATGTAAGTGTCACCATGGAGAAAAGCCACTGGTCAGTACCCGGCAGTCTTGTTCCTCACAGTGGGCAGGGAGAGCACACTGGGGACTCTGTTTCAAGCTAGAAACGGACTTCTCACAAGCACTGTGTGTGTGTGTGTGTGTGTGTGTGTGTGTGTGTGTGTGTGTGCGCGCGCGCGCGCGCGCGCGCGCGTGTGGTTTCCTCCAGCTGTTTAAAAGGAAGGGCTCAGCCAGGCCAGAGTGTGCAACAGGGTGTCTGGTGCAGTCCTCTACGTCCAGCTTCCTGAAAGAACTCCCCGCAGGCTGCGTCCTTTTTGCCTTCGGGACCTCATCAGCTTTTGTCCCCGAAACCGGGAGGACCAGGTCGGCCCTGCATCGGGCGCCCTCTCCCGGGTAGGGGTCTGCTCGCGCGCTCCAGCCCGCTCCCTGCAGGGGTGCCCGCCCCTCTCTCCGCCCCCGGCTGGGCCCGCCCCCGTGCCTGTGTCACTGAGGGGCTGGGGGCGGAGAGCTGCCGGGCGGGACATCCGGCCCCATTCCTTCGCCGCGCCCTCCCGCCGCCAGCCGCCCGCCGCCCGCCGCCCGCTCCGGTGCCTGCTCCCGGGAGCCGGCCACCCCCGCGTGCGCCCTGGTCTCCCGTCGGCGCTCCCCTCCCTGACCCCGGCTCAGCGCTGCGGCCCCAAACCCTCAGCGGCCGCCCGCAGCCTGAGCCTGTCTCCCAGGCTGGCAGCCCCGGGATCGGCCAGGCCCGTGCAGGCCCCCACCCCTGGATCACCATGTTTCCCCGCCCGCTGACCCCGCTGGCGGCCCCAAATGGCGCCGAGCCCCTGGGCCGGGCGCTGAGGCGGGCCCCACTGGGCAGGGCCCGGGCCGGGCTGGGGGGGCCGCCCCTGCTGCTGCCGTCCATGCTGATGTTCGCGGTGATCGTGGCCTCCAGCGGGCTGCTGCTCATGATCGAGCGGGGCATTCTGGCCGAGATGAAGCCCCTTCCCCTGCACCCTCCCAACCGCGAGGGCGCCGCCTGGCGCGGGACAGTTTCCCGGCCTGGGGGGCTGCCCCTGGATGCCGGGGATTCGGACTTGCAGGTGAGGCAGGACATCCGAAACCGGACCTTGCAGGCAGTGTGCGGGCAACCGGGCATGCCCCGGGACCCCTGGGACTTGCCGGTGGGACAGCGGCGCACCCTGCTGCGCCACATCCTTGTGAGTGACCGCTACCGCTTCCTCTATTGCTACGTCCCCAAGGTGGCCTGCTCTAACTGGAAGCGGGTGCTGAAGGTGCTGGCGGGCGTCCTGGACAGCGTGGACGTCCGCCTCAAGATGGACCACCGCAATGACCTGGTGTTCCTGGCAGACCTGCGGCCTGAGGAGATTCGCTACCGCCTGCAGCACTACTTCAAGTTCCTGTTTGTGCGGGACCCCTTGGAACGCCTTCTCTCTGCTTACCGCAATAAGTTTGGCGAGATCCGAGAGTACCAGCAGCGTTATGGGGCTGAGATAGTGAAGCGGTACCGGGCAGGAGCGGGGCCCAGCCCTGCAGGGGACGATGTCACCTTCCCCGAGTTCCTGAGGTACCTAGTGGACGAGGACCCTGAGCGCATGAATGAGCATTGGATGCCCGTGTACCACCTGTGCCAGCCTTGTGCTGTGCGCTATGACTTTGTAGGCTCCTATGAGAGACTGGAGGCTGATGCCAACCAGGTGCTGGAGTGGGTGCGGGCACCACCCCATGTCCGATTCCCAGCTCGCCAGGCCTGGTACCGGCCTGCCAGCCATGAAAGCCTGCACTACCACCTGTGCAGCGCCCCATGGTCCCTGCTGCAGGATTTGCTGCCTAAGTATATCCTGGACTTCTCCCTCTTTGCCTACCCACTGCCCAATGTCACCAGGGAGGCCTGTCACCAGTGACCATGCGTATGGGCCAGCAGCTGTTGTGGACCGGTTTTGACAATGCCAGCTTCTTTTGCCTGCCATTCAGAGAAGCCCTGGCTCTTAGGCATGGAGCTTCTCCAGGTATCTGGATGGCAGGGACTGCCCTTGGACGTGTTTGTCCAGGGTGGGTGCCCACCATGGCTCAGAGGACAGGGTTGGACAGGCCTGGTGTTCTCTCATTGGGGGCATTTCTTGGCCAATGTGATCTTTCTTGTCCTGGCAGAGCCAGATACCAGTTTGCCAGTGAAGCAACACATCTGTTCTACAGACTGACTGCAGGGATTGTGCAGTCTGCTTGGTTCACCTTAACCTGTGGCCAAACCCAGAGATGGCACCCATCAGTAACACAACCAGAGCCAGGGCCCTGTGGCTCTGATCACCCATTCATCCATGAGTTAGCACTCATGCCTTATAAATAACTTTTGTGCCTTTCTGCATCAGACTCAGAGTTTCCTACACTTTCAATGTTCTCTCTATTTTTCCAAGGAAAGGAAAACTGAGTTAAGGGCTCTTGCCTGATAGCTCCAGGACCCTACTCTGCAGGCATCCAAAGACCGCTGTTCCCAGCCTCTTCTTGGGGTTCTGGGCACCTCTTCCCTTCCCCCAAGGTTGTGACTGTGGCTGGTGTATCTGGCTGCAACTTTTCTGACACATTTATTTAAAATTTGTACTTTTTGATAGAACCCTTGTGAAGGCTTTGTTTTCCTAATAGCTGAATTTTTAATAAAGCTGTTTTGTATACAAAGTCAGCATCTCTGATTCTCCCTCTGAGCTCCTGTGCATCAATCAAGTCTCCCAGATGTCTGTCTCCCCAGGTCAGGAGAGGTTGCTTGTAGGTAGAGAAAGGAAGACAAAATGTAACTTGTTTGGGCCAGTCTAGTGGGCCACTGCCATACCATGGAGAATTGAGGGGCTCCCCATAGGCCATACCTGAGCACAGACTGAGCTCCTGGGATGCCACCGAAGGGCAAACCCCATTAGGAATGGCACACCCCCAGGGCTTACTTAACCCTGAAGAGGGAGGAGGGTATGAGACACTGGCTTCTCTGCCTCTTAAGCAGGAGTAGTTGGTGACTAAGGAGGCCCCCAGATGAAAAAAGGGATCGTTGTGTGAACAAGGAGAGGTTTTTCCCGGTCTTGAGAATTACAATGAAGGCAAGGAGTTTGAGCGAGGGCCAGGCTGTTGCTGACTTAGGTCCAGAGGAAGTTGTGGGCGATGTGGGAGGGTATAAACCTAGCCTTGCTGTTGGACTAACTTTGGAGGAGAAATTGGGGAAGGGGGCTTCTGTGGGCACTCATGGTTCTCTGCCATGACTCACCAGGAGACCTTGTCTGATCTCTTGTCTGGGTCAGGTGCCGCTCTTCAGGGTCCCCTTGGCTCTGGGGACTTCACCTCAGATAGCACTTACCATGCTCTGTTGTAATGGCCCAGTTACTGGTCAGTCTCCCCACTGAGACTGAATTGTGTGAAGCTGACACCATGTCTGCCTTGTTCCCAGAACCTAGCCAAGGGGCTGGCATACAATAGGCATGTATATAGCTCAGCAGAACCAAGGTGTACATCTTGCTTCAGGACAGAGCACTTCCTCTGCCAACCAGTCAGTCCTTCTCTGAGCTTCCGGCCCCTCAGGGCCCTACCTTGCCCCAGCTTCTTCCTCCTTGGCTGGGAACTGCCGCTTCAGACCTGTATCAGCCACTCAGTCTCCCTTATAAGATCTGCAGCCTGGAACCCAGAGAACCCAGAGTGTGCTGGGCCCAGCTGCTGTGTTACCTCGTCTCAATCTTCACAACAGCCCAATGCCACAGGTGTTATCCAGCTTTAGAGGCATGGAAACTGGCACAGAGAGGTAAGTACCCTGCCCAAAGTCCAAACCAGGTCTGTGTGCTCCCAGATTGGGAGCCAGGAGAGAGAGATGGAGATTGTGGAAGGTGGGGGTTGAGAGAAGAGGGAATGAACACAGAGATTAAGAAGATGAAGGGCAGGTGGGGGTCATATTTAGGAGCATTTACACACTTTCCCCCTTCTTAGTTCTTTCATTCCCTCATTTGCAAAGAATTCAATTTAGCCCAGCTGACATTTACCAATCCCCACCCTGAAGAAGTGGGAGACAAATGAAGCCCTTCATGTTAGCTTATTGACTACTGTCCTCTCAGGCATTAAAGGGTGGCAGGCCAGAGAGCATCCTGACAGCCTGTATTGGACACCTGTGGTGTGGGGAAGAGGGTTTGAGGTAAGAAGATGAGGGGGACTGCTGAGGCAAACTGCCACCTACTGTCATTTTTTCCTAGAGTCAGCCCCTGAGGAAATGAATTTGTCATCTACCCTTCCTTTCAGGAAAATAGACTTTTTAAAAGAAGCTGCCAAGGAGGTGGCAGAGTTGTGGGGATCCAGCTGGCCCTAGTGTGGCCTGCTTTATATTGGGCACTTAAGCCAGAACTGGGGGGATGAGGGTGGCAAGCTCTAGGTTGCCAAGGGTGGGGCAGGGGCATTCTCAGGACTGGACACCTGGACTGTGTCTTCCTGGATTCTCCCTTTGCACTGAGTCAGCTCTCATCGCCACAAGGAGCCAAGCCCTACACCACTGACTATGAAGACAAGGGTCCCCTTCAGAACTCACTCCATCCCAACAACCCGATTCTCCTGGACACAGGGGGACGGGGCTGGCAATGGTTTAACTTCTCTCAAGAACAAAGGAAAGGGGAGGAGCCCGAAGGGACCTGGCCCTCCAGGTCTTCCTCCTGACTCCACTTCCAGGCTCCAATTCTGGTTCATTTTTCATCCTGTCTGATGATACTGCCCAGAAACCATCTCACCTTAAGTTCTGAGGTTGTTTCCTCTCCCTTTTCTTCTCACACCTCTGTCCCCTCCCTTCAGGAGGGTCCCACCACATAGACCCTCTACAGGAAGCAAGTTCTGAGTGGAGCAGTTGACCCTCCCCGTGGGTGAACACAGAACCCTCACCTTTCCTGGGGGATCATCACCAGAGGGGGTCAAGCCCCCTGGCACTCTCCCAGGGTGGGTCCAGTGCTTTTCATATTGAACCAGTCCGTGCCTGGCTTCAATCAAGAGGAAAGACATTCTTTCTCTTCCTAAAGGAAAAAAAAATAATATATATATATATATATATATATATATATATATATATATATATATGTAATTATTATAATTATTTTAATCCTCACCCGAAGAGTGAGGATATTTTTTTCCATTGATTTTCAGAGAGAGAGTGGAAGGGAAGGGGAAGGTGGAGAGAAAGGAGAGAAACATTGATGAGAGAGACACATAGATTGGTTGCCTTCCTTTCAAACCTGCAACGCAGGCACCTGCCCTTGATCAGGAATTGAACCTGCAAACCTTGGGTGCTCAGGCTGACATTCTAACCACTGAGCAACACCAGCCAGGGCAGGAAAATATTAATATTTAACAGTAGCTACTCTGAAATTAGTAATGTTGGTAAGTACTTTACATGCATCCTCTCCATTCTAACTACAACCCAGCAAGGTAAGCAAAATTATTTCCATTTTATAGATGAGGAAATTAAGGCTAAGTGACTTGTCCAAAGAGATGGAGGGGTTAGGATTAAAACCCAGCTCCATCTAATGTTCACTCCTTTATAAGTGAACATGCATCATAAATTATCCAGCTCATTGCATTTGCTGACAAGCATTGTGTTCATTTTCTCTGATTTCTGCACCCATCTCCAGCCCTCCTTTCTAACACTCCACAAGTGATTCTGTCCATAGACCTCTCCAGCTATTATAAAATTCCTCAGATTTGCCCACCCTGAGAATCAACTTTCCAGTAGTTCTGAGCCCAGACCACGAATATACTAGACTTTCAGTTCAGGTCCTCCGAGAAGCAGATGCCAAGGCAGAATTAGACGTGCAAGAGATTTATAGAAGAAACAGCTGTGAGGGACAAAGGACAAGGGAGCAGTAGGCTGGAAGAGCCCGACACCTGTGAAAGGAGAGAGGAAAGGAAGAATTGTATGGGAAGAGTCTCCCATTACAGTGTAGCTCTAAGAAAGTCTCCTCAAGACTCATGGGGCATCCCAGGCAAAGGTTACCTTTTGGAGGAATCGTCCCTCGGGCAGAAATGGGGGTGGACACAAACACTGAGGCAGATCAAAATGAGAGAGAAAGCTGTAGCGGCGGCTGGAGGCTGTCAGCCGATCACACTTCTCACAGCAGGAAGACGTGAACATAGCACCTGCTGCACAGGCTCAACTTGGCTACTCTGACTTATGGGCCTTTGTTCCCAAAAGTTCTGTTGACATATGACCTTTTCAACAACCAGAAAACAGCTGTTGGCCTATCAAGAGCCTCTAAGATGCCTGGGGGGTCCTGAACTTAACTCTTCCCCATGGCCATTCCTTGGCTTTATAGCAGGACTTCTGCCCTGCCTTCATTTGGGCATCAGAAGATGTGTGCCATTGCCATGCCCAAATGCCCATAATGTAGTTTTCAGGATATTTCCCCTGCAGTGTGCCCAGCTAGTTTCAGGTTTTGGTTATCCTTGGTTTGTGCCTGTCATTAACTGGGTGGATTTTGATGATCACCTTTGCCTGGGGGGCACTCAGAGCAATATACAGATCTTGTAACAGAAACCCACACCTGAAACCTGTATGTTCATATTAACAATTGTCACCCTAATAAATTTAATGAAGTGTTTTAAAAAAATAAAAAACCCTAATGATCACCTTTGCCTAGCTTCAGTCTTTCATAGGCTCAAGTCCTTTCAGGGGAGAGCAGATTCACCCAGAGGTTGAGTCTGGGTGCTGGAATCCCAGACCTCTCAAGGGATATAGTTTAGGCTTCCTCCCAATCTGATCATTCACATAAACTCCAGGGCAGCCTGAGAAAGAAGCAAAATCTCCCTAAACGGAGTTCCCAGGGACCTGCATGCTGGCAAATACCAGGTCTTCTGTAGCATCCCCCAACTGAGCTTTTGAGCTTGTCATATCCATGTCCTGGACCAGTCTGGAGAGAAGTCCCAATGAGACTAAGAGAATCACAACATTAGTCCTGATTGTGCCACTGTGAGGGGACAAAGAGATCAGGGCAGACCAGGTCACCCCCTGCCCTTTAACCCTCCAGTAGGAAAGCTGTGCCAGCCTTAGCCTTGGGGTAGGGCCTTGGGGGACAGAAAGACATGAGGGCCTTCAAAAGCTTGGGAAGGAGAAGCCTGTCGTGTCACTCCTGCCACTGGCTCAACAGCTTCCCCAGACCTGCTGGGCGACCACCTCACTGTTTGCAGGTGGAGGGAACCAAACATTCTACCTCACAGGGGGCATCTACTGGATCATTTCTCTGTTCTCTGCCCTGGAGAGATTGAACTGCCCCCTGGGACCTTTGCCAGAGCAAGTCCCAAGAGTCCAAGCACTGTGTGCAGAGAGGCCATCAAAACAGAGGAATTCATGGCAACTGGACATCAGGCTGGCCCCTGAGTGAGGGGTCACAGGCTGTCTGGAGGCAGGCCCAAGAACAGTGGAATTGGCTGGGCAGGGGTAGGGGAAATGGGACAACACTTTCTGGTTGAGGAACTAAACCAAATTGGGGGTTAACTAAATCAAATTGGGGGCAACCCAGGCATGCCTCCACTACCCACCAATGAGAAGCTGTAGTGAGCCGTTTCCACAGAAGCTACTGGACACAGTGGCAGGCCAGTCCCCTGGTAGGGGGGTCTCCTGTTGTCTGGGTGCAAGTCTCTAGTAATAAAAAGAGAACTGTTCTGATAGATGAGAGAGCTGGCCCAACTAAAGCAGGAAACCCAGGAGGAAAAAGCCAGCAACTTTTGGGGAGGACTCTTTGATTTTTGTTTATTAGACTACCTTAAGCCCAAGCACCCACATATAACAAAACAGATAGATGGAGAATTGGGGGAGCAATGGGCACAAAGGAGGAACAGAACAAGAAAGAGGACTCAGTTGGCCCTGGCTAGGTGGCTCAGTTAGTTGGAGTGTCGCCCTGTACACCCAAAGGTTGTGGGTTCGATTGCCAGCAAGGGCACATACCTAGGTTGTGGGTTTCATCCCTGATGGAGGCACGAACTGAAGGCAACTAATCAATGTTTCTCTCTCACATCAATGTCTCTCTCTCTCCCTCCTTATCTACATTCCTCTCACTCTAAAAAAATCAAAACATATCCTTGGGTGAGGATTTTAAAAAAAAAGGGGGGGGGCCTCAGTCACAGCTCAGATGCCTGGACATCCTGAGGCTTTTCTCAGCTACTGACCAGTTAACCTTTCCCTCCTCTGAAGTCTCCTGGTCCCTAGTACTGCACACTTCTAGGAGAGCTTTTAACCGATGTGGTTCCTTTTCTGTCTCTGCCCTATAGACTGGGTGGGTGGATGGGTGTATGGATGGATGGTGGGTGGGTGGGTGGATGGATGGATGGTGGGTGGGTGGGTGGGTGGGTGGGTGTATGGATGGATGGTGGGTGGGTGGGTGGATGGATGGATGGTGGGTGGGTGGATGGATGGATGGTGGGTGGGTGGGTGGATGGATGGATGGTGGGTGGGTGGGTGGATGGATGGATGGTGGGTGGGTGGGTGGGTGGGTGGATGGATGGATGGTGGGTGGGTGGATGGATGGATGGTGGGTGGGTGGATGGATGGATGGTGGGTGGGTGGGTAGGTGTATGGATGGATGGTGGGTGGGTGGGTGGGTGGATGGATGGATGGTGGGTGGGTGGATGGGTGTATGGATGGATGGTGGGTGGGTGGGTGGATGGATGGATGGTGGGTGGGTGGGTGGATGGGTGGGTGGATGGATGGATGGTGGGTGGGTGGGTGGATGGATGGATGGATGGTGGGTGGGTGGGTGGGTGGATGGATGGATGGATGGTGGGTGGGTGGGTGGGTGGATGGATGGATGGATGGTGGGTGGGTGGGTGGATGGATGGATGGATGGATGGTGGGTGGGTGGATGAATGGATGGATGGTGGGTGGGTGGGTGGATGGATGGATGGATGGTGGGTGGGTGGGTGGGTGGATGGATGGGTGGATGGTGGGTGGGTGGGTGGGTGGATGGATGGATGGATGGTGGGTGGGTGGATGGATGGATGGATGGATGGTGGGTAGGTGGATGGGTGAACAGGAGTGAGTGAGTGAGTGAGTGAGTGGGAATGAAAGGAGTGGCTAGATGGAAAAGTGGATGGATGGAAGGATGGACAGACAAATGGGTGGATGAGAGAGTACATGGATGGGTGGATGATTAAATGGCATCAAGGGGACTAAAGGAAGAGGAACTTCTGCAGGAAGAGAAATCAGGAATCACAGTGGACACCTGGTAGTTAGCATATTGCTCCCTAAAAGGAGGAGATTGGAAGGAAAGAGAGATATTCCACTCAGGAAGCAATAGCAGAGGTTTGGCAGGTGGAGAAAGTGGCCCATGCAGGGCTGGGTCCTGGGCTTGCTGAGATAAAGGAGGGATATAGCTAGATGTCATGAAAAGTGGGAGTTGAGGAGTGACCATGAAAATTACCAAGAGGGAGGAACTTCCAGCAATCAAATGGCTTCCCTAAAGAAGAGATAAAAGGAGGCCGCATTCATTTGTTCCCAATCCACCCAGGCTTCCTACAGGAGGTGGGTCTCAGCCACCAGTGGTTATTAGGAAGGGAGTTCCTTGGGGTATTAAGGACACAGAGTGACCTGGTTCCTGCATTCCAGTTCAGACTCTGCCACAAGTCTCTGATGATCTTGAGCAATTCCCTTCTCTAAGTCTCAGTTTCCTCACCGGTCACCTTTACTACCTTATGGGGACTTGCAGATCACGTGAGGAAAGCAGTTTTACACGCCATAAAACTCTGAACGAGGAGTCTGGAGAGCAGCAGTGGGATGACATTTTAGGAGTCAGGAAGCTCTGGATTCAGATACTAGCTGTCTTGCTCAGACACTCACTAGCTGGGCCAGTTGAACAAGCCTCTAAACCTTTCTGAGCCTGTTTCCCCACAAGTGAAACGAGCAAAATAACATCCGTCTTGAAGAGTTGTGAGGTTTCAAAATGACTCACAAACCATGCCTGGCATTCAATAAATGGAAGTTAATATTACACAGAAGGGATTAATCAGGGCTGCTGTGTGCGATTGGGCAGCAGGTGCCCAGACACAGGCTGGGTCTCCGAGAGGAGGGAGCACTTCTTTTTCATTCTTCCAAAGGTACCGTCTGTTTTCCAAGTTCTGCAGCTGGAGGCTGCCTCCATCAAGCCTGGGATTAAAAGTGTCATTTCCAGCTCTAATCTCTTATGTTCCACAGTGAAGTCTGGAGGCCAGGCTCTGAACATGGCTCATAACCTGGGGACTGGGTTATGACATCTTCCTCCCAGAGTGTGAGAGGAGCTCCCTCTTTGTGTCAGGGAACGCTGTCGTCACCCCTCAAGGGGTCACACAGAGTGGGGAGGTTCCAGCAAGTCTCCAGCAGCCTGAGTCTTGCCCCCATCCCATGGCAGAGCCCACCATCCCAGCATTCTACAGTCTTTCTTTTGGTTTAAGAAATCATCCCACATAGGTGCAAAAGTTAGCCAATCATAGCAAGGAGCTGTCCTTTATTAGCTGCCTCTTTGTGCCAGCCCTGTGCAAAGAGGTGTCTGTATGCCTTGTCTCCTATTTTTCATTTTGAGAATGTTCAAACCTACACAGAAGTTGTAAAATTAGTACAGCAAACACCCATAGGCCTAGATTCACTAGTTCAGAGTTTGCCACATTTGTTTTATCTCTCTGTATATGTATGTTTCTCTAAACCATTTCAAAATAGATTACAGACCTGGTCATTCTTCACCCCCAAAATATTTCAGCATGTATCTCCCAAGGAAAAAAAACGTTCTGCGATGTAACCCAGTATAATCAAGCCTAAGACATTTTATAATAATATTACAGTATTAGGTAAGTCCACATTTAAATTTCCTGATTGTCCATATATTTTTAACTGTTTATTTTTAAATCCAATCAAAGATCATGCACCATATTTAACTGCCCTGACTTCTCAGTCATCTTTCACTGACAGCAGTCCTCCAGCCCTGCCTTTGGTCTCTCGGGTATTATCATTTTGAAGCATTAAACTTAGTTGTTTGCAGAATGTCCCTCAATTTGAATTTTCTGATGGTTTTCTCATGGTTAGATTCAGGCTGACTTGCATGTTTGATTCTCCTGGTGACTTTCTGAAGGATTTTACTGCTTCATTTTACAGAAAGGGAGGCTGGGGCTCAGAGAGGGCTGTCACACAGCCACTGAGAGGCTGCCCAGAGAGTGGACGCGGGAAGCTGGGTTCTCAGCCTGTGCTCAGCTCCACACTGCCTGGAGCAGCTGCGAAGTCTTAGCCGCTGGGTTATGTGATGTATTTATTTATCAGCCCCTTTTAGCACCTTGACCATGAATGGAGAGCAGATTTTGATAGGACCTGGTGTAGGAAGAACAGTGATATCCCAGGGGAGGGGCACCTCTCACGTCCTCTGCAGTGAGCCCCCGTCTCCACAGTCGGCCTGGCTGGAACCCCAAATGCTCCTTTAGGCTGTTTTAGAAATTTGACTTTTTCCACCCCTTTCTAGACCTCCAGGGGAAGTGATGCGTCACATCACACACACACACACACACACACACACACTCATCACGTGCCACACACTACTAGGGTATAACAGCCTTCTGGCTACCATCACAGGTGAAGTCTATCCTGTTGCCTAGCAACCCTAGGGCATGTCTGCCCTTCCCGGGCAGAGGGTGGGTAGAGAGGGCAACCATGGGACCGGCTGGGAGCCTCTTGCTGTGGAGGTCTGCTGGCCTGCTTTCTCACCACCAGTTGCCTAACAACCATGGAGGTCCTTGTGCTCTGGGGAGATACCTTCCTCCTCATAGGGATGAACAGTCTTTTTAGCGCCCTTCCTCCTGGCTTGTGAGCCGCATACAGATGCACTAGAGAATGCGGGCTCCTCCCAGGGAGGGGTGCTTGACAGCGAAGGGGAGGACGCATGCCTCACCTGGCAGCGAATCTAAGAGAAATGGGTAAAAGGAGATTCTGGATAAGAACCTCATTATGCCAGGACAGCCAAGCTTCTTGTGGTTTGGTGCCACGGAAGTTCAGAGACCTGCTGGCCAAGAGTGCTGGGTCTGGGTCCTAGCCATGCTCCTTTGTGAAAGGAGAGAGGTGGCGATGGTCCATGTGCCTGGGCAGCTCCTGAATCATCCAAGCCTGCAGTTAACCTTGAACATGTATGTATAAGTCTGACCATTTTATTTGGGTAAGGTTTAGGCCAAGGGTCCTTGCCTGGGATCCTCAGGACCCCTTAGGGGGGTCTGTGGGCAGAATTCAGGGGTTTGGTAAACTTAGGGAAAAGTTACATCTTTATTTTCGCTAACCTATTCTGAAATGTGTGAAATGTGTTATGAAATGTTAAAAGTTCATAGTTTTATGAAATATTAAAATTGGTGACTTTGTCATCTATAGAAATACTTTTATATCATTTTACAGTTGTTGAAGATGTCACATTGATCAATTGCCTTCCCTACACACCCTGACCAGGGATTGAACCCACAACCTAGTTTGTTGAAGATATCACAAACTATTGATTATACCAATAACCACTTAGAAATTATGACAGTTATTTGACCTGCCACTAGATCCTTAATGTGCTCATAAAGAAGCACATATCAGGATCACATTTTTGCTTTTCAATATTTTGATAACTAAATTTCAATATAATCGTTTTCCTTTGCAATCCTATGCTTTTTTTTTTTTTTTTTTAAATGCAAAACATTATTCTGAGGCTTCACCAGACTGTCAAAGGGAGCTGTGGTACAAATAAGGTTAAGAGACTCAGTGTTTAGACTAGGGAAGTTTTTGTCAAAATAAGACTCAGGAGTGTATGGGATTCGGGTGTTGGGTGTTGGCTAACCTAAACAAATCTCTGCGCAGTCTTCCGCCGGTGTAAACCACTGCCTCGGGGTCCAGCACTGCCCCACCACTTCCACTTGCAAGCTGGCGTTTACAGCAGAGGTGGTGCCAAGCCACTCCCCCTGAATTGTTCCGTTCTGATTAGAAAAGAACAGAGGCAGGTCAAATAAGCAAATTATGACAATGCACAGAACAAAGCAAAACAACAGTGGTGAGAAAGTTGGCTGGAGAAATGCACTGAACTCAAAGAACCCATGGTCTAGGGGTGTCATGACAGTCAGGTGGGCAGGATTCAGTTGCAGAGACACAGTATAGTTTTTCACATAAAATGAATGATTTCAACTTGGGTTGTTTTTAGTAGTAATTTTGTTTTGGTTTCCACAGTAGTATAATAACCGTTAGCACAAATATATTTAGCTTCGTGTTTTGCACTTACTCGAATAAGTGAACTCCAGTGCTCTGTGCATTTTTTCTTCTTAAATGAGGGTATGTTACTCAAAGGTGAGAAATGCCGGACGTGGGTACTTACTGGCGACTCTTCATGTTTCCTCGTCCAGCTTGCCCCTTCTCCCACTGAAGAATGACTGAGATAGGGCCTCAAGCTTCAGAGGGACTTGATTTCAAAAGTTTCCCAGATACACGATTCAACAGCGAATTACTTAGTAATTTCTGGAGATGTCACGTGTATGATTCCTTGATTTGTCCAAAGTCACTCTCACATCATGAGGACTGAAATATGGGTGTTTTCATTCCAGTGAGCATTTTACACTGTGTTGACTTTCTCAAGACATGGTTTCCTTGTGATGTGAACACTAATCATGAGGTTGGGGAGCATGCTGTCATGAAGTCAAGGGGACAGGTCACACCGAACATACAGTGTACATGAAATATTCCTTTTCTCCTAATCTACTCTGGAAAACATTTAGTTGTGTTTTCTATCATTCTATCATATATATATATATACACATATATATCTATATATATATATATATATAATCTAGATATGCTATATTTGTGGTATATATGTACTTTTTCTTTTCTGTAGCAGAGTCTAAAATTAGAAAACCTACAGTGTCAGAGGGTTCAACTTTGATTAACTTTAACCCTCTTAAAGATCAAATATCAAGCAGTTTACCAATGTTAGTGTGTGTTTTTTTCATTTATTCTTTTTAAAAAAATTTATCTTTATTGTTGAGAGTATTACAGGTGTCCCATTTTCTCCCCCCAATTGATCCCCTCCACTTCGCTCCCACCCCCTCCCCACACCTTCACCCTGTCCATGGGTTATGCATATATGCATATAACTTTTTGGTTAATCTCTTCCCACCCTTCACCCCCTTCACCCTTTCCTCTGAAATATGATTCTGTTGCATGCGTCAATGTCTCTGGATCTATTTAGTTTGTCAGATTCTTTTGTTCATTAGCTTCTTCTTAAAGAAGACCCTTCAACTTTTCCTGTAGTGCTGCTCTGGTGGTGGTGAACTCCTTTAGCTTTTTCTTATCTGTGAAGCTCTTTATTTGACCTTCAATTCTAAATGATAGCTTTGCTGGGTAGAGCAATCTGTTGTGGTTCCATGTTTTTCATCACTTTGAATATTTCTTGCCATTCCCTTCTGGCCTGCAAGGTTTCTGTTGAGAAATCAGCTGACAGTCGTAAGGGTGCTCCCTTGTAGGCAACTAATTGCTTCTCTCTTGCTACTTTTAAGATTCTCTCTTTGTCTTTAACCTTTATCATTTTAATTATGATGTGTCTTGCTGTGGGCCTCTTTGGGTTCCTCTTGTTTGGAATCCTCTGTGCTTCCTGGGCTTGTAAGTCTATTTCTTTCCCCAGGTAGGGGAAGTTTTCTGTAATTATTTTTTCAAATAGGTTTTCAATTTCTTGGTCTCTTTCTTCCCCTTCTAGCACCCCAATAATACGAAAGTAAGGCCTCTTGAAGTTGTCCCAGAGGCTCCTTATACTATCTTCATATTTCTGGATTCTTTTCTTTTTGCTCTTCTAGTTGGGTGTTTTTTGTTTCCTCATGTTCCAAATTGCTGATTTGATTCTCGGCATTCTCTACTCTACTGTTGATTCCCTGTAAATTATTCCTCATTTCAGTTTGTGTAGCCTTCATTTCAAATTGGTACTTTATTATGTTATCAATTTTCTCAGTTATTTCCCTAATAGTCTGCTTAAACATCCTTATAAACAAAATTCTGAACTCTGTACCTGTTAGCTTGCTTGGATCTATTTCATTTAGTTCCTCTTCTAGAGATTTCTTCTGTTCTTTCCTTTGTGACATGTTTCTTTGCCTCCACATTTTGGCTGCTTCCAGGTGTTTGTTTCAATGTATTAGGTAGAGCTGCTATGTCTCCTGGAATTTGTAGAGTGGCTTTGTGGAGTAGGTGTCCTGTAGGGCCCAGTGGCTCAGTCTCCCCAGTCACCTGAGCTGGGCCTTTTAGGTGCTTTTCTGTGTGGGCTGTGTGCACTGTCCTGTTGTAATTGAGCCTTGGTCACTGTTGGCGTCACTGGGAGGAATTGACCCCCAGGCCAATCAGCTGTGAGGACCAGCTGCAACTACAGCCAAAGAGCTGATGTGCTGGAGCAGGATTTACTTGAGTGGGGTTTTGGTGTTCACCAAGTGCCCCCCTTGAGTGTCACTCGTGGATGTGGTAGGGTTGTAATCCAGCATGGTCGAGTCTGACCACCAGGTGCACTGTCTCTGGGGCCTCCGGGGAGGTGCAAAGTCAGCCTCTGCCAGTGCCTTGCCCAGGGCCACCCAGCATGAGCTACACAGCAAACCGTAGTTGGCTGCTACTTGTGCTGGGCTTGGAGGTGTTCAGGAGAGGCCAAGGTATGAGCCAATGCAGGCTGCCGCTAGTGCCAGGCCTGGCGCCACTTATCAAGCCGTATGGGGCCTGCTGCTGCTTGTTTGAGAGATTTTAGGAAAGTCCTAAGTATGGGGCTGGAGAGGCCACTTGCAAAGAAAAGCCCTGGAAATGGCCTGGATGAGCTGCAGGTGGGGAGGGGCGGGGCCTCCGGGAATCACGGGGCGGGGCCAAAGGTGAGAGTCAGGTGCTGGCGATTCAAATATGGCGCCTGCCTGCCGGCTGTGTGCGGGGAGGACTCGCCAAAGGAGCAACAGCCTCTGCCAGCCCTTCTGCCTGGGAGGAAGCCGCCCCTCCACCTCTCGCCCCAACTTCAGGCAGGTTAGTTCCTCCCCGAGTGTCCCAGGTCCTTTCAGGCTGCTGCCCGGCGCTGGGCTCAGAGGGAGCGTCCGAGTGAGTCCGTGTGCGGGCCCTTTGAGAGGAAAGCCTGGGGCTCCCGCAGCCTCTGAGACCCTCAGCCACAGTCCCGCTGGTTTCACAGCCCGGAGTTGTGGGGACGTCTCTTCCCAGCCCTGGAGCCCTGGGCTGGGGGCCCGCGGTGGGGCTGGGACCCCTCCCTCCTCCGGGAAACCCCCACCGCCGAGATTCCCTCCCAGGTTTAAACCGCAGCACCGGCACCGGGTGTGGGCCGGTGGCGAGTCTCTGATTCAGCCCCGATCTGCCCGAGTCTCCACCCCTCCTACTGGTCTCAGTGCTTCTTCAGTTCCCTGTTCAGCCAGATCTCAGGAGGTTCCTAGTGGTGGTTGTTCGTATTTTAGTTGTAATTTTGATGTGGTTGTGGGAGGCGGGGGATGCAGCTGTTACCTATGCCGCCATCTTGTTTCTCCTAATTTATTCTGTTTTTTAAATTTTGAGAGTACTTTTATTATTATTTAAATGTTTTTATTGATTTGAGAAAGAGAGGAAGGAAGAGGGAGGGAGAGAGAGAGAAACATCAATGTGAAAGAGAAACATTGATCGGTTGCCTCCCCTATGCACTCCAACTGAAGGATCGAACCCATAACCTATGTGTGTGCCCTGATCAGGAATTGAACCCACAACCTTTTGGTGCACAGGATGATGCTCAACCAACTGAGCCACCTGGCCAGGGCGAGAGTACGTTTATTAAAGCTGGGTACAGTGAAACGAAGGAAGGGCTTAAGATAGAAGAAGCAATAGGCCTAAGTGGTGCTCTGCTTTGGCTCCCTAAAAACGTTGTAGGAAAGAAGTGAGCCAAAGCAGGGCTGCTGTTAGCTCACTGTAAAATAGAAGAAATGGGAGGCCTTGGAGACAGGTTCAGGGGGTGAGCCTAGATGAGCTGCGGCTGCCCTTTGCCCCACTGGCTGCAAGTTTTGTGGGGTACCTTAGAGTTTAGGGGAGAAAAGTAAAGATGCAAGCCTGAGCAGGAAGAAAGGTGAGGGTGAGCGTGTTCCAGAGAGAGCCCTCCTGTGTTAGTGTTTTAAATTGGTGTGTAGTCCTTGTTGGACTTTGAGTCCATTCAATATGACATTATCATTCTCAGAACTTCAGGCTTCCTCTCTCTTTGAGAGTCCAGCTGCTCACATTGCCTCTCCACTGCCATGGGAGCTTTTTCGGTTGTCCTGGTGACCTCACTCTATGTTTCCAGGCTACTTAACAGCCTGTGGAGGAGTGATGGCCAGCCTTGGGCAGTGTATGCCCATCCTCAGGGCAGCTTCTCTTGGCACTACCTCCTCCCCACCCGACTGGTGTGTACTCTGTGCTGTCATGTCCTTACTTGCAAATATAGCTCCCCATGTTGCCATGCATGAATCTGAGGTCGGGATGGCTTCTCATCCATCATTCCGGCTCTTGAAGTGCCCAGAAAACTCAGTTTACATTCCTTTTCTAGAAGGAACTTGGAAAATAAGTCTCCCCGGATGTGGCTGAGGGACTCTGCTTGAGGAATATCACTCAGAGCACATCAAATGAGGTTCTTAGACAGGTGGTATTTTTGTATGTGTGTGGTAAAAAACCAAAAGAATAAATAAAACCCATAAGTTTACCCTCTTGACAATTTAAGGAGCATAGTACAGTATTGTTAACCATATGCACATCATTGTATAATAAATCTCCAGAACTTTTTCATCTTGCATAACTGAAACTGTACCCATTAAACAACTATTTCCCTTCCTCCCAGTGCCTGGCAAACACCGTCTTATGCTTTGTTCCCATGAGTTGAACTGCTTTAGGTAGATACCTCATATAAGTGGAATCATGCAGTACTTGTCTTTTTTGGCTGGATTACTTACTTAGCATAGTGTCCTCAAGATTCATCCATGTTGTATCATGTGACAGACAGGATTTCCGTCCTTTTGTAAGGCTGAATAATATTCCATTGTATGTATATACCATATTTTATCCATTCACCTGTTAGTGGACATGTAGATTCTTTCCACATTTTGGCTATTGTGAATAATGCTACAGTGGACATGGGGATGCAATTATCTCTTCAAGATCTTGTTTTAAATTCTTTTTAAAAAAATATGTTTTTATTGATTTTTGGAGAGAGGGGGAGAGGGAGAGAGAGAGAAACATGAATTGGAGGCCTCCCGCACCCACCCTGACTGGGGATTGAACCCGAAACCTAGATATGTGCCCTGACCAGGAATCAAACCAGCAACCTTTCAGTGCAAGGAATGATGCTCAACAAACTGAGCCACACTGGCCAGGGCTAAATTCTGTTGATGTATAACTAGAAGTGAGATTAATGAATCATACAGTAGTTCTAATTTTTTTTTTTTTTTAGGACACTCCACACTGTTTCTTATTGCAGCTATGCCATTTTCCAACCCCATCAACAGTGTGTAAGGGTTCCAATATCTCCACATCCTCACCAACATTATTTTCCTTTTCAACAGTGGCCATCCTAATGGGTATTTTGATTTGCATTTCTCTGATGGTTAGTGATGTTGAGAATTTTTTCATATGCTTGTTGTCCATCAGTATGTCTTCTTTGGGAAAATGTCTACTCAAGTCCTTTTGAAATTGCATTGAGTTTTTTGTTGTTGTTGAATTGTACAAGTTCTTTATATATGCTGGATATTAACCTCTTATCAGATAAATGCTTTGCAAATATTTTCTCCCATTCCATATGTTGTCTTTTTACTCTGTTGGTTGTTTCCATTGCTGCACAGAAGTTTTTAAGTTTGATATAGTCCCTTTTGCCTGTTTTTTTTTCTTTTCTTTTGCTTTATGTTTTTGGTGTTGTATCTAAGAAATCATTGCCTATTCCACTATTAGGAAGCTTCCCCCTATGTTTTATTCTAGTAGTTTTATAGTTTCAGGTCTTACATTTAGATCTTTAATCCATTTTTAGTTAATTTTTGTAGGTGGCATAAGAGAAGGGTCCGTCTTCATCTTCATTCTTTTGCATGTGGATTTCCAGTTTTCCCAACACCATTTGTTGAAAGGCTGCCCTTTCTTCATTGTGTTGTGTTGGCACCCTTATTGAAAATTATTTGATAATATACACAAGGGTTTATTTTGAGGCTCCGTATTCTGTTCTATTGATCTGTCTGTCTTTACGCCAGTACCATACTGTTTTGATTACTGTAGCTTTGTAATAGGTTTTGAAGTTAGGAAGTCTGAGACCCCCAGCTTTGTTCCTTTCTCAAGATTGTTTTGGCTATTCAGGATCCTTTGAGGTTCCATATGAATCTTAGTATAGTTTTTTTTCTATTTCTTCAAAAAATGCCATTAGTAAGACCAGTGGTTCTTAACCTGTGGTCCCAGAATCCCTGGATGGTATTTGGGGTGCTGAGAGTCCCCTAGAACTGTGCATCTGCCTCTGACGATTTTTATTTGGTCTCTGCTCAGACATTTGAGGGTTCCCAGGAGCCTGCAGATTGGGCTCCTGATCACACATTCCACAAAGGTCAAAACGATGGCCATGGAGAGTGAATTCGTCATGATACAGGGGAAATCACACATAGGCATCAAATCCAAAGGAGTGCATGGAACACAAATGTAGCTTTATTTTTAATTAATATTGTTGCTGTTGAATTTTTTAGTTACCACTATTGACACTTTGGAGAAAATATTGCTGTTTTAATCTGTACCTTTGCAGGCTTTATTATTCAGAAAGCAATATTCCATCAAATGATTATCACTTTAGTGTGTTTTGTCCTAAAATGGATATCTGCTTTTCTCAAAACCTGTCTTTCTTTTCTGTTTGGGTCTCTGGTGGTCTATCATCTCAGACTATAAGTCCCACAGGGGCAGGACAAGTGTCATTTTTAATTGTTCTTGTCTCATCATGTTAGGTGTGGGAGCTTGGTGATGAAGTTGTTACCATGCATGTTCCCTGATGGTGTCTGAGCATGTTGGGAGACAGCTTCACAATGTGTTGACACATTTTGTTCAGCAGCGTGTATTCTTTTTTTACTTTTTTTAATCCTTACCCAAGGATATTTTCCCCATTGCTTTTCAGAGAGAGTGGAAGGGGGAGAGAGAGAGGAAGAGAGAGAGAGCAATGTGAGAGAGACACATCGATTGGTTGCCTCCAGGAAAAGACGAGGGCCAGGAATGGTGCCTGCAACAGAGGTATGTGCCCTTGACCCAAATCGAACCTGGCGCCCTTCAGTCTGAGCCAAACTAGCTAGGGCAGCAGTGTGTATTCTTTTTTTTTTTTTTTAATATTTTTTATTGATTTTAGAGAGAGGAAGGGAGAGGGAGAGAGAGAGAGAATCATCAATGATGAGAGTCATTGATCAGCTGCCTCTTGCACGCCACCTACTGGGGATCGAGCCCGCAACCGGGGCATAGGCCCTGACTGGGAATCGAACCATGACCTCCTGGTTCATAGGTCGACTCTCAACCACTGAACCATGCCAGCCCAGCAGCAGTGTGTATTCTTAAGCACAATGGAACAAAAATCTTTTACAATACTTGTTAATGAAATCATTGTTAGAGACTGTGATGGACTGAATGTTTGTGTCCCCTCAAAATTCATATGATGAAGCCCTAATCCCAATATAATAGTATTAGGAAGTGGGCCTTTGGGAATCAATTAAATTTAGATGAGGTCTTGAAGATGGAGAGCCTATGATGGGATTAGTGTCTTTATAAGAAGATGAGACTGGAGCTCTCTCTCTCCACCATGGGAGCACACAGTGAGAAGGCTGCTATCTGAAAACCAGGAAAAGGGCTCTTAGCAGACACTGAATCTGCCAGCATCTTGATCTTGGACTTCCCAGCCTCCAGAACTGTGAGAAATGAAAGTGTTGTTTAAGCTGCTAGTCTATGGTTTTCTGTTACAGCAGCCTGAACTAAGGGACTCTTACTGATTAAAACACAAGTCAAATAATAGGATCTTACACTTTATTTTTCATAATTCAAGGCACCCTTTCCCTTCTGGAAACCATTGCCCAAATTGCAAACTTGAAGGTAATGTTTCCTTGAACCATCAAAACAAATTTGCTCATCTCATGTTAGCTCCCTCCCTTCCCCTCTCTTTGATTAGAGTGGCTATGACTTTAACCCTCTTTCCCCCCTCCCTCCTGAACCTCTACTTTACTCAGGAGTCTAGAGGTATTTTACTATTCAGAGTGTGCTGTCGCTAGCATCACTGGTCAGGAAAGCATCCACTTGGGCTGCAGTCATTAGTGAGAGCTTACCTCAGGCCCGGCCCACACTGGCATTTCCTCAGCAGAACACAAGTTGCATTCAGGAGATAACAGACCCCATGAAAAGTTTTGATGGTCAGATATGTTGGGGGAATCCAGAATTATACAGAATTTAAAGAGATCACTTTTTCCCCTGATATGTTACTATGTCTTGTAGATCTGAGTGGAAGGTGGAGACAGTGGAACATGAACTGTTCTTCCAAGCTTATTTGACCCCATAATCAAGCCCTTTTTTCACAGGTCTGGGTTCCCTCTGAATCCACTTTGGGAAAGATAAGTATCTAGGTGACACAAATCAGCTCCTATATCAGCTTTGCTATTTTCATTCTCTCCTATAAATAAATACATGTAATAAATGTTTCTATCTACTTCTAATTTCTAGAAAAAGAAAAAACAAATGAGTAGTTATGATTCAGGTAGAAAGATGAGTGGTGGGTATGAGTGTTTTATTACTCTTTGAACTGTACATATATTTTACGTATACTCTTTTGTATGTATATTTTGTCAAAAGTTATTTTTCTCTTGCTTTAATACTAAGTACCATAGCTTTTATAATTCACATACCATTATTTGTTGACTCTAGAAATGGAGAAATGAGCTTCCTTAAGTTTTAAATAATAATAAGCACCAGCCGGAGTGGCCCAGTTGGTTGAGTGTTGTCCTGTGCACCAAGAGGTTGCAGGTTCAATCCCTGGTCAGGGTAAATGCCTGGGTTGCAGGTTCAGCCTCCTGTTGGGGTGCATACAGAAGGCAAGCGATCAATATTTGTCTCTCACATTGATGTTTATCTCTTTCTTTCTCCCTTCCTCCTTCTAAGCATGTCCTCAGGTGAGGATTTAAATAATAATAATAATAATAATAAATCAATTAATTAATAAGCAAGACTAAACATTGTTCAAAACAGGTTTATTCTTTTTTTTACTTATGCACTATTTTAGATCTGTTTTTTTCAAAGTACACAGAAAGAGATTATACGTTTTGGAATGCCTGTAAATATCACTCTGTTGAACTGTGTGCCACAAAATAGAAAACTGCACCTTCTATCTTTGTAAGCTCATGTTCATTCCAGGATATCTAGAACGGTGGTTAAGAGCCCCTGGTTGGAAATCAAGATCTCTATCCAAATCCCCACTTCATTTCTTATCTGTATAACATTGGGTACATTCTTTCACCTCTCAAAGCCTCAGTTTCTGGATCTGTAGAATAGGGTTTGTTTGGAGGTTTAGATGGGATAACACATGTAATACTCTGTAAAATTGCATCCAGTCATATAAAGTCTTACTAGCACCATTGCTGAGTCTGGCCTTATGAACTAGCAGGCAGAATAAATGACTGCTTGTTGATTTTATGGGCAGCAAAAAGTCTTCCTGCCCTCTACTTTTTTTTTTTTAATATATTTTTATTGATTTCAGAGAGAGGAAGGGAGAGGGAGAGAGAGATAGAAACATTAATGATGAGAAAGTCGTCATTGATCGTCTGCCTCCTACACACCCCCTTCTGGGGATTGAGCCTGAAACCCTGGCATGTGCCCTGACTGGGAATCAAACCTTGATCTCCTGGATCATAGGTCAATGCTCAATTGCTGAGCCACACTGTCTGGGCCCGTCCTCTACTTTTTGATGGTTAATTTTATGTGTCAACTTGCCTGAGCCATGGGGTGCCCAGATACTTGGTCAAACATTATTCTGGGTCTTTAGGGATGAGATGAACAGTTAAATCAATAGATTGAGCAAAGCAGATTGTTCTTCCTAATGTGGGAGGGTCTCATCCAATCAGTTGAAGGGCTGAACAGGAAAAAAAGGCTGACACTGTCACCCCTGAGAGTAGGGGGAACTCCTCTTGCCTGACTACCTTGAGCTGAGACATTGATCTTTTCCTGCCTTCAAACTCAAAATGAAACATCTGCCTTTCTTCATGAGTCCTGAGCCTGGTTGATTTGAACTAGAAGTACACCATCAACTCTCCTGGTTCTCCAGCTAGCCAGCTGCAGACCTTGGGAATTCTCAGCTTCCATAATTGCCTGAACTAATTCCTTATAATAAATACATACACACACCCTGTTGGTTCTCTGAAGAAGCCTCAACAACTTTGATAGATATTCTTTAAAAATTACTTAAGACAGTCAAAATGACAAGCAAAACATCAACCTAAGGACTAGTATGAGCGTGAAATATATAGTTACTCATAAGACTAAGACTGAGTGAGGGTTAAAACTGAGAAAATATAGTGTGTAAATGCCATATGCTTATATAATGTAGCTGTAGGACTACTATAAAAATAGGGGGAGGATGGGGAAAGTATATTAAAAGAAAACAATTTTAACTGTTCTCAATAATTTTTGCAATGGTGGTAGTATTCATGTTATTCTGAAACTATCGTGTATGTGAAGAGGGATAAAGTAGATTATTAATAATATTAAGCCCTGCTGGGCATGGCTCAGCGATTGAGCATCGACCTAGGATCCAGGATATCGCGGTTCGATTCCTGGTCAGGGCACATGCCTGGATTGAGGGCTTGATCCCCAGCAGGGGGCGTGCAGCCGATCAATGACTCTCTCATCACTGATGTTTCTCTCTGTCTCTCCCTCTCCCTTCCTCTCTCTGAAATCAATAAAGATATATTTCTTAAAAAGATGTAGTCTGGGAAAACATCCCTCTACGACTTCAAAAATAATAATAATATTAATAAGTATTATTAATAGTATTTATCCTGCCCTGTGTTCTTGAGAACTAGGCTTCTTAGAATAGAAGGTACACTGATATAATACAGAAAAGGTTAAGTGAAAACCCTGTAATCCTGCATTCTTTGCACAAGCCACGGTTGCCTTCCCTTGTGCCGAAGGCCTTTGTGTTCTCACACCCTGCATGAACTAGACTCCAGCTTATTGAGATTCCTTCTTGCCTGAGAATTGCCCTTCCTTTTGCCTCTCCAGTCTCCACCCCCAATAGTCATGTTTGTAACACATGAAAAGGCCCACTAGCTGGAGTGTTTGGACACCTTTTACTAACCACTTGCATGATGAAGTGGAGGAAGTAGATCTGGAGAAAGAAAAACACGAAGCTACCCCACAGAGAAGGGCTTTCTTGATCTCTGACAACTCCCTTATCCCTGGTTCCACTCCCTTCCTAGGGCCTGGTTTCATTTCTGTTCTTGGGCTCTGTGTGTGCTTTGTTGTTGTTGTTAATTCGTACCCGAGGATATTTTTTCCATTGATTTTTAGAGAGAGTGGAAGGGAGGGAGGGAGGTGGGGGAGAGAGAGAGAGAGAAAGAAACATCAATTGGTTGCCTCCCACACTGGGCTGGAAATCGAACCTCCAACCCAGATAGTACACTTGACCAGGAATCAACCTGAAACCCTTTGGTGTGTGGGCTGATGCTCTAATCACTGCTCAGGGCAAGGGTTCTGTGTGTTTTTTAGAAAATATATCTTTTATTGATTTCAGAGAGAGGAAGGGAGAGAGAGAGGGAGGCAGAAACAATGATGAGAGAGTCATTGCTGGGCTGCCTCCTGCACACCCCCAACTGGGGATTGAGCCTGCAACCTGGGCATGTGCCCTGACCAGGAATCAAACCATGATCTCCTGGATCCTAGGTCAATGTTCAACCACTGAGCCACGCCTGGCCGAGCTCTGTGTGTTCTTACACTAAACTTCCATTTTCTGCTTAAGCTTGCTTTGAGAACTTGTTCTCACCTGTCAGTTTGGAGGTGGTCTAGCTAATTGTTACTAAAATATACATGACTAATAAAATTCCCTAAGATGTAAAAACAAAAACAAAAACCTTAGTCCTGAATTTGAATAGAAAGTATCAGTAGGAACTCATGACATATTATATGTTTATCTATTGATTAATCTATCAGTTGATCTATCTATCCTAGCTGTGTCACCTGAAGAGGCCTAGAAACAGTGACCAATCCAGTAGCAATGAGTATCTATAGCATCCAGATTGTAGTCTTTTTTTTTTTTTTTAATGTATATCTTTATTGATTTCAGAGGGAGGAATGGAGAGGGAGAGAGAGAGAGAAACATCAATGATGAGTCATTGATTGGCTGCCTCCTGCAGGCCCTCGACTGGGGATTGAGCCTGCAACCCAGGCATGTGCCCTGACTAGGAATCGAACGGCGATCTCCTGGATCCTAGGTCAATGCTCAACTGCTGAACCACACCCGGCTGGGCCAGATTGTAGTCTTGAAATATCACTTTCTACTAAAAGAAACCATAGCTTCTTGGAGAAATGGTTGATTCTAGGTCTGTGGTAGTAAATATACAAGATCAACCTGAACATCTTGTTTTACTGGATAGCAAGGAAGGGATCAAAGACTACGGCAATCATGTCAAAAGACTCAGGAGCCAACTTTAAAAGGCTCCCATCAGGCAAAGATGAGACAATCTTAACTTCAAAAGGGTAATAATTGTAACTGATTTGAAACCATTGATGGCATTCAAATTTATGAGTTCGTACTACTATTTAAAAAACAGTCATCTTCAGCCCTGGCAGGGTGGCTCAGTTGGTGGGCTCATCATCCGTATACCCAAAGGTTGCAGGCTTGATTCCCTGTCAGGACACTTACCTGGGTTTCGGGTTCATTCCCCAATTGGGGCACATAGAGGAGGCAACCGACTGACGTTTTTCTCTCACATCAGTGCTCTCAAAATCAATGAGCATGTCCTCAGGTGAGGATAAAAAACAAACAGTTATCTTCAGAAAACAACAGTCATTATCTTTCAAATTGGTAAATAAAAAGAAAGATTCAAGCATTTATCTTGCCTTTCTATTAAACTTTACCACTGGGCAACTAAATAGTAGTTGAAGGGAAGCATTTTTAAAATAAAGTACCCCAATTAATAAATAAAAAATAAATGATAAAATATCACCATTTTACAATCCCTAATAAATTAATGGATCCAGGCACTGACCATTAATAGCTGCTAACATTACAAAACCTGAGATAGCCCGGCCAGCATGGCTCAGTGGTTGAGCATCGACCTATGAACCAGGAGGTCAGGGATCCATTCCTGGTCAGGGCACATGCCTGGGTTGCAGGCTCGATCCCCAGTAGGGGGCGTGTAGGAGGCAGCCAATCAATGACTCTCATCATTGATGATTCTCTCTCTCTCTCCCTCTCCCTTCCTCTCTCTAAAATCAATAAAAAATATTTTTAAAAATAATAATAATAAAGCTCATCCTTAAAAAAAAGCAACCTGAGATAGGCAGCTCCCAATTTGCAGGAAATACAGAGAACAGAGGAAGATCTTAGACTGCAGCTTCAGGAGCTGGGAGAATATGGGAAGCAAAACCATTAATTGCCAACAAAAGTTGCTGACTTTTATTAGGTGCTACTACCTGCAGGCATTGTCCTGACTTTCCATGCGTGATCCTACTTAATATTTATAACAACTTCATGAAGCAACTATAATTATCATGCCTAATTTCAGATAAGGAGAAAGTGAGGCATAGAGGGGTTTAGTAACTTGCTCAAAGTCACACAGCTAGCAAATACATGAGCTGGAATTTAAACTCTAATCCTCTGGCTCCAAGACCTACTTTCTTAAATACCAGGTTATATTGCCTCTCAAAAAAAAAGTTTTTTGTGCTTCCCAAAAGCTGCTTGAGGTGCCCTCTGAAATGGTTCACTATTCACTTGACCCAGACAACCCCCAAAATCATGCAAATCTAGAGGCGCAAATCTCAGTGTTTACTTTAAGAACACTAGTGAAACTGCCCAAATCATCAAGGGTAGGCATATTCAAAAAGCCACCAAGTATCTGAAGGATGTCACATTACAGAAGCAATGTGTGCCATTCCGTTGTTACAATGGTGAGTTGGTAGGTGTGCCCAGGCAAAACAGTGGGGCTGGACACAGGGTTGGTGGCCCAAGAGTACTGAATGTTTGCTGTACATGCTTAAAAATGCAGAGAGCAATGCTGAACTTAAGGGTTTAGATGTAGATTCTCTGGTCACTGAGCACAACCAGGTGAACAAAGCTCCCAAGATGTGGTGCAGAACTTACAGAGCTCATGTGCTCTCCCTGCCATGTTGAGATGATCCTTCCTGAAAAAGAGCAGGTTGTTCCTAAACCAGAAGAGGAGGCTGCACAGGAGAAAAATATATCCCAGAGGAACTGAAGAAACAAAAACATATGGCCTGGGAGTAAATTCAGCGTAAAATAAATGCTAATAAAAGTTTAAAAATTATAAGATAATAATGGCAAGTCCATGCATACACAGGCAAGTCCAAACTCTTAAGATTCTAAATGGTATTTAAGAAGATATATGAAAATGCTAAAACCTTAATTTTAAATTACGATAGAAGAGTTCAGTGGGGTCTTTCCCCTAAATCTAGTTTGGTCCCCACCAACTATCACCTTGATTCTCTCAGAAAATGAAGGCAGTGGACAGGATTGATTCTTCTGAGCATATGCTCCAAAAAAAGGTGTCTTGCAACAAATTTTAAGGTAGATGTCAAAACTGATGAAAAGACGTTGGAGGCAGCCTTGTGAAAGCAAGTGCCTGAGGCTTGCAGAGAGAGTAGCCAAAGTGTGGCACCTTCTTGACATGCCCACTCTTCTGCTCAGGCTCCCAAGAGTAGAATGAATCTACTCTGATCTCACAATTTCTTTCTTCCCTCCCTTCCTGTCAGACCCAGCTCTGAGCTAAAGCTAAAATGTGAATTCTGTCTGCCTTGCACAGACACTGCCTTGCAGCACCCCTTGTCCTCCTGCATAGATCTTTCTCCCACTCTCCTTCAGACCCACCCAGTTTTTCTGGAAGCATCATTTACACTTGAGGGTGAATTTAAATCTCTGAATTACCTTCTGCAGAGTCATAAGCATTTCCACTTTAACTCTAAAGTGATTCCAGACTTGCAAAAATTTTTCCTGTGATTGGAATTTGTCATCATTCCCACCCTCCTCCCAGAGGGTCCTTTCCACTGGAAATTCACTCCAGGCAGGAGGTTGCCTTCTGCCCCCAGAGAATGGGTGGCTTCAACAGGAGACCCTGGCATCCTCTGGCCAGTCCACTTGGCATCCCGCCTCCGCCCGCCCTCCACATTCTCTTCCTCCAAGACACAGAAACATTACTATTTATTAAAGTGATTTGTGGGGAGAAGGAGATATTGTGGCAGCTCTGGTGTTTTTCTTAAACCCAACGAGGAACTCAGGCACTGGGAGAAACAAGCACCAGATGTCTGAACGTAGATAAGTGTTACTGTCAAATAACTATCTTAAAAACCCTTCCTTTAATATTTGCACGGTCTGTGAATAAATTGGCTTCAAGTGCACCCAAAGCCGTTTCTAAGTGAGGAGCAGTGCTCCTGGCATAGGGCATCTCTGCTGGCAATATGATCGTGCCAACGAGATACAAAGACCAGTTTGAAAGTTGCAAACACTCTCTATTCTCCTGATATATAGTTCAACTTTTCAGGACTCTCTTCTTTCCAGGTAAAAAGGATAAACTAGAAGGAGGGGCACTTGCCTCTAAAATGGAGTCTTTGGCCCAGCCAGCATGGCTCAGCAGTTGAGCATCGACCTAGGATCCAGGAGACCACGGTTCAATTTCCAGTCAGGCACAGGCCCGGGTTTCGGGCTCGATCTCCAGTAGGGGGCATGCCGATCAATAACTCCTCTCATCATTGATGTTTCTATATCTCTCTCTCCCTCTCCCTTCCTCTCTCTGAAATCAATAAAAACATATTTTTTAAAATGGAGTCCTTGGGTGTCAGAAACTAGAGTTAGGAGATTTGAGGCATATGCACACAGATGAAAAAAATGTTGATTGCAACAAAATATAGTCAGTAATATTGTAATAACTATGTCTGGCTTCAAATGGGTAATAGATTTATCAGGGTGATCATTTTGTAAGTTATATGACTATTTAATCACTATGTTATACACCTGAAACTAAAACAATATTATATGTCAACTGTAATTGAAAAAAATATATATATTTTAAATGCTAATTTCTATTCAGTACCAAGTGAGTGTTGTTAATGTCTTTAAATGGGTCAAAACAACAGAAGTATTGAGATCCAAAATGATTGAAATAATCTTCTGCCTTTGTTTGGGCATCAAAATTGTGGGTATTATTGTATATTTCAGTATCCAAGCCCCTCTTCCCTCATGGTTCTCACCTGTCCCTTGAATGAATGCCATGTGTCCGTGTTTCCATAGCAGACCCTTCCTCTCGGCTTTTAGGTGGCCCCAGTGCTGTTTGAAGCATCACAAGCAGTGGCGGTGAGACCTGGGTGCTGATGCGCGCTGTGAGTCAGGAATCCTGACACACACATCCATCACGGTGATTAGTCTCTTCTCCTGTCACTTCCTGTTCCTAGGACATCAACAGTCTAAAAATGCCCCAGTATCGGTAATTGTTTACCAAACCGTCTGCACATAGAGATCATGCTGCTTAGGTTTACAGGCGCATACCCCAAATGAACATTTGTCTTGTTGCTGCCATGATATATGTAGCAATCCCACCAGAATCAATGCTCCAAAGATTCATTAAGGGGGACACCAATTCTGTTGGTGTGTGGATCCTATTGACAAAGGATGGCTCTCTTTCCATTGAAATATGGTACTTGCTTCAGTGAATCCTAATGTACAGGTTTCAACATCATAATTGCATACTTTAAACAGGATAATCAAGCTTCTAGAAAGAATTGTTTATACCCATTGTCTCCATTTCTTAACTTCCTATTTGTTCTTCTGGCCCCATCACTGTATAGAAACATCTTTCCTCAAGGTCAAGATCTAGGGACTTCTGACTCACTAGATCCAGTGGGCATCTTCAGGCTTCATTCTTGATCTCCCAGCAGCATTCAACCCAGTGGACCACACTCTTTCCTGAAACACCCTCCTTTTTTAGGTTTCTTAAAACCCTCTCTACCAGTATTCCTCCTCACTCGCTGACCCTAACTGCTCTGGCTGTTTTGTGGGCTCATCTTCATTCAGTCATTGAGTCTGAGGCACATCAAGATCTTTCCTGTGCCCCTTTCTCTCTACTGTATGCTTTCTCCAACAGCCACCCACTCATGTTCAATGTTTCAAGTATCATATACGTCAATAATCACACACAGATCTCTAGCCCAGGCCTCCTCCTCTAAATTATAGACCCATATATTCAACTGCTAATTATAATTACCACTTGCATTTTGCAAAGGTATTTCCAATTCAAAATGTCCAAAACTTATGGTTATTCCCCAAGAAAAAGAAGGAAGCAGGAGAAAAAATAAGGGAAAGGAAGGAAGGGAGGGGAAGGGAAGGGAAGGGAAGGGAGGGGAGGGGAGGGGAGGGGAGGGGAGGGGAGGGGAGGGGAGGGGAGGGGAGGGGAGGGGAGGGGAGGGGAGGGGAGGGGAGGGGAGGGGAGGGGAAGGGAAGGGAAGGGAAGGGAAGGGAAGGGAAGGGAAGGGAAGGGAAGGGAAGGGAAGGGAAGGGAAGGGAAGGGAAGGGAAGGGAAGGGAAGGGAAGGGAAGGGAAGGGAAGGGAAGGGAAGGGAAGGGAAAGGAAAGGAAGGAACAAACAAGCAGGTATTGCTTTTGTGCCCCATCCCTGCCACAGTGCCCATGAGCACCCTTCTTCCAGTTCCACAGGCCACATACCTGGCATTCTTGTGTAACACTTCTTTCTCTCAAAGTCAGGATTCTAGCCAATCACCAGGCCTGTTCCTTTCACCTCCAAAATGCCTCCTCTTCTTTCTTTCTACTCTATCTCCTTAGTGCCAAAAATGAGGTGATAACTAGCATTATCTTGTGCCTGGACTATTGCAATAACCTCCTTTCTCTCTCCTCAAACCACCATTGCCCTCATTCCAACCCAACTCTGTTTACATCCTTCAACAACTTCCCTCAGCTCTTAGGATAAAGACCCACATCCCCAGCAGAGCCATAGGCCCTGCATGGTCCAGCCCCTGTCCTCTTCTCTGACCTCCATTTCCCAGAATGCTCTCCCACCACACAGGCCTTTCAGTTCCTCAAGTACCCCTGCTTCCCTGCCTACCACAGGCCTCTGCACATGCTGCTCCCTCTATAGGAAACGCTCTCCTTCCCTGGCCTCCACCCACGGCACCTGTGGAGCTCCTCATTCTTCAAATCTTCTCAAATGCCACTTCCTCGGGGCAACAGCCTCCCTGACCTCCTAGAGGAGGTCAACTGGCCTGTCATAAGCTCCCACGGTGAGATGTACCTCATCTTTATGGCACTCTTGTCTACGTGTGATTATACATCTACTGGTGCAGTTATTTAATTAATAGCTGTCTCCTCCCATTAGCCATTGGATGGAGGCTGCATCTAATCTTGCTTACCTTTGTACTCCCAGCTTAGCTTTAGAGTCTTACCTATTACAAATACTAAAAATGTTTAACTTTAACAATAAAAGTAGTGTTTCAATTTTGCTTTGAAGAAGTATTGAATGGGTTTGTATTTACATTTCCTTAAATCATCAAAAATGTAGAGGTTCCCTACTCTCACCTCTTTTCTTTTGGTATGTGTTTCAGTTGTGGGTGGATCTACAAAAATGAGGGAATGGTGAGCAACCCAAAAAGTCAGGGTTTACCGTAGATGGTATTTTTGATGTCCCAGATCATATTTGAACCTTGACTGTTCCACGGGGTTATTGCACTTGTTGCTCAGCACTGCTGCTGTCTCTGTCTCTCAAGAGACTCCACTTGTTTCAAGGAACTGTGAACCAGGCTACCCACACATACCTCCCAATTCTGGAAATTTTTCGAACTTCATCATCATGTTTTCACAACCTGACAACCTGAAGGTCAATCAAGGGCATAAAAAATGCAAAGATCTCTAATGACAAGCACCTGGCACTGGGTGAGGCTCCAGCACCCCAGGCCCACCCTCTCTACTGGGTCAGCTCCACTCGCTCATGCCCAGCTGAAGCTGCCTCACTGTTCTTGCCTCTCCCACCTCTGCCGCTCTGTAGCTGCCACTTTATTACTGCTCGAGCCATGGACAGCCAAAAAAAGACCAGGGCCACTACTTCTTTCAACTGACATTCAAGTGCAGCTGCCCTCCATCCCCCTTCACTGCGAGGGAGGGGTGAGGGTTCCTCCACCATCACCGAGCCCAGCTCTCTCGAGTCTGGGCCGAGCCCTGCATAGTCTGGCTGGTGAGCAGAACACCAGCTAATTTCCCAGGATGGTGTCCGTGCAGCCCAACCCTCTCCTACCTGCTCACCCAGCTTGCTTCTCTCAGAAGATTGGGGCAGCATTTTTCTACCTTTCTTATTTAGGAGAGTTAATTTTGGAGCACCCAGAGCCCAGCCTTCACTCTCAATATCCTTCTGCCATTTCCCCAGGACACATAGCTGGGCCTTCATGTAGGGGAGGTTCTTGATACCAGCTCTGTTATCCTAGACCCTAAGGTGGCCCCAGCATAATCCTTGCTACGCTTTCCCCTCAGCGGAAACATCTCTCTTATCCCCCTCACCCCCTCACATAGTCTTAAGCCTCCTCGGCTCAGTGGTTACTTTCTCAGGGAAGCCTCCTCTGCCCTGCAGCCCAGATCAGATCTCTCTGTGGTTTGCTCCCCTCTCCTCGGTAGCTCTTACTACAGTTTGTAATTCTATATTTGATTTCTATCTATATCCCCCTCTAGAAGATAAGGTCATTGAAGGCAACAATTCTGTCTTTTTTGCCCACCATCATGTTCCCAGCACCCTGCACAGGTCCATGGTAGGGGCTCAGTAAGTATTTATTGGATGAGTGAATAAACTATGATTCACTTCATTATGTGTCAATCTTTTTGAGAGCCTGTCTTCAATGAACCCATTTCTCTATGATGGTAAACAAAGCACCCTGGGAGGCAGTCATTAACCAGCATGCACTGCACGCGTTAGCACCACAATATTTCTATTGTGGGTGTGAGACTTCAACCCCATATTTTATTAAAGTACTTTGTTTAGAGTGGTAAAAAACACTCTTACCGGCAGGGAGGTTAAACCTGGCTCTGGGGGAAGGGGTCATGTTACGACACTGCAGATAAGTGAGGATACCAGTGCCAATGGGGAGGAGGCTGCAAGAAGGCCCTAGCTCCTGCCTGGGGACATGCTACCTCCTTCCTTCAGCTGTGCAGATTGCAGGGGACTTGAAGAAGAGGGCGCAGTTCCAGAACCAACTGGCAGCTATTCCTACAATCCCCGCAGTCATGAGGTGGCTCTTTGGAGGGGTTCTCAGAATGGGATTATGTGGTTGGTTTCCAACATTTCCCAATTTGCTTTGTGGTTTGTCAAGTCATCACACTTTGTGTTGTTAGAAGATGACAACAATATGTTTGACCAAAAATGTCAACAAAGCAGCTGTGATGTAGAGGGATGTGGCTGGCCTTAGAGTAAGAACCAGTTCACTGGTTCTCAGTACAAGTCACACATCAAGAATGAACCCCAGGGGATTTAAAAAAAAAAAAAAAGAATGAACCCCAGGGGAATGGAAGAAGCTCCTGGGAAGCAGTGTGAGGTCAAAAGAGCACTGGGCTTGTGGTCAAGGTTATGGTCTTGCCACAGGTGAGTGTTGTGTTGAGTACTTTGCATGCATTATCTCTAGCCCCTGAGCATTCCTATCATCACCATTTTTCAGGTAATAAAACCAAGTGTCAGAGTAAAAAAAAAGTGTAGCTGAGATAACACACTGAACAAATGTCAGAGCCAGGATTTGAAGCCTGGTCTGTTTGACTCCACATGGACCCCCTTAACCCTGGTACCACTGTCCATCAGGAAAGTTGGGTTCAAGCCCTGGTTCTTCCATCACGGTGGTGTGTCTTGGAATAATTACTTCATTTCTATAAAAGTTTTATTATCTGCAAAATGTAAATAATAATATCTATGGTGGAGGGTTTCTGTGAGGATTAAAAGAGACAATGTAGCCTGTGGCTACTGAGCACTTGGACTGTGGCTAGCCTGAATTGAGATTTGCTGCAAGTGTAAAACATACACTGGATTTTTAAAGGCTTAGTATGAGAAAAAATGCAAAATTATTAAGAATTTTTCATATGGAATATATGTTGAAATGATAATATATTGGGTTAAGATATATTACTAAAATTAATTTCACCTGTTTCTTTTTACTTTTTAGAATGTGGCTGCCAGAAAGTTAAAACCACATATGTGACTCATATTCCTATTGGACAGCACTGTGCTAGAGCACTGTAAAGATGAGCGACCATTGTTATGGTAATTTCACACAGAACTATATTCCATTTCACAGCTGACGTCAGCACCTAGACAGACTGACATAGAATGAGTCCCCATTTTTCTATACATGTTTTAATTACTTTTTAAAAATTGTAGGTCTTAATCTTTTGAATTCAGTCTTTCTGACATGTGTTTTATTGTTTTTCAAATAAACAAGGTCTTCCACGTGGAGGGAAGTTTCTATGTCTGAGTATATATAGATGAAAACTGAAAACATTCTGATCCAGATTCTTTATTCAGGTGGCTGGAGAGTAAGCAGCATCTCATGGAGCCACAAGAACCACGCTTCCCTTACACATAGTAGAAATGATCCCCGTTTCTATTCCATTACCCTAGTTAGGGTAACACTACCTGTGTAACACAAAAGCCCCAACACTGCAGAGGTTTAACACAAGAGGTTTCTCAAATGTTGCTTATCATCAGATGTTGCTTATCCCAAGTCATAATAAAATCTGAATCATTATAATTGTTCCAAACCGCTGTCTATCGAAGCATATCATTTTAATGCACGCCTAAATTTCATCATGTTACTTTTGACCCATCATTGCAGCCTAGGTCATTTTGGATCCTGATTCTCTCACTGGGCATCATGCTATCCCTCTCAGCTTTGTGCATGTCTGCAAATTTCTTTTAAAACTCCTGTTGTTCATTCAGGTCAATAAATGAGAAAAAGACTCAAGACAGAACAGTCAACTAAATTATAAACCTTTCCCTAGGACAGGGGGACCACACTTACATGGCTGAGACAGAGGACTGATCTACATTCCATACTAGAGTTATATTATAGGAAATTGCAACTGACAGTGAAACGATTTTTGCACTAGTTAGGGTAACATTACCTATGTAACACAAAAGCCCCAACACTGCAGAGGCTTAACACAAGGGAAGATTATTTCTCCCTCACACACCAATCCAGTGCTGAAGTTCCCTCTGGTGACTCAGGCCCAGGGGATTTTTTCCCTCACCTGGCTCTGCCATCTCCTAGGACTTTGTCTCTTCGGCAGCCAATCAGCAAAGAGAAAGCTTGGAAAAGCACCCATATTTCTTAAGCCTGGCCTGAAAGTGGAATACAATGACTTCTGTTCATGGTCCATCAATGCAAATTTAGTACACGGCCCCACCTAGACATAAGGGGAGCTGGAAATACGATTTCTGCGTGGGAAACCCCTTTCTAGAATACACTATACTATGAAAGGAGCATGAAGTCTGATAGTCAACTGTCCATTTCTACTGCCCTATCCATGATAATTATTTCCATAATAATGAATGTAAAAATGTCTAGATGTATTTTCAAACTTCACCATACAACATTATCACTGCCCTCAAATATATTAAATAACATTTAAAATGCATTGCATAGCTCGGCCAGCATGGCTCAGTGGTTGAGCATCGTCGACCTATGATCCAGGAGATTGAGGTTTGATTCCCAGTCAGGGCACATGCCCGGGCTGGGGGCTCGATCCCCAGTGGGGGGGTGGGGGACGTGCAGGAGGCAGATGATCAATGACTTTCCCATCATTGATGTTTCTGTCTCTCTCCCTCTTCCTTCCTCTCTCTGAAATCAATAAAGATATATATATTTTAAAATATGTGTTGCATAAACTAATAGGAATAATAAAAGACTGCGTAATCACTTATATTTTAGAGGGACACTATTGCACCAAAGGCAATGATCATAAAAGGTACCCCCAGATGGAATGAGTTAGGCATAGGGGGATAAAGGAGGGAGTGGCAAGATGACCAACATTCACTTCTATTCACTCTATTAAAGGGGCAGGTGCAGAGAGAGGGAAAAATGAATCAATTTGAGGGAGGCTGTAATCTAGTCTCTGTCTTATAAACATTCCAGTTGCTAAAGAAGTGAGGCGTCAACTATTTTTCCTTTTCAATTTTAGCAACGAAAATTACATGGCTACTCATATTTGCTCTCTCTTGGCCAAAGTTTCTGGATGACTTCCCACCTAAATAACTTAGAATGATGGCTTAATATCTAAATTGTCATATAAAGAAGTGTGAAATTATGTAAAATGTTAAAGGGTAAACATGAACAATGACCCCTCAGTTTCTTTATACTCCCCACAGTGCCTCACCACAGCAGGCACCTGCTAAATAGCGATTGATTTTTGAT
Source organism: Miniopterus schreibersii (assembly GCF_964146895.1). Taxonomy (NCBI): domain Eukaryota; kingdom Metazoa; phylum Chordata; class Mammalia; order Chiroptera; family Miniopteridae; genus Miniopterus; species Miniopterus schreibersii. The sequence continues at coordinate 142,958,045 of NC_138101.1, forward strand.
TAATTAAGATGGATCCAGAGTTTGTTATGATTGTATATTACCTGAGTATACTGTTCTAAAGTATTTATGTTAATAATTTTATATATATTATAGACATCAATTCCCCCTCATGGATATTTCTTTCTTTGATGTGAAAAGGGTACATTCTATAAAACTGTGAGGTCCCCCCATGTCTTTAGTTCTGAATCTGCTATCCAGTTCTGAATCTGGCAATTGGTTAAGAAACTAAATTTGTGTTTTTTACATGATTGAAACATAATAAATAAAATGTCTAAAAATATCTAAATATGAACTTTTTTCTGTTAAAAGAGCATTCACTTTGATCATATCATGCTTATTTATCCATACTAAAGTGGGGACGGGGAGGGAATCAGAGTTATGCCACAAATGCCTTGTAGTCTTATAAAACTTCAATATGTTCTGCTGGGGGTTTTTTGCTTTTGTTTTGTTTTCACTTCTGCAGCATCCACTGCCCCCTTCTCATTATGATTTTTAAAATTAAGTTTATTGGGGTAACATTGGTTAATAACATCATATAAATTTCAGGTGTATGAAGTTATAGTAAGACACCTGCATACTCAATTCTGTGCTTACCACCCAAAGTCCGTCACCATATAGTTGACCTCCTTTACCCTCTTTGTCCTCCCCCAACCTCCCTTCCCCTCTGGTAACTACCATTCTGTTGTAACTGTGAGTTTGTTTTTTGTTTGTTTTGTTTGTTTGTTACTTTTTATTTTCTATCCCACATATGAGTGAGATCATACTGCTCTTGCCCTTTCCTGTCTGACTTATTTCACTTAGCATACTCTCAAGACCCGTCCATGTTGTTGCAAATGGCAATATTTTATCTTTTTTATGGCTGAGTAGTATTCCACTGTACATCTGTGCCACATCTTCTTTATTCAATCATCTATCGAACGACACTTAGGTGGTTTCCGTGTCTTGGCTATTGTAATAATACTATGTTCTGTTGTTTTAAGAAGCTCCTCCTTTAAAGTGACTAAATCCCAGAAGCCCCCCCCCCCAAGATTGATATATTTAACCATGCTAAAAAGAAAACACTCCTGCATGACAAAAATACTATAAGCAAAGTCAAAAGACAATGTAAAATTTGGGAAATATTTGCAAATTGCATAACTAAAAGCTAATTTCCCTGTTATATAAAAGCTCTTAGAAAGAAAACAAAAACTAATAACCTGATAGAAAAATGAACAAGGGATATAAAAGACCATACATAGAAAATAAATACAACAGGCCTTAAATATATGAAAAGATGCTCGACCTCATTCATAAGTGTAAATTAAAACTACACTGAAAAATGAAAAAAAAAACAAAAAACAAAACTACACTGAAAATATTTTTCACTAAGAGTGTGGCAAAAATCTGAGCCTTTGATAACATACTCTATAGGTGAGAATGCGGGGGAAACAAGAGGGCGTTGTGGAACAACCTCAGCAGAGACGTATCTCTCAAAGCCAAAAATGCACTTACCTTTCCACCCAGCAATTCTACTTCTAGGAATTTACCTCAAAGATATAACCTCTGTGCAAAGTGACATGTATACTAGGTTATTCATTGTATTATTGTTTATAATAGCAAAAATACTGGAAACAACCTACATGCCCATAGATAAGAGGAGTGGATAATTAATTTATGGTCCATTCATGTGATAGAACACTATCACGTTATGGGAAAAACTTTTTAAATAAGGAAGCTTTCTGTGAGTTGATATGGGAGGACCTTCAAGATATACTACAGGGAAAAGCAAGGAGCAGAGCAGCGTGAGCAGTATGCCATATTTCGTATAAAAGAGAGGAGAGTATTCCTGTGTGCTTATTAGCACACAAAGAAACTCTGGGATCAGACTAATACCAGTGGAGGAGAGTGGAAGGGAACTGGTGGCTAAGATGCCAGAGGAGGAAGACTTTTGTGAAAAGGTTTCAAGCCCGGCCGGGCGTGGCTCAGCAGTTGAGCGTCGACCTAGGATCCAGGTGGTCAGGGTTCAATTCCCGGTCAGGGCACATGCCCAGGCTGTGGGCTGCAGCCGATCAATGACTCTCTCATCATTGATGTTTCTGTCTCTCTCTCTCCCTCTCCTTTCCTCTCTTTGAAATCAATAAAGATATATTTAAAAAAAAAAAAAAGGTTTCAAATGTCTTCTGATGTTTGAACCTTGTTAATATATTGGCTATTCAATAAGTTAAACTTAAGAATGTAGCAAGATCTCAGTGAACTTTTAATTCAGCTTTGCTTAAAATGATGATGGTCTTAGGAAAATGTGAAGTTTCATGCCCGGCGACATAATAGTATGGTACAGATCCTCTCGTATGGCCTGTCTTAGGCCCAAGTCTTTTCTCCCCAATGAGACTGCCAGCCCTCCCCTCTTCTGGAGCCTCCGCAGTGTCTAACCTGTCATTCGGGGTCTGAGGACAATTTGTTGGTCGATTAGGCCTCTCAGCTTTTCATCATGAGCACTTCTTATGTGTTTTCCACTTCTTCCTTTCAAATAATTCAAAATATTAGAGCGAAAGGACAAGTAGGTAGAAAGTTGCCAGGTAAATTGGGCCTCCTGAGAGTGCATCTTCTGGTTAAAAAAAAAACCCCAAAAACAAAACAGTTTCCATTTCATTGATGAAAATGTACTTGCTTTCTATGCAGTCAATTATGTGTTGTATGTTGGATGGCATTTTCTGGTTCAAATGACTGTCTGCATCAAATGCTAACATTTACATTTTTTCCCCTCGCTATGAAAAATCTGTTTCCTCCACTCCTGTTTCGATGCCCACAATTCTACCGTTAGAATCTGCGAGTTGGTGGCGTCTTTCCAGCTAAAGGATAATTCAGCTGAGATGTCTGATTTTACGATACAAATGTGACCTCACTTCTCCATGTGAGCTGCTTCCTGAAAAATCACTTAGTGGAGGAGAGACAAAAAAACGAAAGGCTCCAGCGTGGGCAGCGCTGACCGCTGGGGCTGGCGGCGCTGGGGCAGCCCAGTCGGACAGACTCCTCTCGGGGCCCGAGGCCCTCCCTCGCCCACCCCACCTCCTCCAAGAGGTGGAAACGTGCCTTCCACCAGCCTCTGGAGGTGAGAGTGGGTCCGCCCTGCAGGATCTTCGGAGAATCGTTTCTAGGCAAAGCATTCTAGCCTCGTGTTTCCTGGGAGCCCGGGTGTAAAGGGCAGCCTGCCTCCCTGCCAGCCTGCAGCTTCCTGGTAGGGGAGTCGGGGCCAGCAGTGGTGAGCCCCGGGCCTGAGAAAAATAGGGGGGAAGGATGTCAGCTGCTAACCCCCAGGCCAGAGCTCCAGGACCCAGCATGGACAGTCCTGTCCCTGACTGCACTCCGTCCCTCCCCCAGGACAGAGAGAGCCCATCAGGGCTGGCTCCCGTGTGTTTAGCAGTCTGTTCCCTCCACCTCACAGCCTTCTCTTTTTCCAGCCCCAGCTTTCCCGTTTTCTAATTCATTCCCAGCCAGAGGGACTCCAGAACACTATGCTTAGACAAGGTCTTTGGGGGCAATGAATTAGCCTGGCTGGGCCTTGTTTCCTCTTTTATATTATAATATCAAACTTTACAACCTTTAGAAAACTATTTGGTAATTTCCTATAAAGTTAAATATACACTTTAAAAATTCGACCCTTAAGTAGTTACCCAAGAGAAACTAAAATCTGTGTCCACTGAAATAGTTGCCTACAAATGTTCATCGCAGCTTAATTTATAACTCTTTTAAAAAAAAAAAAAATACGTCTTTTTTATTGATTTCAGAGAGAGGAAAGGAGAGGGAGAGAGAGAGAGAAGCATCAATGATGAGAGAGTCATTGATCGGCTGCCTCTTGCAGGCCCCTGACTGGGGGATCAACCCCACAACCTGGGTGCGTGCCCTGATCCGGAATTGAACCCCAATCGCCTGGATCCTAGGTCTACGCTCAACCACTGAGCCACACCCAGCCGGCCGCAGCTTAATTTAAATAGCCAAAGACTAGAAACAACTAGAATGTCCATCAATGAGTAAACTGGAAACACATTGTGATGTATTCATACAATAGAATACTACTCAGCAGTAAAAGGAACAAACTACTGGTACATGCTTCAGCATGAGCGAATCTCAAAAGCATTATACTAAATAAGGCAGACTCTGTAGTTCCATTTATATGAAGTTCTAGAAAAAGCAAAGCTAATCTGTGGGATAAAAAGTCAGAACAGTGGTGTTTTGGGATGGTATGGACTGAGATGGGGCAAAGGAAACTTTCTGGAGTGATGGAAATGCTCTTTATCTTGCCTGAGGTGAAGGTTACATGAGTCCATACATTTGCCAAAACTCATAGACTTGTACTTTAAATGTTATGTTTTATGTAAATTGAACTTCAATTTAAAATTACCTTTGGCCCTGACTGGTGTGGCTCAGTTGGCTGGGCGTCGTCCCATGCACCGAAAGGTCGCAGGTTCGATTCCCATCAGGGCACATACCCAGGTTTCGGGTTTGATCCCCGGTCGGGGTGTATCAGAGGGTAACTGATCATATTTCTTTCTCTCTCCCCCTCTCCCTTCTTTGCTCTCTAAAATCAATAAAAATATATCTTTGGGTAAGGATTATAAAAAATTGTCTTTGAAAAATAATAGTACCTACTTTATAGGGTTGTTGTAATTATTAAATGATTGAATATGTGGAGTGTTTAGAGCAGTGCTTGGCACAAAGATATTACCATTTAAGTATTTATATAGCATTTATAGTATATTCATGTAGTATTTATACAGCATTTGTATATAATATTTATAATTAATCCAAAATCCATGACACTGTGGGAAAGACTTACATTTTAAAGCACTGTGACAGAATTTTCAACGAAGGAACTCACACTGGGGAAGGAGAAATCATACCACTGTCCCCAGCTCATAGGAGGTTGTGAGGATTAAATGGGCCATGTACCTCAGCCACATTTGTATTTGATTAATAATATTTTAATAGTGGATAGTTAAGTTATCCAATTGAACTTCCTGACATAATTTCTATATCTGTGAAATGTTGCTTCAAGTCCAAATACCACAGAAGCACAGAATGAAGCAAGGAACAGCATGCGTCCTGTGACCAGAACGCTGCACATGTAACAATTCCATGATGACTGCTCACAGATGCGCTAGAAGATATCACCTCAGAGGTAGCTATTTAAACTGCCCCTCTGTGAGCCTGCTTGGCAGGAGCAACAGTGTGACTGCCTGAGTTTTAATGATGGTCAGTCCTTATTACATGTGCTATTAGGAAAGGTACTTAATCTCACTAAGCCTCAGTTTCCTCAGCTGTAAAATAGGAATACCCTATGTGGATTTGGGGGATGGTTGCATGAGAGAAGTTATGTGTTTCAGAAATAAAAACTGCTGATCTCTGCAGGAGGTGAGTGCTGGTGATGAGAGGGCCTTTTTTAAGCAGCCTGTCCTGTGTGGAACAAAGTATGTGTTCCCATGAGAAGTTTGGGAAAGGCCGGACCCATTTGCTCTTTTCTGCATGAGGTAGGGGGAAGAGATGGAGAGGCCCAGAGGAAGATCTTGGAGGGAGTACCTGGGGGCTGGGAAAGATTCAGAGGCTTCTCAGAGAGGATGCGGAACAGCCAAAAAGGTAATTAAGGAAAGAAATGATTAATGGAATGAAATGCTGCACCCTCTGCTGTATGTATAAAATTCCCTTTCCTTGTTCTCTATAAGCCTTCAAAAAAAAATGTACAAGATTTACTAAAGTTTTTGTGTAAATGGAATTTTTGTAGAGGAGTGAGAGGAATTGCGAAGTCCTGCTTCAAGGGCAGCATGGGGAGAAACGGTAGGCTGCAGACACCCAAATCTGGACCACGCATCTGCCTTGCACAGTCCCGGGGTCAGGGTACGTCGCGTTCTGGCAGAAGCACCCGCCTCACTCCACACCGCGGACTCGGGTCAGTGCCCAGCACAAGTGGTTCTGTGATAACAAAGGCGGATCTGCGCCTTGGGGTGGCCCCGGTGCGGCGAGGATGGGCTAGAGTGGCTTCCAGTTCTGCCTTTGCCTGCGGGCGGGCAAAACCGCCCTCGGAAGGGCGCAAATTATTTCCTCCTCTCAATTTAACTTCACGCTGGTCGTAGGCGCTCGCAGTAAAAGGCGAGCCCGCTCCGCGGTCGCGCCCCGCAGAGACCTGGGGTCAGTTTCCCACGTGGGTTCTCGTCCAGCCCTCGCAGGTCCAGGGCCTGCCTCTCGGGGTCTGGCCACAGTGGCCCCTAATCGGGCCGGTGACAGGACCTGTGCTCCCCTCGGGCCCAGGGGATGTGGGGGGGCGGCGGCTTTCCGCCCCGCAGCCCTCGGCTCGTGGCTCTGGCCTCACGCCCGGCAGCCGCTCGGAGCGCTCACCAGGCGCCGGCGGCCCAGCGCGCTCCCCGGGGCCGCGCCAGGGTCAAGGTCTCAGTCCGTCCGCTGGCAGCGCCACCCCCTGGCGCCGAGCCCGCGGGAACGTGCCGGCTGCTCCCGCGCGGATCTCGTACAGCCAGTTCCGCCGCGGCCGACCCGGCGGGGACTGGGCGCCGGCCTGGAGCCCGAGAGAGGGGGGGGGGGGGCGCCCCTGGGTGGCCGCCCGAGGTCACTCCGCGCGCTGCGCTCGGGCCCGCCGGCGCCCCTGGGGCCTGAGCTCCGCCGGATCCGAACAGAATGTTTTAGACCAGAGTTTAAGAGCACGCTCCCGATGTAGCTTGGGTCGGGCAGGCGCGTGTAAAGCAGGGTCACAGCCTCAGTGCGCCCGGGTGGCGAGGCCGCTGTGGACCGGCCAAGCCTCCCGCAGGCGAGGCCGCCAGCCTCCCAACCGTAGAGGCCAGCAGTTCCTGACTTCTCACCACTGCCGTACCTCACCCTGCCCCTCTGCTCCCCAAACCTCCATTTTGGGGATAGGCATGAACTCTCCTGGCTCTGACACCCTTACCTCCTGAGTGTCCCTCTCCCTCTTCCTCCCCGTCACCCCTCCCCCTCCCCCTCTTCCTTCCCATCCCCCATCCCTCCCCCCTCCTCCTCCCCATCACCCTGTCTTCCCCACTGACCCAGCCTCCCCCAGACCCTTTCTCAGCTCTACCCCTGACGTTTAACCATCACATCCCGGGTTCACTTAGCAGCTTCAGCAGTAACCCTAACACTCAACTCCCGGCCCCATTCTCAGCCCTGTGTCCCAGTCTTTACAATTCTGTGGCTATTTCTGGCTCCCTATTCCCCCACCTCACTAATCTCCATCCTTAATATGTGTTCCCAACTGCCCTCCTCCAGCTGTGGTCATGGTCCCTGCCCCCCCCCCTTTGAATCTAGAGTCACTGTCTCAGTCCAGCACAGAACCTTTTCCTCACCTGGCCTGATGGAGTTTGTGTAAAACATGCCGCTGTCCTCAGGCCCCACCCCAGCCTGTACCCTCACTTGTACTCACACAACTATCCGTTGAGTCGGGGCCTGGCAGGATCCTCTCTTGTCCATCAGGCCTGCTGAGGGTCCACAGAGTAGACTCAGGCTCCTGCTTTTTCTACCCAAAGAATTGGAGCCGATTTTTAATCTCGCCTGCCATTGAGGGTCCTGCATCCTCCAAGGACCTCCTGGGATGAGGGAGGATTAGGAGAGTTTACCTCACCCTCCCTCTGGCACACTAAGAGATGCTGTTCAGTCAGCTAAATATTCCCACGAAGAATTGGTAAAGGAAGCAAGGGCTAGTCTGATCCTCAGTTTCAGCTGCCCCTGTTTCCTGAGGTTGATAATGGCAACATAGCCACTTTACCTCTGTAGCACCCGCCACATCTAGGCTGGACAGCCAGTCACATGCCAAGGGAGGCTGGACTCCCCTTTCCAGGGGCATTCAGGGTGTGTGCTATGGATGGGTACTCAAGAAGATAGGTGGCCTGGCTGGTGTGGCTCAGTTGTTGAGCATCGACCTATGAACCAGGAGGTCACAGTTTGATTCCTGGTCAGGGCAGATGTCTGCGTTGCAGGCTTGACCCCCAGTAGGGGTCATGTAGGAGGCAGCCGATCATTGACTCTTTCTCATCACTGATGTTTCTATCTCTCTCTTCCTCTCCTTCCTCTCTCCGAAATCAATAACATATTTTTAAAAAAATAAAAGGAAGATATGTGTGTGCAGGTCCCTCTTGCCCACAGAGCTAGTCTTGGACCATTATTGAGAACACACTGTGTCCTGCTTCTGGATGAAGTCAGAAGCCCATCCTTTCAGGGATCCACACAAAAATAGTGTTTCTTGCATTTTTTTTTTTTTTTGCATTTTTTTTTTGCGCCAGGAAAAACATTGGAGGAGGGGCCAACAGGGGATGTCTAACTTTTTACTTTGCCAAGAAGTTCATTGATAATAAGTACGATCTACTGTCACCATCATTTCATTTATAAACAAACTTCTTAATTCTAAAAATATGGGAATGACATCATTAAGGATTACTAACAGATTTTGCTTTTTTTACTTTTTGTTTTGAAATTATTCCAAAATTACAGAAAAGTTGCAAGAATAGTACAATGAACTGCTATATACACTTCACTCAGATTTGCCAATTACTAGCATTTTTGCCGTATTTGATTTATCATTCTCCCATTCTCTCCCTCCAGGCAAACATACACACAGAGAGAGAAAGGGGGAACAGGTGGATGGAGAGGAAATAGTCTCTATGTATACACGTAAATTTCTTATCTCGACCATTTGAAGGTAAATTGTGAATATGGCACCTCTTAGCCCTGAAATACTACATCACTGTTATCAAAATCAGGAAATTTAACATCACTGATACAATACTAGTATCTAATATACACAACTTATTCAAATTGTGCCAATCGTTCCAATATTGCCGCCCCCCCCCTGCTGATGCAGCTTCCTCCTCCTCCTGCTGATGCAACCACCTCAGCCTCCCCCTTTGCCTCCCCCCCACACACTTTCTCCACCATCTCCTTCTAAAAGCTATTGTTATCTCTACTTCAGGATCACATATTGTATTTAGTTGTCATGAGTCTTTAGTCACCTTCTGCCTGGAATAGTTCCTCCACCTTTCTTTGTCTTTTATGACATTGACTTAAAAAAAAAAAGATGCAGGCCAGTTAATATGTAGGATGTCCCTCTATTGGAATTTGTCAGATGTTTTCCCATGATTATATGAAGCTAACGCATTTTTGCCAAGAATACCACAGAAATGATGTGTCCTTTCTCAGTATATCACATCAAGAGGCACATGACATTTGTTTGTCCTATTTTGAGAGACATTAACTTTGGTCACTTGGTTGGAATGGAGGCAACTAGGTTTCTCCACTGTGAAATTATTTCTTCTTTGGAATTGGTAAGTGATTTGTCAGGTGAATTAACAAGTATTTTAAATGAAATAAAATTGGCTTTTTGGAAAACTCATTTCATAGTCCTTCTTTTCCTCATTTTGCTCTTTTCTGGAGAAATATCTTCAAGATCATCAGTGAGCCATAGATTGGCTGTTGAAAATCACTGCATAAAAATGCAAACAAATCATTCATATATCTAACAAATACTTGGGTACTATATATATCAGGTACTGTTCCAGACCCTGCCTTCTCCATCTAAACCCTTCTTTTTAAAAATTTTATATATATGTATTACAATATTATTGACTATATTACTTATGCTGTACTTTACATTCCCAAAACTATTTTGTAACTACCAATTTGTATTTCTTAATCCTTTCACCTTTTCACCCAGTCCCCAAACCCTCCTCTCTTCTGGCAAGCATCAGTCTTGCTCTGTATCTATGAGTCTGTTTCTATTTTATTTGTTCCTATATTTTGTTCTTGAGATTTTACATAATAAGTGAAATCATGTGATATTTGCCTTTCTCTATCTGACTTACTTCAGTTAGTATAATACGCTCTATGTCCATCCATGCTGATGCAAATGGTAAGATTTCATTCTTTTTAATGCCCAAGTAATATTCCATTTTATATACATACACACACACACACACACACACACACACCCCACAGCTTTTTTATACACTCATCTATTAATGGGCACTTGGGTTGCTTACTTAATTTGGCTACTGTAAATAACACTAAAATGAGCATAGGGGCGCATATATCCTTTCGAATTAGTGTTTTGGGTATCTTCCAATATATACCCAGAAGTGGGTCATAAGGCAGTACTATTTTTAATTTTTTGAGGAATCTTCATACTGTTGGTTTTTTAAAAAATATATCTTTATTGATCTCAGAGAGAGGAAGGGAGAGGGAGAGAGAGAGATAGAAACATCAATGATGAGAGAGAGTCATTGATCAGCTGCCTCCTGCACACCCCCAATTGGGGATGGAGCCCACAACCCAGGCATGTGCCCTGACTGGGAATTGAACTGCAATTTCCTGGATCCTAAGTCGATGCTCAACTGCTGAGCCATGCCCTGCTTGGCTCCATACTGGGTTGTTGTTTTTTTATGTTTATTTATTTATTCATTTTTGCTTAGTATCTTTTTTTTTTTTAATTTATCTTTATTGTTGAGAGTATTACAGGTGTCCCATTTCCCCCCCCCAATTGTCCCCCTCCACTTTGCTCCCACCCCCTCCCCAGGTCTTCACCCCGTTATTGACTGCGTCCATGGGTTATGCATATATGCATATAACTTCTTTGGTTAATCTCTTCCCACCCTCCATCCCCCTTCCCCCTTTCCTCTGAAATATGATTCTGTTGCATGCATCATTGTCTCTGGATCTATTTAGTTCATCAGATTCTTTTGTTCATTAGCTTCTACTTAAAGAAGACCCTTCAACTTTTCCTGTAGTCCTGCTCTGGTGGTGATGAACTCGTTTAGCTTTTTCTTATCTGTGAAGCTCTTTATCTGACCTTCAATTCTAAATGACAGCTTTGCTGGGTAGAGCAATCTTGTTTGTAGTTCCATGTTTTTCATCACTTTGAATATTTCTTGCCATTCCCTTCTGGCCTGCAAGGTTTCTGTTGAGAAATCAGCTGACAGTCATATGGGTGCTCCCTTGTAGGCAACTAATTGCTTCTCTCTTGCTGCTTTTAAGATTCTCTCTTTGTCTTTAACCTTTGTCATTTTAATTATAATGTGTCTTTGGGTTCCTCTTGTTTGGAACCCTCTGTGCTTCCTGAACTTGTAAGTCTATTTCTTTCCTCAGGTAGGGGAAGTTTTCTGTAATTATTTTTTCAAATAGGTTTTCAATTCCTTGGTCTCTTTCTGCCTCTTCTGGCACCCCAATAATACGAAAGTAGGGCCTCTTGAAGTTGTCCCAGAGGCTCCTTATTCTATTTTCAGATTTCTGGATTCTTTTTTCTTTTTGCTCTTCTGTTGGGTGTTTTTAGTTTCCTCTTGTTCCAAATTGCTGATTTGATTCTCAGCGTCCTCTACTCTACTCTTGATTCCATGTAAATTATTCCTCATTTCAGTTTGTGTAGCCTTCATTTCAAATTGGTACTTTATTATGTTATCGATTTTCTCAGTTATTTCCCTAATAGTCTGCTTAAACATCCTTATAAACAAAATTCTGAACTCTGTATCTGTTAGCTTGCTTGGATCTATTTCATTTAGTTCCTCTTCTAGAGATTTCTTCTGTTCTTTCCTTTGTGACATGTTTCTTTGCCTCCACATTTTGGCTGCTTCCAGGTGTTTGTTTCTATGTATTAGGTAGAGCTTCTATTTCTCCTGGAATTTGTAGAGTGGCTTTGTGTAGTAGGTGTCCTGTAGGGTCCAGTGGCTCAGCCTCCCCAGTTACCTGAGCTGGGCCTTCTAGGTGCTCCCCTGTGTGGGCTGTGTACACTGTCCTGTTGTAGTTGAGTGTTGGTTGCTGTTGGCGTCACTGGGAGGAATTGACCCCCAGGCCAATCAGCTGTGAGGACCAGCTGCAACTACAGCCAAAGAGCTTCTGTGCTGGAGACACCCCTATGGAGCAGGATTTGCTTCAGTGGGGCTTTGGTGTTCACCAAGTGCGCCCCTTGAGTGTGTCACTTGTGGATGTGGTGGGTTGTAATCCAGCGTGGTCGAGTCTGACCACCAGGTGCACTGTCTCTGGGGCCTCTGGGGAGGTACAAAGTCAGCCTCTGCCAGTGCCTTGCCCAGGGCCACCCAGCATGAGCTACACAGCAAACCGTAGTTGGCTGCTACTTGTGCTGGGCTTTGCGTTGTTCAGGAGAGGCCAAGGTATGAGCCAATGCAGGCTGCCGCTAGTGCCAGGCCTGGGGTCGCTTGTCAAGCCGTATAGGGCATGCTGTTGCTTGTTTGAGAGATTTTAGGAAAGTCCTAAGCATGAGGCTGGAGAGGCCACTTGCACAGAAAAGCCCTGGAAATGGCCTGGATGAGCTGCAGGTGGGGAGGGGCGGGGCCTCCGGGAATCACGGGGCGGGGCCAAAGGTGTGAGTCAGGTGCTGGCGCTTCAAATATGGCGCCTGCCTGCCGGCTGTGTGCGGGGAGGACTCGCCAAAGGAGCAACAGCCTCTGCCAGCTCTTCTGCCTGGGAGGAAGCCGCCCCTCTACCTCTCACCCCAATTTCAGGCAGGTTAGTTCCTCCCCAAGTGTCCCAGGTCCTTTCAGGCTGCTGCCCGGCGCTGGGCTCAGAGGGAGCGTCCGAGTGAGTCCGTGTGCGGGCCCTTTGAGAGGAAAGCCTGGGGCTCCTGCAGCCTCCACGACCCTCAGCCACAGTCCCCGCTGGTTTTCACAGCCTGAAGTTTGGGGGACTTCTCTTCCTGGCCCTGGATCCCTTGGCTGGGGGCCTGATGTCAGGCTGGGACCCCTACCTCCTCTGGGAAACCTCCCCCACCAAGATGTCCCTCCTGGGTTTAAACCGCAGCACCAGGTGTGGGCTCTTGGCCGGATCTCCGAGATTCAGCCCCCATACCCCAGCGTCTCTGCCCCTCCTACTGGTCTCGGTGCTTCTTCATTTCCCTGGTTGTAGGGCTTCTGTTCAGCCAAATTTCAGGAGGTTCTGAGTGATGGTGGTTCTGTATTTTAGTTGTAATTTTGATGTGGTTGTGGGAGGTGGTGGGTAGAGCTGTTACCTACGCCTCCATCCTGTTTCTTCCATACTGTTTTTTATGGTGGCTGCACCAATCTGCATTCCCGCCAACAGTGCACAAGGGTTCCCTTTTTTCCACATCCTTAACAACACTCGTTGTTTGTTGCTTTATTGATGATAGCCATTCTGACAGGTGTGAGGAGATATCTTTTGTGGTTTTATTGTGCATTTATCTAATGATTAGTGACATTGAGCATTTTTTCATATGTCTCTTGGCCATCTGTATATCCTCTTTGGAGAAGTGTCTGTTCAGGTCCTTTGCCCATTTTTTAATTGGATTGTTTGTCTTCCTGGTTGAGTTGTATAAGTTGCTCTGATAATTATTATTTCCTTCCTTCTACTTACGTTGAGCTTTGTTTGTTATTATTTATCTAGTTCCTTTAGGTGTAAGGTTAGATTGTTTATTTGAGATTTTTCTTGTTTCTTAAAGTAAGCCCGTATTGCTATGAATTTCCCTTATAGGACTGCTTTTGCTGTGTCCACAGATTTTGTGTTGTATTTTCATTTTCATTTGTCTCAAGGTATCTTTTGATTTCTCCCTTGATCTCATTGTTAACGTATTCATTGTTTAGTAACATGTTATTTAGCCTCCATGTGTGTGTGTGTTTTTCAGGTGTTTATTTTTTTTTCTTGTAGTTGGTTTCTAGTTTCATATGACTGGTTAGAGAAGATGCTTAATAGGATTTCAGTCTTCTTAAATGTATTGACACTTGTTTTGTGGTCTAACGTGGTATATCCTGGAAAATGTTCCATGTGCACTTGAAAAGAATGTATATTCTGCTTTGGCATGAAATGCTCTAAAAATATCAATTAAATCCATCTGGTCTAATGTGTCAATTAAGGCCACTATTTCTTTGTTGATTTTCTGTCTGGAAGATCTATCCAGCGATGATGATGGGGTGTTAAAGTCCCCTACCATGACTATATTACTGTCAATCTCTCCCTTTATATCCATCAATATTTCTTTATATATGTAGGTGCTCCTGTGTTGGGTTATGTTTATGAGGATTATATCCTCTTGCTGGATTGATCCCTTTATTATTATGTAATGTCCTTTTTTGTCTCTTTTTATAGCCTTTGTTTTAATGTCTATTTTGTCTGATATAAGTATTGCTATCCCAGCCACCCTAGCTTTTTTTTGGTTTCCATTTGCATGAAATATCTTTTTCATCACTTTCCTTTCACTCTGTATATATCTTTTGATCTGAAGTGAGTCGCTTGTAGACAACATATGTATAGGTCTTGTTTTGTGTGTGTGTGTGTGTGTGTGTGTTTAATCAATTCATCCACCTGATGTCTTTTTATTCAAGCATTTAATCAATTTAGTTTTAAAGTAATTATTGATAGGTACATAGTTATTGCTATTTTATTATTCATATTTTTAATTTTTTTCCCTTCATCTTCTTAAAGAATTCCCTTTAACATTTTTTTGTAATACTGGTTTGGTAATAATGAACTCTCTTAGTTTTTTCTTGTTTAGGAAGCTCACAATTTCTCCTTCAATTTTTAAAAAATTGTTGAAGCTAGGTGAAGAAAATATAAGTTTTTATTATACTATTTTCATGTGGCTCAAAAATTACCTAAGAAAAGTTAAAGAAACACACACAGATAATTAAGGGAACATACAGATAAATATTCGCACATACAGGGGCTTGAGGCCATTTCATATAATCATTCACTCTATTGTCTGGCACAGAGGAGCTGTTCAAATTTTGATAAAATAAAAATTAAAAACAAAACAAAACTACTTACTCTGAAGCCTCTCTTACTGGTCCAGGTACTATTTCCTTACCCAATCATCCAGGTCTTTTACATATACACAGTCTTACACTTTTCCAACAAGTATTTATTATTAGTTAGGCCATGATTTAGGACCCTAGGGTGGGATGTACCCAGGTTACCCTTCAGCTCCCTGGGAGACGGATGGAGGACAGAGGACAAGTAGGGTGCAGCCAGTTTAGATCTTCCCAGGAAATGTGCTTTCTGCCCATCAGTCATCCCAGGCTGACACCCAGAATATGGGGCAAAGGGACTTGTACACATGCCAGTACTATTAGCACACGGACACATCACTCCCTTTAGCAGTCATTGCCTTCTCACAGTGGAAGTCCAGGTTGCTCTGTCATCAGTTCCTGGTCTGGTTCTGGTTGGGGAAGCTGCTGCCAAAAGGGGAAGTCTGGTAGTTCTTGATTTTGGTCTTGATGTCTTCTGCCATGTGGCTGACTCCTAAACACACCCTTGATGCTACTCACAGTTCAATGTGACCCTCAGCCTCCTTAAATTTTAAATGATAACCTTTCTGGGTAGAATAGCCTTGGTTGTACATCCTTGCTTTCCATCAGTTTGAATATTTCATGCCAATCCCTTCTGGCCTAAAAAGTTTCTACTAGGAAATCAGCTGACAGTCTTATGGGATCTCCCTTGTAGGTAACTAACTGTCTTTCTCTTTCTGCTTTTAAGATTCTCTCTTTGTTTTTAACCTTTGCCATTTTAACTATGATGTGTCTTGGTGTGGGCTTCTTGTGATTCATCTTGTTGAAACTTTCTGCACTTGCTGAACTTGTGAATCTTTTTCCTTTACTAGGTTAGGGAAATTTGTAGTCATTGTTTCTTCAAATAGGTTCTCAATCCCTTGTTCTCTCTCTTCTCCTTCTGGTACTCCTATGATGCAGATATTGTTATGCTTGATGTTGTCCCAGAGGTCCATTAATTTACCCTCATTTTTAAAAATTTCTTTTTTCTTTTTGCTGCTCTGATTAGGTGTTTTCTGCTACCTTGTTTTCCAAATCACTGACTCAATCTCTGCTTCATCTAATCTTCTGTTATTCCCTCTAGCATATTGTTCATTTCAGTCATTATTTTCTTTTCTGAATGTTTCTTTTTTGTAATTTCTATGTCCTTTTTTATGCTTACTATCTCTTTGTTGAAAGTTCTCACTGAGTTCATCAATTCCTCCCTAAGTTATTTGAGCATCCTTATAACCATTGTTTTGAACTCTGTATTTGTAGATTGCTTGCCTCTATTTCATTTAGTGCTTTTTCTGAATATTTCTCCTGTTCTTTCATTTGGGGCATGTTTCTTTGTCTCCCTACCTTGGCTGCCTCTCTGTGTTTGTTTCTATGTACTAGGTAGATCTGCTATATCCCCCAGTCTTGGCAGCATGGCCTAATGTAGTAGGTGTTTAAGAGGCCCAATGAAGCAGTATCCCTGATTACCTGAGCCCAGTGCTCCAGGAGTGTCCCTTGTGTGTCCCTTATGTGAGCCTTCTGTTGTAGTTAATCTAGATTGCTCTTGGCACATCTGTGGGTGGGGCTGACCCTTAGACTGGCTCTGAGGATTGACCCTGACCACAGTGTGGTGTATCGCATCTGACCCCACAAAGCCCCAGCAGGATCTGGTCTATGTCGAGACCTCCCTTTGGGTGTGCTGCTTATGGAGCTAATCAGGTTATGCTCTGTTGTGGACTGAATCCATCCACTTGGTATGTTGGTTCTGGGTCCTCTTGGGAGGGACTTCAGCACAGGTCAATGTCAGATGTTGCCTGTGACCAGCCCTGGGCTACCAGTTAGGAACTATAAAGCAATCCATGGTTGGTAGCTGTCTGGGCTGGGCTGGGTACATGTGGATGGGGCCAAGTGGCATACCAAGGCCAGCTGACACCAGTACTGATCCTAGAGCAGGTCAGCACAAGGCCCAAGGTACTCCAAGGCTCACTGCCACCTGTCAGCTGCCGGTAGGCTCAGCCACTGAAAGAACCTTGGGCCATATGCAGGTTGCATGAGGTAGGTTCTCAGGGAGTCACCAGGTAGGGGCGAGTTGTGTTCACTAGGTTAATACAGTTTCAAACTTGGCACTAGTTCTGGGTCTGAGGCTACTCAGCAAAAGTCTCAAAGTACACCAAGGCCAACCACCATTTGTTGGGGTGTGAGGACCTTTGTGGTGGTACGGGGCCTCAGGGGGTCATCAGGGTGAGCAGGAGAGCTCATCAGGCTAAAGCAGATTAAGATTTGGCACTGTGGAGGGAGGACTCTGCACAGGAATGGTGGCACCTAACAGGCATGTGGGAAGATGGTCCTCACTCTTAAGCCACACAACTCAACCTTTCCCTGTGTGTCTTTGGCAACCCCAAGCCTGACCCCCTGACCCCCCCCCCCCACCTCCCACAAGCCTGAGCAGAACTCTGTTTTTCAAAAAAGACTGTAATGTGGGCCCAGGCTGGCCAAAACCATCAGAGCCCATAGCCTTGTGCAAGCTTGTCAGGGCAGGGCCTCAGGGAGTCTCAGGGTGGAGCTAGTGAAGCTCCCCAAGCTAACACTGAGGGAGGCAGGCCCAACAAGGAACAGGTAGCTCTGGTAAAGTCATGCGAGAGATAATGGCACTTGCGCTAAAACCATACAACTCAGTTTCTCTCTGTGTGTCTCTGGCACCCCCAAACTTGAGAGTTTTTCAAGAAAGACTGCAGCCCTGGCTGGATGGCTCAGTTGGTTAGAGCATTGTCCCATACACCAAAAGGCTGCAGGTTCAATTCCCCATAGGGCACATACCTTGATTGCAGGTTTGATCCCCAGTTGCAATGGATCCATGGCCCTCTCTCACATCAGTGTTTCTCTCTCTCTTTCTTCCCTTCCTCTCTCTCTCTAAAAGTCATTAAAAACATATCCTCAGGTGAGGATGAGAAAAAAGAAAGAAAAAAAGAGGACTACAACGTGGGCCTAGACTGGCCGCTGCTGGCAGAACCCACAGCCGTGTGTGAACTTGGCAGGGCAAAGCCTCAGGGTGTCATCAGGTTGGAGCTAGTGTAGCTACCCAGGCTAATGCCATATGAGGGGAGTGCTCGACCCAGGAAAGATGGCATCTGTGGGTAGTTTGGGAGAGGGACTCAACACAGGGACATTGGCAGATGTTTATCCAGCCCTTTCCCTGAAGTCACACAACTCAGTTTCTTCTTGTATGATTCCAGCACCTTCCAAGTCATCCCTTTGCAGGAGCTCAGGGTGAGTGCCTGTGAGCAATATTTTACATGTTTTCCCTTTAAGAGAATGCCTGGGTTTCCAGCAGTCTCCCATCTCACTAAGGCAGCCTGTATCCCTGCTAATTTTCACAGCCAGATGTTCCATGGGTTTCTCTTCCCAACACTGGTGTTTGGGGCTGGGGACCCTGATGGGGGTTGAGACCCAGCTTTCCTCAGGGGGAACCTTTGTACCTGAGCTTTACCTCCAGATTTTCAATGGCCTCATGTGGGTGTGGGGCCAGACTTTTTTGTGTCTCTGCCCTCCTGCCAGTCTCAACATGGCAGACTTCTGTTCAGCTAGTCTTCAGATAGTTATCCAGGTTGATTATTCTGTAACTTAGTTGTAATTTTGATGTGGTCATGGGAGGACGTGAGTGCAACTTCCACCTACTCTGCCATCTTGGATCCCTCCAAACCATTCTCTAGTCAACCCGGACAGACCAGTACTAGGCTTGGGTTCCCAAGACCATTTCTCGAGCTACATGAGAGCAGGAGCTGATACATCACACATTAAGTAGTGCTTCTAAAACCTAAAAGACACAGAGTGTTATAAGGAGTCCTGCCCTTAACTCCATGGATTCAGCAAGGATGTCCTGTGATGAAATGAATAACATCTCTTATGAATGAGTTTATATATTATTTAGCTCTCCCTAAGTTATACAACAGTAACAAACAACCCTAAAATTTCACTGGCTTGCAATAACAAAAATTTATTTCTCCTGCACATTTAATGTTGGCTGTGATTGTCAGTGGTTCTGCCCTGTGTTATCTTCTCCATTCTGGGATTGGGGCAGAAAACAAAGCCCCCATCTGGAACGTGCCATTCCATTCTTATGGCAGAGGGAAAAGGTGAAGACCTCCCATAGTTCTTAAGGCTTCTGCAGAGAAGAGCATAGTCATCTCCGCTCACATTTGGTTAGCCAAAGAAAGTCATGTGGCCATCCTGCCATTATATTCCTTTTACAAAATGGAGTGCTGCAAGTCACAGAGCAAAGGGAGGAGATATATGATCACCTCAGAGGAAAGGACAGAGTACAATCAGGACCAATCAATGATACAATCAAATACGGTACATCTCTTCTATAGAGGGTCTAACTTTTTTTTTTTTTAAAATATATCTTTATTGATTTCAGAGAGAGGAAAGGAGAGGGGGAGAGAGAGATAGAAACATCAATGAGGAGAGAGTCATTGATCAAGCCTGCAACCGGGCATGTGCCCTGACCGGGAATCGAACCCTGATCGACTGGATCGTAGGTCGATGCTCAACCGCTGAGCCACACCCGGCCGGGCGAGGGTCTAACTTTCAATTTGAGGAAAACACAGGAGGCAGAAGAACAAGTTAACCAACGTTATGAGGAAACAATCACTAAGTCCAGAATGTGGAACATTCTGCAAGAAAGCTGGCCTGCAGCCCCGGCCAGTGGCTCGGTTGGCTGGAGCATCATCCCGTGCACCAAAAGGCTGTGAGTTCTGTCCCCAGTCAGGGCAACCAATCGATGTTTCTCTCTCTCTCCCTCCCTCCCTTTCTCTCTGTCTAAAATCAATAAACATATCTTTAGGTGAGGATTAAAAAAAAAAAGAAGAAAAAGAAAGCTGACCTGCAGTCTTCAAAAGGACAATGTCACGGAAAAAGAAAAGAGTGACTGATCTAGATTAAATGATACAACAATTCATGGACTTGGACCGAATTTGATTTTTTAAAAGCTATAATTGGGAACAATGGGGACGTTTTCATATAGATTAATATTAGATGATATTATGGAATTCATGTTAATTTTCTTAGGTGTGATAATTTTCTTAGATATAAAGCGATGTAAGGGAATAACTATTTTAGGAGATGCATGCTAATGTATCTAGGGGTGAAATGGAATGCCATTTGCAGTTTACTTTCAAAAGGTTCATCAAAAAATGTTTAATTTCTTTCTTCAATGTCTTATAGTTTTCTAAGTACAGGCCTTTCACCTCTTTGGTTAAATTTATTCCTAGGTATTTTATACTTTTTGATGCAATTGGAAATTGGGTTGTTTGCTTAATTTCTTCTTTTGATTATTCATTACTGGCATATAGAAATGCAACAGATTTCTGTATATTGATCCTGCTACTTTACTGAACTCTTCATTAGTTCTAATAGTTTTTTGATAGAGTCTTTAGGGTTTTCTATATGTAATATTGTACCATCTGCAAATAATGAGAGTTTTACTTCTTCCTTTCCAATTTGGATGCCTTTCATTTCTCTTGTCTGATTGCTGTGGCTAGGACTTCCAATACTATGGCATTCTTTTTTTTTTTTTTAAATAAATTTCTCTTTTATTTATTTAGTTATTTTTAATTAATTTCAGAGAGAGGAAGGGAAAGGAAGAGAGAGATAGAAACATCAATGACGAGAGTCATTGATCGGCTGCCTCCTGCATGGCTCCCTGCTGGGGATCAAGCCAGCAACCTGGATATGTGCCATGACTGGGAATCGAACCAAGATCTCCTGGACCATAGGTTGATGCTCAACCACTGAGCCATGCTGGCCGGGCGATAGTGGGCATTCTTGTCTTGTTCCTGATCTTAGAAGAAAGACTTTCAGCTTTTCACCATTGAGTATGATATTAGCATTATGTCATATATGGCGTTTATTATGTTGATATATGTTCATTCGTTACCCACTTTATTGAGAGGTTTTTTTTTTAATCATAAAATGATGTTGAATTTTGTCAAGTGCTTTTTCTGTATCTATTGAGACAACCATATGGTTTCTATCCTTTACTTTGTTAATGTGATGTATCACATTAATTGATTTATGAATGTAGGACCATTTTGCATCCCTGAGATAAATCCCACTTGGTAATTGCATATGTCCTTTTAATGCATTGCCGAATCTGGTTTGCTAGAGAATTTTGTTGAGAATTTTTGCATCTATGTTCATCAAGAATATTGGCCTATAATTTTCTTTCTTTGTAACGTCTTTATCTGGTTTTGGTATCAGAGTAATTTTGGCCTCATAAAATGAATTTGGAAGTGTTCCTTCCCTTCAGTGTTTTGAAATAGTTTAAAATGGTTAGGTATTTATTCTTCTTTGAATGTTTGGTAGAATTCACCTGTGAAGCCATCTGGTCCTGGACTTTTATTTGTTGGATGTTTTTAAATTACTGCTTCAATTACATTACTGGTAATTGGTCTGTTTAGATTTTGCACTTCTTCCTGGTTCAGTCTTAGAACGTGATATAGAAATTTTATTTAGAAATAAAAATTTATTCATTTCTTTTAGATTGTCAGATTTGTTGGCATATAATTGTTCATAGCATTCTTTATATTTCTGTGGTATCTGTTGTAACTTCTCTTTCACTTATGATTTTATTTATTTGGGTTCTCTCTCTTTTTTTCTTGATGAGCTTGGCTAAAGGTTTGTCTATTTTATTTATCTTTTCAAAGAACTAGCTCTTGGTTTTATTGCTCTTTTCTGTTGTTTTTAAAATTTATATTTTGTTTATTTCTGCTCTGATCTTAACTATTTCCTTCTTCCCCTTTACTTTGAGTTTTGTTTGTTCTTCTTTTTTAAGTTCCTTTAGGTGTAGATTTAGATTATTTATTTGGGATTTTTCTCATTCTTTTGAAATGTTGCTGAATTTATAGTATTTTCTTAAAATCATTGTAAGTTTTCTCTACCAGTTTCTCCTCACTATCATATGGGGAGAAAGTCCTCAAAATTTTTTTATACTTAGAAAGGCTAATTCAGTGATTCTGGAAAGTATCTTGGTAATATATGAAACACCCTACAAAATTCATATCCACTTTCACTTGGGAATTTAACCAAGAAAATAACTATGAATTTCTGTAAAGATTCAGCAACAAAGATGTTCATCCCGGTATTGTTTATGTCAGTGGAAAACTGGGTAGAATTCAAATGTTCAACAGTAAAGGATTGGTTAGATTAACTATACCCAGTCACCCAATGAAAGGAATATCATGTATCCATCAAAAATGTTTTGGGAATGTGTTGATAATCATTGAAGCTGGGTAATTTGTATATAGGAGCCCATTATGCCAGACTCTCCACTTTTGTACATGTAAGTTTTTTCTTTAATTAAAAATAAGGCATTGCAGAACAATGTTTAACAAGTGGAAAGATATTCGTACAATATATTTAATTTATGGAGGGGAAAGTATGTACTGTGATCCCATTTTGTAAAAAAAAAAATACTTAGAGGAAAGATTGGAAAAATATATGCCCAAGTGCCTAACCTTGGTTATCTCTGGAGGTTAGATTTATAGGTAATTTTTGTTATTTTCTTTTTCCTTTCTAAAATTTATAAAGTGAACACAAATTACTTTTATATTAAGAAAGAACAATAAAATTATGTTTGAAGGAATGTTACTGAACTTTCCAATGTTTTCTTCTGAGAATAAGGAAGCCCCACTGAAGGTCCCTGGGGCCTTATCCAGAGGTGGGACCGTCCCCAGCCACAAGGTGGCAGTGCTGCTTGCTGAGGCCACCCTCCTCCACTGATCGCCTGCTGCTTCCCTGAGAGTGTCCTCTGACCCCTGCTGTACTCTTATCCTGAAAGCACAGGGGCATCCCCTGAAAGGAAAGACAACCTGGTGCATACTTGTGGCTCCTCCGCTCTCTGTACCTAGGTTAGGGTTGCAGAGGATGTGGGTCAGTGGAGATGGCAAATCAGGAAATGTTTCCTTGGGGAAACCATGAAGCCTCCTCCACCAACACTTGTCTAGTTGTCTCTAGATGTGACAATCGGTGGCTGCCAGTTTGAGTGTGTGTGTGTGTGTATGTGTGTGTGTGCATGTGTATGAAATGTGTTTTTAAGAATATATTCTGCATGTTATTGTGTCATTTTCCTCATTTTTGTGTGTTTGTTTTAATGTTTACAACCTGTTCTTTTATTACAAAACAACAATGTGGATACAAAATGTTGAAGAAAACACATTTACTTTTACCTAATTCTATGCATGTTTTCTTCTGCTTTTCCTACCACGCGTTGTTCACCATCTTGGAAATCCTTTCTATACCTGCCCTTGAAGCAGGATCAAGGCGCTATAATGATATGATTTCAGCAAATAACAACCAATATGAAGCGTATTGAATAATGGGTATCATTTTGTATTATGTCCTGTGGGCTTATAATAAAAGTACTTTTTCTATAAAACAATAATGTAGCTATATTTATAAAATCATTTCTGCAATTATCTCCACAATTTTATTTTATTTTTTTTATTTATTTTTAATCCTCACCCAAGGATATTTTTTCCATTGCTTTTCAGAGAGAGTGGAAGGGAGAGAGAAAAACATTGATGTGAGAGAGACACATCGATTGGTTGCCTCCTGCACACACCCAACCAGGGCCTGTGATGGAGCCTGCAACTGAGGTCCGTGCCCTTGGCTAGAACTGAACCTTGGAGCCCTTCAGTCCGCAGGCCGACACTCTAACCACTGAACCAAACCTGCCAGGGCTAAAATTTATTTTAAAAATACATTATAAAAAATAAATAGAGCCTGACCATCACAGTTCAGCAGTTGAGCATTGACCTACGATACAGGAGATCGAGGTTCGATTCCCGGTCAGGGCACATGCCCAGGTTGCGAGCTCGATCCCCAGTAGGGGGCGTGCAGGAGGCAGCCGATCAATGACTCTCTCATCATTGATGTTTCTATATCTCTCTCTCCCTCTCCTTTCTTGTCTCTAAAATCAATAAAGATATATTTAAAAAAATAAAAAATAGACAAGACATTTGAACACTTTGGTTGTTTTATGTATTGGTTATCGTAAATAATGATGCAATGAACAAGGTGGTGCAGGAATTTCTTTCATTTCCTTTGGATATATACCCAGAAGTGGAATTGCTGGACCATATGGTAGTTTTATTTTTTTTAATTTTAGGAAACTGTATTGTTTTCCATAGTGGCTGCACCAATTTACATTCCCACCAGCACTTGCTATTTCTCCAACACTTGCTATTTCTTATCCTTTTGATGATAGCTATCTAACAGGTGTGAAGTGGTATCTCATTTTATTTTTTATTTGCATTTCCCTGATGATTAGTGATGTTGAGTACATTTTTTATGTACCTGTTGGCCATTTGCATGTCTTCTTCAGAAAAATACCTATTCCGTTCCTCTGCCCACTTTTTAATTTAATTGTTTGGGATTTTTGTTTGTTTTTTGTTTTGTTTTGTTTTGTTTTGGTAT
This sequence comes from Miniopterus schreibersii, assembly GCF_964146895.1. Lineage (NCBI taxonomy): Eukaryota > Metazoa > Chordata > Mammalia > Chiroptera > Miniopteridae > Miniopterus > Miniopterus schreibersii. The sequence goes on from NC_138101.1 coordinate 142,982,263, forward strand.
TGAGTTGTAAGAGTTCCTTATATATTTTATCCTTATATATTTTATAACCCCTTATCAGAATATGATTTACAAATATTTTCTACCATTCCATAGGTTGCCTTTTTATTCTATTAATTGTTTCCTTTGCTGTGCAGAAGCTTTTCAGTTGGATGTAGTACCACTTGTTTTTGCTTTTGTTGCTTTGCTTTTGGTGTCAAATCCAAAAAATCATTACCAAGACTGATGTCAAGGAGCTTAGTGCATATGTTTTTTTTTCCAGAAGTTTTATGGTTTCAGGTCTTATATTCAAGTCTTTAATTCATTTTGAGTTGACTTTTATATATGGTGTAAGACAGTTTCATTCTTTTGCATTTGTCTGTCCAGTTTTCTCAATACTATTTATTGAACAGACTGTCCTTTCCCCATTGTTCTTGACTCTTTTGTCATAAGTCAATTGACCATATATGCATGGGTTTACTTCTGGGCTCTCTGTTCTGCTCCATTGATCTATGTGTTTGTTTTTATGCCAGTTCCATACTGTTTTCAGTACTATAGCTTTGTAATATAGTTTGAAATCGGGAAGCTTGATGTCGCTAGCTTTGTTCCTTTTTTCTCAAGATTGCTTTGGCTATTTGGGGTCTTTTTTGGTTCCATACAAATTTTAGAATTATTTGTTCTATTTCTGTGAAAAATGCCATTCAATATTTATGGAATCGCACTGAATCTGTAGATTTCTTTGGAATTTGTCATTTTTAAAAACTATACATATATTTTATTGATTTCAGAGAGAGAAAAAGAGAGGGAGAGACAGAAACATCAATGATGAGAGTCATTGGTCAGTTGCCTCCTGCTGGGGATTGAGCCTGCAACCTGGGCATGTGCCCTGACTGGGAATTGAACCACAATCTCCTGGATCATAGTTTGTTGCTCAACCGCTGAGCCACACCAGCCGGGCAGAATTTGTCATTATTTTGACAGTTGAATGTACCCTAAAGCATGGAAGCATAACTCCACAGTTTCTTTAGTTCCTTAATTTTAGACATTCAGATTGTCTCCATATATTTTTCTATTACAAATATTGCTGTAATGAATGCCTTTGTCATTTGACCTTGTGCAAATTTGTGAATATTTCTGATAGGCTCCTATGAGGGGAATTGCTTAATTAAAAGGAATGTGCTAAATATTCTTAAATGTTGTACCCAGATATCAAGATTGTGTCCATTTATTCTCCTAGTACTAGTGTGTGAGAAGATTCTGCTCCCTTGGTCTATAAGTAATTTTGCCAATCTGATAGGTGAAAATGGTCCATAACCTTTTCAATAAAAATCAGCCTCAGCCATTGCTATTGACTGAGCAGCTAATGACCTTCAGCACAGGGCACTTGAAGAGTATAAATTAAGAGAGGTCAAACTCTGGCAGGTCCCATGGATAAGCTTTAGATATGACTAACACTTGCTCCAGGTAGTCATGTGCTTTCACATGCAAGGTCTCTTTTCTCCCTGGCCACCATCCTCTGAGGTAAGTGTCTTTGTTTATTTTTTATAGATAAGGAGACAGGTCCAGAGAGACTGACTCCTCCAAATCACAGAGTTAACAAGTTAAGAGCCAGAGAAGAAGGGCATTCCAGGGAGGAGGGGGGAGTAGCCAGGGCAAGGCCAGTATTAACCCTGAGGCTTGGGTGGGACCAGGCCTGGGTCTCAAGGCCAGAGCCAGACCAGTGGGGTGGGGATGGAGGTGGGAGCCGGGAATGATGCTAAATTCCTTCCCATAGGCTGCAGGGTATGGGATCCATCTGTTCTGCTTGAGCTTGTCCTGGTTGGGCATGAGGCAGAGGCTGCAAGTATGGAGAGAGGAACGCCCTGCATATGGTAACTCAGAAAGACCGAGGGAAGAGTGGCGTGGACCGTTTCCCTGGTGATGGTGGAGGTGTGATTAGTTGACTGTATGTGTGCAGGCCTTGTCCACAAGCTAATGAGAAACCTCTCCCATCCTTCCACCTGGCTGCTACTCCAGTCGCGGCCCAGGGCCCTCAGCACAGCCTTCATTCCTCCAACGAAAAGCACCCCCTTCAACAATCCTCCTATGTAACAGTGGCTCTAAGCTTAGGAGTTCCAAGCTTAGAGCCTACTTATTTAACCACTTTTGACTCCAGCATTTGTAGTTTGGTCATCAGAGCTCAGTGGTTTAAAGAAACATTTTCAGCTGGCTCTGGTGGGGGTGGGGAGCCAGTAGGGAGCTAAGTGACTTCCCCTTGAAATTCCATTCCCCGGGGAAGCTCCTTCCAAGAGGACAAGCTTCCTGGGCCACAGAAACCTCTGTGGCCCTGTACCTGCAGAATTCCAATCCTGAAAAAGGAGCCTCCACAGGGGTGGCTCCATCTCAGCCCCTCCTCCATACAAGGGGGGCAGCAGGGGAGGGGGAACACACTATACCATTCCCTCATCCAGGCGTTTTAAGGGGGCCCTGCCCAATAGCAGCATGCCTGACCTGGTGGTTTACTGGTCTTTTGAAATGTGAGATGCCCAAAGACTGCAGAGAAGAGCCTTGCTTTCTGAATTGAGTGAGACCGTGGTCCTGGATCTTAAGAAAAGAAGATACACTCTCTCTGCCTTTTTATTTGTAAAAATAGTAGGAAATGTATCCAGTGATTATATGAGAGAATGTCTTTATTTTTAGGAAACATACATATATGCAGAGAGAAAGAGAGAGAGAGGGAGAAAACATGCAAATAATTGGTGATTCTCAGTAAAATGTGTTTGGAAATTCCTTGTATGTACTGTGCAACTTTTCTGTAAATTTGAAATATATCAAAATTAAATGCTGCCCTGGCCAGGTGGTCAGTTGGTTGGAATGTCATCCCATACACCAAAAGGTTTTGGGTTCAATTCCTGGTCAGGACACATACCTAGGTTTCAGGTTTGGTCCCTGATTGAGGTGCCTACAGGAGGCAACCAATCAATGTTTCTCTTTCACATCTCTCTCTCTCTATCTCTAGAGAGGTTAAAAAAAAAAAGCCCTGGCTGGTGTGACTCAGTTGGTTAGAGCATTGTCCTGTACACCAAAAGGCTGTGGATTTGATTCCTGGTCGGGGCATATACCTAGGTTGCAGGTTCCATCCCGGTCCATGTGCATAAAGGAGGCAACCAATCGATGTTTCTTTCTCACGCCTCCTCCCTTTCTCAATAAAGAAAAAAAATTAAATGCTGAAATAAATTACAACCCAGCTGGGGGTGGCTCAGCGGTTGAGCATTGACCTAGGATCCAGATCTTGGTTCAGTTCCCAGTCAGGGCACATGCCCGGGTTGCGGGCTCGATCCTCAGTGCGGGGCGTGCTGGAGGCAGCCGGTCAATGGTGACTCTCTCATCATTGATGTTTCTATCTCTGTCTCTCCCTCTCCCTTCCTCTCTCTGAAATCAATAAAGATATATATATTTTTTAAAAAATCAGGATTACAAAAATCAAGGAGCATATTTAGGTAAATTAATTCTCATTCCCACCAGACTAGCCCAAGAATGTGTGGATTTTGTGTAGATTTTGAATTATTTTCAGCCAGTTTTCATGGACAATTTTGTAGTCTGCCTTTTTTTACTTAATGTCAGTTATAAGCTGTTTTCCATGCTACTACACATCCCTGGTAGCTATTGTTTTAATAACTTAAAATATTCCATTATATGTCATAATTTATGCTTTCCTGTTGATAGACACCCAAGAGGAAGAAGGGGATTGATATATTAGCTCATCATGAACTTGGTACCAGGCTCTATTCACTATAGGCTATGAACAGGCATTATCTTATTTGACCCTCACAATTCTACCATGATAAATGTTTTTACCCCCCACTTGTGGATGAGTTGCTTATAACAAGCCAACCTCATTCAATTAGGACAGACTGAGGATTCAATTCCAGTCTCTGTGATTCATCAGCCCTTCTCCTGCCCCTGCTCACGTCTTCCCTTGGCTTCTTCATGACTGAAATCTTTCTGCCCCTCTAATTGCACGGCTCTTTTTCTGTATTGCTGCTTCTGTCTTGAATTGTAGTTATTAAATCTGTGTCTCAACTCTAAGGCTGGACTCTTGGCCCTTTGAGGCTAGAACTCAGGAGACTCATCTTTGGAGGCCTCAGCACGCCTGGTGCAGTGTCTTATACACAGCAGAGCTCCCATCACTTTCTTTCAACAAATGCTGCATTTATGGAGCGCCTGCTGTGCCCCAGGCACTGTTCCAAATTCTTGGGACACATCAGCAATTCAGTAGACAAAATGGAGCTTGCATTCTGGAGGAAGGTGATATACAATAAAGAACATACATAATGAATAAGAAAAGTATATATTATGTTAGGAGGTGCCAAGTGACAGAAAAATGGAGGAGGGTAAGGCGCACAAGCAGGATAAGGAGGGGATGTTTCAATTTTAAGTAATCAGGGCAGGCCACACCGAGCAGGTAACATCTGAGCGGGCCTGGAGAAGATAAGAGCATGTGAATACCACGTGAATGCACACATGAACGAATAAAATGCCTTTTATGATTCATTCTAACTGTGCAATTAGAAAGCAGGCATTTAGAAGGGCAGAGGCCCTAAATTTGGAAAGATAAATTCCAAAGAGAGATAAGATCAAAGTTTAAAAGACTCTACCAAGTACAAACAGGGTGAACAATGACTCATTCCAGAACGAATGCCACTCTGCTGCCTCAAAGTCATTTTGGAGCAAACAAAGAAAGCTGCTTTACACACAGCAGGAGTGAGACGCCCCTACAGATGGCATAGGCTAAAGCAACAGGACAGTTCCCAATAAACCCACAGATGCAGGCCCTGGGGTCAGTGACTGAAAGTTGGGGATATTTGTAGGGTATGCCCAACCCTTTGGTGTGATCCAGGGTAAAAGTCTAGTCTCTTGCATGGTTAGGACACAGGACCTTGGTAGGCTGGGCCCTACCAAGTAGTTCAGATGACCCTGTACTGTGTATTTTATGTCAACTAACATTGAAAGTCTTTTCCTTTATACTTCACTCCATTGATATTTGTTAAACAAATTGCAAATTGGACAGGCATAATTATTACATTTGTGGCTTTTAAAAAACATGAATTACAGAAGATCAACTTTTCAAACATACAACCGTGCTTCCTGATCAGGTTTAGGATATCACATTTTGACCGAAGTATATACTCTTTAAACAACTGATTTACTTAATAAATGATTTCCAACTTAAATGGTATTTGCTTTCCATAGAATGTTTCTGTCATAATACATAAACATAAATTCAGTGAAATGAATCATAGCTGAAATATGTGAAGTTGGCTTAATAGTTAGAGAATTTCTATACAAATAAAAGCTTAGTTTGTGAAGTAAATACCTCCTGAAAATTTGTTTAATTTATGTAGATTTTTGTTTATTGAGTTTTCTTAGAGTAGAGCACACTCTAAAAGCACATTGGACACTATAATTTTAAAAATGTATTTAAGCTTTCTATATACTGATATGGAATGTTCTCCAAAACAGCAAAGTACAGGTCAGCACGTATTACATGCTATCATTTTTATTAAAAATATAGATGTAGAGACTCATATATGCCTAGAATATCCCTGGGAGTATGCACAAGGAATTGGTAATAGTGTCTGTTTTTCGGGAGGAAAACAGGGTGATTAGAAGACAGGGGAAAGTGGGAAATATTTTCACTGTGTGTCCTTTTATTTTTATATTTTTATTGATTTTTAGAGAAAGAGGAAGAGAAAAACATTGATTGGCTGCCTCCTGCACACCCCCTACTGGGGATAGAGCCTGCAACCTGGCTGATGGGGAATTGAACCTGCAGCCTTTTGGTCATGACAGGATGACGCCCACCCAACTGAGCCACACCAGCCAGGGCTCTGTATATCCTTTTATATCTTTTGACCTTTGTTCCATGTATATGCTTAATTTGGTCAAAAATAAAATAATTTTTAACATAACATAAAAAAATAAAGCATTCCTCTTTTACTACAATTATATAGTACCCAAAATGAAATTAAATAATGAATGCTAGTGTTATGACACATTGACAGGGTCAGGAAAAGTATAGTCTGAGTTCAGGAAATACCATCTCCTAAGTTTTCCCTTTAAGTGTAGACTAGTATTTTAGGTTAGTTGACCTCAATTTTGTTTTAAAGATTTACTCAAGATACAGCTTATTTGCATGCCTTTATCAGACAGAGACCTTTGCTCTGATTTCACAGCCTACCACGCCTGCCCTTCAAGATTGCCTTTTTTTTTTTTTTTTTACATTGCAGCTTCCAAAACATGAAGACTTTAGTAATAATATGAGCCACAGATATGAATACATAATTCACACAAGACAAAATACAAATAGTGAGCCGATGCATGGGAAACATTCCACTTTAATAGTCAAATTCAAACTAAAACAAAGAAATACCTTATTCAATTAGAAACTTATTTAAAGGTTATTTCCAGTGGAAAGGAGGGTATGGTGAAACTTGTATGTATCACTGGCTAAAATATAAATCAGCTCAGCCCTTTTGCAAAGAGTTTGTTAATTCACATTAAAAATATTAATGTCCTTTAACCTGGTAATCCCACTCTGGGAATTTGTCCTGAGGAAATTTTTCTGAAGAAGAAAAAAGCTCTGTGGTAAGATCTTCCCTGAAGCTATATCCATCGTAGTGAAAAAGTGATAGGCTAGAAAGAACTTTGGTTCGGGGGTCACTTGTCCAGGGTTTGAGAGTTTGATTTCAGGATTTGCCACTTGGTATCTGTATGTTCTTGGATAAGTAACTTGATCTTCCTGAGCCTACGTCTGCCAGGATGGAAGGAGGGAAATCAGGTTGGGAAAGTCATGTGGGACCAGATTATGGAGGATCTTGACTGCTAAGCCAAGGTCTTCAGGTTCTGTGCATTCAGCAAGAGGAACATTGCAAGTGTTTGACCAGAGCTCCACTCCTGCAGCAGTCTATATGAGAGGCAATGACTAATTCAATGAAATACCCCAAATTGTGTGAGTACTTTGTGGAGGAGGAGCCATTATCATAAATCTCTAGCTTCCCTGTTTTATAGTTTGCACTGAGCAGAAATATTACATAATAACTAACATCTTATATTTCTAAAGCCCTTTACAGTTCAAAAAGTACTCCCATATATATTATCTCATTTGATCCTATAGGATTTTTTTTTGTAAAATATATTTTTATTGATTTCAGAGAGAGAAAGGGAGAGGAAGAGAGAGAGACACATCAATGATGAGAGTCATTGATCGGCTCCCTCCTGCACGCCCCCTACTGGGGATCGAGCCTGCAACCCGGGCATGTGTCCTGACCAGGAATTGAACCCTGATCCCCTGGATCATAGGTCGATACTCAACAGCTGAGCCACGCCAGCCGGGATATAGGATGTTTTTAAGTTGATATTTGTGAAGTTTTCCCAGATATTGAAGCCAGGCCTAGGGGTTTATAATTTCCAGGGTCCACCTCTCCTCTCCTCCTTCACTCAGCTTCCTTTTTGTTCAGTGTTCATGCACTTCATGGTTCTTCATTTAAAAAAAAGAAAGGAAGAGTGGCTGAACAATGCACCAGGCTCCTTGCTTAAATCCCTTTGAAGGCAGATAAGTCATCAGAGTGCTGGATTTGAGCACATTTATTTAATTTAATCATTTATTCATCTTTCTCTGATTGCAGTGAAGTTTCACATGTCCCACCATATGCTTTTCCCAAGATGCTCTGTGCACATAAGTGAGAACCCACCAGGGGCCTAGAGTTCCTCTCCTCCCTTCAGCTCCAGCCCTTCCCCCATCCCAGGGAGGGGCACCTCTGGAGGCCCAAAAGGGGATCCCAAGTCACACAGACCCAATTCACGAGCAGTGAAACTAGTGATCACCCAGGAACTCTGAGTCCCTGGCCCCACTGCAACTCCGGGCTTCTGGATTCTAGAGCACTAATAATCAGGGCTGAGCGGTAATTAAGACTGTGCTCAGTTCCACATCACGAAGCACAGCTGCAGCCAGCCAGGAGGAGGGAGAGAGGAAGACAGGAAGGATGCCCCCAGCCCTCTCTTCCCACTCTGAGGCTGCTCTCCAGGGCTCACTTTAATGCAGCAAGAGGAGTCAGTAAAGCCATAGAATGAGGGGACAGCTATAGGAAACAGCTGCCCAGGGCTGGAGAAAAAGCATCCAGATGCCAGCAAGGTGTTACTGCTCCACCCCTCCGTGGGGTGCCAATGGGCCAAGCCGTGGTTTTTATCGAGGTGAGGAGTCCCAGTGTTGCCACCAGCCTGGCACTACAGGACCTGCAGCAGCGTGGGGCCTGGTCTGACAAGGAATCAGAGGCGTGGCACATACCGTCCACTACTCACTGGCATGAAGGTATGCTGTTCTCTCTGGAGAGTCTGGGGCCTTCTCTAGCTCACACCTCAGACCAAGATGGGGGGAGGGGCAACAGCAATAACAAATACTCCGCAAGGGACACTGAGCCAAATTCTGGAGTTCTGGAGATCCACAGATCAATACAACACAGTCTGTTCCAGAAAGCGCGCCCTCTAGTGGGGAAGTCTATGTGAAAACAGAGACATGGCCCCTATGATAGTGATAAAAAATTCTGTGGGCAACAGAGTAGGCTAGCTAGGGCAGATTGAGGAGAGATTGGCCTGTACAGTGGTATAGAGTTGAACCTTTAAATAGAACATGGATTTTCCAGAAAAGATGTTTTTGGCAAAGGTAATAGACTGAGCAAAGGCATTGGGCATGAAATAGCCGGTGGCCTATCCTAGGCCGGTGAGCATCCATCCAGGAGTTGTGGCAGGCCTGGCCCAGCGCATGAGTGGAGACAGAAGAGATGGATTCTAAGGAAGCCATCAGGGGTCACAGGTCTGGCAGGAGCAATTGCCAAGCTGCCCACATTCACCAGCTTACACCACTCCAGGTGCTGGGCAAATGCTCTGAGACTTTATCAGCATCCCTGGGGAACTGTCCCAACCTCAGGTGCTGAGCTAAGGGGGGTCAGGGGTGAGTTGAGGGGTTGACACAGAAAAGGCTGAACTGGAGGGAAGGTCAGTTCCCCACACTCAGAGCTCCCTCCCCTCCAGACTCCTACAGATCAAATGTCACTTTTTCTATATTGTGAAAGCCTTTATTGCTCTAAGGCAAATTGAGGGACTTGGCCCTGGGCTGGGTCCCATACAGGGAAACAATTATGCACAGGAGTGCATGTGTCCTAGGGTGGAGCCTGGGCCTCATGCATGGGTGTCAGAGCACCAGTGGCCCTCCTGTCCTCTGCCCACCTGTCCTCTGTCCACTGCTCTGGACAGACAAGTACCTGAGGGACTCTAGAGCCTACTCTGTCCCCCGGGAAGGGGCAGAAGGATTCAGTGATAGTTCTGTAGGAGCAGAACTAGGAGGTGATGTCAATCAACTCCCACAGCACATAAACCTGTGAGTCAGAAAAAGAAAGGTTAGTGTCAAAAACGTTGGATCTTTGGTAACACTGTGACCACTTTCAAATACATGAATCAGAACTCATTTCAAATAGCCTTCTAGAAGTGTGTTAACTTATGACCACAGGCTCTCCTGTTGAGTATCATAAGACCTCCCCTTCCCCTCTCTGACTGCCACAACAGCAGTTCTCCAGGTGGGGTTGGGGTTGTGCTGCTGTGTAAAAGAAAGCCTGGAATGTTGGTGTGGTAAGTAGCCCACCTCTTGTCTGGTGAGTGCCCCTTCATGTCTTTCCTGAATGTGGATTTTCAATACCTGACAAGACCTTATTTTTCACCCTGAGTCTGTGGTCTTGTTTTCCATAGCAGTGTTTCCAAGAGGCTTGAGATCTCGTGTGGCCATGACTTGAAAGTCTGGAAATAAGGTCCACAGGTGAGCTATGTTCTCTGTGGAGCTGACCTGAGGCTGCCCTGTACCCTTTGCCTATCCTTCAAGGGGTCACAGGGTTAACAGGGTACCTGTGGGAACTTCTTCCTGATGCCTATATGTCTGTTCCAATAGGAAAAAGAAAAGGAGAGGGTGCGTGTGGGCTGGGAGGGGGGTGTGAATCCAAGCCCCCTTCACACACAAGCAGTAACCAACCTGGCTTCCCTTCTTGTGCCCTTGTCAGAGAAATTGACACTGGGGTCCATCCTTGTCTCTGCCCCCTGACCTGGCAAGTATGGGAAACAACTGCAGGGACTGGGGGGGGCGGTGTTAGAGCTGGGGGAAGCGGAGGGAGGATTAGAATGCCTTTTATTTTCAGTATCTTTCTTTGGGCTTTTGCATTTATAATATTTCTGTTTTTGAAAGAATCATTTGGCTCTTTCTATTTTTGCATATTTTCCTTAGAGCAATAAAGGCTTTCACAATATGGAAAAAGTGACATTTGATCTGAAGGAGTCTGGAGGGGAGGGAGCTCTGAGTGTGCGGAACTGACCTTTAGTAACCACCCACCCAGAGCTGCCGGCTGCTGAAGTGCGAGCTGAGCCTCCGGGAATGAAGTCTAGTGCCCTCCACAGGTCAGTTCACAATGGGAGCCTCGGTGCCGACCCTGGGGCCATGTGTGCACGTGCGTGTGTGCATGCCTGTGCTTCTGTCCCCCTCTCTTGAGGTTTCTCTAGATGGCTACGGCTAATCCTCTGTCCTTTCTCTCACTCTGCCGCCAGCTGTCCCAGTTCTAAGTCTGTCCCTCTCCCCTTTCAGCGCAGCCCAGAAGCCTGAAGGCTGGGCCAGAGGGAAGCAGTTGCTGCCGTTTTTCCCCAGCTCCCCGCTCAAACCTGACACCCACAGAAAGGTCAAGCCCACGTGGTTCCTCTCGTCCCCTTCCTGGCCCGCCCTGGCTGTTACCATGACGACTGCTGGGCTGGAAATGTCCTTAGCCACCTCTACTCCTTGGTGGCTGTCCCAGGCTCCATTCTCAGAAAAGCCACTCCCGCCAGGCATTCCAGAGTTACAGGGCTTCTGGGAACACGGACAGGCAGACAGAGGCACAGAAAGACAGATCAAGTCAGAGGCACACACACTGACTGAGACAGAGAGGAAGAAGCATGCTGAGGGGTACAGAAAACATGAGGATGCAAAAAAGGTGGTGGCAGGACCTCAGTGATGCAGAACTGAGGGATGAATGCAGTGAAAACAGGGTCTGAGATGGAAATAAGAAAAAGAGACATCGATGGGCACAGGGGGCCCGTGAGGACATAGGGAGAGAGCCCCAAACTAAGGGTAAAGGAGAGGGCCTCAGGGGAGGGAGAGGGAGAGGTGGGAGAGGTCAGCTTTCGCATGTGCTCGGTTCCATCCAGTAAATTCCCCGCCTGGGCAGGGCTTGGATCCAGTATCTTCCTCTCGGTCTCAGCCTTTCGGGGGTCTCGGCCAGGTTCTTCCTCTGGCTGAATAACGTTGGCCACCTTAGGACGGACCTCACCCTAAGCTAACGAAGGTAAAATTGAACCCCACCCCAACATGCACAAACCCCCTCCTTGCCTTTGGGAGGCATTTGGTTCCATTTTACCTCAAACTCATAAATATCTATTCTCAGCCTCACCTCTCCCAGGAGGTGAAACAGGCATCAGAACACTGAACAGGGATGGTAAGAAATGAGACGAAATTAGGGAGTAATGAGTGTGAACATCAGAGATTATCTGCCCCTGGAGGTAATTAAAGTGAAAGCAAAGAGAAGAGCCCAGCTGGAAAGTCGGTGAGGCCCAGACAGGAGTGTGGAGGTGAGAGGATGAGAGGGTGAGAGGAGCAGCGGGAGGAAGGGGCAGGCTCAGAGCTCTGGCCAAGGCAGGGCAGAGGAGAAATCACGGGAGCGGCGGGCTGGCAAGGTTGGTCCTCCGGGGCTGGCCAGAAGCCCTGCCTCCAACACTAGTGCAATGATTTCCCATCTTCGAAGTGTCTCTGAGGCTCTGAGTGAGGCCTCTCAGGGTCTACTGAGTTCTTGGTCATTCTTAGCTTTTCCTTCTTAAGAAATAATGAGACTGTCCGCAGAGGAAACTCTGGAGCCCATCTAGCCTTTTTGACGTATCCTGACCTTGACCACAGTGTGGAGGGGATGACGGAGCCAGTGTCCCTGATGTAACCATGTTCCAAACTTATGTGTGGGTGTAGAGTAGAACAGGAGGCGGCCTAGAGAGCCCACTGCCCCGGTGCCCTCTCCCCGCGGGGCTCAGTGAGGGCGCTGGGCCCAGAAGGGAGACTTGAGCGCAAGAGAGTTATGGGTGGACATTCAGACCAGGCTCTGCTGAACTAGCCGAACCGGTGAACACGCTGGGCCACAGAGGCTGGAATGTGAAAGTCAAAGGTCCCATATCCCTGGAAGATGGGTCCTGGACAGGGCAGGAAAGGGACTATGGCAGATGTTGAAACCCATATCCCTTTAGCCCACTTACGTGTCCAACTGCAGTGGCAATGGCCCCTTCTGTCCACCTCTCTCCTCTGCTGGAGGCTTTTCTCAGCCCCTGGAAGGCAGCCTGGAAGTAGTAGGAGCTTAACACTCTCAAAAGGCAAACTTCAACCAATGAGAGATGGGCACTGGTGGAATTATACTGCAGATTTCCCATCACTCGATGGGAAAATTCTGAGCTGGGTTCTTTGTGGTTCCTCAGAGTGATCCCAGGGGTACTGAGCTCTATTCCATGTACCCTTCCCTGTCTCATTTTCCTTGTTCCCTCACTCCTGCTCACCCCCCAAAATAAACTGCCTACATCCAAGCCCTTGTCGCACTGAATGTGTTCAGAAGACATAAAATAGCACAAGGACTATCTTCCTGTGCTCTTCCCAGCCAGAGTCTGCCTCACAAGCCTGGGCTAAGATAAGAAGCATCAGAGGGCTCTGCCTCTGACTGCTTATTGGTAGGTGATTAAGTGTTTATTGGAAGGGGTCATTATCTTCTAGGAGACCAGGGTTGTCCTATTAGAAGCAAGCCCCTGTAAGTCTCCAGTGACAACCACAGACTTCCATAACTGGAAAGGACCTTAGGGGTCACCTGATTTAGCTTTCTAAACAATGCAGGAATCCTTTTCACAACCTCTCTGACACCTGCTTAAACACCTCCAGTGACAGGGAACTCACTATCTTTTACAAGGTGGCCCTGTCTACTCTTGGACAGCTATTAGAAAGTTCTACTTATAATGAATGGTGATTGGTCCCTCTGAAACTTCCCCCTACTGGTCCTAGTTTGTCCTTTGTACTTCAGTGTCTCACTTTTCTACTCAGACTCCTTCAAGTATTTTAAGGCCAACCATGTCTATTACATCTTCTATTTTCCAGACCAAAAGATTTTATTGCCTTGACCTTTCTTCAAATGATTCAGTCTTCTGAGCCTCCTCCCCCTGGACTCCTCCCCCAGGGAACACTGTGAGTTTGTCAATGTTCCTCTTTCAATGTGGTGCCCAAATGATGCTTCAAAATAGTATGGCTAGTGCAGAATATATTTTTACACTTCTATGGCCCTGCGTACATTTCCACTATTGATTCCTAGAATTTCAACTCCTTTGGCAACTGCTAACTCCTTCGAACTGTGAAGACACTGAAAATGTGTTGTTTTGGCTTTGCAGCATCCTTTTTGCTTTTCTTCAGGTAACAGCAACTCTCCTTTACTTCCTACTCTTAAATGGTTCTGGTGGGATTGCCAACCACAGTATCCTGTACCTCTAGTTATAGGTTTGGACCCAACCAATAAAAATTTCCTTTCCCTAGTTCTAGTAAATGGTTCAATGATGAGCACATGACCCAGGCCAGGCCAATCACAGTCCTTCCCTGGGATTTATTACAGAAAGTTGGAAGGGACAGCTGTACCTCTGGAGTTGCTAAACTGGGATAATGTGCAGAACTCCCAGAATTCTCTCTTCCATACCAACACACAAAGAAAAGTGAAGAGTGAAAGACAGAGGAGACTAGAGATATATTTTGAGTTCTTGGATCCAGCTGAACTTGATAATCCAGCTCCACTTCTTGGTAATCTCATCCAGAAAGGACGTAAGATTGAAAAAACAAACTGTTTCTATTATTTAAGATGCTCATAAACTCTCCTCCTCATCTCCTTACCTGTGCACATATGCATGCACACACATAGACACAACCCCTCACCCATCTCCACCTCTGACTCTTTTCTCCCTACTTACCTCATCCACAAAAGAACCAATCTTTAAAAAGCATATTAGGTCAGCAGAAAGGGTGAAGAGAGTCAGAACTTTGGGGAAGAGAAAACCTTTATGTCAGAACAATCTGTGACATGTGGCACTTGCGAAAGAGAGATGCAGAGAATGGAAGGAGATGACTATCTCTATGCCACACGTTGACTCATATAGTTGGAAGGGACAGCTGTACCTCTGCTCCTTGAGTCCCCACCCTCCACTTTGATGGCCTTCATAAAGCCTGGTGCTGAAGGGAGGGGAGTCAAGGAGCAGAGGTCTACTGTCGTTCCAGTCTGGCCTGTAGGTGGCAGTATTGTGCAGCAACAAAGAGCACAGGCTCTGAAGAGAGAGAGCCTGGCTCAATCTTGGCACTGTCACTTGCTAACACCCACCACTACCTCGTGCCAAACCCAGACGCCATGCTTCATTCTTCCCACTCTCTCACACTTCATTCCACTCAGTTACCAAGTTCCAGTGGTCCTTCCCCCTAAACGCTTCTCATATCCACTTCTAACTTCACTGCCACATTCATGTAACAGTAATCTCTTCAAATATTTCTTCTGCCCCAATCCCAGTCTCTGCCTTCTGGACTCAAATTACTCATTTTTTAGGTTGTTTGATGTCCCACAGCCTTTGGAAGCTTGATTTTGTTCTCTCCTCTCCCTCCCTCCTTTTTCTGTTTCAATTTGGATGATTTCTATTGATCTTTCTCAAGTTCATTGGTTCTTTCCTCAGCTGTGCTTACTTATTGAAAAGCCTGTTGAAGGAGCTCATCTCTGATACCATGGTTTATTTCTAGCATTTCCATTCTACTTTATTATAGTTTCCACATGTGTACAGAAAGTCCCCATCTGTTCATGCAAGTTGGCCACCTTTTCCTACTAGACCCTTTAATACACTAGTCACTATCATTTTAAAGTCCCTGTCTGGTAGTTCCAACATCTGTGTTATCTGTGACTCTGATTCTATGGATTTCTTTATCTTCTGACAATTATTGGGCTTTTTTCTCTCTTGCCTTTGTTTTATTTTGTTTTGTTAATCCTTACCCAAGGATATTTTTTCCCATTGATCTTTTTAGAGCGGCTGGAAGGGAAGGGGAGAAACAGAGAGAGAGAAACATCTATGTGAGAGAGACGTGTCGATGGGTTGCGTCCTGCATGCGCCCCCACCCTGGGGATCGAGCCTGCAACCAAAGTACATGCCCTTGACCAGAATCGAATCTACCCTTCAGTCCCCGGGCTGACTCTCTAACCACTGAGCCAAACAGGCTAGGGCTCTTTCTTGCCTTTTTATGTTTTGTAAATTTTTTATTAAATGCCCGTCGGTAGAACAGCAGAGACTGAGGTAAGAAGTATTTATGCCTGGAAGTGGGCCTGCCTCTTCTGTCAGCCTGTTGGTCCGGGGGCTGAGTCAGCCTGGTCAGGAGTCAGGCAGGGTTTGGGGTTTGTTGTTGCTGTCATTACCTCAGTGCAACACAGGCTTCGAGTTTCTCTAGTGCTGGGCTGCTTAGAGTAGGGCCTGGGGTATCAGAGGGTTTTTCTGTGTCCCTGCTCCATCCTCAGCTTTTCAGCCGTCCCTGCATGCCTGCCCTCCACCGGGGTAGACTGCTGTTGCTTGCTGTTTGGTGCTAGGCTCATGGGGGGGCAGGGCGTGGGGTGGAGGGGGTGTCCCTGTTATCATGGTTCAGCTTCAGTCTTGTTAGTCCTATGCCCCTGAGATTCAGGAGAGGGGCTTTCTCAGTATTTCTGCTCCTATTCCCTGTGACAGCCAAACTTGGCCTTATCTCTATGGCTGGTTTTGGGTGGCCAGAGTTTCCTGCCCCCTTCCCCAACAGAGTGGACCTTTGCTTGAATCTTCAGCCCAAGACAGTTTCCTGCTTCTCCCTGCGGGGTAATTGCTTCTTCCCCCCAGAAGCAATGGATCTTTGCCTGTGTTCAAGAGGGACAAGAAGCTTTTTACCCCTCACTCAGAAGCAGCTGAGTTTTGCTTTTATCCCTCCCTGTAAGCAAGAATTTCCTCCTCCCCCAGTAGTTTAAGGTTTTTGCTTATAAGAGAGGAGGATTGTGGAAGCAGCTGAGGCTATCTTCGTTCCCCCAGCAGCTGCCTTAATCAATTCCTACATGCTTGCACCACCAAGGAGGAAGGCTCTTTGCCAGTTCCTGCCCTGCTCCTGCTTTTTCTCATGAACCTCGGGGGAGGCCTGTGGAAGAAGGCTTGCCTGTGAGTACAAACTCCCCTGTGCACGCTAGCCCATGTGCAGCCTTTATAATTGTGTTCCATTTTTGTTAGGTTCTTCTTACCCGCTTGTCTGCCAGTCACCTCTTTCTCACGTGGTCTGCTAAAGTTGAAACAGGTCATGTGAACCTCTCTCCTTGAAGAGCTTTACTTGGTTGCCTTGTGACCTCAGCTTTCTAAGGACTCGAGAAAAAGCTATGATTTTGTAGATGATTTAGCTATTTCTCATTGCTAGGATGGGAGTGATATTTTCTTGTACCATTCCACATCCTAAGGAGAAATAGAAGTCCTCAAGTAACTATCATCTCTTTCTCAGACACCTGCAACCACCTCATAGCTAGTCGCCTCTAATTTTGCTCCTCTCCATACTGCATCCAGTAAAGTGTAAAAATTCTGTCACCAGCAGAAACTGGAAGGAATGCAAATACTTGAAATTAGCTACGTAAAATCTGAACCTAGGTCATGGTGCACCAGTCATCTATTGCTGAGTATCAAACCAACCCAAGACCTAGTGGCTTAAAGCATGAAATTTATTGTTCATATATCTCCAGGGCTTTGCAGAGACAGCTGGGGCAGCTTTAAGACTAGGGCTTGAAATATGTCTGATGCCTGGGTGGGAAGACTCAAACAGCTAGGGACTAACCTGCTGGGAGCCCCTCTATCTCTGTGTGGCCTCTCTACTATGATGGCTTTAAGGTGGTCAGACTTCTTACCTGTTGGTTCAGTATACCAAGGAGCATGTTGAGAAAGAAAGAACCCAGGTGGGATGTTTGCATGATCTAGAATCAGAAGTCACATTATTTATGCTACACTCTGTTTGCAAGGCAGTTGCATAGCTCTACCCAGATTCCAGGGAAGGGAGCATTGACCCAACATCTCAATGGAGGAGATGTTGGGTCAATCATCTTATCTTACCTCATCACCTGGTAAGATCAAAGTGTGGGATGTGATATGGCCTCTTTGGTAAATACAGTCTACTATACATGATTCTGTTTGTTCTGTAAGAGTGAAAACGTTAACTTCAAAGAAACCGAGCTAAAAAGTTAAAAAGGAAAACTACGAGCCCTCTAAATGCATTATTTCATGTAGACATATTATTGCCAAGTAAGAATTTGTGTTCCTCTAATCAATTTAATCTTGTCAAGCCCATGGCAGCCATAACCATCTTCCTAGATGCAAATCTGATCCTGTCACTGCCCCTCTTAAAGTCACCCCTTTAGCTCCCTGTTGGCCCCGTAATAAATTCCAAACTCCTTAACACGGCTCACACAGCCCTTCACACCTGCTTATTAATTTTCAGCCTCACCTTTTGATGCTTCCTCCTTGGTCCTTCATGCTCCAGCTACGCTGCACTAATTTCCAGTCTGCAAACAATTGTTTGCCTTTGGGCCTTTGTATACGCTGTTTTCCTCTTCTGGGACTTTTCTCTGCCTCCGTGCTCTATCCCTTTATTCTCCCTGCTATTCATTTTTCTGAACTCAGCTTCCTAACATGGCCTCTCTCCTACCTACCACTCTGACCTTCCTAGAGCTCTCATCTCCTTCCCATATGCTCTCAAAGCACCCTGGCTCACACCTCGGCTCTGCAACAGCAGTGATTACGGCACTAATTAGCTAGGCCGTAGCTTCCCCCTCATCATTCCATGTGGGAGGATGTGGTTTTGTGTTTTGTTTGTTTGTGTGTTTACACTAATTTATACACTTTTAATTGGTTGCATATATTAACATGTACTATAAGAGTCTTTTCTAAGAAGCATTACATAGTAAATGGATACTGTAAAAAATATCTGATTAGTTAAAAGTAACAAGAATTAACAGATACATACAAAACTCAGCCTGATTGGACTGGGGGTCAGCCTGTAATGAAGCATGGGCACGTCTAGCCTTCACAACAAGGGGGTGGGGATGGGGTAAAAACATCACAAGATCATAAAAAAAAATCAGATAACTAATTAGACACATATTAACTATAAACAGTTCTCTCTCCCTGGTGGAGAAAGAGAATAAGCTTCTGACGCCGACTCCACACCAGAACAATTTCTACAGTTGGCCCATCCTGTTGCCACATGAGGGCTGAAGCAGTGGGTGGACAGACCGTGATGGAGTCATCACAGGCCTGGGCTGCTAGAGCCTGTCTGCTTATGTCAGATCTGTGAGTGCGTGTGTGTTGTATGGAGGGGTGAGTGTGTTTGGTGGGATTTCTTTTGGCAGCTGGATATGAGAGATCACTTTATGTTTTGTTTGAAAGAGGGGGGGGTTGTGTTGGAAGGCCTAAGTGTGTTCTTGGTTTGTGAAGGGCTCTGTGCTCTGCTCTCACTGCCCATTCAGCAACTGCAGCTTTCCGCCAAGGCTTCGGCCTGGTCATTCTTGTCGTCTGATGAGTTCAGGAAATTCATTGTATAGCTCCACCTCCGTTTCCTGTTTAAGTGCATTCCGTGCAATATTCTGGAATGCCTGCTCCACGCTGATGGCCTCCTTGGCACTGGTCTCAAAGTAGGGAATGTTGTTTTTGCTGTAGCACCATCCCCGTGCTTATTTTGTGGCCACTTGTCTGTTTTCAAGGTCAATCTTACTTCCCAACACCATGAAAGGAAAGTTTTCAGGATCCCGAGGACTGGCCTGGATGAGAACCTCATCTCTCCAACTATCAAGGGTTTTGAACGTGTTGGGGGCAGTCACGTCAAATACCAGAACGCAGCAGTCTGCACCTCTGTAGAAGGCCACACTGAGAGACTGGAATCATTCCAGTCCTGCTGTGTCCCAGATCTGCACTGTAACTAGTCTGTCATCCACCATCACCTTCTTGTCAGAAAGTCTGCTCCTATTGTGGCCTTATACTGATTACTGAATTTCTTGTTCACATACTGGTTCACAAGTGATGTCTTACCAACTCCAGAATCTCCCAGGATGATAACCTTCAGCAACACTTTCTTCCTAGCAGCTCTGCTGGGGGGCTCCGAGCCGGGCATGTAACAAGGGAACACAAGGGAGGACAGAGACAGAGAAGTTCAAGTTCCAATTCCAGCAGATTCTTCAGCGCTCTCCAAGACTCCGGCACCAATGCAGCTGCCACCTTGGGCTTTAAGGCCAAGGCTGGGGCTCCGCTCCCATTTCCACTCCCATGACAGTGCCTAAGCCTGGCGGGGGCTCAACGAATACTGGTTAGATGTATGAATCTGTACCTTCAATAACCCCATTCTGAGTTCAAGTAAACAGCCGCCCCACAAACCTAAGATTGCTATGGAAGTGTCCTGTCTTGAATCTTATAACTGAAGGAGGGCCAAAGCTGGTTAGAATAGTTTGGAATTTTCAGGAAAATACTGTCCCATGTGACTGAGGCTATTCTCAGCCTTGGGGACTCACTCCAAGGCAGTGCCAGGGAGTGGCTCCAGGCTGTCTTCCCTCTTCCAGCAATAGTCCTTGTGGACAGGCCTGCCTGGGAGGGACACACCTCCGCAACAACTGGTAGGGTATCTGTTTACTTGCTGTGCCTATATCTAGAGCCTATTTCTGGAGCAGGTACTGGATGCAAGCCTGTGCCTTCAGCCCTGATCTTGCCAAGCCCTGGGTGATGAGTGCGTGCACCGGAAGAGAACTGTGGCGGTCACTTAGCTTATCTCCCTGGCTCTAACCCAGCCTTCTCTGGATATACCAAGTTATTACCGCTTTGCCCTTGTTGGTAATTGTCCTTCCCTGGCTCTAAAGTTTAGCAATATTTATTGCTCTTTTTGCTCTAACTTTCTGTTTCACTAAGGACATGAGAAAGGAAAAAAGTTTGGGGTGATACAAAAGGCTCTCTCAACTCATAAATTTTACTGATTTGAGGAAGTCCTAACTAGAGTTCCTTGGGAGTTTCCAGGGTCAAAGGAAACAGATCAGTATTTTTGGCCAATACTATTTTTCCTACGGTTGGTCCAATTTCTGAAAGGGAACTGGAACACAAAGAGGTCATTTGACTTATTTATGACCACACAGTGAGCCACAAGACAGATAAAGATAGCACCCAAGACTCTTGGTTTCAAATTTAGTGCCACTTAAATAGCCTAAAGTAAATCTATATTAATAAGTTAGCTTTGGGAACTAACATCAAATTTGTTTTTGGTAAATAGTTTCACCTTTTTTTTAGAGCCATCACTTAAATTGTCACCTCTAAACCAATTAAGAAACCATAGTTACAGCTTATTGGACTCCTTTCTGTGGAAACCTATCTTTATTGAAGAGTTAAGCAAGAAGGTAAACAGATCTGGGACCTTCTCCTCATACCTAATCCAGGTTTTCATGTGGGGCTAAAAGCCTTTCAGTCCTACAGTTCCCTTTTTGGTTCCTCTAAATTAACTCCCTACCTTCTCATACTAAAATTTCTATTTCTTAAAGAGAAAATGGGAGGGAGGTAGAGAAAAGGCAAAGCTAGAATCTTGTGTGAATTACAGAAACACTACTTTCTGGTACAGAAATATTCCCTAACCCCCTTATGGTCATCTACTCTTTGGGACAGTGCTTTGAGACCTTATTGGTTTTTTCCTTAAATTGTTGCTCATCATACTGCGAGAAAAAAATCTTAGTCTTTTGGACTTCTAGTCAAGATGGTGGTGTAAGGAAATGTGCTACTCATCTCCTCCCACAACCACATCAAAACCACAGCTAAACTACAGAACCACCATCATTTAGAACCACCTGAAATCTGGCTGAACAGAAGTCCTACAACTAGGGAATTAAAGAAGAAGCTGCACTGGGACTGTAGGAGGAGCGGAGACAGGGAACGGGCTGGTCCCACGACCACTTGTGACATATAAAAATTGGGAGGGATATTTTGGCTGCCAAGGTCGCCCCTGAGGAGCAAGGAGCCCCAGCTCTACACCAGGCCCCCAGCCTAGGGTTCAGGGCCGGGAAAAGAAGTTCCCATAACTTCTGGCTGTAAAAACCAGTGGGACTGAGGCCGAGGGAGATGGAGGGCTGCTGGAGTCCCAGGCAGTTCCTCTTAAAGGGCCCACACATGGACTTACTTGGGCTCACTAGCTCTGAGCTCCAATGCTGGGGCAGTGGTTCAAAGGGCACCAGAGACATATGGGGAGGAACTGAATTGTCTGGCATCAAGGGAGAGCTGGGAGCAGCTTTCTCACAGACAGAAGTGCTGGCAAAGGCCATTGTTCCTTTTATGAGCCCCACCACAAAGCAGGTGGGCCATATTTGAGACTCCATCAACATGGCTCCCACTGTTTGGCCCATCCTGGTGATTCCCTGAGGCCCCGCCCCACCCAACTTTCAGGCCCACCTAAGTGGTTCCCAGTGGCTTTTCCATACAAATAACCTGTCTTGGCTCATGCTTCAGATTTTCCTAAAATATCTCAAACAAGCAGCATCTGACCTTAGTGTGCCTAGTACCTCTCTCTAAGTGGTTAGGCACTAGCAGCAGCCAGCCTTGGTTCACAGCTTGGCCTTGCCTTGGCACTACCAAGCTCAGAACAAGTAGCAGCCATCTGCAGATTGCTTTGTTGCTCATGCCAGGTGGCCCTGGGCAGAACACAGATGGCTGCTGACCTTGGCCTGCACCTCCCAGGAGGCCCCAGAGTTAGCACCCAGTGGACAGTTTCAGACCACGTCGAAGCACCACCCAACCACCTCCACAAGCGACACACTCAAGGGGCAGACTCTGTGGGCACCAGAGAGCCCTGCTGAAGTAAGTTTTTCTCTATAGGGGGAGCCCCTGCAGAGCTGATCCTCCACGGTGGTTGGAGGCCGGTGGTTAGTGGTCACAGCCAGTCCTTACAGATGATGGGCCTGGGGGTAAATCCCTCCCATGTAGCAACAGCAATCAAGGCTCAACTACAAGAGGAGGGTGTACACAGTCTACACGGGGTACACCTCGAGTGCACAGCTTGGGTGATTGAGGAGGCTGTGCCACACTATCCTACAAAACACCTACTACATTAGGCCACTCTACCAAGCCTGGGAGATGTAGCAGCTCTACCTAATACATAGAAACAAACACAGGGAGGCTGCCAAAATGAGGAGACAAAGAAACATGTCCCAAAGAACAGAACAAAATGCCAGAAAAAAGAAATTAAAATAAACAAAATGGAGACAAGTAATCTACTAGATGCAAAGTACAAAACATTGGTTATAAGGATGCTCAATGACTTAGTGGGAACCTCAACAACATAAAAAAGGACCAACTGAAATGACGAATAATGTACAGGGAATCAATAGCACAGTAGGTGAAGCTGGGAATCAAATCAGCAATTTGGAATATAAGGAAGCAAAAAAGACCCAATCAGAACAGCAAAAAGAAAAAAGAATCCAAAAAAAATGAGGATACTGTAACGAGCCTCTGGGACAAACTTCAACATTCACATCATGGGGGTGCAAGGAGGAGAGAGAGAGCAAGAAATTGAAAACTATTTGAAAAAATAATGACAGAAAACTTCCTAACTTGGTGAAGGAAATAGACATACAAGTTGAAGAAGCACAGAGTCCTAGACAAGATGAATCCAAAGAGGCCCACACCAAGACACGTCAAAATTAAAACATCAAAGGTTAAAGACAAAGAGAAAATCAGAAAAGCAGTTAGTTATCTATAAGGGAGCTCCCATAAGACAGTCAACTGATTTCTCAACAGAAACTTTTCAGGCCAGATGAGATTGGGAAGAAATATTCAAAGTGATAAAAAGCAAAGACCTACAACCAAGATTATGCTACCTAGCAAAGCTATCATTTAGAATCAAAGGATAGATAAAGAGCTTCCCAGACAAGAAAAAGCTAAAGGAATTCATCACCATCAAACCTGTATTTTATGAAATGTGAAAGGGTCTTCTTTTTTTCTTTTAAAATATATCTTTATTGATTTCAGAGAGAGGAAAGGAGAGAGAGAGAGATAGAAACATCAATGATGAGAGTCACTGGTCGAGCCCGCAACCCGGGCATGTGCCCTGACCGAATCCAGATAGCCTGGCTCCTAGGTCGACACTCAACCGCAAAGCCACGCCTGGCCAGGCTAAAGGGTCTTAAGAAGAAAAAAAGATAAAAAATAGGAACAATAGCCCTGGCCTGTGTTGCTCAGTGGTTAGAATGTTGGCCCACACACTGGAGGGTCTAGGGTTCTATCCTTGGTCAAGGGTACGCATGTACCTGGGTTGCAGGTTTGCTCCCTAACCCTGGTCAGGGTGTGTGTGGGAGGCAACCAATCGATGTGTGTCTCTCTCGCCCTCCCACTTTCTCAAAAAAAAAATCAATGGAGAAAATATCCTCAGTTGAGGATTAACAAAAAATAAAAATAAGCTGGCAAAAGTTACCAGCTCACCTGCATTGGCATGCATTTGTTTTTACTTCCCCACTGCCTGGGAGAATATTTCTGGGAGAAATCAGGTGAATTGTACCACACATACAGCTGTTCTGATGAGAAAAGTTTTATATGGATAATGCGAACTGAACAAGAATACCATAAACAAGGAGGGAAGCACAGGCTCAGCCAAAAAAGCTGCTACAAGTAGCAAGTAGGGAACTATTCAAGCAGTGGTGTCAAATGCCGAAACCATACTTACAAGTCTAATTTGGAACTTAGCCCTTTATAAATGCAGGAGGAAGTTATGGGGAAAACCACTCATGAAATTAAAAAAAAAAATACACACACACACACACAGAAACACCCACCTTTTCATACTTCTTTTATCCATTTTCCCCACAAGGAACAAATCAGACAAGGGAAAAACCCAGGCTCTTTTCCTTAAAGTCCTCATATTTATTATGGACTTAGAGAAGCCCCCCCAAATGGGGCTTGGATTTAAGGAGGCAGACTTCACTTTCCTTAGCCCCACTCACCCATGACAAGTTACCAAGGGAATGCTTGGGACACAGGCAGGAAAATCCAGAAGAGGCAAGGAAAAATATGGCTCACTTAACTTATACATTATATATAAGGGCATCAGCTTTTCCACATACATTTACACCTCGATCCTTCACTGGAGTCTCAGCATACATCTCAGCTGCAGCACCAGAACTCAAGCAAGCTGTGAGACATGCAGGAAAGCGGTGTTTTGATCCAGCATGCACTTCATCCAAGACAGTCACACATGCCAGCCCCAAGCAAGTCCTCAGGGGCCTACAGCTGTTTGCTTCATGGAGTGAAAGGTTGAGCTTTTTCCCTCCTGAGTTTTCTCCTTGCTGAGGCTGCTGAGCTCTCCACTGTTCCCTCTGGACTCAAGACAGCTGTTCCACGCAAGTTTTGTGCATGTGTGTGTGAGAGAGAGAGAGAGAGAGAGAGAGAGATTTACTGTTCCGTTGCTGGTGGCTCGTCCCCAGCCACTGGCTTTTCCACCTGTGACTCTGGAGGAATTAGATACTGGACCTCCTCTGTACTGATGGCTACTTTATCTGGCTGGAGCCACCTCTTGAAATGCTCCAAGGTGCTAGGAAAGAGCAAGAGAAAAGAGTGACTGCATCACTAATTACTTAATGATTATCTCAGTTACTCAAATACTGACTTCCCACCCACAACCAATTTCTTCCTACAATTGTTACTCCTCTGACAACTGTGCATCCTGCAGCTCCCAGGCATAATTTACCCCCTGGTGGGCACTTTGGCGATAAGCAGCATCAGGCCCTCTTCAAATACAGAGCCTCTGAAGTCTTGATGAGAAAAGCTGAAGAGCTTATGCCTCAGCCCTGTCTTTTCCCCCCTCAAAACTGGAGAGGAAATTGTCAAAGGGAGGAAACATTCAAATAAATACCAAATTATTAGTGAGGCAGAAACCTGCACATATTGAAATCTCATACTTGAGGCAGTCTGAGACTCAATTATGCTTAGCTGCACTGAGCACAAGTTTGTTTGTTTGTTTGTGGGCTTTTTGTTTGTTTAGTTCATCCTATAGCAAGTCCCTAAGATGGAAACATCTGAGCAGCAATGTCCCCCACAAAGGAATGGCCACTATGTCAGAAGGCCTTTTTGTTTGGATCTGTGGGGAAGGGAGAACTGTTCCCCTCCCACCTTAAGTACACAGGATCCTCACTCTAAAGCCATTAGACAGTCACAGTAAAATATAAATGACCAGGAATAATGTTAACCTCACTCTATGCTCTTCAATAGCACAAAGTCCTAAGCCAAGAAATAAAGCCGTAACCAGCAGATTTAAGACACCTGTCAGTGTATGTGGGATTCGTGTTGTGCACAGTTGGATTTTTCAGCCATTATTCCCTTGCCAAAAGCAGACTATGAAGAGGGTCGTCAACTTGGCCTTCACAAAGGTGAAGAATCACACAATTCCCCTACAAAATAGCCTCTGTTTAAAACTTAAACTTTGAAATTTAAAAACAAATGCACATCTACTGTTTGCTGGTGCTTGCTCTAAACAATGAGAGACGTGTTCCCACAGATGCAGGCTCAGGGGAACAACAGCCCAGCTCAGGGGACTCAGAAGCTACACAGGCATTTAATCTTCATCTATCACACTTTTCACAGAATTATTTCAATTATTTCTAGAGAGAAGGAAAAACCACATTATTTTAGGTATTGATAAATACACAGAAATGTTAACAAGCCTTGGTGCTGATCTGATTTCAGAGAAAAAGAATTACTAGTTGAGAATTAGGCAGCAGAAAGTTTTATCTTTTCTTCTTAGAACTGGAAAAGAGGGAAGTATTCAAGGGGGGAGAGAACACAAAATTATTAGTGAGTCAAGAATCTGTGTATCTTCAAGTCTTTTGTGTTTGGGGCAGTTTAAAGCTCAACTGGGTTGAGCCTTTGATATAGAAAAGAACAAAATTGGTATTATTTTCTGAACCCTGAGAGTGTAGCTGGCCTGACCGTAGATGCCACACTGATTTCTGAAGGACCTAAGGGAATGTTGATTCAGTATTTAAGATAACATAAGTGAAAGTACTTTGCAAATTAAAAGTAAGATGTATGAAGTTTTATTCGCACATTGTTCACAATTTCAGCAGCAGTATCTTCATCTGACACCATGGGACTCTCAAAATCAATGCTAATGATATGTTGTAAATTTAGGTTAAGTCATATTCCCCGAAGACCTTTTGTTAAAATTCAGGTTTTTACTCCCCTCACTGATCTTTATTTTGAATGATTTGTTACTGAAGTTTAAAATTCTGTTAGGAAGAATAACATTAATAATAGCTAACACTTACATAGTACTTATCATGTACCAGGCACTGTTCTAAGTACTTTATACATAGTAACTCATTAAACCCTCATAATAACCTTATAAGGTTTCCTCCACTTTACAGAAGAGGAAACTGAGGCACACACAGTTTACTTACCCAAGAACCAGCTTACTTACATACAACCTGTAAGAGGCAGAGCCGTTTTCCCAGTGTTGAGTACTACCCTGCTTTCAGCATCGGGCCCACCTGCAGGCACTGTTCAAGTCCTACCTCCTTCCCTGGCACAAACACCAGAGCCCATAGGGAGCTCAATGGTCTCTCAACTCCCAAAGCATGTTCCATCACTTCTTCTCATCTGGCTCTCCTCTTATGCTTCCTCATGTTGTTAGGTATGTCTCTATAGATTTGTCGTCTCTCCCCATTAGTTCCAAGGACAAAAAAAGAGGGTGTTAAAATAAACTTCTTTAGCCCTGGCTGGTTCAGTGGTTAGTGTTAGCCTGTGGACTGAAGGGTTTCGGGTTTGATTCCGGCCAACGGTATGTACCTTGATTGCAGGCTAGATCCCCACCCTGGTCAGGGCATGTGCAGGAGGCAACCAGTAGATGTGTCCCTCTCACATGGATGTGTTGTTGTTTTTTCCCTCTCTCTCTCCCCCTTCCACTCTATCTGAAAAAACAATGGAAAGAATAAAAATTAAAAATTAAAAAAAAATGAAGACAATGGCCCTGGCCTGGGAGGCTCAGTTGGTCAGCGCGTCATCCTGTACACCAAAAAGGTTGTGGGTTCAATCCCCGGCTAGGGCGCATATGGGAGGCAACCGATCGAGTGTTTCTCTATCTCTCTGATAATCAATAAAAACATATCCTCGGGTGAGAATTAAAAAAAAAATGGGGGGGAAAAAGTGAAGACAATAGTTTATCCTCAACTATATCCAATCTGTGATCAAGAGGTAGGTGGATACCCTTTCTCAAAAATCTGCTGCTGCACTAAGCAAATAGAGCAAATTGACAAAGATTGATTTTAGCTCAGAAAAGCTGATGTTAATATTAACTAATATCTCGACTCATGTCACTCTCCTTGAATTCTTTAGAAAAAAAGAAATGCCCACAGGAAAACAGACTGTCACCTAGAACTGGACTGGGAATCAATTACCTTTCATCAGAATCAAGTCCATCCACGAAGAATTCTGATGCTAACTTTTCCTGGAGGAACCGATCCCAGCATTCCTTCTTGGCTTGGGCCAAGGTTCGAAGCATGTCCTTAGAAGTCACTTCCTGATTTAAACCTTTGATTCTTCTCAGTTTATTCTCTAATGAGATAAGAAATGGAGCTTAACAAGGAAAGTGAGTATGAAATGAAACTAAATTTAAAATGCAAATGCTAACTTAAAAATTCTCTTGCTGATAAGTACATCCACATACTCTACAAAGAGCTAATTTTTTAAGGAGGACAGATAAAGGGAAATGTACATTTTTCTTTTTCCTGAACAATGTTTTCACTCTACATTGTAGCAAATAAACACCAGAAAAAGGGAAAAGCCATAAGTTCTCATAAATAAATTTATGGCATGTTTTCTTTGAAATCACAGAAGCCCAGCAGGTATCTCTCTAAGGAATGCTTGTTTTCCCTGGCTTGACATGTATATACTATCATCTTTTTTCAACTCCTTGGAAATAATCTCTCTGAGGAGTAAATGGTTTTTCTTTTTGTTACAGTGACATGAAGTGGTTGCCAAACCTCATGAGAAAGAATTAGAGAAAATGATGAGAGAGCCTATGGTTCATTAGACACTAAAATTGACTTGATAAGAACTCAATAATAAGAGACTTTTAAGATTTCTATGTGTGATTAAATTCTTGATTAAAGAGAAGGAATCTCCCAACATTTTTTAAAGCTGCTCAACTTGTGGCCTGGATGTTGGAGTCTAATAAAAACAAACATCTTGTAATCCCTTTGGGAGTGGTCCATATGGCTTCCTGATGATAGATATTTAATTACTGTTATTTGCATTTTAAGTATAACTGTTGAACAGGCATCCCCTTTTGAAAAACACAAGAAAGGGTATCACCATGTACTTTCTGCCTTAGTTTAGTCTTGCCTTCATCTATAATAAAATGGGTAAATGATGGCTTTGGGGGATGGTAACCATCAAGCCCAGAACCACTAGAAACTTTATGATTTGCAATCCTGTTTTCATTTTTAAACAAGCCACATCAGCTAGCACCCACTGATCAAAATACATACCTTTTGTTGATGCAAATTACCAGCAAGAGCTCACCCATGTAAAATACCTGCGGTTGATAAATGTTAAATATTTGAGGAATTTTTTTTCCTTGAGAATATGAAAAGGATTATGTATATCTCATGTTGAACTAGCTAAGTTTTTAATTGTTGTTAGTGAATTCTCTTTGATATAGTTTATTTGGCAATAAAAACAATCGTTTTGTTGTTGTTAATTCTCATCTGAGGATATTTTTCCATGGATTTTTAGAGAGGGAGGGAAGGAGGGAGGGAGGGAGAAACATCAATGTGGTCGATTGGTTGCCTCCTGCTGTGGCTGGGGATTGAACTTGCAACCCAGGTATGTGCCCTTGACTGGGAATGGAACCCATGACCTTTCTGGGCATGGGCCAATGCTCTAACCACTGAGCCACATGGGCCAGGACAAAAACAATATATTGCCTGGCCTTGGCTGTCAAAGGTGGAAGGTACTCTTTTGGACTGGAAAAGTTCTTCCCCTCTCTGAGTGTGCTGAGTCCCCGATCAGGTGTGATCTAAGTTAGGGAGGCAGAGAAAGGTGCCATTACATACTCCAAACCTGCCTGCTATTGTCTCCCAGACTCTGCCATAGGAGCCAGAAATGGTTCTCATTTTCTTCAGAGAAGGAAATTTTAATCATCTTCTTAAATGATTTTAGAAAATATCAAGGGAGTTTTAACTTTCTGAACCAATCAAAACTATCACCGAATCTATGAAAGTTTCTTTTCTTTGTGTGTGTGTGTCATAAAATATGGATATTTTATTCCAGCTCTGGGAAATAAAAAAAGGAAGGGGGGATAGGGAACACATCCTTCCATACACCACTCTAATTAAGCTGACATTAATTACAAAAAGCTAAAATATATGTGTATAAGTATTTATATATATACATACTTTTTTTTTTAGATTTTAGTCTCATAAGTGTTCACATATTTATTTTTTGTTTTTTTTATAAACACCCTTGAAAGTCATCAAATGGCCCGGCTGGGCGTGGCTCAGCAGTTGAGCGTGGATCTAGGATCCAGGCGATGGGGGTTCGATTCTCAGTCAGGGCACATACCCGGTTGCGGGCTCGATCAGTGACTCTCTCGTCATTGATGTTTCTCTCTCTCTCTCCCCCTCTCCTTTCCTCTCTCTGAAATCAATAAAGATGTATTTTAAAAAAAAAAAAAGTCATCAAATGGCCCTAGCCAGTTTGACTCAATGGTTAGAATGTCAGTCCTCGGGCTGAAGGGTCCAAGGTTCAATTCCGGCCAAGGGCATGTACCTGGGTTGCAGGCTTGATCCCGGCCTCAGTCGGGGCGCGTATGGGAGGCAACCAATCGGTGTATCTCTCTCACATCGATGTTTCTCTCTCTCTCTCTCTCTCACCCTTCCACTCTCTGAAAAGCAATGGAAAAAAAATATATATATCCTCAGGTAAGGATTTAAAAAAAAAAGTCATCAAATGTATCCTAATACAACTACCTCTGCATCTTCGCCAGTCATTTAATACGTTTAGATTATATTCACTGTGTGTGTTTTAATCACTTATGTGATTGGTCAAACTACAGATTAGAAGATGTAAGGGATAAACGTGCCTTAAGTTATACTCTATATGTCAGTTACCCATTACATGATTTTTTTCATCATTATTTGGAACTTCACATATCTTGTAGTTCTCTACGTAGGCTATTTCAGCTTCTAGTGCTGTACATATCTACATCTTCTGGATGAGACTGCCTGTGATCCATGAGCTTGGGGTCAGGCATAAATTGTGTAGTACTGAGGTGGATTCTGATTTGATCTTCACTTCAGAGCTGAGTTCTGTTGGCAAAGCCACTGAGTGTTTCAGGTCATGAGTTGTTTTTGCAGGTTTTTCTATTTCGGCAGAGCTTCCTAACTGTTTTTCCTTTAGGTTCAGGAAGTGATTCTTTTTTGTTGTTGTTTTTTCCACAACCACTTAACTGCTTCATAAATTTGCTGGCTTGTAGCATAATGCCTTTTTCCAAGTTACCTTTGCAATTACCACAGACTGAACTGGAGAACAAAGAGTTGCTACTAAAGTGGCCAGTCCCAGTGGAGAACCAATTTTCTTAAATCTAGAACCTTTTCTTGATGAAACCAAGCCTGCCAATCCTGAACCTAACTGCTCCAATTTTCAGAAGAAAATCTTGTGGTGGATTCTTCAGATAAAAATATGCATCTTTTCCAAACTGTACTGTATCCATTATCCCGTTTTCCACAAAGACATAACTACCCTTGCACCAGCCAATAGAAGGACCATCTGTAGTGTGGATGGAGGCAAAGCCCATTTGTAAATTACCAGGCTGCTCTTCAACATGTTTAGATTGGAGAGGTGGTGCAGTACATATGGGGAGCTGCTCTGGTTTCACTAGCTGCTTTTTGGATTCCTCTTCTTTGGCTGCATGCACACTTATAGATGCAAACATCAGACCTGCAGGCATAGTTGTCAGCTTTCCTATCTTAACAGCCGCCATGTCTGTGACCCATGAAAGTTTCTTACAGCCCTTGGGCACAGAGCACCAACAAGCCAATGGATCTGATGCTTCAGCTTTCTCAGAGAGCTGCTGCTTCTCCTTATCATCATTAAACAGATGTTCTGACTATCACAAAACAGAATTGCTAACCTCCTCAGCCATGGCTGCAAATATTACTGTCCTATCTTTGGTGGCTTCCTGACATATCTCACATTACACCCTCATCTTTCTCATTAGCCATCATTCCACCTATGTTTTTCTTATATCTTTTCCTCCAGTAACCCACTGACAAAATTCCTATGGTTCTTCCAAGATATTTCTTAGCAATCATGTAAACTCTATTCTGACTCTTCTTCCTGCATTGTCTTCCCTTCCTCAAATAATTATCCCCAGGTTTGGTTTTGTGACACATAGATGGATCTCATGAATGTTTAATAATAAAAATACACCACAATTTTAAAGCATGGCAATCACTGCCCTAGACTGATATTTCTCTTTCCCCTAGCATGGGACAACCTGAATCTCTTTCCTGTGTTTCGAGTCTCTCTAAATACTTATACTTAAGGCCATAGGACAGGACAGTGAAGATGTTTTCAGGAAATATTTAAAAAAATAAAATAGTGCCCAGCCGGGCGTGGCTCAGCGGATGAGCGTCGACCTAGGATCCAGGCGATCAGGGTTCGATTCCCGGTCAGGGCACATGCCCGGGTTGCGGGCTCAATCAATGACTCTCTCATCATTGATGTTTCTATCTCTCCTTCTCCTTTCCTCTCTATGAAATCAATAAAGATATTTAAAAAAAAAAAAAAGCAAATGCTTGGGACAAGTAATAAGAGAAATATTAAAAAAAATAAAAATAAAATAGCTAACAAGCGGCAGAGTGAATTTTATGCCAACAGGCTTCCATTCCAACAATCTATTTAAGATAACAGTTTTTCATAGCATTGGAAATCCACATGTAGCTCTAGGCCATGACCTTTTCTTTTAGGATGACATAAGGTTTGTTACTTTTGAGTTACCTGAATATATGAGCCATCAATCATAGGCAAGAGGGTCTACAGAATGCCAAGAAATAAAGCAGACTTTAGATAAAACAGAGGCAAGAGATTACAAAGACCATTTTAAGGGATGTACAAGGAAAAGGGAGTCCTTCCCACAACCAACCTGAAACACCCCCTAGACTTACATACAGATATACGTGGTGAGGACAAAAAAAAATTTTTTAAGAACAGAAAACCACTCTGGCTGGTGTGGCTCAGTGGTTCATGAACTGAAGGGTTGCAGGTTTGATCCCCAGCTTGGTCTCTCTCGCATCTCTCTCTCTCTCTCATCCCTTCCTCCCTTCCACTCTCCCTAAAAGTGAGTGAAAAAAATATTCTCAGGTGAAGATTAACAACAACAACAAAAAAGAACAGAAAACCAGGTTTGATGTAAAAGAACTTCAACAAGCATCTTTAAAGCCATCAGTTTATGATTAAAAAAAAAAAATCTAACTTACCTAGAGATGCTAAATATACTTCTGAATCCTGCAAAGGAGCCCAAGGCTTTACAGCTGGCTGAGCAGCAAAGTCTGGGACCTCCCTCCGGCCTGTGCCTGCAGGGTAAGAATCCATAAAGGAGTCTGAGAAGGCATTTTTGGCACCATCCTCTTGGTCAGGATTTGGCAGACAGGAACAGATTTCAGCCCAAAGATCTGGGCCAGATTTTGTGGCTGCAGAGTCAATGCTCTCAAACATTTTCATTTGGAATTCGAGCTGAGAAAAGAGAAGCTCAAGTGAGCAAGGACTGGCTTTAAGATGCAAAATAAGTATGTAGTACTCAGATATATGTTTACCCATTGAAGCTAATAGGCTTTTTAGAAATTTCTCTTAACAAACCTTAAAATGTCTTCTATTAGGTTTCTGTGTTACAGATAAAAAGACAACAAAAAGGTAATTGGGTTCCTCTTCTGGTTCTGCACTCAAGTTGTTTTCATAATGAAGTTTGTCTTTAAAAAGGAATTTCTAGCCCTAGCCAGTTTGGCTCAGTGGCTAGAACGTCGGCCTGCAGACTGAAGGGTCCCAGGTTCGATTCCAGCCAAGGGCACATACCTCAAATGCAGGCTCATCCCCCGCCCCAGTTGGGGTGTTTGCACCAGGCAACCAATCAATGTGTCTCTCTCACATCAATGTTTCTCTCCCTTCCACTCTCTGAAAAGCAATGGGGGGGAAAGGAATCTCTACAAGCCAGATACAAAAAGATAAATACTGCTCTGGTGGCTCAGTGGTTAGAGCATTGGCCCAAGGACTGAAGGGCCCATAGTTTAATTCCAGCCAAGGGCACTTAACCTTGGTTGCAGGCTGGATCCCCAGCCTTGATTGGGGCAGGTGCAGGAGGCAACCAATCAGTGTCTCTCTCACATGGATGTTTTTCTCTCTCTCTCTCTCTCTCTCCCCGTTCCATGCTCTCTGAAAAGCAATGGAAAAAATATCCTCAAGAGAGGATTAAAACACACACACAAGAATAAATACTGAATGACTCCACTTACATGAGGTGCCTAGTGCAGTCAAATTCATAGAGACAGAAAATTGGACAGTGGTTGCCAGGGGTTTGGGGGATGGGGGAATGGCAATTATTGTTTAATGGGTACAGAGTTTCAGTTTGGGACGTTTTAGAGATGGATGGTGGTGATGGTTGCATAACAGTGTGAATGCCACTGAACTATACATCTAAAAATGGTTAAAATGGTAAATTTTATGTTTGTATGTTTTAAAACACACACACACATGCATGCACATTTCTATGGCATTTCCAGTGAAGAAAATCATCCTGCACTTTTCTCCCTAAATCTCCCAAATTCAACCACTCTGTCCTCAGCCAATTAGATTCTGTTTTCAGTAGGGCACAGACTAAAGGTCTTGCACACTTTTATATACACATGGATAATAAAAGTGCTGCTTGGTGAAAAGTGTCTCTGAGGGAGCACTGTCATACGCAAAGGCCCATGTGCTCATTATGTGTAGAAGCTGGGCTGGATGCCTGGTGTTATTTTAATAGTCAGAAACACTGAAAGATAGACATGTTCATCATTTTGTACATGAAGAATCTGTGGGATCTGAGGATCAGAAGGGTAACCTGTCAATGGCACATTACTGATATATGGTGAATCCTTGATTGGAAACCAAACCTGTGTCGCTCCAAAATCCATGTTTTTACCCAAGACTGTAATTCTGCCTGATTGGGAATATACTGAAAGTAGCCCAAGTAGTCAGGGCTACGCACAGCGCCTGAGGGCTTTCATAACCATCTAGTCTTACAGGACGGGCCTTTGAGATTAGGAAGGCTGCGGGCGGAAAGGTTTGAATAATTCCAGGAGAGCCCAACCAGCAGCGCAAGGGTTCGGAAGTAAAAGGGACAGATATGTCACAGCAGCCCTGAATGAACTGATGCCGGGGGCCACAATGAACCTCCACCCCCATCCCCAAATCGTTTAAACGCACCCTAGCCAAAAATTTGCTCACACCGGAGCCCCGGCCCCGCTTCCCTCCTAGGCAGTTCAGAACCGAAGGGCGCAGGGAACTTTGATGTCCAAACCCCGGGCCTCAGTCACTCTGGCCTCAGCGACTGGCTGGGCGGGATGAGTCCACCTCCGAGGCCTCCCTGCGGCACTCCAGGATGGGGCGGGAGCCGCGAGTACAAAATGCTGGGTCCCCCCGCGCCCCCTCACCTACCGCAACAGCTTGCCCAGCAGCCCGCAAACCCTCAGCTCAGCTCGGTCTCCGGCAGCCGGGGAAGAAATGGGTGGGCGGAGCCTCCGAGTGACGGATCCTGAAAGTCTTCCAACCACCGCCCGACCTGGCGACGTTCTGCGCGTCGATAGGTCCAGTGGATGAGGAAGTGAGGGCTGAGCGCAAGGAAGCGGTGGGCGGGCCTGTTGTTGCGGAAAAACAGTGGAGCCAGGTGCCCCGCTCCCCACCTTTTCCCTGGAGCTACATTGGTTCCACGTGTTCCGTGCGTTCCGGCGGCGCGGACGGTGCCCGCCACCCATCGCCTTCTCGGAAGAGGAAGCCCGGTTTTCAAGGCCTTTGACTTCGCTCGGTTCCCCGAGCAGGTCACCTCCTTTGCAATTCTCTGGGCTGGGGTTTGTCTCCGGAAATTTCAGCCCTTCGCTACCCAAGTTACTGCACTTCTGCTGCTCCGAGGGGGAAGGAAGAGACGATTTCCCTTCCCGGAGAACCAGGTCCCATTCAAGCTCTGAAGCCTTCCCTCGTTCATTTAGTCTACAGACGCTAAACTCCTGCTGTATTCTAGGCATTGTGTTAAGCGGGATTTCAAGGCAGATTTGGTATGGGCCCAAGAGCTCCTCACAGCCAAGTGTGAGAGGGTGCGCCGTGGGGCAGACAACTTTACAGGTAACAGCAAATAGTTATAAAGGATATGACAGAAGTGGGCCAGAGTACATAAAGGAGAGAGTGGTCTTGGGAGGTGTGTGTCAGAAACACTTTAAAAGGAGATGAACTTTGATATCTTTTAGGGGTTATCAGTACCCTGAGATGTAACTCTTCCTCACCCCTACAACCCTCGTTTCTAGGGCTGGTGTCTCCTAAAAAAACGTGCAGAAAGACATCAGCCAACCATCAGTAGAAGTAACTTGGCTTATGATATAGCCTGTAGATGTGTTCGAAGCCAAGTAACATGGCTATGGTGTTAATAACTACGAACATGTGAAAGGAAACTACAAGGTACTCTGTTGCTCACAGTTATCAACCGTTCTTAGAACATGCAAACAAAAGGAAGTGGAAAGCCAGGAGGTTACAAAACAAAGGAGCAAACAATAGGCAAGATTTTGACAGTGCTTATTCACAGGGAATGAATGGGGGGAGTGGAACCTCCCACCGAAGGATCCTGAGTCCCCCAACTACCACCCTATGTATTGTGAGTCTGGCAGCATCTGATTCATAGAAAGGGGAAATCTCATAGGCTTATATGGTGGTGCGTCATCAAACTACTCCATGGCCTCTCAACTCACTTATGCCCTTTCCTCTGGTTTCCTGCTCACTAAACAGGCTCTTGATTTCAAATTTGGCCTCTTAAATATCTTGACAAGGATGCCTTTAATAGTAGGCACAAATGGAATACATTTTATAACTTAAAGTTACAGTTGTAATAGATAAATTGACAAACTGGCACCCTTAGTGATTCACCCATGTCCTCTGAGTAATTAGTGTGTGTGCTGAATAAGCCCAAACCAGATCTTGGACTTGCACAGCGAAACCATGGTGATTTCCTCCTCTCCAATGAATTCTCACACTGGGAAGCCACATGAGGGCAGTCAGCATCCCTCCATTTGGGACTCTGCTTTGGACCTGAATAGACATTTCTCCAAAGAGTGCATACAGATGGCCAATAGACACATGAAAAGATGCACAGCATTGCTAATCATCAGGAAAATGCATATTAAAACCACAAGATATCACTTCACATCTTTAAGAATGGCTATAATCAGTAAATCAAATAAGTGTTGCTGAGGATTTAGAGAAAAGGAAATTCGTGCACTGTTGCTGGGATTGTAAATTGAAAAACAACATGGAGATTCCTCAAAAAAATAAAAATAGAGCAACCGTATGACCCAGCAATTGCACTTCTGGGTATTTGTTCAAAGAAACACAAAACACTAATTTGAAAAGACATATGCATCCCTATGTTCAGTGCAGCATTATTTACAATAGCCATCATATGGAAGCAACCTAAGTGCTTATCGATAGATGAATGGATAAAGAAGATGTGGTATATAAATACAATAAAATATTATTCAGGCATAAAAAAAGGATTAAATCTTGCCATTTGCAAAAACATGGATGGACCTAGAGGGTAGGATCCATATGAAATAAGTCAGAGAAAGGCAAATACCATTGATTTTACTTATATGTGGAATCTAAAAATCAAAATAAACAAGCAAACAAAACAAACTCATAGAGACAAAAAACATTTCAATGATTTTCAGATGGAAGGGGGGATAGGGGAATGGGTGAAAACCAAAACAATTAAGATGTGCAAAGTGCCCTGGCCAGTGTGGTTCAGTTGGTTGGTCCCATGCTCTGAAAGGTTGCTGGTTCAATTCCTGGGCAGGACACATGATTGGGTTGTGGGCTTGATCCCCAGAGGGAGCCTGCAGGAAGCAGCCAATCCATGTTTCACTCTCACATTGATGTTTCTCTCTCTCTCCCTCTCCCCTCTTTTCTCTCTCTAAAAAAATAAATATTTAATAGATGTACAAATTGCCAGTTATAGAACCAGTCATAGAGTTGTAAAGTATAGAATGGGGGGGGGGAAGGATATAGTCAATAATATTGTAATAACTATGTATGGTATCAGATGGGTACTAGACTTACCAAGGCGATCACTTTGTAAGTTATATAAATAAATGTCTAATCACTATGCCTTACACCTGAAACTAATACAATAT
Organism: Miniopterus schreibersii; assembly: GCF_964146895.1. Lineage (NCBI taxonomy): Eukaryota > Metazoa > Chordata > Mammalia > Chiroptera > Miniopteridae > Miniopterus > Miniopterus schreibersii. The sequence continues at coordinate 143,019,858 of NC_138101.1, forward strand.
TGTATGTCAACTATTATTGAAAAATTAAAAAATTATTTTTTAAAAAAACAAAAATATATTGGACTCTAACTTAACAGCAGTGCAGTAGGCACAAATATGTTTTTATCTGTGTCCTCGACCAGCCTATGCCTTCGTTGAGATCAGGAACCATGTCTTTCTTACCTCTGTACATCCAAAGCCAAGTGATGCCTCGCAAATGTTCAAAATTTGTTTGGTGTGTGAATGTTTGAATTAGAACCCTAATGGTAAGGAACCACAATGAACTGGAGCTGGAAGTTGTGATTCCCTCTTTACTCCCTTCTTTATGTTGTAACCAGGGTGATCCTTTTGGAATGGAGATCAGATCATGTCACACCAAAAACTCTGATGATTTCCCATTACTCTTTTTAAAATATATATATACACATATTGATTTCAGAAAGAGGCTATTTATGGGAGAGGGAGAGAGAGATAAAAACATCAGTGATGAGAAACATCATTGATCAGCGTGCAGAGGCACGCGAAGCCCGCAACTGGGGCATGTTGCCTGACTGGGAATCTAACCACAATCTCCTGGATCATAGGACCATGATCACCTGCTGAACCACGCCGGCTGGGCTCCCGTTACTCTTAAATTACTTAAATCCTTATCACAGTAAGTGAGTTGGAGTTCTTACTTCAAATAATAGAACTCATTCTAGCCAGTTTAAACAGTAAAAGGAATTGATTAAAGCTGCTCTGTCCAATAGAACTTTCTGTGGTGATAAAAATATTCTGTATCTGAGCTGTCCAATATAGTAGCCACTGGCTTTATGTGGCTACTGAGCTCTTGAAATGCAACTTGTGCAATTGAAGAACTAATCTTAAGTTTTATGTCATTTTAATTAATTTAAATAGCTAATGGCTACTCTATTGCACAGTACAGGTTTGAAAGATAGTAAGTAGTTCAGAAAACCTCGAGATGGCCAGGCTTGGGGGCTATGGGGCCAGGAACAGTGTCCTAGCTTCACTGAGGAAGTGCTCAGGGAACACCGCGCTGGCACTAAATGTAGACCCTGAAACTGGACATAAGAGCCCCCCGCCCCCACTGTTAGCCCCCCAAATCAGATGCCTCCAATACTATCTTGTCAGAAATAACGCTTGCTTCCTCTGCTGTGTGTCTCTACCACAGACTGTGGGGCTACACCAACGTCCAACAAGGGAAGCTGGGAAGGGTTTCACTCTTTTAAAGTATACAACACAGTGCTTAAATATTCTTAGCATATTCAGAATTTAGCACTCTGTTTTGTTTTGTGTTGTTTGTTTTAAATTTAATGTCTGTTTTGTTTTAAATAAAGTTCCTTTCAGGAGTTTTTCTATACCTGAGTATAACTACATGAAATCAGTGCTCTTGGTGAGTCTTCACAGTCGAACTTCCTGCTCGAGTCTGTCAACTCCCTCGCTCCCACCCTTCGCTGTCCCCGCCTCGGCACAGGGCCTCACTGATTGGCTGATGCTGAGTGACGTATTCAGATCGCGACCCAGGAGTGGCGCCCGCGTGGTTATGTGGCTGGGCTGCCGCGGGTGGCTCCCGATTTTCGTGCGGGAGCGATTTAACCTCCTATTCCTCAGCTTTGCCAGGACTTGGAGTGGCCGTAGAGCCCCGATGGCGGAAATGCTGTCTACCGGGGCGGAGGCAGCGAGCGGGCTGAGGGCTCTGGCTCAGCAAAACGGAGACGCGGATGGCGACTCGAGGGTCGAGCGACCTCCAGAGCGCCCGGAGCCGGCGGCCCAGGGAGTGAAGTTGGCCCCGGAAGTCGGGAAGCAGACTGCGGGGAGCGAGGAGCCGACCCTTCTTGCAGCTCCGGGCCCAGGCAAGCGGAAGAAGCGGCGGGGTGCAGCGGGGGAGCGCATAGTGCCGCCCCCGAAGAAGCGGAGGGCAGGGGTGAGCTTCGGCGATGAGCACTTTGCAGAGACCAGCTACTACTTCGAGGGCGGCCTGCGCAAAGTTCGACCCTATTACTTTGATTTCCGAACCTACTGCAAAGGCCGCTGGGTGGGCCACAGCTTGCTGCACGTCTTCAGCACTGAGTTCCGAGCCCAGCCCCTGGCCTACTACGAGGCCGCTGTCAGAGCCGGGCGCCTGCGCCTCAACGAGGAGCCAGTACGGGACCTCAGCATTGTGCTCAAGGTGGAGTCCTTATGGGGCCGGCCGGAACGGCGTGAGGAAAGGGGGTGTTTTTTCCTGAGCTAGTAGGTCATAGGTACTGGAGTAAAATCGGGGTAATTCCGAAGCTTTCTCGCTTTCATTTGGAACAGTCGTTTAGCCCCCTCCTTTCACCCCCTCTCTGCAAGTAGCCTCAGTGCTTTCGTGTTTCTAAGGGATAGAAGTTAGAATTCTTGTGGCTCCTTTTATGCAGTCTTGTGCCACTGGCGCGGACATTGAGCACTTTCTATTTTGCATTGTGGATCTCTATACAAATAGTAGAGGCTATCATTTATGTCTCCTTACTGTGTATTGGGCACAGTGTTAAGAATTTTAAGTACTTTAACGTTTAAGTTTATCAACAGCCTTGTGGGGTGGGTATTGCCACCTCATTTTACCTGTGAGGAAACTAAGGTAAACCTCAGAGAGGTAGGGCAACAGTATCACCTCCAAAGCCTGTGTTCTTATAACTACTTAAGTTATTTATTATAGAGCCTGACATGATAGAATTGTGAACTATCAGGCATAAAGACTAGAGCTATCTAACCTAGTGCTTTGACCCTTCTTGAAAATTCCTTCATAGCTAAGGGGTACCAGACACCCCTGGCTCACCAGGTTGTGAGGGGAGACAAGGTGATTTCAGTATTTAGGGAATGGGTGGCTTGAATCCCCTCTCCCATCCCATTTTTGAAACGCACAGATCAGGTCTAGCCCTCACATTTTACAGATAAGGAAACTGAGGCTTAAGAAGTTCAGTGACTTGCAATGAGCCGGAGGGAAATCCAGGTCCAGAGCTCAGATCTCTGGACTTAAAGCTTGGTGTTATTTCTTTAAGATTACAAAAAGTGATGACTTGTGGAGGGTTTTCCCCCTCCATTTTAGGAAAATTTACCTTTTAAGTATAACACTGTAGAGAAAATACAAGCAAGCAAAATAAAAAACCATAACCCCACCACCCAGAGATAGTACCATTAACATTTTGGTGTATATCCTTCTAGTTCTTTTTCAGTACCTGCTATCTGCCTTTGTATCTGTTTGCATTTTTGCACAGAGAGTATGCACTATGCATACTGCTTTTTCTTTGTAAGGATATACTGTGACCATTCTTCCATGTCAATAAATAACAAGAAGTGTGTGAAGTTGACTGATTACAGTTTGCTGGTCCTGTCTGACAGATTGCCTATGTCATTGGCAGGACAATGACTTCTTGCGGAACACAGTGCACAGGCATGAGCCACCAGTCACAGCAGAGCCTGTCCGCCTGCTGGCTGAGAATGAAGACATGGTGGTTGTAGACAAGCCTTCTTCCATTCCTGTCCACCCCTGTGGCCGCTTCCGACACAACACGGTCATCTTCATCCTAGGCAAGGAGCACCAGCTTAAGGAGTTACACCCACTGCATCGGCTTGACCGCCTTACCTCGGGAGTCCTCATGTTTGCCAAGACAGCAGCCGTTTCGGAGAGAATACATGAGCAGGTTCGGGACCGGCAGGTGAGTCTGGGTTTTGTTTCATGCCGGTCACTTTGTGTACTCACAAATGCTGTGTGTCAAAAGGGAATCACTGATTTCTATCTGAAGTGGGTCTTTGTATTTATCTGGCCAAGGTTTCTAAGTTCAGGGAAGTCAGCACTAAAAGGCCAAAGACAGGTTATTATCTCTTAAGTTTCAAGAGATTTTTAGAGGTGGCATAAACGGCCTATCTTGGTAGCTTACTCTTTTGAAGTTTTAAAGTGCCTACAGGTTAAGCGAGGTTTTGTTTTGTTTTGTTTTGTTTTTAATATGTTTTTATTGATTTCAGAGAGAGGAAGGGAGAGGGAGAGAGAGAAACATCAATGATGAGAGACGGTCATTGATCCGCTGTCTCCTGCACGCCCCCCACTGGGGATATGCCCTGACTGGGAATCAAACCATGACCTCCTTATTCATGGGTCGAAGCTCAACTACTAAGCTATGCCCACCAGGCCTGAGTGAGGTTTTTAAGATTGTGAGGAGAGCCTACTTGGTGGAAAGATTGTGGATGAAATTGGAAGGGGCTTGGGTAGAAGAGTTAAATGGTACTGATGGTAGTCTTGAGACTTGTAATTCTGGATCTGATTGTGACACATTTGAGTACTTACTGTATACCAGGCTAAGTACCAAGTACATTAGAGCCTAATTTACTGAATCCTTATAACAGCCCTTTGAGGTAAATGCTTTTCTAACCTCACTTTTTCTAGACAAGTTAATGGGATTTAAAGAGGTTAAGTAATGTACTCAGAATCATGAACCTGGCAAGTGGTGGAGCCAGGGTTAGCATCCTCTTCTACCTGGCACTGTGCATTCCTCACCACTTGCACAGGGTCTGGACTTAATGAATTTAGACTTCGTGCTGATTTTTTCCATTTTCCTTCCTGTGTAGCTGGAAAAGGAGTACGTGTGCCGGGTGGAGGGGGAGTTCCCCACCGAGGAAGTGACCTGCAAGGAACCCATCTTGGTAGTGTCTTACAAGGTTGGGGTGTGCCGTGTAGATACTCGGGGCAAGCCCTGTGAGACAGTGTTCCGGAGACTGAGCTACAACGGCCACTCTAGTGTGGTGCAGTGTCGGCCACTCACAGGTCGCACCCACCAGATCCGAGTCCACCTCCAGTTCCTGGGCCACCCCATCCTCAATGACCCCATCTACAACTCAGTGGCTTGGGGCCCCTCCCGGGGCCGGGGTGGCCACATTCCCAAAACAGATGAGGAATTACTGCGGGACCTTGTGGCAGAGCACCAAGCCAAACAGAGCCTGGATGTGCTAGATCTCTGTGAAGTTGACCTGACCCCAGGACTCACAGACTCTACAGCTCCCTCTTCAGAGCTGGGCAAGGACCACCTAGAAGACTTGGCTGCATCTGCCCAAACGATGGATGGAATACTTGAGGCAGCCCCTCAGGATCTGGACACAATGGCTCTGGCACCAGGGAATGCAGCCGAAACTGATGTTGTGAATCAAGAGATAGACCCCCTCTGTGCAGAGTGCCGACTGGTGCGACAGGACCCCTTGCCCCAGGACCTTGTGATGTTTCTACATGCCCTGCGCTATAAAGGGCCAGGTTTTGAGTACTTTTCACCCATGCCTACCTGGGCACAGGATGACTGGCAAGAGGACTGAGAGCTGTGGCCTATGGAGGGATTACTTCTTGGGTTGGAAGAGACCGTGGAGTAGGAACTGACCTCATGGGCTGGTACTCAGTGTTCTATAAGGAGTGAAGTTGGGCCCTTAAAGGAACTGCTTATATTTGCTACCTCCTTCAGCTAGAGTTTGGGGACTTTTGGGGTTGTAAATATATACTTTTTTCTTATACTTTCTGTGTCTCTTTTTTCTACTGCTTTTTATTTAATTAATTTATTTAGAAAGGAGGAGAGAGAGAACCATTGATTTGTTGTACCACTTATTTATGCATTCATTGGTTGATTCTTTTATGTGTCCTAATTAGGGATCAAACCCACAATCTTGCGTATCAGGACAACACTCTAACCAACTGAACTACCCAGCTAGGGTACTTTTTTTTTTAATTGACGTAAATTCACATAACATACAATTAACTGTATTAACATATACTATTTAGTGGCATTTAGCACATTCACAGTGTTGTGCAAACATTACCTCTTTTCTAGTTCCAAAACATTTTCATCACCTAAAAGGAAATTCATACTCAATAAGTAGTCATTCCCCATTTCCCCTTCCTCCCAGCCACTGGTAACCATTAATCTAATTTTTGTCTCTATGGATTTGCCTATTCTGGACATTTCATATAAATGGAATCATAAGAGACCTTTTGTGTCTGTCTTCTTTTGCTTAGCATAATGTTTTCAAGGTTTACCCAATTTATAGCATGCATCAGTACCTCAGTCCTTTTTACAGCTGAATAATATTCTATTGTATGGGTATACTACATTTTTATATCCATTCATCAGTTGATAGACATTTGGGTTATTTCCACCTTTTGGCTTTTGTGAATAGTGCTGCTATGAACATTTGTGTACAAATTTTTTTTTATATGTTTTTATTGCTTTCAGAGAGAAGAAGGGAGAGAGAAAGAAACATGAATCAGCTGCCTCCTGGCACATCCCCCACTGGGGGGGGATCCAGCCTGCAATCCGGGCATGTGCCCTGATCAGGAATTGAACCAGTAACCTGGTGCATGGATTGACGCTCAGCCACTGAGCAACACTGGCCAGGCTGTGTATAAATTTTTGTTCAAATTTGTATTTTCAATTCTTCAGTATGTACCAAGGAGTAGAATTGCTGAGTATATGGTAAATCTATGTGTAACTGTCTGAGGAGTCATGAAACTTTTCCATAGTGGCTGAGCCATTTTACATTCCCACCGGCAACACACCAGGTTTCCAATTTCTCCACATCCTCACCAATACTCATTTTCTGTTATTCTGATTATAGTCAGCCTAGTGGGAGTGAAGTGTTAATCTTGTGGTCTTTTTTTAAAATCCTCACCCCAGGATACTTTTTCCATTGCTTCTCAGTGAAAGTGGGAGGAGGATAGAGAGAGACATTGATGTGAGAGAGATACATCAGTTGGTTGCCTCCTGCATGCACCCCAACCAGGGGCTGGGGATCAAGCCTGAACCAAGGTACATGTCTTTAGCAGGAATAGAATCCAGGACTCTTCAGTCTGCAGGGCGATGCTCTAACCACTGAGAGAACCAGCTAGGGCACTCTTGTGGTCTTGATTTGCATTTCCCTATTGATTAGTAATGTTTAGCATCTTTGCATTTCCCTATTGATTAGTAATGTTTAGCATCTTTTTGGCCATTTATATATCTTCTTTGGAGAAATGTCTGTTCAGGTCTTTTGCCCATTTTTGAATTGGGTTGTTCGCCTTTTTATTGTTGAGTTACAAGAGTTCTTTATATATTTTGGATATGAGACCATTATCAGATATATGATTTGCAAATATTTTCTCCCATTTTGTAGGTTGTCTGTACATTTTATTGATAATGTCCTTTCATTCACAAAAATTTTAATTTTCTTTTTTTGTGTCATAAGAACACTTAACATGAGCTATACCCCTTAACACATTTTTATGTTAAGTAATGCAGTACAGTATTGTTAACTATAAATACAATGTTGTACAGCAAACCTCTAGGACTTCTGAAAGTTGATACTGTTGAATAGCAATTCCCTATTTCCCCCTGCTCCCAACAGCTGATATCACCATTCTACTCTCCGCTTCTATGTGTGTGACTGTGTTAAGATGCCTGAAAAGAAAATCTCATTTTCCTTTACTCACTACTTACAGAATACTCTATATTTCAAATGTGTGTCGTTTTCCCCACACTAAGCTAGGTGTCCTACAGTTTTAACTCAATTCTGATACTGTCTACCTGGAGAGAGGTTCAGATTTTACAATTTAAGGGCTCAGTCCTACATTGCCAGTCTCAAGTTCAGGTTGTTACCTGTGCTTCTGACATACGGTAAAACAGAGGTTCCCACAACCCTCTCTGATTCAATCATTTACTACAATGGCTCACAGAACTCAGGAAAATAGTTTACTTGCTAAATTACTGAGGTATTACAAAGGATATTAAAGGATACGAATGAATGGCCAGATGAAGAGATAAGGTTTGGAAGGGTCTTGAGCTCAGGTGCTTCTGACCCCATAGAGCTCAGGGTATGCCACCCCCTGGGCATGTGGATGCCTTCTTGTTCACCAATCTGGAAGTTCTCTGAACCTAGTCATTTGTATGCCCTCTTTGGAGAAAGATGTACTCAAGCCCTTTGCCAATTTTCAGAACGGCTTATTTGGTTTTTTTTTGCTATAGAGTTGAAGGAGTTCCTTATATTTTTAAATATTAACCCCTTATTAGAAATATAGCTTGAAGATATTTTCTTCCATTTCCTTTTCACTCTGTTAATTGCTTCCTTTGCTGTGCAGAAGTTTTTTACTATTTTTGTTTTTGTTGCCTGTGACAAGTTTTAATTTTGATGCAGTCCAACTTTTTCTTTTGTTGATTGTGCTTTTGGTGTTATATCTGAAAATCCATTGGCAAATCCAAGGTCATGAAGATTTACCCCTATATTTTAAGAGTTTTATCTCTTACATTTGTGTCTTTGATTCATTTTGAGTTGATTTCTAATGTGGTGTGAGATAGGGGTCCAACTTCTTTCTGTTACATGTAGATATCCACTTTCTCGGGACTGGTATTTCCCCATTGAATGATCTTGGCACTCCTGTAGAAAATTCATTGACCATGCCTTAGCCAGTGTTGCTCAGTGGTTAGAGCATTGACCCACATACCGAAGGGTTGCGGGTTCAATTCCCAGTCAAGGGCATGTCCCTGGGTTGCAGGTTCTTCCCACCCTAGTCTGGATGAGTGTGAGAGACAACCAATCTATGTGTTTCTCTCTCACATAGATGTTTCTCTCTCTCTCCCTCTCTTCCACTCTCTCTGAAAAGCAATAGAAAAAATATCCTTGGGTGAAGATTAACAAAAATTAAAAAATAAAATAATACAATAAAATAAAAAACTAAAAATAAACAAAGGTAAATCTGTTTATTTTTCAAAGATAAATTTTCAATGATAAATTTGTAAATCCCTGTTGGAGAAATGCAGCTGAAATATTGAATTTGATGTACATATAGTTTTCTACAGAATGACATAGAATAATTTAAAATTTGGGGATTTAATAACCAGGGCAACCCAGGAAAGTGACTTGATAACATAGTGTACCAATAATAAGGGATGCTCTCTCAGTTTGCTTTTGCCACTTTCAAGATTTTAACTTCTTGGGTTATTAATAAAAATTATTGTATAAGTTAGCCAATAGAATCTTTAAGTTAAAACAACAGATGGGGGCTTTGTGGAGTGTTTAATGTCATTGGCATTTTTAGTAGCATAGGTTCTTTGCTCTGCACTTGAATGTTTCATATATTTTTATTCCACAGTTAAGCTCTCCTCTCCAAGTTTGCTGTTTAAATCCAATGCCTGAATGACATTTTCTAGTAGTTTGACATATTTTTTGAGGCATAGTTTGTTATTACAATGCAGGTTTCTTCATTACTGTTACCTTTACACTGGGGAAAAAGTAAAACCCCTTTGTTAGAATTACTGCACATGTTTATGTGCATGTTTATGGGAAATAGTTTTTAATCCTCACCTGAGGACATGCTTAGAGGAAGTGGGAGAGAGAAGGAAACATTGATTGGCTGCCCTCCGTACGTGCCCTGACGGGATCAAACCTGCAACCCAGGTATGTGACCTGAATTGAACCAGCAACCTTTTGGTGCATAGGACAACACTCAACCAACTGAGCCACTCTGGCCAGGCAGGAAAATGTCTTTTAAAGACTAGAATTATACAAGTGAGCAAAAGAAATTGGTCAGCTTGACTATGGAGTGGTGACAACAATCTAAACATCCTGAAAGACTATGAGCTGAGCCTAAGCTCCCTTGGAATCTGAACAGATACAGGAACACAGAATTGCCATTTGAAAATATGACCAGGTAGTCTGGACCTCAGAGGCAGGTCAGCCACTGGCCTAAAGCCATTTCAAGTACAGAAACTATATTGGGACTACATATTTATACAACTACATATTTACTATATATTTATACAACTACATATTTACTATATTTATACAACTACAGTTGTATAAATTTAAACACTAAATGTAACTTTTCCTCTTTTTTTTTTTAAAGAATATCTGTAAACTCAAAGCTGAGTAGAACTGACTACTTTCTCAAGTTTGATACTGAGTTTACTGTGTTTCTTCCTCTACCACCTCATTATTCTTCCCTTTCCTAAGGCAATAGTGTACAACGTAGGTTATTTTTGCTTCAAAAGTTTGAATGAAAAACTTGATCCCATGATTTTTTTTTCTTTTGCAAGACATCTGTTTATCACCTTGTTCAGAAGTAAATGTTCCCTTATGCTTTTGAAATAAATTTTCTTTTGTAATTTTGAAAAAAAATTGCCTAGTAAAGTTGAACATGCACATCACCAATGACTTCACTTCTAGCTATATACCTAGAGAAACACTTGTACATGTATAAAAACATTTACAGCAGCATTCTTGTAATAGCAAAAAACTGAAAACAATAAAAATATCCAAAATAAGAGACTGGGTACCTAGTTGTAAATTCATGTAATTGTATACTAAGGAGCAGTGAAAATGAATGAATTACATGGACAAAACAATGTTAAGTGAAAGAAGTCATGGGTGAATAATATTCCATTTATATAAAATTCAGAAACACAGACACAATATTTTTAGGGGTATATACATGAATATTTGGTAAAAGCAAAAGGATGATTAACACAAAACTCAATAAAGTACCTTTCTCTGGTAGAAGGATGTCAGCAGGAGGGACACATAGGAAGCTTCAAAGATGCTAGTAATGTTCTGTTCTTAAGCTGGGCTGTGTATATATGGCATTGGTTTTATTGTTCATTTAAACTGTACATAAACAATATATTACATATGTATTGTGTCATTGTATGTATAATGTCTCTTATGATAGAATTTTAAAATAAAAATTTAAAAGATCTTTTTTAACCTTTGGTTATTTCTGAAATAGTGATTCTCCTCTTAAGGTCTATTTGACCTCCATGCAGCTAGGTTGGGTACCACTCCCAGGTGCCTAGATAATGGGTCAGTTTCATCAGGGTTGGAAAGAGAATACCATATGTCTGGTGTTTTGGAGACTATAATGATGAGCAATATAAAATAATTTACAAAAGTGACCAACCACTTTAATATGTCTTAGCAGATTCTAATACTGCTTCTTTATCATAACCACAGGATTTAGCCCTGGCCAGGTGTCTCGGTTGGAACATAGTCCCATACACCAAAAGGTTGCCGGTTCGATTCCGGTCAGGGCACATACCTAGTTTGCAGGTTCGATCCCCAGTCGGGGGCATACAGGAGGCAACCAATCTATGTTTCTCATATCAGTGTTTCTCTCTCCCTTCCTCTCTCTAAAAATCTATAAACATATCCTCAGGTGAGTTTTGTTTTTGTTTTAAAGAGGGATTTAAAAGCAACTTATGGCTTTGGTATTGCAGATCTGGCATGCTCTCAGATACAAAGAGAGCCTTGTGCCTTGCATTTTCTAACATTACCATGGCATCTATACACAAGATTCTACTTCAGTAATTCAAGTGATGCAATTTTTCTGTTTCTTTTTTCTTATAAACTTTCCAACATTCTAAATGTCGAAGTTGCCCGGCCGGGCGTGGCTCAGCGGTTGAGCATCGACCTAGGATCCAGGCAATAGGGGTTCGATTCCCGGCCAGGGCACATGCCTGGGTTGTGGGCTCGATCAATGACTCTCTCATCATTGATGTTTCTCTCTCTCTCTCTCCCTCTCCTTTCCTCTCTCTGAAATCTATAAAGACGTATTTTAAAAATAAATAAATAAATAAATAAATAAATAAATAAATAAATAAATAAATAAATAAATAAATATTGAAGTTAAGATAAAGAATTTTTAAAGAACAGCTTTATACCTCACCCAGTAAATCATACAGAATGAGAATTGAGGCAAATATGTAAAGATTAAGAATTTTACAAGACACTTTCAACTAATATTTGACAAAGGAGGCAAGAACATACAATGGAGTAAAAACAGTCTCTTCAATAAATGGTGTTGGGAAAATTGGACAGGTACATGCAAAAAAATGAAACTAGACCACCAACTTACACCATACACAAGAATAAACTCAAAATGGATAAAATACTTAAATGTAAGATGTGATACCATAAAAATCCTAGAAGAAACCATAGGCAGCAAAATCTCAGACATCTCTTGTAGCAATGTGTTTGCTGATACATCTCTGAGGGCAAGAGAAACAAAGGAGAAAATAAACAAATGGGACTGCATCAAAATAAAAAGCTTCTGCACAGCAAAAGAAACCACCAACAAAACAAAAAGGGAGCCCACTGTATGGGAGAACATATTTGCCAATGACACATCGGATAAAGGGTTAATATCCAAAATATATAAAGAACTCTTACAACTTAACAAAAGAAAGACAAACAATCCAATTAAAAAATGGGCAAAGGACCTAAACAGACACTTCTCCAAAGAGGACATACAGATGGCCAAGAGACATGAAAAAATGCTCAACATCACTAATCACCAGAGAGATGCAAATTGAAATGACAATGAGATATCACCTCACACCTGCCAGAATGGCTGCTGTCAACAAATCAACAAATGACAAGTGCTGGCGAGGATGTGGAGAAAAGGGGAACCCTAGTACACTGCTGGTGGGAACGAAGACTGGTGCAGCCACTATGGAAAACAGTATGGAGTTTCCTCAAAAAATTCAATATGGAACTGCCATTTGACCCAGGGATCCCAATTCTAGGAATATATCCTAAGAAACCCAAAACACCAATCAGAAAGAACTTGTGCACCCCTATGTTCATAGCAGCTCAATTTACAATAGTTAAGATCTGGAAATAGCCCAGGTGCCCATCAGTGGGTGAGTGGATAAAAAAGCTGTGGGACATTTACACCATGAAATACTATGCAGCTGTAAAAAAGAAGGATTCCTTACCCTTTGGGTCAGCATGGATGGAACTGGAGAGTATTATGCTAAGTGAAATAAGCCAGTCAGAGAAAGACAAGTACCACATGATCTCCCCAGGTCTTGACTTCATCCATTAACTTCACCCTATTGGGGTTGGGTTTAACCCAGTTTTATTTCATTCTTGAGATTTCAAACAAAAATTATTTTGAAATTTAAAATGGAGGGCATTGCTCCCCCTCAAAATGATGAGAAGGAAATGTGTGACCGGTTGTTGCTTGTTAACTATCCATAGGTATCTCAGCAGGTGATACAAAGCATGGATATCACAAGTGTTATTCCCCATTTCCGCGAGTCTGTTGACATTTATTCACTTTGTCTTTCCTAAGCAAGGTTACTATAAACTAGATTTCAGTTTTTGCTCTATCTTCAATATGAAAAAAAATCATTTCATTTTCAACTCAGTAGACATTCCCAGAAACTGTTATAGCAAGGCGGATGTTTTTACATGATAGCATGCTGCTCAGGGAATTATTTCAGCAAAGAAAAATGTTTTGGGTTGGTCTTGCAGACTCAGAGAAGAAAGCCTAGATTCATTCTTGAATCTCTCCAGGCCTTGTCATGACTGTTTTCCCAGAGATGGTTCTCCAGTGGGACCACACTTCATAATGGTAAGAAACAGACTGAACTCACTTCTGTCATTGCCTGCCTCTCAAAATCAATCTTTGCAAGTCTTGCAGCCTGGAGTCCGGGCTTTTCTTGCAAGAGTTAAGTAAAACTGCAGGCAAACAAAAAAAAATTTCATTGATTTAATATCTTCCTTCAGAGCTACATCATATAGGGCTGCTGACACATAAGGGCCTGACTGGCTGCAGACCACCAACAACTAAATACTGAACAGTTCTTCCCAGAGCACCTCGTTCTTCAGATAGAATGGGTCTTCTTTTTGAAGTTGGACTCGGAAAATGAAGAACTATTTCCTGGCACTGAAGTGTTGAGAGAGCTGGAATATCTTGGTAATGCATTTGACTGTGCAATGGTTCTTTCTTGCATGGCCTTCCAGAGGTTGACGGCTCCTGCCATTGTTCAGGATAGGACTTGGGGAGAAGAACCCTGGTGTTGATGGAGAATGGTTTCCTTGAGCTATGGTTTGTTGAGAAATTTGGGGGAGTAATGGAAATCTTTCCAAACCTAGCAGCCATTCCTGTGGAACTATTTTGTGCAAGTCTTGCAGTTGCTGCTTCTCCAGTAGATGGCGCCACTCTCATATTGCCTTAGTTTATAAATTGCTTTTTCTATTACTAATTCAAGTATTTTCCCCCCTCCTGGGCTTTTAAATAATCTGGCATGTTGCTGATTCTTTGATTCTCTTAGAAAAGGGTAAAAACAGTTCTTAAAGATAAAGAGATTATAAATGCAAAAAAAATGACTGGCAGAGAAAGTCTTACTGCAATTTCATATGAAAGAAACCACAAATGAACTAAGCATGAAAATAGGTACAGAAAATGAGGAATAGAAAATTGAGTTTTACTCAAAAAAATTTTTTTTCTCCAGACACTTCCAGTGCTTTGTATTTTCAGAACTTCTACAGCTGAAGGTTTTCCTTTGAGAAGAGAATCCACTCACTTTTTATTTGTAGAGACTGAACACATTGATAGACATCTATTTTCTATTGGAAGTCATCATTACAAGAAGCAGACAAAACTCAGAAAAATGATGCCAGCTTACTAGTTTTTAGAGAGGCTACAGCACTAATGGGTAATTTAAATACTGTCTGGCAAGAGCTGGGGGAAACTCAGGGATCGAACCTGCCCGCTTGGCATTTGAGGAGGACGCTCTAACCATTGATACACCCGGACAGGGAAGCAGCTAAGAATTTGAGCAGCTTTATTAAAACTTCATCTCCTGGGTCGAAACTAAGAGTATGCTTGTCTAAAGCAACAGGCAATCGCTCTTTTGTTTGATTTGCTTTAGCAACTGCATCCTGTATCAGGCGCTCCTGAACCAAAATACGAATTGCCTTAACCGCGTAATCACCACGACTCTGAAACTGAAGGTTAGCTAAAGCCGTTACAAACCAGCCTTAAAATCAGGGTTACATACAAGTTGATCAGTGGCTCTGCATTTTTAGCTGCATTGTCAACATTCCTTCCCTTTTCTTTATTGTGAGCTCAGAATGCTCCAAAAGCTGTCTTTTAAAAAAATACCTCAAATGTGAGATTAGCGGTGCTAGAGTAAATAGATTAGTACACCACAACGGGAGTCTATTTAACTGTTTCATTTCCGCAAATAAATTTATCTATTTAAATCTGAAGCAAAATGCCACCTCCGACGAGGATGGGATTCGAACCCACGCGTGCAGAGCACAATGGATTAGCAGTCCATCGCCTTAACCACTCGGCCACCTCGTCCCAGAAGCCTACCTCTTCCTGGTAGCTATAGGGAGTAATACTAGGGGGGATGTGACGCAATATTATCACGGCCGCCATTTTGTACGGAAGCAAAGAGCCGATCTTTTTTACAGCAACTAATCAGAAGAAGATGGCTGCTCCCACGATATGGGGCTTCTGCTGCGAGAGAAACAAAAGAAAACTCGGTAGAAAATGAGAAACCTTGAAGGATATAAAATTGGCATACAGGCCGGAAAGGAAGCCGGGTTAAAGAAGCCCGGAATGGGGTTGCTCCGACGTCTAAGGGGCGGGGCTGACGCATAGAGCTGCTTTGCGCTTGCGCATCGTCTAGGCGGTTAGATTTGAATACTGCCCGGAGGCAGCCTGGGCGCTGTGAGGAGACGTCGAGAGGCGTTGGTGAGCTGGTCCTCTAAGGACTGCAGTCCCCAAACAAGTCTGAGGAGAATTTGTCAAACAAGAGGCTACAGCAGGTAAAGAGAATTACCCTTTCGTCCTGGGCTCCTGGCGCGGGGTGGAAGGGCTTCAGGTTTTGGATGAGCGCTTTGAAAGTCCACCCGTGGAAGGTCGGGGACGCTCCCTCAGCCAGGCGGCCCACGACAGCGCTGGGCCCAAAGTGGGGCTCTTTCTTTCCTCGCCTGGGCCTGCACCTTGTGCCGCCTCCCTCCTCCCCAGCACTTCCCATCCGCGCCTGGCCCCCCTGGGCCGGCTCGGCTGGCTCGGCCGCGGCGCCCCGCGGTCTTCTGTCGGTGCTCCCTGGACTCTTCCCCTCCTTAGGGAGCTCTCGGTTGTTTGTGTTTCCGACTCAGTCTTGTCTTAACTAGAAATGAAGTGACAGCAATAAGTGATTTTAAACGCTCGGCTTGTCGTAGTTTGTTTACAGTGTATGGAGTGCTAGCAGCACTGAACGAACTTGCGGTTTCCTGCGGATAAAATTAACATTAGCAAGTAAGCTGGTATTAGTACGCCACAAATGGGTTTTTTTAAGTCTTTCTCTGTCCATTATTAGCTCATAGTTAAAGCCCCTTTTCTTGCTGTTAATCTCCATACTAGAGTTTAAGAAAAAAAAAATATTTAAAAATTGCCAATTGGAATTTTAAAGATAAATTCATAGAGCTGTCAGAGAAGACTAAGCAGAGCTTACTCTAGATATTAAGATTGAAGTTTTCATTTCAATTGAATTGGATCAATCGAATTCTTCAGATTATTTATTGGGTTCCTTGTTGTCTTATGCTAGGGCTGGGAGCAGATGATTCAGAGTCTCTAATCTATAAGAGTTTGTTACAGTCCAGAAAGGGAGATAATATACACAAATAACTATAATACAAGACAATGCAAAGGATTGTAGGACATATTAAAATTGTATGGGAGCACAGAGAAGGAAGACCTTATTTGATACCTCTTCATGGAGAAAGTGGCATATGAGGTGTACCTTGAAGGGAAGAATGATTTTTGGAGGTAAATACCTAAGATTTTGCTAATTGAAGGTTGAGTACAAAGCACTATAATTCTTCTTGACTATGTGATGGCTGGAAATATTTATAAGATGTCAATGAGATGAAAACTGAGTAAAAATGTTTGGAATGGTAGTATTAATGATATGTTTGATGATACATAAGAGACTGTATTAGATACTCTAGATATTGATAGGACTTTCAGTGATAATGGTAATGTTTTATATCTACACTGTTCAACTCCGTGCCCATTAGTCACATGTGACTATTGAGAACCTGAAATGTGGCTATTGTGACTGAAGAACAGAATTTTAAATTTTATTTTAATTAACTTAAGCTTATATAGCTACTGTATTGGACAGCACCGGTCTAGAGCCAATATCAGTGGACACTATGGAACATATTAACTCTAGTTATTGGTAGTGTAAATGCAGGAGTGGACAAAGAGCCAGAAAGTAAATATTTCAGGCTTTGCAGACTACATGGTCTCTGTCACATATTCTTCATTTGTTGTGTTTTGTTTTCTACAACCCGTTCAAAATGTAAAAAAATACTCTTAAGGGCCCATTTGGCCCAGTAGCCATAGTTTGCAGACCTATAGATTATTCAGACTAGTAGTTCCCAAACTTTCTTGGCTCATGGTGCCCTTAGGCCAAAAGAAATGCTTGTGGGTTCAATTTGTTAAATAGTTAGGTCCAGACAACTTAAAAAGTTGTTACTGCCGTAGCTGGTTTTGCTCAGTGGTTAGAATGTTGGCCCTCAGACTGAAGGGTTTCGGGTTTGATTCTAGTTAAGGGCAACATCCGTTACAGGCTCTATCCCTGGCCCAGGTTCGGCAGTCAACCAATCGATGTGTGTCTCTCACATTGATGTTTTTTCTTTCTCTCCCTGACACTCTCTGAAAAACAATGGAGCCCAGCCGGGCGTGGCTCAGCGGTTGAGCATCGACCTAGGATCCAGGTGATCAGGGTTCGATTCCTGGTCAGGGCACATGCCTGGGTTGCGGGCTGCAGCCAAACAATGACTCTCTCATCATTGATGTTTCTGTCTCTCTCTCTCTTCCTCTCTTTTCCTCTCTCTGAAATCAATAAAGATATATACAAAAAAAACCCACAAACTTTAAAAAAAAAAGAAAGAAAAAAAAAAAGAAAAGCAATGGAAAAAAATATATACTCCGGTGAGGATTAAAAAAGACACACAACTTGTTATTAAGTTGAAACAAATGTATGTCCTAACTACGTAGTAGCCATTTGAAAAACATAATAATATGCATACATTGAAGGAAAATATATTTTAATTTTATTCTTAATAATCACAATTATTTATTAATTAAATATGTGTGCCTGTTGAACACTGCACAACTTCTCAAATCTTGGAATCAGATTGGACACTGCCTCCCTCATTTCTTATACCACGTTGATGAAAAGAACTGCTTTGTATCACAGCATCTGCCAAAGACCCAGCTTTGAAATAATATGTTATCAAAACTAATGTAATTTGAATGGGTACTATTTTGAGCTAGTAGTTCACACAGTGTGTGACATGTTGAGAACTGCAATTTCTCACAAACTTTAAAATATCTCAGTACACCTCTGTAAGTATGCTGTAGCACCCCTGCTTTCCAGGTCCAGTTTTGGAACCAATCAATAATCAACTAATGTGGCAGTGATCAAGAGTTCAACCATAACCGCACATTTTATAAATGAGGCTTAATATGGGAATCTAGGGCCTCCTATTTCTGTTGAAGCTGGAACTTACAGTTATGTGATAAAAAGAATATTTTAAAAGGGAGACTTTAATAATTTTTAAATCTTATCACTTAATTAAGTGCCAGTTAGTCTATAGATTTGACAGGAATGATGCTCAATGATAGTTTCAAACAGTGAAGATGTTTAGGTGATTCTGATTTGATAGTATTTAATATTATTATCTGTGAATTTGAATATGTCACTGAAGTTTAAAATATTCCCAAAAGGAGAAAAAATATGCAAGTCAGTGGTCATAAAGGTAATTTTAAAGAATTGTTTTTTAATAACTCATTCAGCAAATTAATACTGTGCTAGGTTCTCAGACTATTAATAGTGAACATAAGAGACACCAGCCCTATTCTCATAGTTTACTGTTAGGGCAAGTGTAGTTTGGGGAGATAACAGAAATAATTAATTTACGAAACAGACTTTTTTAAAAAAAAATATATCTTTTTTTATTTCAGAGAGAGGGAGAGAGATAGAAACATGCCTCCAACTGGGGATCGAGCCCACAACCTGGACATGTGCCCTGACTGGGAATTGAAGCCGGATCTCCTGGATCCTAGGTAGATGCTCAACCGCTGAGCCACACCCGGCCGGGCACATAACAGAGTTTTAAATTACAGTGTGGTAATGCTACAAAGGAGACATACACAGTGTTACAAAGAGTGCTTTTCTTGTCTTTCTTGCCAAGAGAGAATATCAAATATAAATTCAGTGACTCAGGAAAGAGCTTTATGTGTGCAAGAATAGAAATGCTAGTGTGGCTAGCTTAGTGAGTGAGGAAGACAGTGGTATGAGATGCAGTATGAAGTCTGAGAGGCAGACAGGGACCAGATCTTATAGAGCTTTGGTAGGTCCTGGTAAAGAGTTTATCTTGATATGATGGGAAGCCACTGAAGGGTTTTAAGTAGGGGAAGATAGCTGCCTAGTATGAGGAAAAAGGATTAGAGGGGGATAAGAGTGAAAGCACGGATACCAGTGAGGTAGATATTGCAATATTGTACATGAGAGATAATGGTAGCTTGAACTATGGTGGTAATACTAAAGAGAAGTGAATGGATTTGGGATATATATTGGAAATAGAACTATTAAGACTTGATGGTGGATAAGAAGTGGAAATGGTTGTCATACTTCTTTGATCTCTCTTTTATTGATCTTAGAGAGAGGATGGGAGGGAGGGAGGCAGGGAGGGAGGGAGGGAGAAACATCAATCCTGCAGTCTAAGTATGTGCCCTGATCGGGATTCGAACCTGCCACCATTTGGTGTACTGGATGATGCTCTAACCAACTGAGTCACACCTGCCAGGGCATACTTGTTTGGTCTCAAAGGGAACATTTTTAGAGTTTCACCATTAAGTTGATGTTTGCTATTGTTTTTTAAAATAGACATTGTTTATTAGATTAAGGGATTTACTTTCTATTCATAGTTTGCTAAGTTTTTCTTTTCTTTTGTTTTAAACACAAAAGGATGTTAAAGTTCATCAAACTTTTTTTTATTGGTTAAGGTGACTTTATGATTTTTTCATTTTAATCTGTTAGTGTGATTAATTATAAAATTAATTTTCTAATGTTTAACCAATTTTGCATTTTTGGAATAAAACCAACATGACCACGATATATCCTTTTTACAAATAGCTGGCTCCTTTTTGCTATTTATTTAGGATTTTTATATTTATGGTAGTGAAATTGGCATGTAATCTTTTCTTTCTTGTACTGTATTTATCTGGGTGTGGTGGGGTAGGGTTGGTGTTTTTATGTGTTAGATGGAGGTGGTTGCAAGGAAAGAGCTTTTTTAAAATACAAAATAATTAACTTAAAATAGTGAAAGTAGTTGCTTTTGGGAATGAGGAAATTGAAGATGCTTTAAAAAAACTAATTTTGTAAAATCAACTTCTTATATTATGTACAAAAAGCTAAAATTTAAAAATATTACTTTAAGTAGATATGGGTTTTACCTGTGAACAGGAAGTAAGTGAAACTAGAAGAATGGATGAGCAAACTGAGAAAGTAATAGAGAACAAAAGGGAGAGGGTCAGAGATAAAATCCTAGAAGGTGCCCATCATCTTATCTTTATGGATAGCTGATTGAATAAATTGATTTTAAAAATAAACAGCCCTGGCTGATTTGGCTTGTGGTTTGAGGGTCGGCCTGCAGACTTTTGGATTCCAGCCAAGGACATGTATCTCAGTTGCAGGCTCAAACCCTGGCCCTGGTTGGGGTGTGTGTGGGAGGCAACCAATTGATGTGTTTCTCTCACATCAATGTTTTTCTCTTTCTCTCTCCCCCCCCCCCACTCTCTCTGAAAAGCAATGGAAAAAATATTCTCAGGTGAGGATTAAAAATAAATAAATAAATAAACAAACAAACAGACTTTTGCCCTGGCCAGTGTGACTCAGTGGTTAGAGCTTTGCCCTCGAACCAAAGGGTCTTGGGTTCAGTTCCCAGTCACGGGCATGTATCTGGGTTGCAGGTTCAATCTCTGGTCAGGGGACATTTGGGAAGCAACCAATCCATGTGTCTCTCTCACATCGTTGTTTCTCTCTCTCTCTCTTTCTTTCTCTCCCTTTCTCTCTCCCCACCCTCCACTCTGTCTAAAAAAGTAAAAAATAAACACTTTTATTTCAGCTTGAATTTCAGATGCATCATAAAGAATTATTTCCTCATTTGTTTTTTGTTACATATGGTGAAAGCATCTAAAATAGGATATCTTTTAAATAATTGGGTTTTTACTTATTGCTAAAAATAACATTGATTCTAATCATTTGAGTATATGGTATTCATTTAGTGTTGTGATATATATGCTAATATTGTTGAGTCAAACCTCTAGTATTCTTTTTTTTTTGAAATGGAATTTTTTCTTACCCAGGGATGAAGTTCAAAAGTTAATGCATAAAGTAAAAATCTCTTATAGTAATGGGTAGATAGGACCAATTGAGGAAACCTTAGGTTATGTCTTATTTCACACTTTTTCCAAGACAATCACTCATTGAGTGGAATAGTAAGTGTAATCAGCTGCACTATTTAAAATGTTATTTTCGTGTCTTAAAATAGTTTTGCTGAGTACTTATAGTTATATTTTCTTAAGATAAATACACATATTATGCAAAACCACTGTTTTGAGCCCAGCCAGCATGGCTCAGCGGTTGAGCATCAACCTATGATCCAGGAGATCAAGGTTCAGTTCCTGGTTAGGGCACATGCCCAGGTTGCGGGGCTGGATCCCCAGTAGGGGTGTGCAGGAGGCATCCGATCAATGACTCTCCCATCATTGATGTTTCAATCTCTCTCTCTCCCTCTCTCTCAAATCAATAAAGATACATATATTTTTAAAAACTTAAAAAACAACACTGTTTTGATACCTAATTGACTGTATTTTGGAATTGAATTATTATGTATCCATAAACTAGGGCAAACTTATTTGAAGCACTAAAGTCTATATTATCCCATTCAGAGTTAGTCACTGATTTTATCTTAAATATGAGAATTTTCCAGGAGTATTGATTATAATAGAGTAGTACGTAGTTTAAACTCCTCAAAATTTCTTATCTTATGGCCCTGTAATGTAGCTTTCCTTCCTTCCTTTTTTTTTTTTTTTTGTCTTTCCCCAGAAAGTAATAGTGAAGTAAAAATTCTGCTCTTAAGCTCTATGGATTGTACTTTCTCTTCTTTCTTTCTCACCTTTTCTAATATTGTGTGTTTATTACAGAACAGGTTTTCTTCAAAAATGGATGGGATGTCTTCAGAAACTAATGAAGAAAAGTAAGTTCATGCAATGCCTCTAAAAATGTTGAACTTTATCAGAGAAAAGATACGTCTTCAACTAGTAAGACCTATTGACTTTATAACATTTACTTCTTTTCCCTGGAAGAGAATGGAAAAAGATTTCAGAAGTTATCAATAGGTTTTCCTTGCCATATTTTTATATAAATTCATCCAGAGTCAAAACAGAGAGGCTTGAGAGACCACGTCTCATCTCTTCAATTTAAGGTTGAGAAAATTGAGGAACAAGGAAATGAAATGATTTGTCTAAAGTTGGCATCACAAACTGGTGGCCTGTTTGCAATCAGAGATAGAATTTTTTTTCCTAAGCAGTGTTTTTAAATTTTTGAATTAGTTGCAAAATTCCAAAATTTCAAGATTTCATATAACAATTAGATTTTCAGCTTCTCTTGAAAAATCAGCTGTGGCTAGACGGCTTATATTTATGCTTGGCAACAATTAACCTGAGCGCAGCAATGTCTATGACCTTTAGACCAGTTAGGAACTCTCCATTATGGTCCCCACCCCACCTATTTTTCTTGCACTTACTAAAGTATGTGTTTAGCCTCTACAGGCATTTGAATTTTCAAAACCTGTACTAATAAAAACCAGAGTTAGAGTCTCTTGATTTATAGTCCATTTATCTTATAATTGTATCTCTGTAAATATTTTAAATTATGTTGTACTGTGTTTTAAGAGAGAGTATTGTAGTATACAATATGTATTTTAAAACACTGATTTGGTAAATATTGAATTTAAAGTGTTATAAATTTTGCTAAGTGAAAGTGATGGCCAGTTTAAAAGCATGTAAAGGATACTGTGGGCTTTTGAAAATTCAGTCTTTTTTCAGTGTATAAGTAAATTTTTTTTCTTTTTCAGTGACAATATAGAGAAACCTGTTAGAAGACGACATTCCTCAGTAAGAAACGCTTATTTAAGTTAATTGTTTACGTTTTTTGAATGATGACTATATACAACAGTAGTTTTGACTATGGCATCATCATCCCACCCCTACTGTCTTCTGTTGCTCTCTGGATAAAGATTCATATTTAATCTGATTACACAATTCTATAAATATATTAAAATTTTTATTTTATTTCATGGTAATTTTAGAAATTGAATGCTATGTAAATGATACTTTAATATAGCTGTTTAAAAATATACAGTGGTACCTCGGTTTTCGAATGTTGTCCGTTCCAGAAGACCATTGGAGTTCTGAAACGGAAAACAGAGACTCAGCAGCCTACAGATAGGCCTCAGGATCTTGCACTCAGCAGAAGCTGTGTGGCATATTCAACTTCTGAGGTGTGTTCCAAAACCGAAGCATTTACTTCCGGGTTTACGGCATTCATAAACCGAAATGTTAGACAACAGAGACGTTCGAAAACCGAGGTACCACTGTATTTAAACTGCCCAGCCGGTGTGGCTCAGTTGGTTGAGCATTGTTCCATGCACTAGGAGGTTGCTGGTTCAATTGCCAGTCAAGGGCACATGCCCAGGTTTTGGGCTCTATCCCTGGTAGGGAGCATGCAGGAGGCAACCCATCGATGTTGTGCTCTCATATCGGTGTTTCTATCTTTCTCTCCCTCTCTCTCTAAATATCAGTAAATTGCACTTTAAAAAAACAACATATATGTGTGTGTGTGTGTGTGTGTGTGTGTGTGTATTTAAACTGGTGTACAAAGCTGTAGCAAGACACAAAAATATCCAACTTCAACTGATCTGAGCTCAAAATTTATTTGGTTATGAAATTGAAAAATCCAAAGATAGAATGACTTTAAACATGACGTACTGACCAGGGATTCCAACAATATCATCAATACTAGAATTTCCTTTCACTTTTTCTACTCTGGCTGCTTTCTTTGGGCAATCTCCATTATTAGACAGGCTCTCCATGCTTACTACTTCCAGATTCAAGTCCTACATGGAAAAACAGTGTCTGTATCCTCAAGATAAAAAAACAATCAACTCAGAATTGAATCGTTTGGCTTGATTATCTCAATAAAGGTCAAGTCCTCATTCCTGAACCAATCACTATTGCTGAGAGAATATCATGTGCAGATTGTTCTAAACCAGGGCTACATGCTGTACCCTAGATTCAGATGGAACTTCACCCAGACCACATGAGATCAGATTTGGGAAAATAATTGGGGAAGGTGGGCAGGGAGGGAGAGGGGAATAGATACCAAATATTTAAACGAACCACAAATCATAGTATGGAACAGTATGAATTTGAGGAATTTGAGAGGTTTTTACAGGAATTTTAGCATCTCTACCTTTCTATTCATGGTATAACTTGAAATGAACTGATTATTAATAGATATGCTGGATTTTCTTCAATAATTCTCTTCTAGATTTTGAAACCCCCAAGGAGTCCTCTGCGGGACCTCAGAGATGGGAATGAAATAATTCAGGTAAGTTTCTAGTGCAAATGCTTTATAGATGACTATTTTCAGTAATATTGTTAATAGTTAGGAACTTTGTTAGCGATATGAAGAGAGAACATCATAAATGATTCTCAATTGGATAGGAATAAGTAAGCATCCCATGGCCTTCAGGTTAAAATCCAAACACTTGAGTAAGCTGGCACTCATGATTTTTTAACCCCTATTTACTTTGCAGCCTTCTTTTTTGCCACTCTCACACATATATCTTACCATTTGGAATTGCT
This sequence comes from Miniopterus schreibersii, assembly GCF_964146895.1. Taxonomy (NCBI): domain Eukaryota; kingdom Metazoa; phylum Chordata; class Mammalia; order Chiroptera; family Miniopteridae; genus Miniopterus; species Miniopterus schreibersii. The sequence goes on from NC_138101.1 coordinate 143,044,585, forward strand.
TACTATTCCCCAACTAAGACATGAACTTTGAAACCTGCAAGTATTTACATATGATGTTTCCTCTGCCTAGATGGCTAGTTCTTCATTCTTCTTTTTTATCCCAACATTTTATTTAAACATACTGAAAGTAGAATTTTATAGTGAATGCTCATATAATCATCACCTAGATTCTACAATTAATATTTTATCATACTTTGTCATACATCTGTAGCCCTCTTTATTTGGTAATTCCTATTTGTCTTTCAAGACTCAGCTTTGGAATCACTTGTCTCAGAAAAATCATCCTCTACACCTTCTATTGTAATTGTTATTAATGTCCTTTCTAAATTGAGAGCTCCCTAAAGGCAGGAACTTCATCATGTGTTTTTTAAATTTATTGTGCCTGATACATAATGGCTTTTAGTACATTTTGTTGATTGATGCAATGCAAATAGTTTTGGAGAACATATAACTCTGAGTGCTCATTCTACTTTGGTCTCCTTAATCTTTCTTTTTTTTTTACTTTCCCATTTTTTCTTTTTTTAAAATTTATTACAGTTTACATTCAATATTATTTTTTATTTAGTTTTATGTGTACAGCACAGTGGTTTGACAATCATAAAGTTCACAGGGTGTTCCCCCTGATATTTTCAGTGCCAACCTGGCACCATACATAGCTATTACAGTGTTATTAACTGTATTCCTTAAGCTGTACTTTACATCCCTGTGACTGTTTTGTAACTGTCAATTAGTACTTCTTAATCCCTTCATCTATTTCACCCAGTTCCTCAACCCCCATCCCCTGGCAACCATCACTCTATTCTCTGTATCTGTGAGTCTGTTTTTGTTTTGTTTATTTTGTTCTTTAGATTCCACATATAAGCGAAATTATATGATATTTGTCTTTCTCAGTTTGACTTATTTCACTTAGCATAATAGCCTCTAGGTTCATCCCTACTGTTGCAAATGTTAAGATTTTATTCTTTTTTATGGCTGGGTAATATTCCGTTGTATATATGTGTCACAGCTTTTTTATACACTCATCTACTGATGGGCTTTTGGGTTGCTCCCATATCTTGGCTATTGTAAATAATGCTACAGTGAACATAGTGGTGCATACATTCTTTCAAATTAGTGTTTTGGATTTCTTTGGATATATACCCAGAAGTAGAATTGCTGGATCATAAGGCAATTCCATTTTTAATTTTTTGAGGAACCTCCATACTTTTTTCCATAGTGGCTGCACCAATGTGTATTCCCACCAATAGTACATTAGGGTTCCCTTTTCTCTACACCCTTGCCAACGCTTGTTTGTGGATTTATTGATGATAGCCGTTCCAACAGGTGTGTGAGGTGATGTTTCATTGTGGTTTTAATTTGCCTTTCTCTGATGATTAGTGATTTTGAGCATCTTTTCATATATCTATTGGTCATCTGTATGCCCTCTTTGGAGAAGTGTCTACTCAGGTCCTTTGCCCATTTTTAAATTGGATTATTTGATTTTTTGGTGTTGAGTTGTATGAGTTCTTTACAAATTTTGGATAGTAACCTCTTAGTATCATTGGCAAATATGTTCCTTCCATTCGGTAGGTTGTCTTTTTATTTTGTTGATGTCTAATCTTTCTATTTCTCAAATACATCAAACTTTTTCTGCATTGTGTCTAGAGTGCTTCTCCTCTACCCAACTCTTCATCTGACTACTAATACTTCAGGTTTCTACTTAAATGTACTGTCTCAAAGAAATCTTTCCTGATTCTCAGGCTAAATTAGTTTTTTTATGTAGTTTTCTTTCATACCACTCATTTTGAGTTTTACATTTGTATGAATTTTTTGTTTGAATGTGTTTCACCATTAATTCCTAGTACAGTAGGACTGTATTTTCTTTACCACTGTTTTTCTATCAGCACAGGATCTAGAATGTGTGTATTTTTTAAAAATGTGTTTTTATTTATTCATTTTATTTTTTATTGAATTTATTGTGGTGACAAAAATAAAATTATATAGGTTTCCAAGGGGTACAATTCTATAATACATCATCTGTGTATCGTATTGTGTGTTCACCACCCCAAGTTAGGTTTCCTTCCATCACCATTTATACCCCTTTTACCCTCTCCTACCTCTCCCTGACCCCTCGTTAAAAAAATGTTTTGGTTTTTTTGTGTTTTGTTATTTTGGTTAAGGCTCACCCAAGGATATTTTCTCCAATGATTTTTTTTTTTTTTTAAGAGAGAGTGGAAGGGAGGAGAGGGAGGGAGAGAGAAATATTGATGTGAGAAAGAGACATCGATTGGTTGCCTCCTGCACCCTCCCTGACCAGGGCCGGGGATTGAACCTACAACCCAGGTATGAACCCTTGACCGAGAATTGAACCCACAACCCTTAGAAACCCCTTGGAACAATCCTTGGGTGTTCGGGCCAACGCTCCAACCACTGAACCACACCAACCAGGGCAAAAAAAATCTTTTTAATGAACTTTGAATGATTAAGTGACAGATTTATAGACTTATAGAGCTTTAGAATCAACAGGACCTCACCAGTAATCTTTTGGTGGTGGTTGTTGTTCCTCTCCACAGAAATCCTCAGTGAAAGGTGAAAGATTTATGCAATCTAAAGAGAAACTAGAGTATTATCACCAGTAATCTTGAATCTGGTTTTTACATTTTATAGATGAGAAATATGATGTCCAGAGAGGTTAAATGTTTTGTCTAAGCCCACACACCTAGTTTGTGGCAGACTTCAAATTAGAGCTCTAATCTACTAATTTCTAATATACCACACAAATTTGTTTTTCTTTTTTAGTAAGAAATATGCTAGTATTTGGATCTGAAAATACTGTTGAAGAGCAGTAGAAAGCCCCAGCCACTGAAGACTTGAAATAGTCTAGCAGTTTCCCTTCCTGTCTCTCCTGATAGAACTAGTCAAAGTTAGTTTACAGAGACTACAGCAGGTCAAGAAAAAAGTAGATATAAGTACCTTTAGAGGACTAGACCTAGTCTGTGTAAGCCATGCTGCCCAGATCCACCATGCCTTCTAAGAATACTGAAGAAAGTGGAGTTTGCATTTTGAAGATCATTTCTGAGGGAACTGACTTAGGTGATAAGTTGCTTGTCTTACATACCCTTTTTTTCATGCTGAATATTTCACTTTATCTGTAAAGAAAGCCTTTCTAGCATAAAAAACATATTAAAGTTGTAGAAAAAAGAAAACAATGTATTAGTCTCTTTTAGTACCATTATTTCCTGTGTTAGTATTATTGTCATACACCTTGCTGACTGGTCACGAGTATACATGCATTTCCATGTCCAAACATTGCTTACTGGTCACGAGATAACTTGTGTCTGCACTTACATTAATTTAAATAATTGTAAACACCTTGCTGACCGGTCAGGATAGAAAAGTAGCTGGCCACATGGGCAAGTTCTGGCTCAAAATAGCTGGTCAGCAAGGTGTTAAGCTCGAGGTCACCTGTAGTATCTGTCAGGATGAACATTCCTGATTCTTTGTTATAATAAGACTTATGTTCAGGTATTCAGAATTAACATAGTAAAATTCTCTGTGGATTTTGTTTGTTTCTTCGTCTTGCTTTTTGTGTTTAGTATCTATGTGAGTAAAAATGTTAGCTCTTGGTAAGGAGTATGAGGAAAAATAAAAACTGTGTATTATAATGAAAGATGCTCAACATCACTAATCATTAGTGAAATGCAAATTATAACCACAATGAGATGTCATCTCATACCTGTTAAAATGACTACCATCAAAAAAACAGAAAATAAGAAGTGTTGGCTTGGATGTGGAGTAATTGGAACCTTTGTACCTTGTGGGAATGTGAAATGGTAGAGCTGCTGTGGAAAACAATATGGCACTTCCTCAAAAAATTAAAATAGAATTACCATATGATCCAGCAATTCCACTTCTGGGTATATACTCAAAAGAATTGAAAGAAGGATCTTGAAGAGATGTACACCCCTGTTCATGGCATCACATTTCACAGTAGTCAGAGGAATGGAGCAACCCAGTGTCCATTGACTGATGAATGGGTAAACAATGTGGTATCAATGGAATATTATTCAGCCTTAAAAAATAAGGGCGTTCTGGTCCTGGCTGGTGTGACTCACTTGGTTGGGCATTGTCCTGTGCACTGAAGGGTTGCCGGTTCAATTCCCCATCAGGTCATATGTCTAGGTTTCAGGTTTGGTCTCCGGTAGGGGGCATGCAGGAGGTAGCTGATCACATCAATGTTTGTGTCTCTCCCTCTCTTAAAAAAAAAAAAAAAAATCAATTAAAAAATCTTTAGTATGGCCCGGCCGGGTGTGGCTCAGCGGTTGAGCATCGACCTAGGATCCAAGCGATCAGGGTTCGATTCCCGGTCAGGGCACATGCCCTGGTTGTGGGCTCGATCAATGACTCTCATCATTGATGTTTCTGTCTCTCTCCCTCGCCTTTCCTCTCTCTGAAATCAATAAAGATATATTTAAAAAATAAAAAATCTTTAGTATGGATGAACCTTGAAACAATTATGCTAAGTGAAATAAACCAGGCACAAAAGAAAAAAAAAATTATGATTCCACTTATGAAGTACCTAGAGTAGTGAAATTCATAGAGACAGAAAATAGAATGGTTGTTACGGAAAGGTTGGGGGGAAAGGGAAGTTGTTTGATGGATATAGACTTTCAGCTTTGCAAGATGAGAAGAGTTCTGGAGATTGGTTGCATAACAACATAGACATACTTTACTGAACTGTACACTTAAAAATGGTTACAGCCGACCAGGTGTGGCTTAGCAGTTGAGCGTCAGCCTAGGATCCAGGAGATCGTGATTCGATTCCCAGTCAGGGCACGTGCCTGGGTTGCGGGCTTGATCCCCACTTGGGGGTGTGCAGTAGGCAGCCGATCAATGATGATTCTCTCATCATTGATGTTTCTCTCTTTCTCTCCCGCTCCCTTCCTCTCTCTGAAATCAATAAAGATATATTTTTTAAAAATGGTTAAGATGCTTGAGTACATTGTGCTAAGTGAAATAAGCCAGACACAGAAGGACAAATACTGTATGATTCCACTTATATGAGGTATCTAAAATAGTCAAACTCATAAAAGCAGAGAGCAGAAGAGTAGTGGTTGCCAGGGGCAGAGAGGAGGGGAAAAAGGGAGTGGCTAATAAACAGGTATAAAATTTAAGTTATGCAAGATGAATATGTTTTAGAGATCTGTGCAACACTGTGCCTATAGTTATCATTGTATTGTACCTTTAAAAATCTGTTAAGAGGGTAGATTTCTTGTAAATTGCTCTTACCACAATAAAATAAAATTTTCAAAATGGTTAATATGGTAAATTTTATTTATGTGTATTTTACTACAATTAAATTTTTTTTAAATCTTAAAAATAGTAAGTTTATCATAACGGGCAACATATCATTTGCTTTATCCTCACTCTTCTTCTTGGTAGCAAAATAGCCATTGACTTAGAGAGAAGGTAAGGGGACAGTAACCTCCTTAAATATATGTTGTTTGTGTCAGTATGCTTATTATCATTCACATTGAAAATTATATTCATGTTTGTTAAGTGTTTCTACATTGGGATATTTTGGAGACTCAATAATAATGAAAATTAATAATTTCAAATTATTTCAGAATAAGACTTGGGCTGTCTATAGTACTCTGGAGACCTAATTCACAGTGGTTTCATTAAGAATCATACCATATATTCTCTGCCCTTAGGAACCCAATGCTTCGAGAAATAAGAAAAGCTCTCGTCGAGTCAGCTTTGCAGATACTATAAAGTAAGTTGAAAGGAGAAATAATTTTAAATGACAGGTAATGCTTTGTTGTGTGTCAAACTAAATATGTTAGTGCTGACTCAAATAGTCTATGTTTCTGTTAGATAAGCATTAGAGAATTATTATTTAAAAGGTTGTTATTTAGCATTATGCTTAAAAGAAAAACACTGAAAATGTTCCCTCTAAAGTCAGGAACAAAACTACTAAGTCTTCAAATTTTACTACTAAGATGATGCAAAGGTCTGGGTTACACAGACAAGTCTGAGGGAAGTAGAGGTATAAAGAAAGGTTATTGGGAAGTTTGAAAAAAAGATTTCCAATTTGCTCTTCCTTTTTTTTCTATTTCATGATGAAAAATTATAACACAAAAGTAGAGAAAATAGTATCATGAAAACTCAAGTGTTCATTTTCCAGCAACAGTTGTCAACTATGGCTACCCTTGTTTAACTATACTCCCACTTAGTTCCCTTTCCCCTCCTACTGAATTGTTTTCATATGAATCCCAGATGGATTTCATTAGTTATATTTTTAAAAAACTATTTTTAAAGAACATATTAATAATGCTATTAATATGTCTTTTAAAAGCCAACGGAAGCCCTGGCCAGTTTGGCTCAGTGGTTAGAGCGTTGGCCTGAGAACCGAAGGTCTAGGGTTTGATTCCCAGTTAAGGGCGAGTACTTGGGTTGCAGCCCTTCGGGTGCATGTGGGAGGCAACCAAGAGACAGATGCATCAGTGTTTCTCTCCCCTCTCTCCCTTCCACTCTAGAAGTCAATGGAAAAAAAAATATCCTCAAGTGAGGATTAACAAAAAACAAACAAAGCCAACAGTAATTCCATGATACTTTTTATCAAATATCTGATCAATGTTCACATTTCTCTGATTGTCTCAATTTTTACCCCCATGATTGGCATGACTCAGAATCCTAACAAGGTTAACACATTCTATTTGGTTGCTATCTCTCTTAAGTCTCTTAGTCTGTAGGTTCTCCTTCCTTTTGTCCCATTGAGTGTCTCACATTCTGGATTTTGCTGATTGTATCCTCATGGGGATAACATTGTGAAGTGTGTCCCTCTACAATTGATTTCCTGTATATTGGTTGTTAGAGGTAGAAGGCTTGATTTGACTTAAATTTGATATTTTGGACAAGAATATTTCATAGGTAGTGTCCTGTGCTTATTGTTCAGTTACCTATCTTTTTGTAATGTTAATAGCCATTGATGATCATTGCCTAGATCCATTATGTTTTTAGAGTTTTTGCTAATTGACAATATTCTCATTCTGTCATTCCTTCTGCATTTATAGCACTTCTATTGAGAGGGTTTTCCCATAAAACTATTTGTTTGCTTTGAATTATGGTTCATATAGGAAAGACAGGTTGAATGCTTGGGGGTGTTTTTCCCCCTTTACTTACTAGTTTTCAGTGATTTTCTAGTATCTTCAAAGTTGACTAATGAGGTATTTTTCCCTAGTATCATTATCTAGATATCTAAGTATCTATGTCATGAACTTAAGTATATTTAATATGTTTCAGTAGTTGTAATTATTATTTTTATTAGTACTCAGGTTATTCTATCTTTGAACAATAGAATCTCTTCAGATTGGTTTCTGGCCTTTTAACATAACACCAATAATATTTAATAGTTTCTTTACAGTATAACAAGATTTTCATGTTCATCTTATGTATTATCTGCCCCAGACCTGGAATCACCCATTTCTCCAAGGAGTGGCTCAGTTCTTTTAACAGGAAATGGCATTTAGAAACCACAATATGGATGTTATAGGTTCTCCTCACTTTTGAATTAGTCATTGTTTCTAGGTCATTTTTCTTAATGTGTATGTTGTCTTTTTCTTCTGACTTGTTAAAGTTTCTTAATTGTTAGGGCTATCAGCCCTTTTTCATCTGCATTGCAATTTTTTTTTTTTTTTTTACCTGTTTTAATTTTCCTTATTTGGTATTTTCCTGTATAAAAGTTTTAAATTTTTATATCGTCAAATCTGCCCGTGTTTTTGCTTTGAGTTTCCAGATTTGTTTAAAATATCAGATGCCAAATTATTTTCTTTAATTCACCTGTATTTTCTTCTGGTCTCTTTATAGGTTCATTTTATTTAACCCATCTAGAATTTATTTTGGTGTTAATGAGTAAGATGGAACAATAAAGCTGATTTTTGAAATTGTTTTTATTTTTAAATCCAAGTCCACATTTTTCATAAAGTTGGAAGGAACAGATCAGATATCATTTTTTTTTTTTTTAATTTTAAAAATATTCTTTCTCCTTCCTAGAAGCAACTTCTAAGAGCCTTTTTTTCCCTCTTAGATTTTTTTAAAAATAAGTATTGATTTTAGAGAGAGCAAGAGGGAGAGAGAGAGAGAGAAACATCAGTGATGAGAGAGTCGCTGATTGGTTGCCTTCTGCATGTTCCTTTACTGGGGATCAGGCCCACAACTGGGGCATGTGCCCTTACCGGGGAATCGAACCTCGATCTCCTGGATCATAGGTCGATGCTCAACCACTGAGCCACGTCTCTTGGGCTCCTGCTTAGGTTTTAAAAACCTGACAATAGGTGCTCGAAGATACCTTTCTTTTGTATTATTTCTCAAAAAGAAAAAGCTCTGTCCTCTCAATAATCATGTTGAAATGATCATTTTAATATAGGAAGATTACCTATCTCAAATAATTGAAAGTGGATTTATATATGTCTAAGTTTTTTTTCCTTTTGAAATACTTTTTTTTAATCTTTATTGTTGAAAGTATTACATATGTCCCCCCATCTCCCCCCGTTGATCCCCTCTACCCGGCATCTGCCCCCACCTGTCCCCCCAGGCCTTCTCCACACTATTTTTTGTGTCTATAGGTTATGCATATAAGTTCTTTGATTAATCTCTCCCCCACACACTCCCCCACCCCCAGCCTTCCCTTTGAAATTCGTCAGACTGTTCCATGGTTCTATGTCTCTGTATCTATTTTGTTCATCAGTTTATTTTGTTCATTAGATTCCACATGTGTGAGATCATGTAATGCTTGACTTTCTCTGACTGACTTATTTCACTTAGCATAATACTCTCCAGTTCTATCCGTGCTGCTCTTTTTCACAGGTGCATAGTATTCCATGATATAAATGTACCACAGCTTTTTTATCCATTCATTTACTGATGGGCACTTGGGCTATTACTTAGCTATTGTAAATTGCACTGCTATGAACATAGGGGTGCATAGATTCTTTCTAATTGGTGTTTTGGTTTTCTTAGGATATATTCCTAGATGTGGAATCACTGGGTAAAATGGCAGTTCCATATTTAATTTTTTGAGGAAACTCCATACTGTTTTCTATAGTGGCTGCACCAGTCTGCATTCCCACCAGCAGTGTACTAGGGTTCCCCTTCTCCACATCCTCGCCAGCACATGTCATTTGTTGATTTGTTGATGGTAGCCATTCTGACAGGTGTGAGGTGACATCTCATTGTTAAATTTTGATTTATTATTAATAACTAATATTGAATATTTACAATGCGACTGGCACTATGCTACTATTTGCATTTATTACTCATTGAATTCTAACAACCATATCTCATTTTATGGATAAGGAAACTGAGGCTTAGCTTAAGTAACTTGCTCAGGTTCCCATACTTATTAAGAGGTAGGGCTCAGACTTTGTACTATTTCACATCAAATATTCTTAATTATTACATTATGATGGCTTCTCTTACGTTTTTCATGTTGTTGGTATTTTCTTTTTCCTCTAGTACTTATGAAATTAGATGTATTTTCTAGGCCTATCCGATTGGTATTACAGTACTTCTTTCTGCTTTCTGTGTTTTTCACATTTGCTCTGTTATTAATGCTTACTTGGCTCTCTTAAAACTCTCACCTAACTGAATTTTTGGAATTAACCTATATTCTTTATTCCCTTTGTAAAGCATACTGATTGATACCTACAGTGCACTGAACACTGTCATGACCATAAACTTTAGATTCCAAGAGTTGATTGGCTGGCTTACCAAGGACTGTCTGTCTTGTTTATGTAGTTGAAGTTGCAATTGCATAACTTAATCTAATATTACATAAACCAATGACAATGAGCTCAAAGACAAAGATAGTTATTTCTGTGAAAATTATATTGAATGGCTAGGAAAAGGTTGATAAAGGTGAATTAATTTTTTAAAATTACTTTCAAATTTGGTATGGGTGAGACAAGACAAAAGACAGGGAGGGAAATCAGTCATAAAAATTTGGAAGGTTTCTGTGTTAATATTGCTTTAAAGTGTGTTTAAAAACTTTACAAATACACTAAAATTATACCAGTAGATCCACACTCGGAGTAAAGACCTCAGATTGGTATAAAGAGATTTACAAATTAAAATCCAAATTTTTAAAATGGTTAAGGTATATGTAGATCAGTTATGATTTCTTTTTTTAAAGATATTTTTTGATTAATTGACCAACTATTGATGCTGCTCATATTGCATAAAAAGGCTTCGATTGTTCTGTTGTAAATCATTTGAAATTGTTTCAAGTACAGTTTTGTAGTTATAAGCGCAGGTTTTGAAGTCAGACAGATTTGAGTTTGCATTTTGGCTCTGCCACTTACCAGTTATGTGACCTTGGTAGTTACTTAACCTTTATGACCCTCAATATCTACATCTGTAAAACAACATGGTAATTGTTATAATCATTAAAAATACACATAAAGAACATAGCACAGTGCTTGGCACACAGTATGCTTGGCATATAATATGCTTGCAAAGTGAATGATAATATTAGCAGAATGAAAATGAACTGATCAGCCCGGCCGGCATGGCTCAGTGGTTGAGCGTCAGCCTGTGAACCAGAAGGTCACACAGTTTGATTCCTTCTCAGGGCACATTCCCCAGGTTGCAGGTTTGATCCCCAGTAAGGGGCGTGCAGGAGGCAGCTGATCAATGACTCTCTCATCGTTGATGTTTCTTTCTCTTTCTCCCTCTCCTTTCCTTTCTCTGAAATCAGTAAAAACATGTTTTTAAAAAAAGCCAAAGATTGGATCGAGTTCATCAAGCTCAAATTCATCAAGGCAGATATCAAATGCTACTTCTGCATAAAACTTTAATCATCACAATGAAAAGAGATCCCTTCCTCTGGGGTCCATGCCACCTTATCTGAACTGTTAATAACAAAGGTCAGTAAAGTAATGTTTATAATCACTGTTCTAACGCTCTAGTGAAAGCACCTTGAGGTCAAGGAGATTATGTGTCAGACTAGTATACAGCACCAGGCATATAGTGAGTGCTTAATAAATGTTCGTTGAATGAAATTTTCTAGGTTATTGAGAGTAAAAGAATAATGATCCTGTCAGAGTTCATTAAAAAACTGTAATAGATTTTAATGTGGTAAACTAATTTTGGCATTTGAAATATTAATAGTACTTGATGTACCAAAGAGGAAGTTGAACTCAAAGTATACTTTACAAAGGATTCCCCCTGATATTTCCAGTACGCAGCAGGCACCATGGTTATTACACTAGTATTGACTGTATTTCCTATGTTCTCTACATCCCTATGACTATTTTGTAACTATTAATCTGTACTTTTCAATTCCTTCACCATTTTCACCCGGTCCCCCAACCCCCATCTCCTCTGGCAGTCGTCATTCTGTTCTATGAGTCTATTTCTGTTTTATTTGTTTATATTGCTCTTTAGATTCCACATATAAAGTAAAATCATGTGGTATCTGTCTTTCTCTGACTGACTTATTTCACTTAGCATAAAACCCTGGAGGTACATTCATTTTGACTCAAGTGGTAAAATTCTTTTTTATGACCAAGTAATACTCTTACCACAGATATTTTTTTTTTATATCCACTCATCTATTGATGGGCTCTTGGGTTGCTTCCTTATCTTGGCTATTGTAAATAACGCTGCAATGAACATAAGGCTGCATATATTTTTCAAATTAATGTTTTGAGTTTCTCTGTCTATATACCCAGAAGTGGAATTGCTGAGTCATAAGGCAGTTAGTTCCATTTTTAATTTTTTGAGGAACCTCCATACTGTTTTCCATAGTGGCTGCGCCAGTCTGCATTCCCCCCAACAGTGCATGAGGGTTCCCTTTTCTCCACATCTTTGCCAACACTTGTTTGTGGATTTATTGATGATAGCCATTCTGACAAGTGTGAGGTGGTATCTCACTATGGTTTCAATTTGCCTTTCTCTGATGATAATTAATTTTGAGCATCTTTTCATATGTCTGTTGGCCGTCTGTATGTCCTCTTTGGGGAAGTGTCTATTCAGGCCCTTTGCCATTTTTTAATTGGATTGTTTGTGTTTTTGGTGTTGTATGGATTTTTAAAATAAATTTTGGATATTAAGTCCTTTTGGATGTATCATTGGCAAATATGTTCTTCTATTCATTGGGTTATCTTTTCATTTTGTTGGTGGTTTCCTTAGCTGTGCCAAAACTTTTTAGTTTGATGTTGTCCCATTTGTTTATTTTGTTGTTGTCATTTCCCTTGCCCAAGGAGATATATCAGAAAAAATATTACTAAGTGAAATGTCTGATATTTTATTGCTTATGTTTTCTTCTAGGAGTTTTATGCTTTTGAGTCTTACATATAAATCTTTAATCCATTTTGAGTTTATTCTTAGATATGGTGTAAGAAAGTGGTCTGGTTTCATTTTTTTTGCATGTATCTGTCCAATTTTCCCAGCACAGTTTGTTGAATAGACTGTCTTTACCCTATTATATGTTCTTGCCTCCTATGTCCAATATTAACCGACTATACAGGCATGGGTTTATTTTTGGGCTGTCTGTTCTGGTCCATTGATCTATATGTCTGTTTTTTTTGCCAGTACCATGCTGTTTTGATTACTGTGGCCTTGTAGTATAGTTTGTGAAGTATGCCATTGATATATTGATAGGAATTGCATTGACTCTATTGCTTTGGGTAGTATGGACATTTTAATGATTTTAATTCTTCCTATCCATGAACACAGTATATGCTTCCACTTATTTGTATCTTCTTTAATTTCTTTCTTCAGTATCTCAAAATTTTCCATGTACATGTCTTTTACCTCCTTAGTTAAATTTATTTTTAGGCATTTTATTTTTTTGATGCAATTGTAAATGGTATTGTTTTCTTAGTTTCTGATAGTTTATTATTGGTGTATAAAAATGAAATCAATTTCTAGATACTTATTTTAACAGTTCTAGTAGTTTTTTTGGTGGACTTTTTAGGGTTTTCTATATACAGTGTCATGTCATCTGCAAACAATGACAGTTTTACTTCTTCCTTTCCAATTGGATGCCTTTTATTTCTTCTTCCTGTCTGATTACTGTGGCTAGGACTTCTAGTACTGTGGTCAATAAGAGCCATGAAAGTGGACATCCCTGTCTTGTTCCTGATCTTAAGGAAAAAGCTTTTAGTTTTTCGCCATTGAGTATAATGTTAGCTGTGGGTTTGTCATATATGGACTTTATTATGTTGAGATACAAACAGTATAAACTAATACCATAGTGTTCTAATTCAAAATTACAGATTTTGATTAATCTTTATTCTCTTTTCTAGGGTATTCCAGACAGAATCTCATATGAAAATAGTGAGGAAGTCAGAAATTGCAGGTAATATATTAATGTAATTCCAGCTAAGTCTGTTTTGTATAAAATTTTACTGTGGGTATCTAATTGATATAGCTTATTGCTTATTTTATTGCTTTAAAAGTATAACTTGAGCCTTGCGGGGCAGGTTTTTTTATTATTGTTAATGTCCTTATGCAGTTTTTCTAATGCTTCATCAGTGTGTCCTTGAAAAATTTTAATTTTTTTTAAATTTTTAGAAACAGAAGCAAGAGAAAATGTTCTATTTATACAGTAAGTAAGGAAAATGTTATTCAAATTATATTTTAAATGTTATTTATTTCTATTAAATAAAGTGCCTTTTAAATTAATATCCTTTTTGTTTTTTATTTTTGTGTCCCTTTTGTGTAATACGTAGGATTAATTTAAAAAACAAATTTTTGGCAGAATTTAATGTACTGTTATATTTGATAAGTATGTGCATTGTACAACTTATTCTTTAATAAAGCGATGAAATAACTCGTTCAAATATAAATCCTTAAATACATCAGCTGGTATAAAACAATAAATACCAATCTTCAGATTTTTTTCATTAAATTTATTCTTATAATATTAATACATAAAAAAGTAAATACCAGTAGCTCTTGAACAAATGGAAAGATGCCTATCTTCAAAAGAGAAATACAAACAAGACTATATTGAGATATAATTTTTCATCCAATCAGTTAAGAATATAGGTAATATGTTACTCATTGCTAGTGGGTATAAATTGTAGAAGGCAATTGGCATTATTATTCAACTGTTGTGATTCTTGGTAATTGTTTGGGGTACAGATTTTTTAAACACTTTTTAAATTTTAGGAATAAGAATTCAGAAGATAATTATTGTGAGATTACTGGTGAGTATGATCAGAATACTTTTCGTATCATATACCTTTCTCTTTATCCAGATTCCTTGATAAGTAATATCTAAAAGAACCATGAAAAAGAGAGTGTGAAGAGAGCTCTGTTCGTTACACAAAATTTTCAATTTAAAATTTCACAAATTTACTTTATTTCTTCCAAACCTGCTGTTCCTCATTTCCTCTATCTTAGACACTCTCTCATTTATTCACTCAAGTTAGGAATTGAGTCATTTTTTTAACATTTGCTTCATTTCATATACTGTATCTATTTAGCCCTACTCTCTATCCTGTCTCTTAAATATCTTACAAAACTGTCACTTTTTCTCTGTTCCTTCTGCCACTGTTCGAATTCAAGTTCCTATTATTCTTTCTTGGGCTATTGTGTATAGTTTCTGATCCTCCTAATCTATTCTATGTATTTGTTTTTTTTAAATTCTGTTTTTACTTTTACCAGTATTTATTTTATGTTGAAAGTTACTCCAGGCCATAAGTTTTTGTTTCTTCAGTTTCTTCTGGGATATCTTTTTCTTTTGTGCAGCCTCCTCTTCTGGTTTAGGAACAACCTGCTCTTTTTCAGGAAGGATCATCTCAGTGTGGCAGGGACAACTCATGTGTGTGTTAATCCACCCATTGGCTCTGTAAGTTCTGAGCTGGATGTTCACCTGGATATGCTCAATGACCATAAAATCTACATCTAAACCCTTAAGTTCAGCATTGCTCTCTGCATTTTTAAGCTTGTGCAGCAAAAATTCAGCACTCTTTTTGGGCTACTGACCCTGTGTCCAGCCCTATGTTTTGCCTGGGCACACCTACCAACTCTACAAGTTATAATGACAGAATGGCACACATTGCTTCTGTAAAGTGATATCCTTCAGATACTTGGTGGCTTTTCAAATATGCCTACCCTTGATGGTCTGGGCAATTTCACAAGTGTTCTTAAAGTGAACATGGAGATTTGAGCCTCTTGATTTGCATGATTTTGTAGGGTTTTCTGGGTCAAATGAATAGTGAACCATTATCAGAGGTTGTTTTCGGGAAGTGGAAGACTATTCTATGTATTTCTTTTTTTTTTTTCTTTTAAATATGCTTTTATTGATTTTAGAGAAAGGGGAAGGGAGAGGAATAGAGAGATAGAAACATCGATGAGAGAGGAACATTGATCAGCTACCTCCTTCATGCTCTCTACTGGGGATCAAGCCTGAAACCCAGGCATGTGCCCTGACCAGGAATCGAACTGGTGACCTCTTGGTTCATGGGTCGACAATCACTGAGCCACCCCGGCCAGGCTCTAGGTATTTCTAAATCTGATCATATTACATTTGGGCTAAAAATTGTTCAGTGACCCTTTTTTTGCTTGCAGGATAAAACCCACGCTCCTCAGCATAGACTTAGAAAGCCCCTTTTCATTTGGCTTGTCTTCTCCTCCAACTTTATTTTCTTTTCTTTATAGGCATCCTTTCCTCTGGCCCATGAAGAACTATTTGTAATTTCCCATGTGGACTTTTTTCCTGCCTTTACCCATTGTAAATGCTATTTTCTTTACCTAATGTGCGCTTCCTACTACAATTTGCCTAGCAGTCTTCTCATTTTTCACTTAGCTTAACTTCGGTGCTATTCAAAGTAACCAGTCCACAAATTTTTACAGTCCATGACAGAAGAGGAACTTACACTGGAATGTAAATTAACTATGGCAGTTAATTTACTAAGCTATTGTTTGGTTTAGCTGACATTTTTTTCTTAGCAAGGCTTTTTTGATTAAGGAAATATTATATGATTTACATTAGCTGCAAGCTTCTTATTCCATCGTGAATTGGTAACAAGCAGTTCATGGACTGGCACCATACATTAAATAGTACTGGCTTAAATGGAGTCTTTTTTTTTTTTAGAAGTCACTCTGTCCTGTGCTTTCACAACACTCTTATTTCTCATGTATTGTATGATTTATCATGTTGTAGTTTTGGTATTTTTTGTCTTGTTAAACTGGGAACTTTTGAGCCCAGAAATTTTATCTTTCCTTTGTACTTTAGTATATAGTTGTATTGGGGCACACAATAGATTCTTTTGATAAATGACTGGAAACTTAATAAATAAGGCTTCCCAAAAAAACCGGTATTTCATCATGTTTAATCAAGGTTGCTATAAACTCTTTAAAATGTTCTAAAGATTTGCTTTTATTTTTTTAATTTAGTTTAATTTTATTGATTTTAGAGAAGAAGGGAGAGAGGGACACAGGGAGGGAGAGAGAGAGACACATACACACACATAGATCAGCTGCCTCCTGTACATGCCCTGATGGGGAATGAAACCCAATACCCTTCGGTGCACGGGATGACGTTCCAATCAATGGAGCCACACCAGCCAGGGCCTATTTTTATTTTGTATAACCTTCCCCTGAAGACATGTTCATTGATTTTTAGAGAGAGGATAAGATAGGGAGGGAGGGGGAAATAGAGATAGAGAAAGATCAGTTGGTTGCCTCTTGTATGCAGGTGCACTGAACGAAACTCCAACCAACTGAGCCATACCAGCCAGGGTTAAAGATTTGCTTTTATATTTAAGTATTTTTAAATATATTTCCTTTTTTATTATAGCATCTTCAATCCCGTATTTTTAAAGTCTAGTTTGTTACCTAAACCTTTATATTTTAATTCTAAAATGTCTTGACTCTAATTCCTTATTTCCATTCTCATTGTGTCTTGCCCTAGCATAAACTCTCATCATGTTGTATCTGAACTATTACAGTAGTTTCCTTATTGGTTCATCTTCTCTTGAATCTACATTCTTCTCCTCTAGAATTATTTTTATAAAATGCATATTTCATTATTGGAATGTCTAGATTCCTTATAGAATAAAAGATACTTCAAAATCTTACCTTAGCCCTGGCTGATTTGGCTCAGTGGTTTGAGCATCTGCCTGAGGACTGAAAGGGTCCCTGGTTTGATTCCGGCCAAGGGCACGTACCTCGGTTGCAGGTTCGATTCCTGGTGTGGGTCAAGGCGTGTGTGGGAGGCAACTAGTCAGAGTCTCTCTCTCACATCGATGTTTCTCTCTCCTCTTCCTCTCTCTCTGAAAAGCAATGGAAAAAATATCCTCGGGTGAGGATTAAAAAAATAAATAAACCTTCCTTATGTAGCCTTCTCTGACCACCGTTAAAAAAAAAAATCTTACCCTAACATTCAGTCTGATCAGTTGGTAGTCTTTACCATGTAACCTCTACTATCCAGGACATAAAAATGGAGAATTAAAGGGGGGGGATGAAGTAGTCCAGTCCAGACTTTCCACTTTTAAAATTTGCACCTCAACCCAGCCCATGTGGCTCAGTTGTTTGAGTGTTATTCCAAGCACCATGAAGTCACCGGTTTGATTCCCAATCAGGTCACATGCCCAAATTGTGGGCTCAATCCTCAGCAGGGGGCATGCAGGAGGCAGCTGATCAACGACTCTTACTGATGTTTCTTTCTTTTTTTATATCTTCATTGATTTCAGAGAGAAGAAAGGAGAGGGAAAGCGAGAGATAGAAACATCAATGAGAGAGTCATTGATTGGCTGTCTCCTGCATGTCCCCGACTGGGAATCGAGCCCACAACCCGGGCATGTGCCCTGACTGGGAATTGAACCCCAATCGCCTGGATCCTAGGTCGATGCTCAACCGCTGAGCCATGCCCGGCCGGGCTCTTACTGATGTTTCTGTCTCTCCCTCCGCCTCTCCCTTCCTCTCTCTAAAATCAATAAAGACATATATATTTTTAAAAAGTCAATAAAATGTAATAAGTAAGTTCTTACAAGGGCTTAGTAACTAATAAAACTTTAGTAAATACAGTAGTCACCCCTTATTAGTGGGGAGTATGTTTTAGGAATTTTCCATTTAATATTTTTAGACCATGGTTGACTATGAATAAGTGAGATCACAAAAAGCAAAGCTGCTGATAAGGGGCTACTGTATTTGTAACTGATGAAGAACCTAACAAAAGGAAAATCAGGCTCTTGGTGATGTATGTTTTTATCATTGACTATTGTTTTTTCTTTTCTTTTTTCTCAACAGGAATGAACACATTGCTTTGCGCTCCCATTCAGACCAAGATGCAACAGAGAGAGGTATGAGTTCATGCAAGCGCCTTCATATTTTAATTTTCCTCAATAGTTAAAACTTTTTTTTTTTGGAACTAAGCCTTTAAAATCTGCTGTGTAGCCCCGCCGGGTGTGGCTGAGTGGTTAAGCGTCGACCTAGGATCCAGGCAATCAGGGTTCGATTCCCGGTCAGGGCACATGCCTGGGTTGCGGGCTGCAGCCGATCAGTGACTCTCTCATCATTGATGTTTCTATCTCTCCCTCTCCCTCTCCTTTCCTCTCTCTGAAATCAATAAAGATATAAAAAAAAAAAATTAATAAAAAAAAAAAAATCTGCTGTGTATTTTATTTTATTTATTTTTATACTATCCTTTATTTTTAAATGTTTTCATTGATTTTTAGAGAGAGAAGGGAGAGGGCTAGAGAGAGAGAAACATCAATGATAGAGAAACGTCTTCGATCAGCTGCCTTCTGCAGGCCTCCTACTGGGGATTGAGCCCATAACCTGGGCATCTGCCCTGACTGGGAATCAACGGATGAACTCTTGCTGCATGGGTCAATGCTCAACCACTGAGCAACACTGGCTAGGCAACAGTTTAAACTTTTTAAACACTCAAAATTTAATGGTAATGGCGTGATTTAGGGCTTACCTACCAAAATGGACCCATAGACTGGAAAAACTTCCTGTCCTTCGAGTTAACTAAGGAAAGTTAAATCACTGCCAGTTTATTTTTTATTTTTTAAATATATCTTTATTGATTTCAGAGAGAGGAAAGGAGAGGGAGAGAGAGAGAGATAGAAACATCAATGATGAGAGAGTCATTGATCAGCTGCCTAGCCTGCAACCCGGGCATGTGCCCTGACCGAGAATCGAACCCCGATTGCCTGGATCCTAGGTTGACGCTCAACCACTGAGCCACGCCCGGCCGGGCACTGCCAGTTTAAATCATATGGAAATATATTAATTATATCAGGACTTCTCACACTTTAATGGGCATGTGTATTATCTCAGGATTTTGTTAAAATATAGATTCTTATCCAGTAGATCTAGCTTGGGCCCTGAGATTCTATACTTCTAACAATCTCCTGGATGTTACTAGTGCACTGGTCTATAGACCATACTTTGAGTAGTAAGGAGTTTGACTATATCCTTAAAAATAAAATCACTGCATTAAGGTTCAAAGAGAATCCAATTCCCAAGAGTACAGAGTGTTCTATAAATTAGCCATCATGCACTTATCCCTTTCTGAGTCTTTTTTATTTAAAATGAGAATGACCTATCTAATACAGTAATTAGAATTTCCATTATATTTGCATTTGATATTGTCAGTCATTCTAATGGATGTATAAATAACCTTGAACTTATAATTTGTCCAAAAGCACTAGAAGTATTCAAAGACTATAGAAAAATTTTTAGTAGCAAATTACATACTACCCACCACACCATTGATTCAAACTAATGTATCATGAAACCATCATTGACGATTATTTATATAGTACATGTTGTAAAATATCTTTTTTAAAGTTTTCGTTTTATTTGATTTTTTAAATATTTTGCTTTCATTATAGATTTCAGTTATAGAACATGACCATGAAAAGAAACATTCACATGACCAGACAGTCATCTTTTCAGATGAAAACCAGATGGACTTGACAGCAAGTCACACCGTGATGATTACCAAAGGCCTTTTAGACTCTACAAAAAGTGAGAAGTCCACCAAGATAGATACCACTTTGTTTCTGGCTAACTTAAAGCTTCACTCTGAGGATTCAAGAATGAAAAAAGAATTAAATTTTTCCATGGATCAAAATACTAATTCAGAAAAGAAAATAAATTTCAGTGACTTCATAAAAAGATTAAAAACAGGGAAATCCATTGCTTCTTCTACAGGACCTGATAAAGAAAATTCTGAGATATCTATTCATTCCAAAGAATCAAATAGGGCCTCTTCCATACATCAAATGCATGCATCCCTTAATGTAGATGAAAATAGCAGTAATGTGACTAAAATCTTTAGAGAACAAGATGATGGGATGAATTTCACCCAGTGTCATACAGCCAATATTCAGAGTTTGGTTCCCACATCCAGTGAGGCCAACTTAAGGGAATTTAAAAGTGATGATATTACAGTTTATGGCAATGACTTGATGGACTTGACAATAAACCGCACTATACAAATTTTACCCTCAGCCGATAATTTATCTGAAATAGAAAATCAAACTCAGGCTGTGATGATCGATGTTACAACAGGTTGTAGAACTAAAACTCCAGGAAAGAAGACAGTCTTTGAGAATAAACCAAATGCTGCTTTTCCTGACCCTTCCTTAAATCCTAAAGGTGAAATACATATTACCAGAGGTCGTATTACTGGGACAGAAACTCACACAGTCACACAGACTTCTAACCAAGATGTTAGAACATTGGCCATGATCCCAGAACCTATATGTTCCAGTCCAGAAATTCAAGGTTATAAGACATTTTTGTACTCTAGTTGTAATGATGCCATGGAACTGACCAAATGTCTCTCAAGTATGAAAGAGGAAAAAAATTTGCTGGAGCATGACTGTAATTATGCCAAAATGTATCATAATTCAGATGCCAACTCTCTTCTCATAGGGAAAACTATTTATTCAGGAGAGGATAGCATGGACTTTACTAAGAGTCACACAGTTGCAATAGATAATCAAAATTTTAAAGAAGATCAGACAAATGTACAGATAACAGCCATATCAATATTTGAAAAAGAAGTGATGTTCCAAAATCACTTAACTGTATCAAAGGATGAGGAAATGAATGTGAATTGTAGCTCAGTTCCTTATGTATCTAAGGAAGGATTACAGCAGGATCAGGCAAATCCATTGTCTATTTCATTGACTGGCAAAAAGACTGTAATCTTCACAGGTGAAGAAAATGATTTGACTAAAAGTCACACAACTAACTTAGGAAGTCAAGCTCCTCTTGCATCTTATAATCTAGCATCTGAGGATGCCAGTAAATCTCACTATGACAGCAAGAGCCTTTTAAATGAATGGGAAAAAATGACCAAAAGTCATAATGAACTATCCCAACAACCAAAAATTAAATCTAAAAACATCCTAACTGACACCTGGGGCAAAGAAATAAATCAAGTTTTGAAGATTTCACCCTATCTTGATAAAGTTTCTTATCAGTCAGTTGATGTAAACCAGGACAAAGCAACAAGCTATAATATAGTATACTCTGGTGGAGATCTTAATAAACAAGTAGCACTGGGAAAGAATAGAAATACAGTTTCATGTGAGCAATCTTTGTTTCCTACCACGCGACTATTTTCATCAGAAGGACAGTCTGCCATGGAAAATCATAATATTGCTGTTAACAGTCATATAGTAAAATCTATACCAAGCCAGAATTCTAAACTGCCTGAGTCACTGAGGGAAAGTTTAGGCAATCCCACCCTTGACTGTTCTCGTGACAAGACAATTATTTGTTCAGAAGAGGAACAAAATATGGATCTTACCAAGAGTCACACTGTTGTCATTGGATGTGGTCCTTCTGAAGTACAAGAACTTGGTAAGACTAATTTAGAACATACTAACAGCCAACTAATAAACAGACAGGTAGCTGTTAAAGTTGAAAAATGTAATAAAACTCCTATAGAAAAAACTGGAGTGTTTATTTTTAATGGTATGGATGTATTGGAGGACAGAAGTATACAGAAACCTGGATTCCTGAATGAAAAGCAAGATGTCAAAATTTGTGGAAGGAAAAGTATTGATGGACTAAAAATTGATAAGACTGTTATATTTTCAGAGGGTAATGAGAATGATATGGATATCACCAAAGGTTATACATTGGAAATAAATCATAAACCTTTATTAGATGAACATGATTCCCATTTGGTGCCTTTGGCAGGAACTTCTAAAACTGTTTTGTATACATGTGGGCAGGATGACATGGAGGTCACTAGAAGTCACACAACTGCCATAGAATGTGAAACTGTGTCACCAGATGAAATAATTACCAGGCCTGTGGACAAAACTGTAATATTTATAGATAATCATGATGAACTAGAAATGACAAAGTCTCACACTGTTTTCATTGACTACCAAGCAAAGGAAAGAACTGTGCTTCCAGACAGACCTGACTTTGAACTATCCAAAAGGAAAAGCCTAGGAAAACCAAAAGTGACTTCTGCTGAGGAGAGTGTTTTCTTTCCAGAGAATGGTGAAAGTTACCATTCAGCAGCAAAAGTCAGCCAGCTAATAGTACTTGGGGAACAGTCTAATAGTGGTCCTAAGGAGAAAGCTGTAGCATTTATAGCTGATGAGAACATGGAAGTGTCTACATCAACCATTTGGAAAAGCGACAAAGATATACAAAAGCCTGCATTTCTGAATGAACCTCTGTCAGGCAAAAGTCAAAGAAGGAAAAGCCTTAGACTCAAAAATGGCAAGCCCATTGCATTTTCAAGTAATGATAAAAATGATACTATCCAGAGTTGTACAGTGGAAATGAATAACAAAAGTGCCCTGGAAGATAGAGAAGACACCTGTTTGATGCCTTTGGCAGGAACTTCTAAAACTGTTTTGTATACAGGTGGGCAGGATGACATGGAGGTCACTAGAAGTCACACAACTGCCTTAGAATGTAAAGCTGTCTCACCAGTTAAAATAACCACTGGGCCTATGGACAATACTGTAATGTTTATAGATAATCACAGTGATCAGGAAGTCACCAAGTCCCATACTGCTGTCACTGAATGTCAAGCCACAGAAAAAATACTTCAAGAGTGCCCTAAATTTGGAACAGCAAAAAGAAAAACCTTGGGTGTTTCTTTTCCTAAGGATGGTAGCTCTGTTCAAGAAATCACTAAAAAACAAGCACAGGCTGTAGAAAACAAAATTGTTCTTCATACTGAGCAAGAGCATCATGTGATACCCTATTCTAATACATTGTCTGGGAATCAAGGTGAGATAGGAATCATCAAATTCCATAACACTGCTGTGGATGAAAAGGTCATGGCAAAAGTTGTAGACCAGGCCTATACATTGGAAAAAGCCAAACTTGAAAGCTGCCACTTAAATAGCACAGAGAGAAGAAATGTAGATTTTACAAACAGTCATGCACCTGCTATTTGTGGATCAAGCAATAATTATTCCTGTTTACCAAATGCTATATCCTCTTTTGATAATTTGGAGGGGAATGTCATGTCCTTATGTGATAAAAATGAGAAAGCCAGTAATTGCCCAGTGCAAAATGATCTTGCTTATGCAAATGATTTAGCCAGTGAGTATTGTTTGAAATCTGAGGGATTGCTTCTCACTACTCCTTGTTCTTTGTTAGAGAAGGAGAAAGTTACTCAAACCAATACCAAAGGACATTTAGATGACTATGTCATAACAGTGCTCAAAGATCAAGATCTGATTAAGGAGCCCCAAAGTCTATTAGCTAATCAAACTTTAATACATGGTCAGGATTTGGGGAACATAACTAAACTTGATTCAAAGGAAGTATCTTTTACTCTTCCAGAGGATCATATGGAGGACTTTGTTCATAATGCAGAACATAGTTTAAAGCAGACCTTTGTTGATGATGTTTATATTGGTTCTCAGCCTCATTTCTCAACCTACCTACCTCCATTATCTCAACAAGGACAGAGTATTGTTAATAAAGATGAAGCAATATTGTCTAAAGCTGGAAATAAGAATTTAAATACTGTTATAAGAAATTCCTCTGTACCCACATATGAAAACGAGTCTAAGATGCTTAATAATGAGAAAAAATTTACTGTAGCCTGTGAAAAAGAACTGAAGAAAAATATCCAAACAGCTAAATGTAATATAGCCATAGATTTCCACAGTAACTCAGAGTTGGCTAAGCAAGTTATTCAAACTCATGCCAATCCTAAAGAAGCATCAGATCCTGTAATTGCATCTAATGCTTCAAGTTTTAGTAGTGGCAAACCAAATCTGAATAATTTGAATGGGAAAACTGAAGAATTTTCAGATTTCCTAACTGCTCATATACCACCTTTTCCAGAACAATTACTTGAATTAGTAAATAAGGCAGACAGTGATATGAGTGTAGTGCAAGCCACAGAAATAAATAATAACACAGTGTCCAACAGTGTTAAAGATGATAGGGATGAAGAAAATACATTTTTTTATAATCGAGCTGAAACCAACTCTGTACCATTAATGACAGTTGTAAATGATAAAGTGAGAAGATGTTCTTTGGGAATATTTTTACCCAGATTGCCAAACAAGAGAAATTGTAGTGTCACTGGTATTGATGACCTGGAGCAAATTCCATCAGATACAACTGATTTAAATCACTTAGAAACTCAGCCGGTCTCCAGTAAGGATTCAGGCATTGGATTTATTGGAGCTAAACTGAACTTAAGTCCATCTCAATATATAAATGAGGAAGATCTTCCTATATATCCTGGTGAGATTAATTCCTCAGACTCAATTAGCATAGAAACTGAGGAGAAGGCTTTGATTGAGACATACCAGAAAGAGATTTCACCATCTGAAAATAAAATGAAAGAAACCTGCAATAGCCAAAAAAGAACCTGGGTACAAGAAGAAGATGATGATACTCAGAATGAGAAAAAAATCAGAAAAAGCGAGATAAAGTTTAGTGATACTGCACAAGATCAGCAGGTGAGCTCTGCCTTGAAGTAAGGAATGTTCTTGATTTTTTAAAAATGAGTATTCTTGAATTTTAATTTAGTCTTGGATAAGCAGGAATTGATTATTTTCAGATATAGAGCTGACGAAATATTTCTTTGTAGCATCTTAAGAAATTAACTGACTAGCACCTAGACTTAAAAACAATTTGAAGTGATAAATGGTCACAAAAAATGAAGTGGAAAGTAGTACAAAAGTTAATGTTGAAATTACGTAATTCTAAATATTCTGTCACCTCTGGTGATTTGTCATGGTATCCATGAAAGAGGATATAAATATTAAAATTGAGGAACACTGGATAATTCAGGAGAATAAAACCTGTTACTCAAACTGAGTTTTATAGGTGGAGAAATGAAGATTAAAAGTATAGGAGGTTCATAGAAAACAAAGTTTAAACTCTTAAAAAATATGTAAGCTTAGAAGATGATTTCAGTGGTTCGTTCTGTAAGATGTGGTGTTGAGGAAATGGTTTGTCTATGAAGCTTTGAAAAAGTAGTAACAGTAATATAAAATGTATAACTGAATAGATTCTATGAAAATTAGTATTACTTTTTTCCATAAATATTTACTGTGTATCTGCCATGTCCTAGGTACGGTTTAGGTTGCTAGGAATGCCTCAGTGGGAACTTATAGATAAAAATCTGCTCTCATGGAACTTATATCCTAGCATTTAGACAAAAAATATAATGTCCTCAAAAAGATATGTAAGTAGGTAGATGAAAATGACATTTAAGTCTGTAAAGTCAAATGGTTAAAATGATAAAAACAGCATCACGTGACTTAAAATGTATTTGACTTCAATTAAGGGAGTCTTGGTCACCAAGTGAAGAAAGCACTAAACCGTGGAAATAAGTTTCTTTTCTGTATTCTAGCCAGGACCACCAATATTCTGTTCTTGTTTTCTGCAGTGTGGTAGCCCTGACCCTGGTGGCTAGTAGTTGAATAATTGAGTAGGTCAACATTATAGCTCATAGGATCTGGCTATAACTTAGATATATCTGTGAAATAATTAGCTTTTACAGTGTAATGCAAAAAGTTATTTCTATGTATTTTAAAATAAAGTTACTTTTAACTCTAAAGGCTTCAGTTGCCTGTTACTTATTCTAATTCTTTGCTAAGGGATCTCATAAGACTCATACATAAATTTTATGTTAGAAGTATTTCTGTTAGTGTTCAACAAACATGTAGTCATTATAAATATTCAGTGTTATAACTTTATCCTGACAATGTTCCTTAATTGATAATTTCAGATTTTTGATCATCATGCTGAAGGGGATATAGATAAAAATGCTAACAGTGTATTGATGAAAAGCCTGGGCAGGACCCCATCTAGTTGCAGCAGTTCTCTGGATTCGATCAAGGCTGATGGGACCTCTCTGGACTTTAGCAGTAAGATGATGTTCATGAAAGCTGGTTAATAGAAGTTGTCTACTTACTTGACTAATAATAAATGTATTTCAGTTCAGAAGATGTTTGAAATTTGTGTAAACTTTTTGGGGGGTATATGTAGTTGGTAAATAAAATAATATTTACTTTATATTTAATTCTTAATTATTTTAATAAATGGAGAAGTGAAATACTAAACAGGTTAGAGTGATTTCCTTAAGAGGCTTATACTCAGTAGAGAGACATTGAATGGAGCCCTAACACTGTAATATACTGTGTCCTACAAATGACTCTTTCCAACAAGATCCTAATGGATAGCTTCAGGAGCATGAACCACACATAAACCTGAATGATAGCTAAAATTAAGTTTACAATTTAATTTTGACTTGTTCATCATCCAAATTTGCCTTACTTCTAGCGTACCGCAATAGTCAGATGGAATCTCAGTTACTCACAGACACTGTTTGTGAAGAGAGCTTAAAGGAGGTATGTTAAAGTACTTATCATTTGTAATGTAACTAATTCCCTAGTTTTGTTTTCTCTTTTTTTAATTTTAAAAAATTTATGAAGTGTTTTAAATATACAGAAGACAAATTTTCTTTTCTCTGTTAAGGACTCAACATAGCAGTTAATTAATTATATGGAGTACAAATAATGATCAGAAGACCTAAGTTTTATTGTTTCCCAATTCTACTGTTACTGAATAACCTTAAGAAATAAATTTTAGATAAAATCTTTTCATGTACAGCCTACAAATATCTAAATAGTATTTCCACAAACATGTGAAAAGTACTTTAAGCTATTTTGAAATAAATGAGATGGTTATAATCAAAATGAACTCACCTTGATCATCATACAAGCTTTTTTTTCTTTCCTCAGAAACTCAAAGATGGGAGAATAACAGTAAAGGAGTTCTTTATACTTCTTCAAGTCCACATTTTGATACAGAAACCCCGACAGAGCACTCTCCCAGCCAAAGTGAGTGTAATTTCTTGGCAAATAGCTGCCTCCATTAGAATATATTGTACTTATTTACTAAACTGCATCAAAGTAAGCATTCATTCAGAAACAAAAAAAGAATCTAAAGAAGCAAATTTTCCTTTAATAGGTACATTTGTGGTTAGCATAAAGATCAGTATTTTTTTATATCATGGATTTTCATAGGGTGAAATTTTATTTTTTTTATTCCTTGTCATCTATTTTGTTTTTGATACTTTTTCCTGAACATATGCTCTTTCCCACCATTAAAAAAATCTAAGAATATCAGGTTTTAATAAACCTTTTTCAAAATAAATATGTAAAATCATAGAATATTTGAATAATACAATCAACAAACTTAATGTAAAAGATTAATAGAAAAATTTATAACACTTTCATAGGAATATTTTTTCTCTTAAGCCTGTCGAACATTTATAAAAATTAGTTATGCCCTTGGCGACAAAGAAAACATTAGCAAACTGAAAAAAAATGGAGATTTTATGGACCACATCATCTGACCTTAATCCAATAAAATTAGAACTAATAAAAGGATTAAACATTCTTTAGGTTCTTAGAAATTAAGAAACACATTTCTAAATCTTATATCAAAGAGGAAACCAAAACTATATGGAAAGCAGAGGAGGACATTTAATACCAAATCTATGGGACATACAGCAAAAGTTATGCTTAACAGGAAATTAAAAGCCTCACATATCATTGTTATAGAAGAGAATCTAAAAATAAAGGAATTATTAATACTCACTTTAAGAAATTGGAACAATAAAATAATATCCATAAAAAGGCAGGAAGATAATAAATGCAGATAAATGGTAAAGCTAATGAATTTTTAGGTATTGATTTACTTAATGTATAGCCATTTTCTTTTATTTTTTCCACCTTTTTTGAGCTTTAATTGACAAATAATGCATAGACATTTTATTTTGTTTTATTTATTGTTTTTAAAATTTATTTCATTGTCGAAAGTATTACAGATGTCTAGGTCGATGCTCAATCGCTCAGCCATGCCAGCCAGGCACACAAAGACATTTTAAAATCACAATCCCATGTGAATGGAACTTCTATAGTTTCCCTAAACATCTGTGAAAAATGGACTTTGAGGTCAGAGACTTGAATTCGAATTCCAACTTGCAGCTTTACTGAGTGTAAGAATTTTCATAGAGTATTCAAATTTTTCTCTGTAGAACTTTTAAAAATAGGTACTTCTGAAACAGTTGTTAAGTGTGGTTTGTTCTCAAAATACTGGTTTTGAGGGACTGATTTTTTTTTTTTTTTTCAGTTTACTATAAACACACAACCTACTCCAGAAGATCTGATGTTAAGTCAATATGTTTACCGACCCAAGATACAGATATATAGAGAAGATTGTGAGGCTCTTCGCCAAAAGATTGAAGAGTATGAAAGTTTTCATTTTTTTGTGTTTGTTGGATGGGTGAACAATCTGTGTGGTAAGATTTTGATTGGAATAACACTAGCTTAGAAAAAAATTGATGGCATTAATTGGTGGTGTGGTACAGTATGTTTTTAGAAAGAGTTTTGGCTTTCAGATTGAAGCTCAATCATGGCTACGATGCTAACTATTTAGCATTATGTAAATCATTTAACCTTTATTTGCACATCCATAAATTGGGGATAATAATAATACATAATAATAGGTATTATTATCGTAAATATGAGCAGTAGAAAATAGTGTATATAAAAAGTTTTTATGCCATTTTTAGCAAAAAGTGTGTCCCCAGTTAATAATTATTAGATTATGATATCATAAATTGATTGCAAAGGAACATCTTCAAGAGAGAGATGTCCCTTTATAGATTTATATATAGTGCCTAAAAACAGGAATGCCTTAGGGTTTATAATTTTATCACATTTGCCCTTGATTTGCATGTATAAAAGAACATGGTTTTACTCAACCTGTAGCTTAGGGCTTTGGTATATATAGATGCTGCAGACTAATTTACAAATTTGGCATAGCATACCTAGATTCCCACAGGTAGATCAGGACTTATAACCCAAAATAATGTTTATATCATACTTATCTAGAACTATTCAATTAAATTTGAACCAATCTAACAAACAAAAAAGTACATGGTTTTAAAAATAGAGACTTAAGATGCTGTTAAATTATCATACTGCAGATTTGCCTGATTCTGGCTTATTTATTCAACAAATACATATTTGAGCACATACTATGTGCTAGGTACTGCTTTAAGTACTGAGGTTCTTCACTGAACAAGACAGACAAGTTTATTCAAGTTGTTTAAGTGATTTGTTTGAGAATATTTTATTTTGAATGATTAACAATGAGTAGTGTGTTTAGATGTGCTCTTCTATTTGATTTTGCACTTCTATGCCCTTATATAATATCTTTGAACTCTCTGGTAGAAGTTTATATCTTCTGCTTATTTTTGTTGTTGTTAATCCTCACCTGAGGATATTTTTTCCATTGATTTTTTTTTTTAGAGAGAGTGGAAGGGAGGGAGGGAGAAAGAGAGAGAGAAACATCAATGTGAGAGAGACAATGTGTCTCTCTCATATTGATTGGTTGCCTCCTGCCCATGCCCCTGGTCGGGGCCAGGGATTGAGTCTGCAACTGAGCTACTTGCCCTTGATCGGAATCAAACCCACGAACGACCCTTCAGTCCCCGGGCCAACACTCTAACCACTGAGCCAAACCAGCTAGGGCTCTTCTGCTTATTAACAAGAGGCTAATATATATCTTTGCTACTTTTATAAATGCTTTTCTGTAAAGGTGAAATAGGACTTTGAACTGAATTGGGAACTTTTATTTAAAATAATAGTTACAGCCCTAGCCGGTTGCTCAGTGGTTAGAGCGTCGGCCTGTGGACTGAAGGGTCTTGGGTTCGATTCTGGCCAAGGGCACCTATCTCAGTTGCAGGCTTGTCCCTGGCCCTGGTTGGGGCAGGTGAGGGAGGCAACCAATAGGTGTATCTCTCTCACATTGATGTTTCTACCTCTCTCTCCTTTCCACTCTCTCTGAAAAGCAATGGAAAAAGTATCCTCGGGTGAGGATTAAAAAACAATAATAATAATATAAAATAATAGTTACAGCCTTGGCTGATGTGACTCGCTGGTAGAGCTTCAGCCTGTGCACCGAAGGGTCTTGGGTTAGATTCCCAGTCAAGGACATGTATCTGGGTTGCCGGTTTGCTCCATTCCCCCTGTTGGAGCTTGTGTGGGAGGCAGCCAGTTGACATGTCTCTCTTGCATCAATGTTTCTCTGTCTCTCTCTCTCTCTCCCTCTCTCCCCCCCATTCTTCCCCCTCTGTCTGAAAAGCTTAGATGAGGATTAACAAAACAAAACAGCCCGGTCGGGCATGGCTCAGTGGTTGAGCATCGACCTAGGATCCAGGCGATCGGGGTTCGGATTCCCAGTCAGGGCACATGTATGGGTTGTGGGCTCCATCCTCAGTCAGGGGCGTGCAGGAGGCAGCCAATCAATGACTCACTCATCATTGATGTTTCTATCTCTCTCTCCCCGTCTCCTTTCCTCTCTCTGAAATCAATAAAGATATATTTAAAAACAAACAAACAAAAAACCCAAAAAGTTACAACTTCACAATTATGCATTGACAGGCCTTAAAGATTCTTTATTAGCATCATGTTTTCTGGTTGGAACAAGCTGATAACATTAAGATGAGAATTCTGTTTGTGAGAAGTCTTTTTGATTCATAACATTCTTGAACTGTTCTATAAGTGTTGAAAAATAATAAGGCTGCACTGTTCTTGAGTGAATTCCCCTCTTTTCATGTAGAAAAAGAACTAGGAGAATTAAATTAACTAGGACTGTAGATCTGAATTAATTCATTGAAGCTGATTTCTGAACCGTATACTAATTAACTTTTCTATATTTTAGATTAAAGCTTTCTGCGTTGAACCAAGATAAACTGTTAACTGATGTAAACAGGAACCTATGGGAAAAAATGAGACACTGCTCTGATGAGGAGGTACTTACTTTTGTGTCATTTTCTGAATGGGAATCAGTATAGACATTTTGAACAATTCTTATTATGAAATAGGTAGCTATTACTTGGTAATTAGTGATGAGTTCTTTAACTTACTTATCAGGTGTCATATGTTACCAAGGTTTTATTTCTTTATACATGAGTAATTATTAATATATAATTTTTTCATATGTTACCAAGGTTTTATTTCTTTATACATGAGTAATTATTAATATATAATTTTTTCAAACCTGAAATTACCAATTTAATATTGAAACTTATGAATATTGAAACTGTGAAATATAGTTGAAGTTTATTTAGAGTTCTCTTCTTGTTTGCCTTTCACTTAGATTTAGATGAGGAAAAGATTTAATTGATTAAATAATAAGTAACTCATTTCATATGTGCACTATATGAGTTTTATTAAGTAAGAGCCTGTCATTGTTTAATTTGTAATATGAGTAAGTGAATTAAAAGCAGGAATCAAAATTAAAATCTTTGGTTGTGCTTTTAAACTATTAAGTGGAATTAAATTTGTGAATGAGAAGTGCCCTACCTTAAAAATTAGAGCCTAGAATGGGCAAGGCTTAGCACTTATTATCTGAACCAGTATTCTCAGATCATTTGACTTTTCAACTCATTTGTTTTAGTGCATTGTAGCCTTTGACTTTTCCTTACAGCTGAAGACCTTTGGAATTTACCTGAATAAAATTAAATCACATTTTACCAAGATGACTAAAGTCTTCACTCACCAAGGAAAAGTGGCTCTCTACAGCAAGCTGGTGCAGTCAGCGCAGGTAATTTGACACAGTTAATAGCATAGAAAGGTCTATTAAAATTACTTTATGGTAATTTTACTAATAATATGGGCCCATTCCTTATCTCAATTTTTTTATCCATTATCCATATTGAAATAAAACAATATAGGATTCTGATCTTTCATTGCTAAGGACTATAGTATTATCTTTCACATAGTTCATACCTAGCTCTGTACGTTTGTGTGTGTTTAAAGTAGCATTTCCTAAAGTGATTGTCCTTTAAGAAAGGTTTTGTATTTTAAAACTTTGTATTAGCAAATAAGTCTGGGAAATTTTACATGCAATATTACCCTTTCAGAGAAATATAATAGTTAGGATACTAATGTCTACAGTCTTTTTTAAAAAGTCTAAAACGAAAAAAAAATGCTTTAATTCTATTGGACCATTGTTTCCCATATTCATTTGACCATAGGACATTTTTAATGAATTCTTTTTTTCAAGTGAAATTTAAGTCTAGACTGGCAATTTTGACCTTCATTTTAAGATCTGCCCGTTTATGGTTTGGACATAGCAGTTATGCCAGCTATTTGAAACATGATAATGTTGTAATGTTTTGTTTGAAACTTTAACTTGACAGTCTATAATATTGTGTGTTTAGAATGAGAGGGAGAAACTTCAGATAAGAATAGATGAGATGGACAACCTACTTAAGAAGATTGCTAACTGTCTCACTGAGTTGAAAATAGGTAAAGTATTTTGAATATTTTTTCAAAAGACAATTTAATTTTATCTAAATGCTTCATTTCATACAGATTACTGGTCACACAATACTAAAGCCTTATATTAGTAGCTTGAAACATTAAATTAGATGAATTTAAAGCTCCTTTACTCTGTGGTTTTCCACACTATCAACAAGAGATGCCTAAGAGCTCTTTGGAAAACTCTCCATAAACTAGACGATAATCTGTTTTGTTTTGTTTTTTAAATATATCTTTATTGATTTCAGAGAGAGGAAGGGAGAGGGAGAGAGAGTTGAAACATCATTGGTGAGAGAGTCATTGATCAGATGCCTCCTGCATGTCCCCAACTGGGGATCAAGCCTGCAACCCTGCATGTGCCCTGACTGGGAATCGAACCGTGATCTCCTGGATCCTAGTTCTATGCTCAGCCACTGAGCCACGTCCAGCCGGGCCATAATCTGTTTTTTTAATAGATGAACTTATCTCTATTTAAAAATGAGACTTTTGCCCTGGCTGATGTGGCTCCGTTGGTTGGGCGTTGTCCCATGCACCAGAGGATTGTCGGTTGATTCCTGGTCGGGGCATATGCCCGAGTTTTGGGCTCAATCCCCACTGGGGTAGCCAATTGATGTTTTGCTCTCACACATCAATGTGTCTCCCACTGGCTTCCTCTCTCTAAAAATAATAAAAAAATGTTTTAAATAAATAAAAATGAGCCTTTCCGTTTGACCTCTCATAACCCCAACTTGTTTACTATTGCCCTGAAACTGCTTCTCAAAGATTACTAAATTCCACATAATCATCAAATTTGGTAACTCTCAGTCCTTAGCTATCTTGACCACTTTAAGCATTTGAAAATGTGATGATTATTTTCTTCCTGAAACATGCATCTCCCTGACTCTGTGATACTGTACTACCCTGACCCTATTCTTTTCTCCTGGTTGTTTCTTTTAGCTCCTCTGTTAGCCTCTCCCTAACTGACCCCTTGTGTAGGGATTTAGATTTTTATCATCTACTCATTTCTGTATGCCTCCCCTAATGCTTTCATCTGCCTTAACAATTCTGTTTATATGAATGATTCCCAAGTTCAGTTAAATTAATCAAGCGTTTGTTGAGCACCTTCTGCATGCTGTGCTTTGCATCAGAAAAAATACATGTAAGACACAGATTTTGCCTATACTAGCTTATAATCATTTTGGGTGAAGGCATTTTTAGCCTATGTATCTTGAATTCCAGACATAACTTTTCTAGCATCTTGCTGAACCTCTCGGCAAATGTGCCCTTAAGCATCTTAAGCTCTGTGTGAATAAACAGAATTTACTGTCTTTTCCCATTTCCAAAATAAAATCTGAAAACTTGTTTTCCCTTTAATGTTTCTTGTCTCTGTTGATGGCATCACCATTCTGATATATTGTAAAAAGCTCAAAACTTTTGTCTTTGGTCTCTCTTATAAAGTTCTGTTCTTATTTGCTTCTACAGCATTTCTTTTATTCTTTCCTATTCCCATCAAGGCTATCATTTAATTCTTTGAAATATGCTATTTGACGTCTTCCAACTTGAAAAAAATTTTAATATGTTTTTATTGATTTTAGAGAAAGGGAGAGGGAGAGAAAGATAGACACATCAATGATGAGAGAGAGTCATTGATCGGCTGCCTCCTGTGGGCCCCCTTACTGTGGATCAAGCCCCCAACTTGGGCATTTGCCCTGACTGGGAATCGAACCATGACCTCCTGGTTCATAGGTTATCACTCAACAACAGCCACGCTGGCCAGGCTAACTTGAATTTGTTTATACTCTTCCTTCTATCTCCTTCCAGTCCAACCTGCATATTGCTGCCAGATTAATAATTATGAAGGAGAACTTTCAACAATAAAGATAAAATTTTTAAAAATTAAATTAAAAAATAATAATAATAGTTATGAAGGACAGTTTTCATTATACCCCTGAAAGACTTTTCTCTTTGCATTTATTATGAAATAAAGTCCAAGCTCCTAAGCTTCACATACATTTTCTAAAATCATTTTTAGATTTTTCTTATGTGATTTACAGAATTACTCCCTTACACATTTTAAATTCCAACCAAATCATAGTTACTTTTGTATAATTTATCTTTCTAAATAAATTGTGAATTTCGTGGGAGCAACGATCAGCTTTTATTTTTCTCCACATGCTTCAAAATTCTTAGAACTATGCTTTCCACAGAATTGAATTGATAAATATATGAATTTTATAGTCTTAGACTACCCTACCCCTTTGTTCATTACCTTTCTTTTTTTTTTGAAGTTATCATTGTTGAAAGTATTACAGATGTCCCCTTTTTCCCCCCATTGATCCCCTCCACCCTGCATGACCCCCCTCCAGGCCTTTACCACATTATTGTTTGTGCTCATGGGTTATACATACATGTATATAAGTTCTTAGGTTAATCTCTCCCCATCCACCACCCACCCGTGCTTTACCACTGAGATTCATCAGTCTGTTCCATGCTTCTATGTCTCTGGATCTATTTTGTTCATTGGTTTATTTTGTTCATTAGATGCCACATATGAGTGAGATCATGTGATACTTGTTTTTCTCTGACTGGCTTATTTCACTTAGCATAATACTCTCAAAGTCCCTCCATGCTGCCTCAAAGGATAAGAGATCATTCTTTTTTACAGCTGCATAGTATTCCATAGTGTAAATATACCACGGCTTTTTAATCCACTCATCTACTGATAGGCACTTGGGCTGTTTCCAGATCTTAGCTATTGTAAATTGCACTGCTATGAACATAGGGGTGCATAAATTCTTTCTAATTTGTGTTTTGGGTTTCTTAGGATATATTCCTAGAAGTGGGATCACTGGGTCAAATGGCAGTTCCAAATTTGATTTTTTAAGGACACTCCATACTGTTTTCCATAGTGGCAGCATCAGTCTCCATTCCCACGAGCAGTGTATCCGAGGAGATGCTTCATTTAATTTCAGTCTTCTTGAGCTTGTAGACACTTGTTTTGTGTCCTAACATATGATCTGTCTTTGAGAATGTCCCATGTGCACTTGAGAAGAATGTATATTCTACAGCTTTGGGGTGAAATGTTCTGTAAATATCAATTAAATCTATCTGAAATAGTGTGTCATTTAGAGTCAGCTTCCTTGTTAGATTTTTTGTCTGGAAGATCAATCCAGTGAAGTCAGTGGGGTGTTAAAGTCCCCTAAAGTCCTCCAGAAGTTTTTTATATATTTTGGTGCTTCTATATTGGGTGCATATATGTTTACCAGGGTTATATCCTCTTTAGTATTATGTAGTGACCTTTCTTGTTATGGCCTTCATTTTAAAGTCTATTTCGTCAGATATGAGTATTGCTCCCCCAGCTTTTTTTTTTCTTTCATTTCCCTTTGTATGGAAAAAGTTTTCTATCCCTTCACTCTCAGCCTATGTGAGTCTTTTGTTCTGAGGTGGTTCTCCTGTAGACAGCATATATTTGGGTCATGTTTTCTTATCCATTCAGCTACCCTGTCTTTTGATTGGATCATTTAATCCATTTATATTGAAGGTTATTATTGATAGGTACTTCTCTATTTCCATTTTAATTATTTATGCCTATGTTTCTCTCTCTCTCTGTTTCTACTTATTATAGCAGTCCCTTTAACATTTCTTGCAGTGCTGGTTTGGTGCTGATAAACTTCTTTAGGCTTTTTTTGTCTGAGAAGCTCTTTGTTTCACCATCTACGATTTTGAATGATAGCTTTGCTGGATAGAGTAGTCCTGGTTTCAGTGTAGCTTCCACTTAATCTGCCACCATCTTGGATTCTTTTACTTTCTTCACAGAAAAAAAATTGAAGCCATTAGGCCTGAACTTCTTCCTTTTTAAAAAAAATAAATAAAATTATTAATTTTATTTTTTTGAGAGGTAGAGAGAAACATTGATAGGTTGCCTTCTGTATGTGCCCCAACTGGGTTTGAACCCACAACCCAGGTATGTGCCCTGAACAGGAATCAAACAGGCAACCTTTTGGTGCACAGGGCAACGCTCAACTAACTGAGCTACTCTAGCCAGGATCCTATTTCTTTCTTGTTCATTCATTATTCCTTGAGCAAATGTAGTGAATACCTAGTAAGTGTCATATATAGTGCTTGGTGCTAAGAATACTGTAGCAATTAAAAACAAAAACTTTGTGCCCTATAGAGTTTTTAGTCTAGATGAGAATCTAAGAATTAAGCAAATAATGTTACAATAAGTGCTATGGAAGAGAGGTTACATGTGCTGGAAGGTCCTGAAACAGAATTCTGACTTAGTTGAGTCAGGAGAGGCTTCCTTCTGAGGAAGTGACATTTAAATTAAGATATGAAGAATGAGCAGTTAAAGTAAGAATGGAGGGGATAACAGACTATTCAATAGAATAACACATGCAGAAGCCCTTCTATGGGAAAGAATGTACCAAGTACAAGGGTCTGAAATACGGCCAATGTGGCTAGACTAGAGAGAGCAAAATGGAACATTGTCTGAGATAAACCTGTAGATGTCACTAAGGACCAGGCCAAAAAGGACCTCTTGAGGAGTTTTCACTTTTTTTAAGAGTAGTGAAGAGGCATTTGAAGGGTGTTAAGCACTAGTTGCAGTATAGAGATGGGTTTTGAATAGATGAGCTGTAAATGTAAGAAGTTCAGTAATTATTAGACTGGTATGGTTAAGAAAGGATAGTAGGCCCTGGCAAGGCAGCTCAGTTGGTTAGAGCTTCATCCTAGTACACCCAGGTTATAGATGTGGTCCCTAATCAGGGCACATACAAGAATCAACCAATGAATGCATAAATAAGTGAAACAACAATTAAATGTTTTTCTCTCTCTAATCAATGAATTTTTTTAAAATTTTTTAAAAAGAAAGGACAGTAGCTTATATTAAGGGGGGCTGGTGATGGTGAAGAAAAGAAAGATTCAAAAACATTTTTGAGGTAAGAATCTAAACTTGGTTTGGGTTGTGGGGAGAGAATGGGATTTTAAGGAGGACTCCAAGGTTTTTTGTGTTTTTTATTTTTGTTTTTTTTATTGTTGACACTATTACTGGGTGACTCCAAGATTTTAGAAACAAATTAAGTAAAATGTTTTAAATGTGTATGCATGCAGTATCTGTTCAGGCTTTAGTCCACCTGCCTAACAATAACTGTGATGAAAATTTATATAAACAATTTCCAGCTAAGAATGGCCCTTGAAAAGGTGCTATTGGAGATCATTGCTATATTGCTCAAAATTCAGTTGTCTGCTACTAGAAGCAAGTTTTTGTGTGAAATTATAATTATGTCTGAGTGCTTAATTGGCAGGGAAAAGTGGGGAAAATATGAGTGTTTATCACATATTCTTAACAGTTCATTTTAGGACCATCTGTTCTTTTCATGTCCGGTTTTTAAATTACTTTTGACTGGGTTATTCTAATATACATTGTCTGCTTTAGAAACTAAGAGTTTGGAGGATGAAAAGAAGGATTATCATATGGAAGAATGGGGTTCTGGAATGAGAACTGCAGAAAAAGGTAACTGAATTAATCAAGGAGATAAATGGGGGGAAAAACCCTATGGTTCTGAGTATGTTTATTTAGGTGATATTAATTGAGCTAGAAAAAAAAAAGAAAAAAAATTGAGCTAGAATTTTCAATAAATAGATGACTTTTGTAGCAACATTCCAACGTGTCTATTCTGATAGATTTGTTTTTATTTTTCTTTTCAAAGAACTGGAACAGCTGAAAACTGAAGAAGAAAAGCTTCAGAGGTCAGCCTTCAATTTGAGTGTTTGGAAATATATTAAACTCACCCTGGCCAGTGTGGCTCGGTAGTTAGAGTGTCGGCCCGAGTACCAAAGGGTTGCGAGTTCGATCCCTGGCATAGTGGGGGTGCCTGTGGCAGGCAGCCAATCAATGTGTCTCTCACATCGATGTTTCTCTCTTTCTCCCTCCCTTCCACTCTCTCTAAATATCAATGGAAAAAATGTCCTCGGGTGAGGATTAGAAAAAAAAAATCTGAATTTTAATAATAATCTCAAAGAACATGAGAACCCCCAGGGATATTTTTACTGATTCTAACTTGAGAGCCATTGATTTAGGCCTTTCCTAATTAGACCTATGCTTCTAGATTAATGATCATTCCAAAAAAAAAACCCACTTGAGAATGCGGAAATGGATGCCATTCGCTTCATTGGGGAGCCATCTAGCATGTGACTTCTTGTTATAAACCTTTTATTTTAATAGAGTCTGAATTCTCTAACAATGGATTTATCTTTCTGTGAATACTTCTGTTTGCAGAAATCTCTTAGAACTAGAGGTACAGAAAAAGCAGACCCTTGCTCA
Source organism: Miniopterus schreibersii (assembly GCF_964146895.1). Taxonomy (NCBI): domain Eukaryota; kingdom Metazoa; phylum Chordata; class Mammalia; order Chiroptera; family Miniopteridae; genus Miniopterus; species Miniopterus schreibersii. The sequence goes on from NC_138101.1 coordinate 143,083,696, forward strand.
AATAGACTTTGTTCAAAAACAAACAAATATAACTGAAGAGCTACTGGATCAGCTGAGGTAAGGAAAAGCAGGGGTCATTAGTTTACATTTTATCCTATGCCTTTGTGGTTGTCTAAACCTACTAGAGCAGTTGACATGTTGGTAGCGTGTATCACTATTTTTAACCAGCGTAGCCTCAAAAAGAATCAATGTACTCAACACTAAGTTGAAAGTATACAAGGTGAGAGAGAGCTATGGAAGTATAATTTAAAAATATTTAACACTTTGTATTACCTTAGACTCATTTTTTTCCTGATATACAAATCAAGATTGAGTGAATTCTTATTTCTTTCAAAAGCATGTTTGTACATTCACAATATTTGAATTAAAGTGTTGTCTCCCACCGTGGCCATCATTCCATGCACCATAATGTTTCTGGTCAGATTCCCAGTCAGGGTACATGCGCTGGTTACCAGCTCAATCCCTAGTTGGGGGCGTGCAGGAGGCAGCCGATTAATGTTTTTCTCTCGCATCAGGATATTTCTCTTCCTTCCTCTCTGAAATTAACAAAAACATATTTAAAATAAATAAAATGTCTCCCACTCCAGTAGAAAAACTAGCAGCTGCTGCTGGTACTGTTTGGGTGGTATCTGAAGTTAACTCTCTTCCTTTATCTCAAAAACAAATTTCTTTGTCTTGTTATCTCTCTAGCCTGTCTGAATGGGATGTCATTGAGTGGAGTGATGATCAAGCTGTGTTCACCTTTCTTTATGATACAATAGAACTCACCATCACTTTTGGAGAGCCAATAGGTGAGTAGCAAAAGTAAGAGAGTTCCTCTGCATAAAAATATGTGGCTAAACTCAAATCTTTGTTTTAATACAATAACAACTATTGACATAAAGCACAGATGAAAATCTTAGAAGAGATGATCACCTCAATTAGTGAGAATTTTATTTTTATTTTATTAAAGAGTAAAATAAAAATTCAGCTAGTGAAAGTTGCCCTTTGTTGAACTACATTAGACAGAAATTTTGCCTATCCAAATACTGGATCAACATGCTATTCAAATCTGTTTACTCTGAGTTCCTTTCTTCTATGTCTTTTGTGATAGAGAATTTACTCTAATAGCTGGTGACTCTTGACTATTTTTGTACTGCAGTTAATCTAAACATTAATTGGAAATCCTTTGTGTATTGGTGAGCTTATCAAAGTAGGTAGAGATCGCTATATGGTGACTGAAGAGAGTACTAGCTGTTTTGTTGGATTTGCCTGTCAGTATCTTTAGGTCTTTTCCCTTGAAACCATTAACTTCATCTTAGCCAACCATGGGTAAACATGGCCAAATTGGAATTTAGGATCTTTACACTCTTCAAGCCTCCAAACATGATTCTCTTTAAAAGTTCCTTTTCTCATTGAATACCATTAACTTCCATCCAGGTTCAAAATGAAAACTTAGGAATCACTCTATATCTTTCTCCCTTACCAGGCATATTTAAATCATCAGTAAGACTTACTGATTTTAATGTAATATTTGTCCACTTTTTTTCGCCTCTTCTGTCCATAGTCATCTCTAACCTAGATGGCTACAATAACATTCCAGTTGGTCTTTCTGGATCTTTTTCCTCCAATTCATTCTCCTTCCTGTAGCTAAAATCATTGTTGGAAATCTGACCATGTACCTACTACTCTTAGACTAATGATCAAAATATTTAATATAGCCTGTAAAGGTTTTTTCCTCCTTTTCCTGCCTCATCTTACCTTGTTCTCTGTATGTCAGGCACAGTGAATTTCTTTTATTTCTTTAATAGGTCACGGTTTTTCATTCTCAGTCATATTCCATTCTACCTCAGCACCTACATACTGATGTTTCTTATACCTGGGAGCTCTTTCTCCATCTTAGTCCATTTGGGCTGCTATAACAAAAAATACCATAAACTGGATAGCTTATAAGCAACAGAAGTTTGTCATAGCTCTGGAAGCTGGAAGTCTGAGATCAGGAAGCCAGCATGGTCAGGTGAGGGCCCTCTTCCAGGTTGCATGTTTCTAATTGTCTCCTCACATGACAAAAGGCCAAGCTAGCTCTCTGGGGTCTCTTTTATAAGAGGTCTGTATCCTCATGACCTAAGCACCTCCCAAAGGTCCCACTTCCTTATACCATCACATGGGCCATTAGGATTTCAACATACAAATTTGGAGGAAACAAATGTTTAGACCATAACACCCCCTCTTCACTAAATAAATTTCTACTAATAATCCTTAGGAGCTCAATTTAATTATTACTTTCTCAGGAAAGTTTTATTGGACTCTCATTATACCTAGTCTCTCTGCTATTTGCCCTTCTGTTATATGTTCTCTTTGCTTCCTGCAGTTTTCCTTAATGATGTTTATTACAGTTTGTAGTGCTTGGTGTGTTTATTATTGCAGTTATCTGTGTGTTCCCCTGAGCTGTAAGCTTCTTGTGAGTATAGATTGATCGTGTCGTGTCTGTTTGTCTCACAATTGTATCCACAGTAAAAAGAATCAGAATTTGAGAGATGGGAGATAACTGTAGAATCTGGAGAAGCAAGCAGCTATTCTGGCTACCTAAAACTCATTACTGTAATGCTAAAAACATAAGTTATTTTCACTGTATTTTTACAAAGATAGTAGGTGTGGGAGGTCATAGCCTCTTTATATGGTTCCTGAAAAAAATAATATCTTTGCACAGCAGTTAAGGGTCAAAGGAGGAGGCCTTGGTAAATATACTATAAATCTATTATACTTTAAATTTCTTTCAAAGGCCTGCCAATCAGTATAGTTCAGCAGTCTCAGGAGAGCCTTTACCATATAGAGAGAATAAAATGATTCAAGTATAAACCTTCAACTGCCTATGAAAAAGTCCTGCTACCCAGAAAGAGTACTTGAGGACTCTAAAATACTTGAGTTGTACGTAGCTTAAAATCAGATAATAAAAAGAAATATTGTCCTTATTCTGGTTCTTCCTAGTTGGTCTCCCTTTCCTGAACAAGGCTTATAGGAGGATTGTTGACCTGAATTTTCAATCTCTGTTAGATGGTAAGTTCAAAACATTTAAGCCTCTAAAAATGTGTTGGAAATTTATAAGTGTAAATCGCTCCTTACAGACTGTCACATACTAACTTAAATATGAATAATAATAATAATTTGTCCTTAGAAATGTGTATTAGACATAAAACTGCTAGAATAGTGTTCAAAATATTGGGTATGTTTTAAAAGAAATGATTTTTTATTATTATGACTAGATCTTGAGCAATGATTAATAGCTATTTCCATAATCTAAAAATTACTATTGGGAGTACTTATTCTGTATTAGGCATGTGTATTACTTACATCAACACTATGAGGTAGGTATTCTCCATTTTACAAATTAGGGACCTGCAGCTCAAAAGAAATAAGTGTTGTGCTTAGGATCATTCAGGTAGTAGGAGACAGGATTTAAACTCAGGTTTATGTTACATTTAAGCCTATGCTCTTAATCAAGTTTTACTCTGTATGTGATAAAGACTTGAGTTTTTATAGGAATATTTTCTGTGAACCGTATATTCTGATTTATGTATTTGAAAATAAAATGGAGAGGATACTTAGACACCTCGTAGTTTGAAGATATTTCTAGTTTGTATAATATTTCTAGCTTATATATTTTTGTTTCTTTTTTCCTTTCTTTTTTTTTCTAGCTTATATATGTATATAAAATATTTGAATAATTAATATCCTGCTTTTGATTTTTTTTACTCCTTCCTCAGAGGATAAAGCCCCTCCTTCCTCCATTTTAGTTCATAAGCTTATTTTTCAGTACATTGAGGAACAGGAATCTTGGAAGAAGAAATGTATAACACAGCATCAGGTATCCAAGGTAAATTCTAATTAAAGTATATAAAGGCAAACTATGTTATCTGTCCCAAAAAGCAGAACTAAAATTTTATGTGTGTAATAGTGGATCTTGAAATGATAAATATATTAAATCATTTAACTTTAGGGTGTTCTTTATAAAAGAGCCTGTAAACACTGAAATGTTTTTATAATTTCTTTTTGTCCTGTTTTTTCCCCAGATGCTTCAAGAAATCTCACTGGTAGTAAGCCATTGCAGACTCCTTGGAGAGGAGATTGAGTTTTTAAAGAGATGGGGACCAAATTATAACCTAATGAACATAGATGTGAATAATACTGAGTAAGTGTATTAATTCCCTAGGGCTGCCATACAAATTGTACTACAAACCGGGTGGCTTAAACAACAGAAATTTATTATCTCACAGTTCAGGAGGCTGGAAATCTGAGAGCAAGGTGTCAGCATGGTTGGTTCCTTCCAAGGGCTATAAAAGAGAACCTGTTTTATGCTTCCCTTCTAATTTCTGGTGATTTGCTGGCAATATGTGGCATTTCTTGGCTTTTAAATATGTAACCCCACTATCTGCTTTCATCTTCACATGATGTTTTTCCTGTGTGTATGTTTGTGTTCAAATGTCCCCTTTTTATAAGGACACCAGTCATTTTGGATTAGGGACCCACCATACTTCAGTAGGACCTCATCTTAATTCCAATGACCCTATTTCCAAATAAGGCCACATGCTGAGGTGCACTGGGGTTGGGGCTTCAACATATAAATTGGGGGGAGGCCAAGTTCAATCATAAAAGTAAGTAGTAGAAAGCTTTTTAAAATATTTTATTAATGAGTTTCATGACTAGTTATGAAAAACCAACCATAATAATACATTGTTCCAGATGTTTTATCTTCTGTCTATCTGATAAGGACAAGAAATAATGTACACCTGCCCTGGCCATTGTGGCTCATTTGGTTGAGCATGGTTGCTGGTTCAATTCCCATTCAGGGCACATGCCTGGGTTCCAGGCTCTATCCCCAGTAGGGGGCTTCCTGCACATCAGTGTTTCTCTTTCTCCCTCTCCCTTCCTCTCTCTAAAAAATCAATTAAAAAAAAAGAAAAAACAAATAATGTAATCCTTTTTCACATGCCATTGTAAAAGGAAAATATATTTGTGTTTTATTCTATTTTTGTTTTGTATTTTTAATTGAGGATTTTGTTTTTTACAGATTGAGGCTTTTATTCTCCAGCTCTGCAGCATTTGCAAAGTTTGAGATAACTTTGTATCTCTCAGCGCATTATCCATCTGTCCTATTACCTTTCTCCATTAAAAATCACCTTGGAGACATCAGGTGAGTGAAGGGCCAGCAGGATAGGGCTTCCAACTACTTTTTTACCTTTATTAATATTATTTGAAAGATCCTTCAAAGTGGTCAGCAAATGATAGACCATAGTGAGAGTCAAATGTTACTTCTCTCTAACTTCATTTTGAAGAATTTGTTCTTTTAAAGTCATTGACCTTCATTGTTATCTCCAGAGGTTGCTGGAGACCATTGGTCTATTCTTTTATACTTGCTCCACTTTTTAACACTCTTACCTAAATTAGGAATCAAGAAGGAAAAAAATCCTGCGTAAGCTTAGCCCAGGTCATATATGAACACCCTTTTATGGTCTTAAAAACAGAATAATCATTTAAAAAGCTGTGCAGCTATAATGCTTTTCTCAATTAGCCTATGGAACCAGACCTAAAAATATTTAATTCCTACTATATATTGTGTGACTTTTTAGACATATGGCTGACAGATTGTAAATGGCAGAATTTAGAATGTGCCTACCTCAGATCCATCAGCAAACACCAACAGTCCAACAGTTTAGATTTTTTATAGCCAGAGAAAGCAGCTAAGTCAAGATACCTCACAATTACATACAGAATTGGTTCTTAGGCTTTGTTTTTAGAATCTCAGTTAAAACCGAATAATCTAATTTTCCAGAAATGCCTATTTGAGACTCAGAGATTGTACCCAAAAACATGAGTTTCACTGAAATGGAGATAAGTGTAAGTTTTCAGAAAAACTAATTAACCTTTTGTTCTTTCCAGCCAAGATGAAATTTCTGCCCTTCTATCTAAAGTGCCACTGGAGGACAACTACCTAAAGAATGTTGTCAAGCAAATTTACCAAGATCTGCTTCAGGGCTGTGATTTCTACCAGTAGACCCTTGGACCACAGCTATAACAACCAAGCACAGTACACTTAACAATAGTATTATGTTAGAGTCTCCATCGCTGTTTAATCTTCATCTTCAGGTCCTAGAAAGAAGCCTAGTAAAATTTCTGATGATTTTCTAGTTAAATTGTAGGGTTAGTTTTTAAAGCTCTACAGTCAGGAATAATGAAAGGCCTCAAATAGCCTGCTATCAACTTGCTCATCTTTCTGCTAAAGGTTTAAGTGGTAGAACACTTAGAGACAGTTTCTCCTAACTAAAGTGGGGCTCTCTGCTTTAGTACAAGCCTAAGGAATAACTTTTAAGCATAAGAGGAGGTGTAACCACTGACAAAAACATAAGCTATTCCCCCGTATATAGAGCTATGATTTTTAGGTTTCCTGGCTTCTGTCTAGCAGATATTTCTGGAATAGTGACATATCTGGCTGCAAACTACTCATCCTCCTTTTTCTCCACTCCAGAAATGTTATTAAAAGAAAGCAGTAGCACTCAACTATTAGTTTGTTTGCCATTTTTTTCTTGAGGATCTTGCTTCCTTTTATTTTTACATGTCTATTAATGTTTTCTTTGTAAGAATAATTTTGTAGGGAAAGGTCATTGATTTTGGTCCAGTACATATGTATAATATATTGATTTTGTGTTTGTGATGTAGTAAGGAGATATATAGAAATATACGGAGATGTTTAGAGAGATACCATTGTGCACTTTCTTTCTGAAGGATGCTTTACAGCAATATTCTCAACTCCTTTTTTTAAATAATTACACTTCAAGCAATATCACAACTATAACACCAGTTTTGTCAAATTCTGGCAGTGGTAATGAACTTAAGTATTGGTTTCTGAAGCTATACCTTTTTCATATACAAAAATAAAAATATCCATTTATATTGAGTGATCATTGTCTGTGGTATAGACAAACAGAAAAGACTTTTACCCAAACTTTAGTCAAATCCTAATCATGATCATTTTTGTTTATATTTAATTCTAAACTAAAATATATTTGCAATTTTAAACTTAATTCATCTTAAAATTTTACTTTAAGATCAGGTTAAAGTCCTGTGGATCCTTTTTGGTTTGGTTTGACTTCTGAGTTGTTATTCAAAATACCACATGGTCGTTTAAGCTTTAAAAGTCAACACAGCCTGGCCAGGTGTGGCTCAGCAGTTGAGCATCCACCTAGGATCCAGGAGATTGAGGTTCGATTCCCCGTCAGGGCACATGCCGGGGTTGTGGGCTTGATCCCAGTGTGGGGGGGCGGGGTACAGGAGGCAACTGATCAATGACTGTCTCATGATTTATGCTTCTGTCTCTCTCTCTTCCCCTTTCCCTTCCTCTTTCTGAAATCAATAAAGGCATATAAAAATAATTTTTAAATTCAATAAAAAAGTCATTTAAAAAAAATAAAGTCAATAGAAATCATTTGCCATAAAAATCAAGATGCAGATGTTCCCTATTTCCATGTACTCCTTAAAAAACTTTTAAAGTCACCAATATGATCTGTTTACCATGAAATTTAAATTACTTTTCTTACTGGAATTGTTTTATTTCTTTTCTGTAAGCCTAAATAGTAGAAGTTTTGTTTTATACATTTTGGTAACCTGGAATTATCAGTTCCAAAATGATTTGGCTTGTAATGATGGTTTCTGCTTTCTTGTGTTTAGAATACATAATTTGTAGTATTTACTTATTTGATTTTTTTTCAAAGTATTGCCTATTTTTATTAAAGTTTTTGGAAGTTTTTTCTTTACTGATTGGAAGCAGATTATTTTTTGCACTATTAAAATAAGTTTATTATATGAAATATTTTTTTAAGCAGTGTCTCTTTATGAACTGAAGAATTTTTTTGCTGTGTATCCAAAAGACCTCTGAAGATATGTCAATGAAAGCCCCCTGTAGGTATATCAGGACGATGCTCTAACCAACTGAGCCTACCCAGGCAGGGCTAGTATTCTCATTTTTAGAAATGTTTAACTTCAATCTAATCATGAGGAAGGAAGTAACCAAATCCAGATTGTGGGACATTTTCTAGAAAACTGGCTTGGACTCTTCAACAATGTCAATGTCATGAAATCAAAGCAAAACAAAAAGGGGATCTCTCCTAGGTTATAGGAGACTAGAAACAAAAAAAACAATGATTAAATTCTTTATTTTAAAAAACACCTATAAAGGATATTTTGGGGACACTCGGAAATTTGAACATAAACTATATATTAGGTTATATTCTTGTATTAGTGTTAAATTCCTTGGGTGTGATAATAGTTTTATGGTTCTATAGGAGAATGTCATTATGAGGATATACATGTCTGCAACTTAATATGTGTGTGTGAGAGAGAAAATGGGAGAAAGCAAATATAGCAAAATGTTAACAATTGATGAATCTAGGTAATGGGTACATGGGTGTTTAATTGCGCTGTTCTTTCAACATTTCTGTAGGCTCGATTGTTTTCAAAATAAAAAATTGGAAGTGATGAGATTTGCTTGGTGGCCAAGTAACTAGAGGTAATATAATTCTGAGATTTCATCTAGGCTTTAGGGAAGCCTGATGAACCACTACTACAACTGTTTTTGATGCCAAATTTAATTTCTTTCTGCTCTAGACCATACCAAATTCTTGCTCTTAATGTTACCCATCCTTTGAAAATTTCCCCAAATGAAAAGTTTTTATTGTGTTCTTTTTTAAACAGCAGACCTAAATCTGTATTATTTTTATTTTTTGAGTGGGTAATACATTTGCTTGCATGAGCCAGAATTCAGGAAGTACCAAGTAAAAGTTTCGCCTTCCCTCTGTCCCCAGACACCCAAGCTTCCCTTCTTGGAGACAACCAGTGTTACCAGTTTATTGTCCATCCATCCGAAGCTATCCTATAATACAAAAGCAAACATGTGCAAGTAGGTATGAGTGTATAAATATTCTCTTTTTTACACAAATAATAGCACATCAATACACTTTCATTTTGCCTTTTTCACTTAACTACATATCTTGATAGGTTCAGATCAGTACATACAAAACTTCCAACACATATTTTTTCCTTTTAATTAAGTAGTAGTTCACTGAATGGATGGATGTACCATACATCTATAGATAGACATGTATGTTGTCTATCACCTTTTAATACTATAAACAATGCCAAAATTTTGCATATGTTTATCTGCAGAATTACTTCCTAGAAATGGAGCTGTTGAGTCAAAGGCTAGTTGCATTTGTAATTTCATTTTAATTTTTTAAAATTTTTATTGAATTTATTGGGGTCACATTGGTTGATAAAATATAAATTTCAGGTGTACAATTCTACAATACATCATATGTATATTGTGTGTTCAGCACCCAAAACCAAGTCTCTTTCCATCACCATTCATGCCCTTTATCCTCTTCTACCTCCCTCAGCCCTCACATTTGTAATTTTAATAGATAACACCAAATTGCCCTCTAAAATAGTCATATCAATCCTACTAGCAATGAGTGCCTGGTTCCTTCCCCAAACTTACTAATATAATACATTTCAAACTTAAAAAAAATTGTTTTGATTTGAGGAGAGAGAGAAAAGAAGGGAGAGAGAGACAGATATCAGTTTATTATTCCACTTAGTTATGCATGCATTGGTTGTTTCTTATATGTGCCCTGATCGGAGGAGACTGAACCCCCAACCTTGGCATATCAGGACAATGCGCTAACCAACTGAGCTACGCAGCCAGGATCCCAAACTTTTTGATGCTATCTCAGTATAATTTGCATTTCTCTTATGTGTGAAGTTGAGAATCTTAACATATATATCAGAGCAATTTTTAAATTGATTTTATTTATATATTATTATTTTTTAATCCTCACCCAAGGATATTTTTCCATTGATTTTTTTTTTTTTTTTTTTTAGAGAGAGAGTGGAGGGGAGGGAGAAGTGAGGGTGAGGTGGAGAGAGAGAAACATCAATGTGAGAGAGACACATCAATTGGTTGCCTCCTGCATGTGCCCTGACCGGGGTTAGGGATCCAGCCTGCAACCAAGGTAATGTGCCCTTGACCAGGAATCGAACCCATGACCCAGTCCATGGGCTGACGCTCTAACCACTGAGAAAACCAGCCAGGGCTTTAATTGATAGAGAGAAACATCAATTTGTTATTCACTTATTTATGCATTCATTGGTTGCTTCTTGTATGTGCCCTGACTGGGGATAGAACCCACAACCATGACATATCAGGACGATGCTCTAAACAACTGAGCTACCCAGCCAGGGCCTTACCAGAGCAATTTTTATCTCCTCTGTCTGTTTCTGTTGAGGTATTTATCTTTCTGGTAGACTTGTAGGACATCTTTATACAGAAAAAATAACTCTTTGTGATAAAGGTTGCCAAATTTCCCCCATTTGTTGTTTTGACTTATGATGGGTTTTGCCATTAAGAATTTTAAAGATATATAGTCAAACATATTAATATTTTCTCTTATGGCTTTGGGGGTTTGTGCCATACTTAGATTTTCCCCATTGTAAGATCCAGTTTCTCTTTGAACTTTTATGGTTTAATACTTTACATTTGGAAATTTACCCTAACATAAATTGTGAGATAAGGATTCAAATTAATTTTTTCCAGATGGCAATGTGATTATCCCAGCACCATTTAATAAACAGTCTTATTTTTCCCACTGATTTGAAATGCCTCTTTTATCATATACTAAATTTCTCTATGTATTCATATATATGTATGTATCTCAGATATACATATCTGGGAATGGCAGGCAGAATAACAGCCCCCTACCCCCAAAGATGTCAAAAGATATCCTAATTCCTGAAACCTGTGAATATTACCTTTCATGGCAGTAGGGACTTTGCAGATGTTTTAAAGGATCTTGACATGGGGAGACTATCCTGGATTGGCTGGGTGGGCCCAATGTAATCACAAGGGTCCTTATGAGGATGTCAGAATCAGAGAAGATGTGAATATGGAAGCAGAGGTCAGTGATTGTTGGCTTTGAAGACAAAGGGGCCTTGAGCCAAAGAACACAGACACCTCTAGAAACTGGAAATGGCAAGGAAACAGAGTTTTTCCTAAGACCTCCAGAAGGAACACAATTCTGTCAAAACCTTGATTTAGTCTAGTGAAACCCATTTAGGAATTCTGACCTTCGGAACTATAAGATAATACATTTTTGTTTTAAGCTATTAAATTTTTGATAATTTATTTCAGCAGCAATAGGAAACTAAGACACTGGAATAACTCTTCTGTTCCATTGACCTAACTTTTTTCTACAAATACCTTCTAATTGTTGTAGTTTTGCAGTATCTTTTAATATCTGGTCAGTTCAGACCCTTTTATTTCAGGGTCTGACTCTTCTTACTCTTTATTTTACCATATAAAGGTGAGAACTAGCTTGTTCAGTTTCCAAAAAAATTTTTTTGGCATTTTTACAGAGTACATTACATTAAATTTAAAGATCAACTCAGGGAGAATTGATACCTTTAAGATGTTGAGTCTTCCAATACAAGTACAGTATGTTTTGTTTTGTGTCTTTTAATATCTTAGAGTTTCCTTCTTATAGGATGTGCACTTTTCTTGTTAAGTTTATTTCAAGGGATTTTATATTTTTGTTACAATATTAAAATTATCACAAAGTCAAAACAAATTTATACCAAAAATTCAAACAATACAAAAAAGAATACAGATGAAGGCAAAGTCATCCAAAAGCTTACTGCTGGGCATCTTTCTACACACTAGGTTCTCTTAGCTATAAAGAAGGGTGATGACTGTTGGGTAGACAACCAACAGTGATTGCCAAAAATCCCACTGGGATTTCTATTGAGAATTCACTAATTTTGAAGAATTTTCAAGCTTATAATATTGAGCTTTCTCCTCTGGGAACATAGTTTTAGATATTTTTCCATGTAGGTCCTGAGCATTTTTTAAAGTTTATTGCTAGATATTTATGGTTTTTGTTGCTACTGCGAATGGGATTTTTTTCTATTACATTGTCTAATTAGTTATTGTTAACACTTAGTAAAGCTCTCATCTTTTTATATTCATAATTAGTTACATAATGTAATCTCTTATTTGTCCCTTAAACTACCCAGGTATATAATCATATCTGTAAATCTTTTCCAACATTTACATCTTTTATTATTTGTTTTTATTATTTTTTATTATTGTACTTAGTGGCACTTCCTAAACAATAGTAAACAATAGTGACCACAGACAGTTTTGTCCTTGTTTTGTTTAATCTTCACCTGAGGATATTTTTTCCATTGCTTTTCAGAGAGAGTGGAAGGGAGGGAGGGAGGGAGGGAAACATCCATGTGAGAGAGAAACATCATTTGGGTACCCCCTGCACGCCCCGGCATGGGCCCTTACCTGGAATTGAGCCGGGAACCTCTTGGTGCATGGGATGACACTCAACCACCTGAGCCACACCTGCCAAGGCTGTTCTTGGTTTTAATGAAAGTGTTTCTAACGTTTCACCAGTAAACATGATGGCAGCTTACTTGGAGTGCCTGAATTTTTTCTTGATCATGTTAAGGAAACATATAATTACCATTTTTCCCCTTAATCAGGAATTTATGTTGAATTTTATTGAATGAGTTTTCAAATGATGAAATTAACTTTTTTCTCTTTGACCTGTTAATATATATATTTTTAATATATCTATATTGATTTCAGAGAGAGGGAAGGAGAGGGAGATAGAAACATCAATGATGAGAGTCATTGATCAGCTGCTTCCTGCACACCCCCTACTGGGGATCAAGCCCAAAACCTGGGCATGTGCCCTGACCAGGAATCAAACCTCAGTCTCCTGGATCATAGGTTGATGCTCAACCTATGGCTGAGACACACCAGCCAGGATGACCTGTTAATAAAAGACTTCCTAATATTGAGTCATCCTTGCACTGTTCAGAAGGATCACTTGGACACTGGACTTCCCTTTTCCAATTTCCTTTATATATTCCAGACTGTCTATGCTGATGAGATTATTTTTCTTCAGACAAAAGATTGGGTTTCTGCCAATTGAGTTTTGGTCTTATCAGAGGTTGCTTCTCTGAGATTTCAGATAGGTCACTTAGGTTATAATTAAGGATATATCCAAAACTTTTCAATTAAACATTTATATAAATATACTTATGAATTGCTCATTTAACTGTTAGTGAGAAATCTAGTTTGTCTTATATCCAAGTTCTCAGTGGGTTGTCTTGGAGGAAAAGAACAGAAAACTACTCAAATTGGTTTAAGTAGAAAACGGAGATTTTTTGGAATGTAGGTGTATCTCATAGACCTTAAGAGAAGTAAGTGCTGTTGGGTTCCTGAGAAACTGGAAAAGACAACTAGAAAGCAGTCAGAATTCAAAACTGTTTCTGTCTCAGCCTCTCTCCCACTTTCTTAGTCTCTCAAAATTTTTTTTTAATTGATTTTTTAAAAGAGAAACATCTATTTGTTGCTCCACTCATTCATGCATTCATTGGTTGACTTGTATGTTCCCTGACCTCGGATGGAACCCTCAACCTGGAGGTATCAGGCAATGCTCTAACCAACTGAGCTACCAGGCCAGGGCAATCTCTCAATTTCTTAATCTTTCTGTGGATGGGGTTTCTCTGATTTAACATCCACAGTCACAGGAATTGAATTTTAGTAAAGGTCAAAGTCATGTAACTTCACTCGGCCAAGAGGGGCTATGGATTTGCAGATGCTTTAAGGAGGAGTATATGTGAAGAATGGGAGGTAAATGTGGGTATCTTTGGTATGGAAGGCAGCTCATTAGCACCAGGTACTATCTATAATCATTAAGTTAGGTTGATTGTACTTCCAGAATGCTTCCTGAATCTGTTGTCGTTGCTCTAACTCAAGCCTTTCATCTCCTGCCAGAAATACTGCAAGAACTTCCTAACAGCTTTTGCTGTCTTTTCTCTCTCTTCTGAAATTTATACTTGACTGACACAAGATATTGGTGTGAGGATTAAGTGAAAACTTTATAAACTTGAAAGCACTCCACAAATATAAAATAATGGTGGTGGGGGAAATACATCTAACCATGACTTGTCTGCTTCAACACTTCAATGATTTCTCCATTACCTAAAGACTGAAGACCAAAGCTCCATACATGGTCTTAAGCCTTTTCTTAGCTTGAACTAAAACGTAACTCTCCAGTCTCAAAACCGGTTAGGCTACGTTTCCTTCCTCATCAGACAATACTATTCCTTGACCATGCTGTTAAATTTCTATGTCCATAATAATGCTCCTATTTGCTTGGCTTCCAGCACTACTTCTTTGCCGGGGGAACCCTATTCACACTTTAAAACAAGAATAACAAACTTTCCAATAAACCATGATAAGGTTTACCTTCTCAAAATCAATGCCTCCTTCCTCTGGAGTCCTGCAATCTCCAGCAAAATATCATTTTCATACCATTTTTCCACCCCCTCCACCAGCTAGATTTCCCAGTTTCATCCATCTACTCTAGCTCCCTCAGCTCCACCACCTCCAGGGACCTGGAAAGCGCCTGGCTCCGGAAATTTGATTGAGTCTGAGGCTCAGAGCTACCTAAAGCACCAAAAGCTCACGCTCAGTTAGATATTTACGAAGTTAACCAAGGGCAGCGCTCAGGAACCAGACTACTTCCGAGAGAGGCGGAGGCCCCGCGTCCACCCCGTCCGCCGGCGGTGCATACTGGGAGATGTAGTCTCGAGCGACTCCACTACTTGAGATTTGTAGTCTTTGGTAAAGAGAAGGCGGCAACTCACAAATTTTGAGTTAGTCCTAAGGGGTAAAAGAAGAGGGCAATACATAGTATCATGCAAGGTCAGGTTCCTTGGGCTTACCTCTGGGGCCCGCCAGCAGCGCCGGGGCGGCTAGAAGGCGGACCCGAGAAGGGCGGGGAGACGTTACGTTGACGCGGGCGTGACCCTGCCCCAGAGGGTTTGGCGGGATTTACAAAAGTCGGCCGGTCGAGCGCGCGCTGCAGCCGGAGGCTGAGGCCTGAGGGGAGTTGAGACGTTCCCCGAGGCTCGTAGTTGGGAGCCGAAACTCGCTGGGGTTGTGAGCAGAAGGTCGGAGTGAGGGAGGAGAGAAGTGGGGCGCAAGCGAGGGCGTCTGGAGGCCGGCCGGGGTCGGGCGCGTGCCGGGCCAGCGGACGGAGGTCGGAGCGCGCAGCCCGCTGGAGCGAGCAGCGCTGCAGGCCCAGGTGAGTGTGTCCGGCGTAGGCGGGGCCCCTTTCCACCGCCAGTGCCCCCACCCGCGTTAGCCAGACCCGGACCAGGGTCCGTGCTCCGCGAGCCGGCTTATGCGGCCCTCCGCGGCGAATGAGGCAGGGCGTGCCCGCGTCCAACCGGCCCTCGGAATTCGTTGTGGCGAAAACGGAAGCGGACCCGTCTTTAGAGCTGGGAGGAGCCTTTTTGAGGTCATTTGCAACACCCATCTTGTGGCCGTGGGCTAGGAAGCCGAGATCCGGAGGCGTAATGACTTAAAAATCACAGCTGTTTTATGTTAGAGCCAGGGTTTCCGGATTTCTGGTCAGCCCTCTTTCCATTACACCATGCTTTGCTTACTCTAGTTGCTAAAAATATCTTTTTATTATCTAATCGGAGGACCGTTCACTTGATGTCTGGCGAGGGAATGATCTGTAGTGAGCTGCTGTTTTTTAAACCTCTAAGCGAAGGGTAGCCCTGGCCGGGTAGTCCAGTTGGTTAGAGCGTCCTCCGCATCCATACACCTAGGTCATCCCCGGCCAGGGCACATACTAGAAGCAACCAACGAATGCATAGATAAGTGGAACAACAAATCAATTCTCTCTCTCTCCCCTCCCCCTCCCTCTCCCCCTCCCCCCTCCCCCTCTCTCCCTTTCTCTCTCTCTGAAATCGTTAAATAAAAATTTTAAAAATAAAAGTGAAGTGTAATATACATATAGAAAAACTCAAATCAAAAGTGTATGCAGCTCCATGAATTATTACAAAACGAATATTCCTGTACAATCAAAATAATCACCAGTCAGGTGAAAAAGAATGCTGTCAGCACCCCAGAAGTCTTCCTGTGCCCTCTTGTCTAATACTCTCCTCTCTTCTCTCCAAAGGTAACCATTGTTGACTTCTAGGACCGTTGACTAACTTTGCCTGTTTCTGAATTTTATATAAGTAATTATATATATATATATTTATATTTATGAGTTTATTTGTGCCAAACTAATGACATGCGGGGAAGCAAGATTTCAAATGCTCCTTTAAGTAATGCTATATATAGGGTGTCCCCCAAAAATGTATACGCTCACTTTGAATAATTATAAAGGCAGTGTTTATTAAAATACATTTCATTTTCAAAATTGAGCTATCAGCTATTAAAGTGTGTATACATTTTAAGGGGCACCTGTTTTTTTATATCTGGTTTCACTCAATATTCTGTCTTTAAATTCATGCATGTCTTTGCACATAGCAGTACTTTATTGTTGCCATATGGTATTCCTTATTCTACTTATGGTGAACATTTGGATTGCTTATATTTTTTAGCTTGTATGAGGAAGGCTGCTGAGAACATTCCTGGACACACCTTGGTATACATGTGTATGCTTTTCAGTTGGTTAATAATATAGAGTAGTGAAATTCCTCGATCACAGCATTTGTCTGTTTCAACTTTCGCATTTAATGCCAGTTTTCCAAAGTTGTACCAATTTACACTAAAATCAGCATGGCAGTGTATGTTTAGTTTTTCCACATGCTTGCCAACACTTGATATTGTCAATATTTTTTAATTTTAGGTATTCTCGTGAGTATATAGTAATATCTCGTTTTAATTTTCCTGATTATTAATGAGGTTGAGCATTTGTTTATATGTTTATTGGCTATTTTGCTATCTTCTAGTGTGATGTGAAGTGCTTATTCAAATTTCTTGCCTGTTTTTTTTCTGGGTTGCCTTTCTCACTGATTTGGTGGAGTGTTTTACTATATAGTCTAGTTAACCCTTGACTGTACATGTGGTAAATATTTTCTCCCTTCACTATATTTTTACTTTTTTTTTTTTTTAATATGTTTTTATTGATTTCAGAGGGAGAGAAAGAAACATCAATGGTGAGAGTAATCTAACAGCTGCCTCCTGCAGGCCCCTACTGGGGATCGAGCCCACAAGCTGGGCATGTGCCCTGACTGGGAATTGAACCATAACCTCCTGGTTCATAGGTCCCTGCTCAACCACTGAGCCGTGCCAGCTGAGCTATAGTTTTCATTCTTCAAGTGTAGTCCAGTTTTTCAACCTTTTCCTTTTAGGTTACTGCTTTATATATCCAGTTCAAGAAATCTTCTCTATCCCAAAGTCATGAAGATATTCACCTATATTCTAAAAGCTTTGTTTTACTTCTTACATTTAGATCTATAATCTAGATTGGAAATAGGTTTTTCTGTCTTGTTTTATAAGGCTATCCAATCAACTCAGCACTATTTATTAAAAACACCATTCTTTCCTTGTTACTCTGAAGTGCCATTTTTTCATAAAACTATGAAGGAAGAGATTTAAATTGCAATCAGGTGATTTCAATATTTGGAATTGTCAAAGACTCACATTATGCTAAAACTGCCATCTAAGAGATCTATACCTGAAACAAGGGAGAACAAATGGTCATCTGTCAAGTCTCTAAGAATGGAGATTTCATATCTATTATCTTTTGAATTAGATTTATCCTGACTGTTAAATTATCCAGATTGTTTTGGTTTGATTTAAGACCTTTTATTCTTGTGGATATTAAGATTTGTTCACTTTTACTAATAAAACCTCTTGAAAATAATTTTAAAAAATTTTGTTCTCAGTTCTTCTTTTCAACCTGAGCAGTCTTAACTCTTATAATAATCACACTTTAGGTATAACCCTTATGCTTAAATGGATGATTTCAGAGTGAGCAGGCTACTTGCATGTTATTTATTCATTTGCGCATTCCGTGAGGTCTGGAATTGATTAAAATGGTGATCTTTAAATTTCATGCACTCCTGTTAGAAGCATAATGTGTAACTAATAAGCTATGATCCTTGCCTAAGATGGGAAGTACTTTTCTCATCTCAGTCCACTGTTTCTCCACCAGGCATGGAGGCTTATGGGCACTCATTCTGTACATTTATTTCATGCCTGTCCCACCACCTCCAACTCCCACTTGCTAGAAGGGAACAATGGAACTGAAGCAGTTTAATCTCTCATCAACGTTTTTTTTTGTGTGTTTTTTAAGAAGGGTCCTGGAAAGTCTGCATTCATTTACCAAATATTTATGAAACACCTAACATTTATAATGTATCATGGAGTATATACAAACAAGACTTGGCCCTTACTCTCAAGGAATATGAAGCAGGAGAACGGGGATGTAGTTGATCTAGTTAACCTGTGCATCTTTAAGAAACAGAATAGTCCTGACTCTTCCTAAAGTTTTTCTGGTACAACTAGCTAGGCAGAAGGGAAAGCTGTTGAGAGATTTGTTCTTTTTCTTGCCTCTGGGTAGATCAGTGACTACACCAAAAGCCTAGCAATTCTTGAGAGATTTATTGCAAAATTAAGTTTGCAGCTCTGTACTTCTAGTGTTCTTCCTGATGGCCATCTGTATTTTTCAGTATTGAGCACAGTAATGGCTATGCAGATGCAGCTTGAAGCAAATGCAGATACTTCAGTGGAAGAAGAGAGCTTTGGCCCGCAACCTATTTCACGATTAGAGGTATGTACTTAGTTGCTAACTTGGGAATTATTTTTTCTTTATTGTTGAAAGTATCACAAATGTCCCCTCCCCCCCCATTGATCCCCTCCCCCCTGCACCCCCCCCTTCCAGGCCTTTACCACACTATTGTCTGTGTCCATGGGTTATGCATATATGCATATAAATTTTTAGGTTATTCTCTCCTCACCCCCCCCCCCCCCGCCTTCTCTCTGAGATTTGTTAGTCTGTTCCATGCTTCTATGTCTCTGGATCTGTTTTGTTCATTGGTTTATTTTGTTCATTAGATTCCACATATGAGTAAGATCATGTGATTCTTTCTAATTTGGGAATTTTAAAGCTGGACTAGATTCTTCTACCTATTGGGAGAAATCACAACCTTTACTACCTATGGTCAAGACCCAAATTAGTTTTCAGAAGGGTTGGGAAGGATCCTGTGGAAAGGCTTAAGATAGTTGCTAAACATGTCAGGGCAGATCTCTTCTTTTGCCAGGAATTCTACTTTATCACTTTTCTTTCTCAGAGCTTGATTGTCAGAAACTAAGCCGCCCTCGGATCCCATGGTAGAGTCTGTACTGTTTGTACTAAGCATTAAATTACTGTCCTGGGTATTACAGTGGTCTGGCCAGTGATGCAGGGAGGAAAGATCCAGATATGTGCTAAAGTTAATAGCAAGACAGCTGTCATGGTCAGGGAGAAAGGCTTGTAGTTGTTAAGGTATAAGAGCCAGGATCTGATTCAGGACTTTGCACAAGAACATCAAGCACCAGGGCCAGGGCCTTGTACTGTTTCTGTTCATTGTATGGAGACCCCAGTGTTAGTGCAGGTACATGGGCTAAAAGAAGTAGGAGGGAAAGCAGAGAAAGCCTTCATTCTTCTGTCTCTACGCATATTCTTTCCATCCCCGGCTAAGCTTCAAGACACCGGAAGTTACGACAGGTTTGTGATAAACATTAGAGAGTTCAGAGTCATAACTTTCGGTATCGTGAACATCCTTATATGCACACATGTATTGCTTATTGCCTAAATATTAATAGCAGACATGGTTTCTATGGGCAGATATCATTCTCTCATCTCCCAAACCTTCCCTGACTCCCTAATACATACACATTCCCCTACTAATTCATACTTTCCCAGAAGTCATGCTTTCAGTAGTTAATAAAACCAAAGCTGACTTTGTATATAGGGAGAAAGAAGTGGTTTGTTTTGAGAAGTGGTATACAAGTCTGACCAAAAACAGTTTTCGCCATTCTCAATGTTGGTTGTTAGAGCAGAGACTTCTAGTCATTGTGATACAAAAAGTTTTTTTAATTATTATTTTTCAAAAAGATATTGATATGCTAAGATAGTGCTCTCCTCAGTTCTGGGGTAACCTCATCTGTTAACTCCAGTTGAGTGTAAAAAATAGAATTTTTTATGTGTGCTTGATGTGGAAAACATTGGGAAATACTGGCTTAAATTGGTCTTTTAGGACATAGGGTCGCAAAGTTCACTTAATATCCCAGTAATAAAAGGTTGAGAATTACAGGTTTATTTCCAGTAGTTGGAAGTTACTGGTTTAATAATCCCAATTTATGATGAGTCCACTTTAATGAACATGGGATAGTGCTAGTTTAGAACTCCTGATTTTGATCATTTTTTATTAAATACCTTATATGTAGGGCACACTTTTCAAAGCTTTTGCATATAATATCACAGTTCTTCCAAATAGCTCTATGAAGTAGGTAGGTCAAATATCCACATTAGACAGATGAGAAAACTGAAGTTTACATTTATCCATGGTTTTCTTCAATTGCAGCAATGTGGCATAAATGCCAATGATGTGAAAAAATTGGAAGAAGCTGGATTCCATACTGTGGAGGCTGTTGCCTATGCACCAAAGAAGGAGCTAATAAATATTAAGGGGATTAGTGAAGCCAAAGCTGATAAAATTCTGGTAAGTACTGCTTACATGACCCAGGGAGGCATTAGAGCAGTAGTACAAAAGGATATACAGTGAAAGGTGGTAGTCTTCCTGCTTCCATCCCTTGTGTCATTTTGTTCCCCTTTCAAGGCGTGACTGCATTACTAGTTAATTATCTCTATATGTGACTTCTTGCATAAATTGGGATTTTCTCTAAGGAATTGTAGTATTATGGGTTATGGCATAAACACTGCCAAATAGACTACCAACAGTGAGTGAGTGGTATCTATACCTTATCTTTCTAGATATTATGATTTCATGCCTTAGAAATATTCTTTTTCTTTTTCTTTTTTTTTTACTTTTTAAATTTATCTTTATTGTTGAGAGTATTACAGGTATCCCATTTTCCTCCCCAATTGATCCCCTCCACTTCCCTCCCACCCCCTTCACAGGCCTTCACCCCGTTATTAACTGTGTCCATGGGTTATGCATATAACTTCTTTGGTTAATCTCTTCCCACCCTCCTCACCCCTTCCCTCCTTCCTCCGAACTACGATCGTCTGTTGCATGCATCAGTGTCTCTGGATCTATTTAGTTCGTCAGATTCTTTTGTTCATTAGCTTCTTCTTAAAGAAGACCCTTCACCTTTTCCTGTAGTCCTGCTCTGGTGGTGATGAACTCCTTCAGCTTTTTCTTGTCTGTGAAGCTCTTTATTTGTCCTTCAATTCTAAATGATAGCTTTGCTGGTCAGAGCAATCTTGGTTGTAGTTCCATGTTTTTCATCACTTTGAATATTTCTTGCCACTCCCTACTGGCCTACAAAGTTTCTGTTGAGAAATCAGCTGACAGTCATATGGGTGCTCCCTTGTAGGTAACTAACTGCTTTTCTCTTGCTGCTTTTAGGATTCTCTCTTTGTCTTTAACCTTTGGCATTTTAATTGTGATGTGTCTTGGTGTGGGCCTCTTTGGGTTCCTCTTGTTTGGGACCCTCTGTGCTTCCTGGACTTGTAAGTCTATTTCTTTCCTCAGGTAGGGGAAGTTTTCTGTAATTATTTTTTCAAATAGGTTTTCAATTTCTTGGTCTCTTTCTTCCCCTTCTGGCATCCCAATAGTACGAATGTTGGGCTCTTGAAGTTGTCCCAGAGGCTCCTTATACTATTTTCATATTTCTGGATTCTTTTTTCTTTTTGCTCTTCTGTTGGGTGTTTTTTGTTTCCTCTTGTTCCAAATTGCTGATTTGATTCTCAACGTCCTTTACTCTACTGTTGA
The DNA here is from genome assembly GCF_964146895.1 of Miniopterus schreibersii. Lineage (NCBI taxonomy): Eukaryota > Metazoa > Chordata > Mammalia > Chiroptera > Miniopteridae > Miniopterus > Miniopterus schreibersii. The sequence continues at coordinate 143,105,548 of NC_138101.1, forward strand.
TTCCATGTAAATTATTCTTCATTTCTGTTCCTGTAGCCTTCATTTCAAATTGGTACTTTATTATGTTATCGATTTTCTCAGTTATTTCCCTAACAGTCTGCTTAAACATCCTTATAAACAAAATTCTGAACTCTGTATCTGTTAGCTTGCTCGGATCTCTTTCATTTAGTTCCTCTTCTAGAGATTTCTTCTGTTCTTTCCTTTGTGACATGTTTCTTTGCCTCCACATTTTGGCTGCTTCCAGGTGTTTGTTTCTATGTATTAAGTAGAGCTGCTGTGTCTTCTGGAATTTGTAGAGTGGCTTTGTATAGTAGGTGTCCTGTAGGGTCTAGTGGCTCAGCTTCCCCAGTCACCTGAGCTGGGCCTTCTAGGTGCTCCCCTGTGTGGGCTGTGTGCACTGTCCTGTTGTAGTTGAGCCTTGGTTGCTGTTGGCATCCCTGGGAGGAACTGACCCCCAGGCCAATCAGCTGTGAGGACCAGCTGCAACTACAGCCAAAAAGCTGCTCTGCTGGAGACACCCCTATGGATCAGGATTTACTTCAGTGAAGCTTTGGTGTTTACCAGGTGCGCCCCTTGAGTGTCACTCGTGGATGTGGTAGGGTTGTAATCCAGCGTGGTCGAGTCTGACCACCAGGTGCACTGTCTCTGGGGCCTCGGGGGAGGTGCAAAGTCAGCCTCTGCCAGTGCCTTGCCCAGGGCCACCCAGCATGAGCTACACTGCAAACCGTAGTTGGCTGCTACTTGTGCTGGGCTTTGCGTTGTCCAGGAGAGGCCAAGCAATGAGCCAATGCAGGCTGCCGCCAGTGCCAGGCCTGGGGCCACTTATTAAGCCCTATGGGGCCTGCTGCTGCTTATTTGAGAGATTTTAGGAAAGTCCTAAGCATGAGGCTCGAGAGGCCACTTACACAGAAAAGCCCCTGGAAATGGCCTGGATGAGCTGCAGGTGGGGAGGGGCGGGGCCTCCAGGAATCACGGGGCGGGGCCAGATATGTGAGTCAGGTGCTGGCTATTCAAATATGGCGCCTGCCTGCCGGCTGTGTGTGGGGAGGACTCGCCAAAGGAGCAATGGCCTCTGTCAGCTCTTCTGCCTGGGAGGAAGCTGCCCCTCCACCTCCCGGATTTCAGGCAGGTTAGTTCCTCCGCAAGTGTCCCCGGTTCCTTTCAAGCTGCTGCCCAGCACTGGGCTCAGAGGGAGCGCGTCTGAGTGAGTCCATGCATGGGCCCTTTAAGAGGAAAGCCTGGGGCTCCCGCAGCCTCCACGACTCTCAGCGACAGTCCCCGCTGGTTTCACAGCCCGGAGTTGTGGGGGCGTCTGTTCCCGGCCTGAAGCCCTGGGCTGGGGGCTTGCTGTGGGGCTGGGACCCCTCCGTCCTCGGGGAAACCTCCGCCACCGAGATTCCCTCCTGGGTTTCAACTGTGGCACCGGCTGTGGGCCCGCGGCCACGTCTGCACAATTCAGCCCCGATCCGCCTGCGTCTGCGCCCGTCCTACCGGCCTTGGTGCTTCTTCAGTTCCCTGGTTGTGGGACTTCTGTTCAGCCAGATTTCAGGAGGTTCTGAGTGATGGTGGTTCTGTATTTTAGTTGTAATTTTGATGTGGTTGCAGGAGGCAGCAGGTGCAGCTGTTACCTACGCCACCATCTTGTTTCTCACCTAAGGTTTATGTGCTATTTACTTTTAAAAGCTAAAGAAGAGGGTTTTCAGCACTGTGGCTGTTCTCTCCCATTCCCCCAACATCTTTGGAATTGAGACTTTCAGCAAGAATATCCATTGTCACAGTGGAGAAAGGAAACTATCTCCAGAATTATTATTTTTTATTTTTCTTATTAAATTTATTAGAGTGACATTGGTTAATAAGATAGATTATATAGGTTTCAAGTGTACATTTCTATGATACATGATCTGGGACCTTTAGAATATTATGCTTAGCGAAATAAGTCAGTCAGTAAAAGCTAAAAACGATATGATTTCATTCCTGTGGGATATAAAACTGAAACTCATAGACACAGACAACAGAATGAATGGTGGTTACCAAATGAAGGGGTTGGGGGTAGTAAAGGGTAAAGGGGGCCAAATAAATGGTGATAGAAGATAAAGGAAACTAAAGAAATCCATTTTCAGAATATAAATCAAAATAGTTGAGAGGGAAAGATATTGTGAATTCATTCATTCAGAAGGTGCCAGATTATCCTGTGGATTTCTCCACATTTTCAAAGTTAAAAGAAATTGCTATTGGCTTTGTTGAGCTATTCTTTCTTGCTTGGTACACTGTCATTAGCACTGACAGATTCAGTACAGATGTTTTTTGTAATATCTTCCTTTTACTTGCCATTTTATGTCTTGTGTCCGAGAATTTGATAGTTCTTGGCTATTGAAAACTTCTAAACTGGCTGGGTGTGGCTCAGTGGTTGAGCATCAACCTAGAATCCAGGAGGCCCGGGTTCGATTCCCGGTCCGGGCACATGGTCAGGGCACATGCCCGGGTTGCAGGCTCGATCCCCAGCAGGGGTCGTGCAGGAGGCAGCCAATCAATGACTCTCATCATTGATGTTTCCATCTCTCTCCCTCTCCTTCCTCTCTCTGAAATCAATAAAGATATATTAAAAAAAAAGAAAAAAAGAAAACTTCTAAAGACTTCTACCTAGCACAGATGAAAGCAAGCTTATTATGTTAAGTGTAAGAATAGAAGTAAAGTTCTGCCAGATTAGGCAATTGGGTGGCTTTTTACTTCAAAATTCACTTTAGTTATAATACTCTATTCCTTTAAGAGCTCACAGATTAGAAAACATAAGGATTAAAATGAAAAGAAGGTAAAGCACCTCCTGAGTTTTCTCAACATTTTGTTATTAAAATTTTTGAACTTACTGCAAAGCTGAATTATTCAGTGAATGATCATATACCCACCACCTAGACATTAACATTTTTATATACTTGCTTTATCACCTATCTGTTTATCTCTCCATCCAGCAGTCAGTCCATCTTGGATTTTTTAAATGCTTTTCAAAGAAAGTTGCAGATATTAGTACATTTCCTTCTCAATATTTGAGCATAATTAACTAGACTTCAGTATTGGTATATGGCTTCTTCCGCCCCTTTGGTATTTTTATTTTATAAATCTTCATCCGGAAGATTAGTAAAAGTTACAGGAAGAGAGATTACAGAAAAAAGAAGGGAAGAAATTCTCTAAGAAATAATACAAGAAAACTTGATGGAGTTAAAGGGAAGCAGAAGTCTTACGTGGTAAGACCCTGTAGAGTATCAAAGACCAACACCTAGACAGATCAGTGTGAAATTTCAGTATACCAATCATAAAAAGAAGATTCTGAAAGATTTCAGAGAGAAAAAAGTAAGTGACCTCTAAAGGAACAACAATCAGAAAGCATATTTTCTATGAGAAATCCAGATGGTAGAAGCAGGTAGAGCAATGCATGCTTTTAAAGCTCTGAGGGAAAATAATCTTAAACCTAGCTTTCTATTTATAGCAGTATTATCAATCAAATATTAGGGCAGAATAAAACATTTTCAGAAATATAAGAATTCAGAACATTTTTCTCTCTCCCTTTTCTTAGGAAGTTACTTAAGGATATACTTTACCAAATTGAAGGTGGAAAAACATAAGATCTAGGTTAGAGTGCCTCTAACTCAAGTACTCAGTGAAGGAAAGCCCAGGACAGGAGTTAGCCTAGAGAGCAGAAAGTCCAGTTTGGAGAAGGAAAGGAGATCTTCAGAGGGGGCGAGAAGGATTCAGTAGAATACATAGTAAGATTGAAAGGTTGGAAATTTTGAGAAATGACAAAGTCAGAATACTAGAGAAAGACATGCTTAGATATAAAAGCAAGGTAAAATGGAGCATGATTTTGAAACTGGTGGAGTATAAAAAAGAATTCATTTGAACTTGACAGTAGAAACCTTTGAGAGACATGGTGTTAACATTGGAATCTTTGTGAAAGAACTGTATTTCTATCACAGTATTTGGTTCTGCAATGAATTGTATTTACAAAGTTATAATATAAGCATTATAATGAAATTTTTTTTATAATCCTTGCCCGAGGATATTTTTTCCATTGCTTTTTAGAGAGTGGAAGGGGGGCGGGGGAGAAGAAACAAGAAACATCAATGTGAGAGAGACACATAGATTGGTTGCCTCCCGAAGGAGCCCTGACCTGGGCCGGGGATCAAGCTTGCAACCAAGGTACATGCCCTTGGTCGGAACTGAACCTGGAAAGCTTCAGTCCATGGGCTGTTGCTGTAACCACTAAGCCAAACCAGCTAGGGCTATAATGAATTTTCAGGTGAAGTTTAAAGAGCCCTGGCCAGTGTGGCTCAGTTGGTTGGGCGTCCTCCTGTGCACCAAAGGGTTTGATTCCCAGTCAGGGCACATGCCTGGGTTGTGGGGTTGGTCCCCTAGGGGCTGTGGGGGAGGCAGCCATTCCATGTTTTGCTTTCACATCAGTTTCTCTCTCTCTCTCTCTCTCTCTCTTCCCATTTCTAAAAATCAATTGAAAATCTTTTTTTAAAGAAGTAGAGGTTTAAAGTTTTTTAAATTTTAAGTTTAATCTCTTTACTTGCTATTGATCTATTCAGATTTTCTTTTTACTTTTTCTTTTTCTTTTCTTTTTTTTTTTTTTTGTAGTCAGACTTAGACAATTTTTTTTCCTGAATTTGGACTCAATTTCTACTGATCTTTCAGTGCCTTGACTTGGATTCTTTTTCTACTTGAGTGAGTTTGATAATTTGAGTCTTTCTAGAAATTTGCCTATTTCATCTAAGTTATCTTATTTGTTGGCAGTTTTATTTTTGTGAAGTTGGTCATGATTTCCCTTCTTTCATTCCTGATTTTAGGTTTTTTTTGGTGGGGAGGGGTCTGGCTGAAGGTTTATTAATTTTATTGATCTTTTCGAAGAATCAACTTTTGGTTTTGTTGATTTTCTCTATTATAATTCTGTTCTCTATCTTACTACTTTATACTCTAATCCTGTTTCCTTCCTTCTGCTTGCTTAGTTTACTCTTTTTCCAGTATCTTAAGGTGGAAGGTTAGGATATTTAAAATTTTTCTAATGTGGGTATTTAAGCCATAAATTTCCCTTTACACATTGCTTTTGCTGCATCCGTAAGTTTTGGTGTTTGTGTCTTTATTTTTATTCATCTCAAAGTATTTTCTGATTTCCCTTGTGATTTCTTCGACTTACTGGTTATTTAGGAGTGTAGTGTTTAATTCTCACATATTTGTGAATGCATTTATTTTTAAATTTTGGAAACAACTGATAGACTGATCATTGAAGATGTATCAGTAACTACAAAATAGAGTATAAATGTCTCACAAAAAGTAAAAGGTAAAAGAAAAGGAATAGCTGACAGAGGTGGGGAAGTAGACATGGAGGGAGAAGATATAAAAGGACACATGTCCTCATTTAACAAAGTAGAAAGTTAAGAGATACAGTCTGTGGTTGATGGAACAGGAAATGAAGGTTTAAGTATGTTTTGGACTTTGTACTGTATTGTCACATTTGTCATAAATCAGGTGAAGTACATATCTGTTTTAAATACATGAATGTATTACTTGAATTGGCAATTTAAACATTAATCTTCATGGGGTCTCTAAATTAGCTTAACCTTTAGTTGCCAGAGAGAGAAAATAATCCTAGAACTGCAACTACTAGTATTTTGACGACTTCTTAAAGAGAAATCATGATGGCAATTTGTTAGATGTTGTCTCTAATATATTCCTGGTTCTTGTTTTGGTAAGCTTATTTTGTTGATTTGTTTTCTTGTCTTTCGCAGACTGAGGCAGCTAAATTAGTTCCAATGGGTTTTACCACTGCAACTGAGTTCCACCAAAGGCGATCAGAGATCATACAGATTACAACTGGCTCCAAAGAGCTGGACAAACTACTTCAAGGTGTAGTAATCCCTTATCCGATGTTATGAACTGCAGTTAGCAAAGCATCTGGGTCATAAAACTAAAGTATATGGGTAGGATTTATGTGTTAAGTGTGATTAAGAGATAAGAGAAGTATTCACATTGATGAAGTAAGACGGCTGCAGGGTGGGACGTGACTTATAAAATACTAAAGTTATCTGCCAACTAAATAATTTAAACTCTAATATTGCATTCAGATAGTAAGTTCCCTCTGCCTAAAGAAATAATTTTAACCTTCTACTTTAACACAAGTTTGAGAATCTGGTTTCTGATTAAGATACTCCATGTTTGAATACTACATTATAGTATATACTAATCTTTAGGACTTTATGGAAAGCTGTAGTTTTTTGTTGGTGGTTGTTTTTAAGCTTTTATTTTTTAATTTTAGAGAGCGAGGAAGGGAGAGAGAGAGGGAGAGAAACATTGATTTGTTGCTCCACTTATTTATGTATTCATTGGTTGGTTCTTGTATGTTCCCTGACCTGGGATCTAACCTGCAACCTTGGCATATCGGGAGGAAACTCTAACCAATTGAACTACCCTGCCAGGGCAGAAAGCTGTCATTTTTGAAATTTTGAAAGCATTGGTGTCCTAAGTTAGGTTTGATTCTTGTTGCTTCCCCGAATATTTAATCATTCAAGTTTTCTCTCTTTTTTTTTTTTAGAGTGCAAAATAGCATAAGTTCAGGAATCACACTTAAATTTGAGTGTTAGCCCTCCCTCCTATACCTCTGCGTCCTCCTGTAAATGTCTTTCTGATGAGCTCCAAGAACATTTCTATGATTATTGTTTCTAAACATTTGTATTATGCTAAGAGGTTCTTTCTTATTGCCCCATTAGGAGGAATTGAGACTGGATCCATAACAGAGATGTTTGGAGAATTCCGAACTGGGAAGACCCAGATCTGTCATACATTGGCTGTGACATGCCAGGTGAGCTATTGGGCCTCTAACTAATCATATCAGCAAGAACGGGTTGATTTTCACTGTTTTCAAGCATATGTTGGGATGGGCATGAAGGCATGTTCTCTGTCCTCAAGAATCCTATGTGCTAGTTAAAAGATAGATTCCTACTGTAAAATTCTTCCACATCATACAGAGCATTGATTTCAAATACTTTCTTACCATCCACTAGGCCTCCCCTGGCTTTATCTTCCCTCTTCACTATTCTAGATTTTATGATTCATCATTAAAGTCATTCCTTTACCAGTACCCTCAGATTTACATCCTATATCTGAAGAGATGCTAATCTCAATGAACCCTGTCTTCTCAATGTCTATTCTCAAATAGCTTATCATACTGGAGAAAAATCATACCATAAAGCTGATTGACTTCACTTTAAGATGACAAACTTTTGGTTAACATTCAGTACTGCTTAGCAGATCCACCGAGGTTCTCCATTTGGGCATACTTTTTCCCACTCAGTAAGACAGCTTTATCATTTCTTCTTGAGCCTTCATGCTCTTCTGTAACACTCACTCTCAGCCAGTGGTTTAACGTGTTCTTCATATCAAATCCATGAATCCACCTACATTTATACCCACCTTTTCTTATCTTGGGTTACAGTGGAGAAAGTCCTTTCCTCTCAAAGGCCCATCCTTACCAGTGTGCTCTGGTTACTGTCTCCTGCCACCTCAAGGACTTCTGTTTTCTGCTCTACCTCTGTATAAGATGATCCTTATCAGGATACAAACTTGCCTAGTATCTCCATTAGAAAAAAACCTCCCCTGGACCCTTTCAGTTTTTTGTTCCTTTTCTTATCTCCCATTTACAGGCACATTTGAAAACAGACACAGTGAGTTAAATAATTGCCTAAAATCATACTACATTTAAGTACTAGTAGATACAGGAGTCAAACCCAGCCTCAGAGCCAATGCTCTTAACCTTCATACGAGTAGAAAGTAACTGGCTTGTTCTTTGCTGTATTGCTAGTGCCTAAATCAGTGCTTGGCACTCAGTAAATACTTGGCTGGATGGAAATGATAGAATAGATATCCTAAGGTATACCTGATATAAAATAAATGGCATAGAGGAAGTTGCATAACTGTTTAAGGAAGAGAGAAGGATTACTTCACCCTAGAGTAATCATGGAATACAGAGAAAAGAGATGAGACCAGATTCCTGAAGAATGCTAAATTTGAAAAGGTAAAGAAATTAAACATTTAACTGTAGGGAACGGTATGAACAAAAGTGCAGGGGGAGGGAGGCATAATGTACTGAGAAGACAATAAACCCAATTACCTAGTTCAGAGGTTTTATTTGGAGAAGTTGTAGGGGATAAAACTTAAAAGGCCACATCAAGACCATATTTTAGAAGGTCTTGAATCCAGTATAAGAAGCTTACACTTGATTCTGTAAAGAGTGGAGATTATTCAGTGTTTTCATCTAACGCATAACATGAGCAAAATTTTCAGAAATATTCTGGCAACAACCTACTGTATGACTTGAAAGGAGACGCAAGAGCTGAGGATATTGATGTATGATTACTATAAGCATTAGCTGATCAGGCCTAAATTTAAAAAGTGACACTGAAGGGATCTAGGCAGAAGATATAAAGGGCAGCACTTAATGGTTGACAATAAAAATACTCCTCAACCCTGGCTAGGTAGCTCAGTTGGTTAGAGCATCGTCCCGATATACCAAGGTTGCAGGTTCAATCCCAGGTCAGGGCACATACAAAAATCAACCAATGAATACATAAGTGGAACAACAAATTGATATTGCTCTCCCTTCCTCTCTCCCTCTAAAATCAATTAAAAAATTTTAGAAGGATAGGAAAATATTCTGGGTCTATATGAATAAAAGTTTATCTAACAGCAAGAGGCCCAACTTGATAATCTGTTTTTCTCTTCCTTTTTCATTCATCATTTTAATGGTTTCTTCCTTCGGTTGCTCTACTGATCTTTTCATTGTAGACCAAAGTGTCACCATATGTCTTATGAGACAGCCAAATTATCAAGTAGACAGACCTAAGTCGTTGGCTCTCCTCATAAATAATTCTGCAGAGGAAAGAGGGGGATAGGAGAACTTTTTTATGAGAAAAAGAATGGTAGTAAGCTGTGGAAGCTATAGCTTATTGCCTGAGCACCATTAGAAAATTGTTAGCTAAAGGGAAATAGTACTGTTTAAATTATTGCCGTCACACGAGTCATTTGACATGATGTGTGACCCATTGAAATAGAAATGTTTTCCCCATGTTGTTCTGCCAGGGATTCATGTGGAATAAATATTTAGAGTATAGTACACAATACTTACAGTTACCAGGGAACTCAGCATGTCACACTGATGCTCTTAAATTGTATAAACAATTCTATCCTGGGAATGTTTATTAAGTAGTCAGTATTGCCTGTCAACAATAAACTGAAGCAAAATTCTCAAACATATCCTCTCTGTAAAAATAACATTCACAGGTGGCTGAATATCTTTTTCAGAGAAAAACAATGTTAATTCATTAATAATTGAAGGGATTACATTTCACCAGCCCAACAGCTAGAACCAGAGGTATATGGAGGACATTAGATTACTACTAAAATCTAAACATCTGCTCTCATTTGTTCAGATTTTCTTAACTTAATGAAGTGAAGCCCCATTATGTGTGAGATCTCTGTCCTATAGTGAAGTTATAAAAAGTTGAGAACCAGTTAGGTTACAAAGACATGAGCAACTCATGCTTGTTCAAAGTACTAGAGTAATTTTAAAATTCTGAGAAGACAATTTAACATAAGTACCAGTTTGAAATGCACATGCCCTTTGACAGAAAATGTGACTTTCAGAACTTTTCACATATGGTCAAGTATAAATGTACAAAGAATTTACACAACAGCATTATGAAATGGTGAAAGTTTAAAACAACACGCATCACTATAAAATAGGAAGAAAAATTAGATTATGGTACTAAGCAGTTATTTAAAAAGCTAACTTGCTGGTGTGCCAGTCCAGTAACAGTGGCATTGGGAGAGCAAGGTGGAGGAGACACAATGCGCTGGAGTGCAGAGCACGTAGTCCATCCCCTTGAGACTGGCCCAACAATACACTGGGATCTTGTCCATGCCTCTGCTGTCAGTCTGCCTACCTGTGTCCAGCTACCTGTGGCATCCCTTCCTCCCTTCTACCTAGCTGGAAAAGAAACCCTTCTCATGCTAGAACTAAAGATACTAGAAAGTGAAAGAAAAGGCAGCCTCATTTATCTTAATTCCTGGGGACGAGCCTGAATGTCAAGATTTTCTCCTCCCTCAAAAACTGAGGCAGCTTCTGCTTTCTTTCCCCTTGGTCAGTAGTTCCAATCCTTTTCTTTGTCAAAACCCTCTTTTGTTGTATACATATCCTTTCCTCCTTCCATGGATTCCTGTGATTTGAAAGGTTTTATCTGCTAAGCTGCCAAATGATAGCAATCATTTTTCCCTTTGCAAATTAACAAAGCCTGCCATGACTGAGTATATGCTAAAGTCAGTGCCCTAGAGATAGAAAATATCCTAAGTCTTCAAAGTGCTTTCTGTCCGTCAGGCACTGTGCTAAACACTTAACATAAATTATTTCCTCTTCAGAACAATCCCAGAAGGTGGGTTTTATCTACATTTTACAGAAAAGGAAACAGAATATTCTTAGGGACACATAGTAAGTGTCAGAACCACATGTAATAAAAAGTGCTTGTGTGACAATGCATAGAAAATGACCTGGAAGATTACTTCTGGGAGATGGGAGTGATGAAGAGAGCTTTCAATTTTTACTCTACTTTTTCTGTATTTGAATATTTAATATAAGCATATAGTACTTTTGTAATTTGGAAAATAAAGTTTTTTCTCAGAAATAGGAAAAGGAAAAAAAACTTGATGCTACCTAGTCCTTAATGTAAAATATCCTAAGGGATTTTCCTCAGAATTTATAGGTGAATTATGGCTCCACAGTAGATGTCTAGGGTAGAAACTACCTTTAGCATCATTCACCTAAAATCTTTAGAACTCAAAGGTGTCTGGCATGGGTTGTGTAGCCTAAAAGCAGAGATTTCATGAGCAGAGTAGCTCATGAGACAGTTTTCATGGCATTTCTTCCTTTTCTTTTTTTAACTTTTTCTATTATTTATTTTTCCTTTTTCTCCTTTTTAACATCTATATGTACTATTGGAACAAACACCTTTTTCTTCTTTCTTGCTCATACACTAAACTTGCTAGGAATGCATTTGGGGCATTGCCAAGCTCCCTTAGTAACTCACAGAATGAACTCTGCTCAATCAAGTGAAGTGTAAGTGTGGTTTGGACAGGCAGGCTATACTTAATTGGGTATTGGATCAGGCTCTCTTACTTATTAAAGTTAAGGCAAATGATCTTCCAAATGTTTGTACTTTTTTTTTTTTTAAATATGTCTTTATTGATTTCAGAGAGAGGACGGGAGTGGGAGAGATAGAAACATCAATGATGAGAGAGTCATTGATTGGCTGCCTCCTGCACGCCCCGCACTAGGGATTGAGCCCGCAACCCGGGCATGTGCCCTGACCGGGAACCGAACCACGATCTCCTGGATCCTAGGTCGATGCTCTACCGCTAAGCCACACCGGCTGGGCTAAATGTGTGTACTCTTGAAAGGACTGATCAATCTTACGTTGATATGCAGTCATAGAATTTTATCACGTACTTTGGACTATATTTCCAAGCAGCCAACTCTGGCAAGACTTCTAGCCTTACATGGTATGGGACACAGTGAGCTTCATATCTTTTATTAGCTGTATTTCTCTCAGAAGGGAATGCTCTCCTTCCTACCTCTGATTGTCACTTTGAAGTTTTGGGTTTTTTTTTCCCTTTGCCTTACTGGAGGTGGGGGGGAATTTATAGAATCATTGGTAAGTGGGTCAGTTATAGTGTTCATTTCTACTGTTCTTTTTGTTCTCTCTAGCTTCCCATTGACCGAGGTGGAGGTGAAGGAAAGGCTATGTACATTGATACCGAGGGTACCTTTAGGCCGGAACGTCTGCTAGCTGTGGCTGAGAGGTAGGTTTCTGCATTAGATGAGAAAAGTATGGCTGTACCTGTAACTGTCGTGATTACCAGGGTTAGTATGGCTGAATAGTGTCTTTTTCTCTTACTACTCCATATTCCAAAGTTGTATGTATGTAGTAGAGAAAAGCATTATGTAGTCAGAAACCTATGAGTTGCTCCCAGACGGGATGAAGAAACAAGATCCAACTATATGCTGGCATCCAAAGAAACACTTTAGGTTCAAAGACTCAAATAGGGTGAAAGTAAAAGGATGGAAAAAGATTTGCATGCAAACAGTAACCATTAGCGAATTCTAGTTGCTACACTATTATCAGACAAAATAGACTTTAAGACACACACAAAATATTACTAAGGACAAAGAAGAACATTTTATAACTAAAAGGTCAGTTCATTGGGAAGGTACAACTATTACAAACATATACACATCTAATAACTGAGCCCAAAAATACGTGAAACAAAAACTATCATAACTGAAGGGTGAAATAGACAATTCAACCATAATAGTTGGGGACCAATATCTCACTCTCAATAATGGATGGAACATTTATCAGATGCCCTGATAAAGAACAACTGCAAAAAACCTATAGCTTGCATCATACTTAATGGTGAAAGTTTGAATGCTTTCTCCTTAAGATCAGAAACAAGGTAAGGGTGTCCATTTTCACCACGTATATTCCACATGGTACTAAAGGTGCTAGCCAGTGCAGTCAGGCAAGAAAATAAAAGACATCCATATTGGAATGGAAGACATAAAACTCTTTATTCGCCAATGACATGGTCCTGTATGTAGAACATCCTAAAGAATCTGTACATACAAAAAAAAACCTACTAGAACTCAGTTCAGTAAGGTGGTAGGCCTCAAGATCTGTGTTTCTATGTATTAGCAATGAGCAATTCAAAACTTAAGAACAGTCCCATTCACAGTAGCATCAAATATAATATTTAGTAATTGAACAGAAGTGCAAGACTGGTCCACTGGAAACTACAAAACATTACTGAGAAATTGAAATTTGCATAAAGAGAGAAACATTCCACATTGATCTATGGATTCAGCACAATCCCTATTGAAATTACAGCAAACTTTTTTGCAGAAACTGAGAAGCTGATTATAAAATTTATATGGAAATGTCAAGGACTCAGAATAGCCAAAACATTTTTTGGGGGGGAAACTGGAGGTCTTAGTCTTTCCAATTTGAAAACTTACTATAAAGCAACAATAATTAAAACAGTGTGTGCTGGCATAGACATATGGATCAATGGAACAAAATTGAGAGTACAGAAATAAACCCTCTCATTTATAGTCACATGATTTTTGACAAAGGTACTAAGGCAATTTAATGGGGGAAATAGTATTTTCAATAAAGGGCTAACGTAGTTGGATATTCACATCCAAAAAGATGTATTTAGACCCTTATCTTACACCATATGTAAAAATTAACTAAAAATGGATAATAGTCTGGTGAATCCTCAAAAAATTAAACGTAGAATTACAGTATGATCCAGCAATTCCAATTCTGGTTATATACTCAAAAAAATTGAAAGCAGGGACTCCAACAGATACTTGTATACCAATGTTCATAGCACACTATTCACAATAGCCAAACGGTGGAAACAATCCAAGTGTCCATCAACAGATGAATGCATAAACAAAATGTTGTATGTACATACAATGGAATATTATTCAATCTCAAAAAGGAAGGAAATTCTCACACATGCTACAGCATAGATGAACCTTGAAAATATGCTAAGTGAAATAAACTAGTTGCATCAAGGACAAATATTATATGATTCCTTTTATATGAGGTACTTAGATTAGTCAAATTCATAAAGACAAATTAGAATGGTGGTTTCCAGGGACTAGGGTGAGGAGAATGGGGACTTACTATTTAATGGGTATAGAGTTTCAATTTGGAATAATGAAAAAGTTATTTGATGATGATGATTGCACAATGGGAATGTACGTATTGCCACTGGACTATATATTTTTTAAAGGTTAAAATAGTAAATTTTCTGTTATGTATATTTACAATAACTTTTTTAAAAGATGATCATCTTAAATGTAAGAGCTAAAGCTATAACACTTACAGGGGGAAAAGAAACAGAAGAAAAATCTGATAAGGTTCTAGTATCCAGAATATATAAATAATTCTTACAACCAGACAATAAAATGATAACCCAATTTAAAAATGGGCAAAGAGCCCAGCCAGGCGTGGCTCAACGGTTGAGCATTGACCTAGGATCCAGGTGATCGATGTTCAATTCCTGGTCAAGGCACATGCCCCGGTTGTGGGTTCGATCTCCAGTGGGGGATGTGCAGGAGGCAGCCATTCGATGACTTTCTCATCACTGATGTTCCTATCTCTCTCTCCCTCTCTCTTCCTCTCTCTGAAACCAATAAAGATATATTTTAAAAAACCAAAAACTAGTTACCTCTAAACTCTAAAAATAAATAAATAAATAAAAATGGGCAAAGATTTGTAAAGACATTTCTCCAGAGAAGATACACAAATGGCCAATAAGCACATGGTAAGATATTTACCATCATTAGTCAAAGGAAATGCAAATTGAAACCATGGTGAAATACCACCATTGGGATGGCTGTAATAAATAAAGATAGTAACACACCCTGGGCAGGTGGCTCAGTTGCTTGGAGCGTCATACAAGTACACCAAAAGGTTTCGGGTTTGATTCCAGGTCAAGGCACATACCTAGGTTGCGGAGGTTGGGGCATGTACAGGAAGCAACCAATCAATGTTTCTCTCTCTCTCCCACTCTCTCCCTCCTCCCCTCCTCCTCTCTCTCTCTCCTCTCTAAACATACCCTCTGGTGAGGATTAAAAAAAAAAAAAAAGACAGTAACAAGTGTTGGGGAGGATGTGGAGAAACTGGAACCCTAATACATTGCTGGTGAGAATGTAATTGCTGGTGCAGTCAATTTGGAAAAGAGTATGTCAGTTAAACAAATTTACCTTATGGCCCAGCAATTTAATTCTGGTTATGTACCCAAGAGATGTCCACATAGAGACCTGTATGTGGATTTTTATAATATTGTTATAATTTCCAAAAACTGGTAACAACCCATTGTCTATCACTTGGGGAATGAATATACAAGATTTGGTTTATCCATTATATAGTATTTCCAGGATATGTGAAATACTATTAAACCATAAAAAGGAGTGAAGTACCAATACATATTACAACATGGAGGAACCTCAAAAACATACTAAAGGTAGAAGCTAGACATATTGTATATGATTCCATTTATATGAAATTTCCAGAAGGGGAAAATCTATAAGGATAGAAGATCAAGTAGTTGCCTGGGGTTGGGAGTAGGAACAAAACTAACTGCAAATAGACTTAAGATCTTTTGGGGGTGATGGAAATGTCCTAAAATTGGATTGTGATGATAGTTGTACAATTCTGCACATTTACTAGAAAGTCATTGAATTTTACATTTAAAACAGGTCAATATTATAGTATTAAATTACACCTCAGTAAATGTGGTTTAAAAAAAATTTTTTTTTTTTTTAAATTTTCACCAGAGGATATTTTTCCCATTGCTTTTCAGAGAGAGTTGAGGGGGGGGCATTGATGTGAAAGAGACACATCGATTGGCGGCCTCCCCACTCTCATGCCAACTGGGGCCGGAGATCGAGCCTACAACCGAGGTACATGCCCTTGGCCGGAATCAAATCTGGGACCCTTCAGTCCATGGGCTGATGCTCTAACCACTGAGCCAAACCAGCTAAGGCTGGTAAAGAATTTTAAGTTTCTGCATCCTAATACAACTTTCAAATAAGCTCTCAAAAGTATTTTACTTGGGAGAAAAAGGGATATCTGTAATATTTTAAACAAACGACAACAAAAAGTATTTTACTTATTTTCCCTTGTATAGGGCCAAATGTGATCATTTGGTCCCTACCACACATTTTACTGAAACTTAGTGATTAAATAGAATTTAATTACATGTTGAGATGCCAGGCTCAAGTTGGAACCTGCCTGGCTAAATTAAGAATTTTCTTTTCTAGTTTTATAATTAACCAAATTCTCTTTCCCCGTTAACAATTTGAGGAGTCCAAGCCATGGGTTAGGTACACCATTGGGCATAAAATTAGGTTGGAATAATAGTTGTAGCTCTGCCTCTGGCTTATAAAACCCCTGTCACGAAAAAAGAATTACTCTCTTGCAACCTGATCTTAGTTTTCTAAAGATGTGTATACTAAACTGTATCTTCCCTCCCGAAGTTGTTTTTGGTGGTCTTGTACAGAAATCACACTTAAAATTTTTAAGTACACTATTTTAGTAGTTGAAAAGTTCTCTTTTGGATAGTCGTTAAGATTTTGTCCAGTAACGTGAGTATTCATATAGGATAGATGAGATAGTTGAATGTTGGCTTTGAGGACAGGGACTTTGTTTTGATCACTCACATTATCCCTAAGCCCTAGAACAGGGCATTCAGAATGAATTAATATTTATTAAGTAGAGCCATGTTTATGACTATTATGTCAACTAAAAGAAAACTTTAAATTTCATTAATTCATTTTAATAATTTCTACCTATAATTGAATTTCTATTTATGTATATTGCACTTAAATTTATATTTCTGAGAAACTTACAGGAGGGCCTCATTAAGCTAATACCTAATTTCCCTTCATAACAGAACAGCCCTTGCTGATTAATTTTTGCCGTGCCCTGTTGAAGATTATCCACATTCAAGTGATTGTAGCTGAGGGTTCTCAGAATGTGGTCTTCAGTACAGCTACATTAGCATCACCTGGGAAGTTTCAAATGCACCAGATACACTGAATCAGAAACAGAGACTCTGAGGATAGGGTTCAGCAATCTGTTTTAACAAATTCTCCAGGTAATCAAGGTGCTTGAGAACCACGGCCACAATTGCTAGCTACAGTGTCACCATGTTTTTTGCAAGTTTTTTCCAGCACTATGAGAGAGAGAATGACAGAATCCCCTTGAGGTGATACAGCTGAGTTTTTCAAATGTATGTGTTAAGAATCACCTGAGGTGTTTGTTAAATATACAAATTAGTATGTGTCTTTCTTGAAAATTGTGATTTATTAAGTCTTGTTTAGCCCAAGAATTATTATTTTATTTAAATATATTTTCCTTTATTTCAGAGAGAGGAAGGGAGAGAAAGTTGAAACATCAATGTTGAGAGAGTCATTGATCGGCTGCCTCCTGCACGCCCCCTGCTGGGGATCAAGCCCAAAACCCCGGCACGTACCCTGACTGGGAATCGAACCTCCATGTCCTGGTTCCTAGGTTGATGCTCAACCACTGAGCCACACCATCTGGGCTAGAATTTTTTTTTTTTAACAGGTGTTCTAGATTATTCTCATCTTTGAGGAAGTTCTGGAAACACTATAAGAGGGATGCTTATTTCCAACCAACTTTTTCCAAATTGTGGGAATTGGAAATTCCATGTTGCTTTAGGAACTTAAGCACAGAGATCCTCATAGTCGTCTTTGGGAATGCTGCTAAGAGAAAAGCCATGGTAGCTCTTTGTTTTTCTGGTAAACCATCCATGCTCTCATAGCAAAAGATATTCTCTTCCTGAAAGTAGATTACATCAATGTTTATTGAGGCAAGACTAGAAGACTTGTATAGTATAATACTTAGGCCTCTTGAATCTTTTTAAAAATCTTACAGCCGTAATTTAAATATGGAAAATTTTGTCTCCTATTCCCATTTTATTTGGTCAGGGTCCCAAAGTAAAATTCTGTTCTCACTCCATCTCCTTATTTTCATGCCCAGACGTAATTACTGATTCATCATCATCAGTCCAGTTAATGCCAGGGCTAACCTTTCATTTATGTTGATGGTGGTGAAAAATGGCAGATGAAATGTCCTGGAAAGTGCCAGAACTATGTGTTCCTAATATGAAGAATCCATTGTATGCTATGGAAAAGGTAGTTGGGTAGAGTGGAATCTCCCGATATGGAGATTTAGCTTATTGCAGTGTTATTTCAAGTGCTAGGACATTGTTTTGTTTTTCTATTCTTTTTGGGAGGAAAACTAATTAATAAAGCTAAGTTTCAGAAAAAAAGGTTTGACGGTTTGTTTTTGTAATGATCAGTCTCCACATAGAATAGACTGCTTCTTTAATAACTGATGAAATCGCCCGACCTGTGTGGCTCAGCAGTTGAGCATCGACCTATGATCCAGGAGATCGAGGTTTCATATCCGGTCAGGGCACATGCCCAGGTTTCGGGCTCGATCCCCAGCAGGGGGTGTGCAGGAGGCACCCGACCAGTGATTCTCATCATTGATGTTTCTATCTGTCTCCCTCTCCCTTCCTCTCTCTGAAATCAATAAGGATATGTTAAAAATATATATATATATTAACTTTTAAAAAAACCTGGTAGAATCATAAACATAGAAACGTTTGGTTCTCAAAGAATTATAGCTCATTGATTTTTTTAAACATTCTCTTTTGAACTATTACCTTACGGGAGTCAGTGTTTTATTTTTGGACTATAATGATTTTAGGTGACATTAATATGAAAATATGACTTGGGTGAAAGTGATATATATGATTCTCTTTTTTTCAATATATCTTTATTGATTTCAGAGAGAGGAAGGGAGAGAGACAGAAACATCAATGATGAGAGAATAATTTATTGGCTGCCTCCTGCACGCCACCGACTGGGGATTAAGCCTGCAACCTGGGCATGTGCCTTGACCGGGAATCGAACCACGATCTCCTGGATCATAGGTCGATGCTCAGCCTCTGAGCCATGCCCAGCCAGGTTATGATTCTCTTTTTGTATGGATTGTGAGTAAAAGCTTTACTTAGCAACATTCAGAATTTACTAGGCATAAAGAATGTACTAGGTAGACAAGCTTATCTTTGCCCTCACAGAATTTGTAGTCTTGTCAAAGAATGGCAGGGTAGCTCCTCACAAGTGCCACAAAAAGACCTAAATCAGTTTTTTTGGAAGTGTAGAAGAGGGAGAATCACATGTATTTGAGAGGTACAGGGAAGTTTTTATGAAAGTGCAGGCATTTAGTTGAGTCTTGATAGATGCATAAATCAAATTATCTTGAAGAAATGGGGCTCCAATATGGTACATTTAATGAGAATGAAAACTGTCTTACTCAAGTCATTCTTGTCTTAGGTAGCAATTACAAAGGTGAGAAAATAAGAGATATTTTGCCTTTCTTAAATGCAGAGGGGAAAAATCATTATTGAGGTATAATTACTAGCAAGAAAAAAGAAATATATTTGTTCCTCTTGAACTTCTTAGTTTTGAGTTCTTGATTAGAAGGTTTTATTCCTATGTAATAAGTTTATATGAATTTAATAGATCTTTCAGTGATTTTTTTTTTTTGGTCTCAATTCTGTCATGGTACCCTTGGTTTTTCCAGGAGAACACTGTTTCCTTATATTTGGAAGTTTCTCATTCTAGTTCAGAGTCCTCAAAGAATAAATTTTATTTATCCTGAAGTCCTGCCAGGTAGATCTACTCCAAAGCAGTAACTGCTGTCATCTTTCTATAATTTATCTAGACTTCCTAATAGGAAGGAAGTGAATATTCTTTAGCCCCAACACCACTTACCTACCCATCCAGGTAATTTCTTTATTAGAGATTAATTTCTCATCTGCCTGAGTTATATGCGCCACCTGAAAATGTTCTCTCGTCTTTTCTAGATATGGCCTCTCTGGCAGTGATGTCCTAGATAATGTAGCATATGCTCGTGGGTTCAACACAGACCACCAGACCCAGCTGCTTTATCAAGCATCAGCTATGATGGTAGAGTCCAGGTATGTGTTCAGTAGAAAACACTGTATATGCTCCCAGGACCCTTACCCTGAACCTTATATAGGCTATTTGGCCATATTGATAGTAGCTTGAATTAGAAATGAGAAGATTTAAGTTTTGGTTCCTATTTTGACACTCTTACTTTGTGATTAAACTCAATGTTAAAAAATGAAGCCATAGGCCTGGCTTGGTAGCTCATTTGGTTAGAGCATCATCCAGATACGCCAAAGTTGTAGGTTCCGTCTCCGGTGAGGGCACATACAAGAAGCAACCAATGAATGCATAAATAAGTGGAACAACAAATCAATGTTTCTCCCTCCCCTTCCTTCTAAAAATCAATAAATACAATTAAATAAAAACATAATTCACCTGTACTTATTGGAAATTTCCCTTTGTTATATGGTACCTCAGACACGAATGCTATACAAATGTGTTAATGAAACATCTATATTCACATGTAACTATGAATATGAAATTTTAGCATATGAGAGGAAGGAAGCAGAATCTGACATAAGCTAGAAATGGGCTTCAGAGAGTCCTTGTTCCCTGTAGGTATGCACTGCTGATTGTAGACAGTGCCACTGCCCTCTACAGAACAGACTATTCCGGTCGAGGTGAACTTTCAGCCAGGCAGATGCACTTGGCCAGGTTTCTGCGGATGCTTCTGCGACTTGCTGATGAGGTAAGTTGTCGCATAGGGACAGAAAAGAACTACTTTTAGGGGTCACGGATTCCAGGAGCCTTCCTGGGAAGCCAAGAAATCAGGGCCTGGTATCATCAAGATAAGTTAGATATGAAGAGAGACTTGAGTTGTTCACTGGTTTGTGGGGAAAAGGGGGGGAGCAGTACAGTCCTTGGAAAGTCTATGGCCACAAAAATGACATTTATCCTTTCTCCATCAGTTTGGTGTAGCAGTGGTAATCACCAACCAGGTGGTAGCCCAAGTGGATGGAGCGGCCATGTTTGCTGCAGATCCTAAAAAACCTATTGGAGGAAATATCATTGCTCATGCCTCAACCACCAGGTAAAGTGACGGGATAGATGACTTCATCTTGGAATGTCATGTTAACTATGAAGTAGACATGAAGATATAACATTTCCCTGTTAAAGCTACTATTGTGTAATTAGAGCAGCCCTTGCTAGATCTAATTACCATGCTTTGGTTAGTATAGGTGTTTGCTTTTAGTTTATAAAAGAATTAAGCCTGGCTGGTGTGGCTCAGCGGTTGAGCACCAACCTAGGATCCAGGAGATTGCAGTTCAATTTCTGATCAGGGCACATGCTCAGGTTACGGGCATGATCCCTGGTTGGGGGCGTGCAAGAGGCAGCCAATCAGTGGCTCTCATCATTGATGTTTCTATATCTCTCCCTTTCCCTTCCTCTCTCTGAAACCAATAAAGATTTAAAAAATAAAAACCTAAAAGCCCTCAAATGTGGAGGACTGAATATAAAGAATTGATATGTCTCTTCATTATTAAAAGAATTGTTTTAATATGGAAAATCCACTGGGGAGAGGGGGCGGAAATGACAGGGCAGAAATGGTTTCCTCCAGGTTGGAAGTGCCCCAAGAAGTACAGGAAGGTTCCAAAAGTCGTTCTAGGAAACAAATATATTCAAATTTTTTTTAGTTCTACCATAAGTAGGAATAGAATTTAATTATAACAACTTTGGTGTTTTGGTCTATGTCTTTGGCTCAGACTGTACCTGAGAAAAGGAAGAGGGGAAACCAGAATCTGCAAAATCTACGACTCTCCCTGTCTTCCTGAAGCTGAAGCTATGTTTGCCATCAATGCGGATGGAGTAGGAGATGCCAAAGACTGAATCATTGGGTTTTTTCCTGTGATGAACCTAAGTGCTGCAGCCTAATGGAGAAGACTGCTCCCTAGGGTTCTTTGCAGGCCTCTTCCTGTTGTGACTGCCAAAAAAAGGCTTCCGGAAAAACAGCTATTGTATTAGCTTTTCTGGTGGAGTAAACAGGCAACAGGTCTGTAGTCACAAACTGATCTGAAATGTTTATTCCTTCCCTAGAGAATATATTAATCTCTATGTGAATTCTTTGGTTTTGGTGGGGGGCAGTTATGAAATACCTCTGACATAGTGCCCTGAGGTTGACTCAGAACTAACAGCTGGACAACCTTGTGTCTCTAAGAAAACTAACGTTGGGGAGACCTGACTTTTCTCTCACTGTCTGAATAATGTTGAAAAAATGTCTGAGCAACATGGCAAAAGGAATGGGTCTCCTCATAGGTTCTTTTTCTCTGTCAGTAAAACTGTCAATCAGATGGAGGTTCTTAAGTTTGTGTGCCTGATATCTTGTGTAAGAATTTGGTTTTAGTTAAGGAGTATTAAGCAGACCTGATGGGCCACTAGCCTTTTACCATCTACTTGCTTGGGTGTTTTTTTTTTTATTGCTAAGAGTAACTCAAGATAATTTTGGAATCTTAGGCATTTCAGAGGCTTAAGTAGATTCATTGTGCGGCTGCTAATAAAGTAGTTATTTGTGGTTTATAGACTGTTTATAGGAGTTATTCTGGTACAAACTAAGTATTTCAAGATAGGGCCTTTATATCTTTTTGGCACTGGGTAGGGGTGATCAGTTTCTATTGCTTGAAAATTTAAAAGGGAAGTCCTACATTCAGGTGATTGAGCTTATTGTCCTTCAACCTAATAGATTAATACAAGATGTATATGTCATGGCTTTCCTGTGGCCATTGTTTTTATTCTGTAAGTCTCATGTTGTAGAGGTCTGATGCTTCCCTGGATTATTCTACTTCCAGGGTTCACAATATTATTCTTCCCCTTCACACTTCCACTCAGGATGGATTTTAACCAATTTCAGAGGACCTCTCAGCTAGTATTGGGAGGAAAGGCAGTGAAAATCTCTGCTGGTGCCTGTGTCGATTTTACTATATGTAGGAAGATAGGGAGATATAATTTAATGCAGCTTTGTTTTAAAAGCAGTTCTGGAGGTCTTCTCTTACCAAAAAACAAACCTGGGGTGGTATAATAAAGCCACAGTGACAGATTCTGGAATGAAAGCTTGATTTTTGTATAAAAGCATCTCGGTCTTTTAGGACCTATAAAATATTTAAATACCTTTGACCTAGAAATTTGTCTCAATTTTTCTTGTAGGTGGGATTAGGCTTTGTGCTGCTGGCTCTGAGTGAACATGAGTGGGTCAGGGAACACCTGCTTAGTTGGACTAGGCCAAAAATCAGCTCTCTGCCTGTGTTTTACAAGTAACTAAAATTTTCACTGAAATAGCATTAACCAGAGCTTATTCTAAACACGCTGGTGCTATTTTTCTACTTGTCTGCAACAGCCTCTATAGTAGGAAACAGTTAAGGAAGTGTCAAGAGTAAGGAGCTGATAACAAAGATAGGGGGATATAATCACTTCTAGTCAAATTTGGTTTATTTTAAGTTGGTACCAAAATATATTCCAGGCAACTCCTCAGATCATCATTTCACAGTCTCATAAACTTTGTGCACTGCTACTGTTCCAAAAGCAGCCAAGACTGGAAGTCAAGTGGTCCAGCCCCTCAGCCCAGGATCAGTTAGAATCCACATGATAGGTGAGAAGAGGGCAATATCCATGGACTACCAAGCCTTCCTTTTACCCTTGTAGGTAGGATGTGATCTTAGGACTATATAATCTGGTGTTGAATATTATTCAGTGAAAAAGATTAGAGAGTACAAGTTCTGTGTTTTGTTCCTATAGCTCTTTGAAGTTCATTCACCTTACCAGCAGTTGAAGGCAGCCTTCAGTTCTCTACCCACACTCAACCCTAGGACAAGTCTTGATTTTTCAAGAATTCACTTAAGGGAGAATACAACAGAAACCCAGGTCTCAAGTACCTCCCCAATTTCAGATTAATTAAGGGATTAGAATAAATTAACCAGTGGAATGGTAGCAGGTACTGATTAGATCAGGAGTCAGGATACTCCCTTACCCAGTCTTGCTCAATTTCCTGATCTAAGCAAGGCCTAAGGGAAGACAGACCTGATTTTCATCCCCCTTAAGTAGTGGTATTTCTTAAGTCATGAAGGCCATTGAAATGTGTTTAGTGTCCTAAAATTACTTCCAATTCTTCCAGGTCCTTCTGGAAAGCTGAATCCTAGGGAGACAAGAGAACAAGACTAGGACCCAAAATCTATGCCAACATTTCCCAAACCACTGATACCCAAGAAGGGTCCTTTGCTTCCTTTCTGAGCTGTTATCATAGCACCTACATGCAAAAGTATAGACTCTTTTCTAGGAAAATAAGATTTTGTGGGAAGATTTTCTTTCTTGAAAAGGTCCAGGGATGACTCAATGATAGAACCCAGTGTTACAAAGGCTCTTAAAAGCATTACCTCATTAGTGACGTCTGGCAGCTCCATGGCCAGCTTCACCCACTGTCTAGCTTCAGAGGTTTTTCCTAGTTCTCTGTAGCACTGAGAAGAGACAACAGTGAAAACCTGCAAGAAATACCTCCAGGATACTAGAAGGGGATAAGTAGGTATGCTTTTAGGAGTTAACAGAGTATTATCAACATACATACTTTTCATTTGTGTTGAAATAGGTGAGTTTACCTTGGAAATATACACCCTTCCTGCTTTGGAAAATCCTGGCTGTAGTTCTTCAGCCTGGAGGAAGGAGGAGGGCATTTCAGTAAGGTGTTCCCCAAATTCAAGTCAAGCTCTGAAGTATATTAGAGATTTCTAGTCCCCTACCTGGAGACTGATTTACAGTGGGTCTGGGGATTTATATTTTTTTATAAGCTCTCCAAGTGGTTCTGATTTTCCCATAGAAAAGGCAAACAAAATTGCCCCCTACCAGAAACCCAATAATGTCCTTAGGAAAAACAAGATCACCCAGGCATTTTTGGCTGCTGTCCACCCCCTCCCTTCCTTCCTCCCCTGATACCTTTAGGAAGCTCTGGAGGGCATCCTCAACAGTAGCACTGAGAGGGCTTTCAAACAAGGCTGTGGCAGTTTTCTTTTCTAGCCAGCTCAGGTGCGCAACCTG
Source organism: Miniopterus schreibersii (assembly GCF_964146895.1). NCBI lineage: Eukaryota > Metazoa > Chordata > Mammalia > Chiroptera > Miniopteridae > Miniopterus > Miniopterus schreibersii. Next base: position 143,130,245 of record NC_138101.1, read on the forward strand.
CCACCAAAAAATCAAGGTGTGAATAAAAATTCTTTAGCAAGAATTTTTAGGAATATTGCATATTCTGTACTGAAAACAAACTCGGTTAAACAGGGCTGGGTCCTATCACAGTAACATGACCAAGAGGACATGGTCCTTTAGCCAGGCTGAGGCCCCTGCTCCCAAATTTTCACTGCAAGGAGATCGGTGTCACAGGAAACTGAGGCCCTTATATTAAGGACTGGAATTTAGCTCACCTGGTAGCACCACCTGCCAAGGAGAAAGTGTGCCATGGGGTTTTCTGGCTGGAGAGCAAGAGCTTTATCCACATGCTCCTGAGTGGGAAAATGTAAATATAAACTAACATTAGACACCGGAGTTGATAAGGGGAAGAGGAGTGAGTCATAGAGGGGGTAGGAACACACTTTGCAAGGAGCTAGAAAGAGCAGGGAACATGGACAGCACAAGGGAAAGAAGAGACGCTTCTCACCTTGAAGCTAAAGCCACTCTGGATGCGCTTCTGGATGCCCTCATGCTCAGCCAGCTGGCCACAAAGCACTGCATACCTAAGGGGGAAAGCAGCAGCAAGCTCAGGGACAAGGGAGGGGCTTTCCACCCATGGACTAATGGCACTGCCTCTTGCCCCTGCACCCTCAACTAGAGCTGAAACTATCATTTCCATCTGTATATAATTCGTCTTTTCATAGACCTATAGCCCCAATGCATATTATTTTGCAAACTGGTAGGCGCTCCAAAGTATACATACTAGGTACCAAAAGGCTGGGTCTTCCATAGTAAATCTCTTAATATTTAGGCAAAGTCTTGGTCCAAATTTGTAACAAATTTCCCCTCATAGTAAGTACAGCCATAGGTATCATAAAAACTTGAAAAGCAGTTCTCTAATAATCAGCATCAAAGGGTAAGAGACCTGAGTACATTGCTTTTTGTCTCCAGAGCAGACAATAAAAGGTTTCATTAGCCTTAGACGTATACAGGTATACCATTAGTAAACTACTCAAGACAATCAAATTGGGGTGAGATGCTCTAGGAATTTCTGATGTTAACTTGGGAACCAATAGGAGCAGAGGAAGAAAGGTCTCTGATTTCAACCCTCTCCTTCCACATCCTTCTTCCCAGGGGAACAAAGCTAGCCACCTTCCCATCTTCTGTCTTCAAAAACAAAGGTCTCATTACCCCATTTATCCAGCCTTATTTCCAGAAGTACAGTTGACATTAAATGAGTGTCGAAAGGCCCAAGGTGCTTTTTCATATATTCATTAACTATCTGGGGGTATTTGTATCAGGTACTTCCAGAGGCTCATTTCCATGTTTAGCCCAAACAGCTGTTTCCCAAGAATACCTAAGAAAGCATGAAGCCAATTTCCATTCTTAGGAGTCCAGGAGCTACAGAGAAGCAGCACCCCTGACACCCTAGAAACTCTGATGACCTGGCCTCTGAGAAGACGCCTTGCAGAGATAAAATTTCAGCAACAGATAGAGAAGCAGCCTCTCTCAGCTCACAGTCTGAGGACAGATATGGAAAGCAAGAGGGGCGGTAAGGAAAGGAACATTTTCACTAACACTCTGAGGTGCTAGAGCCAGGCCCCAGGACACAAGTTGGCCCTGACCCATGCAAATTGGTGGAACTCTGCCCCACATGAGACCACAAACAGGGCTGTTGTTTCTGTGAGCTAATAAATTGACTATTGAACTTCCTGGGGGTGAACACACATCCCCTTATTCTCATGCATGCCAAGCAAAGAAGCCAAAGCCCACCACCAGCGAGGCATAGCAGCTAGGGGAAAGCGGTTGTGCAGGAGAGGGGAGCTGCAAATTATACCAGCCTCCCTGGGGATCCAAGAACCCACAAGTTTTGTAGATGGGATGGACTTACAAAGCTGCTCATTTCTCCAAGCCCCAACAGAAAGAAAAAAAGCCTGTATACTCTCCCTTGCTTCATCCTGAAGGCACATCACAAAGAACACTTCCCTGGGCCCCTAGCTGGGGGTAGGGCAGGGCATGTGGAATTAAAGGCCAGAGCTCCCCCTCCTGGTTCTTATGGCAAATGCTTTCGTGGCCAGGGCAGAAACAACAAAGCTCCACCCCCTCCACATAACCCATGCTGGCTCTTCACAGGACCCTGCAAGGTGTTATTACCATTGGTGACAGTAAGCATTCTCATCCCCCTTCTCCAGAGCGGCCTCTGCTTCTTCTTTTCCTGTAGGACGAAGGTGATCCAGAGTTGACAAGGGCTCCCATGCACACTTCCTAAGGGGGCTTCAGGAAGGACTGTTCCAGTTCTCACCAATGCCCACCCAGCCTGAACTTGTTTGGAAATAGTTGTGAACTTGAACAGAATGAAAAGCTGCAAGGAGCTTCTCAGGGATGACTTCCGCTTCACCTCACCTTCCCAATTTCTGTCGTCAGCTGTCCCAGCTACCTTGTTTTTACAATACCCACTGATGTGCTCACAGCACTTCAAATAGAAAAGGACTCAAAGCCAATCTGAAGTTGCTGCACAGACCTGACCCTGGAGAGTTTTTGATTTAGGGTCTGTGATAGACTTCAGGGTATCCATGAATCCCTCTAAAGTTGTATAAAATTTTAGGTACATGTGCATTTTATTGGGGAGAGGGTCCACAGCTTTGATAAAATTCTCAAAAGGATCCTTGTTCCAAAAACATTAATCACAGCTCTAGGCCAAAACTCATCAGAGCCAAATGAACTGAAGTATGACCAGAGGTGACCTTTCACTTATTTAGTCAAGTTTTCTAGACACCAAAACTAACAAAGAAATTGAGGCCTAAATACGTGAAAGGTCTTGCCAAGTCCCCTTGAGTGACAAGGCACCTGGAGCCCTCCAGATGACCATTATGCCTACACAATGGAGATAATAGCACCCTGAAAAATGGGACTTCTTTGATTAAAATGGAGAAGGCCTGGAAGGGAACATTGAGAAAGTGGAACAAAAGTAATGTGTTGAGGTGGCACACTGGCCAATCTGAAATGTTTCTTCATCCTTGAGTGATAGTAATGACGGCATGCTGTATATGCAGCAAATTCATTTTAAGACGGCTGGTGAGAATCCTCTATCTCCCATTCCAAACAGAAGGACGATGCTCCCACCAATGAGGGACATTTTCTCTTAAGGGATTTTTCTCTGCCCCTTTAAAGTACTGTCTTGCTAGGAAAATAATAGTGAAGAATAAGAAATAGCTCCTGCCAAGTTAGACATAGGGGTGAACAGATATTGCCTGAGATCCCAAAGAATGGTTGCCTCCTAGTTGTCCAGCCTCTAGAGATAGAACAAAATGAAGAACTTTAGACCTAGCAAGGACGGACGGTTGTGAAAAGCTGGAGTCCCAGAGCAGGAACAGACTTGTGCAAGATGCTAAACTCAGGAAACCAGGCCAGTGCTAGCTGTGGCTGTTCTTAGTAAGAGCTGGTCAATGACCAAAGGGAAAGGAAAGGTTCTTGTTGATACCAGAAACCCCAAAAGCTGATCAGAATCCTCACTTGAAATTTAGATGGGAAAGCAGAAACTTAAAAAGAGAGAAGCAAACAATAGTACCTTTTGTTAAAATTTCCAGGGATTTTTCTGAAGATCTATAACAATAAACATTTGACTCAATTGGCCTGTTCTTTTTATATCAGTTTGCTAATTCTACAAAAGTTTAGAACAATGACCTTGAGGAATCGTCAGATTCTACATTATCAAAGATTCAGTAACATTTGCAAGGCTGTACGTTTAAAAGTGGGAAAGTAGACAAATCCACTTTAGGTAACTGAACCACAAGATCTGGAAGCCCACTGAGGGTGCATGACTCTGGTTTGTAGACAGGCAGGACACATCACTGTCCCCACAAAACCAGTCATTTTTTATTCAGACATGCTCAGAGATAGGAAGGGAAAGAGAAACATTGATGTGAAACATCAATTGGCTGCCTTCCACTTACGCCTGACCAGGGATCGAACCCACAACCCAGGCATGTGCCCTGAACGGGAATCAAACCAGCAACCCCTCAGTGCACAGGACAACGCTCCAACCAGCTGAGTCACTCAGGCCGGGCCAGTAGCTTTTTTTGTTGTTAATCCTCACCTGAGGATATTTTTTCCCACTGATTTTTAGAGAAAGTGGAAGGGAGGGAGAGGGAGAGAGGGAGAGAAACATGAGAGAGAGACACTGGTTGGTTGCCTCCTGCACACACCCCCACTAGGGCTGGGCATCGAATCTGCAACCCAGGTATGTGCCCTTAACCGGTAATCAAACCCACAACCCTTCAGTGCACGGGCCAATGCTCTAACCACTGACCCACACCAGCCAGAGCTGGGCCAGTCACTTTTTAAAGTCCCAGGATTCTCAGTGACTTCATGGTAGAGAGGGATGAGCCCTGAGCCTGGTGTAAGTCAGATGCACCCTATCCCCCAGGGCACAGATTTGGCAGCAGAGCTGCTAAGTAGATCCCAGAGACTTCTAACCTAGCAGTATTCTCCCAAACTACTTACAGGAGCTCAACAAATATACTCCACTCATATTCTTACCACACCTGCCTCACAACCTCCATAACTGAAACCAGAGTCCTAAACCACAGCAAAAAACCTCTTCAGATTAAGAACGGATCGCTTCTCGGCCTTTGGCTAAGATCAAGTGCAGATTAAGAACGGAGGTTTTGCCCTCTTTTGTGTTTGGGGAGTGAGAACAAAGAATTAGGGCTTATATGATACAAGTACTCCTAAAAGTGTGCACTAGTGATGCTCAAACCACAAGGATGTGCAGAAAAGCAGAGACTGTTCTCTGTATCAAGGAAGCAGGGGTCCCTGGGAGCTCAAGTTTGTCCCTAGTGAGTAACTGAGCCACAGCTGCCCTGACAGTCTGCATCTTGGTGGTTTCTCTGGACCCCAAGCAGATGGACTAGCTCCACCCCCACAATCAGTCAGTCACCTTCCCATCAGCAACCTGTCAACACTTACCATTTAAAGCATATGACTTCTTCTCGCTCACCTCCTCAGTGAGCTCACACATGTCACTGTAGGCCCGGGCCAGGCGCCAGAGAAAGTCCTGCCGACTTCCATACTACAGACCAAACAGAGAAAGGGATGGAGGCCCCTCTTACTCAGAGAAGTGGGACTCTGGCCTTTCCACACCCTACATTTGAGTCTCCAAGCTAGTGTGTTACAGATGCTGACATTATACCAGTTTTATGCATAGACCTCCAGCCCCATACCACCTCCCTTTTCTTGGGCATTTTCACATTTTATTTCATTGTGTCAGCACGACTTCTTTTGTTGTGCCTTGTTACATCTTGGAGTTGACCTTTCCTCTTTACAGTATCTGCTAGCCACAATGCCCTCCCTCTGCAGTAGTGCCCACAAAAAAGGGAAAATTCTAACTTTGGGGGCATTTATACTTGGGTGAGCATAAATTCTGGCAGTGAACTTGAGGAAAAGGGAATTTTGATTAAATGAGCTATACACTTAACCCTAGAGTTGGTGCCCAGCCAGGAGTGGCTCAGTGGTTGAGCACTGACCTAGAATCCAGGAGATCGGGGTTCGATTCCCAGTCAGGGCACATGCCCAGGTTGTGGGCTCAATCCCCAGTTGGAGGCATACAGGGGGCATTGATCAACTGACCAATGGCTCTCTCATCATTGATGTTTCTATCTCTTTCTCTCCCTCTCCCTCTCTTCTGAAATCAATAGATATATTAAAAAAAACAACACAAAAAAACCCTAGAGTTGGAAACCAAGTGAGACAGGCAGCTTGGGTTCTGCCTCAAAGGAAATAAAAGGACATTCCAGTTCTCTCCACATTTCCCTCTACTGAGAGGTGGAGCTCTTGTACTATGTATAGGAGGCAGAGGACTGCCTGCAGGAGGAAGCTCTAGAGCAGGCATAAACCTAGGGCCCTGGTGGCAGCATTAATTTTTATTTTTTATTGATTTCAGAGAGAGGAAGGGAGAGGGGGAGAGAGAGAGAAACATCAGTGATGAGAGAATCATTGATCAGCTGCCTCCTGGATGCCCCCTACTGGAGATTAAGCCCACAACCTGGGCATGTGCTCTGACCCAGAACTGAACCATGACCTCTTGGTTCATGGATTGATGCTCAACCACTGAACCACACCGTCTGGGCCTAGGGGCAGCATTTAGCCCCTTGGAAGAGGATGCTCAACCCTAGAGGAAAGGTGCAGAACCAGCCATCTCACCCTCATTTACCTTCCCATGTCACTTTGCAGGTCAATAACCACAGTGGCCTGTTCTTGTTCCCTAGGAGTCAGGAGGGAGGGAGGGAGAGGGTGGACAGGCAGGCAGCTGGAGCCTCACCGCTAGCTTGTTGTTGAGCAGCAGCTGGAAGCCTTCCCGCTTGCTCTGCTCACTGCCCTGGTGCAGCTCGTCAGCCTGCTGCAGGAGGGGCAGCACATCCTCCAGGCCAGGTAAGCCTTCAGCCTCCAGGGCTCTGGGAACCGGGCCTGAAGCCACCTCTGCCTCCAGGTCCAGAGAATCCCTTCTCCCAATCTTCACGGTCTCACAGCTCACTTCATCTTCCCCGTCTTCACTCTCCCTGTCAGAGTCCCGGTCATAGTCAGATTCAGCATTAGCTGTTGTGTAACTGTGGCAGAGAAATGTAAGTTACAGGGTCAAAGGAGGGGATAATTCAGCCTTAGAGCCCTAGGGTCTGTCCCCTACCCACAAAGAGGGACTCCATCACACTTGTCCAGAGCACCAAGTAAGAACCATTCCCCCACTTGTGGGCAAAAATTAATCCTCTAGAGAAAACCTCCTATGGGGACTATGGGCTGGGAAAATGATTTAGGAGAAGAGTGGCCAACTCGGGGTGTTGTGACAGTCAGGGGCCATTATGAGAACCCCCTGCTTAGCTACTACCAAGTCTGCCAGAAAATAGAAAGAAAGAAAAGCCTAGAAAGGTATGTACCAAAATGTTGCCAGTCTACCACTCAGGGTAGAAGAATTAAAAGAAAATCGTTGCTCTGGCCGGTGGCTCAGTTGGAGCGTCATCCCGAACACCAGAAAGTTGCGGGCTCAATTCCCAGTCAGGGCACATACCCAGGTTGCAGGTCTGATCCCTGGTTGGGGTGCGTACAGGAGGCAACCAACTGATGTTTCTATCTCACATCAATGCTTTTCTCTCCTTCCTCTTTGTCTTAAAAAATAAATAAATAAATAAAAAATAAAAAACATCCTCAGGTGAGGATTAAAAAAATTTTTAAGGAAATTATTTTTCTATTTTTTTTTTTTCTATCTTTTAATATGAATGCTTTAGTGAGCATATAGTCTTATAAGTAAAAAAGAAATGAATGTTTAATATAAAACTTCAGCCTTGTCTGGGTAGCTCAGTTGGTTAGAGTGCCATCCCAGTATACCAAGGTTGCAGGATGGATCCCCGGTAAGGGCATATACAAGAATCAACCAATGAATGCATAAGTAAGTGGAACAACTGCCCTAGCTGATTTGGCTCAGTGGTTATAGTGTCGGCCTGCTGACTGAAGGATCCCAGCTTTGATTCCGGCAAAGGGAACGTGCCTTAGTTGCAGGCTCAATCCCTGGCCCCGGTAGCGGTGCATGCAGGAGGCAACCAGTCAAGGTATCTCTCTCACACCGATGTTTCTCTCTCTCTCTCTCTTTCTGTGTCTCCCTCTCCTTCTCTCTCTCCCTCCCTCCATTCCACTCGCTCAGAAAAGCAATGGAAAAAATATCCTCGGGTGAGGATTTTTTTTTAAAGTGAAACAACAAATCGATTTTTCTCTCTCTCAAATCAAATAATTTTTTTAAAAAGAGAAAAACTTTAATGTAGGTGGAGCTGATCTCCTGAGCTAGATGGCTCACCAGGCTCAGGGTTTGTCAATTATTTTTGCTTTGTCAGCCAAAGACACCTGTCAGAACCAACATGAGTGGGTGCCAGCCTCGGAGGCCATGGGCAGCGACAGATATCCACATTTTTTCTTTCTCAAGTCAACATGTCTCTCTATCCCAAGTCAGCCACCAAACCTAAACTACAATAGGAGTAGCCCTTGGAAAGATTTGGAATTGCTGGGGGTGGGGTGAGGGCCATTTGCAGCTAGAAGCAGGAGAGGAGAAAGATGCAAACAGAGCCCCCTGGGAAGGTATCTCTGGGGCACCATAAGCGAGTGGTCTCCTGCGGAGCCCCAACCTTGGTGCACCCAATGAAGAGAAAGCTAAGTTTCTCTCAGATCATGGCCTCTACCAGTAGCTGATTAGGGTATTTTTCCTAACTGCCAACTGAATCAGACAAAAACATCAGGGGAGAAGATAGGATTTCCAGGGGCCGGAATCAGACACCAGAGAGTCCTCCGGACTGAGTGAAGGAAAAGCAGGCTCTGTAAGCCAGAAGGTTCTGAAGAACACTGAAGACCTTTAGAGATAAGCCTGCCTCCATCCCGGAATGAAAGATAGGAGAAGGATCCCTACTGCTGGAGCAAAACAGAACTGAAGGAGAGAGATGAGCTGAATGCTGTAGGCCAGAAAGCCAGAAGGGCAAGGAAGAAGACTCCATCTAGAAGGTACCAGGTGAGTAATCCATGCTGACTGCTGCTTTATAGAGGAGCTTCCAGAATCCTCTAATGAAGGGGCCCTAGAAACATTTACTCTAGGAACTTATAAGGTATTTAAAACCTTCTTAATTTCACCCTGCTTTTTAAGAGGTTATCCAAGTATCTTTCCCCTCTAGCAATTTTCAGTAAAAACTTTAGAAATTAAAAGGACAAGGAAAAGTGGCATCAGATTTCATAATCAACCTGGGTGGTGATGAGTGAGACCACACAGGGGCATCCTAGAGAAACTCCCAACCCGATTCCTACGGCCTGGACAACAACCTGCCCCTACACAGCCCAGCCAGGCCCGAAGGCAAATGGGTGAATGGGTCATCTGGGGTGGAAAACTTGAGTCTCATCACCTCCAGTTGGTAGAAACGAGAAACCCCATTTCCTGCTGGACTGAAGGCTGTCTTGGCCAATTAAGGAGTTCAAATCAGGAGTCTCCCAGGAGGGACGCCTGCTCTTACGCTAGAGCACGGTCATCAGCAGTCTCTCCAGGTTACTAAGGCAGTAGAAAAGTCCTACAATTTTCGATCCCTCTGGGTCCTAAAGGCCAAGGACAAAGGTCAGGAGGGGCTTTATTGCCACCCACAGTGAGAAGTGGTAGAGCCTTGCAAGACAGGGAGGCTCCAGAAAGGCTGGCACACTGAGGAGGCTTTTTATTGCACCTCAGCCCCACTTTGAGGCGCTCTGCCTCACTAATTTGCAGGCCTGCTGCCTGGCATGCAGTGGGCAGCTGACACTTGCTGAGTGAGCACTGACATCAGCCCCATGGGCTTCCAGGGCTTGAGAAGAAATTGATCAAGTGCCAGAGCTGCCAGAGCTACATTGGCTGCCGTCCCTATATTCAAATCATGTTCTCACACCTCTTGGACCAACCCAGTCCTTCGAGAAATCCACCAGAGAGAGGGGGGGGGGGGGTGGCCTTTTTTTTTTTTTAAATATATCTTTATTGATTTCAGAGAGAGGAAGGGAGAGGGAGAGATACAGAAACATTAATTATGAGAAAGTCATTGATTAGCTGCCTCCTGCACACCCCCAACTGGGGATCAAGCCTGCAACCCGGGCGTGTGCCCTGACTGGGAATAGAACCTCGATCTCCTGGATCATAGGTCAATGCTCAACCTCTGAGCCACACCCAGCCAGGCAACCGGTGGCCCTTTTGTTTAACAAGTCCTGCAGCTTTTGAGATCAGCAAGGGACTGGCTGGGACCTTTGAAAAGGCCATTTGGATCTTTACACTCAGGTAGAACACAATGTTCCCACAGTGGGTTAAGGACCCAAGGCTCCCTCAGAGCAAGGAGCCCAGAGCTATCCTACTCTACTCCTTGAGGGATCAAGACTCACACATATCTTCCCTCCTGGCAATTAAGTTTCTTTCCTTTAACTTCTATGCCCCATTAGAGGGGCTGAGCTGAAGTATTCAGATACAAGCAGGTATGGACCTTGACCCTGAGATACTCTCAGTGGTGTGGAAGATAACACCAAACTAAATGAGGTGATAAATGCTCAAGGAGATGAAGTCGCAGGCAATCCCTCTTGGCTGGGATGCCCGGGAAGGCTTGTTGGAGGGGCTGGTGTTTTAGGGCAAATTTGGTTTTTACACGAAGGAACTAATGCTGTGTTGCTACAATGCTCAGGGAATGAGCTCACGGACCCCACACAGTGACTCTGCTTCTGCCACATTCAGTCAGTCCTCTGGGAACTCAAAGTTGCTATTTGGGGCAAAAAAGGGACTACAGCTTTCAGTGAAGTTGAATGGCCCATCAAATATTCTTATCCTTTCATCCCTCAAACAAGCACTCCTTCCCTGGGGCCCACATTTTCAAAGTCACTGCAGAGTTTGAGGTCTCCTCTCTTAATTTCCCCTTGACCTATATGGCACTGATCATGGCAAAAAGAATTATTCACTATGGTCACTGCCCCAGATGGCAGCCAGCTAAACCAGTCTTACATCACATGCCTCCATTGGCTTCCACATGCCACACGATCAGTCATGGGGCTGAGCCTACTGGAGCTATAATTAAGAAAGCCACCCTTCCTCTCATCCCATCACAGGTGGCAGGGAGGCCTGTCCTGCCCCTTATGGGAGCCCCAGTGAGCACCCACAAGCTTCTCTGGTTAAACACTCTGGCTCTCACTGCCCACAGAAGTTTGTGTAACTTCTTAAAAATCATCAAGGGCCTTGAGTTCTACATGCTGATCTTGGGCAGAGCTGTGACCTCTCCTGTTCTACCCTCTTACAAAGTTCAAACATCAATTCCCCGCCCAAGTGACCTGCTTCCTTGGCTGCATAAAGACGCTCCTTAAGTCTCAGGGCCCATTATCAACAACTCTGTCCTTGCAATCCAGATGTGTCAAATATTTCCTTTCTGCCCCTCCTCTAAAACAGCCCACTGGAAGCATCTCTCAGCCCAGAGTTATTAGGTAAATTGAACAGAAAAGGACCACTTTCGTTAACCCTTGAGAATACAGACAATAGGGATCAGACAACCCAGGCATCAGTAGCCATGAATGGAGGACTAAAGCTCTACCAAGACTTCACTTTTTTTTTTAATTTTTAGAAAAAGGGGGAGAAAGAGGGAAACACTGATGGGAGAGAGAAAAATTGATTGGCTGCCTCCCACAAGTGCCCCAACCTGGGATTGAACCCACAACCTGGGTATGTGCCCTGACCAGGAATCAAACCCACCACCCTTTGGTGTACAGGATGATGCTCCAACCGACTGAGCCACCCCGCCAGGGCAAGACTTCGTTTGTTTCAAGAGGCATCTAAGCAATAATCAAATCCAGCACAAGTGCCCAATGGCAGTGACATAGAAAAAGAGTAATATTATTCTTAATTTTCTTAGAAAGCCAAATGAGAGGCAGGAGAATGGCCGAGGCTGAAATCTCTTGAGTAAGATGTACTGAACATACTATACTACTATGGGCAGTGAGCTGTGGCAGCTCTTAGTCAATGGGAAGAACTCCCAAGGTCTGCATGGGACATTTCTTCCTGTGAAGGCTCTTCAGTGCCCTGACGACCAAGCCATTCCTCAGATCACAGATCCTCACACCCCTGCAGATGAGCCTGGCTAAGCCTGAACTTGGCATCTGTACAACCCTGGGCAAGGCATCAAACCTTGCTAAGCCTCAAGTCTGCTCTGAGAAACCGAAGAGCAGCACCTACTCCACAGGATCCTTGTGAGGAGTGAGAAAATACCTCTAAAGTGCTTAGTACAGTGTCTGTCAGAGAAAGAATAATCAGTAGTTAATATGATGAGGTGTTTTAGCTAAAGAGGGACAGTGCTGCAAAGGTCATCCTAACTGGCCATTTATAGTTAAGTCAGACATTCTGACCCAACAGAAGGCTTGGGGATTTTCTGCACCAATCTTTTTCTTGAGGAAGGGAGGTCAGCAGAGGCCACCAGAGATTAGCCTCTAGACCTCATGCAGACCACCTGGATCACTGAGCTAGCAGCAAACAAGGGCCAGTCCTACCATGTCAACATCAGGCATTGCAACAAAGGTGTTCAGACTTCATGCCACTAGTAGTTTAAAATCAAAAGCTTTAGCCTGACCAAGTTTGGAGGCTGTCCACAAGACTCCTGCCTGCTGCCCCGTCTCACAGCAAGGCCTATGGTCAGACCTGCTGGGCCACCAATTACTCAGGACAGTCACCTCCCATCTGTAAAGTTGACAAGGGAGCAAGCCTCCCCTGTGGGAAGAGAACTTCCAGGGGAAGGGGAACATACTCAGTGAAGGAAATAAAGTTTTTGTGATAACACAGGAAAATGCCCAATTAATGTTATAGGGAAACAGAAATAAAAAATATATAATAACTATATAAAAAACAAACCTACTCAGAGGAAAATAACAGGTGAAAGCAGTAACCACTGTTAACATTTCTGTTTGGCTTGATGACACAGGTGGATGGTTTTTCTTATTTCAACTGTTCTGAATTTATTTATACCCTTACCTTGTTCGAAAAATTACTTATAGCAGCTTGGTGTGAATTTTCCATTGATAAACATTGCTTTCACAAAATGTAACCTGGCTAGAGCCACAACTGCCTCCAGGAGACATGACTCACCCGCCTTCACTCTCAGCATCTGTGAATGTGGCTCCCGAGGTGGCCGTGAAGTAGACAGAGCTGGAGCCAGTGGAGTCACTCCTCTCACGGGCAAACGGGAACCTTCGTCGCCGAGCCACTCTCTGGTTCTCTTCCACGTGGGATCTGAAAAGGTGGCACTAGGCACCATCTGCCTGTCTTTCCCCTCACCATGAGGGAGCCTCTTACTACCACTCCTCATTAAAGGGCCAAGAGCAAAGAAAATCCTGGGTCTTGGCCCTGGCCAGGTAGCTCAGTTACAATGTAGTTAGAATGTGGTCCAATATGCTAAGGTTGTGGGTGGTCAGGGCACATACAAGAATCACCCAATGAATGCATGAATAAGTGGAACAACAAATCATTGTTTCTCTCCCCCCTTCCTCTCTCTATAAAATTAATAAATTTAAAAAAAATTTTTTTTAAAGAAATAAAGAAAATCTTGGGTCTCTACACTCACGAGATCAAGGGCAGCTCCCTGGACAGACCAGGGCAGATCAGGTGAGTTTGAACAAAGCATTTCAGCCTCTACAACAGATCACAAAGGCCCACAAGAAGCAAGGAACTTGTGCAAGGCCAGCTTCCCTGCCAAATAGATGAGAAGCTATAAAGCTGGCTTTCTCCTTAGAAACAAACAGCAAAGGCCAGAACACAGCTCAGCTGAAAAAGCTGTAGGGGCAAGGGGCAGGACAGGAGAGGAGGCTGCAGTACTCACCGGAACTCCCCAACAATCTGCCCAGCAAGCCCCTGAAGGCTGCTCCTCAGCTCCTCTACCTCCTGCCGCAGTGCCACCAGACTGGTCAGCACAAAGTCCAGGCGGTCCAGCACCATCTCCTGCCCTTCTCGTGGAAGGCTTGGCAGCACCACAGCATCTCCAGCCTCACCTGGGACTGCCTGAAATGGCCTCACTAAAGGAAGGAGGACAGGAGACAGTGATGTCCATGGGACATAGTGAGGCAAAGATCTTGCACCTAGAATTCAAGAACACTTGCTTCTCACTGGAGTTCAATTTTCAAAGACTCAGAAAGCATATGTTCACAGCTAAGTCTTGTTAACAAGTCCCAAGTAACTGTAACATCAAGAACCCAATCTACAAACAAGAGCCTTCTGTTCGTTGAATCTTCCACACCATGGCAGATGATATAAAATGCTTGCAAGAGTGAGGTTCCTCAAAGTCAAGACAGCTGCCCTGCCAGAATAAAAGAAAAACCTATACCTGACTACAGGCATACCTCGGAGATTCTGCGGTTTTGGTTCCAGACCACTGAAATAAATCAAGTGCCGCAATAAAGTGAGTTGTAATCTTTTGTTGGTGAAGGGTCTTGCCTTCAATTAAAAAAAAATGCAGCCCAGCTGGTGTGCCTCAGTGGCTGAGTGTCAACCCGTGAAACAGGAGATCACGATTTGATTCCCTGTCGGGGCACATGCCTGGGTTTCCAGCTTGATCTCCAGTAGGGGCCGTGCAGGAGGCAGCCAATTAATGATTCTCTCTCATCACTGATGTTTCTCTATCTTCCTCTCCCTTCCTCTCTCTGAAATCAATAAAAACATGTGTGTGTTTTTTAAAAATGCAGTATCTGTGAAGCACTATAAAGCAAATCACAATAAAACGAGGCATGCCTGTATATAATGCACAAATGCCAGTCAGTACCAACCCCACAGCAAAACTAAAGTTGAGCTCCCTCAAATTCTGATCTTTCATGTCACAAAGAATAGCAAAGAAAACTCTGAGCTCCTCTCAAGAACTACTTACACTATCATTAGAGAGGGGCAAAGAGAAAAAGGGTAGTTACTGAGAGAAAAGGTACACTGGAAAAAGCCCATCAAAACCCATTGGAAAAACACCATTACCAAGACCTGAACTGAGCTCTAGGTAAACTCCAACAGTAAATGCTAGTAAACTCAGAGCTACCTAAGGCAATTTTACTGGAAAGTGTAAATACAGGAAAGAAACAAGGGAGGTAGAACCCACACTCCAGCAAGCACAAATCTGTTAAATCTAGAAACAACCTAGGCCATATTATAATACACACCCAACAGTGCTCAAGAATGTAGAGCATGAAAGATCCCTAGGAACATGGCCATTTTCTCCCAACCTTGGCAGAACGACTACTGCTAAGAAATTACAAACAAACAAAACATAGAGAAAACGAAGGAAAGACAAACACACTTGTTAACACTAGGTTACTACCAGGTTATGAAATGCTGACAGTTACAATTTAAAATAACTCTGAAGACTCTTCTAAAACTAACTTTTCTAAACCACCTGGCATCTGGTAATCAGAAAAAACACTCATTCCCAATTAACATGGGGTGAGATACTCTGAAAGCTCCTCTATTCCTTGAACGTGAGGTCTAAACCAGCCGTAGATGCTTTGCTCAAATGAGTTAATTTAATATGAAAGTTTTGCAAAACTGAAAGCACTACCCATATTTCAGCTGTGGCTGGCTTCCACCCATATTCAGCTTCAACTGCAAGAAAGTGCACTTGCAGTCCCATGCTATGTTAAGTCTAGGGGACCAGGGGACCAGGCTCAATCCTGTCTCTTACTTGCTCTGTGACAACTTTGGGAAAGTTACACAATCTATCTTAATCTTGATTTCATCATAAGAAAAGTAAAAACACTTGGACTAAATAGTTTCCAGGTCCCTTCATTCTTATAAGTAATTTAACACATAAGCCTCAGGACTTTTAATTCCTACAAGATCAGTTTTTCCTTTTGCCTACTTTTGAACTCTTCCTCTACTTATTAAACACCTCACCCAACACTAAGCAAGTATCTTTAACATTTATATAGCACTACTGTGGCCAGAACCAAAAGTGAAAGCTAAACAGCCTTTTCACAATATACTTTCCTTGGGGAAAGAGAACAGAAGAGGGAGAATGCTTTCCTTTTCAATAAGCTTTCCAAGAAGGTGAAAGAAATTCTCAGGCACCCGCCTCCGTTGTCCGGTCCCACAGGCTCTGCTAAAGGCAGCCTGTATCACAGGCCCATCCATCAGCCGTGACTGCGGCCTCAGGGGACCAGCTCCTACCCTGGCGTCCGGGCTCTGAAGTCTGCGTGACGTCCAGCGACTTGGGCAGGAGCTGGCTGTGGCCATGGCGCTGGGTCCGTTTCCACCGCTGGCTGTAAAGGGCACACAGGAATCCAAGGCCCGCGGCGGTGCCCAGCAACAGTCCCAGACCGGAGCGGGCGCCGCCCAAGACCCCCAGTCTAGACATGATGCACCTGCAGCCCGCGTGAGCAACCGGGAGCAGGCGGGCGGGGGGAGAGAGATTCGTGAGCGTGGCCCACCCACCTGCACGCCGAACTCCTGGAGATACCTCTTTGTCCAGACCCTGAGCTCCCAACTTCCCTCCTCCCAATCTGGATCCTAAGACTTCCGCCAGCCCCCAGAGCCGAACTACCGCGCCTCTCACCCAGCCTGGAAGCAGCCTCTCCTCCAACACGCCCCCTAGCCCTGATCTAGGAGGCAGGTTTCTGGGCCTCCAAACCCTCCCCTACGGCCTCACAACACTGCACTTCACAAACCCGCCGCCCTCGGCCGCAAACTCCTGGCCTCCCCCCACGCCCTCTGAAGACGCCCTGGTCTTGCAGGAAATAAACTCAGACCCTCACCCAGCCGCTCAACACCATGGCAGCAGCCGCCGCCGCCGCCTCACGCTGTCAATGGTAGTGACGTCACTAAACGGCGCCATCAGCCCAGCACGCCGCGCAGTTAGGAAGGCGCGGCGAGATGACCGCTCTAGGCTGCGCCTCCCGCTCAAGCTTTTTTTCCAGGGGCGGGGCCACGGGCGCAGGAGGGGCGGAGCCAGCAAACGGGCAGAAGCGGGAACGGAGTCGGAGGGAAAGGCGGGAAGCTGACTCAGTGGGGCCCTGCGGGAGCGGGAAGCCCCGCCGCCGGCCCAGCTGAGTTACCATTTCTCTCTAGTCGCACCAGGTTACCTGCTGTTCCCGGAATATCTTTCTACCTTGCGTCTACTGTTGCTTCCGCCTAGAACAACCCATTCTCTACCTAGAAAACGCGACCCCCTTCCCACCTATCCTCAACAATCTCTGGTAACTCCGACTTCATTTATTTAGGCTTAATTTGTTGATGCATTTTTATTCAAGCTGTTTACTAAACACTAGACAATAGCGCTTTTCGCAGTTCAAATCAGAACAAATACAGTGGTACCTCGGTTTTCGAATGCAATCCGTTCCCGAAGACCGAGTTCTGAAACATTCAAAAACCGAGGGGTCAACAGCCGACAGCTGGGCCTCAGGATCTTGCCCTCAGCAGAAGCCGTGTGGCATGTTCGACTTCCAAGGCGTGTTCGAAAACCGAAGCATCTCCGTCCTGGTTTATGGCGTTCCTAAACCGAAATGTTCATCAAGGGAGACGTTCGAAAACTGAGGTACCGCTGTAAATTGTTGGTTGGCCGCAAGAGGTCCTTGAATCCCCAGGGCCAGCTTCTTAGAAACTATTACCTTGCATTTAAAAGTTCATATCGTAGATGCACACCCCAGGACTAAAAAAAAAAAAAAAATCTGTGTTTTTTTTAATCCTCACCAGATGATATTTTTTCCTTTGCTTTTCAGAGAGAATGGAAGGGGGAGAGACACACACACACCACACACACACACACACACACACACACAGATTGGTTGCCCACACCCACAACCGAGGTATGTGCCCTTAACCAGAATCGAACCCAGGACACTTCAGTCCTGGGCCCACGCTCTAACCATTGAGAAACCGGTCAGGGCCAAAAAAAAACACCTTAAACCTTACATTGTCACTATTGCATTAACCAGGGAAAGGGTTATAAACTGTTTTTCCATTTCCAGAATGTAAATGAAATTCATTACTCTAACATTTGTGTGAGGCTGAAACTTGACCTCTGATTGCTTAAATTGGTTCAGATATCATTTGGGGTTTGTTGTTTTAATCCTCACCTGAGGATATTTTTCCCATGCTTTTCAGAGAGAGTGAAAGAGAGAGAGAGAGAGAGAGAGAAAGGGATTTGAGAGAGACACGTAGATTGGTTGCCTCCGGCTCACACCCCGACCATGGCCAGGGATTGAGCCTGCAACTGAGATATGTGCCCTTGGCTGGAGTAGAACCTGGGACCCTTCAGTCCAAGGGCCGATTCTCTAACCACTGAGCAAAACCAGCCAGGGCTATTGTGGTTTTTGGTTTTTTTAATCTGTGTTAATTGGTTTTTCTGGGCCTGCCAATGGCCCATAGATTTTTTTTTTAATCCTCACCAAGGACATGCTTACTGATTTTTAGAGAAAGAATAAGGGTGAGAGAGAGAGAAACATCGATGTGAGAAAGAAACATCCATTGGTTGCCTCTCACACTCACCCCAGCCTGGCAACCCAGGCGTGTGCCCAGACCAGGAACCGAACCTGAGGCCCTTCAGTGCACAGGACAACACTCCAACCAACTGATCCACACCGGCCAGGGCAGCACTTCTTAAAAATTAAAATTTAGTTTAGTGACAGCTGAAATATCTAGATCAGTCCTCCCCAAAATTTTTTATTAGTATTATATTAATTTACCTTTTAATTATGAGATATTATGTACATATGAGTACATTTAATATATATGTACATTGTAAAGAATAATTTAAAAGCAATGAGGTAACAGCATGGATAGACCTGGAGACTATTATGCTAAGCAAAATAAGCCAGTTATAGAAAGAGAAATATCACATGATCTCACTTATATGTAGAATCTAATCAACAATAAACAGAAGAGCAAAGCAGGTCCAGAGATATAGATGCATGGAACAGAATAACAGATCCCTGGGGGGGGGGAGGAACGACAGGAAATGCTTAACCAAAGAACATATATGCATAACTGGTGGACACAGACAATAGTATGGGGAAGGCGCCTGGGGAGGGGTGGGGGTTGGGTGGAGAGGGGCAAAAAGAGAGAAAATGGGAGACATCTAATATTGTCAACAATTTTTAAAGAATAAATTTTTAAAAAGCAGCGAGGTATCCACTTCACCAATACTTCCTATTCATTCTTTTTAAAATATATATATTTTTATATGTTTCTATTGATTTTAGAGAGTTCAGGAAAGGAGAGGGAGAGAGAGAGAAACATCAATGATGAGTCATTGATTGGCTCCTACACATCCCCTACTGGGGATCGGGCCAAAACCCAGGCATGTGCCCTGACCAGGAATCTAAGTGACCCACAGGTCAGTGCTCAACCACTGAGCCATGCCAGCTGGGCTTCCTATTGATTCTTAAGGATTTATTTCAATTAATACCTCTTGAAATACAGTAGGGGGCTAATTATAATTGTCTTGGTGATGAGAAAATGGGTTTTTAAATTTTTATTTTTTTATTAAACTTATTGGGGTAACGTTGGTTAATAACATTATATAATTTTCAGGTGTACAAGATTCTAATTTGACATCTGTGTACTCTATTTTGTGCTCCCCACCCAAAGTCTAATTTCGTTCCATTACCATATATTTGACCCCCTCAACCCACTTCGCCCTCCCCCATGCTCTTTCCACCCTGGTAATCACCATTCTGTTGTCTGTATCTATGAGTTTGGCTTGGTTTTGTTAGTCTGTTCCTTTTTGTTTTGTATTCTAGGTATAAGCGAAATAATAAGTTTTCGTCCTTTCCCTCTGACTTATTTCACTTAACATAATACTGTCAAAATCCATGTGTTATCACAAATGGCAATATTTCATCTTTTTTATGTTTGAGTAGTATCCCATTGTATATATGTCCCACATCTTTTTTATTGATTCATCCCTCAGTGGACACTTAGAGTGTTTTCCATGTCTTGGCTACTGAAAATAATGCTGCAATGTGCAAAAAATAATATAAATGGAGCCACTTCAAAATAATATAAGTTGAGCCTGAACTGCCATTCCAGAGGTACATCTTACGCCTCAAGCCTTTGGAATGTTAAACAGGGCAAATTAACCTTTGGACTGGGCCTAAAGCAACATTGCAGTCCTAAAGAACTTTTTGCAAAGATAACAAGAAAGGAGGTATTCTGTTTGCTGGACTGTTGACTATGGACTGAAAATTAACAGCACTGTTTAGAATTAGCCTCACCATGTTAGTTTATCTGCACCAATAGAGATGTCTTCCTTCTATTGATATAATTTTCCCCTTCCCTTTCTCATAAATACCCCTTGCCTTTGTCACTTTGTGTTCTAATCAGAACATTATTTAAAGAAGGAGGAGGAGGAGGAATAATAATAATAATAATAATAATAATATCTGGGTTTCTGCCTGAATCAATGCTTCCCAATAGCAATTCTTTTTTTTATCTCAATAAACACTTATTGCCTCTTCACTTTGGCCTTTTATTTTTAGGTTGTGTTTTCATTATTAAAAGTTTTTTTAATACACTTTCCCCCAATTTTTTCTCATTTTTCTGAACTGAGCATGTGTTTCTTTTGTAATAAGAAAAAATACTAATTTTGGCCCGGCCAGGCGTGGCTGAGCATCGACCTAGGATCCAGGTGATCGGGGTCGATTCTTGGTCAGGGCACATGCCCAGGTTGCGGGCTCCATCCCCAGTTGGGGGCCTGCAGGAGGCGGCTGATCAATGACTCTCTCATCATTGATGTTTCTATCTCGCCCTCTCCTTTCCTCTCTCTGAAATCAATAAAGATATATATATTTTTTAAATTAATTTTGGAGGAAATGTAATTCATTTCCTCTGGTGGTATCAATCTTTTCACCTTCCTTTGTTTCTGAAGCTTAGTTACCTCCATTACATCTGCTTCCATGATGACTTGCTTTCTACTCTGTCTACCTCGTGGATGAAAAGGGGCCACATGCTAACCTGAAAGCTCAGGGAGGGTCTGTGTGGCGGCCTTACAAACTCAGAGACCTAAAGTAACTACAAAGGATGGTCTGAAATTAAAACGTTTTAACTAAAAGCAGTTTATGGTGGGTAGTCATGTCCTAGGCCAGCATCCTCCCTGACAAAGGTCAACCTTTACCTTAATGAGCCTGTCTATTGTCTTTTTGCATCCACAATAACATGTCTTTGGAATGTCATAGTAATTTTCCTTTTCCGGACCCCTCAAAGCACAGGCACTGTTCTGCTGAGACCACAAATCCCCTTTGTTACCGAGTTAATTAATTGTTGACTGTTAACTATCCTACACCCACCTTTGTAAAAGAAGTATGTATCTATCATTTTACTTTATCCAATCTCAGAGGTTTCTCTGCTTCGCCTTCTCCTGCCTCCCTAATCTATCACTAGTGGGTTTCGTGTAACCTACATATGTCTCCTCTTTTCGTTGTAATGTATAAAATAAGATGCAAAACTGCCTTTCTCCAGAGCATTATCTCAATCGGTTGAGATTTTGATTCCTGGCAATTGTCGACAGTTTGGCTCAAATAAACCCACAGAACTTCTCTACAGATTTGCATGTTTCTTATGTTGACCTCACTGGACTGCTCACTGTTCTAGGATGGGGTTCATGCCTGATTCATCTCCATGTAACCTGTGCCTAGCACAACTCTTAATGCAGAAGCCATCTACAAAAGCTGACTAGCGGAAGGAAGGAAAGAAGGAATGACCGGTATCCAGACCCTGACTCTTTGATGATGCTTTCACGATGAAAAGCTGAGTTGTGGAAGAACAATTTCTGCCCTGTTTACAGGGGAGGGAGATCTGCCAGATAAACTCACTATGGCAAGAAGCAAGGCCACATGGGCAGACCAAGCGAGGGAATTCATTTCCCTCTGGATATTAAAGATGTTATCTGGCGGGCGTGAGGCTGCCAGAGTAATCAGCAGTGGGGTGGGTGATTCTGGATGAAGCTCTCTATCTTATGCTGCATCTGCAGACCAGTTCTGCAAATGTAATAAAGCCCCAGCAGCCTGAGATATGCACTGGCTTTCCGTCTCCTCCCCACCTCTCCATAGCCCAGCCTGAGAGGGGGGAGGAGAGCAGACAGGCCCCAAACTCCTGTTCTGCTCTCTGCTCAGAACATGACACCCTCATCCACCTGGCTCATCCAAGAGAGGAGACATAGTCAAATGCCTTGGGACAGCAATTTTCAACTGCTGTGCCGCAAGAATTTTTAAAACATGCAATACCTGACTAGTCAGGGGCACTGAGCTCTTTTCCCTTAGATTGTCAAATTAAAAAATGACAACAGCCAACACAACAATAACTATCTGATGTGAATGAATCAAAATATACCTATTTTTTGTCAAATCAAAGATTATAATATTTTTTTTTTGATGTGCTGCAGAATTTTAGTAATTAGTTTATGTGTGTCATGAGATGAAAAAGGTTGAGAATCGTTGCCTTGGTATGGTGACCTGTGTCTAACCCTTTTTGCTCCAAAGTGACTTTTTAAAAAGTCAGGTGCCTATAGTTGTATATAAGGATTTCTAGTACCAAGAATTAACGAACAGATGCAACCTTATTATGTGGCATGACCAGTAAGATGCAGCTCTATATATGACATATATTTATGGTTCAAGACAGGACATTCACACCAGACGGCTATCATTGTATTGGCTGTTGTCATTTTTTAATTTGACAGTCTAAGGGAAAAGAGGTCAATGCCTCTGACTAAATAGTCAGATATTGCATGTTTCATTTTGTTTTTTTAATTGATCTTAGAGAGAGGAAGGGGGGGACAGAGAGAGAGAGAGAGACATCTGCTGCCTACCGCACACGCCCTGACCAGGGATTGAACCCCTAACCTGGGTATGTGTCCTGACTGGGAATCAAACCTGACATCCTTCAGGGCACAGAATGATGCTCCAACCATCTGAGCCACCCTGCCAAGGCAGTATTGCATGTTTTAAAAATTCTTGTGGCACACCGGTTGAAAATTGCTGCTCTAAGGTACTTGACACTCTAATTTTTTTCTTATTTTTTAAAATTGTTCTTATTAATTATTTAATGCCTATAAAAGAATATTAATAATCCATGTATAAAGATTGAGTACAGCCCAGCCAGCGTGGCTCAGTGGTTGAGCATTGACTAGGATCCAGGAGATCTCAGTTCGATTCCCGGTCAGGGCACATGCCTGGGTTGCGGGCTTGATCCCCAGTCCGGGGCACACATGAGGCAGCCGATCAATGACTTTCTCATCATTGATGTTTCAACTCTCTCTCCCTCTCTCTTCCTCTCTCTGAAATCAATATATATATTAAAAAAAAAAAAAGATTGAGTACATTTATAGCCCTTTGCACCAGAGTCCTAGTATAAGAAAGAGAACATCACTTTTGCCTTTTATATATTTTTTCATCTACTACAGTTTTGTTGAAGTAACAAAAAAGTGTACATTTATTCATAAAGCTGTATATTCTTCCATATAAAAACACTATTATAGCCCTGGCCAGTGTGACTCAGTTGGTTGGGCGTCATCCTGTGCACCAAATGGTGCCAGTTCCATTCCCGGCCCGGGCACACACCCGGGTTTCGAGCTTGATCCCCAGTAGGGGGCATGCAGGAAGCAGTAGATTGATGTTTCTGTTCTCACATTAATGTTTCTCTCTGTCTCTCCCTCTCCCTTCCTCTCTCTCTAAAAATCAATTTAAAAATCTTAAAAAAAACACACACACACAAAAAAACCTATTATACAATTAGTACCTTTGTCTTTTTTTTCAGAATAGCTTACAAATGCCCTACTATTTATTTTTACTTAGTAGGAGAGGCCTGCTCTGGGCATTTTGTTTTTAAAGTTGAGTATCAAAAAGAAGAGAGGAAAGATTAATCATGAGAAGATGATGTTGCTTCTAAAAAGGCAGGGACCTGTTTGCAGACAAAATGCAACAATGTAGTGGTCAGTGATTCACAGCTTTGTTTCAACCCACAGGCCCATAAATAAGCTCTTGGGTCTGTGGACAGGAAGTTACCTTTAAAGCAATAAAGACTAGAAGCAGGGTCTGGGAAAACAGCTGGGACCTCCAGAGTTGGCAAGGAGGCAGGAATGGTTTGGGAGAGTGTTTGGTAAATAGCACTTCTGAGCCAGAATTGAGTGGTTAAGAAACCCAGGAAAGGGGGATGCGGTGGGGAAGGGACTTTAGGGGTGGGGGAGGAAGGTTCCTCACTAAAGGGCAATAGCCGGAAGGTAGCCAGGTTGACCAGATATTCTGGCTATGTCCTTTTTAAGGTGATTCAGGTTCAGGAATCTCAAGGACTTCTGAGGACCCCTCACTAATGTCACTGAAACACCAAAGGAACAGTAAATATTGCACAAGTCTACAGATAAATTTGGATTGCACTGACAGATAGCAACCTCTCCCACACATGCTCTAAGCACCAGGGAGAAAAAACAATGTCCAATGTTTGGCTTTTAGTGTCAGCCGTACAAAAACAACAAGTAATCCTACAGAACTTGGGGGTTTGTCCCAGTCAGCCAAGGGATACCTGCAAGGCTGAGCAGCCAGCCACAGGTCAGAGGACAGAGGGAGAGACCAGCCCACCAGAGCGCCAGGAAGTTCTGAGGGCCAGTTCTCCACACTCTCCTGGGAGTGACAGAGAGCTCTCATTCTGGAAAAGAGGGCAGCTCCGTGACCCAACCAGAGCAGAGAGGAGCAGGGAGAGTTAGAGGGGAATGTTGTGCTTTTAAAAAGAAGGCAGTAGCCCGGCTGGCATGGCTCAGCAGTTGAGCATCAACCTATAATTCAGGAGATCGAGGTTCGATTTCCAGTCGGGGCACATGCCTGGGTTGCGGGCTTGATCCCCAGTAAGGGGTGTGCAGGAGGCAGCCAATCAATGACTCTCATCATTGATGTTTCTATCTCTCCCTCTCCCTTCCTCTCTCTGAAATCGATATAAACTATATATATATATATATATATATATGTATGTATGTATGTATGTAGTTTCCTGTAGCTTTTGAGCCACCACTTCTCAAAGAGATAATAGCAGCAGCATTAGGACTTTCATGTGATTCCAAAAAGAAGAAATACCCACTGGATATTCTTTAGGTCCTAAAATTCCATTGCAAATCACCCCCAGGTTATTCACCACACTTGCACACACAGCAGCACATTGCAAAGCAACGGTTTTGTGCAGAGTAGGCTTATCCCAGCACCAGTAACCTCCAACCCCTGCCTTACTCCCCTGACAGCCACAAAACAAAAAGCTTTAGATTCCTGGCTGGAAAGCAACATCTACAAGCCCTGAGGATAGAATTAGAAACAAGTGATGATTTGAAGAAAAGCTGCTTAGGACAGAAGGAATCACTCTGTGCCCAGGATCTCATCAGAAAAAATAAAAGTGAAGATTAGGCAACAAGAGTTAAGTCCAGGCTTGAATGTCCCTGAGGTCAGGGATGACGATGTTGAGGTGGGGAGAGTGAGAGGTTTGAATCAGCCCTCACCCCCCTTCCCAGGACAGATCCTGATCTCTCTCATCCACAGCTGCTAACCATGCTTGCTCCCTCTCACATCTTCTTGAGGCGCTGGCCAAACTTCTCCCACCTCACCTTGGTCTGGCCCACCCCTGACCAATGCCCCCTCTCATTGGCAGACACTGGCTCCCAGATTGAAGTATATATACAACAGTTCTCTCCAAAGGCACATGGGGAGATCCCTTCCAAGCAGCACCTTTTAAGGATTTTTTTCTTTTAAAAATCTTTAGGTTTGCTTCCTCCCCTTTTCATATGGATAGCTCTTTATTTAAAATACAGTTCCCCAGGTTGCCACAGCAGGATGAGTACAGTAGAGTGCCAGGTGGGGTTGGCAAGCAAGCTAACTGGAGACACCATGTCATAGCTATTCTTGAAGGGGCTGCTCCTGCCCAGCATCATTTGGTTCTTGCAGGTGAGGGGCCCATGGGAGGCGACCAGCGGGGCCTCCCATACAGGATGCAGATGAGCCATCCTTCCCTGTTCCGTAGGATACCTTGTAGGGGTCTACCCACAGGGTGAGCTCTCCAGGCAGCAAGAGGGCAGCTGGGGCTGGCTGAGTCCCATCTGGCTGGGCCACCTTGCTGATGACGGGGGTCCATCTTGTGGTTGATTCTGATGTAGCGGTAGCCAGGGCGCTTGGACGCTTCTTGGAAAACCAGTGATGTTTGCAGCGCTCTGTCAGTGCCTCCTGGAGAGCCCCGCTGAACACCTTCAGTCTCCACTCACTCACACAGCCCAGCCTCAGGAGGCTGAAGAGGGAGGCTACGGGCAGGGCGATCTCTGGGAGCAAGTTTGTTCTCTTCCAGGTCCAGCTGGCCTGGCTCATGGTGTGTGCTGCTCGGGTGCCACAGCCCGGAGCAGCGAGAGGTCTTGGGGGTCCTATTGCTCTGCAGCGTGGCTGGGCTCTTCACTTTTGCCTTTTAAAATGCCTGCATCTTACCCCATCCCATTCCTTTCCCTGCTCTCCAAGATAACTCCTAAATGATAAATGAATTTACATTTATCATTCTCTTACTTTTCTTTATAATTTCACCACCGCTGTGGGGGTTTTTTGTTTGTTTGTTTTTTTCAGAGAGAGGAAGGGAGCGATAGAAACATCAATGATGAGAGAGAGAGAGTCATTGATTGGCTGCCTCCTGCACGGCCCCTACTGGGGATTGAGCCCACAACCTGGGCATGTGCCCTGACCTATTTTGGGGGGTGTTTAATCCTCACCGAGGATATTTGTTTTCCTCCATTGCTTTTCAGAAAGAGTGGAAGGGGAAGAGAGAGAAAAACTTCGATGTGAGAGAGACACATCGATTGGCTGCCTCCCCACTCTCGCGCCAACCAGGGCCAGGGATTGAGCCTGCAACAAGTTAGGTGCCCTTGCTTGGAACTGAACCTGGGACCCTTCAGTCTGTGGGTCAACGCTCTAACCACTGAGCCAAACCAGCTAGGGCTGACCACGCGTTTTTATCTCCAAACAATATATTGCTTAGTTTTGCAAGCTTGTGAGCTTTATGTAAATAGAATTGTTCTATATTTTTCCAAAATTTGCTTTTTCACTGAGCATTTTCATTGCTATAGTTTCCATCTTACAAACTGAGGCCTTATAAGAACTTTAATATCATAACTGGTGGCCCAACATGTGGACTTTTGCAGTTTGAACACTGAGGCTGCTTCCAGAGCATGACTGTAGTCTGCTCTGTAGACTGTAGTCTTTGGACTTGAAAACTGCCTGCAGAATGAACAGTCTCTCTGTGCTGTTTGATTTCTGTTGATAAGTAACTCAAACGCCTTTGTTCTACCAGCTTGAACTACAACATTGACAAATGCCTAAACTTTGGTTACCCGTTGTTCTTGTATCACAGCCCCACTTGCTGACCACTGAGTCAGCCACTGTTGAAAGTCTAGTTGCCCTCACCAATTGATGAATGATGTAAGTTTATGGTCTTGTTTCTCCTACCACCACATCTCTTTGATGATCAGCTGCTAGCAACTTGTATCTTCAAAAATCTCTGTTCTGCCTAGCCCACGTGGCTCGGCGGTTGAGCATCGGCCTAGGATCCAGGAAACGAGGTTCGATTCCTGGTCCGGGCACATGCCCGGGTTGCGGGCTCAATCCCCTGTGCAGGAGGTAGCTGATTGATGACTCTCTCATTATTGATGTTTCTATTTCTCTCTCGCTCTCCCTCTCCCTTCCTCTCTCTGAAATCAATAAAGATATATTACACCTCCCCCAACAAAACTGTTCTCCCCCTCCCACCTCATAGCATGTCTTCAGTTCATACCGAGGGCTATGTTGTCTGATTTGCAAATCGCATATGAATCAAACTCTCTTAATTTCTTCTGGAACTTTTAACAGAATCAACCAAAATGCATTCTACTTTTGATGGACATAGAACTGTTTCCAGTTTTTTGCTAATTACACGCAGTGCTGTTATGAATATTCTTGTGCATGTATCTGATGTGTGTCAGTGAGTTCTCCTGAGGTTTATGTAAGCGCGGTTTGGCTGTGTCAGGGAATGCACATCTTCAACTTTACCAGATAATGCCAAATTGTTTTCCTTCCAAGGTGCAAGGTAATTGCCATCAACCACAATTTGCAATCCCAACTGTAGTGTTTCAATTGTTAGATATCTTCACCAATACTTGATGTTTACTTTTTGTTTTGTTTTGTTTGCAAATCACTTTAAAACCTCATTGTGCTTTAAAATGTAGCTTAATTGCATTTCTGGAGTGTCTAATGATATTGAACATCATGCTATATGTTTATTGGCCATTTCCATTCCCTCTTTTGAAGTGTCTATTCCAGTCATTTGTCCAATGTTTCTTCTATTGATGTATCTTTTATCATTTGTAGTTCTTGATATGTCCTGGGCATTCATCCTTTGTCAGTTTAACCGGTCCTTTGTTAAGCATGAATATGTCTATGCCTTATCTCTCTAGCTAACTGTTAACTCTGAGGGGTGGTAGAGAGTCCAGAAAATAAATTAGACCAATAAGAATTCTGTAGAATTACAACTTCCTATTTCGTTTACAGCTCTCTTCACATCTAAGTCCTACAATGAAGTCAAGATTTTTCTGTCGCTGACCTGGACGGTTACAAGCTGCTTTCCGTTGTTGTTAATTGTCACCCGAGGATATTTTTTCCATTGAGGGAGGGAGGGAGAGGGAGGGACATCGAAGTGAGAGAGACATCGATCGTCTGTTGCCCGGATCGATCAAACCTGCAACCCAGGTACTGCCCCTGACCTGTAATAGAACCCCCGACGCTTTGGTGCGCCGGCGGAGGCTCTAACCACTGACCCACACCAGCCAGGGCTGTTTTGCTCTATTTTTTTTTTTTTTTAAGAACCGATCACAAGACAAAGAATGTTGAGTTGTCAGATTTTGCTACATCCAGATGAGGGCGCGGATGCGCAGCGGTGAACTCGCTGCCCTCTCCTTGGCGACTGGTGCGGGGGAAGTTGTTTCTTTTGCCCCAGCTGTTACTTTGTGATCTCCACTTGCGCCACGTCTCCCCAGCAGCGCGGAAAGCTCACCGAACTGAAGGACAAATTCTGTTGGTTGAAGCCCCTCCAGGCTAGGCACGTAGCCAAGCGCTCAGTTTCTTTACAGATTTACCTATAGCTCCCCAGAAATGCAGGGTCCAGCCGCCGTGCTAGGAATTACAGAAAGGCAGAAATGCGCAACGCACCCAACGTGGTGTTTTAGCTGTAGCCACAAGCCTCCTACCCGTCTTTTCTCCGCTGAAGGAGTCTCTGGGGAACGTGTTTTGGAGTCGGGAAGTGAGACCCGCTAAAAGCTTGAGGCGTCCCTGGGTGCAGTGGGCTGGAGCTTGGGAGGCTTCAGCGGGGTGGCCGTTTGCTCCCTGCTGTTTCATTGGGACGGGGGGGGGGGGGGGGGGGGGGGAGAACAGCAGGACTTTGGAACCTGTTACTGGAGGTGTTGCACTAAGAGGGTGCAAGGTCAACAGGCGCACTTAGCCCCCTCCACAGAGCGGGTGCCAGAGCAGCCCCCCATTACATGTACGCAACCAGTGCGCTGCTCCCGGGCTGGGGCGGGCCCTGACTCTCCGGGTGCTGGGGCGCGTCACGGGCGCCAGCTCCTGATTGGCCATCAATACAGTCAGGGACCGGAGGCACCGGGATTGGCACGGCTAGAGGCCAGAGCAGGAGAAACGGGACTAGGGTGGCCCGCAGCAGTCCCCAAGCCCGAGGGGACTAAGTCCTAAGCCCACGTTGGCAGTCTCGCCCGGACGCGCGCACCATGCCCTACCTCCTCATCAGCACACAGATCCGCATGGTGAGTAGCTCCGCCTGGCCAGTGGACTGGGGGCCAGCCCGGGCCTCGGGGGCTGCGGCCGCACCTTGGCGCCTCCCTCTTGGGCAGCGTCATTTCAGGGCCCGGAAGCCTTCTGGACGCGCCCCCTCGGGCCGCAGGGAGGGTTACTGGGGATCTGACTCTGCCTCGACCCAGGTGGGGAGAACACCATTCAGGTGTTAAAAGTCACTCCCCGTTCTCTGGGTGCAGTTTGCTCCACTAAGAAGGTGCTAGTTGCCCCAGGGGTCCCTCTTTAGCTTCAGAATATGACTTGGTCCCCCAGCTGGGCAGCAGAATGCTCACTCCCCAGGGCATGAGTGATCCATCAGAGGGTAAGCAACTCCCTGGGTGTGAAGGAAACGGACTGCTCACCACAAGACAGGAGAGGTCTTGGCAGTGCCCTAGGGCAGTGGTTTGAGAACCAGTCATTTGAGCAGTCGTTCAGATCTGGACTCCTGGCCCCTTCCCAGACCTCCCCAAACACTCTAAGCCTGTGGGCATGGGAATTCGGTGCTCCTCAGGTGATTCTTTTCAGCTTTGTTGCTATATAATACACAAACCGTAGAATTCACCAATTTAAAGTGTACAATTTTTTTTTTTTAGCATACTCAGAGCTGAGCAGCCATCATCCTAATCAATTTTAGAACATTTCCATCACCTTAGCAGTCACTTCTCATCACCACCACCACCCCCAGTCCCCTAGCCCAAGGTAACCATTAATCTACTTTCTGTTATAATAAGTGGTCTTGTATCTGGCGTCTTTGACTTATATAAGGTTTTCAAGGTTCATTTGTAGCACAGTATGTATCAGTACTCATTCCTTTTTATTGCAAATAATTCCATCATATGGCTACACCACATTTTATTTATCCATTCAGCAGCTGAAAACTTTTAGGTTGTTTCCACTTTTTGGCTATTATGGATAATGCTGCTACAAATATTACTGTACAAGATTTTGTGTGCACAGGCTTTCATGTCTCTCCTCTCCAGCTGATTCTGATACACACCAAACATGGGTGGTGGGTGGTACCTGGTATGTAGGTGCCAGTTCAGGCACTGCCCGGCTCAGCTTGGAGGGGTTAGAGAAGCCTCACATTGTTTGGTTGGGTCATTGACCAGCCTCACCCTTTTCCAGCTTGTTCTCAGCCCTCAAGGTCCCTCACTAACCCCTTGAACCTTTACCTGAAGCTGGCTCAAGGCCAGCAGGCAGGGGAGGAAGGAGAGGCAAGACCTTCTACCTCTACCTGGCAGCCAGCCAAGCATCCACTGTGGCTTACCTTGCAGGAGGTGGGCCCCACCATAGTGGGCGATGAGTACTCAGATCCAGAGCTGATGCAGCATTTGGGGGCCTCAAAAAGAGGCGTTCTGGGAAACAACTTGTAAGTAGTGGCATTCTTAAATATCTTCTCCTCACTGGCTCCTAGACCTGTCCTTGTTCCCTTCACACACCACTGAGACGAGGGATGATGCCATGGCCCAACCTCAGAGCCCCTCTGCCTGCCTCCTGGGGTTCTGTCCTCTTGTAGGGTCAGTCCTGTCTGCAGCCTCACAGCCCCCCAGGCTTGCTCTGAAGGCTTTCCCACTGGCCCTCCCTTCACAAGAGAGCTCAAGGACAAAGTCAAGTCCCAGGACAAAGTCCCCAGACAGAGTTCAGTTCCCCGGATATAGGACTATGTAAGTGGACTGTTCCTTGCTCTGTCCTCTATCTCCAAGCTGGACCTTATTGAGGCAAAGACAGGCATAGAGGAAAAGGTTTCTGTCGAAGAGCTGACTGATAACAAAGCTAAGCCCTAGAAACAGGGAGCAGGCAGCTTGGGTTCTACTTCCACCTTAACCAGCTGCCTGGGTCCTCGGCCACTTCCCTTGGCATTCTTCTCATCAGTTGTTGAGTCTAAACAGTGAGTGCTGCTTCCTTTTCTGCCCCTCCCCTTTCACACCCGGTAGGCAGGGAGAACCCTGCTCCACAGGCTGGAGCTCCTTAGAAGGGTCCCCAGAATGAGCCCTAGTTCATAGGGGACAGCAAAGGGGAGATGAGCTGGTGCCAGCCCCTTGGGTCAGGGTTGGAGGGCTGAAGCCAACCCCATTCTTCTGCCCTGAGGCATTTGTCTGGAGATGCCCATCTTGGGGCTTGAGCCCTTTATCTACTTGATGGCCTTTAGAATCATTTCACCCTGAAAGAAGGAAAAGCAAGCATTCTCTGTGCTAGGGAGAGGCACCCAGGGTCAGGAACTATTAGAGGTCAAGCTAAGGAGGGGCCAGAGGCCCAGTGAGCACCCTGGGGAGAGCAGCCCTTCTTCCTGAACAGCCCAGCAGCCTAGGGCATGTAGGGCTGTTATCAAACTAACACAGGTTTCACTGCCTTATGACATTGGGAAAGCGACTTAAGCCAAGTTTTGTGGCTCAGTTGTTGAGCGTCAACCTATGAACCAGGAGATCAGGGTTCAGTTCCAGGTCAGGGCCCATGCCTGGATTGTGGGCTCGATCCCCAGTAGGGGGCATGCAGGAGGCAGCCGATCAATGACTCTCTCTTATCACTGATGTTTCTATCTCTCTCCCCCTCTCCCTTCCTCTCTCTGAAATCAATAAAAACATATTTAAAAAAACAAAACAAAATGAGAACAATAATGGTACCTTCCTCAGGTTGTTGGGAAGAATACATGAGATAATGCAGAAGTGCAGGAGAAAGGGGCAGGTAATGTGCACTTAGCCTGGCACCTGGAAGATACCAGCAAACATCAGTCACTGTTATGAGCATTCCGGTATCTTTAGCAGATACTAATTTTGTAGGGGGAGCTTGCACTGTGTGCCCTCTCACACTGCCCTCTCTCCTTCTGTTCACAGTTACGAGTACTACGTCAACGACCCTCCTCGAATAGTCCTGGACAAGCTGGAACGCAGGGGCTTCCGTGTGCTGAGCATGACAGGGGTGGGCCAGACACTGGTGTGGTGCCTGCACAAGGAGTGACCCTCACACTGAGGAGCGGACAGGGCACCCCTTCTTCCAGTGGTTGCCAATGGGCCCTGATCCCAAGCCCCTGCCTCACTCACTGCCCTGCCCCCTTCCCAGATTGTCATTTCCCCTCAGTCCAGCACCACTAGGCAGTGAAAGGCCTTCTCTGAAACCTGTCTCAGCAGGGGGCAGGGAGGGCAGGCCTCTTGCCCTGGTGCTCCCCAGTTGCCCCTCCACCTTCGGACCTGGCTGAGTGTTCTGGAGGAGTCCATGTTCATGGGCAGGCTGAGGGGCTGGCAAGAGCCAGGCTGCCTTTGGCCAGAAGCATGGTTCTGGGACTGGGCGGGTGGGTCCTGTATAGCTAGTCCAAACCAATAAAGGGCTGTGATGATTGGTTGATCCTAAGGTCTGTGCGTGCAAGGACTCTCACCAAGTGGAGCACCTCCCTGGGGGTCTGTCCACTGCCTGGGAGGGAGAGCCAGCCTGGGCGGAACCTCTGAGGCAACACCTTACACCTATGTATGCAACAGAGTTAGACTTAAAAAAAAAAGTTTATTGGTGAGGTTTAAGAAAAGGTCTGTTGGGGTGGTAGGACTAGACACTACGTGAGCTGCCCCACCTTGTCCTCCTGCTGCATCTGGGCGATCAGCTGCTGCCGCTCAGCTGCTTGGCGCATGCGCATCATGACGAGGCTTTCATAGTCCCTCTCTGACACCACCGAGCCCTGGGGGACAGAGGAGGGACAGAGAAGGGTCCAGGCATCAGGACACAGCCCCACAGACTCCAGACTTGGAGGACAGGGCCTGGGTAGAGTTACAGTCAAGAGTCAAAGAAGAACAATGCCCAGGAAGGAAAGGACCCTGGAGCAGGAGCAGCCTGCAACCCCAATTCGTTGATGTTCTTCGGAGGAAGCAGGTCTTGGGCCTCCAGCTTCTCAACCCATCTCAACCACTTATCACCTCCACCTCCCCTCTCAGCTCCTTCCTTCACCTCTATAGTCAGCTCTGGTTCATCTTTCCCAGGTGATTCACTTCCTCTGCTCTAGCTAGGCCTTCATCTCCCTTCATTTCCTCAGCACTCTACCCCACAGCTTCTGCTGCTCACAGGTCTCTAGTCAAGGGAAGTTGTCAGAGGTTTAGAAACCCACTCTGCTCTGCCAGGCGGAGGCAAGTGCACTGCTCCCGCCCAACTGTCCATCTTCCCTGTGGACCAACTCCTGCGGAGGTCACAGGAGAAGGAAGCCCTACCCTAGACACAGCCTCCATCAGCCCCACCCTAAAAAAGAGAAATAAGCATGAGGCTGGCTTGCCTCCTGAAAATACACACCAGGCTCCTGGAGGGTAGGGCCTATAGCTTTTTCTTTTACGATGTTGTCAGCCGAGTACAGGGATTAAAGACTGCTATATTTTAATAACCAAAAGAATAATAAACAACTACCTCCATCAGCCAAGGCTGTGGGGTGGAGAGGCGGCTCTACAGTGCCACAAGCGGAGCTGCCAACCCCACGCCCTGATAAGGTCTGCAGTGGGAATTAAATCACTTCCTCCCTCGGGGCTGCTGAAGTAGTGTGACCTGTGAAGCCCACCTGAGTTGGCACAGAAACAAGCAAGGCCAGGGGGCTACATAGCAGGCAAAGGTGCAGAGCCCTGCCAACCTGCTACACTCCCATGGAATAAGTCAGGAGGAAAGTTTGGTGGTTAGTGACCCAGAGAATAAGGAGGGAGTGGCTGTGGTTAAGATGCCAGGCCCTGGCCAACTGGTTTGTAGTGAGGGGTGTACAGAACCAGGAAGTGTTATCCGGCCCAGATCCCCCTGCTCCTCCCAACAGCCCCACCCCTCTCTTCCTCTCTGCTGGGCTGCAGAAGCTCTGAGGAGAGTTGCCCTCCCAGTCAGGCCCACCTATTTCAGCTTGGCCCAGAGCACTGCTGACAATTCAGTGGTCCAGCCCCCTCCACAGTGGAGGGACCTCAAGTGAGGCCCAGGCAGCCCATGGGGAAGGAGTGGAGCAAAGGGTAGGAGGCAGTGGGACCCTGCCCCTCAGCTGCTCTCTCCTGCCCTGAGGCCATCTGGTAAATCAATGAAGGATGAGGAAACAGCAGCTAGACTGGGTGTCAAGCCAAGGGGAGGGCAATTCTCCCCTCCCCGAGGTAATACTGCTCTGTTTAGAAAACTCGAGTCACCCTCGCATGCCCTGAGCCTGGCCCTGGAAGGAGCCAGCCCTTTATTGGCATGGGGCTGCTCCCTGTTAACACACCCTCTGCCTCCTTCCCCCCATACCTGTGGGC
Organism: Miniopterus schreibersii; assembly: GCF_964146895.1. Classification (NCBI taxonomy): domain Eukaryota; kingdom Metazoa; phylum Chordata; class Mammalia; order Chiroptera; family Miniopteridae; genus Miniopterus; species Miniopterus schreibersii. The sequence continues at coordinate 143,164,795 of NC_138101.1, forward strand.
TCTGCTAATGAGGGCCTGTCACCAGGCCCCAGGGATGAGTCACACACACTAGCAACAGGTCTCTTCCTTCCCCAACAATCGTTCCACACTCCTGCCTTTCAGTTACCTGCCACCTCCCTGGGCTCCTCTCTCCCAGACACTGGGAACTGGGGAGCCACGCCTGCTGCTAGGGCCTGGTGGTGGGGAAAAAGGAGACAGTGTGGTGAGGGCTGCGTCCACAAAGCAGGGCTGCCCCCAGACCAGTCCTGAGAGGAATCTTCAGCTCCCCAGTGGCTGTGGGGTGTTGGCCATGGCTGCCCCAACTCCTGCATGCGGATGCTGCAATTACCTCAGAGCATGAAACCGGGCTTCCCACCTGACTGAGTCAGCTGAGAACAACAACACACCTCCATGCCACACACCAGCACAACCAGCAGGGCACCAATCAGAGTCAGGAGCCACTAAAGACAGAGGCAGGGGCCACGACAGAGGGTAAGCTGGAGCCCTGAGGAGCTGGGGCAGGGGAAGGAGCAGAGGCCCCTCCTGCCTGCCTGAGAAGATCCATCTCTGACCCCCCTGGAGCTGCTCTCCTCCGGCTCCAGTAAGTGCTGCTTCTTCCTCTTGGGGTTTTTTCCACTGCCCTATCAAGTAACCAGGCCACTCCTGTCCCTCTGGGAAACTCCCAGCAGCAGGAACTCACAGCACTCTGCTCTCCCCTTCCTGTGACTTCGTCTCACCATCCAGGTGCTGGCCCGAGGACTGTGCTGAGCAGAAAGCTGGAGGCCTCTGCTGGAAGCCCACATGGTCTGTCTCCCAGTTCTTGTCATTCACTGCTCTGGCAAGGACCAAATGATCTCTAGCCACTCTTGAACTGGACTTCTAAGGTCTACTGGCTCCCTGGGCCATGGAGACCTGGCGGAAAGGCTCCTTCCGCAATGCCTCCTTCTTCAAGCGGCTGAGCCTGGGGCGGCCGCGGGGACTCCGGCGAAAGGGCAGTGTGCTGAGCCAGGCCAGCATGGCTGGTGGGGACCATGAGGAGTACAGCAACAGAGAGGTCGTCCGGGAGCTTCGAGGGAGGCCGGATGGTCGGCGCCTGCCACTGTGGGGGGACGAGCAGCCCCGGGCCACCCTCCTGGCCCCACCCAAGCCCCCGCGCCTCTACCGAGAGAGCTCCAGCTGCCCCAACATCCTGGAGCCCTCGCCTGCCTACACTGCTGCCTACTCAGCCGTGCTGCCCTCGTCGCTCTCCCTGGCAGGCGCCCTCCACGAATACTCCGAGGAGGACCTTGTGGACACTTCCCCCTTCCAGAAGACACCTACTCTGGACCCTAACGATCCCTTCTCTTCCTTCAAAGTGGACTTGGGGATGTCGCTCCTTGAGGAAGTTCTACAGATGCTGAGGGAGCAGTTTCCCAGTGATCCCAGCTTCTGAATGGGGTGAGGGTGGGCAGAGGTGTGGTGACTGGAAGAGCCGAAGGCCTGGGAACCCAGAAGGTAGAGTCATGGATTAAGAAAAAGGTGTGGGTAGGAATCCAGGGCCCTGCCGGCCCTCTGGGTCCTCAACAGTCCTCCAGGCCACCCCAGAGCGGGAGGGACATGTGTAGAGGCAAGATGGAAGTGTTGTGAGGGGCACTAGCTGACAAAAACCCTGAAGGCAGCGTCTAGGCTGGGAAAGGGAGGCCATGCCTGCAACTCCAGGGACCAGGCAGAGGCCAGCAGAGGGGGTAGATGGCACAAGGGGTGAGTCAGGGAGTGAAGGACACACAGACTGGACATATCAGATGGGTAGTACCCTGCCCAGCCCCCTCTGAAGCTACTGTCAACAGACAGAGGTTACAGGACAAGTCTAGGCAAAAGTGGGCCAAATAAGACTTAAAGGAACAGCGGGGACACCTGAGGGAGAAGGATGAGACAGGCTTGACTCTGTCTAATATAGCAGCCACTAGCTACATGTGACTGTTTACATTTAAATAATTGAAACTAAATAAAATTAAAAATTTAGTTCCTCAGCTGCACTAGCTGCATTTCAAATGCGCAACAGCCAACATGACTAGCGGCTACCACACTGGACAGTGGAGGGTGAACATCAACATCACTGGAAAAAGTCCTACTGGGTAGTGCCTGGACCTACCAGTGGCACAGTGGGGGAAGGGAGAAGCACAGTGGCCTGCAAAGGAAGGGAGGGGCTGGCAGAGTAGGAGGAGTGAGGCACGCAGAGATAAAAAGCATAATTTAGGAAAAAGCCCACACAAATCATTAGCAGAAGAGGGGGCATGAGACTCAAGCTGCCAATGCAGCTGCCTGGAGCAGTCCCTGGTGCCTGAGGAAGGTGGGTCCAGGGACTGCCAGCTGAAGGCACAGACACAGCTTGTAAAGGGCTGCTTGAGGAGTTTCCAGAATTACTACTGATGAGAGCCCTTGGGAAATGCAGCCAGAACACTGGCAGATTTCCCTCCATCCTGCCCCTGATGAGGGCATAGGAGGAAGGGACCAGGGATGGACACGAGACTCATGGCTGTTGTCATGAAGAGGCACAGCTGGTGTCCAGAATCCTCCACCAGGACTGGGAGCTCTGCCCTGCCAAACCCCCACCGAGGGGTGCCTGCCGCCCGGGCCGAGCTCACTGGGTCACGGCCACACACTGTGCTGCTTACTGCCCCACACTGTGGTTTGGCCAGAAGACTTGAAACCAGAGCTCAGGTTGGCTGGGCCACGTGGTTCTGAGATTCCAGGCGTGAAGAGTGAGAGAGGGAAGCTGTGGCACACACTGCTTCCACAACCTGAACCTGTGGCCTCTGTCCCGCTTCTGTGTGGATATGCCCAGAGGAGAGGCTCCCAACTGGATGCAGGAGATAATAAAGTTCTATATAACAGCCTATGGAATGTCATCTGGGGCTATGAAATGCTGGGACTTAATGGTGAGGGAATGAGCTCTCTAAAGAAGGGTCTTGAGTTGGGCTCAGACGAGTCCCTTTTCTTCCTCTGTCCAGGGTCTGGGACACTCCCAGAGAGCTTCCTGTTCTCACAGCCCGGTGAGGGGCAAATAGGAAAGCAGGGGTGGAGCGGCTGAGGGCAAAGACCTTGCTGACCCACCAAGGGGTATTTTCCCCCAGAGGGGCTGGTGAAACATCAGTCTGAGGCTCCCATACAGAACTGCAGGCCATTCCAGAGAAGGGGGAGCTCTTGGCCTAAAAGCTGTCCCACCAAAGTGAGGGCAGCTGTGACTAGGGCCACAGCGTGCACGAACGCCTTCATGGAGCTGTCAGGATGAACAGCTAGTGTGGAGAAGGCACCAGCTGAGGTCTGTGCTTCATCATGAGTTGGGCACCCAGGCAGCAGGTGCCCGGTGTCAGCCAGTAGCTAGTGTTATTTCTAAGGAGGAGATATTGCCTCTTGACAGTAGGTCCTGTCTGGGGCAGCCAGACACACCTGAAAAATGAGTTGGGGACGAAGTGGAAGAAGCTGCCCTCGTTCTCTCCCCCTTCCCTGCAGCACTGGGTTGTCTTAGTGCCAAATGCTTCACACCAACCAGGCAGCCTGCGGGCCAGGAAAACCCCTTTAGATGATGATGAAGGTCTCCAACAGGAGACCAGGATGTGGAGGGAATATAAGGTCTAAGAATTCTGTGTAGGGTGGGGCCCGCTGGCACTTAGAGAGGAAAAGGGGTCAGCACAAAACCACAGTCCCCTTGCTCTGGTTTGCGGACCTGCCAATTTCACTCCATCGGGATGACCTGGATTTCCGAGGAAAGAGCCCTGAGAAGAGCCCGAACAAGAAAAGGTTCCTCAAACCCTGAGCATGCCCACCTGTGAGAGGGCTGGCTCCTTACCTGTGACAGTCCTGGGCGGTCAGGGCCGTCCTTGCCCTGGGGACATCCCTCCAACCAGGAAATCTTCAGAGGGTTATCGACCAGGCCCACTTCATTTTGGACAGCCAGTTCCTACCAAACACAGCCTCCAGTTAGTCCCATCACTCTGAGAATCAGCTAGGAGTGGCTCTCTCTACCCCCTGAAAATACCAGAACCAGCAAGCTCACCCTCCAAGCAAAGCTGAGCAACCTTCCATGATGGTGTGCTGAAGCTTTGACCCTCCTCATGGGCAAGTGGGGGTATAAGCCTCTGACTGGGTGGCTGGAGAAGGGGAAAGGCAGGGTGGGGCCCCAACCTAGAGACATGCCAGCTCCCACAGAAGAGTGGAGGTTGTGGAGCCAGGCAGCAGGAAATGCAGTTGGTCTGTGCTCTCCTTTATCCCAGAGCATTCTCTAGCCCATCTCTTCATTCACTGAGCCTGTACTCCCGGAGTTGGGGACCTATGGGGAACCTTGGCTCTGAGCTGGCCCAGATATCCCAAGAGTGTGGATACCTAACCTCAGGGTATCCACAGAATTGAGTTCCTACCCTGGAATGGCAGGGGTGGCAGTAGCTCCCCCAAAGGCTCACGCAGCACTCACCGCAGCCTTGACAGTTGCAAACTCCACCACGGCAGTGCCTGCCTTCTTACTGGAAAGCACCAGGTTGAGCACCTCTCCATACTGTGAAGACAAGGAAGGCCCAGCTCATGCCAGAGACAAGCCTGGGCTGCCCCAAGGCCCACTGGGGCATGTTCAGTTGGGGGATAACTTCTTGTTGCTGGGTTCCCAGAGAGGGGAGAACAGAGGTAGGAAGGAAAGGATTTTTTCCAGGAATGCAGGAGAGAAAGGAGAGTTGGGCAAAGGACTGGGACTTGGACTGGCAGAGTCGCAAAGCTGCTGCAATGACTAAAGATGGTGAAGGGGATAAGGTCTTCATGCCAGATGCCCACCTCCTCTCCCCCCACACACTCAGCCAACCCCTCTGCTTCTAAGGATGGCGAGGGCAGACCTGGGCAGTGAGGGTGAGACAGACTGGAGGGGACACAGGGCAACACAAGAGAGAGGAGGACTGTGGCCTGGGAAGAAGCTAAGCTGTCCTACGATCCATGAACAGAGAAAAAGGCAGGGAGCAGTGGTGAGGGAGGTTTAGGCACAGAGATCTGGGGTTTGGACTGAGTCGATGGGAAAGAGGGAAGTCAGCAGGGCAGACCTTTTGAAAAAGCTGTAGGAGGACATCTCTGGAGTAGCCGCCTTTTGACCCATCCTCCTTGCACTTCCATCTTAGCTGAAAAGACAGCAGCAGGCATCACCACTGAAGACCAACCTTCGCCTGAACGGCACCAGACCCTACACCTGAGCTTTACAGTCTGAACAGACACCCTCCACTAGTAATCTGTGTCCCCCTTGAAGATGGACAAGAAGGGAGGCCTGCTCACCGCAGCCATGCTCTCAGCCCTGTGAGATGCTCTTTTTGAGGGCCTCTCGGGAGTGCTGCCTGTCAGTCGGGGCTAAGAGCAGCCTTCCATGGCAAGCTCTGAGAGGTTACCCGGTTCCCGGGCAGTGGGAGGATGGAAGGACTGGGCAGTGGTGCTGGATCCCAGAGATCCAGTGTCCCCACCATAACCCCTTTAGCCACAGAAAGTATCTGATCTTGCTGAGAGGAGGTAGTGTGAGGTGACCCATGGATCCCCACAGGGCTCACCTTTAGCTTGGGAGTTCCTTTGCCTTCGGGATTTTCTGCCTTTCCTAGAAAATTTGGGGAAATTAGCAAGATAGAGTATGACAGAGAGAAGTTCTCCCAAAGGAGATACAGCCCAGGCCCAGAAGGACCTAGAAAATGTCACTTCTGACCAAGGGCAATAGCTGCCCCTGCTCAGGAGCCTAGTGAGGAGGGTAGAGGCAATTCCACCCCACCCCCAGAAGCTGCTACCCCAGGGGCCATCTGCCCAGCTGCCTGCTGAAGGCCATGGTGAGCACTCTGCCAACACAGGGCTGTGAACACCTTCTGGGGGCAGAGTGAAGAGGTACAGACCACACAGTTCTACTAAAACAAAGTATCCCAGAGCCTTTCTCCTGGTGACCTGCTCCAAAATAGAGCCAGCCCTACTTAGGACTAAGACATATCAGGCTAGGAGACCGAGGGCAGAGAGAAAAGCAAATAGGCCCCAGAGAGCTGGTAGGAAGGGACAGGTGACATGTGTCTGAGTGGGGTGCCCCCTGGATTCCAGCAGGTAGAAATCTCCACAGCGACTCCACAGAGAGCTGCCTCAGAGTGGGAGGCGGGTGGAGGTGATGAACTCTCACCTCTCAACCTCTGTTCCCGTTCCTGGCGTATCTGCTCCTGGATCAGCCTCTGCTGTTTCTCCAGCTGCCGGGAACCCTCTTCTCGAAGGCGTTCGATCTGCAGAGCGGGGGGTTGGGAGGTGACAATTCTGTGCAGATCCAATTCCAGGTTGGCTCCCTTTGTAAAGGTCCCTGGGAGGTTCCACCTGTAAGCTAGGGCTCAGCAACCTGCGGGTGGGACAGATTACCCAGATCCCACAGAAGAAGGTGGGAAAGGCATGACCTCCCCAGCCACCATAGCCACCACAGTGCACCCTCCCCCACCTCCTGGAGGTGGCCTCAGGCCCTCATGCCCAGATACTCACCTCCTGCTCTAGTGTCCTGGTGCTCCGGCTCTCCTCCTCCTCCTCACTGCCCTGGGCCTGAGCCTGCCGCTCCCGGGCCTCTAGGTCTAGGCACAAGGGTTGAATGACCCAATGGCTGGTCTAAGCAGTTTCTACATGGCCTCAGCACCCCCAGCTCTGGCTGCTTCCCCAGCCTCACACAGAATGAAACCGTATGGTGACTCTGCCTCTTCCTCCATGCCCATGTGCTCCCAAATTAATTTTCATTGAGAAAAAGTCACAGCACAGTACAGGGTCCAGCTGAGTGGCCAGGGTCTGGAAAAGTTAAATCAGCTCAAATTGACCAAGCTGGCTGTCTGATCAGTGAACAGGGTGTGGCTGGGTGCTTATGTCAGCAACCCAGGGCCATGTGTCAGGGATGCCAGTGGGTGGAGCTGTTGGCCTCTGTTCCTGTGGTTTCGCACCACAGCCTGACCTGTGATCTTGCCCTGGCTTTGATGAGTTTCCCACCACTGAGCTCAGGTTGTCACTGTCTCCTTCACCTCCTCTCAACTCACATTAACCAAGCCTCACTGCGAACCTGACTATCGTGAATCCTACGGGTATGGCAGATTCTGTGTGAGGACATCACCCCAGGTCATGGAGCCTTTCCCACCTTCCAAGGGAAACTTGCTTGTGGCCCTGTTCCAGGCCAGTTGCTGTGACAAACCCCTCTCTCAGGCTTAGAACTCAATGCTTTCTTTTCTGTGCACTTTATTTACCTACAATCTCCAGGGTTTTTTGTTTGTTTTTGATAGAGATGGATGCACTGGGATGGCATATGTACATACTAAATATATGGGTATCAAACAGACAAGAAGGTGGGGAGAACATCGAGTGAAGAACATCTGGACCAATCTTATTGATGAAACTGATTTATAGTCATAGTTACACCATGTGATAAATTTACTAAAAATCACTGGACTGTACACTTGAAATGGGTGGCTATTATAATACAAAAAAATATAGCTCAATAAAGCTGTTAAAAAAAAAAAAAAGAACGCCTGGACTTCAATGGATCCTTCTGAGGAGACTTTGCAGAGCGAAAGCTCTGTGCAGAAATGATGACTGAAAGGATGAGTAACAAGGCCCCGGATGGAATGGTGAACAAGAACATGGGTCTACTCGCACCGGGTGAATTTAAATCACGGCTCCAGAAATTCTCATCCTTGTGGTGCGTTAGCTTCTTTGTCTACAAAAAATGGACTTAGTAATACCCACCTCCTTTAAGCACTGTGATAATTAAAAGAGACAATGAAGCATTTGTTACAGTGCTTAGCTAATAGTAAATCTAGTCATTGTTATTTTTTCTGAGAGTGTCCTTTAGGATCCACCCCTAAGAACAGGGTTCTTCCCAGAGCTGCACCAAGAGGCTTTGAGTTGCTGGAACTGAATGAAGCTCCAGGAAGAAAGGTAAGGTTGCTGCATGAAAACGGCCCAGGGAAACGGCAGGCCACACAGCACCATGATGCCACCTACCAAGCTTCACTTTCTTCCTTCTCTCATCTAGTTTCTGGGTCCGTTCTGCTGCCTGCTTCTTGGCTTTCCTGACCTTGTCATACGCGGCCTGGCAGGAGAAAGGAACAACAGGAAGCAGTCAGCCAGAGAACAAGGATAGGGCCCAGCCAGCTTCCTCGTCCTGCTGCCTAGCCCCAGAGCCATTGGGAGGGTCTCTAGGCAGGGACAGCAAGGACTGTGCTACCCAACAGAGTACAGAGGACCGAGGCTAACGTGCCACAATGGTCTTTAACCATGGGGACAGTTCAGATAGAGAAGCATGTGCTTACCCTGGCTGCAGCGTCTGTCAGTACCTCCAAGGCCTGAGAAAGCTGGTGGAAGAGTTCAGCTGAACACAAAGATCAAAAAACAGAGAAGAGAAAAATCAAATTAGCCTTGGTGATGGTGTGCTCCCTCAAAAGAGCACCTCAAAGAAGCCATGGGCTGGCAGAAAAGCTGACATCAGCAGATGATAGACCAGCAAGGAAAGGTGAGTATATCAGCGACTGACCTGACACCCCCAACACGAGAAGCCGGGCTGTGTGCACCAGCATTCCACAGCACTCCCATGGGAGCACAGGTGGGAACACACTGTGCCCAGGTGGCCTGGCCTCCTTCCCCCCACACCTAGAAGAGTCTCACCTGCTCTGGGATTATCTGGATTTTTGTCTGGGTGGCAGGAGAGGGCCTTCTGCCTATATGCCTTCTTCACCTGGAAGAGTCAGAAGACATGATCATTCACTCTCTCACCCAGGAAAAACAGGAAAACTTTGCTAAAGTGATAAGGGAAATCCAGAAAGTGCTCCCCATCCCTAAAAGAGAGGCCGCTGGCTCCCACACTGAAAGTCACCTCACAGCCACCAAGGAGATTTGCAGTGCAGGACGTAAAGGCTGTGGAGGGAGCCCACAATCACCTGGAGCAGAGGGGCTGGGCCTACTTTCTGCCCAGCACCTGATCTCACCACCATGTCAAAGGGCTCCTGGCAGGGGTAGGTTCTCTATAGGCACCTGGAAACAGGCACTCTCATACACCCTTGATGGGCATGTGAACTGGGGCAACCTTTCTGAAGGAAACTTTTGCTATCAAAATTTAATATATACCTTCCCTTTGACTCACATTCCTAGGAATTCAGAATTGTAGAAGTATGCCAACAGAAATGTACAAGGATGCCCACTGCACCACTATTTATATTAGGCCCCAACGGGAACTAACCAAAATCTCCATCAACAGAGAGATCCATTTAAAACATTATGATAGATGGAAGCCTGTATGTGCTGACTAGAAAGATCTTCAAGTCCTCATCCCAAGGGGGCAAAAAACAGCCCTGGCCGGGTGGCTCAGTTACTTGGAGCGTCATCCAGTGCAGGTTTGATTCCCAGTCAGGGCACATACAGAGGCTGCGAGTTTGATATCCGGTCAGCGTGCATACAGGAGGCAACCAATCAATGTTTCTCTCTCACATCGATGTTTCTCCCTCTCTCTCTCCCTTCCTCTCTTTCTCTGAAAATCAATGAGAACATATCCTTGGGTGAGGATTTTTTTTAAAAAGATTCTGTAACTATATGTGGTGCCGAATGTTAACTAGACTTACTGTGGTGATCATTTCATGATATATACAAATATCTAATAATTGTGTTGTATGCCTGAAACTAATACAATGTTATATGTCAGTTGTTCCTCAATTTAAAAAAAAGAAAGAAGAAGGATCTTTAAGATATAGTGTATTTAGGGGGGAAGGCTTAGAACAGTTATATAATATGATCACTTTGGGGTGTAAAATAAACAAAAAAATGAAATAAAAATAGAGATACTCTGGCATGGGCATAGCTTCTGTTTTCTTTTTTCCTCAAAGCAATCAGAAGAACCATAAGAGTGACAAAGATGGAGGGGTAGGAAACATTTACATCTCATTTTATGCCATTCTGTAGTTCAAATTTTCAAACCTTACACAAGTCTTATCTTACTATCATTTTTTTATTGTCAACAGAGATTATCTTGGTGGGGAGGTTATTGTTCATTTTTAGTTTTTATCTTTGCATATCTCTGATTTAAAAAGGAAAAAGTAATATTTCTTATATTAGTAATACCTACTCGGCTGTTTTAAGGGAAGGCAGAGCACAAAATTCCAGAATCTGCCCTCACTTCTGCCTGCATACCCTACCAGCTGCTCAAACCAGAGAAGGAGCCTCTCGACCTAGAAATTCCACATCTCAGAGAGAACCAATAAATACTTCTATCCAAAGTGTGCTGATTATGTACCTTCAGAGGCAAGTTGCCAGAGGCCCCAGGGGAGAGCCTGTAGGCAGGTGCTTCATTCCACTCACATCTGTTGCCAAGAAAGGGCAGCGGCTGCCTAGACCTGTGGGCTGTGCTGCCACCTGCTGGGCCACCACCAGCACCACACCTTCACCTGCCAGTGTAACCAGACCCATCTGGCTCTCAGAAACCACTCCCAGGATAGGTCTTGAGCAGCAAAGGTGTAGACATGCCTCCTTGCGCTCCCACCTTCCCAATCGTCCACCTATGCTTACTTGGCCCACCCGTTCAACTCCCTACCCCAAAAGAGGTCTTCACCATTCAACAACAACAGCATCTTGCTCTGTTTTCGCTACCAAAAAAAAAAAGTAATTCTAAGGGAATGGGCCCAGGCCAGGTAGCTCAGTTGGTTAGAGTGTCATCCGATATGCAAAGGTTTCATGTTCAATACCCCAGAATCAATCAATGAATGCATAAATAAGTGGAACAACAAATCGATATTTCTCTCTCTCTCTCTCTCTCCCTTCCTCTCCCTCTCTCTAAAATCAATTTTTTAAAAAAAGAAGATAATGGCTCTGGCCACTGTGGCTCAGTTGGTTGAGAATCATACCATACACCAAATGATAAAGGAATGGGAGGTGCTAGTTTTATATACAGTCTTACATTTGAAATGTCATCTTTATTCTTTAGCCCCCTTGTCTTTTCTCCCTTTCTCTCTTTTAAAAAAATTTTTTTTAAATTGATTTTTAGGAAGAGGAAAAGAGAGGGAGAGAAAGAAACATCAGTGAGAGAGTAAAACATCCATTGGCTGCTTCCTGCACGTCCCCTAGCGGGGACTGAGTCTGCAACCCAGGCCTGTGGCCTGACTGGGAACTAAACTAGCAACCCGTTGGTGCCTGGGCTGATGCCCAACCAACCGAGCCACATGGGCCATGGTTCCCTTTCTCTCTCTTTTGCCTCCTCCATTGTGCCCCCGGCTTCATTTCCTTTTTATTTTAAATTGAGCTTTATTATATATTCTTTAGATTTTAGGGTACTTCATTTGTTTTTTTCAGTAAGTGACACAATACCAAAAATGTATAAAGAGAAAGCTAAAAAGCTGATGTTCTTTCCCCATTTCCCCAGCCCTCTCTTTAAGACTCCAATGTTAACTGGATCGTGGGTATCCTTCTAAACCTTCTTCCTTGATCATTCCAACTAATACAAGCATAATGCACATATAGGAGCCTTTGAGTTTTGTTCTGCCTATCTCCCCCCACCTCTCTCTCTGATCCCATTCCCACCCTCTCCCTGAGCTGCGTGAGAGGAAAAGGCAGGGAGAAGGAGGTGTCTATTGCCTTACTTGCAACACTGCCCTCAGAATGAACTTCCTTAGAACCAGGTTTAGCTGGTCTGCGCTACTAATGTTGGGGAATTTTGTGGAAGATGGCTTCTTTTGTATCATGGGGCTCTTTTAAAGTGTTATATGTTCTTTTTTGTAAATCTAAGAGGGACAGTAGAAAGGAGAGAGGGACAATAAGGACCAGTAAGAAAGCAAGATAAAAGAGCCATGAGGCCTGGCCCGCATGACTCAGCAGTTGAACACTGACCTTTGATCCAGGAGATCAAGGTTCAATTCCTGGTCAGGGTACATGCCCGGGTTGCGGGTTTGATCTCCAGCAGTGGTCATGCAGGAGACAGCCGATCAATGACTCTCTCATCATTGACGTTTCTATCTCTCTCCCTCTCCCTTCCTCTCTCTGAAATCAATAAAGACATATTTAAAAAAACAAAAACAAATAAAAACAGAACTAAATTCTCCAATCAAAAGACATAGAGTGGTTGAATGGATTAAAAAAACAAGACCCATCTATATGCTGCCTACAAGAGACTTATTTCAGATGTAAGGACACACAGACTGAAAGTGAAAGGATGAAAAAAGATACTCCAAGCAAATGGAAACCAAAAGAAATCTGGGGTAGCTATACTAATATCAGACAAAACAGACTTTAAGATGAAGACTATAAGAGACAAAAAAGATCATAATACAATGAAAAAGGAATAAATCCATCAAGAGGATATAACATTTGTAAATATTTATGTACCTGACATGGGAGCACCTAAATATATAAAGTCACTATTAACAGACCTAAAGGAAAAAATAGACAGCAATACAATAATAGTAGAGGACTTTAATACCCTACTTTCATCAATGGATGGATCATCCAGACAGAAAATCAGTAAGGAAACATTGGCTTTAAACAACATGTTAGATCAGATGGACTTAACAGACATATATAGAACATTTTACCCAAAGCAACAAAATACACGTTCTTCTAAAGCACAGGATAAATCATATGTTAGACCACAAAAGAATCCTTAATAAATTTAAGAAAACTGAAATCATATCAAGCATCTTTTCCAACCACAATGGTATGAAACTAGATATCAATTACAAGAAGAACATGAAAATTCACAAATATGTGAAGATTAAACAACATACTGCTGAACAACCAATGGGTCAAAGCAGAAATCAGAGAGAATTAAAAAAATACCTTGAGGAAAATGAAAATAGTAGAAACACAACATACCAAAACTTATGGGATACAGCTAAAGCAGTTATAAGAGGGAGGTTTACAGCAATAAATTCCTATATTAAGAAACAAGAATGTTCAATGACATAGAAGCATGGATCAGACTGATGAATCTCAGAGGGATGGAGGAGGGCACGTGGGTGGAGGGGGAGAGAGTAACCAAAGAATTTATATGCATATATGCACAGCCCAAGGACACGGACAATAGTGTGGAGAGGGACTGGGGAGGCGGGTGGGACAGGGTGGAATGGGTCATTGGGGAGAAAAAGGGACATCTGTAATATTTTAAACAAAAATAATGGAGAGGAAAAAAAAGAATGATCTCAAATAAACAATTTAACTTTACACCTCAAGGAACTAGAAAAAACAAATGAAGCCCAAAGTTAGTAGAAGTAAGGAAAGAATACAGATTAAAGCAAAAATAAATGAAGTAAAGACTAAAAGGCAATAGAAAAAAATCAATGAAACTAAAAGCTGGTTTTCGGAAAAGATAAACAAAATAGACAAATCTTTTGCTAGATTCACCAAGAAAAAAAGAGAGAGGAGTCAAATAAATAAAATCAGAAATAAAAGAAGAGATGCTACAACTGATGTCTGTTGACTTCAACAATACATTAAAAGGCTCAAACACCATGATCAAATGGGATTTATTCCAGGGATGCAAGGGTGGTTCAACATCTGCAAATCAATGTGATACACCACATTAAGAAAATAAAGAATAAAAATCATATGATCATCTCAATAGATGCAGAAAAGCATTTGACAAAATTCAACATCCATTTATGATAAAAACTCTCAACAAAGTGGATATAGGCAGAATGTACCTCAACATAATAAAGGCCATATACGACAAGCCCACAGCTAACACATGTAATGCTGAAAAGTGAAAGCTTTTCCTCTAAGATCATGAACAAGAAAAGGATGCTCACTCTCACCACTTTTTTTTTTAGGCTTTGTTACTTTTTTTACCGAATTTATTGGGGTTACATTGGTTAATAAAATTATGTAGGTTTCAGGTGTACAATTCTATAATACGTTATCTGTATACTGTATTGTGCGTTCACCACTCCAAGTCATTTCTCTTCTCTCCATCACCATTTATCCCCCCTTTACCCTCTCCTGCCTCCCTCCCTCTCAGTTTTATTCAACATAGTATTGGAAGTTCCAGCCAGAGCAATTAGGCAAAAAAAGAAAAGAAATAGAAGGCATACAAATCAGAAAGAAATAAATCTGTCACTACTTGCAGATGACATATATATATATATATATATATATATATATATATATAACCCTAACAACTCCACCAAAACACTATCAGAACTAATAGATGAACTCTAAAGTTGAAGGTACAAAATCACTATCAAAAAACAGTTGCATTTCTATACACTAATAATAAACTATCAGAAAGAGAAATTAAGAAAACAATCCCATCCACAACTACATCAACAAAAATAAAATACTTGCCCAGCCAGCATGTGGTTGTCAAACTATAACCCAGGAGGTCGAGGTTCGATTCTGGTCAGGGCACATGCCCGGGTGCGAGCCCCATCCCCAGTGAGGGGCGTGCAGAAGGCAGCCCATCAATGACTCTCTCTCATCACTGATGTTACTATCTCTCCCTCTCTCTTCCTCTCTCTGAATCAATAAAAACTTATTTTTTTAAAAAAAAGAATAAAATACTCAAGAATAAATTTAAACAATAAAGATAATTTTTTTTAAAAAAAAGAATAGCCCTAGCTGGTTTTGCTCAGTGGTTAGAGCATCGGCCCAAGGACTGAAGGGTCCCAGGTTCAATTCCAGTCAAGGGCAGGTAGCATGGCTGTGGGCTTGATCCCTGGCCCAGGTCAGGGCACGTGCAGGAAGCAACCAATTGATGTGTCTCTCTCACATCAATGTTTCTTTCCCTCTCTCTCTCTCTCCCCCCCTCCCTCTTCCAATCTCTCTAAAAGAGCAATGGGAAAAATATCCTCAGGTGAGGATAAAATTTTTAAAAATAAAATAAATTTAAGCAAGAAGGTAAAAGACCTGTATACTAAAAACTATAAGACACTGATAAAAGAAATTGAATAAAACACAGATAAATGGAAAGATATTACATTCTCATGGATTGGAAGAATTAATATTGTTAAAATGTCTATACACCAGAAGCAATCTACAGATTCAATGCAACCCGTCAAAATGTCAATGGCATTTTTCACAGAAACACAACATGCAATCCTAAATTTTTTTTTCCAATCCTCAACTAAGGATACTTTTTCCACTGGTTTTCAGAAAGAGTGGAAGGGAGGGAGGAAGGGGGGAGGGAGAGGGAGAGGGGGAGAGGGGGAGGGAGAGAGAGAGAGAGAGAGAGAGAGAGAGAGAGAGACATAGATGTGAGAGAGAGCCATTGATTGGTTGCCTCCCGCAAGCGCCCTGACTAGTGCCATGGGTCAAGCCTGCAACCGAGGTAGGTGCCCTTGGCTAGAATGGAACCTGGGACTCTTCAGTCCTCCGGTTGAAACTCTAACCTCTGAGAAAAATTGGCTAGGGCAGCAATCCTAAAATTTGTATGAAACCACAAAAGACTCCAACAGCCAAAGCAATCTTGAGAAACAGCAAAACTGGAGGCATCACACTTCCTGATTCAAACTATATTACAGAGTTGAAATAATCAAAACAGTAAAAGTTTACAGGCACACAGATCAATGGAACAGAAAAGAGAGTCCAGAAATAGACCCACAAATTCATGGTCTATTAATTTATGACAAAAGAGCCAAAAATATACATAGGGAAAGGACAGTATCTTTGATAGTGTTGGGAAAACTGGACAGCCATATACAAAAGAATGAACTCTTACACCAAACACACAAATGAACTCAAAATGGGTTAAAGACTTGAACATAGGACCAGAAACCATAAATTCCTAGAAGAAAACAGGTGGTAAGCTCCTTGACATTAGTCTTGGTGATAATTTATTGGATTTGACACTAAAAGCAAAGGACAAAAGCAAAAATAAACAAGTGGGACTACATCAAACTAAAAAACTTCTGCACAGCAAAGGAAACCACTAACAAAATGAAATCAGCCTACAGTATGAAAGAAAATATTTGCAAATCATATATCTGATAAAGGTTAATATTAAAAATACATAAAGAACTCATACAATTCAATAACAAAATAAACCAAACAACCTAATTAGAAAATGGGCAGAGAATCTGAAGAGATATTTTTCCAAAGAAGACATATAGATGGCTAATAGATACATGAAAAGGTGCTCAACATCACTAAATAACAGGGAAATGTCAATCAAAACCACCACAATGAGATATCGCTTAACACCTCTTAGAATGGCTGCTATCAAAAAGACAAGAAATAATAACAAGTGTTGGCAAGGATATGGAACCCTTGTACACTGCTGGTGGGAATGTAAATTGGTGCATCCACTATGGAAAACAATATGGAGCTCCCTCAAAAAGTTAGAAATAGAACTACCATACGACCCAGCAATTCTACTTCTGGGTGTATATCTGAAAAAAATGAAAATGCTAACTCAAAAAGATATCTGCACCCCCATGTTCACTGCAGCATTATTTACAATAGCCAAAACATAGGAGGATGAAAGGATAAAGAAAATGTGCTATATACATACAATGGAATATTATTCAGTCATAAAAAGGATTAAAGTCTTGCCATATGAGACAACATAAATGGAGAGTGAGGGCATTATGCTAAGTGAAATAAGTCAGACAGAAAAGGACAGATACGTATGATCTCACATATATGTGGAATCTAAAAAAAAAACAAAACAGAATAAAACAAAAACAACTGGAATTCATAGATACACAAGCACAGACTGGTGGCTGTCAGAGGTGGTGGGTTGGGGGTGGGCAAAATAGGTGAAGGGGATCAAAAGGTACAAACCGTTAGTTATAAAATAAATAAGTCCCAGGGGTATAATGTACAGCACAGTGACTAGAGTTAAAAATGCTATACTGTACATTTGAAAGTTGCTAAGAAAGTAGATCTTAAAAGTTCTCATCACAAGAAGAAAAACTTGTAACTATGTTAGTGATGGATGTTAATGACTTGTGGTGGTGATCATTTTGTGGTATATACATATATCAAATCATGTTGTACACCTGAAACTAATATAATAGTATATGTCAATTACGTCTCAATGAAAAAACACCATAAGAATGTTTAGCTCCTTTCTACTGTTCCAAGCTAGGAGGCAACATGGTTCACTGAAAGAAAGAAGGTTCTGGAGTCTAACAGATAGATGTATATTCAAATTTTGAATCTTCCATATACAACTAGCATGACCTAGGGCAAACTACTGAATCTCACTCAGCCTTAGGTTCTTCAACTACAAAGTGAGGAAAGTATCCTCTACCCATAGGACTGTTGTGAGGGTTAAATAATCCATGTGAAGTACCTGACAAAAAACTAGGCACTCAATATAAGTTCCAAAACTCTTGCTTATCCACTCCTGGGAGGGAGTAAATTGAAACCCCAGCCCAGAATGTTGCCAATCTGACAGTAATTCCAAGGATGGACTGTGGGTCCACAGTGGGCCCAGGTCAGCCCAATTTTAATTCCTGAGGCAGACAGGGCTGTTTTCAAGTCTGCTGGAGGGCAGTTCTAAAATTCAATCCTTGCCCAGCCGGCATGGCTCAGCTGTTGAGCATCAACCTATGATCCAGGAGATCGAGGTTCGATTCCTGGTCAGGGCACATGCCAGGGTTGTGGGCTCCATTCCCAGTTGGGGGCGTGTAAGAGACAGCCGATCAACGGCTCTCTCATCATTGATGTTTCTCTCTCTCTCCCTCTCCCTGAAATCAATAAAGATATATTTTTTTAAAAATAAAATAAAATAAAATAAATTCAATCCTTGGTTAGCCTCCACGGGCTCTGAAATACTCTCATTCAAAGGGTAGAAGGAATGGGTAGGTAGCCTGAGATCTTTCAGAGAGACAGTGAACCAAAACTCAGCTGGCCTAAGTATGCTGGTCAAGTGTGTCTGTCCTGATTAACTAGTTATTACTATCTTTAGCTGCTAAGCCTGCTCTAGGTGGGGCCCATTCCTGGGTTTTAGCCTGGAAGGCCAGTTTTGACTTTGAACCAGTTTGGCTTGGAGTTTGGTGTTTTGTGTTACAAACTGGATTCCCAGCTTTGCCCAGCCCTCCTGGAGTGACTGCTGCCTGAAGAATTTCTCATCATGTAAACACAACTCTCCTACAGCAGGCCTTTGAAAAAGCTTCCAGTGTCAATATTGTTTATTATGAAATAAGCCTACCTTATGAGCAGCTCAAGAAGCTAGATTCAGGGCAAAAGGATGCAACAATATTTTTCTTAATTCTGATAAAGTTGGGAAGAGGAACTTTCAGAAGAACAAAGAAATAGAGGGAGCCGATGTGGAATGATGTAGGATAAAGATAGGGCTGCTTATTCCAGGCATTGAGATTTAGCGGCTTGTCTATGAAACTGAGTTTGCAGGTGCTGGGATCGCTTAGGCAGGGTAGAAGCAGCCACAGGAAGTTGCCAAAAGAAGGCTATTGCATTGTCTTAACACTTGCCGTTTCCTTCTTTACCTCTAGGTTTCCCCTAAATCCTCGAGTCTTCTTAACACATGGAAACATTTATTTGCATTTCCTGAGACTTCACAGAGAGGAGCTCCGTGACAGCTGAGACCTCCCACCCAACGCCTCCTGCCCAGTCCAAGGTTTTTCAGAGGACCAGGCTGTCTCCAAGGCCCAGTCCCAGAACGACAAAGATCTCAGATGAATATAAGCTCTATGAGGACTTAAACTCCAGTTTGCAGAAGTGTGGTCTTTCTCCTGCTGTCTTTCTAAAATGTTACTGCCTACTCCTCTCCCCTTCTCCGTCCTAGAACATAATTGAGTTTAACCTCTCTTCCATGTAGCAGGATCATCATCCAGAACATAAACTACTGAACTGTACAGCAAATTCAGATGCTACTGAGGACAAAGTCAGGCTTTTCCTATGCTTAGGTGGTGATGATCTTAAATTCTACTCTTTTTGTAGTTTTTCTATCTCTTCCCTAGTCAGCCTCTACTAGACTGTGCCAAGATGCCAGCACTTCCCAGGAATCTGCAGTTTCTTTTCTGGTATGGTCGGGAAAAACATATAACTTGGTTATAATTGTACCTCAAATGAGAGCATAAAGGTATAAGAAATTATGGGGGTTCCCCTTATAAATAAAGGGAATACACTTTAGGGGGCAAGGAGTTTTGCTTATCCCCAGGGCCCAGAATTGTGCACTGAACAGCACCTGGCACTTAGCTGGCACACAATAAATACCTATTGAATGAAAGGGGCAAACATTCATTAGTTCTCAACCAAAACACAATCAGAAAGCCTCAACTATGTCAATTAGTTCAGGCCCACTGAGGAGTAGAAGGAAGTAGGTGCTGTCCCGACCCTAGGAGACCTTACCACTATTTCACAATTTCCCCTTCTACCTAACACCTCCTCTTGAGAAATCAAGTCTGGAAAAGGGAAGAAATCACTATAGCAGACGGCCAGGAGAACCACAGTAGGAACTAAATGTCATCTCCCCAGAGCTCACATCATAAAGAATGAGTCAAAAATTAACAGCCACCCAGCCCTTCCTGGAGTCTTCATAACTGGTTCCACCACTTGCAGCAACCTGAGCCCAGAGCAGGAGAGGGGATGGGGAGCTGGGTCTCCTGTCATCGCCAATGGGCTTTGCACAAGGCACAGAGCAAGGCCTGTGACAATCCACCAGCCTCCAGTTTCACCTCTTGAGGGGAATGAACTCCTGATTTACTCAAAAAGACAAGGCACTAAGGGGTCCAATAAACATAAAAACAGTCATAATTAACTTAAAAGAAAGGTGTCCTACAGAGAAGAGATCACTATTTTTTAAAAGGCTACAGTCCTTTCTTATAATGAAACTTGGAGCCAGGTAAATAAGTGGTACAAGTAGGCCCAGTTTTCAAAGGCCAGACTCATAAATGGGACTCAGATATAGAGGCTCATAAATAGGACGCAGATGTGGAGGACACACAGGGAGGCCGCTCATTGTGACCACAGGTATTGAATGAACAAACCACCTCAGTGAGTCAGCTAGAAAAGCTAGGTTCCAGGAATGGGAACAGTCAGTAATCACTGCCCAGCAGTAATTTCTCCTGAAGCCTGGGGGAGGCAGACATTTCCCCAGGAACACTAGAGGTTATGTGACTGCCTGATGTCACAGGCAGGAAGTAAACCACAGAGCTCTGGACACTTATCTAGAAGTCCACTCTCCTAAAAGATTGATTACTTTCATTCCTTACAGCTTGTGGCCCACACTGCGACAGCACTACAGAGAAATTTCTAAATGCCTGGTCACTACAGAAACTATGGACTGCTCCTAAACCTCAGTGCAAGCAGGGTGCCAGCCAACCCCCAGATGAGCACCCTCAGCTCAACACTCCCAAAATGTGGGCCTGCTGGTGGTACCATGATGATTCTGGGGGAACCTGGACCTCACACCAACATCTCTCTCAGGCTGCTAACCATGCCCATGGTCCAGACTCAGGGTAGTGACCTGTGCAGCCTGAACCAACTGGGACGACGTACAACGCCTGGCTCACTTCTCCCCAAATGTGGCACCTATGTATCCTTTGGGAACTAGATCCTCAGCCCATCTCTGAGGTCACTCTTCAGCTCCTCCCATTCTCCCGGGCTCTTATCTCTGGGTTTCCCCTTCCTTTAGCCCTCTCAGCACTCCCTCCTGGGCCTCAACCCCTGCCCTGCCCTCCTCAGCTCACTTCCCCAACTCAGCAATTCACCTGGAGGCCAGTCTACCGCCATCCTCTTTCTCCTCCCCTCTTCTCCCTCTTCTCCCTCCTCCTCAGATGCCCCCTTCTCTCAGGTCCTGCCTCCACCCTGCCACCCTCACTCTAAGAGAATCTCTATATCAGGCTCAGACTCCAAAATCCTTGCCCATCTTCTTATCTCAGGTTGGAGATTCTCACTCCCCAGGGTCTGTCAGATACCTTGGGTCTGGCTGTCCCTCACCTCTCCCCACTGCCTGCTGTCACCCTCAACTCCTGGAAACCTGGGTCCCCAGCCCCAAAGCCACTTTCTGCCCATTCTCTGCCCTCTCCCAGGGTGTACAACTCCTTCTCTCTCGGCCCTGGTACTTCCTACATCTCATTCATTTCTTTTTTCCCTTAATGCACTGGTTTCCTTTATAAACAAATTTATATTAGTAAAAAGAAGTGAGCCGACTTAAAGAAAAACAATATTAACTAAATAACAGTACTCAGAAACAGCAAAAATAGGGAAGCGGCTATGCAAATGGAGAATATTTTGAATACTGCCTCAGTTGAAGTGGAAACTCTGCTGCAGTAGTTTTAACACAAATTTTCACACACTGCTTCAAACTTTCCACACCGGCTCAATACCTGTTGGGTTCAGCCAGGTTGGGCAGCTTTACTCAGTCAAAGCTCTATTTGTGTCACAGTTGGAGTCCCGAGATTCTCTGGGGCCCAAAGACCTGTCTCTTATTGCTTTAACTGCTCCTGAAGTATGGGTCATGTAAAAAGCCTTGAGAGAGTAGAAAATTCAGGTTTGGACAGGTGCTCTGCATTTACTAGCCACCCTATGCTCTGCAAATCAATTTAATTCTTCATCTTCTCATCTATAAATAGGAGCTAATGTCCTTGCCTACCTCACATGCTAGTTTTGAAGATCACATCAAATGAAATAATTTATGTGAAAGCAATTTGGTGTCTTATAAATGTGAAGTATTATCTTGAAGAGCTTATAAACACAAATGAATCATTACATTTGATTTAACAGGCAACCAAATAACTTCAAAAACCCAGAGCTGCCTGGCCGGGCGTGGCTCAGCGGTTGAGCATCGACCTAGGATTCAGGAGATCACAGTTCAATTCCCAGTCAGGGCACATCCCTGGGTTGCAGCTTGATCCCCAGTCGGGGGCCTGCAGGAGGCAGCCAATCAATAACTCTCATTATTGATGCTTCAACTCTCTCTTTCCCTCTCCCTTCCTTTCTCTGAAATCAGTAAAGATATATTTTTTAAAAACACACCAAAAAACCCAGAGCTTCAGCCAGACAACCAAACCTAGGAGTGAGGTAACCATGAGAGAGATATTGAGAAGACTTAGAGGCCTGGCCCCTGGTCCTGCCCAGTGCTGGTCAGGCCCTTGGTGAACAAATGACCATCATCAAGTGAAACCAGGCTCGGTGCCCAGCCTCAAGGGCTTAGTGCCTGGCCTGGTAAGAGGCTCCCGTTGACAGTGAACCAAGTCAGTTATACCTCAAATGCAGAAATGGCCCCTAGATGTCCATAGAATCAAGTCCAACCACCCTAGGGCCTAGAGGTCCAAAGACACCACATTTTTCAGATTCATCTCCTGCAACATCCTTAATGAATCCTAAGCAATGCCCCATTCCTTGTTATGCCAAGAGCTTTTACTTCTACATCTTCATGCTCAAGCTGCTCCTTCAAACCTGTGTCTATCCTCAAAAACTAAACTCTTCTTAAATCTGTAAAAAGCAATGTCAGTGGATTACATTCTAAAGTATAACAGAAATACCTGGCTTAAAGAAAGGTATTAGCTAGCATACAGGTAAATAGCCTTTTCCTTAAAGCAGTAATAAAATATAACACACACACACACCCAAATGTCAATATTAACTTTTCCTGGTAGTTTTCCTGCTAAATACACTTAAAATTTCAATCTTCAAAAAGTTAATCAAAATGCATTCATGCACCTAGCTTCACCAAGTAATACCTGCCAAAATACAATGAATTTGAAGCCTTTGAAGGGCTTCAAATGAAAGGCAAGGTGGCTATAGACAGGAGAGAAATTCATGTGTCAGCTGCAGAGGAGTGGAGAGAATATTAAACTGGGGCTCCAGTCTAGCTTGATGCTCACTCACTGGGTGACCTCTGGCAAGTTCCATAATCTCTCTGGACCTCCATCCTCATGTCCATAAAATGAAGAGAGTAGAGGACCATGAAGATCCCTTTTAACCCCGCTGTGATATATTCTTTTCTCCCCTCAAGGGCCTTGCACAAAAACACCTCCTGAAGGCTATCTTCCCTGATCCTGCCAATCATATGAATCATGTCTTCCTCTTTATTCCTACATTTTCCTTATGCACTTCCATTGAACCTCCTGCACTCTACCTCAGAATTCACTGCTTACTATACTGTGTGAACTGTCTGAAAGCAGACATGATGCCTTATTCAACTCTACAAGTCCCACATGGTACTTGTCCACAGTGATATACTCCATTCATTTATAGATTTGAACTGAACAGTGAACTCTGCTGGTCCTCAATGTTATTCTATCTGATTCCCCACCTCCTCTCTACCCTGACATCTGCCTCAGTTGAGAATCACTGGTGTAGTGTTGGGTGAGTCAGCACTGATCTATCAGGACTGGAATGAGTGAGAGGGGTGAGAGGTAAAAGGCAACCTCAGATATGAGATGTGGGCAGCCTGTATTTGACTTTAGCACTCACAGTGTAAGGAAGGTAGAACAATAACAGCAAGAGCTAACTTGTAGTAGGCACATATTCTGTACCAGGCCCTGTACTCTTTATCTGGACCGAGCTTCACAACAACGTTGACAAGGAGAAACTGCCAACATTCCCATTTTGCAGGTGGGAAAGCCAAGGCACACAGAGGTTAAATATTTGCTCAACAGTCTAATTATGATCAGTAGCATGATTCCTACAATCAAAACAAGCAGTCTTACCATGCACAAAGGAAAAATTACAGCCACCACACAAGATGACTGTTGTGATGTGAGTAGGTATGGAGAAGATAACAGAGGATATGGTGGGTCACAGGGAGGAGGCAGAGGGCATGGGAGATATGACAGGGATGAAAGAGGTCCTATGACAGGATCAAGTGGCTTAAAAAAAAAGTCTTTATTGATTCCAGAGAGAGAGGAAGGGAGAGGGGGAGAGATAGAAATATCAATGATGAAAGAGTCATTGACTGGCTGCCTCCTGCACCCCCCCTACTGGGGATCGAGCCTGCAACCCGGACATGAGCCCTGACCAGGAATTGAACCTCAATCTCCTGGATGTTCAACCACAGGGATTATAGGCCCAAACAAGATGCTGATTCAGAATCTGATACTTCAGATAACGACACAATTGTGGGGAGCGTGTGTCTACAGATCAAGTAGGAGAGTTGTTTAAATGAATAGGAATTATCAAGACAAATAAACAAAAAAAGACAAACAAGAAGACCTGAATGGATGATAAATCTGTACAGACAAGGGCACAGGGAAGCCAAAAGTGGAGGCAACAGGGTTATTTGATAATGCTCCTTCAGCTAAGGCAGCCACTGACTGGTTTGATGGGAAGGAATTCCATGGCAACATCATTAAAATGTCCTTTGCCACCAGAAGACCAGAATTTATGAGAGAAGGTAGGAGTGGAGGTGGGTGGCAAGGTCGTGGAGGATATAGAGGCTATAGAAGCTTTCAAGGGGAATGGGTTTGCCCTAATCCGTCACACGGAAACATGAACTCTGCTTAAAGGAATTCCTACAATCAGTGCAATGAGCTCAGTCCAGGACTCTCATCCCTCAGGAGATTTCTGGGGAAGAGGCTATGGTGGAGGGAAGGGCTAGAGAGGTGGAGATGGACACAGCTATGGTAGAGAGAGAAGTGGGGGTGGCTATGGTGGAGACAGAAGTGATTATGGTGGGGACAGAGGATGTGGCTATAGAGGAGACTGAGGAGGCTATGGAGGGAACTGAGGAGGCTATGGTGGAGACTGAAGTGGCTATGGAGGAGACAGGAGTGGTGGCAGCTATGGAAAAGACCAAGATTGCTATGGAGGCAAAATGGAAGGAAGAAATGACTACAGAAATGACCAGCAGAACTGACCACACTGATGACTGTTCTGAATATTCCTTTGTCGCTGACATGACCCGCACTGAAACTGCCAGAGTTTTGCCTGCTTCATTCTTCGTGGACTCTTCTTGGGTAGTGAAATTAAGTGACATTTGGAATTTTATTTGGGTGGAAGGGCTGGGACAGTTTTTCTCTTAGTAATGTCCATTGAAATTTCCCCCTTTAGTTTCCAACTTTCTCCTTCCCAACCCCTGAAGCTAAGTGTGTTGTAAAATATTGACAAAATAGAAAGTGTTTTGTAATACTGCAATAAAAGCTGCTTATTCTGTGGAAAATATATATATATATATTTCCTCAAGGTCACAAACTAGGTAATTTATGGGACCAATATCCAAGCAGTCTGACTCCAAAGTCTACTTTCTTCTTCTTATTTATTTATTTATTTTAATCCTCACCTGAGGATATTTTTTTCCATTGCTTTCCAGAGAGAGTAGAAGGGGGGGGGGAGAGCGAGAGCGAGAGCGAGCGAGCGAGAGAGAGAGAGAGAGAGAGAAGCATCAGTGTGAGAGAGATACATCAATTGGTTGCCTCCCGCTCATGCACTGACTGGGGCTGGGGATTGAGCCTGCAACAGAGGTACGTGCCCTTGGCCAGAATCAAACCCAGGACCCATCAATCCATGGGCCGATGCTCTAACCATTGAGCCAAACTGGCTAGGGCCAAAGTCTACTTTCTTAACTATCACTGGTGGTAAGTACAATGGCTATTATAAAGACACATTTACAATTGCCAACATTGCTTATGATTTCTATCCATTCTCAACATACAGTTGATGTAAAAAGCAACAATTCTTGGTCTTACTTGTTAGGATTAGTTATAAGCACTGTTATTTTCTACGCCAGTGACCTTCTCTAGGAAATCATCATCTGGTTAAAAAATATCATCTTCTAGAATTATCAACTTTAACCTCTGCATTTCAAAATGATGAGCCACAGGAGCAAGAGACAGGGAAACTGGAAACACACAAGCTGGGGTAACCCTACAGGGACTGCTCTCTTCACATTTGTATCCCTAGCACCAGGCTGTGGGATGGGCACATGGTAGTCACTTAAAAGTTTTTGGAATCAAATGGTGTTTGTGGGAAATGTTTCTACCCTCCTCTAAAATACTCATGGAGAAAGGAAAAAACAAAACAAAAGGTAGCAGGGGGAACACTACAAAGTGTGATTTAATAAAGTGTGTGTGTGTGTGCCTGCCCTGGGACTGGGCACACAGCATGCTGATTTCAAGAATCAGGGTGGGACCCGGCCGGGCGTGGCTCAGCAGTTGAGCGTTGACCTGGGATCCAGGTGATCGGGGTTTGATTCCCAGTCAGGGCACATGCCCGGGTTGCGGGCTCAATCAATGACTCTCTCATCATTGATGTTTCTATCTCTCTCCCCCTCTCCTTTCCTCTCTCTGAAATCAATAAAGATATATTTTTTTAAAAAAAATTAGGGTGGGGACTTCCAGCAGAGAGATTGTCAGTAACAAGGATTTTAATTATTTGACTTTAGAAGAAAATCTATCTGCAAAATTCTTTTTTTTAAATATGTTTTTATTGATTTCAGAGGACGGGAGAGGGAGAGAGAAATAGAAACACTGATGAGAGAGAAACCTAAATATCGATCGGCTGCCTCCTACATGTCCCCCACTGGGGATCCAGCCCACAACCTGGGCATGTGCCTTGACCGGGAATCAAACTGGAGACTTCTTGGTGCATGGGTCAATGCTCAATCACTGAGCCACACCAGCTGGGCTAACTGCAGAATTCTTGATTATATTTATACAACAAGGGACCAAGATTTATTATACCTGAAAATTTATGTTGAATACCTAGCAATATAGTCTTCAAAATAGCCTCCTCTTAGAGCCTTCTCTGTTACATCTCCTCTGCAAAGATATCAAAATCATATTCACCTCCACCATGAGTGTTCATTGTCAAAGATACCTGCCTATCTACCAGAGTTCCTCCCAAGAGGCCCCCAAACCAACACACCCAGAGGCCAGCTTCAGACAACATCAGAGCAGGATCCAATTAGCTTCACAAGTGGCATTTACAAAGGGAGATCTTGGCAGGCACCAGACCTTGCCGAGGCAAATTCTACTTCACATGGCTGGCACCTGTAGAGGTCGGGGTTGATCCTCACAGTCAGTCAGCCAGCTGGTCTGAGGGTTGACCCCACGCATAAATGGGCTAATAGCAACCAAGTTTCAATTATAACAGGAGGGCCCACATAACCCACACAAGGGACATTCACAGAGCATCCAGATCAGGTGATCAAGAAGACAGTGCCACTGGGTCCCACAGGACACCTCTACCAAGACTGGGAGTGATAGCAGATCTTCCTAATACATAGAAACAAACAGAAACAGGCAGCCAAAATGGGGAGACAAAGAAACATGCCCCAAATGGAAGAACAGGAGAAATCTCCAGAAAAAAAGAGCTAAATGAAATGGAGGCAAGCAAATTATCAAATATAGAGTTCCAAAAAAAAAAAGGTTATAAGGATGCTCAAGAAACTTAGTGAGAACTACAAGAAACTTAGAACTACAACAGCATAAAAAAGGAACAGTAAGAAATGAAGAATACAATATCTGAAATTAAGAATATACTGGAAGGAATAAACAGTGGGTTGGACAAAGCAGAGGACTGAATCAGCTATTTGGAAGACAAGGTAGCACAAAACACCCAATCAGGGAGGCCAAAGGAAAGAAGAATTTTAAAAATGAGCATAGTTTAAGGGACCTTTGTGACAACATGAAGCATAACAACATTTGCATCACAGGGGTAACAGAAGGAGGAGAGAGAGAGAGAGCAAGGGATTAAGAACCTATTTGAAGGTTATTAACTGAAATACTTAATATGATTAAGTAATCATAACTGAAAACTTCCCTAACCTGGCGAAGGAAAAAGACACACAAGTCCAGAAAGCACAAAGAGTCCCAAACAAGATGAACCCAAAGAGGCCCACACCCACATGCATCAAAATTAAAATGGCAAAGGTTAAAACCACAACGAGGTATCACTTCACACCTGTCAGAATGGCTGCCATCACAAATCAACAAACGACATGTGCTGGCGAGGGTGTAGAGAAAGGGGAAACCTAGTACACTGCTAGTGGGAATGCAGACTGGTGCAACCACTATGGAAAACAGTATGGAGTTTCCTCAAAAAATTAAAAATGAAGCTGCCGTTTGACCCAGTGATTCCACTCCTAGGAATGTATCCTAAGAATCCTGAAACATTCATCAGAAAGGATATATGTACCCTGATGTTCATAGCAGCACAGTTTACAATAGCTAAGATCTGGAAACAGCCCAAGTGCCCATCAGCAGATGAGTGGATAAAAATGTGGGCCATTTACACCATGGAATACTACACAGCTGTAAAGAAGAAGAATCTCATACCCTTTGGGACAGTATGGATGGGCCTGGAGAATATTATGCTAAGTGAAATAAGCCAGGCAGCGAAAGACAAATATCACATGATCTCGCTTATACGAGGAATCTAAAGAACTTAATAAACTGATGAACAGAATAGATTCAATGACATGGAAGCATAGATGAGACTCATGAATGACAGAGGGAGGGAGGAGGGCGGGTGGGTGGAAGGGGAGAGAGTAACCAAAGAATTTATGTGTATATATATATACAACCCAAGGACATGGACAATGGTGGGGAGAGGGACTGGGGAGGGGGAAGGAATGGGGTGGAACGGGTCATTGGGGAGAAAAAGGGACATCTGTAATATTTTAAACAATAATAAAATTTAAAAAAAAAAAAAGGACAAAGAGAGAATCTTAAAAGCAGCAAGCAAAAGACAGTTAGTTACCTACAAGGGAGCTCCCATAAGACTGACAGCTGATTTCTAAATGAAACATTTCAGGCCAGAAGGGATTGGTATGAAATATTCAAAGTGATGAAAAGCAAAAACCTACAACCAAGACTACTTTATCCAGCACGGCTATCATTTAAAATTGAAGGAGAAATAAAGAGTTTCCAAGACAAGAAAAATCTAAAGGAGTTTGTTACCACCAAACCAGTATTATAAGACATCTTAAAAGGCCAACTTTAAGAAGAAAAACAAACAAAAACAGAGGAACATAGCTAAAAGATTAAAATGGCAATAAATATGTATCTATCAATAATCACTTTAAATGTAAATGGTTTAAATCCTCCAATCAAAAGACATAGGGTAACTGAATGGATAAGAAAAGAAGACCCATAGATAGATAGATAGATAGATAGATAGATAGATAGATAGATAGATAGATAGATAGATATAGATATAGATATACTGTCTATAAGAAACCCACCTCAGAACCAAAAATACATACAAACTAAAGGAAAAGGCATGGAAAAAGACACTTCATGCAATGGAAAGAGAAAAAAACTGGGGTAGCAATGCTTATATATGAAAAAATAGACTTTAAAACAAAAGCTATAGTGAAAGACAAAGAAGGACACTACATAATGATAAAGGGAGTAACTTAACCAGAGGATATAACCCTTGTAAACATTTATGCACCCAACATAGGAGCACCTAAATATGTAAAGCAAATCTTGATGGACATAAAGGGAGAGATTGACAGTAATAGAGTCATTGTTGGGGATTTTAACACCACATTGATATCAATGGATAGATTTTCAAGGCTGATAATCAACAAGGAAAGAGTGGCCTTAAATGACACACTAGATCAGATGAATTTAATTGATATCTTCAGAGCATTTCACCCAAAAGCAGCAGAATATACATTCTTTTCAAGTGCACATGAAAAATTTTTTCGCACAGACCACATGTTAGGACACAAAACAAGTCTCAATAAATTTAAGAAGACTGAAATCATATTAAGCATCTTCTCTGACCATAATGGTATGAAACTAGAAATCAATCACAAGAAAAAACCTGAAAAACACACAAAGTCACAAAGGCTAAAAAACATGTTACTAAACAAGGAATGGGTTACAATGAGATCAAGAAAATTTACAGAGCCTACTCTGTGCCAATCATCAGGTAAGGGGCTGCTACAGAAATAAATGGACCAGATATGCTCCTTACAGCTGAGTATAGAGGGGAATAAGGCATGACACAAATAAACACACAAATGAATTAATAGCTGTAAAATGAAACAAGTGCTAGAAAAGCAGAGGATGAGTTGCTATGAAAGAATAATAGGCAAGGACTCTCTGAGGAAGTGCCATTGAAGCTGAGTTCTGAAGGAAAAGGAAAAGTAATCCAGGCTAACAGAAGGGGAGAGAGAACATTTCTGGCAGAGGGAACAGCATGTATGGAGGGTAAGAAATTCTATTGAGTATTTTATTAAAAGTGCAATAGGGTTTTAAGGGAGTACCAAAATCATTCCATTTCCTGTGAGGAGAATGGATTGGAGGAGTGCCACAGATCAGAATAGATTGGAAGCAGGGAGACAAGTTGACAGGCTACTCTAACAGTTCAGTGGAAGTTGATGGGGGTTTGTACAGAGTAGGGGTGGAGATGGAGATAAGTGAACAGGTTTGAGAATTATTTGGGAGGTTGACTCATTAAGACATAGTGATGGACTAGATGGCAGGACTAAGAGGATAGGGAGGTATCAAGAATGATTCCAGGTTCCTAGCTTGAGTGGATGGATAGTGGTGCCATGTACTGAGACAGATAAGTACAAGGAAGGAACAGGTTTAGAAAGAGATGTTCAAGAGTTCAATTTTGGCCCGGCCGGCGTGCTCGGCAGTTGAGCATCAGCCTATGATCCAGATTGCCGTTCAATTCCTAATGAGGGCACATGCCCCGGTTGCTGGCTCAGTCCCCAGTTGGGGGCGTGCAGGAGGCAGCAAATCAATGACTCGCATCACTGATGTTTCTATCTCTCTCTCTCCCTCTCCCTTCCTCTCTCTGAAATCAATAAAGACATATATTTTTTTATTATTATTTTTTTAATTATTATTATTTTTTAAAATATATCTTTACTGATTTCAGAGAGAGGAAAGGAGAGGGAGAGAGAGAGATAGAAACATCAATGATGAGAGAGTCATTGATCAAGCCCGCAACCTGGGCATGTGCCCTGACCGGGAATCGAACCCTGATTGCCTGGATCCCAGGTTGACGCTCAACCGCTGAGCCACGCCCAGCCGGGCAAGACATATATTTTTTTTAAAGTTCAATTTTGGATGTAGTAAGATTGAGACCCCTGTAAAGCATCCAAATGGAGAGATCGAATATGAAGATGGATATATAGAATTGGGATTCAGAGAAGTAGTATGAATGAAAACTAAATTTGATGTTGGTGCTCATCACTACCACTGAACTGTACGGTCCTGGACAGGGTCAGAGTGACACAGTGGAAGGAGCGCTGACCTAGACTTGGTATCTAGGGGACTTGGGTTTTAGTCCCAATTCTGTCATTAACTACTGTCTCTGAATTTCAGAAACACAGGAGGTTGTCCTAGGTCAAGGCTTCTTTAACCTTTTTTGGATAAGAATTACCTCTTCTCCTCAAAAATGAATACACAAAAACATTACACATGATTTCTGGGGTTTATTCAGTTCTTGGCACCTTTCTGTGGACCCCGAATTAGCAACTCCTACTAGACTATCTGACAAGACAACCAAAGTTTAGGAGGTCTTTCTTGTACATACATTAAATATCTGTTGGTCTTCCAGGTACCCCTAGAGAATATGACAGGCCTTGAACCAAGGAGAGGGGACATAGGGCCTAGGTCTGCCTTGTTCTCTGCCAAAAAGTATCTATTACCATGAAATGAAGCTAGTCAGTACATCCAAAGGCCCCAATCTACTTTTCAAGGCTTATCTTCTTTTACCCTTTCTTTCTTCTTGGCCTATGATCCAGACAAATTGGACTACACACATTATCCCCTTTCTTGGAATATCCTTCCTCCATAACTCCAAACATCCCAACGCTGCCCCACCCCTTCTCCTGAACTAGAAGTAACCTCAGCCTATTCTAAACATCCACAGCACTTTGTCTGTGTTCCTCTTAAGGAACTTACTGAGTTCCCCCTCATTATTACTGTTGTGCCTCCCCTACTAAAAGGCAGGAGCAGCTCCTGTTACTCTTTAAAAGAGCCTTCTCGTTTGGAGAAACAAGATGGCAGTGTAGGTAACAGCTGCACCCGCCGCCTCCCACAACCACATCAAAATTACAACTAAAATACAGAACCACCATCACTCAGAACCTCCTGAAATCTGGGTGAACAGAAACCCTACAACCAGGGAACTGAAGAAGCACCGAGACCGGTAGGAGGGGGGAGATGCCGGAGGATAGGGGCTGAATTGGAGACTCGCCGCCGGCTCACACCCAGTGCTGCGGGGTAAACCCGAGACGGAATCTCGGCAGGGGGGTTTCCCGGAGGAGTGAGGGGTCCCAGCCCCACAGCAGGTCCCTCAGCCCAGGGCTCCAGGGCCAGGAAGAGATGTCCCCACAACTCTGGGCTGTGAAACCAGGGGGAACTGTCTCTGAGGGTCACGGAGGCTGCAGGAGCCCAGGCTTTCCTCTTAAAGGGCCGGGGTACGGACTCACTCAGACGCGCTCCCTCTGAGCCCAGCGCCGGGCAGCAGCTTGAAAGGAAGCTGGGACACTTGGGAAGCAACTAACCTGCCTGAAGTTGGGGCAAGAGCTGGAGGGGCAGCTTTCTCCCAGGCAGAAGAGCTGGCAGAGGCCACTGCTCCTTTGGTGAGTCCTCCCTGAAAACAGCCAGCAGGTGCCATATTTGAATCGCCAGCACCTGACTCACACCTTTGGCCCCGCCCCGTGATTTCCAGAGGCCCTGCCCCTCCCCACCTGCAGCTCATCCCAGGCCATTTCCAGGGGCTTTTCTGTGCAAGTGGCCTCTC
Organism: Miniopterus schreibersii; assembly: GCF_964146895.1. Lineage (NCBI taxonomy): Eukaryota > Metazoa > Chordata > Mammalia > Chiroptera > Miniopteridae > Miniopterus > Miniopterus schreibersii. The sequence goes on from NC_138101.1 coordinate 143,197,363, forward strand.
CAGCCCCATGCTTAGGACTTTCCTAAAATCTCTCAAACAAGCAGCAGCATGCCCCATACGGCTTGATAGGTGGCCCAAGGCCTGGCACTAGCGGCAGCCTGCATTGGATCACAGCTTGGCCTCTCCTGGACAACGCCAAGCCCAGCACAAGTAGCAGCCAACTACAGTTTGCTGTGTAGCTCATGCTGCGTGGCCCTGGGCAAGGCACTGGCAGAGGCTGACTTTGCACCTCCCCGGAGGCCCAAGAGACAGTGCACCTGGTGGTCAGACTCGACCATGCTGGATTACAACCCTACCACATCCACGAGTGACACTCAAGGGAGGCACTTGGTGAACACCAAAGCTCCACTGAAGTAAATCCTGCTTCATAGGGGTTCTCCAGCACAGCAATTCTTCGGCTGTAGTTGCAGCTGGTCCTCACAGCTGATTGGCCTGGGGGTCAGTTCCTCCCAGGGATGCCAACAGCAACCAAGGCACAGCTAAAACAGGAGAGAGCACACAGCCCACACAGGGGAGTACCTAGAAGGCCCAGCTCAGGTGACTGGGGAGGCTGAGCCACTGGACCCTACAGGACACCTACTCCACAAAGCCACTCTACAAATTCCAGGAGACATAGCAGCTCTACCTAATACATAGAAACAAACACCTGGAAGCAGCCAAAATGTGGAGGCAAAGAAACATGTCACAAAGGAAAGAACAGAAGAAATCTCTAGAAGAGGAACTAAATGAAATAAATCCAAGCAAGCTAACAGATACAGAGTTCAGAATTTTGTTTATAAGGATGTTTAAGCAGACTATTAGGGAAATAACTGAGAAAATCGATAACATAATAAAGTACCAATTTGAAATGAAGGCTACAGGAACTGAAATGAAGAATAATTTACATGGAATCAATAGTAGAGTAGAGGATGCTGAGAATCAAATCAGCAATTTGGAACATGAGGAAACAAAAAACACCCAACCAGAAGAGCAAAAAGAAAAAAGAATCCAGAAATATGAAAATAGTATAAGGAGCCTCTGGGACAACTTCAAGAGCCCAACTTTTGTCTTATTGGGGTGCCAGAAGGGGAAGAAAGAGACCAAGGAATTGAAAACCTATTTGAAAAAATAATTACAGAAAACTTCCCCTACCTGGGGAAAGAAATAGACTTACAAGTCCAGGAAGCCCAGAGGGTCCCAAACAAGAGGAACCCAAAGAGGCCCACAGCAAGACACATCATAATTAAAATGCCAAAGGTTAAAGACAAAGAGAGAATCCTAAAAGCAGCAAGAGAAAAGCAGTTAGTTACCTATAAGGGAGCATCCATACAACTGTCAGCTGATTTCTCAACAGAAACTTTGCAGGCCAGAAGGGAATGGCAAGAAATATTCAAAGTGATGAAAAACATGGAACTACAACCAAGACTGCTCTACCCAGCAAAGCTATCACTTAGAATTGAAGGTCAAATAAAGAGCTTCACAGATAAGAAAAAGCTGAGTTCATCACCACCAGACCAGCACTACAGGAAAAATTGAAGGGTCTTCTTTAGGAAGAAGCTAATGAACAAAAGAATCTGATGAACTAAATAGATCCAGAGACATTGATGCATGCAACAGATGATCATATTTCAGAGGAAGGAGGGAAGGGGTGAGGAGGGTGGGAAGAGATTAACCAAAGAAGTTATATGCATATATGCATAACCCATGGACACAGTCAATAACGGGGTGAAGGCTTGGAGAGGGGGTGGGAGCGAGGTGGAGGGGGTCAGTTGGGAAAAAATGGGACACCTGTAATACTCTCAACAATAAAGATAAATTTTAAAAAAATTAAAAAATAAAAGAGCCTTCTCACATATCCCTTATCTCATCTGAGTGAAAACTGGATCCCAACCACACTGGTCTGCTTAGACCTTGGTTTTTGGCTAGACAACAGCCCAACCCCCACACACACTTGTGTCCATTCTACACACTGATGTTTAATATTTTAAATTCTGATTACGTCACTTCTCTGAGTAATATATACATCAACAGCTCCCAATTACCTTCCTCAAACGTTCTCAACTTCAGGGTTCCAACACATTAGCTAGATCTGGTTTGAAACGTCTAAGGTAGTTTCTCACTATTAATGAAGTACAAGTTAAACAATTTACAAATGTAGAGCACTTAGAATAGTGCTCAGCACACTGTGTTATTATATAGGTGCTAGGCATTACTAATACTGAAATTTTAAGACTTATCAAACAGGTGCAACACATGTTGCACATCCACATGGCCCACTTCTCATTTCAGCTGTGGCTGCAGGGGACAGTTCTGTGCAGGTTGACAGCATCTCTCCTCAATGGCCCTATGGGTCTCCCTGCTTTTCTGCTCTAGAGCTTCCTCTTATAAGTTCAATCATTTAATGAGCAGGGCAGCCTGGAAGTATAGAGTTATTCATAGCCATTAATTTTATTTTAATTTATTGATTTTTAGAGAAAGAAACAGAGAGGGAAGGGGAGGGAAGGAGAAAGGGGGGAGGGACATAAATTTGTTGTTCCACTTATTTATGCATTCATTGGTTGATTCCTGTATGTGCCCTGATCAGCCGGCAGCCTTGGCATATCCGGATGATGCTCTAACCAACTGAGGTACCCGGCCAGGGCAGGCATTAATTTTCATCTGACTTATTATCTGCTTCCCCTTCCTGCATTGCTACAACTACCAACCATGATCCAGGGTTAGATAACAGAAATCTTATCTACAGCAGTGTCCTACTCCCTGGCACCTTTATCAACACCTTCATGTGGAACATCAGGCCATCTGCCTTACCCTTCTGAGCCTCCTGCTTTGGGCCCACTAGCACATGTTGAAAGGACACGACCTAAGCATCTGCTATTTGAAAAGAGTCAATGGGTTGGGGTAGAAAAGAAAACACGGCAGTCATAGGTCTCAATGTCAAGGAGGGGGTGCAAAGGGAGTGGAGGAGCCTTGAGGCCTGGCTTTTCTTTCGTCCTAAGCTCTAAGTGGAGTTAAATCAGCCTTCAGGAGAGACTGAAGTATCTCTAGCCACAGTCAGAACACAAACGGAATTAGAGGCTGACCCTGCGCAGGCGCAGGATGGAGGCTAGAGTTCTCTCTCAGGCTCTCGCCGCCGCCTCCACTAGACAAGGGCTAGAGGGAGAACAGAGTACCCCGCACAAGGAGCCTTCCTTCTGTGATCCCTTCTTCCTCGTGAGGCTCTCAGACCACCCTAAAATGGTTGAGGGATCCCACCTTCTGAGGCCGTCACTACTGGCCCAGGGCCCAGTCGAGCCTGGAAAGCGAGTGCCAGCCAGCCTAGGCGCCAAGACAGGAAGGGCGCCAGACCTCTCGGGACCTGTACTCCTCGCCACCATTCTCACCTCTTTGTCCGCCGCCTTCTCCTCAATACCTAGCAGCGCGTACAAGTCCATCTGTAAGAGCTCCTTGGTCACCGACATGGTTCTAACCCTGACTGGATTCGTACTACAACTCCCAAGAATCTAAGCGTGCGTGTGGATTCCCGGGGACTGCAGGCCTCGTGCCTGCCATTTGGCGCTTAGCACTCTGGGAAATGTCGTGTTCTGGGTCCAGCTTGACTGCCTCTGGGGGAAGCGGGCCGTCGTAAATGAACTATGACTCCCGGCAGCCCCCGCGCCGGCCGCTGCGCTCTCTACTATGATGGCCGGTCGCGATTTCCCTGCGGGAGGCTGTAGCTGGCCCGCGAGAGTGGGCGTGGGGGAGAGGGGCGGAGCTGGGTGAAGGTGCTGGGGGCCCGGGACTGGACCGGCGGGATCTCAGTTCTGCGGACCCTGCCGCACCACACCGGGAACCGGGATGGAGAGTAGGTGCTACGGCTGCGCTGTCAAGTTCACCCTCTTCAAGAAGGAGGTGAGTCTTCTCCCCACCTGGGCTAGAGGGCCAGGGAGGACACAGAGTCGGGGGGAAAACACTGGACTAGCAGCCCATAGACTGGTTTTATGGCCTCTTTCCAGCAGTATGGTTTTGATTAAGACACTAAGCCTTAGTTTTCATTTCTGTAAAATGGGGCTAGCACTCGCTCGCCCGCGGGGTTGGTGTTGTGAGTCCAGTGCAGTGCTGGAGGAAAAAGTTCTCTATAAACTGTAAAGCGCGCTCCTGTTGTTTTTGGAAATCTAGACTTTTCTATCAGCCAAGTGTAGGATCCGGCTGTTTCCTCCCCTCAACCCTGCTTCTCCGCAGCCGCAGCCGTGCGACTGCTCGCCATGACACCATGTCCCGTTACCCTCTCTGCTCTGAAACCTTCACCATCGCGAAGCCTGCCCTTGCCGCCCGGGTTTCTTGAGTTAGGTTACCGACCTTTCTCCTGCCCTCAGGGCACCATGGCAAAGTCTCTCTTGTCTTCAGCCGTAACCGGGAGACAGGAACCACATAGGATGAATGAAGAGCATGTAGGGAGGCAGATCCGTGTAACACTTAGAAACCTGGGTTTGGGAGTCAGGGTTCAAATTTGAGCTCTGTTGTCCTATTCACTGGGTGGTGACCTTTGTTGAGGCAAGTCATGTAACCTCTCTGACCCCACCTACAATAAGAACAATAATGGTGGACATCAAGAGTAAGTAAAATAGTGCGTAGAAATTGTGAGGATTAAATCAGTCGATGAATGTTAAATACTGAGCTTAGTGCCTGACACACAGTAAGTGCTTAATAAGTGGAGTCTATTGTTATCCCATCCTGAGCCAAGCCTCCCCTCCATCTCTGCTGGAGCAGAGAACGAATGAGCTCTGCACTCTTGATTCTCCTTTACTGACCAGTCAGTGACCTAGGCGCTTTGCCTATTTGTCTTCTACACCCCACTGTCAGGGAATTGAAGACTGGTTAGAAAGAAAGCGGAAAATTTTGCATGAGGCTTTACTTGATTTGAATAAAAGACTGGAGACTGAGGAATCACTTTACTCCACCCTGTGTCTCCCCCGGCCTTAGGCGCCCCACTCCTTATCCTCTTCCCAGCAGCTGATCACAATTTCAGTGTCTTCTGTGTGTGGGTGCTCAGAAAGTCCCAGGGAGGAGCCTGCAAGGGTGGTTGAGAGGTGGATAACCCTGCTTCACGTTTCTTGTAGAACGGCTGTAAGAACTGTGGCCGGGCTTTCTGTTCCAGCTGTCTTAGCTTTAGTGCAGCAGTGCCCCGGGCTGGGAACACCCAACAGAAAGTCTGCAAGCCATGCCATGAGGTCCTGACCAGGTAAGAAGCCTACATGGGCAAGGATTCAGCCAACCATAGCAGCAGACAGCTGGCCAGTCCTTGCAGTCTGTGCTCTGTGGCCAGGGGTCAGCCCAGGAAGTGTTTGGGGTGGGGGGGGGCAGTGACTGGGAGATGGCAGGACTTCTGAAACCAGATTTCTTTTCTATAGAGGATCTTCTCCTGCCAATGCCTCCAAGTGGTCACCACCTCAGAACTATAAGAAGTAAGTGCTGACCTAGCCTGTTTGCTCAGTGGTTGGAGTGTTCACCTGTGAACTGAATGGTCCCTGGCACGTACCTCAGTTGCAGGTTCAATCCCCAGCCCAGTCGGGGCACGTGCAGGAAACAACCCATTGATGTATCTCTCTCACATCGCTGTTTCTCTCTCTTTCTCTCCTCCCCCCTTTTCTACTCTGTCCGAAAAGCAATGGAAAAAATATCCTTGGGTGACGATTTAAAAAAAAAAAAAAGAGCTCGGCCAGCGTGGCTCAGTGGTTGAACATCAATTTATGATCCAGGAGATCAAGGTTCGATTCCCAGTTAGGGCACATGCCCAGGCTGTGGGCTCAATCCCAGCGGGGGTGTGCAGGAGGCAGCCAATCAATGACTCATTGATGTTTCTGTCTCTCTCTCTCTCTCCTTTCCTCTCTCTGAAATCAATAAAAAAAAAAAAAAGAAGTAAGTGCTGAAGGGACAGAGACAAATGTGGATGGGGAAAAGGACAAGGGAGCCCTAGGGTAGGACTCTCTTCCCAGCCTCTAGAAAAAAGGAACACAGAGTCAGGAGAATACCTTCCTCTCAAGCTCCTGACTGTCCTCTTGGGATCAGAAAGCAGCTCATTAGCCCTCTTCCTAGAAAAAGTTCTTGATAGACATTCTCCTTTCAGTTGGACCCTCCAGCTGGGCAGCTGGGTTGAGCTGCAGGACAACATGCATGAGGGCCACAGGAGATTGTCCATTGGAGGCCTACCTAGATGCCTAGAAATTATTTGAATGGGTAAAAGTGAGTGGGTGCCTTCACCCCTCCTTTCTGCCTTCTTCAAGAGCCTTTATCCTGCCAGGCGTGTGGCAGCCTTGGAAGCCAAGCAGAAGTCCAGCACTCCCCAGAGCCAGGGACTGACCCAACAAGACCAAATCATTGCTGAGCGCCTAGCTCGGCTCCGCCAGGAGGACAAGCCCAGTGAGTAGGGGCAGGCAGGGTGGCCCAAAGGACATTATCTGGGACTCCTGGGGCTGGGATTCCTCTGAATCTTACAAGGTTTCCCCATGCCAATTGCAGAGTCAGTACCCTCACAGGCAGAGATAGAAGCCAGGCTAGCTGCACTGAGGGGTGAACCCCAGGGTTCCATCCCTTCTACCCAGGAGATGGAGGCACGGCTTGCTGCACTGCAGGGCAGAGTTCCACCTTCTCAGACTCCTAAGTTGGTGAGTGCTATGGCTTAGTACATGTATGCTTATGTACTCTGTAGGAGTTGTCAAGCCTCTCACTCCCACCCCCTGATCCTCAGGTCTGCTGCCAGGCCAAGGAACCAGGGACAAGCAGGATTGGATGGGGCAGGGAAGAGTGGCCCCTCGGTCTTGTTGGGGACTGTCAGACTACTCAATTATATGGGCCCTGGATTAGTTCCTCATTCCCTGAGCTTTGGAAAGTCCTCAGCATTCACCCCTGACATAGAATGCTTTGGACCTTATGGTGTGGCTTCTTCCCTATCCTGATCCCCACTGAAGTTCCCTCCTCTGAGCAGGTGCATCAGCCATCAGACACCAGAACCCAGGCCCAGCAGGCGCAGGATCTGCTGACACAGCTCACAGCAGAAGTGGCTATTGATGAGAGCTGGGACCGAGGAAGCCCAGGTAACTTCACCTGAGCCCCTCCTTTTTCCCCAGGTGGGAGAGGCTCTGCTACCCTCTGGGGGGTGAATATACATAAATCAGAGAATAGTCAACATTATAAGAGCTACCAGTTATTAAGTGTTTACTTCTGTGGCAGCCAGTGTAAGCCTAGTGGATAATGTGTGGACTTCTGAACCAGTCAATGATTCTTTCTCCTACCACTTACTAGCTCTGTGACCCTGGGAAAGTCTCACTTTCCTCACCTGTAAAATGGAGGTGTGTGTGTTAAAACCTACCTTGTGGGGAAGTTTCAAGGGGTAAATGAGATAATCCAAGAAGCTCTTAGGACCCTGTCCGGCTCATAGTAAGTGCTTAGTGAATGTTCTTTGCAATGATGATGATAAGGAGGAGGAAATTAATTTAAATTTAATTAAAATTAAGTAAAATTTAAAACTCAGTTCCCTCAGTGGTACTAGCCACATTTCAAGTACTCAATAGCCACTTGTGGCTCATGGCTACCATCTTGGACAGCACAAATATAAACCATGATATGGAATGTTTTCATCATCATAAAAAATTCTATTGGACTGTGCTACTCAAAGGCTTCAGAGTAGTGGTTCTCAACCAAGGACAATTTCCCCTCCAGGGCCCATTTGACAGTGTCTGGAGACTTTTCAGTTGTCATAACTCAGAATGTACCACTGGAATCTAGTGAGCAGAAGATAGGGATGCTGCTAAAACATCATATAATGCACAGTACAGCCCCACAGCAAAGAATTATCCTGCCCAAAATGTCAGTAAAACCGACATTGAGAAACCCTGCTTTAGATACACAATCTCATTGAACATCCTCAGTAATCCTATGAGGTACATACTATTATTATCTGTATTTTATAAATGAGGAAACTGAGGCCTGGTGGGCTTAAGGAACTTGATCAAGATCACACAGCTATTAAGTAACAGCTAGGACTTGAACCCAAAGCTGTATGCTTTCAAACCTCTTGGTCTGAAGCTGAGTTAAAGGGAACATGTTAAAGCCACACCGACACTGGCAAAATTCTTCTAGCCTAGAAACACATAAGACCTCAGATTCTGTCGTGTCCTCTCTGTGCTGCTCCCTGAAAATGCTAATTCAGCCTGTAAGGCAGAGACACTGCTGAACCTTGGCCTCCCCATATCCTGATCCTTTGGGGCAGTGATTCTCATACTCTGAGATGCCTGCCCTAAGGACAGCATGTTAAAATATCAGATGGGTGGGGATGGATGTGGCTGAAAAAACCTCTAAGATGACTGGTGTTTTACATTGGGAAAAGTGGAGGAAATACTCATTTGTAATGTAAACCACAGGAGCTAGTATTGAACAAATAGCTGATGATCAGTGGGTTTTTATAAAAAGTTGAGAAATGCTCTCAGTAGCTTCTGATGAGAGATCTTGGAATGTCTCTGTCTCCCTGACAGCATCGCTCCTTCCAGCTGCCTCTGTCCAGAATGACCTCAACCAGGGTGGACCAGGGGGCCAGAGTGCTAATTCCAAGGGACAGGCCACCTGGTCCCTGGATGGGGAGAAGAGCAGGCTGCTGGCTGAAGCAGCAGTTGAGCTGCGGGAGGAGAACACAAGGCAGGAGCGGATCCTGGACCTTGCCAAGCGCCTGGCTGTGCTTCGGGGACAGGACCCTGACAGAGGTAGAAGCTGGGGAGCAGCCCCCAACCCTCACCCCCAGTCCAAGCTCTGCAGAATGGCTGCCAGGCTCAATCAGGTGCTGGGGGTCTCTATGCCGAGGGGTATATCAAGCTCTCCTCAGAGCCATAGGAAAGTACTGGAGCAAAGCACTGGTTGCGGAATAAGTGGCAGCCATCAGGGTGCAGGGGACCCTCAGTCCCTTTAGGTGCAGAGTCTTCTGTTCCTGTCCCCAGCCCTGCAGGGTGGAGCAGGGAGGGGGAGGGCCTCATCAGAATGACTGCAGAGACTGCTCAGCTCTGGACCAAGTGCCACTGGAAACCAAACCAGCTCCTCAGGTCAAGAGTACAGCCACTTAGGTGAACTCTCTCTGCCTCACTCCTCCCCTGCTTCTACCTCTCTTCCTCTTCAAGTGACCCTCCAAGACTATCACCTCCCAGATAGTGATGACGACGAGGATGAGGAGACAGCCATCCAGAGAGTCCTGCAACAGGTGGGCCTGCCTTACCCACCTGACCACCCTTTGTCCTGTCTCTACCTCATTGCCCACCACCCACCTGGCTCCATTCACCCTGCCTCCACTCTGGGACTGGATGGCCAGTCACTCTGCTGTTCTGGCTGGGGCCCCACTTTCCCTATGACCCAGACCTACCCCCTGACCCCTTGACATGGGGTGTTAGCAGCCACAGGCAACAGATAAAGGAAGATGGGTTGAGAAGCTAAGGCCACAGAACCTTCAGGGGTGTGGGGGAGGACCTGGGCCATGAGCAGGGAGCTGCACTTCTTTGCCCTGTCTACAGCTCACTGAAGAAGCTGCCCTGGATGAGGCAAGTGGCTTTAACATCCCTGCAGAGCCAACTCGCCAACCCCAGGCCAAATCCTGCAGGGCAGAGCCTAAGGTGAGAAAAGCCCCAGACACAGACCCCTAGGTCGTCTTCACATCAGCCTCCCTCCTGACTGGCCAACTGCTCCAGCAGCAGCCCTCCCTTCCGTACTCCATCAAGTACATTACTCCCCCCATTCCTCTCTGCTCCCTGAAGGCCCAGGCTATGGCCACCAGGCCTGAGACTGAGATAGAGGAGTTCCCCTGGTGCTGCATCTGCAATGAGGACGCTGCCCTGCGCTGCGATGACTGTGACGGAGACCTCTACTGTGTCCGCTGCTTCCGGTGGGTGCAGGTAGAATGTTCTATGGGACTGGGAGTGTCCAAGGGCTACCTGTGATTCCTGACCTGTATCTCTTTGTTCCACAGGGAAGGCCATGATGCCTTTGAACTTAAAGAGCACCGGACATCTGCTTACCACCCTCCACATGCAGGACGAAAGCACTGAAAAACCCTGGTCCTCCCGGGAAAGCAGTCCTACAGGCAGTCACACAGGCTGGGGAACCCACCACTGGGCCCAGTCTTGGGGCATCTGATGGGAGAGCATGTCAGGCTAGACTGCTCATGGGTGCACTCTTTCCTGAGCCTTGATGTCCCTGGAAGGGGGAAAGATTGGAGATGATGAACAGAGGAGCCAGAGGGAAGGCAGAAGTCGGGAGCTCCACCAGCAAAGCCTGGACTGGAAAGACCAGACTGAATCTAAAGATGAGCCTTGAAACCTGCTCAAGGGCCCTAGCACTTAGTGTATCAAATAAAGTATGTTGATTCCTTGGGCCCAGCATCTTTTATCTCTAGATCTCTGTGGGCCCTGAACCTGGGTCCTTGGAGAGGTGGCAAAAGCAAAGTAGGCTGTAAGTCCAGTCCTGTAGAGTGAGGGAAAGGATTGAGCCCTCATGTAAGATTTTCCATTCAGGAAAAGTACCACCCATCTTGGAGGCCTCGTAGGCAGTAGGCATTAATATTTGTTCAACTGAACTGAACTGTGCGTCCTGCTCTGGGTAGCCCAGCCTGTCCCCCAGGCCCCACCCTCTTGGATTCTCAGCCTCTCTAGCACTCAGACACTACATGCGCAAACAATGGATGCATACCCCGCTTCCTGCCTTACTCCCAAAGGACACCAGCTCCCAGGGCTCCTGTCCCAACCTGCCTGCCATTCTGACTCAGTGTCTGCCTCTAGCAACTCCTTCCTGACCTGACCCCTGACCTCTCAGCCTGTACCCTTTACACCCTTCTGCTTAGCTCCTGCTTTTTCTCTTCCTGTGGCTGGAGCCAGCTCAAGAAAGAGTTCTCTGCCTGAGGCCTGTATCATTTAGTGGGGAAGGTGGGTTCAGCCTTGCCTGATGCCCCAGACCCAGCCAGCTTTTTCCCGTTACCTTTCCTCTGGGACTCAAAACTAGTCCTTGCCACTTGGGCTCCTGTAGTTGACGACAGGATGCTTTGTGTCTTAGCCTCTAGGCCTTGCTAGATTGTGATCTCTGAAGTAGAACTGTGACCTTCATCTTTAAATTCTCAAAGACTGGATGGAGGGATGGATGAAGTGTATGGATAGAGTATAGTGACTCAGGATGCTGGCCTTCTGGTGTATCACTTCACCTCCCTCCCCCACCTCAGCACAGAGATGCTCCACACTCCATTCAGCTGGGACTCCTAAAGGTTTTATCCACTTGGCTGGCAAGGAAAGCACTAGGCAACAGCCATGACTGGCTCTCAGAAGGCCCAGCCGACAAGAACTAGTTGTGACTGTACATACAATGGGGGTGTGCAAATGTCCCTCCGCATCTTCCAATGTTCCTTGTCTGTGTCCCAAGGAACCACTTCCCTCTCAGCCCAGGATCCAGAGGCTCAGGGCAGGCCTGACAGTGCTGAGGCTGTTGCATATAGTCTCACAAGTCTTATTTCTGAGGCCGACTGAGTCTCCGGAGTTTCTTGAGTTGACTGAGTAGTTCAGAGATAAAATGCTGAGGAAGAAACAGGTGAGGTTAAGGCATGGAGTCACACCCACCCATCACACTGTCCCTAATCTCTCCCTGATCCCATCTCCCTAGAACAAGGGGAGGGGGAAAAGATGCAGGGCTAAGCTTTCCTTTCACTAGCTGCCTCCCCACTGGGCCTCCTCTTACCCCAGAACAGCGAAGTATCCTTACCTCTGTGGGATGGGGACAGTCTTGGAGAAGAGCCTGGGTAGAAGAGAGCAGACAGTGAGTCCCTGAGCCACAGCGCTTTTCCACAAACTCCCACTCAGTCTTCCAGGAATTCTCTCTGATTTGGTTCTCCCCACTCCACCCAAGGAGACAGAGCCTGGGTTCCTGGGTTCCCCTTAGTCCAAGCCCAGCTTCCAACCCCAACCCCTGGGCCTAAGGCCCAGCCCCCATTCTACCTCCAACTGAGTTTTCTGCTCCTCTGTGGATAGTTCCATGAGAGCCTCCAGGTCAATCTCAAGCTCAGAAGGGGTTGGTTGATCCTGTTTGGGAATCACATGGGACTCAGAGATGCCTGGCCAGCTAGTGCTGGAGTGAAAGTTATTGTTGGGGGCTCCCCCATCATCCCCCACTCTATTTTCCATGTTCAGTCCCTCTCCTCATCTTACTCAAACCACCCATACATTCTTCCATAACAGTTACTGAACACCTACTACGTTCACCTACTATAACCACCACAGAATTCTTTAAAAAGAGTATCAGTTTAATTTCAAAAGTTATATACATTGTTGGTAGGGATGTAAAATGGTGCAGCTGCTTTGGAAAACAGTTTGGCCATTCCTTAAAATGTTAAATATCATCCGACCCAGCAATTCCACTCCTAGGTCTATTTCTAAGAGAAATGAAAACATATGTCCACACAAAAATTTGCACATGAATGTTCATAGCAGCATCATTCATACTAACCAACAATTTTAAAACAACCCAAATGGCCATCAACTTGTGAGTAGATAAAATATGATGTAGCCATACAATGTTATTCATCAATAAAAGGAACAAAGCACTGATTCATGCTATAACATGGATGAATCTTGAAAACATTGTTTTTGTTTTTTAATCCTCACCTGAGGATATTTTTCCCATTGTTTTACAGAGAGAGTGGAAGGAAGGAAGAGAGAAGGAGAGAATCATCAATGTGAGAGACACATTGATTGGTTGCCTCCTGCATGCACACCGGGTCAAGCCTGCAACCAAAGTACATGCCCTTGGCCGGAATCGAACCCGGGACCCTTCAGTCTGAGGACCAATGCTGTCACCACTAAGCCAAACCAGCTAGGGCGAAAACATTGTTAGTGAAAGAAACCAGTTATAAAAGGCTATGTATTATATGATTCGATTTGCATGAAATGTCCAGAATAGGTAAATCTATGGAGACACAAAGTAGATTAGTGGTTTCTTAGGGCTGGGAGTGGTGGTGGTAAGAAATGAGGTATGCCTGCTAATGGGTACAGGGTTTCTTTTAGGGGTGGTAAAAAGGCCTAAAATTAGATTGTGATGGTTGTACAACCATGTGAAGATATTTAAAATTGTGGAATTTCCCACTTTTATAGGGTATGTGAAATAAAGCTATCTTTCAAAGTTATTACAGTCATTGAAAAAAATCTAAATTATAGAGGTTATAAAATTAAAGATGAAAGAAGCTCAGGAGAATAAGAAGATAAGCCACAGACTGGGAGAAAATGTTTGCAAGAGATATATCTGATAAAGAATTATCCAAAATATACTAAGAACTCTTGAAACTCATGAATAAGAAAAGAACAATTAAAAAGTGGACAAAAAATCTGGACAGATGCTTCACCGAAGAAGATACACAGATGGCAAATAGCATCTGAGAAGATACTCAATATCATATGTCATTAGGGGATTGCAAATTAAACCAACAATTTGACACCACTACACACCTATTAAAATAGCAAGAAATCTAAAACACTGACGACACCAAATGCTGGTGAGGATGCAGAGCAACGGGAACTTTCATTCATTGCTGGTGGAAATGCAAAGTGGTACAGTCACTTTGGAAGACAGCCTAACACTTTCTTATAAAACTAAACACAGTCTTACCATACAATCCAACAATTGTGTTCTTTGGTATTTACCCAAATGACTTGAAAACATTTCAACACAAAAACCTACACACGAATATTTACAGAACCTTTATTCATAATTGCCAAAACTTGGATGCAACAAAGATGTCCTTCATTAGGTAAATAGATGACAAACTGTGGTACCTCCAGACAATGGAATATTATTTAGCACTAAAACAAAATGAGCTGTAAAGCCATGAAAAGATATAGAGGAACCTTAAATGCATATTACTAAGTGAAAAAAGCTAATCCAAAAAGTCTACATATTGTATAATTCTAACTATACGACATTCTGGAAAAGGCAAAACTATAGAGACAGTGAAAAGATCAGTGGTTGCCAGGGGTTGTGGGGAGACTGGGATAAATAGGTGGTGCACAGAGAATTTTTAGGGCCATGAAACTATATGATATTATAATGGTGGATGCATGTCATATATACATTTGTCAAAACCCATAGAATGTATAACACCAAGAGTGAATCCTAATATAAAATATGGACTTTGGGTGATTATGATGTGTTGATATAAACTCATCAACTATAACAAATGCACTGCTGTAATGAGGGACATTGATAGTAAGGGAGACTGCATGTGTGGGGACAGGGGAATAATAGGACTCTCTGTACATTCTGCTCACTTTTGCTGTGAACCTAAAACTGCTCTAAAAATTAAAGTTTATTTTTAAAAAATATACCCAAGGGCCAAGATTTAATGAACTTAATAATTTTTTACTGCCTCATCAATTAAGTGAGAGTGGCATGGTAGTGAAGAACATAATTACTATGCAGGTTGGTGTCATTTTTAAAAAAGTTTATTGAGGTGACATGGGTTAATAAAATTATATAAATTTCAGGTATACAATTCTATAATACATCATCCGTACATTGTATTGTGTTCACCACCCAAGTCAAGTCTCCTTTCATCACCATTTATCCCGCCTTTACCCTCTTCTACCTCCTCCCACTCCCTTTCCCCTCTGGTAATCACCACACTGTTGTCTGTGTCTATGAGGTCTGGGGTTTTTTGCTTAATCCCTTCACCTTTTTCATCCAGTCCCCCAAGCCCCTCCCCTCTGACAGCTGTCAGTCTGTACTTCGTATCCATGAGTCTATTTCTATTTTGTTTGTCAGTTTATTTTGTTCATTAAATTCCACATATGAGTGAAATCATGTGGTACTTGTCTTTCTCTGACTAGCTTATTTCACTTAGCGTGATACTCTCCAGGTCCACCCATGCTGTTGCAAAAGGTAAGATTTTCTTCTTTTCTATGGCCAAGTAGTATTCCATTGTGTAAATGTACCATAGCTTTTTCATCATCTCACTTACTAATGGACACTTGGGCTGCTTCCAGATCTCGGCTATTGTAAATAATGCTGCAATGAACATAGGGGTGCATGGTGCCACTTTTTTGATTCATGCTAAGAGCCATTATTGCTTTTGCATCATCAGTACAAGTGTCAATATAGTGAAAAAGGCAAACAACATCTTAGTATTGTGAAAATAATCATGGCCCCCTAAAATGGGCTCGGGAACCCCTGGAGTCACCAGAACACACTTCAAGAAGTGCTGCCTTATCCATTTTTCTATTGGTTTGTTCAGTTTTTTCTTGCTGATTAAAAAAAAATCATATTAGCCCTAGCATTCCACGTATGATATAAATATCATTTATTTGGAAGGGTTTGGGAAAATAGGTGTGTTTATATAGTTAAATCTAATGGTATTTTCCAGTTTAGGGTTTGCTTCTCTTTTTTTTTATGCTTAACAAGTTCTTTCCATACTGATTTGGATATTTTATATTCACTTATACATTTTTCTAGAGGTCTAATAACTTTACCTTTTCCATTTGATTATTTAATGTTTTGGAATCTATTTACTCAACAAATATGTGTCAAATGGCTCCTATAAGCTGGCACTGTGAACCTGGGAACTTCAGTGAACAAGACAAAGAACCTGCTCTCAAAGAACTTACATGTTATAGGCAGCTGAGTAGACATAATAAAAATAGATGTACTAAGTAATGAAGTTGTGTAATTTGATTAAAGGTAAGGGCTATTGGGGGAAATTTTTGGATGATGGAAATGTCCCATATCTTGCTTGGGGTAGTGAATACATATAGCAAAGTGCATTCCAATGTAGACTTCAAATGCGCAAACTTTATTCTCTGTCAGTTATGCTTCTATAAATTGACTTTTTAAAAAGGAAAGAAAAATAAAGACACCTCTCACTCTTCCCACTACTAACAGGTAACCACTATTAACAAGTTTGGTTCTTCCATGCCTTTTTCAAAATAAACAGTGCTAGGAGTCTAAGCTCTTTCACCCTAAGCTCTAGACTTGTCCCTTTGCTTCCTTGGTGTCTAGCTCATCTGATTCAACATTCATTTATTTAATGCATGCTTACTGAGAGAATGCTAAGCACCAAGCATTGTAATGAGTATTGGGGCCGTAACAGCAAGACAGACAGACAGATGTGATCCTATCCTTGAAAAGCTTATAGTCTCCTGAGAGATATAGACAAGTGAAAAGGCAGTTGCAATACAGGGTGATAAGCACTCTGATGAGATACTTTGAGAGAATATGGAAGGGGAACCTAACCAAACCTAGGGTTTAGGAAGGCTTTCTGGAAGGAAGTTACCTCTAATCTGAGACCAAAGGCTGAGTAAGTTAGCCAGATATTTATCTTCTAGTCATGATGGAGTAACAGGGACCAGATTTATTCTCCCAACATAAGTAACTAGAAAACTAGGCAAAAATACATGAGTAATGTTTTTAGATATTAGACAAGAAGTAGCTCAGAAATACCTAAGAAAGAAGGGAAATAAAAGAGGTAGCCCAGCTGGGCATGGCTCAGTGGTTAGCCTAGAATCCAGGAGATCAGGGTTCGATTCCCAGTCAGGGCACATGCCCAGGTTGCAGGCTCCATCCCCAGTCGGGGAAGTGCAGGAGGCAGCCGATCAATGATTCTCTTATCATTGATGTTTCTATCTCTCTCTCTCCCTCTCCCTTCCTCTCTCTGAAATCACCAAAGATATATTTTTTAAAATAAATAAATAAATTAATTAATTAATAAAATAAAAGAGGTAAACTTTAGCCCGGCCGGTGTGGCTCAGCTGTTGAGCATCAACCTGTGATCCAGGAGACCACAGTTTGATTGATTCCTGGTCAGGGCACAAGCCTCGGTTGCAGGTTCAATCCCCAGTACCAGCGTGCAGAAGGCAGCCGATCAATGACTCTCTCATCATTGATGTTTCTATCTCTCTCTCTCCCTCTCCTTTCCTCTCTCTGAAATCAATAAAGACATTAAAAAAAAGAGGTAAGCTCCAGAGCTTAGAGAGAGATCCCAAGCAGAGCACAGTGGTCTTGCTAAGTTGATATGACAGAGATCAGAATTCAGGGTTGAGGTGACTGGAATTTGCTGGACAAAGTTCTGGAGAGGAGGGAGTTATAAAGAAAGAGACCTCCAGAAATCTGCATAAGGGGTCTTTTTGAGCCTTTGCTGAACACAAGATGCACATTCATAGGGTAAAACTTCACAAAGCCAGGAACTATGAGATACCGAAAGCACAGAGATGAAGTTTCAGACCTCACAGAGGACTGGAGACAAATCCAGTTCTACCCAGCCAGAGTGGACAGTCGTCACTGATCATGCAGGGATTCAGCAGAGACCTTGGAAGGGCCATACTTCACTATAGGGGTAAATTATTTTCTAGATTAAAGGCTACTCTGGACTAATGCTAACAGAGCTTAAAAACAAGCCTCAGAAGGATCAAACTGAACCACAGGTAACTAAACTACCTACTAGGACAAAGCCCAAAACTCTTTAAAGGAAGAAAAAAAAAATCCAGTTTCTCAACAGCATAAAATATACAGTACAATTCAGTATCCAGTCAAAAATCACTAGTCATGGCAAGAAGCAGAAAATGTGACCTATAAACCTGGAGAAAAATCAATTAATAGAATCAGACCCAGAAATGACAGAGATGATGGAATTTGCAGACAAGGAAAACATGAACACAGTAATGATGAAAATGGAAGATATGAGAAAGAACCAAACATCTAGAGATGAAAAGTACAATATTTTAAATGAAAAATGTATTGGATGGAACTAACAGCATACTTGCAGAAAAAAGTATCAGTTGAACTGGAAGATATAGCAAAAGAAAGTAGTCAAAACAAAGCCAAGAAAGAAAACAACCTGGGGCTGCGGGGAAGGGAACAGAACAGAGTTTTGGTGACCTGTGGGATGATATCAAGTGGCCTAACATACATGTAATTGAAATCCCAGAAATTGGAGGGTGAAATTATTATATAGAATATAATAAAGATACATTCTAATGATTAGATTCTGCCTCTAAAAAGTATTAGTGCAGCCCCCCAAAAACATTTTTGATCCTCACCCAAGGATCTGTTTATTGATTTGAGAGAGAGAGAGATGGAAATGTGAGAGAGAGATGAGATGTGAGAGAGATATGGAGATGTGAGAGAGAAACATTAATTGGTTGCCTCCCACATGTGCCCCAACCAGGAATGAAACCTGCAACTTTTTGGTGTACAGGATGTTGCTCCAACCAACTGAGCCACCCAGCCAGGGCCCCCCCAAAACATTTTTATATCACTTATGATGTTAGCTATATGTGTATTGAATATAAGGTACATATATTACGTAGAGTCAGGTTGCCACTGCGGTATGAAATTGAGAAATGGGCTTATATCATAATCCAAATATTCTTTCCCTCAAGTTTTTTTGAATTCTCAGAAAATGAGCAACTATATCAAACAAATCCTGCTGGGATGAACAAGTGTGGTACACTTGTGACTCTATATTACATGTGGTAGTACCCTTCCAGATGCTGCCAGATTTGACCCCTTTCTCACTATCTCCTCAGTCCCCTTACTCTTGATCTCTCTGCCATGGGATGAGCAATGGAGTAAGGCTCAGAGATGAGCTAACAATGTTTGTTTCACAAATTCATTGACAATTTTTTTTCTTTTCTTTTTTAATCCTCACCCGAGGATATTTTTCCCATTGCTTTTTCAGAGAGAGTGTAAGAGAGGGAGAGAGAGGGAGGGAGAGGGAGGGAGAGGGAGAAACATCGATGTGATAGAGACATATCAATGGGTTGCCCAAGGTGTTCAGCCACTTGGGGTTTCCCCAGTCACTTGGCTGCTTCCTGCTGAAAAGAGCAGGGATTGGTAGAGGAATTGCTACCTGGCACCTTTGGACAATCGCCATGGCAACTGTAGGCCAGGTATTTTATTTCAGTCATTGCCTGGGAGCAGTCCTCCCACATGTCCTGTTTGAAAAGTTATGAGCTGGTTATTGTACAGCTTCCCCCCCACCCCCTTAATCTTGCAAAACAAGATTTGGCTAGTTTCTTTGATGCCTGGAAGGACTTGCCCTGAGGTGTCTGAAATATGAGACTTTTCGTGCAAGTGCACAATAATCTGAAATTGAAACTGATCCAGAGAGGGAGAGTGCTGGCAGTAGTGACCGACAATGGAGGTGTCCTGCAAGGTCAGAGCAGACACAGGTCAAGAGTTTGCCTCTCCCGGCTTCCAGCTTCAGGACACCTCCCACCTACCCCAGGACGCAGCAGGGGACATGCTCAACAACTGGACCAAACGGATACATGACCCAGTGAGCCTCACAAGACAGTCTGGGCCACATGGATGATTCTTCCCGCCCCAACCATAGGGCCACTGGCACAGCCCTTCCCCGGAAGAATCATAGGCCCTTGCTGTCCCCAAGAGAAAAAAAAAGGACCTGAGTCAAGAAAGAGGAGAAACAAGGACCATGGTATGTGGACAAGGAGGCCTTCTAGTTTCTGGCTTAGTGGTTCTCTGCAGGCCACATGCTAGAATCAACTGTGGAGCTTACGAAAAAGACCACTGCCTGGGCCCCACCCTAGTAGATTTAAATTAAATTCAGTTGAGGTGCAGCTCGAGCATTGGTTTATATCTGAAGTACTTCAGGTGTATGGAGAGCCACTAGATGTTCAAGTAAGTGCTCAGGCTCTTCGGGCAGAGCTCTGGCTGCAAGTCTGGGTACCGTAGCTTCCTAGTTGTGTGACTTTGGGCTAGTTACTCAACATATCTAAGCCTCTATTTCCTCCATGGTGAAACAGTACCTACCTAATGGAGTCCTGGGGAGGCTGAATGAAATAATGCATGTCAAAGGCTGGCACTGTGCCTGGTACGTGCCTAAGTGCTCAAAATATTATTCTTGTTAAAGAAGTAGTTACTACTACCCTGGGATCCCAATTTGGAGATATCTAAGATATCAAAGTATTTCCTGTGACAAGGGGCCAAGACCTGTCCTTTTCCCAGGGTGGAATTGAGGGCAGTCAGTCAGTCAGAGCAAGGGACAAGCTAGATCAGCTGCTGGTGTTAGTGTTGGTTACTCTGATGTTCTGGTCCAGTTCTGTCCATTCTGAAATGATGAAAACATTCTATATCTGCTGACAATAGGGTAGCCACTAGCCACATGGGCCTATTGGGGAGTTGAAATGTGGCTAGTGTGACTGAGAAACTGAATTTTTAAAATTATTTAACTTCCATTAATTTAAATAGCTACACATGGCTGATATCTACAGTATGGACAATGTAGCTCTAGATGTGTATGTGTGTTGAGGATAAGAGTAAAAAAAGACATAAAAGAAAGAAAAATAGCCTTCTATTATCTCATTTGAGCATCAAAAAGTCCCATAAGGAGATATTGACAGGCATTTATAGCCCTGTTTTATAGATTAGGAAACCAAGTCTCAGAGACAGTAAAAGATATTCCCCAGATTCTGAAGAAAGTTAGAGGCAAAGCCTAGACCAAAGGGGCCAGATTTCTGAGCTGCAATCCCATGCTTCACCGGTTGGGAAAAGCTTTCTTTCCATGGAAGTATCTCGCATCCTCCCTCCAGCTCCTCCTGAGGGTTCAGAGCAGGCTCTTTCTCAGCCCCCTGGCCAGGCCTCAGGCCCCCCATGTCCCCCCACCCTCCCCCATGCTACCCACCTGGAAGAGCTCCTGAACCTTCGCATCCACCCACTGCTCCATCTCCAGCCAGCGCTGGAGCTGCCCCCGGTCATACTTCACCGTCAGCCGGCTTGGTCTCCGGGATCTGGACACTTTGGACGGGTCGGGGTGGGATTTTGACTCTGAGTCTGTGGATGACGTCCTCCTCCTCCCAGAAGCCCACTGGACCTTCTTACTTGGGTTCTCCCTGTCAGGGTTGGGAGAGGTACAGGAAGCAGGGCTTGAAGACCGCATGGAAGAATTGGCCTGGGCAAGGAGCTGGAATAAACTGCCAGTCAGAGCAAGAGTGCCGGGGAAGTGAAGAGACAGAAAACAGGAGAGACCAGCAGGGAAAAAAGGTGGGAGGGAGAAAGGGCCAAGGCTCTGGGAGGGGCAGGGGTCAAAGATCAACAACAGGCCTTTGTTGTTACTGGAAATACCAGACTACTGGCTCCTGGCTGCCAGTGAGTGGCACCCCTGAGCCGTGTCCCAGCCTCCCTTTCTGCAGCTGTTGATGCCCAAAGTGACATAAACTGCAAACGAGCAAAGGTCAAGAGGGTGCCATACCTCAGGAGGAGGCAGGGGCCCTTAGGTGCTAAGGGGTGAGATCTGTGCTCTATGACTAGCTCTGGAGCAGGACCAGAGTCACACTCATCTGAGAACCCTCTGTGTTCCACCTCTTGGGACTAGAACTGCCTGCAGTCAGATGGATCCCCCAGGATCAGTGTGCCTGGAAGGCAGGAGCTCTTGCTCAGAGTGTGGTACTGCTGGGAGGTTCTCCTCAGGCATAGTTAGAGGGTGGTTATCTGTGGTCCTCACAGAGTCAGTGCCCTCTTGTGTCTGGGTGTCTGAATGTGAACTGCCTTTAGGAATATGTAAGGGAAGGGGTGCTCTCCTGCGTTAGCCTTGCGCTGTGTGCTTGTAAAGGCAAATGTATCAACCTTGTCTCCAATTCCCTTTCCCCAGAGGCAACTGCTTAGAAAGCCATGTTTATCATCACAGGACCCTCCCCTGACACATGTCCTTCCTGAGACAGAGGAAACCTGCAGACTTTTACCCAGGTGACTACTTCTAGACATGCTTGCATTCTAAAGGAATGATATTTTTGTATAGTCCTTTGTAACAAAAATTTCTAAACTTTTTAGAAAAGCTACAGACCACTAATTTTTTTTAAAGAAGATTTTTACAGACAGGAAGGGAGAAACATCAATTTGTTGTTCCACTTACTTACGCATTCACTGGTTGATTCTTGTATGTGCCTTGACCAGGGATTGAACCTGCAACCTTGGTGTATCAGGACAATGCTCTAACCAACTAAGCTACCTGGCCAGGGATATATATATATATATATATATATATATATATTAAAATGAACAGCTCAGAAGGACAAACAAATGAAAATGAAAGTTTCTCTTCTTTCCCTAGCTCCACTTCCTAGAGGCAACCTCCCCAACAGCTTGTTTTCAGTTCTGTGATCACCATTACCCTTTTATATATCACACATTTGTCCATTTTAGTTTCTCTTATCTACTCAATATGAGAGATGAGAAATTAACTTCCTTACACTAACCCCATCTCCTTTACTTTCCACATTCCAACTTTTGTTTATATATTTCTTTTTCGGTCTGGTAGCAGTTGCCTCTATGTTGAGTTTGTGTTTCCAATGTATGGACTTCAGCCGTCATACACTGACTCCTAAAAGACAACTTTAGACAAAGGCCAACAGATGAGTCCTTAGGGCCAATTTTAGGCCCTAAGTTAACAGGGTGGGGGGTGTTTGAGAGCTGGAAGCCAGGTTGGTAGCCTGGAAAAGCCCAAGCTTTGGAGGAAGGCTGGCAGATCTAGTTCAAACACAGCTTTACCCTGCATTGGTTTCACAAACTTTAAGTCTGTTTTCTCATCTGCAAAATGGGGTTCTGGGAAGGATTAAATGAGATGATGGATGTAAACATTTAGCATGGTGTCCAAAACAGAGTCCTTTCTTAGGAGACATCCTTTCCCTTCCTTTCTTCCCCTTCCCCTGTCCCTGCCTTCCTGCTGAGGCTCTGTCCGCGAAAGGCTGGCCCTGGGACTTCGCAGTGACTTCCTTCCTGGCCCTCTTTGGAACAGGGTGGAAATTATTACGGATAGGAAGGCCTCTAAAATGCATCCTGTAGCCAGGCCAGCATGGCTCAGCAGTTGAGCATCGACCTATGATCCAGGAGATCGTGGTTCATTCCCTGTCAGGGCACATGCCTGGGTTGCAGGCTCAACCTCCAGTAGGGGGCGTGCAGGAGGCAGCCAATCAATGACTCTCATCATTGATGTTTCTATCTCTCCCTCCCTCTCCTTTCCTCTCTCTGAAATAAAAAAAAGAAAAAATTTAATTTTTTTAAAAAACCCCACAAAACTATGGTTACAAAAATAAATATATAAAATAAAATGCATCCTGTAGACTCTCCTGTTACATTGACACTCTGTGATGGGCAGACATTATTATGATAGCCCCTCCCTCTTCTGTTTCCTATCTTCTGAAGGATTTGAGAGCCCTTTCGGGAAAAGGAACCAGATCAGAAGAGTCAATGGGTTTTGTTATTCATTAACACAGTCATTTAACAAAGATTTTATGAGCTCCTCTAGTAAGCCAAATATTATGCTCAGCACTAAGGACTGGTGATCCAAAAGAGACACAGTCCCTGCCTTCACAGAACTAACCATCTAGTATAAAAATAAACAAACATTGATCAGCTAATCAAATAAATGTAAAACTGCAACTGTATTTAGTGATCTAAAGAAAAAGTAAGAGGTGCTATAAGAATGTCTAATAAGGGTGTGACCTAGTGAGTAATAACATTTGAACTGAATTCTGAAGGGTGAGTAGGAGTTAACTAGGCACAGGGCCCAGCAGGCAGACCCCATCAGAACTAGGCTCTTCTTTCTCTTTTTATATATTTTTATTAATGCTCTGGCCAGGTAACTATGTTATTTAGAGCATCATCCAGGTACACCAAGGTTGTGGGTTCCATCCTCGGTCAGGGCACATACAAGAATCAACTGATCAACGCATAAATAAGAGGAACAAAAAATCGATGTTTCTCTCTCTAAAATCAGTAAATAAATTAAAATTTTTATTAAAAAAGAAAAACATATTTATTTTAGAAACATTTCTAAAACATTAAAAGTTGCCCATAATCCCACTACACAAAAATCACCACTGCTAACATTCTGACAATTTTCTTTCTAGTCTTTTTTCTATGCATATATATTTAACATGGTTGAAAAAATGCTATATGTAAGATATAATTATTTGGAAAACTTAAAAAACTATTGCTATTATTCAAGAAATAACTTTTTGGCCCTGGCCAGGTAGCTGGGTTGGTTAGAAAGTCCTCCTGATATGCCAAGGTTTCAGGTTTGATCCCCAGTGAGGGCACACATATAAGCAGCAACCAATGAATGCAATAATAAGTGGAACAATTAATCAATGTTTCTCTCTCTGTCTTTCAAATCAATAATTAAAAAAATTTTTTAAAGAAATGTTTTAAAAAGACATATTCATTGTAGAAAATTTTAAAGTATAGATAAAAGCCCTCGCTAGTTTTGCTCAGTGGTAGAGCGTCAGCCCAGGGACTGAAGGGTCCCAGGTTTAATTTTGGCCAAGGGCATGTACCTCAGTTGCAGGATCCATCCCCAGCCCTGGTCGGGGCGCATGTGGGAGGCAACCAATCAATGGGTCTCTCTCACACCGATGTTTCTCTCTCTTTCTCTCTCTCTCCCCCCCCTTCCACTCTCTCTGAAAAGCAATGGAAAAATATCCTCGGGGGAGGATTAAAAATAATAATAATAAAGTATAGATAAAAGAAGAAAAGTATAAATGATCTGTTTGGTGTGTTTATTTTCCATTTTTCATATAGATTTGGTTTTTTTGGATTTTCATGAAATTAGATCATTTTGTAACATATGCATGCTATTTTGTAAGTTAATATATCTTGAATGCTTTTTGTCATTAAGTAGTTTTGTACATATATTTTTTAATATATCTTTATTGATTTCAGAGAGAGGAAAGGAGTGGGAGAGAGAGAGAAACATCAATGATGAGAGAGTCATTGATCGGCTGCCTCCTGCATGCCCCTGACTGGGGATCAAGCCCACAACCCGGGCATGTGCCCTGACCAGGAATCTAACCCCGATGGCCTGGATCCTAGGTCGACACTCAACCCCTGAGCCACTCCCAACTGGGCCATATTTTTTTATACACTGCAGAGTTTTCAAAATTTGGACCATAACTCAGAGTAACGAATTCATTTAACATCACAACACATACATACACAAGCATGAAACACAAATTTCTTATGAAGCAAAACTTACCTTTACTCTAATATTTTTAACTATTCCATTTTTTTTGGTAAATGCTGAAAGCAAGTCACTTCGTTTTTCAAGACTCACTAATGGAGTCCAACCTGTTCTGTTAGAGGCAATTCCATGATCTAGTTACTCAATGTCCTATTACTAGAAATATGGATTGCTACCAATTTTTGCCATTAAAAATAGTGCTGCTCTGCCCGGCTGGCACGGCTCAGTGGTTGAGCATCGACCTAGGATCCAGGAGACTGCAGTTCGATTCCCAGTCAGGGCACATACCCGGGTTGCGGGCTTGATCCCCAGTTGGGTTGTGCAGGAGGCAGCCGATCAATGACTCTCTCATTATTGATGTTTCTCTCTCTCTCTCTCCTTCCTTCCTCTCTCCGAAATCAATAAAGATATATTAAAAAAAAATCAACAATTCTTTAAAAAAAAAAAAAAAAGCGCTGCTCTGAACATCCCTGTAACTATTCCTTTGTTAGCATTTCTTGATGACTTTTTTCCCTTAAGAGAAGTTCTAGAGGTAGAACTACAAGGACAAAGGATGTGTAAAATTGAAGGAGAATCTGATATTTATGGTCATATTAGCTCTGTGAAGGGTTGTACCAAATAAACTGTTTATAGTTTGATGTTCTAATATTTTCAGTTAATGAATATGTTATATACATATTGCTGCATAACAAATTATCCCCAAATTTAGCAGCTTAAAACAATAAGCATTTTTTATCTCACTTAGTAGGAGGCTTAGCTGGCTCCTCTGGCATAGGGATTTTCAGAAAGCTGCAAACCAGGTGCCAGCCAAGGCTAATGGTCAGAGACATTGGTTCCTTGCCTTGTGGGTCTCTCTAGAAGGATGCTCACCACATGGCAGCTGGCTTCCACTAGAGCCAGGGCTATCAAAAGAGGGAGAAGGGATCAAGCAAGATGGAAATCGCAGTCTTTTTGTAACCAAATCTAGGAAGTGACATCCTATGACTTTTGCTCTATTCTACTCAGCAGAAGCCAGACACTAAGTCCAGCCACACTCAAGGGGAAGAGATTACACAACAGCATGAATACCAACAGGTGGGGGATTACTGGTGGCCACTTATAGGCTACCTACCACAGTGGAATATTGGGAGCATTTTTTACATTAGAATTCTTCAAGTCTCCCGCCCTCGGAACACAGTGTGGTGGCTATATATTCTCAGGCTGTATAAACGCTGCGCAGCACCTGGTGGAGCAGCTCAAGCTGGAGGCCAGTGTGGAAGGGATCAACGGTATACTGCATGCAGAATGCCTGCAAGGATGCTCTGCTGGTCGGTGTTCCAGCTGGAAGCAATCCTCTCTGGGAGCCCAGATCCTGCACTTTACTCTGAAGACTGTAGGAAAAAAGTTTACTGAGGAATGCCTTCAGGTGCGAAGTGACGAATGACTACCTCCAAGGCTCAAGAAAATATTTTTCTCTGCCCTGGCCAGTGTGTGTCAATGGTTGGAGCATCAGGCCTGCTCACCGAAGGGTCCCAGGTTTGATTCCTGGTCAAGTGTATGTACATGGGTGGCAGGTTCGCTCCCCCGTAACCTCCCCCCACCTCCCTCCATTCCATTCTCTCTGAAAAGCACTGGAAAGAATATCCTCAGGTGAGGATTAACAAAAAAAGAAAACATTTTTCTCTAGTCAGACGACTTTTAGATATTTCAGACCTTTCCTGTGGCTTCCTGCGGCCTGGCCCTATAGCCAGAATTCTATAGAAATTGATGAGTTTCTACTCAAATAAGGAATGTGGGGAAAAGAAGTAGACTTTTTTCCTAATATTTTTAAAAATTGATTTTAGAGAGAGGAAGGGAGAGGGAGAGCGAGAGGAACATTATTTGGCTGCCTCCTGCATGCCCCCTACTGGGGATTGAGCTTGCAACCCTGGCATGTGCCCTGACTGGGAATTGAACCGGGGACCTCTCCGTGCATGAGATAGTGCTCAACCAACTGAGCCACACCAGTGGGCAAGGAGTAGACTTTTAAATAATAATGGCCTGGTTTGTTTGGCAAAGTGATTTACACTTAAACAAAAACTTTATCACCACTCTTTTCGTGGGGCTTTGGAGGCTTCAGAATGAAGTTGAAGTTCTCTTTCCCTGCCACTGGCTCTCAGAAACTCATTGAAGTAGACAATGAATGCAAACTTCATGCCTTTTATGAGAAGTGTATGACCACAGAAGTTGCTGCTGATGCTCTGGGTGAAGAATGGAAGGGTTATGTTGTTCGAACCAGTAGTGGGAAAGACAAACAAGGTTTCCCCATTAAGCAGAGGGTCTTGACCCATGGCCATGTTTGCCTGCCACTGAGTAAGGGGCATTCCTATTACAGGCCAAGGAATGGATAGAGAAAGTGCAAATCTGTTTGGGGTTGCATTGTGGATGCCAGTCTCGGTGTTCTCAACTTGGTCATTGTAAAAAAAGGGGAGAAAGATATTCCTGGCCTCACTGATACCACTGTGCCTCATTGCCTGGGGCCCCCAAAAGCTAGCAGAATCTGCAAACTTTTCAATTTCTCTAAAGAAGATGTCTGCCAATATGTTGTGAGAAAGCCCCTGAACAAAGAAGATAAAAATCCTAGGACCAAAGCACCCAAGATTTAGTATCTTGTTACTTCACACGGTCGGCAACAAAAATGTCAGGCGTCTTGCTCTGAAGAAACAGTGTACTAAGAGGCCACAGAATATGCTTAACTTCTGGCCAAGAGATGAAGGAGGCCAAAGGAAATGCCAGGAACAGATTGCCAGCAACAGATTGCCAGCACTCTGAGAGCTTCTTCCTCTAATTCTGAGTCCAGTCAAAATGAGATTTTCTAAGAGTAATAAATAAATAAGACATCAAAAAAAGAAAAAACCTTACCACCAAATATCTTAAAATGCACCTCTTTCATAAGTGAATTACTAGTGTCTACACCTGGAATACTATGTATGTTTTATTTATTGGATGTTTACATTTTGGGAAAGAAAATATTTTTGTTTATCAAAAATGGAATATTTGTAATTTGTTGTTCTTAAGATTTTTTTACACCATAACAAAATTTGTTCTTTTCTTATGAATTTACAATATCTAAATGAAAATAAGCCAGTGTAAAATTGGGGGGGAAACAGGCTTTATTAACCAAATTGTTAGATAGGACAAGGGTCTCAGGGTCTGGACAGTTCTTAAATGTTATTTCTTCCTAATGTAAAAATGTAGCACAATATTTTGCAGATGCAGCTGTAAAAAGAATGAGCTGACAGGAATTCAACCAGATAAATGTCACTAAGAAATCAGCATGTAATTCACCAAATAGTGTATATAAGCAATGGCTAAGGCTCCCTTTAGGAAGAAGACAGAGCTTTGGATTGAATTCCCTGTCTCCTTTACTTGCTGCAAGTAAATAAAACTACCTTGCAACAACTACCTCTCACTTTTTTATTTTTAAATATGTCTTTATTGACTTCAGGGAGAGGAAGGGAGAGGGAGAGAGAGGTATAGAAACACCAATGATGAGAGAGTCATTGATCAGCTGCCTTCTACATGCTCCACACTGGGGATCGAGCCCACAACCCAGGCATGTGCCCTGACTGGGAATCGAACCAAGATCACCTGGATCCTAGGTCGATGCTCAAATGCTGAGCCATGCTGGCCTGGCTACCACCTCTCACTTTTGAATAGAGCACCCCAAGTGACAAACCCCTTGAGTTCAGTAAAATGATGTCTTGATTTTTCTAAATGAGAAGAGTTTTATTTTACTTATTTATTTTTAATCCTTGGAGAATATGTTTTCCCATTGCTTTTCAGAGAGAGTGGAAGGGGGAGGGAAGAGAGAAACACTGATGTGAGAGAGACACATAGTCTTTGGGGCCCCAGGCAACAATGCACTAGGAATATCTTTCTCCCCATTTTTCACAATGACCAAGTTGAGAATACGGAGATTGGCATCCACAATGCAACCTAGAATAGATTTGCACTTTCTCCACTCCTTGGTATGTAACAGGAATGCCCCTTACTCAGTAGCAGGCAAGCATTGAATTAAAAAAAAAATTAAATGAACTCTTAATGTCATATTTAATTTGATGATGTGCCTTTGATTTTATTTGACTAGGGCTGAGGATCGAGCCTGCAACCAAGGTATGTGCCCTTGGCTGGAATCGAAGTGGGGTCCCTTCGATGCTCTCGGGCTGATGCTCTCACCATTGAGCAAAACCAGCTAGGGCAAGAGTTTTACTTTTAACACTAAACATGGGAGCTGTTTCTTAGCAAACTTGTTTAGAAAGTCTAATGTTGTGTTCTATATTAGATTGCCCCATTCTTTGTATGAAGCTGATTTTGATCTTTGTGTTTTTAAGTTCCTTTACTTTATAGTTGTGGTTGTACATTTTCTTAAATATGTCTTTACTGATTTTAAAGAGAGGGAGAGAGAGAAACATCAGTGATAAGAGAGTCATTAATTCGCTGCCTCCTGTATGTCCTCTACTGGGGATTGAGCTGGCAACCTGGGCATCTGCCCTGACCCGGAATCGAACTGCGATCTCCTGGATCATAGGTGGATGCTCAACAGCTGAACCACACTAGCTGGGCTGTAGTTGTACTTTTAAAAAAATAGTACATTATTTCATGTCTTCAAAAATGTGACTTACAGAACATTGCAAAAGATTAAAAACAAAGTAATGTAAAAATCTTACAAATTAAATGAATTCTTGCCCTAGCTGGTTTGTCTCAGTGGTTAGAGCATCAGCTGGTGAACTAAAGGGTCTCAGTTCGATTCCGGTCAAGGACACGGACCTCGGTTGCAGGCTCAATCTTGGCCCAGTTGGGGTGAGTGCAGGAGGCAACCAATTGATGTGTTTCTCTCACATTGATGTCCCCCACCCCCCGCCTTCCATTCTCTCTGAAAAGCAATGGAAGAAATATCCTCCAGTGAGGATTAAAAAAAAAAATTAAATGAATTCTTAATGTCGTATTTAACCTGATGATGTGCCTTTGATTTAATTTGGGACACTTTTAAAAGGATACCTTGTGTCTGTAATTATCTTTGAGGAGTTTGCAAGTACAATTTCTGCTAAATTCATCATCTTCCATGATTAAAAAAAAGAATTCTCTCCCTGGCTAGTGTGGCTCAGTTGGTTGGGCATCATCCTATGCGCTGAAAGGTTGCCCGTTTGATTCCTGGTCAGGGCACATGTTCAGGTTTCAGACTGGATCTCGGGTAGGGGGCATGCAGGAGACAGCCAATCGGTGTTTTGCTCTCACATCAATGTTTCTCTCTCTCCCTCTCCCTTCTTCTCTCTCTAAAAATCAAATTTTAAAAATTCTTCAAAAATGCCCCTTTTAGGGCTGCAGCAGTATCTGAAAGGACCAGTCTCCTTTAAATAAAGATTAAACCAATGACAATGAACTTACCTTAAAAAATATTGCATACTTTCCCCAAATTCCTTATAAAAAAAAAAATCCTTGATTCTGCATAATCAAGGAAATTAGTGGGCTTTTGCTTAGACTATTAAAACTAAAATTTATTCTGTAAATATATTATCCTTCTGTTTCAGTTATTATTGCCATATAACAAACCATCCCAAAATTTAAAGGCTAAAAACAAATACATCCATTTATTTGTTTATGAATCAGCAACTTGGGCAGGGCTTGGCAGGTCCGGCTAATCTTTGCTGGGGCAACTAGTTTGGGGCTAAGAATGCTTAATGCAGCTCCTCAGCTGGGGTTGGCTGTGAGATAGCTGGACCCCTCTCTCTCCCTGACAGTCTCTCCTGCTCTCTTTGGGTGGCCTCTCTCCTACAGGGTAAACGTCTATACATTACAAATGGTTCTAAAGAGGACAAATGGAAGCCACAAGGCTGAAGCCTAAAAATCATCTGATACCACTTCTGCTATGTCCTATTGGTCCAAGCAAGTTACAGATTCAAAGGGAGGGAAAAGATAGACGCCCCCTCTTGGTGGGAGGAGCAGCCTGCACATATAGAAAGGTGAGGTCTGGTCTACCACCTTTTTTTGTTGTTAATCCTCACTCAAGGATACGTTCTTATTGACTTTAGAGAGAGAGGAAAGGGGAGAGAGAGAAAAAAACATCAAGTACTCACCCTGACGGGGTGGGTGAGGGATCTAATACACAACCTAGGTATGTGCCCTGACTGGGAATCGAACCCACAACCTTTTGGTGTACCAGATGATACTCCAACCAACTGAACCACACCTGCCAGGGCATACTTGTTTGACCTCAAAGGAAATGAAGACTATAGCATAAATCCTGGCCTTTTCTTCTCCAAGTTAACAAAGGGAGAGGGAGCCAAATGGTCTAACAAAAGAGCTAATTCATCCAGACACCTGCCCCTGGGCCTGCAATATAGAATTTGAAAACAATATCATCTGGAAATGCTTTGTAGAAAGGCAGGTCATAATCACAGAAAGGGCCCAAGATTGGCAGTCAAGAGACTTTAAGTATGGTATGGCCTTTGCCACATACTAGCTGTATGTCTCTGAACAAATCAAGGACAAATCTCTGGACCTCAGTTTCCTCTATGTAAGGGGAAGGCCTTTAACTAAGGCCCCCAACAGCTCTGACACTCTCTGCCTCTCCACAGACAGAATTTCATGAATCCATCCAGGTAACAGCTGGCTCTGTACACACTGTCAGAGAGGCTCTTGGGGGTCACTGAGGGTCTGAACAGGTGAAGGGCAGATGAAGGCAGGGCTGGAGGAGGGAATCTTATGCAGTGTGCAGGGTGCTGGAAGTCCATCTGGAAGCTGGCACAAAGCCCAGAGCAAGGACAGCGGTGTCAATAAACAAGAAGGGATAGATATGAGCGATTACCAGGGAAGACTGTCAGGACCCAGGGGCTGTCTGGATGTTCGCAGGGAAAGTCCAAGGAAAGACAGGGGGTACACATAACTCCGAAGTGACTGGGGCAATGAGGCCGGGAGAAAATGTGGAGAGAAGAGCAATTTGGAGTTAAATATGAGGAATGTGGAGGTAATCATGATGTATTTCTCTCTTCATTATGGAAGCAGGCCACATTCACTAAAGGAACTTAGAAAATAATTTAAAAACTAAAAAGAAAATCTTACTCCATATTTCCACTTCAAATGCCATCACTTTCACCATTTTGTTGGACTATCTTTTTCCCTCTCACATGTAGTTTTTCTTTTTAGTGTGTCAGAAGCAGCTTAAAGTAGTGGGGAAAGTGTAGTTTTGTTTGTTTTTTATTGATTTTTAGAGAGAGAGGAAAGAAGAGAGCCCAAAACCCAGCCAAGAACCCTAACCTGGAGTTGATCCGGCAACCTTTTGGTGTATCAGAGGATGGGATGACGCCCAACAGACTGAGCTACACTGGCCAGGGCAGAAAAGTATAGTTTTTAATGTCAGAGAGACAGGATAAAATTCTGGTTCTGTCACTTTTTTCATGTAACACTTATTGAGCACTCATGGTGTCACATGTTTTTTCTGTATTAATTCATTTAATCCTCATAATAACCCCATGAAGCCCTATTTTGTAAACAAGGAGACTAAGGCACAGAGAGACTGAATAACTTGCCTAAGGCACACCAAGAGGAAGCGGCAGAGGAGAGAATTAAACCCAGTAGTCCGCAAGCTCAACCCCTATACAGGCCTGCCTCCCACTCTTCATGTGACCTTGACAGAGTTAGTAAACTTCTCTGCAAAGTGGAAACTATTCTGAGTTGTCTGAGCATTAGCAATTATATATGTCAAGTGCCTGGCAGGCTCTTACCTAATGGCTGCTCACCGCTTGAAAATGAGTTTTTGTTTCAGTCAAGCTGAATCTGAGGTGAGAGTGGAACTTCCATCTGAACTCAGAACTGCAAGTGTGGAAAAGCCCACTGAAGCAATGGAATGGGACTCCAATCCCCATTCTGCCACCTGCCACATGACTCTACCAGTTAGATAACCATCTGAGCCTGTTTGCTCATCTGTAAAATGGGGATAAAAATAGTACCTACTTTCTTGGTTTGAGTATATGAGGCAATATGAGGGAAGTATTGAGGAGCAGGGTTTGGGCACTATTGGTGCTTGATAAAAGCAGGTTTTTGTAATGGTGTGTATGACGAATGTAATGATAAATCTGTGGTAATATAATAGTACATAAGGTAATAGTCTCTTGTTAGGATTTTGGTATGTATAAGGTACTGGGGGAGGTAGGAATGAAACCACAAAACCCTTTATTCCCAGTAACTGCACAATCATCTACTTCATTCCCAGCATACCATCATTGACTGCCCTCTGTCCACTACTGTGCCAGAGGCTGTGAAAAAACTCAGAACATCCAGAGAAAGGGAGACAGACCCCAGATTCCCACTCATAATGTGGGCAGCTGGGAGATGTTGCAGTTCAGCCAGAAAATGACCAAAGGGTTGGCTACAAGACTTAATAGGTAAAGCTGTTTAGATAATAAATTAGGAAGAATTTTCTCATGGAGGGGGGAAGGTTAAGTCATCATGAAAAGGTGTGGAATCTCTTTTTTGGAAAAGCATTAATAGGACCAACCCTGCTCTGTAAGGAATGGTCTTTAAGGGGAGTCCTTCATTCAGGAAAAGCAATGAGCATGGCTTCAAGGAATCTACGGTTCTGTGAAGGTCATTAACTCAACTACTTTGGTGAACTGGAACCTCTAGCTTCCAAGGATAGCATTTCACTTGAAGAGAGCGGCGGACTCTCCACTAGGAGCATCCCCTTAGTGGTAGAGGGGAAGGAATCTGCGCTCCAGGGGAGGGAGCAGGAGACCCGTGAGCGCTGACACGGACTCCAAAGTAAACCGACGTGTAAACGACCGCGAGAAAGGGCCTCAAACCACAGGCGACCACCAGACCACCCAAGGCCAATAGGCGGGGGGGAGGGGTGCAGAGATGCTAACCAGTCCCGAGCACACCAGTGGAGGAGACTCTCCCTCACCAGGTCTGGCATCTCTTTTCCCTTCCCCCGCCTACTGGCCTTGGGTGGTCTGGTGGTCGCCTGTGGTTTGAGGCCCCTTCTCGCGGTCGTTTACACGTCGGTTTACTTTGGAGTCGGTGTCAGCGCTCACGGGTCTCCTGCTCCCTCCCCTGGAGCGCATTATCCTGGTAGCGGGAAATCGCCTGTTTCTCACTCTGGCAGAATGAAGGGCTTCTCGGGACCCGCAAGGACGGTGACTCGGGTGCAGGCACCCGGATTCCACTCATCATAGGTGCAGCCACACAGCTTCTGGGACCTCTTACCGCCACGAGATGGAAATGATTTCCCGAGGGCTGACGACGTCGGCGAAGTCTTTTGCGTGGGGCTTTCCCCCTTTTCTACCCCAAGCCCCTTCCCGGGCGCCTCAGGCCAGCGGCTGGGAATGCAGCTCCGGACCCCAAAGGGAAGCCCAGGCAGCCGCCCCACGCGGAACGCCCGCCCCTCAGGTGCCGGACTTCACTGGAGCGCCCTGGCGTGTCTGGATCTTCGGGGGTCAGGGTGCTGTTCTGGGGCGCGGCCCCACCCCCCGCGAGCTGGGCTCGGTGCAGCGGGCGTAGAGCAGCCTCCAGGGGCGCACTCGGGCGTCGGGCGCCGGGGGCCTCACCCCCTCCGGGGAGCAGGCTGAGGGGGAGGAGTCGGGATCCTGGGGCCGCGGAAGGGGTGCCCAGGAAGCCGGGCTGGGAAGCGCGGGGCGAGGCGCTTGGGCGTGGGCTGGGGCGGCGGCGCCAGGGTTAATGCCCGCCCCGCCCGGGCGCGCTGACTCAGTTTCACCAGAAACTAGGGGGAGGAGAAGGCGGGTCTCCAGGGCACCCCGCACCTGGGCGGAAGCGGCGGCCGGAACCGCGCAGGAAGCCGGGACCGGAACCTCGGGCCGGGCCCCACCCCAATCACCTGCGCAGGTAACCTGGGCCCGGGAGGCGGAGCGGGTTCGGAGCATGTTTGGCCCTTTGTTCCGCGCTCGCGCGTGTGTCCGGGTACGTGACCTCCTTAGCCGTCCTTTGGGCCGTGGGCCTGGCGGCCGGGTCTCCCGGGGTGCTCCGTGCTCCCCAGCCCTCCCCCTCACTTCCTCCGGGCCGGACCGCCTCTCCTCGATGTCTCCGGGGCGGATCCGGCTCCCCGGCTGATCCCGGGTGCCTCCACCTCTGTCTCCTCCCCTCTTTCAGGTCGCACGCAGAGCCCAGAGGCCAGCACTGTGAAGGTGACCCTGGTCGGCAGGAGGGCGACGGCCCCCGGGAAGACGATGGCTGGCGGCCCCCTCCCCCAGGCCCGCGTCCCGGCGGTCGCCTGGTGGCTCCTGTGTGCGCTCGGCCTGTCGGGCGCCGACGCCGGGCCGCCGCCCACGCCCCCCGCGCTGCCCGCTGGAGCCGCCTGCCTGGACCGCTTTACCCCCGGGGTGCCCGCTTTCGTGCTCGACACCGACGCCTCGGTCAGCAACGGGGCCACCTTCCTGGGCTCTCCCCCCGTGCGCCGGGGCCGGGACTGCGTGCGCGCCTGCTGCACCACCCAGAGCTGCAACCTGGCGCTGGTGGAGCTGCAGCCGGCCGGCGGGGAGGACGCCGTCGCCGCCTGCTTTCTCATCAACTGCCTCTACGAGCAGAACTTCGTGTGCAAGTTCGCGCCCAAGGAGGGCTTCGTCAACTACCTCACCAGGGAGGTTTACAGCTCCTACCGCGAGCTGCGGACTCAGGGCTTTGGAGGTAAGACGGGGGTGCGGCGATGGATGGGTTTGGGGAGACTCAGAAAAGGGGCTGGTTCTGGAGTCCTGGAAGAGGAGAGCTTCGGAAAGGGGTTCATGAGAAGAGTCCCATTCTCTACCACCTCCTCCTTAGAAGGAGGCAGTATAAACAGTAAACAAAGGACGGGCTTGGTGAGTGAGGAGGGGTGACATCCTGAATTCAGGGTGGTGTTGAATGGGCTGGTGCTCTGGGATGTGTGTGTGGAGTGGAGGAGACAGTTCCTGGGATTCTCGATTTCTGGCCCTGATATGCTTCTGAGTCAGGGAATGAGCTGTCTGGAGGCCTCCTGGTAACTAGCAGGCACCCCCTGGGCCAGGCACCCCCAGGCCTAGCCCAGTCTGAGGCACTTTGAGGCCCTGTCAAGCGAGCCTGGTGAAGGAGAGTCTCCTCCTCCACTGATGGACATGGGACTGGTTAGCATCTCTGCACCCCTTCCCCAGCCTATTGGCCTTTGGTGGTCTGGGGGAAACTTCCAGACCCCAGACACTAAAGAACAAGTCCAGTCTGGGGTTGACCCAAAAGGGGAGGGGGGCGTGTGTGGGCACAGTAGCCATAGGCTCTGGGGTGGGGGTGAGAAGGGTTGTGGGTGAGTCAGTTCACCACTATGTATACCTTGTAGGGGAGGGATGTCAGCTGTCCAGGCAGGTGTGTTTTGCGTGAGCCAGGCAGGACTCTCTCTCCCTGCCTTAGGATCTAGTAGCCAAGCTGTCTGCTCATCTTGTTTACTTCCGGGGATAAGGGCAAAGTGGGGGCCGGGGCTCCTCCTCTTTCCTCCTGGGACTGAGCAATTAGTTGGGATCAGGGCCATTCCAGAGACCTTCGTTCCCCATTCTCTCCACCTGCTGTCCTGGCCAGGTGGGGCTCCAGGGCAGGGATGGGTCACCACTGATAACCTCTGTTAGCACTTTACAGCTTTGTGATTGCTGTACTATTTCATTCACCCTCTCACTGAGGCCTCATGACAACCACCTCTGAAAAGGGTGCTATTAGTCATCATCCCATTTTTCAGATTAGGAAACTGACTCCCATATTAAATAATTTGTCCATAAATGGTAGACCTGGGACTCAACCCTAGGTAGGACCTCAAAAAGCCCTGTGCTGTTGCCCGGCCCACATGGCTCAGTGGTTGAGCATCGGCCTATGATCCAAGAGATCTCGGTTCTATTCCCGGTCAGGGCACATGCGGGGTTTGCAGGCTCAACCCCCAGTAGGGGGTGTGCAGGAGGCAGCCGATCAATGACTCTCGTCATTGATGTTTCTATGTCTCTCTCTCTCCCCCTCTTCCTTCCTCTCTCTGAAATCAATAAAGATATATTAAAAAAAAAAAAAAAAAAAGTCCTGTGCTGTTTTTCACACAGGACCACCTTTCTGGAAGGAACCTGTTTCTGATCCAAGACAGCCCAACAGGTAGCAGAGCCAGAGCCCAAGGGCCAGGACTGGGCTGGGGCTGAGTCTGGGGGTGGTTTCAGTTCTGGAAAGTGGATAAGGGACTGTCCTCTCCAGCCCTTTTCTGGACTAGTCTCTCCCAGGTTAAGGGCCCACTTTTCTTCCTCTCCTTCAAAGAGTTCTCCCGGGTCTCCAGGACGGGGAACCATCTCTGGCCAGGCTGGGCCACCAAGTCCCACTGGGCCAGGACCTGAGCCTGTTCCACAAGGAAGTGGCAGAGAGTGTAGGTGGTGATGACTCTAATTGACCTGAGCCTCCTGTGCCCATCATGCGCTGACAGTGGCCCCTTGGGAGTCCTATTCCCAGGCCAGTCAGGGCCTGAAACTCTGGGGTTTGGTCAGGGAGCTGAGCTGGACAGGGGCACATGGTCTTGAAACCAGTCTTCCTTATCTGGACTCGTCCCACCCCCAGATTAGTCTGTTTAGCACAAGACAGGATGGAGTAGGGATTTCCTGGGCACTTAGGGAGCAGGGTAGGGCTTGGGCTGGGTGTGAGGTCCAGGCCATTTTCAGGGTGTTGCAGTGCTTTGGGGAATGGGGGAAGTTGTGTGGTGTCAAGGAACCCATTCTCAGCTGAGTCCAGCTAGAGAGGTTGGAGGTAGGTAAGAGCAAGATAAAGTCATTATGTCAGGCAAGGTGGGTAGGTGCTTCTAAGCCTTTGATTCCTTTATTAGGTAGAGAAATGCTCCTCAGAGTGTGTTTGTTCCCCTTTCCCTGCCTGTGGCCAGGCCAGTCCAGTCCAGATTCCTGTGGCCTCCTGAGAACCCTGCTCCTTCCTC
Source organism: Miniopterus schreibersii (assembly GCF_964146895.1). Lineage (NCBI taxonomy): Eukaryota > Metazoa > Chordata > Mammalia > Chiroptera > Miniopteridae > Miniopterus > Miniopterus schreibersii. The sequence goes on from NC_138101.1 coordinate 143,235,267, forward strand.
TTCTGCTTTCTCCCCCTTTCTGTTGGAGTGGCTTAGGACGTGGAGTCTGTGTTTGCCTAGAGATGTCCTGAGGCTGGCAGCTGGAGGAGAGACTGGCGTTATTACCACTCTGGCCCTTTGCTCTCTTGGGGGTGGGAAGGAGGGCGTGGTAGGACAGGTCATCTGCCCCTTGCTCCTGGGCACTGAGGCTTAGAGACAACCAGCTGTGTGGGGGTGGACATTGCTGACTGGGCCCGAAGTCTGACACATCACTCTGCCTGCCTCTTCCACCTTGGGTGCTGGTGGGGCTAGCCTGTCTGTCTGCTAGGTAGACTGCCAAGTAGTCTGTCTTCTTTCCTCTTTCAGATAGCTGATTACTTTCTGAAAAATGCAAGGAGGGAGGAACAGGGTCCTCCCAGTCACTGCCCCCTTTGCTTTGTCTCTCAGAGGTCGCCTTGGGGCTAGCCCCTGTTGGTCTTCTGATCTCCAGCCAAGCTCCCGGGCTGGGGGGCAGTTCCAAACAAACACTTTCCTGCTCTCCTGGTTTTATTTCCCCTCAACCCCTGGAACCCAGATCTCCTTTTCACACTCTTGTAGGCTCTGCATCATGTGACATGTTTCTCTGTGGAAGCTCTCCCCTCCTATCCCTTTGCTGTCACTGTGTGTCCTGGTTTTCTCATCTGTCTGTGACCACCCTCTGTGAGTCCTCCATTGTATCTGCTTTCTCTGCCTCATCAAAGAGGAATCCTTGTGACTCAGCCCCCAGCCAGCTGCTCTTATTTCTTTACCTTCTCTTCTTCCTTTGAACTCCCTCTTACATTGGACATGCCCTCTGTAGAGCCTCTGTGAAGGGCAGTTTGGCAATATCTATCAAAACATGGGTGGAGACTAGTAAGAGTAGATGCCTCTGGAAAGAGGACCCTGGGTGTTAAGGAGAAGAGGGAATTTCTCACTACCCTTTTGTACTTTTTGAATTTACGTCATGTACATATATTACCTAAACTAAAAACAAAACCCCCAAGATTATAAAAGCAATCAAATTACACTTCTAAGCAACTGGATAGCCTGCATATTACCTTCATCACAATTCCACTTGTAGGAATTCGTTTTGTGGCTATGCTTATGCGTGTGTAACACAGCTTCCCAGCAAGTTGTTCGCTGTAGCATTGCTTATAATAGCAAAGAATGGGGAAGATCACGATGTCTGCCAACACACCCTATCATTGGATACTGTGGTGATATTTTCATAATAATAATAAACTCCAAGGCAGCATGGTTTAGTTGTTGTTAGAGAAGGAAGGAGGGAGGGAGGGAGGGAAAACTAAATCAAGAGGAGACTGGTGGAATGGTTAAATAAGTTGTAAATTATGGAGTATTTATGCAACAAGTACTGTGCAATGAAAAAGAAAAGAAACTCTATGTTGCATGCTTATGAACTCAATACTATCGATAGTCATACACACATGCACACACATAAACTAGGAAGAGTAGGTGCCCCTGGAAAGAGATGCCTGGGGGTTAAGGAGAAGAGGGAACTTCTCACTTTTGTACTCTTTGAATTCACGTCCTGTGCATGTATTACCTAAACTAAAAACAAAACCCCCAAGATTATAAAAGCAATCAAATTACACTTCTAAGCAAGTAGGTGGCCGGCAGCATGGTATTTTGGAGAGAGAATGAGCTATGGAGTCAGACAGAGCAGAGTTCAAATCCCAGCTCTGCCCTATAGAAACTGAGTGACCCTGGGCAAGTCATTTAACCTCTCTGGTGCCAGTTTTCTCCTCTGGAAGGAGGGATAAGAATGCAGTTGTGGCAGGGTGTTTAGGAAAGTAGGTGATATAGATCAGGGTGAGCAAACTTTCTATAAAGTTTCAAACAGTAAATACTTTAGGCTTTGTGGACCATACCATCTCTGTCGCAACTACTCAGTTCTGCTGTTGTGAGGTGAAAGCAGCCGTCCGCAATATGTAACCCAATAGGCAAGGCTGGTTCGGACACATTTGAATTTGATGTACTATCACATGTCACAAAAGATTATTATTCTGATTTTTTTCAACCATTTGAAAATATACTAGGCGGTAGGCTGGATTTGGTCTGTGGGCCTCATTTGCCTACCCCTGTTGTGAATAATGCAGGTCAAGTACCCAGCGTGGTGCTGAGTATAGATCCAGCAAGTGGCAGCTTTGTTAATTATGACTCCAGATCTGTTTCCAACCGTGGCCTCTCTGGAGCTCCCACTGTGTACCTCCCCTCTGGATGGTCTTACTTCCCTCAAATTTAAATTCTCTGTCACTGAACCTGCACAATTACTCTGGATCTGGTTTTACTTCTGCCTGTGCCCTGCCTCTTCCTCCTCAGTTCCCAACCTGTCAGACACAGAAGCCTGAAGTGTCTGCCCAGCATTGTTGCTGACATCCTCCATTCCATTCCCTTAGCTGCCCCTTAATTCAGATCACCCTTGTTGCATCTGCCTTGACCCACTGTACCAGTCCACTCACCAGCCTCCTTGTTTCATAGAAATAATTCCAAACAGATGGTAAACCAGAGAGCTCCTGCTCCCCAGGCCCTCCGCCCTGCCTTAGCACTCCTGGACCTCTATCCTGCATCTAGGAGGTCAATATCTGCTGCAGCCAGGGCTTCTAGGACTCTGCACCGCTTCTCACAGCTGGTGTCCCCTACCTGTACCACCAATTGTTAAATATTTGAATGTCACTCCTCCTGTGTCCACGTGCCCTGGCCTAGCATTCAGGGCCCTTTGAGGTCTGTCCAGGCCAGCTTGTCTCTTTAATGTTACCATGCCAGCCTTGCAAATCCTCAACTCTCTGCTTTGGCACCTCATGTTTTCTGTTGTCATCAACAACACAGCACATTCTTCCCCATAACCAAACAAATAAAAACACAAAATAAAAGAATCAAAAAATCCTTTCTCCTCTAAAAAAATCTTCCCTTATTCTTCTAGTCTTTCAGAGCCTCTCCCTTCTCTGATGCCATCCACTTCCTTACCCCGTACACATACGTGCATATTGCTTCATCTTCTTGGGGTCTTTTCTCCCATGTTGCTTCATGTTGTTGGGTCTCATCTGCCTAACTGGACTCTAATCCCCTCAAAGACAGTACTTATTTCCTATAGCTGCTGTAATCAAGTATTACAAACTGAGTGACTTAAAACCACAGAAATTTATTTATTGTCTCACAGTTCTGGAGGCCGGAAGTCCAAAACCAAGGTGTTGGCAGGGCTCCGCTGCCTTTGACAACCCTAGAAAAGGATCCATCTTTGCCTCATCCAGTTTCTGGTGGCTCCAGGGCTTCTTCAGCTTGTGGCTGCATAACTCCAGTCTCTGCCTCTGTCTTCACAAAGCCTTTTCTTCCTTCACTCTATGTTCTTCTATCCTGTCTTTTATAAAGACACTTGTCATGCCCAGCTGGTGTGATGCTCAGTGGCTGAGCATCAACCCATGAACCAGGAGGTCATGGTTCGATTCCTGGTCAGGGCACATACCCGGGTTGCGTCTCGATCCCCAGTAGGGGGCGTGTAGGAGGCAGCCGATCAATGATTCTCTCATCATTGATGTTTCTCTCTTTCTCTCCCTCTCCTTTCCTCTCTCTGAAATCAGTAAAAATATTTTTTTAAAAAATCTCCTGTAAAGACATTTGTCACTGGCTTTAGCATCTACCCAGCTAATCCAGGATGATCTCATGTGGGAATGCTTAACTTGATTACTTCTGCAAAGATCCTTTTTCCAAATAAATTCACATTCATGAATTCTGGACGTTAGACATGGACATGTATTTGGGGGGGCCACCATTCAACCCACTACAGGTGGGAATCCTGCTTTATGCTTTCTTTCTCTCTCCAGCCCCTAACCAGAAACTGAGAGAAGCCTCAGACACAGGCACTGTCAGGTTGAGGGAGAGTGTGGTTCCCTTAGACCCTCTCATAACTGGAGGCAGGGTCTATCTGAGGTGGCAAAGGCACCCTCTTCCTGTGGCCACTCACCCTGGAACACCAAGACTTGCCATGTTGCTGCCTGGGGACTCTGTGCTTTGGCCTCTGTCAGCAGCAGAGAACAGGCAGTGATAGGTGTTAATTCCACATTTACTTATTTGCTTTTCAAAAATATTGTTACTTTAACTTTTTTTTAAAATTCTCACCTGAGGATATTTTTTCTATTGCTTTTCAGAGAGAGTGGAAGGGAGGGAGAGAAACATCGATGTGAGAGAGACACATCAATTGGTTGCCTCCCACAAGTGCCCCCACCGGGGATTGAGCCAGTAACTGAGATACGTGCCCTTGGCCGGAACCGAACCTGGGACCCTTCAGTCCACAGGCCAACGCTCTAACCATAGAGCCAAACTGGCCAGGACATTATTGTTGCCTTAACTTTTTTAAGCAGTTAGCACAAGACCTACTTACTATAGAAGATAGGAATAAGCCTCCCCTAAAAACATTTTTTTTCCCTAAATGGAATCAGATGGCACATGCTATACAGTAATTGGTTTCAGAAAGTGAGTCTTACAACATAAAAAAGTCATTAATACACTAAAGACATTATGTAAATAGAGTAAGAAAATCGTTTAGTTGTGGGTTCCCACCTGTGCCCCATGCTGGCTGCTGAGTCCTAGGTTGGTCTAGGTGTGGCCCATATAGCTCCCCACCCCAGGAGAGATCTAGATGGTCCATTCAGTGAAAGTTGACCTTACCTCACCTTCCCCTAGGGTCTCGGCTCCCCAAGATCTGGGCAGGCATAGACTTGAAGGTACAGCCCCAGGAACCTGTGGTACTGAAGGATATGGAGAACACAGATTGGCATCTGCTGCAGGGTGACCCGGACATCAGGGTAGAGGTGAGACACTGGTCTGGCTCCCTGATTCCACCTCAGCTCTCCTGTACCTCCTTTCTTTCTGGGCCTATAGGCCAAGGTGGATAGAAGCTGAGGATACATTTAATAGCAAGTCCCTTTGTTCTCCCTGGGGGGTTGCATGGCTGGGAGGACCTGGAGTAGCCCAAGGGCATCAGGGGGTCCCAGCCTAATGGCCACTCCTGTGTGTAGAGGAAAGATCTGGACCAGGTGGAACTATGGGGACTCAAGGAAGGCACCTACCTATTCCAGCTGACTTTGGCCAGCTCAGACGAGCCAGAGAGCACGGCCAACATCACAGTCACCGTTCTCTCCGCCAAGCAGACAGAAGGTGAAGGGGGGGAGGCGGCATCTGGAGTCACCCCCCTCTGTTGATTGGCCCCGTAGATGCCCCTCACAAGCTTTCTTCCCCACAGAATATTGCCTTGTAACCAAAAAGGTGGGCCGCTGCCGTGGTTCTTTCCCCCGCTGGTACTATGACCCCACAGAACAGATCTGCAAGAGTTTCGTTTATGGCGGTTGCTTGGGCAACAAGAACAATTACCTTCGGGAGGAAGAGTGCAAGCTAGCCTGCCGCGGTGTACAAGGTGGGCCTTTGCACGGCATCCTTGGGGCTCAGACGACTTTCCCTCAAGGTGGGTGGTCTCTCTTCAGCAGTCAGGGTGGTGGGCATGAGAGCCCCACATTCCCAGGTCCCCCATCAGCTCATCCATGCTGGGGCCTGGCCCTGTCTCCTCACTTTTTTCTTTTCTCTTTCCCAGGTCCCTCCAAGGAAAGGCACCATCCAGGTAGGCTTTGCTCCTTTCCCTATTCCTCTCCTGCGAGATCTTCAGCCTATATTATGTGCATGCCCTTCACAAGCTGCTTTTGCCCATACCATTCCTGCCTTCATAGTATGTGGACGGTCCACAAGCACCCCATCCCTTGCAGCCTAGCATCCTCCTATCAGGATCTACCCAGTTCGTGTGTAGACGAGTTCATGGGGGACAGGTGGGGAAATAGGGGATATGTCATGATGCTCTGTTGGGGTAGAGAGGGCCAGGTAGATGATGGACCCATGGTACTTGCTGGCCTCTGCTGGAGTATGACCTCACCCTCCATCCCATTTCCCCCCACCCAGTGTGCTCTGGCACCTGTCACCCCACCGAGTTCCACTGCAGCGATGGCTGCTGCATCGACAGCTTTTTGGAGTGTGATGGCACTCCCGACTGCCCCGACGCCTCTGACGAGGCCACCTGTGAAAAATGTGAGGCCTGGGACATGGAGGGGTGGTGGGCAGCAGAGGGGGACGTCCTGACCATTCACCTGCACCCCTGGGAGACTGCTGTTGGGCCTCTAATCTTTCATCTTTGCAGATGCCAGTGGCTTCGAGGAGCTGCAGAACTTCCATTTCCCCAGTGACAAAGGTGAGATGCCCCCAGGTCCTCTGGGTGAGGGCAGGCGCTGGCACTGTCATCCTCACTCATCCTGTCACTGTGCTGAAAGGGCTTGCTGTGTCTACCAGGCTGTGGGCAGAAAGAGCCAGGGTAGGCTCCCAGTTCTCTTCTTTGACTGTGTATCCCAAGCATAGTCAGCCTCTTAACACCTTCAGAAATGTAGCCGTGCCCACAAATCACTGAGATGGAATTTAATTAATGTTTTTTATTAATCAATTACTCTTTTAACTTAATGTATTAAAAGGAAATTTCACATCACTACCGTAAATGGAAAGTCACTATTACATGCCACAACTTGAGATTGACTATTAAAATAAGTACAGTAGAATAATACAACGTTAATGAATTTTAGCTGGACATGGGTGCCTGCCAAGGCTTAGACCCTGAGCCGTTTCTGGTAAAAGGTAGACCACCAGTGCTAGAGCGAAAACCGAGACCTTGACACAATCACAACAGCTGAAAGATTGAAAAAGAAATTGTTATGTGAGGCAGGGTAGTTACTTCTGTGCCTAAAATTACTCTCCAGGACTTGTCTTTCTTGCTTCTGGCAGCACTGCAAATGGGCCAGATGTTTCTGGGGCCCCTGAGGCCCTCACTGAACCACAATGTGACAAAGGTTGGGAGGTGGCAGGCAGCAACCTTGCGGAGCTTGGTAGCTAGTGGCCTTGCTTACCCCTCTGCCTTCTCCTCACCCCCAGGACACTGTGTGGACCTACCAGACACGGGCCTCTGTAAGGAGAGCATCCCACGCTGGTACTACAACCCCTTCAGGGAACACTGTGCCCGCTTTACCTATGGCGGTTGTTATGGCAACAAGAACAACTTTGAGGAGGAGCAGCAGTGTCTTGAGTCCTGTCGTGGCATCTCCAGTGAGCAGGGCAGTGGGGGTTGGAAGATGGGGAGGGGAAAGGCTTAGCTAGAGCATTCTGCTCTGTCCCAAAGCCTGGGCTGGTTACACTGAGTCCTCAGAGCCCCTGAAATGGGGGTGGGAGAAGATGACAATGGGGAGTCTGAGGCACTGGGGAGCAATTGAGTGTCAGCCCTTAATATTGACTTGTCTCTCCCCCATCATTTTGTAGAGAAAGATGTGTTTGGTCTGCGACGGGAAAGCCCCATTCCCAACATAGGTAAGCCCTGGTCTGCCCTGTTACCAATGAGTAGTATCAACTCAAGAATCAACTCCATAGTTGGTTGTGACTGCCTAAACCTGTGTGGAGAAGGATCCCGAGGTTGGCTAGAGGGACAGAGTGTCACAAGCTAGTGATACCTACCATGGCAGGGGAGGGAAGCACAGTAAAGTGCATGGATGCACAGTAAAGGCCGTCAGTCGCAGGCCTTTCTCCGAGCTACCTGTAAGTAGAGCAACCTGGAGCTGAGGACCGAGGCCCATCAGAATCTGTCCCACTGAGCTCCCAATGGAGCCGTTTAGCTGTTCATGTGCTGGAGGTCCTTCCACATCTGGCATCCATTTGACTTGGTCCTTTCCATACAGAATGGACTGTGGGCATCAGAACTGAGCAGGCCCCAGGAGCTCCTCATTCTGCCCTTTCTTCCCCCAGGCTCCGCGGAGGTGGCTGTTGCAGTGCTCCTGACCATCTGCATCGTGGTGGTGGTATCCATCCTGGGGTACTGCTTCTTCAAGAACCAGAGAAAGGGCTTCCACGGATACCGCCACGGCCACCCCCCACCCCCTACCCCCGCCAGCTCCACAGTCTCCACCACCGAGGACACGGAGCACCTGGTCTATAACCATACCACCCGACCCCTCTGAGCCTGGGGCTGCCTTGGCTCTTCAGCCTGGGACTCTCACAGGCTCTCATGGGCTCTCATGGGCTCTCATGGGCACTCACGGGCTCTCACGGGCTCTCACAGGCTCTCACGAGCTCTCACTAGCTCTCACCAGCTTTCACCTGGCCCCTCTTCCTCCTTGCCAAGAAGGAGGCCTGGGCTGGGAAAGACTTTGGGACCAGACCCTTCCTCCCGTTTCTCAGGCCTCTCTGCCTCAGAGGCCAGGTCTCTAGCCCCTTTCAGCTAAGCTCAGGACACTTGTTCCTGAGAAAGCTCCAGTGCCTGAAAGGAGAGACAGCCTTTGAGTCAGGAATATGATGGACCTGCTTACCTTGGATTTCAGAGGAAGGTGGAGGTCTGTTTCCTGTTCAAAGCTGCCTGCCCCACACCGTGGCATTGGGAAGGGGCCTGGGCAGCGACAGAAGCTGGAGGCCCCAACCCTGTCCTGCAGAGCTACCCTTCCCACTCTGCACAGTTCAGAGCGGGGTTAAGGACCTCCCTATGTATTTTATGCTGTACAGAGTTGCTTTTTGTTTATTTAATGTCATGGGAGTGGATGAGAGGAGTGGAAAGTGGTTATCTGGCCTCTGCTGCCTCTCCCCTTCCCTCAAGAGTGAACCCCAATTTGGCCTGACCTAGCACATGGAACCAGAGCTGCCCCAAGCTCCCTGCACTCCCCTGGGCTCTCCGGCACCACACCCCCAGAACTCCCCCACTTCCCACAGGCTCCAGTCCACCCACAGTGTAATAAAATGGTTTGTTCTATGGGGCTTCTCTCTGCTCTGTGGGCCAGGAGAGGGACAAGGGCTGCTGGGGGGAGATGTGACCGCCTAGTCCAACCGGTTCAGGCTTTGGCCACCCTGTTTAGCAGGTTTTCCCACCCTTCCCGAAACTGCCCCAGCCCCTGAGGGTGGAGAGAAGTGCCAAGTTTGACCACCAGAGGGGAGGGTGAGAGGGCCATGGGAGTAGGGGGCCCAACGAAGCTACCATGCTTCTGTGAAGTATTTCTTGTGCTTTGATCCAGGCAACAAGCCTGTGTAGTTGAAGAGAGGGAGGCGGGCACACTAACTCGAGCCCTGTTGCTTATCTTCATTCCCTTTGGTGTTGGGGCTAGGGACACAGGTCCCATCTGGCCTAGGTCACCACTGTCTCCCCACCTACAGAAGCCTTGGCTTTACAGGAGTGTTGCTGCTTCCCAGACTCTGAACTCTTACCCAGGAGCCTTTGGTTGAGGTACTCCATTCCCACCCACATCCCTCCCTTTGTTTGAGCCACATCTTGGTGCCAAAAAATAAAATAAAAATCATGTTTTAATTCATTTCTTCATTTATTCAACAAATTATTGAGCTCCTATGTACTAAGTACTGCCAATCATTAGAAATTTGGTCTTGTCAAGATAAGCACATACAAAGCACTGTGTAAATGCTTGACATGTCTCGGGACACAACCCTGTGATGAAGGTACTATAATCTCCATTTTACAGATGAGGAAACTGATGACAAAGTTCTCAAAGTCTTCGAGCTAGTACAGGGAGACTGGATGTAAGCCCTAACTATGGCTCCAGTCTAGTCTTACAAAAGACTTAGATTGTGCTAAGTGCTCTACAGAAAAATAAAATGGCAACGTGAGAGCTTGGGGGCTAATTTCCATAACTGCACACACCCAGAAGACAAACACCCAGATCAAGAAACAGAGGGTCCCAACACCCCAGGATGGGCCTTTTGATGGGTAACTTTCATGCCTCTATGTTTTTGTGCCTATTGTACTCATCCTAGACACCTCCCCGTTTCTCCTCTTTAAGCCTAAACTTAAGTTCTACCCAACTGGATGACACTCCCTGCTTCACACCCCTGTGTCTGCTAACAGGACCCTGAGCACAGAGCACCCCATTTTCCTTTCCATTGGGTTGAGCTGGAGACACAGATGGTGTCTTAGTCATCTCTGGGTCTCGGCATGCTCCATGCCCTTAGTAAATGTAGTGGTTTGCTAAATGTTGAGTAGATGGCAGGGGGTTGAGCTTGTTACCTTGTTTTGGCTCTTCCCATTTCGTGGGGCCTGCGTATTTGCTTCCTAATTTGTCAGCTACTCATCCATCCTTCAGTGCTCCAGTCTTGCTCCCTGTTCTGGTCCCAACAGCATTCGTCAAACTCCCATCATCCCTTGGTTCTCTAAAAGCATTTCCAGGGCTGAGGTGATGAATGATGATCGACACAGAGTAAGTGCTTAGTAAGTGTTTGTTGGACCGAAGGGAACATCCTCCTCTTAGGGAAGGATAGAGACGAAGTGAGACCCTGCCAGGCAAAGCTCCATCCTAGTGAAGAACCGCTGGGGTGGAGGGAGGGCACTCCTGGGTCAGCCAAGGCTGCTGGCGGTGGGGAGCGAGCAGGGGCCACTAGGGGGCGCTCTCACCGCTACTGGCTGCTGGCTGTTTTCTTAGCTGCAAGGGTTTGAGCAGAGGACACAGTCCCAAGCAGGTGTCGGGCGTGAAGCAATGAAAACTGAGATGCCGCCCTTGCTCTCCTGGAGTTACACTCTGTAGCACAAGCAGAACAGATGCAAATACTGCAACACAACAATTTGGTTCCCAAATTGTTCCTTATCCCTGTGGCTTCCCAGCTGTCCTCTGTCCATCCCCACCCAAATGACTCCTTTCTCACAATCTCATGCCTCCCTTCCTTTGCACAGGCAGTTGCCTCTGCCTCAAATGCCTTCTTGTCCCTGGAAAGCTCCTACTTACCCTGTCATCCCCCTCAAAAAGGCTTCCCTGTTTCCCCAGGTAGAATTCATCGCTGCCCTCCATCCTGCCATGCTCACACAGCTCTGCTGAGCAGACATGGCAGATTAGTATATTCTGCCCTTATGTGGGCGAGGCTCCTCAAGGCAGGGATGGGGTCTTATTTATCTCAGCATCCCCCATGCTTGTGGATATGAGGTATTTGGCAAATGGCTGTTGAAGGAAGCAGAGGCTGGTGAAGCCATGGAGATTAAGAAGGGGGTTGACTTGACTTGGGATGGTAAACGCACAATACAACATAGAGAGGATGTATTGTATTATTGTACACCTGAAACCTATATAAGTTTATTAACCAATGTCACCCCAATAAATTAATAAATAAAAAGAAGGAGGTTGAGGCTTCACAGAGGAGGTATAAAATAAGATGAGCAGGCCCTGGCCGGCGTGGCTCAGTTGGTTGGAGCATCACCCTGTGCACCAAAAGATGGGTTCGATTCCTGGTCAGGGGACATACCCAGGTTTCAGGTTCAGTCCCCAGTTGGGGCACATGCAGGAGGAAACCCATCAATGTTTCTCACACAGATGTTCCTCTCTCTAAAAAAAAAAAAAAAAAAAATCAATAAAATAAAAATAAGTTAAGCAGATGGGTATGGATTTTCCAGGCATAACAAAATCATAGTAAGCAAAAGCTGGGCAGTGGAGATTACGGATCTTGTTTTGTTTGGGGACCAGCAGGCTGCTTAGTTTGGCTCAAGCACTGAGAAGGAAAGCTGGGAGGTTGGTGGGTGGAGACCACATTGATGGGCACTTGGGGATTTGAGTAGGTGAAGGGGTGATCTAAACTCAGCTTTAAGGAATGGATAGGCCCTGGTCAGGTAACTCAGCTGGTTAAAGAATCATCCTGATAAGCCAAGGTTGCAGGTTTGATCCCCAACCAGGGCACATACAAGAAGAAACCAATGAATGCATAAATAAGTGGAACAACAAATTCATGTTTCTCTCTTTCTCTCTCTCTCCCCCTCTAAAATGAATAAATTAATATATTTTTAAAAATTTAAACAATAAATAATTTAAAAGAGAAAAAGAAATGAACAAGTAAGCAGGCCATATCACTAGAGACAGAACCACAGGGAGAGGGAGGTAGTCACACCCAGTAAATAAGGCATGGTAACCTATGTGGAGTACATAGCAAATGTACAGTAAAGACTAGCTGAAAGGTTGTACCTGGAAGCCTGCAATCACACCTTGAACCAAACAGTGCTTTCTGTAGTTAGTTACCAACATTTAAAGAATCAGGAAACTTCATTTTAAAAAATCCATTTCTAACTTCTTATGAAAACTTGGGGACTGGCAATCTGTAACCCACATTTCTGCAGTAATGCAGGTGCCAAATTCAGGTCCTCTTGAGCTGGGCAGGTGCTAACCTGTCCACAGCCCCCACACAGCCTGCTGTTTATAGGCATTCAACTTTGGGACTCCCATCATTTTATTTCTTATAAGCCACCCTGCCTTACCCATATTGGGGAGTTTTCACCAAAACTTATTTGTCCTAACAGTTGAAATAAACACTAACAAAAACCAGATTGTTTCTCCCAAATCTATCCCGCTCACTTAAACAAACAGCCCTGAATGAGGAGTGGTTTGCCCTATTGCACAAGACCACTCCCTTCCCCACCCAACCACAAGTAGACTAAAGCCTGGGAAGGTACTTTTCAGCTCCCCCTGGGAGGGGTTGTCATCAATAGTGCCACCTGGAAGCCCCAAACCAGGAAGCTCAGTTCCAGCTCAGAGGGTGGCCCAAACTCTCCTACAGGCTTTCTGCGAGAGCCTGCCTGTCCTCCCACCTGCAGTGGTTCCTGGGGTTTCTATGAGCAGAGCTCAAAACCAGGAAGACCAAGAAAATAAACTTAGAGGCCCCTTGTTGTGGAGTTTTAGGAAAAAAAGAGAAAAAGCTATTTGTTTAAAAAGACAAAATGAAACTGAGAAATGTTTACCCAAAAGTCCTCAGTGTTATCTCTCATGATAAAATGACAGGTGGTTTTGGTCCTCTCAGTGTTCTCTCTCATGATAAAATGACAGGTTCTTCTTTTTGTCAACCTTTATTTTCTAAATTTTCTACAGTGAATATCTATTGCTTTTGTAATATAAAGTTATTTTTTGAACAGGTATTCAAATATATTTTAGAAAGAAACAAATCATCAGCCCATGAAACTCTGAGATGGGATAGAAACAGTGGGGATGGAAAAGAAGAGAGATACCTGAGGAAGGGAGAGACTTCAAGATTTGGTAACTGGATTGTGAAGAGGGAAAACCTGAGTCAGTGGAGCCTCCAGATTTTCTGTCCTGGGAATCTGGATGGGTGGCAGTGCCACCAACAGTAACAGGGCCGAGTGGAGAAGGGGCAGCTTCAGGAGAGCCAGGCAGAAGGTGAGAGGGCATTAGGTACCAGATGAAGACTGGTTATATTGATTTTATTGTTGGCATCTTATTTTTTGTTTGCCTATGCCTTGCCTTACTGAGGAAGGATTTAAAGGCAGCTTAAAAGGGGCTATAAATTATGACATGAGTATAAAGTAGGACCAAGAATAAAAAGAGCAAGAAGGGCCCGGCCGGGCGTGGCTCAGAGGTTGAGCATCGACCTAGGATCCAGGAGATCGTGGTTCAATTCCCAGTCGGGGCACATGCCCAGGTTGCCGGCTTGATCCCTGGTTGGGGGTGTGCAGGAGGCAGCCAATCACTGACGACTCTCTCATCATTGATGTTTCAACTCTCTCTCTTTCTCTCCCTTCCTCTCTCTGAAATCAATAAAGATATTTTTTTAAAAAATAGGGCTAGGAACAAAGCAAAAACATAAATCTTGTAGTCTTCGGGCCATCCAGTTATCTCTGAGTGTTCCAGTTGTGGTACATCCCGGTGAGGCTCAAACGCTCTAGAGGCGAGGGGGTCTGGGCCTGGTGGAGACATCAAGCTCCTGGATTTGGGCATAGGCCATGTACAGGCGAACTTGAGGAGTGGGGAGATTACTAGAGGGAAGCAGAGCAGACTAGAGAGGAGAGAACAGAAAGTGAGGGCAGAGCCTCTTCCACTTACACTCTCCTGCTTGATCCCCTTTGTTACCCAAATGTCCTCATGGGTTTCTCACCCATATTTTTTCCATTGATTTTTAGACCAGTGGAAGGGAGGGAGGGGGAGAGAGAGAGAGAAACATCAGTGTGAGAGACACATCAATTGGCTCCCTCCTGCACACCCCCCACCAGGGCCAGGGAACAAATGTGCAACCCAGGTAGGTGCCCTTGACTGGGAATTGAACCCACGACCCTTTGGTGCACAGGCCAATGCTCTGCCATTGAGCCACACTGGCCAGGGCCTGCATAATGCCCTTTGCAATTAGTCTATGAACTTGAGTAGTCTGTGGCCCCCAGAGAGGATCCATAGTGGTCTATGAAAAGTAAAGGACTTGGACTAGAGGACAAGATATTTTCTATTCCAAAACTATAATGTTGACCTCTCATTACAAGCTCTAGGGCCCCTGAGCTGGGGGAAGCTGCCAGAGCCAAGTCATTGAGGCCCAGAGAGGGGCAGTGACTGGCACAAGGTCACACAGCCAGCGGTTGGGGACAGAGCCCAGCCAGGAAGCCAGCATTCTTGAGAGCCCCAAACTTTTTGCTCTGATGTCTCATCTCCAGACGACCAGACTGCTGGGTTTGGTTTCTGTCCTTTCTCTGGAAATGGGACAAAGGAGACAGAAGCCAGGCCAAGAAGCTGTCAGGGCTGGTCCCAAGCCCCAGGAGGCTGGGAACCCAAGGTCCACACCCATGTAAACACAGGCCAGCACTGATACTTCTTACTTGGCTCTCGATAGCTTCCTCTAAATCAGTTCCTCACTATTATCTTGCTTACTCCTGCAGGTCCCCTGGGAGCCAGGGAGGGGCAGGGAGTATTAGCCCCACTTCATAACTGGGAGAAACTCAGACAAGGAGGAAGGCAGTAATTTACTCAATCACCCAGCGAGTCAGGGATGGGGCTGGAACAGGAGGCCCGTGGAAGACGGAGGGGTCAGCAAAGCGCATGGCCTATTGGGTAGGGGTGAGGAGGTGCCATAGGTAGAAAAATGCACACAGTCCCAGGAATCAAGGGTCCCTTGTCTTCACCAGAAGAGTGACTTTGCGTCCCTGGAGGGAGACCTCTGGGGACAGGTTTTGCTTGCTCCCCAACTGGTGCAGGATACTAGGCAGGGAGAGAAGATGGGCAGTGGCAGCAGAACATGGCCACAGGTCTGAGGGAGGAAGCCATCATAGGTCAGGCACCCTTGAGTGAAGTCTGTGCTGCCTTCCAGCTTCAGGTGGCCCCAGGAACCCCTATGCCCAAACTGGGCCCAAAGGCTCCCCTGCTGCCGTCACTATCAAGGAGCCCAGGAGGCATCTGGACACCTGGGAACAGAGGCAGATTGGCACAAGTGAGGGTCGAGGAGGCCATGGAGCTGGTGACAACGACTGGCTCTGCCTTCCAAAGTGATTACGAGTAGGGAAACCTTAAGCCCAGGTTAATAGAGCTCCCATTCAATTTCAAAAATACCCTGAGTCTGACAATGAATTCTCTGGTCATCCCAGCTATGGGACAAATCTTATGTTCAGTGGAGAAAGGCTTGGGAACATTCCACTAGGAAGGCAGGCCTGATTCAGTGCTGACGTCTCTCCTCACACCCTACCTCAGCCCTGTCTCCCTCAGCCTCACTCCCCAGACTACAACAGCCTAGTCCGTCCCATAAACTACGCTTCCCAGCCTGCCCTTTAAGAGAACCATTTCTAGGGAGCAGACCCCCCTCCCCTAGGTGGCACACTAGAAAGAGGCTTGGACACAGGGTCAGGAAACCCTGGTCCAAGGCCCAGCTCTGCCTTTACCTCGGTGGTGTGGTTCTGTGCTTTGGTCTCATCTGAAAATTGGAGCTAAGAACCATCTGGGCCCTGGCCAGGCAGCTCAGTTGGTTAGAGCGTTGTCCCAATACGCCAAGGTTTCAGGTTCGATCTCTGGTCAGGGCACATAAGAAAATCAACCAATGAATGCATAAATAAGTCAAACAACAAATCAATGCCCCCTCAATCAATAAAAAAAAAATTTAAATGAACCATCTAGCCTACCTTGAAGTTCAGTTGTAAGAATGGAAGATGCTAATGGAGAAGATAAGGTGGCCTAAGTGTTGCTGTGCACAGGTACAGAAAGCAATGGTTCCCTGGGACAGCCAGCCCTGCCCAGGTCCAGGAAGTCACTCCCTGCTGTTGCCACAGGGTGACTGACGTGGCCCCTCAGCTGGCTGAGCTCTGCTCATGGAGGATCTGGCCCAGGCCCAAGGAGGGCGCTGACAGCATAGCCCTGCTGGGAGCCGGGGTTCCTGGCAGCCAGTCATAGTGGGCAGGTCTGACCTGTGAGAGCCTCAGTTACTGCCTGGGGCCTGGGCTGGTTGCAAAAGGGGCCCGTGCTCCTGACGCAGTCTGCTGTTGGTCTCACTCACTCTCCCAAGCTGGTTCCCAAGAGAATGGGGAGCTCAGGGAGGGTGTGTCGCCTCTGCTCTGGGCACCATTCAGCTCTCTGGGGGAAAGCAAGCAAGGCACACGTGCCTTGCTCAGGCCCAACACACACACCCAGCAGAAGATGCACATGGAGAAAGACATTCACACAGAACTGAGCCTAGGCAGGCACAGACACATAAACACACAGCCCCCAAGAAACTAGGCCCAACCTAGATGTGCACACGCGGGCACAGAGACTAACCTACACACCCAGACACACACATAGGATTATGTATAATACACACTCCTAAGGGCAGGCATCTGGATACACAGACACACATACAGGACCATACACATCTTGTATAAAGATAGACACCCACATTTACATAGATACACAGAGTTGCACGGATATGGGATTATTCAGAGTTTTGCACAAAGACAATACCCACTTTAAATACACAAGAGCAAAAACAGGGACACAGAGAGATGTACCTGTACACAAATATATAATGCATATACACCTTGCAATCATTTAGTATTTATTAAACACCTGCAATCTGCTAGTAATGCTTCAATAGAAAGAGCCTCTCCCCACAAGTTACATATATGGAGAAACCCAAGCTCCCTCAAGAGTAACTTGGGATTGATTATATTGGGGCCCAGCCTCTAAGCCAAAGGTAATAACTTCTTTTCTTTAGGTGGTCACCAACCAATGGTAGAAAAAATAATCAACTGTCGATCTAGTCTTATTTATAATAGAAAAAAAAGTTAAACAACCTAAATGCCCCAAATGGGGATCTAGCTGAAGAAATTATGGTCAGGGTAAAACAGTAAGCAGACACTATGATTACAACCTCTCGTCAGAGTTTATAATTACATGGAAAAAGAGTTAAAATTTTAAATGAAAAAAGCAAAAATTACAAAATTGTATATACAACATGATCACAAAAAATATTTCAAAAATATGCATACAGCCCTAGCCAGTTTGGCTCAGTAGTTAGAGCGTCAGCCTGCGAACTGAAGGGTCCCAGGTTTGATTCCAACCAAGGGCATGTACCTTGGTTGCAGACTTGGTCTCCACCCCAGTCAGGGCATGTACGGGAGACAACCAATCATTTTGTCTCTCACATCTGTGTTTTTCTCTCTCTCTTCCTTCTGCTCTCTCTAAAAATCAATGGAAAAAATATCCTCTAGTGAGGATTAAAATATATATATACAAGAAAAGACTGGAAGAAAGTTTATCAAAAGGTTAACTTTGGGAGTTAACACCATGAGTAAATTTTTAATCTTTTAATTCTTTGAATTTTCTAATTCTTCTGAGTATTTATATCAAAAAAATAAATATATATTTTAAATCCACTAAAGTTTGGTTACACAGACATTAAAAATAATTTACATCGACAAGGGCATATGTGTAAGTGTATATGTAAGAAACAGAATTTTATCCAGTTAATGTAATCAATATTCCCTTAAATTTAGATTCAAAATTTAAAAGTGGAGAAAGCTGGGAAAAAGAGGCAAAGGAAAGAGAGATAAAAACATTATCAGAAAAGTAGAGAGAGCCCTGGCTGAGTAGCTCAGTTGGTTAGAGTTTTGTCCTGATATGCCAAGGTTGCAGGCTTGATCCCTGGTCAGGGCACATACAAGGATCAACCAATGAATGCATAAGTAAGTGGAACAGCAAATCTCTCTCTCTCTCTCTCTCTCTCTCTCTCTCTCAAATTAAACAACAACCAAAAAAAAAAAAAAGTAGAGAGAGATCATGTTAGAGGTAGTAGAAGAGCTAACTGCTGAGTTTGGAACCAGAGGTAAATTTCTCTGGTCCTGCAGGGGCCTTTCCAGCAAGCCATGCTCTTAGACCTGTCTCCAGATTTCAGTGACAAAAACCTGGAACTGCACTGGTTGTCTTTTTATCTTAATCTCTTAAGGGCCAGCAGCAAACATTACTTGAGCCCAAGACCCTGTGGGAGTACAGAGGTAGAGGTATGAATGGGATTCTCTCTCTCAGTTTAGCTAAGGAGATATAACTTGAGTGAGTGACCAAATTCAGAGTGTCTTCAATGTGCAAGAGAGCAGTGTGGAGAAGGAGAGTTGGAAAAGGGGAGTACTGGAAGACGGTTAGAGAAAAAACAGGGCATGGGGTGAGGGGCACTTTCCAAACTAGAGGATTTGGCAAGAGCAAAGGCTTGGAGTCAGAAGTCAAGAAATAATTGGGGATCAGGGAGTGGGAATCACTGGGACAAGCTGGCTGGCACAGGTTGGGTCAGGTTTGAGAAGGCCTTGAATGCTGAAATGAGAAGCTAGGAGTTCATTTCTGGCAATGAGAGCTAGTAACAGTCTCGAGTGGGGAGGTGCCAGAGGGAAGGTAGCAGTGTTGGAGGGACTGGAGTAGGGAGCAGCAGTGGCAGGGACATAGGGGTGAGGCTGATGAAGGTGCTGGCCAGGCTCAGCGACCCAGCAGGAGAGGAGACATAGTGACGTGGATATGCTGGTACCATCAGAGACTAAGGGAAGAATTGAGGGTGGGGGGGGGCAGGGTAGAGGTCATCTGATTAAGCTTCTTCTCCCAATCCATGGTACATCTATAACTCCTTGGAGCAGTTTGAAAACCTCTAATTCAGAGCTCTTAGTGTTTCATTTTGCAAATAAGAAAACCGAAGCATAGAGAAGGGAAAAGATTTGCCTAAGGTCATGGTTGATGTCAGAGTCTACCTTGAACCTAGGTCTCTGCCCTAGCAGGGGATGTGTCAGGCTGAGCTGAGGTAACAATAGGCTGTGGAGCTAGAGTGTGAGACCCCCTCAGGCCCTGGCTGCCAGTGTGCAGCTCAGCACCTCCACCTGAATGGGCAAGGGCACAGAGAGAGGTGAGGTGGCTGGAGCTCTGGGGGATGGGCCCTGGTGGGGCAGGAGCAGGACAATCTTGGCGAAAACTAGACTTGGGGATTATCTGAGGTTTCACTTGGCTGAGATTTCTGTCCCTCAGCCATTCACTTTTTCACACACACAGCTATAACTTCCTACAGAGGAAGCTGGGTTGAGACAGGGTGAGTGCTCACTTGGCCCAGCAGTTGCCTAGCAGGTGTACGAGGTATGACTTAGAAATACCTCTCCACAGGAATAACACTTACCCCTGTACCCAACTCTAGAGTCTGCAAAGTGCTCTTACAGCCACTTGGCAATATCAAGAACCTTTTTTCTCTGGGCCTCACTTTCCTTATGGGTAAAATAAAGTGTTCCCCCCCCCAAGGTGCCCTTTAAAGTTCCTTCCAGCTCCAATTCCAGGGAATGGTCTCTGGATTTCTGCTCCTCTCAAGGTCCTCATGAAATGAACCCTCACTCCCACAGGATTTCTGAGACCAAACTTCTATTTAAATTGTTGACAACCGGTACTGTGACTAGGTTCTTATGTGAACTTTGAGTGTCGTGGCTGAAGACTGGGTCCAACCAACCCAAGTCCAAGAAGTTTGGCCACAGGTTGAGGTTTAGACTCTATGGGGTCCCTCCATGCTCAGGCTCTGAAACAGGTGGCCCCCAACCTGAGCCCCTAGGCCCTGAAAACTGTTAGAAGGATCAGAGAAGGAGGGTTAGAGGGCTCGGGATTGCCCCAGAGCCTTAGCAGTGAGCAAGGTGCTCTAGAAAGGAGGGGGAGAGGGGAGGGGCACCACCCAACCGGTGAGGTCATGGGAAAGCAGCTCTGGCGCTGACACCTGGGGAAACCCGTTTCCAGGCTGCTTCCCACGCTAGCTCTCCTGGGAACCAGCTAAGCCCCAAGCGGAGAGCACCAAACCTGCCCCCCCAGTCCGGTTCCCATCACACTGTCCCATCTAGCCCAGACCCCACCTTTCAATCTAGCCTCAGTCCTTTGGTAACCAAGCAGTCTCTATCCACACTGTTGGGCCTTGAGGAGGGCTATAAGAGAGCAATGGGTAATTGCTCCAGGAAATGACACAGAGCCAGTAGATTCAGAAACTTAAGTCTTTATTTGCAGACTCTGCACTGCCCTACCTTCTAGGCTGTGACTTTGGAGAAAAAAGTGACCCCCAGCCCCTTCTTCCTTCAGGCTCCGGTTTGCAACTTCTCCCCCTCCTCTGCTGGGCCTTGCCTCTCACTTCCTGCCCCACTCCTAGCCCAGCCAGTTTGGGCAGTGCCTAGGGAGCCCTGAGACCCAGTTCTTCCCAGGGATCAGCCCCGCCCCCCCTGGCCTTGGGGGTTGAGGGCAGCCCAGGTGTCAGCCTTACCCCTCAGCTGCCCCACTTCTCTGCTCTTCTTCTCACCCTTACTCCTTCCAGGCCTAGCTCTCTGATCTGCCTTCTCCTCCCCAGCCTGCCTCCAGTCCTAAGGCTCCAAGGCCTCACTTTCTGGTCCTTCTCAATATTTCACTGACTTCTACCTTACACAGTCCATCCCAAACTTCTCTCCAAATAGGGCTGGACGTCTTCCAGCCCTCCAAGATGTCCAGCTATTCCCTGGGTTCTTCCTCACCCCTGTGCCAAGGAGGGGGTAGGGACCACCACAACGGGTCCTAATTCAGCCAGCCCCACCTGAGGGCCCATGATAACAAACTGGGAAATGGATCCCAAACTGCTTGAAGGTGGCTGACACTGTTAGTACCATCCCATGAAAATCAAAGTGCTAGGACTTTCCTGTAAACCTTGACCACAGAAATCCAAGTTACAGCCTTCCTTCCTCCAGGCTCTAGGCTCATCCTGGCATGAATGGGCAGTTAGAGGCCCTTGTCCCCACAGTGTTCAGAAGGGAACTGAGTCTCATGGGGTAGCCTGGCCCTGCCAGTAGCCCCCTACCCCAGGTTCCAGATGTCTGTGGCTTTATGCCTATTGCTCCCTACTCTGCCATAGCTGTTCAAACAAAGCAGAAGAACTTCTTCCAGCGGCAGCGGGAGAGGGTGCGTACACCTTTGGCGTTCAGTTTTTTCTCCAGCCGGGCTTTGTGCTCGATGGCACTGAGAATGGCTGAGTCAAACACCTCCTTCAAGTTCTTCTGAGTCAAAGCAGAGCACTCGAGGTAGCAGCAGGCCCGGATCTTCTCGGCCAGACCCTGAGCCTGAGGTTGGGGCACGGGGCCCTCCCGGCCCCCCTGATCCAGCTGAATCAGGACATTGACATCGTCCCTAAGGTCGGCCTGGGTGCCCACCAGCAACACCGGCGCCTGGGGGTTGTGGGTGCGAATCTCGGGCAGCCATTTCTCAGTGATGTTTTGGAAGGAGCTGGGCTGCACTACGCTGAAGCAGGCCAGGAAGACATCGGTATCCGGATAGCAGAGGGAGCGAAGGCGGTCAAAGTCTTCCTGGGATGGGAAGGCCAGGTCATTAATTAGTAGGATTATTCCCTATCACAGGGAGCGGGAATTCACTTTGCACACAGGGTGGGAGACCTGAGACTCGTAAACCAAGAGCCCAAGGCCTTCTCCATTCCTGATCCATCCGGGGTCCTCCCAGCCTCCAGACCCCCGTTCCCCAGGCCAGCAGAGGCCATTCCCGCTTCTCACCTGTCCCGCGGTGTCCCAGAGCTCAATGCGCACGGGCGCTCCGTCCACCAGGACTTGCACTGGAGGGGCGGGGCGGAGGGGAGCCGGGGTTAGGACCGCGTCCCCGGCCCCGACAGGCCTCACGAGCGCCACCTCGGGGCCCGGGCCCGCCTCCCTCGCGGGGGGCTTCCGCGCCCTCCCGCCCGCACGCCGGCCCCAGCCCCCCGCACACAACCCCACCCCCGGTCGGGCGTAGAACGTACCGGAGAAGGTGTCCAGCGCCGTGGGTCGGTAGCACGCGGGGTACCCATTGCAGGTGTAGCTGACGATGAGGCTGCTCTTGCCCACGGCGCCGTCGCCCACCAGCACGCACTTGATGCCCAGCTCCGGTGTCGCGCTGCCCCGCCGCGGGGGAGGGGTCGGGGCCCGGAGCGGGGACGACTCGGCCTCGCTCAGCTCCCGCGGGGGCATGGCCCGCTCCGGGGACAGCTCGGGACCAGGCTCCGCCGCGCCAGGGAAAAGCCGGTTCCGCCGGCTGCCTCAGAGCGAGTCTGCCGAGGCCCGCCGCGTCTCCCGCCGCTACCAGCCGGTATAAGTGGGGCCCCGCCCACCTCATCTGCATAGAGCCCGCAGGCCTGGCCCCGCCCACCCGCCGGGCCTCCTCGCGGACCTCCCCCTGCAGCGGCCCCACGCGCCGGGCCGGCGGATCTCCAACCCCGAGGAGGGGAGGCGGGCGGGGAGCTGACGCTCGGAGCAGCTCGGGTACCGCGCAAGGGATCGCCCCAAGGAGGCAGGGCTAGGTATTCTGTCGGAGAAAGATACGGAGGGTTTATCTTTCGGAACACAAAATGCTGCCAGTTCAAATGAAACGTGTTCAAATTAAAACAAACCTGACATATTAAAAAGTCTGGATAATACTTTTATTAAAGAACGATTTTAAAAAATATACTGATCTTGAGGAGGCAGAAGAGAAACTCAAGCGTGCACACAACCGGCAGGAATGTATTGTACTCCCTTTCAAAGCAGAGCTTCCTCCAGACTGGGCTGGAAGGCAGGCCTTTAACACCTTCCCTCTGCTCTGCTGAAGGAATTCAGGGTGTTGGAGATCCTAGCTGGGGGTAATCTCCAAGGACAATTCTTCATTTAAAAATTTTCTAAGTCCAAAATGCCCCTAATATTATCTTCTTCTTCTTCATTATCATCATCAAAAGCACATGCTGTTCTGGGCCACCCACTGTCCTTACCCTAGAAGGAGTTTTACAGACTGAGACAAGATATCGCAGGTGACCCTAGGAAGGTCACCAAGAGAGCAAGTGAAGAGTAGTAGCCTGATGCTAATTTCATTTCTATTGCAGCCGCACCACCAAGTGACACCAGGCCCAGAATCCTTTCTCTGAACTCCAAGGTAGTCTTTCATTTCAGCCTATACAAAAATCGTTCAAGATGTGTCATCATGAGTTGTTGCAGGGAGAGTATGGGAAAGGAAGAAGGGAATGAATATTAAAGAAAAGAGAAAATCCTACTTCTTAAACAGTTGGTAGTATAAAACCCCACAAGTCCAAATCTCTGAATCTCTTGGAGAAAGTCTCAGAATTCCTGATTTTTATTTTTTCTTACTTTCTTCTTCTTTTTTATTGTACTCAAAAGTTGAGGACAACAGCTAAATGCCAATTTAACCATTCAAATCTTGACTGTGGGGAAATGGTAGGATCCCCACTATCCACTTCTCTATCCCCATGTCTACATCCTATATCCCCTATGTCCAAATATCTGGGGATGCTAATAATCCTTAATTATAGTCCCAAGGACTTCTCAGCCACATCCACATATATTTATTCATCTAGCAAGTGAAAGAGGCCCCAAAGTGTTGTCTTGCCATTGTATCCCACAGAAGTTCTCAAAAACTGTTCTTTTTACTGTCCTGGAAAAGGAGGCAAGAATGGGGATTTGAACATCAGGAGCCCTGTTGCAGTCTTCCTAGTTCTTTAGCTCATTTGGGCAATCCTTTGCCCCGTATCTGTGTGCTGCTCTGAGCATCAGCTCTCCGCCTCTCTTCCTCCAGTGATTCCTGAGAAATCACTTGATCCATGTCAGTGCTATAAAATGACAGTGAAGCGTGTTTATTTCTGAAAGCCCTTCTGGTGCTAGTAATCTGTGATTCAGGGAACCTAGGCAAGCTGCCCCAGCCCAGGTGTTGGGACAAAATTACTACACACACACACACATACACACACACACACACACAGGCCCTTCTTCACAGTGCTCTTGTCCTTTTACCCAAGTTTTAATAATAGTTTAATTGTAACTGTAAAGTTAAGGGTAATCCTGTTTAATCCTTTCTGCAGGTAGGAGGAGTATAAATAATACACAAATGGGGGGAGGTGTCTGCTGGGCATAGGTAAAACTCCTGACTTGGCCTGAGACAGGCCATTCTTCTCTAGCCCCATGGGTGGGGACACTTTCTGACCTAGGTCCCTCTGTCTGAGCTGGTTTTGGGACAGAGTTGTCAGGAAGAGGGGGAGGGAGGAGACAACCTGGGGAACTGGTGAGTCACCTATTTCTCAGCTAAGGACTTGCAATTCTGGCTGCTACTGCTGGGAAAATACCCTCCTAAGGGTGGATTGAGTCTTATGCCCACCTGTCAGATCACTTTCCAGCCAGATAACACATTTGCTAAAATTTAAACTTGCCCCTGACATTCTCCTTGGAGAAATGATTGATTCCAGCACTGGGGCAGGAAATATACACGATGAGCCTGGAGCATTTTGTAGTACAGAAAGTGAGGAAGTGCTAAGCAAATAAAACAACAGGAAGATGGAGATATGACGAATGGACACAGGAGCCAACTGAGAGAGCTTCCAGAGGCCCAATCTGGAACAACGTCACAACAAATTAAAGAACTATTGGATTGTAGCCCAAAGTATAAAATAAATATCCACAGGTCTGTTCTAATATAAATAAATGATTGAACCCATAAATAAAAGGGGGATAATAGACAAATTTCCCATGGAGAATTCCAAATGATGTATATAGATACTCCGCCCTAAGTGTGGGCTGTGCATAGTGCCTTCCTTCCGAAGAGGACAGTATGAAGTGATGGGGAGGGGGGCGAGTAATTTTACAGTGGGGAACCCTTAACACTCTTTCACGTGGTGATCAAGATTAAGGTCCAGTTAATAGTAGGTACCCTTGATATGATGTGATGCAATGGCATTTTTACCTCTGGTCTTCCTCACAGGAAACCCAATCTAATAAGAAAAACAACAGAGTTCCAATTGGGAGACATTCTACAAAATGCCTGCCCCGTGCTCTTCAAAACTGCCAAGGTCAAAAAAAACAAGAAAAGTCTGAAAAACTGCCATAGTCAAGAGGAGCCTAAGGAGACATGACAACTAAATGTAATGTGTGATGGATGGGTTTCTGAAACAGAAAACCAAAGAAAACAACCAAAGAAAACCAAAAAACTAAAATGTGGCCCTGACATTGAATCGTGGCAGTAATAACATTTTTGTTTCAAAAATGCCCAACACAGTTGCAGAGGACTTTAGCCTTATGAAAGTGCTTTATTTCCCTTGTCTCAGAAGGACTCAAGTGAGATTGCTGGGATAGAAGAGTGAGTATACAGGGCCCCGGAGAAGTTAGGGGACTTGTGCTAAGATCAGAGAAGCTAATAAGTAGCAGACAGTCCCAAAATCAGGAATCCACAGGTCCACCCTCAGGTGTGGTTACATTCTTAGGCATTTCTGTTCATTCTTTATCTTATTTGAAATTGGTTACCTTGGGAAATCTAACAGCCAAACCTCAGCTCAGCAAGAATAAATCCAAAGAGCCCTGGGTGGGTAGCTCAGCTGGTTAGAGTGGCGTCCGGATATGCAAAGGTTGTGGGTTCCCAGGTTGTGAGTTAGATCCCTGGTCAGGGCACATACAATGAATGCATAAATAAGTGGAATGACAAGTTCATTTCTCTCTCCTCTAAAAATCAATCAATAAAAATTTTTTTAAAAAAGAAATCTTCCCCTACCTCCACCATATTTTTTCTTCTGCTGAAAAAAGGGTTAACAAAAGAACACCAGTAGTGAGGAAGTGTCTCTGTGAGTGAAGTGCGCCTCCAGCAGTCTTTTTCTTTTTCTTTTTTTTTTCCATCACAGCCCTTTATTGGCTTGGACTAGCTACACAGGACTCACCCGCCCAGTCCCAGGACCATGCTCCTGGCCAAAGGCAGCCTGGCTCTTGCCAGCCCCTCAGCCTGCCCATGAGCATGGACTCCTCCAGAACCCTCAGCCAGGTCTGAAGGTGGAGGGGCAACTGGGAGTACCAGGCAAGGGGCCTGCCCTCCCTGCCCCCTGCTGAGACAGGTTTCAGAGAAGGCCTTTCACTGCCTAGTGGTGCTGGACTGAGGGGAAATGACAATCTGGGAAGGGGGCAGGGCAGTGAGTGAGGCAGGGGCTTGGGATCAGGGCCCATTGGCAACCACTGGAAGAAGGGGTGCCCTGTCCGCTCCTCAGTGTGAGGGTCACTCCTTGTGCAGGCACCACAACCAGTGTCTGGCCCACCCCTGTCATGCTCAGCACACGGAAGCCCCTGCGTTCCAGCTTGTCCAGGACTATTCGAGGAGGGTCGTTGACGTAGTACTTGTAAAAATTGTTTCCCAGGACAGCTCTTTTTGAGGCACCCAAATGCTGCATCAGCTCTGGATCTGAGTACTCATTGCCCACTATGGTGAGGCCCGCCTCCATGCAGATCTGGGTGCTGATGAGGAGGTAGGGCATGGTGCACACGTCCTGGCGAGATTCCCAACGTGGGCTTAGGATTTAGTCCCCGCGGGCCTGGGGACTGCAACCTGCTGCCCTGAGTCCCATTTCTCTGGCTCTGGCCTCTAGCTATGCCCATCCAGGTGCGTCCAGCAGTCTTTTTCTAGTTGCATACTCCACTCCAAGGCCCCCAAATCAGGCCTTGGGCTCAGAACACCCACAGACTCAGAGGAGTAGGTTGGAGGCTTTGAAATAAAGAGGTTGCAAGAAAAGAATTTTATATTTAATACTTTATTTCTTTGTCAATAATACCTCAATAAAGTTGGAAAAGCCTGCTTATTTACCAACATACTAATGATAATAATACTACAATAATTAGGCTGCACACTTTGGGAGATTTCCAGTTACTTGGGTTTCCAGAGGTTTTTCTGTACTCAGTGTGCTTGTGTCCTGGGAGGGAGTTTGTGGCAACCTCAGTGGCCTGGGCTGGGTTTGTGCCTCATTGTGCCACCCTGGAACCAGAGGACGCTAGCCAGCGCTCCACCCCTTCCACATCAACCTCCCTTCCCCAAGGCTCAGGTTGCCTCCTGGGCTTCGCTGCCCTGCCTGCTCTCCCACACCCAGCCCTAGCCTCAGCTTCTCTTTGTCTTTCTCTGCATCCAGCTGATCTCAACTACTAATGTCCCTCTGAAACCTCTTTCAACTGCTAATGTCCCCCTCGAACCTTGCATTCATGCCCTGGCCAGTATTTTTGCAACACCTGCAGGAGTTGCCACTTAAAACGTTCATCTAAAAGGACTCCCCATTCCTTTCATTAAATTAACTCCCCTCCTACTTCTTTATTTCTGACAATGGTAGCACAATTCTCTGGAGCTAATGAACTGGAAGGAGTGGAGCCTGAATGTCCCCAGACCTCACAATGCATGTGGGCTCCTTCCTTGCCTTTCTCCTCGGTCCTCAGTCCTTTCTTTGAAGTAGTCCTAGACTCCCCTCTTCCTTTTGGCTTCCTTTGCCACAATAGTCACCTCCTACCTGCCTCCCTGACTTTGTTTTCTTCATTTCTAGTGCACCCAAGCTTCTTAGGATAACAAATTTATCATGTTAAAAGATAATGTTAAATAATACAGAATTATATAAACATTTTGAGCCCAAGTATTTTTTAAAAGTGTACACTTAGGATAAAAGAGAGTCCTATATGAAGGACATATACAAAATGTGAGTCATTACCACTAGGTAAGAAGCTTGTTTTGCCTGACAAAGAATGAGCATGAAGCATCTTAGCTATTAGTACTATGTTGCTTACCAGCATTTTCTTCTTTTTCTGCAACAAACGTTACTTTTGGGGGGGAAAAATTACTGAAATTTTAAAAATATATTTATTGTGTATTTAGACAAAAAGAGAAAATGCACTAACATGTCAACAATGATTGCCTCTGGCAGGATTATGAATAGTTTGTTCTCATTCATTTGTTCATTCTGTGAGTTTTTCATGAACCCACTGTGAGCCAAGCACTGTGGAAAGTGCTGAGCACACAGCGAACAAAACAGGGCTCATCTGTTCCCAACTTTGCTCTGCCTGACATCAACCCCCTTTCACTAAACTCACTGTCTGTTTCAAAAATTCTGAGAACATTCCATGTTTCCTGTGTTGCACATTTCATACTTCAATTAGACTATAAGCAGTGAAAAGACAGGGAAGGCCTAACGCATCCCACTGTAGGAGCTTATTAACTACTTGTGGAATGAATGAATAAATGAATGGTGAAGTTTGGTTTGCCAAATGATAAGAAGACTGATTGGTGGGTAGCCCCACTTTCCCTGATGTCACAAGTACTTGTCCAAATAGCCAAACCCTGGGCCCAACCAAATACTTAACTGCTTCTCCCCAACATTGCCTCCAGTGGTCCAAAGCCTCCTCTGGAACAGTAGCTGGGGCCTGATACTACTGAGGTCCATTCAAGTCTCTGGGGTTAACCCTAGAGTAGTGATGATAATCATGACTATGACGGACATCAGCATCATTACAAAAAGAGGACCTAATGAACAAGTATTTAAGTAATACTCATATCACTCCAAATTCCCTTCTTGGCATTGCTTATATAAATTCACATTTTACATAGTTGTAATCAGGGATGAATTATTTAGCAAATGATATGGCCTCAGAAAGATGCTAGTCTTGCCCTGGCCAGTGTGGTTCAGTTGGTTGGGCATCGTCCCACGCACTGAAAGTTTTCTGGTTCGATTCCCAGTCAGGGCACATGCCCAGGTTGTGGGCTCGATCCCAGTGGGGGTGTGCAGCCTATCAATGTTTCTCTCTCACATCAATGTTTTTCTCTCTCTCTCCCTCTCTCCCTTCCTTTCTTTCTCTAAAATCAATAAAAACACTTTTTTAAAAACTATAAAAAAATCAAGTAAAATATTTTTTAAAAAAGAAAGATGCTAGTCTTGTGCTAGAGAAGTTTTTGTTTTGTTTTTTTAAATATATTTTTATTGATTTCAGAGAGAGGAAGGGAGAGGCAGAAACATCAATGATAAGTTGTCACTGATTGGCTGCCTTCTACACTCCCCTGACTGGGGATTGAGCCCACAACCCGGGCATGTGCCCTGACCCACCGAGATCTCCTAGATTCTAGATAGATGTTCAACCTGAGCCACGCCTGGCTGGGCTAGAGAAGTTTTTTAGAATAACACTGGTGTGCTTGACATTAACCCTTTACATTAACCCTTTAGTGACTGGATCCTGTGGACAGTGACAGGGAGGGGCACACTCAGGGAAGTGGATATTTTAACAACTGGTGTGGCCAAACTGGCATGAACCTGCTGAACTTCATCGGTC
This sequence comes from Miniopterus schreibersii, assembly GCF_964146895.1. Taxonomy (NCBI): domain Eukaryota; kingdom Metazoa; phylum Chordata; class Mammalia; order Chiroptera; family Miniopteridae; genus Miniopterus; species Miniopterus schreibersii. The sequence goes on from NC_138101.1 coordinate 143,264,641, forward strand.
TGGTTGGATTTGGAATGAGTGAGAATCAAGCAAAGCCTTAGAAACAACCTGAAGAAACAGTAGGAATCAGGCCCAGAGGGGAAAGAGAGAGTGCGGTCTATTTTGAAACTAAAAGTTGCTCGGCCTGGCTGAGGTAGGGAGTGGTGAGAATGAACTGGAAAGACAGGCAGGAGCCAGATCCAGATCACACCACAGCTTCTCTTTTCCTTTGGGGTTTTTTCACTGGGGAACAGCTCAGCCTAGGTGACCAGGACTAAAGGTGTCCCAGGAAACAGAACTTTCGGTGCTAAAACCAGGAGGGTTGGTCACTCTAAGTAGATCTCTTTTTGCTCCTGTTAATAGTTCCAGCCTGTTCTTCAGAAAGACCACAGCATTGAAACTAGAAACAGAGCAGGATTTTCCACACCAACATGAAATCAACTTTCATCAATTTTATGTGAAAGTACTTATATAAAAGGTACTAGCTTTTGTTCATAATGGGTTTATATAAAGCTAGTATTTCTAAATCCAATTCCTTTCCCCTCCTTCATCTCCAATTACAACTTTGTCGGCAAGAGACAAGTTAACTTGATGGTCTGGAGCATGGGCTCTGGGACAAAGCACCTGGATTGGTATCCAGTTTGTGTCACTTACTAGCTGTTGTCTTTTCTGGGCCTCAGTTACCTTGTCTATAAAATGGGATTCAAATAGTTCTTACCTCGTAGAATGTTGTGGAAATTAGAATAGTGCTCCCACATAGAGAGTGCTCTGCAAGGGTGAACTATTATTATAATTATCTTCCCCCTGGGTCAGAGCAAGTTTTTTCAGATGTGGTCAAAGCCCTGACTGAGAATGAATAATACAAGTTTGCCAGGTCAGGTAAGGTTTAGAATTTTGTCTTCTGTGATCCAGGTAGGGATCACAAGAAGAAACTAGCGTTTATTCAAGTCATCATTCTAATGTACTGGTATTGCTATTATCTTTATTTTATAGATGAGGAAACTGAGTCTTCATAGAGATTAAGTGACCTGCCTGAAGCCTCACGGGCCAGAGAGAGCCAGGACCTTAGAGCCCAGACCTGTTGCTGCTCCAAAAACACCCTCTTTTCAGGCCTCCCCTTAAGAATTATGAGCTACAAAGTAGGTTATCTATTGTTTTATTATCTTTAGCCTTATATACACTAATTGCCATTCTGACATTGGTCAGGGATCTTTTTTAAATTTTGTGTTGTAATCAGCTTTATTGAGAGATCATTTGTATACAGGATTGCAGCCATTTTAAGTGTATAATTCAATGAGTTTCGACCAGTGTGTCCACCTATGTAATCACCACCACCACAATCAAGATACAAAACATTTCCACCTCCCTCAAAATGTTCCTTCCTGCTCCTTCCCAGTCAATCCTGCACCCCTATGCAGGTCCCAGGCAAACACTGACCAGCTTTCTGTCACTATAGCTTAATTTTTGCCTGTTTTAGAATTTCAAATAAGGAAAATCATGCTCTATGTACTCTCATGTCTGGCTTCTTGCACTCAGCATGTTTTTTAGACTCATTCATGTTGTGTGTAAGGGTAATTTGTTCTTTTTTATTGCTGAATAGTACTCCATTGTTTGGATGTACCACTATTTATTTGTTTATTATCTTGGTGATGGACATTTGAGTTGGTTCCAGTTTGGTGCTACTAGGAATAAAGTTGCTATAAGCATTCATGTACAGGTCTTGATGTGGATACACATTTTCTTTTTCTCGGGTAAATACCCCAGCATGGGACTGCTGCATCATATAGTAAGTGCATGTTAAGTGGCTGCTAGCGGTTGTACCATTTTATATCCCCACCAGCAATAAGTTCCAGATGCTCCACAACCTCACAACACTTGGTAATGGTATTCTTTTTAAACATTTTGGATGTTATTGTTGCTGTGGCTATTGCTTTTATTTCTTTGTTTTTAAATATTTTTATTGATTTTTAGAGAGAGGAAGGGAGAGGGAGAGAGAGAGAGAGACATTTATGTGAGAGTGAAACATCCATCAGCTGCTTCCTGCATGACCCCTACCTGAGATCGAGCCCACAACCCCAGCATGTGCCCTGACAGGGAATCAAACCCCAACCTTTCGGTGCAAGGGGTGATGCACAACCAACTGAACCACACTGGCCAGAGGAATATACTACACAATTTTTTAGAAAAATATATATTTTTATTGATTTCAGAGAGAGGAAGGGAGAGGGAGAGAGAGTTGAAACATCAATGATGCCCGGCCGGGTGTGGCTCAGCGGTTAAGCGTCGACCTGGGATCCAGGCGATCAGGGTTCGATTCCCGGTCAGGGCACATGCCCGGGTTGCGGGCTGCAGCCCATCAATGACTCTCTCATCATTGATGTTTCTATCTCTCTCTCCCTCTCCTTCCCTCTCTCTGAAATCAATAAAGATATATTTAAAAAAAAAAATTAAAAAAAAAAAGAAACATCAATGATAAGAGAGCCGTCACTGATCAGCTGCCTCCTGCACGCCCGACTGGGGTTCGAGCCCGCAGCCCGGGCATGTGCCCTGACCGGGAATGGAACTGCAATCTCCCGGGTCCTAGGTCCATACTCAACTGCTGAGCCACTGCCAGCCGGGCTATACTACACATTTTGATAAAAATAGTTACACATAGCCCTGGCGGGTGTGGCTCAGTGGATAGAGCATCGGCAGGAGAACCAAAGGGTCTGGGGTTCGATTTCCAGTCAAGGGCATGTACCTGGGTTGCAGGTTGATCCCCATCCTGGTCGTGGAGCACGCGGGAGGCAACCAATTGATTTCACATCAATGTTTCTCTTTCTCCCCCTCCTTCCCTCTCTTCCACTCTCTCTAAAAATTAATGGAAAAAATGTCTTCAGGTGAGGATTAACAAATAATAATTACACATAAAAAGTAAAATTTTATTAGAAATAAATTTCTTAATTAGATGCATAGGACTTTTGTTTTTATTTTCAAGTAGTTCGTGTACTTGTAAATAGAATGTTTGACTGAGACAAAGCTCAGCATCAATTCTCTTCCTATATATTTTTTGGTTTGTGTTGATATAAATGTGGAGAAACCTTGCTTACATAAATCATTAGATGGGAATGAAAGGAGGTTCTGTATAGAAATGGTACTGGAATGTTTGACCCCCCTTCAAAATTATATGCCAGAAACATTAGTGATTTTTCCCCCAGTCAGCTAAAACCTGCTTAGGTTCTCAAAGTGTATTCAAGTTAAAGAACTAGAAACCATGTGATGCACGAAGGACTTGTTATCTGGTCTTCATTCTCTTTGTGGGAATACCAGCTGTAATTCCAGTGGTCTCTCTGCAGATTTTTGTTGTTATTGTTAATCCTCACCTGAGGATATTTTTCCCATTGCTTTTCAGAGAGAGTGGAAGGGAGAGAGAGACATTGATGGGAGAGAGACACATGGACTGGTTGCCTCCCACAGGTGTCCCGCCTGAGGGCAGGGAGTGAACCACAACCAAGTAGGTGCCCTTGCCCGGGTTTGAACCTGAGACCCACTGGTGCGCCGGCTGATCCTCTATCCACTGAACCACACGGGCCAAGGCTCTCTGCAGATTTTTATGCTCTGAAGCAATGCCCTGTGGTGTGGGGGCTATCTCACCATCCAGTTGATGAGTGGCCTGGTTTTCTTTTGAAGAGAAGAAGGGAAAGTGGAAAGGAACCTGTCCTTTACTCCTAGGCACCTTCTCTTGCTGGTTACTTTTAGGAAAAAGCCAAGAGAAGCTGAGGCTATGGACACTGATTCCCTTAAAACTGTATGGTTCCTTGTGCCCCTGAGGAGAGCCTTCCATACCCTTAAGCCTGTGTGAACCTTAGTTTTGAAGGCTGCTGCCCCGAGGAAGCTTTTATTTCTCACCTAGACAAGTGTCCTCTTCCCCCCTGCCCCATGGCTTCTCTGGGGCTACTGGGGCTACACCCCTAGAAGGTGGTGGGGATGAAAGAGGGCAGGCTGGGCCCGCACATGTTGTGAGTGGGCCTTTGACATGTACTCAGTGGGAGAAGAGATAGTAGTAACAGGAAGGGGAGGATTTTTGAGAATTGAGGAGATTCTGGTAGGTTTGGAAACATCTGGAAGGGAACCAAACAGGTAGGAGAAGAGATTTACAACCTCTTGTAAAGAGTTGTGAAGAGGCTGAGTGAGCCAAGGGCCCTCTTTCCTTCAGCATATTTTAATAGGAGCCAATAGTGTGCCAGGCCCTGTCCCAGGAGGGGTGTACAAGACACATGTTCCTGCCCTCAGTGAGTTTATACACAGTCAGCCCAGGGCGGAGGTGCAAGCAGAGGGGAGTGGGAAGAGGAAGGTAAGGGGTGAGAAAGGAAGAGGGAGGGGAAGGGAGAAGAGGAAAAGGGGAAGTGGAGAGATAGGAAGAGGGAGAGAGAGAGAGAAAGTTATCAGGCAATTGTAATGCAGGGTGATCATTATGTGGGGTGATCAGCACAGGGGGTCAGGGAGGATCTAGGAGGGGCCCTGATCCTGGTAGGGGGAAGAACATCAGGGAAGCCAGTCCAGAGGGGACAAACCCCCAAGAATAAATTCTCAAGTGTCTGGAGGAACAGGGTGCATTTTGGGAATATCCTTAGATCAGCACTGAGAGATGAGAACAGACCCAATGGAGTTTAACTGAGAATGAGGCAAAGGACTGCTCAGTTTCCTTGATAAGTTGCGTAGTTCTGTTTTTAAAATGTATTACACATATTATGGTGATTAAAATAAAAATTAAATTTCAAAACACATTCCTAAATCTCCCATGAAGAAGAATTCCAAATCATTCATACTTCACCTTCAAGGAAACATACCCGCACACCTCTAGTATGGGCTGTATGTAGGGACTTCCTCCCAAAGAGTACAGTATGGAAAGGAGAGAAAGGGCAACTTTACAGCGGAGAAAGCTGACAAACACTGCATTAGTCAGGTGACCGAGGTGAACATCAGCAGTGATAAGTCATGTTGATGGTATGTGCCTCTGATATGATGTATGATAATGGTACTTTACCTTCCCAAAAAACCATAACCCCGGTTAATCATGAAGAAAAAAAAAGATATCAGACAAACTCCAGTAGAGAGTGTCCTACAAAATACCTGACCAGCACTCCTCAGAATTGTCAAGGTCATCAAAAACAAGAAAAGTCTGAAAAACTGCCTTGGTCAAGAGGGGCAGGCCTGGCTGGCTGGGCGTGGCTCAGGGGTTGAACATCAACCTAGGATCCAGGAGATCCGGGTTCAATTCCCGGTCAGGGCACATGCCCAGGTGCAGGCTGCAGCCGATCAATGACTCTCTCATCATTGATGTTTCTATCTCTGCCTCTTCCTTTCCCCTCCTCTCTCTGAAATCAATAAAGATATATTAAAAAAAAAAAAAAAAAAAGAGGGGCAGGCCTAAGGGAACATGACAACTAAATAGAAGGTAATATCCTGTATGTATCCTGGAACAGAAAGAGGAAATTAGGTAAAAACTAAGGAAACCTGACTAAAGTATGGACTTTAGTTAATAATAATGTGTCAATACTGGTTCACTAATTATAACAAATGTACCATACAAATATAAGATGTTCATAATAAGGGAAACTGGATGTGAGGTATATGGAAACTACTATCTTCTCATTTTTTCTGGAGATCTAAAAACACTCTGAAAAAGAAACTCTCTTTTTGGCCCTGGCCAGGTAGCTCAGTTGGTTAGAGCATGTTTTAGGTTTGATCCTGGTCAGGGCACATACAAGAATCAACCAATGAATGCATAAATAAATGGAACAACAAATAGATGTTTCTCTCTCTTTCTCTCTCCTTTCCTCTCTCTAAAATCAATAAAAAATAAATAAATGGGGGCCGGTGTGGGGTGGAGGAGGTTAATGGGAAAGAAAAAGGAACATATGTAATACTTTCAACAATAAAGATAAATTAAAAATAAATTTAAAAAAAATAAAGTCTATTTTCAAAAAACGAATTACGTATATCAATTAAACCATTCCTTTTGATCTGGGTCTTCATCCAATTAACAATTACTACTAATACTTTACCCGTATTAGGCAATTTATAGGCACAATGCTGAGTAATTTGCATATCTTAAAATACTCACAATATTATAAGGTAAGTTTTTCTCACTTTACAAATGTAGAAATGGAAACATGAGTAAGCTCATTCATGCAACTGTTTAATAAATATTTATTAGTGAGTTAGTGATTGCCCCACAGGTGCAGGGTCTCCTCCAGTTAATGCCCTGCAGGGGCCTCTGGTGCCACTGTTTGGATTGAGCTCAATCATGTGAACTCCACCTCTTTCCCCCAAGCAGCTCTTCCTCCTCCTGGACTATGATATCACTGAACCATCTGCCCAGTCTCCCATGAGAAGTCCTGCACTCTTCCTCCCTCCTCCCATCACATCCAACTTGACACTAAGTCCAGTGGCCCTTCTCAGAAATGTCTCTTCAGGTTCTTCCTAGCCTACTAGATCTTTCTTTAGGAGGGGCCGTCACCACTTCTCTGCATCTGCCTCGGGTCTCATCCTTTCTGATGTGGACTCCACCCAAGCCAGCTCCCATCTTTCTAGAACCCACATCAGATGATCTCATCCCCAACCAACGCCCTCTGAGGGCCCATTCAATGGCTTTCTCAAGCTGGCCACAGCCAATCCCATATCCTACTCTATAGTGCTCCAGCTTTTTTCCCTAAACATCAAACATCACACTGTTTGCAAGCCTTTGCTCTTGGTTTTCTTTCTTTCTTTCTTTTAAAGAATATTTTATTGATTTTTATTTTTAAAGAGAGAGGGAGAGGGAAAAAGAAACATTGATATGAGAGCGTAACATCGATTGGCAGCTGCCTCTTGTACTGGGAATCAAACCGGAAACCTTTTGGTGCACAGGACAGGACAATGCTCAACCAACTGAGCCACACTGGCCAGGGCACTTTTGGTTTTCTTGAGGCTTGCTTAATGCCTCTCCTTTTTTACCTTTGAAAATCATGCATGTACTTCAAGTTCTAGCTCAAATTCATCTGCTTTTCTATTCCAACCCTCTCTCCCTGGCTCAGCAGTCAGCCTTTATCTGCTCTCCTGGCAACTACCACATGGATCCTGAGGGGTAGAGCTGGTGGATCTGTGTCTGCAGCTGTGAGTTCCCTAAGGCACCTCTGTCTTCCTGTGCTCAGTAAAGTTTGAGTTATTTCCCACAATCGACTTCTGTTATATCAAAGCAGAATACCTGCATTTCATAATTAGGTGCCAGTAAGTGGCCAGGACAAGAAAAGCCATAGCAGTTCTGAGGGGGAGGTTGTGGCCCAGGGAAGAAGTGGACTTGAGAGTGACTGTCAGATTAAAGCCACATTTAGAATTTATTGAGCACATGCTCTATGTTAGACATTATGCTCTAGCAGTGAGCTTTCTCCTACATCACCTTGTTTACTCTTCAAAATAGACTTCCTAGGTAATTATTGTATCTATTTCTGTAGATGAGGAAACTGGAGCCAAGAGCAATCAAATGTGCACAGTGCCACAACTAATGAGTGCCTAGGAAGGAATACCAGGGCTGGTCTCTGGCTCTTCCAAAGTCCAGCCTCAGGATTGAGTAATGAGCATGTGGAAGAATACTGCTGTAATCACCTCAGCAGGGAGTATGTGCTGTGTCTATAGCAAGCAAGGCCTGCTAAGGCCCCACCCCATATATCCCAGAGAGCAGTGCAGCAGAGGAGGGAGGCTTTGGGAAGAGTGAGGAGGTAGCTGGAAGGATTCTGTGTCCCTGAGAACACCCCCATGCTGACCAGCTCTCCCTGCACAGTCCAGTCCTGAGGAATCAGCTGGACATCCTTTCCTCAGCTTGCATTGGGGATACGGGCAATGTGCTTAGATTTGAATATTGTCTCCTGGTTTCCCACTTCCTGGCCACAGGACTTTGGACAAATTGCTCCACCATATGAACTTCAGTTTCTACTTTTGTAACGTGAGGAAAAGAGTGGTGCCTACTTCATAGCATTAGTGTACACTTAACATGAAATAATAATATTAGGAACTTAGTTCGGTGCTTGGCACATTGTCGGTAATCAGTAAATGTGTCTTTTATGATTACTATTTGACCTTTGTCTGGGCCTGTTTGTGTTTCCCTAATGCAGATGACAGGCGATCTGGGGTGGGGCCTCACGCGCCCAGCAGGACAGCTCTACGGCTGAGAGAACTTTTCCCAGGGCGGACGCCTCCTGCCGACCGCCCAGCTCCGGGACCTCCCCTGCTCCACCTACCCTATGGGGCAGCGCCCCTGGCGGGGAGAGCGACTCGCAGCCGCAGGTTTCAGTCAGGAGAAGCGAGGCCCGGGCACGATGGGTATTTACCGCAAAGTAACCTGTAGCCCCATCCTGGGCTGGGGCCATTCCGGGCCCAGAGAGCTCTCGGCGGGGCTGGTGAGGGTCCAGTTCTCTGCGCCGGGCAGGGAAGTTCGGCAAGAGCAGCGTGACCACACAATGTACTGTGTAAACCTGGACTCTTTTGAGAGTAAAGGGGGCACTTGCAGTCATTATGCGGGGGCTACCCGATAAAGCCGGGTGGCGGTGACTCTGGCCAAGAGCCTTCCATTTGAACAAAGCAGAGTCCATGGGCCCCATAAAGAAACAGACTCCGAGTCGCCTGGGCGGTGGAAGAGGGAAACCCAACCGCAGTCACACACGACCCTCGCAGTTCTGTTATTTAGGACCCCACACCTGCCTCCACACTTGTCTCTAGTTCCTTCCAGGTCGGAAAGTGTGCTCATTTGTGCAACGGGTGACCTTCTGAATCCATCAACTGCTTTTCTAGCATCAATTACCTGCTTATTGGCCCATCGACCTTCTAGGACGGTACTGTACTTATCTCTGTGACCCCAGCACCTAGACTGAGGCCAGGCATGGAGTAAGTTTTTGTTGAATGAGTGAATGGAAGCAGCCTGGCACCCCTTAGCTGTGCCTTGTCTTCTCTGCCTCCCCTTCTTGTTTCTCCCCACACCGAGGAGGCACTACGGAGCAGGTTAGAAGCAGGTTAGGTAGCACATGGCTTCCCACTGGCTGGGGCACCCAGCTCCGCCACTTTCTGGAAGCAGGTGGGCCCCTGGATGTGGGAGAAGAGAGACCAGGACTGCTTGCCTGTGCCTTGTGCAGGTAGAATCAAGACAACGATTAGACTGAGGAATGGGAGGTTCTCCTGGGGACCTAAGGCAGCGAGCTGTTTAGAAATGTGGGGGCGCAGCTGGTCAGGGAGGCTGAGCCGTCCAGCAGAGGAAGGGAAGCCTGGGCATGAAAGGTGCTGGGGACCAGCGAGGCTGGAGCGGGATGGCGCTGGGCAGGTGGGAGAAAAGGGCTGAGAAAGCCGGGATTACCTCCTAGTGTCCAAGTCCGGAACTGCAGCGGGGTCCTGGAAGGAGAGAGGCTTGAGTTCAGCAAGGCCAGTCCAGCTCCCTGCTGGTCTCGTCCTAGGACGCGTCCAGGTCTCCGCCCCAAGCTGGGAACTGCGGCTGCACTGCCGGCTCCCGCCCTCAAAGGAGGACTGAGTCCCGGCTCCACCCCGCCCCCCGCCCGAGCTCCCGAGCTCCCGAGCTCCCGAGCCCCCGAGCTCCCTCGCTGCGCCCCCCAGTGGCCGGCCCCGCGAAGTTCCTGCTCCAGCAGACGAGAGGTTCTGAGAACCCGGAAGTTACGTTATAGGCGCGCGTCCGGGGGGCGGGAGTCAGCTGAGCTGCCGGGGCGAGGTTGGGATCACCTGGGCTTAGCTGAAGGGAGCCGGGGAATCTCCTGGGGGCGGGAGTGGGGTGCATGACTGCGCCAGATTCAAGAGGGAGGGCTCCTCGGTCATCTCGCTCTGTAAGGCGAGAGCAAAAAGATCCTCAGGATTTTAAAGAGGAGGAATCGGCAGCGGATTGCCAGGATCTGTAGGCTGAGGAGTCGCAGGTTCCAGTCGGGGCGACAGGGATCCCTGGGGGAAGCCCTGTTGTAATCCCTGGGCCTGGGACGGAGAGTCCAGAAGCCAGGCACCATGGCGTCCATCCTGGATGAATACGAGGACTCCCTGTCCCGCTCGGCCGTCCTGCAGCCCGGCTGCCCCAGCGTGGGCATCCCCCACTCGGGTAAGGAAAGGGAGGGCGCCCTGCCGCTGCCCCTCTCAGCTCTCCTGGCACCTGCGGGGGAGGGTGGCCCAAGAGCTCTGGTTCACCTCCTGGACGGGCAGTGTGGGTCTAGGCCCCTGATTCTCGTCAGACTTTCTTGGTGATGGTCGAAGTTTGAAAGAGCAGCAAGATCAGCCGCGTGATCTAGGCCCTCCCGCCAGGGTCCTTCTAAAAGGGAACTGGGACCCAGATGAGGAAGTAACTTGCCCGCAGGCCTGCTTTTCGGAGGACTGAGACAGGCTTCAGGATTCTCCGTTTTTCTCAAGAGGGCCCTTCTGGTGGTGGGAGGAAGAGAATGAGCAAAGAAACTAGTGAAAGGGGAATGACTGTAGGAGAAGGAGGGATGGTCCTAGAGGTAACTTTGTCACTGAACAGGGGAAAATGAAGTATTTTAGGGTGGAGCCTGGCATTGAGGGGAAATTTTTGTAGAAAGTAGTACAGAATTGGCAGAGGGGTCTGAAGTGCTGGGGTATTTTGAGCAATGGTAAAGGAATGAGAGTAAACTCTACAGAGAAAGCAGCTTCAGTTTGTGACTGATTGGAATGGTTTTCCAGGATCCCCTCTACCCTCGTTCTTCTGGAGACTCACTGAGAGCATTACTGCATGGGCAAGGAGGAGGGAAGAGAGTGGAATTAGATGACTTTAGTTGAGCTGTGGTTGCTGGGCCAAAGACTGATAAGGGAAAATGCCCAACCCTTTCCCCCCATTACCATTGGAAGCAGGTACATCATGGCATAACAGCATCCCAAGGGTTCAAAGAATCAACTCCTCACTGCTGTCAGAAGTGTGGGTAGAGCCCAGGACCCCTAATGTAGGGGTGATTAGCAAACTACTTGACATATTGATATTAAACTATTTGTTAACCAAGGCCCCGGGTAGGAATATGTTGGGAAAGTGGAAGGAGCTCTGTTTTCTTGCTGTTGCTTCTCCTTGCTCTTCCTCCATCTTTTCTATAGCTAACCTTTTCTTTGATCCTCACCTGTAGGGTATGTGAATGCCCAGCTAGAGAAGGAAGTGCCCATCTTCACAAAGCAGCGCATCGACTTTACCCCCCCTGAACGTATCACCAATCTTGTTGTCTCCTGCAATCAGCTCTGCATGAGCCTGGGCAAGGATACACTGCTCCGGTAAGTGAGGGCCAAAACGTATAGGAGTAGGGAGTGGAATGGTGATATTTTGGGACTGTTAACTAACTCAGGCCTTTCTACCCCTCTGGGCAGGTGAAACGGGATTTGGAATTTTCAAGAAATATTCTTCCCAAAGAGAACCAATGTATTGTAGTAGTTAAGAATCAGGCAGACCTGGATTCAAATCCCAGCTCTCCCACTTACCAGCTATGGAATCTTGAGCAAGTCACCCAGTCTCTGTAAACCTGTCCCTTCATCTGTTAAAGATAGTACCAACCCACAAGTTAGTCACATGGATCAGTGGAACTGTCTAGAGTCCTGAAACAAATCCACTATAAATGAAAATAATGTATCTTAATAAAGCTGGAAATAAATACATAAGTAAATGGAAATAATATATGACAAAGGTGTTAGCAAAATTGTTTATCTATCTGGAATAACTATCTGGGATAAAACAGAACTATACCTCTGTATCACAAAAATGAATTCAAGATGAAATAGTTATTTAAATATGAAATATAAACAATGTGCCCTGGGCTGGTGTGGCTCAGTTGGTCGGAGTGTTGTTCATGCACCAAAAAGGTGGAAGGTTTGATTCCTAGTCAGAGCACATACCTGGGTTTCAGGCTTGATGCTTGATTGGGGCGCATACAGGAAGCAACCCATCAATCAGTATTTCTCTCACATCGATGTTATACTCTCTCTCTCACTCTCCCTTCCTCTCTCTAAACATATCCTCAGGTGAGGATTAAAAAAAAAAGGAATAGTTAATAAATTTCCATGTTCACTTAAGTTGGAAAATCCAGATGCCAAAGGAAAATATATAATTGATTGCATAGTAATTGCTATTGTGACAAAACAAAAACAAAAAAGCATATGAATTAGTTCAAGACAAAAGATGGTGGGAAAAGAATGTTCTTCCACATGAATAACAACTTGCATCCTTGTTTCTTAAAAAGCCCTTACAAATTAGTAAGAAGACAATTTAGTAGAAGAGGAAGGGCAAAGAATATAAACAAACAGTTCACAGAAGAGGAACTCCAAATTTCCACTAAACATCTGAAAATATTTTTAGCTTCTGGGAATGCAAATCAAAATAACAGTCAGTTGCCATTTTTTAAAAACCCATCGCCCGGCCGAGCGTGGCTCAGCAGTTGAGCTTCGACCTAGGATCCAGGAGATCAAGGTTCGATTCCCGGTCAGGGCACATGTCCGGGTTGCCGGCTTGATCAATGACTCTCTCATCATTGATGTTTCTCTCTCTCTCTCCCTCTCCCTTCCTCTCTCTGAAATCAATAAAGACATATTTAATAAATAAGAATTTAAAAAAACACACAAAAAAACCCATCAGATTGGCAAAAATTAAAAACAGTAATATGTGATGCTGGTGAAGATACATAGAAATGGACTCACCATTGCTGGTGAGAGTATAAATTGCCACTGTCTTTTGGAAAAATAATTGGTAATGTCTATTCAAATTGAAATATATATAACTGACCAAACAATTCCATTTTGAGGAATACATAACTATAGAAAGAAAAGTAGCAGTCTGTAAGGGTATAGATTCAAGGATATTGACTGCAGCATTATTGTGGTAGAAAAAACTGAACTTGAGCTGGATGCTCATCATTAGGAAAATGATGATTAAATTATGGTTCAGCCATAAAAAGTGAGTGTTATGCAGTTATTAAAACAATGAGTTAGGGCTGTATCTGTTGACTCAGTGGAATGCTCATGGAATATCTAAGTGAGAAAAGTAAATTATAGATTAATGTGCCCACACACATATATACACAATATGAAGTCATTTTTGTAAAAATTGACAAAACAATCCTATTTATATTATAAGCATGGAGAAAGATGTTAACATCAGTTTTCTCTGTTGAGAATGACAGGTTTGAGAAGAAAATCATTAACTCTTTCTTTATACATCTTTGTATTGCTTTCTTTAGTTAGAATGAGCATATAATTTGAAAAGAATTTAATAAGGAAAATATAATTCAAACAGGAGCATTCCTCAAGGTTATTGTGAAAATTAATTGAGATTATACTAGATTAAGCTCTTGGCATGGTGCTTGATATATAGAAAGTTTGCCCTGGTTGGTGTGGCTCAGTTGGTTTAGCGTTGTCCCATGCACCAAGAGGTCACTGGTTTGATTCCCAATTCCTGGGGGTTTTGGGCTCAATCCTCAGTAGGTGGCATGCCGGAGCAGCTGATCAATGGTTCTCTCTCATTGATGTTTCTCTCTTCCTCTTCCTTCCTCTCAAAAAATCAATAAAATGTTGGGTTTTTTTGTTTTTTTTTAAAGAACATGCTCACTAACCATTAGCTACTATTTATTGTTCATTTTTCACCCCAAATACCCCTGCCCATTTTCCCGGATGCACTGGAGATCTGTTGAGTAGAGGGAAAATTCTGCCTAGTGGACTTCTCAAAATGAGGTTCGGGAATTCTCAGCTGAGGGTTAAGTAGGACCCTGTCTGTGTTTCAGAGTTCCCTTGGGATTGTTTTCAGAGTTTTATGTGTATATGTAGATTTCAGGGAAGAAAGGCTGTGGCTTTCATCAAATTATAAAGAGATCTGTGATTCGAGAAAAGGATCTGCCCTCCTCTTGTCCTGACAGCATTGACTTGGGCAAGGCAAATGAACCCAACAATGTGGAGCTGGGGCGCAAGGATGATGCCAAAGTTCACAAGATGTTCCTAGACCATACTGGTAAGTGGTGATGGAGGTCTGAGGTGGAGGATGGGGGTGGGGCTGAGGTTAAGTTACTGCCTGGGTGGGTGGTATCTGAGGTTGGGTAGGGGCAAGGAGGAGGCTGAGGGTGGGAATGTCAGCAACCTCCAGGATACCATGCTCTCCCCTACTCCAGGCTTTCACCTGCTAATTGCTCTGAGCAGCACTGAGGTCCTCTATGTGAACCGTAATGGACAGAAGGTACGGCCATTGGCACGCTGGAAGGGGCAGCTGGTGGAGAGTGTGGGCTGGAACAAGGCACTGGGCACCGAAAGCAGCACAGGCCCCATCCTGGTTGGCACTGCCCAAGGCCAGATCTTTGAAGCAGAGCTCTCAGCCAGCGAGGGTGGGCTTTTCGGCCCTGCACCAGATCTCTACTTCCGTCCATTGTACTTGCTAAGTGAAGAAGGGGGTCCAGCACCTGTGTGCTCCCTTGAGGCTGAGCGGGGGCCTGATGGGCGTATCTTTGTTATCGCCACCACTCGGCAGCGCCTCTTCCAGTTCATAGGCAAAGCAGCAGAGGGAGCTGAGGCACAGGGCTTCTTGGGGCTCTTTGCTGCCTACACTGACCACCCACCCCCATTCCGTGAGTTCCCCAGCAGTCTGGGCTACAGTGAGTTGGCCTTCTATACCCCTAAATTGCGCTCTGCTCCGAGGGCCTTTGCCTGGATGATGGGGGATGGTGTGTTGTATGGAGCATTGGACAATGGGCGTCCCGACTCCCTGCTGAGCGAGGAGCGAGTCTGGGAATACCCAGAGGGGGTAGGTCCCGGAGCCAGCGCCCCCCTGGCCATTGTCCTGACCCAGTTCCACTTCCTGCTGCTGCTGGCGGACCGGGTGGAGGCAGTGTGCACGCTGACCGGGCAGGTGGTGCTGCGGGATCACTTCCTGGAGAAGTTTGGGCCACTGAAGCACATGGTGAAGGACTCCTCTACGGGCCACCTGTGGGCCTACACCGAGCGGGCTGTGTTCCGCTACCATGTGCAGCGGGAGGCCCGGGATGTCTGGCGCACCTACCTGGACATGAACCGCTTTGACTTGGCCAAAGAGTATTGTCGAGAGCGGCCTGACTGCCTAGACACTGTCCTGGCTCGGGAGGCTGATTTCTGCTTTAATCAGCGTCGTTACCTGGAGAGCGCCCGCTGCTATGCCCTGACCCAGAGCTACTTTGAGGAGATTGCCCTCAAGTTCTTGGAGGCCCGACAGGAGGAGGCTCTGGTTGAGTTCTTGCAACGAAAACTGGCCAGTCTGAAGCCAGCCGAGCGTACCCAGGCCACACTGCTGACCACCTGGCTGACGGAGCTCTACCTGAGCCGACTTGGGGCTCTGCAGGGTGACCCAGAGGCCCTGAACCTCTACCGGGAAACACGGGAGCGCTTCCGTGCCTTCCTCAGCAGCCCCCGCCACAAGGAGTGGCTCTTCTCTAGCAGGGCCTCCATCCACGAGCTGCTTGCCAGCCATGGAGACACGGAACACATGGTGTATTTTGCTGTGATCATGCAGGACTACGAGCGGGTGGTAGCATACCACTGCCAGCATGAGGCCTATGAGGAGGCCCTGGCGGTGCTTGCCCGCCACCGGGACCCCCAGCTCTTCTACAAGTTCTCGCCCATCCTCATCCGTCACATCCCCTGCCAGCTGGTGGATGCCTGGATTGAGATGGGCAGTCGGCTGGATGCCCGGCAGCTCATCCCTGCCTTGGTGAACTATAGCCAGGGTGGTGAGGCCCAGCAGGTGAGCCAGGCCATTCGCTACATGGAGTTCTGCGTGAATGTGCTGGGTGAGACTGAGCAAGCCATTCACAATTACCTGCTGTCGCTGTATGCCCGGGGCCAGCCAGCCTCACTGCTGGCCTACCTCGAGCAGGCTGGGGCCAGCCCACACCGTGTGCATTATGACCTCAAGTATGCACTGCGGCTCTGTGCTGAGCATGGCCACCACCGTGCTTGTGTCCATGTCTACAAGGTCCTGGAGCTGTATGAGGAGGCTGTGGACCTGGCCTTGCAGGTGAGCCAATGAGTCTTCATGCCATCTAAGAGAGGGTCCTGGAGAGCAGTAACTTCAATGTTGAAGGATTGGAGAGGTGGCTGTGGCTAGAGTGTCCTGGCTTCCCTTGCAGAAAAGTGCTATAGTATAGAGGTTAAGAACAGGGACTCTGAAGTCAGGATTTGAATTCTGATTCTGCCACT
This sequence comes from Miniopterus schreibersii, assembly GCF_964146895.1. Taxonomy (NCBI): domain Eukaryota; kingdom Metazoa; phylum Chordata; class Mammalia; order Chiroptera; family Miniopteridae; genus Miniopterus; species Miniopterus schreibersii. The sequence continues at coordinate 143,280,817 of NC_138101.1, forward strand.
TACTTTTTTTTAAATATATCTTTATTGATTTCAGAGAGAGAGAGATAGAAGCATCAATGATGAGTCATTGATTGGCTGCCTTCTGCATGCCCCCTACAGGGGGTTGAGCCGGAAACCCCAGCATGTTCCCTGACGGGGAATTGAACCTTGATCATACGTTGATGCTCAACCGCTAAGCCATGCTGGCTGGGCCGATTCTGACACTTTCTAAGCTGTGTGACCTTGGGCTAGTTCTGAACCAATCTGCCTCAGGTTACTCATCCTGAAAATGGGGGTAATATTATAGTACTTCCCTTATAAGGTTGATTAAAGTACTGTATGTGAAAAGCACTCAGAACTGTGCCTCTTGCTTAGGTAAATCTACATACATGCTAGCTATTGTGTTATGGTTACAACTGCAGAAGTGACATTTCTTAAATCATGAATTACTACCTAAAGGATTTACTGAATCAGAATGTCTGAAGGTGGCGCCCCAAAATCTGAATTTAGATTATGTTCCCCAGGTGATTTTTAAATTCATCAAAATTGAAACCCCACTATCATAAGTAGCTTTTTTTTAAAAAAAAAAAAAAAATTATTTATCTATTTATTTATTTTTTAATCCTCACCCAAGGGTATTTTTTCCGTTGCTTTTCAGAGAGTGGAAGGGGGAGAGAGAGAAACATTGATGTGAGAGAGACACATCAATTGGTTGCCTTCCACTCGCACCCTGACCAGGGCCGGGGATTGAGCCTGCAACCGAGGTACATGCCCTTGGCCAGAATCAAACCCAGGACCCTTCAGTCCACAGGCCGATGCTCTAACCACTGAGCCAAACCGGCTAGGGCATAAGTAGCTTTTATATAGCTGTGATAGGGACAGGCCCACCACTGAGATAGGTTTCTATCCTGCATCCCAGAAGCTCCTCCTCGTTTGTTGCCAGGAGTGCTGGGAATCCTGCCTTGGCGCCTCTCTTCAGGCCTAGGGTCTCCCTGGGCATCTTTCTCTCCCACGGACTCTATCCTGGGTGGAGAGGAGTTTTGACCCTAACACTCATGGTTACCCCACAGGTGGATGTGGACCTGGCCAAGCAGTGTGCTGATTTGCCCGAGGAAGATGAGGAACTTCGCAAGAAGCTGTGGCTGAAGATCGCACGGCACGTGGTGCAGGAGGAGGAAGATGTGCAGACGGCTATGGCCTGCCTGGCTAGCTGCCCGCTGCTCAAGATTGAGGACGTGCTGCCCTTCTTTCCTGACTTCGTCACCATTGACCACTTTAAGGAGGCTATCTGCAGCTCACTGAAGGCCTACAATCACCACATCCAGGAGCTACAGCGGGAGATGGAAGAGGCCACAGCCAGTGCCCAGCGCATCCGGCGAGACCTGCAGGAGCTGCGGGGCCGCTACGGCACTGTGGAACCCCAGGACAAATGTGCTACCTGTGACTTCCCCCTGCTCAACCGCCCTTTTTACGTCTTCCTCTGTGGCCACATGTTCCATGCGGACTGCCTGTTGCAGGCTGTGCGGCCTGGCCTACCGGCCTACAAGCAGGCCCGCCTGGAGGAGCTGCAGCGAAAGCTGGGGGCTGCTCCACCCCCCACCAAGGGCTCTGCCCGAGCGAAGGAGGCTGAGGGTGGGCCTACTCCCGGGGGGCCGAGCCGGGAACAGCTCAAGGCTGACCTAGATGAACTGGTGGCAGCTGAGTGTGTGTACTGTGGGGAGCTGATGATTCGCTCCATTGACCGGCCTTTCATCGACCCCCAGCGCTATGAGGAGGAGCACCTCAGTTGGCTGTAGGAGGGTGTTGCCCCTGATAAGTGGGCTGGCAGTCAAGCACAGCTACTTGCTGGGTCTTGGGAAGGCCACAGGGGAGGGCCCCCGGCTAGGCTATGACTGTAGTGGGGAGTGGAGTTACAGCCGTTGGCCAGGAGGTGTCAGCTCTGAGTGCACCTTCACCCTGCTCATCCCATTCTTCAGGGCTGCCTTAGAGCTGCTGTTACACCAGGCTATCAGCCTGCCTCCCAGTAGAGGGCATTAGCTGGAGAGGTCACAATTCTGATCGCCTTCCCATCCCCTCAGCATCTAACAGCTCGTTTTTCCTTTTCATTCTCCACACACATCCTGTTTACCTTCTAGAGCAATTCTCCCTTTTCACTGTGCCTCTTCTCCCTCAGAGGAAGCCCTCTCCTGTCTTCCCTCAGGTCCCAGAAGTGAAAAGATGGCCCCTCTAAGTCCTGGGCATGGGGGGTGGGAAAGGTGTTGATGGTAGGTGTGCTCTTGTGCACGCTGTTTGGTGCTCCACTGTGAAGGGTGCCCTGGGCGAAGGCCTCACGGAGAACAGCGGGAGCTGGTGATGGGGTGGAGAGCATTAAACTGTCTGCATTGCACTGGTGGCTCTGGAGTTGATGGCTTTGTGTTGATGCTGGGCTGAGTGGTATGTGAGTGATCTCCAGGAGGGGCTGGGGTGCTTCACTGAGGCTACCAGGGCCCTGCCTGCTTTCAAGCCTTGGCCCTTGCTTCTTCACCTGGAGGTGTGACAGGATGATTTTGCCATTTTCTGCTCACTCCCTTGTCCTTCCACTCTGTCTTCTCTGACTCTAGGCTTTAGATGGAAATTACCCCCCACCATCATGTCTTGGAACAGGGACTGTTCTTCCCTTTTGCCAGCTGGTGGTGCTGTTCCCCACAGAATCCTTTGCACTCAGGCAGTGGAGGTGCTGATTTCCCATCACTTTCTCCACGAGTCCTTCCTCAGTCTGTTCCTTCCCTAGTTGTCCCAAGAATTTTCTGGTTGTCTCCATTACCTAAGCATGAATCTAAGCCCCTCATTCCTCCTCCCTCCACTAGCCCTTACGAATACTAGGTTTTATTTGCCCCTCTCTTTGCCAGCTTGGATCCCTATATTCCCAGGTTCTGCCCAGCTTTGATACTTCCCTACCACTGTCTGGCATTTAACCATAGTATTGAGGTCTAACATGGAGGTGAGGCTGCCACTGCCACTATTCGTGGCATTTGGCAGATAAGTCTTTTTCTATCTCGCTCCTGTAACCTGCCCCTTGCTCCAGATTACATTTCTTTAGTTGTGGCTGGTGGCTAAGCCACAACTAAAGATTCTTAGAGTGGGGCCTTCCTGTGACATCAGCTGAACACCCTTTGCTCTGAACACTGGTGTCCACAGTCCACTGCTGGGCTCTATGGGTGTGGTCTATCAGCTGCCAGACAACTAAAATAACAAGTGAGTTTTCCTGGAATCAGGCTGGGGTCAGGGTACCTGGCTGGTGTCTGCAGGATTTTCATTCTTCCCTGCAGCCAAATCCTCTTCCAAGGCTTATCTCCGTCTGTCCTGTTGGAATCTTGTCCTGCTGAGTTCCCCAATGACTAGAGCAACAGCAGGGCCTCTGCCAACTTAGAGGGCTGGAAGCTGCCCATCTTTCATGAACCTCAGACTCCCTATCTTCTCCCAAAAGCAAGAGTGGGAGTAAATATGTGTGTGAGTGTCAGGGGGTTGAGGGGAGGATGTCTCATTGGTAAGTAGAGGACATCATAATCCTGTTCTCTTTCCACTGTTCCAGGAAAATATGGAGGGCTCCTACTCCCTCTTCCTATGTGGCCTAAGGCTCCCCTCACACCTAGATATGCCCAGTAGAAGACTCAAGTGTACTGTTCCCCCCGTCAGTGCATATTAGGTATAAACCTTGGCCTGCCACTGGCGTGGTCCTTTGCTTACTTAGAACAGCTTGGGGCCTCTTTCTTTGCACATAATGGGTGCCTAATATATGTTAGTTAAACAAACACTGCCCTATTGCTCCCTCCTCCCAGAGGACTTGGCTAAGACAGTCTGGGACGCCCCTGCCCCTTCTGTCCTCTCCTAAGCCTGCCCATCTGGTCCTAGGCTGCTTCCTCTTTCCTGGAAAAAGGCCCCAGGCATCCCTGGCACTGACAGAATGGGGTTCCGTTGAGTCAGGGCAACGGGAAGCCACAGCTCTTAGATCCCTGGAAACCAAGCAAGGCCTGGAATGAAGGGGAGAGAGAAGGCCCTTAGGGCCTTGGCCCTAAGCCTAAGGGAGGGCCAGATAGGGGATGGGGTGGGGGAGCAGCTGTGTGAGCAGGGGCCAAGATGAATGAGCTGCTTCTGGAGCGGTCACTGGAAATAGAAGGAGTGGCCACAGGCAGTGACGCTTGGATCAGGGCAGGAGGCCTGTAAACAAGGAAGCCACCTGGGGGAGACACAGGGCGGCTACTGGTCCTGGGGAGCAGGTGCTTCCTGAGGCCCGCCCTTGAGAGGGCCCTGGGGGGCCGCCTGGTCAAGTCCGAAGAGAACACTAGGTGACGCTGTCTACTGGCTTCCTGAATCCTGCTCCCTTCCACAGCTCCTGGGGGAGTGGCCATTTAAGAGTGTGCCAGCCCAGCCCCAGCGTCTGTGGCCCGGCTTATCCACCTGGGCACCCTCCCTTCTCTTGTCCCCAAAGCAGGCTGGCCAAGGGCACCAGCCCTGGCAGGGAGTGCTTGAGGCTCAGAGCCTGGGCAGCCTGGGTGTGAGCTTATTCCCCTGAGACCACCAATTCTCACAGTTCCTGCCCCTGCCCTCAGGGCTTGGGTTGCAGGTGGGGCAGCACCAAGCCCATTGGTTGGGAGGGAGGGCTAAGAGGCCACCAGGCTAAGGCTGCCCTGGGCGCTGTCCCCCCACCCCGGTGGCGCCAGGGAAACAAAAGGTTAGGGCGCCCAGAGGGAATTATCTGGCCCCACTGGGGGGGGGGGGCGAGACAGGCACACCTCTTCCCCATACCCCAAGCTCTGCAGATTCTTCGAGACACTTTCACAGGCGGAAATTCCCAGAGGTCAGAGGAGGGAAACGGTTAATTCCTTTTATTCAATGGGTCCCCCCTACACTCCTCCCCCCAACTTCCTCCCTCCACTTCCCGCCCCCCCTGTGTGAACAGGAAGTGGAGAGGAAAAGGCTCTGAGCAGAGCAGCTGGGAGCAGGAGGCAGGGAGTGGGCGGCAGGCTTGGTGCCAGCCCTGCCCCCCTCATGGTTACTTGCTGGACGGCCAGACCCACTGTGGCCTGGGAAAGAACCTGCAGCCCCGCTGGCAAGTGGCAGGGGAGTAGGAAACAGCCTAGTGTCTGAGCCCCCTTCCCTCAGCCTGCTCCCGGTCACTGGCACTGGGACCTGCAAGGCATCCTCTGCCCAACACCCAGCTGCCCTTGCCACTGAAGCCCCACCCCCCACTGCAGGCTGGGCATCCCGAGGCTGGCAGGCATCTCTTCAGGCAGCCGCCAGTCCTGGCACTGGCTCCAGCCACTCAGCCCCTCAGCCCTGCCAGTTCTTTGAAGCTCATGCAGCGCTTCCTGTTTGGGGCGGGCGATGCCAGGGCCCCTCCCCCACCATTGTTCTGTAGAGACCATAGGTCCATCTGTTGCCCCATGGTGGGGCCCCAAGGCAGTGCCACAAGGGAGCAGCACCACAAAGGACCCTGCTGGCAGCTTTGCTTATGTGGAGTGAGGCTGCAGCAGGTTGAGGGTGAATGGTGGTCAGAGGCAGGCCTGGGGTGGGCAGTGGGAAAGCAGGATGCTAGGTGTAGTTGTTGGGCAGTTGGAGCCCTTGGCTTTCTCCTCCACCTGGAACATGGAGATGATTATATTCAAGGGGTGCTGAAGCCACCAGGAGAGGGAAATCATTCTTATTTTCAGATTTCAAAAGGGAAAACTGAGGCAGAAAGGGAAACTTTGGTCTAGGATGGCCAATTATTAAAAAGGCATAAAGGAGGGTTCTTCTTTCAAGGGGTTTATTAGCCCCTGCTCGCTGAATGTCCCCTGATTTGGTGCTTTCCTCTTCCAGAGCAGCTTTGCCTTTTCTCAGCTTTCTCTTTGCAGTAACCCTTGAACTGGCCAGTCAGGAACCATGAGGCCATGGGAGGTTGGAGTGGCCCTAGGTTGGTGACCAGCAGCCAATATCCATGGAGAACAAGCCCAGGCACGCCTTGCAGAAAAAGAGAAAGGGGCATTGGTCTGGCCCTGGGAAGATGGGTGCTGCTCGTGGTTCCCAGGCTGCCTGCCATGGCCAAAGGTCTGTTTGTTTTTCCCAGATATAGAGGCAGGTGCTGGGTATCACTGCAGCTTGCCTCCTCTGCCATAGCCTCATCTCACAGCTCTGACCTCGACCTGCTTCCTCCCACAGGGCTATAAACGCAGACATGGTCTAGCCCACTTCCCTCACCAGATCCTCCGGCTCTTCTTGCCAGCCCAGGACCTGAACTGCTTAGATCACTACTACCAGAATGTCAGAGCTACAGAGGCCTCAGATAGAGGCCATGGGATGATATGGGACCCTTGTTCAGATAAACACTTGCATGGATGTCCAACACCTGAAATTCATATGCTAAGCTTCCCTGGTGGAAGCCAGGCTTGGGGGAGGGGTACATCCCATTCACTGTCCTTTCCTACCCCACCCCAATCTCTAGGGGATGTCAGGATGCTCAGGAACCCAGTTTGAAAATCACTGTGCTGTCAATCCCACCTTATGACTTTACACGTGTTGAATCTCAAGAGAAATTGGTGGCTGGCACTAGGTTCTATCCAAGATCCTGTCCCTTCTCTGTGAGACTGAGCATCAGTCAGCAGTGATCTTATACCCACTGGGAGCCACTCTCCCAGGCCCTTCATTGTGACCATTCGTCATCCCCAAAACAAGTGGGCTGCACTGAGGGACAGAGAGGTGATTTGGAAAGAGCAAGTGCAAGTGTCTGCTCTGCGTTCACCAGCTGTCAGTTTAATCATGCCCTCGGAACCTCAATTTCTTCACCTGTAAAATGTGAGTAAATATAACAGAACTTGAGAGGCTTGGGTGAAGCTTAGACAAGAGCACTGCAGCACATCTGCCAAGTTAGCCCAGGGCCTGGCACCTGAGCAATTCCTGTTGGCTTGCTTTCTCTTGTTTTACTCTGTGCCTCATTCCTTAGGGCTGACACGCTGTGAACCCTCTTGTGACTCCTCTCTCAGGAGCCCATCTAATCCCTTTGGGAATCAGGCTGGAATTGGAAAAAAGAGGCTTACTTGAAAAGGTTTTTCTGGTTTCTCAAAAGATGGTGATTGTGGAGAAGAGAAGCTCAGGGTGAGTGGAAGCCCTCAGGCAGATAGGTGGGACAGGAGTGCTGCTACCTTGGGGGCGGGTCCTGGTCCTGGAAGAGGCAGGGCACCACTCCAGCTCCAAGGGATGGATAGGACAGGCTGACGAGGCTGAGCCAGGCATGGCTCCTCTGCCAGCCTGCCCTCATGGTCCAGCCCAGAGCTTGCACAACAGCCCAGCTGACTGGATAGCTGGCACTCCCCTGGGAGCCTCAGGAAGTCCCCCTTGTCCCCTCTTTGACCTTTGACCCTTAGGCCTGCTACAGGCCAGAATTCCAGGCAGCTGTCCTCTCTTTTATGCTCTGTTCCTGGTCATTTCCCTTTAAGGCTGAGACTCAGAGACACCCCAAACCCCCACCTTACAGCTCATCCTTTCACATGCTCTTGGGGATAGAGCCTCACCATGGGAAGCTCCAGACCTGAGCCAGTGGAGACCCGTGGCTACAAGCTAGCAGGACCCTTGAAGTCTAGCTGTCTGAAGGACCCAAGCCTTACAGGAAAACCCCCCAACAAGTGCTCCTGAACTCCCAGACATCCTCCCAGGTGCTCTGCCTGACTTCATCCTGTCCCAAAGCCTGGCAGGTAAAACCAGAGACAGACAGAGCCTCCTTCTCTCCCGCCATCCTCTGAGCAGTCAAAGTCCGAAGAACCCTTGATGTTGCTCCACACTAAACCATGCTGTGCCTCACGGCACTCAGTTTCACAATCAAATAATTCCCTTTGGTTTTCTAGCGGAATTTTTGCTTTTATTTTTTAGGGTTTCTCGGCCTTTTTTTTTTAAGTAATCAGTCTAAATTTGTCATCGCACATCCCCCATTTCCGCCCCTAAGGGCCTCCTTTTCATCCCCTGGAATCTGGAAACCATATGTGTGGGCAGAAACCCCCCAGCATCCCCCACAGCACCCTGGCCCAGCCTGGCCTCCACAGAGGCAGCCTGTTATCTGGGGAAGAGTCTACACTCCAGGCTGGGGCTGGAAAGGGAGTTTCTCTTTGGACCTTCCCAGCTTCAGCCATGGAGAAGCCATGTGGTCTAGTGGTTAGGACTGGAACACATGGTTTCTGTCCCCAGCAATCTCTTTGACTAACGCCAGAAGCCTGGGAAACTCCCCTTGGTACCCAAGGGACTCAGTTTCCCCACTGGCTGAGAGACTCAGAGCTTCACCAGCTAGCTTATCTCCTACCTGTCTTGGTAGAAAGAGTGTTTGATCCAAAATTTTTACTCTATCACAAGCTGTGTGACCTTGACAAATGGCTTAATCTTTCTGAATCTTAATTTCCTCATCTATAAACTAGAGACTATTATTGTGCTTACCTCCTGGTTGTTGTAGAGCTAACTAAGAAAACATATTCTCAAGGGCCTAAGGCCATGTATGCTGTAAAAGCTTAATAAGCAATTGTTGTTACTGTTAATAAGTAGAAATCCATAATGAGGTGGGAGCGGTGTTCTCAGTGGCACTGCTCTGAGGCCCAGCCTGCCTGCCCCTGCCTCTCCTGCTCAGGCTGTCCTGTCCAGACCTTCCTTTGGCCTCCTCCGGCTCTAGAAAGGGCAGGGATGCCTTACCAGTTGTGGATCAGAGCTGAGGCCCTGCTGCTCGTCCCTGTCTCCATGACGACCCCAGCCCCTCCCCTCCTTCCTTCCTCAGAAGCTTTCTGTTTACTGTAAACAGCTGCCCAAACTCAGCCCTAGCTGATCCTGCCCAGGGCCAGCCAGACCCTCTCTGAACTGGGGACTGGCTTGATGTGTGAAGGCCTGGGCACAGAGTCCTGGGCTGTGTGTGGCCTTGGACAGGCTCTGCTTTGCCACCTTGACTGGAGGGGAGGGGAGAAGGGAAGGGGGAGGGCCTGTCACTTCAGACCAGGGCAGCCAGGGCCTCAGACAAGGAGCAGATGGAACATAATTGAGGAGGACCATGCTGAGAGAGCCTGCTAGAGCGATCTGTGGCTTGGCCTTAGACTGACCTGGGTTCAAATCCTGACCTAGATTTATTCACTGTGTGACCTCAGACTGGGCATTTAACTTCTCTAAGCTCCACTCAATTATTCGATTTGTAAAACAGAGATAATAACACCTTCTCAGAGGATTGGTTGCTGTGTAGATTGGTGATAAAGCATGTACATTACCATGGGATGTTGCTAGCCTGCACTGATGGTGGCTGAATTTATTCTTTCACCTCTCAGATGCTCTCCTGCTCAGGGATCTGGCATGAGTCCCTGCCTGTTCCTCTGCCTGGCACGCCTCAATCACACAAGCCTATAAGCACGTGTACATGTGCACCAAGCACATATACACGAGCACACAGCAAACACATACAAGCCAGGTAATGAACTGAAACTCGCAAGTGTCTGAGGCACAGGAGAATGAATCTCCATGAAGGTGAAGTAGGAGTCTAGCTGTTTCCTAAGCCTGTCCCTGGGCCTGAGTGGGCTGACATTGGCACTGGGTCATCACAACTGTCTACCTCTCCCTCTACTCAGCCCCCAGGATTGCACCCACCCTCTCTGCCCAGTTGAACACAGTGCAGGAATACAGGATATAGGTCTCCTTTCCTGGGTCAAGCTTTTAAGACATGATGTCTGGGTTGTGAGGCTCTTGGCTCCCAGCTCCCAAGGGGCCTGCATCGGCTCCTTTGACTTTCCAGCATCCTTGGAAGTGCCAGCTGGTTAGGAGAGTTTTAAAGGGTGAGATTTAAACCTGCCATTCCCCTGACCACCAGAACCTGGGTAGACTGGGGTTAGGCAGGGGCATTCATCGATTTGAGTCATTGCCCACAGACCCATGAGTAAGTGTGGCTCTGGATTTCCAGCCCTGCTCTTCACCAGGATGGCTGTCAGGGTCTTCCCGAGCTAGGTCTTTGTTGGTCCCAGGTGCAGCCATAGGGTCCTGCCCTGGGCTTGGCTCCCTCCAGAGCACAGAGAAATAGCTGGAGGCTTGTGGGCTTCGCTGACTCTGATGCTCCCACATCCCCTTGCCAACTATCGAGCCTAACTTTGGAGTTTCTGTCCTCACCCAGGCCTGGGCTACATGAGAAAGGAGAGGAGCCCCCAGGACTGAAGCTAGCACAGTGGACAGGACTGGAAATCCCCTACTTCTTACCTTGGCCAGTTGAGGAAACAGCGTCCCGGCAGAGGGCCGCCTCCCGCCAGGGACTTTTCTCCTGGGGGTGACACAGCATACAGGGCAGCTACTGGGACCCTAGCCACGCTTCAGCCTGAGGGTGAGGGGAGTGTCGTACAGGACCACTCTCTCCCTTGCAGGAAGCATGACAGCCAAAGATTCTAGAACACACTGGGATTTAAGCAGGCCTGAGGGTGGGCAGGGAGAAGGGAGGGCATGGCGGGGGGGGGGAGGTGTTGGGGGCAGTGGTGGCCAAGAAGGTCCACACTATTGGTAATGTTTGGTAGACAAAACTGGGCCCAAATGGTTCTGCACCTAGACCTCACTAGCCCTTCCTCCACACTCCCTTCCCTTGCCCAGCACCCAATATGAATGGGCTTCTGACAGGATGTAAAGCCCTCACTAGCCCAGCCAGAGTGGCTCAGTTGGTTGAGTGTCATTGAGTGCACTGAAAGGTGATTCCCGACCAGTCAGGGCACACACCTGGGTTTCAGGTTTGATCCCCAGTTGGGTAACGTAACGGTGGATGTTTCTCTCTCTCCTTTCCTCTCTCTTTTTTTAAGTGAAAGGTTTAAAAAAAAAAAAAGTTTTTATTGATATTTGAGAGAGAGAAGAAGGGAGAGGGAGAGAGAGATAGAAACATCAATGAGAGAGAGAAACATCAATCGGCTGCCTCCTGCTCACTCCGTACTGGGGGTGTACTGGGGGCTGGGCCGCAATCTTGGCATGTGCCCTGACCCGGAATTGAACTGGCGACCTCTTGGTGCACAGGACGATGCTCAACCAACTGAGCCACACTGCCAGGCCCTTCCTCTCTTTTAGCATGTCCTCTGATGTGGATTAAAAAATAAACAAATAAATAAAGCCCTCACTAATATCCCAGGGTGGTGATCTCCAAACTTTTTTGATTATGAATATTGATGGATAAGATTATGTGCTACAGTTAAAACGTACTAAATGTTAGTTTATTTTTTATCTAAAAAATAAGTCTAAATAGAAATCTCCTATTTCCCCCTTCACAGATGACCCTGTTCACTTCCACACACAGCCCCCTGGGAGCCTACCCCACTGATAGACAAGGCAGGAGAGCCTCTCGCAGAGCAGACCATCCACCTTGCAGGAGAGTACAGGGTTTGGGGGTGCAAGGCTGAGGCTAGCTTTCTTAATACACTGCAAACCACAAACAACTGAGTAACCCACATCTGAAGCCCTTCTATTTGTTGTCAACTTGAAAAGAAACTTGGTCATTTTAGATCAGGCTCTATTGCTGCAGTGGTGGTTATGCCTAGCTCCCAACTAAAGGCCCAGGCAGCCTGTCCCTAGAACAGCACCCTGATATAGAATCGAATGTTTGTCAAGGAAGAATGCATAGGCCTCTGTGTGTGTATCTGTGCATATGCACGCGTGTGTGTTTCACGTGTTGTACATGTGCATGTGTGCCTGGGGTTTGCCATTCAAACAGAATTTTCTCAGTGACAGCCTCTGCTTTCTGGTCTGCTCGTTGCAGGGGCCTCAGGCAGGTCACACAGGTACTGAGACAACTGTCATTAACCCTTATGAGCCAAGTCGTGAGAAGCTTTGACATTGAATCAGATACTTTATCTCATCTGCATCTTCACAGCATAACTATTTTAGGTAGGTGAGGCCTGATCAGTTCATTTGGAGGTGAGGAGTCCAAGGCCCAGGGAGCTGAGAGAATTGCCTAAGTCTCACAGTTTGGCACAGCTGGGTCTCTTGTTTGCTCTCACTCTTCCCAGCATGTCTCTCCTCATGTCCTGCCACCCTGCAGCTGTGGTGTAGCCTGCCCTTTCTGCCCCACTGGAGGGAAGGCAAGCCCAGGACCCTCTCCGTGTGCTTGGAAACATGGCCCAGCCCATGGGTCAGCCCTGTTAACAGGAGGAGGGGCCTCACAGGCAGAGGACAGGGGTCTTTCCTGTCAAGGCCAGAGTTGCTCCCTGCTCCAGCTTGGCTGGCTGAGGGGCCAGGGCTTCCTCCTTCATTTGAAAGCTCAGCCCTGTGAGAGTGGCAGAGGGGGAGGGCGAAGGGAGGGCTCAATCTCCAGCCCCCTCCCCCCTCACTGACAGCTGTAATCTGCTTGGGAAAATCTCTTTTTTTTCCGCACAGGAAAAAATATTAGTTGTCCCGATAACAAGGAAAACAAAATCCAGCGCAGGGCATCAGAGACTTCCTGAGGCGGGAAACAATGTCCAGGGAGCTCAGTGGAGAAGCCCAAGCTGGGAGGCTGAGGGGGAGCAGAGAGAGGACACTGGTCCAGGCCTATCCGGCCAGTGGGGGAAGGGGATGACAGATCGAGGAACTTGGAAAAAAGATTTCCCCCCCAAAACCTTGAAGTCTGGGCTGTTAAGCTATATCCGGGAAATGATTCAGGACAGCGCACGTCCCTGAAGGGAGCAGGCCCCTTCAGTTCAGGTGCTCTGAGGCCACCATTCTTTTTCCCTCCCGGTGCCCCAGCCTGTTCTCTTGGGTGCTGTTGTCCATAGGCACCCCTCCCCCAGGTTTCTGGCCTGTGTGCCCACAGCTGCTTCCCTGGGTAACTTTCCACTGGGTGTTGGAGGGTCAAGTAGTAGAGGGCTTCTCCAAAGGCCCCACCTCCAGGCCTAGGAGACTCTGGTGCCCATTTCCCTCTCTGCTCAGGACACTTGAGCTATTTGCTCCAGTGGGCGTGGCCTCTGAGCACTATGGGCTCTGGGGAGGGGCAGGGAAGGGCCTGGGATTTAAAGCAGGGTCCTGAGCTCCCAGTGAGCAGGGTTCTCAACCCTGGATGCACACTGGGTCACTTAGGGAACTTTCAGAAAAAAAAACCAGTGCCCCCCAGGCCTCATTCCAGACCAGTTATATCAGAATCTCTAGGGAATTGCTCAAATGATTTTTGTGTGTAGGCAGGGCTGACAACCCCTGCTCTATGACCCTGTGACCCTTTGGTCACTTGCTGGCTGGTCCCCTTAGTTTCAGATTGGAACCCCTCAGAAATTGCCACCTAGCTGGTGGCCTCCAGAGGTGCCTGCAGAGTTCTCTGCCCAGCTAGAGGCCAGCTGCCCAACACAATAGCAAGTTCTGGGTTACCTGGCCCCTTCCCACCTCTCCTTCTCCTTGGGCAATGATGCCTGAGGCCTTTGTTCTCAGTCAACAGGGATGTGACCAGAAAACTACCCACAGCTAATTACAATCCCATTTACTGGTCATAGGCTGGCCACCGAACACAACCTGTCCAGCTCTCCCACTCAGCATCCCCCCACATCCCAGGCAAGGCCTGAGCAGCTCCTCCCCACATCCCAGTGTCATCTCCAGCTTTATTCTCAGGAGGACCTAAGGTTCCTTCCTTACATACCCTCAGCCCTTGGTCTGAACAAAACCTAGGGTCTTCGGGGAGGTCTGGGCTCTAAGCACAGAGGCTATCATTTTCCCCAAGGGTTGGGGATCCCTACCAGGGTGCTGCTGCTGTGCTATGTCAAATACTGGGCTTCCATGAAGTCAGAGGCTGTTCCTGGTTCATTTTTTGTTGCTTATAAGTGTGTACCGGTCACCTAGTCCTTGGAAGGATATCCACATGGAAAGAGCCACAGTCCCTCCTCTCAAAGGTCTTATCGAGACAGAGGAAAGAGCCTGGCCGGTGTGGCTAAGTGGTTGAACATCGACTTATGATCCAGGAGATCGAGGCTTGCTGGGTTTTGGGTTCGATCCCCAGTAGGGCATGCAGGAGACAGCTGATCAGTGACTCTCTCTCATCATTGATGTTTCTATCTCTTCCCCTCTCCCTTCCTCTCTCTGAAATCAATATAAACATATATTTTTTTAAAAGACAGAAGGAAGGGCTGTCATGACGTATCACAAGGAAGTACTATTTGAATTCCACCAAACCTTCCTAGAGCTCCCCATCAGTACAGTGTAGGGAGAATTGCAACCACTGCATAAATGTCTGTTGAATGAATATTTATTTCCTAAGTAGAGCATAGTATGTCCCTCCCATAGCAGTACAAATAAAGGAAGATATATCAAGGATCAGGGACAAAGTGGGGTTCCAATTGCATCAAATGGGAAGGGGGCCTGCAGCCTGGCTGAAGAGAACTCACTGGGATTCCTTTTTGCCACCAGCCAGGCTTTTACCAATAGAGAGGCTTGCAAGTCGCCCAGGGTCTGACCAGAGGGCCTATGGGTTACCATCCTCTCTGCTCAAGTGGTCTTGTCTACCTGGAGAATCACCAGAGATCCTGAGAGGCAGGACCACAGAGCAGGCTTTTTCCCTTCTACTAAGGGGGCCTTCTTGGCCTGGGATCCCCAGGGGTATCCCCTTTCCCTCTGGAGGAGCCCAACCCAGCTCCCAGCCCCCATCATAGCATTTTCCAAACCGGTGGAAGATGCTATGGACAAGTGGCCACCTGGCTGCAGGAGAGGGGAAGCCCCAGTGCATGTCCCTGGGGATTCAGTCTCCCCAGAGGGAAACAGTTGGCAGAGAAGCCCGCTCCCCAGAAGCTTAGACTCTGACCCTTGGCCTGGGCAGTGGGCAGCCGGCTTCAGGAGCTTGGGGTGAGGGGGCTTAGAAGGGAGGGGCTCCAATCCCAGCTGCCTAGCTCTGGGTACTAACAGGCCACACCAGGGGCAGCCAAGATTGAGGGGGGGCACCACCACCTGCTTTTCCTTGTTTTGTTTTCAGGGCACTAATTACTGCGCTGAGCTCCGAGCTGCCTAATGAGGCCGTTTGGATTTCCTGTTGTTCTGGCTTCTCAAGACCCTTAAAGGGCCAGCATCGCCCTTGGGGTGGGCCTGGGTGGGATACCGACCACTCCGGTGAGAGTGAGCACAGAGGGCTATCCCGAGGCTCAACCTGAATGCCAAGGGCAGTGATGAGGGGCTGGTCCACTACTTCCTGGCGCGCTCAACACCCTCCAAGAGGCCCGCTCAGAGGACGCGCGCCGGAAGCAGGAGCTTCAGAACTGTGTGGCCTGGGTAGAGCAGGGGGTGAAGGGGGGGTGAAGGGGAGGAGGCGGTAAGGCCAGGGCCGAGGAGGAAAGGCTGGTGATGTCACCAGTGCCCAGACTGTGAGAACCACTGCAGCACCGGGCAGGAGGGAAACGCCATGACGTCCTGTTCACCCCCCCACCCCCCGCCCTGGAAAATAAACACTTGTTGTCCAAGAGGCCAGCGCCACTTCCTAAGGGGCAGGCTGACCGGGCTAGAGGCCCAGAAACAGGCCCGAGCCCAGCTTTGAGCAAAGGCCTTTGCCCAAGTTGGACGCAGATAGGCCTGCAGGTCAGGCTGCCCCTAACTCAGCCCCTCTGTGGCACACCATCCACCAGGGCTTGCAGGATGCAGCCATCCCTTCTGCACCTTAGGGCTCATCTTTGCACTTGGAAGAGCTGAGCATAGCTGGGGATGCCAGCGAGCCCCCTTCCAGCAGGTGAGGCAGGCTGCAGATGGACGGGCAGGCCAGGTGGGGAGGGGGCGCCCATCTGCTTCCTGAGTCTCCCTCAGATCTGAGGAACAGCCTCAGCCCTAGACCTGTCCCAAGTGCCCCTCAGGCTGCCCCAGACTGTGGGTCCCCTGGGCCCCAGGAGGCTTGGCCTGCAGTGCCCACCCCCACAGACGGGGTGACGACATTGTTGTTCTTATGCGGGGCCTTCCGCCTGGAGTTCCGGCTCCGCTAAATGGTGGGAATGAGGGTCCCAGGGACAAAGCCAGCCTGGTTCCCGCAGCCACCTCAGAATGGACGGAATCCCCATTGTGTGCGGGCGTCTTGTGCCCGCCCTCCCCTTGCCCTAGCCGGACATGCCAACAAACAGCTCATTGAGCCCGGGGGAGGGGCCGGGAGACAACAATGTCCCCCTGAGGACCAGAGCAGTGAGCTCAGCTGGGGGTGGGGGCTGCCATGGAGGCTCCAGGGCGATGATCTCAGCTTGGGGAGGGCTGGTCCTTTCGACAGGCTGACCAGAGCCTGGCCTCCCCATGAGGCTGAGAAGGGCTGCCCAAGGCTGGGCTCACCCTGGGCTGCCCCACCCCCAGGGCTGAGCTGGGAACGGACTGGCACTTCTCACGCTTAAACTGCCCCAGCCCAGGGCGCCAAGCAGGCGCAACAGGGGGGGCCCAAAGGACCCAGCAGAGCCACCCAAACCTAAGAGGCTGGTGGACCCTCCCTCTGGCAGTGCCATTCCAGAAGCTCTTCAGTGAGACCCAGCCCAAAAGGAGCTCTCCCATGCCACCAGCCCACACTGACCACAGCAGGACTTTCAGATCAACAAGAGGATGCACTTTGTATAACCAGAACCATCTCAAAAGCAGGGATTAGCCTGCAGAGGGAGGGAGTGTCCTGCTCCTGAAAGTATTCAAGCCCTTGACTATAGAATATGGGGTTGGTCTAAGTGCCGTTGAGAGTTCACCTAATCGGGAGCCTCTAGATCCAAGGCCGTGGGTCATTCCCTGCAGACACCTCTGGATTCCCTTTGTGGATTACAGGTCTGTAGTTGGACGAACTCAAGCCTGATCCAACCCTGGCAAGTCTGGGCTGCCAGGCAGAGCCTCAGGCCTCTGAGAAGAAAGGGAGGAAGGGGGAGGGCTGGCTGGGAGAGTGGCATGGCCAAAGCGGGGTCCCACTCTCACTCTAGGAACCAGGGAAGCCCCGATGCTGGTCATTTTTGCAGAGCTTTCTTTTGAAAGCAGGGGGTGAGAGGTGAGAGCAGCTGCTGGCAAGGAAAGTATGGAGCTTGTCCCAGCACGTCATCGGGGGTCTGGCATTCTCAGGTGCCCAGCCATCTCACGGACAGGACCCAGGCATCAGTGCATACTGGGCCACCAGCCACAGATGCTCCTAGCTGCCCCTGGCTTTCCCTCTGCACCTCCATGTTCCAGACCACCCTGTACACCACTGCCAGATGGTGGGCGAACCCCCTCCTCTCCTCAAAACCCCACAGGTTCCCTTAGGCTTACCAGTCAAGTCTGAATTCATCTGCCTGGTGGAGCTCCATACCCTAGCTATCTAACCTCATGTCCAACCCTCTCCACGTATGAAGTCTACTCCAGCTGTACCTTCTTCATTTCCACCCTGAGCCTTTTCCTCTCCCCATTCCCCCTTGCCAAGAGACCCTCTCTTTTCTCTTTACCTAAGTTCTGCTCTATTTTCCAGGTCCAGTACAATCCCCTCCCCCACAGAGCCTCCTTTGACCCTTGAGGCTCTAATCCCTCTCTGAACCCTCCTTCCATAAGTCATTATACTCCTTTTCATGGACTTTGATTTCATGTGCGCATCCTATGAGCATCAGGAATTGAATTCAATGTTCCCTTTGGCCTCACTGACCTTAGCCCAGTACTGGGCACATAGTAGACTTCATCCACAACTGGTTGACCAAATGAACCCAAACTCTGCATATGCATGTGGGCACACACACAGGCCCCAGGGAAATTAACCATGGGTGCACAGTGCTGTGCCCCAAAGGAAACACATCTTTTGCCTGCATTCTTTTCTTTTGGTGGCAGCTTAATGGACTTGTCCCAGATCTCCTCAGCTTCCTCTTTAATTGGAGAAGGACTGTGGTAATACAGATAGGGAATTAAGTCACAAAGGAGAGAAGGGGAAGCAACAGGGCAACAGACCACACAGGGATCTTGGTGGTGGAATAGCTCCAACCAAAGGAGTGTTCATGCTGCCCAAGCAAGACTCATGAGACTAGGGTGAATGGACCCAAAATCCAGGCCCGGCCGGCGTGGCTCGGTGGTCGATCATCAACCCATGATTCAGGAGATCAGGGTTGGATTCCCTGCCAGGGCACATGCCTGGGTTTCAGGCTGGACCCCCACTAGGGGGCGTATAGGAGGCAGTTGATCAATGACTCTCATCTTTGATGTTTCTCTTTCTCCCTCTCTCTGAAATCAATACATATTTAAAAAGAAAGAAAGAAAAGAAAAAGAGGGTTGAAGCCTGCCTATTTCTAAATGCATAGAGTTAGCTGAGTCTGTTACTGAAACACTTGGTGTTGGAGACCCTGAGTAGTCACTGTTGCTCTGGAAATTCATTCTGGGCTGGACAGCTCCATTGGGCTTGTTTTTCTGAGAGTGGCAGCCAGAGGGCTGGGGGGAGGAGAGGCAAAGTGGCATTCACTCACAGTGACCTGAGGTTGTCCAAAAACCTCGTTGGGGCTGAGAGGAGGCCTAGGTCCTGGTGCCTCCCAGGTCTATCTGGACTTCTTCCCTGGGGACAGTCGGGACACAAGGAAAAATTTCTGGGCTGGAAGTTCTTTGCTAATTACAAGCAAGGCAAGTTACTCATTAGCAAGCATCAACATGAAATTCTCATCAACTCCAGGGGAGAGTTCAACCTGGACTACCAACTGGGTTATATAGTGTAGATGCTGTCACAGGAAGTCCTCCCATATGTCTAACTTAAATCCTTCCTGCCACAATTGAAGCCTGTTTCCTCTCATTCTGACTTTGATGGGAGAAGGAGACGACCCGTCACCATCTTCTGCTTAAGACCCATTACCTACTTGACCAAGGCAGTCAGGTTCCTCCTCAGCCTTCTCCAGGGAACAGTGACCTGCCTGTCCAGGCAGCTGTTCACAGATTTGGCACCTGTCCCTGGTTTCTTTCTCTGTGTATGAGAGTATTTGAAACACAGCACTTCCTGGTTCAGGCCTGACCCTTCCTTCCAGGGAGGCTGCAGGGAACCATGGCCTGAGTAACCCCACTCCCAGATTCCGAGAGCTGCAGAGAGGGAGAGGTGTGACCCCATCCCCTATCTCTTCTTGCTTCAAGTCCTGGGTGGTACCTGGGATCAGAGATCAGAGATCGTGTGAAGAAATGAGGCGAGGTCAGAGTTTCTTCTAGGAGATGTGTTGTTGCTCAGTGGAGGAAGGTGAGGGAAGGCACAAGGACCCAGGGACACCAAGGGATCAGGGATCATGCTGGGTCTGGATGCTAATGGAAATCCAGAAAAGGGGAATGAGGGCTGAGAAGGCGGGTGGGACTGGGGAGAGCTTCCCACCTGTCAAAGTTGACAGAGAGGTTTCAGGGACAGGTGAGCTGTACACTGGGGAGGGAGCAAGAGGGGAGGACAGTGGACGCTAGCACAGCCAGGGTGGAGAATGAATGGGTGAGGAGGCTTCTTCTACAGGGGAAGAGAACCTCCGGCTAAGGGAAGCTGATCCAAGATCTAGGGCAGAGGGGGTGCCTGAACCTTTGCTTTCAACTCAGGCTCTGCTCCCATCCCTACCCCCTGTCCTTCAGCTCAAGTTAGCAGAAGGTTCTCTTTTGGTCCCATCACTCTCCGCAATGCCTCTATCCTGTGCCCTGTTCTCTGGCCCTGTAAGCCCCCTTCAGAGTCCTTTGTGCCCTGAGGGATTTGGGCAGGAGGGAAGGGCAGGATAGGCAAGGCCTGAGCCTGAGGGTCTCCATGCAGAGGCCTCCCTGAACCTACTCTCCCTTCCCCTGAGCCTCCCTGCTCACTGGCTAGGGTGGGGACAGGAAGGAGCTAGGGAAGGGGAAACCAGGGGCTCTGGGAAAGTTGCTGTGGAGTCTGCCCTAAACTCCGGAGTCCTCTGTGGCTGGAAATACCCGCTGTGTGGCTCTTGGCCCTAGCTTTCCAGGCATCCCCTGGGTTTGGCAAATGAAGCCGGGGCAATTGCCGGGTCACCGCCAATGAGGGCCCTTGCCTCCAGCCAGCAGGTCTCCACCCTGCCCCTCCTCTCTCTCCTTTCCTCCTGACCAGCACGCAGGAGGCCTGGGGAGAGCTTCCTTCCTACACCATCAAAAGGGGCTTCTCAGGTCAGGGGTCCTCAGCTTGTCCTCTCTTGGGTCCATTTTCTCTGCAAGCCAAAGCTGTTCTCATTGAGAAGAGAGGGCCCAGTCCACACCGTTACCACCTGCCCTTGGGTTTGGAGAAGACAATGAAATCTGAGTATGGAGCTAGCCTAGGCCCTCAGGCTCCAGGGAATCTGGGAGAGAGGTGGGAGGCCTTCCTGGTCTCATAAGAAGCCAGAGGAGGCACTCTTACTCGTGTGCAATGGTCTCACCTACTCGAACATCCTTTGCTTGGGACATCTGGGTCATTCATTGGTCATGAGCCATTGGCCAGTGGACAGTCCAGCCCAGTCTGTGTGGCCTCTTGGTGACTTGGGGAGGGCGGAGCCCCCTGAGCTGCCAGGAGCCTCCATGACCAGAGCAGTTCAGAAGCTGGCTTCTTCCTCCTACACACCTCTGCTCTGAAACGCCACTGTGAAGGACAAGGGGTGTCAGCTTGAGACCTACACTTGGCTCATCTTTGGAAGGCCAAGGCCACGGGCAAATTGGTTCTCCCACACCTTTATCTCTTCTCCAAACCCATTCTTAAAGCTCCAGTCTTTTCCCTCCAGCCAAGAACCTTGTCAATCTTCTTCCCACAAGACTCCCACACTTAAGGTTTTCCACAGGGCCCATCTCTTTTCCGTGCCCCACCTGCCCCCCCACCCCCAACCCTTTTGCTCCTCTTGCCTTAACTCTTATGACTATCTTCAGCTCTCCCTTTTCCTTCCTTTTCTCCTGGAACTCATTTGCTATCAGGGACCTCCGTCTACTTCAAGTCTGCCCCTGGCTGTCAGGATGTCACCTGTGAGAAAGGAAATTAATGGTTTTTGGGTCCTACAAACGTATAATCAGATACAGTCTCTCAGTCACCCTACCAGGTCGCTATCATTATTATCCCTATTGTATAGATGAGAAAACTGAGGTGTAGAGTTATAGTTAAAATACAAGCCCAAGGCCACAAGCTTGGGAAGAGCCAGGGAGCCAGGCCATGTGGATGGAGCGTGTTCAGCAGACTCAGCCAGAGGCCGGGGAGAGGCCCCATTCCACCTCAGCCCTCCCAGTCTGCATCGGGAAGGTTCTTCAGGACCCAGCGTCTCTCAGCATCCATGCCCCAGGTCCTAGCCTTCCCCCTTCTCACAGGGGCCCTCCATGTCCTCAGCCCCTGCGCTCCTCCTCTCCCCACTCCACGGACACTGCCAAGCCCTTCACAGGTCCTCAAGGCCACCACCAAGTCCTCATCTTCCCCTCCCCTCCACCAGCTTCAGACTTGTCCTATGGGGAACCCGCTGTGTCCCGCGGGAAAGACCCAGAGCGGGCAGTTCCTTGTAGCGACTCCAGAGAGAAGCCGGCGGGGCCCCCCGGGCGCCGCTCGCCGAGCGGGAATCCCGGCCCTAACCGCTGGCGCCCCTCGAGGGAGGGGCGAGGGGGGAGGTGGTTCTGCGGCGGCATCTGTCCCCGGCTGGCGGGAAGCTGCTGCATTAAATTGTAAAATCGATTTATTGACCGGCAGGTGCGAGCAGCGGCAGATGGAGAGTGGCGCTGCCGAGCCGCATCTGCGGGGAGCGGCGGCATCGATCCTGTCCCCCCTCCGAAACCCGTTGGTCCTGGTCTTTTCTCGCCGGTTTGCTTCCATTTGCAGGGCCAAGGTCCGCGGAACTGCGGCGCCTAAGTGGCTAGGGTAGCTCGGCCCGGTCCCCTTACCCCCTCCTGGCCCCAAGGCGCAGGCTGCACCCCCCACGGCTGGCAGGCCCTGCCAGCCCCACTGCCCCAGTTGGCACGCGGCGGGCAGGGCGGACGCGTGGCAGCGCCCTGCGGCAGATGAGGCACGCGCCGGCCTCATTTCAATGTGAATGGATCGAATGGAGCGGCCATGTGGCAGCAACAGTTTGCAAATCTCCCCGCCTTCTGTGCCGCTCCCCCGGCCGCCTCTCCCTGCACGTGGCCCCTTCCCTGCGGGGACCACAGAGGCACCCCTCAGGGCTTAAGCGCCCCGCCCAGGCCAGGCCTGCTGCTCCACCCCTGGCCTGCCGGGCGGGCCCCGCGGCCCGGCCCCCACCGCGCTCCTACCTGGGCGCTATTTAGTGCTGTCCCCGGGCTGTGGGGGAAGGGTGGGGAGGGCTAGTAGGAGTCCCAGCGTGGGAAGGATCTCGAGGTTCTACGAGGCCCCTGCCGTACCCCAACAACCCGGGGTCACTTTGGGGGCAGGCCTGGAAGATAACCTTGGCGCTTCACGGCCCGGGTGCGGGTTCTGCCTGGTGGGGGGCTTTGGGGAGGAGACTGTGGGGTCTTGCATGAAGCTGGGCCTCGACCCGGGCTCCTGCTGGGGACTCGAGGTAGTTTGGCGGGTGTAGGTCAGGGAGAGGAAATGTGGACCCTCCATCCGTCCCGCAGCCCAGGTCGGAGGGCCAAGCGTTTGTCTACACAGTGGCAGGGTCAGCAGACGTCCACCTGGGTCCCACCCCACTGTGATTTTCCACCTCTCATCACCTCACAGCCTCCTGTTCCTGGAAGCCCTCCAGGACTCGTGTTGGGTTCTTCTGTCCACAAGCTGGGAGTGGGAGAAAAAGGGAGGAGCCCCAGTTTCAGTTCCCTGCCTGCATTCCGATCCTCTCCTGCTCAGCAAAAGTGGGCAAAGCTGGACCCAGAGCTGGAGCTCAAGTGGGTGCTCAGGGCCCAGGCGGAGTCCTAGTGGGACAATGAACTTCAAATAGGAGCTGCATGAATGATTCGATGGCGATGCCTTTCCTCCTCAGGTGAGAGGATTTCTAGGTTTCTGGGATCCCTTGCATTTCCTGTCTGAGGAAAATGATGACTCTTTTGTTTGGTCTTTGACTGTGTGTAAAGTGCTTTTGGACATATTAGTCCGATTTCTATGAGGGTGGAGAGTGTTGCAGATCTATCAGTATTAAGCAAATGCCTCCTGTGGGACTGGATGGCCCCCTTGATAGTCAGGCAAATGCCGACACCAGAAAAAAAATCGAGTTTTTATGAATTCCCAGGCCAGGATTTGGGGGCAAGCAGAAGAGAGCTAGCTAGCGCTGGACATCAGCTCGGAGGAGTGAAGGGCCAGCAGGGAAGGGCGCCCTAGGCAGGTCTAGAGACCCACAGAGTATGGCAGCGAGAGAACGGAAAACCCACTTATCAGGCTCGCTGGGAGGCATGCCCTAGGCTCCCCCTCCCCAGGGCCTGGGGGCTCCGCCTGCCCATAACCTACATTAACTCTGGAGCGCAGCCTGGGCCCATCTGCCGGCCCCCCGCCCCACCTCGGTTCCCCACGCCAACCCCCTCGCGCCAGATGGTGGCTGGGAGGGGTGACCGTGCGTGGGGGACCCCGGAGCCCGTCTCTTCACCTCCCCCCTCCCCCAACCCACGCTCCCAACCTCTTGTTTCTCACCCCCCATCCTTCACCACCACCCCCAAGTCAAAAAAAAATCAGACCATGCTCCGCACAAGCAGCTGTTGGGCTCCGTTCCGCAGCACCCCCCCCCCGCAGCCTCCCCCGCGTCCGCGCCGCGTCCCTGCTCCCCCGAGCCGATCTTATCGCCCGACGACAGCCATCCCAGGGCGGGCGGGCGGGCAGCTGAAGCCACAGGGCCCCCGCCGACCTCGGCGTCGCAGAGAGAGCTCTGGCACCCCCGAGACGGGGAGAAGCTGGCCCTCCCCGATCTAAGGCCTCCGGGGATCACGCTGGGTTCCGGGAAAGCAGCTGCGCTCCCGCCGCTCGAAGTGGGGCCACCGAGCGAGCCGCGAGGGAGACGGGTGGTCTCCTGAAACTAACACGAGTCCGAGCGTTTCCAGTTCCACTCGACATCTCACCCTAGGAGGAAGGGACCCGGGTCTGCTCGGCCTCAGCCCTTCACCTTGACTCTCCAGTGGCTTGAACCAACTCTGGAGCCAGGAGAGTTCCTCTCTGCACCAACGGAGCGTCAGGACTCGGGAGGGGCTTGGGGCTGCTGGGTGGGGGGAGATGGTGGCGCTGGAGCAGAAGCTGAACCCAGGTGAGGGGAGGCGCTGGAGGTGGGGCCAGGCCCTCATTACCATACAGCTGATGCCCGCCCTTCTTCTACCTCTGGGACCACGCCCCCTCCCCCCAGTCTCCGGGACCCCGCGTCTTAGGGCTGGCACGCGCCAAGCCGGGGGCGGGGAGGGGGTCAGAAGGGACCAGGCACGCGCTGGACGCGCACCCCCATCCCCCCGGCCACAAGGGAGGGAGACGCCCACCAGGTGGAGGGAGGGAGCTCTGAGCCTTAGACCCTGCGCCCCTCTCGGTGTGGCGTGCGACCACCGAGAGGGTCAATGCGCCCGCTCGCTTCCTTGCTGAGCCCGGGAGGCGTGGTGGGTGGTCGCTCTCGGATTGAGGCCTGACCTAGCGAGGGCTCCAGAAGCTCCGTGAAGGAGCGGGAGATCCGAGTCCTTTAGCGCTGGTTTCACTTTCCGGACATAAGTTCTTTTTACCTGCTGCAGGTAACTAGCGCTGGCTGCGGACGCACCTCGCCCGTGGACTCCCCAGTGTCTCTGCCCCCCAGAACCATTCCAGACTCACTCGCTCACCTCCCGTCCCATACACCCCGGCACTCCCCCTATTCTCCCACGGCCGGGGTCTACGCGCGTAACCCGGTGATTGCGAAGAACTGGTCCTCTCCGCACGCGCAGAGCTGGGGGACCCAGGGGCTGAGAGCCGCACGGATGGGCGGGGACCTGTGCCTGACTGGCTGGCGGGAGGGGGGGGATGGCGGGGGCGGAGGCCCCCTCCGGGCGGCGCTGAGGCTGTAGCGGAGGCCGGAGGGGAGGGGAGAGTGACAGGCAGAGAGGAGACGAGCCAATATATATAAGGAAGGCTCCCGAGCGCGCAGGTTTCAGTAGCGGCGCTGAGCGCAGGCTGGGGACTCCAGGCCAAGAGCTGCAGCTCAAGCCGCCCCAGTGCACTGCACCCGGGCACTAGCCGGTTTGCAGCCCCAAGATTAGCCCGAGGACACGTCCTCCGCGAGGCCGCCGCCCAGCCGCCCTCACCTGGATTACCTGCCGCGGCAATCTGAGCGGAGCTAGCGAGAAGGCGAGGCGGGAGGAAAACGCCGAACGGAGCCTTGGTTTTTCAGAGACTCCTCCACGGGTGGACACACGCGGAGGCGGCGTCCCGAACCAAGCCAGCTTCAGGGCGGGCGGGTGGAGAGAGCGACGCCCCAGGGAATGGCAGCCGCGTCCAGTAGCGCCTCTGGTTGGGCGCTACTGTTGCTGGTGGCACTTTGTCAGCAGGTAATGTCCCGCGCCCCCTCCGCCCCCTCCCAGCGCGCTCCGGGCCTGAGCCCTGGCGTCCACCGAGCTGACGGCTCCCCTCTCTCCTTTCCTGGTCCCTGTGCAACAGCGCGCGGCCGGCTCCGGAGTCTTCCAGCTGCAGCTGCAGGAGTTTGCCAACGAGCGCGGCGTACTGGCCAGCGGGCTGCCGTGCGAGCGGGGCTGCCGGACCTTCTTCCGCGTCTGCCTTAAGCACTTCCAGGCGGTGGTCTCGCCGGGGCCCTGCACCTTCGGCAGCGTCTCCACACCTGTGTTGGGCACCAACTCCTTCGCCGTCGGGGACGACAGTAGCGGCGGAGGGCGCAACCCTCTCCAGCTGCCTTTCAATTTCACCTGGCCGGTGAGCACAGCCTGGGCGCACTGGGAGGTCACGAAAGCCAAGAAAAGAGGGCTCCCTGAGACCAAAGCTTTTCCCCCAGATTTCCTTGCTCCCCTACAAAACAAAACAAGGGGAGTTCGCTTCTGATCCTTTCTTTCGACTCTCTCCTGGGACCTCATCCTCTGGAAGGCTCTCACCAGTCTCCCTTTCCCAGTTCTATGCTCTCTCTTCTCCCAGCTCATGGGATATGATTTTCGTCATCCCGGCGCGTCTCCCACCTCCGAATGGCTTTCGCGTGCATTCCCGCATCCTTCAGCGCCTCCTATCCGGGGTTCTCCTCTCGCCTTTCGTGCTCGCGCGCAATACTGCGCGCAGACCCGTTAGGTTGACCGGGGCGCGGTAACTGTATCCTGCAATTAGATTAATTAAACCGGCTGCCGCAAGGCACCCCCCCCACCACCACCCAGCTCATCTCGCTATCTCTCCGTCTTCCCCCGCCCCCTCCATCCGCTTCCCAGGGAACCTTCTCACTGATCATCGAGGCTTGGCACGCGCCCGGAGAAGACCTGGGGCCAGGTGAGTAGCTCGCTCCGCCGCCACAGGGGGGCGACACGGCTTAGCGCCGAAGGAGTTAACCTGTAATAATAGGCGGGGGAAGTGCGGGGCGAGGGGGTGGGGGGCCGGACGCTCAGCTCGGCCGGGAGCTGCGCCCCGCGCTGGACGCTCGGATTCCGCCCGCTGCCTGGACTCTGAGCACAATTGCGTTTCCTGCGGGTTATTTTTGGCGTGGGAACGCGGGGAGCACGGCGGTGAGAAAGGCCGAAGCTGCCAGCGCCGCTGACGGGCCCCTTCCTGTATTTTACACCTTTCGCGAATTCCGCTCCTTTGGAAAGGGAATAATGGCTTTGGGATGTTGTTCTGACACAGAGGAAAAGGATATTTCAGCAGCACAACAATTCTCACTTTGAAAAGGAAAAAGAAAAGCATTCCCCATTTCTGAGGGCAGAACCCCTGAGCGGGCGCCCGAGGACCCCTTGCTCCCAGGGTCCTCCCTCCACGGAGAGCTTTTCTTTTTCTCATTTCTTTCTTTCTGTCTTTTCCCCCCTTTTTTTCCATTCTGACCTCTTTTCCTCTTTCCCCTGCCTATCTGCTTCCAGAGCACTGGGATATCTTAACATCCTTCTATTGTCCCCCTTTTGAATAGTATCAGGCCCCCTGCACAGGCGCACACACAGGGCAGCTAAGAAGTGGGACCCTTGGGTTCCTCTGGACTGTGCTTGCTGGCAGGTGGGGGTCATCTGGACAACTGGTTTGATCCAGCAGTTGCTGGCACCCTTGGGGACAGGCTGCCCTTCCTTGACCTGGCCCTCTGCCCCTTCAGAGGCCATGCCACCAAACGCGCTCATCAGCAAGATCACCATCCAGGGCTCCCTAGCTGTGGGCCAGAACTGGTCATTGAAAGAGCAGACCGGCCCTCTCCCAACAAGGCTGCGCTACTCTTACCGGGTCATCTGCAGTGACAACTACTATGGGGACAACTGCTCACGGCTGTGCAAGAAGCGCAATGACCTCTTCGGCCACTACGTGTGCCAGCCAGATGGCAGCCTGTCCTGTCTGCCTGGCTGGACTGGGGAGTACTGCGAACACCGTAAGCAGCCAAGCTCTCTCCCACTTGCCTGGAGGGGGGTCCCCTGAGCAAAAAAACAGAAAACAAACAAACAAAAAAAACGGTGGCTGCTTCTCCTCACAGCCTGCCTCCCTCACAGAGCAGGTCTGGGCTGCCCACTAGCTGGGCCTCGGGAGCAGCTGGGGATGCTTAGGACAGGTTTGGGCTCAGAACTTTCTCTTCTGAGTGCTCCTCCCCATTGTGCCAGAGCTTCAAGAACCCCATTATTGCATTCCATCCAGCCTGGATTCTCCTTCCCTGTGCCACCGGTTCCCTTTAGGACAGCCATGGCTCTTCTGGGAGGCCAAGAGTTGGAAGTGAGCTCAGGAGAACTGGGGGCACCCCCAAGGCCAGGAGAGGGAGAGTGGGCTTCAGAGGCGTTGGCATCCCAACCTCACCCAGCTCTGTTTTCTTTCCTCAGCTGTCTGTCTTTCTGGCTGTCATGAGCAGAATGGCTACTGCAACAAACCAGCAGAGTGCATGTGAGTAGGGGACAGGAAGTGGGAGGGGGACATCCCCTGGCCAGACCCTCAGCTCACCTCAGCCTCCCTTTTGTTTCACAGCTGCCGGCCAGGCTGGCAGGGCCGATTGTGCAACGAATGCATCCCCCACAATGGCTGTCGCCATGGCACTTGTACCATTCCCTGGCAGTGTACCTGTGATGAGGGCTGGGGAGGCCTATTCTGTGACCAAGGTGAGTGAAGGCAAAGAGAGGACGAAGAGGGGGTGGGAGAGATGGGCAAGGGGTGGGAACCAGAGTTATCACCTGGAGCCTTCTTACTTGGTGACTGCTGAGCTGGCTTTCCCATGACCCTTCAAGGAGCTTGGGGCTTTCAAGGATCTTTACAATTGCCTTAGAATAAGATGGTGGGTGCTTATTCCTCCAGTACTGGGTAGGCAGGGTGGCTGGAGAAGCCAGGAGGGTGACAAATTGGTAGCCTGGAGATTGCATTCATAAATTCTAGTAAAGCTGTGCCCTGGCCGGTGTGGCTCAGTTGGTTGAGCATCATCCTGTGCACCAGAGAGCTTGCTGGTTTCCAGTCAGGGCACATGCCCAGGTTGCAGGCTTGATCCCCAGTAGGGGGCATGCAGGAGGCAGGCCATCCATGTTTCTTTCTCATAGATGTGTTTCTCTCTCTCTCTCTCTCTCTCTCTCGCTCTCTCTCTCCCTTCTTCTCTCTCTAAAGTCAATAAAAACATTTTAAAAAAATTCTAGTAAGGCTAGAGAGAGAGGGATGCTGGGCTCAGTTCCTCTTTCTACCTCATAGTTACCTATTAACCCCCTAAGTGTTTGCTTACCTGCCAGGGCTGTTTGAGCAGCTCTCCCCTAAACAGCTGTCTGGTGGGGTGTGCCCACCAGCTGCCCGGAGGCTGGGTGACCTGGGCCTCTGGGTGGAGTGACATCTAACTGACTTTTCGGTGTGGGCAGAAACAGTCTCCCTTGTTCATCCTCAGTTGCACTTGCCAGGCAGCTGCCTGAGCCCACACTGTCCTTCCTGGTGTTTGGCGGGGCTGTTCACTCTTCTGGCTATACAGGGGTCTGCCAGCCCAACTGTGGAGGAGGGATCCTTTATCTCTTTCATCCTGGGAGCCAGCTGCAGCATGTGCCTCCCATTTTCAGGGGCAAATGGGGTGGCTGCTGCCATGGAAACACCAGCACAAGCCTGGGTAGGGTGGGCAGAGGGCTTGCCAGGATAGAAAGAACTTGCCTAGGCCCTGGCTCGCTGGCAACAAGGGGCTTGGAATTCAGCCCCTGTATTGTGCCTGTGTTGTTCCCCCCCCCCCCAAATACACACACACGCACACGCACACGCACACACACACACCCCTGGTTCCTGCCCTTTCTCTTTCCTCTGCCCACATTTGCTCCAGGTGACACAGTCATATACTCATCACATGCAAACACAGCCCTCACAGTCCCAATGTTTGCTCTGTCTGGTTCTCCCTCCCTGTCCGTCCCAAATAAGAAAACAAGTACATTTCAATTTTTTTTCAATCCTCAACCACGGATATTTTTTCCGTTGCTTTTTGGAGGGAGTGGAGGGGAGAGAGGAGGAGAGAGAGAGAAACATCGATGTGAGAGAGACACATCAACTGGTTGCCTCCTGCACCCATTCTGACCAGGGCCAGGGATCCAGCCTGCAGCTGAGGTATGTTCCCTTGGCCGGAATCAAACCCGGGACCCTTCAGTCTGTGGGCCAGTGCTCCAACTACTGAGCCAAACCAGCTAGGGCAATACTTACATTTCAAAATACCCTCATAATGAATTCCCCTTTAAAAAACTGCCCGGTCACTACCTATAGTGGCTCTTGCCACCCTGCCCCTCCTACCATTTCCACCTGTTAAAATGTTATCCCTCCTTCCAGGCTTAGCTCAGCTTCCCCTCCTCCATGAAACTTTTTCTGATTTCCTCCTCAGCACATGGCCTTGCCTTCCACTCCTCTTCCTTACCTTCATCTTATTCTGCCTGCTGGTGTTTGTGAGCTTACCTGGCAGGCAGTTGTCCATCTGTTTTTCAACTTTGGTTGATTGCACTGGTCAGATGTGAGTCAAGGTGCTTCAATATACATGATTTCACTGGAGGAGAAGGGAGGGTATTTGGGCCTGGATGACTGAGTTGAAGCCTCTGGGCCAAACATGGGCAGTGAACTTACACTACAAGGAGCCTGGAGGTGGGACGATTCTCTGGCTCTGCTCAGCTGGTTGGTTCCTGTCTCTGCAGATCTCAACTATTGCACCCATCACTCCCCATGCAAGAATGGGGCAACGTGCTCTAACAGTGGGCAGCGGAGCTACACCTGCACCTGTCGCCCAGGCTACACTGGTGTGGACTGTGAGCTGAAGCTCAGCGAGTGTGACAGCAACCCCTGTCGCAATGGAGGCAGCTGTAAGGTGAGGCCCAGGCCAGTGCAGAAAGGCAGAGATCTGGCCAGGTGGTGCCCAGCATCCCCACCGCAGGAAGCCATAGGCAGGCATTGTGGACATATGGGGCCTACCCCTCCGCCATGCATCCCTGCCCCCCAGGATCTGACTTTGGCCCTTTTCTGGTCTCTCTCCAGCACCAGGAGGATGGCTACCACTGCCTGTGTCCCCCAGGCTACTATGGCTTGCACTGTGAACATAGCACCTTGAACTGTGCCAACTCCCCTTGCTTCAATGGGGGCTCCTGCCGGGAGCGCAACCAGGGGACCAGCTATGCCTGTGAATGCCCTCCCAACTTCACTGGCTCCAACTGCGAGAAGAAAGTGGACAGGTGTACCAGCAACCCGTGTGCCAATGGTGCGTCTTGTTGCCTTGCTAACTCGGTGTATCAGCCCTGGGGACAAGAGCGCCTTCTGGTGAGGGAAAGTCAGGAGACGAGAGAGGCCTTGTCTGTCATTCTGGGGAGGCTGAGTGGGTCCCCTCCTGCTCTGGATGGTGAAGAGCTTGCTTGATGAGCTGGGTAGCTTTGGAAGAGGGGCAGGTTAGCAGTGGGTGCAGACCTTAGGAGAAGGAGTAGTGTGTACCCTGAGTGGCTTCCATTCCTATTTCCATTCCTAGTCCCTACTAGGGTGGCCACTGACCTGCCCCAGGAAGTCCTGGGCTAGAGAGAGGGATGCCTGAGGCCTCTTGTCCCTCCTCAAGGGAGGCTGGTGTGGTCGAGGCCCTATTCCTGAACACCTTACCTTGCCATGTGGCCACATGGAGCCTGGTATGGCACAAGGCATCTAGAATGTTCAGCATCTTTCGGGCTGCAAAGCATGCTGGTTATCTTTGTCTCCTTGGCGTCCTGGTGACTTGCTGTGAGGCAGCTGAACAGCACTGTGCAGGAGAGAAGCCTCAAGAGCTGGAGAGAGGTTGGAAGGGCTGAGATGGAGTCTGCTCTTTGGCTAATCACTTAGTTAACTCCCTGGAGCCACAGTTTCTTCATCACTGAATGGGAAATATAATACCTGTCCTCTCTCTTTCATGTGGTTATGAAGATCAGATGAAACAATAATAATTACGTTTATCTGAACATTTACCATATACCAGGGATGCCCTCCTGCACTCTTGCATAGTCCCACCTAGCCCTCAGAGATCTCCTGTGGAGGGGATAGCACTGTACTCCAATTTAACAAGTAAGGAAACTGAGGCTTAGAAATAAGGTAAAGCAACAGGTGCCAGATCCACAGATTCAAATCCAAGCATATTTGTCTGATTCTACTGTAAAGCTCTGTGAGATGCTAGTGATTTTATACATGAGCCCATGGAGGCATAGCAACCAGGGTGCCCTCAACTCCAGGTCCCCTGACTCTTTGTGCAGTGCTCCTCATAGTGGGACCTGTAAGTGCTGGCTGTGTTTATGGAGGCAGGACCTGAGCTCATACCTGGGAAGGAGCGCTCACCCTCTGCACCAGAGGGGTTCCCAGGCGATTGCTGACTTGTGCCCTTTGTGTACCTACAGGAGGCCAGTGTCTGAACCGAGGTCCAAATCGCATATGCCGTTGCCGTCCTGGATTCACAGGCACCCACTGTGAACTGCACATCAGCGACTGTGCCCGCAGCCCTTGTGCCCATGGTGGCACCTGCCATGACCTGGAGAATGGGCTCGTGTGCACCTGCCCTGCTGGCTTCTCTGGCAGGCTCTGTGAGGTGCGGGCATCCAGTGACGCCTGTGCCTCAGGACCCTGCTTCAATGGGGCCACCTGCTACATTGGCCGCTCCCCCGACAACTTCGTTTGCAACTGTCCCTATGGCTTTGTGGGCAGCCGCTGCGAGTTCCCTGTGAGCATGCCACCAAGCTTCCCCTGGGTGGCTGTCTCCCTGGGCGTGGGGCTAGTGGTGGTGCTGGTGTTGCTGGGCATGGTGGCAGTGGCTGTGCGGCAGCTGCGGCTTCGGCGGCCAGATGACAGCGGCAGGGAGGCCATGAACAACTTGTCAGACTTCCAGAAGGACAACCTGATCCCCGCTGCCCAGCTCAAGAACACAAACCAGAAGAAGGAGCTGGAAGTGGACTGTGGCCTGGACAAGTCCAACTGTGGCAAACAGCAAAACCACACATTGGACTATAATCTGGCCCCAGGACCCCTGGGGCGGGGGACCATACTGGGGAAGTATTCCCACAGTGACAAGAGCTTAGGGGAGAAGGCGCCACTGCGGTTACACAGGTGAGCAGCACCTAGAGGCCCAGGGCCTGGCCACAGACCAGACCCCTAAGTGGTACTATCTGGGCTCCCTCAGGACAGGTGGGAGGCTGGCACCAGGCCTTTGACTGCTTTTAAGCAAACAGGGTTTTGCTACTGATCTTCCAACAAAAGTTCCACCAGGGGTCTTTTGTCCC
This sequence comes from Miniopterus schreibersii, assembly GCF_964146895.1. Lineage (NCBI taxonomy): Eukaryota > Metazoa > Chordata > Mammalia > Chiroptera > Miniopteridae > Miniopterus > Miniopterus schreibersii. The sequence goes on from NC_138101.1 coordinate 143,313,400, forward strand.
TCCCTCATATTCATTCATTCATTCATTCACAAATGTCAAGTGTCCATATGGTGTCTCTTGTGACTTCCATCTTTCTGTCATGGCTTGCCTCTAGAGGCAATGCTGGCTTTTGCCAGGCCTGAGCTCCTCTGGTAAGGTTGGGGGTCCAGTGGCTCTCTTAGGGGTCTGTTCCTGTCTGTCCCCCAGGCTAGCGTTGGGCAGCCCCGGTCCCTGTGTCTTCTCCCAGAGCCACTTATGCCAGTGCCCTTTGGCTCTCCAGGGTCCAGGTTAGTGCCCCTACCCTTCCCCCAGCCCTCTCCCCATACCTCCCTCAGCAGCCTGTCTTGTGTTCCCTTAGTGAAAAGCCAGAGTGTCGGATATCAGCGATATGCTCCCCCAGGGACTCCATGTACCAGTCTGTGTGTTTGATATCAGAAGAGAGGAACGAATGTGTCATTGCCACAGAGGTGAGTGCTGGGCTCGCCTGCCCTTCCAGCATGTCCCTGCCTGCCTTTTGGGGTTGGGGAAGTGGTCTGGTTACTCTTGACCCTAGGAGCCACTCTGGGGTGGGTCAGGACCCTTCCTTGGCAGGCCAAATTCATAGCTCTTGGGTTGGTCCTTGCTGGCCTCGTTGAAACAGAGGGTGTGAAACAGGAGCCGTGCTGGTGAGCCCAGCCTGGTCTCTTCCTGCTGCGCTAGTGCTGGGCTGGGCAGCTGTGGCACCTGGCCAGCTCCCAGGCGCTGCTTCCCAGCTGCTGGTGGGTGAGGGTGGTTGCCTTGTGCCTCTCCTGCCCCTTCTCCCTGGCTTCCTCCATTGCCCCACTTTATGAGTGTAGGCTCCCAGGCATGTGCATGTGCTGGGACAGAAAACTGGGGAGGCCTGTCCTACCTTTCCTTCACCCCACCTGTCCCACTGGCTTCTCCCAGGGAGGCCCAGGGCAGCCTTGGAGGGAGGGCTTTGTACTCCGGGGTAACCTACTCTCCCACTTTCTACATTCTCCCAGGTATAAGGCAGAAGCCTCCCAGGACATTCCAGCTTTGCCCAGAGGCTGGACCTTCCTTCTGCATTGTTTACATTGCATCCTGGATGGGACGTTTTTAATATGCAACGTGCTGCTCTCAGGAGGAAGAGGGAATGGCATGAACGGACAGACTGTGAAACTCGCCAAGAGATGCAGTACCTTCCACATCTCTGGGTGTCTGTCTGGCATCAGATTGGCAGCCGCACCAGCCAGGGGAAGAGAGGAGAGGTGCCACTTGGACCTGCCCTGCCAGCGGTGGCCTTCAGAGGGCTCCTTTGGAGCTCTGGCCTGTTTTCCAGAGGGAGTGGTAGTGGCCCTGTAGGGCTTGGAGCTGCTGTGGCCTCCACTGGCATCTGTGTTTCCAAAAGTGCCTTTGGCCCAGGCTCCATGGTGACAGCTGGGTCCAAATCAGAGAGGAGAGAGGAGGCCAGTAAGGGCAGGGTCATCTGTGGGCCAGGAAACCACCAGGTGTGGCTGTTGGCAGGGGGTTCCCCTGCAGGTAGGTGAGCACACGCAGGGGGAGGAGCACTTTCTGCATGTGCCTCCAACTACTGTGTATGAGCCTTGCTCATAACACCACCCAGCCTCTCCCTGGCCCAGGCCCTCTGGGTAAGAATGTTGGTAAGCCTTACCTGGCTTCCAGAGCCTCTGGCCTTTGTGCCTCTGAGCTCGTGTGAGCAGACAAGTAGAGGGCCAGCCCAGGGTGCCCGGCCTAACTAGAGCGCTCAGGACAGTGATGTGGGAAATTCCAGTAAGGGAGAAATTTGGTGTTGTTGTCACCCAGGCCCTTTCCTCTCTCAAGCCCATTCCTATGGCCTTGAGTCTGAGCTCTGCCCATGCCCACTACTGCCCCTAGTCGATCTTCAGAAATCAATAATATGAGTTTTTATTTTGTTTGTTTTTGTAGTTTATTTTGGAGTCTAGTATTTTGATAATTTAAGAATCAGAAGCACTGACCTTTCTACATTTTATAACATTATTTTGTATATAATGTGTATTTATAATATGGAACAGATGTGTATAGGAGTTTATTACTTCTTGGGTCCTGTCTTTGTGATGGTCGAGTGGGAATCCTCTCCCCATCCTCTCTGACTCCCCTTCTCATATTGCTGCCAGCTGCTCCACAAGAACTTCTGGGCCCCGTGCATACACTTGGGCTTGGCCTGCTGTGCTCCAGGCTCTTGTCCCCTTCCATTCCCTGGGGAGCCTGGCCTCACCCATCTAGTACCCAGCCGAGGCCAGCCTTCCCTGCCTGATGGTAGGAGGCTGGCTGTGGCTCCCCCACCCCCCTTCATTCTCCCAGAATTACTTGGGGGATATGCTCCCTGGCCTAAATCTATCCCCCTTTTCTCTCAAGTCTGAAAAAGCTTATGGGCCCCAAAGTCAGCCTGGGGGATATAGGAATTTCGGGAAAGAGGACAATCCTGCCTGTTTCCCTCTTTTCAAAAGGGTTCTCTTGTTGAAGAATGGAGTCTCTGAACCATGATGGCATCTGGGTCCTTCCTCCTGCCAATGCAGGGTTTTAGATGGGCTGGCACCTTACTCTTTTTTTCAGCCCCAGTAGGGCATTAGTCTTGGGGTGGGAGGCTTTGCCTTGGGTCTAGCCTCCTTGCAGCTGGGCAAGAGAGCTGTCTGGGTACCTGGTCTGCAGGGAGGGGAGGAAGAGGAGAGGGTGGCTTTCCCTGAGTCCAGGTTTCTCTGGCTGAGACACTAATGAGGAAGTTTCCAGTCTCAACTTCATGCCTAGTTTCCTCTAAGGTGCAGAATGGTCCTAGGCTGCCAGTCCTCTCTTTACGGCCATAGACATACCCCATGGAGAGCAAATGGTGAAAAAAATGAGCCATCAACAAGCTGAGCAGATGCTTTCAGCTCTCAGCCTTTCAGTAAGGCAAAATAGACCCGCCAGATGCTCCCAGTGGAGTCCAAGTATATGCAGTGCTACTTGCCTCCGTTTCCTCTTTCGTCCTGCACACAAACAGCGTGCCTACCCCTGATCTGAGTGCCTATGCCAGAGACCTGGGAGCCAGAGACCTAGGCTCATCACACTCTGCACGCACAGGCTCCACGCCTCACTCATTGGTGTCTGTTCCCTCGTTGCACACACAGGGTATCAAACAGGAAAGCATTCAGGGAACCGTTCCCACAGCCTGAGCCGGCAGCAGGGGGAAGAACAACACGACCTCACTCTTCCTGCCCAAAATGAAACAGGAAAGCAGCTCCCGGACCCTGGGGGGTGGGGGAAACTGGGCTGGGACACGCAGGCCAGATGACGAGGCTCCCATGTGGGGGACAGGTAGGACACCCGCAGGCCTGCACGTCCACACCACCAGGCTGTGCTGGACTGCACTGACTGCCAGCCCCTTAAAGAAGAGCCCTGGAGAGGAGCTAGCTGGCTAGACCCACTCACTGGCTCTGATACCCTAGACAGGGAGCTGGGAGAGCCCACCACACCAGCTTTCTGGGGAAAGGCGACCCACGTGTGGACTTGGTCTGGGCAGTTCCAACCTGTAGCTCATGCCAGGCTCCATCTCTATCGACGTGGCAGAAGATGGGCCAGGCACTTGTGGTGTAAACAGGACACGGTGGAAGTCCTCCTCTCCCCAGGATTTCCAGATCACTTCCTGAGGGTCCAATTCCTTCTCGTAGGTAAGGTACCCAAGACTTTCCTGATGGAGTGTCCAGGTGCACAGGAGAGGTCCCAGGCTTGGCAGAAACAAGGTCAGATGATAGCTCTAGACTCACTGTGGAGTCCTCTCCATGGCTTAGCAGATGCCCATATTTAATCTGCATGGGTATTTCACAAGAGAATTCAGAGTTTAGCAGTTCATGAACAGCCTGGAGGCAGTGCCCTGCCCACAGGATAAGTCTGACCCCACAGTGACCTCCAGCTCTGAGGACAGCTGCTTTTTCAGGACTCAGTGGCTGGGAAGCACCTGGATATCACTGTGGGGAGGTGAGTCAGGGAGAGGCTGTGAAGAAGGAATGAACGTCTTTATTCTGCTTGCTCAGCCAAGGTCACCTCTGCTGCTTCAGGGCTATGGGCGACCGATCAGGGGGCAGAAAAAGACAATGGCTCCTACCTCCCCCTATCCCAAGCTAGATTAAACCGCCAGACTAAACTCAGGTAGTATGAATGCTCCACCTCTGACGCGGACCCACAGGGCTCTCCCCTCTTTGCGGCGCTCCCAGTCTTTTCGTGGGTCGCCAGGATCCGCGGACCCAGCCCCCTCACCCCCACCCGCACGGTCTGCTGCCTTCCAGGAAGGGGATGGAAGTGATTCACTCCGGGTGCTATGACTGTCCCCTGCGGGGGAGAGGATGCGCCAGGGAGGTCCCAGCAGCCTTCCCAGGGCGGCCGCGCCCTCCTTCGCGCCCAGGGCGCACGGTCCGACCCCGCGGCCCGACCGGATCCCTCTGGACGCGGAGGCGCGGTCGGCGGCGGAAGGAGGCGGGGCGGCGGGGCGGTCGGCCCTCCACCTGCTGTGGCCGCCGGGCGCCCCGGAGGTCCCGGGCTCCCCGCTCCCCCCGCTCTTTGTTACAGCGCGACTTCCTGTTTGCGGCCGCCGGACCTGGGCTCGCTTCCCGGGCCGGGAAGCCGCCGAAGGCCGCGAGTTTCTCGCAGACTCCCCCGCCCTCGCCGGCTCCGCCTCCGCCTCTCGCACCCGAACCCCGCCCCCCGCCCCCCGCCCCCCGCCTGGGAGCCCAGCTGCCCGGCACCAGAGGGCGCTGCGGGGCCATCGGCCCCTCCAGGCTGGGGGTCAGCCCTTCTCGGTCCTGGGGAACCAGCCGGGAGAGGGGCAGCTGGACGCGAAATCAGTTTTCGTCCTTTCGGCGCAGAGCTCCCTCCAGGCCCCGAACCCCGAGCCGAGGGAGTAAACCGGGGAGCGCTCACCGCGAGGCTCTCCCCTGAGTATGGCTCAGGCTGCCCCGAGGCAGGGCCGTTTCGCACGCTCTGACCCGCGCAGCAGCCGGCTCCCCCCACCTCGCCGCCCTCCGGCCTCCCCCAGCCAGCATCCTGATGGAGGGAACGGGGAAGGGCTGGAGAGGGCACCGGGTTTGAGTCCCGAGGCTGAAGCTCCCCGCCAGCACCGCCTGTTATTACCAGGTGACCTGGGACAAGTCCATCTATTCCTTCATTCCTTCCACACTGTTCGAGCCCCCTTTATATGCCTGACATTGGCGACAAAACATGGTCACTGCCCAAGGACGCCAACCATCTAGTTAATTAACCTTAACCTCTCAGAGGATAATACCTCTTGCACGTTCCTGCGAGGTTGAAATGAGTTAGAGTATGAAAATATTTGTGGGCAACGAGTTTCCCCACTGATGGGTTAAGTCTTCTCAAGCTATGCTAGCAAACCACAGGATGGGGTGGGCTAGAGAGGAGCTTGGAGTCTGGATTGATGGACTCAGCGGTAGCCCTAGGACCAAGGAGGCAGCTGAGATCCCAGGTTGCCTCCACCATTGCTTCCCTTCGTGCCTCTGTCTTTAAGGAACACCAGTAGGCTGGGTCAACCTCTTCTGATGTGGGCAATAGTGGAAGGGAGACCCTGGCTGTAGGAAGGGACAGCAGGACCCCCAAGTCCTCAAGAGTCCCCTTCCTCTTGGAGATCTGCCACACAAGTGGGTTTTGCCACCTTTTCCCTGGCCTCTGGGGCCCTGTTTCCTATAACTCTTCGGCTAAGAGTGGACTCAGCCTGCTCCCTTCATCCCTAAAGACCCCCTGAGGGCACAGCACAGAGTCCAAGAAGCCAGCTGAGCCTATGGCCAGACACAAGGTAACCGGAACCTCAGGAGTCTGGATTTAGCAATAGGTCGGCTCTGGACACAAGCCGTCCTGTGTCATGGCAGAGCCAAAGCCCTGTGAGGCAGGGCCAGCCTGTCTGTCTCCAGTGATTCTTTCTCCTGGCTCAGGGAGGAAAAGCAAAAGGGGGTTAGCAAAGAGGCATGTGCCACTTGGCCTGTCCAAGAACTGATGTCTGTTTTCCACAGTGGCAGACATCTGGGCCAAGCCCATCATACTAAGCCTGTCTGTTGTTCCACCTCCATTAGTGACTCCCTTCACTCAGTGTGTCCTCTTTCATCTCTCTGCTAAAAGAGATCTAAAACATTCTGGGGTCTCCTTCCCATTTTCAGTAGGCCCTTGGGGGATTGTGCCCCAGCTGCTCTCATTTAAGGGGTTTCACTTACTTGGCTGTCTTTGGGCCTCAGAGTTTGCCCCCACAGTCATAATTCTCCAAATAGGCTGCTTTCCTGGAATTCTTTTCTAAAACCAGGTCCTACCATACTGCAGCATTTCTGTGGGGTCTGATGTACGACTCTGACCCTATGGGTATCTGCTCCGCACTAGCCTTGTCACTCCACTGAAATGCTCCCCACTGCAGTTCTCCTTAAGCCCAGCAGCCAGCCACTTCCTGGCCCCACAAACCACACCTTCCTCTTTCCTTGGAATTGGGAGCAAGGCCTTACCATCCCAACCCTCTGTTGGAGCCCTGACCTCTCCCCTTCCAGGTAGACTAGGCAGGAGGTTTGAATAACTGGAACCCTGGCCACCCTAGGGTACCGGATCAGCTGCATCTTCCTCCCTTCTTGGAAGCTAGAAGTGGGTAGGGTGCCAGGTTTTCCCACCATCCCATGAACTCTTCTGCTAGGACATGGGTGAATCCTTATACAGTGGTACCTCGGTTTTCGAACATCTCCATTGACGAACATTTCAGTTTAGGAACACGGTAAACCTGGAAGTAAATGCTTCGGTTTTCAAACACGCCTCGGAAGTTGAACATGCCACACGGCTTCCTCTGACGGCGAGATTCTGAGGCCTACCTGTCGGCTGTGGATCCCTCGGTTTTCGATCGTTTCAAAACTCGAACATTCTGGAACGGATTGCATTAGAAAACCGAGGTACTACTGTAGTCCCTGCTTTTGTGGATGGGGGAACCAAGTAGTCTTTGCCCCTTGCCCCTTAACCAGCTGAGCATCTGTCTTCTCTCCCTCTTCTGAGGTGGACTATATTGAGGGATTCAGCTACTTTCTTTCCACCTGTTTGCCAAAGTATTGGTGGGACTTATGTTCTTCTTACACATGCCAAAGGACACATTGATCTCTCTGAGGTCTGTCAGAAGCGTAGCCCCCTCATAGATTGTGGGTTATTTATTCTATTAATTAATTAATTTATTGATTGGTTTAGTTTTTAGAGAGAGAGAGAGGAAGGGGGAGGGAAAAAGAGAAACATCAATTTGCTGTTCCACTTATTTATGCATTCATTGGTTGTTTCTTGTTGGTTTTTTTGTTTTGTTTTGTTTTGTTTTTTTAATCCTCACTGGAAGATATTTTTTCCATTGATTTTTTAGAGAGTGGGAGAGAGGAAGAGAGAGAAACATCGACCTGAGAGACACATCGATTGGTTGCCTCCTGCACGAGCCCCAACCAGGGCCAGAGACTGAATTTGCACTGAGGTACGTGCCCTTGAACAGGAGTCAAGCCTGGACCCTTCAGTTTGCGAGCAAACGCTCTAACCACTGAGACAAACTGGCCAGGGCCATTGGTTGTTTCTTATATGCTCCTTGACTGGGGATTGAACTCGCAACCTTGGCATACCAGGATGATGCTCTAACCAACTGAGCTACCTGGCTAGGGTCAAGTAATTTATTTCTTCTAGCAACCCTCCCCCCAAACATACACAGAAAATTTCTCTTTGCTTAAGCAGCTATTCTATTTATAGTGTTCTTGGGGGAGACTATCACCCATTCTGCCTTTTTAAAAAATATGTCTTTATTGATTTCAGAGAGAAGAAGGGAGTGGGAGAATGGATAGAAACATCAATGAGAGAGAGTCACAGATTGGCTGCCTCCTGCGCGCCCCCTACTGGGGGTGGAGCCCACAACCCAGGCATGTGCCCTGAGCAGGAATGAACTGTGACCTCCAGGTTCATGGGTCAATGATCAACCACTGAGCCACACCAGCTGGGCCATTCTGCCTTTTAAAAATACTCCTTTAGCACCTTATTAGCTGGAATGATCTGTGAACTGTATGGCAAGAATGAAGGATGAGATAGCTGGAGGTTTCCTCCACTGAATCAAAAATACTTACCCTCATCACTTTCCTGACCCACCTAGTTCTTCTGAGCTGTGTCAGGCTGAGAAGTAGGGTAAAGGAAAACACACTCTTCCTGCGCATCTCTTCTATTCTCAGTACTCTACTACAGCAGGTCCTCAAGTTGTCATTTTGCTCAATGCTGTTTCATTATAACGTTGATGAGAAAAAAATCAGTTCCCAGCTGGGGCCACCATCTGTGTGGTTTCCATGTTCTCCCCATGTCTGTGTGAGTTTTCTCCAGGTGCTCTGGTTTCCTCCCGCATCCCAAAGATGTGCATGCGATGTGAATTGGTGCATCTAAATTGTCCCAGTCTGAGTGTGTGCTCTGTGTGTGTATCTGTATCTGTGTGTGCCCCTTTGATGGAAGGGCATCCAGTCCAGGGTTGGATCCTCCTTGCACCCAGAGCTGCCAGGATAGGCTCTGGCCATTCATGATCCTGAACTGGAATAAGCAGGTTGGAAAATCATCATCTTGTTTTTATTCATCTTTCTTAAATGTATGTATAGCTCACACTTATTTCAATGCTTAATATGGAGTCTTTATTTAGTTTAGTGATGTTTTTGTGACCAGTAATATGCTATAGGAACTTCATTCTTGTTTATCTCAATTAGCCTGTGGTAAGGTTGGTTTTGTTATATGTTGTTTTGCTTAAAGTTGCAGTTTCCAAGAACTTATCAGAAACTTTAAGTGGGGACTTACACACAATCCTTTACTTCTGACACCAGACATGTGGGTTTTTCACACATCAAACAATTCTGCAACACCAGCTGGGTGACCTACAATTTAACTCAGTCCCGACACTCTCTGCCTGGAGATAGCATCAGATCCCACAGATTAAGGGCTCACTCTCACAAGACTGCCCCCTCTTCAGATGCCAATTGCAAGTCCAGGTTGTTACCTGGGCTTCTTACTGACTGGCTATAGATTGGAGGTTCCCCAAACTCCCAGCCTGGGTTCAATTAATTTGCTGGAGTGGATCACAGAACTGAGGAAAACAGTTTACTTATTAGGTTACCAGTTTATTAGAAAAGGATATAACTCAGGAACAGCCAGATGGAAGAGATACATAGGAACAAGATATGTAGGAAGGGTTTCCGTATCCTCTCCAACCATGCCACTCTCCCAGCATCTTCACATGTCACCAGCCTGGAAGCTCTCTGAAGCTTGTCCTTTTGGGTTTTTATAGAGGCTTCATTACATAGGCATGATTGATTAAATCATTGGCCATTGGTGATTGAACTCAGTCTTCAGCCCTTGTCTCCTCCCAGGAGGCTGGAGGCCTGGAGGTGGGACAAAAAGTTCTAATCCTCTAACAACGTAGTTGGTTCCCCTGGCAACCATCTCCAATCCTTAGGGACTTCCCACAAGTTCCCTCATTTCGATAAACTAAGGCGTGGTTGCTAGAGGCTTTTTTTTTTTTTAATCCTCACCTGATTGAAACATCTATCGGTTGCCTTCTACATGCACAAACTTGGAAATCGAAACCAAAACCTAGCATGTGCCCTGATTGGGAACAGAACTGGTAACCTTTCAGTGCTCCGGAGGTTGCCCAACCAACTGAGCCACACCAGCCATGGCCAAATATATATTTCTTATTATAAATCACAATATTATGATAGACTATGACTTTATCCTAAATAAAATAGAAAGTGAAAAGCCTAAAGTAAAAATAATGAGCCAACATGTGTTAATTGCTCTCCCACATAGCAAGTGCTGGTTAAGGTGTTATTTTTTTCAAAGCTCATCAGAACCTAGGTTGAGAAAACAGAGGACCAGGGACAATGTGCCTGCGGTTGTCCAGATGGTAAAGGGTGGAGTAAGCCTCAAATGTGGGCAAGCTGGGCATAGAGCCCACCTCTGAGAAGGTTTTTCACCCCTCTGGAATCAGCAAGTTTATAAAGCAACTTCATCACTTAGCATAAATTAGCATGATCCCTTAGCTCCTAAAACACGCCCTTCCTTTGTTTCAGATAACACCAGGAGTTGATTGCAGTGACTGGAATGAGAAGTGAGAAGGAACAGATCATAAGGAAATGAGAAATGACTGCCTGAAGAGTAACAATAAGGAAAGATTAATTTGGGAAAGGTCCAAAGCAGGAAGCCACCACATGCACATCATGTGCAAATCATGTGCGACTCTTCAATGTGGAGGTAATGCTCTCTCATCACCTTTCATGAGCTGGTACCTCTGTAGGCATGACATCTGCAGTCCCTTCCTGAGGGGATTTTGGGAGAAAAGATGGAATGGTTGCTGCAGATGTTAAAGAGGAACCCGCTGAGTGCGTCATTTACTGCCAGGGAGTGTCCCACTGGGAGAGAAAGAGACAGATGTTGGTAAGGATAAGCAAGGAATGAGAACAAGACATGTTCCTGGGAGCCCTAGCCAGTTTGGCTCAGTTAGAGCGTTGGCCTGCGGACTGAAGGGTCCTGGGTTTGATTCTGGCCAAGGGCATGTACCTCAGTTTCAGGTTCGATTCCTGGCCCAGGTCAGGGTGCATGCAGGAGGCAACCAATTGATGTGTCTCTCTCACATTGATGTTTCTCTCCTGCTCTCCCTTTCACTTTCTCTGAAAAATCAATGGAAAAAATATCCTCAGGTGAGGATTTTAAAAAAAGACATGTTTCTGGGAAGGTGGCCTAGGCCCCAGGCCAACTTTTGTGGGGATTCCTGTTTTGAGGGTGTCAAGGTTGAATCTGTGTCTTGCAGGATTCCTCCTCTTCTAAATCCCAGCGTGCCTTGGTCTTTTCCAAGTAAGAACTTCACTTCTACCTACTTTTGTGGGAAACCTTCATGAGCCAGCACTGTGTTGATTCCCCTGGGCCTTCAAAGGTGAAGTCTGTTGTAAGGGAGCTCTCAGGTTCATGGGAGGCAGAATGTCAAATGCTTATCAGCAAGGAGGCTCTGAGGTTGGACTACCTGTCTTCAGTTCCAGGCTCTACCACTTGCTGTGTCACCATGAGCAGATTACCTAACTTCTATGCTCCAGTTTGCCCATCTGTGAAATTATATTTATCTCACAAAGTAGTGACGTTCGAAATAGATGTAAAAGCATTTAGCACACTGCCTAGCTCATGGTAAACTTGAGATAAATGATTGTTTCTGTTAGAAGCATGAGGTAGAGGGGACAAAAATATAAACAGAAGTGAGGTAAGGGCCTATGGAAACACAGAGGAGGGAATGTCTAACTGCGTGGAGTAGGAGTTCACCAAAGGAGTTATTAAAACCTGGGGCCTTGGTCCTGGTGGGAAGAGTTCTTAGAATGGGCATCTTGAATATGTTCCCCAGGTGATTCTGCTATGCTATCTGCCCCTTAGCTACCAGAAAACCATTTATGCTTCTTTAAAAGGAACTTTTCATTATTAAAAAGTACATTTCATAAGCCTTGGAAAATAGAGAAGAGTCACCCATAATCCCAATACCACAATACATTCATCATTATGGTACCTCCATTTTCCCTCATGCATCTTGTTTTTGTTTTAATAGTTTTAATTATAGTGCATGTGATAATCATATTTTGCATTTTTGCCTTACTATGCAATCATAGGCATTATTAGTATGTTGTTTTCATAATGGATTTTTAACTTTTTTTTCCTCTGTGTTTTTGTTCTCTTAAAAAAAAAGCCAGACAATCTGAACTGGTATAAAAATAAAGTACAGCCTGGCCGGTGTGGCTCTGCGGTTGAGCATCGACCTATGATCCAGTAGACTGAGGTTCGGTTCCAGGGCAAGGCATGTGCTGGGGTTGCAGGCTCCATCCACAGGAGGGGGCATGCAGGAGGCAACCAATCAATGACTCTCTTTCATCACTGATGTTTCTACCTCTCTCTACCTCTCCCTTCCTCTCTCTCTGAAATCAATAAAAATATATATTTTTAAAAAAGTACAAATCTCAAAAAGTCCTGCTTAGATGCAACCACTGACCATGTTTATGTGTCCCTCCAGATTTTTTTCTAAGCAAAGATACATTTAAAGAGTTGTATTAGGTTATTTTATAACCTGCTTTTTCACTTAATTATACATCATAGATAATTGTTTCTAATGACTGCACAGATTTATTTTTATGTTTATATCAAATCCATTAACTAATCATCTATTGCTGGATATTGGTTTTGTGTGTGTGTTTATATGTGCTTATATATTTCTCTATCATGTGAATTAACCATAATTTACTTAAACATTTAGCTATTTTTGGATATATAAGTAATTTTTCTTCTTTTTCTTTTTGTTGCTGTAATTAACAATGCTTTGAAAAATATTCAGGCATATGGCTTTCCCTATATTTTGAATAATTTCCTGGAGTGGATGTATTGGGTCAAAGGGCAGGGACATTTTATGATTCTTGGTTTGTATCACCAAACTGCTTTTTCAAAGGGTTGTTTGTTTCAATTCAGATACTTCCAGTAATGTGCTGGTACTAGTTTCCACCTCCCACCCCACTACCCAAAGGTGGTAGATGGACGGGGGATATCATCCCTAAGAAGCTAGCAGCAAAGGAGGTGTCATATGGACTCAAGGGGACAGGACAAGCGCATGGGAGAAGAGGAGAGAGTGAGCATGGGCAATGGAAGGAAAGAGGAAGGAATGATCAGAACAAAACATTTTGCCTGTAATTCTTTCCAATTGGAAAAGTAATTCATGCTCCTTGTAAAAAACCCCAAACTTCTCCATAAGTGTTTACATTTAATATTGAAAGTCCTCCTCGGATGACAAGCTCTGCTAACAGTTTGGGTATATTCTTGCAGATTATTACTTCTCTTTACAAACATTAATGTATAACTTGTTTTGTTTTAAAAGAACCGGCTTCATACTATACACACCATAGTGCAACATTCCTACTGGAGAATAGATCTTAGGCACCTTTGGAATGACTGCTTTAAGTGTGCACATCATTTTTAGTTTAAATAACTAATTAGAATAGAATGAGATGCAATAGTGTCCATTTCCCCTGCCAGAGGGTTCACCCAGTCCTCCTCAGCACTCTCCTGAGAGGGACAGGCCTTCTGCTGTCTCTTTTTCCCTTTTCCAGCCAGAGGTACCCCAGGGGACAGCCTCTGGCCAGTGCTTAAAGGGTCAACCCCAGGCGGCCCGAGGACCCTCTCTGTCAGCCAGTAGCTGCTCACAGCCCTCTGGGGGCCTCAGTTCGTCCTTCCTTGTCGGTGGCTCCAGGAATCTCCTTGCCTAACGATCAATCCAACCATCGTTGCAAAAGTCTCACGCACAGGCAGAACCAAACCTACTGCCTCAGGGCAGGACTGGCCTGGCTTTTCTGTCTTTTTGGCCTCTCTCTCTGCAGGTCCGGCCAACAAAGCCAAAGGGACCTCGGCAGTTCCAAGAACACAGGCTGGCTCTTCCCCAGCCTGTCTAGGCTGGCGGGTGGGGGGTGGGGGTGGGGGGTTGTCCCACTCCTGCCTCGAGGCGTAGCCCTCACGTGAGGCCTGCAAGCTTTGGGCGCCTGGCCTGACTCCGCCTCTGCAGAGCCCCTAGTCAGCCCCGTGACTCAGTTTCTCCATTTACTCACGAGGGCCTACAGCGTGAAACATCTGTGTGGAATGCGGAGGGTGCCTCCGACGGCTTCTCCAGAGTGCGAGCTCCCAGGCGGAGCCCCAGAGTCAGGCACTGACGCCGCCCCGGGAGCTCCTTCGGGTCCCGCCCTGCCCCGGCCGCGGGGAGTCCTCGCTGCCCGGGGTAGCAGTGCTCGGCCACGTGCGCCGGCAGCAACGCTGAGGAGGTACCCGCCCGGGACCCGCCCGCCGTGGTTCTTGAAGGGCCCAGACCTTGGAGAGGTTGCCGGGGAGACGACGTGTGCTCACAGCCGTGCCCACTGCCTGCCGCCTGACGCAATCCGAGGCGTCCTTGCTGCATGCCGGAGCTGGGGAAACCTCCCTCGCTGTTGCATCACTGGTGACCGGTTTGCTGCAGAGGTGGAGCCGAACCAATCAGCGGGCGCGATGGGCAGGGGGCAGGCCGCTCAGTTACCCACTCACAGGGCCAAGCGGTTAACCGGGAAGCAAAATCCAAAGGGGATTGGCCAAAAGGGGATTTGCCCCGCCCCAATCACCGCGGCAGCTGGCCGCGGGGGGCGGTGCCGGCCGACCGGAGGGTTTAAAAAGGGCCTTGGACGGGTCCGCGCAGCTGGAGCGACTGAGCGGTGCCAGGCCAGGTGTGCGCGTCCGTCGGTCCTTCCGTGCGCGCGCCGGAGACCTGCCCGGGAGGCCGCCGGGGCCAGTCCCTGTGCCCGGCACCATGAAGCAGGAGTCCGCAGCCCAGAACGCCTCGTCTGCCTCGCCGCCCGCCTCGCCGCCCCCCCGGGACAACGGCGACCCCCAAGCGCTGTGGATTTTCGGGTATGGCTCCCTGGTGTGGAGGCCCGACTTCGCCTATAGCGACAGCCGCGTGGGCTTCGTGCGCGGCTACAGCCGCCGGTTTTGGCAAGGAGACACCTTCCATCGGGGCAGCGACAAGATGGTGAGCATTAGACCCTATCCGCGTGGATAGGGGTGGGGTTGGGGACAGGACAGGGGGCGCTGGACTGTCCAGGGCTGTCTGGGCAGACTGTGACTCCTTGCTGATGGGGTAAATAGGTAAACCAGTGCCCGGGATTGTGGCTTAAATTTTTGTGCCCAGTGGATCTTTGTGTGATGGCTGGAGTGTGTGATCCTGTGTTGATGGGTATTTCTGATTATCTGTCCGGGACATTGCCCTGTGTCTATTTCTCCTGCATTCATGCATCCCTCCCTCCACACTCCCCTGGATGAGTGGGGCTCTCTGAGGCCTGTGCTGGCAGGGTTGGTAAGTCCTCTGGCACTGATGGCAGAGCTGATTCCTAACTTTGTCTTTTTCAAAATCTTTCCTTCCTTCCTAGCCTGGCCGTGTGGTGACCCTTCTTGAAGATCATGAGGTAAGTGCCTGAGAGAAGAGAGGGACCCTGGGGCCAAGCCTTGAGGGGTGCCAACAGACAGTTCATGGGGCTCTGGCAAGGAGGCACAGGAGGCACCTTCGGGGCAGCGACAAGATGGATAAGATTAGATGTCCCTCTGGCAGAAGGAAAGGGTGGTGTAGCTCAGTGCTTCTTACAAGAATTTCCTGAGGATCTTGTTAAATCCTCACATTTCTGACAAGTTTACAGGTGATGCTACTGGTTCTTAGACCACAATCTGAGTGGTGATCCTGACCACCCTGCAGCTAGACCACCTTGTTATGAAAGGGAGAAGGTGGGCTTGATCTATTGCTATTAGATGGCTCATCAGCCCTCCTCCCACCTCCCTTATAGAGCAGAGTCCTGGGGTGGAACCAGCAAGGAGCTGTTGTGACTGACCCCTGTGCTCATGTTTCCTCCTAGGGCTGCACTTGGGGCGTGGCATACCAGGTGCGAGATGAACAAGTGAGCGAGGCTCTGAAGTACCTGAATGTGCGGGAAGCAGTACTCGGTGGCTATGATACCAAGGAGGTCACCTTCTACCCGCAAGATACCCCTGACCAACCACTCAAAGCATTGGCCTACGTGGCCACCCCACAGAACCCTGGTTATTTGGGCCCTGCGCCTGAGGAGGCCATCGCTACGCAGATCCTGGCCTGCCGTGGCTTCTCTGGCCACAACCTTGAGTACTTGCTGCGCCTGGCGGACTTCATGCAGCTCTGTGGGCCCCAGGCACAGGACGAGCACCTGGCAGCCATCGTGGACGCTGTGGGCACCATGCTGCCCTGCTTCTGCCCCACTGAGCAGGCTTTGGCACTGGTCTGAGGGGCTGTGCCCCTGCAGGGAGTGCCCACGTGGACGTGGGGGTCAGATCCCCACTCCTGTGCACACAGACAGACTTGGTACAGCTGGAGTCCACTAAGAGGACTCAGTGGGCAGTGGGGGCTCCTCTCCCTAAGCCCCTGCTTGTCCATCAGTCTCCAGCTCTCCTGCCTGACACTGACTTACTACTTGAAACTATTTATTGCACCATGTTGGTGTGGTGGGCAGGGTGGGGGGCCTGCCCTGGACATATGGGCCCTGCTGAGCGGTGCCCTACCACAGGTGCCTGACCAGATTCCCCTCAGTGTTGCTGCTAACCCCACACCACCCAGGCCTCCACCTCCCCAGGGAGCCTCCAAGAGCCTTGACCATCTAAACCCCTAATCCCCAAACTAACCATTCCCTAGCCCTAGAAATACCACCTTTGAAAGGTTTCAGCCTGCTGGTGAGAGACAGGAGGGAGTGAGGAGAGGAGGCCCTAAAGGAATTGAGGCCCCTTTCAGCCCTGTTCATCCCCCAGGTCCCCAGGGCAAAGCTGGATCTGGAGCCCTGGCATAGCTGCTGAGGCTGAGCCTGTACCTCTGACCCACTTGGCTTTGTTTTCCTGTCCTGTATGTCTGTCTGTGCTAATCCTATCTGTCTGTCTGTTTATTCCTGGGAAATCCGTCACTATAGGCCCTGGTGCCATCCCAGTCTGTCCTATACTGTTACCCATAAACTGATCTCTTATTATCTGTGCTGTGCTGGAATATGGTTCTTTCTTTAGGTGGGGGGTTGGGGGGAGTGAGGTGGTGAAGCCCTGGAAGCCGCATAAGAGGGGAAAGGGCTCCCTCTTTGTCTCCATCTCTTTCTCCCAGGGAGCAGGAAGCTCAGCAGGCAGGACTGCCAAGTTACATGACTCCCATGGGCACTGTTCATGCCTTAGTGCACACAAAGAACACCACTGAGTCTTGTAGAACTCAGCCTGTGCAGCTGTATTTGGCAGCTTTGTGAGCATTGTTGTTGCCACTGACCTGGTATCCTGTGTCTCCTGCCCCAAGGAGGCTGGCAGACTTGGAGCTCAGACCAGGTCTTTCTCCTGGGCTAGCGGCTGCCTCTTCCTGATAGTGAGGCTTGACCTCTGGCTTCCTGTTAGAGGAGCATGTGGGTTGGGGTAGGGGCATGACAACTTCCGGGGCACTGCTGACAGCGAAGACCTGTGGCCTGGAGGAACTGGTGGCCCTTTGACTTCTGAGGTCCAGGTACTCACTGTTGCTTTCTCTGGGGTGTGGGTTGTACCTTCCCTTTTACCCTGACCTGCCAAGGGCCCCCAATGGAATGAATTGCTGGGGTGCCCTCTGGTCTACTGCTTGTTCATCCATGCCTGTCCCTGGCTACCCCTCCCCACCCTTACCTGTAATCAGGCACAAACCCCAGGCACAAATCTTTGATTCCAAGATCTCAGCCTGACCCTGGGTTCCTCAACTGGGAACGGCCCCTCAGTGGGCTCAGCCTCTGATCCTGGACCTGCAGAATGGGTGAGGCCCAGATGAGAGACTTTAACATCAGAAGAGCCTGACTCCAACCCAGCCCCTTTCTTCACTGGCCCAGTGACCTCCAGGAAAGTATTCAGCCTCCTGAGCATTAGTTTACGCTGGGATGCTGAGTGGTATGTGTTACTGTTGCTCTTGTTGCTGGTCTCCTGAACTGGTCTGGGTGTCCCCAGAAGGGTCAGCTCCAACCACGTTGAGCAGTGTTGTGCCTGGGGAGTGTGCCCATGTGTTGGCAGCCTCATGTCTTGGCCATCGATGGGAAAAGTGTGGAGTCTAGTCAGGCTCTTCTGGGAGCTCAGTCAGGGCAGCACAATAGGAAGAGGCAGGGGGTGGCAGGGAGCCCTGGGTGGCTGCCTCTTGGACCCCTATGCCTGAGGAGGGCCAGGCGGCCAGTCTGGGTGCTCAGAGCATAGCCCTGCTCTATATGAAGTGGGGTGGGGAGGGCAACCCATTTATTTAGCAAGTATTTACTAAGCTTCTATAGGCCAGGCACTGATCTAGGCATGATGGATACAGCAGTGAAGAAATCCTTCTCCTCGAGGAACTCAGAGCCTGGAAACTCTGAATGGTGACTATTCAGCATGAAATGTGCTGTGATGGGAGGAAAATAGGGTGTTCAGCTTAGAAAGGGCTCCTGGCCCGGAGGGGCTGCTCAGGGAAGGCTTTCTGGGGGAGGGAATGATAGATCCGAACCCTGAGCCTGAGAAGAGCTCTTCAGTGAACAGAGACAGGGAATATAGCTTGTGCTAGAGAGGGAAGCAAGGTCAGACCAACTGGGACAGAGTGGCATGGCAAAGGGGACATGGGGCTGGACAGGTGGCAGGACTGCATCCCGCATCCTGCTAGCCAGCCTGGTGACCTGGCCTTGAGTTTATATATATATATATAAATATATATATATATATATTTATATATATATATATATATATATATATATATATTTTTTTTTTTTTTTTAAAGAAGGAACGCTGGCTGCTATGCCAGATTGGAGGAGGAAGGCCAAAGGGAGGCCAGGGAGAGATGCACTTGGCCTGTGCTGAGGTGCGACATGAACAGGAGGGTGGATTTGAGAGCAGCTTAAGGGGTGAGGTTGGCAGGATTCGGGTGTGACTGGTGATGAGGAGAGTGAGGTAGAGAAGAGAGGGCCGGGGTTCAGAGTTGGGAAGGGCAGGGTGGAGATCTGCCCGTTGCTAGAGGGGTTGAGTTGAGGGTGCTGATGTGCAGCAGCGTCACCCACATGGATGTTTAGGAGGCAGCTGACTATGTGTATCTAAGACTCAGGAGAGAAATCTGGGCTGGAGTTAGAGATTTGGAGCCATACACATTTAGATGGTGCTTGAAGCCCTGGGAGTAGAGAAGAAAGAGACCAGGGCCTGGCCCAGCCCTGAGGCCCACAGCCCTGGTGACCTGAAGTGAAGCAGGAACAGGCAGATGGAGACCTGGAGGAGAACCAGGGGGCCAGCTACAGGTGCTGAGATGACAGGGACAATGAGGACAGGAGTGTCCATTGGATAAAATGCTGGAGGTCCTCAGTAGCCTCCGTGAGAGCAATTTCAGAAACAGTGATGAGAAGCCAAAACAGGGCTGAGGAGCCAGTGAGAGGGGAGGTGACAGCTCTCAAGAAATGTGGCTGCAGCTCCCAGCTGGCATGGCTTAGTGGTTGAGCACCAGTCTATGAACTGGAAGGTCATGGTTCCATTCCCAGTCAGCGCACATGCCTGGGGTTTCGATCGTGCAGGAGGCAGCAGATCAATGACTCTCATCATTGATGTTTCATTGATGAGTTGCATTGTTATATATTTTTAATGTCTGACAATGGAAGCAGCTGGATTCTCATCTCTTCTGCATTCCATCTTTTGCAAATCCACATAAATAGCTCTGGAAAACTCCACTGCACACTTGTGAGAAAATGACAGTAAAAAGGCAAGTGACCTTTTACTATTATTATGAAACTAGTTTTGACCTCACAGACCTCTCGGAGAGGGCTTTGGGGATCCTCAAGTGTTCCTGGGCCATTTTCGAGGATTTCTGGTATAGGATCATTAAAATATTTTTGATCCTAGCCAATTTGGCTCAGTGGTTAGAGTGTCTGCCCACAGACTGAAGGGTCCAGGGTTTGATTACCTCATTTGCAGGCTCTATCCCTGGCCCTGGTTGGGGTTCATGCGGGAGGCAGCCAATCGAAGTGTCTATCACATGAATGTTTCTCTCTCTTCTTCTCCCTCTCTCCCTCCCACTCTGAGAAGCAATGGAAAAAATATCCTCAGGTGAGAATTAAAAAAATAAATTTTGGGGGAGTTTCTTTTCAAGTTGGAGGAATTCAAGCAGGATGATGGGTGGTATCAGACCTCAGGCTGCAGCATTGAGGAGTTTCAGAGTCAGCAAAGATCTCAGAAATCATCCTGCCCATCCCTTGAGGTCATCCTTCTGGAGAAACAGAAGCAAGTAGGAAAAACCAGCTAGTTCAATCCCTGTTTATTGAGTCTACAAAGGCCACAGGGCCCTGGACCTTCAGCTGCAGGAGACAGCCAACCACAGAATCACCCTCACAGCTGATCTGGGATAAGGGCAACTCCAGCAGCTCGGGATGGGGCAGAGGTGGTCAGGTGTGGTAGGGTCTTAAAGAAGCCTCAGGAATCCATGTAGAGGGGGCTTTCCAAGTTTGCAGGGCTGTCTCCAGCAAAGGAGGGAGCAGCACAGAGTTTGGGAATTAGCTATGCAAAGGGAACATTGGGGACCAGGCTGAAATCTACTCCAGAGTCAGTTCTCAGAGGAAGTTGTAGACTTTACCTTGTAGGGAAGTTGAGCTCTGTGGTGATGTTTTTGTTTCTTCGTGTGTTTTTCCTCCAAGGAAGGGTCTTTGTTTTTGTTCTATTTGTTTTGTCTGCTGGTTGAGCAGAACTTGCGTTTAGGCCTGAGCTTAAGGAGGCTGTGCTTGTGGCCCGGGAAAGGTGGCTGATGCTGTGAGCTTGGGGAGAGTCTGCTGTAACATTCCAGGCAGGCGCTGGGAGGGCTGAACCAAGGCAGAACCCCGGAATGTGGGGACATCTGGCAGTCTGCGGCAAATGGGGACAAGCAAGAGGGAGAAGACTGGGGATCGCAGGGTTTTGCTGAGAGGGGCATGGACAGTGCTGGGGGACATGGGTGAACAGTCTGGCCTCCATGCACCCTGTAGTGCAGATAGGCCCCTAAGGGTTCTCCAGGTTACCCCCACAGTTCCCAGGAAGGACCACATACCTCTGGGGGTTGTCGTTGCCCTGAAGACAGTGGTGGCAGCCATGTCAGTCATCAGAGGAGCAGAGGATGTGGGGAGATGGACTCCAATGAAGGAGGCCTCCCTTCTTCCCCCAGGCCTGGCTCTAAGGAGGGTTGGATGCTCCAGGCTGTGAGTCCCACTTCAGTGCCCAAGGACAGCTTAGGGGAGGCAGTGGTCACAGGGAGTGTACCTGAGCAGAGCACAAGGGCCAGCCTCCCACCCAGGGCTGGGGGACCACACATCGCAGTGTGGCCAGGACACGCCTGTTGTCCTTGAGTAATTATTACTTTCATTCTCAAAAGCATCCAGGTTTGGACAGTAAATTGCATGGTGGCTGTGGAAACTGGGACCGAGCAAGGTTGCTTTATCAGGTGGCTATCAGAGTGGGTGACAAAGGCCCCTAATCAGTCCTGTTCTCTGTCCTCGCCCTACGCCCTGCAGCCCACGGAGGCCACTCTCCTCCGCCCTTTCCTGGTTGCCCTGGAAGAGTCCCCACCAAGCCCGCCTTCCCGGTTCAGGCCTGCCCCTGCCCTCACCCTGCCCAGGGCATTTCCTTGGGCTGAGGGAAAGCTGAACACATCCTGGGGCTCAGCCACAGAGCTGCCCTCTGGTCTCTGGTCCTTCCTCTTTCCTCTGCCCTGTGTCTGCCCCTCTTTTTTTAGCCTAGGACCCCCACTGCACACTTTCCCTCACCTGGCACCCAAGCCCCTTCCTTGGCTCTGTTCTGGATCGTGCCCCTCCCTGGACCACTGACCGACCCAGGCTGAGCCCTCCCCTCTCACCCAAACTTGGTCCTGAGACCCAGCCTTCTTTCTCACACTTCCTTCCTCACACCTCCACACATGCTGCTTCCTGTATCCCCCCCATGCTCCCTCTTTCCTGGGGTGGTTATGACCTTGACACTGACCCCCCCCTTGCCCAGTGTTGTGCCCTCCCTGGATATTCATTCTCCACATAATGGAAAAGGCAGCTCTGTCCACGACTGTCCGCAATGACTAATTCTGACAGCAGAACTCAAGGCCCTTGGGATGAGCTGCTTGCTGGCCTGGCCCCTTGCTCTCCCATCCAGCCTCAAGCCCCTCTGGGGCCCTCCATCACCCCCCCAGTGTCCACACTGCCTGCTGTCTCCTCCCACCGCATGCTATTTCTGGCCACCAAGCCTTTGCTCCCACTGCTTTCTCCACCCAACAACTTTGCCCAACCCTCTTGTATCCTTCAGGACTCAGCGCTGGCATCATGCCTCCAGAAACTGCTGCTGCCACCCCCTGCAACCCCCCAGCTGGCTGGGGCCCCTCCTTTTACCCATCCCCTCTGTTTTGTGCCCAGCAGGTTGTATTGGCATGATCTGCTTGCTTGCAAGTCTGTCTCCATTAAACTGACACACACCCCCCACTCCCAGGGCAGGGACTGTGTGTATCCCAGCACGTAGCACAGCTTTGGGGCCCCACAGGAGCTCAGGGGACCTATGGGAAGTGAGGTTTAAGGAGACACCCTTCTGAAAGCAATGTCACACCTCCTCTTGCAGGGTAAGACCCTGTGAAAATTTCACTCATAGCCATGGGAGAATGCCAAGCTGCCTACCCAGGCTAATAATCTGAAAGTTTATGTGCACCGGCCAGGAATGTGGGGCTGGGGGCCACTGGGGCAAGGGCAGACCAGCCAGGCGTGGGACCTCCAGCGGGGGCCTCACCAGGGCAGCGCGGACCCACGCCAGCCACTGCCATCGGGGCTGGCCCGTCTGTCAGTCAGTCAGTCAGAGAGAGGCCAGCCCTAAAGACACACTGACGGAAGGCTGCCCCTTGGCAGGCATATCGAGGCAGGGTCCACACCCTTGCTAGTCCTCCCCACTGTGGGCACTAAGCTGGACGGCTGTTTGCGCCTCTCTCGGGGGGGGGGGGGGGGGTTGCTCCCTGTCCCCACAGGATGGGGAGCTTGTCCTTCCCAGGCACAGCCTGAGGGTGTTTGTGACTGGGGGAGAAAGGGAACAGTAATATATCTACCTGTGGCTTTCCCCCACTGCAGTCAAAGCCTCCGGCCAGGCTCAGCCCCTCCTAGGCCTAGTCATGTCTGGGCCAGGTCAGGAGGGCGGCTCTGGCTGGGAGAGGTGGTGAGTCTATACAGGTAAAAGCTGATGACAAGCTGCTCACGTGGAGTGCCTGAGCCATCTGTGCACAGGAGCAGGCCCTCGCCCATGGGGGTTTCCACAGGAAGGGGGACCCAGTTCCTGCTCAGAGGCCACTTGCAGCCCTGAGAGGCATGATTTACACCGAACAGATGGGAGCTGACCTGACGGAAGCCTGCAGCCTGCCTGCGACGTGCAGGACGTCTTCTTGCCTTGTCTTGCCCCCTTCATTTCCTCATTCTGAAAGTCTCCTCTCTGCCAGCTCTAGCCTGGCTAATTTGTCACTTAGATTTCAGGGATCATTTGAGATATCACCTCCTCCTGGAAGCCGCCCTGAACCTCTTCTACCTGACCACCGAGGCCCGACTTTGGGCCCTGCCACAGTCTCTGACACTTGCGCTTTGCAGTTTTGATAGCACTGTGCTGCTGGCGTTTGTTGAATGGAAGGCCACTCACTCAGCAAGAAGGCACTAGTGAGGGAAGGATGGGGGCTGTCTCCCCACATGAGGGACTATGCAGTAGTGGGGGTGGGCTGGGGGGGAGGGGAGGAGCCAGACTTACCATGACACCCCCACCCCAAATCTCCCAGGACCTCATAACCTGGGCAGGGCATTGAACTGCTGTTTAGCTGCAAAGAAAGAGCATTGGGCTGAGATCCAGAGGTTCCAGTCTCTAAGCTCCTGGCACTTCTCTTTCCGGACTTCCATCTCCTCAAATGTAAAATGAAGGGCTGCACCAAAAACCAGTTCTCACCCAATTTCAGTGGTTCTTCTTTTTTTCAGGAGGGACATGGGCGTGGGCGTCAGAAGGAATGGGTGAGACCAGGGCTCCATGAACCCTGTGAGTCCTGGTCAGGTTATCTAATATCTCTGATCTGCAGTTTCTTCCTCCCTACAAGCAGGACTGATAATCATAACTACCCCTCAGATTCTTGGGATTAGAAGTAGTATTGGTAAAAAACACTCTATATACTTTAAAGTTCTATGTGAATGTTGGTTATGATTATTATTTAACACTATTATTTTTCACCAACACCTATATAGTTACTCGAATATCTGTAACCTCACTAGAGTGTCAGCTCCATGAGAGCTGGAGCCAGCACCTCCCTGTTCATTGCTGTATCCTTGGTGCTCAGCACAGAGCCTGGCTTATCTCAGGCCTTCCAAACATATCTGCTAAACAAATAAGTGGATAAGTGAGTTGACTTGGATGAATGACTATATAAATGAACTCTTCTCAATTAGCAGAGCACTGAACACAAATCGGGTTGACTGGGGCGAAGGGAGAAAGGGAAAGGGGAGGAGGCAGAGGAGGAAGAGACTACTCCCCGGGCTGCCCAGGCTCTGCCACACTGGGGAGGGTCGGAAAAGAAAGGCAAGAGGGGAGATGGCAAAACAAACTAGGGGCAGTGAGGGGCTGCTTCAAAATCTGCCGGGCTGGGTGCCTCACAGGTGGCCCCTCTGCGGTCAGTGCCTCCTTCTACCTCTCACTGTGTCTGTCCTGCCAGCGAGCTGGGGGGCAGGAGGAAGGAGGGCTGGCTGGAGCCAGGCCATTCTGGTTTGTTTATCAACAGCACAGTCCCCTGGGTCATGACATAGTCAGCAGCATCTGA
The DNA here is from genome assembly GCF_964146895.1 of Miniopterus schreibersii. Classification (NCBI taxonomy): domain Eukaryota; kingdom Metazoa; phylum Chordata; class Mammalia; order Chiroptera; family Miniopteridae; genus Miniopterus; species Miniopterus schreibersii. Next base: position 143,337,758 of record NC_138101.1, read on the forward strand.
CCCAGCTAAATATATCTCCTCCCCTGGCTGGGACCACACAGCCAGCCCCTGAAGGCCAGTGACCACCCGCTCATCCCTCTGGGTTGTGCCCTGGGCCTCCTCCTGACCCCCGGGGCCTGTGCCCCCAGGGAGCCAATGGCCGATAGGGGTCAAAAACAAATGCAGTTCCCGGCTGAACCCAGGCAAGCAGTTTCATTTGGACAGAGTTAGAAGACTTAAAGCTGGGAAAACACTAACTGTCCAGCAGTAGGACAACCAGATGGCTCATCTCCCTCCAACGGTAGGTTTGCGGTCATTACAAGTGTTTAGAAAGAGTATTTACTAATGTTAAGAAAACATTTGACTCTCTTTACAGCTCTCTCTCTTTTTAATACATCCCTATTGATTTCAAAGAGAGGGAGAGAGAGAGAGATAGAAACATCAATGGTGAGAGCCATTGATCGGCTGCCCCCTGCACGCCCCCTATTGGGGATCAAGCCCACAACCCGGGCATGTGCCCTGACCGGGAATTGAACTGAGATCTCCTGGATCCTAGGTCAATGCTCAACCGCTGAGCCACACCCAGGGGGCTACAGTACGCTCTTAACATTACTACTCTTAACATTACTCATTTTATTTTTTATTTTTTTAAATATATCTTTATAGATTTCAGAGAGAGGAAAGGAGAGGGGGAGAGAGAGATAGAAACATCAATGATGAGAGAGTCATTGATCGGCTGCAGCCCGCAACCCGGGCATGTGCCCTGACTGGGAATCGAACCCTGATCGCCTGGATCCTAGGTCGATGCTTAACCGCTGAGCCATGCCCGGCCAGGCTTAACATTACTCTTAACTAATGTTAAGTGGGGAAAAAACAAAAATCATGAATAAAATCACGTCTTTTAAAAAGCATAGAAATGTGTCTGGAAGAACCAGAAACTGTCAACACAATTTACCACCCAGGAGGAGAACTGGGGGCCAGGGAATGGGATGGGAGAGAGACTTTTTCTTCTTATGCCCTTTTGTATGCTTTTTATTTTGAACTTTCCAAATTTACTACTAATTCATAAGTAAATAAGTCAAATATATAATAAAATAAAATACAGATCTGCAGAAGAAAAGGTCTGTGCACAAAGAGGTGCTAGAAATAACCCTCGAGGTAAAATGCACTTATTTGGGTGATGGGCCATTCGGGAGGCTCCCTCTTCTACCCAGAAGAAAAGCTGGCCCTATGCCCAGGTAAAACAGAACATCAGCCTTGGAAACTGGAGCAGGGGTCTATCAATATTCAGAATTTAATTTGAGGCATGAAAAAAGACATAGTTGCCTTAAAATATCCCCACGATGTCTGAAATTCCGGCCCATGCCCTTGCCTGAAGTGCAGCTTCTCTAAAGTCCCCATGAAAACATTAAGTTGAGCGATGTGTTACCACGTTATGGAATGAAGGGAATTGAAATAGGAAAATACACTGTAAGAAAGCTTTGATTGTGGGAAATATCTTACTTTCTTCTTTGCTTTTGAGTTTTTTTCATGAATTCTCCTTAGAAACATATACTTCTTTATGAATAGTGCTTATTATAATTATATATAAAATAACATCATCACAGTAGGAGTTTTAGAAAATACAGAATGGTGTAAAGAATTAAAAATTCATTCACAATTTCACCACCCAAGAAAGTTTACTTCCTTTTCATTCCCCCTCTTACGACTCTGCTAAAAAACATATATACATACATACATAAGTGAGAACAGAATTGATCACACTTTATTTTTTGTCTTACATTTTCACTTAAGATTAAATTGTGAGCATTTTCCCATGTCATCAAATATTCTTGAAAATATGTGTTTTAATGGCCATCTAATATTCCACCATATTGATGTACAAAGATATATTTAACCAGTCCTATAATTTCCATTGGCATTGGCATTTGGGTTGTTCCCAGTTTTTTGCTCGGCTGATTATGCTGTCATGAACCTTTAGTATTAATTGCACATAACAGAAAATCCAGTTCAAACGGGCTTAAGCAAATAGACGTTGTTGGCGAAACTCGAAAGTTAAGAGGAGAGGCCCTGGCTGTGTGGCTCAATTGGAGCGTCATCCCATACATCAGATGGTGGCAGGTTCGATTCCCTGTCAGGGCACGTACTCAAGTTGCAGCTTTGATCCCCTGTGGTAGGCAACCAATCGATGTCGCTCTCTCACATCGATATTTCTCTCTCTCTTCCTCTCTCTAAAAAAATTTAAAAAGTATTAAGAGGAAGGGGGCTTCGGGAAAGCTCAGTCATGGCTCCTGCTCCATTTTCCTACAGTTCTCACTTTACCCTTCTGGGTGGCAGCCTCACCTCAGGTTGGCTTCTCCTCAGCACCTGGGGCAATGAGTTTTCATGTTCATCCATGTTTTTCTCTGATTGGCCAACTTGCAAAAGGATAGCTGTGAAGCAGGGTGACTGCCTTGGGCCCGTTCCCTAGCCATTCCTTGACCAGGTCATTGTGACAAGTTGCATGGGTGAGGGTTAGGTCTATTCCTGTGGCTCTTACAGAGTGTGGGAAGGGCAAATGCTGAGTAGACAGCCAGAAAATGTCCTCTGTTGCCTTGCTTCTCAGAGTGGGGCCTGTGGAGCAGCAGGCTCCATGTCATCTGGGACAATTGGAAATGCAGAAATCCTAGGAACCCCCCAACACCTACTGAATAGGACTCTGCCTTTTAATAAGAGCCCCACTCAGGGGATTGTGCATTAAAGTTGAGAAGCCCTGTTTTACTTGACTACTCCCTGGAACTAGATCTCTAAAAGTAGAATGGCTGGGTCAAAGGGCAAAGGGTATATTTCTAAAATTCTTTTTTTTTTAATCCTCACCTTAAGATATTTTTTCCATTGCTTTTTCAGAGAGAGCTGGAGAGAGAGAGAGAGAAACATCAATGTGAGAGAGACACATCGATTGGTTGCCTCCCACACGAGCCTTGACTGGGGCCAGGGATCGAGCCTGCAACCGAGGTACACCTTGGCTGGAATTGAACCTGGGACCCTTCAGTCCGCAGGCCGACACTCTAACCACTGAGCCAAACTTGCTAGGGCTAAAATTCTTGACACATATCATCAAATTATCCTATATAAGGCCCCATCAATTTACATTCCCACCCTGGCATCTGGGTGTATGAGGCCTAGAGCTTATGCAATTTGGGAGAGCCCTCTTTAAGAAAAAGAATACAGGCCCGCCAGGCGTGGCTCAGCGGTTGAGCATTGACCTAGGATCCAGGAGATCGAGGTTGGATTCCGGTCCCAGCACATGCCCGGGTTGCAGGCTTGATCCCCAGTAGGGGGCGTGCAGGAGGCAGCTGATCAATGCCTCTCATCATTGATGTTTCTCTCTCTCTCCCCCTCTCCCTTCCTCTCTCTAAATCAATAAAGATATTTTTTTTTAAAAAAGAAAAAGAATACAAAATTAAGTACAAAAGCTAATATTTAGAGTAACAACAGAAAAGCTCACAAATACTTCAAAAATCATAAAATAACATTGTTTCATTATCGATAGGTTGAAACATGAAATTGCCATATTTGTAGGATAAAAAAGTCACATATGCTTAAAAGCAAACATTTCCCTACATTTTCGGCTGCAGCTTCTCCTCCTTCTTTTTTCTTAACAACTTTGTTGAAATATAACTCACATACCATACAATTCACATTTTAAAGTGTAGAATTCAGTGGCTTTTACTATATATTCACAGAAATATGCAACTATCACCACAGTCAATTTAATAACATTTTTATTAGCCCAAAAAGAAATCTCACCCCCCTTACCTGTTACCCCCCCAAACCTCCAGCCCTGGGGAACCACTAATCTCTTTTGTCTCTATAGATTTGCCTGTTTTGGATGTTTTATAATCATATAATACATGATCTTTTGTGTTTGGGTTATTTCACTTAACATAATGTTTTCAAGTTTCATCCATGTTGTAGGATGTATCAGTATGTCATTCCATTTTATTGCTGAATAATCTTGCTCTGTATGGATATACCACATTTTATTTATCCGTTCATCAGTTGATGGACATTGGGTTGTTTCTACTTTTTGGCTATTATGAACAATGCTTCTATGCACATTTGTGTACAGATTTTGTGTTGATGTGTTTTCATTTCTCTTGGGTATATTCTTAGGAATGAAATTCCCAGGTCATGTATTAGTCAGGGTTCTTCAGAGATACAGAACCAATAGGGTTGGTCTCGATAGACAGATAGATGATAGATAGATGATAGATAGATAGATGATAGATAGATAGATAGATAGATAGATAGATAGATAGATAGATAGATAGATAGATAGATAGATGACAGATGATAGAGCATAACTGGCTCATGTGATTATGGAGGCTGACAAGTTCCAAGATCTATATACAGGATGAGTCAGTCAGTGAGCCAGGGACCCAGGAGAGCCAATGGTAGGTGTAGCTTGGTCTGAAGGCTAGCAGAAAGAGTTAATGTTTCAGTTCTAGTCTGAAGGCAGGAGAAAGCCAATGTTCCCTTTCAAAAGCAGTCAGCAGGAGGAATTTCCTCTTACTGGAGGAGTCAGCCTTGTTCTACTGAAGCCTTCAAGTTATTAGATGAGGCCCACCTACATTAGGGAAGGCAATCTGCTTTACTCAGTCTACTGACTTAAATGTTAATTTCATTCAAAAACAACCTCACAGAAATGCCCAGAATAATGTCTGATCAAATGTCGGGGTGCCCTGTGGCCCAGTCAGTTTGATATATAAAATTAACCATCATAGTCATTTACTCTTGTATAGTCTTTACTTTTTTCAGGGACTGCCGAACTGTTTTCCAAGGCACCTGCAGCATTTTATATCACCGCAAGCAATGACTGATTCCAATTCTCCACATCCTCATTGGCACTTGTCTTTTTTTTTTTTTTTTTTAATTCTCATCCAAGGATATTTTTCCCATTGCTTTTCAGAGAGAGTGGAAGGGAGGGAGAGAAAGAGAAAAACATTGATGTGAGAGACACACATCAATTGGTTGCCTCCCACTTGCCCTTGGCTGGAATTGAACCCGGGACCCTTCAGTCCACAGGCCAATGCTCTAACCACTGAGAAAAACCGGCCAGGGCAACACTTGTCTTTTTTTTTTTTTTTAAATATCTTTATTGATTTCAGAGAGAGGAAAGGAGAGTGAGAGAGAGAGAGAAACACCAATGGTGAGAGAGTCATTGATCGAGCCCGCAACCCGGGCATATGCCCTGACCAGGAATCAAACCCTGATCGCCTGGATCCTAGGTTGATGCTCAACCGCTGAGCCACGCCCGGCTGGGCAACACTTGTCTTTTTTATTACAGCCATCCTAGTGAGTGTGAAGGACTGCATATTCTTTAATTGCCTTTTCAAGCAATAATGATACTGCAATTTTACTTTCTATAAAAACAATAGGAAAAAAATGTTTTTTACAGCATGTTTCATATTCATTTTTTATTACTGAGAGTTTTAGAATGTGTCCTAGTGCCACCCCTGTAACTTTGTCAGCGATGCCTGTTCAGGCTAGGTCTTGCTCACTGATCTCAGTAGGCATGGTTTCCCTCACTGCTCTGGTGCCCCCAACCATGCCAGTTCTTGGGGGGCTTCTTGCCATAAAGCCTGGGTCAAGGTGGAACAATATCTTGTTCAGATCATTCTCCTTGGGGTTGACCATGGGGTCTGGACACTGGATGAGCGCCACCAAGTGCAGATTATCACTGGGGGTCGAGGAATAGCCCCAGGACCACCTCTTCCAAGAAATAAACGGGCTCTTCTAGGCTGGAGCAATATTCCATGCCACCTGTGCAAAAAGGGACCATACAAAGTGAGATGCCCTAAAGCTTAAACTACAATGGTTCACAGTAAATCAGCCTCTGATTTCACCAGAAGTTTGTGATAAAGCCCATTTATTGTATCTTCCCTCAGCTCTGGCTATTGTCATTTAAAAACAAATCTCAGCCAATCTGATAGGGAAAGCTTCGAATCTCATTGTTGTTTTATTTTACATTTCTTTGATTATTAATGAGGTTGAACATTTCCCTGGAAGATTATTAGCCATTTGCGTGCACACACACATTTTCTATTCACGTACAGGGCCCAGCACATAGAAGGTGCTTAATAAAGAAATCTTGAGTAAATACATTTGCCAATTTCCCTTTGGCATGCTGTGTCTAACAGCGGTCCATTTTAATCTGTTCTTTTCTTCCATAATTGTATGGCAGCCTCCTTTGCAGTTAAGTGGGTGTAAAGCTCTCTGAGAATGTGAACCAAAGTACTGTGAGCCTTTTAAGGGTCTAACTCTTAAGGCAGCAGGTGAGCTCCTCCCTAGTCTTTCTCCTTCCTATAAGATGTTTCTGCAAACCAGCATTGACCATGCAGATGACAACTAAGCATGGGGATGGTAGAGAAAAAAGATGGAACCTTAAATGATGGTGTAGAACAGATCCAAATTCAAACTCTATGTGAGATATATGGATTTATATCTTATTTGAGCCATTGCATTTTAGGGTCTCTGTTACAGCAATGTGTGCTACTCTAACCAATGTAAGCAGTGATATTATTTGATCCGAGGAGTTATGGCCCAATCAGTGTGAAAAAGCATAGGGACTTGGACTCAGGCATAGAAAATACTAGGTGCCCAGGAAGCCGAGTTGAGACAAGGTGGTCAGAAGGAACTTGGGCAAAAAGGTCACCGCCCTTCCTCTCCCTACTCAAAAATGCAGAGGTAGCTGATTTTATCTCCCTTCTAACTGCCTGCTTAAACTACTGACCCGAATGTGCAGTTCATCAAGGTTTGATTGTTACCGGACCTTCCTAGGGTGGGGTAATAAGCAAACTGCCATCTTGCCCACACAGCGCAGGTGCAAGCATAGTTACCAGGCAACACAGCTGGAAAAGGAAGTCACCCAACTCTGAAATAGAAAATTCTATAAGCCTACCTTTTCCAAAAAAGCCCACCTTTTTGCACAAGCCTGCTTTGCCCCCAGCCAATCAGAGCCAGTGCCTGTGCCAGTTCAGAGGAACTTCTTTTCCTCTGTGCTACCTCCCTTGTGCTCGAGCATAATCTTAATAAAATCTGTCTGGAAATTTCTTTAGCATTTCCTCTTGCTTTCCATCTTGGGGAACCCAAGAACCCCAATGTCGATAAACAAGTATACATTTGCAATTAGTCCCTCGCGATGACCAGCCTGTTCCCACAAAGATAAAACAGAGGAGGGGAGAAGATCAGTAGATCAGTTTCAATGACACTGGCCTTTGAGATCACCCATTTCATTGTCCTTGCTCTCACTAAACTTAAATGATGGACTACATTTGCTTACAACACCTTCAGATTGCCTTCTAGTGGACAGCATGCACCAATCTATCACCTGGACCCCTTGGCAGAACTGTTCCTAGGTATTTAAATTTATCAATACAGAGAGAGAGAGGGAGAGAGAGAGAGAGAGAGAGGGAGATTCAGCAAGATTTAGTGAACTTGTTCAAACCAGAACACTCCTATCTAGAACACTTGGTTTATCTGGAACATTAAGGTACTGGAGCCCAGTGGAGGCCCAGAAGACAGGCACTGAGCTCAATTACTTTATTCCTAGGAGACCCCAAAATTCCTCCTTCAGAGTACCTTTCATTGGTTCAGAAGTTCTGAATTAGGTAAATGGTTTCCAAGCCCCCAAGAATTTGGAAAAGGTAAGTTAGAAGAGGGAAGGCTGCCTCATATCAGCACAAAAACACTGAAGTTGCACAGTCCTATTCAAAGCAGACTTAATTGCAGCAGAGTAGCTGTCAGCATCATTTAGTGTTGGACACACAGCAGTCACATCACAGTGAACCTTAGCACCAGACGCTCACCTGACCCAGGTCCCTGGGATAGAATATGTTCAGTATCATTTGTTTAAGCAGTGACATTCAAAAACATCTCTCAAAGAGAGTTCTTGCCAAGATAAATCCTGATGCTTCAAATAATTAAATGTCAGCTCTCTGAAAGACTTAGCTATTCAGAAAGGTTCTGGATAACAGTTTATGCGCCCTCTTCCAAATCCATTGGGCAGAGGGCAAACTGAGACTATTGTGCACACTGCCCCCAAAACCCCTGTCCCCTCCCTCAAACTGCCCTCCTCAGACATTCCCAGGCAAGTGGCATCATGACTTTTCAAGAGTGTGTCAACAAAAATTACCAACCTCAGGTGGGGAAAGAGGAAACATTTTATTCAGCTGAGAGACTTTATTCAGCTGAACAGTTTGCACACCCAGGAAGCACAGCCTCAGGTGGAAACTGAAAGTGCGCTCCACCAAGACAAAGGGGAGGCTGCCTTTTACAGAGGAATTTCCCGCCCAGATGCTCAAGTGGTCCACTTTTACGCAAATGAGGCGTCTAAATTTGTACAGTTCTGGTTGATCCAAGTTGTGCAGTTCTGAAAGCTCATCACGGAGCAGTTCTGATTAGCTGGTATAGATGCAAATAAGGACATAGTTGCGCAGTTCTGACTGGATGGGCAAGTCTCAGTAGAAAGATGGAACTGGGAACTCCCTGATAAGGGCTGACTCAGGAGGCGGGAGGTTGAAAGCTGTCTATGGCATTTCCCTGAAATGCAGGGTACACGAGAGGCCTCTGCCAGCAATGGCTGCTAGACTCTGGTTACAAATTTGAGCCCAATTAACTATGAGGGGTCCTTCTTGGTAGATATATTCCTTCTCAAGGTTCACAGGTACAAGGAGTGGAGCCGCTCGGGGTCTTCCAGGACCCCTCACCTGGGAAACAGGAAGGGAGCCTCTTTCCTCTTATTTGGTAGCAGGAACAGCCACAAGTGGGCCTGATTCAGGGTGGTGTTTGTGGTTGGGTGCTGGTTGCAGTGGAGGGGGTGAGACATTCTCCCAGAGAGCTGCTCTTGGGGCCACCAGCTGGCTGGGGGAGCTTAAAAAACTCCCCACTGGCTCCTTTGACCCTCTGCACCCCTGCTTCCTTTTTCTCTTCAGAGGCTGCTGCAGCCCAATCCCAATCCAGGTGAGACTCAGAGAGGCCACCCTCGCCCTTGGGGCCAGGTATTTCTTCTTGAGCTTTGGGTCCCAAGACAACAAAATCCCAAGGGCAGGTAGGCAGAGGCACAAGCCCTGCAGAGGTGCTCACAGGAGCACATTCCCCTGCGTTTTGGGAAGAAACTCTTACCTAAGAGTAGAGAGGTAAGAGTTAGGGAGTCTGTCACTCAGGGATCCTTGTTTCTCTCACTCAAATGCCAAGAACTGTAGACCCGGGACTATGTGAAAACTGTGATATTACCTTGAGCTTTGTAACTTCCTACGTCCAGTTCTGCTTTTACTCAGTATCCTTGTTTTGATGAGCAAGAAAACCCTTAAATAAAAAAAAGTATAAGGCTCATTTGGAGCAGTAGCTAGGAGAGAACTAGGAGTACAAAATAGAAGCACAGAAGAGGCCAGGGGCCCGGTGATAAGGGAGGGACCCAGCTTCCTCAGGGGCCCTTGACACCCTCAGGCATGTCTTCCCTCCTCCTCCTCCTCTTCCCTTCTGCCTCTTCTCACACCCAGTCCTGGGCTCTGGCCACCTGGGATTAGCATATCTATAGCCCAGTCCTGGCACTGTTTGCCCAGACATTTCCTGGGTGACAAATGGGTAGGATGTTCCTGGGTTGAAATAGCCCAAGCTCCTGCCACCCCATGGTCCTCAGGAGCCTCCATGCAGAGCCCTCTACCCCAGGCAGATGCCTTTCTTAGCACCATTTACTACCATAGAGCAAACGCTTGGGCACATGGTTTCAAGACAGCCAGAGGCCCTGCTTTCTCTAGAACAGACCCTGCCCTCCCTACACCCTCTGCGTCTAAGTGGTTTGAATGTGCATCGTGAAGATGGCTGAACTGGGCAGCTGGCCTTGACCACGGCTGCCTCCCACATTGTGGTGGCTTCACCACACTCCAGTCTCAGAGAAGCCTGGGAGAGCAGCCAAGTTTCTCTACATCCCAAGAAGGGCTCAGGAATTTGCTCAGAAAGACTGATTCTGAGGAATCAGGTGGTCATGATAAGAAGACACATACAGCAGAAAATAGTGAATCCAGGGATCATGGACTCTCCAGTGAATGCCAGCAATTAGAGGCTGCTTCTTAGTGGAGGCCACACAGGACAGAGGGACAGCAGCAGATCAGAGACCTTTTCTCATACCTAATATGTCTAACAGAGGTGCTACCCAGAGGAGAAAGGCAATGGAGAAAATAATGAATTGACAGTTTTTTGAAATTTAATGCATTTACTTAAACCAAACTGAAGATATATGTAGGGGAGCAAGAACTCAAATGCTCCATGAATTGCCAGTTAAAAAACAAACCAACCTGAGAAAACACGTATGGGACCGAATTTTCCTGGAGATGTTAAGATTTCATTCTCTGTCATCAGGTGGATTGAGTAACAGGAAAAATTAAGTTGTATTTCCCCTCACAGGGCTGCCTGGCTGGGGTGAGGGGGAGACAGAGGTCAGAGGGCGCCCTAAGGCCTGTTATTCCAGGTGTGGTCCAAGTACTAGCAGCAAGGCCATAACCTGGGATGCTTTAAAAATTCAGTCTCAAGTCTCACTCTGTATCTTCATTTTAAGAAGATTCCAAGGTGACTCACATGCATATTAAAGTTTGGGAAGCATTGCCTTAAGGGATGATTTAGAGATTTCAATGTTTTTTTCTTACAGCTTAACTCCTCATAAAACCTTTATGTGGCAGTAAAAGAAAGCAGAGCTCCTCTGTTCCATTTGGGAGGCACATGGACCTTTAGCTCACCACTCACAACAGCCCTTGGGGTACACCTGAGGATCTCTGAAACCTGAGGCCAGCTAAAACCCACTCATCTTGCCCAAGCTCCTGTTTGGTATTTAAGGGAGCTAAGACCCATTTCTAATGGTAGGTGATCTGCCATGAGAGGCTTAAGTGAGGCTTTCCAGATGGAACATGCTGGCAGACACCAGGGCAAGGCTGCACAGAAAAACTGTGCTCACTGCTAAGTTCAGATTACCAGCCTCCTTGCCCAGCCCAACTCTTAGGGCCAGACAGGCCCAAGCAAGGCCAGAAGTGGGTCTCCAGAGTCCTGGGTGCTTCAACAAAGCTTTCGGCACAGAAACTGATATTAAGTGTAGTGCAGGCCCTGCATTTCCAGGGCTGCTCATACAGATCCACAATCTCCACCATCTTAAAATCCACTTACCTAGGACTCCCAGAGCTGGCTCAAGTGGCAAGGTGACCCTGGCTGAAGGGTCGGCCCTCACTGTGATGCAGCTCACGACTGCACTCTAGGACTGGGCTTGTAGGCTTCCTAGGGGCCGCTTCTTTTGGCTAGGTGGAAGCCCTCCCCAGCTTTTTTTGTTAAGGGACTGGCTTACTGGATTCATAAGGTGAACTAGTTCTCACATGGGAGATGGACAAGTCTTCAGAAAGGGGGGTAGACAGGGCATGAGTCGTAAGTTCAGAACTGGACTCAAGTTGTTCATGAGCTTGAAGCCTTCACTTTTAAGAGTCAAGTTCCATCCCTCTACCCTCAGGTAAGGAAGGGGCAGGTGAAATGGGACATTAAGGCTCTTAGTTTTTTCTTCAGGGATTGGATTGAAAATAGGTGAAAGGGGAGTATGGTCATATGTTTGGGGACAGAGAAGAACGAAGGGCTCTGATCCAAAACTTACATGTTTTTCAGGAGAGGGCACTAGCTTATCGAATCTGGGCAGAGCTGTGCTCAGACTTCAGCGCTGTCAGATCCCCAGAGGCAGCCCTGCTGACCTGGGCAAGGCTCTGGCAAGAATATCATTGGGGGCCTTGCTGAATAATAATTAGAGAGGACCATCCTAGTGGGCTTGTTGACTGGAAGTCACAGTGTGACGATAGGGCGAAGTTAATTGGGAAACTGACACTGGTTTGTTCTGTGTGAGGCCTTGGTCAAGTTTACCAGCAAGAAAAACAAGACCCAGTGTATATGACAGTGCTACTTGAGATCAACAAAATGAAAAGGCTGAACCTTGTGACCGGGTGAGCAGCAGCTGCCAAGGGCCAGCCCACCCCAATCAAGGGTGTGCAGGGAGAGCCAAGGCTCGGGGAGCCAGGCCACCAGAGAACTTGGGAACAGCGTGAGCCCTGCTCAAAGGTGATGCAAGAGCGTATCAGTGTTTAGCTCAGAGAAACACCAACTGCTAGTCAAGGTTGGGAACTCTCTTTTTCCAGCTGATCAGAGACCTGTTTTTAAAGCCTGGATGTCTTTGGAATTCCCACTAATCTATTTCACTTTTCTTTCATGGTTCTTACAAGTATAGCTAATTTTGAGAATACTGAGTTCCTTTCGCAGCATTAGTACAGCAGGTCCTCAAACAATGTCGTTCATTGTAAGGTTGATGGGGGGGAAAAATTCCCGACGGGGCCAGTCTGTGTGGTTTGCATGTTCTCCCACGCCTGCATGGGTTTCTCTGGGCAATCTGGTTTCCTCCACATCCCAAAGATGTGCGTGTTAGGTGAATTTGCGGGTCTAAGTTGTCCTAGTCTGAGTGAGTGTGGGGGGTGAGTGTGCCCTTTGATGGAAGGGCATCCTGTCCAGGGTTGGGTCTCCCTTGTACCTTGAGCTGCTGGGACAGGCTCCAGGGACCAAAGACACTGAACTGGAATAAGCAGCTTGGAAAAGAACTATCTTACTTGTTTTTATTAATCTTTATTAAATTTACATATAATTTACATTTATCCCAATGTTTAATATTAGAAATATTTTGGGTCTTTATTTAGAAATTTGGTGATGTTTTGTGACCCCAAATACGCTGTAGGAACTTAACTCTTGTTTGTATTAACCAGCATATGGTAAAATCGGTTTTCTTATACTCATTTCGCTTAGAGTTTCAGTTTCCAAGAACCTATTGACAATGTTAGAGGACTTACAGTATCTCTGCTGGCTTAACATATCCACAGTGTACTGGAACTTCAAATGGGCTGCTTTCTGGGGTTTATACACATACCACAGTTTTAGAAACTGGGACCAGGAAGTTCCTATTAATTGGAGATTTTATATATAGGGTAGGCAAAATTAAGATTAAAGTTGTGAGTACACAAAACAGTTTATTCTCTTATATTATTATTAGTTATTGTATTATTTTCCATACGAACAACTGTAAGCCTACTTTTGCCCACCCTGCACCGCACACTGCCAGGATATTCTGTCACTGTGGTTACGAGAAAGAACCCATCAGAGTTACCACTGTGTAACTGCCTGATGGGAGACTAGCCAAGCTGCCCACACCTAAGTCCTAGAGTCTAGGTCTTGAGTTATAACCAGCCCACACCCTAAGGGCCGTAGTCTTGGCATGCCAGGCAAATTCCTAAATCCCATAAGGATGCCACTGAGGAAATGTCACATAAACATCCTTGTCCCACTAACCACCTGTCCCTTCCGACCATAGGAATGATGTTGGTGCTTTGTCTCCCCTTTATCCTGCCATACACCCCGACCAAAAGCCCAAATGCCTCCAAGGAGAGGCAGCTACAAAGACCACAGACACCCCAATTTACATAAAATTATCTCACTCCATTTTATTTAAGATTTTTTTCTCCAGTTAGTAAAAGAAAGATGTATCTCTCTTTATACATATGTACAAGTTCAGTTATAAAAATAGACAGCACATTCAAAGAGAAAAAAGGCTTGGCATTTTTCTGATTCCCTCTAAATAGCATCTGTACACAGGAGTCTGGGTTTGGACAGGGGAATCTTAATGATTTAAATTAAATGATTCCCCTACCACCCCTACTCCAAAAAAAAGTTTTAAAAATTAATCTATCTAAACTCAATTCCGCGATTTTCAGGTGTGCAAATTAGAGGCTGGCTCGCCTGGAAGCACCTGCTCCACCAGGAACATCAGGCTGGGGGCAGGCAGAAATACCTCCCATGCAAGCACCACCCTTCTGCCTCTCTCGGAGGGAAGCAAGCTCAGGCTGGTGGGGCCAGGGCTGCGAGGCTCGGCGCTGGGCTTGCCCTCTCTCCATCCTCTCCCCACTCCTGCTGTCCCTTCCTTTCTCAGTGCAATACAGACAGTGCATACAGCCAAGCAGGGGGCTGAAGGGCAAGGGTGGGGAGACTGTGCATTCAGGAAGGGCAAGGGGAGTCTGTAAGAGGGGCGGTGAGGATGTCCTGCTGATTGAGGTGGCTCCTGGTCTCTTTACTGGCTTCTGGGAGTCCCAAGGTGGGAGCTGCTGCTACTGTTGCTGGTGGGACCTGAAGGTTCTCTGGTGTGAACCATGCAGGACAGGGGAGGAAATGCTAGGAAAACAACTGCCTCCAGGCATGCGTCCTCTAGCCTTCTGTCACCCTCACAAGCCACTACCTCCTTTTGCACTCACTGCTCTCTTCAACGGTGACACTCTGACAAATGGGGTTTGGAGACCTGGGCAGCTGCCCAAAGACTGGGCATGCCAGATACATGATTTCCTCCCTTCCTAGCCCTATAGGAAATCCCAGCCCTACATGGAAGGCTCTTCACAGTACTTGTGGAGCCTTTACAAGGGACATGACCAGAGCTGAAGAGTGGAATGGGGATGAAGACAGTGTGCCTGAGCATCTACAGGGGGTCTAAGTCAGGCCCTTCCCCAGCATGAGGTTTAAGACGTGGCTATAAAGTTCATCTGACATGCTGTGGGGCTGATCCCTGTCCTTGGGCTTTCTTCCTATAGGCAACCTAAGCACTCCTCTTGAAACACAGGTGATAAAAGTGCTCACACTAACCACCTGCCTGTCCTTTACTTGCTGCAACTGGTCATCTCTGCCCTCTGACCTAGGAATAAGATGCTGCACTGGGCAAGCCGTCCAAAGACCATTTGCAGGCTAGACCTCTAGCACGTGGTTTGGCTGAAGGAAGCTGGAGGGCCCAGGTGGTTACCGTCCTCCAGAGGGGTTAATGCCTTTGCCCTGTTTCCGGACCAGAGTGTCTGGGGCTAGGCTGCTGGTCAGGTGGAGGCTCTTGGGAGTCCCAGGAACATTATTTCCTTTGCTCAAAGGGGAACTTAAGGGAGAAGAGGCGCTTGAAGGTCCAAAGTCAGCAAGGCCAGCAGGCCGAACCATAGATGTCTGCAGAGGACTGCTGGCAGAGATTCCTGTGGGGATGGAGAAGGAGACAAGAGTATAAGCACCAGTACTATCTGAGCTGCCTTGGGGCCTGACCTTGGTTACTGGAGTCTGAGCTGCAGGAGAGGTAGTGGAGAACCCTTCCTGCCAATTTCTTCTTAGCACATTTGCTTGCTCTTCCTGTCAACTGTTTTTGGTTTTGGTTTTTCAGTAAGAGAGGGATGTATTTTTAAGAGAAATATGACACCTACTCAGCCCTCTCTACAATCAGCAGGGAGTAAGACATCACCTTGGTGCTCAAGGACAGAGCACACATTACACCATGTGGAAGCCAAGGGTGAGGGATGAGCTGTAACTTACTAGGCACTAATGTATTTTTTTTTTTTTTTAGAGAGAGGGAGGAAGGGAGAAAGAAAAACATCAGTTTGTTCTACTTATTTATGCATTCATTGGTTGATTCCTTTTTTAATTTTCACTGATTTTTAGAGAGAAAGGGAGAGAGAAAGAAATATCAATGAGAGAAACATCGATCACTTCCCACACATACCCTGACCGGGGATCGAACTTGCCACCATTTGGTGTATGGACAATGCTCCAACCAACTGAGCCACCCAGCCAGGGCCACTGGTTGATTCTTGTATATGCCCTGGTCTGGGATTGAACCCAAAACTCTGGGACATCAGAAAGATGCTCTAACCAACTGAGCTACCTGGCCAGGGCAAGCACTGTTGACTTTTCTTGTGACACTCTATCCTTTGTTGCCTCTTTCACCCCCTCCTACCCCTTCTCAGGTCAGGTCTTCAGGACAAAGTCTGATGAGTATCATGCTCTGCCCATCGGTGGGTGAGACTCTACCACAAGAGCCTTGACTGCTGGCAGGATTGTTGTTTTCCAAAGATGTGATGAATGTTAAGAAACACTGCCCTAGGCTCTTATCTTCACATTTGTTGAATGAACAAACAAATGGAAGCTGACATCCCTGTAGGGGGAGGAAGGGGAGGTAAACTAACACTTACTGAGCACTCTCTATTCAATAATGCCCTTATTTGCTACAAAACCCCTATGAGCTAAATACTATATCCATGTTTTAAATGGAAAGAGAGGTCTGTAAATGGGAGCTCCCTTCCTACCAGCTCCTATGTCCTACTTTCCATTGCTATAAGTACCCTTTACTTGTCATGGTCACAACAGCCACCTCCCTTCTCAAACTTTCCAGAGCCCATTGTTAAACCCGATAAACTTTTGCCTCTCAGGTCTTGCCATGTCTTGCCAACCTTGACTCCCACTGCTGCTCTTTACTGTAGCCTAACTGAGCTGCTCAGTGACCCCCAATATGCCTTGGTCATTGCCAACTCTGTCACCAGTCCAAATCCTTCTGTCACCCTTCTCCTTCTTTCTAAATTACAGTCTGAGCCATCAGGTCCATGGTTCTTCCTTCTGCTCTACAACCACAATTAAGGCCTCTCTCCTTCAGTACATGTATACTGCCTTGTATTGCTGTTAAACATATCCACCGTACAGCTTCCCCTTCCTACTTCTATTATATATTCAATATATATGTTATACTCCTATGCACACAGCAGGTGTTTAATACCTAAGGTGATGGATCATATCACTGGGTAAATGCTAACTATACTAGCCCGGGCTACTGAAATGTAATTACTGAAATACGGGTCTTGAGAAAAACACCAGTCCTTAAAATTCTGACTGTTTAAAGTAGTATAGTCCAGAAATTCAGCTGTCTTTTTTCACAGCTACTGCCACCTCGAAGGCAGCACTGTACTAGTCACAAGGACAAGGGAGAGTCAGGACTGCCAACGAAACAGCAAAACCTGATATGGGCTCTGGGAAGGAGCTTCCTAGCCTGGGGATGTTCTGCCTGCTCTACCTGGCGGAATGCTCAATAGACCTCCAGATGACTGTCCCTGACCAGAATGGAGCCCACACAGCCCCCGGGGCCTCCGTACCTTTAGACACATTGTACCCGTATGCAGCAAAGGCAGCCGCAGAGGCTGCTGCAGCCCCTGCTTTGGCTCCGGCCATTGCAGCAGCACTGCCCGCGGTGGACTTCCTGCTCCGGCCTTTCACTGTTCCTTTGGCTGTGCTTCCTGAACCTTTGGGGCGGCCTCGGCTTCGGGCTGAGTGACCACGTCCTGCGGTTGGCATTTCCTGAATGGAAATTCCTGTGGAAACAAATGGGCCAAGACGAAAAAAAGTCAGTTGCCTCATATATTAACAGAACCCTCCTGATAGGGAAGGCTGGCTCTAAGGGTATTTGTTTCAGGACTTCAAGGGAAGTCTATGTCCTCATTTAATGGCTGGGCCACTAAGTCACACAAAGGTAGTTAAGAACTCTAAATAGCTAATACAGGCTGACTCCTCAAGAGTGGTTTCATTACTCCTGAATCTCTTCTCTACTGAGATCATTACTAAATGAACCAAACCCAGGGACTGGCTACCTGAGACCTACCTGCACACTCCAATATGCCCCTGCCTCAGAGAGTCCACTTTTATACCCAAGTTTAACCCTAGGGCTCCTCAAGAAACAGTGGAACACTAAGCCCACAGAACAAAGTGAGGAAAGATCCCAGAGAAGCAGACTAAACTAGCAGAAATAAGGGTGAAATATGAAAGACTGGGATGACTAGAAAACAAAGAAGTCTGAAATCTTCGTAAGTTCTTATTTTGCCTTCCCTAAACCTCTCTTTCTCCCTTTCATTTGACAGGGCTAATGAAAGAATGAGTCTACAAATTCTTTTTGCTCCACTCCACTCATTCCTTAAGAAAGCAGAAAATATCATTATTCTAGAAGGAATCGGGACCTTACCCCACAACTAAACCAATGCTTTTCTTGAGGCAGTGGACCAGGCCCAAGTTGTACGGGACAGCAGCATCACTTACCGTTCACGGTGTCTGAGACAGAGCCTGTTATGGAAGCGGGAGAGTTGGTGGCTCGAGACTGAGGGGCTGAAGAGGCTGGGTCATCCACGATGACCAGCATGTCACTGCTGCTCTCGTCGGGCGGAATGGAGCCGGTGTGCAGTTCACTGCTGATGGAGATCTAGAAGAGGAAGGGTCGAGATCACCACTACTCCCTGTGCCCACAGCCCACATACCTATGTGAGGGTGTGCTTTTCAGTCTTGCCACTATTTCCCTCTCCTGCCTGGTTTCACTCCTGAGGGTTAGACCCCCTGCTTTGACTGCAGAGAAGCCAGCCTGTCCTCATTTGCTTTTTTCTTATGAATTTCATGTGCAACCCCCTTCTAAAGGCAGGAGGGACTCCAGGAGAAACAAAGGCTACAAGGTCAGGACAGTCCCCCTGCTGTGATGAAGGCATCTAAAAGGAACCTCACCTCACTGAAAGGGCTGGGCATGGCCGAATCCACGCTAATGAAGGAGTCGTCCCCATCTGCAGAGAGGTTGGAGTTATCAGCCGAGGGAACAAATGGGATCACCAAGTTCATACCCTCCTTTCTCCTTTTCCCATCCAATTCATCTTCCTTTTTCTTCTGGGAACACATAAAACAAGAAATATGGACAAAGCATAAGGATAGGCACCAAAAGAAAAGTGGAGTCAGGGACAAAAGCGATGACAGAAATTTAACTTTGTAAACTTCTAAGTTTCATTTTTTGCAATTAGTGTATTTTTAAGGAAAAAAAACTATTAAGGAAGGCAGAAAGGGATGGCTTAATAAGAGTTTATGTTTATTCTACCACAATAACACAGAGCTGAAAGGTAGATCAGCCGCACTGAACCAAACCTGCACCAAACCTAATCCTCATGGGGCCAAGTGTACAGCCAGCCCTGGCGTGTCCAAGCTGCAGCACTTACCAGGGGTTGCACTGATGCAGTCCCACAAGAGGGAGGGCTAATGCCTTTAGTGTATTTTCTGCACATCTGTTTTTACTCTGCCTTCATTTAAAATATACATAAGGAGAATAAAGGTTCTTATCATATCCAAGGAATAATGGGTTTTTGTCATTTTTTGGTCTTTATTTCCTCAATTTACATGTAAAAGCTTAAGGGAAGAGTGACTGAGCTACACTCAGCAGTTCTAATCCAGTTCGGTAGGGCACTGTCACAGATTAGGGACCTGGAACCAATCACACAAAGTGCTTGGAAAATTCTAGCAATCACATCCACCTACTGTACCTAACGGCCTTTGTTTCTACACCTATATTAGGATTAATATGGTATACCTTTGTGTAGTTTATACTGTCACTGGGTATTTAGCTGACACTCCTATGCTCAGAGTAGAGACGGCGTCTGATGAAAACCCAGTAAACCCTACAATGTCCTGTATGAGAAAACCATCTTTTCTCCTTTGACATGGTTTTTGAATGTTAAAGTTATTTTAATTCTAAAGAGTACTAAGTAATGGGTTAGAGATTTGAGGATGGAGCTGGGCAAAGATTTCAGCCCAGGCTAGGAGGAACATGATCCTTCATTCCCGGGGACTTCTCAGGTTTGTAACTATAGTGGGTAACAGGGGCATCCTTCAGGCTAGGAACAGTTCTGCTTAGCAGAAGGCACAATCGAGGGTGTGGGCTTTACGACAGAAAAGAGCTAGTATATCTTACTCGAAGATGATCATATAATATACACAGGCTCCCACGCTGCTTATCATCAAGGCCGTATGGCCTAAGAGAGGGACGCCAGGTCCAATACAAGTGTGGGTAAAACAACCAACTTTTTTAACATATGGCCAGACAAACCAGATAAACCAAACAGTCCAAGGAAATGAGACACATGCAATTGTCAGACTCAAGAGCCCAGAGCTGTAAAGATGCCTGAAGTTCAGGTGGCTAACTTGTTCAAGAACAGAGGCCAAACCAGGGCTGGGGAAGAGGAGAAGGGCAATACACCGAGATATGGGTGTATCGCACAGCTGAAGCTGGATAACCAAGCAGTAACCAAGATGCAAGCCATGTACCCCGAAGCCTTTTCTGTAAGTACCCTCCCCCCAGTCCTTGTAAGCCGCCTCAAGCTTGAGATACCTTCTCTGCATACTTTTCCCGCTTGCGCTTTCGCTCTTTGACTCGGTTGGTTTCTTCCTGCTGCCGTTTCTCTTCTTGCCGCAATCTTACTATTAAGAAAATCAAGATCTGATGAAGTACCCGGGGCAATCATAATCCTCATTTTAAAATTAAACTGACCAGATCCTGCCCTGGCCGGTGTGGCTCAGTTGGCTGGGTGTTGCTGGGGCACTGAGGGGTTGCCAGCTTGAGCCCTGGTAGGGGGCATGCAGGAGGCAGCCAATTAATGTTTAGCTCTCACATCAACGTTTTTCTCTCTCCCTCTCCCTTCTTCTCTCTCTAAAAATCAATTAAAAAAAATCTAAATAAATAAATAAAATAATAAAGTGACCATATCCTTTGATATTTATATTCCAAAGTATGACTTCTATCTGTCCGAGGCAGATAACCTGTGATTTTCTAACTTGAAGAAGGAACACGGTTCTTGGATTCTTAATAATTTTTGGTTCAAACCATTGTTCAGTTTAATTACTATGGGCCTTTCTTTTTCTTTTCAACCTTCTGGTATCTCTGCATTGCACAGATCAAGTATGGTTTTGAGTCCCAAAAGGTTTTTAGAAGATGGTGGCAAATGTGAGCACATAAGTAGCTTCATCATGTGATGCTGTGCAAGTCCTCAGAGGATCACAAGAGTCTGAAACCCATTGTTCTCAAAAGCCAGAAATAAATGGGAGAGTAGTTTGTATGTTACAGCAGTGAGTTTCTCTATCTTCTCCATAAAAAGATTTCTCTGGGCAGAACAGAGTACATTTATTACCGCTGAGAAGTCTAGGGATATAGCCTTCCTGGTGCAAATTTATTTGAAGTCATATTACTTAAAAAATATATGTGAATTTTACCTTCTACTCCATAAGTCTTTATTTTGGTTTTAATACAAAATATTAACATAAAAGTGTTTCTCCCCAAATATAATCTTTGGCTGCTTTGCCTACCCTTGGGGAACATAGCCAAGGGCCTCTTCCATTTTCAGATGTGTGAGGCCAGTTTGGTTCAGTGGTTTGAGCGTTGGCCCAAGGATTGAAGGGTCCCAGGTTCAAATGTGGCCAAGGGCATGCACCTCAGTTGCAGGATTGATCCCTGGCCCTGACTGGAACTGAGTGCAGAAGGCAACCAATGTGTCCCTCTCACATTGATGTTTCTCTCTCTCTCTCCTGCCCTTCCACACTCTCTGAAAAGCAGTGGAAAAAATATCCTCAGGAGGATTAAAAAAAAGAAAAAAAAAGAGAGATGTATGAGGCCAGAGAAACATCTTTTGTAGGGAGGAGAGAACATTAATAAGAGGTTTAGAGTACATACGTTTCTTCTCCAATTCTTCATCATCTAGAAGAAGACTAACCACCTCTTTGGGTTTCAAGGTATCTGGTTTGAAATTCCCACCAGAAATCACCATCCGCTGAATCTATACAAAAGTAGATCAAAATGTCACATCCAGGCATCCATTCCATAATGGCAAACCTCCAGTGAAGTCCCTGGAGTCCCTATTTCTTTTTCATTCATCCAACTGGCTCCTCCAGATTATTTATTCCATTTCCAACAGAAAGAACAATAAGAACTTCGCTTGGGGCAACTAACTGATAGCTAGAAGATCCAATAATACTAAATGTCAAGATGAAAAAACAAAACATTCCAACATAATAATTTCTTTGGAAATTACCAAATTCGGCATACAATTCAGAGGCTGATCAAATTGAGAGTACTAAGGGTGAGAGCTCAAATATTATTCCTTTTTCCCTAAACGTGAAAGAAAGCATGTCAAACACGAGGGCCATGATCAGTGTCATCTCCACATGAATAGCAGCCAGATCTAGGCTATAAACACCATTCTGGTGGAAAAGGAGTGAGAAACAGCCAGGGCAGTGGAGATTACTATTATGTAGGACCTGATTTTTAATTCCTTCAGATCAACAAAAGGCAAGAGAGTCTTAGTCTAGTCAATGTGGTTGGACTTTCTATTTTCTTCACCAGTATAGTACTTCCTTTGCCTCGTGCTTACCTCGCTCTTCTCCTTGGCTCTCTGTAGAATGCGTTCTTCAATGGTGCCTTTACAGATGAGCCGATACACGGTAACCTGCTTTGTCTGCCCCAAGCGGTGGGCCCTGTCCATGGCCTGCTGGTCCACAGTGGGGTTCCAGTCGCTATCATAAAAAATCACCTACACAGGCAGGACAAAAATACAGCAAAGACTAAGGCACTCTCAGCATAGAACCAGGAATTCTGAGAGCAACCCAGCCACTCATCTCTTTGCAATAGTCTGATGCCAGATTTTCTTTCTATGATATTAAGATGAGCAGGTATCCATTTATAAAACCAAGCCAGTCCGTCACTTGCCCTGGGTAAGAGACATACTCTGGGCTTTTTTCAGGACTTTCATTTAAAAAGAGGAAGTGCAATAATATTAATAGTGAAAAGTTAGTGCTTACTATTTGCCAATCATTGTTCTAGTTGCTTTAGGTATAGTCACTCACTTACATCCCATTTTATAGATAAGGAAATGGAGACACAGAGGAATTAGAGAATTTATCCAAGATTACACAGCTCAAGTAAGTGTGGGCCTGGGATGTGGGGAATGTGAAAGTCTTTTCTCTAACGGTAGGCCTACCTTGGTAAGAGATAGCCATGGTTGCCCTAGCTGGTTTGGCGCAGTGGTTAGAGCATTAGCCCTTGGACAGAAGGGTCCTGGGTTTGATTCCGGCTAAGGGCACGTATGTCAGTTGCAGGCTCAATCCACGGCCCTGGTTAGGAAGCGTGCGGTAGGCAACCAATTCATGTGTCTCTCTCACATCAATGTTTCTCTCTCTCTCCCTTCCACTCTCTCTGAAAAGCACTGGAAAAAATATCCTCCGATGAGGATTAAAAAAAGAGAGAGATAGACATGGCTTTCTTGGAATTCTCAGGCTCCCATCAACAGGGTCATTTCCTGTCTCTTGACTTATAGGGAAATATTTCAAGGTTCCCTGGAAGCTACTTCTAGTTTGCTAAACAACAAATACAAACAACAACAAAATGTACTGTCCCCTCCCCATCCCACAAGTGATCCTAAAACCAACAGGCTCCTGGGTTCTCAGCCCTGAGGCTACTGTCCAACACAGCGACCCCCTGAAAGAAAGCCAGTTCAAAATGGCCCTCATCTCCCATGCATCCTCTATATTTATTCAAGTCACCAAATCCAACCAGTGCTTCTTCAGAAGCAAACCTATCCTTTCTACAATCTCACCGTCCCTATCCTGGACTAGGTGCTTGCCACCTATGTCTGGTTCACCAATGCTATCAGACCAACTCACTAATGCTTCTTAGATTTCTGCCTATTTCTTCTTCAGTCTGCTTTGGGTACCACTGCAGACTGCTCTCTCTTCGCCAGCTGTAACACATCAAGTTCAAGCTCTCCTTAATAATCAGGCCCTGCTAAACTGAGCCAACTTCATTTCTGTTCTTTCCTAACATAAACATGCCCCTCACTTTTGTCAGACAGGTCTCTTCAGTGTTCCTCACTTGTATTGCATTTGTTTGTACCACTTTTGCTCAAGCTGTTCTTCTGACCTGGAATCCTTCATCTCTTCTCTACCGGTCCTTCAAGATTCTGTTCGAGCTTCACATGTTCAGGAAGCCTCCTTGATTTCTCCTGCCTATGACAATGTCTCCTTTTCCTATTTCTCGTGAATTTCTATAGAAACAATAATGGCTAAAGTCTGTTGAGCACTTACAATGTGTCTGGCACTAGTGAGCATACATATTTCATTAAATTTTCACAAAACCCCGATGTATTTCCTTCATCTTACAAATTAGCCTGAGCTAACAGTGCTAAAAGTCTCCCCCCAAAACCTGCACTATTAACAATAACTTGCATTGTCTACCCTGGTCCAACTTTCCACTGAATCACTATCTTCTATGGGTGTCCAATTATTTCATGTGTACTATTTAAATATCTTCCTGTCTAGACTTATTTCAGAACAGACAAGATTCATCAGTGCAAACTAGAATCCCATAGATTCTAGTTGACTGATACTAGAACTTCTAAGGAGATTGATCAAAACCAGACAGAGCCTAAAAATGTAAACTGAATAGTGATGTCTTTCTTGAAACTTTTTCTCTATGATGCTTTTTCCATTGCTTAATGCTATTCCTAAGTAATTTATGTTTTCTTATTTTAAAATGGAGGCAATTCTTCTGCCATTCTCTGTAGAATCCAGACTTTGGGTGAAGATGAACAAAACGCATTGGCATTTTCAATGCTCTTGCCTCTACTAATAAGAACCCACACTGGTACTCCCTTTGTCTTGCTCATATATGAGGTATATTCCCTCAATTTTTAGTATAGGTTAGAATTCTTGAGGAGAAAATTATAAACTGCCTGCCAAAGAAATAAATCATTGTGAAAGCTTATCATTAATCCAATGTCCACAGAGCTAGGATTTGCGAAGTGCACAATGCTTGTTACTTGTAGAGGAGCACAGCAAACCTAACCACAGGGCATTTTTCAGCTTCAACAAGTTATGCAAGATGCTAGAAAATCTGTTTAAACTTTCCAGGAGAACAGAGGAAGAGAAGACAGAATTAATGAAAAGGAGACCACCAACTGGACTAGGGGGGGGAACATTACTAGCCTACCAAACCTAAAATGACTACACATGTGGAAATGAGAGATGATGTCACACCTAAAATACAGTAATTTTAGTTGTCCAAGCCTGAGGCAATGGCTCAGCTGAATTCATGGGGAGTTCTATATTATGAATCATTTCATAGGTGCTTCCGTAACATTTGCATTTTTTTCCTGGAAGTCTCAGTGGCAACCAAGCCTGATTCCCCTTGGGTTCTTTTGAGCTCATAAACAGAAGATTAAAGCATATTACATCACACCACCCCCACCCCAAATTTAATGGCTATTTATCATTTAAATTGATTAAAAGAGGTGAGGAATTTGGGAGGAAGAGAGACTAAAATAAGATTCTATTTAGAAAAATACTTGTCCAGAAAAAGAATATAAATTATGCATAAGTTAATAACTTAAAAGAAGAATGAGAACTAAAATCCAAGCTAGATGTATCGTTATTATCTAATTTGACAATAAAATGAACACTGAATCAACCATGACAGGAACTCTGGGTGGGGGTAGGGGTGGGGAATCGAGGAGACAATGCCCATCACAGTGGGACAGAGAAGACACCTGCATTGGGTAATCAGGTTTATGGAACTCAGTGAGACGGTCTAGAGAAAAACAAATAACAACGAAAGGATCAGAACTAGCTTAATTCGGAAAGATTAAAGCAGGTCAATCCACACAGCGTGGCCCAGCAATGACTAAGGGGAAATATATTAATAGTCAGTACCTTTCATGAAGTTGTAAACAACACGCTGGGCAGGAATTACAGGGGAAGGTGAGAGTTGAGATGAGGTGAAGGCAGCTACCTATATAGGTCAATGAGAAGTAGTTTCAGGAGATGAGGAACTGAAATGGAAAACAGGAAAATTTCAAGAGGAACCAGAAAAAGATGGACCAACACTTGGAGGGGGAATTCATCCCCAAGACAAAGGGTGGAAGTTCAGTTCCTTGGGAGGGCTGAAGGCTGTCCCATGTTGTCTCACAGGATAAAGGACTTCTCACATTGCTACCAGGGGACAAAAGCCTCTCATTCTCTCTCTAAGTGTAAGCATTTAAAACAGGTCTAACACAGAAACAAAACAAACAGTGCAGATTATAACAGCCCCTCACTAAAGAGTCAAATGCAAAGAGATCCCTACTTCAGGAAGAATACACAAAGAACAACACACAGTAAAGGGCAGCTGCCATTAGTCACATGCTAAAGTCATGTTTTTACTAACAGAGTGGGCTGGAGTCCCAATGTTTATAAATACATGTGTATATATGCATTCTCAATCATAAGAGATTGAGTTTTTCCTCCCATTTTAGGCTGACTAACCTCTTCCTTGTCCATAAATGGTCCTGGGGATCTTTCAAAGCTAAATAAATCTCAGGACAAAAGAAAAATGCCAGGCAAGCAGTTAAGCCTATTGTTTCTCTAATATTACACCCAGAGAGTACAACCTGACTTCACACAAAGCATAACCTAGGAATTCATTTCAAACTGGTCTCATTTTTCTGAGGAGTATTCCAGAAGGTTTTAATTTGCAAGTGAATCCCCAAGCCCTCCCTTCAAAATTAATGTAAATTACTTTGAAATTGAGAACTCAGAATATTCAGAGCCTCTCTTTAGCCCCCAGGATGAAAAGGGAATTCCTATTTCTACTCCTTTAGCTACGGGTTAGGGGCCTATTTTGGTTCTTTGTGGCTGGCAGGAGCTCTTACCCCCACAGGACAAATTATGTGAACACTGGAAGCATGATGCAGATCTCTCCTGCTCAAATCTGCTTATTTTTTTGACCATTCACAATTGGACAACTAGGGGAACGATTCCTTAAGAAACCATAGACTAAACCTGAAATAGGCAGGCTGCAAAGGAAAATACATTTTGATCAAATGAACTTATCCAGCCTCATGGCCTTAAATGATCATCTCTGACCTGACGATTCCAAAACACATCTTCAGCCCCAATCTTTCTTCCGAACTCCAAATGCTGTTGGCCTGGATGACACTGCCACTTAGTGTGTGCTAAAAATCTTGAACTTAACAGACCCCAAACCAAACTTTGAGTCCCCCAATCAAACCTGTCTCCCAAATATTCCTCTTAATCTTTAATTGGTATCTTCATCATTCCAGCTTTTCAGGTCAAACACCTTGGAGTTCTCCTTCACACCTCCTACACATCCCACATCCAATCTAGCAGCAAATTCCATTGATTGTGCCTTCAAAATACATGCAGATTCCAAATATCTCTGACCACCTTCACTGCTTCAATCATTGTCGAAGAACACCATCACGTGTCTAACTTCTAACTGAACTTCGTGCTTCTACCTTTCTCCCTATAGTTCTCCCCACTCCTACCCCACCCCCGAGACAGAGGGTCATATTTAAAACCCAAGCCAAACCATGTTTGATCTCTGTTCTAATTCTTCCAGTAGCCACCCATCTCAAAATCCTTACCATGGCCTAGTAAGCCCTACATGATCTGCTTCTGCAACACTCATCTCACACCACTCTTCGCGTCATTCATTCTGTTCCACCTACACAGGGCTGCTTCCTGTTGCCTGATTATGCCAAGTATGTTCTCACCTCGGGGCTTTGCATTTATCTCCTCTGCCTGGAACGCTCTTCTTTCTGCCAGATGTATGCTTGGCTTGTTTCCTCACTTTCTTCAGATCTTGGCTCAAATGTCATCTTACCAGAGAAGCGTTACTAGCCCATATAACACAACCCCTGATCAAAAATGAGGTTTTGAAGTTTACCAGGTGGAAGAATATCTATGCTGAGAGAACAGTTTATGCAATAGTATAATACAGGATAGTGTGTTCAGGAAAACTACAAGTTAATCATTATTTCTGTAACATAAATTTTAGAAGGGGAAGTAGTCTGGCAATTAGGCTGGAAAGGGAGATTAAGCCACAAAATGAAGGGCATGTGAACCATGTAAAGGAGCTGATACTTTATCTTGCAGATGAAGGAGACTCCCTGAAGAGTTTTAAGCAAGGAAGGGGCATGGTTAGTAAAGAAGGATATAAACAAACAGAGTAGGTATGGGCCTGGGGGCTGAGACTGGAGTCCAAAAGATCAGCTAGGAGAAAGGGATGAATCTTGTACTCACATTGAGAGTATGACTAAGTTGAGACGGTATGAAATGCTTACAGAGAAGCAAAGGGCAAAGAGAAAGCCAAGTTTTATCTGATATGGCACCAAGTGAGCCACCACATCAGAAAGCCTGCAAGAACAGCACTTACCACCAATGACAGCCTTCCCTTAGGATGACTGAGGCTGATGATGTGCATGTAAGAGACAGAATCTACCTAGCCAGCTATGCCCCAGTGGTCCTCAGGCCCGGGAGCCCTGTCCCAACCTGGTTAACTGGCTGAAGAGGTTTAGATGTCAAGGAAGGTATGGCTGAGTCCTATGGTTGATATTCTACTTAGCAATACTACAGAATCTGTTTTTCATTCTAGAAAGTAGGCAGTTCTATGGCACAGGAGTGAATAAGGAGGGAGGGTGGACACAGCCTAGGAGTGAAGACTGGGAATACGGAATCCAGGTGCGGCTCTGCTGCTGCTGTGTGTCTATTCAAGCCTCTCCACCTCTGTGCTTCATTTTTCTAGGACCCTCCAAAGTTGTATCCTCCTCACATTTGTGGGAATTTTAATGCTCTGTATTTCTCAGAGAGGCACTACAACAGCCACATAAAATTAAATTTTTAGAGGCATGGCTTCTACAAAACAATTTCCCACTTATGCATTTTTATGTCTCAAGATTAGTGAAATTGTTAAATATATTTGAATCCTGGGAATAATTCTGAGATTCAAAAGGAATGTTCTTTCCTTCTCCCTTTCAGATGCTGAAGTATTCCTCCAAGGAGATTGATGAAATGTTTTTATTTTATCTTTTAAATTACCAATCTCATGCTCTCTAACCACCTTTTGAAGTTTGGGATACAAAAATATGAGTTCTTCTGATGATGAGATAATGCAGAGAAGTAATAAAACAATCCTTCCTGGTTTGTTCAGTTGTAGCTCCTGGTTGAATTGACTGATTTCAGTCTGTTTATTCACTGGCACATTCCAAGTGTTTAGAACAGTATCAGATACATAGTAGGCATTCATCAAATATTTGTTGAATGAAAGTGTAAGAAATTTATTCCAACAGAATGGACAGAAAAGTCCAAAGGAAGCTAAAATGTTCCAGTTCCAGGCAAAGCATGACTACTGTCATCAACATAACTGAAGGCAAAGAAATAAAAAGTTTGTGACACAAATGAAAGAGTAATACCAACTGAACAACATATGTATAGTAGAAAACCTGCATATCAATGTATTGTGCTCTCATGACTTACTGTATCTGCAGCAGTGAGGTTGATACCCAGTCCTCCAGCTCGTGTGCTTAGCAGGAACACGAAGATGTCATTCCTGCAGAAGAGGGAGGGATATATTAAGAGGAAAAACTGAAGAATAAAAATGGCATGTGGCATAAGAGAGGAATCTCTGAATACAGAAGAATATCTAGGGCTAGCAAGAGATTTGGTGGTTACCCAGGCCTCATCTAACATTTCTCTGATACATTGCACAAAGATGCTCTGTTGCTAAGATGGAACTATTGCTATCATCGTCCAATTTGCAGATATACTTTTGCTGCTCACTAATACTGACTGATAAGCAACATAATCTTAACATGTAGCAAATACAACAGAAAAGTATGTTAACATGGAAGTAAAGGCTTTTCTCTCTATATAAAAGTCATATATATATTTTTTATCCTCACCCAAGGATATTTTTCCATTGGTTTTCAGAAAGAGTGGAAGGGGAGGGAGGGAGGGAGGGAGATAGAAAGAAAGAAAGAGAGAGAGAGAGAGAGAAACATCGATGTGAAAGAGACACATCGATTGGCTGCCTCCTGCATGTGCCCTGACCAGGGCCGAACCTGCAGCCAAGGTACGTGCCCTTGACTGGAATCGAACCTGGGACCCCCTTCAGTCCACAGGCCGATTCTCTAACCACTGGGCCAAACCAGCTAGGGTGTAACAGTCATATTTTCAACAAGTCAAACCACTCACAGTTCATACAGAGGAGACAAATAAATCAGTATTTCCCGGTGTTTCCCCCAGGAATAATAACTTCCAGTAATTTGAACACTAATTATATTTCTAAAGCATTTATTTTCAAATGAAGGAGGTCAGTCCCAGAAAAATGACCCAAGGTCTCAGGACTAAGACCCAGGTCATGGCTTCTATATACGTAATAAGTTGAACTTAGGATCAATCCATGAAGACAGACTGAAATTAAAGTACTTTGATGA
The DNA here is from genome assembly GCF_964146895.1 of Miniopterus schreibersii. Taxonomy (NCBI): domain Eukaryota; kingdom Metazoa; phylum Chordata; class Mammalia; order Chiroptera; family Miniopteridae; genus Miniopterus; species Miniopterus schreibersii. Next base: position 143,367,733 of record NC_138101.1, read on the forward strand.
ATGCCAACACAGTCCTTATACAGAAGCGATCAGACATAGTTTTCTGTTTCCCTTTACATTATATGTCCTTTTAAAGAAGCCTAGAATTACAAATAAAATAGTAGGTGCCACTGTCATTCATTCAGGCAACAACTACTTATTGAGTATCTTCCAGGAAAAGGTCATGCCGGATCACAAAAAGCAGGCTTTGACTATAAGATTTATCTATGTACACACATACAATTAGGGGCTCAATTTGAACCCAGTTTTTGCAGATAACATAAACATTTAAGATTATCTTGCATTTTCATATTCCTGCCACCCAATGTTATTTTCTAGAACATTTCTAAAGGATTGAATTACACTGATGAGCAAACTTTATTGCCCTCTAAATCAAGCTGCTAGTCACTTTTCTTCATGACTATAATAAGAAATACAACTGGAAATTCATTTAGGTTGGTGTTATTCAAATTGCAGGTCATACCTATCATTGGTCATGAAATCAGTCTGATGGGTCTGGACTGCATTAAGAAATAATTTAAAGAAAAGAAATAGAACAGATTAGAAAATATTATAATACATCGTCACAGGTCATAAGGAAAAGTGCTGTTTTGTGTAATTTCAGAGATGGTATACTGGTACTAAATCCCAATGTAAAATGAATTTTATTCTGTGGATTCAAGTAAAAAAAATATGTAAACACACTGACATCAGGATGCTTTCATCTCTAGATGCTATTCTTCCTTGACAAAGTCACTTGACAGCTAAAGGTCTACTTCTTGGATATAAAATAGAGATGCTCTGAATACAGTGGAAGTGACTAAGTGATGACATAGCAAGAGCAAACATGAATATCAGAGAAGGAGCTATTTTGAAATAAGCATCCTGGTTAATCACTAAGCTGGAGAGGTCTAGTAGAAATCTGTCCATTATCTGCTTTCAATTAAACACAACTTTCCTAGAGGCACGCATGGATAACAGAGCATGTCTGGAGGCATCTTGTAGGGCATGGTTCCAAAAGCTCTGTACTATTAGCAAGTTCTATTAGTTTATCCTTGAACTTTATCATGAGGTTTAACATTTCATAATTTTATTTATATAATTTATAAGATTTCATCTTTTATGGTTAAGTCATACAGGGCAAACCAAAAAGTTAAAAGGCACCTGCCAGTTTATAAACACATTTTCCCATAGATATGGGATAATGTAAATGGAAGCTTGATACCTCACAGCCCATAGAATACTTAACCACAGTAAGTCTTCAAATAAAAATTGAGCTTTCTAGGCTGTACTAATCTCTATAGACTAAGTCTTCCCACTCTGGCCCTGAGAAGACTGCTCTTCCCCATATGTATCTCTCTCCTTCTTTGGTGGATACAGAGGTGAGGTCAGGGGTCAGAGGCTTTTTCTCTCCGATACTTGTGTGAGAGCTGATGGGAGTCACCCAATGGCTACAACTTTTTTGGTAATTACAAAAGAAATCCAGATCCTGAGCTTGGGTGGGGGCTGGGGAACAGGGGTGAGACAAGGAGGGAGGTAGAATGCAGTTGGTAACTACAATAAAAGGGTAGAGGCAGAAAAATGAGTCCTTTCCACAGTCCGGACAGCTAGAGAGATAAGACGCCAGATCTGGTAATCACTTATAAACAGGGACTATATGTAGAAAAAAACACTAGCGAAAGGACTCTAGGTAAAAATAATCAAAACTCAAGGCAACAGGATGGTTTGGGTGCCCTCTAGGGGTCTGAAGAGGAATCTCAACTCAGGGTCTGAACAGAACAGGCCTTAGAGACCAAGCTTCCAGGTGGTCTGTGAAATCATGTAGCCAAGACATGCCTCGGTCACACTTCCTCTTCTTTAGCTAATGACCCACTGAGGCCACTAAAATACCCAAACAGTGCTGGGCATGTAGCTGACTGAAGTAAATAAAGACTTACTGAGCAAGGATGAAAGATGACACTGGAGCTCTACAACACTCACCAAGATAGAAAAATCCACAGTACACTTACTTTTTCTCCTTTTCCAAAGACCCACCCTGAGTGGTCAGATAACTGGGGGGATCCATTTGGTAAATGTCATGAGGTAGGAAGAAGTGAAGCCAAGGCCAAGGCACCCCAGAGCAAAAACCTTGTGAATGGCTTCTAGGATCACGCACTGGTCACATGTTCTGAATGTTGCCCAGTCAGGACATCCTGGCCAAACAGTCTTTAGTCTCAGTCAGACTCTTTCCTGGAAGGATCCCTCATAAATAAATCTTGTATGAAGGGAATGTAAATGGCTTTTTATAGGAGTTCTTGTTTACTCTGGCTGACCTTTGAGCCACAGGGCTTTCCAGTTGAAACTACAATTTTTTTCTTTTGATGTCTTTTTATTAACAATAATGAAAATATTTGGCCAGGCATGCTTTTTTGTTTTCAAAAACACCTGTCTGTTTCTCTATAATGGCCTACTGCAGCCATTCAAATTTAGAGTTGAGAACTTTTTTCCCTGTTTGGAGGGGTCTGCCTGATAAGCTTCTGGTTAGCATATGCACAGTTTGTTTCTATACATGAGACAGGAGATTATTTCTTAGCCATAATCCCAACTCTAATAATCTAGTTCATAATGTAGGCAAGGAAGGAGACGTTAGTCTGTTTTTTCAGTTTGCCTAATATTAGATGCAGGGTATTAAAGCGATGGTTATTTAAATGTTGACTCCAAAAAAAACCCACTGCTAAAAAAATAAAAATTTTTTTAAAAGCCTCACTGTTCTCTAAATAATACTCGGCTGTATGGTTTGAAAGCTCAAGTAAGGTTTCCCAGAAAAGCTGGTCAAAATAAGATATTTACTAAGTAAATAATAGTACAATTTAATGGTGAAAATACCCTTCTTTTAGAGCTAAGCTTTTCAAAACTATTGTGTGCTACTGAGAGTGCCCAATAATTACTTCACAAGTTAAATAAAAGATTTTAGGCCCTGGCCAGTGTTGCTCAGTGGTCAGAGCGTCGGTCTGTGCACCCAAGGGTCATGGGTTCTATTCTGGTCAAGGGCAAGTACCTGGGTTGTAGGTTCAATCCTCACCCCAGTTGGGGCTTGTGTGGGAGGCAACCAATCCATGTAGCTGACTGAAGTAAATAAAAACTTGCTGAGCAAGGATGAAAGATGACACTGGAGCTCTACAACACTCTCACCGAGGGAAAGAAAAATCCATAGTACACTCACTTTTTCTCAGTCTCTGGTCACAATCTCTCTCATATCAATGTTTCCCTCTCTCTCCCCTTGCCCCCCCCCCTTCCAATCTCTCTAAAAAAAAAAAAACAATGGGAAAAAATGTCCTTGGGTGAGGATTAACCAAAAAAAGATTTTCGGAGCCATTATTTAGATATATCTACTGACTTTTTCCCACTAAAAGGTCACTAAAATATATTGAGCTCTGAATTCATAGTCTAGTTTTCTGGGAATTGGGTCAGTTAGAGGAACAGTTGTAGTTCTATAACTCAGAGACCCAAATCATTAGAAGTCAACGTACTATAGCTCTGGTTGGAATCTAATTCAGTAGAAATTTCTACAAAGCAATCTGATAATATGCACAGTCTTAAATGTTCATATCCCTTCACTCAGTGATTTAACTTGTTTGAATCTATATTAATAATCTAAAATGGTGGCAAAGCTTTATAAACAAATATATTCACTTACCATTTTTAACAATTATAGTACATCCAGTATAACAGAATACTGGTCATTGAAAATAATGATCACGAAGACTTTTTTTTAATGATATGGGAAAATATTTATGATATAATGATAAGTGGAAGAAATCAGGACACACAATCATATATAGTATCAAGTGTAAATATAACCACACACATATATTAAAGACTAGAGGGATATTCCAAAGTGTTAACAGTAATGGGACTGTGGGTGATTTTTATTTTTTTTTCATTAAGTATTTCTCAAATTTTCGTCAATAGGCATTTTATTATAACATATAATAATGGCAATTATTACTGAAGAAAAAACAGCTTTGCTGTTAATGAGATCCTCAAATGTATAATGTCAAACATATTAGTAGAAAATAAACACAAACAGTAGTAGGTGAAATACCCATTACCTAATGGAGTTTCTTCTTCTTTTTTTTTTTTTTAATATATCTTTATTGATTTCAGAGAGAGGAAAGGAGAGGGAGAGAGAGAGATAGAAACATCAATGATGAGAGAGTCACTGATCGAGCCCGCAACCCAGGCATGTGCCCTGACCGGGGATCGAACTGGGAATCCGATCGCCTGGATCCTAGGTCGATGCTCAACCGCTGAGCCACGCCCGGCCGGGCTGGAGTTTCTTCTAACACACAACTCATGCCACCTCATACCAGTATGCCCACATCTCAGAGGTGCTGGTATGTCTGAAGAAATTAAATGCACCTTGGAGAAAATAGTCTATAGATCTTGTATGTAAGATTCTTGTCTGTTGGAGCTCTTAGGTTGGAGTAGGTAAGGACAAAATAAAATATGTTTTATTTGATTTCAGAATCATGAAAAGATGAAGATCAGCTGGTAAAATTCTGGGGGTGTCGCATAACAATGTGGTGGAGCTTGGAGGCACTACTATGCTTGTACATGTCTCAAATAATCAATTTAAAAACCTGCTGACAGTTTCTGTTAAGTGAGAAGCTACATTAGGCCATGTACACATTTGCTCCTACGTAACAAATTGAAATAGGTTCAAAGCAGATCTTCTCCATCGTTGGTCAAACAGCCACTTAAATGCAGATGCCTAGTTTCAACTTAGAAGTTACTGGCTGGGATATATACTGTAAACCAAGCATCAGGCTATATCTCCTTACCTGTGCAACAGCAAAAACTCTCTATCAAAGGACCTTCTATGTTGAACTATGGATTTGTTTTATGCTAAATTATTTTACATTTGAAGTAACCCATGCATTAAAACAGAAATTAAAACAAACAATTGTAATCTAAACACAAATGGCTATGTGCTTAATTTTCTTCCCAAGAACTCAAAAGTTAAATATTAACAGACTACACAATTAAAGGCTAGAAATTCAGAATGTTCTGATTTATAGAACATTAAGATCTGCTCTATTTCTTAGTTCTCCAGGCTTAAGGAAGAAAATTAAGGGTGGAGTTCAGCAAACCTGTCACTAGCAGAGCTTGGCTTTCTCCATAGAGAGAGCAGTAACCAGACTCTGCTTATTACAATGAGAACCTGCACTTAGGATAATTATGGCTCTGTAAGCCATCAGCATCCAGCAGGCAGCATTTGAAATTTCATAGGCTCATTATCAGGTAGGAGAAGTACTGTAACCGAGAGCTACCAGCTGAATAGATTACACACTACTGCAAGCTGCCATCCTGCACTGTACTACAATGCTAGAGGAAAAGCAGAAAAAGGAAGCTTGTGTTTTGTTTTGTTCTAATTCATACAAAGCGAAACAGGTACGCAAAAGTGAACTAAAATCAACTATAAGTTAACACCCAGAGATAGCCACTGTTAACATTTAGCAACATAGCCTTGTGGACTTTTTTACACATACATATTATCCACATAAGGAGGGTCTTGGTTCATAATCAGAAATCATTTCTTTTATTGCCCAAAGAAATATGTACTGGTTTGGTAAGAAAGCAGATTTCGAACACAAAAATTACCAAGTATTCATTTTCTCTCTCTCACAGGCACAGAGATCGGAACTGCTATAAGCAGATTTAGCTACCTCTTAAAATGGCAGGAACTATCATGATCACTTAACAATAAAAGATGTGTTGATATCTCTTTTAAACTCATCATCTCAAGCTCTAGAGGAAAACCAAATGAGGATTTTGTAATTCCTATTAAAATTACCTGTTCTGAAAATCAGCGACCATGTCCCGTCTCTCCGAGATCTTGGATGAACCATCAAGCCTCATATAGGTATGCTTCCTATAAACCATATATTCCTGCCAATCAAGAGTAAATAGATATAATCAGTCTGATGCAAATTACTGTATTCCAATTCCCACAAGCATCTACCCACCTCCTACCTAATCCATACTGGGGGCAAGTCATTATATCCAGAATGAGGAGAAACCGATATCAAAAGTACAGGAATTCAATTTGTAAATGAGTTTACTGCCAGCATGGAAAAATCGAGGGTAACCTGAAGCCTACACTCACTCTTAATTTCAACTTGGAAACTAATCTTATTTCTCTAGATTTCTTTAGGTTTCAGGAAAAACAAAAAAGAAATAAACAAAATGAAATCTCCAAACCAAAATGGCTTTTCAGTTACCAAGCAGTTGTTTATCACAGTTATGGACTACCCAGTTTTCTTTCAGTAAGTAACACTCGCCCTGATGTATTTTCTCCCCAGCAAATCCTTGCTGACCAGAGTCCTTGAATTTATAGTCTAAACTTTTCCAGCAGAGCATGCATCACTGTTAAGGGAGGCTGAAGCATCAGAGTGAACAGAAGATACGGTAACTTTCCATAGTGAAGAATATTCTTGACATGTGTAAGAGGAATCACAACTTTTTATTATAATTTGTTGAATTTTAGAGAGAGAGGAAGAGGAAGAGAGAGAGAAACATCGATTTGTTGTTCCACATATTTATGCATTCATTGGTTGATTCTTGTATGTGCCCTGGCTGAGAATTGAACCCGAAACCTTGGTGTACTGGGATGATGCTCTAACCAACTGACCTACCCAGCCAGGGCCGATGAATCACAACTTTTAAAAACGGAGAAGGGACTTCAAGAGATGCAATGCAGAAGACCTATCTTCCATTCTTAGAAGCTGCAATTCTTCTTTCAGATGATGTCCAAATGAGCACTTATTTCCTCTTTCTTTCTTTACTCCTGATTATTGGATTATATTTCAAAAAGTCCATTTGTAGCCCTGCCGGGCGTGGCTCAACGGTTGAGCATCGACCTAGGATCCAGGCGATCAGGGTTCGATTCCCAGTCAGGGCACATGCCCGGGTTGCAGGCTGCAGCTGATCAATGACTCTCTCATCATTAATGTTTCTATCCCTCTCCCTTCCTCTCTCTGAAATCAATAAAGATATATTTAAAAAAAAAAAAAAAAGTCCATTTGTAGAGAAACTATTATAAAAAATTCAACACAGCTGCCTACTTATAAGAAACACCATAAAAGTTATTTTGGTTCTAAAATAACTTTTCCCTACTGAAAAAGGCTAATCATTTGTACATTTGAGAGATGTTTGTGTTAATTAATTTTCTGTGGTCAAATGTTTTTCTTTTTTATTGAATTTATCGGAGTGACACTGGTTAACAAAATTATACAGGTTTCAGGTGCACATCATCTGTACACTGATTATATGTTCACCACCCAAGTCAAGTTCAAATGTTATTTTATTGCAAAATTCTCATATGTAGCTCTTATAGCTGGCTGGGTATTTCAGCACACAAGGCTGCTTCAGTTGGGTATGAATGGTGCAGTTATGTGGCAGCCTATTCTTAGAGCAAGTGCTCCAAACTCTGTAATGGCTTGGCAGAGGTCTCTGGCTAGGGTAACTGTGAAGTGAAGCTGGTGGACAATGTTCATTTAGATACATATCTCTATTGTGTTTTATATGTGTATATATACTTTTTTTACTATTTCTTTCTGTCTCCAGGTAGTTCTGTAAGGACTTTGATAAAGAGGGGCAGAAAATATTCAGCCACAGTGAGCTTCAAGTTCGTATTTAGTAGTGCAGTGGAACAGGGATAAAGACAGAAGAGTAGGGGTGTTTTGGATAAGGTGGAATTCAGGGAAGAAGATGAAAAAATGATGCTGGCATGATGATGGTCTTTAAAGGCTCACTATACCTTGGCAGCTAATCCAATCGGGGAATGGTGCCACCCAGAACAACAAAATTAATGAAACTATGTAGACAGACATCCACAGATTTGGACTTTAACCAAAAGGTGGGCTTCTTGCAAGGCACTATTTTGGCTTTTAAGATAGGCTTTTATTGATTTTTTAGAGAGGAAGGAAGAGAGAGGGGGGGAGAGATAGAAACACTGATGATTGAAAAACATGGACCACATTGATCGGCTGCCTCCTGCATGCCCCCTACTGGGGATCAATCCAGAAATTCGGGCATTTGCCCTGACGGAATCAAACCTGTGACCTCTTGCTTCATAGGTCGATGCTCAACCACTAAGCCACACTGGCTGGGCATATTTTGTCTTTTAAACCAGAACTTCCAACCTCAGTGAGAGCACTAAAATGAATGAATCTAAATGAATGAATCTTCTTATAGATCTGGCTGTTGGCATCAGTTATATATCAAGGTCACCATAACACCATAGATATTAATCCTAGACCATACTCAAACCAACACTGATTACAGGGAACCTGTTACTAAGGCAAAAGAAGTGAATCTTTTCCATTTACTGTTTAAGTCTATGCTTTCTCACCCAGGGGAGAAGTGGGATTTCAGATTTAGATGAGTTTAGATCCTATTTCAGTAAACAGCTTCAAAACAAGTAAATGAACATGGAAAAAGCAGTTAAAAGCAGATAGGAATGTCTGCATTCTCATACCATAGAAAAACAACTAAAAGATTAAGACTGAGCCAAAAAAGCAATTAAATATTTCTTTTATTCACAAATTCTGGCTATATCAAAGCTATTCTAGCTGTCTCCCTCAAAGTCTAGGCTGTTTAGAAAAGATATTTAGTTTTTGTTATCTTCACCTGAGGATATTTTTTCCATTGATTTTTAGAGAGAGTAGAAGGGGAGGAGAGAGAGACAGAGAGAAACATTGATGTGAGAGAGAAACATCAATTGGTTGCCTCTCGCACACGCTCTGACCAGGGCTGGGGATAGAGCCTGCAACCCAAGGTATGTGCCCTTGACCAGGAATCGAACCTGCCCCCCCTTCAGTGCGCAAGCCAATGCTCTATCCACTAGGCAACACCAGCCAGGGCAAAAATGCAGAATAGAGGGGCACATCCATACCTAGTGAATCAGAATTTGCATTTTAATTTAACGTGTATGACTTGTAAGTACATATAAGTTTGAGAAACACTGTTGTAGAACATATCCTAATGTTATTTTTAAAGCACTGAAATACTTTGTTTTCAAGTAAAATCTTATAAAAAACCCCTCTAATATAAAATAGATAAAAAGCTATTCTGGTTGATGAAGAAGGGTAGGGAGTCCAGGGCCCCATCTGCTTAATTGATAGCTAGGTCTCCTACCCTCTAACCTGCTCCACCAGCTTGAAAACCAGTGTCTTAGAATACAAGTTGAGAAGGCAAGTCAGTTCTGGATCACATCCATAAGTCCTATACATATATATTTTTTAATCCTCACCTGAGGATATTTTCCCCCATTGATTTCCGAGACTGGAAGGGAGGGAGGGAGGGAGGAAGGAAGGGAGGAAGGGAGGAAGGGAGGGAGGGAGGGGAAGGGGAAGGAGAGGGAGAAACATCGATGTAAGAGAGACACATCAATTGGTTGCCTCCTACACACACCCTGACTGGGGCTGGGAATCAAACCTGCAACCTTCTGGAGCAAGGGATGATGCTCTAACCTACTGAGCCACATCTCCTGGGCCGTAAGCCCTCCTTTTTAAGCGGCATGCAAACAGAGGTAACAAAATAATTCAAATAGTGTCAGCCAGTGCCTGTAACTCCTTAAAATATGCTAAGTAAAAGCGAGCATTTACACAGCCAATGGTGTAACACAAAGGGACTAGGTTCATCTTAAAGTAGTAGTGATAAAGATGATGGCTCGCATTTACTAAGTGACCTTGACTATTCTATGTATTTCACCTGATTTTGCTTATCTATTCCTCACCACAGCCTTCAAAGGTAGGTGTTATTGTGACTCCCATTTTACAGATGTTAAGTAAGGTCTCTAAAGTGGTATGGGCAGTAGGTAATGAAGCTAGGACTGGAATTCAGGCAGACTGGTTCCAGAGCCTTTGGTTTAACCCCTCTACTGCTTCTAGGGGGAAACAGAAGTACACCACCACTAGGGAAAAAAGGGGTGAGGTGGGGCGAGAAGCCCCATAAGGTTGTTAGTATATTCTGTCCATAACCCTATCCATCATCATAAAGAAAGGATAATTGAGTACTTGAAAAAATAAAGGAAAATGCTTATATATCTATGACATGAACTTCCATTCTGAGAATTCTTTTCCATTTCAAAGTTGCCTCTGATGTTCATTTTAATGCAATTCCACTTTCATAAAATTTTTTTTGGGGAAAGACTCAGTATGATCCACAAACCTGCAGATGTGGCATAACTATTTTCCTGGACATGCTCCTTTCCATCTTTGGGGTCCATCACCAGCAAAAAGTGAGGCTCCTCTCAATGTCTATTACAACCTCTCTGTTTTCCAGGTAAGCTGTACCAAGTGAATGAAATATGGCAGCCATCCCTCCCATATCCAATAAAGAGCTCTTAGGAGCAAGACCTAATCACAAGGCATTCATGGGCCTACCGTAATCTGCCTTCATACTATTTGTGTTATTTCCTTTTCTCCTATACCACATGCTCCAGTCACAGCTCACTACTCCTCCCAACTCTGTGCCTTTTTATACCTAGCTTCCTTAGTTTGGAATGTCCTTCTCCCTGATGGCTGAAATTCTACTTAAGTTTAGTTCAGATGTCACTGTCTATGTAAAGCCTCCCTCAAGTGACGCAGTTAGAAATAAATGTATCCCTCCTGCTATGTTCAGCAATGTTTATGCTTCATTTTTGGCATCAGTATCATAGTACACTTGACAGTTATTTGTGATATACGCGCGCGCGCGCACACACACACACACACACACCATGATAACATTCCTAGTAGTCAAAGACCACAGTGAACTGATATTTACATCTGCCTAGCACAACGCCTTACTCACAGTTGGCATGAAGAAGAAATGAACTAAACAGAATATAGATGATGTTAAGCTGACACGTCCTTCTATCATGCTTAAGACTTAATGAAAATGCTAGTCAACAGTGATCCCAATTTGCTTTACATTCCACTGGACAGTTTTAGAATGCCCAGCTTTCAGTATGTTCAGAATCACAGCTCCCAAAGGTAACTTGAAGTCCTAAGAGAAGCCAGCTCATAAATGATAGAACGTCTGTTCAGGATGAATCCTTCCCTAGTGAGGTACTTGATGACTGGGCAAGTTATACAACCCAGTGTCTCAAATGTCATTATTAGTTATGGATTATCTGTATTTAATTCTGAGTTGCAATATTTTCATATATTGGTGCAATTAAAGATTTGTCTGGGTTTCAGTACTTAACAATCACACCACATACAGCACCAGTTGGCTGACCCTTTCCAAGTACCTTTGCTGTATTTCATAGAAAATATTGAAGCTTATTTCTTAAACTACAGACTCAGTTACTTGACGCAACAGGAATGAATCTCGAAAGAGATGACCCAGAGATAACGTAAGTCATCTGTGGAGAGTTAAAAGCTCTCTGCAACATCCCAAACTAGGGTAAAAATGATGATAGTAGGAAAAGTTTTGTCTGACATCCAGGTGGACACCACCATCCCAACTGCACAGGGGCGATGTCTGTTTCCAAAGTACCCTCACCAGTTAAGACCCTATAGGTGACTCAGTATATATAAAACAAACCCGTAACATAACATTTGGTGATCTATCATATGCTCCCCTATTTATGTCCTTGACTTCTGCTTGTGGCACAATAAAAATTCTTGGCCCTGGAAATTAAGCAGTCTCCTTTTTTGTCCCCTATCCAAAAATACTATTTGGATACCATGGGGAAGGATAAACCATTTCAGAATACAGAATTTTATTTGGAAGAAGATCTGATATATTCATAAGAAACTTAAATTAAAGTCAGACTTTTGTCCAACAGGAGGAGGCTATCAATCACTTTAGGAAATACTGAGCAAACACTAAGTGCCCAGATCTAGAATTTCTCACAAAATGAAAACCTGGCCACATAGAAGTATGTGAACCTTTATTGTCTTCTAGTTCTTCTGAGTCCCAGAAATAGACAGATAGGCAAGGCTAAAACACAGAACAAAAAACCCAAAAAGGTGTTGTATGAAAGAGATGCTGACATGCTCCACAAGAGCTTCAATGCCCCCCTCTGAGTTTCTAACTCCAGCTCTATAGAAAGCTTTCTTTCCCTCCTTGACATAAGAATGCCAAGGGAAAAAGAGTCTGAAAAAAATGTTCAAAAAAACTCTAAAACATCAATAAAAACCACAACACTTTGGAAATAAAGAAGAAAGGCGAGGGTTAAGGTGTTTTTGTTTGCTTTTACCCTCACCCGAGGATATTTTTTCCATTGCTTTTCAGAGAGTGGGAGGGAGGGAAGGGAGGGAGGAAAAGAGGGAGAGGGAGGAAAACATTGAAGTGAGAGAGAGGAGGGAGACACATTGATTGGTTGCCTCCTGCACATGCCCAGACTGGGGCTGGGGAATCAAGCCTGCAATTGAGGTATGTGCCCTTGGCTAGAATCGAACCCAGGACCCTTCAGTCTGAAGGCCAATGCTTAACCACTGAGCTAAAACCATCTAGGGCAAGGTATTATTTTTTTAAATATGTTTTTATTGATTTCAGAGAGAGGAATGGAGAGAGAGAGAGAGAGAGATAGAAACATCAATGATGAGAGAGTCATTGTTCAGCTGTCTCCTGCACACCCCCTACTGGGGATCAAGCCCGAAACCCAGGCATGTGCCCTGACCTGGGATAGAACTATGATCTCCTGGGTCAGGGATCCACACTCAACCACTGAGCCATGCCTATCGGGCAAGGTATTTCTTTAAAGGTTAAGTGTACTCAAGAGAAAACATCTATATAGAAGGGCCTTCCTATAACCTGATCCTTAGGGTTCATGCACCAGGTCATGTTTTAAAGCTGAAATGGCTCTAATGAATGTTTACAGTGAAAGATTCCATTATGAAAGTGATTGAAAAACCCATAACACTATTTGAAAGGTAAAGAAATGTAGACCGAATCCTGGACTGTCCCAAGTTCCACAATACATTTACATTCAACAAATGATAAGAGACCCCTAGCCAGTTTTGCTCAGTGGTTAGAGCATCGGCCTTTGGATTGAAGGGTTTCGGGTTTGATTCAGTCAAGGGCATGTACCTTGGTTGCAGGCCCAATTGCCAGCCCTAGTCTGGGCACATGCTGTAGGCAACCAATTGATGTGTCTCTCTCACATCTATGTTCCTGCCTCCCTCTCCCCCCCCCCCACCCTCCTTCTCTCCTCCCACTCGGAAAAGCAATGGAAAAAATTTTTCTTGGTGAGGATTAAAAAATAAAAATTAAAAATAAATAAGTAAATGATATGACATATACTAAACATTGTGGGCATTGTAATTCTATGCCCACAAAATAAATTTCTTTTGCGGACTAACCTCTTGGAATACAGAATGTGTTTCATTTGGGTAAATATTAAATAAATAAACTCCCTCCTAAAAAAGAATGAACTTTTACGGAATTTAATGTTATAGAAAGAATAGAATAGTATTAAGGAATCTACACAACAGTTTCATTTTAGTTTTTCAGTAAAACATAGAAACAGCAGCAACATTTTTTGGCTTCAGCATCCTCAATGCATGTTACACATATGGCTAAGGAATGTTAGCAGTTGTGAAATTCAGTCTTTGAATTTTCTTTTCTCTAATTCAGAATACCCCATAGAGATGCAACTACATTTAGAGAAGGTTTTCATGCTGCCTTGTTTTCGAAGTCTACCCACAAAGTTCACCTCCCCACCCCCGACCTGCTGGATTAGAGAGAGATAGAAAGTGACCATGGGGGGTAAGGTTTAAAGCATTTATCCAGAACAAAACTCATTATCATACTTTGATTTACTTATTTTAGTAATATTTATGAGTACCTAGAAGTGTACAATCTACAGCACGAGGAACTAAAATGTAGAATTGTATCAAACTTAAACCACCCATAGTCACCTTCATCTACCAGAGTTAGCTTATTTTTTGGTGGTTCACCCACTTTCCCTTAGAACTTTGCTTTAATATGAATCAACTTTTAGGCTTCTATAACACACTAATATAGTCTTGGGAAAGAAAGATCATCACCTCCCTAACAAAATCCTTAACATATTGCTTTTTCTATAATTCTCAGCAGTGTAAGATCATGACTTCATCTATACTTCTCTGACTCTTTAGGACAAGGCACAAGTGCACTTTATCTACACAATGGCTTAATCACCTCTCTTACAGTGCTTTACAGTCACTTATAAGCATTCTCCATCATTTAGAAATAGGTAACCTACATACAATACAAACCAGAAAGTATGGCCTGTTGAAAGCATTCTGAGGCTAAACACTGTATTAAATGTAAGACATGCCCAGCCGGCATGGCTCAGTGCTTGACTGTGAACCCAGGAACCAAGAGGTCATGATTCGATCATCTGTCAGAGCAAATGCCCTGATTTCGGGCTTGATCCCCAGTGGCAGGCATGCAGGATGCAGCCCATCGATGATGTTTCTCTCTCAATGATGCTTCTATCTCTCTATCCTCCCTTCTTCTCTCTCTAAAAATAATACATATATATATATGACATAGTGATTAAGTTGACCTCGGATATCATTTATGTCTCTTACTTAAAAAAACTGCCAGATTAAAAAAAGAGCTTGCCACCAAATTCAAATAAACTCATTGCAAAATTCAGCAAGCCAGCCTTGGCTTCCAAAGAACCTAAAAATTCTTCCCTATTGCTACTGTTCATTCCTTCTGTACTGATGTGACCCCTACTCCCTTATTCCTAGATAGGGATAATCATGGTCTAGTTTCTACTTATTACCACCAACTACTCTCTGGAGTAGCAGCATTAGAACAGAAAGCCTTAGATATATAAAACCCACAGAAAAACATGAGAATATTTTTACACTACTAATATCCATGTGCTTTAGCCTCTCTACAAGTGGCTTTCCAACATTCTTGCACTAAGGATTTACTCTAGCAGTTTGTGATTATTTGTCCTCATTTTCAGTCTCCTGTTTCGATGTCCATGACTTCCTCTTCCTCATGTAACAAGTGACTACTCAGACAATAAGAAAGCAGAGAGAATGTCATCAGAGAAGTAACTAAAGAAACAAAAGCTGCCTTGCACAGTAAGACAGCTACAGCTATATCTTTCACCATAACCCAGTGGTTGTCAACTTTGGTTGCATATTAGAATTACCTTAGGAGCTTTTAAATGTCCTGATGCCTAGGCCTCATTCTAAACTTATTAAATAAGAATCTCTGGGGATGGAATCAAACATTAGTATTTGTTAGAGGTCTCCCAAGAGATTGCAATATGTAGTCAAGTTGAGAACCACTACATTAACTCAGGATGAAAAGCTGCTTGCTGTTTTTTTACCTAGAGAAGTAATCCCAAATCTTTTTTTCCAATATACAATTTCAGAGGACTTTTCAAAAAATTCCTAGACTCCGATGTACTTTAAAATTAGGGAATTTCGCCCTAGCCAGTTTTGTTCAGTGATTAGAGCACTGGCCTGCAGACTGAAGGGTCCCAGGGCACATACAGAAGGCAACCAATTGATGTGTCTCTTTCACATCGATGCTCCTCTCCCCCCAACTCTCTCTGAAAAGCAATGGAAAAAATATCCTTGGGTGAGGATTAAAAAGTTAATTAAATAATTAATTAATTAGAGAATTTCTTCCCTAGTAAAGGAAGTGAGTAAGGGGTGTTCTATTTCATTGGTATAAGGAAGGAGGCAGAAATCCTTTGCAAACTCTCATGTCTGCCAAGAGCTGCTTCTCTTCCTTTACAGATAGTAAATCACAAAGATTTTTGAGTTCCCATTAAGCAGGACTGGCATTAGTCATAGATATCTGATTCCCACAAGTTAAATGTCAAAGTATCCTAGGTCCCCAAGGTTCCTTCTCCTACCTCCAGTAGGTCTATCATCCTGGTCATCTGTGAGTAGATAAGGACCCTATGTCCTTGAGACTTGAGCCGAGTCAGCAGGACATCAAGGGCATACAGCTTTCCACTGTCAGTGATGAGACTCTCCTTGCCTAGGGAGAAAAAAAGGGGGGAGGGGGAAACTGTATTTAATTGAAGTAGCAAAAATCACTCACTGCAAAGCTGTATGCAGTCAAAATTACTGCCACCAGGATGCTGTCATCATTAGAGCAGGGAAGTATTCTAGAGAAGAATGCAAAGCACTGTTAAATCATAGTCCAACAGTGCTCTGGGAAAAAATATCCTGAAAGAAGAAAGTGTAGGTGCCTTCCCAAACCGACAGTTCCCAATCAGACACAAGCATCTGAAAACTTCCCTGCTCTAACCCTTACTGAGGGGATAGCAGGGACAGATGGACATCTAACAGTAATGTTCAAATCATATCTTCTATAAGTAATCTGAGAAACCTGCTGTTTCTTTGTTCACATTATCTTTAGATATGTGTTTCTGCTTGTTCTGTGGCTAAATGGTTTTCCTTCTGGAAGCATAAGAATGTAAAGAAACAAGGCCTGTTCTTGTCTGTCCCTGGAGACACTTAAAAACACCAAGAAATGCAAATAAACATACCTTCTTCTGCCTTTTATCTATTTACTTTTCTTTTAAAAAATTTTTTTATTGATTTTTAGAGAGAGAGAGAGGAAGGGAGAGGGAGAAAGAGAGAGAAACATCGACGTGAGAGCAAAACATCGATCGGGTGCCTCCTGCACATTGTCCTCCTCCCCCCCCAACTGGGGATTGAGCCCACAACTGTGGCATGTGCCCTGACCGGGAATAAGTACATGAGATAATGCCCAACTAATTGAGTCATACCCACCAGGGCTCTTCTGCCTTTTTCAAAAAAACCCAAACTCACTCTCCTGGATGATTTCAAATAAGTTGGCTGGTAAATGTCATTATCCTAAGCTGTAGTTTAATAAAGGCACTATAGGGCTTGTTCAGCTTTTTAGAAAGATTGATTTTGGGCTTCTGTGAAATGGAAGCTGCTTTCACTCACTAACTTGTACTGTCTCCTTCCTCTTCCCATTAAAAAAAAAAATCATTTCAGTCAAAGATCTTAAAGAATACTTAACTCACAAATTTTCATCTTATCCATTCAGTATCATTCAACTCCCATCACATTTCAGGAAGTAGAGTTTCCTGTTTGCAGACTGGTCCATAAACATGCCCTGAACAATTGCTGTTATTAAGAGGGGAAGAGATGAGGCTTAAGGGGCTGGAAGATTTAAGCGCACATGTGGAAGTGACTGTGGAACACAAAAAGGGAGAGAGAAAGCCTGAAGATATTACACAGACAACTAACCACTAAAAGTAAAAAAGAAAACTGTTAAGAAAAATATACTGCCTATCCTCAGTTTCTGAGTTTGAACTCATGGTTTTTCTTCAGAACTGCAGGGCAATCCAAGAGTTCTCAATGGTCATTTCTCAGTTCTTGCCACTATTTGCCAAGTGTACAATTATTGTATAAACTGAACAAGAACGGATGTGCTGACAGCACCATAACAAATCATCAGCCACTCTTGTTTTGCTACAAAGCCACAGGCCCTGGATGTTTACTCCTCTGCACTGCAGCCTGCCTTTTCCCACCTTCGGAACGCTGCCAGGCCACATCTCTCCCTCCACTGCCCCCCCTGATGCTGTGACACACACCTTTGTTCAGCCTCTTTGTTTGGTCCTGTTTAGATTATTGAAATGCTCTTCTTTTTGTTGGTCTCCTTACCAACACAATCAAATGACTGCAGCTGGGACAGAAGCAATAGCTAAGTCCTCTTTCTGGCACCACACAGGAGGCCTGTACAAATTCCAAGTCTGATGAGGCAGTAATGCTTTCATGGCAACTTCAAGGTTTTCTTCTTGTCACAATTACCCTTCTCCTTTAACTGGATTCCCTAGGGTCCCTCAATTTTGATAGCTCCTAAACATTCCCCACGGAGCTACCAATCAATTTTAAAAAATAAGTTTCTTTCTTTTCTCATTAAGACCAAAGCAAGTCGGGGGGGAAAAAAGCCCATATATTTTTCAGTCATTAAGCGAGAGTGGATAAGCTAAGCTGCTCATCAGATTTTGCAGCCTGCTTATCTTCTCTCTCCATTTGCATATATTCACTCCCTTAACACAAATATTTAAGGGTATACAAATCTGTCTTGTGTCTGACTTTTGAGAAGTTTTAATTCATCTCAAAATCATGACTCAATGGTTTTCACTCATTTCTGTTTCCCACATCTACTTTATTTTGCTAAACAGAATGAAATGATGCTAAGATTTAGAAACCTCAGAGGTGAGATGTGCATACACTTAGATGGGTAGAACTCTGATGTACCTGAGAGAAGCAAGAAGTGGTACCTGTTGTTAGCCTGTTATTGTGTAGGTGGGGGAGGCGGAAATGGACAGACTGGATTTCTTTGGACTGTCCTGAAGGAAAAGGCCTAAGAAGAAAGAGCCTTCTGCAATAGCCTTAAAACACTTAAGCAATGAACAGTATTTCTGTTTTTCTGATGAGCATGACAGACAGAGGAAGTCAGCCTCCAGTATTTGTCCTTAGGTATTCGGAACAATTGCTTTCTTTGTACAAACTCGTGTCTTTTGGGCCTGGCATATATTACCCAATTTTTTTGCTTGTTAATCCTCACCCAAGGATATTTTTTCCACTGATTTTTTAAAGAGAGTGGCAGTGGGGGGGGGGGGGGGGGGGGGGAGAGAAACATTGATGTGAGACACAGTGATTGGTTGCCTCCTGCTTGCACTCTGACTCAGGTGGGGATTGACCCTGCAACTCAGGTATGTGCCCTTGACAGGAATCGAACTCATGACCCTGTGATGCTCAGGCTGATGCTCTAACCACTGAGCAACACCAGCCAGGGAGGTTACCCAATTTTTTAAGAGCTACCTAAGTTGCATTGGAAAACAGCACAACCTATTGCTAAGCAGGGCGTAGCGCCAAGAAGAACACAATTTCCTAGAAATCAGGTTGATTCTGCCAAGTCAAACCTGTGTCCAGACTCTTCTTTAGAACAGGAGCTCAAAAAAATGTTGAAATGAACAGACTTCCTTTCTTGCAACCTTTCCTACAATTCAGTGGTACAATCTTATAGTATTTTTACTTAGATATAGGTTCTTACTGACCATAGGTATAAGGTCCTGCTCAGAGACAAAACGAAGCATCCCATGGCAGTAAAATCAGGGTAACATTAAATAATACCTCCTTTTACCAAGGAGAGGAGACTAGACTTTTGAAGGGATTGTAAATCCTTCTCCAAGTAAACATGGAGACACATTCAATGTGTGAAATCCAGGAGATTTTGGTTAGTCTCTCAAGGAATGTAATGGAACCAACCCTCCCCAGAGAAACAGAAATTGTAAAAGTACAGAGAAAAGAGAGATAAAATATAGGTTCCAGTGACCCCCCCCCCCACCGCTGCCCTGCCCCAGCGAGTCTACAGAGCACAATAGGGTCAGTGAGGAGCTGGTTGGTTCTCACAGTAAACAGCCAGTGAGGCTGGTGCTTTTTATCGATGCGAAAAGAACTCAGACACTTCCTGCTATTTAAACAAGGTCCATTTTTCTTTCAAAGAACAGGAAAAGCCACAAGAGATTCCCACAGCGCCAGCAATAAGCCTTCTACTCCTGTACTGGGAACTAAGCAGCCAGAATGAAGAAGGGAGAAAGAAGAAATAAGGTGTTGTCTTGCTTCTTTCAATACCTGTGTTCATCTTCTGCCAGGGATTCTGTGGTTTCCATACCTGCTGGATTCTATCCCTCTATTCCCACCAGTATTTAGCATTCTTTACACTTGGGGTTTCCCCTTATTATCCAACAATATACATTCACCCACTGCTTTCACATGTTCTAAGTCAGCTATGAGGCAATTTACAATACTATTCTCATATACCCAAAATGGTATCTTGCAGTTCAAAGCACCCCAAAGCTACTAGAGCAGGTTGACCCGAAGTCTCTTGACACTTGACAAAGTTAGCATTACAACGGAAAAACCAGTCCTTAAACCTGAATCCAGTGATCTGCTAGGAACAGCAGATTCTTTATTTTGCATGCTTAGCTCTAGTTTACTTCCAATACATGCCAATAAGATGACTACAATCAAAGTATCAGAGAATGTGGACAACCAAAACTAACACGATAGCTCTAAGCTACTGCTCCAGTTTGCCAGCAGGTGTAAACAAAGAACATGAGCTTATGAACTCTGTGTTCAATTTCCTTAGAAGTAGTCTCACTAAAGCAAAGATAAAAACCTAGTTTCCTTCCAACCCACGACCATGACCCTGGGAGGTCTGGGAATCCACTAGCATTTTGGCACAAAACACATGGTTTTTCTTCTGGTCATCATTCAGATCTCTAGTGCTTCATGCAGGACACTGTTTGTGCTACTTAAACTAGGCTTTCTGTGAGTGACAACACTGTCATTCATCCCCGTGGCAATGGCACGAGACAACTGTACTCACTTGACCTGGAGCCTTTCCTACCAAGTCTATTTTCTACCTCCTCCCCTTTTGTAAGAGTGACATTCCTTTCACAGCTGTAAGCTTATCAAAGGAGAGTATTTAAGCACAAATCTAAAACACATTTCTCTCTACTCAAGTCACAAATTACTTAAATATACTTACCTATTAAGTTACTAAGGGCAGAAGAGGAAACAGAAACCCCCAAAACTTTGAATTCCAAATATCTGAAACCACTACATAGAGCATTTCCCTGGTTCTCTCTTTGCCAAAGTTGTGAACATATTTCAAGAGAACAGAAGACTCACCTGGAATCCTGATGAAAGACCAGCCATTCTGAGGCCTGATGCTCCACAGTCCTCCAGCTGGCTCTGGGAAGAACTGGGACCGTCGGTTTAGCCAGTCTGCTGCCAGTTCAGGGGCCCCATTCAACAAACACTGCTTGGCTGCCAGACTCCCTCCTTCCTTCAGCACTCGCCGCTCATACTCTGCACTTCGGTCATTGCAGTAAGAATCCAATGGCACTGCGGTGACCTGCAGTCAGAGTCAAATGAGATGGTTTTTCACATTTTCCATACCCACTAAGTCCTTTGGGAACCTCAATTTTGAAATCAGACTAATGTGGCTAATTCTTAGGCTAGTGGTTTTACCTTCCCTGTTCTAACATACTAAACTTTCCCTAATAATGACTCAATGAGCCTTCCCAGGTAAAAGGCCAACCTCTTATAACATGAACTACAACAAAACCAAAGACCTAAAAAGTGCTGGAGTTCACAGATAAACTAGGATACCAGGTCAGGAATAATCCTACCATTCATTCATTCATTCATTCATTCATTCATTCATTCATTCATTCACTCATTTTCTCTCTCTCTCTCTCTCTCTCTCTCTCACACACACACACACACACACACATATACACACACACAGATTGCTTTGCACCCCCCTTCACTGCTGGATGTTGCTTTTGGTGAAGTTCTATTTGCCATACACAGGATGGGGAGGCCAAAAAGGGAACTGAAGCTAGTCAGCCATCATTAAAGAACTAGAGAGTACTGGCTTGGTGCATCCGAAGCTATCTTTGACGATTTTGTGGCAAATCTCCCATGTTTATCAACCCTTCTTTCTCCTCTTCCCTGACATAGGTGCTGACTGACAAACCTTTTGGAAAATAAGAGAATCTTTCTTTCAGGCCATAAGCTGGGGGTGGCGGGAGCAACGGCCAGAAGTAGAAAATTCATTTCTTGGCTAGGGCAGAGGCTATGCACAAATTTTCATCTCACCACTAGGTGCAACAACACTCAAATGCTGTCCCCCAATAGAACAGAAGGTTCCCTATCTCCCTGTCTATTCCCACTCTAATAAGCAGCTGTGTATGCAGATGGGAGGAGCCAACAGATCTAGGTTTTTAACAAGCACCCCAGCTCTTAGGCTGAGCCTTGAAAATACTGCCATGGGGTATATAAACAATCAGCTAGCTTACTATGGAGCTGTAGGTGCCTCTGCTGGGGACTAGAGGATACCAAAACCAGAGAAGGAGCCTCATTTACCAATAACCACAGCATATGCTTGCAGATGGCGCTGACTTAAGTTTGCTAGGATGCAGTGCCATCTACGGTCCAGATGCAAAACTACAGAGGGTGCAAGCTGGGCCCCTAGAGTTCCAAAAACGCAGAGAGGCTCACATAGAAATTGGTTTATCCAGACAGTACTAGGAGAAGGTTTTGGTAATCTTGTATTACCTCTATCCTCACCAAAAGGAGTTTGTTCTCATTTCCAAGTTATGTTTTCCCCACTGAAAGTTGAGCATAGGCAAATAAACACTGAAATACAAAGCAGGTGGAAAAAAATTGGGTCTCTCCCCACTATGGTTTGTCCTGGCAGTGGCCCAGCAGGTACTGGACTAGAGCAGACATCTACCATCTACGGCATGAATCCCAGAACCTCATAACCAGTAGCTGTTAATTCCATAAAAATGGCTAAGGAAGCAGTTAGTTTGGACTACAGAAGTATGACCAGTTCTATGTGTCTCAAGTAGCATGCACACTCTTGGATGAGTAAAACAGTCTATGAGAGATTCACACTGACCAATTTTACACTCAAAGATAACTGCTTTGGGTTGTTGTTTTTTGTCTGGTTTATTTTTCAGAGCAGCAGAACTTATACTGGAATTATATATGAAGATGTTGGGCCCAAAGTCTCAAGATGAAAAATCAAAAGCTAGAAGCTCAGCCTGAAGGAATACGGTGAAGAGTGACACTGGGGAAAATGTTTTACCTGCCTGGGACTCATTTCTAGGCAGTCTTAATTGTTTAAAAACAAACCAACTTTTTCTAGTTTATAAACTTTCACCTATTGTCCAATTTTCATTTTACCGATATCCTTCCAAGTCTAGGATTGATATTGGGAGGTTTGCAAGGCACAGTTCTTAGTGAAATATTTTTTAATGTTTTGATAAGCTTCTTTGGCAGGAGCCCTGGATCAAGATATATGCATAATCATAGAATGTCATGTTGTAAATACGTAAGCAGCAAACTCATGAGGTCTGATAGGAGACAAACAAGTCCATTTCTACTTAAATCCTGCTTTCCAAGCTTTCTCCTAGACAGCCAGCCTCCACTCAAGTGGCCTTTCTAATGGCTCAGAAACAGGAGGAGATGAAGCATGACATACCATTTTCCCCTCCCCACAAATGGAAATGCATACTCCTTTCAGTACCACATAAGCTATCCTGTTTCTTGCTTCATTAATTTCCTAAACTAAAGTATCTTCAGCGGCTGCCTCCTCAAGCATTCAGAGCGTCCTTCCTGAGGACATGTATATTCCTGCTCTAGCTCTAGGAAGCGTGACCGCTCCAAGCGCTAGTTTTTTGGTAAGATGAATTCCCAGGTCTTAGTTTACGACCCATGCAGAATTATTTTCTTGGCTAATGAGAAAACACCTCCTATAATTTCTTCCTTAATGGCATCGTTCTTCCTGAACTGAGCCTAGTTTTCATAGCATGCACCAGAAAAATTAACTTGTCTAACTCAAGGCCAAGATTGAGGATTCAAAGGAAATCAGTTTCTCTCCATCACAGATGGGTGAGAAATCAATATAATTAAGGTATCTCATGAAATGTTGCCTTATTCATACCCAGGCCTGATCTAAAAGGTAAAAATTTGTGCATGTGTGTAGAAAATATCCAGACATGTTTAAAATTCTTTTTCCTGTCCTCATAACCATCGTGTAATTACTCCCATTTTCAGGTTTAGTACATGCTATGTGAAGAAACTCTATAAATAAACCTGGGAGGAGGGGCTGAGTAGGATGCTGGAAAGGAGCACTTTGGTCAGTCCAATGATAAAATCTTCTTCTACTCCCTGACTGCCACTGCATCTTTATACACTATGACAGTCTTCTTCAAACTACTGTTTATTATTCTTTATAGAGACAGCAGCACCATGCATGATAGTTTAGACTTCTGCCTCCTCAGAAAACAATACTCTAAAGTACAGCTGGGGTGCATAAGTGTGACTATGTTTGGAGAGTGGGGTTGTCCTTCAGTGTGGTTGGCTATAGGGCTTGGGATGGTACAAATGAAAAATTTGTATATCCATAAATGCAATTACAGTTCAAGGCAGTTCACTTTTTATTGGCTCTATAAAACACTGGGAATATGAGAAATAAAAATGTCTTGACATACTGCTTTCAAAAATCTAGACTTCCCCTTATCAGGCCTCTTGGTATACACACCATATTAGGAGAGTGAGAAGGAAACAAACCACACAACTATGAAGCCTGAAGGCTGCTTTCTATGGAAGCACTGGCTTTAGATGTTTCCTAGAAAAAGTACATTTCTCTGCATCAACTTAAGCTTCAAAGCCCAAAAATGCTTTGGAAAAACTGGATACATATAAAATCTAAATACTTTCTGGATAGTCAATACAAATCAAATGAAGATGACAGTGGCAAGGGAATCAAATTCATGTAACATAGGACCAGCAGAAAGAAATCTAGGCATGCAGGCGTCAATAGGACTCAATACTATCATCTCATTTCCAGTCACCATCTTTCTTTGGACCCTCTGCTGGATTCTGATCTTTGATAACTTAATAAAGTAGGATGCAAGTTGATGTAAATAATGGTAGAAAAATACCACTGAGGAAGATTCAAATGGCTCTACATTCTCCGAATAAAACTGTGAAAATAGTAAACTCATAGGATGAGTGGAGAAAACAAGAAAAAACACCACCACACACAGAAGGGTAAGACATGTCAGTCTCTTAGAGTCTCCTGGCTAACTGAATGCTGCCTCTTAAAGCAAAAGGAAATAAGATGAAAAGACAGAAACTTGATCTTTGCTCCAACCAGAGTCTAGCCACATCTCTACTCTGCCTCTCTCCCCTTCACATACTTCTTTGAGGTTGTAAGAGAGCTTTTCTCTGATACTGATCAATAAGGACTGGAAAGAGAGAAGATGTAAGCAAAGTAAACACCCACAGTGTGCCAAGGGCAGCCTTTGCAGCAACGTTGTCAACAATTACCGGTGTGCCCTGTTTTGATAAACAGAGTATAGGAAGAATCCAACAGCTGCTCAAAGTTAAATCTGCAATAGAAACTAACCCCAGTCTATAAATAAGACTATGACTGCTGAATGGCAAATACTGCACAACAGTCACTTTTCAGAGGGAACATACTTGTGAACCATGGTCCAAGCAGGACTGCTGAGGAAAGTGAGAGAACACCAGACTAAGAAGTTTCTTGATGCCAGAGTGTCAAGTTTCCTTTTGTTATTTGGAGACTGTACTAAGGCGATAAGGCCAGATAAAATCTCCCTGCCAATCTGGCCTCCTCCTCTGAAAAACCCTCAAAAACCTCAATGCAGGTGACAAATGGGTCCCTCTCCTTTTCAAATATTCCACTGTCCCTGACCTGTTGTTGGTTGATAATCTACCTGACAGATGGCCTGCTGCCATGGTAGATTAGAGCCCCTGACTAAATGAGAGGAACTACAGAGGAGAGATGAGGTCAGGGGAAAAAACCACTCCTATCTACCACACAACTATCAACTATTCTTTTTAAAGTTGTTTTTATTTTTAATCTTCACCAAAGCACATGCCTTTACTTATTTTAATTATTATTTTAATCCTCACCTGAAGATATTTTATCCCCATTGCTTTTCAGAGAGTGGGGGGGGGGGGGGGGAGAGAGAGAAGCATCAATTGAGAGAGACACATCGATTGGTTGCCCCGATCAGGGCCAGGAATCGAGCCTGAAACCAAGGTACATGCCCTTGGCCAGAATCAAACTCAGGACCTTTCAGTCCCCAGGCCGACACCCTAACCACTGAGCCAAACTGGCCAGGGCACCTTTACTGATTTTAGAGAGGAAGAAAGAGGGAGAGAAAAGCATCGATGTGTTGCCTCCTGCACGAGCCCCGACCAGGGACCAAACCCACAACATGGGTATGTGCCCTGACCAGGAATTGAACCTATGACCTTTTGGTGCGAGAGATGAGGCTCCAGCCAGGGCCCATACAACTATTCTTAAACCAACCAAGTTCAAAGTTAGAAGTGCTATCTCGGGAAAGCCAGGACTGTGGCGTGGATGCTCTTCCTAAATACTAAGGACTTACATGTTTCTCAAGGTTCAAATAGCTTAAAAACAGTTGTTTAAGAACAGTATCCACTGAAAACTGGTTTATTTTCAAATACCATCTATTTTGTCTCTTTCCTCCTGTGACACTTACTCGTGGACTGGCCACACACAAAAAAGATGGCAGCTCAGTGAGCAGGCAGCAACGAAGCGAGGAGGTAGCTGATCTCCGCTGATGGATGACCTGGTCTGAATAGCCACTCACTGCTTTACAGTGGCTGCTGAAAACCAGAGACTACAAAACAAAAAGTCAAATTAGTGCCATTGATAATTATGTTTAATATAACCAAAACAGGGAAAAATGTCCCATATTAAACATCTGATGTAAAGGCATTCTTCCTAGTGAATATTAATTCTAATAAACAAATACTATTTAGAACCAAAAGTATAATACAGACAAAGTCCATGCAGACAAAACACTATGTATGTATGTATGTGAGGGGAACTTTGGTTCATTTGTTATACTGTAGATGCAAACTCATGTCTTTTTTTAAATATGTTTTTATTGATTTTAGAGAGAGGAAGGGGGAGAGAGAGAAATGTCGATGAGAGAGAAACATCAATCGGCTGCCTCCTGCATAACCCCTACTGGGAATTGAAACAGCAACCTCTCAGCGCATGGGACAACCCTCAACTAACTGAGCCACAAGCGCCAGGGCGCAAACTCATGTCTTGAGTTAAAAACAATGATGTCCCACAAAATTTCCTTCTAAATTTTTAAGGCAAATCTGTTTAGCATCACATATGTGTCCTAACATAGTGCAGTGTAGTTCTAGTGAGGTTAGCTGTTTTATTTATTTGGTAGCATCAATACAAGTGGTCAGGAAGAAGAAACAGTATCTGTTTAGTTCCTCCACCTGACCACCATTTAAAAAATATAAATTCTTCATTTATATTACTGTATCAAAAATACATTTTCAAAGATTCCACAGCTCATGTTAAAGCTTCAGTTTACAGCCATTCATATGATAGATACAAAGTATGGAATAGTCACATACGAAGAATTTGCCAGGGAGATTACAGTGTTCTATATTGCAGATGCAGTTCTTTCTTCAGAGTTAGCATATTATTGCTGGATCTTCATTCTTGATTACTTTGTTTTACTGGTTTCTTAAATAAGGCAGACTGGTAACTTAAAAAACCATATAGATGAAGATAATATACAATGTAATCAAATGTATACACTGCTGTAAAGACAAGAAAAAAACTGCTGAGCCACGCCAGCTGGGCAAGACTTTTTTTTAAATCCTCACTGGAGGATATGTTTATTGATTTTAGAGAGAGAGGAAAAGAGAGAGCAAGGGGGAGAGAGAAAAACTGATGTGAAAGAGAAACAGATCAGTTGCCTCCTGTATGCACTCTGACCAGGGAATTGAACCTGCAACCTTTTGGTGTATGGGGTGATGTTCCAACCAACTGAGCCACCCAGCCAGGGCTGACCTAAAGACTTCTGAATTCTTTACTAACATCTAAAAAATAACTAACCAATATCTCTGTCAGGGATCTCTTAAAGTCACCCTCATTTTAAGTATTCTCAAATGGCAAAAAACAACAGAAGCCTATTTTTTACTTCACTCCTAGCATAAAAAAGTAAAAGATGAAAGAATAAATATTTCCTTCAATTACTTTCTCTTCAACATTATAGTTATTAATATGAAAGGGATACAACTTTCACTGTACAAAGTCCTTTTAACATAGTATGTCATTTGTGATATCGTTCTAGGAAAAGTTCAATTCTGTTTCCAGAGGTGGTCATTCTCAAATTAGAACATGCTCATTTGTCCTGTATGAGCTAGGTTAAGATGGTAGTCTCACTGGAAGTCACCAAGTCAAAGTGATTTATAACTTTCAGATTCCAGATTTAAAAAATAATTCACTAGCTCAATTTCAATATACCCAGCCTTAGCCTTAGAGAAAAACCCAGACTATCCCCAGCATATTTTACTCAATCTATACTTTTCTAGATTATTTTCCCTTCACACTGGTCTCATCCAGCCTTCCTTAGTACAGCTAGTCCTTGGTACCACACTAACCACATTCCCTTAACATAAATGACATGAACTGCTAGACCCAGAAAGATTCAATGTGTAACAAAGAAGAACACAAAGGACACCTTAAATACCATTATGTAGGATGCGTGAGGGGATAGGACAGAAAAGATTATGTCCTTAGTCTATTTTGGCCTAACACAAATTAGAAAAAGAGAAACAAAATGTAACAGCAGATGTGACTTGGTTATAATGTGGTCACAGGTTTTACTATTCTGTTGTCCCTTCCTCATGTTCTTGAATGCATCTTGCTGCCAGCACCATAATACATACACAGCAGTGAAGTAAGGCTTTTGTAGAGTCCTTTGGCCCATGTAAAAGTCTTAAGTGAAATTAAATAGAATGATAGGCCCCACAGCTGCACACTTCTTGCCACAGTGTAGCAGACTTACCCATTTATACATTTTAAAAATTGTTATTTAGAGAAAGGAGGGGGGGGGGGAGAGAGAAACATCTATCAGTTGCCTTCTGTACCTGCCCTGACAAGGGATTTGAACCTGAAACCTGGGTATGTGCCCTGACTGGGAATTGAACCCATGACCTTTCAGTGTATGGAACAATGCTCCAACCAACTGAGCCACACCAGCCAGGGCCAGTCTTAACCATTTAAAAAGGGTCCATACTTTGCTCTCATGTCTTGTTTAAAATTAAAAACAATATTTATGTTAACATTAGGTTTTCATTACTTAGAAATTGATTTTTTTGCTTTTGTTCTTAAATAACATCAAATATAGATATAGAGAAAAGGTCTCACTTTAAATGAAAGGGCATAATGTTTGTAAATCAACTGCTAGACTACTTGGATTCTATTTTCACAGATATGTTAAGTGACCTAACAAAAAGGGGGAAAAGAAAATACAGACAAACCCTGAACACAATGGCTTCCCAGAGCTTTTTTACAAGGAGTGTTGGCAGCTCTCATGAACTAAGGAAATCATGACAGATAGATACTGTAGTTGCAAATTAACACTTACTGGAAGAGTTTTTGAAAACTTCCTGTTTGGGAGATTCTTCATCAATAGTCCAAGCTCTCTAACCATTTAATAGAGAACAGTGTTTACACTTAAATACACACCACTCTTTTGAAAAAAATTATGTTTAGATCCTTCTCTATATTTTAAATTACAAAACCTGAAATATTCCCAATTTCATGAGGTAGTTGTCTTATTAGAGTTTTAGAGTATATAAGCTTTCAATACATATGATTCATAAGTAGACCATTACCATGACAACAGTTTCATTGAGAATGATAGGAGATGGAATCAATGCTGGTACTCTGTTCCTGTCAATCATCATTCTTAACATAACATTTAACTGGTTATAGTATTAAATCTGTTCTTCCTCCCCCCAAAATGGCTAAATGGTATATTTCCTACAGATTCTGTTTTTTTTCTTTATTCTTCTAAAAACAAGATTAAAAATAAAAAAGATTCATATGTGTGAGACTTGCATTCTTTAATCCCTGCAAAACCGTACAAGGAGCTCTGGCCAAAGCCCAGAGTGGGGAGGGAATGAGAATAAATTTATGAAAGATTTGAACTAAATACTATTTCTTCTTGAAATTCTCACCCGCAAAACAGGGTGGAGCACAATGAAATTAAGTGGAAGAAAATATCATGAGAAGAAAATATCAGACAAGCATTCATGTCAAGTAAGAGATTTTAAAAAGGCCCTAAACTCTGTTCAAAACACCCCTAAGTATCGTCTGATTTAGGTCCTTAGCCTAGTTCTTAGTTCCTTGATGTTTATGTATTATCCCAAAGCCAGTATTATAATGGTACTTCCTTGAACTCTGTAATACAGAATTCAAATTTAATATTTACTTCCAGGTGACAAGGGTTTTATAGGCATATTGGGGGAGGGGGTTCTCACTGTCCATATTCATTACATCCATGGGGGGTGGGGGGGAGGAAGACTTTAGGTTTGGGTTAGGTTGCTGATTATGATCTCAAGTAGTAAGTGACCTGAGATAGCTTACTAAGAACAAGATGACAACATGTAGCTAAGTCAACACTCATTATCTGTCTTCAGAAGAGTAGGAACAAAGCCTTCAACTTGTTCTGATGATAGAAAGCTGTATTTAGGAGACACGCTGCTAGAACAACACCTACTACAAGTACTGTTTAAAAACAAATGAAGGCACAAAAATAAACAGAATGAAAGATTTTCTGTCTTAAGAGGATAAAGTTGACTATGGGAAAATTAATTCAAAGCTAATTTGGTAGCTACAAAAGAGTTTTATTCAAAATTATATTTAGTACAAGAGAAAGATTCCTGACACTCGCTTCTGATTTTAGCATTTCCTCTCTCTCTTTTCTCAGGTCTGTCTGCTTGAGAATAACCCGAAAGTAAAGTTTATTCAACTAAACTTCATTCAGAAGTTTATGGGACTATTCAACTCACATATTCTTCCATCAAAACTATGAAACATAATTTGTGTTTACTTTGCATATTAAAACAAGGCTACTCAACTTCCTCGAGTACTACAAAAGAAAGCAAAACAAAGAGTTGGAGAAATAGCATCTCTTCAGCATCATGTTTATGAATTAAAAAATGTTACATAATCAGAACTAAATTGGCAAATCAAACGAAAATGCAAAATACAGAATACAATAGAGCTTGTAAGGAAAAGTTTTGCTCACAGGAGTTAGGCCTTATGAACAATGAATTCTGTTCAAGATGAAAGCCAGATATTATACTGTATTTAATATAAATAAAACTGGCATTTACTGTGGCTAATAAAACTGTAGACAGATGGGTGACCTGGAGAGCAGGGAGAGATACAAACATCTTTTCTAGTTTAAGAGTTTTCATGGTGTCACAGTGAGAACGTGTCTGTAGCCTAAGCCAAAATGTCAGAACAGTGAATACCAAAAGCAACTTTGTACTGAAGTAACTAATATAAAGGCATCAGCCCAGCAGTAAAGGTTTGTGGTCCTTCTAAGACATGTTCACAAATTTTTTGATATTCCTTTCTTCAAAAGGTAGAGTCTAATTCCTCTCCCCTTGGGTGTGAGGTAGACTTAATGACTCCCAAAACTAGCTCCTAAGGCACTGTGGCTCCTCCTTTCTCTTTCTCTTGAATCACTCACCCTGGGGGAAGCCAGCTGCCATGCCATGAGGACACTCAAGCAGCCTCATGGAAAAGTCCACACAGCAAGGAACTGAGGCCTCCAGCCAACAGCCAACACCAACGTGCCAGGCATGAAAGTGAGCTACCTTGGAAGCAGATCCTATGGCTGTAGTCCTCAGGTAACTCTAACCCTAGCTGATATCTTGACTTCGTAAGACCTGGAACCATCTACCTGAGCTTCTCCCAAGTTCCTGACCAAAAGAACTGTGATATTAAATGTTAATTGTTTTAAGCTGCTAGGTTTTAGGGTAATTTGTTATGTAGGTATAGCTATGTAGGAGCTAATATCCACAATTGACCCTTTTTGCAATTACTCTTGAGATTTCTATACATTAACTTCTCCTGCTGGTATTCCTCAGTGTCAAGAAATGCATCTAGTTCTCAGCTCAAATGCACGACAAAAATAACTGATGTACAAAAAGAAAATGATTAAACAAGTTACCAATCCTACCCATGTTTCCCAACCCATAAGGAAAAGTTAGAACTCTTCACAAAATTCTATTTTAAATACTAAGACTATATTTTTAAAAAAATTCTCACTAGAGGATATGTTTTTATTGGTTTTAGACAAAGAGGAAGGGGAAAGAGAGAAACATCAATTGGTTGCCTCCCCTACATGCCTCTACTGGGGATGGAACTCGCAACCTAGGTATACACGCCCTGACCGGGAATCAAATCTGCAGCCTTTTGGTATGGAACGATGCTCCAACCAACTAAACCACCCAGCCAGGGCAGGGCTATACTTTTAATTTTAGGCTGAAGTATTCCCTGAGATGAGAATACACACCAAGATCCAAGTGGAAAAGCAACAATAATACAATGCATCAACACTCACTAAGCCCTTCAGCAAACATTTATTCAACCTTCTAAGTGTTAGGTGCCTAAAATAACCAGAACACGAAAACAAGAGGGACTATATAAAATGCCCAAACATCTAAATTGTATTCTTACTTGGGGAGGGGGTGCAATGAAGAAGAAAAAGACCACTGCTTAAAGGGGCCTTTCTTTATGTTAAGTTTCGTTTTAGTTTTTCTGGACGTTATAAAACATTCTTTGTGGTAGAGAAGTATCTGTTAATTATAGAGCTCCTACTAGTATTCACTAGTTTTCTACCATATAAATTGGGTAATTAAGAGCCACTTTTGCATCCCCATCGTCTTTCTTTTATGTTCAACTTCCCTCTTTGTTGCCTTCTTCCTTTTCAGTCTTCAAATCTGTCTCCTCTTACAAACTCAACTTTGACTTAAAACTCAACTGTCTCGAAATACCTATTTTTTTAAATTGTCAAACTTCATTACCTACTTTCTACTCAGAATCTTTCTCCCTGTTAATCCCTGCACCTGGGCCTTCTTTGTGTGTTTTTTTTCCCCTGCACTCCTAACATCAAAGAGCTCCTACTCTCATGCTAAAGTGTCCACTTTAAACTTGACATAGGATTTACTATTTCTTATGGATCCTTTCTTGAACTCTTAGGTTTTAGAAGTGATTCCTCCACTGTCAATGCTCATCCATATTCAAATCAGAGTCCCTTAACACTTTCTTTTTTTGAAGAATACAGATGTATTTTTATTTTTTCATTTAATGATGTAAAACACAAATGCTGACGACATATATTGGCACATAACTTTTCTCTCACATTTACAACTCAACAGATTGGAACTGCTTTAATTGCTGTATGCAGCATACTGTACTAGTATTTAAAAAGTTTATCCCAATCCATTTCTTCTTTTATACTCTAAAACATCTTCATTATGTTGTTTGATAAGAAAAGTCCATAAGAAGATGGGGTGCCAAGGTCAACCCAACTTTCAGCCAGACAGGTTTGTCATGAAGTGGCTCCAATAGAACTTTGACCAAGCTGACAAGCCACGTGGGAGCCTGGCCAGGGCGAGCAACCTGGACAAGGACCACAACAACATGGACAGTACCATTTTGCCAAGCTGGGCTCCCCTTGACATTTTTTTAAATTGATCTTTACTGCTGAAATTATTACAAATATCCCCTTCCTTTTCCCCATTGATCCCCTCCACCCTGCATACGTCTCCCCGCCCCCCCCCAGGCCTTCACCACACTACTGTGTGTCCACGGGTTATGCATATATGCATATAAGTTCTTTGATTAATCTCTCCCCACCCACTCCCCCACCTGAGATTCCCGCCTTCCCACTGAGATTCATCAGTCTGTTCCATGCTTCTGTGTCTCTGGATTGATTTTGTTCCTCAGTCTATTTTGTTTATTAGATTCCACATATGAGTGAGATCATGTAAAACTGAATAGGGAAGAATCAGAAAATCTGAATAGGCTAATAACTAATGAAATCAAAGCAGTAATAAAAAAAACTCCCAGCAAACAAAAGCCCTGATCTGGACGGCTTCAAAGGGGAGCTAATTCTTTAAGTTGTAAGGTTAGATAGTTTACTAAGAATTCTTCCTTTTTGAGGTAGGCCTGCAGTGCTATGAACTGCCCTCTTAGCACTGCTTTCACTGTGTCCCACAGATTTTGGGTTGTTGTGTGTTTATTTTCATTTGTTTCCAGGAAGTTTTTGATTTCTTTCTTGATCTTATTGGTAACTCATTGATTGTTTAATAATATGTTAGTCAGCCTCCATGTGTTTGAATGTTTTTGAGTGTTTTTACTGTAGTTGATTGCTAATTTCATGCCTTTGTGATCTGAGATGCTTGATCTGATTTCAATCTTCTTGAACTTGTAGAGACTGGCTTTGTGTCCTAACATGTGGTCTACCTTTGAGCATGACCCATGTGCACTTGAATGTATATTCTGCAGCTTTGGGGTAAAATGTTCTGTAAATATCAATTAAACCCATCTGATCTAGTGTGTCATTTAGTCACTGTTTCTGTAATGACTTTTTGTCTGGAAGATCTATCCAGTGACGTCAGTGGGGTGTTAAAGTCCACGACTATGACTGTACTGCTATTGACCTCTTCCTTAAAGTCCTTAAGGTAATTATTGATAGGTCCTTATTTATTGCCATTTTAATTCTTCATGCCTATGTTTCTCTATTTCTTATTATTACAGTAGTCCCTTTAACATTTCCTGCAATGCTGGTTTGGTGGTGATAAACTCCTTTAGCACTTTTTTTGTCTGGAAGCTCTTTATTTCACCATCTATTTTGAAGGATAGCCTTGCTGGATAGAGTAGTCTTGGTTTCAGATCCTAGTTTTGCATTACCTTGAATACTTCATGCCATTCCCTTCTGGCCTGTAGTTTCTGATGAGAAGTCAACTAATAACCTTATGGGAGTTGTTTGTAGGTAACAGATTGCTTTTCTCTTGTTGACTTTAAGATTGTCTTGAATTTTTGGCATTCTGATTATGAAGTGTCTGGGCGTGGGCCTCTTTGGATTCTCCTTGCTTGGGACTCTCTGTGCCTCCTGTACTTGTGTGACTTTTTCCTTGACCAGGTTAGGAAAGTTTTCTGCCATTATTTCATCAAACAGGTTCTCTAACCCTTGCTTACTTTCGACCTCCTCTGATGCAAATATTGTTGTTTCATGTTGTCCCACAGCTCCCTTAGACTGTCCTCCAGTTTTTTCATTGTCTTTTCATTTTGGATTTCTGAGTGACTTTCTACCCTGTCTTCTAATTCACTGATCCGATCCTCAGCTTCCTCTAATCTGCTGTTTATTCCTTACAATGCATTCTTTATTTCTGCTATATCATTCTTAATTTCCTTCACAGTTTCCATGTCTTTTTTCATGCTGTTGAGCATCCTTACAATCAGTATTCTGAACTCTATATCTGACAGATTGCTTATCTTCATTTCACTTAACTCTTTTTCTGGAGCTTTCTCTTGTTCTTTCATTTGGGGATTTTTTATTTTAATTTTTTTTTGTCTCCCCATTTTGACTGCCTAGTTGGGTTTGTTTCTAAGTATCAGGTAGGCCGGCTTGGACTCTCAGTCTTTTTCACGGTCTCTGGTGCAGGCCATTGTCAGACACTGTTTGTGACTGGCCTTGAGTGCCTTGTTTGAAGCTTTCAACAATCCATGGCTTTCGGTCCCCTCTGTTGGGGCTGGGTGCATTTGGACAGGACCAAGATGCACACCAAAGTCTGTTTTTCCAAGGCCTGGGTTCCGAAGCAGATCAAGCAAAGACCCAAAGCACTCTGAAGTCTGCCTCTGGCTGCAGGATGATTAATCTGATTCTCTTAATGAGCCTCAGGCTGTAGAAACTCCACAGGGTGGGTCGGCTGGTTGTTATCAGTCTTAATGAGCCTCAAGCTATAGAAACTCCACGGGGTAGGGTGAGAGGTTTTCCAACAGGGTGGGGCAATTGCTTCTCCCTCAGGCAAAAGCTGCTTGGAAGGTAAATGTCTGCCTCTGCAGTGTGGGAAATGACTCAGCACAGGAATCCAGGGGGGGTGCCCTCTGAGCTCTTTTTCCAGAGCCCACAACCCTAGATTCTCTTCACACAGCTCCAGTGCACTCTGCCCTCCCTCTGCTGGAGCCCAAGGTGAGTGGGTGCACATGAAACTTTGTGCATTGGCTCTTTAAGAGGGTGTCTGCATTTCCAGCCATCTCTCCCTGGCAGACAGAAACCCTGCTGCTTTTCAAAGCCAGATGTTATGTGGGTGCCTTTCTCAGGTCTGGTGCACTTGGCTGGGAAACCAAGCCTGGGGTTTAGGCCCCAGAGTCCTCAGTGGCAACCCCCCACAGTTGGATATCCCTCTGGACCTTCAGCTGCTGTCTGTGGGAGCCCAGCCAGCCCTCTCGCACCTCCACACTTCCTACCAGTCTCTATGGGATCTCCACTTTTCCTCCTTGGTTATGAGAGTGCTCTCCAGCTTGTCTTCAGTTGCAGCTGATTATTCAGGATAGTTTTTCTATATTTTAGTTGTAATTTCAGTTTGGTCCCGGGAGAGTGTCAGTGTAGCTTCCACTCAGTCCACCGCCATCTTTAATCTGACACTTTCTTTATACTGTTTTGGTTATGACCATTTCTGTTGGGATCTTAGTATCTGATACTTGGAACTTTTGCTTAACATACTCCTTAATATGGACTCCTGTATCCAATCTTTCCTGGTATCATACTCTGAGATTAATCTTCATCAAATACCAATGGCAGAGATTCCCACTGGTGTGCTGTAATGACTTAATTTTGTGCCCTTCCTGCTGCCATATTCCTTTCCATGGCTTGATAGTAAGAAGCCAGCAAAACTTTATTCCCCAAGGAGAACAACTATAGCATCTGTTGAAAGTAAGCTAAAAAAGGGCTGAGGTTCCTGGTTTAATATTTAAATCTAATAGACAGGCATTCAAAGACTCCCACGACCTACCTTTCTGGCCCTTTTTCTTGCTACTGTTCTTTACTTTGGCTCAAATCTTTAACTTGGAATATCCTTCCTCCTAACCAGATCCCTATCAGTCAAGATCCAACTTAAACAATACCATTTCTATAATGACTTTTTCATCTATTTCAACCTAAAATGATCTTCCATTTTGAACTTTACCATTAATCATCTACCACTAATCTAGCAGTTAATTATGTATTTTTTCCACCTTTATCTTGAATTGTTTTTATTTTAAAACTTATTTTAAGTTTCTACATATATTTTTACCACGTGTGTGAATGGTTTTTCAAACCAGAAAACAGGGACCATAACTGTTAACACACCTTGCCCACAGTAGACACTGGTGCATGACAGTTTTGTAAAATACATTAATTACATATGCTTTCCCATTGGGAGAAGGCTGTTCTGAAGGTAGCCTGGACCTCAGGAAAAAAGGAGCATCAGACAATCCCCAACCACTAAGCCAAGATCACATTTTACTACTGGAGATTCAATCAATAAGCTCTTCTGACATACAAATCAATGTGCCTATTCACTCAATCCCAATGGCCCTTGGGATCAAGCAATTGAAAAGAGCCTGAGAGAGAAAGAGTGAAGGTGTGTGAAAAAGAATGCTTTCTCAAGTAAATATTGGGTCCTCCCTTAGTATCACCATTCCTTATTCAATTAGGCTTCTTTTACTGTCCAGATCAGTGGTCTCCAAAGAAAGCACATGCAAGCTTCACAATGGAAATAATATTAACATGATAGGATTTTCTCATTTTAAGAGAAATAATATATAGGTATTGATGAAGTGGATTAAGAATGTTTTAATAAATGGGGGACATATAAAACATTTGGGGACAACTGGTCTACACTATCTACATTGTAGAAAAGAGTTTAAGATTTATCAGCTGATTCTAAAATTCATATGAAAATGCAAAGGGCCACTCTGGTTGGTGTGGCTCAGTTGGTTGAGCGACGTCCCATGCACCAAAGGGTTGCCAGTTCGAGACCAGGTCAGGGCACATAACCAGGTTGCAGGTATGATCCCCAGTTGGGGTTTGTGCAGTAGGCAAACATCTCTTGTGCACTGATGTCTCTCTCTCTCTCTCCCCCCCCTCCATTCCTCTCTCTCAAAAATCAATAAAAACATTAAAAAAAAATAAAAATGCAAAGGACTAAAGCAATATCGGAGAACAAAGCTAGAGGACCTGTGCTACCAGTTATCAAGACTTATCTATAGGTAATAAAAATGACAACCCTTAACACAGACCAAAAAAACCCCAATTCCTTATAGATCTGAATTAGAAAGTAAATTAAAAAATATTTTAGAGAGCCCTGGCGAAGTAGCTCATTCAATTAGAGCACCATTCTGATACGCCAAGGTTGTGGGTTCGATCCCAGGTCAGGGCACATGCAAGAATCAACCAATGGCCCTCAACGAGTGGGTTCAGTTGGTTGGAGCATCATCTTGTACACCAAAAAAAGGTTGCAGGTTCAATTCCCGATGGGCACATATGGGAGGCAACCCATCGATAAAGTTTCTCTTTCACATCAATGTTTCTCTCTCTCTCTCTCTCTCCCTCCCTCTCTCTCTAAAACCAATAAACATATCCTCGGGGGAGGATAAAAAGAAAAGAATCAACCAATGAATGCATAAATCAGTGGAACAAATCGATCTCTCTCTCTTACTTAAAAAAAATATATATCAATAAAAAAAAACTTTTGGAGAAAAACAGAGGATTATCTTCAGACCTTGGTATAGGCAAAGATTTCTTCAACAGGACACAAAACTGCTAACTTTAACAGAAAACACTACTGAGAGCAAGAAGTAGGCGATAGAGTAGAAGATTATCTACAGTACCTAAAAAACTACAAAAATCGCTAAGAAAAATACAGACAACCTGATAGAAAAATAAGGAAGGCCTGGCCAGGCGTGGCTCAGCGGTTGAGCATCAACCTAGGACCCAGGAGATGGCAGTTCAATTCCTGGTCAGGGCACATGCCCCGGATGTGGGCTCAATCCCCCAGATGGGGGCATGCAGGAGGCAGCCAATCAATGAGGACTCTCTCATCACTGATATTTCTATCTCCTCTCTCCCCCTCTCCCTTCCTCTCTCTGAAATCAATGAAGATGTATTTAAAAAATAAAAAGTAAATGATTTAAAGATCTATTGGGGCCCAAATGGTGGGACCCATTCATTTAAAAAGAAATAGAAAAAGAAAAATAAGCAAGGGTCTTAAATAAGCATTTCATAAAGGAGGTTATCAAAATGGCCAATAAACATTAGAAAAGGTATTGAATATCATTACTCATAAGGGAAATATAATTGATAGCCTCAATGAGATACCGACACACAGAGGAACTAAAATAACAAACAATACCACATTCTGGCAAGGATGTACAGCAACTAGAACCTCTCATACACTGTTAATGGGAATGAAAATTGGTGTAACTGCTTTAGAAAATTGTTTCGCATTATCTATTAAATATTATACACACACCCTACGACCCAGAAATTTGACTACTAGATATATGCCCCACAAAAATGCATATAAAATTTCACTAACGGTGCATAATGTTCATAGTAGCACTATCTATAGTAACAAAAACCTAGAAACAACCCAAATATTTGCCTATAGAAACCCTTGTGGGGAGGGCACTGGAGAGAATTAGTGAATGGAAGTGAA
The DNA here is from genome assembly GCF_964146895.1 of Miniopterus schreibersii. Taxonomy (NCBI): domain Eukaryota; kingdom Metazoa; phylum Chordata; class Mammalia; order Chiroptera; family Miniopteridae; genus Miniopterus; species Miniopterus schreibersii. The sequence goes on from NC_138101.1 coordinate 143,406,888, forward strand.
CACAAAGGGGCTTCTGGAGTAGAGCTCTGGTAGTGTTTTGTGAAGTTATTAAGCTGTATGTACACTTATGATTGTGCACTTTCCTATTAGCATGTTAATATCTCTAGAAGGACAGCCCAGGCAACAAGAGAAAAGGCTTAAAATTTTTAATATATTATACTTACTACTTCTCCCTGTCTCTCTAATCTACTCAACCTGTTATTTACTAAAGGAAAGCAAAATGTCATCGTTTCAAAATCAGTTAGTTGCTTCTTAGAATCATGAGATCAAATGGTTACTAACTAATTTTGTTAGAAAAAAAATATTTTTTAAACCTCTCCAATAACTTAGGGTACTGGTTATCATTTCCAAGTTTCCTACCCCCTCAAGTTTTAAAGATGGATCCTACATTTATACATCAGCCCTTTTCTAACCTTTCAAGACTGTTCTTGTCTTTCTGAGTTTCTAATTCACCATATGAATTATAGCAAATACCTCTCAAGTCGTATTTTCAGGATATTTGCTGAAAATAGTAAGCATAACTGTAAGCCCGTTTTCTGTGAAAATAAAATTTTTCCCTCTGATGTCATAGTAGTAGGACCCCTATTTAAGCAAAGGTGTCCTTCATAGGATTTGTAAATTATACTAACAATGCCAAAAGTATTTTTGTAGACCTTAATGACAGCAAACAAATCATATCAGGAATGAAATGCACAAAGCACACACACAATTTATTCCACACAAAGCAACACACAAAAAGAACCCAAGACCTTGAATTTAAAACCAATTGACAAATTCAAACATCAGTACAACAGATAATTATTACATTTAAGTCTCAGCACTGCTGTTAATATTCGATGAATTATTTTTTAAAAGACTAATTTTTGTCAATCATGTTTTTTTTTAAAAACTTGTAGCATCAGAGTAGACTATGAAATTTAGACGTGTGGTTTTTCTGAATTAAATTTATTGGGGTGACAATGGTTAATATGAACATAGAGGTTTCAGGTATGGGTTTCTATGTTGCAAGATCGGTATATTGCTCTGTGTCCCCACCACCCAAAGCCATATCTTCTCCTGTCACCATATATTAAGACAAGTGTGGTTTTGATGTGTGTATATATGCTAAAATATCATGCACCTTAAATTTTAACTTTTATACTCTTAACTAATGAATTTTGGAAATTTGTTCTAAAGGATTAGGTGTCCAAAATTTCCTTCTCTACTCCTCTTTTGTAAACCAAACAAAACCAATTTTCTCTAGATGAATGTTTCTTGAGTACGAAAAATTCAATTCGGAGAAACCAGTGTGAGAAACAACGTAATAATGGTGACAGGTAGAGTCTAACAAGGCCATCTTGTGGGATAGTTCCCATAATAAACTACTTTGTTCAAGTTTGAATCAATTGGTTCTTTCAAAATCACCTATCTTTATTTATACTGTCACTGAATATCAGGGATATAACAGATATATATACCAGAATATACTTAGACACAGATGGACCTTGATCACTAGCTACATATCAGAGTAACTCTGGAATGAAATATGCATACTACTCTCTCTGAGCAACTTCTGGTCTTCTCTTTCATATTCATAAAGTGAGACTCTTCTGTAAAGTCCAAAATGTCAGTTTTCTTTCCTTTCTTACTATTACAAGAATGAACCAGAATCTTCTACATAGTGACTCTCTTTATCTAATCTTCCACCTATTCTATGGTCATTTAGTGCTGTATTTTTCAAACTGCAAGTAGGGTTGGTCATGAATTCATTTTTTAGTAGGTTCCCACCAACAGTTAAAAAAAGAATAAAAGAAAAAACAACCAGGATGCACTGTATATATGGTTAAGCACAGTTTTGTTAGTATTTTGTTTTAAAATTTTATGTATGTGATATATTTGGTATATCCACACACCTACCAGGTGGTGATATAAAATGTTCTTGACTAGTGTCATAATCACATGTCAACAGCCACAGATATAATGGGCTTTATTATATTTTTAACAGTTGTTACACATGGAGCTTCAACAACACAATTCTTTATTCAGAACCTAGGCTAACCTTCAACGCTAGATACCATGTAAAGATCATCCTGCTTATTTGAAAGCAGAGATTTCTTAGGATAGAACAAACTGCAAAATACACTGCCTGGTTGGTATTTCAATATATATATATATGTTGTAGACTAAAAGCAGAACAGTGTTTCCACACTTATATAATTAGCTTTTAGCTACCTGTGGCCCACTGGCTCAGTAACTCAGTGTACATGCTAAGCTACTACAAGAGCAAATGTCTATCCACAACAGAAAATAAAATTTAAAAAGAGGAAATGGAAGTGAATGTAACTTCAATTAGATAAACTTTCAGATTTCACCACCAATTTCTCATAAATCATACTGCCAACATCTGAATTTCTCAGAAAATTCATTAACTGATATAAGGACCTCACTGAACCCATGCTCTGAATACACAACTATATTTTTGTAAACATAATACAAATAAGTTATGCATATCTTTTGAGTGTTAAATAAGATGCAGGTGCCTACATAAAAGCGTATAATAAACCCTTGGGAGGATGGTGCTTTTTGTACCAAAAATAAAACTAGTAAAATTTTATAACTATAGTGCAATATATATTACCAAGTGTTGGGGAATTGGTTTATAGAAGGTTAGGCAACTCTTCATCAGACATATCAATATTTTACTAGTAGGAAGTCATTCTGCCACCACTTACATTATTCCAGACAGGCTGGAACCCAATTCTATTCTCTCTTTGCATTTCTGATCTTATCTCCAGAGTCCTAAAAAGTACATGGAGAGCCCAGCCAGCATGGCTCAGTGGTTGAGCATTGACCTATGATCCAGAAGATCACGGTTTGATTGCCAGTCAGGGGACATGCCTGGGTTGCGAGCTGATAAATGACTCTCTCATTGATGTTTCTACCTCTCTCTCCTTCTTCTTTCCTCTCTCTGAAATCAATGAACATATTTAAAAAAGGTACATGCAGTAATGCTTGGGAAACCAATCGAGAAAACAGAAAAAAAGGAAATCATATGGATTCTCCAGTGTACTGGGGGCACACACCAGATCCAGCCGAAGGACATCAGGCATTTGATAGCAGTTAAGACTAATGTGCCATTAAATGTTCCAGAGGATTCAGGAAAAATGTCCTACTTTCTAGTCTAGTTGAAGAATTATAATAGAAACATGCAAATCTCTTTTCAATTCTCCAGTGCAACCCATTTCATTCAGAGTAAAATCCAAATCCTTAGCAATAACTTGTGAGGCCCCAAAGGACCTGGACTTACATCTGTCACCTTATTTCCTGTTACTTTCCCCTTCATCTACTTTACAATGGCCAATAATTATATGAAAAAGTACTCAACATCATTATTTTCCATAATAATGCAATTGAAAGTCATGAGATACCACCACAAATTCAAAAACATAGACTGAAAATACCAGGTGAGGAACACAACAGCAAATCTCTCACATTGCTGGTGGAAGTGTAAATTGCAAAACCATTTTGAAAAATGTTTGGCAGTGGCTACTAAATCTAAACATATATATACCTGACTATACAGCAATCCCACTCCTTTGGGACATAAACCCCAAAGTAATTAGTGCTTATGTTCATAAAAAGACATGGACAAAAATGTGCATAGCACTTTTATTCATAATAGTCCCAAACTGGAAGCAATCTAAATATCCACCAACAGAATAGATTAATAAATTAAACTGTGGTCTATTCAGACAATGGAACACTTCAAAGCATTAAAAAAGAATGCTATAATGCAACATGACTGAATTTCATAAATATAATATTGAGGGAAAGAAACTAGCCACAAAAGAGTACATATGGATAATTCTACTTACATAAAGTTCAAAAAAAGGCAAAAATACTCTGTGATAACAGAAGTAGAATAGTGATTACCTTTATTTGTTGGTTTGTTCTGAATTAGAGGTATTAAATGGTAAGTAGCATGGGGAAGAATTCTCTGGGTGCTGAAAATGTTCTATACCTTAATGTAGGTAGTTGTTACACAAGTGTTTTACACATGTATAAATTCAGAGAGTTGTACACTTAAGATCTGTGTTACAGTAAAGTTATATACAAAATATATGTCTAATATACATATACAAATATATATATATATATACACACACACACACGCACAAACACACAAAATATCTATTAAGATATATATAGTAAATCATAAATCAATATACTGCTCCCACTCCTCTAGGAACTTTCTGGCTCTGTCAGGCCATCATTTACTTTATTGCTACTTTTACTGGCTCAAAGAAAAGGGAATGGAGTACTACTTGGATAACTGATGCTGAAATAACTGCTTACCTTTAACAAAGGGCAGCTGCAAAGGTTGGGAAAGGAGAGTGGAAAATTAACCCCCAAAAGGAAATCCTTGTTTCTCAGGTATCTCTGCTGGTTCTCCCCTTCTGGCTCTCCCCAGGAGCGCAGCTGATGGAGCCTGTAGGAGGCTTTCAGAGACAGGAAAAGAGCTAACCATCTGAAACAAATCACAGCAGACATGCTTATTCAGTGCTCCATGAAGGTTTGAGGGTAGTTTACAGCAGTGAGGAACTTTGTCATTAAAATGTCTCTTTTCTAAATCTTGAGCATTTTAGAAACAGTTCTTTCTGACTTTGAGATAAAGCCATTTCATACTTCTGTTCTATAAATTTTACCTTTGGCATGACTTGGTTTGTTACTACAAAAACTAAAATCCTTCGTAAAACTCATCTTGGTATTAAAGAATATTCAGTATCACCAGCCACCATCTGCCCTATCAAAGCAAATAAAATACAGTAGACTAACTAGAAATTAAGAAGACTTGAAGACCTGGTAGCATTTGGAAAGAGAGCCTGAATAGTTTTTAGTTATGGTATATCAAGAGGCATCAAGCAATTATTAAATGATAGAAAGAAAATTATGATTTCCTAATAAAAATTTTCAATGAGAGAGAAAGAATGAGAGGCTCTCTAAGGTGATATAACATTAAATACATAACCTTCACAGTATTTAACCATTGTCCCTGTTTATTTCCAATGGCTCTCTCATCAAACAATGAGCAAACTTCTCACCTGGCCAAAAGTCCCTGAAGCATGAGGTTTGCCATTTCTGCTGGAGATACATCAATAAAGCGAAGGAAAGAGAAACAGCTTTCTTCATTAACACCTAGAACATCAAAGGACAAAGTTAAAATTACTAACAAGCCAAGAGACAATACTCAACTAAAGTCTGTTTGCTGAACTGCTGAATTTTGGCTTAATAATCAAAACATAGTTTAAAGATTCCGAACCATAGCTACTTTGATGGAAGTCAGGGTGTCATATTTTTGTACTACAATCACAAGCAGAAGAGGCAGACCTAGGAGATATGGCACAGATGAGCCAGAGTAAAGTTGAATCATCAATTACGTTTGGGGTTTTTGGATCCTTGTCTAACTGCCTTACTCTTTTTATCATGCCAGGCACAAAAAATGGAAAGGAAAAAAAAAAAAAAAAAAGGACAGAGGTGAAAGATTCTGAACCTTTTGAGCCTTTACTTTAATACTTTGGACAATGTTCTAAGTTGAGCAGCTTCTTTTCCTTAGACTAGTAAGAATCCTGCATTGTCTCTGTCAAGTTTCAAGAGTGTAAGAAATTCTTAAGTCAGGTATAAAATAAAGATGGAAGGTCAACAAAAAAGTTTTTTATTGCTTCCTGTTATAGTCACAAATCATAGAATCTATAGGTGAAGATGATTAATTTACTTAAATCTTATCAAGACTTTATAAATAAAAACCTAGCATGCAGGCAAACCACTATTAGTTCCAAATCAGTCACTCGGCAAAACAAAGAGAAACATCCTGGTAAACTTTTCGCTTACTTTCCTTCCCAAAGATAAAAACACCTACCTTTTCTGTGAAAAAGAGACTGTTGGATATAGTCCGGTGCAAATGGAGAAAGAAGAACCCTTAACCACCTGTAATGTAAATAAATAAAATAAATCCAAACCTAAATATAAGTACTGAGAAGTGAACTAGACTGGAGGTTCCAAACTAAAGAGAATCTTTTAGGTTTGAGACTCTTTAAACTTTTAAGAAGTTTGTTATTACCAGGCAAAAATCATGGTGTAAAATGTCCGAAAGTAATAAGTACGTAAAGATATGAGAAGATAATACAAGTGCCCTGGCTGGTTTTGCTCAGTGGCTAGAGTGTCAGCCTGTGGACTAAAGGGCTGTCCCAGGTTCAATTCCAGCCAAGGGCACGCACCGAAGTTGCAGGCTCAATCCCTGGCCCTGGTTGGGGCACATGTGGAAGACAAATGATCAATGTGTCTCTCTTACATCGATGTCTCTCTCTCTCCCTTCCACTCTCTCTGAAAAGCAATGGGAAAAATATCCTCAGGTGAGGATTAAAAAAAAAGAAGATAATACAAGTTTTAAGCAGTCTCATTTTATTTCAGAGACTCACAATTCAAGCACCCTCAGTTATCACATACTATAAACAAAAAGCACTACAGCTCTGTTCTGCTTCCTTCTGCCCATCTGGTTAAGTATTAGGCTGGAGCTATCATAGACACAGAATTCTTAAAATTAAACCAAAGAAATGTCTCAATTTCAGTTTCATTAGGCTACATGTCAATAATTATTTTGAGAGTACTGTTTATATTGTTTCTCCTCAAAAGGAGCTTTCTAAAGACATCGTTCTCAAATGTGGGTGTGAATAAGAATCCTTTGGGTGCTTGTTAAAAAATCCAGAAGCCAGGATCACCCTCACTCATAGATGTAGAATGGACTTACACACCTATTTTCTGAGCAGAAATGGTCTCTAGCATATTACCATTAACAACCATTTCACCTTTACACACATCTATCATTGCTGATTCTGAGAAGGTAAATTTGATAAATTTGAAATTCAATCGGTTCTCTCACAAGTGCTATTCCAAGTGTAAAATAAACCACCACAAAGCAATTTCAATATTCGGGCAGATACATTTACTGATTCCTTTTGGTGTGAGTAAATATTTGCACACAGGTGCATAATTCTCATTTGGAAAAGCATCTAGAAGTGGCCAGGGCCTTTAAGGTCATCCAGTTAAATCCTTGACCAAGTGCACAGATTCTCCTACCACAAGATCCCTTAACAAATAGATGTCCATCCATTGTTTAAATATGTTTTGTTGAGGAATTCAAACACTCTCCACTAAATTTATCTCTAAAATCCCCCAAATTACAAAAACACTCTTAAATGGATATTAATATTTGCTCACCTGTCTCGTGAATGGTTGAAGACCCTGATCTGTCCATGATGGTAGATAAACTTTGAAATCTGGTATGGCTTTAGGGAAATATGAAATGGAGACCAAGTTTCTTGTCGTTCAAATAACTCTGGGTGATTACACACCTAAGAGAAAGGGAAAGAAGACAACATTGTTATGAGCAGGTATCACTCTATGAAATGATGGGGGAATCCCAAACCCTGAATATTTACCTTTGTGAACAGGTAAACATTTTCATCTCTTTTTAACTGCATCAAGGCTAGAGGCCTTTTTCTTGAAGTGGATTAATAAAGACAACTCCAGGGCAGCTGACCTAAGCTCTTACCTTCCTAAACTGCATGACCAGATTCATGAGGCTGCTGGTGGTGGTCTGTGCTTGCTGGGTAGACCCCATAGAAGATTGCAATAAGTCCTCAATAGAAATTTTGTTCTTTAGTGCCTGATATAGCAGCTTTTGTCGACTGGTCAGTTGGCAATACATTAGAATCTCAATCTAAAAATCAGTGAGAACATTTACATTTTGAAAAACAGTTTGTAAGAAGATTCAGTAGCAAACAAAGTTGAAAACACATACAAGTCAGATTATGACTGAAAAAACAATATATGTATCTCTAGAAACACAGTATCTCTACAAATCTGTGATGTGGTTAATTACCCAGAAATGTTTTTTTCCTTGACTCTCTCCGTTGTTCAATCTGTATGCTGTCCCTGGGCAATCTCTTCCATTTCCAACAGCACCAACTATTGCCCATCACAATAACACAACAAAGATATATTCCTAAATTCCCCTAGCCCCATACTTTCAACTACCTACTATAATATAATAATACCACTCAGAGAATGTGCAGTAGTTTTATATGTGACATATCAGAAAAATAATTGTCTTTTCCACAATTTTCTAAATTAACAGCATTACCATTCACTGAGCTGCCCAAAGAGAAACTTTGGTCAGCTTTGATTTTCTCTCTCTCTCAAACACCATGTTCTATCATTTCCCAAGTCCCTCAATCCAACCTAGAAATTTACCTAACACTCTTCCTGACCATTCCTGTTGCCTTACTGCAGAATCTCATCATACGAATCTAAACTGTTATTATTTTGGAGTCTTCCAGTCTCTACTGATTCTGAGAAACTTTCCATACAAATTTTGCTACTTAACTGCTGAAAAACCTTCAACGTACATTACAATGTACAAAATATTAAAAATTCTCCCATAGGTAGAGACCACCCATAATCTAACTCACCCAACTGTCCCACAGTCTCATTACCATGTCCTTCTATATTCCTTAGTAACCATGGTTTGAATAATGTTTGCCAAACATACTGCATATTTGAATGTTGCTCTACCTTTGTTCACATTGTTCTTGTTGCCTAGCACCCCCTTTCTGTCATATTTTCCTAGTAAATACCAACTCATTATTCCAGATCTATCTTACATGTCATCTCTGCTTTGATGCCTTCTCTAACCCTCCCCAACAGAACTACTCCCTCATCTATGTTCCCATTATAGTTCACATAGACTATCGTTGTATCTCTATGACACAATATTACAGTTATTTATCTCCTCTGGAAATCTGAACAGAAGCTGGAGACTTTACCTATCTACATGTACAGTGGATGACAGGCAATGAGTTCAATAAATAAATATATTTACTATTCAGAAACATTACTGATGTTTAAGAAACTTACACTATGTACAGTGGTTAAGAACTATACTACATTTTCTGATCACCTCCCTAATGACCATCAACAAAAATAACAGAAATTATGACACTGCTATGGTTTTTTAAGCCCTTTGTGATATAAAAGCCTCAAGGATCCATTTCTTAAAATATTTTCCTTCTATCAGGTATATCCATGTGACAGTGCTCTTTAATTAAAGTCAGCAAATTTCACAAAACTGCCACGAAGATTTTTAAAAAAGAAACAAAACAAAGGTATGCTCCTCCTCTCTTTGAAGGTGTATATCCCCAACACAATTTTCCACTTACTAATTTTAAAATGATCTAGCCTTCTGACAATGACAAAGAAGAACTACCTGAGATTATCAAGGATCTGGAAAGCTGTCTTTTAGGTAGAGAGAAGGACTGTGAGAAACAGGTGGACTCTATGGGAAATGGGGGGAAAATACAAAGGACTGGGAACTGGTAGAAAAAAGAAAAGAATACGGGGAGAATTCACAGGAGATAAAAGAAAATTATGTAAGTCTGGTAAAGATCTCAAAAAGCTATTTATAAACCAAAATTATCAGCTTTGTATGAGAAAAAATATTATAACCCAAAGCACATTAAACTTCTAAATCTCTCAGTTTGCAGAAATACTGGAAACAGAGGAACATGTTAAACAACACCACAATTGTGTAATTAGCAAAATCCAGTATGTGGAAACTCTACAGGACAAATAACTCAGTTTCTTCAACAAAGAATTGCAAGGGAAAACAGAGGGAGGGATTAAAAGATACTTAAAAGAAATGTCACCCAAATGCTATGTGTGGATTTTGCTTGGGTTCTGATTTCAAAAATCTAATTCTGAGAGAGAGAGATCAACTGGGAATATATGAGCACTGACTGGATATGTAATACTATGATAAAATAATTGTCATTTTCTTAGTAGGGGCAATAATGCTATGTGGTTATGTATTTTTAAAAAGACCAAGTTTTTAGAGATACATATGAAAATTTTTATAAATGAAATAAAAGACATCTGGGATTTGCTTCAGAATAATCTAGAAGGGTGGGGATGGCCATGAGTTGATCATTTTGAAGCTGTAGGGTCGTTACAAGAAGGTTCATTATACTATGCTTTCTACCTTTGTAATGTTTCAAATTTTCCATAAGACTATAAAACAAAAAGAAAAAAATACTATTTGCCATGATTATTTGACTCATATTAATTCTTTGATCCACTCAGGTTTAAAGGTCTTCTCTCAATCAAACTAATTACTTTTCAACTAAACATTTATCAAGGAACCTTTTTTTCACCCTGGAACTCTAAGTTGGTGCCTATTGGTGCCTATTAAGGCTTAATAAAGTCATGAGGTTTTCTTTCCTTACCTTGTCAGATAATTCATTTTCTACATCTTTCTTGATTCTCCTCAGCATAAACGGCTTCAAGATCATGTGTAAGCGAGAGAGTTGATCTGAAATGCCAGGAGGCCCCCATAAGTAATACATTATATTAACTTAACACAAACAAAAGTCATAAACATCTGTCACTAAACTGTTCTAATACCTTTTAGCTTAATGATTCTCTGAAAGAAGAATGAAACAAAGTTTTTTTCCAAGTAGGTCGAGACCAAGGATGAATTTTCCATAGCATCTTCCTATAGTCAATTGGGCAAATGCATTTTGCTCTCACTCAGACCAACAAGGACCATCTTGTTAACTTTTCTAATAGTTAACAGATGTTATTTCATGTCTATAATAAACACCGCATGATTCCCTTAGAAGATAACATTCAACAAGGTCAAAAGTACTGACACACATGGTTAAAAATGTTCATAGTAGAAGCAAATTCTAATATAAATAGAAACTAACAAAAATGACCTTTCTAGTATTTTCAGTTTTTATCACAGGAGAAAAGCCTTACCCCATTCCATAAAGAACATAATTCTGATAAGACTTTTTCAGGATCTATGTGGAAAATGAGGATTCTGTAAGCCAAAACGTGGTATTTTCTGACTCTGCATATTCTGCCGTGAGTAGCCAACAATACAGTAAAACCTTGATATAATGGACTCATTTCGGGGAGGGGGTGTCCATTAAAGCTGAAAGTCCATTATATAATAAAATAGGTTTTCTCAATGTGTATGTTAAAAAATTGATAAATTAGTTTACCTGTTTTTACTTATGCAGACACATTTGTGTAATTAAAATTAAGTATGTATAAAAAGTTTAATTTCACAGTAAAGTTTTCTATACGTATTACTGTAATTTTAAAGTTATACTGAATAGGTTTAGTAAATGCCTGCATTCACCAGTCACCGCGAGTAAACAAATGCACATGGCTGGGGCTTGGCTCTTGCCCAGGGAAACATTAGACAGCACTAGTTAAAACTGCTGCAGAAAGTCATGCCAGGGGACCATAGAATCAATTACCTTGTGCGATGTGGTGTGATCATGTACTAATAATTCCCCAACATTGTTTATGAGCAGTAACTCTTGGATTTAAATTTGTAGACTATAGTCATAGATATGTAATATTTACTTATGACAGCGAAATTACTACAGTGTTTTTTCCAACATGTGGTCTATTCGCTAAAATTTGTTAAAGATAACAGTGAATCAACAGCAAGAAAACCCCTACAACCTGTTTATTTAATTATAAACAAATCTTGGTTAAAAGCATTTTTTAATTAATCAGGTGTTAATTTTCATATATGACATATGGGCCGGAAATTTTGTCTGTTAAATCAAGGTCCACAAAACCAAGGGTTTATTGTCTAGTAACATCACCTGAATTAGTCCTTTTTGTTTTTGACTCTTTTAAACATAAAGTACATAATTATTTTATAAGAGAAAAAACTTCTTCCCCCTGATCCTACATATACTAGAAGAAAAATTCTACATATAGAAAAAGCATACAATTTATGTGGTTGCCTATACTGATACATAAAAGAAAGTTTGTAAAAGTACTCACTCTCGTCAATGGCGGATTTGTTTTCAGCATGGCTCTCGATGTCCTTGGAAAACCACTCATTAAATTCCTCATGTGAATCAAATAATGTTGGCATAATGAAATGCAGCAGAGCCCAGAGCTGGAAACAAAAGAAAAGTGAAATAGCTGTAGGACAACAAAACGACAGTGAGAGGATATAATGAGGATTTGGAGAGAGAGAGTGAATGTTGCAGGTATGTTTATGTCTGTGTCTCTGTGAGCCCATGTGTGAGTGAATGAGAGATTGAAATAGTGTGTAAGCACAAAGCTCATCAACCAACCCTAATTCTGTAAGGTGCTATAGCAAAATGTAATTATTTTAAAATTAATTTCAAATTAAAAGTCTGAAAATGCAAGTTCCACTCAGATTTTCCACTCAGATTTTGTGGTAGAATAGTTTTAAAGATCTTATATATATTAAAAAATCCATTCCACAATTGTATACAATCTGAGGTAGCATAATTTGCAATAACTCTAGATCAGGGTCAGCAAATTATAATCTGTGGTGCCAAGTCTGGTTTGCCATCTATTTTTACAAATAAAGTTTTACTGAACATAGCCACACTCACTCATTTATATATCATCCATGGTTGCTTTCACATTAAAATGGCAAGGTTAAATAGTTATGACAGAGACTGTATGGCCTGTGTCTAAAACATTTACTATCTGGCTCTTTACAGAAAGTTTTCTGACGCCTATTGTAGATAAATTACCTTTCCTAAAGAAAAAATTTTAGCTCCTCTCAGTGTTAAAGTGTGTTACCTTTCCATTCTAACACAAAAACATCTCTGCTCTGGATGGGTAGCATTCTTAATGCGGTCACTATTTATTACATAAATTCAAAGAAATAAAGTATTTTATTCGCTTTTTGCCAGAGAATAAGAAAATAGAAAAAATGCCAAAAAACACAGTTAGGGCAAGCTATGTTCAAATTCCTCCTTTTATGTGGGGATTATAATTTATACAGAGCATAAATACTCCAGGTTGGCATGGGTAAAGAATTCTATTCTCTGCTGGAACCACTCTGTTTAATGCAGACCTAAAACTGAAACCTTACTAGTGCCTACCTCTGCCATGGTGTTCTGAATGGGGGTCCCAGTTAGCAGAAGCCGATTCCGACACTGGAACTGCAAGAGGATTTTCCAACGAACACTGTCCAATAAGATGAATTACAAATTCCAAGTTAGCAATAAATCTTTCTCCACCCTACCAAGTCCCCATATTCCTAAAAATGCTTTCCAAAAAAATAACAAACACTCAGAAAATCAAGTACACCCCTATGTACAAAATTAAAAAATATTATTCAATAAAGCCGAGGACAGGAAATTTCAGAGAAATTGACTTCTCTCTCTACAGTGAAAATATGGAATTAGGCTTTAGGGAAAAATCCTCAAATAGGCAGAGTAGGATCCTTTCTGGCTTGATAAATCCTATTCAAGCCGTTTCATTATAAGGCACGTATAAGGAAGCTTTAAAATTATTAATTTGTGTACTTCCAGTGAGTTTGGAAGAAGCAATGAAGAAAGGGGAAGCATGTGAGAAGAAAATGCAAAAAAAGTCTATGGCTATGAACATTTTCTACTTCAAAAGAGTGCAATATGAAGTAATGCCCTTCAGATGATGGAAAATTCCATGGAAAATACCATCCTGCCAGTTAACATGGAAATTTAAGGAAGTCCTATGAGAGTCCCCCAACAGTTAATAAAAATGTGTTAATACTACTAACACTTAATAGTCAGGCACTCATTTACTATTCAGTTTGAGACCTTAAAGATATTAGAATATTTTAAACATACAACTTCCAATAAAAAGGTTATTGGGGAATTTTAATAACCATCCAGGAACTAGGACAACTTGCATAAAGCTGACAGAACCTACAATCCACATAATGTAACATTCTTTATTTCCTACTAGGACCTCCTGTCTAAAATAATCCCTCAAGGGCAGACACCCCTTCCTCCACAGAAATTTTCCTTGAAGAACAAAGATCTGTTAAAATGTCATAATTATTGAGTAGGGAGAGAGAAGTTGAGAAAAATTCTTATATTCTAAACATTGATATTTATGTTCCATGAAAAATGCAAAAGGGATTTCTGGTTAGATATACAGCTTATGGAGAGACTATATCACACCATGTTCTGAAACCTCTCTGATCTTTATTTTCACATGTGTGCATATAACACAGAGATACAGTTGACCCTTGAACAATACAGATTTAAACTGTGAGGGTCCACTGACATGTGGATTTTTTTCAATAAATATAATAAATGTATTTCCTCTTCCTTATAATTTTCTTAGTAACATTTTCTTTTCTATAGCTTACTTTATTGTAGGAATACAGAATATAATACATGTAACATACAGAATATCTGTTAATCGACTGTTTGTTATCGGTAAAACTTCCGGTCAACAATAAGCTATTAGTATTCAAGTGTTTGGAAGGTCAAAAGTTATCCATGGATTTTCTTTCTGATTTATTTTCTTCTTCTCTCTCTTTCTTTCATTCCTTTAATGTTTTTGTTGATTTCAGAGAGGAAGAGAGAGAGAGAAACATCAATGATGAGAGTCATTGATGGGCTGCCCCCTGTAGGCCCCTACTGGGGATAGAGCCCATAACGGGGCATGTGCCTTGCCTGGGAATTGAACCATGACCTCCTTATTCATAGGCCAATGCTCAACCACTGAGCCAGGCAGCTGGGCAAAAGTTATACATGGATTTTCAACTGTGGGGAGTTAGGTTGGGGGGTTGGCACCCCCTAACCACCACTTATATTCAAGGGTCAACTATATATCATATATCTATATATCTTTAGTCCACGGAATTTAGGTTCTACTAATGTTACCTGGAACTACTCTTGAGTGCCTGAGCCTCATCCAATACCATGTACTGCCACTTGACCCGCTGGAAATACTTTACATCCTGCACCACCAGCTGGTAGCTGGTGATAACCACGTGGAAGGGAGCATCCTGGGTGTAAAGGGTCTTCTGTAAATATAAGAGTGCAAGGGTGAAAAGAGATACCCAACAATTCATAATAAGAAGAGGAATAGATTATATTTTCTAAGGCCAAGAAATTCGTGATAGCCCTCTAAAGATGTGCTTCTCCCATGTGGGAAATGTACAGTGATAAACTACAACTGTTTTTAAAGCAGTCACCTTAATCACAAATCATGTTCAAAAGTAGTATTCAGCATATTAAAGAAAAAAAGTTCTTATTTAGTCCTGGACTTCAAATCCAGATGACTGTCTCTGACAGGAAAAACATTGTAACATTGTAAAAGAAAAAAGTTCACTTGCCTAGTGCCCAGAAATATATAAGATTTTATATATGAGAAATTACTCAAATCAACTGAAGAAATAATGATTGCATATGTATACGTGTGTGCATGTGTATGTATACATATAGTAAGCTGAAAAGTTACCTGACTCCAGAACCTCCTTATGACTTTTCTATCATGAGGATTTCCCCAATATGGTAGCACCTGGAAAAAGGACCAACATGTTATTCAGAATGGTTTTAAAAGAACCTAAAACAAAATATAGAAGTTCCTCTTCTGTCATCGCTGGACTAGGTGCTGAACTAGCACTCCTCCTGCTGACCAAATTAAAATCACATATACAAAACATTTGTTTGAAAGTATCAGAGAGCTAAGCTACTGAGGCAGTGGAGAATAAAGAGCCAAGATCCAGAAAAGCAAGCAAGCCCAGAGAGGAAATCCTGGCATGTTCCCCCTGAAAGTAATCCTTTCCAAAAGTTCTGGTTGAGAGGCTAAGAAACTGAGCAGAGTTTTTTGTGTGTTTTTTTTTTCTTAAGAAATGTGGAGCCCACAGAACAAAAACTGTAGTTCCAGGAGGAGGGATTCTGATAAACACCAACCTCCCTGGCCTTAAATTAGGATCAAAAATACATACACACCAGTAATAAAGCTTAACCATACAAAGACTTGCCTTAACAGACACAGTCATCCCTCGATATTTGCAGGAAACTGGTTCCAGGACCACATGAAGATACCAAAACCCATGGATGCTCAAATCCCCTATGTAAAAACGGCCCAGTATTTGCATGTAACCTATGCATATCTTCCTATATACCCGAAATAATCTCTAGATTATTTATAATGCCTAACACAATGTAAATGCTATGTAATTAGTTGTTATACTGTTATACTGTTATTGTTTAGGGAATAATGACCAAAAAAAGTCTGTACATATTCAGTACAGACACAACCATTGTAGGCTTAGCTACACAGTACATGTTAGCAACAATGTAACCCCCCCCATATTGTTTGAATCTACAGTTGGATGAATCCCTGGATATGTAGCCCTCAGTTACAGTGGGTGGACAGTACTGTATTTCAGCTTCAAATCATCTCAATTCCTGACTAGATTAAGGAGATTTTGGATTATTAGTGCCCCAGAAAAAAAAAACTACTAGTGATGAGAAACCAAAACAAAACCCAAAAAAAAGAAATCTTCTCTATGGAAGAAGAAAAGAGTATCTAGAACCCACAACTATCTCTAGAATTTTCCCCATACAATGTCTGGCATACAATTAAAAAAACAAAACAATAAACCAGCCAGACATATGGAAAGACCAGACCACTTGACTGAAAACCAACATGAAAAACAGATAAAAGAAACAAAGCCATAAGAGATCCAGATAATGAAATATCAGAAAAAGACTTAAAAAGAATTCAGTGACAGTCTGGCCGGGCGTGGCTCAGTGGTTGAGCATCGACCTAGGATCCAGGCAATCAGGGTTTGATTTCCGGTCAGGGCACATGCCCAGGTTGCAGGCTTGATCCCCAGTTGGGGGCGTGTAGGAGGCAGCCGATCAATGACTCCCTCATCATTGATGTTTCTATCTCTCCCTCTCCTTTCCTCTCTCTGAAATCAATAAAGATATATTTAAATTTAAAAAAAAGAATTCAATGACAGATTAGATGCAGCTGAAGAGAAAATTAGTGAACTAGATGATAAGTCAGAAGAAAATATCCAGACCAAAGCCTGGAGAAAAAAAATAATCCAAAATTCAGCAGTTTCTGTGTGATGACTCTAGATGTGGCTTGCTTTCTTTTTATCTACATGGGGCTTCTTGAATTTGTAGCTTGATGTCTTTTGTTGTTTTCAAAAAATCTCGGCCAGATGGAAGCACAAATATGCAGAAAGGAATGAAGATTAAAACAATGAACATGTAATATGAATAAATCTAAATAAACTTAAAATGTATAAATAATAAAATGTCTTCTGTGGTTTAAAATATAAAGTATGTTATTTCTTAAAAAGTCAATGATACATGTATTCTTGTGGGTATCTACTGAAGAATAAAATGAACATATAATTAGTAAGTAAAGAGGGGAAGGGAAAAAAGTAATAAAATCTAATCAATCCAAAAAAAACCAAGAAAGGAGAGAAAAAGTAAAGTTAAACATCTGAAAAAACTAGAAAGCAAACAGCAAGGCAGGAGATTTAAACTACTTATATCAATAAATACATTAAAAGTAAAAACAAATATTCCAAAATAAAAGACAAAAAATGTACCTTAAATGTAAAGATAGAGAATGGTTAAAAATAAAAGGAAGAAAAACATACCATACAAAAACTAACCAAAGAAAGTTAATCTATTTAATATCAGAGAAAATAGGTTTCAAGGTAAAATCTTTTTTTTTTCTTCTTTTTTTAAAAAAAAAAATATCTTTATTGATTTCACAGACAGGAAAGGAGAGTGAGAGAGAGCGATAGAAACATCAATGATGAGAGAGTCATTGATTGAGCCCACAACCCGGGCATGTGCCCTAACCGGGAATCGAACCCAGATCACCTGGATCCTAGGTCGATGCTCAACCACTGAGCCACGCCCGGCCGGGCTCAAGGTAAAATCTTAAAGACAAGAATTTCATAATAAAAGGTTCAATTCACCAGGATTATAAAATAATTGTAGATTTGTATATATATCGCACAGTCTCAAAATATATAAAGCAAAAATGGATAAATCCATAATTGTAGAAAATTTTAACACACCTCTTTCAGTTAGTAATAGGACAGGCAGACCAAAAAATCAGTAAAGATACAGAAGAGCCAAACAATTTAACATACCTGACCTAATGAACATATGTACAACACCACACTCAACAACCGTAGAATAGATACTATTTTCAAACACACATACAACATTTATAAAAACTGACCACATGCTGGGCCATAAAAGGAAAGTTCAACAAATTTCAAAAGATTAATATCATAAAAAGCATGTTTTTTTATCACAGTGGATTTAAGCTATAAATTAATAACAAAATAGGTGCCTAGAAAACCATCCTTTGTTTGGAAATTAAGAACCACACTTTTAAATAACCCATGAGTCTATAAGAATGTGCAGTAAGAGCTAGAAATTATCTTGACTTTAAAGATAATGAAAAGGTGAGCCATCAAACCTTTGGATGGCTATGCCCATGCTTAGAAAGCAATTTAATACTCTTAAATACACATATTAAAAAAAAACACACACAAAAATCAACAATCTAACCTCCAATTTAAGATGTTAGAAAAATTTAAAAGTTTACCAAAGAAGTAGACAAGAATAATAAAAGAGCATAAATAAATGAAATAGAAAACATACAGAATAGCCAATATCAGGAATAAAAAGTGGTACACTATAAAAAAATATAAATCATATTTCATGGGGAAAAGGAAGTCAAAGGCACTAATCATCCTAAAACCATAAAACAAGTATTACTCAGATACTTGCCAAATGAACTTTCGGATGTTATCATCACAGATCTAAGTATCTTTTTTAAAAATATGTTTTGATTTATTTTATTTTATTATTATTTTTTAATATATCTTTCATTGATTTCAGAGAGAGAGGAAGGGAGAAGTAGAGAGAGATAGAAACATCAATGATGAGAGAGTCATCAATGATCGGCTGCCTCCTGCACACTCCCGACTGGGGATTAGGCCTGCAACCTGGGCATGTGCCCTAACCAGGAATCGAACCGCGATCTCCTGGATCCTAGGTTGATGCTCAACCCTTGAGCCACACCCAGATGGGCTGTTTTTATTGATTTGAGAGAGGAAAGGAGAGATAGAAACATCAATCAGCTGCCTCCTGCAAGCCCCCTGCTGGGGATCGAGCCCACAACCCAGTCATGTGCAATGACCCAGGATCTAACTGGTGACCTCTCAGTGCATGGGACAATGCTCAACCAACTGAGTAACACTGGCTAGGTGATCTAAGTGTCTTTTGAACGTAATCTAACAATAAACCTGAGCAGAGTCTACACCTTATTCTGTAGGGAAGTGAATGCATTTCTGACCATCTAAAGGAGTAACAGCAATAGAAACCATGAATCAACAGAGCAGAGGTCATCAAACCTTTTCTGTAAATGGCCAGATAGCAAATATTTCTGCTTCGCAGGCCATATAGTTTCTGTCACAACTACTCAACTCTGCTGTTGTAGTGAGAATTAAGCTATAAATAATACATAAACAAAGGAATATGACTATGTTCCAATATATATGATTTAAATTTCATATATTATCTGTTATGACATTTTTTTAATCAACTTTAAAATGTAAAAACTATGCTTAGCATGCAAGCTGTACAATAAGCAGGTGGCAGATTCCTCAATAAGTTAAATATAGAATGACTTAGCAATTCCACTCCTAAGTATATACCCAAAAGAACTGAAAAACAAGACAGGTGCTCAAATGAAACCTGTACATGAATGTTCATAGCAGTGCTATTAACAATAACCAAAAGGTAGAAACAACCCACGTATCCATTAATAGATGGATACACAAAATACAGTATATCCAGATAATAAAATATTATATAGTCATAAAAAGGGATGAAATACTGATATATCCTATAAGACAGATGAACCCTGAAAACATCATGATAAGTGAAAAGAAGCCAGACATAAAAGTCCATGTATTATATGATTCCAGTTATATGAAATATCCAGACTAAGCAAATCCAGGGAGACAGAAAGATTTGTAATAGCCAGGGTCTAGAGGGAAAGGGGAATGAAACGGGAATTAAGGAGTAACTGCTTAACTGGGAGGAGGTTTCTGTTTGGGACGATTAAATGATTCTGCAACCAGATACCAGTAATCACTGCACCACATTGTAAAGGTACTCAATGCTACTTCATTGTACACTTTAAACTGGTATATACTATGTTATGTGTATTTTATCACAAGTTAAAAAAACTGGGACAAACAAGTGGCAACTAGAATTGGCCCAAAGGCCATATTTTACTGACCTGTAAACTACAGTGTTAAAAGGAAGCTCAACATGCAAATGAAAGCTCAGTTTTAGGTATAGGTATAAAGTCAAAAGAGAGGTAACAATGATATAAGTAGAACTACATTGCCATCTATCGGTCAGTGAAGGAAATACTGAAAACTTCATTGGTTTGATGGAAAATTTTAAGACTGAAGTTTTAACTAATTTTAAGACTTAATTTCTAACTTCCTGATTATTCAACATGTACTTAACATCACCACCACCAACAAAAGCAGAAAAAAAGATGGGCCCTGGTCAGGTGGCTCAGTTGGTTGGAGTGCTGTCCCATGCAACAAAACACTGTGGGTTTGATTCCTGGTTAGGGCACATAGCTGGGTTGTGGGTTCAATCCCCGGTTGGGGTGTGTACAAGAGGCAACCGATCAATGTTTCTCTTTCACATTGATGTTTCTCTGTCTGTCCCCCCATCCTCTCTCTCTAAAATCAATAAGCATATCCTTGGGTGACAATTAAAACAAAACAAAACAAAACAAACAAACAAACAAAAAACAGAGAAAAAGATGTAGAGCTCCATATCCCATATGACAAACTCCTCTATAGAAAATATTCAACAAATTGCCTTAGTTGATCTCATCATCTTGGAAAGTTAAAAATGAGTCAGCCAAGTTAAAAGCTCTACACCTAATGTGCTTTGTAAAGTTTCTAAATCTATAATTCAGCCACAAAGGTGGGGCCACAGAAATAAAGGTGTCCCAAAGTAGACTATCCCAGACACGTCCCTATTCCTTAACAAAGCATATAACAGAAAAATACCTGTTTCCCATTTCCACCCTATCATGTGCACCCTTTAAATTGCATGGAGCCCTGCTGGGCGTGGCTCAGTGGTTGAGCGTCAACCTAGGATCCAGGCGATCAGCGTTCGATTCCCGGTCAGGGCACATGCCCAGATTGTGGGCTTGATCAATGACTCTCTCATCATTGATGTTTCTGTCTCTCTCCCTCCCTCTCCTTTTCTCTCTCTGAAATCAATAAAGATATATTTTTAAAAAATTATCTTTATAAATTGCATGGGACCCATGATTACTATGGAGACCCAAAATCAGAGAGACCATGTCAATATCTCGATACATAATCTCATTAAAATCTTCCGCACCAGGCAACTCCATTATCATTACATCCTTTAGGGACAGAACACATATTTAACTCATTTTCCCCCTTTTACTTGCAAATAAAACAAATCTTAACCATTCTCTTATAATTCTAACAACTTTCTATAATTAAGCCCATTTAAGTCTTGTTCATGTCTTATTCACCTTGATGCAACATACTTCCCTACTAATTTCTTACCTCAATCTCAATTCTTTTCCTCTGAATTAAAATCAAATTTCACATTATTTACCTTAGTCAGTACCTTATCTATCTTAGTCCTAATGTGGACTAAGACTAAAGTTCTAGCTTTGGAGGATCAAGAAAATGGATAATTTACGAATATATGGTAGGGAGGAATGACGACAATGCCATATACAGGGTGTTCCAAAAAAATGTATACACACTGTAACAGCTGATGGCTCAATTTTGAAAATGAAATGTATTTTAATAAACACTGCCTTTATAATTATTCAGTGTGTGTATACATTTTGGGGGGCACCCTGTATTACAGGATATGTGCCCTGATGATGATTTGCCAAAAATCTACATAAACCAGCACGGTAGATATTTTCTATTATTGTAGTTTGACTAAGAATGTCAATTCATGTGGCCAATGCAAGCAAATCACTCAAATTGGACTTTGGCTTTCTCACCTATGACGCATAAAGATATAATATGCTCTCTTATTGCTCCCATTGTAACTTTTATAGGAAATGTATGCAAGTTATTTGGGGGGAAAAACAAGAAATTAAAAACTATTATGAGCAAGTAAAGAAGCAAGGCAGCAAAAGAGTCAGAAAAATTTATTTTAAAAAGCAAAAGAATTTTTTGTTGGATTGATTTTTTACCTTGAATTTAGGAACAAATCTAGTAAACTCCTGATGCCAATTGTTAAGTGTAGAAGCAGGTGAAATTATTAAGAAAGGTCCCCAAATGTTCTCTCTCTGAAACAGAAAAACTGGGTTAGCAAACTGCAGGAAAACTGAAAATATTTAATTCAAAATTACAATTAATGGCAAGTGCAGTTTAAGAATAGAAAGTACATTGTAACGAGAAATGGTTTTTATCCAACCTATCTGCACACTCAATAATCTATGTTAATAATAACACAGGAAGGAAGTTGCTCATACACACCTTGAAGAAAAAATTGCAAGCACTTACTGCCACTCCCCACTAATCTCTTATAGGTCCTAATTTATTTCATTCCCAAAGCACTCAGAACATACTGACTTGTATGTGTTGCTTTACCCTATATTAAATAATTATAACAATTTTACTATTATCTAATGGCTATAGAGCTTTTGCTTTTTTTCAAAATGCTTTTATACATATTTTCTCATTTATTTCTCAAGAAGTTTGCAGCAGTGGAAACAACCTTAGAGAGTTAAAGTCAGGTCAAAGAGGTTATATGAATTGCCCAAGTTTACACTGCTAGTAAGCGTAGAGCTGAGATGTGAACTCAGGTCCTCTGATCTAACCAATACACTGTCTTTGCCACCACACTGGTGGTTCTCAACGGGGGGTGGGGGAGGTTTCCAAGCCACACATGCTCAAAAATTGTCCCACTCTTCTTGAAAACAAAAATGTTTCACTACTTTATGTCACTTTGTAAAGGCCTTGAAGGCAAGGAGCAAGTCCTATTGTCTTAGTATGCTACAGAGCCTAACACAGTGCTTGATAATGGCTGATTCTCAATAGAAAATGACCCTAGGATATATCGAGAGAAAAATGGAAAGATTGGCATCTACCCACCTCAGCGAGATGGGCCAGGAGAGCAATGCTCTGTACTGTTTTACCAAGGCCCATTTCATCTGCAAGAATGCCATTAATACCCTGGGAAAAAACACACACATAATTAACACATCTCATATTCCATCATACAGGGTTCAACCTACTGCCCAAAAGAACTAACCAAAATGTTAAACTTGTTCGAACAAAAGTGACTGGAGATACCCAGCTTCAGCACTGTATCCATTGCTGTAATGATTCCTTCTGCCAATTCCACAGCTACGGCTGTGAATCATGAAGCCAGTTTTTTAGCTAATCTAATCAAGGCATAAAAGCAAACAACCACTTACCAAGACCACCTAAGATAAACTATATATATTACAAATATTCTCCAATAAAATCTCCAGGTTAAAAATATAGAGACATCTAGATTTTTGACTCTCTTAAAGCTTTTCAAAAGGAGTGAAATCTAAAACATTATCTTGTGCTAATTTCACAATACACTGACTTTAGGAAAACAGGTAACAAATGAAAGATAATGGGTATAACATAATTCTAAAATTTACCTGTTCATACAGATTTGCCAACCAATTCATGCCTTTCAGCTGATAACCTTTCAATTTGCCATTAAAAATTGTGGGCTGTGGAATATCCTCACCAGCCCGGATAGATGGATTTGCCAGGCTGTAACTCTCCCCAAACCCACTGCCAGACTTGTTTGCTGCTCGTAGGGCAGCTGCTCGACTTTCTTTTGCATCTTCATCAAATGACCTTGTCTGGAAAATAAAAATTTATTAGAAGAAAAATGTAAGAAAATCAAATAAAATTCACAATGACATCATCTCTCATTTGGGCTAATTGAAACAAAATTTCTGATGATATATCCTATAATGTAAAATTATATCACATATATAAAGCATAATACATTAAAGTATATTGCTAATATTTTATAATCAATTTAACAATTGTATTAAAAATATGCTTTTGGACAGACACTAAGCCTTACATGATTACTTGGTTCATCAAGAAATTTATTAAAGTTTTAATATATATTTTTAAATTTTATTTATTGATTTTAGAGAGAGACAGGAAGGGAGAGAGGGGGAGAGAGAAAAACACTGATTTGTTGTTCCATTTATTTATGCATTCTTTGGTTGCTTCCTTGTATGTGCCTTGACCAAAGACTGAACACACAACCTTGGCATATAGGGACAACACTCTAACCAACTAAACAACCTAGGCAGGTCTTAGAAATTTATTAAAGTTTTGATATAAAATTTGGTTGGGGTTGGGTTGGTGGAAAGGAGGTCGAGTTTGTGTCTATCCTTGACTTGTACCCTACTAAGTTAAATATGGGTTCCTATGAAGTGTATTAAACTGTGTTTTCTTTACTTAATTCAATCTAACTGGAGTTTCTTTCTGGTTTCATTAAATATCACTATATTATGAATAAGCAAATTATTACTGAAGTGAAAGAAGGTACTAACTTAGCAGTTTTCTTAATGCATGATATAGCTTTCTTAACAAGCAAGAATGTGGTCTTTTCACTAAACAACCACGACGTACTTCCTACTGTGCTTCCCATGATTACTTAAGAGGGCAAAAAAATAGGCAAACTGCCCTAGCTTCAATCAGCACATTCCTGAAGCTTAAGCATATGAACACTCATTTTCTACCTTTCCTCAATCACCTACACATATACACATTCACCAATGTTTTTAATCAAAAACATGATTAAGACTAAAGGAAGACAACCCAAGTAAAAGGTTGTGGGGTATTTCCAGAGCCCATTACAGTTTACCTTTTCATGTTTAAGACTCACCCGAGCTTGATGAATATGGTAAGCATTTTCAGCATTCTTCAGGGCCTGGGCTTTGAAATGGTTACTATCTGAAAAGGAAAACTTACAGATTATCTACCTAATTAATTGATCTTGTTCAAAGATGCAATTCACATCAACATGTTTGGATCCGTGACTCCCCCATTCTACTTATCCCTAGGTTCAGGGAGGATGAGGGAGCAGAAAGGCTCAAGTTAGGTACTTGACAGAGGTAGAAGTTGCAATGGAGGCAGAGGGCTGCCATGGTCTCTAGTAGCCAGAGCCAGTTAAAAAAAAAATTACCAGGAGCCCTGGCCGGATGGTTCAGTTGGTTGGAGCATCGTCCTGTACACCAAAAGGTTACAGGTTCAATCCCTGGTCAGGGCAAATATGGAAGGCAACAAATTGATCTCGCTCTCTCCCTTCCTCTCTTTAAAACCAGTAAATATATCCTCAGGTGAGGATTAAAGAGAAAAAACAGTCGCCGAGCCAGTGTGGCTCAGTGGTTGAGTGTCGACCCAAGAACCAAGAGTTCACCAGTTCCATTCCTGGACTTGATCCCCAGTAGGGGGGATGCAGGAAGCAGCTCTCTCTCATTGATGTTTCTATCTCTTACCCTTCCTCTCTCTGTAAAATCAATAAAAATATATACATTTTAAAAATCACCAGGAGACTCAGCTCCAGTTTCCCAATCCTGGGTTTCTTGCATTAAGCAATGTCAAAACCAGGAAAACAAGATGAGGATTAAAAAATGTGATAGATTTATGCCAGGTGAAATTATTCCAAAAGAAGAAATACAGACACATGTAACCCCCAAGATACTCTGAAGCACCCCCATTCTGTTTTATTCTTAGCTCAACATGACTTTGATCACTATTCTCTGTGAAATTCCTCTCAAACTTCATTCCAATCCCTCCCTCCCTGAGGTCCCCAAAATACCAAAATCAAACAGTCTTTCTCGTGCCTGATTTGTATCACCAACAACCTTGTTATGTGAGAGATGATGTTCTCTTCTGAGACATGTTTACTGAATTCTTCTGATTTAATACCTTCTATTTCTACTAACAAATAACATATAAAAATATTCCCAAAATTATAAGATCATATAACCTGACCCTTTCCTTTTCAAATTCTTTGCAAGTTATTTTACATGCTTGTTTTATAGAAACATTCACATTTTCTGACTCCAGTACAATAAATTCCCCTTTACTGATCAATATTACCTATCAATCAAGACAAAATTGAAAGAATTAATCGTGTGCACAACTTTATAGATATGAAAAAATGGAGGGTACCTGCTTCCTCTAAATTCTGATTTAGGACTCACCATAATCCTCCTGTGTGATATTAACTACCACCCCGCCACCAATGTCAATTTGTCTCTGGGTAGAACTGTCTTCTAGTTTCCTTAAGATTTCTTCCTGGATCCCATCATGACCCATGTCTCGTTTGCGACTCATAAAATGGGCGTACAACTCTGTCTGGGTGATTAGAAAGTTCAGTTTTCGCTGCTGCCTCTTGGCCTAAATAGGAAAAAAGTTGAAATGAAAAGAGCCACACCATTAATCACATATGAGAGGTAGTCAACAGAAGAATTCACCAAACCTATATATAGTTTGCATATAATTCCTTTACAAATGTTTTACCTTTCGAAAGGTGAAAACTGCTAATAAACAATTTTATAATAACCAAGTCAGTGGTACTAAAAGCAAATAATAACCTTCATTTATAGTCTACTAATAACCCATGTTTTGCTCTCTTTTATAATATGAAATCTTTTCTCCATTGGGCTTCTGTCTAAAATGTTTATTTCTTTACTATATTACTTTTTTATAGTGGCACTGAGACACCAACTAAATTCAAGCTACATATTTATTTCATAACCTTGGTGGTAGATACATTTGCCTAGCTTATTTTTAAAAATGTAAACATATCAAAAACTCTTCTTTATCAACAAAAGTCAATTATTCTTGAAGTCAATGCAGAAAATATCTGAAAAGAAGACGCTAATCGAAGAAAGAAAATGCTCCCCAAAACAACTTAGGTTATCTGTGATAATGATAGTTACAAAACATGAATATAGACTAAAAACACACACATACACACTTTTTTTAAATGTAAAAAGCTAAATTCCAAGTACCTCTGAAATAACTTTATAAGGAAAATACTCATTGTGTCAATAAATAAAATCAATTATCAAAATAAACAATAAAATGAAGAAATAAATACCACAAAGACTGAATTATATGGAATATAGTACAGACAATAAATATAAAACTAAAGTCATTATTTTTCATTAACTATTTTATAATAAAATTCCTAGGATATGTATTTGATTTATCCTTAGATCTACTTTCCCCAAAGAAAAACAACAACAAAATAAGGAACAAGGCCAAGAAAGGACCCAAGTCCCAAAGTATGCCACATAAAACTATTCTATTTTTTTAAGGGTTTTACAGCACTTGAGCCAGATGCAAATTAGAAGAAAATCTGAGAGTTTGAGAAAACAATGAGCTTATTTTTCATAACAGATACAAAGCTAAAGCATAGTCAAGAAAAACCTTTCTAAAATTAAAACAAAAAAGAGTAATGTCACCTTAAAGAAGGCAACTACTACATGTTTTAATAAACAAGGTAAGTTAAAGGAACAATAAAGATCCATCAAAAATAGTTTTATTTCAAAAGTTCAGAGAAAAAGACACTCAAGTCAACATAACCACAGATGAAACTGTCATCAGCTGGCTATCAACATAATTAGGAGAATGTCTCACAAATCTAGATCGTAAGCCAAGCCACTTGCAAAACTTCAAGACCTGTGACTAACTCTTAAATGCCTCTAAACTCAGTATTCCCAATAGCATCAAATGTTTATGCACTCAATAATACTGTATGTTTATCTTCCATGCAAAGATACAAGTTACCCAGGGGACTTAGGAGAACTAGGCAAAATCCATATTCATTCTCAAAGGCATGATAAAGGAGGGAAGATCAAAAGCTCAGGAAAGGCTCCACAGTTCTGCTTTGGCAAGAGTCCTACCTATACTGAAAGAAAACATCCAATCCTTTGAATCCCTTCTTTCTCTAGACCTCAACTTTCCCTCCACTTGTCCCAACTGGTTCACCAATGGGAACACAGTAACTTTGTCATCTTATTCTCCCCTCTTGCTTCCCTGAACAATATACTCAGCTTACATCAGATTTAGCAGGAGTACCAGCTGTAGGTTAAAACAGAAAAGTAGATTGGGGGGGGGGGGGGTGTCTCAGAAAACAAGGTTAATTGTCCATTGTCCTCAACTGGCCTTAAATTTGGCAAACAGCCCTGATCTTCCAATATATCAAAACTGCAGCCAGCACCTGGAACCAAGCCAAAATAAACTATAAGTTGTTTTCTTTTACTTTCATTCATTTTTCTTCTCTTTTCTTTTTCTTTTGGTCTGCAAGAAATACACAAAGAAATAGGCTGCAAAGAATAGAAGAAACTGGCAAAGAAAGGTGAAAGCCAGGAAGAGGGCCTTCTTGAAAAAATAAGAATAGATTGGTTTTCTGGACTAAAATCACCATCCTCAAAGTTAGGTCTTAAAACATTTTTACACAATTTCATTGGTTAGATTTATAATTTCTAAAGTACAAACAATCTTTTGATATAGCTGCAGCAATTAGGGTTTTCAAAATGTTATGCTATTGTCCTACCTCACGCATTTCCTCATCCAACTTCCGCTGCTCTAAGGCTTCCTTCTCAGCACGTTTACGGTGTTCTTTCTCCACTTTCTCGTACTTCTTCCAGTACAGAAGCATCTCCTTGGTAAGGCGGCGGGCACGAGGCAAGGTCTCCTTACAGTTCTTCTGGGCCTGCAAGGCAGCTCGACGCACCTCCTTCATGCACTGGTGGGCAAGCTGCAGATGACAACGTTATCACAATGGAGGACCCAACACCAGGGCCAGTGCTCCCTGGGCTCCAAACCACAGCATTCCTCATTCTGTTCAGTGTAGACAGTCCTCCTATGGCCACATCTCTTTCTCTCCCAATCTGATTAACATCCCTGTACAGTACTATGATCCAGTCTCAGACCCCAAGGTAGTATATCAGGGATGAGAAGTATGTAAACATAATGCCTTAGAACATGAAAAAGAAAGTGTAATGATCTGAGATGTGCTGGGAAGTTACAAAGTGGTATCACACATATTAATAATAATAGCTACCAATGTTTATTATATGCTAAGCACTAATCTTAACGTATATTAAGCTCACTTATTCTTCATAAAAACCCTATGAAGCTAGTATCATCCTCATCCTCACTTTATGGATGAAGATGAGTGATTAACTAGCCCAAGGAAATACAACTGGGAACATTACCTCGCCTGATCCTCACAACTCTCAAAGGAAGCTGTGCTACTTCCCTCTAAGGGAAGGTATTAATATCACCATTTCTTCAATGAAGGAACCCAGCACAGGAAGACTCTGTGTGGCCTGCCCAAGGAATTAAGAGTGGACTATGATCTTACCAAAAAAGGTTCAAATAACAAATGTGAGGAAGAACATTTAGAACTGAGAACATTTAGAAACTCTCTTAGGTACTATTACATTCATTATCAATAGGTCACAGAGACAAGAGCAGCAAGTATGGATCCAAAGAACAAGAACACATTCCAGCAAAACATAAAATGGAAACTATAAAACTGCAATTTTACCTTTCGGCTATTGGTGAGGAACAGGTTACGAGCTGAAGCTTTCTGCTTGTTGGCCTAAAATAGTTAAAAACAATATTTCATTTAGGATTCCTTTTTGAGAGGAGACTATGTACGGGCACTGACTCGTATTCAACTCGAGGATTAAAAAATAAAGCATCAAGTGAAGCATATTCAAGATACATTACTGAATGAAGAACCCCACATAAATCTACTAAAGCAGCATTAAGAATAAGCTAGTGCTGTCACTGCCTTAGAGTTTTCTGTACACTTTTGGAAAGAATTTAAGTTATATTTAAGGCTGGAGGTGGACTAGGAAAATGTAACAACACACCCTAACCCTAGTATCACCGTGATTAAAAAACACTGCTTTCCTAGGCCCCATCTGCAAAGAAGCTGAGATAGCAGGGCACTCAGATACAGAAGTTGTTAGAAGGAAGGTAAACTAGTATTACTCAATTTCTGCCACCACTTAAGCATCATCTTCTACAATAAAAAATTCTGAGGCAGACCTAATGCAAGATGACTCAGCAACGTTCAGCTGCTTATTATGTCTTCCACTTCAGTTTAAAAAAATCAAATTTCCGAGGATGGTTCATTTGTCATGGGAGAAGACACAGAATAGGCGGAGCGGAGTGGCTCTTTGACTGTTAATGAGCCCCCCCCTCATTCTGAAGGAACAATGGGTTCAAAGTTACAGAGGGCATGAAAGCCGTTTCTATAATAGTCCCAACTCAGACTGTCTGCTTACCAGGGACAAAGCATGTTTCCTCATAACTTTTCCCATCAAGAATGCTCATATGTAAACTTTCTCTCTGGAAATACTTATAAATTTCTAGGCAGAAAAAAAAGCAAGCACACCAAGGGATCAAAGCTAATAATACCAATATTGGGACAGGTGTGTCATGTGCCTCCTGAAGTGATAAACAAAGGACACATCACTCCCCTGGTAATCCTGCTAAAAATGTATAACCTAAATCTAATCATGAGGTAACATCATACAAACCCAAATTAAGAAAATATTTTGTATTCTACAAAATACCTGGCCTACGATCTTGAAAAATAACAATGTCAGGAAAGATGAAAGCTGCAAAATTGTTTCAGATTCAAGTAGACATGAAAACTAAATGCAACATGTAGATCTAGATTTGATCCTGGATTGAATCAGTAAAGAAAAAAAGTGCTCAGCCGGTGTGGCTCAGTGGTTGAGCACTGACCTATGATCCAGAGGATCGTGGTTCAATTCCCTATCAGGGCACACGCCCCAGTTGCAGGCTCCACCCCCAGTGAGGGCATGCAGAAGGCAGCCAATCAGTGACTCTCCCATCATTAATGTTTCTATCTCTCCCTCTCCCTCTTCCTTCCTCTCTTTGAAATCAATAAAGATGGGAGGGAGGGAGGGAGGACTGTAGAGGACATTATTGAGACAACTGATGAAATCTGAGTCATGGTCTGTTGACCAGATCATTTTTATAACTGCATTGTGGTTATATGTAACAAGGTGCCCTTTTTCTTAGGAAATTCACACTGAATTTAGGAGTTTAGCACAAAGTCCCAAACCTTCAAAATGGATGAGAAAAAAAGTATACATTTGTGTAAAAATGCAAGTAAGATAAACAATTGCTAAATATGAGTAAAGGGTACTTGGCAATCCCTTGCATTAGTCTTACCATATATATATATACATATATATATGTGTATATATTTTTAAATATATCTTTATTGATTTCAGAGAGAGGAAAGGAGAGGGAGAGAGATAGAAACATCAATGATGAGAGAGTCATTGATTGAGCCCGCAACCTGGGCACGTGCCCTGACCGGGAATCGAACCCCGATCGCCTGGATCCTAGGTCGATGTTCAACCGCTGAGCCACGCCCGGCCGGGCCTTACCATATATTTTTAAAAACTTTGTTTTGAACTAATTTTAGACTTACAGAAAATTTGCAAAAAATAGTCCAGTTCCCTTACTTATATAACCACAGTACAATTATTAAGAAAATAATTGAACACTGGTAAAATATTAACTAAACCACAGGTCTTATTTGTATGTAAACCATTTTCCAACTAATATCCTTTTACTGTTCCAGGATCCTATACAATATCCCACATTCCATTTAGTTGCTTTTCTCCTCCAGTCTCTTCATGTATGTAACATTTTCTCAACTTTCTCTTTCATGTCCCTAACACTTTGGAAAAACACCAATCAGTTATTCTTTTAAACATCCCAAAATTTGTGGTTTTCTGGTGTTTTCTCATGGCTGAAATGACATTGTGCATTTTGGCAGAATTCCACAGAAATAATGTGCTGCTCTCAGTGCATCACATCAAGTTCATGATGTCAAAATTTATATTACTAGTGATATTTACTTTGATCATTTGGTTCAAGTGCACTCTGCCAGTTTTCACCACTATAGTTTCTATCTTTCACTTTGCACTAAAATATGTATGCTGGGGTAGATGCTTTGAATCTATGCAAGTTGGTTCCCTTCTAACTTTTGCCCTCTAATTTTAGCATTCATCAATGGATCCAGTCTGCAACAATTATTACTGTGGTGTTTGTGTAATGATTCTCTATTTCCTTCCTTCCTTCTATACTTATTAATTGGAATTCTACTATAAGGAAGAGTTGTTCCCTCTACCTTATCTTTTTGTTTATTCATTTATTTGTAACAGTATGAACTCATAAATATTTCTTTATTCTATGGGTTAAAATCCAGAATTATTATTATATATTTTGTTGCTCAAATTACTCTAACTTTGGCCATGAGGGTCTCCTTCAGGTTGGCTGTTGTGTTCTTTTGACAAGCCCCCCCCCATTCCTCCATCTTTCTAACACCAAGCACTTCCTTACTTTCTGACACCAAAAGGTGTTTAAGGCTCATCTTGTATTTTCCCTGCCAAGTTCTGGAATAAACTAGTCTTTCAGGAACTAGGAGCCCTAGTTCCTTTTATTAGAGAATAAAAGGTGTTCAGAAATCAAGGTCTGAGTGATAGGTACACTCACTGTTACTGGGATGTCACTACTCCCAGGCCCTCTCAGCAAACAGAGCTGGGGAAAAAATGCATACTAATCCATGCATACACACCCAACTATATTTCTATATTTATCTATATGGGTATGAAAAACCATGAATTTATACTGATATCTCCGATTCCAAACAAACTTAACACACTTCATTTTAGCTTTCCCCTTCCTTTTTCCTTACTTACAACTTCTTTCTCCAAAAGTGATAAAATGGCGCTCATCTACAATGTATTTATTTGTTCAATCCTAATATACACAAAGTAATTTCAAAAGTGCTAACTCATTTTCCTATGAGAAACACTTTCACTTTGTCAATCATGGCATTTATGTATAGCTCTTTTGGTCTTTGGCTTTACATATTCAGTCAAAATACTGTTCTCAGATATTTAGGTGAGTTTTTTAATTCTCCACTCGCTACAACTTGAGTATGTTACTCATTTCTAATATCATTAAGTGCATTTGTTTCTGTTTTTTTCCTTTTACCTGTATATACATCCCTCTCCACCTACATCCTGGCTGTTTTATTTATTTTGGGGGTATACGTCAGGAGTATGTAAAACATTACTATGGTTCTAAAAATCAGCACTATACAAAAAGATATATTCACAAAGACTGCCTGCTACCCTGTTCCCATTCCTTCCCCTATTCTACTTTTTTCCCACCTTCCCCTTATAAGGAATCAATCACTTTAATTTCTGGTTTATGCTTCTTGAATTTATTTTGCATAAATGAGGAGGTATTTGTGCATTTTCTGTGTTCCCTTTTCCTTATATGAAAGGTAAAAACTCTAAATGCTTGTTCTTGTTTTTTTTTTTTTTTAAATGTATCTTTATTGATTTCAGAGAGAGGAAAGGAGAGGGAGAGGGAGAGATAGAAACATCAATGATGAGAGAGTCATTGATCGGCTGCCTCCTGCATGCCCCCGACTGGGGATTGAGCCCGCAACCCGGACATGTGCCCTCACCAGGAATCGAACCCTGATCGCCTGGATCCTAGGTCAGTGCTCAACCGCTGAGCCACGCCTGGCTGGGCACTTTTTTTCCTTAACAGTATGTCCTAGAAATTATTCATATCAGTTCAGAAAGGTTGTCCTCATTCTTTTAACAGCAGCATAACAATCCACTGTGTAGATCTACCATTGTTAAATTCAAGCCACATATATGAACCTTTAGGTTGTTTTTATTACTTTGCACTTACAATAGACAATCTTGTTTAGGAGTATTTTGTATTGTTGAAGGTTTACCTTCAGGGTAGATTCCTAAAAGTGGAAGTGCTGGTTTGAAAGAGAAGTGCATATGTAGATTGTTAGATACTGCCAACTTTCCCTCCAGAACAGTTTTCTCTAATTTACATTCCTAGTAGCCATGTGTGAGAGTGCCTATTTCTCCAGTCTCCTTAACAGAATGTGTTGTCATATTTTTAAATTTTTGCCTGTGTGATAGGTGACAAATGGATGGTGTCTAGGTGTTATTTTAATTTGTATTACTCCAATTATAAGACTGACTTTTTTTACTATGTTTGAGGGCCATTTCTTAAATATGTTTTTATTGATTTTTAGAGAGGGAGGGAGGGAGAAGGGAAGAGAAAAAGAGAGAAAAACATTAATCAGTTGTTTCCTGTATGCACCTCTACTAGGGATCGAGCCTTCAACCTGAGCATGTGCCCAGACCCGGAATTGAACCGGCAACCTTTTGGTACACGGGACAATGCTCAACCAGCTGAGCCACACTAGCCAGGGTGAGGTCCATTTTTATAACTTTCTTTGTGAATTGTCTATTCATGTCATTTTCCCATTTATCTACTGAATTTGTGGCCCTGGCCCTCAATTTTTAAGTGGTATTTATTTTTAGCAATAACTGCCCTTTGACCATGGTATACAATGTAAATAAATAATCTCTCCTAGTTTGCCAGTTGTCTTTTGTCATGCAAAAATTTATTCTGTGTAGTCAAACTTATCAATATTTCCTTCTATTGCTTCTGAATACTGAGTCCCAGTTAGAAACTGTTTCCCTACACAAAGGTTAAATAGGAATGCAATCATTTTCTTCTAGTATTTGGATGGTTTCATTTTATTACACTGAGATCCCTAATCCATTTGGAGTAAACATTGAGACAGATCTTATTTCATTTTTTTCCAAATGACTACTCCGTTGTCCCAGCACAGCTTATTTTTTTCCCTTTTTATTGAATTCATTGGGGTGATACTGGTTAACAAAATTATATAGATTTCGGGTGCACAATTCTACAACACATCATCTATACACTGTACTGTGTGTTCACCACCCCAAGTCAAGTCTCCGTCCATCACCATTTATCCCTCCATACCTTCCTCCACCTCCCTCCTCCGCCCCCTCCAGCACTACTTATTAGTAGAGGAAAAGAATCCTTACACATTTCTCTTAAATCATTCACATTTTCTTCTAATGCCTATGACTATTCAGTAACATCCAAATGTTTCTAAAATGTCTAAGAAACATCTCCACCATTTTATTTTCATTTCCTCTATTATCACCTACTTGCTGCCAATCTCTACTGCTATATGTAATAAAACTATGTGCCTTCCTCAAGGCGAAGGAGCATCACACAATTATTTGTCATGAATTCTAGTCAAATTCTAGAAAAACAGTTAACTGAAGAGAGTACTACTCAGCATTCTCTTAATTCCAACAGATTAGTTTCCTTTCTGAAGTGTGAAGGTATCTGGCTCTCACAGTTCCTCTTTAGAGGGCAGGCAGAGAAAACACTTTTGCCACCCCTGTACTAGAGGAACTAACTTACCTTTGGTAGTTCCTTTTTCACAATGCTGAGCCAAACTTTCCTGCGACGAGCATTAAGCTGCTCAATGGATAAGTGCTTCTTCTTGATGCCTGGAGGAGGTGCATCATGAGAGAACTTGGCAAAGACTTTGGTCTGGTGGTGGTGACGACGAGGGGATTCTTCAGAGGAAAGTTCTTCATCCCTTCGCCTTTTTTTCTTCACTTTTTTCAACTTGGCTGCAAAAGAAACAGACTCTTAGAGGTTGCATTTCTTCCCTTCCATAGGAGACAGCAACAAAACAACCTCATCACTTTAAGAAAACTCAAGGTTCTTCCTTCATTCTACCTGAGGCTGGTAATGTTTATCCCTTTATCTATTCAGGCCCATGAATATTCCAAGAAGATCTCACTATCTTGGAAAAGAACACTGGATATTCCCTTTGTTTACATTAAAGAGAAACACAGAATAAAACATAAAAACTGAACTTCTTTTGAACCCAACAGCAGGAAAGAAAAGTTATGAAATATCATGGGCTCAAGTAGTGATCAAAAGGAAGAAAACACTTCTATTTGGTGGCAAGGTAAGGTAACTAAAGAAAAATAACAGAGAACCCGGCTGTGCGTGGCTCAGTGGTTGAGCGTCAACTTAGGATCCAGGCAATTGGGGTTCAATTCCTGGTCAGGGCACATGGCCCGGGTTGCGGGCTAGGCAGCCGATCAATGACTCATCATTGATGTTTCTATCTCTCTCTCTCCCTCTCCTTTCCTCTCTCTGAAATCAATAAAGATATATTTAAAATAATAATAATAATAACAGAGAAAGGAAAAATGCATTAACTGATATTATGCTAAGACTTGTGAAGAGAAAATTATATATGGAACAAAAACCTAATTAGAGGGGGAGGATGTGAAGGATGAGAAAACAATGAGATAAACAAGGAGGATGGGGGAGAAAGAAGGGAAGGAGGCTGAGAAGTGTTTTTGAGTAGAGCTCATACCTTCAGGAGAATAAAATCTGCCTGTACAGATAGTTTAACTTTCCCTTCCTATTTCCTTCCTGATTTCCAGCTGCTTAGATAGAGCTCAGTAAGATAGGAAAGGACATTTCCTGGCAAACATGCAAAAAATACTACATAAGATCATCAGGAGCTAATCTATTTTAAATCACTACATATAGCAACAATTACAACTTATTCCAAACACTTCAAGCTTCTTCCTATTTTGCTGTGCATAACCAACTTTTTCCACTCCCAGAGCATTTTCAACATTTGGAGAGTGTATAGAAGAAAAAAAGAATAAGCTAATTGGAACAAACTAGGAATCCATAGTTCTTATGTCTTCATAATTCTAGAAAAGATCATAAATCAAATACAAAATAAGGTTAATAATGCTTACAACTAATTAGATAGGGGAGACTAGTGTTTTTCAGATAAAGCAAATTTCTACTATATGGATTATGTTCAAAGTCCAAATGCATCAAGAGGCCATATAAAATCCTGAAACTAAGAATGAGTAAGTGTGGAAGGCGGGTCCATATACTCACCTTTAAGTTTCTTTTCCTCCTTAAATTTCTTTTTTTTGGGTCCAAGTAGGTGACGTTGTTGCTCATAGAAAGGGTCATATGTGGAGAGCAGGCCTGCGCTGTAGTACTGGTATTGCTGCAACTGAAGCAGGCAAAGGCAGTGATCCTTAAAAGGGCCTGTGTTCTACTGCACAGTCTTCAAATAATCTTTACTACAGAAAGCTGAGCCAGAGAAAACCCCTAGCTCCTAAATACAGTATTCTTCCCACAAAGAGACAAATAAAGATTTAGTACATTCAAGTGAATTACTTCCTAAACTTCAAAACAAAATGGATTCATCAGCTATGCACATGGTAAGTTGCTGGAAATAATTTAAGAAAGGAAAACCCTCATGCTTCCGAATCTTCACCAGAATTTTTATTTAGTCCTGACACATACAGGGTAGAGCAAAAGTAGGTTTACATTTGTTCATATAAAAAACAATACAAGAATTAATAAGTAATAATACAAGAATAAACTCTTGTGTTTCGTCCACTCACAACTGTAAACCTTTTGCCCCACCCTGTAACTGAGAGATGCAATTCTTTGCAGAAAGCTCTCCTATACCTTGTTGGAATTCATCAACAAGATATAAACCATATTTCTGCTCAGATTTTCCAAGATTTCTGATGCCTTCTATTCTAGCTTATAGTCTTATATTTGGTTTGAACAGTCACCAGCCATCCTAATTCTTTGATCTTTCAAGTCTTTTCTCTCTTCATCTCCCACTAAGGGAGTCTGACTATATTATGAATGGTGCGCCTATATTGCCAGGATTATAACATATGAATAATCTATTTTTTTCCTTTCCAGGGAGTAGTTAATCCTTTCAAACATTTCATTTAAATTGACCTCCAAAGCTCACATTAATTCCATCACACTTATTACTAATGGATAAATATGAATATAAAGTAAAATGAGGTATCCAATGTTGAATCTCTTTTCCTGGATCATGGCCAAATGAGTTCTCTAAGGAATGAAACTAGGATAGAAGAGTGAAATGAAGAATTATTATAAGGTCCTCTGTCAAAGGTCAAAATTAAATGAGCATTCATCAGCTGTATACTTAAAACCTATGGACTTTCCCATAGGTATGTTTTACTTCAATTAAAAAACAGCAGCAAATACTCGAGCACCAAGTGTCTAAACACTGCACCTTAAGGAGGAACTCTTTATCTTAATCAAAGCAGTGAAATACCTTACTGTTTATCACTTCTACAGGCTTATTACCTTTAGCATATTATTCAAAACTTTCTGAACTAACTTTGGACCTTAACTAATTACTGGAAAGTTTTCAGATCTTCAAATATGCTACTGCTCATTATGTACAAAGTGCTACACTTTTGTCAAAAATCAGAAGCCTTTGGTAACAGCATTCAAATTACTGCCACTTAAAACTATCATCAATCTAATGTTAGTACACGAAGGGAGTTTTTTTCAAGACAGGAACACTTTCAAAGAGCAAGTATATTTAAAAAAACATAAACCCACTAGATTTAAAATTATATAGCCACTTTAGAAAATAATCTGGCAGTTCCTTAAAAGGGTAAAAACATAAAATTACCATATGACCCAGTGATTCCTCTCCTAGATATATACCCAAAAGAAATTAAAATACATGTCCACACCAAAAACTTGAACTCAAATCTTCATGGCAGCATTATTCATAATAGCCAAAAAGTAAAAACAATCCAATTAGCTCATTAACTGATGCAAATAGAATATGGTATGTCCATACAATGGAATGTTACTTAGCAAAAAAGAAGCAAAGTACTGATATATGCTACAACATAAGTGAACTTTGAAAACATTACGCTAAGTGAAAACATTATGCTATGCTGAATACAAAGGACACGTTTTTTCATTTGTATAAAATATCTAGAACAGACATTTATAGAGACAAGTGGTGGACTGATGATTGCCTGGAGCTGAGAGGAATGGAGAGAATGAGGGGGAAGGTAACAGCTAAGGGGAATGGAGTTTCTTTTTGGAGTGAGAAAATAATTTGAACTAGACAGTGATAACAGTTACACAATTCTATGAATACACAAAAAAACCACTGAATTGTGTACCTTAGAAGGCTGAATATTTTTGGTATGTGAAATATATTTCAATAAAGCTATCACTGCAACAACCACCACCACCACCAACTAAATATAAAGTTAAAAGTGATGTATCATCAATGAATATAATCCAGAGGGTAAATACCCAGCATGAAGGTCTGAGATGTCTCCTGAAACACTTACCTCCTTGTCTTTACTATACTTATTCTGGTGAAGTTTCTTGTATTTGTGCAGCCGCAACATATTATGAAGTTCTTCTCTGCTGAGATTGAGTTCTTCCTCCTCCTCTTCTTCCTCTTCTTCCTCTTCTTCATCATTGTCTTCACTCTGAGAATCTGCCTCACTGGATTCATCACTTAGCAGAATGTTCTGAAAAAGGGAGGAAATGGAACTTCTGCCATGAAACAATTCCTTTTACAATACAAGCATTTTTTAAAATTAAATTTATTGGCATGATATTGGTTAGTAAAATTATATAGGTTTCAGGTGTACAATTCTATAATACATCATCTCTTATATATCACACTTTGTGTTCACCATCCCAAGACAATACAAGCATTTTTTTTTGCAGATCCCAAAACAATGACAAAAACAGGACAGTCATTCCAGTTTCCCTTATACTATTCTTTGCCAATTCAACCTAAAAACAAAGGATACCAATTAAGAAGCACTAAAATATGCTATACACATCAACAAAGCTAGATTTTACTAAGTACTTACACTATACATAAGATAGTTTAACTGTCAAATACCAAAGCAAAAAATCAACTAAACTAAACAAAAAAAACCTACCTATAGGATATAAAGGAATACAGAAAGCAAGCTGTGATGGCTAATAAAAAAAACAATCCCCAAATCCATTCATGAATGGATAAACAAAATGTGGTATTATGTAGATAATGAATTATTCATCAATAAAAAGGAATAAACTACTTATTGGTGCCACAACACAACCTTGAAAATGTTATGCTAAGTGAAAGAAGCCAGGCACAAAAGGCAACTTATTATGTGATTCTGTTTATATGAAATGTACAGAATAGGCAAATCCATAGAGCCAGAAAACAGATTAGTGGTTGCCGGAGGCCAAGGATGTGTTGCAGAGAATGGGGAGTGACTGCTAATGAGTACAGGTTTCTTTCTGGAGTAATGAAAATGTTTTAGAATTAGACAGTGGTGATAGATACATAAAACATTATTAATATTTAGTTAAACTATTTAGAAATTACTAAATCATATACTCTAAAGGAGTAGATTTTTATAGCATGTGAATTATATCTTGATTTTTAAAAATGTGATGGCTGCTCGGTTGGGCATAGCTCAGTGGTTGAGCATTGGCCTAGGATCCAGGAGATCGCAGTTCGATTCCTGGTCAGGGCACATGCCCGAGTTGCGGGCTCAACACCAGTTGGGGGCATGCAGGAGGCAACCGATCAATGACTCTCATCATTGATGTTTCTATCTCTCTCTCTCTCTCTCTCTCTCTCTCCCCCCCTTCCTCTCTCTGAAATCAATAAAGATATATTTATAAAAATAAATAAATAAAGTGATGGCTAAACAGAGATTTCTACATTCTCAACAGCTTAAAGCCTAACTGACATGAAGCAAATCAGGCTTTCTACATAAGAGTTTTTTAAAGGGCCTAGTGATAATAAAAGAATACCTTTAAGCTACTTTCCATTCTTCACAAGCATGAAACAGAAAAATAATTAGTTCCAATAGAAGAAATGCCATCCTTAACTCAGTTTGGCCAATGACAGTAATCTTGTAAGAGTGTTAACCAGACTGTACCACTCTCTTGCTTATAAAGACTCCAATAACTTACCACTTAACTAGAGTAAAATACAAAATTCCTTGACATGGTATACAAAGGCCCTAACAGATCAGGCTCTCTAACTTTATCTTCTACCATCTCCTTATTCACTCTCCTCCAGCCAGAGCAGCCTTCTTTCTCCCCTAAACATACTGAGTTGCTTCCTTTCTTAGAATTTTTGCAGTTATTCCTTCTGATAGAAATGCTCACGTCTTAAACCTTCATAGTTCTCTCTGGTCACTCAGAAATCAGTTGAAGTGTTACTTCTTTAAAGCCACATTTATTTATTTGTTTACAGGCTTACTCACTGCATCCCTCCCTTAGAATGTGGCCCCACGGGGCAGGAATCCTGTCTATATACAACAGTATCAGCATGAAGGATGTGCTAAATCAACACTTGGTGAATGAATAAACTACTGATGAGAAGTAGATTAAATATTCCAATTACAATGTGAGCCAGTGAGGGCAAGGATCTTATCTAATATATTGTACTCCCTTAATCCACACAGTGCTTTGTACTCAACATTTACTAAAATGAACTTCAATGAGTCTTCCAGATTCTTGTCTATAATCTCTTCCAAAAAAATCACACACAGAATAAAAGATTCACTTCTACAAAAATCTCTGCCAATGTGCCAGAATGAGTCATTATCTTTCCCTTTTATTTGTTGTTAGTAGGTTATCTGAATTCTAAACATTGTCTTCTCTTACCTTTAGCCACTTCCTGCTTTTCTTCAATTTAGAGAAATTATACAAATTCCCTTTGTCAGATTTTGATTCTGTGTAAAGAAACATAAATAATAATAAAATGAAAGGATGACTGCCCCAAAAGAACTGATAGTCCAAAGAGGAATCTCATATCACACTGACCTGATTGTAGAACTCCATTCAGTGAGTATGTGTTTAACATTCCAGAACTGCTTGCTCCAGAAGTTTCACCAAGCAATGAATTTGGAGGTTCTTCCTTAACTTGTATTAAGGGATCCCCAGACTGGGGCAATAAAGGATTATTGTCATCCAGTCCATCTTCACTTTCATCACTATAAATTGAAGAATGGTGAATCCACAATCAGAGTTGGCCCAGCAAAATATTATAATTTACGGCTAGTAGACTGAACATTTTATAAAAGAAATGGTTCCTCTGAATAAGCTCACTGTGTTTTATTTGAAAGGAGAAATAGAAAACATGTTAAAAATCAAAGCATTTTAACCCTAAAGTCTACAGCAATAATGGGAATCAGAAATATGGCTGAACATCATAGTGGGAAGATGGACTAGCATACCTAGAAATATTCCTGTTGAAGATGGCTGATGTCTGTCGCAGGAAATGGTCCAACCGGAGGGCCCTCTCCAGGTACTGAAGATAAAGGGGCTTTGCCAGCTCAGTACAGCTGCCATCGTCCCCGGCACCCAACTCCGAGGCCATAGAACAAATCTGTCTTCATGCACAAGGGTCTCCGACTGCACAGCTGTAGAATGGAGGCAAGTAGTGAAAAATGAAATACTGTTATTCCCACTTTATCTTGCCTGCTTGTTATCAATGTGAAAGAAATCAAACCTTGTCTGTAGAAAGACCATTATAAAGCTCACTACAGGCACTGCCTTCTAATGCAAAGGCAGAAGTTAAAAGGATGAGAACATCAAAATACAGAAAATTGTCATATGTTGCAATGAAAATTCATGCTACTCTTCTTTGAAACAGTACCTGAAAATTTATACCCATTTCTCTTTGCCCTACAAAGAACAGTTACTCACATTAATCCAAATCCATACAAGCTCACTGTTTTACACCTCACAGAAGAGCATTACTGCATTTTTCTCAGCATCACCTTCAAACAACTGCTCTCTTTTTCCATTTTGTATTTACATTGTACATGTGTAAGGTATTTCATTTACAAGGTAACAGATACACTGGCAGAGTATTTTACATCCCTTGAAAACATGCCATAAAGTGTAAGATTTTGAAATGATTTAGAAAACTGGAGCAAAGAGAATAAAAGTGAGGATGAGAAACTTAGTATAGCCTGAACATTCTCTTTGCTACTTTAAGATGTTTAAGAAAGTGTTAGAGCCCGGCCTGGCGTGGCTCAGTGGTTGAGCGTTGACCTGGGATCCAGGGGATCAGGGTTCGATTCCCGGTCAGGGCACATGCCCGGGTTGCGGGCTTGATCAGTGACTCTCTCATCATTGATGTTTCTGTCTCTCTCTCTCCCTCTCCTTTCCTCTCTCTGAAATCAATAAAGATATATTTAAAAAAAAAAAAAAGAAAGTGTTAGAGTCAGAATATCTTCACTAGAGAAATAATCAGTATAATAATTTTCCGTCTTTCACATAACATCTTCTGCTTTATACCTTGTTATCTTTAAAACATTAAAGGGTTAAGCCAGGATTAAATAATGAAATAACATAGAGCAATCAGACCACCATCTGATATACAATGAGTACTCAATAAATGGTATATAATGTTTTAAAAGTTCATAATCTTTGCATAACCCATGGACACAGACAATAGTGTAGTGAAGATCTGGTGGAGGGGGGTGGAGGCAAGGGGGAGGAGGTCAATGGGGGAAAAAGGGGACATCTGTAAAACTTTCAACAATAACAATACATTTTTTAAAAAGTTCATACTCTAACAAACTAAGGTATAAGCTTTAAAAGAAACCCTAGTATTTTTATCTTGAGTTATCTTTTTATTATAGGTTTTTAAATTTCCTAATACAATCTACTTGTAGGAATGTTAGAAATTCTTCCCTAATGGATATATAGATTCAACACAATCCCTATCAAAATCTAAGCAAGCTACTGCTTCTTTTTTCAAGAATTGACAAGCTGATTCTTAAAATTTATATGGAAACACAAACAAA
The DNA here is from genome assembly GCF_964146895.1 of Miniopterus schreibersii. NCBI lineage: Eukaryota > Metazoa > Chordata > Mammalia > Chiroptera > Miniopteridae > Miniopterus > Miniopterus schreibersii. The sequence continues at coordinate 143,450,517 of NC_138101.1, forward strand.
CCAGAACAGCCAAAATAATTTTTAAAAAGAACAGGGTTGGATAACTTACACTTCCTGATTTTAAAACATATTATAAAGTTACAGAAATCAGGACAGTGTGGTACAGGAATAAGAACAATGATATAAAACAATAAAACATACCTAAGAATGTAAATTAATTTTTTTAACTCTAATTTCATTTTTAATTTAAAAATTTAGTGTTTCAAATACAGTTCACATTCAATATTATACTAGTTTCAGGTGTGCACCATACTGGTTAGACATTTAAATAACTTACAAAGTAATCTCCAGGTAAGTCTAATACCCACCTGACACCAGAGTTATTACAATATTATTGACAATGTTCTTATATGTATTTTACATTCCTGTGACTATTTTGTAACGTCAATTTTTACTTCTCAATCCCTTCACCTTTTTAACCAGCCCTCCAACAACCCTCTGGCAACTATCAGTTTGTTCTCTTTATCTGAATTTGTTCCTGTTTTGTTTGTTCATTTTTTATATTCGACATATAAATGAAATCACATCGTATTTGTCTTTGTGGCTTATTTCACTTAGCACAATACCCTCTAGGTCGATCCACATTGGTAAGATTTCACTCTTTTTCATGGCCAATTAATATTCCATTATATATATGTATCATCTCTTCTTAATCCAATCGTCTATTGATGGACACTTGGGTTGCTTTCTTATCTTGGCTATTGTAAAGAATGTTGGAATGAACATAAGGATGGACATATCTTTAATTAGTGTTTGGGGTTTCTTCAGATAAATACCCAGAAGTAGGATAGCTTGGTCATATGGTAGTTCTATTTTTAACTTTTTGAAGAACCTCCATACTGTTTTCCACAGTGGCTGCACCAATTTACAATCCCACCAACAGTGTACAAGGGTTCCCTTTTCTCCACATCCTTGTTGTCACTTGTTTGTTAATTTATTGATGATAGCCATTCTGACAGGTGTGAGGTGATATCTCAATGTGGTTTTAATTTGCATTTCCCTGATGATTAGTGACATTGAGCATCTTTTCATGTCTACTGGCCATCTGTATATCCTCTATGGAGAAATGTGTATTCAAGCCCTCTGCCTATTTAAATCAGGTTGGTTTTGTGTGTATGTGTGTGCGTTATGTTGTATGAGTTCTTTATATATTTTGGATATTAACCCCATATCAGATGTGTCATTGGCAAGTATCTGCTCCCTTGAGCAGAACAAAGTTGTCTATTTGTTTTGTTGGTTTCTTTTGTTGTGCAATAACTTTTTAGTTTGATGTAGTTCCATTTGTCTTTTCACTTGATTTTAGCCAATAGGCCAAGAAGTGATGTTTATCTTTTCTTTTGTTTCCCTTCCCTAAGGAGACATATCCAAAAAATATTACTAAGAACAATGCCAAAGAGTTTACTGTCCATATTTTCTTCTAGGATTTTTATGGTTTGGGGTCTTATATTTAAGTCTTTAATCTATTTTGAGTTTAATCTTGTATATGGTGTAAGGAAGTGGTCTAGTTTCATTTTTGCATGTATCTAATTTTCCCAACACTATTTATTAAAAATACCACCTTTACCTCATTTTTATATTCTTGTCTCTTTTGTCATAAACTGACCATATAGGCATGGATTTATTTCTGGGCTCTCTATTCTGTTCCATTAGTCTATGTGTTCGTTTTAATGCCAGTACCATGCTGCTTTGATTACTAAAGACTTACAGTATAGTTTGATATCAAGTCAGATGATACCTCCAACTTTGTTCTTCTTTCTCAAGATTGCTGTGGCTATTATTTGGGGTCTTCTGTGGTTCCATCAAAATTTTAGGATTACTTGTCCAGTTCTGTGAAAAATGCTATTGGTGCCCTGGCCAATGTGGCTTAGTTGGTTGGGTGTTGTTCCATGCAGTAAAAGGTTGCTGGTTCGATTCCTGGTCAGGGCACATGCCCAAGATGCACGCTCAGTCCCTGGTAAGGGGCATGCAGGAGGCAGCAGATCCATGTTTCTCTCTCTTTCCCCCTCTCTACCTTCCTCTTTCTCTAAAATACATACATACATACATACACACATGACTACTACTGGTATTTTGATAGGGACTGAACTGAATCTATAAATTGCTTTGGGTAGTATGGACATTTTAACAATGTTAATTCTTCCTGTGAGCACAGTATATGCTTGCATTTATTTGTATCTTCTTCAGTTTCTTTCTTCAATGTCTTATAATTTTCCAAGTACAAGTCTTTTATCTCCTTACCTATTTATTCCTAGGTACCTTATTTTTTTAATGCAGTTGTAAATAGGGTTGTTTTCTTAATTTCTCAGATAGTTCATTATTGGTGTATAAAAACGCAATTGCTTCCTGAATATTAATTTTGTATCCTGCCACTGTGCTAAATTCATTTATCAGTTCTAACAGTGTCCTGGTAGAATCTTTAGGGTTTTCTCTATACAGTATCATGTCATCTACAAATGACGACAGTTTTATGTCTTCCTTTCCAGTCTGGATGCCTTTTCTTTTTCTTGCCTTTTCTTTTTCTTGTCTGATTGCTGTGCCTAGGACTTCCAGTACTATATTGAATAAAAGTGGAGAAAGTAGACATCCTTGTCTTGCTCCTGATCCTGAGAAAAACACTTTTAGCTTTTCACCATTGAGTGTGATGTTAGCTGTGTGTTGTCATATATGGCCTTTATTGTGTTGACGTATGTTCCCATAACGCCCAATTTGCTCAGAGCTTTTTATCATAAATGAGTGAATTTTATCAAGTGCTTTTTCCTGCATCTATTGATATCATGATTTTTATCATTCATTTTATGTGATGTGTCACGTTCATTGCTTTGCCAATACTGAACCAACCTTGCATCCCAGAAATAAATCCCACTTGATCATGGTATATGATCTTTTTAATGTATTACTGAATCGAGTTTGCTAATATTTTGTTGAGGACTTTTACATCTATATTCATTAGGGATAATAGCCTACAATTTTTTTTGGTAATGTCTTTGTCTGGTTTTGGAAGCAGGGTAATGCGGCCTTGTAAAAATGTTCTTTGGATCCTTCCATCCTCTTCAATTAAAAAAAAAAATTATTTTACATTGATTTTAGAAAGTGAGAGTGAATGAGAATGAGAGAGAGAGAGATTTGTTGTTCCACTTACTTGGCTGATTCTTGTATGTGCCCTAACCAGGAATCAAACCCACAACCTTGGTGTTTTGGGACCATAATCTAACCAACAGAGCTATCCACTCAACTTTTTGGAATTGTTTGAGAAGGATAAATGTTCATGCTTCTCTGAATGTTTGGTAAAATTTACCTGAGATGCCCTGGCTGGTGTGTTTCAGTGGTAGAGCATCAGCCCGTGCAATGAAGGGTCACAGGTTCATTCCTGAGCCCCAGTCAGGGTGCTGCAGAAGGCAATTAATTGATGTGTCTCTCTCACATCAATGATTCTCTCTCTCTCTACCTCACTCTCCCTTCCAGTCTAAAAATCAATGGAAAAGATATCCTCAGGTGAGGATTAACAAAAATTAAAATTAAAAAAATTTCACCTGTGAATCCATCTAGTCCAGAACTTTTGTGTGTTCAAAATTTTTTGATTACTAATTCACTTGTTAGTAGTTATCAGTCTATTCAGACTTTGTTTCCTCTTGATTGTCTTGGAAGATTGCATGTTTCTAGGAATTTATCCATTTCTTTCAGGCTGTCCAACTTTTTTGCCATTTAATTATTTTTTATCTTTATTGTTGAAAGTATTACAGATGTCCTCCTTTTTCCCCCATTGATCCCCTTCACCCTGTATCCACCCCACTCTCAGGCCTTCCCCATACCAATGTCCGTGTCCATGGGTTATGCTTACAAACATGTAAGTTCTTTGATTACTCTCCTCCCACCCACTCCCCCACCCCCACCCCACCTTCCTTCTGAGATCCCTCAGTCTGTTCCATACTTTTATGTCTCTGGATCTATTTTGTTCATCCGTTTGTTTATTACACTCTATATGAGTGAGATCATGTGGTACTTGTCTTTCTCTGACTGGCTTATTTCACTTAGCATAATACTCTCCAGTTCCCTCCATGCTGTCGCAAAGGATAAGAGATCCCTCTTCTTTACAGCTGCATAGTATTCCATGGTGTAAATGTACTACACCTTTTTTATCTACTCATCTAGTGATGGGCACTTGGGCTGTTTCCAGATCTTAGCTATTGTAAATTACACTGCTATGAACACAGGGGTACATAAGTTTTTTCTGATTGGTGTTTCAGGTTTCTTAGGATATATTCCTAGAAGTGGGACCACTGGGTCAAATGACAGTACAATTTTTAATTTTTTGCATATTAATTTCTTATAATCCTTTGTGTTTCTGTAATGTCAGTTAACACTTCTTTCATTTTTTATTTTATTTGGGTCCTGTCTCTTTTTTTCTTGAGGAGTCTGGGTTTATCAATTTTGCTTATCTTTTCAAATAACCAGTTCTTGGTTTCACTGATCTTTTGTACTGTTTCCTTAGAATCTATTTCATTTATTTCCGCTCTGATCTTTATTCTTTTCTTCCTTCTACTCACTTTGGACTTTATTTTGTCCTTTTCCTAGTTCCTTTAGGTGTACGGTAGGCTGCTTAGTAGAGTTTTTTTCTTGTTTCTTAACGTAGGCCTGTATTGCTATGAATTTCAATGGTCAAGGCAGTGAAGGTGTCAAGGCAGTTTCAGTGGGGGAAAGGATAGTCTTTCAACAAATTGTGCTGGACAATTGGGTATCTAGATATGAAACGATAAATTTAACCCTCACTTCACACAATGCACAGAAATTACCTCAAAATGCATCACATATCTAAAGACTTTTTTTTGTTAATCCTCACTGGATGATATTTTTTCCCACTGATTTTTAGAGAGAGTAGAAGGGAGGGAGGGTGGGAAGAGAGAGAGAAACATTAATCTGAGAGAGAGACATCGATTAGTTGTCTCCCACACCTGCCCAACCAGGCCTGGGGATTGAACCTGCAACCCACGTACGAAAGCATGACCCTTCCATGCGTAGGCTGATGCTCTAACCACTGAGATACACCGACCAGGGCTCTAAAGGCCTTTTGAAACACTTAAGTCTCAAGACCCAAACTGTAAAACTTCTCTACAAGAAAACATAGGAGAAAATCTTCATGACCTTAGTTAAGCAAGGATAAGTTTTTATATGACTTCAGAAGACCACCAAAATTTAAAACTTTTATGTTTCAAAAGATAATAAAAAAACAAAGCAAGGCACATACTAGGAGAAAATACCTGCAAGTTGTATATCTGCTAAAGTACTTGTATCTACAACGTATGAAGAACTCCTGCCTAGCTGCAGTAGCTCAGTTGGTTGGGGGTCATCCTGTGCACTGGAAGGTTGCCAGTTCAATTCTCTGGTCAGGTCAGGGCACAATCCCGGGTTCTGGGCTCGATCCCCAGTAGGGGGCGTCAAGGAGGCAGCCAACTCATGTTCACTCTCACATAAATTTCTCTCTCTCCCCCTTCCTCTCTCTCTAAAAATCAATAACAATCTTAAAAAAAAAATTTCCTGTTTAAAGAGACTGTTACTATTATTAACCCACTTACAGATAAGAAACAAAAAAATACACATTAAGTAACTTGCCCAAGGTCACATAGGAAATGTAGATTAGAATCCAGATAATCTGACCCCCTACCCCTTAACTGCTATATGACTAGAAAAAGTCTGGAAAGTTACATCCCAAACAACCAAAGGTGTTTATTTCTGGGAATTGGACTAAGAGAGACCTCCTCTACTTTCTCTTTTTAAAAATTTCAGTATTTTAAAAAATTCTTAATGTGTTATTTTTCAAGTAAAAAGGTTATAAAAACTTTGAAATTGTGGTATAATTTATATATATTGAAATATACAGGTATTAAATACATATATAGTTTGATAAGTTTTGACATATGCATATACCTGTATAAATCACACCCCTATCAAGGCATATCAATAGTGCCCTGGCCAGTGTGACTCAGTGTTTAGAGGATCAACCCTCAAACTGAAGGGCCATGGGTTTGATTCCCAGTTAAGGGAATCGTGTGGAGGCAACCAATCAATGTGTCTCACATCGATATTTTTTGTTCTCTCTCTCCCCTCTTCCTCCTTCCCTCCCTTCCACTCTCTCTAAAAAATAAAAATAAAAATCAATGGAAAAAATATCCTCAGGTGAGGATTAAAAAAAAACAAAAGACAAATCAATAGCTCATTCCCCCAAAAGTATTCTCAGGCTTTTGTGTCTTCCCAGCCAGTTCTTACTTCTTGCTCTAGAGGCAATCACTGTTTTGATTTCTATCACTACAAATTAATTTTGCATGCTTTTGAAATTTATATAAAGGCAATCACAATGAATGTACACTTTTATGCCTGGGTTTTTGTTTTGTTTTTTAGCACATTTGCAAATTCATCCATGTTAGTGCATGTATCGGTAGTTCGATCTTTTTTGTTGTTAAATCAGATTCCATTATAAGAATGAATATAATCACAATTTATCTATTCACCTGTGGTTGGATATTTAGATTTTCATTTCTTTGGTTAATTCCTGGGAATGGAACTATTAGGTCAGAGGTAGGTATATGTTTAACCTTTTGAGAAACCACCAAATAATTTTTACAGTCCCACCAACAAAGAGTTCTAGTTGCTTCCCCTCTTTGCCAACATTTGGTGTTAAAATGGAATCTCAAATCTCAAAATCATTGTGGTTTTAATATGTAGATCTCTAATGACTGATGAAGTTGAGCACTGTTTCACATACTTATTAGCCATCTGTATAGCTTCTTTTGTGAAATGTATATTAGTATTTTTACCATATTTGGAAAAAGTTGTAGTCTTCTTATAAGTCCTTTATATATTACAGATACAATTCCTTTGTCAGATTACTACCACTATATATTCATGGATTAGAGTATTCATTATTATTAAGAAGTCAATTCTCCCTTAATTCATCTATAAATTCCCAATCAAATCCTAGAAGGGTTTTTGAAGAAACTGACAAGCTCGGTCTAAAATTTATACAGAAATACAAAGGATCTAGAATATTGCAAACAAGTTTGAAAAAGATGAAGAGAGTTGTTTATGCTATCAGATTTTAAGACTTATCAAAAGTTAATCAAGATGATATTGCAACAGCATAAGGATAGACAAAACAATGGTACAGAACAGAATCCAAAAAGAGACCCAAAGTTACATGGTCACACTGATTTCTGACAAAGGAACTAAAACAATCCAATAGGGAAAGAAAAGTTTTTCCTACAATTGTTGCTGGAGATACATCCTGAAGGAAAAAAGTAAACCCTTCTCTCTTTCTTCCCCCTCCCCTCCCTCCCTTCCACGCTGAAAATCAATGGAAAAAATATCCTCAGATGAAGATTAACAAGAAAAACAAAACAACAATAAAAATACAGGGGAAATAATTTAAATACCAAAAAAGAATATATAATTGTGACAGTATAAATACTGATAAAAACTTAATGAAATTCTCATTTAAATAATTTTTTCCTAACCAATAAAATTTATTTGTATCACTCCACTTAGTTTAAATAAAGGTTACCAGTGACTTATTTATTTTGCTAAATCAAAACTATTAAAATATCATTTAGTAAATAAAAAAAATAATTGGGGGAAAAAGTTTTTCATGAATATTTTGAGAGTGAGGGTAATTAGGTTTGATAGGGCATTCATTTCTGCCCACCATAAATTATACAACTTTAACAAAAAACAAGTTCAACAGCTCAGCTAAAAAAAATTCTGCATTCCCTGAAATGTTTCAATTAATCTGAACCATAATAAAAGCTTTCAAAGCCAGCCTCAGTTGAAAGTAAAAGCTCTAGCTACGGCATGATGGGAGGAGAGGACAAGGGACCTAACACTGAGTAAGAGCACACTAGAGTGAGGGGCTTTTCTGTCCTAGGTAGATGCTTTAATAATACAAGCTCATTTAATCCTCACAATAATTCAAATCTTATTATCATTTTAGTTAAGTTCAATAATTTGTCAAAGCTAAAATTAAAACTCAGATCTACTTCCACTGACTTCCAAGCCCCAATTCTTCACCACAGGACTCTGCTATGATGTAACAAAAATAAAAAGCATCATGACTAGGGTGACCATACCTCCTCCTAGATTGTTTGACCAAGGCAGTTCAAGCTTATGCCTGTTGTCCTAAGCATAATTACTAATAGTTGTCTCTCTTTGCTTTCAAAAGTATCCACATCTGAACAATAAATTTGTGGTCACCCTATACACGGCAAATAAGAGGTAAGTAAATCACAAAGCACTTTTCAAATATTCTAACTAAACCAAAACCTTCCATTCGGATCACTGAATATTTACTGAGAGACTATATACCAGACATTAAACACGAGGAGGAAAAGACCTTGCCCTCAGGGAGCAGAGGCTGACAGAGCCCTCACATGGGGACCAGAAACAACAGGCACAACCAAAGGGATCACAAGAGCATGGGCACAGTGTATCCAATTAACAAGCCCAAAGTTTATCCAAAGCAGAAAGTTCCAGAGATAAAAATAACAGCTGCATTTTAATGGAATGAAGAACTCCTGACTAAATAAGGATGGCCCTTTCATAAGTTTCTAAATTGGCAAAGAGAAAATATTTTGACCTACCTCATAGGTATACTGTGAGAAAGAAAAACATGCTCATGCACATTTTCCCTTCCTTACTTTTCATACTTAATGAAATCGGAATATTATACCAAAAAATATATATATATATGTTACCAAGGTTAAAAAAAAGAAAAAAAATCAATTACAATGCATTTGCTTTCTTCTAGGAAAGAATCATTTCAACTTCCTAGAAGAATATCTTTACCAAGATGGAGAAAAAAAACATCTTATCAGAATAATAAAATAGCCTTCCTAGGATATCTCCTCCAGAGAGTTCTGTGTACCCCAGAGAGGATTTGGTCAATCAAGTTTAATTCCTATTTATTAAGCATTTAGGGTCTAAATATTACTAAATCCAAACACCCAAAAGGGAGGAAATGTTTCCTGAAGTGGCTGGTGAACCTTTCACATGGCAATTAAAAAAAAAAATTTTTTTTAAAGTTAGGCTATGTTAGAGGTCCCTAGACTATAAATTTCATAAGTCTTCTGAAGAAAAGCACCCACTCTGAATTAGTAACAATTTATTAAATTAAAAATTTGAAAACATAGCTAAAAATCTTTCCTACAAAAGAACCAGTGACTTCAACAACTTTCACAGCTAGATCCATGAAAACACTTACCTTTTTCAGGGAATGAGACAACTAAGGAAAAAAAAAAATGCTCCTGCAGAAAAGATAAGGGAATGACTTCTCAGTCTAGAAAATCTTGGGCAACTCAGTTCATTCCTCAGCAAAGGTAAGATAACATTAGCTTACTTGATAGTTCCCTGTGAAAAATAAAGATCCACACAAAACGCTGGGAAATTTTAGTTATCAGATTTGTATAGTTAACACTCTATTATTACATGAGTGATGGTAAGAGGTTTTTATTGAGAATAAAAAGTTAAGAGATATTCATAAATGACCAATATTCCAAAGTTCACTTTTATATTTAGTTTTTCTATACTAAAAATCAGTTTTCATTTTGGGAATGAACACGCTAACTGGTGCAGGTGGTAACAGAGAAGTTATGTGTTCTCCAAAGGAAGCCCAAAAAAATCAGTTCAGGTAATTCATCCTAGGAACAAACCATGTGTAAATAAGCATGAGCAGAATTATACACTAAGTGGATACTGCTTTTCAATCATTGAATATTTCAGTCACTTAGGTGTGTGATGATTTTATTAACACCAAATATAGTATTCTCTTCACTATACAGTCTACACAATTTGAACAAGACAGGTATGTTTACACCAGATTAGGTGCTCAATAAACATTTGTGAAATTAAAATTAGACTTCTTCCTCTATTCAAGCAGCTTGGGGCACTGGGGAGAGAGACTCAATGACAAAGAATTCCAAGTGGGAATCCAAATTCTTTGAATGCTGCTATATTAAGAGAGCTATATATACACACATTCAATTGTGAGCTATGTGCCAAATATTTTACATGCATGTGCACTTTATATATGCATTAACTCTTTTAATCCTTTTATAACATAGACACTATTATATACTCCATTTTACAGATAGTTTAAAGTAACCCACCCAAGGTCACACAGCCAGTCGTGGCAGAGCCAAGACTGGAATCCAAGAAGTTGAACTTCAAAGTCCCACATACTTAATTACTCCAATATTGCTTGAAGGACCACTAGTAAACCAGAGGCTCCTAAGGCATAAAACCATGCTAATGAAGTGTTCCAAGCAGTATATTCATTTATTAATATATTTAGGTCAATATAAACTCTTAAACATTGATTTTATATTATGGGTTATAATCTAGTGCTGCTTTGTCTATTCTGCTGCTCAAACTGTTCCCAGTTTGGGCCACTGGGAACTCTTTCAGTTGGCTCCTGTGCTCCTCTGACATATCCTCATCAATGTGGGATTATGGCTGCAGTGGTTGGAGTACTTCCTTACTTTCTGGCACTATAAGATGCTCCAGGCTCATCTTGTATATTTCTTTCCCCAGTCTTAGAATCAGCCATTTCTCCAAGGAGCTCTAGTTCTTTTTATTGGACAATGGAATTAGAAACCAAGAAGTGGGTACCAGGTATGTTCCTGGGTTTCTTTTAACTTTCTCAGCTGACAAGAGCACAGAAATATATCCATATCTAATCCCTACTGTGTACACATATCTATAAATATTTCAATATGTAACCATCTATATCTGTATTAACCTAAACATGGGTTCATACTCATGTCTCCAACTCTAATCCATTGCCACATAGACCATTCTAGCCTACTACCCTTGCTTATCTGTAAATTCCCACTCTAGCATGAGAAGCCTGTCTCCTGCCATCCATTTAATCATTCAACTGCAATATACATATATATCAGTATAAGAATTAACCTGTCGCCCTATGAGACACAACTTTATCAACTAGGCAGTCCTTATGTACAGATTCCACTCATTCCTAGGTTATTTAGGTCAACACTACCCTTTTCCCCTGTAAGGTTGTTTCACACAGTTGTAATACAATTAGATTCTCTTGTCACAGTTTGCATTCCTTCCTGGGATCCATGACTTCATAAATGATTTTTGCTTGATTTGCATACATTAGAGTTTGCTTTTTTCATTATAAAGCCCTATAGGTTTTGACAAATGCATAACATCATGTATCCACCATTACAGTATCCAATAGAATAGTTTTATCAAGCAAAATTTTAACTGAATTAAATCCTGTATGGAAGCAACATGGGTGAATAGCTGGGTTCAAATTTTGGCTCTCCATTTTATTAATTGTGTGGCCTCTGGAAAGCTATTTAAGCTTCAATTTCTTCATCTCTTAAATTAGGGTAATAGTAGTACCTACTCCATAGAGCAGGGGTGGGGAACATCCAGCACTTGGTCTGTTTATGGCTCTGAAATCATTTGGTCTGGCCCTGCCAAGGCAACTGCACATTATGGCTGCTTTCACACTACAACGGCAGAGTTGAGTAGCTGCAACAGAGAAGGCATGACCAGCAAAGCCTAAGATCTAGTATTTGACCCTTTCAGAAAAACTTCCCCAAACCCTGCTCTACAAGCCTGACCTATGACTATATTCTAAGAATGATTCTTGAAAGGATAAAATTAGAGCAACATCCTGGACAGAAATATTTAGAGCCTGAACTAAAAAGTTCTGTTGCAAAACACCACCTCTTTTGAGTTATAATGTTAAATAGAAAAATATTTCTATTAACATCTACTGGTAGTCATTACACAAACACAGAAGTTAATGCATAATAACCATCTGCTTTATTGATATGTTTTTCTCTCCTATACCTAAAGATTTGAGATATTTTCTATTCATAATAAAAACGGTTCAGATTTCCATAATTTATAAATTAAAACTCTAGATTAAATTACAAATACTCTAGATTAAACTCTTGATTAAACTGTCAAAATAAAATGGTACCTATAATTATAGCTAACACTTGAGAGCACTATGCGTCAGGTACTGTTCTCAGTACTACTAGGTACTCCTTGCTTTCTCCCAATTATCCTCTATGGCAAGAGTGGGGGACTCTGTTTTCTGCCATGGGCCATTTGGATATTTATCACATCATTCTTGGGCCATACAAAATTATCAACTTAAAAATTAGCTATGAAAAAAGTTCCTAGACTTACTGAATTTCGAGTCCTGCGTGCAGTTGCCTTGGCAAAGCCAGGCCAAATGATTTCACAGCCATATACGGCCCAAGTGTTGGACGTTCCCCACCTCTGCTCTATGGAGTAGGTACTACTATTACCCTAATTTAAGAGATGAAGAAATTGAAGCTTAAATAGCTTTCCAGAGGCCATACAATCAAAATGGAGAGCCAAAATTTGAACCCATGTCATCTGACTCTAGGATCTAGAAGGGGTTGGGCTATACTTCACTAGATTACAATGCTTCTGGTTAAGGCAGATTAGGGCCTTTAAATAAATGAAAAAAAGTCTCTCTATATATTTAAATATATTTTTATTGATTTCAGAGAGAGAAAAGGAGAGAAACATCAACACTGAGTGTCTTTGATCGGCTGCCTCTGCACGCCCCCTGCTGGGGATTGAGCCAGCAAACTCAGCATATGCCCTGACCAGGAATCAAAACTCAAATCTCCTGGATCACAGGTCGATGCTCAACCGCTTAGCCACACTAGCTGGCTCAATAGTTTTTAAAACCCTAAGTAGGTCCCTGGGTGTGGCTCAGTTGGTTGAGTGTTGTCCCATGCACCAAGAGGTCAGGTACTGGTCAGGGGCACATGCCCAGGTTGCAGGCTCGATCCCCAGTAAGGGGCATGCAAGGGGCAGTGGATCAATGTTTCTCACTCATCGATGTTTCTGTTTCTCTCTCCCTTTCCCTTCCTCTCTAAGAAATCATATAAAAATAATACAAATAAAAAACAAAAACCTTAAGTATTAGTAATTCATATCAGCACCTTAGAGGAACACTTAGGTTTGTAATTCTCTATGGCACTTAGAATTTGCATAATTGTGTTTATCTTTGCAGAACCCCTCTGTACTCCCCTTACATATAGCTATAACTGTATTAATTCCTTGTACACCCTCAGAGTCTACCACAGTCCCCTGAGTATGACAGATGCTCAACAAATGGTTATTGGGAAGATCAAAAAGCATTCACTTGGTGTTCAATAAATATTTATTGAATGAACAGAACAAGGAGTTTCATAAACCATTAGGTACAAGTCTCATTAAATGTTTGCTGGCCTAAAATGAACTAGGACTGGATTACAAAAATCTTTGGCTTTGTAATCCTTAAATTATGTCTGGTCTGTTCTTAAGCCTTAACCACCTTCTGTGCTAATAAATTTCATAAACCACTCATTACTTAAGCCCTGTCAAACTATATTCATCTTTCAAACTACTTCTAATTTTCCAGGATTATTATTCATGTTTTTCCTAATACAATTTAACCATAGTCCATCTCAGTCTTCATCATGCCATTGTAGTCAAATTTCTTTATCTTCATACAAAAGCCTCACCATTGCCTTCATCACTTATACTGCCATTTTCTGGAAACTTCCCTCCTGCTTAATTTGTTCTTCCTTGAGGCACAATAATTAGAATCCACTCAATAGTTTAAGAGTAAATGTATTGTGGTTACGCACTGAGATAACGCAGTCCATTTAAAAATTTTATTTTCCATAACTCTCTTGGGAATGACTAACATTTTGCTGGCCTTTCTGGCAACGTTCAGGCAACATTCTCAGGGATAAAATGACCACTTGGTAGGCCATACTGATGGTCACTAGCCATTTTTCTGTTCATGCACAAAGACACGAGATTTACCCACAGTTTATGCTACTTAGCTACTAACTTCTTACCCAGAAAAGTAGTTGTCACATGCAAACACAGAGGCATTTTATTTGTTCTTTTACAAGAAATAAGAATAGTTTTAGTACCATAACCAAAAGGTGAACTCTACATGAATATCCTAAGAAAACCCTATATGCCATACATGTTGTTCCTTCCTACTACATAATAGTTTCCCCTCTTCTAAATCAAAACTAAATGTATGTCACAGCCTTTGGTATGTTTATTTCTTCAATGATGAAAATAAACTAATTCATCAATATGATGTTTTATAGTTAATACATCATTTAATCTCAGAAGTGAAAATTATCATCCCCATTTTACAGATAAGAACTGAAACTCAAAAAAAAGTTCCATTACTTACCCTGTGGTAAGTAGGACTCAAACTCAAGTCTTTTTATCTCCCAAACCAATGTCTTTCCATTATACTACCAAGTTTCTCCTTAAACTATTACTTGATCTTCCTGTAAGAAGTCAGGGTCACATTCTTATGAACATGAATTTAGAGTCAATAATCGTACTTCTAGTTATAGAAACCACTGGTTTGCCCCACGTGAAATAACTTAGCTACGTGTGCAGGACTCTTTAGGGCAGAGGCTCTAAAACTATGAGTCTTGCCCTAGCCAGTGTGGCTAAGCAGTTAGAGCATTCGCCCATGCAATGAGGGGTTGCGGGTTCGATTCCTGGTCAAGGGCACGTACCTGGGTTACAGGTTAGATCACTGCCCCGGTCGGGGTGGGTAAGGGAGGAACCAATCTATGTGCCTCTTTCTCACATTGATGGTCTCCCTTTTTCTCCCTTTCCCTCTCACTCTCTAAAAATCAATGGAAAAAATATCTTCAGGTGAGGATTAACAAAACACAAACAAACAAACAATGAATCTTAAACCATGGGTCCATGAATTTGGATGGACCTATAACTGAAATTAGCATTTCCTTCAATTCTGAATGTAGGCAGTATACCAAAGCAGTATTAGCAGGCCTACCACTAGTTATTTCATTCAATAATAAAAGCAAATTTCGTATATCATAAATTTAAATATTTGAACTATATACGTTTAGAAGTCATATTCTGAGAAGAGGTTCACAGGCTTCTCCAGACTGCAAAGGGGTCCAGGGCACAAAAATATGTAAGAACCCTGCTTGCTCTAAAGACCATCACAAAGGCTGTTTGTCAATCCTTGGTAGTGAAGGCTTATGAAGGCATGTCCTCTATGTTACTCACTGTCCTCTAGTCCATCCAAAATATGAATAGCATTTAGTTCCAGTTATTTTTTTATATTTAAGTTGTCAACTACATTTCTATTACTGCTTTCCAACTTCTGACCTAACATATAGGAAATCTTTTATGTACTTATTAAACACAGGCATTAAGCTTCTTTGTGACCAACTTTTCAATCCTAAGCAAGTCTACTGTACCATCACCAGCAAGTGAATCCAATGCTTCTCTAAGTGAATTTCTGACTTAATGTACAGCCATGGTCTGAATGTTTGTATCTCCCCCAAATTCACATGTTGAAATCCTATCCCCAAGGTAATGGTATCAGGAAGAGTGAAGGGAGCACTCATGATTAGGATTAGTGCCCATAAAATGTGTTTAAGTATTAGCGACTATGCTCTTCTCATCCTCTGTATGATACAGCCTATCATATCAAAATTCTTATACTTAAGATGCAACTTTAAAACTTGTCACCAATTTCACTTATTTTCCTACACAAACTCAAAGTATCCTATTAACTATTTCATCCTGCCCTCTCTAAAATTCACTGCATCCCAGTATTTATGTTTTGTGGGAACTTGTATGTTGACATGTTAAATCCCCAAGCCAGTTTTAACCTTCCTGTGGGTAGAAGAGGTATTCCTTTCCTTGCCCTGTATCTACACAAGTAACCAGTCAAAAGCTGTTATGATACCTTCCCTTAGTAGTACTATGACAAGCTTTCATTAAGTAAAACTGTAACACCATAGTTTATGGTCTGTTGCTTATACAATCACATTTCCACCTTGATGTACTCAAAACGTCTTTATTAGTCATAAACTTTTCTAATCACATTTGCACTGTTAACAGTTATTTCCTATTAAAAGGCAGACCTTTAAAAATTGGTTTGGATTCTTTTGAAACAAAAATGAAGAGGAAAAGACATAATAAACTAAAATAATGGAATTTAATCCTTAAAAACAAATTCATTTTGGAATCTAGTAGGTATCCAACTTTTACCATATATAATAATCTCAAATTATTATTTTATATGAAATGCTTGTAAGTTTCAAGCATAAAATACAATCTGAATGAAATATAATTTGGCAATAAAAAGGAACAAAATTCTAATATATGCAACAACATAGAAGAACCTTAAAAACATGTTAAGTGAAAGAAGCCAGTCACAAAAGTACACATGTGTGATTCCGTTTATACAAAATATCCAGAATAGGCAAATCTACAAAGACAGAAAATAGATTAGTTGCTAGTGGCTGTGGTGAGGAATGGACTTCTCCCAGCAATGAATTTGACAGTGGTGATAGCTGTACAACTCCACAAGTATACTAAAAATCACAGAACTGTACACTTTAAAAGGGTGAGTTTCTTGGGTATGTGAATTATACATCAAAAAAACTGTTATTTTAAAAAATGAACTAAAAGCCTCCATTAGTAAACCACAATGAAAATTTCCTTGAGAAAGAAAATCAGGAAAGTCACTGATTGGGAGAAGTAAGCTGGTTACCAGTACTGTTAGCGAGGTCAACCCCCTAATTCCCTCTCCCACTCTTACCAACAAGTATAGGAACATGAAATTAGGCAGTATATGAATCAAAGAATTCGGCACAGTTGGCTGTTAACTAAAATAGTGAGTGCCTTCTTAGGCTCTATCACTTCCAAACTGTAGGGGGCTTCTACCCTTGGTGATTACGGAAGTAGTAGTTTTCATCAGCAAGCTCAAGAAGGAATGTCAAATAGGATGACACTTGCCTAAACGCCCTACGAAAGCCTGAAAGACCAGGAGTGTCACCTACAAACTCCTAAGTAGGCACGTGTTAGGCTGCCCCAGCCCAACACCAGCCAGCAGCATACACCGTAGACCCATACCCCAACTTACTCCCCAGAAACTGACACACTATCAAGCCCTTAGATCTAGATTGCTTTAAAGGATAGGTATAACCCTTACGGGGTTCCCACTCGAGCCCAACCAGCCCCCGCCCTGCCCCACCCCACCCCCAAACCCACACACGTGTTAGCCCGACACCGCCCCACCGGGTCCCACGTGCACCTGGTCTAACACACTCCCCACGTGTGGGCGCCCCACGGGCTTCCTCGGCTGGCTGAGGTCAGCGCGTGACCCCTGGTCTCCAGAGGTATGAGAGGGGAAGAACAAGGCCCAGGTCCCTGAGGTCCCAACCCTGCGGAGAGTGTTCACACCCATCCTCTCCACTAACCCCGACAAATCCAAGGGCCGGGGGCGACGTCCCCTTTAAGACGCGGCCCAGTCGTCGCCCGCGGAGAGGGGCGCAACGGGGCCTACACTACCCCCACTCCGTTCGCCCGCCCACGTCTAGTCGCCTCACCTCGGGCCGCCGGGCCCCGCCGCCGCGGCGGCGGCGGAGGGGGGGCGGGGTGCGGGCGGGGTCCGGAGGGGGGGGTCGCCCCGCCGACGGTGGAGCCGCGGTTCGCTCTCTGAGGCCGTAGGACGGTGACTGCGTTGGGCGTGGACGCTCCTAGCCCGCTCCCTCGGCGGCTCCTGGGACCCCAAGATGGCGGCGGCGCTGAGGCGGCTGCGGGCGCTGGGCCGGCGGCGGCGGCGGCCACTTTCACTCACTGAGAGGAGCGGAGCAGGGACACGGGGAGCCATGGCGGGGGGGAGGAGAGGCGCCATAGCCAGGCCAGAACAATCGAGCCGCTACTCAGCTGGTTTAGCCCTGCCCCGCCCACGCTCACTGCTCCTCACCAGCCCTTGGCCTCCCGCAGTGCCGCTGCGGTCGGCCTCGAGCAGCTCGCACCCCGCCGCCGTCGCCTGACGCCCCGCGTGGACCGGGGTTCGGGGGGAGACCCTGATCCATGCCATCTGAGTGCAGATTGGTCGGGGCTGGGACTGGCGAAGATTGCCGAAAGGCGGCGGGGAGGAGGAGGAGGTGGAGGAGGATGTCATCGCTAGAGTGAGCAAGCAGATCTCGCGGCAGTAAATGTCGCGAGACTTCTCCAGGCCTGCAACCGCCGAAGAAAGGTTATTTTTCCCGGAAGTAACGTCAATCGAAACGGCCCGGGATCCTGGGAATATTCGTTCCCACAGGCAGGAAATAGAGGGTGCCTGTGATCACTGTGTGAGGGGTTACCGAACACTGAGAAGATCCACTTGAGGGAAAGGATAGGTCCGGGTGTGATAGTTTACTGTTTCTGGTCCCTTTGTTCGGGGTTGTAAGTCATGGGGGAAGAACCTGCTGTGTAGAGCGCTCTTCCATACAGTTTTGGGCTCCCCGTTAGGCTCAGACCAAGACCGCTGTCCTGTGACATAGGCAAGATGTCTAAGTGAGATTGGGAACACGCAGACCTGTCACCCATTGAGCCTCTGAAAAAGGAATAATTGATTTGTCTGTTCCATCTCCATAGTTTTAGCCCCATGCTACTTAGGTTTACTGAAGTTGAACTCAGTTATCAGGATCTGTCCTGAGAAGGACCTACTGTATATATAGCCTAACTGCAGATAAGGATTGAACTTCCCGAAAGTTAACTATACTATTTCAGTTCCGTGGGGTCTCGAGCTTTAATTCATTTCAACCTGGCCCTTGGTGTCTAAGCAGAACAGCATTTGCTTAAGGTCATTAAGTAGACTTAATGCGCTAAATTCACTCGACTTAAAGTTAATTTTGCTTAAAGGCCAAATACTACCTTCTATGTAAGAAAGAAGGGAACGTAAGAAAACACGTATCTGTTCATTTGTGCAAAAAATATATAAGAATGAACCAGAAATTAAAATGACTGCTTACCTATATGGGAAGGGTGGGAAGAAGGGGAGAGATGGGAACAAGGTAGAGAGGGTTGATGAAGGATTGGCAAATATTTTTGTATTGGACTGAATCTTAAAATCATAGTTAATGTTTCATATGCCTCCCAAAATGAACACCTACAACCAAGTAGGATAATGTATGAGTAACAGCGAGCTGTCTGTCTGGAGTATAGATCAAAAGGAAGAAAGTACGCAAGCTAGACGGGGACCAAATTGTACAGCCCTTTAAAGTTCAAATGTAGGTTGTCTTCGTTTCCTATTACTGCGCTAACAAATTACCACAAAAAGTGGCTTAAAATAATACAATTTATTATCTTAGAATTCTGTAGGTCAGAAGTTTAACACAAGTCTCACTGGGCTAAAATTCAGGTGTTGGCAGGGCTCTAGGGAGATATTTAGCTCCTTTTCTAGCTTCCAGAGGCTGCTTGCATTCATTGGTTCCTGGCTGCCTTCCTCCATATTCAAAGCCAGCAATGGAAGGTTGGGTTCATCGCAACATATCTGACCAACTCTTACCCTTTTAAGGATCCTTGTTTAAAAAAAAAAAAACACTTTTTTTAAAAAAAAGGACCCTTTCGATTACATCAGGCCCACCCAGATAATCCAGGGTAATCTCCCCATTTTATTCATTCATTTATTTATTTTTAAATCCTCACTGGAGGATATTTTTTTCCATTGCTTTTCAGAGAGTAAAAGGAGGGGGTGGGGAGAGAGAGAGAGAAAAACATCAATGTGAGAGAGACACATCGATTGGTTGCCTCCTGCACCTGCCTGGACCAGGGCTGGGGATCAAGCTGCAACCAAGGTACATGCCCTTGGCTAAAATCAATGGGGGAGAATGGGCAACTGTTTTTTAGAGAATTCCAATTAATAAATACAGAAGTAGAAGGAAAGGGAGATAACAAAAAGACCACCATTAGGCAAACACCACAATACTAACTGTTGCAGAAAAAAAATTTACATAGATTCAAAGTGTCTCACCCAAGATATATTTAAGTACAAAGGGGAAGATAGTAACTGTCATAGTGAAACAGAAGAAATCACCTCAACCAAGTGACCAAGGTAAACAGCATCAGTAACAAGACACATTTACATCATGAACCCCTTGATATTGTGCATTGAGAAGGACACAACATCACTTTCATGGTAGTCTTGTAAGAACATATAACCTCATTCCAATCATGAAAAAAAAAATTACACAATCTGAAATTGAGGAACTTTTTAAAAAATAATTGATCAATTCTTTTCAAAACTCTAGAGGTAATGAAAGACCTGGGAACTCTTACAGATTGCTAAAGACTAAAGAAAATAACAAATAAATGCAATGTAGAGTCCTGGAAAGGACCCTAGAGCAGAAAAAGAACATTGGTGGGAAAGTTGATGACACTTGTATAAGATCTTTGGTGCATAATACCAATATTCATTTCTTTGTTTTGATAATTGTACTAAGGTTATGTGAGACGTTAACATTGGAGAAACTGGGTGTGGAATATACAGAAAATCTTTTTACACCTTTTCTGTAAGTCTAAAATTAGTTCAAAATAAAGTTTTTTTAATCCGTTTGACTTTTCAACTATATTCATATACATTCTTGAAATACTGTCTTCCCTTGAATCAAGATGTTCTCCTAGCACTGGCTGGTTTGGCTAAGTGGTAGAGCGTCAGCCCAGGGACAAAAGGGTCCCGGGCTTGATTCTGGCAAAGGGCACGTACCTTGGTTGCAGGCTCAATCCCTGGCCCTGGTCAGGGCGTGTGCAGCAGGCAACCAATCGATGTGTCTCTCTCACATCGATGTCTCTCTCTTCCTTTCACACTCTCTAAAAAGCAATGGAAAAACTAATGAAGAAGTCTAAATTGGCAGCATCTTCTTAGAGGACTTTAACTTCTTACTTTAACACATCTGGTTTGTTTGAGGTTTGTTTGTTTTTTTTAACAAGCATCAATTATTACTCTTTATTATTTTTTTTGTTTTAATCCTCACCCGAGGATATTTTTTCCCTTGCTTTTCAGAGAGAGTGGAAGGGAGAGAGAGAGAGAGAAAAGAAACGTGGGTGTGAGAGAGACACATGGATTGGTTGCCTCCTGCACTCGCCTGGTCCAGGGCTGGGATCAATCCTGCAGCTGAGCTACTTGCCCTTGACTGGAATCAAACCCAGGACCCTTCAGTCTGCAGACCAAAGTTCTAACCACTGAGCAAAACCGGCTAGAACATTTATTATTCTTTATAATTTAAAATGGTATTATATTAAAAAATTAAATTATAAAATACACCTATCCTTTCTTGAAGGCTTTGAAGCTTCCTTGTTTCTACATATGTGAAGTTACAATAAGACATTTTGTTTTTCTTTAGAGGAATGTTCTTCTTGGCTTAAGTGATCAAAACTAACTCTAAATTTGTATGTGTATTTTTCAGTCTTTCATTTATAATATCAACAAACATTTATTAAATTCACTGTTTTATGCCAAGCAGTGTGCTAGCCACTGGCTATTTAGTCTGATGAGGGAGACCTCAGATTAAATAATCACAGTATAACATGACAAGGCCAACAAAAGATGTATGTAAGAAGCTGAGAGAAGGCAACAGTAACTGCCAATGGAACTCAGAGAAGACTTTTCAGAGGAGATGATATTTGAGCCAGTTCATAAGAGTCTTTTTGCCAGCGGTTTGCCACCCAAGAAACAAATGGGAAATGAAAAGAACCATATCAACATCAAAGTCATTAGAGAGGTAACTTTAGATAGGCCCCCCGCTACTTGAATTACAAATGTGAAATTAAGAAGGGAACCATTGAGAGTTGAAGAAGGAGGAGAGCTGATATGGGAGGTTCCTGGGTCTAGAAATTGAAGACTGAGCATGAACACAACATCAATATCTCCCTGGTAAAATTTGAGGCCTTTAAGTACCCCAGATCTCAGGGTCCTCACAGAAAACATGTTACAAGAATATTTCAGGCTGACATTGCTATTGTGATTATTGCTGCTGATAATGGTGACTACCAAGCTGGTATCTCAAGGAATGGGCAGACTGGTGAGTTTAGAGTATCAGTGTGTATTTTTCTTATAATGTCTTTTTCAGATTTTAGTCAGAGTAATGTTGGCCTCATTGAATGATTTGAAAGTATCTTCTTTTTTCTATGAAAGAGCTGGTGTGATTATTTTTAAGGCCTTACTTGTTAACGACATATACTGATATATTTACAGAGGAAATTATATGATGTTGAGGATTTGTTTTAAAATGCTTTAGACAGAAAGAATAGATGAAACAAGAATGATGAAATTATCATGCTGATAATTCTGCAAGTGAGGTTATGGGTACCTGGGGTTCATTATATTCAGTTCAGTACTTTTAAGTAAGTAATTTTTTATCAGAAAAAAACTTTAAGGGAAAATATCTGTCTAGTATCTTTCAGCACACTCTAGTAGTAATCAATCATGATCTTAGAAACTCAGTCTTCACTCAACCCACAGCGATGAAACTAATCCACCCTTGCTTGGAGGAAAACACATAGGACTGCCAACTTGACTAGTGGATACAGAAACAATACTGGGCTTCAGTGTTGTTTCAGTGGAAAGTGTTTATGGGTGACTTTCTATGCCTTGATCCAGGGCTTATTAGAGTTTAACTCTGGCAGTTTGCCCCATTCCAACCAGAAACGCTACTGGATCGGGGTTGTAGCCAATTTTCATACTATCCATATTGACTTCATAAATTTTATATTCTCTCTTCTGGCTGTGGTATGGCTCAGTGGAATCCATTTTGTTAATACAATCAATCAGTTGTCTCAGTCCTGGTCGGTAAAGGAGAAAAGCAAGCCGGAGCATTGAAGGTGTGCCCAAATACACACACAACAGCCCTTTGGAAAAGCCTGGGAGGTTTACAAGTTCAAGGTATTTAAGGTTTTCTCTAACCATAAACTGACTACTAAGATAACTTAGAAGAAATGTCAGACAGACACTGAGGTTGTTTCCATGTCTTGAGGCTACTGTGAGTAACGCTGCAGTGAGCAGAGGAATGCAGGTATCTCTTCCAGATCCTGTTTTCAGCTTCTTTGGATCATATGGTAGTTCTATTTTTAATTTTTTGAGAAACCACCATACTATTTTCCATAGTGGCTACACCAATTTACACTCATACTAAAAGTGCACAAGTGTTCCCTTTTTTATATCCTACCCAACACTTGTTATCTTGTCTTTTTGACAATAGCCATTCTGAGAAGTGTAAGGTAATATCGCTGTGGTTTCTGTTTATATTTTCCTGATGATTAGTGATGTTGAACATCTTTTCATGCACCTGTTGACCATCTGTATGTCTTCTTTGGGAAAATATCTATTCATTTCCTCTGCCTATTGTTCAATCAGATTGTTTTTGGGGAGGGTATTGAGTTTTATTTTTTGCATCCTATTTATAACTCTTCCTAACTCAAGATCACAAAGACTTTCTCCTGTTTTCTTTTTCTTTCTTTTTTCTTGTTTTGTTTGTTTGTTTTTATTGCTTTCAGAGAGAGGAAGGGAGAGGGAGCGATAGAAACATCAATGATGAAAGAGAGTTATTGATGGGATGCCTCCTGCACGCCCCCTGCTGGGGATCGAGCCTGCAACCCAGGCATGTGCCCTGACCAGGAATCAAACCATGACCTCCTGGTTCATGAGTTGATGCTCAACCACTGAGCCACACCAGCCGGGCTGGTTTTTCCCCAAGAAGTTATATTTAGGTTTCAGGCATTTCGGTCTATGGTCAATTTTGAGTTACTTTATCTGTTGCAAGGCAAGGGCCAAGGCTCATATTTTATAAATGGAACACCACAACCAGTTTTTGAAAAGATTATCCTTTCTCCATTGAATTGTCTTGGAACCTTGACTAACAATGAATTGACCAAATACATATGAGTCTATATATCAGGACTCTATTTTTTTCCATTGACATATTTGTCTATCTTTATATTAGTACCACACAGTCTTGATTATTATAACTTTAGAATAAGTCTTAAAATTAAATAGTATGAATCCTTCAGCTATGTTCACTTTCAAAACTGTTTTGGCTATTCTAGATCCTTTGTTTTTTAATATAAATTTTGGAAACGGCTTACCAATTTCTACCCAAAAAAGCTTCTGGGATTTTCGTTGGGTTTGTATTGAATCCACAGATAAATTTGGGAAGAATTAACAGTTTAACAATATTGAGTCTTCCATAAATAAACAAGGAAGGTCTCTCCATTTACTTAAGCCTTCTTTAATTTCTCTCAACTGTAGTTTCAACATACAAATCTTGCACTAAAACATACAACATACATTTTTTTTTTGCTGTTGTAAATGGCATTTTTAAAAAACCTTTATTGTTGAGAGTATTACAGATGTCCCCCCCCCCATTTTTCCCACTGTTGCCCCCCTCCACCCAGTTCCCACCCCATGCCAGGCCTTCACCATCGTATTGTTTGTGTCCAAGGGTAATGCATCTGTGCATATAAGTTCTTTGGTTAATCTCTCCCCAATCCCCTTCTCTCTCTCTTTTTTTAATCCTCACCTGAGGATATTTTTTCCATTACTTTGTCAGAAAGACAGAGAGAGTGGAAGGAAGAGAGAGAGAGGAAAACATTGATGTGAGAGAGACACATCACATTGATTGGTTGCCTCCTACACATACCCACAACTGAGGCGGGAATCAAGCTTGCAACTGAGGTACGTGCCCTTGGCTGGAATCAAACCTGGGACCCTTCAGTCTATGGGCCAGCGCTCTAACCACTGAGCCAAACCGGCTAGGGCTGGTTCCATTTTATTCATCAGTTCATTTTGTTCATTAGATTCCCTGCTTGTTTATTTTGATTATTAGATTCAATTGTTGATAGATATGTATTTATTGTCATTTTATTCATATTTTTTATCTTTTTTTCTTCTCCTTAAAGAAGACCCTTTAACATTTCATGTAATACTGGTTTGATGGTGATGAACTCCTTTAGCTTTATCTTATCTGTGAAGCTCTTTATCTGACCTTCAATTCTAAATGATAGCTTTACTGGATAGAGTAATCTTGGTGGTAGGTTCTTGCTCTTCATCATTTTGAATATTTCTTGCCAATCCCTCTGGCCTGCAAGGTTTCTGTTGAGAAATCAGCTGACAGTCGTATAGGTGCTTCCTTGTAGGTAACTAATTGCTTTTCTCTTGCTGCTTTTAAGATTCTCTCTTTGTCTTTAACCTTTGTAATTTTAATTATGATGTGTCTTACTGTGAGCCTCTTTGGGTTCCTCTTATTTGTGACTCTGTGTTCTTGCACTTGTAAGTCTATTTCTTTCCTCAGGTAGGAGAAGTTTTCTGTCATTATTTCTTCAAACAGGTTTTCAATTTCTTGCTCTCTTTTTTCTCTTTCTGGCACCCCAATAATACAAATGTTGGGCACCTTGAAGTTTTCCCAGAGGCTCCTTATACTATCTTCAAATTTGTGGATTCTTTTTTCCTCTTCTGGTTGGGTGTTTCTTGCTTCCTCATGTTCCAAATTGCTGAGTTGATTCTGTGTCCTCCGGTCTTCTGTTGATTCCCTGTAAATTATTCTTCATTTCAGTTCATGTAGCCTTCCTTTCTGAGTGGTACTTTATTATGTCACTGATGATCTCACTAATTTCCTTATAAGTCTTACTAAGATCCTTGAGCATCCTTATAACCATTGTTTTGAACTCTGTATCTAGTAGCTTGCTTGGCTCCATTTCATTTAGTCCTTTTTTGGAGATTTCTTCTGTTCTTTCTTTTGTGACATGTTTCTTTGCCTCCGCAATTTTGTTGCTTCCTGGTGTTTGTTTCTATGTGTTAGGTAGAGCTGCTGTGTCTCCTGGAATTTGTAGAGTGACTGTGTACTAGGTGTCCTATAGGGTCCACTGGCTCAGCCTCCCCAGTCACCTGAGCTGGGCCTTCTAGGTGCTCCCCTGTGTGGGCTGTGTGCACTGTCCTGTTGTAGTTGAGCCTTGGTTGCTATTGGTGTCACTGGGAGCAATTGACCCCCAGGCCAATCAGCTGTGAGGACCAGCTGCAACTATAGCTGAAGAGCTGCTGTACTGGAGACACTTCTATGGAGCAGGATTTACTTCAGTGGAGCTTTGGTGTTCACCAAGTCTGCCTCTTGAGTGTGTCACTCATGGATGTGGTAGGGTTGTAATCCAGCATGGTCGAAGCTGACCACCAGGTGCACTGTCTCTGGGACTTCCCAGGAGGTGCAAAGTCAGCCTCTGCCTATGCCCTGCCCAGGGCCGCCCAGCATAAGCTACACAGCAACCCGTGGATGGCAGCTACTTGTGCTGTGCTTGGAAGTGTCCAGGAGAGGCCAACCTATGAACCAATGCAGGCTGCTACTAGTGCCAGGCCTGGGGCCATTTATTGAGAGGTATGGGGCTGGCTGAGGCCAGCTGCTGTTTTTTTGAGAAATGTTAGGAAAGGCCTGAGGTAAGAGAGGCCATTTGCATAGAAAAGCCACTGGAAATGGCTTGGATGAGCTTGCAGGTAGGGAGGTGCAGGGTCTCCTGGAATCACTAGGGCAGGGCCAAAGGTGTGAGTCAGGTTGATGGAGATTCAGAGAAGGTGCCTGCCTGCTGGCTCTGTGGGGGAAGGGCTCATCAAAAGAGCAATGCCAGCTCTTCTGTCTGTGAAAAAGCTGCCCCTCCAGCTCTTGTCCTGATTCCAGGCAAGTTAGTTCCTCCCTGAATGTCCCAGGTTCCTTTCAAGCTGCTGCCCAGTGCTGGAGCTCAGAGGGAGGGCACCTAAGTAAGTTCATGTGCCAGACCTTTAAGAGGAAAGCCTGGGACTCCAGCAGCCTCTGTGTTACTCAGTCACAATCCCCGCTGGTTTTTACAGCCCAAAGTTGTGGGGACTTCTCTTATTGGCGCTGGAACCCTGGGCTGGGAGGCCTGATGTGGAGTTGGGACCCCTCAATCCTCTGGGAAACCTCCACCAACTGAGATGTCCCTCCCAGTTTTAAACCACAGCACCTGGGTGTGGGACCACAGCCGCGTCTCCACAATTCAGCCCAGATTCCACCCCGCATCTCCACTCCTCCTGCCAATCTCGATGTGCTTCTTCAGTTCCCTAGTAAGGCTTCTGTTCAGCTAGATTTCAGGAGGTTATGAATGATGGTTGTTCTGTATTTTAGTTGTAATTTTGATGTGGTTGTGAGAGATGGCAGGTACCACTGTTACCTACACCACCATCTTCACTACGTTTCTTGAAGTTCTCATTAAGTTCCTTGAGCATTGTTTTGAACTCTGTAGTTTGCTTGCTTCCATTTCATTTAGTTCTTTTTCTGGAGATTTCTTCTGCTCTTTCATTTGTGGCATGTTTCTTTGTCTCCACATTTTGGTTGCTTCCCTGTGTTTGTTTCTATGTATTAGGAAGAGCTGCTATGTCTCCTGAAATTGGTAGAGTGGCTTTGTGTAGTAGGTATCCTGTAGGACTGAATGGCTCAGCCTCCCCAGTCACCTGAGCTGGGCACTCTAGGTGCTCCCCAGTGTGGGCTGTGTGCACTGTCCTGTTGTAGTTGAGCCTTGATTGCTATTGGTGTTACTGGGATAGATATAGATCCCCAGGCCAATCAGCTGTGCAGACCAGCTGGGTCTATGTAGAAGAGCTGCTGTGCAAAAGACACCCCTATGGAGCAGGATTTACTTCAGTGGAGCTTTGGTGTTCACCAAGTGTGCCCCTTGAGTGTGTCACTCGTGGATGTGGTAGGGTTGTAATCTGGCGTGATCTGAAGCTGACCACCAGGTACACTGGCTCTGGGGCCTCCCGAGAGGTACAAAGTCAGCTACTGCCTGTTCCCTGCCTGGGGCGACCGGGCACAAGCTACAGAGCAATCTGCAGATGGCTGCTACTTATGCTGGGCTTAGAGGTGCCCAAGAGATGCCACACTGTGAACCAAGGCAGGCTGCTGCCAGTGCGTGGCCTGGGACCACTCACTGCGAGATATGGGGCTGGCTAACGCCAGCTGCTGCTTGTTTGAGAGATTTTAGGAAAAGTCTGAAGCCTGAGCTAGGACAAGCCATTCATATGGAAAAGCCACAGAAACAGCTCGGGTGGGGCTGCAAATTGGGTCGGGCTGAGTCTCAGGGAATCACCAGGGTGGGGCTAACAATGTGAGCCAGACTGATGGAGTCTCAGATATGGCAACTGCCTGTCGGCACAGTGTCGGGGAGGTCTCAGCAAAGGAACAATGACCTCTGCCAGCACTTTTGTCAGGGAGAAAGCCGCCCACCAGTTCTTGCCCTGATACCAGACAATTTAGTTCCTCCCAGTATGTCCCTGGGTCCTTTCAAACTGCTACCCCAGTGCTGGAGCTCAAAGGGAGTAGGTCCAAGTAAGTCCATGTGCCAGTCCTTTTAAAGAAATGCCTGGGACTCCAGCAGCCTCCATGACATTCAGCCAAAATCCCCACTGGTTTTTACAGCCCAAAGTTATGGGGACTTCTCTTCTCAGCACTTGAGCCCTGGGCTGAGAGGTCTGGTGTGAGGCCGGGACCCGTTTCTCCTCATGGGAGGCCTCCACAGCCAAGATAGCCCTCACAATTAAAAAAATACCACACGTGGGTGTCAGACCAGCCTGTTGCACATCTCTGCTCTCCTACCAGCTTCAATGTGGCTTCTTTAATTCTCTAGTTGTAGGACTTCCATTCAGCCAGATTTCAGGCAGTTCTGAATGATGGTTGTTCTGTGGTTTAGTTGTAATTTTGAAGTGTTTGTGGGAGGAAGTGAGTACTATGCTTACCTATGCCAACATCTTGACAAGAAGCTGGTAAATGGTATTTTTTTTTTTTTACATTTTAATTTCCAATTGCTTGCTGCTATTGTATAGAAATATGCTTGATTTTTGTATATTAATCTTGTGTCTCACAGCATTATAATATTCACTTATAGTTTTAGTAGCATTTTTGTAGATTCTTTGGGATTTTCTACACAGATTTCTACATGTTGTCTTTGAATAAAGACATATTACAGGGAGACAGGAAGCAACTAAAGAGAGACCCCACTGGCCAAATTTGAGACAATTTGAGCATCAAAATAAATAATGATAGTAAAGGATTATTATTTATGATAAAAGAATTGACAAGCTGATATAAATAGATATGTAGATAAATGAATGAATGAGTGAACGAATGGTAGAGAAGGGGCCACTTCTCTTTCAGTTAAACATAAATTAATAAATAACAAAGGAATGATAGAACTGGAAAATTATAATTTGAAAACCATCATAATAATTGATTCAGACAAGTGTCATCAGTGTATGATGCTAAAACTGAAGGGTGAAAGTTTGAAGACCAGGAGGATATTTTCAGTCTCAAAGTATCTCCCTACAAAATATTTAACCTTAAAAGGTAAAATAGTGCCTGGCCAGCATGGCTCAGTGGTTGAGCATCGACAAATGATCCAGGAGATTGTGGCTCAATTCCTGGTCAGGCACATGCCTGAGTTGCGGGCTCCATCCCCAGTAGGGGCTGTGCAAGAGGCAGCCAATTAATGACTCTCATCATTGATGTTTCTGTGTCTCTCCTTCTTTCTTCCTCTCTCTGAAATCAATAAAGGCATATTAAATAAATAAATAAAAAAGAAAGAAAGAAAGAAAGAAAGAAAGAAAGAAAGAAAGAAAGAAAGAAAGAAAGAAAGAAAGAAAGGAAAGAGAAAGAAAGAAAAGGAAAAAAGGGTAAAATAGTAACTTCATAGTGGAGAAGCCTGGCAAACATCATGTTACTCAAGTGATCGAAGCTAACAAAGTTAACATCACTAATAATGGTATTGATTGACAGCATGTGCCTTCTGCTATGATGCACTGAAAAGAACTCAGCATCGCTTCTGTGGAACTACAGCCAAATTATCACAACCCAAATCTAATCTTAAGGGAGTATCAGAGAAACTCAAACTGGAAAACATTAACTCACAAAATAATTGTGTTTCCAGGAAGGTGGAGTAAACATTTCCCTATTCCTCCTATTGATTACAACTAAAATCCCTAAGCCCTATATATAAAACAAACTTAAGACTCTAAAAGGTGGAGACAAGGCTAACCAACAAGGAGCCTCAGGACTTAAGAAACAACTTATGGCAGATTTCTTGGTTTTTCTTTTTGGCTCGTGTACATACCAGACTTGGATCTCAAAAAGTTGGCAACCCTGAATCAATGGGTATAGACAAGACAAAAAAACAAACAAACCAACGAAAGCCTGTTTCTTTAGCCAAAGGACCAGGAAAAGGGCAATCTAGCAAGACAGAAAATTTTTATACAACAATCACTTTACTCCACCCAAATTCCACAGGAAAAAAACACCTGTGGCCCAGCACCCACCCAGGTCAGCAAAGGCTGAATGAGGAGCCTAGGCTTCCCCTCCTGCAGCCCGTAACAAGGTGCCCCAACACCCCTGCCAGGGTGGCATGAGAGAAAGCCAAGTAGGAAGCCAGGACTTTCATCCCCATCTGGGGATAACAAGGACCCCTACCACATGACATCAGTGAAGACCATGTGGCCAACTAGAAACCCAACCCCCAACCAGTGATAATGAGGAGCACCCCTTCATATATCAATGGAAACCAAGTGAGGAATCTGGATTTCTACCTCCACCTAGCAGTAACAAGTTAGTACACCCCACCTTCCCCTGCTGGAATGGTATAAAAAAAAGCCAACTAAAATAGGTTTAAATAGCCCTGGACAGTGTTGCTCAGTTGGTTGGGTGTCATCCCATGCACCAAAATGTTGCTGGCTGGTCAGGGCACATGCCCGGGTTTTGGGGTCAATCCCCAGTAGGGATTGTGCAGGAGGCAGCTGATCGATGTTCCACTCTCACATAGATTTCTCTCTCTCTAAAAATCAGTAAAAATCTTTTGTTTGTTTGTTTTTTAATATATCTCTATTGATTTCAGAGAGAGGAAGGGAGAGGGAGAAAGAGAGATAGAAATATCAATGATGAGACAGTAGTCATTGATCAGCTGCCTCCTACACGCCCCCGACTGGAGATCAAGCCCGCAACCCGGGCATGTGCCCTGACCAGGAATCGAACCTTGATCTCCTGGATCCTAGGTTGATGCTCAACCACTGAGCCATGCCTGGCCAGGTCAGTAAAAAATCTTTTTTAAAAAATGAAATAAAATAGGTTTAAATAAGATCCAGAATTTATAGGGTGTCCCAAAAAATGTATACACACTTTGAATACCATTATTAATTCCAATGGGTTAAATCTGAAAAGAAAGAAACATCAGTTGAGCTATCAGCTGTTAAAGTGTTTATACATTTTTGGGACACCCTATATTTAAAGACATAATATGAAAATGTCAGTTTTTAATGGAGAATCCCCAAGAACCAAGATCTTAACTTGAGTAGAAGCCAACACTAGAAGCCAACACTAAGATGATAGAGATGACACATCAATATTGACAACAATCAATAGAAGCAAACACTAAAACAACAGAGATGATACATTACCTGTTCAGGAAAAACAATTTGAATGACAGTGAATTTCATATCAGAAACCGTGGAGAGTTGTGGGGTTGGGTGAAAAAGTGAAGGTATTAAGAAGTACAAATTGGTGGTTACAAAATAGTCATGGGGATGGACAGCATAGGGAATACAGTCAATAATATTGTAGCTCAGCCGGGTGTGGCTCAGTGGTTGAGCATCGACCTAGGATCCAGGCAATCGGGATTCGATTCCCGGTCAGGGCACATGCCCGGGTTGTGGGCTCCATCAATGACTCTCTCACCATTGATGTTTCTATCTCTCTCTCCCTCTCCTTTCGTCTCTCTGAAATCAATAAAGATATATTTAAAAAATAAAACTAAAAAATAAAAAAATAATATTGTAATAACTATGTATGGTAGATACTTGAAATATTGGGGGGATAACTTTGTAAAGTATATATATGATTGTTTAAACACTATGCTGTATACCTGAAACTAATACGAAATAATAGTGAATGTAAACTGAAATTGAAAAATAAATTTAAAAAATAAAGAAACCATGGATGCTAGAAAGAAGTGGCACAATATTTTTCCAGTAATGAAAGAAAAGAATTGACAACTCAGAATCCTATACCCAGTGAAAATGTCCTTCAGGGATGAAGGGGAAATCAAGACACTGTCTGATAAAGAAAAACTAAAGAGAATTTGTAATCATCAGATATATCCTAAAAAATGGCTAAATGAGTTCTCTGAAAAAAAATGAAATTATAGAAGAAGGAACTTCGCAACATCAGGGAGGGAAAAAGAACATGGTAAGTAAAAATATAGGTAAATACAATAAGCTTTTCTCCTCCTCTTGATTTTGTTTGACTAAGTGTTTGTCATATATTTGTGTCTCTGCAAAATTAGCATGTTGAAAACTTACTGCCCAAGGTGATAGTATTAGGGTGTAGGGCCTTTAGAAGGTGATTTAGGCCATGAGGGTGGAGCCTTCATAAATGGGAGTAGTGCCTTTATAAAAGAGACCCCATAGAGTTCCATAGCTCCTCTCCCCATGTGAGGGCGCAGTGAGAAGTGGGCATTCTGAAACCCAGAAGCAGTCTTCACCAAAATCCAACCATGCTGGCACCCTGGTATTGGGCTTTCAGTCTCCAGAAGGGTGAGAAATAAATTTGTGTTGTTTATAAGGCACCCAGTCTATGGTATTTTGTTATAGCAGCCCAAATGGACTAAGGTAATCACTGTCTGATGTTCTAAATATATGTAGAGGTAATATTTAAGAAAGCAGAGCGCTAGAAGTTCAAGAAATGCAATAAGGCAAGTAAAAGAAATAAAAGGCATTCAGACTGGAAAGGAAGAAATAAAACAGTTCCATTTGCAGTTGACATGATTGTCTACATAGAAACTAAAAAATCTACCACAAAAAAACACACAAAAAAACCTAAAAACTAATATGTGATGTCAGCAAGATCTCAGGATACAACATAACTATACAAAAATTAATTGCATTTTTATATGCTAGACACCAAAATCAAAATACACCACCATTTAAACCACTCAAAAAAGAAAAATACTTAGGTATAAATCTAGGATTTTCTCCTATGAAGCACAAAAGTTTTAAATTTTAATAAAGTGCAATTCATTTTTTTTCCTTTTGTTTTCTGTGCTTTGGTGTGATATGTAGGCAATCATTGTCTAATCCAAGGTCACAAAGACATATTCAATTGCAAAAGAAAATCAATGGAAGAAAGCAGCTTTTTCAACAAATGGTCCTGGACATCCATAGGCAGAAAAATGAATCTTTACCTAAGTCTCTCACCACATGAAGAATTAACTCAAAGTGGATCATGGAATTAAATGTAAATTATAAAATCATAAAACTCTGAGGGAAGATACAACAGAAAAAATCTTTGGGATATAGGACTAGGCAAAGAGTTTTTAGACTTGAAATCAAAAGCATTAGCCATAAAAATAAATTGATAAATTTTACTGAAAAACTTTTGTCCTTTAAAAAACTGTTAAGAAGATAAAAAGAGAAACTACAGCCTAGAAGAAAATATTTGCA
The DNA here is from genome assembly GCF_964146895.1 of Miniopterus schreibersii. NCBI lineage: Eukaryota > Metazoa > Chordata > Mammalia > Chiroptera > Miniopteridae > Miniopterus > Miniopterus schreibersii. The sequence continues at coordinate 143,483,890 of NC_138101.1, forward strand.
AACCACATATATGACAAAAAGCAAGTATCCAGAATAAATAAAGAATTCTCAAAACTCGATAGTAGCCTTTTGCCTACTATGAAAGTGAGACGAGTTGCCAGCAGTTCCACTGGAGCCACTTGTGAAAATTCAGCCAAGGTTCTCACTTTTGCCACCTCTGCTCAAACCAGCACCATGTGATCTGGAAATGTGGTCTGAATAAGTGCTGCCATCGTTTGCATCAGTAGGCAAAGGTTATAGGCTTCATCATGTTAGACTAAGTGATCTTCAAATGGATCATCAAAAACATCTAACAGACGAAAGAATCAATGCTAACTCTTTGTACATTAAACAACAAACTCAACGGCAAAAAGGAAATGATCCAAACAGCAAATAATCCATAGACAAAAGACATGAAGAGACATTTCGAAAAAGATAAATGAATGGCAAATAAAGACATGAAAAGATGTTCAGCATCATTAGCCATTAGGGAAATGCAAAATAAAATCACAATGAGATACTACCTCACCCCACTCACACTGCTAAAATAAAAAATACAGACAGTACCAAGTGTGACTAAGGATTTGGAGAAACTAGATTATTCATACATTGGTCTTGGGAATGCAAAATGGTACAGCCACTTTGGAAAATAACCTGGCAGTTTCTTAAAAAACTAAACCTATAATTACCATAAGACTCAGTAGCTGTACACCTGAGCATTTATCCCAGAGAAGTAAAGACTTATTTCTTTATGTTCACACAAAAACCTGTACATAAATGTTTATAGTAGCTTTATTCATAATAGTAAAAAACTAAAAATAACCCAGATGTCTTTCAACAGTGAATGGTTAAGCAAACTGTGGTAGATCCATACCATGAAATACTACTCAGCAAGAGGGAACTAACAATGCATGTAACAACCTAGATGAATCTCCAGAGAACTAAAATAACTTCTGTGTATGTTTGACATTTTTAATAGTAAGATACCTGGGGAAAAGTCACTAGAATCAAATGGCATACATTCAGGTTTTTGGTTTTTTTAAATTCTAGGATTCAATTACATCCACACAATGAAAATATTTAACTCTGTCAGTGGGCCAAGATTTTGATGAATTGCTGCATAATTCCTAATCATAAGAAGGGCTCCAGAAGTGACCTTGTTAACCCAGACCAGTAAGTTTCATTTTCCTTACTTAGCACTGATTTCTCAAGTTCCTTTCAAATTCTCATTCCTCCACAATTCTGATCCTGATTCCCACTTCTCTTTTGTTAACTCCAGTCAAATTGGATCTATTCCCTTGCCCCACTAGCTCCAAATTAATAAGGACCTTGCTTGGCACAATTTCTGTCCCTTTTCCTCTAGGGAGGATGTGGTCGGCTGCCGTTGGCTTGATGTGAACAGTCTTGGATGTCTGCAGGAGCACTGAACTGAGCCTTCCTGTTTACCGCTCCAATGTGCACGGTCAGTCTAGACAAAGACCTCTGACTTGGGTCCCTGGTTCCTCACTCCAGTTTCCTTCCAGGGCTGTAGCCGGCTCCTGGAGCCTGGTGATTAGTCAAAGCTCTGACCCCTTACATACTTCTAACCATTCCTTTCTACAGTATTGCATACACTGACTCATACAATTTTCTCTCTTCTACTTGTTGGCCAGTATCTGCACTGATTAGAAATCCTGCAACCATGTCCTGACCCCTGATTTGGGGATCTTCAAAGACTGGCCCTAAAATTATGTTCTTTGATACAATGATGGTGCTTCAGGCCAGCTCTCCCCCCTTCATCCTGGTGTCCTCCATTCTAAGGTCCTTACTAGAAGGTCCCAGCATGCGAATCTGAGAGCAATGTCATTACAACAATTATTCTCACATACCTTTTTTCGATTAGAAGAGCCTTAAACATAAAAGCTATGTCTAGTTTATCTTCCCATTTCTCACAATACTTAGCACATTGTTTGCATAGAGTAAATAAATAACAGACTGGTCAAAATATATAATAAATTTGTGAATATTTTCATAAATTTTTATGGGGAAAACTTCTCATTCCCAGTCAAACTGGACAACTTGTTATGTCCAAATATATTCAGTTCTTGCTGGGCTTGCACCTACTTTTTTTTGCTACATATATTCTCAGGATTTACCCTAAACTTACTGAATAGCAATCTCTGAGATGGAGCCACAAGTCTGTTTGTTGTGGTTGAAACCTCACACATAGCTGGTTGTTGCAGAACTAATTATTACAGGGTGCTCAGACTCTAGCACTAAATCACTTACTCCAGAGGACTTCTCACCTTAGGGTGCCATCTGGGAAGCTTTTTAAAGGCAGATTCCTTCAGCCCCGCTCCAAAAAGTCTGATTCAGAAGGGCTTGAGAAGAGGCCCAGAAATCTACATTATAAATCAGCACATAGTGGTTGTGGTGCTGGCAGCCCTGGGGCAGACTTTGAAAAATATAGCGTTGAGAAATAATCTTTTCACCAGCAGAAATTCTTGTCATTCCCTTCTTTCCTGGTATGCTACTTTGTCCGTCTGAGAATCTGACCTCTAAAATCTGATATATATCCCTGCGGTGGCCTAGTGTGATCACCTGCCAAACCACCTCGCTGACATCCCATGGAATCCAGTTCCACTCTCACCAGCCTGCATCTCGTACAACTTGCTCATCGCTCATTTGTTCCTCATGTATTCATCACGCATACTGAATATTGACCATGTACCAGATGTCTGGGCTACAAAGTTGAGCAAGACCTGGATCCACTTTGAAAGAGCGCAGCCTCATGAGGAAGACAGACCCAAAAACCAATCAATCCTACTCAGTGTAGTGAGTGTAAAGGTAACAAGTATGAAGAGCTAATTGATATACCAAACCCAGACTGGGGTGGTGATGGTGTGCACATCAGAGGTTTCCTGAAGGACAGAATGCCTGAGCTGGACTTAAAATGTAAGTAGGAGTTGTCAATCCTCTCTCTTCCTCAGAGAAAACACTTGAGAAAACCTGTAAGACTACATCACTCTTGCTCAAGAAACTACATCAGTTCTACTAACCCAAACAAAACAGGCTTACCGGCCTGAAAAACAGAAGCAAATCAGTCATTGTCCTACATTATGTCATTATCCTACTTGTAGACGATAACAACAGCTGCACTTCCAACCCTGAGGTCTCTCTGGAACATACTCTACAATTACTCAAGAATTCCTTCCTGGAATGTGGTGAGATGGGGAACTAAGAATACATACTTGATTGTATACCCTTTCTTCCAGGTTTTAACATTTTTTACCTTACAAGAGACATAATTTTTTTTTCAGTACATAATCAGAATCAAAAAGTATTACTATGACCCGGACAGTGTGATTTAGTGGTTGCCCCATGAACCAAAGAGGTCACTGGTTCCATTCTTGGTCAGGGCACATGCCCAGGTTTTGGGCTCGATCCCCAGCAAGGGGGTGCAAGAGGCAGCTGATTGATGTTTCTCATCAATGTTTCTCTCTATCCCTCTCCCTTCCTCTCTCTCTAAAAAATCAATTTTTAAAAAAACTAATACTATGGCCCTGGTCAGGTAGCTCAGTTGGTTAGAGTGTCCTCCCAATACACCAAGGTTGCAGGTTTGATCCCCAATCAGGGCACATATAAGAATCAATCAATGAATGCATAAATAAGTGGAACAACAAATCCATGTTTCTTTCTCTCTCTCTCTCTAAAACAAACAAACAAACAAACAAAAAGTATTACTATGCACTCATTACAGAAAAATTGGATAAAGAACTTTAAAAAACCAGCCATAATTCCAAGATGACCACTGATAGTGTTCGGGCACATTTTCTTCCCATCTTGTTTTAATATAGATTTTAAAAACCAAATTGATTATAATTTTGATTATTGCTTTCTAAAACATAATATAGAGTGAGCATTTTTTTCACACTATCAACATTTTTTCAAAAGCATTTTAATGGAGGCATCATTTAGACTTACTATAATTTACTGAAGTACTCCTGTAAAATCTAGGATATTTCCAAAATTTTTCACAGTTAAAAATAATGCTATGGTGAACATGTATCTGCATTTCCACTTAAATTCTTAGAACTGATTTTTTAAATGAAATTACAAAATCAAAGGGTTCAAACATTTTTATATCTCTCACATTATTATTAAGTTGACCTCTCAAATGGTCATACCAGTTTCTTCTAACACTGTTCCTCTTACTCTGTTGTCCTCTTTTTAAAATTTGAGAGGGAGGAGGGAGCAGGGAGCAGCACTTAGTTAAAAATTTTATATAGCTACAGTGGAATCTCCTCAACAAATGGTGGTAGAACAACTGGATATGCACATGCAAAAAAAAAAAAAAAAAAAAAGAATCTAGACACAAGCTACATACCCTTCACAAAAATTAACTTAAAATGGATCACAGACCTAAATGAAAAATGAAAAACTATAAAACTCCTATAAGATAACATAGGAGAAAAACCTAGATGGCATTGAGTAAGGTGACAACTTCTAAGATATAACACCAAAGGCATGATCCATGAAAGAAATAATTGATAAGCTGGACTTCATTAAAATTTAAAAGTTCTACCCAGTGAAAGACAATGTCAAGAGTAAGAGAAGACGAGCCACAGACTAGGAGAAAATATTTGGAAAAGACACATCTGATAAAGAACTGCAAGTCAAAATGTGCAAAGAACACTTAAAGCTCAACACTAAGAAAACAAACAATTTGATTTTAAAATGGACCAAAGACCTTAACAGACACCTCACCAAAGAAGATACACAGATGGCAATTTAGCATGTGAAAAGATGTTCAACATCATATGTCATCAGGGAAATGCAAATGAAAACAACAGTGAGATTCCACTATATACCTATTAAAAGGGCCAAAATGTTGAACACTGACAACAAATGCTGGTGAGGATGTGGAGGAAAAGGACCCCTCATTCATTGCTGGTGGGAATGCAGACTGGTACAGCCACTTTGGAAGACAGTTTTGCAGTTTCTTACAAAACTAAGCGTACTCTTAGCATAGGATCCAGCAGCTGTGCTCCTTGATATTTGCCCAAAGAACCTGAAAATTATGTCCACACTAAAACCCGTACATGGATGTTTATAGCAGCTTTATTGATAATTGCCAAAACCTGGAGTCAACCAAGATGTCCCTCAGTAGGTGAAAGGGTAAGTAAACTGTGGTACATCCAGATAATAGAATATTATTCAGTGCTAAAAAGGAATGAACTGTTAAGTCATGAAAAGACATGGAGAAACTTTAAATGTATATTATTAAGTGAAAGCAACCAATCTGAAAAGGCTACCTACTGTATGGTTCCAACTATATGACATTCTGGAGAAGGCAAAACCATGGAGACAGTAAAATCCCCCAGGTTGGCAGGGGGAGGGGGTGAGTGGAGAAGGAGATGACTAAGTGGAGCACAGACCATTTTTAGGGCAGTGAAAATATTTGATGTCATACCATAACGATAGATACATGTCATTACACATTTGTCCTAACCCATAGAATGTACACCAACATGAGTGGATCCTATGTAAACTATGTACTAAAGGTGATTAGGATGTGTCACTATAGGTTTGGCAGCTGTAACAAATGTACCGCTCTGGCGGGGGATGTTGATAACGGGGGAGGCTATGTGTGGGGGGGGGCAAGGGGTACGTGCTCAATTTTTCTGTGAGCCTAAACTGCTCTAAAATTACAGCCTTAATGAAAAGAAGAAAAAAACGTATATATCATCTCAAGCGCTTACCCGCAAGTCCTTGGCTACTGAGAACCCGAAGTAGCTATTTATAAGCTTGGGGTGTGGGTTATATAGTGAGCTGTATCCATAAAGTTCTACTCCACCTAAGGACTGTTTATCTGTACTCAGAAAATAGGGTGGCATTTATAATAACTTACTTTGTTAAAGACAAAAAAATTTTTTTAGATATAATCCACATATCAAACTTGCCCTTTTATAGTGCACAATTGAGTCGTTTTTGGTATATCCACAGGGTTGTGCAACCAGCGTTTCTGTCTCAATCCTGAACATTCTCGTCACCCCACCTCCAAGGAAGCCCTCCACCCATTAGCAGTCACTCCTAATCCTTCCTCCGCCCAGGTCCCGGCAACGCCAACCCACTTCTTGTGTCTCTGGATGTGCTGTTCCGCGTATTTGCACTTCCATTTGCTGATTCTCGTGTGTGCCCTGACTGGGGGTTGAATCCGCAACCTTGGTGTATCTGGACAGTGTTCGAACCGAGTTACCCGGCCAGGGCCCAGAGTTTGCTTCTTTAGTTTGTGTCCTGAGAACCTAAGTTGACACTGTCCACAAGTCTCAAGAGCAGGATGCAAATGTGTGCAGCTGAAGCCAGTGAGACTGAGGGGTTGTTGACTGCAGCAAAGCTAATACTAAACAATAGAGTAGATAAATTGCAATATATACCAAAGATGGAATACCATACAGCCATGAAAATGAATGAGCCCTTGACACACACAGCACATAACAACAAATAATATTGAATAAAAAGCCAGATACAAAATAATATATACAGCATGATTCCATGGATATAAAAGTTCATTACAGGCAAAGCTGCTCCCCAGCTGGGGAATTCATAGGTGGATGGCGACAGTGTAAAAAATAAAATAATAAAATTTAAAAAGCAAGGACCCAATTGCCATAAAAGTCAGGGTAATGGCATCTCTGGGAGTTGGAGAGTTAGAAGGGAGCTGTGACAAAAAGCCAATACAACGTAGGGTCCTACGGTACTGGCAATGTTCCAGCTCTTGAACTGAGTGCTCACTTTAGATTTTTCTTTAAACAGGGCATTTTCATTATATAAATGTCTATGTATATTTCACAATAAAAGAGTTTTTAAAAAATTCCCTGCCATTGCTCATTAGTTCCTCTAAGTCTTCCTTGAAGTTTCCAGTTACCACTCTCACCTGGAAATCACTATAAATTAATTTCGTAATTGAGATTTCACAAGATGCTAGATCAAAATGCTTTACTGATAGCCAGTCTAGAATATCTAACATGTCTCTTCTCCTGTTCCCAGAATTTATAACCCAAAAACCCCCCAGAAAACCATTCGCGCCAATCTGGCAAGGTCCACTATTTATAATTCATCACTGCTGTTGATTAGTCAGAATTCCTTCATCCTTTAGAGGCTTACACATTTTTTTCTTTTTAAATATTTATTCCACTATTTTATTGAATGTTGCATGATGGTGATTTCCAGAAACATTTTTGTAAATTCATGTAGTTATTCCACATTCTTCTCTAATTCCTATATGTAGTCAGCACCTTTAGTGTAGATGGAAATGCATGAAAATCACAATGACATACTGTTGAGGTTTTAGAAAACTTACAATAAATAGAATATTTAACCTATGTCATTTAATGAAGTACTACTAATGGACGATGTTTTGATTTCCCTGTTGTTTTTTAAACATTAGCAATGAGTCATAAAGTATTACTGGTGTTTACATTTCATCATGACTGGGCCTTTTGCTTTCTTACTGACCAGAGCCATTTCAATGTACATTCAGCTTTTCAGTCATCCGCCTGACTTTAATTTCCTAATTCCTTCTTGGCTATCAAGTTTCTTCTAATCTAATTTACAGGATATCATTCCAAACACCATTTCCTTTCCTACAGTTTCAACTCATTAATAATCACTTCCCAAAATATCATTATTGTAAGTTTTCATCATCTAATTCCAACTGCTTCTCTGAAAACAGGGTTTCTCTTATACCTCCAGGCGTTACCTGGGTGGCACAGATAAGACAACATATCCATGCAACATAATTTCCTGTCTCTGGGAGAAATCACAGATGATTGTGGTAAACGCTACAGGTACACTCTTATGACATATCTTCCTCAAAAATTATGTGGGATACTCCTTTATCAGCCAGGATCTAACCAGGAAAACAGAAAACACTCTAAGTATTAGAGACAGGGAATTTAATGTAGGAAATTAATTACACGCCTGATGGAGGAACTGAGAGGCCAACAGTGGGTGGTGAGGCAGTCCAGAGATTCCCAACAGAAGGAAGACTCTACTACAGCTAGGCTGGAGGTAATAGTATCACTGGGGCCAGGATCCCCTGCAGGAGCTGGAACCACAGCAGGACTGTCAGGCTGGTAATGGAGCCATGGGGCAGATGCAGTCACTATTGGAGATTCCACCCAGGACAGAAAGAGGGGAACTGTGTGAATATCTTGACTTCTCCTTCCCTCAAATCTTCTACCAGTGCTTCCCATTAGCTAGAATCAGCTGGAAAACAGCAGAAGCTGGAGAACAGGGGAAGCACGAGGAATGAAGGGACTACAGGGAAGAGGGGATTCGGAGAAGCCATCACACTGGTCTCCAAATAGACAAATGACTATCAGTTGGGCGAAGGAATGAATTTATTTTCCATGGCACCGTGGGAAGATCAACAGATGAGAAATTAAGTAAATCAAATTTAAACTCAAAATAAGAAAGAATATTTAAATAAGCAGAACTGCCAGGAAAGGGGAACAGTTTGTCTTAAAATGGGAAGATCTTGGAGTCTATAATTTGGTAAATATTTTGGTAAATATTTTGAAATGTTTCAAATGAAATGTTTTCCTACAAGTTCTATATTATACCATTAAAAGCCCCAGGAAATTTTTGATATAATCTAGGTAGTGGGTATATGGGTGTTCACTGTAAAATCTTGCGATTTTGCTGCATGTTTGAAATGTCCTATAATAAAATGTTGAAAAAGCATCATTGGAGTCAGCAAAACATCTAGGCCTGCAAAGTGGGATCATCTGTTCATAAATGTATTTGTTCTCTCTTACTCAGTGAGAAATTACCCTAAAGCTTAGCAGTTAAAGCAGCAACATTACCGCACAGTTTCTGAGGATCAGGAATCCAGGATCAGTTTAGCTGGGTAGCCCCTGTTCATGAGATTTTACTCGTTGGGCCAGCAGTCATCTGCAGGCTTGACTGGGAAGGATGCACTTCCAAACTCACTCGTGTCGTTATTGTCAGGACATAGTCCCTCATAGGACGTTGGCTGGAGTCCTCAGTTCTTTGCCAGATTGACCCCTCCACCAGGCTGCCTGAGTGTTCGCCTGACGTGGCTGCTGACTGCCCTCAGAACAAGTGATCTGGGAGACAGAGTGTACCCAAGAAGGAAGCCATAGTATTAGACCTTTCAGTGAAAATAAAAGCATATGCCAAGATTCTGGGAAGATGGCAGCAGTGGTTATGGTGGCATAGCTTTTAGATCTTCCCAAATTCCCCCACAAAAACACAATAATTAGATAACAAACCCCAAAACCCTTGAACAATATTTACAGCAAAAGTAGGTGACCAAGTATCCCATAAACCTGAAATTATAAGCAAGTGGGGAACAAACCACCAAGAGCTACCGTCATCCATGTAAGAAAACAAAAGCGGAGCGAAAAAATGAGGCATTTGACAGCCAGCCCTAAGAAGAAAACCCTAAAATAGACAATAGGTATTTAATAGAAAGTATTAAGGGCAAAACCTCAATAGCAAATGAGTAGAAGGATCTAACGGTATGAAGGTCTATAAAGACTGAGCAGTTTAGACCCTATACTCTAGAAAATAACCAACCACGGCTCCTTTCCAGGACAGGGTCCCACACTGGGAAGAAACTACTGGAAATGGAATCAAAATCGAGCAGGGCATGGACAACAAGGAAAAAAGGAGACAGTCCAGATGAAAGTGGGGCAGGAAAATAGAGCCAGGAAATCTCAGAAACCAAACCACCTCCCTTTTAACACTATACAAAAACAACAAAAAAGGGAGCTCTGCGAAGTTTAAAAAAAGACATATCAAGCCTCCTTCCAAAATTTTAGGACTACTAATTTCACATAAATATGGGCAACAGAAAAGTATGCTATTCAGATTCCAGACAAGCTTATAAGAAAAAGAGAGAGAGAGACAGAATAAGGAGCAGACTAGCACCCCAATGAAATCATGCTGGAAAGAAATACTTAAAAAAATAAAAATAAAAGATTAACATGATAATGTACTATTGCACAAAATGCTAAAAGACATCAAGAATATTATTCAAGATATGAAAGAACATGTCAGAATTAGAAATAATCAGAAATGTGGTGACAGAACTAAAAAAAGACTTAGAAATACAATTTTTTTTAACCGTTTAAAAAAGAAAGACTAAACTCGAATGAACACAGAGCAAATAAACACAAGTAATATATTAAAAAAAAGAGGATGAAAAGGAAGAGCATTCTTGAAATAAAAAAGAAATGAAGAAAACTAAAGAATTTGAGACAAAGTTGCAAATATTAAAGACAGGCAAAGAAAATTCAACACACGGATAACAGAAGTCCTTAATAAAAACAAAGAAAATAAATACTAAAAATATAATTAAAGAAAGCTTTCCTAAAATTTAAAAAACAAACTGCTTAAAACTACATATTGAAAAAGCACATTGTACATCTTAAAAATGGTGATACAGAATGACCAACACCAAGATATAATCTTGTAAAATTATATGGCTTTAAAGAAAAAGGAAAAAAAATCTTTGGAGAATCTAGACAACACCACATGACATAAAATTAGAAATAAAATTAGATTCGTATATTTAGGTTCAATAGCAACATTTTGTGCCAGAAGGAAATGGAATAGCATATTTAAGACACTTGAAAAAATATATAGATCGAGGATTTTATATCTAGCAAAGTTGACCTTTAAATATAAAGGGCACAGATAAATTTTTACATCATGAAAGTACTCAGGGAATATTGCTCCTATGAGCCCCTGCTAAAGAACCTTCTAGAGGAAGAGTTTCACACAATCAAAATGAGGAGAGGGTCATTGGCATAAGAACCAGTGGTAAACATTAAGTATATAGCTCCTTGTAGAACTAAGGCTAAATGAAGGTTAAAAGAGGGAGATTATAGTATGTAGTAGATTAAATATCTTTCATGTGTGTATTCTCCATCCTATCAACTTCTGTATCCCTATCAAATTCGAGCATTCACCATCTCCCACTTGAATCAAAGCAAGAGTTTTTATCCAAGTCGGCCTCATACTATTCTTGCCGCCATTTCAATCTATCCTCCAGTTTAAACCAGGATGATCTAAAATCTACATTCTGATCACCTTAGTTTCTTATTCCTAATTCGTCAATGGTTTCCTGTAGTCTATAGGATAAAACCTAAGCACACAAGGCATGTCCTTAATTCCCCCTTCCTTTGGTGGAGCACTTAGATTTCTTTTGGGAATTACCTTTTCCCCATTGTGGGCAGTGTTGGTAGCAAATTAATCAGAGTGCCCTAGATGGGTGAGTCCATGATATAAGGTCAATTATTCTGTCTCAGCATTTTGAATCCTGATAAAATTTGCAGGGATGGAAAAATGCATTGGCGATCGCTCACTCTGACAGACAGTTGACTAGTTCCTGCTGCTTAGAGCTCTGCAGCTGCCCTCGGTCCTATTTCCAAGCCTAGTTATACAGCTTTCCCGTCAATTCTGTGAGCTACTCATCTTTCCAATAAATTCTCTTTTTGTTTACATTAGACAAGTCAGTTATTTTGTTTATGACCAAAAAACTGTAAGAAGCACAAGGGCCCTATTTTACAGCCTTACCGCTCACCATCGCAGGCTATATGGTTTTCTCTCTTGCAATAGTGAACTCCTTGTAGTTCTCTCTCCCAAAATGCACCCTTACCCTACCTCTTACGAAGCCCATTGACACACGCCTCAGTGCCAGGCCAAGTGCTATGTCCTCTCCAAGGTTACCCTGCCCCTCCTGTCCCACCCCAGCCCCCTAACCTACGCACTGGTACACCTTGAACATAACTATTATTTCTATTTTAATTTTTTGCACATGTCTCCCACTAGACTCAGGTTTTTTGAGAGAAGGGACTGTGTATTTTTATCTCTGATTCCCCAAGCCAGCCCAGCCAGGACCTGACTCCAAAAAGGCACTTCAAAACTGTTCTCTATTTTAAAGGCAAATATGAGTATGTGCTCCTCATACGCATAATATTTTCATTTACATTTTACCTCTTTTAAGATCACCTTCTCAGAGAGAAATGCTAAGCAAGTGTTTCCTTTCCTCTACCGTGAATTTTCTATTTCAATAGCTTCTCAAAAAACAAAGTATGGATGGCATCCCAACAAGTTACACAACAATGAACAGAACTTCTCTCCCTTCTTTCCCTCGTTCCTGGAACTGGCTGTTTTGGCCCTTCCTAAGGAATGTTTTAATTAGAATTTGTTTCCATTACAAAGATTTTTATTTAAAACATTCAGGGTTTAGCCATCAGGTGGCTTTCAAGTTATAAACAAGAGCGTACTTTGGGGAATTTGAGAACTCCAGAAAGTGGAAGTGTCTCATACAAATCAGAGAAGCTACTTGTTGCCATGTGGAAAGATCAGCAGCCTCAGGCTAAAGTTACTGGCCCTCCTGGTTTATATCACAGTTAAATGCCTTTCATCAACTACTCCATATCTACCAGTTAAAACTCTAGTTCATTGAGGAAAAAGAGGGGGAGGGGTCAAAATATTAAAAGTGGGTGCCTCTGGGGAAAACAACAGAGGCTGGGAAAGAATAGGGGAGGGGGATGTTTATATTTCATTATTCCCTTCTGTACTATTCATTTTATAACCATGTGCATGTATTACTGTTTCTTCTTAAATTTTGTTTAAATTTTATCTTACTGTATTGGCAACATATATTTGCTGCTTCTGTTTATTGATATCATTTAACAAAATGCTGTAATTCTAATGATTATTTCACCTATGCCCACTAGACCAGTGACTTCCAGATGCTTATTTATTTATTTATTTATTTTTAATCTTCACCCAAGGATATTTTTTCCATTGCTTTTCAGAGAGAGTGGAAGGGAGAGAGAAAGAGAAAGAGAAAGATCTTTGTGCCCGATTGGTTGCCTCCCACACGTGCCCCAACCAGAGCGGGGAATCGAGCCCGTAACCGAGGTCGGTGCCCTTGGCCAAAATCGAGCCTGGAACCCTTCAGTCCATGGGCCGACACTCTAACCACTGAGTCAAACCAGCCATGGCTCCAAAGGCTTTTGAAATAAACTTTATTGAGGCATAGTTTATGCACAATAAAATGCATGTACAGCTCAATGAGTTTTGATGAATGTAAACACTGGTGTAACTACCACAACAAAGATATAGAACATTCATATCACCTGGAAATATTCCCTGTGCCCCTTTGCAGTCACTCTCCAGCCCTGAACCTAGCCCCAAGCAACCACTGATCTGCCTTCTATCACCATAGATTAGTTTTGTTTTTAATATAAATGTATTTTATAATATAAATGTAATATAAATGTATTTTTTAAAACATGTTTTTATTGATTTCAGAGAAAAGAAGGGAGAGGGAGAGGGAGATAGAAACATTAATGACGAGAGTCATTGATCAGCTGACTCCTGCATGCCCCCCACTGGGGGGTTGAGCCCGAAACCTGGGCGTGTGCCCTGACCCACCGTGAACTGAACTGTGACCTCCTGGTTCATGAGTCGATAGTCAACCACTGAGCCATACCGGCCAGACTGGAGTTTTATATAACAGAATCATGCACTGTGTACTCTTTTGCATCTGACTTTTTTGCTCAGCAAAATTTTTTGTGAGTTATCTGTGTTGTGCGCATCATAGTTTGTCCCTTTTTATTGCTGAGTACTAGTAGACTGTATGGATATACCACTATTTATTTATCCATTTGCCAATTGTTGGAAATTTGGATTCCAGTTTAGGATCATTAAGAATAAAGCCATCCCCTGCCAGGTAAGTATATGATTGTCTAACCACTATGCCGTACACCTGAAACTAATAAAAAATAATATCAAATGTAAACTGTAATTGAAAAATAAAATTTTAAAAAGAATAAAGCCATCATGAGCATTTGTGTCCAAGTGTTTGTGTAAATAGATGCTTTCATTACTCTTGGAATAAATCCCTAGAATTGCAGGGTGATAACTTCATAGGAAATCTACGAACTATCTTCTAAAGTGGTTGCACATTTTATAGTTTCAGTTGCTCCACATCCTGCAACACTTGGTATTGTCAGTCTTTCCACTAAAAAAATAAACTTTATTGTTGCATAAATACCTAGGATTTGAATTTCTGGGTCATATGGTAAGTGAATATTGAACTTTTAAGAAATAGCCAGAACTTTTTCCAAAGTGGTTGTACCACTTTACACTCCCACTAACAATAGCTGTACCGTTTTGCACTCCCACTGACATGAGAGCTCTGGTTGCTCCATATCCTCACCTATATTTGGTGGTGTTGATCTTTAAAATTTTATCCACCATAGTGAATGTTTGGTGGTATTTCATTGTGGTTTTAATTTGCATTCTTTGATAATGAATAATATTGAACATTATTTTATGTGCTTACTGGCCGTTCTTATATCTTCTTTTGTGATATATATTCTGATCATCTTAGTTACTTTCTCATATCTTTTGCCCATTTTTTTTTTTATATCTTTATTGATTTCAGAGAGAGGGAAGGAGAGGGAGAAAGAGAGAGAAACATCAATGATGAGAGAGTCATTGATCAGCTGCCTCCTGCATGCTCCCAACCGAGGATGAAGCCCGCAACCCAGGCATGTGCCCTGACCGGGAATTGAACCCTGATCTCCTGGATCCTACATCAATGCTCAACCGCTGAGCCATGCCCGGCCGGGCTTGCCCATTTTTAAATTGGACTTATTGAGTTATAAAATTTCTTTATATATACACTGGATTCACATCCTTTGTCAGAATATATGCATGGTAAATATTTTCTCCTAGCCTGTGGCTTGTTTTCCCATTTTCCTTGAAGTATCTTCCAAGGAGCAGAACTTTAAAATGTTAATAATATCCGATTCAGTTGTTTTTTCCTTTGTGGTCTGTGCTTTTTGTATCCTAAGTAATAAATTTGTAACTATCTCATTGTCATAGATTTTTCTGTTTCCTTTGAAATTTTTTATAGTTTTAGTTTTACTTATAGTCTATAATTCATTTTGAGTTAATTTTTTGTATGATGTGAAATAAGGAATGGCTTCATTTTCCCCCCTTATGGGTAGCTAGTTGCTTTGCAACCGTTTGTTAAAAAGGCAGTTTTTCCCCCATTGAATTTACCTTGGCACTTTTGTTAAAAATAAAAATGGCCTTGCCTTAGCCAGTGTGGTTCAGTGGTTAGAGCATCAGCCCATGCACCAAACAGTGGCAGGTTCAATTCCAGTCAAGGGCAGGTACCTGGGTTGCAGATTCGATACCTGGCCCATCAGGGAGGGTGTGGGAGGCAACCCATCAATGTGTTTCTCTCACATCAATGTTTCTCTCTCTCTCACTCCCTCCCCCCATCCCTTCCACTCTCTAAAAGCAATGGAACAAAATATCCTCAGGTGAGGATTAACAAATATATATATCTCCTTGTGTGAGGATTAACGAGTAAATAAATGGCATTATATATGTGGCTCTATTTCTGGGCTCAATATTCTCTTTCATTGATCTCATGACTACTTATACCAATGCCACACTGTTTTTTATTACTGTTGCTTTAAAGTCTTTAAATCAGGTAGTAAAAATCTTCCAACTTTATTCTTCCTTTTCTAAATTGTTTTATCTAATCCAAGTTCTTTGCATTTCCATACAGATTTTGGAATCACCTTGTTGATTTCTGCTTGGATTTTTACTGATTGTAATAAATCCATAGAACAATTTGAGAATAATTGATATTTTAACAATACTAAGCCTTCCATGGTATATTTTCCATTTATTTACGTCTTCTTTAATTTCTATCAGCAATATTTTGTAGTTTTCAATAGACGGGTCTTCCATGCAAATTAGTAAATGTATCCTTAAGGATATCTTGTTTTGGGACATTATTGTAAATATTGTTTTATAAATTTCAGTTTCTGAGAGTTCATTTTTAATATTTTTGGTATATTCACATTTTTGGATATTGACAGTGTATCCCGTGACATTGCTAAATTCACTTATGGGGCCTAGGAGTTTTTTGTACATTCCTTAGGATTTTATATGCAGGATCATGTTATGTAAAAATACAAGTTTACTTTTAAATTTTCTAATCTATATGCTTTTTATCTTCTTGCCTTATTCCACTAGTTAGAACCTACAGTACAATCGTGAACTGAAGTAGTGAAAACAAATACTCTCTCTTTGCCTCAATCTCATGGACATAAGTGTGATGTTAGTAATAGGATTTTTTCCCTTAAAAAAATGTGGTGTCCAGCTGGGCGTGTATCAGCAGTTGAGCATCGGCCCAGGACCCAGGAGATCTGATTCCCGGTCAGGGCACAGGCCCGGGTTGCGGGCTCCATCCCCAGTCGGGAGCGTGCAGGAGGCAGCCGATCAATGACGACTCTCTCATCACTGGTGTTTCTATCTCTTTCTCTCCCTCTCCCTTCCTCTCTCTGAAATCAATAAAGATATATTTTTTAAAAAAAGTAGCAGCCCTGGCTGGGTTGCTCAGTTGGTTAGAGCCTCATCCCAATACCTCAAGGTTGTGGGTTCAACCCAGGTCACAGCACATACAAGAATCAACCAATAAATGCATAAATAAGTGGAACAACAAATCAATGTTTCTCTTTCTCAAATCAATAATTTTTTTGGTGTTGTAAAATACATGTAACATAACATTTATCATGTCATTCATTTTACATGTACAGTTCTCTGGTATTAAGTGTATTCATATTGTTCTGCTAACATCACCATCGTTAATCTCCAGAGTTCTTTCCATCTTGCAAAACTGAACCTCTATAGCCATTAAACAATAGCTCTCCATTATTTCCTCCCCCTCCATCCCTGGCAACCACCATTCTACTTTCTGTCTCCATAATTTTGACTTTAAGTACCTCATATTTGCTTTTTTGGGACTGGTTTATTTCATTTAGCATAATGTTCTCATGTTTCATCCATGCTGTAGTATACGTCAGAATTTTCATCCTTAGTAAGGCTAATATTTCATTGCATGTATATCCCACATTTTGCTTATACATTAATCCATCTATGGACACTTGGGTTGCTTCCACGTTTTAGCTACTGTGAATAATGCTGCTACCAACATGGATGTACATTTGTTTCTGGTTGGGGCATGTACAAAAGGCAACCAATCAATGTTTCTCTCTTACATCAATGTTTCTCTCTTTCGATCTGTCTCTCCCCTCCCCCCCCCTTCCACTCTCTCTAAAAATCAATGGAAAAGAAATATCCTCTGGTGAGGACAAAAAAAAAAAAAGTACGCCACTCAAGAAAAAAAATATAATGTTCGCAGTGGTGCATTGTTACTACAAAAACTAGAGGTAGCAATATAATTGACTAACACTTCTGTAAAGTAACTTAGCAAGAACCATAAAACTTTTGTAGAAACAAAAACGGGAAAACTTCTTTGACCTGCTCATTCTACTTTTGGAATTTCATTCTAACAAAATGATCTAAAAGATGGAAAAAAACTTTGAAATAAGCTTTGAAAAAACATAGAATAAGGAATTAAAAACCTCAAAATGCCAAAAGACAGTTATACTGTACTGCATTCTCAAAGAAATATTATGCAGTCATTAAAAATCTTTATGAAGAACAACATAAGAAATCACTCATAAGGCAGGATATATACATGTATGATTCCAACCATGCAGGGGGGGGAAACTTATGCATAAACGCTGGAATTAACAAAAGCGTTACCTGCTTTTTGTCAGGTTAGAGAAATAAGAGTAATTTTTCTCATTTTCCTGTATTTTCCAAATTCTATTTAATAGTATATAAATTTTAAAATAAAACATTTATTAAATATGTTGGCTGTTAGAATTGTAAAATGGAAAAAAATACATGATATGAAAAGCACAGTAAGTGTATTTACAGTATAATTGTGACTATGTTTCAACTATGTGTGTGTGCAGAGAGAGAGAATGAGAGAATTGAAAGAAAATGCCAAAATGCTAGGAAGGGTTGTATAAGGTGGGATGAAAGTTAACTATTTTTTTCTCTTTATTTTCTAAATTTTATGTAAGGTATTTATTTTACTTTTATAACACAGTATAAATGCCTTTTTGATAAGTATACCTGGCTATTCACCCCCAAGCTCCCTAGGTTTGCCTTAGGTCTCATCTCAGTTTGCTGCTGTTACTTACCTTGTGTCAAAACAATGAGGTGCTGCCCTGGCTGGCATGCTCAGTGGTTAGAGCATCGGCCTGCACACCAAAGGATCGCAGGCTCAATTCCCAGGCACGACCATACGCATGCCACGTGGATATTTTTCTCTCCCCTTCCCTTCTCTGAAATCAATGGGGGGAAAATACTTTGAGGTGAACTTAACAAAACGAGACCCCAATGGTGCATTAAAATTCTATTGTTTTATGTTAGGATTTATCAAGCCCACAGCCAGATTGGAGGCAAAGCTGCTGCAGTGACTTTTTCATACTATAGTTGAAAGGACATGGAATGGATCAAGAAGCAAGAAACACGAGTCTATTCTCAGTGCTGCATTTTTGTTCAGGGAAATCATTTATCTGTTTTCTAATTCCCAAACTGAAAAGGTCAGATTATTTTTAAGAATCTCTAATTGTAGTTCATGTACAGAAAGGTCAGATCTGAATAGGATTCAAGTTTTTGTAGACTAAAGCAAAACCCCAAGAGTCTGGGAAAGCAGGCAGTATGGCTTATGAGCTCTCAACCAGGAAAACACAGTCAGTAAAGAACTCAGCAATGGGTTGGGACAAGAACCCAGAATATCCCCAAATTCTGGGAAAAAATTAGATAAGAAATTTGAGTAATGGTACAGAGCACTAGCAACAGGGCTTGAACAACCCAGGGATTTTTTACACTCTAGCTAGCAAAGGACAGAACTTCATAGTAGGATCTGACCTCACGCATGGAATTCAGGTAGGCACTCTAGGCTAGATGAGGATGTGGAGAAAAATGCAATTCTAGGAAAATGAGTGTTTTCCTGACAAAATACTGTAATGAAACCCAAAGACTAATCATTTAGTCTGGGAATCAAAATACACAAAGAGCAGTTCAATAGAACTTTCTGAAATGATGGAAATGTTCTATATCTGCAATGTTCAATATGGTAGCCACTGGACATGTGGGACTATTGAGTACTACAAATATGACAAGTGCACCTTGAGGAACTGAATTTAAAATTCTATTTAATTTTAAATTTAAATAACCACATGTGACTAGGGACTACTACAGTCAGCACAGCAAAAGTCCAGTCCTATTGTTCTTTTTAAAAATTTATTTATTTTTGTTAATCCTCACCTGAGGATATTTTTACATTTCTTTTTAGAGAGAGTGGAAGGGAAGGGAGAGAGAGAGAAAGAAACATCGATGTGAGAGACACACATTGACTGGCCGCCTCCTGCACATGCCTGGACTGGGGCCGGGGATCAAACCTGCAACCCAGGTGCGTGCCCTTGACTGGGACTCGAACCTGAGATCTTTCAGTACACAGGCAAATGCTCTAATCACTGAACAACATTGGCCAAGGTGTTCTTTTTAAGTATAGTAATAAAACATACATAACGAAAGAAGAATCCCTTTTTAAATATAAAGAATACATATTGCATTTTTCTTTGTAGCCAGTGTGTGTGTGTGTGTGTGTGTGTGTGTGTGTGTGTGTGTGTGTGTGTGTGTGTGTGGTGTGTATGTGTATGTATGTTGTGTGGGTTAACTTAACGGTTCCATAAAGCTAAATCAATTCCAGGAATTTTACAGGAAGCTATACCCTTTCTAGAATAAACCTAGATTAATCACATTCTGGGCTCAACCTGAAGCTGCATTCACCCAAGATGAACCAGAAACTACCCTGGCCCCAAATGACCTTCTAAACTAAGGACAAAGTGAGACACAGCAAATGCAGGGTTGAGCTGACTGCTCTTGGGTCTGCCTCCATCTTAGCCTTAGACTAAATCTGGGCTCTGGAGCTTGGAATTCAGTGGAATTCATAATTGAATCAGCTGATGCAGACAAGGAGACATTCCTAATCACAGACTGTCCCTAAATTTCCCCATAAGTGCAATAAATAATTACATATTTCTAAACTGGACTCTGAACCTATAAATCTAAACATATTCCAATTTATTCCTATCCTGACCCAAATAAGAAATGTAAGAGATAACCTAATGTCAAAACAGGTTTACTGGTTATTGTACACAAAAGAATGTGAGCAACTTGCAAGTATCAATATAATAAAAGGCTTGGTACAAGCTGCCTTTCTTTCACCCTAAGAAAGTATACCAACTCCAAACTAATAGAGTGGAATCAAATTTCAAGTTTACTTAACAGACATACTCAAAAGAAGCCCCAGCTTTGTTAGAAAAATGGACAAAAACTTCTAGGAGTAAATGGACCGAAATTAAAACTAGATTCGTGCTTCCTATAATTAACATTGTTCGTCTATGATATAAGACAGACAAAACTTTCAAAATTCAAAAAAAGTTGATGATGTTTCAGCTTTATTGAAGTATAATTGACAACTTAAAGTTAATATTTTGAAAAGGCAAAAAGAGCCCTGGCCAGGTAGCTCAGCAGTTTACAGAGTCATCCTGATATGCCAATGCCATGGGTTTGATCTCTGGCCAGGGCACATACAGAAATCAACTAGTGCAGCACAAATAAGTGGAACAACAAGTCAGTGCTTCTCTCTCTCTCTCTCTCTCTCCCTCTCTCCCTAAAATAAATAAATAAATAAATAATTTTTTAAAAGAACTATGAGGCATAAAAGAAAAAGGCAAAAAGAACCAATAAAGTTGTCAGGTACGAACTTATGGCAAAGAGTTTTACCAACACTCTTCAAACCAAAAAACACAACAAAATTTTAAAAGTATAGACTCTTTGAGATATTAAGGCCAAGATTTTTCCCTTCTTCATATCCTCTAAATCCAAATTATGAGAAATAATTCACTCTGACCACTGAGAACATTTCTTCTGCCCAGTGACATAATGAGAAAATTTACTTCTATTATTTAATTTATTCGTTCCTATCCTAATCAAATTCCAAGAATGTAGGAGAAAGAAAGAGGATATAATTTCCCCTAAAGCCTGGGATTGAGGCATAACTAAACTTATAACATGAGACATTTAAGCACTGAGGGAAGCCCTGATGGTAGGGGAAATGAGCCACCTTTATGGCCTAAGGAACAAATTGCAGATCTCTAAGGCAGATTTGCAGAAGAATTTATCCAGGAATCAGTCTCCTCCAAAGCTGGACAGGGAGGAAGTGTAGGAAGTGCAGCTTTTCTAAAAGGATGACAGGTGTCACTTGGAGACACTCTGGTTTCCTGAGGAAGGGAAGGAGACATTGAAACATCTTGTTTTGTGCGTTTTAGATCTTCCTTGTTTTCCACCATCAGTAACTGTTCTATCTCCTCTTTCAAAGATAAACTTGCTTGAAATTCCTGTTTGGGTAGCTTAAGGTGTTTTTTCTGATTTATTCTCTGGTCCTCTGACCCCTCTGACTCAGGGCAAATGACTTTGTTACTGGAATCCTCACGGACTTCTTGCTTTATGGGAGGAAAATGTGGAGGTTCTGTTGTAGTTTGTTTACTCTTAGCTTCTTCTTTCAGCAAATTTACATCTTCATGAGATGTAAAACTTGGAGCTTTATCTAGCCTAGAATTTTTACAAAGTAAGAAACCTCTTACTTTTTCCTCTTTCTTTGTTGTCTCTGTCACTGATTTCTTTGGATGTAGCAGTGTCCTTATTAGGAGTCCCTGTGCATTCATCCTATATTCTTTTGCAGCTCTCTCTCTGCGCTGCTTCTGGAAGTCCCTGAGTTGCAGCAGTTCCTCTGGAAGTTCCATACATGTAGGCTAAGAAAAGAAAAAGAACACAAGTCTCTTATATCTAAACTTCTGATTATGCCTTAAATCACTTCTGCTATACTTAACAGTATTTGTTTGGCAAGTGAGGATCTATTCAAATGTATTCTTACAGTACCCTCTAGTGTCTTAAACTATAGTAGTACTATTTGTCAAGTAACAAATATTTTGAATCCAGTTTTCTGTGTCTGTGTGTGTCTATGTATCAAGGTTATACAGTGAAAAGTATGTCTCCCTTCCAACTGTGATTACATAAAACTACAATAATGAATATTTTAAGAAAATGTACTCTTTGTTACAGGAGCTAAATAATTTTCCCAGGTTGCCTGTCTTTGACTTTGTTCACTGTATTTTCGCCATACAGAAATTTTAAAGTTAAATTTATTAATTTTTTAAGAGTTCTGAATATTTCTGTGTTGCATAGAAAAGCACATACTCCTACAACTCAGTAGCAAAAGAGCAAATAATCCAAATAAAAAATGAGCAAAGGCCCTGAGCAGGTGGCTCAGTTGGTTGGAGCATCGTCCTGTACACCAAAATGTTGCAGATTTCATTCCAGATCAGGGCACATAACTAGGCTGCAGATTTGATCCTGGCCGTGGTGTGTACAGGAGGTAACCGATCAATGTTTCTCTCAATGTGTTTCTCACATTGACCCCTCTCGCTCTCAAATCTATAAAACATATCCTCAGGTGAGGATTAAAAAAAAAAAAGGACCCGAATAGACATTCTCCCAAAGTAGGCATTCAAATGGCCAGTTGGTTTATGAAAAGATGCTCTGACAGCACTAATCAGGGAAATGCAAATCAAAACCACAATGAGATTATCACCTCAAACTTGTTAGGATGGCTATCATCAAAAAGACAAGAAATAACAAGTGCTTTGCAGGGGAAATGTGGAGAATAGGGAACTCTCATACAGTGGTCACAGAAAGGTAAATTGGTATAACCATTATCAAAAACAGTATGGCAGTTCCTCAAAAAATTAAAACTAAAACTATCATATGGTCCAGCAATACCACGTCCTGATATATCCAAAGGAAATAAAATCACTGTCTTGAAGAAGTATCAACAATCCCATTTATACTGCATTATTCACAATAGCCAAGATATGGAAACACCCTAAGTGTTCATCAAGGGATGAATGAATTAAGATGATGTGGTCTGTATGTACATACAATGAAATATTATTCAGCCAGGAAAAGAAGGAAATCCTGCCATTTGTGACAACATGGATGAACCTGGAGGGTATTATGCTAAGTAAAATAAGCCAGACAGACAAAGACAAATACTGTATGGTATCACTTATATGTGGAATCTAAAAAATAAAATTTAGAAGATGATTTTAGAAACAGAGAATAGAATGGTGGTTGCCAGGGGTTGGGGGAAATGAAGAGATGTTCAAAGGGTATAAGCATTCAGTTATAAGAAGTATTGGTTCTGAGGATCTAATTAGTGTACAGCATGGTTATTTACTATAGTTAATAATTCAATATTGTATACTTGAAAGTTGCTGAGAGTACATCTTAGGCATTTTCAGCACACACAAAAAAATTAACAATGTGAAGTGAAGGATGTGTTAATTATCTTGATCTTGGAAGCATTCTACCAATGTGTGTGTGTGTGTGTGTGTTTACTTTAAATATATACAAATAATTTCTTCAATTATTCCTCAATAAAATTGAGGGGAAACAAGAAAAGCATTCCCAACTGTGAGATCATTTTCTTTTAATTCTGCTTTTCCCCTAATAATTTTATAACTCCATTTTTTTTTACATAAATACTTGAAGTTTGTTTTGGTGTAATGAAAGAGCTAGCAATCCAACTCTGATTCTCCTCCCCCACAAGGTTTAGTCAATTCCCTAAGGCCATTTACAGAATAATTATTTTTGTCTCATTGATTAAAAATTCTACCTTTATCACAACCATACTGGCAGATATATATTGGACCTATTTCTGGGATTTCTACTCTGTTCCATTGATCTGCCTACACATGTATCTGTCACAAACTGTTTTATTGTTTTAATAATCTGACAGGACTTATTTATGTCTATTGATCTCTATAAACTATAATCAGTTTGCCAAAATAATGCTGGTGTTAATATTTTTATTGGAATAGAGTTAAATTCAAAACTTAATTTAGGAATAATATATAGCTAAAAATACTTAGTGTTCCCATTCAAATTCTCTTTTATGTCACTCAGTAATATTTTAACGTTTTCTTCATCTCTATATTCCACATTTCTTGTTAGACTTATTTCTAGATAATCTACCTTTGTTACAATTATAAATTGATGTTTTCTTTCATTAGCTTTTCTAGGTGTGTATATGGATACAGGAAAGCTATTAATTTTTATGTTATATTTGTTCCCACTTTACTAAATCGTCTTTTTGTTTGGGGTTTCTTTTTCAGTTGATTCTCTTCAGTTTTCACTTGTGTGATAGGCATGTCATAATTCTGGTTCCTCCTATTCAATTTTTATAGTTCATCTTTTAAAAAATTCCATTGGCTAATAACTTCAAAAAATATTAAAGTAGTGGTAATATTCATCATTTAAATTTTTTTCTTTATATTAATGGGAATGCTTTTAGTGTTCCCAAACATTATGTAGTCTTCTCGCTTGAGATGTGTTTTATCATGTTAATGTATCTATCCCAACTTTAATCAGTAATGTATGCAAAATAATGTAAATGTTTCTAGCATTAAACAGTGAGAACATCATACAAAATAGTTATAAAATTGTCCTTGGTTTTACAATGATAAATAAACAAACATTAAAATTCTTCAATCAAACAAGGTATGCAAGAATTTTTATGTTTTTGTTGTTGTTAAACAGTGAAAGCAGAATACAAAAAAATAATAAATTTTTTCGGCATTTATGAGATAATCATAAGACTTTCTTGGCTCTAGTAAAATGGAGAATTTCCTAACATTAAACCATGCTTGCAAATAGAATCCAGTACATATTAAAAGTAAAATAAAATACATCTAAGTGGGGTCTGTAACCAAAAATGCTAATATTGTATTTAGAATTCTACATCAGAATTCCTAATTGAGAATCCAACACCCAAATAGTAAATACTTTAGCCTTTCTGAGCCACAAACTGTCTCTGTTGCATGCTTTTGTTGCTATTGTTAATCCTCACCCAAGGGTATTTCTTCCACTGATTTTTAGAGAGAGTGGAAGGGAGAGAGGGAGGGGAGAAGAGACAGGGAGAGAGAGAGAGAAAGAGATAGAGATAGAGAGGGAAACGAAGAGAGAGAGGGAGAGGGAGACAGAAGAGAGAGAAACATCGATGTGAGAGAGACACATTGATTGGTTTTCTCCCACAGGGGCCCTGACCGGACTGGGGGTCAAACCTGCAACCCAGGTATGTGCCCTTGACCAGGGATCGAAAGCTGAGAACCTTCGGTGCATGGGCCAGTGCTCTAACCACGGAGCAACACCAGCCAGGGCCATACTGTTTATTTACAATCCTTCAGAACTGTAAAAACCATTCTTAGCTTGCAAGCTATGCCAAAATAGGCCATGGGCCAGATTACATCTTAGGGCAACAGTTTCTCAACTCCTCGTCTATAGTTTTCTTATATTGTACTGGCATCATAAAAATAACTAATGAAATCTTAAATCTACCCATTCTTTGATAGAAATATTTATCAGAAACAATTCAGTATTGTGAAAAAATGTTCAAGGCGATGGATTAAGCCCAAGCTATAGCCCCTTCAAAAATATTTATTACCAAGTCTGCCTCATGAAATTTGCTGCTGCTGTGAGAGTGGGTGTCACTGTGCCCTCCATGAGGAATAAAGCAGAAGCAGAAGTTCTCAAGTCACAGGCACAGAGAGCTGCACCTACCTCCATGCCTCCCAGCCAGTCTGCAGACCCTTCTCGGTAGGTGTTTAGGTACCTGTCCACCAGGGTGGTTAGGTCAGACATCATCTCATCCAGGAGTACCAAGCGAAGGGGTAGCAGGTAGGTGGCTTCTAGGGCCAAAATTTTCAGTAAGGAGGGTGAAAGAGGTCGTGTGAACCACACTTCTGTATTTTCCTAGAGACACCAAAACAATTTTCTCTGAATAGTAAGCAAAACTTTAAAGAAAATAATTGTTTATTTAAGTGTTGTTTAACTTAAAACATTATTACTGTCATTTTCCTCAATTATCTTCTTTTTTAATTTTTTAAAATATGTTTTTATTGATTATAGAGAGAGAGAAGGGGAGAGGGAGAGGGAGAAAGAGAGAAACATCAATCAGCTGCCTCCTGCATGACCCCTACTGGGGATTGAGCCCACAACCAGGGCATGTGCCCTGACTGGGAATCAAGTCAGTGACCTCTTGGTCACAGGCGGACAGTCAATCACTGAGCAACACCAGCCAGTCCTCAATTATTATCTTCCACTTTCACACTACAGCTAGCCTTCTGAGAACATACACATACACACACTTAATGATTCAGGGGAGAAAGGGAAAGACAGGGAGAAGGAGGGAGGGTGGGAGGGAGTGAAAAAGAGAGAGAGAGGAAGAAATCAGGACTTATTTAAAACTGGAGGCAGCACACTTGGTTATATGGCCAAAATTATAGCCAAAATGGTTTAGACCCCAGTTTAGCATGCAAGACTATCAGAAGCTAAATAAAATCTACCTTACTTTGGGAGAAATAATTGGGATTATTTTTGTTCTATCATTTAATCCAAATTCCCAACCTAATCACCCTCTTGTCCCAACTTAAAAATGTATTTCAACCTTGGCCAGTGTGTATCAGTTGTTAGAGCACTGGCCCGAGCACCAAAGAGTCAGGAGTTCAATTATCCATCAAGGGCACATACCTGGGTTGTGAGTTCAATCCCCGGCCCTGCTTAGGGTGTGTGCACGGGAGGCAACCAATCAATGTGTCTCTCTCACATCGATGTTTCTAACTCTCTCTCTCCTCCTTATACTTTCTCTGGAAAAGCAATGGAAAAAATATACTCGGGTGAGGATTACAAAAAGTTTTTTTTAATAAAAATAAAAATTAAAAATCAATATAAAAATATCCTCGAGTTAGGATTAACAAAAAAATATATATCTACTTCAGAATGCTTTTTTTTTTAAACCCTCACCCGAGCATATTTTTTCCATTGCTTTTCAGAGAGAGGAAGAAAAATATTGATGTGAGTGAGACGTCGACTGATTGCCTCCCTCACGTGCCCTGACCAGGGCTGGGGACTGAACCACAACCGAGGTACATGTCCTTGGCCATAATCAAACTCGGGACCCTTCAGTCCACAGGCCGACGCTCTAACCACTGAGCCAAACTGGCCAGGGCTCAGAATGCTTTTAAATTGACACACAACAAATCTGGATCCTGGCTCTTACCCACTTGAGACCACAAACAAACTGTTCCCACTTAGAACTACTTAAGATTTTAGCAACACTCATATGCTTACATGGCAGCTGTCATTTCTCTATAGAATATGCTGATAACCCCACTCAGAAAATTTAACGTCTGATGGGACATCATTTAATACTCACCTGAATCAGTTTTTGTCTCTCTTCTAGAAAGGAGAGATATTTAGGGGCTACTTTAAGGTGTCTGATTAAACTCTCCTGTAAAGTACTGATGCAGTTTGGAAGAAAGCCACCTGTTTCCATGGAAAATTGAAGGACATCTGCTACCTGTGGCATTAAAAATAGACAATCAGACTAGTCTGTAGAATATATACACAGAGCTATCTCCTGGCAGAAACAGTAGAAATATATTTAGAGAAATATCTTTAAATACCATTTTCCCCAAGGAACAATATGAAAATTTAAAGTTGTACAGTCAACTTATTCTGAAAAGTTGGGGGGGGGGGGAGCACCAATTTCAATGTGTTCTTGTCTACTATCTTTTCCACTTCTTTTATTTGCCTGCCTTATGGTTATTTATTATTTTTTGGTGCCTTTGGGGAATAGGAAAAGGCAGATAAAATTCAAGAATTATTTTGCCCAGCCAGAGTGGCTCAGTTAGTTGAGCCCTGGCCCGTGCACTGAAAGGTTGCCAGTTCAATTTCCTGTCAGAGAACATACCTGGGTTCTGGGTTTGGTTCCTGGGTCAGGGAACATACAGAAGGCAACCAACTGATGTTTTTCTCTCACATCAGTGTTTTTCTCTCTCTCTCTCTCTCTCTCTCTCTCTCTCTCTCGATCTCTCTCTCTCCCCCTCCTCTCCTCTCCCTCCCTCCTTCTAAGCACATCCTAAAAATAAAAAAATAAAAATAAAAAAATTTACTTTTATTACTTATTAGCAACTCTGGTAAAGTTTTGGTAAGGAAAGCTAATAAAATTAAGAATCGAAATAATTATTTATCTGTGTGTGATAGGCTAAATGATGGCCCCCAAAGATATCTCCATCCTAATTCCTGGAACATATGAATGTTATTTTATGTGAAAAAATGGACTTTGAAGCTGTAATTAAGTTAAGGATCTTGAGATGGAGAGACTATCTTGAATTATCTGGGTGGGCCCTAAATGTAATCACAAGTGTTCTTATAAGAGGGAGGCAGAGGGAGGTTTTACTATGGCAGAAATTGGAGTGATGCACTTTGAAGATGGAAGAAGCACAAGCCAAAGAATACAAGTGCAAACTGAAAAAGCAAGGAAACAGACTCTCCCCATCAGATTTCCAGAAGAAACCAGCCCTGCTGACACCTTGATGTTAGCCCGACGAAAACGATTTCAGGCGTCTGACCTCCAGAACTGTAAGAGAGTAAATTAATGTTGTTTTTTAAGATTTTTTTAAATACTGATTTTTAGAGAGAGAGGAGGGGAGAGGGAGAGAAAGAGAGAAGCTCGATGTTACAGCATCGATTGGCTGTCTCCCACTAGGGATCAAGCTGGCAACCCAGGCATGTGCCCTAACCGGGAATCAAACCAGCAACCTTTCAATGCACGGGACAACACCCAACCAACTTAGCCACACCAGCCAAGGCAAATTAATGTTGCTTTAAGCCACTAAATCTGTGATTTGTTACAACAGCAACAGAAAACTAATACATTGTGTTAAAGGAAAACAAACTGGAAAAACTCTCAATTTCTGCTTCTTGTACTATGGAAATCTGAAAAGTAAATTATGGAAAGATATACCAGTATCTTCATTACACAACACATATGGGGTCTAATCAAGAAGCCTGATAGCCTCAAGGGAACAATGAGCAATTCTCTTATGTTTTGGAATAAGCACAAAAGCAATCTCTATAGTGAAAGATCCTGAAAGGCAGCCCAAAGGAACGTGTAAATGAGCAGATACATAAAGGGCAAATTGAATCACATATAACAAAAAATTGAAATTTTAGGAATTTCTGTTCAAAATTAATTGGCCAACTCATTAGTTTAACCCCTCTCCAAAGGCTCTAGGGCTTATATATTCAAGACCTCCCTTTCACTGGCATAAACCTAGAAGAACCTAAGAAAACATAATGAAAACTAGTGTTTTTCCTGTTCTCACAGCCAAACCAGCTCTAAGAGATAGTATAGTCTAGAAATTTTTCATTTCTCTAGCTTCCCTTAGAGCAGAGAAAAATCATATATATTCAGGCTATTTTGGACCAAAATAGGCTTTTCGGGCCTATCTAGAATCACCTGCATCCCTGAGCTAGATGCCAACAAGCCTTAACTGACACATATGTGGTAAAGGCAGAGTAGTGATTGTTCACCTCATACTATGTCCCATTTCAGACTTCTGAATGACCCTCAAATTGTTAGAGTTTCTGAATGTTATAGAGTATGGAGCTTACTTCTTATTTGACAAATTCTGGAGCAAAAAGAGGGGGAAATACTAAATACTTTTAAGTAACTTTTCTGCAGTAATTTTACAGCTCACCAAATGATCTCACATATTGTACAAACACCTTACATGAAAAATGAGTGGGAATGGACACACACACAGAGACTTTCAATGACTAATCAGACAAGGCCTATTTTCTACAGGAGCTATGTACAGTAGATTAAATTCAGTATTTCCCTGCATGTACCTGTGTATCAAAGACATTATTCAGCAAAATTCCATACTGATGAGAGAGGCAATCAGAAAGCGAACGACAATCATGGATAACCTAAGGCATCAGAAGACAAAGACAGAGTAATTAGAACCTGGCTGCTAATTTTACTAGCAGAGGAATCAGTGTACACACTCACCTTCAAAATCTTCTTGTCTTCTAATACCATCTGAAGTCCATTGTTGAAAGCACGATTTCCCAGAAGGAAAATATCAAACAAGTAGACACGGCTATTTGTGGCCACCTACAATAAACCATCCAGACACTTGTTATAGAATAAGGAAGAACTAGGGAAGGGGATCTGAGGATCAAGAAAGACATGTGATAAAATATTTAACATCCTTGCTTTTAAAGTAAACAATAGGCATTAAATATTCTTAGAGAAAATGTGTTTACATTGATCTTAAATGAAATAAAAACCCCACAGAAAAGCATGATGCCTGTGATTTTTGAAAAGAAAAGAAACAGACAAGGCTGGTGATTTAGCCTTTCACTTTTTACTATCCCAATTTTAACATTTTACCAGTCTCACCTATGGCATTCTAATACCCCAGGGATTTCAGGTTTAAGGGGAATGAACAATATTTTGTTAACACAAAATGACATTTTATTTTTTGAGTTCCATAATAGGCATAAATGTGTTAGGTATTACATGAAATTACAAGAGAAGATTCCTGTCCCCTAGCAGTATGAAACAGGTAGCAAATACACTGGCACAAATGGCAGGATGTGAAACACTGTTTTACAGATCAATTTTGTCCAATCATAAGAATTCTAGATTGTTTCTGATCATAAAAGTCACAAAAGCAGTACAGCTGACTAATCCACTGAGTCAGTGCAAGGCAAAAAAAAGATTCAAATAGATCTAGAGAGGCAGCCACGTGACAGTCTGATGCCATCTTTGTCATTTCAGGAGCTAACTGTTGGATAGCTACGATTGCCAGGACTCCCGTTCCCATTCTCAGATCATTCATGATGCTTGCTTGAACATGACTCCTAGACTAATCAATCCCTTCTCCTTTTTTCCCTACATCTTTGAATAAACACTAAAATTTTGGGAAATAATTCTCTGCTAGACTTTGTGCTCTATGAGAGAAGATATGATGTCAAATTCACCACTATATACGCAACTAGAACAGAGTCAGGCATATGGATGCTGCTATACATTTCTTCAGCGAATCAATGCATGCCATACAATATTCCCATTTTTATATGCAAAAATGTACATGGCTCCAATAATATACATTCAAATCTATATCCTGCTTTTTCCATTCATGAACTTTCAAATATTTTTCTATATTGTGCTTGTCATCAATTTTTGGCATCCTTAAAGGACTTATAAAATGTACTGTAACTTCTATTATTAACTATTTAAGTGGTTTCTGATTTTTCACCATTGTAAATGATGCCAGGATGAATATATTCTCACATATTTTTCTTCATACTTGAATTATTTAGGATAGATTCCCAGAAGTGGCCCTGAGAAGTGGGCCAAAGGATACAACAAAAATTTTATGACTCTCGACAAATATTTGCTACCTTCATCTTATTTTTTTTTTTAATTTTAAATAATTTTATATTTTTCTATTACAGTTGACATATATTACAACCAAGTGATTAGATACTTATATAACTTATGAAGTGATCACACTGATAAAACAAGTGCCCACCTAACACCATACAGTTACTTGACAATATTCCCTATACTATACTTTATATCCCCATGACTATTCTGTAACTATTTTATACTTTCTTTTTTTATTTATTATTTTTAGAGAGAGAAGAAGGGGGATAAAGAAAGGAGGAGAGAGAGAGAGAGAGAGAGAGAGAGAGAGAGAGAGAGAGAAACATCGATATGTTGTTCCACTTATTTATGCATTCATTGGTTTCTTCCTGTATGTGCCCGGAACAGGGATCCAACCTGCAACCTTGGCATATCTACCCAGCCAGGGCCTAATTTGTACCCCTTAATCCCTTCACCTTCTTCACCCATTCCCTCAACCCTCCTCTCATCTGGCAAATATCAAAATGTTCTCTTTATCTATGAATCTGTTTCCATTCTGCTTGTTCATTTATTTTGTTTTTTAGATTCAACATATAAGTGAAATCATAGGCATTTGTCTTACTCTGTTTGACTTATTTCACTCCACACAATACCTTCTAGGGTCATCTATGTTGTTGCAGAAAGCAAGATTTCTTTTTTTTAATGGATGAGTCACATTCCATTGTATGTATGAACCACTTCTTTATCCATTCACCTACTAATGGCCACTTGAAGTTGCTTCCATATCTTGGCTACTGTCAATAATGCTACATTGAACATATGGAAGAGTATGTCTTTTCAGTGTTTTGGGTTTGTTCAATAAGTACCCAGAAGTGGAATTATTGGGTCTTTCTTTGTCTCTTGTTATAGGCTTTGCTTAAAAATCTGTTTTGTCTGGTATAAGTATTGCTATCCCAGCTTTTAAATTTTTTTTCATTTTCATGAAATATCTTTTTCCATCCCTTTACTATCAGTTTCTATGTGTCTTTCATTCTGAAGTGAGTCTCTTGTAGACAGTATTCGACCACCCTATGTATTTGATTAGAGCATTTAATCCATTTGCATTTAAAGTAATCATTGATAGATATTTATTGCCATTTTATTGTTCGTATTTTTTATCTGTTTCTTCTTAAAAAGAGCATTAACATTTCTTGTAATACTGGTTTGGTAATGATAAATGCTTATAGCTACCCAGCCAGGTGTGGCTCAGCGGTTGGGTGTCGACCTAAAGTCCAGGAGATTGTGGTTCAATTCCCAGTCAGGGCACATGCCCAGGTTGTGGGCTCGATCCCCAGTTGGGGGCATGCAGGAGGCAGCCCATCAGTGACAACTCTCTCATCATTGATGTTTCTATCTCTCTCCCTCTCCCTTCCTCTCTCTGAAATCAATAAAGATATATTTTAAAAACAGCAACACTTATAGCTATTTCTTGTCTGGGAAGCTCTTTATCTGCCCTTTGATTCTAAATGATAGCTTTGCTGGGTAGAGTAATCTTGGTTGTAAGTTCTTGCTTTTTTTTTCTTTCTTTACATATAATTTTATTTCAGAAGTTTCAGAAAAGAGTTACATTATGTATTGTTAGGATTAAAAAATCTACTTAATAGAGTAAATCCTTGCTTTTTATCACTTTGAATACTATGTGTCAAACTCTTCTGGCTTGCAAAGTTTCTGTAGATAAATTAGCTAACAGTCTTATGGGAGATCCCTTGTATGTAACTGTCTTTCTCTTGCTGCTTTTAAGATTCTTTGTCTTTAATCTTTGGCATCTTAATTATGATGTGTCTTGGTGTGGGCCTCTTTGGGTTCATCTTCTTTGGGGCTCTCTTCCTGGACTTATGTACCTTTTTCCTTTACCAGAATAAGGAAGTTTTCAGTCATTATTTCTTTTTTTTTTTTTAATATATCTTTATTGATTTCAGAGAGAGGAAGGGAGAGGGAGAGAGAGAGATAGAAACATCAATGATGAGAGAGTCATTGATCGGCTGCAGCCCGCAACCTGGGCATGTGCCCTGACCGGGAATCGAACCCTGATCGCCTGGATCCTAGGTCGACGCTTAACCACTGAGCCACGCCTGGCTGGGCTCAGTCATTATTTCTTTAAATAGGTTTTCAATCCCTTGCTCTCTTCTCCAATCTAGTACCCCATGATATGGATGTTGTCATGCTTGATGTTATCCCAGAGGTCCCTTAAACTACCCTCATTTTTATTTTATTTTTCTGTTCTTTTTGGGTGTTTTCTGCTACTTTGTCTTTCAAATCCCTGATTTGATCCTCTACTTTATCTAATCTGCTGTTGATTCCTTCTAGTGTATTCTTCATTTCAGTTACTGTATTCTTCATTCTGTTGTGTGTGTTTTTATAGTTTCTATGCCCTTTTATATGCTGTTGAAGTTCTAAGTTTTTTGAGCACCCTTAGAACTATCTGGTAGTTTGCTTGCCTCCATTTCATTTAGTTCTATTTCTGGAGATTTCTCCTCTTCTTTCATGTGGGACATATTTCTTTGTCTCCCCATTTTGGCTGCCTGTGTCTTGTTTCTATGTATTAGGTAGATCTTCTATGTCTCCCAGTCTTGATAGAGTGGCTTTATATAGTAGGTATCCTGTAGTGCCCAGTGGTGTAGCCTCACCAGTCAACCAAATTGGGTGCTCCAGATGTGCCCCTTGTATGGGCTGTGTATACCCTCGCATTGTAGCTGATGATTACTATTAGCATGTCAGTTGTCCCAATGCACCAAGGTTGTGGGTTCAGTCCCCATCAGGGCACACATGAAAATCAACCAATGAATACATAAATAAGTGGATCAACAAATCAATGTCTCTGTTTGTGTCTCTCTTCCCCCCCTCCCTTCGACAAGATGAAGCAGAAGAAAGGATCAGTCAACTTGAAGACAGGCAGTGGAACTCAACCAATCAGAGCAGCAAAAAGAAAAAGAATGGAAAAAAGTGAAGATAGCTTAATAGGCTTGCAGGACAACATCAAACAGACTAATATTTGCATCAAAGACACTCAGAAGGAGAATGAAATAAAAAATGTAAATAGTGTTTGTCAAAGTGCTTTGTAAACTGTACAGTGCTATATAAATATACTTTGTTTTAATAACCCTGTTATTAGATTCTTTAAAAAAACAGGCTGCATCTCTGAAGTGGCAGGTGGAGTGGGAATTTTTCTTTTCTCATAAGCCTTTTACCATTATTTTATTTTATTTATTTATTTTTGCTTTTAAGAGAATGTGATACTTTGATTTTAAAGTTAAACACACAAAGAGGACATAGAGGGGATAAATGGTGATGGAAAAAATATACATAAATAAAAACAAAGGGCAAGGACTTGGTTGGAGGAAATGTACTTAATTTGCCTTCAAAGGACAATTTAACCAATTGGATGTCCCCTCTAGTACCTAGACAACCAAAGGGGGCAAATTAAGAAATAACCTATAGCTGCCCAGACCCTATTACCAGGAAGTCTACCCTTTTATTTTGGTAGAGAGAGGTTTTGGTTTGGTTTCTTCCCACTAACACCCCCAGATTTATTGAGATAAAATTAACATATATATTGCTTCTCCACCTTTTGGTTAAGATCAAGTGTAGTATCTGTTCTTATCAGTTTAATATCTGATATGTCCTCTATCTAAGGATATAAAAAAAATTAACATATAACTTTGTGTAAGTTTAAGATATACAATGTGATGATTTGATATAAGTATACTGTGAAATGATTACCAAAATAAGGGTAGTTAACACATCTATCAGCTCACATAGTTATTGTGTCTGTGTGTATGTGTGTGTGTGTGTTGAGAACTTTCAAGATCTATTCTCTTAGCATCTTCCAAGTATACAATCCAGTACTGTCATCTATAATCACCATGATGTACATTAGATTCCCAGTACTTAATGATCTTAGGGCTGGAAGTTTGTACCTTTTTAACACCTTTACTAATTGCCCCCATTCCCCTAATTCCTGGCAACCACCAATCTACTCTCTCTTGCTGTTCGGTTTTTTTAGATTCAATATATATGTATACAGTATTTCTATTTCTCTGTCTGATTTATTTCACTTAGCATAATGCTAAGTTCATCCATTTGTCACAAATTGCAAGATTTCCTTCTTTTTATGGCTGAATAATATTCCACTGTATACATATACTACATTTTCTTTAACCACTCATCCAACTATAAATACTTAGGTTGTTTCCACATCTTGGCTATTGTAAATAATGCTGCAACATAAAAATGGGAATGCAGGTATCTCTTTGAAATCCTGTTTTCATTTCCCTCATATATATATTTACCCAGAAGTAAAATTGCTGGATTATAGGGTAGTTCTATTTTTAATTTTCTGAGGATCTGCCATACTGTTTTCCATAGTGGACCCACCAATTTAAATTCCCACCAACAGTGCACAAGAGTTCCCCTTGCTCCACATCCCCTCCAGTACTTATTTTTTGTCTTTTTTATGACAGCCAATTTAACAGGTGTGAGGTCATATCTCACTGTGGTTTTGATTTGAATTTCCCTGATAATTAGTGATGTTGAGAACCTTTTCATGTATTGGTTGGCATTTTGTATATCTTCTTTGGAAAAATGTCTATTCAGGTCCTTTTGCCCATTTTTAAACTGAATAATTTGTTTTTTTCCTATTGAGTTGTATGAATTCCTTATATACTGTGGATATTAACTCCTTACCAGATATATGGCTTGCAAATATTTTCTCCCATTCCATAAGTTGCCTTTTTATTTTGTTGATCTTTTCTTTTGCTGTGTAGAACGTTTTTAGTTTGATGTAGTCCCATTTGTTCATTTTTGTTTTTGTTGCTTGTGGAGGTTTGTTTTAAGAAATTTGCATCTGTGCTGCTAACTCAAACCTAGTCATCTAAAAGCTAAGGTTTGCCTAAAAAGTGCATGAAACAAGAGGGGCAATTTAATCCTTGAGCAAAAATGGGCTTGATATCTCCATTTCTTTCCTTTTGAGAAGGTAAACATTCCAGAAGGAGATGTTCAAAAGGGCAGACTGCCAATCCTAATAAAAAATATCCTCTCAGTAGGTGGAGGTAGGTCTTGATTCAAAGGATAGAAGGCATTATTTGGATATTCAGCCCCTTAAATGCTGATGCTGCTGAGCTTGATCCAAAGGTGGCTACGCAAAACTCACTACAAAGTTCTTTTGACATAATGGGGACCCTTCACCTGACAGCTCTCAAGTCCAGGAAAATAAAAATTATGTGGTAGAAACCTGCTGTGGAAAGCTACCAAACAAAAGGAAAGATGAGAAACTCTTCATATATTTGAGGCAAGAGAATAGAGCTGAGAAAGAAGACCTCAAGCAGAATCTATGAGAAAGCAATAATGATTATAAAAGTGAATCTTTCAAGAGACAGAAGCTCTTTTCTTTTGAAAAGCATAAACTGAGTAGTTAAAAGAGTAAAAGACATTCCAAACAAGTTATAGTACGGTGACATAAAGAAGATATTAGCCCAGCCCATGTGGCTCAATGGTTGAGAGTTCACCTATGAACCAGGAGCTGACTGGTTTGATTCCAGGTCAGGGCACATGCCAAGGTTGAGAGCTAGATCCCCAGTAGGGGGCATGCAGGAGGAAACTGATCAATGACTCTCTCTCAACATTGATGTTTCTATCTCTCCTTCTCCCTTCCTCTCTTTGAAGTCAATAAAAACATACTTTTTTTTAAAAAAGAAGACAGCCTGGCCGGGTATGGCTCAGTGGTTGAGCATTGACCTAGGATCCAAGAGATCATGTTTTGATTCCCGGTCAGGGCACATGCCCAGGTTGTGGGCTCGATCCCCAGTCAGGGGTGTGCAGGAAGCAACCGATCAATGACGACTGTCTCATCATTGATGTTTCTATCTATCTCTCTCCCTCTCCCTTCCTTTCTGAAATCAATAAAGATATATATATATATTTTTTTTAAAAGACAGTTAAAATAAATTTACGAGTCTACAATTATTTCAAAATAAGTTTTTTTAAACTAGGTTTTACCTGAAGCCAACAGAGTTTTCCATGACGACACACGTTAGCCCCTTCTGCAGCCACACTCAAGACACTCTGCTTCTTAATGTGGAGCATCTGGTAAGAATAAAGAAGAAAATGAATTCTCCAAGGAATTATTTTGCAATTATGACATCATGAATGACACAAGTAAAATGGCTAGCAATGAACAAAGTGGATCATATTTTTTAAACTCACAAAATCTGAATAATCCAAAATAGGAGTCTGCTTCACACACACACACACACACACACACACCATCACTGAACACTTCTGATCCTCTTTTTAGTTTTCACAAAATTATTCCACAACTGGAAAATAAACCACTCATATTCCAAATGCTAATAAGATCCTTTTGTTACCACTAATGCTACAGAGAATGATTTCTAGTCTTTATGGCCAGATTCCACATCAAAGAACAGCACCCTAGCACAGAGAAATGTACTATACCTGAAGGGAACTCACATAGTGGCTGAGTTTCACAGTATCTACTGTTCAGAATCAGCGAGACAAGGACTCTACAGGTCCGTTCAAATCTTGGATTCACTGAATTACTCAAAATTGAAATAGTGGCATCCCAGGAACATATGCTGGTCCTTTAATTATCTACAATCTTATCCTATTTCAAAACACTATGTAATTCTAAAATCCTTAATCCAAAATCTATGAAAATATCTATATAATACAAGATTCTCCCCATTTTATAGGTAGGTAAATTACTCAAGAATATAACGGCATGGTAACTATGCTAAGCACAATACCTTCCTTTAGAGAGCATAAAGTGTTCCGCATCCTGAGTATCTTTTATCACTGATGAAAAGAGGGGGCTGCAGTTTAGTTCCATCCTCAGTCAACAACAAGAAGGCTGCAGAACTGAGAACAAAAGCTGATTTCCCTATTGATAAGGATTTCCTACCTCTTCAAATTTCCAAAGCAAAAGTTCTTATTTCATTTTTGTTGTCATGGACCCTTCAAAGAATCTATTGATTGTAAAGAATTCTTATAACTTAATTTAAAAGTGGGCAAAAGAATAGACATTTCTCTGAAGAAGATATACAGTAGCCAAAAACACCCCATTAAAAACATTATTAACTATCAGGGAAACACAAATCAAAACCACAATAAGATACTATTTCATACCACTAGAATGGCTATAATGAAAATGACAGATAACATATTCTTAAGGCTTTAAATATAAGAAGCTAACTTGAATTTGTATCTCCATCTCAGACCTTTCTCTTCATCTCTAGACTTAGGCTGACAGAGACTAAACTCCTAATTATCTCCTCCAAACCTTTTCCACCCATAATCTTTCCATCTCAATTTAATAGCAACTCCACAATTCAGGTAAGAATGTGGAGAAATTGGAACTCTCATATCCTGCTGGTGGGAATGTAAAATGGCACAGCAGCTTTGGAAAACAGTACGACCAATCCTCAAAAAATTAAACATAAAGTTACTATATGACCCAGCAATTTCACTTCCAGGTGTCTATCCAAGAGAAATGAAAACACATGACCACACAAAAACCTGTACGTGAATGTTCAGAGCAGTATTATTTACGATAGCCAAAAAGTAGAAACCACCCAAATGTCCATCAAATGGCGAAAGGATAAATGAAATGCGGTATATCCATACAAAGGAATATTTGGCAATAAAAATAAGTGAAATACTGATACAAGCTATTACACAGATGAACCTTGAAAATGTTATGCTAAGCAAAAGAAGCCAGTCACAACGACAATATAATGTGTGATACTATTCAAATAAAATGTTCTAAACAGGCAAATCCACAGAGGCATGAAATGGATTAGTGGTTGTCAGGGGCTAGGGAGGGGTTAGAGGTGACAGCTAAGGAGTATGAGGTTTCTTTTGGGGGTACTGAAAACGTTCTAAAATTCATTCTGGTGATGGATGTACAACTGCGAATATGCTAAAAGCCAGAGAATTGTACATTTTAAATTGGTGAATTTTACAGCACGTGGATTAGATCTCAGTAAAGCTGTTTAAAAAAAAGGAAAGCTGACACTCCTGTCCTGGCCAGTGTGCTCAGTTGGCTGGAGCGTCGTTCCATACGCCAAAAGGCTGTGGGTTCAATTTCCAGGCAGGGCACATACCCAGGTTGCAGGTACAATCCCTTCCTAGGTCAGGGTGTAAGTGGGAAGCAATTGAGCAATGTTTCTCTCTCACACAGATCTTTCTCTCAATCTTTCTTTCTCACTCTCCCTTCCTCTCTCTCTAAAATCAATAAAATAAACAAACATATCCTTGAGTGAGGATTAAAAAATATATATATATATTTTTTAAAAAGCTAATACTCCCTTAAAAAATGATTCTCTCATCATTGATGTTTCTATCTCTCTCTCTCTTCCTCTCCCTTCTTCTCTCTGAAATCAAGACATATTTTTTTAAAAAAATTGTACCCATGCAGACATGAGCATAAGCTTGCATCTAAACAGAAAGTGTAACCCAGAAAGTCCATCTGTGAATCATACCCTAGGCCGAATAGTTACTGCCATGTTTCAAATTAATAAATGATTATAATGAAATTACCTAAACAGAACATCTAGAATTGTCTTTTTAAAATATGAGTAAAAAAGAATTTCTGACTCTCCTCTGAAAGTGTCAATGGTGCCCTGGCCAGGTAGCTCAGTCAGTTAGAGTGTCATCCAATACACCAAGGTTGTGGGTTCAATCCCGGGTCAGGGCACACACAAGCAGCAACCAATGAATGCATAAATTGGTAGAACAACAAATAGGTGTGTGTGTCTCTCTCTCCCTCCCCCTCTCTCTCTCAAATCAATAAAGAGCCCTCCCTGGCTGGTTTGTCTCAGTGGTTAGAGCATTGGGCCATGGACTGGAGGGTTCTGGGTTCAATTCTGACCAATGGCACATACCTCAGTCGCAGGCTTGATCCCCTGCCCTGGTTAGTTCCCATGCAGGAGGCAGCCAATTGATGTCTCTCTCATATCTATCTATCTATCTATCTATCTATCTATCTATCTATCTATCTATCTATCTATCTATCTATCATCTATCTATCTATCTATCTTTCTCCCTCTCTCTCTCTCTCTCTCTCCCTCCCTCCCTCCCTCCCTCCCCTCTCTCTGAAAAGCAATGGAAAAAATATTCTCAGGTGAGAATTTAAAAAATAATAATAATAAAATAAAGAAAATGTAAAATAATAAAAAATAAAGAAAAGTGCCAATGGCTGTCCATCTTACTCAAGTCAAACTCAAAATCCTTATAATGTCGAAAAAAAGCCCAACCTGATCTACTTCCTGTTTCCTCTCATTTCCTCTCACTCTTCTTCATTGTGATTTGCCACACTGAACACCCTACAAGCCAAATGTGCCTCAATCTCAGAGCCTTTGTACTTGCTAATTAAACTTTAAGTTCTTGACCTTCTGGCTCCCTTCTTTAAGTTCTGGCTCCCTTCTTTCAGGTCTGTGTTTCAAAGTCACCTCTTCACAGAGGTTTCCTCTGTCTAAAAATAGGAACTCCCTGTCACTCTATTCACCACATCATGCTTTATTTTTCTTCATAAAACTTATCACCAGGTTATATACAATTATTTATTTCCTTGTGTGAGCAGAGCAAGGACGTTGGGCCAGGTACAGAAGGTCACCAGGTGCAAAGCCTCGAGTGCCTCAAAAGGACAACTGTAGGGTGGGACCTTGCCCCCAGGGTGGCCTTTCCTCCTCTAACAAGGGTCATGCGGTTGGACTCCCTGACCTTTCTTCCCTAGAGAAAACATCTAGGCCTCAGTTGTATTTCAGCTCCAGGCCCAGAAAAGCAGCACAACTAGCCGTGGCTGACCTCAGAAGAAGTTGCATTGAATGATGGCCCCCACCTTGGTGTCAACCAATCAATCAGTGGAGACCACAACTCTGAAAGGACACACCTGGAAAACTGCTAAATATTATAATGAGATCTTTCCCCGACCTCCCCTAAGGCAAAACGATCAGGATAGAGGGCCCAGAGCTCACCTACCCAGGAGCAGCTGCGCCTGTCTTTGCCTTTCCTTTTCCCTTTTCCTTCTCTCCATCCTCACCCCCACCCCCCAAGGCACATTAGCACTAGCTTTCTCACTCCCAACTCCCAAAGGCCCTTTCTTTGACTCTCTATAACTTGTTTCCTAAGCCCATTTCTTCTAGGAACTACTTCTTCCATCTCTGTAATTTTACCAAATAAATGTTCTCTTAGAGTTTGGGTCTTGGCTCTGAATTCTTTCCTAGCCAGAACCCAAGTTCCAAGGTTGCTGAACCCAGGTCCAGTGTTGCTGAACCATAGGCCTAACACCCAGTGCCGTTCTGCCGCCTACAACACTTGCACTAAAATGTAAGGTTCTTGAGGGCTGGAAATTGATGAGTTTTACCCCAACCTCAGAACAATGCCTGGTATATAGCAGGCACTCAAATATTTTGTTGAATTATTAGAGCAAACATCAATGATCTTATAAGAGAAAAATTCTGAGACATAGACATGATCCCCATATGTAGACAATACTGGGAATGATTGAAGGCAATACTTACTGCAGCACCAAACTTCTGCTGGAACTGATCAATGACTGTGTATGTCACCTCTTCTTCCTCTACAAGGGAATGATGGTATTAGATATTTCTTCCTTAGAAACAGAATAGCCCTCCCACTAATTTTAGCTACATTAATAAACTCCTACTCTATTGCAACTCAAGTGTCTAATGTCATTTCATTATCATCTGCATTGGCCCATCACACAGTGAACACTATTAGCACCTTCTTTGTCAACTGAGAATAAACAAAAGCCCAACAAATGATAATCCTATGAACTGGACAATTTAGTCATTTCTTGTGATAATCCAGTAATCTTTCCCTCATCATAGGTTTATCTTAAATACTTCAAGACATACACTTTTTAAAAGCATGTTCATAACAAAAAATAATAGTTTATAATAAATTAGTCTTGGAGATGGGCCAATGTCCACACGTTTGGAATTCTCTGGGTCCTGAAAATTAATTATTTTTTAATTATGTAACTTAAAAGATTATAGGTATAGTATAATATATAGTTCATCATCTCCCAACATTTGAAACTTTGGGGTGGCCCATGACACAGTCCATGTACCTCTTTCTTTTTTCCATCCATACTCACTCTCTTGGTGACCTATCTCATCTAGTCTCAAGGCTTTAAATATCACGTATAGCTAACTCTTGAATATGTATCTACATCTCAGACCTTTCCCTTCATCACTAGACTTACATTCAAACTTAGGTTGACAGAAACTAAACTCCTAATTATCTCCCCCAAACCTTTTCTACCCATAGTCTTTTCCATCTCAGTTTAATAGCAACTCCATACTTCAGGGTGCTCAGGCCCAAACCCCTGAAAGCATCCTTGATTCCTCTCTCTCACATCCATATCTGATCTATCAGTACATGGTGTTTGCTCCACCTCAACATACATCCAGAATTCTACTTCTTACCAACCATACTGCCACCACTAGGATGCAAGCTTCATCACACCCACTTGTCTAAAATTTATTTCAACAGCCTCCTAATGGGTATTCATGCTTTCACCCTTGTCTTCCTTTCAGTATCTCTCTATACAGTATTTAGATAGATCTTGTTAAAACAGAAGTCAGATCATGTAACTTTTCTGCTCAAAACTCTCCAGTGGGAAATAAAAGCTTTAAAATAGCATACGATAGTATAAAAATATGAAATACTTAGGGATAAATATGGCAAAAGATATGTAAGACATGCTGAGAACTACAAAACATTGCTGAGAAATTAAAGATCTAAATAAATGGACAGATATACTAAGTTTATGGATTGGAATATAGTGGTGCCTCGGTTTTCGAACGTCTCCGTTGACGAACATTTGGGTTTATGAACGTCATAAACCCAGACGTAAATGCTTCGATTTTCGAACACACCGAACACACCTCGGAAGTCGAACATGCCACACAGCTTCCGCTGAGAGCAAGATCCAGAGGCTTAGCTGTTGACTGTTGATCCCTCAGTTTTCGAACGTTTCAAAACTCGAACAGTCTTCCAGAATGATTACATTCGAAAACCGAGGTACCACTGTACTCAGTATTGTTAAGATACCAATATTCCCCAATCTGTCAATTCAATGCAACCCCAATAAAAATTCCAGCAGGGTTTTTTGATGGAAATTAGCAAGCTGATTCTAAAGTTCATAGGGAAATGCAAAGAACATAAAATAGCCTAAACAATTTTGAAAAAGAGCAAAGTTTGAGAACTAACACCACCTGATTTCAAGCATAAATCAACAACAAACAAAACAATCTATTATTGGTGTAAAGATAGAAAAATACATCAATGAAATAAAACAGTGTGAAGAAATAAACCTACCCACTTATGGACAATGGATTTTGGACAAAGGTGCAAATGTAATTGAGTAGAGAATATATAGTCTTTTCAACAAATGGTGCTGAACAACTGGTTATTCATATGCAAAAAAAGAACTTTGATCCACACTCACATCTTATACAAAAATTAACTGAAAATGAGTCATAGACCTAAATGTAAACCTAAAACTATGAAACATCTAGAAGAAAACATGGAGAAAATCTTTGTAACTTTGAGTTAGGATAAAATTTCTTAGATATAACATCAAAAGCATAATCCATAAAAGCAAATATGGATAAATTGTCGTTCATCAAAATTTTAAAAGTCTGCTTTTCAAGAGATACTTTAAGAGAATGAAAAGCCAAACCACAGAGTTAGAGAAAACATTTGCAAAGCATTTGTCTGAGAAAGACCTGTATCCAGAATATATAAAGAACTCCAAACACTGAATAAGAACATATTTTAATAAGATGAGCAAAAGATATGAACAGACATTTTACCAAAGATATTCAATGGCAAATAAGCACATGAAAAGATCCTCTACATCCTTACTCATTAGGGAAATGGTAAATCAAAAAAATCCTCCAGTGGTTTCTCTTCTCACTTCGCAGTCAGAGCCCCTTCAGTGATGTACAACTTCCTCCACGATTCATTGGCCCCACTTCACATCCTACTACTCTCCTTGCTCCACCTACACCGATCTGTGGCTGTTATGTAAAGATTCTGACATGTTCCTATCTCAGGGCTTTTGTATTTGTTCTTTTTTCTACCTAAAAAATATTTCCACAGATATCTACTCAGCTCTATCCCTCACCTTCTCCAGGCCATTACGAAAATGTCACCATATGGTAAGGCCTGTCCTGGACAACCTAAACTGTTAAACCACCCTCTC
Organism: Miniopterus schreibersii; assembly: GCF_964146895.1. Taxonomy (NCBI): domain Eukaryota; kingdom Metazoa; phylum Chordata; class Mammalia; order Chiroptera; family Miniopteridae; genus Miniopterus; species Miniopterus schreibersii. The sequence goes on from NC_138101.1 coordinate 143,528,481, forward strand.
CAGAGACTTCTAGCTTTTGTTTTTCTCTCCAAAGCAGCTGGCACTAGCATACTATATATTATATTCATTTATCTTAATTATTTAGTGTCTATTTCCTACACCACAGCTCAGTGAGGTAACAGATACCACCCCTCAGTATACATAATGACTGGATAGAGTGTACACTCAAATATTAAATAAACAAATGAATCATGATATTTTATCTTAATTCAGGACCAAGAAGCAATGGCCTAGCTGAGCATTCCATATGGAGCCCTGACTCAGGGTTATACCAACTCTGAAGAGTTCTGAACCACAATAAAGAGAGCCTAGTGCTTACCCGACGGGCTGTACTTGAGGTCGTTCAGGAGAGAGGTGGTTGGTGCCTCAGGAGCAGGAGGAGGAGACTCACATACATTTAAGTCTTCATCTTTCACTTTATCCAACCTTGTTCTTTCTGTATTTAGACTACGCTTACAAAAAACAACATTCAGGTGAATTGTTCTTTGTTGCTAATGCCATACACAGACCTTGCCATACATCAATGATAAGAACTCAAGGCCTCCATTTCAGAGAGGGCCCATTCATCCACTGCTTACACTGATTTGAATATACCATTTAAAGATGGAAGAAGCCCTGGCTGGCATGGCTCAGTGGTTAGAGTGTTGGCCTGTGCACCAGAGGGTTGCAGGTTCTATTCCTGGTCAAGGGCACGTACCTGGGTTGCAGGTCCACTCCCGACCCCTTGTTGGGTGAGTGTGGGAGGCAACCTATCACATCGATGTTTCTCTCTTTCTCTCCCCACCCACCCTCCCTTTCACTCTTAAAAAAAAAAAAAAAAATCAATGGAAAAAATATCCTCACTTCTTGGGTAAGGACTGAAAAAAAGATTTAAAAAAATAATAAAGATGGAAGAAAATATCCATCTATTTTTTCTCATTTCTATTACCCAGCTACTGAATTAGAGTTAAGGCTTTCTTCCCTAATGTATACGTTTGGGTAACATCATAATTAAGAAAATTATTCCATCATACCTAACAGAGGATGCTTTTCCTCCCACTGCACCTTGTTCCACTTCATCCAGTAGTTCCACTGTAAAAGAAACAAGGGGCTTCCAACAGTTTCCAATTTGAAATCAATTAACACCCTCATCTGCCCCTGACCACAGTTTGACTGTGTTCCACAAATAGTAACTGGGAATGAAATGTTAGTTCCTAGAGGCCTTTATATGCTAACAATATAGTAGAAAAGACTATCCAAAGTACTGAAGACTCCTTTTATTTATTTTTATTTTTCAAGTACAGTTGGCATTCAATATTATATTAGTTTCAGATGTACAGCACAGTAGTTAGACATTTATATAATTTATTAAGTGATCACCCCGATAAGTCTAGTAGCTACCTGGCACCATACTGTTATTATGATATTATTAACTATATTCCCTATGCTGTGCTTTACATCCCCATGACTATTTTGTAACTACCAATTTGTACTTCTTAATCCTTTCATCTTTTTTTCACCCAGCTCCCAATCCCCTCCCATCTGGCACCCATCAGTTGGTTCTCTGTATCTATGAATTTCTTTTTTGTTTGTTCATTTGTTTTGTTTTTTAGATTCCATATATAAGTGAAATTATATTAGTCTTTCTCTGTCTGACTTATTTCACTTAGCAAAATACCCTCTAGGTCCATCCATGTTGTCGTAAATGGTAAGATTTCATTCTTTTTTATGGACAAGTAATATTCCATTGTATATATATACCACCTCTTCTTTATCCAAATGTCTGATGGACACTTAGGTTGTGAAGACTCCTAATAAATATGTCCCTATGTAGCTTCCTTGGCAGGATTAGGAACTTCTCTACATGTTATGTTTGCCTTTTTTGTTCCAGGGCACCTCTGTGGACATATAGATTGGTTCTAGAGATAGCTTTTCTTTTATATTCATTCCAATCCTAATGCACCTTCTATCACACTATGTACTGTTTGGAGGTTTTCTATGAAATCATTTACAGATCTGTCCCTTTCAAACTCTCACAGGCTGGTACATTAATAGTTCAGTGACAGGAAAGGTAATAAAAGCTAGATTAGAAATCACAAAAGATACATGAGAGAAAACATTCCATGAGATTCTGAACCATTTATTTTTAACCTAGCAGTACAGGGAATGTAGGGAAATATGTATCATTGATTCTAAGATACACATCTTAAACAGCTCTGAAATTGGTTATGATTTACAGTAAGTACACATGACAATTGGAAGCCTTTTTTCTTTTCTTTCTTAGGGTGGGAAAAGTAATAGTGTATCTTATAATTAATGGTATCTTAGATTCAATTGCATACACTTAGTTACTTTTCAGGAAAGGCTCTCGGGGCCACTCTCAAATGTCTTTCCCCTAAACTATCTAGAAGTGTTGAGTTTGGGGCAGAGAAAGTGAAATTCACTAAAAACACTGATAATCAATTATTATCCTTCATCATGATAATTCTTATTCAAGGTGCTTTTCAGGGAGACCCTCCATGTCTGATTGAGCCACAGTGCAAAGGAGAAGGCCATCTTTTGAGCCTAAAAATTATGAACAAAGGCTAAGTCCTGAGAAAAGAATTTAGGAGAAGATGAAATCTAAGTGTACAGATCACAAAGCTGGTCAGCGGTTAATATTCTCCTGAGTTAGGAAGATGATAGTAGCAATTCCTTCACTTCCCTTTTTAAACCCGTCCACAGCCTAGCTTTGTGCCAAATCAGAGCTCTGTTCCTCTGCAAAGGCTAATACTTAAAACACAATTAAGAAACCCACTACTGCCACCACCATCACTGACATTATAAAAAGGTGTTCAAGGTACAGAGTTTTACAGTAGCATACTTAGTGACAAAGAACAATTGGATAGCTGGCTAGAAGTGGGTCTGGATTGGCAGTCATTAATTTGGTGAGATTTTCATCTCTCCCTAAATTCTACTTCTCTCACAAAACAAAGTAATCTTTCAAGCAGCAGTAATTTCTCATTCATAGGAGTCCTTTCCTTTCCTTATATTTGCCCCAATGGTGAGAAATGTAGAGCTCTAAGCAGTCCCAGATCTCTCTGCCCTGCACTGATCTTTACTCCTCCTTAGAGGGCTTTCTGCTTTTGAGTTCTTGAAAGCAAACATAGTTCTTGCTCCTCGCCTTTTCTTAGCCCATGTGGCTTGTCTGAAGCACACTGACCAGATGAGTTTCTAAACTCTTTCAGGAAGAACAACTGAACCTACTCAACAAAATGGCTTTTGTTGGCAGAAATAAAGAACAGGGCTGCTTCCTGTGATCCCCAAACCCCAAAAGCTCTAAAAACAAAACAAACAAAAAAAAGTAATTCTTTTGGCAGCAAAACCTAAACTGACATACTATTTATAGTCCTTTTTTATTCCACTTAGTATGATTATCCACCCATTTCTCTATAGAAATGTGTTTTATTACAGAGTGCTGCCTAGATCCACTTGAGGTGTTATGTAATATGAACGTTATATATCCTGTGTTAGGTTTTCCAAAAGTCCAGAACAATTCTGGATTCTGAAACATTTCAGAATAAGGGACTGATGTACTGTGAATCTGCAGTGTTAAACTCGCTTGCTGATCAAGACAATTCCTTTCTGTTCAGATTCCTAACTCTGCCTGCTGGCTGAGTCTCTAGCAATGAGCACCAGCAATCCTCACATTGTAAAACTAAGATGACTAAAATTCTCTAAGACTATTCTGCTCATAATATCCATTGAAACAGTAACGTAAGGGTCAATTCTCAAATACTAACTTTAAGAGTTCGTAAGTGCAATATTAAAGGCAAGATAACATTTGTTTTTTCAAATATTGGAATGAGGCAGTGCAGTGAGTTTACTACTACTGCAAATCCCAATAACAGCATTCAGGAAAATGAAGTTCTCACCATTCACAATCTCATGCCCAAAAAACATCTTCACTCCTGGGACACTTCGACCAGTCTCCACATTCTTCACTGTTATAGAAAACAATTCAATTGGTTAATAAAAAATAATATTCCTTAAAACTATTAGAAAATATGATCTCTCAAAAGTGCTCAATCTGAGTTTTATAAAAATTCCCCAATTATTTTCCCCAAAGAATGGAGTCAATAACAAATTACAAAGCTATAGCCTTGAAACAACTAGTATAAAGAACAGAGGGAACCCTAGAGAAACTAAAAGGGCACTAGTAGTACACTGAACTTAAACTTCTCCCAAGAAGCTCTGACTGGGTAGCTCAGTTGCTTAGAGCATCATCCTGATACACCAAGGTTGTGGGTTCAGCCTCCGGTGAGGGCACATATAAGAATCAAACAATGAATACATAAATAAGTGGAACAATAAATTTATGTTTCTATCTTCCCCTTCTTCTCTCTCTCTCTCTCTAAAAATCAATAATAAGCAAACATTTACACTTCTCCCAAGAATATGCAAAGGCCTTTGGGGCTAAGGATTATATCTACTTACTATATTCCCATTGATTTTTACTTCACCTAACTCCAGAAAAATTTTCAGGCAGCTGACTCAATTTCTATAGTCCACACTCTGTTTCATGTCATGCTATATGCTCAAAAATATGAATTGTCAGGAACAATCCAATTCCTGGCCCAAACACAGGGCTCTTCTTTGAGCAGATAAGGGAATTAGTTGTTCAGAGGTCATGTCTACAATATGCTGTTATTTTTTTTAGATGGAACTGCTCACAGCAGCTGCATATTCCCACATTTCTCAGCAATCCAAAACAACTGAGTTTCACCCTCACTATTTGACAATATTCTTACTGAGGTCAAAGATCACCAGCTGCCTATTTCTCAAATCCAAAAAAAGTTTAGTCTTAACATACTTGGCTCCCATGGATCCTTTGATACTGTTCTCTCTTTTCTTCTTGGCTTATAGGATACTCTCTGTTTTTAGTTCTTTTCCTACTAGTTACCTGGAACTACCACGCCAGGCACCATGCTAATTATTTGCCTACATTTAATTATCCAGTAACATAAGATGGGCATTTCATTATCTCCATTACGGAGGAATCTAAGGCTCAGAAAGGTTGAATAATTTGCTTAAGGTCACACTGCTAGTAAAAGACATAGTTAGGACCCAAACCCAGGCCTCAGTGATTTTAATATGCATCTCATAACCAGTGTTACACTGTCACCCTGATTTGCTTCCAGTCTCCTTAGTCTCCTCTACCATCTCTGCATGCCCATTAAACATTGATAGTCCCCAGGGATATGTTATTCATACTTTTTCCTTCTTCTTGAATGATCACATCGACTTCCTACCTGTCCTGACATCTGTTATTTCTCCAGTATGAAATATTTCTCTGAGTTCCACTCACATTTTCAACTAATGGCAGAGTTACTATAAAATTTTCAAACTGAAATAATTATCTTCTCCCAGTAACCAGTAAACCTGCTCCTCTTACCATTGCTATCAATTAATAACAGTACTATACACCTAACTTTCTGAGTCATAAATGTAGGAGTCATTTTCCATTGCTCTTTACCTAATGATTACTTGGTTACTCATCCCATTTCCTAAGCATTTATAGAATCTGTTTTCTCTTCTCCATTCCTTGCCAAGGCCCATCATTTCTCTTTCATTGCGTTCCTTAATTGTCTGAATAGTTCCTGTCTATTCTCCTTGCATCTAGTGTCTCCCTACTTCAATCCTTCCTTCACACTGCTGTCACAGTGATGTCACACTCTGCTTTGTCCAAATAGTACATAAAATCAGGTAACAAGTGTAAAGAAATATGTTCCACCTCTCTAGAAATATTTTAAAACATGCCAAAATGAAATATCACTTTTTTGCCTACAAAACTAGCAAAAATCAAGGAACGATACACATGAGCATTTTTTTAAAAATCCAACACTAGATTATTTACTGTAGTTTATTCATTCATTACTAGAAGCAAAATAAGGCACAACCCTTTTGCAAAACTATTTGGAAATACACATCAAAAACATTTAAAATATCCATAACTTTCACCTAGTAATTTCACTTCTGGAACTATTCCTAAGAAAATAATTATGAAATATAATAAACACTTTATTTTATAATTATGAAAATTTTAATTATAATTATTTACATTTTAATTATAACACTGCATTACTGTATATCTTTCTTATGTCTACTACTAGACTGTTTTTTGAAAACAGGGACCACGTTATTCTTATCTATATCCCTGGCACAGTGCCTGGGATATGAAACTAGCAGTAAATGGTTACTAAATGAATTAATCCTAGCCCACAAAAATCATAATATGGCTTAACAATAACCCTAATTTCTCAAATGCCATTTATGTATGTGTTAATTGTGAACTTGAAATTTATGCCAGGAAAACAACTATCCTAGTAAGTCAATATTCTAGCTGAATTTAAAACTACATATTGTAGCTTTAGGTGAACACATGGAGAAGCTAGGAGGGTGGCACAACCAGAGACAGCATGGAAACTCGAAGCCCCTTCCCACCTCTTTGCCCCATGCATCTTTTCCATTTGGCGGTTTCTGAGTTCATGCTTTATAATAAACCAAAAATAAAGCTGGAAGATGTAGAGGTTATTTTATGACCACAAGAATAATAGATAATCACTGAGGTGGCAGAGCAGGAGCACAAGATATCTGGTCCCTCCAGGTATTTTTGAGCCACTGCACTACTCCTAAGCAACCTACTTCTGGACTTCTTTTTGCATGAGAAAAATAACCATCTTTGTGGATTTTTCTGCTGAAGCCAAATGCAATTCTATCTAATAGAGTGGTTATTTTTAACTTCAAGATACATATGGAGAAAAATTAAAAGAACTACCCAATTAAAATACTTTCTATATTGAAATTTTCCACAATCATGTCAATAAAAGTATAGAAGTGGGACAAGCTAGCATATGCAGCCATGTTGCTCTGTTAGGAAAAACAGCACGCTAATCTTCCTCCCACCCCTTCCCTAAAATAGGAATGATGCCTACTAATAATCCCATGGAGCCCAGAGTCATCACCCAAACTCAGTTAGGAATCTCTTAAAAGGCAGAAGATTATGAGAAATAAAAAGAGACCTTTGGAGGGCGTGGGTGGGTGGAGAGAGATTAACCAAGAATTTATATGCATATGTGCATAACCCATGAACACAGACAATAGTGTAGTGAAGGCCTGACGTGGGGGTAGGTGTGGGGTAGAAGGGGTCAATGGGAGAAAAAAGGGGTACATCTGTAATACTTTCAACAATAAAGATAAGTTTAAAAATAAATAAATACAATACAATAAAAAGAGACCTTTTTTCAAGACAACAATCTTGTTAGGGTCCACATGCTGGAGCACTCCCTCAAAGATGCCACAAACCAATGTTAGTTTCACCCTTCTCCACAAAATTTGATTGAGGAAATGGTAGTCACTGCTGGGATCCATGCTTTTTGATTCTAAAAGCAGTCTTCAAGTAATCTTCAAATATCTAAGCATTTGAAAATAAAAGAGATCTATGATTTTTAAAATGTTTTGGGAGGAGTCGAGTTATTTTCCCTTTCCCCATGCCTGGAAGGGACAAGAAAAATAAAAATATGAGAATAATTTAGTTTTGTTCTCTTTTTAGAATGATAATGAAAAAGAGATCATTGTAAGCACTAACTCTAATTTATACATGGGGAACTGAAAACTATAGGACTTAAAACAAGGTAGGCTTGGCTTTTTTGTCTACAAAAAGGAGTAATACCAGCTTTCCTTCCTTAACTAAATAACAGAACATTTAGAGGCTTTTTATCTTTTTAATAGCAACCAAAAAAAACCCTAAAAGAACAAATGAAAAAAAATTGGTATTGGCAAAACATTTCCAATACATGCTGCAATAAACTGTTTACCCAGAAATGTCTGTGATCTACTCTCTTCTAAATCAGTAACATTTCCAGAGTTTTTACCAACCAAAGCATAAGTGACTTAGAACTATCACAATTTATGCATTACCATTCCACCTGCCATGTCACTGCAAGGGCTTCCATCCCACCCTAGCCACAGCTCAAGCATGTAGTATCACCAACCAGTCATTTGCAGCCTGACAGATTAAACTGCCACATGCTGTATGCTAGTTTAGTAAAATTCAACTGCTTTTGTGATAATGATGCATGCTCATTATAAACAATGATAATGCAGAAATGTAAAAAAAGAAACTTTACCTTGTAGAAATGACTATCATTCATAGTAAATACTCATATTCTTTAGTGTAATACTGTAATTTAAAAGATGAATCTTGTTTTTTAAGTATCTTTTAGAACAATCCTGTGGTTTGGATATCCTTGTTTTTAGAACCCTAGATAAATTTTCCTCTACAATGGTTTAAATTTAAAAACTGCTAGCCTTTGCCACAGTAGGAATAGTCAACCAGCGAATTTACAATTTACTTGAACTATAAATTGACAGAATAATTAAGGCATAATTCAACTAGGAAAAAGGGGAGAAGATACATAGCAATTTTAGCCAGACAAATTACCTATATTTTTACATTTTAAGGTCTAGCAAGTACTTTCACAAATGTTATTTATTGCCTACAACAACCATTACCTAATTTACACGTGCATACACTGAGGCTTAAAGATTTAAAACACCTGCCCAAAGGCACACATTTAGAAGGTAATGGAACCTGAACGAAAACCAGGCCCCATGGTATGTGTAGTCTAGGGCAAGACCAAGTGTTAAGCATCCAGAGAAAACATAAGTCACCAAAGTGTCTGAGAAAAATCATCCTTCTTTGTTCAAATCAATCCAACAGGCAAAAGGGGAATTTTTACAGAAACAAAAAAGGGCATAAAATTGGGAAGAAGAAAAAAAAAACAGCCTTAATAGAGGCAAAAAAATAATTTATGTTTTTAAAAGGTACATAAGTTTGTGGGATGCTTGGAAAGGAAACAAATATTAAGGTAGGAAAAAACATTAACACAAAGCAAAGAAAGCTTTGACTGAGGACAGCTGCAAATGATAAGATTCAAGATTAGGAAGGTCAGAATCTAGAGATGGGCTTCAATCCACACTTAGAAAAGAGACATCATGTGGCTGACATCAAGGTTTTTCTACCATACCCATACTCCCAAGGAGCTCCTGTGGCTTCTAGAGGGGCATATCCAAAACATCACACTCTGCACGTGAAGGCAGCCATCACTAGGTCCAACAAGAGCAAGTCAGTCATGAAAAAAAAGTGAGACTAGAACCTCGGTCTCAGGCTAAGCCTTCAAAGCCTTAGGTGAAGCTTAAAACTAGTTAAGCCAAGTTACTTAGGCAGCTCGCTAAGAGAGTCCCCTAGCGCTTAGGAACTAAGTGATAGGGGTGGGAATTTGGTTCTAACCATATCCCAAACCGGTTCTGTGCAAAACGACACTTGAGGGGTGAGGAGGGGGGTGTAAAGGCATCGAAGCCACAGGAAAAGGACTAGTTCACCTAAGAGGGTGGATTAACATAAGGGGTGGTTTTAATCATTTTCAAGAGAACAGAAATATGCCATAAGAATAAAACGCAGCCCTGGCCGATGTGGCTCAGTTCGTCGGAGAGTCGTTCCTCAAAAGGTGGCGGGTGCGAGTCCAGTCGGGGCACCTACGCAGGTCGGATCGCGTCAGGGGCCTGCGGGAGGCAACCCAGGGATGTTTCTCACATGGATGTTTCTCTCTCTCCCTTCCTCTAAAATAATATATGTATGTGTGTGTGTGTGTGTGTGTGTGTGTATACTCCTCGGGTGAGGATTAAAAAAATACAATGCAAAATTCCTTATTTTTAAGGCAAAATAACAAACTTCAAATAAAAGGCGAGTCATACGCTAGGAATTCACTCTTCTCTGCCGTTAGGGGTTTTTAGCCTAAGGAAGTTTGGGAATCCTGTCGCAGTCTTCGCCAAATGGTGCGTTCCTCGAGCTGCAGTCTTGAACCGTGAAAAGGGACCGCTGCTACGGACGAACCCTCCGCGCGTTCCAAGCCCGCGGCGGCGGTTACCGGAGGACCGGAGACGAGTACGCAACAGTTGGTTCCCAGCTCAGCTCAGCTGACTCTGGCCGGGGGCACGAGAGGTCCCGCTGTTTCCTGAAGAGCCAATCAGCGCGCGGCCTCGAGGCAGATTCCTTAGCGCCCCCAGCGGCCGGGAGGAGAGAGGGCGGCCCCGAAAAATGAGGAAGTGCAATTCCCAGCATGCAGTTCCCGGAAGACACACCCTAGAGTTCCCCCAAGCTACGTTTTGTCCATTTTTATTGCTTCTCAGCGCCGTCCCTGCCACCCGTAGGGTGGGATTTCTATGTTAGAGTTCCGTGAGAAACTGCTTAGCTACGGACTGCCTGTCGCAGGTTAGCTTGTAAAGTGAACCAATGGCGTTGTCCCTTTAATTGCGGTCACTAGAGCCAGAGTGGCATTGCCCTTTTAAGGCCGATTGCATCACAATTCCGGGGGCGGGGTCCGTCTCCAGCTAGACCCGGCTCCGCGCTGAGATGATTCATTCGGGGGTTGGAGCTTGCAGCGTGGGCGTCCGGTGCTGCGCCGGGCTCAGCCTCGCTTCTCATTGGCTACCCTCGGGGACGCCCTCTCTGGCGCACAAGCCTTGGGTACCCTCCCCTGACCCCTGGCCCTTCCCCGCTTTCCTCCTTCCCTCAGCTACCTCTGTTGCTTGAGGCGCTCCAGCTCCCGGAGGAGCTCCCGGCTCGGTGATGGGGTCTCGGGCCTCCACGTTACTGCGGGACGAAGAGCTTGAAGAAATCAAGAAGGAGACTGGCTGTGAGTTCGGGTAGGGGGGGTGGAAACTCGTCCAGGGCGCCTGCGGCTGGCTTCAGGACGACCGGGGGAGGTTGTCGCTGAGGTCTAGAGCTGTGGTACCCGGAGGTTGCGGGGCCCCGGGCAGCCTCCAGCCCTGGAGCTTCAGAGCCGAGAGCAGGAGAACCTGTTCTTCCAGCTACGGCTGCCCGGAGCGGGGTTCTGGCTCCTGGGGACTGCTCTTCAAAGGTGGGATTCGCGACTAGCATAGATCACAGATGCCGCTCATTTCTCCTCTCCTTGCTTATGAAAGCCCCGAACTCCTTTATCTTTCCTCTCACCAACCTCAAATTCAGGAACTCTGGATGGACCCTGTAGAAAACCTCTTACTGTGACGTTTCTGGGCAAGGACTTAAAATCACTTACATCTGTGAGAAATAGCAAATACTTGCCACAACTGGAAAAAAGAAACGCAGAGAGCCAGATCACGTAGTAAGACTGAACTACGTGAGCTGGTGACAGGAGACCTTGAAAGAATCAGGGGTCTGAGAGTATAAGACTTATTCTGAACTTGTGGAGAAAAAAACATGGGTACAGTGATTACCAGTTTTTACTTATGCTGAGGATGCTTGCTATCCCGATTTCAGATATATTGATTTATACTGTGCTGGTGTACTTTACGCAGTCACTATGGAAATTGGATGTGCTTCAAAACTCTCAGTGTGAATTTGTATTAGAAACCGATTTTTTATAGTCCAGTCTCTTCATTAACCTGAACAAAGGGGCAACAGGGCTTTGGGAATTCAGAAGCTCTGTAAAACACCATCACATACATTTGTATAGTCCTTGATAATATATGTAACATTTTCTCTTCTCAATAATACATTATGACTCTTGTATTTTACATGAGTTATGTAGCATCTGAGATTTGTCTCTTCATGCTACCTGTCTTTGATAATAAGGTGGCCAGTAAGTAATTCAGTGGCCTATATGCAGGTAATATAGGAGTATGCTGCGGGAACTACAGAATTACTCAGGCAGTGGTGACCTGAGATAAATTAAATGCTGTCCAGTGCTTTCTGACAAATTCAACTTTCTAGAACCTTCAAGTTGGAAGGGATGTTATCTAGTCCTAGTCTTTGTCTGAGTGGTTTACTGCTTTCGTTGTCCAGTAACATATGGCCATTATGCTTCTCCATAAAGGCTAACGATGATGAGCTCACCACATACCAGTGCTGTCCTTTCATGATTTTGGATGAATGATGGAAAGTAGTTCACTCTTTATAATGTGCAGTATTTGTTTGGCCACTTGATCTTTTTTTTTTTTTTTAATTTTAGATTACATTTATTTATTTATTTATTTATTTATTTTTTAATTTTATGGCCACTTGATCTTATAGTCTGTTTATGACACTCTAACTCCAAGAGTAGAAATATAGACAGTTTGGATTCAGCAAGCATTTTATTACATTTTGTGGCCATGACCCCTATGTTAGGCCTAAGGTGACACCAGAGTTAAAGCACTTGTGCTTAAAATAAAAAGTCACATTAGTGAGGAAGTATAAAGCATAGTGAGGATGGGAAAAAGCTATTTTTGCCCCAAGATGAAGGGAGCAGTAATCCCATTCTGATTTGTTTACATTTGACCAATGAAAGGGGCCTGGATGCTATAGGACTCTGGGTTTTTTTTTACTGTGTAACTTGTGGACACACAGAACTAAGTACTCCTGGAAGAGCTGTTTTCCTAGTAGCCAAAAAGTGAATCAAGCCTGAATGAGTCTTAACCACAACCAGTGCAAACATATGTATTAAGCCAGAAAGCCTAATAAAACAAGTACTTACTGAATTTTTGCAATGTCTGTATTCAGTACTGTGCTAGGTAGTCAAAGCATATGGTGACAGAAGATACCCACAACTTGGTGGGTAATCCTACAAGAGTTAGGATTAGCATCAGGACATAAGGTAACTGAAATTGTGTGACACCCATTTGCAGAACTCAGAGAAGACTCAGGGAAGCCTTGTGGGCTCGCCTTGTGGAGGACAGAAATTGGGCCTTGCTTGATGCATACATGAATGGATTTCATTTGGATAAATTAGGGCATTTTTGGTGGCTTCCAGGAACATTATCCCCTAGCCTGCTGCACAGTTATTCCTCCTCCCTGGGAGTTGAGCCATCAATTTATCCAGTTAGTGCGCATCAGCAGAGTTGATTTTTATTTTATTTTTTTAATAATTTTTTAATTTTCCAATTACAGTTACATACAATATATTAGTTTCAGATATACAGCATAGTGACTAGACAGATAGATAACTTACGAAGTGATTACCACAATAAGTCTAGCATGCACCTGACATCATACATAGTTATTACAGTATTATTGCAGAGTTGAATTTTAAAGCAGTAATTTTAGCATGATATAAAAGGTTTAGAAGAATAAAAACAGATACCCGAGGGTGGGTTAGAGAGGTGGAATTTGTCCTATTTTCATCTGCTTTGTTTGGGGAGCCATCAGTCAGAAACACTTCAAGTTAAGCACAAGTGTAAGACATTTTACTATTCCCTTTGCCTATAAGAAAATGTAATTGAGAAAAACTGACTTTATATATAGATATTTTTAATATTTTTTTTATTGATTTTTTTCACAGAGGGAGGAAGGGAGAGAGAGAGAAATATCGATCAGTTGCCTCCTGTACCCACCCTGACAGGGGACCAAACCCAGAACTTGGGCATGTACCCAGATTGGGAATCGAACCCTCAACCCTTTGGTGTATAGGACAACGTTCAATAAACTGAGCAACACCAGCCAGGGCAAAACTGACTTTATATTTAATATGAAAGGTTTGCACTGCAATCATTGAAAAATTTAAACAATTTTTCCTAAGTCTAAATTGATTAGAATTCATGTATCACTAGTTTAGCCAGTATTTGAAATTTAACCTAAGTGATTCTAGGAAACTAATTCTAGAATTACCTGTAAGCCTCAGTTTCATCATCTGTAATTGGGAATAATAATAGTAGCAACTTTATAGGAGTCTTATGAGAATTAAATGAGAGCCTGGCCGGGTATGGCTCAGTGGTTGAGAATCGACCTAGGATCCAGTCGATGGGGATTCAATTCCCAGTCAGGGCTCATGCCCGGGTTGCAGGCTCGATCCCCAGTACAGGGGCGTGCAGGAGGCCGCTGATCAGTGACTCTCTCATCATTGATGTTTCTACCACTCTCTCTCCCTCTCCTTTCCTCTCTCTGAAATCAATAAAGATATATTTAAAAAAAATTAAATGAGATAAATTATGTAAAGTACTTAGAATAGTGCTTGGTGTATAATAAGTGCCAGGTAAGTGTTAGCATTTATTATTTTGAACCATAAATTAACAATCATCTTATTGGGAAGATACCATTTGCATGTGCTAGTTATAAAAGCCATGTCTAGGGCTATATAATTGTATAAAATGACAGCATTTTATACTTTTCCTAATTACAGGGGCATTGGATTAGGAATCAAGTACAAATGTTTTCTCAATTCTAAGGAAATGTAAATTTTAAAGGAGTAGAAATCCCAATGTTTCTAACAGTTTCAAAAACAGTAATAACATTTTGTGTGGGCATAAAACATTCGCTATATTGTGTTTGTTCTTTTACCTTCTTTCACACTTTAACATTTCCATAAATTAAAGCTAATTTGAATAAAAGTTTTCATTAGGAGGAAGGTCACAAGTGTCTTGGGAGTTTCTGTAATCTCCACCCTTAGTTCACCTAACTGTAGCAATAATCTGGCTGTGAATTATTTAAAACCTTTTTTTTTAAATGGCCATTTAGAATATACGCACTCCTACGTTCATGGCAGCGTTATTTACAATAGCCAAAATATGGAAGCAACCCAAGCCCCCATCTATAGACAAAGTGGGTAAGAAAGTTGTGGCACAGCCCTGGCTGGTGTGCTCAGTGGTTAGATAGTGTTGGCCTATGCACTGAAAGGTCTAGGGTTGGATTCCTAGTCAAGGGCATGTACCTGGGTTGCAGGTTTGATCCCCTGCCCCGGTCAGGGCACCTGCAGAGGCAACCAGTCAATATGTCTTTCTTATATCTCTGTCTGTCTCTTCCCCTTCCCCCATCTCCCTCCTTCCTTTCCACTCTCTGAAAAAATCAATGGAAAAAATATTCCATGATTAACATCAACAAAAAGTTATGGTACATTTGTATAATGGAATATTACTCGGCCATAAAAAAGAGTGAAATCTTACCATTTGCTAAAGCATGGATGGACCTAGAGGATATTATGCTAAGTGAAATAAGTCAGACAAAGACAAATACCATATGATTTCACATGTGTGGAATCTAAAGAGCAAAATTAATGAACAAACCAAATAAAAACAGACTCATAGATACAGAGACTAGACTGATGATTGCCAGAAGGGAGGGGGTTGGGCGGCTGGTTGAAAAAGGTGAAGGGATTAAGAAGTACAAATTGGTTATTAGAAAATAGTCATGGGGATGTGTAAAGTACAGCATAGGGAACATAGTCAATAATGTTGTAATAACTATGTGAGGTGCCAGGTGGATAACTGAAATATCAGGGGGAACACTTTGTAAGGTATTTGATTGTCTAACCACTGTGCTATATACCTGAAACTAATACAAAATATAATAATGAATGTCAACTGTAATTGAAACATTAAAATTTTAAAAAATTAAAAATGATTAGATTCAAGTAAGGAAAAAGTTGAGTTCCAAAATCACAAGACAAATTGTGTAAATAAGAAGTAATGCCCGGCCGGGCGTGGCTCAGCGGTTGAGCATCGACCTAGGATCCAGGAGATCGAGGTTCCATTCCTGGTCAGGGCACATGCCCGGGCTGCAGACTCAATCCCCAATGACTCATCATTGATGTTTCTGTCTCCCTCTCCTTTCCTCTCTCTGAAATCAATAAAGATATATTGGAAAAAAAAAAAAGACATATTAATACAATGCCTGAATAAATATCAGAATATATACATCCACAAGAAAAAAATAGCCATTTTTATGCCAACTGAGTGGTGGAGAATACAGATTCATTCTTTTTTGTCTCTGGTTTCTAATGTGTCATTTGGTATGGAGAAGGTATTGAACAGGTTTAGAAAGTAAGTTTTACAGGCTGGTAAGGTTTGTGTATGTTTGATGGGTGTAGTGATGATAGAACCAGTAGGGATTTCTGGACAGTTCCAACAAAGAACACAAGCCTGGCAAAGGCAGTTGCTTGAGAATGATTTCCTGAGCTAGAATATTAAGTGGAAGTTTAACTTCAGGCTCAGCTGCTACTTCCTCCTAATGCAAGACTCCTTCCTGGCCCTCACCTGCCATGCCATAGTCCCTGAAGGTTCTGTCACTACAGAAGACCCTTCTGTCTTCTGGTTTTCATAAACATGGAAATGTACATAGTGTAACTTAACACCTGTAGCTGGTTTGGGATTAAGTGATTTGTACACCTCTATACTTCCCCCCACCCCCAACTTATTATAATGAAAAATTTCAAAGAAAAGTTAAAATAGTATAATGATCTATATACCTTCCACCTTAATTCAACAGTTTTTAACATTTTGCTATATTTGTTTTACATATATATTTTTGTGTGTGTGTTTGTTGATTTTAGAGAGAGAGGGGAAGGAGGAGGGATAGAAAAATAGAAACATCGATGAGAGAGAAACATCTATCAGCTGCCTCCTGCATACCCCCTACTGGTGATCTCTTGGTTCAGGGATCACCGCTCAACCACTAAGCCATACCGGCGACGCTATTTATGTAATGATGAACCAGCTGAAAGTTAGATATCTGAACTCTTCATCCCTAAATACTTTGAACGAATAGGGATTTTTCCTATATAACCACAATACTATTTCACACCTGAGAAAATTGACAGTAATTCTATTATACTGTACCATTCAGTCCATATTCAAATTTCCCCAGTTATAAAAAGGTAGTTTGGTGTGTGTTTTTAAATGCCTTTTAAATCTCTTTTATTTGTTTGGATCCCTAAGAGAGTAGGGTCAGCTCTTGAAGTTCTCGTCCGGGGAAATCGGGGAAATGTTGGGGTGCAGTGTGTTCAGGGGGAATAGTTAGGTATGCAGGCTTCAACACTTCAATCTTTCATCTAAAGTTACCTTTGGTTACAGTTGTATGCTTTACCTAGGTTATCAGTCTGTTCTTCTGCATTAAGATTTAGGATAAAGGCAAGGGTAAAATAACTTTTTTCTTCCTCCATTTTCATTTTTATTTTTCCCTCTGCCATTCCTCAGTGTTTGGCGCTTCTCTGAAGTGCCTTTCTCTGACCTCAAGGCAGTGATGATAGAAAGGTTTGGAAGATTAGCAGGGTCTTCTAAGTAATCTCTCAACAATATAAAATAATTTTTTGCCCACCAATGGAGAAAAATACAGGGTAGGGCAAAAGTTTACAGTTGTTCATATGGAAAATAATACAATAATTCACTAATAATACAAGACTTAATTGTTTCACGTACGACTGTAAACCTACTTTACTCCGCCCTGTACACCTTCATTCAAGACATGTCGATGTGCATGCACAGCCTTTTCTGAGAGTAACTGCCAATTCCTGGGGTTTCCTGTGAGTTACCAAGACTTGTACAAGTTTGGGGCACCTGTCCTGCCTGTTACTCTAGTGCCTCCTGGTAAGAATAGTTTACTGGAAACTTCCTGCCTTCATTTGTGGCAGTTCCAATGCCTTTCTGCTGCTTGAAGTTGCTCTGAGCACTGTGCCTTGAAAGTTGCTTTATATTTCTTGGTCACGGTGGATTTGGCACCTAAGTTAAAGCTTTAAAACTTTTTTTCCTTGTTTCCTTCCTTCCCCTCTGTTTTCTTCTTATTTTTCCTCCTCCTCCCCTCTTTTTCTTCTCCCCCCTCCCACTTGTCCTCCTCCTCTTCCTCCTTCTCCTCCTCTCTTAGAAAAAGCTCTTCGTAACAATATCATTATAACATTGGTTATCAAGTTTAGGAAATAGATTGAGATATGACCGTATTGAGTTGTATTAAAAGTTGACATTTGGTGGTTCGTTTCTCCACTGATTTCCATATAGCCCACTTTGCCCTGGAAGATAGCAGTTTTGTGGTTGTTTGGCTACTTATGTGCATGTTTATTTTTAACATATGGTAAATTATGAACTCTAGCAGCCATAAACTGATCTTTTATTCTGAAATATGTGTGTAAATGCCATACTGGTACTTACTAAGAAAATTTAAAAACTCATAAGAGATTTCAGTGCCCAGTTCTTTTTTGTTGTTGTTGTTAATCCTCACCTGAGGGTATTTTTCCATTGATTTTAGATAGAGTGGAAGAAAGGGAGAGGGGAGAGAAAGAGAGAAAGACAGAGAGGGACCTCAGTGTGAGCGAAACACATCTGTTAGTTGCCTCCCAAACTCGCCTGACTGGGGAAGGGATCGAACCTGCAACCCAGGTATGTGCCCTTGATGGGGAATCAAACCCAAGACCCTTTGGTGCTCAGTGGACGCTCTAACCACTGTGCACACCGGCCAGGGCAAATGCCCGGTTCTTTCAGATGGTGATCTATAGTAGGAATATGTCTGATGGTTCATTTATTAGTTGAAGGGGTTGGACTAGATGGCAACATTCCTTCTAATTTAAAAATCGTATAAATCACTATGCATGCTTATATATACGCACATGGAATTTGTAGAAGGATTCACAAGAAACTGATTAATAGTGTTTGCCTCTGGCAAGGGAGACTGGGGAACTCAGTTGTTACAGAGACTTTTCAATTTGAATGTTTTTCTTGTTAACCTGAAATAAATAGTACTCTGCTAAAAAGTCATCCAGTGGACTAAGTATTATGCAGTTATTAAAAAGGACTCCAAAGCAATATAGAAAAGTTATGAATTAATAAATGAAAACTGTCAGAACTATGTAAAGTATACAAGTAACTGATATTAGATGGTATATGAAAAAATGAAAACAGTGCTTTTGAGATTATGAACACATTTTGCTTCCTCAAAAAGTTTTGGGAAAGTTAGTCATTATTTAACTAATTAATTTTGTTAAACTAAAAGGAACTTGAGTTTTAGAGCAGCCTTTGAGGCCTGAGGCCAATGCTAGGGTAAACTCATCAGGTTCCTGAAGAAAATGGCTGTGGCTGGCGGAGTCAGGAGAAAGGTGGAGATTAATTAGTGCAGCGGTAAAACGGTACCTTCAGGCTCGTAGTGTAAGGATGATAATAACTGACTTGGAGTGCCTACCCTGTGTCAGACACTGCCAAGCACTTTACTCTCCTCTCATAGACTCGGTTAGTTCACTCCACAACCCTGTTGACTCAACCCTCGCTGGTAAGCCTTGGTTCCATGAACAGAATCATTCTGTCAACCTCACAAAAGTGTACTCTACACCGTGCAGTTCACACCTGCCTGGCTGGCAGAAAGGTCCACAGTGCTTCCTCAGTGCCTGGAATCCCACTGGCTTTGCCCTGGAAGGGGATGATTGAGCCTCCTCTGCTCTCTGCTCTCCTTAGAGAACAGGACAGAGCCCAGCTTGGGGGTGAAATCTGCTGCTGAAGCACTCACAGCTGCACCTGTGTCCTTCCAGCCTAGCTTTGGGCCACTTCCAGCTTCTGCTGTGCCTCTGTTTACTTTTGTCCTATTGTTCCTAAAACTTCTAGTAGAAGTTTTGTTTGTGGAGCAGGGGGTGAGGAGGACAACTATCAGAACTATTTCAGCCACTCCTTTAAGCCCTAGAATATACAGCCTGGGGCAAAGTCCACACTTGCCACACCCTCTTTGGCTGTTGTCTTTTCTCCTTTGATAACTTTTTTCTGCCTTCTGCCTCCAGTGTGCCAGGAGACTATGTCCCAGAAATTCTAAAGTTTTATTGTGCATTTATTACCTCATTTTACTTGTCAGCTTATGGCTGAGTTCATCCAAAAGGAGGAGCAAAATAGGTTCTTTGTAGATGCCAGCTGATGATAACATGCCAATTTTACAAATTGCCTAATTTGTTTTCTTGGAACCCATTCCTTTATTGGGAACTCAGTGGAGCTCATGCAGTCACAGAAAAGAGGCTAATCCAAGGCTGCAGTGATCTTTTTTACTGAGGAAAAGGTCAGTAATGAGGGAAAAGATAAAGCCACCAGTGCTTGGTGCAGGAGTAAACCTGATTTTAAAAATAAAATCTGTTTGCCCTAGCCGATGTGTCCCAGTGGTTAGAGCGTCAGCAGGCACACAGAAGGATTGTGGATTCAATTCCTGGTCAAGGGCACATTAGAGCCCCACCACAGTCGGGGCATGTGTGGGAGGCAACCAGTCAATGTGTCTCTCTCATCAATATTTCTCTCTCTCCCTCCCTCCTTCCCTGCCACTTTCTCTAAAAATCAATGGAAAAAATATTCTCAGGTGAGGATTAACAAAAATAAATAAAATCTGTGTCCAGTCTTAAATTCACTACAAGTTCCCTACCTAGCAGTACCAGCCTGAAACCTCAAACTGATTAATAAGTATGTGTTTTTAATCAAAGTATGCATTTTCATAGCCTCTAAGTGAGGGGACTGAAAGGAAAAGTTCACAATTTCCTTTTCAACTAAAATTGGCTTTGTGTTGTTAAGTCTTAACTACCTGACATTTAACACATAGTCTTAATTTAGCCTAGACTTCGTTCCTGAGAGTCAATTTTGATTGTTCTTGATTTAGTTTATTTTCTAATTCCTTTCATTTTTTAGCTTTAAAATTTTCTCTTTTGACACACTAAAGATGTGTTAGAGTGAGACATCTCCCCATTTTGCTCACTCTAAAGCATTTAATGATGGGCTCAGAAAGAGCCCACGGGGATTCAGTTTAAGTGGAGGGCAACTTCCTCAACTGGGACTAATTTTGTGTTCTTTAGTTTCCCACAGTCAGATCACCCGCCTCTACAGCCGGTTCACCAGCCTGGACAAAGGAGAAAATGGGACTCTCAGGTAGGCAATTCCTTGCTTTATTTTCTGGTGATGTCTTTATTTATCCCATGGGCAGACATGATAGGCATCTAGCATGCAGAGAGCAGGGACCATTTCTTCACTTGTCTTTGAGCATCATTGATCCAAAAGGGAGTTGAAGCAGAACGCTGGCATTACATTTATCACTAGGTGCTTGCTGCTTTACTCCAACTCCCCTTAGTTTCGGTTGGCCATTGTTCTAGTCCTAAGAATGTACATTTGAGAATTTCTGTTCTTTCTGCTTGAGTTTTCCCACAGTCGTTTCCCAAAAATATTAGCTTTTAAGAAGTTGACCCATAGCCATCCAAGATGGTCAGGTGGTTTTGTCCTCTCTCCTATTTCCCAGCATAACCCCTAACCCTAGGGTACATCTCTGTATATATATTAATGGTAGATAAGATGTTCAACACTTTAGTCCAGAGCAGTGGTTCTCAGCTGAGAGCTGTTTTGCCCCTGGGTGGCAAAATGTCTGGAGACACTTAATTGTCATGACTAAGGAATGCTACTCTTGTCTAGTGGGTAGAGGCCAGGAATGCTGTTAAACATCCTACAGTACACAGGACATCCTCCCACAACAAAGAATTATTCTGCCCTAAATGTCAAAAGTGCCACTGGTCTAAAGTAAGTATATGATTTCAGAGTAATGTAATACTGTATCATTTCATGTTTGTAATTGTCTTATCAGAGTCAAATGAAAAAATACCTCCTTACCGCCACCTCCCAACCTAACTCTCAGTACAGTACAACATTTTTTAAATTTTATTTTATTTATTGATTTTTAAAGAGAGAGAGGGAGAGAAAAACATCAATTTTGTTGTTCCACTTAATTATGCATTCATTGGTTGATACTTATATGTGCCGTAACCGGGGATCAAATCCGCAACCTTGGTGTGTAAGGACGATGCTCTAAGCAACTGAGTCACCTGGCCAGAGCTTCAGTACAACCTTTTGTTACTGCTGTTCCTCAGCTTTGATTGACTGGTATAGAATGAAGCTACTTGCCTTTCTGGTGGCTGGCAGAAAGCAGTTTAATACTTCTTTGGAAGGCTTCTGGTACAGGTGTGGGGTATAGCATAAAGGGGGAAGGAATATAGTTGCTAAGCCTTGTACATATCCTTAGGCAGAACAGCTAGAGAATGCTGGTAAATCCCTAGGGCTATGTTTGCTCAAGGCAAAATCTGCCATTACTAGAAGCCAGGATTGACCAAAACCATGCTGCACAGTCATTAAAATCAGGGACTATGGGAGATCCAGGTTCGATTCCCAGTCAGAGCAGGTGCCCAGGTTCAGGGCTTGATCCCCAGCAGGGGGTGAGCAGAAGGTACTGGTCAATGACTCTCATTATTGATGTTTCTCTCTCCCCCTCTCCCTTCCTCTTTCTGAAATCAATTAAAAAAATACATTAAAAAAAAGAGAGAGAGCTTGGTCAGCTTGTGAATACAAAGATGGTTTATTTATTTAAATACCCTCTCTGCTGATCTAATCCATGGTCAAAATAATGATTACCCTTTGGGGAGGGGAACAGGTAGAGAGACAAAAAGAGCATCTGATAATAGGTAATAGGTAACAGACAAAGGGTACTGATAATATTAATTGGGTGCAGGTTACAATCTTCACCATGAAAATTCATCATGCTGAATGCTTATGATTTGTGCTGTTTTCTATATGTATATTATACTTCAATAAAAGTTTACTTTTAAAATATCCTCTACATTGAACAATTTTAATATTGGGTCTTTGTCAGATAAAACTTTTTCTCAGATAATACTTTGATGAAAAATGTTCCGGATGTGAAAGCATACAGGTTAAGATGACTACAGGGGACAGTATAGACCAGCTAAACTCTGCGATGAAGTTATTACTGGGAATTGCTAGTTGGTTGTGTTATTACATATCGTTTAATGATTACCTGTAACTTTTAGGAGATTTTGTCCAGAATGGTAGCCATTTATCTGCTTAACCACTAAGCTTTTTTGAGGTTCATTTTCTTGTTTGACTTTATCCAGAGGACAGATGATTTCAATATTCTGGACAAGCAGTAGCTCTGTACACAGTGGTATCACAGATGAGAACCATGATGCCAATCTAATTCTCATTCTTTTGATAATCTTTTTTTTCCCCTCTCTCAAAGCTTCAAATATCTCCTCTTGATGTTCTGAAATTTCACAGTGATATACCTTTTTGTGGGTTATTTTCTGATACTCATTGCTTAGTATTAGTAGAACCTTCTCTATCTAAAAATATGGCCTTTTCTGGGAAGTTTTCTTCTCTCTGAGTATTTCCATCCCTCTCCTTTTCATTAATCTTTCTTGGTTGGACTGCCCTGATGCAGCTTTTCTCTCACGTTTTCTGGTTATTTGTATTTGTCCTTTGCTTTCTGAAAGATATCCTCGAATTTATATTTTAGTCCTTTTTATGAACTTGTATAGTCCACAACTATTTTTTTTCTAGTGATGTGGCATTATTTTTTAATTTTTTAAAATTTTTAATCCTCACCTGAGGACATTTTTTCCATTGCTTCTCAGAGAGAATGGAAGAGAACGAGAGAGAGAGAAAGAGAGAGAGAAAGAGAGAGACATCTACGTGAGAGAGATACATTGATTGGTTGCCTCCTGTATGTGCCCTGACTGGGGCGGGGGATAGAGCCTGCAACCAAGCAAGGTATGTCCCTTGGCCGGAATCAAATCTGGGACCCTTCAGTCTGCAGGCCTGTGCTCTAACCACTGAGCCAAACCTGCTAGGGCCACAATCATATTTTTATTTATTTTTATTTTTAAAAAATATGTTTTTATTGATTTCAGGGAGAGAGAGATAGAAACATCAATGATGAGAGAGTCGTTGATGGGCTCTCCCCCTACTGGGGAGGGTGCCCGCAACCCGGGCATGTGCCCTGACCAGGAATCGAACCGTAACCTCTGGTACATAGGTTGACTCTCAGCCACTGAGCAACGCCGGCTGGGCCACAATCATATTTTTAATTTCTAAGAATCTTTCTTGTTCTCTACCTCTGCTCTTTTATAGTAGCTTATTTCTGTTTTACCGTTGCAAAAATTTATCAAATGTCTATTGGATTACTTACTAGAATCTTAACATTCTAATAAGAATCTTTCATTCTAATAACCCTTTTGTTCCCTGAATTAGTATTCATCTTGATCCTACTCTTTTGTACTATTAATTTTCCCAAAATAGCTGGTGAGCCTTGGTTGTCCATTCATATTTATGAAAAGTCCTGGATGGACTATTGTAGAAAACTGGCATGGGTTTGTTTGTGGATGGTTTCCCCATAGGTCTTTCCCTTCTATACTCTGGGACCATTAAGGACCATTAAGTTAGTAGGCCTCACTTCAGGATATGTGGTCAGGGAGCAAGGGGACATATCTGCAACATCCTTCCCCAAATAAAAGGAGTGTGTTCCTGGGTTGCCAACCTCCCACACTTGAAGTTTTGCCCAGGTAGATCTTTCAGTTTCTTTCCATAGCAGTGCTCTGTTTTTATCCTAGGGACAAATGGTTTTATATTTTTGGGATGGGCCCTGGCAGCAGTGGGCAGCTGGCCCATTCTTTAAAGTTTCTTTAATTAATTACCCTGAATGCTGCTTCCCTTACCTGGCAGCTCTGCGTGTGGTGCCATGCTGAGACTCTGCGGGGCAAAATGGCTCTCTCCTCTGCTGCGGCCTTGTCACGGGCACTCTACTCTTACTTGTCACTACATTTGCATCTATTTTCCAACTTCCAGATTTTGTCAGAATCCCTTGTCTACTAATATACTCCTCCCACCCTGGTTGTTTATGTCACAGATTTATTCCCATGTGTAAATTTTTGCTGACAGTTTAGAGAGTTTTAGAAAATGAGAGGAGGTAAACGTGTGTGCCCACCATCCTCAACCAAAATCAGATGCAGTCTTGCAATAAGCCAGCCTGGCCCTTGAACACTTAAAACAACTAGCAAAGACTGAGTTCAGCACTTACTGACACTGTATATCAAGAAAATTCTGTTATTGCCCCGGCTGCTGTGGCTCAGTTGGTTGAGCATCGTCCTGAGCACCGAAAAGTCACTGATTCGATTCCCAGTCAGGGCACATGCCCAGGTTGTGGGTTTGATCCCCAGTTGGGGTGCATACAAGAGGCAACCCATGGATGTTTCCCTCTCACATTGACGTTTCTTTCTCTTCCGCTCTTCCTTCCTCCCTCTGTAAAATTAATTAAAACATAAAAAAGAATTTTATTATCATAACAACAATAAAATTATTTTATCAATTTAATTTAAAATATTAATTAAATGCTGGAATAGTGGAAATTATTGTCATTTCAATGTTAATAAACATATATAATTGTATTATAAATATAAATAATAAATGCTTTATCTCTATTGTACTAAATATGGGAAACTTTTTCTTAATTGAACATGTTCCCATGGGTATGTCCTATTAACAGATTTTAATGTCTCCATTATGTATAAGTTATCTAAGCTTTGACCCTGGTTCCTTGAAATATAAGCAGTTAACTGTGAGGCCAATTCTAAGTAAGAGAAGGGACTTGCACAGCGAAGGTCAGTTAGGAGCCCTGGCAGTTCTGGTTACTAAAGGTCTCTCAAACTCTGGTTTTCCCAAGCATCCCAGTGTCTGTGAATGCCTGGAAAACCACTCTTCACTGGGAATTTCTTGACTACAAAGATTGCCTACTACCAATAATAATGTTTTTTCTTTAAAAATCTTCAAGGAAGATTTTCCTAGGTATACTATGAGGTAGAATATAATAGTGATATACTTTTTTATGAGTTCACACAAACCTACATTTCAAATAAATCTTACTTGTGGTATAGACTCCTTGGGGTATTTTTTAAATTAAGTTTGTATTGGTGGACAAATTTAAGGAGCTAAGTTTAGAGAAATTGCCCGGGTGATCTTCATTCTACTATAGAACAGTAATCATAATAAACTGTATATTTAATAGTTGAAAAACTATTTTTATATTCTTCTGTTTTCATTTTGATACTTTCAACAGTATTCCCACTGGTCGTATAGAGCAGCACTGTATATGCAATCTGAATTCTAAGAGGAGGTTAAAAGTGTCTAAGAACAGGGTATAGGTCCCTTATTAACATGGGAAGTCCAAGACTAGATCCCTTATTGAGACTGAAGGACTTCAGGCTAGGTTGTGCACTCACAAATTGATACTAGACCTTGTGTTTAAACTGTGCCTTTTCTCAGCTAAAATTACTGAAGCTTGTTAGACATTAAACTGAGGTATGTGGTCATACAATTCAAAATCAGCCTTAATCTTCATTTAAAAGGGAATCGTTATTGTTTCTTAACCTCTGTCAAACAAGAGGAGCTCATTTTGGTGAAAATGTGGACTTTGTATTATAAGAGCTTAATACATGTTTGTTGAATTAAATAATCAAGAGTTCGGTAATTTTATTTATCTTTTATCATCTTAAGCAACCTAGTTACTTTATGAATGACTTCTTCTGGTTCATTCATTGCTATAAAAATTACTATCCTAAGTGGTCAAGGAATATTGGAATCCAGAGTTATTGTTCCAGAGCTTTGTGCTCAGTCTCCTATTTCTACCTGTCACCATCAGATGTGGTGGAGATGAGCTTGTTGAATTAAGCACTGTAAATGTTAAACCACAAGAGGAACAGTGTGTTGAAGGCTCCTAGGTAAACAGAAACATTGAGTAAGTTTTATTTCTTCTGTTAGTAAACATCTTGAAGGCAGGAATCAGATTTGTTGAGTTTATATTTCTTTACATACTTGATACCCAGATATACCAGTTAGTAACATTTTGCCACATACTTCAGTGTCTTATTTCCTATAACAAGGGCCTTCTCATCTCAAAATCAAGAAATTTAGCATTTTGATGCAGTACCATTATATAATATTTTATATTCTGTATGGTCCATATTTCATTTTTACCTATTGGCTCAGTAATGTCCTTCATAGCAATTCTCCTAGTCTAGGATCATGCATTGAGTTTAGTTGTATGTTTCGTTAGTCCCCGTTGATCTGAAACAATCCTCTGCCTTTCTCTGTCCTTCATGACATTGGTATTTTTGAAGAGTGGAGCACATTTTGTTACGTTGTAGACAGCTCTATAGTGGCACAGAACAGCAATCAAGAAGTTTCTTTTTAAAATACTTATTGAACATTTTTGGGAGAACACCTTTCTTTCAAAAAGTTTAATATTGGAAAGAAATGGTTTTTACAAAAAAAACGTGCTTTGACTTAACAGACTTTGATTTAAGTCACAGTTCTGCTACTTACTAGCTTTGTAGCATGGGGCAAGTTACTTCATCTCACTGACTCTCAATGTCCTCAGCTCTAAAAGGGTATAGATAAAATGTTGCCATTAAGAAATAAGATAATATATATAAACAGAGCAGCACATAATGTGTATACAGTGAATGGGAACTAATAATACTCCAACGTAACTTCCAAGGTGTGAGAAGGTAACTGCTCTTGCCATATTTGAAGGTTAAATAGCTGTCTAACTCTAGTCTGTAGAAGACAATGGAGGGGGAAAAACAGACTCAGCAAGGAAATCTGGAAATCAGTTGTCACATTTTATTCTTTCCTTGGACTTAAGCATTGCCTAAGAGTACCAAGGGTATGGAGGCTCCTCTCACTTTTTACTCCCATTTTCAAGCTCTCTGGTGTTTGATACTCTGCATTTGCTGTTCATTCTCCAAACTTAGTAACTAAGTACAAAATGGTAACGTTCAAGGAATCATTTACAGGGACAACTGAGTATTTGCTTGTCAGTGGTTTATTGACGTAACCTGTGTGCTGAATTCACTGGAATGTGGCATAGTTAAATCTGGCTTCTTCCACTCCTAACGGTGCAAGAAACACTTGGCAGCTATTAAAGTGCTATTCTTTGCAGTTATTTGGAATAATTTGCCACAGAAGTAAATTCCAGGAGGTAATATCCTTGCTAGGTTGTACTCTTGCATGACTGAAGGAGCTCATGCTAAAGGCCAATGGTCTCTAATTCAAGGTGATTCTCTTGGCAGCCGGGAAGATTTCCAGCGGATTCCAGAACTTGCCATCAACCCACTGGGGGACCGGATCATTAATGCCTTCTTTCCAGAAGGGTGAGTCCATGCAGTTATCGGGCTTCCTTTCTGAGGTTAATCTGGAAATGATATTGGTTGGATCATCTCAGACCACAATCCTTCTGATTATATTGGACATCCCTAACTTGGTCATATCTAGAATATATCTTTTCTTCTACCCTCCTCCCTTTTTAAACTTCGAATAGGTATATGAGCCCATCTTCAAACTTCTGTTTTTAATTCTTGTTTATCTGTTTAGTTTTTTAAATTATTTTTTAATCCTCACCTGAGGAAATGTTTGTGTGTGTTTTTATTGATTTTAGAGAAGAGGAAGGGGGAAAGAGAGAGAAACATCAATGTGAGAGAGAAACATTGATCAGTTGCCTCCCATGTGTGCCCTAACTGGGGATCAAACCCGCAACCTTTTTGTTGTATGAGATGTTGTTCCAACCAGCTGAGCCACCCGGCCAGAGTTAATCCTTGTTTATCTTTGAGGTAAAACTAAACTCTTTAAAAACTTTATTTGGAAATTATTTCATATATGCATAAAAGTTGCAAAAATTGAAAATAGCACAAAGGGCACTTGTATATCTTTTACCCAGACACATCTATTGTTATATTGTTAACATGTCAACCTCATTTGCTTGTGCTTTCTGTCTCTCAGTCTAAGCCAATAAAAATATAATCAAGACACAGACATAATTATAAATTTTCTAGTAGCCACATTTAAAAAGTAAAAATTAACAAGTTAAATTAACTTTAGCAATATATATTTTATTTAACCCAATATAGTCAAAGTATCATTCAACATGTAATCAGTATTTTAAAATTATTATTATTATAGCATAACATTCTTTTTTTTTTTTAAATACATCTTTATTGATTTCAGAGAAAGGAAGGGAGAGAGAGAGAGAAACATCAATGATGAGAGAGTCGTCATTGATCGGCTGCCTCTTGCGCGCCCCTAACTGGGGATCAAGCCTGCAACCCGGGCATGCGCCCCAACCGGGAGTCGAACAGTGACCTCCTGGATCCCAGGTCGATGCGCAACTGCTAAGCCACTCCCGGCCAGGCTGTGTGTGTGTGTTTTTAATTTATTTTTAATTTTTTTATAAAACTGATTAAGAATGCAGTCGTCCCCACCACACACACATTTTCTCAAATAGATTTGGGTTTGTCTAAAACTAGGCTTTTGATATGCTTCATTCCCTGATACATTGCCTTCAATGTACTGAGTCAATATTTATTGATTTGATTAGGTAACTTTTCTGGAATAAAGTTAATCATATAATCTTGTTTTAATTAATCTCTTTAACAATCTCTTCCTGGTTCCTTGTGGCTTGTGTATATGACCCAAAGGACTTTTTAAGAAGTTATATGGTTGCCAGTTCTTAATAAGGAGACTAAATATCAGTGAGGACACTATCAGATAAAATGCCTGGAGAGGAAATTTTAGAACTCTGAATTGAGAGCAAAGGAATTTGCAAGTTGAGAAGTTGGGCACTCAGTAAATCTGAGTGACAGCCAGAGGGGGAACACTAGCAGCCAGTTTAGGTGAAGACTGAGACCTGCTCTTTCAGATTCATGTTGACCATGAGTAATCTGCTACCCTTATTCATTTTCATCCATTTCTCTCCCTGAAACTGCCCTATTTGTTTCAGGTGTAGTTTTTCTACTTCCTCTTTTATCTCTTGCAAAGCATTGAACCTTCAGAGAGAGCTTTCACAGCTGTTTATATTCAGATCTTTTGCAATGAAAAGTAAACCCTGTAGAGTTATTTTGCCAACTTTTTTTCAGAGTTCCTTAGTCACCCTTGATTATTTGAAGAAGCAGCTTGTGGAAAGCTGTTTTTTGTTGTTGTTTTGTTTAGTCTATTTTTAATATATCTTTATTGATTTGAGAGAGAGATAGAAACATCTATGATGAGAGAGTCGTTGATTTGCTGCCTCCTGCATGCTCCCTACTGGGGATTGAGCCCGCAATCCAGGCATGTGCCCTTACCTGGAATCAAACAGTGATCTGGATCATAGGTTGATGCTGTACCGCTGAGCCATGCCAGCTGGGCTGGAAGGCTGTTTTCTAAGGCCATGCCACCTTTGCTGTGACTACAGTATAACCTGCCATTCTACCCAGGGATGTGCTGCCAAGGACAATAGGCAGATAGATATGCATGAGGAAGCTTAGGCCCACACTGGGCTGCACTACTAAACTCTTGGCAAGCTGCACCTCTCCTTCTTGTTCTTTCTTTTTTCCCCCATGTTCCCACTCTTTATTCCCTGTTTCTTGCTCTTTCTAACCAGATATAGATATTTGACTTACGGGGTGGTTTTTTCTCTAGTCTCATGCAAGTGGAATTTTTTTTTTAACTCACTCAAGGATATGTTTTATTGATTTTAGAAAGAAAGAGAAACATCTACAATGAGAGAGAGACATCGATTGGTTGTCTCCCACATGCGCCCCAACCGGGGACAGAACCTGCAACCAAAGTATGTGCCCTTGACCAAGGATCGAACCCCTTACTGGTCAGGGCACATACTTGGGTTTCAGGTTTGATCCCCAGTCGGGGTGTGCGCAGAGGGCAACTGATCAATGTTTCTCACATTGATATTTCTCTCTCTCTCTCTCCCCCTCTCCTTTCTTTTCTAAAAAAAAAACAATTAAAAAAAAAACACAAAGAATGAGACTTGCCTGGCCGGTGTGGCTCAATTGGTTGAGCGTTGTCCATGTACCAGGAGGTCACCGGTTTGATTCCCAATCAGGGCACATGCCAGGGTTTTGGGTTTGATCCCCGGTAGGGGGCATGTAGGAGGCATCCAATCGATGTTTCTCTCTCTCTTCCTCTCTCTGAAATCAATAAAAACATACTAAAAAAAGAAGAAGAAGGATATTTGAAAGTGGAACGTTGGTATTTAGTTACTTTTTGCTCAGAGTCATTATGGCAGTAGAATATGTACTCATTAACCTATTTGTTCTGGCATGTAAGTCATATCTTATTTCACATTACTGGGTTCCTCAGATCTTACATTTTTTACAAGATACTACTCCATTAGTAGTATAGCAACCTCTAAGAATTAAAGATTAATCTTTTGAGTACAGTGGGCTTATGTGCTTTGAACTCTACCTTTAGAAGGTCTCTGATCTAATGTGTACCTAAGAGACCTACTATACTACACCTGATCAATGGGACACAAAGACTAGGATTTATTCTTAGGGAGCCATAGGAACCAGGCAGCTGTTCTTTCCAGGGCTGCCCTAGATGAATAACTATGTCACATGGGACATTCTCTTTCAATATTAAAGAACATTCTCCATTTATTCAAATTTTAGAATTATTTCTTAAAGGATTATTGAGTAGCTTGTAGCACGAATAAAAGATTGTCTCTAAAGTACCAAAAAAGCTTTATACACAAAAAGATCTTTCAAAACATTGTGATCATGAAAAATGGGGCGGGGAGGGGAATCTATCCAAATATGAGGGAATAATAGAATCATGATTCAGATACAATTATTATGCACATGTTTAAAATGTTTCAAAGTATTTATATTCATTGGAGACATGCTTAAAAGTTTTAAAAGGCAAGATACTATAGAAACAGACTCATACATCCAGAGAACAGACTGATGATTGACAGGGGTCTTATTTGGGGACTGGGTGAAAAAAGTGAAGGGATTAAGAAGTACAAAATGGTAGTTACAAAATAGGCATGGGGATGTAAAGTACAGCATAGGGAATACAATCAGTAATTTTGTAATAACTATAGGGTGGGGTAAAAGTAGGTTTATAGTTGTATGTGAAATGGAGTTTATTCTTGTATTATTTATTAATTATTGTGTTATTTTCTATACAAACAACTGTAAACCTACTCTTGCCCCGCCATGTATGTATGATTCCAGGTGGGTGCTGGAAATATCAAGGGGAACACTTCATAAAGTTTATGATTGTCTAACCACTGTGCTGTATACCTGAAATGAATACAAAATAATATTGAATGTAAACTGTAATGGAAAAATAAAATTTAAATTTAAAAAAATAAATAGCCCT
The DNA here is from genome assembly GCF_964146895.1 of Miniopterus schreibersii. Classification (NCBI taxonomy): domain Eukaryota; kingdom Metazoa; phylum Chordata; class Mammalia; order Chiroptera; family Miniopteridae; genus Miniopterus; species Miniopterus schreibersii. The sequence continues at coordinate 143,560,236 of NC_138101.1, forward strand.
CACCAGCATTGCTCAGTGGTTAGAGCATTGGCCCCAGCACTGAAGGCTAGTGGGTTTGATTCCCAGTCAAGGGCACGTGCCTGGATTGCAAGTTTGATCCCTGGCCTTGGTTGGAGCACCTGTGGGAGGCCTCGTGTCTGTCTCCCTCGCTTCCTCCCTCCCTCGCTTCCTCCCTTCCTCCCTCCTCCTCCCTCCCCTTCCTTCTCCCTCTCCCTCTCACTCACTTCCTTCCACTTTCAAAAATCAATGGAAAAAATATCCTCGGGTGCAGATTTACATAAATAAATAAATAAACAAACAAACAAGCAAACAGCAAAATACAAAATCATATGTACAGTATGTTCATAATTATCCAAACAGCATAGAAAAATTACTGAAAGAAAATTTATTAATGATGATTATAATCGATTAGTAGTAAGAGTGGTTTTTTTCCTACCTTTTTCCCCCAAATTTCCAAAAATGTATTTATTGCTTTTAAAACTAAATAAACTTTATTTTAAAAGCACCTTTTCCATAGCACGCCTTAGCCTTAAAATATCACTAGGTATATGTTACTGCAGGGGAGATGTGGGAGGCGGTTGGAATTGAAATGACCACCTTGCTGCTTGCTGCAAATTCCAAAGCTGTGAGTTTAAATCCTGGCTTGCCTCACAGCATAGCCCTGGAGCTACTCGAAATCCTGTTTGGGAAAAGAGAAATAAATTCAGTAGATAACTGAATTTTTTCCCTGGTTAATCCCTTATAAAGTGGGAATGATAATACCTACCTCACAGGGTGGGGTTGAGACTTAAATGAAGATATTTTATGAGCACTCAAGTACTATGCATATGGAAAGAGACCTTGTTGAATGGATTTTCGTGCCATTTTAGCTAAAGCTATTGCCAATATATTGAATTCATGAGAAATGATCACCCTGATTGACATGGTGTTCTGTTTGTTATATTTCCCAGAGAGGACCAGGTTAACTTCCGTGGATTCATGAGAACTTTGGCTCATTTCCGACCCATTGAAGATAATGAAAAGAGTAAAGATGTGAATGGACCAGAACCACTCAACAGCCGAAGCAACAAACTGCACTGTAAGGAGCTAAAGTCTTTTGGTTTAAAGCATTTGCTTTTCATTTCTTACAAATTATTTATTCATTCACTTATTCAACAAACATAAGAGCATAGTGGTTAAGAGCTCAGACCCTGGAGCTAAACTGGTTGGTTTGAATTCCAGCTCTGCCATTTTTTGACCATCTAACTTTGGGCAAATTACTCAAACTCTTTGGGCCTTGGTTTCCTCTTTTGTAAAATGGAATATTAAAGGGTTTTACCTAGGGATGTTTGTGAGGATTAAATGAGTTAATATATGTCAAGTACTTCAAACAGTGCCTGGCAATGGGTTAGTTACTAATATTATTCTTATAAATCATAGAATGCCTACTGTGTGCCAGGCACTGTAGTTAAGTGCTAGGGTGACAACAGTGAAAAAGACCCAGCCCCATCTACAGCCATACCACCCTGAACACAACTAATTTCTGATCTGAGAAGCTAAGCAGTGTCAGGCCTGGTTAGTACTTGGATGGGAAAAAGACCCAGCCCCACCTGTAAGGAATGACGACAACCCTCACCCCATCTTAGAATTTGATAGGTACTGGATGTGACTTACGTAGGAGTAGACAGCTGGGTTGGTGCACAATTTAATCTTTCTCCCCATACCTTTTGCCTCCTTTCTTTGGATGTTTGTTAGATTTCCCTCTGACCTTGTTGGTTCAAATATGATATTGCCCAATCTCTTACAAAACTTCTCTAAGAAATTAAAATTTAATTTCTCTTTTCATTTAAGACAGTCACAATTGGAATTGAAATTGTATTGAATTGATTGAATCCAAGCTTCTCTTCAAGGATGCACAGTGGTATACAGAGAGGTCTGTGAAAAGAATTTTTAATATTGAAACAAATACAGATTATCATGCCAAATCTACATACATTTTTAAATGGTGCATAAGACTTAAAATAAACTTTTGATTTGTGGCCCTTGGGCCATACCCTCGATCTCCTGTCTATAGGAGTATGAGGTTACTCCTTTGCTCACAAAAAGGGTTAAAGAAGCACTGAAATATGTATTGTTATATAGGATAGGGAAGATTTTTTGAACCAAAATAATGAAATACTGCTCTTCTTTACTATAAGATCATGTACCTTAATGATAGAGCAGAACACTTAACTATAAACAAAACTGGATATAGAAGAAAATAGGACTCTAATGATTTGTGCTCAGATGTACTGGATACTGTATTAGTGAATTTCAGTTGCTTCTTTCAAGACGACATACTGTTTGAGACAAAGCCTTATGTCTTGCATTGTAAGAGTTTTAGGGCATATTTAGTACGTTTTCCTGATTCTGAAATTAGTGTGGTAGAAATTTTCTTATTCAATGCTCAGATAAGGAATTGATCAATAATTGAAAAAGTCAACTATAGCATAGCATCATAGAAAAGGATACTTGGTTTAACATTTTATTTTTGCCTGAAGTAGTTAAAAATACATTTACAGCCCAATTTTTTTTATATAGGATCAAGGTTGTTTTGTTTTAGGATAGGTCTGCTGGTGGGAGTGGTGTGACTTTTTGTGTACAGCACATCTATAATGTATAGTCTAAGGTTTCTAGTTGCAGTTTATTTTACGTAGAAAGAGAGCTTAAAGATACTTGTGAAGCATTCTGAGAACAGAATCTTTCTAGGTGTTTACATTTTCCCCCTCAGTCTTTTATAGTTGTTCTACCATGCTTACTTTAGCAAGTTTTGTTTTTCAATGACTTAATAATTTTAAGTCTTTTAGAAATAGTCTAATTTTCTCAGAAACAGTAACATTTCACATACATGTTTTGTTAAATTATGCAGTTTAATTAAAAGTACAAATAGTAGCCATGGCTGGCGTTGTTCAGTGGTTAGAGCGTCAGCCTGCACAACAGAGGGTCACTGGTTCGATTTCTGGTCAAGGGCATATACCTGGGTTGCAGGTTCGCTCTCCATCCCCCAGTCCAGGAACATGGGGGAGGCAACCAATTGATGTTTCTCTCTCTTTCTTTCTCTCTCTCTCTCTCTCTCCCTCTCCCTCTCTCTCTCTCTCTCTCCCTCTCTCTCTCTCTCTCCCTCTCTCCCCCGCCTCACACCTCCCACTCTCTCTAAGAAAATTAATAGAAAAAATATTCTCCACAGATGAGGATTAAAAAAAAAGTACAAACACTTTTAGGACTGTTGACACACCTGACTATTGGTAAGCAACTCTACAGGTGGAGTGGACACTCGTGTAGCCCGTCAGTTACAAGTATACAGTGTGCTACCACATCAGTCAGAACAATTTGTAGAGGGGAGGAAAAACATCTGTGAGTCCAATGAGTTAGTTAAGGAGAAGATAGTTAAGAGACATTCTGTGTTCTATAAAACTATGCTTGTTTTCTAATCCAGGATGAGTAGGAACTTTAAAGGTCACCAGATCTAACACAAACCTGTTACCTGAATTCCTTCTACAGCATGAGCTCTACTTTTTCCAAGTGATGGATTCCCATGGCAGTCTGGTGAATCCTATTGATCCCACCTCAGAATGATTTTGAATCATAAAATAAAATACATAGGATTATAAAGGAATCCAATTTTATTGAAATATAATTAACACAATATTAAAACAACTTTGTGATATATTAATAGATATACTTCTTTATTATACATTAAATAACAGGATGTAACATTGGAGCCCTGTGGCTTTGAAACAGCTCTGTATCTTGAATGTGGTAATGTTTACATAGCACTACATAGGGGATAAAATTGCAAGGGAGCAATAGGTTAGAACACCCAAAAGTTATGATTTTGTATCACACCAGAGAAAGATTCCCAGTGATATGCTGCAGGGCTTTTTCAGCTTTTTGTTGTTCTTTTCATCAATGACGTTTCACTGAAATTGTAATAAGCAGATATTACTGAGTTTCTGGTTGACGGTAAATTTGGAGGCATTGTGTATAAAGGAAGTCACAGAGTCAGAAACAAAAGAGATCTTCATAGGCTGAAAAAATATGGACTAAGTGTAACAAAATAAATATTACAAGGGATAAACTGGAGTGCTGCACTTGAGTCTAACAACACGTATAAAGATGTAAGGGGTAGAGCGGGTGGTAAGGTAGAGGAGGGTAGAGGAGAGATAAATGGTCATGTACAGGGACTTGACTTGGAGGTGAACACACAATACACTGTACAGATGATGTGTTATGGAATTGTGTACATGAAACCTGTATAATTTTGTTAACGAGTGTCACTCTGATAAATTCAATAAAAAAGAAAAGAAAAAAACAAGATTTAAGGATTTCTGTCAAGATGGTAGAGTAAAGCAGTACTCATCTCCTTCCACAACCACATCAAAATTATAACTAAACCAAAGAACAACCATCATTCACAACCACGTGAAATCTGGCTGAATGGAAGTCCTACAACTGCAGAATTAAAGAAGCCACATCAAGACTGATAGGAAGGGTGGAGATGTGGAATAGGCTGGTCCCACACCCACATGTGGTGGGTAAAAATTAGGAGGGATATCTCAGCTTCAGAGGTTCCCCTGAGGAGTGAGGGGGTCCCAGCCTCACAACAGGCCCCCAGCTCAGGGTTCCAGTGCCAGGAAGAAAAGTCCCCATAACTTCTGGCTGTAAAAACCAGCAGGGATTGTGGCTTAGTGAGACAGAGGGTGGCTGGAGTCCCAGGCAGTTCCTCCTAAAGGGCCTTCACACAGATTTACTCAGACTCACTCTGAGCTCCATTGCTGGTGCAGCAGCTTGAAAGGTACCAAGGGCATGAGGAGGAACTCAGTTGTCATGAATCAGGGCCAGAGCTGGGGGTTTGGGGGAGGGACAGCTTTCTCTCAGACAGAAGTGCTGGCAGAGACCATTGTTCTTTTGATGAGCCCTCCCCACAGAGCCTGCAAGGGGGCATCATATCTTGAGTCTCCCTCAAACTGGCTCACTGTTGCTCTTCCCTGATTATTCCTTAAGGCCCTACTCCACCCAACTTTCGTGCCCACCCAGGCTGTCTTCAGTGGCTTTTCCATATGAATGGCCTATTGCAGCTCATGCTTCAGATTTTCCCAGAATCTCTCAAACAAGCAGCATCTGGCCTCAGCATGCCCTATACCTATTACTAAGTGGCCCCAGGCCTGGCACTAGCAGCAGCCAGCCTCACTTCACAGTTTGGTCTCACCTTGGCACTACCAAGCCCCAGCACAAGTAGTAGCCATCTGAAGATTGCTTTGTAGCTCACACTGGGCTGCCCTGGACAGAACACAGGCGGCGGTTGACCTTAGCCTGCACCTCTCTGGAAGTCTCAAGGCCCGTGCACCCAGTGGACAGCTCCAGACCACATTGAAGCATCACCACCCAACCACCTCCACAAACAACACACTCGAGGGGCAGACTCAGAGGGCACCAGAGCCCCACTGAAGTAAACCCTGCTCTGTGGGGTGGGCCCCTGCACAGCTGATTCTCCACGGTAGTCACAGCCAGTCCTTGCAGCTGATTGGCCTGGATATAAATCCCTCCCATTGATGTGCCAACAGCAATCAAGGCTCAACTACAAGAGGAGCGTACACAGCTCACACAGGGGCCGCACCTGGAGTGCCCAGCTTGGGTGAACAGGGAAGCTGTACAACTGGACCACAGAACAACTATTACATTAGGCCACTTTACCAAGCCTGGGAGACAGAGCAGCTCTACCTAATACATAGAAACAAAACAGGGAGGCTGCCAAAATGAGTAGACAAAGAAACATGTCCCAAATGAAAGAACAGAACAAAACATCAGAAAAATAACAAAATGGAAACAAGCAACCTTCTAGACGCAGAGTTTAAAACGCTGGTTATAAAGATGCTCAGTGAACTTAGTGAGAACCTCAACAGCATAAAAAAGGACCACTCAGAAATGAAGGATACACTAACTGAAATGAAGAATAATTTACAGCAGATCAACAGTAAAGCAAAGGATCAAATCAGCTATTTGAAAGGAAGCAGAAAACACCCAACCAAACAGCAAAAAGAAAAGATAATCCAAAAAATTGAGGATAGTTTAAGGAGTCTCTGGGACAACATCAAGTGTACCAGCATTCACATTATGGTGGTGCTGGAAGGAGAAGAGAGAGCAAGAAATTGAATACCTATTTGAAAAAATAATAACAGAAACTCCTAACCTGGTGAAGGAAATAGATATACAAGTCCAGGAAGTGCAGAGAGTCCCAAACAAGAAGAACTCAAAGAGGCCCACAGCAAGGCACATGATTAAAATCCAAAAGGTAATTAAAGACAGGCAGAATCTTAAAAGCAGCAAGAGAAAAGCAGTTAGTTACCTACAAGGGAGTTCCCATAAGACTGTCAGCTGATTTCTCAACGGAAACTATGCAGACCAGAAGGGATTTGCAAGAAATATTCAAAGTGATGAAAGGAAGGACCTACAACCAAGGTTACTCTACCTTGGAAAGCTATCATTTAGACTCAAAGGATGGATAAAGAGCTTCCTAGACAAGAAAAAGCTAAAGAAGTTCTTCACCATCATTCAGTAGTATTACATGAAATGTTAAAGGGTCTTGTTGAAGAAGAAGAAGAAGAAGAAGAGGAGGAGGAGGAGGAGGAAATTTTAACAATAAATTGGCAATAAATACATATTTATTAACAGTTGAAACTAAAAAACAAGCAGAACAGAAAAAGACTCATAGATACAGAGATCATTTTGATGGTTGCCAGAGTGGGGTGGGGGGGTTGGGTGAAAAAGGTGAAAGGATTAAGAAGTACAACTTGGTTGTTACAGAATAGTCATGGGGATGTAAAGCACAGCATAGGGAATATAGTCAATAATACTCTAATAACTGTATGGTGTCCGATGGGTGCGAGATTTTTCAGGATGATCACTTAGTAAGTTATGTAATGTCTAATCACTGAAGTATACACCTGAAACTAATATAAAAATGTCAACTGTAATTGAAAAATAAAAATTTAAAAATGAAAAAAAGAAGATCTAAGGGTAAATCTAAAATGAAGCTGCTGTGCACTATGACTGTCTGGCCTGTAGTGCTCCTACCCCCCCCCCCAAAGTAATGTAATATTAGGCTTTGAGAAATGTATCAAGAGACTGGTAGTAATCCCACTCTGTGCTAAAGAGAACACATCTTAGGAACCGTATTTCACTTTGGATTCCAGAGATATACTAGAGCATATTTATAGAAAGCAACTAGAAGTTTGAAGGCACTGAAGACCATGTGAATCATTATCATAAGGAAGAGTTCTTTTATCATGGTAAAAAACACATAAAGTTTACCATTTTTAACATTTTTAAGTGTACAGTTTAGTACTGTTAAGTATACTCACATTGTTGTGAAACATATCTCCGGAGCTTTTCATTTTGCAAAGCTGAAACTCTGTACCCACTAAACTTCCCTTTCCCCCATAAGAAAGATTTTGAAAGAACTGGGCATAAAGTCATAAGGAGGAAAGACTGGGTTAGAGATTTATTTTCAAATATATGGAAGTCTATCATGTGGAAAAGAATTTATGCAATGAGGACATGAATATATTTCAGTTCAACAGGTGAAAGAATTTTTAAAATAGAGATGCGTATATATGGATAGGACTGTCTCAGAAAAAGTATTTCCCTATTCAAGGGGAAAAGGGCATGGTCTTGGCCAGGTAGCTCAGTTGGTTAGAGCACTGTCCAGATATACCAAGGTTGTGGGTTCCCTGGTCAGGGCATATACAAGAATCAACCAATGAATGCATAAATAAGTGGAACAACAAATCTCTCTCTGTCCCTTCCTCTCTCTCAAATTAATTAATAAATATTTAAAATAAGCCACACACTAAAGGATAAATATTGTTTGACTACTCTTATATGAGGTTCCTAGAGTAGTCAAATTCATAGAAAATTGCCAGGGGCTGTGGGCAGGGGGAGATGGAAGTTATTGTTTAATGGGTCAGAGTTTCCTTTGGAAGAGATGAAAAAGTTCTAGAGATGGATGTGGTGAGGGTTATACCAAAATGTGAAAAAAACTACTCTTAAAAAGGGTCAAAATGGTGTATTTTATGTATACTTTACTATAATTTTTTTAAAAGAACAAACTGATTAAAAGGTAAAGGTTTGACTGAGATCATTCATTTGGTCTTTCATTAAGCAAATGTATGAGCAATTGCTACGTGCAAAGCACTATTTTACGCCCAGGATATAATGATGCGTGAATCAGATAAGGTCTGCTTTCATAGAGCTTATGATCAAATATGGGACACAGACTATGGAATAAACAAGATTAAAAGCACCTCAAGTTCCATGAAGGAAATGAGTAAGGTGAAATTAGAAAGTGATAGGGGGCTGTCATAACTTTAGAATGAGTGGGCAGTGAATTCTTTGAGAAATTGAAATTTGAGCTAAGAATGAGCCAACCATGTAAAGATCAGAAGAGAGCTCTAGGCAAAGGGAACAACTGCTGTAAAGGGCCTTGGGTAGTAATGAGTACTTGGTGTGTTCAGAGAAGGAAGAAGCATTATCAAGAAAGAAGTGATGCCCAGCCGGGCGTGGCTCAGCAGTTGAGTGTCTACCTAGGATCCAGGCGATCAGGGTTCGATTCCCGGTCAGGGCACATGCCCAGGTTGCAGGCTTGATTCCCCGATTGGGAGCATGTGGGAGGCAGCCAATCAATGACTCTCTCATCAATATATCTTTATTGATTTCAGAGAGAGGAAAGGAGAGGGAGAGAGAGAAACATCAATAATGAGAGAGTCATTGATCGAGCCCACAACCCAGGCATGTGCCCTGACCAGGAATCGAACCCTGATCGCCTGGATCCTAGGTCGACGCTCAACTGCTGAGCCACGCCCGGCCGGGCAAGATATATATTTTTTTTTAAAAAAAAAGTGAGTGGTGTGAGAGGAGGGTAGAGAGGTGATGGCACATAGATGACATTGATTGAGCTCTCATTGTGTGCCAGGCACTGTTTAAAGTGCTTTTCATGCCCGGCCGGGCGTGGCTCAGCGGTTGAGCACCGGCCTAGGATCCAGGCGATCAGGGTTCGATTCTCTGTCAGGGCACATGCCCGGGTTGCGGGCTGCAGCAGATCAATGACTCTCTCATCATTGATGTTTCTCTCTCTCTCTTTCTCTTTCTCTCCTTTCCTCTCTCTGAAATCAATAAAGATATTAAATAAATAAATAAATAAATAAATAACATAAAGTGCCTTTCATGTGCTAACTCATTCAGTCCTCAGAACCCTATGAGGTGGATTCTGTTATTCTTGTTTTGCACCCCTCAGGGAACTGAGGCACATAGCTAGGGAACATCAGAGCCAGGATTCGTCAGAGCCAGAGTCTTAGCCACTGTACCCTGTTGCTCTGAGGAGCTCAGGCAAGAGGTCTGAGCTAGAGCTTCACGTTTTGGAGTAGTCAGAATTAGGTGGCATTTGAAGCCATGGAACTGGAGAGTCCAGAAGGCAGCTTTGGAGATAAGAGAGTCCAAGTCATAGGACCAAGAATCAGGAAAGGGTGAGGAGGAGAGGAAAGAGAGAGAACCTAACAAAATGGCTCAGTCATTTGTGCATTTAACCATTCATTTTCTTGGGAAAATTGTTTCTGCTGGTTCAGGGCCAGAGCTGACTGACAGGAATCCAACTCAATTAAAAAATAACTATAGCTGCAGTTTTTTCTAAAATCCCTATTGGGTGATCTGGCCCCTCTTTTAGTGTCTTAGTCTGCTCAGGCTGCTATAACAGGATATCACTGACTGGGTGAGTTAAACAACAGACATTTCTCACACATCTGAGTCTGGGAAGTCTGAGATCAGAGTGCCACATGGTCAATTTCTTGATGAAGGCCCTCTACTGGTTCACAGACAATCATCTTCTTACTGTATCCTCACATAGGGAGGGAAGTGGAGACGGAGAGGGAGAGAAGAGAAAGAGATCTGTCTCTTCCCATCATGAGGGCTTCAGCCTCATGATATAATCTAACCGTAATTTCCCCCAAAGGCTCTACCACCTAACAGTATTGCATTGGGGGTTAGGGTTTCAACATAAATTTGGGGGGGGCACAAATATTCAGTTCATGGCAGCTGGGTTTCAAGAATAAACAATTCAATACAAATGGCCAACAGATATATGAAAAGGTGCTCATCTTCACTAACTATACGGGAAATGCAAATCAAACCATTATGAGATACCATCTCACACCTGTTAGAATGACTATTATCAATAAGAAGAAATAAGTATTGGAGAGGATGTGGAGAAAAAGGAGCCCTCATATACAGCTGGTTTGAAAGTAAACTTGTACAACTACTACGGAAAACAGTATGAAGTTCCCTCAAAGAAATTAAAAATAGACCACATGATTCAGCAATCCCTCCTTTGGGCATCAACCCGAAATATTTGAAACCATTTACTTGTAAAGGTAAATGTACCCCTATGTTCGGTGCAGCATTATTCGTGGTCACCAAGACATGGAAACAACCTAAGTGTTCTTTGATGGATGATCGGATAAAGATGTGGTACATATATATGTGGCAACAGAATACTACTCGGCCGTAAGAAAGGTTGAAATACTGCCATTTGCAACAACGTGAATGGATCTTGAGAGTATCATGCTAAGCAAATTAAGTCAGATGGAACAGGACAAGAACCATGTGATTTCACTCATATGAGGAATATAAAACAAAGCAACAAGGGAGCTAACAACTCATAGACACAGACAACAATATGGTGGTTACCAGCAAAGAGGGCAGTGGGGGGAAGGATGAAGTGGATAAAGGGGGCCAAACAAATGGTAACTGAAGGAGACCGGTCTTTGGGTGGTAAGCGCACAGTGCAGTATACACATGATGTATTATATACTTGTCCACCTGAAACTTAATATGATGTTATCAACCAATGTCACCCTGATAAATTTAATTTTTTTTTAAATTAGTTTAGGCTTCTGTAAATACTTTAGCAGAAAGGGATGTGTTTATTCTAATTACCCAATGAAGAAATTCAGAAATAGATATTAACGGGCTGTATAGCAAACAGGTTTCCATCCCGAAATCATCCTAAAGATAGCTTAGTAGATGACACATTTTATGGTATTTTTGAAAGATGACAGCATATTGCAGGTGTGTGTGGGGGGGGGGGTATGTGTGTGTTTAGGGAATATATTAAACACATTCCTTTAGGAACACTTACTATTCTTGTCTCCTTTCCCTTAGACTGTAAACCACCTAAGTATGTAAATTCTCAAATTTTGTAAAGCTAACTACTCAACTGACCAAATTAAGGAGAACAGACAAACATTAGAGAAAATCTCTCCCAGTTTCTTATCCCTCCAGAATTCTAATATGTACCTTACAAAGAGTAAATCAGATTTAAAAAATGTTTTACTTTCACTTTTAAAGAACACACTCCTTTTTAAAGGGGGGAAGGGTGATGTTTAAACTTTTAGCTTTTCATCCGTGTTCCCGTGCCTTTGTACCTAGTGTTAGCTCTGCCCGAATGCCACTCCTTGTCAGACTTGTTCAGATTTACTTGAATCAGGAAGGCATATCTGCTACGCACTTTGTCACCCTGAAGTTCATATGTATGATAGCACTTAGAATGTATTAAAGTGAGTAATGTGTGTTGTTCTACTCCACTAGATAATGAGTTCCTAAGGACAAGATCTAAATCTGTGTGTCTTAATAACTCTAGAGCACTGGATTTTGGGCTTTTAATATTCACAGCACCCTACTGAAAACCAGAATTCTTAGTGGTGCACTTGAATTGATTCAAAGCCTCAAAACCAAGGCAGTCACTTACTCAGTGTGACAGTTTCTCATAGTGCCTATAAAATCCATTGTTATCACACTATTCGCTTGGTAGCCCTTCAGCAACATGGCTGAATGATTTTTGCTCTTCTGAATTCTCTTATATAGCCTACTTTCTAGAAGACTTATCTATTGTTAAAGATAGAGAAACACGATATTAAGTCAGAAGACCATCACATTCTTGCCATTTTTATTTGAAACTAAAGCTCTTTACCTACAGGACTCCCAAGTAATAGAGAATTATTTGAGATTTGGCTCAGATTTGCCAGTCTCGCCATTTTCCCAGAGCAATACTTGGTGTAGTCAGCCATTTGATGCCTATATGGCTCCTATTGTTGGCTCCCCCTTAGCGGTGCACAGTAGACTTGATGGGTTGTGTCAGATGACCTAACTTACAGAACCACTTACGGGTTGTTGTTTTTTTAATTCTAAGATAAGAAAAAGGACATTTCTTGTCTGAGCCAGTGTGGTTCACTGGTTAGAGTGTCTGCCCATACACTGAAGGGTTTCTGGTTCAATTTCCAGTCAAGGGCATGTACCTCGGTTGTGGGTTTGGTCCCTGGCCCAGGTCAGGGCAAGTGCAGGAGGCAACCAGTTGATGTGTCTCACATTGATGTTTCTCTCTCTCTCTCTCTCTCCCCCCCCACCCGCCTCCCTCTATCCCTTCCACTCTCTCTAAAAAGCAATGGAAAAAATATCCTTAGGTGAAGATAAGCAAAAAAATTTTTTTCAAAAAGGACATTTGACTTTCTATTAAGTTTTCTGATTTGTTCCAGGGGGGTCCCATATTTCATCAAAGCTAAGATGCCATCAATTATGAGATGTACCTCAATTTATTAAGTGTTAACAAAGTCTGTAAAAGCTCAACAAGTAATGGTAATTGGCTCTTAGAAAAACTATTAGTTTGCTTTCAGTTTTCTGCCTTACATGTTTAGTTCCTTGAGAAGGGGCAAAACACTACTGAATTTCCACTAACTACCTATTTTTCCCTGCCAGTTGCTTTTCGACTATATGATCTGGATAAGGATGACAAGATCTCCCGTGATGAGCTGTTACAGGTATGTGGGAGAGCACCCATGAACACGGATAACTTGTGTTTGGGCCCTGCCTGCTTATTCATGTGGGCAGAAATTGTACTTTCCTTCAGGAAGCATTTACTTAACATCTGAACTATGTGTAGAGTTCTATCCTAGATATAAGTCAGAGCAAATGAGCTGGGAAAACTTGAAATAGCTCACTGATTTCTCAAAGACAGATGTGTCAACTATTTAAAAGGTAACTCAGTGTGCCCTGGCCATGTGGCTCAGTGGTTGGAGCGTCGGCTTGCACACTAAAGGGGTTGAGAGTTCGATTCCTGGTCAAGGGAGCATACCTGAGCAGTGGGCTTGATCCCTGGCCCCAGCAGGTGTGTGCAGGAGGCAGCCAATTGATGTGTGTCTCTCACATCAATGTTCTTTCTCCCTCTCTTTCTCTCCCCCTCCCCCCCACTCTAAAAATCAATGGAAAAAAATATCCTCAGGTGAGGATTAACAAAAAAACAAAAAAAAGTAACTAAATCTAAATGTCTTTTAGGTGCTGACTGGCAGAACTAAAATATGTGAGATGGTTTAGATTAAAATGTTCTTTTATTGTCCATTCAGTTTATTGGCAACCAGGTAATTCTGATGACTCTTAGGTATTTACTGCTGTTTCATCTGTCCTTGGGCTTGACATAAGAGTCAAGGACCTGCTGCTGGGCTAGTTACACCAAGCTGATTGCGCATTGTCTTTCGTTGCTCCTGTCCTCTACTAGCAGTGACTGGCATTTCATCCTATTAGCCATTGCCCTTCTATTCTTCCTCTCCCATTTCCTGAAATACAAGTTTAGAAGGGGAGAAAAGTCTTCTCTCTCTCTTTTTTTAAATATATCTTTATTGATTTCAGAGAGAGGAAGGGGGAGGGAGAGAGGGAGAAGCATCAATGAAGAGAGAGTTGTCATTGATCACCTAGCTGCCTCCTGCATGCCCCCAATCCGGGCAGGTGCCCTGACTGGGAATCAAACCATGATCTCCTGGATCCTAGGCTGATGCTCAACCGCTGAGCCACGCTCGGTCAGGCCTCTCTCTTTTAAAAAAAAAAAAAATTATAAACCTGGAGGACTCTAGGAGGCTAATACATTCAGGATTTTCCATGGGAAAATTTCTCTATTTCAAGATACGCCTAAAAAGTAAGGTGGTTTTCATTCACTCTGAAATAAATCTGAACTCATTCAGTGTCTTGAGAAATCTCTAAGTTCAAGGTTACTCAGGTCAGCCCTGCCGAGCGTGGCTCAGCGGTTGAGCATCGACCTAGGATCCAGGCGATCAGGGTTCGATTCCCGGGTCAGGGCACGTGCCCGGGTTGTGGGCTCAATTCCCAGATCAGTGACTCTTTCATCATTGATGTCTCTATCTCTCTCCCTCTCCTTTCCTCTCTCTGAAGTCAATAAAGATATATTTTTTAAAAAAAACAAACTTTCCTTAATTGGTAAAGGGTATATACAAAAAAACCTCAGCAGACATTAAAAATAGTAATAATAAAAGTCCCATTTGCTAATAAACTGACTGGAACCACAAGTGGTACTATGGAGAGGTGGAAAGCACACTGGCTGGGCATGGAGGCCTGTGCGGACAGCTCAGGACCCTGGTTGCTGGGACCTGTATTAAGCCACTTCCTGGCCCTCATGTCCTTCCTAATGGACTGGATGAGTGATTTTTAAGACACCACCACTCCTATCCCCACCCCTGTACACACACAGCGCACATGCACAGTTCAGTTTTATAATTCTAACAATAAAACACTACAGAGAATAATTGGACTGAGATCTGATCTCTTAGAGAGGTTTGAGGATAGATTGATTGTCTAGTTGGCCACACACAATCAGGAAAGATGGCAAATGGCTATTTTTTTATTTTTGCTAGCATTGCCTCTTTTTATTAATCCTTCAATTGGTGTATATTTGTGTCCAAAATATACAATTTTCAACAATTGATTTGCAAAAAAAAAAAAAAATGACCAGTGTTGACGCAAATCAATATTTCAGCTCTTCTTTTCTTTTCAGAGAAACTAATTTACTTTTTAAAAACCCTTTCATGAGACGAGAAGGATATAAAGGAGCACAGGAAAGGAAGGCCCGTGAATAGCTGGGCTAGAAGGCCTTTCTTTCTTGTGGAAAGCTCTGCTCTTACCTTTGGAAGACAGAGTGGCTAAGTACAGTGATGTGAGGCATCACAAAGCACCCTTTCCCCCATTTCATACTAAGAGTCATGATTAGAGTTGTTTATTTTGCTTAAGGTAGCAATTTTCAAAGTGTATTCACACCCTAAAAATGTTAGCAGAATTGGGAGGGGGTGGATTTGTTACATTTGAGACAAATTTGGTGAAACACTTAAATTCTCTTTACTGGAGTTCTCCCAGCACATAGAATGCTACTTTTCTAAAAAGGGGGATTTAGTATTTAACCCTTCAAGGATCTTTTCTGTTTCTTGGCCATATGTTAGGGACAGCAGGTTAGCGCACCACCTCAAAGAGGACTGCATTTGGGTGGGATTCCAGGAAGCCCTACCAAACTTACTAAATCCAGTAAGACACTAGTTTGTTCCCTGACTGAGCTGAAACACTGAAGATGTCGCCCTGGAGCAGAGCAGAGCAGCAGAGCGCAAAACAGACCATGGAGGAGCAGAGCAGAGCTGTCTAGCTGGAGACGGGCCTGGCCCCAGGGCTGCCTCACAGCCCTGCTGTTTTAACAGCTGTGCTGTATCACAGTTGAGCTGTTTTGTATTGAATAAAGTTTTCTCCACTGTAAAAAAGAAATTAGTTTGCCTCATGCAACAAGAAGTCTGGGCATAGGTTGTCCAAGTTGGTACATTACCTAAATGATGCCCAGGAACCAGGCTTCTTCTGTATTCTTGCTCTGGCATTCATAGCACATATGACTTTCACCTCACAGTCCCAGGATGGCTGCTACACCACCAGGCATCATATCTGTGTTCCAGGAAGGAAGAATGGGCAAAAGCAAAATGCAAACCTCCCTCGGTGAGGTTTGTTTTGCTATTCAGTGACCTTGCCAGAGAGCTCTGTTCATGTCATTGTCTAGAATGGTCTACATGAGAAGATAAGGGTTTCAGCTTTCTGGCTGTTATATTTAAGGATATCAGAGGAAAAGAGGGTCAGGTAGCTTTATCTTTCATCTTAATAAAGAGTCCCCCGACCCAAAGTCTCCTGTAATCCTGGCTCTTGGTCCTGCAGGTGCTACGCATGATGGTTGGAGTGAATATCTCAGATGAACAGCTGGGCAGCATTGCAGACAGGACCATCCAGGAGGCCGATCAAGATGGGGACAGCGCCATATCTTTCACAGAATTTGTTAAGGTCAGTCAGTCATCTCATGGTTTGAAAAGTTAAATTCTGCACAGGAGGGAGGGAGAAAAACATTGAGATAAGAGCCTGGGACAGTATTTCCTATTGTGATCTTCATAATTGTAATTGCGTTTTTCCCCCCAGGTTTTGGAGAAGGTGGACGTAGAACAGAAAATGAGCATCCGATTTCTTCACTGAAGGACTGAGACTAAACTGTTCCTTGCTTTCTAGTATTTAAGAACTGGAACTTGGGAGTCCTCCTGTCCACCAGCCCCACCTCCACCCCATCATTCACCTTCTCCCAAAGTACTACTGCTGTTGCATGACAACCCCCAATATGTTCTGCCAGCATAAACCTGCCTTTGGTGTATAAACAGGGCATTACAGAATGGTACACCCGGTCTATGTTTGTTCCATATCATTCGCCGGTTATCTCCCTTTCTCAATATTCTCCGCCCCCCCCCCCCCCCCCCCGTATGCTGCTGAATGCCACATGTGCATCTTGTCTGACAAAGAGGGAATCATGTCAAGAAGCAGCCAGCATAGCTCTTTCATTGGATGTAGACTATAGCCATGCTGCCTTCCCTCCAGCAAGGCTTTGGCGTGCTCCCATCCTTTTGTATATGTCGTTTGCTTTCTACTACTTTTTTACGTAAAGTATCATTCACTTAGTCTTTCAGTCTCCCGCTTTCTATTAAGCTTCAATCCCCTCTGTTCTACTTGGCACCCCAAGCTATGCCTGTTCAGTGTATTTCTGACT
Organism: Miniopterus schreibersii; assembly: GCF_964146895.1. Lineage (NCBI taxonomy): Eukaryota > Metazoa > Chordata > Mammalia > Chiroptera > Miniopteridae > Miniopterus > Miniopterus schreibersii. The sequence continues at coordinate 143,577,196 of NC_138101.1, forward strand.
TGGCAGGATAGTGCGGTGGTATGGCAGTTTTGAACTACCTTTACTCTTAAATAGGTCTCTGAGATGTTGCCTCTCCAGGAGCTTTTCAATAACCAACACTTCTCTCAGAAGAACATGATTGCCTCTTGGTTCCCTGCACTCTGCTTTGCCATCAAAGGGCTGTGGGTTGGAGTTGTCCTTGAAAGGCGATGGCCTTGGTGAGAGGTGTAGAGCAAAGTCTTTCAGGTGACTTGCCCAAGTCACTCTACCTCTGGCCTCTGATTCTCAACATACAAACATACATAGCTACTCTTGTTAGTACAGTGTTGACTTTTCAGAAAATAGCCATATGCCAGCAGGTTTGCTTACTTTTGGGACACTGTCACCACCAGAATGGCTGCTCTGACAATATGCTTGGGGACTTTCCCATGGCTTTTTGAGCAAGGAGGCTGGCACCCTAAAAGCCTCATGTATTCCCACTTCTGCAGCATGGTTTATGCCCCAGTGTTATGTGTCCTGGAATGTTTTTCACTTCACATTTCCAAATAGAAAGATTAGTGTTACAGAAGTGCCTACTTATCCCAGTGCAAGAGATTTAAAGATTATCCTCAGTGTCTTGAAGTTTTGCACAAAATTCTCTATGAATTTTACACTTGGCAAATGTTAATGCTGGAAGCCATAGTCAGCTCCTAATACAGGTCTAAAGCTTTGAATGTATTGTATCATAAGCAGCCTGCTTACATTTATTTCCCAGCTCCTCTCTCAGACCACTGCTAATCCCTTAGAAACAAGGGATCTGGCACTGGTGGTACAACCTAAGGTGCCATTACAGGCCTTTGCACGAGCCAGAGCAACTTTTCTGCCTAAGTCAGCTTAGTATAGACCTTATTGAATCAAGCTATTGTCATCCTAACATCTGTCTTAACATCCATGTCTGCTCATCCTTATAACTGCCCTTGGCTGATTTTGCTTGACTCATTGCATGCTTGCTTGTTTCCTTGCTTTGGAAGGCTATCCAAGATGTATACATAACACTTTAGGAAGGGAATTGCTAAAAAAACAACAACACTGCAAAGGGATTGGGAAGAGTGGGGAACAGGAGTGTCCAGGCTGGATGACTCAAGGATAAATGACTGAGAAATTCTTGAAGTATCAGTCTGACTTTGTGATCAAGGGATGTAGTTTATAGGAATCGTATAACAGGGAAGAATTGTCTGACACTGATCTGTTAGAGAGGTACTTCAAAGGCTCCTTGACTTGCATATTTAAAGTTCCTAAGATTATGGCTTTTTCCTCCTTTTGGCTGTATAGCTAACTGTTTAATCCACAGTTGTGCCTTATTGTTCCATTAAAACTGTATTCTCCGATCCATCAGTAATAAATTCTTGTAGTTAAAAACAATATAACTTGGTTGATTTTGTCCATGTGTTTTACAGGAATTTTATGTAACTTAGTCACCTTCTTCAAGTTTGAAATCACAGTGTCTCCGTTAGGTTTGTCTGTGCTATCAAATGCAGGTCTACTCAGCTGCTGCATTCATCTAGGGGCTGGCACTATATGCCTCTGGGCACACCTTTGTCAGCCTTTTGCCACTCCAGGTTAGATTCAGGTTCTGTTCTTGACTCCCTGCCTCCTTAACTGTAAAAAAGGCCTAAAAATGGAATATCTATCATTGTTTATTATTAAGTTGTCTACCCCCTCGTGCATGTGCAACCTCAGTGACATATTTTACCCAACTATTACATGACTTTTCACATCTCCAAGCTTAAGTGACTGCTTAGTCTATGTAAGGTATGAGTATCTCATTTTAAGGTTTAGTGGCACGCCACAGGACTCAGCAGTAACAGCTGGAATCGATCATATAGACTCTAACATGATATCCTCTTCTTTTGTCATCCCTCTGCCTCAAAATCCATTCAAAATGACGTTCACGATGTTTCAGCTTTGCTTCGTTTTGAGTCTACTTTTAGGATTGGGAAAAAATGAAAAATAGATGGAGTGACCATATAGGCAATTTTGGAGGAACCCAATGTTACTGACCATGTCCATAGTTATACCAGTCTGCAACTAAAATAAGACTGCAAAAAAATTATAAGATCATTACATTAAATACAGTTTGAGGAGAATCTCTTGAACCAATTTTATTTCCCTTGCTCCCTTCTGTTCTATCCATGCATTATATATTTGAACATAAATGTAACATAACACAAGATTATATTGACTTTTAAAAATTAACATTGTAACCTGGCCAGGGGTGGCTCAGCAGCTGAGCATCGACCCAGGATCCAGGAGATCACGGTTGGATTCTCCGTGTTGCAGGCTCCATCCCTAGACGGGGGCGTGCAGGAGGCAGCGGATCAATGACTCATCATTGACGTTTCTATCTCGCTCTCCCCCTCTCCCTTCCTGTCTCTGAAATCAATAAAGATATATTAAAAAAAATAAAAAAAGTCATGCGGCCTAGCCAAACTACTTTATCACAAAGTGACGCTGCTACTACGTGGAAATAATTTTACATCCCTACCTAACATGAATTACAAAAGCGTTTTTCTTTATTGCCTCAACGCTGGGAACCAATCAGACAAAAAAAGGGATGGAAAGAACGCAGCTAGATCTATTGATTGACGTACATTACAGCCAACCTACAACCGAAGGAGAGCGCGCCTGCGCAAGTTGTTATCCAATCAGTACCCAGCAGGCCAAGGCTTGTGGAAACGGCCACCGCAGGGTTGGCTGACTTCTGAAGGAGCAAAGATGGCGGGCTGAGGGCGTTCCGCGGCGAGCCGGCCTTTGGGCCGGGGTGGGCCGGCTCTCGGCCGGTCTAGTGCTTCTGCTGGCTCATGCGAGGTAAGCCAAGGCCGGCGATGGGGGCACAAGCAAGAAATGGCGCGGCTTAACTCCGCGAGGGTACGTGAGCGCACGGAGCCTGCGGGCATCGGCCGGGCGTGGGTTTCCTCCCCAGTTGCCCAAGGCGGCTGCACCCGCCTTCCGGGTGTGTCGCATCACCCCTGGGTCCTCTACCGGCCACTGTGCCCCTCAGTACCATGCCTTTGGCTGCCAGGCATGGTTGCGCCCACGCGGGTATATGTCTGGCAGCCGTCGGCCCTCGATTTATCTCTCGAAGAATATGTCTTTTTTTACTTATACTCCCCGCGTCACGTTTCGTGGTCACTGGTTTGCCTGAGGCTCCGGCATGCCTCCAGACCTATTGCGGCTCTGAGTATTTTGTGTCCGTGGTCCGCTGACCTTGAGATTTTATACAGGCTGCCCCTAGGATTTTAACTTGAGTGTGTGTATGGTGCACGTCCCTTTGCCACCTTCACATCCATTCGTTCTCACTCCCACCTCTCAAACTTTAAAGGCCTGAGTAAGCAGCTTTGTCCTTGTATGACCTGATAATTGCCTAATGGCGCATTAATCTCGGCTGACTCTACATCTCGGTAGAATTCTCCGGTGTTGTTTTACAGAAGTAAAGTCAGTATTCAACTTTTACTTGTTTTTTTGTAGAGAGAATTAGAGTTTTGGGAATTATTAGAACGTAATTCGTGTAATGTGGCGGGGTTGCAAAGTATAACACTGTCAGGCGTTTGTATTCGATTCTTGTTTAACATTATGGGGTATCTTTTTTTTGTAATTTGGATTTTTATAACCCTTCAGTTGGTCTTTCAGTTAAATTCAGGGAAAGGTTCCTGTTATTAGGTTTCTGAATTGCTGAAGCCTGTTTAAAACTGGCATGTTAGTTGGGTCCAGTTCAGATGACATGTCATAATGCAAATAAATGTTTCTGGTATGCTTTTTGCTGGCCCTGGCTTTAGCAGAGCTGAAAATGACAGGTAAAGGACTTTTAAATAAAAGATCTTTCTGTTGCTTTTGTCAAGAGTAGTTTTTTTTTCCATTTCATCTAGGAGAAGAAAGAAGATAACTGGGCAGAGGACAAGAAGAACATTCTTTCTCCCTGCCTTACAGAGGGGAGTAGTAGTCATCTGTACTAAAGCAAAGGTCTTTTGTGGGGAGAAGAGGGTCCATAGCATCATCATCAAAGGGGACAGTGTTCCGTAAAAGTTTGAGAACCACCGCTCCAAGAATTTTGACATCTTTATCAAATTAATGCCAGTGCAGGTAGACAGTAACTTTTTTCTGATTGTTCCATCTGAATAGTTTTTGTTAGTGATGTTTTTGTTTTAGAAAAGCTTGATTCATTTGAGTAATTTTGCACAAGAATGCATATAGCACAAGTGAGGGCTGTATCCTTAATATAATGTTCTTTTTATTTTTCCTTATCACAGGAAGAACATTTTCTTTGACTTTTAGGTGCTTTTATACTCATCTCGGAAAGAAAAAATTCTGAACTCAGGATTTAGCAAGTGAGTAATAGTGGCTAATGCTTCCAAATACTGTTTAAGTAGTTTGAAAATAACTAGATAGCCCTGCCAGAGTGGCTCAGTAGTTGAGCATCAACCTGTGATCCAGGAGATCGCAGTTCTATTCCCTGTCAGGGCACATGCCCAGGTTGCAGGCTTGATCCCCAGTTGGGGGCATGCAGGAGACAGTGGATTAACGACCACACTCTCATCATTGATGTTTCTGTCTCTCTCTCCCTCTCCCTTCCTCTCTCTGAAATCAATAAAAATATATTTTTTAAAAAAAAGTGTGAATACCTGGAGGCAGCAATAACGGGGGACCATTTTGGAAGCTAACTACCACACAGTCATTTGACTCAAATCTGGCTAGGCCAAGAACTGCATTGAAAATTCCTGTTTTCCCTTGCCATCCTCCCAGTAAGTCGAATTTTCTAATACAAAGTTACTTTGTATTATCAACAGCACTAAACAAGTGACTTCAGAGACCCAGAAATGCCTAGTAAGTTACCAGCTTTACAGGAATGTATTTGTGTTCTGTAGGTCAGAGTGTATAGTTGTTTCCTCACCTAACTCTAGAACCTATGTCTGTTTATTTAATCTTATTTATTGATTTGAGAGAGAGAGGAAGGGAGAGAGAGAAACCGATTTTTTTGTTCCACTTATTTATGCATTCGTTGGCTGATTCTTATATGTGTCTTCACCGTGGATTGAACCTGCAGCCTTGGCATATAGGGACAACATTCTAACCAACTGAATTACTCAGCCAGGGCAACCTATGTCTATTTAAATATTAACTCATATTAGCTCAGTGTATTTAAGAGCCCTGCTGTTCTCATTCATTCAACAAATTTTTATTAAGTGCTTACCATGGGTCACACCCTATGTTGGGATTCTCCAGTGAACAAAACAGGTTCCTTCCTGGTGAAGCTTACATTTTAGACATGACAGTAAATGAGAAACACAGTACTTTTTATAGTAGAGTAGATAGTGTTCTGTGCTATGGATAAAAGGAAAAGTAGAGCCAGGGTAAAGGAAAATGGTGGGAGTGTGTCTGTGGGTAGGATGGGGGAACAATGTAATCTTAAGTAGGAGCTCAAAATAGGCCTTCTTGAGAAAATAGCATTGGAGTAAAGGTGAGGGGATTAACTATACAGATACCTGGGGAAGAGTCTTCTCACCAAGGCAACAGCCAGTACAAAGGCTGTAAAGTAGAAATTTTTTTAAGAATCTAGACAGGTTTCTTATTAAGAAAAGGTATTCTTTTTAAAGGCTTGTTTTGTGCTTATTTGGTTTATGTATCCTAGAAAGAACTAGCTTGTAACTTTTTTTCCACTCAACATTACTGCCAGTTGTCTTGCCATTAGAATTAAACTCCCTAACTCTAGTGACCAGTGCAAGCTTTGAATCAGCCTGAGTAAGCTTATATAATGAAATAGCCCTGTTGCCTGTAGGGTTCTAAAGGCTTATCTGTGGATCAGCTATATTTTTTCCTCTTAACTTCTGCTGCTTTGGCAACTAATGCAAATTCGGTAGTTCTCTTCCTGCTGATTTGATTCTCAATTAATTTACATTTATCTTTCATAGGTTTTGAATCAGAACTGTCTCATCTTCAACCAAAAGAGGCTGTTCAGATTCACTTTATTGTTTGCTTGTTTGTTTATGTATTTTATAAAAATGGTGCACTTGACTGGGAATCGAGCCCAAGACCCTTTGATCCAAGGGCTAGTGCTCTATAACCGCTGATCCAAACCGGCCAGCGCTCAGATTCACTTTAGAGTTGAGGTATTATATATACAGGGTGTCCAAAAATATATATATATACAATGTCTGTAGATTTTATTACATTTTGAAAATTAAATGTATTTTAATAAACACTGCCTTTATAATTATTCAAAGTGTGTATACATTTTTGGGGGGACACCCTGTATATGATATACTAAAAATAGAGGGCCAGCCCAGTTGGGGTAGCTCATTTAGTTGGAGCATCATCCCAATGCACCAAGGTTTCAGGTTCGACCCCTGGTTGGGACACTTGCAGTAGTCAGCCAATGAATGCATAAATAGGTGGAACATAAATTGATGTTTCTCTCTCTCTCTCTCCCCACCTCCCCCTCCCTCCTTCTCCCTCCCCCTTCCTCTCTCTCTAAAATCAATCAATAAAAATTAAATAAATTTTTAAATGGAGGGCTAGGAAGACTAGTTAGCTAACTGCTATTGGCCATTTTTATAATCCAAAGTAATTTAAGCTATTGATATGCATCTGATTTACTTATTTATTTATTTGTTTGTTTATTTATTTTAATCCTTACTCGAGTATATACTTACTGACTTGGAGGAAGGGGAAGTGGGGGGAGAGAAACAAACATTGATGTGAAAGAGAACATCGATTGGTTTCCTTCTGTACATGCCCCAACCAGGGATCAAACCCGCAGCCTAGGTATTGTGCCCTGACTCGGAATTGAACCCCCAGCTTTTCAGTATATGAATGACACTCCAGTCATCCAACCAAGCTACACAGACCAGGGCTGACTTTTTAATTTATTTTTTATAAAATATAACATGAAATTTATCCTTTTAATTATTTTAAACTGTACAATTCAGTGGCATTTAAATACATTCACATTATTGTGCAGCTATTACCATCATTCTATTTCTAGAACTTATTCATTATCCCAAACATCAGTACCATTAATCAGTAACTCCCCATTCCCCTTCCCCCAGCCCCTAGTAACCTCTATTTCACTTTCTGTCTCTGTGTATTTGCTTATTCTAGGCACCTCATGTAAATGGAATTATACAATATTTGTCCCTTTTTGTCTGATTGAATTTTGCAGATATTTGCAACTTAAAGAGTGTTATGTTTAGCAGGAATGAACTGCTAATGTTTTTACATGCTTGCATTTGGCGATCATGGTACAGTACATATTATTTTACTTATATTTTACAAATTTTTTATTGTTCAATGTTGGTCTTATGTAATTGAAGATAATTCAAAGTAAGATGATTCATATGGTTTTGAATATTTAGACATCAAATTTGGAGTACAGTACTGCTTTTAAACACAAATGTTTTATATAAAATCATTTTATGGCTGTAAAAACTTGGAGTATATTCTATTTGCATAAGAGGAAATTAATTTGTATATCTCATTATATATGTTTTTTTATAAATCTAGCTTTTTGTATCATACTTACATATTTTTTTCTGACTACTGCTTCTGCTTTTCTGATGATGATACTGAATTTGGTTTATAGTTGGACATTTTCTTTTAGATGGTGTGTAATCCAAAATACTGTTTTCTCTCTATGTGTTAAATAGTATTTTTAAAAGTTAGCTGATGCAGAAGTACCTGTTTTATTCTTCCTGTTTTTAATTTATTTTGTATTTCTAGGTATTTCTGTGTTGTCTCCTGGATTGGGGAGTCCTGCTTCTTCTATCCAACCACTTTCCCTAACCTTGAAATGTGGATATCCCTCCTCTACACTTTACCTCCATGATTTGGATTGGAAAAGGCTGCTTTTCCTTTTTTTCCCACCTTTCAAATTCAACACAGAGAAGCTCCTAGGATAATCATCCTGCCAACTTCTCCAGGAAGAAAGAAGCAACTGACATGTTTCTTACCAATTGCTTACCTGTAAAGAGATTATTTTGCAAGCTGAAGGGTGATGTTTAATTTAAAACTGGTGCTTAGATGATGGTATTTGTGAATTCTTTACCTTTTGTTCCCAATAAGAAGACTATAAAAATAGCAAGTATGGGTGTGACATCAGGGTTTTTTTTTAATGTCTTCCAGTTTTAACCACTATCATAAGTACAGTCAAGACTACAGCAGTAAATTCCAGATATGTGTTGTACTTTGAAATGAAAGAGATGCTAATATATATATAATCCTGTGACATAGATTAACTGGACAAGAACAAAGATCCAGTTTTGCAGTGAAACCTTTGATGTGATAAAGAAGCATAAAAACAATATTGCAAGGTTAATTTCATATATGAATAAGACATCACAGTCTCTGTATAAATACATATTTTAATGTGTAAATCCACATTTTGGGAAGAGATTTTTCTCCAGATAAGGAAGCTTTTCTTTCTCAGAAGTCTTTTTGGACATTCGATATTTTAAAATGTGGGGTTTTCTTCTTCTAAAGAAGGACCATATTGTGCTAACCCAATGAATGCATGCTTGGGTTTAGTGAGAGGTTGGTAAAAGGAAACAAAAGTTTTGAGTCCAGCGATGGAGCCCTATTTACCTCCCTAGGATGAGAGGCTGCTAAATTCATTCTTTTTTGTGGAGTCTTATATAGCACTTGGGACTTTTTCCATGCTCCTAAAGCTGGAAGAAAAGTGGCATAAGTGGTTTCTCTATTCAGAAGATTTGATGGACCCTACAGTACGATCTGTCTTCAGCTTTGGACATGGAGGAACGGGGAGGGAAATGAGAAAACTTTCCATGTAACTCTTCTAAGAAAATGAAGCAAAAAATGCCTTATACTTCCACCTGACTTTATGGCATTTTACATTCTATAGCTCTTTTGTAAAAGTATAAATAACTTTTTCTTTTGACCCAAGATCAGTACTTGGATGTTTGATTGCTTTTTCTAGATGATAGCTGTAGTGTTAGGCTGAAAAGGCTGGGACTCAGGTAACTTTCCCCATTCTCATGAGAGAATGGGCCTCAGAAGCAATGTTACTAAACATGGTTGGATCAGTGAAGTTTAGAAGAAATTCAGGTCTGAAACCTCAAACAAGAAAAATAGTTCCATTAAGAAATATGGATCTTCCTTTCCCTTAAAACTTACACTATATGATAAATAGACTATAGTGTAAAGCTGTTCTTGCTTCAAAATCAACAGAGGACTAGTGTATGAATTGTCAGGTCTTTACATGAGAAGGATGAAACCATTATGGGTCTTTGTGATTAGAAAAGAATTTAAAACCTCTTAGATGAAATTAAGAACAAATCATCCTAGGTCATTTGTGATTTAGGGAATGTGTGCCCATGGCCATATATGTTATAATGCTGAAAACTTAGGGTAGATATACCAAAATTTTTTAAAAAAAAACACCACATCTATCTTTATTGATTTCAGAGAGAGGAAGGGAGAGGGAGAGAGGTAGAAGCATCAATGATGAGAGTCATTGATCGGCTGCCTCCTGCATGTCCCCTCGTGGGGATCGAGCCCACAACCTGGACATGTGCCCTGACGGGATTGAACTGCCATCTCCTGGATCATAGGTCGATGCTCAACCGCTGAGCCACGCAGGCAGGGCAGATTAACCAAAATTTGAGAGTGGTAGGACGCCCAGAATGGAAATGTTGTACACTCTTAATGATTATTTTAATTGGTCAGCTAATCTGAATTGGCATAAGAAAGCTTTTTAGTAAAAATTATATAGATAAAATGTAATTTTCCTTAGTTGAGGGCAATTACTAGGTGGTAAAGCATAGAAGTAACTTTGGGTAAAGGTAACTTAAATTTTTCTCTAACTTCCCAGCCACTTCCTGATATTTAGTATTTTGTAATTATTAAAGACAGAATGGAATTTACATATATGGGTGCCATTGGTATATTGAGAATATCAAATGGAGAATTTTTGTATCTCCAGTTGTCTTATCCATCTTACTGGTGTCCTTTTGGCAACTTTTTGGGTAGGATCATTTGGCAGGAAATAGGGACCCTATACTATCAGCACCAGTGAAACCATCTCTGGCCCACTCGTTTGAATATGTATCAGACTGAGCTCCCCAGTTGCTTTATGTATTTTTTCATTTCACAGCTAAGAGAACCACCTTTAAAGTTGTTTTTGAATCTTGTCAGCAGATGGCGTTTAACAAAATGTGTATATTCCAGTTGTATTTGCTCAGTGTTTACTTAATACATCTACACTGTTTTTTTCCCTGGTCATCTTTTGGTCCCTTTCTTGATGGCAAAAGTTGTAATTTTTGGCAGGACTATGCTTCAATCTATAGCTGTGCCTGCTTCCTTTCCTTTGTTTCATCCATGTTAGCTGGCAGATTTTGGTTTTTGTTTAAGTTAAAAACGGGATACGTGCAATAGAAATATATATATGTATATTTTAATACTTGTGGACAAATGTTACAAGTTGTTTCAGAACAACAAAATCACCAATGTCTTCCATTTTGAGATGTGTATAGTTTTGTAAGCATTAGTGCTTGGTAGCATATTTGTAGTGCCATGTTAGGAGTTAGTGCATGAGCCTAGTAATAATTTCAATTTCAGGATGAATTATAATAACCAATAGTGTAAAAAGTGGAAAACTTAGAACTTTCATAAATTTCTGTATCTATGATATTCTCCCTGGGGAGAGGAGATTAGGCCAAAAAAGACTCATTTATGAATAGTAATGTGGGGTCACAATGTGAAATACTGTGTTTGAGGATATTTAAGCTTCTTGTGAGGTAGCTGGAAACCAGCTGCCTTTGTCTTACGAAACCTCAAATCAAAATGTGGCCCCATTTCAAGATTCTGCTTTGCTCAGTTTTAGGTGAGATTGTTCTTATGCTGTTTTCACATTTTATGTCTTTTAGGTTTATTATTTTCCTGCTCCTTTTGCATCAGGAAATTATTTTGCATGTCTTACTGAGATGCTATGTTAATTGCTTAAGTGAGTGCTTTTCTAATTTGCAAACCATTTACACTTCCTGTCTGCAGCATGCCATGTGTCAGTACTTCAGAGTGTCCCGGATTAATTTGTTATGGGCTTTTCCTATTTCCAAATTTGCTGAATTTTGTATTGTGATTCAAGACCTTTTCATGGAATTGGAAATGTAGCCAATAGAGCCTACATAGGTTGCCATGTAATAACTAACTTTTGCTTGGTTATAGTAAGCTGCCTCAGACAGCTTTGACTTTTCTACCTTCCTTGTAGACATAAAAGTTACTTTGTTCTGAAAGCATAAGATAGCTTCCTGTAGGAAAGAAATTCCTACCTCTAAAAACTGCCTTGAGAACTTGGAAATGGCAGTGTTCTGAGGTAATTTTTAAATCATAGTGTTGGGAGGGTCCAGGATTTATTGACAGGTTCTACAATTAGCATGATAGGAAATGCAAAACTATTTTAATGTGGTTTCTCATGTGTAGAAGCAAGCTTAGACAAATAGACTCTTTTGCAGCAGCTCTCCAGGGACCCAGGTTTAGATTCTCATAGTGTACTTTAAGTAGTTGTACTCTTGGCTCAAGTAGTTTAGTGCCTGTAAGAATCCATTTCTGAAAAGCATTTAAACTTTTTTTTTTTTTTAATACCTCTGAAAAGGTAATGAATGCAAAATAGCACAGTATATAGGAAAGGATATTTCCTATTGCAAAAAAAAAAGCCATAAAATGAACTAATAATTTTCAAGAGGTAGAATTTTAGTAGCAATAACAGTTCTGGCATGTATATAGTAAGTTGCATTAGCAAGGTTGTACAGTCGACTAAGTATTACTAGAGTTTGAAAGGCTCTGTGGTCAAGCAGAGTTGTACAAAAGGAAAAAGATGTTCTAGATAAAGAGCATATAAAAGGTACTTTTTAAAACTATGAATGTATATGACTATCAGAAATAGCTACTTTTGTATAAGTTAAAGGTTAAAGACTTATTTGTTTCCTAGAGCAGAGGGTTAGAACCATTGAATGAAATACTTCTAGTGCTTAACCTGGAAACAAATGTACTCTTACTGATGAAGTCCCACTGAAGCCATCACGTGGGGATTTTGCTTACGATGTTTTTTTAGCATCAGGCTAATAGCATACCTTTTGCCTTGTCACCTTATCTTTCTCCATTAGTTTCCTGGGTGCGTTTTTAAAAAGGAAAAGTTTGTTGTGTATATGTATTTAGAGTTAAAAAGAACAAGAACTTGGATCGCTGGCTTTTCCTCAGGCCTATGGTTAGTTTAGGAGAGTTAAGATTTAAAGGTGTAAAACAAAAGGATTGAAGGGAATAGCCAAAGACAGTATGTTGGTTTTTTAAACCTTGTCTAATATAGATGTGCTAGGCCTGTAGCCTGTGACTACTTATTTTAACAAGAACCCAGCAAACTAGTTTCTTGATCTGAGGAATCATACAGCTCACATCAGGATATGAGTTGAATGAAAGTGACTTCTTACTCCCTTTACCTCATGTCATCTTGGCCATTTAGCACCTGAAGATCCCTGAAAAGACGTCTTCTATGTTCCCTTGTTTTCCCAGGGGGAAAATACCTAAAAGTGGAGATGATCTACAAAAATAGTGCCTCTTGAATATTTAATTCTTACATGGCAACTCCAAAGGATAGGGAGGCTATATTAAATTGATTATAGCTCCTCTTTAAATGTCCCAGACTCTCAATTGGTGTTAGGGACATTGGAATAACCAAGCAATATTCAGACATCGGCATGATCATGTACTGCTGTGATGGGAACAGTTTAGTTACTTAGAACAATTAAAGATTACCCTTAATAGCCACATTAATTGTTCCAAATGCTAAAATGTGCTACAAGTTTTTGTGGTTTCAAAGAATGTGGCTAATTACTTTTCAGTGTTGTGATCTCATGTTTACTCTTTGTGTACTTGTGATATGCAAAATATGAAGAGACCCTTGGCCTCCAGGAGTTTACATTATCATGGTGCTGCTGGTGCAAGCAAATTACTTTGTTTATTCAGAACATTGCTTGGCTATTAATCATACCATATTTGGAAGGATCCCTTGACCAACAGTTTTCAAAAGCAGAGGGCTATGCTAAATTTCAGGGCATTGATTTTGAGTTTACTTTGTATTAGCTCTGCTGTTCATAAACTTTTCTCCTGGGAGCTGTGCAGATCATGCTCTTAATGTGAATCAGAAAAGAAACCATTCTAAGAGCATCTTCACCATCCCTACACCACTATGTTCCTCTATGCTGTAGCAGTCAGTAATTGGTCAAGCAAACTTACTGCTCCAGAAGACTGTGCATATCTCAATTCTCTTTCTTTTCCCAGAGGCTTTACATCATTCTCTACCCAGAAGGACCAGGATTTGCAGTTAAGCCTTTTATAACTGAATAGTGGTCCTAATTTTAACTTTTGTGTGTCACTTGTACATGTATTCTCAAGCAGCATTGTGATAGGTGTGGAGCACCTGCCTGCATTTCTAAGCAATCACTTATTAACCCAATTTTTGGTTGAAACTTTGCATGTATCCGTGCAATTTCTTATAATTCCTCTGAGTCAAGGGGTTTTCTCTGCATGTTTATTAAAACTGGGTCTAGATGAAAGTGTAAGCAATAGTGGCAGGCCCATAACTGATTTTAGAGTACTGATATTCTAATGCATGATTGAAAATGTCCAGTACTAAGTGGTTACTAGTAATTATATATATGCATTTATTAATGAAGCAATAGAGACTTAAACCAATAGCTTGAATTTATTGTTTGGATTATTAGTTTTATTTCATTTTCTAATTAAAGATGGTCTTCCATTGAAAATGGGAGCTAGAAGATAAATGGGCAACCATATCAAACTGTCAGGAATAGAGCATAACAGTGCTCATCACCCTCTAACCTCTTGCCTGGTTCCATTAGTCCCTAAGCATGTTTAAAAACAATACAAAAGGCACAAACTAAGCATGTGGAATAAATAAATAAGCAAGCTGCTATGGCTATAATCAGAAAAGGTGCAGAGTTTCTAAAAGGGTAGGAAAGTAGGGAATACTAGTGTGAAATTGTAAAATAATTAGATACGGGGTTTGTCTGATAAAGTTTATGTGGCTTAAGTTTGCATCTCATAACTAGTATCTTGGCAGTGAACAGAGGCAATTGCACATATTTCATGTTTCAGGATTTTCAGATAACTAGGGAACTCTTCTAGGTCATATTGGTATTGACCAGCCATAAAGGATCAAAGGATCCCGGTAGCAAAAGAGATTTTCATTTTGTGGAAATAGTCCTGAAAATATTAACATATCTATGATTTGGTTTCTCTTTTGTTACTGTATTACATTGACATTTGTGTTATTATTTTTTAATAGCCAGAGTTTTATTCTTGGTGTTTTGGTCAGACTGCATAATTTGTTGCCTAAAGCTTTTTTTTTTAAATAAGAGTTTATTTAAACCAAACTGGCGACATGCTGGGAAGCAAGATCTCAAAATGCTCTTGTTGCTTGCCTAAAGCTTTTGATACCAGGTAAACAGGAGCAGGTTTTCACATTTATGTTTATTATAGTAGCTTAAAAATTTTTAGATGATTCCTAACTTTGGAATAATCCTTATAAGTCCAAGTGATTATGATGAATAATATAAATGGAAGTAATTATACCAGAAAGAGGCCTAAACAGGATTAGACTAGATGCTTTGCTGTGAGATTTCACTCCAGATAATGTTTGAAAATGTTTAAGTGTAATGGTAACTTTTCAGTAGTTTAGAGTGGAATTAGAAGGTATAGTCATCGCAATGTTTGGTTTCCACCCAAATACAGGAAGTGAGATGTCATATCCCATATGTAAATTTTCTCTTTACCACTTATTAATAACATACTTGTCAACCAGTGAACCCGATGAAGATTTAAGGACAGTTTCTGTAAACTCTGTTCCCATTCCACTGAGGCATATTAAAAGTTATTAGAAAAACAAACGTCACAGATTTCTCCAGGAACCCATCCATACTCACTCCTAAGCCTCCTTTTAAGTCAAAATAGATATTTTAGGGTTACTGATAATTTTCAAAACATTTTGTCTCCTGTGGTGATGGTCTGCCATGCCATCGATTAAAATATATTTTTCTCCCAGGGATAAAGGTATTCAGGCAATACATTATCATCAGTCCTTAAACAACAGTAATCATCTTGGCGCTTACCTTAAAATCACCCATCGCTTGTAATTTAGAAGATTCATATTAGAGTACCGTTCACACCGAGTTTTATGTACTGTCTGTTCCTTTTAAGTACAGTTGTTGCTCACTGTTGTTACTTGCTATTCTGTATCTTCTCCTTTGCACCATTGGTATAGAGTCTGTAGACAATGTTAAAAGAATTTCATTGAATGTTTAAAGTATTACAAAAGGCAGCTTGCTTTTTTAATCTATGCACCTTTGGGATTTTAGAAAAGATTTTATTCTTTGATGTAAAAAGGAACTGCTTTAAGAGTTGGAAACTCTGCACCTGTGTATATATATTTTTTGGCAATAAAGCAGCATGGGCTGAGAATGCACTGAAATTTCACTGTGTTGTTCCTTGAAATGGGTAATTTCTAATAATGCAGTAAATTAGGAAGATGGGAAAAGGAACCTATCCACAGGCCTGTGCTGAAGTAGGCTCCAGATACCCGAGTCATGGTTTCTGGTGTCCAAGGGAACAAGCTGCAATTAGAAGAAAGAGGCTTCTTACTGGTTTATCTATTTTCAAATTGTAAGAGAAAGTTTATTTAGACAGAGGTAGCAGAAGTGAGCAAGCTGGGCTGCGTAGGCTCAGGAAACATGCCACTGAAGCAGAAGGGCCCTTGGGGATTAGGAGAAAGACAAAGGTAACTACTGGGGGGAAGAAGAAGGCAAAGGGACAGGCTTGCTCCTGAGAGGGAGAGCTTGCCAAGAGACATCCCATTTAAATTTATGCCATTCCCCTTTTTGGGGGTCAACTTTATTCTAGGTCTGTGAGCAAATATTTCTGGTAAGGAAATAGTAAACTAAGTACAATGATGATACTATTGCAGGAAACCCTATCTGAAATATATAAAGCATTTAAGAGCCTTTTATATTTGATATTTAAATGTTGGCTAAGTTTTAACTAAAGAGATTTTAATATTATAAGAAGATATCCTTCTCCTTGATTAAGGTGAAAGGAAAGGAGTTTTCTCAGGTAAAATACTAGACCTTACAAACTTCCTTGGGATTGAATATTGTAAATGCAGAGGAACAAAAGCTGTGTGGTTTTTGTGGTGTGACTTACTAATGCAGTAGTTCCTTTGATTTATGAGACTATTCATTTAACATATACTTACTGATATACTTCACTCCCAGGTACTGGGCTATATCTTGGGCTTAAAATAATGAAGATGGTTTCTACTGTTAATTAAGGAACTCAAAAGTTTACAACTCAGGGGGAACTTCAATATGCAATTTTATTTTCATAAAATAAAACTCTGAAACTAATTTTATTCAACATATAGACAATGCTAAATGGTATCAAACTTTAGTATAGGAGCCTTAGAATCTGTTAATATCAGCCACTCTATCAACTCTTATACCACCTAAAGCATGTTTAAAAAGTCAACTACTTATATCAATTAGTGCAGTAAATTAGGGAACAAGTGTAATTTGATATTTACAGATGGTGTAATATCAAAATTGTAACTGCACATTGCCCTTTGACTCTGTCTCAGTTTAGGAGTCACTCCTACAGAAATGTCAGTACCAATATGCAAAGATATATACAAGGATCCAATATAAGAATGGTTAAATTCTGATATATTCATATAATTGAATCATAGGCAAATGTTAAAACCCAATGAAATAATTTGTGTATGGGCTGGTATAGAAAGCTGTCCATAACATTGTGTGAAAAGCAGGTTGCAGAATGTTAAAAATACACTTGCCTTGCCCTAGCCAGTTTGGTTCAGTGGTTAGAACATCAGCCTGAGGACTGAAGGGTCCTGGGTTCTATTCCGGCCAAGAGCATGTACCTCAGTTGCAGGCTCAATCCCCAGCCCCTGGTTGGGGCGCGTGCAGGAGGCAACCAATTGGATGTGTCTCTCTCACACTGATGTTTCTCTCTTTCCCACTCTCTGAAAAGCAATGGAAAAAATACCCTCGGGCGAGGATTTAAAAAAAAAAAAATATATATATATATATATAATGTACGTATGTATATATAGTTGCCTTTGGCTTATGTCATGTATATACATACACACACATGAAGGTTATAATAGCTAGTATTTATTGAGCACTTTACTATGTACTAAACACTGTTGTAATTACCTTAGGTGTATTCATTAACTTGTTTTAATGACTATACCCCTAGTTTTTAATCCCTTTTTTACAAGAGTTTAAGTAAATTCAAGTTCATGGCTAATAAGTACCCAAGGCACAATTTGAATCCAAATAGTTTGGGGCTCCAGAACTTGCCCACTTCCCAGCATGCTATATTAATGCCTCTCAAAAATGGAAAGGGAAGTACACACCCTTTATTTTGTTACACTTCTGTATCTGCATGCTTTTCTAGAGTGAGCCTATAATTTGGAAAAAGAAGTCTTTTAAAAACCAGGCATCTTGATTTGATGCCAAATTCAAGCATTTAACTTTTTATTGAAAGTCTACCAAAATGCAAATCCAGATGTTAAAATAGCTACATAGGAACAGCCTTTTGATTTAGATAAAGGAAATATATTGAGGCAGATATATCCACATACAATAAAAAACCCACGGATGATTCAATATAGCATTAATTTTCTGGTACTGTTTGTTGACAGAGGCTTCACCCTTGCTTATAGAACAAAATTTTGCAACTCAAAAGCATAAATCAGAATTTTCAAGTTTAAAATATTTTTAAAGGGAACTATCCTTTGTACAGTATAAAATGGAAAGAATCTACTATAAGAAATATATCTAGGCCCTGGTCAGTGTGGCTCAGACGGAGCATTGCCTTGTATACCGGTACGTTGCTGGCTTGATTCCTGGTCAGGGTACATACCTAGGTTGTGGTTCCAATCCCTAGTGAGGGCACTTACAGAAGGCAACCAATCAGTGTTCTCTCTCACATCATTTCTCTCCCCCCTCTAAAATCAATAAGCATATCCTCGAGTGATTAAAAAAAAATCTAGCTACATCTGAACCAAGTTAACTTCTCTATGCACCACTGCTTGGCTATATCATCTGATTGTGCTAGTGTTAGCTCCTCTTTAGTGGTAGGTTGCCTTCCCTCCCACCCATAATGAGGTTCTGAAAAAGAACATTTGATCCTGTCATAAGCCTCCTCTAAAATTCTTCAAGGGTTTCCCATTGTTCTTGGGATAAACAGACATCCTTCTGGAATCTAGTATGGCCTTGTACCTTCTGGTCTCTGGCCACCAGAACTCCTGTAGGCCTTTTTCTAAGGGCTTCATAGGACCTTTGCACAGGCTGTTCCCCCTACCACCTTATTCACTCCTACTTACCGTTCAGACCACTGCTGAAACTTCATTCCTCAGGCCTTCCTTGACCCTCAGACCAGTTTAGTTACCTGCTACATGGGCTTATAACTCTCTGTCTCATCTCTTTTCATGTGTGTGTGTGTGTGTGTGTGTGTGTGTATAAAATTATTGATTTCAGAGAGAGGGAGATAGAAACATCAATAACAGTCATTGATCTGCTGCTGCTTGCACACCACTTACTGGGGATCAAGCCCGAAACCTGGGCATGTGTCCTGAGTGGGAATTGAACCATGACCTCCTGGTTCATAGGTCAACGTTCAACCAGAGTGACCCAGAGGTCTCTTCTCTTTAAACCCTTACTACAGGTGCTATAAGCCAAAGTGCTATGTAAAGCAAAATATGAAAAATCATTTCAGTGAATGATATTTTATTATTCCTTTCTTTTATTACCTTATTAAGCTCAGTTTCCAACTGAAAAGAGAGAAAAATTGTATAGTCTTATTGAATAGCACCTATGTAAGTACCTGTATTTTACATAAAAAAAAAAAAAAAAAAGATTCTCAGTATGAAACCAATAAAATGACCTGGCTCCCAGATCCCAGCTTCGAAAATCAAACATGAGACAGGTGGTAATGAGAATGAAAGTGGTTTATTCAAGTTGCTGGCAACTCAAGATGGGGGGACTTCTGTCCTCAAAAACCCACCTTAACATCTCAGTGCAGGCAGAGGTTTTTATAAGAAAGCATAACTAAGAGATCAGGGGGAGGGGCTGTGGATGTTCTGTCTCTCCCTGTAGAAAAGGGAGGGAGAACTGAAGGGGAGTGGGAACATGCCACTTCTCCTGAGAAAGGGAAGAGGGAGCAAGGGAAAGGGAGGCAAGGGCTCAAGGGGAGTCACACAGCTCTTTCTCAAGTTTCCTCCCCTTGTTCAGATGCTCTCTCTCTTCAAACAGTAATTTGTGGACTTACAGCTCATGGCTGGCACCAGCAGCCCCCTCACATGAAAAAGGCTGCTCTAAGCTGTAATGAAAGCTCAATAAGCGAAAACACAGGAATTTATTTACACATTTTAAGAAAAAACAACTGACAATAGCCTTAAGGAAATGCAGAATATACAAACTTTATCACCTAATTGAAATGTTACATCATAGTTACAGCTATTCATGTAACTGCTCCATGTAGGAATCACAGTAGTGAACATTAAGTACAACTTTATTTTCATATACATCTTTGGATAGAGCGTTCATGGCACATTGCCTCTTAATCCCTAAATATGCAGTTAAAGATGTTTTCAGAAATTACTACAAAGCCAATAAGAAAACTAAAATAATTTCTGAAGTCAAATAGCTATGAAACCTGGACAGAAAGCTCCTTTCTATAAACAGCTTTACAAATCATTTGGAAAAACAGCCTAGCTGTAAATATAATAAACTATATTTCCTGTCCATTCCTGAAGTTGATCTTTCTCAAGAAATGATCAAACAGCACCTGTCTTTCAAGATGGCAGTAAGGCCTGACCCTGATACTCAAGTTCCCATTCTGGGTCAGTTTTCTGGGTTGGAATGGTCAGGAGTCACTTCCTTCAGCATCTTCATCAGTGAACTTAAGTGAGTATGCATTGATATTATCTTCTCTTTCAGCTGGGAAGAGAAATACATACGTATTAGGACATCTTAATGCTCAATTTGCTAGTTCTAGAAGTCACTTCAAGCTAGTGATTGGGAGGTGGAAATGTCTCAAATTTCATTAATACATTTGTTCTATTTCTGAAAGAAGTTTATGCAACAAAGAATACACTAAGATCCTCAGATATAAAATTTCACATGAGCTCAGCCGGTGTGGCTCAGCCGTTGAACACAGACCTATGGTCCAGGAGACTGAGGTTAAATTCCTGGTCAGGGCACATGCCCAGGTTTCAGGCTCAATCCCCAGCAGGGGGTGTGCAGGAGACAGCCATTCAATGACACTCATCATTGATGTGTCTATCTCTCCCTCTCACTTCCTCTCTCTGAAACCAACAAAAATATATTGGAAAAAAAACAAAACACAGCTTACAAAAAAAGATTTTCACGTAAAAAAAGACCAGCCATTATTAAGCATCACTGCTTCTGTTTCCCTCCTTCCTACCTCTATCACCAAGTTTAAACTCCAAAAATTGTGCCTGGCCAGCGTGGCTCAGCAGCAGAGCATCGACTGTGATCCAGGAGATGGCAGTTTGATTCCTGGTCAGGGCACATGCCTGGGTTTTGGGCTTGATCCCCAGCAGAGGGCATGCAGGAGGCAGCCGATCAATGACTCTCTCATCACTGATGTTTCTCTCTCTCTCTCTCCCTCTCCTTTCCTCTCTCTGAAATCAATAAAGGTATATTTAAAAAAGAAAAAAACTCCAAAAACTGGGAAGACAAGAATAAAATGAGTAAGAGAGCATGTGGAGACAGATGCATCAGCTAGTTTTCCTCTCCTTTTTCTAACTCTTTGTTCATAGTTCAAAATGCCTTTAATATTCTAATGGTCTCCAGAAGTAGCTCTAGTTGTCACGTTTAGAAGAGATGTTTGTTGCAATTCGATAATTTCCAATAGTTCTTTCACCATAGAATAGTTGTATCTAGAGACAAACTGGTGATACTCAGCATACAACATGTACTTAGACTCATAAATAAACTTATAAAGTTATCATGGAATACAGAATAATGAATAACAGTTATCTGTTGAAGTCAGGGTTAATTAAAAAAAAATCGTATTTCTGAGATTTGCACAGTATACTAAATCCACTTTTTTATGACTCAAGATAGAAGAATATACAAAATTCATCAGAAAATTTGCTTAAACAGGTAACTCTAGGGCCTGTTAATCTTACTGGGGTGGTCTTGGACGTGATGAATCACTTTGTTTTAAAGATACTTTTCTCTTTGTCCATATTTCAACATTTTTACTATGATGTACTGGGGTATAGATCTCTCTGCATTTATCCTTCCTGAGCTTGTTGAGGTTTCAAATATGTAATGTTTTTCATCAAACATCAAAAGTTTTCAACCACATTTCCTTGATATTTTTTCTACTTCTTTCTTTCTCTCCTCTCTTTTTTATACCCCATTGCCAAAGCAGGTCTCAGGCTCAGTTCATTTTTCTTCATTCTTTTTTCTCTCCTCCTCAGATTGTAGAAGGTCATCAGTCTATATCTCCAAGTTTGGTGATTCTTTTTTGGCCAGTTCAAATCTGTTGAGACCCTCTCATTTCAGTTATTGTACTTTTCAAATCACAGGATTTTTATTTGGTGCTTTTTTATAATTTCTCTCTCTTTAGGGATATCCTGTATTTGATGAGACACTGTCATCACACATTTCCTTTGCTTCTTTAAGCATGGTTTTCTTTAGTTTTTTGGACCTATTTATAATAGCTGCTTTTTTTTTTTTTGCTTTTTTATATCTTTATTGATTTCAGAGGAAAGGAGAGGGAGAGAGAGAGAAATATCAATGATGAGAAAGTCATTGATCGAGCCCGCAACCCGGGCATGTGCCCTGACCGGGAATCAAACCCCAATCGCCTGGATCCTAGGTCGACGCTCAACCGCTGAGCCACGCCCAGCCGGGCTATAATAGCTGCTTTGAAGGCTTTGTCTTGTAAGTCTAATATTTGGGCCCTTTAAAAGGTACTTTCTAATGTCTGTTTTTTATCCTGTGTATGTGTCATGATTTTCTCTGTGTCTCCTAGTTTTTTATTGAAACTTGTCAATTTAGATATTATATTGTAGCAACTCTGGATACTAATCACAACACACATACCTTCTCGTGATGGTGGTTTGCTTATCTGTTTTAGTGAGTTTGCTAGACTATTTTATTGATGCCTCTTTCCCTCACTGGGCAGCCTAATGTCATTCCTCGGAGAATAGAGCCTTGGGCATATGCAGTTGCCTTGGGATGACTGGTTTTAGCAGGGCTGTCTCTTTCCTTGGTCTCTATAGGCTGTCTGCCTCCATTAGCATCACACCCAGCTGTTAGCCTCCATCAACTGCTGGCTGATTGCTCTATTGTTTTTGATGATGCCCTGGGACACAAATTGCTCAACAGTCTAATCCAATTAAATTCAGACACTTTCTAGGGATGGTCTTTATTAAAGCCAGCCCTTTTTTGTTCTAACTCCAGCAGGGCTGCTCCTAGCTATTTCCCTGATTCTGTCATAAACTAGTCTAAGGTATAGCTTCTTGCTCTCATGGAATACCAGCCTCCTTTTAATTGCTAACCACCAAAATCTCCATTGTTTTGGGCAGTACCCTTAGACTTGAACTTCCCCACACAATTTCAAATAAAGTCAGCTCTTCCCAGACAAGAAAAAGCTAAAGGAATTCATCACCACCAAACCTGTATTACAAGAAATGTC
This sequence comes from Miniopterus schreibersii, assembly GCF_964146895.1. Taxonomy (NCBI): domain Eukaryota; kingdom Metazoa; phylum Chordata; class Mammalia; order Chiroptera; family Miniopteridae; genus Miniopterus; species Miniopterus schreibersii. The sequence goes on from NC_138101.1 coordinate 143,599,987, forward strand.
AAAGGGTCCTTTGGGGGGGAATCAATAATAAAATGGCAATAACTATATACATGTATCAATAATTACTTTAAATGTAAATGGTTAAATGCTCCAATGAAAAGACAGGGTGGCTGAATGGATAAGAAAACAAGACCTGCCCTGGCGGAATAGCTCAGTTGGTTGGAGTATCATCCCATACACCAAAAGGTGGCAGATTCAATTCTTGGTCAGGGCACATACATACCCGGGTTGCAGATTTGATCCCAGGTTGGGGGACATATAGGAGGCAGCCTATTGATGTTTCTCTCTCTCTAAAATCAATAAAAACATATCCTTGGGTGAAGATTTTTTTTTTAATTCTTTTTAAAAGGAAATAATGAACTGTTGATCACCCTGACCCAGTGGATCAGTTGGTTGTAGCGTTGTCCTGTGTACCAGAAGGTCGCAGGTTCAATTCCTGGTTGTGGCGTGTAGTACCTGGGTTGCAGGTTTGATCCTGGGTCAGGGCGCATGTGGGAGGCAGCCAATTAATGTGTCTCTTGCACATTGAAATCTCTCTCTGTCTCTATCTCTGTCTCTCTCCCCCTTCCTCCCTCTATAGGAAAAAAAAAAATCAATTAAAAAAAATTATTGGAGTATCACATCATTTCATCTCTCCCAAGTTCACTGGCACAAATTATCAGGAATTGTCTAGATTAAAGGAAACAATTATGAAATTTTACCTCTGCAACCTTTTCTGGTAGAGGCATGTTGTGAATATCCATCTCAGATGCATTTACGATGGCTTTTGTTTTTAAGAGATAGCTAGATAGAAAATAGAGAGAGAAAATATTAGTACCATACTACAATTAAGATTATCAAAGAAGCAAACTTGCCCTCTAAAGCAATATCTGTCAAGCAAAGACTGCCTTCTTACTGGTTTCCATTTCAATATTCATAATGTATTTTGTAAGAAAAACAAATTCTCAATTAACAAATCATTAGAGAGACACTTCCTTATCCCATCCCTTGCCAGCCAGGCATACATGAGTCAAAACTAACCCAGGAGAAATTAGACAAAAACCAGGGTCACATGAATCATCATGATGAGTATAAACTTCACACTCCACCAGTAGGTCCTGTAGCACAGTTAGAAGAAACATAATCATATTATGACAAATAACTGTTGGTTGCCTACCCAGAAGCCATTCCCCAGTTCTTTGGTGTGAACAGAACCAAAATTTTTAGGGCAGTAGGGTGCCATCCTAGGAGATGACCCATAACTTTCTAAGCCTACTGTGGCAATCTTATTCCCTATTGTCACATACTTGCTTTCCTTGCTTAGGTGATCATGTGACACAGTGCTGATAAAAGACCATTCCCTGTATTCCCATACTTCACATATCCTTTTCCATCCAGGTGGGTATGCTACTGTCTGTGGATGTAATGCTTATAATTGTAGCAGCCACCTTGCACCCAAGAGGAAAAGGCCAGGAGAACCAGAGATGATGACCCAGAGCCCTGTCATGACTGAGCCACTAGAAAACTGGAGTGGCCAACTGTCCGCATCCTTTGTTAAAGCCACTGTGGTCGGGTTTTCTCTGACTGGCAACAAAATTCATCCTGAGGCAAAGAGATATAGATTTATTATCTTCCCAGACTCATGCTACCTATACTTCCCTAATTTCTACTTAATCAAAAAGAATATACTGACCTTTGAGTCCAACTCATTTTATTTATTTATTTATTTATTTATTTATTTATTTAATCCTCATCCGAGGATACGTTCTCCACTGCTTTTCAGAGTGGAAGAGAGAGAGAGAGACAGACGGACAGACATTGATTGGCTGCCTTCTGCACGTGCCCTGACCCAGGCCAGGGATCGAGCCTGCAACTGAGGTACATGCCCTTGGCCAGAGTCGAACCTGGGACCCTTCAGTCCACAGGCCAATGCTCTAACCACTGAGCAAAACTGGCTACCGTGAGTCCAACTCATTTTAAAGATTAAGAAATTACTTAGAATCCCATAATCCCATAATGCTTTTCAAACTTATATTAAAATTTTGTTACTATACGTTTACTTCTCCTAGGCAAAACGCAATTACAACTCTGCTGAAAAAATTACTTATAACTATTTCTAAAAAATATTTGAGGTTACTAATAGCATACAGTTAGTTATCCCCCTCTTTAAACTTAATTCTAAATAGAAATTATGTAAGAAGAAACTAGAAATTGAAGTATATCTCAAGTATGTATTTCCTTTCGAAAACCTGCATTGACGAACAAATGGTATACGTAATGCACACTGAACAGCCTCATGGTAAAGGATGGGCTTTATTTATAAGTTTTATTGCTTAGTCATCCATAACTCAGCTAGAGATACCTATGTAAGCATATTAAATGAGAAAAGGGAAACTTCATGCTTTATGAAAGGAAAATAAGCTTTGGAGTTAAGACATGGATTCAAATCTCAGCTCTTCCTCCTACCTCTCTGAGCTTTAGTTTTATTTTCTGAACTCAGTGAGGTAAGCATAATGCCTGGCACAAACTAGGTCATCAATGGCAGTTTTTGTTTTTAATGATCAAGAAAAGATTTTTTTTTTAACCTATTGATTGTGAGAGAGAGAGAGGCATCAATTTGTTGTTCCACCTATTTATGCATTCATTGGTTGATTCTTGTATGTGCCCTGACTGAGGGTCGAACCTTTAACTTCGGCATATCGGGAGGACACTCTGACCAAGCTACCCAGCCAGGGCAAGAAAGACTTTGACGGATGTTTCAGTTTGTTGTAATAAAAAAAGTTTAACTAATAAGTGAATTTATTAGAAAGATAAATAAATATCCCGAGTAATTTCTGAGTAGGGTACTTATTCAGACTCTGAGGCCACATGGTCATTATTTGTTACTTTTCTTTGTGTATCTGCTTCTTGTCTTTTCCTGCAGACAAAATTTCTCTGTATCTACATTTATAATGTAAAAAATAGCTATCCTAAACTAGAGCTTTCACTTCTCAACTTCAGCATCAGTACCACCTGCAAATGACCAATGTCTCTGGGTCCTTATTTCAATACCTAGGGTAGAAAGCCTGACTGACTTGGCTTGGGTCAAGTATCCATTCTTGATCCCATGACCTGGGAGTGGATCACACATGATACAAATATCCCACAATACAAGGTCCCACCCTATGGGAGGGAGACAGGGACCAGGCAAAAACCCATAAAGTGTTTACAACATTATTTTACAAAAGCTTACTTCCAGCGCCTGGCCGGCGTGGCTCAGCTGTTGAGGATGTTTGATTCCTGCTCAGGGCACATGCCTGGGCTGCGGGCTCAATCTCTAGTAGGGGGCGTGTAGGAGGCAGCCGATCAATGACACTCTCTCATCATTGTTTCTGTCTCTCTCCCTTTCCCTACCTCTCTCTGAAATCAATAAAGACATATTAAAACAAAAAAACAAAACTTACTTCCAGATGTTCCTATAAGGAAAGAATATCCTCTCAATTATTACATTATATGATTACTAAGACCTGGTATGATTATAAGACACCTAAAATGACTATATTATATATATATTTTTTTTAATAATTTTATTTATTAGTTATTTTGTTGTTAATCCTCACCCGAAGGATATTTTTTCCCTTGATTTTTAGAGAGAGTGAAAGGGAGGGAGGGAGAGATAAACATCAAGGTGAGAGAAAAACATTGATCAGTTGCCTCCCCCCACATGCCCCGACTGGAGATTGAACCCAAAACCTGGGTATGTACCCTGACCAGGAATAGAACCCTCCACCTTTTGGTATACAGGACGATGCTCCAGCTGACTGAGCCACATAGGCCAGGGCTTTTATTTTTAATTGATTGTACAGTGAGGAAAAGAGGGAAAGAGAACTAAAATGACTATATTTTGATCCCACTACCATCTTTTTTTAAGAGACAGTGCCTGGCTTTAGCATCTTCTTTGGTATGAACATTCTGCCTTTTCTAGACAGCAGAGATGGAACTGGAGTGTATTATGTTAAGTGAAACAAGTTAGGCAGAGAAAGACAAATATCACATGATCTCACTTATATGTGGAATCTAAAGAACAAAATAAACTGATGAACAAAACAGACCCAGTGACATAGAAGCACTGAACAGACTGACAAATCTCAGAGGGAAGGTGGGAAGAGATTAACAAAAGAATTTATGTGCATAAATGCATAACCCATGGACACAGACAACAGTGTGTGGTGAAGGCCTGGGGGCGGGGGGGAAGGCGTCAATGGGGCAGAAAAGGTGACATCTGTAATTCTTTCAACAATAAAGATAAATTTTAAAAAATAAAGAAAATTTGATAAAGAAAATCTAAGTCGCCCTAGCCAGTGTGGCTCAGTTGGTTGGGCATCATTCTGTGCACCAAAGGGTTGCCGGTTCAATTCCAGGTCAGGGCACATACCCAGGTTGTGAGCTTGATCCCCAGTAGGGAGCCTGCAGGAGGCAGCCGATTGATGCTTCCCTCTCACATCAATGTTTCCCTCTCTCTGCCCCTCTCCCTTCCTCTCTAATCAATAAAAATATTTTTAAAAAAAGACTAAGTCTACTCACCACTCCATTTTATCACTGGAAAGGCAGAAGTGACCTTTCAAGGCAGCCAAGGCAGCATGGGTAGAATAGAGATGGAAACCAATGGGAATCCCACAGGAACTACAGAATAAAAGGTTGTAAGTGCTAGAGGGGAAAAACAGAATATGGGTAAGAAAGAAAATCTGAAAACAAATACAAAATAACCAGCACCTGGAAACATTCCTAAAAACTATGCTATAGTAATGTTACATTCAAGAAAGGTTAACAAAGATTTTAATATAATTACACCCTAGATTACAGATAACCTTGTGCATTCTGGTCACAAAAGAAATCATGGATGCAGAACTGTCACTTCAACAGAGAAAAGTAATTTACATATGAAAAGCAGAAAGAAAGCTAATCACCTTTAAACAAATAAAACTACACATGACTATGTTTTTTTTAAAATATGTATTTTTAAAAAGTGATTTTAGAGACAGGGGAAGGGAGATAGATACAAAAACATCGATGAGAGTGAAACATTGATCAGCTGCCTCCTGCACACCCCCTACTGGAAATCAAGTCTCAATTCCAGGCATGTGCCCTGACCAGGAATCGAACCAGTGACTTCTTGGTTCATGGGTCAATGCTCAACCACTGAGGCACCCTGGCCAGGCTACACATGACCCTTTAAATTAGCTACCATTAATCAATTTGACCAGGGCTTACTAAAAAATTTATTAATAGAATTCAAATCAGGACTTTTATTTTGCAGATGAAACAAAAAACTTTAAGGAATCCTATTATCCTAGCAAGCCATCAATTTTCTTTTCCTTCACCCTCTGAAACATCACTGGATGAAGAACAGGGAAATGTTGATTTTACTCCTAGTTATACCACTTGGGTAAGTCGCTTACCATATTTGCTGGTATATAAGAACATCCAAATATTACAAAGAAATGTCTTAGGAAAAAATGAACTATGTTTCAGGATGCCTGTACTGAAAACAATTTTAAGGGGGGAAAAATTGTATAAACATAATATACTACACAGTAAAATTCTGTAGAGTATAAAAATCAGATGGCTAAAAATGAATCATTCTAGAAAACAGATACTAAAAAAGACCAAGCAACAAAATATACTAAATTTACTGGTAAATGAAGTCCCACACCACATATGTAGTATTGCATTTTTTGTGACTATGGTAACCAAAATGTAAGTCATGAAATAAAGTTGCATTAATTTGAATTAATTCCTATGTAGGAATTACATCAGACAAAGCACAGTACCTACAGATAAATGTCTCATGGAAACAGATATATAGCACAAAGCAAAATGTAAAGAAATCCCAAAATTCTTATGCATGCAATATAAAACAAGTTATTTCATTGAATATTAGCCTGCTAATGACCCAGGTCCTTCACAAATGAAGGTCTATATCACCACACCGGCTAAAGAACTTGCTGAAGGCAGAGGGAATACACAATGAATGGGTAGTGAAGAAGGTAGTTATAAATACTAGCTATGACCATGTGACCAGTTACAGAACTGAGACTGTAACTTTCATGCGTATTTCCTCTTTATTTTGCTATGAATGTTTGTGTGTATATGTTTGTTTTCTTCCCTTTCTCTCTCTTTTTAAGGTTTTTAAAACTGATTTTTAGAGAGAGAGAGGAAGGGAGAGGGGGAGAGAGAAACATCAATTTGAGAGCCGAACATTGATCGGCTGCCTCCTGCATGCCCCGAGCTGGGGACTGAGCCCCAAACCAGGCATGTGTCCTGACTGGGAATCGAAATATCCACCTTTCAGTGCAAGGGATGATGCCCAACCAACTGAGCCACACCAGCCAGGGCTCTTCCCTTTCTTCAATTGTTAAATTTACACAATAGTATTGTTATGAGAAATCAAGGAAAAAAGTAAACATCAATTACGGACTTCACCTGGAGAGGGGTTAGTGCATTTTCAGTTATATTGTAAAATAGTTGTACCATGTTACACAGAATTATGACCTTGTTATTGTCTTTGTTTGGAGATTAGTAGTTCTAGGATATTCATGTGGGTGCCAAGTTAATAAGTGATGGTTAAATTTTGTGTCAACTTATCTGAGCCACAGGGTGCCCAGTTATTTTGTCAAACATTGTTATGAATGTGTTTGTGAGGGTGCTTTTGAATAAGATTAACACTTCAATCAGTAGACTCAGTAAAGCAGATTGCCCTAGTGTGGGTGGCCCTCCTCTCATCAGTGCCTGTACCTCTCATGAGTAAGAGAGAACACTTGCCTGACTACCTTGAACTGTGGCATTGGTTTTTCATCCTGCCTTTGGACTTAAACTGAAATGTAGGCTCTTCTTGGGTCTAAGAGCCTGCTGGGCTTTTGGACTGGAATTTACACCTTTGGATCTCCTGAGACAGGCTAGTAAGCCAGGACAAGAGGAATAGGGAAACTGAGACAGTTAAACAAGCAGTTGGCAGCCATCTAGTAAATCACAAAATCCTATCTTCTATAACCAAGGACACTTAAGAGTACTGTAAATAGTTTACACTTCTCCCTCTCCCCAACCAGAGGGTAAAAAACTTAAATCACCCTACTCAGGGAGATTGATAGCAGAAATCCAATTAGTGCCATTTGCCAACCACACCCAAGAACAGAAGAAGTTAAGGAAATAAATTTCATCTGGGCACATCAGCATAAAACTGATGAATATTCTATTGCGATCCTCCCTAAGATCTCCCCTAAACTCCTAGCCTTTAAAAACCTTCAAAATGAAGGTCCCAGCGTGCTCTCCCTCCCAGGAGCATGCCAGCACCTCTCCCTTTCCCCTCTTCTTCCCCCACAGGCATGCATCTCCTAAACTCTAAGGGACCCCACAAGGCTTGCAACCAGACAGCAAGAGGCAGCAGCAGCAGCTCGTACAGAGCTAACCCCCTGATCCTGTCAAGGCCCCCTTTTCTCTGACTTCTTAATGAGCCAAGGCAGCCCAGCTTAGGCTCACTTCCCCACCTAGTCCCTCCCCTGTAGCTTCTTCTACCTTAGGCTCTTCCCCAGCTTTAATAAACGTCCTCTAAAAATCACCTGGACTTGTACTGTGAAATCTTTGCTGCACCATCAAGAATCCACACACTAGCAGCTGGCGCTAGGCAGACCCACTCAGGGCCAAGTCCCCTTTCCGGTAACACTCAGGCCTGTGAACTTGGACTAGAATTAACCCAATAGCTCTGCTTGCCAACAACAGCTCTTGGGACTTCTCATCTTCCATAATTGCAGAAGCCATTCCTGATAACGAATCTCTTCCTGAAAAGTCCCATGGCTCCCCTTATTCCAAAAATACCCAAAACGTGGTTCTTTCCCTCCAGTGTTTTATAAACCATCTAGATCAGTACTGTTCAATAGAAATATGTGAGCCACATAAGTAATTTAAAATTCTCTCAATCTTGTTAAAAAAAATTTTAAACAGGTGAAATTAGTTTTAATATATTTTATGCTATCCAATATATCAAAAATATAATTTGAAATTTAATACTTCTAAATTATTGATTTTCTGTACCAAGTGTTCAAATCCAGTATGTATTTTGCACTCACAGCATATCTCAAGTCAGAATGAACACAGTGCTCAACAGCTAGATGTGGCTAGTGGTCACAGCATTGGAGAGTATGGGTCTAGACACATTATCCTCCTTTCTAAGACAGTATCAGAGAGCTTCTGCCTCTGGCCCCACATGATTCACTTCCAAGCAGGCTACCACTCCTTCCCTCTGTTCCTTCTGGGTGGGAAGAGGACACTCCAGTAAGGGTAAGGAGTGTCTTTCAGTTGGGAAAGAGAAGCAACAGAACTCTTCCTGGTTACTACCTAAAGCGACTAAGTATTCCTATACTTTAACCCTAAAACTGAACCAAATTGGTCAGAATGAACTGTCTTGCTGTTAAAGCCAACATTCAAAACTGAGGAGCCTTGTAATATAAGGCCCCCAGTGGATGTCTGAAACCATGGAGAGTACTGAACTCTTAGTATGTTTTTCCTATATATTCATACAGTTTATGACTTCTTTTTGGCATATCTGAATAAGCAACATCACTACTCTTGCATTTTGGAGCCATTATTAAGTAAAATCGGGGTTACTTGAACACAAGCACTGACACAGTAACAGCTGATCTGATAATCAAGCCAGTTAGTACATAACTAACCATGAGTTAGTATATACAGCATAGATACGCTGGACAAAGGGCAGAACACTGTGAAATTTCACTACGCTATTCAGAATGATGCACAATTTAAAACTTATAAATTGTTTATTTCTGGAATTTTTCATTTAATGTTTTCAGACTGTAGTTGACCTAGGGTAACTGAAACCATGGAAAGCGAAACCACAGATAAGGGGGGCCGACTACTTATTCAAGTACTTGACTTTCAACTGCGTTTTCCCCCTAGTTTCCTGGGTTACAGCAGAATAAGTTCTGCCATTGCTTATTACAAACTCCAGGTTAAATGCAAACTTAAAAGTCCCAGTTATCTCAAAGGACTGTGGTTTCTAGTAAGTTATTCCCACTATACACCAAAATATAATTTTCTCCTTTTCCCTCTTCTAGACACACCTTCTTAGCCTCACTTCACTTGCACAAGTCACTAGGGATATGTGGCCCTCAGAAAGATCTTAAAATCTACACACAAAGACAACTTGTCCATTCACTGATGCATCAAGTTCGTGGAAGACTGAAACAGGTAAAGGGAGCATACTTCCAATACAATGGATGGATGGAATATACTTTTCTTCCAGTGCCAAGATATCATTCCAGCTCCTCAGTATCATTAAGTCGGGGACTGGACACCGATCAGGAATCTCAGTACGTACCTGCCTTTGAGTAAACCTTCAATGCCAACTAAGAAGGGAGCTTCCAAAACCACGTTATTTGTAACTCCTATGAAGGAAAAAAAAAAAAAAGCGGGTCAGAATGAGTACCGGTGAGGCCTTGAAAGGGAAAACCTTCCCCTCCAGACAGGCTCATCATGGCCACAAAAATAAAGTTGCCCCCATCCCTGGCAAAGGGTTAATTTCCAGATCTTAACCCGCTTTTCTTCCCCAGCCGGCTCTCTGCCGCCCCGAGAGAAAGCGGGAACACCCTCTTGGGCCCCCCTCCGCCTTCCCCAGACACCGCCCCCACTCACTGGAGAAGGCGACGGCCCCGAGGGACCGCGACAGGTTCCAGGCGAGGTGCACCGAGTCGGCCAGCACTGCGTGGCACCGCGCGCACTGGAACACGACGCACCTCTCGGGCTGCAGCCACGACGGCAGCCGCGGGCTGGGTGGCGGCTCGTCCGTCCCCAGCCCTGCGGGACCAAGCGGCGAGGACCCCTGCACCACCTGCGTGTCCCACTCCATGGAAGTCGTCAAAGAAGGTTCGTCAATTGTCTTAGTGCCATCACAAAAGTCACCCTCCCACAGCTTTGCGTACCTAGAGCGGTGCCGCCGCGGACGAGCAGCCATCTTTCTGCGGCCGCCGCCAGGATTTTGAACACGCACCAGGCCCCGCCCCAAGCACGGGTCCTGCATCTTCATTGGACACCATAAGCCCGGGCCTGTAGCGCAGTCTGTGCCTGGACACGCCCTTCGGCTCCTAAGGATTGGTGAGGCGTGAGGTAGAATGTACGTTTGAGGCTGGGAATCAGCCTTTCTATTGGTCAACGCTATGAAACCCCGCCTTCGATGCATTTTTAACCAATGGAAGTGCAGCATTCTTAATTTAAACTGTATAAAACTTGGCGTAGTCAACGCTTCTAGCGGCGACAGAGGTTTGAACTGCGGAGCGGAGGTTGGAGGGTACTTTGTGTGGTTACCTCGATTGCAGATCGCGATGACCGTCCCGTCCCTCGAGGAGCTGGACTCCTTCAAGTACAGTGACCTACAGAACTTGGCCAAGAGTCTGGGCCTCCGGGCTAACCTGAGGGTACGGAACGGTAGCGGGTGGGGTCGGCTGAGCCGCCTCGGGGAGAGGCGGTGGGAAGGGACCGACCGGCCTGTGGGGGTGGGAGTAGGTATGGTTCACGAGTATCCCTTAAACTCTGCAAAAGTTGGGCGGAAAGGGAGCCATAATCTTCACCTGTTTTTGAGACTGACTTTTCTGGGTGCTCCCGTAGGCCTCGGCTTCAAAAGGGTTTGTTTGGTTTGGTTTTATTGGAAGTACTCTGTAATACTTCCCAGGACATCAATTACGAAATGCAGGCCCAGAAAAAAGCTCAAGTAACGCTGGCATTAATGCCGATTAATTGTTAGGCAGTCTCGGAAATACTGCCATGGCTTTTGGAAAATTCAAAACAGTAACACTTATATAAATTGTCATAGCACCCAAAATCTCTTGCTACTTTATTGGGATACCCGAAAGAAAGGTTTTTAGGGGACCAGCCCTGTAGGCACATTTTTATAACTCAGCCTTGATCTGGAATGATCGTTGTTTATTTTGATCGCTGTTGTGGTAGTGTTTCCAAACCTGTAAGGTCTTTGACTCCGAGGCTGCAAAATGTTGGGGGGGAAATGTAGAGATTCAGTTTGGGATTGGGGTTCTATATTAGATTGTAGTGGCGTTTTCCTATATAATGCTAATGTATACTCTGGAGATTTGTTCTTATGGCTTTTAAATGGTTTAAACAAAATAATAAGTGCCCAGGTATCTGTTGTGGCTGAATGATAAAGGAGTGTCTTTGGAGATATTTTTTAACTATGATGTATGGTTCCCCAATACTTCATAAACAAAGCCTAATACCTTAGCTTAAATTCCTTAGGCTTTTTGCAATCTGGCTAGAATCTTTTCTCCAAAACTGCATCCAATCTGGACTGATTTCTGAACACTCCTTTGTCCATCTTTGTGCCTTTGCTAATTTTGACCCTTCGCCTCAGATCCCCTTCTCCCTCTATCGTCTTTATCTGCATGAATAATTTACAATTATTCTTTTTTTTATTTAATTTATTGGGGTGGCATTGGTTAATAAAATTATATAGACCTCAGGTGTACAATTCTATAATACATCATCTGTATGTGGTGTGTTCACCACCCCAAGTCAAGTCTCCTATCACCATTTACTGCCCCCATACCCTCTTCTATCTATCCCCCACCCCTCTTTCCCTCTGGTAATCACCATACTGTTGTCTGTGTCTATGAATTTTGTTTTTTGCTTAATCCCTTCACCTTTTTCACCCAGCCCTGCAATTCCCCTCCTCTCTGTCACTGTCTGACTGAGCTTTCATCACTGACTTGGTGCCTGGCCCCCTCCTCTTCATTTCCTTAGCCACAGGTCCACCACTGCAGTAATCCCAGGAGCCCTGTGTGCTTTTAAACAGTTTAATTTCAAGTACTGTCTTTGAGCACTTGCAGGCTTCCACTTTGTACAATGGTTATTTGTGTATGTATGTTATCTTCTCTACTAAAAGTTAAAGTTCCTTGAACTGGGATCTTCTCATCCTTCCACCTTTGAAGTCTTTACAGTACTATGAGTACATTTTATACAGGAGATGTTGAATAATTATTCAGACTATTATTTACCCCTATTTTTTGGCAGTGCACCACAGGGTAGCAAGAGAAGCTTCTACCTGAATTCCTAGCTCCTAACAGTAAGGCCCCACAACCATTTGAATCTCTGAAGAGCTATTGCAAGTTTAGATCTTTTTCTGAAAGTCCCACCAATCATTGTCTCTTGAGGCACCTGATCTTGGGTAGTCAGTTAATCATCTGTTTTCATAGAGGGGGAGTGGTTTAGTATTTGTCACTGTAGACCTCATTGCCTGCCTAGCACACAATATCTGGCACATAGTAAGTGTCAAATACTTGAGAGGTACTATTTCTCATAATAATTTGATTATACAAGGCTTTATTATAGCCAATTATAAAAAGACACCTTTGAGATGGAGAAAATTAAGCTTGGACTAGGTGTTAAATTCTATTAAGGTATTGTTAATTTTGCTGGGTATGATAATGGTATTGTTATGTTTCCCCCATGTTTTTTTAAAGTCCTTATCTCTAGGTAATGCATACCAAGTATTTACAGGTGAAATGTTATGATGCCTTGGGTTTGCTATAAAATACTCCAGGAAATAGATGAACATGGAGTTAAAACATGGAGTTTCATTACACTAGTCTGTACTTTTGTATGTGTTTGAAATTTCTATAATTAAAATGTTTTAAATTACTTCCAGTTGGTACAGCCCAGGAGCTCATTAAATCTATCACCTTTTTAAATTCCAAGTACATAGCAAAAAATGAATAAGTTGCTCTAAGAAATTATCAAGATTTAATTATTTTTTAAAATGTTACAGTAAGATTTAAATAAATTCCACCAGTATGATAACATTCTAAATTTAGAAGAGAAAATGTTAGCTCTTTTGATTGAGGTACTGCTATTAAAGGTAAAGCAAAATGAAGGCGTCCACTGCTAATATTTATTGCGTGGCCACTGGTCCTTCTCTCACTCATGCCCTCATTTTCCTCCTTGCAGCTTAGATTAGGAAGACTGGCACTGTTTCCACATTCTTGCAGCTCTACTCCCTCACCTGGCAAAACTAAGCCTGATTGAACTCAGCTATGTGCTTAATCGTTGCCTATACCTACCCAGCTGATTCTGGCTGGAAAAGATCACCTACATTTGTTGGCTGAACTTAATTTAAATTTATGACCATAAATCGTAAAAGGGGCATTTGATTCTACCACACTTCCTTGGTAGTCTTAATTTCCCCATTTTGGGGGACCATTATTTCATATCTTCTCACCTCAGATTGGCTCTTTTCCCTCACTTGATGGCCATGGAAAAATAGATGCAATCAGCTGAGAATTACCTCATCTTTCCACCCCCACACACTCCAGACAGCCTGCACCTGTCCCCACCTATTCCGCCTCCCTCCTGTGCCTAAGGGCAGCCTCATCATTCACGCTGGGGATCCTGTTCCTCTATGGCTACACTCCTGCAATTATCTCTCTCCTGCATCAGTTTCTCCCACTCTGCTGGCTCTTGTCCCGTTATGCATGCAATCAAGTCTTAACATCATCCTTTTTTTAAAATTGTTTAATTTTTCCAGTTACAGTTGGCAGTCAATATTAGTTTAGTTTCAGGTGACAGCATAGTGGTTAGACATTTATACGAAGTAATATCACCCATCTTTAAAAAAAAAAAAAAAAAAGAAATAAAAACTCTCCTGGCCCCCACATCCTTCATCTACTGCCCACTTTCTCAGTTCTTTTCCACCGAGATCGCACTTACAGAGGCAACCATGCTTACAAAGCTTGTGGTCCATCTTACTGATACTTCATTTTCTCCTGCCTTACTAGCACTTCTTTCTAGTCTCCTTTGCTGGTTCTGCCTCTACCAAATCTCTCAGTGTGGAGTGCCCCAGGTTTCTCTCCTTGGCCTTCGTTTCTCTAATTGTGCTGTCTCCATTGGTAACCTTATCCATGCTAATGATTCCCAGCTCCACGTCTCCAGTGGGACCTCTCCCCTGAGCTGCTGATTCATGTATTTAAGTGCATGTTAAACAGCATGGCCAGTTCAAAACAATTAAGATCTCTTCCCAATTTCAGTAAAGGGTTCAGATCCACGTTAAATCACTTTCATTCCTCTCTTCCCTGCTCACAACTGTCCATCCTGTCAGCTCTTCCTCCAAAATAACTTGAAATCTGACCTCTGCGCCATCTCCAGTGCTACAAACCTGAGCCACACCCTCGTCCCTTGACCACTGCTTCAGCCCATCCTGTGCTCCTTGCCGCTGCTCTTGCCTCACAATAGTATTCTCTTGGTAGTCGAGTGCCATTTGAAACTTAAAACGAGTCATTTTTTCCTGCTCAGTGCCCTCCAGTGACTTTTCTTACACTTAAAATCTAAACTCCTCCAAAAGTAATGAGAAGCTTGACTTGATCCCGATTGGGAGGGAAATTTTAAAAAAAGAAAACAGCTGCCCAGTCTGAGTGGCTCAGTTGGTTAAGCATTGTCCTGTGCACCAAAGGGTTGCTGGTTCAATTCCCGGTCAGGACACATGCCTGGGTTGTGGGTTGATCCCTGGTCAGAGAACATATGGAAAGCAACTAATTGATGTCTCTCTCTCACAATGATGTTTCTCTCTTTCTCTCTTTCCTTCTCCCTCTGCCCCCCTCCCTTCCACTCTCTCTAAAAATCAGTGGAAAAAATATCCTTGGGTGAGGATTAACAAAAAAAAGAAGGAAGAAAACAGCTAACCTTGGACAGAGTGAAGGAAATTTGATTATGATCTACATATCAGAGGATATTAGGAAATTATTACCTTTCCTAGATATGGTAATGCATTCAAGGTTATGTAGGAAAATATCTCCTTAGTTTTAGGAGATGTGGCTGATGTATTTAGTGGTAAAGTACCATGTCTGGAACTTATTTTCAAATAGCATGGCAAGAGATATATAGTAATAGAGAAAGCAAATATAAGACAATGATTGATGAATCTATGTGGTGAGTATAAGAGTGTTTACTAAACTGTTTAGACTTTTCTATAGACTTATCTTTTTTTATAATAGCAAGTTAGGAAGAAGAAACCCACACTGCTTGCTGTGGCCTGTAGCCCTCTACTGACCCAGGCTCTGGTCACGTCTCTGATCTCTCTGCCCTCCACTTGCCCTGGTCTCCACCATGTGGCTTCTTTCTGTCCTTCACATTCACCAATCCATCTCAGGGCCTCTGGGTTTGGTGTCCCTCTGCTTGGAATGCTGCTTCCCCACATCTTCACCTGCTGCCTCTTCTCATTCACATCTCAGCTCAAAAGTCACACCTCTTAGAGGCCTTTCTTGATCACCACAACTTGGGTAACACCCCCAGTCCAGTTATCAGTTTTGGTTTTTGTTTCATGCCAGTTGATATCATAGCATTTATTTTAGCTTACTTGGTTAATAGGTGGTTTCCCCACTAGTCCACCACTTGAGGCTCCTGGAGGGCAGTGACAGGGTCTCTTTTGTTCACCACTCTTTCTCCAGTGCCTGGAACAGTGTTGAGCACCGTAAATGCTGGTTGAGGGAATGCATGAATATGTGCCGGTACTAACATCTATACCTCCAGCTCAACTCTCTTGAGCATCACCCCATATCATACAACCTGCTAGAAGCCCTCACTTGGCTCTGCCACAAGCACCCCGTTTCATCATTGTGTGTTTGAGATTTTCGTGATAATCCAATGTGTCCTGGAAATCTGAACAACCTAGAATTTATGATTAACAATACTGTATTGTATACTTAAAATATGCTAAAAGGATAGATCTTAGTTAAGCACTCTTACGGCCAAAACACCAAAGGGGGCAGTCGGAAACTATTGGAGGTGATGGGTAAATTTATGGCAGTGATGATGGTTTTATAGGTGTGTACTTATCTCCAAATCTCCAAACACGTGAAGTTGTATACATTAAATATCCACAGCTTTGGTGTGTCAACTATACTTCAATAAAGTGGTGGTGGGGAAGGGATGTTAGTATCAGAGGAACCAAGAATGCCTAAATTCTGCCCCCCCGATCATCCCCTGCACAGAGAAGACCCCAAAGAGGTGCAAGGAACAAAGGCAAGTAGAAAGTAAGGCACCACTTTATTAATAGCTGGAATGGTGTTGAGCATTCTCGTCAGCTGGGCTGCAGCATGTGCTTCCCACCCCAAACACAGCCTCTCCTGTGCCGAAGCCCAGACCAAATCAGGATCTCTGCCATTCTTTCCTGGACACATGCCAGTGATACATGTGGCCAGCGAAGAGCCACGTCTAGTGGCTGGGGCCCCTTGAGAAAGGAATCTGACTGTCAAACGCATGACTGGGTGAAGTGGAGGAAAAGAGTACACAATTAATATGCTTGACCTTTTAAGCATAGAAAAACATTACCAATCGGATTAAAAGGTCTTCTGGGGTGGGAAGAGAAACTAGGCGTTCTCTTTCACCAGGGACCTGTAACCATCCTCCTCTGTAAGACCTCCCCATCTTTGGCATTCCCCATTTAGGAACCCCCACCACACCCCACCAGCTGCCCATGCCAGAAATCTGTGTATAACAAAGTTTCCCTATTCCTCAACCCCCATATTCATGTTGATATTTTACTTCCTAGGAAGGTTTTGAATCCATCCATACTGCCTCAGCACAGTCGTCTCTGATTTCCTACAACAGAAAGTCCCTGTCTTCCACCTTACCCCCCATCAAATGCGTCCTGCTGCTGTTCAGCCGGAGTGATCATTGTGAATAATGCAGAATCGGTCACTCATTGCCCTGCTGCACACTCTTCAGAGATTGCCCTTTACCCTGAGGGTAAAGATTATACTCTTAAAAGACTTATAAGACCTGGTGGGATCACCCCCCCCCCTTTCCCAGTCTTCTCTCTCACCATCTCTAACAGCTCCACGCTCCCGCCACACTGAAACTGTAGTTTCTCAAACTTCACTCTCATTCTTGCCTTCCCGTGCTATTTCTTTACCCTTTTCCCTGTGTCCCACTGTCTTCTAGCCATCCTTCAGACCTCAGCAGTTTAGACCTCACATCTTTGTCTTAGAACTGGCGTATTCTGTTACCTGCTGAAGTCTCTACCCTAGTGGGCAAGCCCAGCCGTGTGCTTGCAAAACATCCTGAGAGTCCTCATGTTGGCACTGACCCTGCTTCGATGTCATTGCCTCTTTCCTTGTCTCACTTCACTCTGCTGTGAAATCTGTGAGGCAGGGACCAATTCTGTTTTGGTCTTCATTCTATTCCCAGAGTCTGCCCAAAGGATGTTTGATGACTACAGGAACAGGAGGAAGTGTTCAATGTGTCTGTCTTGCTTATTTGATTTTGGCTCTGTTAAGATCTTTAACTTTCCTGCAGGCAGACAAGTTGCTAAAAGCCTTGAAAGCCCACCTGAGAGGGGAAGCAAGAAAAGAAAATCAGGTAAGTGAGGTTTTTTATCACCTGTTTAGCAAAACAATCATGTTCAGTTAATGAATGATAAACACAATTTAAGACATACTGTTTATTACCAGAAAGATCATTATTGGTTATGTGAGTCCTTTCATAATAACTTGGTTATAAATGGTGAAAGTACCTTGCAGCAAGTTGGATAAGTTGTTCTTGTTTGAACTCTGTTGAATAAGTTGTTCTTGTTCCAAGTCAGAAAAACCCAGGTTAAGTAGCAGTTTTGTCTTTTTTTGTGTATTACCTGGGAAAAGTCAAACTCCTTGATTCTTAGTTTCCTGCTCTGCTGTATTGAGTCTTGTGAGAATCAAACAGAGTGAGGACAGTGCAAGAGACTTTGTAAACTTTAAACTACTGCTGACGGCAGAGGTTGTCATGGCTGCTTTAAATCCACACCAAAGATTGCTGAGAAGGCATGACACCTAAAAGGATCAGAGGGTGCTTCATTAGGGCCAGGTTTCTTAACTTGAAATGGGGAAAATGTTGAAAGGCCTTAAGGAACTGGGCCTTAGAGAGCGTCTGTTATATATGTGGAAATGAAGGTAAATATAAACACGAACTAAAAAATTAACTTCCTCTTGTCTGTCTGTATAGTCTCTGTAACTGTATTCCAAGTTATAAATATTTTAAAACTTTCAATATTCAAAATTCTTTTGATTCCAGGTTTGAATTAACTAAATAGACAACAAAAATGAATTTTCAATTAATTAAAAGTTTTTACATCAACTAAATAATTTTATTTGTGTGTGCGTGTTTAAATGATTAAGGATATATGATTATAGTGCTATCTGAAATCAAGATTTTACTTTGGATAGTAATTGATAGACTAAATTAAAAGTGATTTACCATATTTTAACTACAGCATCTCAGGGGCCATTCCATTTTGAAAAAGTTTCACAAGAGCAGGGTGATAGTCAACATTCAGTCAGACAGAGAATTCCTAAGTAGTGAATCTGTCAATAGTGAGCTTAGATTGATGGAAAGACCTGACATACCAAAAGTTTATCTAAGCCTGCAGGAGTCAGCACAGTCCAAATACATAGCAAAGAGATTGCTTATGTCCCTAGGATAGACAAATGAGTAAGCTTCCAGACCCCCAAATCATCACCTGGGAGGTGCCCAGGTGTGGATCACATCTGAGTGAGAGTGACCTCAGACCTCTGGAAGCCTTATTTTCTCCTACTGGAGGTCAGCCTTAGCTGTGAGTTGGAGCACCTCTAGATGTAGGTTAGTCTGGCTGTGCTGGGGACTCCCTCTTCCAAACCAGGTGTGCCTGTTCAGTCTTGGATTTAGACAAGCTGTTACAATCACAGCATGGTGCATTCAGGAATGAACACATCTTCCCTGTCACTGTTGGCCTCCCAGACTAATATACCATAGTTTAGGTGTGTGGGGTTAAAAAAGACGTCTTTGGGAGTTTTGCTAACAGGCTTCTAAACCAACTATAGCACCTGTCCTGCACTGTGCTACTATAGGGGGCGGGATGAATGATTACTTTAAAAACATCTCTATATTCCAGTAACCTGTGGTGTAACCCAAAGGTACTGCTTCTATAGTGGAAAGTTTCTTTTTCTTTTCACTTTCTTCCCCATGACTATCCCAGGAGTTGGGGAGTCAGATCCAGAGAGCATCTTTCTAATCGCATGTAAATATCCCTGCTCCTTTGAAGTTATGCTCACCTATTCTCATCTCTCGTCTCTTGACCTCCCCTTTGCTTTCTGATGTTCACTGTCTTGTCTTCCTCATCACTTCATGTCCTGACCTTATTTGGGATGAATTCAAAGGTTCATTTGGATGTCTCTTACTACCCTTGCCGCCTGTTTCCTTAACTCGTGTGACTTTTGTTTCTGCTCTTCATCAGCCGTCCACTTCTTTGAGCATATCCTGGACCTTACGTCCCTTGGAACTATACTACTTGGTAATACTTCACCTCTGCCTAAAACCTTCCACTCCAAGCCTCCTTATTCTTTCATTCCCAACACATTTACTCTATATTGTGGTTCTCAACCCCGGTTATATAGGAGAATCAGTTGGGGAGAATCATTTTTGAAAAGTCAGGATACAAAGCAGTCTACCCCCTACTTCCATGTGTAGAGTACCAGGTGTTTACTGCCAGCTAAAATATTAGAAAGTTTCTGTGTAAGGAAATTAAATGGTTATCAAGCAAAGGCCTGGTGTTCAAGGATCTCCAGCACAGTAGCCTCCTCCTAAGGAACCTAGTAAGTCAGATTCCACCAGATAACAAGCACTCACATTCAAACTCCTCATGAGGTTTTTGCTCTGAATATGAATAAAAGACCAACAATCATAAACATTTGAGGAAAGCCTGTAGTCAGAGAGTTTAAGATAAAGATTACCCTAGGCCCTGCCCAGGTAGTTCAGTTGGTTAAGAACATCATCCTAATACACCAAGGTTGTAGGTTTGACCACCAATCAAGGCATATACAAGAATCAACCAATGAATGCATAAATAAATGGAACAACAAATCGATGTTTCTCTTTCTCTCAAATCAATTTTAAAAAAAAGATTACCGGCCAGGCGTGGCTTAGCGGTTGAGCATCGTCCTAGGATCCAGGCAATAGGGGTTCAATTCCCGGTCAGGGCACATGCCCGGGTTGTGGGCTTGATCCCCAGTCGGGGGCGTGCAGGAAGCAGCCGATCAATAACTCTCATCATTGATGTTTCTCTCTCTCTCTCTCCCTCTCCTTTCCTCTCTCTGAAATCAATGAAGATATATTTTTTAAAAAGCCTTACAATAACTTATTGATTTATCAACTTTTAGAATCAAGCTACAAAGAAAGGACATAGATGATTCAGTTAAGGTTACATAACAGGCTATAAATGGTATCAGCTTGGATGCTTAAAGAGAATAAATGACAGAAGTTGAGGGGTGAAGGGAAATGTAAGGATGCTAATATCTGCAGTTTACAAGCTAGGTGTATATAGTTGTGGAACAATATTTAAAGCTCCAAAGGTAACTAATACAGTGACTAAAGTGGTATGATTCTGTTAGGACGAAGATGTGGAGATGAATGGTACAAATGAGCTAAATTTTATCACCTGATAGGCACAAAAATAACTATTGAAAATATAAGTATGGAGGGGGGCGGGAAGCCCAGCCAATGTGACTGACTGACTGATTGAGCATTGACCCATGAACCTGGAGGTCACGGTTTGATTCCCGGTGAGGGCACATTCCCTGGGTTGCAGGCTCAATCTCCAGTAGGAGACGGGCAGGAGGCAGCCGATCAATGGGTCTCTCATCATTGATGTTTCTATCTCTCTCTCCCTCTCCCTTCCTCTCTCTGAAACCAAAAACATTTTAAAACAACAGAAAATATAGATGAATATTTCATCTACAAATCACTGGTGATATATGTGACCACCCGAAATTAAGCTTGAGAAATAGGAAGGGTAGGCAGAGAACCAACTGCTTTATATGTTTATTAGTTCACTTATTATTCTATTAGTTTATTTCAAAAAATTAGAACTTATGAATTAAAAAATTAGAAAAGCACCAAAACAAATCAGTTCTTTCCTTTATAGTCTATAGGTAAGAAAGCCTCCCTCATGTGAGGTTATGATAATATTTTCACCTATTTTTTTTCCTAGTGCTTTTATTGTTTCAGCTTCTACTTTTTAATCTTTAATACATTCAGATTTCATTGTGGTATGAGAGAAGGATTGAGTTTCATGGCCCCCCTCCCAAAATATTAAAAACAATTTTCTCACCATCATATGTTGAATAATAAGTCTAGCCTCCTCCATGATATGAAGTGTGACCATTATCACATAATGATTTTGTATATAAGCAGGTCTGTTCGAGATGTTTTGGTACCTGTACTGTACTGTTTTGATAAAGTAGCTCTTTACTTTTTAGTTTATGGTACTGCAATTGCCTTTTTTTTTAAATATATTTTTATTGATTTCAGAGAGAGGAAGGGAGAGGGAGAGATAGAAACATCAGTGATGAGAGAGTCGTTGATCGGCTGCCTCCTGCGCACCCCCTACTAGGGATCGAGCCTGCAACCAGGGCATGTGCCCTGAGCGGAAATCGAACCAGTGACCTCTTGGTTCACGGTTTGACACTCGACCATTGAGCCACACCCAGCCACGAGTGCTCAAGAATTTTAAAAATATCTTTTGCATATGTAATATGCTTTTTTATTGTTTTTTTTTTTTAATCTTCACTGGAGGATATTTTTCCCATTGCTTTTCAGAGAGAGTGGAAGGGGGAGAGAGAGAAACATCAGTGTGAGAGAGGCACATCAACTGGTTGCCTCCTGCACACTTCCAACCAGGGCCAGGATGGAGCCTGCAACCGAGGTACATGCCCTTGGTGGGACTCGAACCTGGGACCCTTTAGTCTGTAGGCCAACATGCTAACCACTGAGAAAAACTGTACAGGGCTGTAATATATGTTTTTTATTCAGTTTAAATGCTGATTCTTCTGAGCATTATACCGCTATACATAGGGCATGGCAGATTAATCTCTCTCTTTTTCAGGATGAAAGTCAGACTTCTGCATCCTCTTGTGATGAAACCGAGCTACAGATTAACAGCCAGGAACAAGCTGAAAGGGAGCTGGCGAGCCATGTCACCAAAACAAGGAGAAGGCGCAGGACTGCCCACAGGAATCCTGACTCCCAGGTAGATGGAAGTGTGCAAACTGAAAACAAGCCATCACCTGTGCCAAAATTGGTATATTCTTAGGGAACTTTTTTGTTAATTTCCTTATGCTATCAGGTAGTGGTCCATGAGTGCACAGCCCCAAGTCTAGGATGCTCATCATCAAACCCCAGGCGCTAGCGTTCAGGAAGCACTTATTAAGTCTAAGCACAAATTATATACTTATTGAAGAAGTATGAACCTTCATTAAGTTTTTACTTACGTGAGGTGTAGTAAATAAGAAGGAAAGAAGCCAACATTAAATATGACTTTTTTTCCCCTTCTTTCCTCTCCTGTCCCAGGCCTGGTTATCACGCTCTTTTTAGTCTTCTAGCAGCGAGGCCATGTGATTGCAGGGGCTTCCCTCACTTGCTTTGAGAGGACTCTAATTGTATTGTCCTTTCATTCAAATATAATTTTTATAATACATGGTCCTAGCATTTCTAGCTTTGTTCAGTCCCTTAGTCATTCGCCTGTCTGGGTCTCTTAGTGTTGGTTTCGAATCCCTAAGAGGGTTTCTCCTGCCATTATGCCTTCCAGTGGTCCCTAGTATCTCCTCCTTCCAAGTTCACACTCTTGTGACACTTGAGACAGAGAACCAAACCTGCCACTCAGTAATCTTATTGTCCTACTTTTCTTTAACTCCTTTCCTCCCTCAGCTTGGTACTCATCTTTGAAGGTACTGATTATTTCTCTGTTCTTTTTAAATATATGACCATAAGCAATGTTTTTAAAATTGTTAATGTTATATTTTTAACTTGAGATATAATTGACATAAGATTACTTAACTTCAGTTGTACAACCTAATGATTCAATTGATGTTTTTATATATTGCGGAATGAGCACCGTAAGTCTAGTTAATATCCATCACCGTGCATAGTTACAAAAATATTTTTCTTGTAATCAGCGCTTTTAAGATTTATTTTTTAGCAACTTTCAAATGTGATGACTTCTTATTTATCATTTAAGTCATTTATTTCCTTTTAAAATTTGTACCAGGATCCTTTACAGGTAAAAACAAGTGATCCCACTGAGTTCCAGACTCAAGAAAAGGAGGAAAATCAGGCTTTCAGAACTGTTGTAGAAATTTCTTCTCCACCAGATGATAGACAAGGAGATAAGAATGCGGTGTCCTCGGGAAAGAGTGAAATAAATGGTATGCCAAGTAACTAAAAAATCCAAAATTGCTAGGGCAGCCACGTGCCTTATATCCCTATCATTGCTGTAATGAAGTGCTACAAATTAGGCAGATTAAAAGAACACATTTAGCCCTGGCTGGTGGGGCTCAGTGGTTAGAGCATCGGCCCTTGCACCAAAGGGTCTCGGGTTCGATTCCTAGTCAAGGGCACATGCCCGGGTTGCGGGCTACAGCCAATCAGTGCAGTGACTCTCTCATCATTGATGTTTCTTTCTCTCTCTCTCCCCCTCTCCTTCTCCTTCTCCCTCTCCCTCTCCCTCTCCCTCTCCCCCTCCCTCCCCCTGAAATCAATAAAGGTAGATTTAAAAAAAAAAAAGAAACAAGTATAGGCATACCTTACTTTATTGTGCTCCTCAGATGTTGCATTTTTTTTTACAAATTCAGGGCAAGACCCTCCACCAGCAAAAAATTTACTGCTTGCTTTGTTGGGTGGTCTGGAACAGAATCCTCAGTATCTCTGAGGTCTGCCTGAGGATACATGCCAGAAAGCTAATGGTGTTTCTAAGGCTGGTGGGATTGTGTGATTTTTTTCATTCTAGTTAGAATAATATGTTTATAGCAAAAGTTCTGAAAAAGTGTTTTAAAATTTTTAGTATAACTACTATACAGAAAACAAAATTTCTGCCTACTTGAAGCATATGAGCTAAAATTTTAGTGATGCTATAAACGAATTCTTTGTGCTCCTCATGTGCCATTTCTCCCACCGCCCTGGCAGAGCCTATCACATCAAAATGCTCATGTTAACTGTCAGACATTTCTTTATTGTCAAGAATCTGTTGAAATCTTTTCATTAGTTCTGTATCTTTGTATTCAGGTACTGAAGATTCAAAGGTACCCTCAGAAAGAAAGAAGACTGTCTACACAGATGGGTTTTCCAAATCTGGAAAAAATAAAAGAATTGCAAGCACTACTCCAAGTAAGTTTTGCAGGCTGATGTTGGCGAGTCCGTGTGCTGTCACAGCTGGAAGTGGGATGCCAGAACCGGGCTGGCATCTACGTGCTCTTGTTTTCTAGCTGTGATATCTTGGGCAACTTACTTATCCTCAGTAATCTTCAGTTGAAAGTGGGAATGGTTGTACTACCTATTCATCAGGTTGATATTTAGATTAATTGAGACTATTTTTCCACTTCTGATTACCTAGCACAGTAACTAGTATATAGCACGTATTCAGTAAATATCTGAGAATGAATGTCTGTAAAGTACTTGGCATAGTGTCTACCTTGTAATAAATTTTTTATTTTATTTTTTAAAATAATAAGTCTAAGGGACTCCATTTTGGGACATGTAATTGTTTGTCCCTATTGCTTGGCACATAGAATGTTGATTGTTATATGTTTATAGTACTTAGAATGCTGCTTAGCATATATTAGAAATTCAGGTACTTAACTAAAATATTCTTAATTGGAATGTGTGTGTGTGTGTGTGTGTGTGTATTTTTTTTTTAGAATAGCACAGAACAGGGGTCAGCAGACTACTTCCTGCCTTCGCCTGTCTTATAGCCCTTGAGCTAAGAATGGTTTTTATAGTTTTTAAAGGGTTGTATAAAAAAAGAATCTGAGACCATACCATTTGTGACCACAAAACCTAAAATATTTATTATCTGCCCTTTACAGAAAACGTGTGCCAATGCTTGGCATAGAGCTTTCTAGGCATTTTAAAACATCAAATTTATGATTAAATAAGGCCATTTGATTAATTGGTGAGGGGAGAGGACAAATCAGTTACAGTGGCACCTCAGTTTTCAAACGTCTCTGTTGACAAACGTTTGGGTTTACAAACACCGTAAACCCAGAGGTAAGTGCTTCTGTTTTCGAACTCACCTCAGAAGTCGGACATGGCACGTGGCTTCCGCTGAGGGCAGGATCCTGAGGCCCAGCTGTCGGCTATGGATCCCTCGGCTTTCGAACATTTCAAAGCTCGAAAGGTCTTCCGGAACGGATTACACTCGAAAACCGAGGGACCACTGTATTCTTTTCTTATCCTCTGGACTAAACCAAGATGTCAGCAGTATATGTTTTGCCCCTGAGTTTCCAAAAACTAAATGTTTTGAAATTAAAGTTTTGGCAAAGATGATGTTGAAATTGAATGTTAGGGGTGCAGAGAAGTGAATAAGTGTTAACAGAAAAACAAAGGGAAGGTAAATAAATGGATTTTGTCTTGTTATTAATTTTCATATTTTGTGGAACATTCTAGACTTTAAGAAGCTTCATGAGGCCCGTTTTAAGGAAATGGAGTCCATTGATCAATATATTAAGAGAAAAAAGAAACATTTTGAACAACACAATTCCTTTAATGAACTGAAGGTAATTATGTTCTTAATGGGACTAAAATATTTTATTTTAATGTCAATACCACATATACACCATGGTTAATACAGCCAGCTTTCTATTACTCCATTAGTGGAATGGATTTGAGTTTATTGAATCTTTATTATCTTAAATTGCTTTCCCCCACCATGAGAATTTTCAAAACCCTCCAGATGAAATAGTGAGTCCTCACTATACAGAATGAATTCCAAAGTGGCAATAAGTTGTTGTTTTCCGCATTCAGACATTGTGCCTATCACCTTCATTTATAGCTGAATCCATCTGCTTTCCCTTTCACCTAAAGGAAAACGGGTGACTAGCAGTGTCTAACTTAAAGGCTCAGTGATGACTGAGCTCCCTGGCGGGCCTTCAATCCAGGTCTTCCTGGACTCGGCCCCTTCAAGTAAGAAAAGGTGACAAAGTCAAGCCCCAAGGTTGAGTTAGCAGAGTAGTGAGCTGATAACATCCTAGATAGTTGATGCTATTGTCTTACATGGTATCTGGTGTCCACGCGGGGAGCCTTAGAAACATTTATTTTAGAATTTTTAGTAATACATAACCAACCACCTGCCTATTTCTAAAAAGAATTTAAGGCAGTTTGTGCTATTACAGTATAAAGTCGATTTGAAAGGGGCAGAAAATGAGCGCTGTTAGCAGGTACATTGTCTATTATATCAGTTACTCAGTTGAGTTTTGAGTTTTCTGATACTAATGCCAACAGGGAAATGCACTGGGTGGTAAGTTAATTCTAAATAATTTAAAATAACATAAGCTTCTTAGTGAGAAGCTTAATCTTGGCTAATAAACATTGGAACAGTATTCATAAAACCACTGTTACACAGTTGAAGGCACTGTTTATCAGTCTTCAAGCAAACAGTGACAAAGCCAAGTCATGGCATTAAATATCTCCGTTCCTTCATACTGATCAAACAACATGGGTGGAGAATCCAGACAGGAGATATTTAATATGGTTAGAATACTTTCATAAATATTAGAAAGGGATAGGTATCACTACATTCACAGTCGAATACTGGGACAGGAGGCCCATACTGACACTTTACAGAAAGTAGGCATTTAGCTTTTTCTGCATAGGCACTAGGTAGTTGGAAATATGCCTTGGAAGCAGGGCCACTCATTTTCCTTACCAGGAAGTTAGGTCTACTTATGTACTTGATTGAAAGTCAAGCTTTCTATATGACATAAGATGGATGAGTTAATTTTCCAGCTAAAAGTTAAGGGTAGAACAACTGCCTCAACCATAAACTTGAATGTGGCCTTAAAGATGTGTTGAATAAATGAGTAGCTTATCTTTTTCTTTTTTTTAAATATATCTTTATTGATTTCAGAGCGAGGAAGGGAGAGGGAGAGAGAGAAACATCAGTGATGAGAGAGAGTCATTGATCGGCTGCCTCCTGCACGCCCCCCACTGAGGATCGGGCCCGCAACCCGGGCATGTGCCCTGACTGGGAATCAAACCCTGATCGCCTGGATCCTGGGTCAGCGCTCAACCGCTGAGCCACGCACAGCCGGGCAAGATGTACTTTTTTAAAAAACGAAAAAAAAAGTGGTAATGATCAAATTTTTAAAATTTTGATAATATGAAATAAATCTCAATTGAATTGATATTTCGTTGATCATTCTGTTATGTTATTTATATATTATATATCTTTCTATGTTATAATTGGCTTTTTTTTCTTTGAATGCTTAATTTAAATTTTTGTACACTTATGAGCCATTAATCTATATTAATGATATATATTGTATGTTGCAAATATTTTCCCACAGTTTATCTTTATATTAATGGTGTCTTTTACCTTGTGGAAGGTGTTTTTGTTTTATTTTTAGTTAAATCTATCCAACTTTTCCTTTTAAGGCTCTGAATTCTTTTGATGCACTGCCTGTCCCAAGATCATGAAAATGTATTTTTATATTTATATTTACTGCTTTTGTTATTTTTCCCTGTTTAATTTTTTTTTTTAATCTTCACATGAGGATATGTTTAGAGAGAGGAAGGGAGAGAAACATTGATTGGTTGCCTCCCATACGCACCCCAACCAGGGATCGAACCCGTAACCTAGGTATGTGCCCTGACTGGAAATCGAACCCACAACCTTTTTGGTGTATGGGACAACACTCCAACCAACTGAGCCATCGTCCAGGGCCCTATGTTTTACTTTCATATGTGATATAATTGAGTTATTTGCTTTGTTAGAACAGGATTTTTATTGCTAAAAGAAAGGGAGGAATTGATTGGATACATTGCTAAGAAAATGAATTAATACTATTAGAATCAGCAATATAATGTTGTACCTGAAAAAAAGGCAAAGAGATTGGTTCTCAGTGCAATTAGAATCATTTATACATTATATGGTGCTCAAACAAAGATGTAGAGTGGATGGTCCTGGCACCAAGTGTGGACTGCAAGGAGACAGTGTGGAAAGGGGAAATTTAGAGGACACATAGAAGGCATAAAAGGTGTGATTAAATACTACGGTATACTTACTACATCTAATCTGGGTTCTCAGCTTATGGGAAAGATGTGTATTTATTAAAGATTGTAGTTTTACATTGGTCTCACAACATTAGAATCTCTTCTGCTTGTATGTCAAGATGACAAGTTAACATAATTCTCTAGTTTGTCTTTCACAGGATATAATCAGAATTTTTTCATTTTGCTTTTCATTGTGAATTTCATTAGTCCTGCCTCTGTTGTCAGATAATGAAGTTACATTTCTTCTGCTTGCAACAGAGCCTAGACTAATGATAATAAAACATTCAATTACTTTTGTCCTGACAAAAGATAATGTAAGTGGAACCCTTCCCAGCCATTTCAAAGAGAGCATTTCCTTCCCTCCCTTCTTTTCTTTAGGTTTTTTAGAAAGAATTTTTTAAAACTATGAGGGGAGTGGAGGTGAGATTATTTTTAGATTTCACATACTAACTATGTAGTAGGTTCTTCTTTGAGTTTGTATTTAATAAACTGCATATCATGCTGTCAGAATTACCATATGTCCAAGATAACCTATTATTTATTCTCCTTTTCTGGCCACTGGGCCTGTTTAAGCCACATTCTTTCTCTAGTTAGAAAATACCTGGGTATTTGGGACCTGGGGAAGGCTTTCTGGAACACATTACTCAGCACAAGCAGAAGTTACTGTTAAATCAGAGTCACTGTAGCAACACAGGTGGAGGAACTGCCCAGCCTGCCAGGCAGGTAGGATAGGTGAAGTATTGGAGAAGGGATGACAGGTGGGGTTAAAAGTGGGGATGACGGAAAGCTTTAAGGATGATTTTCCTTTCTTCTTAGAAGCAGTCCGTCACTAAGGACGTGGTGGCAACTCCAGTTGGACTCCAAGGAAGACACTCTATGGCTTGTACACCCTCAAGCCAGCTGCGCCCGCAAGGCCGGGCCCAGGGCCCTGCAGATCAGAGCACCTTGTGTGTGAAGGGGTCGGTCAGGCACCCCACTCTCTCAGCAACTAAAATGAATGTCAGGTAAAGCACTCCAAAATGTGATCTAGGACAAGGCCTCAGAGCTTTACGGCTTCTAATGCATTTCAGGTGGACTACATCAAGTGTTTTCATGTTGATTAAAAAAAGAATGAGCCCTGGCCAGGTGAAGCATTGTCCCCTACAGTAAAAAGGGTGCGGGTTTGATTCCTGGTCGGGGTACATATGGGAGGAAGAATGAGAAAGTATTGGAACAGAGAGAAAGATCAGCAAATTGGTTTTATAAATTCTAATTTTTTTCTTTAAAATTGTATTTGGTTTTCTTGTTTCGTTTTGTTTTTTCTTTATGAATTTCAGAGAGAGGAAAGGGGAGAGAGAGAGAGAAACATCAGTGATGAGAGAGTTGTCATTGCTCGGCTGCCTCCTGCACGCCCCCTACTGGGGACTGAGCCCGGACCCCAGGCTTGTGCCCTGACCCGGAAACCATGATTTCCTGGATCCTAGGTCGATACTCAGCCGCTGAGCCAGCCTGGTTGCGCCAGTTTTCTTGTTTTATCCAACTTACCTAAGCTCACATCTGATTCATAGATAAAGATAGAAAATAAGATATATGAATATTTTTCATTTTAATGTATACCTGCAAAGATGTGTAAAGAGACATTTTTCCATTGACTTGAACACACAGTTGAAGCTAAATTCCTATAGAAAATCTCCCAATGCAGTGATTAAAAAACGGACTCATCCTAAAATATAAATACTGTAACCCACTGGGCACTGCAGTATCATAGCTATCTCATGCCCATCGATCCCTCTGTTTTGTTTGCTTGTACCTTTCCTGACATCAGGGTACCGCTCAACTATGATTGTCCCCCAGATGAAGATCTTCATGCTCCTTTTAATACCAAAATTTTATTCTCTCCGTTTTAAAGAGCATCTACAGCTCTAATAGAGCTGATGCACGGTAACACTTCCCCAACATGTGCAATTACGTGACATAGATTTTATCCTCACCCGAGAATGTGTTTATTGATTTTTTCCAAGAGAGGAGTAGGGAGAGAGAGAACACTGATGTGAGAGAGAAACATCTATTGGTTGCCACCTGTACTCGCCCTGACTGAGGATCGAACTCGGAACCTAGGTATGTGCCCTGACTGGGAATCGAACCTACTCCCTTTTGGTGTATGGGACAACTGAGCCACCCGGCCAGGGCTGACGTAATTTTGTTTTGTTTTTTTAAGTGTATAACATTTCTTGTTTATTTACAGTCAAGTTCTTTTGGGCAACACAGCTGAAAAATTAAAAATGTGCCCTGACCTGTGATTTTTCAACTCTGCTCAACTCGAGCTTTCTGAAGGACAAACAGAAAAGGGGAGATGAGGGCGGGGCAAGGGGAGGGGGAGCCCCGCCCAGTGGGAGGAAAGGTGCCCCTTACCCTTCACCTCCCACCAGGCTCCAGCACTCACACCCACAGCTGTCAAGAGAGCAAGCATGGGAGGAAACAAAGTGCAAATTGGAAAGTGATAAAAATATTGGTGTTTTAGACACTTAAGGAACCAAAATTTTTATACACAGGTAAAATGGGAAGGATAAATGCTTAGGAAAAAAATGCCCCAGGCCAGTTTTCCCTGGCTTGATCACAGCTCCTGAAATGGAAGGTGACATTCCCTCCCTCCCAGAATGAGCCTCCTGCCTCCTGCACCAAAGGGCACTGCACGGGGGCTTGGCACAGGGGGCATTGACCTGTAGCTGCTGGCTCCAGAGACACACCCTAGCCCCCGAGGCCCCGGCAGCTGTACTCTAAGACTGTGGCTTGCTGAAATAGTTTTTTAATCTTAAAAATGCCCTTAGGTTGGGAATTCTATTTACTGAGTTAGCTTGGAATATGAGGTGCCTATACTTTTGGCAGTTCTGATTGTATTTAATACTATTTAAGAACACTATGGTCAAAGACTAGCCTTTGTTTCATTGCAATGTACAAAACAGCCTGGAATTCACAACATCTGCCCTAGCACATCCAATTTTCCTAACTATTGTAGAGTGTTCGGTGATAATTTGGGGTGTTGATTCAAGATCACCATCAAATTACTAGTTTTAAGTCCAGAAGTCCCCTGTTAACCCACCACCAACAACCCTATGTATATTTTTATCTGTCATTAGTAGATATTCTTTAAATGTAAGACACCATCATCTAAGGACTCACCATTATTTTATAAACTGTAAGAAAAGTAACTGCCAACTATGACATGTTAGTATTGTAAAAAACATCCCAATTTCAGAGATGTTAAAATGTAGGAAAACTATGCATCAGAGAATCAGTGAAGAACATACGTGGCAGTTTGTTATGAATAGAGAATGGGCTTATGTACCACTCAAATGAACATCTTCTAAGATGTAAGATCTGTTCCCCTCACTTATTTGACATAACAATCTCCTGTTCCCTCTGACTTGCCATCACCAGGAAGAGGAGAAATAAGGGGAGCTTCTTCCAGTACTTCCTAATCTGTAACTTGAGGCCTGCAGGCATCTCCTTCAAGCTCTGGCTTATACTGTCGTTGGCCAATTCATGGAGAGAAGAGAGTTCAAGCCATATTTTATAAATAACAAAAGTTGGTAAATGATCAGTGTTTTAAGAGCATGTCTGTTCTGCAAAAGAGGTTCATTTTTGTAACAGTATTTATTGGGGCCCTTTCACTGCTTGGTGATGGCTTTGTTTATAATCTTGACACAAGTTGCTCTTGACACTAGCCATGTCTTGCACTCCACTGTTCTGTTTAGGTTTTCAGCTGCTACTAAAGATAATGAATACAAGCGTTCACTGACCAAGACTCCAGCCAGAAAGTCTCCACATGTGTCCATATCTGAGAATACCCCAAAAGGCCAGGCTGTGCTTGGGACAAACAAGTTACAGACCACAAAGGGGGATTCTGCTACAGGTAAAAAAAAATTTTGGTTGATCTTTAAGTCATGTAACTTCCTGAAATTAAGTATATCTATTTCTTTAAGCCTATCCATACCTGTAAAATCAAAAGCAAACATTTCACCATAGCTTTTTTCATTTTATACTGGTGAGAGAAATGCCAGAGACACAAACAAAAAACTAGTATCTGCCTGAGGACTTGGTCCTGTTCAGGAGGGGTCCTAAGATGGTGACCCTCCCTGAAGAGCATTCAGCCCCTTCTCAGACCCAGGGGTTAGGAGGAGAACCATGGTATTCATTACAGCCTCCAAGTGGTCCCGTAGGACCCTAAACTAACAGGTCCCAGAGTTCATGGAATGAATGCCACACTACTGACTAGTGGACTAGGTAAGGCAGAATAAGCCATACAGATGCTCTTGTTATTAGTAACAAACAGAGCCTTTTCATCTATATGTGATTAGGTTTCTTGCAGTCTCTATATATGTGTTAATGAAAATGTTACTGTTAGTAATATGTAATTTTTAAGAAGGGTAAATATCAGGGAAACAGCCTGAAAAATTACCCACTTAATTCTTTAAACAGGATTCTAACCTCCCAGTTGATCCTAGGAAATGTCAAAATGTTTACACTATTTGAGGAGCAGCTAACACAGGAAACAAATCTCGGTGGTTAACTTTCTTCAGTTATTCTTTTCTTGTCCTTTTTAACCCTACATTTGTTTCAGACTTTTCATATAGATTATATTTTTAAGATTGAGAAGTGATACTTTAATTAAAAAAAAAACTATAACAGGTCTTTTTTTCCTCTAATCAAGCCCTTGGCTTTTGTGTGTGGGCTTTTTTTTAGTTATTACCCCGTTCAAGTTGACAGCTGAAGCAGCACAGACTCCTGTCTCCAACAAGAGACCAGTGTTTGATCTCAAAGCAAGTTTGTCTCGTCCCCTCAACTATGAGCCACACAAAGGTATGTGGGGATGTTTTAAGGTACAAGACATGCAAAGACTTAAGATTAACCAATTTCATAACTGAGGATATGACCCAGATGGAAACCCTACTTGACCACCTAGAATTCCTGGCCCTACTCCTCATGATTAAAAAGAATGTCGAGCCCTAGCAGGTTTGAATCAGTGATTAGACCTTCGGCCTGTGGACTGAAGGTTCCGGGGTTCGATAACAGCCAAGGCCACGTACCTAGGTTGCAGGCTCTATCCCCGGCCCTGGTCTGGGCACATGTGGGAAGCAACTAATCTATGTGTCTCTCACATGGATGTTCTCTGTCTCTCTTCTACTCTCTCTGAAAAGCAATGGAAAAAATATCCTTGGGTGAGGATTAAAAAAAAAAAGGCCCAGCCGGGCATGGCTCAGCAGTTGAGCATCGACCTATGATTCAGATCTTGGTTTGATTCCCAGTCAGGGCACAGGCCCAGGTTGTGGGCTTGATCCTCAGCAGGAGGCAGCTGATCGATGACTCATCATTGATGTTTCTCTCTCTCTCTCTCTCTCTCTCTCTCTCTCTCTCCCTCCCCCTCTCCCTCTCTCCCTCTCTCTGAAATCAATAAAGACATATTAAGAAAATAAAAAATAATAAAAGTTTAAAAACAGCTACTCACACACCCCATTTTTTCTCCCCATTTTCCTATCTGGGGCAATGGTACCTCTGCTGACTTGTCTACTGAGTTGTCAGGGCAGAAACCCAGGAGTCCTCTTGCTCCTCATATCCAGTCTTTTCACTTCTACCTTTAAAAAAGATCTTTAATCTGATCGCTTTTCACCCCTCCACTGTGACTCCCTTTGGTCCAGGTCGTCATCCTCTCTTTTTTTTTTTTTTTTTTATATATATCTTTATTGATTTCAGAGAGAGAAAGGGAGAGAGAGAGAGAAACATCAACGATGAGAGAGTCGTTACTGATCAGCTTCCTCCTACATGCTCCCAACTGGGGATGGAGCCCGCAACCTGGGCATGTGCCCTGACCTCCTGGCTCCTAGGTCAATGCTTAACCGCTGAGCCACACCGTCCGGGCTCATCATCTTCTCTTACCTGGGCTTCTAGAATAGCCTCTTTGCCCCATTACAACCTTATAAACAAACAGAACACATCACTGCCTTGCTCAGAACCTCCTGAGGTCTCCCATCTCTCTCCCAACTCAGTCACCGCCTCCTCCCTTTCCTGACTTTGGGACAACCACACTAGTGTTTCAGCTCTTTAAACAAACGGAGCTCATTCCCACCTCCAGTTCTTTGAACTTATCTATCCCTCTGCCTTAGCTAGAAGTTTCCACAGACCTTTGCACAGCTTGCTCCCTCATTTTAATGGGACATCCACTCAGCTGTCATTAAGTCAGGCCTTTTCTCCACTCCCTGCCTCCCAGTCTTGACTCCTTAGCCTGGTCAATATTTCTTCATAGCACGTGGCACCACCTGATGTTATGTTACTTGACTATCATCTACTTCTACCACCCGAATGTAAGCCCAAGAAAGCAAGGATTTTTCCTGCTTGGTTCACTGATTGTGTCCCCAGCACCTCCAACAGTCCCTGGCACATACCAGGTGCTCAATAAGTATTTGCTGTGGGAATGACCACCACTAACTTTGACCGAAGGGAGAAAACCTAGATTAGAGCGTCATTTGTGCTTATTATTTTTATATCTTAGACAAGTCACTTAGTTCCTTTATGGAAGGGAAAATGAGTAAGTACTATTTTAGTGTTTATTGATTAAATGATAACCATGGGTGTGAAAGTCATTTTTATAAAATGGGAAACACTGCAAATAATAATCATTGGTACTCAGGCATAGGCCATAAACTATACAAATAAAGCAATACAGCCTGGCCGGGCATGACTTAGTGGTTGCGGATCAACCTAGGATCCAGGAGATCGCGGTTCGATTCCCACTCGGCATATGCCTGGGTTGCGGGCTCGATCCCCAGTGGGAAGTGTGCAGGAGGCAGCCAATCAATGATTCTCTCTCATCATTGATGCTTCAACTTTCCCTCTCCCTTCCTCTTTCTGAAATCAATAAAAATATATTTAAATAAATAAATAAAGCAATACATAAACGTGGAAATTTGGTCCCGGTTCTAAAGCCAACAAAATATTCCCACTTGTTCCATTCCAAATACAGTTTACTAGGTAACGGTAATAACAAACTGCATAAGTGAAATACCTTTTTTTTTTAAATACCACTTTAATATTAATCATGATACCTATGCAACCTTGGAATAAACTACTTAGTTGTGATTGCTTCTTTTAATGTGCTATGTAATGGGAGTTGTTTTTTGTTTGTTTTTAATATTAAGGTTTTCTTTGTGACTTTCCAAGGATTAAAAAGTAGAACACATTATTTAGAGAAAAAAATGCAATTTATATCTGTGGAATATGAAATTGAAATTAATGAAAGACATATTGGCAAATGTCTATTTAAAAAAAAGTATAGATGTTGATAGCAAGCAAGTAGCCACAGATGAATAAAGTTGGGGCTATAAATACAAGAATCTTCATTAATCTGTCTTTGTCCTAATCTAGGAAAACTGAAACCATGGGGACAATCTAAAGAAAATAAGTCTCTGAATGAGCGTGTAAACAGGGTTAGCTTCCACAAGAAAACTTACAAACAACCTCGTCTCCAGACCAGGTGAGTACATAATTATCCAGTCCTATAATTCTTTTAATTTTGAAAGAATGTATATAAAAGCAGAGCCTCTGAGGGACAGTTAGTGATGAGAGTCTCAGTAAGTGGTGTTTAAGAAGATGCTAGAATCACATATAGAACTTTATAAAAGTACACATGCCTAGGCCCCACCACAGTGGGTTCTAATTCAGTAGGTTTGAGGTGGGGCCCAAGCATCTGCATGGTTTCCAACTACATTTACTATTAAGATCATTAACATGATCCTGGGGCCTCCCCACCACCACCACCACCAATCCTTTCATTAAAACATAGTGGCTTAAGTCAGATCCTGGTTCCTAGTTCCAGCATTTTCACTAGACTGTGTAATTTTGAGCTTGACCTTTGACTTTCAGAGGTAGAGATTTATTAATTAAAACAAAAACTACAGGGGTTGTGTTCAAGCACTAAGGTGCCTTCTGGTTTCAGTTCTGTGCTTGACTTTAGAGTGCTGCATTAAGATAAAAAGGAAAATACCAATTTATAGCCCTTTAACACAGCAATGATTTTCATCACGACCACCAGATAGACTGCAGCATCCCTATAAGTGTGTTTTACACAAGTGTGCTAGATGTCATTTTAAGTCTGGACATTGTGGAGCTTCACTAGAGCCTAATGTGCACCTGTCCCTCTTAGGGAGGAGCAACGGAAGAAACATGAGCAAGAACGAAAGGAGAAGAAAGCAAAGGTCTTGGGAACCCGAAGGGGCCTCACTATGGCTGCAGATTAATAGTTTAACATTCTGTAAATATTCCTTTACTCTGAACCTTTTTTTGTAAATATTTTTATACTGTCCTTTCCACTTTAGTCAAAAGATCTTTTTCTGCTCTTAACTTTGTTCATAATATGTAGTGTCGGGTTCTTCACATGCTACAATCTCTGAAAAGATGCTACTACCTTAAAGCTCACACACTTTTCAAAATGGTTTTAACCTAAGCCCCTGTACAAGTCAGTTTTCCAATGAGACCCATCCTATAGGTTCTTTTTTTTCCATTCTATAGATTCTTGACCTAGATTTTTAATGTCAACTTCCCCCTGCTGGTTCTAATATGAGCAGAATTGCAGTCCTCTTCTAGGCGAGAGCGTTTACCTAACGATAGCTTGTTATACCACAAGCTTTAGTAGAAATTGAACAGTAATCACTTATGAATAGGGTAAGTTGGGAAAAGTTACCTCTTCATTCTTTAGAGAATTTAGTCATTTTAATGAAACTGTGGGCCATATAGGTCAGTTATGGCATCAATATTTTACCCATGGGAAGTGGTTTGTTCCCAAGCTTACACACCTTTGTTCCTATCACTCCATGTAATTGTTATCTCACTCATTATAGTCTTAAAAACAAAAACTCTGTAGCTCATTCTAGCTTTGCTTATTTAACAATATACAGGGCCATGTTGAAATTTGAGGATTGCTGCTTTAAGGATTACTATGCTGTCAGAATTAAATTTTATTCAATTTATGGAAAAACGAGAGTTGCTTAGCATCATATCCATGTTTGTTGCACCTAAGTGGAGCTTCTGAGTTTCGTACTGCTTCAGATTTTCATAAATAAAATTTTTTTCTCATGGTGGTAGATTCATTCTTTGTAAACATAATTGGCTTCCAAGATTTAGTTGAACAGCTAAGATTAACAAGTTTGTGCTCTTCATGCATCGTTTCCTGACCACTCACTCCTACCCCAAGAAGAAAAGCCTATGGCCTCCTCTTCTATTTTCACATATACAAATCCACAGAACATGACATACTCCTGGGAGCTTAATAAACTTAGATTTTGCTATCAAGAGGCAGAGATCAGATCGATCAAGAAAGTTTAGGGTAGCTGTCAAATACACTGATGCTGAAAAAGTAAAATTATACAACTACCTTGAAAAACAGTTTAGTAGTTTCTTTAAAAAGTTAAATGCACATCTACCATGTGACCCAGCAATTCTACATCTAGTATATATACCCAAGAGAAATGAAAACACATGCCCACACAAAAACTTATACGAAAATGTTTATAGCAGTATTATCTGAAGTAACCAAAGAGTGGAGAAAAGCCCGGCCTGAGTGGCTCAGTGGTTGAGCATCGACCCATGAACCAAGAGGTCACGGTTCTATTCCTGGTCAGGGCAGATGCCTGGGTTGGGGGCTTGATCCTCAGTGGGGCGTGCAGGTGGCAGCTGATCAATGACTCTCTCATTATTGATGTTTTTATCTCTCTCTCTCTCAAATCAATAAAACATTTTTTTAAAAATGGAGAAAATAACTCTCCATCAATTGATTAAAAAAATTATGCGCTTAAAAAGGAACCAAGTACTGATAACATGCTACAACATGGATGAACCTCAAAGACATTATGCCAAGCGAAAAGAAGCCAGACACAAAAGATCACACATTATGTGATTCTATTTATATGAAATATCCAAAGAAGATAAGCATCGAGAAAGTAGATTAGTAGTTACCAGGGGCTGGGGGTGGGGATGGACAGTGACTACAAAGGGACATTGGGGTTTCTTTTTAGGCCAATGGAAATTTTCTAAAATTACCTTGTGGTAAAGATTGCACAATTCTGTAAATATACTAAAAACCATTGACTTGTACATTTAAAACAGGCAAACTCTGTGGCCGTGGCTGGGTAGCTCAGTTGGTTAGAGTGTTGTCCTCATATACCAAGGTTGCAGGTTCAATCCCTGGTCAGGGCACAAGCAAGAATCAACCAATGAGCCCAGCTGGGCGTGGTTCAGCAGTTGAGCATCAACCTAGGATCCTGGAGATTGCAGTTTGATTCCTGGTCAGGGCACATACCCAGGTTGCAGTAGGGGGCGTGCAGGAGACAGCTGATCAATGACTCTATCATCATTGATGTTTCTCTCTCTCTCTCTCCCTCCCTCTCCTTTCCTCTCTCTGAAATCAATAAAGATATTAAAACAAAAAACACAGGTATGTTACCCACACACTCAAATATTCACAGGTCTACCAGAAGGGGGCACTCACCATCTGGTGCATTCAAGAGATATGCAGGTACCTTGATCTTGGACTTCTCAGCCCCAAAACTTGTGAGAAGTAAATGTATATTGTTTAAGCCACTTGGTCTATGGTAATTTGTTATAGCAGCCCTAGCAGACTAAGACAGTAGGTATGTCTTTGTGACTTCAATAGTATCAATATTTTTTAGCAGTCTCCCTTCCTCAAAGATGGGTTGGAAAACAGAAGAAACCTATAAGGAATAGAGTGGTAGAAGTCCATCAACAGTCATCTCAGAGACTTCTTGCTTTGGAAACCATGCAGGAATTGTTTCTAATAGGAATCATTCTAACCAAAAAGTTATTTACATAGTATCTCTGCATCAGTATAGTACTTGTATTCTCTAAGTTAAGGTACAGTTTAGAACCTGGTTTCCCTCTATAAGGTCCCTCTTAGGAGCAGCATTTAGCTTTGTCTTAGGGAATATATACCAGCCACTGATCAGATGCCATTAATGAAATACTTTATTTTGTCTTTGAATCATCATGGATACTATTACCCTTAGTTTAGTAATACAAAACTACCACATGACCTCTATTTTAAAAGTCTTGGGTTAAGCTCTGGAGAATTTTCATAAGCAAATTCTTCTGTGTGGGCTGGATCAGTTAACACTCCAATAAAATCTATTTCCAGGTAGAATGGACCATCCACTTTATCAGCCAGGGTGAATCCAATAGAAGAGATCTAAATTTAAAATAGAGAAATTGATCAAAATTGCATAGTGATGTTGCTAGAGTTTTAAAATTCCATGGATTACTATAGCTGGGTCCTTATACTCTCAGCCCTGAGCAAATATACCATAGTTCTCACATGCTGTAGCAAATTATAAGAGGGAATACTGGGCTGCTTTTCTTTCCACATTCTACGTCCTTTCCTTCTCCTTTAATGTAGTGCCACTTAAGAGTAGTGAGGACAACAAGGGTGTCTAGTGCAGGTTTCTGAAGCTCTCCTGAACTCTTAATACTGTTCTCTTTAAAGCTAAAATAAAATGACCATAATGAAATTCTCCAGGATGGGGGTTTGGCTCAAAGGATAGGTCTGTGTCAACATCTGTTCGGGTATTACAGGGGTAGCCTTGAGTAGGAATTTCCATCTTTCATTTGCCAGCCTTCAAAAATGGACTGAACTCATCCTCAGGAGTTCTGTTTCCCTAAAGAGAACATAGTTCTGAATAAAAGAGGAAAATGTTACCTTGTCAAGCAAAAGCTGGAACTGGGCATCCCGGATTCTTCCTTGATTAGAGAAGAAAAATTTGGAGAAAGGAATCTGAAAAAAGAAACCATTTACTTCATAGCTGAAATGTAAGTAACTGAGGCATTTATATGTTATTGCAATGATAAAAGAATAATAGTTTAATTCTAAAATTATATATGCAGTTATGACAAGTGGCTAGTCATTTGGATCACAGATATGTAACTAAAAAAAAGATTAAACAACTCAATAGAAAAATGGGGGTGGAGAGAAACAGGACACTTGTACACTGTAGTAGGAGTGCAAATTATTACAACTCTTTCAGATGGCAGCTGGCAGTTGTGGTAGGCAGATTCTAAAATGGCCCCCAAGACATCCAACTTCTAGTGTACACACACCTTCTTTGAGGTATCTGAACACTAATCTCAGCGTTGCTATGAAGGAACTTTGATATAAGGAAGATTATTCTGTATAAGGCCTGACTTAATCACTTGATCCCATCAAAGGGACTGACTGGTGACAGATTAGAAGCTTGAAGGGATTCAATGGGGTGGGAGGGATATTCCACTGCTTTGAAGATGGAGGCAACTAAATGGCAAGGAATTCGGGCACCTTCTAGGAGCTAAGAGTGGCTCCTAGCTAACAGCCAGTAAAGAAAGAAGGACAGCAGCCCTGCAATCACAGGAACTAAATTTAGCTAATAACCAGAATGAGCTTGGAACGGAATACAGAGCCTTTGGAAAGGAATACAGACAGCCCAGCTAACATGTTGAGTACAGCCTTATAGGACCCTGAGCATTGAACGCAGATCTACTGTGTCCCAACTTACGACCTACAGAATTATGAGCTAATAAATGTGTTTTTGAAACTGCTAAGTTTATAGTAAGTTTGTGTGTGTGTGTGTTTAAATATATCCTTATTACTTTCAGAGAGAGGAAGGGAGAGGGGGAGAGAGAGAAACACCAATGATGAGAGTCATTGATAAGATGCCTCCTCCACACCCCCTACTGGGGATCGAGCCCGCAACCTGGGCATGTGCCCTGACCAGGAATCAAACCACAATCACCGGGATCCTAGGTTGATGCTCAACCACTGAGCCACACCCGGCTGGTCTATGGTAAGTTTTTTATGTAGCAACAGAAAGCTGACAGCACTGTCTAACAAAATCTGAAATGCCATAACTTTGACCTACCAATTTCACATTTAGTAATTTATATTTCAGATAAACTCTGATAAATACATAAAGACATAGCTTTTTCTAATAGCAAAAGAGAAGAATACCTTCACAATATATTATTAGTCAAAAAGTAAGATACAAATATACAGATTTTTCAAAAAAAATTAGCCTGGAAAAAAATAAAGCTAAGAAGGAACATTAAATCTAAAGCTTGCATAAAAAAGAAAAGGATAGAGAGAGACCACAAGGTCATGGCGTAAGTAACCACAGTACCCACACCACCTCTCACCACTACATCAAAATTACAACTAAAATACAGAACAACCATCATTCAGAACCTCCTGAAATCTAGCTGAACAGAAGTCCTACAACTAGGGAACTAAAGAAGCACATTGAGACTGGTAGAGGGGCAGAGACATGGGTTAGAATCTGAGCTGAATCACGAAGAGACGCGGGTGCGGCCCACATCCTGGGGTTGAAAAGTGGGAGGAATATCTCAGCGGTGGAGGTTTCCCGGAGAAATGAGCAGTCCCAGCCCAGGGTCCCAGTGCTGGGAACAGAAGTCCCCCACAACTTGTGGCTGTAAAAACCAGCGGGGATTGGGGCTGGGGGACACAGAGGCTGTTGGAATCCCAGGCAGCTCCTCTTAAACGGCCTGCACACAGATTTACTCAGACACGATCCCTCAGAGCTCCAGTGCTGGGCAGCAGCTTCAAAGGAACCTGGGACATTTGGGGAGGAACTAACTTGCCTGGAATCAGAAAGAGAGCTGGAGGGGGCAGCTTTCTCCCAGACAGAAGAGCTTGCAGAGGCCATTGTTTCTTTGACAAGCCCTTACCCCACAGAGCCGGCAGGCAGGCACCATATCTGAATCTCCATCAACCTGACTCATACCTTTCACCCTGCCCTGGTAATTCCAGGAGACCCCACCCCTCCCTACTCATCCAGGCCATTTCCAGTGGCTTTTCTATGCAAGTGTCCTCTCAAGCCTCATGCTTAGGACTTCCCTAAAATCTCTCAATCAAGTAGCAGCTGGCCCCAGGCCTGGCATTCATGGCAGCCTGCATTGATTCATAGGTTTCCCTCTCCTGGACACCTCCAAGCCCAGCACAAGCAGCAGCCATATACAAATTGCTGTGTAGCTCATGCTGGGTGGCCCGGGGCAGGGCATAGGCAGAGGCTGCACCTCCTAGGACCCCCAGAGACAGTGCACCTGGTGGTCAGCTTAGACCACGCTGGATTACAACCCTACCACATCCATGAGTGACACACTCAAGGGGCACACCTGGTGAGCACCAAAGCCCCACTGAAGCAAATCCTGCTCCATAGGGGTGTCTCCAGCACAGCAGCTTTTCGTCTGTAGTTGCAGCTGGTCCTCACAGCCGATTGGCCTGGGGGTCAATTCCTCCCAGTGACACCAATAGCAACCAAGGCTTAACTACAACAGGACAGTGCACACAGCCCACACAGGGGAGCACCTAGAAGGCCCAGCTCAGGTGACTGGGGAGATTGAGCCACTGGGCCCTACAGGATTCCTACCACACAAAGCCACTCTACCAATTCCAGGAGACACAGCAGCTCTTCCTAATACATAGAAACAAACATCTAGAAGCAGCCAAAATGTGGAGGCAAAGAAACATGTCACAAAGGAAAGAACAGAAGAAATCTCCAGAAAAAGAAGTAAATGAAATGGAAGCAAGCAAACTACCAGGTACAGAGTTCAAAACAATGGTTATAAGGATACTCAAGGGTCTTAGTAAGACTATTAAAGAAACTAGTGAAATCATCAATAACACAATAAAGAACCAGTGAGAAAGGAAGGCTA
The DNA here is from genome assembly GCF_964146895.1 of Miniopterus schreibersii. Classification (NCBI taxonomy): domain Eukaryota; kingdom Metazoa; phylum Chordata; class Mammalia; order Chiroptera; family Miniopteridae; genus Miniopterus; species Miniopterus schreibersii. The sequence goes on from NC_138101.1 coordinate 143,642,800, forward strand.
CACAAACTGAAATGAAGAATAATTTACAGGGAATCAACAGGAGAGTAGAGGACGCTGAGAATCAAATCAGCAATTTGGAATATGAGGAAGCAAAAAACACCCAACCAGAAGAGCAAAAAGATAAAAGAATCCAGAAATATGAAAACAGTGTAAGGGGTTTCTGGGACAACTTCAAGATGCCCAATATTCATATTATGGGGATGCCAGAAAGAGGAGAAAGAGAGCAAGAAATTGAAAACCTATTTGAAGAAATATAACAGAAAACTTCCTCTACCTGGTGAAAGAAATAGACTTACAACTCCACGATGCACAGTCACAAACATGAGGAAACCAAAGAGGCCCACACCAAGACATATCATAATTAAAATGCCAAAGGTTAAAGAGAGGATCTTAAAAGCAGCAAGAGAAAAGCAGTTACCTACAAGGGAGCACCCATATGACGGCTGATTTCTCAACAGAAACTTTGCAGATCAGAAGGGAGTGGCAAGAAATATTCAGAGTAATTAAAAGCAAGAACCTACAACAAACATTACCCAGCAAAACTATCATTTAGAACTGAAGGTCGGATAAAGAGGTTCACAGATTAGAAAAGGCTAAAGGAATTCATCATCACCAAACCAGTACTACATAAATGTTGAAGGGTCTTCTCTAAGAAACTAATGAACAAAAGAAACTAACAAACACAATAGACCCAGAGACACTGAAGCAAGCAACAGACTGTTGTATCTCAAAGGGAAGAGGGAATGGGGGGTGGGGAGGTGGGAAGAGATTAACCGAAGAAGTTATATGCATATATGCATAACCCATGGACACAGACAATAATGGGGGGAAGGCCTGGGGAGGAGGTGGGAGAGGTGGAAGGGGTCAATGCGGGGGGGAAAATGGGACACCTGTAATACTTTCAAAAATAAAGATAAATTTAAAAAAAAAAAGGAAAACAAAGTCACAGAGATTTACCTATAATTCAGGCAGAGTAAAAATGAGATTCACTGGGTGTCACAAGCATTTTCAAGAACTGATTAAAGGGATAACAGGGTAACAAAATTCTATCACTCAATACAAAATTTTCCTACCAGAATAAAAATAAAATAAGTAAAAAAGAAAAGGATAAATAGTTGTTTTTTTCTCTACAAGTGACAGTTAACTAATATACATAATATTCCTCTATCTTTTCTCTCTGTCACCAGAGTAAATATTTGCATATCTCACTTCTGTTTACTAAAGAATTATTGAGGAAGTGAACAGCAATTAGTAACATTTAATTTTTTTAAATCCCTAACACTTCCCCTAATAATTTTTTTTTTTTAATGTATCTTTATTGATTTCAGAGAAAGGAAAGGAGAGGGAGAGAGAGATAGAAACATCAATGATGAGAGAGTCATTGATCGAGCCTGCAACCCGGGCATGTGCCCTGACCGGGAATCGAACCTGGATCGCCTGGATGCCAGGTCGACGCTCAACCGCTGAGCCACACCTGGCCGGGCTCCCCTAATAATTTAAAGAGAACTGTTGGAAACAATTATTATTTCTAGCCAAAGATTAGGGCCACATGTGTTTTTGGGAAAGAATAATCATTAACAATTACATAGCAGTGATAATGGAGAATAATTTGGCAATGTACATCAAAGAACTTTAAAATGTACATATTATTTATTCTAGGAATTTTATTTCCAGGAATATAAGACAATAATTAAGGATGTCTACTTCAGAGTTTGATATAATAGTGAAAAACTCAAAAACAATCTAAATTATAACAACAGGAGATTAAATTGTGTTCTATTATGTAATAAAAGATGCATTTATTTAAAATTATGTAGAAATATATTTCAACAGAAAGTTGTATACAAAATTCAGTTCAGTGTACAATATATGTTATAAAACAGCATTGGCACAGTACCATTTTTTTAAATGTTTATATTAAAACCAGGGTTGCAGGCTTGATCCCCAGTAGAGGCTGTGCAGGAGGCAGCCAATTAATGTTTCTCCCTCTCCCTCCCTCTCTCTAAAATCAATAAAAACATATTAAAAAAATTTTAATAAAATAAAAATAGTATTTTATTTCTCGGTAGTGGTAACAAGATATTTTTTCCTTTTCTGAATTTTCCAAGTTTTCTATAATGAAATACTTGTTTTGTTTATTAATTATGTATTACTTATATACAGGTGTTACATATATAATAATTTTTTGGTTATATATCTGTATTAGTGCACAAATATGTTTCAAGCACCTACTATATGCTAGGCACAGTTTTGGGTGCAGGGAAAACAGCTATGAACCATACAGACAAGGTCCCTGCTCTGAGAATTTACAGAATTTATGTTCCAGGGTAGCAGGGTAGAGAGTGACAATAAACAAAGAAACAAGTAAATGAACAAAATTGTTTTACTTCACAGTAAGTTCTACTGATGAAAAAATTAAACAGGGTGATATTATTGAGAGTGACTTGGTTAGAGGGTGCAACTCTAGCTAGAGGGACCAGGAAAGGTCTCTGTGAGGCAACTCTCGAGCTGAGAGGTGAATGATACAAAAGAGGAAACCGGTGTAGATATGAGGGGAAAAGCATACCAGGAGATACAACACAAAGGGCAAAAGGTCTGAGATAGCCCAGTCGGTGTGGCTCAGCACTTGAGCATCGACCTATGATCCTGAAGATTGAGATTCAATTCCCGGGCAGGGCACATGCCCAGGTTGCAGGCTCAGTCCCCAATAGGGGATGTGCAGGAGGCAGCCAATCAATGACTCTCATCATTGATGTTTTTGTCTCTCTCTCCCTCTCCCTTCCTCTCTCTGAAATCAATAAAGACATATTTAAGAAAAAAAAGGTCTGAAATAGAATTGAGATTGTTGAGTTGGAATTGAGATTGTTGAGTTAGACACAGAAAAGGGGCCAGTGTGGAGGAAGGAGGTAGGAGGGGAGACTGGAGATGAAGACAGGTCTGATATTGGAGGCCCGGTAGGCCATGTTAAGGAATTTAGACTTCATTCTAACTGTAAGTGGAAATCACTGGAGGATTTTAAGCATGTGAGAGATATAATCTGAGCTACACTTTAAAAAGTTCACTCTGGTTGCTGTGTGGAGAGTGGATTTTAAGGGGGCAAGAGGACAAAGGGAAATCGATAAAGCTGCTGCTGCAGTAATCCAAAAGCCTGGACTAGGATGAGAGTGGAAGAGATGGCTAGAAATGTCAGATTCTGGATGTATTCTAGAAGTAGACATGACAGAATTTACTAATAGGCTGGATGTGGGGTGAGGGAGAAAGGAATCCAGGATAAGCATTAGGTTTAAGTATAAGTAAAATACTTTCTTTTGAGTTTAAGGATTAAAAACCTCCACTAGTCAGGAGACAGGAATAGGCACTTGATTTAATCCTCTCTGAATTTCCACTTATTTTCCTCCTGGTTAACGTCGTTTACCTTCTCAAAGCTCTTCTCACTTACAAAATAAGGCTGCCTTATACTACCAAGAAATAAAAATTTTGATGTCTATAAAGTATGAAGTATTTATTCCTCTTAAGGAAGCCTCTCTACTAAGCTAGGGACACTAGCTTAGTAGGGACACCAGCTTAGTAGAGTTGCCTTAAAGAAAGGACACAGCAGAAACGTAAAAAGAAACATCTACTTAGGCACAAAGCAGAGATGTACCCATGACTTAACATGCACCTGCCCATATCCTTATCAAAAATATTTTCTGGTTAATAAGATAATATTTATATTAATCAAAGAAAAAATCAATTATGTAAATCTTGCCCCCAGGTCCTCTTCCTTCTTTCCTTTCCCACACCTTCCAAGGGGAACTAATAAGAAAACAAAACCCGCCCAGCCGGGCATGGCTCAGCGGTTGAGCGTCGGCCTAGGATCCAGGCGATCAAGGTTTGATTCCCGGTCAGGGCACATGCCCGGGTTGCGGGCTCAATCAATGACTCTCTCATCATTGATGTTTCTATCTCTCTCTCCCTCTCCTTTCCTCTCTCTGAAATCAATGTAGCTATATTTAAAAAAAAAGAAAACAAAACCAAAAAAACTACAGTGTCATCATGATCTCAAAAGACCTAATTTCATATACAGTAAAGACTTGTGCTGTTACCTTGACCTCCTGCCAGTAGGGCCCACCACGGGTGAACATGAAGTAACTGTACATCTGATTCTTCCTCTGAACCAAATCTGTGTCCTCTCTGATATTCACCATCCAAGGCCGACCATCTCCACGGACACGGAGATACAGAGTGTTGAACTGAGACCAATCATAAGACTTCTTTCTCTCAAAAGCACCCTAGGGTACAGAAAGGAAAGTTAATTTCACCTCATTTTCCACTATTAGCAAAATGTGAGTCATCGCCTTTAGTAGCAACAAAAAGGATCCACAAGCCATTTTTCTTTTTCAGCTCTATCACAGGAGGTAGATAAATCAAGTGATTCTTATTTTAGTACAAAATACTGACATAGTTATATGTTTCTAAGGTAATGTTCAAGACATGATTGGCATAGGACAGTATTTACATGGGGTAGGCACTTACTTGTATCACTGAATGGAAAAGAATTACTGTTATGTAGTTTCTTTCCCTGGTCATGAGGAGCAATGGCTTCTGAGCGGGTCATTTAATGACAACTGCCTTCCCATAAATTAGAAAACTATGAAAGAGCTCAAGTTTTAAAATTGATATTTTATAACAACAGCTACCACCTTTTGAAAACTTAAACACTTTGCATGCATAACTTAATCCTCATAACAGCCTATGAAATAGGTACTATTGTACTCCATTTTATAGGTGAAGAAACTGAGCGCTCAACTAATAAGTGATAAGTTCAATACTGTTTAACTCCGAAATCTGTGTTCTTAACAACTACCTATACTGTCTCTCTCTTTCAAAGTGGAATTTGGTATTAATTTCCAAAGGTGTTTATTTATAGCAATCTCAGAGGTAATCTGATTTCAAGAATACAGTGATGAACTATTATTTACTAGGTGTATAACTCTGGACAAGTTACTAAATCTCCCCAAGCCTCAGTTTCCTCATCTGTAAAATTGGGATGATCATACCTTACAATATCGTTGTAAGAGACAAAAGGGATAATGCAAAAAACTAATCAGCACAAGGAATGGCAAGGTACACTTAATAAATGTTATCAACATTTTCTATTACTCCACAGTGCATATCTAGCCATAGAACTATTTCCTACTATGGACTGATCAAATCCATTTTGTGTATTTTCAGTGCCTGGGGGAAAAAAATCTTGCATAATTTGTATGCATAATTTGTTGCCTCTGAAAGAATACCTACCTTTCTTTTTCATTATTATCTGAACAGAGGGAGCCAAATACTATTCCTAACATTTGTTTTTCTCCTTAAAGCAAAATATCCAAGCAAACAACCAGGGCCTGTGGCCAAGGCCAGGCATGGGAACCTGTCCAGGGCAGCCCTGAAACAATACCTGATCGGCAAATTTGCAAAAAGACATATGACCAGTGGCAAGATAAAGGAACTGACCTAAATAATTTTGCAAAATAATTTTCTTACTGGAAACTGTAAGGCTAAAGACAAAAGAAACCATACATAAACACTGTATTCTAGTTGGTAAAGTTGTCTCACAGGGTTACACATTAAAAATCCTGAAGCTGTATATTGGGGTTAATCTAATAAGTAAACGAATGGTAAATGGGGGGGATATGTTTCCCACTGTTACAGAGGGAAGTTACAGAAGCAAGAGGGGGAAGGCAGACTAAATCTCATGGTACTGAATTAGAGTGAGAACATTAGTATGAATTCATATTTAGCATAATATGAATATAGAAATAATTACAGACATGTGTTTCCACATGTATAGGTTGGTATGTATACATATACTTCCTAGCTATGTCCACTGAGATGTCCTAGACAGAGTGTCAACCCAGTAGCAACAAGCATCCTCACTGCCCAAATATTGGTCTCTAATGACATTCTCCATAAAAAAGGAACAGGGCTCTTTCGAGAAATGGATTATTCTAGGATTGGGACAGGGGAACTAGGACATCTTGTAGAGCCAAAAAGTGCTCAAAAAACCAAAGGATGGAGCCCTGGCTGGTGTAGCTCAGTTGGTTGGGCATCATCCCAGGCACAGAAGAGTTGCCAGTTCAATTCCTGGTCAGGGCACATGCCTGGATTATAGGCTGGATACCTGATGGGGGGCAAGTAGGAGGCAGCTGATCAATGTTTTGCTCTCACACTGATGTTTCTCTCCCCGCCCCCTTCCTCTATGAAACTCTATAAAAATATTAAAAAACGAAACAAAACAAAAAAAGGATGGGGGCAGATCAAAGGGACAGGAGCCAACCTGAAAGAGTTCCCAATGGCCAAAGCTAGAACAATTTCAGCAACAAAGTAATAGCACACTATTGGATTATAACCCAAAGTGTGAGTCATACTAAATGAGTAAGTAAATATGATAGAAAAAACAAATCTTTCTTTCTGAAGAATCCCAAGTAATTTATGTATATACTACACCTTTCAGGAGACACAACTTAATCCCACACCCTTCCCGTCTTGAAAGTAGGGTGAACTTAGTGACTTGCTTCCAAAGAGCATGGTATAGAAAAAAGAAAAAAAGCCCTGGCCAGTGTGGCTCGATTGGGCATCGTCCATTCATCGGAGGGTTGCCAATTCGGTTCCCAGTCAGGGCATATGCCTGGGTTGCATGCAGGAGGGAGCCAACCAATGCTGCACTCTCACATGATGTTTTTCTCCCTTCTTCTCTCTCTAAAAATCAATAAACTGCTTTAAATAGAAAGAAAAAAAGGAACTGAACAATGGAGTAACCCAGCAAACACTACCTTGACCAAGTGATCAAGGCTAACACATCAGTCATAAGTCAGGTTGCTAGCACATACCTTTCTTTCTTTTTTTAAAAAAATATCTTTTTAAATTTACTTTAGAGAGAAAGGGGGAGAAAAAGAGAGAAACATCTATTTTTGTTGCTCCGCTTATCTATGCATTGATTGGTTGACTCCTGTTGTGTGTCCTGACCTGGGATTGAACCCTCAACCCTGGCGTATCAGGACAATGCTCTAACCAACTGAGCTCCCCAGCCAGGCATTGCATGTACCTTTCATATGATGCAATGAGAAGGATACTTTAACTTTGTGGCATTCTTCCTAAAAGCCCAGAACCCCAGTCTAACCAGGAGAAAAAAACATCAGAAAATCCCAAACTGAGGGTCATTCTACAAAATACCTGACCAGTATTTCTCAAATCCTCATGAAAAATAAGGAAAGACTAAGAAACTGTCACAGACAAGAGGAGAATAAGGAGACATGACAACTAGATGTAGTGTGGGATCCTGGAACAGAAAAATACTGGTGGAAAAACTAGTGAAATCCAAATAGAGTCTGGAATTAGTTAATAGGTATGTAGGTATGTACTAATGCTGTTTTCTTAGTTGTGACAAATGTACTACAGCAATGTAAGATTACAACAATTGGAGAAGGTAGGTGAGGGCCATACAGGAACTCTCTGTATTACTTTGCAATTTTTCTGTAAAACTAAAACTACTCTAAAATTAATTTTACTTTAATAAAAATAAATAAAAAGCCACAGGCTGATCCTACCTCCACTCTACGGAACCCCTAGCCATCACAGGGTCTGTGGTCTACATTAGAGATGTCAATCTCCCCAGATCATCATCAATCGTCTAAACTCTCAAGGCACCTCAAACATAAGAATGAGCGGCTCTGGCCCTAGCCGATTTGGCTCAGTGGTTAGAACATCAGCCTGAGGACTGAAGGGTCCCAGGTTCAATTCCAGCCAAGGGCACATACCTTGGTTGCAGGCACAATCCCTAGCCCTGGTTGGGGCACACGCTGGAGGCAACCAATCAATGTGTCTTTCTCACATCGATGTTTCTCTCCGTCTCTCTCCCCCTCTTTCATTCTCTCTGAAAAAGCAATGGAAAAAATATCCTCGAGCCCGGCCGGGCGTGGCTCGGTGGTTAAGCGTCGACCTAGGATCCAGGCGATCAGGGTTCAATTCCCGGTCGGGGCACATGCCCGGGTTGCGGGCTGCAGCCGATCAATGACTCTCTCATCGTTGATGTTTCTCTCTCTCTCTCTCCCTCTCCCTTCCTCTCTCTGAAATCAATAAAGATATATTAAAAAAAAAAAAAAAATCCTCGAGTGAAGACAAAAAGTAATAATAATAAAAATAAAAATAAAAAAAAGAATGCGTCACTTGGGGCCAAAGTGATGCCCAGAAACAAGTAATCCGTCTTCAGGAACCACTTCCCCCTTGTGCTTCAGCTTTACACTTGTGCCTAGTGGTTATTTAACCCCATACAGGTGTTTTCATTTACAGAAACAAAAGCTCTTGGTGTCAATGAAGTTCACCCCAATTCACTAGAAAACTCAGGCTCCTGGGCCTAACCTACCCTTGGAATCTTGGATATCATTGCACAGTACCCGCCGCGACCGCTCTCCCCATCCTGAGGTGCTGCAGAGCTCAGAGTTCCATACAGCAGTGCACTTTGGTTATTCTTGCCCATTTTCAGGAACACTTCACTTCTGCCTCCAATTGTCTTATCCGAAGTCACTATCCACTTATCCAAATCTTCTTTTCCACGGAACTGCCAGACAACTTTGGCTTGTTCCAGCAAGACCTCTTGCAGAGGGCGGCCTTCAGGCCCTATCCAATGATTCACAATCTCATCCTTCAAACGCCTAAAATGGTCCTTTATTTCATCTTTAATTGCTTTATCAAAACTAACTTCAGTCTTCTCCTCAGGAGAAGTTATATCCAAAGCAACTTCTCTCTGGTGATCTTGCAAACCCCCTTCAGTGTTCCTCTGAGAGGAAGCTTTGCCAGAAGTAGCCACTGGTTTCTGAAGACTACTGGAACAATAGTCTGCAAAGTGAGTGCTCAGAAATGGACACGAGGTAACACTTGGCTTCAGGCATTTTCTGAGAATACAAGTGCCATTCAGCAATTTGTGAACCAAAGCCATGGTAAGAAAAAGTCAAAATGTAAATTTCTCCCTAGGCTACCAGAGAAAGAAGCTTCAGCAAATAGCCCAATTCTACCTATAACAGAAGAGACATTGAACAGTTACCAGTGTAGCAAAAAAATACATCACAATTTCAAACTCAACATAGATTACGTATTATGAACTTATTTTCTAATTCTATAAACATTTACCCAAGACTTACTATGAAACTACTGTTTGCACTGTATGTAATGCATCCCACTGTCTTGTGAAAAAAATACCAAAATAAATATAAACACAGGGCCCCTTCATGGAGTTTATGATTAATCAACCCAAAAATAATTCAAGTATGTGTGTCAAAAGATTGTGTCCATTTTATTATTATTATTATTTTTAAATACCTTTATTGATTTCAGAGGGAGGAAAGGAGAGGGAGAGAGATAGAAACATCAATGATGAGAGAGTCATTGATTGGCTGCCTCCTGCACACCCTCGACTGGGGATCAAGCCAGCAACCCGGGCATGTGCCCTGACCAGGAATAGAACCCTGATCGCCTGGATCCTAGGTCGACGCTCAACCGCTGAGCCACGCCCGGCCGGGCAAGATTGTGTCCATTTTAAAACAGTTTTATTCTGAATTTTGTTTGCTTGCTTTGTTTTTAGTTTTTGTTTTTTGGCAACTCTGCCGGAACTGGATTTTTAAAGAAATAATTGGTTTCTAAAATAAAGTATTCAACTAATTCACTCCAGGACCTAAGCTAACTGACATGTTAGCAGTCCGTAAAAAGAGGGACTTAAAGGTCCCAGCCAAGTTGGTTGGAGCATCTTTCTCCAAACACCTGCAACACCAAAAGGTTGCAGGTTCAATTCCTGGTCACAGCACATACCTAAGGTTGTGGGTTCAATCCCCAGTTGTGGGTTCAATCCCCAGTTGGGGCACATACGGGGGGCAACCTATTGATGCTTCTCTCCCAGCTGGTGTGGCTCAGCGGCTAAGCAGTTGAGCATCAACCTATGATCCAGGAGATGGCTGTTCAATCCGGATCAGGGCACGTCTGGATTGCAGGCTCGATCCCCAGCAGGGGGTGTGCAGGAGGCAGCCAATCTATGAAATCAATAAAGATAGATGATAGATAGATAGATGATAGATAGACAGATAGATATCCATCCATCCATCCTCGGATGAGGATTAAAAAAGAAAAAGGGAAAAAAAAGGGACTTAGAGTGTGCACTGAATATGGAATCAGAAAACTTCGACTTAACACCTGGCTCTGCCCTCTTATTAGGTTCTGAGCATTGTGAATACTGGCAATTTGATATGCTAAACCTAAAAAAGCTGCTTACCCTCAGGTAAAGCAGTTGATCTTTTGAGGTCTCCATTTCCTTGGGGGTAAGGCTGCATTAACAGTTCCCTTACTGCCTTAAGAGATTTTTCTGAAGATCAGATGGAATGATGGCTATATGAGGGGTCTCTAATCCAGTAAGTCTAACAGATCTCCACAATTCTTCATATCTAACAAGCTCTTAGTCCAAGGTTCACACTTTGAGTAACAAGGCTTTGACTATTAGTCATTATTTGAGCTCCTCAAAAGATAGAAACTAAACAACAGTAGCACTAATACCATCATGTTTAAATACTGCTCTTAATATTTTCAAATCACTTTGACATATTATCTCATTTAATGCGTATATGACTCCTGTAAGACAAGGCAGGTAGATATTTCCTTTCTCTAGGAAACAAGACACCAACAGATGAAGTGACTTGCCTAAACTCACATTGCTAACCAGTATGGAAGCTAGAACACTGGCCTGAAGTCCTTCCACTCGATGCTGCTGCCTCTCTATATGTAAAGCATTAGCAATATAACTTCTATAGCTCTAGTAAATAACAACTTTGCTCCTAGCAACATTTCATAAGTGCTGCCAGAACCAGGAAGACTAGATAGTCCCCTCTCCTACCTGTTCCAGTTTCCCCTAAAAAGAAATAAACTATGCAATGCCAAACCATGTATGTTAACAGAAATATAAAAATGTACAGAGGCACTCTCCATCCCAGGAGCACACTAGTGCCTTTCCTTTCCCCCTCTTCTTCCCCCACAGGCATGCATCTCCTAAACTGTAAGCACCCCCCCCCAAGAGACTTGCAACCAGGGAGCAATTGGCAGCAGCAGTTTGTCCCAGGTTAATCCCCTGAACCTGCCTCCAAGTACCCCTTTTCTCTGACTCTCCAGTGAGCTGGGAGTAGCCTGGACTTGGCTCACTTCTTCCCCATAACCTTTCTAAAGAGCAGAAGCAGCCCCGCCTAGTCTCTCTACGTCGCTTCTTCTATGCTAAGCCCTTCTTTGTCTCACTGTCCCCAGCTTTAATAAATGTACCGTCAAAATAAAATTTTAAAAGTACAGAAAATATTTGGGGGGGGATAAAAGTCTTAGTCTCCTGTAGGATGATGGGATTCTGTGTAACATTCACCCTATTTTCCAAACACTCAGTAGTGTTGTTACTTCTCTAATAATACAACTTTAATTATAAATGTTTTGTTTCATATTTTAACCAATAAAGTCAAATCCGCTAACGGATGATCCCAGCCCGAAGTTGATGACTTTTGACAGCGACATAACCCACGCAACTAAATGGAGCAGGCTTTACAAAGATGATATATCCAGGGCTTACCATGTGCCAAAAGCTGTTCTAAGTGTATTTCCATTGACTCGTCACAACAACTCTGAGAAAGGTACTATTATTATTCCAATTACAGAGGTGAGAACATGGAGGTTCCAAGATAAAATTGCCCGAGGTCATACAGCTAGAAAGTGGCAAAACTAACTCTAGAGCCCTGGCGATAAACTCCCAGTCCGAGCGCGGGAGCGGTCCGGGCCATGCTGCGGCGAGGTGGTCCCTCAACCCTCACCTGCTAGGGCTCTATCGCCCACGCACGTCCTGGACAGACAAACCGCCAGCGAAGGCCCCCACGCCCTCCCCGCCAAGCTCAAGAGTGGCTTCCGACGGGTCCCCAGCTTTTCCCCACCGGGTACTCCGCCTTCCCGGTGTAAGTCCAGCTGCTTTCACATCCCGGCGCCAAACCACGAGTTTTGACACTAGAGTTCCGGCCCGGTGCGGAGGCCCCGGAATACTAACGGGGTTCCCAAGCCAGGCGACCCGAGGCTTTGGTTGACTAGCTTTCCGAAAAGCGCGGCTTCCACCACTCCTGCTCTTCTCTGCCCCATGTGAGAAAAAGGGGATAATTTAGACAAGCTTTTCGTCTTTTCCTGCATCCCGTCTTCATGCTGCAGACTCCATCCCGCATCTTTCAAATAGGACCCTGCTGTTGGTAACGTTCCTCGCCTCGCGCCCCATTGCCCCCGCCCCCACCCCCAGCCGCCCATGAGCTTTGACCTCACAGAACCGGTTCTGCTGGACTTGCCCTCACGGAATCTTTGGAGACCCAGCACGCACCTGGACAGCAAACCGTCCTCCCCGCCGCGTCCCCGCCCGGCCCCTGGGGTCGCCCACTCCGCGGGGCTTCTAAATCTTGTGCACGCTGCTGTTTAAGCATTTTGAATATTGTATCTTAATTGTTCCTTTACTTCTCACTTCCTCCAACATACTGTGAGCTTCTTGGGTCCAGACTGTGCTGGACCCCAGCACCTAGTATAGTGTTAGCAGGAATTAAGGGCTAAGCTTGAATCGAAAAGTATTGTAACCCCTGGCAGTCAACACCATTACTCTCCAGGGTTCGGAAAAGACCTCGCCAAATATAATTGCCTTTTCCAAGTTGCCTCCATTACTCGTTTCCACACCACCGCCTCTTCCTTCTTGAAATTCTGCTTTGACATCTCTAGTCTCTACACTTGCCTAGCTCTCCTACCTCCTCCAATCTTCCCTAGCTGCCTCCTTCACTGACTTCTTTCTCTTCCCACAGCCTTCAAAGAGGTGGTCTCCAAAGCCCAGCCTGCGCCTTCCTCTTCTCTAGTTTCAGATATGAGTTATGAGTTATGTATCAATGAGATATGAGTTAAAGACAATGTGATAATCTCATTCCCTGCACCCCAGTAAACATTTTCAATCTCTCCATAGCAGTTTCAGCAGTGAGATATACACTAGCATCTCAAATGCCCTATGTCTAAAATTGAATTACCCATATTAACTCCTCCCGTCTTCCCTATGTCTGTAAATGCCCACATTCTTCTAAGCTGGAAACATTTGGTTATCCTTGGCTTCTCTCCTCAAGACCTCCTCTCATCCACTCTAAATCCTATTGAGCTCTCTTTGCTGTTTTTGACGTGTTGTTCCTTCTTTCCAAACCCAGTGAAACCCAGATAGTTACTGCTCTTATACAACTTACATTCAGTCTACTGACTGCCCTACTCTGAACATAACAGTTTGTCTATTTCCATTTTTAAATGTAGCACCCAGAGCTAAACACCATATTCCTTTGGCCTCCAGGTGTGCCACTGCATAAATTCTAAACTCTTCATAATATCCTACTCTATCTAGAATATTCATACTTATCCTCAATTTCTCATCCAAGCTGGTATCTACCTAAACCACGCTCATTCCTCCTCATAATGGAGTTAATATTTTCTCTGCTCAGCATTCCTCCCTCTTCTGCATCCCATAAATTTGGTCTCAGATGTTTACGTGACTCCCCTCACTCTAGCTGATTGGTACAGTGGTAAGCACCTGGTCTGCATTGGGCCAATCAGGTTATTCCCAGGAATTTTCTGAACAAAAACTGGAAAAGAGTCCTTTTATTCCTGGTGGCTCTTGTGGAGCTCCTGAGCTACCTACTAATATTGTGAAGAAAATTGGTTTGCATCATAATAAAATAAAGGTCCTGAGAGAAATGGGAATAAGAGGGTAAAAGAAGGCTCAGTCAGCATTTATTTTCCTAATTCTAGTTGTTCCTGAGGCCCAGCTGCATCAGTTGTCTTGCCATGGCTTGGCCATTGAGTCTTTCCTTGACTTCCAAACACCAATAAATTCCTTTTACCTAAATTAATGAGTTTAGTTTCTATCACTTGCAACCAATAGGTCCTCATTGATACATTGACTGCACCTATTCAGAATACACCTTAAATCCCTTGTTCTCCTTAAAAACTTTCCCTAATGTGTTTATCTCATAATGATGGCTCTCCTTCTGACATCCTATAATACTGATTCTTTATGCTATACATACTGACAATTACATTCAAATGAAAACTAGATTATAAACTTGACAAAACTGTTCATTGTTTTATGTACAAGCCTTTTCTCTTCAACAAGAGGGTAAAAATCTTGAAGGTAGTGATTTTGTCATATACTTTAAATTATGTCTTCTACAGTAACCTACACAAATTTGGACACAGAGTGGGTACTGCCTCAAGAGGCCAAAGGACAAATTTCATGAAAACCTTTAGGAAGGGCTGAAGTGACACAGGCCAGCAAAATAATATTGCAGTAGTTCAGGCAGGATGCAAATAACTCAGCAACTTCATATCTTGATAGAGTTCCTTCAGAGTTTAAAGATGATCAGGGCATGATCCAGGCAAGGGAAATAAATGATTTTAGAAAAGGAAATTACCTCATGGGAATTTTGGGTCATGGTGGTGTCACTACAGATCCAGGATTAGTTCTCTGCTCTGATGATCCAGGAACTTGATTTTATCTGTTTACTCAGAGGATTAGTTCTTGCCAAGCAACTTCACAGGAGGAGAAATGGCAAACCAGAATGACCATTTATTCATCTACAACAGAAAAATGGGCCTGATTTGAGATTCAAGACATCTATCTGGGACAGTCCCTCCTGATGGGGAAGTCCACCTTGCAGTCCAGACAGACAGGTGAGGAGAGTCAACTAATTAGAAAGAGCTGGCAGTGTTCAAGGGAACTTTCCATTAAACAAAATGAATTGTCTATCCTTCCTTTGGTGATATTTCTATGTGCAGCTCTGAGACCAAGCATTTTGTGATGTCACTTTAATAAATGTCTGGGGACACACACACACAGCAAGCTCTGGCCAGTGTGGCTCAGTTGATTGACTGTCCTGCGTTGTGTACATGGAAAGGTTGCCGGCTGATTCCTGGTCAGTACAAATGCCCAGGTTGCAGGTTCCATCCCCAGTAGGGGGCATGCAGGCAGATGCCAATTGTTACACTCTCACACTGATGTTTCTCTCTCCCTCTCTCTCTTCCTCTCTCTAAAAATCAATTAAAAAACCTAAAAGTAAAAATAAAAGGACATGTTCTTTTTCTGTGGCTCAGGTCTTAGTCTGCTCCAGGCAGGTCTTTGGCTAAACCTCACTGGCCAGGGTGCAAGGATTGGACAGACTTAATAGCTTCAGTTCCTGATTGGCATCTCCTAACCTAGTTCTCATATTCAGCAGTCGAGCCCTGCAGGGAAAACTACTCATTGTTTCCTGATAATCCTTTTTCATTCATTTCATTGTAATAGAATATTTAGCAGATCACGTGAATAAGTTTACATTTTCAGCTTCCTTTGCAGCTACCAATGGGACTGGAAATGTCATGTGATTCCTTAAAAGACAGCTGGCATGGGTCTTCCCCCTCTTCCCCTTTGCTTTCATATTACTGCCTAGAATTTGGAAATAACAGTTAAAACTCCATCTCGAACCATGAGGTTGAGGGCAACTTTCTGCAGAAATAGAAGAAAACAAGGAGCCTGGGACCTTGAGGATTTTGTGAATTGGAGAAGCTAAAATAGCCCTGGATTGCCTACATCTGGACTTTACCATGAAAAATAAACTTTTTTCCTATTTAAGCTATTGCTCATGGGGGTTTATCACCCACAATGTCCCTAATCCTAAAGAATATATCCCAGTTTTTGCCACTATCTCTGAGTATACAGCTTGACCACCTTTTTTCTTTTTAATCCTCACCTGAGGATATTTTTTCCATTGCTTTTTCAGAGAGATTGGAAGGGAGAGTGGAAGGGGCGGGGGGGGGGGGGGAGAGAGGGAGAGGGAGACGGAGACGGAGAGGGAGAGGGAGAGAGAGACACATCAATTGGTTGCCTCCCACAATTACCCTGCTGGGCCAGGGATTGGGCCTGCAACTGAGGTACGTGCCCTTGGCCGGAATTGAATCTGGGACCCTTCACTCTGAGGGCCGATGCTCTAACCACTGAGCCAAACTGGCTAGGGCACTTGACCAACTTTTTTTTTTTTTTTTTACTTAGTATTTATTTTATGTTGAATTTACTCCCGGGCCATAAGGTTTTGTTTCTTCAGTTCCTCTGGGATATCTTTTTCTCCTGTGCAGCCTCCTCTTCTGGCTTAGAAACAATCTGCTCTTTTGCAGTAAGAATCATCTCAGTGTGGCAGGGACAGCTCATGTATGGGTTAATCCGCCTATGAGCTCTGTAAGTTCTGCACCACATCTTGGGAGCTTTGCTCACCTGGATGTGCTCAGTGACCAGAGAATCTACATCTAAACCCTTAAGTTCAGCATTGCTCTCTGCATTTTTAAGCATGTACAGCAATAATTTAGCACTCTTGGGCCACCAACCCCGTGTCCAGCCCTATGTTTCCCCTGGGCACCACTACCAACTCACCATTGTAATGACAGAATGGCACATATTTCTTCTGTAATGTGACATTCTTCAGATACTTGGTGGCTTTTTGAATATGCCTACCCTTGATGGTCTGGGCAGGTTCACAAGTGTTCTTAAAGTGAACATGGAGATTTGAGCCTCTTGATTTGCATGATTTTATGGGGTTTTCTGGGTCAAGTGAATAGTGAGCCATTTTCAGAGGGCACCTCTGGGTGCTTTTCACTTGACCAACTTTAAAAAAAATCTTATTGCCTGGCCAGGCGTGGCTCAGCGGTTGAGCGTCGACCTGGGATCCAGGCGATCAGGGTTCGATTCCCAGTCAGGGCATGTGCCCAGTTGTGGGCTCGATCAATGACTCTCTCTCATCATTGATGTTTCTGTCTCTCTCTCCGTCTCCTTTCCTCTCTCTGAAATCAATAAAGATATATATTTAAAATAAAAATAAAAATAATTTTATTTTATTGGTTTTTGAGAGAGAAGAGAAACATCGATTTGTTGTTCCACTTATCTGTGCATTCATTGGTTGCTTCTTGTATGTGCCCTGACCAGAGTTCGAACCCGCAACCTTGGCATATGGGGACAACACTCTAACCAACTGAGCTACCTGACTAGGGCCTAGAATGACCAATTTGAGGTCACGTTTCTATTTTAATAGTAATAGACCCAATGGGAAATACAGATAAATATGCAGAGAGCTTCTAAACACATAAAACTTTGTGATGATGGAAATGTTCTATATCAATTCCATACGTCAGTATTCTGTATGGTAGCCACTAGCCACATGTGACTATTGAGCACTTGAAATATGGCTAGTGTCACTGAGGAATTGAATTTTAAATTTTATTTAATTTAGCTAATTTAAGTTTAGCCACATGTGGCTAGGGGTTACCATATTGGACAGTGTAGTCCTATATAATAGAGAGAGAACTCCGAATTACTCCTGAAGTTGTCAGCGTGTGAAAGCCAGAAACTAATAAACATGATAGGGAAAGTAGGATTAAGTCAACTATAAATTTTTGCCACAGATTAGGCCTTCAGAAGACCCAGGTAATATTGGCTCTGATGGTATTAACCAGTAGGGCATTATTCAGCATTTTGTCTCCCTCATCCCCTAAATGTGAGGTTTCTCAAGATTCAGTCCTTAAGCCTTTGTCCCCCTTTGAGATTTCACCCCCTTCTACTACTTCACTGTAACATTTAGTATTCGATCTGCTTTCTATTCCCACGCAAGATTGGTACTTTCATTTTGAAATGAAGCCACCTGTTTTAGCTCCAACTGCCTCCCAATTGTATGTAAAACGTGACTTTCTAGGTGTAAATGTCCATGTAGAAGTACCTGGAGGGAAACATTCCTGAGCAACTCTAGTATACTGAGGATCACATGGTATGACAGGGACAACCAGTCTGCAGGATCTGAAGTCAAAATAAGTGGAAGATGAGAGAATATGGCCATGACCAGGGCTTATACTTTCAGATGCATGGCTCTTATAGTGGACATTTCCTCTCCTTTTAGTACCATGTCCCCAAATATTGTTTAGAAAACTGCGCCTCCTCCATTCTCAGCCACATGATTTGGATGGCATTAAACTCCAAATCCAGGTCCGAGGGTTGATCTAACTGGCTTAATCCAATTGGCACAGCCCATCCCTTCGGCCCCAGGGATTGGTTCAGAAATTGACAACTAATCCAGTCAGTACCAAAGAGTTACTGGGGCCTTCTAGGAAGAAGTAGCTTCCTCCTGCTTCCTTGGAGGCTTCTGAGGTCCTCTATCTTTCCTTTGGTAATGTGGTAGGAGACTATAAGCCATTTTGCAACCATAAAGAGAGAACCTACAATTGCTTGGGTGTGAGTGGGGTGGAACACCAAGGATTAAGGCAGAGTCAAGAACTGAAAGTAGGTCCCTTCTGACATCATTTGAGCTGCCAAATCAAGCCTTGCCTAAAGCCAGACCTGCTTCTGGACTTTTTAGTCACGTGAGCCAGCAGATGCTTTTATTTAAGCCAATGTATGTTGAGTTTTCTGCTACTTGCAGCCAAAAGCATCCTAACTGAAAGTGTTACGGAGAAGAGAATAGAACATGATTATAGTAAGAGGAGACACATTTTTATTTTTCAGACAAAAGAGGTGTTAAACGGAAGGAGCCATCAGAAAAAGAGATTGAGGACATGGAAAAGGAGAGCAATAATCAACAGAGTAGTGCTTCTGAGAAGTGGAAGTAACAGACTATAGGACATAGGAGGAGCTTTAAAGAGAAGTACATGCCCTGCAGTATCTGGGACAAAGTAGGCACTCAATAAATATTTGGTAAGTGAATAGATTAATGATTTGGAATCTTTTGAAAACTACATATTGACAAGTTGTTTATAGAAAGCTGCATTCTTCTGCATTTTGAATCTACTCAAGTCATTCTCTCTTTTTTTCTTTTTTTAAACATTTTTTATTGATTTCAGAGAGAGGAAGGGAGAGAGAGAGAGAGAGAGAAACATCAGTGATGAGAGAGTTGTCATTGATCGGCTGCCTCCTGCACCCCCCACACCGGGGATCGAACCTGAAACCCAGGCATGTGCCCTGACCAGGAATCGAACTGCGATCTCCTGGATGGTTAAGTCAATGCTCAACTGCTGAGCCACACCAGCTGGGCTACCCAAGTCATTCTCAGTGGGTCACCCTAACTTCAGCTTTTGGAATACCTTATGATGTGCATGTACTTCTTATTTCAGGAAACATCAAGCATAGAAAAAAAGCCCCTGATCCTGAACCCCTTACATGATTTTGAGCTTCTTTCTCTGTGTACAGACCAGTGTTTTCCCAAATGAGTCCATCCCAAACACTTGAGGAATTATTATGAGTATTTGTTCAAAATGCAAATTCCTCACCTACTGAATCAGACTCTTCATTTTAACGAGCTCCTAGGTGCTTCTCAGTAAAGCTCAAGGACCACTGTATTAGGCTGTAAACAGGGATGGTGTCTTGTTCACCTTTGTTTTCTCAGCACCTGGTTCAGTGCCTGGCATAGAGCAGGTGCTCAATTTAATGTCTGACACATGAATGTGTAAATCAGGAAATGCTGTGCTGTTAAATAAGCCCCAAGTTTGGCTTTTGATAAAGAATTTAAATTATGGGATTCACTTGTGTTAATGGCTTAAAGTACATTACAATCAGTTGTGATATATGTCTCAAGTAATGAGTAATTAATCATGCTCAAAAATCAAAGTTGGCAAGTAACTTATAAAAATAAATTTTAAGATATAAGGTTATCTCTATGGCAACATCCCTTTCACTCCCTGGCATTCTGACGTGCTTTCTTGAGTACTTTTTGACTACAGAGAACATTTCAGGGTATGTGCACATAGACAATATTTGTTACGTGTGCTGAGGTAGGAACATAGAACAGATGTGTGCTGAGGTTATGAACCATAGAGATATGCTGAGGAAGGCCAGAGAGAGAGCTGACCTTACAACATTTTCAAATCAGTTCCCACTTACAAGGAAGGAACAATTAAATGCAAGGAAGCCCATGTTTCCCATTTAATAAGCATTCAACATGTACAACTTAGTCATAAAACTCAGGCCTCTGGTGGTAGACACTACCTCGTAGTTACACACAGCACTTTCTCAGACTCCCTTGGGCAGCATTGGCCTGAGTTAAGCCAGTTTAACACTGCTGGGAGAGGCTAATTTCCAGGCTAATACATGTTGCATGATCCTGTTTTTAGCTGTGTTTGCATGTGTTCCCCAAAAGGTCTGGAACAACACACACCAAACTGCTCATATGAGTTATTCCTGGGGAGTAAAATTGAGAGAAAAGGGGAGTGAGGGCTTCCTTTTTATGTATTTGTATTTTTTATTTACAATGGACACATATTAATTTTGTACTTTTAAAAACAAATTTAAAAGAGCTGGGAGTGCCCTGGCTGGGTAGCTCAGTTGTTTAGAGCATCATGCTGATACCCCAAGGTTATGATATTGATCCCAGGTCAGGGCACAAACAAGAAGCAACCAATGAATGCATAAATAAGGGGAACAACAAATGATGTTTCTCTCTCAATCAATCAATAAATTTTTTAAAAGTTGGGAGTGATTGTAACATGCCCCACATTACCCCAACTCTCCAAATTACACCTTACTCGAAGAAACAGAACCTAGAAACGTGTGTCATTTACTGGTGTTCAAAAAATGTTTTTTGGATGAAAAAAGGAAGAGCCTAGAGAAGACATCAAAAGAAACTCTGGCTTTAAGCTCTGCCTTCAGCACAGCAGGAATCTGCCATCTTCCTCTCCTTTTAATTTCCTTTTTCCTCCTCTTCTTTTTATTCCTCTTTAAAAAATAACAACGCAGTGCAGCAAAAGAGTTTGACCATGCCACCTTCTAGTAGTAGGAATCGCAGAAGCACATGAGAATAGTGGGGAGAAAAATATTGCTCCACTCATAAATGGGCATTAGGGGGTGCTTTTAGGCCGGAGAAGAGAGCCATCCAGTCCAAGGCAGAGAAGTAAAAAAGAGATGGGGAGAGGGAGAAAGGGTCATCCAAGAAAAGCATGGTACTGTGCTGAGGGGGATGTGAGCTCAGGGTTCCCAGCCTGTTACTCCTCTCTCAAAGTCTGGCTGTTCACTTCATTATTGAAAAATGATCAGCTTATGGCAAAGGGGTTCCTATTAACCAAAGACAAAGGGAGTGATTTATAGGATTGACCAACAATTTACCATTAGAAGGATGTTTGCCAAGAATATTTGTGTCAGAGAAGCAATATAGTCTCTTTCCAGGAGGAAAAGTGTTCTTGGATTAGGGGACTGCTTGGAGAACAGGGGCTTCAGAGCAGATGGATTTGGAGGCTGTGAAGTGATATTTTTCCAAATTGTGGAAGTGGCATATTACCCACTCCCAGGCTTCCAGGAGATGCAGTCAGGGTGATGGACAGGGCATGCCAACTGCTCAAGGCACCTCTCCTGCAGTACTGGAGATCCACTAGAAAACTTTCCCTTCCCGAGTCCCCCTTCTGATTACTCTGTTTCTACCTCCCTGTCCTGTCTAGATCACCTTTACAATCTTGTCCCTCTACCTGTTTTACACTAAAGTTATTTCTGGTGGGCTGGCCCCTGACTGCTTTGGATATGTAGGCTATAGTTGGTACCAGACTAGGCAGAGGTACCAAATTGCCGATGGTAATTAAGAACACCACTCTGGAATCAGACTGGCTCCATTACTTACCAACTGTGTGACCTTGGGAACCTCTCTGTGCTTCAGTTTCTGGATGGAGATGTGTCATACAGGAAGAAAGGACTTGCTGGCCCAGCTGATGGCCTTTAACTCTCAGGTACTTCAGCCTCTGGTTAAACTGCAGGGACACCCCTTTCCCAGGATCACAGCCTTCCCAGATGCCCTATAGCTAATGAGTGAATGAGGCAGGGCTATAAAGGTCTAGCCATTTCAGCCCAATGTGGGACAACTCTGACCATTTATTTCAGCTTCAGAGAGTCCATGTGATCAGTTGATAGTGTAGTCAGATACGTACTACAGTTGAACTTCTCCTACTTTCCCTCCTTTCCACAGTTGTCAATTCCAGGGATAAGCATCCTGCACACTAAACTGCATCTCAGAGTCTGCTTCTTGGAGAACCCAACTTGCAACAGTTGGTGCTAGAAGTGGTCCAAAAAAGCAGGCAATAAAATAATGTTTAGAAGTTCGGTTACTCACCACACAGCTGACAATGAAGATCTGGTGGTCCAATTGTTAAATATTTCATTATTGGTGAATAGGGATAGTATGCTGGTAGAAGGGAATGTACTAACTGGTGGGATGTATCAGGCATTTTAAAAATATGGAGGGAGCATAGTAACTATAATATAGAATTGGGTCACTGTTACTGAAAGTAAAGTGTGAAAGCCAGAGGGCCTCCTTAATAGCATATGAAGAGGGGTTCAACACCTGCACTGGGAGGGCAGGGAAAGCTGAGGCCCATGATAATCATTAGAGTAGTCTAAACTCTAGTAAGATTATACTCTCAAGCCAGGTAGGTCAGCTAAGCCAAGGCCAGGGCCCTAGTATTGCGACCATGACATTTTGGATGGCTATCTGATTGATGCCACTGAAGATCTTGAAGTCTCACACTCTCCTGAATCCTCTAAACCTGAAGAAATGGCTCACCATCCAGCAATCCTCTCTTGCTATCAGACGGTGAAGAGGCCTATACCCTGTAAGACTGCATGTGCCCTCCTCAACATGTACCCTTACCTCCCTCCTGGACACTAGGCCAATAACTAGGGTTAAAACACTACATAACCCAGTGGGGAACATACTGACCCTGAGAAGGGAAGAAAGGGACTATACCACAAAGGAGCTGCAAGAACTAGCTAAGCATGTAATGGCAAAAGTTGGGAGAGTGGCAAGACACTGGATTCTGAGGGTACTTGATCAAGGGGACCAGAATGTGAAGTTGGATTAGGGAGCGTTTATTGATTTGGAAGCACCCTCCTGAGATACAGGATTTATCACTCTGCCAAAGACCCCAGGAAATGGTGTAAGTTTACTACTAGAATGGCTCTGAGCCCTAGCCAGTTTGGCTCAGTGGTTAGAGTGTTGGCCCTGAGACTGAAGGGTCTCAGGTTTGATTTTGGCCAAGGGCATGCACTTCAGTTGCTGGCTCAATCCCTGGTCCTAGTTTCGGTCTCTGTGGGAGGCAACCAATCAATGTGTCTTCTCACATAAATGTTTCTCTCTCTCTCTCTCCTTTCCAGTCTCTCTGAAAAGCAATGGAAAAATAATCCTCAGGTAAGGATTAAAAAAAAAAAAAAAAGGCTCTGAGAAGCATGGAAAACTCTAGAGCCCACATGAGTTTTTTAAAAAAAGTGCCAGAATTGCAAAACTACACGGTGTAGAAAGGGATTAAAAAGCTGAGAAGTGAGCACAACAAAGGGGATGTACTATATAAGGTCATAAATCCCACCAAATGATTATGTTCCATGTGAAGACCAAGAGGATATTTCATTTACTAAGCCATAAGGAATGTGATAATGAAAGGTGCATCAGCATCACTAGAAGTTCAGTGAGTGGCTTCACCTATGTAGGAGTAGGTGAGGCTGTTATAAAACTCAGCTAACAGCAATGGGGTGATAAGGATCTTGAAACAAGAGGCCTGGTGGCAGCACTTAACTGCTGGAAGCCAGGTAGATGCAATTATGAGTAGAAAGGTCGGAGTTATAGCCAAGGAGGCCTGACCCTCAGAGAATTATGCAAATGGCTAACAGAACACAACATCCCCATTGGCAAAATAGGCAGCCAACATGGGTACTCCTCAACTTTTCAATCAGAAGAAATCAAGGTTGGGTGATCAGAGGACTGAGAGTAGTTTCCCCAATAAAAAGTGACCATCCTTTGCCCACTTTCAGATCTGAGCAAGTTTTTAGACCCCGAGCCCATTAATTAAGAGATGGTCGGGACACTAAAAGGAGGACCCCACCTTACAGAAGGGCACCAGGCTTCAGGCTGGCTAGAAATGGGGGAGCTGGCCTGGTCATTTTGAGTCATCTTGGCCATGGTCTCAGTTCCAAGGATATATTGGGGGAAAGAAGTCTAGGGGTTATATCTTAGAAAAACTTTGGAATATGGCAGTAGCTGGGCCTTATTTATATTGTTTCCCCTACCTGGATCCCAAACACCTTGTCAAGCCAACTGGCAGCAAATTGGACATGTAGGTATGTGTTTAGTTCCAGGGATGTCTCTATGTTTAATATTTTTCTTTTATTACTATTTTAAGGTATGCACATTTGTGATATGTACTTTAAACCTGCTGGAGAAAATAAAACTTAGACAGAAAAAGGGAGCCAGAGACCAAGAACTCATCAACCTGTTTCTGCCCAGTAATGCCTAGGGAAGTCTGGGGTCTAATTCCCAAGTTCACTACCAGAATAATGAATTAAGGGTCTCCAAAAAGTTTTTAGAAACAGTTTCAAGTTGTTATCGCTTATGCTCCTTACCCTATATACCAAAACCTAGAAAGCATTTCTGGATCTGCCCTTTTTATCAGCTGACCTCAAACTCAACAGGCATAAAACTGAACTTATTCCCCACATACACCAGTTTCCCAAACCTCCTCCCGTCTGTATTCCTTATCTCGACGAAGGGCGCACTTACCACCAGCTTCCTATGCCAGAACCTGAGCATCACTTACGTCTGGGACCTCATCCTTATCCCACTCCCAACTAATCTCCAAGACCTGATAATTCTAACTTCCAAATTATCCGTCCTTTCCACTTCTCCCGTCGTTCAGGACACCACCATCTCTTGCTAAAATGATACCAACAGCCTAAATGGCCTCCCTCCCTTCTAATGCATTCACCACACTGGGGAGGCAGAGTAATCTTTTTAAAACACAAATCTAATAATGTAATTCTTCATTCGAAATCTTTCAATACTTCCTAATATAGCTCATTAGACTCTGAATGATGTGGCCGCTGGGTCTGCCCGTGGCCTTATCCCCACACCCCATGCCATCTGTCCGGCCATAATGAACTTTCAGTTTCCTGAGCCCAACTTTTTCTATTATCGCGGCTTTCGCCCACGCGGTTCTCTGCTCGGAACACCCTTCCCTCTACTTTTCTTTTGGGTAACTCAGACGCATCCTCCACGTCCCAGCTCCGTTGTCACTTGCACAATCTAAGTAGGAAAAGCTTCATTCCCCCAACGGGTGCCCTCGGGGTGGTCCAGGAGACTTGCGTCTCCCAGGAGGGCAGCCCCCCTGACTTCGCCCTCGACACTTCTTCAGTGTCGGACAGTTGAAAGACCCCTCCGAGAGAACCCATATGCTTGCGGCTCCAGTTCACGACAGGTAGGCAGCCCATTGTGCTTGGGCCCTGCAGCGGAAACACACTCAAGACTTCCAGGGGCCCACGCGGGGTGAAGGAAAGGGGTCCACTGCCGGGAACTGCGCCGGGTGCCGGACCCCGCCTCCCACGCTACGTCGGGGGCGTGGTAGGGGCGGGGCGCCGAGTGCTGGCGAACGGCGTGCGCCGAGTGGGGGGCGGGGCCAGGGGCGGAGTGGAGCGCGCATGCGCGGTCGCCTTTGTGTGGGTCGAGCGGCGGCGGCGGCGGTGGCAGTAGCAGTGGCTGTCCCACTGGCAGGCGGGCTAGAGGGGAGTCCGGGCGGCGTCCGGCGTGGGAGCCGGGGGACCACCATGGTAAAGAAGCGGAAAGGCCGCGTGGTGATCGACTCGGACACGGAGGACAGCGGCAGCGACGAGAACCTGGATCAGGTGAGGGAAGGCCGCGAAGGCGCGGGCCGGCGGAGCGGGAGGGCTGAGTCCGGGCCACTGGAGCTGGGAACCGGCCGGGCCCTGGGCCACCCGTCCCTAGCGCCCGGTCCGCCCCGCGCCCTGACCGCTGTTGCCGCCTCCTTCCTGTTCTCCCCGCAGCTCCCGGGGCCCTCGGAGTCCGGCCGGGGCCTGGAGAAGGAGCCCTGAGTACTTGGCGCCTTGGGCGGGGAGGCGGGGCAGGGACCCGGCTGGTGGGCCTCGGGCTTGGGGGACCGGAGGGGTCCCTGATCTGCTGGGGCCAGATCGGAGCGGCGGGCTGCAGGCCGGGCGACCTGGGCCAGGAGAGATAGGAAGTGTCGCCTGCCAACCCGGGAGACTGGAGGTTTTGGAGGAGGCGAAAGGGGTGAGCGTGGGGCTTTGGGGGTGGGGGTGGCCAGGAAGGTGCGAGCTCTGGGAGATGAAGTTTTTCAGACAAGAGATGTGGACGGAGAGAAGGGACATTATCCTAAATGTTCCAGAGAACCTGTGCCGTGCTTGGCGTGGAAGACTTAGCTTTGCGCACGAATCTCGTATTTGGCAACAAGGGTCGTTAGTGGTTGAGAAGGGTCCCCGATGAGATGTCAGATTGAAGAAAACTCTTAGGAGGAGGAAAGAGGGCAGAAGTGGAGAAATACTGGGCGGCATGGAGGGACTGTGGCCGCGGTCTCTTGGCCGTTTTCATGCAGCATCCCAGAATTCTTTCTCACTTGAAGATTCTGCAGGAACTATTGAAAATAACTTTTGGTCTTAGTGTCTTGGGATTGCTTGAACTGTTTATATACTCTAGAAAATAGTGTAGGGAGGAAGCTGTCCTTTGTAGCAGTGCTGTAGTGATACAGGGAGATACAAAGAGGGCTTCTCCCCCACCCCGTGTTTTGTGAATAAGTGATATGAAGAAAGACCGTGCAAGAGGTAGTATTAGCTTTTTAAGTTGAGTAGGGAAAAGTGCTGAACTTGGAATCTGAAAATTTGAATTCTAGGCTGGGCTATGCTGTTTTCTAGCTATGTATCTTTGGTCCTAACTGTAAAATCTAGATATAACTTCAGCCTTATATATCTATAATTGGGCCGTTGTAAGAATCGAGTATTTGTAAGAATGTTGGTACAAGGACTTGCAAATAAAGCTTTTGTATAAATGGTTTGGTGCCGGTCCTTTGTATTAGGCCAGAGGTCTCAGGACTAAAATATGAGGGCATAAAACAGGACTTTAAGAGGAGAGCTGGAGATATTTGAAGAAAAGAAAGCTGTTTTGAAAATGGTGGAAGGGGAGTGGAGAAGTAACAGGGTCTGTGGAGAACTATCAGAATTTTTCTGGGATAGAATTGAAAAGGTAAGTTGAAAATGTTCTCACTGAAAGGCTCCTGAAATTTATAAAAATATAGTCTTGACTGTAAAAGTTTTGTTGGTAATTTTAGACTAACACTTAGGAGAACTAGAACCCTTTTTAATTTTTTTACTATTTTCCAACCTAGAAATATAGATATTTCCGATAATAATATCAACTACCATTTATAGTGCCCAGGGTGAACTGGTCACCTTAATTAGGTGTTTTATTTACATTGTCAAGTTTTCAAGTTATAGTAAAGCTGGTATCATTTTCTTCACTTTACATATGAGGAAAATGGAGATTGAAGAAGTAATTTACCAAGGTTTACACAATTTGTTAGTAGTAGAGTTGGAATTTGGACCCAAATCTGCATGACAACAAGGCATGTACTCTTTCTACTATACCAACTTAATCTGTTAGTCTTTTAAGTTTTCATATTGCAAAACAAGAATGTTTAATGGTGATTTTCCATGTTGCTACAATTCTTGTTTGTAAAATACATTGACTAGTTTAGAGAAAATTGGTACATCAATTACAAAGATTATTTGGGGGCTTCCTTGGGAAAGCAGTCTTAAGACATTTGTTCTGATGATGAATAAAGTAAGCAAATTATTCTGCCCTTAGTGATTTTCCATAGAATCTGACAAATGAGTTGAGAACTTCCTTTTGTGGTAGACAGATCCACACAGAGCTTTTCTGAAGTAGGAATTGGAGTTGGAGAAGATTGTAATTTTAAATCCAACTATCTATTTGTAAAAAGAAATTAGCATGAAATGTGTAAGTAACACCTAATACATTATTTTTATTTGTTTTTTTATCTTCACCCGAGGACATGCTTAGAGGAACGGAGAGGGGAAGGGGGAGAGAGAACAGAAACATGGATGTGAGAGAGAAACAGTGATCAGTTGTCTTTCATATGTGCCCCAACTGGGGATCGAACCCTCAACTCAGTCATGTGCCGGGACCGGGAATCTAACTGGTAACCTTTCTGTGCACAAGACGACAGACACTCAACTGAGTCACTCCAGCCGGCCAGCCGGGCAATACCTAATACATTTTAATAGCAATTTCAACTTCCTCCTCTTCAATCACTCATTGACATTCTTTTATCAGGTGGGAACCAGCTTAGAATTCCTTTTGCCTGCACATCCTAACAGAGGTACCAATGCCTTCAGTCTATCTGTATGTTCAGCATTGTGCGAGGCTGCCAGAGGAGTCAGAGAAAGATCTCTGCCCTCTAGAAGTTTTCACCAGAGACTCTTAGAAGTTCAAAGTCAGCCTGGTTTGGGGTTCTTTAAGAATCCTCAGAACACCATGCTCTGGTAACTCAGTTGTTTAGAGCATTGTCCCCATACGCCAAGGTTTCGGGTTCAATCCCCAGGCACATTCAGTCATCAACCAATGAATGCATGGATAAGTGGAGCAACAAATAACTGTTTTTCTCTCTCTCAATCTCTCTCTCTCCTCCCTCCCCCATCTTTCTTCTCTCTCTAAAATCAATTACAAAAAAAGAATCCTCAGAACAAAACTAATGCATTCTGTGCTCTCCTAACCAAGATGCCTTGGGCTGCTCCATCTAGTTTTGGATCTTCATAGGGGGTATCACATCGTATTTGCTGTCTTGTGTATTGTCCTTGTGGAAAAGAATAAGCCATGACAAATCTCTGAGTGTCTAGTGTGATAGTGGAACACAGTTAGTAAGGAGGTCCTTTGTCCCTGGGTTTTCCAGATGGGAATCTTAGCTGTTATGTCAGAAATATTATCTCCAACTTAGTCCTTACTGAAGGTGAGGCAGGTGAGCCTTCTGTGCTGTTTTTTTCTGGTGGTAGAAGAAGGACCACCTATGTCAGAAGCTGCCTGGGATGCTTATTTAAAATAGACTTTGCAGGAGCTCTCATCCCAGACCTACTGAATCAGACCTTCAGGGGATAGAGTCCTGGACTCTACATTTTTACCAGGTACAGTCCAGGTGCTTATTTATGTTAATAACTGAGACCACTGTCTGTATGCAAGTTAATCTTTTTAGTAAGACACTCTAAGTAGTTTGGGAGAGAAATAACTTCCTTTCTTAGTCAGAGTATGTTAAGGTATATAACTGAAGAAACTTAACAGAGGTGTTTAAGGTGGCAGAGCTGCTGGTTCTTGTAAATATATGAAGCTATTTGAATTGTTGGGATGCTTTTTATTGAGGCCTTTTTTGTTTGTTTGTTTGTTTGTTTTTGGCTTTTCTTCTTGAGAGCAAGAGGTATGTAGTAACTGAATCAGAGTTGCTTAAATTTGTTTTAACTTTCATTGCTTTTTAAAACTCAAAATTTAGAGAATTTGAAGGATTTCTTTTTTAACATGTGGCCTGATAGTGACCTTACTTTTTATGTTGGCCACACTCTTTCTTCAACATTTAAAAAATTGCAAATCAACCCCAGCCCCTTTGGCTCAGTGGTTAGAGCGTCAGCCCTTGGACTGAAGAGTCCCGGGTTCGATTCTGGCCAAGGGCCCATACCTCAGTTGCAGGCGATCCCCAGCCTTGGTTGGGGTGCGTGTGAGAGGCAGCCAGTTGATGTGTCTCTCTCACATCGATGTTTCTCTCTCTCTTTCCCTTCTACTCTCTGAAAAGCAATGGAAAAAATATCCCTGGGTGAGGATTAAAAAGAAATTGCAAATCATGAAGATACTTGCTTTGGTGCCTCTTGGAAAAAACAAAACAAAACAAAACAGAATTAAGGCAAACTAGGCTTTTTACCCCATCATGTACCTCCATGGAAATAATAATGTGTGTCACTTTTCACAGAATAATATTTATGCAGTGGGTCCTAGAAAATGAAAAGTGTCCAAAGTAATAAAAGAATCAGAGTTCTCTATTCAGATCAATACAGCATTTATAAAAACTTTACTCTGCCTTTCTCAAGAAAAAAAAATTGAGCCACATGCATATTGACATGCTTTATTTCATAATTTCCTTTCTTACTTAAAATAGTGATCAAGTTGTCACGTCCTGTTTGTCTCTGTTCATCCTACTTTTAAAATAGCAAAAATTAAATTTGTCTTTGAGAGAATAGGCCCGTAAGTATTGTCTAGGAATTATTTTTAGACATTATATGTAAAAATGTTGATGTTGTAAAGTATTCTTCCATAAACTTTCTCCATTAAAGTTGGGAAACTAAAAAGCTGTGCTTCTCATTAATATAGTCTTGCGTGTTTTTTCCATTGGAGCATAGTTTCAAGTCTAGGATGAACTTGTGAGAAGTGTCAGTGTTGACTTGTGAAGTTTTTAATTTGTGTCATAATGTTGCATCTAATGTTGCATGAAACTCATTTCGTAATTTCACTTGACTTTTCTTTAGAAATAATGTTTGGCCCTAGCCAGTTTGGCTCAGTGGTTAGAGCACCGGCCTGCGGACTAAAGGGCCCTGAGTTAGATTCCAGCCAAGGGCATGTACCTGGGTTGCAGGCTCGAACCCCAGCACTGGTCAGGGTGTGTGCAGGAGGCAACCAATTGATGTGTCTCTCTTTCATCAATGTTTCTCTCTTTCTCTCCCTTCACTCTCTCTAAAAAAGTATTGGGGCAGTTGAGTCCCATGGGAGCTTTAACAGAAAGGCTCTTAGGAAGAATTCAAAACACATCTTTGACACCAGTTCTGTTGGTGTACTTATTGCTCCCTTCCTAGACTATAAGTTCCCCAAGGGCAGAGATTTTTTATTTTTCAACAAATGTGTTGGACAGTGCTAGGCACTAGGGCTACAGGGTGAACAAAATGGAAGCAATTTCTATCTTCAAGGAGCTTAGACAAAGAAAAATAAAATGAGGGGAGTGAGAGGGGGGGGGCAGGGGCAGGTATTGCTCAGAATCATTTCACTATAGACTGTATATGAAGGAAGAGCGAGGATACTGTGAGAGTATGACCAGGGATCCTATACTAGCCTGGTGGGAGTGACATTTAAACCAAGACATGGACTGTGTGGTAGGGGAAAGGAGCTTAGGAGACTGACAAATACAAAGAAGTGTTGAGTGTTCATGGTTGAGGGACCACCATGTACAAAAGCATTAAGTCAGGAAGGACCTAGCACCCTCATGAAACTGAAAGAAGCACAGTTACTGAAATTGTAGAGAGAGTGATACAGATGAAGCTACAGAAGTAGTTTGCTGTATGGACCCTCTGAGGATGAAAAACCCAGTTTAGTGGATCACAACCAGCATTAAAAATAGAAATGAAGTTGAATCTAATAGAAAACATCAAGTGTGTCAAACCTAGTTATAATAATAATAAGTATTGTTTTGTGAAACTTATATATAGATGTACATGTATACTGGGTTATGAGGTATAATTTATGTACTATGTGCTGGGGTTAAAAAGTTTAAAGCTACAGGCAGTGTTGCCAATGTTATGGACTTTGAACTCTATTCTGAGGGTAATGAGAAGCCATTGAAAGATTTTAAGATGGAAGAGGTGTTAAGAGTTTCCTTTTATAAAGTTTTCCCAGGCTGCTATGCAGATAGTAATCTGGAGAGGGGGTGAGAGAAGCTTCACTAGAATGGAAGCCTCAGGAGGTCAAGGCTCTTTGTTTGGTTGTGTTGGTTTTTTAAAAATTTTTTGGTTGTTTTTTTTTAATTGTTTGATTTTAGAGAGAGAAGGGAGGGAGAGAGAGAGAAAAACACACATCAGTTTGTTGTTCTGCTTTTTATGCATTCATTGGTTGATTCTTATATGTACCCTGACCAGGGATCAAACCTGCAACCTTGGCATATCAGGACAACGCTCTAACCAGCTGAGTTACCCAGCCCGGGTGGCTATTTGTTCATTTTAGTATTTCTGCACCTAGGACAGTATCTGCCATGAAGCAGACACTCTGTCGGTGTTTATTGAATGAATGCCTGCCTTGGATTGGTATGGTAGTTATAGAGACAACACAAAGTAGATTTGATTGGACATAATATTCAGAATCTAAAACTGAGAAGACTTGACTGATTGGATGTTGGGGTGAGAACAAGGAGGCTCTGTCTGGTATGAGGCAGAGAACCCTGGAGGAAGATCAGGTTTAAAGGTGAAGATCATGAGTTCACTCTTGCATTTGTAGAGTTTAAAGTTGTCTATGAGGTATCCATAATGCCTGCCTGACACAGAGTAGGCACTTACTAAATCTTTGTTGAATAAGCACATGCTGTTTGGCAAATGCTACTTACCAAGTTTTCTAATCTGGTTACAGTGGGATCACTTATAAGGGACATTGTCAGTTTGGGGGTTCTTGCTCTAGCCCCCCTGCTTTAATGATATCCCTTGTTTAAGGGGTAGAAATGTGCATTAGTTAGAAAGTGTATTAGGAGAGAGAGCTAAGTAAAAACAACAGTAGGAGAATTTTTAAAACTTTTATGTACCTTTTATTTTGAATGGGTTGAAAACAGATTTGATTTTATCAGTTCTGTGCATTTTAATATAACTCAGTATTTTATCTACAATTATACTTTGCTGGAAACTTGAAGAGAAAGTTCCCACTTTTTGTGCCAGCATGTGAAATGTAGAGGATTGTTACACTGCCACTTTGGAATAACTACTTTAGAAGGGCTTTTAATTATATATTCATTATATATAATGATTTGATTTTTGATTTGATTTTTATATTTGATTTTTTCTTTTGTTGTTTTATTATAAAAATAGCACATTCTTGTTGAAACAGAACAGAAATATCTCTGTGTCCCTAAACATACTTATAGAATGGTTCCATTCCTTACTCCTGGAAAGTAACCAATGTCCTCCTCTGATGATATCATGTTCCTCTACCAACCGTTTTGATATGAAAGAATAGGCATTAACATCGCAAATGGAAACCTCTGTGAATTACTACTCTTTCCTCAGCATCTCTAAGTCTTCCCACTTCTCTGTCCCTGTGGTTACTTACTGTGTCTACATCACCATCCACTCTGATGATACTGCTGTGGATTCCTCCTGACTCCTCTCTGTATTTCCACCCTGACCCCTCTAGTCTGCTCCTCTATCAGTCAGAGTGCTCTCCACAAACCCTCTGAGATGGTTACTGCCCTGCTTGAAACTATTTGACAGCTCCCCACTGCCTTCAAATAAAAGCCAGGTTCCTGGTCCTGTTTTATAAACATCAGAATGATCTGGTTTCTTCTTACCTCTAACCTGCCTCCTTCCTTTTCCCGCTTGCCTGGTAAGCTCCATTCACATTGGTTCTCTTTCAGTTATTTGACTAAACCAACCTATTGTCAGCTTCAGGGCCTTAGCAATTCCATCTGGAGACCTCTGTCCAAAAAATTGCACCTGTCTTTCATCTCCCAAAGTTTCTAGTCTCAGCCTAAATGGTACTGCCTCAGAGAAACCTCCCCAATCATCCTATCACAGATAGGTTTCCCATTTACTTGATTCACTTCCTTCTTAGCACTATCACTACGTACAATTAATTGTTTCTTTACTTGTTTATTGTATGTCCCCACTACTTGATTTTAAGTTCCATGAGATCATGGGCTGTATTTTTCTTCATGACTGTCTATCCAGCACTTGGTAGATAGTAGGTACTGGTTTTTCTGGAACTGAGGAGTTTCCCAGAATGCATGACTTTTAGTGTTAAAACCAGGGCAGTCCTGAGCACACAAGAATGTTTGGTCACCCTAGCTGGTAGTAATTACTTACATTAGTTATATTTGTGGAATAAATAAGTAAAAAAGAGCTCAGCATGCTAATTGGCTATAAAAACCTCAACTTTGCCCATATGGATTTCTGTTCTCTTTTTCTGTAGTACAGAATATGTATCCCGTTTACATGAGGTCATGGGAAATTTGATTAAAGAGATGAGATTTAATTTTCTTTAAGTATGTAAGAGGGAGCTAAGTTGCTCTATTATAGGTTGATCCTGATATGACATCACGGAAAATACACTATTTGTGAATGATTGGGGCGGGGGGATTAAATCTTAAGGTTTAAGTCTTCACATATTGATGGATTAGAATTTTAATCTTAACCAGAATAATACTGTTTCAATAAACATTACCTTAGTTCAATTAGGGTTGCTTAATTATAGGTCTCAGTTTTGGCAGTCTAGTTTAATGTTAAATGTGGCTTTTAAGCAATGTTAATGAAACTACTGTAGAAGCCAGATATGACATCCTACACAGCCCTACCGATAGTATGTTGGGCATTGGCATTACTTTAAGCAGATTTTTAATTCAGCTTAAGTTTGATATATACCATGCTGGCACTCTATACTCCCATTCCCCTAGAGCAGGGCTGGGGAACGTCCAGCCTGCAGGTCATATATTGGTCTGGCCCTGCCAAGGCAACCGCAGGCAGAACTCAAAATTCAATAAATCTAGGAGCTTTTTTCATAACTAATTTTTTAAGTTGATAATTTTGTATGGCCTACGAATGATGTTATAATATCCACATGGGCCTTGGCAGAAAAAAGGTTCCCCACCTCTGCCCTAGAGAAATGCCGAGATAAATGACAGTTTTTACTGGGTGAGATGAAATACAGGGATGATGGTGAAAGAACCACCAGACACACAGAAACATCATCTCAATCAGTGTGGCACAGCGAAGCAGGCACGCAGGAGAGAGCTGTAGATGGACCTACCCCCTGTGCAAGAATCAGTTTTAGATTGGCTTTTTTGAGCACAGATGTTGGACAAATCAACCCCTACAGGTAGCAGATCTTATGGTCCCTTTATGTATGCGAGGTTGGAAAGACCTTTCCATTGCATGCTGGTCTGTTCAACTGTACTGTGAGCCGTTAGTAGAATATAAAGGACTTAACTATAGAGAGTAGCCTTGCCATGAGTTCTCCCAGTAACTTCCTATACAGTTCTCAACTTGTGGAAAGG
Organism: Miniopterus schreibersii; assembly: GCF_964146895.1. NCBI lineage: Eukaryota > Metazoa > Chordata > Mammalia > Chiroptera > Miniopteridae > Miniopterus > Miniopterus schreibersii. The sequence goes on from NC_138101.1 coordinate 143,677,741, forward strand.
GTATCTTTCACATTGTTAAAAAGGACTGTGCTGTCTCCATGTTATTGTTAATATGATGTTTAATGTTGTATAAGAGGAGGGACTGTACCTATCAGATGCAGTTGTTTGTTGTTGAAGGAGAGCCATTTGTTAGGTTTTTAGTACAGAGTGGAAGGTCTTTAACAGAAAGGCAGTACTAACATCTTAACACTTTAGTTACAGTAACTTTTAATGCATGTCTACTTCATGTAATAGTTAATGTTTGAGAGAAGAATTTGATAGCGTATCCAAATCTGGTATATTTGTGAACCTCAAAGGTCAGGAAAGAGATTACTTACCAGAATTCTTTGTAAAGTTTATAACTTTGCATTAAGGTAATTAATATGGGAAAAAAGATAATAGTTAAGACCAAACACAAATTACTGTATAACCCAACAATCCCATTTATAGGTATTTACCCAAGTGAAATAAAAACTTAATGTTTACACAAAAACCTGTACATGAACATATAATTGCTCTAAAATGGAAACAACCCAAATGTTTTTCAACTGGTAAATGGATAAACAAAGTGTGCTACATCCATTTAATAGAATACTACTTAACAATGAAAAGGAGTAAACTACTGATACATGCTGCAACATGAATGAATCTCAAATGCATTATGCTAAGAAGCCAGATTCAAAGGCTACATGTTGTATGATTTCATTTATATGATATTCTATGATAGGCAGACCCATAGGGACAGACAACAGGTCTCTGGTTGCCAGGGCTTGGGGGAAGGATATGAAGAGCACCAACATTTTGGCAAGGCTGAAAATAATAAGGATATACACTTTTTCATACCAAAACAGTAACTCCTATTAGCCAAATGCAGATTACAGCAATATTTGGGGCACCAATGGTATGTCATGTCTTAATTGTGGGAGTGGTCAAACTATATGTCAAACTCATAAAACTGTGCTTAAGAAAGGATAAAATGTACTGTATGTCAATTACACCTCAAGTTTTTAAAATACCTTCGCCCGGCCTGGCGTGGCTCAGCGGTTGAGCATCAACCTAGGATCCAGGCGATCAGGGTTCGATTCCCGGTCAGGGCACATGCCCGGTTGCGGGCTTGATCAATGACTCTCTCATCATTGATGTTTCTGTCTCTCTCTCTCCCTCTCCTTTCTTCTCTCTGAAATCAATAAAGATATATTTAAAAATAATAATAATAAAATAAAATACCATAAGCACAGCTGTTGCTATAACTTGCATTTGGTCAATAGGAGTTAATCATTTTGGTATGAAAAAGTAGAGTGTTCTTATGATCTTCAGCATTTTCAGGAAGTTGGTGTGCTAGCTCCCTCTAATGAAATGAGAAGATAACATTTCATGACTGCTTATGAAAGAAAGCATGTCAGCTGTTAATCTGAGAAGGTCATTTTCTCATTCTGGCCAAGGAGGGTATACTCCTAAAATAGAAACTGGAATAAGAAAACAGATACTTTCTAGCAGTCTATTATTTAAAAATCTATCTTGGCACTTGACCTATAATTGTATAGCACCATCATCATCAAGGAATGATACTACTTGTACTTATTAGTTGTATTTTTCTCTTTTTAGCAGAAGGGAAAAAGGTTTTAGACTAGTAAACCATGTCTGAATTAGGAGTTCTAGGATTCTATCTACCCTGGTTTGAATCCCAATTCTATCATGTACTAGCTATGTTACCTTGGATAAGTTACTTAACCTCTCCTGCCCTTTAGTTTCTTTATCTTTAAATGTGGATGATTGCATTATAAATAAATAAACAAATAGATAAATAAATTGTTGGCAAGACAAAAATGGGGATGATAATAATAGGTACCTTAAGGTTGTTGTGAAGAGTAAATGTTAGATGCTTAGAAAAGTACCTGGCATCTAGTAAGTACAGTATAATTGTGGGCTGGTATTGATATTAACAGAGAGCAAGAACCAGAGCAAGTATCCTTCTGTTGCATTTTTAAGTGACTGGGCTGAACTGGGGAGAGGTAGCAGGAGAGGGTAACACTGAGAGAACAGATCCTGGTTGTAGCCACGACTTACTCAGTGGCATACCCTTCCCCCACTATCGCTCCTAAATCACCAGGACAAGGCAGAAGTGATGAGTGGGAATATTGGGGTTGTGAAATTAGGATTCTGATGTAGTGGCCAGCACATTGGCGGCTAATTATCAGACCTTGGATTAACCACTGGAAAAATACTTTTCTTTTTTTTTCTGGCTTATGCATTAAAAAAAAATTTACCTTAGAAACTTGCAGTTTGTCAGCTTATTCAAATCAGCCCACAAATGCCAATTTTATTATGAATTACAGTGAAAAGATGCTCAGAATATTGGTTAGCTACTCCAGTAAGAACAGTCAGCAAATTGCCTTTGTAAACATGGGTATTACCATGTAAATACCTGAGAATCAGTACTTCTCTAGCTTATAGAGAAAATTGTGACAATTTGGAAGTATTCTACAGGTCAGTTTTATATCCACTTTTGGATTTCAGACATATATTTTGCCATTAAGAGGTAGGGAACAATTTTGAAAATATCTCTTTTAGCACTTAGGAATACTGGCGGTTGTATTCATGTGATAAAAGTTCCCGTGATGATGTCTTTCAATTAAAAGCACAAAGAGGTAGCAGAGATCTAGGGAGGGTGCATCTTATTATTCTTGGATATTTATTTTCTTTTTAACAGAACTCGTTTTGATTACTTCTGCCCTATTAGGAGCTCTTGTCCCTGGCAAAGCGGAAGCGCAGTGACTCTGAGGAGAAGGAGCCACCTGTGAGTCAGCCTGCAGCCTCTTCAGACTCTGAGACATCTGACAGTGATGATGAGGTGGGTGTGGACAGGCTAGGCCACTGGAACTGACAGGTATTTGAGGGTCCCTGTGTTGGTGACTCTGGTGGCCTCTTGTTCTTAAACTGAGCCCTACAACTTAAGATCTATAAGAACTTCTTAGGAAAGAAAACTGTAAGGAAAACTCTCGAATTGTCATGTTCCCTATACTGCTAGTCTCTGTAGGGCATTTGTGGACATTTTTCCGTCTTTTGCACTCAGCCCTACTGCAGAAGAAAGGGCACAACTTGTTAGTCATCATCTCTTTTATTTGTTTTTTTTCCCCCCTCACCTTTTTAATCCCACTTTCGTGTTCGAAAAGAAATTTCTATAGAGAATGCCGTATTTTAGCAAGACAAGAAGCTTTCTTATAAGAAATGGAAGGATATGTGGTTCAGGAGGAATTTTTTTGACAGGAGCAATATCTATGGGGCTCGGCAATAATGTTCTCTCACAGCACCTCAATTTTGAGTGCACAGATCTCAGTCAGTCAGCTTCTGACCTCTTTTAGCACAGAGGAGCCTTTCCCCCCCAGCACTACATATTCAGAGCTCTCCCAGATCCAGCTTAATGGTCTTCAGAGTACATGGCTGTAAATTCTTTGTTGAGGACCTAAGATCCTGTATAAGGATACAGGTCCACAGCAACTATCTTAACAAGTATTAGTTGCCACTGCCACTTTGATAAAAGTTTTCTGTGATAGTGTAGAACTAGCCTGTCTCTGTACTTTGGAAATATTTTCAGGTCGTAATGCTGTAAAGCATAGAAATGTTTTATTTATTTCATCAGTTCATTGCCAGAGAGAGCTGTTTGTACCAGATAGGGTCAATGGAACCAAAACAAATTTCCAAAGTCAAATATTGAGTCCTCAGTTCTATACCCTCTCCATGTTAAAGACCACCCCCCCTCTTTTTTTTAAATCCTTACCCAAGGATATTTTTCCCATTGATTTTTTTTTTTTTTTTTTTAAGAGAGTAGAGGAGAGGGTGGGGGGGAGAGAAAGAGAGAAACATCACTGTGAGAGAGACACATTAATTAGTTGCCTCACTCACACGGGGCCAGGGATTGAGCCTGGAACTGAGGCATGTGCCCTTGACTGGAATCGAGCCCACGACCCTTTGGTCCTCGGCTGATGCTCTAACCACTGAGAAAACTGGCCAGGGCAATACCCTCTTTTTAATTTAATTTTAATTAATTAATTTATTTATTTTTAAAAATATATCTTTATTGATTTCAGAGAGAGGAAGGGAGAGGGAGAGAGAGAGAAAAACATCAATGATGTGAGAGTCATTGATTGGCTGCCTCCTGCACGCCCCCTACTGGGGATTGAGCCTGCAACCCGGGCATGTGCCTTGACTGGGAATTGAACCAGGATCTCCTGGATCCTAGGTTGATGCTCAACTGCTGAGCCACACCTGGCCGGGCAATACCCTCTTATTAAAATGGGTGCCACAAAGTTACTTCACATGACCGCTGCTCCAATATGCAATAGCCAAAACCACACTGCTATGACAATCCCCTATGTTCCTTTATGTCCCCATCTTGATTTCTTTTTACTATTGATCCTCGGGCCGCCTTTTACTCCTTCTTGACAGTCACTATTATGGTGATCTATGACTTACCCACCAGTTTCTCCTCAGTATTACCAATCAATCCAACGCACCTCCCTGTTAATGGAGCAGCATTGACAGTGTCATTGTTCTATTTCTGACCTTGTCAGAAGGAACCAGGGGTAGGGCTTGTAGGACAGTGTTTATAGAGTTTACAGTAGTGTACAGTGATGTCCTAAGCTTTCACATTCACTTACTACACAGTCACTGACTCACCCAGAGCAACTTTGAAACCTATAAGCTCCATTCATGGTAAGTGCCCTTTACAGATGTACATTTCTGTTTTTAATATCTCTTTATTGATTTCAGAGAGGAAGGGAGAGGGGAGAGAGATAGAAACATCAATGATAAAAGAGTCATTGATTGGCTGCCTCCTGCATGCCCCACACTGGGGATGGAGCTCGCAGCCTGGGCATGTGTCCTGACCAAGAATCAAACCTCAGTATCCTGGATCATAGGTTGATGCTCAACCACTGAGCCACCCCGGCTGGGCCAGGTGTACATTTTTTTTAAATATTTTTTTTTAATTTATTTTTTAGAGAGAAATGGAGAGGGAGGGAGAGAGAGAAACATCGATAGAGAAAACCATTCATTGGCTGCCTCCAGCATACCCACTACTGGGGATCAAGCCTGAAACCCGGGCATCTGCCCTGACTTGGAATCAAACCGGCAACTTCTCAGTGCATGGGACGGCGCTCAACCAACTGAGCCACAGCAGACAGGGCCAGGTGTACATTTTTAAATCTTTCATGCCATATTTTTACTGTACCTTTTCTATGTTTAAATATGCTTAGATGCACAAATACTTACCATTGTGTTACAGTTGCCTACAATATTCCCTACAGTAACATGCTGTACAGGTTTGTAGCCTAGAAGCAATAGGCTAAACTATATAGGATAGGTATATAGGAGGTTATACCACCTAGGTTTGTGTAAGAACACTCCATGATGTTCCCACAATGGTGAAATCACCTAACGACACCATTTCTCAGAACATATCCCCACCGTTACATGGCTGTAATTTCCTGGAGAGGGGCCATATATCATCTTTCTGTTTAATCTCCCACTTTGCAGTCTAGGAAAAAATTTTTTCTTTTTTGTTAATCCTTACCTGAGGATATTTTTTCCATTGCTTTTCAGAGAGAGTGGATGGGAGGGAGGAAGGGGAAGAGAGAGAAACACATCAACTGGTTGCCTCCTGCACTCTGCCGACCAGGGGTGGGGAGCGAACCCACAACCCAATTACATGTCCTTGACTAGGAATCGAACCCAAGACCCTCCGGTGCATGGGCCAATGCTCTAACCACTGAGCACACTGCTTAGGGCTAGTTGAATATTTTTAACAGTGTACTTATTTTGTTTTACAGTTCTACTAAAGTAAAAAATGTTTTTTATTGTATAATGAAATTTAGTTAACAGCTAGAATAGTATTTACTAGTGTCTTGTGTGTCCAAATTATGGATACTTGCATTCTAATTTACTGTAGTGATGTTCTCTTAATTTTAAATAATTTAACGTACCTAAAATTGCTTTTCACAGCAAGAGGTAGTGAATAGTGTTTTGTTTTGTTTTGTTTGTTTTTAGTAGAGGAGCCTTAAGCCCTCTCAAATTGATAATAACCCATTGTTAGAAAAGCAGTGGGCTCTGTGAAGTAACTTGGTTATTTGTTTTGTTTTCCCATTTTTTTAAATGTATAGACAACAGAGGAAAATCTTGAGTAATTTCCTTTTCCCATTATTCCTACTTTAACTACTACTGTTTTCCATGTTTCAGAAGCCAGCTGTTGTGGGTTTCCTCCCCCCTACCTACCAATGTTCTATTAAGTTTGAATCTGTGGTGTGTCTAGAATATCCTATTACATGTTTATGGTCTTTGCAATTCCTTAAGATACAAGCAATAAGTATTCTGTGAAGTACATCATTCTTCATATTTCTATCATTAAATCAGAGTCCTAAGTATGCAGTTACTGTAGGAATTCCCTTCATCCTTTTTAGCTGCTTCTATCAGGAGGGCAGAGTGTGCCACCTCTACAGCTTAGAGGAACCCAAAACTTGTGCTAGAGTACATCCAGAGTCCGTAAAAACCATTACAGCTTAGGGTTCCTTGCAGCTACTTAACCAGGTCTAAAAGCCCTCACCTTAGAATGCTACCCAACTGCTTGTGCACTTATTGGAGAAAAAGCTGACAGGCAAGTTGCACTCTGCCCAGTGGGCAATGAGACTTTGAGTAACTTTCATCCTACAAGGTTCTTAGCTCCTGCTACTGCCTTCAGGTCCCATTCCCCTGGGCCCATAAGCTTCTTGCAGCTCTACTCCAGTCTCCTTTCCCCCAACCCCACTGGGAATAGCAGCTTCACTATCATGGCCATTCTGAAAGGCACCTGTTCTTCACTCTGCATTATCATTCTTTTGCCCAGACTACTAGCTGAGCACCTCAAAGGTAGGGTGAGTATTTTATTACTTTGCACAATTAAGCGAACCTTTCAAAAAGATTAAGAAAAAATTTTTTTAATCCTGCCAGCCATCAGAGAACTCAATAGTAATACTGTGAACTCCTATTTATGACTCCTGTAGCAATATCTTGGATTGAGGAAGGAACTTCTAAGCAGTCCTTTAGAATATAAAGTTTGAGACAGGCTCTTGCCTTTTTTTCTCTCATAATGATATTCATGTCTTTTTGTAGATAAAAACTGTAATGAGGTAATTTGCTGTGTCTTCTCATTTCTCCTATAGCTTTTATATCCTTATTACTTACAAACTAGCCTTTTAGAAATTTGGTTGTTAAAGCGTCTCAGTCAGATGGAGCCTACTTGTTCCAGACTGTACTCTAATTTTTTCAAATACACCTCCCATCCCTTCTCCCCTCCTGCCTTTTTTATTGTTTATTGTTAATAGTGAACAGTGAATACAGGTGGAAAAAGTATGTTGGCCCCTTCAGGTTTGCTAGGACAGAAAACTGGTCAAGAACAACTGAGAAGGTGGTTTGTTATAAGGAGAGACATGCACTGATTTTAGAGAAGGAAGATATCTAGCTAAAAGTTATAAAAGTTTCCTGTCCAGAAAAATTGGGTGCATTGGACATTAAGTATAAGGTTCAATTAGGAAAGGAATAGTAGATGTCTTACTATATTATCTTCGCCCTGGAGGGAAAAAACCTAAGTTTAATATATTTACTTATATTATTTTTGGTGAATGCATTATTCTCAATGATAATTTGGGGTACATGGAACTCTTTCTTTAATGTTTACATTGACCAAACCTGGGAACTTGGAAAGCACACCTTAGTGGTAGGCCATTATGCTGTGCTATGGCACTTTGGTGCTGTCACTTCTAGTTCCTGAAAGCATTAGATAGGAGAAGCACCACCAAGGGTGCAAAGAGGAGTAGCAGAGAAGAAAAATAACAAGGTTAGGAGGAACAGAGCTAGCAGCCACTCACAAGATGGGATTTAAAAAAAAAAAAAAAAAAAAGGCCAAAACAAAAAATTCCTTTTGTTAGGAGGAATGGAGTCCTAAATTAAGTTGTTCAGAGTCCTTTTTAGAAATGGTAGATCATATATAAACAGACAGCTGCAGCTAGATAAGAAGCAAGCCTAGATTTTCACTAGTTACCAATAAAAATCATGTTGGATACCAATAAAACCATTTTTTTGTTGTCTAAAATTGAGTGTAACTACATTAGACATGGTGAGAAAACAGCTGAATTATGTCCTAATACCCTCTACCTAAACAAGAATTATTATTTTTTTAAAGCTTCATATATAGTCTTGTTTTCAAAATTTTTGAGCAATAAAAGCATTTGACTAGCCCTGTAATCCAGCACATGTCATACCTCTTTTTCCTTCCCCAAGACTTTTGTCAGCCTTCCTGGTTGTGTTTATGCCCCCACTTGCCTCTCCAAAGACTCTGGTCTCTTCTTTCTTTTCCTCCATTCCATTTTTTTCTATTTCTTTCTGAAGCTTCTTTTCACCTATCTCATCTAATCTTTTATGTTCTCCCACTTTAATCTAATTACACTCCCAATTCCCATTCTGTTATCGCTAGCTGGCTCTAATATATTTATTAATATAACATTTTGAAAAAGATAACTTACTTATAAATTCATTTAGTAACAACTTTTCTTGGAAGTTGGCCTAGATATGCAATAGTATTTTGTTACTGCTTTACCATAGAGATAATACATAATTAGCACGTGCTTCTGATAAAGGCCTTCACTGCTAAGCTAATATTTTCTCGTGTGTGTATTAATTTAGTAAAGTTTTTGTACACACAGTCTTCCAGAAAAAGATGTTTCATGCACATTAATTATCCCAATACTTTAAACTCTTGAAAGTTTAAAATATAAAGCCCACTACATTTGAAGTGTTTTTGATAGATATTATTATATATATTTGTTTTTCTTGTTGATTAAGTCATGATCATGAATGGCAGTTCTTATACCATGAAATAATGACTTCCAAAATGTTGAGCTGTGTGGTACTGCTTTTTATACCTTTTCTTTCTCTCCGTTACTGTAGGTAAGAAGTGGCCATTGTTCTCATCTTTTGGTAATCTGCTCTACTTCCAACTTCCTGCATCTGATCTGCTCTGGGGTCAGGAACCCAGGGGACCCCATAGAGTTTAGGTTGGAATACTCTTCTTTAGTACTTGAACTTAACAACAACTATTTGGATTGCTTACAAACCTTATTTTTACATACTTCTTAGTTCTTGGCTATGTAGATTATCATACAGTAGCACCTGATTTATCTAGATACCATTAAAATCTCATCACAAAAATTTGGAAAAATAAAGTGATTTTCATAGACTATTTGCTCAAACTTGTTTACAACAAATTCTGACACTTCCTATCAAACAGTAGAATGGAGTGCTGATTACATTTTACTTTTTGTTGTTGTTCTTAATCCTCACCCAAGGATATTTTTTCCATTGATTTTTAGAGAGAGTGGAAGGAAGGTGGGGTGGGGGGAGACATTGATGTGAGAGAGACACATCAATTGGTTGCCTCCCACACACGCCCCCACTGGGACCAGGGATCCAACCTGCAACCCAGGTATGTGCCCTTGACTGGGGATTGAACCCAAGACTTTGATTCTCAGGTCAGTGCTCTAACCACCGAGACACACTGGCTAGGGCTACGTAGTTTTGTATTATATCTGTTTCACTTTTGTTTTTGTCTCCATTCCAGACTTTTAAGTTTTTGTGATTGAGTGTAGGGATTCTCTATGTTTTCCAGTTAAATATATGTTATTGCCTGGTTATAAAATATAGTACTGTCTTTTGTACTTGTCTCATTAATTACATAGAAAAGAAAGCTAAGCCATTCTTCATGTTCTTTTGGCTGACATTGAATTGTATTTACTCTTCAACTCTACTGACCCTTTTCTACTTTCTGGTGGGCAAAAACACCTAAATCAGGAACCATACCCTTCTTGCACACTTTGCTGGCCACTGTCAATATCTAGAATAATGACTGTGGAATCCTTTTGAAGATTGCTTTGACTTAGTATAACGCTCAGTTAATATAGAATCTTACAACTAAAACTCCAAGGAATCATAGAGATCATCTGGACTCCTGTATTTCAGATCATAAAATAGTACCCTGCATTTATATAGAACTTAATGGTTTCTGATGGACTTTAAACTTATTTTATTCTGCTTTCTTTGAGTCTTACACTACCCTGATAGGTAGTCAAGGCAGTATTGTTGTTCCTACTTTACAGATAAGGAAACAGGCTCTGGTTAAGGGCTTGGGTGTATTCCAGTTCTTTTAACCCCTAATCCCAGTATAGTTTATCACTAGCCCAGCTGTTCTTCTTGAATCCTACCTACTTTCCTCAAAGTATTTTTGTTTCACTTGTAAATTCATTTCAGAATAACTGGGTTGCAGTGGTTTCTATTCTGACTCCTGAGACCTAGAATGTGATCTTCCCTGCCCATTAGAGATATCCTCTCTGAAGACTTGAAGTTTCTTTGTGTTTTTTTTTGCCTTCAGGATGCTCAAAGTACTCAGGTCTCAATGTTACCTAAATTCAGAGCAACAACTTCCAATCCCATGTTCCTTTCTGTCATTTGGCTGAGTGCCAGGAAGGTCAGCTGCTCCCCAGATTAGAGACCTGCTTATAACACACACACACACACACACACACACCCCCCGCCACACACAAACACACTCAGGCTATCAGGGTTGTGTAGTACTAAACTTCCTTGTATCATTAGATTATCACTGCCCATTAGAGTACCTATAACACCAGTGAGGGTCAAATTACAAATCTTTATTTATTAAGAAAACATCTTGCCCTGGCTGGTGTTTCTCAGTGGTTAGAGCGTCAGCCGGCACACAGAAGGTGTCAGGTTCGAATTACGGTCAAGGGCACGTACCTGGGTTGCAGGTTCAACCCCTGGTCCCAGTCAGGCCGTGTGTAGGAGGCAACCACTCAATGTGTCTCTCTCTCTCCGCCACTCTCCCCCTCTCCCCTTCCACTCTTTCTAAAAATCAATGAAAAAAACATCCTTCGGTGAGGATTAACAAAAAAGAAAAGAAAAAGAAAACATCTTCCAGTTTCTGTTTTAGGTTTTCTTTACTACATGCAGGGTGGGGGAAAAGTAGGTTTACAGTTGAGAGTACATGAAACAGTTTATTCTTGTAATATTATTTATTAATTGTATTATTTTCCATATGAATAACTGTAAACCTCCTTTGCCCCACCCTGTATATACATGCTTCCTTTGTTACGTGTAGTTCTGAATAGATGTAGACTGCTTGGGGAAAGCAGGACGTCAATGTGTATGAGAGTTCTGACTGACAATGGACCCTTTTGCATTTCCAGATTGTTATTGAGCAGCTCTCACTGGGGTGGCTCTGGCCTCTGTACCCAGATGCAGATCAGCAGGCACTCATTTTCTCATTCTTGCCTTCTGTGTGGTGTACTTTAGTGCACTTTTAAGGCCACAACAGCTTGCCTTTTAGTAGAACCATAGCTCCCAAAACAAATTAAGAAATGCCAGGTCATTTTCTCTCCTCTGTTCTGGATGAGGAAGGCCTAAGAGCATTCGTTGAATCCTGTCCTTTACTTTTGAGACTCCATTTACTACCACACTCTGGCAATGAAAGAAGAATTCATTTTTCCTCATTCTCAGAGTCAAAAGAATAAGGGTTTTGCAGGGATGGGTGAGCATCGCTGGGCTAGTGGCTGGATTAAGATATTTCTATGTCAATTTTGCCTGCCACAAACCTTTCTCTTCTCCTTTCTGGTTTATTAAATTCTGTGATCAGGAGAAGAGGTACTGGACAAATATTTAAAATATGTACTTAGAACAGAAAACATTTGGGAACCTCTGGTTTATAGGAGTAAATGTAAAATATAACAAATGTGATCTGTTCTCCAGGAAAAAAAATCTTTGGGAAATTATCAGGACCCATTTGAGTCTCTTTCTCTGTATTAAATAGGAATAAACAGGAATGAGACTGGCCTCCCAAATCTTAAGTGATTACTTATCTTTGGGTGATGGAAATTTGGGTGATTTTCTTTTAGTTTTAAAAATACTTTTTTCCCTGGCCTGGTAGCTCCCTGGGCTCAGCTGATTAGAGCGTCATCCCTATACAACAGGGTTTTGGATTCAGTCCCCAATCAGGGCACATACAATAATCAACCAGTGGTCCAGCCAGCGTGGCTCAGTAGTTGAGCATAGATCCATGAACCTGGAGGTCACGGTTCAATTCCCTGTCAGGACACTTACCTGGGTTTTGGGCTCCATCCCAAGTAGGGGGCATTCAGGAGGCAGCTTATCTATGACTCTCATCATTGATTGATGTTTCTATCTCTCCCTCTCCCTTCCTCTCTCTGAAATCAATAAAAACATAAATAAAAAAAGAATCAACCAGTGAATGCATAAATAAGTGGAACAACAAATTGATTTTTTTTTCTCTCCCTCTCTCTCTCTTAAATCAATCAATAAATTAAAATTACTTTTCTATTTTTTAAAGCATATAATAAACATATTTTTCTTAAAATTAGATTTTAAAGGTTTGTAAAAAGTGAGATATGTTTTTAGAAAGTATATATGCAAGTAGCCTAATCCAGCTTCTGAGTACTAAAAGGTGTATTTGTAAGACATTTTCTTTTTAAAAGTAGAGTTACTTACATTATTATAATTCCTCTAAAATAATGTCAAATATAGTGAGCTTGGTTGTTTGCCGTTGGCATGACAGACCCTATTGACTTAGTCTCATGGGAGGTAAGGCATCTTTGTCATCTCATCTCTTTTGAAATTTGTTGGAAGGAAAAGTGAGGTTTTCTTCCCACACTAGGTTTAGCCAGGAAAGCCCTTTTTAAATGGAAACATTTTATTTTCTATTTTTACTTTATCTTTTCTCCCTCTTCCCCAAGGGATAAACATGACACACAACAAATGAGTGACAGCTGCTAAGCTCAGGCAGTGGCAAATTGCAGCAGATTGAAGGTGGAAGGTTAAGGAAGCCAGCTAGCCTCCTAGTATGTCCTGAATTGGATTTACCTTTGTGACTTCACATTTAGATCTTTATTGCTCTCATAAACACCCCCCCCCCACCCCAGGGAGTCCAGAATTTGGCTCTATTATACATGAAAAACCCAAATCTGTAGGCAGAAATAGACCTAGTGACTCTAACAAACATGTAACCCTGGTAGCTCAGCCTTTACCCTCTTGGCCTCAGATTCCCACTGGGTAGAAATACAAAGGGCCAGGACACCTTGTTTGAAAGAAGAGGGTGATGCCCCTTTTCAAAACCACCTAGTAAATACGGACTAATATATGTATAGTTTTGCTATTTGTTGTAACCAAGGCCAATACAAAAGATGTTTTATATACGTTATTGCCTCTAGTACTGTATCTGAGTTCTCAGCATAGGAAGTTGATATATTTTAGCTCTGCTAACTGAGAAACACTTTAGCCTCTTTTGGATTCTTTCTAAGTCACTTAAAATTATCTTCCTTGAGTGATTAAAATTTGAAATAGTTAACTGCCATATTCAAATATCCATCAACCTGGCTAACGCAGTTCACCTTTCTCTGGTGATTCCCTGATACCCTGTCCCACCCAATTTGTGTACCCATCCAAGCTGTTTCCAGTGGCTTATCCATACAAATAGCCTCTCTTGTCTCATGCTGGAGAATTTCCTAAAATATCTCAAAGTTCCACAAATGCCAAACAAGCAACATCTGGCCTTGGTGTGCCCTCTTGCTAAGAGGCCTCAGCCCAGCACTAGCAGCAGTTAGCTTCAGTTCCCAGCTTGGCTTCTCCTAAACCCAGCACAAGTAGCAGCCCTTTTCAGATTGCTCTGTAGCTCATTTTGGGTGTCTATGGGCAGGCACAGGTGGCGGCTAATCTCGACAAGTACCTCCTAGGAGGCCCCAGAACCAGTACAACCAGTGGAGAGCTTCAGACCACGCCACAGCACCACCCAACCACCTCCAAGAACAATATACTCAAGGGGTGAACTTGTTGGACACCAGAGCCCCACTGACACGAGTCCTGCTCTGTCCTGTCCATGGGGTTGCCCCTGCATAGAAGCTCCTCTCCTGTAGTCACAGCCAGTTCTCACAGCTGATTGGCCTAGGGGTACATCACTCCCATTTGATGTGCCAACAGCATTCAAGGCTCAACTATAACAGGAGGGTGCACCTGGAGTGCCCAGCATGGGTGACTGGGTAGACAGTGTCACTGGGCCCTACAGGACATCTACTACATAAGGCCACTCTTCCAAGACTGGGAGATGTAGCAGCTGTACGCAGTACATAGAAACAAACACAGGGAGGCAGTGAAAATGAGACAAAGAAACATGTACCAAATAAAGAACAGTCCATCAAAAGAACTAATATAAATTGGAGACAATCTAACAGATGCAGAGTTCAAAACACTGGTTATAAGGATGCTCAATGAACTTAGGGGAAGAGTAGATGAACTTAGTGAGAACTTCGACAAAGAGTTAAAGTTTAGATAGAAAACATAAGATAGGACAGTCAGAAATTAAGCATACAATAACTGAAATGAAGAATACATTACAGGGAATCAACAGTAGATAAAAGCAAAGGATCAAATCAGTGATTTGGAAGATAAGGAAGCAGAAAACACCCAATCAGAACAGCAAAAAGAAAAAAGAATCCAAAAAAATGAGGATAATTTAAGGAGTCTGTGGAACAACTTTAGGCATACCAATATTTGCATCATGGGGTTACTGGAGGGAGAAGAGGGAAAGCAAGGAATTGAAAACCTTTTTGAAAAAATAATGATGGAAGACTTCCCTAACCTGGTCAAGGAAATTGTCACACAAACCCAGGAAGTGCAGTGTCCTAAACAAGATGAACCCAAAGAGGCCCACACCAAGACATAATTAAAATGCAAAAGGTTAAAGACAAAGACAGAATCTTAAAAGCAGCAAAAGCAAAGCAGTTAGTTACCTACAAGGGAGCTCCCATTAGACTGTCAGCTGGTATTTCAACAGATACTTTGCAGGCCAGAATGGATTGTCATGAAATATTCAAAGTGATGAAAACCAAGATTTCTCTACCCAGCAAAGCTATCATTTAGAATCGAAGGAGAGATAAAGAGCTCCCCAGGGAAGGAAAAAGCTGAAGGAATTCATCACCACCAGACCAGTACTCCAAAAAATGTTAAAGGGTCTTCTTGCCCTGGCCGGGTGGCTCATTTGGTTGGAGCATCGTCCAGGTCAACGTGGGTTCAGTTCCTAGTCAGGCACATACCTAGGTTTTGGATTCAGTCCCCAGTTAGGGCACGTGCAGGAGGCAACCCATTGATGTTTCTCTCACATCAATGTTTCTCCCTTTATCTCTCTAAAAAAAAGAAAAAAATCAATAAAAGACATATTCCAGGCTCTGACCATGGTAGTTTGGTTAGTTAGAGCATCATTGCAATACGTCAGGATTGCAGGTTAGATTCCTAGTCAGGGTACATACAAGAATCAGCCAAAGAATGCATAAATAAGTGGAATAACAAATCGATATTTCTTCCTCTCCTTTTTCCTGTCCCTTCCTCTCTCTCTCTCTCTAAAGTGAATAAATAAAAATCAAGAGAAAAAGCCCAGCTGGCGTGACTCTGGTTGAACATCCAGGAGATCGCAGTTCGATTCCTGGTCAGGGCACATGCCCAGGTTGCAGGCTCAATCGCCAGCAGGGAGTGTGCAGGAGACTCTCTCATCATTGATGTTTCTCTCCTTCCCCCTTCCTCTCTCTAAAATCAATAATAATAAAAAAACTCACATATTAAAATAAAAGGAGTAATTGCAAAAAAGAAAAAAAATCATATCCCTGGATGAGGATTAAAAGGGGGGGAAGGGTTCTTGAAAAAAAAGATAAAAGATGTAAATGATAAAATGGCAATGAATACATATCTATCAATAATTACTTTAGCTGCAAAAGGATTAAATGCTCCAATTAAAAGACTTAGGGTTGTTGAGTGAATAACAAAACAATACCCTTACATATGTCTACAAGACACTTACTTCAGATGGAAAGACACACAGACTGAAAGGAAAGGGATGGAAAACAATATTTCATGGAAACAGAAAAAAGCTGGAGTAGCAATGCTTTTACTTGTCAAAATAGACTTTAAAACAAAGCCTGTAACAAGATAACCAAGGACCCTGCATTTCCACTTTTTGGTATTTACCTGAAGAAACCCAAGACACCAAATTGAAAAGGCATATGCACTTATATATTCATTGCAGCATTATTTAGAGTAGCCAAGATATGGAAGCAACCTAACTATCCATCAGTAGATGAGTGGATAAAAAGTGGTGCATATATACAGTGAAATATGACTTGGCCATAAAGAGGAAAAAAAAGAATGAAATCTTGCCATCTGCAACAACATGGGTGGACCTAGAGGGTATTGGTGCTGAGTGATATAAGTCAGAGAAACACAAATGCCATATGATTTCACTTATATGTGGAACCTAAAAAACAAAGTAAGTGTACAAACAGACCAGAAACAGACTCAGTGATACAGAGAACATTTTGATGGTTGCTGGGTGGTTGGGGGATGGGTGAAAAAGGTGAAAGGATTAAGAAGTACAAATTGGTAGTTACAGAATAGTCGTGGGGATGAAAAGTACAGCATAGGGAATATAATTAATAATATTGTACCTTGGCTGGTTTGACTCAGTGATTAGAGCATCGGCCCTTGGACTGAAGGGTCCCGGCTTCGATTCTGGTCAAGGGCACGTACCTCGGTTGCAGGCTCAATCCCCCGCTCTGGTCAGGGTGTGTGTGGGAGGCAACCAATTGATGTGCCTCTCTCACATTGATGTTTCTCTCCCTCTCTCTCCCTTCTATTCTCTCTCAGAAAAGCAATGGAAAAAATATCCTTGGACAAGGATTATAAAAACAAAAACATTTTATTTTCAAAACTGAGCTGCTAAAGTGTGTATACATTTTTTTAGGACACCCTGAATATGCATATTTTTAAAATATATATGTATATATGTCTATTGATTTCAGAGAGAGGGAGAGAGTGTTAGAAATATCAATGATGAGAGAGAGTCATTGATTGGCTGCCTCCTGCAGGCCCCCTGCTGGGGATCGAGCCCGAAACCCGGGCATGTGCCCTGACCGGGAATTGAACCAAGATCTCCTGGATCCTAGGTTGATGTTCAGCTGCTGAGCCACACCTGCCAGGCTATGCAGATTTTTGAAATCCTCACCCAAGGATATGTTTATTGATTTGAGAGAGAGAGAAAGCCAATGTGAGAGAGAAACATACATCAGTTGCCTCCCATACACTCCCCGACTGGGGATTGAACCCAAAACCTACATGCCTTCACCAGAAATCAAACGTGCAACCTTTTGGTGCATGGGACCATCCATGCTCCAACCAGCTGAGCCACCTGTCCAGGACTATACAGATTTTTTAAAAGGTGCATACACACACACATAAAATGATCGACTTTGCTTTCTGCCTCCTTGGAGATGGTACCAGTGCTACCATCCATGCCAGAGCATGGTCCTCATCCCTTCTCCCTGTGCTTTCTGCAGTTTTCTTCTGCTGACAAGTCTTATTCCCTGTCTTCCTGGAATCCACTCCAGAACGAAACCATTCTCTATATACTAAAACCCAGACATACCAAACCCTAGCAGTTACTACCCTGTCTGCTACAGGAAACATTAGAATCTAATTTCTGTAACAACTGAGGTTTATTTAGTTGATTTGCCATAAAATTGATATCTTTGTTCTGTTGTGATAAAAAGTACATTAATTAAATTTTGTTACATCAGTTATTTACTATCTCTAAGAAATTACAAATCATAAGTTATTAAATTTTAACCAAGATTTCAAAAATCCTTATCTTCATATTTATTTTGCGTTCAAAGCAACAGACTCTTGTTATCATTTTGATGAATGTCAGAGACTCTTAACTCTTGAATCTTCCAGCTTTTCCCAGTAAGTCTCTTTTTCAGTTTTCTTTTTTTTTTCTCCTTGTAGTGGACGTTCGGGAGCAATAAAAATAAGAAGAAAGGAAAGGCCAGAAAGATAGAGAAGAAAGGAACCATGAAGAAACAGGCCAACAAAACTGCTTCATCAGGCAGTTCAGACAAGGACAGTTCAGCTGAGAGCTCAGCCCCTGAGGAAGGTGAGCCACGAAGCCCAGACCCTAGGAGTGAACTCCCACTCTTGTCAGGCTAAAGATGCAGAGTCAGCAATGGGGGAAAACATGCATGCATTACAGCAGTTCACAACATTTTCAGTGGTCATGGATCTTTTGAGAATCTAAATAAAGCAAGAAAAATACATGAAGTTCTGAAGGTTAATGAAGTCCATAAAACCCATCCAGGAAACCTATGAGGAATCTGCATTAGAGTCTCCACTCAGTTTACCCTGATTGCCTACCCTTCCCTTTTATGCTTGGTCTAACTGAGGAGGAAAATCCTTGAACTGGTACAAAACTCAGTTAAAAAACAAATGTTATTAGGAATCCACTAATCAATTTAACGACTCACTAAACATTGATTTTTTTTTTTTTAAGCATTGATTTTTATTAAATGTCAGTAAGTATAGAAGAAAAATTATCATTTTTCAACCTGCACTAATAATTGACTTACTCAGGAGTTATCAATGACTGTTAAAACCATTGGGTAAGAGTTTGTTGGGGAGCAAGATGTTTACAGTCTCAAAGCATCTCGCCATTATACTTACCAACTACAAAGGAGGAAAAAAGTGCCTTTACAAAGGAGAAATTTGGGGACACTACCATAACTAAAAATCCAAATTAATATTACTAGTTATAGAACAAACAGATGTCAGATGCTTCCTGATGTGATACTTTGAAAAGGACACAATCACTTAGGGAGTATTGTTGCCAAAATTTCATAACCCAGACAGTGCTTCATGAAACCAACCAACCCAAATTGGGGACATTTGATAACTGTGGCTATTTAAATTTGAATTAATTAAAACTTAAAATTAAAAATCAAGTATCTCAGTTGCATTAGCCACATTTCAATTGCTCAGTAACCACATGTGGTGGCTATTACTCAGATAAAGAATATTTTTATCACCTCATAAAATTTTGTTAGATAACATTTGGGCCTGTATTCCTCAAAAATTCAGTGGCATGAAAGACAAAAAAAGAAAGAAGGCTGTTGAAGATTAATGATGAGTACAGAGACATGGCAACCAAATACAATGTGTGATCCTAGATTGGGTCCTTCTTTGACTGAAAATTGAGATTTTTTTTGTATAGCTCTTTTGTTTGGCTATAAAGGACTATGTAGAACAACTGGTGAAATATTAATATGGAGTATGTTGGATAAGGGTAATACATCAATGTTAAATTTCCTGAATTTGATAATTGTATAATTGGTTATGTAAAAAGACTGTCTTTTTAAGAAGTGTTTAGGTGTGAAGGGTTACAATCTCTGCAACTTACTTTCAGTTCAGCAAAATGAATAATAAAAATGTATACATTATTTTATATGGGTAGACAGAAAGTAAATTGGCAATGTTTATAATTGGTGAACCTAAGTTAAAAAATGTATGGGAATCACCTTTTCTTGCACTTCTTCTCTTTAGGTCTGCAATTTTTTCAAAATAAAAAAGTTAAAAGTATGCTGGTTTATATTCCAGCCTAAATTTCCCTAACCTGTCTTTGCAAAGATGGCAATATGCCACTTTACCTAGGAGAGCCAAGGAGTAATGACTATTAACTTTGTGGAGTCACTTGTGGCCTGTCTTCTCTAGTAGAGCCTAATCTTGTGTTTCGGCCTTTGTTGCAGGTGAAGTGTCAGATTCTGACAGCAACAGCTCCTCCTCTAGTTCAGACTCAGACTCTTCCTCAGAAGATGAAGAGTTCCATGATGGCTATGGAGAAGATCTCATGGGAGATGAGGAAGACAGGGCTCGCCTAGAGCAGATGACAGAGAAGGAAAGAGAGCAAGAACTGTTCAATCGCATAGAGAAAAGGGAGGTGTTGAAAAGAAGGTAAGGTTGTAGTTCCTTAATGATTAAATAAAATAATAAAATAATTTTCCAGAATGCACATTTGTAGCCCTGTCTCCACAGGATTTAATTAAGACTTGGGATTTATCATTATTATTTATGAATTAGCTATCTCACTATCCTTCCAGCATGGTTTTTGTATTTTTTTAAAACTCAAATGTTAAATTGCTGTTTGATATTCAGAAGCCATGTTTATATGGTAAAAGTTCTTCCTTATCTCCTGAGAGAATTTCAAGGTAAAAATAAACTTAGCTTTTGTCTCAGGAAATAAAATAGTCCTCAGAACCAGGATTCTTCCTTACCTACTTAATATCATTAAAAAAAAAAAAAAATAGAAGCATTTTCTTTGGCAGCAGTTAGTTCCATTTCACCTGGGCCCGTTTGTCCATTCTAGAGACCATATTAAGTATGGTGAGTTATCCTAGACAAGAATGTTTGGCTTTTAGTCAGCAACAACTAATAGACATTTGGTTTGAGTGTGAATGCTTCCTAGGTTACCTGTATTGGAACAAACAGGACTTAAGAAACTGTGCCTGAGTTGCCAGATGGTTTGGGATGACTTTTAAAAATAGTATATCTGAATTGTGGAAAGCATAACAAGAGGTTCTTGTATAAGGCCAGTAGGGCCTCATGAGAATATCACAATGTAGCTCAAGAGTAATGGGTGGCTTATCTCAAGGTTTTTATTATATTTTGGTTATTTTTTCACCTATGTGAATGAGGCAGTAGACTGATTCAGTGACTTTTATTAGTAGCTGGAAGAATGTTTACAGTGATGATAATTAAGACAGAAGTTCCAAGCCATTCACAGAAAATTGAGATTTTTTTTTTTATAGCTCTTTTGTTTATCAGCAAGGCAATGCAATAGTGTAAGTCAGAAATTTCCTCCCTATTTTAAGATAAAGGTCATTGTGTAGATCTCATTTAATCATAATAATCTATTGTTTTATGTAAATACCATTAGCATCTCATTTTATATCCAGCAGCACCAGTAGTGAGATGTTATTTTCAGTTGTTAGATTCTTCACCTCTTCTAAGGCTGCTTCTTTTTTAATTTTTAAAAAGATTTTAAAGGCGAGTGCAGGCAGCCATCAAAGGTAGCTTGGTAATAGAAAGAGCCCTGACATTTTCAGTCAGAGGTCTAGGCTTAATTCTGACCAAGTGTCCAGGTGATCTGAATTAGTTGCGTTCCCACTTTTCTGCCTCACCTTCTTCCGTGGGGATTGTTGTAAAGTTTGAGTGAAATGATACATGTAAGAACATTATGTAAAAGCTATTATTATTATTTTTATTATTATTATTATTATTTTTAATCCTCACCCAAGGATAGTTTTTCCATTGTTTTTCCAGAGAGAGTGGAAGGGAGAGAGAAAGAAACATCGATGTAAGAGAGACATTGATTGGTTGCCTCCTGCACGTGCCCTGACCAGGGCCAGGGATTGAGCCTGCAACCAAAGTACTTGCCCTTGGCTGAAATCGAACCCAGGACCCTTCAGTCCTCGGGCCAATGCTCTAACCACGGAGCCAAACCGCTAGGGCATGTAAAAGCTAATATTTTAAAAATAATTTTATTGATACATATTTTACACACCATAGAATCCACCCATTTAAATGGTTTTATATATTCACAAAATTGTGTAACAATCACCACAATAAATTTCAGAACGCTTTCATTACCCCAGAAAGAAACCCTCTACTCATTGTTAGTCATTTTTTATTTCCTCCAAGCCTCCTAGCCCTAGACAACTACTAATCTGTCTCTATAGATTTGCTTATTTCTGGACATTTTACATAAATGGAATCATACATATAGTCTTTTGTGACAGGCTTGTTTTACTTAGCTTTTTTTTTAAGTTTATCCACATAACACATATCAGCACTTCATTCCTTTTTATGGATGAATAATATCCCATTTTCCATTGTATGTATACATCATATTTTGTTTATCCATTTATCTGTTGATTGACATTTGTGCTGTTTTCACCCTTTTGCTATTGTGAATAATGCTAATATGAACATTCATGTACAAATAATTGTTTGAGTGCCTATTTTCAGTTCTTTTGGGTGTATACCTAGGAGTGGAATTGGTGGGTCATATGGTAATTTTATGTTTCCTTTTGAGAAACCACCAAACTGTTTTCTGCAGCCTCTACACCATTTTATATTCACACCAGCAATGTGGATTCCAGGTTGTCTGCATTCTTGCCAACGCTTGTTATTTTCTCTTTTTTCCATAATAGC
Organism: Miniopterus schreibersii; assembly: GCF_964146895.1. NCBI lineage: Eukaryota > Metazoa > Chordata > Mammalia > Chiroptera > Miniopteridae > Miniopterus > Miniopterus schreibersii. Next base: position 143,699,911 of record NC_138101.1, read on the forward strand.
TATCCTGGTGGATGTGAAGTATTATCTCACTGTGATTTTGATTTGTATTTTTCTGTTGACTAATGATGTTGAACATCTTTTCATGTCCTTGATGGCTAGTTATATATCTTTGGAGAAATGTCTGTTGAAGTCCTTTGCCCATTTTTTAACTGGGTTACTTTTTGTTGTTGAGTTGTAAAAGTTCTTTGTATAGTCTTGTTACTAGACCCTTATTAAATACATGATTTGCAAATATTTTCTCCCATTCTGAAGGTTGTAATTTTCACTCTCTTGATAGTGTTGTTTGACGCACAAAATTTTTAATTCTGATGAAGTACAATTTATTTTTTCTTATCTTGCCCAAACTTTTGGTATCATCTCCAAGAATCTATTACCAATCCAAGATTATGAAGATATGTTTTCTTGTAAAAGTTTTATAGTTCTAGTTCTTATATTTAGATCATTGATAGATTTTGAGATCATTTTTATAAGTGGTGTGAAGTAAGGATCCATCTTCATTCTTTTGCATGTCGATATTCAGTTGTCCCAGTTGCATTTGTTGAAGGGACAGTTCTTTTCCCAATCTTGGCACTGTTGTCAAAAATCAGTTGTCTGGCCCAGCAGGGCATGGCTCAGCAGTTGAGCATCAACCTAGGATCCAGGAGATCGAGGTTTGATTCCCGGTTGGGGCACATGCCCCAGTTGCGGGCTCAATCCCCAGTTGGGGGCGTGCAGGAGGCAGCCGATCAATGACAATTCTCTCATCATTGACGTTTGTATCTCTCTCTCTCTCCCTCTCCCTTCCCCTCTCTGAAATCAATAAAAGATATATTTAAAGGAAAAAAAGAAACTAAAACAAAAAAAGCAATTGTCTATAGCCCTGGCCAGTGTGGCTCAGTTGATTAAGCATTGTCCCATGCACTGATAGGTCATGGTTCGATTCCCGGTCAGGGCCCAGGCTGGGGTTGCGGGCTTGATCCCCAGGAGAGGGCATACAGAAGGCAGCTGGTTGGTGTTTCTCTTATCAGTGTTTCTCTCCCTCTCCCTCCCTCTCTCTGTCTAAAAAGAAAATCAATAAAAATTTTTTTTTTTTTTTTAAAGTATCAGCTTTTTGTAGGAATTGTATCTGTAGATCAAATTTGGGAGTATTGTCATCTGAACACTGTTAAGTCTTTCTACTTCCTTAGGGTATTCTTTAATTTCTTTCAACAATGTTTGACAATTTTGGTGTAAAAGTCTAGCACTTGTTAAATTTATTCCTAAATATTTTATTCTTTTGGATGCTATTGTAAATGGAATTGTTTTCTTTGTTAGTTTCAAATTGTTCATTGAAAGTATATAAATAAAATAAATATTTTATATACCAGTCCTGTACCTAGCAACCTTTCTGGGTTCACTTACTAGTTTTAGTTGTTTTTCGTGGCTTCCTTAAGATTGTCTATATAAGATCATGTGATCTGCAAAAAGAGATAAATTTTACTTCGCCCTTTCCAATATGGACTCCTTTATTTCTTTTTCTTGTCCTCCAGTACCATGTTGAATAGAAATGGTGAGAGCATACATCCTTGTCTTGTTCCTAATCTTAGGGGAAAGCATTCAGTCTTTTACCATTACATGTTAAGTTAGCTGTGGGTTTTTCATAGATGCTTTCTATCAGTTTGAGGAAGTTCCTTTTTGTTCCTAGTTTGTTGAGAGTTTTTATCAAGACAGGGTATTGGATTTTGTTAAATGCTTGTTCTATGCCTGCTGGGACACACTGTTATGTGCCCTGACTGGGAATTGAACCGGCAGCTTTGCGGTACACAGGACAATGCCCAGCGAACTGGGCCACACCAGCCAGACCTATTTGTGATTTCTTCTTTGACATATTGGTTATTTAGGAGTGTGTTGTTTAATTATTAACTGTTTTAAAAGGAGTAAATTTGTAACGGTGCACCCCAGTCTCACATTATAAAAGTACATTTACAACCTTAATAATGACTGAAAAGGACAAAAAATTTTGATGACTGTGTTAGGAACTAAGTGAAAATTTGACTGTTGGGGTTACTTTGGAGTGTTATGATAAGAGTTTAATGTTTATTACATTCCTTTATCCCATTCATAAAATTCCTTAAATTCACACACAAAAAAATAGTTTTATTTAATAAAAGCCTGATTTTTGTTATAGGGAGGGAGTCTAGATTGCATTTGTTCAAGAGGGTAGCATATTATTCATGTTTGCTTTGGGGGGAGCATTTTTTTCCTAATGAAAGAGAGAAAGTAATCTTATTCAAATACAGCCTTTGTCTTGATCACTTAAAAAATGTGACAGTGGCGCTCTGTGACTTCATTCTATTTCTAATGGAACACCATTGGAGTTTATTGTAAAAATCAGTTATTTTCTTCTATTATGTGAAGGTCAAGGAAGAGCTGTGTTTTACCAACAGGATATAATAGTATCCTGAATATTTTCTCTCCTCTTAAGTCTATTCCAACTTAATGTTTCTGAGTACTTTCGGTGTACTTATATTCAATATCTTCTATGGGACTTGTGCACTGGAGTTTCTTATAGGAAGCAAAAACATTTATTAACTCCTCCACCCTACTTACTTCCTTTCTCCTAATAGAAATCAGTCATTACAAATATTTCATTGCCACTTAAAAAAACAAACAAATATCTTTTAACCAGATTTGAAATCAAGAAAAAACTAAAAACAGCCAAAAAGAAAGAAAAGAAAGAAAAAAAGAAAAAGCAAGAAGAGGAGCAAGAAAAGAAAAAGCTGACACAGATTCAAGAATCTCAGGTAAGAGATTCAGTGGACCTCGTTATCCAAAGAGTAAAATTTGTTTTGAGTGTGTGTGTTTATTTTTGTTGTTGTTATTATTTGTTTTGTTTTGTTTTTTGTTTTTTATCTTTATTGTTGAAAGTGTTATAGATGTCCCCCTTCCCCCCCCCATTGATCCCCTCCACTCCACATCCGCCCCACCCCCAGGCCTTCCCCTTACTGTTGTCTGTGTCCACAGGTTATGCACATATGCATATAAGTTCTTTGACTGATCTCTTCCCATTCACTCCCCCCCTGTTTTCCCTCTGAGGGTCCTGTCTGTTCCATGCTTCCATGTCTCTGGATCTGTTGAGTGTGCATGTTTGTATAAAAGATGGGTTTATGCCCAGCCTGGTGTGTCTTAGTGGTTGAGCATCAATCTGTGATGCAGGAGATCAAGGTTCAATTCCTGGTCAGGGAACATGCCCATGTTGTGGGCTCGATCCCCAGTAGGGGTCATGCAGGAGGCAGCCATTCAATGACTCTCTCATCATTATTGTTTCTCTCTCTCTCTCCCTCTCCCTTTCTCTCTCTGAAATCAATCAAGACATATTTAAATATATATATATATAGGTTTATATTAATCAGCGTAGGTCAGTTAGTGCATGTCTGTTACATGCTGCCTTCATTAATCTGTAGATACATCATTTCACCATTAGCTTCACTGTTTAATTCCTTAGGAATTCTTCACTCAAGTGTGCATTTTAAAAGCAGCTCACTGCCCCGCCAGGCGTGGCTCAGCAGTTGAGCATCGACCTAGGATCCAGGAGATTGAGGTTCGATTCCCGGTCAGGGCACGTGCCTAGGTTGTGGGCTCAATCCCCACTCAGGGGCATGCCGGAGGCAGCCGATCAATGACTCTCTCTCTTTCCCCCTTCCTTTCTCTGAAATCAATAAAGATATATTTAAAAAATAAGCAGCTCACTGATGTGTGAGCAGCCCTAAGGAAAAGTTGGTAAACATCCTGTCCCAGGTAGCCTGATTGGTTAGTTATGTTTACTCAGTCAGGTGTTTGTCATCCTGTACTTGGTTGTAAAAGAAGATGGGAAAATTAGTCATCTCCTCATTCATCACAAAAAGCTTTGTTGACAATATCAGCAAATATTAGCTATGAGCTAGGGTGTCCTTCTTGAAAGTGCTTATTCCTAATCTAATGAACAAAATAAACTGATGAACAAAACAGGTCCAGAGGCATGGATGCATGGAACAGACTGACAGATCTCAGGGGTGAGGCAGGTGGCAGGGATCTGAAGAGATTAACCAAAGAACTTATATACATGTATCATAGCCCATGGACACAGACTGTGGTGAAGGCCTGGGGTAGGACAGGGGCTGGGTGGAATGGGGTAAAGGGGGGGAATGGGGGACATCTGTAATACTGCCAACAAATAAAAATATGTGTGTATATAAGTATATATATATTTTGAAGTGTTTATTCCTATAATTCTTAGGCTTTCTGTTTATTAGGCAGGTAAGATGAGGGCTGACTTTACTGTTCTATCCTCTTTGTCCACAAGAGGATGCTCTTCCCCTTTAGGCAAGTTCAGTTTCTGCAGCCAATATAGATTCACAGTGAAAAACTGAATGATCAGCCTGGTCGGTGTGGCTCAGCAGTTGAGCATCTACCTATGATCCAGGAGATTATGGTTCAATTCCCACTCAGGGTACATGCCCAGATTGCAGGCTCGATCCCCAGTAGGGGACGTGCAGGAGGCAGCCGATCAATGACTCTCATTATTGATGTTTCTGTCTCTCCCTGTCCTTTCCTCTCTCTAAAATCAGTAAAGATATATATATTTTTTAAATTGAGTGATTAAATATTGGGTATAGAAAATCTTATAAGCAGTTGGTAAAAAGAGCCATCCTACATATCTTTCCCTTTCCAGGTAACATCCCACAACAAGGAACGGCGTTCCAAACGGGATGAGAAACTAGATAAGAAATCTCAAGCCATGGAGGAGTTAAAAGCAGAGAGAGAAAAACGGAAGAACAGAACAGGTAAGTAGGGAAAATATAATACTACTTTGTGTCTTTGATCATATGCTTTGACTTCCTGGTACTCATTTTTGTTTTTCCCCCTTTTTAGCTTTTTATTATGGGAAATTCCAAAAACATACAGAATATAGTATAATGAACCTCCATGAACCCATCATTCAGCCTCAACAATCAACTCATAGCCAGTTGTTTTGTTTGTTTTGTTTTGTTTTGTTTGGAGGAGTTACAATAAAAATCTTTATTTAAGTTTGGTCAGTACAGGTAAGGTATACTGGAGTCACAGAGCAATATGCATTAACAGGGTACAACAGAGTAACTGTTGCACACAAATGTCTTAAACATTCATTCAGTCCCCTAAAGAGAAAATGCACAGATGTATGGTGGAAAAAACTGTATCTAACACTAAAACTACTATAGGACTCCATCAACAAGCCCAACTTTTGCCCAGCAGGCATAGCGCAGTGGTTGAGTATGGACCTATGAACCAGGAGGTCATGATTCGACTCCTGATCAGAGTACTCTCCCGGGTTGCAGGCTCGATTGTGGTAATAGTTAAGTAGGGGTATGCAGGAGGCAGCCGATCAGTGACTCTCTCATCATTGATGTTTCTGTCTCTCCCTCTTCCTTCCTCTCTGAAATCAATAAAAAGCATATTTTTTTTAAAAAAAAATTTTAAAAACCCCGACTTTTAGTGATACTGTATGAGGCAAACGTGGCAGTCATAAACTCACATCTACTTTAACAAGTCTGAATGGTGCATAAGAACAGTAACAGTGCCCGGCTGGGCATGGCTCAGCTGTTAAGCATCGACCTAGGATCCAGGAGATCGTGATTTGATTCCTGGTCAGTCGGGGCACATGCCCAGTTTGTGGGCCCAATCCCCAGTGAGGGGCATGCAGGAGGCAGCCAATTAGTGACTCTCATCATGGGTGTTTCTATCTCTCCCTCTCCCTTCCTCTCTCTGAAATCAATAAAGATATATGTAAAAAAAAAAAAAAGTAGCAGCAACTCGTGGTCAATCTTATTAAAGCTATATTCCCTCTTCCATCAGGTTATTTCATTTTTTTATTTTTAAAAAATATATCTTTATTGATTTCAGAGAGAGGAAGGGAGAGGGAGAGAGAGAGAGGGAAAAATCAATGATGAGAGAGTCTTTGGTCTGCTGCCTCCTGCACGCCCTCTACCAGAGATCGAGCCTGCGACCCCAGCACATTTCCTGGCCAGAAATCAAACTGCCATCTCCTGTGTCATAGATGAATACTCAACTCCTGACCCATGCTGGCCGGGCATCCATCAGGTTATCTTAAGTAAATCCCAGCATCTTTATATTTCAGCCATAATTATTTCAGTATATTGAAATATATTGAAAAGATAATGTGGTAAGGACTTTTTCTTTTTTTAACATATCTTTATTGATTTCAGAGAGAGGAAAGGAGGGGGGGAGAGAGAGAAATATCAATGATGAGAGAGTCATTGATTGGCTGCCTAGCCCGCAATCTGGGCATGTGCCCTGACCGGAATCAAACCCCAATCTCCTGGATCCTAGGTCGATGCTCAACTGCTAAGCCACGCCTGGCCGGGCTTTTTTTTTTTAATATATATTTTCAAATTGACTTTAGAGAGAGGAAGGGAGAGGGATAGAGAGGTAGAAACATTGATGAGAGAAACATCGTTCAGCTGCCTCCTACACGCCCCCTACTGGGGATTGAGCCCCAAACCCGGCCATGTGCCCTGACCTGGAATTGAACTGATGACCTCTTGGTTCATGGATCAGCGCTCAACCGCTGAGCCACACTGGTGGGGGAAGGACTCTTGTTTTAAATATAGCTATAATACCAATACATTACCTAAAAAATTGTAACAACGAATCCCTTAATATTTTATTCCTTTATCCAAATACCTAGTCAGTCCTCAAATTTCTCTAGTTCTATAATTAAAATATACTAATTTGTTCATTTGAATCAGGATCATAAATAAATCCACACATTGTGATTTGTTAATATATCCCTGAGTTCACTTGATGTGTAGGTTTTCCTGTCCATCTTTTTTAGCCCCTTCCAGCTTATTTGTTGAAGAGACTGGGTCATTAATCCTATAGTTTCTCACAGATGCTGACTACGTCACATTAGTGGTGTTGAATATGTTCTTCTAGTTCCTTGTCATTTGTAGTTAGAGAATTGGACAAATTTGGATTTGTTATGTTTCTATTTTGTTTTTTGGTTTTTTTTGGAAGACTGTTTTAGGTGGTAGTATATTATATCAGGAGATCCAGGATATTTGTTTGTCTCTCATTTTGTGATACTACCAGCTCTTACTTAACTATTACCACAATAATGTGATGTAACAAACTGCCCCAAACTCACACATACAGTCTTTTTTCTTGCTCATGCATCTGCAGTTCATCTAAGGGTTGCTTGATATACGAGTTTAGCTGGGATTGTCCCCAAGCTTCAGGATAGAACCAGGTCTGTTTCATCTATGTCTCTCCCACCTCAGACCAGTAAAACTAGGGCACATTCTTCTCATGGTGACAGCAGAAGTATAATAGGGGCAAGCAGAAACATGAGATTCCTCTTATGGCCTAGACTTGGAATGAGCAGTGTCAGATGCCTACACATTCCTTTGGCTGAAGCAAGTCACATGGCCAAGCTCAATATTAATGGCTGGGAGAAACCACTGAGTTACATGGCATAGGGCATGGGTACAGAGAAGGGTGAAGAATTGGGAATAGTAGTATGTTCTAGTCTAACAGCCATTGATAATCATGACCTAGATCATTTAATGCATTATGTATGAGTTGCAAAAGGGTGATGTTATAATCTATTATTATTTCTTCATTTATCTGGTCTACTTCTATAAAGAGAAACTTTTCATCAGCTATTTAGTTAACACTAGGTACTATTTTTTATAGGAAAGGCAGAATAAATGCTTGATTTTTATTTATTTATTTTTTTGGCTTTACTAGTTTTTAAAAGAATGAGATAGTTCCTTAACAATCAGTGAGGTTTGTTCCTTTATTTTGAATATCCTTGTGAAATCATGGATTTTAAGATACTTTATACATTTCAATCCATTGCAGTTATTATTATTGAGACTCATATTGTTCCATATTCAACCAGTTGTAGCCCCAGTCCTTTCTATATGAGACCCCAGTAGTCTTTAATAGCTTTCTTGCTTTCTCTATTTGGAATCAGCCATTTCTCTAAGGAACCCTGATTACTTTTTCATGAGAAATTGTATGTAGCCACCACAGTCTAGACCCAACAAGCACTCAAGCTGCTCGGTTTGTTATTATGTCTAAGGCTTTTCAGTGTACAGAGCTGGGGTTTTTAATAATTTATTTTTCAGTTACAGTTGGTGTATAATATCATACTAGTTTCAGGTGTATGACTAGACTTTTATATAACTTACAAAGTGATCACCTCGATAAATCTAGTACCCATCTGACATCATACATAGTTATGGTATATCGCTAACTATATTTCCTATGCTGTACTTTACATCCCCATGACTATTCTGTAACTACCAATTTGTACTCCAAAATCCCTTCATCTTTTTCACCAGTTCCACCAATCCCCCCTCCCACCTGGCAACCGTCAAAATGTTCTCTGTATCATTTAGTCTGTTTCTGATCTGCTTGTTCCACATATAAGTCAAGTCATATGGCATTTGTCTTTCTCTGTCTCACTTATTACACTCAGTGCAATAACCTCTAGGTTCATCCTTATTGTTGCAGATAGCAAGATTTCATTCTTTCTTTTCTTTTTTTATGGCTAAGTCATATTTCATTGTAGATATACACCACTATTTTATCCATTCATCTATTGATAGACACTTAGGTTGCTTCCATATCTTGGCTATTGTAAATAATGCTACAATGAATATATGGAAGTGTATGTCTTTTCATTTTAGTGTTTTGGGTTTCTTCAGATAAATACCAGAAGTGAAATTGCTGGGTCCTTCATTACAGCTCATTATAGCCTTTGTTTTTTTTAAATATGTTTTTATTGATTTTAGAAAGAGGAAGGGAGAGGGAGAGAGAGACATCAATGGGTTGCCTCCCCTACGCACCCGGACCAGGGATCGAATTGGCAACCTGGGTATGTTCCCCGACTAGATTCAAACTGGCAACCTTTCAGTGCAAGGGATGACACACAACCAACTGAGCCACACTGTCCAGGGCATTATAGGTTTTGTTTTAAAGTCTCTTTTATTTGGTATGAGTATTGCTACACCAGCTTTTTTGTTAGTTTCCATTTTCAAGAAATAATTTTTCCATCCCTTTCCTTTCAGTCTCCGTGCATCTTTTGATCTGAAATGAGTCTCTTGTAGACAACATATGGCAGTCTTGTTTTCTCATTCATTCAGCCACCCTGTGTCTCTTGATTGGAACATTTAATCCATTTACATTTAAAGTAATTGTTAATAGATATGCATTTATTACCATTTTATTGTATTTTTTATCTTTTTTATTCTTCATAAAGAAGACCCTTTAACATTTCTTGTACTACTGGCTTGGTTGTGATGAGCTCCTTTAGCTTTTTCTTGTTCGGGAAGCTCTTATCTGGTCCCTCAATTCTACATGATAGCTTTGCTGGGTGGAGTAATCTTGGCTGTAGGTCCTTGCTTTTCATCACTTTAAATATTTTGTACCAATCCCTTCTGGCCTGCAAAGTTACTGTTGAGAAATCAGCTAACAACTTTGTGAGAGCTCCCTTTTAGATAACTATCTGCTTTGCTTTTGCTGCTTTTAAGATTCTATCTTTAATCTTTGGCATTTTAATTATGTGTCTTGATGTGGGCCTCTTGGGTTCATCTTGTTTGGGATTCTCTGTGCTTTTCCAGGTTAGGGAAGTTTTCCATCATAATTTTCTCAAATAGGTTTTCAATTCCTTGCTCTCTCTCTCCTTCCAGCAACCCCATGATGCAAATGTTGGTGTGCTTGAAGTTGTCCCAGAGACTCCTTAAATTATCCTAATTTTTTTGGATTCTTTTTTCTTTTTACTGTTCTGATTGGGTGTTTTCTGCTTCCTTATCTTCCAAATCACTGATTTGATCCTTTGCTTTTATCTACTATTGATTCCCTATAATGTATTCTTCATTTCAGTTATGTATGCTTCATTTCTGACTGGTCCTATCTTATGTATTCTATCTACATTTTTATTTCTTTGTTGAAGTTCTCACTAAGTTCATTACTCTTCCCCTAAGTTGATTAAGCATCCTTATAATCAGTGTTTAGAACTCTGCATCTGGTAAATGGCTTGCCTCCATTTTATATTAGTTCTTTTTCTGGATTTTTTGTTCTCTTCATTCATTTGGGGCAAGTTTCCTTTTCTTCTCATTTTGGCAGCCTCCCTGTGTTTGTTTCTATGTATTAGGTAGAGCTGCTGTAACTCCTAGTCTTAGTAGAGTGGCCTTATGTAGTAGGTGTTTTGTGGGACCCAGTTGTGTAGCCTCCCTGGTCACCCAAGCTGGGCACTCCAGGTGTACCTCTGCACCTCCCCTTCAGCCCCCTCCTAGGGTATGTGTACCCTCCTGTTATAGTTGAGCCTTGAATGCTGTTAATACATCAGTGGGAGGGACATACCCCTAGGCCAATTGGCAGTGACCACAGCAGAGGAGCTGCTGTGTAGGGGCTCACCCCACGGAGCAGGACTCACTTCCGTGGGGTTCTGGTGCCTGATGAGTTTGCCCCTTGAGTATGTTGTTGGTGAAGGTCGGTAGGTGGTGTTCTGGAGTGGTCTGAAACTGTCTACATGTTGTGCTAGCTCTGGGACCTCCCAGAGGTGCAGGCCAAGATCAACTGTCACCTGTGCCCTACCTGGGGCCACCCAGCATAAGCTACAGAGCTATCTGCAGATGGTTGCTGTTTGTGCTGGACTTAGAGGTGCCCAGGAGAGGCCAAGCTGCAAATTGAGGCCGGCTGCTGCTAGTGTACCAGTCCTGGGGTCACTTAGCAAGAGGTACAGGGCATGCCAAGGCCAGGCGCCGCTTGTTTGAGGTTTGTAGACCTTTGAGAAATTTTAGGAAATTATTCAGCATGATCCAAAAAGGCCATTTGTATGGGAAAGCCACTGGAAATGGCTTGTGCGGGCCAGTAAGTTGGGTGGGGCAGGGTCTCAGGAGACCACTAGGGTGGGGCGGACAGTGTTAAACAGTCAGATAGAGACTCAGATATTGTGCTAGCCTGCTGGCTCTGTGTGGGGAGGGCTCAGCAAAGGAACACCTGGGAGAAAGCTGCCCCTCCAACTCTGTCCCCAAAGCCAGACAATTCAATTATTCCCAATATGTTCGTGTCACCTTTTCAGCTGCTGTGGGGCCCCCATCACTGGAGCTCAAAGTGAGTGAGTTCGAGTAAGTCGGTGTAGGCCCTTTAAGAGGAATGCCTGGGACTTCAGCAGCCCTTTATCTCACTCAACTCCAATCCCCACTGGTTTTCACAGGCAGAAGATATGGGGATTTCTTTTACCGTCACTGGAACCCTAGGCTGGTGGGCCTGTTATGGTGCTGGGACCCCTCGCTCCTCAGAGGGGACTTTTGCAGCTGAGATATGCCACCTGATTTTTAACCTCCACATGTGGGTATGGGACTAGCCCATTGCCAGTCTCTGCCCCTCCTACCAGTCTCCACATAGCTGCTTCTTTATAGTCTTAGTTTTAGGACTTCTCTTCAGCTAGATTTTAGGTGATTCTGAATGATGGTTGTTTGTAGTTTAGTTGTAATTTTGATGTGGTTGTGGTAGGATGCCAAATACCACATTTATCTAGTTGCCATCTTGTCCCGGAATTTTTTTTTTTTAAAGGATAAAATTTTATCAGGAGCCTCACACTGATAAGTCCGTTTCAAAATCAGGATGCCAAGATTTTTTTGTTTGTTTTTTTAATAACAACATTATGAGCTATATAATTAAGGCAATGGCTTTAGTATATTCACAGAGCTGTGCAGTAAATTGGATTTTAGGATATTTTAGGATATTTTATTATCCTAAAAAGAAACCCCATATCCCTTAGCTACCACCTCCCAGACCTATCATCCCCTAGCCCTGGGCAAGCATTAATCTACTTTTTAACTCTATACATTTGCCTATTTTGGACATGTCATAGAAATGTAATCACACAATATATGGTCTTTTGTGTCTGGCTTTTTTCACCTAGCATAATGTTTCCTGGGTTCATCCATGTTGTAGCATATATCAATACTTCTTCCTCTTTATGTCTGAATAATATTCCATTGTATGGATAAACATGTTTTATTTATGCATTGACCTCTTGATGGACATTTCGATTGTTTCTACTTTTTTTATTATTATAAATAATTCTGTGTACATTTGTGTATAAGTTGTTGGGTAGACCCTTTTTTTTAATATATCTTTTTTGATTTCAAGGAGGGAGGGGAGAGAGAGAGAGAGAGAGAGAAGCATCGATGGTGAGAGAGTCGTCATGATTGGCTGCCTCGTACACACCCCCAACTGAGGATCAAGCTCACAACCTGGGCATGTGCCCTGACTGGGAATCGAACCATGATCTCCTGGGTCCTAGGTTGATGCTCAGCCGCTGAGCCACACCCAGCTGGGCCTTTTGCTCATTTTTTAATCACCTTTTTTGTTGTTGTTAAGTTGAAGCAGTGTTTTATTTTTTTTGACTGTTAATCCTTTATCAGATATGTGACTTTTTTCCCATTTGGTCTCTTGTTTTTGCTTTTGTTTTTGGTTAATCCTCACCCAAGGATATTTTTTCCATTAATTTTTAGAGAGAATGGAAGGGGGGAGGGAGAGAGATGAGAGAGAGAGAGAAACATCTATGTAAGAGACACATCTGTCAGTTGCCTCCCACGTATGCCCCAATCTGCAACCAGGTAGATGTTCTTGCCAGGAATCTAACCTGCGACCCTTCAGTATGTGGGCCAACGCTCCAACCATTGAACCACATTGACCAGGGCCATTTGTTCTTTTCACTCTGAAATCGTTATTTGATTCATAGAAGCTTTTCATTTTGATGAAGTACAGTATAACTTAATATTTTTCTTTTGTTGCCTGTGCTTTTTTTTTTTAATCTTTATTGTTGAAAGTATTACAGGTGTCCCATTTTTCCTGCCCGATTGACCTCCTCCACCTCGCTCCCACTCCCTCCACAGGCCTTCACCCTGTTATTGTCTGTGTCCCTGTGTTACACATGTATGTATATAACTCCTTTGGTTAATCTCTTCCCACCCTCCACCCCCCTTCCCTCTTCCCTGTGAAATATGATCGTCTATTGCATGCGTCAGTGTCTTTGGGTCTTTTTAGTTTGTCAGATTCTTTTGTTCATTAGCTTCTTCTTAAAGAAGACTCTTCAACATTTCTTGTCGTACTGGTCTGGTGGTGATAAACTCCTTTAGCTTTTCCTTGTCTGAGAAGCTCTTTATCTGACCTTCAGTTCTAAATGATAGCTTTGCTAGGTAGAGTAATCTTGGTGGTAGGTCCTTGTTTTTCATCACTTTGAGTATTTCTTGCCACTCCCTTCTGGCCTGCAGAGTTTCTTTTGAGAAATCAGCTGACAGCCTATGGGTGCTCCTTTGTAGGTAACTAACTGCTTTTCTCTTGCTACTTTTAAGATTCTCTCTTTGTCTGTAACCTTTGACATTTTAATTATAATGTGTCTTGGTGTGGGAGACTCTGCTTCCTGGATTTGTAAGTCTATTTCTTTCCCCAGGTAGGGGAATTTTTCTGTAATTATTTTTTCAAGTAGATTTTCAGTTTCTTGCTCTCTTTCCTCTCTTTCTGGCATCCCAATAATACAAATGTTGGGCCGCTTGAAGTTTTCCCAGAGGCTCCTTACACCATCTTGATATTTCTGGATTATTTTTTCTTTTTGCTCCTCTGGTTGGGTGTTTTTTGTTTTCTCATGTTCCAAATTGCTGACTTGATTCTCAGTGTCTTCTACTCTCCTGTTGATTCCTTGTAAATTATTCTTCATTTCAGTTCCTGTAGCCTTCCTTTCTGATAGGTACTTTATTAGGTCATTGTTCTCACTTGTTTTCATAATAGTCTTACTAACATCCTTGAGCATCCTTATAACCGTAATTCTGAACTCTGTATCTAGTAGCTTGCTTGGTTCTATTTCATTTAATTCCTTTTCTGGAGATTTCTTCAGTCCTTTTCTTTGTGACATGTTTCTTTGCCTCAGCATTTTGGCTGCTTCCAGGTGTTTATTTCTATGCATTAGGTAGAGCTGCTATGTCTCCTGGAATTGGTAGAGTGGCTTTGTGTAGTAATGTCCTGTAGGGTCCAGTGGTTCAGCCTCCCCAGTCACCTTAGCTGGGCCTTCTAGGTACTCCCCTGTGTGGGCTGTGTGCACTGTCCTGTTATGGTTGAGCCTTGGTTGCTGTTGGTGTCACTGGGAGGAATTGACCCCCCCCAGCCAATCAGCTGTGAGGGCCAGCTGCCACTACAGTCAAAGAGCTACTGTGCTGGAGACACCCCTATGGAGCAGGATTTACTTCAGTGGAGCTTTGGTGTTCATCAAGTGCGCCCCTTGAGTGTCACTTGTGGATGTGGTAGGGTTGTAATCCAGCATGGTTGAGTCTTACCACCAGGTGCACTGTCTCTGTGGCCTCCTGGGAGGTACAAAGTCAGCCTCTGCCAGTGCCTTACCCAGGGCCACCCAGCATGAACTACACAGCAAACCGTAGATGGCTGCTACTTGTGCTGGACTTGGAGGTGTCCAGGAGAGGCCAAGCTATGAACCAGTGCAGGCCTGGGACCACTTATCATGCCGTATGGGGCACGCTGCTGCTTGTTTGAGAGATTTTAGGAAAGCCCTAAGCATAAGGCTGGAGAGGCCACTTGCATAGAAAAGCCACTGGAATTGGCTTGGATGAGCTTGCAGGTAGGGAAGGGCGGGGTCTTCAGGAATCACTTGGGCGGGGCCAAAAGTGTGAGTCAGGTGCTAGCAATTCAAATATGGCACCTTCCTGCGGGCTGTGTGTGGGGAGGACTCGGCAAAGGAGCAATCGCCTCTGCCAGCTCTTCTGTCTGGGAGAAAGCTGCCCTTCCACCTCTCACCCCAATTTCAGGCAAGTTAGTTCCTCCCCAATGTCCCAGGTTCCTTTCAAGCTGCTGCGCAACTTGGGGGCTCAGAGGGATCGCATCTGAGTCCAGGTGCAGGCGCTTTAAGAGGAGCTGCCTGGGGCTCCCACAGCCTCTGTGCCCCTCAGCAACAGTCCCCGCTGGTTTTCACAGCCCAAAGTTGTGGGGATTTCTCTTCCCGGCCCTAGAACCCTGGGCTGGGGCCCAGTGTGGGACTGGGACCCCTCACTCCTCTTGGAAACCTCTACCGCGGAGATATCCTTCCCGGGTTTAAACCACGGCACTGGGTGTGGACTCGTGGCTGCATCTCTGTGATTCAGCTCCAATCTGCCCAAGTCTCCAGCCCTCCTACCGGTCTGGATGCTTCTTCAGTTCCTTGGTTGTAGGGCTTCTCTTCAGCTAGATTTCAGGAGGTTCTGAGTGGTGGTTGTTCTCTATTTTAGTTGTAATTTTGATGTAGTTGTGGGAGGTGGCGGGTGCAGCTGTTACCTATACCACCATCTTGTTTCTCCATTGCCTATGCGTTTGTTGTCATATCCAAGAAATTGTTATCCAGTGTCATGAAGCTTTTCCCCTATGTTTTCTTTTAAGATTTTTATAGTTTTAGTTCTTATATTTCAGTCAGTGATCCAGTTTGAGTTAATTTTTGTATATAGTGTAAGGTAAGAGTCCAACTTCTTCTTGTTTGTTTGTTGGGGGTTTTTACATATGGGCTATCTAATTTTCCTAGCACCATGTATGTATATGTGTATGTGTGTGTGTGTGTATGTATGTGTGTGTGTATGTATATATACACCTATATATTATATATATATATAAAATATGTGTATTATATAATACTAAGTATATATTTAATATTAAACATATTAAACATATTAAATATATATATATTAAAAAGATTACTTTTTCCCCCATTGAATGATTCTAACACCCTTGTCGAAAATCATTTGACCATATATGTAAGGGTTTATTTCTGGGCTTTCTATTCTATTGGTGTATATGTCTATCTTTTGAATGGCTATATTTTAAAGTCCTTGTTACAGTTTCTTTTTGTGTGGTGGTGCCATCAAATGAATACTTTGCTTCATTTTGCTTGTGATATATAGAGATGATTTTTTATTATTTTGTTTTATGATTACATAAGATACAGGGTTCCAAAGTCAAATCTACTAAACAAGGTATAGTCAAAGAAGATTAGCACCACACCTTTCTATTTCACCCCTTGCCTTCTTTTCATAATAGGTAACCACTTAAATTTTTTTTTATATCTTTTCCTTTTTTCCCCCCTAAACAAAAGGACACAGATTCACCTCCTGTCTTAGATTAATAGTAGCACACTATACACACTTTTCTCTACCTTGCTTTTTCACTTAACTGTATATCCTAGAAATCACTCCTTAGATTTTACATCAAGCAGCAGTTGATAAACTACCTTTTTGTAAATAATATTTTATTTGACTACAATGATGCCCATTTGTCTCATCATTGTCTGTAGCTGCTTTTCATCTACAACAACAACATTGAGTAGTTGAGAGTTATCATATAAAGTTTTACTCAAAGATTCTCTGAAGACATAAAATTTTTTTCCATCTTTCCTATTGTCAAGTGTCTTGAGTCCAATAAAAGACAACTGTCAGTATAATTGGTGACCCTTTCTGCCCACTTAGGAACAATATCTCAGCCCTTTCTTTGTCTACTGACGCTTGACATTTGGTGCCTAAATGATTTTAATTCTCTGGTTTAACTCACTTCTTTATGTAACCCAAGTAATAACAGTCCAGTCCAGAGCAGATGGAGCTGTCAAGTCATTTTCCATGCGTTCTTTTTCAAAGGTGAAGAATGTTTTCAATTTCTTACTGAGAGAACCTAGGTAAACAATTCTCCTTTCTTTTTAGCTGAGCTCCTTGCCAAAAAACAGCCATTAAAAACCAGTGAGGTGTACTCTGACGATGAGGAGGAGGAAGAGGATGACAAGTCCAGTGAAAAGTCAGACCGCTCATCCCGAACATCGTCCTCAGATGAAGAAGAAGAGTAAGCTTGTGTACATTTGGTCTGGTACTTAGGATAGGTGGGTTCTTTGAGGAGAAGCTTAGTGTAGTTTCTAAAATCTCCGTTTGGGCTGTGAATACTCTTTGGTTCAGTACCCTGAATTGCTGTGCTGAGTTGCCTAGTACTTTAGCCCAAATATATGTTCCTGCCTTTGGCTCTTGGCCTGAAGCCCTGGACATTTCATTTGGGCCCAGTAGATAGAATCTGACTTCATGTCACCCTCACATTGGCCAAGTGCTTCCATTTGTTTTCTTACTCTGGGATAGCAGCCTTATCAGCATGGTTCATGCTACTGGTTAGGAACAGGATTCTATTTCCATTCTTTCCTGTTGGTTCATTTATTTCTCCTACTGCCTTAATCACATGTACTTTGATTGTGTTGAGTTTTCAGAAGTTGGTATTAGTTATTTATTGTGATTAGTTTTTATGATGAACACTTTTCCCAGTGCCTTTGTTCCTCACAGGAAAGAAGAGATCCCTCCAAAATCACAACCAGTTTCCTTACCTGAAGAATTGAATCGGGTTCGATTATCACGGCATAAGCTAGAACGTTGGTGTCATATGCCATTCTTCGCTAAAACTGTCACAGGATGTTTTGTACGGATTGGCATTGGAAACCACAACAGCAAACCAGTTTACCGGGTTGGTATTTCTTTCCTTGGACAATTATCCATGTTTTAAATATAATGACTCTATTGGGAGTAAGAGCTACTGCATAAATCTGTCACTTTCTAGTCCCGTTTGATGGGAACATAGACTCCAATTGAGATGCCTGTAGAACAGTGACAAACTGAGGTAACCAGGATCATGCGTGACCTGCTGCCAGGAAGAATACTTAGAGCCGAAGGGTGTCGTATGTTTGGATTTAGAATAATTTATATACCTTCCTTCCATGTAAAAGCAAGAAGGGAGACATTTATGAAGTATTCATTGTTACATAATCTGGAAGTTTTGTCCTTTGAAAAATAAATACAGTATCCTAGCCAGCATGGCTCAGCAACTGAGCATCAACCTATGATCCAGGAGATACTGGTTCGATTCCTGTTCAGGGCACATGCCCAGGTTGTGGGCTCGATCCCCAGCAGGGGCCATGCAGGAGGCAGCCAATCAGTGACTCTCATCATTGATGTTTCTATCGCTCTCTCCCTCTCCCTTCCTCTCTCTGAAATCAATAAAAATATATTTTAAAAAAAGAAATACAGTAAGTCCTCACTAAACATCGTTGATAGGTTCTTAAAAACTGTAACTTTAGGTGAAACAAAATACAACAAAACCAGTTTTACCATAGGTTAATTGATATAAACAAGAGTTAAGTTTCTGTGACATATTTCTAGTCACAAAAACATCACCAAACGTCTAAATAGAGACCCAAAACACTTCTAATATTAAGCATTGAAATAAGTGTGAGTTGTACATACATTTAAGATAGACTAATAAAAACAACTAAGAGGCTTCCAGTCAAGATGGTGGCATAGATAAATGCAAACTAAAGTACAGAACAACTGTCATTCAGAACCACCTAAAATCTAGCTTAATGGAAGTTCTTCTACCAAGGATTAAAGAAGCCACATCAAGACTGGTAGGAGGGGCAGAGATTCAGAAAGTGCTGGTCACACACCTATGTCAGGAAGTATATCTTGGCTGTGGAAATCCCCCTAAGGAGCGAGGGGTCCTAACCCCACACCAGGCCCCCCAGCCCAGGGTACTAGTGCTGGAAAGAGAAGTCCTCATAACTTCTGGCTGTAAAAACCATCGGGGATTGCCCTAGCTGATTTCGCTCAGTGGTGAGAGTGTGGGCCTGCGGACTGAAGGGTCCCAGGTTCACTTAAGGGCACGTACCTCAGTTGCAGGCTCAGCCCCAGTCAGGGTAGTGCAGGAGGCAACCAGACAATGTCTCTTTCTCACATTGATGTTTCTCTCTCTCTCTCTCTCTCTTTCTCTCTCTCTCTTTCTCTCCCCCCTTCCCCCTTCTACTCTTTCTGAAAAGCAATTGAAAAAATATCCTTGGGTGAGGATTAAAACAAAAACAGGGATTGTGACTGAGGGAGAAGGAGGGCTGCTGGAGTCCCAGGCAGTTCCTCTTAAAGGGCCTGTACACACACTTACTCAGATTCACTCTCTCTTGAGTTCCAGTGCCAGTGCTGGGGCAACAGCTCGAAAGTCACCAGGGACATACAGGGGGGAACTGAAGTGTCTGGCATCGGGACAAGAGTTGAGGGGCAGCTTTTTCCCAGACAGAAGTGCTGGCAGAGGCCACTGATCCTATTCTGAGCCCTTCCCCCACAGAGTAGCAGGCAGGTGCCAAAGCTGAGGCTCCATCAACCTAGCTGTCACTTTTTGCCCCTCCCTGGTGATTCCCTGAGACCCTGCCCCACCAACCTGCTGGCCTACCCAAGCTGTTTCCAACAGCTTTTCCATAGGAATGGCCTGTCTTGGCTCATGCTGAATTATTTCCTAAAATCTCAAACAGGCAGCATCATACCTCTTGCTGAGTGGCCCCGGGCCTGGCATTAGTGGCTGCTGGCCTCATTTCGCAGCTTGGCCTCTCTTGGGCACCCTCAAGCCCAGCACAAGTAGGAGCCATCTGCAGATTGCTCTATAGCTCATACTGGTAGCCTCGGGCAGGGCACAGGCAGCAGCTGATCTTGGCCTGCACCTCCTAGGAGGTCCCGAAGCCAGCACAACCTGTGGACAGCTTAAGACCACACCAGAGCACCACCCGTCCACCTCCATGAGCTACACTCAAGTGGTGAATTCGTTGGGCATCAGAGTCCCACTGCTATGGTCACAGCCAGTTCTTGGAGCCAATTGGCCTAGGGGTATATCACTCCCATTGATGTGCATTCAGGGCTCAACTATAACAGGAGGGTGCACACAGCCAACATGGGGGGTGTGCCTGGAGTGCCCAGCTTGGGTGACCAGGGAGGCTACACAACTGGGCCCTACAGAACACCTACTACATAAGGCCATTCTACCAAGATTGGAAGATACAGCAGCTCTACCTAATACATAGAAACAAACACAGGGAGGCTGCCAAAATCAGAAGACAAGGAAACTTGTCTCAAATGAAAAAACAGAACAAAAAATTCAGAAAAAGAACTAATATAAAATGGAGACAAGCAATCTACCAGATGCAGAGTTCAAAAACACTGATTATAAGGATGCTTAATGAACTTAGGGAAGAGTAGATGAACTTAGTGAGAACTTTGACAAAGAGATAAAAATATAGGTAGAAAACATAAAATAGGACCAGACAGAAATGAAGCATACATAACTGAAACGAAGAATACATTACAGGGAATCAGCAGTCAAATAGAATAAGCAGAGGATCAAATCGGTGATTTGGAAGAAAAGCAGAAAACACCCAATCAGAACAGCAAAAAGAAAAAAGAATCCCAAAAAATGAGGATAGTTTAAGGAGTCTGGGACAACTACAAGCATACCAACATTTGCATCATGGGGTTGCTGGAAGGAGAGAGAGAGAGCACGGAATTGAAAACCTATTTGAAAAAATACTGATGGAAGACTTCCCTAACCTGGTCAAGGAAATAGACATAGGAGACTAGGAAGCACAGTGTATCCTAAACAAGATGAACCCAAAAAGGCCCACACCAAGACACATCATAATTAAAATGCAAAAGGTTAAAGACAAAGAATCTTAAAAGCAGTTAGTTACCTACAAGGTAGCTCCCATTAGACTGTCAGCTGATATCTCAACAGAAACTTTGCAGGCCAGAATTGATTGGCAAGAAATTTCAAAGTGATAAAAGCAAAGAACTACAACCAAAGTTACTCTACCCAGCAAAGCTGTCATTTAGAATTGAAGGAGATAAAGAGCTTCCCACAGAAGAAAAGGCTAAAGGAGTTCATCACCACCAAACCAGTATTACATGAAATGTTAAAGGGTCTTGAAGAAGATAAAAAATATGAACAAGAAGATAAAAAATATGAACAATAAAATGACAATAAGTACATATCTATCAACAGTTGAATCTAAAAAAACAAAAACAAAATAGACATTTAGAACAGAAACAGACTCATAGATATAGAAAACATTTTGATGCTTGCCCAATGGGAAGGAGTTGGGTAAAAAAGGTGAGGGGATTAAGAAGTACAAATTGGTTGGTACAGAGTAGTCATGGGGATGAAAAGTACAGCCTAGGGAATATAGTCAATAATTCTGTAATAACTGTGTATGGTGTCATATGGGCATGAGATTTCTATAATATGTAATTACTGGGTTGTACACCTGGAACTAATATGTCAACTGTAATTGATAATAATAAAAATTATTTAAAAAATAAAACACAGGAAGTTGGTAAAGATAGGTGATAGATTCATAGATAGATAGATAGATAGGTAGGTAGAAACATAAAATAATGATTTTTTAAACCCATTTATTCTGGTTCAGAGTAATGGGTGGCACAGTGCAAGGTGGAACACCTGACACACACAATTCCCTTCTATCACAGGATGCACTCACACACATTCAGACTGGGACAAGGTAGACCTTCCAGGACACCTCATTTGCACATCTTTGAGATGTGGGAAAAACCGGAGTCCCCAGAGAAAACCCTCACAGACTGGGAAGAACGTGCAAACCACACAGACGGTAGCCCTGGCCAGGAATCAATTTTGTTTTCTTACCAATGTTATAACAAAACAATGGAATCAAACAACTTTATTTGAGGACCTGCTATAAATGAAAGTTTTCCATGTTATATACTAAGTGACTTCTAGAACAGGGAATTATATTGTAGTTGTAAAAAAAAAAACCTCCAACCTAATAGAGGTTATTTTATGGGTTCCAGCACTGTAGTCTGGATGGCTGGGACATAGCTGTTCGATTTTTTTCCTTTATGTTTTTGTTCTGGGTTGTATGCTTTTAATGTACCATACCCTGGAAAGCTTGACAATGGAAACTGACCTCCATGGTCTTCATATTTGGTTGATAAAACTGACCTCTGAAATTCCAAGTACATCCCCCAGTAAGGTAGGAGGGGAAGCTTCTCACGAGCCCCACCAGGCTAACTGCCTCCTCTCCTAGTACGTGCTTACTCTGGGCACAGAGCTCCTGGTGTTTGGCCATCAGTTCTAGACCTGAGAAAGGTGCCCAGAACACCTTTAAGCTGTGAACTCCTCTCAGTGCAGGGTCACTTATCTGCATTCAGGTAGATAGAGCCAAAGAGAGAGTGTTGTGGAGAGCTCTGAAACCATCTCTTTTTGAATATTGTCTCTGTCCTTTCACTTAGGTTGCTGAAATCACGGGTGTTGTGGAAACCGCCAAGGTTTACCAGCTTGGTGGCACCAGAACAAACAAAGGGCTACAGCTACGGTAGGAAAGGCGTTTCTGTGTGATAGCTTCTGCTCCCATTGCAAACAGGCACTGCCTGTGTGGGCTGTTACTCTCTCCCATGTGATGTTTTTCTGGGACTTGGAGTTAAACTTTTATTCTCCTGTTGCCTAGAGAGAAAGTAGGATATATCTCTGTCATAGGGGAAATCAGGGATACAAAGTGGTAGGAAGTAAAAAGTCAGGTTGTGGGGACCCCCCTCCTCCCAGAGCCCTGCAGGCATTTCCTGAGCATGGTCAGGAGGCTTTTTTTTTTTTTTTTTAGTCGTAGCTCTTTCACTAACTGTTCTTTGACAAGTCAGGACTTAGTTTCCTCTTCGGTAACATGGTATTTACTGAATGCCTGCTACATACCACTGTTCTGGGCATCAGGATAGAGGTGAGAACAAAATATACACACACAACATATACACTCCCTGCCTTCTTGGAGCTTGAAGATTCTAAAGCCCCATATGGGAAGGGACAGGAGCAGTTTGCCAGGACCACTGCAAATAATGGGTAATAGACCCTGCTCTACCATGGCCTAATTTGCTCTCTATGGGCCCTCCTCATTATGTCTCTTGGTCTGTTTGAAAAGAACCAGTTGGGGAGGGCCGTGGCCATGATGTGCAGCAAGTGGCTGTCTCTAGGAGAGTGGTGCCAACTTACTTCACTTTGTCAGCACAAGGGTCAGTAGAAAGACAGTGTTCTTCCTCTACAGGGAATAGTTTCCTTGTCATTCAGATATGTGCATAATATTTCATATTTTGGAGGCCAATTGACTGCGACAAATTTTATTATAAATGGACTTTTGAAGTACTGGCTAAGTCCATAGCTTTGATCCTTAATCTTGGCTGCCCATTAGAACAACCTGGGGGGTTTTGTTTGTTAATTTCAGTGCTGGTTCCTACTCCCAGAGATTTCTTATTCAGTTGATCTACAATGGTGCTTTGGCACTGGAAGTTTTGTAAATCTTGATGATGCTAAAGGGTAGCCAGGATTGAGAACCACAGAGATAGGTGGTACACAGTCTGGTAGGGTTGCTTTGCTGGTACTTGTCTACATACCTATTCTTGGAGATGCTGTCTCTTTTTTATGTAGGCATGGCAATGACCAACGGGTATTCCGCCTAGAGTTTGTCTCAAACCAAGAATTCACTGAAAGCGAATTCATGAAGTGGAAAGAAGCGGTAAGTGAATAGAAAACACCTAGCTGTTCCTGAAAATAGTTACAGCGTCTCTTTCCAAAATCACTTATTAATACAACCTTTTGTCATGTTTTGGTCCAGATGTTCTCTGCTGGCATGCAGTTGCCCACTCTAGATGAAATCAATAAGAAGGAATTATCTATTAAGGAAGCTCTTAATTATAAATTCAACGATCAGGACATTGAAGAGGTAAGAAAACTGGTACTCCAGAGCCCAGAGGTTCATCAAGAACCAGTGTTAGAGAAGAGCATGGCTTTTTTTTTTTCTTTCCCTATAGCTTGATGTTTTTAGCTATGCTATTATTCCTTGAGGATGAGGAAATGCTGATATTGTTATCTTACTATTTATAGTTTATCAAGATTTTTTCTAAACATTCTCATTTGAAGTCATGGACTACAGAAGTATATTCAGGGTTCAGGGATCTGTATTCTGCTAGGCTTGGTCCTTCAAGAGTTTTTTTTCTCCAAAACATTTTGGTAAAATTCTTTGATCTCTGTTCTTTTGGACAGTGGCTAGCCTTACAATACCAGGCCTTTGGCTGCTGCTGTTTATTGGTGCATGTTCCTTCAGACTGTCCCAGAAGAATCTCCGTGACCCCGGAAGCAGCATAGTATCCCTTGGAATGAACTCACTCGCCCTCTGGGGCATGACACTGCTATAGGAAGAGCAGCCCCCTTTTAACTAGCTGCTTGCCTCCAAAATGGGCTAACTTAGCCTCTCTACAAAACTAGTTTAGGAATACCTTACTGCTGGTGTCTCCTCTCTGGTACAGATTGTAAAAGAGAAAGAAAGGTTCAGGAAAGCTCCACCCAACTATGCTATGAAGAAGACTCAGCTGCTAAAGGAAAAGGTAAGGACTTGTTCTCAAACCCCTTTTCCTGTCCTATAAGGACATGTGGAGATCAAACTTGTTCACCCTGTCAAGCATGTGGTGGCAGGATTTTCCTTTCTATAAACTGATCTTGCTTGTTCCTTTCTTCTTACTTTCTAATCACTTCAGTTTCATGTATAATCAGATAGACCCCAGGGTAGTGTCAGCACTGGGTCTGAACAGATGAATGTCTTGCCAAGCCCAGTTGCAGTAGGTGGTTTTCCATTCTTCACGTCAGGAATGGGTGAGCCTTGTTGGAGTGAGAGAGCCATATGGAGCCTGGGTTCTAAGGTTAATGCTACCAGGGGCCCAGAGCCAGGTAGCTATATGGGAACGTTTCACTACTATAATAAGAATTATACCTTGCATTTGTAAAGTTTAAGTATCCTTTCATATCTCCTGTCATTTGTTCATCACATGAGATAGCTTGCCTGTGCTGGAATTCAGGGGACACCCGATACAGATTGTAGCCAAAATCACACAGTTTTCTCCATGTGCAGGCCATGGCTGAGGACCTGGGGGATCAGGACAAGGCCAAACAAATCCAAGACCAGCTGAATGAGCTGGAGGAGCGGGCAGAGGCTCTGGATCGCCAGCGGACCAAGAACATATCTGCTATTAGGTGTGTTACAGAGCCTGTTTTTTATTGTTGTTGTTGTCTTTTATCCTCACCCGAGGATATTTTTTCCCATTGCTTTTTCAGGGAGGGAGGGGGGGAGGGAGGGAGGGAGGGAGGGAGGGAGCGAGGTGTGACAGAGGCACACTGATTGCTTACCTCCCGCAAATGCCCCAAACAGGGCTGGGGATCGAGCCTGCAGCCGAGGTACGTGCCCTTGGCCAGAATTGAACCTGGGACCCTTCAGTCCACAGGCTGACTCTAGCCGCTGAGCCAAACCGGGTAGGGCTACACAGCCTATTTTGATTGGGCTCCTATCCTTGGTCTGCAGACCTTGCCACAATTATCAGGCGCGCCTATGGCCTTGTGCACACTGTGCTGCGCTGGCTCCACATCTCTATGAGGTCAGAGCTCAGTGGTTCCCTCCCTCCTCTCACAGCCCACTGACTCATTCCTCTTATTTACCCCCTAGTTACATCAACCAGCGGAACAGGGAATGGAACATTGTGGAGTCTGAGAAGGCTCTTGTGGTGAGTAAGACAATTTTCTCTAGATCACTGAAAATAATTTCAGTTAGTAAAATGATATAAAATCCTCTCTACACCTTGCTTGAGTTTGTTTTTTAAATTATTGAAATAATGTGTTCACTGGACATATGTAATCTCTCTGTATGTATACATACACCCATACAATTTATTAATTTATAATGAAAAGCAGCAGTCTTCTGCCCTGTCTTATCCCTCCCCATCCTTAGAGTCTACTCCACAGGTATTTGTTTTTATCTATTTCCAGTTTTGTTCCTTAGGTTGTTGCCCCCATATCTACTTTGGCTTTGATTTTTTTCAAGCCCTTGCAAAGACTGTTACTTATATGTGAGCTTATGATGAGGGGTGAGGGAGGAGATACAGTTCTGTAATGCATGCTTTCTCCTTCAGGCTGAAAGTCACAACATGAAAAACCAACAGATGGATCCCTTTACCAGGCGGCAATGCAAACCTACCATTGTTTCCAATGTGAGTGCCTAAAGAGGACATTTTTAGTCAGGACCTAGATTCTGGGACATAAAATGAATTCCATTAGGAGATTAATAAAGAAGTTAAAAATAATGTTGTCTTAGTGGGATTTGCTTGCCTCAAACTCTAGGGTCTGGATACTACCTTTTTTTATCTTGCTGTAGGGTGTCCAGGTGGTAAAAACCTTGCATGGATTTATAGAAACCTATGGACTAAACCACCCGGTGCCACAGACATTAGAAATGTGTGGGCTGGGTCACCCACCTAGGCTTGGCTTCAAAGCTTTTAATTGCCTCTTTTTGCTGCCTTGAGGAAAATCCCACTAAGCTGCTGATAGGGCCACTGTGGTGCTTGTGATATTAGTGGTGGTAGGTGGGAAAGAATTGCAGTAGGACTGTGCGAGTGTTGAACAATCTCTAAAATACCTTATTTTCTCTCTCAGTCCAGAGACCCCGCTGTTCAAGCTGCCATCTTGGCCCAGCTGAATGCAAAATATGGTTCTGGAGTGTTACCAGATGCTCCAAAGGAAATGAGCAAGGTAAGTGCAGCACTACCCTACCTTATGGCCTGCAGAGCTAGGCTGCTGGCCTGGACGCCAGAGCAAGAACCTTGCCTAGTTTGGACTTGATTTTCCCACCTGGAGGAACATGGAGTCCCACTAGCCATCCTTTCTCCATCCTAGTTATGTAAAAATGTGGTAAACAGCTACTGAATTTTGGTCAGATGACTTAAATTCTAAACCCAATACCACTTCTTAACTAAGGCCTTCACTGCGGCTTTAGGCAACTGACATCTAGTCCTCTGGTCTGCATTCTCTCCTATGTACAAGGAGTATAATACTCTATACCCTGCCTACCTCACCGGGGAATTAAGAGGAGCAGATGACATATAAGGATCAGACAGTGATGAAAGTGAAAGCTCTTTGAAAACTAAAATGTTAAACCAAAAGGAACTTCCCATTCAGAAGTACTTTTCTGCCTAAGTCAGGTCTTTTCCTGTGGAGCCCAAACGGTCCCAGGAATTTCTGAAATCTTGGGTCAGAAGGTGGCTCGTCTTAAGCCTGTCTTTTCTACCCTCACATCATAGACATGAGCCTGCCCTCTCCTCTTTGCTTTTAAGCTTCAGAAAAGAAACCTCTTTGTCTGGGCCTCCTGTCCTCTGAGAAAAGGAATCAGAAAAGGGCCTTAGTAGGAAGATCTAATAAACTTGAGCAAGAGCTTTTACCATTAGTGACTGCTACTACTGCTTGAAGTCCACTTACATTTATACTTTTATAATTAGTTTTTCTCTTCACATTTCAGGGTCAGGGAAAGGATAAAGATTTGAATTCTAAGTCAGCCAGTGACCTCTCAGAAGACTTGTTCAAAGTACATGATTTCGATGTGAAGATTGATTTACAAGTTCCCAGCTCAGGTAGGTGAGGGTGGGGAGTGGTAATGGCCAAGGACCAAATAGCTCCATGGCCCTCTCAGCCTGCAAGGCAGCCTGTTTTAGGGAAGAAATGGGGTTTCTGCTCATCAGTACTTATCGAGGCTGCAGGCATGTTTTGAGAGGTCATTCAGAAAGGCTACCTGAAGGAGTGAAGCACAAGACTAAAAGGACTTTGTAGGTACCTCAGCTGCCAATTTGCTCTTCTTTCCCATAGAGTCAAAGGCTTTGGCCATCACCTCCAAGGCTCCACCAGCCAAGGATGGGGCTCCAAGGAGATCTCTGAACTTGGAAGACTACAAAAAACGACGGGGGCTTATTTGAGCGCACCCAGCCTGCTGCTTCTGACCCTGCATGCCCATCACAGTGTCCCGCCTTTCCTCGTCCTTTGATTTGCCCTCTTTGGGCTGGAGCAGCAGTAGAAACTGGGAAGAGACTCTAAACTGCCAGTCATCTGTAATATAAACCATTTGCTGTATAGACCTCCCTTGTTTGCACCATCTCCCATCAACCCCTCCCTCCAGGCCTCACCCAGTGTGGACCTGGGCTCTCTCTGGCTTTATCCATGTCTTTAGATTTGTGTTTGCCTTACTGTTTTGTTTTTTTTAAACCAGCACAGTTCATTGGCCACTCTGCACGCATTCAGTATTACCATGGAGCTGGGGTTCTTGCTGGAGCCCCTGGTGGTGATAGCAGCAGCACTGGGCAGTCTCTCTGGACTGCCTTGGACCCAAACATTGAACATTTGGAACCTGGCCCTTGTGGATGGAGTGGGTTCTGGGCACCTCTAGTCCTCCTTCCTCTCTCCTCGTCTTTCTCTTCTTCCCATCTCTGTGGAAGAGGGGTTTTCAAAACCAATTTAGTTTCCAAAAAGTGTACATTTGTGGGGAGGGAGGGGGTTCTATTTGACAGTGAGAGAGAGAGAGAGAGAGAGAGAGTGTGTGTGTGTGTGTGTGTGTGTCTTAAGTGTGTGGATTTTTTTATCATTTTTTTAAAATGCAGTACTCTTTGTATCAGTCTGTCATGGGTCTATAGCTGTTTCAGATTTTTTTCAGCTGTACTTGAGCATCTGAAACTGCAAGAAAGAAACTCATTAAATGTGATTCTTCTTACTAAACAGGCCTGACTGCTGTAGCTGTGTAACTTCCCCTTCCCCACCTCCTCTTCCTCATCACCTCCCCACCTCAGAGAAAACTCCCCAGTTTGGCCCCTTCCCTGTAGGCTGTGTCCTGGCAGGTGGGAGGGAAGCCATGGCCAGGACCAGGGAGGGCAGTGCACGTGTCTTGCTCATCCCATGGGTACAGACCACAGCTTCTTGACTGAACATAGAGTCAATCTTTTCCCACCCAACGTACTTGTCTCTTTCTAGTGATTCTGTTCTGCTGTTTCAGTAAGAATAATATTTTGTTTTTAAGAGAAAGTATTCAACATGATGTGGAGAAAACGAACGCAAAAAGATTTAGGTTGCAAATGTTACAGCATGTGCAGTTTTGTGTGTGTGTATACATATATATATGATAAGCATATATATTGTGCAGCTAGGGTGAAGCCAGCAAAGAAGTGTGTATGTCTTTATGAAATGTTTGAAAAGAGATAAGCTGACTGCTTGATAATCATTCTCAGGTGTAAAGCTCCAAGTGTAAATAAAAGTGGCATTTAACAAATCTTTTCAGAACAAAGTACAGCTGACTATATATACCTAGAACTAAGCTAAAGAAACAGTGGAGAGCTGCTGATTCCCACAAGAGGGAGAGGAAATCTAGCTAGAAGCTCTGCTTTGTATTCCCTACCTTTCTGTAAGGAAGTGGGGTGATGGGAAATCATGGAATTAAGTTGTATTTAAACATAAAAATGAACTTGCTAACTCTTCTGGGTTTAGTAGAGCCTCAGCGTTGCTTTAACTTAGTTTACACTTTTTTATTTTAAAAAAAATGCAGTAATGGATGGTTTTTTTAAAAGTATTGTGACTGTACAATTGATAAATATGACTGTAACATAGCTATGTGGTAGCTGTGACACAGTTCAGTTGGGCAAAGGAGTGGTGATGGACTCATTAAAATCATACATACTTGAATAGTCCATTGACCAGAACCCTTTATCGACTATTGTGTAAATGTGGAATCACAGACTGTTAAATGTTGCCTGGACTCCGGCAGAGTCCCAGAGGCTCCTGGGACCTCTCCTATCATGACAAACCTGGACTTTTTTCTCTTTCTGGTTTTAAAAGACATGAAATTATAGAACCCATATAATATGCTGGAGTCATTCTGATTCACCATGTAGATCTGTATTTAATATAACTTGGATTTGGAGAAGTGTCAATTACATTATGGCTGTGTAATAAAATTTTTATTAAAACTCTATCACACTGTAACCACTTCACCACTACCTCCCCACATGCAGCTGCTGAAACTTTCGTTCTGAGGTGCCAAAATAGCAGAGAGAAAAGCCAACCAAAGAAAACCAAAAGTTAGCTCATCACCTGAGTAGCCTTCTTGGTGGTTGGAATCAAGACTGAGGACTTTGCTCCAGTCTCAACTGAGGCAGTGCCTCTGAACTGAGATCCTGACCACACATAAGGCATGAAATTATAGAATCAGCTGGGCTTCTTGGTGATTCACAGTATTTCTTGTTTTCTTGTACTGAGAAATGGTTGCAGGGGGCCCCCTGTTCCACCTCCCCACACCCCCCACAATGTGGTTTCAGTGTTGATGGGTACAGTACCTAAGGCTGGTTTATTCATTTTTCACTTCCTTCCAAGAAGCAAAAAGGCCAGTGTCCATATGCCTAACTCATGATGTATAGGTCTGTTTGTCTGTCTTGCTTCTGACAGGTGCAGGGAAAGTCTACGCTTGCAGCTTCCCTTGAAAAAGTATGCTTTTGTTTTCTTTGTTTCTGTTGTGAAATCCTGACCTGTCACTCAAACTGTACAGATATTTGTAAATAAATTTTATGCCCTGTTTTAACAAGAGGATTGGATTTAGTCCAAGGATTGCATCCTGAGTGGCAACTCTCAAAGTCATGTTTTGAAAGTCCAAGAGAGCCTCGCCTCTCTTTTGCTTTGTTTCTCACCTTTCTCTTAGTCCTGCATGCCCCCAAAATGAAAGTGGCTGTTTTCAGCTCTTCAGCAGCCTGGTTCCCCAGAAGCCTCTCTGGTATGGCAGTTGTCTAGTACCAGGGCTGCCTCCAATTGGCCTGATTTACTTCCTACCTTGGAAGATACACCAAGCTTTAACAGAGCTAGGTAGGCTCCTGATACACTGCCTAACCCTAGTGAGTGTCTGGTCTGTCCAGCTTTCAGATGGCCTAGTAGCAGTTCCTTTGCTATCCAGTTTTCTTGTGAAGGGGGAAGCCAAGGCATTGGGTGTGACCCTGGAGGAAATACTGATAACCTTCCCTCATGCCCCAAAGCTAGGAAGATCTGCGAGGGCCCACACCCACTGCCTGAGGCTAGGCTGTGTCTCAGACCTTTCTGACCTGTTTTAACTAGGAAGCAAGGTCTTCCCCTTCAGAGATGGAAAGGTGGGAGGTGACAATCACAATTGTAGGAGCCCAGCCCAAGCCTGCCTCTAGTGTTGGGAGAGATAGGTCACAGGGGTTCACCCCACAACTGTGTCCAATGAGGTTTTCTCCAACTACCTATCACTCCAGATACCTGACTGTTGGGAGTAGTGGGCTCCCTGGGTCCTAGAGAGCAGGGATTTGAGCAGAGGACAGCCTAGTCCATTCGTCTCCCATCTGGTGCTGTGGAACAGCCACATGCTGCCTAGCTCGCTTACTGGGGCGGGCACAAGAGAGCTGACCACTGAGGACAGAGGGATGCAGAGGGGAGAGGGGTGCAGGGTTGGTCAACCTCATCTTCCAGAGTTCCGACTGGGCTTGGCTTTCCTTGAGTAATCCTGAGTGGCAGTGTCCATCAGCTCTCCAGAGCAGGGAAGCCACTGGCTGACCCCCAGCTCAGATTCTTTGTGTAAGTGACTTCCCCAGCCGCAACCTGCCTTCTCAGCAAAGTTCCCCAAGCCAGCCCCAGTGCTGGCTGAGCAGAACCTAGAAATGGAGTTTCTTGGCCCTGTGCAGAGGCTTAGCAAAGGCACATCTAGGGCTTTCAGCCAGTGCTCTGGACCCAAGGGAGAGCCAAGAGCCACAAGGCTTGTGGGTGCAGGGTTCATATCCCAGGTCTGCCACTTACCACCTAGGGCTGAGCTAGTTAACTCCTCTAGGACAAAAGAGTTCCTGTATTGCCTGACCGGGTGTGGCTCAGAGATTGAGCATCAACCTAGGATCCAGGAAATCGAGATTCGATTCCCAGTCAGGGCACAGGCCTGGGTTGCGAGCTCGATCCTCAGGTAGGGAAATGCAGGAGGCAGCCTATCAATGACCCTCTGTCATAGTTGATGTTTCTCTCTCTCTCTCCCCCTGCTCTCTGAAATCAATAAAGATATGTATATATTTTTTTAAAAAGTTCCTGTATTTAATATTAGATCTGTCAGAAAGTCACCAAGGACTGAGCCTGGCCCAACTCGTGATCCGGCACCCCAGGGTCCCAACACAGAATCCTTGACTCCAGCCCCCTGGCCGCGCTGAACTGCCTGCTCCTGGCCGTGTTGCTGTGGGTCCCTACAGGGACCCTGACCTGCTATGGGGACTCGGGGCAGCCTGTGGACTGGTCGTCGTCTCCAAGCTGCTGCCAGCCCACAGCAGACCCGGGTCTGGGGCTCAGACGGGGCTGCGGTATAAGTACTTGGATGAGGGCTCAGAGGGCTGGCCCAAGGGCGCGGGGTCCATCAACAGCTTGGAGGGAGCTGTAGGCTGCAGCTTGCTGCCACTGTGCCACTGTACCGCTGTACCAGACCAGCCAGCTCGCCTTCCTACTTTACAATGACCAGCCGCCTAATAACTAGGGACTCAGAGCTCTTCCAGCCGAGGGCACACAAAGGGTGTGCTGTTTCTGGATAAAGAAGGGGGCTTCTGGCTGATCCACAGTGTTCCCAGGTTCCCTCCACGTGCTGCATACAGCTGGCCTCCTAATACCCACAAATATGAGCAAGACCCTGCTCTGTATGTCTTTTCCCTTCAACCAATTCTCAAAGATTGGCAGACAACTGGACTACACCTACCCAAATGTGTACGCCCACAAACTGGAAGGGATCTTCATCAAGAAATTATCTGACCTGGGTGAGGTGGTCAAGGGCCACCATGTTCACCACAGACCCTGGAACAGCAGTGTAACACTCAAATCAAAGGCAGGGACCACCTTCCAGAGCTTTGCCAAAGTTGGAAAGTTTGGAGATGACCTATACTCTGACTGGTTGGCGGAAGCCCTTGGCAGCAATCTGCAGGTCCAGTTCTGGCAACACTCTCCTGGCATCCTGTTCTCCAGCTGCTCCGGGGTCCAGCAAATGCTGGACGGTGACCCAGATAGCCTTCCCTGGGCCAGCTGGGCCCACCTTCAGTGCCACAGATCACTACTCCAAGAGATGTGTAGCCAGCCCCAGAAGGGCCCTGGGCCTGTGTGGGTGAAATGAATCACAACTGTAGAGAGGAGTTTCGAGGTGGGGGCATATTGTGTGCCCAGCTGTCTGCCCTCTTGAAGGCCTTGCAGCCTCTGGTGAAGGCCTGGGAGTCCTGTGGTAGAAGAGCAGTACCTTGTCTCCAGAAAACCCAGCAGAGCATGCAAGAGCTAAGGCTTAAGAGCCACTTTGGACTTCAGTTTACATCCTAGTTTAGTCCCTTCCTTATTGTGTGACCTTAACTATGCGCCTTAACCTGTGATTCAGTCTACCCATCTGCAAAATGAGAACCACAACGCTTGACTCAGAATTTGTGAGGAATAAAAGGAAGCTGGTAAAAAGAATTATAATAGATCTGTCAGAATCATGTTAAAGATTAAATGTTCCTTCCCCCAGTAAGGGTTCAATAAATGCTGTTGTTAGTGAGAGCTGAGGCTGCTGGGCTTCGGAAGAGAGACAGACTGTCCAGGCCAGAGGCAGGCCCCAGGATAGAGGGAGGGAGCTGCCTGGCGAGGGAGGGGTCTGAAACCGCAGAACAGCCAACAGCCCCAGTGAGGTGGGGTGGTGCAGAGGCCAAGATCAGAAGCTGGAGCGCTCAGACCAGACTCCTGGCAGCCCCTACATGGGGTAGGGTTAAGGGGGCAAGAAACTCCTCTAGGTTGAGGTTCAGACAGGTGGCTGCTGGGGCTGGCCTGGGAAACAGTCCAGAGACGCAGAGCTGCCCTCCCTCCCTCAACACACACCCTTTACAGATGGTGGGTCTTAAAGCATTGTCCAGATCTCAGCCTTCAGCCGCTCAGAAGGCTGCCACCTCGCCACAGCCCAGCAGGCTCAGAAAGATTGTGAGGCCTGGCCTTCTCCCCACCACCAAGAGTAATTAAAACAGAAAAACTACAAAACTGGACAATAAGTGTAAAAAAGTCCAACGAGGTCCTGATTCTTCCCATAATGACTACTTCAGTACCTTCTTCAAAGTACCAGATTCTTGTTTTTTAAAAGTTTTTGTAAGAGCCCAGCTGGGCGTGGCTCAGCGGTTGAGCATCGACCTAGGATCCAGGCGATCAGGGTTCAATTTCCGGTGGGGGCACATGCCCGGGTTGCGGGCTGCAGCTGATCAATGACTCTCTCATCACTGATGTTTCTATCTCTCTCTCTTTCCCTCTCCCTTCCTCTTTCTGAAATCAATAAAGATATATTTAAAACAAAAACATTTTTATAAGAGCTTATGTGAGCCAAAACTGATCATCGCTGGGAAGCAAGATCTCAAATGCTCCAATACCAGAGTCTTTAAAAAAAAAAAAATCCCTCTTTTAGCTGTCCATGGCGCTGCTTTACTAATCGCGTACAGAGACCGCATCTTGCGGCCACACTCCTGGAATGCACTGGTCTATCTCCATCGATTTTCCCTGAAGGACTCCTCCTCGCTCTGCAGTGCACAGCCAAAAGGTCACCTCCTCCGGGAAGCCTTCCCTGATCTCCCCCTCCCACTCGGGTTTGGAAGCACCTCCCGCCGGCTTTCCCTAGCGCGGCGCTCACGAAGCTATACTCTTATTGAGTCTCCACCCCAAGCCTGGAAGCTACTTGTATTGCCGAATTAATCTCCGTAGCTCCAGCACCCAGCGCTGCCTGGCACTTAGTTAACGCGCAGTAAACGTGGTGGAGGGAACGGGTGCGCAGGCGGACGTCCAGCCGCAGGCGGTGCGGCGTTTGGAGGACCCGACCTCTCGCCTCCCATCTTGCCCTCGGACCACAGCGCACTCGGGGTGAGACCCGGCGGCACCGACACCGCCCGCAATAGAAACCCAGGCTGCCCGTCCTTTGGGTTCGACCCAAGGCCGCGAGAAACGCGGCTGCTGTGGATGGAAGCGGCCGGCTACCCGGCTGGTGTGCGGCGGCCCCGACGGCCCCGATGGGGCCCTAGGAGCCCACAGCCTCCGCCCCTGTTCGCCCCCCGGCGGCTCGGCTCCCGGCCGCCCGCACGGGCACGCGCCTGCGTCTCTGGGCGTGGAGCCGGGCCGGGCGCGCGCCCGCGGCCTCGCTGTGGGAGGAGAGGCCTCAGCTTCCAGAAGCGCTCCCCGGGGGCCGACCTGAGTCTCTGTGGACTCTGTGGCTGCGCACCCGCACCCGGGGTGGAGGCCCCGCTGGCAGGCAGAGACGTCACCCATTGAATTAGGGGCTGCGCCCAGCCCACCCCCGCCCCTTCCCCCGCGGTTACA
Organism: Miniopterus schreibersii; assembly: GCF_964146895.1. Taxonomy (NCBI): domain Eukaryota; kingdom Metazoa; phylum Chordata; class Mammalia; order Chiroptera; family Miniopteridae; genus Miniopterus; species Miniopterus schreibersii. Next base: position 143,734,996 of record NC_138101.1, read on the forward strand.
AGATGGGGAGCATGGGAGACGGAGGCCTAACGCACCCCGGGCCTTAGAGCCGCTGCTTCCACAGACACCAGCGGCCACGTCGCTGACCAAGGCACTTGGCCACTGGGAGAGATGCTGCGAGTTCTGAAGAGAGAAGAGGGAACCACAGGAACACAGGCTCCAGGGAGGGATGGGAAACCTTGTTTCTGAAACGTGTCAGGAGAGAAAATGTTCTTGTTGCGCATACACAGGCGTGGTGACACATTTTGTTCGTTTTAAAGGAGAGTTATTCAGAAGGCAGAGGGTCAGCGACAGCTGCTAGAACTCTAGCCCTGCTAAACTATCCTAGCACCTAATTCCAGACTATTCCCACGAAATCTATCAATTAAGGGAACAGAGATGGATGGCATGGGGAGCAGGACAAACCCAGAGCAAAGGGTCTGGGATTGTCAGTTGAAGATAGCCATTAGCTCCCTCTCCCAGGAGGAAGACTTCCAATTCTTCCCCATCCTCAAGAGTCCACTGGGCCCTGGCTCTGGCCAGCCCTCCAGCACCCTCTCTAGTATGCTCTCAACAGAGAAGGGCATCTGACTGACCAGGGGTGGCGAACCGTTTGCATGAAGCGGCTGAAAGACCAAAGTCTCACGGACTGCCCCTTGGCAGCCATTTGGCATCTTGGAGCTTGTTTTCTGGTTGGTCCTTTCTGGTTTCCTTCCTCCAGAAGACAATATAAAATGATACGCTGCCACTCCTAGTAAGGAGGCAGTCTTCACCGGAGTTACTCATTCCCGTATCCCTTTTACCTAGTACAGTGCCTGGCTTATAGCAGCTGTTCAATGGAAGTTTGTTTGCTCTGTGAGTAACTGAATGAATCACAGGTATTGTCACAGAATATTGGAACCTTGGAGTTAGAAAGTCCTTTGGAGGATACCAAGCCCCACAGAGCATGTCTGGGAGTAGTTGACTAGGGTGAGGCCCTGCACCACCTGGTCTAGAGTAACATTTCTTGCCCACTCCCAACACACACACACACGCACACACACACACACACACACACCATAAAGGCTTTGCTCTCTCTAGAAAGGACTTCAAGTCTCCTCAAAGCAACAGATGATCCATTCAGGAGCACTGGTCAGGTCAAAGGCTGTGCTCCATCCTTTCTCCCCCAGTTGAGAGGTCCTGCCTATGGGTCTTAGGAAACAGAAACTGGCACTGCCTGGCAAGGGATGGTGAGAAGTGACCTTGCTTCTGTCCCTGGGGCCACTGGTGCTGCCCTGAGGTAGGGTAGAGAAGGGGCAGCGCCAAATCAGGAAGGCTGGCCAATAACACCAAGATCCCAGGAACCCCTCACCTCACATACCCCATTTTCCCACCTTTTGTGCCCCAGGTTGTTACCCCTAGGAGGGTATAGCCCTCAGACCTGATAAATCCTGAAGTCCATGGAGAGGCATGGAAACTCAGACACCCCAGAATGCAGGCTTCTAGGGTTCAGAAGGATCCCTAAACTGAGATGCCACAAGAAGAAGAAAGATCAGTTCTTCCCTCAGACATGCTGGCCATGTTGGTAAGGCAGAGGAACTCCCGTGGCCTATCTCAGATCAGCCACCTAATGACCATCAAAACCTTGAAACATTCTTTTATGCCTCCATTTCTCCATTTTTTTGCAGTACAGAGGCCATTCCTCCACCTCCACAGTAGTCTGATTTTCTCTATATCCCTCTCCTACATCCATCTACTCATGACCGCAATGGCTGGGGTAACTGAGGCACAAAGACAAGATGCCAGGATTTGAAAGGTCATTCTTGGCTCAATTAAGAAGACATGAGAGCCCCTTGACTTTGTCCCACAACTATATTGGGACCCCCAGGCCCTGCTCCAATATATATTCCCTTTATGCTTTCTGCCTGTGGTTAGGTGGAAGCAGACCCTGCTTTCATTGTATAAGGTAAAAACTAAACTACCAGATGTTAATGAAAGATTTGGAACACAGCACAGGAATAGAAGTCAGGGAAGTCCAGATACACTCTGGATTTTCCACCAACTAGCTGTGTGACCTTATACAACTGCCTTAACCCCTTTGTTACTTCTCCTGTATTGTGAGGATAGGATACATCTAAAGGCCCCTCCCACTCTAAAAGTCTGTGAAATTAGCGGTCATTTCAAAACCCATTCCCAGGTTTGCCCTTACCTTTCCAGTGAGGGACACTTGGGCAGGTATGGGCAAAGAGCTCTTCTTTGATTACTGACCCTTGGGCAAGTACCTGATACCAGAAGAAAAGAAATTGCCCCTGAGTTTTCTCTTGGCAGCGGGACAGAGACCCAGTTCCCACCCTGCTTGTGCCTTCAACATTGCCCACACATTGACTGGCACAGTGCCTATCTTTCCAATTCTGGCAGGTCCTTGCTGACTCCCTGTGCTGTGTTTGTCCCCAGTACCCACTCTGAGGGAAGTACCTTTCCGGCTCCCACCACAGGCCAGGGCAGCTCCAAAGGAGGGAAAAAAGTGAGTGCAGGAGACATGGGTGTTTCTGGGCCTTCAAGCCCTAGAGTACACCCCTCACACAGACACCCAGGCTCCTCCAGACCTCTGTGCCTCAGAAGACATAGCTATGTGATTTCCCAGATTCTCCACAGAGGACTCAATATTCAAACTCCTGTATTTCCTTCTCTCTCTCTCACTCCACTTCCCCTTCCTCCTTCCCCACCCACTCCATCAGTTCCCCCAGGATCTTCTCCTTTCTTCTTTGCTGAAGGTTCCAGTTCTCTCTCTGAACCCTCCTTTTCTCTCCTCCAGGGCCATCCTTGAGTCCTGGCTGAAGGGACATAAGGAAAGGAAAGCTCCTTCTCTGGGCCACCAGCATCAGAGGCAATCCTTCTGGGACACTGTCCCCACAGGGCCCCCAACAATTCCTAGGCACCAGGCACCTGATAAGGGATTCTCACTTGTGGCATTTGGGGGAAGACAGGAAATGCTGTGAAACACTGAATTCTACTCAAAGCAGCCTTGCAGTTCCATTAACCACTAACATGTGAAGTAGCCAAAGACACCCCAATGATGCCACTGAAGAGCACGTCGCAGTGTCACAGCCCCAACTCTGGGTCAGGTGAGGTTTTTCTAATTACATTTAGAGTGTGGGGAACCTGAGATAGGCTATTTCTACCACCCACACTAAAATTAGTCTAACGTTTTCGAGATTTCATATCTTTCATTGTATTTTATTCTCACAGCAAACCTGTGATGTGGAGGGTAACCTTGGGGAGGAGAATCAGCAGTTCAAGGAGAGGAAATGACCTGCTTACAGTCGCACAGCGGACTCCAAGCCCCAAACTACAAAAGGAAAGGGGAAAGAGGGGCTCAGCCCCCATCAGCCTGCGACCAGGTGGGCTGCCCAGGACTCTGCCCCGACACACGGAGAGGTCCAGGCCCCAGCCCTGGCCCCGGCCTTGTTCTCTGCCTGCTGGGCAGTGGGGACTTTGAGGAGAGAAGTCTCAGCTGTTCCTGGGACGGTGTCCCCACTTGGGCGCACGCCCTGGGGTGAGGCTTGTTTGGAAAGCCAATGGCCTTGAACTCTGTGCTGAAGGGGCACTGGGCGGAGAAAAGCCCCGAAGACCGGATGGAAGGAACGCGGAAAGGAGCCCGAGGGACTGGGTGGGAGCGCGGGAGAAAGACCAGCCCCTCCCCTGCGGGGCCAGAGACCCGGCGCCGCGGGGAGGAATCCTCCCGGCTCGGAGCCAGGGAAGGCTGCGGGACTCGGAGGTGCAGCGGCCCCTCCCGGCTCCTCGAGGACGGGCCCAGGGAGCACGCGAGGACCAGGCCCTGGCTTTCCGTGCACGCTGCCTGGGCTTCCCGGACACCGGGAGCGGCGACAGGGAGCCTGCTCCGCCCCGCAGGGGCCCTCGGAGGCCCGCGCTTTCTCTGAAAGTGAAAGAAGTGGGCGGGGGGCGCGGCCGAGGCGGGGCGCGGCGGGCGGGCGGCGGCGCAGGCTCCGCCTCGGGGCAGTCTCGAGCCCGGGGCGCCGAGCGGCTCCAGTCCCCGCCGCGTCGCGGGCTGGTGGGCTCCGCTGAGGCTCCTGTGCCGGGAAATGACCCTGCCCGGGGGCCCGACGGGCATGGCGCGGCCCGGAGGCGCGGGGCCGTGCAGCCCCGGGCTGGAGCGGGCCCCGCGCCGGAGTGTCGGGGAGCTGCGCCTGCTTTTCGAGGCGCGCTGCGCCGCGGTCGCCGCCGCCGCCGCCGCAGGGGAGCCCCGGGCCCGCGGTGCCAAGCGGCGTGGGGGACAAGTCCCCAACGGGCTCCCGCGGGCTCCCCCTGCCCCGGTGATCCCGCAGCTGACTGTGACAGCCGAGGAGCCGGACGTCCCCCCGGCCAGCCCCGGGCCGCCCGAGCCGGAGGGCGGCTGGCTCCCGGCCGTGGGCTCGTCGCACCTGCAGCAGCCGCGCCGCCTCTCCACCTCGTCGCTCTCCTCCACTGGCTCCTCGTCGCTGCCCGAGGACTCGGAGGACGACCTGCTGAGCGACAGCGAGAGCCGGAGCCGCGGCAACGTGCAGCTGGAAGCCGGCGAGGACGTGGGTCAGGTACGGCCTCGGGGGCGGGGCCAGCGCGGGGCCCGGGGCCGCACGCTGCGGACCCAGCTCCGAGCTCTCTGAGGTCCGACTCCTGCCTCAGTCCCCTCCGCCGAGGGTCTTATTCTCACTGCCCAGCGGGCCTAGGGGTCGGAGGGCGGGGCCGGGCGGACCTCTCGCCTCGGCAGTTTTTACCGGGGTCCCCCTGCAGGGTCGCGGCCCGCGCCCTGGGGCGTCTAAGAAGGCGAGTGAGGAGGAGCCTGCGCCCGGCCGAGGGGACCGGGTGCGGTGGGGAGCAGGGGGTCGTGACCTGCGGACTGCGAGGTGGGCTTGAGGATCGGAGGGGTTGGCACTGCCCCGCTAACTCTCGGGGAGAGAGGGGCGCGTGAGTCTCGCAATCCGGCCGCCCCCTCTCCCGCGCCGCGGCCCCACCCCCGCCGTTGCCACGGTTTCCCTCTCCTGAGTGGGAGTGGAGCCGCGCTCCAGGCTCAGCTCGGGAACCGCCGCCGTCTGCTCCCCGAGCCCGCACGAGGCGTGGACGCGGGGAAGGGAGGAGCGCAGGGCTGGGAGCCCTGGCAGGGAGCGGAACGCCGCCCTCCTCGGTTTACTGCAACTGATTAGGGCCGGGGGAGGGTAAACTGAGGCTGAAAGGGCGTGATCAGTTTGTTAATCTCCGACTCTGGTGTCGGAGGCCTGGTTTGACCCCCGAATAACGCAGGCCAGGGTGTGGCGAAGTCATTCCCGGTGCCTGCCTCTTAGGGGTGTGCCGCGCCCGGGAGAGCCGTCCCGTGCCCCTTGTTTAAACGGAGGCCAAATACTTTAAATAACTCCCCATGGCCAGTGCTAAGGAGTTGCTCTAGATCCACGTTATGCAAGTGCCCCAGGAGCTGAGGGAGAGGCGAACGAAAGGCGCCCCGCGGGCTCCGGCGGCTCCGGCCTTCCCAGCGGGGCGGCGGGAGCGGCGCGCGCTCGCCGGGGTTGCGGGGGAGCCGCGGGGAGAGCGCTGGGCGCGGCCCCCGCCTGCTGAACCCCGGCTCCGCCGCGCGCTACGATTGGACGAGGCGGGGAGACACTGTAACGACTTGCAGTGGATCCGTGACTCAGTTACCCCGTGAGACTTACATTACCCAGAGGGTGGCATGGTTTGTGACACCGAAGAAAAAAAAGTCTCAGAATAGGAACACACCCCGCCGCCAGGTGTAGGGTGCGGGGAGTCCCTCTCTCCTCTCCCGGGAGTAAGGATGCCCCTGACCCACGATCGTTCCCAGTGCAACCCTGGCCCACGTAGGGAGGCGGGTGCCACCCACGGGGTGGAATTTCCAAGGGGGTGGAATGTGGGGCAGTGGGAGGTCTCCTCCCTCTCTGCCTCCTCGATGAATCCGGAGCAGTATCTGGGTCCACGGCTCCCCCGCTCAAATCTCTGACAACCGAGAGGCGGGCGCAGGAGGAGGGGCGCCCCGACGGCAGCCCCCGGCTTCCCTCTAACGCCCGTGGGTGGAGGAGGTCCGGCGGCCCAAGCCTGTGCGCAACCTAGGCGGCCCGGCGGGGGTCAACTCCAGGGACAGTCGCCGCTGTGCCCCGGTCGTCTCTGGCCCTTCGGCCCGCCTCCCCCACCCTGGGCCTCGCCGTCTCCCACATGGTCAGGAGCTGGAGCAGATGGCCTCCTGAAGGCCCTTCCAAGGCTCCAAGGCTGCGTCTCTCAGGCCTTCCCAACCCCCAGCCGCCGGGGCCTCCCCGAAGGCAAACAGCCACGGCGGCGGCAGATAAGCCCGGGACTGTTGACAGAGGCCGCCTGCGTCCGCGTGGAAGGGCTCGGCGCGGACTTTGCCTCGCGCCGGTCCGGGCTCGGGAGCGGCACAGCGCCCGCCCAGGCTGCCTTCAGGGCTCCCCCAGGCAGGAAGCAGAGCCCGTGGGCTGCCTGACCGTTACGATGCGCCTGGGAGAAGGGCACTGCGGTGGCACCCAGGAGCTGCCGGGTCGCCGGCCCTCTACACTCCGGCCTGAGCAGATAACGGAATAGCCAGAGCAGAAGGAGGCCAGGGGAAGCTCTGCCTTGCCTCTGCCAGGCACATACGACCTTCCCTTTCTCCTAAGAGCCCCCAACAGCCTGCCAGGAGCCTTGCTTCCCACAGGGCAGTTGGGGCTGGACAGCCTGCCTCCCTCCCTGGGCCTTTCCTTTAGTACAAGGAAAAGTCATGGGCAAGGGGAAACCCATACAGGTAGGGGAAGGGGTGGGGGTGGGAGCCTATCCCCAAGGACAGCTGGCATGACTGTACCTTAGGCCTTGCCTGCCTCTTAAAACAATTTTGGGTGTTGCTCTAGCAGAAGAGAGGGTGTTTGGCTCCTGTTCATTTGGTTCTCTCAGTGCTCCGGGATGGGTAAGGAGACCTGGATGCCATCCTGTCCTGGACCCAGAACTCCCATACTTCACTTTTCACTAATTATAGAGCAGAATTTAGGTTAACCGACTTCCTTTTTAAAAAGTAAACGCCCTGGGGAGGGTGAAGTCGTGGGTCACTAATACCTTAGTGCAAATGATTTTATAAATTTAAACTGATTGCTTTCACCACCACCACCATCTCCACCACCACCACCACAGGGAGTGCTAGTTTGACAGGGCAATGGGAACACGGGGAGGGGGTTGGGCTGGTAGAGTTTCAGCCTGGGGCTGGATGGCTGGAGGGAGGGAGTGGGAGTCAGCAACCATGGGGATGAGCACCAAAGGCAGAGCAAAGGGTCCATTCTGGCAGAAGATACACTGAGTATCTGATGTGATATAAAAAGCAGGAGTCCTCGGGGCTTCCAAATGGAGCTTAGATAAAGAAGAGTCAGAAGCTAGTGTCTAGCCAAGCTGTGCCCAGAGAGAGATGCTCCTAGTTCAGCCCTAGGGGTGAGGAATTATCATAGGGTCTACCTGTGACTTTGTTAAAGACATGGGTCAGCTCTCCTGGGCTTTTTGCCCTAAGATGCTCAGGTAGCCTGTGGCTGTGAGTTGGTTTTCCAGACTTATGTAGCGAGTAGGCTGGGCCAGAGGATGGGGTTTTGGCCCTCTTTTCAGGTAGATTTCACTTTGTAACATAATAAATCTGCTTTCTGAGATCCATACAATAAAAGCCTAACCTGCTCAAAATATCTTCCCTGCTGTTGTTTATGTGCCCAAGTCATCCATCACCCACCCACCAAAGAATGTTTCTCCAGGAGCCTTTTTGGACACATGCACCTTTTTTTTTTTAAGCCCTCACCATTTTTATTGATTTTTTGAGAGAGAGAGAATGAAAGAGAGAAACATTGATGTGAGTGAGAAACATCTATCAGTTGCCTCCCACGTGCACCCACGATGGGTGATTGAACCACAACCTATGTGCCCTGACCGGGAATCGAACCCACAACCTTTTGGTGTATGGGATGATGCTCCAACCAATTGAGCCACCAGGCCTGGGCGGACACATGCATCTTTATATGCATTATGTCCACTGGGGGAGGTAGCACCCTGAGTTCCACGATACTTGTATCAACTCCTTCCATGTTTGACCATATCCATTACTGGCAGGGGAGCTAAACCCCGTCATACCAACCTCAGGAGGTGGCTGGGAGGGCTCAGATGACATAATGCTATGAAAGCCCTTTTAACCTGCATGGCTGGACCGCGCCTCAGTCTTTGCTGCTCTCAGCTGACATGATCCTCTCAAAATTGGGGTTGGGAGGGTAGGTGATGACCCATTTTGCATCATCTTGGGAGGCAGTTGATGCTGTGCTGTCACATACCAACCAAGTGGCAGTAACCCGGGCCTGCAGGTGCTAAATCCCCTTCTACCAGGTCTACCTCTAACTTCAGCCCCACTCACTGCTCCCACATGATCCCAGAAGAAAGAATGATGCAGTTCTCCCATCTTGCTTGACCCAAGGCTGATTCCCTCTTCCACTGGGGTGGCTACAGAAACAGGTGTACCCTCTGATTAACTACATTCTGGTCTCACTGTGTCCCACATTCTGCCAGTAGGCCCCTAAAGCTGTCTGAAAGCCCTACCATTAAATCCATTCCTTTGCATGAAGGCAAAGGTGTCCAGCCAACAGAGAGGGGTCCCCAGGCAGATCTCAGTGTTTCCCCAGAGATCAAAGCACACCACTTTGTTGCTGCAAATTGCTTCACCAAGTACAATGCTCTTTCTCATGTGGAGGTCCCATTTGACCCTCAAAGGGGATCAGGGTGATAAGATGGACTTTGGAATCTGCTGGGGCAATTGGAACATAGGGAAGGGTTTGGACTGGTAAATAGCTTAAAACAGGGACTGGGAGGCTGGAGGCAGGAAGTGAGGGCATGCCTTGATTTCTTTCTGTAAAATGCCAGTAATGCCTCCACCTCATGCACTTGCTGTCCATGTGCATCATCATTATCATGATTCTCAAAATGAGAGTGGGAGAAGAGGGTATAGGGTGGTGCTGCTGAATACATCTTCCCAGAATTTTATTTGAGGATTTGGAGGTGGGAGAGTTTTATAATAAAACTTGGGTTATTATGCAGCATAATGCAAGCCTTGTATGTATTTAAAGAGTGAAAAAAAGGAGTTTTGAAAGAGCTGTCATGCTTTTAGTGGGCTGCTTCTGGCTACACCCCTAGATCCCTGGGGGTTGGACACGTGATCACACCCCAGTGTGCCATGTAGGGACTGCAGTAGGAAAGCAGGAGCAATGCTGTCTTGTGGAGGTTGAGAAGTGCCTGGCATGCAGTAGGCGGTCAGTAAATGGTGGCTTGTGTTATGGCAGCAGCTATGTATTCCCAGAAGAAACAGGCTCACAACAGATGAAGTTCCCGCTGGACTCACTCAGCTAGGAAGTGACAGAGCCTGGACTGGAACCAACTCCTGACTCCCCATCCAGCGCCCTGTCACTAACCCCCATCTCCTCCACATGGGAGAGGGCTTAATGGTCAGCAGCCTTCCCCTATTTAGGCCACTACCCCAGCTCTCCCTCTCCCTCTTATAACTCCCGCTGTCAGGGAGGCTGGATTCCTGGGTTCCAGCCCTGTGGGGGGCACACATGTGTAACTCCTCTAAAATCAGGCACCCTGGGAGAAGGCAAAAGACAGGATGAGCAAACCTGTGTACTACAAACCTGTAGACATAGGAAGAATGGGTTTGGGGTGAGAAGAGGAAAGGTCCAGAGTATGAGATGCCCTCAGGATTGGGTGGAGGCAGAAGCAGTGGTCATGAGGCATGAGGTACACCAAAATCTACATTTCCCTCCCAGTTTCATTGAAGATGACAGGCCCTCAGCTCTGCATCCCATTTTCAAAGCTCAGGTTTCTAGGTCCAGATTAGGACCAAGGGTGCCCTGGGTCTTGCCAGCTGGTGAGGAGTGATGTGGCATCGAGGGATAGCAGACGATTTTGGGAAACCCCAAGCCATTCTTTCTTCAGATCTCGCCAGGCTGTCCTCCCTGCCCTGGGCCTTTGTAAAGGTTTGTTTCTATGACTGTCTCCCCAAATGAGAGGAACCTATGGTCCCAAAGTGGATGAATCCACAATCTACATTTGGTTGTGCTTTTCTCTTTCCCCTCTTCTTCCCCCACAGGCGTGCATCTCCTAAACTCTAAGGGACCCCATGAGATTTGCAACCAGGGGAGCAGTGGGCAACAGCAGCTTGTCCTGGGTTAACCTCCTGTATCTGCCCCCAAGGCTGCTTTTCTCTGGCTCTCCAGTGAGCTGACAGCAGCCCACCTTGGCTTATTTCTCCTCCATAACATTTCTAGTGAACCAAAGCAGCCCTGCCTTGTCTCTCTCCCATTGCTTCTTCTATTCTATGCCCTCCCTTGTTTCACTGTCCCCAGCTTTAATAAATGTACACTCAAAATAAATTTAAAAACAATCCAGATTTGTCCAGCTTCTGCTTCATGCCAAGAAATGAGGTTGGAGGAGAGTTTGTCACAATCAAGCCTCATATACTACTCACAACAACCCAGTGAGAGCAGTTATTTCCCCATTTTACAGATGAAGAAACTGATGCTCAGGGGCTTGTTTCTCAGGCCCCAAAATATCCTGAGGCATTGGTAAAAATGCAAATTTTTGGTCCCAACCCAGACCTACTCAGAATTTCCCTGTGGTAAACCCAAGAATCTGCATTTTTTAACAAGGGTGGTCATCAGGTGATTCTCACATTCACAAAAGTTCTAAAGCTTCAACGACCTAGCAGTTTAGTAACCTGACCGCCCAGCTTTTGAGCTGCAGAACTGGGGTACAAACCTGAGCCTTCTCACGCCAAGTCCAGGGCTCTTTTCAGCACAATCGAGGAGCTGGATATCCGTCACCACCCTGTGTGTCTCAGTGTCACCACACAGGCGCACGATAAACTTACCGAGAGAACAAATGAATGAATCCTCGGGCCCTACCTGCTGGCCGTGGGGCGGGGCGGGCCGAGTCCCTGTCCTGAGGAGGGAGGGTTTATGCATTGGCCAGACGGACGCTGGACATGCAGGCCCGGACCGTGTTGCTTTCAGAAAAGCCACTGGCAGAAGATCCGGACCATGGTGAATCTGCCTGTCATGAGCCCTTTCAAGAAGCGCTACTCCTGGGTGCAGCTGGCCGGGCACACGGGTGAGCACGGGCGGCGCGGGTGGGGCGGGTGAGGGAGGGAGAGGCAGAGTTAACTGGTGCCCGTCTGCAGGGAGTTTCAAGGCGGCGGGCACCAGCGGGCTGATCCTGAAGCGCAGCTCGGAGCCCGAGCGCTACTGCCTGTCGCGGCTGATGGCCGACGCGCTGCGGGGCTGCGTGCCCGCCTTCCACGGCGTGGTGGAGCGCGACGGCGAGAGCTACCTGCAGCTGCAGGACCTGCTCGACGGATTCGACGGCCCCTGCGTACTTGACTGCAAGATGGGCATCAGGTACGCGGGCCGGGCCGGGCGGGGCGGGGACCACCGGGCGGGGCCCAGGGCCGTGCCCGACCTGTCCCGGTGTGAGTCTGCCGCCTGCGCCTCCGTAGGACTTACCTGGAAGAGGAGCTGGCCAAGGCCCGCGAGCGGCCCAAGTTGCGGAAGGACATGTACAAGAAGATGCTGGCGGTGGACCCTGCGGCGCCCACGGAGGAGGAGCACGCGCAGCGCGCGGTCACCAAGCCGCGCTACATGCAGTGGCGAGAAGGCATCAGCTCCAGCACCACGCTAGGCTTCCGCATCGAGGGAATCAAGGTGGGCCAGGCTCGCTCTGCTTCGCACAGCCCCGCCCTTCCTCCACGCCAGCCCCACACCGCGGCGTTAAACCTGCCCGCTGCCCCCCCCCCCCCCCCATAAGCACCCTCTGGCGGCCGTCTCGCTGACTCTGGCCTCCAATGTCCAGGAGGTACCGCCGCTCTAACTGATCCTCTCCCCTCTGGCGGGTGCGGGGCCCCTGACACTTCCTGTCCCACCTCCTTAAGAAAGCCGACGGATCCTGCAGCACCGACTTCAAGACCACGCGAAGCCGGGAGCAGGTGACTCGGGTCTTCGAGGAATTCGTGCAGGGGGATGCGGAAGTGCTGGTGAGCGCCGGGCCCTCGAACCCTGAGCCGCTGGGGAGCCTGAAACCGAGGGAGGCCCCCAGGTCATCCTGTCTAGTGCATCGTTAGCATTTTTTTTTAAATCTTTATTGATTTCAGAGAGAGAGATAGAAACATCAATGATGAGAGAGTCGTCATCGATCGGTTGCCTCCTGCACGCCCCCGACTGCGGATCGAGCCCGCCACCCGGGCATGTGCCCTGACCGGGAATCGAACCCGGATCGCCTGGATCCTAGGTGGACGCTCAACCGCCGAGCCACGCCCGGCCGTGCGCACCCTGGCATTTTGTCACAGTTACGTTCCTTCCCGTTTGCTCTGCGCCACTCGAGGGCCTGTGTTTTCCCCCACGGTATTTACCAGACGGGCAGGCATCGTAACCCCCGATATTAGCAGAGGCTCTGTAAGTGTTTAGTTACCGCGCCCTCCTCTCCTCTCCTCTCCTGCCCTGTCCAGAGGAGGTACCTGAACCGCCTGCAGCAGATCCGGGACACCTTGGAGGTCTCCGAGTTCTTCAGGAGGCACGAGGTAAGAGGGGTGCCGTCAGGCTCCCGGCCCGTGGCCTGTGAGGGCTGCCCGGGAGGAGGGTGGGGTGCTTCTCGGGGGAGAGGGCGGTGGTCTGACGGCGCGGGGCTCGGCAGGTGATCGGCAGCTCCCTGCTCTTCGTGCACGACCACTGCCACCGCGCGGGCGTGTGGCTCATCGACTTCGGCAAGACCACGCCCCTCCCCGACGGCCAGACGCTGGACCATCGGAGGCCCTGGGAGGAGGGCAACCGCGAGGACGGCTATTTGCTGGGGCTGGACAATCTCATTGGCATCCTGGCCAGCCTGGCCCAGAGATGAGGCTAGGCCCCTGCCCTCGCACAGACCGACTGGTCTGACAGACGGACCCGCGGCTTTGTCCCCGCTGTGCATGCTGGGAAGAGACAAACAAACCCAGAGGTTGGGGCGGTTCACAGGGTCCTGGAGGGCCAGGTGCCAACCACTAAGGGACGCCCTGCACGCACCAAGGCTGTTCCCTGTACAAACCCAAGCGGTCCCAGAGCCAATGACACTAATTTAAGGGGGGAAGACTGTGACAATGGGCTTCTTCCTCAGCCTAGCTCTTCTGAGGGCGCTCTGTACTTCTCCAGAGAGGCCAGATAATGAATTTTATTTCGCAGGCACTAGATCTATTGATCTAACCTCCCACACTACAAAGGACTCTCCTCCACAATAAAACTCAAACACACCAGCTTTGGTGACTCAGGCTTCATCTTCCCCCTCCTGTGGTCCCCTCTTTCTCAGTTCCCAGGCATCCCTGACGTCCACTCAGATCACTGGAGGATATCAGAAGAGCTCTTTAAAAAAAATAATTTATTGATTGATTGGAGAGCGAGAGGGGGAGAGAGAGAGAGAGAAAGAGAGAGAGAGAAAGAAACATCAGTTTGTTGTTCTACCCATCTGTGCATTCATTGTTTGCTTCCTGCATATGCTCTGACCAGGATCCAGCCAGCAACCTTGAAGTATCACGACACTTCAACCAGCTGAGCTAGCATCCAGGGTGAGAAGGGCTCTTTATTAGAGGTATTGGTAGGGTTGCGGACTGCCCAGAAGAAGGATGCTCATAGGGGAAGGGCAATCCAGCAAAGGCTTCCTGCAGGAGACAATTTCAACTGGGCACCCACATCTGAGGGAGAGGGGTTGGCCTCTACTCTGATCCCAAAGTTCAAAGCCTGGGAGTGGCCAGGCTCTTCCCCAGGAGGCCTGGGTCTGGTTTCCAGGATGGAAAGTCCTGTGGTGCAGGCCAGCCTTGAGACAGGCCCAGGCTTGCAGCACAAACTGGGGTGGGGGCGGGGGGAGAGGCTACTCAAATAACAAGCCACCTAGAAGCCTGGGGAGGAGTGCAGGGAGGAACCATTGCTAGCATCAATGCCTGTATCATCACCCTCAGGGCCGCTTGGGGCCCACCAGCCATAGATGGGATCCCAAATGTTCTGAGGTTGGGGTCCCCAGGATTTGGGGGTCTTGAGGCAGAGGGCAGCCAGGGGCCAAAGAAGCTCCCTTTCCAGCTCTTCAAGCTTTCCAGACTCAGTTCCTGGGCCTGTGGGTATCGTAGGCCCTCCAAAGACCTGCTCTCCAGCCCAGAAGTCTCTTTCTGGGCCCTAGCTCCATTGGCAGAGGTGAATTTAGCACATCAGGGTCCTATAATGGGAGGGTAAGAGAGCAAGGGGTCAGTGTTGTTTTATGTCCTCCTTCCTGATCCCCAAGACCAGGATGGTCAGGGCAGGTCACACAGGCATACCTGAGTGCAGTATTGAAGATGCTCCAAGATGCTGACAAAACTAGGGCCAAGTTCAGGCTGGTGCTGCCAACACTGGGTCATGATATGATACTTGGGGAGAAGCAGGAGTTTGTGCTCAACCATGGCTGTGAAGGACCCCCTTCCTGAGCAACACTACATACTTACACAGGTCCTGGACAGCCCCTGGGAGGGTCCATCCATCCCCCTCCAACTATGAAGTCCAGCACCTCCTGGTTGGTGTGCCCAGGGTAGGGCCAGTGAGATCTCCCAGAGCAGTACCCAAAAGACCTGAATCATGAGTGTGGGGAACTGAATGAAGCCCATCAGGCAAAGCCTCTTTCCTCACATGAGGTGGCCCAAGGCAGGGGAGGGGGAGGGCATGGTATCACCAGGAGTTTGTCTTGGATGTGAAGATGCCCTCCAGGTAATAAAGAACATCTACAGGAGGGAGAGGGGAGTGATAAGTTATTCAAATCATTGGGCTGCTGGGAAACTCCATTGAAGCAGCAGCCTTTCCCACCTCCCCAGAGCCCACACCTGTAGATATCTCTAGCCAACCCCAAGTCCCCCATCTTGGCCATTCTGCTGGGCCCACTGCAGCTCAGCAGGCAGTTTCTGGTAGAATTGGGGTTGGGGGAATCACTACCAGAACTCAGAATCTCTGGCTCTGATCTACTTTCATAAAAGTTATGTGGAAGGTCTCTTTATTGGGGAGGGAGTTGGGCTAAGGGGTCTCATGAGCCAGGATGACTCCTGACCTGTGGATGAAGTGATTTTCCTCCAGGTAGTGGGAGCCTGGGGCTGTCCTGGGCCAGCTGGAGCAGGTCCTGCATGGCCAGAGGCTGGCCCTGGGTTGGGCAGAGGGTGCATTAGTCCATGAAGATTCTGGCATACATGGACAGGGTCTTTAGAGGGGCCTGGAGGGCTGGGAGAAGGGTCTTATTAGGTGCAGCTGGCTGTACCTCAGGAAAGTCTTCATGTCAGCTCCAGACATCAACTCCAGCAGAATTAGGTGAGGGGCAGCCCAGAGGTTGAGTTCCACACAGCTCACAATGTTTTGATGGCTGAACTTGCTGGGTGGGTGGTACATATACCCCATCACCAGCAGGGAGAGAAACCATGCTTTAGGCTCCAAAAAACTGGAGGGGACCTCTGTTTCCCTAGACTTGCTACCACTCAGCCTCAGGGTGAAGAGAGGCTGCTCCCACAGGCAGTTCTGGGTGCCTTCCCCACCACTTCCACCGGCACCCAGGCCCAGGTGCACCTGATGATGGGCGCCTCGTGAGGAAATTCAGCTCCTGGTGAGAGCACAGTTCTGGCAGAGTCTGGGGAGGAAAAGGGCACAGAGCTCCTGAGTTCCTCAGACACTTTAGGAGGGTGGGTTGACCCTAGCATCAGCAATTGTTTCTCCCTCCATGGAACCCTGCTCTCCTACACCCAGCCAGAAGCCTCACCCCCTCTCACCTTGATAACCACCTGCAGGGAGCTGGGGTCCCCAGAAAGGCCAATAACCAGTCTCTCATAGACCTCTCCAAAGGCACCATGGCCCAGAGCTCTGCATGAAGACAGGTTGGAAGGGAGTGGGTGGCTGAGCCTGAGGAAGGGTTCTGGAGAGTCTAATGTCTCTTTACCTCCTTTCTCCCCCCTCCTTTGCCCAGCTGGCCTTATCTGAGACTGAGCTTTCTCTATATCATGGCATGACCCCAGGTGTAAGCCCTACAGAGGCAATGTTGACTGGCACAGAGCCAGGGCAGAAGAGAGGGCAGGTATGGAGTCAGGGTGGGGGTGGGAGTCTGTATGAGGCCTACCCTTGGGTCCTTGCAGACACCCTGAGGTGGAAGCAACCCTTGCTCCAAAGGAATCATATCCTAGGGTCCCTACCATCCCAAAATTGGGGATGACATCTGACCCTGGACAAGTTATTTTCTCTTTTGGAAATTCTCTGGCCTCTATCTCCTCTATACAAGGTGTTTGGGTCAGCAGCTGCTCTCTGGGATCCTAATTCACCATAGCAGGGAGCGGGCTGGGGAGTGGAGATTCAGAGTACATAGGTACTCAGGAGGAGGAGGATTCACCTGAGCTGAATGACTTGTCTGGGGAAACCTTTGTAAGCCCTGGGGGCGAGGCCCCGGCTGCATTGGGCAAGCCCTGTCCGGCAACAGTAAGAACTGGGAGCTGTCCTCATGGTGGAGGATTGAAGCTTGCTCAGCTCAAGCTCAGGGCCTGGCAGCCTTGTCCCCACAGGCCCTACCACTTCTTAGGGTTCACTGAGGGTGGGAGGAAAGATGACACACACTCTACCTGCCCTGCTTTGCCTCTCCCTGCCCAGGGCAACTCCACAGATGCCCATTAAGGCAAATGTTTTTCCCTTGGCCTCCCCAGCTGCTTCTATGCTCAGAACCCTGGAGGAGTTCACCATTGCTCTGCTGGGAGTAGGGGTCTTGAAATCAGCCATATTTGCCCCTGAGATCCCACACAGCTCATTGGATAAGTAGGAAGCCTTGAATCAGCCGTGCCTGCTGGGTGATCCATACCCATAATCAGGACCCCACACACCATAAGGAGGTTCAGTGTAGAAGTCGCCACCACAGCCACTAACAGAACCAGAGGGCCCGGGTGGGGGAAGCTGGTCTAGGGAGAGAGACAGCTCCAGTGGGAAGTTCCTCTCTGTCCCTCTAACCCAGGTTTTACCCATGTCTCAAGATTCAGCTCAGGCATTAACTTTTCCATAATGCTTTTTCCACTTATCCTAGACAAACACAACCTCTCGCTCCTGAGAACCCCTAAAACACTTTACATCTCCATGGCAATTGTCACTTTCATATGCATCTATATCTAGATATATAGAAATAGATAGATTCATATGTCTAGATAGGTAGATAGTGTCCCTCACACTAGACTACGTGCTCCCTGAAGGCAGAGCATGCATTGATGTATCTCCAATTTCCTGCCCACACCCAACACAGTGCCTGGCACACAGCAGGAAATGTTCCCAGTACCCTAATGCTCCTCCCAGCCTGTGGCCCCAGGAGTCCAGACTTTGGGCAAAGGCAGAACATACCTATGCAGGTGATATTATTCACAGCTAGCTCCATGCCCTCTGGGCACATGCATTTGAGCAACTGGAACTTTGCCTGCCATTGGCAGTCTTTCAAAAGGCAATGACTGGAACTGAGGTGCAGTTGGATTTCCACTTCTCCATGGTTCTCTGTGACTATGAGTGAAAGAACTGATATTGCAGGGTAAGGGAGGACAAGGTAGGGTGGGATGGAGGGGACACATACATATTTTGTTTAATTCTAGCCTTTGGAACAGGGAGTAGAGCCACGCATTTAAGGGTGGTTGGGAAGTAGTGGGGGACTTCTGTCAGGCCTGCATACTCCCTCTTCTGGATTCCTTGAGTGTGCAGGCGTTTGAAGAGAATTCATAGCAAGGAGGTACTTAACAAGCACTCCAGAATACCCCATACTGGCGTCACAGCTGACAGCCCAGTTCCCAAATATTTCTGTGCTGTGCAAGAAGCAGGTAGTTCACAGTGCAGAGTTGCTGGCTCAGATGGGAGTGGGCTCAGGGATTGAGGAAAAAGGTGAGGCCAGGCTGAAAGGTAGGGGGTAGGGGCTAATACCTGCCAGAGGCTGCAGGTAGAGCTCACTGCTGGAGTGTTGGAAGGATACTCCATCTTCCTCATCAGCCCAGGGCACATCAGTCTCTGAGGCATCACCTTCTGGAAACTGAAAGTGATAGAGGGAGGAAGGTGCATACACCTGCCTCACTGCTGGGAAGATGGCTTTTGAACAGTGGGGAAGCTGGAGTCTCCCAGTGGAAATCCCAGTGTGGCCTCCTCTACACTAGCATAATACAGGTGCTGCCGGTTCACAAGTGGGAACCGGGAGCCAGAGAGGTGGGGAGGGAGTGATCGGATGGAACCTGCAGGTCTATCTCAAGCTGGTTGGGACACCTTGTCCGCTTGACCCCTCTGGTCCCTTGTGCTCAGTTATAAAATGGGAGAGGCTGTATATAATGAGAGAAGATGTATATAAAGTATTTACAAACTACAGCCCAGACAGACACAAAGGTTCTGTTCTTTACATCAGTGGTTTCCAAACTCGAGTGTATTAGAATCACCTACAGGATGGATTAAAACACAGATGGCTGGGACCCTCCCCTAGACTTTCTGATTCAGTAGGTAGCAGAGGGGCTGAGAGTTTACATGTCTAACAACTTCTTAGGTGGTGCTGATGCTACTGGTTCAGGGACCACGCTTTGAGACCTACTGATTTAAACAATCCCTGCCTTTCTGCCTGTCTGCTCAGCTTGCTAATTCGGCCAGTTCCTAAGCGCCGGCGACTGGAGGGGACCTGTTATAATGGGAAAGCGCCTGGATTTAAATGAAAATCTAGGGAGTCCTGTCTGGAAGTGTGACTTGCAATTTATCAAACCTCTTTTTCTTTTGGCTTTTTTCTGACCTTTTTTTTCCCCCCGAAGAGCTACTACTCTATCTGCTCTTCGCCCCCTCCCGCGCTGGGCGAGCTGCCTGCGGAGAGGAGGCCCACGGCGGCCAGCCGCCCCCTCCACCTGCGGAGCCGCAGAGGGACGGCGAGCAGCGGGGTGGGGAGCACGCCCGCCCCTCCCCGCCCCCCAGCCCCCGCCTGCCGCCCCGCCTCTCCCGCTGCGCCCGGGCGCCGCTGAGCCGCTCTCCAGTTTCTCGGGGGCGGCCTGAGTCCGGCCCAGGTCCTGCCGCCTCGGGTAGGCCCGACCCCCTCCAGCAGCCGCCCCGCTCGCCTGCGCGCAGCTTCGCGGCCAGCGGCGCGCTCGGGGGCTCACCCTCCAGCCGTCGAGTGAGGACCCGGGCGCTGGGCGAGGCTCCCACCCCGGGGGCTGGAGTAAGGAAAGGGGCTCCCAGCCAGACCCAGGGACCCTGGGACCCTAAGGCCCGTACGTAGAGCTCAAGTGTGCGCCCGCGGGAAAAGGTTTGGGTCCCCGCGCTGAGCGCCCGGGGCGGGAGCGCGCCCTCCCCGGCCGGGAGCTGGCACGTGTCCGGAAACCGTAGGTGGCGTCCCCGCCTCCGCCGCCACCACCGGCCCAGACCCGGACCCCGGGACCTCTTCGGTCCCGTTTGCCGCCGCGTGCTCCAGCGAGACTCTGCGAGGCGGACGAGCTGGCTCCCTGGGCTCCCCGGGGGTATCGGGCGCCATTCGGTAGGCCCCGGGCACTCCCCCGGCAGCGCCGGAGTCTGAACACAGGGGGCGCTCCCTCCCTTCGAAGACCCAGCCCTTGCCCTGGGCGCTCGAGCCGCCCCTTCCCCCCGGCGTCCTCCCTGCTGCCCCACGAGGACGGAAAGCGCCGAGGAAGACGCCACGCACCCGTTATAAAGGCCCTGGGTGCCTTTGCCGCCCGCGGCTCCGGAAGCTGAGATCCTGCGGACGGAGGGTGCTGAGCGCCCAGCCCTCGCCTTGGGTCCTGGGGCCGTCCGCCCGGGGCAGAGGTTGGTAACAGAGGCGGCTCCAGAATTTCTTATTTGAGGGACTTAAAGGCCGCAGTCGATTTTTAAAAAATGGGAGACTAGGTTTACACACCATAAAATCAGATTTTACACCTATTGTAGGAGGCTTGATTGGGGGGGGGGGGGCTCCAGCCACCCATGGCTCCGGCGCTGGTTAGGGGCCCTCTACTTGGTGGGAACAGGCTCCTGGGTCTGGGCTGACTCGGTGGCGACTGCTGCCGCCCTTCCCCTGAGTTCCACTGAAAGACGGGACAGTCCAGGTCGCCGGGGCCGCGCGTCGCTGCTTGGTACCCTACCCGCAACGGGGCGCGCGCACGTAGCCTTCCTTTCCCTGAGGGTGGAACCTCAGACTCACTGGGTACCACCCACCTCTACCCCTGCTCCGCAGCCACAGGTCCCCGCCCGGCCCCGCACCCCCCACAGCTGCGTGCCTCTTACGCGCGGCGGCCGCCCCGGTCACCACCACTCTGCTCCCCGCGTACGCCCGTCGCACTGTGTGGGGGCCCAAGGCGCTAGGTGACATTCCCGTCCTGGGAGCTTGGAGTTGGCGGGGACGCGGATGGCAAACAGGAGCCGGGGACTCAGAACTGGAGCAGAGACTGGCTCCTGAAAGGGGACACGAAGACGGGGGTTGGGAGAGAGGGCAGGATGTTCATGGGAGACAGGAGAGGAAGAGAAAACCTCTCCACAGCCTGCCTTGCCTCTGGAGGCCACACGCCTAACCCACCCAGCCAGTGCACACCAGCGCGTGGCAGCCAACCCCACCCCAACTTTGGTCGCTCCCGCCCCGCGGGGTGCCCGCTGATACCTCTGCAAGTTTCTCTCCTAGAAAGCCCCTCCCAAAATGACTAGGGAGTGGCACTGAGCTCTGATCTGCAGACCCTCCCATCCTTTCCCCGACTTATGTGATCCGGCCCCCAGGCGGTGCTGAGACCCCAGGGCCTGTCCCTCCTTCCCAGGCTGAGTGATCAGGATCCTAGGATTTAGGTCCGCATTTTCTTTTTCTTTTTTCCCAGAAGCCAGTTGCCCTGTGAGAAATCTGACTACCCTGCTGGAGGAGAGGCTGCATAGGAAACCCTGAAAAATGAGAAGTTCTGTAAGGAGAGACCCCATGGGATGGGACATAAAGCACCAGCCACAGGAGGGAAGGAGTCATCTGGACAGACCAGCACAGTCAGGCCTGCAAATGACTCCAGCCCCAGCTGCCATATGGTCACAGGCACATGACAGTGCCAGTGACAGAGCAGGAAAACCACCCATCTGAACCCAGTCAACCCATGGAATTCTGAGAAATAGTAAGAGCTTATTTTTTTAGGGTGGTTGGTTGTGCAGTAGCAGATATGTGAATCAAAACTCTCAAGCAAATCCTTGACCATTCTTTTTTCAAAAATTTTAAAAAATATCTTTATTGTTGAGACCATTACAGATGTCCTCCTTTTAACCCAACTGATCCCCTCCACCCCACATCCATCCCACCCCCAGGCCCTCCCCACACTAATGTCCATATCCATGGGCCATGCCCATAAACATACAAGTTCCCGGATTAATCTCTCCCCACCCACCCCCATACACCCTGCCTTTCCTCTGAGATCCCTCAGTTTGTTCCAAGCTTCTATGTCTCTGGATCTACTTTGTTCATCAGTTTATTTTGTTTATTATATTCCACATATAAGCGAGATCATTTGGTACTTGGCCTTCTCCTACTGGCTCATTTCACTTAGCATAATACTCTCTAGTTCTCTCAATGCTGTGCCAAAGCCCAAAAGGTCCTTCCTCTTCACAGCCGCATAGTACTCCATGGTGTAAATGTGCCACAGCTTTTTTATCCACTCATCTACTGATGAGCACTTGGGCTGTTTCCAAATCTTAGCTATAGTGAATTGCACTTTTATGAACATAGGGGTGCATAAATTCTTTGCAACTGGTGTCTGGGATTCCTTAGGATATATTCCTAGAAGTGGGATCGGCCCGCGGGGGTTCGAGGTTTCTAAAGGAGCCATTGGGACCCAGTCTGTAGCAACCGCTGTCCCCAACCCTAGGAAAGTGCCTCTGGCCGGACAGTTCCCTGACTGCTAGAAAGGACTTACCAGAAACTCCGAGCTACAGCCCCAGCAGGCAGTAGTGGCCCATCACCTGTATCACCTGCTACATCTAGGGTTGCCGGCTCAGACCCAGCCACTGCCACTCTGCCTGGGACTGCGGCTTGTAGGAGTGTCCAGCAGCTCACTAAACACCGCCTGTCCTAAAGCCGGCCTGGCCAATCCCACCTCAGACCTTGGGATTTTGAAGGAGGGAAGGGCAGGGCCAGTGTCAGAGAAGTCCCTAAGCTTCCAGGAAGAAGGCTTGGAAAGCCCCACACACAAGGGCTCTGTTTCCAGCCACTGGGTCTGCCACCAGCTAGGGCAGTAAGTGTCCCCACTCTTTTGAAGCAGGATCTGAAAAAAGCCACACCTGACACTACACATGGGGCTTCTAGTCCTCATGTCAGCAGTGGGGCGTGTGCACACTTCATTGGTAGTGGCCAGTGTGTTAACACATGGGAAGTACTCTTTAAACTCCCCCCAAGTAAGGCGTCATCACTTGCCATTAATTGTGTCTTTCAGTGACTTTGTGACTGTAAGGCTGCACCTCCCAACACCCTCAGAAACATGGATCTCCAGGTTTACTTCATTCAATTCCATTGCCTGTGTTAACTTTGTGCACAACTTTTAATGTGATGGCGTGAAAGCCTGACTTCTGATGTCAGATATGAGTGCTAGTACTGTATTAGCATCTCTGGTCAAGGGGTGATGGTGTTCTGAGAGTTTTCCCACCACCTATAAAAATCATAGGAGGGGAAATTGTTCTGTAAATCACAAGGCATCCTACAACTGTGAGGGCCATTCTGCCTTCATAGTTTTGTCTTCCTCACTCTTTTGCACAAAGTACTAATTGTATAGGCTGAAGCCTGTGTTTACTATAAAACACTGCAAAATGAAGCTATAGTACTTAGGTACTTGGTAGTATCTGAGTGTATATTGTTAGGTGTAGATACAACAGTGATTTTGTAACAGCTCTGGTGCCCTTGCCCTATTTAATTCTGTAGATATTCCACTGTGAGGTCATAGAATTTACTTTGCAAGGTCTCTGTAAGCCAATGGTTCTCGAAGTAAGATTGAGCTGGGACAGCAGCAGCAGCATCACCTAGGAACTTGTTAGAAATGCAAATTATTAGGTTTCACCAGAGATTTACTGAATCAGAAACTCTGGTTTAGGGCCCAGCAATCTGTTTTAACACATTCTCCAGGTGACTTTTGTCACATGGTAAGCTTAAGAATTACTGCTATTTGCAGATACAGTAGTTGCTTTATAAAACTTATTGTATAATACTGTGTTCAGCAGCTCCATTTATGGGGAGTGGGTTCTCTTTACCCCGACAGGGCATACCATACTCATTGATGATACTCATTAATATAAATAATTCCATACAACAAATGACAGCTTGTGTTAGAAACTCTTATCAAAAGAAAGAGATGGCCCTGGCTGGTGTGACTCAGTGGTTGGAGTGTCAGCCCGTGAACTGAAGGATTGAGGGTTCGATTCCTGGTCAAGGACACAGACCTGGGTGTACCTGGGTTGCAGATTCGATTCCCGGGTGCAGGAGGCAACCAATCGATGTCTCTCTCTCACATTGAAGTTTCTCCCCCCCTTCACTCTCTCTAGAAAATCAATGGAAAAAATATCCTCTGGTGAGGATTAAAAAAAAATAGATGAACCAATGAACCAAAGTTTATGTTTTGACCCACTCCTCCCCAGGCTTTGCCTACCACCGATAGTCCATTATGAAAAGGGTGTTTGTAGGACAGTGCTCAAGAATGAAGCGTTGCCCGGCCAGGAGTGGCTCAGCTATTGCGCATCGACCTAGGATCCAGAAGATCGTGGTTCGATTCCCAGTCAGGGTACATGCCAGGGTTGCGGCTTGATCCCCGGTCGGGGGCATGCAGGAGGCAGCCAATCAATGACTCTCATCATTGATGTTTCTATCTCTCTCTCTTCCTCTCTCTGAAATCAATAAAGATAAAAAAAAAAAAAAAGATGAATGGTTGTGTCCTCGCCAAATTCATATGTTGAAATCTAATTCCCAATGTGAGGGTATTTAGAAGTGGGGCCATTTGAAAGTGATTAGTCATGAGAATTCCATCCTTGTGGGCAGAATAGGATTGGTGCTCTTATAAAAAGACCCCAGAGAGCTCCTTTGTCTTTCTGCTATGTGAGAGCTGTCTATGAACCAGGAAGGAGGCCCACACCGGACACCAAATCTGCCAGCACCTTGATGTTGGATTTTCCAACCTCCAGAACAGGGAGGAATAAATTTCTGTGTATAAGTCACCTAGTCTATGGTATTGTTATAGCAGCCCAAACAGTTAAGAGAAACAGCTACTGCAATAGTCTGATTTCAGGCCTCTTCATGTTTCAGGATAGCTGATGATGGAAATGGGGGACCACAAGACAAGATGCTAACCTACTTCATTAAGGATGCCTATACTTTTTTTTTAAACATATCTTTATTGATTTCAGAGAGAGGAAAGGAGGGGGAGATAGATAGACAGAAACATCAATGATGAGAGTCATTGATCGGCTGCCTACTCCGCAACCCAGGCATGTGCCCTGACCAGGAATCGAAACCCGATCTCCTGGATCCTAGGTCTCTCCTGGATCCTAGGTCGATGCTTAACCGCTGAGCCACGCCCGGCCAGGCAGGATGCCTATACTTTAAGGGGAGTGCTGAGAGGGTCGTTCCAGAAGTGCCTACAATCCCAAGAACCTTGCCCTGGTCTGACTCCACTCCAGGACTGGGACCCACATTTTTGTTGTCTCCACATGTGGACTGTTTTCACCTTCCACTCATGATTTCTCCCATCTTTCTCACATTTCTCCCCTGGGATAACCCAACCCTTGATACCAATTCTGAACTAACACATCTGAAATTAGTCCAAATCAGATTCTCAGAAAATACTGTTTATTTCAGTGCAGTTATAGCATTCATATACCCTAGGCTGGGTCAGCGGGAGGAGAAAAAGAGGTGTACTTAGTTTGTCTTGTCCCCAAGAGGGGGTAAATAGCTAAATCACCCTTCACTCCCAGCACTGATCCTCAGGAGCCCCAGATCCTGAACTTGAGATATCAGGATATAATGGTAGAGCTCACCCTGCTCCAAAAAACTCAAACAGCCTGCTCCCGGGAAGGGAAGCTTTCTGCTCCTTTGTCTCCTGCCCTCCCTTAGGACACAAAGCCCTTCTGTCTGGCCAGGCATCTATTGGTGAAATCCAGAATGTATCCATCTCTTCATCCATAGCAGCTATACTAGGTCTCTGATACCCCATTTTGGGTCATCTCTAAGGTCAGTCTCTGGAGGTACTGCTGACGCAGAGGGGGCAACTGGGCATATAGCTCAAAGCCCTCTGGGAGGGTAGAATTAGGAAGTTTATAGTGGAGGAGATGCTGCCGGAGACCCTGCAAAGAGGGAAGAAACTTTATGAAGTGGGTAGTGAGATCCTGTTGAGATATCTCTCCCCAAAGACCCTCTATTCTCCCTCTCTCCAGGATGTGCCCAACCCTACCTCATCTGCCAGCAGCCACGTTTTCTGCAGCATGCTCCTGCGGGCAGCCTTTACCTCGTCCTAGAGGCAGAATAGGGAGAGGTCGCACTGGGCCAAGGGCTGGTACCCATCGCTGACCCTGCCTGGCCCTCATCTCCTCTCCAGCTGGCCCAAAGGCAGCGCAATTGCAGGCTCCCTTCCCCCTCTGGAGATGGGGATGTAACTTACTGAGCTCTTCGGATCCTGGGAGAAGATGAAGCTGTTGACATGAGCCACAGTCACGGCATAGAGCACTGGGCACCAGTGTGGACGGAGTGCACCTGTAACCAGGGCCCGGAAGTAGAGCTGAAGGAGCGCCAAGTTGTCTTCAGGAGGCCCCGTGTAGCATTCCAGGGACACAGGCAACTGTGACAGGGAGATGAAATATACTGAGGGTGAGAGTGGGAGTATGCATCACCGTACAATAGGGTAGATGGCTGATCATCACATGAATCAAATCATGAAGGCAGAGGTCGTGTCCTAGACAGACATACTTTCCTCTCTATCACAAGGATAAGGTTAAAAAACTAAAAAGCTGGAAAGTCGGGGAAACTGGGAAACTGAGAAGCAGTTGTGCATCTCTGCTGCCTACCACTACTTGTTTAATCTACTTAAAATTAAAACTTTAAAATGTCATGTTCAACCGCTCAATTATATTATCAAATCTTTCACAGCCCTGGCCAATGTGGCTAAGTTGGTTGGAGCATTGTCCCATGCACCAGGTTGGCAGGTTCAATTCCCAGTCAGGGCACATACCAGGGTTGTGGGTTCGATCCCTGGGCAGAGCACATATGGGAGGTAAATGATTGATGTTTTTCTCTTTCTCTCTCCCTTCCTCTTTCAAATCAATGAAAACATATCCTCAGGTGAAGATTAAAAAAAAAAAAAAATCTCATAAAAACTTTAAAATATATATTTTTATTGATTAAAAAAAAAAAACTTGTTCAGGTTTTTATTGATTTTTAGAGAGAGGAAGGGAGGAGAGAAACATCGATGTGAGAGTGTAACACTGATTTGCTGCCTCTGGCACACCCCCTACCAGGGATCCAGCCTGCCACCGCCACCAGGGCATGCACCCTGACCAGGAATCCAAATGTCAACCCTTCAGTGCATGGGATCACACCCAACCAACTGAGCCACACTGGCCAGGGCTCTCATTAAATCTTTCAAAAGTTCATGTTCTTTGGACCAGAAATTCTCTTCCTAAAAAGTCATTGCCCTGGCCAGTGTGGTGGGGTTGGAGAGATGTCCTGTACACCAAAAGGTGGTGGGTTCGATCCTCAGTTGGGGAGCGTGTGGGAGGCAACCAGTGTTTCTCTCTCACATCGATGTTTCTCTCTCTCTTTCCCTCCCATCCTTTCTAAAAAATAAAGTTATTCTTAATTCTGTGCAGGGATTATTATGAGAGAAAGAGATAAAGCTCTCAATAGTGTTTATCATAAATTCAAAAAATAAAAAAATAAAAATTTTTTTTTAAAGCAAAAAATCAGAAACAACTTCAGTGGGTTCTGGTAAAGTCAACTAGGGTACACCTACACAATGAATTATTACATAATAATAAAAAATGTTGATTTCTTAGAATATTTAATGCTTATTATATAATCATTAAATGAAGAAAACATTAAGCAGTGATTCCAATTTTATAAAAATATATATGCATATAAAGAAGACTGTAAAAAGATAAACCAAAATTAAAACAGTTACCACTGAACAGTGGGATTACAGATGACTGTAATGTTTTTTAATTTAAAAAATTTTTTAGTTTTTATATAAAATATACATTCGTATTTTATATACATATATTAAATGTATATACTAAAATACTTCTATTTTAAGTTTACCAGAAAGTTATAAGGAACATTTTAAAACCAAATCTTAAAAAAAAAATAGCTCTTTACAGCTTATAAGTTTAACTCCTTAGCTTGATATCTGAGGCCCTCAAAGACTTTATTAGCCTTGTTTCCAACAAGTTCCCAAACTGAGATCCTATCAGACTCCATCCTCCTCCCAGGCCCTGTCACATTTCTCTCCATCTCTGAGCTTCTGCTTACGCTGTTTCACTAGGTATATTCTTGGTCAATGCCAGGTCAATTCCTACTTCTTCCATAAAGCCCTCTCCTTAAGGGAAGCCAAGTTTCCCGTCTCTGAAACCTGACTTACCACCTAAAATATGAATAATTTAGAACTACCTTGGGATTTAGGACATCTCTTATCTAGATCACAGCACCTCACGATCAAGAAGCTGTGCCTTGAACAAACATCTACTATATGCCAGATACCATGTTAAACCCTTTTCATGGATTCTCTTAATCTCCTCAAAGAGGAGGTAAGATAAGGAACCAGAGGCCCACCAAAGCTCCCCACTGCTCATGACTGCCCCCAAGGTCCAGTACAGGATGCCCATGGTAGGCCCTGCTGGGCTGAGAAAGTACCTGGGTCAGAGGCAGGCCCAGAGCTCGCAAGGCTCCCACGTGCTCACCAAAGAGGGAGAGGCGATAGGTGACGCTGAACCGACGCTGCAAGGGAAGGAGTACCAGAGCCCCAAAGAGGTGGTCCCCAAAAGAGACAGCCTCAAAATGCTCCAGGAAGTTGGCATAGAGGTCAGGGAAAGACGTCAGGCCAGGAAGTGGGCAATCCAGGTTGAGGTTTGGCAGGACTTCAGGCTGGCAGAGTCGGGCCAGGAGGGCTGCCACCAGTCGTTGTATTGGGGTCTCCCGGAACAGTTCACTGTCCACCAGGAACACACACATGAGCCGTGCCAGGCGGGCAGCAGAAGGCACAGCCCAGAGGGCCTGGGGGCGCCAGCTTTCCAGGACTAGCACCCACTGCAGGGCCCGCATGGCTGTGCCCACAGTGTCAGCAGGAGGGAGCCCTGAGGGGGTGTCTGAGGCCTGGTGGTAGAGGTGAATCAATGGCAGGAAAGGCCAGTCAGTGGGCAGCAGAGGCTCCTTAGGCAAGGGGAGCAGCAGAGCTGGGATTCGCAGTAGCTCCCCTCGGTACAAGGCCTGAGAAGCTAGCAGGCTGGCTCGGGCCAGTGAGCAGTGGGTCAGGTAGCAGCTGCGAATGCTGGGAAGGTCCTGGCAGGCCTGAGCCAGCAGAGTCCCTCGCCCACACCCAGAGTCCCTGCTGCTCCCTAAGGATAGCTGGTCAGAGAAGTCTGCTGCCTCTGGACCCCCTGATGCTCTTTCCCTGTAACAGAACCCAAAAGTCAAAAATAAGGGCTGGAAACACAGCATCCAGAAGGCCATGCCAGCTTTCCAGGGCTTCCCAGAGGTTCCTAGGTCTTCCCATTTCCCCTAATACCCTTCCTTGTGTGTGTGGCAGTTAAGAGGACGGACACTAGAGCCAGCTGCTTAGGTGCAAGTTTACAAAAGTTCTCTGTTACTCAGTTTCCACATGGTAAAACGGTGATAGCAGTAATACTAATTTACTTATCGGAGTGATCACTTTGTAAGGTGTGTAAATGTCTAATCACTATGTTGTACACCTGAAACTAATATAATATTGTATGTCAACTGTAGTCGAAAAATAAATTTTAAAAAACAGTAATACCTATCTCATGGTACAGGTAAAATACTTAAAATATAGTCAAATACTTAAAGAAATACCAGACACAGAGTAAGCACTCAGTAACTGTTGGCTATGATATATGTATACTAGTTCATATACCACACAGTGTCAGCAGGAGGGAGCCTGCTGAAGGGAGCACGCTGAAGTCTCATAATTCTCTAGTGTGTTATCCTCAACTCATTTTACTAATGAGGAAATGGAAGCTCACAGATGTTAAGTGTAACCCATGGAAGAAAGAGAATTAAGCCCAGGTCTCCTGGCTCCAAATTTAGGGCTGTTCTGCCAACAACCACAGCACCATCTCAAAGGGCTGAGTTGATACCACCAACCCTGGACTTACGGGAGGAACTCCAGCCGGAATACACAGCTCAGCAGTAGCTCATGGGCAAGGTGCTCGCTTCCGGGCAGCAGCCGGCTCAGCAGAGCCAAGGCCATGCCATGATGGAGGGCAGCATTGGTGGCTGGCACTGGCTTCATTGTTGCCTGTGGGTAGAAGGTGGGGGACCCAGGGATGAGAGGGGACAAAGCAAATACAAGTGAGGATGAGAACATAAGCAAAGCGGGTACCTAGGATATATGCTGAAGGGCAGGTCTGGAGAAGAGCAGAAACTGCAGTGCCTGCCAGAAGCAGCACAGGTTCCACAGCAGCAGCATGGGGATAATGTGGGGTGGACGGAGTAGATAGAGGTATGGGGGGTTGGGGAGTACCCACCGCTTTCTGAGCCAGGGCGAGCGCCAGGTACTGCAGGTGGTACTCATGGCGCAGGGCCCACACAGAGAAGGGTGTGAGGAGGGGGGCAGCCGTAGGAGCCACACATTGGAGGAAGTAGTTCTGGAGTCCCGGGGCCGCCAATATAGCTGCCAGCTGAGGGAAAGCAGGCTTGTTCAGATCTAGAAGGTGAGTTTATCCCTTCTGGGGGTCCCCCGGTGGCTGCTCCCTCCCCAGCCAAACTAAGAAAAATGGGTGCTGGCAGAACAGGCCTCCTTTTCCCAAAGGGCACCCTCCCCTTTCTTTCTGACTCCTGGAATCTTGGCCCCCTGCCTAGAACCTAACCAGGTGCCTAGGGCTCACCTGGCCACATAGCCCCTTGTGGATCCGGGCTAGGGTGTTGAAAAGAGAGAGGAGGGCAGTGAGGACCGGGAAGGGTGAGGCTGAGCCAGCCAGACTGAGAGGGGGGCAACCTCCTGTGCAGCCCAGTGACACGAGGCTGGGGAGAGCTTCTGGTGCCGGAGCACAGGACTGTGGGTTGCAGAGAGGAGAGCAGCGCCTGGAGGCAGAATGGAGAAGTTGAGGGGGGGCTCTAGCCTGATGTGTGCCAGATTGGATCAGGTGGGGCTTGGCTGTGCAGACTAGTGCCCACCTTCCTCAGAGTCCCCAGCTGAGGTCTAGTAGGGAGTCAGGTTTCCCTCAGGCTGAGGGCTTCCACCTGGGATGGACCAGGGAGCTAAATCCTGGAATCCCACAAGGAGAGAAACTGCCTCCCCCATAACTACACAGACAGTACATACCCAAGGGTGTCCCACAGGCTTCCCAGAGTGGGATGGCTCAGCAGGGGCAACAGTAGCTCCTCCGACAGGCGCTCCATGTCCTGAAGCCAATCCCCTGGGCACAAGTCTGCCTGGAGGACCAAGGCGCTCTGTAAGCTGACAGCCCAGGACATCCATTCTCCTAGACCCTGAATACCTAGGCAAGTCCATAATTCCAAGAGCCCAAAAGAGTCAGTGTTTGGAGGCTTCTGCCTTCTGGCCCTCATGGAGGGAGAAAAGCCTCTGAGGTTGCTCTGGCACCTGCTGTCTAGGGTTCCTGAGAGAGCATAAAGGCTCCATGGAGGCTGAGTTGCTGCTTAGGGTTCTCTGGTCCCCACCAACATGGCTCTGTGGAAGCTCCACTGGGTATGGAGGTAGAGGACAGAAGGTGGGAAGAAAAAGGGGGAGAGTGGGAAACGGTGGGAGTGGAGAGGCAAGATAAGAGAGAGAAAGAGGGTAGTGTATTAAGATGGAGACAGGGAACCCAGGACATGGTGGAAGGCAGGCGGGCAACACTTACCTGCTGGCTCCAGGCCTGGTAGTAGGCATCTAGGAAGAGCAAGCAGGCAGTGGGGACCGGGCCCAGAGCACTCCACATCTCAGGTCTGGGCAGCAACTTCAAGGTCTGTCTTAGACATGGCTCCACAAGAGGCTGGAGCCCAGACACCTGTGTCCAAGTGATCAAGGAAGAGGTGGCAGACAGACTGGCCCCAGCAGAGTCACTACAGGAATGCCAAAAGGGGCCACAATGAGGATCTGGCTGCCTCGACCGACTCCCCTCTAAGCTTTAGCCACCCTCTCCCTGGGAAGGAGCTCTCCTGCCTGTCCCAGAGGTCTCGGTAGGAGGTCTCTGCTGGCAGCTCAGGGCTATAACCTACCTGCTGGGTTCCGGGGTGGTGCTGCTGGCTGCCAAGGTCAGCTGGGTGAGGACAGTGAGCAATGAGGCTATCCGCTGCATGGTCAGGGGCTGAGGGAGGTGGGTGCTGAGCTCCTTAGGCATGACCTGCAGGGCCTGAATCAGCACTGGGTATAGCTCCCTGGGAAGAACAATGACTGCCTCTCAGTGTAGAAGAGAGATGGAGATGTAAGATACAAGGCGGGCCTGCTCTAGGCCTCTGCAGTCTAGTTAAGGAGGATCAGAAGGGAGGCCCCAGGGATGGGTACTCCTGGTAGGTTTTAAGAGGGAATGAAGGTTGGGGGCTGAAGGGAAGGAGGTAGCTCTTTAAGGCTTCTCCTCAACAGGGAATTTAAATCTGATCTATACCAATGCTGTAAGGCTGTTGTACACAGAATGTAGACAACATTCTGTGCACAACAGCACAGAATTTGTTTCACTCTCCCCTGGCTGGTCATTACTCCCAGAACCCCCTCTTCTTCATTTTCAGCCTCCCTCTTGAGCAAGGCTGAGTCATCAGGTTAGGCAAGAGTACAAACCTGGAGGGGTCTCCCAGGGAGCCTACCCCTTGTCTCTCCTCACCTGTAAAGGTCACAGCCCTGGCCATAGGAGGCTGCTACAGCCCATAGGCGGAAGGACTCAGTGTTCAGCATCTCAGCTTCCTCTGGGGGCAAGGCCAGTTGCTGGGGAGCCTCAGCCATAAAGCGCCACAGGCAGCTCCGGAGATCAAAACTACTCAACTGAGGGTGGAGAGAAAGTCTGGGGATCAGGGTCAGCTGGAGTCTCAAGTAACTTCAGGTTCTCTCACTACAGAGGTTGACTCAACTCAGCCCTATTCCAGGCCCCTCTGGTGCCACAGGGTCACAGCTCTGGGCCAGGGTGAAACTACCTCATCTGCCCTTCTCTCCCACCCTACCCCCTCCTCTTCTTTTTAGCAAGCATTTTCTGGGCACCTTTTCCAGGGCTACTGGGCTATGGGTGATGTGTGTACATCTATATGTGGCTTTTCTAGTCTGGGAGCCCTCCCTTCTCATAATGAGAGCAGAGTAGGCCTATAGGATATACTAGGTTCCTGACTGGTGTTTTTTGTTGCATTTCTATGCAGTTGGATTAAGAAGAGGAAGATGGCATAAGGAGGCCACCCACAGTCCAGAGGTCATGCTTAGCTCCCAGCCCAGCAGTCTGGGGGGCCCCAGCCCCACCCTCACCCCCACCCTGTGTCCTGCTTACCAGCCGGGCAGCAATATTTCTACCAGCTGAGGCCAGGACACGAAGTAGTTTCATAGCAGCTGCACAGGGTACTTTGTGTAGACTGGGGGTAGGCCCCACCCCCACGGGGGACCAGCTGGTGGGCAGGAACTCTCGAACTATGGTCTCTATCAGCCGAGGGCACTCCAGGACCTGTGGGGAACAGGAGGAAAGGGAAGGAGGGAGGCTGAGGGTCAATACCAGGCCCAGTTAGGCTCTTTTTCCATTCCATCTCCTCTTTCTCACCCGTGTGGCTGACTCCAGGGAATGCCGGGCCAGGCGGATCAGCACCGCCAGGATGTCAAGGACCACAGAAGGTCCTGGGCAGGTCACCTCTAACACGTAGCGCAGCCGATGCAACAGGTTGGTGGCCAGAAGCCCCTGGGGATTAGGGAGATAAATCCACTGCCAAATGCAGCTAGGCCCCAGGCCTTGAAGACCCCTCTTGCCTAATGTGCATGCCCTCGAGGTCATGGGACAGAGGCAACTGTCATAGCATCTTTACCTTGATGACATCATGTCGGGCCAGGTCCGATGGAGGCTGGTTTCCTTCCTCAGGGCTCTTCCTTTTTCCCTTTTCTCCTGAGAGCTCTTCATCTTCATCCTCGTCTTCCTTGTCTTCCTGGCTGGGCATCAGGGGGAACACCATAGCTCCACGGTACCAGGAGAAGGTGCTGTCAAGGAGCTCCTGCCAGAGAGAATGGGGTAGGAAGAAGGGGTCAGTCAGGAAAAGGGTCCAGGAATAGAGAGTGGGACCACCCACAAAGAAGAGAAGGGCAAGGTTCCAGACTTTGGGGCCTTAAGAGAAGAGGGTAACGCTGCCATCCCATTCTCTGCTCTGCCTGGCAAAGCCTTCACAATGAAGGCATGCCCAGCAGGAGGAGGAGGGACCCTGATATTTCTTTTCTTTTTTTTATCCTCACCCAAGGATATTTTTCCCATTGCTTTTCAGAGAGAGTGGAAGGGAGAGAGAGAGAGAGAAACATCGACTGGTTACTTCCCGCTCATGCGCTGACAAGGGCCAGGGATCCAGCCTGCAACTGAGGTATGTGCCCATGGCTGGAATTGAATGTGGGACCCTTCAGTCCACAGGCCAACACTCTAATCACTGAGCCAAACCAGCTAGGGAGGGACCCTGATATTTCAAGCCTCATTCCTATCCCTGTTGTACCTCATCTCCAGGAGCCACCAGCAGAGCTCGAAGAGCCCGAACAGCAGCTGCGATGACCCCATCCACTCTATCGTCCAGGGAGAAGCGCAGGAGGAAAAGGAAACCAGCATCCAAAAGAAGGCGCAAGACACTGCCCACTAGCCGGTCCCCAAATTCACCAGCCTGGGCCTGGGAGACAGGAGAATAAAACCTTGCAGGAGGAAGTTACAGAGTCTTTGTCCTAAACCCTTCACTTGCCCACCCACAGACAGCTGGTGTATGGACTAATGAGAAAAGGGTAGGAGGTGGGAAAGTCTAAGGTTGAGAGGTGAGATGTAGGGGCAGGAAGGCCCAAACCAGCAGTGCACTCACCCTGCTGATGACCTGGGCCAACACATTCAGTGCTAGTGCTCTTTGCTGGGACACCCGGCTGCGTGTCAGGTGAAACAGCTCCTGTAGGGAGTACCCCGCTCTCTAGGGCAGGGACAAGAAGTCAGAAAGAGCCAAGATACAGGGCAACACCCCCCAACAAATATACAGAAATCCTTATATGCCAGGCACTGAGTTAGGAGTCAAGGAGAAGACAAAGATAAGTGATATCTCTTGCCACTGCTCTCCACGAACCCTCAAAATGGTAAAGAACATAAGATTTGCATACAAATAATCATGACATAAGGCAGATTGGGAAGAAGATAATGATCAGTATTTAATTTGAAACCAGAGAATATGAAAGAGAGAAGGGGAAATAGGAAAAGTGATATGGCCTTAGTGGGTGGGAGGAGCTTCAATGGCCTGGCCTGGAGCACAGGGTAAAGGCATTCATTCCTTGGAGCAGGCTTTAGGAGCTAAGCCCTGAAGGACCTTAAGCACAGGATGTATGTGGGGAGAGGGTAGCAGAATGGTGTGGCAGGAGTGAGAGAGGCAGGGAGAGACTGTGGAAGGACAGCCTTGCGGGGCTAAGGAGCCAAGAGCTTATTCTTTTTTTTTAAACCCTCACCCAGGGGTATTTTTTCCATTGCTTTCTAGAGAGTGGAAGGGAGGGAGGGAGGCAGAGAGAGAGAGAGAGAAACATCGAAGTGGGTGCCTCCCGCATGAGCCCCAATCAGGGCCTGGGATCGAATCTGCAACCCAGGCACGCGTGCCCTTGACTGGGAATCGAACCCACAACCTTTCAGCACATGGAACAATGCTCTAACCACTTAGACACACCAGCCAGGGCAAGACCTTATTCTTTGAGCAGAGGGGAGTCAGGAAACTTTCTGAGGCAAGGGATGGCCCAGAGGGATCAGTGTGGCAGCCTCATGAGGGATGGGATGGATGGCATGGCAGAGAGAGTTGGAAGACAAAGCAATTGAGCAGATGAGAGGGAGCAAGGGTCTTATCTAGGAAGCATCAAGGGGAAGTGAGAAAACTGGCAAGTTCTGGGAACTGACTATAAAGTGAGGGAACAAGGAGAAAGATCTCGAGATAGGAACCTGAATGGATAGCAAGGCCATGAACTGGAATAAGGCACAAAGGAGGTCCAAGGCATCTGACCAGAGGTCCTTTTCCACATGGTTGTTAAAAGCTGCCCAGTCCTTTCTGGGCCCCATGCCTCACCTCTGCCTCTTCTCCATGGTGGTGTAGTCCCAGATGGGTGGGTAGGTCCACATCGGGAGCCAGCAGTTCTCCCTGAAGACTGAATCGGGCCTGCATCCTCTATAATGAGAAGAGAAAGAGGACTATAGGCTGGGGGTAGCAGCAACTTCCCCACATCCACTCCTCACCTTTAATCTCAGGCCTCTTAGGACTTAGGTCCCTGACTCTACTGATAAGAAATGGGCTCCTCTGGCCTGTGGTGCCAGGAGGGTGAGCACAGAAAAGAGATGTTTTTTAAGCTCAGGGGAAGAAAAGGGCCTGAGTTTCGGGTACAAGAGCCGCAGCCCCATTCTCACCCGGCGCTCACCTCCTGTGTCTGCTGCCGCCGGATTGGGGGCAGGTCCTGGGTCCAATGGAGCTTGTCCAGCTCAACAGTGTCCATGTGCAGCCATTCCTTGTGGGGGGCCACGGGCAGTGACAGAGCTGGGGAGATGGAAGCAGAGTAGTATTCCCTCACTGACCCACTGTGGCCCTAGCCATCATCCAGCAGCTGCCACATCTGCCTCTGCCCAAGGGTCTGGCAGCCTGACTTCAGCTGTGGCTATATGGCATGGCCCAGGATCTGGAACTCCTGGAACGGGGCGAATGTCTGAGATATAGCAGAACACACCCAGTCCCTGGGCTCTAGCCCCTATGTGACCCCAAGGATTCATTTGGAGGGGAAAGAGGAAGAGGAGAAGAAAGAGAAGAGAGAGGCAGCAGAGAAGGGAGGACCACATGTATCAGAGAAAACAGTTCTTCACTGCCTAGTACCAACCTCCTAAAGGAGCAGAGAAGTGGGGACAATGAAGTAGGGGCAGCTCTACTGCTTCAGGGAGGCAAGATACAAAAACACCCACCCATAAGCACCTCTTCCTTCCAACCCCCATGCCCCACCCAACTTGGTTAGCTGGCCTGGAGTTCATCCAACAGCAAGAGGTTCCTGGCTCATAATTCAATTTTTTTTTTTCTTTTGTTCATCACTAATAAAATAATCAAGTTCCTGGGAAATGAGTGCTCCCACTGGCCGGTCTGCTTCAGGTCTGTGTTTGTAAGACCTGCGTCACTCTTCTCCCAACACCCTGGCCCTGCCAGCTTCCCTCCAACACTGAGAGCAGAGGCAGAAAACTGGGATGGATGGAGCTACAGCTGGGGCAGCTATAGCAAAGGCAGGCAGAAGATGGTCTGTTGGAGGAGAGGGCCATTCAGCTATCACACACTGCTGTCCCTTACCAGGGAAGGGGGCGGAGAAGTAATGGGACAAGAAAACAGGAAGCATGTGCAGGAAGAATATATATGCCAGCAAATGAAGACTGATGTCAAGGCAATAACGAGGATTCACGTTAGATGTTCAAGGACAGAGAAGATTCTCTTTTCTCATCTGCCAGAAGGAATACTTTCCTCTACTTTTATTCCCCCAAAGATGTGCCCCCTCCTCCAAACCTGGAGCTCCTGGTTCCTGCTCATCTTCTTGCTTAGGTTCACTGGCAGAAGTTGGCATAATGGACTCCTTTCCAGTGACCTCAGCAGAGGGTTCTCTTGGCCTCTGCTCCTTGGTGGCGTTTTCTTCTGCTTGCTCATGGGTACAGCTGCGAGATCTCAAGAAGGCAACCAAGCTGGGATCTAGAAGAGAGGTGGAGGAAAGAGTGGGTGAAGGCAGATACTCCCTAACCTCTGCTAGACCCGAAACCTGAACAGTCTGCCTATGGGTGTCAAGGTCAAGACAAGCCACTTTCCAGCCCTGAACTGAGCCCCCAGGGCTCTCATGGGGCCTCAATGACCCATACCTGTCACTGGGACCTGCCTGCCCACCCTTCACAGTCCCGTGGCCCAGGTTTATGTCCATCCCTGTGCCTGGCTCCAGGTTATAGACCCAAACTGGATGTGGAATAAATGAATAAATGCTGACTAGGGTGAAAGAGAAGGCATTTAGGGGGACATTTTCTCTCTTTAAGCTAATTTATTTACGCACAAATATTCACTAAAAACCTAATATAAACTATATATAGGTGCTAGATATACAGTTTGGAATAAGATTGACTTGGTGCACAGAAACTAGGAGCAAGGTATAGAATAGCAGAGTATCATATAGCAGACTGTACTACAGCCATACTAGAGAATAGCTATAATACAGTGCCTATTACATTAGGGTCGTACAGTACACACAGAGTGGTTAAGAGTAGGGCCTGTGAGACCACACAAACTTAGGTTTACATCTCATCCATGTTCCTTACCAGCTGTGTGACCTGGGGGAGAATTTCTTAAAAATTGGTGTTTTTTTGTTTTGACTGTTTAAAATTTTTTTATTGACTTGAGAGAAAGAAACATCAATCTGTTGTTCCACTCATCTATGCATTCATTGGTTGCTTCTTGTATGTGCCCTGACCAGGGATCGAACCCACAACCTTGGCACATCAGGATGACACTCCAACCGAGCTACCCTCAAAATTTCTTAAAATTTTCAGCATGTTTTGTTTTGTTTTGCATAAGTAAATGAGGTTAATACCACGTACGTCACAGGAACAGTATAAGGACAGAATGATATAATGCATTAAAGTACTCAGCACAATACCTAGCAATCACAGTAAGCTTTCCTCAATAAGTGGCAGTCCCTTCCTAGCCTGGTCTTGACAGGAAAGCCAGGTACCCATACCAAGCTGAGCCAGCAACCTCTGCTGTTCCTGCAGGATCTCCTCAGAAGTCATGGCTTGCAGTCTTGCTATGTTCTCTTCATGGATGGTCTTGGCTTCCTGCTCAGCCTCCTGACCCCTGAGCCCCTTCCCTGTGACCAGATGGGGTCCCTGGAAGCTGTGGCTGCCCCATGGAAGCTGGTGATCTTGCTCCCTAGGTGTGAATGAATCACAGGTCACAGCACCTGGAAGAAGTGTATGATAAGTTTAATTGCCTCATACCAACTGGGCTTTCTGGCCCTCTTCTCCAATCCCATTAGCCCTGGAGACAGATGGAGGCCCTAGAGCTTTGCCAGGCGCAGAGTGGAGACCCCTACTTCCACTCCCTACCTCCACGTCCCCTTGGACTTATATAAGATGGCTTAAAGAAATCTTGTTTTTTTGTTTTTTTTTAATATATCTTTATTGATTTTAAAGAGAGAGAGTTGAAACACCAATGATGAGAGTCATCATTGATCGGCTGCCCCCTGCACGCCCCCGACTGGGGATCGAGCCCACAACCCAGGCATGTGTCCTAACCGGGAATTGAACTGCGATCTCCTGGACCCTAGGTCGATGCTCAACTGCTGAGCCACGCCTTGCCAGGCAAAGGAATCTTGGCTTCTATCTTTATTTTACAGTCTCTGCCAGACACTTCTATCCTTTTCCTTGGCCTGCCCTCTCCCTGCATCTAAGTCCCAGATGTGGACCCAAGCCACCTATATGCAATACTCTGAGAATATGGGACAGTTTCCTCTTTAGATGGCTCATGTGCAATTCATGTATGAAGCAGGGGACGTGTATATCCAAAGATGACTCTATGATCATGCATCACAAGCCAAGCTCATGCCACTTCAACACCAGCTCACCTTCTGGTCTGTCCGGGGCAGACACAACTCCTCTAACTGGTGGGACAATGGCTTCAGATACTCTCCTTGCTGCAATTTCCTGGGCAAAGATGCTTCTCTTACCAGATGTTGCTGGCTTCCTCTATGGGGCAAAAAGAAAACCCTGGTGACTGATATTCCTTATCCCATTCTCTTCTCAACCTCTTTATACCAAGGTCACTGGAACAAAGAGATAAAAGAAAATTGCTTAATCTCCAAGGGTCACAACCCTAGTCCTCAGAAAAAGCAGGGCACTATAGGAGCACAGGTCTTGAAGTCTAACAGACCTGGGCTGGATTTCCAGCTCTTCTATCTATTAGATGTATTGTATTGGACAAATCATTTATCTTTTGGGTGGGGTCTCAGTTTCCTCATCTGAAAAAACGAGAATAATGTTACCTACCTTACACGGTTATTATGAGGATTAAAAAAAGTAATGTATATAAAGTGCTTAGTATGGTGCTACTTTATTAACAGAATTGTTTATCATTAAGATGATCGATCTGCAGAAAATGCACTATGAGGTTCACTTTACTGTACCCTAAGCACTATCTAAGGTTACCCCTGCCTACCTGTCTCTCCTGAGAGCGATGAAATACAGGGGGGAATGCAACACCACTGGGCACAGGAAGATTCACAGCCACTGAACTCGTATCTCGTTCCTGCGGCAACAGAGCACAAAGGAGTGATGATAGACATTTCCACAGGCTGGAGCCTATGCTAGTAGCCCCAGTTCTGTATAACTAGAACCTCACTCTAGGAAATTACAAACCCACTTTGCTTTTTAGGGCACAGTGATTCTAAACCAGCCCCCAACCTGACTACAGGGGAATAAAGTCCCACCTTTCTAAATCACCCTTTACTCGTAAGGCTCACTACCCCCACCCAATATCCTTGCTGCTCTAGGATGCCTTGTTCCATTCAGCTAGGGTGAGACGCACAATAATCTTAGTCAAGACAGCAGTGATGTGCTGATCATGCCTGCTCAGCCTCTCTTCAGGGTCCTCATGGTCAGCCAGGGGATGGCCTGGACTGGGCTTGGCTCTTTTTGGGGGAGCAGGAACCAAAGCTGGGGGCAAATCTGGGAGATCTGGGAAGAAAAAAAAAACCAGATGTAAGGATACTCACACATTCCCAGGAAGAGTTTGAAGGCTAGGGGAAAGCCAAAGAAAATCAGCTATTGAGGGGCCCTGGCTCAAGCTGTGTCACCTTGGGCAAGATCTTTAGCCTCTTTGAGCCTCAGTTTCTTCCTATGTAAAATGGGGTTGCAGCAACAAAGGCTATGCAGTCCATGAAATAATAATGGGTAGAATCCAGCCACATCAGGAAGAGGAAGGAGACCTTGAGGTTATACCCTCCCCTCCTTAGCCTCACACACACACAGCCACTCACTGTCCAGCATCACCACATCCCGATGATCCTGCAGTGGAGGCTGGTCCAGTTTAGCACTGGCACCTCTTCTAGTTCCTTTCTTCACCAATTGCACTGCTGGGGCTTCGCCAGCTGCAAGAAACTGACTCTGGAATCGCAGCAGGTCCACCTCGGACTCCCCTGGTTTTGGTCTCGACAGCATCTTGACACTCCAGTGCAACTCTTTCCAGCACTGCTTTGGTATGGGGACTCCCTCTTACTCGCCCCTAAAAGCAATAAACATATGCCCCCTTTAACTGAACTTTGGTTCTCTTTATTGGGCATCAAAGAAGACTTTTTCCTTGGGTTCAAGTCAACTCGTTACTCCTCATTCATGCCTTATAGCCATTCCCTTCCTATTCAGCCCTCATTGATATCATCAGCCTAGCAACAATATTTACTGGTTACTTAGGCTGTTTACAACCTGTGGATGATAAAAGTCTCAGTTACAATCCTAGAGTAACTAAGGAAAGTGCCACCAGGAGCCAAGCAGATAAATGCCATACCAGGTAGTGGTGATTCTGTATCAAACTGGAGAGAACATGCCTGGACTAAAAGCACTGAATTAGTAAAACACTTTGGACTGTAAAAGATCGATATATGTATAAATTATTTTGTACTTTTATATACCAGCAAAGAACGATCAGAAAATGAAATTAAGAAAATTCCACTTACAATAGCATCAAAAAGAATAAAATGCTTAAGAATAAACTTCACCAAAGACTTGTACACTGCGGAGCCCCACAACCCCGGTAGGGCTCTGCGGACGGGCGTGCTCTTGGACCACCCTCGTCAACAAAGAGCAAGCACGGAGTCTCAACCCAAGCTGCCGGCGGATGGAGGGCCGTGCCCGGGATCTCCACACCGAAGTGGCCGCGGCCGCGCCTGTACAGTCCAAACACACTCTGCAGGCTCTGACAAAGGAACTAAATGCTCTGCACCAGAGTCCTCGGCCTAGATCTCCTGAAGTCTGTCTCTCTAGCCCAGCAACTTACTCGGTCCCGGACCGCCTGGGCGCCGCCATCTTGGCCCGCAGGCTTCCGCTACCAGATTGCGCTTCCGCCCCCAGCGGGCCCCGCCTCCCAGCCAGGCCCCGCCCCTCCAGGCCTGGCTCCGCCCCCTCTGGGGTTTGCAGCCTTGGCGTTCCGGACTGGCGAGCGCGGAGGTCCTCCGCTTGCCTTCTACCCGCCGCTTGAGTTCTACGCCGACAGTCAGAACACATCCTTAGGATGTACATCAAGCACAGGCCCTTCGCCACATACAACACCCGGGACAGAGGCAAAGGGTTTCTCACCAGCGCGGATAACCGCATCCTGCATTCCAGCACCCAAGCTGCAGGAACGGTGGCGGTAAG
The DNA here is from genome assembly GCF_964146895.1 of Miniopterus schreibersii. Lineage (NCBI taxonomy): Eukaryota > Metazoa > Chordata > Mammalia > Chiroptera > Miniopteridae > Miniopterus > Miniopterus schreibersii. Next base: position 143,776,791 of record NC_138101.1, read on the forward strand.
AAGAGAGGAAAAAGCAGCCTCACTGCCCAAGGCGATTTCCTTAGTGAGCATTCTGCCATCCTGCATGCCAGTGCACCTTATTGGAAATTCTGTTTTCCCTTCCACCCTATCCCCAAAGTCTTTCTCTTCTTTAAAGGCCTAGCTGGAGTCAACTCTAAAACCTTGACCAACCTGGCTGCTCACTGAACTTTCCTTGGGACCTTCCACCTGTGCCATTTGTGTGGCATGTTTGGGAACGCACTACCGACTATCAGCTATCACTAGTTACCTTTTCATAAGCGTATGTCTTGTTCCCTTGAATAGACTGAGTTCCTTGGGGGCATGAAGGGTTCTTTTTTGCATCCATAATGCTCAGCACCCAGCATATTGCCATGCACATAGGACCTTAGTAAATCATTGCTTTGTTGAAGGCCATCTTAGGGCAGCCAATAATTAGTACAGTGGTACTCAAACTTTAGCAGGCACCAATCACCTGGAGGGCTTGTTAAAACAGATTGCTGGGCTGGGCCAGTGTGGCTCAGTGGTTGAGTGTCCCACACACCAAGAGGTCGCCAGCTGGGTTCCTGGTCAGGGCACATGCCCTGGTTTTTCTCTCATCGATACTTCTTTTCTTTTCTTTTTTAAATATATCTTTATTGATTTCAGAGAGAGGAAGGGAGGAGAGAGAGAGATAGAAACATCAATGATGAGAGAGTCATTGTTGGTGGCGGCCCACAACCCAGGCATGTGCCCTGACCGGGAATCAAACCCTGATCTCCTGGATCCTAGGTTGATGCTCAACCGCTGAGCCACTCCCAGCTGGGCTCTCATTGCTATTTTTATCTCTCCCCGGTCTCTAAAACCAATGTGTGTGTGTGTGTGTGTGTGTGTGTGTGTGTGTCTAAAGATTGCTGGGCCTCATCCTCAGAGTTTCTGATTCAGTAGGTCTGGAATAGGACCCAAGAATTTGCATTTTCAACAAGTTTCCAGATATTCTATAGAACTTTTTAGTTCTTCTCTCTCTCTCTTTAAAAAAAATCCTCACTGAGGATATTTTTTCATTGCTTTTCAGAGACAGTGGAAGGGGAGGGGAGAGAGAGACAGAGAGAGAGAGAAACATCAATGTGAGGGAGACACATTGATTGGTTGCCTCCAGTTTGTTCCCCAACTGGGGCCGGAGGTCCAGCCTGCAACCAAGTTACGTGCCCTTGGTGGGAATCGAACCCGGGACCCTTCAGTCCACGGTCCGACACTCTAACCACTGAGCCAAACCAACTAGAGCTCTCTCTCTCTTTTTTAAATCCTCACCAGAGGATATTTTTCCCATTGCTTTTCAGAGAGAGTGGAAGGAAAAGAGAGAGAGGAAGAAAAACATCTATGTGTCTTTCATTGATCGGTTGCCTTCCGCACACGACCAGACCAGAACCAAAGATCAAGCCTGCAACCCAGGTACGTGCCCTTCACCAGAATTGAACCCGAGACCCTTCAGTCTTCAGGCTGACACTCTAGCCACTGAGCAAAACCAACTAGGGCTTCTTTAGTTCTCTTGATCTCAACTGCAGCAGTAAATTTCAGCTACTAGGATTAAGTCAACCTTGAGGTCCAAAATAGTACTGGACCTGGTCAGAAGTTATGGAAGATGAGGGAGGGAAACTGGAGCCAAAATACAAGAAGAATGCTAGTAGAAAATCATTGTTTGCAACCACTCCAGACAATGATCATCAATGACTAATAAAACTATTAAGTGAAAGCTTGATTAGGACTTTATATGGATGGATCAGGTGGCCAACTTATGAATCTACTGATGAATCTTAACATCACTAAAAGTGGGACCACTGGATATAATATGCCTCCTGATACAGTTGGAAGTACAGTACAAAACACTTCTTCAGAAGGCTTCATGCCAAAAAATTGAACCTGAATCTGGCCAGGCATCTACATCTAATTACTGATCTTCAGGAAATATGAGCGGGAGAGGAATATGTTAAATGATAGCACAAGGATACAATTAACCAAATCCAGATTGTGGGAAATTTTTCAAATTTCTTCTATAAGTTTTATGTCCAAAAGAGAAAGACATTTACATATGTGGTTCTTATTTGTATCCTGCTTCAAACAAACCTACTGTAAAAATACATTTTTTGAGACTGTTGGGGAAAACGAAACACAAACTGGATGCAATATGATATTAAGAATTTAAACATTTTTTATTGGATATGGATATGTGTGTTTTTTAAATAAACTTTATTTTAGAATAGTTTTAGGTTTATAGAAAAATTACAGAGTTTTCATTTATCCCAAACATAGTTTCCCCTGTTATTAACACCTAACATTAATATGGTACATTTTTTTAGAATTAATGAACCAATATTGACACATTATTACTAACTAAAGTTCATATGTCATTCAGATATCCTCAGCTTTACTCTGTCCTGTTTCTGTCCATCAGCCACATTACATTTAGTTGTCATGTCTCCTTAGGCTCTTATTACTGTGACAGTTTTGTAGACTGTGGTTTTTGATGACTTGGACAGTTTAGGGTAATACTGGTAGAGTATTTTGTAGAATGTCCCTCAATTGGGGTTTGTCAGATGTTTTTCTCATTATTAGACTGGACTTCTGGGTTTTGGGGAGGAAGACCACAGAGCTAAAATGCTATTTTACAAGTGTAGCTACTATCAACATGACTTACCACTTTTGGTGTTAACCTTAATCATCTTGCTGAGGTAATGGTTGTCAGATCTTCCCACTCTAAAGTTACTTTCCCTCACTGTGTTCCATCCTGTCCTTTTTGGAGAGCAGTCACTATATGCAGCCCACACTTGAGTGTGGAGTTATGCACCTCGTTCTTGAGAGTCAAGTATCTACATAAATTATTTGTAATTCTTCTGCATGGGAGATTTACCTATGCTCCCTATTAATCTATGTATTCAAATATATATTTATATTTGACCCTTTGATATACTCCATCACTGTGTGTGTGTTTGGGTTTTTTTGTTTTGGGGCACTTCCTTACTTTCTGGGACTATGAAATGCTCCAGGCTCACCTTGTATATTTCCTGTTCCAATCCTAGAATCAGCATTTTCCCAAGGGTTCTTGGTTCCTTTTATTAGAAAATAGTATTAGAAACAAAGATTTGGGTGCTAAATATGCTCATTGCCACTGGAGTGTCTTGCTTTTTTACCCTTCTCAGCTGACAAAGGAAATATATGTGTATACTGTTATATATATTCATATTTATAAACATTTCTATATATAACCACCTGAGTCTATATATGGATGAATTTTTTTAAAAGTCTGTTACAGATATGTAGTGTAATATTTACAGCTGAAATTAATTATATAGCTAAGATTTGCTTTTGAAAACTCCGGTAAGTCCTAGCCGTGTAGCTCAGATGCTTGGAGCCTTGTCCTGATAGACCTAGGTTACCGGTTTGCTCTCTGGTCAGGGCACATAGAAGACGCAACTAATGAATGCATAAATGGGTGCAACAGCAGGTTATTGTTTCTTTTTCTCTCAAATCAATTTTTTCATTGAAGCAGAGTGATAGGCATATTGGGGATTTATCATTATACTATTCTCTCTACTTGTGTGTATGTTTAAAATATTCCATAATAAGCCCTGGCTGGATGGCTCAGTTGGTTGGAGCGTTGTTCTGATATGCTAAGGTTGCGGGTTCGGTGGGCATGCAGGAATCAACCAGTGAGTGCATGAATGGGTAGAACAACAAATCAATGTTTCTCTCTCTCTCTCTCAAATCAATAAATAAAAAATTTAAAAAATATTCTATAATACATTTTAAAAAAATAGAGCCAGAAAAGCCTGTTGCCAGGCTGCGGTTAAAGAGGGCCAAGTCAAAAAGAGAAATACAGCCAGCCAGATATTATTATTATTTTTTAATCCTCACCTGAGGATGTTTTTTATTGGTCTGAGAGAAAGAAAGGGAGAGAGAGATAGAGAGAAACATTGATTGGTTGCCTCTCATGGGCACCTGGACCGGGAACCAAACCTACAACCTGGGTATGTGCCCAGACCTGGAATCGAACTCATCACCTATTGGTGTACGGACCATGCTCCAACCAACTGAGCCACACAGGCCAGGGTCAGATACAGGGCTTTTAGACAGACAGACACACACACACACACATGCGCGCGCGCACACATGAAACACTTCCTCTCTAGGCGAAACTCTGCCATCCCTAAGTGAAATTTTGAAGAGGACAAGTATTTTTCTTTCACACATTTGGACCCATCTGCCAGTTCAGAAACCCCAAACTTATTGCTCTTCCTACTTCCTAAGTCTGCTTCTAGGGTGAAATCTGATCCTTTGAAAGTCCCCTGTGACTATAAATCAAAGTGTGGTTTTCCCTAGGAATTGCCTGTTCTGCTTCATCTTTGGCTGGCCAAGGAGCGGCATTGTTTTTGGCTTAGAAATTTCAGGCGAGGTGTGTTTGGCAGGCACAGCAAGTCTCCAGCGCTCCTGGAATCACACCTGCAGGTAGTTTTCCTCCGAGCCCCACGGGCGTTGATTCCCTGCTTTCTTGAAGGTGATGGAGAACACAGTCTGTGGCCTGCCCCATTCCTTAAGTGAAACTTCTCAATTCTCACCTCTTTAACCAGTATTGGGGAAACTGTAGGTCCTTGGGTCCTTGGCCATAGAGCTGGGGAGAGGGCCAGGACTCCATGGCTCACCTTGGCTCCCTCTTAGTCTACCCCCCCCCACATACCCCAGGGTGGGGGGACAGGAAGAGGAGGCCCGAACTCTGAAAACGATGAAGCAGCTGCTTCCTGTGAATGCTGGAAGTTGCCGTTAGGGTGTTCTGCTACTATGGGCAGATAGTTTTTCTTTCCAGGTTTGTCTTTGCCTTTTCTGGATCCTTGGCCTTCTTGGACAGTCCTGGGTCATAAAAGGCAGAGAGCGGGCAGATACTTAATTCACCTGAGTAGGAAAATGCCAGGACTCAAGCTAGTTCCATCCATAAGGGACTGCTGGTGGCCCTTTGTCTCCCCTGCAGCCCTTCTTACTCCCTAGGGATAGATCATAGCTGGCTCCTGTTCTGTTCTGAGGACAAAAATTCCCGGGACAGCTGCTCCTGCATTAGGTCAAATACATTTCCTTGGGTTGATTTGATTAGCTTCCTTCCAAGCAATGCGTTCATGGAAAGGAAGGGAGATTTTTGCAGGCATAGGCAGCCACCCTCCTCCAGTCACACACACACTCACACACACGCACACTTTCTCCCCATCCACCCACAAAGCGTCAGTCACATTTAGAGTTTGCACAAATGCACACCCTCCCTCATATATCACAATGCACACCCTCTCACCCACCTACGCACCTCTCCCACAAAATCACGCCTGCTTGCATACCCTCACAGTATGTCCTATACCATGCCGAGAGAGAGAGAGAGAGAGAGAGAGAGAGAGAGAGAGAGAGAGAGAGGGAGGGGAGGGGGGGAGGGGGGAGGGAGGGAGGGAGGGGGGGAGAGAGGGAGGGAGGGGAGAGGAGAGGAGAGGAGAGGAGAGGAGAGGAGAGGAGAGGAGAGGAGAGGAGAGGAGAGGAGAGGAGAGGAGAGGAGAGGAGAGGAGAGGAGAGGAGAGGAGAGGAGAGGTAAGAAGAATGGGTTGTGGGGGCTCAGGAAGGCAAGCACCCTATGTGGGATCTAGAAATTCAGAAGATCAGGACCCCATAGTCCCCCCTACCCTGCAAGTAGAAGTACTAAGAATTGAGAGGGATTCAGGAGCACGGGTAGAGGAAGCAGGAACTCAGGGCTCTTGCCCCCTCATGGAAAGTGTGCTGCTGGAGGGTGACAATGATGTGCCTCAGGTCTGGAGCTGAAGTAGGAAGTTTGTCTAGGCTCTGAGTAGAGAATGCAGTGGCACCCATGACATGTCTGAGAAGCCCATTTTGGCGGGTGGCAAAGGGTGGTCTTTGGACTGGGATTCCTTGTCAGAGTTCAGGAAATGGCGGGAGGGAATGAGGGGAGCAAAGGAAGTGGAAGGCTGGGTTCGGGCTCTGGGTTTAACATTCTCTAGGTGGGGTCTTTCCAGTGTCAGTCAGAGTCAATAGGAGGAAGCTTCCTTCCATTGTAAACTTGAAGTCCCCTCTAGAGAGGAGAGGTGGGGGAGAGAGCCTTGAGAAGTGATAAGTGCTCAATCAAGTGTTGGGCTGCAGCAGCCACCCTGCCGCAGTATTGGCCCTTGGGGGAGCTGGTTTCAGCCCCAGACTGATGTGTGCCTGCCCTCATCCAACTCAGCCCAAGCTCAGAATCTGTGGATTCTGGAAAGGAGCAAGTTTTGTTTTTCTTTTCTTTTCTTTAGGAAAGGATTCTGGAGCCAACCCACAGTATCCAAGAAAATTGGTAGAGCCCTAGCCAGTTTTGCTCAGTGGTTAGAATATGAGTCTGCGGACTGAAGGTCCAGGGTTTGATTCTGGCCAAGGGCATGTACTTCGGTTGCAGGCTCCATCCCCAGCCCTGCTTAGGACCAGTACGAGAGGCAACCAATTGACACATCGATGTTTCTCTCTCTCTCCCCCTTCCACTCTCTCTGAAAAGCATTGGAAAATAATAAATAAATAAATAAATAAATAAATAAATAAATAAATAAATAAATAAATAAATAAAATAAAATTGGTAGAGTGCTCAGCTAAACCGAAGAATCTGGCCCCCGCGAGCCAACTGACAGCTCTTCTGGAGTTCTCCTTGTGCTGCCACCTGGGGGCACCCGCAGCTGGATCTGAGGCTGCTTCCAGCACTGCTGTTGTTATCATTATAGTAATTAATAAACAAGCACTGATGGGGCTAAGTGGAAGAAGAGGCAGACTCCCGCTGCTCAGAAGGCGAATCCCTGGAAAGATCCAATGAGGCTGCGGAAAACAGGGGACTGAGTGGCTTGTCTCTCCTCCCCACCCAGGAGTTCTGGGAAGGGCCCTCTGGAGTAAGCTCCAGGGCCCAGGTAGAGGCAAGGGGAGGGGAACACTTGATAGCCTGGATTTGGAACCAGCTCTGCATCTGCCTGACAGGATGTCCGTGGGCACAGCCACCCAGTGATTACTGGTTGTGGGACAGGTCACGCTCTGAGGCAATTATTTAACAGGCATCTGCCTATTTATTTACCGAGTGCCTACTGTGTGCAAGGTGCTCTACTAATAATAACTAATGTTTTATTGGATATTGTAATTATACAGCTAACTTTCATACCATGTCCTGGGTGGTGGGGGGGTAGAAGCTGAGGAACCAACGAGGAAGAATCACAACCTCCAAAGATATGGGCCCCTGGGCGTTGGCCTAGCAGATAAAACCTGAGGTTTACCAAGAAGAGCTTGGAGAGTCGAGGCCCAAGGTCTTGGGAAATGGAGCACGAATTGGGGAATTTGGGCGAAAGGCTCATGAAAGAGGCACGAAGGGGTGCTAGTAGATCCTATGGTGGGAGCCCTGAGTCACGACAGTGTCGGGGGCCTGATGGTTGGAAGTGCCCAGGGTGTTGAGATGCTTTACATGCTGAGAGGCAGGTGCTGGGTTTTGGACTCAGTCTGAACAAAAGTTGAGGTGTGGTAGAGGCTTCTAGCGAGGTTTTGAGGGAAAGGATCTGGAGTGTTGGGTTTGAAAAGGTTGTGGAGCGTATTTCGGGAAAGGAGGGGCGTGGCTGGGGGGCCCACCCAGCTCCTGGGGTTCGGCATTAGGGTAGCTGGGGCAGGGGTGCGGGCCAGGGCTGGGGAGGTGTGTGGGTGGGATCCGGCCGGAGGCCCGAGACCGGGTTGGCAGCCGCCGGGTCGGCGCTGGGAGCGAGCCGCCCGGGCTCCGCGGGGGGGCGGTGCGAGCTCGGGCTGCGGGCGGGAGGACTAGGGAGGAGGCGGCGGCTCAGAGAACATGAATCAGCGGCGGCGGCGACGGCGGCGACGGCTGTGGAAGGAGCGCGGTGGCCCAGGAGCGGCCCCGGGGACCCCGCGCTGCTGACGGCGGCCGCCGCGACTCTCCGCGGGCGCGGGTCTGAGAGGCTCGGGCGCCAGCACCGCCCCCGGGCCGGCCCCCGCCCCGGCCGCCCCCTCCTCCCCCTCCCTCCTGCCTTCCTCCTCCCTCCTCCTGAACGCTCGCGGGCCGGGCCCGGCATGGTGCGGCGTCGCCGCCGATGGCGCTGAGGCGGAGCATGGGGCGGTCGGGGCTCCCGCCGCTGCCGCTGCCGCCGCCGCCGCCGCCGCCGCTGCTGCTGCTGGCGGGTCTGGCTCTGCTGCTCCCCGAGCCCGGGGCCGAAGGTAGGGGCTGGCCCGGGAGGCGGCGGGACGCAGGGGCTGCGGGGGGCGCGGCCGGGGTCGCAGCCCGGGGACCGCAGGCGAGCTGCCCCGGGCCTGGGCGGCCCGGAGGTTTGGGAGGGGTCCCGGGCTGGAAGGCCGAGGCTCGGCGGCTGGGGGAGGGGGCGTAGCGGGGTGTGCGCTGTCGGGTCCCCGGCCCCCGCCCCCAACTTTCTCCCGTCCGGGGCTGTTCTGGCGGGGTGGGAAGGGAAGGAGTGGGGCTGTGTGGTCAGCCGGTGTTTGGAACCGGATTTCCCACCTCTGTGTTCCTAGTTGTTTGCTCTCCCTCCCAGTTCTGGGGACCCCCATTCTGCCCACCCCACACACCAGGGTCTCTCTCTGAAACCACAGGGGCTGGGGGTGAGCGCCCGGAGAGGCACCGTTTAGGTACAGTGGCTGCGAGGTGCCGGGGCACAGAACACATCTGGGCACACTCTAGTTCCTGTGCCCCACTCAGCTTCCCGAAGCCTGGAATGTTGGAGAGGATGGGATGGGGCAAGGTTGCCAGTCTTTGTGGGGGTTAGCCTTGTGTTCCCACATAGCCACGGAGGCATTTGCCAGTCACTGGAGTGCTCCTTGTAGCACTTTGGATCCTCAAGTTTACACTACACACCCCTGGAGTGTTTGGGGTGTGAGGCTCTCCCTCCTTGTCCTGTGAGTGATCCCGACAGGGTGAAGGTAGTAAGGAAGGATCACAGGCCAGAGCAGCAGGCACCCAGCTGGCACCTTCTCTTGAGACAGCACTCCCTGCCATATCAGCCTTTCAGGGAAGGGAATGGAAAGAGTGACAAGTGTTTACAAGCTGAAAGGTGTGTGTCTCAGGATCAGAGAGCCCAGGATTTAACACACAGCAAAGGGCAGGAAGAACCAGGACTGAATCTCAGATATGTGGATAGTACACCCGCCCTTCTCTGCTTAAAAACACAACAGGAGACCAGGAGAGGGAGAGTGTGTGTGTGTGTGTGTGTGTGTGTGTGTGTGTGTGTGTATGTGCGCTCGGGCAAGCGCGTGCTCGTGCAAGCGCGTGCTCGTGCATGCGCACGCATGTGTGCAGAGGGTAGTGTTCAGAGGGTGGCTTCTGTTGGTTCGACAGTAGCTCAGGGGTCTTGGGCTCCCCATTCAGGGCCCCTCTCCTCCCTTCTACCTCCTACCTTCCTAGCAGCCGCCCCTGCACACATTCAGGTATTAATAGAGCAGGCGGCTGTGAGGAAGGCTGCCATGTGTTTGATCTGACGTGGTTTTGCAGCCATATGTTCTCCACTTCAGGGGAGCACCCCCTCCTTCGCTTCCTCAGTCTTCTTTCATTTGCCTGGGTGGGGTACAGGAGGGTGCTAGCTGCAGTTCAGGTCTGGGCTGACACCTAGGGTGGAGAGCTGGCTGCCTGTTGCACTGGCTGGGTACAGCAGTTATTCACAGGGCAATACCTGCCTCAGGTATGTGGGAATGCCTCACTGTTTCAGCCTGGCTTGACTTCTTTTTGGTTTTGGGGCCTGAACTTAACATTGCCCAGCAGGGAGATATGGGGAAGAGGTCACTGCCTTAGCGCTGGGGAAAACTTGGCAGTGGCAAAAATGGTGCCTGGAGAGCCTGTCATGTCCCTTCCCACATTCCAGGTCTAAGTCCTTCCCACACTGTCCTGCCTCTGCTTCCTTGGCCATTGGCTGAGAATGAGCCCTCTGACACAGAAGCTAGGTTCTAGAAGAGGATGGGGGGATATTTCCAGAGACAGGGGACCTCTCAAGCTGGCTGACACATTCTCCTTCCCACCTCACAGGCCTGAAGCTCATGGGAGCCCCGATGAAGCTGACAGTGTCTCAGGGGCAGCCGGTGAGTCTCAACTGCAGTGTGGAGGGGATGGAGGATCCTGACATACTGTGGATGAAGGACGGAGCTATGGTCCAGGGCCTGGATCAGATGTATGTCTCAATCAGCGAGCAGCACTGGATCGGCTTCCTCAGGTGCAGGACTATGGGGAAAGGTGTGGGATACCAGCCTGGGGACATTGGGAGCTGGGGCAATGCTGATGCCCAGAGGTCTGTGGTTTCTTTATTCTACAACCTATGGAAACTTCCAGAAGTAAGGGCAGGCTGAACCCCTTGAGTCTGCACAGCAGAGCTGCCTCCATTGACTTTGGGAGGCAAGCCTGGTGTCCTGTTTCCACAGCCTGAAGTCAGTGGAGCGTTCTGATGCGGGCCAGTACTGGTGCCAGGTGGAAGATGGGGGCGAAACCAAGATCTCCCCGCCAGTGTGGCTCACGGTAGAAGGTGAGGAGGCATGTGGGCATGTTTGCTGTCTGCTGGTGACCACAACTCTGGAGAAGAAAGCTCAGTGGAAGAAAGCTGCCTCACTGCCCTCTGAAGCCTGATTGTACCAGGTTCCAGGCCCACCCCAACATCAAACGATCATACCCACTGGAGTCTGGGTATTTCAGAGCCAAAGGGGCAACTAGGTCGCACAACCTATGGGATGCAACTCAGTTTCAGTTGTCTGAACAACAAGCCTCAAGCACCCATCTGGGGCTGGACTCTGTTCTGCCAAGTGGCCAGGCCAGGAGGGGGAGAGATGGGGGAGGGGAGGAAGGCTTCGCAGCTGTGGGAGCTCAGAGCTGTTCAGCCCTGGAAAACAAAGTGACTAAGAAAGTAACAAAGGGCTCTGAACTGGATCTGGGTCCTGCCCCCAAAACTCTGCTCAAGGTCCCGCCCACTTCTCCTCCCTTTTTGCCCCTCCCCCAGCTCCCCACCCTCTGCTCCTTTTCTTGCTCAGAGAAGGGCTGTCAGAGAAAGTCTGGGAAGGGAGAATCTGTCTTGCCCAAGGAGAGAACACAAACGATATTCCTAAGGGGGCCAAAGAAGAGCACTCCTGTCAAGCTAGGTTCCTGTTCTGCAGTTGACCTAATCATAAGGGCCTGTGGGACCTTATGCAGAGAGGGCTTCAAATGGTAGCAAACTTGTGATTTGGGCAGTTGGAAGCTGAGAAGTGGCAAGGCTCACTCCCATGCTCCTTTTCTTCCTAGGTGTGCCATTTTTCACAGTGGAGCCGAAAGATCTGGCAGTACTACCCAACGCCCCTTTCCAACTGTTTTGTGAAGCTGTGGGTCCCCCTGAACCTGTTACCATTATCTGGTGGAGAGGAGGCACGAAGGTTGGGGGACCTTTTCCCTCTCCTTCAGTTTTAAATGTAACAGGTGAGCAGCCTCAGGAGGGGCTTTGAGCAGGGGTGGTGAGGCTGGCAGAGTTCAAATCTGCTTAAATCACTGTTTGCTGTTGTGAGTGTCCAGAGCAAACCCTGGTGCCTGGGTACGTGAGCTGCACCATTGCTAAGCTCATTAATCAGGTGTGCTAGGTCTGCTGGGTGGGCAGATTAGTGGTGATCCTGCTGTGTATGCTTAAGGAGGATGCTAGAGCCTCATTCCCTCATTGACGATAGTGCAGGCTGTGTACAGCTGGCCTTGGGAGATGAATTGGGTGGAACCAGGGGCACCCTTCCTCCTCCACCCCCCACTCCTCCCAAGGAAAGGAGCCAGGAACCAGCCCACGCAGAGCTAGGAGGAGTGTCTGGCAGAAGACAAGAGTCTCAGGCTGCAGTGGGGAATGGCAGGGGGAAGGAAAATGGGGAGGGGAGGCCAGCACAAAAATACAGGGCCTCCTTTCCTAATGGCACTTGTATTGTTTTCCTAAACAACTGTATCTTTGCATACCTCCACACAGTTAACCTACAGCAGCCACATCTGCACACCCACCTGGACCCCAAGATTTTTGGGCACATACCTCACATGCTTGTGAGGCTCACTTATCTGTGAAACAAAGTTAATGTTTCTGGTGGAGGCTTGAACTGGCCAAATATTGTTGTCTGAGCTTGGTGTCATGTACTGGCAGGTAGGAGGAACAGGCTGTAATCTGCCAAGTCATATTGCCTTAGCAATATGAATCTTGAGACGAGGTGGACTGCAGGACCTGTTGGAAACAAGGGCAGGTCCTGTTTAGGAGGTGCTGGGTTGGAGCAGATTAGAAGGGAGGTTGGGTTTCAGTTCTCTCCAGATGTGCGTGGTTGGGACCCTCAGGCAGCCAGCCTGATAATAAGCACTCACTGAACTCCTACTCCACACGCCACACTGTGCTAGGCACCACGGGGGATGGAGGGAATACAAGAAAAATAGAAGCCATCTGTCCAGCCCCCAAGGAGTTAGAGACAAGACACATGTCTAAGGAGCTGAGAACTATTGCAAGGCAAAGAATCTGCAAATACAGCAATGATGTGTCACAGAGCAAACAGAAGGGCTCTGGAATGTGCAATAAAGGAGTGACCAGAAAAGGGAGGCAGTTTTGTGCTGTCTTCGGGAGATGGGATTGAGGTGGGAGGGGTGGTATAGCATTTCTCAAGTGCTTACTGTGTGCCAGGCACCTTACATCATTTGGTTCTCACAATTCTCCCATTTGGGAGATGAGAAGACAGAGCCCCAGCCTTTGGATTTATACCCAGGCCTGTTAGACTCCAAAGTCCCTTCATTCTGCAGTACCCCACTATCTAGCCCAGGGGTGGGGAACATCCGGCCCGCAAAATCATTTGGTCTGGCCCTGCCAAGGCAACTGCAGGCGGGACTCAAAATTCAGTAAGTCTAGGAGCTTTTTTCATAGCTAATTTTTAAGTTGATAATTTTGTATGGCCCGAGAATGATTGTAAATATCCAAATGGCCCTTGGCAGAAAAAAGATTCCCCACCCTAGCCCCTTCCTTTAGCTGGAGGGATTTCTAGGATATTAAGATCTGGAGCCTAAGTATCCACTTTCCACAATACCAGAGTGAAAGTTGCTACTTGGCAGTGGGAGGGGGCTGACTGAGGTTTTCTGGCCCCAGGGGTGACCCAGAGCACTGTGTTCTCCTGTGAAGCTCACAACCTGAAAGGCCTGGCCTCTTCCCGCCCAGCCACGGTTCGTCTCCAAGGTAGGAAGACTGGTGGGAGAGGGTACATGAGGCAGGTGCGTTTTCGGCAAGCTGTCCAGCCGTGGGTAAAGAATCATTTGCTGTTCCAGCTCTTCTCGGTCCTGCTGGGATCTGAGGGATGAGGGGTTAATTGGCATAGCTCCATTCCTAATGGGAGCACCTGAGACCCTGCTGAGGCTGAGATGAGAATAGAAACCTGACGTCACAGCAGATTTCCCATCATGAAGCAGAGCGCTTGGGAGGGAGGGAGAGGAAGCCAGCAGGAGATGGTCAAGGCTCATGCCCAACTTTGTTTCTGCCAGCCCTGTGAAGGGAATGGGGGAGGGGAAAACAGCCTGGCAGGATGATAGAGACCCAAAGGGCTAGTTTGCACAGAGGGAGGGAAGGAGAGAGCCAGCTTGTAGAGGAATGGGCTGTGGCTACAGGGACATCCTCTCCCATGGCTGAGGTACTGCCCCCTCCATACCCACTATCTTACCCTTTTCCTTGGTCAGACAGGGCCCTTGATTCTGGGAGAGGCAACCTCTCTCCACAGCCTAGGCACTCTCCTGAGTATGAGCATCTGTCTCCTACTGGTTGCTTGGCTTGTATATTACTGTGGTCCTGGGAGTACTGAGTAGTCATCTTTAGTTTAAGAGGGGCAGACTCTAAGGAGGAACTCAAGGCTTGACTCCCATGCCTTCTGTCCCCTTCTCTCATATTGTTGGTTCCTGGGCACCGAACTCCAGGGCACTGACTCTAAGTTCCCATCCACAGCACTGCCTGCAGCCCCATTTAACATCACAGTGACAAAGCTCTCCAGCAGCAATGCTAGCGTGGCCTGGATGCCAGGTGCGGATGGCCGAGCTGTGCTTCAATCCTGTACAATCCAGGTAAACTGAGAGGGTGGGACGGGCTCTCCTGGCCACGTTTATTCTGGCTGCCTCAGTGGCACTTTGTGGACAGTGGTATCACACTAGATACCACTGGACTTGCCCATGGGCTTTGGTCTCCAGCTTTGTTCAGATGGTGTTCCCTTACCTCATCTTAAGGTGCTCTGGCAACTAACTGACTCTGAAGGTTGGCTAAAACCCATTAATTCTTCAGGCTGGAAAGCAGATCACTAGAGCAGATTTGGGATGTCTGGAAGGGTTTTTCTTATGTTGATGAAAACCCAAACCTTTGATTTATCTGATACCTGCACTCTCATGCCTCACCCCCTAACTCATGCCAAAGAGAACAAGGGGACTGGGGGTGGGGTGGGGTGGGGTGGGGTTCTAAGCCACAGAGAGTGAACAACCTGGGTAAGGTGATACTAAAAACAAGAGATGATGCAGGCTTATTTATTTTCAGGTGTTTACTCAAAGAGTATTATTTAATGAGCACCGTGGAAACTGTTCTAGGCAGTTCCCCAAGGAGAGGCCCTAGCTCTGGGCTCCACCATTTAGAGGACCCCGCACTCTGACCCTCCTTTGTCTGCACCCCTTCACCTCTTGCCCCTGGGCAAGTGGGACACGCCTATCCAGATCATGAGGACAACCCCCCCCCACACACACACACACACACATACAACCACCATACCATACTATATTCTAGATACTCAGGATTTCTTGTCTTATGACAAGTCTGCCTGTGTGGGCCTCTTTCGTGGTGCATCCTTGGGAGGGTATGGTTCGTACACCTCTGTGTCCAAAGGGCAGCCATTTGTGGGGGGATGGGTATGCAGGCAGTATTTCCACACCCGTGCACATGATGTCCCTCAAGGTACAGATCCTTGTGCCACCACATTCTGGTTTGGGAGTCTAAGGATTTAGAGGATTATAAATGCAAACCTGACCTTCCAGGTTGTTTTGAAGCTTTGTTTGTTAATATATTGAGATAGAAAGTATTTTATTTAATAATTTGTTAGCTGATTTGTAACATTTAAATATTTAGCCATATAGTACATGGATCTCCATTTGCACTGTTGCCCTGAGTGGTTCACAGTGCCCCTTAGGCTCCCAGTTACTCTGCCCTTCAGAAGCTCTGAGACTTTGAGTTGGTCGGCATACATATAGTTACAATAAGTGGTAACTACTCTAACCAGGTTATGCACCAAGCACAAAGAGGCATGAATTTTCTGGAGTAGTTGAGGACTGCTTTCCTGGAGAAAGTGGCATTTGTGTTGAGTCTTAAAGGATGAGTTGAACTTTGCTAGGAAGAGCAGGTCATTCTAAGCAAAGGGAACATTTGCAAAGGTACGGAGGTATGGAAGCTGGTGTGTTATTAGAGGTGGGGCTGGTGGGAAAGGGTGGGTTACAAGTGTTTGCTGACAGGCTTGGAGGCATTAGCTCAAGTCCCCCCACTCCATACCCATACCTATCCTATTTTCCATCTCCCTCTACATCATTAGTTTTCTGCTTTTCTGTAGGTGACGCAGGCCCCAGGAGGCTTGGAGGTCCTGGCTGTCGTGGTCCCTGTGCCACCTTTTACCTGCCTTCTCCGTGACCTGGCACCTGCCACTAACTATAGCCTCAGGGTGCGCTGTGCCAACGCCTTGGGGCCTTCTCCATATGCTGACTGGGTGCCCTTTCAGACAAAGGGTCTAGGTAAGGGACTTACAGAACAGAGTGGCTGGGTAGGGCTGGAGTGGGGGAAGGACTGTCTGGCTCCAGTTCTGGATGGAGTTGACTGGGAGAGGAGCTACCTGAGATGGAGCTTTATGCACCATTTTGCAAACACTTATTGAGTACCTGTGGCATACTTATGAACTAGATAAATCCTACCGGCATCCCATGTAGCTCTTGTTCTAGTGAGTAGGACAGATAAGCAAAGTAGATAAGATCAGATAAAGAGAGTGCCCCAGGGTGGTTTAGAAATTGATAAGGAAGGAGCCATATTTGGAAGGAAAATCACTGCGGGAAGAGGGGACAGCAAGTGCAAAGACTGTATGGCAGGAACTTGTTTGAAGTTCTCTAGCAATTGCAAGGAGGCTGGGAGGACTGTGGCAGGAGTAGTGAAGGGTATGGCTGAGGCAGTCACCAAGGTGATTAAGAGCAACACTCTGCCTAGCAGGGGTGCTGCCATTGCAAAGCCCTCCTCCCTAGGGACAGGGGTGAGAGCAGTCAGAATTGGGAGACAAGCTCTCCCCCCACCTGTTGATCTCTTACTTAACTGTTTAGTTCTTGGGAGTTGGCTCCAAAGACCTGCATGGGATAGTGATGGTGGGAAGAGCAGGGCTCTTAGCAACCTTCTCTCTTTGGGTACAGCCCCAGCCAGCGCTCCCCAGAACCTCCATGCCATCCGCACAGACTCAGGTCTCATCCTGGAGTGGGAAGAAGTGATCCCTGAGGGCCCTTTCGAAAGCTCCCTGGGACCCTATAAACTGTCCTGGGTTCAAGACAACGGAACCCAGGTAAGGGAAGACAGAAGCCTCCACTCTCTAGGTGTATCACAGTCACCCCTCAGTGCTCTAAAGCCTTTGGCTTCAGAATGGCTGTCCTTGGTAGGCCTGGGGGGCCTTGGTGTGCTGGTCCTCTCACTACCCCAGGAAGCCCACTCCTCTTACCTTCCCCTGCAGGCTGCACTTCTTATTGGATTATGTTTCTGTTAGGATCCCATCCATTGGCTACTTTGTATGTAAAGCAGGAAGCACATTTCTGCACAAACTGGGGGAGGGCACAGATAAGACCTTCTTATCCGCTGCCCAGTTCTTTCCCATCCCCCACTCCTGCACTCCAGAGACTGAGCCTTGTTTGTGTTCAGGATAGGCCTCTGCAGCCTGGAGCAGGAATGTAATAACTACCAGCAGGTTTTGTTCCTGTAACCTCTGAACCCAGTGTCCCTAGGTTCCCATGCTCCTAGCTAGACCTTTTTCTGCCTTCTGGCCCCAGCTGGAGGCCTTTTCCTCAGACTCAGTGTGGGATGGGGGCTTTTCTTGGCTGCAGGGTGAACTGATAGTGGAGGGGACCTGGGTCAACTTGACAGTCTGGGATCCTCAGAAGGACCTGATTGTGCGTGTGTGCGTCTCCAATGCAGTTGGCTGTGGGCCCTGGAGTCAGCCACTGGTGGTCTCTTCTCATGACCACGCAGGTGAGGCCTGTAGAGAGAGGGGACAGGATGAGGGCTTTCAGGGGCACCCTAGGAGGCTGGCAGCACCTTACCTCCCAATAGGCCCAAAGACAGAGTCAAGCAGTTGAGGCTAGGGATGATATTTAAACTATATCTCATTCTCTGGTTGTGCTATAGGTCCCAATAGCCAGGGCCTGTCACTGACAGGGTAGGATCTCTCGGGTCTTCCTTTGGAGTTTCTTGACCAGGCCAGATGGCCATCATTGGAAAGTTTTAAAGGGACTCTTTGGTGTCAGCCTACCTCATGCCCCTGTCTCCCACAGGCCAGCAGGGCCCTCCCCACAGCCGCACATCCTGGGTGCCTGTGGTCCTGGGTGTGCTGACAGCCCTGGTGACGGCTGCTGCCCTGGCTCTCATCCTGCTTCGAAAGAGGCGGAAGGAGACGCGGTTTGGGTAAGGGGTAGGGACACAGAGGGAGAGGAAGGTGATGACTGAAGACCTTGGAGCTGACCCCAAGTCTTGGGTTTCCCTTTAGGCAAGCCTTTGACAGTGTCATGGCCCGAGGGGAGCCAGCTGTTCACTTCCGCGCAGCCCGGTCCTTCAATCGGGAAAGGCCTGAACGCATCGAGGCCACGTGTGAGTGGTGGGGAATCAAACGAGGGAAGAATGGACTATCTTGTGCCCCTCTCTGTGCTCCTTTTACTAATTCATTAATTTGACCAATGTCTGAACCTTCATGAGTCCCAAGCACACAGTATGGAAAAGATACACAGACCTTACCCTGTGGAGGCCGCCATTCTAGCCGTGGGCGAGCTAAACTAAGCTCATCTCTGCTCTGTGGGTGGAGTCTGTGGTATAGGAGGCAGACTGGGTTTGGGATCAGGAAGCAGAGAGGTCCCTCTCACCACCCCCTCCCCAACAGTGGACAGCTTGGGCATCAGCGATGAACTGAAGGACAAACTGGAGGACGTGCTCATCCCAGAGCAGCAGTTCACCCTGGGCCGGATGTTGGGCAAAGGTACGCGGGGCTGTGCAGGGATTGGCATGAGTGGAGTTTGCCATGTCTGGGTGTGTTTGGTTGCTCCCATCACTTTGAGGGTGCGGATTTGGGTCAGCTCCTATAAACAGGATATTCTTATAGACTCCTGAGTGTGGGATGCTTGGGGGAATGGTAGCTGGGGACTAGGAGTGCTGATGAGGAGTCACTCCCAGCATACTTTGCTTTGGCTGTGGAAGAGGGAGCCTCTGCCATTGGCCCCAGAGTCTAATGAGTTTTTGTCTTTATGGAGGGTCACCTGGGAGGGATGGGGGTGGAGGACAGGAAGGTGAGGGGACTCACCATAATTTGGATTGGTTTGTAGGAGAGTTTGGTTCAGTGCGGGAAGCCCAGTTAAAGCAGGAGGATGGCTCCTTTGTGAAAGTGGCTGTAAAGATGCTGAAAGGTGAGTGGAGAATAGTAGATGTGGAGTGAGGGCATCACTTTGGAGGGCAAAGGGGGTGACTGATACTGAAGCAGGCTCTGCTGGGCCCCTAGACTTTCCAAGAAGAGTTAGCACTAGCTGGGATGCCAAGTGACTAATTCACAGGCATGGACCCACACACATTCATGCCCCAGCCTTTGCTCTCTGCCGTCAGCAGTGACTATCCTCTGGGCTCACTCAGAGTGATGAAAACCATGGTTGGTTGAGCTGCTGGGCTGTCCAAAGGAAAAGCATTAGCAAGTGGAGAAATTGTTAGATAGCACCACTCCTATAGCAGGGTTTTTCCTGCTCATGGCCAGACTGTTTCCTAGGCCCCCTGGGAAGCCCAGGACATCTGAAGAACAAAGCCTAGGAGTCTTGGGTCAGAACTGGGGACACATCTTCCTCATTCCCTCCCATCCTTTTCTCCCAGCTGATATCATTGCCTCAAGCGACATTGAAGAGTTCCTCAGGGAAGCCGCCTGCATGAAGGAGTTTGACCACCCACACGTGGCCAAGCTTGTTGGTGAGCTCCTTCTTAGGGGATGCAGATACAAAATTAGGCGGGAGGGCAGCCTGTGGGAGAGAAGTTCAGACTTACCTGGTTAGTAAGCAGATGGCAAAGTAGCCAGGAGGTCCTGGCTGAAATCTGATCAGACTCCAGGTAAGGACTTTAGTTTGCAGGCCCTATACCAAAGGTCTGCACATGGAGGAAGAGGGGACAGAGAAGATGCTCCAGAGATCTGGGGGCAGCCACAGTTCATCCTGGTGGTCACCAATCAGTGTGGAACTTGTGGGGAAAGAAGTAGCAAAGCCAGGGCTAGAGGTGAGACCCAGCAAGTAGGGGCTCATGCAGACACCTGAGCCATTCTTTGACCATTATGTGCCCCTCTCCTGTCTCTCCTTTGTTCCCAGGAGTCAGCCTCCGGAGCAGGGCCAAAGGCCGTCTCCCCATTCCCATGGTCATCCTGCCCTTCATGAAGCACGGGGACCTGCATGCCTTCCTGCTTGCCTCCCGGATTGGGGAGAACCCCTTTGTGAGTGCCTGGGATGGAAGTGGCCAGGAGTTGGAAAGGTTTAAAGACCCTGAGAGAGAGGTTGTCTGGTTGCGTTGGGCCAGTTGAACTGGTTGGGAGAAGGCAGGCCCTGAGTTTGACTCCTTTTATGCTTGCTAGGAATTTTACGCTGGGCAAGGACTTTTCTGGGAGAAGAGACCTGTGGAGCACCAGATTGGGGGAGTCTTGACTCCTGGGTGCTCTGGAAGGTTTGCCAAAGCTTCCTTGCTTTGGGAAGCCCCTCTATCCCCTTCCTTTCAGTGATTCCAAGGATAGTCTCTAGGCTTTCTGGCTGGGGAACCCCATTTATCCCACCCTGGCTGGATGGACAGATCCAGCCTGAGCTTGCTTCATCTGCCCACCAGAACCTGCCCCTGCAGACGCTGATTCGGTTCATGGTGGACATTGCCTGTGGCATGGAGTACCTGAGCTCCCGGAACTTTATCCACCGAGACCTGGCTGCTCGGAATTGCATGTATGTGAATTCTGGAGGCTCAGGCGTGGGAGGGAGTGGTTAGTGCTAGGAGGAGCTGGCTAATAGTCAGCTCCTGCCTGGGGCAGTATCTGCTATGTAAGGGGACAACTTGGGAGTAAAGATGCCCCTGCTTTAGTAAGGCTGTCAGCATGACCCCACCCTTCAATACTTGTCACAGGCTGGCAGAAGACATGACTGTGTGTGTGGCCGACTTTGGACTGTCCCGGAAGATCTATAGCGGGGACTACTATCGCCAGGGCTGTGCCTCCAAATTGCCTGTCAAGTGGCTGGCCCTGGAGAGCCTGGCCGACAACCTGTATACTGTGCACAGTGATGTGGTGAGTATGGTGGCACAGTGAGGCTTGGTGGTAACGCAAGCGGTGTGGACTAGTGTGTGGGTGGACCTTTAGGATCCTCAAAGGCCCCTCAAGGGCCCATCCAGGTCACCGCTCTGGGCCTTGGTTGGCTTGTATGAGGCTCCTGAGCCCTAAGATGTGCTTGCCTCGGGGCTCTACGTGGCGCAGGAAGCCTAGTGACACCTTTCCTCCTATCTTGATTCTCTCCCAGTGGGCCTTTGGGGTGACCATGTGGGAGATCATGACTCGTGGGCAGACGCCATATGCTGGCATCGAGAACGCTGAGATTTACAACTACCTCATCGGCGGGAACCGCCTGAAACAGCCTCCGGACTGTATGGAGGACGTGTAAGTGCCCTGGGAAGGGGATTCTGGAGGAATCGGGAATTTGGGGTGTGAGCTGATGGCCACCACCACAGCTGCTGGGCCAGTGGCAACTCAGAGACCTTTTTATTTTTTTTGGAAATGTCCTTGTCATTCATTAGAGGGAAGGCTGACCTTTACCCCAAACTACTTCGTCATCTAGCACCTCCCTGTTTTCTTTCTTCCCTCCTTTACCATCTCATTTTTCTTGCTCCAGCCTGTTCCTGTCATTCTGTTTTCTCCAGTTTCCAAGGAGAACCAGGAGCCCTGAAGGCAGAAGTTACAGGAATGAGCAGCAGTCAGTGCAGGTTTCCCTGTCACCTTCTCCCCACCCCCACTCCTGCTCAGTCCCCAGCTAGTCTAAGAAAACCTCCTAGGTGGAGCTTTCCCTCCCTCTAAGAGAGGGCTGCACCGGGGCAAGGAAATAACTGCTTTCTCCATCACATTCCTTGCTTGATAGGAGGGGGCGCTGGGGGCGGGAGGTTGAGTTCCTTTCTTGTCTTGGCCTCTTGAGGGGAGTGAAGGGACTCCCTCCCAGGGTTACTAGTGAAAAGGTCCTCTGGGGCCCAGGGAGACGCTGGTTTGCATGGGGTGAGGGAATATCACTAGAACAGACAAGTCACGGTTGGTGCCATGGTTAAGAAGTACATGTTCTGAAATGACAGGGATCTAGGCTCTAACCCCAAGTCATTCACTTAATAGCTGTGTGACATTGGTCATATTACTTAACCTCTTTAATCCCAGTTCCTCAGCTACAAAATGGGGTCTTTTCCTTTTAGGATTAGAGGAGGATTACCTCTTATTTCTTTCCATGGAGTTGGACCTCCAGTGGTCCGAGAATGTTGGACAGGTAGAGGAAGGCTCAGCCTGAATGGTGGGGTCCTCTTTCTCTAGGGCAGTGGGTTCGAAGTACCCTGAACCTGGACTGTGGGTAAGAGAGAAATCTGAGCCACAAACCAGGCCCTACCCGTCCTATTCATTCAGCAGAGCTCAGGGCATGGCAGGGGCAGGAAGCTTAAGTCGCCCTTTGGCTGCAGCCTGCCTAGGCTTCTGGAGCCGCAGAGAGTCTGCTGGGCAGTGGCGACTAGTCCCTAGCTTACTCTCTGAGACTGGAGCTAGTGTTGTCAATAGAGGGTAGGCGGATGCTGGCCTCCCACCAAGCAGCCTGGTGGATAGGTGCCAGTTGGCTCCTAGCACAGCCTTGACAGTTTGTCCCAGGCTGACCACAGACCCATGGCACTGGACCATTCCCATGGCCTATTCGGTATCTGGCATGATTCCCCCCATCATTGGGGGCCCCTGTCAGGAGGGCTGGTGTGCAGGGAGTGTTTGGAACTTTTATTGTGGGCACAGGCAAGAGACTCAGGCATTTGCTCTCTCTGACTAATCTGGTCTCAGCCCCTTCGTATTAGTTTTTTTTTTTCCTCCTCAGCCTGAGGCAGGCCCTAGGAACAGGATAAGACCTCAGGGAATCTGTAAGGTTCCTGAAATTGTGTGTCAAAAGTGTTCCTGCCAGGGGAAGAGGGCTGGAAGCTTTTCTGATTCTCAAAGGTATCCATGAACAAAGAGATTTAAGACTGCCTGCCTGAATGGATGAGAGTTTAGGACAAAGGGTGGATGCCGAAACCCACATTCCTGGCCGCATTCTGCAAGACAAAAACACTCGTAGTACTTCCTCCCAAAATTGAATAGGAGGGACTTGGGGCCAGCCCACCTGGCTACCAGTTGCAGCTTCATCACTTTCTACCTGTGTGACCTTAGTCAAGGTTCTTAACCTCTCTGTGCCTCAATTTCCACATTGGTAAAGTAGGGATCACTTATTTTATAGGACGGTTGTGAGAATTAAATAATAAACGTAAACTACTTAGAAGAGTTTCTGGCCCGGCTTGTGTGGCTCAGTGGCTGAGCATCGACCCGTGAACCTGGAGGTCATGGTTCGATTCCTGGTCAGGGCACATGCCTGGGTTGTGGGCTCGATCCCCAGTAGGGGGCATGCAGGAGGCCGCTGATCGATGATTCACTCTATCTCTCCCTCTTTCTCCCCCTCATAAATCAATAAAAACAAAAGAAAAAAAAGTCAATAAAAGTAAAGAGTTCCTGATACATGGAAAGCCCTATACAAATAAAATTTTTTAAGATCCTAGTTTTGTATGGGACCTCTGCTTTTAAGGGAAGGAACATCCTTCCTCTTTCTTCTGGCTCCTCACTACCTCCCCTTACCCTTCTGTCTGCCCCAGGTATGAGCTCATGTACCAGTGCTGGAGCGCCGACCCCAAGCAGCGCCCAAGCTTCACATGCCTGCGAATGGAGCTGGAAAACATTCTGGGCCACCTGTCTGTGCTGTCCACCAGCCGGGACCCCTTGTACATCAACCTTGAGACTGCTGAGGAGTCTGCGGAGGGAGGCAGCCTGGAGCTGCTTGGTGGGGACCAGGCTGCTAGCAGGGCTGAGAATAGCAGTGGCATAGGGGCAGTGGGGGGCACCCCTGGTGACTATCGGTATATTCTCAGCCCTGGAGGGCTAGCTGAGCAGCCCAGGCAGGAGGAGCAGCAGCCAGAAAGCCCCCTCAACGAGTCCCAGAGGCTACTGCTGCTGCAGCAAGGG
Source organism: Miniopterus schreibersii (assembly GCF_964146895.1). NCBI lineage: Eukaryota > Metazoa > Chordata > Mammalia > Chiroptera > Miniopteridae > Miniopterus > Miniopterus schreibersii. Next base: position 143,800,344 of record NC_138101.1, read on the forward strand.
CTATTGCCCCATAGTAGCTGTTAGCCCACAGGCAGAGGGCATCTGGGGCCATGCGGCTGGCTCTGCTGGCTAACCTAGCTCCATCTGACCCCAGCCCAGGCAGCAAGGCGTGGAGGCTCCTGTGGTAGTCTTCCCAAGCTGTGCTGAAGCCTGGACTGACCAAATCGCCCAATCCCAGTTCTTCCTGCAGCCACTTGTGGCCAGCCTGGTCTCAGTTCAGGCCTTGGCAGGGTGGAGGTGGTCCAGGTCTGGTTGTCTAAACCCAGGCAGCTGGCAGGAGGGGGTGGTTATATTTCCATGGTTACCATGGGTGTGGAAAGGAGTTGGGGGAGAGTATATCTAGCCCTGTGGGCCCCTACTCTCCTGGCTGAGCTGCCCCTTCTGCATGCATTGAGGTGTTTCTGGCCTGGAGGCCCAGCTGTGTCCATGCCTAGGGCCCAGGTTTGCCCCTCCTCACAAACAGATGCCCTTGTATTATTCCCCTATAGGTAAGAGTAAGGGGTTGGTACGGTCAGTACCTGAGCCCCGTGGTAGGAGGCAGTGGGACACTCTCAGGTCTGATTTCGTTGTCACTTTGCTGATTACCAACCCTGCTTAGGCCAGGAGTAAAGTGCAGCTGACCAGGTCACAGCGAGGTATGCTGGATAACCACAGGCTATAATTTGCCCAATTTCTAAAGGCAGTGCCCTGAGCCTGGCAAGAAAGGGTGCTGTAGGGCTTGCCCAGGAATGAATGAGGCCAGAGAGGAGACCAGGAGCCCCTCTTCAAGCCCTCTTATAGTGTGTCTGAGCATGCTACCAAATCCCAAAATATCCTAAGACTAACAAGGCAGCTGTCTGAGCCCAATCCACACAGCATCCCTTAGTCCCAACTTTCCCTCTCCCTGGAGACCCTCTTCTGTCTCAGGTCTCCTGAGAAAACAGGCCTGATCGCGCTGGTGTGGGTGAGGGGGAGTTACTGGAGCCTGGACCCCAGCCCTGGCTGGGGGAGTGCATGGGGTAGGGCCCTGCTATTAGGGACATTTCCTTGCTGTTAGGGACATTTCCAAACTGTTAGATACTGTTTAAAAACAGAAATAAAATTGAAGACTAAAGACCCAAGGCTTTGTCTCTTAAATGTTTACTTTTTTTCCAGATCACAAAAATGAAGCATCTTTACACAGGAAAAAGTCTGGAAAGACATACGCCAAAATGTTAACAGCTGTTATCTTTGCATGATATGATTAAGGAGGCTTTTTTACAATGGTTACAAACTGCTTTTGTAATTAAAGAAGACCCCAAAGAATCTTATATGAAAGATAATAGTCATTGTAGATGTTGTAGGCGGCGGTCACACCTGACCTGGGTTCAGCCACCTTGTTACTTGGGGAATTCAGAGCCAAGACCCGAATTGTAAGAGAACATTTATTGGGTAAAATTACAAAAGTGGAATAAATAATTCCTAGAAGAAATGGATTTAGGGAACAAGTTATAGAGGCAATGGAAGGGCCCTAGGAGCTTGGGACTGAGGAAGCTAATGTTAACTGCCTGGGGGTGAAGGAAGGGGAAGGCATGGGCATGCTCCTGGGAGGGAGAGTGCTCTGGGTTCTCCATCCTAATAGTTTTAAACATGGAGATCTTAGGGGAGGTCCCAGAGAAAGATCTGATAGTATTCAGCAGCTTTCCAGGTGTGTCCTTTCAGAGCTGTGGTCTCCATTGATTGGTTGGCACCAGGGTGGGGGCCATCATTCAGTGCAGCAAGTCCTGAGGTCAGCTGTGGCTGGTTTTGTTGTTTTTCTGGGCCTGGAGCTGAAATACAACTGAGGCCTAAATGTTATAAAGGTCAGGGGATCCAAACGACATAACCAGTGATATGCTAGGGAAGGAAAGGCCACCCTGGGGGGAGGTCCCACCCTACAATTGTCCTTTGCTAGGCATCCAGGTCTTCCCATCCTGGTGACCTTCTGTACCTGACCCATCGTCCTTGTTCTGCTCATGTCTAACTGCCTATCACATAGACAAATGGAAAAACGGAAAAACGCAGAAAATCATTTAAAAAATGTTAAATACCTATATCCTACCACCTAGAAATAACCAGCTTTTGAAAATGCAAATGTTTTGCCCTGGCCAGGTAGCTCCATTGGTTAGAGCTTCATCCTGCTATGTCAAGGTTGTGGGTTTGATCCTGGGTCAAGGCACATATAAGAATCAACCAATGAATGCCTAAGTAAGTGGAAAGACAAATTGATGTTTTTAATCTCTCTCTAAAAATCAATTTTTTTAAAAAAAAGTGCTACAGTGCTGCTGCCCCAGGGCCTGGTAGTCCTGGGACCAGGCCCAGAAAAAAAAATAATGCAAATGTTTTGAAAAAGTTCTTCACCTTGAATAAAGGATAAAGAGACTGCATTGTCTATCTCCAACCCCTCTATCAGACTTTCCCTTCTATCGTCGGGGTGGAGACTGTTCTCACCTTTACACTGTTGTCTGGAGCCAGGGGAAACAGAAGTGGGCAAAGAGAATGTGAGCCTCTTGAGGATTAGAAATCGGAGCATGAAGTTTGCTTGCAAGTATTTCCACCTGAAAATTTTAATTTATAAGTTTTTAGAGCCAGTTCCTGGGAAAGTACAGCAGGAAGCATGAGAAACAGGCCCAGCTCTGTGCTGAGAGCTGTAGGGAAAGTGGGCGGGACACAAGCTTTACTGCTGGCTAAAGGTAATGGAATGAGACAGGTGCTTCTGAAAGCAAATATCCTGAAAAACCTGTTGCTGATACTCCAGATTCTGGTTCCCACATGGATCATGACACCTGAATTGAGATCAGGGAAGTGGCTTTCAGAATGTTTTCTGCTGTGATTACTCTGAACTGCAGGTAATGATTATCTGTGAGGTAGTGTTCGGGAGTTACTGATTGAGAAGACCTGTACTCAAAATAATTGTCCATTAATGGTCTATTACATGCCAGGCACTGTGCTTAGCACTTCATATATATTATTTCATTTAACGCACAGAGCATACCCTAGCCCGTTTGGCTCAGTGGTTAGAGCATTGGCCCGTGGACTGAAGGGTCTCAGGTTTGATTCCAGTCAAGGGCACGTACCTCGGTTTCAGGGTTGATCCCAGGCCCCGGTCAGGGCCTGTATGGGAGGCAACCAATCGATGTCTTTCTCATATCTATGTTTCTCTCCCTCCCTCCCTCCCTCCCTCCCTCCCTCCCTCCCTCCCTCCCTCCCTCCCTCCCTCCCCTCTCTCTGAAAAGCAATGGAAAAAATATCCTTGAGTGAGGATTAAAAATACACAGAGCATTCCTATAAAGTGAAACAATAATTACCATCTTCCCATAGGACAGAAATGCAGAGTAACTAGCCCAAGATTATACAGGAGCTGGCAAAAGCAGGTTTACAGTTGTAATAATACAAGAATAAACTTTTGTGTACTCACAACTATAAACCTACTTTTGTCCACCCCTGTACAGCCAATGAGTGGTAGATCTGTTGTAGGCGGCAGGGGAATGGCACTGGTTGTTAGACCAGTGGGATGAGACCAAACCTGGGTTCAGCAACCTCAGTACTTGGGTTCTGGCTAGGAAAGAATTCAGAGCCAAGACCCAGACTGTAAGAGAATATTTATTTGGTTAATCACAGAGGTCGAAAAAGTAATTCCTAGAAGAAATGGGCTTAGGAAACAAGTTATAGAGGTAAAGGAAGGGTCCTTGGAACTTGGGAGTGAGGAAGCTAAAGGTAATGAGCCTGGGGGATGGGGAGAGGAATGGGGAAGGGAATGGCATAGGTGTGCTCCCAGGGTGCTCTCAGGAGTGAGAGCATCCAGTCCAGTCCAAGGGCCTCCGTCCTTAGGGTTTTAAGGGCAGAGATCTTAGGGGAGGACCCAGGGCAATCTTATTATAATCTTCAACAGCGTTCCAGGTGTATCCTTTCAGGGTCTAGGTCTCCACTGATTGATTGGTGGCACCAAAGTAGGGGGTCATTATCCAATGCAGTTGGTCCTGAGGTCAGCCATGGGGTGGCTGGTCTGTTTTTCTGGGCCTAGAGCTAAAATACAATGGAGGCCTAGATATTATTTCTAGGGAAGAAAGGTCAGGAGGTCCAAACCCGGTGACCAGTGATATGCCAGAAGAGGAAAGATTACCCTGGGGGCAAGGTCCCACCCTACAACTGCTAGGCGCCTGGGGCTTTCTGCCCTGGTGACCTTCTGTACCTGGCCCATCACCCTTGGTCTGCTCATGTCTGGCTAAATGCCTACCACAGATCCAGGCTCCAAATCCACTAAGTCAAAGAGCGGAGTCTGTGCTCCCTCTGCTCCCACTACTCCTGAGAGTACCCTGAAGCTCTGTTGTGCTCATGTCATTTTTTTGGGTGTATGCAGTCAATGGTAGGCACCTTTAAAAATGCACAGGGTTCTGATGTGAGCGTGTGGGAGTTATCTATCAGTGATTAAGTCAGTGTAGATAATCTTATCAGCTTAATACCTTTTCATCATGCACCTTGTCACCCCCCTCCCCAAGCATGGTCAAGGGGTTTGAGGTAGGTGATAATAGTGGAATTTTTTAAAACATTTTTTTCCTAATTTTTTAAAATTGATTTTTAGAGAGAGAAGAAGGGAGAGGGAGAGAGAGAGAAAGAGAAACATTGATGTGAAAGAGGAACATCTATTGGCTGCCTCCAGCTACCCAGGATTGAGCCCACAACCCAGGCATGTGCCATGACAAGGAATCGAACCAGCAACCTCTAGGTGCATGGGATGACGCCCAGCCAACTGAGCCACATTGGCCAGGACTAAAAACCTTTTTATTGAAATATAAGACGCAAAAAAGCACACCAATCAGAAGTGTATAGTCCTTAAGAATTTTTACAAACATATAAATTACCAGCAACATTATCAGCCCTCCAAAAGTAACCCTTGGACCCTGCTGCAATGTCTATCTCCTCCCTACTCCCCAAAGGTAACTTCTATCCTGACTTCTAACACCATGATTAATGTAGCTCTTCTGAAAGATCATATAAGTGGAATCATACAGGTTGGATATTTTGCTTGCCTTCTTTCACTCAGCAATTTGTTTTCCAGAATCATCTAACCACGGCAATTTTGAGATGTGTGTGGTGGGGGGGAGGGGCATAAAAGATTAGAGACAAAAGTAGAATAGTGTTTTTGTTTTGTGTTTCTTTGTTTTTTATTATGTCTTCTAGCTCAGTGTTTTTTATACCTCAAATGAGATCTTTCAGACAAATCACCTGAGAATCTTGTTAAAATGTAGACTCTGAGTCAGTAGTTTCTGGGGTGGGGCCTGAGATTCTGCATTTCTAACAGATTCTTAGGAGATACCGAGGCTGCTGGTCTGAGGACCACACTTTGAGGTGCAAGCACTATTGTATAGCAAGTTTTTGAAAAATCATTCAGTGATTACAATATCTAATCATTTTAACAAAATAACACTATTGGAAAAGATTGGAACATGATTTCTACATCTCAAAAAATTTAATTACTTTTTCTTTATGTTTCTGATTGATATTTTTCTATTTAAAAAATTAATTTAGCCCGGCCGGGTGTGGCTCGGCGGTTGAGCGTCGACCTAGGATCCAGGCGATCAGGGTTCGATTCCTGGTCAGGGCACATGCCCGGGTTGTGGGCTTGATCAATGACTCATCATTGATGTTTCTCTCTCTCTCTCTCTCTCTCCCCCTTCCTTTCCTCTCTCTGAAATCAATAAAGATATGTTTAAAAAATAAATAAATAAAAAATAAAAATAAAAAATTAATTTATCTTTTCACACAGATGTCAAATGCCCATGGTAAAAAATTAAAAAGGTATAGAAAGGTACACAGTGAAAATAAGTTGCCTCGCCCCTGGCCCCTCAGTTACTCTCCCCAGAAGCAACCACTGTTCCTGATTTATGGTGAAGTTTTCAGGAAAGAATTCAGAGCCAAGACCCATATTTTACCCATATACTTGTTTTTTAATAAAAATTATTGTACATGCTCTTTTGCCCTTTGTTCTTTTTATTAACAATACGTATAAATAAATAGCTAATGATATATATTCTGGATATTGTTCTAAGTACTTTTGGATTTATTTTAATTCATTTAATCTTCACAACAACCTTGTGTATTAGGTACAGTTATTGTTTCCATTTTATATATGTAATTCAAATCCAGTACACCCTACAGAGCCCTCTACCTTCTGAAGATTTCCTCCCTAGCTGTACATATGCATCTCCCCTCCTTTGTAATGATGTCAGTTTATTTATTTATTATTTTTTAATCCTCACCCAAGGATATTTTTTCCATTACTTTTCAGAGAGAGTGGAAGGGAGAAAGAAACAATGGTGTGAGAGACACATCATCTTGGTGGTCCCAACCAAGGTACGTACCCTTGGCAGGAATTGAACCAGGGACACTTCAGTCCACAGGCTGACACTCTAACTGCTAAGCCAAACTGGCTAGGGCCTCTGAGATTATGTTTAACAACCTATATATTCTTCTAGTGCTTGTAAAGTTTATTTTTTAGTGTTTCATTTTGAGTCATCTAAAATGTATCTTGTGAGATATGGATATAAATTTCTTTTTTTCCAAATGTCTATCCATTGTCCCAACACCATATATTTTCCTGTTTCTTGAATAATCTATGTCTATGTATTTCTATATATTACTTTGTCATATACTATATTCACATATGTATTTGGGTTTTTCTAGACACATTTCCCCTCGCCTAGCACCTGGGGAATTTGTCTTGCAGGCTCTCAGTCCCTTTTTGTAATTATAATAATTAGTTGTGACTGTCACCCCCTTCCCCCCATGTAAGTTCTCTTGTCTGCTTCATTCATTACAGTATCTCCAGCACCTTAGCACATAGTAGGCAATGAATAATACTGATTAAATGAATGGGGGAGTTAAGGGAAAGGAAGAGTCTAGCAAAATTTATAACTGGAGAATTTGGTGGATGAAGTTATTAACCACAGCCTAGGGCACAGAGGGGAAAAATTCTGACCTCAGTTTTCTAAGAATGGAAAGAGAGAATGGGAAAATAATATTTATTTCGTAAGTCCTGGCGTGTAGGCAAGTTATGTCAATATTAGGCACGCCTCTTCTTCCCCGGTTCCCAATTCCCCTGACTACCTGGGGGGAGGGGAAGGAGAGGAGCTGCGCGGGGCCCTCCCGAGGACGCGGGGGGAGGGAGCCCCGGGATCCTGAAAAGGGTGAAAGGAATTTTACATGCCCGCCCGGATGCCTGGGCCTGAATTTTGCTTGAACCCGCTAAAAATGTCTGGGAGGGACACGCGGTTGCCTCTGGAAACTGTCTACCCGCTGGGTCGCCCGGGGGAGGCTCCGACAGGGGTCAGAGCCGGGGTTCGAGGACGCGGCGCCTGGGGGGACTGCAGCCCGCGCACCGGCCGCGGGCGGAGGCCACACGCAGGGTCCCGCGCGGCTGCGCTGCGTCCCCGCCGGGCCGGGCCCCCGGCGGCCAGCGGGAAAGGCTCAGACCCGGGGGACACAAGCGCCTTTGTCCGGGCCGCGCGGGGGCCCAGCGGCGAGGCCGGAGCGGAGCCGCGGGGCCCGGGCGGCGGGGGGAGGGGGGAGCAGACGCCTCCCCGCCGGGTGGGGCGAGCGACTGGAGGCGTCTGCAGGGTGGGTCCCCCACGGGGCCCTCCCCGGGCCCTCCCATCGCCCTGGAAACATTCCACTGCCACCCAACACCGGCGCTGCTTTTGTTAAAACTGTTTGTCTCTTCCGGAGGTAAAATTTAATTCACGAAGGACTGACTTGGCCAAACTGAAGGGGAAAAAAAAAGAGACTGAGCTGAAGTTTTTACGCCCGGAGAGCTCACCCTATGGAAACAAAGCGTCCCCAGTCTGTCCAGAAGAGCTAAGGAGCGCGACAGACAGTAGGTGCACAGGATGATGCCCAACCAAGTGAGCCGCAAGTCCCATAGTTTCAGCAGACCATGTCTCTCTGTTGGCCATTCTGGATCGATTTTCCCAGATACGTGGCATGTGTTTTTTATTTAAAATTTTTTTAGCCCGGCCGGGCGTGGCTCAGCGGTTGAGCGTCGACCTAGGATCCAGGCGACCGAGGTTCGATTCCTGGTCAGGGCACATGCCCGGGTTGCGGGCTAGCCGATCAGTGACTCTCATCATTGATGTTTCTGTCTCTGTCTCTTCCTCTGCTTTCCTCTCTCTGAAATCAATAAAGATATATTTAAAAAAAAAAAAAAGAGAAAAAAATGTTTTTTTAATTTATTGATTTTAGAGAGAGAGAGGAAAGGAGAGAGAAACATCGGTTTATTGTTCCACTTAGTTATGCATTCATTAGTTGATTCTTGTATGTGCCCTGACCAGGGGCCAAACCTGCAACCTTGGCGTATCCAGACAACGCTCTTACCAACTGAGCTACCCAGCCAGTGCCATGTGTATTTCAACGTTTTAAATTCTAGAGTAGAGCTTCCTGTTTAGTTGTATTTACACGGTGACTTAAAAACAAAAAAGATGGCCTCATATGTTCCGAGATTTGCCTCTTCTGCTTCCCTCTCTTACTTTTATTTTTAATTGATTTTGAGAGAAAGAGGAAGAGAGAGAGACATTGGTTAGTTGTTCCACTTAATCATGCATTCATTGGTTGATTCTTGTATGTGCTCTGCCCTGGATTGAACCCACAACCTTGGCATATTGGGATGATGCTCTAATCAACTGAGCTCCCCAGCCAGGACCCTTCCTTACTTTTATTTGGGCCTTCTTCCTTTTTGAAAATCTTATTTTATTTTTTTAAATCCTCACCCAAGGATATTTTTTCAGAAAGAGAAAGATGAATGTGAGAGAGACACATCGATTGGTTGCCTCCCGCACTAGTCCCGAGCAGGGCCCAAGATCGAGCCTGTGACCCAGGTATATGCCCTCGGCCTGAATCAAACCCAGGAGGCTTCAGCCCGTGGGCTGACGGTCTAACCACTGGGCCAAATCAGCTAGGGCTACAAACCTTTTCTTTATAACCCAAGTAAACTACATCTCTGGCAGCTGTCAAAAGCTATGTTTGTCAGTCTCTTTTCCTTAGTGGAGAAACTGCCCCAAGCCCTGGCTTCAAGTCCTGAGCCTGACTCTAGGCTGTAGCACTTTTTGTCCCCTAAGTGCCTGCCTGCCTCCCCTGCATCTGCTAGGATCCTTGAAGCCTTGAGACTTCAGTCCTGCTCATGACTTTGTGTTTCCATTTAGTTCAGGGTCACAGAGATGATAATATTGGTTTTTGAGATCCGTACTATCATTTTGGTGTTTTCTTTTTATGTTTTATGTATCCCTGCTATGTATTTAGAGCAGAGGGAGTGCCTAAAGAGTCAGCTCACAGAGCCATGTTGCCTCACAGTACCTCAAAAAAACAGTTCTGAATGCATAACGCTCAATGAACTGACAAGGCACTGTGAGGATACAAAAATGGGCAAGAAAGGGCTCCCACTTTCAGAGAGATTAGACTCTAATGAAGGAAGGTAACCTTTAGCACACCACCGTAAGACAGATTGAAACTGCTCTATTGGAAGTGATTAGTAGGACTATGTAAGCCCGCAAGAAGAAGCAAGGACTTGTGGGTGAGGGGACCAGGAAGGCTTCTTGGTAGTAATGGCTTTGAAATGGATCCTTTGGAGATGTCGTGGCGGGAGAGTGCATGGTGGTTTGGGAGCACCATCTTTGGAACTGGAGCACGGGCTGCTTTGGTAGAGGGTGGAGGGTGTGTGTGCTGAAGGAAGAGGCTGGGGGTTAGTGCACAGGTGTAGAGTTCACAACGACTTAACTGCAGTCCTGCTTCTGCCACCGACTAGAGGTGTGAGCCCGGACAATTCAGTTCATCTCTCTGAGCCTTAGTTTCATCTATAGAAAGGAAATAGAGAATCCCCTACTTCAGAGTCTTGTGAGGACAACTGGTGGTAATTTTTATAAAGTCATAGGAAACTCTTAAAAAGTGGTAGCCATAACTGTTATGAGTGAGACAGGCTAGTAAGCCGGGACAAGTGGAATAGGGAAACTGAGACAGATAGTTAAAGGGCCAACTGTTTGTAACCATCTAGTATATAGCAAAATCCTATCTTTCCTAACAAAGAACACTGAAGAGTAAATGGTTTAACATTTTCCTTCCCAACTGGAGAGTAAATGGCTTAAATCATCTTACTCAGGGAGATAAATAACAGAAATCCAATTACTGCCATTTGTGCCAACCATACCCAAAGATCGATGAAGTGAGGGGAATAAATCTCATAAAGCACAAAACTGATGATTATTCTGTTGAAATCCTCCCCTAAAATTCCCACCTTTAGAAAACAGATAACTCTCAAGACAAAGACCCAGCTCTGGTTCTCTCTGGAGCACGCCCACACCTTTCTTTCCTCTCAGGAGTGCATCTTAAGTTTACTCTCCTAAACTCTAAGGGTTCCCACAGGACTTGCAACCAGGGGGACAAGGGGTAGCAGTAGCTCATCCTGGCTTACCCCCTGAACCTGTCTCCAAGGCCCCCTTTTCTGACTTTTCGTGAGCTAACAGCAGCTCTGTGGTAGCTCACTTCTTTCCCATAACGTTTCTAGAGAGCCAAAACTGGCCCTCTCTTGTTTTTTCTAGTCCAAACTTTTCAGTGAGCTCAAAACAGCCCTGCCTTGCCTCATTTCTTTCACTGTGACTTGTACTTCTCAGTGAGTTCACGCAGCCCAGCCTAGGCTCTCTCCAGTTGCTTCTTCTACCCTAAGCCCGCCCTTTGTTTCACTGCTCCCAGCTTTAACAAATGTACTCTCAAAATCACCTGGACTTGTTTGGTGAAATCTTTCCTTCAGGAAGTCAAGAACTCACACATTATCAGCTGCCCTGGGGCAGACCTGCTCTGGGCCTGGTCGCTTTCCAGTGACATTGGGATTATGGAGGGCCTTAAATGTCAAACTGTGAACTTTATAAAGCTTACTTGAGGTATACTTTACATAAATAACAAACTAAGCACTTTTGACTGCCACACACTGCCCTACTTCTGCTTTCTGGAGCAGCCTCTGGAATATTACCCAGACTGTGATAACCTTTGTGGTAGGCAGAGTAATGACTCTTCAAAGATGTCCACTTTTTATTTTTTAAATCCTCACCAGAGAATTTTTCCCCCCATAGCTTTTCAGAGAGAGTGGAAGGGGGAGGGAGGAGGGGGGGGGAAATTGATGTGAAAGAAACACATCAAATAGTTGCCTCCCGCACGTGCCCTGACCAGGGCCCGGGATCAAGCCTGCAATCGAGGTAAATGCCCTTGGATGGAATTGAACTTGGGACCCTTCGGTCTGCAGGCCAATGCTCTAACCACTGAACCAAACCGTCTAGGGCAAGTTGTCCACTTTCTAATCCCAGGAGCCTGTAAATATGTTAGGTTGCATGGCAAAGGGAATTAAAGTTGCAGGTGGAATGAAGGTTGCTAATCAATTGAACTGGATTTGGGGACATATCCTAGGTTTTCTGGTAGACTCAGTGTGATCAAGTGTCCTTATGAGTGACCAGGAAGGCAGAAGAGGGAAAATCAGAGGTAATGTAAAAAGGACTCCTTGATATTGCTGGACATGGCTTTGAAGATGGGGGGGCCATGAGTCAAGAAATATGAACAGCTTCTAGAAACTGGAAAATGATAGGAATTGGATTCTCCCTGGAGCCTCCAGGGAAACAACTCTGCCAATACCTTCATTTTAGCCCAGTGAGACCCACTTTGGACTTCTGATCTTTAGTACTGTATGATAATAAAAGTGTGTTGCTTTAAACTGCTAAATTTGTGGCAATTTGTTATAGCAGAGATAAGAGAACTATAGTCTTGAATCAATGCTTGTTGACTAATTGAATTAATGAATCAAGGACTACCTTTTTCATATAATAATCCTTTTTATTTCAGAGGAGAGAGGATTTAGTTTGGATCATGCTATCTCTCTGAAGGTACTCACATAACATGGAATTCTGGGTGTGATGCTAAAGTGATTTTGAGGTTAATTGAAGAATGCTATATAGACTGACTGCTTGTATCCCCCAAAATTCATATGTTGAAACCTGATCCCTAGTGCGATGGTATTTGGAGGTGAAGACTTTGGGAAGTGATTTGGTCATGAGGGTTGAACCTTTATGAATGAGATTAGTTCTCTTATAAAAGAGACTCCACAGCCTGTTTCCAAGAGCTGTGGCCAATTGTAGCCATGGGATCTTCAACTGCATGGGAGAGCAACCTGGAGAGACTTTGACAGCTCCTGTCAACATAATACCTGCAGCTGCCACTTGCCTCTCCTATAATATATATAACCCCTCCCCTCCAAAAACAAAAAACAAAACAACTCCAGAGAGCTCTCTCAATCCTTCCACCACGTGAGGACGCAGTGATAAGATGTTTGTCTCTGAATCAGGAAGTGAGCCCTCACCAGATACCAAATCTGCTGGCACCTTGATCTTGGACTCCCAGCCTCCAGAACTCTGAGAAATGATTTTCTGTTGTTTATAAGCCTCCCAGTCTAAAATAGTCTGTTATAATATCCTGAGTGGATTAAGACAAAGAGTTTGGGATATGCCCTGACTGGGGACAAAACCAGCAAGTGTATCTGGACAATGCTCTAACCGACTAAGCTACCTGGCCAGGGCATGGGTAACTTCTTGAGCAGTGGTTCTCAAAGAGGCAAAGGAGGAACATATCAGAGTTAGATGGGAAATCTCTTTTATTTTCTTTCCTTTTTTAAAATTCTCACCTGAGGACATGCTTAGAGAGAGGAAGGGGAAGAGAGAGAGAGAGAAAAACCTGATGTGAGAGAGAAACATCGATGTGTTGCCTTCTGTGTGCTCTCTGATTGTGACCGGTAATAGAACCAGCAACCTATCCCTGAGCGGGCCAATGCTCAACCAACCGAGTCACTCCAGCCAGGTAATCCTACAAACTATAAAGGCTCTCTACCCCCTTCTTTCTTGCCTACCCAGGGAATCTGCTCTGCCTTTTCCCCCCTTTCCACACCCTTGAGAATCACTGTCTTAAAGCAAATGCTATCTGAGCAGAAGGGAGAAATATACATGTAGAGACACACAAAGGGAATTCTGAATGAAAAGAGATCTCATTCTTTTTTTTAATTGATTTTTTTATAGAGAGAAAGAGGAAGGGGGGGAGACATCGATTTGTTGCTCCACTTATTTATGTGTTCATTGGTTGTTTCTTGTATGTACCTTTGACCGAGGATCAAACTTGCAACTTTGGTGTATCAGGAGGATGCTCTAACCAACTGAACTACCCGGCCAGGGCCAAGAGATCTCATTCTTATTTAGAGCTTGTCATAACTCTTACCCTATGACTATGTTCAAGCTGTTGACCTTTTTCTGTGGACAGAGCTTTCCCAGAGCATGCAAAAGCCCCAAGAAGACTGAGCCCAGCTGTGAGTTTCCTCTCTTCTGTCCCTTTCTGTGTCACCTCCAGCCCTGGGAAGAACAGGTTCTGTTAGCTACTTTTCCTCCTGGATGCTAAAGAACTCTCCTGTCCTGCTTGGGACACAGCCATTTCTATTTTGCTTTGGGTAGGGTTCTGTGTCCCAGAGTTAGGGACTGTGTTTGTTCTGTTTTATCTGGGATTTCAGTAAATGAATTCCCTTGGTTTCAGGACTCTGATCCTGCAGAAGTCAGAAGCCTCCTTTGTCCTTTGCTAGGGTTGTCAGGATCAGAAATTCCTTTACTGGACCTTATCTATTACCTCTCTGGCTTGAAATATCATGTCTACCCCTCCCCCCCAGTAGATCCTAGTTCTGTTAAAAAAAAAAAAAAGACTAGATGATCTCTAGGTTCCTTCTTAGCTCTATGATTCTGGGGTTGTTCTGCTTCTACTATGTTCTCCAGCCAAATTCTTGGAGTAAGTTTTTGAATGAAGAAGTCAGATTTCTCTACTGGTTTGTTCTAACCTGTTCATCTGCTTATTTTCTCTAGAAGTTCCTTCTGTGGGGATGGTTGCCATTTAGTCCATGCCTTGACCATGCTTGCCTTTAGGGATCCCAGATACTTCTAATCTCATTATCGGCTGAGTGAGAAAACTCTTCTTCCTGTTTGCCTTTTAGACTCTCTTCCTCTGCTCTGGCCGTTCCTCTCTCCAACCCAAGTCTGTCTCATGGATCCTTATCCTGCCCACTCACTGCTGCAAACCCCTTTCTTAGCTGCAAATGTCCACTCAGATTAGAATGAGCAAGGGGAATGTAGACCCCATAAGGCCACACTGTCACCTTTTATAATATTAAAATTTTGTTATTTTTATGGGTTTAGGATATATTTAATATTATTAAAATATAAATCTATATGTGCATACATGTGCTTATATTCATGCATTTAAAAATATTTTAAAAGGTCACAAACATGTATTTTTTAAATAATATTTTAAAACAAATGTTAAACTGTAATATAATCAGCTCCCAACACCAGAAGGGGCAGCTCTTTGCACAAGGAGATGTGCGCATGTGCTCGCCTCTGTGATGCTGAACTCCGGGCAGCATTTTGGCACCATGCAGAAGTAGAAATGTGCAGATAATGTGCTCAACCCAGTTCCTCCCTCAAGTCCTGGGGAGTAGAAAAACTCCCCCTAAACCATATTTCTTTGGGGCGGGAAGTTTCTGGGCTGCCCTCTTCCCAGCTCCAATGAGTGGCCTACGTCTCTCCTGGTTTTCAGTCTCAGCACTGATGTTCCCCCGACCAGCACCATCCTAGGGAGTGTCTGACTATGTTCAAGGTTTAATGACCCTCGGATGAGGCCACATTGTCCTCCCTGCACGTTTAGGTCACATTCCAGCTATCAGGGTCCCTAGATTCAACCTGATTCCAAAGTCCATAAGCAGCAATTTAACATTTCTAAGGGCTTAAAATCAACTCTGCCTTTATATCCTTGGGCCAGGGATTTTTTTCTAGGACCATCTGGACTCCCTAGAGTTGCTGCCAATAGGACAGAAGGGAAACTCCAGCCCAGCCCAGGTTGACCGGCCCCAGGGTATCAGTGTGGTTTCCTGTGCCGACTTCCACTCACCAACAACAGCCTGTTCCTGTGTTTCACAGAGACCTTGCGGTGGAGCTGTTCCATTCCTCCTGGAGCACAGGAGGAAAACAGTGAGGAGGAGGACTGGGGAGCGAGTCAGGCAAAAAAGGAGAGGAAGTGAGTGATACTGAGGGAGGGGAAATGGTGAGCAGCAGCAGGAGCAGAAAACCCAGGAGTGTGAGGGGGGGAGACAGAAAGGCAGGGTTCTGCTTATGACAGTAGTCTCAGGTTAACGTTGTACAGTGACCTGTCAAGTATGCATAAGAAAGGGAGGAAGGAAGCTCGGAGTTTAAACTGATGATAAAGCCCAGTGTTTGCATCGTCCCCATTGGGTAGAGCGGTGGGCCAACCCACCAGGCTTCCTCTGCGGCTGGCTCTCAGGGTTCAGAGTTGGGGAGACTAGTGGAGCTGAGTGGCTTTGTTGCACTCCCTGTCCCTGTATCGACAGAAGGTCCCCTACATCATAGTGATTGAGATGCCAACAGCTCTGAAGATAATTCGCCTTATCTCTTTCTTTCTTGGGCTTTCCCTCCTTAAATTCTGCTTTGTGTCCACTTTTGGCCGGCTTGATTCTGGATAAGTCATTAAACCTTTCTGAATCTTCTGCATCTATAAAATGGAAATAAGAACACTTCTTTTTGGCCTTTTTACTAGAATGCTCCAAAGATCAAATCAGCTCTCATTTATAAAAAGTGCTGTGCAAATTACAACACAAATATTAATTGTGATGGCTGTAACCTACAATGAAATAAGTTGCTTTCCCTAACACACAAGCTTCCCATTTCTCAGTGTGATTGTCAGAGAGGGTATTATTAGTATGTTTTCAGAATTTCTCTATCTCCTAGGCAGCAGGAAACGTTTATGAGAACTTGGAAAACAACTGCTGGATCACTGGAAATAACATGGAGTCTGTATTCTCAATGTTTTCTGTTCTGTGGGCAGTAATCCACCTCGCATATTCACAACTCACAGCCTTGCTCTTCTTTCATTCAGTTAAACAGGTATTTTAGGGCCAAACTCCCAAAGAGCTATGGATTCAGGCTCTGCATATCTATTTAGAATGAGTCTACTTGGGCCCAGGGCATCTGGATCCCATGTAAATACTGAGTGTGTGTATGTGTGTGTGTAGGGGGATATCCTAGAAAGTGCTATAGAAAGAAATAATAGAGTAGCAAGGAGGGCCTTCTGTGTGATTATGGTGAAATAACACTAAACCAATAGGAGAGAGGAAAAAGAGAAGTAACTAAGAGGAAAGAAGAGCTGATCTGGGGTAGAAATATAAGGTCCAAAATCTACGTAGCTAAGCAGTGACAAAGAGGGAATGAAATATGACCTAAAAATTCAAGAAGAGGGTTTGAGCCTGTGCAAGAAGCAAAAGCAATGGGGAAAACAGATTTTTAGAATCTGTAGGTATCTTTTTATTCTGTTAGGAGAGACAGAGGCTTGGGGCTATATAGACCTTTTTTTTAAGAACTTTCTTGAAAAGACATGCAGATTGCTTAAGGTCAGATGGCATGAAATAACCCCCAATCTGTGATTTATTTGCACATGTAGATGCATAACATCTAGCTCTGATTAGAAACAGTAATTAGAGCCCTGGCTGGGTGGCTCAGTTGTTGGAACATCCTCCTGTACACCAAAGCATTGAAGTTCAATTCCTGGTCAGGGCATATGCTTAGGTTGCAGGTTTAGTCTCCAGTTGGGACACGTGTGGGAGGCAGCGGTTGATGTTTCTCTCTCACATCAATTTTTTTCTCTCTCTCTCCCTTCCTCTCTCTCTAAAAAAACCCCAAAAAACAAACTAAAAAAGAAATAGTAATTAGAAGATGGCCTGCTTTTGTTATAAGAGTCTACTTGCTCATATGTGGAGCCCCCAGGAGTGTGGCTGGATATCAATGATAAGCTGTTATGTAATGGCTTTGACAGTCTCAACTCAGTCTGCTTTAGTGTCAGGCACAGCTGCTCTTTCCCCAAGCCTTACCCAGAGCAGTCAGAAAACCTGTGGGCTTCTCCTCCCAGTAAAAGACTACATGTTGCCATTTATCACTCCTCTTAAGTCAGTCCACAAAGAATGAAGAAATAGATCAAAGCCTACCCATCAGCCCTCGCCGGTTTGGCTCAGTGGTTAGAGTGGGCAGCCCACGGGCTGAAGGGTCGGGGGTTCGATTCTGGCCAAGGGCATGTACCTTGGTTGCAGGCTCGATCCCCCACCCGGTCAGGGTGGGTGCGGGAGGCAACCAATCAATGTGTCTCTCTCATATCGCTCTTTCTCTCTCTCTCTTTCTCTCTCTCTCTCTTTCTTCCCTTCCACTCTCTCTGAAAAGCAATGAAAAAAAGGATCCTCAGGTGAGGATTAAAAAATAAAATAAAATAAAAGACAATTCTTTAAAAAAAAAAAGACTCATCAGTCCTGAATTGACCTTCACTGGCGATCTTAAACCCACAATTTAGCTTTCTACTCACTATAAGGAATTAGTCTTCCCTCCACAACCACCAGGAGGAGTCAGAGAGCAGGACAGCCTGGGTGATGCCAGGGGCAGCTTAGCTCCACAGGGGTTTTATGAAACTACCCCCACCTCCCCACCTCCCCACCTCACTTCCTTCCCCTGACCACAAATGCAGGGGTTACTGAGCACCCAGCGTCAAGTTCGGTTCTCAGAGTGGGAAGAGGGATATGAGGGAAGGGAGACAGCATATCAAAATGCACTTCCGAACGAAAATGATTTCTGTGGCACATGGTGCTACCGAGGGAGAGGTGATGACAGCCTCCTCCCGTTTCAGGAATGGTTCCCAGAGTTGTCTGTAGGCGGATTCACATGACACATTCTTAAACCCAATTCCATTCTGTGCTGTGTTTGCTCCGCGTTCACATCTTGGTAACAATGGATCTCTATATCTTAGTATCTGAGTTGACTCCTGGTTGGTTGTCTAGCTGAACATCCAGGCTGCCCCGCATCGAATGTATTTGTGGAGGTATTTATCCTTTGAGTCATGAAACCTCATCAACCCAGTTCTACATGCACATGTGAACTGTAATATTGAATTGTATGAATGTTCATACATTAAGAGAATTATTATTAAAATGTTGGGTGTTCTTCACAATGTGTTGTTTTTTAAAAAATATATCTTTATTGATTTCAGAGAGAGGAAAGGAGAGGGAGAGAGAGAGAGAGAGACATAAACATCAATGATGAGAGAGTCATTGATCGGCTGCAGCCCGCAACCCGGGCATGTGCCCTGACCAGGAATCGAACCCCAATCTCCTGGATCCTAGGTCGACGCTCAACAGCTGAGCCATGTCCGGCCAGGCACAATGTGTTTTTTTGTGTTTTTTTTTCTTCTAATTCTTACCCAAGGATATTTTTTTACATTGATTTTTCAGAGCGGGTGGAAAGGAGGGAGGGAGTGGGGAGAGAGGGATAGAAACATCAATGTGACAGAGACACATCGATTGGTTGCTCTTGCCTGCGCCCTGACTGGGCCCCGTGATCAAACCTGCAACCTAGGTATGTGCCCTTGACTGGGAATCGAATCCGGGAGCCTTCAGTATGAGGGATAATGTTCTAACGACTGGGCGGAACTGGTCAGGGCTCTTCACAACGCTTTGATGTGAAAATAATACATATTGCTAGAGGAAGTGATATCAATGATGCAAATTTGCCTGGAATCTATCCTGAATCCAGTTTGCCTTTCTGTGAAATAAAATTTGAGTTGTGACATTTTTTTTGATTGATGTTTCTATATAAGGAGGTTTTGGGCTTTTTAGCGTTGTTACTTTTCTGTTCTTATTCCTCTAAGAATCTTTGCCAACATGCCGCTGACATTTGAAGAAGAGAATAGAGACAATTTGGCTTCTTGTAAAATGTTCCGTTTCCTTGGTGATGTAAATAATTATGAAACATATAAAAAGTTTTTAGCAAATTCAAGTTTGGTTTTGAAAAAGCAGGTTTGTTACCTGTGGTAAGGGCTACAGGAACAATCTCAGCAAGAAATTCTCTATAACTCACTTTAAATTAGAAACTCTTCCCGAAATACAGGGCCTACTGAGACCCCAATTCTAATGCCCATATAAAACACACGCTTCATAAAGTTCGGAAAGCTGCCCAGGTATGTGGGTGACTTCAGGCCTCATCTGTGAGAGCCAGAATAATTCTCTGCCATTTTCAACTTTACTAGGAGAATCTTGTCCAATGGGGAGACCTAGAGCCCAGGAACTCGAAAGGAAGGATTGAATCACCTAAAACTGAGTGAGGAA
Organism: Miniopterus schreibersii; assembly: GCF_964146895.1. Lineage (NCBI taxonomy): Eukaryota > Metazoa > Chordata > Mammalia > Chiroptera > Miniopteridae > Miniopterus > Miniopterus schreibersii. The sequence continues at coordinate 143,819,605 of NC_138101.1, forward strand.
TTGTGCAGATCTTGATAGTGGAATATTCCAGCTCAGGGGTTCATGAGAAAGAAAGAAAGAAAATGCAGGACTGCTGCTCTGGAAGAGGTCTCACTTTAATTGCACCCTCAGTAGCATATTTTTCACTTTGGCTGTTCTAAACGTTCTCATAGTCAAGTCTTCAATTTCCCTTTTCCACCACTTCCTCTTTTAATCTTGGCAAACACCTCACTCCCTTCCTACCTCACAGATGGAAATATGACCTCTACCATTTATTACCTGTGTGACCTTGTCAAAGTTATTTCACTTCTCAAGTGACTGTGTTTCCTTAACTGTAAAATAGGCCTAACAATAGTATAGGCGTACCTCAGAGATATTGCGGGTTTGACTCCAGACTGCCGCAATAAAGTGAGTCATAATCTTTTTGCTGGTCGAGGGTCTTATCGTTAATTAAAAACAACAACACAACACAACACCAGTGAAGCGCAATGAAGTGAAGTGCAATAAAATGAGGTATGCCTTTACCTACCTTATAGTTGATGGGATTAAATGAGTTAATAAAAAAAAGGCCTGGCTGATGTGGCTCAGTTGGTTGGGGTGTCATCTGTACACTGAAAGGTCTGATCACTGGTCAGGGCACATGCCCAGATTGCAGGTTTGATCTCTGGTGTTCGTGCAGAAGGCAACCGATTGATGTTTCACTCTCATTGATGTTTCTCTCTCTGTCTCCTTTCCTCTCGCTCGAAAAAATCAATAAAAGCATATCCTTGGCTGAGGATTAAAATAATAATAATAATAAATAAATAAATGAGTTAATATATAAAAATTGTTTAGGTCAGTACCATGTTGAATGCTTAGTAAATTTATTATCTCTTAATTTTACTGAGAATACAGAGGCCAATGACATAAACTCCATTATCCAAACTCCTCTTCAGCTAAAAATAATCTCTATTACTATCCATTCCTGCCTCTCTCTCTACCTCAGAGTAAAAGGCTGTCTTATATCTAAGTCTGTGCTTTCCACCTGTGTCTTGATCCCATCCTCTCCTATGTCCTCAAGGGAACTTATTACACAAATTATTTTCTCCTTCGCATTTTAAATTGATTCCTTTTTTCCTGGCTTCCTTTTCTCATTCTCAGACACTCAGGTCTCACCTATTTTGAGAAAGGCCACCATATGACCCCACTCTCTTTAAGCTCCTGTCCCATTTTCCCTCCTCCTTTCACTGCCAAAAACGGTGTGCCTCCATGTCTTCATGACTCATGCTCTCGTTCCTCTGCCATCTGGCTCTCTCCCCCCAACCCCCACTCTCACATGGCTGTGTCCGTGGTCATCTGTCTCCCAATTCAAAGACTTTTCTTGATTTCTGTCCTCTTAAGCCTCTTTGCAATGGTCAGTAGTGCTGACCACATCTGCTCTGAGGCCTCCTCTCCCCTCTTGAGCCTGTGTGCAAGTCTGTTGTGCTGCTTCTTCTGCCCTGTGGCCTCTGTCTAATGCCCTTGCAGGCTCCATTTCTTTCTTTTCCTTCTACTCCTCAGCTGTGGGCTTGGAGAGAGGTTCACTCTGCAACCTCTTGATCTGTCTCTGCATTCTTACCCTTTGATCTCCTTTTTAAAAAAATCTTCACCTGAGGATATGTTTATTGATTTTTTAGAGAGAGAGAAAGGGAGAGAGAGAAACATCAATGTGAGAAACATTAATTGGTTGCCTCCTGTAGGCACCCTGACCGGGAATCCAACCTGAAACCTAGGTATGTGTCCTGACTGGGAGTTGAACCCCGAAAACTTTTGGTGTGCAGGATGATGACCAAACTGAGCCATCTGGCCAGGGCCTTTTGATCTCCCTTTTGTCTGATGCCTTACCATTATTTCTCTAAGTATGGCCCCTTCATCATTCCTTGTACTCAACTCGTCAGCCTCATCATGCATCATGCTCACTGTCACTCTGTGTTTTTGGGTTTTTTAAAATATATCTTTATTGATTTCAGAGAGAGGAAAGGAGAGGGAGAGAGAGAGACAGAAACATCTATGATGAGAGAGTCATTGATCGAGCCCACAACCCTGGCCTGTGCCCTGACCGGGAATCGAACCCCGATCGCCTGGATCCTAAGTCGATGCTCAACCTCTGAGCCATGCCCGGCCGGGCTGTGTTTTGGCCATGCTGACTGTCTTCTAGTTTCTTGAAGGTGCTATGGCCCGTCTGACATAGGCTTTTTGTTATTGGTGTTGTTTAACTGGCATTCATCTTTATCTTTAAAAAATATATATATATATACTGTTTTAAAAAAAATGTTTTTATTGATTTCAGAGAGAAGAAGGGAGAGAGATAGAGATAGATAGAAACATCAATGATTAGAGAGTCATTGATCAGCTGCCTCTTGCATGCCCCCTACTGGGGATCGAGCCCAGGGAATCAAACCATGATCTCCTGGTTCATAGGTCAATGCTCGACGCCAGCCAGGTTCATCTTTATTATAATTTTTTTCTATTTAAAAAATTGAGATATAATTCACATACCACAAAATTTTAAGTACACAATTTAAAAGGACACAATTCAGTGGATTTTAGTATATTCACAAAGTTGTGCAACCATCACCACTATTTCATTCCAGAATATTTTCATCACCTCAGAAAGAAACTCTATACCCACTAGCAGGCCCTCCCTTTCTCCCTTTTCCTCCTCTAACCCCTGGCAACCACTAACTTACTTTCTGTCTCTGTGCTGTAGGCTTTTGCACATGCTGTTCTTTTTGCCTAGAACCTTTCCCCTCCCATCACCTAGTCAACTTCTCTTCCTTCAGTGATTGGTGCCAACTTACTTGAGCAGGTTAATTTCTCCTATTTTATGCTTTCATAAGAATATGTACCTCTTTGAGGCATTTATTATAAATTTTAATTTTACATTTACTTATAGGATTCTTCCATTTGTGTCATATATACATACATATATATGTATTTTTTTGGGGGGGGAGAGAGGCATTCATAAATGAGTAAGAGTCTGCATCTCTATCTGTAACACAGTTTCACTTGTATGTAATAGTATGATACCCAACATGGCTAAGACAAAATTCATTATTTTTCTTTTAAAACATTTTATTTATTGATTTGAGAGACAGAGAGAGAGAGAAACATTTATTTGTTGTTCCACTTATTTATGCACTCATTGGTTGATTCTTATATGTGCCCTGACTGGGGATCTAACCCACAACCTTAGGTCACAGGACGATGTTCTAACCAACTGAGCTACCTGGCCAGGCCTTCATTATTTCTCTACAAAACTAATTCCTCCTTCACACTCCCCCATTTGATGATGCTTCCTTATTCTCTCTTTTTTCTTGAGAATTTTTATAAAAGTTTGAGTCAAACTGATGACGTGCCAGGGAGATCGCAAATGCTCTTGATGCCTCCTTATTCTCGAGGGCACACAGGCTCTGAATTAAATATAGTATATGACTCCTTTCTTTCATTTGTCTTCAATATTCAGTACTCTTCAGCCCGGGCAGCGTGGCTCAGTGGCTGCACATCAACCTAGGATCCAGGAGATGGCCGTTCGATTCCCAGTAACAGTCCATTGATAATCAATCTGTTTATCTATTTATCTGTTGATGGACATTTGGGTTGTTTCCGGTTTTTGGTTATTATGAATAGAGCTGTTTAAAAAATTCTTATGTGACACTTTTTCGTAGAGACACGTTTTCATTTCTTTTGAGTAAATACCTAGGAATTGTATTTTTGTGTCATAAGATTAGGTATATGTTAAAATTCATGAAAATTGTCAAACTGCTATCCATTTTACACTCCCACAGCAATCAATATATGAGAGTTATAGTTGCTCCAAATCTAGCCAACACTTGCTATTGTCAGTCTTTTTATTTTTTTAAATATGTTTTATTGATTTTAGGAGAGAGGAAGGGAGAGGGAGAAAGAGAGAGAAACATGGATCCACCACCTCCTGCATGCCCCCTGCCGGGGATCGTGCCTGAAACCTGGGCCTGTGCTCTGACCAGGAATTGAACTGGCAACCTCTTGGTGCATGGGATGACACCCAACCAACTGAGCCATACCGGCCAGGGCGTCAGTCTTTTTAATTTTAGACATTCTGGAGGGTATGAAGTGGTATCTCAGTGTGGTTTTAATTGTATTTTCCTGATAATTAATATCATTGTGCATCTTTTCATATGCTTAGTAGATATTTGTAGATTTTTTGTTTTGTCAGTTCAAGTCTTGCCTACTTAAAATATATTGGGTTGCTGTCTTATTATTGTGTTGTAGGGGTTCTTTATGTATTCTGGATATTTGTCCTTTGTCTATATATATATCATGACTACATGTTAATGGATTGGAAGACAATATTATTAAGATATTAGTTATTGAGATATTGATCTGTAGATTCAATGCAATTCCAATTAAAATACCAGTGGGTTTTCATAGAAATTGACAAGCTGATTCTAAAATGTATATGGAAATACAAAGGACTTAGAATAGTCTAAATATATATATTTTTAATATATCTTCATTGATTGCAGAGAGAGGAAGGGAGAGGGAGAGAGAGATAGAAACATCAATGATGAGAGAGTCGTCACTGATCGGCTGCCTCCTGCAGGCCCCTTGCTGGGGACTGAGCCCGCACTGGGAATTGAACTTCGATCTCCTGGATCCTAGGTTGATGCTCAACTGCTGAGCCACGCCCGGCCGAGCTAGTATAAATAATTTTGAAAAAGCTAAAGTTGAAGGACTTATAATACTACCTGACCTTAAGACTTAACTTTGTATAAAACTACAGAAATCAAGGTAGCATGGTATTAATATATAGACAAATAAATAAGTCAGTGGAACAGAACAGAACCTAGAAATAGACAAAACATATATAGTCAATTAGTTTTTGAAGAAGGATGTTATTGTACGCAGCTTTTAAGACAGCCCCCAATGATTTCTACTTCCTGGTATTTACACTCTTAAGTAATCTCCTCCCCTTGAGTGTTGGCTGACAGAAGTGATAGGATGTCACTTCGGGAGTTAGTTAAAAACAACAAACTATAGCCCTGGCTGGTGTGGCTCAGTTGGTTGGGTATCATCCTGTGCACCGAAAGGTTGCCAGTTCTATTCCCAGTCAGGGTACATGCCCCTGTTGCTGGCTTGATCCCCTGTGAGGGTGCGTGAAGGAGGGAGCTGATTGATCTTCCTCTCTTACCTCAATATTCCTGTCTCTCTATCCCTTTTCTCTCTCTAAAATCAATAAAAACATATTAAACTTTTTTTTTTTTTTTTTAAACTATGGCTTTCATCTTGGGGGCACTCTTTCTCTCTTGGATGGAAGAACTAGCTGCCATATTGTAAGGCAGCCCCATGGAGAGGCCCATGTGGCCAGAGACCAGAGCCTGCTAAGAACCACATGAATGAGTTTGGAAGCAAACTACTATCCCCTTGAATCAAGCTTTCAGATGAGACTACAACCCTGGCCAATAGCTTGACTCAACCTCATGAGAAACCTTCTTCCAGAGCACCCAGTTAAACTGTACTCAGATTCCTTAACCACAGAAACTATGAGGTAATAAATTTGCTATTTTAAGCCTCTAATTTTGGAATAATTTGTTTCAGAGTGATAGATAACTAATATAGGTACCAAGGTAATTCAAAGGGGGAAGAAACAGTCATCCACAAATAGTGTTGGATCAACTTGATATCTTTATGGGGAAAAAATGAACCTCAAACAAGACCTCACACTATACACTGATAATAATTTGAGGTATATATTATTTCCTAAATGTAAAAGCTAAAACTATAAAACTTCTGCAAAAGCACAGAAGAAAATCTTTACAATTTTAGGATGGGCAAGGATTTCTTCTTCAGTAAGATAAAATAAGTACTAACCATAAAGAAAAGGTCAATAACTTGGACTTTGTCAATGGTTTTATATAGAGGCATTATATGATGTGATCTGTGTTTCAGAAATATAAGATAAATCTGGGAGCAGTGTGGAGGATGGATTGGATAGGGAGAATTGAGTAAAATGCTGAATCAAAGAAGAAAATAAGAGATAGAAAAGAGGGAGAGAGACACACATATACACAGACACACACACATACACACAGAGACAGAGAGACAGAGAGAATCTGACTTCTTTTTAGGGCAAATACCATAGGTAAGATCTGGTATAACACTTTTTAAAATTAAAAGTAAAAATTTGGCTTTTGATATAAGAATAACAGAAATAGTGATTGTCAGTGTAACATTTCATTAATCTGAAATCCATCATATTTTTTCCTTCTCTCTGTCTTCCTGTATCTCTATGTCTCTCTGCTTCTCCCCACCCTCCCACTCTCACACACACACACTCTCCATATTAGTAATCATTGGAGGTAGCCAAGCCCAGTGAAGTTGAAATTATAAATGAGTATCAGAAACATCAGCCTTAACTTTGCAGTATATTCATTCATTCTTTCACCCAGTCAACAAATAACTGCTGACTGTCTTTTTGTTTGTTTGTTTGTTAATCCTCACATGAGGATATTTTTTCCATTGCTTTTCAGGGAGAATGAAAGAGAGGGAGGGAGAGGAGGAAGAGAGAGAGAGAAAGAGAGAAAAACATTGACATGAGAGAGACACATCAGTTGGTTGCCTCCCACACACGCCTAGACCGGGGGCAGGGAGCAAACCTGTGACTCAGTTACGTGCCCCTGACTGGGAACCAAACCCAAGACCCTTCAGTGCCAGCGGTCGACACTCTAACCACTGCGCAACACTGGCCAGGGTCTGCTGACTGTTTTCTATTAAAATCGTGGTAAAATACACACAGCATAAAATTTCCCATTTTAACCATTTTTAAGGGTACAGTTCAGTAGTGTTAAGTACATTCATATTGTTGGTTTAACCAATCCCCAGATCTCTTCATCTTGCAAAACTGCAACTCTATATCCTTTAAACAACTCCCTATTTCCCTCTCCCCTCCAGACCCTGGCAACACTTCTACTTTCTGTCTCTATTAATTTGATTATTCTAGGTACCTCCTATAAGTAGAAATGTAAAGTATTTGTCCTTTTGTGACTGGCTTAATTTACTTAGCATAATGTCTTCAAAATTCATCCATGTTGTAGCATGTGTCAGATTTTTCTTTTTTAAGGCTGAATATTTTAATACACACACACACACACACACACATCTCACATTTTGCTTATTCATTCATCTGTCCATGGACACGAGTTGTTTCCATCTTTTGGCTATTCTGAATAATACTGCTATGAACATGGGTGTATAAGTATCCCTTTAAGACCCTACTTTCTTTCTTTTATTATATGTGCTTTTATTGATTTTTAGAGAGAGAGAGGGAGGGAGAGGGAGAGACAGGTAGAAACATCAATGATGAGAGAAAAAACACCCTCCTGCATGCCCCCCCACTGGAGATCGAGCTGGCAACCTGGGCATATTCCCTGACCGGGAATCGAACCTGTGTCCTCTTGGTGGATGGGTTGACACTCAAACACTGAGCAACAAGGGACAGGCTAAAACCCTACTTTCAATTCTTTTGAGTTTATACCCAGAAGGGGAATTGCTGGATTATGTGTTAATATGTATATTTTTAGTTTTTTGAGGAACTGCCGTAATGTTTTCTATAGCATCTGCACCATTTTACACTTCCATCAAGTCACAAGGGTTCAATTTTCTCCACATCCTTGCCAACACCTGTTATTTTCTGTGTTTTTCAAAATTAGTAACCAAGGCCCTGGCCAGGTAGCTCAGTTGATTAGAGCATTGTCCCGATCAACCAAGGTTGTGGATTTGATCCCTGGTCAGGGCACATATAAGAATCAACTGATGAATGCATATATAAGTGGAACAACAAGTCAGTGTTTCTCTCTCTCCCCCTCTTCCTCCCTTCCTCTCTCTCTCTTAAATCAACAAAAAATGACAAAAAATTAGTAGCCATCCTAAAAGGTGTGAAGTGGTATCTCATTGTAGTTTTGATTTGCATTTCCCTAATGATTAGTAATGTTGAGTATCTTTTCATGTGCTTATTGGCCATTTGTATATATCCTCTGGAGAAATGTCTATTCAAATCCTTTGCCCATTTTTAAATTGAGGTTTTTTTGTTTGTTGTTGTTGAGTTGTAGGAGTTCCTTATATATTCTGGATATTAAGTCCTCATCAGACATATGGTTTGCAAATATTTTCTTGCTGTCTTTTTTTATTTTGATTTTTTTAATCCTTGCCCGAGGATATTTTTTCCATTGCTTTTCAGAGAGAGTGAAGGGAGGGAGGAGAGAGAGAAACATCATTGGTTACCTCCCACACACACTCTGACGAGGGAGGGGGATGGAGCCTGCAACAGAGGTATGTGCCCTTGTCTGGAATTGAACCCAGGACCCTTCAGTCCGCATGCGGATGCTCTAACCACTGAACCAAATGAACCAGGGCCCCACTAATATTTTTAAAATACCACTTTGATCTGTGAAGAATAGTTAGGGGAGATGAAAAGTAAGGTTCCATTGAATGTTCTTCTCTCAGAATTCCAATGAATGTTCTTTTACACCATCCTCAGGCAGTTGTCCCCTCATGCTGCTAGAGTCTCCCACTCTCTTATGTTTCTAAATTTGTATAACATCGTGGACATGGGCATTAAGGTCTTCCTTAATAGAATGAATTTTGGTCACCTCTAGCAACTTCCTCCATTTCTGTATCATTCAGTGTCTGCTAGGTTATGTGTGATAACTGACAATTCCAATTTCAGTGTCTTAAGACAACTTAAGTTATTTCTTGTTTAGGATACATACTCAGTGCTAGTTGGCTTGGAGTGTCTGCTCTGTTTCATGCATATTATGGGACCAGGGCTGATGGAGTAACCACCAATTGGAGGATTGCTTGTAGCTGTGGCAGAAGGAAAGAGAAAATGGTTGAATTTTGCAGTGTCATAAAACTTTTCCCCAGCCCTAACAGTTTGCTCAGTGGTTAGAGCATCGGCCAGTGGACCGAAGCGTCTTGGGTTTGATTCCGGTCTAGGGCAAATACCTTGGTTGCAGGCTCGATCTCCAGCCCCACTAGGGGCACATGCAGGAGGCAACCAATCGATGTGTCTTTCTCACATTGATGTTTCTCTCTCTCTCTCTCTCCCTTCCACTCTCTCTGAAAATCAATGGAAAAAATATCCTCAGGTGAGAATTAAAAAACAAAACAAAAAAACAAAAATACTTCTCTCCAGAAGTGATACATGTCACTTTCAGTCACATTTCATTGCCAAAGCAATTCATATTGTCACTCATAATTTCAAGGGAGCAAGGAAGAACAATTATATCATGTTCCTGAAAGTTGGGAGAATGAGAAATGTTTAAGAATAGCATAAATGTCTATAACCACTTCCGAGATCACTGCTAATACTCTTCAGCACTCAGGAAACTATGTCCATAACTCCCAGACTTTATAATTTCCTATTCTATGTATTTAGATATATTTGCTCATATTAAAAGAATTATTTGCCCTGGCCAGTTTGGCTCAGTGGTTAGAATGTTAGCCCGTAGACCGAAGGGTCCCAGGTTTGATTTTAGCCAAGGGCAAGTACCTCGGCTGCAGGCCTGATCCCAGGCCCAGTCAGGGCATGTGCAGGAGGCAACCAATTGATGTTTTTGTCTCTCTCGCATTGATGTTTCTCTGTTTCTCTCTCTCTCCTCTCTCTCTCCCTCTCCCCCCTCTCCCCCCCCCTTACACTCTCTCTGAAAAGCAATGGAAAAAATATTCTTGGGTGAGGATTAAAAAAAAAGAATTATTTCACTCATCCTTACTAAGGACATTCAAGGTGTAGGACATTACAAACCTTGTGTAGTCTATTGTAAAAACAATATAGATGGCAAATTTTATATTCTGAAATCCATTTTAACATGCTGTTGTCATTATAGTGAAAAACATTTGTAGGGTCTCATAGAGATAAAGGCTGAACTAATGCAATGGTGGAAAAAACGGAAAGTAGGGGATGGTTTGAAAAAATATTTTATTACAAGCAACAGAACTTTGTAACCAATTGGAGTGTGGAAAATAGATGAGAAGGAGCAATTAAGGATAACAAAGATTTCTTAGACTGGAAGACTTATTGGAATAGTGGTGTCATTGTCCACTTAAGGGAATACAGTAGTAGCTGATGTGTGGGGTGAAGGCACAGAAAATTAATTCGACTTTGGAAATACTGAATTTCAGATGTATATGGGAAACTCTGCCTTAGCTAAAGCTTTCCTTTGTTAGGAGTTAATGATGAAGCTCGGCGAGGAAAAGGAACCACTGGAAGGAGGCTGGGAAGGGAGCATCTAAAACACTGTTATATATGTGAAGGGAAGAGTGAGTTGGAGGGTATCTTTATTCTGAGGTATATAGATATATACAATTTTAATCTCCTTGAAGTATACGTACAGGTGCCCTCTTCACCCTCCAAGCATCTCTGTATCATCATTATTTTACTTCAATAATGTCTATAGTTCAGCATTTTATTATTATTTTTTAAAAAAATATTTTTATTGATTTCAGAGAGAGGAAAGGAGAGGGAGAGAGAGAGATAGAAACATCAGTGATGAGAGAGTCATTGATCAAGCCCGAAACCCGCGCATGTGCCCTGACCGGGAATCGAACCCTAATCGCCTGGATCCCAGGTCGATGCTCAACCGCTGAGCCACGCCCGCTGGGCAACAGTTCAGCATTTTAATGTGTTAAGGAAAAAAACTTGAAATGAAGGCAGAAGATAATGTAACAATTTGTACCAACAGATGGGCAACAGTCACCAAGGAGTCTAAAAGAGATCTGCAGGGTAAGGATCTGTTAAGTGTACCTCTAGCACTGTCTAGGGGAGAAAGAGAATAGTGGAGAAAAAAGGACTCAGGAATCTGCTCTATTGGAAAGAGAACAGGATGCTGGTTAGAATACAATCTTTGCCACTAAGTAATGTTCATATTTATAGAGTTGCCTCCTATTCACCAGGGACTGTGACAGGTATTCTAAATTTTTTATCTCAGAATCACCATGATAATCCAAAGACTAGGTATGATTGGCCCTAATTCATAGTTCAAGGAACTGAGCCTCAAAAAGTTCAAAACCCGTTCAAATTACAATAAGTGACAGAACTGCAAGTTCACCCAGATGGGTCTGACTTCAAGGCTTGGGCTCTTTCCACTGTAGCCAATAGACTCCAAACCTTGTTGTGCATCAGTTGCCTGGAGAATATGTTAAAACACATTTTCCAGCTCCCCACTCAAGATTGTCTTACAAGATTGTTATATTAGTATGGCACTTTTCTCTCAGGATTGTTGTTAGAATTTCAAACAATAAAGTATATTGAAGTGTTTCATAAACTTCAGGTTTAAGATAGATATAGTTTAATGGTTTTACCATGTGATTACCTAATTCCCTTTTATTTTTATATTATTTTTATTTCTATTTATTATATTTTAATTGAGGTAACATTATAGAATTTTCAGGTGTACATTATAATTTAATATCTGTATACACTATAGCATGTATACATCTAAACTAGATTCCATTTTTTACTAAATACATTTGACCCCCTTTTATAATATTTTTGCCCTTCCAGTACCCATCTATGAGTTTATTTTTATCTGTTCATTTGTTTCGTTTTGTATTCCATGTGTGAAGTTTTTGTCTTTTTATTTTGTTGTTAATCCTCACCGTAAGATAGTTTTTCCATTGATTTTTCTTTTAGAGAGGGAGGGAGGCAGGGAGAGAGAGAAAGAAAAACATCGATGTGAGAGAGACGTAGACTGATTGCCTCCCAAACATGCCCCGACCCATGCCAGGGATCCAACCTGCCAGCCAGGTACGTGCCCTTGACCGGGAATTGACGTTGAGACCCTTTGGTGTGTGGGTCGAAGCTCTAACCACTGAGCCACACCGGCCAGGGCTGGTTTTTGTCTTTTTTCATTTGACTTACTCACTTAGCATAATACCCTCAAGGTTCATCCATGTTGTGGTAAATGGCAATATTTCATCTTTTTAAAAAAATTGATTAATTTTGGAAAGAGTAAGGGAGGGGAGAGAGAGAGAAACATTTATTTGTTGTTCCACTTATTTATGCATTCATTAGTTGATTCTTGTATATGCCCTGACTGGGGATGGAAGAACCTTGGCCTATCAAACAAATTTAGCATACGGGGACAAGGGTCTAACCAACTGAGCTACTGGGAGCCTATTTCATCTTTTTTACAGCTGAGTAATATTCCAGTGTGTGTGTGTGTGTGTGTGTGTGTGTGTGTGTACATATACATCTTTTTTTTGTTAATCCTCACCCAAGGGTATTTTTTCCATTGATTTTTTTAGAGACAGTGGGGGGAGGGAGGGCGGGAGAGGAGACAGAGAAAAACACACACATCAATGTGAGGGGGACACATCCATTAGTTGCTTTCCACATGTGCCCCACCTGGGGCTGGGAATCTAACCTGCAACCCAGTTAAGTGCCCTTGACAGGGTATTGAACCCGGGACTCTTAAGTGCACCTGCAACACTAACCATTGAGCCACACTGACCAGGGCTACATATACATCTTCTTTATCCAATCATTCCTCGATGCTCACTTGGGTTGCTTCCATATCTTGGCTATTGTAAATACTGTTGCAGTGAACATAGGGGTGCATATTATCTTTTCAAATTAGTGTTTTCATATTCTTTGGATAAATACCCAGAAGTCTAATTTCTTTTCTTTTGATTTTCTAGTCAGAAAGTAATTTTCTGATAATTAATTAAGCTTATCAAGTACCTTGAAACCAGAAAAGGGGGCCCAAAATTATGTTTCAGCTTGGTAACCAGGTTATAAATTAATACATTTAATTTCTGGTATATAAATCATTGCTCTTGTGAGTCTGACCACTGGTGGTCAAATTTACCAAGCTTGATCATTCCTTTATGAACTGAAAAAACGAAGTTTTAAAATCAGCAAAGCTGAGGAATGAAGTTCAAAGCAGAAGAGGTACAAATTGTTTTAATCGGGGGCTTCATGGGAGTAGAATATTAAGTTTTGACCGAGAGGTCGGTTTGTAAGTAGGTTACAAAATTAACTCCTATTGATGTAAGACCACCTTTTCTCAGTGTTTGCAGATGGTGCTTTTCTCGGTTCCAATATACCACAGCTAGTATTAGCTTGAGTCAGAAAACGTAATAGGGCTACATCTGTGGCCCCTTTAAATGTCTCCTGCTCCTTGCCCCCACCTCACCCCTCACTTTCCCCAGCAAGAATATATATATATATTTTTTAGTTTTCTTTTAGAGAATTAGGAGTTTATGTAAGCCAAACTGACCGCAACTACGAGGAGCAAGATCTCAAATGCTTTTCCCAAGAAAGGTCTGGTCTTCTGCTCCAAGATAAATTCTGGGTATTATTTCCTCCCCCAAGTGGGGTTTGAAGTTGTATGTAAATTAGCATTGTTTTTCTCTGACCATAAAAGGCTGGTAGTTTACTAGTAGGCAAATAGCCTTGCTGATTTTCCCTTCTCACCCCAGGATTTTACAGAGAGAGGAAGGGAGACGGGGAGAAACATCCATGTGAGAAACATCGGCTGCCTCCCCTACGCCCCCTATCGGGCACGGAACTGGCAACCTCGCATATGCCCCCACTGGGAATCCAACCCTTCCGTGTGCCTGAAGATGCTCCAACCAAGTGAGCCACACCGGCCAGGGCCCCTTGCTGTTTTCTTTGCAGTAGTCACAAAGGCACCCAGCAGGCACTAACTAAATGCATACTCCTTGAAAAAGCCGTTAAGCGTTTCCTAAGACCACACCGAAGTGGGGGAAGGGGGATTGAAAGGGCCAGTTACATCCAGTTACACTCCCACGATTACTCAAACCGCCTCATTTCCAGCCCAAGGACCGGCTTTCGTGGGGACTCGAAGAGAACGCCCGAGAGGTGAGAGCCAGGAAATCGGTAGAGGTGCCGTTCCCGGCATGCTCCGCAGCACACCGAGGGGCGCCAGACGTATCCCGGCGTGCATCGGGGAGCGCCCAAGGGCGATGGTTCCCGGCTCCTGGAGGGGCACGCGAAGTTAAACCGGTAGGTGTGAGCTTCCTTAGTTTTGAGACCCCGCTGTCTCAGTTTCCCTTTATAAATACAACCCCCTTACGGCAGAAAAGGAGGTCCACCAACTGGCCTTCCTTTCCGCGTGCGAACGACTTTCGGCGCCTCTTCGAGCACCGTGCCAGGTGATTAGAGGTTAGGGGCAGGCCTGAGCTGAGCACGTGACCAAAGCTGGCAGCCAATGACTAGCCGGGTGGTCTAGCAGCGCGAGGATTCCCGGACCCGTGAGCGGAGCGGCGCGTGGGCCCGCTCCGGTCGGCCCTGGCAGGTACGCGCAGGCGCCCTGGTTGCCACGCGCTCCGTCCTTCTCCACGCGCCCAATGGCGTGTACTTGGCGCGAGGTCTTAAGAGTCTGTTCGGGTGTTTTTGTGGGTAGGGGTAAGGAGAGGGTTGGGGGGCAATGGCGTCACGTGGACGCCACAGCCAATCGCAGGCCGAGGCGCACCCACAGCTTTCCCCAGCGCCCCGGGGTGCGACGTGTTCAGTGAGGTTCGGCTTTGCCCTGACGGCCGGAGCTCCCTTTCGAAGCGCGTGTGCGGCTTGTAAAATCTGGCCGCAGGTTTTCGCGGCGTCCAACACCGCTGTGGGCACGGACGACAAGTTCTCGGCAAAATGGCTGCTGGGAAGAGTCCCCGAGCAGGGGGAGCGCAGGGGCCGCGTGAAGGTCACATGACGAGGTTGGCAGCGCGTGCTGCTGGCGCGGGGAAGGGGGAGGGTTGGAGAGGGGAGAGGCATAGCCAGTCACGTGCCGTCGACTGCGCCGTCCAGTGGTTTTTCAGCGCCTTTGCTACAGCGAGATTGTCTGCTTTTACTCCTCCCACCTCGAAGCGTGTCAAGCCTCTCCGAGAACTAGTGTGGTGTGGTGGAAAGAGCCGAGGTCTGGGAATTAGAGACCTGAGGTATAAGCCTCGGCTGCTTTTGTAATTAGCAAGTCATGTTGCCACTATTGGTCTCGTTTTCTCATTTATGTTTTAGCTCTGTAAAGATTTTTTTATATAAGGTCTTTCGTATGGTATATGACCTCTGCCTAATCCCAATGTTATGCAGATAACGAAGGAATTAACAGAGCAAATTATTCACAATTATGAGACAATTCCATCTCCCCACAAGAAGAAACCCACAACAGTTCCCTCCCCCAACATTACAGTGATGTGGGAAACTTGGTGGAAGTAGTTTGTTAGAAAATTCTAGCATGTCTGTACATATTTATCAATAGCATTTGTACTCTGTACCTGCCCACTTTATTTGAAAACAATTCTTTTAGACGTCTAGTCCCTGTGTTTCCTGGAAAGAAATCAAGGTTAATATTGTCATAATTGTGGAGATGGGGAAACATAGGACTTAGAAGGGACTTGCTAATGCCCTATAAGGCTTTTTCAGTTGGTGGGCCAATACTTATAAAATATTTGAGGCTTCCTGCACTGCTCCCAGCTTCAGCTCTTCACTTTACCAAAGGTCAGGGCCTTTAGTGAAATGAAGCAGGCATACATTATGCATTTTTCATATCACTCCTTAGGTTTATGAACTTTTGAATTTTTTGAGAGCACAATCTGGAAAACATTTATTGAGCAATCATAATAACATTTTTTACTTCTGAGCAATTATAATAGTTAACATCTTTCGTAGTACTTTATATGTCTTAATTCTTTTTATTCTCACAACAAACCTATGAAGTAAGTACTGTTATCTCCATTTACCAATGAGGGAAATAGCAACACAGAGATTAAGTAATTTGCATAAGGTCATCTGTTTGAAAATTTTACTGAATTTCAACCAGAATTCCTTTTGAAAACTTGACAAAATGATTCTGAAGTTTATTTGGAGGAATAAAACTGTAAAGTGGGAACATTTTTGAAAGAGAAAAGTGAGGGGGGAATTACACTGGTGAATATACAGATAGAACTGTTATAACAAGTAGGAACTCTGGAATAGACAGAGCAGTGGAACAGAATAATAAATTTAGAAATATATAAGGCTACTTACTTTTAAAATATATATATTCATTGATTTTAGAGAGAGAGGAAGGAAGAGGGAGAGAGAGCAAGCCTGGAATCAAACCCATGACCTTTCAGTACTCAGGAGGATGCTAAACCAACTGAGCCACACTGGCCTGGGCTATATAAGGCTATTTAGTACTATAAAGGTGGTGTTTCATAGTAGTTGAGAAAGAATTTCAAAATTATATTGGGCCCGGCTGGTGTGGCTCAGTGGTTGAGCATTGACTTAGGATCCAGGAGATTGCGGTTCAACTCCTGGTCAGGGCACATGCTGGGTTTGCAGGCTCGATCCGCAGTTGGGGGCATGCAGGAGGCAGCCGATCAATGACTCATCATTGATGATTCTCTCTCTCTCCCTCTCCCTGAAATTAATAAAAACATGTTAAAAAAATTATATTGGAACTTTTTTTAATGTAAAGATATCTTTATTTCTACTTATAAGGGAAATTTAACATTCCCCCCCACACACTTATTCTATTTTTTATTTATTTATTTATTTATTTATTTATTTATTTATTTATTTATTTATTTATTTATTGTTAATCCTTACCGGAGGATATTTTTTCCATTGATTTTTTCAGAGAGAGTTGAAGGGAAGGGAGAGACAGGAACATCCATGTGAGAGAGAGACATTGATTGGTTGCCTCCTGCACAAGCCCGGACCTGGGGCTGGGGATTGAGTCTGCCACCAAGGTACATGCCCTTGACTGGAATTGAACCCGCCACCCTTCAGTCCTCCACCTGGTGCTCTAACCACTGAGCAACTGGCTAGGGCTCAATTTATTTATTTTTAATTTTTATGCAACAGTTGGCTAACCATTTGAAAAAAGAGGAATTGTACCTAAAAATGTAAATAAAATATGAAGTCAGAAAATTACTACTTTAAAAAAATGGGTAAACAGTTTTCCAATCTTGACTGTAAAGGCAGAATCCGTAAAGGCAAAAATTGATAGACTTAATGCATAAAATAACCTCTAGTTGGCAAAAATACCATAAAGTTAAAAGACAAATTTATTCATTTATTATTCACTTAGCATATTTATTTAGTGCTTACTATGTGCCAGGCAGTTTTTCAGAGGATCCAATGATGAGCAAAGCCAGGCAAATTGGAGAAACATCTTGCACCATGTGTTGGACCTAGGTTAATGACCATAATATTTAATGGATGGGCAAAAGACATGAATAGGTAGGTCACACACAGACAAAAACATAACCAAAAATACATTATTTTTAAAATTATAAACAGAATAACTTTCCCCTCACAGTCTAGCAGATTGGCATTTATGTAATATGTTCATATCTGGTACTGGCATAGGATTGGGGAAACTGGTACATTTATACACTGCTGTTGGTGGATATTTACATATGAACATCCTTAATGGAGGGCATTTTGACTATTTATTGAAAGCATTAAAAATTTGTATGTCCTTTGACTCAGCAGCTCCTTGTCTGTGTTAAGGCACTAATTGGTAGGCTTCCAAAGATTTTCATTTAAGAGTTGTCTTTGTAGTATTTTTTATAATAGCAAAAATGGGAAAAACTTAGGTGTTATATAATAGGGGATTGGTTAAATAAATATAGTGCCTTCATAGAGGGTAATACCTTGTAGCCAGTAGACATGATATAGATTTCTACTAATGACTTGGAAAGCATATTATATATATTTTTAAGTAGTTTATAAAATTGTGTAATGTGATCACATTTTTGTCGGAGTATACCTACATAGAAATCTAAAACGTATACATCAAAAGTAAACTTTCAGTGAAGTCTAGAATGGTATACATCAAATGTGAACTACCAGTATTTTAGGGTAGTAGGGTTTTCAGATGAATTAATTTTTTAATTTTTCGGATGAATTTAATGAAAGAAAAGAAATTTTAGAATAGATTTATAGAAATATTGCAAAAATGTTATAGAGTTTCCATATACCCAACACCTAGTTTTCCCTATTAATAACATGTTATGTTAGCATGTATATGTCTTAACTTTTAGTAATCGTGTCCCCTTGGGATCCTTTTGGCTGTTAATTTCTTAGACTTACCTTGTTTTTGATGACTTTGATAGTTTTGAGGTATATTGGTCAGGTATTTTGTAGACTGTCTCTCAGTTGGGATTTGATGTTTTTCTCATGATTAGACACGTTAGAGTACATACTATCATCAACATGACTTGTCACTCTTGATGTTGATCTTGATCACCTGCCTGTGAGTTTGATTTTTAAATGTTTGCTTTTCTATAGTTTCTATTTTTTTATAATTTGTGTTACAGTATAAAAAGTATTCTGGGTATGTCTATCCATCTTTTATCAGTAGCTTTTACAATAAGCAGTACATTGACAAGCTTGATAATATAGAAAGAGAATAATGGAAGTTATAGTCAAAGAGATATAACTGTCTAAGTTGCTGGAGGAGCTAATTATAGAAAGGAAAGACATTAGTAGAGTATAGCTTGTTTTAATAGTCTTTAAAGTGTTTTAGAACTCTGTTCTAGGAAGAACAGCCTGGTAATCATGAATTAGATCTAAATTCAAAGGTGGGGAAGAAATTATTCAATTATGCATAACAGGATGAGAATATAAATAAGATAGGATAGGCTAATTAGGTTAATTTGTTTATTCAACATCCAATAATTAATGAGCCCTACTGTATGCCAGGTATTATACCAGATCTAGGGGTTAAGCAGTGAATAACACAAAGTCTGTACTTTCATGGAATTTATATTCTAATAGATAGACAGTAAGCTAATAAAAATATAATCTTAGATATTGTCAAAGTGCTGTGAAGAAATAGTACAAGAGGATAAAGTCTAACGTGTGATGATGGTAAGTCTGGTGGTTCTTTTAGATAGGTTGCCAGGTAAGGCTTCTCTGAGGTTAGTGAGCTACCTTAACATGTGGACCACTTTAGGCAGTGGAATACTAATGCAAAGACTCTGGGGTGAAAATTAGTTTGGGATTTTCAAGGAAGTGCAAGAAGGCTAGTGCGCTAGAGTTTGGAAATTACTGGGGTATTAATTAATTGGTGGTGATGGGGGACATGATATTGGGAAGTTGGTAGGTCTCAGATGGTATAGAGCCTTGTAGACTAGAAAGGCTATGAGTTTGTTTTTTTAAAAAATATATCTTTATTGATTTCAGAGAGAGGAAAGGAGAGGGAGAGACAGAGATAGAAACATCAATGATGAGAGAGTCATTGATTAGCTGCCTCCTGCACACCCCCGACTGGAGATCGAGCCCGCACACCGGGCATGTGCCCTGCCTGGGAATCGAACCCTGATTGCCTGGATCCTAGGTTGACGCTCAACCACTGAGCCACACCCGACCGGGCAAGGCTATGAGTTTTATTCTAAGTGTGATGGGATCCCTTGGACAGTTTTATGAAGAAAAATGATATAGCCCTGGCCGGTGTGGCTCAGTGGTTAGAGTATCAGCCTGTGCACAGAAGGGTCTTGGGTTCCATTCCCAGTCAAGGGCATGTACTTGGGCTGCAGGTTCCATCCCCAGCCCGTTGGGGTGCGTGCAGGAGGCAGCCAATCAACGTGTCTCTCTTCCATTGATGTTTCTCTCTCTCTCCCTCTCTCCTCCCTTTCTTCCTCTCTCTTCATCTCTCCCTCCCTCCCTTCCACTCTCTCCAAAAACCAATGGGGAAAATATCCTCAGGTGAGGATTAACAACAGCAAAAAAGATACAATCTAATTTATGTTTCAAAGGATCACTGACTGCTGTAGAGGCAAGAGGGGCGGCAGGAGACCATTTTGGAAGTCCTTGGAATGATATGATGAAATATGGTGGCTTAGATCAGGAGAGCAAAGATGGAGGCAGTGAGAAGGAGTCAGATTCAGGGTATATTTTGAAGGTAGAATTTGCCAATAGATTAGTTGTGGGAAGGTAAGAGAAAGAGAGGAATCAAAGATGATTCCAAGGTTTTTAACTAGGGCAACTGGTGCTGTGTAGACAGAGATGGAAAACTGGAAGGAGCTAGTCTGGGGTTTAAAATGAATAGTTTAGTTGGATATGTTGAGTTTGAGATGATGACTAGATATTTAGGAATCGCCATTGTGTAGGGAATTGACTGTTCCAGTCTGGAGCCCTAGAGTCAAAGTGAGATCCCATTCATTTGGGATCTCATCAGAACATAGATGGTGTTTAAATACATGGATCTGAAGAGGGCTAATGACTGAGCCTGGAGACTCAGTTGAAAGTAAGGACAGAGGAATAGGGTACACTTAGATTTCTTTTGTGTCTGCATCAGCACACTACTTACTGAGCAACGCTAATATGGTGTAATATTAAATAATGCCTTTGAGATGATTGTAATGTAACCTAGGCTCTTCCTGTTATGTGAACTGATTCAGGTTTTTTGTCACTGTATTCCTTGAAGATTTCCACCTTCTCTGCATTACCTAGGGGCATAACCTCTAAATTTCATAGCTTAGCATACCAGACCCATCATGGTCTGACTCTGCCTTTCTCCTCTTATCCCCTCTCCTCTTTAACACTCAGGTCATGTCCAGTGTGCTCTGACCAAATAGCCCTCTGCCTGGAATACTCTTTCTCTCCCTCTTCCTGCTCTTTGCCTCAAACCCCTACTAAGCCTTCAATGCCCAGTTTAAATTTGTTATGTAATTTCCCCAAATTGCCACAGGTAGAAGTTGGCTCCTCACTGCACGGTACTTCCTCAGCTCTGTGGTTTTGTACTTTATTTTATAGCAGTACAAAATCAGTTGATACTTTCACTGGCTTTTTTATTCATTTGTTTCCCCAGTGCTTGGCATGTGGTAGATGCTTAATCATAATGCTTTGAAAAAGTTTACAAGTTTTGTTTTGGCAAAAGGGAGTAAATAATTAAACCATATCTTACAGTATACAATCATATGGACCATTAGCTGAAATTTTTAGGTTTTTTTTTTTTTTTTTATGGTGAGTTTTTGGTTTTAATGATATTCATTGTGATGGAATTTAGCCAGTACAAAGTTTAATGAAGTGATGTCAATTGGGAGTCTTAGTTCAGAGACATTTTAGGAATGTTTTAATCTCTAGGACTGAATAATGCTTATTCTTTGGAGGCAAGCTATTATAATCTTTCTTCACTTGCCCACTTTCCCACCCACCTTCTCAGTAGTCAGGAATTCTATTTTAATATTATATGTATACTTTGAGCTCTTTGCTGGAGAAGGAACCTAGTGTAATAAGTTCAGTAGAATCAGCAGTACTCTCCCCAGGAATGTCCATTAAACTGTTACATATAGGGAAGCTTAATCGTGTGAATTATAGGTATGAGAGTTTCAGTCTGTGAGCTCAAAGTAGGGCTAGTTATTTTGTCATTCAATCATAAGCATGTATTGAGCACCTACCATATATGAGCATTGTATGAGGTGCTGTGGGAGACATACAAAAGAAAAGACATGGTTCCCTGCACATGAATCCCTTATAGTTTAGTCAAAGAACTGAAACATAACATTAGAAAGGAATTTAATCTTAGCAAGCAGTGTATTAGTAAGTAGAAAGTACTGTGGTATAAATCAAGAACTTTGCATTTCTTAAGCCCATAATTATATTCTCAGTTATATCCAGTCTTATTTCGTATCAGTTTTCAATGTTTTGACTTGACCTGCAAGCTCTGTGATTTCTCCTATCCTTTAACATATCTAGTTTCAGTAAGATATTGTTTTTTGTTTGATGTGATGAAAGTCCTATATGGAGAGTTCCCTGTCAGTACATTGCATTCAAACATTTTATTCTTTCACATCAATAAAGCAATACATAAAGAATGTCACTTATCCCTTATAAGTGTGCAGAGGCATACTTTCATATTTTATTATGTGTAGGTTTTCCTAGACACATTTTCTCCTACTTAAGGCTACGGGGAGCAGAATATAGAACCTAGAGAACAAATTATGTGTGTGTATGAATATGAGTTTAAAAGTACAGTTGACTCTTTTTAAAATTTATTGATTGATTTTAGAGAAAGAGGGAGGGAGGGAGATCAATTTGTTGTTCTACTTATTTATGTATTCATTGGTTGATTCTTGTATGTGCCCTAACCTGGGATGGAACAACCTTGGATGACGCTCTAACAAACTGAGCTATCCGGCCAGGACTGTAACAGTTGACTCTTGCACTGACCCCACATTAAAAATCCACATATAATTTTTGACTCCCCCAAAATTTAACTAATAGCCTATTGTTGACCATAAGCCTTACCCATAACATAAATAGTTAACACGTACTATGTATATGTATTATGTACTGTATTCTTAAAATAAAGTAGCTAGAGAAAAATATTAGTAGGAAAATGATAAGGAAGAGAAAATACATTTACAGTACTGTACGTATATTGAAAAAAATCCATGAATAAGTGGACCGGCACAGTTCAAACCCGTGTTGTTGACCTGGCTGGTTTGGCTTAGTGGTTAGAGCATCGACCTGCGGACCAAAGGGTCTTGAGTTCAATTCCTGGTCAAGGGCACGTACCTCCGTTGCAGGCTCAATCCCCGGCCCCATTTGGGGCACATGTGGGAGGCAACCAATTTATGTGTCTCTCTCACATCAATGTTTCTCTCTCTCCCCCTCCTCCCTTCTCTCCCCTCTCTCTAAAAAAAAAAAAAATCAATGGAAAAATATATCCTGGGAAGAGGATTAAAAAAACAACAACAAAAAACCCATATTGTTCAAAGGTCAACTGTACTTTTTTATTTGGATTATAAAAGCAGTTTTCTTCTCATTTGAGAAGATATGAGAAACATAGATAAGCACAAAAAAGGAAATAAAAATGTTCTATTATGCTAACTACTGCTGTTAACCTTACTGATATACTTCTAGTCTTTTTTTAAGTGGCAAATTTTGTTTTTTAGTAAATAAAATGAATAGGTCAGATACCTTTAGAAAGAAAAAAAAATTTCCAATTATTTCAACCTTTTAAAAAATACATAGTAGTTTCTATATACTCTTTACCACCCTTATTAGCCTCCTTTAGTACTCTTAAAAGATGGTGCCCAAAACAAGATATAATAAAGTCCAGATTTAGGCAAGCCAGTCCAGCATATAGTGGAATTATTTCCTCTCAGGATCTGGATACCACACCTCCATTTTAGAGTTTTTTGCAGATGTGTCCCACTGTTGGCTTACACTGGACTTACTTTGTTGGTATTTAAAATTTCAGCTTTGCTAACATAACAATTTTCAACTCTTTCTCCAGTAAATGTTTACCTGCTGATATAATAGAACTGACCAGCTTATCTTTGATATATTTTTGGTTTTTGTTGTCCACCGTCATTGGAAGAGGTAGTAAGTAGTAGAACATCAGAAGGTGGCCAGTCAGAGAATACAAGAAGCAAAACCTCTGGCAAGTCTATACATTTTATAATTATTCTCCAAATAATTTAATGATAACTATACATTTTCTAGGTGCTTTCTTTAGAATTCCTGAAATGGTAGAAGGTAAATACTTGAATAATAATCAGAAACTGATCTCTTGTCTCTGTCTTCATATAGTATTGAAAACCTGTTTTGTCCTGTCCCTCTTCTGCCCCCCCAGGGAAATTGTAGTCTTAATCCTTATTTTCCAACACTATATCCAAACTCTTATCAGTCATCAGCGGTCCGTTTTTCATGGCTGTTATTGGCTCTTACATTCATAGACCAGGGATTGGCAAATGTTTGTTTGTTTGTAAAGGGCCAGAAAGTACATATTTTAGGCTTTGTGGGCCAGAGAGTCTCCCTCAATAACTCAGTTGTGTTGTTGTATCACAAAAGCAGCCATAGACATTACATAAATGAATGGACATGGCTGTGTTCCAATAAAACTGTTTATAAAAACAGACACCAGGCCTTGATAACACCTATCATATATCTACCATCTTTACCATCTATGAAAATAATTTTTCTTCATAGTTTTTGAAGGCCTTCCTTCTAGCTTCCATTGTTCTCTTTGAGAAGTCTCCCTTGCTGTTCTGATTTTATTATTTTTTGGTTAATCCTCACCTGAGGATATTTTTTCCATTGATTTTCAGAGACAGTGGAAGGGAGGGAAGGAGGGGGAGCAGAGAGAGAAAGAAAGAGAAAGATCAATGTGAGAGTGACACATTGATTGGTTGCCTCCAGCATGGGCCGGGGATCGAACTTTAAAACCAGATATGTGCCCTTGACTGGGAATCAAACCCAAGACCCTTTGGTTGGAGGGCTGATGCTCTGTCCACTGAGTAACACTGGCCAGGGCACTATTCTGATTTCTTGATCCTTTGTTTAAACTCATCTCTCCCCTCTTCCCCCCACCCCCCAAGGCTTCTCTTGGTTCCTACTACTTTCTGTGTGCCCCTTACAAGTTACCTAAATTTTCATCACTTTTCCTCATCAGTACAATGGATATAATATCTATTTTAGCCTTGTTGTGAGGATTGATGAGATAAGAATGTAAAGTGCTGCCTGGCCAGGTGTGGCTCAGCAGTTGAGCATCGACCTAGGATCCAGGAGATTGAGGTTCAATTCCCCGGTAGGGCACATGCCTGGGTTGTGGGCTCCATCCCCAGTTGGGGGTGTGCAGGAGGCAGCCGATCAATGACGACTCTCTCATCATTGATGTTTCATCTCTCTCTCCCTTTTCTTTCCTCTCTGAGATCAATAAAAGAACAGTTGCTCTTATCATCAGTATCATCATTTATAAACTGAAATGCCTTTCTCTGTGGTTTTGAGAGTCCATAACTACCTCTTGGAACTGTGGAGTTCCTATGGTGTGGAGTCTTGGTTTCATAGACAAAATCTGGGATATGTTGAAGTGATACTACAGGGCTTTAGGGTTAAGGAGTGGGAATGAGATAATCCTGTAGCCCTGAGTTAACATAGAAGTTAGAGTCACAAAAGAATTTGGTGCCAAGTTGCATGCACTGAGTTTGGAAGGAGAGGTCAGAGGACATGTGTACCTTTCTCCTCCCAGGTGACCCCTTACCAGTATTATGCATGTTAGTGTAAGTCATAGCATTTTCCAAGCTGTTAACTGTATTTATAGTTTTGAAATGAAAGCTTTTCAGCACTGCAGATTATTTTTAGTTCTTTTAAAGTGCTGTAACTGCCTTTTATTTTAAATAGTATTAGTTTTTGTAGCCAGTATTTTATATTGTTACTAAGCATGTAAGATAATTAGATCAATAGAAGTAACCAATATTGGTGCCATTTGAAATAGATTTGAAAAGAGCTCGTTTTTTCCAGATTGACATGTTTTCTTGCATACTTTATTTCCTCAAATTTTCCTTAAAAAAATTTTTTTTTTGGGGACACTTGCCTTCTGAGTGGCATGCTAGGAAAGACGTGGATAAGAACAGACCTGCATTGTCTTTATGGGAAATAGGGAATCATTATAAAAGTCATCAATTATTTATTTAAATGTTATTTTTGCTAAGCCTAAGATTATATGAAATATACTTGCCTTGCCCCAAAACTTCAGCGGGTTATTTTACTACTAGTGTTTGGTCCAACAGGATGGGAAATTCATACTCACTCCCAGGAAAATAGCTACCTTTTGAGGGATGCTTGCTTATATGCCATGCTTTGTGTTAAGTACCATTATCTAATTTAATCTCCTACCTGTTCTCTAATAGTATATTCTTAATATAGCAACTAGACAAATGCTGTTAAATAAGAGATGCTGTTAAAATGTTGTTAAAGTCAGGTCATGTCATGGTTAAAATCTTCCAATGGCTTCCTAAAGCTAAAATCTTTACACTGGCCTCTCAGGTTCTATATGATCTGGTGGTGCTTCTTTTACCTCATCTTTTACTACTTACTGCCTACTCCTAGCTCCAGCTCCTTAGACTCCTTGTTTTTCCTTGATCATGCCCTTTCATTACTGATTTCATCTGTTTGGAACACTGCCTGGCTTATTTCCTCAATTCTTTCATGTCTTGATTCAGATTTTGCTTTTTTCCCCTATCCCTCTTCTCTGCTTTTTTTTTTTTTCTTTAGCACCTACCACTAGGTAGCGTCATATATTTATTTATTTTGCTTGTTTGATGTTTCTGTTACTAAAATTTAAGTACCATAGGGCAGAGAATTTTGTCTGTCTTGTTCACTGCTGCTTACATGTCACTTAGAACAATGCTGATGCACAGAGTGAGTGCTTAGGGAATGTTTGCTGAGTGAATGATTAAATTGCTAAGATATTATGACATGGGCATTGTTATTACCTTTATTCTACAGATGAAGAAACTAAAGCTCAGAGAGGTTAAATAATTTGTATAAGATCACACAGCTCTTAACCATCCTGCTAAATGGCTTTATTTTGTATTATATCTCATCATGGCTTCTGTGCTCAGTCATAGGACATTATTTTTGTGTGTGTGAATATCATATACATATTCAAGTTTTTGTGTCTTCACTTATGTTGTTTCCTCACTGGGAGTATTCTTTTCCTTTCCGGCCTCCCATTGAGGTAGAACTTTATTTGCATAACAAATGGTGATTTAGAGAAAAGTCAAGGGTGTGAAGGTTGTTGGGGAGGTGGAGGGATGAGTATTGGATGACAAGGTCACATGGTAGGAAATGCATGTATGTTCTGGAAGCAGTTTGGCTAGAGTGGGGTTTTGTTTATTGGTATGATAGATGGTAAAGTTAGAGAGGGAGAGGATTATGGCCCTACTACTGGGAGCTTTGGGCTTCAGACTAAGGAATTGGTGGGGTTTTTTTGTTTTTTGTTTTTTATCCTCACCCAAGGATATTCTTTCCATTGCTTTTTCAGAGAGAGTGAAAGGGGGGAGGAGACAGGGAGGTAGGGAGGGAGGGAAAAAAAGAGAGAGAGGGAGGGGGAGGAGGGGAAAGAGAAACTTTGATTGGCTGCCTCCTGGGCGGGGGGGGGGGGGGGGGGGGGGGGCGAACAGAGCTTGCAAGTGAGGCATGCGCCCTTGGTCAGAATCGAACCTGGGACCCTTCAGTCCTTGGGCTGACCTCTAACCACTGAGCCAAGCCGGCCAGGGCAGGAATTGGGGTTTTTATCTTGTTGCCCCTTGAAGGGTTTTTGTTTTTGTTTTTTTGTTAATCCTCACCCAAGGGTATTTTTTTCCATTGATTTTTTTTTTTTAGAGAGAGTGGAAGGGTGGGGGAGAGACAGAAACATCGATTGGTTGTCCCCCCACACACCACCACCAGGCCGAGGATCTAGCTTGCAAGCCAGGTATGTGCCCCTGACTGGGAATCAAACCTTCAGCCATTCAGTCTTCGGGCTGACGCTCTAACCATTGAGCAAACTGGCTAGGGCACCTCTTGAAGGTTTTTGAGCAGAAAAGTGATAATGTATAATATGGCTTTAAAAAATACTTGATTTTACTGTGGTGATAAGAATGTCTTCTAGCCCTAGCTGTATTGGTGCAGTGGTTAGAGCGTCGGCCTGTGGACTGAAGGGTCCTGGGCTTGATTCTCGCCAAGGACACGTACCTCAGTTGCAGGCTCAATCCCTGGCTCCGAGGATCCTCAGGTCAGGATTAAAAAAACCCCAGAACCCCCCCCCCCAAAAGAATGGCTTGGAGTGGTAAGAGGCTCAAATCTGGAACACTTAGGAGATTGTTATAATGATATAGTCCTGAAGTGAGGTGTTAAGGACTGAAGTTGAGAAGTGAGAATGGAAATTAAAGCGCAGATATGAGATACTTAAAATATGACATAAAACCCAAACTCCTTACTGTGGTCTACATGATCTGACCTTTGCCTACCACTGTAATCTTATCTCCTGCTACCTTTCCTCTTATTTTGTATGCCCTAGCCACACTGGCTGTTTCTTCTCTTTGGCTGGAATGTTCTTCTTCAAGTCTGGTTCCATTCAGTTCTCAGTTTAAATCACCTCTCAGATCTTTCCTGATCACCAGTTTTAAGCAACCTCCCTTATTGCTTCATTCGTTTTCACTATCATAGTGCATAATCATTACCTGGTTTTATTTATTTTTTTGTTTTGTTTGTCCTTACCCAAGGATATTTTTTCCATTGATTTTTAGAGAGAGCTGGGGTAGGGGGAGAAACATCGGTGTGAGAGAGACACATTGTTTGGTTGACTCCCTCATGAGTCCTGACGGGGAATCAAGCCAGCAACCCAGGCACGTGCTCTTGACCGGGAATTGAACCCTCAACCCTTTGGTGCATGGGCTGACACTCTAACCATTGAGCCACACCGGCCAAGATATCATTACCTGGTTTTAAAACCTGTATTTGCCTTAGAATGTCAATTCCATGAGAGAAGGGACTTTGTCATTTTCACTGCTATATTCTTGTACCTAGAAATGTAACTGGCATTTACTGGATTTGAAATAGGATTTGATAAATCACCTGAGTTGGAGGAGTTTGCTAAGTCCAAAGTTTTCAGGTTGGATATCTGTACCGTTGATTGAAATAGAAAAGTCTGGAGGGATTTTGGTTTTTGAAGGGATGGTGGAGTCTGAGGTGGTGGCAGGACCAGTAGGCAGTGAGAGATGTTTAACTGCAACTTGTGAGATTGGTTAAGACTGAAGCTATAATCTTTTTTTTATTTTTATATTTTACTATAATGTAACATACATAAAAAACTGGACATATTTTAAATTACAGCTTGATGCATTTTTACAAACTGAGTATACCCTGGATTTAGCACCTGGATCAAGAAAGAATTATTACCAGCCTCATGAGGCCCCCTGGTGATGAGATAATTGGTATTTGTTCAGTATCCCCTTTGATTATCAACACTTTGAGGTAAGGGCCATATCTGCTTAACTTATCAAAGTGGTCTAATAAGGTGATTTTTGTTGATGATTGCTTAGAGGAGTGTTATTTTCATTAATAGTCAACCCTGGATGAGGAAAGCATTTTGTCTAGGATTATACTCTGCAGGACTTTCTGGTGATTCCACCCAGCTTTTGTTTTCCTTGTCTCTGAACTCCTATAGCATCAGTTTATTATACTTAATTTGACACTTCATTTATATTATCTATGGTTCTTTAATTTTTTCATGTGTTCAGTTCATATCTCTTATTAGAAAGTAAGTTCCTTGAGGTTGGGAACCTAGTGTTATACTTCTTTCTGAATTCTCTTAGGTGCTGTGACAATGGTGATTAAGTAAGTGCTAAGTAAGTGCATCATGGTGAATTATTTTGAACAATGTTAGATTTATATCATATGTTATGAAGAGTTCTTCATAAGATAATAATAAACAAAAATAACATAGTAAATGCAAATTTATGCTTACCACATAGCAAACATTTTAAAAGAATGTAAATGTTTTGACAGAAATTTTAAAACTTAAACTTTTATTTTTATTTTACCTGGTCTTAATTACTATTTGTGTGATACCCTATTTTAAAGACTAAATCCTAACTAAAAATATTTGAAAACCTTAGATCCTCCTTAAGTAAAGTTTAAAAAAATTAAAAAAAATTTTTTTAAAAATTGATTTTTAGAGAGGAAGGGAGAGGGATAGAGAGAGAGAAACATTGATGAGAGAGAAACATCATCAATTGTCTGCCTCCTGCACGTCCCCTGCTAGGGATTGAGCCCACAGCCCTGACTGAGAATTGAACCGCTGACTTCTTACTTTCTGGGTTGACACTTAACTGCTGAGTCAAGCCGGCTGGGCTTAAGTAACATTTTAATTACTGCTGAACACCCTATAAAATAGCAGAGAGCTGTTAGGTCTTGCTTTTGGTGACAGAACTAAACCTTTGGATTACATTACTGTTAAGGAGTGACAGGAGTGAATTAATATTATAATATTCCCACATTTATCATATTTTCATAAGTAGTTATCAAGTGGTATTAAATGTAAAGAGAATTTTCCAGTTTTTCATGATAGATTTTTAAAGTATTTCAGTCTTACTCATATATATGTGTGTATATATGAATCTTAGATGGTAGGTGATTTTCTTTGGGCAGCTGTTAAATTTAGTATCAGGTAGGCAAATATAATGAAGACACATATGGCATTCACTTTGTCTTCCTGCATGACTTGAAAGCATAGTATGAGCCCATGCAAGTGGGTTGGAAAGTTGGCCAGTTCAATTGAAGATTAAATAGCTATGCATGTACCTGAAGCTGATATTTTCTTTTTTTTCTTATTCATCCTTTCCCCCCTTTTTAATTGAATTTATTGGGGCAACACTGGTTAACACAATTATATAGGTTTCAGGTGCACAATTCCACAACACATCATCTGTACATTGTATTGTGTGTTCACACAAGTGAAATTCTGTTTTCTATAATACTTTTCAATGGGTCATGGAGAGACCTACTCCTGCGAGGTAGCCATAAATAAATGTCATAACCAGGGAGAAGCAAATGCTCTATTATTTATTTAATCCTCGCATGGGACTATTTTTTCCATTGATTTTTAGAGAGAGTGGAAGGCGGGGGGAAAGAGAGAAGAGAAGAGAAACATTGATGTGAGAGAGACACATGGATTGGTTGTCTTCTGCACATGCCGACTGGGGCTGAGGATAAAACCTGCAACCCAGGTGCCTGCACATACCCTTAACTGGGAATCGAACCTGAGACCCTTCAATTTGAGGGCCGAGGCTCTAACCACTGAGATACACTGGCAAGGGCTTACTTATTTTTTATTATTTATTTATTTATTTATTTACATATTTTTGTCCATTTTATTATTTTCATTTTTAAAATTTATCTTTATTGTTGAAAGTATTACATATGTCCCTTTTCCCACCCCCATTGATCCCCTCCACCCCTCATCTGTATTCCCCACCCCTCCACCCCAGGTATTCCCCATACTATTGTCTGTGTCTATGGGTTATGCATATGGGACATTACATATGTCCCTTTTTCCACCCCCATTGATCCCCTCCACCCCTCATCTGTATTCCCCACCCCTCCGCCCCAGGTATTCCCCATACTATTGTCTGTGTCTATGGGTTATGCATTTATGCATATAAGTTCTTTGATTAATCTCTTCCCACCCACTTCCCCACCCCCACCCCCTGAGATTCCTGAGTTTTTTTCATGCTTTTATGGCTCTAGATCTATTTTGTTCATCAGTTTATTTTGTTCATTATATTCCACATATGAGTGAGATCATGTGATACTTGCCTTTCTCTGACTGGCTTATTTTGCTTAGCGTAATACTCTCTAGTTCCATCCATGCTGTTCCAAAGGGTAAGAGATGCTGCTTCTTTTCTTTTTTAAATCCTCACTTCAGGATATTTTTTCCATTGCTGTTCAAAGAGAGTGGAAGGGAGAGAGAGAGAGACATCGATGTGAGAAGGATACATCAATTGGTTGCCTCCCGCACACTTCCCAACCAGGGCAGGGGATTGAGCCTGCAAACGATATATGTGCTCTTGGCCAGAATCAAGCCCCAGACCCTTCAGTCCACAGGCTGATGTTCTAACCACAGAGCCAAACTTGCTAGGGTGAGGTCCTTTTTTACAGCTGCATAGTATTCCATGGTGTAAATGTACCACAGCTTATTTACATACTTCTCTACTGATGGGCACTTGGGCTGTTTCCAGATCTTAACTATTGTAAATTGTGCTGCTATGAACATAGGGGTGCATAAGTTCTTTCTGATTGGTGTTTCGAGTCTCTTAGGATATATTCCTAGAAGTGGGATCACTGGGTCAAATGGAAGTTCCATATTTAATTTTTTGAGGAAACTCCATACTGTTTTCTGTGGTGGCTACATCAGTCTGCTTTCCCACCAGCAGTGTACTAGGTTTCCCTTTTCTCCACATCTTTTCCAGCACTTGCCATTCTGGCAAGTGTGAGGTGATATCTCATTGTTTTAATCTGCATCTCTCTGATGATGTTACTTTGAGCATTTTTTCCTATGTCTCTTGGCCAATTTGTATGTCCTTTTTGGATAAGTGTCCATTCGGGTCCTTTGCCCATTTTTTTTTTTTTAAATATATCTTTATTGATTTCAGAAAGAGGGAGAGAGAGATAGAAACATCAATGATGAGAGAGTCATTGATCGGCTGCAGCCTGCAACCCGGGCATGTGCCCTGACCGGGAATCGAACCCTGATCTCCTGGATCCTGGGTTGACCATCAACTGCTGAGCCATGCCCGGCTGGGCCTTTTCCCATTTTTAAATTGGATTGTTTTCTTTTTGTTGAGTTGTATGAGTTCCTTATGTATTCTGGATATTAACCCTTTATCAGATGTTTCATTGGCAAATATGTTCTCCCATATAGTGGGCTCCCTTTTTGTTTTGTTTATGGTATCTTTCTTTTTTTAATCCTCACCTAAGGATATTTTTTCCCTTGGTTTTTCAGAGAGAGTGGGAGAGAAACATCAATGTGAGAGAGACATATTGACTGGTTGCCTCCTACATGGGCCCGGACTGGGGTTGGGGATCGAGCCTGCAACTGAGGTATGTGCCCTTGGCTGGAATTGAATCCGGGACCCCTCAGTCCCGGGGCCAACTCTCTAACCACTGAGCCAAACTGGCTAGGGCTGATGGTTCCTTTTGCTGTTCAGAAGCTTTTTATTTTGATGTAGGTCCCATTTGTTTATTTTCTCCTTTGTTTCTCTCACCCTAGGAGATGTATTGATAAATATATTGCTGTGAGAGATGTCTGATATTTTGCTGCCTATGTTTTCTTTTAGGCTTTTTATGGTTTCACATCTTACATTTAAGTCTTTTATCCATTTTGAGCTTATTTTTGTGTATGGTGGTTTAGTTTCATTTTTTTGCATGTACCTGTCCAATTTTTCCCAACACCATTTATTGAAGAGACTGTCTTTACTCCATTGTATGTTCTTGCCTCCTTTGTTAAATATTAATTGACCATAATGGCGTCAGCCAATTTCTGGGTTCTCTGTTTTGTTCCATTGATCTATATGTCTGTTCTTGTGCCAGTACCAGTCTGTTTTGGTTACAGTGGCTTTGTAGTATAACTTGCTGTCTGGTATTGTGATTCCTCCAACTTTGTTCTTCTTTCTCAAGATTGCCGTGGCTATTTGGGGGTCTTTTTTGGTTCCATATAAATTTTTGAAGTGTTTGTTCTAGATCTGTGAAATATACTGTTGGTATTTTAATAGGGATGCATTGAATTTAGATTCTTTTGGGTAGCATGGACATTTTAATGATGTTAATTCTTCCGGTCCATGAACATGGTATGTTCTTCCACTTGTTTATGTTTTCCTCAGAAAACGTCCTGTAGTTTTCTGAGTACAGGACTTTTATATCCTTGGTTTAGTCCTATCTTAATTTTTTTGTTGCAATGGTAAACGGGATTTTTTTTTCTAGTTTCTGTTTCTGAGGGTTCATTATTGGTGTATAAAAATGCCATTGAGGCTCTAACCACTGAGCTATACTGGCAAGAGCTCACTTAATTTTTTTAAAAGTCCTCATCAGATAGGTTAATTCAGAAAATATGACTATAGTAAAACTTTTTTATATAAATATGTTTTTATTGATTTCAGAAAGAGGAAGGGAGAGGGAGAGAAAGTAACATCAATGATGAGAGATAATCAATTGGCTGCCTCGTGCATGCCCCCTACTAGGGATTGAGCCTGCAACCCGGACATGTGCTGTGACCGGGAATTGAACCGTGACCTCCAAGTTTATGGGTTAATGCTCAATCACTGAGCCTCACTGGCCTGGCTTTTTAAAAAATATGTTTTTATTGATTTTTTTAGAGAAAGAGGAGGGGAGAGGGAGAGAGAAAGGGAAACATTGATGTAAGAGAGAAACATTAATCGGTTGCCTCCCATATGTATTCTGATGGAACCCACAACCTTTTTTGGTGTATGGGACTACACTCCAACTGTGCCACCCAGCCAGGTTTCTCAGATTCTTGATAGTACATCTCTAGACCTTTACAGGTTAGGCCAGTCTCACTTTGAAACAGAGCTTACCTCTCCTACCGGGAGATCCAGTGGTGAACATTGAAAATTTGGTGGTGTTTTTAAAAATATCTGGCATTTCAAACTGTTTGCTTGGTATAGGAAAAGAGTAACAAAAGAAAATTTCCACTCTCCCTCCCCACTAAGGTGTCATCCCAGATTTTCCAGTCAGAGATAACATTTGTGTTAACTTGTTTTTTGGGATCCAACTACCATTAGGTATGGTTGTTAAGTAGTCATCAGTCATTTACACCTTAGGATCAGATGCTTTGGTGCTAAGTCAACATAGATTTTTTATCTGCCTCAGAAAATGGAAATTTTGTATGAGGAAACCTTTGACACTTGAAAGTAAGGCATTCTTGGATGAAGTGAGGTGGAAAGTCTGACAAGGCAGCTCGCAGGATAAGGGGTTCTCTGGGTCAGGGAAGAGGAGGGTGTTAAAAAACTTACTTTTCAATTTTGCCTAGAATTTTGGGTATTAATCATTTGTTGTACTTGTAGTGCTCTTGTTGACAGTGCCTGAATGGGGGTTTTCAGAGCAACTGCATAAGTCTGTAAACTTTAGCTTATACATTTTCTAGTATACTAATTCCATCAATTTCTTCCCATGGCATATCCTCTGTGGAAAGAAGAAAGAAAAACACCCTTAATATGCCTGGAGTCTAGCTCAGATCAACCCTGTTGGACAAGCTTCCTCCTCTTTGCTCCTTTCTTTCAACCTCCTCATTCTCCTTCTTCACAGAGCTTTGTATTTAGTCATCTAGCACTTAGGTTCTCAGTACTTGCTAATTTGTCTGTGAGAGTGAAAGAAAAGTTTGGAAACATGGACCACAGTATCTGCTGAGAGTGAAAGAAAAGTTTGGAAACGTGGACCACAATATCTGCTCTCTTGTTACTCTTTTGTCTCTTTTCTCTCTCACTTTAAACAACTCTCGCTTTTTACTGGAATGTTAGCAGCAGAGAGGAAAGAGCGGCTGGTTAGGAATAGGGAAGAAGAAATATAATTTTTGATGTTTGTTTGGGAGAAATACTGTCCATTAACTTAGTTCAGCAACTGCCTGACACAGATATTCGGTAATTTTTTCTTTGCACCTCATAGCTTAAGTAGCTTGAACAAACAACAATTGAAAACACAGGATCAACGCATTCAAGTTCAGATAATATTCTATCGTGCAAAATTCTCCTTTCCAAGTTTTACTGTTTTGTCAGGACATCTTTCTCTTTAACCAGGCAAGTTAGTGGCAGTTCTTCTTCCCTTTCCATTTGGCAGTGAGGTTTTCGTTCTCCTCCCTACTTTCCTAATGTTCTTCGGTCATGGATGCTGTAAACTCGACCACTCGTTTCTCAAGGTCTTTTCTTCAAGGTTTCCTGACGTTCTGGCACCATCCAAACTCACAGAATATTGGGGAGGAAGATCTCGGACTCCTGAAGTCCTGGGGACTGCAGATCCCCATGTGGGTGGGGCTGGGCGCGGTAGGGGCGGGGCCCGCGAGGAGCCCTAGGGGACGGGTGGAAGGTGCAGTTGAGAAAGCCCGCGAGCAAAGGTTTCACGTTTTCACGAAGACTTCGTGTGCGAGGCTGAGAGAATTGGGGTGCCTTTCTCCTGCCTCGCCTTTCTTGATTCTGGAAGTTTCAGGAGGCTTATCTCAGTTGCTGGGGCCCGGAAAGACAGCGGCTTCAGCTCCAGGGGCGGGTCCCAAGGGTCTTGTCGCTGCGACGGGGCCGTTTGGCCTGCTGGTGCTGGGGGAGGGGCGAGGGAGGTGCTGCTTGCGTTCCCTTTTGCGCATGCGCGGCGGACTCTGAGCGGGTCGGAGCGCGTGCGCGGTGACGTGGACGTTCTGTGCGCGCGCAGGCTCTTCAGCTGGAGCGGACACACGGTGCGCCAACCGAACGGGATAACCCGCCCCCAGCGGGATGTGAAGGACTCCGGGTGAGGCCGGCCCCGCCCCGCACGGTAACTCTCGGGCTTGGGCTGGGGGTGTCGGTTTAGTTCTGCCCCAGTTGGAGTTTTTCGAGAGTTTGAAGCTCTTGTGTATTTGAACGGCGTGAGAAGCGTTCTTCCGAGCGATCTTCGCACGCTGGGGCCAGGCCCAGCCTTGCGCTGGGCCGTCTTTGGCGCGCGCCTTTGGTCCCCCCGAGCGAGGCTGCGCATGTCACTTCGCGCGCGTCCCCGGCCTTACTTCCGCGTCGCGCAGCTAACTGGGAACATCGACGCCAGAGAGAGCGGCCACGAGGCGGGCGGGGTGAGAAGCGCCCTTGGCGCGGTCCTACGTTCGCGTGCGTGGGGTGCCGCACCGCGTGGTACGATCCGCGTGACGATTTCCATCCGGGCGTGGGGCTTTAGTTCGAGAGCCCTGTGTGTGCGGTTTGCACTTTAGAGCCCAGGTCTCAGGTTTTCAAAACTCCGAGGTAAACGGTGCTGACTTTGCTCTTCTTAAGTTGTGTGCAGCGTTTTGACACCCGTACAAATGTTTTTTCTAGCATGTAATTTTCGAGTAAATTGTTTGAGGCAGGACCACGAGTTTAATAAAAAAGGGGGGCGAGGAAGTGAGCTGTACAGGAGTGGGAACTTGGTAAACAAAGGACCGGTGGCTCGCTAGTGCAGAAATGAGAGCGGGGGAAACAGGTGGGAAGAACAGGTGTTATTTTCTTTTTCTGTCTGTGGGACAGCCTTGGCTAGTTCTGTTTATGAGACTTCCCGCTTCTGGTAAATTGTCAAGTAGGTCTCTGCCCCCAGTGGTAGGTGGGTCTGGGACATAAACAGGTCTGAGCACCAGTAACCAAAGTTGAGGCATCTGTGTGCAAAGATTATGAAGAAATTACGGATCTTTCCAATCGAGTTGAGAGTAGAAAGTGATGGTGTCTTGCTGTGAAGATTTTTGCTTTCCCTTTGGAACCCTGGGGATGCCTCCTCCTGGCTAGGGTGGAAGCAGGGAACGCTAAAGGAGGTCTGAAAGGAGGGATTATTGATGGCAGAACACAGTGAGTAACCAAAGTAACGTCGTTCTAAAGGAAGACCACTCCCCCAGGGTTAAAGTCGCCGGAGTTGACACGTGGATCAAGAGAACTCTCGAGCCCACCTGCGCGCCGCCGGTGCGTGTTGTACAGTTCCACAGGCTTCTGCGGCGGGTTCCTAGCAAACGCTTGCTGCTCTGCCTTTACATTTTCGGCACGACGCCGCGGTTAGGCTGCAGGGATAGTGCCTGGAGGCGGCGTGACGGCTGCTGGGAAGGGGCCTGGCCTGGGAGAGAAGGGTAGCAGGTTCTGGAGTCTCCACGGTAACAGAATGAGACTGGATCCGTCGGAGTGATCCGCGGGTTCCGGCCGGCGGCACGTGATCTGTTGGGACTGCTTTTCCCCGGAAGAGCTTTCCCTGCGGCATTTTTTCACGTGGTTTTTGGCCAGAGGGCCTCTGCAGTTGAAAAGCGGTGATTGTGAACACTTAACAGTCGACGGCGACTGCTCCTCCCCGGGACTGGCTGGAGGCATTTTCGTTTTTAAGGGTATGGGGATTATCGTTAGTGCTTCTTGCTGCCATAGCCTTGTTTTCCAACGGTTGAGTGGGTTGGGTTCGCTTAACAGAAAACACATGCTTACGAGTTGAGGAAATTGAGTGCCCTGGGTATCTTGCCATACTTAGTCCAAGGCAGGTGGCTGTTTGGTTACTGCCATAAAAGTTCTTCAGATTCTTAATGCAACTGCTAGAGACCTGAGAACTTGCTAACCCCAAGTTGTAGTTAAGGGACCTTTCCTAGGAATAAAAAATGTTCCTGAAGCCAGCATTAACGAATGGTATCTGGGGAGAGAAGAGAAGGGAGCGTACTATTTTAGGCAGATGTAATTCTGTGCCTAAAGCACTAGAGAGAGTATTTTGAAATTTACCTTATTAGGATTGTGATGATGATAAAATGCCCAGGATATTGCCTGGTCCGAAGTAAGTGCTTACTAATAGACAAGCACCATTTAATTAATTATTAAAATTAACCCAATGACAAGAACTGGTATTTGAATATTTTACTGTCTTTGCCACCATTTGATATCATATTTTTGATTATATTTATACCCCAAGTCTATTTTTCTTACGATTTTTCAAATTTCTGGGCCTATTGTATATTTAGGTAAATACTGAATTCGAGTGAATGTATTCTCTTACAAATTTGAGTTTCAGAAATGTAATTTAACTTAACCATACTCTTGTAGTGAATGATCATATTAAGGAACAAACTAACATCTTGGTGCCTACAATACAGTAATGCATTTGTTGTATGAAAGGTTATGGTTATTTTTAGCAAGTTTGGAAACATTCAAAATGGGTTCACCAGTATTTGAATATTTTGTGTTTTTAAAGTAATGGTATTGGTTTGGAATTTTGATTTGATTTTTTTGATTCAATACATGAATCATTAAATTAGGTAACTACCTAGTAAACTAACTAGTGTATTTTGTAAGTATATGAGGGTCACCACTTTAGTAGTTAAACACTTACCAAAGAGGTCATTGGTGAAAAGACAATTCGAATAGAGACTTTGAAATTTTATTTATGGAACATTCCACATTACTTACCTCAAAACATTCTTTGTGAAAGCAATTGTTTGTCTCTCCCTCTCTCCTGTGACATTTTCAGTGTTACTTACGTATTTTTCATCTGCAACTAAACATTCCTCAGATCATTATTATAGTTATTTTATGCAGATAAAAGTCTGAACTGAGATTATTTTTGAATGGTAAGTTATATATATGTAACAAAACTGTGGCCTTCCTTACAGCTCTTACAGAGACAAATACAGAGTATTTTAGAATCTTGCTGGAAGGAGTATTTCTTCATGACTGGCCTAGCTCTTCCTAAAAGTACAATTGGTTTTTGCAATTAAAGTGGTTTTAACCTTTAGAGTAGTAGTCTGTGTCTGAAATAGCTGAATTTGCCTAATTGACTGTACTTTGATTAGAAAATCCAGTGTGGTATCCCAAAAGCATAGCCATATTCTTATAGTGAAGTGGAGAATTTGATTCCTTGTTCCTAAACTAGTGGGGAGGTATATCTCAGGATATTGTTTGGTCATAAATTAGGTCTTTGGTTTTATGTATTTTGATCTACTCATGGAGCAACTTGATTGGAGGATTCTTTTTTTTAAAAAAAAACACGACCTGTACACATAAGTCTGAAAGTTCTAACTTCTTCCTGTCTTTGTATACATTTTTACATTTTTAAATTAGACTGGTTGACTTTTTTGCACTTAATTTTTTTTGTTTAGGTGAAAGGAGAATTTTGAAATGTGTATGTATAAAGTTAGCATAAAATTTACTTCACTGTAGTCTGTAACACTAAACTGGATTTCTGTCAGTTGAATTTTTGACATTTCAAAGGTTAATTTTTAAAAGATAGTGATTTTTTAAAAGTATTGATTAAAATTTCTTTGCCCTGGTTTTACCTGTAATGGTCTGAAAACCAAGCTTTTATATTGTAGAAGACAATTTTTAAGAAATTCTGAACCCTTTAATATACTCATAGGTTTGTAGTCATAGGTTTGGGATAGCTAAAACATTTTTTCAGGTAGTTCTTTGTCAGTAGTCATATTTAAGTGCACTTAAGAATATTTAGCATAATTGCTCACAAAAATTGGTGATTTCTAACAAAACTTTGAACTGTATGGACTACATACAGCATTAGGAGTTTGCATTGTTTGAGTTATATACCATTGTAGAGGTATTAGTTTTTCTGAGTTCTCTAAGCTTTACTCTTTTTACAAAGTCACCTTATTTGTCTGTTTGAATTTTGTTTTATGAGTATATGATAGATATTGCCTAAACTTGTTAGTTTTAGTAAACCACTGAACCTAATTGCCTTAAGCCTGAGGCAGCTTTTGAAAGGAGTCACCCTAAATTTTATCTCTTAAAAATAAACTTCAAATCAGAGGAATGATTCTTTTTTTCACCTTGCCTGGATATTCGTGCTTTAGTGTTAGGAAATGGGTTTCTACTTCTGTATTTAGCCATAATAGGAAACAATAGCTAATCTTTCTGAAGTCTTGATTTTTAAAATACTTGTATCTATTATCCTCAGGCTAGAGAATATTTTAAGTTTTGGAGGTTTTTTTTGGGGGGGGGGCAGTCCTGTAAGGAGGTAAAAATCAGACGCTTTTACTGCTTGTCAGTAGGTCTGATGAAAGATAAAATTAGACATTTTAATTAAAATGAGGAGCACCAGTAAGTGACTGAATTTGATTAATCAAAATTACTGGCCCAGTTATATAGGTGTAGTGGTGTAAAATCTTCCTTTTTTGTGTAAAGGCTAATTGGAGGTGATAGCTTTATTTATCTTGTAGGTAATTTCGGTAATTTAGCCACCCCAGTTCAGTTGAATTTAACAATCTGAGATTTTTTTGCAGCTTTTTATTGAGATATAATTCACATAGCATAAGATTTGGTATTTTAACAGATATATTTGAGTTGTTTTTAGTTCCTGAACATTTTCATTACTCCTCCCCAAAGATGCTCCATACCCATCAGCAATTGTTCGAATTATCCCTCCCTCTGTCTGTCCTGGCAACCATGAATTTACTTTCTTTCTCTAGATTTGTCTATTGTGGACATTTGGTATAAATGGAATCATACAATGTTGTGTCTTTTGTTATAACTTTAAGAATTAACTAATTTACTTTTTAAGCCTACGTTTTGAATGGTTGTATGTTCAAACAGTGTAAAATTTAGAAAATGTCAGTATGTATTTTCCCGACCACCCAGTTTCCCCTTGATATAGCCAGTACTACCAGTTCCTTTTCTGTCTTTGTAGTCTATCTATGTCAAGCAAATACATATATACTCTTTTATTTCTTAGGCTTTTTTTTTTTTTAATGGGAGGATATGTGGTTTTTTTAAAAAAATGATTTTAGAGAGGAAGAGGGGGAGAAAGGGGGAAAGAAAGAAAGAAAGATCAATGAGAGAGAGAAACATCTAATTGAACCTGCAACCTACATATGTGTCCTCACCGGAAATCAAACCTGCAACCTTTTAGTGTATCAGGAGGATGCTCCAACCAACGGAGCCACCCAGCCAGGGCTGACTTTTTTTTTTTTTTTAAATTTGTTTACTTTATAGAGGAAAGTAACATAATCTATAACAACTCTTTTAAACATTTTGCCCTTAATATATCTTGTGGGTAATTTTATATGAGTCCATGAAGGTTATACATTTTCTCTTGTAGCTGCAGAATATTTCACCTGTGGATATACCACCATTTATTTAACTGGTCTCCATTGATGGACTTTTTCTCCAGTTTTTTGTTGTTATAAATGGAAATGCAGGGAATAATCTGTACATATTTATTACAGGTGTGTGTGTGTGTATTTAAGATAAAGTCCTAGAAGAACTCTTCCATAGGATATATGCATTTGTTTTTTTTTCTTTATTGTTGAAAACATTACAATTGTTCCTCTTCCCCCCCCCCCCCCATTCAACCCTGCATTTGTATTTTTGACATTTTTATGTTTCCCTTTCTAACATCCTTTCCAATACCTCTACCAAACTTTGATTTTTGCCAGTCTGATAAGGTCAAAAACAGTATCTCAGGATGGTTTCCATTAGCATTTCTCCTATGCTGGGACTATGTATATTTGCAAAGCCATTTGCTCTTCTTAGCCTTTGCCCGTTTTTCTGTTAGATTTTTGGTCTTCTTGATTTTTTGGAACCTTTTTTATATTAGATAAATGGGTTATTTATGATATAATTTGTAGACACCCTTTCCCAGTTAGTCATTTGTTTTTGTTTTGCTTGGATGATATTTGCCAGATTTAAAAAATTTACATGGTGTTGAATTTATCAAAGGTTTTGCCTCCTACTTATTTTTCATTTTTTTTTGCATTCTACTTATTATCAAAAAGCGTTTCTGAGGATTTAAGAATTTAAAAAAATTATACTGAAGAATGGGGGTGTGTGTGATTTAAATGTTTGATCCTTTTGGGATTTTGTTCAATGTAAAGTCTGAAGTATGGAGGCAAATGCTTCTTTCCCAAGTAAGTTCCAGTGATGTGTTATGGTTTCCTTCCTTCCTTCCTTCCTTCCTCCCTCCCTCCCTCCCTCCCTCCCTCCCTCCCTCCCTCCCTCCCTCCCTCCCTCCCTCCCTCCCTCCCTCCCTTAAAATATGTTTTTATTGATTTTAGAGAGAGAGGAAAGGAGAGGGAGAGAGACACATCAATCAGTTGCTTCCATCTTCACCCGGACTGGGGATCAGGGAACCAAACCTGAAACGTGGGCATGTGCCCTGACTGAATTGAACTGGTGACTTCTTGGTGCACTGGACAGCGCTCAACCAGCTGAGCCACACAGGCCAGAGATGTCATGGTTTCTTTAAATATGTGTACTTTCGAGTTAAGGTAGCATTTTACTTTTTTATGAACCCATGCCAGTACCAAAATAAAGAGTTAATTTTGTGTAGTGGTAACATGGAAATTAATTTATTTTTACTCATTGTAGGAGAACTTGCTGTGTAACAGAATCCTGTGGCAGATTAATCCATAAAGTGTTGAGATCCTTTTAAAAAGTAAATAATCTTCCACTTCAGTCTCAAGCTTGTATACATTTACATAGTTTTTATAAAATGGGTATATACTTTTATTGATTTTTATGTGAGATTATACTATCTATAGTGAGTTATTGGAGGGCTGGGATATAGTAATTTAATTAAATTAAAATGAAC
Organism: Miniopterus schreibersii; assembly: GCF_964146895.1. Classification (NCBI taxonomy): domain Eukaryota; kingdom Metazoa; phylum Chordata; class Mammalia; order Chiroptera; family Miniopteridae; genus Miniopterus; species Miniopterus schreibersii. Next base: position 143,862,128 of record NC_138101.1, read on the forward strand.
TTTAAAAGACGATTAAATATTCCAGAATGAACATCCTCACAGTGATTGAGAGAAAGGCAGAAGCAACATCTTAGTAAAATTTAGGAATATATTTCTGGGATAATATAATAATTCTTGTGCTTTTGTTAACAAAATATTCACTTAATTAAAGGGTTTTTATTTTTCTGCTTATTTTTTAGGCTGGGAAGGCCATTGTGACTATGTGGTGACTACAGTTATCTTACTACTGAGTTTCCCACTGGAATCATGGAGGAGAAACAGCAGATTATATTGGCTAATCAAGATGGTGGGACAGTGGCAGGGGCAGCACCTACCTTCTTTGTCATCCTAAAACAGGCAGGAAATGGCAAAACAGATCAAGGAATTTTGGTTACTAATCGGGATGCCTGTGCTTTGGCGACCAGTGTGTCATCACCAGGAATATCTAAAGGCAAGATTTGCCTTCCAGCTGATTGTACTGTGGGAGGAATCACTGTCACCTTGGATAACAATAGTATGTGGAATGAGTTCTATCATCGAAGCACAGAGATGATTCTGACCAAACAGGGAAGACGCATGTTTCCTTACTGTCGTTATTGGATAACAGGTTTAGATTCAAATAAGAAGTATATCCTTGTCATGGATATATCTCCTGTGGATAACCATCGTTATAAGTGGAATGGTCGCTGGTGGGAACCTAGTGGGAAGGCAGAGCCCCATGTTTTGGGGAGAGTTTTTATTCATCCAGAATCTCCTTCTACAGGTCATTATTGGATGCATCAACCAGTATCTTTCTATAAACTCAAACTTACCAACAATACACTGGACCAAGAAGGGCATATCATCTTGCACTCTATGCATCGCTACCTGCCAAGGCTTCATTTGGTACCTGCAGAAAAGGCTACTGAAGTAATACAATTAAATGGCCCTGGTGTCCACACATTTACCTTCCCACAGACTGAATTCTTTGCAGTAACAGCTTATCAGAACATACAGATTACTCAACTGAAAATAGATTACAATCCATTTGCTAAAGGCTTCCGGGATGATGGGCTGAATAGTAAGCCCCAGAGAGATGGAAAGCAAAAGAGCAGCTCTGAACAAGAAGGGAATAGTGTTCCAAGTTCTCCTGGTCAACGGGCTCGTCTCACAGAAGGTGAAGGATCAGAGATACAGCTAACTGAGTCAGATCCTTTATTTAGGGGTCATGAAACATCAGGCAAGGGTTTGGAGCAGCCTTTCCTTAATATAAGAGACTTTCTTGGTTTTAAGGATATTGACTCATCACTTGGTGAAGTTACCCAGTTTAAACAAGAGGTTTCTGAAAGGTAGGTAACAGTTTTTCTGTTTTGAGAGAGAAAAGATTTTGGATTTAACATATTGGTTATGTGGACTGCTGATTTTTATAGGCATTGATAAATGTAAGCTATTAAAAAATATACCACAACTGCTTTTACATTCTGTGAAGTTACAGTTCATTTTTCTGTAATGAATATCAGTTGTGTTTAGGATTCAAAATTGTAAGCAAATTAGATGATTTATTAGAATGGGGATCTTCCACTTATTTAGATTTAGAATTTTGTTAGTCACGCATACTACTTTATATGTAGACACTATTAATTGAGGAAGGGAAAAGAAATAACCCCCAAGAAATGTCATAACTGACACAAAACTTATCCAGATGAGGCACAGAAGGGATTCAAAGTACATTTTATATTTAATACTTAAGAATTTACTGCTTTATGGACATCCTAATCTATAAATTTCCTGACTAAAAAACAAACTTCAGGTTATTATTATATGTTAAAATAGCATGATATACTGTTGTTGTTTTATTTGAAGTTGCATTACTTATTTATTATTTTTTTAATCAAGGACTATTTTTTTTTTAGAGCAGTTTTAGGTTCACAACAAAATTTGCAAAATTGAGAGGAAGATACAGAATTTTCCTATAGACCTCCTTCCCCAACTCATGCATAGCCTCTTCCATTATCAAGATCCCCAGTCACAGTGGTACATTTGTTACAATTGATGAACCTGCGTTTACACATCATAATCACCCAAAGTCCATAGATTACATTAGAGTTTACTCTCTGTTGTACTTTCTATGGGTTTGGACAAATGTATAATGACATGTATCCACCATACATACATACCATACAGAGTATTTTCATTGCCCTAAAAATCCTCTGTGCTCTGCCTGTTAATTCTCCTCTTTCCCCCAACCTCTGGCAACCTCTGATCTATCCTTTTTTTTTTTAACCCTCACCCAAGGATACGTTTTTTGTTGACTCTAGAGAGAGAGAGAGACATCAACTGGTTGCTTTTTGTACACACCACAACTGGGGATCAGACCCACAACCTAGGTATGAGAATTGAACCTGTGACCCTTTGGTGCTCAGGACCACACTCTACCAACTGAGCCACACTGGCCAGGGCCAACCTCTGATCTTTTTATTGTTTCCATAGCTTTGCCTTGTTCAGAATGTCATATACTTGGCATCATACAGTATGTAGGTTTTCAGATTGGCTTCTTTCACTTAGTAACATTATTTAAGGGTCTGTTATGTCTTTTCATGGCTTGATAGTACATTTCTTTTTAGTGCTAATAATAGTCCACTGTCTGGATGGACCAGATTGTTTATCTATTCATCTACTGAATGAAGGACATCTTAGTTGCTTTCAGGTTTTGACAAATATGAATAAAGCTTTCGTAAACTACTTTGTCCAAGTTTTCAGTTCATTTGGGTTGATAATAGCTATCTAGTGTGTATGAAATGGTATTAGTGTGGTTCATTTGTATTTCCCTAATTAGTGACATTGAGCATCTTTTCATGTGTTTATTGGTCATTTGTATATTTTCTTTGGGAAAAAGTTCTCAAATCTTTTGCCCATTAAAAATTTTTTGTTGCTGAGTTATGGCCATGAGTTCTTCATATGTTCTGGATATTAATCCATAATTTATTTATTTTTATTATTTTGGATAATCTTCCTAGTACTAAATCTTGTCATTGTATTAAGCAAATACATAAGGGTTAATTTAAAAAACTTTCTTTTTTGCTGATTTCCTTTCTGACCTTTATAATTTCCCTTTTTCTGCTTGCGTTTTGGGTTTTATTTGCTCATCTTATTCTGCTTTCTTTTTCTTTTAATCCGTAATTAAATGATTTGAAAATATTTTCTCCTATTCTATGAGTTGACTGTGATGATAGTATCCTTTGTTGCACAGAAACAAAAGTTTTTAATTTTGATCAAGTATAATTAAAAAACTTTTTTTCTTGTGTTGCTTGTGCTTTTGGTTTCCTACTTAAGGAACCATTACCAAACCCAAGGTTATAAAGATTTCCCCCTGTGTAAATTTAGGCCTTTGACCCATTTTGAGTATTTTAAGTATGTTGTGAGGGTCCTGTTTTGTTGTTTTGCATGTGTATATCAAGTTTTCCCAGCACTTTTTGTCGGGAAAAACCCCCACTATCCTTTTCCTATTAAATGGCCTTGGCACTCCTGTCAAAAATGAGTTGACCATATTTTGAGAGTTTATTTCTGGGCATTCCATCCTATTCCTATTCCTATTCCTATTCCTATTCCTATTCCTATTCCTATTCCTATTCCTATTCCTATTCCTATTCCCATTCCCATTCCCATTCCCATTCCCATTCCCATTCCCATTCCCATTCCCATTCTTCTGTCTGTATGTCTCTTCTTAAGCTGGTACCACAGTGTTTTTGGTTACTGTAGCTTTATAGTAAGTTTTGAAATTGAGAAGTGTGAGTCTGCCAATTTTGTTCGGAGTTTTCAAGGTTGTTTTGGTTATCTGGGATCCCTTGAAATTCCATATGAATCTTAGTATCAATATTTCTACTTCTGCAAAAAGTACCATTGGGATTTTGGTAAGGATTACACTGAATTTCTGTATATTGCTTTGGGTAGTGTTGCTATCTTAACAATATTATTTTTCCAATTCATTAACATGGGCTATCTTTCCATTTATTTAGGCCTTTAATTTCTTTCAGTAATACTGTATAGTTTTTAATGTAAAAGTCTTTTGCCTCCTTGGCAAAATTGATTTCTGTGTATTTTATTCTTTTTGATGCTATTGTAAACTGAATGGTTTTCCTAATTTCTTTTTTGAAAAGGGAATTTCTGTTTTATATTGCACATTGCTCAATGTATAAAATGCAGCTTTCATCCTAACTGCATTTACCTTTCTCTTATGTAGGTCCTCCTATTTCCTGTATCTTAAGCTGTTTTTCTTTGTGTTTTGTCTGTTTTTTTTTTTAAAGTTTTTTTTTTTTTTTTTTTTTAAATATGTCTTTATTGATTTCAGAGAGAGGAAGGGAGAGGGAGAGAGAGATAGAAACATCAGTGGTGTTTCTATCATTAATCAGCTCTCTCCTGCATGCCCCCCACTGGGGATCGAGCCTGCAACCTGGGCATGTGCCCTGATGGTAATTGAACCAGGATCTCCTGGATCCTAGGTCCATGCTCAACTGCTGAGCCATGCCCTTCTGGGCTGTCTGTTGCCTTTTGGTCAAGTACATCTTTCAGTAATTTTGACAGAAAGAATATATGAAATCTAGAATTTTAGCATGTTTAAATAATTTCTGATGAAAATAATAGTCCCTTGCCTCTTCTCTCTCAACCCCTAATTTTCTTCTTACATGTGGAAAAATAGCTTTGTCCTCATAGTTTAGAAATTATTTGATTATTTCTGTGTTGAAAATGCATTGTGAGTTCCAGTTTCCTGTTGAGAATTTGATGCCATTTTGACTCCTGGTCATTTGAAGGCTCTTAAGATCTTTTGTTCATCCCTCATGTTATGAAATTTTACAATGACAGGCCTTGGTGTGATTCTTATCATCATTGTGCTATGTTTTTTCAATCAAGAAATTCACGTTCTTTGGTTCTAGGAACATTTTTAGTATTTGTCTAAGTTTTTCACTTTCATTTTTTTCTTTTTTTTGGGAAAACTTTTTTTTTAAAAAAAAATATATCTTTATTGATTTCAGAGAGAGGAAAGGAGAGGGAGAGAGAGATATAGAAACATCAATGATGAGAGAGTCATTGATCGAGCCCGAAACCTGGGCATGTGCCCTGACCGGGAATCGAACCCTGATCGCCTGGATCCTAGGTCGAGGCTCAGCCGCTGAGCCACGCCCGGCCGGGCGGGAGTTGGATGTTCCATCTCCTGGATTGATTATCTTATAAATCAATCTTCTATTGTCTGTTATCTTTTTCCTCTACTTTATGTTGAAATTTCATTGATTTAGCTTCTAACTTAACTGCAATTTTTATTGCAGCTATCAGATTTAAATTTTCACAAGCTTCTATTTTCTTTTGCACTCCACATTCCCTTTTCCGAGTGGATTTCTTTTGTTAATTTACTAAACACTAGTTTCATGGAAGGTATTATGTTGTAGGTTATTTTAATGTACACCCTTAGTATGTGTACATATCTTTATTGTGGTATAAAATAACATCCTATCGTCTAGTTGTTTCCTGCACTGGAATGTGAATTCCTTGAGCGTAGGGACTCTTTTTTTTTTTTGGGGGGTAATCCTTGGGCCTAGCAAAATTTGTCTGGTACATTGTAGACACTCAGTATAGTTATCCCTCAGTATCTGAGGGAGATTGTCTTCAAGACCCCCCTCCCAACTTAGGACCAAAATCAGCAGATGCTCAAGTCCCTTATATAAAATGGCATAGTATTTGCAAATTCTCCTGTATACTTTTTTTTCCTCATTTTTACTCTAATTTATTGTTGACACTATTACAAATGTTCCCCATTTCCCCTTCCTTTTCTACCTCCACCCAGCCCCCATGCCTCCTCCCTCTGGTCACCACTACACTGTTGTCTGTGACCATGGGCTATATGATCTTTGGCTAATCACTTCACTCTTCTTCATCCAGTCCCTTCCACCCCACTCATCTCTAACATTGGTCAGTGTGTTCCATGTATCCATGCCTCTGGTTCTGTTTTGTTCGTCAGTTTATTTTCTTCATTACATTCCACATAAAAGTAAGATTATATGGTATTTTTTTCTCTGACTGGTTTATTTTGCTTGGCATAATAATCTCCAGGTTCATCCATGCTGTTGCAAAAGGTAAGAGTTACTCCTCCTTTACAGCTGCATAGTGTTCTATTGTGTAAATGTACCACGGCCTTTTTAAATCCACTCGTCTTCTGATGGGCACTTGGGCTGTTTCCAGATCTTGGCTATTTAAATAATGCAGCTATGAACATAGGGGTGCACATATTCTTTCTGATGAGTGTTTTGGATTTATTAGGCTCTATTCCCAGAAGTGGGATTACTGAGTCAAAATGCAGTTCTATTTTTAATTTTTTGAGAAAACTCCATAATGTTTTCCACAGTGCACCAGTCTGCATTTCCACCAGCAGTGCACTAGAGTTCCATTTTCTCCACATCCTCGCCAGCACTTGTTGATTTATTGAGGGTAGCCATTCTGGTAGGTGTGAGGTGATACCCCATTGTGGTTTTAATTTGCATCTCTCTGATGATTAGTGACATTGAGCATTTTTTCATATGTCTGTTGGCTATTTATGTGTCCTTTTGGATAAGTGTCTGTTCGGGTCCTTTGCCCTTTTAAAAATTGGATTATTTGTCTTTCTGGTATTTAGTGTTATAAGTTCTTTATATATTTTGTAAATGAACTCCTTATCGGATGTATCCTTGGCAAACATGTTCTCCCATACAGTGGGTTCCATTTTCGTTTTGTTGATGGTTTCCTTTGTTGTGCAGAAGTTTTTAGTGTGATGTAGTCTCATTGTTAATTTTTCCTTTGTTTCCCTTGCCCTAGGAGATATATCAGCAAAAATATTGCTACCAGAGATACCTGAGATTTTATTGCTTCTATTTTCTTCTAGGATTTTTATGGTTGCACGACATACATTTAAGTTTTTTGTCCATTTTGACTTCACTCTTGTGCATGGTGTAAGATGGTTTAGTTTCATTTCCTTCCATGTACATGTCCAATTTTCCCCACACCATTTATTGAAGAGACTGTCTTTACTTCATTGCATGCTTTTGCCTCTTTTGTCAAATATCAATTGGCGATAAAGCTGTGAGTTGATTTCTGGGCTCCTGTATACTTTAAATCACCTCTAGAGATTACTTTTAGTACTTAATACAATGTAAATGTTATGTAAGTAGTTGATATATACAGTATTGTTTAGGGATTGACACGAAAAAATCTGTACATGTAGTACAGACAACCAACATCAGTTAGGCCTAAACTATATAGTACACATCAGCAACAACTGCGTAATGATTTTTCCTGAATATTTTCCGTTGGTGGTTGGTTGAATCCTTGGATGCAGAACCCTCAGATACAGAGGGCTGACTGTAAATATTGACTGAATATGTTTATCCATAGCACTGTAAGCTTTTAAATTGTGTTTCAGAGTGGCTGGTATATGTCATATTTATTTGTTGCATTGATTAAGAACAGCCATCAAAAAAGCAATCCTTTGCCTTTAAATTAATTGATGTGTACAGATCATTGGTTTTGCCCATATTCTTGCTTAGATAATCTTTCATCTAGTTTATTTGGATAGAGACTTTTTAGAAGTATGAAACTTTAGGATTGTTTGCAAAATCCTTCTGCCAAGATAAATTTCATGCATTATGCATACGGTTTTTATTGGAAGATAAGGAGAGAGCCTTTCTGTGAATGTTTCTAACTTAGCCAGTTTAATTCCTCAGGAAGATGTGAAAGCAGTTACTGCAGTAGGAACCAAGATCTAGCTTCATGAGGTTCTCAGTTACTACAAACAAAATTCAGGTTGTGTGGCTAAATGAAAAGAAGATACAGGTCTTTCCCGACATTTTAGAAGTTAATATATTGAAATATGAAGATAATGAGAAGTATCATTAAGTGTGAATTCTAAATTACTTGATGTAGAATAACATTTATGTATGAATATACATAAAAACTGAGATAATAGGGAAAGGGAAAAGAAAGGGCTGTTTTGCTTAACCTTTTAAAACAGAGAAATGAAAACTCGATTACAATGATTGTAAAACCATAAATTTATTAAAAATCATTGTTACTCTAAATGGGTGGTTTTATGTTATATAACTTATATTATGAAGCTATTAAAAAAAAACTGATAAAGAAATAGCCATTTGCACAGATTAACTGAGATTTTTGAAAGGGGAAAGTTTTAGCTTTCACATTTAAGCCTGTAATCCATCTTGGCTTAGTTTTTGAGTATGGTGTCAGGGGAGGAGGTGAAGGTTCCCATTTTCCCATGCAGATATCTACACGCTCTAGCATCATTTATTGGAAAGACTTTACTTTCCCTGTTAAAATGCCCTGGTGCCTTGGAAAATCAGGTGACTATATATATGGGTGGGTTTATTTTTTGGATTTAATTTTCTTCCTTTTGTGTATTTTGCCAGTGCCATATGGTGTTGTCAGTAGGTGTAAATCTTGCAATCTGGTAGTGTAAACCTCCAACTTCTGATAGTATATAGAAATAGAATTGATTTTTGTATATTGATCTTGTGTCTTATGACCTTGCTTAAATTCACTTATTACTTTTAATTCCTTTGGATTTTCTACATATACAATTGTATTGTCTGTGAACAAAAGTTAGTTTTCTTCCTTTCCAGTCCTTATGCCTGTTTCTCTTTCTTGCTTTATTGCACTGGTTAAACTTCTAGTAATAAATTAAAACTAAATTTTGAGAGTGATCATTCATGTTTCGTGATCTGTATAGAAAATCATTCACTATTTCTACTTGGATATTATGATGTTGGATGTGTAAGTTTTTGTAATTGCTCATATCACATTGAGAAACTTTACTTCTTGTCCTAATTTTCTGAGTGTTGTTAGGAATGAGTGTTGAATTTTATCAAATAGTTTTCCTGTATACATTGAGGTGTCATATGTTTTGCTTCTTTTTTTTTAATAGTTATATTGATTTTTCTAGGGTGCGGGGGTGAAGGCTAGAAATGCTATACCAGCCTTGCATTCCTGAGATAAGTACAATCTAGTCACGATAACATTCTTCTTAATAGCCGGTATATATATTTTAAAATTAAAAAAAATATATACAGCTTTATTTATTTGTTTATTTAAATCCTCACGGAGGATATTTTTTCCATTGATTTTTAGAGAGAATGGAAGGGAGGAAGTGGGGGGGGGGCAGAGAGAAACATCAGTGCCAGAGAAGACACATCGATCGGTTGCCTCCTCCACCAGCCTGGACTAGGGCCAGGGATTGAACCTGCAACCAAGGTACAAGCCCTTGACCAAGAGTTGAACCAGCAACTCTTTGGTCCGAAGGTCGACGCTCTAACCACTGAGCAAAACTGGCCAGGGCCCATTTGTTAATATTTTATTGAGGGTTTTTGCACCTAAATTTATGAAGGATATTTGTTGGTAATTTTATTTCTGGTATGTTGGTTTCAGGGTTATGCTTTCTTCATAAAACAGGTTGTAAAGTGTTGCCGTCTCTTGTATTTTCTGAGTTTGTGCAAGATTGGTATTTTTTCATTATGTGTTTGATAGACTTTTTCAGGGAACCCATGGAGTTTCATTATTGACAAGGTCCCAGTCACAAATTGAACTACTCTGTTGTTTTCTGTTTCATTGACCCCCCCCCCCAGTCTGTATTTCTATGTGGTTTTGATTTAATTTGCCTATTTTAGATCAGGGGTTGGTAGACTAAGACCTGTGGACCATAACTATCCCACTGTTTTTGTATGGCCTGCACACTAAGAATGGTATTTATTTATTTATTTATTTTTAAAATATGTCTGTTGATTTCAGAGAGGAAGGGAAAGGGGGGGGGAGAGAGAGAGAAACATCAATGATGAGAGACTCATTGATTGGCTGCCTCCTGCACACCCCCTACTGGGGATCAAGCCCACAACCCAGGCATGTGCCCTGACCAGGAATTGAACTGCAGTCTCCTAGATCATAGGTCTATGCTCAACCGCTGAGCCATGCTGGCCAGGCACTTTTTTTTAATGCTACAGTGACTGAGTTGAGTAGTTGCAGTAGAGACTGAATCTCAAAGACTAAAATTTTTACTATCTAGCTCTTTACAAAAAAATGTATAAACCCCTAGCTAAGTTACTGATTTTAGATCTTTTATTTAAAGCTTTGAAATTCACTCTGAACACTGCTTTAGGTGCATCTATAAATTTTAATGTGTTGATACTTACCATTTTTTATTTCTTAAATTTATCTTAATTGTTGAAAGTATTACAGATGTTCCTTTTTTCCCCCATTGACCCCCTCCACCCTGCATCTGCCTCCCCAATATTTGTTGTTGATTTATAGTTTGATTCTATTGTTGTCAAAGAACATGTGACTTAAAACCTTTGAAATAGAAATTTATTATGACTTGACTTTTATTGCCTAGCGTATGATCTGCTTTGATGAATTCTTCATATACATTTGAAAATGATGTATGTGTTGTACAGTTGGATGTAGTGTTCTATAAAGTCTTTGGTTTGTTTGATTGGTAATGTTGTTGTTCAGTTCTTCTATCTCCTTACTGATTTTTTTCTTTTTGTCTGTATGTCCTGTCAGTTACTGAGAAAAGTGTGTTAAAATCTCCCACTGTAGTTGTGGATTTGTCTGTTTCTCTTTTTAGTATTACAGATTTTTGCTTCGAGTATTTTGAAGCTATATGATAAAGGTACACATGTATTTAGGATTGTTATATCTTCTTGATGTATTGATTGAGCCCATAAAATTTTTATATGCCCTTTATTTCTAATGGTACTCTTGGTTTCATATATATACATATATATGTGTATATGTATATGTATATGTGGTCTTCATTATGTTGAGGTAGTTTCTATTTTTAGATTGCTGAGATTTTCCCCCCAAATGTCCCTCTTTCCCCCCATTAACCCCCTTCCTTCATTAACCCCCTCCCCCCTGCACCCCTTCCCCCAGGCCTTCACTATTGTCTGTGTCCATGGGTTATGTATATATGCATATAAGTTCTTAGGTTAATCTCTCTCCACCCACTCACCCACCCCCTGCCTTCCCTCTGAGATTCAGCAGTCTGATCAATGAATGCCTTTAATGTCTGGATCTATTTTGTTCATTGGTTTATTTTGTTCATTAGGTTCCACATATGAGTAAGATCATGTGATACTTGTCTTTCTCTGACTGGCTTATTTCACTTAGCATAATACTCTCTAGGTCCCACCATGCTGTCTCATAGGGTAAGGGCTCCTTTTTCTTTTCTTTTTTACAGCTGCATAGTATTCCATGGTGTTAATGTCCGAGAAGATGCTTGATACAATTTCAGTCTTTTTGAACTTGTAGAATGTCCCATGTGCACTTGAGGAGAATGCATATTTTGCAGCTTTGGGATGAAGTGTTCTGTGAATGTCAGTTAAATCCATCTGATCTAGTGTGTCATTTAGAGTCACTGTTTCCTTGTTGATTTTTTGTCTGGAAGATCTATCCCTAAGGTCAGTGGGATGCTAAAGTTCACTACTATGACTGTATTGCTGTTGATCTCTCCTTTAAAGTCTTTCAGAATTCCCCCCCCCCCAGCCTGTGTGAGTCTTTTGATCTGAGGTAGGTCTTTTATAGACAGCATATATTTATTTGGGTCTTGTTTTCTTATCCATTCAGATAACCTGTGTCTTTTGATTGGAGTATTTAACCCATTTATAGTTAACATTATTGGTAGGTACTTATCTATTGCCATTTTATTATTTTATGCCCTTTGCTCTATGGTACTCTTGTTTTAAGGTCTACTTTGATATTATTGAGCCACATTAACTTTCTTCTGATTTTCTCTTTGCATGGCTTTATATTTTTTCTTCCTTTTGCTTTCAATCTGTCTGTGTCCTAGAATTAAATTTAAAAAAAAAAAAAATCTTATAGTTGGGACTTTGTTTTGTCCACTGTTGAAATCTCTTGACTTTTAATTGGGCTGTTTTGTTCATTTAATATTATATGGCCAAATTTTAAGCATTTTATCTTGATATTTTCTGTTTCTCTTATCCTTTGATTATCCTTCTCAGTTTTCATTTGGATTGAGATTTAAAAATTCTATTTTCATTGCCTAGTGGCGTTTTAGCTATATCTCTGTTTTTTTTTTTTTTTGAATACATCTTTATTGATTTCAGAGAGAGGAAAGGAGAGGGAGAGACAGATAGAAACATCAATGATGAGAGAGTCATTGATTGAGCCCACAACCCGGGCATGTGCCCTGACCGGGAATCGAATCCTGATCGCCTGGATCCCAGGTCGATGCTCAACTGCTGAGCCACGCCCGGCCGGGCTGTATCTCTGTATTTTACTTTTCTTTTGTGGTTGTAGTATTAGTCTGCTCAGGTTGACATTACAAAATACTATTGGCTAAGTGGCTTAAACAATGAAAACTTTTCTGACAGCTCTGGAGGCTGGAAAGTCCACGATGACTTTGGCAGTGTTTTATGTTGAGAGCTCTCTTCCTGGCTTGCAGACAGCTACCACTTAGAGGGGGAGAGTTTTCCCCACCTTTATGACCTCATTTAACCTTAATTACCTCATCAAGACCCTATCTTCATGTATAGTCACTTCCTTGATGGGTAGGGCTTCAGTGGATGAATTTGGGAGGAACGCAATTCAATCCATAGCAGTAGTTTCAGAGATTATGCTTCCTTAATTTCTCAAGTAGAATTGAATTAATACTATAACAGTTCATGAACAGCTAATGGTCTTATAGTTCATGTCCTTTTATATATGTTATAAACCTCCCAAACATTATTTTGTTTTCAACAGTCAGTAACTTAAAGAAGTATAAGAAAACAGTCTTTTATATTTACTCATGTATTTATTTTTTCCTGAATCTTTTAATTTGTTCCTGGATAATAGTTCTTTTCCTACCAGTCTGAAAAAGTTCCGTTAGTATTTTTTTTAACTTTAAAAAAAATTGAGATGTAATTCACTTCCATAAAATTCATCCTTTAAAGTATATATTTCAGTGGTTTTTAATATATTTACAGAATAGTACAGCTATGAACATAGTCATTTTTAGGACATTTCCATTACCCCCTCACCCCCTTCCCAAATCCTGTGCCCTCTACTAGTCACTGCCTATTTTTTCTCAGCCACTCCTCAACCCCACCTCAGCCATATGCAACCACACCAGACTCCTTTTTGTTTCTGTAGATTTGCCTATTCTGGACATTTTCTACAAATGGACTTATATATATTTTTTTGTGCTTGGTTTCTTAGCGTGATGTTTTCAAGGTTCAGCCATGTTGTAGCATGTATCAGTATTGCATTCCTTTTATTGCTGAACAGTATTCTATTGTGTGGGTTATACATTTTATTTATCCATTCATCAGTTGATAGACATTAAAGTTGTTTCCACTTTTTGGCTAATACGAATAATGTTGTTATGAGCATTTGTGTACAAGTTTTCATGTGAAACAGTTTTGGGTGGTGATGAGCCCATTCTTACCTCATTGAATTGTCTCGGCACTCTTGGCATTTGAAATTCAGTTGATATAAATGTGTATATTACTAGACTGTGAATTCTGTTTAATTGATCTGTCTGTTTAGCCTTATGCCAGTATAGCGCTGTTTTCATTACTGTAGTTTTGTAGTAAGTTTTGAAATTGGGAAGTATGAGTCCTCAACTTTTAATTTTTTAAAGATTTTTGGGGAGCTCTTTTGGAGTCTCTTGCATTTCCTTATTAATTGTAGGATCAAGTTGACATTTCCACAAAAATCCCAAGTGGGTTTTGACAGAGATTGTGTTGAATCTGCGGGTCACTTTCAGGGACTATTTCTGTCTTACCAATATTAAGGCTTCCAGTATGTAAACATGGGATATTTATCCTTTTTTAAAGTCGTCTTTAATATCTTTCAACAGTGTTTTGTATTTTGTGTACAAGTCTTACACTTCTTGGGTTCAGTTTATTCCTGAGTATTTTATTCTTGTTGATGCTATTGTAAATATAATTGTTTTCTTGATTTCATTTTTGACATTTATTCCTGGTGTGTAGAAATACAATTTTATTTGTGTGTGCAATTTTATTTCTGCAATCTTGCCAAACTCATGTATACCAATAGTTTTTTAGTGGATTTTAAGAATTTTCTATATACAAAGTCACACGATCTGTGAATGGAGAATATTACTTCTTCCTTTTCACTCTGGAGGCCTTTTATTTATTTTTCTTGCCTGATTACCTTTGTAGACCCTCTTGTACAATTGAGCACAAGTGGTGAGAGCTAATATCCTTGTCTTGTTTCTGATCTTAGGAGGTAGTATTTCTTGAACAGTCTGAGTTCTCTCAGTTGTCTGAAAATGTCATCAATTTTTTGTTTTTTTTTAAAAAATATGTCTTTATTGATTACAGAGAGAGGAAGGGATAGTAGAGAGATAGATAGATGAGAGAGTCATTGATCAGCTGCCTCCTGCTCCCCCCCACTGGGGATTGAGCCTGCAACCTGGGCATGTGCCCTGATTGGGAATCAAACCGTGATCTCCTGAATCATAGGTCAATGCTCAACTGCTGAGCCATCCTGGCTGGGCAGTGTCTTCAATTTTAAAGGCGGCTTTTGTTAGATCTAGAACATTAAGTTGACTCTTCCAATACTTTATGATGGGTGTCATTCTGCCGTCTCCTGGCTTCATTATTTCTAATGAGTAGTCTAGTCAGTCTGTTGTTCGCATTGTTCCTCCAGTGTAATGTGTCTTTTTTACCTCTGCTGTTTTTATGTTTTTCTCTTGTTCTTTAGTTTTCAGCAGCCTTACCTCTATGGTGTGTAGATATGACTTTCTTTGTATTTGTTCTTTTTGGTATTTGCTAAACTTCTTGGATCTGTGGGTTAATGTCTTTCAGTTTTGGAATATTTTGATTCATTTTCTTTTTAAATGTTTCTCTCCTTTCTCCTGCTTTTTTGGAAGTGTAGTTATCATGTTAGATCATTTGTTGTTGTCCCACAGGTCTCTGACACACTTTCTCCCCCCCCCCTCTATTTTTCAGTTTAGGTGATTTACTTTGGTAAATTTCAGCTCACTTCACATTTGAGATGTTAAAGGTGGGATTAGACTTGGGATCTAAGCACTGGGAGACTACAAATTCTCTGTATCACTCCTGCTTATTTTTCAGAAGTCCCCTGGAGGATAATTGGTGGAAGTGAGTTCTAGTTTTCTATTTGGGGTGCTCCAGATTCTAGTCTGCTCATACTTGGGCATTAAAAGTTTGACTGGTTTCTCTGTGTCCCAGCAAAGATCCTTTGCCTATACGTGCTTTTTTCTCTGTTAACCTGTGCTTTAGGCAATGTAAGTGCTACTCAGGGTTGAAAGCATTAGCAATCTGCCACCTAGGGAAGGGTGGTTCTTCTCTGAAATTCAGTTCATTTAGACTTACTTGTGTCCAGAGGTCTTCATTGGCTTTAAAGAAAAATTGAGTTTTTAAATTTATCTAGTGTTTTCTCATTGTTAAACTGGAAGTGAAAGTCCTCCATTGGAGGATTTTCAAGTAAGGCCAAGATTTTAAGTAAGTTGTACAAGGAACAAGTAACTACACAGTGATGTAAATGGTTGCTTGTGCATATTTGAGGTAAATGAAACTTTTACAAAGACAGTGACTTCATTTGGGTTAGTGAATAGTTCTAACACATCTTTAGGATACATTGGTACAGTTTATATGCTTTTAATTAAGGTTAATTGGGAGGTGGGGGAAACAAAAAATAATTGCGCTTTTTGAAGAATTATAAACACCAAATCTGCCTGCGTCATCCGTAGTTGCCTTCAACTACCCTACCTTTTTATTTTGGAAGAATGAATGTTAGATTTCTTATACTGAACATGAGTTTTTCAGTTTTAAAGTTGAAAAATCACCTAGCAACAACATTATGAATGTACTAAAAAACTACTGGAACGTATGGTGAAAATGTATTTTATGTTATATAAATTTTGTCTTAATTTAAAAAAAGGAAGAATCAAGCAGGCAGTTTGAAAAGGCCCTTCCTGATATTTATTGCAATTCTTAATTGCAGTTGACATTTGTTTGCTTTTATTGGCAATTGTTAATCACTGTAGATTTCTCGAGTTTGATTTTGGTTCAGTGCCAGTTGACTTTCAAAATTGAATTTATTTGAAAAATACTATTAGGAAAAGAAGTGTTATATCTTTTTGATTTAGTGATAAGAGGGCCACTTGTTAAAACTTTACTCTTTATTTATATTTTTTTGTGAGAAATTGACAAAATATAAAAGTGTGATATTGATAAGCTGCTTTTGAGAGCTTTGTTATATTATACAGAATAGTTCTTTCATTAAATTGGATGTTACTTGGTTTCCAAAAACCATTTTTTCCTCTCCTGAGTTACTTATGGAAAGATCTGTCCTTTTTAATCCTCCCTTCCTTGTCTCTACAGACATGTTGCCAACAATTTTGAAGACGGTTCCCATGTAGCATCACCAGTAGACCCGAATGGAAATTTCAATGTTGTCATTAAAGAGGAGCCTCCAGATGATTACAACTATGAACTTGGTGAGTTTCCAGAAGGGGTCACTGTGAAACAGGAAGAGACGGATGAGGAAACAGATGTATACTCAAACAGTGATGATGATCCTATACTAGAGAAACAGCTAAAGAGGCACAATAAAATTGATAATCTAGAAGCTGACCATCCATCTTCTAAATGGCTACCAAATAGCCCATCAGGTGTTGCTAAAGCTAAAATGTTCAAATTAGATGCTGGAAAGATGCCAGTAGTCTATCTGGAGCCTTGTGCTGTCACCAAAAGCACAGTGAAGATTTCTGAGCTCCCTGATAACATGCTTTCCACATCTCGGAAGGATAAATCTGTGCTGACAGAATTAGACTATTTGCCTACATACATTGAAAATTCCAATGAGACCAGCTTCTGCATAGGCAAGGAATCAGAAAATGGTCTTAGAAAATATTCACCAGATCTCAGAGTGGTTCAAAAATACCCTTCACTTAAGGAGCCTCAATGGAAATATCCTGATATTTCTGACTGCATGAATACAGAAAGAATACTTGACAGTTCAAAGAGTTCAGCTGGGGACTCATTTTTAGGAAAAGAGGACTTGGGCAGAAAGAAAACAACTATGCTTAAGATTTCAGCAGCTTCCAAGACTGTGAATACTAATCAGAATGCACCTCCAAATGTCAGTGGAAAAAGAGGAAGGCCACGAAAATTGAAACTCTCTAAGGCAGGGCGACCACCTAAAAACACAGGAAAATCTATAATTTCTACAAAGAGCATTCCTATGGGCCCTGGGAGTACCTTTCCAGATGTGAAACCTGATCTGGAAGATGTGGATGGTGTTCTCTTTGTTTCCTTTGAATCAAAGGTAAGATTGTTATTTCAGCATTCTTTCTAAGGAAAAATAATAATAATTATTTTTAAATATGTCTTTATTGATTCAGAGAGAGAGAGAAACATCAATAATGAGTCATTGGTCCGCTGTCCCCGGCACATCTCCTACTGGGGATTGAGCCAGCAACCGGGCATGTACCCTGATTGGGAATCCAACCGTGATCCCCTGGATCATAGGCCAACGCTCAACTGCTAAGCTATGCTGGTCCGGCCAAATAATTATTACTGAATTGTATACCTGGCTGATGACCAACCTACAGTCTACTTTTTGTGAATGCATCCATTATGTGAGGATGTGTGCGTGGGGGAACTGAGTGTCTCCAGAATATTTGGTTTAGTTAATAGGTATCACTTAAGATATTTTGTTTGAATGAACTTAAAAATATATGTCTGCTTTGATACTAATTCATGATTTTTTGTGCAGTGTAGCTTGAATTTTTTAAATCTTCAGGTGTTTCTGGAATTTTCATTATTGTGGACTTTAAAAAGGTATAAGTACATGAAAAGTTTACTAACATTTTTGGGACACCCTATCCCCTGATTTTTTGTTGTCATTGTTGTTTATTGTTGTTTATCCTGACTCGAGGATTTTTTTTTTTTTTTCAAGAGAGCATGGAAGGGGGAGGAAAGGGGTTGGGGAGGAGAGAGAGAAAGAAACAGAAACATTGATATGAGACACATTGATCGATCAGTTGCCTCTGGAACGCACTCCTGCCAGGGCCGGGGATAAACCTGCAACCCAGGTATGTGCCCTTGACTGGGAACCGAACCCAAGACCCTGTGGTGCATGGGCTGACACTCTACCCACTGAGCCACACAGGCAAGCACTATCCCCTGATTTTTATCAGGAACAACAGAGTGCCATTGGAGGACCAAATATTAATAATCCTATTAATTTTGCTGTCTTACACATCAGTAGTTGCTTTTATTCCAACTTTTGAACTAGATTATTTTTTGTTTAGATTTTTATTGAAGCCTAGTCTGTAGTTCTAAATTGGCTACACAGAGGTTGAATTCTTTCTACTGTGTCTTTGCCACCCTCCTTGTTAATTGCTGAGTAAGTTATCTTTATATAGCCTATCTTTATGTTGGCTTTGAGAAATCTTTATGGGCCCTAGCCAGTTCTCTCAGTGGTTAGAGCGTTGGCCCGAAGACTGGGTTTGATTCTGGCCAAGGGCATGTACCTCGGTTGCAGGCTCGATTCCTGGCTCTGGTTGGGGCATGTGCGGGAGGCAACCAATCAATATGTCTCTCTAGACACATCGATGTTTTCCTCTCTCTCTTTCTCTCTCTCTCCCCCCCCTCCCTTTCTCCCTCTCTCCCTCTCTCCTTTTCACTCTCTCTGAATAGCAATGGAAAAAATATCCTCAGGTGAGGATTAAAAAAAAGAAATCTGTGCAAATTGGCATATAGTTTTAGATCAGTTAGCTGAATATATTCAGATAATTTGCTCTCTTTTTTTCCCTTCTGATTATTAAAGTGATATTAATATAGAACATTTAGAAAATATCGAAAAGTATCAAAAAGAAAAAAATGCTTCTGGTTTACTTTTAAACTTTTAGAAGTGATATGAGCTACATTTTTGTTTTAAATATAGGAAGCTCTAGACATTCATGCAGTTGATGGGACAACAGAAGAACCCTCTAGTCTTCAGGCATCAACCACAAATGACCCAGGTATTATATAATGATATAAAAGGAGAGATGTATTTGGGGTTTGGCTCTAGAAGTGAAAGATGCAATGTTCATTTTTTAGTAGTACATACTAGTCTACTACATTAGTTTTCTCAATAGGTTGCAGAGCAAGAATTTCCCAGTTGGAAAAGGAATTGATAGAAGATTTGAAGGCCTTGCGGCACAAGCAAGTAATACATCCTGGTCTTCAAGAAGGTAATATTCTCTAAAAAATATATATAAGCTAGTTTTTAATTTTGTTCTGTTTCTCCTTTCCTTCCGCTCTCTTTCTCCTTTTCTATTTCCCTTTCTTCCTTTTTGTTTTTTACCTCCTCTTCCTGAATCCATGATTTCATTTCTTTTCAGTGCCTCTCTCAGCTTGCATTTTTCTCTCTTCTCCTGCCATGATTTTCTCCCTTAACTTAAAACATTTCTAGGTCTTTTTTACCCTAAGAGAAACCCTATTCTGAAGATACTGTCTTTCTTATATTTGTGAAACGTATCTATGCATTAAGAAATGTATCATGATAAGAAAGTGGTGTTTTCTGTTTTCTTTCTTATAACAGTATTTTCCTCCCTATTTTTCATCTTTTAAATTTTGGTTTCTTTTATCTCTGTGGCTTTTTTTGGGGAGGGGGATCCTACTTATTCTTTTATACTTAGTAATATATTTAGGTGTGTAAATAGAAGAATATTTTTCTCTCATTTCATAGCTGTAATTTAAATTTTTTGTTATCTCTGTTTTGTTGTAATAGTTTATCTTGGCCTTGATTATGTTGCTTAATCCTTTTTTTAAAATAGTGAAATCTATTATACTTACTGCTGTTGTAGTAAGTACTGATTTTTCCATTTGTACTGTAAATAAAAGATTGTAAGCCGTGTCCCAATTTTTAGTTTCTTACATCTTTGATTTAAGGTGCGCTTCTTGGACACCTTCAAAGTTTATTGAGTTTTTGATTGTTAGTCGATTTTCTTTTCAAAGGACTGCCTAGCTGATTTATATTACATAGTAGATCATTTATATGAGAGTGTAAGCATTCTGTGCTAACAGGAGGTTGGTTTATAAAATGGTCATTTAATTTCTAAATCAAATGGAAATATTTGAAGAACTTTTGCTTTAATGTGAAACCACTTGTGTTGGATAGTGTGATCTTAAAGTGTGCAAATCTCAATCCAAGTGGACTGGGTACTGTGGATTTTAATGGACAATCATAACCATATCCTATTAGTCCTGGCTTGTAATAAAATTTGCTAATTTTTATTGTCAGCTTTCACTTCTGCTATTTTATTTATTTATTTATTTATTAATTATTATTATTTTAAAAAAAATATATCTTTATTGATTTCAGAGAGAGGAAAGGAGAGGGAGAGAGAGAGATAGAAACATCAATGATGAGAGAGGCATTGATCGAACCCGCAACCCGGGCATGTGCCCTGACCGGGAATTGAACCCTGATCTCCTGGATCCCAGGTCTACGCTCAACTGCTGAGCCACGCCCGGTCGGGCTCTGCTATTTTATTTAAATAATACTCCCTTCCTCCATCAGTTAACTTACCCTTTATCTTTATTTCCCCTCCTACTTCCATTTTTTCTAGTTAGGTACTCTGATAATGTGTAAATATTATAACATTTACATTGTGTTCTTTCAACCTAATTTCAACTTATGCTTTAGTGTTCTAGAGTTAAATATATCAGTGATCCCTGCCAGTGTTTTGCTCTGGTTTGTTTATTATTTCCTTGTTTACTAAGATTTGGGTTTTCTTTTCTTATAGACGTTTGAGTCAAATCTGTAATTTTTTCCTTTGTACAAAGGAGCTTCAAAGTCAAATCCTTCTGGAAACTAAGCAGGAAACATAAATAAAGTGAGATTAGCCTGAATTTGTGGGTGGGGTTGGACTTTGGTGGGCTGGAGCACAGGTGGTTTTTTTAAAGGGGCAGCTATGTCCATCCCTGGATTGTTGTCATATGGGAATGTTGACCCAGTATTTTTATGTAATGTTTCTCAACTTTTAAGTGACAGAAGCTGATACTAGTTTTTTGGGCAAGGCTTTAAAAACACTAAGCCAAACAAAATGCGTGTGAGCCATCAATTTTTACCTGCTATACAGATTCTGCATTTGGTGTCATGTTTCAAGTTTTTGCTTAATCTTCACTTTGTAGAAATTAATCCAACTGCGTGTTTGTTTGTTTTTTAATATATCTTTATTGATTTCAGAGAGAGGAAGGGAGAAGGGAGAGAGATAGAAACATCAGTGATGAGAGAGTTGTCATTGATCGGCTGCCTCATGCACACCCCTGACTGGGTATCGAGCCCGCAACCCGGGCATGTACCCTGACCAGGAATCGAACCCCGGTTGCCTGGGTCCTAGGTCGACACTCAACCGCTGAGCCACGCCCAGCCAGGCTCTTTTCTTTTTTTAAAAAATTTATTTAAATTTATTTAAATTTTTTATTTTTGTTTAAAATATTACAGATGTCCCTTTTTCTCCCTAGTGACCTGTTCCACCCCGTCCCATCCCCCTCCCCAGTTCCTCTCCCTACCATTGTCTTCTTTTTTTGTTGTTAATGATTTGAGACAGAGAGAGAGAGAGGGAGGAACATTGATTTGTTGTTTACCTCATCCTTGTTTTCATTGGTTTACTCCTGCATGTATCCTGACAGTGGATTGAACCCTCAACCTTGGTGTATTGGGATGACACTAGTCAACGGAGCTACCCAGCCAGGGCTCAACTGCATTGTTTTATAGTTTTATTTCTTAATAGTTACATCTCTCTGAAATAAATTAAAAACATTTAAAAAAGTATCTCCTAATACGGCAAAAAGGCAGAAGCATTTAGGAGTATCTTTTTGTTTAAACTGTCATATGTGAAAAGGATTTTAATTTGGGGGGATGTGCTTTGTATAAAGTAATTCATATGAAACCAACTAAGTCTAGGTCTCATGTATCTGTTACTTGGGAAAGGAATTTTTTCCAGGGCAAACATTTCAGGATAGCCTCGATAAGCTAAATTGGGAATTAGTTTGAATAGTGTTTGTGCCATTGACCTCTAATTTTAGGGCTTTTAAAAAATTATGTGTATTTAAAATAAATTTGGTGGTCTTGTTGTTTTTAGGCCTTGGTATTACTTTAGGGAGAAGGTGGCAGTTCAAAATAAAAGTAAATGCGGAAAAGAAAATACTTAGGAAAAACAGTCTCTAAATTTATTGTATGGGTTTAGATTTTGCATGTCTATCAACTTGGTTGTATGGGTACATTTTTAACAACTTAATTCTTTTTTTTCTATCTTCTCTGTAGTCAGCGGTTCTGGTAGTTTTTGTCAACATTAATAATAGAGTATTTTTTTCTTCTGAAAGCATGACAGTATTTTATTTTATTCTTTGTTTGGGATTCAGTTCTCACTTGAATTTCTGCAGTATCTTGCTTTCTGGTTCTACTCTGCTTTCCCTCCCCACCTTTTCTAGTTAATTACTACTTATTCTAACTTAAGAGTTACACCCTCTGAAAAGTTTTTACCAGGTTCCCTTGGGCTTTTCAAGTGTCATTTCTTTTTGTTTACACCTCATAGGACTTACTTACCCTGTTGTAACTACTAATGAGTCAGTTTGGAAAACATAACAAAAAAAACGTTTATTTCTATCACCATCTGTATTACAGAGTTTCATGAGAAGGTGTAGTAAAATTTTTGAAACATAAAACCCAGTGTGGTTGGTTGATACTTATTTTACTGATGTGGAAGCTAAAGCTAAGAGAAGTTTAGACCAAAAAGATTAGAAACCAGTTGTTTTGATTCATAATCTTCTTTTCTCCCCTGTTGATTGGAAGCTTGAGGAAAAAATGCTTTATTGATACTAGTTTTAATCACGTCATGTGATTAAAAAATTTTTTTAAAGAACTAAAATTGTTTAGGTAAGTTGTAAGTGGAGGATACACAAATTAGCCATAAGAATTTGTAGCTCATAATTAACCTAATATCTTTACCTTTTGGGCAACTAGCACAATGTAAAGTTTTTATTGGAAGCCTGTACCTATGACTTTTAATGGCTATTACTATGATACTTAATACTTCGAATTCCTTTTGGCTTCATTTATGTTAAAATTTTATTTACTTAGTTACTTATTTTTAAAAATATATCTTTATTGATTTCAGAGAGAGGAAAGGAGAGGGAGAGAGAGATAGAAACATCAATGATGAGAGAGTCATTGATTGGCTGCCTCCTGCACACCCCCTGCTGGGGATTGAGCCCGAAACCTGGGTGTGTGTCCAGACTGGAAATTGAACCACCTATCTCCTGGATCATAGGTCAGTGCTCAACCACTGAGCCACGCTGGCTGGGCTCAATGTTAAAATTTTAAGTTACATTCTTTCCTGCTCAATAATATGAAGCCAGTAATTCACAAATGAGTAAATCTAGAATAGAAGATTGTTAGTAGTAATAGAAAAATGCAAATTTAAGAACAATAGGATATAATTTTATACTAGTAATACTGGAACAATTTTTAAAGTCCAGTGATACACACTACTGGAGGGAGTATAAATTGAGAGTAATTTGGCAGTATCTAGAGCGCAGATTCCCAACTAGTGCATTTTTGCACATGGGGATCTATAATTATGTGACAGGTATGCTTTTCAGATACTGATCTCAGAGTGCCAGGCAAGGCCAAGGGAAATTAGTAACTATAGAGCTGGTTGCCTCCAGCCACTA
Source organism: Miniopterus schreibersii (assembly GCF_964146895.1). Classification (NCBI taxonomy): domain Eukaryota; kingdom Metazoa; phylum Chordata; class Mammalia; order Chiroptera; family Miniopteridae; genus Miniopterus; species Miniopterus schreibersii. The sequence goes on from NC_138101.1 coordinate 143,885,839, forward strand.
GTTGACTCATGTTTATTCCAGTGTGTTACATAATTATCATTTTCTTATACACCCTTTAATAACTTAAAGTTATACTTCTTAGTTGCAAACATCTGAATCCACTCTACAAGAATATGAATTTATTAAAGAATATCAGATGACTTACAGAATCTCCTGAAAGGCCAGAGAAACAGATTCTAGGAGTATGTAGTCAGGAAAAATACCCAAATTACATTCCCAGACTGCTCATACAAGCGGTCTCACAACATTGGACAGTCATCACCATTGTTAATATGGTCACTGAACACAGTATACTACAATTAGGATCTTGGTTACTTTTACCTCTAAAAGTTCTTACTTTGCCCAAAAACTGTCACCCTCATGTACATAATTCTACACAATATTTCTTTCCTCGTGGTGCTCTCTTCTAAATTGAAGTCTTTTTGCCTGGCTGGGCGTGGCTCAGCGGTTGAGCGTCGACCTAGGATCCAGGCGATCAGGGTTTGATTCCCGGTCAGGGCACTTGCCCGGGTTTCGGGCTGCAGCCGATCAATGACTCTCATCATTGATGTTTCTATCTCTCTCTCCATCTCCTTTCCTCTCTCAAGTCAATAAAGACATATTTAAAAATAAATAAATAAATAAATAAATTGAAGTCTTTCATGGTTGCATCTGATTAGCAAAACCCATGTCTCATGTCTGCAAATAAACTGCAAGAGAAGTTGGAAAGTGAGTTAGAAAAAGAGGTAGACGTTATAGGGGCGAAAAGGAACAGCTATATAGGAAGGGTGTTCAAAATATTTTGAGCATCCACAAATATGCCAAACACAACATTCAATGCAATTGAAAGGTGAACTTACACTGTTATATAGCAGTTCCTCTTCTGGGTAAATGGCATAAGGGAAAGCTAAATACACTAGAGAAAGCTCTCATACATGGTCACGTGTTATGTACATCATTGTAGAAGATGTACAACTATACTGTAGCATTGTTTGTAATAGTTAAAAATAGGAAACTATCTCATCAATAGAAGAATGGTGAATGAATTGGAGTATATTTACAATTTGGATTGTGTATAGCAGTGAAAATAAGTGCTTGAGAGATAAGTCTGTCAAAATAGACAAATCTCAGATGTAAATTGTTAAGCAAAAGAAGTAAAAGTATATGTAAAGTAAATACTTTCCTAAAAGATTGCCTCTTAACCTACAAATAATTCATAATATTTATAGGCTCAATGAATTAAATATAATTAATAATAATTAGAGAATTAGTAGCCATAAGCAGGGCATAAGCTCAGTCTATGGCAAGCTTGTATTAGAGGTCCTAAAAGTCTCTGGAACACAAAAGGTTAAAAGCACAAAATATTCGAATTCTGCTATGTTTCAAAAGGTTAAAAGCACAAAATATTCGAATTCTGCTATGTTTATGTATTAGTTATCTATTGTTGGGTTGTTGGCAGAATTTATATCCTTGCAGCTCTAGCAAGATGGGTGATACATGTATTCTTATATTATTACATACATATAATCATGCATATCCCATCCCTTTTGCCACATTCCATTGCTTGGAAACAAATCACAGTCTCTGCCCACACTCCAGGAGGGAGGAAGATCACACAAATACGCAGTACCAGGAGGTGAGGATCATGGAGTCACCTTAAAGTCTCTGCCGTTTAAAATTTTTAGTTCATCATTTTGCTCTCCACTATCTCCTTTATCTCTGTTATCTCCCCCCTCCTAACTGAAGGTTAAAAACCTCCAATATGATTTGTGGTCCTTTTTTCTTGTAGTGGGCTTAAAATTGAATTCAGTGGATCCAACAATGAGCATTGATCTTAAATACTTGGGAGTACAGCTACCTTTGGCCCCAGCCACAAGCCTTCCTTTCTGGAACTTTACAGGAACCAACCCTGCCTCTCCTGGTGAGTACATAGCATTTATGAAGTCAAGCAGATTTGTGATATGAATAAAAAGCAACTTTTTGTTAGAGACAAAGTATGTTTAGGATAGTCTAGGGGTAGACCTTTTATCTAGTAGCCAGTCTTAATGATTTATACATTTTAGATAAAGTCTTAGTAATTAATTAGATATTAAATATTGGCTTACTAGGATTTTGGTCATCTCTTACTTTTTCTTTTATAGATGCTGGATTTCCCTTTGTTTCTAGAACAGGAAAAACCAATGACTTCACCAAAATCAAGGGATGGAGGGGAAAGTTTCATGGTGCTTCTGCATCTAGAAATGAAGGTAATTAGCTTTTTAAAAATTATAAATAGGTTCTGAAACATGTGACCACAGCCTTTGTTAAAAGCAAGTCTTGGCCCGGCCGGGCGTGGCTCAGTGGTTAAGCATCGACCTAGGATCCAGGTGATCAGGGTTCAATTCCCGGTCAGGGCACATGCCCGGGTTGCGGGCTGCAGCCGACTCTCTCATCATTGATGTTTCTATCTCTCTCTCTCCCTCTCCCTTCCTCTCCCTGAAATCAATAAAGATATATTTAAAAAAAAAGAAAAAAAAGAAAAGCAAGTCTTGGTTTCTCTTCATCTCTTTTCATGCTTTAAACTGAAAATAATTGTCTTGCTGATACTCGTTTATTCCCCTTGTTCCCATAGCTGTGATCCTGGGGATCAGTCCCTAACCACATCAGGCTTAAATAATTCTTGCAGCCTTTTTAAACTGCCTTTTTTATTTTTTATTTTAAACATTTTAGTTATTAAGAATGTGAGTTTTGAGGTAAGAGTCTTTTTTTTTTTTAATCCTCACACGAGGATATTTTTTCCACTGATCCTTAGAGCAGAAGGAAGGGAGGGAGGAAAGGGGAGAGAGGGCTGGGGGGGGGGGGGAGAGGGAAACAGAGACAGAGAGAGAGAAACATTGATGCAAGAGAGACACATGGATTGGTTGCCTCCTGCACACACCCCGATGGGCTGGGGATCGAACCTGCAACCCAGGTATGTACCCTTGACCAGGAATCGAACCTGAGACCCTTCAGTGCACAGGCTGATGCTCTAACCACTAAGCACACTCCTTTGTTTTTTGAGCCTTACCTCTTCCCTTGCACTTTATGTCATAGTCCAGGTATTACAATCTCTTAAATAAATCTCTTTGCATTCTGTTGAGGTGTGATTTAAGTATATATTTTTTTGCTCTTAAGTTTGGTCTCTATACTAAGGTCATAGATTGTCAAAGTTTGTAGACTCTTAGTGTTAATTATTTCTATTGTTAGCACTTCTCAAAAATTAATGCTAAATAGTGCTCACTTCGGCAGCACATATACTAAAATTGGAACTATACAGAGAAAATTAGTATTGCCCCTACGCAAGGATGACATGCAAATTCATGAAGTGTCCCATATATATATTTTAATTAATATTAAATATATGAAATGAAATAATTTTAGAGATTGGATTTTAACATTAATGTATGACATTTAATCTCTTGGTTTTTTATTTTATATTTTTCTTCTGAGTAGGGAATCTTGGCCTTTCTTGGTATATTTTTTCTAGAGACCTAAAGATGTGTTCTAGGTTTCTTTAAGTATTTGTGTCTCCTTATTTATTTCTAGGTGGAAATTCAGAAGGTCCACTGAAAAACCGTTCTGCTTTCTGCAGTGATAAGCTAGATGAGTACTTGGAAAATGAAGGCAAACTGATGGAAACAAGCATGGGTTTCTCTTCTAATGCTCCCACATCTCCTGTGATATACCAGCTTCCCACTAAGAGTACTAGCTATGTACGAACACTTGATAGTGTACTAAAGAAGCAATCTACCATTTCCCCTTCTACCTCTTATTCTTTGAAGCCTCATTCCGTACCCCCTGTGTCTCGAAAGGCAAAGTCTCAAAACAAACAGGCAACTTTCAGTGGCCGAACTAAATCATCTTATAAATCCATTTTGCCGTACCCCATTTCACCAAAGCAGAAACAGACTCATAATGTTCTAGGAGATAAGGTTACCAAGAATTCTTCAGGCACCATCTCAGAAAATCAGGTGAATAACTTTGTTGTGCCAACTTTAGATGAAAATACATTCCCAAAGCAAATTAATTTGCGGCAGGCACACCACCAACAGCAGCAACAGGGAACCCGCCCTCCAGGCTTGTCTAAATCTCAAGTGAAGCTAATGGACCTGGAAGACTGTGCACTTTGGGAAGGAAAACCAAGGACCTATATCACTGAAGAGCGAGCAGATGTATCTTTAACAACTCTGCTTACAGCTCAAGTAAGTTATCTGTTGTTTTCCAGAAGCATATTCTTGGCTAGAATGAATTAGGTTAACGGAGGGAAAGGGGAATGGGATTTTTTAGCAGGAGGATTGGGAATTTAGTTAGATACCCAAGTGTAGATCCCTCCTTCCGCAGAGGGAAACAGTACATTTGTGTTTTTGAATAATATTCCTCTTTTGTATAAAGGCAGCTGGCCATTCTGAAAGTCTCTAATTTCATTCTTCAGTATGTGGGCAAGTATATTTGCTGATCTTGTTAAAACAGCTTTGAAAATTATGCTTAAAAGGTATACTAAATCCCCCCAAATCTAAAAAATTGGAAGCCTATGGAGAAAAAGCTTGTCTTAAAATTTTTTTTTTAAAATCCTCAACTGAGGATGTTTTTTATTGATTTTAGAAATGGAAGGGAGAGACAGAGAGAAACATTAATCAGTTGCCTTCTGACTAGGGATGGAACCCGCAACCTGGGTATGAGCTCTGACCAGGAATTGAAATTGTGACCCTTTGGCACACCCCAACAGCCACACTGGCCAGGGCTAAAATTTTATATTAAGAACTTTCACTTATTATTGCTTCACCTAACTTAACCTCTAGTGATGTGAAGTGACCCAGCAAAATGAGAATAATTTTCTTGTCATGAAATTTCTGTACCTTCCATTTTTAAATTCTGTGACTTAATTCTAGAGCTGAAGATCATCAGATGTTGGGACTAACTAGAGAAAATATCAATTATTAACTGTTTCTAAAGACTTTTATGCATGCATGTTGTTGTTCTCTTTTTATTAATTACCATAGAGCAGGGAGTCTATAAACTGTTTCTGTAAGACAGTAAATATTTTTTTTTTTTAATGTATATTGATTCAGAGAGAGGAAGGGAGAGGGGGAGAGAAACATCACTGATGAGAGAGTCATCGATAGGCTGCCTCCTACATGCCTCCCACTGGGGATTGAGCCCTCAACCTGGGCATGTGCTCTGCCCGGGAATCAAACTGCGATCTCCTGGTTCATAGGTCAATGTTCAGCTGCTGAGCCATGCCGGCCGGGCAATATTTTAGGTTTTGTGGGCCATGCACTCTGTTGCAGTTTCTCAACCCTGCTGTTGTGTTGCCATGAACATTTAAATGAATGAGCCTGGTTGTGTTCCTTGAAGCTTTATGTGTGAAACAGGCTGGATTTGGTCCTTGGGCCTTAAGTTGATATTTTGGCTCATAATTAAAATATTTACTCTCTTGCTTGCCTGTACTATTCATTAGAATGGGAGATTGCTCAGAGTTCTGTTTATGTTCATGCTCTGTCATTTGAATCTGCTCTAATCTTGTACTCTTAGTACTGAGTGCTCAGTGTCAAGAGAAGAAGGCAGACCAATATATGACTGTAGTTTGTTGGTGGTGTTGGGGGATGATTTAGTAGATGATTTAGTAGATTTACAATTTTCTGCTTTCATTGTAGGCATCTCTCAAAACTAAACCCATCCACACAATCATAAGGAAACGGGCACCTCCGTGCAACAATGACTTCTGTCGATTGGGTTGTATATGTTCCAGTCTAGCTTTGGAGAAGCGCCAGCCTGCTCACTGCCGCCGACCAGACTGCATGTTTGGCTGCACTTGTTTGAAAAGAAAAGTTGTACTTGTTAAAGGGGGATCCAAAACTAAACATTTCCAGAGGAAGGCTGCTCATCGTGATGCAGTTTGCTATGATACTTTGGGAGACGAGCAAAGAGAAGAAGGAGAAGGTGGAGTCAAGGAGGAGGAAGAACAATTAAAAGAGAGAAAAAAGAGGAAGAAGCTGGAATACAGTGAGTGTTGAGACTTAAAACTTTCTAGTTTTATTTTTTAGAAAATTATGGTTATTTGAAAACCTATTTCAAATAGTATTACTCTTTCTTACTTTAATCCCAATCTATGATCTAATAAGAATTTGGAGAAATTCTTAACATCCTTAAATGCTCTTTCTGTATGGCATGTGTCACACACACACATAGATGCGCTTGCGCACCTTTTTTCAATGGAAATTTTCTTTCGAAGTTGGCTTTTTTTGGTGCTAAAGTTGAAACTTTAATCATTCTTTTTTTTTGAATTCTCACCCGAGGATATTTTTTTCCACTGATTTTTAGAGAGAGAGTGGAAGGGGCGGGGGGAGAAAAACATCGAAGTGAGAGAGAGAGACATCGATTAGTTATCTCCCACACGCACCCCAACCAGAGCCAAGGATTGAACCTGAAACCAAGGTACATGCCCTTGACTGGGAATCGAACCCTCGACCCTTCAGCCTGCAGGCCAGTGCTCTAACCACTGACCCAAACCGGCCGGGGCTAAATCATTCTTTTATGCGGAGTTCCAGAATGCCTTTGAAACTTGATCTATTTTTCTGTGTCTTTCTCCCCCTAACCCCAATGTTCTTTCAGTATACAGATGATCAGTGTAATTCATTATATCCTCCCCTCAGCTGTATTGAGGTATAATTGACAAATAAAATTGTACATAATTAAAGTGTACAACATGATGATTTGGCATATGTATATTTTGTGAAATAACCATAATCAAGTTAACTAATACATTTTATTTTCTAAAAGAAGAAATTTGCAGCAAGACATGCTGGTCATGGTTTGAGGCATTAACCAGGAAATCAGGGATTTAGGGACAGAATATGGGTATAACTAAGTTGAGCATCATTATACTTTTTTGAAAAGCTTATTTTTTCTTTTTGATAAAATATTTTGTAGACGAAGTTTCATATTTCATTCTTTATTTTTTCCTTTGTACTATATCATTTTATTTTGTTTAAATATAAAAAAAAATTTTATGTAATTTTAAAAAGTTTCTTGCTTCTTCGTTTATTAGGGGATTAATGTTCCTTTATTGGCAGTTTATATTTACATTTGCTACTACTTGCCATGTATTTCTTTCAGTCAGAGTGGGTGATTAATATTATGATGTATGTTCTTTGCAGATTTTCTATTAATTCACTTGTGTGCATGCGTACATATTTTTTTTGTAGAAATGGTACTGCTGTATATGTGGTGTCATAACCTTTATAAATTTAATATTGTAAAATATTTTCCATATCAGCAAGTGTAGATCTATATTATAATTTTAGTTTTAATGACTTCATGTTATTACAGTCCTTTTGGTTGGACATTTAGCCCTCTTGGATTTTCTTTATTATAAACAGTACAATGAAGAACATCCATGTTCAGGATAGGCTATTAAAAGTGGAATTCCTGTGACAGTGAATGCACTTTAAACAGTTATAGATGTTGCTAGAGTTGTACCAATCACATATTTACTAATAGTTAGATGGTGCCAGTTCTTCTGTACTCTTAACACTGGATATTCAAATTGATAGGCAGAATTTGATATCTTATTTCAATTTTATGTTTCTTCTGTAAATTGCCTTTTAAAATAATTAAAAAATTTTTTTTTCAATTACAGTTGACATAAAGTATTGTCTTAGTTTCAGGTGTACAATATAGTGATTAGACATTTAGATAACTTACAAATTGATCACCCTGGTAAGTCTAGTACCCACCTGACGCCATATACAGTTATTACAATCTTATTGACTACATTCCCTGTGCTGTACTTTACATCCCCATGATTATATTATAACTGCCAATTTGTGTTTCTTAATTCCTTCCCCCTTTTCATTCATCCCCTCCAACTCCCTCCTATCTGACAACCATCAGTTTGTTCTCTGTATGTGTGAGGTTTGTTCCTGTTTTGTTTGTTCGTTTGCTATTTAGATTCCACTTATAAGTGACATCATAAGGTATTTGTCTTTCTCTGTCTGATTTATTTCAGTTAGCAAAATACCCTCTAGGTCTCTCCATGTTGTCACAAATGGGAGATTTTATTCTGTTTCATGGCTGAGTAATATACCAGTTATATATACTGCTTCTTTATCCAGTCATCAGTCTGGACACTTAGGTTGCTTCTATATCTTGGCTATTGTAAATAATGCTTCAGTGAATAATAGGGATACATACATCTTTTTAAATTGGTATTTTGGATTTCTTCAGATAATCCAGAATTGGATTGCTGGGGCATATGATAGTTCTATTTTAATTTTTAATTTTTTGAGGAACCTCCATACTGTTTGCCATAGTGGTTACACCAATTCGCAATCCCACCAGCAGTGTATAAGGGTTCCCTTTTCTGCACATCCTTGCCAATGCTAATTTGTTGATTTATTGATGATAGCCGTTCTGACAGCTGTGAGGTGCTAGCTTATTGTGGTTTTAATTTGTATATCCCTGATGATTAGTGATGTTGAGCATTTCATATGTCTGGTTGCCATTTGTATGTCCTCTTTGGAGAAATGTGTATTCCCGTCATATGTCCCTTTTTTTTTTTTTTAAATTTAAAAATCCTCCCCCAAAGATGTTTTTTCCATTGCTTTTCAGAGAGAATAGAAGGGAGGGAAGGAGAGAGAGAGAAACATTGGTGTGAGAGACAATGAATGGTTGCCTCCTGCACATGCCCCCGCTGAGGCTGAGGATCAAGCTTGTTACCGAGGTATGTGCCCTTGGCTGGAATCAAACTTGGGACCCTTTAGTTTGCTGGTCGATTCTCTAACCACTGAGGCAAACCTGCTAGGGCTAGGATTGTTTTCTTAATTTCTTTTTCTGATAGTTTGTATTGGTCTATAACAGTTAAGTGACCAAAAGTAACCACACAATACGGTCTGATCACAAAATTTTTTTTTTTAAATATATTTTTTATTAATTTCAGAGAGAGGAAGGGAGAGAGACAGAACATCAGTGAGAGAGAGTCATTCATTGGCTGCCTACTGCACATCCCGCACTGGGGATCAAGCCTGCAACCTGGGCAGTGCCCTGACCGGGAATTGAACTGTGATGCCAGCCGGGCTGATCACAAAATCTTAACTGGGCATGTCATAGTGGGTAGTCACGTCCCAGGCCTATAGCTTCCTTAGCAAAGGTCAATTTTTAAGTGAGCTTTATTAATCGTTTTTATGTACCTATGATAACATCTTTGAAATGTCAAGAGTAATTTTCTTTCCATACCCCTTGAAAGTACAGCCACGAGCACCAGAGTACAAACCACCAGATTGTGGGACTACAGAACCCCTCATTGTTACCTTGTTCCCTGCCTACCATCACTATGTGCTGTAAATGTTACTAACAATCCTGTACCCACCAATGTAAAAGAAGTATGTGTTTCTCCATTTTGCTTCTTATCCATTCCTGGAGATTTCGCTGCTATGCTTTCTCCCACCTACTTAATCTATTAGCAGTGGATTTCATACACCTTCCTTACATCTTCTTCCTTGATTCTAATGTGTAAAAGCTGCAAACTGTCATTCTCTAGTGCATTTGAGATCTTGCTCTCAGCATATGTTATCAGTTTGGCTCAAATAAACTTCTAAAAATTCTCTACATGTTTGAACATTTCTCACATCAACAAAGTCGTTTGAAATCCGTGGTTTTTCTTTTCTTGAGTTTTAGGAGTTCTCTCCATATTTTGGATGTTAATCCTTTATCAGATATGTTTTGTAAATGTTTTTTCCTGTTCTGTGGGTTGCCTTTTTAGTCTGTTCTGTCTTTTTTTTTAATATATCTTTATTGGTTTCAGAGAGAGGAAAGGAGAAGGGGTAGAGAGAGATAGAAACATCAATGATGAGAGAGTCATTGATCGAGCCCGCAACCCGGGCATGTGCCCTGACTGGGAATTGAACCCTGATTGCCTGGATCCTAGGTCGACGCTCAACCGCAGAGCCACGCCTGGCGCTGTTCTGTCTTTTAATTCACAAAATTTTAAAATCTTCATGCATTCAACTTGTCTTTTATTTTGTTACCCATGCCTTTGGTGTCTTATCCAAGAAATCACTACCAAATCCAGTTTTGTGAAGCTTTTGTCTTATGTTTTGTTCTCAGAGTTTTATTCTTTTCGACCCTATTTTAGATCCTTGATACATTTTGAGTTAACTTTTGTATATGTGGTGTTAGGTAAGGGTCCAACTTTATTCTTTTGCATGTGGATGTCCAGCTTTCCCACCACCATTTGTTGAAAAGATTGTCCTTTCCCATTTGAATGATCTTTGCATCCCTGTCAAAATTTATTTGACCATATATTCAAGAATTTATTTTGGGGCTGTCTGTTATATTCCATTGGCTTATATGTCTGCCCCTTTATGCCACTACCACACTGTTTTGATTACTGTAGCTTTTGTAGTAAGTTTTGAAATTAGCAAGTGTGGGTCTTCTAGATTTGATATTTTTCAAGATTGTTTTGGCTATTTGGAGTTCCTTGAGATACTATATGAATTTTAGAATGGGTTTTTCTATTTCTGCAAAAAACATTATTGGGATTTCGATAGGCATTACATTGAATCTGTAGATTGCTTTGAGTAGTATTGACATTTTAATATTGAGACTTCTAATCCATGTGCTTGGGGTGTATTTCCATTTAAGTATGTTGTCTTTAATTTCTTACATCAACGTTTTGTAGTTTTAAAAAAAATATTGTTATTGATTTCAGAGAGAGGAGAGAGATAGAAACATCAATGATGAGATTCATTGATCGGCTTTCTTCTGCAAGCCCCCTGCTGGGAATTGCGCCTGCAACCTGGGCATGTGCCCTGACAAGGAATTGAACGGTGATCTCCTGGATCCTAGGTCAATGCTCAATTGCTGAGCCATGCCAGCCAGGCAGCTTTTTGTAGTTTTAATTGTAAAAGTCTTACACTTTTTTGGTTAATTCCTAAGGTTTTCTTGATGTTATTGTGAATGAAATTATCTTGTAATTTCCTTTTCAGATTGTTTATGGTTGGTGTATAGAAATGTAACTGAGTTTTATGTGCTGACTTTGTATCATGCTACTTTGTTGAATTAATGTATTCTCACAGTTTTATATATTTATTTATTTGTGGAATCTTTAGGGTTTTCTGCATATAAGATTATATCATCAAAAAGATAATTTTACTTCTTCCTTTTTAATTTGGATGCATTTTATTTCTTTTTGTTGCTAAACTTTCTGGCCAAAATATCCAGTAAAATATTGAATAGAAATGCTGAGCCCTGGCAGGTGTGGCTCAGTTGGTGGATGTCATCATGTGCACCAAAGGTTGCCGGTTTGATTCTGGTCAGGGCACAAGCCTGGGTTTTAGGCGTGATCCCCAGTAGGAGGCAGCCAATCAATGTTACCCTTTCACATCGATGTTTTTCTTTCTCTCTCATACTCTCCCTTGCCCCCCTCTCTAAAAATCAATAAACTATTAAAAAATTAAAACAAAAACTGCCAGAAGGAAAAAAAAAAAGAAATGCTGAAAAGGACCATCTTTGCCTTACTCCTGATCTTAAGGGAAAAGCTTTCAGCATTTCACCATTGAGTGTGATGTTTGCTTTGGGTTTTTTATATGTAGCTTCACTTATGTTGAGTTACTTTCCTTTTGTTCTTAGTTTATTCAGTGTTTTTGTCATGAAAGGGTGTTGAACTTTGTCAAAAGCTTTTTCTGCATCAATTAAGGTGATCATGTGGTTTTTACCTTCATTCTGTTCAAGTGGAGTATTACATTGATTGATTTTTTTGTATGTTGAACCATCCTTGCATTCAAGGAATAAATCTTACTTGGTTATGTTATATAATCCTTTTAATGTGCTTCTGAATTCTGTTTGTTATTAGTTCATTGAGGATTTTTCATTCAGTGTTCTTTTTTGTAGTGCCTTAGTCTGGCTTTGGTATCAGTAATGCTGACCTCGTAGAATAAGTTGGGAAGTGTACCCTTCAGTTTTATTTATTTATTTATTTATTTATTTATTTATTTATTTATTTAATTTCAGGGAGGGTAAGGAGAGAGAGATAGAAACATCAGTGATGAGAAAGATTCATTGATTGGCTGCCTCCTGCACACCCCCTCCTGGGGATCGAGCGGGAAACCCTGGCATGTGCCCTGACTAGAATCGTACAGTGACCTCCTGGTTCATAGGTCAGTTCTCAACCACTGAGCCATGCTGACCGGGTACCCTTCAGTTTTTTTTGAAAAGTTTGAGAAGGATTGATAATAATCCTTATTTTAGTGTTTGGTAGAACTCACCAGGGAAGGCATCAGGTTCAGGGCTTTGTTGGGAATTTCTGATTACTGATTCAATCTCTTTACAAGTTTTAGGTCTATTGAGATTGGTTATTTCTTTGTGATTTAGTCTTGGTGTAGGTATTGTGGTTCTAGGAATTTGTTTCATCTGTGTTATCTAATTTGTTGACCTACATGTTTGTAGTACTATTCTATAATCATTTTTATTTTTGTAGAATTGGTGGTAGTGTCCTCACTTTCATTTCTGATTTTAATAATTTGAGTCTTTTTTCCTAAATCCACCTAGGTAAAGGTATGTCAGCTTTGTTGGTCTTTTTGAAGAAGCAACTTGCAGTTTTATTGCTTGTCTCTATTTTTCTATTTCCTATTTTGTTGTTCTTTGCTCTCAACTTTATTGTTTCCTTTCTATCTAGCTTTGGGTTTAGTTTGTTTAGTTTTTTTCTAGTTCCTTAAGTTGTCCAGTTAGGTGGTTATTTGAGAGCTTTCATGTTTTTAAATATATATATATTTTAATTGATTTCAGAGAGAGGAAGGAGTGGGAGATAGAAACATCAATGATGAGAGAGTGTCACTCATTGGCTGCTTCATGCACACCCCCTGCTGGGGTTTGAGCCCGCAACCCGGGCATGTGTCCTGACCAGGAATCGAACCAGGATCTCCTGGATCATAGGTTGATGCTCAACCACTGAGCCATGCCGGCCAGGCACTTTCATGTTTTTTAATGTAAGGATTTATAGCTATAAATTTTCCCTGTAGTAGTGCTTTTCTTGTGTCCATAAGTTTTGGTATGTTGTGTTTCCATTTTCATTTCTCTAAGTCTCTTATAAATTCCATTGTGATTTCTTCTTTGATCCATTGATATTTCAAAAGTGTATTGCTTAATTTCCACAGTTTTGTGAATTTTCCACTTTTCCTTTTGTTGTTGATTTTAAGGCAAGGAAGATAATTTGTATGATATCTATGTTTTAAAATCTGTTGAGACTTAATTTGTGGCATGCCATATGGTCTGTTGTGAAAAATACCCCAATTACATTGAAAAGAATGTGTGTTCTTTTGTTGTTGAGGAGAGTGTTCTGTATAGGCCTATTAGATCTAGTTAATTTATTAGGTTGCTTAAATCCTCTATTTTCTTACTTCTGACTTGGTGGTGGTTCTGTTCATTATTGTGAGTGGGGTGTTGAAGTCTGCTGCTACCATGAAAAACTGTGTATTTCTTCCTTCCGTTCTGTCAGTTTTTCTTCATGTATGTTTTGATGGTCATGTCATTAGGTGTGTAAATGTTTATCATTGTTTTTCTTCTGGATATATTGAATCTTTTAATATAAAATGCCCTTCTTTGTCTCTTGCAACCTTTTTGATTTAATGTTTATTTTGTCTGATATTAGTAAAGCCACCCCTGCTCATTTTGGTTATTATTTGCATGGAATATCTTTTTCCATTCTTTCACTTTCAACCTGTTTGTGTCTTTGAATCTCAAGTGAGTCTCTTGATGACAGGACATAGTTTGATCATATGTTTATATAAATTCTGGCAGTCTATCTTTTGATGAGAGAATTTTTAAAAATTTATCTTCATTGTTGGAAGTATTATAAATGTCCCCCATTTTCCCATTACCCGCCTCCACCCAGTTCCTGCCCTACCCCAGGCCTTCACCACACTATTGTCTGTGTCCATGGATTATGCATATATGCGTATAAGTTCTTTGGTTAATCTCTGCCTGCCCTCCCTCCCCCTTTCCTCTGAGATCTGTCAGTCTGTGCCATGGTTCCATGCCTCTGTACTTAATTTGTCGGTTTATTTTATTCATTAGATTCCACACGTAAGTGAGATCATGTGATACTTGTCTTTCTTTGACTGGCTTATTTCGCTTAGCATAATACTCTCCAGTTCCCTCCATGCTGTCTCAAAGAGTAAGAGATCCTTCTTGGATAAGAGAATTCAATCTATTTACATTTAAAAGAATATTACTCTGAAGGAGATACTTCTGTCATAGCTATTTGTTTTCTATATGCCTTACTGCTTTTTTCTTATTTCCTGCATTACTGCCTTTTTTGTTTGTGTTTGGCTGATTTTTTATAGTGAAATGTTTAAATTCTTTCCTCGTTTTAAAAAATGTATATTCTATAGCTTTTTTTTGGTGGTTGCCATAAAGATTACATTTAACATCCTAAAGTTATAATACTAATACGAATTTATAACAGCTTAACTTCAGTAACATATAAAAACTCTGCTCCTTTACACTTTTATCCTAACTCTGTTCAGTTGTTGATGTCACGGTATTATATCTTTATACATTTTGTACCTCTAGACGTAAACTAAAAATTTTAAAAATTGCATTAGTTTCTTAAGTTATGTAGAAAACAAAATTTGAAATTACAAAGCAGAGTTACAGTAATACTAGCTTTCACACTAATTTTTTTATTAAGTGTATTAGTTTTTTAAATCCTGCAGAAAACAAAAAGTTAAGTGACAAAGCCATTGTTAGAAGAATACTAGCTTTTATAATTGCTTATGTGTTTACCTTTAGTGAGATCTTTATTTTCCATATAACTGTCAGTTATTGTCTAGTGTCTCTTCATTTCACCCTGCAGAAATCCCTTGAGCGTTTTTTGGAGGCAGGTTTAGTGGTCACAGACTCCCTCACATTTTGTTTATCTGTAAATTTCTTAATTTATCTCTTGTTCGTAAAGGACAATTTTGCCTGATACACGATTCTTGGTTGATAGTTTTTATTTCTTTTAGCTTGTTGAATTGAATATATCAGCCTATTATGTGCCGGCCTCCAAAGTTTTTGATGAGTGATCTTCTCATATTTTTATTGAGGATCCCTTGTATGTGATGATTTGTTTCTATCTTAGTGCTTACAAGATTCTCTGTCTTTCTCTTTTGAAAGTTTGAGGATAATGTCTCAGTGTGGGTCTCTTGGGGTTCATCTTACTTGGAGTTTGTCAATCTTCTTGGGTGTTACTACTCATGCCTTTCTTCAAATTCGAGAAGTTTTCAGCCATTATTTCTTCAAATGTTATGTCTCTTTCTCTTTTTGGAACTCCCATAATGCATATGTTGATTTGCTTGATGGTGTTGCTTAAGATCTGTTTGCTTTTCTTCAGTCTTTTCCTTAGACTCCATAGTTTCCATTGTCCTGTCTTCCAAGTTCACTGATTCTTTCTTCTGCCTGTTTAAATCTGTCTTTGAATTTCTCTGGTGAAATTTTCATTGCAGTGTTTGTGCCTTTTCAGCTCCAGGTTTTTCTTCTGATTTCTTTTCATATTTTATATCTCTGTTGATACTCCTTTTTGTCCAAATAAGGTTTTCTTGACTTTGTCTACATTTTCTTTTTTTTCTTTGAGCATCTGTAAGACAGTTATTTTAAAGTTTGGTATATCTGTTGTTAGTTTCTTCACAGGGACAGTTTCTATTGATTTTTTTTTTTAAAGGACCATACTTTCCTTTTTCTTTGCATGCCTTATGATGTTTGGTGGAACACTGGACATTTGTATTTAATAATATGGTAACTCTGGAAATTGGATTCTCCTCCTTCCTTGGGGATTTTTTTTGTTTGTTTTTTGTTACTGCAGAGTTTTTTTTTTTTTTTTGCTTGCTTGTTTTTTCAAATTGTAGTATAGGCTGTCTTTGTGCTGAGGATCAGAGGTGTAAGCTTGAGGTCCTCAGGTCTTTTCTGAGCCTTTTCTTGGGCATACACATTCACTTTCTAATTTTCCTTGTATGTGCAGTTGTTTTTGAATTTTCTAATCTATAATGTTTGGCTCCTGAAAGAGGAAAAAGTGGAAAATGAAGGGGGAGGGAAGGTGTTGGCCCTCTAAGTACCCTGGAAGTCACAAGACAGAGGGGAAGGGCTTGCAACAATGTGTGTGGGGGAGGAGATACAACAATAATGGCTGCCTGCCTCTTTGCACCTCTGTGATCAGAGAAGCAGCATTCAGAGCAGGGATCCCTCATATTTGGAGGACAGGGTCCCTTTGCCCACCCTGTCTCCCATAAACACCAGAATACATGTGCAAACTCTCTGCCATGTGGCTGGGGGATAGGGAAAGGGAAGTTGCTACTGTGCTAAGAGCTGAAATTGATCACAATTAGTGACAGTTTTCTGTCCATGTCCTCTCCTGGAAGTTACAAAGCCTTCAACAGACTCCAGAGTTCCAAAATAGTGACATTAGACAAATTCTGCCAGTGCAGAAGTTGTTGGGGAGACATTTCCTGGTGCTACCTACTCCATTATCTTCCCAGGATCTTCTCAACCATTTTTTAATAAAAATATATTTTTATTGATTTTTAGAGAGAGGAAAGGAGGAGAGATAGAAACATTGATGAGAGAGAAACATTGATCAGCTGCCTCCTGCATGCCCCCTAGTGAGGATTGAGCCCACAACCTGGGCATATGCCCTGACTGGGAATTGAACCATGACCTCCTGGTTCATGGGCCAATGCTCAACCACTGAGCTACACTGGGTGGGCTCAGCATCCATTCTTTTTTTTTTTTTTAATATATCTTTATTGATTTCAGAGAGAGGAAAGGAGAGGGTGAGAGAGAAACATCAATGATGAGAAAGTCATTGATCGAGCCCACAACCGGGGCATGTGCCCTGACCGGGAATCGAACCCTGATCGCCTGGATCCTAGGTAGACGCTCAACCGCTGAGCCACGCCTGGCTGGGCCATTCTTGATTTTAAAAAAAGTTACCATCAAAACTGAATATTGTAGTGATGTAACTCTTTATTTTCATCTGTAGTTTCATTGCAACCCTAATCAAAATACTGAGTTTTTTATGTTTAACTTGAAAAGCTGATTCTAAAATTTATATGGAAATGCACAAGACCTAGAAATAGCCAGGGCAGTCTTGAACAGTGACAGGGTGGGAGGATTTGTGCTCTATTTTGAATGGTGAGAAAGTGGGAGGACTTGTTCTGTTGGATGTCAAAACTTATAAAACTATCACATTTAAGACAGGGTGATACTTGCTTGAGTTTAAAGTGAACAGATCAGTAGAACAGAATAGAAGGGCTACAATAGATTTGAAAATACTGACTTGCTTGATTTGACAAAAATAGCAGAGGAATAAGGAAAGGATCATTTTTTTTTTTTTTAAGGATCTTTTCAATAAATGGTGGTGGGATCATTGAATATATGGGAAAAAGCAAAATTTTATTCCTTATACTATACATGGAAATAATTTGTAGGTAGGTTATAGATCTAATTATGAAAAGAAACAATACAGCTTTTTTAAAAAAAATATTTTTATTTGAGAGAGAGGAAGGGAGAGAGGGAGAGAGAGAGAGAAATATCAGTAATGAGAGAGTCATTGATCACCTGCCTCCTGCACTCCTCCTGCTGGGGATCAAGCCTGCAACATGGGCTTGTGCCCTGACCGGGAATCAAATTGCGGTGTCCTGGATCATAGGTCAGTGCTCAACTACTGAGCCATGCCAGCCGGGCAACAATACAACTTTTAGAAGGTATTTTTCTCCCTATTTTAATCTTCAAGCCTTTGTTTGACATTTTGTGGTTATGTTCTGAATGTTAGCTGTAGGAGCCCTTTTGACAAAGTTGTTCTTTACTAATGGGATCTTAATGTTCAGAGCAAATATACTTCTTATAAAATCAGGTAGCAGTTTGGATTCTCCTTTGTTTATGAAAGATTATTTGAATTAAGTGCGAATGCTGCTCATTCACATTTTATGTGACTTTAGGCAAAGATTTTTAGATCTTTGGCTTAGAACCAGCTACATCCTCTCTGAGGAGTGACTATTAAAATGCAGAATACAATGTTTGCTTCTCTATAACAGTCTTCTTCCTGGGATGGGCAGTTTGCTTAAAGAATAAAGCCTCTTAACCTAGATCCTCCCATTTGTTTTCCTTTGTGTAGAAATTATTTTTATTTTTTTTAAAATTTGTCTTTATTGATTTCAGAGAGAGGAAGGGAGAAGGGGGGAGAGAAATAGAACTATCAATGATGAGAGAGAGAGTCATTGATCGGCTGCCTTCTGCACGCTTCCTACTGGGCATTGATCCTGCACCTGGGTGACCGTGAATCGAACTGTGATCCTCTGGATTATAGGTCGATGCTCAACTGCTGAGCCATGCCTGCTGGGCTTTGTAGAAATTCTTGATATTATGATTTCATCTCAGTTGGGTTTCATTGCTTTTCTAATATATTTTTGCTCTTATGCTGAGTTCAGGCTATCTTGAATATAGTTTATCATCAAAAGGCAGTAGAACCAGCTCAGTCTTTGAGCCAGATTGACTGGGTTTGATCCTTGATCTGCCTCTTAACTGTAGACTCTCTTGAATCTCACCTTCTGCAAAATGGGAATGATAATATCTCAAGAACTGCTGTGACAGTCTAATGAGTTGAAACATATTAAGTCCTTATTAGGGTGGTAGGTACTTATTACCACCATATTAGGATGGTAGGTACATAGTAGGGTTCAATAAGTATTGGTGGTGGTTACTTGTAAAATTAAAAAGTGTAGTGTGTGTGTGTGTGTGTGTGTGTGTGTGTGTGTGTGTATGTATATATTTAATCTTCACACGATATTTTTTCCCTTGGTTTTTTCAGAGAGGTTGGAAGGGGGAGAGAGAGAAAGAGAAACATCGATGTGTGAGAGAGACATCAGTTGATTGCCTCCCTCACTTGCCCTTAACGGGGCAGGGGATTAACCTGGGAACCTTCAGTCCACAGGCCAATGCTCGAACCACTGAGCCAAACCGGCTAGGGCAAAAAAAGTGTAGCGTATAATGGTTATCTTTTTTGGGTTATAATGAAGGCTTTTTCTGATAGTGCTAAATATAATAGCATCTCCTGTTAACTCCTCATTCCTTATCTTGCTCCATTTTTCTATGTGGCACTTACTATTTGTTATTATATGTTTATTAGTTTCTTTTCACCTACTGAATTATAATTGTGAGGGCAAGAACTTTGTTTTATTCATAGCTGTGTTCACTCTGGTGCATAAAACAGTATCTGATTTATAATATTCAACAAATATTTGGTTAGTAGATGACTAAATTAAGGTGCATGAGGGTAGTAACTAAAGGTTTTTAGGGGGTATCTATCTGTTTGATTGTTTTAATGAGTTATCTGCTTTTTATGAGGGAGCATATTTTATATTGGCAATGCCTCATTGAACTTTTGTTGCTAAAGGCACCTAAAATCTTACGCTTCTTTTTGTTAAGCTATATGTGAAACAGAGCCTGAACAGCCTGTCCGTCATTATCCATTATGGGTGAAAGTAGAAGGTGAAGTAGATCCAGAGCCAGTTTATATCCCAACGCCTTCTGTCATTGAGCCTACGAAACCATTGTTGTTGCCTCAGCCAGAAGTTTCATCTACTACTGTAAAGGGCAAACTACTCACTGGAATTAAACCTGCACGGGCATATACTCCCAAACCCAATCCTGTGGTAAGCCTGGAGTTTCATCTTTTATTGCAGGTTGCAAAAATCATTTATAAAGATGATAGGTTACACCAAATTAAAAAATTTATTTTTCTCCCCCCCTATTACCATCGATCCTCCTCCCCCCCATACCCTCCGCTACTTCTCCCCCCACTCTGCAATCACCACACTGTTGTCCCTGTCCATGAGTTTTTCTCTCTCTCTTTTTTTTTCTTTCCTTAATCCCTCAACCAAATTTGTTGTTAATGTTCTGTGAATCATTTTGCTTTCAGGTTATATGACTGTAAGCCATCTCCTTTCTGATTTCATTGGTTTAGTTGCTGGTACTTTAAAAATGTCATAAAAGTGGAGGTTACTAGTAGTAATTCTTAAATATAGCCAAATCTCTCTTCAGGAGGATTGTTTAAAGATGGCCTTTTTAAAAAACCTTACTAAAGTCTGTTTAAAATACTCTTATTCCTGTAGTGTAGTATGTTGAGTAATTGAGATGTAATACATGTTATTAGTAGAAAATCATTAAGAAAAAGCTTTAAAAAGTAACATCTTCTTAAGGCAAAGTTCTTTATATACAATAATAACAGTAAAATTTAAGATTTAAAATAACAGTTGATATAATATGACTGTGTGAAGACTGACAGGTAAAAGAGCTGATAAGCATTTCTGATTACTAAATTCATTTCACGCTTCCCAGTCCATTAAATTGAAGAAAGATCCTTTAGTTCAATGCTGTTCAGTGGGTCTCTGTACCAGTGCTTATCCAAAACTGTTACCAGTCTGAGATGAGATAATTATGTATAGAAAATAAGAGTAAATATTTAGAAACTTTTATAGCAAGTTGATAATCATTTTATATCTATTAAATCCAATACTAAAAAACTTGGGTTTATACTTTACATCTTTTGTTTTTCTAGTAACCTATTTTGTATTTTTCTAGTAATTACTTTTGTATTTTACAAAAGTATTAGTCTATATTAGACTGGCAATTAAGAAACGTATTCTTCACACAGATCATTTGAGAAGCACTGCTCTGGTGTGGTATAAAGTTTCTTGATAGAGAATCCGATCCTTTCCGATTGCCTCAAGATTCAGCACATATGAACTGTATTTGTACTATTTAACTTTAAAGTTCGCATTTAAAAAATTTCAAGTGTTCCAATAAAAAGAAAAATTAAACATCCTTTGCCTTTTGAAGTCTAGGAGACTTTTTTCCCTAATATTTGGAATGTTTTATTGTATGGAACTTACAGATTCGGGAAGAGGACAAGGATCCAGTCTACTTGTACTTTGAAAGTATGATGACTTGTGCCCGAGTTCGAGTATATGAACGAAAAAAAGAGGAACAGAGACAGCCATCCCCATCCCCATCCCCATCATTTCAGCAGCCCAGCTCGTGTCATTCTAGTCCTGAGAACTGTAGTACAAGGGTGAGTTAGTTACTGCATAATTTCTCTTTTTAAGGTCTAATTCTTTGTAGCTGATACTAAAATTTGCATTACTATCAGAATAATTTGCAGTAAGTCTTGTGAGACAGAGAAGGCTTACTTGATGTGTATATTAATGTATTTATTTCTCTGCTTACCTATTCTAGAGAACAGTTCCTTAGGGTTGTTAAAAGTATTACACTTTAAAAAATATATATATTATTTTTTAATCCTCACCCGAGGATATTTTTTCCATTGCTTTTCAGAGAGAGTGGAAAGGGGGGCGGAGGGAAGAGAGAGAGAGAGAGAGAGAGAGAAAGATAGATAGATAGATAGGTAGATTGATTATTGTGAGAGAGACACATCAATTGGTTGCCTCCCACTTGTGCACTGACTGGGCTGGGGATTGACCTGCAACCAAAGTACGTGCCCTTGGCCGGAATCGAACCCGGGACTCTTTATTCCAAGGACCGATGCTCTAACCACTGAGACAAACTGGCTAGGGCTAAAAGTATTACTCTTTTTAATACTGGAGTAATTTTTAAAAGTTTAAACATTTCTAGTTTAAATTAAATTATCTGTAATTATTAGTATTTGCATCTTTTCAAATTGTTGAAATTTCTAAATAACTGAAACTTGGCCCATTAAACAGCAAATATTTTCCCTTCTTTAGCAGAAGACACTAAAATACAGTGTAAATTCTTTTCTTGGTGACTCAAGTCACTGTCAAGGATATTACAGAACAAGTCTGTGTTTTTGCCAAGGGCTATGTAATATGATAGTAATGCAGCTGT
Organism: Miniopterus schreibersii; assembly: GCF_964146895.1. Classification (NCBI taxonomy): domain Eukaryota; kingdom Metazoa; phylum Chordata; class Mammalia; order Chiroptera; family Miniopteridae; genus Miniopterus; species Miniopterus schreibersii. Next base: position 143,907,727 of record NC_138101.1, read on the forward strand.
GTATAATATAGATGTGAAACTGCTGCCATTTTAATCTTCTACTGTTTCAGGCTTTTTTGGGGAGATTTAATGGTTATGTCTTGGTCTGTATTGATATTAAATATGTTCTAATTTAAGTATTTCGGTGTTTTTCTCTTCTATAGGAGCCCGATGCTGACCAGCAGTCCTTGAAACCAATTACCTGTGACCTGGAGGATGATTCTGATAAGTCACAAGGTCAGCATGAAAACTAGATCTTATTATTTGATAGTTATTATATAGGTGTGGATTATAATAAAAATGAGGGGAGACCAAAACTACCCATCCAGAATATGTTGACCTACTCTTTTTCTAGCTTCTGCTAAAATTAGAGGTGATAAGTTTTTTCCCTGGTCTCTATCACTCCTGTTCTAAGAAATAAAATTTGTTCATTGCTGTGGTATGTCGTTGCAAGAGACATTTAAAATGAGGTCAGTGATTTTTTTAAATTTTATTTTCCAATTACAGTTTACATTTAATATTTTAATATTATTTTGTATGTTTTAAGTGTACAGGATAGTGGTTATATCATAAACTTTATAAATAAAGTGTTTCCCTTGATATTTCTAGTGTCCACCTGGCACCATACATAGTTATTACAGTATTATTGACTATGTTTTCTATGCTGTACTTGACATCCCTGTGATTGTTTTGTAACTACCAATTTGTACTTCTTAATCCCTTCACCATTTTCAACCAATTTCCCAAGCCCCCTCCCCTCTGCCATCAGGCTGTTCTCTGTATCTATGAGTCTGTTTCAGCTTTGTTTGCTCATTCATTTTGTTCTTTAGATTCCACATATAGGTGAAATCATATGGTATTTGTCTTTCTCTGACTTATTTCACTTAGCATAATACCTTCTAGGTCCATCCATGCTGTTGCAAATGGTAAGATTTCATTCTTTTTTAAGGCTGAGTAATACTCCACTGTAGATATGTATGTACCATAGCCTTTTTAAAAAAAAAAATTATTTTTTATTTTTGAGAGAGTGGAAGGGAGAGGGAGAGAGATAGAAACACTGATGCATCATTAATCGGCTGCCTCCTGTATGCTTCCTGCTGGTGATTGATCCCGCAACCAGGGCATGTGCCCTATCTGGAAATCCAACCAGGGACCTCTTGGTACGTGGGTCCACGCTTAAGTGCTGAGCTACACCAACCAGGCTGTACCATAGCTTTTTTACCCACTCATCTACTGATGGACACTTGAGCTGCTTCTAAATCTTGGCTGTTGTAAATAACGTTGCAGTGAATATAGGGGTGCACATATCCTTTCTACTTAGTGTTTGGGGTTTCTTTGTATATATGCATGCCCAAAAGTGGAATTGCTGGGTCATAAGGCAGTTCCATTTTTAATTTTTTTGAGGAACCTCTATACCGTTTTCCATAGTGGCTACACCAATCTGTATTCCCACCTACAGTACACAAGGGTTCCCTTTTCTCCACATCCTTGCCAACACTTGTTTGTTGATTTATTGATGATAGACATTCTAACAGGTGTGAGGTGATATCTCATTGTGATTTTACTTTGTATTTCTATGACAGCTAGTGATGTTGAGCATCTTTTCATATGTCTGTACATCCTCTTTGGAGAAGTGTCTATTTAGATACTTCTATTTAATGTCCTCTGCTCATATTTTAATTGGATTTTTTCTTTTTCTTTTTTTTTTTTGGCGTCGACTTGTATGAATTCCTTGTATGGAGGGTGGGGCAAAAGTGGGTTTACAGTTTTGAGTACGTGAAACACAGAATTTATTTTCGTATTATTATTTATTAATTATTGTATTTTCCATATGAACAACTATAAACCTACTTTTGCTCTACATGTATTTTGGATATTAACCCCTTATGGGATGTATCATTGGTGAATATCTTCTTCTATTTGGTAGGTTGTCTTTTCATTTTGTTGATGATTTTTTTGCTGTGCAAAAACTTTAGTTTGGTGCAGTCTTGTTTGTTTGTTTTTTCTTTTGTTTCCCTTGCCCAAGGAGATGTATCAGAAAAAATATTGCTAAGAGAAATGTCAGAGATTTTACTGTGTATGTTTTATTCTAGGAGTTTTATTGTTTTGAGTCTTACATTTAAGTCTTTAATCCATTTTGAGTTTATTTTTGCATATGGTGTAAGAAGGTGGTCTGGCCCTGGCCCGTGTGGTTCAGTGGTTATAGCGCTGGCCTGAGCATCAAAGGGTCTCGGGTTCAATTCCTGGTCAGGGGCATGTACCTAGGTTGCAGGTTTGATCCCCAGCCCCAGTCATGCCAGTGCATGAAGCAACCAGTCCATGTTTCCCTCACCTCCCCCCTCTCCCTCTGCCCTCCCTCATTCCTCCCTTCTCCCTCCCTTCCACTCTGTCTGAAAAGCAATGGAAAAAATATCCTTTGGTAAATATTAACCAAAAAAAAAAAGGTGGTCTAGTTTCTTTTTTCTTGCCTGTAGCTGTTCAGTTTTCCTAACACCGTTTATTGAATGGACTGTCCTTACCCCATTGCATGGTTTTGCTTCCTTTGTCAAATATTAATTACTATTTATTTCTGGGCTTTCTATTCTGTTTCATTGATCCATGTATCTGTTTATGCCAGTACCATGCTGTTTTGATTACTATAGTCGTGTAGTATAGTTTGATATCAGGTAGTGTGATACCTCCAACTTTGTTCTTCTTTCTCAAGTTTACTGTGGCTATTCGTCGTCTTTTGTGGTTCCATATAAATTTTTGGGTAATTTGTTCTAGTTCTGTGGAAAACGTCATTGGTATTGTGATAGGAATTGCATTGACTCTATAGATAGATTGCTTTGGGTAGGATGGACATTTTAATAATGATAATTTTTTTTCTATCCATGAGCATGATATAAGCTTCCATTTGTTAGTACCTTCAATTTATATTTTCAATGTCTTATAATTTTTTGAGTACAGGTCTTTTACCTCCTTGGTTAAATTTATTTCTAGGTATTTTTTTCTTTTTTGGAGGCAATTATATATGGGATTGTTTTCTTAGTTTCCCTTTCTGATAGTTCATTAATGGTGTATAAAAATGCATCTGATTGCTGATTTTAAAAAACGTTTTTTGGTATCCTTCTATTTTACTAAATTTATCAGTTCTTGTAGTTTGTTGGTGGAATCTTTAGGGTTCTCTATATACAGTATCGTGTCACCTGCAAATAATAACAGTTTTACTTCTGCCTTTCAAATTTGGATGCCTTTTATTTCTTGTGTGATTGCTATGGCTAGGACTTCCAGTACCATGCTGAATAAGAGCAGTGAAAGTAGACCATTCCTATCTTGTTAGTGATTTTCTTTTTTTAAACTTCTTTTTAAACCTCAGTCAGATTGGTTTAGCTATTGAAATTTTTACTCAGATTCTCAGTAGCTGTTGCTGTTGGAGAAGTGCAGCGGGAGAAAGGAAGGGATACCACTGATTTATCTTGCAGAGGCCACTGCCAAATTTGATGAGAGGTAATGTCTAGGGAGTTAACTATTTGTTTTTGGTTATGCTTTCTAAGACTTCAGACACTTAAGCAGCAGTGGTTTCCAACTTTTTTTTTTTTTAAATATCATGATACACACAGAAAGTGAAAATGTTTTTGTAGCACAATAAGGTAAGCCTACCGTGGTGGGGAGATTCTGTTTGAGAGCATGCCTACTCTGAAGGCTTTGGAATCTATATCCTGACATACCTGTACTATAGAACTTTGGTTAGAGGCTCTGCTATAGAAATCTTGGTGTCTAGTGAAATAGACATCTAGTTAACGTGTTATCATGAATATAAAAAAGTAATTCAGAAGTGAAAAACAAAATGATTCAGAAGTATTTGCAGTAGAAACTGGAGGTAGAGTGTACTTTTTTTTTTTTTTAAACCAGAACACTGTCTTGCTGTTTTTTTTAGGATTGACTCTGCCTGTCACATGTTGCAAAGCATCTGGCAAGTATCTTTGCTTTGCCTATATGGATAGCAGAAGACTAAACTCTACTGAATAAACTAACCTTGCTTATAGGTCATGCTTTGTTAGCAAGATAACACTTTATCATGTAATAGTTAAGGCTTTTTAGAGTAGTGTTAAGTGGGACTTCTTTTTATTAGAGAGCCTAGTTGGCAGGATAGTGAGACTGTTAAAGTCTGATTCTCTGGAGTCTTTCTTTTTCCTGGAAAACTCCCAAATTATGAGTGTTAAATTACCACTGAAAATACATAGGAATGGGACACTGGGCAGCTATACCCCTGGCACTTTTCTGAGAACTTAGGGAAAGTAAAAATCTTTCACAGTTGAATGTAAATTGCTGTGATGCAGAATTATCTTTCAATTTTTTATCAGAAAAGAGCTGGAAGTCTTCCTGTAATGAAGGGGAATCCTCTTCTACCTCCTATGTGCATCAGAGGTCACCTGGTGGTCCCACCAAACTGATAGAAATCATCTCAGACTGCAACTGGGAGGAGGATCGGAATAAGATTTTGAGCATCTTATCCCAGCACATCAATAGCAACATGCCACAATCACTTAAGGTGGGCAGCTTCATCATTGAGTTGGCTTCTCAGCGAAAGAGCCGGGGTGAGAAGAGCCCCCCTGTTTATTCTTCTCGTGTGAAAATCTCTATGCCATCATGTCAAGACCAAGATGATATGGCTGAGAAATCTGGATCAGAGACTCCTGATGGTCCATTATCCCCTGGGAAAATGGATGATATCTCTCCTGTGCAGACAGATGCCCTGGATTCAGTGAGGGAGAGATTACATGGAGGCAAAGGTCTGCCCTTTTATGCAGGGCTTTCTCCTGCAGGGAAGCTTGTGGCCTATAAACGTAAACCCAGTTCAAGCACATCTGGGCTTATCCAGGTGAGAATTATCTTTAATCTGGGTGTAGCACCTTTTTGTATTTAGGTAACATCTTTATTTTTCAGAGCCCTTTGTGGGCCTTATATTATTTATTTTCACATTTCCTGGGAACTGGGTGACAAAATCATTATCTCTTTTTGTAATAGGCCTAGGTTAGATGCATACCTAGAGTGAATTTTTGGCACATTTATAAACAAATGTAGAGCCTAGGCTGCTCAGAAAGTTGCTCCTCTTAAACTTCATTGTCTGGCTGTAGTGATACTTTGGCAACCAAGCAAGGGTAGAAGGAATTCAGTTTAGTTTTTGGGATTGTTATTACAAAGTTTTCAGAATAAAACAAGGTGAAATTAAATTTAAAATAGGCAGTATGTGTTTGGAAACTTGTAGGAAATTTTAATTTAGTAAGGTGTTATTCAAATACATAAAAATTTTTTTTTAAAAAAAGCCATAATTTACTTAGGTATTTTTTTCTTTATATAATTTATAGGATTTTTGTGAGTATAATTGTTGTAGGACGAATATTTCTATCATTACTGTTCAGTAATTCAGGCAGGTTATATTAGTAAAATTACCCTGGCGTGTAGAAAATCCTTTGGAAAGAGAAGTTCTGAATTAGAATGTAATCAATAGTCAGAAAGGTTTTCTCCTCTCAGATACATTAAATGCACTTTTATATCAGCATAGCAAATGTGTGGAAGTGTCTGACATTATTGCTAAGGTTACTTGCTACTAGCTTGACCGCTTCTCTGGGCTAAGGACTATTCCAATAATAATATGGACGATCTACTTAGTTAAAAACTTTTTATTGCAGTTTATTCTTGGTGGGCCGATATAACTGCTTCTGTTGGTATGTCTTAAACTCTTTAATGTTAAGGAGAACAGTGTTTCCTCTTTATTTCATTTATTGATCAATACTTTGAGAGCAAAGACTTATCTGAGATCATGTCTGGAGAGACCAGTTTCCTTGAAATATAGGAATAGAAATTTTGTGTTCCCTTCTGGCTAGGACTCAGAAAGCCATCATAAAATGTGAATTTGCATAAGCAGTCAGGCTACTGTAGGCTTTTGGGGAAGCTGCTGAATAGTCTTTAAAACAAGTCTGAAAGCAGATTAGGGCTATCTTATCTGGACTCCACAGAGCCTGAAAAACTGTATAATAAAGTTTACTTCAGGATGGAAAGATCACATTGTTTATACCAAATTGGCAAAGATATTTCTGATCTATCTGGAATAATCACAGTTTTACTTAAGTAAGTAGCAAAGAGTAATACGTTTCGTGTCTTTGAAGAGAGAATGGCTACTTGTAGCGATTCTTCTCACCAATTCCCTATTAATTTGGAGAATTTGAGTTTACCCATTTCCCTCTACCCCCTCCTCCTCTTAAATGATGTAAAGGAGGAACAAAAAAGGATGTCTTCATTAGTCATCCAGCAATATGACTTAGAGTATATGGGTAAGAAATGGGGGGGGGGGGTGTTTTCTGTCTTTTAAGAAAAAACTACCCTGTTGCCCAAAATAGGCAGTGTATCAACTCAGGCAGTAGAAAAATCTTCATTCATTGATTTACTTTCTTCTGACAATTGAGTGACTATTTCAAAAATTACAATGAGTTTCTACTAGCATTTATATTGAGCCCAAGTTTTACCCAAGAGATTAAGACAATATCTTCAAAGTTGAGTGTTTAGAAAACTGAAAATGGAGGTTACTTTGTCACTTAGGTTAAAGTAGACTCACCGAATATTTCCCAAATGTGAAGAGATAGCTTGAAAGGGCCCTTGTAAGAGGGCTTCATTATGCCTTCCTGGTTTTGTCAGAGAATCTGGAGAACACAGTTAGTCATTTTTGCTGATTGTTAATAACTTAAACCAGAATTGCTTATTGTAAAACAATTGGATGATTCCTTAGATATGATTGTATCTTTCACATTTCTAGGATGCAGATATAATGAGTTTATAAGATTCTCTGTTTCCAAATTATCAAAATGAAGGATGAGATTAGTTCAGAATATCAGATGATAGCATTTTTCCCCCCACCTCCTAATTACTCAGATTATACCAAATGGGAAAAGTCCATTTCTTTTCCCCTTTAAATCTGAAAAATAGACTAAAACCTTGTAAAAATGAAACCCCTGTCAAGGGAGATGAGTTAGCAAGAGAATTTTATCTTTACAGAATTTCTCTTTGCCACTTGTTTCAGGTTAATGGTAAGAGTTACCCGCAGGCTAAGTTGCTATTGGGACAGATGGGGGCATTGCATCCAGCCAATAGGCTAGCTGCTTATATCACAGGCAGGTTGCGACCCTCAGTCCTGGACCTCTCAACCCTCAGTACTGTCATCTCCAAGGTAGCATCCAATGCCAAGGTGGCTGCATCCAGGAAACCACATACCCTGTTGCCTTCAGCATCCAATTCCAAAATGGCATCCTCCTCCGGCACTACAACAAATCGCCCTGGGAAGAATCTGAAGGCATTTGTCCCGGCAAAAAGACCAATTGGTAAGTTGGACTGTATGTATATTTTGGAAAGTCCTCTGACTTGGTTCTGGCCTGTGGATATAGTATGGGGGTTGTAAAAATTAGAGAAATAAAGAATTTGGCATTATCCTTATTCTCATTGTCTGTCTTGCTTGAATATTTTGGGAACTTTTCTGATGACCTATAATACTAGATGAATTGAACTTTAGTTAGTTTTAGAGTTATTTCCCAGACAGAAAAAACATGGGTTTTAAATTTTGTTTTTAATTTTACGTTTTATAAAAAAAGACATATTCTGAAATCCTTTCCCTAATTTAATGTTTCTCCTGTGAGGACAGGTGTTACTGGTACCAATCATGTGTGTGTTCCTTGAACTTATGAAACAGTAGAGCTAGCAAAATCAAAGTGAGTTGAGTTAATATAGGCTTAAAGTATAGAAGGCTCTTGTAAAACATAATTTTGGAAACATTGTTCTATTTATCCCTGTCCTGTGAATGAAAACCTTTGCTTAACATCTTAATACTAGAGTCTGTAATAAATTACTTTCTTGAAAGCATTTGTGTTTTAGCATTGAGAGCATATACAGTTGGTTTATTGAATTTCTCTTTTTGTTTCAAATCTATTTAGGAATGTTAAGTAAAATTGTCAATTACTGTATTTTTCCTCTAATAGGAAATTGAAGTCTCTGGCTGAACGCTGGAGTTGTGTGAAGGTGGAGGGATAGGCATTGTGTGCCTTAAAAAGAACCCATTTTACCTCTTTTTTATAAAGTAGTGGTGATTTTAAAAATAAACAGTGCTATTCTATCCTCTCATGAAAAATGTCTTCATACAGTTTAGAAATGTGTAAGACTTAACTGTCTCATAAGAGGATTGCAATAAAGAGGTGGAGGTGCTGGGACAGGAAGAAGTGGTGGAAACAAGTTTTAAAATTAGAGTTAGGGGAAAAATACTTCTTACTTTCTTTATCTGTTTGAAGTTGTGTGGTACTGTATTGTCTTTTTATTGTATTTTTAAAAATTCTTTTTAATTCTTACCCGAGGATACGTTTTACTGATTTTTAGAGAGAGAGAGAGAGACAGACATCAATGTGAGAGAGAAACATCAATCGGTTTCCTCTTATACATGCTCCAACTGGGGATCAAACTCCCAACCTAGGCATGTGCCCTGACCAGGAATCAAACCTGCAGTCCTTTAGTGTACAGTTCAGTGCTCTAACCAACTGAGCCGCCTGGCCAGGCCTGCTGTACTGTCTTTTTAGTGTCCTGGCAATTTGGCTGTATTGTGTAGACAGTGATTTTTAGTAGGAACACCGAATTTTAATCCCTTTCTTGTTAGCACATAAAGATTTGGTATGGGCTGAGTGAAGTGTTTGATTTCTGTGTATGGAAATTGACACGTATATTGCAGATAGGTAGTACCTGTAAGAAATGGACCCAGTGGTGCACACAATAAATGTTGATAAACACAATCACTAAGAGGATGAGATATGAGAACTGAAGATTTTTGACCTGCAAATTTTTATTTGCAGCGGCACGACCCTCTCCTGGTGGTGTGTTCACACAGTTTGTGATGAGTAAAGTTGGAGCTCTGCAGCAGAAGATACCTGGAGTTAGCACACCCCAACCCCTAACAGGGCCACAGAAGTTCAGTATCAGACCTTCTCCAGTAATGGTCGTCACACCTGTGGTTTCTTCTGAGGCAGTTCAGGTGTGCAGCCCTGTGACTGCTGCTGTCACTACTACCACCCCTCAAGTGTTTTTAGAGAATGTTACTGCTGTGACACCTATGACTGCTATTTCTGACGTGGGAACTAAAGAAACTGCTTATCCTTCTGGTGCCACCACTGCAGGGGTTGTTGAGGTCTCTGAAACTAATGCCAGCACCCCTGTAACATCTACCCAGTCTACAGCCACTGTGAACCTTATCAAAACGACTGGGATAACTACCCCTGTGGCTTCAGTTGCTTTTCCTAAGTCTTTGGTAGCATCTCCTCCAACCATAACTCTTCCTGTTGCTTCCACTGCCTCCACCTCCATAGTCATGGTGACCACTGCTGCATCTTCCTCCATGGTGACCACACCAACTTCATCTCTTGGCTCTGTTCCCATTATACTCTCAGGAATTGATGGGAGTCCACCAGTGAGCCAGAGACCAGGTAAGGTCTAGCTAGATGTTACTAGCTGGTTTACTATACAGTTGTTTATATAACTTTGTGGTTGTGATAGGTTTATAGATATATTAGGGTAACAGTGTAGGTTGTTCCGCTGTAACATGATACATGATTTCTGAAAACCTTTTCATTCTGCGAAACTGAATACTAAAAATAATAGAGCTCATGTTTAGGGTTAGGGCAAATCACTGAAAATTTCTGCAACCTTGTTACCAGAGGACTAATAAAAATGGTAAATGGTACCTTGGAGATAAATTTAACAGCTTTGACAGATTGTTTAATGGTGCTGGAGATTTCCTCAAGATATTAAAAATACTCAAAAACATTAGAATGGAAATGGTGGCTTGAAGGATACTGAAATAATACATATGAGAGTGGAAGAGCAGCCAATTAAGGTGGACACTGGAGAAAGTGCAATCTCTTGTGTACTGAGAGGTAGGGGTGCACATCTCTATCCAAATGTAGGGTCTCCCTTTTTAGGGGTGGAAGATGATAGGCTTCTGCCTATGCTGCAACCAAACTGAGGGCTTTTTCTTTGTCCTTGCTGAAGGTTAAAATTCTGGGCCCCTTGCCTGGTAAAAATAATTTATGAATCAGTCCAACTCCAGTATACTACTGATGTTATTATTCTCTTATACATGAACTGATTGAAGTGGAAATAAGGAGCCGTATTTTTTTTCTTAGGTTTCTGATATTTTACGTTTATCAACTTTTTAGTTAAAATTAAAATTTTTCTCGTTGGCTTAGGTTAAGTGAATTTGGAATAGGAATCTCTGACATTTTGGTAATTTTTCTATCTTAATTCAACCAACTAAAGTAAGTAGTTTTCTTAGTGTACTCAGAGAGGAATTACTGTGGGAAAGAGTGAGAGACTTTGCAGGCTTTAAGGGGAAATAAATATCCAACAGCAATTCTCTCTTGGTTATTGATATTTTTACTTACTAAATAATTTTGCCTTTAGTGACATGGCCCAAGTCCTTGTTGTATTTGGGATTTGGTAAAGAAATGACTTGGGATTTAGTTTATAAGTTGAAGTTCTGTTGAAAGGAAAAATGAATCACAGTATTAAATGTATTCGTCTTCTGCTTCTCCCCTTAATAAGCATATAAAACTGGTTAACTTAATATTTCATTTTGGAAGTGAGATCATTGGTGATGAAGCTGCTTTGATTTCCTATTGAATTTCAAGGTTTATATCCTGTCATGTTTTAACTGATTCCAACCTTTCTTTATATTTTTGATTCTGTCATGAAACTATAAAGTTGTTTAGTTTTTTGTAATTCATTGTTTCTCAGATTTTAGTGACTCAGATTATACGTTCATGTATTTTGTTCTCATTCCCATTCATACTATTTTGACTTAATATTTTCATTTAAATCAACTCATTTGTTTACTTAAGTTTGTTTATTTTTATTAATTTTTCCATAAGGATACCTTTTTTCATTGATTTTTAGAGTGGAAGGGAGGGAGGGGGAAAGAAAGAGAGAAACAGCAATGTGAGAGAGAGACATCAATTGGTTGCCTCCTGCACACGCCCTGACAGAGGCCAGGGATTGAACCTGTGACCCTTCGGTGCACAGGCCGACACTTTTAACCATTGAGCATACCAGTAAGGGCTTAAGTTTATTTTTACAAGGAGCAGTCTTACTGTAATTGGGAACCAACATTACTTGCCAAAATAGAGGTTAAACCCATAAATAAATGTATTGAAAACAATAAAAAATAATAAATTTTAGCTACCTACTGTAATATATTTTTAGCATGTGGCTTGCTCTCTGTTAATGAAGAAAGCTAGAAAATGCTGTCATCATATTAAAGACATAATATCAAAGACAGTACTTTCTTCCGTATAAAATCAAGATTAAAATTGAGAAGGGAATTACTTTCTATGAGATAGGATTATTCTATATTCATATACCACCAAAAATCTATTACCTTTTCTAATACCTTTTGAGGAAATACTAATATTAACAGATTTTCTTCTCTGCTCTTTTACAAATAGCGCTGACTCAGATAATTGCTACAGCTAAGGAAGTGTGTGCAATTTGTTCTAGGTTCATTAAAGGGTCCCAACTCAGGTGCTTAGGTATCTGTGCTTTTTTATTTAACTTCCCTTCTTTTTCTCATGCCCCTTCTTGTCCCTCTCTCATTTTAAGAAACAGTGCCAAAGCTAGTGTGTCTATTAAAGGCTGCTTTCATTCTCTGAACTGGAGTAATTTAATTTTGAATCACTCTCTAAAACTTAATTTAAATAGAAATATTCAGGAAATTAATGTTCTAATATGTTTCTTAATTCACATAGTATACATGAATGCTTTTGTTTAAATTGCGCACTTTTTTTTCGTAAATAGTTTGGTCTTTGTGTTTTATTTCATTTTCAAGAGACGTTTTGGATCTTCTATATATAATTTGTCATGTAAATGTTAGGAGCATGACTTTCTTTTAGAAATTTGATATGTCTCACGGGCAGAGTGCCTGTCTGGTGGGATATTATATGTTAAACTAAATCTGCGTGTTGTTGGTTTGTTGATTTTTTTCTATTTAGTGACACAGTAATGTAAAGATTTATTAATAATGATAGATAATTTCACTAATTTGAATGGTAATGTTAGACCAGTTTCATTTATGTTTATTATTATCATTATTCTTACCCCCTTATCTCCTTGACCAGAAATCTTTCTGTAGATTACTCATATTATGTTTTCCATGTCCTTAATATTTCTAAATATCTCTTCCAAACATTAAAGTGAATCTTTAGGTACTATAAATGGTTTTAGATCTCTTACTTCACATCTTCTACATTAAACTTTTGCTTTTTCTGTTTAAAACTGTCTTTTGCCTCTTCCTGACCAGGCTGTATTTCCCTGCTTCTTTGATGTCTCTTTAATTTCATTCCATTTTTTGGGGGTATGTATTTTTTTCTTTATGAAAAATAATTTCCATAAATCTTTATACTTTGCTTATTTCCAATGGATTTTAAAAGCCAAGAAGTTTGAAGTTTTTATACTTCGCGACTTTTAGTTCTTGACTTTATCTTATTTGACAATGCCTGTGAAACTAAGTCACAAGACTAGTAAGTGTTAGCAGCCTGAGTTTTAAAGTTGAAGAGAATTTTATCATGAATGATCTCTTTAGCTTTAGTGACAATCCAGATTTAGAGGCCTGCCCACATTTTTCATTAGGCAGCATTGTCTCTTTAAATGCACCTCTTGACAATTGATGCTTTCTTTTTTTAACCAGTCTAAATGTAAGGCTCTGCAATGTCTGGTTAATACTTAGGTTCAAGATTGTTACTAGCCATAGGACCACTTAGTAGTGTATCATAGAGGTACAGAATTTCACCAACTTCATAATTCGGATTAGAAGTTATTTGTAGCATGGTCAGATCCTATGTCATAATAATTTTTTCCTACATGTGTTAAAGGGAAATTCTGATACTATGTTTCCGTTTTCTGTTTTTCAGAAAGTGCTCCTCAGATTTCAGTGGCTACTCCACAGGTTTCTCCTAACCCAGTGAAACGTGCTGGACCTCGATTGTTGTTGATTCCAGTGCAGCAGGGTTCTCCTGCTCTTAGACCTGTCTCAAACACACAACTTCCAGGACACCGGATGGTCTTGCAGCCTATTAGGAGCCCAAGTGGAATGAACCTCTTCAGGCACCCTAATGGGCAGATTGTTCAGCTCCTCCCTTTGCATCAGCTTCGAAGCTCTAATACCCAGCCCAATTTACAGCCTGTCATGTTTCGTAACCCAGGTATAAACTGAGATCTTTTGATGAGTTTTTCTTTTGCTGAATTATTTGGTCATATAGTTTGTTACTACACCAGGATTGGTCTTCTTAGTCTCTTAGAATCATCTGTCCAAAAAGAAAAGTGTACCTTAGAAGTCGTTATGGGCAGTGGTGATTTAATGTTTTCTTTTTCTTACTAGGGTCTGTAATGGGTATCCGGTTACCCACTCCTTCCAAGCCTTCAGAGACTCCACCATCTACTGCTTCATCCTCTACTTTTTCTGTTATGAGTCCTGTAATTCAAGCTGTTGGGTCTTCTCCAGCAGTGAATGTCATCACTCAGGCACCATCATTGCTTTCTTCTGGACCTAGTTTCGTGTCTCAGTCTGGTACATTGACCCTGAGGATTTCCCCTCCTGAACCACAAAGCTTTGCAAGTAAAACAGGCTCTGAAACGAAAATAACCTATAGCTCAGGAGGGCAGCCTGTTGGTACAGCCAGCCTCATTCCTCTCCAGTCTGGTAGTTTTGCCTTGTTGCAGCTCCCAGGACAAAAGCCTGTTCCCAGCTCCATTCTTCAACATGTTGCTTCTCTTCAGATGAAGAGAGAATCCCAGAATGCAGATCAGAAAGATGGAACAAGCTTTTTAAAAAGAGAGCAGGAAACTAAGAAGGCCCTACAGTCAGAAGGGGAAGCTGTAGACTCTGAAGCTAATGTAATAAAGCAAAACTCAGGAGTTACTGCCTCAGAAGAAACTCTGAATGATTCCTTAGAAGATGGGGGTGATCATTTAGATGAAGAATCCCTTACAGAAGAAGGTCCTGCAACTGTTAAACCTTCTGAGCACTCCTATATCACTGGGTCACACACAAATGAAGACTATAAAGATGTTGGTGAAGGTGGGATTAAGAACCATAACAGTTCCAAAGAAAAACTGACTCTTCTAGAAGTTAAGACCATTTCTGAAAAAGCCAGTAATATGACAGTCCAAAGTATAAGTAATGTGCAGCTTAAAAAACTTGGTAATGTGAAAGTGGAACAGCAGAAAGGATTAGACAGTTCAGAGGAAAAATCAAATAAATTTCCAGTCTCTAAGGAAGACTGTAAACTTGAATTATCAGGAAGCATAGTTGTGGAGGAGCATCAGTGTAATCCACAGCCAGACGCCAAGGAGAAGGGACGTGGAGGCTTTCTAATGGACAGTCTTAGGGAGAGATGGAGAAAACACCTTAAGGGCCCATTGACCCAGAAGTGTGTTGGAACGCCACAAGAATGCAAGAAAGAGGCAGATGGGCAGTTAATTAAAGAAACAAAGACTTGTCAGGAAACTTCAGATGTGTTTCAACAAGAACAACACTTCTCTGATTTACTTGGAAGGAGTGGAACTACTGAGAATACCAGAGTTTTAAAAACTGAATGTGATTCTTGGAGTAGGACTTCTAGTCCTGCAGCCTACTCTATTGTTCCTAGGAGAGCTACAAAAGGGAACAGAGGGGAAGGACATTTTCAAGGTCACGTACTATCAAGAGAACAGATACAACCAAAGCAAGAGAAGAAGGGTGGGAGAAACAGTGCTGACTTCAGTGTTTGGGATTTGGAAGAAGAAGACGAGGAAGATGAGAATGAGAAAACCGATGATTCTATTGATGAGATTGTGGATGTTGTTTCTGACTACCAGAGTGAGGAGGTTGATGATGTAGAAAAGGTGGTGAGCCCATTTTTGTTGTGACTGAAACCTCAAGGATTTAAATGATTTATTAGAGACAGTAGCTTTTCAGAAGATCACTAAGGCCTTGATACATTCAATTGGATGCCTAGATTTAGATCATGATTAAGTGACTTTGTAGTTTTAGGCTGTGTCAGTCAGGTAACATTTATTGAGCTTATATTGTTCTTTGAGAATTGTCTGATATTATGGAAAGGCTGGTTTAAGCCTTTGGGGGATAGATGCTTGAGACTCCCTGTCAAGTTAGGTTTAAAAAAAGAAATCATAAAACCACTACTCCCGTTTGATCCCAGTTAGTTTTTTTGACATTTTCTATATAAAGTGATTGTAGCTTATCTGGTGGATAGATACATAAAGAGGGAATGGGTAACCTTAGAACTGGGGAAGAACTTATCTACCTGCACTTAAAGAGATGTTCTTTTTGGAGAACAATGGAAAATACCATATATTTTAATACGACTGTGCCTTAAGTTTCTCTTTATCTCTTAAAATTAAATAGTTTTTAGAATTTATATTCTGAACTTTGGTGGTCTTCCTTTGTAATATGACCTTTATAACTTATTTTTCTGAAGCCGTTTTTGTAGCTTCCTATTTAGGGTTGTATTTACTGAACTAAGTAACTGAGTCAAGTGTGATACAGGGCAGGAGTTGGGCAAACTTTTTCTGTAAAGGGCCAGATTACAGGCTAGATGGCTTGCTATTGCAACTATTCAATTGCTGTTGTAGCATAAAAGCAGCCCAAAACAGTAGTAAGTGAATAGGTGTAGTAGCTGTGTTCCAGTAAACCTTTATTTACCAAAACACAGGTGGCGGGCTGTGGTTTGCTGACCCCTGACATTGGATCTGCTGTAAATCATAAGGAGATTATTATACCTAGTTGCCTGTGGGGTGCCCTGAAATCTAAATGGAGTGTGTCCCTCTCTTCAGGAGCAGATGATATGGGCCTCTGCACTGATTGCAATGCAGTGGGTTGTTTTAGAATCTCACTTCCTTGATGTTCATTCAGCCTTTGTGTTACCAGGTCCTTCTATGTTAATACTAACCACCTTATGCAGATAAAACATAACAAAAAGATTAGTATTTGAAATCTCTAAAATGTTTAAATATTTTAATGTTTTGTGTTGGTTCTGTAACCTCAGTTGTCTCATTTATAAAACAAGGATCTAGCTCTACAATTGGATGTTTGTATAGCATATGCCTTATATTCTAACTCTAGCTTACCTAGTCCTTTTTGAGGACAGGCATTTGTTAGGTAGCTGAAGAATCTGAATTCACTGAGTTTGGGAGTTAGATTGAAGACTGTTTTGCACTTTTTACAGAGTCTCCCATTGTAACTCAGCCTGGGTAAGCATCAGACCAAAAACAGTCCAACTTTAAAACCAGTGAAAACTATTGTTATCGTAAAACTGACTTAATAGAACCTTTAGAGTATGTTAATTATACAGGGTGGCTTTGCTTGAATTTCCTAATAGGGAATCTGACATACAAGGTACACTGAACTTTTTAAAAGTAGAAACATTATATTAAAGATCTCTAAAATCTAAATTCTACATTGTATTTATGTACATGTGTACACCTATAATATCTTTATGCTTGTGATTAGCATTATATTGCAATAGTGTAAGGAAAGTTGTGAGGAGTAGCCCCCTTAATTTAAAACTTCCATTGTGAAGTTTATTAAATATTACTTAAAAAGCCTGAAGTTAAAACCATGCAGTAGGCAGACATTCTTCAGTTTAAATATTATAAAGCATCTGTCTACATTATTATCCAGATTCTTTAGATTCTGTTGGAACTCTTGATTTAGCTTCCTAGACTTAATTTTTTTGGAGTTAGTTTTAATATATGTAATTTTAATATTGTTTAAATTTAAGATACATTGTTTAAATTGTGCTTAAGTTGGGGACATAAATGATGGCTTGCATTTAGTGTTTATCAGCCTTATGAAGCCTATAATTTTGGGGTAAGTAATTTTTACAAGTTTAAATATAGAATTAAGGTGATTGGGATGCTTTATTTTGAGTTGGGCCTCTCTGGACCAGTATGATTTAGATAACATTTTCCCTCTTCAGTTTCTGGCACGGTAAACACTACTTTTAAAGGTGGACTTAAAATATCTGCGTATCTCATAATCTGTGTTTTCTGTTATATAAAATGCACAGTGAGTTTCTGTGGCAGGTGCTCAGTAAATGCTTAGTGATAGACTCATTTTTTGGTATAATTAGCACGTAGAGCAAGCCTGGGCTGCTTTTGATTCAAAATTTGTCAACAGCTCTCATTCTGTGAGGCTGAGAGACTTAAAAGACTGGGCTGTATTTTTATTTTCTTATCTGCCTTGAGTATGTTTTTATGGGTGTCTTGTGTAGGATTAGCTATGAAGCACTCTTTAAAAAATTTTTTTCAATTACAGTTTACATTCAGTATTATTTTGTATTAGTTTTAGTTGTACAGTATAGACGTTAGACAATCATGTACTTTACAAAGTGTTCCCCCCAACATTTCCAGTACCCACCTGGCACCATACATAGTCATTAGGATATTATTGACTATGTTTCCTATACTGTACTTTACATCCCTGTGACTATTTTGTAGGTATCAAGTTATACTTCTTAATTCCTTCACCTTTTTCACCCAGTCTCTCCCTCCCCCTCTTTTGGCAACCATCAGTCTGTTTTCTGTATCCATGAGTCTGTCATGAAGCACCCTTAAACTTGAACCTCAATTTTTCTTCTTTCTACTTTCCCCTTTGCCAAATTTATTTTACTGCTATATAATCTTAAGGATTATGCAGCTTTAATATATTCGTTCCTGAATTTTGTCCAATAGAAAGAACACTGTGACATCAGTACAACCTTTTTGGGACTCTCTTCAGTCTAATGATGCCTGTTTAATATAGATCTGTGATTTATAATGTAGTTCTTGGTTTTTAGCTTCATCCATATGTTGCTTTATGAGTTAATTCCTTCTTAGGATTAATTAACAAATTTAGGATTATCAGGACTCAGGGTATAAAATCAGTGCTTGGCACCAGTTGATTTTTATAAGGGGAACATTCAGTTGAATAGTTTAGGTGTACTTGCTTCCCAATACTTTATTTACTGTTGGAATGCTGTATTTCAGAATAACTGTGTAGAATTCATTGAGGATGATGAAGAGCAGGTGGACATTGAAACTGTGGAAGAATTCTCTGAGGAAATTAATGTTGGCCACATGAAGACCACAGCTGCCCACACACACACTTTTAAACAGATGTAAGTTTTATTTCTTTTTGGATTATTATTTTTTGACCATAAACAAAACTATTCTGTTTAGGAGCTCTGGGTAACTGACATGGTTTTTTTATTCCTCTAGCTTTTTTGTGATTAGTAGATGAGGAGAGGAGCTGGAATTCAGAGGTAATTAACTTGCCTTGGTTATTGCTAGGAGATGGTTTGTAAATGTGAATAACATATGCTTTTGGAACCTACATTGGTATTAAAATACTAGTTTTGTAGCTATTTAAGCTTGGGCAAAATCTTTAATCCCTCTGAAATTTACATTCTTTACCTTTGAAATGAGGAAAGTGCCCCCATTTGAAGTGTTAAATGAGATAATATATGCAACTAGCATGCCTGACGCAGTGGACTACTCAATAATTGTTAGTTCCATTATCTTTTAAAACTAAGACATTAAATTCTAAATTTGTTCACTTTACTAGTTGAACAGGTGAGATACAGTTAGGAAAATTTTCCTACCTGTTTAGCTGATGAGATGAAAATATAGAGGACACGACAACTTGCTCAGGAAAATTTATGCCATTTTCTGTTTTAGTGAGCCTTGTGTTGATTAGGGATTGGGGTATGGGAGAAAGAAGGGGAAGATGATGTGAGTTCTTAATTTCTGCCAGACATTGTGCTTTTCCTTTTATCTCATTAACAACCATATAAAATTGCAATGAGTTGAGAAAGTAATTCTTTTTTTAAAATTTATTGGGGTGACACTGGTTAACAAAATTATACAGGTTTCAGGTGCACAGTTCCACAACATATCATCTGTACATTGTATTGTGTGTTTACTACCCCAAGTCAAGCCTCCTTCCATCACCATTTATCCCCCCATACTCTCTTCTACTCCCCCTGCCTCCCAACAATCACCACACTGTTGCACATATCCGTGAATGTTTTCTCTTTGCTTAATCCCTCCATACCCCCAATCCCCCCCGCCCCGAGCTGTCAGCCTGCTCTCTATGAATCTGTCTTTATTTTGCTTGTTAGTTCTTTTTTTAAAATCCTCCGCAATTAGTTGCCTCCTTCATGGGGCCAGGGATCAAGCCTGCAACCGAGGTATATGCCCTTGGCCGGAATCAAACCTGAGATCCTTAGTCTGTGGGCCGATGGCTCTAACCACTGAGCAAAACTGGGTAGGGCCTGTTAGTTCATTTTGTTCATTAGATTTCACATATGAGTGAAATCATACGGTGCTTGTCTTTCTCTGACTGGCTTATTTCACTTGACATATTGCTCTCCAGGTCCATCCATGCTGTCACAAAGAGAAAGTAATTCTTCCGTAATGATGTTGAGAAAGTCGAAGGAGGGGGAAGTAGTCCTAGTAGTTTTCTTTACTCCAGAACTATGTGGAGACTACTTCAGTTGCCTACTGGTTAAGGCTGATGAAAGAGTTTAAATCTCTTAAAAACTTAGACTTAATTTCAGCAATACTGGCTGGATATATAAGTTCAGCATGCTAAAATTGAGTTCCTAAACAGCAACAAATGAAAAATGTAATCTAAAAGCTATTTACAATAGTAACAGAAAAAACCTGGGACTATCAACAGAAGTTGTGCAAGAGTTCTATAAAATGTTATTGAAACATTTAAATGTTAAGAAGAAGAGTTAACTAAATGGAGGTATACCATGTTGATGGACTGAAATAATAAAGGGCCAAGACCCGTCAGGGCACATGCAAGAATCAACTAATGAATGCATAAATAAGTGGAACAACAAATTGATGTTTTCTTTCTCTCTCTCAAATCAGTTGATAAAGGACCAAGAATAACCAACACATACAGAGCACAAACTGTTGTAAAGAAACAGATTGTTAAGAATTTAAAAGTTTTTGTCTATCAGAACAGCATGAAAACAGAAGGCAGACTTAGACTGTAAAGGAAATATTTGCAATAGTGTTTGACAAAGGATTACTGTGAAGGATACAAAATAACTGTTACAAATCAGTAAGATAAAAAATGATTCAGTTAGAAAAGGAAGTAATGGTTATGTTATCTCAGGCAGTTCACAGGCGGAAACCTGGTTAGCCAGTAAACAATGAAAATTTGTTAAACCTCACTAGTAATTAGGGAAATGCAAATTAAAGCACAATGACTATCAATTCACACCCATAAGACTGGCAAAATTGAAATTTCTGATAGTATTGTTACCTAGTTGTGGAGCAGTGGGAACATATTGCAGGTGGAGAGTATAAATTGTAAAACCATTTTGGAGAGAAGTGTGACATTACTCAAGTTGAAGATGTGTATGTCTTTCTTCCACTCATTTATTCCACTCTTAGGCATATGCCCTAAAAGAGCTCATACATATGTACCAGGCCATGTATGGGACGATCCATTGCAACGTTGTGAAAATTTGGAAACAACCTAAACAGCTAACATTCTAAAAAAATAAATTTTGGAAAATTCACAGTTAAAATGATTGAACTAGAACTGTATGTATCAACATGTCTCAGATGCAGTATTGAGTGAAAAAGATCAGTTGAAGAAAGAAAGATACACTATTCTTAATATATAATGTTTAAAGTACTACATAATATTTTCTGTTTAGGGATACATCCTACATACCTAGTAAAACTAAATATGTGCATGGTAAACTCAGTTTGGGAGTGTTTGCCTGTGAGAAGGAAAGAAGGAAATGTGATTGAGTAGGCTGCACATAGTATCTCTTAGTTCTTAGACGTTTTATTTCTCAAGCTGGGTGGTAAATACCTGGATTTTCATGTATGTTTGTTTATGCAGGTTTGTATGTCTGAAATACGTCATGATTGAAAAAAGTAGTTAGCTTTAGGGACTATGTGGACACTGTTTCTTAGAGAAAGGAATAAATTATATTGTCACATATCGGACCTTGGAGTAAAGAAGCTGGTTACAATTTAGGTAATTTGGTTTAATATAGCTGTGAAATAGATATTTTATTATTGAATTTCAGTAAGACATTGAAAAATACTGTCTTTATTTAGGTGCCGTACCCATATCTCTGCAGATGAAAAAGCTGCTGAAAGGAGTCGAAAGGTACTTATAATACATTTAATGATAATTGCTCATTTAATAAAATTGATAACATTTCTCCTTAGAGTTAAAACAACATTAGCTATATAATATATTCAGGGTTAGTCTTACCAGTGAGTTAATATAATCAGCTTTTTTATTTACCCTTAATGAAGTTATATTGTTAATGCTTTTATTCCTCTTATTCTGTTATACTCAGATGATAGAATAATTTAGAATAATTAAAATGGGTATGGAGTTTATGAAAACTTGCTTGTCAGGTTTCATAAATCCCATGTCCATTTTATTCATATAGTATAATGATGTGATATAAAAACAAGCTGGCATTCTTCAGTGATTGTCAGTGTCCTAAAAAATAAATTATTCTCCATAATGATGGCTAGCAATTCAAGGAGCCATGAAATTATAAACCTTGTTTGATTTTATTACTATATATAATGGTATCATAATTAAGCAAGGCTTTCTCTTTATCCTTACTGACACTAAGAGTGGAAGAGAGTTTAGTCGTTTAAATCATTTTCCACTTGCTATTCTGTCTTCTAAATTTAAGAGATAAAGACAATGATAGAGATTGGGTTGAGTTGGGAGGGTGATATTCAGATCCTTTCAAAAACCACATGGTATGATTGGTTTGAGTTTGATCTGTTTTTTGTGTATCATATGATACCTATTTATATGCTTGTAATCATTTTGTATATATTACACTATAGGAATAAAATGGACATGGAATTTATGAAACTTGATTAAGCACATCAATTTTCATAATCTCCATACCCATTTTAATTATTTTAAATTACTCTATCATCCTAAAACATTTTTCAGATAAAAGAATTATCATAATAGCTTATTTATAAATCCATTGTTTTTATATTCTAATTATTACATGCAGATTATTTGTAGTGTTTTACTATATTTAAACTTGGTATTAGTTTCTTTTCTATCTTCTTGTATCTTTTATTCTCCCATACTTTACTAATGCTCAATGAGTTTAACTTTAGAAAGACAGTGATTTTAGCTCTGGCTGAGTAGCTCAATTGATTAGAGCTTTGTCCCTATATGTCAAGGTTGTGGGTTGGTTGGATCTCTCCCTCCCCCCTTTCCCCCCTCTCCCCCCTCTCCTCCCTCTCTCCTCCCCCCTGTCCCCCCTCCTCCCTCCCTCCCTCCCTCCCCTCTCCTCCCTCTCTAAAAATCAATAAAAAAATAAAGACTGATTTTATATAAGAGTTTTGGGGTACTAGCAGGGTTATGATAAAGCCAATGTCAATAAAGAGGAAGACAATTAGAAACATCAGAGGGAAAAACAAAATCAAGAAACTGTAGAAGACAGGAAATGTAACTACTACTTTGTATGAATAGTATTTACCTTGTCATAATAGGGTAGCCACTGTTAGTGATTTTTAAAAACTTGTATAATCTATGAATAAAGTATGGGAGACTTAATTTCAGTCTCTAAAAATGGAGATGAAAGAGGGAAGAAAAAATAAGGGGAAGGATAACAAATGCTAATAGCCTCACTTTTCGAAGAGGTACTGACTATTGTTGATGAAGTGAGAGATTGAGAGTATTATACTCAAGTTGCAAAGGGATTAATAGAAGAACTAAAATTAATGATATATCTGTATTAGGAAGATGGGATGGTGAAATGAGGTAAGAGTGGTGTGGGCTAAATTCTCTTCTGCATAGCAGGAAGTGAATAGATAGCATTGAAAATTGAAAAGCATAAGCTTACATTATTATTTGTTATTTAGGTATAGATTTAAGAACCAGAAAAAGCAGCTAAAAGTATCAAGTGGTTGTTTCTGTGGGTTCATGTACAGGTGCAGTGCACAGTTGCTTTTCATTATAAATAAGCCTTTTAAATATTTATAATTAAAGCCCTATGTGCATTTATTACTTCTTAATGGTACATAATTTAAAAAACTGAAATGGAATAAATAAGAGAGAAAGGAAGCCTAAGGCATTGTTGAGGGTCAAGAAAGAATTTTCTGAAAAATGCAAAGTTTGAGTTTTAAATGTTAAGAATTTACACTGTTGAAGTTAGGTTTGGAGGAAGGATAGACTGGTAGTATGATGATGAACTTAGAGGCTTTTATGATAGTCCAGACAGAAGATGGTGGGTATCTGATACAGAGTAATGCCACTTGGGGTAGAGGAAGTGGGAAGGTACATGTGAAAGATATTTAGATGGTAATCTTTTGTTTGGACAGACTTCACCAATGCCTCTAAAACTGAAGCCTGATTACTGGAGTGAGAAATCACAGAAAGAAGCAGAAGCTTTTGCTTATTATCGCCGGACACATACTGCCAATGAACGGCGCCGACGTGGTGAAATGAGGGATCTCTTTGAGAAATTGAAGATCACATTGGGATTACTTCATTCATCCAAGGTTTCCAAAAGTCTCATTCTCACTAGGGTAAGTGTTCAGTGTAAATGACAAATAAGAGCTTGACTAAGAGAATCTTCTAGACGTAATAGAAGAGAAAATATTACCACACAAGGGAGATTGAAATAGAGTTGTATTTAACATTTGAATATGGACTAGTGAAGGCCCAATAAATCCTTTAGGGGGGAAAGTTCTTATGTTGCATTAGAGTAGCTTTTCAATAAAAGTCAGATTCTTAATTGGCAGAGCCATCCTTCATATAAAGTCAGAAACCCTGGTAAGCTCTGTTTAGCATAATCTCTTCACATTGGTCTTTTCTGTAACACTTAGAGCAGTTTATCACAGTGAAAAGCACAACATAAGTGATATTTTAACATACTTCTTAGCAGTTGACAGTCCTTTTAAAAGAGAACCTGAAATACTCAAGCTAGCAGAAGTTTTAAGTTTGCATGTAGAATATCTAAGGCAATTTCATTTAAATTGCTTATAAAGTAGAAGTTGGAGGTGAGTACATGGCAAGCATTCATAGCCCTGTAAACAGTGTTATTTCAATCAGATTTTACTTAGACTAGGAGATGTCTTTAAAGTTGATTATTAAAATCTAAACAGAGTAAAATGTTTTGTATCTCCTTGTAGTTGTGGAAACACCTGTTAACCACTCAGTGATGCTTTTTGGAAGTAATCATGCTCCCTAGAATTATAATCCAGAAAGCTTGCAGTTTAACAAAAAATAATTTCTATAACATCATGAATTATTTTAAATGGCATTATAAAATTCTCTAAAATATTAAATTTTTTTTTTTATTGTGTAGGAAGAGCAAATTGATTGACATATTATTCTATTCTAGGCATTCAGCGAAATTCAAGGACTAACAGATCAGGCTGACAAGTTGATAGGACAGAAAAATCTCTTGACTCGAAAACGAAATATTTTGATACGGAAAGTATCATCTCTTTCAGGTAAGATATGTGAATGATCTCTGGTAAAGAGTATGATACCAGCTTTAGTAAGGAGACATTCTCAGTAGGTCTTTCAGATACTACTTAGTTTAAGGTTTGGTTCCCATAGTTAATGGCAGAGTTCTCTTTTGACTAAGTGGGAGGTTTCTCTTGGATTATAATCACTCTTGCCTTCCATAGTTTTGGGGAATATAGTTAAATCAACTGGATTTCAGTTGACTCTATTTCTCATTATTATGTGGGGTCATATAGAGAGTGACAATTTATTCCTTGTCAACCTATAGGTAAGACAGAAGAAGTGGTCCTGAAGAAGCTAGAGTATATTTATGCAAAACAGCAAGCACTAGAGGCACAAAAAAGAAAAAAGAAGATGGGATCAGATGAGTTTGATGTGTCTCCCAGAACTAGCAAACAGCAGGAAGGATCTTCTGCATCATCTGTAGATCTCGGACAGATGTTTATAAATAACAGGAAGGGGAAACCTTTGATTCTTTCCAGAAAAAGAGACCAGGCCACAGGTAGGAGGGACATTCTTTGCTTTTCTTAATGAAGATGAACATCAGTTTAGTTTAGTTTAGTTTAGTTTAGTTTAGTTTAGTTTGACTTAACATCTTGTGGCCATAATTTAGTTGTAATTGAATGAAATAAATATGGTTGTATAAAAAGTAGAACATTAACTATGTTAGAGTTCAGTTTCTAGCTTTCACATTCAAGCAGATCCTAAGAAGTTACCAGCCATGGTAACATTTAAGATCTACTGCTGATATAGTCTACAGTCATATATTTTCTCCCTAGTGTTTCAGCGAGTATTTTTTAGGTTACCATCTTTTCAGACTTTATACATGAACTCTTGATTTCCTTGCAGTTCTGCTCATCAGTCTTGAGGAAGTTTGGGTCTAGCTGAGACAAATAAATTGGGAACATTTTTAAATTTAATTTTGTTGAGTGAGGCTTTATTTTCCTTCACATTGCCTATCAGTGAAACTTCTTGTTCTCTCCTATCTTGAATTTTGGAAGTGAGGCTATACTAATTTTACATTATTTGTGTGTGTCCTTAGAGAATGGTATATCCGTTTTTACTCTTTGAGTAGCCTAGTGTATGAACCAGGAAATTTGGTTTTTAAAATCAAGTAAGATAGTAATGATGGATACTGCAGTATGAGTTAGTTTTAACATTGCAGAATCAAATGATATTATTGCTAAGAAAGGATTTTAATGATCATTTAGTCATCTCATTTCACAACAGAAAAACTAAGGTCTAGAAACTTGAAGGTATATACTAGAGGTATATAGGAAAGCAAGCCTAGGGGTGGAATTGTGTGTCTTCATCCAGATTCACCATGAAGACTATCAGAAGCATTCCATTGAAAAAGTGGTTCCATTGCTCTATTCCTCAATAACAACAAATTCTGATCATTAGAGGAGCTAGTAAACAGGTAACCATTAGTCAGTGAAAAGTGGTTCAGAAAGTAAATTCCAAGTTGAGGTTTCCTATCTAAATTTGAAATTTACTTCTTGCCTTTTCAGTCAGTGTGTGGTTTTAGGGATATCTCCTAGAGTCATAGGCTACACTTGCATTAGTTAAAGATTTTTTACCCTTAACTGATATCTGATCTTCCTTACAGAAAATACCTCACCCTCCAACACTCCACACACCTCTGCCAACATTGTGATGACTCCGCAAGGGCAGTTGCTCACCTTAAAAGGTCCCCTATTTTCAGGACCAGTGGTAACTGTTTCTCCTGCTCTATTAGAAGCAGATCTGAAGCCTCAAGTTGCGAGCAGTGCTGTCGCTCAATCAGGTATGTCATAGGTGTTGTTCTCTCTGGATGGTGAAAAAGAATTATCCCTGGTATCTCATAGTGACAGAGAAAGCCTTTGAATGTGTTCTGAAATGATGAAGAATTATTGTATTTGCATGTGCCTTTGTGAGATATGGCTCTCTTTTTAGAACACATTTGGCTCCATCTGTAGTATTGACTGGTCTTTTTTACCTTGGATTGAGAACTACTTTGTGATCTCTAGTTATTTCTAATTAGGAAAAGAATTGAAAAGATGTGAGAGTAGAAGGAAGATGAAGAGTCATTGTTTTAGCTTTTGGTACTGATAAGTATTTGTCAGTTTTTTATTATAGTCAGAGATGGTGCACTCCTACATTACCAGCCTGATTCAGTTTGAGCACCACTTGCTTTTGGGGATAAGGAGTAGAGTTGAAAAGGAAGTCTCACTTTGATGATTTAGGTTTTAGGCATCTAAATTTCTATTAAGGTACAAGGATATCCTTACTAATACTACTACTGCTAAACCCAGTCTGGAGGTATCATTCTTTCTCTTACAGTTCTGCCTATAGGGGCTTCATTTCCCCCTCAGAATAGTTAATTGGGTGAACAAAATGAAGATGCATGCCTGCATCGAGATAAAGAGTTAACTTGGGGATCATTTGTATAAAATAATTAAATTGAACTTTTATTAATGATGGAATATCAAATAGCTTTTTATTGGATTTTACCTATTATCTTGTTAGGCTAGGTCCATAATTTGAAGGACTAATATTTCTTTTTATCTTTTTGATAAAAGTAAACTGGAATTTTAACTACAATTCCCCAAATGGTCATTGGGTATGAATGAGATACTACTGTAGATCTAAATGAAATTTTTTCCCCCCTAGAAAATGATGACTTATTTATGATGCCAAGAATTGTTAATGTGACATCACTGGCCACAGAGGGAGGTTTGGTGGATATGACTGGCAGCAAATATTCTCATGAAGTTCCTGATGACAAGCCACCTGACCACCTGAAAAACACTCTCAGGAATGAAGATAACTCCTTTGAAGATTCAGGTAGAATTTCTTCCAGAGGCAACCATAGAGATGGCAGAATGGCATTGGGTCCAACACAGGTTTTTCTGGCAAATAAAGATTCTGCTTTTCCACAAATAGTTGATGTTTCCAGTGTGCAAGAAGCAGAAGAGTTCTTACCCAAAAGGATTTCTGGTAATATGAGAGGGATTCAGTATAAATGGAAAGAGAGTGAATCAAGACGGGAGAGACTGAAACCAAAGGAGTCTCCATTTCATAAATTAAAAATGAAAGATCTCAAAGACTCGAGCATAGAGATGGAACTAAGAAAGGCAGCATCAGCTATAGAGGAAGCAGCACTGGATCCCAGTGAACTGCTAACTAACATGGAAGATGAAGATGATACTGATGAGACACTGACTTCTCTGCTCAATGAGATTGCCTTTCTTAATCAGCAACTAAATGATGACTCTGTTAGCCTGGCGGAACTACCCAGCTCTATGGATACAGAGTTTCCAGGGGATGCTCCACAGGCTTTCATCAGTAAGCTTCCTCCTGGGAACAGAGCAAGTTTCCAGGTTGGCCACTTGGGAACTGGTTTGAAAGAGTTGCCTGATATACAAGGAGAGAGTGACTCTGCCAGCCCCCTCCTCTTGCACTTGGAAGATGATGACTTTTCTGAGAATGAAAAACAAATTGTAGAACCAGCCTCTGAGCCAGATGTCCTTAAAATTGTTATTGACTCTGAGATAAAGGATTCCCTTCTTTCCCACAGGAAAGTCAGTGATGGAGGGAAGAGTACTTCTGGTGTCCCTGCAGAGTCTGAAAATGTTTCCTCACCCCCCATTCTACACATGAAGGCTGGCCTGGAGAATAGCAGTACAGATACTTTGTGGAGGCCTATGCCAAAGTTGGCACCTCTAGGGCTAAAAGTAGCTAATCCTTCCAGTGATACAGATGGTCAGAGTCTTAAGGTGATGCCTTGTTTGGCACCTGTAGCTGCCAAAGTTGGGTCAATTGGACACAAAATAAACTTAATAGGGAATGACCAGGAATGCCGGGAGAGCAAGGTGATGCCTACATTGGCACCTGTTGTGGCCAAATTGAGCAACTCTGGGGCTTCACCAAGTTCTGCAGGGAAATGAACTTATTTGTCCTCAGGCAGAAGCCAAGCTGTGAGGGGAAACCACCTTTCTCTGCTGGCATCTGTTTATTTGTATCATGGAACTGTGATCCTTGACTTTGATGCAGGGGATAATGGTAGAGAAAAGGGTGGGTAGGGTGCTGACCTCGGTGTAAAAAATTACTACTATGAAATTCTGATCATTTTAAAATGTGTTACCTCACTTGTGGTGCTGGGTCTCCTCCTAAGATGTGATCCATTACTGAACATGAGGTGCCCCTCTAACCCAAGGAATTCATAACAAGATTCTAAATTCATAGTGGTTTCCTAGTTCTTCCCTCCCAGAGAAAAAGCTGCTTGAGACTTGCTATGGACTGTAGTTGATAGCTATTGTTTAAGTGTGAAATCCAAGGAAGGTGATGCACTTGTGCAGAGGGATCCAGAAGAGACAGTTTGCAGTTGGTGTTTCAAGTGTAGGTGAAGAGAGGAATGGGATACCATGGAATACCAAAGTGAAGTACTTTGTGTCATTCAGCAAAATTCTCTTTCATATCCCAACTAGCTTCCATTCCCTCATTTTTTCAATAAGAATTATCAGTCCAAGCCTTCTCGTAAATTAGGAGTGCTTTTAACTTATTACTAAGATAATTATTGTGAGATATTAAAAAAAAATACTAGTTCTCCCTCATTGTCTTTGGGCGTTGAAAAGACCATTTCACAGTACCAGGGATTTTCACCTGGAATATATATTTTGGAGGTAGGCATAGAGGGAGCCCTTCCCCTTTCACAAATCATGTCACTCAGGAGACAGCTAAAATGAAAAGCATTCCCTCCCGAGACCAGAGACAGTGGCCAAAATAAAAAAATTGTGGGGCTGGATATTTCCCAAATCAAACCAGCCTCCTGGTGCTTGAAGGTTTCATTCACTATTACCTGCACAGGATGTTAAGTAAAGAAAAGTCACAGTAGGCACTCTTTACCAGGGAAATAAGGCAGTATTTGAATCACAAGATATATTTTTTATTATCTGCTACCATGGATTCAATGATCTGTAGAGCTTTTTCACTCATTTGCTGTCAGGATATGAAGGACTGACAGCCTGTAAAGATGAAGATATTTATATTTTTGTATAGTTGTTTTGATAGATTTCTCAAAGGCTGAAGTTTTCAACCTAGAAGATGAGATTTGTATTGAATATAGAAATGATGTTTCCTATCTAGTTTGTAAATAATCATGGTGCACTTGAGGGGTCTCTTGGAAACTCCTGGGGGCAAGAATCACTATTCTGAAAATGTATAGACTGGGATTTAGCTGCTGCATTTTGCCTTTCTTAAATAATTATATTTTGGAATGTAACCCATGTTCTGTCTTCATTGACAGGATTTGCTTGTGTTTTTAAACACTAACACAGGAACTTCCAGTGCCTGGGCTGTGCCTAGGTGGTGGTATTTCTTCTACATCCCCTGCCTTCTTTATCCCAAATCCCACTCAGTGTATCTTCAGACCTAGGTTGTGAGACCAACTTTGGAATGGTTCTACCCAGTGAATTATTACTTTCATGGTTGGTTCTCTTTCTAGTAACTCGTCATCAACAGATTGAAAAGGGTGGAAAAATTTCCTCTGCAAATTGCAGTGGGAACAAATTCTTTGTTTTGTGCGACTTGCCTTTCTAGACCTTGCTCATCCAGCGTTCAACCTTTTCTCCTCTAAGGTTACTGAAGAAGCTTGAAGTAGGTAATTAATGCCTCTGAGCTTCTCATTATCCTTCCCACTCCCCTTTACCCAGCAGATTTCATTCATGCCTTAGCCAAGGAGTCCAGCACCTGTCTTCCCTGCTAATAATTGTCCTTGGAGATGCTAGTACTTTAATCCAGGTATAGCAGTTTCCCATTATTTCCTTACTCATCTTGTCCTCATGTTTCCTTCTGACTTCACAAGACTCTTGTTATGGCTTTTTGAGAGTCAGCCAAGGAACAGGCAAGTGAGTGAATAATCCTCAGGAAAAGAAGGACCATTCTGCTTCTGAACACTGTTCCCTTTTTTATAGACAAACAGGTAGTAGTCATTTCTTGATGGAAAGTTATTTGACTGTTTATGAGAGATGTACAAAGATGGAAATGAGACATGATTCCTGGTGTTCAAGGAAGGCTGCAGATATCATTACAAACCCCCAAGATCATGGTGTTTTCAAGACCTCTTAGAATTAGGAAGCTATCAGGGCTATTTTGAGGAGGGCTCAGTCTTCAGAACAATCCTGCCGTTTGACAGATACCTAAAATCTCCAAAAACTCCTACCCTTTAACCTTACCCCAAGAGAAACTGATCTATGAAAATTATATGTGTGATTATGAAAGATGTAGTTGAGTCAGAGAAATTGAGGAATCTGGAGAATAGTGAGCTCTCACCCTAACTTTATAAGAAGCATGATCTCAGTAGACCAATAATTCGCCTTTTTATACATCTGTAAATAAATGGAATGTTTTTAAGAATATAATTATGTCAGATTTAGCCTTTTCTTTTATATATTAAATATATATCTTTCCTTTTCTGCTTTTGAAAAATGACTATTTTTTTAGAAATCCAAGACCAGAAGTTTGGCGAGTGGAAGGCAGAATGTGCGAACTTGAAATAAATCAGTTATAATAAAGCAGGACTTGGTGTTGGGAGGTTTGTGTTAAGTTGTAGTAGAGAATCCTAATGCCTTGAGTCATATTTGAGAGAGGTGTCATTGAAATAGTTTTATCACAGGAATTTCTTACTGTTTTCAAAAATTCTAACATGCCATTGGGGGAAGTTTTTGGTGTTCTAATCCTTGAAGCATGTTTTACATGAAGACTTCAAAATTTTGTACAACTTGACGGCAAGTATGTGTCTCAAGAAATCATTCTACAATGAAGAAAGGCTAGCCTCATAGTACCTACCAGTGTATTGCAGGGGTAATATATCTGTTATCCTTGGGAATAACAACATAAACACAGTCTTATTAGCAGGTAAGGACAATAGTTGATTTTTTAAAATATATCTTTTATTGATTTCAGAGAGAGGAAGGGAGAGGGGGAGTTTAAACATCAATGATCAGAGAGTTGTTATTGATCGGCTACCTCCTGCATGCCCCGACTGGGGATTGAGTCTGCTTTAGAGAGTGGGGGCGGCATTGATTGATTGCCTCTTGCACATTCCCTGATGGGGGATCGAACCCACAAACCTGGGCATGGGTCCTCACTGGGAATCGAACCTACGACCTTTTGGTGTACAGTAGGATGATGCTGTAACCAACCACACTGGCCAAGGCACAATAGATGATCTTAAATCAAGATATATGTTAACTGCTGGACTGGTATGGCTCAGTGGTTGAGCATCAACCTATGAACCAGGTGGTGGTCAGGGTTTGTTCACTTCCAGGTCAGGGCACATGCCCAGGTTGTGGGCTTGATCCCCAGTAGGGGACATGTAAGGAGGCAGCCAATCAATGACACACTCATTGATGTTTCTTTCTCTCCCTCTCCCTCTCTCTGAAATCAATAAAAATATATTTTAAAAATATGTATGTTAATAGTATGATTTATAAAAAAAATTTATTAAAGGAATCCTTTATATTGAACTACTCTAGGTCACAGATCAAATCCAGTTATATAAACTTCATACAGATTACATTTTGTCATTTTATAGTAAATGCAGGTCTTTTCCCCCAGAATTACGGATGAAATACCTGACAAGCCTCTGAATAACAAGATTGAAAATGTTTTGAATACAGAAGAAAGGCAGACAATCCATATATTATTCGGGCTGAGTTTAGTATGTTTTTTTGCTGTTTTTCCCTAATTATATTGGTTGAGATAGTCTAATGGAATGGTATCAGGTGAATTGAGAAGTAAATGCACTTTGAAGACAGGTCTAAAAAATGATAACCCTTGTTCCTTCCAGAAGAGTAAAAAACAATGCACAGAGTAGGCAGATTTTCAGGTACTTTTTATAAAGAATGATTGATAACCAAGAATCTGAATACATTTCTTGCACAAAATTGTTGATTTTGAAAAAAGTACTTGTAAGAGCATCAGTACTTGAAAAAAGTACTTGTAAGAGCATCAATACTTCATGTATTATATCTAATGAAATTTTACATGAACATGAATGGCTGGATACAGAAAATTCGAGGTACGTGGACTCACTGCCATTTGGAGACAAAAAGATCGGTCAAAAATGCATTTTTTAAATTAGAAATTTGATATATATAACTTTTGAATTGAGGTATAAATGTATATTAAATTTGAACTCTACAAAGATATGTAAGTGTTGAGTAACAGTGATGGAGGTGTGTGTGGAATGTGAGATGGCTAAAAACTGGGATGACTTGGGAATTTTGAGACAAATCTAAGCTCTACTAGATTCTCTATTGTGAACTCTGCTGTTGGAAGAGAGTTGGTTAAGTAGGAATGCAGTCTTAGAAGCATTGTTTGGAGATCCGTGGAGATCCATCCTGTTTCCAACTGCAAGCAGTGGTTTCAGCTGGCCTACAGTGCCTTGCATATAAAGGTGCTAATTAAATATTTGAATTGGTGAGCAAATGTTTACTGTAGCCTGTTAGTTTTCAAGGATCTTATAATTGCATCTATTGGCATGTTAAATCTAGGGGGAATTCTTAAAAAGTGGTCTAATGGGCATAGTGCAAAACAGACAAATGTATGCACCTTTTCCTAGGCACCTATTTCAGAGTGACAACCATGTATACATGTTTAGGACATACACAAACAGAATAAAAAGTGAAATAAGTGTGGATGGTCAACTGCATTGTGGAGGGTATGGATGGCAAGTATTTAGTTTGGAGAAAAAGGGAATAATTTATTCACACTGTACCTGGGGCTCTTATTTTCTGAGGAATTAATTCACGAAGCCTAACCTGTTCCCATATTGGCACTTCAAAGGCTGCTTGGTACCTACCTAGACAATAAAGGTTGGACTAAATTGTGAAAAAATAAAAGTAAATGTGGTTTTGGGCCCTAGACTGGAAGTATCAAACTTAAACTGTTCTCAGTTGCTTTTCACCTAGATCATCTTAGACTGAAAAGCAGAGCTTGAATTTACCTCTGCAACTTCAGCTTCAGATGAGAGTATTTTTTTTTCTGTAAGGGGATAAACCAATGTAGTGCTGGACATGGAATGACCAATGAAATTCTGTAAGCCCATTTTACTTGGCTGTGAGTGAGAAAACCACTAGTGGACACAAAAGTGATCTGGAGAGAAATAGGGACAACTCTTGAGGATGGAGATGGCAATTGTTGGGAATGCAGTACACAAGTAAGGACACCAGGTGGCACCATTTATTAGTTTTATATTGGCTCCTACCACCACAGGTAAAATGACAGTAGCAAGGAGTTAAAGGCACCAACTCCAATTTCATGACTTGCCTCCTTCAGATTTGGGGAATAAATGTGAAAATCCCACTTTATAATTTCCTTACATCTGCAGTGCATGGTTGAAGGGAAGGGGAAGCCTCATACCTCTGGTAGCTATTGCTAGTTGGTCTAGGAGTCCACTTTTTATTTTATTTATTTTTAATGTCTATTGATTTCAGATAGAGGGGGAGAGGGAGAGAGAAAAATGGGTGTGAGAGTGAAACATCCATTGGCTGCCTCCTGCACGCCCCCCTACTGGGGATCAAGCCCACAACCCTGGATAGAACCAGCAACGGAAGGTGTATGGTATGATGCCCTACCAACTGAACCGTGAGCCACATTGGCCAGGGCTAGGAGGCCACTTCCTCCCCCCCCCCAATATATCTTTATTGATCTCAGAGCGAGGAAGGGAGAGGGAGAAAGAGAAACATCAAGGGTATGAGAGCCGTCACTGATGGGGTGCCTCCTGCATGCCCCTGACTGGGGATCTGGGGATCGAGCCTGCAACCTGGACATTTACCCTGACTAGAATCGCAATCTCCCGGATCGTAGGTCGATGCTCCACCGCTGAGCCACGCCCAGCTGGGCGAGGCCACTTTGTGAGCTTTACAGATCTTGTTTTTAATACATGGTTAGAACACACAAGCACATACCTAGCAGCCTTGTTTTCATAATGTAGAATACACAAGGACATACCTGTTTTGCCACTTGGCTGTACAAGACCCACCCACAGCAATGGGTTTAGGGGTCCTTCCCCCTTAGTAACATGTCCACCAGGTGTCCCAAGGATCTGGATAGGTGGAGACATTCATCGTACTATTTCTCTGGCTTAGGATAACCTTTTCATAAGGCAATTTCTTGAAGTAGTAATGAGGCGGAAAGAGTCCTAGAAAATAAGCTAATGCTGAGACACCTGTGAAATAATGTTGTAAAGGTGTTTTCTGTGCGGGGCCCCAACTCCCATGAGCTAAAGCTAAAACGATACCACTCAAACTAGTCAGGAAACTTGACAGTGACCTCACCAAAGTAGTACAGTCCTAGGGAAAAGGTTTCACGCATGGAATTTTGATAGGAACAAGGAAAAAACCTGGAGCAACAAAGGCCTGGTTAACTCGGGGTGAGAGCGCGGTGGGACGTTGGAAATTAAACCATGAAACAAGTATCTCATAGGAATATTTACTTACCTTTTTCCTCCCCCACACGCCTAAAGCTCTATTCAAGGCAGTCATCTCCCACCCTCGTCTTCCAGCATGGCCAATCAGGTTGCCTAAGAAGTTAACACTAGCAATCCAAAGAGTTACTCCGGAGAGTCATTTCCACGTAGGTACAAGGCGACCGGCAGGCGGCAACTATTCTAACCGGTTTGGGTCACAGCGCTTGGGGTCGATGGGGAGCAGAGCCTTATGGCGGTGCCTCAATCTTGTAATTCTGAGCTAGGAGTTAGTTTTAGCTCTGGTCCCTGGGGCCTATCAAATGCCAACCTTGGCACCACGGGGGCGTAGTCTTGTTGGGGCCCTGGGGAGTGTACTTTTCTTGGGGACCAGGCCTCATAATACCATAAAAGGCTTGGTTCTTTCAATTTTGAAGCCGAGTTCTGCTGACCTTCCTGTAGGAGCGATCTTCACGACTACGTTGAGCGAAATCCACGGTTCTCGAGTCCCAGGTCCTCGGCTCCCTAGGCCCTCCCGTTGGCTCCGCCCCCGCTAGCCTTATTCGTTCCCCCTCGGAACGCCCGCCGCGATTCAGACCGCGCCTCTCGCCTCGGCTCCGCCTGCCGGGCCGACGCTTGGCCCCGGCGGTACTTCGCGTTTTGAGCCGCTTGTGCCACCATAGCTGCTGTTGCCGCTGCGGCAGCGGAGCTGAAATCGCTGAGCGCGATGCCTGAGGGCGCTGTGAGCGTTGCGGGCCCCGGGCCCCAGGGCTGGTGAGGCTGGGTCCGAGCGGGGGCGCTGGCGAGTAGCAGGGGCTTCTAAGGAAGGTGAAAGAGGAAGGTCCAGGGACCCTGTGGGGGGCTCCAGAGGGTCGGGGGTGGGGGTAGGAGGCTCCCCCGGCAGAACTGGCTGCCGGGCCACAGGAGCGCCGCGGTGCTGTGTCCTGGCCGCTGGCGCAGGTAGTCAGGCCCCCTGGGGGTTCCGGTGGCCTCGGCGGCGTTTTTCCTTGAGCACTGCTATTGCCATGGGAACAGTTGGGCATTAACGGGGACCAGACCAGCTACCGGCCACTAGCCCTACTAAGGCCCATCCATCCCTCCAGTTTAAACGCCTCTGGCAGGCATGGGCCTATCCTTCAGACATTGTTAGGAACCGCGCAGGGCTTGAAGGCGGGGGTGAGGAGAGGGGAAGAGCAATACCTAGAGATAAGAGCGGCAGATACTGCTGGGCTGACGGTAAGGTGGCCTCTGCTATCTCAGGCCAGAGAGAGGGAATACTGGAAGACCCTGTGGAGTGGAAGGGCATTGCTGCTGTTGAGACAGATCCCAAGATTGGGCCAGGAACTGTCCAGGGACTCCTCATCATGATGGCTGTGGAAGGGTCAACCATTACCAGCCGGCTCAAGAACCTGCTGCGATCCCCATCCATCAAATTGCGCAGGAGTAAGGCAGGAAACCGGCGAGAGGACCTCAGCTCCAAGGTGAGTCCTAGTATTGGGAGCTACTTCTCCCCCCACCCATGTTCCTCATTCATCTTACTCTTTCTTGGGAAAGAGGAGGACTAGAAGCTCCTTTTGGTTCTAAAGGATCAGGTGCGCACATCTCTGCCCTTCAAGAAAGCAATGATTTAGTTTTAGGTTAAAGGAAAAATAGCCACAGTGGTGGGCATGCTGAGATTCATTGATGGAAACTGGATTTAAGAGGAAGGCAACCTGGATCCAATTCACTACAAACTAAGTCTGTGCTTGGGGAAGCCGGTTGATAACGCTATGACTCAGTTTCCCTTCTTGGAAGAGAGTAGTGGGATCACGTATCTTGTGAAGGGCTAAGCTGTGACTAATGTAGCTGCAAGTGTTCATGTCATAGCTGGGTTATGTAAGACTTTAGTAGCATAAAGAAATATGCTAGAACACCTACTCTGAGGAATTGGCTTGGCAAACAAATGCTCTTGCCTGGGGTCAAAACATATTTGTCTCTTCAAGAGACCTAAATTAATTTCACTGGAGCGTCTTAGGAATGATAACAGCAAAACAGTTCTGGTTTGCCCTTGAACGTTGCTTATTTCATTCACTATATGCCAAGAGCCACATGCCACCTTGCTGCACAAGTTCCTCAGAGGCCAAGTCCTTTTCCTTCCCCTCAGTTGTCTGGGTGTTGGTCTTTATGTTTTCTTCAACTTTGTTGAGTCCCACAACTTTGGGAATACAAAAGTTGACTAAATTTATTTAATCCCTGAGAGAATCTAGGGCTTTGTTCCCACAGGATCAGATTAGACATTTATAACTTACTAGCAACCTGTAAACACAGTAGTAGCCTTGTGTAGTACAAGATTGCTACAGGGAGAGGCATTTGAGACCGCAGCATTTTACTGACTTGCCTGTATCTCTTCAGAGATGAGTAAAGCGAATGAGGAATGATCAAGAGTGCTAATGTACAACATGGCAGGGTTCTGGGAGGACTTGGTTCAGATCCCTATCTTTTAGCAGAACCTTACTTGAATTTTGTCAGAAGGTGAACAGCTTTCCTATATATTTCTCAGAGGTCATATTAAATTGAAATTGGCTACAAGGTTCCTTGGCAGTGGAGAGAGTAACTTTTTCAAGGACTCTTTTTAATTAATGATTGTTCATTTTCTCCAGATGCAGGAGAATGAGCCTGAAACTTAGAAACTTTCTTAGAGTTTACTCTGTTCACTCATTTTTGTGTTGGGTCATTGTTAGTGCTGCAAACACTCATATTCTTGATTGGTAACTTGGCAATGACCAGCACTATTAGAGCAATCTTCTTATATCTTTGGCCTCTTTTTCTGATTGAGAATGGTATAGGTAGTATAAATGTACAATGGAAATTTAGTCTTCAGTGTTAATATTTATTGTAATCTTGGTTTGGGATCCAGAAGGTCCAGTCACCATTCTTTAAAACTTCCGTGTCATTCATCATTAATGCATTAAACAAATGTTTATTGTGTGCCTAGTATGTGTGGAATCAGTGATGAGTAAAATATTCTTTGCCATCAAAGAGCTTGTAGTTCATCATACTTGTAGACAAATAATTACAACGTGGTATGGTAAGTGGTGTCCTAGAAGTATGCAAAAGGTGGTAATGGTAGCACAGGGGAGGGAACCTAATTCAGCTTAGGGGAATTAGGAAAGACTTCACAGAGGAGGGGATGCTTCAACTGTGAGTCCTGAGGCAAGAGGAGAAGAGGAGAAGCTCTCCAGGAAAACAGTATAAAAGGGCATCTCTTGCATCGCCATTAAACATCCCTGTTTCAAATAGGAATTCAGTATGTCAGACTCTCTTTTTTTTTTAATCCTTACCTGAGGATATGTTTTTATTGATTTTTAGAAAGAGGAAGGGAGAGAGAGAGAAACATTGATGTGAGAGAGAAATATCAATTGGTTGCCTCTTGTACACACCCCAACTCGGGGAATGCACCTGCAACCTAGGTATGTGCCCTGACTGGGAATTGAACCTGCAGCATTTTAATGTACGGGACGATGCTCCAACCAAGTGAGCCACCCGGCCAGGGCATTGCTTCAGACTCTGTTCTAGAGCTGTGAATAAAGGAAATGCTTAGCTGAAGTTGAAAGACCCTTCAGTAGTCTGACAGAGCAAGAGTACTGGTGCATATATTTAGCACCCAAAAGTAGTAGCTGTCTTTGTGTGCTTAGGACTCTACAGGTGCCTGACTCTGCACACTCCTTATTGAAGACTCTACCTAAGATGCTTCTAAAAGCCTGCCTTGTGGTAACCCGCATAGGACTTGGTGTATAAAGCTTTGTCAGCTGCTCTACTATGTGGTGGCTGTGGGTAATCATGCTAACAGTCAGAGAGCTTGTGATTAATGGACAACAAACTCTGAAATAAAATTTGAAGGCCAAAAACATATGCCTTTTGGGGGACGGGGAGCAAAGAAGCAAGTGACATATGGCCTTTATGTAGCTCTTACCTCAGATGGCCTGCTGCTTTGAATCATATTCTTCCTTTTATGTAAAGTAGCCTTTTCACTAAATTCTCCCCTATTTTTCCACCCAACTCTATATTTACTGGCA
Organism: Miniopterus schreibersii; assembly: GCF_964146895.1. Taxonomy (NCBI): domain Eukaryota; kingdom Metazoa; phylum Chordata; class Mammalia; order Chiroptera; family Miniopteridae; genus Miniopterus; species Miniopterus schreibersii. The sequence goes on from NC_138101.1 coordinate 143,946,809, forward strand.
CCATAGGGCCTTCTGTGACTAGCCCCACTACTTTGGAACCAATTGTTCTTTTATGTATGTCTTCATTTCAAAAGGTCAGGTGTCATGGTCTTTATTTCCTTTACATCACACTGTATTGTGTAAGGTATGCAGTAAATACTAAATGAATAAGTGAATGAGAACAATTTAAAGATGTCAAATATGGTAGGGATAAATTTGGAATTCTATAAGAATAGGAAATGGTCAGGAGGAGCTTGTGACCTCTTTAGAAGAGAAATCAAAATGTTGTAAAAGAAGTAGAGATGCAGCCTCGTTAGGAGTGAACAGCATGAGAGAGACAGGGAAGTACATATGTGTAGAAAGTAGTGCTCATGAAAGACTTTTTAATTAAGGAGAGACCTATTTTTAAAAAGTGGTTAAAATACAGTTAAAAGCTGAGGTGAGAGCTGTAGAGATGGGTATTTAAATTACTAGAGACAGAGTAGATGAGAGCTGGGATTTTAAAAAACTTCTCTAAGGGAGGGAAATCTCTGCAGTATAATAGAATTGGAAGTAATTTGAGGTTTTATGCCATATCTGCTGAGTCTTGATGAAGTGTAACTCAAAGTTATCAGTTGTAAACACCCTTCCACTATGAATCCTGTACAGTTAATTGTCAGTTCTACCTCTCATCTCAATTGAGGCTGTTTTCCTTAAGAAGCAAACGTGTGCGCTTTTGGTAGTTAACCTTCCCCCTCTTAAAGTTTCTGAAAGATTTTTATGTGAAGGACGCTGGGTTATTTTTCTCCTTAACAAAGGATAGAAATGGACTGAAGCCAAGTAGGCAAGATTTAAGTTAGGGATACAAAAGCATCGTCTGTGTTGGAGGGTTGTTAGATTTTGAAAAAGTAAGTGAAGGAGGTTTTGAAATCTTCCTCCTCCTTAATAGTCATTAATCCAGCCTGGGTTATAAATCATCCCTTCTGGAAACAATGGGCAGGGCAATTTGCAGCTTGCTTCTAGTTATCAGTTTTTATGAATACGAGTCTAATGAATTCTTGTATCCCCCCACCCACCTTATTTCTCCTCTCTCTCATTTTTCCCCTCAATTTTTTCCTCTCTGATTATATGGTGGTACTTTGAACCTTTTAACATATGGCTCTAAGAAGAGTTTGTGTGAGTTTCGTGAAGGAGGAAAAAAAACACCAGCAATCTAATTTCAAATTTTGCTTAGCATTTGAGCCCAGGTATTAGTATTACGATCCTTTAATACACCTATTTAGTAGTGGAGGAACATTTTTATTTTTAATTAATTAATTAATTATTTTTAATCCTTACCCAAGGGCATGTTTTTCATTTATTCGAGAGAGGAAACAGGAGAGAGAGAGAGAGGAAGAGAGAGAGAGAGAGAGAGAGAGAGAAAGAGAAATATCAATGTGAAAGAGAAATATTGATTGGTTGCCTCCAGTACATGCCCTGACCACGGATTGAACCCACAACCTGGGCATGTGCCCTGATTGGGAATTGAACACATGACCCTTTGGTGCACAAAACAATGCTCTAACCAACTGACCCACACCAGCCAGGGTGAAACATTTATTTTAAAAACATTTATGGATCATTGGCTCTAACTTGATGGTTCTCACTTGGGGAAAGGGTCAAGAGGGCAGTGAGACATCAGAATACCTGTGCAACATTTAAAAAATACCCATTCCATCCGCCTGGCGTGGCTCAGCAGTTGAGCATCTATCTCTGATCCAGGACATCTTGGTTTGATTCCTGGTCAGGGCACATTGCCCGAGTTGTGGGCTTGATCGCTAGTGGAGGTATGTAGGAGGCAGCAGATCAATGACTCTCTCATTACTGATGTTTCCATCTCTCTCTCCCTCTTCCTTCTTCTCTCTGAAATCAATAAAAATATATTTTTTAAAAATATGCATTCCTGGACACCGTCCTAGCTATATGGAATCAGAACCTTTGGGGGTAGAGTTTGGTAGTTGTGTATCTGTTAAGTTACACCAGAAGCCCAATGCTGGATTATGAACCCCTGGATTAGTGCTGAGACCCTCATATCTGTTGGCTTCATACTGAAGTCCACATTGAGGCTTCTTGTAAGTAAATGTACTCTTCTCCTTGAATAGTTTAAAAAATGTTTTTTAATTTTTCAGTTACCATTGTCATACAGTATTATATTCGTTTCAGGTATACAACATAGTGATTAGACATTTATATCACTTATGAAGTGATCATCCTGATAGGTCTAATACCCATCTGGCACCATAAATAGTTATTACAATATTATTGATTCTATTCCCTATGTTGTACTTTACATCCTTGTGACTGTTTTTATAACTAGAAATTTGTACATCTTAAACCCTTCCCCCTTTTCACCCATCCGCCTATCCATCAACAATCATTTTACTCTCTTAATCTATGAGGTTTTTTTGTTTGTTTTTAAAAATATATCTTTATTGATTTCAGAGAGAGGGGGAGAGAGAGAGAGAAACATCAATGATGAGAGATTCATTGATCAGCTCCCTCCCACATGCCCCCCCACTGGGGATCAAGCCCGAAACCCAGGCATGTGCCCTGACCAGGAATCAAACTGCTACCTCCTGTATCGTAGGTCAACACTCAACCACTGGGCCAGGCTGGCCGGTTTTATCTATGAGTTTGTTTCTGTATTGTTTGTTCATTTATTGTGTTTTTTAGATTCCACATGTAAGTGAAATCATATGGTATTTGTCTTTCTCTGTCTGACTTACTTCAATTAGCAAAATCCCTCTAGGTCCATCCATGTTGTTGCAAATGGGAGATTTTTTTTTTAATAGCTGAGTACTATTCTATTCCATGTATGTATCACATCTTCTTTTTCCTTTCTTTTCTTTTTTTCCATCACCATTTATCCCCCTATATTTTCTTCCTCCTGTACCCACCCCCGTCCCCCACTGCCTGGCAATCACCACCCTGTTGTCATTGTCCATGAGTTCTCTCTCTTTTTTGCTCAATCCCTCCACCCCCTCTACCATTCTTCTTTATCCAGTCATCTATCAGTGGACACTTAGGTTACTTCCATAGCTTGAGTATTATAAATAATGCTGCAATAAACATAGGGCTGCATATATCTTTTCAAATTAGTATTTTGGATTTCTTTAGATAAATATTCAGAAGTGGAATTGCTTTGTCATATGATAGTTCTATTTTTATTTTTTGAGGAACCTTCATACTGTTTTCCATAGTGGCTGCTCCAATTTATGATCCCACCAACACAGTGCACGAGGGTTCCCTTTTCTCCACATCGTCACCAACACTTGTTGTTTGTCGATTTATTGATGATAGCCATTCTGACAGGTATAAAGTGATATCTCATTGAAGTTTTAATTTGTATTTCCCTGATGATTAGTGATGTTGAGCATCTTTTCATATGTCTGTTGGTCATCTGTATGTCCCCTTGGGACAAATGTCTATTGGGGTCCTCTGCCCATTTGGAAAATTTTTTTTTGGAGGGGAAGGGGGCTAAGCTGTATGAGTTCCTTATATATTTTGGATTTTTATTTTTTATTTTATTTTTTATTTTATTTTTTATTATTTTTAATATGGTTATTTATTTATTTATTGATTTCAGAGAGAGGAAGGGAGAGGGAGAGAGAGAGATAGAAATATCAATGATGAGAGTCATTGATTGGCTGCCTCCTGCACACCCCCTACTGGGGATCGAGCCTGCAACCTGGGCATGTGCCCTGACCTGGAATCGAACCTTGACCTCCTGGCTCATAGGTGAGTGCTCAACCATTGTGCCACATGGGCCGGGCTATTTTGGATATTAACTCTTTATCAGAGGTATTATTGGTGCATGCTTTCTTCCTTTCAGTAGGCTTTCTTTTCGTTTTGTTAATGGTTTCCTTCATTGTGCAAAAACTCTTTAGTATGATGTAGTATCATTTGTTTACTTTTTCTTTTGTATCCCTTGCCCAAGGAAACATATTAAAAAAGATATTACTAAGAGCAATGTCAAAGAGTTTACTGCCTATATTTTATTCTAGGAGTTTTATGGTTTTAGGTCTTACATTTAAGTCTTTAATCCATTTTGAGTTTATTCTGTATGGTATAAGAAGGTGGTATAGTTTTTTTTTTTTTCTTTTTAAAATATATCTTTATTGATTTCAGAGAGAGGAAGGGAGAGGTAGAGAGAGAGATAGAAACATCAATGATGAGAGAGTCACTGATCGAGCCCGCAACCCGAGCATGTGCCCTGACTGGGAATCGAACCCCTATATCCTGGATCCTAGGTCGATGCTTAACCACTGAGCCACGCCCGACTGGGCTAATTTTTTTGTATGTATCTGTCCAGTTTTCTTACCACCATTTGTTGAAGAGACTGTCTTCACCCCATTGTATAGTCTTGCCTCTTTGTCATAGATTAGTTGACCATGTAGGTGTAGGGTTTTTTCTGGACTCTCTATTCTGGTCCATTGATCCATGTGTCTGCTTTTATTCCAGTCCCATGCTGTTTTGATTACTATAGCCTTGTATAGTTTGATAGCAGGTAGTGTGATACCTCCAACTTTGTTCTCTTTTCTCAAATTTCTTTGGCTATTCAGGGTCTTTTGAGGTTCCATCTAAATTTTAGGATTATATCTTCTAGTTCTGTGAAGAATGCCATTGGTATTTTGATAGGGATTACATTGAATCTGTAGATTGCTTTGGGTAGTATGGACATTTTAATGATGTTAATTCTTCCTATCTGTGAGCCCAGTATATGCTTGCATTTATTAGTATCTTCTTCAATTTCTTTCTTTGGTGTCTTACAGTTTTCCGAGGACAGGTCTTTTATCTCCTTGGTTAAATTTACTCCTAGGTATTTTTCCTTGAGGAGTTTTTATCTGTACTGTGTCTTCTACACTAATTGCTCTATAAACTGCTATGTCAGGTATAGAACTGAGAAAACTGCCCTGTGGTAGGGTCAAATATGAAGATCTGATTATTACTTTACTAAGAGCAGCAGGAATTTTCTCTGTGGGCAGGAGTAGGAAATTTTATGATAATATCCCTGAGCCCTGGACAGTTATTTATGTCACCATTCTACTACCCCCTACCATTGGGACTCATAGGAACCAAGAGTTTTTTATATTTAATACACATTCTCTGGGCTTCCCATCAAATAGAGGTACCTGTGCCCAATAGCCTTGCTTCTTACAGGCCTTTGTGAGTGACCTTGGGCAAGTTCTCTTCCACTTTTCTGTCTCCGATGTATTCTTCAATTAAGGCTTATGAGGTTTCTTAAGATTCTTAGAATGTGATATATAATGAAAAGTGTGAGGTATTATCCTGGTTTTGTTCCTTTGATCTCTATTTCATTTCTCCTTCTGTGCCTACAACTGCCTTCAGCCTTCAAAGTGATTCTCACTGGAGAGAGGATTCTTCTTTCCCCAGCCTAACACTTCTTCCTTTGCCGTCTAAAATACCCTGTTCTCTTGAGGCTCTAAGTTGTCTTGGAAACCTTTCCTCATCTACTCGGTCTTACTCGTTTCAGAGTCTAACAGCACTGCTGCTTTCCAAGTTTCTTTCCCCTCTTTCAGCATGTAGTTTAAGGCAATTTTCCCCTGTTGGATTGGCTTGAGTCTGTCTTATTTCTTGCCAGTATTTTGAATGTTATAGGCCATTGGTATTTCTCTGACTTCACTTTTCTCTCCCATTTGTTGCCTGTGTGTTTGCATTTCTTGACTGATGAAAAAACATTGGTAGAAGAGAGGCTTCTAAGCCTGACCACTCTAACTCTCTGTCAACCCCAAGTCTAAAGTTGGGACTTGTAGCTGTGTTTACTGCCCCTTTGTTTAGAAAACAGTCTAGGGCTTGAAATTTGGGACTATGTTTATTCCAACTAAGCTTCTCTAAGAACATGGTCTGTCCCACTATAGTTTCCAGAGTATCTGTTGGTTTTACTTCATGTCCAGACTGCAGTAAGAAAAAAAACCTACAGTGTTTTCAATAGGATTTGTTATATTATACATCACATTCCTATTGCTACAAGCTAAGCCTCTTATCTGGGTTTCATTGTTTAATGCAGAAAAAGGCCAGGTTTTCTGTCAGTTTCCTTTTGCAACAATTCTCAGTAGAGGTGTGGAATGAGAGCTGCCCACTTGCTTGGAAGTTTACTGAATCAAATCCACATCGTGAGTTTTACCTTAACTTCTGTTACCTCTTCAAGTTAAAAAAAAAAAAAAAAAAAGGTGTGGAGGGGAGGGCAAGAAATAAAGTATGACAGATCGGGCAGTGTGGATCTTTAGGGTTGGTATATTTGAGTGTTCAGATTTTCCAAATCTTGGTTTCCTTCCTCCCAGCAGTTGTATCAACAAGTTCACAGTACTTCTTAAATGGCCACAGCATTTTCCTCTGAATTTGAAGGATGCTTATGGAGGAATGAGTTTACAGTATGGATATCTCCTCTTATACTTTTGGGAATAAATTCTACCTCTTCTCATTTTATCACAGAGAATGTTTGTAATGCTTTTTTTGTCTCTTCCCTAGTCTATAAAATAATATTGTTTTTATTTTTATATAGAACAATCTTTTCCACCCCCTGGGATTTATCCGAAGAAACCCAAAACACTAATTCAAAAGACATATGCATCCATATGTTCATTGCAACGTTATTTATAGTAGCCAAGATATGGAAGCAACCTAAGTACCCATCAATAGACAAGTAGATAAAGAAGAGGTGGTACAAATGAACCATGGAATGTTACTCAGCCATAAAAAAGAATGAAATCTTACCATTTGCGACAACATAGATGGACCTAGAGAGTCTTATGCTGAATGAATTAAGTCAGATAGAGAAATACAAATACCATATGATTTCACTTATATGTGGAATCTAAAGAGCAAAATAAACAAAACAGAAACAGACTCAGATACAGAGAACATTTTGACAGTTGCCAGAGGGGAGGGGGGCTGGGGGCTGGGTGAAGAAGACAAAGGGATTAAGAAGCACAAATTGGTAGTTACAAAATAGTCGTGAGGAAGTAAAGTATAGCATAGAGAATATAGTCAATGATAATGTAATAACTATGTGTGGTGCCAGATGGGTGCTAGACTTATTGGGTTGATCACTTTGTAAATTATATAAATGTCTGATCACTGTTGTACACCTGAAACTAATATTATATTGTATGTCACTGTAATTGAAAAAAGAGACTAGATTTCAAGTTTATACGTATACCTTATCTCTCCCCCTAAGACTGGGATAAGGTTAAAGATGTTTTTTCTTCCATACCCCTTCATTCATAGTTGAGATTTAAATTTACTTGATGATCTTGGAATATCACTTTGTGAAACTACATGGCTGTTTTTCTTTCACTTTGTCAAATTCTCTTTTAGAAGAATCCTGAGAAGAGAGTTTCTTAGGTTCTTCTGGATTTGACTATTACTTCTTTTTAAAAAACATATAGTTTTATTGATTTCAGAGAGAGGAAGGGAGAGGGACAGAGAGATAGAAACATCAATGATGAGAGAGAGTCATTGATCAGCTGCCTTCTGCACGCCCCCTGCTAGGGATTGAACCCACAACCCAGGCATGTGCCCTGACCGGGAATCGAACCATGACTTCCAGGTTCACAGGTCGATGCAGTCTTGGCATGTGCCCTGATTGGAAATCGAACCCGGGCCACTTTGGTGTATGGGACAATGCTCTAACCAACTGAGCCACACTGGCCAGGGCAGTTGTATGAGTTCTTTGTAAATTTTGGATATTAACCCCTTATTGATGTATCATTGGCAAATACCTCCTTCCATTCAGTTAAGTTGTCTTTTTGTTTTGTTTTGTTGATGGTTTCCTTTGCTCTGTGGTTTTGAAGTTTTCTGGTTTCTTTTCCCATCCATTATAGATCTGTGCCCTTCAACATTTTCAGGTAGTATGCTTACTGGAACCACCCCTTTCCAACCTTTGTTTTTAGCACTTTCTGGCCTTATCTTTCCCAATAAAAATACTAGAAGTAATAATATTTGTAGTATTAATAATAACAAACACTTACTGAGCTTTTGCTATGTACTGTGCTAAACATTTTGCATATATTATCTCACTCAAGTTTTATACTATAAATATTACTATTCCCATTCTGTAGATCAGGAAACTGATGCCAAGATAGGATAGGTGAGTAGCTGGTGGTTACATAGCCAGTAGGTGGCTGGCCTGGGAGTCAAACCTCACTATCTTAACTCCAAAGCCTACACTTAATCTTTATTCTGTTCTCCTCCCAGGAAGTCTTCATGTGCAAAGCATGACACTGAGCGTAGAAGTATGCCCAGTATTGCTATATCCAAGAGTTACATCCTGCATTCAGCTGGGAAAAGGGCATTACCTTAAGAAATATACTTTTCTCCCAACATTCCCTATAAGAGGTAATTTAATGAATTTTGCTGAATGTTTTTTTTTAGAGCCGTCATTAACCCTTGTCCCTCTACATCCTTGCCCCTCTTCCCATCCCCAACTCCAGATTTTCTGAACTGGTATCCCCACTTCTCTCCCTGTGGTACTGTTAGGAACTGTATAAAACTTGTGGTTCTGTGGATACATGAATGTCAGGTTGATAGGGTGCAGCTGCATGGTTCCAGATGACCGTAAGCCACAAGCAGTTGGTGCTTCTCTCTGGGGGTTGGAGTGAGGCGGGGGAGTGAAGTGGAGACCAACAGATTCCTTGGTTGTTTTTGTGCGTGGGTATCATAAGACTAAACTGTTTTGCTCTTAGTTGGCAGTTGATTGTGTAGCCCCTGACTGCTTGCTAGTGCTTCCTACCCCAAATCTCTTCCTTTTTACCTCTGTGCTTTACCTTTTTATTATCTCTACAGATGTCCCTACCCACAACAGACCTTGTCTTTGAAGCTGTGGAGAGTTGCTGAGTTAAAATGCCTATTTTCTGTGGAAAAAACTGGGGTTCAGTGAACATGAAAATAAGCAAAAATGAGGTCATTTGCCCAACTGACTGGCTGGCTGGGTGGGCTCTAGGGTTGCTAAGTTCCTTGAACAAGTAACTTTCCTTCTCACCTGATCTCAGATTTGTATCATGGGTTCCCCCCACTATCTGAAAATAGAGCGTTTCTATGAAATCTTCTGTTAGCTGAAATGGCATAAAGCAAAGAAGCAGTTACTATTAATTTATATGGAAAAATTTTTGAGTGTTCTCAGACCCCCAAAATAACCTACCAAAACATACCAAATAATACATAAAACCCAAAATAACACTAACATATAGTTAAAGCAGTGCCACTCTTGCTGCTCAGGTGCACACTGCCTTTATAATAGCTTACTGTAAAACAAACACTGAATGCTATTTTCACTTTTTGCCTTTTTTTGTAAAAGTGAAAATCCTCTTAGAATTTCTTTCGGTTAGTGAAAACAGGTACTAATGTAAAAGTGAAGCGACATAACAAGAACTTCGAAAAGTGGGGCATATCTTTATTTTGAATTCTTTTCTCAAGTAGGCAACAATGATAACACTATGGTTGCAAAAGCACGGGGTCTTAATGTATACTTTCCTGCAGCTGCCCCAGCTAGTCCTGAGGAGAGGAAGCCCCAATTCAGGTGGATTGGGGAGAGGGCAGCCAAGGGACAGTTCGTGATCCTGAGGGAGGAGCTCAGAGCATGCTCAGAAACCCTGACCCTCTGGGCTACTGCCTTGGAGAAAAGCAAGCAGCTGCTTATCAGGACTAAACATGCAACTGGCAGCCTATAGGCCTGCCTGCATTAATTACCCTGACCCTCATTGGTTAGCTTCTGTTTGGGAAAGCACAGTATCTCTGCACACCATGATGATTTTCGTATGGCATTGTAACCTGCTGCTAAGTTTTCTAAACATGTCCTTTCTTCTTTTGATGGCCTTCCTTCCCCAGGCTGCTTTGGTCTCTCTTGTGAGGCCCCCCCAGCAGCTGGCGTACACTTCCCCTCCTGACAAACTCAGAACTGGCTAGTGAACAGGGCTTCTAATAGTTAATGTACAGACAGATTAGTGGGTGGAGGTGAGAGGCAGTGGTCTTACAGGTTCAGATTGACGTCCACCCTAGGACTCTGAATTTCTTCCAGTTTCTCAAGTGATGCCCATGCTGCTCTTCCTTGGGTCATACTTTGAGTACCCAGGGGTGTGTGTGTGTGTGTGTGTGTGTGTGTGTGTGTGTGTGGTGGGAGTGGCGAAAAAGCTTCCTCACTTCTGAGATCATTTGTAAAATTGGAATAATGATGCCTTTTCCCCAGAGCTGTTGTGAGGATTACATGAGATTTAATGAATGTGGAAGCACATTGTAAGGTCTAAATAAGTATACAGCTCTTAAGGGGCTGCTAATATTATCAGGGTCCATAGATTTCTAGAATACCCAGTAATTTTCTAATTTGCTGGCAAGATTTTATTCCTTCAAGTTTCAATTAGTGAGAAGTCCTCTTTTGCAGGTTCAGCCTCTTCTTTTCCAACATTTAATCATCCTCCCTGTGCAACTTTTTATTGTGACTTATCTTTAGTACCTTTTTCTTGCCAATATTCTAGTTTGTATCAACAATCCTTTAACTACTAACCAAAAGGAAGGCTTATTAGCAAATATTCTTTTTGATACTATCAAAATCACTGGAGTGATGAGCATGCTTTTTGTAGCAATAGCTTCTCTAGAAATAGATATAACTTTTTTCTTCTTTTGGGGCTAATTTATTTCTATTGAGAAATAATGTGGAAAATGAATTAGTCCTAGAGCATCCTTTCAGACCAAGAATTTAAAGGCAGAGTGAAAACCCATTAATTTTATAAACCATTGTTTTCAGTTTGTAATGTTGTGACAAGAATGAAATATTCTATTTAAATAATTTTTGCTTAAAGAAAATATATGTGAAGATTTGGGGAAACAAGTGCACTCATATCTTTACACTGCTAGTGAAAGCATACATTGATACAGCCCTCTTAGAGGACAATTTGGTAATATCCATTAGAGGAAAATTTTATATATCTTTTGACCTACCAGTTATAATTCTTGGATCTTATTCTCTGCAAACATTCACATCACACAAAAGTGTATGTAACTGATTTGTGTGTGTTTTTCATAGTAGTGAAATATTTGAAGTAATCCAAGTAGCCATCAGTAGGGGATTGGTGTACACCCATAAAATGAAATACCCTGTGCTTGCTGAAAAGAATGAGGTCAATCTATGTGTACTGATAATAAAGCATATATAAGATATATTAAGTGACAGAAAGCAAATTGTATAACAGTTTTTTATGTTAATAATCATGTATATTTTTGTTAAAACATACATGTTAGCCTGGCCAGCATGGCTCAGGGGTTGAGCATCAACCTATGATCTAAGAGATCTTGGTTCAATTCCCGGTCAGGGCATATGCCTGGGTTTCAGGCTCGATCCTCAGTGGGGGGCATGCAGGAGGTAGCTGGTCAATGACTTTCTCATCATTGATGTTTCTCTCTCTCTCTTTCCCTCTCCTTTCCTCTCTCTGAAATCAATATATTTTAAAAAGACACATACATGTTAGTATATGCATAGACAAGTGAGGCTATAAATATGTATCAAACTGTTGTTAATATTGGTTACCTTAGGGAGGTATAGTATATTATGATTGTATATTCTCTATCTACATTTCTATATTTCTGTAATGTTGTAATTTTTTACAAGTCTGTATATTTTTCTAAGTAGAAAAAAATAATAAAGGTAAAAGTCTCTCCAATTTGAACTTGTGTATTTCATGTTTAAATCTAAAATATTTAATTTTTGAAATCTACTCATTTTATTGAAGCAGTTATGCACAAATGCTATTGAAAAGTATATCTGGTATTATAAACTTTTTGGGTAATAATAGGACATAAGATATTTTCTCACAAATTCATCATTAACTTGTCAAATATTTATCTTCCAAAATATTTCCTTGGTGAGCTTTGATAAAATATTTTCTGGTACTTTCTGAAGTACATGTGCTTTCAAAAAAGATTTTTTACATAACTAATATAGAGAAACATAAAGAAGAAAATAAGTCACTAATAATTCCAACATTCAGAGTAACTACTCATAGCTATATTCATTTCTGATTATAAAGGACAAGTAAAGCTCTTTTTAAACAATTGTATTGTCACTTGAAAAAAAATTATCTCTAATCTTTTGGACTTATTCTTTAATTATAATTTAAGTAAGATGTATGTAGAGCCATGCCATGCATGTGTTTACTAAAGTCAGGGATAAAACTATCTTGTTTGTAATCATTTAAGGCACATGGATTATTCCATTCAGGCCTTCCCTATTCTTTCTGGAAAGGCATCAAAATCCTTTTTTCTGCTCCAAGTCCTAGGACTGGCTGCGAAGATGGAGAATTCTCTAGGGGGTTAAATAACTTACTAATTAAGGTGATCCAAAGTGTATTCACAAATACTTTTAATGTATTAATAATGGATTCAATAAATATATATTAAACACTTTGCCCTGTGCTATAAGCATGGAGTTATATGAGACATAGCCTCTGCCTTCCAGGAGATTATAAACTAGTAGGAGAGATAAGACAGTACAAGGGCCTAGCCGGCATGGCTCAGCTGTCGAGCATCGACCTAGGATCCAGGAGATCACGATTTGATTCCCAGTCAGGGCACATGCCCGGGTTGTGGGCTCTATCCCCAGTTGGGGGGCGTGCAGGAGGCAGCCGATCAATGACGACTCTGTCATTGATGTTTCAGCTCTCTCTCTCCCTCTCCCTTCCTCTCTCTGAAATCAATAAAGATATTTTAAAGAAAAAGACAGTACAAGGTACTAAGTAGCACATGCCATGTGAATGATACAAATTAAGTGATGCTGTAAGAATATTAAGGAGGGAGTAATTACTTCTGTCCAGAGTGACCACAGAAAGAATCATAGGGATGTGATATTTGAGCTGGTCCTTGAAGGAAGAGTAGGATTTCAGTATGAGGTGGTGGAAGGGAAGGGCATTCCAGGCAGAAGAAGAATAGAAACTAAAGCTCCAAAGCTCCTTTCCAGAATAAAGAAAAATCCAAATTGGCAAACACATATGATTAATATAGGTGAGTAGTAGGAAATAGAACAAGAAGAAAGGTAGGGCCCATTCACAGAGAACTTTGAATGCTACACTAAGACATTTATACTTTATGTAGTTGGCAGTAAGGAGCCGTTGAAACTTTTTGAGCAGAGGAGGCACGTAATCAAAGCTATGTCTTGGAAAGATTATTCTGACAGGTTGCAGATGGGGAGACAGCGTCTACGGTAAGGAGATTGATTAGAAAGCCATTGCTATATCCAGGAATGTGGTACTGAAGACCTAAACTAGGGTGTTGGCATTAGGAATGGAAAGGAAGAGGGCATTTATTTTATAGTGAATAGCATGTTGAAGAAACCTTCCTTTTCCCAGGAGAGTCTTATGGCACAAGTTGGCATGATTGCAGAGGCACCAAGAGTCCTCCCATTCCCCTTTTTGTCTCACATTCTCTTTGCACATTTTGTCCAGATAAGGAGCAGTTAGTGTTCTTCCAGTTACAAAGTTTGGAAACCAAAGATTAAGAAAACTCAGGCATGTGGAGTTGGTGAATGAGAAGGAATTAGACCCTTCTTGATGATCAGACCTTTAGCTTATAAAGCTTTGTTTGTGGTTCTGGTCTTGCTGTAGAGGAAAAAAATTTTTTTTTACCTTACTCTGGTTGCTTGAATTGAGGTATCTCCTGTCCTTGCCTTTCTAATAACTGGAAGAGAAAGGGAGGGTAGAAGTGCCTGCTCTGTACTAGGCACTGTATTGTTAAAGCTGCTCTTTGGACTTGAGCACATGCAGATAATTGTATTATAATTGAGTCCTTTAGCTAGAGGCCCCTTATTCCTTCCCCTCCAGTCTGAGGTCCGATGGGTTTCTAACCTCTTTCTCCATCTGCACATGAAATCAGATTCTCCTGCTTCTAACACTGTAATGCCAGTTGCCTTGGAAACAGGTGTCAGTTGTCCATGTTGACTGTAGATCAAGTACTGGCTGGACATAGGCAAGCTCTGACAACATGGGATATTATGGTGTTGGAAGACCCTCCATTCCTCTTTGTCTGTAATCATCTCAGTGAGAAGAGGTCAGAACTCATTTTTTAGTCCCATTTCAGCTACTGGTAAGACCTGCTTTTTTTTTTTTTTTTTTTAACATTAAAGCTAGAAGGGGAGTACCCTGTTGGCCCTCTCCTTCATCCTGCACCCTCTGCCTTCTACCTTGGTTCTCAGACCTCTCCCTGTTGGTTCCCCAAAGGCACAGTGATTTACTCATGTGCTCTTTCAGAAACTGCAACATTCTGGTGGTTTTGGAGAACCTGAAGTCCCTCCTCTGGTCATCATGGTTTCTGGAATTAGACACACCTGGGTCTAAATCCTAATTTTTCCTCTCATTACTGACCTGACTCCTTCAACTGTAAAATGGAGATTATACTTGTCCTTCATAAAGTTGTCGAGAGTATTAAATGAGATAATCTTGTAAAGTGCTTAGCACAGCTTGGCATAGAGTACATACATACACGTTCAGTAAGTGGTAGCTGTTATAGCTGTAGATCCTTTCTGCACAAGACCCTTTGTACCCCATGGGTCTGGATATTATTATTATTATTATTATTATTATTATTATTATTATTATTATTTTATTATTTTCAAATTACAAGAGAAAGTTTATTTAGAAAGTTATAGAGGTAGAAATGAGCCAGCTGGGCTGCACAGACTTAGGAAACAAGTTACAGAAGCAAAAGAAGGGCCCTTGGAGCTTAGGAGAGGGAAAGGCAAAGGTAATGCCCTGGGGGTAAGAAGGGGGGAATGGGAAAGGTGCAGCTGTGCTCAGAGAGGGAGAGCACCTAGAAAGACTACTAGGAACATTGTTTTCTCCTTAGTCTCAGGAGTGGCTGAAAATTGGAAACAAAAAGGAAAATGCATTAATTCAATAGTTCCCTAATTAATCATTAGAACCACCTGAAGAGCTTTAATATGCAGATTCTTGAACCACTCTCTGTGTCTATTGATTGAAAAGCTTTCCAGACAGAAGATGGGGATAGGATGGGACTGCTATCTGAAAAAAATTTGTTAAGCCCCTTGAGTAATTCTGTTGATAGGCCAGGATTGGAAA
Organism: Miniopterus schreibersii; assembly: GCF_964146895.1. Classification (NCBI taxonomy): domain Eukaryota; kingdom Metazoa; phylum Chordata; class Mammalia; order Chiroptera; family Miniopteridae; genus Miniopterus; species Miniopterus schreibersii. Next base: position 143,961,883 of record NC_138101.1, read on the forward strand.
CCTTTGTTCTCTAGTCTCCAGGGTCTTAAGAGTAGAGGATCTCTAAGGTCACCTCTTCCTGGGGAGTAGCAGATTTACCTTCCTTAGAAGCTGAGGCTATTTTAATCTCAGCACCAGAAGATTGGCTCAACTCCAACTGATTCTGAACTCTAAGCGAGGGTGTGTGGTTTTTCTCTCATACTGGGAGTTGTTTTTAGGAGTCTTTCTGGTATAGACAGTAGAACTATAAATCAGCCAGATGGGGTAGAGATCAGGAGCAGAGTAGACAGGCAAGGTCTGTTCTACAGTCTTGGAGTGGCCATTGAGACCCTTCCTGCCTCTGAGGGGATGGCACTTTGGACTCTGAAGGAGCAGGAGTGAGTGAGCTTGGGTGTGATACTCGCTTACCCCTCTCCCCTCCCCAGCCAGTCACTGGGTCTCTGCCCAGCTGGCTAAATCTCTGCACAAAGCCTGTGGGCCTTGGACTTCCTCTGTGGCTTTTGCCTAAGTGACAATTCTCAGAATTTGGTGGAGAATGTGCTTTGTGAGATTAGAGTGTAGTGTCTGGGCAAGAGACAAGCATAGTTATTCTTAACCTGCAGGAACAAAGGGAAAGACAGAAAGTGCTCTGCCTCGGACAGGTCTGTGGCATGCTTGTTTATAGAAATAGCAAGTCCATGGCTTGCGTGGAATGACTTATAACTCAGGTATTTATGACTCGTATTGAGTAAGATTGAGAAGTGGAGAAAGGGAGAAGGAAGGGGGAAGAAAGAAACTGGTGGCAAAAAAACATGGCAAACATGGCAACAAAAAAAACGGAGATAAGCTCCCTCCAAGTTGCTGGAGTTTCCTTTACCAGTTTGAGGTGAGCTGAATCTTAGATGACCCTGGCTTTTTGTGGCTCTGGCCTGCCTCTTAGTTCTACCTTTGCAGACTTCCTATAGTGGCCCCTCACATTAAGAAAGGGAGGGCAAATCTGAATTATTTACACCCCAGGCTCAAGCCAGAAGCCCTTCTCTAGCAGTGTCATTGTCTTGACTCTACAAACTAGATCTTTCATTGTCTGGTACCTCTCCTCCGGCTTGTGAACTGCTCATTTCTGGGGTGGGAGTAAAGGGATGAGAGAGAGAGAGAGAGAGAGAACAGAAAAACTTAGAAGACCCTGTTCCTTTGAGTGTTAGGGGTGTGGGACTGCTTGGGACCCTGTGCTCTGCCACCTATGTTACAAATGGCTCTGGACTCTGGAGAGTTTTCTTCTTGCCTCCTTTATTTCTTTTTAGCACTTACATCAACCGCCAATCCCTTCTGGGAATTCTCCCCTTCAGTGGCTTCCTGGTTCTCCTCCTCCCTTTCTGACTGCCTGGCCTCATCATCTTCATACTCTAAAAATAGGTATTCCCCATGGTTCTATCCTTAGTTTCTCTCTCCCTTCCCTCCATCTTCTGTCTCATTGTACTTTCAGTGGTGGTTTTCACCTCCATGTGAATAATCCTCAAATATTTATTTCTAGTCATGACCTCTCCCAGCCATTAACTCTTGTTTTTGTTGCTAAATTGAATGTTCTGTGGTTCCTACTAAATATTTCTGAAGCACCTTAGATTCAAAACCGACATCATTGGCTCCCATCCTTCCTGTTGTGTCCAGACCCATGTCCTCTTTTTGATCATGGCACTGTTTCTTTTCATGGTACCACTTTATTCCCTGTCTCTGAGGTTCAAGATTTGAGCCGTCTTTTTTCTCCAGACTTCTACACTGTCTAGTCCTACCAATTCTATTTGCTTTGTTACTTTTGAATCCGTCATTTCTCTTCTACTCCCACTATCTTCATGCTGATCTAGAGTCTCATTACTTCTCACCTGAACTATTTTAACAGCCTCCTGATTGGGCTCCCTGCCTGTGTGTATGTTTTATATACATCATCGCCAAAACATAGCTTTGATTGTGTCCCAGGCTTGAAACCCTTCAATGGCTTCCCAGGCCTACAGATGGCCCACTCAGTTTGGCATTCAGGGCCTACCTGGTCTGGTTGCAGTCTTCCTCTCCTGACTTACTCATCTATACAGTCTTTGCTTCACCATTGCTCACTTGCTCTTTTATTTCCTTCTGCCAAACTTTTGGTCATGCAGCTTCTTCTACTGAGAATTCCTTCTCTCTGTATGTCCATCTGTCAAAGTCCTATCCTCACTGCAAGGTCAAGGTCAAATACCATCTCACCCTTCAAGACAGCTTTGTTGTTTCCCTTTTTTGATCCTGTTCAGAAATCATCTCTCTTCCTCTTATTTGAGCATCCTCTCTCCCCCCCCATCCCTCCCCTCCCCTCCCCTCCCTCTAAAAAAAAAAATCAATGGAAAAATATCCTCAGGTGAGGATTGGCCAAAAAGAAGAAAAAAAATACATTATACAATGTGACACAGTACACACACAGACACCCCCCCGAAACAAAAGCTTCATGATCAATACTTACCCTTACAGCATGCCATGAGATTTATTTTTATTCTGTTTATTCACTACTCACTAAGTCAATTTCAAGTCCCATTAATAGGTTGTAATCTGCATGTTGGAAAATACTGTTCCCTCTAGTATGAATGAGTAGTCCTATCTGTCGCCTCTGAACCACCTGTTTTTTCCATCTCCTTTAATGAGAGCCAGAAGAGCACTTAAACAGTTGGCTTTATTCTTTTTTTTACTCTCTTGGGAATAGGCTATTATGAAGTTATCCCTTTATCTCATTATAGTGAGGGATGATTTTGCTTTCCTTTTTCCTCTCAAGAGAATAAAATACAGCCATGCCTAGTGCATGCTGGGAGTGGTGGGTATTCAAGCCCACCTTCACAGTATACCTGTAGTAATTCTGTCCTCCTGCAGCCTTGCTTCTGGGGAAAGATGACACCTTCTTTCAGGCTGGTATAGGCTTTCCTTTATTTCAACACTTTCCACCTGCCAAAGCAAAGGCTGGGTCACAACCTGATTATTCTTCCTGCTTTTAGGACTTGTTTTGGATGTGGAGGAGATCACTATAGAGTACAAGCTGGGTGCCCTCTTCTTAGCTCTGAGTTTTTTACTTATATATGAAGCAGTGTTTCGAGAACTGTAGATATATTGGATTGCTAGCTGCCTGTAGCAGTTTTGTTCTAAGTCACTGGCCTTAATCACTTACCTGGACTCTAGTGTGTCTTTTGGGCTGTTTTTCATTGGCATGTGGGTAATGAGAGTTTGGAGCTGAAGTTCCTGTCAGAACTTTGGGCCTCAACCCAGACTTTTTTTTTTAAGTGACATTATAATTTTATTTTATTTATTTATTTAATTTTAATAATTTTGTATTTTTCAATTATAGTTATTGTACAATATTAAGTTAGTTTCAGGTGTACACCCCACTGATTAGACATACAACTTACTAAGTGATCATCCTGATATATCTTATATCCATCTAACACCATACATAGTTATTACAATATTGACTATATTCCCTATGCTATACTTTACATCCTTTTGACTGTTCTTTAATTACCAATTTGTACTTCTTAATTCCTTCACCTTTTTCACCCATCCCCCTGACCCCTCTCCTATTGGGCAAACATCAAAATGTTCTCTGTATCTATGAGTCTATTTCTGTTCTGTTCGTTCGTTTATTTTGTTTTTTAGATTCAGTTGTTGATAGATAAGTATTTGATTGTTCATATATTTGCTCTTTTCTTTCCTCCTCGTCCTCCTCCTTCTTCAAGAAAGACCCTTTAACATTACATGCAATACTGGTGTGGTGGTGATGAATTCCTTTAGCTTTTTCTTGTGTGGGAAGCTCTTTATATGTTCTTTGATTCTAAATGATAGCTTGGACAGGAAGTGTAGTATTGGTTCTAGGTCCTTGCTTTTCATCACTTTGAATATTCTTGCCAGTCCCTTCTGGCCTGCAAAGTTTCTGTTGAAAAATCGGCTGACAGGCTTATGGGAGCTCCCTCGTAGGTAACTAACTGCTTTTAAAATTATCTCTTTGTCTTTAACCTTTTGCATTTTACTGATGATGTGCCTTGGTGTGGGCCTTTTGGGGTTCATCTTGTTTGGGACTCTCTGCAATTCTTGGACTTGTATGTCTATTTCCTTCACCAGTGTTAAGGAAGTTTTCTGTCTTTATTTTTTCAAATAGGTTTTCAATTTCTTGCTCTCTCTCCTCTCCTCTCCTTCCAGTGTCCCCATGATGTGAATGCTGGTATGCTTGAAGTTGCCTCAGAGGCTTCTTACACTATCCTAATGTTTTTGGATTGTTTTCTTTTTGCTATTTTGATTGGGTGTTTTTTACTTCCTTATATTCCAAATCACTGTTTTGTTTCTTGGCTTCATCTACTCTACTGTTGCTTCCCTGTAAACTATTCTTCATTTCAGTTAGTGTATCCTTCATTTTTGACTGGTTCTTTTTTATGGTTCCATGTCCTTTTTTATGCTGTTGAAGTGCTCTCTAAGTTCATCTACTCTTCCCCTAAGTTCATTGAGCATCCTTATAACCAGTGTTTTGAACTCTGCATCTAGTAGATTGCTTGTCTCCATTTTATTTAGTTCTTTTTCTGGAGTTTTGTTGTTTTTTTCATTTGGGACATGTTTCTTTGTCTCCTCATTTCTATGTATTAGGCCTCCCTGTGTTTCTATGTATTAGGCAGAGCTGCTACGTCTCCCAGGCTTGGTAGAGTGGCCTTATGTACTAGGTATTCTGAAGGGTCCAGCAGCACAGCCTCCCCATTCATCCAAACTGGGCACTCAAGGTGTGCCCCCCATTGTGTGGGCTGTGTACCCCCTCCTTTTCTAGTTGATCCTTGATTGCTGTTGACACACCAATTGGAGGGATATACCCCCAGGTTGCTCATCTGCAAGAACTGGCTGTGACCACCAACCATTATGGAGAAACAGCTGTGCAGGGGCCTACCCCACAGAGCAGGACTTATTTCATCAGGGCTCTGGTGGCTACTGATTCTACTCCTTGAGTGTGTTGCTTATGGAGATGGTTGGGTGGTGCTTTGACATGGTCTGAAGCTGTTCACTGGGTGGACTGGCTCTGGGGCCTCCCAGAAAGTGTGGACAAGGTCAACTGCTGCCTGTGTTGTACCCAGGGCCAGCCATCATGATGAGCTATAAAATGATCTGCAGATGGCTGCTACTTATGCTGGGCTTGGAGGTGCCCAGACAAAGCCAAGCTGCTGCTAGTGCCAGGCCTGGGGCCACTTAGGGAGAGATATGGGACCAGCTGAGGCCAGATGCTGCTTGTTTGAGAGATTTTAGGATAACCTGAAGCCTGAGCCACGACAGGCCATTTGTCGTGGCTGGAAACGCCACTGGAAACCACTTGGGTAGGTCCACAAGTTAGTGGGGCAGGGTCTTAGGGAATCGCCAGGGTGGGGAGAACAGTGTGAGCCAGGTTGATAAAGACTCAGATATGGTGCCAGCCTGCTGACTCTGTGGTGGGAGGGCTCAGAAAAGGAATAATGGACTCTGCCAGTGCTTCTGTCTGGCTGCCTTTCAGCTATTATTCTGATGCCAGACACTTCAGTTACCCCCCGTATGTCCCTGGTGCCTTTCCAGCTACTTCCCGAGTGCTGGAGATCCGGGTGAATGAGTCTGAGTAAGCATGTGCATAGTCTCTTTAAGAGGAACTGCCCGGGGCTCCAGCAGCCCTGTCTCACTCAGCCTCAGTCCTCGCTGGTTTTTACAGACAGAAGTTATGGGACTTCTCTTCCTGGCCTGGAACCCTGGGCTGGGAGGCCTGGTGTAGGACTACGATCCCTCATTCCTCAGAGAAAACCTCTGCAGTTGAGATATCCTTCCCAGTTTTTATCCACCACACATGGATGTAGGACCAGCCTGTTCTGCATCTCCATACCTTTTACCAGTCTCAATGTGACTTCTTTATATCCTTAGTTATAGGACTTTTGTCCAGGTAGATTTCTGCAGTTTTGGATGATTGTTGTTCTGTAGTTTAGCTGTTTTTTGTAGTTGTTGTTAATCCTCTCCTGAGGATTTTTTTTTCCCATTAATTTTTAGAGAGAGTAGAAGGGATGGAGGGAGGGAGAGGGGAAGAGGGAGAGAGAGAAACATCGATGTGTCAACATGTGGATTGATTGCCTCCTGCACGCGGCCCAACTAGGGCTGGGGATTGAACCTGCAACCCAGGTTCTTGCCCTTGACTGGGAGTCCAAACTGTGAACCTTTAGTTTGTGGGCCGGTGTTCTAACCACTGAGCTACAATGGCCAGGGCAAGAAAAAAAATATTTCCTAAAATCTCTATCTACTTGTCTTAATCTGGATGTGGTCTTTCTGTCACAACCAGTTTTAGATACTTTGTGGAAAGCAACTCTTCTGGCCTGAAATACCACAGTTTTCCTGGAATTCTTATGTCTGGTCTTTCACTTTTTCTGAAGCCTCTGCCATGTATTCATTTATTCATCAAATATTTATCAAGTGCCCCATTGTGTGCTTAGCACTATATAAATTACATGCTAGGGATGCATCAGTGAGGAATAGCTCCTTGCTTTCAAAGAGCTCATATTCTGATGGAGAAAACAGACGATAAATATGTTGACAGAGATATAATCAATATCATGTCACTGCCTGACTAAGTGCTATAAGAAAAATAAAGCAGGATAAATTGGGTATAGAGTGATAGCAGAAAAGCTAGTCTGGAAAGCCTTCTCTGAGGAGGAGACCTTTGAGCAAAGACCTGAGTGAACTAGCTCTGTGAATATCTGAGATAAGAGCATTTTGGTCCAAAGAATGGCATATGCAAAGGACCTGAGGCTAGAATCTGCTTGAAGTGCTTAAGGCAGCCAGGGTGGTGGGGGTGGAGTAAGTGAGAGGGAGAGTGTAGGAAATGAGGTTAGGGAGGTAGCCAGAGGCCAGATGACTTAGGGCCTTGTAAACCAGTAAAGTATTTGGATTTGAACTTAAGGATGGGAAGCCATTGGAAGTTTTGAACAGAGTGATGACATGACTTCATGCATATTTTAAAATTATCATTGTGGCTTGCCATGTTGGAAAAAGTCTGTAGGGGGAAGGCCTGAAGCAGAGAGAACACATGGGAGTTACAGCCACAGACTAAGTGAGAGATAATAGTTACTTGAACTCAGTGGTGTGATGGTAAATGTTTATAGGCTCTCGGGGGGGGGGGGGGGGGGGGGAGGACTCTGATATGTAGTGTTTGCTGATTTCCATGGTGTAAGTACTCCCACCATGGTGATTTTAAGCTACCAATGTGCTGCCACTGAATGAAAGATGTGCATGATCAGCTCTCTCGAGCCAGTGCAAACCGGCTCCAGCACACCACTGCAAGAAGTTGGGTGCCTTTAGCCTGTGGTGTGTTTGCAGGGAGGGTCCAGGTTTGTCTCCATTTTCTAGGGTAGATGGAAACCATGCTCTGTTTATAAAGCCCATGGAGCCTTGCAAAATAGACCTAGATGTTGGAGGCTTTCAGGAGTTCTGAACTCTCAGATCCTTTGAAAGTGGAGCTCAGCCCAAAACCTCCCTGCAAACAGGAAGCTGGTTTGAGTTAGAACATAAAATAAAAACCAGCTGATGCCCCCAAATGTTTTTCCCCTCCTCTTCCCCTCCACTGAGCCAAAGGAAATTGCCTCCCCCTGCTTCCCCCTTGGATAGCTAGTTGCTCAGAAAGCCCGAAAAAGCCAAAACCCACAAATCCTTAGAAAATAAGCCAAGTTTTGAGCCTAGGCAAACTCCTGCCATGGGGTTTCCTAGCCCAGATGTCTGTACACTGCTGAGAATCCTAGGAGGAAAGTGACTGGGGAACACAAAGGTCCCAGAGGTCAGAGCCTGAAACTCAGGCCCTGCAGAAAATGATGATCTGTAGCAGGGTTTCTCAAACTGTAGCTAGCTTCCAGCCATTTTGTAGGTCATAAAATCAATAAAGTGGGGCATGACCAGAATTATTATTATTATTATTTAAAATATGTCTTTATTGATTTCAGAGAGAGGAAGGGAGAGAGATACAGAAACATCAATGATGAGAGAGTCATTGATAGGCTGCCTCCTGTACTCCCTCCACTGGGGATCAAGCCTGCAACCTGGGACTGTGCCCTGACTAGGAATTGAACCTTGATCTCCTGGATCATAGGTCACTGCTCAACTGCTGAGCCTTGCCCGCTAGACCAGAATCACTTTTTAATAAAATAGAATAAAATAGAAAATAGAATGTTACATTATTGATTGCATATAGTACTACATGCAATAAAAGTATTGTTTTGTGAAACCATTTAAAAAAAACACACTTTATTGATTTCAGAGGGACAGGAAGAGAGAGAAGTAGAAACATCAATGGTGAGAGAGTCATTGATCGGCTGCCTCCTGCACGCCCCCGACTGGGGATCCAGCCCCGCAACCCGGCATGTGCCCTGACCAGGAATCAAACCGTCATCTCCTGGATCATAGGTCAATGCTCAACTGCTGAGCCATGCCTGTCCGGGCGTTTTGTGAAACTTTTATTTCAATTTTATGCACATGCACACACATACATGTGGGGTATATACTGCGTCATGATATAAGATGTGTTTCTTATTGTGGGTTGTGGTCAGAAACCTTTGATAGCCCTGCCGGGCGTGGCTCAGCGGTTGAGCGTCGACCTAGGATCCAGGCGATCGGGGTTCGATTCCCAGTCAGGGCACATGCCCGGTTGTGGGCTCGATCAATGACTCTCTCATCATTGATGTTTCTAGCTCTCTTTCTCCCTCTCCATTCCTCTCTGAAATCAATAAAGGTATATTTAAAAAAAAAAGAAAAAAAGAAAAAGAAAGAAACCTTTGATAAACATTAGTCTTTAGGATCTGAGTAACTCACTTCTCCTTCCTGCTTTAAACTGTTAGTGAAAGGTCCAGGCTAGTTTCAGAATCAATTCTCTATGGAATTGGATCATCTACCCACAAAACACCTACCCAAATTCCTGTCAGAGGAAAGGGAAGCTGAGAATCAACAGACCAAGTTGAAGCAAAGGGAGGGATTGATGCAAATTTGAATCCAAAAGATTTGTCTGAAATCAGATTAGCTTGAAGGAAATAGGACTTGAACAGCCTTTTAACTCACTGTACTTGATTTTATGACCTTCCCCCTATGTGGGTAATGTGGCTGCGAGCTTTTCTCTTTCTTCTCTGTAGTAGGCAGTTGGTGCAGCAGGAATGTTCCTGAGCATCCCTCCCTCTGGGATAGCCAGAGGCACAGTGCCAGGATAGGGAGTGGTGTTCTGAACTGAGTGACCCCCACATTTCCCCAGGGTTATTTTGTGCTCTCCTGCCAGTGCCAGGGGGTCATTAAGCTGAGAAAAAGTATGGAAGAAGGCATATGATAAGGCACACTAGCAAGAATGTATTGCCCTTAACAACAAAAAGAACGTATTGTGGATCCATTTCTCTATCAGGAAGGATGTTGGTGTTAAGGAGAATACAATTACCATGCCTCCCAGTGTTTTGACAAAACCTCAGATGTGTGGCCTTTTGGCCAAGTGTCAACGATTTCATATTGTCAGAGTGATACATTTGCTGTGGCAGAACCAAGAAAGAAGACATACAGAAATTTCTACAGAAATTATGATTCTAGCCCTAGCTGGTTTGTCTCAGTGGTTAGAACGTCCGCCTGTGGACTGAAGGGTCTCAGGTTCGATTCTGGCCAAGGGCATGTACCTCGGTTTGCAGGATCCATCTCCAGTCAGGGATCGGAGCACGTGCAGGAGGCAGCCAACTGATATCTCTCTCTCTCATTGATGTTTCTCTTTCTCTCTCTCCCTTCCACCCTCTCTGAAAAGAAATGGGAAAAAATATCCTCAGAGGATTAAAAAAAAATTATGATTCCATGCATGATTTTGAGGTGATGAGCAAAGCTGGTATCTTTCAGAGTGTAAAGTGATTTTCAAATGTAAAGAATTTCTTTGGGTTGAGTTCCATGGAAGTTTATTACTGACCTGTGTTCCTGAACTATGAAACATGAATATTTGGGCTAAGGAATATTTTTTCTTGATAAACAAACAATTAAAAAATGAAAAATGTGTTGAGTAGGCTAAAGTTAGTGTATCCCACACTAGGCTTGGTGCCTCAGACACGCCCACGGGTAAGTGGCAAGTGTGGTGCTTGCCAGGGAGCTATGGGTTGGTCTGGTGCCCTAGAAGTAGACTGCCTCTCTGTGAGTAGACTGAGAATCCGTCCATATCCCCAAGGAGCACAGAAGACTCTTGGGGACCCTTCTGGGAAATAGGTTTTAACTATAATGTCCCAAAAGACTTATTTTGGTCTTAGCAGCCAAAGAGCATTTCCTTCGAACCTAATTTAAACTAAAATGGTCCTTGGAGATGAGAATTTAAAAAGCCCTCTAGGAGCACTTCAAATTCTCCAGGTGGGACAGCAAGAGAGAAGGAGTGACCCTAGAACTACCCTAATTGATTCTGGGCTTCCCCTCTCTGGAAACTGGCCTGGACTAAGAGTAGATCACCCTGCCACAGATATGAATACCCGTCAAGTGTTTCTGATTTACATCGCCTTCCTGGGACTCCTGAGACTCCCTTAACAGAACAGTCTAGCTGGTTTACTTGGCAATTCAAATTCAGAAACCCATTTCTTTGAGCCAGCGACAGTGCAGGGAATCCAGATAGCACTAGAGAAGACTGGACCTGGAGTAACGAGCAAGACATTCTGTAGCAAGGGGTAAGATTTAGTGACAGGCAAGAGGTTACAGGGCAGTCTGAATCTCGCGTGGCATCATCTGGCAGAAAGACGAGTAAACTATTTGAGGGTAGTCCAATGTGTGCCCTGGGGACTGCAGACATGTGGGATAACAATAGTGATGATGAGAGTGATGCTGAATATCTTGTGTGGCCATGTCCTCTCAGAATCTCTGAGTACTTTACACATTTCCCTTTCATTTCTGTGGGAGTTGTGGCTTAATAATAATAATTAGAGTTACTCTGAGCATCTGTGCTTAGCAAAATACAGCATTAAACCATGTTTCTGCCTCCTAGGCTCATAGTCTGTATGAACTGGCAGACATTTGGGTGGGGATGGAGTCCTCTGATGGAGGGAAGAACGTGATAGAATGCAAAGATCAGGGATATTATTAGTCACCTAATTGATACCTAACATTTTTCTGGCTCTTGGTAGATCAGAGTGGCCATTCTTTCATGCTTGCCAAGGCACGAAGATCAATGACCTCCCCTGAGTATCATCTACCCAAGAGCCAGTCTGGGGACCCAAGGCTTTATCCTGTAAAAGGAGCCTTTCTGGATTGTGAGAGTGCTTTTTCCTCTGTGTCCATGAGCAGAGCTTTAACCCCTTCATTTTCATTCCCGTGGTACCAGCAGATTGAGCTCTGCTAAAAGGCAGTGATGCACACTAGCTTTCTTCCATGTAATCAAGCGGCCTGTGGCCAGAACAGAACCTGGAAAAGTCAGTAGCCCATTCTCCTGAAGACAGGGGCATCAGGAAAGTAGAACTACAGGATGATCCTGAGTATCTTCAGTACCTCCGTTCCAACCCCATTCTGTCCCTAACATGCCACTTCTCTCTCTTGCTCTAACAGGTGACCTTGGAGAAGGTACTTGGAATAACAGTGTCTGGGGGCAGAGGACTTGCCTGTGACCCCCGATCTGGTTTAGTTGCCTACCCAGCTGGGTAAGTACCTTGGAAGAAGTCATATTGCATGGGAGTTTATAGCCATGCTAAACCAGTTGGGCTGGGCAGGGGTTTTCTGGTATTTTCTGGGATATATATCCAGGTTAATGTTTCAGTGCCATTTTTGTAAAGGAGATACAGGGCCAGGAAAAGGCTCTGGCTTTTTGGCCATCCATTCCTACTCACACATATAGATTGACGTTTTATATTATACACAGTTCCCAATACCATCTTTAATATCTACCTTGTAGTAATTTTTAAAAACAGCTTTATTGAGATGTAATACATAAACCACACAATTCTCTCATTTAAAATGCACTGTTAAGCCCGGCTGGTGTGGCTCAGTTGGTTGAGCATCATCCCCTGCACCAAGAGGTCACGGCTTGGATTCTAGCTAGTCAGGGCACATGCCTGGGTAGCAGGCTCGATCCCCAGTAGGGAGTGTGCAGGAGGCAGCCAATCAATGTTTCTCATTGATGTTTCTATCTCTCTAAAAAAATCAATAAAAACATATTAAAACATTAAAATGCACAATTCAGTGGTTTTTAGTGTATCTACAGAGTTGTGCAGCTATCACCACAATCAATTCTACAACATTCTCATCACCCTAAAAAGAAACCCCATACTCTTTAGCAGTCACTCTCCATTTCCCCCTAAGATCTCCATCCTTGGGCAGCAACTAATCTATGTTCTGTCTATATAGATGTGTCTGTTCTGCATATTTCATATAAGTGGAATCATACAATATTTGGCCTTTTGTGACTTTTTTCATGGTTCATACATGTTGTAGTAGGTATCAGTACTTCATTCCTTTCTATGGCCACTAACCTTCCATTAGAGATAAAGTACCACATTTTATTTCTTCATCAGTTGATGAGCATATGGACATTGTTTCTGCTTTTTGACTATTAGGAAAAATGCTGCTCTGACCATTTGTCTACTCTAGTCACTTTGAGAGATGTCAGTGCCATGGAAGAAAAGTAGGATTCTGGGGCTGGTGTTCTTGCTGCCTTTTCACTCCTTTGCTCTTATAGGTGAGAAGCCCCCAACCATCATTTCTTTAGGCTTTTGCAGAAGTGTTTCTTTTGGAGGCTTGGGGCCCCTTCTGGTGTGGTAAGCCTCTGTTCTTTGCTGCTGGGCATAGAAACATGAAAATGGGAAGGCCACTGTTCTCCTTCTCTTGCCCTACCCTCAGCTTGGTTCTCCAGTGTGACTTACACAGTGTGAGCTTCACAGTGTAGGTTTTGTACCAGATATGGTTTTCTTAGTTTTAGCATCCCATTAAAAAAGCTACCTTATCAAGAACTTATTATGTGCCAGGCACTTTGTTAAGCATTTTACAGGAATTATTTTATTTAATGCTCAGAGCAGCCCTGTGAGGTTGGTACTATTATTGTCCTATATTTTAGAAACTAAGTTTCAAAGAGCTTAAGCAATTGAGCCACACTTGTCAGGGTAGCTCTTTTAAAATGGAGGAAGTCCAGGCATTTTGCTCATTTTGAAAAGCTGCTTTTCCCCTGAACTGTCTACTTAACATCTGAATGAGAAATGCCCAATTTATGGGCATCTCAGTCTATGCCAGGGAGATTTCTGCTTCTGGGTTCTGGGGTCAGTGTCTCTCCTGAGTGTCCCTCGGACATTTGATATCTGGTGGGGATGCTGTGGGAGCTGCACTGGCTTTACCCTGCAGAAGCTGAACTGACCTCCTTCTACCCCTCTAGAAGCAAGTTGATGAATGACTTCTGTTGCTGGATACCCTGTGCAGCCTGCCTCAGGGGAATTCCAGTCGTGCCTGCCTCTGCCTGGGAAAGCTAGGTTCCTTCTTGTTGGAGGTGGGGCTGGGGCTGGCTAGGAAAGGCCTGAGCTTCTGCTCAGTGCATTCTGAGCCCTGTGATTCTGCTCTTGGAGTTGTGGAGCCCTGCTCCCCCTCTCTTCCCCATATGCCCCTGGACCCTAGGCGTGGCGCCTTTAAGGGTGTGTGCTTCTGTTTAAGGGCAGGTCCCAGCCTGGCTCATGTGCTTGCCAGTCATTATCCTTCCAGGTGCTGTATGGAAGATTCCCTGCTGTGACCTCTGGTAGATTTCCTCAGTGTGCTTGTCTTGGGCCAGCCCTGGGCAGCGCCCCAGTCTGCTCCCTGACCTTTTGATTTCCTAGAACTTTAAGTACTCTCTTTGCAAGTGGCCCCTTTCTGGGTCTTTAGTTTTGCTCTATGCTAGAGCTCCCTGATGTGCCTCTGGGTATCTGGGGGCCACCAAAGTCTGTGTGAGCCAAGCAGGCTCTTTCCCTCCCTCCCTCTCTCCCTATCTGGTGATCCTAACACCCCCACCCCCACTCTCTTGTTCCTACTGAGCTTTGTTGCTCTGGGAGCAGCCCAGGTATCCTAGAAACAAGAAGAGAAACAAAGCTCAGAAAATTCTCCCAGAGGCCTAGAGGCAAATATCAAACCAAAACAAAGTTTTCTGGAAGGAAATGAAACAGTTCAGGGAGGGTGGGGTGGAGGAGGATGTGTGTCAGGCAGAGGTAGGCAGAGACCCCTCAGCTTTAGTGGCTCCAGCATCTCTTCTCCAGAGTTCTCCTTTTGCTGTTTTCCCCACAGGAAGCCTACCTCTCACCTGTCAAACTTTAACCCCCCCCACCCCCACCCTAGGAAACCAGCTTGGTCTCCAGATAGCCTCTTTGAAGGACTCAGTTTAGTTGAACACCCATAATTGACTCGGGCCCCTTCCCTAGCTGGTTTGGTAGAGGGCTCAGGAGCTTTAGAGCCCAGTATAGCCCCTGTTGCTACTGTGGAGCCAGTCAGTTTGAGAAAGGGTTTCTCTTGACCTCCAATGCCAGGGCCTGGCCTAGGTGAATGCTATGGGCAGAGGAACTACTGGAGAGGGAGGTGTCCTGGAAAGGTGACAGGCCCTATCCAGCAGCCAAGTGGAGACCTCTTGGTGGCTTTAACTAGGGAGGAGGAGGGGAAACTCAGCTCTCCTGAGAAGGCTCTTCATTTACTTAGTCCATGTTGGAATTTATGCTGAGACCCCCAACTTCAAAGCACTGGACCGGGTGTGAAGCCACAGAATTTTCTCCTGAACTGTGTTCTAGTGACATCTGAGCTGAAGAAGCATAGAACTACCTTCTTATTCTCTATGGCAAGCCCTATGTGGGGGCTGTGGAGAGACTGGGTGAACCTGAGAGAACAGGATGCTTGACTTGGTGCCCTGAGGGATGTGAATCCTGTGAATAAGACAGATGGGGTCTTTGTGGGGTTTAGGTTCAAGAAGGGCAAGCAAACAGTAAGCATATAAACAAATCAATGAGCAAGATAATATCAGAGAGTGATGAGTATTCAAAGAAAATCAAACTGGGTAATGGAAGAATCAGCATGTGAAGATTGACACCAAAGTGTTCCAGGTGGAGGAAACGTCAAGTGCAAAGGTCCCAAGGAAAGGAGGAACACACATTCACTTGCTTGAGGAGCTAAACAGTAGCCATGGCAGCTAGACCATAATGATAAGAGGAAGGAGGCTCAGATACTGTCACTTTGACCTGGCTTGTAAGTCTTACAGTTTACAGAGATTAATCTCTTGTTCTAGAAGAAAATACATTTAGAGTCCACAGAAGAGCGTCCTGGTAGCTCTGTACCAGTGGTCGTGTTATTTACTGGGTTATTTACCAAGTTTTCTCATGTCTTGGTGTGGCAGTGGGGTGGGGGTGGGGCGGTTCATAAAGTGTCCCAGAAACAGGTGCTGATGTATCTCATGGCCTGGCCTAAGAGGGTTACTTATTTGGAAGGTTTTGGAGTCAGGTACCTAAAG
This sequence comes from Miniopterus schreibersii, assembly GCF_964146895.1. NCBI lineage: Eukaryota > Metazoa > Chordata > Mammalia > Chiroptera > Miniopteridae > Miniopterus > Miniopterus schreibersii. The sequence continues at coordinate 143,977,304 of NC_138101.1, forward strand.
AGAATCACAACCAAGCATCCCTAGGAAACATCCTAGACTCATTATCTCTTAGAACAATTAAAGCTATAAGATTTCCCCTTTGGAGGTGAATTTAGAGGGACAGTTTGTAATTGTACACCTGGGTGAGTCACTGGTATCCAGCAAGTCCTATATGCCGTAGTTGGGGTGCCTATTGCAACAGCTGACTCCCTGGACAGCCCTGTCCTTGTTCTTGGAGCACCAGAGTAACTCTTCATGGCCAGGAGCACCATGCTGGCTACTTTGTACATGGTCTTCTTCAGTCTCACAATAATTCTTTGAGGTAGATATTATTGTTCCTGTTTTACACATGAGGAAATTGAGGTTCAGAGAAGTTAAGGAATATGCTCAGGATCACACAGTATGTAATAGGTCTTTCTGACCCCAGTTTTCTTGTTTCCATCATCACACTGCCCTTGAACATCAGTGCGTCCTAAAAGCCTGAGATGGGGAGAATCATCGACCTGCTATAGGTCTCTAGTTCACAGGTCTGCTGCTTAGGAGGTTCCTTGGCAGTCAGCGCTTTGAGATCTGGTAGCTAGAGACATAAAAATTTATTTACTGATTCAGAAATATTTCTTGAGTGCCTATCTTCTAGGCTTTGGGGGTATAACAGTAAATAAAACAGGTAAAAGTTACCTTCACAGAGCTGGCAATCTACCAATGAAGTAAATTGTACAGAGTATTACAAGTTGATGTGTGCTATGGAAAAGTATAAGCAAGGAGCAGTGAAAGGGAATAGGGAATATGGGCGGGAGGTGAAGTTGTAATGTTAAATAGGGCTAGAGAGTGACATTTGAGCAAGACTTGAGGGACCTTTGGTGTGCGCCTGTGAGTCACCTGATTTTACTTGGTCTGAAAGAAGAAATTATGAAGCACAGGGTCTCTGCTCGAACCTTCTGTGTCTTGCTCCCTGAATGTGCTGCTGCATTCATTGCTCATCCCAGTGTTTATTTGTTTCTGCCTTCTGGAGGGTGGAGAGTGGTAGGAGGCAGATTGTGTGGGAGTGCTGGGCTCTTTGTGATGGCAGTAAGGCTGGACCTGTCCAGGGGAGGGGGTTGTCAAGGGCTGGCCTTTTCTGATTCAGAGAAGTTCCTGGGCAGTGGGCCCAGCACCTGGTACTGATACTCCACGTGACGCCCTGGCTGAGGCCCGAGGGACTGAGGCCTTACTGTCTTTCTGTGGGAGTGGAGCAGTATCCCTGCACCTGCACCCTGGGGTTCTGAATTACGGGACTTAGCTGGTTGGGCCAGCCCAGGCTTGTCATGTTGAGGATTTCAGCCAGCACTGCTGCAAGGGCCCTGTGAAGAGGACTGCCTGCTGTGCTGGTCTGGGTCAAGGGACTTAGAGGCCAAGGGCCAAATATTGATGCAAACTGAGCCCCACCCTCTCTCCTTAGCAGACTGAGGAGCTTGCTCAAAGGTCAAAAAAGACTGAGGAGGCTCCCACATCAGTTTTTGTTGTTGTTGTTAATCCTCCCCAAGGATATTTTTTCCATTGATTTTTTTTTTTTTTTTTTTTAGAGAGAGTGGAAGGAAGGGAAAGAGGTAGAGGGGGGGGAGAGAGAGAGAGAGAGAGAGAGAGAAAGAAACATCGCCTCCCACATGCGCCCTGCCTGGGGCTGGGAACCTGCAATCCAGGTACCTGCCCTTGACTGGGAATCAAACCCCAAGACCTTTTGGTGTGCGGGCTGACACTTTAATCACTGAGCCACACCGGCCAGGACCCACATGAGTATTTTTGAGGTCTGTTCTCTTTTTTTCTTTTTTTTTAATATATCTTTATTGATTTCAGAGAGAGGAAAGGAGAGGGATAGAGAGATAGAAACATCAATGATGAGAGAGTCGTTGATCAGCTGCCTCCTGCATGCCCCCGACTGGGGATCGAGCCCGCAACCCGGGCATGTGCCCTGACCCTCCTGTATGCCCCCTACTGGGGATCGAGCCCGCAACCCGGGCATGTGCCCTGACCGGGAATTGAACCCCGATCGCCTGGATCCTGGGTCGACACTCAACCTCTGAGCCACGCTCGGCCGGGCGAGGTCTTTCTCTTGAGAGGACCTCAACAAGCAGGGCACAGGGGGAACATTGGATGTCTTTGCCAAGTTCTGCCCTCACTTCACCATCTGCATTATTGTCCCCATAGGTGTTACCATGGGTTGGTCTCTTTCTTCCTCTTTCTGTGTTGGAAGATTTCCAGATTTGAATGATTAGAAGTAAAAATTTCAGCTTAAAGGCCTGCTCCTCTGTCTTTTCCTCTTTTGTTTAACTCTTTCATGCCACACCTAAGAATTTTTCAGTTTATACTGTGTGTGTGTGTGGTGGGGGGTGTTAGAGAAGGGAAGAGTTGCCCCATAATCATCTTTCTCTCTGCATTGTATTTTCTCACACACACACACACACACACACACACACACACACACTCACACACTCACACTGCTTTCCCTCCTTTTACTATGGAGCTGAACTTAGGGGAGGGAAGAAACAGAAGATGTGGCCCAGCAAGACTCAGAATTTGTGTGCAGTTGCTTGGAAAGTGTTTTAAGCAGTGTGATGCATTGCCCTTGAAGATCATGTTGCTGCTTTGGGATGATAGGTTTAAAGGAAAACTCCAAAGTCTGCCATAGAGCCCACATCACCTGCTTGTTCTGGATTTGGAATGTTACTAGCTGGAATATGCATCGAGTCAGTTCAAGTCAGATAAGCTCTCAGCTGAAGCCCTCTGCCATGGTTTATCAGAAAGCTAGGTAACGTGTAACCACTTAGACTAGAAGCTGTTGCTAGAGAGAGGAGCCTGCAGAGGGCCTCTTCAACACGTCAGCACGGATAGCAGGAAGGTTCAGCAAACATCAGTAAGCCCGAAAACTTGCTGGGCTTGTCATGATGGTGGCAGGCCTGGAGGGTATTGTATTATTTTTCACACATTGAATAAAGTATTAATTTCTAAATATGTAAATCTATGAGCTTTGAACTGTAACTGCTATAACTTTCACTGTGCCCTGTTCTGATTTTCAAAAATTCTGTCACCTAAATTCCCCCCCCCCCAAGTGCCCAGTCTTCTTTCCCTCCTCTCGGAGACTCTTTCCCTGTCAGCACCTTGCACATTAGGTCACTGAGCTTCCTGTGTTTCAACTTCAACTTTTTTTAAAATTTATTGATTTTAGAGAGAGAGGAAAGGAGAGAGAGAGAGAGAGAGAGAAACAAACATCAATTTTTGTTATTCCACTTATTTATGAGTTTATTGGTTGATTCTTACATGTGCCCTGACCGGGGATCAAACTCACAACCTTGGTATGTCAGGACGATGCTCTAATGAACTGAGCTACCTGGCCATGGCAATTTCCATTTTCTCTTCTTTCCCTCACTCATTCCACTCTGCTTTCCCTACTTTTTTCTTTTTTTAATATATCTTTATTGATTTTAGAGAGAGGAAAGGAGAGGGAGAGAGAGAACTGAAACATCAGCGATGAGAGAGTTGTCATTGATCGGCTGCCTCCTGCATGCCCCTGACTGGGGATCGAGCCCGCAACCTGGGCATGTACCTGGACCGGGAATTGGATCCTAGGTCAATGCTCAACTGCTAAGCCATACCCGGCTGGGCTCCATTCTGCTTTTCTTAGAACAGTGCTTCTAGAATCCTGACTCTGTTTTCCTTTAGCTGAATAGCCTTGATCATATTGCTCTAAACTTGTTTCTTTATCCATAAAATGAGGATAACTGGCCTGGCCAGCATGGCTCAGTGGTTGAGCGTCAACCCACAAACCAGGAGGTCATGGTTCACTTCCCAGTCAGGGCACATGCCCGGGTTGCCAGCTTGATCCCCAGTAGGGGGCATGCAGGAGGCAGCCAGTCAATGACTCATCATTGATGTTTCTCTCCCTCTCCCTCTCCCTCTCCCTCTCCCTCTCCCTCTCCCTCTCCCTCTCCCTCTCCCTCTCCCTCTCCCTCTCCCTCTCCCTCTCCCTCTCCCTCTCCCTCTCCCTCTCCCTCTCCCTCTCCCTCTCCCTCTCCCTCTCCCTCCCCCTCCCCCTCCCCCTCCCCCTCCCCCTCCCCTCCCCCTCCCCCTCCCCTCCCCCTCCCCTCCCCCTCCCCCTCCCCCTCCCATAAAAACATATTTTAAAAAATGGAGTACCTGTACCAGTGTCCCAAGGTTGTTTTAAGGATTAGTTAAGACCAGACATCCAAGTTGCTTAGCAGAGTGCCTGCTACATAGAAAGTACTTGACAAATGGTAACTTTTATTGGACTATGTGAGGAGCAGAAGACCAGTTACTTAAGGAAGTGGACGCCTTCACATTTAGAGTTCATTGAAATACTCGTGTGATGCTTTTTAACTCAGCCAGGAGATGTCACTTCTGTTATCTTTCCCTGTTTCTGTGCTGCTGTCCTAGATAATTAAGTTATTTTTTCTCTTAGTATTTTCCCATCTCTTCCTCGCTACCTTCCAAGCTTATCATCTCCTAAGTCAATGAAAATGCAGATATTTTCTTTCTCTAACCTTAACCCAATTCTACTTTCTTGGCTGCCTTCCCAGAAAAAAAAAAAAAATTAAGCCTCCTTTAAAGTCTTTACCATTACTCAGCTTATAACAGGACCTCCTCCATTCTCCCAAAGGAAAAACCTGACACAACCCCTTAGCACATCTTTCCCCACTGCCAGAAGCCCCATTTCAGTTTCATTTCTGTGTACCAGGAGTAGTAATATTAAGATTTGCCATTTGTTTGGCTGCTACTGTGTATCAGAAAAATCATTTAATCTTCACAGAAGTCCTATTAGCTAGATCCAGGTGTCTCCTTTTTTATAGATAAGAAAACAGGCTTGTGACTTACCCAGGGTCACAGAGGTGTACATGGCAGAACAAGGACTCAAACCTTGGTCTCTGACTTCAAACTCACAATGTCCCTATTGCCCCACACTGCCTCTGAGGATCCAGAGGTCCTCAGTCCCTCCTTCCATAGAAGATAGGTGAGGCATGGAGTCAGGAGGAGAGCTGATGCCCCACGGAACCAAGCTAGGCATTCATTCTTTCAGTAAGTGGTTCTTGAATAACTGCAATGGGCTAGATTGTGCTAAGCCCAGGGATCAAAACAGTGAGCAAAACCAGACTCAGTTCCCACCCTCATGGAATGCACAGTCCAATGGGTAAGATAATAAAAACCAAATGTAAAATTGCAGCTATGATAAATGTCACAAAAGGTTGATACATTGTGTCATGACAGCATATACAAGGCCATATACCCTGAGCTCCAATAGAGGACTAAGAGTTAACTTGTTGGAAAAGAGAGAGAAGAATGTTCTAGACAAGGGAAGTGGCTTCTTCAAAGGTCCTGTAGTGGGAGGAGCATAGCAAGTTAAAGGGAGTGAAAAAATGTGGTTGGAGCACAGTTCAGGGTGAGGCTGGAGGGTGGGCAGGGGTCACAATGCCCAGGGCCTTCAGGGCACTTAAAGGGGTTTGGTTTTAGAAGCTTCCAGGAATTATCAGTAAAGAGTGACTCGGTAAGATCAGAGGGGTGTGTGTGTGTGTGTGTATGTGTATGTGTGTGTTTTGGGAGAGGGGAGAGAGAGTGATGGGGCACAGAGCTTCCAAAGCCATCCAATTTTTGTAATATGTTTAAAAACTCTCCTGACACCAAAATTACAACTACACTACAGAACAACTATAATTCAGAACCACCTGAAATCTAGCTGAATGGAAATCCTATAAGTAGGAAATTAAAGAAGAGGCCATATTGAAACTGGTAGGAGGGGTGGAGATACAGAACACGCTGGTCCCACACCCACATGTGATGGATAAAAATCAGGAGGGATATCTTGGCTGCAGGGTCCTCCCTGAGGAGCGAGAGGTCCCAGCTGCATACCAGGCCTCCCAGCCCAGGGTTCCAGGCCAGGAAGAGAAGTCCCATAACTTCTGGCTGTGAAAACCAGCAAGTATTGAGGCTGAGTGAGACAGGGCTGCTGGAGCCCGAGGCAGTTCCTCTTAAAGGGCCCACACACAGACTTACTCAGACTTATTCCCCCTGAGCTCCACCCCTGGGACAGCAGCTTGAAAGACACCAGAGATGTAAAGGGAGGAACTGAAGTTTCTGGCATCAGAGCAAGATATGGAGGGGCAGCTTTCTCCCAAACAGAAGTGCTGGCATAGGCCAGCATTGTTCCTTTTCTGAGCCTTCCCCCAACAGAGCCAGCAGGCAGACACCATATCTTGAGGCTCCATCAAACTGGCTCACACTGTTTACTCCACCCTGTTGATTCCCTGAGGCTCTACCTCATCCAACTTGTGGACCTACCCAAGCTGTTTCCAGTGGTTTTTCTATACAAATGGCCTGTCTTGCCTCATGCTTCAGATTTTCTTAAAATTTCTCAAACAAGCAGTATCTGGCCTCAGCTGGTCCCATACCTCTCACTAGGTGGCCCCAGGCCTGGCAGTAGCAGCAGCTGGCCTTGATTTACAGCTTGGGTTTGTCTGGTTACCTCCAAGCCTAGCATAAGTAGCAGCCATCTGCAGATCACTTTATAGCTCATTATGATGGCTGGCCCTGGGTAGAATACAGGTAGCCGCTGACCTCGTTCTACACCTCCCAGGAGGCTCCAGAGCCAGTCCACCCAGTGAACAGCTTCAGAGCATGTCAAAGCACCACCCAACCATCTCCATAAGCAACACACTCAAGGAGTAGAATCAGTAGCCACCAGAGCCCTGATGAAATAAGTCCTGCTCTGTGGGGTGGGCCCCTGCACAGCTGTTCCTCCACAGTGGTTGGTGGTCACAGCCAGTCCTTGCAGATGAGTAGCCTAGGGGTATATCCCTCCTATTGGTGTGTCAACAGCAATCAAGGATCAACTAGAAAAGGAGAGTGTACACAGCTCACACAATGGGGGGCACACCTTGAGTGCCCAGTTTGGATGAATGGGGAGGCTGTGCTGCTGGACCCTTCAGAATACCTAGTACATAAGGCCACTCTACCAAGCCTGGGAGACGTAGCAGCTCTGCCTAATACATAGAAACACAGGGAGGCCTAATACATAGAAATGAGGAGACAAAGAAACATGTCCCAAATGAAAAAAACAACAAAACTCCAGAAAAAGAACTAAATAAAATGGAGACAAGCAATCTACTAGATGCAGAGTTCAAAACACTGGTTATAAGGATGCTCAATGAACTTAGGGGAAGAGTAGATGAACTTAGAGAGCACTTCAACAGCATAAAAAAGGACATGGAACCATAAAAAAAGAACCAGTCAAAAATGAAGGATACACTAACTGAAATGAAGAATAGTTTACAGGGAAGCAACAGTAGAGTAGATGAAGCCAAGAAACAAAACAGTGATTTGGAATATAAGGAAGCATAAAACACCTAATCAAAACAGCAAAAAGAAAACAATCCAAAAACATTAGGATAGTGTAAGGAACCTTGAGGTAACTTCAAGCATACCAGCATTCACATCATGGGGACACTGGAAGGAGAGGAGATGAGAGAGAGCAAGAAATTGAAAACCTATTTGAAAAAATAAAGGCAGAAAACTTCTCTAACATTGGTGAAGGAAATAGACATACAAGTCCAGGAATTGCAGAGAGTCCCAAACAAGATGAACCCCAAAAGGCCCACACCAAGGCACATCATCAGTAAAATGCAGAAGGTTAATGACAGAATCTTAAAAGCAGCAATAGAAAAGCAGTTACCCAGAAGGGAGCTCCCATAAGCCTGTCAGCTGATTTTTCAACAGAAACTTCGCAGGACAGAAGGGATTGGCAAGAAATATTCAAAGTGATGAAAAGCAAGGACCTACAACCACGACTACACTACCCAGCAAAGCTATCATTTAGAATCGAAGGACATATAAAGAGCTTCCCAGACAAGAAAATACTAAAGGAGTTCATCACCACCAAATTTACATGTAATGTTAAAGGGTCTTTTTTAAGAAGGAAAAAACCATAAAAAAAAAAAAGAACAATAAAATGGCAATAAATACATATCTATCAACAATTGAATGTGAAAAACAAAATAAACAGACAAGCAGAACAGAAACAGACACATAGACACAGAGAACATTTTGATGGTTGCTAGATGAGATCTGGTGTTGGAGGATGGGAGAAAATGTGAAGGGATTAAGAAGTACAAATTGGTAGTTGTAGAATTGTCAAAGGTATGTAAAGTACAGCATAGGGAATATAGTCAATAATATTCTAATAACTATGTATGGTGTCAGATGGGTATGAGATTTATCGGGATGATTACTTAGTAAGTTATATAATGTCTAATCACTGGGGTATACACCTGAACCTAATATAATAATGTGTTTCAACTGTAATTGAAAAAAATAGAAGGAAATGCTAAATGTTAGTTAAAGGTTAATGAAAATAAATATGTGATTTTTTTTTCTTAAAAAAAAAAAAGAAGAAGAAATAGCCCTGGTTGGGTGGCTCAGTTGATTAGAGCATCATCCCATACACCAAATGGTTGTGGGTTTGATTCCTAGTCAGGGCACATACTTAGGTTGTGGAATGGATCCCTAGTTGGGGTGTGTATGGTAGGCAACTGATCTATATTTCTCACCAATGTTTCTCTTTCTCTCTCTCTCTCTCTCTCTCGCTCTAAAAAGTGATAAAAACACACACACACAAAACCCACATATCCTCTGGTGAGGATAAAAAGAAATAATTTTTTAAAAATCCTCTTAACATCACATTCTGGAAGGGAAACAGGAGACTTCAATTTGGTATAAAAAGAGGAGTGAGGAAAGGGGAACAAGAAAAGATTAGGAGATGGGGAGAGAAGGAGAAAGAAAACAGTGGGGAAGGATTTGAGGGGTGTGGTTAGAGAAGGGGATATGACTCAAGAATTCCAAGACTGTTGATCACCCTGGTAGTTCTGGGTATATCTGGTGCACCTCGGAGATCCCAGCATTCCCAGAGATTGCCTGTGGAATTTGCATATTGAAGTGGTTTATTGAGCCTAAGATGCTAAACCCTCACTTGCAGCGTCTATCCACCTTTGCTTCAAGTTTCTAGCAAACGTGAGGTTCAGGTGTGGGGGCCACAGCGGGTTTCCTACTAAAGAAGTCTGGGTCTGGGGGATGTTGCTTTCTGCTCATTCTCTCCCCATGCCCTTACCTGGTGCAGCAGGCCCAGGCTTGCTCCTGTCAGCTCGTTACAGTGCTGATGAAGTGGAGGCAGAAGGGACAACAGCCTAGGCCTGCTGACAACCAAGGAGCCTAAAGGAGAACACTACCTAGCTATGGCTTCCAGCTTCTTGCCCCTAACTCATACCATCTAGCCTCCTCCCTGGAGTTGCCTCTGGAAAGTCACTCTGAATCTGATCCTGCCTGGCCTTGCCACCTCATGGAGAGGGTACTGCCATCCTTCTCTGTTTATGGCAGGTGGAGTCCCTGATTGTTTTCTAGCAATCTGGAGGATCCTTTTCAGGTTCCTTGGGGCCAGGGATTTTCTTTTTTTTTAAAATTAAAAAAAAAAAAAAAGCCTTTATTGATTTCAAAGAGAGGAAAGGAGAGGGAGAAAGAGAAACATCAATGATGAGTCATTGACTGGCTGCCTCCTGCACGCCCCCTACTGGGGATTGAGCCTGCAACCTGGGCATGTGCCTTGACCAGTAATCGAACTGTGATCTCCTGGATCATAGGTCGATGCTCAACTGCTGAGCCATGCTGGCCGGGTGGGGGCCAGGGATTTTCAGGGCTGGGCCTGGGAGCTCTGAGGCACTGAACAGGCTTCCTCAGGCCCTCTCAGGCTCTTTCTGCCACTCCCCTTAGTCTTACTGAGCCTTTTTGCAATTTTGGCCTTGTGCCTCCCACCCCCTTCCTCATCTGATATGTAGAGGGTGTGGGGGCCGGCTCCTGCCAAGTACACAAGTAAGTGCACATGTGAGAGTCCTCACCTCTCCTTGGAGCACAAATGCTTGACACGTGTGGATCCAAGCCTGTGAATCAGCTGTACACCCATGGTTTGCATTGTCCAAATCATGTGTATTCTTCCCTCCTGTACCCCTTCCTGGGTTATATGTGAGAACTGTGGTAAGGCCTGTGTCCCTGCTTCCCTTTGTGGGGATGACGAGAGATGGCGCTGGTGTTTAGGGACCTGGTGGGGATAGGCTTCCAGGGATGCCTTTCACTCTCTCTCATGGGGCTGCAGAGATAAGCCCAGTGGGAAAGGAAATGAAGCCAGAAGAACAGGTTGCAGAAGGAAGCAGTCACTTGTCCTCAGTGGCAAGTGAGCCTCTCTGCTGTGACTGGAATTCCCAGATGGCCTGGGAGCTTCTTGGGGAGCTGTGGTTTGGTGCTAAGTCTGTTGTCCAACTCACCTCCCCAGGTGTGTGGTCGTGCTGTTCAACCCCCGGAAACACAAACAGCACCACATCCTCAACAGTTCCAGGTAAATGGGTCTGGGCCCTCAGGGAGCACCTCCTTCTCCTGGGACTATGACAAGGGCACAGCCTGGGGTCTGTGTGGCTCTTGGAACTGGGACCTGGTTGGGCCCCAGAGCCAGAGAGGGAAATGCCACATGTGCCATTGGTATCTGCTGGTCTTGCCTTTTGAGGGAACTGCGAGGGAGCCAGGCTTAGGCCAGGCTGTCAGTGGCCTGTCTCATCTCTTGCAGGAAAACCATCACTGCCCTTGCTTTCTCCCCTGATGGCAAGTACTTGGTCACCGGAGAGGTGAGTGAGGAAAGGGGGCTCCAGTTCTCTGAAAAGGGTGGGTGGTCTGCCCTCAGCCTGAGAGCTACGATCCTAGGCCAAGTTAGGGCTGTTGCCACTTTGGCTTCCTAAACAGAAGCCAAATCCTAGTGTTTGCTACACCTTAAAACAATGGTTCTTAAGCTTTAGTGTGCATCAGAATCACCTGGAGGTCTTGTTAAAGTACCCAGTGCTGGGCCTAACGCCAGAGTTTTCGATTTTATAGGCCTGGGATGGCGCTTCAACATTTGTATTTCTAACAAGTTCCCACTTCATGCTGATTCTGTTGGTTTAGGAAGCACACTCTGAAAACCACTGCCTTAAAATATCCCTTATCCCCAGAGGCCCCCTGCTGGGCACATCTCAGCCTTACAGGGAGGCATTGGGGGAAGAAATAGGATGAATGGTAGTAGTTCTCAACCCTGGCCGTCCATAGAATCATTCAAGGAGCTTTGAACAAATACAGAGGTGCGGACCCTCACCCAGAGATATTGAACAAAATCTGGGGACATTTTTTCCCTAATAATCACTATCGTCCTGAGATATTTATTGTTTCCTCTTTACCTTTGTCCTGTATAGCGCTCTGCTCTTGACTCTTGGCCAGAAGGTCATTAGAGAGATTGTGTCCAGTAGCTGGGGAGGTGAGGGCCCCCACTCTGAAAGGCTAGTGGGGGTCTGTATGCTTCTGGCCCTCACTTCCAGTTCTTGCCTCCCTGCAGAGTGGGCACATGCCAGCAGTGCGAGTTTGGGACGTGGCTGAACGTAGCCAGGTGGCAGAGCTGCAGGAGCATAAGTATGGTGTGGCTTGCGTGGCCTTCTCCCCTAGCGCCAAGTACATTGTCTCCGTGGGCTACCAGCATGACATGATCGTCAACGTCTGGGCCTGGAAGGTGAGTGGGCTGAGTGGGCAGGCCTGGCAGCCTCATGAGGGTTTGAGGGCCAGTTGGGGAACCAGGAAGATACTGACCTGAATCCCTTCACTCTACTCTGCTGATCTCAGTCTCATTCTAGAAAATGATCTGAAGTAGGAAAGAGCAACTGTAGCCAAGCGTGTTGGTAGAAAGGGGCTAGTTCATGCCTCTGAGGGCCTCTGGGGGAAATGAATCTCTTTATCTCCTCTAGAAAGGGAGTCTCATCCTCCCCTTTTTTTCAGACCAGTAAATCCTGGAAAGAAACTTTTTTTTCCCCAAACGCAAATCCTATCTAACCTTCCTCTCCTCTGTGCCTCTTTCTTCTTAGCTCCAAGAGGCAGAACCTTGATTCTTCCTTTGGCTTTCCCTCCAGAAAAACATTGTGGTGGCCTCCAATAAGGTGTCCAGTCGGGTGACAGCGGTGTCCTTCTCTGAAGATTGCAGCTACTTTGTCACTGCAGGGAACCGACACATCAAATTCTGGTACCTTGATGACAGTAAGACCTCAAAGGTGAGATGCTGAGGCTGGAAGTAGCCACCAAGGCCAGGACCTGCTCAGCCCACCCCAGGAGACTCTGCTCCTAGAAGGCCCTTCTCTGTTTGGTCAGCAGCTATACAGAAGTTCTGGATGGGCTAGGTGCTCTCAGGACCGAGAAGTAGTCTCAAAGAGCAAGGGGGGCCTAGTTTCTAGGGGCAGGCTCTGGAGTAGATGGGTGAGCAACAGTGGTGTATCTCCACAGGTGAATGCCACTGTGCCCCTGCTGGGCCGCTCAGGGCTGCTGGGGGAGCTACGGAACAACCTGTTCACTGATGTGGCCTGTGGCCGAGGGAAGAAGGCAGACAGTACCTTCTGCATCACATCCTCAGGGCTGCTGTGCGAGTTCAGTGACCGGAGGCTTTTGGATAAGTGGGTGGAGCTGAGAGTAAGTACCCCTGGCCCAGTTGATTGGGGCTGTGCATATCTTGGCTTGGGTGAGAATTGATGCCTGTAGCTCTATATCAGGGGCTGGGCCCTCGTGCATGCAGGAGGGGACCCCAGGAGAAAGAAGCTTGAGGGAGCTGGAGCTTGGCCTAGTTCCAGTCCATGGAGATCTGTACAACTGCCTCTCTCTGCTCTCTTTCTGTCTTTCTTTCCCCTGCTTTCCTCTTCTGCTCAGAACACAGACAGCTTCATAGTAAGTGATGCCTAGACTCTCCTGTCTTTCTCGTGCTGGGCTTTCTCATGCTGGGCTTTCTTTCTCTTTGCTGGGCTTTTCCTACTTTGTTTTCTTTGCTAAAAACTCTAGCACGTTAAGACAGTCCCTGACTCCTATCCCCCAAACGGCACGCGGCTGTGGGCCCTCTGGCCACCTGCTGTTGGAGGGAGGGGCATCTTCAGATAACAGCTGAGAGGCTCAGGCCAGAGCAGCTGGGCTGCTTTTCGCTTGCCCTTGTCTTGGCTGGTCTCTCCTCTTGGCAGGTGACTATTGAGGAGGGGTTGGCAGGTGGCCTGTGCTGACCTGAGCCCTTCTGCCTGCAGACCACCGTGGCGCACTGCATCTCTGTGAGCCAAGACTACATCTTCTGTGGCTGTGCTGATGGCACCGTGCGCCTCTTCAACCCCTCTAACCTGCACTTTCTCAGCACCCTGCCCCGGCCCCATGCCTTGGGGACAGACATTGCCAGTGTCACTGAGGCCAGGTGAGCTATGTGGGCCCCCTGCCTCCATTCTCAGGCTCATGCTGTGCCCAGCCTTCAGGGAACAAGGTGAAGAGTATCAGTGCCCCAAAAATAACCAGAAGTACCTCCATAGACAAATAAATTTGGGTTTATTGGTACTTATTGCAACCAAGGAGAACCAGGGAGTATCTCAGTAAGTTGGGGCTATTTTAAGTGTGGGAGTATTGTAAGATTTAGGGTATTGTGTGAGGTGATATTAGAAATGGTTCAAGATATTGAAATTTTGCTCTGGTAGGATGCTTTCAGGAATTGGGAGCAATTGTATAATTAGGCATTCTAATAATTTTTATCTAAAAGGTGGGACTAAAGCTGTAATTGGTAAAGAGGCAGCAGTCAATCCTGATAGACAGCAAAGGGTGGTGTTTGGTTATTTTTGTGGTTTGCACAGTGATCTTGTTTTTATCTCTGTCAGACACAATGACACTAGTCTTGTTTTTGCTTTGCTCCGTCACGGACATAGAGTGACCTTGTCTGACACTGGTGTTCTGTGACATTGTGTTCATCAGGAGAACACCATGGCCCAGCAGCTAGTGCCGGGTCAGCTTCCAGTTAATGGCTTTCAGGGGCTGCTTTTGTCTTTCTTAAGCAACTGCTTTTAAACCTGCAGGTCTGGAGAGGGCTCCCCATGCCCCGCTCCTTCCTTCATGGGTTAGCTTCTGTTTCGTTCCTTTCAGTCCTTCATTTTATCAGCTTCACACTCACCAGTTTGCTTGTCCTCTTCCCCACAGTCGCCTCTTCTCTGGAGTGGCCAATGCCAGGTATCCAGACACCATTGCCTTGACCTTTGATCCCACCAATCAGTGGCTGTCTTGTGTATACAACGACCACAGCATTTATGTTTGGGATGTGAGGGACCCCAAGAAAGTGGGCAAAGTGTACTCGGCTCTATATCATTCCTCCTGCGTCTGGAGTGTGGAGGTATGTGGGCTGGGATGGCTTGAGACTGGCCAGGTTTGCTGGGATACCGTTGTGAATACAGAAAGTGGGGATCACCAAGTATAACACTGTGTTCCTGCTGTCTCCTTGTTTCTCTAGCAACATCCTTGTATCTCTGCCTATCTTCAGATGAGTCCTAAGGATTGAGCTTGAATTTTAGTGCTTATATATCTTAGGCTTGTTCCAATATGCCCCTGTCCATTCTTAGCTTTTCGTTGTCCTCGGCTCAGTGATTTTGGACAAGTTAATGAACTTGACCGAGTTTTAGTTTCCTCAGCTGTAAAGTGATGTACCTGATTCATCTCGTTGTCCTAAGTATTAAATAAAATAATGTTAAGTGGGAGACATAGAAGAGTCCCTGAAACATAGTAGGTGCTTGGTTAGTGTGCTTTTCCTTAATGATTATGAAGAATATCTAATAGTTGTGGCTTGCTTACTATGTGACAGACACTGGGCTAAGTCTTGGCCAGCATTATCCCTTTAATCTCATTCCCTTCTCCCTGGGCAAAGGACTGCTCCCTAACTGGAGATCTGACTTTGTTCTCTCTGCCCCTTCAGGTCTACCCAGAAGTAAAGGACAGTAACCAAGCCTGCCTCCCCCCCAGTTCCTTCATTACCTGTTCCTCAGACAACACCATCCGCCTGTGGAACACAGAGAGCTCCGGAGTGCATGGCTCCACCTTGCACCGAAATATTCTCAGCAATGTGAGCCTTGATGCTGTAGGGTCCCCACTTCATACTTAGTATTCCCATCCCCTCAGCCTTCACACCTTCTTAGGAACTGGGTCACAGACCTTGATTTTCCAGCTGTTACTTGACTGGGCCCTACAAGCCAAGGATTTATCTTGTCCAGCAATCCTCCCCCCTTGCAGTTATACTGGGTCAGACCTACCTTATCCACTTCTTCTCTGCATCTGCTCCACTAGGACCTCATTAAGATCATCTATGTAGATGGGAACACTCAGGCCTTGCTGGACACTGAGCTGCCTGGAGGAGACAAAGCTGATGGGTCCCTGATGGATCCCCGTGTGGGCATCCGTTCTGTGTGTATCAGCCCCAATGGACAGCATCTAGCTTCGGGGGACCGTATGGGCACACTCAGGTAATGCCAGGCCTGGAGTGGGTACTGACTGCCTCTCATGGTACAGGCTGGGGGAGTTAAGTCTCCAAGGACAGAGCTTTAGAAAAGTTTGGCTCAAAAAGATTGGGGAAGGTTTTTATGTAAAAGGGAAAGATAACTTTACAATGCAGAAACTGTCTCAAACAAATGATCAAGCTTAACATCTTCATGTCAACATTTGAAGCCCATAATATGATATACTAATGACATAGCATTGTTTCTGTGGTATTTTTGCCAAAAATGCATACACTCAGACCAATCATGAGAAAACATCAGACAAACTCAAATTGTACATGCGACAGAGTACCTGCATTGATCAATACTCTTCAAAAGTGTCAAGGTCGTGAAGGGTGAGGGAAGACTGAAAAACTATTCAAGAGTACAGGAGACTAAGGAGAAATACCAACTAAATGCAAATTGGATAGGATCCTGGATTCAGAAAAAGAACATTGTGGTGGAAAAACTGGTGAAATTCAAATAAAGCCTTTTATTAATAGTATTATACGAATGTAAATTTCCTGGTTCTGGTCATTGAACTGTGGTTATGTAAAGATGTGTACATTAGGGACAGCTGGGTAAAGGAAATATGGAAACTCTTCTGTACTCATTGCAACCTTTCTCTAAGCCTAAAAGTTCAAAAATAAATAAGAGTAAATTTTGGAAAAGGTTGGAGGAGAGGAAGCAGGGTGGATCTCTCCTCCAGCAGCCTGGCAGTGACCTCTCCTACCCTCTCCTCATTTTTGCAGGGTGCATGAACTACAGTCCCTAAGTGAGATGCTGAAGGTGGAGGCCCATGACTCGGAAATTCTGTGCCTGGAGTACTCTAAGCCAGACACAGGTCAGGAGGGTACCTGGTCCCTAACCCAGAATGGCACAGGGCTCCTCCAATCCTGCTAGTGCCACTTACCTGTCCTGGCTCTTGGATGTGAGACTGAAAGTCCTTTGAATCATTTGGTGTCTTTGCAGCTCCATTTGATGGAACAGCTCCATCCCTGCTCCATGGGGCTCAGTTACCACAGGCCTCTTTGCCAGGCTCACGTAGGGGCCTGCTCTGGGCACTTGTGGGCTGATGAGTTCTTCTAACCCCAGGTCTGAAGCTGCTAGCGTCAGCGAGCCGGGACAGGCTGATCCATGTGCTGGATGCTGGACGGGAGTATAGCCTACAGCAGACATTGGACGAGCACTCGTCCTCCATCACTGCTGTCAAGTTTGCAGGTGGGGGCAGGGCAATTGAGACACATTCTTCCATCTACCACCAACATCACCCTTACCCCCCTCCCCACTGCCACCTGCCTCTCGCCTCTGTGAGAAAGTAGGGTGTGCCTATCATAGGGGAGTGTTGGACAGCTGCTGGGAGGTATGGGGCTGGATGGGAAGACAGGTGAAATGTAGACTCTCAGTCCAGGGGACCCTGAGCCATCCAGGTTGGCTGAAGATAAAGGAAAGCCTAGGTTTGGAAGTAAGCAACCTGATTTAATTGGTTGTCCCAGTCATGTAGAGTAGCTTGATAGGGGGGGAAATATGGAGGGAAGGCAGAGGAAAGGCTGGCCCCATGTGGTGAGAGCAGTGGGAACAGCTAGGCCCCTCTCCTCCATAGCCAGCGATGGGCAAGTCCGCATGATCAGCTGTGGAGCAGACAAGAGCATCTATTTCCGCACTGCACAGAAGGTGAGAGGATGAGGTTTCCCTGAATGGCACAGCGGGTGGCAGTGGGGATCTCTGCCATTCCTGTACCTGAGATTACAAGAGGTGGAGAGAGAAAGCAGGGCTCTCTGGGCCTCGTGATACATTGGGGCTTGGGATCTTCCCATATGCTCCACCCCTGCAGTCTGGAGATGGAGTCCAGTTTACACGAACACACCACGTGGTACGGAAGACAACCCTCTATGACATGGATGTGGAACCCAGCTGGAAGTACACAGCTATTGGCTGCCAGGACCGAAATATTCGGTGGGCATCCCTTTTTCAGACTATCTGACCACATTCCTTGATGCCCTAGGGGGTCAGCTCTAGGCACCTCAGTCCCTGTATCTGCCTTTTTGTCTAGGACTTTGTGACCCCTTGAGCCTATGGAATGAGTACTTCGCCTCACTTAAGAGGTGGTAGTCCCTTTGGTGTTGGGGAGTGGCTCCCATAGAGAATGTGGCTGGGCGTGAGTTCTGGCATTTCTGCCACCCGGGTGTGCTTGACTGTGACCTCTCCCTCATGTGAATGAGAGTGTGTTTCTTTACAGGATCTTTAACATCAGCAGTGGGAAGCAGAAGAAGCTGTTTAAAGGGTCCCAGGGTGAGGATGGCACTCTGATTAAGGTAAGGGCCCAGTAGGATGGGCTGTGGGCTAGAGAGTAGGAGGATGAGGGTACTAGGTGGAGAAGGACTGGTGCTCCCTGTCTTCTTCCAGCTGTGTGTCCCACTCCTCAGGTGCAGACAGACCCCTCGGGGATCTACATTGCCACCAGCTGTTCTGACAAGAACCTCTCCATTTTTGACTTCTCCTCAGGCGAGTGCGTGGCCACCATGTTTGGCCACTCAGGTGAGTATAGTCCCAATCTCTACCGCTGGAACTTTACTCTTTCTTCCTTTAGATTTTGGGACCAATCGGAACTGCCTGCCCCTCCCTTCCAACTGACCCCCGACCTCCACTCTTGGGACAGAAGCTTGGCTGGGACTTCAGGGGCCTATAGGCCATATTCTTTGTTCTTCACAGAGATTGTCACTGGCATGAAATTTAGTAATGACTGCAAACATCTCATCTCTGTTTCGGGGGACAGGTAAGCAGAAGCACAGATGCTTCCCCTGCCACAACACACCCTGCCCCTCCCCTCTCTTCACCGTATGATGTTTCTGAAATGTAGGGGTGAACAGGGGTACTTCTTGGCTGGATCTAACCTGGCACTTCAGGGTGGCTCTAGTCTCCTGGCCAGCCCACAGAGAAGGGGAACTAATGGTGTTGCTACCCCTGGAGTCCTACCCTCCCCTTCCCCCTCCCTCACACAACTCTGTGGCTCTACCCAGCTGCATCTTTGTGTGGCGCCTGAGCTCTGAGATGACCATCAGTATGAGGCAGCGTCTGGCTGAGCTGCGCCAGCGGCAACGAGGGGTCAAACAGCAAGGACCGTCCTCTCCCCAAAGGGCAGCTGGACCCAATCGGTGAGAGCAGAGTATGGGATATGGGCAAGCAGTGGGTGGATGTCCAGATTGCTCACTGTCATCTTATTGCTCCTCCTCCTTGCTCTGAACCTGCCGTTCATCAACTCTATATCCCCCAATTCCTGTTTCTCACATGAAGACCCATCACGTTGTCCTCTTTCCTCATTGAGTCTCCTCTCCCATGACCTTCCCTGTCTTGGACTCAGGCATGAGGCCCCATCAGTGCTCTCTTCTGGACCAGCTCTCTCTTCAGATAGTGACAAGGAGGGAGAAGATGAGGGCACTGAAGAAGAAGAACTTCCAGCTCTGCCCATCCTTGCCAAGGGCACCAAGAAAGAACCAGGTCTGTGGAAGTCTGGCCTGGGGCTAGACAGGCACCAGTGGGTATAATGGCTGGATATGCTCTCTGGGACTGGGGGTGGTAAGAACAATGTGAGCTGAGGAAGCTGGAGCATCATTGTGGCCATGTAAGGTATGGGCTGGTGTGGGGCCGGGGCTGTGGGGTGGGTGGGCAGGAGACACTCTCTCTGACTGCCTGTCTCTGTCTAGCCTCGGTGCCCAGCCCAGCCCTGCCCCGAAGCCTGTCCCACTGGGAGATGAGTCGTGTGAGTCACCATCGTTAAAATGCCCTTCCAAAGTTACAGAGGTGAAGGAAGGTGAAAGCAGGGCTTTCTGGGCTTGGTGAGGCATTGGGGTGTGGGGTCTCCCCACGTGCTCCACCCTTTGTGTCCAAGGAAGGGCCTTGGGCGGGGAGTTCAGGCAGCTGGGCTGGTCCCAGGTTAGGGATGATGAAGCCCAGGTGTTTCCTTCCTATGGGCCAAGTGAGCCACCTGCAAGGATTAGTCACTGCTAAGGGAAGTACTCCACTTATGCAGCTGCCTGGGGGCCTGGGAGTAAATTGAACAAAGAACAGGTTGAGGTAGGGAGTAGAAAGGGGGTGTTTGAGCCAAACGGTTAGAAGTAAAGTTCGAGAAAGTCAAAGGTCCAAAGAGCAGAAAAGTGGAGAAACTGTAGTTCTAAAGAAACCCAGGTTAGGAGGTAAGCTCAGAACTTCAGAGAGAGGGGAAAGGCCATAAGACGACCAATGGCTGAGTACTTCAGGGCAGCCAGGAGGAGGGTAAAGGCTTTCAGAGCAAGCCCCAAGGCAGCTCCATCCTCACTTGTTTCGTGCTGGGATTTCAAGCACCATCACCTTACATTGTCAGCAGCAGTTACCTGGGATGATGTGTTCTGACTAGGCCAGGCATCTCAAGGCTGGGCTGTTGATTTGTTCTTGGTGCTGTGAATGGACTTGGTTGGGGTCCTTACTGGGGCTATTTTCAGAATAGAGGACTTCTAGAGACTCCTAGCTTTGAGGTGTCCATGATACCAGGTGAAGACTGAGACTCTAAGACAGGACATAGAGTGAAGCTAAGAGCATGAACTCTGGGCCAAACTACCTGAGTTATAGCCTACAGGCAAGCCGCTTACTGTCTGTGGGACTTGGGCAAGTTACTCAAACCCACTGTGCTTCAGTTTTCCCATCTGTAAATATGGGGATAATATTAGTATCTACTTCATAAGTTGGTTGTGAGGTTTGAATGAGCTAATATAAATAAAGTGGCTGGCACACAGTAAGTGATATATGAGTGTTTGCTAAGACTCTTGAGTGATTGTTACTGTTACTCCTCTCCTACCCCTGCCCCACACCAGGCACAAGAGACAGTGGAGTTCCTGGATCCAGCTCCTACAGCCAACCAAGGACCCAGAAGAAGGGGGCGCTGGGCTCAGTCAGGTGTGGAGCTGAGTGTTCGCTCCATGCTGGACCTGCGGCAGCTGGAGACACTGGCTCCAAAACCTAGAGGCTCTAGCAGGGACTCTCTGGCTGTGGCCCCACCTGGTTCTGGGAAGCATGATCAGCAGACCCCTGGGACCTTACATGCTGTCCAGGTGAGCCAGCTTTCTCCCAGTTCCCTAGAGATCTCTAAGCAGCCTTAGCCAGCCTTGTGCCAACAGCTAGAGCCTGAGCACTGGTCCAGCTATGTTCATTCTGCCCCTGTGGCACATGTGGTAACCTGAACTGCAAATTCAGGGTGGGGGCTGGCTAGCCTGTGTGGTATAGTGATTGTCTTGGGCTGGGTTCCTGGGAGGGCTGATGATATTAAGTGGTGGATAGAGGTTTGCAGTCAGAATGCTAATATAGTTCTTCTAGAAGCTCAGGAACACTAGTTGGAGCCCAGCCTGGCTTCCTGGTGTCTGTCCTCAGAGTTGGAGTATTCAGATTTTCCCAGATTTGGTGTACATCAAATCCTTGCCTACGCCCTCCTCTTTCCCAGATGCTCTGTCACATCAGCAACTCCAATAATGCCCTTTTGTGTGTTTCCAGAATGAAGAGTCCCCTCAGCCTCAGGCTTCTCAACCCTGTTCCTGCCCCCACATTATCCGGTTGTTGTCCCAAGAGGAAGGGGTCTTTCCCCAAGATCTGGAGCCTACACCCATCGAAGATGGTATTGTCTACCCAGAGCCGAGTGACAGCCCCACCTTGGATACCAGGCAAGGATCCTGCTGTCCCAGACCCGTGGGGCCATGCAGCCCCCAGTCTTCCCATCCCTCTGAGTGTTTTTTAATGAGCGAGGGGCTGGCCCCAGGCTACTCAGCCCACCATGTCACTACTGCCTCATCCCCAGTCCTGCTCACAGGTGGGGAGAAGGAAGGCAGGAGTCCAGTGGGGCTGTTGCTTACCCCAGCTCACTGCCTTTTTTCCTCCTCCTGGCCTTCCTGGCAGTGAGTTCCAGGTGCAGGCACCAGCTCGAGGGACCCTGGGAAGAGTGTACCCAGGCAGCAGGGGCTCAGAGAAGCACAGCCCTGACAGTGCCTGCTCTGTGGATTATAGCAGCAGCCGCCTTTCCAGCCCTGAGCACCCCAATGAAGGTGAGGCTGCATTCCTGAGGGAGGGCCAGAACCATGCAGGCCAGTGGACCGAGGTGGGAGTGGAGGCTGTGTTGGCAGATGGGTGCAGCATGATGCTTCTCTCCCCCTCCACATCCAGACTCTGAGAGCACGGAGCCCCTGAGTGTGGATGGCATTTCCTCAGACCTTGAAGAGCCAGCTGAGGGTGATGAGGAAGAAGAGGAAGACGAGGGAGGCACTGGCCCCTACGAGCTGCAGGAAGGCGGCCCCCATACCCCGGACCAGGAGCAGTTTCTAAAACAGCACTTTGAAACTCTAGCCAATGGGGCTGCTCCAGGTGTGGTCAGAAGGCCAGTATATGGCCACTGCAATCTGCCTTGCTCCCCTCCACCTGGCTGAGAGGGAGGGTCCAAGGGCAGGCCATGCCCTGGGGTTGCCTTCTCCAGGGGGTAGAATTGGGGACAAGTGTTGGCTTCATTTCATGATTTCTGTCACCCTGGCAGGGGCCCCAGTCCGGGTACCAGAGAGGACAGAGTCTCAGAGCATCTCTTCACGATTCCTTTTGCAAGTGTTGACGCCCCCACTCAGGTACTCTCCCCATAGCAGCTCTTGCTCTGCCACAAGGATCTCCAGCTTTCCTGATCTCCCAGTGCTTCTAGTAGGGCCAGTCTTGCCCCTGGGGCAGCATGTAGCCCTCCTTTCTCCAAAGCTTCCTATACCCAACAGTATTTGCACTCCCAAGTTTTGGGACAACTGGCCTGGCTGGCTTTGTGCCTGGCTTCTTGCCTAGTGCCTCCCTAGTGCTATGGGAGTGTCTCCCCATCTTGGCAGGAAAGAATCCTGAGCCTCCTCTAAGCCTTCTTCCAAATTTCCTCCCTGTAGGGAACCGTCCCCATCTTCTTCAAGCCTGGCACTGATGTTGAAGCCAGTCCAGGTGCCGCACGCTTCTGGTGAGCAGCTGAGAGGCAATGGTGCTAATCCTCCAGGAGCACCCCCAGAGGTGGAGCCCTCCCCTGGAAACCCTGGCCCCCAGCAGGCAGCCCCTGTGCTGTTGCCACGACGCCGTGTCAATGCGGACAGCAGCTGGATCTCCAAGAGAGTGGCCACAGCCAGCCCCTTAGGTGGACTCCAGAAAGCCCAGTCCGTGCAGAGTCTGGCGCCACAGGGTGAGGAACCTGGTGGGCTCAGTTCCAGGGTGTGGGGAGTGTGGAGCACATGAGCATGCTAGAAGAAGGAGGGCCTGATGTAGCCCTATGTGTTACTGTGCTTGCCACTGGGTCTCCTTTAGTGGGTATGTGCGGGGCACAGCAGCTCCTCAGGAATTGAGCCTTGGCATCTAGGACACCTTCCTTACCACATGACCTGCATATATCTCTCTCTCCTCTGTAGGTGGGGCTCTTCTACCAGGCCCATTACTCTTACGAGAGATGGAAGCCCAGGAGGGCCTACGTTCCCTACCCCAAGCTGATGACCGTCTGTCTCGGCCCCACTCCTACCAGAACCCCACCACCAGTTCCATGGCCAAGATATCCCGCAGCATCTCTGTTGGGGAGAACCTGGGCCTGGCGGCCGAACCTCAGGCTCCTGCCCCCATCCGAGTCTCGCCACTCAGGCAGCTGGCCCTGCCCAGCCGGGCTCACCTGGTCCTGGACATTCCAAAGCCACTGCCTGATCGTCCTACCCTGGCCACATTCTCACCTGTTACCAAGGGCCGGGTCCCTGGTGAGGCAGAACAGCCTGGCTCCCCAGTGGGCCTAGGAAAGGCTCACAGTACATCTGAGAGGCGGAGCTATTTAGGGGAGGGTACCCCTCCCAGGCCTAGGACAGAGTGCCAGGTTCAGCCTGGGCCCATCAGCCCTTGTGCCCAGCACTTGCCGGTCGGCAGCCTCCTCCAAGACCCCGAGAATTTGCAGCCCCCACCCCCTGAGAAGACTCCCAGCCCTATGGAGTGCACCAGGCCAGGGGCAGCCCTAAGCCAGGCCTCAGGTGTGCACAGTTCCGCAGCTTTCATCTCCTGCCCCATCCTATCTCTCCCGTCTCTGTTGGCCGCTCTCTGGCTCCATTCCATTTCTGTGCGTCCAGCCTCTGGCGTTTTTCGTCCTGTCTGCTCCTGTCTCGGTCCATAAGTCACACCCCTGATGGTGAGACACTCCTGCCAACCTTCATGATCTCTCTGTAACCCACTTGCCCCTCAGTGCCTCTGGCCTCTGGACTGTCCCTTTCCTTTGGACTTAATTTTCTGTGTGGTGTTGGGAGGGTGTTGGGAAAGAAGAGGCAAAAGGAAGGAACTGAGGGCAAGTGGAGGGGGTATGATGCTGGAGGGTAGGCCTGTCCTCCTCTGAGCGGCCAAGGGTGGGGAGGCCTGAAAGGGCAGCTTTGCTGGGCCAGAGCTGTATTTGTCTCTTCCAGAACCAGTGGTAAGCCTGGAGCAGTGTGAACAGCTTGTGGCAGAACTCCAGGGCAGTGTGCGCCAGGCTGTGCAGCTTTACCACTTGGTACGTATTGGGCACTCACCAGTGGGGAGAAAGAGCATGTCAGGAGTGCTAGCTGAGTATCTAGAACATAATAATAAGGCTCTTCTACTGATGGGTAGGTGGAGCAATAGAGAACATCCTGGGCAGAGGAGGCAAGGGGTTAGGGACCAGGCTGGGCCACTTGAACCAAGCACCTATTGGTTATTTCTGGCTCAGCGCTGGTGACTTCCTCAAATCAGAAGGTAGGGTAGAGAGCCCACATGTCCTAGTTTGCTCAGGACTATCCCAGTTTATACCTGTTGTCCCAGTGTAATTATTACTAGTATCCCTTTTCATATTCAAAAACTATTTGGTTGCCCTGGACATGGGGACAGTCCATCAGGGCCATGCCTTGCAAGAGGAGTTACTAACAAAATTTAGATGGTGCCGTAATCTGATGAGCTCCTCTTTTGGCATCACCTCAGAGTCTGCCTCTATCCCATAGCCTTTGGTCATACTTGCTGATCTTGGAGTATGGAATTCCCAATCACACCCAGCTGGGCATGCAGTCCCTTCTTTGGGGGTGGGCTACCAAAGTGGGTTCCCTCCTTTTTATACACCCATTTACAGGTCCCTCTACTGTTCCTCCAACCCACTTCCTGGGTCCTGTTGCAGGTAGCTAGCTGCAAGACACCATCAGTGGAGCAAAGTCGCATCACCCAGCTCCTCAGAAACACCTTCTCTTCAGTGCGGCAGGAGCTAGAGGCCCTGGCTGGGACAGTGCTGTCCAGCCCAGCTGGAAGCCCTGGGGCCGTGGGAGCTGAGCAAACACAGGCCCTGCTAGAGCAATACTCAGAGCTGCTGCTTCGAGCTGTGGAGCGTCGCATGGAACGCAGACTCTGAATTCCAGAAGCCTGCCCCAAGTGAATGCTCCCTTATTCCATACTAGCCCCTCCTCCACTCACTATAACCTGTGGGGATGCTTGGAGTGGATAGCAATGATCAATGCTCAGAGGGGAAGCAGCTCTCCCAGCTGCTCCTCATGGGGCCCCTGTATTTATTAATTTATTTCCCTGACTGTTGCCTCACTTTCTTGGAACTCCTGCCTCCACAGCCCCTCCAGTAGCTCATGCAGGGGTTAGGTCTTGGGTCTTTGTCATCTTGGTGCTGTGAGGAGTAGGAGGGCGGCCTGCCCCATCTGGGGGAGATCAGGAAGGGCTGGCCCTCTCTCTTCTTAGAAGCCATTTGAAATTACTGCAGGGATCAGCTCCCTGGGGTGGAGCACATACACAGGGTATTCAGTAGGTAGAGGTGAGCGGTAATGTGGTATTCAGTGCCCTTCAGCCAACAGCGGAGTCTCTCCTCTACCTCTACTTCCCCTCCCACACCAGCTGCACTCCCCTGGCTGCCAGAGCAGGGATTATCCATTTTCTCCAATTCCTGGCAGTTCAGAAAGGCAGAGCCCTATGGCCCTTCAGGGCATTCCCAGCCATCAGGAGGCTTGAGTTTGTATCAAAGCCTAAGCCCCCACATTCCACTCCTATTCCCCCTCTAAGAGGGCCCTAGCATTGTCTTTTTCCCTGTGCCCCCTTTTTGTCTTGGCCAGAACTTGAGGAGCCAGCTGTGGGATGTTGCTGCAGGACAGTAAAGCCCTCTGCTAGGCAGACATGAAGCCCTGGCCTCCTTCCTCTGCCCCTTGGCCTTCCCTATCCTCCAGCCCGGGTCCCCAGCAGGGTGCTGGAGCCCAGAGGCTGCCTCCCTGCATCCTGAGTGATGCTCAGTCAGAAGCCTATGTTGGAATTTCCCTCATGGTTTACAAGGCACCAGCCCACCTTCTAAAGACCTTGGCCACAGATGAAAAATCACACACACACACACACACACACACACACAACACCCCCCCCCCCCCCCCCCAGTTGCCTGTTCATTGCTAGAGTACTTGGCTGACTGATGTGTGCCTGGTTTCCTTTTATGTCCTGCCCCAGCTTCACCACCCTGGCTCATGTGGAATGCCTGTCAAGAAGCATGAAGAGGGGTGGAACACACTAAACCCAAATTCTGGATTCTTGGCGTCCACAGTCTAGGTGCTATGAGATGGCCCATAGGATATCTGGTTTGTGTAGAAGGAGCCTCCTCAAAGGCAGTTCTGGGTACCCATTGTGCTTTGGATATTGGAGGTTGAGGGAAGGGAGGCACATGGGACTGCTGCAAGGGCCAAGAGACACACTGGAAAGGTGGTAGGAGGGACAGGTAAGTGGTAGAGGTGAGGGAATAGATTAGAAGGGCAGTTGTTCAGGGTGAGGGGAAGGAGATAGGGCAGGGAGAGTTGGACCATTAGTGAAGCAGTTACTGAAGTGTTGGGGTGAAGAACGTGTCTCTGGGCCCTGCTGCTTCCCTCTGCCTCAGTTAAGGCAGGGCAGCGTTAGTATATATATAGCTCCAAGCCACAAAAGCCCATTCTCCTGTGGACAGGCCTTTGTGCCCTACTGGCTCTATAGGCAGAGGCTTAGAAAGAAATTGGATTCTGAAGGACGCCCAGCTCTGTTTGGGTCAGCCTGAGTGCACTTGAACAGATGAAGCCTATTTCACCCCTACTGTTCTTTGCTACCCTTATCTGTATGGCCAATCTACAGAGAAACCCTGGGCCCAAGCACTCTTCACAGAGGGTGGACCCCTGGTAGCTGCAGCTACCCTAGTCAGGGTTA
The DNA here is from genome assembly GCF_964146895.1 of Miniopterus schreibersii. NCBI lineage: Eukaryota > Metazoa > Chordata > Mammalia > Chiroptera > Miniopteridae > Miniopterus > Miniopterus schreibersii. The sequence goes on from NC_138101.1 coordinate 144,003,886, forward strand.
GAAATACACTTCCACCTGTACCCCTAGTCCCAACTCGCACACCAGCCACAGCCCACGCCGACTGGGGCTCTCGCCGGGCCCTCTGGGCTGGGTTCTTAGTAATCCTTAGCCGGTCTGTCCCTAACAAAGAGGGAGCAATACTCCAGCTAATGTTTGTGAGAAGGTGGCTGCCCTTCTCCTACCCTTAGCCCAGCTTTGGGATGGGTGGGAATCTTGTGGCCGGTCTGGCGCCCGTTCCCTTCTGCATGTCTGAGGCCACCGGCAATTGCCGTCCCTGTCCAGATTTGCCCTGACCAAGTTTTGAAAGACCCTTATTTATAACTTTTATACTTTGCCCAGGCCCTGGCGCTTTCCTTCTCCCCAGGTTTCACGGGGCAGGGGCTGTTTTTAACATGTCCATTTGTATTGATGTATGAACTGGTGAATAAACAATCATTTGTTAAGTCTGGGACGCCACCAAGCGGGGCACGCATCAGAAGGCGCTTCTCTCGCCGCGTGGGCAGCAGAATGCGGCGGTGCGCCGGGGCGGGGAGAGCGGGAGCGGGGCGGGCCGAGCGGGAGCGGGGCGGGCCGGGGCCTCAGCTGTGGGGGCGGGGCGTACCTGGGGAGCGCCGGGAGCCGCGGCCGGACGCGGGCGTGGGGAGGGCGGGGCCTTAAAGGGGGAGGGCGGGGCCTCCGGGCGGCGGCGGCGTCATGGCGGAGGTGGCTTTGGAAGCTGTGCGGCGGGAGTTACGAGAATTCCCTGCGGCGGTAAGGGGTGAGTGGATTGGCTCCGGCTGGGGCGTCCCGGCGTTGGCTGCAGATCAGTTTCAGGACTGGGAGGGGCGGACGGCGAGCCCGGGACTGGGTCCCTGAGTCGAGTGGCCCTGGTGCTTCCCGGGCCGCCGACACCCGGGCGCACTGTAGTTCTAATCCCGGAGGAGCGCAGAACCTCGTGCGCGTGACTGGTTAATGCCTCCTCTGGTCACTCTGGTCGAACCTCCTCCTCCAAGCTCGCGGGTGGGGTCCTCAGCTCCCCTCCCGTGTTTGCACGCCCTCGTGGCTTCCTGGGGTGACTGACTTCACAGCCAGCCCCGCGCTGAATAATCAGGGGTCTCTTTTGCCTTTCCCACCCTTTCCTGCCGTGAAGTCTTAAGATGGTCGGATGCTCCCTCTCTGAGCCCCTGCTGGAACTGGTCAAGAACAGACTCCTCCAAGCTGGGAGCCTTGCAGAGCTTGGGAAGAATTGGGGACAGCTGTGCAAGAGATCAATCCCTGGCTTCGCGCTGCTTGGTTTTTATTTTCCTCCCTTCCTCCGTCCCTCCCTCTCTTTAAATTTTATTTAAGAGATTATTTTTTATTGATTTCAGAGAGCGGAAGGGAGAAGGGGAGAGAGAGAGAGAGAGAAACATCAATGAGAGAGATTTATTGTTCGGTTGCCTCCTGCACACCCCCTGCTAGGGTTCGAGCCCGCAACCCCGGCATGTGCCCTGACCGGGAGTCGAACCTCAGTCTCCTGGACGGAACCTCAGTCTTCTGGATCGTAGGTCGATGCTCAGCCGCAGAACCACGCCAGCCGGGCTTTCTGTTTTTAAGAGATTTCTCACCAGTGAATAGAACGTGGGCACATGGTTTAAAAAAAACACGGATATATAATATAATGTCAACTTCCCTCCCATTCCAGGCCCCAGTTTGCATCCTTCCAAAAATACTGTTTAACCCTCGCCAGAGTTCTCAGTGGTTAGAAGGTCTCTCTGGGTACCGAAGGGTCAGTGTTCGATTCCCAGTCAAGGGCTCTGTGTGAGGCAACCAATCGATGGGTCTGTTTCACATCCCTCCATGCTCTAAAAATCAGTGGAAAAAATATCCTCCTGTGAGGATTAACAACCCCCCCCAAAACAAAACAATTGTTTATATCCACACACAAAACTATATATACCTCCCATTTTAGACAAATGATAGCCTGCTAAACGTACTCTTCTGTATTATGTATCTTATAGATCATTCCATAGCCCTGTGTTTTGCACACCTGGGTACTAGTGCTGTAATTTACTTAATCAGCCCATTCTTGTTAGGCATTTAGGTCATTCCCAGTCTTTTTTCAATAATGCTGCAGCGAATACTTTGAGTATTCATTTCACAAATACAATCATGCGCCACATGTGAGGCTAGGTAATTTTGTTGTGTGAACATCACAGTGTATTTACACAAACCTAGACATTATAGCCTACTACTATAATTTGTATGTGCTATCTGTACTTTTATGTGACTGCCAGCATCACCACAAACCTCATGGGACCACCGTTGTATTTGTGGTCCGTAGTTGACCAAAATGTTGTTATGTGGCCCATGACTGTACTTAAGCACTTCAGTGTGCCAGGCACTGTTCAGTGTGTTTAGGATACATCAGATATCTGCCCTCATAGAGCTTACAGTTCTAAGTGAGGAGACAATGAATCATAGGCACACTAAATGAGTAAATTATATAGTAGAAGAAATGTGTTACAGGATAAGTGCTATGGGGGGAAAAATAAGCAGAATGATGGACCTCAGGATGTGTGGGTGAAGGGCAGGTTGCAAATTTAAATAAAATGGTCAGGGTAAACCTCCTTGATAAGGCAACCTTTGAGCACAGGCTTGAGGGAGAAAAGAACATTAGGGTAGAGGGCATGGACAGGCAAATGCCCCAAAGTAGGAGTGCCTGGTGTATTCAAGGGACGGTGAAGAGGCTAGTGTGCCTGGAGCAGAATCTTTGTGCACGTGTATATTTTTGTTGGCTAAATCTCCAGCAGAATTGTTGGGCCAAAGGAATTGTTTGGATTCCTTTTGAAATTCCTTCACTTTGAAGCCCCAAGTGAAAACTGGCCATTCTCTAAAGGAAAACTATTAAATGGTGAGGAAGTAAAACTGAAGCAGCTGCGGAAAGTACAAAGGGTTAAAAAAAAAAAAAAGAAAAAAAGGCAGTTTCTGTGTATTTTAAAAATCCTAGTGAGAATAATGGGGAGATTTATTGAGCCCCACATTCCCCCACCCCCAAGGTGACTGCTTTGATGGGCTGGCATGACTGGAAAGGCCTCTTGCCAGTTTCTTCCCCCTGCTCCTTTATCTACTTGGCAGGTTTCATCTTACCCTCTCGCCAGTGAAGCAAACACACATCCCAGCTGTTTCCTTTTCAGTTTTCCTGGGCCCACCAGGGTCTCTCTTCCCACCCAGTTCCAATTTTTGATCTAATGACACTCACTTTCTGACTGATTGCAATGCAAAGCAAAGATGAGATGTGTTTGTGAGAAAGAGAACATGACCTCAGAGGTGAAAATGAATGCAGTGGCCTTTTGGAGCAGGAGGCAGTAACCACCCATTGGGGTTTAAGACATTCAGGCTAGACCTCAAGGATGAAAATAATAAAGCCCTGTACCCTTATAAAAGCCAGGAGAAAGGCATTCCAATCTGAGTGAGCAGTAGGAACAAAGTTTGGTACTACCTGAGTAGTGTGTGGTAAGGGGCAGGCACACACGGGAGGAAACCAGACTGGAAAAGTAGGCTGGGCCTGAATGCATGCCAAGGCAGACAGTATTTTGTTAAGGAGTAAGTGGTAAGTCATCAAAGGATTTTTTACTGGGGGTGTGACAAGATGAGATTTTAGGAAGATGACTGGGGCCAGGGTGAGTGATGCTTTGAGAGGGAGTGGAATTAAGCCAAGGAAACAAGTTAGTTCACTCCAGCAACCATCCAGCCAGGAGATGTTGGAGACTTTCATTCAATTATTAAGCAGGTATTTTCTGAGCACCTACTGTGTGCTCAATACTATTCTAGGTCCTGGAGATGCACCAGTGAACAAGACAAGCATCCCTGCCCTCATGGAGCTTACATTCTACCAAGAGAGAGACCAGTAAACAATTGGATAAGTGAAATATATAGTATGTTAGATGGTGATAAATGATAGAAAAATAAAGGGGACTGGCCGGTGTGGCTCAGTTGGTTGGAGTGTCATCTGTGCACTGGAAGATCGAGGGTTCGATTCACAGTCAGACACATACCTAGGTTGTGAGTTCGATCCCTGGTAGAGTTTGATCCTTGGGGCGCGTACAGGAGGCAACTGATTGATGTATCTCTCTCACATTGATATTTCCCTCTCTCCCTTCCTTTCTAAAATCAATTTTTTTTTTTAAAAAAAAGGAAAATAAAGGAAGGGGTATAAGGATTATTGGGAGAAAGTTATAATTTTTAAAAGGGTGGCCTGGTTATTTGCAGCATTATTTACAATAGCCAAGATCTGTAAACAGTCCAAGTGTCCATCAGTAGATGAGTAGATAAAAAAGCTGTGCTGTATTTACATAAGGGAATGCTACTCAGCTATAAAAAAGAAGGAAATCTTACCTTTTTTGACAGCATGGATGGACCAGGAGATTTTTATGCTAAATTAGATAATCCAATCGGAGAAAGATAATATCATATAATCTCACATGTGGAATCTAATGAACAAAATAGAGACAGAGGAATGGATACATGGAACAGACTGATAGCTGTCAGAGGGGAGGGAGTTTGGGGGGGGCTGGATGAAAGAAGGTGGGATTAAGCCAAAAAAAAAATATATATGTGTGTGTGTGTGTGTGTGTGTGTATCAGACAACAATGTGGTGATAGCCAGAGGGAAAGGGGGTGGGAGGAGGTGAAGGTGGGCAAAGGGGATGGGGGAAATGGGGATGGAAAGAGATTTTGCTTGGGATGATGGGCATATGGTACAATATGCAGATGATGTTTTGTTGAGCTGTACACTTGAAACCCGTATGGTTTTGTGAACCAGTATCACCCCAATAAATAAAAAAGGGGAGCAGAGAGGAAAGCCTCATTGAAGTGACATTTGAGGACCCAAAGGAGGTAGGTGAATGGATAGCAGCAGAGGAAAGGAGGGGATGGTTTGAGAGACACAGGAGGTAGAATCAGTAGGACTTGGAGACAGGATGACAGGAGTGAGGGAGAAGGAAGAGTCAAAAAGCAAAGATTTTTATTAAGGTGACACAGGACCACTATAGACATCTGCCCAAGTGCACATGGAGCCCTGGGTATCTGAGGATGGTGATGCTGTGAGGTTCTTACTTTTCCTCCTATGGTTTTGTGAGGCAGTTTGTCTCCCCAGTTAGGTTATAAGCGTCTTGAGATGATGATTGGTGATACCTCCACATTCGCCAAGCCAAGTACTGAGCACATTCTAGGTGCCAGTAAATATCACTGTTAGAGGGTGCTTTTTACAGCCTCAGCCCACCTGCACCAGCCCGTAACCTTGGGGCCTCAGCTGTACTCATTCCGGAGCTCCCAGCACCGCCTCCGTGGCTGCCTTCCCTAATGGATGCCAGGAAGGTGACCACTCCAGAGAGGGAAAGCCAAGGGTCCATGGTGCAGGCTAGACCTGGTCGCATGGAGGGTTTGGGTTATGGGCTGAGACGTGGCCCTAGGCCCTGTCAACTCTTGTGGCCCATAGTGGTGTGTTTGTGGGTATGTCACACTTTCTCTCTTGAATTTCTCTCCTCATTCTTTAATTCCTGATTGTCCAGGATCCCTTGGTCACCAATGGGCATTGTCTAGGGGCACAGTGTGGCCTGCCAGGGAGGGCATCTCTTATGCAGACAGTGGGGCAGCAACTGGGTGTTACTGGCTTCAGACCCTGCTCCTCTGTCTCTCAGAGCTCAGCGTGCCTCTTGCTGTGCCTTACCTGGACAAGCCCCCAACTCCGCTTCGCTTCTACCGGGACTGGGTCTGCCCCAACCGGCCGTGTATCATCCGCAATGCCCTGAAGCATTGGCCAGCCCTCCAGAAGTGGTCTCTCCCTTACCTCAGGTGGGGGCTGCCCCAGCGGGATGTGGGCGGTGCTTTGTGGCATCTGGGCGTGGGCCAAATGTCCATTCTTCCAGAACCACAGTGGGCTCCACGGAGGTGAGTGTGGCTGTTACCCCAGATGGTTATGCGGATGCTGTGCGAGGGGACCGCTTTGTGATGCCCGCTGAGCGCCGCCTGCCCCTGAGCTGTGTGCTGGACGTGCTAGAGGGCCGAGCCCAACACCCAGGCGTCCTCTACGTGCAGAAGCAGTGCTCCAACCTGCCCACTGAGCTGCCCCAGCTGCTGCCTGATCTGGAGCCCCATGTTCCCTGGGCCTCCGAGGCTCTGGGTGAGTGGAAGTGGGTCCCCTGCTTGGTTTTTCTCATTGGTGATGACTTGGCCCACACTCTTGGCTCTACAGGATCAGGTACTGCACACTAAATGCTCAAGTCCCCAGGCCTTGACTTCATATCAGTGAACTGAAGGTTGCTGCCCCTCACCAGTGGCCCACCTCTGCCCTTTCTCCCTGCTCTCTCCTTGTGACCCCTCTGCTCCCCACTTAGGTTCTGACCCAGCATCACTGTCAGGTGGTTATTCCCAGCCTGGCCTTTGGGCCACCCTCTCCTAACTCACCCTCTTTCCTCCGACCTGCAGGAAAGATGCCTGATGCTGTGAACTTCTGGCTGGGGGAGGCGGCTGCAGTGACATCTTGTAGGTATCAGGTGGAGAGGAGACCTAGAGTGGAAGGTTGGGCCTATACAGAAATTAGACTGACTTTTCTCTAAGATTTTTTCTGGGATTCTGGGCTCAGACACAAGAAAGGGCCTCCCCTGAAAGCTCAGGTGGGGGAAGGTACATGTGGCACTGGGGGTGGAGGGGCACTATTTTTTCTAGGTCCCTAGAAAGCTTCCCAAAGGCCAGCTAGGTCAGGGGGTGAACTCAGGAGAGCCCTGTTTACTAGCATTCCCCTCTTGGTGGAGATGAGCCCAGGGCCTGGCAAGCGTCAGTCCCTGGAGGACAGAGATCAGAAATGCCCGAAACCCACCAGGCACCTTGGCACCCCTTCAAATCTGCTCTGATGTTGCATGCTTTTCTCTTGCACCATAAGCTGTCTTGGGGTGCGAGGTGCTCTGCATGATCGTTTGCCCCCTGCTGTGCCTGGCCCCTCACATCCTGCCCACGGGGCCTCCTTTGTGTTGGCAGTGCATAAGGACCACTACGAGAACCTCTACTGTGTGGTCTCGGGAGAGAAACACTTTCTGCTACATCCACCCAGTGACCGGCCCTTCATCCCCTATGGTAGGGGGCTCAGCCTGCAGAGGCTTTGGGGAGCAGGCAGTCCAAGGTGGAGGGAGGGCAGTGAGGGCGATGGGCAGGCTGGTGCCCAGGCCTGAGGTGTAGATACAGTGTCTCCACTGCACTAGGGCTCCTGACCTTGCACCTGTACCCGGAGAACAAGTAAATGGGAGTGGCTGGCAAGCTGCAGGCCACCTCAGGGTCCTCACACCTTCCTCCCTCTGGTTTCAGAGATGTACACTCCAGCAACCTACCAACTAACTGAAGAGGGCTTCTTTAAAATGGTGGATGAGGAGGCCATGGAGAAGGTTTCTGTCTTGTTCCTGGGCCCCAGGGAGAGGGAAGGGTAGGAACCTGGGCTCTGAGGAGCGAGCACAAAAGAGCTGGGGCGGTGGCACCTTGCTCTGAAATATCCTTAAGTCTTGAGCCTCCTAGTGCTGAGCAGGGCAGGGCCCGTGGTGTTTACCTTTGGAAGAGATGGAGTTGGAGGGCCTGGGGCTTCGGGCCTGTTCCTTGGCATCCACTGTGTCCCCAGGTGCCCTGGATTCCACTGGACCCGTTGGCTCCAGATCTGGCTCAATACCCCAGCTACAGTCAGGCCCAGGCCCTTCATTGCACCGTGCAGGCTGGTGAGATGCTCTACCTGCCAGCCCTGTGGTTCCACCACGTCCAGCAGTCCCATGCCTGCATTGCTGGTGAGGAGCTGCCCAGCCACCTGGCAACAAGCCGGGCAGGGCATCTGGGAGATGGGTCAGGGAGGCTGTAGGTTAGAAGGGGGACCCTCATGCTCAGTTCTCATTTGCTCTGCAGTGAATTTCTGGTACGACATGGAGTATGACCTCAAGTACAGTTATTTCCAGCTGCTTGACTCCCTCACTAAGGCCTCGGGCCTTGACTGATGGAGCCCTGGTGAATATTGCCAAAGACAACTTGTGGAAAAGGTTGTGACCCTTCTGGGCCAGGTCGATTCTAAAGGCAACTTGGAATCAGAGTGTACTGGCTCCTGGCCCAGCTCGGCTTGCGATCAGTTTTGCAGGATCTCTGGAGGCGATCTGGAGGTCCAGAAGGTACCCGGCAGGTCTGGGTGTGACTCACACAGGTGAGGCAGCAGCCTGTACTGGAGGAGGAGTGGGGCTCCAGGTGTAGCACTGCCTCTCACCTTCCTGACCTTGGGTGAGTTAGTGCCTTGGAGCTTTGGTGTCTCATCTGTAAAACAGATAATGATCGTTCCTACCTCACGGGTGTTGTGAGCATTGGAGATGGTATCTCTGGGGACAGCATGGGGCTGGCATAGGAATCGTTCAATAAAAGATAGCTGTGATTTGTGTGTGCCAAGACTCCCTCTTGAAGTTGCCTTCTGTGGCCTGGTGAGGGCTGGAAGGTTCAGCTAAAAATTTCAGGGTGATTCTGATTGGGGGTGAGGGCTGGGTGCAGGCCTGGGCCTGAGGAGCTCCCTGCTGCCAGGACCCCTCTATTGGTGACAGCCATTGCAGCCCCTCTCGGCAAGCAGGCCACCCTCGGCCTCATTATAACTCTGGCACAGAGACCTCATTGATTTGGGGCCTGTGAAGCTCTTCCTGGCTTTGTTCTTCTTCTTCCAGCTCTTGGGCAGCTGGTGGGGTGTGGTACCTTGAGGGTCACCCCTGTTCCTCCTACCTGTAGGAGGGGACAGAAGCCCCTGCCTCTCCTGAGACTGTTCCTCTGTAAGGAGTGAGTCTCCACACTCAGACTCCCTGCCCCCACCAACCCGGCCCTGGAGATGAAAGAGTCCCCTTTCCCAGTGGCAACCCAGAGGCCTCATCCCCCAGCACCCAGCTCTAAGCTTTGAAGGCCTGTTTCATAGAACAAACCACGCCTCTGCCAGGTCATGATGGGGCCTGGGGCACTCCTCTCAAATTGGCCAGCCACTTCAGCCGGGACTGGGTATTCCTGTCATACTGGCATTTGGAGGTTGCGAAAGATCCTGCCATGGGGGACACGGCTCTTCTGGCTCTTCCGTTTGCTGCTGCTCTGCCCCCCCCCTTCTATACCCAAGTGGCTCCTCCAGGCCCCACCTTCCAGTCTCTCTCTGCCTGGCCTCTGACAGCAAACTCTCCTGGGGGCCCATTTTCTAGGTGAGAGCTGGGAGAGCAGGGCTGGGTGGTGTGGGCACAGATGGTGATGACTGGAGAGAACGGGTCTTTGGGGGGTTTGAGCTGCCACCACAGGGAGGTTGGTGGTTTCATATAGATTTAAGGTGTCTCATTTCCTGTACAGGTTTCTGGTCCAGGAAAGAGTGGGGCTTGGGTGGAGCAGAGGTTGTAGGGAGGGACCAGGGAGGAGCTTAGAGCCAGGACATCCCTGGCTGTGGATTAAGAAGCTGACAGTCCTCTGTCTGGTCACTGCCTGTCATTCCTGGTTCCCTAGGACTCTCATGGCTCTGGTAAGACAAGTAGGGAACTGGGTCCCCACTCTAACCCCTGGTCCCCTGGGGCCTGATTATTGCTATTTCTTAGTGGAGTTGTAGGCTTCTTGGACCAGAGTGGTGAGCAGAAGCTAGGGAAGAGGCAGGGTGTTGGGATGAGGGACCGTCCTGAGTTCCTCCTGCCCTAGGGAGAGGCTCCAGGCAGAGCTCCCTGGTACCAAAGACCTGGGCCCTGATAACTCAGTCGCAACTGCTGTCTTGGGGCCCCCAGAAGGAAGTGGCTGCTCCTGTGCTCCTTCTGACTCAGTTGCTTGGGGTAGGGGCCCCAGGGCTGACACTGATAAATGAGCTTCCTTAGCTCTTCTCTGGACTCCCAACTATCAGGGCCCTTCCTGAGGCAGGGCTGAGGGCCAAAAGGAAGGATTGGTTGGCACAGGTTTTCCCTGCCTTGGCAACCTCCCGGGGTCCACATCCCCAGACCAGGATTTATGGGTTTAGATGGAGCTGCCTGAGGACCATTGTTAGCCTGACCTTTTAGGACCTGAAGGACTTGACAACCTGTGGGTGGCCTGACCTGGTAATTGCTGTCCCTACCTCAGTAGAGAGCCCATTTCCAGGGTTTTCCCCTGGCCAGGGGTGGACCTCTGGGGGTGCGGGCAGCTCAACAAGGGTTCCCAAGGCCAGGTTGTGCCCTGACATACCTCTTCCCTGGCCTCCCGCTGCCCAAGACCAGCCTGAAGGCTGCTTATCAAGTGTGAGCTGGGGAAGTAGGTGAAAGGAGACTATGCCAGGAACTAGAAGCAGGTAAGTGTGGGGATTGAGAGCACAAGTCTGGAGCTAACCTGGTCCAATCCTGGCCCTGAACCTTGGGCAAATGACTACCTAGTCTTCCTGCCTCAGTTTCCTTGTGGGGTTGGTCATAGGGTGGTTGTGTGGTTAAATGAATTAATGTATAAAAAGACCTCAGTCCAGAGCCGGCCAGAGCGTTGTGTAAGTGTTAGCAGGTGTCATCAGCAGGTATCATAGCCTCCTTTCCTTTCAGACCTGTGGCTGGGCAGGGCTGTGACTTTTGGTTCAGGATTAGGCCACAAGGGGTTGCCCCAGCCTCCCCTTAGTCTCCTTTGGGTCTCTGCCTGCAGCAAACCTGTCCCTTTCTCTGCAGGCAAAGGTGCCTGGGACCTGCCTGCTCACCATTCGTGTCCTACAGGCCCGTGGCCTGCCTTCCAAGGATCTAGGTGAGGGCTGGGCCCAGGGTGGGCAACAGTTGTGCTGCTGCATTCAGAGTGGGGCAGTGGCAGTGGGAAGAGATGTGAGTAGGGCTGAATGTGCGGGGGGGGGGGGGGGAGGCGGGAGCTGGGTGGAAAATCATGTTCAGGGCTCTGCCTCTGCTCTTCCTGCCTCCTGACTGAGCCCCATTCCTTGGGTCTCTGGGTCTTCCAGCATTGCCTGTGATAGAAAGACATGGATTATTATGGGTGGCCGGGCTGGGAAGGGGTCGTAGCAATCACCAGCTGCTCGTGTCTCCTTCCCACAGTGACCCCCTCTGACTGCTATGTGACTCTGTGGCTGCCCACGGCCTCCAGCCACAGGCTCCAGACACGCACAATTAAGAACAGCAGAAACCCCATCTGGAATCAGAGCTTTCGCTTCCGGATCCACAACCAGCTCAAGGTGGGCCAGGAGTCATCCCCACCCTTCTCCCTGTCCCTGTCCACTGCCACTGCCCCCCCCCAGCCCCTCCTTCCTTGCCCCGTTCACCTTCCTCTTCCACCCACCTTCCTGCAGTCCCCTCACTCTGTTCCCCTTCCAGAATGTCGTACAACTGCAAGTCTTTGACCAGGATCTTTTGACCAGTGACGACCCCGTGTTGTCGGTGCTGTATGACGTGGGGACTTTGCGGATTGGGGAATTCCGCCGGGAAAGCTTCCCCCAGAGCCCTCAGGCAAGACTACATCAGGGCAGGGGAGGCCCTTCACCCTGGGGAGGGGAGATGATTGGGAGGGTAGCTGAGTACATGTGGCCATCTTTTTCAGTAGCTATAGTCTCCTGGGAAGCAGTCCTGTCCCCAACGTTCTTTCTTGACACCTAAGCCAAGGGCAGCTTTCTTGAGGCAGTCCAGAGAAGATGAATGGAGCAGTCTGGCGATGGACAATTGCTGTCCCTCCATGGGTCCCAGCAGCCCCAGCTGTGTCTGGGTTGGAATCTGTTCTCTCCCTCTCTCCTCCTCCCTCCCCTTTCTAATTTGCTTCTTTCTGTCTCCAGGGTGAGGAGCAGCTGGAAGTTGAATTTCGACTGCAGAGTCTGTGAGTCAGGGACCGTGGGACAATTCCTGGGTGGGAGTGCTTCCTTCTGGGAAGGACAAGGTGCTAAGTGCCCAGAGGTGACACCCTTCCCTGAGAGATGTCCAGTGATAGAGGAGGAATGCCCAGGTCTCCTTGGGGGGTGAGTACCTGGGAACCTGGACTCCTACTTAGGGTAACTGGGGGCTCTTTTCAGGACAGACTGTGCTGAGCAGCTTGTTAGCAATGGCATCCTGGTGGTGAGTCTAGAACCCCTCTCTTAAGCCATCTGCTTGTTCTCCTCCCCAAGTGTCAGGCCCACCATGGGGGTTGGGAGTCAGAGCTGAGTTGGGGGACCCTGGGATTTCAGTTCCTCAAGAGGATACAACCTCAGGAAATGTTTGGTGACTCAGGCCAAGGTAATAAAGTGCTGAGGAGCAAGAACCAGGGTGCTAGGCGGGTGGGAGCCTCTACAGGAGGGGTTCATACCTGAGGGGCTCTCTTAATGACTCAGGGCCGGGAGCTCTCCTGCTTACATGTTCGACTGGAGGAGGCTGGGGACCAGAATGGTGAGTCCCTCACCCCAGGGATAGCCCTCAGCCTTCCCTAAGGGGAACTTGGAGGGGACCTTGCACTAGATGTCCTCAGCTCTCAGGCAGGAACAGGGGCGGTGGTGGGGCACATCCATGCTGGGGCTTTTCCCCTTAGTCCTCAGAGGCGCTGTGGAGGGGGCCTTCCATCTCCAGCCTCGTCCTGGGCCAGGCATCCATCTCAGTGAGGGGAGGGTAGTGCTCTCCAGGCCCCTTATGCAAGACGAGAGCCTCTGTGGGCTGAGATCCTTTCCCCAGCCTCTCTGCTCTGGTCTGTGTTTCCAGGGTCAGAAGGCAGAGTTCAGCTTGTGGTTCCTGGGTCCTGTGAGGGTCCACAGGAGGCCTCAGTGGGCACTGCCTCCTGCTTCCATTGCCCGGCCTGCTGGGAGCAGGAGCTGAGTGTTCACCTGCAGGTAGTGTGCCACTGGCTCCCGTGAGGGGCCCCCAGACACTCTCCTCTCCTGCCCTCAGCACCTCTTTCCACACTGTCCCTCTGTTCACCTTGAGCCCCCCCACCCCCTTCATCTCCTGGCAGGGTCAGGCACCCTGGGAAGAGTGTGGAGCTGACGTTGGCCTCGTGTCCCCCTTCCTGCTTTTTTCTTTCACTCCTAGGAGCAATGATGAAGTCCTTGCTGGAAAGAAAAGGTAGAGATTCTCAGTTCTTTTTTCACCCCTCCTGCAGGATGCCCCCCAGGAGCAACTGAAGGTGCCCCTGAGGGTCCTGCCCTTTGGCCAGGTGGTGAGACTCGTCTTCCCTACGTCCCAGGTACTGGTCACTGGAGGAAGAAAGCCAGTTGCACAGGCAGGGCTGGGCCGGGCCCAGGCCTTGAAGGATGTTCTGCTTCAGTAGCAGCTTCTGTCCTTAGGCTACACCCTGGATAAGTGCTGGGCCAGGCTCTGGGGAGGGGTCCTCTGAGCATCCCTTCCTTCAGGTGTCAGTCCTGGCCCCTGTGGAGATGGCTGGGGGCCCAAGGGAGCATGAGGATATCATGGGGTGTGGCTCGGGCTGGGATGAGAGGAGCAGGGTGGCTCACCTTAGTGACTGGAGCATTCATGTTTTCAGGAGCCTCTGATGAGGGTGGAGCTGAAAAAAGAAGAAGGGTGAGAGGCTGGGCTGGGCACTGAGAAAGGTCACGGGGGAAAGCAGCCAGGGACAGTGGCCAATGGTCAGGTACTCGGTCTGGAGGAAAGAAGGAGAGAGATGGGGTGGCTCCCAGCACAACTGCCTGGAATCGTCTGTTAGTGCTCAGGGGTTTGCTCCCAGGGTGGAGCATGATGTGTGGGAGCCTGAGCAGATGAAGGCTCTTTTTCACATTTTACTTGCATTTCTGCTTTAGTTGGAGGGGGGTGTGCCTAGCCCCGTGCCTGGCACTTGGGAGGCACTTGATAAACATTTGGCTGGAAAAATGGGGAAGATGAGGAGAGTGGTATGGGGCACAGAGAGGGCAAGGAAACCAAGAGAGAAGAGAAATGGCGCCACTTCAGGTGGCATCAGTATGGGTGGACCTTAGCTAACCTTCACAAGACAAGGACTTGTTGCACTGGCCCTCCACATGCCTGGGAGACCAGCTGCTTACCATGAGGTGGGAACACTGGTTCCTGTCACTTTCGGGTGGGTGAGGGAGAGAAGCTAAGAGGTGGAAGTGGAACTGTGGTGTTGGGTGCCACCCAGGGGTCTGTTTGCACCTGGGGTCCCAGAGGGGCCTCTTTAGTCACCGGTATTCCTATTTCTGTGACTCCTCTTTGCTGCTTTCCCAGTGTGTGGCTGCATGGGTCTGGGTTCCCCCTCTCCCCCTCACATCCACATGTGTCAACATTTCTGCCAGGACACAGGAGAGATGAGAAGTGGGGAGAGGAAAGGAGAGAAGAGATGGCAGTGAGCTTTTCAGAGAGGAAGACCCAGCTTCCCTTTCTCTGACAAGGCTGGGGAGCTGCCTCATGGGTCCTTCCTTTCCACACAGACCAAAGGAGCTGGCTGTGCGGCTGGGCTGTGGGCCCTGTGCTGAGGAGCATGCCTTCCTGAGCAGGAGGAAGCAGGTGGTGGCCAAGGCCCTGAAGCAGGCCCTGCAGCTGGATGGAGACCTGCAGGAGGATGAGGTCTGGGTCTGGGCTGGATGGGGCAGGCATCCCTGGGCTTGCTCAGGCCCAGATTCCCATGCTAAATGCTGGAACTGATTGTTCCCTAACCAAACCAGAGCAGGTGTTGAGCTGGGCTCTGCCTGCTCCTGCTCTCTGCCCTCTCTCTGATGTTATCAGGAGCTTGATCACATCAAATTTGGAGCATTGCATGAGACACTTGGAAGTTGCAGCTGCCCCACTGGGCTAGCTTTCCTTCTCGTCGTTCCTTGAACCTTGGCCTGGTCCAGGTTGTGAGATTGGGTCTGGTCTGATTGATCAGTGAGACGTACAGCTTGAGGGCTGCCTGCTGGCCTGGGGCAGTCCCTGGAGGTCAGGTCGACCTTTGCATCTCCTAGGGAGATGACCTCTTCCTGCAAGAGGGAGAAGGGCAGCTACATGGGAGATTTTTGAGGTGGCCCTGGGGCTCCCAGAAAGCGACCACCAGATTACTCAGGGGCTAGAGGTGAGGAGATGAGGCCTGGAACTTGTGTGGTCCAGTTTCCCTGGAGTTCTTAAAACCAGACAAACCTGACCCTCAAGAGGCTACTTACTTCTGATTAGACCCCCCTCAGCATGCCTGACTAGAACTGGTCCCAAGAGCCCCGATTAGATTTTGAGCAGCCTTAGCTGTGTTTGGGCTGAGCAGCTGCTTGGCTTACTACCTCCTCTTCCTGTGGCTCTGCCTTCCCCCTCCCTAAGGCCTCTGTGAGCCTGACTGTCTTCTCTTTCAGATCCCAGTGGTAGCTGTTATGGCCACTGGCGGTGGGATCCGAGCCATGACTTCCCTGTTTGGGCAGCTGGCAGGTCTGAGGGAGCTGGGCCTCTTGGATTGCATCTCCTATATCACAGGGGCCTCGGGATCCACCTGGTGAGCTGGCGGCAGGTTGAGTATAGGAGCCTGGGGGTGGCTGGCTGAGTAATGGCAGGGGTGCAGGTGGTAAGGCTCTTAGACCTCATAGGCCCCTCTGATTACATTGAAAGGGCTGAGTGGGTTCGTGTGCCAGACAGATGTGCTCAGGGGTCCCTTGGAAGGTGCCTGCGAGGCTGTTATCCTAGAACAGAGACCCCAGGTATGCAGTAGGGTCCTTGAGTAATTGTTCCCTGGCTTTGGCTTGTCCTAGGGCTTTGGCCAACCTCTACGAGGACCCAGAGTGGTCTCAAAAGGACCTGGCAGGGCCCACCAAGTTGCTGAAGGCCCAGGTGACCAAGAGCAAGCTGGGTGTGTTGGCCCCCAGTCAGCTGCAGCGGTATCGGCAGGAGCTGGCCGAGCGTGCCCGCCTGGGCTACCCGACCTGCTTCACCAACCTGTGGGCCCTCATCAACGAGGCGCTGCTGCATGATGAGGTGTGGAGGGTGCAGCCTGGGAGCAGGGCGTGGGAAAGGCCCCAGGCAGCCATGGCTTTAGGTTCACATCCTCCCCTCCTGCCCTCCCCCACTCCAGCCCCATGATCACAAACTCTCGGACCAGCGGGAGGCCCTGAGTCGAGGCCAGAATCCTCTGCCCATCTACTGTGCCCTCAACACCAAGGAGAAGAACCTGACTACCTTTGAATTTGCAGGTGAGTAGCCTGGAACTGAGACCCATGCTTTCGTGATTGGTGGGGTGAGAATAGCTGGGCCTGTGTGTGGGATGTGGGTGTTATACCCACTCTTCTGGGCCAGGCCCCACCCAGGCTTTCCAGAGACTGTCATTCAGGCTTTGGGATGGGGGCAAGGGCCTTAGGTCTTACACCCAGAGTGCCAGCAATAAAACGCTGAGCCGCCTAGTCACCATGCTGCCCTGGTGTGAAGCTGTGGTGGCTCTGCTGGTGCCAAGGGTCCTCAGGTTCTGGGCCCCATGGTAAGGCTGTGTGGCCTCCTCACAGAGTGGTGCGAATTCTCCCCCTATGAGGTCGGCTTTCCCAAGTACGGCGCCTTCATCCCGTCTGAGCTCTTTGGCTCTGAGTTCTTCATGGGGCGACTGATGAAGCGGCTTCCTGAGTCTCGAATCTGCTTCCTGGAAGGTGAAGGGGGTGGGAAGGCTGGAAAAGCTGGGGGTAGTAGGGAGAATGGGCCTGGGGGAGGGGGTGGGCCTTGACCTTCCAAGTGCAGTCACTGAGACATTTCCTGGTCCAGGATGGGCCCTGGGAAGGGTCAGGTTCTGACGGGGTGGGGGACTGTCTTCCCTACATGTCCTGTCTCAGGCATCTGGAGCAACCTGTATGCAGCTAACCTCCAGGACAGCTTATACTGGGCCTCAGAGCCCCGCCAGTTCTGGGACCGCTGGGCACAGGATCAGGCCAACCTGGGTAGGTGCCAACCTGGGTAGGATTCCTCGTAAGGATGCTGTGGGGCAGCCAGTGGGTCTGTATTTGGGGGAATGTGGAATCTCAGGCCTTTGGGAGTCCACAGAGGCACCCATTTCCTGAAAGACATCCCACTTCCTTCTCTCCTGACTGCAGACAAGGAGCAGGTCCCCCTTCTGAAGATAGAAGAGCCTCCCACTGTGGCTGGCAGGATCGCTGAGTTTTTCACTGACCTTCTGACGCGGCGCCCACTTTCCCAGGCCACCCACAATTTCCTGTATGGCCTCCATTTCCATAAAGACTATTTCCAGCATCCTCACTTCTCCACCTGGAAAGGTATCTGCTTTCTGCCCCGGTATCAGCTCTCCAGAGTCATCTCATGGCTGTCTGAGCGTTGGGTCCTTGGTCCAGACACTGACACTCTGTAATACTTTGTCCCCATGCCCTTTGAGCTCAGTTCCCTGGGCTGCTTGGAGTGAGAGCCCCTTTTTCTCTCCTTATGTTGGGGAGCAGGGCCTCAGGCAGTAGAGATGCCACTTTGGTGAGACAGGGCCAGAGGGCAGAGTCTTCCACCAGCAGCAAGGGCTGGCATTAGGCCTGAGGGGCTGGTGCCCCGAGCAGCTGTGACAGCTGCTTCACCCCATCTCCCCAACCTTTCCAGCCACCAAACTGGACGGGCTCCCCAACCAGCTGACACCTGCAGAGCCCTACCTTTGCCTACTGGATGTTGGCTACTTTATCAACACCAGCTGCCTTCCCCTCCTGCGGCCCACAAGGGATGTGGACCTCATCCTGTCACTGGATTACAACCTCCATGGAGCCTTTCAGGTGGGCTGTGGGCAGATGGTGGGCAACCCCAGGCCTGCCCTGACATCCTGACTATGCCTTTAGGGCGACCTGCTTTGGAGTCCAGTATCTGGCCCACATTCCCTTAGGGGCTGTGACAGTGACACTGTGTGAACAGGAAACTGAATTCATAGAATCCACAGCCAGGGGAACTCATGCTGCTCCTGAAGTTGGAGTGATGGAGGAACTGGCAGTGTGTTTAAATGTATTTTATATATGGGTCCCCTTTGCTGTACCCGCACCCCCGATAGGCCCTGGACCTTGGGGCCCCTGCTTTGAATTTCTGTGCTGGTCCAGTGAAGGTTTTTGCCTCCCAATTGCAGAACCTGGGTGTTGTTAGCAGCCCCACTCAGTTGAGCCCAGTGGAGCTGCAGCAGGAGGGCTGCCAGGTTTAGAGTGTTTTTCCAAGTCTGGCCTGGCTCTCCTGGGTCCACTAGAGTCTGGTTTGGCCTCTGGGCACTAAGTCCTGCATGTGTTAGCGGACCTCCACGTTCAGTCAGCCTGCTGTTGAAACTGGGGAGCTCTGGGGGCCTGTCTCTCTGATGCCACTTCTGCCCGCCCTGCAGCAGCTGCAGCTTCTGGGCCGATTCTGCCAGGAGCAGGGGATCCCATTCCCACCCATCTCGCCCAGCCCTGAGGAGCAGCGCCAGCCGCAGGAATGCCACCTGTTCTTGGACCCCGACTGCCCTGAAGCCCCTGCTGTGCTGCACTTCCCCCTGGTCAACAACTCCTTCCGGGAGCACTCAGCCCCTGGTGAGCCACCATCCCAGACCCTCCACCTTGTTCTTCTGATGTGCTGGGCCCCCTGTCCCTCTTCCCACCTCCTCTGCTTTATGCCTCTCTGAAGGTGACCCCCCCCCCCCAGTTCATTTTCCTCTGTGCCTGGCTGCACTCTCTCCACTAGGGGTCCGCCGGACAGCTGAGGAGGCGGCGGCTGGGGAGGTGAACTTGTCTTCATCCAACTCCCCCTATCACTACTCGAAGGTGACCTATAGCCAGGAAGATGTGGACAAGCTGCTCCACCTGACTCATTACAACATCTGCAACAACCGGGAGCAGCTGCTGGAGGCCCTGCGTGAGGCTGTGCGGCGGCGGAGGCAACGCAAGGAGCGCCAGCCCCAGTGATGGTGGCACCCAGGCCAGAGCTCCCACCCGGCTCACTGCCCATCTGGCTGCTCTGGTAGAGTTGGGGCAGAGATGTCATCAACAGGTGTTCCACAACCTCGGGGGGTGTGGATGGCCCCGTAGGTGGCCCCCAGCCCTCTGAGGGGCTCCTCCACGCTGTGTACCCAGCACCACCCAGATGTGGCACTGAAGCCGCCAGCAGCAAGCCTGCCACAGACACCTCCTGGTAGGTCGAGCCTTCTAAATGGGCCAGAGAGTAAGGAGACGATTCAGAGATGGAACTGGGGGAGCAGCACTGACCATGTTTGTGCAGGGGCTCAAAGCCCCGTGACCTTGTCTGTTCTCCCTCCCTTGCTACCTTGAGTAGTTGTACAGCATAAAATAGAGCACTTTATGTATTAGAGGCTCATACACACATGAGGCATTATCTGAGATTCTGTCATTGCTGCCAAGAAGGGACATGTTATTCCAAGCTCTTGGTTACACAGGGCAAGGACTGGTTTAAGAAACAAAATGTTTCCCCAGCCACCTCACGGAGCTATCGAGTCAGCATGAGCTTCCCTAAAATGTGGGTCATCTACCCCTGGCACCCTTTCTCAGCACGAGGCCAGTTTGGCCTTGGGGGGGGGTGGTCTCTGCTGCTGCAGCCCTCGCCCTGCCCAGGTGAGCACACTTGCAGGCAATGACAGCTAGCACCCCTGACTCACCTGGTCAGGAACCTCAGCGGGTAGCCAGACCTTGGACCAGATGAGCCAAAGAAAGAGACTAGCTGCATAGCTTCACCAAGCTGTGACCTTGGGGGTCCCATCACTTAACGAGGAACTGTCTACTCCTGAAGTCAGTAGGGCCCTGGTAGCTGCCTTGCTCTGGTCCCCTACAGGGTGTCCTCATGTGTAGCCCTGCGGTTTGGTGGTACTTCAGGGTGTGCTTCAGGGCCCAGACCTGTGGAAAGAACAGGGAGGCAGAGTGAATTTAGGGCCTCGTGCTCCTGGCTTCCCTGGGAACAACCACCTTTTCCCGACGTCCATGTGGGATGTGGATACTGGGAGCCAGCAGGCAGCTGCAGGAGTGACCATAGCGTATGGGGTGGATGGGAAATGATTGGTTCTCACTGCATCTGTCTGCCCTGTCCCAGCGACTCAGTCCATCACCTGGGCTTGTGGCTAGAGTCAGAGCAGAAATGGCTGCCTTAGTAGCCTTAGAAGCCACTGTGTCCAGGACAAGGCCATTCACTCAGCCACATGTCACCTGAATCATAAATTGGAATCTGTGGGCCCTGCAGGAGTGTGAATGGTTAATTTACCAGAGACCCCAGTCATGGCTGCCACCCCTGTTATGATGTGAGTGCTCCTCCGGCATGAGCTGTGTGTGTCTTTGTGACCCTGGGTTTGTCTCAGTGTGTGAATCTGTGTGGGGGTCTGCAGGTGTGTGTCTGGCTGACATCCTGATTCCTGGTCTCTCTAGGACAGTAAGGTACCCCTTTCCCCTTGGAGCAGGGACTGGGTCCTAGGACTGAGGAAAGCAGAGAAGATGGAGGCAGAGAACTTGGACAGGAGCAAGGTTGCGGAAGGGGTCTGGCTGTCCTACATACAGTGCCCCGTCTTGGAGAGGAGAATAAGGATTGAGGGTGTGTAGGTCCCAGGTGGACAGAGCCAGGCAAGCTTTTTAGCATATACAAAGGTACCTGGGTGCCCCTCACCTCGGATCTGGCCTGAGCAGGAAAGGTGGGAGCCTGGTGCAGTTTCCTTTGCAGGGCCAGCCGCCTGCGGGAGCTCGAAGGGCCCTGGGGGGCCATCGTTGCACTTTTGCGGGTCCCTCAGCGAGGAGGGTGGGGGACAGCCATGGAATCTGGGGAAAGGGAGCCTCATGACCCTGATTCTGCTGTCAGTGCTGAGAGTGAGCAGGGGTTTGCACCAGACGGGGTGGGTGGTCAAGGGTCTCAAACGTGGGGGTTACTCCATCCACTGGCAGTCTCAGGACCTCAGGCTTAAGGGGCAGCATCTGTGCTGGTCATGGAGGCTCAGGACCACCTCCCACACACATAGGTGCCCTACCTGTGTGGAGGCCGTGCTGGGCACCTCCTCAGCAGTACACTCTTCCAGGAAGTCCAGAGGTCTGGCTCTGTGCTTAGACTGTGGGCTGCAGAGCAAGGGAAGAACACTGGTCAGCCCCAAGCCAAATGCTTGGCCAGCTGCAGGCAGAGTCCCTGCGTGCTCCCTCCTCCTGACTATGGTCTGAATGTACCCCCCACCCCAAATTCATATGTTGAAATCCTAACCTCAAGGTAGTAGTAGGAGGGGCCTTTGGGAGGCAATTAGGTCATGAGTGTACAGTCCTTATAAAAGAGAACCCAGAGAGCACCCTTGCCTTCCACCATATGAGGACACAGTACTACCTGCAACCAGAAGATGGTCCTCACCAGACACCCAGTCTGCCAGCACCTTGATCTTGGACTTCCCAGCCTCCAGAACTGTGAGAAATAAATGTCTGTTGGTTACAACCTAACCCAGTCTGTGGTATTTTTGTTACAGCAGCCTGAACAGACTAAGATGCTTCTGCTTCTGGAGGCTTCTGTGCACCGAGCACTGTCCATGTGGGGGTGCTATGCAGCCAAGCACCCCGCGGGCAGATTCCCCCCAGTGCATCCCACCTCCTAGAGGGCTAAAGGCTGGTGGGCTAAGGCTCAGCCTGAAGGAGATTGTGATGAAACTCAGAATCCCTTTGGGATTCTGAAGGACAGTCTCAAGGAGATCCCAGGGGAATAGAGATAGTGTGAGGAACAGAGCCAGGAACCCAGTGAGACCAGGAGCAGCAGGAAAGGGGCTCCTGGTGGAGCCCTAGCACCTCAGGACATGCCCTGAACACAGTCCCTCCCAGCAAAGGGTCCAAGGGGCTGCTTTCTCTGCATTCCTCCTATTAGTAGAGCTGGGCCTGTCTACATAACACCCCAAGGGAGGTGCATTCAGGACATGGGAGGACTTGAAGGATGGAGAAGTCCCCAGGATTAGAGCAGAGCCTGGAAAAGCCCCTGGGGACCTGGATGGGCTCGGGAATCAGAGCGGCAGACTCCAAAGGAGGCGGGTGGGACCAGGAGGCAGTCAGGGAATCAAGCCGGGCCCCACCTCTGCTACTAATTAGCTGTGTGACCTTTGGCAAGTTGCTCACCCTCTGGGCCTTAAATTCTTTGCAAAAAGTAAGTTTCACTTACCATGAAGGCTATATGGGTACTAGGTGTGAAACTTCAGAGGATGATTAAGCACCAGCAGGTTGATGCCCAGGGAGTCAATGCCCCCTCCCCACCTCCTCAGGGTTCCCCTAGAGCCTACCTGTTGCACTGCTCAGGGCTCCATGCCAGCTTTCAGCCTGCCCTTTAGATGGTGCTGCAAACAGGATCTCTGCCCCACTGCTTAGCCTGCCACCAGACAGCCATGAGTCAAACTCTCTGCCTCCTGAGGGGACCCTTGGCTCCGCGCCTTGGCTGCCCCCACTGCCTGCGGAGTCAGTATGTCTCAGGGCTAGTGTGTGTCTCCCCGTGTAGCCCTCACCTTAAGGAGAAAGTATGTTTCATGTCATGGCAGTCCCTTGGCCTGTCACACTGGGCTCCCACAAGGTCAAGGGTGGCTGTGGAAGCCACATTCTGAGGAAAGATGACAGGCAGGGGTCACCATAGCCATTAGCTTTTCCCTGTGGGCCTCTGTCCTTGTGCCCCCCACCCCCCACAGCCCTGTACCTCCTCTGCCATCTTCCCCTCCTGGAACAGGCTCAGGGAGTTGCCCATAAGATCCCACTGTAGCCATCCCAGGGGCTCAAGCTGGGCTGTGGAGAGAAGGCAGTGAGGTTGCACCAGCTGCACCAGGACCAAGGTGCCTCAGGTGGGAGGGAAAGAGGGAACAACTTACAACTAAACCAGAAGAGGAGCCCCACCTCCTACCTGGGTTGGCACAAAAGCTGGGAAGTGGTCCCAAGAAGAAACTAAGAATGGGCAGGGCCAGGGGAGTCTACCCAGAGTCCACAATGCCAAGGGGCCAGGCCTGATGGCTCCTCTGCAGAAGGGAGCTGCCTGGAGGAGTCTTCTGCCACTTACCTGCCACCTCCCAGGCAGGAGCTGCTACTTAAGCTCCAAAGACCCCTCCATGGAGGGCGCACCCTTCACATCCTGAAAATGCAAGATAGGGTCAGGGAAACATCAGGACCAGCACAGAAGATGAGGCCCCCTGTGGAAAGGGGCTGGGTACCCACTCCTCCCAACCTCCTCCCAACCTCATTGTCGACAACCCCCTGCCCCCTGGGCCTCAGAGCTGGCTCCAGGGTGTGGCCTTTACCCCCATGGCCCCTGCTGCCTGGCTGCCTGCTCTGGAGACACAGTGGTAGACAAGGGTATGCACTGGCTGAATGGGACACCTGGCTGCAGGTCCCTTGTCTCAGCCAGCTGTGCTCCTGGCCACCAGCTTCCAACAGGCCTGTGCTGGAGGGAGGTTACCCTGCTGCCAACTCTTCCAGGTTTTAGCTCCTTCGCCTGTTCCATCTGGGGGAGGGGAGCAAGGTGAGCCAGGCCAGGGCATGGGGGGCCCCATGCCTAGCCTCTCCTTCCCACACCCCTCCCACCCACAGAGAGCCCATTTCCCTTCAGCTCAGGAGACTTCCCTCATCCCAGCCCACAGTGGCATCCCAGCCTATGAGGATAAGGGGGGCAGCACACTGAAGCTGGCAAGGGTAAGGGCTTTTCCTGAAAGGTCAGATGGCTCAGTGCCCTGGGGAGACCCCGACTTTCAGGCTGAGACGGCCTACTCCCACCACCAGCCCTCAGGCCCATCTCCTGGGGTTCCCTTGCTCCAGCCTCTCTTACCCCTGCCTTCCTGTGCAGTTGGACAGACTTCTCTTCCTGGGCTGCCAGCAGCTTTTTGAAGTTCTGGTGCCTGTGGAGCAGCAGCTCCACATCGGACACTGAGTGCTAGGGAGAAGCAAGCCAGGGTGAGGCCCGGCTCCCAGGGGTGCTGAGAGCCTTCCCCTCGCCTTCTGCAACCGTCCTGGGAGTACAGTGAGAGAAGGAGCAGCAGGCTGTAGCTGCTGGATGGTACAGCAGGAGAGAGGGCAGGGCCTTGGCTCACCCCACAGTTGGGGTCCAGCATGAGGCCCTCCCGGGAGGCCAGCCAGGCCCCAGCCTGCTCCAGCCCCTGCCGCAGTTTCTGTAGGCCCCAGCTCTCCTCGAAGCATGCCCTGCTCAGGGCCCAGGCCTCCTCCAGTGCCTGCAGCTGCTCTTCCAGCTCCTGCAGACACTCTGTTACTTGGAGGGGAGGGGTTACTTCAGGTGAGATGTTGGGCAGAGCCATCCAGGTAGGGCAGAGCTGGAGTGCCCAGCAGAATTTTCGAGAGAAGGCTGAGAGGCCTGGACCCTTCCTTCTCTGTCGTCTCTCCTCCCCTAGCCTGGCCTTTCTCTCCCACTGGCTCCACTCCCACTAGGGGTTCTGAGACCTTGGGTAATCAGGCTCTGAGCCCAGCTCAATGCCAGGCCCACCTCTGTGCTTGTACCTCCAGGAACATGAAGTGGCCATTGCCTACCAGCTGCCACCCCTCCTGCTGTACATCCTGGGCTCGAAGGCTGTGCTCCTTGATTTCTTGCCCCAGCTCCTCGTGCTGCCCTAGGAGCTGCTCCACCTCTGCCACGTCCACAGCCAGCTCCTCCGAGGGCACGAGCGCCTGCTTTTCTTGAGCCCATGTTCTGTGGAGCAGGCAAAGGAAGCTGCTGTCAGGGCCTGGAGGGCACCCAGGGGAGGGGGGCGGGCAGGGCAGGAGCTGTGCAGGAGGAGGTGGAGTCCAGTTCTCCAAAGAGCTGGGGTGACCCCTGCCCTGCAGGACAGAGCTGCGCCAACAGCTGAGGGAGGATGCCACCTACAGCAGCTCCCGACAGCGTCTGAGGAAGGTGCGGCCCTGGGCAGCCTGCTCCAGCTGCTGGCCCCACTCCTGGGCCTTTGCATCCAGGGCGGCCCAGGCCTCCTGCACTTTGGCCAGCTGTTGGGCCAAGCTTCCCTGAACTGCAGGTTGTAGCAGGCCCAGCTGGTAAGCCTCCGGCTGCACCTGTGCCACCTTCTTCGCCACAGCTGCCAATTCCCTCTGCTGCCAAAACACAGGATCAGACCTCACTCCCTGCTGCACGCTCCTCATTCAGGGAGCATCCAGTCCTCTCTGAGTCCCGCCCTGCTTCCCAGACTCTCCCAGGCCACCTCTGCTCAGCTCCACAAGCTGGGCAAGCAGTCCCTAGGCTGGGAGGGTCCTTGCCTCTCACCTCTGGGGTCCCCTTACCCACCTTCAGGGAGTGGCTCAGACAGGAAACCCACAGGGTGCAGACCCTCACCTCTAAGTGCCTGTGCTGTTGCTGCAGGGTCTGCATCGATGACAGGCTGTGGTCACAGGTGTCTCTTGCCATCAGGATGGCCTTCTGCATCCAGCTCCAGAGCTCAGCCACTGCCTGCTTAAAGCCACGAACCTCATGGGCTGCAGCCAGGTTCTGGAAGAGGAGGGAAGGTCTGCTCTGGGCTTAGCTTATTCCCAGGGTTGTTTCCCCCTGGAGTCATGGCCTCCTGGGCTACCTCCTTGTGACCAAGGAGGACCATGGGGCTTGGTGACTCGTTTATGACCGCCAGGCACAGGAAATGTCCTGGATGTGGCAGCTACTCAATGAATGTGGGTCGTTACTGATGATGTGGTCTGGCCTCAGGGGGCATTCTGTGAGCAGAGGTGCTCAGGGCATCCTGATGAGAAAGGCAGAGATGGAGGCTCTGCAGTGGGTGAGGATGGGTCTATGTGAGGGAGCAGGTTGGTTTGGGGGCATCCGTCTGGCTGAGAGGAGAGGGTGAGCTCAGGAGGCTGCACCAGCTTAGACCCTCAGAGATGGCATCTCTGGGCTTGGGGGTCTGTTGGGGGCTCAAGGAGCTGGGCTGCCTTTATAGAAACTACCAGCTGTGCCTGAGAGCTAAGGTTGTGGGGACACTGAAGATTTCCTTGGCATACAAATCCACTTGGAGCACTCAGATGAGACGAGTGAATGAATGGAGTGAGGAGCATCTGTCATGCATCATAATGAAACTGAAGCTGTGTTTAGGGAGGCTTGGTGGGGGTCAGGAGCTGGCCAGACATGCTGTCTGCTTCTCCTCGGAGGTGTGAACCACACTAGGAGGAACCAAATAGGTAGAGAAAGTAGGAGGTGGAAGACTCTGAGACTCCTGATGTGCTTGGTGCTGGGAGTTAGAGGCAGCCACCTCCCCCCTGCCCTCCCCCATACACACCCCATACATACAGATGGCCCTGCCTGTTGGCTGCCCCTAGCCTGTAGGACCTACCTGCATGCCGGCTTTTATTGCCCTGTCCAGCCTCTCCCAAGTGGCCTCAATGTGACCCCTCTGGGCTTGAATCTGGGGATAGCACCTGGGTGCTGCCTGTTCCAGGTTGCCTGCCAGCTCCCTTAGGGCCTGCACTTGACCTGCCCCAGGCTCTGGACTTCCTCTCTGAAAGCATCAAATCTTCTCTTCCAGTACCTGCAAGGGTGCAGGGCCACGAGGGTCACTCTGGAGGTGGTATCCAGCAGCTCTGGAAGCTCACAAAGGGCTTGGCAGTGTCTGATAGTCCTGACATCCTTGGCTCAGGCTCTAGAACTGAGGGGTCTCCCAGAGATCCCCCATTCCCCTTCTACTCAGCCCCTTATCCCCTAGATGCACACCTTCCTTAGCTTGCTCTGCCTCAATTCACTCTCCCCCAGGTTCACTCAGAAGTGTCTCACCTTGACATCCTCAAGGTCCAGTCTATAGTCCTGAGACTCAGCAATGGCCACCTTGCTGGCCAGCCAGGCATCAAGGAGCAGGGCCTCAGGCTCCAAGTGGTGGAGCTGCAGCTGTCCCCCCCCCCCCCCCCCCGGGAAGGCCTCGACCCCTGCCGTCTGCTCTCTGCAGCAACCCTGAATGAGCCTCCCTTAGGGCCTGCATCTGGGCCAGCACTTTGGAGCTGTGCCAGGAAGGACAACCCAACTGGCGCCCTACCTCTCCAGGCAGGACCAGCCTTGGGTGCCTCTGTAGGGAGAGCCCCTCCCTGCTTTTTCCTAGGTGGGCCTGGTTCCCACCCACCTTTCTGGGTTCTGCCTGCTCTCAAGGAGGGCTGTTGTCTGCTGAAGTCTCTCGATGCACTTGCTGAACCCCTCGAGGTCTCTCCTGGTGGCCTCCAGCCGCCGCAGAAAGGCCTGTGTGGCCTCGGCACTCTGGCCCATGTCCTTCTTCTTCAGGACATAGCCCCGCTCAGCCAGCCAGGATTCTGCCTCTAGTAGCTGGGGTGACACAGAGGAGGGAAGTTTTCCTGGGGTGATACCTTCCCCAGGGTTCATGCCTTGGGATTGAGAGCAGTGGTTCTCAGTCTTGCTGCACATTAGAATCACCTGAGAGCTCTAAAAGACACCCTATGCCTGGTTCTCACCCTGAGAAGATTCTGATTTGGTCTGAGGTGCCAGAGGTGCAGCCAGGGCTGGGCTGGGTAACTGGGCACTCAGGGCCGAGACATACCCTGTCCAGGCAGATGTGGGAAATCTGGAAACACAAGATGATGACCCAGATGAGTCCCAGGATGAGTGTCTGGTCTCCATCCATGCATGATGTTCTCTGGCCCAATGAGGGGGACTGGCACCTGTGGGCACAGTTGGCTAGACTCAGCATGAAGCCTGTGGACCAGGGAACACTCAGAGTAATCACTAGTCCAGGGAGCCAGCCACCCAGTAGAGGGGTCCTGGGATCTGTCCTGCCCCACAGGGTCCCCAAGGGAGAAGTAGGCAGGGAACAAGGCCAGGAAAGCAAAGGCTTTCTAAGTGGTTGGGGCTTTGGCCAAAGCCCACCTGGGTGAAACCCCAACCTGGTGAACTGGGTTGAACCACTGGAGTGGGAATGCTCCCTGTATAGGTTATAGGTAAACCTGGGTCAAGATCATTGGTTCAGCTACAGGTGTTAGAAATAAGGGGTCATAACAGTGAATGTATGAGCTCAATAGATAACTGCTGTCTACCTCCACTTTTTGGGGCATCTCAGAGTCTCCAGGGAGGGCTCATCAGTGTTCCAGCTCCTGTTAGAAATTCAGATTCCCAAACTCTCCAGCACACTCTCATGGGCGAGAACCCAGGGATTTGCATTTGGAAAAACACCCCAGGTGCTTCTTATTAAAGCTGGGAACCTGCTGCCTTAGATCTTGTCACTTGGTCAGGGAGGAGGAGTGAATCAAGGGAGAAAGGAACAGAATAAACATCAAAGCTGCATATGACCTGGGCCCTTTCACCCTCTGGTGCCATCCCCTCCCCTGGATCGCAGGGCTAAGGCCCGCAGGATTCTTGCATTCCCTTGATATTTTAATCACAGACCACAGGGCCTTTGTACTGGCTGTCCCTGATGTCTAAAAGTACTATTCCCCCAGATAGCAGCATGGCTACCTCCCTCTCCCTTTACTCAAATGCTACTTTCTCCGTGAGGCCCACCCTGGCCACCTTATTTAAAATCAAAACCTGAGGACTATTCCTCCTGTCCAAACACACACGTTTTACCCCTTTACCCTGCTTGTGTGGGGATCTTTGTTTTGTTCCCTGATGTCTACCAAGTACTTAATAGAGTGTCCAGCACATAGTGGGTAATCGATAGATAGGCACTGAATGAAGAACAGGAGAGACTCCCCATGAGGCCTGGTAAGAAGCCAGCTTCAGCCAATCACCCGCCCTGTGGGAGGCGCTGCATCCCGGGTACTCCCCATGGGTACACTTTATTATTGCCCCTGGTGTCTAAAGAATGCACTCCATGCTCTGCCCTCTTCCCCTGGCATACTGAACCCTTCTGTATTCACCTTGGCTTGGAGTTGGGGTGTCTGGTTGGTAGGGTGTTGGTCAGCTCATACCAGCTCATGAGGGCTGATCTTCCCAACTTTGTGTTTCCTAAGGTCCTGCTGGTAGCTTGAAATCAGCCATGGTGAGGGTATCGATGCCCTGGAAATCAGCAAATGCTACAAACCGGGCCCTTAATCTACCCCAAGGGAGCTGGTTGTTAAACACTGACAAGCACAACATTGATCTGGGTTTACCTCTCTCCCCTGAAATAGGCCCCTGTGATCAGGTCTGGGCTTTGCTGACTGCAGCCCCCAGCGTCGGCATGGAGTGCCTGGCACATCACGTTCTCCAGAAATGAATGCATCTCACATTCTGCTACTTATTAACCATGGTTTGGGGCAACTGCCTTGCTTTTGTTTGACCATAGCTGCCTCAGATGTATAGCAGAGACGAAGCTGTCCCCTTCATAGGCTATGTATCAGTGACATGATGTGTATCTAAGCTCCTGTGGAGCTGCAGGGCCTGACATGGGGCTTGCACCCTTTCCCGGTTCCCCAAGGGGAGGTGGCTGCTCACAGGCAAAGCCCCTGGGCCAGGTAGGACCTGGGACTCTGTGGCTGGCAGTTTTCTGCTCTTTTGTGTGCTCAGGGACCACAGTGCTCCAGTTCCTTGCTCTGGTTTCTTACCTCCCTGGCCTCCCTCCAGCACACCAGGCTCCCAGAGGGCTGACTCCAACCCAGGACATGAGTGACAGGCAGACACACTCAGGCTCTGCCCAGTCCATTCTAGTTTAGTGACTTCACAGCCTCTCCGACCGCCATCTCTCAGCTTCAGTATCTGAGGCCAGAGGCCTTCCTAATTCCTGCCTCTCAGTGTAAATGACCCTTGCCAGGCCCTTGACACTGGGCCTAAGGACTTTGCTGTGTCCCTGGAGTACCTGTCTCCCTTAGTGACTATTTCTCTGGCCTTTACTTTCTTTTAGGGTCCACCCTGTTTGCTGAGGCCCCTCCCCACTATCCAGTCCAGTGTCTCCAACGCAGACCCAGAACCTCTCCCCTCCACTGCGTGGCTCACTGTCCGGGACCCTAACCCTGTGTCCTGCCCTCAGCCTGCCTCCCACGGCCCCACATACAGGCTCTGCTGGCCAGCTGACCATGGATCTTGCATGGCCTTGCCTCACTTATGAAAAGAAGGTTGAGAGCACACTGAATCTTTCAGTTTAGAGTCCTGAGATTTTCTCACTACAATCAGTGGCACATTTCATCCCGCCCACTAGAGCTGATGGCTGTTCCTGCTGCAGTCAGGTGCTTTTTTAGTGGGAATACTGTGCCAGGAGGGGCTCTGCTTCCTGGCCCTCTGTATCCAGCTGCTCCTTCTGGATTCAGGCTCCAGAGCCTCTACGATGCCCTGTGGCCAGCCCAGCAGAGGTGGTCTAGGAGTCCAGCCTGTCCCTGCTGCCCATCCAGCTCCAGGCCCAGAAACCCTCTCCCCAGTGCTCACCTTGGCCCTGAGGAAGGCCAGATCCCGGATGCTGTTCTCTAGGAAGTGCACGCGCATTCGGCCCCGGCTCGGGTGGCAGGGCCTCCCCCGAGATGAGCTCCAGTAACCACAGTAGGTGGGTGCCGTCAGCCAGCTCTGCATACAGGTTCTGGATCTTGAGACCCACCTGGGAGGGATTAGGGGAGGGCACAGGGTCAGCGCTGCCTCACGTGTCTGCCCCATCCCAGGACCTGGGAGGAGCAGCCCAGAGGAGCTGCCTCGAGGAAGGAGCTTTGGCCTCAGCTGTGCTGTGGGGTTGAGAGAAGTGGCCTCAGCTGTGCTGTGGGGTTTAGAAAAGTGGCCTCAGCTGTGCTGTGGGGTTGAGAGAAGTGGCCTCAGCTGTGCTGTGGGGTTGAAAAAAGTGGCCTCAGCTGTGCTGTGGGGTTGAGAGAAGTTTCAGCCAGATGACCTCCTTGCCAGCCCAGGGTCCACTGGCCAGGGAGCTGGGGGGATGGTAGAGGTGGCTATGGGCACCTGGCTCACTCACCTGGCTCTGCTGGAAGATGCTGTTGAAACAGTTGGTGAATGTCTTCTCCTGCATGCACATGTGCTGTGCCTGCAGCTTGCGAATGTGGCCCATCTCATAGGCAGGGTACATGGTGGGACTGGGCTGGGAGAGCCGTCCCAAGGCCCTGCGATAGTCCTCCTGCTTCAGGTGTCCTGTAGCCCCAAGGAGCTGCTGGGAATTGCAGGGCTGATGAGCCATCAGGCCTGGAACCCTTTGGGTCGAGGGGCCAGCGGGCAGACATTTCCCTAGACTAGAGATGTTGGGGGTATGGAGGTTGGGGGAGGAGTGTGGATATGGTGACTCCTCTGTGGGACAGGTGTGTCTCTGCCAGGGATAGGGGAACCCTCCCTGCCAGACTACCCACATTTGGTGTTTCTGGCTGGTGCCTTGCACTTGAATGGCCCAGGGCCCCTTTTGCCCATCCCACTTTCCAGATTCTTCTCAGAGCTCTGATGCCAGAGGTCTCCCCTGGTCTACAGCAATTGGCTGCTGCTCCTTGGGATAAGTAGGGTGGTGGAAGGAAAACAGGAAACCGCTCACCTGGGTGCTGTCTGGGCCTGGAGGAGACCAGGCTGGACTGACGGAAACAAAAGATAGCAGGAACTGTGGGGGTGGGAGAGAGCCGTCAGGAGAGGCGGAGGCGGGAGCTGGGGCTGGGCGGTGGCCCTCTTCCCGAGCCAGCCTGACGGTGGAGCAGCGCACGGCCAGCATTATCCACCCACCCGCCGCAGGGCGTGGCCAGGCTGGAGGGGGCGGCTCAAGGATGCTCCAGACCATTGGTCCAGGATCCCCTCCTTTATCACGCCCCCAATGTCAGGTGGGGGCCCTGGCTCCCAAGACAGAGGCCCAAGGAGTGGCCTCGGGTCAGCTGGGGTTGGGAGCCCCATGGAGGAGCTGCAGTCTGGGTAAAGGAACTGGAGGGCAGAACCTCTGGTCAGAGGCTTCTGTACCTAACTTCCCAGTTGGGGACTGTACCCCACAGGGCCTCTTTGGGAGCACCCACAGGGGAGGGGTGGGAGGGAACATACTGGGCTGGAGCCCCCTCCTGCCCCTTCCTAGGGAATCGTCAGATCCTGGCTCAGCTTTCCAGCCCATACGGAGCCGCACCCTACCTAGCCCAGGGCTGACCGGCAGGGCTGCTTTCTGAAAGGGGCTCCCCCTGGAAAGGGTAACCCCGACTCAGAAAGGTCGTGGAGACAACAGAGGCCCCTCGATTGCCAGAGTGTTCACTGTTTGGGCTCCAGGGCGGGGCCCGAGCACCTATGCACCCACAGACTTGGCCAGGTGGGGGTCCGAGGCAGGGGCTGCTCAGGGAGCAGGTAGCTCCTTCCCCCTCCCTCCCTGAGCAACTGGAGGACCGTGTGCCAGAGGGAGCGTGAGTTCTAATTCAGGTGTTTCACAGAATGGTCTGGCTAAACTCAGGGTAGCAGTCTCTGAGCTGGCTTTTTTGTCTGTGGTCCCAGCAGCCCCGCGAGACTCCAGGAGGAGGCACAACACTCCTAGGAAGGTGACCCTGACAGGCAAGGCTAGCGAGGGGAGCAGCGGCCACAGCCTGCCCGAGAGCCAGGGAGGATGCATCTCACCTGAACCTGGGCTGTGGGTCTTGGGGAGGGGCAACTCCCCTACATCTGAGAGGAGCTTCCTCTCCTGTTGTCCTCTCCCTGAGAGGTCCCTCCTGCTACTGGCTCATTCTCAATGCTTGGGTGAGCCCCCGCTAGCTGCCCGGGCCCAGCCAGCCACCAGTGGCTGCTGCTGCATGCCCCCCAGTGCTTCACGGTCCACCCTCCCACCGTCTACTCTCACTGCCCCTGCAGGTGCTCATCACGGGTCCCCAACCCATCATCCTGCCTGCTTGTCAGCCTACCCAGGGGCCCCTGATTTACCTCCCAGAGCACAACTCTGCTCACACCTAGGAAGACTCCCCATTGCCTGGACAGAAAGCTTTCCTGCCCACATCTGGGCTCCTGTTGTTCTCTCAGCTTAGAATGTCCCCCAGTTCCCCATTCTCCTATCAGCCCCAGTTAAAATCTTGCTCCTTCTAGGAAGTACCCCCCCACTCCAGCTTGTTTCTCCTCCTAAGACCCTTGGCCCAGGGCACCTTGTGCCATGTCACCACTGGAGGATGGGAGGGAGCTACATGGTGCTTTGCACATAGATCTCAGCAGAGTTTGCTGGAATTGAGGCTGTTGAGTGGGGCTGGGGAACTACTTTTCTCTCCCATTAGCTCAACTGCAAGAAAGCCTCTGCATGTGAGGACCAGCTCCTCTTCTGCAGTGACTGATTGCAGCCCCTGCTGAAATGAGAGTCCCTATTGGTTTTGGATTATTTACCTTATGAGTAAGTGAAGTCTTAAGTCCAAGGGGTTTAAACAATATAAAGGGAATATGTTGGCTCACATAACTGAAAAGTTGGCAGGAGGACTTTAGGTGAGGTTTGATCCAGTAGCTCAGATGATGCCACCACAGGCCTGTATTCCCTCTGCCTAACCTCACTCCCCGGCCCCCAGCAGCTCTGGGCACCCCCTTTTTTTCCTTTTCACTTTAAAAAAAAAAAATCTTTATTGATTTCAGAGAGAGGAAAGGAGAGGGAGAGAGAAGCATCAATGATGAGTCGTTGATTGAGCCCACAACCGGGGCATATGCCCTGACCGGGAATCGAACCCCGATCGCCTGGACCCTAGGTCGACGCTCAACCACTGAGCCACGCCTGGCCGGGCTGGGCACCCTTTTAATGCCATTTATATTGTCATGCCAATAGGCTTGCTTCTTTACATTGCATGGTTCAGAGAAGAGAACATTTCTCCTAAGAGTTGAAACAGAAGTCTGAGGGGCCTGGCTCTCACAGGCTTCACTGAACCACATGTCCATTCCTGAACCAATTTCTGTGACCAGGGGGATGAAATACTTTAATTGGCTCAGGCCAATCAGGACCCACCCTGAAAAGAGGGGATAGGGGCCTATCTCACCCAAACCTCAAGGCTCAGACTGAGGGTAGGTAAGTGGGAAGTGCTCTGCAGAGGAAATTCTAGGTCTGGATCACCAAATGGTAGATGGGTGCCAGGGGAAAACCCAGCTGTCTGCTATGGGCGGTCCACACCTGTGAGGTGTGGCAAGAGGCAGGAGCAGTACCAGCCAGCCAGGGCTCCACCCCAGCACCACCGCACCTTCCTGTGTATGGGGAGGGGCACTGTGGCAGGACTGCTCCTTTGAGAGTGCTCAGTGATGCCGGGCCATCCTCCGAAGGGCCCACCTCCATGGCCCCCTAGAGTCTTGGCTTCTTGTCGCTCAGTTGGGGCTTTAGCTTCCCTTAGGGCCTGCTCCCAGACCTGGCCTCTGCCCCCAGTGGATGGAGTTGCTTTCCCTCTAAAGAAGCCCCACATTGGGAGCCTCCCACCAGAGAGGACACAGGAAGTTGGGGGTCACAAGGATGTTGTGCAGAAGGGGCACCCTGTCCCCTAACTCCTCGACCTGGTTTCAGAATGGATGACAGGGATCCCCGCTTTACTCCAGACAGCTGCATAAAGTCCCTGGACAACCAGAGCCAGCGGAGGAAAGGCAGTGGTGTTTTCAGAAGTTTATTGAGCAGTAGACTGTATCTTTTTTGTTTGACTTCTAAACAAGATTACAAAACAAGTAGAAGCCACAGACAATAGTGTGGTGAAGCCTGGGGAGGGGGTGGCATCCAGGTGGAGGGGGGGAAGGGGGGACATCTGTAATACTTTCAACAATAAAGATAAATTTAAAAATATAGAAGCATTGTGTATTAACTGCATTGGCTAATTGACATGTAATCTGACACACTCTTAAATTAGGCCCATGTTTACCTGAATAAACTCAGTGGTTATCTGTCCTAAGAATGTTCTTCTCCTGCCACGTTCCGTGGAGGAAATAAAGTGACTCTGCTAAATGCTCTCTCTCCCTATCTTCAAGGCAATTTGTCGGGGGTACTGGATGTCAGGCATGATACCCGTGGTTAAACCTCACCCCAGGCGGTGGGCTCCAGTACCAGACATTCCCAGTGTGGTGGGGAAGAGCTCCTTAGGAGACCCAGCCGACCACTGGGAAGGAATGTGGTCAGGGGCAGCGGAGCCAGGGCTCTGCCAAGGCCTCTCCTGGAGCCGCTAAGGAGGGCAGGGGTGGGGGGAGAGCAGGAGGCTTGGCCTCTCCCCATGCTCTCTGACCCACCTGGACACCCAGTCCCGTGATAATTAATAGAATAAGAATTCAGTTCTTCAAGGCCCACCATCCTCGGGAGGAACCATAGCTCCAAGTCCAAAGACTCTATTGCTGCATAATGACAATGTTCCAGAGAGAACCCAGTCGAGCCCTGGAGAGGAGAAAGCCAACTAAATGCACAGCCTTCCCCACCTAAATGCACAGTGACCCCACCTGGGGCATCCAGGAGCGCAGGGAGAAAAGAATCAGCGAGAAAAGAATTTTTGATGCTGAGCTGGAGCGAGCAGAAGGCTGAAGCAGGTTGGCCGTCTGCACGTAGCCACAGGCTGGGGTCTGGGGGTGGGTGGGGGGTGTTAGTGCCCACCTCCTTACAGATGGGTCCAGGAGGGCTTGTTAGCAGGCTTACAACTGGGAACTCAGCTTTAGGAAGCGTAGGCTAAAGTTTTCATTTGTTCCCCTAAGCTCCAGACTGCAGAGGTTTATGCTGAGATATTAGTGCTGTGTAGAAACTAGATTTTCTTCTGTGGAATCATGGAGAGTATGAACATAGTTTCTTAGAACTAGAGTTTACCTACTTCCACCCTCCCAACCATCTGTAAACACTCTAGGGAGGGGGTACTTTCAAATTGGGGTGGTGTGGGAAGTGCAAGGTCGGCCAAGGCGAAAAGACCCTGCTGTTCCCCTGCCTTGCTGCGTGGGGGCGGGGGTGGGGATAATGGGCGTTTTGGACACAGATTAAAGGAATTTTGTGCAAGTCCTGGGAAGATACGGGTCCTCACTTGGGTGCCATCCCTAATGTTTTTCAGTGTTTTTCTTTCCAATCAATTCCAGCGACTTCATATTTTAAGAGAAGATACGAAGAAAAATGGACACGTGACTTCCTTTTTCCCTCCTCGGCAGGGAAAGGATTCAGCTGCCTGATGTTCTCCTACCCGAGGGCATGGGGGTAGGGATCACAATACCATGTTTTCTGCCACGTAGGAACCAGAAACCTCAGTCCACTGGCTCTCTCCACAGTTCTCTTATATATCTCTACATAGACAACACTTGGCCGTATCTACATATGTACAGGTTGACAAGTGTCAAAATTCATACTCATGTGACATATGTGTGTATATATATTTATCTTGATATATGACAATTCAGTAGAGTTAAAGAAGCAAGATAATTCTGAATGGAAAATCAGCTAACCTTGGCGTCTCTGAACCTATGGACAACTGAACTGTTTTGCTCTTTGGTGGACGCCACTGTGCTTACATAAGTGGGCAGTCCTAATGCATTCACAGGACTCTGCTCATATCACAGTACAGGAATTATAAACCCCTTTTCTCTGTGTCTAATTAATTTAAAAGTGTGCAGTAAGAATAAAACCACACTATGCATTTATTTCTCTTAAAATTATTTAGAAAGCAAGCTAGGGAGTGTGAGGGCTGGCATCTGACGCATGCTGCACTAGAGTAAAAACTTCTCTTAGGTCTGCAGTTCTGACCCTGATGTCACAGGTAATATCAGAAAAAAAAAAAAGTGTCTTTTGGAAGGCTCAGGTGGGGCTCCGATTTCATTAATTTCTGGTGTGATGCGGCCATCATTGTTTTGTGTGTCTCTTTTACTGCCTAAGTAATGGTAAAGGCACCTGCGCCCCCAGCTGGCGCTCAAACAGCGGGGAGGGTGCAGTGAGCACTAACCACCTCCACCTGACACGGCACCTGAGCGCAAGGTCCAGAGGGGCTGACACGGGGGACTTGGGAGAGAGCCCTCAGGGAGCTGATGCACAGGGGCCTGCCCAAATCCTGCCTCATGATGGGCATTCATGATACAAACCACACCGCTTTTTGAAAAGGTTTTATATGAAAGGTTCCATCCTGGTTCTGTATAAAGGCTTTTATCCTATAAGAAAAAAACTGGACATAAGAAAAATGCCTTTAAAAAAAATAAAAACAGTGTCTAACACTAGTAGACTGATCTCTTCTACCTGACAGCTTGGGGCAGGCTGGATTCTCACTCCTGTGTCCACAGGCCCAGGACACTGCACTCACTAAGACATGGTTTGCTGAATTCAAATCCTGCCACTGACCAAGGAGCCTTGGGGACATGAAACATATCTAAGTGACAACTGGGGAGAATCACCTCTTTTCCTCACTGTAGTTTACAATAAATAGACTTTGCTACAAATTATTGGACAGACCAGTAAGAAAAGCTAATTTTCAGACTTCAACATGACTTGAAATGAATACTAGAAATCTTGCTGGGGCTAATAAAACTAATTATTAATTCCTAATTAATTCCAAATTCCTAACCAAATACAACTTTGCTGGGAAGGCCCGGGGGGGGGGAGGGGCTGGGAGGGCCAGTCAGTTCGGGGCTGGGACAGACTCGTCTGCAGGCTGGCTGACTGTTCTGCTCGAGCCTGCAGAAGGCACGGGGCTCACACAGACACCGTGCATTCTCCTCCCAAACCTCGGGCAGCACTCGCCTTCTCTTTGGTAGACAGTATGGAGAGAACAGAAACCCTCTCTACTCTATTTTTTTTCCACTCTAAATATAGCAGGAAACAAAATAAATAAGATCATCTTTGCTCCCTCAGGTTGCCCTGAGGGACAAACAGGTTTATGATGAGGAGCGGTCCAGGGAAGCCGGTCCAGGGAAGCCCAGCAGACACGCTGCAGCTGTGCCCCAGCTCACGCCCCGAGCTCCTGGGACCCCCGCAAGCCCGCCCCCACACTTAGGTCTCTCCAGGCTTCTGAGTGCTCTTTGGTCAATTTCTCTTTCTTCTCCACCCTGCAATCTCCTTACCCCACCTCCCCCCAATATTTTAATAAAAATTCAGGGATTTTTAGAGGTGAAAGAACCTCATCTAGTGTCCAGTGTCTGCCCTCCCCATTCTACAGATGGGGAAACTGAGGCACAGAGAGGGCAGTGCCTTGCCCGGGGTCACTCAGTGAGTCAGTGGCAGCAAAGGCCTCAGGCCCATGTCCCAGGAGTCCCACCCCGCACTGCCTGCCCTGTGGGCAGCTTGCCCCTCAGTCGGCTTTCTGAAAGGACTTCCTGTGAGAGGGGGGCACAAGATGAGGGGGCAGGCTGTTGGGTAGCTCGTAGCCGTCCAGCTTGATCTTGATGAGGTGCTTGGCCAGCGCGAACTCCTCCTCGTCCAGCATGCCGTCGCAGTCACAGTCGGCCAGCTTCCAGATCTTGCCCAGGACACTGTTGGGCAGCTTGGAGGTCACCATCTCCTTTTTGGCGTTGACGCCCGATATCTTGCCATTGATGGGCGACAGGGCGTAGAAGAGCTCGTCGTAGACAGGCTTGTCTTTGGCCACAACCCACTCCTCCTCATCGGCGCCCTCCTTGGCGCCCTCCCCGTAGCCCTGGTTGAAGGGGCCCTCTGAGGTGCCGTCAAAGGCGCCGCCCTGCACGAGCTGCATGGGCATGTTCAGCTCCTCCTGGCTGATGAGGCTCATCAGGGACGAGATCTTGCTGGTCAGCATGTTGTCCACGGCCTCGATCAGCTTGGGTTTCAGCGAGTGGAATTTGGTGAAGTCGTAGTTCTCAAGCTGTTCCTGCAAAAGGAGAAACCACAGACTTGGTCACATGCCATCTCTTCAGGAAGCAAACGGAGAGGAATTCTCCCTTAAAGCAGACACTCCATACCCGGGGCTGTTCCAGAGCTCTGTCCCCACTTCCAAACTCGCCAGATACAGGAGTGACTTTTTGGAACAAGAAATAAGATGCACGGGATACAATGTTTTGCTACAGTAGCTAATCTCTGCTGGTGGCCTGGTGTGCCTGACAGTGAATCCCTGAGGGCTTTAAGATGACCTTCCCTCACCCCGCCTTTTTCTTATTTTTAGTCCTCTAGAGATTCAGTATTTTATCTTTTATGACATCCCTCAGTTGACCTTCAGGACAATGCTGGGAGTAAGCAAGGAGAGGCATTAACAGCCGTTATACAGAGAACACATGGGCACCCTGGTGGAGTCGACAAGGGACCATGCATCCTGCCCCCTGACTAGCGCTCCTTGTGCTGTAACAGGATGCTGTGGCAGGGGGACTTATTTAGTTAAAACAATTAAGGATGTTGTTTTTGGATCAGCTTTTTAAAATGTAGTTTAGGGTACAAATAAGTAAAAGTTGAAATGGGTAAGAGGGAACAGGGTAGGGATGGGGAGAGTGAGTATAAATCCAGCCAAAATACTGGTCAACTCCGGCAGGCCTCAGCTCCACCTCCCTGGAGACTGGCCGGTGAGCAGGCAGAGAAGCAGGAACACAGCCTCCAGGGGGACAAGGCAATCGCCTGGCCAGGGCAGGAGCCAACCACAGGAGCCACAGATGCTCTGTGGATGGCTGTGTAGAAACACTCTACCTACCTTGGTTCTCCTCGGCTACCCATCCATCCATCCACCCACTCACCCACCATCCATCTACCCACCATCCATCCATCCATCCATCCAACATTTATTGGCCATTTGTTATGTTCCAGGTCCTGCTTTAGGGCCTGGGGATATAAATATGAAAAGCCATAGTCTATACCCTCAGAGAGCCAATGCTGCAATAGAGGAAGAACACTCAAGTGTATCTGTTCCTGTCTACTTTCAAAAAGAGTTGATTTAGCTTACAGCGAAAATGTTAACATGAAATAGAAGTCATTAGAAAGCGAAAACCCAAG
The DNA here is from genome assembly GCF_964146895.1 of Miniopterus schreibersii. Classification (NCBI taxonomy): domain Eukaryota; kingdom Metazoa; phylum Chordata; class Mammalia; order Chiroptera; family Miniopteridae; genus Miniopterus; species Miniopterus schreibersii. The sequence goes on from NC_138101.1 coordinate 144,043,344, forward strand.
TCATTAAAAGGGGGAGGGTGGGAATGGACAGAGCAGACAACTAAGGAGAGGAAAGCTGCTGCTCCTCAGCTGCCCCGGCTGAGCTCCGGAGCTGGGGGGTCACATCCCCTCCTTGTCTGAGGGGAGAAACCACCTGCTCATTGCAAACTTTCTCTTTGTCCTGAATTATGAGATTTCCCAGGGCTTTTTATGAGGGGCCTCAAAGATCTAGTGAAAAGTGTCTTCAACAGCAGTTTTGTCAAATAGATGCAGCGAATTCCAGGTTCTTATATGGACTCTACGTGAAGTATTTCTGTTAGGACAGCTCCAGAGGGCCGGGTGCGCAATGTTTGGGAGATGAGGCAGGAAAAGAGGTTTCACATACCCTTCGATCTGACTGTCTGAGGCAGAAGTAATGTGATAGGCAGTTAGAAAATATAAAACTTTGAGCTATCACAAATATCACACTTTTATTGTAAATATTTTTTGAGGAAAACCCAACAAACAAAAATAAAAAATTTAAGTCACACCTGGCCAGCATGGCTCAGTGGTTAAGCATCAACCCATGACCTGGAGATCATGGTTTGATTCCCGGTCAGGGCACATGCCTTGGTTCTGGGCGTGATCCCCAGTGTGGGTTGTACAGGAGGCAGCCAATTGATGATTCTCTCTCATCATTTATGTTTCTCTCTCTCCTTCTCCCTTCCTCTTCCTGAAATCAATAAAAGAAAAACATAAAATTTAAATCACTTATGATTCCATCACCCAGCAATAACCTGATATTTTGGGATATGCATTTCTAGCTATTTTTATAAACACACACACACACACTTTAACTGAAATAAGAACACAGTGTTTAACAACTGGTATTTTAAAGAAATAATATCTTTCCACGATATTAATTTTTATACGAACTAATTATTTTTTAGTGACTTTCCCAAACTATCTTTTGCAAAGACTGTATCCACTGTAATCTGTTCCTTAGTCTGTGTTCAGCTAGTGTTTTGACAGACATTTCCTTGACTGCCAGGAGCTAAAACAAAAAACAAAAACAAAACTCCAAGACTAACCAACCAACAAAAAAATCCCACCTCCCATCTTTGCAGAATTGTTCTGTTCTGGGGCCGTCCTTCCACACTTAGCCAGGCTTGGCACTAAACCCAGGAATCAGCCTGACGTATAACCTTACTCTTAATAGCTATATAACACTGAGTTTATAGTTCAGCCATTGCCATTTACCTTGTCCCATGTAGTTGGGTGTTTAGGCTGTTTCCAATGGAGAATCAAAATTGTGGTCTCTAGGGTATACGGGCAGGGGGGACATTCTAAGCTGTTCATTTAGAAGCGGAGCCCTTAGCTTTAGATGGCAGAGGGGACAGAACTGAAAGCTAAACAGCCTGGCACCATCTCTAGAGAGGCACCTCCAATACTCTTCTCAGCAGCCAACTCTGCAGCTGTGAAATCTTGCCGGGCTGGGCTGACATCAGTGTGCGGCCTGCACTTGGCTTAGAGCAGCAGGGCGGTGCAGGCTGGATTTTAAAATGCATTCCTCCATCCTCATGGACAGACTGTGGTCACCTGCATGCCACCCCAGCATCAGCACCAAATGATGCTGCCATCATCTGTCAGCCAATGGCACTGAGACGGGAAAGCCCGAGGAGGAAAGCAGGCAGCCTACATAAAAATCCGAGTGCTGCTGGGGTAACCAAGTCTGGATTCTCCTGCGCCCACAAACACCTACCCTATTTCCCCACGAATGAGCCCGAGTCCTGAGCACACACAGAGCCCTGTGTCTGGCCAAACAGACAAATGAGGGGGGTGTCCGCCCAAACTTTCCACCCTGCTGCAGGGGATGTGGATCCAGACTGCAACCCTCTGGGAGGCTGTCAAGGGGAAATGGCCACACACTTACAGGGGTGGACAGGAAGCAGCAGCAGCAGCAATTCCTGCCCCGGAGGGCACATAGGAAACGGCTGCACTACCCCACCCCAGGCCTGACCAGGGAGTGTGGGGTACAAATTAAACCACTGCCCTCCGCTAGGATGGCTCCAAAACAGAAGTCTTTTTAATGGGATGAATACACCCTGGGGAATTTAAAGATTTACTCATCAACAATCACACCTGTCAAAGCCACCAAGCCCAGGACCCTGGAAAGGCTCCCTCCCAGATTTGTGTCAGTTCCTAGCCCAGTCTCCACGGGCTATCCCTTGCCCACTCACTCCCAACATTCACCAGAAGCAATTCTCGAATTCAGAGAGGGTCTGAGCAGATGGGGATGGCTCTGCTGCCCTCTGCTGTTGAAATACTGCCAACTCCTTAGCCCCGGGGGCCAAATTCTCCTTGGAGGACTACGGAGGCTGCAATAAAGGTGGCCTCGCTAGTGTTCTCCTTGTTTTCCAGTAGATACATCGGTGTGGTAAATCAGGTTCTCTCCCGAAAGAGCAGGGTGAACACAGGCAGCTTCTCCAGCAGGTCACAGGTATCTCCCAGCACCAGGCAAAAGCCTTCAAAATACACCTGACTCGTTATGGCTAAGAGTCAGCTGGACCAGCTTGGTCTATGAGGGCACAGTGAGAACAGAGACTTAGAGCTGGCATCGGTGAGCTTTCTGAGTGACCCTGAGATGTGCAAAGATCATAATAAAGTCATTGCCAAGCTTAAGCCCTGCCAGGACTGTACGCAATCGAGGTTAGGTCAAATGTCTGTGCTGTGGATGATGTCAGATGCTCAACAGACTCAGGGGATGGCACAGGCCCTGACCCACACCATGACCCACCTCCCCAAAGCTTCCAGGGTTTCAGCAAACTGGCCTGAAGCACACCTTATGGGCTCCAGGCCTGCCTTGTTCCCTGGGGAGTGCCTGAAGGGACTGGGGCAGTGTGATCAGGGCCCAGCTAGCTTCCCGAGGAGGAAGCCTCTTCCAGCTTTCAGGGGTTTGCTCTGGAAACTGCTGGTCTATAAGCCCTGTGAGAGTCAGAGTCAGGGCTGGACCAGGGTCTGAGAGAATCACCACCTTAGAGCCTGCTATGATATATGTGAATGGAAAAGAGGGGCTATGTAGCAAACTTGACAAGCTCAGTGATCAAGAGGAACCACACAGGATGTCTAATCACAGATTCCTAACGGGGCATGTCATGGTGCACAGTCACACTCCGGGCCTATAGATTCCTTAATAAAGGGTTAATTTGTGCCTTAAGTAAGCCCTGCCCATTGTTTCTGTGCATCTAAAATAACAGACCCTTAGACCCTCAGTAACTGTCTTTCCCAGTCCCCTCAGAGGAGGCATAACCACGTGCACCAGGGCGGGACCACTGGGAAACTTCTTAGTTATCTTGTTGCTCCAGACCACCTCTATTTACTGTAAATGTGAAATGATAAGCATCCTGTACCTACCAATGTAAAATAAATACGTATCTGTTTTTACTTTTTACCCAATCCTAGAGATCTCCCCGCTTTGCTCTCTCCTGCCTCCTACCAGCAATGGATTTCACATAACCTTCCTTGTATTTTCCCCTTTGATTCTAAATGTATAAAAAGACCTGTAAAACTCCCATTCTTTGGATCATTTGTTTCTGGCTGGTCCTCAGTTTTTTGGCTCAGATAAACTCTTATAAATTTTTTTCTATAGGTGTAGGTATAGACTTTCTTTTTTGACATAAACATACACTAAGTTAACAGTGAACAGGTGTTGGGGATATGGCAGTGAACAGGACATGGGTCAAGGGCCTCATGGGGTTACAGCCTTGTGAGGAAGGAGCCCCTAAATAACAGACAACACATTAGTTAATTACACTGAAGCACAACAGCATTTGTGTGGTAACAAGGAGCACATGTCCCAACAAGAAGCTTTGCTGCCAAAAGCTTCACTGCGAACCACAGTCACAGTGGCAAAGACCATAATCTACACTGTACACCTTATAGGGGCAAAGCTTTTTGCCATTTGTTCATTTTTGTTCATTGATTTATTCTAGGGCCTAGAACAGTACCTGGCCATAGGAGGCTTAATGAATATTTCTTGGGTGAATAAATAAGTGGACATAAGTGATGGGGCACCTGTCAGGTGGGACTCCTTGATCCCAGTTCTAGGGCACTCAGGTGTTCATTGAAGGTGCTAAGGCACCTGATGTGGGGGGTTCTCAGTGAAGGTTTAAGCCCTTCCTGTATTGTCCAGCTAACTGGGCTATGCTTGCTCCGGAGACCCAAGGTGAGGGGGCACATGGCTTCCTTGTTTTCTCCCCCAGGGACTGCCCTTCTGCCCCAGCACAGAGAGGCCTAGGCATCCTCTGACCCAGCCAGGCCCAGGCTAATGTGGTCATCAGATCTGGTCACAGTTAGCTCCCTATGTCAAAGCAGTTCACTGGGGGGTGGGTGGGAGGCCCTGGTAGGGAGGCTTGCAGCAGCCCCCCAATGGCTCAGTGGTGCTTCAGGTCTTGGGAGCAGCATCTTCTTGTAGGGTATGGCATTGTGGTTAGCATCATTAGGCTAACGAGCCACAGAAGCCCCATTAGGCCTTAGTGTGCCCAGTTTTCAGTTTAGTCAAGGAACCAATTTCCCTTTAAAAATTTCTGAAGGATGCCAGGAGTCAGGAGTCTTTCAGCTGGTCATGGGGTGCAGGGCCAAGGGTGTGAAAGTGGAACCTGCTCAGGAAGATGCTCCAAGAGGCCCCTCAAATTAGCCATCTTGTGACCAGAAAATAAAGCAATGTGTCTTCTGAATGCAGGAATACTTATTTCATTTGTGGAAGAATGCAGGTGTTTCTGTATTGATTCTGAAGCCAGCTAAGTCCTATTTGACCAGATCATATATTCCAGATACACTCACTCTGAGCCCTGCCATTGCAACAGTGAGTATAACCCACTCCTCTTTTAGTGTGTACTTACATAAAGTTCACATTAAAAAAACCCCTCAGGACTGGCACTTCCCCTCCTGCTGCCTGTTGACACTTGTCTCCCCTGTTCCCCTTCCCCCTCCTGGGCAGGCAGAAGCTCACAGGCCCAGCCTTCCAGCTGCACTTTAAACTGCACTCTCACTCAGTGTTGTCTGTCTCTGTGGCTCAGGGTGCAGCCAGTATTCAGGTATCCTGTTTGGCTTATGTAGTATTCTTTGAAAGTTTGAGCCAAAATTGGAAAGCCGGGGGACTTTATAGATTTCCAGCTTCCGGTGAGCTATCCAGGCCTGCATTCCCACAGGGCAGCGACCACTGGGCAGGACGGGGCCTTCCTCCTGGGCTGGAGCTTGGATCTCCAATCTGCCCCCATCATGGGCCCCCCACAAGTTTTCATCTCCCTTGTAGAATTGATTTCTTCCATGTAGAGACACATTTCTAGGAACCCACGCCTCTATCAAATGTGAGAAAATACGAGGTCAGAGAGGACACAGTTTCTTTTTGCCTGGCTGCAGCCATCTCAGTTTGTACCGCTTGCCTCCCAAAGAACTGTGGCCTCCAGTGTAGACAGGTCCTTGCACTGGACAGGAAGACAGTCAGTATGGCTCTGTGAGGACCATCTTCTTGTCCAGTCAAGGACCTGTCTGCCTTGCTCAGAAGGATGTGGTCAGCATTGGTATGTTCACCTAACACCACTGCGGGTGGTGGGCACAGTGGTCAGGCCAGAGGGGCTGAAAGTAGCATGCACTCGGGCTCATCTGGGGCTGCCCACACACCTCAGCGAGACCGTGAAATCTGGCCAAAGGCTGCTCAACACGGACATCTAACAAAATCCTCAGTGAGCATGTCTCGAAGTGTCTAGTGAAGTCCAGCATGTCCACAGAGCCCCATGCCTCTTCCTGGCCACTGAGCCTGCAGCTGCGACGCGGCCTGAGCATGTAATCCCATAGCACAGGGCCCCGCTGGACAGGGGTGGCTGGAGGGGCAGCCTGGGTGACCTCCAAGGTCACTCCCAGCTCTAATTCCCTTAAGGTTCTGGGATTCTAAAAACCAGGTGTCACCTCAACATCAAAACAACCTTGAACAGAGCCTGAGAGGGCAGCTCATATAATTTTTTCATGTGAGCTTAATTAACTCCCTGAACTGTGTCCCCTTTGGTTCAAATGTTGCAGGAGGCAGGCAACTTCTGCCTTATTCACAGCAGCCTGTTATCACAGATCACAGTGAGGAACAGAAATTCACTGCATTCTCCTCCAACCTAAACCATGAACCATGTGTACCCAGTGACCAGCTGGACAAAGTGGCAGTGCCTCTGTCCCTGCCCATGACACTGTTTCAGGCACCCAGTACCTGCATTGCCTTGACCTCCGGGAAGTCCCCTGCAGAAATCTGGTATTCTCGCTGCAGCTGAATGTAGATTTCTGGCAACCTGCTGATGAGCTCTCTTTTCTTGTTTTCCTTTCCAAAAACACTCGGCATCTCCTTCTTCAGGTGGCTGATGATGTAGGCGTGTACCTGAAGGGGTAGATGTCAATGAGGAAGTGCCATTTAGAAGTACACCAGAAGGACAAACAAGAATGCATCTTATATGCATCACAACACACAACAGGCACCCACACAGAGCCACGGTCCTTGGGAACAGAGGAGGGCAAGGACTGGGGGAGATGACAAGCCTGGTTCTGGACGTGTAGAATATGAGGTATACCAAGTATACGGGGGAGCTGTCGCAGGGTGGCTGGAAGGGACGACCAGAGCCTGGGAGAGAGCTAGCCTGGATGATGGGTTTGAGAGCTGGAGTCGAGGGGGTGGCCAGAGCCACGCAAATGGATGAGACACTCGGGAACTGAGCAGAGAAAACCCCATCATTATGGGTCAGGAGGGGAAAGAGTTGGAAAAAGACCTTTGGATGTGGAATGTGGCAGCTATGGACTGTGGGAGGACAGATCCAGGGAAGAGGTGACAGATATCCGAGTTGGGCCTTGAAGAGCAGGTAGGACGTGTGGGTGAGGGGAGGGATATGGCAGCCTGAGGGAGGAACAGCATGGATGGAGGTGTGGAGGCAACGCTGGGCCAGGCTTGGGGCAGTGCCAAGTACGAGGCTGCCTCGCAGGCTTAGAGGTGGGGAAGGTGGGTGCGTTTAGACTCCGCTCGGGGAGTTAGGAGCCGATGATGGATTTAGAACGAGCCTGCTGTCCTAACACTGTGCTAATGATGGTTCTGGGAGAGCAAGAGGCAGGAATAATGCCGTGAGCCCCCTGCTTTCCAGGTGGGCTGATGATACCTGGCTGTGTCCGGGGTGGGGGCGAGGTGGGCTCACACAGATTTCCCTTGGAACAATGTCCTAAAAAGCATCCCTGAGGAAGGCAACTGACCTGGGGAAGTTCTACGGCCATAGTTCAGTTTGCCTCGGAGTGACTGTTCCATGTCTGTGCAGGGAGTGAGTGAAATGGGTGGGGCCTGGGTGGGAAAGATCTTAGATCTCTGATTAACCAGAAGACTTAAAGAGTTTCCCCGGGGCCAGTGCCCAGGAGCACCAGGAAACGAAACTGGAGCTGCCGTAAACATGAGCCCAGTGAGCAGTGAGATGAGAATTCACATAACCTTCCTGTGAACGATGTAGACCCTAAGATCTCCACAGGGGGCACTAAAGTCATTTCTGCACAGGACCAGCTGCCTGGGCCCATGCTGGACAGCAGAAGCTTGCTCTGGGAGAAAGACTCCAACACACAAAGGGGAGCCCCAGAAACCCTGATCACATGGGGGTAGCAGGCCAGACTAGTATCCGGGGCATGAATCCTGCTTGGCCTATGTCACCACCCTCCTTAAAAGTTTGTACTTTTCCACTGATTTCCAACTTCAGGACATTAGAAAACGTTCATTACAAAAGTTCTCTTTGTGTATCTAGAATTCTAGAGTAATTTAGAAGTCAAGAAAATCACTAAAATAAGAAAGGATGAAAAACAGAGCAGTGATTACAAAACAAAAATGACTATGTAGCTACGGAAAATCCTATTAAAGAAAACAGACTTCTACTATAATCTTGTGGAAGAATGGAAATTAAATAAAGGGGGTGAGCAGATACATCCCCTGGTTCAGCTGAGGGACTCTGTGCATGGATACACACTGGGCACAACCAAAACCATTCTGCTAAGACCCAAACACTAAAATAAGTGCATAGTACAATGCTGGAATCCTTGGACCAGATAATGCCACCTTCTCCATCTCTATAAAGGCCATTTTTACACAAGCATGCATTGTGTTGCCTGGCTACTGCTACAAGTATAGGTTGGGAGAGACGATTCTAAACTTTCTGTCACTAGTAATTTTGTTTATCTACTTACTTTTCAAACTAAAACAACTTATAATATTTACATGATTCTTTGAGATAGAGAAGCCCAAAATTTGGGAATCTTTTATTTAGAGTGATGAGCTTTAGCTGCTTTCCTGAGGATATGATGAATAAGTGGTAAGACTGGTAATTTCCTTGCCTTGGATAGTGATGCCTGACTTGGTTTGGATGGGCTGCGGGGGGCCCTGTGTAGCCCCGAAGGACTTGGAATGGCTGCCATATTTAATCAGGGAGGCCCAGCTGCTCACCAGGGGTCCTTGCGTGATTTTCTTGGCCTCGGCCCTCCTGGAACCTCAACTGAACCTGTGGATACAGCAGCTCCTTGCCCAGACCTAGCCTGCTCTGGAGCCAGCCCCAGTTGAAGTAGGAAGTTTGACAACTGCTCAGTCTCCCATTTACGAGGGCTTCTTACCAACACCTAACCGCCCCCCTCCCACTAGCTCAGGGCTGGAGCAGCTGCCAGGCCCCTGTAGGGTTCCCTAAGGCCCTCCCACCATCTATTACTGAGGTACCTTAGAGTTTCCTGCCCCAGCTCAGGGAAGGCTCACTCTCCATCCAGCCCCTGGCCCAGGCGCCCTGTTCCTGGTACCCAGGGGCCTGCTCTACCTGGGCTGACCTGCCACAGCTCTCCACCCACTGCCTGGCACCTGCTCCCTGACCTCAGCACTCATACTGTTCAGTGGCTGGCGACTGAGGCTGATGAATAATGGGCCACCTTTGGACACCAGGCCTCCAGGGCCCTGACACAACTGGGGTAGTTTCTGTGCCAGTCCTCAACTCCCTCCTCCTCCTTCCTGCCTGGTGCTACCTGAGTCAAGACCCTCAGGTGGCCTACTCATGCTGCAGGCTGCTCTCAGCCTCAACCTCCACTGCTAGGTAGTTCCATTGGCCTGTTTTGTGGAAATTTCCTATAGTGCCGTCTCTGTATGGCCACACCCCTCTGGCCTTCCCTGGGCACCCTGAGACAATAACCCAGGGTCAGATTCCATGAATGGGCCACACCTCTAAGGAGGTGATCAAGTTACAAACTAAATTATAATCCTTAGAACCATGGAGTATTAAATCTAGAAGAGATCCCCCATATCTAAGTGAACACCTGGTTCCAGGAAATTCATCTGACTTACTCAAGGTCACACAGCTAGTTAGGGGATGTAGCGTTGACGCTACCATTCAACTGCTTCATCCTATGCTTATACAATTGCTTTCTGTGGGTATGAATTAAAAACCTTACTGAAGCTGTTAAAAATCTGGAATTCAAAGTGAACTGTGTCCTATAGAACAACAGTGTGGGCAAGTTTGAGGTTTGGTTTCTGATTGCTCCTAACTCACAGGGAAGCTTTGGAAGGTCACCTACTCTTCCCTTCCACACACAAAAAACAGATATGACACACAACAACACTGTGGACACAGTGTGGGTAAAAGCTGCAACCATCTGGCAGGATGGCACCTTGTAATTTTCTAAGGTCTCCTGGTAAACAGAGGGCGCAGCTGGGATGGCTGAAATCCCCAGTCAACAACAAAAGCCCTTATGTGCCAAAGGTGTCTCTCCAAATAAATGTGGGATGGAGGGCCAGACCAGGCGGTGGTTCCCCTAGAAGGAGGTGGAAACAGTCTGACATCTTTTGTTCTTCATAACGAGAGAAAACTCATTGAGAAGAGAAATGGGAATGAGAAGACGGGGGAGAGGGGGGTGAGGGGGAGGCAGGGCGAGACCGAGCACTGGAAGGTGGAGGTCAGGCCCTGCCACCACTGCCACTCCCTGAGCAGCTCCAGGAGGTGGCTAATCCCCAGCCGGTTGGCTCATTTGCAATTTGGAAATTATAATCCTTACCTCACAGGGAGGGTTGTTATCAAGAGGTTGTGGACTTGAAGGCACTCTGTCCACTAGGGAGAGGAGTAAAAATATTACTTATTATTGACAAATGGCCAAAGACCGACAGCTGGAGGGGTAGCAATGCCAGGGAAGGCTCGTGGCCATTTAGTCCTCACTGAATAATGAATAAACTCTCCGTATTTAAATAGTAATACGATGAATTTGGGTCCCAAGTGCTTTATCCACAAATAAAGGACATTGAACCCTGGGGCTTTTGAATATTCTTATCTTGTCCAATTCACCCACTCCACTGTATAAAACTGGAAAAGCCCAAATGTCCATTTTTCTCTGGGCTAATAACTCAATGAGCAGAGAGATGTCCTCCCTTTAAGGGAACATGAATTGATAGTTCACATGTAGACTCTGCTGCAATCTCGTTAACTGTGTCCGTGACAAGTGTTTGTATATATCCAAGACTGAGAAACATGGAGTCAGAGTAAAACTGGATATATCCACCCTGGGCTTGGAGGGCAAACCCAGCAGTGAGAGCTGGAAGCTTCCAGTGCTCAGGGTCAGCAGGAATGGAAATGCTCATGGAACTTGGATACCTGGGAGCAGTCAGTCTGGGAAAGCATGATTCTACACTGTGCAACCTCATCTGCAAGCTAACATGACCTGTTGGAGACCCGAGCCTTTGTGGCCAGCGGGAACCTTGCAAAGAGCCCTTGACATCAGGGGAGCAACACGTTTTTAAAGAGGGCTCATGATGATATAAGAAATTCAGTTCACAAAGACCCAAAAGATGAGCCCATGGGGGTCATCAAGTGTGAGACTTGAGCGGGGGTTTGCTGTTCTGTTGAAATCAAAGTTGGCACTGATGGTTATGTGATTCTGAACAGCTTAAAGGGGACTTGAGGGGACCCACCCAGCCATCTGAGGTCAACCTTCAAAGACACAGGCTTCCCTTCATGGGCTCCAGCACTGACACCCCCACAGTAGCTCAGGGCTGCCGACTGAGCTATTTTTAAAGCCCGGAGGCAGACTAGCGTTACAGGGACCATCACCACCTGCTGTGGAGTGACTCACACACCTTAGCCTGGGTTTGTTTGGTGAATTTCAAAATGTCTAACTTCTCCATACAAGGATCGGACACTGACAGTGCAGACAAACCAGAAAGCTGGGCTCCACACATTACACGTGCCCAAAAAGGGAACATGTTTTGAAGATGAAACCAAATTCCACAGAACTACAGTGAACCCCGAAAATCACTGGCCTCTCCTTTTCCTTCTCATTTTTAGTAGTTCCTTCCACAAATGTTGACTCGTTTTCTTGAGCAAAGATCTCCACGCGGGAGGGAACCTTTCCTATTCTTGTGCAGTGTGTTTATAAAGGGGAGGGTCTGATAGTGAACTGGCCTTGATTTTTACTTTTGTGCATTTATCCCATAAAATACTATCTTCTCAGGTTTGTAAGAGCCTCATTTCTTTAGTTTGGTTATTTGAATCATAGTTGAATACAACTGAATTATATTTTCTAAACCTTTTTTTTGGTCTTTCCCCAAATACCTTACTTTAAAGAATCATGAAACAAACCCCAACTGCATCTTAGACTGTGGACACTCTTCAGAGAATGTCTGCTGATATTATGAGATATGTGATCTTTGAAGCTAACCCAAAACCCGCTCCAAAGGTTTCCTGTTATGTGAAAAAGACAGCTGTGAAAGAAATATATAAATAAACCAGGAAATCATTACGTTTCAAGAGCTCTTTAATAAGAGTGACGTTTTTCATATTATTAAAATGTCATCTTTGTCATTTACTTTGCCTTCTACTGTCCTGCAGAACTGGCAGGACAGTAATGCACTTGTTTTATTTCTGGATGGGTCATGAATTCTGCCTGATTATGGTGTGTCTATAAATAGTCACACTCCATACCCCAACTCAGATCTGACACCTCCTAGGTGACTCTGAATATCCTTTGCAGCCTTTCAAAATGTCAGCTTGATAAACCTCTAAATTTTGTAGGGTTTCTATGGATAGAGAATTTTATAGAATAAACAATGGCAAATCAATGCAGAAAGCAAGGACTCGCGTTAAGGAACAACAGATGCAGTCCACTCTGGATTTCAGGTGAACACCTCCCTGTCCGAGGAGTCAGACCGACTGGGGTTGGAATTTGTATTTTGCAACTTACAGGCTGTGAAGCCTTGGGCAAGTTGCTCCACCTTTCTGAGCTTCAGCTCCCTCATGAGAGAAATGAAGATAGAGTCTGTGCAGTTACTGACTAGGTCAGACAAAATAACATATGCAATGCAAACCATAATGCTTCCTGAACACAGCAGACCTGCCCTCCGTAAGGACTGACTTGCCAAAGGAAAACTGGATCAAGAGAAATAAAGATAAATATACCAAAATCAAAGAGCATTTTCAAGAAATATAAATAGAGCAAAGAGAAAAACTCTGGCGACTCCTTGTCCATTTAAGCAACAAGCTCGCAAGTGGTCATAAAACTGCAGATGGTGTGAAGTGGATGGCATCGAAGGCCACTGTGCTGAGTTCTCCGTCTTATCTGCCCGAGACTGTTCCCTGGCCCCCTGCACAGCATGGTGCTGCCCCAGGAGCACACTGGCACTGAGAAGCTCAGCTGGAACATCTGTACTTCAAACATGTTTCATTATGAAAAAGAACAAGCCAGCACTATTCTCAGGAAGAAAAAAAAAAAAAGACAAGCTTTTTTCCTAGAAGTAAGCTCAGCAAATTGACTGCCCCCTGCCCCCATCTACACAGGGCCTTCATTATTCCTGGTGTCTGTCCAGAGCAGTATTCTGTGTCTCTCTAGACCCAGGCCATGCTGGCCCATGCAGAGGGTGGCAGAAAGTCCCACATGCTTGGCATTCCCAGTGAGCTCTTGGCTCTTTATTTCTTTATACGACTGAATACAACTGCATCTCTAGTCACTAGGCTCTCAACAATGACAGGTAAATTAAAAATATTCATGTGCATTTAAAAGTAGTTCCAAAAAAATCTTGAAATCTGCAAAGGCTATGACATGATTTACCCCAGCCTTGGTTATAAAATAATGTTGGGTATTGTGTACCCTGAAGATTAAGTCCAGCTGTATCTGCTGGAGAAGAGAAATATCACATGCCAACGGGTCACTAAATGGGCAAAATCAGACTTTCTGCCACCAAGCATTAAGCCCAGGACAAGCAGGAGAGAAATCATTTCAGGAGAGCTACAAGTAAGTGGACTGACAAACTGGTTAGCACAACTGCCTTGTAGAACTGGAATAAAAGTGGTCATAGTTCCGGAAAGGAAACTGCTTATAGCAGGAAGAAAGGGTACAGAGCAGTGACTCACAGGAGCACCAGTGACTGAGATTAGCTGAGCAATATGGGAGGGATGGGACAGAAGCTGGGCAGAGAGGAAAGGGGCTGAAGGAGGTACTATACACGGGGCTGCGGCAGCCAGGAGAGATTGCTGCTGTGCGAGCACAATGGCACGAAGACAGAGGCTACTGAAGGGCAATGAGGAGGTGTTGGAAGGATGATCACCTTCATCCTGAAGCAGGATGAAGCCCTCCTGCCTTCCCTGGCCAGGCCCCCTCCTCAGAACACAGTGTCCACCCCAACAGCACAGAGCTGACCATTCTATAATGGGGTTCGGCGCCACTGTCCTCCAACCCTCCAGGTGGCCCTCCAGCCCTGGCCCAGGTGAGCAATTGTTGGCTGAATGAGGCAAAGTAGTGGAGGCATGGTCAGCCCGAGCCAGAGCAGAAGCCACTCACTGTGCAGCCAGCAGACTGCCACTCGCCCCTGTCAGGCACACACTCCTGGGGCTGCTGAAAGGCTCCGCTACGAGTGAGGGAGCCAGAGCCACCGTATACCCGCTCACAGGCCATAGCCAAGAACGGGGATAGGGTGTGACCCCAAAACCAGTTAGGTTAGGCTGAACCAACCTTCCTTCTAGGGCTCCTCTGGGTCCTGGCAGTGACATCAGGTTTAGGCCTTAGGCACAGGTGACTAGTGGTGGCATCTCAGTTCTGCACCAGTCCCACCAACACCACCTCTCTCCAGTTCTGCTGATTACGTTTCCATTGTCCTAACTCAGTGATTTTCAACTGGTGTGCTGCACAAGTTTTTAAAACATGCAATACTATTTAGTCAGGGGCACTGACCTCTTTTCCCTTACACTGTAAAATAAAAAAATGACAATAGCCAACACAACAATAGCCTCCTGATGTAAATGAATAAAAATCATACCTATTTCTTTTGTCAGATTGGCAAAAAATACATTTTTTGGTGTGCTGCAGACTTTTAGTAATTAGTTGATGTGTGTATAAGATGAAAAAGGTTGAACACTGCTGTCCTAACTTAACAGTAGCTTCCAGGTAGTAAGTGCACTGATCCCTCCCCATGTGCCAGGTGCTACACCAAGTGCTTTGCAAGCCCTGTCACCCAGAATCCTCACGAGCACCTGTGATGTGCTCTTCTTAGTTCCATTTTACAGATTAGAAAATAGGTTTAGAAAGGTTAAGCCACTTGCCCAAGGTCAGAGAGCTAGGAGCCAGAATCTAAACAGGGACACCAATCTCAAGGCCTTCTCCTAACCTATGACAAGTTCCGTTCCCTAAGCCCCTGCCTGAGGGTGCCACCCGGGTACGTGCTGGCTTACCTTGGCCAGCCTCGCTCTCTTGATGAGGTCGTTGAGCTTGCGCACCGCTGCCTTCTGGGGCAGGCTCTGTATGTCTCTGAAGAGGTCTTGGGCCTCAGCCTCGAAGAGCCTGCGGTTGTCAGTGTTCTGGAGGGGCTGCGCCCAGAAGGAGCCGATGTAGACGCGCAGCACCTCGGGTGTGTTGATGACCTTGCCCAGGGACCACATGAGGGCCCCGTAGACACGCATCAGCTGCTGCGTGTCCACTTGGTCAGCCTTGTTCAACACCACACGGATCTTGTCGTCCTGGCCCCGGAAGGCCTTAATGGCCTCTGAGAACTCATCCGAGATGTCGAGTTTGTGAGCATCAAAGAGCAGGATGATCCTGTCGACCCGCTCAGCGAACCACTGCAGGACCTGGCAGAAGTCGTACCCTAGGTGGAGAGAGGTGCACGTCAGTACAGCCACTGCTGCGTGTGGGGGACACGTTTAACGAGAGCCCGGGAATCACTGGTTCTCCAGCAGCAGCCAGGAAGAGGGCCTGTCTCTCAGCTGGAAGCAGTGGAGGCCTCATGACCTGAGCATCACTTCAAAAGGGCCCCCTCGATTGGACACATCTAGTTAATGCTGGGGTTCCCAGGAGCCCTTCCATGGGAAGAAATAGGGACTAGAAAGGGGCTCATGGTCACTGGGGCACTGCTTATTTCCTATCTGTAATTTAATTTAGTCCTCACGAGTCTCTTATTTCCCCTAGCACAGTCCTTGGATCAATGGAAAAATTCACCAAAGGCTCTACAAAACTGTAGGTCACAGGTCAAAACTCCTACTTCTATTGGAGTCTCACTTTCCTGGAAGCACCAGAGATAGAGGAGGAGAACCTAGAGGTCACCTTACTGGAGCCCCATTGGGTGTCCAGTAAGCACAGCAATAGAGGAATACCCTTTTCTTGACCCAAGTTTTTAAGAGTGTTAAGGAGGTCAAAGGTTGGGCTGGCTGAAATTGTGACCGATATTTATCACCTGGGCTATTTATATCTTAAGGATGTAAATATTTAAAAAAATTATGTCTCACACTCATTCTGTGAAATGGTCTCTTGCCAGTTTCTTTTTTGGAGTGGCGAGGCCCACCGCAAGTTTTGTTTAGTTTGCTTTGGCCATGTACCAATACACTTCAAATCATGCAGTTAAATCAACACTCCTCTCAGCCTGTGGTCAAAACTTTCAGGCATTTCCCCAGGGAACAGAGTCCCTCAGAAAGCAAACAAGAGGAGGCCAGTCACACAAAGTTTATTTTTCATCTCAATCTGATTAGCTGTGGAAGCAGAGTCTCAGTGCAGCCCATGAGAGCCCGGATGGCACCGTTCTTAACTCCTGCTTTAGTCCTGTGTCTCTTGTTTTAGATTTTGAAAACTTCCAAATGCATAAAAGTCTAGAGAACCATAACATGAATGCTGATAAACCCACCAGGTAACTTCAATAAATTTTGACACGTTACCTTATTGGCTTCAGATACTTTAAAAAATTTAAGTCTAGTTTATTTATATAACAAAATACCACACAGCACTGAGGATAAACTAGATTTTCACTTGTCAATCTCTGAAAAATTGGTAAGTGAAAAGAAAAAAAAAAAAATCAGTTTCTGAAGGATATGCATAGTGTGATAACATTTAGGTAAGATGCTAAAAAACAAAGCAATACTCAACAGCCCATGGATACACAGTGCAGCACAAGTACAAACACGTCACCACCCATTTCAGGATATTGGGAGTGAAGGATCTCAGATGGATGAGAAAGCGCCCAGAGGACAAGGGTCTATTAGGCAGAAATGAAAGGGGTCCATGCACTACAGTTTCTGTGAAATTTGAAGAGCAGGTGTAAGGGGAGCAGTTGAAAGAGAAAACTGATTCAGACACATTTTTAATAAAAAAACAAAATGCTCAGCAATGCTGAAGCCCCCTGTGCACCCGCCCTGAGCCCTTTACTCAACCTCCTCCCAGAGGAAACCGCTGCCCGAACCCGGTATTTATTGTCACCGCCCGTGTTTGTGAGCTCCCAGGTCACGAGGTTCACTTCTCTAACCTGCCTCACTCCCCGATTCCCTGGGGATGACGAAAAAAGTAGTTCTCAGAATGTGGGCCCGAGTTTATTGTCACTGCTGTGAGCAGCCAGTTTAGAACAGAGGAAAATAAAAAACCGCTTGAGCCGCGCACACAGAAGCATGTAAAGATTCAAAGTCAAGATCTCACTAGTTCTGTCACTGCGAGGCCAGAACAAACTGTCTCCCGAGATAGGAGTGACTGGTTCTGTCATTTGAGACCGGCTTGTGGGCCAGAGAGCCCCAGATCCGGTAGTGGATCCTCAGCAGATAAATGAAGGCGCTGTTCCCGGAGCGGGGAAGACACTTGGACCCGCCCACCAGAAGGACCTGCCTGTGAACTTGCTTTTCCAGTAGTGATGACTGACCTCTCTCTGACCCAAACACTCTCTCACTGGGCCTCCTTTGTGACCAAAATCAGGTAACTGAAAGTTCAGAAACAGGTTAAAGAAAATCTGTGTCTGGTGCATGATTTGCATTTTGCTGAACACCTTTCTGTTGGGGTGGGGGTGGGGGTTCCTCATGGGCCAAAGCAGCTGCAGGTGGGGCAGACAGTCCCTTGCCTCACGCGTAGCAGGCTGGGGCACAGGTGATCTAGAATCAGTCATCACCTTCCACCAGAGCAGATTGTTGAATCTTGAGGGAATGATGCAGACACAGGAAGAATGAGACTTTATTCATAGTGGTGGTGGCTTCCTAACCTAGTTTTTGAGCCTAGCTCTCCAAACTTCTCATTAATTCTGTGAACAACCTGATCTTTTGGGAAATTCCTTTTCTCCTTAAGTTAGCCAGAATCAGCTTCTTTGGTGTGCTACCAAGAACCACGATTTGTAAATAATTTCCCCCCACGTTTGACTGTTTCTGAACTTTGGATGCTTCTTACAATCAGGCCAAAGGAAACTTGCCACTCCCATAACTGTCACCACTGGTGCACACGCAAGGTCAGCCATGCAGACAACATCTTTTCCTCCGAGGGCCACCTGGGTTGAGGGGTTGGCCCTGATAGCACCACCTGTGTTTAAGCTGTAACTTAAATTTGGGTTCCTAATAGTTACTTTAGATGTCTTTTAGGAACACTTCATTCCAATGCTTCGGTGCAATAAAAAGTTACTGGGCACCGAGCTGCCAGACGTCAGTTTGCTGTAAGTGAACTATTATTCCTCCCTGGAGGAATGGCTGCAGGCACATACTCTCTTGTTCTAAAACAGCAATCAGAGCCTAATAAGGTCTGAGTAGTACAGGCAGATAGATTGGTGTTTGTCACTGAGCAGGTGCAAAAGGATTGGTTGTTAGACATCAGGCAATACAATCAAAGGTGAAGAAATCACCAGTGTTTCAGAAGAAAGCAGAGAATTATCAAAGCTGGGAAAGGTTGGTTTACTCAAGCCCCCTCCCACTGTTTTTATTATTACTCAGTGGCATTAAGCACATTCACACGGTTGTGTAGCCGTCACCACCACGAACCCCCAGAACCCTTTTCATCTCCCCAAACTGGAACTCTGTGCACTGTTTGTCTTTCTGTGCCTGGCTTACTTCACTTTAACATAATGTCCTCGAGGTGCACCCATGCTGTATCATGTGTCAGAATTTCCTTCCTTTTCAAGGTTGAATAGTTCTGCTCAATTCTTCTATCTTCACGATATAAGATGGGCACCGAATACCTAGCTAACAAAAAGTTCTGGTTGATTTTATTTTATTTTTTAAAAAATATATCTTTATTGATTTCAGAGAGGAAGGGAGAGGGAGAGAGAGAGAGAAATATCAATGACGAGAGAGTCATTGACTGGCTGCCTCCTGCCCATCCCCGACTGGGGATCGAGCCCGCAACCCAGGCATGTGCCCTGACAGGGAATCGAACTGGGATCTCCTGGATCCTAGGTCGATGCTCAACCACTGAGCCACACCTGGCCGGGCTCTGGCTGATTTTAAAGAAGTGATTTAATTGATGATGTTTAGTCTGCCTGAATAAATGCAGAAGGAAAACAGTGATTCTGAAGGAACTAGACCATTGATTCTCAAAGTGTGGTCTTGCATCAGAATCAAGTAAGAGACTTGCTAAAACTTAGACTCCCAGTGCCTCCCTAGAACCACAGAATCTAAATCCCTGGGGTTGGGCATGGTGAGCTGCATTTTATAAGCTCCTCAGCTGGTTTCGATGCCTGGTAGTTTGAGGACCACTGCCTTAGATGGAACACTAAGGCATGGATGGCAGATATGTCTATGTCATTGCTGGTCAGCAAAACAAAACACATTTAAAGTAGTTTCTTTTTACTATAAAAAGTTACCGACAGATGGTTAGGTGGTGCATCCTGGAGTTGAGGAAACACAGAATTTGAATCTGCTTGTTTGAAGATGAATGTTAAAATTCATGAAAGCTCTCCTATTGCTGCTCATTCTAGGCCTTGGCCCTGCCTAACCCTTCCCCTCCCCCTCTAGGTTAGGACCTAGATATCCAGCCTAAACTCTCCTCTTTCTTCAAAACATGTGTGTGAACCTTGGTTAAGTTACATACTTAACTTTATTAAGCCCCAATTTTCTCATCTGTAACATCAGGTTACTGAGAGGTTTAATGAGAAAATGCTTTTAACGCGCTCAATACAGTGCTGAGACTTGGTCAACTGTCATCAGTGTAAGCTATTACTACTGTTTTTGCTCCCTCCTCTGATGTAGGACTCAACTGCTCCCTCTTCTGAGCTCCAGGAGCCCTTTGCTTGTGTTCCTATCACACCACCTTCCACAGGGTGTTATCATTGGGTGGATGTACAGAGCTCTCATTAAACAATAAATTCTTTAACTGCAGGGACCGTGTCTTCCTCATGGTTGCACAAGACAGTGGTTATCAGTGTGGGCTTTGGACTCAGGCTGCCTGGGATCTAATCCTTGCTCCATTACTGAGTAGTTCTGTGACTTGGGTAAGTTACTTAACCTCTCTGTGCCTCCTTTCCTCATCTGGTAAATGGAGCTAATAACAGTATCCACATACCTCATGGGGCTGTGGAGTTAATATATGTGGAAGCACTCAGAATCATCTTGGCACCTAGAAGGCTCTCCAAAATGTTATCTACTAGTTATTTTTAAAATCTTTGTATCCAGTGCCTGGTACACAGTGGGAAGTGCAATAAATATTTGTTGGAGGATGCCTGGTTGGGAAAAGTATAGTCTGCAACCATGGAGAGAAACAAAATTAATTAGAGTCAAGGTGACAATGCAACGATGCATGAGCCAAGCATGAGGCCCAGTGCTCAGAAAGTAGCTAATAGAAGATACAGACTGAGCAGAGAACTTCTTGTGTTTTATAAATAGAGCTAGTGGACACACAAAGGCCCAGTGGCCTTTCTTTTTTTTGCTTGTGAAACAGATGGAGTTCTACCAGTTGGTCTTAAAGACCCCGGGTTGTACCTGAAAGAAATCTATGATTCTATCAGAGACACTTCCTGGCTTAAGAAAGTCCAGTGTATAGCCACGCTGGCTGGGATAACTCAGGGCACACATTGTACTCAGTAGGAGGAGAGCAGTAAATTTTCCCAAAGATTCTGTTACAGAAGGTGGCCAGGTCCCAATGAACATGAAGTAGGTCTGTGGCAGGACTATCACTTAAAACCAGGTTGAAAACTAGTGGTCCTCAGATTGAACGTGGCTCCTGGCTGCAGTTTTGTCTGGCCCACATAGTGTCTGCATTTTGAATTGACTGTCTTTGGTGCAAACATGCATTGTCCACCTGGTGCCCATTTCTGAGTGAACACCACAGCTCTGACTCAGCTTTAGAGACTAAGCTGTGCCCTCTGAGAAGCCACCCTAACTCTCGTGGGCTTCTGCACGGGTCTCATAGCCCTCCAGAGAACTGTACCGTGTTAGTTCACAGGCGTCTCCAGACTGGGCCATGAACGTCTGAGGGCAGAGCCCCTTCTTACCCTGCTCTCTCCAGCATCAGAACAGTGCTCACCAAGAGCAGGTCTCAGCAAATGCTTCCTGGGGACTGAATGTTTTCTGTGGAAATGTATTAAACATTCCCAGATCTGGCTTTAAACAATTTTTTGGAGCACATCTCTAGAAATTGGAAGTACACTAAACATCTTGGAATTTAACAAGACATGTTAAATACAAAAATAAAGAATGGATTAATTAATAATTATCAAGTGCCTAGGATGTCCTGAAACTGTTGCTGAGGGACATACAGCTATAAAACTGGGGCTACTAGCTTTACCCATAATAGCCCCAAACTGGAAACCACCCAAATATCCCTGAACAGGTGAATGGATAAACTCTGGTACATCTATGCAGTGGAATACTACTTAGCAGTTAAAGCAATGAGCTGACATATGCAACAGCTCGGGTGAATCTCAGAAAGATTATGCTGAGTGAGAGAAGCCAGACACTAAAGAGTACACACTGTGTGAGTCCATCTAATCGAAATCCTATAACAGGCAAAGCTAAGCTCCAGCAACAGAGAGCAGATCAGCAGTTGCCTGTGGCTGAGGGTGGGGCTGGGACTTACTGACAAGTGACATGAACAAAGAAGGAACTTCTCAGGGTCACAGAAAGTTTCTATTTCTTGGTGATGATGTTGGTTACACGAGTATGCAAATTTGTCAAAACTTGAATACAATTAAATGAGTGCATATTCACACAATTAAAATGTGTGTATTATGTATATGCTATACTTCAAATAAAATTGACTTAAGAAATAAAAAAATAAATAAGAAATAAAGAAGGAAAGAAAGAAAAAGAAAGGGGAGGAAAGAAAAACCCCAAAGTTGCTCAACTTGTTTAAAGATATACTCCCCACGAACTGCTGAATGGACCTGGAAGTTGAAATCTGTTAAGGGGACCATGTAGCTAATGTGGCTGATATGCAGTTGAATTTAGCTAAAGCAGGAGCTCTATGCTTTAGCTGAAATCAATTTTAACCAAAGAAACTGTTAAAATTTGGCTAGTCCATTGGAACTTTGAGAGTTGTATAATTTCACATGTGTCCTGCCTTCTGGCCTACGTGTGAAAAGAGACTCTCATGGTGATGGATTAGGGTCGAGAATGCTCTGAGCATGCGTGTGTACACATGTGAGGATGCATGCAGGTGTACTGTATGTACATGCATGTATGTATCAGTGTGCTGGAATCAACATAATAATAGAACTGTTCCCATGGTGCTCAATATATTTTTAAAATTTATTCATTCAATTATAGACATTTCAGTTCTATAAGACCTTCCATTGGAACTTTTATTAGCCTGGAACAAAACAGAGATGTAATCAGTCCAATGTTTAAAAATATAATTTCTATCTTTGCAAAAGGACCCAAAAGCTCTAGAGCTTTGGGAGTTGGGAAAGAGAATTTGTCCTGCGGAAGGTCCCAGCTTGGCATTCCTGGCTCCCCATTCTGGGAGCTAAGGGAGGGGGCAGGAAGGAAAGGGCCCCTTCCACCCAATGAGGGGCTTCCCGTCACAGTCACAGCCCCCATGGAAACCGGTCTCCATCCCAGCCACAGGGCCCCACCAGGAAATGGCATCTGAGGTTAGAACAGTGGCCCTCTGGCTCAGGTAAATACAGAGTGGGGTCCCTGAGGAAGCAAATTTGGCAGAATATTTTTAATAGAACAACAGAAAAAAAAAAAGCTTCAATTTATTCCCAGAGCCAAGTTTCTAATTACATGAGTTTTAAACAAGATGTGTGTCAATAAAAGGATGCAAGATAATGAAGGACACCAGGACTGAGGCCAGGTTCTTCCTCCCACGCCCCCCAGCCCTATTCAAGGCCACTGCCTAGCTGGACTCGGCCCAACACTGCTCCTCTTTGGTGGGGCCCTGGCTGCCCTTCCCGGAGCTACCAGCTAACATTCCATGCAGGGGCATTCATACCCCACCCCCAGCACTGACTGTAGATTTGTTTGTGTAACTCAGGCCTCTCTTCCCGAGGCCCTCTACGTGTCATGTCTATCTTTGTGTCCCTCCCGCACCTAGCTGATTGTCCAGCACAGCCTGTCCCCGTCCTACAGGCACTGAGAGAGTGCTGGCAATGCCCTTAATGTCTTTCTCATCCCTGGCTCCTTCCTCGCCAATCCAGTCCTCAAAGGATCCCCACCCCTTTTTAGGACTCAGAATCTCAAAAACTGTGAGGGTCCTAATTACTTCTAGAATAAATGTTTACAGAACTAACTCTGTATCACTAGCCCCCACCTTACCTCTCCAGCCTTTTCTCATAGTCTCTTACTAAACCCAAACTACACCGGGCTCTTTGCTGTTCCCCAAAAGCATCCTGCACACTCCTGCCTCTGCACCTTTGCCCACACGCTTCCTCTGCCTAGAATGCCCTCCCCTCTGCTCCATCTCCAATATACATACTCTTATGGCATCAATTTTTCTTTCATAGCACTTATACTCTATAATGATATATTTATTTGGTAGTGACAAAACAGAAATTCTATGAGGGCAGACACCCCACTTCTCATTTTGTCCACCACTGTAAACCCAGTATCTCCTACCGAACATAACAGGTTTTCAGTAAATTTGGTTTATTCCTTGAAAAATTAAAAATAGTACTACCATCTGATTCAGCAATTCCACTTCTGGGTATTTATCCAAAAAGAATTTAAATCAGGATCTTGGAGAGATATTAGCACTCTCATGTCCACTGCAGTACTATTCACAGTAGCCAAGATGTGGAAGCAACCTACGTGTCCATTGGCAGATGAATGGAGAAAGAAAAGTGGTGGATACATACAATGGAATATTATTCAGCCTTAAAAAAGGAAATTATGCAGTATGCCACAACATGGATGAAGCTGGAAGACATTATGTTAAGTGAAATAAGCCAGTCACAGAAGGACAGATACTACATGCTTCCACTTATATGAGGAATCTGAAATAGTCAAACTCAGACTAGAACGGTGGTTGCCAGGGACTAGTGGTAGGGAAAACAGGGAGTTACTATTCAACAGGCACAAAGTGTCAGGTAAGCAAGAGGAGTAAGTTCTAGAGATCTGTGGTACAACACTGTGCCTATAGTTAACAATACTCTATTGTACATTAAAAAATTTAAGCGTGTAGGGGGTGGGAGAGACTGGAAGAGATTAACCAAAGAACATATATGCATAGCTCATGGACACAGACAATACTGCGGTGAAAGGGGGCAAAGCTGGGGCAATGGAGGGCATCTGTAATACTGTCGACAACAATCTACGAGGGTAGATTCCCATGTTAAGTGAATAACATGAAATTAAATTAAAAATAAAATGGAATAAACTTGGTTTAATAAAGGGAATTGACTTGAATAAGAAGTATAACTGATTTTTTTTTTTTTTTTTAGCAAGGTAGAGGGTTTAGTTGCTTAAATAGTCCTGTGAGTTTCTTTAAAAGGCTGCTACTAAATATAGGAAGTACAAATTGGCTCAAAATAAACATCAAATATAGGGATCACTCAGGTATTAAATATATATTTTCAAAACTAGTCATTTCAGTTAAGAATAACAGCTGCTTCAGTTGGACATGTGCAAGGAGTCCTTGTATTGTTTCCAGGCTGAGTTTACTTTGTAACTGGAAAAGGCTGTTTCTGAAAATGTTATTGGGGTTGGTGTAGAGTAAGAGCTAAAAATAAATACTTGCAACAAATATTTACTGGGCCCTATCAACATTCCTACACTGCTCTGAGAGCTTTATATCAACAGAATCTCCTGTAATCCTCATACTAACCCCATGAGGCAGGTACTATCATTATTATTATTTTTTACTTCTTTATTTTTTTCCATTGCTTTTCACAGAGAGTGGAAGGGAGAGAGAGTGGAAGGGGTGAGGAGAGGTGAGAGATACACATTGATTGGTTGCATGCACCCCAACCTGGGCTGGGGATAGAGCCTGAAACCGAGGTACGTGCCCTTGGCTGAAATTGAACCCGGGACCCTTCAGTCCTTGGGCCGACACTCTAACTACTGAAACAAACTGGCTAGGGTCAAACATTATTATTATCCCTGTTTTGCAGGGAAGGATACAGAGACTCAGAGAGGTTAAATAACTTACCCAAGGTCACACAGCTATTTCCCAGGGGAGCTAGTGTTCAAACCCTGGGACTCTCATTCCAGAGCCTGCACTTTTATTCACAGCACTGTACCAGAATGGCGGGATTAGAGATCACTTTATTTTCTTTTTTATCATTTTAAAAAGTAGTTTTCTAAGTGTTCTACAATAATATATACTATTTTTGTAATAAGAAAAAATAAGCATATTGTAAAAATTATTGGTCCAGATGTGACTGGGCTAACAACATTGAGGAGGGAGTTCCTTTTCTTCTACATGGTGTTTACAGTGGTTGGCGTCCGATTCTAGTGCTTTCCAGCTTCTGGCCACCTCAAGAAACCCTGAAGGTAAAGTAGTGTCTTTGCAGCTCCACAACCCCTGGGGGAAGAGGCAGCCCCAATCAGCTGTGCTTGCCAGAGCGAGAGGAGCAAGCTGTGGGAAAATGATCCTAGACACTTAGCTCCTGCGGCCCCCCTGCCTCCCCTCTCTTCTCCGGCTGACCAGACACAGCGGGTACAGGGTGGGAAGGAGCTGATGCTAAAGCCCACCCAGGAGACCAACAGGCTGCCCAGAGAGGACAAACACTGTGGCCTCCGCATCTGCACAGGTGTCCTGAGTTCATTTTTTTGGGTGGAGGTTCAGTGTGGGCTCACTCAAGGTGTTCAGTGGGTAATGGCCAGCTCGGGGAGAAGGTGATTAGTTACAAAGAATCCCCGCAGTTAGAGTTCCCGGCCACCGCCTAGCTGTTCCTGGCCTGAAGGGGGTTTGGCGGCTGAACAACCACAATTTAAATAAAATCTAGGACTGAACCTGTCCTGGGATGGGTGTGGTGCTGTGTATCCTCTATCTCCTCTCCCCATGCCTTCTGCTTTGGAATTTAGTCCAAGACCCTGCAAAATAATTTTTTCTGTGCCTGTTTCCTCCTAAAATAAACAAGGTCACCTCACAGCCTGTCTCTCCTTCCTCTGGAGGATGTTGTGAAGATAACGGTGGGGCAGATGGGGGCCACGTGACCCCAAAGGACCACCGCGCCACAGCTTCACACCACACGGGGAACGGGGAGCAGAGAAGGGCTCTACCTGAATACTTAGCCAGATGAACACCGCTGCCCCGGTCACGTGACGCAGTAAAAGGGAAAATTTGGTTTCATATCTTATTTTCCATTTCAGATTAAAATTAGGTTAAGAAGCAGATCCATTCGAAAAGGACTGAGCCCTAGAAACAGACAGCAACCGTACAAAGCATTTTAGGCTCTTTGCTGGAGACAGAAGTTGGTGAAAATCTACCAAGAAAAACCTACAAGTCCTGGAGCCTGGCTCAGCCACTTTACTTAGCCGAGCCTTAGTTTCTATATCTATCTGATGGGTCAGATGACCAGTGAGGATGCTTTCCAGATCTTAAATTAAAGTTATATATGGTGGTTCTGAATATTAAGCTTTTCTAAAATAAAAAGTCATATTCTCAGGAGAATCAATTTAATGTCTGTAGAAGTCAACTAGCTATAGTACCAGCATAAGAATGTAAAACCGTGTAAGTGGCTACAGGAATATTCAGTGACTGAAACTAAACAATATAAAATTATCACGAAGCAAGTTTCATTTTATCATAGTCATTCCACTGGACTCATGCGCTGTGACATTTTGAGCTGGTTTGAAGGTCCTTCATGTTTCCATAGGGACAGTTAGTTGCCCTGAAGTTTAATTTACTTGTCATTCAATCTAAACAACTCTATGCTGAAAGAAAGGACCTGATGAAAAGCCACAGCATTTGAGACTTTCAAGGATGCTTAAGAGGACATTCGATTCAATCTTCTATTATTATAATCAACAGAACCCAGGAATCAAGTGTCATGCACATGGAAATGGCCCATCCCTCATTTTCAAGTGGGCTTTGTGTACCTCAGGCAAGAAAGTCTCAGACAATACGTCCATAAATCAGAGTCAGCCTGTACTTGCATTGGATTTTCTTGAGGCAAAATGCCAATGGTTTACAGACTCCACCCAAGTGTGATGAGGCCAAATACTTACAAACAAGGCTTCAATGGATCTTGTCATTTTGTGGTTCAGAAGGGCAAAAAGACAATGTTTCTTCGAGCCACAATTTTCTAAAGAGAAATGTTAAACCAAGAAGATGACAACTTTGGGATCAACAGAAGGCATGTAAGCACCTTCTGACCTTAAATGCCCTGCCCTGTTTCTCCTTTTAAACTTTCCCAGAGTTGTATGAGTGTTCTGCGAGCCTCTGGACACTAGCCAGTCATGAAGTCCAGCTCCAGCAACTGAATTATCAGCTAACTTGCTCCTAAAGCCAAACTATTACTCAGAGATAGTTATTTCTGGGTTTCTGCCACAGATGGAAAGACAGATCAAGTCAGTGGGGCCCTGTGAGTCCACACTGAGTTCCTTATGAAAAAGAAATGAGTCACTTTTTTACTAAGTAAAGGTTCATGTAGTTACCAACAGTATTTCAAAATGGTCAAATACCTCCAGAAAGGAAACACTTTGAAAAGATTTGTCAATATGAAAAGATACTCAACCACACTAAATGAAAATTAGAATTATAATGAGATGCCATCCACCTATCAGATAAAGCAAACAAAAAGATAAAGAAAAAATAATTGGCAATGCCCTGCATGGGGAGGGTGTGTGGAAACAGGCCCTTCTGCCTTGTTGGTGGGATGTAAATAGGTACATCTTCTAGAGGGGGCACTTGCCATCAGCTACACAGTAAAAAGATCACAGTTCCCTCTGATTCAGCGATTCCATGACTAGGAGTATATCTTATAGTTACATGTGCACATTACTGTGCTGTTTGTAACAGCAAAAGATTAGAAACAGCCAAAATGTCATTCACCTAAAGGATACCAGCTATTAGTGTTGGCACATCTACAAGACAGATGAGGAGGAGGTAGCTCTGAAGTCCTGACGTGGATGTGCCTCAAGGTTCACTGCTAAGTGGGAAACCCTGGTGCAGAGCAGTGTGCAGAGGATCCCGCGCTGGGAGGAAGCCCGGGAGACAGCTGACAGGGTTTGCCCTGGGAGAGAACGGGGGTGTGGGCCGGACAGACGCTCTTCACTATCTAACAGTCTGTAGCTTGACTTTCTCACCCCCAGCATATATACACATTTGCACAAAACAGTGGTCCTCCTGCAGAGAAAGGGGAAACGCTGAATCAGTGGTCTGACTTGTGCTCTGCATCGTGAGTTGGATTCAAACAAGAGGTGGTTTTGAGAAAGACTAAGAATCCAGGAGAATTGGAGGCTTCTTGAGGAAACTGGGTCATGGCACGTGCGAGAAATATCCCTAGATACAAGAAAGAGAATGTTGGCCAAAAGAATTGGGAAAGGGACGAAAGCTGGAGCCCTCGGCCACAGGAGAATACCTCCTTGGGGTCATTCTCCTCAGCAGGTTCCAACTCCAGCCCTGCCTGCATTCTCCTGGCATCTTTCCACAGCTCTGCGGCCAGTCCAAACTTTTCCTTTACCCTCCCCCCTCCTTTTTTGGATCCCTGGAAGAGCCAAGTCCTTGTCTGTCTGAGTCTCAGGACTCGGCCACCATCTGCTCTCCCTGGAGAAGCTCTGAAACACTTGGCCGAACCAACCCTTTGATCCTGGTCAGTGTATGCCAGGGCAACCCCCATTCATGACATGAACAAAGATCACCCTCACCACCAGTTATTCAGCAGGACTCTATGCTCAGTGGTTTATACACACTGCTTCACCTTCTCTTCAAACAACCCTGGGAGGGTCCCACAGTGAAGTGGGGGATCCAGGATTTGAGCTTAGGCCAGCCTCCTTCAGGGACCACAGTGAGCTTGCCTGCTCCTTACCACCTGACTCTCTGCTTCCATGGAAAACCCAGATGCCCTGAAAGCACCACTATTTCCAGTGAATTTCCACATCCAGATGGTGGAGATGCCTACCAGACACCAGTGCAGGAAACCTGACTTCCATCCACACTTCCATCTCACTCTATGCATGCTTCCTGGCTCATGTCTATGGAGCACTTAGGTATTTACACAGATTACTCAGATCCTCACAAGATCCAGCCCTGCAAGGGAAAGTACTTTTCCCCTATTTTATAGAGGAGAAAACTGAGGCTCACGGGGTGGAGTAACTTGCCCAGGTCTTCCAGCTGGGTAAGTGGAAGAGCCAGAGAGATGGGAAAATGTCTCAGGCCAGTGTTTCTCGGCATGAACTGCTCCTCTCCCACCCAGAAGCCTTCATTGGTGCCCAGTGATTAGGGGGAGAGGGCCTTTGCCACATAACAATAGGGATGGAGGCTGTGTAACAAGGATGTCCCCATTATAGCAGTGAAGTTATTAAACATTTGAAAATGCAAATGACAAATCTTTAAAAAAGTCATTCTTTAGTTTTCTTTAGTGGTTCCTAAATATATTAGATTCCAAAGAGGACTAGAATGGTTTGGGGGTGCTCCTACATGGAGTGAAGGCACAGAGGACTGTGGCATCAGATCAGGACTGTCGTATGCCCACAAGGCTAATGCAATAGCAGTCACTTGGTCACCAATGGGGTAAAGTGATTCTGCTCCCTTTCAAAGCCCTCACCTGGGAGGATGTTGGTTAGTCACAGAGCTCAGCCCAGTGCTGGGTTGCCCCTCACCCTACGCAGACACCCCCTCTTTCACTTATATCTTCCGTCCTGTCACCCAAGGGCAGCATTCACACTGGTGAAACAGAGACGTGGGACAAAGCTCAAGTCCATTTTGATGGGTTTTCCAAGCTTGTGATCATGCTTTCTTTCACTTGGTTTGAAGGTGGCAGAGAGCATAGGAGGGAGCAGGCTCAGTGCTACCCCAGATTCCTCAAAGTGGGGACCTCCTGCTTCAGAACCCCAGGACAGCCAGCTTTCTGGGCCTACCTCAGAACCCCTGGTAATAACCTGTGTTAGTTGTTTATCCTTGAGGACAGGAGATAGTGTATGATTCCCAGAGCCTGAGAATCACTGCTCTAGGCTTCAGGGCATCGTTTGTAGCCTCACTGACTCCAGGGCAGAAGGGGAGCCTAGGGGAGAGGGTTACCGAAGAATGGGTATGACAGAAGAAATGACAGTGAAGGCCTGGTGTCAAGGGAAGAGAAAGTCAACCAACCAAACGAACCCACAGAAACTGGGAGACAGACCCAGAGACAGTTCTGTTTTTGCCCAGTACAAGAACACCCGGATGCTCATAGTGATAATTCTGAATAAAGAGGTTATGAGATAATCCTTCAATGGCTTCCTGTTCCTCTCAGAATCAAATCGACATGCTTCCCTAAGGCCAGCAGCTCACATCAGCAGGCCTGCCCAGACTCACTGCCCCCCACTTCTCCAGCCTTCCTGGAACCGGCCAGGTCTTACCTACCCTCTGACTTTGCCTGCAATGCCCTTCCTCCAACTCCCTGCCCGGATGGTCCTTCATTCTTTAGGTCTGAGACTAAATGCCACATCCTCAGAGACCTGTTCTCACTACCCATCTAAAGTAGGAAAGCACCCGATGTGGGACTCAGCCAGTATTTCCTCTAAGTCTTTGCTTCTGCTTGCAATGTGGGCTCATGCACTGGCCCCAGTGAATGCTCCAGGAAGGTGGAGACAGGGCCTATTCTGTTGCTGCTACAATGAAAGCGCCTGGTACCTGACACATAGTATGTGCTTAAAAAATGGACAGGAGGCACCTAGCAGAGCGTGGTGCATGACAGACAGTGTAAGCAAAACTTCCCCTTCCCACTGTCCTCTGAGGATGCGGGACAATGGGTACTGTCTTTCCCAAAGATTACCATCGAAAAGCGCTAAAGAAACCCCCAGGAGATTTGGTATTTGTAGGAGAAAAGAATCAATTACATGGAAACTTGCCCTACATGGTACCCTTCCCCAGCGCTGCCTTCTGTGGGGTGTGTGTGTGTTTGGGGTGGGGGGGGCTGGGGGAGACCCCCAGTTTGTGTCCTTGTCTCTCGTGGTTAACAGCACGTGCTCTGGAACCAGGAGTTCTGGTTTGAATCCCACTCAGCCACTTACTTGCTGCTTTGGTTATCAGTTACCTTAAAACTTAGTGGCTTAAACAACTTATTGTTTCCTCTGGTCTGAGGGTTGACTGGGCTCAGTTGGGTAGTCCTTGACTGGGGCCTGTCATGAGGTGATAGTCAGATGGCAGTTGACTGGAGCCACCTGAAGGCTCAGCTGAGCTGATCGTCCACCACGACTTCACTCACATCTCAGATGGAGGCTGCCTGAGCCTCTCTTGCCTCTCCATGCAACTCGCTTGGGCTTCCCTCAGGGTGGTGGTCTCAGGGTGGCTGGACTTTTTAGATGGCAGTTGGCTTCTCCAGAACAAACATGCTAAGAGGTCCAGGCGAAACCTTTAGGGCTTCCTATTATTTAGATTTGGGAAGTCAGAAAGCACCACTTCTGCTGAATCCTTCGGACCAAAAAGTGAGTCGGGAGGCCACCTGACTCAAGGGGAGGAGATGACACCAGGGCATGAATACTGGGAGGTGTGGTTCCTGGTGATGGGGATGGTGGCAGCAGCAGGCAGCTTTTGAAACTAGCTGCCATACTGGCTACCGGAACTTGGGCAAATTAAACTCTTTGTGCTTCAGTCTTCTTGCCTATAAAATGGGATAATAGCTCCTACCTCATAGAGCTTTTCTGAGGAGCAAATGAGTCGATAATATATGGAAAGCACTCAACAATGCACTAAGTTTTTCTCTGATTAACCTCTGTATCCCAACGTATGTGAAATGTTTTATGATCACGAGCTGCTCTATATGGAAAGTAAGAGAAGTGCCCGTCTCTCAACTCCCCTCCCCCCAATTTTGTTTTTTATTTAAAAGTCTAGGGGGGTTTAAAGTTTGGGTAGAAGAGGTCATTCCCCATGATCAAGTATGCGTTTAAAATAGTAACGATAATGAAAAATAGCTGTCAGGGCTTGGCAAGTGCCATTCTGAGTCACGGCAATGGCGTGCTCACATAGGGGCAGAAGCAGCAACACTTGTGTGGAATTTCCCGGGCACCGGTGGAAAAGGAGCCATGAATGTGTTTGTCAGCAAACTTCCCCAAAACAAAAAGAAACCAGGATTTCCTGTTGGAGGCCAAAGAAGCGAGTGATGTCCAGGACCTCACAACTCAACTTCAGACTGGCCTTAGCACTAGCCAGAAAACAGGATCTGAAGACAAATCATCAGTGGGCAGCCCAGCCCCTGAGGATGGACACTTTTCGGGTGCTGCCAAATTCAAACAAAGCTCAGAGACAAGTCACTGAGCTCAAGCTCTAGGTATAAAAGTAATTTCATAACCCATCGGAGCCTGTGGACACATGTTCTATTCTACAGTATTCTCTACCACGTCATCTGCTACTTCGTACCCCTCAGTATTCCATGCAGCCCTTAGGACAAAACCTAGTCCCCTGACATGTGCACTCACCCACTACATACCCAAGTTCCAGCCTTGTGTACAACTTGAACTCCTCCAAAGGGCCCTGAGCTCACACATCTTCCCAGTTCTTGTACACACTCTTTCTGCCATCTGGGAGAGGATAACAATAGTAAGGGGAGCCACAATTATCTTTCCCTTGACTATGCACCAGACAAGTGCTGTGGTGAACATTTCACTTTATCACCTCACTTTATCCTAACCCATCCTATGAGGCCCCGACCTCGATGACTGATGAATGCACACATTTACCTGGAGGCTCTGATCAAGTCATCAGGTCAGACATATAGATCAATCAAATAGAACTGAGAGTCCAGAAATAAACCTTCACATTTATAGCCAATTGATTTTTAACAAAGGAGCCAAGACAATTCAATGGGGAAAGTACAGGTGACCCTTGAACAACATGAGCTTAAACTTTGTGGGTCCAGTTACATGTGATTGTTTTTAATAAATACGTACAGTACTGTAAATGTATTTTTCTCTTCCTTATGATTTTCTTAACATTTTCTTTTCTCTAGCTTACTTTATAGGAAAAAAACAGTATCTAATACATATAACATATAAAGTATGTGCTGACTATTATGGTATTGATAAGGCTTCCAGTCAACAGTAGGCTATGAGTAGTTAGGTTTTTGGAAAGTCAAAAGTTCACACAGATTTTCAACTGCCCATGGAGTCAGTGCCCCTAACTCCCACATTGTTCAAGGATCAATTGTATTGTCTTTTCAACAAATGGTGCTGGGACAACTGAATATATACATGAAAAGAATCAAGCTGGACCCTAACCTCACACCATATAGAAAAATTAACTTAAAATGGATCAATGACCTAAATGTAAGTGCTAAAACTATAAACCTCTTAGAAAAAAATATAGGAGTAAATTTTCATGAGCTTGGGTTATTAGGCCAAAAGCACAAATAACAAAAAATTAAAATAATAAATTAGACTTAATTAAAATTGAAATCTTTTGTGCTTCACGCAATACCATAAAGAAAGCAAAAGACAACCAAGAAAAAAAGACAAAATATTTGCAGATCATATATTTGACTAGTACATAGTATAAAGTATGTTAAAACACAACAATAAAAAGACAGATAATCCAATTAAAATATAGGCAAAGGATCTGCATACACATTTCTCCAAAGAAGATATGCACGTGGCCAATGAAGTCCATGAAAAGATGCTCAACATCATCAGTCATCAGAGAAACACAAACCAAAACCACAACAAAAATACCAGTTCATAACTACTAAAATGGCTCTAATCAAAATGATAGTGTTGATGAGGGTGGGGAGAAACTGAAACCCTCATACACTTTTGGTGGAAATATAAAACAATGAGTCACTTTGGAAAATAGTCTGGCAGTTCCTCAAAATATTAAATATTGAGTTACCATATGATCCAGCAATTCTGCTCCTAGGTATATCCCTAACAGAATTAAAGACATATGTTTTCACAAAAACTTGTACATGAGTGATTATAGCAGCATTATTTGTAATAGTCCAAAAAACAGAAACAAACCAAATGTTCATCAACTAATGAAAAAATAAAATGCCATTCAACTATAAAAAGGAATGAAGTACTGATACATGCTAGTACATAGATGAACCCTGAAAGCATTGTGCTAAGTGAAAGAAACCAGACACAAAGGCCACATATTGTATGATTTCATTTATATGAAATGTCCAGAATAGGCAAATCCATAGAGACAGAAAGTAGAATAGTGGTTGCCAGGGTCGGGAGGGACAGGGGTAATGGGTAGCGATTGCTAATGAGTACGAAGTTTCTTTTTGGGATGATGGAAATGTTCTAAAATAGGTTGTGACAATGGCTGCACAACTCTGTAAATATACAAAAAAATTCACTGAATTGTCAAAAAAAAAAAAAAAAAAAGAAAGAAAAGAGAGAAAATGTAAATTTAAAAAAATAGGGGAGAAGAATGCTTTCTCTTAGTAGCTTTGCTGAGTCTGCCTACCTCCCACCCCCCAGCTGGAGGCTGGTGAGGTAACCTCTGTTCACTGAACTTCCTTATCAGAACTTTAAGTAATGTGCAGGGTTAGAAGGCTTGTTTGCAGGTCCATCCACACCAACAGTGTGTGAGTGCCCTGCCTAGGGCCTGTGTCTCACTTATTTTGAATCCTGGCATTCAGGACAGTGCTTAGCACTCAGTAGATAATCAATGTATAGTGTGTGTTGAATGAATAGCCTCTAGTATGCCCCTAATACTACCCATTGCTTTTTATACAATCACTTCTAAAATAAACACCAAAAATATCACACACAAACACAGTTGTTTTAAAATTCTTTTTTCCATCAAATATTTTTTAAACTGAATAATCAATTAAAGTGTTATCTCTTTTCTACTTTCTGTGAGACATGATTTCAAAATTGAAAAGCAAATCATCAATAAAATGATCAAGATAATGTGGGAAAAAGGTAGAAACATTTATCCAAAAATAGCATTTTCAGTTCCTGAACAACAAACTTCACATTTCAAATAACTTGACAAAAACTTCCTCTACTCTATAAGACTGAAGACTTTACGAGACAAGAAAACTAATATAAATCAATATAAAGGTTAATTAAATTCAGCCTTTGAAAACTCTTTGGCCTTCAACAATAACAATACAATGAGATGATGAAGTTAATAACAGCTAATATTTATTGACCACTTACTATGTACTAGGCTGGGCATTATTTTCTGTGTCCTATATATTAATTCAGTTGCAACAACATTAAGTGGTAGGTACTATTACCCTCATTTTATAGAGAGGTTAACAACTTTTTCAAGGCCACACAGTTGATAAGTGGCCGTAACTCAGTAAGTTCAATTCTATTGCCTATGCACTTCCTGCTCCATGTAGGGCAGCCTGCAGGGACTTCAGTCCCTTGGACCAAGGAAAGCAATTTGTTTGATTCTGTCTATAGACTGATTAGTGTAGGTTAGAGAAAAGATCTGTGGTGCAGCTGAAAAGATGGGACTGTCCTGAGCTGGATCTGTAATTGGATGGTGACCAGAATGGGGGAGAGGATAGCACTGCCTCACAACCCCCCCTTTATTTATTATTTCTTCTCTTATTTATAATACTACCCAAGTAAGGCCTGAATTTCTTGTTCCAGGGGTACTTGACAGGCATTGCAGGCCCCTCTCAGAAACCTCATGAAGTTCAGCGCTTACACCTACAGCCTGGCTGTGAGGTCTACCTCAAGGACAGGCCCCACCTGCTATCACTGCCCTGCCTGGGGAGCTGTTGGTATCTGAAGTCTCTTTAATCCACTGCTTCTTAAAAGGCTCTTCGCTGCTCTTGAAGCTGGCTAACGTCTCGCCCCAAGCCTTCTTGTTCTTTTAGGGGACAAGACACATATGTGTTTTCCTCTCTACTCCTCTCATTCCCAAAGCCTGTGGGGAAAGTCATGCTTCTCTGGACATTTCTAATGTTCTTCTGCCTTCCTTGGACGGCCTTCCAAACTCGGTCTTTTGTCTTTCAAGTTCAAAAAATATGTCCTGTAGGTGTGTTTGCACTTCCCTGATTATGGTCTGTTTTGGTCTTCTCTATTTTTCTGCACCTTTATTGATTACAGGTTGGATTTCCGTGCCTTGTCTCCCAGTCTGTCAGTTCTTTTGCGATACTATATTCAGGCACCTCGGCTGTGCTGGCAGATCCTGGAAGCTGCATATTCATGTTTGCCTGTCAGTATTCAGAGGCCTTTTTTATTTTTGAGGACTTCACTTAATGCTGTCCAGATCAGGAGGCCCTAACGATGTCTGTATGTAAGTGTTAAAACATTAATCAATGATTTCTCACACTAATGTTATTGTCTGTTATGTTATTTGAAGTGCAGTGAGATCCTTTCTGTTTCATGCATTACTATTCTTTATTGTTTTTACTAGCCCGACATTTTCTGCCCTTTTATTTTTTACTATCATTGACTTACAATGAAAAGAGCTTATAGAGAGAAGAGCTTCCACATTACAAGAAGACACTCTCTACCTTTCACTTGACAAGCTACTGGTCCTGGGAGAATAGGCACATCTGTTACAAAATTCAGATCAAGAGTTTCTTTCTTCTAGAGTTAAGTTTTTAAAAGGGAAAAACTGGACTATTTTTGTTACCAAAGTCCATTCTGTTGACAACTACACAGGACCTCAGTCTCAAGAAACCACAGCACCTTCCAAATGCTTATGTGCTAAATACATGGCCAAGCCCACCAGCTGCCACAGTGGAGTTTTTACAGTGCCCTCCTTGTCAGACAGGGACATTATGATTGAAGCCAGACCCAGAGGTTTATAGCTAGTAGCTGGGAACAGACTTGGGTTCATGCTGGGTCCAAAAATAAATCCTAGATGATGTTTAGGTTCAGCATGAAATAAACAGTACTTTAGGACGCAAACAGTCCAGGAGCCAGAATAATAAGAGAATGGGAATGAAAATAAGGATGTGTGAATACATGTGCTCTTTTCTCATCACACACACAAAAAAGAGTCAAGAAAAAAAAAGAGTAAAAAATCTGAATGCTGTCATCAGGGGCAAAGAGTGTTTCTCAAGAGTAAATCAGTCAGATTTCACCCACCCACTTCGAAAAAATAATCCAAAAAATCTTAAGAATCCAGATATTCTTTTATTGGCTACAAGAAAAGAATCAGAAAAGTCTGTAGAACTTTTAGGTAGCTATTACTTCATTAGAATAAAATTACTATCAATACATCAGAACATTTTTACCCTTGCTTGATAGGAATCTTTTATGTCAGCCAAGAAAGCTACAGTTTAGTAACTAAGCTCAATCATTTGTTTTTAAACTAAGGAAAATTTGAAAGGTGATGGGTTTTCTAATGGAGTAGAATACTAAAAATTGCTCCAAAGTCACTACCCTAGTGGGTTTTATTTATAGAGTTCCCAAACAGGAGATTTACTCCCCCAAATGCTGACTCTGCACTCTGATTTTCCTGGAGCACAGAGCAGGGAGGCAAGAAGTGCAGTGACGTGATGTTCAGGGTCAGTGTGAAGATTCTGCTGATGAGAAGGCAGTGCTAAGACACACTCTAATGGGTAAAGGTCACTTCTAACAGAAGAGTGGTTTACCATGCTTTGCCTCAACCCTAACACCTCAAAATACAAACCAGCCTGTAGAAATGTCAAGTGCTTCTTCTTAACACCTATAACTTTGGCCTAGAGAAGAGCAATGTCTACGAAATGCCATGTCCTCCTTGTAGTCACACTTGCCCCCTCTATTCAGCACAAAATAAAAAGGAACTAGGCTTATGATGTCATGAGAGAGAAGACTGATCAAGGAAGAATGGGCCACAGGTGAGGTGAGGCAGGTGACTGAACCCCAAGTTCAGAGTATCCATTAAAAAAAAAAAACTTTATTGATTTGAGAGAGAGTAAGGGAGAGGGGGAGAGAGAGAGAGAAACATCAGTGATGAGAGATTCACTGATTGGCTGCCTTCTGCATGCCCCTGACTGGGGATTGAGCCCACAACCAGGGCATGTGCCCTGAGCGTGAATCGAACCATGATCTCCCGTATCCTAGGTTGATGCTCAACCACTGAGCCATGCCAGCTGGGTCAGAGTCTCCATTTTTGCTTTTACTACTGAGGCATCAGGACTCCTTCATGGAGACGCACCCTCACTAGAGCATCTGTTCTCCAGAGCTCTGAGATACCTGGGCAATGCCAGCTCCCCAGTTCAGGTCCCCCGTTCCCCATCTGACCCCCAGCAAAGCAGCACAATGCTCCACCACTCCACCTGCCACCTGTCTGTCCCATGCTGATGGGGAGAACTCCGGGTGTGGTGTAGTCAGTAGGTCCTCCTGGGGGATACTCAGCAGCCACCGCACACTTGCCACCTCCTCCTGTAGCTGCACCATCTGTCCAGCATGCTCTCAGCTGGGGCTGTACAGCCCTGCAGGCTAGAGGGTGGACAGGGTCCACACCGCAGCTTCAGCCTCCAGCGACTGCCTGAAGCACTCTTCCTCTGAGCCTGTTCTCCAAAAGTGGCGCCTTCTCAACAGTTTTTACTCTGACCACTCCCCAGATGTCAAGCTCCATCACCCATCTGCCCAGCACTGGGGAAAGAATTCTCATGCTCATTGGAAGGCTCTGCTTTCCAAGGGGAGTGAGGATGAGGAGGGTTTCCTTGGCCAGGGCTCAGTTTCTGCCTGCGAATAACTGTATGTAACTTAGATACAGATCCTAAATGATCAGCACAGTGTAGACACACAGCTCAATACATGGTGGCCATTCTCATAGCACCACCGTGGATACACACTTCAAGGAGCGGCCTTAAATGTGTAAGAGGGGCCCACGTGGTGAGACCGCTTGTTGAAGGTTAACACATCGACCGCATAAAGGGACAAGGAGAAGGCACAGCAGCTGCCACCGTTCCTCTTTCACAGACAGCTCTGTAAGGGAGGCACAGCTCCACTTATTAAGTCAATGCAGGTTCAAGTGTTCTGCACCTCCTTCCTCACCCCATGTTGACTTAAGTGCCTGACGAAGTGGGTATTGTGATCTAGGAAGCTGGGGAGATGCAAGTAGATATGAGCGTGTGTGAGGCTGTAGCACTGTTTGCAATAGTTTAAGCAGAAGCAGCTTTAAAACAGTATATATTCTTTGGGGTTAATGCGTTGGAACTGTCAGCTGAGTAACTCCAACCACCAACTGTGCCCAAATACGGTATGATACTAGAGCTGGGGAACACTGGCCCTTCGCGTATTTGCTATCACTGTTTGAAGCTCTGTCCTTCCTCACCAGCTGCTATTTTTTCAGGGTGCCAGGGACCAGCCGACTGGTTGGAACCACATGTGCTATTTCTGTGCATAGGATGTGTGTAAGCACATGTCACAGTAAGCCAGACCAGGATATGAGTCAGACTATTATAAAGTGTTAAAAAGGACTGATCTTCAAAGCATCCTGAAAGCATCATGCTAGGCAACACTACTGCGAAGGAGCTACAGTTTGAAAGACACTTACAATTACTAAGCAAAGGAGAAATCCTGAAGAATATGGGTGATTAGAATTGGCCAAAGGCCTACCTACCAATGAAAAGAAGTGGACAAGGTTGAAGCTACAATCTAGGTCTTAGAACTTCAAAGTAAAAAAGAAAGATTTATTACCAGGACCACATATTTCTCCAGCAAACCTCAGTCAGACATGTATAAGTAGTGAAACATGGGAAGCTTGGAAAAACTGTGGAACATGGGTTTATTTTCCTTTTAAAACAAAACATTAAAAAAATTTTTTTAAAAAATATATCCTTATTGATTTCAGAGAGAGGAAAGGAGCGGGAGAGAGAGATAGAAACATCAATGAGAGAGTGATTGATCGGCTGCAGCCCGCAACCTGGGCATGTGCCCTGATCAGGAATTGAACCCCGATCGCCTGGATCCTAGGTCGACGCTCAACTGTTGAGCTAAGCCCGGCCGGGGCTAAAACAAAACATTTTATCTGCATAGTAACTTTCATGGGGCCAGTTAATGGTCCTAAACTGGCTCTTAAAAAAAAAGTATTGGCACTGAGGTGTAAAGATACAACAAGATGTCTATCTATAGCACTATTTGTAAGAGTGAAAAAATTTTAACCATCACACTATCTACAAATTAGCTAAATAAACTATTTTACATCCCTTTGATGGAGCCTAAGCAGCTATTAAATGGAATAAAGTAATTTGAATATACTGGCATGGAGTGATGTCTGTGACAGATTGTTAGGGCAAAATCAAGCTGTAGAAAATGTGCATAGTGACCACATTTCTGTTAAAAATGGTATGTTGTATATGCATAGAAAACAGTCTCTAAGGAGCCAGAGAAAATCA
Organism: Miniopterus schreibersii; assembly: GCF_964146895.1. Taxonomy (NCBI): domain Eukaryota; kingdom Metazoa; phylum Chordata; class Mammalia; order Chiroptera; family Miniopteridae; genus Miniopterus; species Miniopterus schreibersii. The sequence continues at coordinate 144,083,362 of NC_138101.1, forward strand.
TTAATAACTGTCATTTGTGACAGAGGGAGATTTTTGTTACATTCTACTCATTGTTTGAATACTTTACAATAAACATTACTTTTACAACAGAAAATAAAACTGACAAAGATAGTTAAGAGAAAAGAACAACATTAGCCTGACTTCTGCTATAAGTGTAATGTTCTTGCAGGCCTCAGGGCAGCCTAGTGACCCACTGAGCCCCTGGCCAAATGCGTGAGGCACAACCAGGCAGCCCTGAGCTCTCGGAGAGTCCCTGGAGGCTGCGGTCAGCATCTCTGAAATGCCACGAGAAAGGAGGGTGCTCGGACGAGGGAAGTCCATTATTTACCCCTCTCCTGGGACACTTGCTTTCTAGTTCTCTGTGGCCTCTGTAACTACACTTCTGCTTCAGGAGCACCATGGGAGTTCCCTGCGTGGCCATGGGTTATGGCCATGACCCCAGACAGGTCCCTGCTGGGATCATGGCCATGGGTTATGGCCATGCAGTGTTCAGCATAGTTTCACTGACTTGCTGTTCAAGGGGTGGTGAAGAGCTGTCAGCTCCATCTTCTCCCTCCCAGCAAAGCCTGGAGGGCTTATCCTTTGCTTCAAGGGCCAGGATAAAGGGAACTTGACCTGTCTCTGTGGCCATAGGAATCCATTATGGTGCCCTCCCAGTCAGGAAGTTCCCTTCTCTAAGTAAATTGTATCCTTTGGTCTGCCCCGGATGCCCCCTTTCTCCAAGAGGGTGGGAGAGAAAGCAGGTCCATCTGTTTAACCACAGTGCAAGGGTCTGGAAACAGTGACTGCCTCAACCTTCTTTCCTGAAGGCTAAAGATGCCGACCTCACTGTTGTTGACGAGCATTTTCTATTCTTCATCAATTTCCTCTGAATACCGTGCAGTCTCTCTCTCCTTCCCACCCGAGCTACCCTCAGGTAATTCCTGGTCATCCTCCAGATTCTGGCTCAAATTCATGTCCTCTGGGAGCCTTTCCCAACACCCCACGGCCAGGCTAGGTCCCCTTATACTGATATACAGCCCCATCTCAGAGCACTTATCCCAGCTCTCATTTTCTATTTATTTCTGTGAAAATGTGATTAACGTTTGTCTTCCTCAACAGAACATAAGCTCTGAGGGCAGAAACTGCACCTGCTTTGCTGCACTCACAGAGCACAGTACAGTGTCTGGCGCCAAGTACATACCAGTAAACGCTCAATAAAAGGATGCCGAGGGGGCAACTGGGTGGAATATGTGCAATGGGGGAGGGAGGAAGAGCAGCTGGGAAGGCTCTGGCCCTTGTTGTCATTAGCTTGCCTCCTTTATTTTTTGTCATATGTGTCCAAGTGAATGGTTAGCCAGATTCCTTGGTTATTTCTTGGGGCCCCTGCGGCTCTGGATCCTGGGGCTGCCCAGGAATGTTGGGGGTGTCCTGGAGCATGGAGAGAATACACTAGCGACAGAAATCCTCTGCCAACGGCAGAGAGAGTCTTGGCCAGCGTTGGAGGAGGCGGGGTGGGGGGCACTGACCTCGGCTAATGCGCTGCTTCTCTCCAGACAGGATGCCAGGGCTGTCGATGATGCTGATACTCTTCAGGACCTGATTGGGCAGCTGGGAACACATGAATCTGGAAGAAAGAGAGCAAAGGTGGGATCAGAAACTGCCTTGCAGAGTGTTCTAACCATGAGCTCCTTGGCCTTCCTGGGCTACTGACATCACCTACTGTAAAGTGGGGGCTTGTAGGGGACTGATGGGACCACCACTGGGACTACCACCCATGGGGCAGGTATGGAAGGGGCCCTGGCACCTGCTGCTACCTGCCACCAAATTCCTTACTGTTCATTGTGATTTTTGCTAACATTTATTGAACACTTAGTTATTTTATAACATCATCTCATTTGCTCCTCGTATTATTCAGAAGGGAGAAATTACTGTTAACTTCAGAGAGGTTAAGTAACTTGCTCAGAGTCACTCAGAGCTAGACCTTAAACCCAGGTCAGTCTGACTCCAAAGCCTGTCAGCCTCCCCAGCACTTCCCCATGCTGCTCCTTGGCCAAGCATCCAGGTTTCTCCTCCCAGTGAATCCCATGCCTCCTCCAGGGTCCCTGCCCGACTGGGCAGGAGCATCCCGAGCTCCCTGCCAGCCCCTGCCTTATCCCTAAAGTGACCTCGGAGGTACTGGAGCCTGTTTTCACTGTGTGATGCCCTAGGGACTCAGCACCCAGCCTGGCACTTGCTATGGCTTCAGGCTCAGAGTGGGGCAGGCACCTGTGGGCAACCCCTCAAATCTTCCAGGTGACTGAGTCCTAGGGGTGCCCTATAAGTGGATGAAGGGGCAGGGTAGGGGACGGACCTGGCTAAGTTTCTCTAAGCCTCCTTCCTTGTCCATCACTTCCTTTCCTTTTCCTTCTGCTCTCCCTCCTATGGTTCTGGTTGGCTTCCCTGGCATAGGCCTCATGAGGTAGAGTGGAGTGGCAAGAAAATTGTGGCCTGGGGCTCAGCAGACCTGGGTTCAGGTTCAGCTCAGCCTTTGCCAGTAAACTGCTGTGGGACCCTGGACAAGGACTTCTCCCCTCTGGGCCTCAGTTTCCTTTGTAAATGGAGACACTTGGACCAGGGCCTGGTGAGTTTTTTTAGCTCTAACACTGTCTAAGTCTAGAGTAAGGGAGGGAAAGGCTTTGTTCCCTCCACCCAGGGCAACAGAGCCCAAAGTGGATCTCTTTTAGGCACTGGGTATGTCTGAAGGTAGAAACTGTACAGGGAAAGGAAGCCTCTCCTTTTCCCACATTGTCAATGCTAACTTCCATATCTGTGAGGGCAGAAGCTTGAAACCCTTGTGAAAGCTCAATTTTTCCATTCAGTGGAGCTGGTGGGATTACTCAGAAAGTAAATATGCTGGGAATGCAGGACAGGGAGGCCTGCTCAGCCTGCACAGTGCAGAGGTGGACAGCCCTGAGCTTTTTCTGTAACTACTGACCTTTCAAAATAACTTTCTTTGAAGGTGCTCAGGACAAGTTTGTCATACATTCTTTCCTAGATATTCAAGTTAGCCCGGATGATGTAGGAAAGACATTATGATCATTTTGTAGCTAGAAAAGTTGAAGCTCAAAGTAGTTACCACATCCCGAGGTCATGCCACGAATGCATGGCTGGCTGCAGAGCGCAACCTAATGTTCTGATGTCATATGAGTGGAACTCAACTCAAAAAGTTAAAAACCTCACAAAGTGAAAAATAAAGGGTCAAGTTATTTTAAGAGAAGCCCCTCATTTCTGATTTTTCCTGCCCCTCCTGCACCCTCCACCTTTATATAAACCCCACTGCCCACCACTTGGAGATCTGTCAGAATAAAGTGCATGGGGATCCCCAAGCATTCTTTGTAAGTTCAAAGAATAAAAAATGCCACATTCAATTCTCTAGAACCGGGGTAGGAACAGAGTTCTGAGCACATCTGTGTTGGACCACACTTCTTGTCAGTAATGATTTGGTCTCTTATGACAGTCCTGTCCTTTCTATCAGATGGCTGGAGACATTTGGCAATCTGGAAAAATTGCACATATGTGGAAAAGCATTTCTGGGAGAAGCTGACCTTTCCCCCCAAACCACTCAATATCAATATTTCCGAAAAACAAACCTCTGAATTCTATTGTAAAATTAACAGAGGGATTCAAAAATTTATCACCTGTCCATTTCCTCCTGTGCAAAATGACAATGTTTCAACAACTCCCAAGGCTCCTGACACATCAGCAGAGGCAAAATGTATGAGTCACAAAACAAAATGCAGTCAGATATGGTGAAGTTGCCACACAATAAATAAGGAAGAGAGCTGTGGGGCCAGGAGGGGTAACTGCAGAACAAAGGAGGGGAAAGAGGGGAAGGGGAGAGGAAGGCAGAGAGGAAGAGGAAGGGAGAGGGAAGCAGGGAGGGGGGAGGGGAGAAGCAGGGACTGGAGGAGAGGGGCCAGGGGGAGAAGAGGAGAGGACACTAATGTTCCAATTCAAGGAGGAAGGGAAAGAAGGAAGAGGGGGAAGGGAGCACCCAGAGAGGGGGTGGTTGGGACTGTGTCCAAATCTGGGCTCCACTCCACAGAAGCAAGCATATAACGGGGAGGGGGATGGGGGGTTGGGGCGGGGAAGGGAGCACAGAGCACAAGTCAGCTTTCAGAACCCTTGTGGGGGAAGGACTCAAACTCTAAGGGTTAGAACCACATGTACGTTTTCTTAAATAGCTGTAATCAGAAAAAAATCCGAATGCAATCTGTTAAAGCAAACCTATCTTATGTTTATGATCTAAGAGAAGAAGATAAAAAGCAAGGTTATTTCTTGGGTAGGTTGCAGTCAGCCATGGGTCAGGTCTCCCCTGCTATGTGTGTTGCTGAAATGTTTCCAAGCCCAGATTTGCTGTCCCAAGATGGATTTCCTGCTCCTTCCTGGAGTGATTAACATGAAGTGTATCCGTTCCTTGCCTTCTACATTTCATGTGAAATATGCAGACATGTCAGTTAAGTCCAGGAGCCTCACATAAACTTTTATAAAGTGTCTCCCTCATCCAGGGCTGACTTGATATTTTATTTTCTGATAAAAAGAGGGGACCAAGTCCTACTCTGGACCCCTTTTACCTGTCACCCCCACAACTCAGGAAAGCTCTGGGGCAGCAGAAAGCAGGTAGGTAAAGGAATGGTCTGGGTTGTAAGGTCTTAGGCCAGAGGAACAGTACAACAAGGGGTGAGATTAGAGTTCTTGAAATTGCTTCCAAACACTAACATTCCAGTTCACTGGTCAACATTTTCAAAGAACTAGGCACTACCTTAATACTGCTTTTGATTTCCAAACAATGTAGTGATATCTAGTAGTTAACTCACTGGATCCTCACCACAACCTCAGAGGTAGGGGCTTTGTATTATTTTACAGAGGAGACTAGGGCACAAGAGGGGTCACCGACCACAATTTGCCAAGTCGCATGGCTGGTATATGAAGCGCTGGGATGCTAACCTGGCTGTTCCGACTCCAGAGTCCAGGTTCTTAAGTACCAGGCTGCACCTACCATTTCATGCATTTGAACCACAACAGTGCACTTTATCACACAGAAGGCAACATCCTAAAACAAATGAGTGACATGCCATAGTCCTGAAGTCCCCACTGAAGAGGCTCTGGCACGTGACTTTTTCTCCACCCATTGGTGCAGGGTGGAGCAATTAACAGGAGGCTGTGGATCCAGGCTCTGGCCTCTTCCTTGTGACCTCCTGTAGGTCTCTGAGCAATTCTGAGAACTCCCAGGCTGTGATTAGGTTCAAATAAACCTAAGCTCCCAAGGAGAGGATACGGAGCTATTTGAAAGCACCTCCCTTACCAGCTCACTTTACTGATAAGAGTAAAACCAGAGATTACACAACTTCCTATTTACACAGTAAATAGCATACAATATACAAAAAGGCTTTTGAGCCCTAGCTTGTTCGGCTCAGTGGATAGAGCATCAGCCCACAGACTGAAAGGTCCTGGGTTCGACTCTGGCCTAAGGGCAAAGGGCACATATCTCAGTTATAGGCTTGATCCCTGACCCTGATAGGGGTGCTTGCAGGGGGCAACCAGTTGATTTGTCTCTCTCACATTGAAGTTTCTCTCTCTCTCCCCCTTCCACTCTATCTGAAAAGCAATGGAAAAAAAAAAAGACTTTGACAACTAACCTGTAATAATTTTATATGGTCCTACCACACATATGTCTGATTTAACCTTCTACTGCCTAGGAGCAATTTATTTTAAATCCACACTATAAAAAGCCCAAAGTTACCTATCCCCAGATTTTACGGAATTACCACTTTTTCAAGTAAAAGATGGTTGAATATTGGCAATTTCATGTGGTTCAACCTAAATATGTGCTTTTCTAAATCTGCCTGTCATGGGGGCAGGGGGGGAGGCCGGGTGCAATGCGCCAGTCAGTGCCAGTGCCCGGAAAGTCTGCTTGAGCCCAGGCAGTAGAGCTGGTTTTCGGGAATGTCAGGACCAGGACTGTATAGGCGGCTGCCAATAAAGAACAATAGTTTCATCACTGGGGAGCCACCACAATCCTGAGGTTAAAGATTAATGGGAAGAGCTTCAGAGAGTTTATTATGAATAAGCACAGCACGCACACAAAAACCAACTAATGCCTCAGATCAAAAAATTTTTTTTGCTGGTAAATCAAGAGTGATTCTTAAGAGTGATTCTTGGCAAGAGCTTATTTCCCTTAGTCTCTGCAGCTAAATTAGCAGGTGGGACCAGCACATGTCTGGACTGATGCTACACGCTTGTATTAAGTTTTTATTTTTATTTATTTTTTAGTTTAATTTTTTAAAATTTATTTTTATTGTTGAGAGTATTACAGATGTTCCACCATTTTCCCCCCTTTGCGTCCCTCCACCCTGCTCCAGCCCCACCCTAGGCCTTCAACGCACTATTGTCTGTGTCCCTGGGCTATGCACACATGCATATAAATTGTTTGGTTAATCTCTTCTCAACTCCCACCTCCCCCGAGATCTGTCAGTCTGTTCCGTATTTCCATGTCTCTAGACCTACTTTGTTTGTCAGTTTATTTTGCTCATTAGATTCCACATATAAGTGAGATCACGTGATATTTGTCTTTCTCTGACTGGCCTATTTTGCTTAGCACAATAATCTCCAGGTCCATCCATGCTGTCTCAAAGGGTAAGGGAGCCTTCATTTTTACAGCTGCATAGTATTCTATCGTGTGAATGTCCCACAGCTTTTTTATCTACTCATCTACTGATGGGCAGTTGGGCTGTTTCCAGATCTTAGATATTGTAAATAATGCAGCTATGAGCATAGGGGTACATATATTCTTTCTAATTGGTGTTTCAATATCCTTAGGATATATTCCCAGAATTGTTCCATTTTTAATTTTTTTGAGAAACCTCCATACTCTTTCCCACAATGGCTGTACCAGTCTGTATTCCCACCAGCAGTGTACTAGGGTTTCCTTTTCTCCACATCCTCACCAGCACTTGTTGCTTGTTGATTTATTGATGGCAGCCATTCTGGCAGATGTGAGGTGACATCTCATTGTAGTTTTAATTTGTATTTCCCTGATGATTAGTGATGTTGAGTATTTTTTCATATATCTCTTGGTCATCTGTATGACCTCTTTAGAGAAGTGTCTATTCAGGTCCTTTGTCCATTTTTCAAAAAAAAAAAATATCTTTATTGATTTCAGAGAGAGGAAAGGAGAGGGAGAGAGAGAGACAGAAACATCAATGATGAGAGAGTCATTGATAGAGCCCGCAACCCGGGCATATGCCCTGACCGGGAATCGAACCCCGATCACCTGGATCCTAGGTCGATGCTCAACTGCTGAGACACGCCCGGCCGGGGTGCTTTGTCCATTTTTTAATTGGATTGTTTGTCTTCCTTTTGTTGAGTTGTATGAGTTTCTCTATATATTTTGGAAATTAAACCCTTATCGGATGTATCATTGGTGAATATGTTCTCCCATACAGACAGTTCCCTTTTCATTTTTGAGGAGGTTTCTTTTGCTGTGGAGAAGCTTTTTAGTTTGATGTAGTTCCATTTGTTTATTTTTTCCTTTGTTTCTCTTGCCCTAGGCATTGCATTAGTGAAAATTCTGCTATGTGAGATGTCTGATATTTTGCTGCCTACGTATTCTAGGATTTTTATGGTTTCATGACTTACATTTAAGTCTTTTATCCACTTTGAGTTTATTCTTGTGTATGGTTTAAGTTGGTGGTCCAGTTTCATTTTTTTGCAAGTACCTGTCTAATTATTGCAACATCACTTATTGAAGAGACTATCTTTATTCCATTGTATACTCTGCCTCCTTTGTCAAATATTAATTGAGCATAATGGCTTGGGCCGATTTCTGGGTTCTCTGTTCTGTTCCATTGATCTACATGCCTGCTCTTGTGCCAGTAACAGGCTGTTTTGATTACAGTGGCTTTGCAGTATAGTTTGATATCTGGTATTGTGATCCCTCCAACTTTGTTCTTTCTCAAGATTGCTGTGGCTATTTGGGATCTTTTTTGGTTCCCTATAAATTTTTGGAGTATTTGTTTTAGATCTGTGAAATATGCTGTTGGTATTTTAATAGGGAGTGCATTGAATCTATAGATTGCTTTGGGTATGGAAATTTTAATGATATTAATTCTACCAATCCATGAACATGGTATATTCTTCCACTAGTTATACAGTATTTTCTTCTATCTCTTTTTTCATTGTCCTGCAGTTTTCCGAGTACAGGTCTTTTACCTCCTCGGTTAAGTTTATTCCTATCTATCCTAATTATTTTGTTACAATGGTAAATGGGATTGTTTTTTTAGTTTATCTTTAGTTTAGTATATCTCTCAGAAAGATATAAAAATGCCATTGATTTCAGGGTGTTAATTTTGTATCTGCTACATTGCCAAACTCATTATTAAATCTAGTAGTTTTTGGTGGAGTCTTTAGGGTTTTCTATGTACAATATCATGTCATCTGTGAATAACGACAGTTTTACACACTCCTTTCCAATTTTGATGCCTTTTATGTTTTCTTCTTGTCTGATCACTGTGGCTAGGACTTCCAGTACTATGTTGAATAAAAGTGGTGAAAGTGGACAACCCTTTCTTGTTCCTGTTCTTAGGGGAAATGGTTTGTTTTTGCCCATTGAGTATAATGTTCGCTGTAGGTTTGTCATATATGGCCTTTATTATGTTGAGGTATGATCCCTCTATTCCCACTTTGCTGAGAGTTTTTATAAAAAGTGGGTGCTGGATTTTGTCAAATGCTTTTTCTGCATCTATTGATACAATCGTGTGATTTTTATCCTTCATTTTGTTTATGTATCACATTTCTTGATTTGCGAATATTGTACCAGCCTTGAATCCCTGGAATAAATCCCATTTGATATGATGTATGATTTTTTAAATGTATTTTTGGTTCCGACTTGCTAATATTTTGTTGAGGATTTTAGCATCTATGTTCATCAGGGATAATGGCCTGTAATTTTCTTTCTTTGTAGTCTCTTTATCTGGTTTTGGAATTAGGCTAATGCTGGCCTCGTAAAAAGAGCTTGGAAGTCTTCCCTCCTCTTGAATTTTTTGGAATAGTTTGAGGAGAACAGGTATTAGTTTTTCTTTGAATGTTTGGTAAAGCTTGCCAGTCCAGGACTTTTGTTTGCTGGAAGTTTTTTGATCACTGCTTCAATTACATTGGTTGTTATTGGCTTATTCAGGCTTTCTGATTCCCTGATTGAGTTTTGGAAGATTGTATGTTTCCAGCAATTTGCCCATTTGGCCCAGGTTGTCCAGATGCATATAGAAGTTCATAGTATTTTCTTACAATCCTTTGTATTTCTGTGGTGTCAGTTGTTACTTCACCTCTTTCATTTCTGATATTATTTGTGTCCTCTCTCTTTGTTTCTTGATGAGTCTGGCTAAAGATTTATCAATCTTATTTATCTTTTTGAAAAACTAGCTCTTCGTTTCATTGATCTTTTGTATTGTTTCTTTAGTCTCTCTGTCATTTATTTCCACTGTGATCTTTACTATTTCTTTCCTTCTACTTACTCTGGGCTTTTCTTGTTGTTCTCTTTCTAATTCTTTTAGTTGTAGGATTAGATCATTTATTTGAGCTTTTTCTTCTTTCTTTAGGTAGGCCTGTAATGCTATGAACTTCTATCTCAGGACTGCTTTCACTGTGTCCCATAGATTTTGTGTTCTTGTGTGTTCATTTTCATTTGTTTCCAAGAATTTTTTGACTTCTTCCTTTTACTCATTGGTAACCCAGTCATTGTTTAATAACATGCTATTTAGCCTCCATATGTTTGAATGTTTTTAAGATGTTTTTTATCATAGTTGATTTCTATTTTCATGCCATTGTGATTTGAGAAGATGCTTGATATGATTTCAATCTTTTTGAACTTGGAAAGACTTGTTTTGTCTCCTAACACATAGCATAACACACATACACAAAACAACTAATGCCTTAGATTAAAAAAAATTTTTTTTGCTGGTGAATCAAGAGTGATTCTTGGCAAGAACCTGTTTTCCTTAATCTCTGCAGCTAAATTAGCTGGTGGAACCAGCATGTGTCTGGCCTGATTCTGTACACTTGTATTAAGTCAGTTTTTAAAAAATTCCCAATGATACTAAGTGACTATATAATACTCATAATCTAAAAAAAGTCTATTTAGTAAAGCCTCATTTAATTACAAACACAGAGGTAATAAAGAGAGTGTAAGTCCAAAAATATGCATATGTATTCTACTATTGCTAAATTATCACACAAATGTAAGACAATATTTTTTTATCATCACCATCATCAGGCCTGGCTAAAATGACAGATGCACTAAAAGTACTGTTTAGATCCCTTCCGGTTTAAAGTAAGTTTCAAAATTTAATCCCTAAGGCCAATGATTAAAGTTATTTTTTTAAAAAATCGAGGCAATGAAGAAGTAAATGAGATTAAGAATTTCATCTGTGGAAGACTACATTCAAAATTATACTCTATGCTAAACTTCAAACAATATCTGTAGCTATCTGAATTTGAAAATCAGACTAACATTTTTAGAAAAGTAGATTGAGGAGAAAACATAACATCCAATTCAAAACAGACTGCAGGGGGAAATGCCAGAAGCCAATGACTGACACTTGTTGAACTGACCAAAATAACTGGTATCTGTCTCCCAGGGCTCATGGCCTCAGGGTGCTGCTGATATGTCCATCTCCTCTGCGATGTGGAACTGCCTCCTGATAAGAGATTCTGTAATCACATTCCCAAGGAGCAACTCCAAGACAGGCCCATTTGTGGAATTCCTCTCGGAAGTGAAGTTACAGAATGTCACAGTAGTTGTTTCCACAGAACTCTTTTTGTTCTAGACTCAACTCCTGCTTTTATTGCTCAAGTATGGAATTTCTATAATTTAAAGCTGCCCTTTTGGGAATCTGTTTTCATTTCTCAAAAATGCACTGTAGACTGCCTGTTACGTTCTTAGGAACCAGAATTGGAGATTGTGACTCAGGCTCCACTGCTTTGCTTAATGCTTTCAGGCTGGTGTCACCTTGGGAAGTACTATGCTCTTTTAAAGATGCTGCTAGGGGCAAATGTCCAAGCCAATGCCCTATAATGAGGGGGCCAGGGCAATGGACCTAACCCATGGGGGACTGGTGGTTGCTCAGTGGGGAAAGAGTAGTTCTCCACAGCAGGCAGACAATTCTCTTTTTTACTAATTATTGTATGTTGACCTCATTCCTAGAAAGTATGCTATATAAAAAAAAGTTTCCCTGCCTTGATGCTAAAATTATGTACACATCTGAGCGCCCTATACTAACTGACTCTCTTATATAAGTGCTGGGGTAAACAGCAGCCTTTTCATCATTGTTGGTGGGCTATATTAAGAACAGCCTTGTAAGTTAGATAGGGGGGCATTAGGCAATGATTCTTAGTCTAAACATTATATCACTGGGCAGCTTAGTATATTGGTCAATAGCAAGGTTCTGGGTTCCAATCCCAGCACTGCCACTCAGCTGAGTGACCCTGTGGGAGTTAAATCAACCTCTCCATGCATCAATTCCTCCTCTCTATGTTGGGGATGATAGTAGCACCTAGTCACAGGGTTTTTGTGAGGATTTAGAGCTAATGTAAAGTTAGAACAGTATCTGACACAGTAAATGCCATATAATTATTTGCTATTATTTTTCTATATATTCTGAATTCAATTAACATTTGATTATATAATGCATAGATTATTTTCTGCAAGTTTTCAATTCTGTGATAATGAACCTTGCCATTCAAAATCTTCCTTCCTTCCTTATCCTCACCCAAGGAGTGAGGATATTTTTCCACTGATTTTAGAGAGAGTGGAAGGGAGGGAGGGGAGAGAGAGAGAAACATGGATGTGACAGAGACACATTGATTGGTTGCCTCCCACATGTGCCCCAATGGGGGTAGGGATTGGACTTGCAACCCAGGTACATGCCCTTGACCCTCGACCCTCTGGTGTGCAGGCAACACTCTAACCACTGAGCAACTCCAGCCAAAATCTTTCTTGAATGCTTTGTTTTCATACTCATCTGCTAAATGTTTGGGATTTGAAAAAAAAGAAAAAAAAAATCTGTTGGGAAAGTAAATCACCGGCCAAAATTTAACAAGCCAAAAGCCACTCTTCCTACTGTTTCCCTCGTGAACATGGACTTTACAAAATGGGAACTTGAAAAAAGTCACAGCTTATTTCTTTTTTAAGCCTTTGTCAGGCAAAAAGAGAGAAAGACTAAGTGCAGTGGTAATGAAAGCGGAGGACTCCAGGCGGCCTTCCACAGAGAAGGATGCTGTACCCTGCACTTCCTTTCAGGGCCAGTCTTGAGACAGGAAGCCTGCCCCATGACCATGGCTTCCTAGGAGGCCCTGATGGGGGAGCTTCTTGTCCCACTTCCCCTCATGTGGTTTACTCCTTCCCATGCTGCCTGAGAGGGGGCCTCTGTGGTCCCCCACCCCCGCACCGCTCGACCCCTACTTCTCCCACCAGGAGATGCTCTGGAGTTAAGGAATAAACTATAAATCACTGTCAGCAACAAGATGAAATTTCTCTCTGGCTCCATCTACACCATCGGCACCTTTCTATTCATCCTACTGCATAGCTCCCTCCCTGCTACTTGGATGCTGTCTTTGATCTGTGGTAGGAGCATAAAAAAGCCCTTAAAAGAGAATAAAGTTCCAAGAGAGTTCACGTTTTCACAGAAGGCACCTGTGAAGGTTGCCTGGGCCACTGTGGGCAGAGCCACCGCACGGCACCCAGGCATATCATTCATTCCACAGTCCTTGTGAACGGCGCCCCTGGAGTTGTGCAATGAGATGCCTCAGCCTCTGGGAGGACAGCAGTCAGTTAGGAGGATACATGCTAGTTTTAAAAACCAGCTAAAAAGGAGGAGTACAGCTCAAGCCTCTAGTCTGTCAGCTCTAGTCCCACCCCTCCCTAAAGGGGCTTAGATGATCCCCAACCTGTCCCCGAACCTCCCACAGCCCGCTCCCTCAAACCAACCAGTCTAAAGCAGTAAACTCTTAAAAGAGAAGATGAGGGGAGAGGGGAACAATAGAAAAAAAGAAAGAGAAATGTTAAAAAAAAAGGCTAGGTGTGGCAAAGAGGGGAGGCAGGTAAGAGCGGATCATATCTGAGAGGGCAGGGCCGCCTCCAGGAGAACCTGCAGGCTTGTTCTCTGCCCTCTCACCTGTTTCGTTGGGAACTCTGGTGAAAGGTTACAGGGTAGTACAAATAAACGCGTCTCCAGAGAAGACAGAGCCTCAGCTCTCCTACAACTTCACATCTATAAATAATGCCCATGTATGAAAATTAACTTTTTGTGTTGTTTTAGCTCTGCTTCCCCTGCTCTGCTCTGATAAAAAGGAAGCAGCTCACAGCATGGGAGTGAGAAGCATAAGGGACAGCGGGGGGGGGGAGGGGACCTGTCTTGCAATAATCAACAGACTAAATCTGGGGGTCACGTGTACCTCAGGGGTCCTCTGGGCTCTGCATGGGAGGCCCTGGCACACTGCCTGAGCAGTGGCCATCCAGCCAGCAAAGGGAGCTCACACCTCACAAGGCAACTTGATCCATTTCTGTGCAGCTCAAACTATTAGAAATTTGTTCCTTATACTGTGTGGCCTTATAATGTCCAATCCTGGGCCTTAGCTCTGCCCTCTGAAGCCTCCCAGAATAGGTGTAAATGATCATTTTCTATGAAATTCTTTCAAATGTATATTTTAAATTGACTTTAGAGAAAGGAAAGGAGTGAGAGAGAGAGAAAAACATCAATTTGTTGTTCCACTTGTTTATGCATTCATTGGTTGATTCTTAAATGTGCCCTTAATGGGGATGGAACCTGCAACCTTGGCATATGGGACAGTGCTCTAACCAACTGAGCTACTTGGCCAGGGCAAGTTTCAAACATTTGAGTATATATTCTCTATAATGTCTCTCTTCTAGAACAGACATGCTCTGTTCTTCTGTTTTTGAACCTTTACACGTAATTGGCAAGAATTCAAAGAAAAGTTTTAAATGACCTGACCAAAGATGGCAGTTTGCTGGTCCTTACCGATTCAGGAAAGCATTTCCAAAGCGACCGAGCTTTCGAAATGGCTTTTTGGGGTCCACGACTAAAGCATTCCCGGGAGTGCTGCCCTCGCTTTCCCCATACATCACAGCGATGAAGGAATCGGTGGTGGGCTCTGGACCAATCCTCATGCCAGGGAAATCTTGCTCCAGTAAGTATCTAGAGAGAGGGGAGAAAAGAAACTTAGCATGTTGTCACAAAGCAAAAGGTCAGAAAGCTTCCTGGGTCTACCAATTTTTAACACAATCATTTAAAAATATAACCCCCCAGAAAAGGAGACTGACTTACTCTTTTGCTAATGTTTTTTCAAAGCTTAAAATCTACAGACCTTTTCCCCACCCCCAGCATAAGAAGCCTAGGGAACAAAGTCAGACATCTTTCAGACTGACTGGGCTTCTAAAAGTGCACCTCTGCTCAGCACAGCAATTCTTGTTCGTGGTTCCATTGGTGCAACAGACACCACCCCAGAGAAGTGTACCCAGCCAGCTCCTATGTATCCTGGAAGATGCTGCTCAGGCCCACCTTCTTTAGAAAGTGCCCCTGTCCCTCCAGCGTGTTGGGGACAGCTCCTCTGTGGGTCCCGGGCACCCTGTGCCTGTGGCCATCATGGTGCTCACCATGGGTACTGTACTTCTTTGCTTGCTGTCCCTTGCAGTCAAGCCCATGTCTGTGGCCAGACCCATATCCCCAGCACCCAGCACACATCACTGTGCCTGCCCAATGAATGAAATAATGAACCATTTCCTTCCTTGTCACTGATAAGTCTATGAGGCCGGCACATCCTCCCTTGTGCATTTTACAGCTCCCTTGGGCTCTTGGAGGCTGTAGCCATAGAAGATGATTTCCAAATAATTCAGTAGCAATAGAGGCTACTATGGAGGAGGGAGGTGAAGGAGGGGAACTCAGATTAGATATCACCAGGGCCATCGTTAGCCCTGTACTAGGATTCAGGGTGCAGCAAGGAGGACTCCAGCTGGATTTTACCCCCCAAATGTCCCTTTGCCCAGGGGCCCTTATGTAGTTTAACCTGCACAACTGTATACAGTGGCCCTAGCAAATGTCATTGGGGATTCTCATTCAGTGGACTGAAGAGACCAACTGATGTGATACGGGGCATTACGGCTGGCTCAGTGACATGTGGAGGAGGGGCAAGTCTATTTTCTGTGGGAACTGGTTGAGCCCTAACAAAGCTCCCCACCCCCCACCAGCACTTCATTCAGCTCAAGTCACTTATAGAGTCCTTCCCTCCCCACCAAAATTCCCTTTCCATGATGTAGGAAGACAGTGTGCTTATGCAAATATGGGGGGGTGGTGGCAAAGACCACTCCCTCCTTTCTCTGCAACCAAGGGGAACATGAAGAAGGGAGTAGAGCTGACCCTTGAACAATGCAATAGAATATCCACATATAACCCAGCCGGTGTGGCTCAGCAGTTGAGCATTGACCTTTCGATTCCCAGTCAGGGCACATGCCCGGGTTGCGGGCTCTGTCCCCAGTGAGGGGTGTGCAGGAGGCAGCTGATCAATGACTCTCTCATCACTGATGTTTCTGTCTCTCTCTCTCCCTCTCCCTTCCTTTCTCTGAAATCAATAAAGACATATTAAAAAAGAAAAAAGAAAATCCACATATAACTTTTGACTCCCCCAAAACTTACCTACTAATAGCCTACTGTTGGCCAGAGGCCTTACTAATAACAAACACCATACATTTTGTATGTTATATGTATTATAAACTGCAAAGGGAAGGGGGTGAGGGGAGGTAGAAGAGGGTATAGGGGAATAAGTGGGACGGAAGGAGACTTGACTTGGGGTATACACATGATGGCTTATAGAATTGTACACCTGAAACCTATATAATTTTACTAACCAATGTCACTCTAAGAAAGTTAATAAAAGAGTAAAAACACTGTATTCTTACAACAGAGTAAGCTAGAGAAAAGAAAATGTTATTAAGAAAATCATAAGGAAGAAAAAATACATTTACAGCATTTGCTAAAGCAAATCTGCACATATGTGGACCCGCACAGTTCAAACCCATGTTGTTCAAGGATCAACTGTACTTTGGAGTACATTTCACTCTTTACCAAGCAACAGGTGGAAATGCAACACCTTCAGAGAACACTTGACAGCGACTGTGAACAGGCCTGGGGGTGGGGAGTGGTAGGAGAGTGTCCCGGTTCAAGGTGAGTGGAGCAGAGTCGTGTCCCCACCCTGCCAGGGAGATGACACTTCACCTCGGTGAGAGGCTCAAGGGCAGAAGCCTGCACAATTTACTCTAGCTGCCCATTCCTGCAGCTAACAATCTCCTTGGTCCTAATCTATTTCCTTTATTTCTACAATGTCCTGACTGGTTAAATTTAAGCCCAGTACCTGTGGTTTTATTTCCAGGGATAGAAGAAAAGAACTGAACTATCAATTGTCCAACACAATCTTGCCATCTTTCTATGAATAAGAAATTAAGCCACCCTTTAGACCTGTTTTCTACATAAATAAAAGTGAAATTGTTTAGCAATCTTAGCAGGCTATTTCTAAACGTTTAATTCATTTTGTGGCTAGTTTTAATGCCATCCAAAGTTACTTTATTTCTGTGAAGCTGTGGAGCACCAGAATAGATACATCATTTAAATACATCCCCTGAATTTACAGTAAATGTGAAAAAATTGGATTGTAGCACCCAGCATTTACCAAGTACTCACTACTAACCTGCTGTAATACAAAGCCCTCTATGCACACATTGTTTCATTCAATCCCCAACACTCTGAAGTGGGCACTAACACTCTCAATTTATAGGTGGGAACACTGAGGCATCAGAAAGGCTAAGCAACCTGCCCAAGGTCACACAGTGTTTCAGTGGAAATGGAATGCAGGCAGTTGGACCCCAGGTCTTGTGCTGTCTCTGGATATGTTTAACACTGGGTTCAAGTTGGTGGTTTGCTCACAAATGAGGAGCACAGGGGAGTTCAGGGCCATAGCACACAGTGTGCCACTGGGCATAAGGCACCATGACGCCATATTTCCTTAAAAGTGCAGGAAAAGAGCCCTCCAGATTGCCCTGCATGGTCTTTGGGCTGCCCTAACAACAGGGGCCAGCTCTCCCCCTTCTCCCTGGAGAAATGCTGGGGAGAAGACATGCTATTTTTAAAACATGTTCAAATTTAATTTTTAAAAATTTCAAAACCTTTTCAGACACCTAGTAGATTAGTAAATACTAGTAAATACTCTTAGGCGCAGAAATAGTCATGTTTTTAAATTCTTATGAAATTCCACACAAATACTGGTCAAAGTGACAGTGTCTTACATTTTGTAAAACTCCAGCATGTGCAGAGTGTATGTGGAGTGTGTGGATTTCACATATACATAGGAATGTGTAATTTAGGTTTGAGGGATCTCAAGTCTGAAGTTATCAGCAGCAAAGCTAGAATTCAAGTCCAGATCACACCCCTCCATGTCCAGTTTGATTTCCATGCCCTGTGGCCTGGATGAGGCTAAGCCAGGAGGCCCGGAAAGAGATGGAGGAAGGGGAGAAAATTGGGGAGAGGGGCCGGGGCTTGCAAGAACAACAGCCAATGTCACCAGGCTCCCTGCAGTACACACAGTTTCCAACACACAAAAAAGGGTTAGGCCAAATGTTGTTGTGAAACTTGACAGGCACCCTCCATAGAATCAATTGTAACTACAATGGTTAGCTTGCCAAGACAGCCCACAAAAGGTCACACATACCAATGAAACAGATAAGTCAGACAAGAACTGTAGCACTACCTTTTTTGGGGAAAGCTCACTATAATATGGCCCCTTCTCAGCACCTTCCCAGGCCTGGGCAGGAGGAGGACCCTCCAGCTCCAGGTGGTGGGGAGGTGAGAATGGGACACAGGAAGGGATGGAGGGTGTGTGGAAGCTGTAGTTAAGCACTGAGTCCCAGCAGGGCAATAACTCACAGGTTAAGGTGTGTAAGTCAGACCATCATTATGGAGAAGTGCCTGAATTGCTTCCTGATGTTTCATTTCTATAAAAGGACAGCAAACCCCACAATTTTGGAATGGCAGGAGTTTCAATGAAAAACCTAAAGTATAAGATTGTTTAAAGAAGAGCATGTTTCTTACTCAAGTTCATACTGTAATGGAAGCTAGAATTTCCTACGTAACAACCCTGCCAGGCAGAATGTTAACAAATAATTCTTTTTAAGTATGCTGCTAACATGAATCAATTTGAAGTAAAAAGTGCCCCTGAACTGTGACCTTGATAAATCATCCAATCCCAGGTAGAGGAAGAAGCAGAACTAGAAAAAATTACTGTATTTTATAGTTTGCTTATATTATTAATTTCCTTAGTGATACTTTCTCCCATAAATAAAAAGCCAAAATTCAATGTTCTATTTCATTAGCAAGGTAATACTAATTAAATATATAGTGTATGAGCACTTTAAAAAAATGCATAATAGTCAATGCTGGTGAGGCTGTAGTAGAATAGACACCTTTATATATGCTGGGGGATGAATAAGTTGGTATAACCTCCCTGAAAAGCAATTTGATACTTCGTGTTAAAAAAACCTTTAAAATGGGGGTAATTCTACTTTTTGAAATCCATCCTTAGGAAAAATCCTTAGGCACATGAAAAAGATTTCTGCCTGAAGATGTCCATTGCAGCATTATCTATAACAGAAAAAAAAAAATTGTGTTCTTTCCTATAGCTCTTATTCCCTCTATGATAATATAAAATTTACTTATTATTTTATGATTTATTCCCTACCTCCCCCTGGTAGAGTACAAGCTACAGGAAAGCAAGGCTTTTTCTCTCTCCTGTTCACTAATGCCTCCCAAGCGCTTGGAACCATCTCTGGCACATGGTTGAGATGGTCAATACTCACTGACAAAGTAGCCTCTCCAGTCTGTCTGAGGCCCCCGCTCCTCTCTCTTTCATTTCCCTACTCATAGCACAAATCAGTATCTGAAATTATCTCACGTTGCTGTTTGCATGTTACTGTCCCAGGAGCATACTGAAAGAGAGGACCCTCATCTGTCTGGCTCATCACGGTATCCCAAAATCTAACAGTGTCGCCCAGCCGGGCGCGGCTCAGCGGTTGAGCACTGACCTATGATCCTGGAGAATGCGGCTCGATTCCCAGTCAGGGACATGCCCAGGTTGTGGGCGCGATCCCCAGTTGGGGGCGTGCAGGAAGCAGCCGATCAATGACTCTCTCATCATTGATGTTTCTATCTCTCTCTCTCCCTCTCCCTTCCTCTCTGAAATCAATAAAGATATATTTTTTAAAAAAAGTCCTTATTAAAAACAAACAAACAAAACCCAAAATCTAACAGTGTCTGGCACACAGTAGGGGCAGAACCGGTATCTGTGGACTCACCGACTTTCTCTGTGCCCTCATCCAGGCGGTCATCAGGTTTGGCCTCCCTCCCTGACTTCTCTGCCTCATCATACCTCATTTGGACTCTGGTCACTCCATTCTTCCAGCGGCGTCCCAGCTTCCCTCTCCTCCACTTGCCCTTGAAGGTCAGATTCTTTTTCTAAAGTACCACTCTGAGGGCCTAGTCCTTCACAGGTAACTTCTATTCGGCAACCCCCGCAGCCGCCCCTTGCAGTCTGGGCTCTTGCCCCTCCCCTATGACCTTTTCTTCTCCCCTTGATCAGTCTCTTCTAGGCCTGAAATTCCTGCCCCCATCTTTCCTTGCTTCTTTCCTCTGGCTGGTGGGGAACCATGCCTCATGATGTCTACTATCTATCCAGCCCACTCTTTCAGCCACTTTACAGCCTCCTTTGGGGTGGTCCTCCTTGATCATTCCAGGCCTTTTTATTTTTTTTGGACACTCCCTGCCTCATCTTCTCGTGTGAGCTCTTCACAGAACACTTAGTAGTGGTGTTATTGGTGGGCCTCTTTCCTCTCTTCTGATAGGCTGCCGTTTCCTGCAGGCCACCTTCCACATACTCAGAACTTTAGAGCCCCAAAGTCTCTTAGGAATCATTTGGTTCAACCCCATTTCTGTACATGCGAAGAGACTGAGGAGGAGGGCAGGAATGTGACTTGTTGCTGGTCAAACTCGCCAGTGGCCCTGCAGGACTGGAGCCCGGAGCTCCCCCCTCCTGGGTCAAGGCTTTTGCTCTACGTTCAGCCCCACAGCCTTGGGGTCCTACCATCCCCGCCCCCCCCCAGCTTCTGGTCCTCTAAGCAGGACCTGCCAGGTCCATGAGTTAATATATAACATGCTAAGCAGATTCCCCAGAAGAGTTTTTACAATGGATGACAGTGAAAGATACACTTATGTCACACTGCTGGGCAGGCAGGCACGTGTCACAGGCAGTGAGAGAACTAAGAACAACCAGGACAGGGAGGATCTGACATAAGCCAACGGAGAATGAAGCGAGATGAGGTTCAAAACCAGCAACCTAGAAAGGAAGAGTCTGAGCGGATTCTGAGGTGTGATGTACAAAAACAGGTTACCCACACAGCCCAGGCATGAGGCTGATCAATTGTGTTAAAAAAAATTTTTGTTTAGACACCTCAGAGGCTTTCCCAAAGCCACAAGTTCCAGGGACTTTGTGGTGTTATCTGCGATAACAAAAATTCAAAGGAGCAAGAGGCCACAGGAAGCCTAGAGAAAAGAGTCTACCGTGATTCAGAGCTGCTGCCCCCGCACAGGCATCCTGTGCGTTGGACTGGGTTTCTGTCCCTGGCTCCACCTTGCTCTCCTTTTCCTGTGTTCTCAGAGAGGCTGCCAATTCCAGCGGTGATTGCTCCCAGAGTCTTGAGCCAAGCCATCAATGTAAAAAGGGACAAAAGGGACAGACATTTGTATTCCAAGAAGAGGGGTGGAGGGGGTGGTGGGAGGATGGGAGTCCCGATATCAACTTGTGCCTGTCGGAGGGCCACAGTTCAGCCTCATCCAATGGCTCCTGGGCACACTGGCTGTCATGCTCATCCTAGGCTCACGGAGCTGCCTGCACGTAAGAGTGCATGTGGACAGTGTCTTTCTTCTTCCACTGCTTAGGATAGAATTTCCTTTTTTTTTTTGAATCCTCACTCAAGGATATTATTTCCATTGCTTTTTCAGAGAGAGTGAAAGGGGGGGGAGAAGGGGGGGAGAAGGGGGGGAGAGAGAGAGAGACAGAGAGAGAGAAACATCAATGTGAGAGAGACACATTGACTGATCGCCTCCTGCATGTGCCCTGATGGGGGCCGGGGATCGAGCCTGCAACTGAGGTACGTGCACTTGGCCGGAAATGAACCAGGGACCCTTCAGTCCGCAGGCCAACGCTCTAACCACTGAACCAAACTGGTTAGGGCACTAGAATTTCTTTTAACTTCATAGAAAAAACATCACTGTGACAAGAAGAAAAAAATCTTCAAGAGATGAAAAGTCCCTCAACATATTCAAGCACTCGCCATTTTCCCAAAGACAGACTTAAGAATGACTAAAATACAAATGAACAAACTGTACGAGGCACATTATTCCAAAATTCCAGCTGCAAATCTGGTCTCCCTGAATACTCATCCATGTATTCTTAAAGCTATTCCATCCTAAGTGCCTTATGGGGAGTACTGTTTCTATCCCCACTGTACAGATGAGAAAACTAGGGCTCAAATAGATTAAGTGGTTTATTAGAACCTAGGATTTCTACTAGTCCTGTAGGAACACTACCTCCCTGAAACAGGAGCCTGAGAGGCTGAGTCAGGCTCCAACAGGAGCGTTTACAGGAAGGCATTCCGTGAATCATAACAAACACGCAAATCTAAGACTTGTTAGCCGTATTCTGTAATTAAGTAAGCACTCTGAAAACTAATATGGCACATACATTTGGGGTGTATTATGGGCATTAATTTAAAATTCTCAAGCCAAAATCTAGAGATTGTGTAATTACTTGTGTAATGATAAATGAGATTTAAAAAATGTTTGTGTCTACACTGGCCACTGTGGATAGACTTTGAGGGTTCAATTCATTGATATGGCCTGGGACATTTTTTAAAAGAGCATTAAACAAACCCCAACAATCATTTTATTCCTTTGGGTATTACTAAGGTTTTAAACCATAGAGATGTGAAAGAAATATTAAAGTACAACTTTTGAGCTCAGTGGCGAAGCAGTTTTATTTCCTTATTTTTAAATACATGGCTATGAGTTTAAATAATTTCAGTTTCTAATAAGTGTTGGAAAGTTTTACATTAGGTATTTATTGATAACACTTAATCCACTGTCTCCCTAGGAGAGGGAATGAAAAGGAAGGGTTAGTCCTTCAACTCTGGTTTGTCTGGAATCTGGAAATGATGTTTTTAAAGCAGTTTCCTTTGTTTACCTTCATGTTTAATAGGAAGAAATGGAAGTGGGTGGAGAATCAAACATCTGCTGGCACAAACGTCTTATAAAATGGTCCCGAATATGTAAGTTAGTACTACCACCAACTCTATTTCTAGAAACCACCAAACAATAGATCATTATGAAACCACGCCATACACTTTATAAGGCTTTTCACACCTTTTATCACTTCACCCTCACTGTCGTTGGAGCAGGTATTTTTATCCCTTGCTTATAGAAAACTGTGCTTATGACAAGTTAAGTAGCTTGCACAAGACCACATTAGTACAAGATAATGACCACTTTTAACATTCTGAAATATTTCTATACATTTTCTGCAAATATAACTTCTTTTATAAAATTAGGATCAAGTGTTTAAACTATTTTGTATCTACATTTTCACCATTAGTTTTTTTTAGACCATTAAAAATTCTTTGTAAACAATTTTTCCCCTCAAGGTCATGTTTTTATTGATTTCTAGAGAGAAAGAGGAAGGGGGGGAGGAGAGAGAGAGAAACACTGATGTGAGAAACATCAATCTGTTCATTGCCTCCCACATGTGCCCCGACTAGGGATCGAACCTGCAACCTTTTGGTCTATGGATAACGCTCCAAACAACTGAGCCATCTAGCCAGAGAAAAATAATTTTTTCTTTGTAAATAATTTTTAATGACTGCATACTGTTCTAAGGTGAACATGTATCAATTTAATTTACTATTTCCTAACTTTTGGGCATTTAAATAGCTTCCCATTTCTTACTACCGTAAGTAATGCTGAGATAAATATCACTGAACAAATATTTCATCTACTTTAAAATTTCAGTCTTCTCTGAGTTATTGAAAAACTAAGTCAGAATGAGTTTCACTTGCATTTAAAAACTGTATGTCTTCCTTAAGTGTGAAACCTTTTATTTTCGTTTTTGTTTTTCCCTTAGTTAAATCATTGACATATTATCACCAGGAATGCTTATTCAGAATTTCATATTTGAAAATGCCGACCTACTAAGGGAACATTAACTTATTGGAACAAGAAACTGGAATTTGCTGGGTAAAGCCTTTTCACATCTCTGTTTGTCCTGCTATGAAAGGAATTTAAACTACACGGGGGCTGAAACGTTCTTAAAGCACGCTGCTGCTGTCTGACCTATGCCGTTCCCTGCAGCTGCTCCACTCCACCTTCCATGCTGTTCTGGAAGGAGGATGGAAGGATGGGAAAGGAAGAAGAAAGGGAGAGGAAGTTTACTGGAATCAAAGGCAACATGTTTTCTGATTTCTTACAGCCTTGTTAATTTTCCAGTCATTTATACATTTGCTCATGCAATGATCTATTTAGTGTTTTCTATGTTATGACTTGTAATTTATGAATCTTACAGAAGACTGTAAGTTGATCTGGGAGCACTGTAGCCTTCATAAGGGGGCTACAGAACACAGCATTTCCCAAAGTTACTTGGCTAGAGAACCCTTTTTTGTTTTGAACACCTATTTACAATCTCCCAGAATTGCATCCCACAGAACACAGGTTAAAGTAAAAAGGCATTTAATAAAATTTAACATCCATCCTAATTTTTTCAAATGAAATTATTTTAAAATTAGCAATAGAAAGATAATTTCTTAATGTGATTTATTTATAAAATATTAAACCAATAGCTAACATCATATCTTGAACTGAAATAACACAAGGCATTATCATTAAAATTAGAAGCGTGATATGAACACTTACTTTCCAATACAATAAAATATGAAACAAAAGAGGAAACAAAGTAATCATGAATGTAACTGATATACCTGTCTATCTAGAAAACCCAAGAGAATCTAATAAAAAGCAGTTAGAAAAACTTGAATCACAGGAACAGATACAAAATGAAAATGCCAAAAAATTCATTAGCTATCTTAACATACTAGCAATACCCATTTAGAAAATATAAAGGAAAAAATCTGATGCACAAAGAGACGGAATACAAAATACTTATGAACAACATTAATATGAGTATCTCTAATTTGTATGAGTAAATCAATCACTTCTTGAGATATAAAAGAAGGTCTGAGTAAAAGCAATGCTGAATTCCTGCTTGGTTAGAGCAAGTCCCAAGATATAAAGCAGTTCCAATACCCATGGATCTGAATGGGATTTTCTGGGAAGGATCTAATGAAGTAATTTGAAAGTTCCTCTGAAAGAATAACAGGAACCGATGATGGACAGTATTTGGAAAACAAAGAGAAACAAGACCAAAAGAGTCTGCACTACCATTTATTAAAGAATGTTTTAAAGTGACAATAAAGATATTTAATATACTGAAAGTAACTTAAGACAGTATGGTGTGGGTCTAAGAATCTACCAACAGAACATTAAGATGCAAGAGAAAGGTCCCCAAAGATCCAACAATTTAACAAATTAGCATTAGAGGAAACCTCAGATGACATTAGGAGAAGGTAGAATTATTCAATACGTAGTATTAAAAAAAATAAAAACCCCAAAATATGAATACCTTTGAAACAGATTTTACTTCCAAGTGGGTTAAAGAGTTAAATATTTTTAAAAGCCTATGGGATAAACTAGGATTTTCTATGCATAAGAGCGATAAAAGACATTTATAAAAGAAAAAAAGTGGAAGAAGGCTTGACTTGGGGTGGTGAACACACAACACAGTATACAGATGATGCATTATAGAATTGTACACCTGAAACCTATACAATTTTATTAACTAATGTCACCCCAATACATCCAGTAAAAAAAAAAGAGAGAGAGAAGTGTTAGATTTGACCACAAATATTAAATATATTTGCATGTCAAAAATTATCATAAAAAATTATAAAAGCAAACTCAAACTGAAAAAATACTTCTAACAATTAGGACAAAGGGTTGATGGCCATGACTGAGCAAAATATTTAAACATCTACAACATAAAAAATAATACTCAAATGAAAACTGGGCAAAGTTCACAGAAAATTCACAAATAAAAACAGATGATGACTATATATTTTACAACTTCACCAGTTTAAAAAAAAGAAAATTAGAAGAAATTTTTCCCCTATCATATTTATTTGTTTTTAATAGTAATACTTAGTCTTATTGAAGGTTTGGTGAAATAATGAATCTCACATTAGACTCCCTGGTGGGAATCTAATTTGGAATAACTTTTCTGAAAAGGAATATGTATACATATGTGCTATAAAATCAGAAATACATATAAACTTGATGAAGTAATTCATGCAAAGACAGCTATTCTAAAAACACCTAGAAATACTAAGATTTATAGCCAAGAATATTCATAACAGCATAAAATTAGAAACAATGTTCCAAGCTGTACAATAGAATGTGATGCAGTCATTAAAGTTATATTTGAAGATTACCTAACGACACAAGAAAAAGTCTGTTATATTAAGTGAAAAGGGCTGTTTATTAAATTGTATTTACTGCATAACCCGCAGTTTTGTAAGCATGGCTTCTAGTCTTTATCTAGGTTGTTTGCTAAAAATGTGAACAGATGGAGCCTGGACCACACTCCAAGGAAGGTCCACCAAAGTGAGGCTTTGAGGCTGACCCTTTCCAGGCTTAATGATTCAATTGTCACGATTCCATCAAGTGAACCTTCATCTATCAGTTGTTTCCAAATGTTTCCTGGAGGAGGCCAACCAAGAATCACTTTGAGAGGTAGTTTATAAACACAGAAGCAGATTTCCGAGCCTCTCCCACAGTGATATTTCACATTGGGAGGTCTGGGATGAGGCCTGGAATCTGTTCAGAAGATCTCCTGGTGGTTCTGACCCACAGCCAGATCCAGGAACTACAGCTTTCTAGGTGATAATTTTCTAAGGTTTTGAAAAGTCTATTGAATGTCTTTTAGAAGTAAGGTTCTAGATGTGAGTTACAGAAGAGAATCCTGTTATTAAAAAGAAACTTTTCTCCCCCACAATTTCCTAATCCTTTGGCATTGCTGCCCTTTGACGGCAGGTGATGTAATGAGCGGCCGAGAGGCCAATCTGCAGTGTCTCACTGAGCTGCCTGCTGCCACCAACGCCACACCAAACCCGCCCTAGAGCCCCCACTGCCCTCCTCAGAATCTTCGCTCCAAGTCCTGCCTCTTCTTAGGCTTCTGAAACACCAGCTGCTGCCCTTCTACAGCCCCTTCCATCAATTCTTAACTCATGCTCATCTTGAACCAAACGTCTGGAATGCCTGTGACCAGGGCATGGTTCCTCCCCTTCAGTGCCCAGCTGCTGAGAGTTTTCTATATTTGACGCTTCACTTCCCACTCATTCCTCAACCCATCGCCACCTGGGTTCTATCACCACCACTTACTGACATGGCTCTTGCCAAGGTCACCTGGCTCCTGATGGCTAATCCACTGGTTCTATTTTAATCCTTTCCCAGAAGCAGCTGACATTGCTGACCACCCCTCTCCTCCTTTCCCTGGCTTTTGTGGAGGATGTCTGCTGTTTTACCTGCCCAGCATCCATTGCCCCTTTCTGATAATAGCACCCTGAGGAGGAACCTCTCCCCACTCTGAGTCCACATGGTTTGGAGGTTGACTACCCTACTCCGGGCATCGGTTATTTCATTGCCCTTGGCTCTAGGGATTGGTGTTAGCGATTGGCTCAGGGATGGGCATATGGCCAAAGTTGAACTACTGAGACTCAAACTTGAGATTTTTGCTAAGCTGTTGGGGGAGAGATTCTCTTTTTTTCCCACTGGGGTTGCTGAGCTGACAGAATGTGAGTGTGGCATTGGAGATAGCCACCTGCCCACTCCATGAGGGGTAACTGACTGAGAAGGAAGCCAACATGAGGGTGACAGCAGAGCTGAGAGACAGAGTCCTCAGCTTATTGTGCCGCTTGGTGTCCTAGGCCAGGCCTGAAGCCAGCACACCTTGTCTTATCAGCTTCATGAGAAAATTTGTATATTTTTTTACTTAAGCCTTTTATAATTAATTTTTCTGTCACTTGCAACCACAAGAGCCCCAAGATGGCTCTGAGCCACCATCCTCCCTGACATGACTCCACCTCTCTGGTGACTTTTTCCCAAGTGTGTCCACAAGCTCCTCTTCCTCACTCCAGACCTGTATGTCCCATCCCTCATGGACTCTATCCCTGGGTCTCCACTTAAACACAGGTTACAAGTTTAAATCTAAGCCCATAATTATGCCCCCACTCTTCCTCTTCTTGGGTCCCCACCTCGGGGGATAGCTCCTAGTTATCCAAGAAACCTGGGCTTCATCATTGGCACTTTCTCGTCCTCACTTCCTGGCCCCCTTTAGGCAGCTAATTCTAGCTCATTTCTCATTGCTTGGCTTTTAGGTTGTATCCTTAGGGGGACTTTTCCAACCTCCAAGCTTGAATGAAGGGTCCCCATCCCACCCTGTGCTTCTAGTGTCGCAGCTCATCACCCAGAGCCCTAGTGGCTTGTGGATTCTTTTCCATGTTCCCCACAAAACCCTAAGCTCTGTGATAGTCAGGCCCATTCCTGAAATCAATATTATTGAACAAATGAACACTAGGGTGTGTAGGGTGATCTTATATATTGTAAATATAGTCTATTCTTCTGTAAAAATTAAGTATTTCAATATCTCAGAGAGATCTGCAGAGGTTATGGTATCTGGCACAGGAGACTATGATTTTCAGGGGCTCCAGTGCCTAAAGGAGGGTGGGAACCACCAAATTGAACTCTTGGTGTTTCTTTAATGGGATCTTTTCTGTTTTTTTTTTAATTTTTAAAATTTGTTTATTTTAGAGAGAGGAAGGGGGAGCGAGAGAAACATCTATTTGTTGTTCCACCCATTTAGGCATTCATTGGTAGATTCTTGTATGTGCCCTCACAGGGGATTGAACCTGCAACCTTGGCATATGGGATGATGCTCTAACCAACTGCGCTACCCAGCCAGGGCTCTAATGGGGTCTTTTTTAATGGGCAAATCAGGCTGCCTCCTGTGAGTGCCTTCACGTCCCTTCTCTTTAATAATGGAGTCTAGAGCTTATCAAGGAATGAAGTAGAGCTTTGTTCTTAAACACAATCTATTTCTCCCCTTTTTTGAAAACTGGGATATTTGGCTGGTTCCAATTTTCTGATACTTTCCGTATTCCTCATAATTTCTTAAAAAACACCAACTGTAGTTCTTTGAGCACAAGTACAAATTCTTCCTATACCATCCTCCCATCCACCTATTCACCTAGGTACTTGCTGGGCCTTGCCTGTGCAGGCCCTTGAGAGTACCTCACCCTCAGGGTTCGAACTCCCTCTCGAACATGGCTGGGCTCCCTCTACCATCTCTGGATAATTCGCTGTGAGGGGAAAGGAGGAAGCAAAATAATGGCTGCATAGTTCTGCTTTCTGTTCATGTAACAGCAAGAGTCCCAAGCACTGAGCCTATCGCTTCCTGATTCTTTTTCTTGTTCTAAACATGCCTATAAAGGTTTTTTAATTGTTGGAGGCATTTCTGCCCTCTCAGCCTGCTCATTCAGCTTCTTAATGCTTCATACTACCCATAAACCTTGTTCCCACCCTTGCATATGGAACCTCTCTCCCCTTTTTCCTATTAACATTATATTTAAATAATATTTAAAGTTTTAAAATACAATTAATTACTTTATCAAGTCTTTTATACAAAAACAGTGTACCTTGATTTTAGTAACTTGAGTGTTAGGAAGAATGAACATGTTTATACATTGACAAGAATATATAGGGAAAAACCATATAGGGATTGTGTGGTAGCAATTCCCTTTTTTCTCACACCCACTCCTTAGTTCCTTTTATCCCTGTGTTCTTTTAGCTATTTCTACTTCTTTCTTTTCTTTTCTTTCTGGCATCCATTTTTATTTTAAATTATTGCACACAGATGCAGAAATTTCTTGATTGGCACAAATTGCAGAATTATGGAAGTTAAATAAATCATAGGATACTTAATATTGGAAGATTGAATTGTTTTATTTTTGTATTGAGATATAATTCATATACCATAAAACGCACCCTGTTAAGGAGTATAATTCTGTGGTTTTTAGCATATTCACAAAGTTACGCAACTAATACACTATCTAATTTCAGTACATTTTCATCACCCCAAAAATAAACGCTTATCCATTAGCAGTCACTCTCTATTCCTTTCCAAGGTGGATATTCAATTATCCCACCATCATTTGTTGAAAAGAATATTCCTTCCCCTATTGAATTGTTTTGGAACCCTCATAAAAACAAGTTTACCATAGATGTATGAGTTTATTCCTAGACTCTCAATTGATATATATGTTTATCCTTAAGCCAGTATCACACCCTTGTTTACTGTAGCTTTATAGTAAGTTTTGAAATCAGGATGTATGAGAACTCCAGTTTTGTTCTCTTTCAAGATTGCTTTAGCTATTCTGGATCCCACACATTTCCAAGTGAATTTTAGGATCGGCCTGTCAATTTCTGTAAAGAAAGCAGTTGGAATTTTGGGTGGAATTGCGCTGAATCTATAGATCACTGAGTAGTGCTGACATTCTAAAAATATTAAGTCTTCCAAACCATAAACATTTAACGTTTTCTTTAATTCCTTTAAACAAAGTTGTGTAGTTTTAAATGTGTAAGTTTTACACTACTTTTGTTAAATTTATTACTAAGTATTTTATTCTTTTAGATGCTATTATAAATGGATTTTCCCCCTTAATTTCATTTTCAGATTGTTCATTGCTAGTGTGTAGAAATACAATTAATTTTGTACATTGATCTTGTGTCCTGACACTTTGCTGAACTGATTTATGAGTTTTAAGAGATTTTGTAAGGATTTTCCTAAATCTTTAGGACTTTCTAAGATCATGTCCTCTGTGAATAGAGATAATTTTCCTTCTCTCCAATCTACATGCCTTCTATTTCTTTTTCTTGCCTAATTGCCTTGGTCCCTGATGTTTTAAAGCCTATACAGTTTCTTGAGTGACTTCCCTCTTTTTTCCTCATTAGAAAAAAATTTCTGGGAGAAGGGGCCAGGGTGTAGGAGGAAGAGAGGAAGCCAGGCCTTTAAAAATCAAGAGTTGCAACTGTGTGGTTTGAATTGATTTTCGGTGAGCCTCGTATCCTCTCAGTGGAAATATCTTCCTTCACAGCACCTGAGCCCAGGGATTTGCTGGGGAAATCTCTGAAATCTGTTTTCACTGGGTTTTGGGACACAAGCCTGACCAAACCCAACATCCACCCTTCTTTGCTGTTACAGAGCCTAAGATGACATGGCCATTTCCCCTGTGCCCATCTCTTTTTCTTCTCTGGTCAATTCTATTTTGTTGGTCAGAGGCAGAGCACCAACAGTTCCTCTCATTGCATCTTCCATCTTATGGGAAATAAAACTGTCAGTGAGATAATAGGTTTATCAGCTGTTCTGCTTCTACCCCAAAGAGACTTTGACAAATATCTTCATCACATCTGAAGTCTCCTTCTGGGTCAGTTTTGTGATCCATGCGAGGAGAGTCCACCAAGCCTCTCCTATTTGTTCTCTTCCTTGTACTTGGGCCCCTCGTATTTTCTTGACACTCAGGCTCTTTATCTACCCCACCCAGGAGACCTTTTCATTGTAACAAACCACACACTTAATTTCCTCACTCCTGATGAAGGTCCTGGCTTACCATGTTTTAGCAGGGCTCCTACCTCTTCCCAGTTATGGGAAAAAAGGAGGGAAGAGTAAGGTTCCATTAAAAAGGTATGGAACGCACACCAAAGGCCTTGCTGAGTGGCTTTACAATGAGGTAAGTATCCCTCCACATCAGTGCAGGCTCTGTGTTACCAGTGACCTCTTGGGATGTGCACAAAGTGAGGTGGATAGAACCCATTACTATGTAGATAGGTGCATCCCACAGCCAAGTATGAGCTTTTAGTGCTTAATGGCTAGAAGCAAACAACATGGGTACTGACCAGCTCAG
This sequence comes from Miniopterus schreibersii, assembly GCF_964146895.1. Taxonomy (NCBI): domain Eukaryota; kingdom Metazoa; phylum Chordata; class Mammalia; order Chiroptera; family Miniopteridae; genus Miniopterus; species Miniopterus schreibersii. The sequence goes on from NC_138101.1 coordinate 144,114,605, forward strand.
AGAAAAGATAGCCACGGATGCAGGCAGGATCCAGGATGGTTAGCACCCTAGGCCAACTCCTCTGCCCCAGTTAAAGTGCAGGTCTCTAGAGGGTAGCTGCCCTTTTGTTTGGGGCTTTCCTCCTAGGAGCTAAATCTCTTCCTCCTAGCTCCACTCTGAAACCAAACTCAGGTCTCTGGTGCCTCAGCAAGCTTCCTGTCCACCCTGATTTCCTTCTAACTTCACAGGTCCACTTTGCGCCTGCTACTTAGGCCAGGAGAGGTCTCAAAAGCAAGTGCCTTTCTGATATGGTAACTCCTCCCTCACCCTGGGGTTGCACATGGCTCTGCCTACAGAGAAGTGGTCGACTTGGGTGGAGTCTCCAGGAGTCAGATCTCAAAATTCTTCTTAAAACTATGCTTAGCTATACCACAAAGCTCCTACCAAAGGATCAAGCAGAGAGAACAGTGAGAAATACTACAATTAAATAGTAAACAAACAAAAAAAGATCAATTCACATTCCTTTGAATTGTGTTCCCCTGCCTCAGGCTTGCTTATCGAGTCTATGGGAGCATAGAGTGAGCCACATCACCTCCAGGTAGGTACAGCATCAGCAAGGGCTCCCTAACCACACAGGGCATAAAATAAAGCCCCCGTGGCAAAGACAGACAAGGGAACTGCATGGGGTGCTGTGAACATGCCACCACTAATGTCTGAGATTACTATAATTATAACAATGCTCCCTCCTCATCCTTTATCTGTATATTTCAAAAGATCTACCTCCTACTCTTGTACCACTTGGTTATAATACTTCATTATCCCATATACTTAAAAAATTGTTAGCATTCCTAAGACCTTAAATGCATTGTCTGTCATCTTTCAAGGCACCAGTTACTGTAATATTTCTATGGTTCATTTTGAGTGTCTGGGGCGACATATATAATGTTATTTTCAACATATAAGCACCAAAAAAAGCAATTTTAAAATTATGTTTTTCAATCTTCCTTCACATTTAAGTTACTGTCTAGAACAGCGATTTTCAACCCTTTTCATCTCATGGCACACATAAACTAATTACTAAAACTCTGCAGCATACCAAGAAATATATTTTTTGCCAATCTGACAAAAAATAAGTATAATTTTGATTCATTCACATCAAGCAGCTATTGTTGTGTCACCTGTTGTCATTTTTTAATTTGACATTCTAAGGGTAAAGAGGTCAGTGCCCCTGACTAAATAGTCAGGTGTTGCATGTTTTAAAAATTCTTGGGGAACACCGGTTGAAAATCACTGGTCTAGAACTATTATTTCAATATAGTGTATTTGCTTTGCTGAACTCATTCATAGAGTATCTGTAGGCCTGGATTGAACATATTTCCTGTAGTGACAGCCACTCTATTTGTAGGAACTATTTAGGATCCTGGAGTGGAGAAAAAGAGGCCACTACTTAATAGCAATGGCATGTATCCAAATATAGATACAGTTTTCTGAACACCTGTTGAACATCAGTGATGAAAAGACTGTTATAATTTTCAAAACCCTGGACCCAAACCTTAAATGGTCAGGCACTTTGTTTCAACTGACACAGGGTTTAACCCAGGAAAACAAGTTTCCTAACCAAAGAATGTAAAGTCTTAATAGCCTCTTCAAAAATCTGTTTCAATGTCAATTATTTCCCATCAAAAGTCACCACTGAGGAAGCTGTATTATTTGAACCTTAGGGTAGGCATAGTAATTGTTTGTTTTTGGAGACACAGAGGGCATGACACATATTTTTAGTTGTCAAGGGTGAGCCAGAAGGGAATGACCCACCTAAGAAATGGAAACTAACTAATAGTAATTTGACACTCCCCCTTAGTTTCACTGGGTGCGGTTTGCTACACGCAGCTTACTTCCTACGACACGACACGATAAAGGCAAGGCTGTGCAAGAGCTGAATGAAGGTGGCCTCTCTGCCCCTAACCCCAGTACAGTGGTGGGGGTGGCATGCAACCTCAAGGGAAGGGGGCATGGGCAATACCCTCTACTGTTGCCATTCATTCATTCATCCATTCATTCAATAGTTATGCGCTGGGCACTGTGCTAGAGACTTAACTCTCCGGCTATGACTCAGTCAGTAGCCCTTCTGATACCCCACACCACTGTCCCCATTTCCAGCTCTAGGCCTCACTCTCTCATCAAGATGCTTATTATAGCCTCTCCCTCCCGGGTCCCCAGGCCAGGATGACAGGATAAAACCAGCGAGAGCAGTGCCTTTCCAAGAACAAGGAAAGAGGGCTCGAAGTAAGCGCAGACCAGGTCCCCGGGGACCTCCCTGGCCCCGTGAGGAGAGCGGGCCGCCACCCGCGCGGCGCGCTCCGGGGCAGGCCCGTGGTCACCACGCTCTGACGGGGAACCTGAGGTCACATGGATGCTGGAGGGGGAAGCAGAGGCGAGGGGGTTCCGTGAAAGGGGAAGTGGGCGCCGCGGGGCGCCCGAGGGCGGCGGGAGGCTAGTGACCACACGCGTCCACTAGGAAAGACCGCCTCCACCGTGGTGGTGCGGGGCAAGGGTCGAGGCGGGGGTGAGGAGGGGCGGGGGGGGGGTACCTGATGAAGGTGGTCTTGCCCGTGCTGTACTGGCCCACCAGAAGGATCATGGGCTTGTTATCGAAGTCGGCGTCCTCCAGCGCGGGCGAGTGGAACTCGTGGAAGCGGTACGCCTCCTCCAGCGGCAGCACCTTGCGCAGGTAGAGCGAGCGCAGGCCGCCCGTCACCGTCTGCACGGCGTCCGCGCCGCCCGAGCGTTCGCGCCCGCCCGCCTGCCGACCCATCCAGCTGAACATCCTGCCGCCGGTCCGCGTGTCCGCCCGTCCGCGCCCGCGCCCGCCCTCAGCTCCGGCCCGGCGCTACCAAGCCACCCCGGCTCTGACCCTCTCGGCTCGCGCTGAGCCGCCCCAGCGGCGCTCCGCCACTCCAGCTTGCCCCGCCTCGCGCCGCTGCAGCCAATCTCCGAGCGCTACGTCACGAGCTCTCGTTCACTATTCAGAAGGACTCTCTGAAGTCCTTCCTCATTGGGCCGCTGCCAGAGCGGCGTGGAGGTGTCAGCCAATGGACAGGAGGCCTTAATGAATTACTGATGACGGAGCCTGTCTGGCGGACTGAGGCGGGGAGAGGGTGTCCCTCCCGCCGGGTGACGCAGACTCTGCAGCCGAGAGGCTCTTAGTCGCCTGGTCTCCACCTCTGGCCAGGTGGCGTCGGCTTCCGGGCAAATCTGAGCTGGCAAAAAAACAACAAAAAAACCCAAAAAACAAAAAAAATACACCCAAACAACAACAACAACAAACAAAAAAGAAAACAAACAAATAAAAAAAACCCGGAGCCTCCGGATGCTGCCTAGTCTCCTGGAATATTCACTCAACCTCGCCCTGGAGACAAAAGTTAAGAAAGTTGACAGGCAGGTTCTTTCTAACCGCTGGCAGGTTATTCATTTTATTGGTGGAGACCCTGACTCACGGACATAATTGACAAAATTTGAAGTAGGGGAAGTAGACTCCAATCTACTTGGGTACATGTTTCTCTTTGACAAACTGCCTCCACTAAATTCTGGAGCAATCGAAGGCCTTGTGCCCTTAGTTTTCTTTATCTGATTTCCTGTAAAACTGAAGATTTAATTCTCATTGATTACCAGTTTCCACATATTGACATGTAAAGGAGCTAATGTTACCTCCCAGCTGTCTCTTTTTTCAAGTTAAAAAACAACATTTACCTAAATTGAAATTGGAAGAAATAGTCAGCTGTCACGTTTGGTGACCTAGGTTACAGTTTTTGAATATTTCTCAATCGTTTTAGAGCATTTCTTAAGGGTGATCCATGGACCCACCTGCAGAAGAATAACCTGGGGTGCTCATTAAAATGCAGAGGAGTGGTCCTCACCCCAGATCTGCTGAGTTAAAATACTGAGTAGGGATGGAGCTCAACAAGTGCCCCAGGTGATTCTGATGTACCCTAGATTTGGGGAAATATGATGCACAACAGTACTCAAACTTGATAGTAATGCAGATTCTGATTCAGTGGGTATGGGGTGGGACCCAAGACTCCCCATTTCTGACAAACTCCCAGGTGTTGCATAGTTGCTTGTCCAGAGACCGCACTTTGAGCACCAAAGCTATGGTGAAGAGAGAACAGGACTTGGCATCAGAAGACCTGGGGCTGAATCCTGATAATATAAATTACTAATGGCTATGTGACCTCACATGCAATGAATTACCATTCTGCCTCAGTTTCCTTGTTTGTAAAATGGGAACTCTTTTGGAGTCATTGTGTGGAATCAAATATTTAGAGGAAGCTAAGCTATATGTAAGTATGGAAGAAAAAGAAAGTCAAGAAAAAATGAAATTAGATATTGGCCTCATGTCAAAATAAAACAAAGATTGAAATGTAAAATTAAAATGAAAACCATAAAACTATTAGGAGAAGGTACAGGTGAAGATTTATAAAAGTTTAGAAGGGAAAAGCCTTTCTAAACAAAAGCAAAGACAGAAATTATGAAAAAAAATGTTGATAGATTTGTCAAAAAAAGGGTAAAAGCTTCAGCCCAGCTGGTGTTGCTCAGTGGTTGAGCACTGACCCATGCACCAAAAGGTCACCTGTTCGATTCCCAGTCAGGGCACAAGCCCAGGTGCAGTCTTGATCCCCAGTAGAGGGCGGGCAGGAGGCAGCTGATCGGTGACTCTCATCATTGATGTTTCTATCTCTCTCTCTCCCTCTCCGTTCCTCTCTATGAAATCAATAAAAAAATATTTTTTAAAAAATGTGAATACATTCAATTGCTATAGGAAACAGTATGGCGGTTCCTCAAAGAATTAAAAATAGAACTACCATATGATCTGGCAATCCCACTTTTGGGTATATATCCAGGAAAATTGGAAGGAGTGTTTCTAAGAGATATTGTACACCCATATTCATAGCAGCACTATTCACAATAATCGAGAGATGAAAGCAGCCCAAGTGTTCATTGATTTATGAATGGATAAACAAAATATGGTATCCTACAATGAAATATTATTCAGCCTTTAAAAGTAAGGGGTTGAATCCTGTCACATGCTACAGTCTAGACAAACCTTGAGAACATTATGTTAAGTGAAATAAGCCAGTCACAAAAAGACAAATAGTGTGTGATTCCACTTACATGAGGTACCTAAAGTAGTCAAATTCATAGAAACAGAAAGTGGCCAGGGGCTGGGAGGGGTGTGAAATGGGGACATGTGTTTAATGGGTATAGAGTTTCAGTTTTGCAAAACGAAAAAATTCTGGAGATATGTTGCACAACAATGTGAATATAGTTAACACTATTGCTCTGTACACTTAAAAATGGTTAAGATGGTAAATTTTGTTGGGTACTTCTTACCACATTTTTTTTAAAAAAATGAATGTATAGGATTTTTGTACTTTTGTAAAAAAGAAAAAAATTAAAGTATCCAATGAAAAGATGAGAAGGATAAACCCCCACATAGTAATGCTCTCTGAGTTTTGGAATGGTAAGTGATTTTAGTTTCCTTCATGGTGTGCTTTTGCATTTTTTGATTTTGACACAATTGTGTTCTTGTTTTATAATCAGAAAAAATTTTTAAGGAAGAAAATATTTTATTGTCCTTAATCCTAAAAAAATAAAGAAGAAGAAGAAGAAAGAAAGACCTGAAGAAGTCTGGCCCAGAAGAAACACCATCATGTCTTTTCTTCTTTCTCTGTCTTCTGATAGGCACAGTGTCAGCTTTTCTGCTTTTGCTCTGCCCTCTGTGGAGTGGGAGAGGGACCGATTCTCCCCAGGATAGTAATCTTGCACCCATTGCAAACTGTGATAGTCTTCTGGTTTTCTTTTTTCAGACTAAACAATCCCAATCTCAGTCACTTTTAAAAATCTGAATTCAATTATTTTTCAGGTTAAATCCTATTACAGACCATTCTATAGGGAGTGCTATTGTTGCCTGGAAATTTGTTGTATTGAATAATTCTTAAAATAAGTAACTTGGTAATAAGACTCATGACTTTCTTTGCTATAGTAAAATTATAATTGTAATTCTGTGGGGGACTCCCCCCCCCCTTTCTTCTTGGTAATTTGATGGTCACAAGGTTTGCACTAGATCATGTCTAGCATCTTACTCTGATACCTTTAAATTCCAGAGTGGTTAAAGGCCTGTGAGACATGTAATGAGGAGACTAGAGGAGGTCCTTTGGCCTGAGAAGAGCCCCCTTCACCTTGACTCATCTCTTCTTTTTCTGTGGCCATTTACCCAGGTTACTGCTGCCACTTGGAGATGTAGCCTTTAGGAAATGCAGGTGGAGATGTCTCGTAGGTACTTGCAGCAAGACTGCCAGTTGTCTCTAAATTGTTTTTTTTCAGGAGTAGAACTGATTTTTAGGTGGGCATGTTGCAAACCAGGCAAAAAAAAAAATCTAGTCTCTCTGCGGTTAAGTTCTGGTTGCTATGTTACCTGAAGGATGTGTGGGACTTGCAGAAATTCTCCTTTAAAGAGAATAAAGTTCAATCTTTCTTCCCCCTTCTTCCTTCTTGTAGTCTGGGATATGGATGGATATGATGGCTGGAGCTCCAGGGCTCATCTTGGACCATGAGGCCAAGGACTATACAAGGGATGGTAAATCAGAGAGCTGGAAGGAGCAGGATCCCTGACAAATCAATGAAGTGCCATGCCAGCCTTGGACTGCCTCCCTGTGGGCTCCTTTTACATGAATGCATTTAAGCCACTATTTTTCAGGTCTCTGAAATGAAAGTAATTCATAACTAACACTGAATTTGTTACTGGAAATGGAGTCTGCGGTAACAGAATCCAAAATGTGATAATTCACTTAGTGGAAGAGGGGCAAGGTCAACTTTAAAGATTCAGTTATTACAGAATGGGATTTAAAACTTGGCCACACTTTGTTGACAGGCTTCTTTTCAAGAGATGGAATCTTTGTCCCCTACCCTTAAATCTAGGCTGGCTTGTGAATGCTTCTGTCATTAGAGTACAGTGGAAATGGTGCTATGTGACTTCTGAGGCTAGGTCGTAATACTTCATGCAGCTGCCACTGTGTAAACTCACTCTTGGAGCCCTGAGCTGCCATTGAAGAAGACTCACTATGGCCCAGCCAGGCGTGGCTCAGCGGCTGAGCATCGACCTGGGATCCAGGAGATTGCAGTTCCCGGTCAGGGCACATGCCCGGGTTTCGGGCTCGATCCCCAGCAGGGGGTGTGCAGGAGGCAGCCGATCAATGACTCTCTCATTATTGATGTTTCTGCCTCTCTCTCTTCCTCTCCCTTCCTCTCTCTGAAATCAATAAAGACATATTTAATAATAATAATAAAAAAGAAGACTGACTATGCCGAGATCACCACCCTGGGGAGGCCACATGAAGGTGCTATGACAGTCAGTCAAGCTCAGCCTGTCCTTCATTCTCCCCAGCCTTCCCAGCTCAGGCATCAGATATGTGAATGAAGTAGCTATCTCAAAAGTGGGTCTTTCAGCCTCAACTGTTACAGACCCCAGCCATCTGAGTCCTCCCCAGCAGTTCAAGTTATTTGAGCTGAGGCCCCACACATGGAACAGATAAGAGTTGTCCTTGCTGTGCCCTTGCCAATCTCCTGACCCACAGAACCTGTGGGCATAATCAAATGGTGGTGGGGTTTTTTGTTGTTGTTTGTGTGTTTTTATGCCTTTATACTTTGGGATGTTTGGTTGTTCAGCAACAGATAACTGGAACAGCTGGTAATTCTTATTATCTTGTTAAGATAAAAGTTTGGGTTGGTTTTTTTTTTTTTTCTTCACAGAAAAGAATTCCAGGTCTAGGCAGGCCAGGACTAGTTTGGTGTCTTGAGTCAGCAAAGTCCCCCTGCTGCCAGGAATGTGGACATGATGGGTGGAGCTGCAGCAGCCATAATGAACCAGAAGGCAAACTTGAGGATGGCAGAACAAGAGCTGAAAGGTCTCTGATAAGAAATAAACTTCTTCTGTCTTGTTTAAGCCACTGTAATTTTAGATCTTTTGTGTTACATAGCAGAAGTAACGCTAACTGGTATAGAATTTGAGTACATGAATCAAGAACTTAGGAAATTAGTTTGGCTAGAGATAAAGGTTTTAGAGTTTTCAAAATCGAAGCAGTAGTTGAAGTCCTGGGTTTATACGAGATTGCTTTAGGAGAGTATAGAGTGAAAAGAGAGGAGAGCTAAGGAGAGAACCTCAAGGAATACCAGCATTTAGAGGATCACTAGGGAGGTGAGGCCAGGAGGGGGGCTTGAAAGTAGGAAGAAATCTAGGACAGAAGGTATCCAGCAAACCCGGCCCCTTCCTTCTAGGGCTGGGTTGGCAGCCCCTAATGTATGCCTCTGTGCACACAGCTAACAGGGAACTTTCTCTCTGTATTGCAAGGCTCCTTTTCCATGTGTGCCTCCTACATGGGACCTGAAGGAAGCTCCTTGAAGTGTGTGTGTGTGTGTGGGGGGGGGGGGTGTCAATTGTTAATCCTTTCATTGTCCCAGACCTTCCAACAGTGACTGGCACATAATGGGAAGGCAACAAATATTTGCAAGCAGAACCGAATTGAACTGCGGTTGGCAAGGAAGTCATGGGAAGGGAGGGGTTCAGGAAGCAGGGAGTGGTCAGTAGTGCCAAATGCCGAGATCAAGTAAGATAAGGCCTGTAAAGGGGCAGTGCCATTTGACTCTGTATCTGGAAACTGGGAGGACATTGGTGACCTTGGGGAGTAGTGTTTTCACGGGGATGTAGAAGGAGAACACATCTGCTGTGGGACAGGGTGACTGGGTTGCGTGACAGTGTGGCATGCTGGCCACACTCCTGGGAAGGAAAAGGGAGACGAGGAGGAAGGACACTGGGGGAGAGAGGAATTTTTCTTAGCTTTTCTATTTAACCATGTTACAGGCGGAGAGCAGGGAACCTGAGGAGGGAGCCTCCCTGGCCTCGCCAGGACACGGTGCCCTGGCCCCTCTGAGAGCTGATGACACTTGTTCTTTAATCCTTGTGTGGCCCTGTAACATCACCAGCATTGTTTTAGAAGCTAAGTCACTAGTTAACTTCTCAAATTCTTATAAAAACCTGTCCGTGTTTTTCTCCCCAACCCCAATCTAAGTTTCTGGGAAGTAGGGCCTGGTTGCTGACCGCGACCACCGTGCACTAAGGAATTGCTCAGCTGGGGCTGGCGGCACTTCCTTCCTCTCGCTCCACCAGCGCTTCCTGAAAACCATGGGGCTTCAAACAGCGTGGGTCAGCAAGAGCTTGCCCTCCACTGGTTGCTGACATGGCTTCATAAAAAGAGGAGTGCCCCACACAAGAAGGCAGGGGCCCCTGCAGGAGAAAAGGAAGCTGCCTGGGAGAGGAGGGAGGGGATGGAAATGTCTTTCTGACACCTCTGGCGGTGGCCAGGCAGGAACGAGGCAGGAGTTATGCAGGTCTTACAGCATCAGATGGGAATGAAAGCGGATGAGTCAACAGCATTTACCCTCATGGCCATTTTATTCCATGCTCAGATAATACAATGATTTTAGAAACCTCACTCTACCTACTTTGATGAATCCAGGCAGGGCTGCCTTGACCTTACGACAAACAGGTCTTGCAGCGTGGCTCACTCTGATAATTTAAGGAGAGCCTGTTTGTTGCAGATGGAAGGAAAAGATGTCAAAGTGGAGGCAGCTGGCTGCTGAGGTGGAGGGAAGGGGTGGGTCCCAGGTTAGCATTATCTGGGTGGGGACCAGTTTTGCAAGTCCAGGAGCCCAGTTTATCAGTGGCTCAGGGGAGTCGTTGGTTTATGCTTTCTAGGCTAAAGGAGGTGGGAATCTCCTTAAAATGTAGATTGGTTCAGTGTGGCTGGGGTGGGGCCTGAGATTCTGGATTTCTAACCAGTTCCCCACCACACTTTGAGTAGCAAGGATGTGAATTGGAGGCCAAATTTTCTAAACTTTTGGTACCTGTCACCACTTGTTTCCTAATAACCAAAGGACTGCTTAGGGAGCACAGTGGCCCAAAATGAGGGACATGTCTTCCAGGTTTGCTGGGCTTCATGCAGACTACATGCCTTTCTGGTTTTACCTTCCATCCGCCTGGGCATCTCAATGGCTCAGTTTATACATTTTTCAAGTTCCCAGCCTGATGGGAGACCTGGATTCTTTGATTTGACTTCTTTGGCCCAGGGCTTTCCCAGCAATTCATCTGGAAACCATCACCAGGGATGGCTTTTTCTTCAGGGCTAACCTGGTCCTTTCTGGGTAGATCCTTCTTAGTTTCTTTCTCTCAGGGTGACTCTCCAAGAGCTGGAATGTGCTGGCTATGGTGTTTACATGATAAATAACAGGAATCCCATTTAGAAATAAATAATCCCATCTGGAAAACAGAGGGGAGGGTGCAAAGAAAACTGAGAAGTGCTCCTGGAGCAGGTTGATCAGCGAGCGTCAGCTTCCTGGAATGGGCGGCACTGGTCAGCATCAGCAACCTGATGCCTCACTCCATTTACCTGTCTCGACACCCCTGAGTTGCATCACAGTTTCTTGGGCTGTGAATCTGAGTCGCAGACTTGGGCTTTGCCTGGCATTTCTTTGGAGCTTAATGCTCAGACATGGTTGTCTGGTAGGGATCACAGGAGTCACCAGTCCTAGGGCTCTGAATGGCTACAGAGGGACTGCTGAAACCTATCACCTGTTTGGCTTTGTTGTTGAAGAGACCAGGATGTCTCTAGTTCTCCATTTACATCTTCTAGCATCATGCTCCCTATTAATAGCCTGATTCATAAAGATAAAATATAATTGCCTACAAAATTCACAAGAATATAGTTGACTTAAATTTTAAAAAGTGCTTTTTTTCAGAGAACCCAGAGTAATTCTCATGTCCTCTGGTGCATCCCCGAGGTCCTCCACGCCAGGATGCAGAGAGGAGCAGGAGGGGAGGGCTCTGAGCACCAACTCAGTCTGAGGTTTCTAGGGAACCAGCCTCCTCCTCAGGCATTGCTTTTATTTCTGGACTTTAGGCATGTGTGGGAGCCTATGTCTACTGGACCCCTTTCCCTATAGGGAAAGATTTAAAAAATCCAGTGGGTATAATCCAGTGGTCTCTTTCTCTTTCTCTGTCTCCCTCAACTTTTAAAATTTAAATTTACATTTTTTTGATAGAAGGCCCAGACCAGCCTGCCTGCACCCCTTGCCAGACAGCGAAGCCAGCTATGTGGGCTGGTCAGCGCTGATGGGTTCCGCTCCTGAGCTGGTGGAAGCAGACACAGAATCAGTGAGGTTCCCCAGGACCTAGGGACACTGGTTCTTCAGGAGTTTCTTCTTCTCCACTGCCATCCTCAGGGCCTGAAGGAGCTGGTCTTTGTTATTCAGGATGTTGTACTCGCAGAGGTTCACCAACTTGTCGAAGGCAGCCTCCGTGTATGTCAGCTCCTTGGTGGCATAGGGAGTTTTGGGGCCATAAATGTCAACCTGGCCCTTCTCCAGCTCCTCGGGGCTTCGCTCCACACCTGGAGGCAGCAGAAGGACTTGCTATAGACTCTTATTATGTTAAATTGTAATGACTTGTGTCCTACCTCTCCCCCAGCCCACCTTGGCATGCACGCGCGCAAGTGCGCGCACACACACACACACACACCCCTCCAAGCTCCTAGGGCAAGGGCACAGCTTTCCCATCTTAGGACTGCCCCAGCACCAACACAGTGCCAGGAGCATAGCTGGATCTTAATAAATGTTGAGTAACTGAGTTTGAGAGTAAAGTTTGACATTGCCAGCTCACGGAGCTGTGGGGGTCTTTTCTTTCTTGCCAAACCAAGGTTGACTCAGTCTGGAGCTAAGCAGGCTTCCTGTGAGTGCTATTAGAAGATGGCATATGTTTAAAGACAGGAGCTTCAGTCCAAGGCCAGTGGGTGGTGGGAAGTGAGCTCATAGGTGGCTTACCTGGGGCCTTGTACTTTTGGAAGGTGTCACTGATGAGTGGGAAGAAAAGCACAATGGGGGCATCAGGCTCCTCGGAGTTCTTCATCAGGTAGCATTCCTTGAGATTGTTATTCCCCTCCTCTTGGATGTCATAGTTGGGGAAGGGGATGTTCTGCACAGAGCAGTACTCACAGGTTTGTTTCATTGGCTAGAATATCACAGGAAGATATGTTTGAGGATTTGGGGTGGGGGAGAGGGTGGATAAAAAAACACAGAGATCTTAGATCCAGCTTCCTGATTTCCCCAGCTAACAACTCAGGTCTCAAGCAGCTTGGCCTATTTGTGCTATTTTTAGAACAAAGCCTGGTCAGGACAAAGGGCCTGAGGCAGTAGGCTGGTGTGTGTCGAACTGTAAGCTCCTTCCCCGTGTAAAATGGACAGAAGCCCTTTAGATGATGCTTCATCCAAACACAGACCTGGGTGGATGTGGACAGCAGCCTGAGGGTGATGAGTTGAGCCACGTACAGCTCTGGCTGGCAGGCTCCTGGGGGACAAGTATGGGCTTTGGAACTGACAAAGTGTCGGGGGCTGCAAAGGACTCTGAAAGGGTATCATTATAAATGTAATGTAACAGAAAGAGCAGTGGACATAGAGGAACAGATCCCCTTAGTTTGCCCCCCTGTTCCACACTCACTAGCTGTGTGATCTTAAGCAAGCTACTTATCCTCTCTGTGCCACAGTTTCCTCAGCTACAACATGGGAAAAACAGCAGTTGTGCCATCTACCTCAAAGAGCTGGTATCAGGATCAAGTGAGATCATGTGTAGGGAAGATGCTGTCACTCATTTACAAACTTAAGTTATGGCAAACACTCAGATGCAAGAGTTGGAATTAGCTCAGTGAGTCTTCCCAAACCCAGGGGACAGAGTGCGGGGGAAGGGGGGGCACTGCCTGTGAAAGGCCAGCAGGCTGCCCCCTGAGGCCTGGATGGCGCCCTTCACAGCACGCACTGCAGCTTGAGTTTCTCCAATGCTAAATCTTGGAGCCTGGAGGGGGCTCACGTTCTGGTCTGTTACAGAAGAGGAGAGCCTTTTATTGTCACACTTGCCTTTGTCTGGGACCCTGCACAATAATTGAGGTGGATGATGAGGTCAGCTTTCCTCTCCGGCCTGAGGAGGGGTGGGTAGCTGGAGTTGACAAAGAACGCAGTGTCCAGCAGACACAAGTGGTTCACGGACTGTGTCAGCTGGTTCGGGAAGCTGTCAAGCACAGTGTCTGAAATCCAAGACTTGCAGTTACCATGACACCCCGGTCCTTGATCTCAGTGGACGGTCAGAGGTACCTGGTAGGGATGGAGTGCCCTGCCCAGAGCTCATGCACCTCAGCCTGGACCTCCAGCCCTCCCAGGTCTGTCTAGGATGCCCAGGTGAGTGGGTGCCCCTTGGGGTGGGCTGATGAAGAACAGCATTATCTTGGGGTTTTAGGAAGTCTTTCATGGGATATGTACAGAAGACCCAGTACAACTCAGCCACAGGGCTTGTGGAGTAGCAGGGTGTAAGACTATCCTATAAATTGGTACAAACTCTGGGCGCAGAGCCAGTGGCCCTTTCTACCCAGACGGTGAGATGAGGATTATTAGGCCAGGCCTAAGCAGCCATTTGCAGGCCGTGGCCAGATAAAATACAAAAGGTGGTGGGAAATCAACCTCAGAGCCTTAATGTGGTGGGGAGGAGGCACTGAGCTGAGCCTGCAAGACCAAAGTCTAAGGTCTGGCTCTGCTACTTCTCCCTTAGGGGTTCTTGAGCTGAGCCATCCCTGCCCAACTCAAGGTGGCACCATTTGCATGCAAAGATGCCCCTGGAGCACAACTGCAGAAAGTCTCATTTCCCCACTGTAAATAGGCCAACTTCTACCTGCTGGGATTGTTGGATAGATTCAATGAACTAACTATGTATACTGCTCTGCCCAATGTTCAAGACTTCACCCAGGAATACACCATGGGGTGGGGTGGTCTGCCACATGGCCTCATGAAAATGGTCAGAGAGTTTTTTCATCCTATTTCCATGGCTGCCTTGACACCCACTTTTCCTTCCTCCAGACATAGGCGGGCCTCAAGTAGCAGCCAGGCAGGGGTGGGGTACCTTTCCACTTGGAGAACTGGCCATTCTGGAGGTAGTTGGTGTGCAGCTGCAGCCCCAGCAGGAAGTTGTGGAACTCAGACACAAATGAGCGGTAAGTGAGGATGTTGCGGAAAGTATTGGAGAGCCATGACCCTGGGATCACCACCGAGGTCTCCAGGGCGTTGGCATCACATTTGGGGATTTCAGGAAGGAGCGGCTCATCTTCTGCAGGGGAGAGGGTGTGGAGAGAAGGTCACAAGAGTTGGGGTCCCAGATTGCTCAGGCAGAGCCCTGCATGGTGGCCCAGCACCAGGGGTGAGTCACTGTAAGTGCCATTCACACCTTAGTGCATAGCTCTCAAGACCCTGGCATTGGAGTTGGAGCACCTACGTGAGACACAGAACGGGGGTTGCGGGGAGAGGTAACAAGTAGGAGGGGTTCCAGAGAGGCTGGTCTAGACCAGCAACCTTTAACTGTGCTCATAGATCCCTACCCCCTTCAGCTCTCTGGGGCACCGCACAGACTACAGAGTGGATCCACTCCCCAGACCACCTAGCCCTGGCCCCCGGGGGCCATATGTCTTCATCTACAATCACTCTCCCCTCTAGGCAGGGAAGACCCTCTAGCCCTAGCTGCCTCCCCGTGTTTGTGGGCCACAGAGATGGTACTGAAACACCTGGCACATAGACTAATCCTCAGTTTGTGATCCACTGCTCTCCCTCCCTCCCCCATTACCCAACCAAGAGGGGAAGCCAGTGGGTTTACCCACCGATGTCTTGTACTTTCTCCCTTGTCCACCTGTGAAAAAACTCTTCTGAAGATCGGGCAAAATTCCAGGCATCGAGCAGGTTCACAGAGAAGATGCTGCTCCATAAACCTAGGGAGCAGGGCCAGCTGTGAGCAGCTCCATCCAAGAGCCCCCAGACTCACCCAAACACTGACTGGGTCTGCTTTGGCCTTGCTTCCCACTCCAAGTCAGGCTGCTCAGAGGCTGGGACAGACTTTGATGTCCCTCTGCCCATAGTGTAGCTCAATCCTGGCCACATGACTGATGATCCCCAGCTCTCAGCTCTTTTCCACCCTCCTCTCAGAGCTGGGAGAGGGTACAAAGGTATATAAGGCACAACCCCAGCAGCGACTTAATGTTGATAGGTGCAGGCTTCAAGTTCAAGTCCAAATGCCCAGTCTTGTATCAGTTAATACACTAGTTTAGGTACATGCCTGGCACATGATGAGCACTTGATAACTCTAATGTTATCTCTTATTATCATGATTTTTAAATGTAACACATTAATAATAACAATCATGAAATCTTTCACATACGTTGACCCATTTGGGTCCTCATAAGATAGGGTTTATTCTTAAGCCAGATTTACAAATGAGAAAACTGAGGCCCAGAGAGTTCAAGCCCAAGTGTCTTAACTATAAATCTCTGAACCACATGCCCAATAGCATAGGTGTTAGAGGAAGGAGAGGCCACCACGGGCTGGGGCTTCTGGGCAGGTTTCACAAAAGATATGGGGCTTGATTTGAACCTTCTGGGATGGGCTGGATTGGAATAGATGGAAGAGGGGTTGGGGTGTAGAGAACTAGTTTAAGTAAGGGCATAACTCTGGTGAGGATGAAAAATGGGTCTGTTTTTTGAAGACGCCCTTTGGTGGATGAAGTTCATACTCTGAAGGGGAGAATTAAACGAGTGGGCATCATAGTCAGGCCCCTGCACCCAGAGCGCCAGCATGGGGCAGGGTTCTCAGGGGCCTCCCCCATCAGGAGTCACCTAGCAGGTAGCACATCCGAGACTCTGGGATCCTCCGCATCAGCCGTCCCATGAAGAACTCGGAACCGAAGAGCTCGGTGGGGACGAAGGCCCCATACTTCTGCATGCCCACCTCGTACGGGGAAAACTCGCACCACTCTGCACAAGCAGCAGGGCAGGGTGTCAGTCTCAGGTGGCACAGCCACGCCCTCCATCCTGGCCACCTGAAACTGAGACCCTTCCTTGGGAAGACCTGGACAGTGAGGCCACAGTACCCCCACAGGACACATGGGGGCGCCATCGCCAGCTTCAGCTGGCTGGGCAAGACAGTTTTGCAACCTGCATGGCACATTTGCTCCTCAAAACCAGATAAACAGGGACCAAAACTGACCCCAAAGCAGAGCTGACCCCAAAGCAGGGCAGGTATTTAGAGTCTCTCCCTCAGGGCAGCTTAAGAAATACCTAGGATGCTTTCCCTCATGACCTTTATTTCCCCCTGTCCCCTCAAACCGCCACCCAGGGAAGCCAGGGGACCCTGTCCCTATCCCCCACCCCTCCCTCTTCTCCACCATCCATGCCCCAGGGCAGAAAGGGGTAGCAAAGTCTATTCTTCAGCTGTAAGGAGCACCTTTTGATGTGAAGGTTGGCAAAGGTGTGGGAGGCCTGTGTGCTAGGTGCAGGGTGACTTTGCTTGCTGAAAAGGGACCCCCTCGTAAATTGCTAGTCATCAGTGTTACCTCTGAAATCCTGGTTGCTTACATCGTCCTTGACATTGATGGTGAGGTAGATGGGCAGGGGGTTCTGGCCCTGGCTCAAAGCAGCACGCTGCTCTGACAGTTTGCATTCATTTCTCTGTGGGGAAATAAAGGGGGTTAAGGAAAAGAAGCAGACAGCTCCAGGACAGCACAGAATGAGGGACAGCCCGGACTTCCTGAGCCTACCAGGCTGCTTTGTAGGCCCCGGCTGACAGCAGTGAAACCTGCTTTTAAAATGCACCAGTAGGAGGTGCACTCATCCTGGACTGTTCACTGCTGCAGACATGTGGATGGTGTGGGACTGCATGTGCAGTTCAGGGCTGTCCCTCAGAGTCGCAGGGTTCTCCTGGTGTCTCGGGAACCAGGGAATGAAGAGGTTGGGGTGGAAGAGGCCACCACGGCTCCTCTTCATCCCCTCCTCTTCCACCCATTCAAACTGGACCAGCTCCATTTTTTCTATCTGCTTTGCGTGTTGCATAAAATGTGCTTGGGAGGGGAAAAAAGCTCCCATCCTCCCTCCCTCCCTCCCTCCCTCCCTCCCTCCCTCCCTCCCTCCCTCCCTCCCTCCCTCCTTCCTTCCTTCCTTCTTTCCTTCCTTCCTTCCTTCCTTCCTTCCTCTCCTCCTCCTTCTCCTCCTTCTTCTTAACATAAGGCTTGGAAACTTGGGCACCAGGTGGCAGCCAAGGTCCCTCTAAGTTCCCAGAGCACTGTGCTGTGTAACCATAGAGGGAGTCCTGCAGATCAGCTGGGGCCACCGGCCACCCTTCAAAGTGAGCCAGCCAGTGTAGACAAGGCCAACTGGGGTCTTAGAGGCCCAGGTGCTGATCCCAGGCCAAGCAGCTGCCTACTAGGTGACCATCCATGGTTAACCGAGCTTGTGAAGGCCATGGAACCCATGTGGGATGGTAAACACATGCGTGGGCCAAACAACTCTCAGGCCTCCCTTGAAAAGCAAACAGTACAAAGCCACTGTAATCAAAACAGCCTGGTATTGATACAACAACAGGCATATAGATCCATGGAACAGAACAGAGACCCCAGAAATAGACTCACGCCATTATGGTCAGTTAATATTTGACAAAAGAGGCAAGAGCATCCAATGGAGTAAAGACAGTCTCTTCAATAAGTGGTGCTGGGAAAATTGGACAGATACATGCAAAAGAATGAAACTAGACCGCCAACTTTCACCATACACAAAAATAAA
Source organism: Miniopterus schreibersii (assembly GCF_964146895.1). NCBI lineage: Eukaryota > Metazoa > Chordata > Mammalia > Chiroptera > Miniopteridae > Miniopterus > Miniopterus schreibersii. The sequence goes on from NC_138101.1 coordinate 144,132,325, forward strand.
CTAAAAATGGATAAAAGACTTAAATGTAAGTCATGAAACCATAAAATCCTGGAAGAAAACATAGGCAGTAAAGTTACAGACATCCCACATAGTGGACTTTTCACTGATACATCTCCCAGGGCAAGAGAAACAAAAGAAAAAATAAACATATGGGACTACATCAAACTAAAAAGCTTCTGCACAGCAAAAGAAAACAGCCTCAAAATACAAAGGAACCCCACAGTCTGGGAAAACATATTTGCCAAGGATGTATCTGATAAGGGGCTAATTTCCAAAGTGTACAAAGAACTCATACTACTCAGCAAGAGGAAGACAAACAACCCAATTAAGAAATGGGCAAAGGACTTAAATAGACAGTTCTCCAAAGAGGACATACGGATGGCCAAGAGATACATGAGGAAATGCTTGATGTCGATAATCATCAGAGAGATGCAAATTAATTCCACAATGAGGTGTCACTTCACACCTGTCATAATGGCTCCATCAGCAAATCAACAAACAACATGTGCTGACGAGGGTGCGGAGAAAGGGGAGCCCTAGTACACTGCTGGTGGGAATGCAGGCTGGTGCAGCCACTATGGGAAACAGTATGGAGGTTCCTCAAAAAATTAGAAATGGAGCTGCCGTTTGAGCCAGTGATTCCACTCCTAGGAATGTATCCTAAGAATCCTGAAACATTCATCAGAAAGAATATATGCACCTCGATGTTCATAGCAGCACAGTTTACAATAGCTAAGATCTGGAAACAGCCCAAGTGCCCATCAGTAGATGAGTGGATAAAAAAGCTGTGGGACATTTACACCATGGAATACTATGCAGCTATAAAGAAGAAGAATCTCGTACCCTTGGGACAGTATGGATGGACCTGGAGAATATTATGCTAAGTGAAATAAGCCAGGCAGCGAAAGACAAACATCACATGATCTCGCTTATACGTGGAATCTAAAGAACTTAATAAACTGATGAACGGAATAGATTCAATGACATGAAAGCATAGATGAGACTGACGAATGTTAGAGGGATGGAGGAGGGTGAGTGGGTGGAAGGGGAGAGAGTAACCAAAGAATTTATATGCATATATACACAACCCAAGGACACAGACAATGGTGGGGAGAGGGACTGGGGAGGGGGAAGGGACGGGGTGGAATGGGTCATTGGGGAGAAAAAGGCACATCTGTAATATTTTAAACAAAAATAAAAATTAAAAGAAAAGAAAAGAAAAGAAAAGCAAACAGGATGCCTGTCGTAACTGGGCCCAGAGATCTGGGCACCATAGGGCTTACTGTCCTGGAAGTAGAGGAAGGTGCAGACTCATGGAAGACCTAGTCCACACTCATTGTCAAGGGGGCCCGAGGGAAAGGGGCTCCTACTTCTGGCCAGCATGGAAGAGCAGAGGCCTCCTAACATTAATCCTAGACTTACTTTCCTGGGAACCCTGGGAACCCACACCAAAACCAGGAGGTAATGTTCAGACTTTTGATGTTGAAGCCTTGGTGCTCTCCTCCTCAACACATGGGGCAGGCACTAACTCGTTAGAAATATCAGCTACCACTTGTTGATGTAATTCCCATTCAAGGAATAGGAATAGCACAGAACAGGGCCAGAGTTTAAACCCCATCCTGCCCAAATCCAAAGCCAACACCCTCAGTCTCTGCCTGCCCTGCTTCATCATGAGGACAGGTTAGATCATAGGTTAAAAGGGGGGCAGGGTGGGGTGGGATCCATCAAAAGCTCTGAGTGCCTCACATCCAAATCCCCATGGTCTAGCATAGTTCCTGGCATGCAGGATGTACTTAATTTGTTGAAAGATTGAATAAGTGAATGAATGAATGTTGAAGATGTGGTTTGGGCCATCCTTGGTTGGTCAAATTGTCTGGGTTTTCTGGAAGAGGGGACCTACTAGAAAATAATTTGCTGTCTCTTCTGCTTCTGGAAAATTATTATTTGAAACCAGAACTCCTCAGACACCTTTGGGAGTGTGGCAGACAGCCACAGTCCTGAATAGAAATTAGGTGGGAAGCTCTGATTTGGGGCCAAGCAATAGTCAAAGTTGGTCCTCCCTGGGCCTGTGCATCTGGAATGATCCAGGTGTTAGCTGAATTCATCCTGATACTCAGGATCACAGTATCCCACAGGTGTCACTCCTCCAGCATGTCCCACATGGCTCCTACACAGTTGGGTCTCAATATAGGCTGATTATCTTCTTGGGCACATATTGCTCAGATCATTGGATCTCAGATAAGGAAGGAACCTCATTGGGTCCATCCTCTATGTGGTGACCTTGAGAAGGAGCCCTGCAGACCTCCAGCTACAGGGAATGTCATTGAGTGAGGGTCCCAGCTGCTGTGTTCTGAAATCCATGATGTTTGTGCTGAGGCCACACTTCCCATGGGCAGCCCCCAGCCCATTATGGAGTGGGGTAGGGATACTGAGGCAGGCCCATCCTGGGGGGTGTCGGGCTCCTCTGATGGACAACTTGGCTGGAGGACTCTCAAAGATCGTGCTGAACCTTCTAGATCATGCACAGCTGTTTATGATGCTTCCACTGGCCTTTCTTCCCTCTATTCTCCACTAGGGGTCAGACTTGCATCAGGGTCTGATGACTCTCCAGTCTTTTTCAGCTCCCTCCCTATTTTCTCACAGGTGTCTTGGTATGGCTCTCAGAGGACATGCTGCCTCTCTGCAGGGTTGTACCTAAGTCATCCCCAACAAATGGGTCTCAGTCATACTCTAAAGCGATGTGAGAAGACAGACCTACCATCTTCCTCCATCACACATTTGGGCACCTCACACCTTTTACCTGCAAGAATGCATCTGCAGGTCCAACCTAACTCCCTCCTGCTGCGATATAAGCCCAGACACCCCCATGAAGGAAGAGAGCTGGGCAAGGCGTGGCCCAAGTGAAGCTGGTACCTACTTCGTCCCCCAGACAGGCCTCGATCAGTAGGCCCCAGAAGTCTGTAAAGTTGACCTTGTAGCCTTCCTGACTGCGCTGCCGGAGCTCCTCCCGGAATTTGCGGAGCTGGTCTGGGAACAGGGCAGGCATCTTGTCCTTGACCACGTGCCTCCGGGCCTCAAGGATGGCAGGCTCCAGGTTTTTGGAGGACCAGTCAGGATCACGGTATAATGTTGCCATGGTCCTGGAGAAAAACAAGCATAGCTGATAGAGTTGAGCCAGCCCTGGTCCTATCAACCCCAGGCCCTGGCAGGTTTCATGGGAAACCCCAACCTGCCAGGAGAGGAGCCTGGAGCAAGTGGGATAAACATGATTACACACAGTCACGATTGCTACCATTTCTTGATTGCCTGTTGTGTGCCAGGTGTAGCATGTTGCTTAAGAATGAGGATTCTGGACCCAGATCTTCCTGGGTTCAAATCCAGACTCTACGATTCACTAGCTATGTCATCTGGAGCAAGTTACATAATCTCTCTTCACCTCAGATTCCCCATCTGTGGAAAGGGGAGAGTTAAGGTAATTGTTTTTATCTCCCACAGTTATTATGGAGATTACATCAGTTAATACAATGTGACATGGTTGGAAGAAGCACCTGGCCCAAAGTAAGTGCTGGGCCCTGGGGTGGTGGAGCATCATTGGAACCCAGGCTCGGCTGATTCCACATCCTAGAATGTTTCCACTCTCCCACACTAACTCCCACAATTATGATGCTGGCTAAGGATTTGTTTCCCTTCTTCTTAACTTCCATGTGGGCAGTGGGGAGCAATAAAGCAAAGATGGGGTCCCCCTGGCCCCGGGTCTTTGTCCCTGCTGCCTCCTCTCGGCCTGGACCCAGCTTTCTGCCTATGTGAGGACAGAACCTGGGACCGGCCACAGTGGACCTGTACAGTTAGCTGTCTGAACAGTGGCCTCTTCCTTCACAGGACTCGTTTCTGGTCAGGGAAGGTGGAGGTTGGTCAGGAGATTTCTTCAACATAAAGCAGCCTTCTCTCCATAAGGTTCACTCAGTTACTTTTATACTTTTAAAAAAAATTTTCAAAACCATCACAAATAATTGGTTTTAAAATAATCTTTCCCAGTGCTTTCCTAGGCCAGGTACCCGCCCTCTGCCACAGAAGCAGGTTATCTCCTTAACCTACTACCCATGGGCAGCCATTTAACAGGGAGCTTAAGAACCTGGGCCCTGGACTCTCACAGCCTGGGTTCAAATCCCAGCAATACCACTCAGCTGAGTGGTCCTGGGCAATTCCTTTGCTTCTCCAGCTATAAAATGAGCAGAATGACATCTCCCTTATAGTTTTCTCATGAAGAAGCAATGAGATGATCCATTGGAAACAGTCACACCAGTGCCTGGCACAGAGGCGACCCTGATAACTGTCGGCTGTTCCTTCTATATCCCACCTGGGCTGGAGCCTCAGGGCCCCTCATACCCCAGGAGTCTTGGTTTTCCTAGGGTGAGCTCACATCTACTCGCCCAAATGAAAGTCACCCAGAGTGCCTCCAGGGTGGGGGCAGCAGCTTGGGACCTCGAACACTCAGAGGCCCACCAGCCGCAGACAGCATAAGACACTGGCCTGGCTGAGAGAGAGGCCTTGGATGATCAGAGGGCTCTGGCCACACTGGACCAGGGCTGTGTTATGACTTTGGTGGCCCTTTCACCATCAACATACTCAAATTTTTGTTTTATGACTGTTGTATAAAGATAAATATTATAATAGTCTTTATTAAAATATTGTCTTCAACCTAGAAGTTCATTTTTTTCTTCTGATCTGAAAAGAAAACATTTTTGTGGGCCACTACAAGGACTGTGGGACCTAGACATGGTGGCTCCTGTGGAGAAGCCGACCTCATGCTGGTCTCACCTGGGGGAGCCCCGTTCTTACTCTTTGCTCATCAGCAGAGTGAGGAGGTGGGAGCCTGAGGAAGCCTACAGGGCAGGGATGGGTGGTGGGCTGGAGTGTGGGCAGCCAGAGCAGCTGGCCCAGCTCCATTTACCCTGGGAGACTTGATACCCAGCCCCCCTAGGAGAGAGGGCAGCTTCCTCTCCCCAGCAGGATGGTATCAGTGGCACCAGGAGTTCATTCACAGTTGGCCACCATGCTCCCAGGTCCCTGCACAGCCCCAGGGAAACAGTGACATCAGTAACGACCAACATGTATGATGTATTTAGTGTCTCTCATGTACTGAGCACAGGGAGGGCCTCTCTAGCAACACCACGAAGTCGGTACTATTATTATCCCCACTTTAGAGATATGGAAACTGAGACTCAGAGCTGAGCTCACACAGCTGTAAGTGGTAGAGCTGCTTCTTACATGGGGGCGTGGAGCCTTCACCAGGGACCCAAGGCTGACCCTTCAGCTGTATGCTCTGGGCTCCACCGAACAGTAGCCCCCGGTTCCTTACCAGGTGGCCCCTGACAGGCCAGTGATGTGGCTGGCACAGTTCAGGAGGTTCAGCTTCTGCAGCCCCAGCAGGTGGCCGTACATGGCGGTCATGGATCTTGTTCCACCCCCAGTGGCCATGATGGTGATGAGCGGCACCTGGGCACAGAGAGGCAGGCTGTTCGGGCAGTGCTGGGTAAAGGAGCCTTGGAGTGACAGGCAGGAGCTGAGAAGGACAGTGGACAAGGAAAAGCCGGCTACACGGAGCGGACAGTGGGGCACTAAGGGACCTGAACATTGCCTTTCACAGAGTGACTGGCTACCCGGTAGGTCTGGAATTAGACCTTAGCTCCAAGCCCAACAATTGGTGTCAGTCAAGGGCTCTGAAGATTACACGGGTTTGGTAAGTCAGGGGGTCTTTCTAGCACTGTTAGTCTAGCCCTCAGCTAACACACGAGGAAATGGAGGTACAGGGGCCTGGGTAGTTAGCTCAATAACCCAGCTTATATCTCATTCCTTAATGGTTACAAATTGATTTTCTTCTATAGAGGGATTTGATGTGAGGTGAGGGCATCAGGCCTGGCACATGGTAGGTGCCTAATATGTACCATATGTGTAAGAGCAAGAGGAAATAAATTTCTGAAGTGGGATGGGGCAGGGTTGTCACCTCTGGGTTGACATAGGTTTACTATATATGCCCTTGGTGTGTTTCCCTAAAGATGAGAGGAGGGGGCTCTTTGCCAAGACTTATTCTGTTTTCATTTGAGCAGAGACTAAGATGCTTCTGTTGGCTAACACCCTGGCACAGCCCTCCTTGGGCACGAGGTCTCCATCCACACCTATGGTCGGCCTCGGAAGGCAGACGCTCGGAGGACTGACCTGCTGTCCAGGGGACTGTGGGCCTGAGTCCTCACAGGGAGGGGGCAGGGCTCTAACAAACGCTCCATTGTCTGTTCCATGGGAAACAGCTGGCCTTGCGAGTGGAAGCTGCTTTCCTCCAGCTTCTGCCCGCTGTTCTTTCTGGATGTGTGCATGTGTGTGCATACTTTGGGGGAAGGAAGAATTGAAAGATGAAAGTCCTAGGGCCTTGTGGGTGAAGGTGTGGGAGGGGGTGGAGCATCACGTGTTTTCCAGGCTTGCAGAGGAGGCCATTCTGTCACCTCAGGATCTTTTAGTGCTTTTTGCTTTCTTTCCCCACTCTGCTCTACCCTCCCCTTGTAAACACAACTAATCGTGCCCAATAGAGCCCTTACCTGGACCTTAGCACTAAGAGCAACCAGCAGAGGCAGTGGTCGGGGCAGCTGGGCAGCAAGGGCTGGGGAGGCAGACGTTAGGGCCTGGTGTTGGAGGGACAAGCTCAGAGCCGGCCCTGAGCCCAGGTGGCTCACCTCCGCTTACCCACCTCGTCCATCTGCAGGTCCTCCTCCAGCTGCAACACCTGCTTCAGAGCCTTGGCCACCACCACCTTCCGCTTCTCCAGGAACTCCAGCTCTTCCTGGCACAGGCTGTAGCCCAGCCGCACGTCCAACGTCTGGGGACTATGGGGACAGAGGATCTTGGGTGAGCAGGCCTGCAGACTCCACCTCCATGGCGAAGATGTGGCTTTAGAGTCTCTGCTTCATCTATAAAATGGGGCTAATTGTGCTTAACTCCCAACTGTCTTCAGGATTTAATGAGATAACAAATGTAAAGGCCCCAAAACTTTAGATGGTGCATTGCAAGCAGGTACTCAATAAAATCAGGGACTCACTGAGCCCTCTGCCTCCTCAGCAAGATCTGGAAGGTCCAGGAAGGCTTCCCCCAGGCACTTTCTATAGACCAAGGCCAGACATGGTGACAGGGGGCCCTGAGATCCTTCTGGCACTCTCCCTGGACAAGGCTCTACAGTAAGGGCTCTTCTGAGCCTGATATATCACAGGCCCATTCTCCTGGAGTTCACATTCTTCCTTATGCTCTTCCTGCTCCTGGAATAATAATCATCCTATGTGTGTGTGCAGTTGACAAAAACCCTTTACCTCCCTGATGTCACCATGTCACCCCCCAGGTCTGCAAGGCAGGTGGGGCAGAAGCTGCTGTAGTGTGACCAGCGCCTGCCCTCTTTGTATCACATTCCTGTCCTGAACAAGTCCAGGTTCCCAGCCTGGCATCCAAGACCCTACGTGATCTGTCCAACCTCACCTCCAGCTACTTCCTAGGACAGCCCATCGGCTCCCAGAGCTCAGGAGCACTTTTGGTGCTGAGCCTTCGCACAGGCCCTTGCCTTCACTGGACGCTTCCTTCCTCTGCCCACCTACGTCCCTGCATCCTCCAAGGCCCAGCCCCTCAGTGACTCCTTGCAGATGGACCTTGACAATTTCTTGGTTAGTGATCTGAGTCACTAACAAGGTCACACCTCCTTGATGGCAGGGCTGGGAGCTTTTCCCTCACATTCTTCCATGTCTACCATGGGGTGCAGATGCAGCTGTGAGAAAAATAACTCTTTCCTTGACCTCAACAGGCATGGATAACAGAGCAGTGATAATCAGAACACTCGATGATATTTGCTGAATATCACTTGCCAAACTCCCATTGGATCCTCAAAGCAACCAACAATGGTCAGTACTTTTGGTATTGCTCCAACTTACAGAGGAGAAAAACTAAGACTTAGAGGGGTTAAATATCCTAAGGGCAGAGGGATAATCAAATTGGAAATGGAAATTATGATCACTTGATTTTTGACAAGGGTGTCATGACAATTCAATAAAGAACAATCTTTTCCATAAAAATGCTGAGACAAATGGAAACCCACATGCAAAAGGATGAAGGTGAGCCCCTGTGTCACACTATATAAAAATTAACTCAAAATCAATCATAGACCTAACTATGAGAGAAACCACAAAACATTTGGAAGAAAACATGGGAATAAATTTTCATGACTTTGGATTAAGCAATGGTTTCTTAAATATGACAACAAAAGAACAAGAATAAAAGAAAAAAATAGATAAGTTGGAAGTCACTAAAATTTAAAATGTCTATCCTTTAAAGGACACCATCAAGAATGTAAAAAGATAACCACCAGAATAAAATAAAATAGTTGCAAATCATATATCTGACAAGGGACCTGTATTCAGAATATACAAAGGACTCCTACAACTTAAAATAAAAGGCAAATCACCCACTTTAAAAATGAGCAAAGAATTTGAATAGACATTTCTCCAAAGAACATAAACAAATGGCCAATAAGCCCATGAAAAGATGCTCAGCATCATTAGGCATCAGGGAAATGCAAATCAAAACCACACTGAGACACCACCTCCCAGCCCCTAGGATGAACAGATCAGAGGGACAGTCAGAAAGAGGGTACTTTACCAGGGTGTAGACTTCACGTGTAATTCACAGTTCTCTCCCTGGAACATGAGAGAAAAACTTGTCAGGGGCAATGATTCAGAGCCAAGTGATCCCAACCAAAGAAATGCAGAGTTACCACACTATCCATTCCCTGACTTGACTCAGCTCACATGTGTGCACACATCCGTATGCTCACACGCACGCAGGCACGCACACACACTACATGCTTACAGGCATGCTCACATGCACACAGGCACACGCACACATGTCACACACATGCTCCATCCCACACCCTCTTCTGGGCATGACCCCTCATCGTCCTTAACTCGGCCTCCACACACTCTTTGGCTCCACACTGCAGCTCAGCATCTCCTACCCCACCGACTCCTCTATCTGCCTGAGAGACCGCGTGAGTTACCCTCCCCGCCCCGCCCCCAGGCTTTTCCCATATCCCTGCCGCAGCAGCTCCAGGCTAAGCCGCTCAGGCCCCTTCCCAGACCCAAGCCCTCACCGCAGGCAGGGTCACCGCCTGGCCATCAGTGATGCAATCCAGGGGCTGGTTGACAACGTTGTTCCTCTTGTGCGAGCCGCAGCAGCAAAGCTGGAAGGAGGGGTGGTTCTGTGAGTGGGGGTGAGGGGCTCCCCTGGCAGCCCACCTGACCCAGTCGCCCACACCACCCCCTCATGCCGCCTTGTACCCCACAGCTCCCTTGGCTTCTGGCCATGTCTACGTGCATCCGGGACTGGAAATACTTGGGGTAGTGGAAGTAGGCAAGGTTTGGGCAGCAGGACTCCAGGCTCTGTGGGATGCGCTGGGTGTGCTCGAAGGACTCCGTCACTGTTACCAGGAGGTCCTTCCCTGGAAGAGAGGACAAGAGGGCTGAGACCTCCCAAAAGCCTCTTACTCCCCCCATCCCAACTTGGCCCAGTAAAAAGCATAGCTGGAGGTGCCCAGGACAGGGGTTTAGAATTACCTGGGGCACTGGTTAAAATGCCCCAGAGAGTCTCATTCTGTAGGACAGGACCAGCCCAGGAGTCTGCATTCTAAAAGGCTTGCATGTGAGGCTGACAAATGAGGTCCCCAGAAAACCCTCTGAGATGCTGAGTCCTCCGGACTAGTCCTCCTGGGCTCTGCTTCTCCGGGAGGTGCCTCAAAGTCACCTCCTACTCAGTAAAAGCAGCTTTCACCATACCCCCAGTCTGGGGTGGTGGCCTCTTCCTACCTTCCTCACCCATGTCTGTGGGGCCACACTGCTCCCCTCTCTTGGGACAGGGCTGGAAGTCCTTGCATGGGAGCATGAGGTGGAACGATGAACTGGGGAGCCTTATGTTTGTGGATCTCTTAGGCCTCTGCCAGCTACCAAATGCTAGGACTCTATGAATTGTCATCTGGACAGAGGAAGGGCCCTCTGGGCCCTGGGCATTGTTAGTGCCCGCCCACCCCAGCGCTGACCACTGCACCTGGTCAGATCCAGCAAACCCCTGGTGTGGCAGGGTAGGGTGCGGACCACTATGGGTAGCACTGTGCCACTGACCCCGACCCAGGGTGCTCGTCACACCTGGGAGGCTCTGAGGGTCATGCAGGTGCCTGAAAGAGCATGTTCCTCATAGAGGGGTGGGGGTGGGGAGATAGGGGTTCACAACCCCTGGTGGTGAGATGATCCCAAGGTACCTCCCACCAAGCTCTTGGCTCCTCAGCTGAGCCCAAGGCAGCCCTGGAACAGCCAGTTCTGGTGCTGGCAGGGTTGGGAAGCAGCCCTCCCCCCAGCAGGCAGAGGCAGCCAAAGGACCCACTTTTCCTATTCTTCCTCTGCCTTCTGGATTCTGCATGAACCTCCAGGCAGGAGACTTGTCGAGCCTGCAACAAAGAAGCCAGGGTCATCCCAAGCACAAGCCGTGCCCCACTCTGTGTGACCTACCTGGGAAGCTGGGGGCGGGGGGCGGAACTGCATTTTCTGAACCTAAGCAAGTCCTGTCACCTTACTCAGAGATCAAATATTTGAAAATGAAGATCTCCTGAAAAATCTGGGGCTCAGCTCTGTCAGGGCTCATGTTCTCAGTGCAGATCGGGGGTGAAACCCGAGGGAAACTTCCTCTTTGGGCTTTCAAAGAGAGTAACTTCCAATGGAATAGCCTTCTCAGGAAGCAGAGGTGGGTCAAACTCCTTTGCCACAAACTCCCAAAGACTGACTTTGGGGGAGAGATTTTGAATCCCGGGGTTTTCGATGCATCTAATTAAAATGGCTATATCAACAGCTGAATTATGAAACTCTTTCTAATACTGAACTTGTTCTCATAGAGAGATTGGGGTTGGGGGGAGATGGGACTGAGATTGATTCTGGGAGAAGGCTGCCTCCTAGTGGGCTTTTATTGGGGAGGTTCCCAGGAGGTATCATCTTGAGGGATATGGGATGCAGGGCCAGGGTGACTGATGTCCCAGCTACCCCAAGCTGGGCCTAATGTTCTCTCCCACAATCTGTTCCCCTGAGAGCAGCGGCCACATGTGGCCTCTGGAGTTATGGGAACCTGAAAGGACAATTACCACCAGCACGCCATTGGTGATGAGGGTCTCAGGTGGAGAGGGACTGGAAAACAAAATGAGAACTCTTGGTCAGTTATGTCACTTCTGATTTCACACAAAGGTGACAAAAAGCCGAAACAGGGTCAATAATGAGATAGCAGAGCCTCCTGGTCCTCATGAAAAATATTGGCTTAAGAAACCTCAGGTGTGTAGATTGTCAAGGAGAAAACTGGCCTAACATTTTAAATAGAACGTCCAGAAAAAAATAGATTTACAGGTTAGAAGGAGTAGAAGAGGAGTTTCTTTTCTTTGTCCTTAAAGAATAACTGTTCTTTATGTCCAACCAGACGAAGCACAGCGTTATGAGGCTAAACAGGCTGCAGGAAAGCCCAGGCCACCACCTAGAGCAGATGTAAACAGTTTTGGTAGAGAAACTGACCCATTCTCTGTTCTGTGCTTTATTTCATTTATGCGTTTAAGAAACGGTTCTGACCCAGGCAGAAAGGGGCCTGGTGAACAAGAAATGTCCTTGTGTTATAAAGCCCAGAACATAAGTCTCCATGGTCACACTTAGCAGTTCACCTAAGCCCAAGATGATTGTGTCTTCAGATCAACTCTTAGTACCAATTTTGACATATTTCATGTTGCAAGCCGCTTTCTAATTCAGCCAAGGATCCTCCCCCCCCCCCCCCCCCCCAATTCCTGTCAAATCAAGATCTGGAGAAGAGAGACCAGATTTTCTTTAATGTGAAACAAAATTGAATCTAAGTTGTCAATCAGCTGTTGATGGAAAATGAGGGACCTCAAATACAGTAATGCCTCAGTTAATGCCCTCGATAGGTACTTGGGACTGCGGTGAAATGATGTGTAATAAAACCAATTTTAACACAGGCCAATAGAATTAAACAAGAGTTAAGTTCCTATATCATCTCATCATTATAACAAAATGACAAAAGATGTTGAGACATTATCTGAGGACTTGCTGGAGTTCCAAGAGCCCCTGGCAGAGAACTCTCTGAGTGGAATGTGACATGCCCTGTTGTTCTAGAACACTTCTCTTGTCTTCCCTGTCCCTGGCTGATCATAAATCCAGGGGCCTCAGCTCTGCCGGGGCTACAAAGAGGGGAACAGCCAGCTGCCCCATCACAAGGCACACTGTCATCCTGGGCCAGGCTTGTCCTCTTGGGCAGGGGACCTGCTGCCCTCCCTCACCACCCCTTCTCTTCCTTCTCTCTTTGTCCTCTTGTCCTTCCCGTCCTCCAGCTCTGTGGCCCATTTCCACTGGAGACCCCAGCACAGTCAGACCTCCAGGACCCTGGATCATTCTTCTAATTAAACATGATGAGAAATAACCCCACATGTTGGGTCAGGGCCTCCCCCTCACTTGGTTCCAGAGTGGGCTGCAGGGGGGACAGGAAGCAGCCTCTGCTCTAGGCCAAGGTTTGGGGGAGTTTGTTCTAACAGTTCTGGGTCAAGCAAGAGACGCCTTGGTCCTGACCTCTTTCTCAGCCTGGCTTCAATAGGCCTGATCGCTGGTGGCAGGAATTCTTCCTACAGGCAACTCAGGAATGCAGGGGAGCCAAGGGAGGGCAGTTGGCCAGAGTATTTGATCTTTAAAGCAATACTGATGCCAGTAGAACAGGATGAGTAGGAACGAGGCCCAGGCACCTACAGTATTTTAAATTTCCCAGTGATTCTAACATACAGTGAGGAGTCTGAGGTGAGTGCCAGGGGAGAGAGTGGAAGAGGACAAGATAGCAAAAAGCAGACCAGGCTCTAAAATGCAACTCAGGGGGTCAGGACCCTGGGGGAGCCCTCAGGAGCTGGGGCCTACTCACCTCTCCTCCAGCAGGAACTCCACCTCCAGCTCCTCCATGCCCTGCAGGGGAGGAAGGGAAGCAGCTGTGAACTGTGAGCTGCCCCAGGAGCCTCTGAATCTGCCCCATCCTTCCCACGAAGCTGTCCTGCTAACATGGAGCTGCTCCTGGCCCTTCTTGTTCCCTCTGCCTCTTGCTGTCCCCAAGTCTTTGACATCAAGAACATCACTGACCACCCATGGGGCAGGGTATGGAGATGACCCCCAGTCCCAGCATGCAAACTCTTCTGCCCCAGAACATTTCCCTTTCATCTACCCCCATTACTCTCCTGCCCTCCCAAAGGGCTGTGCCAGGGGCAAGGAAGAGCTGCGATATTGCCCCCAGAAAGTTCAACTCTGAAGGGTAGGGGCCCCTTCCCTGCCTATCCCTTTACAGCGCTTACTGTGTAACTTCAGGCAAGTCATGACTCTCTGGACCTTAATTTTCCCACTGAAGTGTAAGCCAGGAGCGGGCAGGGATGCCAGTACCCTGACAGGTTCCCAGTGGGCATTCAAGTATTTGTTGAATGAGTGAATCTAGAATATCCCAGTCTTTTCCAGCTCTGACTTTCTCTGATTTGCAGATTTGCCCTCCTTTACTCTCCTCTGTCTTCTGTCCTCTGGGGATAGCCCAGCAGCAGGACACCAAGGAGAGGAACGGAGGAAACGGAATCAACACTATTGCATCTCCATTCTGTACTGTGACCAGTGCTAGGTGCCTTAGTCATGTTTTCCCATTTAAATCTCACAATGACCCTGTGCAATAGGTACTAATATCACCATTGTATAGACCAGGAAAAGAACTCAGAGGAATTAAATAATATCCACAAAGTCATAAAGCTAATAAGCATTAGCACTGGGGTTTGAATCAGCAGTTATCTTTCTCTGACTTGGCTGTTACACAGAGAGGAGCCTGCGCAAAGGCCTCACGGGAATGACCAGATGCTCCTCTTGAGGCAGGAGGCTGAGGGGCTTGGCAGCTGCACTCACCTCTGGATTGAGTGGGAACTTCACATGGGTTTTCTTCCTGAAGCAGAGCTTTTTGAGGTCATAGAGAACTGTCAAAAGATGGTCATCTGGTGTCACTGTGTCTTCATCGCAGACGCTCAGCTCTAGCACATTCTAGGGGAGAAGGCAAGGTACAAGTCTGGTTACAATGGTTGCATCAACCCATTGACCCATTCCCAGGACAAGGGGCCTGACCTCAGTCCTAGCAAGGAGGTGGTCTGAGGGACAGGGACCATACAAATGTCCCTGCTCAGGCGTGAGAGGCATTTGTAGGGAAATGGAATTAGAGAGGAAAGTGCCTACTCCATCCTTTCCAACTTTCTGAAGCCTTCCTGCCCGTCTGCTCTGACTCCCCTATTGGATAATTTGGCAAGCTTGGCAAGAGCCTGTGAAGTGTGAGGGATTTCATTTTACCTGGAGGAAGGACAGAAGGGCAGAGCAAGCAAGACTCCTGCCAGGATATAGAATGTGCTCAGCACTGGGGCCCCAGGAGCTCAACACAGTCTCTGTGGTGTTAGAAAACCCAGATTAGAGAAGCTAACATCTTAACACTCCAGGGAAGTGATGTGCTAAAAATCATAGGCATTCTGATACTTGATGGGGTTAGGGTGAGGTGGTGGAACTTCATTCTTTGGCTCATCAGCTCCTAATGAGACCTCATGGAGGGTCCAAAGGCAGCATGTCAAGAGTTGAGCACCTACCCCATCATTTGACTGAACTCTGAGGTCAATGGTCTCAGGTGACATGGATTAACCTCTGGGGCCTCTTGTTCTAAGGATCCTGGGAGATGTAGGTAGAACCTGGGTTTGCTTTTTTGATCCCTATTTGGTGGGCATGAGGCGGTTCTGGGGGGTTGCAACTGAATGAGATCTGTTGACCTTGTAATTACTAGAAACCCAGGTATGTCCTAGAACCAACCCAATAGCCCCCTAGATCTTTAGACAAAGGAAGTTCAAATTCTGATTTCAAGATGGCCAGTTGAGCCCACATTGAAATCCTTTTCTTTGGCCAAAACCATGTATATGGTAGATATTTTTAAAACAATAAATGTAAAAAGTACTTGTCATGAACCAGAAATGGAAAAGCATGCCTAAACTATGAAAGCAGTAAACTGGATAGAGCTCCCAGGTCTCAAGCATTCAGACAGTCAATGCCTCCATGAAGAGGCCAAATTTCTCCTAAGAAGCACTCTGCTGAGGCTGTCACAACTCAGGGTGTTCAAGGCAGAATTCTCCCGCAAGGAAATGTGAACTCGATTTAGAGTCCCCATATATCTGAATAAGACCAACATCATGAAATAAATCAACAAACGAAAGAACACACACCCAAGAAATTAGAAATAAAAAAGCAATCTAAAAAGAATTTAAGGTAGAGAAAGCCCTCTAGATGGAATTAGACTGGCTTGGAACCTAGTGATTAGAATAGATCTCCTCTTCTGTGTATTATCCTGCTTGGAGTATGTTCTGGAAGGTATTGGAAACACACTCTTTTTGGAGCAGGAGACACCCAGTTCCAGAAACAATTAGGTAGAAGGACAAGAGAGATAAGAAAGGAGGTGGAAGGATAAGCAGACTCAGAAAGACAAATATGAGACAGGCTGGAAGGAATGGGTGAGTGGGAAGACAGGTCAATAGGGGGACAAGTAGGTAGAAAGAAAGACAAATGGGCGTAAGGACACATAACCAAAGAGGACAAGCAGGAAAGGAGGGGAATAGAAATGCAGGCAGGGCAGGCAGGTGCAGTCCTCCACATCTCACCTTCACTTGGCTCTGGATCTGGAAGTTGAAGCTTTCATTCCACTCTGGGTTTGGGCAGTTGGAGATGGTTCTAGTCCTCAGCTTCTCATGAGAAGCGGTGGGCAGCCAGAGGCTCACATAGCAGTCCGTCTGGCTCACTGTCCAATGAAGACAAGGGTGGGGGGGAAGGGTGAAGTGCCAACCCAGGTCCAGAGAGGAGAGAGTACGGCGTCAGAAGGGAACTTCAGGCAAGTCGCTTCTAGAGCAAGAAGGCCTTGTCTTAGCTTCAGGTCCTCTCCTGACTCATGAGTCTGACTCTCCAGAGATTTTTGTCCCAGAACCCTGAGAAGGTCACAGACTGCAGGCTAAATGTTTCACAGAGGGGGACCCAGGTCTCACTGACTGTTCTCATGGACACAAATGGCCTTTGGCTCTTATTAGAAGCACCTGTGCCCAGACTGTTTTTCAGTCCTCATGGCTCAGTTGGTTGAGCATCCCATGCACCAAGAGGTTGCTGGTTCAGTTCCCGGTCAGGACACATGCCTGGGTTAGGGGCTCAATCCCCAGTAGGAGACAGGCAGCTGATCAATGTTTCTCTTTCATCGATGTTTTTATCTTCTTCACCCTATCCCTTCCTCTCTCTCTCGAATCAATAAAAACTGTTTGTTTGTTTTTGTTGTTTTTTTTTAAAGAAGCACCCTGGCTCTCTGGTTTGGGACAAGGCATAGCTGAACAGTGTTCTCTCTGCCAGGGAAAGATCTGGAGGATCAGCCCCAAAAGGTCCAGTTTACCTCTTGCATTAACCCAAGGCACCAGGGAAACCAAAGTAGGGCTCAGCTCTTCCTCTGGGCTGAGGAGAAACAGGGATTAGAAGGGGCACCGTCTGTTGTGAGTGACCTATTCAGCAGGATCTAGAAGCAGGAACCACCATCTTCATATGACTCAATGTCTCAACTGAACTTGCTGGGCTCTTCATACCTACACTGGTCTTCCAACATGAGGTGTGTGGCCCAAGAAACCCTCACTTCTGAAGCCATATACTTTTTTTGTTTGTTTGAAATGAACAACCCAAGTGTGCTGATGCTGGAGGTACTCTGGAGAAGGGACAAGGGCTGTGATTCCAATAGGTCCAGTCAAAGTGGAAGAAGGCCTCTCAGGTCTTTTGGTTGGAGCACCGGAAAGCATAAGGTGAAAAACAGCAACCCAGCCTGGCTCCCTCCTTCCCTTCTACATGGGAGGAGGGAGGAAGAGGTGCCATGACTGCCCTTGGCGCTCTCTTGGAGACATGCTGGGCTAATGCCCAGGGTTCATACCAGATACATTGAAAATGAGAAAAAGCAATAGTTTACAGTGTCAGAGAGCCCTCTAGAAGGTAAAGCTGGTGTGGACATGGGAGTCCTGTACTGCTGGGACTGATCCAAACTAGTTTACGATTGTTAATAATGTCCTGTGAGAGTGGAACCAGAAGTGTACCCCAGAATGACTTATTCCTACATTGCCACTACACTGAGAACTTTACCAGAGTTAATAACCAGGGGTTGCATCACAAGCATCCCTAGCTTCTGATTTTATCCTCAGTGTCTGGTTAATCTCTGAGGGCTTACCATTCAGTGAACTGGAATTCACAGCCCTCCTCCCATTGAATAAAGGTGAGATGACACTGTCCTTTACATGTCATAATCATCATTTAATCCAGGCACAAAGAATGACCGAAACCCAACAGGATTTTTAAAAAAATGACCTCATCATTCCCATCATCCCCTCTGAGCCCAACCTGGTATCCTCATTGCTGACTCAGCTGTCCAGGCCAGACACCAAGTATTGTCCTTGATTCTTGTATTGAGTAGATTTAACTCCTTTGGTCTCTCCAGCCCGCCCACTCTCCTTTCTTGCACTGCCACAGATACATGCATACAACATGTGTATGCTCACACAGATGCACACATGTGCTCAAGCTTGTGCGAGACTCCAGACAAACCCAATCACTTGTAGGTCTCAGGAGGTGTCATACTGTTTTGTCATTCCTTCTGTCTAGATTACCCTTCTCTTCCACTTTCACCTCACCCTTCCCTTGTGTAGCCCCTCTGGGTTTCAGAAGGAACCTCCTCTGGAAGCCTTCCCTGAGCCCCGAGTCTGGGCCAGGTGCCCCTCTTTGCCCAGAGCCCTGTGCTCTTCTGGCAGAGTGCCAGCTAGCACTGCACCCTGAACACAGGCAGGCCAGGAAGACCATGCGTTAGCACTTACGAGATATTTGTTGAGTAAATGAAGGAATGTAAAAGCCCAACTTCCTGCTATTGGGCTATATCGGTACCTGAGAAATTCCGGGCTGAGTCACTGCAACAGGTAAGCGAGCTGGCGTGTCTAATCCCTCTGCCCACAGGGAGACTCCCTAGGGCCTGCTCAGTCCTCCTGGACCCCTCCTGTGGCTTTTTCTGGACACTGACCCTTCTCTTGGACCTGTAACATTCTCCATGGTCTGCCTCCTGTACACTAGAAGCTGACAGGCAGCAACCTCACCAACTCCACACCTGTTTGCTTAACACAATATAATAGACCCTATAAAGGCTCCTTTCCCCCTAAAAGCCCTTCCCTATCATCAGCCCATGCCTAAAATTCTCCCATTAAACCTATAAATAAAACCTCAGTATTTTGGGCCTGGAAGAGACAGGGCTGATCAGACACCCACACTTGACACATTAGTTTGTTTTTCAGTCCTTATAAGGAGAGCTGTTCCCACCTCCACCTCCAAAAGTTGGGAAAAGGGAGAATGCAGCCCAAAGAAGAGGTAATCCTGGGGAGGGAGGGATGATGGAGGAAATCCGGTCGGGCTCAGGTGGCAATCTGGGGCAGGTGTCATTAGCTGATTGCAAGGACAGTGACAGTGTGTTTGTAATGAAGAATAATGTTTAAACAACGGTGACCCAATTCTGAGGATTTCAGGGACTGCAGGGGATTTCCTAGGCATAGATAGGTGACAGAAGGCTTGGTCATCTGAATGGCGTGTATCTTTTCCTGAAAGGGGGTGGCAAAAATGACTCAACGATCTCTACAGGTGCTGGGAACACAGTCTCCCTAATACCTCTACAAACACCTGCCTCACATCCCTTGGGGTGCTGGTTTGCATTTTAATTTATTTTCCCAAGAATAATAAAAGCATTTGACAGCTGGAAGGTTTCTGGGCGGACTCCCTCCCAGTTCTGGCCCAGGTCTGGGCGGCACACTCCCTGACCAGGGGTGTTGTCCCTCAATCTCATCTCTTTCAGGCTCCTTGAACTGTTGGAAACAGACATATACTAAAGCTGAGCGAGAGAGGAACGTGCTTTTGATCCAAGTCAGAAGGGAGTGATTTGGGGCAAGGATAACCAGGGCCTAGAAGGCATCAGGTTAGTCTCAAGCCTCACCAGACAAGGCAGCAAGAGCCCAGCCTGTGACAACTGCGGAGACAAGATACAAAGTGACCGGACTGGCACCCCCAAACACCATGCATGCCCCTAACCCGATTTCTCAAGGGAAAGGAAAAAAACTAAACAACGAGGGGTGCTCAAAGGGGACTAAGTACCCTCAAAAGGCAGTCTGGGTGCCAAGGCTCATGTGGGGAAGGGGGAAGTGATGGAGCCAAACTTCAGCCCATTTCTCTGGCTGTCTGCGCCTCCATCCCACTACCTCTGGTGAGGGGTGTGGCAGGGAGAAGACAGAAAGGCCAGGCAGGGCTGGGACAGACATACCTGGGGAGGAGTGGATGCTGCCTAGAACTGCTCCTGCTGGAATGGGCTCTGGGCACTCCTTGGTGATCCAGGGGACTTGGTTTGAATCTTGCCTGATCCCTTTGCTTTCTCTATGGCTTCCTCCCTTCTCCACCCTCTACATTCTTCCCTGCACTACAGCTTCCCAGCAAGTGTCTCAGCCGCTCCCCACCTGTGCTCCTGCATAATCTGCATAGGATCCCTGGGGAGGTCATACAGTCCCTTCCTCGAGAACTCTGGCACCCCATCACTTAGATCCGACCTCTCCCCTGCCTGCCTGCCTGGCTTCTTAGATCCAACCTCTCCCCTGCCTGCCTGCCTGCCTGCCTGCCTGGCTTCTTCTCCGTCTACCACTAGCGCCAGCCTCCTTCTCCTGGCTTGTTCCCTCTACTCCCCAGCTCTCCAGACCTGGGATTGAGCACTTTCACTAACCCTCATCTGCAAAATGGGCCTCACAGCACTAACCTCAGGTTGTTGGGAAGATCAAATGGTGTTTGGACGGCTGGCCCTAGCTGGCCCTCAGCAGGTGCGTGGGGATACACTCCTCTCTCTCCTTCAGGATGGTCCCTCCCCAGCCTGGGCTCCATGGGCCTCTGGATGCTCACAGCCTGCCCCTCTCAGACTCAGGCCCCCAGTGCAGCCTTCCTTAGCTACTCGCAGTTTTCAGTGTCCTTCTCTGAATTTTAATTCTGTACTGACAAGATTAGAATGTCATATTCTATGACTATCTATAACCACTTTTGGCAGAGATGTCTCCCCTTGTTAAAAAGTATACTCAAT
Source organism: Miniopterus schreibersii (assembly GCF_964146895.1). NCBI lineage: Eukaryota > Metazoa > Chordata > Mammalia > Chiroptera > Miniopteridae > Miniopterus > Miniopterus schreibersii. The sequence continues at coordinate 144,152,632 of NC_138101.1, forward strand.
ATCATGGCTCTGTGCATTCTCTGCCCCTCTGAGTTGAATCCCAAGGCAGTGGAAGTATAATGAAGCTTTGGGGAACCCTGGTGGCTGTTGGGCCATTCCAGTGAGTGGGGACACCCCCTCAGCAGTGGGGCCTTACCACTGAGCTTTCCCATCCTTGAGGGCCAAGCTTTCTCTCTGGATGGGGGAAGATGAGGAAAGCATAGGGAGGGGCTTTTGGTTCTCCTGGTCTCTTGAAATGTGACCCCAAAGCCAGGTATGGGGGGAGCATCCTGCCCACCCAGGTGCTATCTTTTCTTCCTGAAGCCAAAGACTGCCCTGGGCCCCCATGGCCTAGGTATGCTGCAGGGGCTGGGATGAAGGGAAAGTTAAGGCTGCAAGAAAACACTGTATAAACAGCCCTGGTGAGTCAAGCCACTCCATGAGGCTGAACTGCAGAACTGAGGGCTGTGGGGCTTCTGGCATGGTCCCTAGAACCCAATATGGGATCCAGTTCCTGAGAAGGAGCACTGGGACTAGGCCAGCAGCTGGCTCCATGATGTCTGAGGGCCTCTCCTTTCCTTCACCAAACAACCCCTAAACTCATGCAGAAGCAAGGATTGCCCATGTGGGAGAAGCTGGAGCTCCTGGAAATGGATACTAGGGAGAGGGCAGTGGGAGGAGAGAGTGAGGTGAACAGTGCCTTTGGACACAGGCAGATGCCAGGGCACCACGGTAGTGCCAAGGTTACAGCTAGTGGGAGGGGCCTGCAAATCAGTATAAACCCCAAAGTCTGAAATACAATCTGAATGTAAAACACACACACACACACGTGCGTGCACGCATACATACACACACACACCTGACCATTTCTTCAGCCAGGGCCTGTCTCCATCCAGGCCCCAGCAGAGAAGGAGGAGGGAAGGGAGAGGAAGATACTCACGCCTGTCAGCCTGCCGGACGTTTTTCATCCGAATGACCCTCACGGTTAGCAGGTAGCATGGAGATAGCCCCTCCTGTGGATTAAGAAGACAGTGGGCTTACTATCCAGGCAATGATGGCAGGTGGCCATGGCGGAGAGAGCAGCTCAAGCTGGCCACAGGCTCCCACTGCCTGGACTCAAGAACCTCCCCACAGTCAAGCCGCATTTCGGGGCCCTGAAGGACTTTCTGGTCTCCAGGGGACCCCAGGTACGAAGGTGAGGGGTTTCTTCCTAACCACACTCTGAGCCAGCACACTCTGGAAGAGGGACAGCTTCATGCCTGTTCATGACTTTCCTGTTTGAACCTCGGGATTTGAAGCCCTTTCCCTGAAAGTTTTACCCAGGCCTAGATGAGTCTTTTTTCTAGTTCATTCCCAGCCCATGCCCACGGCAGATGCCACTGGAATCCTCCAACTCACCAAATGACAGTATTTATAGAGGCCTCTGAACTAGAACCTTTACACACCACGAAGTCCACTCTATGTTGCTAAAATCACCTTACATCTTTTTAAGAGGATGCGATTCTTCTCTTTTTAAAATAATATTGGGGTTTGGGAAAAACAAAAGTATGAAGAAAGAGAGTCCCCGTAATCTTACCACTAAAAAATGATCATTATCATTAAAAATTTTTTAAAAATTTAAAAAATATACCTTTGTTGATTTCAGAGAGAGGAAGGGAAAGGGAGAGACAGAAATATCAATGTTGAGAGAGTCATTGATCAGCTGCCTCCTGCAGGCTCCCCACTGGGGATCAAGCCCGCAACCCGGGCATGTGCCCTGACTGGGAATCGAACCATGATCCCCTGGATCCTAGGCCAAGGCTCAACCACTGAGCCATGGCCAGCCGGGCTAAAAATTTTTTTTAATATTATAACTATTTTATTTTCAACTCAGACTGTCCAAGGATATCTCGTCAGCCTTGGCTATTATCAGAGATGATAATATTTGTAATAGCAGCATCTATTGAATATTTACTATTTGTCAGACACTTTTCTTCATTTCTAATCCTCATCAGACCTTTGTAATAGAGATGTTGACATATTTTTTTTAAAAACTGAGATATAACTGACATATAACACTGTACTAGTTTTAGGTGTATAACATAATGATTTGATATATAGATAGATATCTATATATTACAATACGATCACCACAATAAGTTCAATTAACATCCATGACCACACATAGTTACAATATTTTTTACTTGTCATGAGAACTGTTACCATTTTGATGCCGGTTCTTCCATCCTCTTCTGGGGCTTAATTCTAGCCAGCAACAATAGAATGATGACTGGGAAGGCTGTTGCTTAGATATGTAAGCAGGTAGATATATAAGTCAATCTTAGGGTCTCTTCTTCCTCTCTCCCCAACAGCTGCCTCCAAGTTAGAATAAAAGCCAATCTGACAGTCATCTATAGTTTAAGGATTCCTTTGGTGAGATTAACTCTGAAATATTGAAAATCTTCATAGTCAATAACTTGCTCTAACAGGATTCTGTTTTGAGCTTTGTAACTCGGGCCAAAGGCCACACAGACTACTTCTCTTCTGGTTTTAGAAATATGGCTGTGGCCTCCGGCCAGACCCGCTCTGGGTGCAGTGGGTTCCTTACTTCTCACTTGCACCTGGGCAGAGTGGTATCATAGTCTGATCTGGTGAGGAAGGAGGAGTCAGCTTTCACCCAGGAGAGTAGTTCTGGCAAAGCCTGTTCCCACTGGACCACTTTCTCAGAGGGCAACTAGAGGCCTCCAAGTGGGGAGCCACCCAAGACTTCAGCCAGGCAGGGGTCAGTCCTCAGGGACATTTCATAGTGTCAAAGGGCTCTGAACTCACAGCCCTGGTCCTCTCGGCCATCACTACCCTTCTCCTGACTCCAGGAGGGGCTGCCCTTGGCCCTGCCCAGCTCTCTTGTGTCTTCTCTGGAAGGAAGCGAGCTTTTGCAGTTTCCCAGAGGACATCACCTGAGGTCTCCCTGCCTTCCAGGAAGAGATCCCTATTGCCATCTACCCTGACAGCTTCCAATGATGCTGACCATTCCTTTCTACTCTAACTCAGCAACAATAACATCAGCGACCACCCTCTGAGTGTCTGACATCTGTTAAGTGTTGTGTATGTAATGTCTACATTTTGTCTTGCTCAAACCCTACACACCCCATGAAGCAGTTATTATTAGCTTCACTGCACAAATGGAGAATCTGAGCTTAAGTCTGGACTTCAGGCCCTTGCCTAGAATCAGAGGAGCCCAAGTTTGAATCCAGTTCCAATTCTCATAACCACAAGTATCCTGCCACCTCACCTGAAAGTGGCCCTTGGCAAACACGAAGACAGGTGCTACTTGCCTTCATCTCCTCTTCCTTCGTCTTTTGCTCTTTTTTTTTTTTTTTAATCCTCACCTGAGGATATTTTTTCCATTGCTTTTCAGAGAGAGTGGAGGGGAGAGAGAGAGGAGAGAGAAAGGAGAGAGAGAGACACAGGTGTGAGAGAGGCACACCGATGGGTTGCCTCTCGCTTGCGCACCAGGGCCAGGGATCGAGCCTGTAACAGAGGCACGTGCACTTGGCTGGAATCGAACCCGGGATCCTTCAGTCTGCAGGCCAATGCTCTAGCCACTGAGCAAACCCAAACATCTCCGAACATGGAGAGAGTACAGAGGGCCAAGGGAGGAAGGCAGAAGGAACAGGGGACTCAGGTCTTGGGCCCAGATGATTCCAAGAATCAGGACTATGAAAAATGACCTTCTTGGCTTAAAATGAGTATTTTGCTCCTGATGTAATTATGCTCTAGTGGTGCTAGAGATAAGCGAAAATTCATGGACCCAGAGGTAATTGACACACAGGAGAAAGATGTGAAAGAACAAAACACAGTGTCTGTGACTCTGTAGATGGGAACCAGAAACCAGTGAGATTAAGAAACCAAGTGTAGCCTGGCCGGGCGTGGCTCAGCGGTTGAGCGTCGACCTAGGATCCAGGCAATCGGGGTTCGATTCCTGGTCGGGGCACATGCCTGGGTTGCGGGCTCAATCCCCAGTGGGGGGCCTGTTGGAGGCAGCCGATCAATGACTCTCTCATCATTGATGTTTCTGTCTCTCTCCCTCTCCTTTCCTCTCTCTGAAATCAATAAAGACATATTAAAAAAACACACAAAAAAACAAGTGTATGGGTAGCTTATGGTATGCTAAGGGTAAGCACTTCAGGGACTTGGACAAGCCCATCCCTAGGACAGGATGCCCTGGCTGGCTATCAGGGTGAAAGTTTAAATACCTAAGGACAGGCATGGCCAGGCACTGTGCCAGCTGGGCTGCAGCCCTGGAGCAGGGACAGGCATGAATCCTGTGGTTTATGGGGTGTTGGAGGGTCCTGGGGGGAGGACTCGGGAGCACTCAGTGGTGGAACACCAGGCAGGGACTCTGGCAAACAGTACAGAGGTGAGTTTAAGACACATTAGCAACTGTGTGGGGAGGACGACCGGGGAGGAGTTTTCTGGGACAACATTTCTCAGGCTGCTGGCACATTGCTCTGGCTTCCTCCCTGGCCTTGGTCCTTGGGGCTGATCTCGCCAGGCCTTCATCTCCCTCCAGACCGCCTCAGGACAGGGGGCATTTGTTGGCTCATATGGAAAAGATGTAGCCCCCTGACTCTCAGGAGTGGCTATTATGCCCACTCTAATATTACCCCTTCCCACCCCGTCACTTTATAGATGGCCCTTTGGCCGGAGGCTGGAGAACACAATGCATTACCCTCCTCTAGTGTGCCAGGTCCTGACTCCAGGTCCTGCAGATGGGTGTACTGCATCTGTTCTCATCCAGCCCTGCAACCCTGCTCTGAAGAAGGTGCTGTTGTGCTGGCTTTGCAGAGAAGACTGAGCTGAGAGAAACTGCATCTCGCATAGGGTCATATGCCCCAGAAGTGACAGGACTAGGTATAGGTCTCCTTGACTGCAGGGCAGCACAATTTCCAGCCACTTGGAAGCTGGCCTTCACCATGAATGAACCAAACCAGCCTTAGGCTAGTTCTTAGCAGAGGCAGGAGTAAAACCCTCAACTCCTAATTCGAGACTCTCCTTACACTCCAAGAATCTAGCTACCACTACGAATTAGTCAGATGAATATTTAGTCACAGATATTCACTCAGGGCCAGGCTCCCAGGTAAGGATGGGAGTAGGGAGAAGGCTCTGACAACTATGTGTCAGGAGTGGTGGGTCTGACGCCCACCCTAAGGTCAGGTGTACCCTCACCAAACTAGCCCACAAGGTCTGGGTGCTAAAGAGGGGAAGACAGGAGCCTGTGGGAACTCCTCTCCCCAGGGCTGCTCAGGGCAGGTCCAGCTGGTGATGCCATCTCCTCCTTCCCAGAGAGCTGGGTGGATCCAACAGTTCCTTTCGACACCTGTGTCAGAGCTCAGACCAGCCTAGTGATAGCTTCCAGGATGCACAGGCCCTTCCTAAAAGGAGACCATTGAGGTGGAGACCCTGTGGGACCTCAGAACATTTCCCAGCTAATCTGAGCAACATCCCAGACCAGGGGTCACCTGCAAGGAGCCACTATGGCTGTTTTCCTTTTTACTATCCAGGCTAGGTGAGGGGTCAGGGCAAAAAGTCCCAACTCTGAGTCATGGACCCTCCAGGACCTGAGAGGAACAGGCGCAGTTCTCAGTTGCTTCACTCCCCACTTTGAGGTAAGCTCTGTCCCTCCTGTGGAGGGACTCCACAGCCCAGCCCATGCTCTTGGAAGCTCAGTAACACTAGAGAGGGAAAAGCAAGAGTTGACCACCTCCTCCATGAAGCCTTCTCAGATCCACTCTTTCCCTTCCCAGCTAGCATCCTTTTTTCATCTTCTGTACTCTCTAGTCAGTTATTAGCTCTGTAAATCATAAATGTTTACAAATGCGAAGGCCTTATATTGGCCTTCCTAGGATACCTGTGAGGGGTATTTAGCTGCTAACTAAAGTTTCCCCAAGGGCTGTGGGGAAACATGGGTACACCCCTGAAGGCCATGTCTATTCTGGCCAGGACAGCAGGGCACCGGCACCATGCAGCACTGAGCTCCCCTCCTGGGCTCCTTGGAGACTGAGCAGGGTCTCCATCTCCCACTCCAAAGGACAAGACACTTTCAGGCATCACACATCTCATTCAGTGACTTAGCGTGGGCTGGAGGAAGGTAATGAGAAATAAGTTGCTGCTGACAGTCCTTGGCATGGCGTGCCTATAGCAAATTAGAAGAGTGAGATAAGATAGGAAAGCCAAGGCAGGACTGGTGCAGAGCCGTGGCAATCTGACCATAAACCTTGGTCCTCCTGCCATCCTGAGAGAAGTTGGAGATACCCACGAGTCTTAACCACAGGCCCAGGTGGGAGGCTCCTTGGTCAATGGTGACAGGTTAGCAATGTTGCCCATCCTCACTAGACATCACACCACATGCTCACATAGCATGGCAGTTTAGGATGTCCACAGGGTAAATACCTGCTCGCTGCTGGGATAGGCCAAATACGGACCCACTCCCGGCAGTGCTGAGCACTGTCTACCTGGCTGCTGGCCTGGTCCAGGATGGCCCTGAGCCACTCCGTGGCATCTTGTCAAGCCCGTGGGTACCCACAGCCAGGGCAACCACAAAGCCCTAGCCCCAACTGGGCCGAACACGTCTCCAGGTACCAGGTGGGAGCTGCCCCAGCAGAGGTGCTTCAGGTCTCTGGAGTCCACAGTGCCCCCAGTCTCCTTGCCCTCAGCTTCTGGCCCTACCCACCCAGCATTGCTTCCTTACCTCCAAGGCACAGGTGGCTAAGGGTCTGCCATCTTCTGCTTGGCATGGGTCTGGCAGGTAGTGGGGGACCCAGGCGGGCATCTGCCTCTGTAGCATTGTGGCGGCTCTCCAGCTGGGTGGTGAGACTGGGAATTTATACTCTGACTCAGAGCTCCACCCTCTGGATGCCTCTTAGCATTGGCCAGGATTGCTGGGGGAGGGATTAAGGTGGGTAAGCAGATAGGTAGCCCAGAGTAGGCCTCTTAGTATCAAGGGACCCTCAGGTCTTCAGATCTTGGAAATGCAGGGACCAGCAGGGGCTCTGGCCCTTGGGTCAACAGTCTGCTGCCCTTAGAAGCTCAAAATAACCAGCTGTGGGAACAGAGCGTGGCAAGAAGAGGATGCTGACTCTCACAATTTTCAGATAAGCCCTCACTCTTCAGCTAATCGAGGTCCTGGCTCTGGGATGCCCCTCTGGGGTGAGGGTGCCTGCCTTTTTAACTCTACTTAGTCCCATGGCTCAGAACCACAGGAGCTGTGGGCAGGGACCTTATAGGAGGCAGGGACTATGGCTAGGGCTCCTAAAGTTAGAGGGTAAAGAAAGAAAATAGTTGCCCAAATCCTTGTTGGAAAGAGTTGGTCAAGGGCAAGTGCCCCCAGCCCTTCCTGCTGGGAGGCCAGGTAGAGAGAGGGTGTGCCCAGCATATGCCGGGTCTCAAGGCAGCTTAGAGGATGCTCCTGCCCCACCCAACTGATCCCTATCTCTGGCCTGGTGGCTGGCTCACTAGGGGGCCTGGTGAGGTGGCTTCACCTGTTCGGCTGCCCAGCTGGGTATAGTGGGAGTTTCCTGCCTGAGCTATCGCCTGGGGCCCCACAACCGGCTTTTCTGGCCCACAGATTAAAGTACATTTATGAAACTGAGGGTGAAATCTGAACACAGGGCTGACTGGGCTCAAGCACAGGGATGGAACCTGGTTGATGGTATCTGAGGGACCTCTTCCTGTGCCAGGTAGAGGAAGCCCCCACCCTATCCCCTCTGTCTGCCAGGCCCTCCAGAGGGGAAATAGGGCCTTGGCTTGGACCCCATGCAGCCCGTGTCCTTCCTTACCCCTGACATCTATCCAACTGCCAAGGACAGATTCAGCACCCACACCCTTCCGTGGACTTTACTAAATTCAATTTAGTTTACACACTTAGTGAGTACCTACTGCATACACTGTAAGAGAGAAAATCCCAGGATTGAAGTTGTTGACAGCCCATCATGGGAGCCAAATGCTTCCAACCTCTCAGAGGCTCAGAGGTGGGAGTCTCCTGTGCTAACAGGGATATCCTAGGAGGATCAATGTAAATCCTTCACATTTGTAAACATCTGTGGTTTACGGAGCTAATAACTGACCAGAGAGCACAGAAGATGAAAAATGGATGTTAGCTGGGAAGGGAAAGAACGGGCCTGAAAAAGCTTCATGGAGGAGGTGGCATCTGAATTCGACTTTGGATAAGATTGCAGTAGCTAATGAGAGATGGGAAAGGCATAACAAGAGAAAGGAACAGCATGAGCAAGCATAGGGAGGCCAGAGGGCACGGCATGCTCAGGTATACAAGTGGTCTGGCGTCAGGGTACTGAGCTGTATGGGAGGAGATATGGGGGTGGGCGCAGGTAGAGAGTGGGACACAGTGGGTGGTGGAAGTTGGGCAGAGAGAGGGGAGACTTTGTGAAGGAACAAACCTGGAAAATACATTAGGGCCCAACAGTTGTGACCCTCAAAGACCATGCTTTAAATTCACTTATTCTCCAGGCAATGGAAAGCCATCAATAGTTTTTGAGCAGGAGAGTGACATGAGCAGAGTTGAACTTCTAGAAGGCAATGCTGACTGATGTGGTGGGCAACCCAACCCACAGCACATCAGTGTCCTAAAAGTGACAGGGTGAGGAGTATGGTGAGGTCCAGGGGACCTTCTCCCTGAGGACCCCACCTGTCTCCACATTCTCTCCACTCCCCAGCCCTTCCCCCATGAAATAAGCCTAGAGCAAGCCCCAAACTCCAGGGCATTCTTCAAACCCTGGACCTTGATCTTATTCTCACTGGAGGAGCCCAGCCACAAAATGTCACAGCCCACCGTGCTCCATCCACCCTAGGCAGTGCGTGGACAATCTAGCTCTCTGATCCTTGGATTTGCTTGGTGTGCACCAACTCCTCAAGAGCAGAGCCTCACTGTAGTTAAATGAAATCAAACTGGAGAGGAGGTGGGTGGAAGTTTCGCACCTTCTCCATAGCCTCTGACCCAGGTTGGAGCTGCTGCAATAGCAAGCTGAGTGGACATTCTACCAGCACGCACTTACTGAGTGCCTACTGTGTGCCGAGCTGGGTGCTGAAGGCTCAGGGCAGGTTTTGGAAAAAAACACGGAGAATTCGTGATCTCGTGAGGGGGGAAGGGGCTGAGCTTAGTGCTAAATTGTCCAGTGTGAACTCCAGTATGGGACAGGAGGGGGACAGAGAACTCCAGTGTGGAGACACTGGGAACTGGGCTGGAAAGGTAAGGAGTGGGAGGCAGAGAGACGTCGGCAGACCGAGCGAGGGATGCCTCATCCCCTTCTAATCCGGTGTGTCTCTAAATGAACATACAGTTTAAGCTAAACCCCTGTTCTTGGTACACACCTGATGCTCTCTCCCTGCCCCCAGAAGTCCTTCATGTGGAAACTGCAGCTGCCTCTGCACAAAGGGGCAGGGACTAAGCTCCTTTCACTCAGCACCCCTGTCCCTGAGGAGATGAGTCCCCGAGGCCTCTGCCTCTGGCTGTGTCTGGGGATTGTTCACTGGCTCCCATTGATGGGGCGGCCAGGACCTGCCTTTTGCCAACAGCCTCTTGGCCTCAGGTAACCCAGCATTGAAAAGTACATTCCTCTCAGAGCCTCATCTGCCATCACTCCCCTCTGAACCCAGCGAGGATGAGTTCTTTACCTTTCCTTCCTTCCCACTCTGTCTTTCAGTAACATCTTTCTCCCAGCTTCCTCTGCCTCTCACCAGTTCATCTCACACACACCGGGCTGGCTGGTCAGTGAATTCTGTGACCACCCCTTCAACCTGTTATTCCCCTTCTCAAAGGCATCCAATGCTTTTCCATTCTTGCCAACACATTCTGGATTCCAAAACCTTCCATAAACCAAGGAGAACCCAGAAACAGCCCTGTGTATATATCAAATTTCAGTCTATGATAAAGGAAGTATTTCAAATCAGTGGGGAAAGAATAGACTATCTATTATTGGAAAAACTAGCTTACCCTTGGAATAAAATAAAGTTAGATCCCAACTTCATACCTATACAAAAATAAATTCTACAGGTTAAATATCTAACTATTAAAATAACACTATAGAAGATTTAAAATAAAATATTAGAGAATATTTAGATAACATTGGGATGAGGAGGATCTTCCTAAACAAAGTACAAAACCTAGGAGCCAATCTGGAAAAGTATCGCCAGGTTTGCCGTAAACACAGTTCCACCTCCAAAACATGTCCCAGATTTCTTCCCCTTAAGAAATATCCACGGATAACAAAATCATCCTTAAAGGGTAACAGTAAAGAGGAGAGTCTTGCCCTAACAGACCCTTAGATCAACTACAGAAACCACACTAACACAAACAGTAGGTTGTTGATGCAAGAATAGGACCAATGAAACAAAATAGAGGGGTCAGAGACAGACCCTAATATTGAAGGGAACTTAGTATATAATAAAATTGGCACCACAGATCAATAGGAAAAGAGAAATCTGTTTAATAGATGACATGGTCTCCAGTGACTCACTATATAGAATAAAATAAAACAATCTCCCCACTTAACCCTATATAAAAAGATGGGCTATAAACAGATCAACACATGAAATGGGAAACTATAAAGTTAATAGAAGATGATGTAGGAGAATCTATTTGTGACCTGGGGGCAAGAAGGATTTCTTAAACAACATTTTGAAGCCATGAGCCATAAGGAAAAAAACTTCTAAATTTGATTACATAAGAATTAAGGATTTGTGTCAACTGAGAACACACAGAAAAAGTTAATACCTTGATAGCTGACAGAATGACAGAAGATACTCGCAATGCATTTGCAAATCACCAAAGGAGTAATATCTAGCATATACAAAGAATTCTTACAGATGCCACAAGAAAAAGATGGCCATGCCAACATACAAATGGACAAAAGATTTGAACCTGCAATTTATAGGCGGGGAAACCCGAAAAGCTAATAAGCTCTCAAGGAAATGCTTAAAATTACTGATACTCAGGGAAATTAAAATGACAATGAGATTATATTACAGCTATTAAATTGGAAAACACTTGAGAAAGTTGGATAATGGTTTCTTTTCTGTGGGGAGAGAATGGGAAAGAACAGTGGGTACAGGGAAATAACAACCAAGAAGGCAAGCCTGGGCCTCACTGTGACCGAGGGTGACACGGAGCCGTGTCCTCAGCCGGTGCACTCAGGTGAAATTGTCCCCCCTCCAGCTTTCTCCCAGCTTCGCTGCCACTGCTCGAGTCCAGGCCGTTATCTTCGCTCATCTCAACTCCTGCGCTAGCCTAGCTGGTAAGTGGAACCCCTGCTTCCACTTTTGCCTTCCTGTAAACCATTCTCCACAGAAGAGCACAAGTGATGTAGAAACATCAGCTGGACCGTGCGACTGCCTGGTGAAAACTCTCCCGTAGCTTCGGGCTGCCCTTGCTTGTTGCCATGGCTCTGAAAGGTCCTGTGTGGCCTGGCCCCTCACGTCTATTCTACCCTTTCCCTCACGCACAAGTTCCATAAGCTACACTGGCCCTCTATGTCCTGAACATGCCAAATTCCTTCCCACATCAGGGATTCTGCACTTGCCTGAAGTCCTTGACGTCCCCATATGCATGGCTGGCTCTTATGCATCTTGGCTCTGCTCAAATGTCATCTTCTCCAGCAGCCCTTCCCTGACCACCTCTGTGCTTCTGTACTCCTCTTGCTGTTCATTTAATTTAATTTGATTTAATGTACCATATCTTGAATAATCTTGCTCATTTAATCTTTCTTGCCTCTTTCCACCAGATCGTAACCCTTTTCAGGGCAGGGACATTGTTCGTATTGTTCATCAACTGGGAACACCTAACGCCCATCAGTAAGGGAATGGTTAGATTCTTCATGGCGCATTCACACACTGGATTATCTCACAGATATTAACAGGAATGAAATGGCCAACGCTTACTGAAAGTTTACAAAGTGACAGGGGCTATTCTACATATTTTATATTACCTGTGAAGTAGATACTGATTTCTCATTTTAAAGAAGAATTGAGGCATGGAGAGGATAAGTAACTTGCTCAGTGTCGCCATAGTAAGTGACAGGGCTGGGAGGAAAGCCAGTCTGACCCCAGAACTTCGGGTATAACCACAATACACTCAGCCTCTCAGTATATGTTACTGTCCTGGAAAACTGGGATTTTCCATTATGTTTTTTAAAAGCTTCTTTATGCTCCTATGTTACTTGATAAATAAAGATAAATTTCCTGAAACAAATATCAAGTTTCACAGCATAAAAGAAAATAAACACCACTCTCCAAATAATGGGAGATAAAAATCAACCATTGAAGTTAATATGCTGAGATGCCTCAGAACCTCTGGTCAACAAACTAGACCTGACTATTTGATGGTGACAAGATACAAAAGAGAGAGAGAGAGAGAACAAGAAAGGACTTTTATCCCAATGTAGGTCATATTAATATTAATATTCTTAGTGTTATCGATGGATCTGGCTCACATATATTTTCTGTCCTTCATTATATTTATAACAAGATGTTAAGGCCTGGCTCAGTGCTCAGCTTAAACTTGTGGCCTCTGGTTTCAACTAGATGGTAGGTTTTATTTTTCAGTCTCTGCCCCTCTCTCATAGCAAGACTGCCTGGAGCCTTTTGTTTTTCGTTGCTTTTTAAAAATTTTATTGTTTATTTGTTTGTTTTAAATATGTTTTTATTGACTTCAGGGAGAGGAAGGGAGAGGGGGAGAGAGAGAGATAGAAACATCAATGATGAGAGTCATTGATCGGCTGCCTCCTACACTCCCCTTAATGGGGATTGAGCCAGGGCGTGTGCCGTGACCGGGAATCGAACAGCGATCTCCTGGTTCATGGGTCGATGCTCAACCACTGAGCCACACGAGCCAGGTGCCTGGAGCATTTTATACACTGCATTTACACTGTCACTTGTCACCTCTGTGAGGATGGCATTGTCATTGTCTCAAACCTGATTGAACATGGTATAGTTGATTAAGGGTCTGGACTTTGTAGTTTCATAGACCTGGATTTGAACACTGGTTCTGCTACATATTAGCTGCATAAACTTGGGTAAACTTATCCCTCTAAGCCTGAGTTTCTCCACCTGTAAAATGGGAAGCATAACAGTTCCTACCTCATAGGGTGGTTGTGAAGACTATATGAGAGAAAAGATCCTAACACATGGCCAGAACTTAATTAGTGATGGAGTCACTGTAAGAGGTATGATACACAGTATAGTAACATCAGAGACACAAAGATGTCATCCTTGTCCAAGGAGCTCACCACCTAAGTTGAGACAGGATGGTCATTCAAACGATCTTAAGATGATTATGTCACATATGAGGAGAGGTGTGAAAACATGCTGCACAGAGAGCATGGCCACCCAGGGCTGAGAAGGTCAGATGAGGCTGCTGAGAGAGGAAGAACTTGAACTTGACCTTGAAGGAGGGCTAGGGATCTGATGAATGAAAAAGTAGAAAAGGGCACTTTTGTCAGATGAGTCAGCATGAGCAAAGGGATGAAGTCTGAGAAAGGAAATTAAAGGAAATCCCAGATAACAAGTGCAAGAATTATGTTCTTTTGTTGGCAGTGATGATTTATGGTAGGTTTCTGAGCACAGTGTTTATTTAAGAAAGAGAGCAAATTCCACTCCTACAGGTAATCAGCACTCCGTGGTTTCGGTTAGCTGGAACAGAGGCGTGCCTCCCTTCGTCAACCCCCTGTGGCTACTTCTGGCAAGCTGTGGCCTGCAAAAGGCCCCTGACAAATGTCTCTCTCTCTTCACCTATGAGGAATGGCTGCTGGGTCCTATCCAAATGGCCTGCAGGCTTCCAGGGCCTCCAGGGCCATGCAGACTCTGCCTCAGATTGACCAGCTGTCAGTCGCTCTGGGCTTGAGGGATTGGGACAGAGAAAGATAAATCAGCATGTCTGTGGTGGAGGAATTCAGAGCAGAGCCTGTGTCTGAGGGAAATGGTGGTGTCAGCGGGAGATGGGGAGAGGCAGGGTTGTAGGCTCCATTCATTTCTTCACTTTGTCTCCAGTCACCCGGGCCAGGCGAGAGCAGAGTCTGTTTGGGTCTGCCTAAATCTACACAGGCAAACACTGCCTTTCCCTCCGGCTACTTTACAGGAGCAGAAGGGCCTCTTGCTGGACTTGAGGCTGGATGTTGGCAGAGGCCTAGTTGGACAAAAGTCACCTGGCTATGTAGTCCACATGGCGCCAAGTGCCAGCCCCAGATAACATTGCTAAATGGCAGCAGCTGAGTTTACATTGGGGAACACTCACGGAGTGCTCATGAGGTCCGAACACTGGGCTCTGATTCTGGAGAAATTGATTCTGAACAGAGACCTCTTCCAAGTAAGGGACTCTTGGGTTAGAAAATATCTTCTCCTGAGAATCAAAGATTTACCAAGGAGTTAAAAAAGAAAACAATGAAATGTACACATCTTTAACTTATGCAGTTTCATTTTATGTTTTTGTCCTTGTAACCCCTACAGTCCTTTCCTCCCTCAAACTAGCCCTGGTCTCTGCTCCAAGGAAGGAGGCCAACTTTAAAATACAAAGAGAAACAGGAGTTAATCTTGGCTTCTGAATTTCTCTAGGCCTAGTTTTCCTGTAAATAATAGATATGGAAAAATACTTAGACAGTCACTTATCCTATTATTTGCCTCCACCTCCGCTATCCAACAGTAAAGATTTAATAGATCTCCTGGGGGATCCCTTATTGGAGAGTACGTGTGTCCTGCTTCCCACCTCAGGAAAATGCAGCCTCAGAGGTGCCCTTTGCCCACCAGAGAGTAGAGGAAGAGGCCTGGGCAGACTCATGACTCATGGAAACTCTCCAAGGCTGCTTGAGGGGTCCTGGAAGTTGAGAGCAGTGGGCATGCAAAGGATAGTGAGGCTGTGTGAGCCAACAGTGAGAGTGTTCGGCTGAGGTTGCTGAAGGCTGAGAGGTCCCAGCTCAGGTAACGCCACATGAAGGGTGTTGGCGGACAGCCCAATAGGATGATTTGCACTTTTGGTAAACTGATCACTTGGTGAATTGACTTCTACTTTTTTACTTCAAAAATCAAATCTATTGAGCCCTGGCTCAATAGATGGCTCAGTTGGTTGGAGGTCTTCCTGTGCACCTGAAAATGGAAAGTTTCAGGTTCGATTCCTGGTCAGCGCACATACCCAGGTTGTGGTCCACTCCCTGGTCGATGCTTCTCTCTCACATCGATGTTTCCCTCTCTCTCTCTCCCTTCCTCCCTCTCTAAAATCAACTTTAAAAAAGCAATTTTATTGAGGTATAATTTAATATAATAAAATGCACCTACTTGATGAGTTTTGACAAATATATAAAACTGTGCAACAACTACCACAATAAAGACATAGATTATTTCTGTCATCTCTAAAAGTTGCCTCATAGCCCTTTGTGGCCAATCCTTCCCCTTTCCCTGGGCCCCAGGGAACCACTGATCTGCTGCCTGATCTGATAGGTTAGAAGTGTCTTTTCTAGGGTTTCATGTAAATGAAATCATAGTGTTCAGTCTTTTGTGGCTGACTTCTTTTGTTTAATGTAAGGTTTTTGAGATTTATCCATGTTGTTTTAGGTTCATTCTTTTTCACTGTTGTGTAGTATTCCATTGTAAAAATATTACAGTTTATTAATCAGTTGAAGGATAAAGCTGTTTCTAATTTTTAGTAATTAGGAATAAAGTTGCTATAAACATTCAAACATTTTACATTTTCATGTAAATATAAGTTTTCATTTCTCTTGGATAAATACCTATAAGTAGAGTGGCTAGCTAGGTCTGACTGATTTTTACAAAGTCACTCAGAGCTGAGAGTGATGTCATACTGGGGCTCATCTGGCAATCCCAGTCCCCTGGACAGAGGCTTTGTCCTTGACAAGTCTCCACTCTTCTTCCTTTCTCTCATTTTCTTTTCTTCCTCTCCCTTCATCCTACTTTCTCCTGTTGGCTTCCCTTTTGCCTTCCCATCCCGCAGGCCTCTCCTGATGAGCTTAGGGAATCCACAGGGCAGATGGGGGCGGGGGACTGAGCTCCTGGCTTCTCCCACAGAGGGATAGTAGTAAGGAAGCTCTTACTGTTCTTGGTCCAAGACTGGCTGACCAGGCACCCCCATCAAACTCTACCAGGCCTCCTGATAGCTCCTTAGCTGGGGTGCCTGGGGGGAATCCCAGACTCTACAGGGAGAGGACTAGGGAGGTCTTCTAGCAAGTTCAGCTCCCAATGCCATTGTTTCAAGAACTGTATCTAATGGTTCTAGTCTATCCCATTTACTGGTGCTCTGTCTTTTGACTAAATTTGGTTCTATGCCCAGCCAGGCATGGCTCAGCTGTTGAGCATCGACCTAGGATCCAGTCGATCGGGGTTCGATTCCCGGTCAGGGCACATGCCCGGGTTGTGGGCTGCAGCCAATCAATGACTCTCTCATCATTGATGTTTCCATATCTCTCTCCCTCTCCTTTCCTCTCTCTGAAATCAATAAAGATATATTAAAAATAAGTAAGTAAATAAATAAATAAATAAATTTGGTTCTAGCCAAGTTCTAACAGAGGAACATAGTTCTCCACTGGTTCTATCTAATTCAAGCTCCCAAGCTAAGGTTCTGCGGGTCCCTCCTGAGAGCCCCTCCCCACCACTTGTAGGGCAGGGGAGATGGGAACAGGGCAGTGTTGGCCTGGGATGGCTGATGAATAGGAGATGCCTTCACATCAAGTTCTAGGTTTGACAGGGACCAACGGAGTTGAGGAATGCCCTGACTCATTGTTGGTTTCAAGGTCACCAACCATTCGTGTTCAGAAAACTGCTGTGGAGTGGTGGGCAGAGCACTGGACTGGAAGCCAGGATCCGTGGGCTCCAGTCCTAACTCTGCCATATGATATAAAACAAATGGCTCCCCTGTCTGGGCCTCCTCACTTCCCTCTTCTGTAAAATGGGAGGTTGGGCCAGGTCAGTACAACAGGAGTAGGGCCTGGCCTCTGCCTCCTTTTATCATGTGAGGTGAGTCTGACATGGCCACAGAGAGACTACGGACCCAGGTGGCCTCAGAGTCCCTTCCTGCTGCTGGCTCCCGGGGTCTGGCCTGCCCTGCGGCCCACAGAGGCCGCACCATGCTTGCGCATCAGCTCAGAATGAGAACAGATAGAGGACTCTCAGGGCCCTTCTGTGTAAGAGACGACATGCCAAACTGTAAGCACAGGATGCTTGGTGCCAGAAAGGAGAAATGACTAAGAATATGGTTGGGACAGAGCTAAAAGTGGCTAAAATAAGCTGGTGTTTGGCGAGGGGAGTGGGAAATCTTATAAGGGGCACATTGAGGGGGGTGCAAACAGAGCTTATGGCCTGTCCTCAGCAAGATCCAGGCTTGGGGACTCCTCTTAACCTCCCACCCCCACACTGTGTGTGTTTGTGTGTGTATGAGTGTGAGAGTGTGTGTTATATGTGTGCGAGTGGGTGATTTGTGAGAGTGTGTGAAACTGTGTGTGGTATGTGTGTATTATATGAGCACATGTGTGTGAGAGTTTTGTGTATGTGTGTGTGTATTTTGTGTGTGTATGTGTGTATGTTGTGTGTGTGTATGTGGGAGCTTGTGAGTGTTTGTTTTGTGTGTATGTGAGAGTGTGTGTGTGTTTTATGTGTGTATGTGTGTGTGGTGTGAGTGTATGTGAGAGTGTGTGAGTGTGTGAGTCTGTAAGTATATGTGAGAGTGTGTGCTGTGTGGTGTGTGTGTGAGTGCTTTGTTGTGTGTGTGTGTGCTGTGTGTATGTGAGTGTGTGAGTATGTGAGTGTTTTATGTGTGTATGTGAGTGTGTGGTGTGTATGAGAGTGTATGAGTGTGCGAATACATGGGAGGGAGGCACATGTGCTCTATCTTATGGTGCAGACCTTTGGGAGGAAGAAGGATCCTGAGCCCAAATTGGAGAATAAACTCCTGTTGCACCAAAGTCAGTCAGTGTCCTCAGCCCCTGGGGGGCCTGGAACATGACCCTGGAGACCCATTTTCAGTTGTCCCCACAAGCCTCAGCCCCACGACCCTGCTGGACTCTGGATTCATGTAAGCCTTGAAACAGGTTCCGGCAAAGTACCCTGAGGGATTTTTGGTCATATTCGGTTCATCTGAAGGTAATGATCCAGGTTTGAGTTAAGGAATTTTGCACTGAGGAGGTGGAAAGTGGCTGAGCTGGCTCTGACACAGCAGTGACTTCTGGGAGGCCCACTCCCCCTGGCTGCCTGCACACTCTCCTTACAGGTTCTGTCTGGTTGGTGGCAGGTGAGAACCAGAGCCAGGGCTTGGAAAGCAGAGATGCCACTGGGACAAAGGGCATCCTGGGGTGTCGTTGGGTGGGGTTGACTCTGCAGTCAGGATGCTGTAATCTAGGTGAGGCTGAGGACTCGGGTGACCCAAGCACAGCAGGCAGGAGGGGGCAGGAGTCACTGCCTGCCTCCAGCAGTCTGGGAAAGCTTCCTCCTGCTGGGTCCTCCAGCTCTGTCCAGAGTAGGCCCTGGAGGGGGCTGGGCTCAGGCCTTATTGTACCCATGTGGGGGAGCTGGCAGCATTGCAGTCATCTCCTACCAAGTTCAAGTGACATCTCCTTCTATAAACATGCGTTTGTAGGGTGTGGTGAGTGGGGGTAAGGGGTGATGATGCAGATCTTCAGAGGGAAGGATTCTGGGCTCCAGGAGTGCAGGCCTGAACCCCCGTTGCACCTGGCCTGGAGCCCTCAGCTCCCATTTGCTGCAAACAATAACTAAAGACTCATCTGAGGGTGACCAACCAACGCAAACTGCACAGAACAACGGACTTTCAGTGCTAAAACCAGAGTCCTGGGCAAACTAGAATGATTGGCTACCCTATCATTTCTAACTTTCCTTGAAAATATTTTTTGAAGCAGAGATGGAAACACCTGGTACGGCAGACTGAGATTTATAATTATTTATATGTATTTATAATTACTTCTAGGCTTTATAATTATTTGAAGCAAAATAATGATTGTTTTTTAATTTTATTTTAGAATATATGAACAAAATCTACATGGGACAACTCCAAGTATTCGGGTCAATTCTGAGGTTAAGGGGTGAATGAGTCAGTGTGTGGGATCCTGATGTAGTGGACATAGTGACCCCCAGCATCCCTTTCCTTTTCCTCTGATAAGAGAACACCCTTTTCCTTAGGGATATTATGGAGCTGTCAATCATGGGGCACCCCCCCATCCTCTATCCCCGCCAAAGGAGAGCCCCTGACCAGTCTGGCCAATCATCTTTCCCATCCTTTTAGACCCTGATTTATTCAGGAGCAATTCAATCTCCTCTTCCTTCCTCTTTTTAGAATTATATGGGTGGTGGTGGGGGGGGGGTAGAGAGAGAGAGAGATTATTCTTTTCTCTGGATTATGATCTCTAAGGATACTAGTGGTCATCTTTGTCACCAAGTGGAAGGACTCAGCCTAAGAAATGAGTTGACATAGGAAAAAGCAAAGTTGATGGGAGAAAAAGAGAAAGTTCTGAAGACATGGTCTGGAACACTAGATCCAGCTGTGTCTGAAGCCTACATACCACCTGGGCTTTTAAGTTACATGAGACAATAAAGCACTTTTTTCTCCCTTACATTTAAAAAAAATGTATCTTTATTGTTGAAAGTATTACAGATGCCCCCTTTTTTCCCCCATTGACCCTTTTTACCCCGCACCAGCTTTAGTTACTCTCTTGCTTGTGACTGAAGTTCTGACTAATGCACCTGGCCACCACATCTGTGGCAGGTCTCCACTTGTGGCCTCTGCAGCAGGGAGAGGGAAGGGGAAGATTACTGAGGGCCAGGGAGGGGGTGTCCTCTCTGCTTTTAGATTAGGGAAACCATCTCTTTTCCAGGCTACATCTAGGGTGGGAGGCGAGTGTCTGTGCTTGTGCCTTCAGGAGCCTCTTTTGGAGATAATGGGGCAAGAATTCTTCCAAGTCCTCTTTCTCATCTGCCCAGTACCTCCTCTAGATTTGCTAGGGTCTCTCTTTTGCCCCTGACTCTGGAAGTCAACTCTGTAATGCATCCACCTCCCACTCACATGCCTTCCTGCTTTTGTGACATCACAGCATAGGTAAAGCCAGTTCAAGACATGGGAGGACCGACAGTTGTTAGAATCATTCCATTTCAACACTTCATAAACTGGGATGGAGAAAGAGCACCTGTCACTGTCCCTGTCTAGAGGCAGGAGAGGGGAGGCTGTTCCCAGGCTGGGGGTGGATAGAGGCAGCCACCCTGTCCCAGCCAGTAAGGCTGAGTTGAAGGAAGGAAAAGGCAGCTGGGATGGCGCAGGCCCAGGAGATAAAGCGAAGGAAGAAGCAGGTGGTGGAAAGACCACAAGGAATTGTAAATCATACCCTATGCAATCTGGAGAAGAATTCACAAATGAACTCAGTACTTGACCTTCAGGGTGACCTCTTAACCAGAAGATATCCAGCAGGGAGAAGATGGGAGGAGGGAAGAGGGGTGAGGGCAACTTGGGAGCAGAGATTGCTTTCCTGCCCAAATAAAACAGCCTCCCAGGAAAGCACACCTTTCCTGCTTAGCTTCTAACTTTAATTGCTCCATTTTAAAAAAAGTATTAAGCAATATTTATGATATACAAAATGTATAGAGAATAATAAAATGAACATCCATGAACCCACTACCAGCTTAAAAAATAAAACTTTGGTATCTAAGCTGAAATCTCCTTGTGTGCCCCTTACCTAGTCACTTCCCCTCTCCCTTCCTAGGAATAATCATGAACCTGAATTCATAGCTATCACTCCCATGTATTTCTTTATTCTTTTTCTACATAGGTATGCATCTCCAAGCTCTATTTGGTTTTATTTTGCACATTTTGAACTTTGGATAAATATCATATATGGGATATATATTCTGCAGTAAGCTTCCCCCCCAGTAGATACTATGTTTATAGGAGTCGCCTATATTGATAAGTGTAAATCCGGTTCATTCACTTTCATAGCTGTGAACTATACCACAATTTATCCACTTTCGTGTGATGGACATTTAAGCTTCCAAGTTTTTGCTATTACTATATACTATAGTTCATAAATTCTAAGACACATCCCTCCTCCCCCAATTTTAAAATCTCTGAATTAAGGGGTACTTATTTAAAATGAAGATATGCAATATTTAATTGGCAGTGTTTTCCGTTAGTGAGTTACCTTGGATTTCATTAAGAAGAATACGAACAGTGCTGCGTGAGCTCTGCTGTACACGCCACGTTTCTTTAGAGTCTATACCCCCGGAAGTATAAATCACTGGGGTATAAGGTGTATTATCACTAAAAAATTTTACTAGATATTGCCAAATTGTTCCCCAAAGTAATTTTTATTGTTTACACCCCCACCACTATGTAAGAGTTTCCGTTGGAGTATACTAAGGGTATCATCTGACTTTTGAGTTTCGCTAATCTGGTAAGTATAAAATGATATCTTATTGTGGTTTTAATGTGTATTTTCCTGATTATTAATAATCTTGGGTGTCTTTTTAAGATCTTCTACTTTCTCTAACTCATATTCTTGGGATTCTTCATTGACTCCCCTGCTTTAGGCCTCTTTATGCCCCTTTACTACAGTCAAATCCAACATCCATCAATACTTATCAATGTACTATAGCAGCAGTTACCACAAGCTACATAACTACTGATGTTCAAGTAAGTTCACGCTAGGAAACTCATACTAAGAGAAAGAAAATGCTACATGCTGAAAAATGTTAAATGCATGTAAATTTTGATGGTTAAGAATTGAAAATCACCCAAATATTCATTATTGGTAGATATATTAATAAATTATGGCATATTCCTATGATTGAATTCTATGCAGTCATTAGAAAGAGAACTATAGCCCTGGCTGGTGTGGTTCAGTTGGTTGGGTGTCATCCTGTGCACCAAAAGGTTGCCAGTTCGATTCCTGGTCAGGCAACATTTTTCTCTCCCTTCTTCTCTTTCTAAAAATCAATAAAATATCTTTTAAAAAAGAAGAGAGAACTATAAAGAGAATGTATCTATCAATCTATCTATCTGAATTTAGGATATAATAATGTTGGCTGATTATAAAAATAAGCAAAAATTATAAATTTTCCTATTAGAATCATAACCACAAGAGAAAACAAGATCCCTTACACAATAGCAATAAAAAATAAAATAAATAAACCTGGGAGTGAGGAAATAAACAAGAAATTTACATGTGAAAATGATGGCATTACAAATTATTAGGGAAAAGATGGATTATTTGACATTAAATTGGAAAATTAAACATTTTCTGGACAAAAACATACACACCCATTTTACCATTTGGAGAAAGAATAAAAAATCCATCTCATTCCTTATATTAAAGTAAATTCCAGAAGTAGATATAACCTACCTGGTTATTGTTTTATCATCATTAGTGAAGAAGTAAGATACAAAACTGAGTTGCATGAAGGAAAACAAAGATAATTCTGACTATATACATATTAAATTTCTCTATGTCAAAACAACTATAAATAATAATAATAAAAGACTAATTTGTAAAAATATTTGCCAAATTTATGATGAAGGGCTAATTTTCCCAATAAACAAAAAGCTCTTTCAAATAAATACTAAAAAGCCAACAAGTCAATAGAAAAGTTGACAAAAGATACAAACAGGCAATTCATGGTAATAATGTATATTTCTACCATTGCAGCTGTTCCCCAACTTCACTGAACATTGTAATCACCTGTTGATCCTAAAACAAATATTGATGCCTGGCTTCCAGATATAATTGATGTGGTATGTGACTTGGGCACTGGGATTTTTAAAAACTCCCCTGGAGATTCTAATATTCAACAAAGTTTGGAATCATTAGCATATGCAATAAGCCTATAAGAGATTATCACCAACAATAAGAATGTAAATTAAAATAACAAAGAATGTAAATTAAAACAACAAAGAGATGTTATCTTTCATTGATCAGATTGGCGAGGGTGAAAAGTTGGTAAGATTCAGTCTTGGTCAGGGTGTGGGGAAGTGTCAGCAAGACTTTGTTGATAAGATATAAATTGACACAAACTTTTTGGAGGATGATTTGGTAATCTCTATCAATACATAAAAATATTTCTAGGAATTTATTGTACATAAACTCTTGCACCAATCCTCAAAGATGTTTCATTTAGCATTATCCCTATAACTGCTTTTTATTTTTGTTGGTGTTGTTTGTTTATTTGATGTAACAAGGGCTATGGCTTCAAAGTTGTTGATGGATGGAGATAGCAGTCATCCCCTTCCCTAATATATCCATGGCATCTGGGCCTTGGACATTGCTGAGGGGAGCTGGCTAGCACTCTCTTTTAGGAATCTAGTTGCATCCATAAATTTACATAGGAGCAGAGAAGCCTTTTGAGGGGGAAAAAGAGGTTGGGACCCTGACATCTTCCCATTGGGAATTCAAGTTACTGAAATGTATATGATGAATGAAGAGATCCTCAGGAGAAGCACTGAGGTCAGATAGCCAGGAAGGACAATGGGAGTCCCAGAGAGGAAATGCACCATAAGGATGAGAGAAGGTTGGACCAGTGTCTTGGATTCAGTACTAGGGCTTAGTTTACTGGAAGCTAAGGAGCCAGGGTAATGCTGAAACTCCTTTGTGCTTATTTACCTTGTTACCATGGATCTTATTTTGGGCAAACTGGTTCCCTGTGTGTGGACTGAGGGAGCAGTATCATTACTGGTAACTAAGTAACTTTGCTGGGGGGCTCTCTTCATTGATCCTGACAGAGCAGGTGCATTCCTTAGCTGGGCAAATTAGAAGAGATGTTTTGGAGAGAAGTCTAGAGTCAGCAGACAAGTGATGGAAGAACTGCCTCAGGGACAAGAGCACTAACCCTGGGAGTTCTCTGGCTACTGGAAGAAAATCATTGGGAAATATTGAATTCTCTGCCAACTTGGCAAGGAGAGAAGAACCACTGTAATTTGGATATTAATAACCATGACATGTTTTCTAGGCTTTGGGGTAGTATTCATAGCATTGGAAACAACCTAGATGATACAATATGATATTGTAGCAATTAAAAAGAAATTTTTAAAAATTTATCTTTATTGATTTCAGAGAGAGGAAGGGAGAGGGAGAGAGAAACATCAATGATGAGAGAGTCACTGATCGGCTGCCTCTAGCACGTTCCCCACTGGGGATCAAGCCCGAAGCCTGGGCATGTGCAAAAACTTTTTTAATGGCAGAAGAAAATTATTACTATTTGCTGTTAGGTGGAAAGGATGAATTTTACAATAGGAGCTCAATTTTACATGTTTAAATATATGTATCTATAAATAAAACTTATTTCTATGTATATATGTGCCTAGAAAAAAGAATGAAAAGAAATATATTAAGGGTTCAAGAAGTTATGTCTAGATGATGGGATTATTGGGAATGTTTCTTTTCTTTATTCAACTTTAAATTTTTTCTAGTCTACTGAACAGATACTACATGCTCTTTATAGTCAGAAAACCAATTTAAAAAAGCAAAGTTATTATATGTTAAATAAATGGATAACATTATTATATGTTAACTAAATAAAGAGACAGGGAAAGAAAACAAACCTGTATTTCATGCCTCATCTGTGCTGGGCCACCAGGCCAGATATTTACATATGTCAACTCTGTAAGGAGTAGGCAGGTATATTTTCTCACGTTCATCCTCTGAGAGTAGTAGGAAGCACTGAGTAAGGACAAGGTCAGGCATGTCCGCCGGGGGAGGCCTCTTCTCCTCTCACCCAGCAGCTGGGCCACTGCTCACCATCTGGACCCTCCTCTTTCCCGGCTGCAACATCCAGATGGCTCAAGGAAGGGGGGAAAACCATGTATGGCTCATTGAAAATTTGACTGAAGCAGCCCTGGCTGGGTGACTCAGTTGGTCGGAGCGTCGTCCTCTACACCAAAAGATTGCAGGTTCAGTCCCTGGTCGGGGCATGTACAGGAGGCACCTGATGGATGTTTCTCTCTCACAGTGATGTTTTTCTCTCTCTCTCCCTCCTTCTCTCTCTCAGATCAATAAAAATATCCTCCAGTAAGGATTAAAAAATTAAAAAAAAATGGAGCCCAAGACCACAGGGCCTTGAAATTGCTGACTATGGAAGCTAACTTTGGGTGTGAAAAGGGCTGTCAAGCAGAGAATAAGATTAGACTGATGTTGTGTCACACCTGACTGGAAATGGGGCCTTTGTGAGTGGGTAGATTTGACATCAGTGTAAGAAGGAACTTGGTCACTTGGGAGGTAATAAGTTTCCACTGCCAGAATTATGCAAGGGGTACCTGCCTGGGAGGCACAGAGGAGAGTCTACTGGGCAGGAGAATGCTCTAGAACCCAGGTGATGTTTCAGCTTTGAGAGGCTCTTATTCTACGCGGCCATGCCCCTACCTAGGAATAGTTTGCTGGTCTTGAACTTGGAAGGCACCTGTGGGAGAGGCCTTCTGAAGGTCAGGACCACCTTTGTTGCCTCATATATAAGTGACTCCTAGGGTGGAATTTTCACTAGGTAAAGAGGAATGGGCAGGGCAGGGCCCGGCTGGCCTGGTGGGGTAGATATTTGGGGAAAGGTTCTGTGGATAACCATCCACTCTGGCTTTCCTAGACCCAGCCCTGGAACTCACCTCACAGGGCAACTGTGACAGAAACATGGAACATTTGTCCTGGTTTATCTGCCCAATGACACATCCTCACAAACGGCAGGTAGTTAGGAAGCACCTTCAGCGTAGAGGTGGAGGATACCGGAAAAAAACAAAACAAAACCAAAAACAAAATCCAACCAAACCACAGACCAAGGCGGCCACCAACAAAATGCTTACTACAACAAAGTTTCACAAGCTAGTTGGAGACAACACCCACACAGAAAATATAGAGAATAGAAAAGTATTTTGGAGTCAGAGATCTGAATTCACATCTTGGCTGTAATGTTTTCTAGCTGGGTAGCATTAGGCAATTGCTTTATCTCTTTGAGACTCATTAACCTAATCTGTAAAATGGGATTATCAGTACCTATTTTGCAGGATTGTTGTAAAGATTGTATATACGTGGTTGGTACACAGAATCTGGCATATAATGAACCTAAATAAATTGTAGCTATTGCTGTCTTTCTTATTTAGCTACAGGACAAATAAATTGGGCAGAACTAACTATAAGTGCAGCTGGAAGGCAAAGAGCCTAAAAGTAGTGTGAGCTGGTCAGAGAAGGCCTTGTTCACCGATGACAACCACTAAGAGCTAGGCACTGTGCTATGGTTCTGGGTGTCAAAAAGGGTGTCACGCCCTGGCCAGTTTGGCTCACTGGTTAGAGCGTCGGCCCGTGGACTGAAGGGTCACAGGTTCGATTCCAGCCAAGGGCACGTACTATGACTGCAGGCTCGATCCCCAGCCCCAGTGGGGACACGTGCAGGAGGCAACCAATTGATATGTCTCTCTCTCATCGTTGTTTCTTTCTCTCTCCCTCTCTCCCTTCCACTCTCTCTGAAAAAACAGTGGAAAAAATATCCTTGGGTGAGGATTTAAAAAAAAAGGGTGTCATACCTGTGCTCGTGGAGCTTCTGGTGAAGTAGAATTGATAGGCAATGAACAAATAAATAAAAAGCAATTTATAATCATTAATTATGTCTTATCAAGGAAAAGAACAGGATGCTATAAAAGATACTAACAGAGGGTAATTCAGATTGGGGGAGGAGTCAGGGATGACCTCTCAGAGGAAGCAGCCTTTAAGCTTGATGTTACAGGAGATTAGAGTTAGCTCTACAGGGCCATAGGGAAGAGCTGCCCAGGCCGAGGGCACAGCATGTGCAAGGCGCTGAGAGATGGTAAAAGTTGGTGTGTTTAGCAACTGAACATGTGTGTCTGGGGCACTGTGAGTAGGGAGGGATGAGGTGAGAAATGTCTGGGAAAGTGGGCAGTTGGCTGGATCACATAAGGCCTTGAAAACCAGGGTAAGGATTTGATATTTAATCTTAAGGGATTGGATGCCACTGGCAGGTAATAAGCAGAGAAATGACGTGAATAAGATCACTCCTGGTGCTGTGAAGGGGGCAAATGGGACAAGACTGGGGGTGGGAAGATGAATTGTAGTGGTTCAGATGGGAAACAAATGGTGACTCAGGACAGGGTGAGGGGCAGAGATGCAGGGAAGTAATGGGATTCAAGAAGCATTTTGAGATAGAACCTACATAGTCCAGTGGATTAGAGATGAGGGCAGGGGACATCCAGTGGGTTTTAATAACCTGGTGGGAAAAGATGTAATCCGTAAGGGTGGTCCCGAAGGGAAATCTATCAAGTACCAAAGTGGAAGGCAGATAGGGAGAGACTGGGGAACTGAGCCTTGAGCTGGGCCTGAAATGTGGGCCAGGTTAGGAAAAAAAGAGACAGCATTCCAGGAAGGAAGAAGCAGAATCCAGATGACAAGTGGGAATGAGCTTGCCTCATACCATGTGGGTGGCATTGAGTGGGATGAGCGCCATGAGGAAAGGGTGCTACTGGAGTGGGGAAGGAGCAGGGGTGGGGCCTGATTACTCCAGACCTCTGAGGCCACGCAGAGGTATCAGCCTTGATATCAGAGATAATGGGAAGCTGGATGGGCTCTTAGACCAGCAGCCAGCCAGCCACATCTCACTCAACGCGCCAGGTCTGTGCCAGGGGCTGCAGAGACATGAGTAAGCGGACACAAAGCTTGTGCTTCCTGAAAATACTTACTGACAACCTGCTCTGATGATAGCGTGGGATGTTAGAGAGAAAGCCTCTTGGCCCTCGGTTTCTTCCAGCCTCACCAGCTATCCATCTCAGCCTCCTTTCATGGCTCTTCTGCCTCCACCAGGCACCTCGCAGGTGGAGAGCAGGGGGGTACAGACTGCATCTCTTTCTTCTGCCTCTTCACCCCATCCTTTGGAGATCTCATCCAGGTCTGTGGCTTTAAAAGCCATCTCGATTCTGCTTCATGTTCTAAAACTAATTATCTCCTGAACCGATCTCCTGAGTTCTAGCCTTGCGTTTTCAATTGCCCACCTAACATCTCCACTTGGATACAGAACTGGCACCTCAAATTTAAAATGTCCAAGCAAAAACTTCCAGTCCCCTCCACCCAAACCCATTTTTACATGGTGTTTCCCAGCTGAGTGAGTAAGGGGTACCTCCCAGTTATTAGGGCAAAAGCCTAGGAGGCATCTTTGATTTCTCATTCCATAGCCAATCTATCAGCAAGCCCTGGAAATTCTGCCCCCAGAAAAGTTCAGAATCTGTCCACATCTATCGTCCATTACTACCGCCCTAATCAAGCACTGCCACTTACTCCTAGCCTACAGCAGAAGCCTCATCCGTCTCCCTGTGCGCTCAAGTCCCCAGGCAATCCGTTCTCCCCAGACCAGCCAAAGTGATCAAAGCCCTCTGCCGGCTCCCCGGGCTTCAGAACAACACCAGAGCTGCTTTCTGCAGGACCTGCCAGCTAAGGCCTGACCTTATTTTCTACCACTGACTTCTCTCTTCTCCTGCTCTTTGCTCCCCAGACACACTGGTTTTCTCTCTGTTTCTAGAACAGACCAGAACAAAGGTCTTGTGCCCACCTCATGATCTTTGCACTTAGGATTTGCTCTCTCTGGAACTCTTTTCTATCAATCTTCTCATTGTTCAGACCTTGGTTCAAATGTTACCATCCTATCTGATGTCTCTTCCCTGCTGCCAGTCATTCTCCATCACATATTTTGTTTTGATATCTTTGACATAAATAGTCATGTATTTATTTATTGAATGTCTTCTCCATTAAAATGTAAGTTTCAAGAGAGCTGGATCTTGTCTGACCTGCTCCGTGCTCTATCTCCCACTCCTACAACAACACTAGGTGCACAGTGGAGCTCAATAAATATTTGTTCAATAAATAAATAAATGCTTTGGATGTGATTCCTGGTCTTCTTGAAATGAAAGATATGTAACAAGCCACAGGAAGAGTTACCTAAGAATACAGTACAGGAAATGGTAACCCTGAGAAACTCATTTTTGCTGAAGTGTTGCTGGGTAACAATATGCTGCCCAGTAATGCCAGCTCTAATGGGGCCTTAGAAAGATAAAGGTGTAATCCACTGGGTGGTCCTGGAGAGGTTTCCCTCCAGGACCAAAGTAGAGGGCAGATGAGCTATTTGAAGATTGGTGGGTCCTTGTGGTTCCTTCCAAATTATCCATGTAAGTAATCAAGGACTCCTCTGTCACTGAATACACACACATCCTTTCCCACTCCAGCCCTGGCCAGTGTGGCTCAGTAATTAGAGCATCAGCCCACACACCAAAGGCTCTTGGGTTCAATTCCCAGTCAAGGGCACATACCTGGGTTGCAGGTTTGACCCTTGGCCCAGGGCTCATGTGGGAGGCAACCAATTGATGTGTTTCTCTCACATTGATGTATGTGTCTCTCTCTCTCCCTCTCCCTCCCACGCTCTAAAAATCAATGGAAAAAATATTCTCAGTGTGGATTAATAAAAACAAAACAAAACAAAACAAAAACAACCAGACTCACTTCATACATACACTCCCTAACATCACACCCCCTTTTTGCAGGACTGGCTGTGAGTTTTACCTTGTTCAGATATTTCATAAAGGTCTTAGGGAATGACCAAGTGACCAATTTCTAAGAAATTTGTAAAAATAAAGCAACTATAATGGCCCTGACTGGGTAGCTCAGTTGGTTAGAGCATCATCCTGATATGCCAAGATTTCGGGTTCAATCTCTGGTCAGGGCATACACAAGAGGCAACCAATAAATGCAGAAATAAGTAGAACAACTAATCAATGTTTCTCTCTCTCTCTCAAATATTGAGTTTAAAAAGCCTTTTACATTTCACCATGAATCTTAATAAATTATAGTACAGGCACACAATAGAATACTATTCAGCCATTAAAACAGTAATTATGAAGTTTAAGTATCAATCTAGAAATCATTCATGGCTATAATTTTAGGTTAAGAAAAACCCTGGGCATAGATCTGGTATAAATATGATAAGCACAACTATATCAACATTATCTAAGGAGAAAAAGACTGAAAGGGAACCATTACCATGTTAATAGGATTATGGTGGATTTTTCCTTTATGTTTCCAAATATTTTTAAAATTACTTTTACATATATAAAAATGAAAATAGAAAGATGAACTGTAATGTCCTTGTGCGGTTGTCTCTGCCCCAGCCCTGTGGCCTTTCTTCTTTTCCCTCAGGCAGCTGGAACAAGATGAGCAACGGCGGGCACAGCTATGTTCCTGCACGTCAGGCACGGGGACGATGGGGCCCAAAGGTGAGATGTAATCATAAAGTCATAACAGCAACAATGGTTGACACTGTTCCAACTTCAGGCACTCTGCTAAGCATGTTATTTATTCCTCGCATTCTTTTTCCCCGAAGGTGAAAAAAATGGAAGTCTGAAGATGTGAAGGAGCTGGTCTGAGGTCACAGTGCTGGCAAATGACAGAGAAAGGTATGGAATCTGGGTCTGATTCTACAACCGATGCTCTTGACCACTCTAACAGGGCCAACACGTGTATAAATATTGAACCACTGTGTTTTAATGGCTCTTATAACTTTCGGTCCGTCACTTCTAGGTGTGAGTCAGGAGGTGAGGCAGGCCCCTGACTTCTCTAGCAGGCAAGCACCGGGCACATGGCCCCTGCAGCGTATCAGGAACAGGCCTGGCCTACTGGACCACAGGGGCTTCTGGACAGAAGATAGAATCAGGAAGAGGAGGGGAGGAAAGCCTGCTTGTGGGGGCTGGAGAATTGCAGGAAGGGAGGGCGGGAAGGTGTGAGCACTGGGACATGACTCCTGATCACTCTTCACTTGTGGCTCTGGGAGGAATCATGGGCTGGGGCCCTGGTGCTTCCTGTCTGGTCAAGGGCTGGGTGGTGTCCTGGGAGGATTGGTTAACCTCCAGCAGCCCCAATTTACCTTGTGTAGTAGACAGTAGGTTGATAGCCACAACTATGAAGTGGGACCTACTGGAGCCAGGAAAGTTGAGCCCATGATCTAGGCCCAGTACGGACCCACCAAACCAGGGTCCGACAGAGGATGAGGCAGAGACAGAGGGCTCAATAGGAAGCGAAGGGCCCATGATCAGTGCTCCCTGTGAGTGAGGCTCAGGCCCACAGAAGGAAGCACAGCTAAGCCCTTGCACAGCTCAGCCTGGCATGGTCACTGAGACCATAGCAACCAGAGGGGCACAAGCGCACTGCCCCCTCCTCAATGGCTGGGAGCCTACAGGAAGCTCACACACTACCCAGAGGAGAAGCTGGGGAGGAAGATCTGGATCCACTGATAATTACCTAAAGACACTGTTCAATTTTTGTAGCTCACTAAATTTACCAGATGGGATTTCTTTAAGGCTTTCTCTTCACTGACTAATAGATGGCGTCCACGAGGAAGGCTAAGTCAGTACATCCCCTCCAACTCCCTTTGAGTTGCATATGATGACATTTATGTGCCTGCCCTGCCCCTATGCTAGATTGCACAATTTGAGCATCTATTACATCTCAGGCACTCTGCTAGGTCTTTCACATGCAGGATCTCGTCCACTGTTCTCAGTATCATATTAACAGAAATATCTTCAGTCTCCTATCTCCTGTCAACTAGCTGTGTGACCTTAATCCCTTTGAGTCTCAGTTTCTTCATCAAATGAAGATACTAATCCCTTCCTAGCTGAGTGTCAGGCACAGAGAACACACTTAGTAAAAGGTTGTCATCATTTTAGTTAACAGTTTTTTGGGGCACAGTGACAAGTAAGGACAGAGATGTGATGAGGGTGGGGCTGAAAGAACGTCTCTGGGAAAGAAAAGAATTAACAAAAACACAACCTCTTAACTCTGCACAATGCAGGTGATCTTTTTCAGAGTCAGGGAAGTGGGGGTAAAACATAAGGTACCAGGAACCCTCTGTCCAGGAATCCAGACGTACCTGAGAGCCCCACGGGGCCATAGGAAGGAGAGGTGGGAAATCAGGAGTTTCCAGGTCCTGTGTATGCTCAAACTCACTGACATTTCTTCCGGACCTGCTGTCTTCTTCATCCCCTTGTAGGCTCTGAGAGACAAGCACATCAGCTCCTAGGCCAGGATGGCCTTCCAAGGCCTGGAGAGTCATCCCAGCCACGACCACCTCTCTGGGGCTCTGCACAGGCTGTGGGGAGCTGGGGCTGCTTCTTAACAGCGAGGTGTCCAAACATCCTTGGGAAATTTCAAGAGAGTTTTACAAAAAAACGAAAGTAATGCCATCGGATTCCTCCTGAGGTAAATGTCCTGATGAATTATTAAGGCGGTGAAGGAAGTCGGGCTTAGCCGAAGGAGTCCCACATCTCTGTGACTGTTTCAAACAACCTGAGCTTTCTTTGGTGGAGAGAACTTTCCTGTGCTGCATGAAAAGTAAGCAGAGAGCTAGAATTATGCTCACATAGGGCAGCTCTTGGTCAAGGGAGGACTGCATTTCCTGGCTGAGAGCCAGGCTCACAGGTAACTTCTTACTGCTCAGAAGCTATTTTTAAAGTTGTGAAACTCAATATATCAGTGGGGAGGAGTAGGGGAGGGAGGGCTGGAGGTGAGGTGGCTGAGGTGCCCAGGTCCCTGAGGGAGACTCGCTTTCCTGGGAAGATGAAGCCACTTGCCCAGTGCTTGGCTGACACTCCCAGATCTCTCTTTTGAGCTCTGAAAATAAATGTCTGGCCTGGTGTTCAGGGCTGATGTTGGGCCTGTGGGCCAGAAAAGAATGTAATAACTTACTCTGATTCTCACTTCAACCCTTTCTTTGGTTTAATTGGTACTGTGTCTGGCGGTTGAAGGAGGGTATGTCTGATAAAGTTCATTTGTCTGTCAAGACTCGAAAAATGGGCCTGAGCGTCTTCAGGATACACCAAGGTTGAGGTTTGACCTTTAGTCAGGGCACACACAAGAAGCAACCAATGAATGCATAAATAAGTGGAACAACAAATCGATGTTTCTCTTTCTCTCCCTTTCTCTGTCTCTCTCTGTCTCTGTCTCTCTCTCATCAATAAATAATTTTTTTTTTTTTTAAAAAAGACCCCCAAAATGGAGGGTGGCCCAGCCCACAACCCAAATCTAACCATAAGTAAGTCTGTGCTTACCAGAAACATATGTCAGGGAAACCTGAGAGATACCAATCACACTCCTCCAACTCAGCTTCAGCCAGTTTACCTCACCCTGGAAAAGAGGACCTGTTGTTAGCTGTATAAGTGTAACAGAATGAAACGGTTCCTCTTTTGATAGCCCGCCGGCTGATGGCTAATTAACTAGAGGAATTCTGCTTGAGGCTTGAGCAGCCCCTTGTTGGCAAAGAGGTGGGGAAATATGCACAAGGTAATGACTGTTTTTCAAAGATTCACAAGTCTCCATAACTGAAATCAGATCAGTGGGAGTCCACATACCAACCGGGACCAAAGAGACCAAGAAATTTTGCACTCTTCCTTGGATCCTTTTAGACACCTGCCTATGCCAACACCCATCTCTTGCCTCTCTTCCTCCCTTCCCTTAATGTTAAAAGATGCCTGAACTCCAGACTCTATTAAGATGGATTTGAAAATCAGTCTTCCCATCTTCTCAAGCTAGACCTTCTTGATCAATAAACATTCCCTTGCATTTCTTTTGAAGCATTGGGTACACAAGCCTCCACATTGTCTCTTCTAACACTCTATAATACTCCCTTTTGCCCCAGATCCCCCCGGAAGAGTGTTCTATTGCTTGTGAGGCACTCCACTCCCCCAGTCCATGGATTGTTTCTCCTTAAATAAAGGACATCAAATTTGTTACTAATTGTTTTAGTTTTGTTATTTTACACATCACAGTTTGATGTTAAAGATAAAAATACAAAACTAAAAACAAACTCTGTGTAGTGTTTGCAACTGTTTTAAAATGTACGTTCAAAATGCACTTTCTTCATTCCACATGTTGGCTCTGAGTGACCCTCTCTAGTTGGGAACACCCTATCACCCCCCATTTCAGGGCTCTCTTTTCTGAGGTTGTCGTTTTCTAGTGGCGACTCTCTCTAGCCTAAACAGCCAGACCCCACAGTCCAACTGACTAGACTTGCTGGGGTGGGGAATGTCCGGCTCACAGGCCATATGGGGCCTGTGGAATCATTTGGTCTGGCCCTGCCAAGGCAACTGTAGGTGGGACTCAAAATTCAATAAATCAAGGAGCTTTTTTCATAGCTAAGTTTTAAGGTGATAAATTTGTATGGCCTGTGAATGATGTTATAAATACTCAAATGGCCCTTGGCAGAAAAAAGGCTCCCCACCCCTGGACTAGAGGCACATGTTTGGGTGGAAGATGTGTATAAAGGGTGTTTTTCCTATTTGTGCTGAGGGGCAGCAGGATTCCACGTTGGCATAGGATTATTTCAAGCTGAAGGCAATCGAGAAGAAGCAGATACAAGAAAATGCCCTCCCCCTGTTTGCTTAAAAGCATGACATAAATTTACAAAGGTGTCCCTCTTCCCCTCTTTACCAGGAAGGACAAAAGGTAATCACCAGAGACAGCTCCAGGCCCTCATCAGCCCAGAAAAACACCAGAGGAATCCACATACTAAGCTTTCTAACTAGTCCTTATCTCCCATTAGTTCTGAAACTGGACACAATGGGTCCGGGCTGCCTATCACTACTTCAACCAATTAAGAAGAGACAAGGTTGAAACATATTTGAGTGTTTATTCCATTATTGCCAGCAAAATGGGAGAGCAGAGGGAATTGTCCACATAATATCTGCTCTGCCTTTCCCTTATTACCTGACTGGTTATATAGGGCTGCATGCAAGGGGGAAAGGGGAGGAATGGCTGCAGGGTCTGTGGTCCGTGTGTCTCCTTCCAGAATCTTGAAGTCTGATAACAAGGTAGTTCATTTTTAATGGTGTTAAAACCCAATTCCAAAAACCCAGTTCTGCCAGTTCCTGAGACCTGAGAATAGTCAGCATTCTTGAGGCAAACTCCCAGAGAGGGGTCAGGCTCCAGGCACAGCAACCAAATCATAGCGAAGTGCATCCTGCCCTTTGTCTGTTCTCAAAATGCATTTTCTTTTCTGAGCAATGGACCCATCCAGGCCCCAAGGTGTCTCATCTTTTTACAGCTCTGTTTTCCTTCTTGCAGCACACCTTCCAGTTTCCCTGGGTCTGTAGGAAAACTTCTTATCTATAGTTAGTAAGGTGAATAATCATTAAACAGCTATGGTCCTATTCCTATTAGGTGCCTCCCCACTTTCACAATCACCGTTAACAAAGTATAATCAACATATCTGCCCCCAACAGTTCCCCAATATGTTCACTTTTCTATAGTTTGCTCCCCTAGAG
This sequence comes from Miniopterus schreibersii, assembly GCF_964146895.1. Taxonomy (NCBI): domain Eukaryota; kingdom Metazoa; phylum Chordata; class Mammalia; order Chiroptera; family Miniopteridae; genus Miniopterus; species Miniopterus schreibersii. The sequence continues at coordinate 144,187,931 of NC_138101.1, forward strand.
AATCAAGGTCCTTTTCCTTTGTCTTGTCATTTGTCTAAAAATGTATTGTCCAAGTTCTCACCACTAACTCAAAGGAATTAACTCATCTCCAAGTGCTCCTCTGTGTTACATGTTGGTTACCTGTGTTAATAACCATCTTCTTGTTTCTCTCGTGTTAATCTGCCTTTTGTGAGTCTAATTTATATGACCCCAGGCAGAGAACCTAAAATGAATCCCTTGAGGAAATGAGGGAGGAGACAAACCCTCCGTGACAGTTCCCTCTTCTCCAAGCCCCATACCTGGAAGGCTTCAGCCCTATCCACCCCCAGTCCATGCCTGCTTCTTACTTCAGGTTTATGGCTCACTCTTGGAAGAAAGTGCCTAAACAGCTTTTCTTAGAGAAGGAAAATGAAACAGTTTTCAAGCAACAAAAGCCCTTTTCATTTTGCTCAAGAAAGGGAGGTGGGGCTTTATCAAAAGGAGCTGATTTATCTTCAGCCATGGATACAAGGAGGTAATAATCAATTAGAATATCTCCTTACAGGTCCTTGGAAAAAGGATTGGGTGACATCAGGAAAGACAGGAAGGGCTGGGTGCTCCTCCAATAGTCCCTGACTCCAAACTGGATGGAGCAAAGTGGTTAAGGAGTTGGCGTGGGCTTGTGGGGTGGGCGGTGTTCTCACAACTAGAGAGCATACTACTTGCAAGTTACCTAACCTTTCTAAGCCTTGGTTTCTTCATTTGTAAAATAGGAATAATAAAGATGATGCCAGCCTCATAGAAGTGTGAGAATCCACGCCTGGCAAATAGTAGTCTGTAATCAATGTTAATCCCTTTGAAACCAGACACAAGGGGTCCGAGGCCACCTGTCACTACTTGAGCTAAATTAAGCAGAGACAGGATTGAATCATATGTGAGCATTTATTCCATTATTGCCACAAAATGGGAGAGCAGTCGGTCACCTTGGAAATTCTGCTCTGACTCTCCTTGCCAGTTGGCTGATTATACACCAGTGAGGGAGAAGATAACTACCTGCAGCTGTGAGCTACATGTGTAAGCGAGAAAGGGGAGGGGAGGGAAGGGGAGGGAAGGGGAGGGTCTGCAGTCTGGCCGTCAGGAGCTCAAAGTCCAATAACCAGGGGGCTAATCTTCTATGATGTTACAAACAGCTCAGCCCACTCCTGGGACCAGAGAATGGTCAGTGTTCCTGAGGCAAACTCCTGGACGGGGTCAGGGTCCCGGCACAGCAACCAAATCAAAGTGTATCCTGTCCTTGGCCTGTTCTCAAAATGTATTTCTTTTCTGAGTAATGGACCCACCGAGCCATCTTATCTTTTCACAGCCTTGTTTCAGCCTCCAGTTTCCCAGGGTCAGTAAGAAAACTTCTTATCTATAGTTAGTAAGGTGAATGATTATTGAACAACTGTGGCTCTGTTCTTATTATGTGCCCTTCCCCACTATCACCTTTTCTGTGCAATCCTCCATTACAGAGTGTGGCTTAAATAACCCAGCTTGCTACCAGAATGGATATATGTGAATATCACAGATCTATTGCAACTTCTAAAATTATCTCATTTTTAAAAGTGTGTATATATATATATATATATATATATATATATATATATCCCCAATACATTTAATGTAAACATTATATACATAGGCTTTCTTTTCTTATTCCACCAAGGCAGGGGTGGCCGTTTTCCTAACTTTCCTTCAAGAATCAGCGTTGAGAGTGGTGTGCTTGGCATCACTTCCCCACACCTGCCCCCTCCCATACACCTGGGAGTTCTTCACAGAGCAGGAAATGACAGGATTTGGCTCGAGTTAAAATTTTCCTCATTCTAGGGCCCAGAATGCAGAAATAGGGAAAGGAAAGTAGCTCAGAGTCAGCCTGTGGCCAAAGCTGCAAACTAAAAACCCTTTTGGACCCTACCACCCTGGTACTAGGCCTCAGGGAAAGTGGCTGTGGGCTGGTGCAAACATCGGGAGCTGAGAGACACAGGGTGGGCCTGAGCCTGGAAAGTGGTGGGCAAGCCCAAACCCCCTGCCCCAGGGAAGTAGCTACTCTGGGTGTGTGCTCTGCAAAGCCCTCTCAGCTTCACTCCCTGAGATGGGGTGACAGGCAAGCCAGGCAGCAGATGCTGGCTGGGACCACAGTCAGCCTGACCAGATGGCCCAGTGTTGGGCAATGAGGACAACCCCAGGGCAGCTGGAGCTTCCGTATTTCATCATCGGTTCTGCAAGACTAGGAGCTGAGATTGCTTGTGCTTGGTTCTGCAAGACTGGGAGCTTGGTTCTGCACGATTGCTTGTGCTTCACCGTGTTAGGTTTGGACAAAAACTTAATATTCCTGAGGACTCACTCCTCCCCTGCATGAGAAAGTACCTTCAGATGAACTCAAACAACACCCTGTTCATTATGCTTGGTAATTCTCCACTCCCGCTCACAAAAACCACACGGGGGACCAAAAAGTTCCCTCCCTACACCCTATAAAGAGACTTCCTCTCCAATCACTCAGGGCTGATGCCATTTGGAGCTCAGCCCATCTGTATTCAGATGCTTTAACCATCTGTATTCAGGTGCCCTACTAAAATTGCCTTTACTTTCTCATCTGGCCTCCTGTGTTCTTCCTCGGCAAGCCTAACACAGCGGTGACACCGTGTGACAATGAAAACAAAAACAGCCAAAGAGTCAGGAGAAAACCTTGGCTGAAGGGAAGTTGTTCAGTTTCTTCTCGGGACTTTAATGACCAGGACCCACCGCTTTGGGCTAAGTAACAGACCCTGGGGGAGGGAGGGCATGTGGTTATCACTGGCAGGAAAAATCCTGGAAGGAAAGACATTTATAAGTGGACTGGTTGGAGGTTTGAAGTCAATTAGATTGATAATTAATGCAGTCTTAATTTGAAATCCCAGAGAGTAATTGCACGCTGTTACCTTGAGGGCGAATCGTCACCCCTGACTTAGACGAAGATCATGTAAAACACCCATGACAAGTTGTGAAAACTTCCTGACACCCAGGAGAGCGTGCTCCCCCTTTCTGGATGAGAGGCTCAGGATGCTCACACTTTCTCCAGAGGCGAAGGCTCTTCCTCTTCCTGGTGCCTCCATCCGCGAGTGGTTCTGCCACCCACCCAGTTGCTCAGTGGATTGATTAGTCAGGGCTCTTTCATAAACAGCGATTTGTTGCCTCATCTAGCCTAGAAAGACACTGGATTAACTCACAGCATTGAGAAATGAAGCTCCTGGGAAGCTGAGGAAGGATAGAACCTGGGATTCAAAGCAGCAAGACTTCCTCTTCCTCTCCTTCTCTTAGCCCTGACCTCATATTCTCCTAATGTGGATTGTCCCCTTCCACCTGCGGGGATATAGCCATTGGCAGCCCAAGCTTAGCGAGCCCCATATGAAGGGGCAAGTTTTATTTTTTACCAGGCACTTTTATCCTAGGGAAGGGCTCTGATCAGTTAGCTTGAGTTCACTGTCTGCCCCTGGGCCAAAGAGATGACATATTGTGATAGACTAGTCCTGACCACACCCTCTCTCCTGAGGCTGCTGGGCAGGGGTTGATGGCAAAAGATCATGGGAAGGCAGGCACAAATGGAAGGCTATTACAGTCCACTATGCAGATGCTGGCACCCCCAGGGGTTTAAATAAACTCTTCATTGAAGCTTAATGTACTTACAGAAAAGTGCATGAATCATTGTGTGCAGATCAAGGAATTTTCACTATTGAACACACCTACAGAACCAGCACCCTGATCAAGAGACAGAACGTTATTACCAGTATCCTAGAAAACCTCCTTGTGTTTCTTTCCAACCACTACTCTCCTGACCCCCAAAGGTAAACGCTGTCCTGATTTTTATACCATAATTCAGGGGTGGGGAACGTCTGGTCCACAAAATTATTTGGTCTGACCCTGCCAAGGCAACCGCAGGTGAGACTCAAAATTCAATAAATCTAGGAGCTTTTTTCAAAGCTAAGTTTTAAGTTGATAATTTTGTATGGCCCACAAATGATGTTATAAATATCCAAATGGCCCTTGACAGAAAAAGGTTCCCCACCCCTGCTATAATTCATCTTATCAGTCTTAGAACTTTATATAAATGCAGTCACTCAGCATTATTCTTTTATGCCTGGCTTCTTACAAACTCAATATTATATTTATAAAATCCATTCATATTGTTTTGTGTGTAGATACAGTGTTCATTTTTATAGCTGCATAGATTTGTTTATCCATTTTACTGTTGATGGACATCCTAGCCAGAAAGAGGGAGTTCCAAGTTCTACTGGATTGTGATACTAGTTCAGTGAGAGGCTTTACCTAGGCATTTGTCTTTGAATTTTGCTCTAAATTATGTACTTCTTTGAATATACATAGTTATATGTAAATGCTGGTTACTAATTAATATTTAAGGTTGCTACATGAGTTTTAAAGTATATTTTATGGAAAGATTTAGAGAGTGATGAGTATGCTCTGTGCCCTGTGGGGCCCACCACGCCACACCTTTCTCTGTCCTGGCAGTGGTCATGGGGCAACACATCCCTCTAATGGTAGCCACCTAAACTGCAACCATGACTCAGAAGAAGTTAACTGCCAGTTTTTCAAACGAGGCATTATTGCCAAGTGTTACAACCCAGATTATTTTTTAAAAACCCACAAAATAGAAAAACAAAAACAAAAAAACACTTTCACAGAAACATCTAGAATACTGTTTGACCAAATACCTGGGCATTATGGCCCAGCCAAGTTGACACATAATAAGATGAACCATCACAGATACTCTATGTCGGGTTAAGTAAATGTCCTTCTGTTTCTAGTTTTTTAAGAGCTTTTCATAAATCCCGAGTTTGTGTTGAATTTTATGAAGCAATTACTTTTATATTCCTATCTTCATTTAGTCTATATATTGTTCAATAAGATGTATAAGTTTCATATTATAAAACCATTCTTGATTGTTGAGATAAATCCAACTTGATCAGGAAAAAGGAATGTCAATTCACCCTTTGCTCACCATTCCCACTGCCACCACTTTGGGCAGAGGGCAGAGTGCCAGCCCAGTTTCAGAACAGGTGATGAAACAGCCTATAGGGCCTTCCTGTCCCTACCTCCAGCTAAGGGCCTGGCCGAGGAGTGGCTCATGGGCTGCAGGAAGAGGCTTGAGCAATTCACAGGGAGCCTGTGGGTGGGGCCTGACAACTGCCTGAGTCACAGTCCTCACCCAAATTGGGGTGGGGCTGACAGGGCCTCCTAGCTCTTTGGTAGTCAGGGGACCTGGGGTAACAAAAGCTAGTCAGGGGATGAGGGAGAGGCAGAAAAACACACACACTCATGTACCAGGTATGGCCTTAGGCCTCAGCTCTGCCCACTTAGGGGCTGTACAGAACTCCTCGGTGTTCTCTGTCTTTATTGTAACTTTCCCAAATTGAACAAGTCTTTTTTTCTGCTTGTGCCCCTCCTCATTCTTCAGATCATAGGTGCCCTGAGTCCATCAAACCGCAAGGTTGAGGGCACAGTCCCTCAGACTGCCAGGTCTGCCCAGGACTTCCAATCCCATTTGCCAGGGAACTTACCAAAATGTACCTTCTGCGGGAACAGCCCCACAGAACTGCCCTCACTCCAGATACCTCACTCCAGCTGCAAGTTGAGGGGTCCCCAGAACCACTGTCACTTCAGATCAGCTGGCTACAAATTCAGGGGGTCCCCAGAACCACCCTTAGGTTTGATAATTTGCTAGAACAACTTGCAGAAATCAGGAAAGCGCTATACTTATGATTACAGCTTTTTTGTTTTGTTTTGTCTTTTTTTAAGGTAAAAGGATACAAATTAAAAGCAGCTAAAGGAAGAGATATACAGGGCAGGGTCCAGGAGTGGGGGAACGGGCTTATTGTCAGATTTGCGCTTGTGTGAGGTGATTTATGGAATGGTCAAGGAAGCCAGGTGCTGGTCTGCATTGGGTGCTGTTAAAAAGTGAGGGCAATTCCGTGTCTGGGTATCTTAATAATTTTTATCTATAATTAGTAAAGAAGCAGTGATCTTTCATGCTAAACAGGAGAGGGCAAAGCTCGGTCATATTGGTGGTCACACTGATCTTGTTTTTGTCTATGCTCAGACATGATTACAGAGTGACTTACTCTGTCTCACTCCATCACACTTGCATAGTGATGCTGTCATCTGACTTTGGTGTTGTCATCTGACGTCCGTGTTCTGTGCAAGTGTGTTCAGCAGGGGACACCACAGCCCAGCAGCCAGTGCCAGGTCAGCTCCCAGCAGACTGAGCCAGGAGCTGACTTTTTTTTTCTCAGCCCTGAGTTTTAGTGGTGATAAAATGGGGATAATAATTCTACCGAACCTATTTGGAGAGCTGTGAGAATTAGGGAAATAATGTAAAATGCCTGGCATAAAATAAAAGACAATAGTCATATAAAATAATAAGAAATATATATGTTTGTCTCTGTTCCTGGTTTTTGATACATATAGAGCTCCTAAAGCTCCTGTAGAAAGGGGTGCTAGGTCATTCATTCTGATATTTACTCTTTGACCCCACTTCCTGACACAGAGTTCCTAAGACCTTTGTAATTTCCCGAGTGATAGGATCATCTGACACCAAGTACTGCAGAATTTCTTGGGTAACAGGACTAACTTTTGTTCTAATGAGACGACTCTTGCTGGGCTTCTGGTTGGAGCCGCTGGTCACTGGAAAGGGGGCTGGTCACTGGAAAGAACCAAGCCATAATTAAACGCTTGGAACTTTCAGGACCATGCCCTTTTCTCAATAGAGGGGAAAGGGGCTAGAAGTAGAGTTAATAATCAGTCATGCGTATGTGATAAAGCCTCCATAAAAATCCCAATAGTATTGGGTTCAGGGAGCTTCCAGGTTGGTGAATACATCCACCCCAGGAGAATGACATACCCCAACTGCATGGGGACAGATGCTCCTGCACTTGGGACCCTTCTAGACCCCTCTGTATGTACCTCTTCATCTGGCTGTTCATCTATATCCTTTATCAATCCTTTAATAAACTGGTAAACATCACTAAGTGTTTCTCTGAGTTCTATGAGCCATCCTAGCAAATTATTGAGCCCAAGGAGGGGGTGTGGAACCCCAATTTATAACTGGTTAGTAAGAAGCACAGATGACAGTTGAGGACTTGCAATTGGCATCTGAAGTGGAGGGAGTCTTGTGGGACTGAGCCCTTAATTTATGGGATCTGACATTAACTCAGAATTTAATTGAATTATAAGACATCTGGCCGGTGTTGCAGAGAATTGCTTGGTGTGGGAGAAAAGCCCACTCATTTGGTGACCATAAGTGTCAGAGGGGTTCTGTGTGAGTAGTAAAGGAGAAACACAGGAGTGTTTTTTCTTACTCCAGCCAGTAGATACCATCATCAACATCACTGAAAAATAAGTGTTTCCAATAAAATGGAGAAATTGTAGAATCAAAATAAAACCAAATACATAAGAGGCAGAGGGATGAGGGTCCTGAGGAGAAGTCATCAGACGAGGACAATCCCAGAGCCAGGGTCTGTCACTGACACCCACCTGGGGTCAGGGAAGCCATAGTTGTGAGTTTGTGTGTGTGTGTGTGTGTGTCTTTGAGTGTGGGAGATCATAAGTGAGTGTGGCAGCAATACATAATAAAGGATTATATAGGGTTGGGCAAAAGAAGGTTTATAGTTGTTCAAATGGAAAATAATATAATAATTAATAAATGGTAATAAGGAATAAACTCTGGCTCAATGGTTAGAGCATCGAAGGGTTGAGGGTTTGATTCCTGTCAAGGGCACGTATCTGGGTTGCAAGTTCAATCCCCGGTCCTGGTCAGGGCGTGTATGGGAAGCAACCAATCAGTGTGTCTCTCTTACATTGATGTTTCTCTCTCTCTCTCTGTCTCTCCCTCCCTTTCACTCTCTCTAAAAGTCAATGGAAAAAAATATCCTCCAGTGAGGATTAACAAAAAAAGTGAATAAACTCTTGTGTTTCAAGTGCTCACAATTGTCAGCCTACTTTTGTCCCACCCTATATATCATGACCAAGTGGGATTTGTCCCAGGAATGCATCCAAAAATCAATTATTTCAATACAGCACATCAACAGAATAAAGAAAAAAAAACTACATGATTATGTCAATAGACCAAAAAAAAAGAAAAAAAAAGAAAGAAAAGCATTTGACAAAATTCAGCACCTTTCATGATAAAAACACTCAAAAAACTTGGATTAGAAGGGAACTTCCTCAACCTGCCAAAGGGAATGTAAGGAAAACCACAGCTAATGTCATACTTAATGGTCCAGATTGAATGCTTTCATTCCAATATTAGGCACAAACAAGGATGTCTGCCACTTCTCCTCAACTTATACTGAAGATTCTAGTCGGGACAAGAAAAAGAAATAAAGGGTATTTAGATCAAGAAGAAAGAAGTAAAACTATCTCTATTTGCAGGTAACATGATCTTCTTATATGAAGAAAATTCTAAGGAGTAAAAAAACCTATTAGAGCTAATAAACAAGTTCAGCAAGATTATAGGCTATAAGATCAATATTAAAAATTTTTATTTCTTTATAATAAGAAGAACAATTCAAAAATAAAATTAAGAAAATAACCCAATTTACAATAGCATCAAAGAAAAGAAAATATTCAGGAATGTAATCAAAGAAGTTTAAGACTTGTGCATGGAAGACTACAAAACATTGTTGAAAGAAATGAAAGAAACCTACATAAATGGAAAGACATCACATGTTCATGAATCAGAAGACTTTCAATTGTTAAAATGGCAATACTCCCAAATTAATCAGATTCAACTCAATCCCCATAAAAATTCAAGCTGTCTTCTTTGCACAATTTGACAAGCTAATCTCAATATTCATATGAAAATTCAATAGCCAAAACAATCTAGAAAATGAAGAACAAAGTTGGAGGACTTATACTTCCTGATTTCAAAACTTACTACAAAGCTACAGTAATCAAGACAATGTGGCATCAGCATAAGGATAGACAAATGGATCAATGAAATAGAATCAGAGTCCAGAAATAACCCTCACATTTACAACTAACTGATTTTCAACAAGGGTATCAAGACTATTCAATGGGGACAAAAACAGCCTTTTCAACAAATGGTGCTGAAGTAACTGGATATCCACATGCAAAAGAATGAAGTCAAACCTGTACTTCACACCATTTACAAAAGTTAAAATGAATCAAAGGCCTAAATGTAAGGCTAAAGCTATAAAACTATTAGAAGAAAACAGAGGTGTAAATCTTCATGACCTTGGAATAGGCAATGGTTTCTTAAATATGACAACTAAAGCACAAGCAACAAAAGAAAATATAGATAAATTGGGCATCATCAAAATAAAAAATGTCTCTGCTTCAAAGGATATCATCAACAAAGTAAAAAGACAACCCACATACATTGAATCAGGGATTTCTATGTAGAATATATAAAGAACTCTTACAACTCAACAATAAAAGACAAATACTCCAATTAAAAGAGGGCAAAAGATTTGAATAGACATTTCTTTAAAAAAGATATCTAAAAGGCCAATAAGTATGTGAAAAGATTCTCTCCTTTTCTGTAAGATTTTTTAAAAATTGATTTTGAGCCTCCTGCTCGATCCCCAGTAGGGGGCATGTGCCCCGAATCCATCTGATGACCCTTCGAGCACAGGACGATATCCAACCAACTGAGCCGCACCAGTCAGGACTGAAAAGATTCTTAACATCATTAGCCATTGGAGAAATGCATAGGAGATGCCACTTCATACCCACTAGGATAATTATAATTAAAAACACAGACTAACAACTATGGCAAAGATGTGGAGAAGTTGGAACCCTCACACAATGCTGACAGGAGTGTAAAATTGTGCAGCTGCTTTGGAAAACAGTCTGGTCCTCAGGGTGCTAGGGACCCTAAGCAGCCTCAAGACTGTGCCCCTGGAAGCCTGGCCGCTGGGGCCTGGTGCTTCAGAACTGTCCTCAAGGCCTGAAGGATGGCGTCCTGGCTCTTCCGAACATTGTAATCACTCAGTTGCAGCAGGCGGTCAAAGTCTTCCTCCTTGTAGGTCATGTTGAACAGGGAGTAGGGTGAGGTGGCCCCAGTGAGATCCACCTGGCCGGCCAGTAGCTCTGTAGGGTCGCGCTGGACACCTGCTCAGGGGTAGGAGGGTGTTAGGAGCAGCACCCAGAGGCCTCTGCAGTTGGGCAGAACTAAGCCTCACAGCTGGGCACAGGGGTGGGCTGCTCCCCATTGAAGGGGCTCCTTGCTTCTCTCCCAGTCCTCTATGTCCTTTGTCCAGAAATATAAATGTGTATAGTAGGATACTATTTTGAGATATGAAAAGTTTGCTGCTCCCCACATTTCCTTGAAGCATTACACTTCTTCCACTATTCAGGTAACTCATATATCAATATAACCTTTGGGGGTAAGCTGGAAACAGCCAAAACCACAAAGTCAGTCAGGTTAGTGAATGGATTCTTACTAATGATGAAAACAAGAGGCTGAAAACCAAAGGACTTCTGCTTTGCAAGAACCAGTCTTGGCTGAGAGAAAAAGGATTCCAAGATGAGTGTTGACCTTGTTAAGAGTAAAGCTGAGGAGGAGAAACAAGATGGCGTGTAGGTAGCAGCCGCACCCGCCGCCTCCCGCAACCACATCAAAATTACAACTAAAATCCAGAACCACCATCACTCAGAACCTCCTGAAATCTGGCTGAACAGAAGCCCCACAACCAGGGAACTGAAGAAGCACCGAGAGCAGTAGGAGGGGTGCAGACTCGGGCGGATTGGGGCTGAATCATGGCTGAATTGCGGAGACGCGGCCGCGGGCACACACCCGGTGCCGCGGTTGAAACTCAGAAGGGAATCTCGGCGGCGGAGGTTTCCAGGAGGAGGAAGGGGTCCCAGCCCCACAGCAGGCCTTCAGCCCAGGGCTCCAAGCTGGGAAGAGACGTCCCCACAACTTTGGGCTGTGAAACTAGTGGGGACTGTCCCTGAGGGTCGCGGAGGCTGCAGGAGCCCCAGGCTTTCCTCTTAAAGGGCCCGCGCACGGACTCACTCAGACGCGCTCCCTCTGAGCCCAGCGCCCGGCAGCAGCTTGAAAGGACCTGGGACACTCGGGGAGGAACTAACCTGCCTGAAATCCGGGCGAGAGGTGGAGGGGCAGATTCCTCCCAGGTAGAAGGGCTGGCAGAGGCCATTGATCCTGTGGTGAACCCTCCCGGAATACAGCTGGCAGGCAGGCGCCATCTTTGAACTACCAGCGCCTGACTCTCACCTTTGGCCCCGCCCCATGATTCCCGGAGGCCCCGCCCCTCCCCACCTGCAGCTCATCCAGGCCATTTCCAGGGGCTTTTCTATGCAAGTGGCCTCTCGAGCCTCAGGCTTAGGACTTTCCTAAAATCTCTCAGACAAGCAGCAGCGTACCCCATACAGCTTGATAAGTGGCCCCAGGCCTGGCACTAGCAGCAGCCTGCATTGGCTCATAGCTTGGCCTCTCCTGGACAATGCAAAGCCCAGCACAAGTAGCAGCCAACTACGGTTTGCTGTGTAGCTCATGCTGGGTGGCCCTGAGCAAGGCACTGGCAGAGGCTGACTTTGCACCTCCCGGGAGGCCCCAGAGACAGTGCACCTGGTGCTCAGACTCGACCATGCTGGATTACAACCCTACCACATCCACGAGTGACACTCAAGGGGCGCACTTGGTGAACACCAAAGCTCCACTGAAGTAAATCCTGATCCATAAGGGTGTCTCCAGCACAGCAGCTCTTTGGCTGTAGTTGCAGCTGGTCCTCACAGCTGATTGGCCTGGGGGTCAGTTCCTCCCAGGGACGCCAACAGCAACCAAGGCTCAGCTACAACAGGACAGTGCACACAGCCCACACAGGGGAGCACCTAGAAGGCCCAGCTCAGGTGACTGGGGAGGCTGAGCCACTGGACCCTACAGGACACCTACTACACAAAGCCACTCTACAAATTCCAGAAGACATAGCAACTTTACCTAATACATAGAAAAAAACACCTGGAAGCAGCCAAAATGTGGAGGCAAAGAAACATGCCGCAAAGGAAAGAACAGAAGAAATCTCTAGAAGAGGAACTAAATGAAATAGATCCAAGCAAGCTGACAGATAGAGAGTTCAGAATAATGGTTATAAGGATGTTTAAGCAGACTGTTAGGGAAATAACTGAGAAAATTGATAACATAATAAAGTACCAATTTGAAATGAAGGCTACAGGAACTGAAATGAAGAATAATTTACATGGAACCAACAGTAGAGTAGAGGATGCTGAGAATCAAATCAGCAATTTGGAACATGAGGAAACAAAAAACACCCAACCAGAAGAGCAAAAAGAAAAAAGAACCCAGAAATATGAAAATAGTATCAGGAGCCTCTGGGACAACTTCAAGAGGCCCAACATTCATATTATTGGGGTGCCAGAAGGGGAAGAAAGAGACCAAGGAATTGAAAACGTATTTGAAAAAATAATGACAGAAAACTTCCCCTACCTGGGGAAAGAAATCAAATTACAAGTCCAGGAAGCACAGAGGGTCCCAAAGAAGAACCCAAAGAGGCCCACACCAAGACACATCATAATTAAAATGCCAAAGGTAAAAGACAAAGAGAGAATCTTAAAAGCAGCAAGAGAAAAACAGTTAGTTACCTACAAGGGAGCACCCATACTACTGTCAGCTGATTTCTCAACAGAAACTTTGCAGGCCAGAAGGGAGTGGCAAGAAATATTCAAAGTGATGAAAAACATGGAACTACAACCAGGATTGCTCTACCCAGCAAAGCTGTCATTTAGAATTGAAGGTCAGATAAAGAGCTTCTCAGACAAGGAAAAGCTAAAGTAGTTCATCACCACCAGACCAGCACTACAGGAAAAGTTGAAGGGTCTTCTTTAAGAAGAAGCTAATGAACTAAAGAATCTGATGAACTAAATAGATCCAGAGACATTGACGCATGCAACAGACGATCATATTTCAGAGGAAAGAGGGAAGGGGGGTGGAGGGTGGGAAGAGATTAACCAAAGAAGTTATATGCATAACCCATGGACACAGTTAATAATGGGGTGAAGGCCTGGGAAGGGGGTGGAAGGGAAGTGGAGGGGATCAATTGGGGGGAAAAATGGGATACCTGTAATACTCTCAACAATAAAGATAAATTTAAAAAGTAAAAAAAATAAAAAATAAAAAAAAAAAAGAGTAAAGCTGAAGGGAAATAGAAAACCAGGAATAATGCACAAAGGCAGATATTTGGTTTTCCCAGCAAAAGGAGAGAAAAATCTGACCAGTTGGTGGAAGGCAAGGATTGAAAGGAATGTGATACGGGTTTAGATTTCAAGGGTCTCAAAGAGAGGCCTAGCTCACTAGGCCTGGGCTGGGGTAGGATAATAGAGGCAAGGTGAAACCCCAGATAGGTTTAGGGGACTGAGAGAGTGGGGCCCAGGGCCTCTCTTTCCTGGCTGTCTAGCCTGGAGAGCTTTTATAAATTCCTCCAACAACTTGGTACTGAGCAGCAGTGGAGATGACTGCAGACTATGACAGTGCAGGCAGCCTCTGGATGAAGGGATCCTTTGAACTCCACCCCATAAAGCAAGAGAGCTGAGGGGCCCAGGTGTAGCTAGGGGAATTTGGGCAGGAGGGTAAAGGAGTCTGGGGTCATGACAAAGAGGACAGCAGCACAGTGACTTTGCAAACAGAGGGCCCCTGCAGGGATGTGGGCATCAGCAACAGACACCAGGGCACTACAGTGTTCAAATGGGAGGGGAGGGGGGTCTAGCCTTAAGATTCTCACTGGGGAGGGCACTAGGCAGTGTCTCTGAGGGGCCAGGCTGCCAGATTGTTATGGAGGGAGGGGCTGCCTTACCTGGGGCTGAGTGGTCCTTAAAGGAGGCGTTGACCAATGGGAAGTGTAGCAGAACAGGCGCATCAGGGCAGGTGGGGTCTGAGAAGAGGTGACACTCCTTGGGCTGGCGCTGGTCCTGTGGGCTGGGCTCCACGTGGGGGAATGGCAGCCCCAGGCCTCGGCAGTACACCTCAGTCTGCTGTAGCATCTGGTTGGGGAGACGACCCCAGGGAGAACCAGCTACTTCCTGGTCATCCTAGGTCAGTGCTCTAGAAAATGCTAGGATGGCTCCAGCCCAAACTGACTGCCCAGTGTCAAGACAACTGGTTCTTGTTCATGGCCCTGATAAGCTCAGAGGGAGGCAAAGGATGCCAGTGGTTTGCAATGCTGTTTAGTTAAAATCTTTAGGTGGGGTACCCCACCCCCATTTGGTCCCAGAGCCTAGAGGGCCTCAGTAGGGAACCCAGGGAGGCTCTGGGGGGATGGATGGACAGGCCAGGGTCTCTTCCCAGCTCTGACCAGCTGTTCCTCTTGGGGCAGGCATGCACGCTTCCTCCTGTCCACCTTTCCTGGGAGCCAGGGGCTATACCACCTCCATAGCCCTTTCCAACCAAGGACCCTTGCAGGAGGATATGGGTCAGAGCCTGTCACCCCCCTCTTCCTTTGGGGACACAGGTTGGCTGGGTCTGTGGCCCAGTGGCTATGCTGTTTGCCCCTGGAGCTCAGCCTGACTGAGCAACCAGAAGTACCTCAAAAGGTGAGGATAGAGAGTAGTCGAAGGAGAGTATGAGGTCCAGCCTGCGACCTGGCCGGAACATAGAGGGATAGCTGGTATTGAGGAAGTAGCCGGCATCCACCAGGCAGAGTTGGGGCTCCTGTGGGGTCAGCTGGCCAGGGGTGGAGTCTAGCTGGCTATCTGGTGGGGGAGGCAGAGATAGTCAGGGGCAGCCAATCTGCCACAGATCATCCATCCACAATCACCCCCCTTTATATTGCATTTGCCTCCATGTCCCTGTCTTACCTCTGGTGTCACTCCCTGAATGCATATGACACCTGCCCTTCCCATTACTTTCTGCAGGCCACACCCCAGAATTGGATGCTATAACCCCAAGGCCTCTGCCAGTCCAGCCATGGTCTATCTGTACCTGGAGTCTAACCCTGTTACCCAAGGACAAATGGTAGTAGCCCTTACCTGCCCAGGTAGAGAAAGCCTTCTGGTTACAGTAGTCCTGGTGCAGCTGGAGGCCCTGGAGGAAGTTGGAACTGTGCTGGTAGAGCAGTCTGCCTGTCAGGAAGCCCTTAAATGCCTGGGCCAGCGCCGTTCCTGGCTGCAGCCACAAGGCCTCCAACCATGAGGAGGTCTTCAAGGAGGCAGGGGGGTCCTCTGGGCCCAGAGAAACAGACATTTGGTGCAGTGAGAGGTGTGGAGGTGCCTGGCCCTGCCTCCCTCTGACAGCCTCCCCCAACCCCAGTATCTGAAGGGGAAGCAGTCTCATCCCAGGCTCCCCTTACTGCTTCCCTTACCTACCCAGGTTCCTGATTTTGTCCTTGATGTGCTGCCTCCAGGTATCACTAGAACTGGTGAGGTCATACCAGGCGTCCAGCAAATTCAGGGAGAAAACGTTGCTCCAGATGCCTGAAGGCCAAACTCCCATGAAATGTCAACCTCCAGCCTCAGCACCCTGTCCCCCATGGCTTAGAAGCCAGTGGTCCCCGTCCCTGGGTGCAGGTGGAAAATGGGAGGGGGAGCAGGCTGCGCCTGCAATGCCTCTTCCCCACAGCCCAGTGACGGCCCCCACCCAGGGGCTCTGCCAGACCTGAGTACAGGAGTCACATCCAGTCAAAGAGGCCTGGCGAGGGCCTGGCCAGGGCCTTCAGGGTGACCACCCCTCACCTTCCAGGAAGCAGATCCGGGACTCAGGGAGCCTCTTCATCAGCTGCCCCATGAAGAACTCAGAGCCGAAGAGCTCAGAAGGGACAAAGGCTCCATACTTCAGGAATCCCACCTCATAGGGGGAGAACTCGACCCACTCTGAGGGGCAGGATGGAGAGGTGGGAAAGAGAGAAGAGTGGGCAGGGGGAGCCCTAGCTCTGACAGGAACCAAAGATTCTGCCCCCAGCAGGCCTCAGCCTCTTCCATGCCTGGCTGACTCCTGCGCTGACCACTGCCCCACCCAGCCCCTTGACCACATACTCACCACCATCACCACCACCACCACCCCACCCCACCCACCTCCAGGACACCCCCTCTCATGCATGTGTATGATGGAGGGTGGAGTGGACAGGACTGAGGACTGTACCCTTGAAATCAAGAGTCTCCAGGTTGTTCTCTTTGACATTGAGGCTCAAGTAGAGGGGCAGAGGGTTTTGGCCCTGCTCCAGTGCGGCTCTCTGTCCTGACAGCTTCTGGTCCATCACCTGCAGTGGGGACATGGGGGCCTAAGTGAGGTTAGGAGCACCCTAGAGGCAGCAACTCCACCAGGACAGGGGTGGGGTGGGGACAGGCTGGGGGTGAGGCGGCTCCCGTTAGGATTTGGTGGAATGGTGGGTGCACACATTCAGTTACCACTCCTGCCCAATGTTCTGACCAGCCCCATGTGCAGGGTCACCATGTGGGGCTATGCAGACTGTGCACAGTGTATCTCCAGAGAGTGTCATTCACAAGGACTGCAGTGTCAACAGTGCACCCACCCCTACATCCTGGGGGTCCAGTGGCCCCATCTCCATGGGCTGAAGGGTGGAGTGGGTGTGAACCCTGATGCACAGACACAAAGGTGCACACACACCTATGAGCACGTACTGCTTTCTAGAAAGGACACTGGAATCCCCTTTTAGGTTGGCAGTTGAACTGACAGGAAGATGAGGAGGGAAACAGAGGGGAAGGATTGGAGGTGGCCTGAGTCAGGCAGTGGCAGTGACGTTGGGGAAGTGTTTTGGAGGTAGAATCAACACAGTTTGGCCTGGTTGGATGTGGGACATGACGGGCAGGTAGGGGCCTGGCAGGGCACAGCTTCAGGTGCAGGGTGAAAATCCTGCAATATGTTTTCAAATGTAGAAGGCCACCCAGATTTTACAGTCCATCTTATTTAATCTTATTTAAGTGTGACAGTGGTTAGAGGAACATAAGAGGAAACTCCTGGTGCAGACTAGGGTAGATGGAGTGCAAATAAGAAATACTCTCTTGGAGTCATCAAGAAAAACGTCTTATTTGATGTCATTGGCTTTTGCTCAGAGACAGTGAGAAGCTCATCTGCAAGGAAATTCAGACCCTGATGTCTGTTTTCTAGGTAATTAAAAGGTGTTCTTTTAAGCTGGGAAATTTGTGCCATAAGGATGTTTCTTACTGTAAGTAGGAATTGTATATTGAATACATAAGCTCTCTGTATTACCAGCTGTGCCCATTTAAAAGTCCATTAAAATACAGTATAGAAATTTTACCTCAATACTAAATAAATAAATAGTAAGTGAAAAAAAAAAAAGGAATCCCCTTTAGTATACATTGTAAGCTCTGCCCAGGGATGGGCTGCCCCTTTTGGGTTCACCTTAATGCAGTTCAAGTTTTAGTCCCTCCCAAATGTTTTCCTGACATCCTTGCCTGTCCTGCATCACCCCCTTGTTTAGTCTTGCCTTCTGTTTCTAATTTTCTCTTCAGTAACACTCCAGGCTCTGCATTTGATGGCAAGGATTTTGGCTGGCCTTCTAGGGAGTTCTAGGGACACAGAAAGGTCTTGTTTAATGCCGGACCAGAGATGCAAACAGGGTTCATCTCAAGCATCAGCAAGGCTAATGGTGGCGGCTGCCTGGAGCCCCACCTTGGGAGGGATCCTGCTGCCACAGGCCCTGGGCTGTTTCTGACGAAGCACTG
Source organism: Miniopterus schreibersii (assembly GCF_964146895.1). Classification (NCBI taxonomy): domain Eukaryota; kingdom Metazoa; phylum Chordata; class Mammalia; order Chiroptera; family Miniopteridae; genus Miniopterus; species Miniopterus schreibersii. Next base: position 144,205,616 of record NC_138101.1, read on the forward strand.
CATGTACAATGAATGTGCCACTCCTCTCTTGGACTCTGAGCTGAAAGGCGCCTCCCTCAGCAGCTAGGCCGAGGAGGTTCCAACCTGCCATATCAGCCCTTCTCAAGTTACTTAGAGAGTACGTCAAATATACAGATTACTGGGTGTATTTTGAGAATCAGCAGAAGCCAACACGGAATTTGCCTTTCTTAGTCTCCCCCAGGTGATTCTGAAGCTCAGCCAGGTGTGTGTCCCAGGACTCTAGCCCGGCCCATCCAGCAAGGAGACCCCCCCCCCACCCTGGCAAAGCCTCAGTACACGGGTGAAGTTCCTCTTCCCGCCAGCCTTCTGTCACTCAACGAGAGCACTCACGTGTCAACCACTGTCATCTTCTCCCTCACTTCCTCAGTGACACCAATATAACTTGAGTTTTAGGGAATCCACAGGAAAGTCCCCTCATATGCCTTAAGCCGCAGGCGCTGACCATCTGTCACATCTGTAAGTCAGACCTGCAGGTGTGAATGTGTGTGTGTGTGTTGAGAAAGGAGGGCGCTTGATTAATACCTGCATTTTCCATTCTCAAAGTCTTTTTAGCTAGGAATCCTGTTTGCCTGGTTATGACATGCCTGATGAGGGGAAATGTGTCCCTTTACTACAGATGCACAGTTTCTGCCCTGGGGAAAGGTTTGGTAAAGGATCAGCTCACCCCTCCATCGACTGAAGCAGGATCCTTCCTTTCAATAGCCCACCCACCGGTAAGTCATGGCAGCCTCTGGGCCTCCATGCTCCCTAGCTCCCAAACGAGGGTCCCTAACCCAGCAGAACATCATCTGATGACTCGAGGGGCCACCTGAAGGGAAGGAGCTGGGTACAGTGTTTGTGACATGGTGACAGCTCAGGGCACTGTACAGAGTGGGACTAAAGAGTGTGTAAAACCTTTTGTCCAAAGTTAAAGAAAATCATGTAAGACCTTACCTCAGGAAAAGATAAGAGAAAAACGAGTTTCTCCTTGAATGGGGAGCAGCTTCTAAGCAGTTCAGTGCTGGCCAGCAAAAGGTTCAAGGCAAAGTTTCAAAGAGAGTTTGAGAAGCACTGATTTTAACTAGTGTATTTTTAAAAATATATGTTTTTATTGATTTTTAGGGAGAGAGGAAGGGGTGGGGAAGAGGCAGACATCAATTATCTGCCTCCCACATGCACCCAGACCAGGAATTGAGCCCGAAACCTGGGCATGTGCCCTGACCAGGAATCAAATCTTCAACCTTCGGTGCATGGGACAGTCATCAACCAACTGAGCCACACCAGCCAGGGTGAACTAGTGTATTTTACAAGGGAATTTTTTTTTTTTTTTTTTACAAAAACTGAAGCAATATTATAAAAGCATGTGAACTAATAAAGTTGTTCTGAGTAAAATTCAAGGTATAATATTTCTCTGACAGTACTTAATATTAATGAAATTGTAATTTGTTGTGAATGGAGTTATATTTTCTGGCACTTTAAATTGACTTTTGGTACTGTAGATTAGTATAGTACAGTAATTAGATTGGTTTTATAGATACTTATTTTCACCTAAAGACTTAAGTTTAGAATCAACACTAAATTTGTCTAAATAAAGAATTATTTTATTTTTATTTTTATTTTTTAAAAATATATCTTTATTGATTTCAGAGAGAGGAAAGGAGATGGAGAGAGAGATATAGAAACATCAATGATGAGAGTCATTGATTGGCTGCAGCCCACAAGCCGGGCATGTGCCCTGACCGGGAATCGAACCCCGATCTCCTGGATCCTAGGTCGATGCTCAACCGCTGAGCCACGCCCGGCCAGGCAAGAATTATTTTAAAAAGCATACAATGAATGTGAGGTTTAAGAGATAAAATATGATAACTAAGAAAGAAAGAAATCATATTTGAAAACCTTTCCTATTGGGGCAACATTTTTAAAGCCAAATGTGTGCTCATTTTTTGGGTGGTGCTCATTTTAAAGAACACATTATTGTTTAATAATACCACAAGAACTTTTATTCTTGTGAACGAAAAAAACTAAGTCTGTCTTTTAAAAAAATAACTATAATAAACCTTGTACATAAAACTGCATTGAGTCATTACTGAAGAATCAAATGGTAATTAAATTAAAGTCTACTTTATGGCCTAGGATCAAACTGTGTTTCCTAGCACCCTGTAAAGTGAACTGTTAACAAGCTTCTCCCACTCTATAGTAACTAATTGGTGCCACCAGGCAGTTAATAAAACAAACACCCTCAAAACTGAACAGGAGCTTAAACAGTAGATGCAAAGAGTACGTAGTATCTATTAATAAAATAAAAATACTTCAAGTAATTAGGTTGGTTTTATAAATTGAATGCCATTTTAACAAAAATCCCAATGGCATTTATCATGGAATTTGAGTAGCTGATTCTATTATGTATACAGAAGAGCAAAGGGCCAAAAGTAGCCAAGATCGTTCTGAGAAGAGCCAAGGTGGCAGATGGGGGTAAACTTGCCCTGTTCGATACCAAGATTTATCACAAAGGTAGAGTAACTAGGCCAATGTGATACTGGCACAGAGACAGAGAATCAGTCTCATCAGAATGGAACAGAGCTCAGGAAGAGGCCTGTGAATATATGAAGGCTGACACATGCAGAAGTAGCAAGGCAGATCGTTGGAGAAAAAACAAGTGATATTGGGGAAATGTGCTACCTATGTGAGAAAAGACAACTGGATTCCTATTCACATAATACCTGAAGATAAACCCTGGGCAGATTAAAGTCCTAACTGTGAAAAACAAATCTTTAAAACTTTTATAAGAATATATAAGACATTTTATAACTTCAGGAGAGGGAAAGATTTCTTAAAAAGACGCTAAAAGCACAAACCATGAAGAAAAAGAATGATATATTGGTTTACATTAAAATTACGCATCAAAATCTGCTAGAACTGGTAAAGGATTAATATCCAGAATATATAAAGAATTCCTACAAAATAAGATAAAAAGATGAACTAAATAGAAAAATGTAAAAGAATTTGAGTAGGGCCCTAGCTGGCTTTGCTCAGTGGTTAGGGCGTCAGCCCGAGCACTGAAGCGTCTCAGGTTCAGTTCCAGTCAAGGGCACGTACCTGGGTTGCAGGCTCGATCCCGGGCCCAGTCAGGACAGTGCGGGAGGCAACAGTCGGTGTGTGTCTCTCACATTGATGTTTCTCTTTCTGTCTCTCCCCATCCCTTCTACTCTCGCTAAAAAAATCAATGGAAAAAATATCCTCAGGTGAGAACAAAAAGAACAAAAAGAATCTGAGTAGGTAATCCACAGAAGAGGAAGGCCCAATGACAAATATACTTGAAAATATGATCAATCTCGCTAAAAACCAAGGAAATGAAAAACTACAATAAAATTTCATTTCACACCAATAAAATAAAAATTTAAAAATCTCAAGAGCATGTAGAGAAAAGAAAGTATGATACACTGGTGGTGGGGGTGTGAATTAATACAACCCTTTTGGAGAACAATTTGATAATAACTAGGAAAGTTGACGGACATGTACCTAGTGGCCTAACAATTGTACTACGGGCATATAACTTCAAGGCATAGAGAGTCTCTAACACGTGCACAGGGAGAGTTGTACAAAGCCATTTGTGTAAATAATATATTTTTCTTAAGGATATATATTTTTAATAAAAGTATACATAGTAAAGGTATATATAATAAAGTATATGATAAAGGTATATAAAATCTATGTTACGTAATTATATATTATACAATATAGTAAAATATACAGATTTCAGATATATATGTGATCATAAACCTGAATTCAAAATAGTGGTTACCTGTGGGGGTGGGAGGGAAATGGGGCTGGGGAGTGATCCACCCTGGGCTTTAATTCTTTCTGTTATATTTCATTTCTTAGGCAGGTTGGTGAGATCATAAATATTCATTATGTTATTCTTTATGCTTTATGCATTTTCTTAGGTCTGAAGACTATTGTAATAAATATTTAACAATATTAAGGTTTTTAAAATAAATAAACTAATAAATACAAAATAAGAATGGATGGTAATTTCCAAGTGGCATTGTACTTGCTAGCAAGAATAAAAATTTTTTAAAAATCAAAGCAAATTCATTTTTAGTTAGTTTACATGATAATCATTTTTGGTCAAACTCCTGATACCCAAAGATAAGAAAGATAAGGCCCGGCCGGGCATGGCTCAGCGGTTGAGCGTCTACCTAGGATCCAGCCCATCAGGGTTAGATTCCCGGTCAGGGCACATGCCCGGGTTGCGGGCTCGATCAATGACTCTCTCATCATTGATGTTTCTATCTCTCTCTCTCCCTCGCCTTTCCTCTCTCTGAAATTAATAAAGATATATTTTAAAAAAAACAACATGATTATTAAAAAAAAAAAGAAAGATAAGAATATTTCCTCTGCTAATATGTTTGATAGTTTATTTTTGTTATACATGTTAAATATATTTTTTGTGTTTCAGTTGTTTCAAATGCTTAAAAAAACTTTGTTCAGGTAATTACATATGGTAAAACAATATGGTAAATCACTGATTTTAATAATTGTATCAGTTAATGCAAGATTCAGTAGTTAACTTTCTAACCTTTCCTGAAAAAAGCAATGTATAAAAAATATATATACTCAGTTTTATCCTAATGGTGTTAGGATAAGAGTAAAGAAATATACTAGCTAACACAGAATGCTTACTCTATGCCAAGGTACCACTGAATGCTCACAACAACTCTGTTAGGTAAGTACTATTTTCATTCCTATTGTACAGATGAGAAAACTGAGGCAAGTAACTTGCCTAAGGACACATAGCTAGTAAGAGGCCTTGGAAGTAGAACCCAGGGAATCTGGCACCAGAGTCTGTGCTTTAACATTACCATGATGATGCAGAGAAATAGTATATTTCAGATTGCAGTATAAATAAAATAAAAGCTGTTTGAACAGTCTCACTGACTCTTAAACACATGCAAAAGCTGTGTCTGGGGAACTGACTTTGGTATTGTCTGATCCCTAGCTCTTGGGAGACCCAGAAATTTCATTTTCATGGCAATTTAATTAAAAAATAGACTGACTCAAAAAGGCAGCACCCCAAAGTTAGGCAGACACTGAAACACAGAGGTGTCCACATTCTTTAACCAAGGGTCCAGGACTCTCATCCTTCAGGAAATGCGCCTGTGTGTCAGCTGGCTGCACGGCTGCCCCAGCCCTGCCATTGCACTCACGCTCCCCCCCGCACGCACAGGTGCCCTACCTGGTCGTGCAGCATGGACTCCAGCACAAGAGCCCACAGGTCCACAAAGGTGGTGGGGCGCCCCTCCTCCGCTCGCAGCTCCAGCTCCCTGCGGTAGCTTGCCAGTCTCTCTGGGGAGAAGGCTTCTAGCTTGCTCTTGGCCAGGTGCTCTCGGGCATGTCGGATGGGTCCCTCGAGGTCCTTCTGCGACCATTCAGGGTCCCCATATAGTTGGGCCATTGTCCTGGGAAAACAAAGGGACAGTACAATAGGATGCTGAGGCCCAGCATGGGTCACTGCAACTCTTCCTTCCCACTCTTGACTTCTCCCAACATCTTGCTCCTGCTGCCAAAGCCCTGCCTATCTGGAAAATGTCTCAGAGCTTTCTCTCCTCCTAGTGCTGACCAATATAAATATAATGTAAGCCACATATGTGATTAAAAATGTCTTAGTAACCACACTTTTAAAAAGTAAAAAGAAATCAGTAAAAATTAATTTTAATAATATATTTAATTTAATTTAACTTAGTTTTAAAATTCACTGTATTTTATATTTATAACAACTCAGTTTGGACTAGGCACATTTCAAGTGGTCAATAACCACACATGGCTAGTAGCTACTGTATTGTACAGCACAGCTCTAGACTCTCCCTACTCCCATCTTCATAGGGCTGTCCTGAAGCCCTTTGAGGCTACTTGTCAACAGCTGTCACCTAAACTCCTCTGAGAAGAATAGTCCTCTTTTACTTAAAGTCACATTTCAATAAGACTCAAAGGAATGCATCTCTAACAGTGAAAAGTTCCACCTCATTATAGGCAGGGTGGGGTGTAGGGAGACAATTTTGTCTTTAGGTAAAATAGTGCCTCTTGACCTCAATTTCCTCATCTGTACTATAGGGACAATAAGAGAAACTGCCTTAGAGAGTGTTGTGAGTATTAAATGAGGTAAAAACAATTAAAGAAAAAAGAAGAGCTATCAATTTGGAGCTCCTGGGACAAGTCAGACGTATTAAGTGCTTTACTTGAGCTGATCCACTCTAATCCTATGAAGGATGTACTATTATTACCCCCATTTTGGAGATGAGTCAACTGAGAATCAGAGGAAATAAGTTGGTCAAGGTTACCCAGCCAGTAAGTGATGTTGTGAAGGCTCAAACCCAGCTCCTTCTGAATTAGCTGCCTTGCACTTCTTCAGCAGCATGGAGTGGACGTCCTATAAGACCTCACCCATGGAAGGACTCTGTAATGTCTGTTTCCTCCCTTTTGAGAAAGCCACTTGGCACCCATCAAACCATACTGCTCACACCTATCTGGCTTCCCCATATAGAGGGTCTCTCTGGTGTCCACTCCAGTCCCGTCTGGGGCCTGGTCATCTCTGATTCTCCAGTCCCCAGGACTCTCACCATGTAGCTCCCGAGATGCCGCTGAAGTACGTCACACAGTCCAGGAGTCCCAGCTTTTTCAGAGCCAACAGATGGCCATAGAGAGAGGTCATGGCCCTGGCACCTCCTCCTGTGGCCATGATCCCTATGATGGGGACCTGGACCATACAAAGACACAGCCTGGCTTAACAAGGACAGGGATAGAGCTGCCTCCTGCCTCCAGAGAGGGGACCTGATCAGAACTGTGGTCAGGGCCTGGTGGAGTCAGAGTCAGAGCTAGTACTCAACCCCTCCCCAGGAAGTGACAGCTCTCAGACCTGGACAGAGCTCTAAAGGGAGTGAGAAGCCCAGAGCTTACCCATGCCCCATATCTCCTCCCACATGCTCACTCCCCAGTCTTTGCTGACTGGAGTGTCTGTAGAGAGCATAGAAATCAGTTACTCCCTTAAGGCCAGTCCAAGGTATCTGCACCCCCACTCCCCTGTATCCTCCAAACCTCATCTTCCTGTAGGTCTCTGTCCAACTGCAAGGCCTTCTTCAGGGCCTTGGCCACCACCTGCTTCCTTCTGCTCAGGAAAGCTTTCTCCTCCGCACACAGATCGAAGCCCAGGCGCACGGCCAGCTCCTCTGGGCTGGGGCAACAGAGGATCCAAGGGTCGGGGGCACTTGCTGAGCTCAGCCACTGGTTGGCCAAGCCCACAATAGCTGCTAAATAACTTCCCTGCTCCCAACCCCAACTCTTTCCACAGCGCTCCCCTGCTCTATGACCACCCTTCACAGTTCCGGACAGATATGAATGTCTCTTACCAGCCCTTAGCCTTGAGCTGTAACCTCACTCCTGGGGCCTGAAATCAAAGCAAGAGACCTTGCTCAGAATGTCCTAGACCCTGAGAGGAATGTGAGTATTTACTGAGGGCCTTGGGCTTTCCCATCATTAATCTCACTGGCACTTCCCCTCCAGGTGAGGCCACTTACATTTGTAGCAGGGATGTCAATGGTCATCTCCTTCTCCATAGTGAAGGGCTTCAGAGGCACAGTGAGGTGCCCAGCTGAGCTGCCTGAGTTCCAGCCATTGCCTTTAGAGCTCTGGAGGAAAATAGTCACTCATTCATCCATCCATTCACTCACTCAACAAATCCTTACTGAGTATCTAAACAGTGATCCAGAGACAGTCCTTCCCTGATAATACAAAAATAATTACAATTTTTGTAATTATTAAAATTATAATAATTATAATTACAAAAATAATAGCTAGTATCACCCTGGCTGGTGCGGCTCAGTTGGTTGGAGCATTGCCCCATGCACTGAAGGGTCATGGGTTTGATTCCTGGTCAGGGTACATACCCAGGTTTTGGGTTCAATCCCCAGTGGGGGCATATATGGGAGGCAACCGATCGATGTTTCTCTCTCATATTGATGTTTCTCTCTCTCTTTCCCTCTCCCTTCCTCTCTCTCTCTCAAATCAATAAAAAATATCAAAATAATACTAATGGCTAATATTTATTTAGTGCAATAACAGCTAATATTTAGTTATTGTTATAACTGAATCATGTATGAATTTATAAAGAATTTATAAAGAAGCAGGTAATGAACTGATGTTAATAAGTGTTGTAAAGGAAATAAGCAGTGTGGTAAGATAGAGTAACCAAAGGTGAGATGTGTGGGGTCTATTTAAGATGGGGGGGTCAAGGAAGACCCCTCTGAAGAGGTGCCATTTGAGTTGAGATCTGAAAGAGGAAGAGGAGGAGCAGGCAGCCTTGGAAGGAGCCGGAGGAAGACAGGGAAAGTAGTTGGCAGGCTGGGAAAGCGAGAAGAGACAAGTTACAGATGGAGCCTCGTGAGTGAGGGGCAATGTGGGTCAAAATGAGGCAGCAGAGGTGGGCAGGGGCCAGGCTGTGCACAGCCTGTGGGCACAGACATAGGATTTTATTCTAAGAGCATCACTGGAGGAGCCATTAAAGGGTTCAGACAAAGACAGACATGGTGTAACAGCCCCCCAAACCCACCCCAGGCCCTGGTGATCCTCCTGTCTGCCAAGGGAGTGTGTCTAACGGGGAGGCTGACAAGGCCACAGGGAAAGGCCAGAGAGGGACCTGCAGCAGCTGAAGCTGGCCCAAGGCTGGGGTTGGTGAGAGAGCTCAGAGTTGAGACCCAAAGACCCACCTTCAGGCGTCCACTCAGCTCTGCCTCTTGAGCCACCATGTAGTGAAAGCAGAAAGCAGAGGCTGTGCCCAGGGCAGATGTCTGTGTGTCCTCATATGACCCCTTCAGCACCAGCTCCAGCTCCAGGTTCTCCTGATCTAGGGAGAGAGGGAGAAGGTTAACACGAGGGGACCCAGAACACTGGCAGTACTGCCTGGACCTGGTGGAAGCCAGAGTGGCCGGATCATAGCAAGCAGGATGCTGGAAAGGGCCCTCCCAGCCTGCTGGGCCCCAACCCCCATGGGACTCCTGCCCCCCTGTGACATGCCCTCCCCCAGGTCAGGGGAAACCTCCTGCCCAGAGGAGACCTGTTGCCCTTCTGCTCTGTGGGTAAGAAGAGGCAGGCTCTGCCCTGCCACTTACCTCCGCCCTGTATGTGTTTGTCAGCCCCCCCTCCCCCCATTCCAGGCAGAAGTCAGACCTGGTTCTGAGCAGGACTCACTTGAGACCATGGCTGTGCTCCCCATGCTCTCCAGATGAATGTCCAGGCATGACAGCTCTCGAGCCTGGGGCAGACCACATCATGGGCAGGGGGCTCTACTGGGGAAGCTGAGGTCCCCTCAACCTCACCCTCTGAGCCCCACTGTCCCAAATCCACCACACACAGAACAAGAAATGGTGTCCAGAGTGGGACTGGATGCAGAAACCCCTCACACCACCTCTGATGTGCTGCAACTGCTAAGCCAGGTGTCCTGGAACAGCCAGGAGGGCCCATCTCCACCCATCCCCAAGCTCTCCTAGATTTGCCAGACTTTTGGAATCTCCACAGGCCTCCAGCTGCCAGGCACAGTTTTCTTCCCTCTAGGTTTCTCTACAGCCTCAACCTGCAGGATGCATTCATTCTACTACAACTGCTCCCAAAGAGTTATACAAACCACTGGTCTATAGGATAGTGGAATGGATCAGAGAAACCCTTGAAATTTTAGCAACTAGAGTACCTCCTGACTGTCGTCCACTTAAATGAGTTGCCAAACAAGCCTGCTGCATTCTCTCTGTAATGCGTACCAGCTGACAGCTGCAGCCCACTCCACTCTTACTATTGACCCTGTAGAAATGCCAAGTTCATCAACATACCCCTGGTCTCCATCACCTCAGATAAGAGGCAGCTGCCTTCGGTACGACTATTTTAATGTGTGCAGGCACACCTCGAATATACTGCGGGTTCCCTTCCAGACCACCACAATAAAGCAAGTGTCATAATAAAGTGAGTCATAATCTTTTTGCTGGTGGAAGGTCTTCTCTTCAATTTGTAAAAAAACAAACAAACAAACAAAAAATGCAACATCTGCAAAGAGCAATAAAGTGAAGCCCAATAAAATGAGATATGCCTGTATTTGCAAAAGTGATCCTATTCCATCAAGCAGGCACTCATAGGACCGTGAGGGGGTACTCCCTTCCATTTTGGGCTCTAGGTGCCTTATTCTCCTCCTGCTAGGCCTGGCCCTGCTCTAGGTCAGCTTGCTTATTGTGGGACTGCACTTTGAGCAAGAAGTTTCTAAGGCATCTCTCGCCACCACGAGTCGGTTCCTCCCCACAGCAGCTTTGTGAGCTTGCTGTGTTTTCAGAGAGCTGACCAGGACTCTCCACTGTCTCAGGGGAGAGCTGACTGACCCTCTGACCCTATCCCAAAGCTCCCAGATTGGAAGCACACCACCCTGGACACTCCCTCTGAGCCTCAGTTACCTCCACATTACCAACCTGAGCTAGGCCTGCATGGCTTTCTGGCCAGGGCTTCCTCTTCTGGGGCTAAGAACTATGAGTTCCTCACGGGTGACCATACACACCAGGAAGCACTAGCAATTCCCTCAACCCACCTCAGCCATACAGCCTTGGGGGGGAACCTTCTCACAGCAGCCTCAGCCTCCCCTCTCTCCATGCTCCCTTTAGCCCCAGGCCCCTCTAAGCCCCCTGTCCCCAGCCACATTCCCTGGGGGCCACCTAGCTGAGAGGCCAGGGGTGGTCTTACCACCAAGCCCTGTCGTTGCTTTGTCCCTCTGGCCCACCCCCACCTCAGCGCTCCCTCACAAGCCTGGGGAAGGTAATGGTTACCACAAGGACGTTGTTGGTGATGAGGTTTTCTGGGCGGTCTGACCTGGAAAAATCAAACCATCCACAGTCTGGCCTTGCAAAGGCAAAGGCTCCCTATGCTGACCTGCCTCTCTCCCAGCCCAAGCTCAACCCATGTGGGGACTCCTGGATGATACTGAGGGTTCTCTGAGTCCTGGATACTATTCAGAGTGCAGGAGATGCTTCTGAAGAGTGATTGGTGAGGAGAGAGAAAGTGGGGCAGAGAAACATTGACCTTCCTCTCCTTGTTTCTCTAAAAGGATCCCCACCCCCCAGACTGGCAGGGGTAGGGAGATGAGGGACAGAGAATTTGGGCTGGACAGACCAATGGGCATATCTGGGTCAATGACATTTCCCTAAATAAAGCCTGGGTCCTTAGACACTCCCTGGGCTGTGTGAGACTACTCACGTTTTTTCCATCAGGAACTCCACATCCAGTTCCTCCTGTCCCTGAAAGCAAACATGAGCAAGTCATCCACATTTATATATGTCTTTTGACATAGTTCTTTTACATTCATTATTTCATCATCTCACGTCTCTAAAGGAGGCACTGTATTACAATTCTTCCCTTTTTACAATGAGGAAATTGAGGCTTAGGGAAGGTCGGGCTACCTGCCCAAGTTACCACAGCTGGTAAGTTTTCAGAGAACAGGCCTCTGGCAAGGCTGAGGGGGAAGGTGAGGAGCATAAGCCAAAGGAGGCTAGAGGATGTCCAGGGCCCATTTCATCTCCCCTTCAGGGGGATTCAAACCCAGGACTCTGGCCTCCCCACCCCAGCCTTCACCAGCTGGAGAAAGAACAAGAGACCTGCACAAAGCAGGCCTTGAGCACAAGGAGGCTTGAGGCAGTCAGTATGAGCGATGAAGCCGCAAATGCCCAGAGGGTTAGTTACACACGTGTGTTCTGAGGGGCATTAGGAAGTCCTCCACCACCAAAACCTCCTCCCACAGACAGTAACATTTCTCCATTGAATGATTCAGCCTGTAACAGTCAGGTTGAGTCTTTGTCTTTCCTATTAAAATGTAAATATCTCAGGAAGGAGTTTGCCTCTTTCTATGAATCAGTTCAACCCAGCAGCATCCTAATAGGTGGGCGAAACTGTGCAACTTCCTTAGCCTGGATCCCATGGGGACGCCCCACACACCTGGGGGCGCAGGGAGAAGGTCTTCCGGAGCAGCTTGCCAGGGAGGACTTCTGAGATGTCATAGAGAAACTTGAAGCAGGCGTCATCCTCCGTGACTGAGTCCTCATCATAGACGCTCAGTTCCAGAACGTTCTGGGGACCGGAGAACAACTTAGCACATTATTTACTCATCACTGTAGTCCACATCAGAGCCAGAAAAGATTATTATGATTCTACCCTTTACTTAAAAATAAAAATAACGATAAAATTTACAAGCAGTAAAAGAAAACCCAGAAAAGATCCTAATTTCCCCTGCTAATTTTTATAAAAATAATATTCTTACAAAGAATTCCTTCCCTCCACTGTATACCCCTGCTTTGCTGGTTTCCTAAGACATTGTATGGATCAGGCACTGTACCAGAAGTGTGTTACCTTTACTCTCACAGCAGCCCAAATCAGGAGGGGATTCTTACTATCTCCATTCCATAGATGGGCAGAGAGAGAACCAGCACTTGCTGGACGTCAGGCCTGCAGACACTGGGTTCACACATTGTCTTGCATGCAGCACACCCAGGTGGGGGCACAAAGACACCCACTCCCTAGTTTCTCTAAGCCCTGGAGGAAAGTGTGTTCCACCCCAAGAACCCTCCCTGTGCAAGGTACAGCCTGTCCTCAGGTGGGTGGCTGGACCTTTACCTTAACCTGTCTCTGGATTAGGAAACTGAAGCTCTCGTTCCATACGGGATGACTGGAGTTGGTGACTGTTTTGGTCTTAAACTTTATTCCAGGTGCAGTTGGCATCTGTAGGACCACATAGGGGTCTGCCTCGCTCACTGCCAACATCAAGAGAACCATCATGAGAGAGAATTCCTCACACCCCTCTCTAGGGGCCTTGCCAGATTCCTACCAAGACCCTGGAGGCCACAGTGGGCAGTCCAGCCCAGCCCAGCCCACGGCATCTGTCTGGGCCTTTCCCATGGGACCCAGGCATCCCTATAGCACTGAAGCCCAGGAGACAGTTCCACTCACACACGTCGGTCCAGCCCAGGCCTCGAGCCTCCAGGACCCTCACAGTGAGCCGCCAGCAGGCAGAAGCCTCCCTCTGGAGAGAAATAGCAGACAAATGAGTCCCTCCTGCTCATTCATGAGCCCACCAGTCTGGGCCCAGGCTGCTCCTGCGATGCTTGGTGACACTGCTGGGTATTCTGGGGCCAAACTGCCTTTGCCCACCTCTGTCCGGGGGGCAATGGTTCTGGGCTGCAGCAGCCAGGGAAGGACAGACCACCTGGGGGGCTTGGAATCTTTGGGACTCTCTTCCTTTCAGGGACAGGATTGCACAGGTGGGGAAAGCAGGGAACTGAGGACTAAGGAATGGCCACCACAATGGACATGTCATTTTGGGATCGGCCACCTCCAGAGCTCACAGGGAGTCAGCCCTTTGGTAAAGCATGTGACCCCGTTGCCCAGCCTGTCCCCTACCTCTGGGCAGGAAGTGGACGCATGACTCCAGGGAGGCCAAGCCTTGGGGAGCCAGTGGGCTGTGATAGCTGCAGGTATTCAGCCTCTCTTGGGTGGAAATTAAGAAACTCCAAGAGCATCAGGCCATTACTGTGAGCAGTGGATGAAAGATCGTTGTGTAGAGAGATGCTGGCGAGCCCTTGTCGGTTTGGCCCAGTGGTTAGAGCATTGGCCCGAAGACTAAAGGGTCCCTGGTTCAATTCCCGGTTAAGGGCATGTACCTGGGTTGCAGGCTCGATCCCCGGCCCCAGTCAGGGCTAGGGCAGGAGGCAACCAATCGATGTGTCTCTCTCACATCGATGTTTCTCTCCCCCCCCCCGCCCCATCTGAAAAGCAATGGAAAACATCCTCTGGGGAGGATTTAAAAAAAAAAAAGATCCTGGCGAGATCACGTCAGCCCACAGACATGCCCAGTGAGGAGGAAGAAACTAAGTGGGCAGCAGCTGGGAGGGGTAGAGAAGACACTCAGAAGAAGGTGGCAGGAGGAAAAGCAGAAGACAGGTAGGGTGTGGCTGAGTCCTTCTGGGGACAGGGCACTGGGGAGATATCCCCAAACCCCTACTACCCAGGTCCTTGGCACTGCCAGGATCCAGAGTTTCATTCTTCCTGAGGCCTGGCTGTGTAGCTTTTTCTGGGCACCCTGCACAAGTTTCTCATAATAAGCCCCTGTGACCCGAGGCAGGGGCAGCACCATGCTTGCAAGGTGAGCATTTGTCATGGCCTGGCTGGGACACTGTGGTGAGGAAACCAAAGCTGCTTCCTGCCTTGCATCCTCCCAGGACCCGTCCCACTGCGGCGCTTGGGATCGGAAGTCTCTTCTCCCACCAGGAACCGGTCTCTGCTCTGCACAGGTGCTGCTTGCCGGGGCCTGGCTCAGTGTCCACGGGAAGTGACTCTCCACCCCCCACCGAGAACCTTACAGGACAATGGACCACAGCAAAGCCACTCAGGACTCATGACCCACCCCCACCCTCCTCCTCTGGGTCCCCGCATTGTCCCTCTCCCGTGGCTCCACGCTGAGTGTCCCTGTCATTCTTGTTATCTTTCTGGAAGACTTATTTCTCCTTTCCTGGGGATTAACTCCAGTGACACCAGCAACATTTCAAGTCTACAGATCTTAAGTCAGAGGTTGACATCGGCATGGATTTAATGAGTTTTTAGACGCCTGGCTCCATTTCCTCCCTGCACCTGTCACTGCAGTGCCGCAGAGAGGTGCTGGCTGGGGTCCCAAGGCCCTGCAGGGCATTGCGCTGCAGTGCCGGCTTCAAAACAGAGGGGGAGGGCAGAGGCAACCCACCCTCTAATGCCTCTTGGGGCTACTAAGAAGTGCCCCCAAAGGCTCACTTTCCATCCAGTCACGTTGCCCAGTTGGAGAATCATTGCCCATTTTTCACTCTGGTCATCGATACCCTCTTGACCTCAGAAAGCCCCCATCTCCTGGCAGGATATTTTTTCCTGGGGTGAAAACCCATTTCTCTTCACTTCTAAGACATCGCTAACACGAAACACCCAGAGGATGGGCTCTGACAATAATTCTGACTGATCATTACTAGGGGCAGTAGAGCCAACTGGCCAAGGACAGGCTCCCAGCCAGGCTGTCTGGACCTAAACGCTGGTCCTCCACTTATTTGCTGTGTGACTCTGGATAAGTCACTTCTCAGTGCCCTCGTTTCCTCACATGTAGTGGGACTAACAATAGTATCAACATCACACGGTGTTCTGAGGCTAACTGTATTAATGCTTATAAAATATTTAGCAAAAAGCAGTTTCTAGACAATTGTTCTTTTTTTTTTAAAGTGTAGTATTTTTTTAAAAAATATATCTTTATTGATTTCAGAGAGAGGAAAGGAGGGGGAGAGAGAGATAGAAACATCAATGGTGAGAGAGTCATTTATCAACTGCCTAGCCTGCAACCCGGGCATGTGCCCTGACCGGGAATCGAACCCCGATCTCCTGGATCCTAGGTCGATGCTCAACCACTGAGCCACGCCCGGCCAGGCTAGACAATTGTTCTTATTGCTAGTTATTAAGTGCGTTATGTTTCTAGGTGCTGTAGTAGCACATTACATATACCAACTTGACTTACCTCCCAGCAGCCTCATAAGATAGTGCTCTCACTTCCTCTCATTTGACAGATGAGAGAACTGAGGCTCAGGAAAGTTAACTTGCCCTCAGTCTCAGAGTTAGTAGGTGGCATCGTTAGGATTCAAAGCCAGGTCTGCAAGGCCAGAGCTCACAACCCGTGCGCTATTCTACCTTCCCAGGACTGTGCTTCTTTGTAAAACCATGCAAATTTCCCCATTGCCCTGTGGATATCTAGACACTAGGATTTCATTGACTTGTTTTAGCCAAATATGATTATTGAACTAACATGTTAACTAATAGGATTCCTTTTCCCCTGAGGGCACTGAGGCTTCATCTCCCTGTTGAAAGATGGTCTTAGCTGAAATACTGCCTTCATTGATGACTCACCCTGGACACTCGAGTTCTCCAGCAGGGACCCTCCCGCACCCTAACCCCCAGCTTCCTGTAGGATCCTGAGAGCGCCACCCTGCAGAGACTTCCAGCCACTGTCCCCCTGAGAAAGATGAGCAGGCCACCTTTTCCCCTGCTGGCACCGAGCGATCCGCGGTGGGGCAGTGAGGAGGTTGGAGAGGGGTGGAAGCTGCGGCACAGCCTCGGGCCCCGCACCTCCTGAGTCAGGATGAGCACAGCAGGCACGTCCCAAAGCAAGTTCCAGATTCCCGGCCTGCCCTGCCAGCCAAGCTCCTGCCGCCAGAGCAGGCTCCAGTTTTCCGTCCAGCAGGAGCAAGCCTGGATAAGGATGCTGCAGAGGCTTGCCTTGAAGGCTGGGCATCGAGGGCCTGGCCTTGGGGGCTCAGCCAGTTCCCGGACCATCAGCAGGAGGCAAGGTGCTTCCCAGGTGTGAGGACAACCTCAGGCTCCCAGGGTCACTAAACCTTGGGCTTTAGTTTTGAGCCTGGGCTAGGCCTAGAGCAGGCAGAGGGTGGGAGGAAGATGCCCAGCCTTCTCCAGGGACAGGAGAGTGAAAGGGGACCCTTCAGAAACCTCTGCAGCTGGGTCCTGGGGCTCAGGCTTCTGATGGAGTAGCAGATGGAGGCAGGACTTTCTAGCACTCCCACCGCCCTGCACCTGCATCTTTGAGTTTCTCTCAGACCCCATCAGGGCACTTTCACTGGTATCCATCTTGCAGAGGGTCCGCCAGACCTCAGGCAGACACAGGCTAAGGCAGCAGGTGCTGTCCTGCGATGGGTGGGTCCCTCCCTACCTTCCCCAGGATTCCTTGGTGCCTCACCTGCCCCAGGCAAGTCTTCTCCAGGACCACTAGCCTGGAACAGCTTGTCTGGACCCAACTCAGGCTTGGATCTCAGGGCCAAGGCTCCAGAAGTCTGGGAAGGTTTACAAATAAGGTATATGCCTCAGCATAGTGAACTCGACACACTTTGCCCCTTCATGGCCACTTACTGGGGTTCTAGGGGAGACATGAGGAGCCAGTCCCTCTGGCCTTGGTCCCTGTCTGAGAATGAGAAATCTGAGCTGAGGGGAAGCACATGGGGTGAGCAGTTTGTAAGCTTCCCTGGCCTGATTGCAGCCTCATTGCTCTTGACACAGTAAATAATTGGCAGTGGGTGGGGATTTAGGCCGGCAGAGCTGCTGAGACACACGGGTGGCTTCTGGGCTTCAGCCAGTTCCAGAAAGTCCACTGCCGACAGTGGTGGGCTGTGGGCCTGGTAGGATCTCTTTCTGTGACATGCAGCCCCTGTGTTGCTTTGAGGGGAGGAAGGGAAGGGTTACCTGATGAGGATGGCCAGGTGGTTCCCTAGGTGTCAGTCTCTCCATGCCAATCCTTTCGCTCCGCTCCAGGCCCAGCTACTGCCAAGATGCCGGCTCCCTGGCAGGGCTGCAGCAACTATTGCAGTGGGATGGGACTGGCTGTGAATCTGCCAGCCTCTGAGGAGCCATGATCCTATAAACAGATTGGGGCCCCACCCCTAGATCACTCCCTCAGCGCAGAGCCTTCTCTTCTTCCCCAAGAGGCTGGGTCAACCAGCATCTCCAGAAACATCTGGCAGGGCTCCAGGACAGGCAGGTGGAGCACCACTTCCAGATGTGGGGCATCAGGACTGCAAATGCAGTGAGGCAGGGAGACGAGTCCCAGGAACAGTGGCAGGAATCTGCTCCACTAAGGCAGCAGGCCTAGGGTGGGGTAGGGGCAGAGCTGAGGAAACTACTACAGCCCAGCCCCAGCCTGAGCCAGGCCAGCCTCTGGGGAAGGAGGGCTGTGCATCTGGGGGCAGACAAGAGGCCAGGCCTATTGGCAGCTCCATGCAGCCTGGAGCCTGGGTGTATAATCAGGGCAGTCATGCTGGAGGCCCTGAGCAGCCTTTGAGAGCTGCAAGTAGCCCTGGACTCTGGTTCTAGACCACTCACTCTCGGCTTCGGCTTTACTCTCACTCCTTCCATTTGGCTGCTCCTAGGAGTTTAGAGGATTTTCATTAGACTCATATAACAAACTTTGTAATAAAGGTAAAAGAGACCAATTGGGAAACTCTTAGATAATATTACAGAAAAAAAAAACACCCACAAACCAACTCTGTGAAGTCATGTGTTTAAACTATTTAATGCGCACAAGAACACTAAATGTTTTCCTGAGATAACAAATTCAGTCATTTTACTGTCAATTTATGATGCAAATGAACAATAATGATTTGTTTTTTTCATGGCAAATGAAACTGAATTAATGTTAAATTATTGCAAATGGATCTAAAATGTATTATTACAGAATCACCCAAAAGAAGAAAATAGTCTCTGAACAAGTGAAAAATAATTGAATGGAAAATATTTCTAAGTTGCCTAAACCAGATATAAAATGGAATGAAAAGGTGGAAAATGTAGAAAACTACAAAGAACAGCTTATTCCAAAGTGGGTCATAGATGAAACAATGCACAAAGTCCCTAGCCAACAAGAGGCAGAGCTAAGGATTATGCTCTCTGGGTTGAAAGACATGTCTCCTCCCCAGACTGGGCTCAGCCTAGCCCAGAGCCCACCCACCATGGAGTCTTCGGTGGCCTCTATGACCTGGGCCAGTCCCAGAGCCACCCCAGAGCCACCAAAGTCCTGAGGAAATACATCCTCCTGGGGAGCAATTTCACATCTCCCTGAACTGATGCAGGCCTCATCTGGAACCACATGGAGGGGCTTAGAGAGGCAGAGCTACAGCATCACCCTCCATGAGGTGATGCCCAGTGCAGTCCTCCACTCCAGTATGGGAGGGTCAGTAGCCCCATGCCCCAGAGGGCTCAGCTGGTTGGACTAAGAGAACAGCATCTTGGTGCTCAGTTTCCCATCTGTGCAGTGATAAAAGCTGGGCCTGGTGAACACCATAAATTCCTGAATCAGGAAACCTTGATTTGAGATTAGGGTCTATGGATGGGATTTAGAGCACTCTCTCCAGTTCCTGAAATTATAATCAAAATTATACCCATGCTTCTGGAAAAGGGTCTTGAGCAGCCCTGTCCAACAGAAATGTCATGTGAGCCACACATGTCATACTAAATTTTCTAGTAGCTACATTTTAAAAAGCAGAAAGATATGGATAAAATTACTTTAATAATATATTTTATCAATTCAACAAGTAATCAAGATATAAAATTGTTAAGAAGATATTTCACATTTTTTTCATACTAAGTCTTCAAAAACCACTGTGTTTTATACATACAACATATCTTAATTCAGACTGGCTACATTTCAAGTGTAATGTAGTAGCCACGTGTGGCTAGTGGCTACCTTGTCAGAGAGTGCAGGTCTATAGGGGGCCAGCCACAGAGCTCTGCATGGATGAGGGGAATAGGCCCCTCCAACAGCAGTTACAAGACTTATGTGCCAAGACTTAGGATTTTCCTTGGTTGAAACCCAAGATAGAAAGGGGGAGGGGCTAGGAGCAGGGACGAAAAGTTGTTGGCTTAAGTCTTACTGGTCTCTTTACCCCTGACCCTGCAAGGCTGTCATTAGAGGTTAGACACAGGACAGGTGGATCAAGAGGGACAAAGGTCAGAGCAAGAAGACAAAAGAGAGGCAGAGGAAATCTGGAGGTGGTCAGTGTGGAGTATGGCCAGCAGGCACAGCGGGGCGTGGCTGAGGCCACATGTTGCTCACCCAGGCCAATGGGGTCCTCGAGGCGGGGACATTCCTGTAGGAGGAGGGCTTCAGCACCTCCATTTTCCATTCCATCATCCCTCCCTTGCAGGTGTGGGGGAGGGGTAACATTCCCCTACCCCCAATGTTCTTTTGGCTGTTCTAATAATCAAATAGACATGTGACAGATTAGCAAGCAAAAATAACACATATTTAATACACACGTATGTATGGGAACCCCATATGCATGAGAGAGTCAGAGACCTCAACGAGACAGGGTAGTAAGAAGCTAGGAAAATTCCTTGACAAGTGGAATGGCGAAACTGAGACAGATTGCTGAACAAACTGGTGGAGCAATTTACAGCCAGATACAGAGTCACTGGGGCGAAATGCCCGAGTGCCTAGCAATGGGCGAAACTGTGCCGGACCTCACCGCAGGGTGGCTTTTTCTTCCCTGGTATATCACTGGTCACTCGGTTTAGACCTCCTGATCTTTCCTCCCTAGAGATAACATCGAGGCCTCATTTGTATTTCAGCTCCAGGCCCAGAAAAGCAGCAAAACCAGGTAAGTGACGCCAGGACCAGCTGCAGTGACTAATGACCCCCTGCGCTGGCACTGACCGATCAGTAGAGACCGTGACCCTGAAAGGATACTGTTAGGGGGACTTGCTGAGGGAGAGATGTACAAGGCTTGTTGAGAATCAAAAACATGTTTATTGAAACCACCTGGATGCAGGTGGGGTGAGGCTCAATGGGCAGTTTCCACCCAAGGAGGTAGAGACGGTTTTTTACGGGGCTTAGTCAGACCAGGAGGGGGAATGGGGAATGGGGAGTTGGGTAAAGAGTTCTTTACTGTTTTTTCTTTCTGTGTTCTTTCCGTCATCCCTGGAGTAAGGTACAGGTGTTCTCACCTGTTGTTTGTGGTTTGGCAGGGGCTTATGGTCACTTTGTGGTTTGTCGGTTGCCATGTCCCTGCTTCTGTGACTGTTTGTACCGAGGTGGGAGGTTTGGACTTGGGTTGCCAGGGACCTTATAGATACACATGCAGAGCAGATGAATATTCTATTGTGATCCTCCCCTAAACTCCCAGTTTTTAAAAGCCCTCAAAACAAAGGACCCAGTGCTCACTGTCCCTCCCAGGAGCACGCCATACACCATGCCTTTCCCATCCCCCTCCTCTTCCCCCACAGGCGTGCATCTCCTCAACTCTAAGGGTCCCCAGGAGACTTGCAACCAGGGGAGCAGTGGGCAGCAGCAGCTCTTCCTGGCTAACCCCCTGAACCTGTTTCCAAAGCCCCTTTTTCTCTGACTTCTCAGTGAGCCAAAGCAGCCCTGCCTAAGCTCTCTCCTGTTGCTTCTATCCTAAGCCCTTCCTTATTTCACTGTTTCCAGCTTTAATAAATATACTCTCAAAATCACATGGACTTGTGTTATAAAATCTTTCCTTTATGAAGTCAAGAACCCACACACTACCGGCTGGCCTGAGGCAGATCTGCTCTGGGCCAGGTCCCCTTCCCCGTAATACCATAAGCCCAAGAGGTTCAGAGACAGATAGGAAACATAAGACATAGGGGCATATAAGACATCCTGAGCTGGGAAGGGGGCGAGGTGCCTTGGGGGCTTCAAAGCGTCATTGCAGAATGATAAGAAGAGCAGATATTTAATAAGTAAAAGTTTATCCTGCCCTACAGACAGGTCAAAAGAGGTTATCTCATAATTATCCCATTATGGGCACAGTCCCTTATTCAAGGGAGTCAAAGGAGGGCAGGAGTATCTCCTGAGCCCACAGCTAAAGGTGTCCTTAGCTCAAAACAATCCGCACAACACAGAAGCACTTCTTGGGGTGACTAGCTCTGAACCCCAACACTGGCTTTCCCCCTTCCTACCACTCTCCTCAAAATTTGCTCTACACTCACAGTAAATGAACATACACTTTTTCATTCGGCATTTATAGACCCTGTAATACCCCCAAATTTCTTCTGCAGAACCAGCCCTTCCCCCACCCCAATCCCCCCATTTGGATGGTGTTGCTCCGCCTCCTCCAGCTGTACAGGGCGCAGGCTGTGAACCTGCGCGTGGACTCTCCCCGGCCGGGCGATCGGCTCTTGGGATTCATGACCAGGCTGAGGGATGCGCCTCTTCTTTCCTGCTGGACAAGCGCCTGAGAGTATCTGAAACTGGAGCTGCTAAATGTAGCCATCTTGCCACCACATGAGGAAGACCTGTGAAACGATGGAGCCAATGATAATAGTAACCCTTAAACAACACTTACTAAGCCCAGGCAGAGGTGGGTTTACTGTGGAGCTAATGGTGCTTAAACTGGGCCTCCTCTTGCGCATGCCCTTCCAAGGCTCTGAGGACCCCCGCAACAGGTTCTTGTGGTCGTTCACCTGTTCATCAAAGTTGCAAAAGTAAGCTATTTAAACTACAACTGGTTAAGAACACTTTCTTCCCATTCTTTCATCTCCTCTGTCAGAGTTGATGTGACTGTGGATATTTTTAGCATCTGGCTAAGGAGACATTGAGTTAGAGATGCATTTAATTTCAATTTAGTGGGACATAATTATGCAGTTTGCAGTCAGTTTCATGTATAGTGAGGTTACTGCTAGCCATTCTGGTTTAGGAATAGTTTCCAAAAATACGACTGCTACCCACTGTGCCAAGTCACCTGGCATTGTGACACAGAGATACACAAGGCCAGAGGTTGTACTGCCGTGTGAGGAGAATAGAGGAAGAGAAACAAGGTTGGAAATGTACAGAGCCAGAAAGTAGTCTGTGGAAAATTCCTCCAATCAGACACATACAAATTTAAGTGAAAGATCTAGTTTCCATTGCCTATGTGTCACACTGTTCAAAGCACTTTATATATAAAACATATGTATTGAGTCCCAAAACCTTATGAGGCAGGTACTATTATTCTCACTTTATAAATGAGACAGCTTAGGCAGGAATTAGTTGAAGAACTGCCCTCAGATCACCTCAAAATCTATCCCAGAGGTAGTGCTCTTTAACCACCACCTGCAATATGGTCTCTCTCCAGCAGAAGTACAGGCAAGAGGGAGCACAAGAGAGTCCCTGGATCAAGCCTTGCCTGAAGGAGTAAATCTAGTTCTGGGCTTTTAATTTGAGTCACAGCCTTTCCTCATCTACTTTAACTCCAAGAAAAAAGAGTTCAGTCACTCTCCTCTCTTCCCCCTTCCCCCTCCCCCCTAATAGCACCCAACGACAGTCATAGGGGAGAGAAGGCACCTGACTGGGGTGGAGAAGGAGACAAAGCTGAGGACCAGCCGACTCCAGTAGGTGGTGGGACAGGTTGCAAGATGTATTGTATAAGGCAGGGATGACACACACTTCAGCATTTGACACTAATTACAATGTCAAGATCAAGGCACAGGCAGACCTGTGCTCTTGCCTCATGAAGAAATAGTTACTCACTCAGATGACAAGAGACGAGGGACCATTTCCTATTCATGACCTCTCAGGACCAAGCAGAAAAGGAGCACCAGTCCCTGTCCTCATTCTAGGGCTATTGAAAAAGATGAGCCTCTCCCTGAGCAAGGGGCAGGATACCACCAAGCCAATCTAGTCATTCATCCAACAAATATTTATGAGTGTCTACCATGTCTCAGATAGGGCCAGGTGAGTCAACACAGGCCTGATTCCCACCTCAGGAAGCTTCTAAACAGTGTATAATCTGCCTTCCACTCCAAGTCCTTCACCCAATGGAGCACAATGGTATCTTAGAACCTGGAACTTACACTGCAGGCCCTTGAGTGCTGGGGCAGGTATC
The DNA here is from genome assembly GCF_964146895.1 of Miniopterus schreibersii. NCBI lineage: Eukaryota > Metazoa > Chordata > Mammalia > Chiroptera > Miniopteridae > Miniopterus > Miniopterus schreibersii. Next base: position 144,229,069 of record NC_138101.1, read on the forward strand.
TGAGAAGAGAGCCTCTGGAATTTCAAGGTAAAGAGCTATGGAAGAACTGTAAACAAATATTTAGCTAATTAACTTTGTCTGAGGGCAGTGGTAGCAGGTATATGAGCTGCAAGATATTAACAAATAGGGACATGTCTGATGTACCTGGACCAGTCTCCCTTCAGGATGCATCTGCCTTCCCCATCTGGCCTTCTCCAACTCTGTGGGGCTCTCTCCACCCCCCACTCTGCTCTACTGGTCTTTTCCTCTCCAATTCCTCTTTTCATAAACCTTCCACACATTGGAAATGTGTGTGAGTGTTTAAAATTTATTGTGTTTATAACTTTTACATTTTAGCTCATAATTTTAAAAACACAGTCATTAAGTCTTTTATATATTTTCCAAAACCAAAACTAAACTGTTTTAAACATGAATAAGGTCTTTTAATGATCTTTATTTCTGTGGGTTAGTTTATCTCAATAGAAAAAATCTTTCTCTAAACTCCAGTGGTGACCTCCTCCTGCAACACTAGATTCATAGAAGAACCACATCCAGAGTTTCAGGCACCCTGCTCTGTTGCCAGGAGTTCATATAAAATGTACCCTTCTCCCTTCACCTAACTTTGACTCATCTGAAATGTGGTAGCTTTCCCACAAACCAGCAACCCCCAAGGGCAAGGACCATGAGGCAATCAGCTTTTCTGGCTTCAGGAGGGGGGTGTCTCATACCTGTGCCACCTGCAAGGCCTGGAGCCCCAACCAACCTGCAGCTGAGAAAGCCACACGAGCTCCCCTCCCTCCCTCTGTGCTCCACAAGGGGCTGAAGCCATAACTCGTCAAGCCCAGCCATTCATCACACTCCCCAGCCACAGCTACAGTAGACATTTTCTCTCATGCACAGGATTTTAAATGTATATGTTAATGTGCTTTTAATGCTTTGACTCCTCGTGCTGTTCGTCTTCCCCCTCTTTGGCCAATGGCACCCATTGTCAAGGCTGGAGCTGAGAGGAAAAAAAGGGCCCTCCTCCTGCTTCGGTTCTCACAGTCAACCCCCAGAGACAAGGCTTGAAAGCTGAACATTGTGAGGAAAATAAAGGGGTTTCTAAATTCCCAGAGTTCCCTTTTACATATCGTAGCAAAGTCCTGTTTAGAGAGAGAGTACTTAGGGCATGTGCCCATCCAACAACATACGATGAAGGGGGAAGGCACCTGTACATCCAGGAGGAGGAGCCGGGAGGACAAGATGTTGGAGAGTCGTGTGTGTTAGCTCCTGCCCAGCCCCAAACCCTGAGGGCATATTATGTACAAACAAATCATTTGGGTGAAATCCCATAACTGTGGGCTTGGTCTGTTCTCTACAGGTGCATCATGGGAAAATCACGTTCCTTGAGAGAAGCACTGGTCTGACATAGGGATGCCCATGGTGGTTGTTAGAAATGATTGAGGAAGGATCTAGGTGGGGGGGGCTACCAATGGTCCCCCCCAATCTGCCTAGGCCCCCTATGGTATAGAAGGGGCCCAGAAGTCTTCCTGAAGGGCATAGAAGATAGCTAAGCTGAGAGTGAAAGGCCTGCATGGGGCTGCCATGGAGAGTGGTGAGTGTGACAGAACCCATGGTGTGGCCAGCCTGAGCCAAAGGATGGACAGGGTCTGAATGAGGCACAGAGTATTCTCAGCACCCAAAAGAGCTGAGGTGGGTCCAACTCAGCCAACGACCTTGCCCTCACCAGCATAGAATAGGACAGCTGTCCCACTAGCTGTGATTTCAGCAAGCAGGAGGACTCCAGAAAACCCCAAATAGATGCTAGCCTGTATCCCTAACCCTCCAAGGCTGTTTTAGGCTCTCCCTATGCCTAGCTGTTATATTGGTTCTGAAATATGCATTTCCTAAAAGTGGTTGAGTTTACTCAAATACAAAACTGAAGTTAGTTTATGTTAAGTGGCAGATTTTAATTCCTCCCAGTCCATGGCAATCTCCCCATTACACAACCATCCAGAGGCTTGGGAACTTGGGAAATGAGATAACACAAGTTATAAAAATGCAAAGAAATCTAAATGGGACATCTGAAAAAGATTCACAGAGGCAATATTCCTCAAGTGGAGACTTAGAAGACAGGTTGGTACTTATTGCTTATTGCAACATCAATGTACAGTATTCTATGCTACTTAGCAGTAGAGTACCGATATACTTACCAGTGTAAGATGTTATTTTGGAGGTCATCAGCTGTGCTCAGTGTTTTTCTACTGTCTGTAACCCCTCCCCATTCCCCTGCCTACCCCTTCCCAGACCTCTCACCATCGGCCCTCTGAAGCCGCCTTTATCACTCAGCTTCTACAACCTCCCCATCCTTGCCCATATCATATTGCCAGCCCTTCCCACCCCCTGCTTCCTCAGAAAGGCTGAATAGAGGAGCCCTCTGAAGCAGATGCTTCCCATGAGGCATGGATTAGGCACCCAACAGAGTCCCCAGCCAGGGCAGAGGACTGTCCCAGAAGCAGAAGTCCCGGGAGACCCATCCCAGAAGGTTCAGGCAGCAGGCAGGGGACCAGCTGAACCCTGGGCTGCCCCTCTGGGTACACTCAGGCAGGAGGGCACTGAGATCAGAGGCGGCAGAGGCAGCCTTGCTAGAGAATCAGAGTCTTTACATCTGAGTCCAGTGTCAGTGACTCTGTTGTTGCATTATGCTGAACATGCTTACTGAGCACAGCTCTTCCCGGCACAGTCAGGCATTACCATAACATTTTGTATCAAACTAAGGCACATTCTAGGAAAACATTTATCTATACTTCCTAAATCTTTAAGAAAAGGAAGAAGCCCTGGCCAGTGTGGCTCAGTTGGTTGAGCAGTGTCCCATACACAGAGAGGTCACCAGTTGAATTTCCAGTCAGGACACATGTCAGGTTGTGGGCTCAATCCCCAGTAGGCATCTGGTAGACTTTGCTCTCTCTCCTCAATGTTTCTCTCTCTCTCCCTCTCCCTTCCTTTCTCTCTAAAATCAATAAAAACATATTTTTTTATTTTATTTTTTTTATATATCTTTTTATTGATTTCAGAGAGAGGAGAGGAGAAGGCGAGAGAGAGAGAAACATCAATGATGAGAGAGTCATTGATCGACTGCAGCCCACAACCCGGGCATGTGCCCTGACCGGGAATCGAACCCCGATCACCTGGATCCTAGGTCGAAGCTCAACCACTGAGCCACGCCCGGCCGGGCTAAAAACATATTTTTTAAAAATCGTTATTTTTAACGAAAGAAAAGGAAGAAAATCACAATCAACAAGGCAAAACTTCTATTGCAAGAATCATGTGCACTCTAGTGAAAGATTCTTCTGAACACCTGAAATATAAATGCAAAAGTACTAAAATCAACAAAGATAACTCAGAACTTGAAACCAAAAACCAAGACAATCAGTAAGTGCTTTCTTTGAAACAAAAAACATACATAGATATGAAAATATTGAAATCTCTACAAAAAAATATTAAACAAGTTTCAGTTAGATGTCCTCAAAGTTATCAAATAAGGTGTGGCCTTATTTGAAGAAGGACCCAGAGGAATGTTAGAAGTTTGAAAGTTTGAAGTTAGCTTCCAACTAGCTCTTAACCACGCCTCGACTTGTATAAATTCAGAAAGAGCTTTTCCAGCACCTGGGGCTATTATTGGTTCTTAACTGCAAGATAACACTTTGACATACTTAGTTGATTAAGATCATACTTTTTAAAACTATCAAATAATATTTTTTCTCATTTTTTCATTATTAGTGTTTAATTTGCTAATCCAAATATTTTTACTTTCTGTGCTGATCATATATTATGTATATTTAATGTTAATATTTGTAAATGGAGGCAAAGAGCTGTGGAGCAGGGGCGCAGGGCAAGCAGCAGCCCAAATACGGCTGCTCAGCACTGAGGGAGGGGAGCCCGGGTGGGGAGCGATGAGGCCTCTGGGTCAGGGTGAGTCTTTTTCTCCAAATTAAAATCTGCTCACCCTGAAGAAGTTCTCAATATTTGGTGGTCCAAAGTGGCTTGGGGGGATGAGAAACAGACTTGCTCAGATCAAAAGAAGCATCTATGAAAAAGCTAGGAATTCAGGCCAGGCTCTCTCACACACGTACATACACACACGCTTTAGCTTCCAGAACAATGAGCCCAAGTTCACATGAGGTGGCAGCCCTGCACCTGGCCTGAGTTCAAAGAGCCGGCTGTGGCTGAGCAGGGAGGAAACTGTGCACACCCACTAGAGGGAGGCCTGCCAGCGTGGGTCCGTCACCCCACAGCCTTCAGGAAGCTGAGCAGGGAAGGTGCTGAGTTGCGAGGAGGGACAGGAGTGGCTGGCGAGCAAAGAGGAAAAGATGAAAGGATGGTGAACCAGAAACCAAGACTAGCAACTAAAAACAAAGGACCTGTACAGGCATAATGTTGAGTGAAAGATGCCAGACACAGAAGGGTATATACTGCATGGTTCCATGTATGCCAGGATCCGGAACAGACAAAATTCATCTATTGACAGAGGTTAAGTGGAGTTACCTTTGGTTGGAATTATTTTCTGGGAGGAGGCACACGAGGACCTTCAGATGTGATGAAAAGTGAAGCAATATTATTAACTCCAAGGGAAACTAGAAGTTAAGAAGAAACAAATGTAATCATATACTGCATAATCACACTAATGTAAATAACAAATGTTGACAAAAATGAGAACAATATTGAGAGTTGAGAGAGGGTAGGATAAAAGAACTAAGCTGTCACCTTCTGTAGTAGAAAGTCAATAAAAATCAAGAAATAACAGTAGAAGCATGTTGTGTAGAAATATGGAGGTAGACACCAACTCAAAGAGTTCAAGTTGCTACTAGTGGGCGGGAGTGGGACAGGGAGTTGATGCTTTTCGTTACAAGTTTTGTAAAACTATTTGATTTCTTAAAATTAAGTGCATGGATTACTGTAATAAAAATAAAGATATCTGAAAATGTGCATGCTTTGTCATTAATAATAAACCACTTACAATACACACCACAATTTGTTGCCACTCCCACTGCTCCAGGACCCACGGCTGCAAACCACAGCTCAGAGGCAGTTCATTTCCTTCAGATGCTCAGTTCCAGGGGAAGCTGCAGAGGCCGTGGAGGCAGGGAAAGTTTTGGGGAACAGTAATAGCAAGTTCCAGAGATGGTTCTGAAAGTTCCTGACATCCAAGAGGACATTCAACAGGTTCCTGGATAAGGTAATACTGTACCATACCTATCCTTTCCAAAAGGGAAATTTTCCCTCCTGAGTTTCCTTTTTCAGTAAGTAGCAGCAATGTCCACTCAGTTGGCCGATGGATTAGTCACAATTTTTTTAGGTCCAAGTATCAGAAACCAAACTCCAACTGGCTTAAGCAGAAATGAATTTATGGAGTCCGTGACGTCCGGGGGAAACCCTGGGAGAAGCCCAGGTACCAGCCCTACCTTCAACATTCACCATTGTGTAACTTGAACAAGATATTTCAGTCACCTATGACATGAGGGTTATAATAGTATTGTTGTGACTATAAAGTGAGTTAACATTTTAAAGTACTTTGAATAATGACTGGTGCATAGCCAACACTTAATATATAATTGTTATTATTATAAGCTATTATCCAGGAATCACAACAAATCTGGAGGGCTAATAAAAATATTCATCCTAGATGTATTACAGTGTAACTGAAGGACAACAAAGATAAAGAACAAAATATTAAAAGCCCTCAGGAAGGAGAAACCAGTTGCCTACAAAGTATTGATAAATAGGCTGGAGCAGATTTCTCAACATCAGCAACCCTCAGTACCCACTTCTAAAGATTTACTCCAGGAAGAAGGAAATAGAACTCAGAACAAAGGATTGATGGGAAAACAAGTTAATTGAGACATGGTAAACCAAAATATTGACTATGCAAATAATAATAATGATGACTAATATTGGCAATAAAAGAGAAAGAAGGAAACAAAACACTTCTCTGCACCTCAGCTTGTACACCTGTAAAATGGGAATAATAATACCTCCTCCACAAAATTGTTGTGAGGATAAAGACAAATATATATGTAAAATGTGTAGCACAAAATAAGCATTCAATAGAGGATATATAATTATATTATTATTACTAAAAACAAGAGTTTGTGATAAAAATAAGGGAGGCATACAGAAAACCCCTAAATGCAGAAGAGACAGAAGGAAATGGGAAACGTTTGGACCCAGTGGCAATCATGGGAATGTTCAGACCTTCAAGAGAACCTGCTGCAGGGGCATCAGTGACCGATGGCCCCAGCAGCCACCCTCGGGACCACCCCTGTGTTCACTTCAAGGCCACACTTTCCCAGGGCTGCTCCCAGCCAATGACTGACACAGTGGGGTACGAGGACCTGAACTCACATAGGCCCCATCGCTAACGCGGGGCTTCTTTGGAGGAAGGACCCTGAGACGGGCCATGAGTGGGGGGTCTGTCCCAAATCCCTGCAGTGTACCAGCTGGGGTGATGTAAATCTTGAGTGAGAATTGGGAGGTGAGTCTCCTCATGCCTCATGCCTCACGCCCCACATTCCATTCTGTGCTCCAGTTGCCTCTCGGGGCAGGCAATCTCTGACTCTTGTTGCCCCCATTCCCTGGTCAGACCCCTCTGGCCTGCACTTCAGATTTATTCTTCTGGGGCATGAGAATAATTACTGTGAGTACCGTTTGGTTGGACCAGTATTCTCCACAGGACCGGCGCAGAGTTTATTGACAGCTCCTCTCAAACCAGACATGGAAGTAGGGAGAACTCTAGGTGGGATGCAGCCCCCTTGGCACTGAGACCAGCTGCTGAGGTGGCCCAGGCCTGGAGAGCCAGGAAACTCTAGCCCAGGAAACATGTAAACCTCCTGCCTTTGGAGGAACAGAGAGTGGCCCTCTGAGTCTCTGGAGGCCTCCTTCTGCCCCTAACCTCCAGGTACAGCATCGCCTTGAAGTCTGCAGCAGGGTACTGTTGTCACATGGCTGTAAGAAGTGGTCAAAGTGTTTCCTCTTGGACATTAATGTAAGAAAAAAATAGAGTGAGGAGAAATCGAAAAGTTGACTTGGCTGCCCTGGACACCTGCCTGAGGTGAGAGAGAAGGAGGTTAGGAGCAGGTCACAGAGGCGTCCCACTCAGCTGGTAACATGAGGCCTCCAGTTTGGGCATGGGCTGGCCTTCATGTGTGGGACCAGAAATACCTGTAGGCTGGTCCCCACCTGAAACTCTTATTATTCTCAGGAATAATAAGAACAATCATCAGTTCTATGGTCCGTCATAACAGTCATTCACTGACCCCCACTCTCAGCCTGGTTGCCCATCTCTTGCTTTGTTATACTCTCTTGGCAACACACAACCCTGATGGAATCCAACTCTTGGACCGTTTGGCACCTGCACCCACATAGCTGAAAGTCTCACTTTAACTCAGACCACCCAGCAAGCAGTTCCAGAACAGTCCTGGGTGTCCAGCTTGCTCTCTAGCTGCTGTTTTCCCAACTCACCCCATTCCTGCAGCCTTGGGCTCTTCCCAGCCTCTAGAAGACACTTTCATCTGCTAATGGACCATGTTTTCTGGGGCAGCTAGAAACATTAGGACCTCAGGCTGACATAAGCTATGGTGGCAAGTCCCTGGTCATATTGAGATTCCATAAAAGGGGATCTCTGGCCCTGAAGCCCCAAAATGCTTCTCATTCCCAAATTCCCTAAGGTCAGCCTAACCCCACAGCAAGCCTTTTCTGGGAGTTCTAATCGGAAACTACTGGTCTAGACCCAGGTCAGGCTTAGATTTCCAGGGTCAAGGCTTCAGAAGCCAGGCACAGTCTGGGAATGAGACAAGGAGCCTCAGGATAGTGGCCCTGGTCACATTTGGACACCATGGGAGACCTAAGAAGGCAGCCTGCAGTAGTTCTGGCTCAGAGGAAGGCACAGACCAGGAGAAGCTTTTAATATATGAAAGAGAGGGAGTGACACGAGGCTTCTGGGCCGAGGGTCAACAGAGATTCTACTGAGCATGAAACTCTACAGTTGTATCTGGGAGCCACTTACCAGCCTGGTGAAGGCAGGGAAGGGAGCTTGTGTCAAGATTGTGGCCTCAGCTATTGGTCCCAGCAGGTAGTTTTAAAATGTTATGGCTGAGGAAGTCCATGTGGTCCCTTCGGTCTGTACTTCTCCACTTTTTCATGTGTGGTACTCCTACAGGGTGGAGCCACTGATTTGGCACACTGAGGTAAATGGACACGTCCGCAGGGGGCTAAACACCCAGGCTGTCCAGGCTCTTCAGGGGCTGAGGAACTCAATGTCTCCCGTTCAGAAATATTGGGAACAGTAGCCAGTAGCTGGAAGCCCTGCCCTCAGCTACCAGCTCACCCTGCCAGTCCTCCTGCCCTGGCTCTAGCCCTGGCTCTGGCTCCACTCCAAGTCCAGCTTTTGACAAAGATACCTGCTTCCTGGGTGATGACAGCAGCAATCACACAAGGTTTGACCTTAGATCTGCCCAGCTCGGCAAGGAAAGGACCTTTGAGGAGGTCAAGGCTCTGCCCTCGGGGTGGTTCCCTTGACAAAGGCTTTTTCCTCACGTTTTGGAAGTCAGCCAGCACCACCAGGAACCTATGGCCCAGCTAATAAAAGAAAGAGAAAGCACATGTGTACACACGGGGGCACACGAGGTGGAACACCTCCTCCCAGGCCAGGAGCAGGGAGGAAGAGGAGGCGGATCCATGGGACAAAGACAAGGAGAGAGTCCTATGTAATGTCCCAGAAGACCAGGTCCTATCCTGGCCTAGGGGAGGGTTGGACCTGAGGACCAGTCACTCTGGCCAGCATCATCAGCCGTCTTGACCCCCGTCATGTGGCCCAGTTCTGGGCCAGCCTGGCCGAATGCACCTGGCAGGGCACAGGGAGCAGTGAGGACCAAACCATTTAGGAAGAGCCAAGAGGCCTTTTCTTCCTGGCAGCTCGGAGCAATTAGCACCCAGGTAAAAGTGACCGCCATGTATTGAGGGTGCGCAGTGTGCCGGCCACTGTGCTCAGCATGTCACACACTTTGTCCCATTTCACCCTCACAGCACCCTGTGAGCTGCCTCAAGCCTTAGCGAGGCAGCTCTCAGACCAGAGGCGCCTCTCCTTCCAATGTGTCAGATCCAACTCGTCTGGAGGAAGAGCGGACATCAGTTCAGATTGATGGTGCATTTGGGGACTAAAAAAGACAGTGGTGATAACAAACAAACAAAACAAACAAAAAAACTCAGATATTGTTACTAGAATAAAATTTTATGCAACAATACTTGAAATTTCTTTATTATTTTGGATGTACAATAGTTAATTCAAAGTAGAATTGTTTCTTAAAAAGACAAATTTAGAAAACTTACTGTGTAACTGAAAATTGTTATTTTTTTAAATGTTGAGGAGTGATCCTCTTCTATCCTGAAACTGGAAATTCTCCTTTCGAATACTTTACTTAGGCCCACCCCCAACACCAATCCATCAGATTAATGATGGAAAAGATATCAATGCATAAATTCATAACCCATGATTCAAAACAAGAAAAGGAGCTCTTTAAGGATCAAAAACTCTGAAGCAACACTAAATAAGGGGGCGAACTGGAGCCTCAGCAGTACACCGGGCTGCCGCTGCAAGGTGCCATTGCTGGACTGTCACCCAGGGGCTACCGCATTGCTTGTAGGCTCCGTCACTGCAACTGTGCATTTCAGCCTCCTTCCCTAAGTCCCATACCACCACCTAATGGTCACTACTGTCACTGCATGGCCGATGACATGACCGGCTATCACAGCCCAGAGCAGGGATAGATGAGACTCCAACCAAGAATTACCAAAGATATAAAGAAGGCAAAGCTCCTGACAGAGAGTCAACAAATAAAGAACCTACCCAAAAAAAATAGTTCACAGGACAATCAAGAAAATTTCTTAAGAGGTAAATATTAACACCATTTGAGTTAGAAGAGTGAAGCACATTGTGCAATGAAAATGTAGTTTTGGAAGATCCTACCAGAGAACTTTAAACTGAAAAACGTGATAGTGAAAAGTGAAATAAAAACACACGAGCTAGGTAGAGGGGCAGACTGGACACAGAAGAAAATATATTCATGAACTGGAATATGGAAATGAAAAGACAGAATTTGTAAAATGAAAGTTTAGGGATATAGGGAATCAACTCAGATCCATATTTCTAAATTCACTTAATGGGAATTATAGAGATCATGAAGAAGAATTGTTTTCAGATGAAGTTGGTAGATAATTTCTTAGAGCTTCAAAAAGACATGAATCCAAAAATTGCAAGAGCTCACTGATATTTTTTAAGGTCACACTTAAAAAAAAAAAATCACAGTGAAATTTTTGAAAAACCAAGACAAAGAGAAAGCCCTAAAAGTTAGATGAAGACCAATGACTCAGAAAGTTTACCACCCATGGACCCTCCATTAAAAAACTATTCAATTTTGAAGTCCAACAGAAAGGAAAATAAACCCAAAGGGAAGGAGGTATAAGAAGCAATAGTGAGCAAATAAATCAGTAAAATATATTGTAAAGCTGAATTAAATATTTCTATTTTTCAGTTTGCAATACATTGGAAATAAAATTCAGGTAAGAGCCCCAAAGTAGTTATAGAAAGCTTGGGTGGGAGGGGAGCAGGATGTCGGGCAGGAAACATGTTAGCATGCTAAGGTTCTTGTCTTGTTTGGGGAGAGAAAACGGAGGCTGCCTGACTTTTTAAAGGGGCTTTTTAAAAGTAAAAGTTTAAGTATTAAAAGCTTAACGGGAGCCCTAAACTGGAGATAACTTAAATTTCCATCAGCAGGTGAATGGATAAACAAACTGTGATATATCCATACAATTCCTGCTCAGCTGTAAAAAGGAATGAACTGCTGGCACACACAAGAACATAGATGAATCTCAAAAGCATCATGTTGAATCAAAGAAGCCAAACACCAAAGAGAGCACCCTATAGTGGCAGAAAGCAGATTAGTGGTTACCAGGGCCAGGGATGGGAGACTGATTGGGACAGAACACAAGAGAATTTTGGGGGTAGTGGAAATGTTTTATATCTTGATTATGGTGATGGTGACATGTGTATATAAATTTGTACACTTCATGCCTTCCTACCGTCCTTCCCTCCTACCCTTCTTTCCACCGCCACCCCTTTTTTGTCTGAGGAGACTGTTATGAATGCCCGGAGACGTGTCTGAAGAAGCCAGGGGCCCGATATTTGGACCAGCCTCTGGGCTCATCTCCCTCAGCTAAGCCTGCGGTCTCAGGGCTGCCACTGTGGTACAACTCTGGGGGCAAGTTCCCACCATCAGTGCCCATGACTGGCAGCCCCTGGAGTTGTGCAGTGTACAACCTGGGCAGCCATTCACTGCAGCCTTGGAGGCCACACTTTTCCTTCCTGTTCATGATTAAAAAACTCTGACAAGTTGAAGAATGATGCTCCATTCTTGTGTGTCTACCCAGCCTCAGAGGGAACCAAGCTTACATCTGTGTTCTGGCCAAATCCCGCTAACCTAGTCACCTCCTTGAAACTTATTTTCACCATCTTGGGAAAGTGTTGGAAATGTGACAGAAATGGAGTAGAAACAGACTCAAATTCCTCCTCACCTAGGAACAGGAGCCAGGCCATCTTTAGCCCCTAACTCCTCACTCTCGTTGGCTCCCACATTTAATTCTGGAAATGTTTCCTCATTCTCTTGCTGAGGTCGCCCTTGCACTTGCTGACCAATTTCTTGGCTGCACCAACCTCCTCCTTCCTGTCCTCCCAGCTCATCTTATTATGTCTTCCCAAACCTAATCTGAGCCAAAGTAGCATATCCTATACTTCTGTGAGAATGAAGGTACCTACCAGCTCTGGGCAAGCCCACATGCCTGCTTTCTTCACAAACCTTGCTGGCTTGCGAGGGCAAACACTGGCCCCCACCACCCTGGGTGGTGATCACATAGTGAAGCAGAGACCTTGTTGTATGCAACTTTTCATATATATTTGCATTTTTCTTAGGAGAAGGACCATGGCTTTCAAAGACTTTTAAAAAATATCCAAATAGATTAAGAACCACTGGAGTAGAATGTTACACACCTTTTTGTGGTTGGTATGTAATGATCCATCTCTTTAGACTGTAGGATCCCATTCATTTATTTGTTAAATATTTACTGAGCATCTACTATGTGCCAACTACTGCTCTAAGCACTGGGGATATAGCAATAAACAAAACAGACAAGAATTTCTGCCCTTGGGGTTTACTTTTCAGGGGTCAGAGATAGCTTGAGACTGTATGAAGGATTAAATGAAAGACTAAAGAGTCTAAGTTTGTTTTTGTTTTGTTTTTTAAATATATCTTTATTGATTTCAGAGAGAGGAAGGGAGAGGGAGAGAGAGAGAGTTGAAACATCAATGATGAAAGAGTCATCACTGATCGGCTGCCTCCTGCACACCCCCGACTGGGGATCGAGCCCGCAACCCGGGCATGTGCCCTGACCGGGAATCAAACCACTATCTCCTGGATCCTAGGTTGATGCTCAAGCACTGAGCTACGCCCAACTGGACTAAAGAGTCTAAGTTTTGAGCTCTAGAGAGGTCTAAGAACTCCGTAAACTCTATGAGTCAAATTCCAAGAACTCTATGAAGTCCTAAGTTATGAACTCTATAGAAACCCCAATAAACAAGTTATTGATGATGGTGGGCACAGCAGTGGTGATGACACTTGCCATAGCAGGAGTTCAGGGATCAGCCTGGAGCTGCCCCAAAGGGAACCTCCTCCTGCTGAGCCAAGAGGCAGGGACAGTAGTGGCCTGTGATGAGCAGCAATGGTGAGGGGGCAGGAGAGAACCAAGCTGCCCCCGTCCCATGCCAGCCAAAAGCACTGGCCCTTTTGAGGCCCAACTGCCTCAGTCCTCCAAGCTCATGTCCAGCTAGAGGCCTGGGGGTCCCAGGCCAGGCCAGGGGCAGAGGCTGAGACCCAGCTACCTTCCTCCCAGCTGGAAGCCAGAACTAGGGTCTTCTTCCCAGAGTCAAGATGCACTTGGCTCCCTTGCATAGGTGGCTTCCTTGCATAGGTGTCCCTGATTGAAAGAGGAATGGTGACTCTGGTCCTGGAGAGAATGCTTATGTATGAGAGAGAGGGAGGTGGGGGTGCAGCCAAAGAGAGCACTCCTGGTGGAGGAGGCAGTAGGAGTAAGTGTTCAAGTGAGTATGCCAACTGGGCCATGGAAGGGCCCCGGCAGCCCAGGGGCAGGGCTGAGGAGAACGACAGAGGCTGACAGCCAGAAGCAGGAGGTCAGAGTACTCTCTCCACAGACCTAAATCTACCCCTGCTGGAGAGGCTCCAGATATTTGGAGGATCCCAGGTGGGTCAGGAAAAATGAGGAACAGGCAGAGAGAGAGAGAAAGATTGCCCAGATCATCGCTGAGTCTGTGGAAGAGGCAGGAACCCAGGTGCCCGAGGTCCCAGCCAGGCTCCCTCTACCACTGCCCAGCCCTGGCCAACAGACAGACACTCCACGGCTGGCCCTCACCAGGAACATGCACACAGATGCAGAGGCACATTCGCTCTGCCCCCTGATACATGGATTTGCCCTCTAGACACACCCTGCTGGGAATGGCGAGACTATTTGCATAGGGTGGAAGCTGTATCAGTGAGCAAAGAAGGGTGGTGAGCCGTGAGAAGGGACGATGGGGGAGACCAAAAGGCAAAGGAAGATTAGCGAAAAGGATGATGGAGATAGTGACCCAGGCGGGCAATCCCTTTATTCTCGATAGCACTCACCCTGCACCCGGGAGCTGGGGACCGGGCAAGGGCTGGGGACAAGAGGGTGTCAGGGATTGGGCCACGTGCACAAGTGTGGATTGGATGGATGCATCTTTGCTTTTGGTCTCAGTTTAAGGAGAGTAACCTGCACCTTAGCTCTCACAGCTCCCATTCTGGTGAGGGTCCGAGGTCCTTCTGCATGTGGGGTGGGCCCTGGGAGTAGACTATTGCCTTGATGCCCCCTACACACTCCAGGGTAAAATGAGCACTGCTCACTTCTGTCCCACACCTCCAAGAGCCCCTGGAGAGACATATGCCCCCTTCTTCTCCCTGAAACGCATACAAGAAGGGCTCTGCCCCAAGTCCAAGCTACAGTTCTGCAGGAGCTTTTCGGGGTCTGGTGGACCTAAGTCAGGTCCCAGCAAGATGGGAAGCAGAAGCCCCACAGGGCCCACTCCTCCCTCTCCCAAGCCCTAGTCCGTATCCCCAGAGTCCCTCCTATGCCACAGTCCTCCCACTCCAGCCTGGATCAGCTTCCAGCCCTGCCCACAGCCTGCCGTCGGTCCAGGGCCAGCTGGAGGGCCTTCTTAATGGTCTCCACGTTGTTCAGAACATTGTATCGACTCAGGGCCACCAGCCGATCAAACTCCTCCGGCTCATAGGTGAAGTTCATCATGCCATAGGGGGTGTCTGGCCCATTGACGTCAAAGTCCCCAAAGGCCTTCTCCTCAGCTGTTTGTCGCTCCACACCTGTGGGTTGGAAATGAAGGAGAGACAAGGCTGGGGTGCTCTGTGGCTAGAAGCTGCCAGCCCAGGACCCCCCCCTCCTTGCCCTCAGACATCTGGCTGGTTCTTTGTGGGCCCTTCCTGGGCTCACATCTCTGCTCTCTTGCCCATCAGGGATAGCTGGGCCAGTGCCAATGCTGAGGTCCAGGAAGCAGAGGGCAGCAGTGGCCAGCTCGGGCCCTCCTGGGTGCTTTGCTACCTCGTCAAGGGGGTCCACTCTCAGAACTTCACCCCGTCACCACCCCAGGGCCCTGTGGACCAGACCCAGGCCCAGGGCTTCCCCTCACCTGGGGCCAAGTGTGTGCGGAAGGTACCGTTGACAAGGGGGAAGTGTAGCACAATGGGTGCACCGGGGTCCTCTGCCCTGGCAAACAGGTAGCACTCGCCAGGCTCCTCCAGGTCCTCAGGGAGCACCTCGATTCTGGGGAAGGGGATGCCGCGGTCCTGGCAGTACTTCTCTGTCATCTGTAAGACCTGGGCAGGGAGGGAAACTTCTGACCTGCCTGCCCCCTACCTGGACTCACAGGTCCAGTTTCCAAGGGCTGCTCTGCCTCCTACCAGCTGAGGGACTTCAAGCAGATGACATAACCCTTCTGAGCCACTTTCTTCATTTATAAAATAAAAATGAGAATAACTCTCTTGTGGGGTTGCTGTGCAGATTAACAATAATCACCAGTGTCCTCACTGTCGTTCTGCCCTGGAACTGGCCACTGCTTCCCTTCTCTGACCCTCCCTGCTCCCTCTGATAGGCTGTTTCAGTTTCACAAGGTTGCAACCGAATGATTATGAGGTCATGTTGGACCCAAGAGGAGGAGGAAGAGGAGACCAAAAAGGGAAGAGCTGGCCCAATAGCATGATCAGAACCTGCATCAGATGGTGAAACCTGTCCACCACCACACAGGGTTTGAGAGACCCGTGAGGGCACTCTGATGACTCTGTTGTTACCATAGTAACAAAGGGACAGCAGACCCAGACCCAGGCCCAGGCCCTGATGGGAGCAAGGAATGTTATCAGGAACAGGCAGGGTTCAGACAGGGGTCTTCTGTTCTCCAGGCCAGAAGACACCTGAGAACCCTCTTTGGATGCCTCTCCTGACTCCCACTCCCTCCCATAAACTCAGTGACCCTCTCCTCCAACCAGGGAGACCAGTGCCACTCACAGTGTGCATGAGGTGGCCCCTGCAGGTTAGAACCCATGCCCTCTGCCAAGGGCCATCCCCAAACACCCAGTCAGACCACCCTAACAGGGGATCCCCACCCCTTACCTCAAAAGGAGCATCCAGGGAGTAGTCAAAGGACACAATGAGGTCCACCTCTCTCTGCGGCAGCAGGATCAGCGGGAATGGAGAGTTGATGGCAAAGCCCCCATCCAACAGGCACAGGGAGTCCCGCATGGGAGTGAGCTGGTTGGGGAAGGCGTCTGGGTGTGTGTCTGCAGAGGGACAAATGCTTGTTTTTCTTAGCAGTCCTATTGCAAATGTCCTCTCTATGGAGATCTCTGCTTCTTCCCTGCTCTCTGACAGCCACTCTGGGGTCTCCCACCTCAGTCTCCACCCAGTACGGTCATCCCCCATCAGCCTCTGGACAGAAGGAGCCCACACCTCAATCCCGGTCAAAAGGCAGAGCTGGCCTGGCCGGGTGTGGCTCAGCGATTGAGCATCAACCTAGGATCCAGGAGATAGTGGTTTGATTCCAGGTCAGGGCACATGCTCAGGTTGTGGGCTTGATCCCCAGTTGGGGACGTGCAGGAGGAAGCCGATCAATGATGACTCTCTCATCACTGATGTTTCACCTCTCTCTCTCTCCCTCTCCCTTCCTCTCTCTGAAATCAATAAAGATAGATAGATGATAGATGATAGATGATAGATAGATAGATAGATAGATAGATAGATAGATAGATAGATGATAGATAGATAGATAGATGATAGATATGTAGATATGTAGATATGTAGATATGTAGATAGATATATATATAAAGGCAGAGCTGGCCTCAGTGAGCCAGAGGCACAGGCAGGAGGGCCCCACCTAGAGCAGCACCCACCTTTCCAGGCCACAAACTCCCTGCCAGCCACATAGTCCTTGTGCAGACAGAGGCCACGGGTGAAGTTAAAGTTCTCCGCAGAGGTGAAGCGGGAGGTGAATATGTCTAGCACAGCCTGAGAGAAGGGCCCCTGGGGGGTGAAGAGTCTCGTTCGCAGCCTCGTGGGGTCCTGAAGCCTCTGTTGGTTATCTAGAGAGAGTAGGGTGTGAAATATAGTGAGAAGTGGTGCCAGCCTTTGTCCAGTGGCCTTTATGGTTCAGGGGGGGCCCCTACTTCTCCTCCTGATACCCCTCCTCCTCCACCCCACCTCCCAGGCCTCTGACCATTGCTTCCCAGAACCCCTTTAAATGCCTTTTTTCTTTCATGTTTCCCATATTTTGAAAGTTGCCTATGACACTGCATTTATAAAATAATTTATTTCCCTCCTTTCTGAAAATAAAGTTGCATATACAATTTCCAATCAGAATTTCATCCATTAAACACTTACTGAGTGGCTGTTGCATGCTGGGCACTGTATTAAGCAGCAGGAATGCAAAGGTGACTGGGGCCTGGCCCTCAGGGCTCACACCCACTTAGGGGAGAGTCATATAGAAAGAGAAGGAATCCTAACAGTGTCCTCAGGTAGGGACAATGAGGGGGTGTGTATGCAGTCTTGCAGGGATGTTGGTGGTCATACCCACATCAGCCTGGAGGGATGGAGTGGAACAGAGACACTCCCTGACAAAATGATGGCTCAGCTGAATCTTAAGAGTTGAGTAAAAGTTACCCAGGGGAGAAAGGTGGGAAAGGAATCCCTTGAAGCAGGGAGCTCATGGGCCATTTAAGGAGCAGGCGGAAGAGGAGCCCTGAGGTGTGTGGACAGAATATCAACCAGATGCCCAATGGTCCTGGGCCGAGTTGACCTAATTGGAGCCCAAGCAGAGAACTCAAAGGTGTAGCCCAGTTATAAAGTACTCATAGTTCCCACTGTGTTTTCTCCGTGGGCCCGCCCTCAGCCCCACCCCCGCTGCCTCTGCAGAGAAGTTGGTCCCATAGGACTTCTCTGAACCCAGTGGGAGAGCCAGTCCTTCACCATCCTCCCCCTCATTCTCTATGCCTCTGCCAGGGCCCTATTGTTGGAAAGAAGAATGGGGGGTCAGGTCTGAACCCTCACCTGTGACTTTCACGCTGCCACGGTGCCAGTCCAGGAAGCCAAGGTTAAAGCCGGCGGTCTTCTGGAAGATCTCATCCAGGCTGGCTGCAAAGGCACTGCCCCACACACCTAAGGAGACAGGCACGGTCCAGGCCCTCACAACTCCTCCACCCATATCAGGGCCTGGCCCCATGCCTGCCCTGTACCCAGCGCTTCAGCTTAGACTCACCCTGCAGGTAGCAGATTCGGGGCTCTGGCCAGGGCTTCAGCAATCGCCCCATGAAGAACTCTGAGCCGAAGAGCTTGGTGGGAACATAAGCTCCATACTTGGGGAAGCCGACCTCGTGGGGGGTAAACTCGCACCACTCTGGGGACCCAGAGTAAAGGTAACATTGCCAGGGCTTCCCACCAGGACCCCAGTGTTTCCCTCTGGCCCTTGTGACTGAGCAAAAATCTCTGCCTTGCCAAGAGCAGAAGGCAGCAACCTCACTGTGCTCCAAGGCTCCGCCTGTATCCTGATAGCCTGGCCTTTTACACCCTCCAACCAACCGTCACCTCCACCTGCTTCCTATGTCTATACACCCAGGCACCTGCAAAGTCTTCCCCGCTGATGTTGGTGCGGACGTTGACACTGGCATAGATGGGATAAGGGTTCTGGCTCTGGCTGACTGCCTCCTGCTGGTCAGAGAGCTTGGCTGGGTTTTCCTGGGCAGGAAAGAAGGGAAACTGATTGGCTTTTCCCATCCCAATGGCCCGAGGCTAGTAACCTACAGAGTGTAGTGAGTCCACTAGAGGGAGTGGTTGCCAAGGCCAGTGCTCTAAGGGACAGGCTTTGGGCTGCCACAGAAGTAAGGCCACTGTGGGTTTTGTGCAATTCCAGGGGCATTAGGAACATCCTTCCCCCTTCTTTCCCATACAAGAAAACATATCGAAACCAAAGAAAGTTAGAGCGACACTTTTAAAGTAATAACTGAAAATCCAGTTTATTTTCTCTAAAGAGTAATAAAGCACTAGAAAACATGAATTCTTTTCTTAGAAATCAGAAACTGTCACCCAGCAAGATGGCGGTGTAGGTAACAGATGACCCACCGCCTCCCACAACCACATCAAAATTACAACTAAAATACAGAACCACCATCACTCAGAACCTCCTGAAATCTCGCTGAACAGAAGCCCTACAACCAGGGAACTGAAGCTAATGGAGTTCATCACCAGCAGAATGGTACTACGTGAAAAGTTGAAGGGTCTTCTTTAAGAAGAAGCTAATGAACAAAAGAACCTGACAAATGAAATAGATACAGAGACATTGACGCACGCAACAGACAGTCATATTTCAGAGGGAAGAGGGAAGGGGGCTGGAGGGTGGGAAGAGATTAACCAAAGAAGTTATATGCATATATGCATAACCCATGGACACAGTCAATGACGGGGTGAAGGCCTGAGGAGGGGGTGGGAGCGAGGTGGAGGGGGTCAACTGGGGGGGGGGGGGAATGGGACACCTGTAATACTTTCAACAATAAAAATAGATTTAAAAAAAAGAAGTTAGAAACCACTTGTGATATACATCCACAACTGATAGCCACACACCGGTGGGCCAGGCCCCCGTGGCTGAGACCCTCACTCAGCTCTGAATCTCTCATTTTCCAGGGCATTCTGGGCTTGCAGTTCTACAAGGAACCACCAGATGGTATAAGTCATGGCCTCATGGCCAGTAGGTGAGAAGGGTGTTCTGCCTCAGCTGCAGATTGGAATCACTCGGAACACTTTCGAAACACACTTGTGCTAGCACTGGACCACAGACCAATCAAAATCAGTGTCTCTAGAAGCAGGGCTCAGGCATGGGGATGTTTTTAAAAAGTGGCACAGGTGATTCTAATATGCAGACAGACCTGAGAACTGCAGACCAGCCTCTCCCTCCCCAGGGGTTAGGAGCCAGGAAAGATGAAGGGGTGTCAGCCCCCAGGAATCTCACCCTTTGCCCCCAGGGAGCTCAGACCTAAGGGATAGCTTTGTAAATCTCAGATATTAGCTTAGCAGCTAAGGCAGAATTAGCTGGAGGGGCAGAGCTGGAAAGGAGGCCAGTTTATTTGTTACCTACTCTTCTCTTACCTCCTGGTACAGGAAATACTCCATGATGAGGCCCCAGAGGTCAATAAGGGAAACGCTGTGATTGCCGCTTTCCAGGTTCTTCAGTTCCTCGGCATAGTATTGTAGGCGCTCCGTGGACACTGCCCCCTTCTTGCTGCTGCAGACCCGAGCCTGGGCTCGCTCAGTGGGGCCCTGCAAGGCCACCTGGGACCAAGTTGGGTCCATGTAGAGTGTGGAGATGCACCTGGGCATGGAGGAAATTTGAGGTAGTTAGGGACAGGAGAGCACAGCAAAGGGAGAAGGGGATGCAGGTGTCTGTGAGTGACACCTCCCCGATCACTCATACCCACTGCCCTGCATCACCCACTTGGGGTCCCTAGGAACTCAGTCCCTTCCTGCCCCTCCTAACCCCCTTGGAGGCAGCCTCCCCCCACCCCAGGGACTCCACCAGATCACCAGGTCACACCCTGCCCCTTCAGAGCTCTCCTTTACTCTGTACTCTGCCCCTACCTCACTTACCAGGTAGACCCAGACACCCCACCCAGGTAGGTCACAGTGTCCAGGAGACGGAGCTCCTGCAGCCCCGCTAGGCTGCCGTACAGGGAAGACATGGCGCGGGTTCCACCTCCAGAGCCCAGCACAGCCACCACAGGCACCTGGGAACAGCAACAATCAAGATAACAACACATACTGCCACTGTCATTTACATAGCACTGCCTATAATGTCAGACATTGATCTGAGAGACTTACATGGGTTATCTCACTGAGTCCTCAGCAACCCAATGAGATCCTCATTTTACAGATGAGGGAGCTGAGGCACAGGAAGGTTAGATATGTGCCCGCAATCATACAGTTAGTAAGTGATGGGCTAGCAGTCCAAACAGTATGACCCAGAGATGGCTCTTAACCATGACACCAAGAGAGGATGTACCTGCAAGATATACTGGGTTCACCCAAAACAGCTAAAGCATGGTTTCTCAGTCTAGGCACCACTGATAATTGTGGACCAGGTAATTCTTTGTTGTGAGGAGATGTACTGTGTGTTGTAGGATGTTTAGCAGCATCCCTGGCCTCTACCCAGTAGATGCCAGTATCATCCCTCTCCCCTCCCCCCGTCGTGACAATAAAACATGTCTCTAGACATTGTCAAATGTCCCCTGGGTAGGGTGGGAGGAGTTGAAATTGCCCCCAGTTGAGACCCACTAAGCTAAAGTGACAAAAACCATGAAGCAGCCTGGACCTGTCCCAACATGAGAGGTGTCTGTGGGATCAGATTAGAAGTTTTTTGGTTGTTCAGCTTTTCCACGAAGGTTTCTCTCATTTCACCCCAGATTTTTGGTTCCTTTCCCTGTCCTCCTTTATTCTTCTGTCTTTAAAAAAATGCTTCCAGCAAGGACATCACCCCTTCAGAGAACTGGAGGAGACAGAGCTCTCTTTCCCTTCCACCTACAGGATGGAGATGAGCAGAGAGCAGGCATTACCCAAACGAACAGTCTAGTCTTGCTCAGCTTGTCAGCCCTGGGCACAGGCTCATCTCCTGAGTTCACTTGCAGCCAGGAAAAAAGCCATCAACTTGTTCCTGATTTACCACAGGTCTCGCCCTCAGCGCCGCCTTTCCTCCTGTCTACTGCTATGAACTGAATTGTGTTCCTGCCCTCCCACCCCCAGTTCAAATGTTGAAGCCCAATGTGATTACTGAGGAGAGAATAATATTAGGGGAAAATTAATGAGGTCTCTTCTCAGATTCACTGCTCAATTATTCACAGAACCTGAAGCTTGAGGAAAAACAATAAATATATCCTTGACATTTAAACTTTTAATCTTTCCTAAAACTCTTCAGTCCTGTGTTAGACATTACAGAGATTATAATCAGTATATTATGCGTCAGTGCATGGACTCCAGTCAGACGTGAGATCTCCTCAAAGACAACTTCTTTGTGACTAGACTGCCTGGCACCCCACTTGACCACCTGAAATCTATTATCATAATTACTGATACTAGTTCATTCATGGTAACGGACCGATCAAATAGCTAAGAATGCAAGGCCCCTTTCTCTCTTGTGATCCAGTTACATCATAAAAACAAATGATTTTTCTTTTTTCCTCAGGACATTTCCAGTTTTATTCCTAGTTATGTTTCCAGTTTCTAAGATGCTTGAATAAATCTCTGTCATTTATTTCTAGCCAGAGCCTTCTCTTTTTTATTACATGCAACACTGTATTTGGAGAAAGGGCCTATAAGGAGGTGATATAGGTTATGTGAGGTCATAAGGATGGGGCCCCAGTCAAATAGGACTGGTGTCCTTGTAAGACAGGTGGGAAACGCCCAGCCTGAGGGCTGTATACGGCCTGCAAAATCATTTCGTCTGGGCCTGCCAAGGCAACCTTAGGTGGGACTCAAAATTTAATAAATCTAGTTTTTTCATAGCTAATTTTTTAAAAAATCCTCACCCAAGGATATTTTTTCCATTGCTCTTCAGAAAGAGTGGCAGGGAGAGAGAGAGAGAGAGAGAGAGAAACACTGATGTGAGAGAGACACATCAATTGGTCACCTCCTGCATGTGCCCCGACGGGGGCAGGGAGTCGAGCCTGCAACTGAGGTACATGCCTATGGCCGGAAGCGAACCCGGGACCTTTTAGTCCGTGGGCTGATGCTCTAACCACTGAGCAAAACTGGCAGGGCTTCACAGTTGACCATTTTGTATGGCCCAAGAATGATTTTATACATATCCAAATGGCCCTGGCAGAAAAGAGGTTCCCTACCCCTGTTGTAAGAGGAAGAGATGGAGACCTCCATCCCCGGCACATGCACGGAGGAAAGGCCATGTGAGGACGTAGCAAGAAGGTGGCCATCTACAAGTCAGGAAGAAAGGCATCACCAGAAACCAATCCTGACGGCACCTTGATCTTGAACTTCCAGCCTCCAGGTGAGAAAATAAATGTTTGTTGTTTAAGCCCCCCATTCTGTGGTGTTCTGCTATGGCAGCCCAAGCTGACTAATTCACCTCCCTTGGCCAGGGCTGTTCAGATCTCACTGCATATGGGGTCCTGACTCTTCCAATCAGCTCAGGTGACAGGCCTGCCCCCTTCCTCCTCTGCTCCCCATGCTTCCTCTAGGCTTCCTGTCACGTTTTAGCCACACAGTCCTCTCAAGGAAAGAGACTGGATTTGGTTCTCGTGACACTGGGGTCTCCTCCATTCCATACCTGGCCACTGTCGGGAGACTGGCTCAATCCCAACACCTGCTGCAGGGCCTTGGATACGATCTGCTTCCTCTTGTCCAGAAACTCTCGTTCCCCGTCACAGAGGTCAAAGCCAAGGCGCAAGTCAAGGTCCCCAGATCTGCCTCAGGTGGGGTGGGGTTGGGATACTGGATGACTGCTCAGTGGAAGAGAGCCTTGGGCGAAGCCAAGTTTTCACAGGAGCACACCCACACTCCATGGGACCCCTCAGAAAGATCCCACTAGAATCAGACACACCCACCCCTTGCCCCCAAGCTGAGCAGAGAAGGCAGGAGAGCTCCCACACGTCCAGCCCAGCCCAAGAGCCTTCCTCACCTCATTTCTGCCTTTACATTCAGAGACACCTCCTGGCCCTGAAAGAGACAACGGCTGTCCCTAAGCACACAGGGTGGGATTCTGCCACCTGCAGCCCCTGTTGCTCTGGTAACTCTGCCCCAGATGTGGACCATGGCTGAGCTCCTGGCTGGTCTGATCTTTACCCCCTCTCAGACCCCTCCCCCAGACCTTTTGTGGTGGTCACAAAGCAGGACACTCAGGCAGAGCCTTACCTTCCCCACAGCCACCAAGCGCTGTTCCTCCTGACCTAGGGCCAGGGAGGAGAGCAGGATGCCCCCCTCACCCAGATTGTTGGTCTGAGCCTCCAGCTCAGCACTCGGGTCGCTCTGCAGAGAAGAAAACACCATGGAGCCCCCAGAGTGAAGGACACGTGCCAGGATGGCAGCTCTGGAGTCCGGCTCGAGCACCACTGACTCAGTCCTACTCTTCCAGGCTCTGGGCTCACTCACCTGCAGGATCGTGAGCTTCTCTCCAACCTCCATGAGCAGCCTAGAGCGAAGGACTGGATTCACGTGGAAGGCAAAGGTGTCTGGGGGGTAGCCCTCCAAGGGAGGCTGCAGGGGCAAGAGCTGTGCTTTCTCGTAGGCCCCAGGCACTGCCAGACGAACTTGCCTAGAGCCTGGGAGCGGAGGGTCATAGTAAGTGAGTGAGAGCAGGGATGTGTGTGTGTGTGTCATGATGGAAAAAGGGTTTTCTTCCCCTTGGAAACACCAACTCCTCACCCTTCTCACTCTCTGGCACTGTGACCCATAGCAAAGGCATCATGAAAGACACTTGGGGTTCTATAACGCACCTGGTCAGAACTGGGAACCTGGGTGAGGGTGGGAAACACACAATGCCTGGGAGAGTGGTAAAGGCAGGGAGGGAAAGGGCCCCCTGCCCAGAGCTAGTGGGCTGATGATTTTGAGATTATTATATTAAGAATATAAAACATAATTTTACAAAAATTGTATTATAATTATCATACATTAATTAATACATTAATCACCAGTTTTCAACTGGTAGTTCCCCTATCTCTTGCCCCCATTCAACCTCTGTGCTCATCACCTTGGGGGAGGTTTGTAGCGAGGCTGCAATTTTCTCAGTCCTTTGTTTCCAACGTGTAAGATCTTGGGAGAACACAGATGGCTTGCAGAGGAGGTAAAAGAAAGAAGTGGGTTTCTGGGCATAGAGAGAATTGGTGGCTTGGAGAAGGAGTGGGGAGAAGCAGGGGATGGCCAGCCCAGGCTAGAAGGTGAGGCTGGGCTGGGAGGAGAAGAGAGGCCTTGGCCCAGGAGCAGCAGGGCTGCCCTGTTCCTAGCAGCATTCTGGGGAGGAGGCAAGACCCTAGAGAGAAATGGCTGAGCATGACACCCAGGCAGAGGGGACCCCAGGCAGACTCATAAAGGAGCCCCAGACCCCAAATGCCCCAGGAGCAGAGGTCCGAATGGAATTCCTCTCCCTGCACACACCTCCTTGGCATTAAATGAGACCTAGAGACTTGACATGACCCAGGAGGGAGGGAATTAGAGAAAATAAGAAAAGTATATTCTTTCACACCATGCTTTATGTACTGAGATTGATATGTACGTGGTGTTCATAGTGAGAAACAGCAGAATTGGTGGCAGAGAGAGCAGATGCCCTGGAATGTCGCCAACCTGTGTTTGGTCCTGGCTCCACCACTCCCTGGCTCTGTGACCTTAAGCAAGGTCCTTCTCTGAGCCTCAGTCTCATGAATTAAAAGAGGATAATGATTATACCTACTTTACAGGGTTATTAAGAGGATTAAACAATAAACACATATCAAATGATTTAGCACAGTGTCTGCCACTCATAAGTGCTCGATGTTACCTGGGCGGGACCCATCATGTAGACTGACTTGCAGCCTCTCAGCATTGGAGGGACCTTAGCTGTCATGCAGCCTCTGCTCTCCTCCCCATCAGGCCCTCCTCCTGAGTGGCAGCCCTCTGAGGCAGATGCTTGGGTGGGCTCAACGCTTCACCTCTGGATTTCTCACTCTTTACCATGTGACTTCACTTCTTCTCACTGAGAGGCTGACTAAATTCCCTGCCCTCCATCTTAGGGTCAGCCTGAGGACCTGTTTTGACAACGTAATATTAGCGGCTGTGATGGGACCAAAGGCTTGAAAAGCACTTGCTCATTTGGGCTTGCTCTCTTGTGCCTCTGCCCCAAGAGCATGCCCAGGCTAGCCCACTTGTCACAGAAGATGGATGAGAGCCACATGGTACAGAGCCAGGTCACACCCGCCAAGCCCAGCCCAGCCCAGATCAGCCCAGCCCCCGCTAACCACCAGATGTGTGAATGAAATGCATGCTTCCTGCTACACGCCTCTGAGATTTGGAGGTGTTTTTATATAGAGTAGTTGGACTGATACAACCGCTATGCTTGAATACTTCCAGGGACAAAAATTCACTACTTCCAGAGGCAATTGTTTCATCCTTGTCAGCTTTAATCAGTGAAAAATTAAAAACTTTCTGCCCAGACTCACCTTCTTGAAATCAGCAGCCCTTCAACCCCCCAGGAGAGAGGGGAAAACCCAATGCCACTGGCCAGACTCACCATACTTTGGATGTAGAGCTGTCTCGTCTCCCCCTAGGGTGCCCTGGATTTTCAGACAGGGCTGAGCCTAAGGAAAGCAGAAGCCTATGAGAGCCAGACAGTTACAGGGCCCGAACCAGGAGGGAGAGAAGGGAAAAGGGAGAGATATCTTGGGCAGTGTCCAGATAGCAATCTTCCCAGCCTGTGCCTTATAGGCAGGGGTCTTCTGTAGCAGCCCCCACTCCTAGGACTCAGAGGAAGTGGCCCCTGGTGGGAATGGGGGAGGAGGGAAGGGCCTCTAATCCTGGCTCCTTCAGAAATCTCAGAAGCCAGGGTTCCAAGTGAGTAATGTGCTGTGCACAAGTAGAAGACTGGTTTTAGACTGTTCACTCAGTCAGGAGGCAGTGTCCTTCCCCCTTATCACTGGAGATGCCTACCCAGCACACCTCCACTCTGAGGAGGGTTGAGTGGCCTTCAGAGAGGCAAGTAGGTGTGACAGGTTCGATTGTGGGCTCCTCAATGCCCCCCAGCCCTGTGCAGCCCCAAGCTAGGATCTCCCCTACTTACCACCAGGACACCATTGGTGATGACTTCAGATGCAGGCACCTGGCTGCAAAGGATGGTGGATTCATTGGATATCTGGGCCCCTTAAGGTGGCTGTTACTATAATAATGTTACCAAAGCAGTTGGAAGAGCCTGGGGAACATGGCAGGGTTTGGGGATAGGGGTGGGTGTTGGCCAACACTCAGATGGGCCTCAAGACCAGGACATTCCCTCTCAGGTCAGGCCAGCACAGGACCCGGTGACTGAAGCTGGGAGCTGTCCATGATTTCAGAGTAAATGGGGGGACATGGGCTCTTCTTGGACTCACCTCTTCTCCAGAACAAATTCCACCTGTAGCTCTTGTGAATCCTAATGGAGGAGCAAAGAAGCACCAGTTTTCAAAGAGCTCCAAAAACCTCAGGGATCGTCCCTACCCTCAGCCCTGCTCAGCCAGTCCAGGGACTAGGAGAGGAAACTTGCTGTGGCTTCTCTGGGCACAGGAAGGGCAGTGGCATCTCCATGAGAAGCTTCATCCATTGAACACTATGTAAGGACACTGTTCTAGACACTGAGGGTTCAGCAATGATCAAGACAAAGTGCTCTGCCCTCAAGGAGTTCGTATGTTGATTCTGCTCAAGAGGAATTATTTGAGGGACCCCTTGGTAGGATCAGTGGTGCAGGATGGAGGCCTGGTCTGTGCTGATTGTGAGTCCCCTCCCCCGTGCCCTGTGCCAGGCATCCTCTACCTGAGCTCAGCTCATTGCCGGCACAGATGAGGCAGCTCACCTGTTGGTTGAGTAGGAAAGTGTGTTTGTGGGGTTGGCCAGGCTTGAGGCTCTTCAGGTCAAACAGCAGCAGGGAGAGTTCATTGCTGCCCAGGATGTCCTTGTCATAGAGGGTGAGCTCCAGGACATTCTGGAGACAGGACAGGCAGGAAATGGGAGCCTGAGGCAGGGCAGGCACCTTAAAGGAGCCCTTTCCCCCTGCCACTTGTTGGCTCTCACCTTCACAGCACCATGGATCTGGTAGTGGAAGGTCTCATTCCACTCAGGGTCACTGCAGTTGTCTATCACTCTTGTCTGGGCATGGCTGGGAGATGCTGTGGGCAGCCACAGTTGCACATAGCAGTCAGCTTTGGACACTGCGGGTAGGATGGGAAAGGAATCCTGGCTTCAAGTTCTTATTGCTGAAAAGGTTGCCTGGAGGAGGCTGGGGCAGGAGGGGAAGGAGCAGAGCCAGGAGGAGGCTCCCATGTGGCATGGTGGGGTGAGGAGATGGATGGTGAGCCCTCATCTTCAACTCCATCTCCACCAGTCACACCTCCCATTCAACTGAATGGAAATCCTACAGTGGCCAGTTGAAAAGATCACATGGCAGCACAGACCACTGAGTAATTAATTCCCAGAAAGGACATGATTCAGGTGACAAACTCCCCTCCCAGTGTGAGCGTTGGCATGGGGAGTTCTGGTGACAGCAGGTGTCACACTCTCTCCCAGGCTGTCACCACTCTACCTGCTACACTCAGGAAGGAGCTGGGGTCTGCACAGTGCTCCCCTGCACCCCCAGATCCTGCCTGCCAGCTCTGGGCCTGAGGCCTGGACTCCCTCACCTCCTTCCACAGTCAGCGCCAGCCCCTCTGCCCCACTCCAAACGCACACACGCACTTCAGGCCAGCCCCTGCCGAGCTCTGCAGCGGCCGCGGGGAAAGGAAAGGGAGAAAGGGTGGAATTGAGGGTCACTCACACAGGTCTTTGCCCTGGATATTCCTGGCCCTCAGCACCTTCACCTGGAGGTCATAGTATGGGTGGGTTTCCCGCTGAAACAACAAAACTTGGGGGACTCAGTTCCAGGAAGCCAGATGTGGGGCCTAATCTCCCTGCCATGACGCCCAGTTCTGGTTTCCCTCCTCCCATCACTGAGCAGCAGCCTGGCCCAGGATCTCTGATGTTTCTGTGCTGTTGCTGTGCCTGGGACCTGGGAAGTCTTGGCAGAGAAGGCGTTGGAAGTTCAGCATGTTCGTAACAAGGCTGGACCTTGGAATCAGTCAGACTGGCTTCAAATCTAAGCTCCACCATGGACTAGCTGGATGGCCTTGGGCAAGTTACATGATTTCTGTATGGTTCAGGTTTCCCATCTATGTGGGGTTATGATGATAATCTGATAGGGTATGGTGAGTTTTCAATAAGATGTCGTGTAAAGTGCTTGATACATGTAACCATTTTTACTAATTATGGATATCATGCACCACAGACCTGCACTCCCCTCAGACCACAGTGCCACAGCAGCAGCTGGAGAGGTGAAGTGAGGTGCTTAGGAGATTAAATATTAGAAGAGAAAGTTGTGATCGGCCCCACCCATTAGCTCCCTGACAAAGGTTGGATGGCCTAGGAGGCTGAGGGCAGGTGAAGGGAAACCAAGAGTCACCCAGTTTGTACTGGTCAGATGAGTTGCTATGGAGACTGCAGGTTGGGCCCAGGAGAGGTAACAACAGACTGCAGCAACTCATGGGAGTGAGACTATCTCCTTAAAACCCAACAGCCGGATTAGGGCATTCTGGGCAAAACCCAGTCAGCTGCAAGCGCTACAGGACCTAGCCCTCCATTCCTAATTATATTCAAGAGCCAAGGTCTTGGCCAACCTTTCTAATTCAAACTCCCCCAGGCTGTCTGGAGCAAATTGGTCCCACCCCAGATCAAAACCCAATCCCCTGGCTGGCCTCAGTCTTCACAGGGGACACATTCCTAGGACCCCTCCAGTCCATATTTCTCAGGGAAGAGCAGGTACTTTACCCGGCAGTGACTCCATTCAGGTGCCCTCTTCTCTCTCTTTCGCAGCAACACTACCCCCAGTAGGGGCAGCCCCTTGCTTGTCAGCCACTGTGGCCAGAGCGCCCAGTGCATGGCCAGGCAGCCCACTTTCCAGCAAGAAGCCGTCTTCTTTCCAGAGCCACCCCCCTCACTTCTGGATACAATCACTGCTAGCTCAGGTCTAACAGGTAGTGCTGGGGTGGGGAGGGTGGAGCTGGCTGCTCTGTTGCAGACTCAGGGCCCTGTGGGCCTGGAGGTGGGGTTTGACAGACTCCAGGAAGTGACTGGAACCCAATTTCCTCGGGCAGGAGGCACTCTGGTTCCCATCCCCAGCCCTGGTTATCATTGGGCTGCTTATGTAAAATAGATACCTGAGCCTCACCCTCCATATGATTTGATTTGGTGAGGGCAACAGCAGCCAGGAGGTGCTGCATCAGGGGCCCAGTCTCCTCCAGCTATAAAAAAAACAAACCCAATACCTTTCAAGTCCCACCTTCCCCAGTGCGGAAGCAGCATGGAAATCTCTGATTCAGCGTTTGACTTGGACTCAAACGTGTTTCTAATCTCTCCTGGCCTCCCTCATTTGTTCTCCAAAGAGAGGCTGCTCTGTGCAGAACCTGTGCAACACCTTAGAGCTGCAGATAAGGAGAGCCGATACATATTCTGAAGACATTCACAACCTCATGACTCCCTGCAGCTTCTGCCCAGGCTCTCTTCCTGGATCAGTGGAAATACCTGGATGGTCCAGGTATAGAGGAAGGGATATGGCCAAGTGGTATTGATGCCAGACACAAGGGGTCCAAGGCTACCTATCACCACTTGAGCCAAATTAAGCAGTGACAGGGTTGAATCATATGTGAGCGTTTATTCCAATAATGTCCCCCAAATGGGAGAGCAGTCGGTCACCCTGGAAATTCTGCTCTGACTCCCCCTTGCCAGTTGGTTGATTATATACCAGTGAGGGAAAAGATAACTACCTGAAGCTGTGAGCTACAGGTGTAAGAGAGAAAGGGCAGGGGAGGGAAGGGGAGGGTCTGCAGTCCGGCCGTCAGGAGCTCAAAATCCAATAACCAGGGGGCTAATCTTCTCTGATGTTACGAACAGCTCAGCCCACTCCTGGGACCAGAGAATGGTCAGCGTTCCTGAGGCAAACTCCTGGATGGGGTCAGGGTGTGGGCACAGCAACCAAATCAAAGCGTATTCTGTCATTGGTCTGTTCTCAAAACGTGTTTCTTTTCTAAGTAATGGGCCCACCGAGGCATCTTATCTTTTCACAGCCTTGTTTAAGCCTCCAGTTTCCCAGGGTCAGTAAGAAAACTTCTTATCTATAGTTAGTAAGGTGAATGATTATTAAACAACTGTGGCTCTGTTCTTATTACATGCCCTTCCCCATCTCGCTATCAACAAGGGCAGGTAAAAAGCAGGTCTGCCAGTCCTTAAGCTACTAGAGATAAAGATTTTCACATCCTCCGTTGACCAATATAAGCCTTAGGCTGCAGGGGGTATGCGATGTCCCCTTTTCTGTGAACCACGGCCATCTAGGCAGCCAAGACAAGGTACAGTCTCCAGTAGAAAGCATCTCTGGATCAGTGAGCTGTTGGAAGATACATTTTTGTTCCTCAACCAAGACCTAGTCATCTCCACTCCCCTCCCCAAGGTTGGAGGTGGAGACTGAAAAAAACAAACGTCTAAAAAAACAGGTGATTCAACTTCAAAACAAACCCTGCTGGCAAGTTCTGACCAGAAACTCCCAGAACAAAGAGCATATGACCTTGGCCAGGCCCCAAGGGGAGGGTCTGTTTCTACTCAATATGGAGCGTGAAGCCAGGACCTGTGCTGGGGTCTCAGGAATGCTAGGGCCCAACCTCCTTGGAGGCCTGTACCCACAGCATGTAGGAGACCCCACGATCCACAGAGGAGCCTGAGGGAGGGTGTGAAGCGAGCTGGCCTGGCATACAGACAGCCTGGGTGATTTGAGTGCTTTCTGGGCTGTGCCACACTCTCCTGGAAGTCATCTGCCCATGCCTCAATAAAGGTATGCCTTAGCTCCAGATGTTTTTCATTCCCTGAGAAAGCTCACGAGGGCCACAGGAGGCTTAAGAGGGGGAATAAAGGACCAAATGATCTTTTCAGAGCTGGCCAAAGTGGACCAACATTTCTCCCCTTCTCAAACATCACTGGGTCAATCCAACCAATTCCATAGCTTCTGTGACCCTCCCAGTTATTACGAGCTGCAAGAAGAGGCACAAAGCCTTGGGATTAGCTCCAGTTCCAGTGTGTCCAGCAGGAATTCGTGATGCTGGAAACATCCTCTATCTGTGCTGTTGATACATCAGCCACTCTGCAGTGCTGGACGGCACAGATCGAGGCACACAGAACAGATGGGTTACACTGATCTTTGTTCACGGTCACTAATGGGCTTACTCTTCTCAACTCTTAGCTAAATTATGATCCTCATTATTTTCATCAAACTCCACAGGAAGGGGGAAAAAGGAGACCCAAACAGGCTTGGTTTGTTACTTTATGATGTTTATTACGCAAGGCCTTCATCAGTCCTCACTACAGAGCTTTCAGCTCCAGCCTTCTCCACACCCCACAGAGGACAAAGACAGTCTAGGGAAGGAAGACCAGAATTTGGGAGAACTGGGTCCTTTATGTGTTCCAGAGGCGGGAAACACACTCTTCGTTCTGTTGCTTCAAGCAGATGTGCCACACAGGAGTGGGAATGGAAGATATAAACACAGCAGGCCAGGAAGGCAGGGCTCACGTGGTGGGGCAGGGTGAGGGCTGCCTGCCGATCTCACTGCTGCTCGTGGAGGAAGCTTGGTCTTCACTGACGCAAAAGGCCAAGGGCAGCACTGCTTCTTGTGGGTGGGTGTGGCCAGTTGGGACGGTGGCTCTTGAGAAGTGCTCCTCGATCTCCAAAACCTAAGCAGAGAGTCCCTCTCTCTCTGAACGTGTTGCCTGCACTCATTGTCCCTTCAGACCCTCCACAGAGCACATGCCTAGAAGCCTAGTGTATAACTCTAGCAAGTCAGCCTATAGCACAGGCCTCAAACAGCAGTGCTGAAGTTTAAAAAGGATCACAGCACGTCAAGGACAGGCCACTAACGGGTCAGTGTGGGGCACTGTCACTCACCCTACTACCATTAAGGAACTGAGGAAAGAAGTCTGCAGAACCCTGGGGAAGACAGGAAGCAGGGCCTCTCTCCCCACGTGTCCTCTGTTGCAGTGAGAGACACTCATATGTGCCTCTAGGGTGCCATGTGGAAGCCAGGGCCTCCCACACACAAGTGCTCAGAGGATCTGGCGGTGACATACTTTATAAACCCAGATGCTGCCACTCCTGCCGCCTGCAGCACTCCTGCTGCCCTGAGCACTTCACAAGTATGCCTTACACCACATCACTGTAAGCCCCTAATCTGGCCATTCCTGTGTGTACCAGTCATCCACTACCTATGATATCCCAGTGCAGCCCTGCAACCTCTGCAAAACCAAGCTGGAGAGCACCCACCAGGCCATGCTGTAAGTGGGTGACACTGGCTGGAAAGAGAGAGGCGGCCCAAGCACAAAGTGCTTATTCACAGAGACTAAACCAACCTGCCTGGGCGGCTGGTGGGTGAACGGGGAGCAGGAGCCTCTGCAGATAGCAGCCTAAGAGGTCATACGCCCAGTGCAGTGCTGTCCATTCTTAGAGCTATGGCCACACTCACCCTGAGGAGAGGTGCACACGGCCCTTCCTAGGCCAAGAATGGTGCTCTCCTAAGCTTCCAGGCAGAGAAGCATGCAGTCCAAGGGGGATCTATTTACAAGATACCTGACAGTCAGTTATTAATTAACCCTAGAAAATACGACTTCCTCTTGTTTTTCACTTTGCCTGGCTTAAATATTAGTTATTCCCAGTGTCAGGAAAATGGGGAAGGAGGCCTGAGTAGAGCAGTGAGGAGAAAGATACAGGAAGAAAATAGTGGGAAAGAAAAGGACACTCAAAAATAGAGGCGAGTGGGGAGGCTTGGGGGGGGGGGAGCACGCAGGTCACGGTGACCACGGAGAAAAGACTGTCACTATCTAGGAACAAGTGTTTGGCCTTTGCAGCCAAAGGAGCTCTGGTTCTGCTCTCTTCTCAGACTTGGTCAGCCATGCTGAGGTATCCCTGCGAAGCCCTGCATATGACTTGATAGAAAACTGAACAAACCACCCTGGGGTTACAAAAGCTGGAGGCAGTTTCCTTATTCAGGTGACTGGTATGCGAAGGCAAGACAGTGACCGTCACCGCCTCCTCCAGTCTCAGCAGGTGTTAAATTCTCTGGGACTGCCTGCAACACAATGGTATATAAAGTATAACTAATCTCTTTTTCTATTAAAAAGCTGGTAACACCAGACCACAAGTCTGATTATTTCAGAGATGTTCCAGGGCGCAAGGTAGCCATCAGTGTCCAAATGGGGAGACACCTGGTGGTGGCAGCAGCCCCCGATCCTAAGGCTGGTGCCTGTTTCCCTCTCTGGGACGGCCAAGCTGTCCATCTGCTGAGTCCTGCGCACGCTGAGCTCAGGTGTCCGCCGGGTTTACCTCTTTGGAACAGAAGTAGTGCACGACCACTCCATTGGGGTATCTCGCAAATGCGCTGCAGGGAAGACAGATGACTTGGGAGTGAGGACTGCCTATCCGACTGCTTCTTACCCAGGAAGGCACCTTACCCGGGAGTCATCCTGGCAGCAGCCCACCCCCACCACAAAGAGCAGCCTGCCCCCAGGGTCTCTGGATTTACGTAGCCATCATCTCTGTCCAATAACCAAACACAGGATGAGGCCCACGAAGTTCGAGTGCACGGGGATATTTAAGTCATCAACGTGAAACACAGGCAGATGGGGCCGTGTGCCAGCCTGGCCTAGCACCGGCTTACGAGAGCCAATGATGCTCCTCAGAGCAAGTCTCAGGCTAGTTCTAACGCAGGGCAGAGTTAGGTCTTTCTAAAGAAAAGAATTCTTCCATGTAAGAAAGAGGGCAAATCACTCTCCTTTGAGGGAAAGGGGATCGACTAGAGTATATGCCTTAAAACAGTATGGTCCTGGCTCACTCAAATCATGACGCAGCAGGTTAAAAAAATCTTTTTTCTTCCTTCAAAGGTGCTTCCTTCAAAGATAAGGACTTTCTCCCCACATACAACTCTCACATACCCACTGGCTACATCACAATTTCTAGCTGCTAGAGAGGAAGGACTTCATGGGCAAGAAATCAACAGCCCTATGCCATACATTTCAGGTTTTTAAATTCTCAAAGCCCACCCCCAAGAGCCAGGACTGCCCTCTCTGGCCTCAAGAGCTAAACGTGCCCAGACAGTGAGGAGCTGTGCTTTTCCCCCGGGTTAGAGGGCAGAGCTCCATCCTGAGCATGACCCGCCCCAAAGCAGACCCTGCAGAGGTGCAGAGCAGGCTCACCTGTTCCCAATCTTCTTCTTACACACCATGCACACCTTCTCCTCCGTGATGATGCACTTCACCTGCTGGTGTAAAATCCGCTCTTCCTGGACCTGGGGGGGCAGAGAGATTGGGGGAGGAGTCCATTGTCTGGCCTGGGCCACTAGGTTCCTCTAATTGAAACACTTGCAACTAAATGTCAAGTTGGTTAAAGGTGTTAAACAGGGGTCTGCTTTGTCTAAGGAATATGTATGTAGTAACTGTCTTACACTAAAAAGCACTAGCCCACCCTAGGGTGTGCAAAGCTCATACCCGCAGGAACTCTGCATGCAGAAGGTTCTTGAGCACCTGATTGAACCGTTTCTTTTGTGCATTTTCTTCCAAGACTTTTTCCAGAAAGATGCGTATATCATTAATTTGAGTGTTTGCTGGCAGAAGGTTGAGGGCCTGGGGATGGGAACAGAGTGCGGCGGGACAGGAGACTGAGGAAATGGCTGAAGCCACAGAGCTGGAGAACCCCAGGCCCTTTCTCCATCCCCTCTTGCCATTCAGTGCTCCCTGCGAGCGCCCTCCATCCCCGAGAAGGGCAGACCTTGGTGGTGTCCAATTTGCTGTGGTGCAGCTCGAGGACCTGCAGGGCAGCCTGGAGGTTGGCTTGTGGCTCCAGCAATTCCAGCTTGATGGGCCCCAGGCAGTGAACACTGGGAGGTGACAGGTACATACGGAGCAGGGACAGATACACCTGTCTCACACAGGTACAAGGCACACAGGTAAGGCTGGCGGCAACCCCTCCAGAACACCCAGCTAAGAGGGTTTGTCTACAGTAACAGCTGTCATGGAGCACTTATAGCTCATCTTTCTTACCTTTACAGATTTTGGTCAAACGGTCTAATGAAGGTATAAAAAATTAAGGATTGTGGTTTCCCTGAGAGAAAAAGCTAAATGCCTTGTTAACCACTGTCAAAATGCCAACGCTGCAAAACGACTCTAAGCGCTACCTCACTTCCTTTGGCGTTGAAGGCTGAGACCCTGTCACGTTCTGGCAGGTAAGGATTAAGCCAAGGTGAGATCTGCATTTCCTACTGGTACCAGTACCACAGGGTTTCTCCACCCAGCACTCAACATTTTGGGCCAGATAATTCTTCGCTGGGCTGTCCTGTATATTGTTTAGCAGCAGTTCTGGCCTCTACCTCCGAGATTCCACCCCCCTCCCCAGTCATGCCTATAAAAGATGTCCCCGGACATTGACAAATCCATGTGCAATCTCGACAGAGCACATCTATGCACTTTGTCAAGGACCATTAGATGTTCTTTCTCAATAGGCTGACCACACTGTTTATAATACAAGTGAGGACTCTTCCGAGAGTAAAGGGGTGAGGGCGCCACTCATAATCACAGGGAGGACAACAGACATAAGCCAGAACTATGCCATGCAAACCAGGACATATGGCCACCCTGCCTCTTCCTTAAGATGCACAAGCAAATTCAGTCAGTGCACAGACCCATGTCCTGTCTTCTATTAGCCCTTCACATTAGTGTCACCTGTGGCCAAACCAGAGGAGGTTAGGAAGACTAAGAGGGACCGTGGACCAGGGTCACTACTTACATCTTTGTAGCCATCTTTGTTTTGGTCATAATGCTTGTGGCAGTACCTGCAAGGGAGAAAATGCTTAGACAAGGCCAGAGGGGCCACATCTAGAGAAAGGTCATCGGTGCTGCCTGCACGAGCAGCCTAATGACAGCCAAAATCAGAGGCCAGCACAGAAGGTGACTCTCCCCCCTGTGGCAGCGCGGCGGGGTGGTGGCTTCCTTAGTCTCTCACGCCTCTCTTCTCTCTGGGGGGGCCTGCTTTCAGACCCCAGGGGAAATAGGATGACAGGGTCAACGTACTCCTCAGCCATCTTTGTATCCTTCAGAATGTGGACATAGATGAAGAGAGCTTGTTCATGTTTCCCCATGCGCCCCAGCAGAAGAGCACGTTCTTCTAAGAGGCCTGTGGGGGAGAAGGAATATAAGTAACCATCACCACCACTATGCAAGCACAAGGCCAGGGGCTAGGCTATTACGGAAATGGATACTGGAGCAATATAAACTGGGAGAAAATATTTTTATTACTTGGAATTTATGCAAGGAGAAAATTACTAAAATTTTATAAAGGGAGAGGGAGCTATTTTAGGAGGAACTTTATCCCATCTTTTTGTGACCATTTACGAATGGGGCAAGATCACCCATTCAACAGTCAAGTGCAGAGTAAGCACCTACTGCATGCCAGGCACCTCAAATCAGGGAAACAAACACCTGGTCTCTGTTCTCACTGTGCTTACACATCAGACAGATATGTGTCTTTTTCATACAAATTATGCCAGATTACAAAGATTGGTAAAGCAAGTGGCCAAGGACATGTGCTGAAGCAATAAATAGGTTTCAACCTGGCTATCAATTAGCATGTGGCCCAAAGAGTCTCCTCTCGGTCACAGTACAAAAGTGAGTCCTTAGAGGGGACAGAGCAGGAGCACTCACCTAAACACATGGTTTTTCCCAGGCCCAACTTTTTAGAGGCTTGGGGAGCTGGAAAAAGGAAAGGTCAATTTCTGCATTACCGTCAGCTGAAATGGCTTCTGGACCCAATCCCAACACTTACCATCAAAAGGAAAATCACAGATGAGCCGGCCTGGGTCATAGTAGCTGGAAATTTCCAAGAACATAAGGAGCTTCCGTCGATATTCTCCCAGCTCGCCCTCTTCCTCTCCAGCAGGAACTGGAGTTTTGCCTTTAAGGGAAACAAAGTTCAACCTGAAAGGATGCTGTTGGGCAGCAATGTGGGTTGTCAAGAAAAATGAGGGTGGTGAGGTTCAATGATGTCAACCATGATCATCAGAAAGGGTCTTCAGAAGAAAAAAAATAAAAATAAAAATAAAAATAAAAGGGCCTCCAGAGTGGTTTCCAGTTGGCCTTCTCCCAAACATCAGCTTAAGGTTTAAAAAAAAAAAAAAAAAAGCTGCCTAGAGAAGCACTCTGTTAAGCAAACCTGTTTCTTATCTTGAAGACAGATTGTTCCTTCCCTTTCCCCCAGGGGAGACGCCAAGAGATTCTTAGAGATGCCCAGATCCAGACGAGCTGCTGAGTCTCACGTTCTGGGTCACTTAGCTGCCCTGGCTCCTCTGAGGAACTTACTGCTCACCTGGGACCCACAGAGAGTCTGCTTCCCCATGTCACACACAGCACCCTCGGGTCCCAGCTTGCCTCTAAGGCCAGGGGTCACATGACTGTCTATGAGAACTGGTACCTGCAGGGAAGGCCAGGAGGTACTCCTTCATCAGACCTTGCACCTTCTCACAGTACAGCTGGATCAGGCAGTTGTGGAACCGGGAGCCCGTCTCCTCCCAAACGTGGATGACATGTTCCTGAAGCGAGACGTAGATCTGCTTGGTCCCCTCAACACTGTGACCCAGCCCAGTCACCCTCACGGTTTTAAGGCCCAACAGGTCCCATCCAGACTGTCTCCTAATTAAGCTGCAAAGGCTACCAAGGAACAGCTCTTCTAAAACCATTGGGAAATTTCGCAATACAACCCAGCCACATCGGGAATTCTTGATTTCTGATCTACCCTCCTTCATCAATTGTCTCATAATCCTCCAAATTGGCCCATGTAATTAAGGTTAAATATTTGCATTCTGGTACTTAAAACCGATTTGGTTGTCCTGTGGCCACAGCTGAGTTAGGTTGTACAAATGTGGCACTGAAATGTTTTCCTCAGCATCCTTCTCTTATTCCTCTGTACTTTACCAAGGTTTACAAAGTATCGGCAAAGAGTGCCACTTCCAGCTTGGCCACTGGACTCTCTTTTTCAGAGCATGTTGAAACGACTCTTTTCCTTACATTCCTACCAGTCCCCATGTGACCAAACCCCAATCTGAATTGCCTGATAACTGACCCAGGAGGCCCTGGATCCTGGGTTTGAAGCTTTTTAGTTCAGACCAAACAATATCTTACCAGATAAGGAATAGCCAGACCCTTAAAATTCTCTACCAGGAAGCCGAGCACTCGGTCTCGGGGCAGAGACTCCACCTCCAGGAGGTCTTCAGTGAAGATCTGTTAAAACAAACCCGCGTTCCAGCAGCAGAACCATCTGACTGCAATGCTGCCAAACGCACAGCATGCAGTGGACAGACTTCTGGGGGGAAGGGAAAGGGCGTGCAGGGTTTCTGTAGCCAGTTAGGGTGTGACAGACTGGGGCGCAGGTCTCCTGACACCTGTGCAAGACTCTTTCCACTACACCACACTGTCTCTCACATTTCCCAGTCTACTCTTTTGAACACCAGAGAAACTGCATGAATCCTTCCTCTATCTCCATCCATCCCTCTCCTGAGTGGAATCAGGCCCAACTGTGGCACCAGGTGAATCTAAGGACCTCTCATGACCTACCTTCAGGCCGTCCTCGGGGAAGTCTCTCAGCACCCACACTGAGTAGGAAAAAATCAAATGCAGGTTTTCTGTGCCTGGAGGAAAAATAAGACTTGGCTGCAGATGAAGCCTATCCTGCCCACAGGACTAGGAAGGCAGGTACCAAGGTCAGCCCAGGATTTATTTTCTAGAGTCATTCAGGGCTGCTTGGCCCCACTGGGCTGGCTATATTCTAAGGAGCTGTCATGGGTCCACCACTGGGGGACTTTTACCCCAGCTAGCGGAACAAGGAAGGAGGGGACTGACCAGCCACATCACAGATGGAGGCGATCAGGTTTGTCTGACTACAATTCCTTCCCGACTCCCTTTCAAAAGCAGGACTCACCCAGATGTTGCAGATATTGCACCGTCCTCTCATGGCCTTTCAGAGGCGAGTTTGCTTTCTTGGACTGGTCCACCAGCACCTGTAGGGCTGGCCAAGAAGCCCAAGAACAAGGTCACGAGCCTCCTCCAGAAGGCCTATCCCCACAGATGCATCACACCTCAGCTCCCCTCCCCGCGTCCGGGCACCTTTCTCGTGGAGCCCTTTCTTCTCATACAGGATTATCAGCTCACTGTATTTGTGAGCCTTCTTCAGCACGTGCTCACTCTCTTCGATGTGGCAGTGATTGTTCTCCAGGCGCAGCAAGGGGGCTACCAGGGCCACGTTCGTCTGCAGAGGAAGCAGGACTTCAGCAGAGAGTGCTTCCTGGGGAGCCCCGCCCCTACCCAGCCAAGGCCTGCTTCAGGCTAAAAGGCCAGGGATTTAACAAAAGCAAGAGACAGCAAACCACCCCTTTTCAGGACTATAGGCAGTGGCTTTTATAGCATTTATGAGCTTTCACACGTTTTAATGGTATTGGGGGGCAGGGGAGGGAGGGGATATTTCCTGTGAGGAAATACTGTTCACATTGGATCACTAACCCCAATCTTACCAGAGAAGACCAGCCCACTGTAAGACTCTGGCCAATATCTTGACTTAAACTCTTAATTCCAAGAAGCTCACAGGCATCAGGCAAAGACTAGGTGGTTCCCATAATTAAAGATTTCACTCTTGCTAACAGCAGGCACCCCAAAGTGGCCCTTTTCCCATTTAGGCAGACTGGGGGATTGTGGGTATCCAAGTGCTCAGAGAACTCACGTGGAGGTAGCACTTGAGCAGGGTGGTGTCGATGATCTGCAACAGCTTCTTCTTGGACTTGATGGTGGGAGTGCCTTCCATGAGTGGGGAAGTGCTGGACTGGTGATCAGCATCATTCAGCTTCTTTACCAACTGGCTCCGTTTCTGCAAAGGCCAAAAATGTGGGACCAAGGCCAAGACTAATCTTCCTTTATCACTTGATCTGCCTCCAGGTATAGTTTCAAATACCTCCATATCAGCTCGTGCCTATCCACACCCTGATCTCACATCGGCACGCAATATTTTGGGAAGTTTAAATATTTAATGGTCCTTGAAAACTTAAGTTTATATTTATGATGTATAGCTCAATTTTACATTAATAATTGTTACAATTCTACTCAGGTGACATTTGAAAAAACACAGTCATTTGGTTGCAGGAAATAACATTTAAAAAATTAAAATGACAGTTTGCCCACCCAGGCTTCTAAGTGTTCATTTATGGAATGCTTGAAGCACTGCAGAATGCCCTGGGTTCCCTGCCGTAAAGAAGCATGTATTAGAACTCCCAAGTAATTCCTCCATACACCTCTCTCTCATACCTACCTGTGTCAGGTAGTCAATCAGAGCTAAGTGAGCCTTCTCCAGTTCAGCCCCAGAGAGTGCAGGCAGGGGGTTAGGATATTGCAGCTGCTTCCTGTAGTCTGTGGGCAGCAGGTCCGGGTACAGGCCCATCACATGGGTAGGATCTATATGGAAGGTAAACATGAAAGAAGCACAGCAATTTAATGATAAAATAAAACAAGTTCCAGACTGGTTTTTTAAAAAGAATGACAAGTTCATAAAGACTCAGTGAGCTACACACTTATAATTTGAGCACCATTTATATATATATTTCACTAAAACACTACAAAAATGGCATGTTTCTATATCCCAAGACACAGACACACAAACATATGCATAATTAGAAATGAAAATTTATTCTCTAAAAGCACAGGAGAAAACAATTTCCAAGGAAAAACTGATAAGGCATTGAAGGTGAAAGATCAATAAAATAAAAAATAAAAAATTCTATGTCAAAAAAGGAATATTGCTAAAACAAAAAGACCAGACAACAGGCTAGGACAAAAATTTGCAGCATATATGGCAAAAGACTTAAAGGTTGATTACATAAAACAAATTCACACAAATTGGTAAAAAAACACACGCAAGATCTCATTTGATAAAAGGGCAAAAGATATAACAACTGACAAGAGAATATAAATAAGTGGGAAACTGTTCTGCTACATTAACAATCAAAGCCTTTTTACTCATTAAAAATGTCAGGTGATTCAATATTATTTTATATTGGTTTCAGGTAGACATTTATATAATTTATGAAGTGATCCCCCCCAATAAGCCTAGTACCCACCTGGCACAATACATAATTGTTACAATATTGTTGACTATATTCCTATGCTCTACTTTACATCCCTGTGACTATTTTGTAACTACCGATTTGTGCTTCTTAATCCCTTCACCTTTTTCATCCCACCCCCCCAAACCCCTTCCCTTTTGGCAGCCTGATCAGTCTGTTTTCTGTATCTATGAGTCTGTTTCTGTTTTGTTTGTTTATTTTGTTCTTTAGATTCCACATGTAAGTGAAATCATACGGTATTTCTTTCCAAAAATACTAAAATTTACGCATTCTCAGAAAACTTTTTAAAAAGCTAATTTTGTGAGTTGATGGATTTGTTAATTAGCTTAGTTGTGGAAATCTTTTCAACATGTATAGAGTATACCAAACATCATGGTGTAAAATTTAAACAAAAATATATTATGATTTTATTTGTCAGTTATACTTCCATAAAGCTAAATCCAATAAAAATAACATTATAAAACAATAAAAAGTGTCAGGTGACATTTTCATACCCACTTAATTAGTAATAAGAGTATTTTTATATGATACTACCCAGTGCTTGCAATTTTGTGAAACTGAATCACCTTATGCTGCTAAGGCAAAAGATATTGCTACCTCAAAAAGGAAAAAAGCACTCACAACCTCAAATCCTACTTCTAGGAGTTATTTCTAAAAAGACAATGCAAAAGATGGGCGAAGCAACATCTGTATGAACAGGTAATGTTACAAGCATTATTTGTAACAATGCAGTTTTGGAAACAATGCAGAATTCTTTCAACAGCAAAAATAATGTATTTTTCATTCAACTGATAGAGTATTATGAAATCCTTACAAATTATAATTTTGAAAGGCACCCAGCAACATGGAAAAACACTATTAACAATTTTTAGGTAATAAAAGCTATGAAAGTGTATTATAACTATGTTAAATATATACACGAAAAGAAGCTTGGAGGAGGAAGAGACAAATGATGATCTCTGCAAGTACTAAGAATATCCACTACTGGGCAAGTGGATCAGATCTGAGACCAAGGTTAGTCAGCAGAGGTGCTGCCCAAGAGGCCCAGTCAGGAGCCAACTGCCCCCTAGACAACAATGCCACCAGCACACATCCTGCTGCCACTGGAAAGGATCCACTTGTGCCTTATCTTTCCTACTGGACTGCTCTTTGAGAGAGGAATTCCTGTCTGATTAGTTCTGGTTGGGCCCAGCAGAGTGCACTGAACTCTCTAGGAGCTCAGCATATATTTGTGGGATGAATAAATTCAAAGGTAGTAGCTTCATTAGGATTGAATTTAAACCTTTTGGACTGGGGTTCAAGTATCATTGGTATATAGACAAATAATCAAATTACTATAAAAGTTCTATCTTATTCCAGTGTCTTTTCAAAGAACTGGTGGTACACTGAAAATAAATGCCCCTTTGAGTTCATTCAAAGGAAGGACAGTAGATATTTATGGATTTCAGGTTTCCCAGCTTCCATATCCCTTTTTAACAGCAACTTATTTCCTTTTGGCAAGCTCCCTCTTCCACAGCAGGTGTAGTCTTGGTGAGAGAACAGTTCTGGGCACCTACCT
Source organism: Miniopterus schreibersii (assembly GCF_964146895.1). Lineage (NCBI taxonomy): Eukaryota > Metazoa > Chordata > Mammalia > Chiroptera > Miniopteridae > Miniopterus > Miniopterus schreibersii. The sequence goes on from NC_138101.1 coordinate 144,272,257, forward strand.
TTGCCTTCAGAAGCAGAGAGGGGCCACAAACTCTTACAGGGAGTGAGATTATGACCTAATCCTGGACAATCAGAGCCCCTTGATCTTGAGAAAGTGACTCAAGGATGACAAGCAGCGCAGCACACACCAACATATATCCCACCCATCCTCTTATGTTATGTGGGCACTCATCCATCAGGCAGGTCTGTGTTCCCTGGCCTTAAGCCTGGAAGGATCCTTGTACATCAGCAGAATATGGCAGAAGGACAGTCATAAAAGGCAATGAGGCTTCCACTTAGGTCTGTTGTATTGCTCACTCTGCATGCGGACACTCAAGCAGCTTTGCAGAAAGACCAACTTGGTAAGAACTGGAGCCCGCAGTCTACAACCAGCACCAACTTGTCAGCTATAAGAGTGAGTCACCTTAAAAGTAAATCCTCCTGCCCAGTCAAGACTTCAGATGACAGTAGCCAAGCTCAGATACAACTGCAAATGCATGAGAGACCCCAAGCAAGAACTGCCCAGCTGAGCCTTCCCAAATTTCTAACCAACAGATACCAAGAGAGAAAACAGATAATTTGTTATTTTAAGCCACTAAGTTTTGGGGTGGTTTGTTACATGGCATTAGACAGTAATATAAGCTGGTAGGGGGCAATTTTTATTGAGGATGCAACAATAGGAGAGGTGGTGGCAGTGGCTAAGGAAGTGGCTGTGCCAGTGAAGGACTGCCCAGCCTGTCCACACAACAGAAGGATTACAGTAGTTCAGCTTCCTGTTTCCTGCTGGGAGGTCCTCCGGAGTTCCCTTGTTCCTATCATTCCTGAGCCTGACCCCCCATTAATTTTGCAGGTCCCTCTACCTGCCATTCCCCTTATTTTCCAATAAACCATGTCTAATTTATCCAGATACTGCTTAAATTATCCAGAATTGGTCTCCACTGCTGGCAGCCAAGAACCTTAACTGTTACAGGGAGTTATCATAGCTCATTATTGGTCAAGGTTGAGGGAAGGTGGAAAAAGGGCAACACAAAGAGGAGAAAAGAGTCTAACCAAGGATATACAGATTGGTCCTAAAGTCTGGGACTTTTGTCTAGAATAGCATTCACCAAACACTCGATTATCCAATACACATTTGTTGAACTGAGTAACTTTCTGTTACCTTTCTCTAATGGCAATGGCAAATCATCCTGGAAAACTGGAAGTCTGTATTTATAGGCGAGACCAGGTTCATAAGATTAGGACTATAAATATCTCACCACCATAGTCACCTGCAGGACCCTATTAGATATTAGGATCAATGTAGATAAGCATAAACATTCCCCTTTCTCAGAAGTCTGGTATCATTTTTCCTGGTCCTTTCATTTCCCCTCCCTCTGGTAGTTCCTATCCCAAGGCTGTGCCCACTTGTTACCTGTGCCAAGCTTAGCAAAGACCTGCATGGACTCATCAAAACGCTTCTGGCAGAAGAGGTTGAAGGCATACAAATTCTTGATGTGATGGATCTGCTGTTGCTTTTCGCTGTCGGAATCATCTTTCATTTCCTAATAAGAGAGCAGAGTAGGTAAGAGCTCACTCACTCAACAAATATTTACTCAGTACACACTAGGTGATAAACTATATCCTAACAGGCACAAATTCAACGTGTACAGGCAGCCACATGGTATCTGCCCTTACAGTCTAACCTTAAGACTGGTAAGCAACTATGCAATTAAAATACAACAGGGTTTCTACAAAATATACCTGACGAGAATTCCTGAGAACTACCAAGGCCATAAAACATAAAGGACTAAGAAACTGTCACAGATCAGAGGGCACTAAGGACACAGGACAACAAAATGCAATGTGATTTCTGGATTTGAACCTAGAACAGAAGAAAGGAACATTAATGGAAAAACTGGAAAAATATGAATAAAGTCTAGAATTTAATTTAACAACAAAAATAATAAAAACCAAAACAAAAGAGGGTAAGAGTGGTGACAGAAGCACCTGAGAGGGGTATGCAGCACCTGAGAGCGGGTCTGGGGAGGGCTCTCGGGAGAATATAAACTAAGACATAAAGAATGAGCTGGAGCCAGGCAGGTGACGGATGGGAGGGAAGAGAGAGGGATTGTTCCGAGCAGAGAACAGCACATGTGAAAGGCCCTAAAATACCAGAGAGGGAACACAGCGTGCTCAAGGAATAAAAGACACTTTACACAGCTGGCAGTTAGCAAAGGTCCTGCTCAGAGCTATTTATTATCTCTGTATCTTCCTTACAACCTTCCTCCCACTTGTCTCCTTTTTAACCAATCTTTACTATATTTAAATTCTTCTTTCAAAATGTCTTTCTTTTTTTTCTCTTCCTTTCCTCTTTTTATTGCCATCACCCTAGTCCAGATCACCGTCAACATGTGGCAGCACCTGGTCTCAGCCCTCCAGCTTGGTGCATTATAGGCTTTCAGACCTGGTGTAGCTCCCTTATCCAGCTTATTCCCAGACAATCAAGCCACACCCTCCACCCCAGTCTGGATGGGCTCCAACATCCTGGAGACACTTATTACCACCTCTTCAACTTCCTGAGGCTCCTCAATGCTCTCTGTTTCCTGCTCCTGATTTCACCTGTCCTTAAAGGTCCAACCTTAGGGTGCCTTTTCTGGCCCTCAGGGGACAGTCCTTTCTCTCACATTTTGTTCCACATTCTGTGAACACTGACGTTTAGTATATTATTACCCTCTGAAAGTTAAACATACAGTCTTTGATTTACTTAAATAAAAGAGAGATTCCTCAAGAACTAAGATGTTGTTAACCAACCTTCTTCCATCATAGGAGAGACCACCTAGTAAGTACAAGCCTAGAAAAGAGAAGAAAAAATGGAAACCCACTTTCACCTTCCCTACTGAAGATTAAACAGAAAACCTGCATCAGGAAGAGCATTGAAAAGACCTGAGACCTTCATGTTAAGAAAAATATAGATACTAGAAAAGCTATACACTGCACGATACCCCCTTTTATTAAGTTCAAAACTAAATACATATTCTAGCCTGGCTGGTGTGGCTAAGTGGTTGAGCATCGACCTATGATCCAGGAGATCACGGTTCGATTCCTGGTCAGGGTACATGCCCGGGTTGCAGGCTCGATCCTTAGCAGGGGGCAGCCGATCAATGACTCTCATCACTGATGTTTCTCTCTCTCTCTCCCTTCCTCTCTCTGAAATCAATAAAGATATATAAAAAACAAAAAACCTAAATACATATTCTAGCACACCTATATGTAAAAGATTAAACAAAAAAATTTAAAGGGCATGATAAACAAAAATTTTAGATAATTGCTGTGTCTGGAGAAGAGACAGAGGGACGGGATGGACAAAAACATACAGGGTTATCAGTTCTTTTTTTTGGGTAGCAAGATGGTTCATGGGTATTCATTAATTTAAAAATAAAAAGAAAAGAATATAGGGCAATGCATGAGGGGAATGTAACAGAGTAGTAAGATGCTGAAATTAAATGTCCCAAGAAAGAAATAATTTTTATGGGATATTAAACATGCCTGACTATTAAGACTGGATTTTCATTTTAAATACAGAATTCATACATCCAAAATAAATTGTTCTTCAAGAGTATCCACCATATGTGGTTATGAGCATATGTATACCAAAATCTGTGACTATTGCTTTCCTTTCAGAAGTAATTTATAAGATACTCCAGAAATTAAGTTTTCCTACTATTGTTTTCATAAACACTTCTCTTTTACCAAATTACCACCATCTGGTTTAACGACTAGGAAACGCTCAGAATGACTTTTGGTTGTTTCCTAACATCAAATCCACCCACTACAGATGATAGTAATTACCACCGGGGATGTTTAAAAGAACAAGACAAGCCTCGAAAGTCAGTGTCCAAGAAGTCTGGGGCAATGGGATCATCACTGGCACCAGAGAACGGTCACTATGTTACCATGAACATCATCCTATGCAAACATTCAAGGAGAGGGACAGTCATAAATATAAAAGTGCAGCCCTGCTGAATGCAGTAATCTGCAGCGGTAGCAGAACACCTAAGAAGGAAGGCCTGCTTGTCCAAGCACAGCAGTCCGCCGCTGAAAGGGATGCTGAGAGGCCCTCTAGTGGCTGCATTCAACCAGTGTCACTTTACTCCAACGTAGACCATATCTATTACTTTATTCTATTAATTCTATGAGGTACATAATTATAATTGACATCCATTCTATATTTGCAAACTGAAAAAATGAAATCACTTAAAGTGATTTTACATAGATACTTTGCGGCAGAGTCAGACCCTGAATCCAAGCCCTCAGAATTTCATCTTTTTACCAGTAGAAACCAAATATGAAAAACTCAACCCAAACTACCTGTTTTGGAGAACAATGAGAAAGGCATACTCACACACAAATCTTAGAAACAAGACTTACTGCAAGTTGCAAAGCCAATTCAAACTGTTTGTCCTGGAGCAGCTGTTGAATTTGGGTTGCCATGGGGACAGGAATGAGTCTCCAAACAAAATGATTGCTGGCCACATAGATAATGTTTGATCTGGAGGCAGGAATAAGAATATCAGCAAAACAGCACAGGTTTTATGATGTCATAGGAGACTTAAACACTCTGTAATGACTCAGTAAAGGAAGAAATTCCTTACCCTCCTGAGGTGATGAAACGGGGCCTCTGCAATTCAATGCTCTGAACCAGAAGCCTCGGCTCGAGTGTTCGGATCTCCACATACCGAGGCAACACGGCAATGATGTAGGGAGGCTGGTGCTCTGTGCAAAAGAGAACATGTTGAGTTCTGATCTAAGGCTTTAAGTTTATGGACTATCAGTTGCCCATTTCAAAGCTGCATTTAAACAGGATCTCCAAAAAGCCCACAGGTCAAATACCAAGCCAGGATCCTACAACGTGAAGTACAAAGACAAAAGAATAGTTTGCCTGAGTGATGCTAAGAGAAATCCCTTGCACAAAAAGAATGCACACAGCTTCGCTGAGAGTGACCTGATCCCATTCCTACCATTTCTCCCAAAGAACTGGGTGGAAACTTCACTTGCTCCTTTCTCATCAGTCACAAAGTGAAGCAAGAGGAGGGCACCTTCTTTTTTCCCTAAAATTATGCTAAAGAAAGAGATCCCCATTTCTGATCAGTGTTGCTTCTGCCTGAGATTTCCACAGGGATGAGATGCAAAACTCCACTTGGCATTTGATGGCTCAGAGAAGGCAGCTGGATTGCCTCCTCAGTGCATCTGTTTTCTACCACTTACATGAGGTACCTAGAGTGTCAAATTCATAGAAACAAAGTAGAACGGTTATTGCCAAGGGCTAGGGGAAGTGGGGAATGTGTTGTTGTCTAACAGGTATAGAGTTTCAGTTTTGCAAGATGAAAAAGTTCTGAAATCTGTTGCATGACAATGTGAATATAGGTACCACTACTGAACTGTACACTTAAAAAATGGTCAAGAAGGTAGATTTTATGTTGTTTTTTTATTACAATTAAAAATAAAATTTAAAGAAATTAGTAAAAATGAACCACTAGACATAACTGTCATATAGACATTTAACCTCAAAGAAAATATTCACAAGAATAGCTTCTTCATTGTGGCTAACTTGCTATGAATTAATTTTCCCCATTATCTATTTTCTGATAAAAAGCTTTTTACTTTATATTTGAAATTTATACTCTAAATGAATAGTACAATAAAATTTTAAAGCCCAAAGGGAACTCAGAAATGAGGAAACTGAAGCCTAAGTAGTATTTCCATCAGTTTGAATGTTATTGCTATTATGCTTTTATTTTTCATCTTGCCAAAAAATATACTTTAAAAACATATTTTTTTGTATTGGATTTTTAAATTTTCTTTTTAATGCTAGCCTCATTTTAAAAAGCTAGTACAATTTCCCTTAGTGTTTTTGTATAAATATGTAAAGTTTCTCTGTCCTTTTTTAATCTGAATAAGTATAGCCTGGCCAGCATGACTCAGTGGTTGAGCATCAACCTATGACCCAGGAGATCGAGGTCTGATTCCCTATCAGGGCACATGCCTGGGTTGCGGGCTTGATCCCCAGTAGGGGGCGTGCAGGAGGCAGCCACTCAATGACTCTCCCATCACTGTTTCTCCTTCTCTTTCCTCTCTCTCTCCTCTCTCCCTGCTGAAATCAACAATTTTTGAATGAACCACTAGACATAACTGCCATATAGACATTTGAAATAAAAAAATTTTTTTTTTAAAAAGGTCCATTTTTTTTTTTTTTTTTAAATAATCTATAATAGAAACCCTGCTGGTTGTCATATCTCATTTGTTCAGTCTCCCCAACTCTTCAGCAGTGTTTCTCAAACACAGTTAAGATGGTCTGGATCTCTTTGTATCTTCAAAACTTGGCAGAGTGGCTAGTGTGCAGCAGGCATATAACAACTGGCTGGCAAGGCCATGTTTCAAGAGCTTCCCAGAGTGGATCAAGACACAAGCCCAGAGCTCAGAGAGCCCCTACACGTGCAGAAAGATAACTCACTGCACCCAGTGGGGCCGTGTGGGTGCTGTGGTAGGCTCTGCGGCAAGGACTCTGGAAGCACCAAGGGGGAAGTGGCTGACTCTGCCTGCAGGTCAGAGAAGATTCCATAGAGGAAGTGCCACTGTACGGGCCTTGTCATATAAGCAGGACGCTGCTGGGTGAGAAGAAAGGAAAAGGCAACAGTACAGACAATGGCAATGAGGGGGGAGTCCAAGATGTCTGGAGCCTGGGTGAAGTAGTAAAGATGGGAGTAGAAATATAAATGAAATTTAAAATGTATGCCATTTTAAGAAGTTAGTCTTCCTCCTACCAGATGGTGAGCCTCCCACCCTACCCAGAAAGAATGTCCTCTCCTTCAGTATGTTAAGGCACAGAAACACTTTTTTTTTTCTTTTTTCTTTTTTAATATATCTTTATTGATTTCAGAGAGAGGAGAGGAGAGGGAGAGAGAGAGATAGAAACATCAATGATGAGAGAGTCATTGATCGAGCCCACAACCCAGGCATGTGCCCTGACCAGGAACCGAACCCCGATCGCCTGGATCCCAGGTCGATGCTCAACCACTGAGCCACGCCCGGCCGGGCAGGCCCAGAAACACTTCTGAGAAATAATGCTGAAGGCACTGGGCACTAACAAAGGTTTTAAAACATGATCTCATACTGGGGAATGAGAAACATACTTTAAGCATATTACACATACCTTCATCTAAGCTACCAACGCTCTTCTAAAAGGAAAACAAGGCCCCTGGAACACTGTGAAGCTTCTTGTGAAGCTCTTACCCCTCAAACTCATTAATATGCATAATCCTGGGCCTTATAAAATATTACCCTTTGGATTTATCTTCCTCCTGCTCAAACCACCATGGGAACAGCCACCTTAGAACTTGATGCTTTCATCAAAACACTACAACTGAGGAATCTACTGGCCTCTCCACCCTTCGCATGGGCCTCTAACAACTGGCCCTAATATTCCCCCATAATTCAGACCACCTGTTCTAGCGAGTGCAGTTTCTGCCATGCCCTCTCACAGATCAGCATGTCTTCTACATTTCTACTCATTTTTCAAATTATTCCTTCTACCTAGAGTGAAAGGGAATTTTTCTTAAAGCCAGATCCTAAACTAAACTCCCTGCCAGTCTACTGCAATCTTACCGATATAATGAAACTACTTCCTGACTAATAAATAATGAACTGCTGAATCTCAAGTCATCCCATTTAACACATTAAGCAGTGCCTTAGGTAGCTTTGTCTCTTTATCCAAAATTTAATTTTTGTCTCCAGAGCTAGAGTCCTTAAAGTTTGCAGGCCCCATTCCACAGCAGTAACTATTATTAAAATGCTCATTTTTCCAACTGGCAATACCTCCGCAGAGAGCTGGGAGCCTGAGGCAGGTGTGGGACAGAGACACCTAATGTGTAGGACAGAGGCTGACACCTAAACACAGTCTGTACCTCTAAGCTACAAAAACAGCAGCAATAACTACCACATAAAATTCCTTCAATACTGAATTACATGTATTACAGAAATGAATAAGGAATTTCCACTATTTGGCAGAGGACACAATAAAACCATTAAAAAAGAATTAAGAAGTAAAAATAACAGTAGATAATTACTTCTAAAATGTATAATTCTGTTTAGATTTTCCTCCCTCTGGGGCAAGAATCAGCTTCCTACAAAAATCAGAATATTTGCCCTACCCAGTTTGGCTCAGTGGTTAGAGAGTCAGCCTGCAGACTGAAGGGCATAGGTTTGATTCTGGCCAGGGCACGTACCTCGGTTGCAGGCTAGATCCCAGGCCCTGGCTGGGTGCATGCCAGAGGCAACCGATCAATGTGTCCCTCTCACTTCAATGTTCTCTCTCCCTCCTTCCCTCCCTCCCTTTCACTCTCTAAAAATCAATGGAAAAAATATCCCCAGGTGAGGATTAAAACACATACACAAAGCCAGAATATCTCATTTTCAATAACCCTACAACAGTCATCTACTTATAAGAAGGGGAACTGAGAATGAATGACACTATAAACCACAGCCTGCTAAAGCTAAGAATGGGATTCCATTCTCAGAAGATGGCATACAGCTCCAGCCCAAAGGGGGCAACAGCAGCTACTGTTGGTCTCACCCATGGCCACTGGTATGTCAGTCCAATTCAGAGCACATTTCTGTGTGCAGATCCCTTCCTCATTGAGCACCACGGTGAGATCATCCTGACCCACGGCCACTTTTCCGTCCGCCAGAGGGGCAACTAAGGGCTCCAGCTGTTTTCCTGTTGGAAAGAGCTCTTTGATAGACCCCTTTCCATCCACCTATGGGAAGACACAAAGTGAGTCACCCAGCATTCTCTGGCCAGAGGCATGAAAAACTCAAGATAAAACCCAAAACCTACAGAAACCAATAATAATCCTTGTTTGGCATACGGAAATAGATAACAAATACAGTCTGTTATGGAAAATTTTGTCACCACTATGTAGAACCAGTTCTCTTTTTCTCTAAGAGACATGCATCTAGCCTGGCAAATAATGTCTAGTGCTGACCAGGATGAAGAGCAACTGGAACTCTCACATTCTGCCCGTGAGAATGCAAAAGGGTACAGCCGTTCTGTCAGTTTCTTTTAAAGCTACATAAACACTTATGATGTAACCTAGCAATCCCATTACTACCCATTTGCCCAAGAGAAATGAAAACTTACTTTCATTACACAAAAACTTATATGCAAATGTTTATAGCAGCTTTATCAGAATGGCTAAAAATTGGAAATAACTTTGCCTTTCAACTGATGAATGAATAAAGCTGTAGTACATTCATACCATAGAATACTAATCAGCTATAGAAAAGAAGATATTGACACAACACAGATGAATGTCAAACGCATTATGCTAATCATGTACATGATTCCATTTATATGAAATTCTGGCAAACGTAAAACTATAAGAGACAAAGAACAGATTACTAGAGGGTGAGTGTAGGAGGAGGGGTTGACCTCAGAGGGGCAGCATGAGGGAATTTCTGGGGTGATGGAACTGTTCTAAATCTTGATTGTGGTGGTAGTTACAGAACTCTGGGCAATTTGTCAAAACTCAGAACTGTACATCAAAGAGAATAATTTTTACTGTATATAAACAAATGAGTAACTTTTAAATATCCTGGTCCCATAGCAAGATTTCCCACCCTCAAATGACTCTACCCTTAAAAGGGAGATGGAAGCCTGGCTGGCATGGCTCAGTGGTTGAGCACCAACCTATGAGCCAAGAGGTCACGGATGTCAGGTGATAAAAATACTCCAAGTTCTGGCTATCTCCCATCCCTTACAGACTTCTCTTGGCACCTATATGCCCAGATGCTATTCAGTCACTTGCACAACAGTGACTCCTTAAAGAGTTTACAACTCTGATGCTGATAAAACTAGGATATTCCAACAATATAAATATGGAACAAATAATATATTAACTAGATAAACAATGAAGAGCTAACACAGTGGGGGTAGGGAAGGGGGGAGGTGGGGAGAAAGGTTTCTAGAACTGCCAACACTGGATTATGAGAGGGGTATGAAGCTAAGAAATTTAGATGATTTATTAAATGAATGGTTTATCAACCTTTTTCTATAGTTGTGTGCAAACAGTGCGCATACTGAAGAAAAAAGAGCAATGTTGTGGATAATTACTGCTTAGGTAAAAAAAAAGCAGGTTATATTACATAGTATAACATATGTAATACCCATATGCATATAATATGGTATATTTATAAATAAGGTGGAAAACCATATACCAAAGGGTTAACAGTGACTATTTTTGAGTGGAGGGATTATGGATGATTTGTGCCTCTTTTATTTTCCTTATCTATATTTTCTTATTTTCTATAATAAACACATTTGGCTTTTGAAGTTTAGAAAAACAAAACAGTGAAGATAATTTTTAAAACTCATATACTAAAAGATTGGGGGGGGGAGCAGAAATCTCAAAGTCTTAAAAATACTTAAGGTAATACTAAAATAGCAGTCCACAACAATGCTGTTGGACAGAGGCAAGGAGCTCTAAAGATCTGTTACAATAATTAGGTACAGGATATGGATAATTCATTATGTAGAGAACTGAGAGTTGACTCTGCCTGGCTTAAGATACACAGGCATCTTATTTGTGGAAGATGCTGAGAGCATGAAAAATAACTAAATATACAAATACAAACCGTGTTATGCCAAAAACTCTTGACTTATAATTCAGAAGCACACAATCATCTTCCCCAACGGAAATTGATGATATTTGCAAAATAATAATTTTTACCCTTATTAGATAGTAGTCTCTCTTGAAACCCACACAGATGGAATTTTCACACCATGCCATGGACTTGGGCACATCTGGTACACTAAAGTCCCCCTGAAGAAAGACAGCAAGAGTTCAATTGGAAAGATGTTAAAAGAAAAAACTGCACGACGTTCCTGTTATTCCTTCCCCGTTCTGCAAAATCACCCGCATTCTCACCTGAATTCAATTCTATACGCACAAGACCTGGAAACCACCCATAATAAAAATACAGCCAGTCCTTGAATAACGTCATTTCATTCAACATCGTTTTGTTATAATGTCAACAAGATGCTGTAGGAATTTAACTCGTTTATATCAATTAGCCTATTTTGTTATATGTCGTTTTGCTTAAAGTTGCAGAACCTATCAACTACGTTACATGAGGACTTCCTGTTAAGTCACCCAAATACTGGACAATGTGCATTTGAAAACCCACTTTGAAATAAACCAACCTTTACAGACTTTGTACAACTGTATTACTGCTGCCTCTGAAGAGCACAAGACTTTGACCAGTGGGCAGGAAGAAGCTCTCAGGTACAGAGCATTCATCTGAAGAAAACTCCAACTGGGATCCTGACCTTCACTACAACTGAACCGCTCGTCTTTCAAGCTGCAGGTCAACTCTAGCAGCACATCCTACCCAACCCATGGACCAGGTAACAGTGGACTTTACCTGCAATTCATGAAACTCCCTGTCCTTCCAGAAATAGAGCTGCAGCTTCTTTTTCACAGCTACACACATCCGCAACACCTCCTCACCAGTCTCTATGTGCTGGGAAGACACACCCAGAGCAAATGAGGATGCGCACACAATGACTCTATAACTGAACAACAACTAGGTTAGAGAGCTTCTACCTTGCAATGGCTACCAATCTGAAAACCCCCTGTAATACAGTCATATAGCCAGGCAAGCTAAGCTGAGGAACGCTGGTGTCTAAGGTGAGCTCAGAAACAATGGGCTGAGGAGCACTTCCTCGCCAAGGTCTGCCGGTCAAAGGCCCTTGCACCGGCAACTCTTGTGGACATTCTCACTCGGAGAGGACAATCCCGGGGCAGGCCTTCACCTATACAACCGCTTCCCTCTTCCTCCCCCTAAATGCTTCTCGCTCCTGGCTGTCCATACATGCTGGGTCAGAGATCAGCATGTGTCAGTGGCCACTTTCAATCCTTTAAAGGAGTTGGGGGAAAGAAAACATCGACGCATAAAACAGTGCAGTGTCAATGCAGTTCAGCAATGCTAAAGAGTGATCAGAGTTGGGAGTAAGGCAGATTTTGAAGAATGTGTGATAAATTAGCAAAAATAAGGAGAAATGTCTTTCCTGAATGTCAAAAACTCTCCTAAAGACAAAGGCCACAATGATATGCTTAGAACAAGAGTCAATTTAATGTCTCATAGTTATGTTCATGGTACTGCTACAGGTTTGATTTCCTAGTAAAGGTATGTCCATGACAGGTGTTTTTATTTTTATTCTTGGTTAGTTGCCTCCTGCCATACAGATGTCTGGTGCTCTAATTAGCACACATACCAGGAATGCAAATGTTTCAACCTCGGACTACATATGAGGGGAAAACTCCTCTAATGCAATCCAAAATCAAATATTCTCTTTGGAGTCTCTGCTGGGTTTGGATATCAATGTTATTCTTCCCATCTAAAGGTAGAAATGATAGAGGAAAGGCTGTATTTATTGAAGCACAAAATCGAATTTCATCTTGCCAACACTTACCTGGAGGTCACATGTGAACAACGATGCTCCCTTTGCCTTTGAAACCGTAGTGATTTGTTGAAATGTTAATAGGTCATGGACATAAATATTATTTTCTGTTTAGAAGGAGACAAAAAATCACAATAAATTATCACAATTCTCTAGTACAGCCACCTTCAAGATAAAAACACACACAAACAAACAATAAAACTATAACTACCAAAGGAACCAAATGGCAAATGTTGGTAAAAGATGGACCTTCAGTTTCACTAACAATGATTTATTCTGGTCTATTACGAAACATTGAAGAGGTCACTCAGCCTTCCGAACTTGGATATTTTGTTCCTGTAAACTGGGGCTGGCTTGAATAAAAGAGCTCTTTCACTTCCAAAGCACTCTTACACTGTTTCTCAAGTCTGGAAATTTGTGATGCAATATTTGTATAAGAAATGGTTTTCAAAGCTACTTACATTAGGAGGCTCCAATAAGAGAAAGGAAACCCCCTGCAGATTTTGTACAAACCCATTGCAAGAATTTCTTTTCTAGCAAAGCAAGCAAAATAATTTCACTCAGGCCTCCTAACTTTTGTCATGAAGATTTAGTTACTTTCAATGTTCCCTCTCTCAACCCAGAATCTAAGTTTAAAATGATTCTACTATTTGGGCACTGGGCTTAACAGTACTGAGTGTGCAGCAAGTTTCTAGTCGTCTGCTTGCCAAGAAAGTCCTCACTGGCTGCCTTCCATGAAGCTGTGGCTTTCACACAAGGCCCTGAAGAGTCTGGCCCAGATCTGTCTTTCACTTGTCTCTTGCCACTCTCCACCACATAACCTAAGTCTGGCCAGTCTCAGGGCCTTTGCTTAAGCTGTTCCCTCCACCTATAATGCTCTGCCTACCACTTTCTTTCTGTCAAAATCCTAATCATCCACTAGATAATGTTGTCCCTCCCATTACTAAGGTCCCACAACACTTTTTATAACTTTCCATGGTAACTTACCACACTGTATCATGATTACTTTGTCATTTCAGTCTCACAATCAGAACACAAGATAGAACCCATGTCTCATTCAACTCGGTATCCCCAAGGCCTAGAGTAGGGCTCAATGAATATTTGCTCAATTACTGAATGAATGAATGAATGAATGAGTGAATAAAGTTGACACTCCTTGGAGAACAAAGCTCAAGTTTATGGAGGATGCTGTTGCCTTAGTTACCTGTGTAGCCTGTTATATCTTGTTTGGAACATGTCAGTTTCATTGTTAAGTAATGGCTATCAAATTAACTATGAAAGGATTAATTAGGTCATAGTTTATGTTTTTTGACACATGAAATACAATCATAATCCCTTTTCTTACCTAACAAGCTGACTAGAATCTTAAACTGGGAAACGACATGGATCTGGAAAAGAGCAAATCATTAGACTCAATTAAACATTCCTGACAAGGGTTAGCAAACATTCATTTAACTACAGTCCTAAAAAGGGACTAAAGAACCTGTACCAATGACAGGGATCTGACTTATGAATTAGAGGACAGAGCAGTGGATTCAAAGAGTTAAATAATGTGACCAAAGTTCTAGCTTTGCCAGGGTCTGTAGAAATCAAGTATAAATGTAGCAACCACCACAGCCACCTACCTACCTGTTGAATCTTTTTGGAGAAGTTCTTATTGGATTTCTCTAGTGTCACTTCAAACCTGTTGCAGCCTATGGAAAAGAAACAAACACAGTTCCAAACACAGGAATACAATATAAAAATTACAACACAAAATGCTGCTCCATACTGCTCTCCTACATGAGAGTCTTTTAAAAAATCTTACAAGACTAGAAGTCAGAGATGTAAAAGAGCCAGCTGTCCTTATTGCGTATAGTAAGTTGCTTTCAACTCCAATTTTAGAGCAGAGGGCTTCATGCACTTCCACTTGGCATTAGAGACAGCATCACACCACAGTTTACTGAAGCTGCAAGGTACTTGTGAATCTGAAGATCTTATCCTACAAAATAGTACCTTGGCAAAGTATTTCGCAAAAAAAAAGAGTGTAAAAAGTAACAGTCAAATGTAAGAGCTCAAGCAATGAAACCCAGCCCAAAGCATCCTTAGATCCAGACCCAACTAAATCCCAGCTGTTACCCAATGTCCTGGGACAGAGCAAACACACTCAACACCATCCCCACAGCTAAAGTAATTTAGTGCATCTACACTTACTGCCACTTTCAGGTGATGCCACAGCGGCTGGCACTGTTGCAAGAAAGGGGGAAAAGTTATATACCATAAAAACATGTGAAGCCAGCCTTGCTGGGATGACAAAAATATTCAGCCTCAAAAGTCACCAAAGAGTCAAAAAGAAAATAATAATAACAGCAGCTATCATTAATTGGGTTTTAAAATTTAAGTGTTTTCAGTAACCTCCCAACTAACCCCAAGAAACAGGTATTATTATTCCAATTTCATATCTGAGGGGCCTCATGGGTCAAGCAGTTAGGTAGCAGCCCAGGGAAAGGCGATCCAGAAACAAGCTCGGGGCTGATGGGCAGCCCACGCCCCGAGCCCACACCTGCCCCCTGCCTCCCAGCTCCTGGAGAAACTGCTCACACTGCTGACCCCAGCTGCGCCCCACACCCAGGAGGGCTCCTGCCCCCCCAAAGTCAGTGGAGATTCTCTGAGGCAGCCACAAGGGCCCATGCTACCAAAGCTGGTCATACTTCCTCCGTGTGTAACTCAGCAGAGAAGATGAAGAAGGGGTCGTGAAGTTTCAGGAGATTCACAAACATGCCCTGTACCCTGCCATTATATTTCATAAGAAAAAGAATAATTCGGCCACTTCCTGCTTGACAGAGAGTTCAAATAGAGAGTTCTCTGTTTGAAAAGGGCTTTATTATTACTTGGAACAATTTTCTTTATAAGCAGAATGCTCTAGGGCAAAGATTCTAAAACCATTTTGGTTTTAAGACCCCTTCATAATCTTAAAAATTATTGAGGACCCCAAAACTTTTATGTGGGTTATAGCTATCAAAGTTTGCCATACTAGAAATTAAAACTGAAAAAATTATGCCCTGGCCAGTGTGCTTCATTTGGTTGGGTGTCGTCCCATGGGCCATGAGACTGCCAGTTTGATTTCTGGTCAGGGCACAAGCCTGGGTTTCAGGCTCGACTCCCTGTGGGGGGCATGCAGGAGGCAACCCACGGATGTTGCACTTTCACATCGATGTTGCTCTCTCTCTCCCTCTCCAAAAGTCAATATACTATTCTATTAAAAAAAAAAAACTAAAAAAAAATTTAAATATGTTATTTACTAACTCAAAAATAACGGTGATAAACCCATTACATTTAGCATGAATAACATACTTTAATGAAAAAACTTTTTTCAAATTAAAACAAATGCACTGTTTTACATTTTTGCAAATCCCTTTAATGTCTGGACTAACAGAAGACAGCTGGACTCTCAATCTGTTTCTGCATTTAATCTGTTTTGATACACTGCTTTGGTTGAAGTATAGGACAAAAATCTGTCCTCACATGGGCAATATAGGTAGACAAGGGAAGAATATTTTAACAGCTTTTCCAGATTAGTCATGATCATCTTTGATACTATACCCAAACTTGACAAATAAAGTTTTTTACAATGTGGAATCTGAAACCTATTAATGAACTTCTCTTTAAAGTTCAGTGGTCTATCTTACACTTTGAATGGATCTTTTATTCATGATTTAGAAACTGCATGCCCTGGAAAATATTGGTTTACTGAGTTATGCAGATTTTCCAAATGCTGGCACATTTCGTTACAGGATATATTTTTTAAAATCATACTCATTATTCCCCCCAATCTCATGAGAGAAAACTTTAGTATTGAGAAGCTGTCAAGCTCATGGGGGTGGGTACAAGTTTTCCACAATTCTAATTCTCTCTCAAAAGCTCTAACTTTATCATTAGCAACAAAAATTGTCAGTTGTTTTCTTTGAAGTGACAGACTGCCTTTGCTCATTTTAGAAAAAATATCTACCAGATACCCAACTGGTCTGAAAGACCATAGTCTACCTATCAGTCATTCTTTCAAGCAAAAATGATGCTCCATGAAAAAAAGTGGCCAGTTTGGCTCATAACTCAAACACACAAACCCAGACAGCAGCTGTGCTTCATGCCTTGGCACCCTATAGAAGAGAGTCATGTGAACTTCCCATGACATCACAGAGATTATTAAAAAGATGTGTTCTCATAGGTCAGGATATAATAAAATGAAGAATTTTTACTGTCTCACAAAGAACATTCTTAAGTGAAACCAGCTTTTAAAAAAAAAAACAAACCACTGCGAGTGCACACTGGAGAACACAACTCCTAGCACAGTTTGGTACCAACAAGTTTGCTGATCACTATCTTGAACTTGTGCTAAGGGGCCAGCAGTTTTAGCTGCCATTATTTTTTTTACCATCAGTGCAAATGTAAATAATTGTTGGTGAAAAAAACAATAATGTTTTAGGGTTACCATGAACTCAGTTTTGACCTTGTAGATCCTCTGAAAGGATCTTGGGGACCACACTTTGAGAACCACTGCTCTAGGCAGACAGCACCACCGAAGGAAACCTAAAGCTGTTAAGACCTTAGATGTGCACTAATCTAACCTCTTTGTTTAAGACATGAGTAGAATGAAGCCTGGAGACTTTTTTGAGTTCAAAGGAGATGGCTCACGTCAGATCTGAACCCAGTCCCCTTAATCCCAGCCTTTCCATGACATCTTGTTACCCGCTTCCTTTCCTCAGGAAGACAGTCTAGTTGCAGACCTATCCAGGCTTGGAATATCTCAGATTTAAAAACCGAGTTAGTTTATGGCTGATTCACAGAGGCCCAGGTCTAGTGCTGGCCCAAAAACAAACCAGAACTAAACTGCTCTCTAAGCGTATAGGAAGAAGTTTCTAATCAGAGTCTGATTTTCTAATAGTCTAAGGTAGGTTAATATTGCTATTCATGTTGCCAGTGGGGAAACTGAGGCCTAGGAAGATTAACTAACTTGTCAAAGGTTACATGGTTGAAATGATCACAGGGCAAAACTGTCACCACCAGGGTTCCAAGTCAGATTAACACTAATATTTTCAGTTTGAGTCTATGCTATGTTGAAAGATTTATTTTTATAGTCTAGTTTTCAATTCCTCATCATTTATACATAAATGGTATATTAAACAAGTCACTTTATTATAGTATTCAACATTTGATGGTACAAAGAACTGATTCTCTGTTCGTGGAAAAGAATACTAGGCTCTTATCTCCATGTTCTGCACAGTATCTGAACCCAAAATAAAGAGTCAAAACACAGCTGCTGAATGCTGAACAAACTCCAAGGCAAGCTTAATTTTCAAATTACAGACTGGGTAGATGCCGCAGAATGCAAATATTCTGGCTCTGAGAACTAAAAATTTAAAGCAAGAGCCAGCAAAGTACTGTCCATGGGTCAAATCCAACCCTTGACATGTTTTTGTAAATAAAGTTTTATTGGAACATAGCCACACCCCTTATTTACATATTGTCTACGGCTGCCTTTTTGCTACAACAGCAGAGTTGAGTGGTCACAACAGCATCTAATGACCTGCAAAGCCTAACGTATTTACTATTTTGTCCTTTTTTGGAACAAGTTTGCTGATCCCTGATTTAAACTAAAGTTGAAACACTTAGAAATGAAATAAACACTGTTTTGAACTTACGGTTTCTCTTCTTACCACACCACAGCAGGTGCCTTTCTCTTCCTACTGCACCAGTGAAGGGCAGAATATGCCACCTCAAAATATGCTACTTTGGCTTAAGAATTATTTTGAGCTGAAGGCAACTGAGAAGAAGCAAGTACAAGAAAAGCTCTCTCTGCTCTCCTCCTATTTGCCTAAAAGCAGGACATAAATTTACAAAGCTGTCTCTCCTCCCCTCTCTATCAGGAAGGACAGAACTTAATCAATGGAAACAACTCAAGACCCTTATCAGCCCAGAGATGGCAGTAGAGGAATCTACATAATAAACTTATCTCCAATTACATCCCCCATATATTTGCTTTGCCACAATTTGTCACTCTAGCAACTCAAAAGTCCTTTTCCTTTGTCTGGTCACTTCTCTAAAAATGTGTTGTGTGCTTGTTAGGATGATACAAAGGCCCAAGTTCTAATCACCCCTTTGCCTCATTCGTCTCTGAGTGCTCTCATGTGCCGTACAATGCACCAGGTAATAAACCTCCACTTGTTTTTCTCTTGTTAATCCGGTTTTTGTCTGTCTAATTTACAGGTCCCTGGCTGATGAACCTAAAATGAGTAGAGGGAAAAAGAATTTTTCTCCTTCCCTACACCAGTAAGATGTTCTTCCCCTCCAATGTTACCTTTGCTCTAGGTTCTGAAGACTCTATTTCCATCTTCCCTTAAGCTACTTACTACAGAAAGTTATTAGGTTGCAAGCTATGACATTTTGCTTTTTCTAACATGGTCAAATAATGGCAATTTCATATGGTTCAAGGGGCTGTGGCATGAACAGATTTCTACAGACCTGAAGCTCCAGGGCACAATACCCAAACAGATCAATTTTCCATAAAGAGGGTGGAGAAATAAAATTAGGAAAAGGAAATGACGTGCTTTTTCTGTTAGAGGGTACTCTAGCAGAATCAATTTCACATACTTTTTACTTACTAGTCTACATTTTTACTGACAAAGTCACATTTGATTAGAACTTTCGTTTTTAAAGTCCTTTCAAACATTTTATTGTATCTGACACCAACAAATTTGTGAGAAAACCAGTTTATGGAAAAGAAAAATGACATTGGAAAGGACCTACTCAGTCAAATAGCCAAACACAAAGCTGGACTCAAACCCAGGTCCTTTTCCTCCCAGTTTACCCGTCGTAAGGTAATAAGGTCTTTTAAATCAATGGTTCCTGATTTCTTTCCCTACTACTACATCACTTAAAGAAAAATCTTATTCCCATCAGTAATATTTCTTATTTCTGGCAGTGAGTCTCCAAAAACTGAGGAGGGGTAGAACATCTAGTCCCCTCTGACCCAACCCCACCCCGCAAACCCCATGGCATATGGGCAGTGAAAATTTTTTTAAAACCTGGAGATTCTTGCCTGGCCAGATGTGGCTCAGTGGTTGAGCACCAACCTAGGATCCAGGAGATCATGGTTCGATTCCTGGTCAGGGCACATGCCCGGGTTGCGGGCTCCATCCCCAGTTGGGGGCGTGCAGGAGGCAGCCCATCAATGACGACTCTCATCATTGATGTTTCTATCTCTCTCTCTCCCTCTTCTTTCCTCTCTCTAAATCAGTAACAATATGTTTAAAAAATAATAAAAAAAAATAAAACCTGGAGATTCTCACATGCTTCTCCTCACTCTCCCCTGGGCTATTCCCAACCCCCACTCACTCTTTTAATGGTTCAGAAATCACTGATTTCACAGTTGTTCATTAGCCAACTACCAAAACTTTTTTTTGGGGTGGATAGTAAGTCATGTCTGTATCAGTCTGGAAAGCTGCCACTTACCAATGTCCTTCCGAATCCTATACAGAAGGAGATGTCCTTGTTTCGTTCCAACGAGAAGCCACTCCTCTGGAAAAGGAAAGAGCTGTGAGAATCGTCAGCCAGTTTTAGGCAGACCCTTTCCTTATCTGGGGGTTGTAATCAGAATCAAAGGGTCACGAAAGTGAGGTGTGTTTTTTATAGCAGGTGTTTTGCAAAGCTAAAGAATGTTTATAGTCAAGAAATATTTGAGAATCAACCAATCAAAAAAGCATTTATTCAACAACTGCTAGACTAGACATAATAAATAATTTAAAAAAAATCCCTGGCTTCATTGTTTCAAAATTAAACTGACCAAAATATCACGGAAGTTTACAAAATCATAAGATGGATAGTATAAACATGAAATTAGGTATCTTATCTCAGAAATAACAACTAAAAGGCATCCTCTGAAAGTTTAATGATTTAACTTTTAGGAAAATAATAAGTGCCATAGTATATTAAGGTTACAGAATTCATTATCTCAAAAGATGGTCTAGCAGATAATAACAAGTGTTGATGAAGATGGGCATAAATTGGAACCCTCATACATTATTGGCAGGAATACAAAATGGTGCAGTCACTTTGGAAAACAGTGTGACAGTTCAGCAAAAGACTAAGCATAGAGTTACTATATGACCTAACAATTCTACCCCTGGGCATAGAAAAATGAAAACATACATCCACACAAAAACTTGTACACAAATGTTCATAGTATCATCATTTGTAAAAGAAAAAGGTGGAAACAACCCAAATGTCCATCACCTGATGAACAGATAAACAAAATGTGGCGTATCCATACAATGGAATATTAGCCAGCTATTAAATGAAGTGCTGATACATGCTACACCAGGGATGAATCTGACATTATGCTAAATGAAAGAAACCAGACCAAAAAGGCTACATGTTGTTTGATTCTATTTATATGAAACGTCCAGAACAGGCAAATCTATAGAGACAAAAAGATTAGTGGTTGCCTAGGACTGGTGGGCTTGGGAGGAAATAGGGAATGAATACTAATGGGTTTGGGGTTTCTTTTTAGGGTGATGAAAATGTTCTAAAATTCCACTGTGGCAATACTTGCACAACTCTCTGAATGTACTAAAAACCACTGAATTAAACATTTTAAATGGGTGAATTTTATGTATGTGAATTACATTTTAATAAAGCTCTTATTAAAAAAAGATGATTGAGGCCCATACCTCTTAAACTTTGGTGTGCATCAGAATTATTTGATTGAGGCTTTGTTTACATTGCTGGGCCCTGACCTGCTTATTATTCAATAGGTCTGGAAGTGGACCTGGGAATTTGCATTTCTTTTTTTTTTTTCTTTTTTTCTTAAACCCTTACCCAAGGATACTTTTTCCATTGATTTTTTATTATGTTAGAGAGAGTGGAATGGGGGGGGAAGAGAGAGAGAAAAAAAACATCAGTGTAAGACACATTGACTGGTTGTCTCCTGCCATGCACTCTGACTGGGGCTGGGAACGAACTTGCAACCCAGGTGCATGCCCTTAACTGGGAATCGAACCCACGACCCTTCGGTCTGTGAGCCGATGCTCTAACCACTGAGCCAAACCAGCCAGGGCTGCATTCCTAACAGGTATCCAGCTGATACTGTTGGTTCAGGGGCTCCATGTTGGGAGACATTGGTCCACACTAAAAGTAAAGAGGTTCTGAAAGGGTTTAAATAATTACCCTGACAGATCTATATTTACTAATTAAGAGAAGTCAAGCACATACAGATACTTCTTCAGCTTTCTAATCTTGTAACACAGAGGTCAGTCAATCATACACTCTTGCTCCTTGCAAAATAAAATATTGAATAATAGTACAAATAAACTATATTGAGCATGCATTGTATTACAGGAAATACTAAGCACATATCATGCTATTTAATTAACCCTCGCAACTATCCTTTGAAATATGTCCTTTTCATAAATCCTCATTTTATATGTGAGGGAGTTGAGGCCTTGGGGATAGTGACTTGTCCAGAGTCACACATGTAGTAAGATGTGCATAGGAATGTCAAGACCTAACCACATGCTGTGATGCACTTAATAGGGCACCCACGTCAGAAGAATGGGTGTTGGCCAGAGGCTGTTGGAAGGCAGTGGTTATATTTATAAAAACAAATCAGGAGCCACCTCAGGAACATTTCTCCAGGTTGATGTTGTTAGTCTTCCAGAAAAAGGTAGTGATTCTGTCTTCTTTTATTTTGCATTTTAAAACAAAGGCAGGACACAGAAAATAAGTCACTAAGTGCTCTTAACAACATAAGTGGAAATCAGAAACAATACTAGCTCTAATGGAATGCTGGAGATTTATGTTGGAGCAGAATATGGGGGGAAAAGAATTCAGCTTACAGTACTTGCTTTGTAAAAGATATTGTTTAGATATCACTGTATTGAGTAATTGGTAATATTAAAGTTGATTTTTAGGACACCCACTGATATTTCAGATATAAATAAAATGAAGTGTGAAGTGTTTAAAAATTCTCTTATAATATACATAAAAATCTATAACCAAAAGGCCAACATAATAACGTTCACCATCTTCCCTATCCTTCTTCACTGTGCCCCCCAAACCCCTGCCAGTTCCTGTTTTTCTTTATCTCTTTCAACAGCCTTACCTTCCACGAGGTCTGCAAGGCCTACCAATTTTCCTTCCACAAGGTACCTCCCAAAAGCCTTCTCCCACAGTCTCTCCAGGGATTCCTGTGATGGCCTCAACTTGTCTCACTCCATGTGTTTTTCCACGCTTGCTGTCGGTTACCTTACAGCAGATCTCTGATGCTGTCCCACAGGGGCTTAAATTCTCATGAAGCTATGCTACCTCAATATGCAGTCAAACTCATAAACATGACATTTGAGAGCCCATTTTCTATTTTTATTGAAATACTTATTTGCCAATAGATGTTTCTTATCAAATGTCTACTAGTCATAAAATGGAATTAGATAAGTTCATTGAAACTGTTTAAAAAGCCCTGGCCGGTTTGGCTCAGTGGTTAGAGCGTCAGCCCGTGGACTGAAGGGTCTCGGGTTTGATTCCAAACAAGGGCACATACCTCGGTTGGTTGCTCAATCCCCCACCCTGGTCAGGGTGCATGCGGGAGGCAGCCAGTCAATGGGTCTCTCTCACACTGATGTTTCTCTCTCTCCCTTCCACTCTCTCTGAAAAGCAATGGAAAAACTATCCTCGGGTAAGGATGGAAAAAAAAAAAAAAAGAAATTGTTTAAAAAATTTTTTAATATGTTTTTATTGACTTTGGGGGGAAGAAAGAGAAGGAAAGAGAGAAACATCGATGAGAGAGAAATACTGATCAGCTGCCTCCCATGTGCCCCCTACCGGGGACTGAGCCTGAAACCCAGGCATGTACCCTGATATGGAGTTGAACCAGCAACCTTTTGGTGCACGGGACAATGCCAAACTAACTGAGTCACACCAGCCAGGGCTGTTTTTAAAATTTTTAATTGAAATTTTATTTGACCCTTTTCAACCTTTCATTTGGAGGTGCTAAGGAAAAATGCCTTCATCGTATATGCAAAGTATTGTAACAACTTTCCTTTAAATAGTAAAAGCACCATACACATACTCATTCCTAATCCCCAAAGTCATAAGGAAAATGGAATAAGAGCATAGAACCTGGAAGAGGCTTAATTTGGTTACAGAGGACCTGAGCCACATTGGACCTTCATGTCCTAGTGACATGTCACCGTATAACAAGCTGTGCATGCAAAACACAGAAAATGAGGAGCCTGCAGAGCCGGTACAGCGCAGGGTAAACAGTCCCTTCTGAGACTCAACACTGCGTATCAGAAGTGGAACACACTACACAAATAAGTAACACACTCATAAGCAAATGAGAATAAGCCCTAGAAAATTCCTGACAGCTTAATTCTGAGACACCAGGTTGGACTTGATCCCTCCTCAGAAGTGAGCAAGGCTGGCCCTTCTTGCTCATAATTACCCTATTGAAGCTCTGTCTAGCAGTGCAACCCAGTCCA
Organism: Miniopterus schreibersii; assembly: GCF_964146895.1. Lineage (NCBI taxonomy): Eukaryota > Metazoa > Chordata > Mammalia > Chiroptera > Miniopteridae > Miniopterus > Miniopterus schreibersii. The sequence goes on from NC_138101.1 coordinate 144,296,241, forward strand.
ACTTCATGGGATAAACAACTCCATTCCTGGCCCAATGCTGGCCATTGCAGGGAATAAGCTGATGCTCACTTCTCTTCATTGGGTCACAGTGTGTCTCAGAACATAAGCCCCTGATTAGCCACATCGGAATCACTTGCACTTATTAAAAATGCACATTCCTGAGCCCTGCTCCCAGAGATCCGGAGTCAATGATTCTGTGGTGGTGGGTGCCCTGAAATTTGCATTTTTAAATTTCATTTTATTATATGAGATATTTATGTAGTTCCAAAGTTAAAACTGTGAGAAATCTAGCTTCCATCCTTGTCCACTCTACCCTGTTCTCTCCTACTATAGGTAAGCATTTTAGTAGTTTGTGATTTATTTTTCCACTGTTTCTTTGCATAATATAAGCAAATATGATTGTGTATATACACATACACACACACACAAATCTGCATTTTTGTTACAGGCTCTGAATATACATTAAAGTTTGGGAACCAGGCTCTAGAATCAGTCATAATTTACTAGATACACAACCCTGAAAAAAATTTAAGTTCTCAGGTTTTTCCTCTGCAAAATGGAGTTATTATTTTATAAAAGCTCAATATGATTAGTATTCAATAAATATAATCTATTACAATTAATATTATTAATTAATAAAACAAATACTTAATGGATACTCATTAGGACTTTGGAACTGTTCTAGGGACTGCATACAAAGCAATATAAAAAACAAAGTTACTACTCTGAAGAAATTTATATTCTAATAAGGCAATAATAATATACAAAATAGCATTAGATGGCACTCCATGATAAAAGGGAAGATAAGAGTGAGTAAGAGAATAGCACACTGGTGGATGTAGCATTCCCTTTAATACAGAACAGTTAGGGAAGGTCTTGCTGATTTATGTGACATTTCAGCAGACACTTGAATGAAATGAGGAATGAGCCATGAAATATCTAAGGCAGAGGAAACAACAAGTGCAAAGACCCTGAGGTAGATATGTGCTGTATGTGTTCATGGAACAAGAAAGACCATGTAACTAGTACTAGATAGGTTCAAGGGATAAGAGCAAAGGAAACAAAGTCAGAGAAGTAACCAGAGGCCTAATGATGTCAGGTATAGCCTGCCATGGTAAGGACTTTGGAACTTATTATAGTTGTGATAGGAAGCTACTGAAGGGTTTTGAGCAGAGAAAAGATGTGATTAGATTAAGTTTTCACAAGGTGGCTCTATATGGATAAAAAACTGAAAATGGCACAATGACAAACACAGGGTGATCAGTCTGAAGACTTCTATAGTAATTCAAATGAGAGAGGATGGTGAATTCATCAAGAGTAGAAAGAAATGGTTGGATTCTAGATTTATTCTGGAGGTGGGATCTTGAAGACATCTTCCAGTTCAGGCCCTGCAGGTTCCTGAATGAGTATCAAGTAATATGGATAATGACTAGAAATATTTATTGTTGCTAAAGTCTGAAAATAAAGTAGTTTTGAGGCAGAAGGTGGTAAATGACCTCTTGTAGCCCCAGTATCTACCACAGCATCCTAATAGGCAACAGGCATTTCTCCTGTTCGGGAGATCCAAAGCTACCTAACATTTCAAAACTGCCTTCAAGAAAAGCACAGGTACAGGGAATCTTTACTGTGACCAAGTGGAATTGGTGAGAGGACTACTAGTTCCACAGGGTATCAGAGTCAAGCACTGGGACAAGCTAAGTAGAGTGTGGTAAGCAGCTGCACCCATCCTTTTAGAAGCATATGTCCTAGACAGAGTTGGGTACCCCTCCTTCATGTTTCCCTAATATGCAGCATATGTCTCTAGTATCATTTATCTTGTATCATAATCTGTTTATATGTCTTTGTCCCCCATTGTGTGTCCTAGAAGCACAGGTACTGTGTCTTACTCATCCTTATATTCCTGTCCCTACCAGAGAGGCTGGTCTATATAGGCACTTAATACATATTTGATGAAGAAATAGGGGAATGAATCCCTTTGTGCAGTGTCAGGTCTTTCATTTTTAAAGTTTTTTTCCCCTCTATTTTTAATTCTTACTGAGAGCACTTAATGACAGAAAATGAAAACCTTCTTGACATATCTGGAGGAAGCAGGATTCTCTCCTTAACTTAAAGGACTAAAACAACTTACTATGGAGGTGTGATTTTAAAGAGGCCTAGGGCTGTTAAAGGCAGGAGGGGCGTGTATTAACATGAAGATCTGTAGTGAAAGCACCCTACTGAAGAGGCTGCAAAGAACTCTGCAACACTGACTGGGTGGCACTCTCCAGATGATGCATAAGATGCCAGCCACCATCAAGATTCCTCCAGGCCCTCAATATAAGATATGATTAAGGGTTCTGGGCCACCTTTTTATGGCCCTTGATTTCTAGTACCTGGACATTAACAGGAAAGATTGAAATTATTTGTTTGGTCTTTGGTGGCTATTAGACACAACCAGTCACAGATAAGATCATAATGTTCATAGTTAAGAGTCAAAGTTTAGACCCCTAAAACCTTTGTGTTCCGCACTATACAAGAGATAAGAGATCCTGACCCTGGCTTTCTGCACTGCCACTCCCAAGAGTCTTATGCCAGTTATGATGAGTTAAACTTCAAGACAGCCTGGAATGATATTCTTCTACCTACAGAGTTAGGTAAGTTGGGTACTTGAATATAAGGCAATGAACCACTTGGCTAGATCAGCGATTTTCAACCTTTTGCATCTCATGGCACACATAAACTAATTACTAAAATTCTGCGGCACACCAAAATATATATATATATATATATTGCCAATCTGACAAATAGTAGGTATAATTTTGATTCATTCACTCTGGACAGCCATTGTTGTGTTGGCTGCTGTCCTTTTTTTTAAGGGAAAAGAAGTCAGTGTCCCTAAATAGTCAGGTATTGCATATTTTACAAATTCTTGTGGCACACCGGTTGAAAATTGCTGGGCTAGATTAAGAGTTTAGAGTAACAACGTGAGTTACCTACAATAATGAGAAGTGAACAATGAATGATCACTAAGGGAAAAAAGGCACATGGTGTTATTCTGTTCAATCCCACCCTCCACCCCCATCCCCGCCCCCAAACCAGCACTACACAATCATCTGGGTAAGTTAAAGTCCCTGGCAAGCTGAAAACTTCCAACTGCTTGTGCCTCCAAACTAAAGACTTCTTGGGAATCGAAATAAGCCAAAGCGGAGCACAATAAGGAAAGCTCAACCTCCGACTCTGCACCAAGAGCAAGGGCAAGTGGAACGTCCCTAAAATGCTTAAGTCCCTGGGGATCTCCCACAGAGCCCCACCGCCCTCGCGCTCTGCAATGCTCTGCACTCCTTCATCCCGGTTCTCTTTCGGACAGCGTCAGACGGGAGCCCACAGCCAGACGCCGGTCCACTTCCCCAACCTCGTGAATGGTCGGGGCTGCTCCCGCGCTGCCCCCGCCTCGGCCCCTAGGTCTCTCGACTCACCCCAGGCAGCCAGACAGTCTATCTGTAGAGGCAGCTTTTCTAGGATCGGCACCGGCTCGAAGGCGTCGTGCATGGCTGCGAGCAGGGAGTCGCCGTCACAGACTCACTCTGTGCGGGCCGGGCCGGGCTCATGAACAGGACCACGTAAAGGGAAAGAACCACCAGGATCTGGCCAGGGACTCCAACCATAGGCCCGTAGACAACAGAGCCACCATCGACACCGGACTTCCTGCTGCTCTAAGCCCACCCCTTCCGCAGGCGAAGTCCCGCCCCTTCCGCCCCAGCTTTTAAATCCCCTTTAAGGAATGCGCCAATGCTTCGGTTCCTATTTCACCCAAGACCCAGAGATTCTCCTTCGTGGGGTAGCTATGAGCTTAATAAGGAGGGAAAATCATCTTAATCTTAGAACTGTATTAGGAAGTGTAGTGTGGTAGTGAAAGAATTCGGGCTTTGGCGTCAGACCTGGGATGGAAATCTGCCATTTTGGAAACTGGCTGTGACATTTAATTTTAATCTCCCAAGGACTTAAATTTCCGTAGCTTAAAAATGATGACGGTGTTACGTACCTACCTAACGTTGTGAGCACTTAGTAATGCCTGACATACTCAGCAATCAATAAATAGTGTTAGTATTTCCATTATAATCACAGCCTTACCCTTACATTTTAAAGGTGTTCCAAGCCAGTGGTTCGCAAAGGGTGGTCCCTAGACCATCAGCATCTGGGAACTTGTTAGAAATGCGGTCTCAGGCCTCATCCCAGCCCTACTCAATCAGAAACTCTGAAGGGTGGCAAGGTGGGGGTGTCCACTAGTCAGTTTTAATAAGTTCCCAAGGTAAGTCAATGCACTGAAAGTTTGAGAACCACTGCAATGATCAGCATCTGGCAATTTACCCCCAAGAAAACAACAGGTATGTCATAAAATTAAGCATTTTGGTTTAAAGCAAAAATGTAAAAAAAAAAAAAAAAGGGGGGGGGGTGAGTCTATGATATGAAGCAAAAAATGTCCCTGGTCACTTTAATTTTACACAATCTGTTTCTTCATCTGTAAATTAGGAATATTGTTCCACCTTTACTAGCTGTTTCTGATAATCAAATATTTTCAAGTAGTAAGAAACAAAAAATTGCTAACAAATCTTATGTCTGTTTTTACCATAGAAACTAAACACTTTGAAAATTTAGAATTGCCAGCTACTGTGCTGGAGGAAGATCTAATAATACCTGTAGTTCCAGGAACATGGACAAAGACTAAAATAAACAATGTAAACTATAAGGTAACAGGTCAACATAATACTATATATCCCTTCTGAACCTGTTCTAAAAAAATGACACCCATATACAATCACAGTAACATAAGCAGCCATAGAAAAAGCAGAAAGAATTATCAGGTCCCAGGCTACAGAATTTATACTATAAACTCCTGCTTAACATAACTCCTGCTCTCAAGTCGACATCTAACCAGTCTCAAAAAATATTTGACCAACTATCCTGACATGTGTGACTATTATTCATTTGCTAAGTTTTAGTATGAAGGAACAGAAGCATGTGACAATTATACCAGCCCTTTGCTAATAGGTTAACCTGGGAATATAGTCAGTTCCTCATATGGTTCCTTAGAGATACTGCCCAAGAGATTTTTTAAAAATCACCACAGCAAACAGCTATAGAGAAATGTTACATAAATGTGAACACTTTCACTATGAGTTAGTGAAGATTGTGGTCACATGGTTATTGGTTTCAACAGGTTAAGACGATATAGAATAAAAACCATGTAAGGGAATTTCCCACAAGTTTGGGAGAAAGAAGGGGCTTTAGAGAAAGTCCAAAAAAAGAGAGAAACACATTAATTTTGTTAAAACTTTTTTATATTAAAAAATGGCATGAACTTTCTATTGTAGAACAAAACTTTTGGGAAGGCAAAAGTAGACAAAACCATTAAAACAGAAACGGAGTGCTTCAAATGAATCCCATCACCTTGTGATGTCTTAGAAACAGTCTCTAAACCAACACCAGATACAAGAACAGTTTACCCTAAAGGATGAGCAGCAGTCCAGGGCCTCCACACTACTTCATGCAGCAAAACTTCAAGCTAGAAGGACCTGTTTCCTTTGTATTAGCTCCTGCTTCTGAAGAATTACAGTCTTTAACAGGGTGCTCACTCACAAGCACTTAAATGGAGTGCCTCTCTGCATCTAGTGCAACACCCAGTGAATGGCATGAAGGCAAACAAAGCATTGCCTAGAGTCTGCAATGTTGCCTTGGAGGCTTACAAAACAGTAGTTAAAAGTTCTGGAGTGTGCACCACATTGCCAGCAATGGGATGTGTCACAATAGCAGATGTCAAAAGAGTTAAGCTAATATTTCTCTCTAAAGTACATCTGAAATAGAAAAATCTTTAATATATACCATTTGTAAACAAAATTGCACTTGATTTTGCTTTTTTAAATGATCTGAATTACACTGTAACAGTTTTTTTCTCTCCCTCCTTCTTCCTTCCTTTTAATTATTGATAGAACCATGGCTCCTTAAGTCAGAAGGACCTTTTTTCTCAAAACTACCTCTGCTAGATGTAACCTTGACTTCCCCAGAAGTGGAAAGATAATGAACAATTTCCCCCATCACCTATGTAACTCCCTAAATAAATAAAAATTACAGGCAGTTGCTCCTGGAGATTACAATGGTATTGATGTCACAGTTGTTTAGAAGATGTTGAACTTTTTAGTTTGACAGATTAAACAATTTACACATCATAGAAGGTTCAGGAATAGCACACATAAGTTGCATAACATCCATGTCAGGGTGTGGGAGGGAATGGGGCATCAATGTTGTAAATAAGAAACTTGTAGGTTCTCATCCTATGAACATCATTCAATGAGATGTTCTAGTTCTGACACCTCTCAGCAGCTCCAATGCACAAAGATCGAGGAACAGATCAGTTGTCATCGCTCCTTTAATCCGGGAGCAGTGTAAGATGATTAACAGAAGATGATCTCTTCCCAGATACCAGCCGTCTTAACCGCACATCTTCCCACTCTTTACTCCATTTTGGACCTTTCAAAGTGTGTGATCATTCGTTCCTAGGGGGAAAAAAGGTTTATTCAAAATATATTAATCTTAAATGGTCTACATTCCAAATATCTTCTACGTAGTTGCTACACAAATGCATTTTCTGCAAGTACTTATGTTCATTAAATACTTAGAGAGATGGTTCCTGATCATCTATGAAGATTTTGAAAGAAAGACATGTCTAGGCCCCACACAAGATTAAGCGAATCAAAATCTCTAGGCTTCTGTACATCAAACCACAAATCAAAAGGAACTGCATGCTTTAGAGTCCATTAAGATGATTAAACAAATATTTACTTAAGATTAAGCTTCAATAAAAATATATACTTCCTCTGATTCAGGAATTAAACTTGAAGAAATTATTAAGAATGTGGGCAAAGATTTAGTCACAAGCATTCTACTGCAACACTCAGGATTATAAGAAAATACTAGAAAGAATTAAGTGTCAAAAACTACAGAATTGTGTAAGCAAACTATTGTATAACCTTATAATGAAATATTATATACTCATTAAAACTACATTGATGAAAAAGTTCTAGAGATCTTTTGCACAACAATGCATATATAATTAACACTGTGCACTTGAGAATTGTTAGGATGGTCATTTTATGTGTTTTTCAACATAATTTTTGGTGCACTCAAAAGGCTTCCTAAAATATTCTAACCTAACATTCAGAACATGTCCAGAACTAGTTTCCATTAACTCAGACTGCAATTCTTATATAAGACTTTATTGTGAAGCCTTCCAGATGAACCATATAGAAGCATATTAAAAGATTAAAAATCAACATACATATTAGGGATACTAATTATAATCCTTAATATCTGAAGAGGATAATAACACAGACAACAATGAATAATAAGTAACCTAAAATAATTTATAAGTTTTGCTTTGGCCTACGATACTCCTTTCTCAATCCTTTTATTATTTTTGCCAAGATTAAATAAGGGTTAAATCTGAATTTTTTAAAGACAAAGGAATTAGAAAGTGGGACATTATGGATATTTGCTACCCAAATTAAACAAAGACATTCTCAAGTCTGATCATATAACTTTGGAAAAGGAGGACATATACAGAAAGTAAACATTCTAGAATATTTGAGTTCTAATAGTAATATTTCTCTTCTCATCCTTTTCACTGATACACTTACTGAGTCAAATAAATAAAATATCCCTGAACAGATAACTTATGACTCCCTATTAAGTCACCAGACTCACATTTTATGTACATGATTTGATTACTAACCTCATCAGAATCAAGAAGGGCTGGAAGTGCTCTGCAGAGAGGAAAACACCAAATGGAATAATTTAAAATAAAGTCATATGTGGTTCAAAAAGGACAGTGGAATAATAAATGCAATGTAAAGCTTTTTTTTTTTTTTTTTTTGTAAGTATATATTTGTATCCTATTAATGGCCATTTAGGGGGGAGCAAATAATTAGAATCAAAGTTACTAAAATTATATAGAAGAAAAAAAGTTGTTCTGTACTGTAATAAACCAATGTTTGATAAAATTATAGCCAAAGAAAGGAATTAAAAAATCCCCCAAATAAACAAACAAACAACACTTAGACTCATAGATACAGAGAACAGATTGATGGTTGCTAGAGGGAGGAAGGTTGAGGGATGGGGTGAAAAAGGTAAAGGCATTAAGAAGTACAAATTGGTAGTTATAAAATAGTCACAGTATAAAGTACAGCACAGGGAATATAGTCAATAATATTGTAACAACTATGTACGGTGCCAGGTGGATACTAGAAATATCAGGGAAGGACTTTGTGAAGTGTAGGACTGTCTAACCACTGTGCTATATACCTGAAACTAATACAAAATAATACTGAATGTAAACTGTAATTAAAAAAAAAAACATTCCAAAAGAATTATCTCACTGATTTTGGAAAGACCTATACTGAAATCTTTCTAAGCAAAAATGTCATCTGAATGAATAATCTCAATTACTTTTGTCTGTACATCATCCCTATTCCTGATTTTTAAACACCTTTTTGTTTTTAATAATTCTTTTGAAAGGTTAACTATAAGCATTCTCATTAGTATACTCTGCCCCCCCCAATTAAAATAATAAGTTAATACTAACTTTGAAATAGGATTCTTATAGTAACGATTCAAAAACTTATACTTCTGCCTGGCCAGTGCTGCTCACTGGTTGAGTGTCAACCCATAAACCAGGAGATCCTGGTTCAATTCGTGGTGAGGGAACATGCCTGGATTGCAGGCTCCATCCCCAGAAGGTGGTGTGCAGGAGGCAGCAGATCAATGACTCTTTAATCACTGATGTTTCTATCTCTCTCTCCTTCTCCCTTCCTCTCTCTGAAATCAATAAAACATATTTTTAAAAAAACAAAAAAACTTACACATCTGTCACAGAAGAAGGAACATTTTCTTCTACCCACTTCAAATCATCTTCCTGCTGGGAATATACAAGTACCAGTTGTTACTAAAATGCATAAAATAATACATCTTGGGTAAAAATCTAGAGGTCTCAAAATCTTTAAATTTAATCTTGTCCCTCTGAAGTAATATATTCACATAATAAATGGGACTGCTAACAGCAAAGTCAAATAATTGATGAAAACCATTAAACAAAACCATCACTCTGGTCTTGTACCTTTCCAGGACATAGTAGCAAAACAACTAGTTAAAGATTACTAAGTCCCACATAGACTCACTTGCTGTGTCCGTTTTTTAAAATGTAAATGTAATATATATTAAAAGATTTAAACAGCAAGCTTAATTACAGCAACAGTAAAGAAAGTCATTAAGGCCTATACCTAACTGCTGACCTCCACCAAGGACTGGAGAACAGGGCAAAGAGGAGAGAAAAGTCATACTTACTGCTTTATTTACTTTACTATTTCCATTTGGTTCTTGTTTGGTACTTCTCATTTTCATTCCTTCTGTAGAAAGGAAAAAAAGGAGATTGGTTAACTATGTCAATATACTAGCAACGATCACAAAAATGGATTCAGAGTTTTATTTTAAGCTTACTGACATTGAATTATACAAGAGATGTTTCTCCATCTTTACATTTATGCTAGGAAGTTCAAAGCCAAATTTTCAGCTCATCTCTGGTAAGTAAACTGGACACTTAATGTCCAATTATTTACAGAATTTACCATAGCTTCATCTTAAGATTCATGCCCTTATTTTTGCTTCTCCCTAACTTCACCCCACACACAGCTGTAAAATAATAAACAATGTAATTATATCAAAATATCTTGATTTTGATACTCAAAATGTTATACAGTTGACCCTTGAACATGTGTTTGAACTATGTGGGTCCACTTATATGTAGATTTTTTTTCAATTAACATAGTAAATGTATTTTTTTCTTATGATTTTAATAACACTGACTTTTCTCTAGCTTACTTTATTGTAAGAACATAGCATATAATACATGTAACACACAAAATATGTGTTAAATGACTGTTTATGTCATCAGTAAGGCTTCCTTCCAGTCAACAGTAGGCTAGTAGTGAAGTTTTTGGGGAGTCAAAAGTTATACAAGAATTTTCGACCGCATGGGGAGTCAGCACCCCTAACCCCCATGTTGTTCAGGGCCAACTGTACTTACTTTATTTTACTCTATTTCTAAAAACCAGGAAAGAGTATTTAAAGCAGAAACACAAGGTGAGTGTTACCCACCAAAGCTTTCTTTCAGCATAGGTTCCTTCTGCTCCTCCTCCTCCTCTTCCTCAGACAACGGTGAGAAGGCAAATCTGAGAACAAGGGCAGAACGTGAGGGAAAAAATTAGAAAACTACAAAAATTGCTCCACTATCTGGATTTTACGGGACTAATTATTGAAGCTCCGAATTACAGTCATTCATAACATCAGTTTGCTAAATAATAAAATAGTTCTTCCCTTTCAGAAGGCTCTCAACGCCTGCACCGGCAAGGGAGCGGCGCACACCACCTCTGCCAGTGCCTTTAGACAAGTTCCTTTTTCCCTCCGTACCCCCCGTTTTACCATCTGTGAGTGGGATAACAGAACATTACTCAGAGGTGTTCTGTGACAAGTGATTTCAGAAAGTGCTTACAGTAATACCTGACATATCGTAAGCATTCAGTAAATGTTTGTTTACAAGCATATGCATCACACAGAGGTAAGCAAATTCTCGTGTAACTTAAAATCTGTCTTCAATTAGGTATTTGAGATGGAAGTTCTGATGTTGTGTGTGTCAGGTAATTTAGAATCTGTTCCCAAATGGAGAATGGGAAGATAGCCTAATCTGGTACATCTCAGATATCTTTCCTTCACAACTTCCAAGAGACTCAGTAGACAGGTCATTCCTAGAATGCTTTAGCTTTGAGCTTGCTCTGTACTTACTATAACCTATTATTTTCATTCTACCTTTTTAAAAAATCTCCCTTCTGTGATTAAAAAAGAAAACTCTATAAGCTAGGAATAGAGAATACCTATAACATGTTAAAGGGTAACTAACAAAATTTCACAGTAGATATGAGAGTTGATGACACTTGAGAAGCATTTATTTTAAAGTGAGAATAAGATGAGGGGGCCCACTCTCCCTGCCTCAATTCAACAGCCTAGGCCAACACAAAAATCAGAAATGAAGCGGCAAGGTAATCTGGACAGGAATAACATTGACATTAGTTTAGCTAATAACCAATCTACTGAGAAATTATCAGAACAAGGTAATGCAGGAGGCTGGATGGATATTATAAATATACAAAACCCAACAGCATTTCTACATATTTGGAAAACTCAGATGTATTATTTCTAAAGTATGTATCCTAAGAGTCATAAATGTTTAAAAACACTTAAATAAAATTATAAAACATAACTGAAGCACTGAAAAAAAAAAAAAATGGCCCGGCTGGTGTTGCTCAGTGGTTAAATGTCAACCCATGAACCAGGAGGTCACCATGTGATTCCCAGTCAGTGCACATGCCCAGGTTGCAGGCTCAGTCCCCAGTAGGGGTCATGCAGGAGGCAGCTGATCGACGGTTCTCTCTCATCAGTGATGCTTTTCTCTCTCTCTCTCTCCCCTCTCCCTTCCTCTCTCTGAAATCAATAAAACATATTTTTTTTTAAAAAGAAAAAACTAAAAAATGAAGATATGCCATATTCAAAGATGGAATCATCAAAAAGATTTCCCTAGTTAATGCATTAATTCTATTAAATTCCTATAAAAATCTGAAAAGGTTTTCCTAGAATTAAACAACCAAGGTCAATTTTTATTGAGGAGCAAGGACCCAATAGTAAAGGACATTTGAAAAAAAAAATTAGAGGGAGAGTGGTTTTAGGCCCTCCAGATAGCAGGGCTTATTAGGAAGCTAAGATATTTAAGTGTGCTACTGAAGCAGTATCAGAGCAACTGAAGAGAGCAGAGAACCTATAATTAAACAATTCTTGATAAATGGAATCTCAATTGTGAAATTTTTTTTAAATCACAAAGTAACTTTATGACTTCACCTCAAGCTAGGAAAGGATATCTTAAAACAAGAGAGAAAATATACAATCCATGAGGGGGAAAAAATTTACAAATTTTATTCCATATTTTCAAGTGTTTCTATAACCAAGAATACCATAAAATGTTCAAAAATAATCAACAAACTCTGGTTATAGTTAATAGTTATAATAAGTGAGATGGGGGAAGAGTGAGGGGCAAGGGAGTACTAAAGTGTGTAAGAATTGGTGTACAAGGGTATTTAACACATCACTGTAGTTTATTCCTATTTTTAATGAACCCTATGCATAAGAAGTAACATAGCAGGCCTTTAGGGGGCCTACTTACAAGGATGCCCTATGGCTGGTGTCTGGGAACCTGGCACTTGATCTCTCCCCTGAGTAAGGGTGGATCACTGTGCCTAGACTATCTGCACAATACAATCTAAATTAAGGTTTGCTTACCTTCTGGGAACCTGGAATTTTGGTACATATTAAGTAGAGGGTGCTTATGTGTCAAGGCCCCATTAAAAACCTGAGTGCTGAGTCTCTAATGGGCTTCTCTGAGCAGAAACACTGCTATTGCACTTTTTGTTGCTGAGGAAAAGAGAGCACAGTTGATGTACTTCCTCATAGGAGGGAGAGAAAATATGGATTTTTCTATATTCACCTGTGTCTTTTCCCTTTGTTGATCCCATCATTTTGCTGTAAAAAACCTTTGTTTTAAGTACAACTATATGCTGAGGCCCGTAAGTCCTTCTAAACATACAGGTGGTCTTGAAACCCTAAACCACCCCAAACTGGAAACAGTTCAAATGCCCATCAACATGGAAATAAGTTAATTAACTGTACTACATCTGTACAATCTATGAAAATAGTTGTTTAATTTAAACCAGTTGTCTTGGAAGGCATTTCCACAATGTACTGTTGAGTAAAAGAAAATTCCATATTTGAACAGGGAGTAAAATGTGGAAGTATACATCACATTAGGTTGGTAACACTGGAGTTAAAGGAAGTGGGCACAATCTTTTAAAAAAGATGACAGAGAAAGGAAGAGGAGAGGTAAAGCAAAATTTTTTTAAAGGCTGAAAAAAGGGACAAATTTTATACAGGAAGAGCAAAAGTATGTTTATAATTGAAATACAAATAAATAAGACAATAAATAAATAATACAAGAATAAACTGTGTGGATCAGTTGGTTGGAGTGTTGTCCTGTGAACTGAAAGGTCACGGGTTTGATTCCCAATCAGGGCACATACCTAGGTTGTGGATTAAATCCCTGGTTGAGGTGTGTACTGGAGGCAACCCATCGATTCCTCTCTCACATCGATGTTTCTCTTCCTCTCCCTTCCTCTCTCTCTAAAAATAAATAAATAAATAAATAAATAAATAAATAAAAACTGTGTTTCACATACTCACAATGGTAAACATACTTTTGCCCACCCCCATACATAGATACAGCTATTGAGCAGATTAATAGATCAATGTAAAGGACAGTCATCAGAATGTTTAGATTTTTTCTGAATAGTATGAGTTGAGATTTCCTTTATTTTCTTCCATGCCATTTTTTTTTAACTTTTCTTCAAGGAACACAAATATTAAGTGTATAGTGTAAAAAGAAAGTCTATTTTCATGGGGGTCAAAGAATATCATTTATTTTATTTCTAAATCTTTTACTGGTATGTCTGATTACAAAACTAGCTGGTTAGTTTTCCTTCTTTGGTGGTGTGGTTGTGTAATATACTGTCTAAACATACAAAAGGAGAAAAAAAAGGAAACAAAGGCATAGTCACAAAATTAAAATAGTCAGTTCCTAAATAATTGAGATTTGCCTATAGTTGGACAAATCAAACTGAAACATGGGCTTTTAATTCCAAAGTCATTTATGTAAGTTTTCATTTACCCTCTCTATTGTTACAAAGTGGGCTGGGCTACAGACTATAGAAATTGCCCTTTCCTTATGGACACTAGACAGGTGTGACTCTCATTACAAGTGTCAAATCTACCTTCCTTATTTTCCCCTACAAATATTTACATTATCAGATGTCAGAATGAAAGGGACCTCATATTAACTGGTTCAATCCCCCCCATTATATGTAGAAGAAACTAAGGCCCAGATTGGTGAAAAGAGGTAGCATGCCAAAAATTACAACACAAATTAATAGGAGAGCTGAGACAGAAACTTAATTCTCCTGATTCCAGACCCAGTGAGTGGTCCTTCCACTATTATGACATGACCCTGACACTGACACCCACTGCACCACCCTTATTCGACAACACTGGTCATTCAATGGTTAGAAGCATAAATAAGAAGTGTCCAAGAACCTCTGGTTGTTTGCAGATGGTCGCCAGAGAACCATGATGACAAAGAGGATCATGGAGAACAGCAACCGCCAGATGGCATCGTCCACCCACAGCTCCCGCCAATCCTACCAAAAGGGGAAAATGTACATTTATACATTATCTTATCCCTTTGTTCATAAGCCCTATGACATAGAACAAGAATTACTTATTATTAATTCAACTTATATTAACTAAGAGCCTGCTAGGCACTGTGCTAAGTGATGGGAATACAAAGTAAAGAAACACAGTTTCGTCCCTTGTAGTGCTTACTGTTGTTAAAGAAAAGGAACCAACTAGCCCTGGCCAGGTAGCTCAGTTGGTTAGAGTGTTGCCTCAATACCCCAAGGTTTTGAGTTCAATCCCCAGTCAGGGAACATACAAGAATCAACCAATGAATGCATAAATAAGTGGAACAACAAATTAATGTTTCTCTCTCTCTCGTCCCCTTCCTCTCTCTCTAAAATCAATCAATAATTTTTTTTTTAAGGCACCAACTGAATGGAGCACATGTGAGTACTTCATTGTAGCTCTGAGAATCTTTGGGGGAGGGTTTTTATACAAGGTAAGAGAAAGTAACATTAGATTGTTATTTTTTATAATTTTCATTTTAATTCATTTTTACAAAAACGGAGCCTTAGGTACCTCCGAAGAAATTGGCCACAATCTTTGTACTCAGATCTTAGGGAAATGACTTCTACTCAGATTAGCATTATTCATACATACTTAATGTTTAGAAGTCTAGATTTCTTGAGAATTTCTAGTTAAGACAAGATGGGGTCATGACAGACTGTGGTTATCACTTATAAAATTCTTTCCCACTACTGGGATATATAATCAGATCCCCCACCCCCAAAACAAAACAAAACAAAACAAAACAAAACAAAACAAAACAAAACAAAACAACAAATCCTGCCATACCAAGAGCTATAGTAATATAGAATACTTAAGGAGAGAGGGAAGCATTCTAACCATCAGAGTGGAGTCCTAACCCTAATTTCTTGTAAGGTGTGAACCTTACCATTGTCATCAACATTGCTGTCTGTGTATAATACAGTACACTATTCAAAAATGCATGTGTTTATAACTCACCGACTGACAAATCACTATCCTGAACTTCATGGTTGTCCAGATGATAAACACAATAGATGCTAACAGGAAATGAAAGATCTGGTCAGAGTATGAATATTGGTTTACATCCCCAATTACATTCTCCAATTCTGGTTAAGTGGAATCCCACACATCCCTAACACCCAATACATCACAATTTTTTTCCCCCCCCAAGTTATTTTAACAAATTTATTCAGTACAAATTTACTTAACTACTATAAGCAAGGTCCACATTCTTGTCAATGCTTTCTGTACTTAAAGACTAATTTTGTTTACCATCTGGCTACTTCAGTAATCCTCACAATTGGAAAAAAAGGTATTGAAAATATGGCTTTTTCCAGCATTATCGACAATAAAAATTTTTTGCCCTTCCTTTATCCTTAGTATAGTAATGCTAACTTTTCTTTGGCTAGTCAGATGGAAAAAAAGGTTTCTAAAATGACTGCAAGACAAACAGAGTTGTTGGTTCCAACCACAGGCCAGACCTCCCATTCCCGGTACAAGGGGTTAAAGGCAGGCAAATTAAATTAGCCTACTTTGGCTATGGTCTACTTTATGTCTATATTTTATGCATGCTTATGATATACGTAAAAGCAAAATAATAGCAACAGACCCTATAGGTATTTAACAAAGCCAAATAAGCCAGTATTAATGTCTTCTAAAAGGAATCTAGATACTATATGGCACTCAAGCTAACTTGCCTCAAGAAAAAAAAATGCTTCAGAAAAAGGACAGGAGACAGATACACTAAGAATTGAAATAATATATAATTGATTTTCAGCTATTATACTTAAAATAAGTGGTTCTCAATCTTTTTTGAACCACAGATCCCTTTGAAGAATTTGGCAAAAGTTAAAAGACAAAGGCCCCTTCCCCCAAATGAAATGCACAAAACCTTCGAAGTAATTTTAGAGAGCCTATCTATGGCCTCTCAGGTTAAGAATCTCTGTTTTAAAAGGATAGCATTTAACCAGCAGGAAGAAAGTCCCCACTTACCTGCCACTGCCAAGATAAGCGTGTTGGTGAAATGTCGGTACAGAGAGAGTTTTACAATATTCCTCCGAAGTTTTAATAACTTCATTGTTTGAGTCAGGCTAATAAATATGTGTTTGCAGGTCAAGGAAATCAACATTCAGATAAAACAATAAGCTAGTAAATTAATTCTCAAGTTTCTTTGAGGATCTGGGGTCATACTGATAAGAGCTTCGGATCCCAGAGGCCTTACAGTTCTCTTATTCTCAATCTCACAAACACCCCAAGCCTCACCATGATTGCTAAGAAAGTCTTCATTTTTAACAAGAAACTGAAGACAGAACCAGGATAAAATAAGAATGCAAAAAAAGAAAAAAAAAGTGAAATGAAAATGAGTAATAGACAAGGAAACAGGAATTAGCATCTGCTTCTCTCTTCCTTTAAGGTAGGCAGCTCTGTTCTCTATGCTCCAGCTAATCCAGCCTAGGGTCCTTAATACACTCATGCCTACAACCTCCCTGAGCTATAGTTAGCACCCTCATACCATGTAAAAGAACCTGTCATCAGCTGCCTGATCAATTCTGAATTAATAGGGCCATACTATTACAATTGGCTGAAAATTCCAGGCAGTAAGGCTCTAAAAGCAACAACTCTCCATTTTCAGAGCATTATTCCCAAGTAGAAGTTGCCACAGAAAGGCAGGAGAAGTGATGACTGCCAACAACGCTATCTGCTCTCATGTCCAAGTTTCAGAATCAGCAGATATTAAAATAAGTGACTGGTACTTGGTCTGCCCTGTGACAGAGACTTAGCTGCCCCCTAATCATTGGGTTATCTTATTCTATGGCCCAGTCCCTCTCTCCCCTCTTCCCAATATTCATAGAGGTTTACAAGACACACTTGAAAGATATTGACCTAGAAAAGCTTTAGCTTTTTAAACCTAAGACCCTTCAATTTCAAACATTTTTGATATATGACAATCCATTCAAATGTACAAAATTACAATTTGGTTTACATTCAGTTTTTTATAGTCACAGTCTATTACGACAATAATACTGCACGATTACACATAGGACCAAATACACAAAAACCAAAACAGATTTTTAAAAATCCCAAAAAAATAAAAGTCCAAAAACTTGAATCCTTCATTTAACAGGTCAAGTCCGTAATAAATAAATGTTTACTTTTAAGAAGCAAGAGAAAAAGATTACTTAAATAGAAATGTTTGTTATCTACTGGTTAACTTTGCCTATAAATGAATCGACATTTATTTCAGAGCGGGAAGTCTTCAGGCAATTCCAAACCATCTTCTGAGTAAGGGTACAAAACACTTCCCCTATAAGGGTTAAAATCTGCTGAACCTACAGAGAATTTTAAGAGTCAAAGAATCTTAAATCACATTTTAAGATTTAAATTTTTTTCATCATTTTCAAAGCATTTAATAATTCCTAGAGGCTGAAAGAGCAGGAGCAGAATAGTCAGTGATTGTAGCACTAATTGGAGTACACAAATAAGGCCAAAATCAAGGTAAAAATGCTCATTTAAGAACAAAAACAAAAAACAGAGCTTTTATCCTTTTGCTCGATCCATAGTCACCAGCTTCTAAAGCAATTTAAAATTAAAAACAAACAAACAAATGAACAAACAAAAAACTGCTTACCTGAGCCCTCAGGCTGTTATACTAAAAATACCCCAATCCCCAGACTAAGAAGTAATCAACAAAACTGGTAAAACCCTTTTCAGAAAGATCAATGGAAACCCATATCCAAGGGGAGAAAATGGACCGCCATCAAACAAGCCAATGAGAAGGATATCCACCAGCACAGGGCAGTGTCTAGGAAAGCCAAGGGGATAAAGGCCAAGAAAGCAAGATCAGTCTGGGCCTGCAGACAAAGAAAGAGAGGTTGGTAAAAAGAGATGTCTAGGGATGCACAGAGAAGAGACCAGCACACGATTCTGCATTTATATAATCACATGGAATGGTTTTGCATTTAGCTGAAAGAAAATAAGGAGTAACACTTGGCACCGACATCATTGTGCCCCTCTGACAAACCATCATGCAGAATGTTAAACTGCAAGCATTTCACGCAAACTGTCAATTACAATCTCAATACAATAAAACATGCTGCTAACCACCAAAGAATTCCTAGCATGCTAAGATCCATTTTAAGTGACCACACTAAAAAAGTTATGGTAGTATAAGTCTCCATCCATCCTATCATTTCTGTCATTTTGATCTTGGTTACAAGTCTAAAAAGACCCTTCTTATATTTAAAATTACTGCATCATTAACATACTAAGAATTACTGATTTCATGAATTATAATATAATTTTACAAAAAAGTGCTCACCTCAAAATAAGATGTTAAGACAAGTATCTATCTCCCAAACTATGCTGCTTGTTTTCACAAGTTTATATATATAAAAGATGCTATTTATAACCCTACTCAATTACCACGGTATAATTAAAAGGATATCCATAAAATAGTACAGGCATCAATTGTTGACAGGGCCAGATTTACTATCAAAGCCAAGGTGTAAGCAAAATACTACAACAGCAGAAGAAATAAAATGCAATTGACAGAGGGTTACAGTTGCTCAAAGTCTAAGAAAACTACATACAGAGGACAGTGTGATTTGAACACCAAATTTGCATCCAAAAGTATTTTATTTAATAGGCAATTTATTGCAAAATTTATTGAGCCCAGTTTAACTGAAAGAAATGTAGAGTTTATAGCATTTACCAACTTGAATCTAACAGGTTATTGCAGAGTGAGTTTTCAGTAAGTAACTGCAATGACCTAGGGAGGCCCACTTCTCCTTCATATTAATCCAACTCTAACATAAATTTCTTTATCACTTATCTCTGTGCTTTGGTTTCCTCCCCTAAAAGGGTATAATTATGTAATTCTCAAGAATTATGTGAAACTTAGTTACATTTTAAGAAAGCCTCTGAAACTCAAGTGCTGGTTAAGCAAACAGCACTGTCCCTTTAAAACAAAAATTAGATTAACCAGTAAGTACATAATTACAGGTATTGCAACTTATACAAGAATGGAACCCACTGTCTGGGAGGAGGAACTAAACAAGTAGTAATTTGGGGACAGGTGGGAAAGCATTCATTCTGATCACACATTGAATTTTAAAGCTTAAAAAGAAAAAATGAGTTACATATACATTTTAAAAATCAGAGCTCAAAAGTAACTTAGAGGAAATAGTAAAGAAGCCCACAGATATTCCCAGTTCACCTTCTCAAGAAAAAAACAGTATGTCTGAACTGACCACAAAAACTCAGATTAAGCAGTACTGACCCCAGTAACTCTGAGGACACCTTCCATGCCAGAGAACAAAAGATAAAGGGCTCCAGCTACCACAACCTTATGAAGAGTGACTCCAAGGCGAGGCCTAAAGAGGAAGCAAAGAGATAGTTGAGTACAAATGTGACAAATGTGAGACAGGCTCATGTTGATTAATATAGGCCAATAACTTAGCAGAGATAAGCCAGACATACTTTGTGAATTCACCTGAGAGAGAAAAACTCAGAAGACCATATGCTCTTAAATAAGATGCTGAATACTAAAATTTTACATCAGGTCTCCTGATTACAACATCTTTAATTTTTTTTCCCTACTGATTTTTGGAGAGAGACGGGAGAGAGGGAGAGAAACATCGATGTGAGAGTGAAACATCGATCCGCTGCCCCCTCCCCTGCAACCACCCCCCCACCAGGGATCAAGCCAGAAACCTGGTAATGTGCCCTGACAGGGAATTGAACTCACAACCCTTTGGTGCATGGAATTTTTAAAAATATATATTTATTATAGAGAATTTTAAAACATACCAACAGTATAATAAGCCCTTATATACCCGTTCTCCAGTTCTAATATCCATCAACCTATGGCCAATCCTGCCTCCCATGCACACCCCCATCCACTTCCCATCCTCCTGTATAATCTTGAAGCATATCCTAGACATCATATCTTTTATTTGTATATGTTTAAGTATGTTTTTAAACAGATAAGATTTTTAAAAAAAAACACGTAATCATAAAATATTTTCAAATCTAGAAATTTAAACGATTTCTTAACATACTCAAATACCCTATTGAAGCTCATTAGATAAATAGTACATCATAGAACTCATTCAACAAAATACAAAACATCTTTTGAGAAGCTTCTGCTTGAAGGAAGAAAAGTCTTAGATCCTTGATATTCAAAATGCTACTGAATCAGAATCTGTATTTTACCGAGATCCCCGAGTTATTGATTAGTGCATTATACACTAGAAAAGCTCCTTATGGGCCCGGATTTTTCTCCACGCTGGTATATCTTAGAAACCTAGAATACTTCTTGGTATATAGGAGGCATTGAAATATTTGTTACATAAATTTTAAAAATGTAACACCCCCACTCCTCTAGTCCCATTTAAGCAAAACTCATTTATATGAATAAATGTTAAAAGTGAAAACCTCCCATATCTTTAGCCCACTTAAAACAAAACTCCCTGAGATAATTGTGTATACCTGGCTAGCTCCAATTCTTGTCCTATTCTCACTTGAACTCACTCCAACCAAGCTCACTCCAAGTCCTACCACTTCACCAAAACTATTCCTGCTAAGGTCCCTATATCCTGCATGTAGTTAAATCCAAAGGTCAATTGTCAATCCTCTTTGACAAAATCACTCTTTCTTTGAGTCTCCAGGGTTGTCTCCCACAGCTCTGGTCATCCTCCTCAATTTACTCTACTCTAATTCTACTTTGTCTCACTGACTTCTAAGTAACAGAAAATGTTCACGGGCTCAGTCCTTTAACCTCTTCTCTATATACATTTACATCCTTGGTGATCATATCCAGTCTCATGGCTTTAAATAACATCTACATTCTGATGACTCGCAAATTTATATCTCTACCCTGATCTCTCCCCCTTACTTCTCTCATTTGGGTATCTAACTGAACTCATCTTAACTTATGCTACCTAAGATCTTCCTGAACCCAGTCAATGTCAATTGCATCCTTCCATTTGCTCACACCAAAATAGTTGGCATCATCCTGGCTTCCTCTTCTCTTTCACATCACACATCTGATTCATCCACAAAGTCCATTGGCCCTACCCTCAAAATATATCCAGAATCTGACCACATTTTAGCATCTCTTCCCCTGGATGTACATATAGTTCCCTCACCAACTTGAAATCTTTGCTTAAACGTCACTAGGTGAGGCCTTCCTTGACCACCATATTTACACTTGCAAGCTCCACCCCCTGCCTAGCAGTCTCTCTATACCTTCTGCCTGCTTTATCTGCTCCACAGCACTTATCATTGACATATTATATATTTACTCACTATGCCCCCCACAATGTAAACTCCAAGTCTTCTGTTTATTTGCTGTATCCCCAGGGCCTAGAAAAATGCCTAAGGCACTCAATAAAAAATTTTAATAAAAAATTTATTTTCAGACTGTCACAGCAAGAATGCTCTACCCATAAAAAAAAAAAAAAAATCTGATTTGCAAAATATTTTGGAAGATTAAAGTCACTATAAGTTTACTCTAAAAGTTTGGTGTTTCAATGTTGTTCACTAAACTGCAGGCTTTCCAACAGATGCTCCTTGAACTGTGAAATGCAACACTAACATTTTTCCAACTTTTACAACTTCTACAAAATTTCAGATACCTTTCTTATTTCAGAACTACTTTTTTATATCAACTGTTACAGGACTACCACACTAGGAAGCTGCAATACTGTTTCAATTTAATCAGTGTTTTAATTTGCTCTTCCATACAGGAAGTGAATACTTACTTGACTATGCCATATCCCAGACTGACTATGATGACCAGGGTTCGAGCCAGTGAGCGTTTAACTGCTGAAAGCAGCTCTGCAAGGATCAAGGCGCCTTGGACTACAAGAAGAAGAAAGGGGGGGGAAGGGAGGCGAAAATCTAAGTTTGAGAAAAGGTGCAATTCTAGAACCAGAATATAGATCTCTAACACTCTTCAGAATTAAGCACTAAAGTATTAGTCCTACTAAAAAAAATACTTCTTCAATTTTTACAAGTATATAGGCTAATATAGCATAATCTTACTCATGTAAATAGCAATCTGGCTGTGTTCAATTTACCTTCTCTCCCCACCCCATCCCCCACTTCACTAAAACCGCAGCAGAATATCTCACCCACCTTGGACAGTTTATAGCATCTAGGAAATATTCCCCCCATTTTTAAAAACTGTGAAGTATAGCTATACACAGATAAACATAACACGCACACACACTGAGTTTTCAATTCATTTTCACATGTACTATTTTCAAGCCCTTTCAAAGGTCAGGGAAAGATTTAATTAGTATAATGTGCAACAATAATTATCAATAATTAAATGATCTGATGAGAGAGAACTGAAGCTATCATAAAAAGCTTCAGTACAAAATAATTTCTGCCATTATCTGTTCACCTTACTAAACCATAAGCACCCTCTTATTTTCCTGGTATTACTGTATTTCACCAATTCATAGATGCACCCCAACCCCATTTTAACATCTGTGAAATCAAAGTATGACTTATAATCTTAAAATTAAATTCACAGTATTTACTTTCTAAGATGTGTATAATAATAGTGCCTTAAAAATCAATGGCAATGAGATTCAATGATGTTAATAGTCTTTCCCAAAATAGCCACTACTTTTGTGGATATAGTTCAGTAAATTTATTCTTAAATCACTGAACCCACAAGTTATAAGATTAAAAACAAAAGTCACAATCAAAGTTATTCTAATAATTAAGTAATTGAAAAGTTAAACCTACTTAATGACTGCTGACCTTAGGAAAATTGTCACACGTTTCACCCGCCCATCACTTACAAACTGACATTTTGGTTACATACCAGATTCTCCTTTGTATCGGATATTCTGAAATTCTGCATAGAAGACAGCTTTCTCAAGCATTCCCAGGAAGATGACAGCACCAATCCAAAACTGAATTCTCAGGAGATCTCGCCAGTAGCAGGCAGACCATGCCAGCCACAGAACACCAAACAGGACATACACAATGCACATCACCATAAAAAACTGCCACAGAAGTGGGTAAGAGATAAATAGGAAGATTAAGCCCAAGAGCAAATTTAGCACCAATACACTCTTAACAAGATATAAAAAAATACATATCATACCTTCTACTTAAAAGATTAATTACTTTATTTCTGTGGATCTCTATACTAACAC
The DNA here is from genome assembly GCF_964146895.1 of Miniopterus schreibersii. Classification (NCBI taxonomy): domain Eukaryota; kingdom Metazoa; phylum Chordata; class Mammalia; order Chiroptera; family Miniopteridae; genus Miniopterus; species Miniopterus schreibersii. The sequence goes on from NC_138101.1 coordinate 144,319,817, forward strand.
ACAAAACAACTGTCTCCTCTTGAGCAGAGGGAGACTACCTAAGGGCTTGTCATCACGCGACAGCTCATGTGTATTGAATGAGCTTTTTTAGCTCACAATGTAAAATTATATAAATGAAGTGAACACTAAAGAAGAAAAAAGGCGTGGCAAGGTTAGGATACCTGAAGACAATGAAACACGACAAGGTGGGGAAACTATAAAACGGAAAGGAAGAAGAAGGAAATGAACAAAGGAAATCTGAAACTACATTATGGATATTCCCACAGACATACACAGAAAGGACGAAGCTTCTGCACTGGTCACTTCGAGTGGGATCAGAGCTGCAGGGCTGTAGGAAGCGCCCCACTTCGAATCCTTCGGAGAACGTGAAATGTAAAACCATCTTTGAGGTACTTTCCAACTCTAAAATTCCCTCCTCATTTTACAGATGAGAAAATGAGGCACAAAGGGGTTCAATGACACTCCCAAGTTCACCTTCTAGTAAGAAGTGCAGAAGTACAAGCAATAGTTTGTGAACTGTTCAGGGACAATTCTTTAAAAAAGAATATTGCCACAAAACATGGATACTCTTTCAAGTTAAACTCATTTAATGTGAGGTTAAAGAATTTAAGTTCACTTACAATCATCAGCGGATATTCTTCAAGTGTGAGGTATTCATAGGGACCCTTCAATTCAACAGTCACTGCCAAAACACAGTCCTCACAATTAATGTAAAGGATGCAGGAATTAAACAAAAACATTATCTGATATCTGTTTAATAGAGTTAATGAAAACTCCAGTGGGTCATTATTTTTAACCATTTCAATTCTGGAGAATATTAGATGTGTAGAGCACTCTGAAATACACTAAGTGTTCTCATGGTTCATGCTATGTCCCACATGGGTCTCCATGCCTCTGCTCCAGTCAGTATCTTAAGTGGAAAAGCCCTTTTTCCTATACTCACATCCTTTAAAGACTACACTGAATGTATTTCCTCCACAAAGCCTTCTATGACCTGCCCAACTGGAATTTCCCCATCTCTAAATTCTAAACACACTTCATACATACTTTTTCTTACAACACATCATTAATATGCTTTGAAAAGTACAGGACTTCATTCTTTCACTTTGACTTCCTCTGTCTTCTCTCTCTCCTTACTTGTATTTTTCTATTGCCTTTTTTAACCTACTTCGATTTATGTGACTTTGCTACATTACTGTATCACTTTTAGAAGGTGCCTAATAACAACAAAGTGTTTAATGAAGCAGAACAAGTGACAGTAACAAGAATCTGAAAGGCAAATTTGACTTACTGAAGCAAATTTATGACTATTTTTAAATTGTAATGGGTAAAACTATTTAAATTTTATATCTGATTAATAAACAAAAACTGATCTACATGAGAAATGGTTTCTATCTGCAGAGAAACACTAATAAATGCCTATTCAACAAAAATGTCTCAATTTTTACCACGCAGAAAGGACATGCCATTTTAAAAAACAAATTGGGTCTAATTCTTTTATGAACAAAAAGAGCATCCCATAATAGCAATCAAAAAAATTCATAGCAGAACTGGTTATTAAATCTATATCTTCTTAATCTAATGAAAGAGCAAATAAAATAATTAGTGAATATTTGTCACATTCTTTGCTTACACTTTGCCAGAGGTCAGCAAAATACAGCACATGGGCCAAATCTGGCTATCTACTTTTTGTAAAAAAGTTTTAATAAAGAACAGTGATATCCACTCACTTACACATTGTCTACAGCTGCATTCACACTATTGCAGAGTTAGGTAGTTGTAGGAGAGAGAACATTTACTATCTGACCCTTCAAGAAAAAGTTGGCTAACCCCTACTCTATGCTAAACTAGAACTTGAGCACTTACTATATGATACACACTATGGAAAACAGAGTATGGTCAGATGTATAACATGTTTTCTGCCATCCTATTGGATTACTGTCTAGAGGAAAGTGTTAGTTGAAAAGCAACACCGAAAACTGTCTCTCTGAGCCAGACTCAGAAGGATGAATTTTTATTTTCCAGGATAAAGTAAAAAGCCATTCAGGCAGAAGAAATAACAAAGACAAGTGTAAAAATGCATGATATATTTAAAGAACATGTAGTCTGAGACTATACATAGTACCATATCATAGCATTTTGATACAGGCAGCAAAAGGTAAACTGGGGCAAGTTGTAAAGTTGTATAAGCCTTGCTGCAGACTGTGGGCATTTTATAGGCAATAGGGAGATTTCAAAGGTTTGAATGAAGGGAAGAAAAATGATAAAACTGTTTGAGAGAGAAAATTTTCACATGACGTAGTTTAGTCTGTGCTTTAAAGTTTCTTCTTGGCTCCAAACAACAGATGGATAAAACAATAAAGAAAACGAAAAGAACATAGGTTGGAAAACAAGTGTGTGTGTGCGTGTGTGTGTGTGAAGACCAAATAATGGCATCTCAGAAATTCAAGAAAGGTTTAACATTAGAAAACCAGTTAATATAATGCATCACATGAACAGATTAAATGAGGAAATCTATATGATCATTTTAATCAATATATCTGATAAAACTGAGCATTCATTCTTAATACTAAAAAAAGAAAAATACACTTAGTAAAATTGGAATAGAAATTTTACTAAAGGATATTTTTTAGAAATCTACAGTAAACATGATACTTAATGGTGAAATGTACCAATATGGTAAGATAAGGGTGGCCATCGCAATTGTTTCTAGTCAATATTCTCCTTGATAAAGCAGAGGAAAGAAAACTGCAGAGGAGGAGGAAGACAAAACAAAACAAAAACATTACAAGAAATAAGACCAGTTAGTAAGCTACTGCAAAATTCCAGGTAAGAGATGACTCCACGAACTGGGCAGCAAGAGTGAAAAGGAGAATATCAAGAAAAACTGAGACAGTTGACATACAAAATTATATTAGTTCTAGGTGTACAACATAGTATTATGATTTTGTATAATTGAAAAAGAAATTTAAAAAAAAGAAAATATACTGAGACATTAAAAAATTAGCAAAGTCCATTAATTTTAAAATTAATTTTAAAATTGCCAGGTTTTGACTCGGTAACCAAGTTTTGACAAGTCTATTTCAGAATACCAAGAACATGATACTAATTAACAATTTAAAAAGCTGGAGGATCAAATGAAGGGAAATGAAACCTAGTATCTATCATATATAATAAGAACGCATATATGAAGTGCCTAAGCCTATGTCCGGTACACCTTGGATACAGAAAAATGTTAATTTCTCTCCCTCAATTTTTCTACTGTAGAACAAACATTCTTAATTATTTCCTCCCTTAAAGCAATTACACATGACTCACCATGCATGTACAACGAGATAATAATACAGAGGAGGAGGAAGAAATGAAATGTACTTACTAGTAAAAAGATTATTTAGTAAATTTTCTTTTGATGATTCCTTTGAGGGTGAAATGCCAACATGTACAATAAAAATGTATGGTGCATCTTGCCAAGTTTTCAATGGATCGTGCATTGCCTAGAGAGAAAAAAGGCATTAAAACTTCAAATCTTAAGAATTAAGAGCACAAGTTAATAATACAGTATGAAACTTTTGTTTCAGAATGTACCCAGAAGCATGGTTGAGCTCTTCATGTTCATCCATTAAAACAGTAGATACAACAAAACAAACAGGCCTATTGTATACACAATAAAAGAGGTTAGATTATAATTTACTAAAAGGCAGGACATATCCTATCTTGTTATACACAAAAATCACACGTTTTACTTATTTATTCTTCTATAAGGAAAGCCTCAACTAAAATCACTAAACTGAATCTCTGTTTAACAAAGCCATGCTAGGCCACTAGGCTGTATTTTAAAACATAATATCCCAAACTAAGATTACTTAGATCGCCTAAAAATATAACATCCACGTGAGATCAGTGAGTTATAAACACCACTTCCTCAATCTAATTCCCTTTGCTCATGCCTTTCCAAGACTACCAGAATTTCTGCTGATAAGGTCTCACATTTATACAAATTTAATCTTGGCTAGTCCATGTGGAAAGCAAGAGTCACTGTCCTGCAAAGTCCAGGAAGTGGAGTTAACAGCCTACATGTTTATAGAACTGGTTACTTAGGAAGAATCTGTTCCAAGGCCAGTTAGTTTGTACACAGCCCTAGAAAAAAGTCTTCAAAGGATTTGTTGCCATACGTTCTAGACAGACTACAGACCTTCAAAACAGAAGACTAAGACTTGAAGGTAAAGGAGATGAACACAGAAAACGATTTGGCTGCTGCTTCTTTGTGTGTGAAAGGAGGTATTGCTACTTAGACTTGCAATTTATTACCTTCTGGTCTTAAAAGGAACTTCTATCCAGAAACCAATGGGTAAGCTTCATTGATCTATGAAATCCCTCAGAGTGGATAATAGATTTTGTACATTTACGCATTTTCCTGTGGAGCCACAGCTTTTCTCAAATGGTCAAATTATCCTACAACCCAAGAAAAGACTAAACAAGAGTTCGAAAAATTATAGTCCATCATACAAATCTGAAGTGTCAAACAAAGCAGATTAAATGATTTTTCAGCTCTACATTTACTAGGTTATCTTAGTAACTTAAGAACATAAATGCCATGATGCATCATACATTTATCTCTGTGATTCTGATGGTCTTTTTCTGACAAAATTCAGAAGCAGTTTGTGAGAAAACTTTGTAGCTTCAAAGTTGCAAGTATATCACTTCCTATATATCCATAATTAACTGAACCTTTACTGAACTTACTTGCTCACTAACCAATAAAACTTTGGTGTAATAAGCTGCTCTGCTATTAATTTTATGTATCTTAAAACTACCTGTTACAAATTTCAAAAGGGACTGAGTAGTTCTCACATTCCAAAATTTGACAATGTTTACATTTAATTTTGGAATTATAAATGTTCTGACACTATAAAAATAACACTCATATGCCAGACACTGTGTTAAGCATGTAGCATTTATTATCTTCTTTAATCCTCACAATAACCTATCAGATAGGTACCGTTACTAGTTCTTTTAATAGGTGTCCTTCAATAGGTAAATGGATACATAAACTGTAGTACATCCAGACACTGGAATATTATTAGCACTAAAAAGAAATGAACTATGAAGCCACAAGAAGGCATGGACAACCTTAAATGCATATTACTAGGGAAAGAAGCCAATCTGAAAAACTGCGTATTATGATTCCAACTATTTAACATTCTGGAAAATGCAAAATTATGAAGACAGTAAAAGAAATCAGTAATTACCAGGGGCTTCCAAGTTGCAAGTATATCACTTCCTATTTACCCATAATTAACTGAACCTTTACTGAACTTACTAGTTCAGGAGGGAGGAGGAATGGTGGGGGGGTACGGGACTTTCAGGGCAATGAAATTATTCTGTATGACATTATAATGGAGTATATCCGTCGTTACACATTTGTTAAAACCCAAACAAGTATAACACAAAGAACTAACCATAATGTAAACCATTGACTTAGGTTGATAATGATATGTCAGTGTTGGTTCACCAACTGTAATAAATGTACCGCACTGGTGGATGATGCTGATGGTGGGAGGACTGTGAGTGTGAATTTGTGGAGGAGGTATGTGCAAAGTCTCTGCTTTCTGCTCAATTTTGTTGTGAACCTAAAACTGCTCTAAAAAATAAATCTATTAATTGAAAAAATATTATAACGGTATATATATAACATTACTGCTTAAATCAAACTAGAAAACTGAGTTAATCAGATATTAAATCTTTCATGAGTGAAGGAAGGGGGAGAGGCCCTTTCCTCTAAAAAACATTTTTTATCACAGCTTTTACAATAGGGGTAGAGGCACTGAACTTGTATCCTTTAAATAGGACTATAAAGTATTCCCTTAGGTTCACTTTTTAGGAAGAATAACCAAAGGACAGATAATTCTTTGACTCCTTTTTTACTATAATCTGAATAAATATTTCTAAGTATTACTTGCGATCTTCAACAAGGCCATCTTTCAGGCATCTTTAATCACTAAGAACAGGGCTCAAAGCTTATGTATATTATGCACTGAAGACCATTGAATAGAACACAATTTACAAACAGCTAATATGCACATAAATGAATGTTGTTTTAACAATCATTTTTAAAAAAATACAATTTACATAAAATGCTTTAAAACTGCATAAAATGCTTTAAATTAGAATAGCCATTGTTTGTTAAGAGGGACACTCAAATCTTATTGCTACAACTCTTCTCTCCAGAGCACTTTGGCAAAACATAAAAAAAGAACTTAAAAATCATATACACTTGCACCCAACAATTCTATCTCCAAGAATTTAAGCTAAAGAAATACTGTAAATGTGCACAGAGATATAACTAGACATTATGAATGTGACCTTATCCGTAACAGTGAAAACTGGAAACAACCCAATGCACATCAAGTGGGTGTTAATTATAAAAATCCTGGTAAAAGGAAATAGCACACAGCCTTAAAAAGGTGTAGTGCTCAATGTACTAATTTGTTAAGTAAAAAAAAAAATTGCACAGCAGTACAGAAAATACCTCATTTTGATTAATATGCATGTGTTCTGTGTGATCACAAGAAACTGCTAGAAAATAAAATTACAAAGGATTTTTACGTTTAAGTTATAGAAGCAAAATGTTCACCAGCATGGAATTGTGGAGATCTAAAAACAAATATATCTATAAAAATATTCACTGCAGTGCTGTATGAAACGTAAATGTCCAATAATAGAGAATCTGTTAACAAGTTGCAATGTATTTGTACAATAAAATACTATTCAGGCATTTAAACAATGATGCTATAAATATTTACTGAACTGGAAAGATGTCCATGTTATACTGCTAAGCTAAAAAAAAATTACAATAGCGCAGCAGGTTGTGGCTTAGCGCTTGAGCCTTGGCCTAGGATCCAGGAGGTCAAGGTATGATTCCCAGTCAGGGCACATGCCCTGCCTGAGGTTTCAATCCCCAGTAGGGGGCGTGCAGGAAGCAGCCGAACAATGATTCTCTCATTGATGTTTCTATCTCTCTCTCTCTCTTTTCCTCTCTCTGAAATCAATAAAGATGTGTGTGTTTTTTAAAAAGTTACAATATGTATAAGATTCCTATTTTTAAATAAATTAAATATAAATAAGCACAAAGACAAAAGACTAGACGATAAATATATTTATAGTCTCAGTGTGTGGTAGTATTACAGATGATTTTCTTTTTGTTTATGTATAGTTTCTAAACTTTTTATAGTAAATATACATATTAGCAATAAGAAAAAACCCAATGGATGTTCTCTGTTTAAAAAAAAAAAGTAATGAAGTCTGCCATGTCTACTCCATTTTTAGGTTAAAATTGTGTATAACTATAATCAGGGCAGGGAGGGTGGGGACACTTCCAGAATGGAAAAATAAGGACCTCTGAAAATACACTCACCCATAAAAGCAACAAGAATATGGGCAAAAACTATCAAAATCAACTTTTTTGGAACTCTGGAAATTAATTAAGACTTGCAAACAATTCTTTAACTGTTTCAAGAAAAATAGCTGAAGGGGAAATCTCAGTAAGAAAACGAGCTGAATCTCAGTAGGAAAAGCAAGCTTACAGTACTTTTTGTAAACCCTAATCCCACGCCCCCGTTCCAAGCTCTTTGAAACCAAAGTACTCACAAGTATAACAGCTGTGAAAACCGAAAGTTTGGCAACCACTGAAAAAAACAAAACAAGTTTGGAGGCTCCCTAAAGCCCAACTACCAGAGCTATCTCTGGAAGGTGCTGAAAGCTCCATTCCCAGGGCTCAACTTTTATATGACCTCACTCAGAGCTCATTCGTGGGAAGGACCCTGTACTCATGGCACTCTCAAAAACACATAGCAATTGTGAAAGACCATAGCTGCCCCAGGCAATGTTACTAGGTGGGGTTAGCAAGAGGCTAAAAACTTAGAAAGAAAAATTGGAAATAAGATGTCCAAAGGGGTTTTGAAGAGCTCTAAGATATCCCTAGAAATCTAGAAGGCGAAGAATACATGCAGGACTGTGCATGTATGTGTGAGACTGGGCACACATGACCAAAAGAGACCTGAGAAGACCCTGATCACTCACCTCTGGCTGATCTTCAGGCTCTGTACAAGAAGGAAGTAAAAGTTAAGACAGTTTTAAATGGTGACAGAAGCCAGACATTAGGCCACAAACTATATGATTCCATTTATATGAAATTAACAGAAAAGGCAAATCCTTAGAGACAGAAGAATAGTGGTTGCCTAGGGCTGGGTGAAGGATGGAATGAGGAGTGACTGCTAATGGCTATGCCATTACTTTTTGGGGTGATGAAGATGTTCTGGAATTAGATAACAACTGGTGGTTGCACAACTTGTAAATATATTAAAACCCACTGAACTGTATGTTTTAAAAGGGTACATTCTGAGATATGCATATTATGTCTTAATAAAGTTAATATAAAATTATAAGTTTTAATCAGTTTTGTAAAAAGCTTGACCCAACATGGACGACTATCTTATTTCCTCTATATTTTTAACTGACAAAGTTCTGAGGAATTAGTTATTGTGAATTAGAAAGCGAGTTATGAAAATTTAAGGCATATTTTTATAGTCTATGACCTATCTCAATTTTCTAAAATCTCTTCTATTTATATTCTATCACAAGATAATTTTTTTAAAAATTTATCTTTAACTATGGAGCAGTCGGAATATTTTCAGAGGGAAGGCAGGGGTGGGCAGGAGGAGGAGGAGAGATTAATCAAAGAACTTAGTTGCATATATGCATGACCTATAGACACGGACAATAGTGTGGAGAAGGCCTGGGGGAGGGGCGGGGGTAGATGATGGGTGGAGCGGATCAATGGGGGAGAAGGGACATCTGTAATACTTTCAACAACAAAGATAAATTTTTTTAAAAAAATTATCTTTATAGTTTAAAGTATTATAGATGTCCCCTTTTTATCCCCATTGACAGCCTCCCCCCCCACCCCACCCCCCCCACCCCCCGTAGGCCTTCACTGCAGTATTGTCCGTGTCCATGAGTTATGCATATAAGTTCTTTAGTTAATCTCCTCCCGCCCCACCCTCCTTCTTTCCCTCTGAAATTCCTCAGAGTTTAAGGTTCTTTTTTAAAAGTTTCTTCCTATTTACAAATAATAATTGTGAAAAATAATATAACTGGAGCCACTTCAAAATGAAGTTGGAGCTGCCACCCCAGAGGAATTGCATTGCACATCTTACTCAATTCTCTGAAATGTGCCAAATCAACACTGTATTCTAAACAACTGTTTGCAAAGCTAACAGAAAAGCAGACAGCCAGACTACCAGACTGAAAATTAAAGACATTCTTTAGAATTAGCACCACCATGTAGAGCCAAAGAATAATTTAGCTTATTTGCACTTACAGAAATTCCTTCCTTGACTTATTAACATCAACATAAATTCCTTTCTTCAATTCATATAATCTTTCACTTTACCTTTCTCATAAACACCCCTTGCCTTTACCTCCTAAGCAGAACACTATGTGAGTCTCTGCCAGAATCAGTGTTTCCTAGGACTGCAATTCTTTCTGGATCTCAAATAAATGCTTTTGTCTCTCACCTTGGCTTTTATTTTTAGGTGAACATATCTATGGGGTAATAATTGCAAAAACAATACAGAATGATTGCAGCAAATATGAAAATTACAAAAATCACAAAGAAGAAAATAAAAATCACTCATATCATCATCCAGGGACAACCATTATTAACAATTTGGTGTACAGCTTCCAGTCTTAAGTTTCTTTTTAAATGTTAGCATATCAAGATAATTCAAAATACACAAACATAAGAAAACTGAAATATGTGTTCAATGCCCCAAAGTCTCTACTACACTTACAATTTTTTCTCCAGTAAAGGTAAGATTTGTTCCATTCTCCTTAGCCTTAAAACATTAAAAAAAAAAAAAAAAAAATTAATTCAAAATTTTTACTTTACTCTCAGAAATATTTAACAAGGAAAACAATTACCTCCTGTTTTTCTCCTAAAAGAGGCAATCGATGCACAAAATCCCCAGAAAAACTCTATGAAAGAAATATAAAACTAAAATTAAAGATATATAATAAAAATATAGCTCAAAAATCCATAAAAATTGTTAAAGCAAAACACATTATAACAGTAAATATAGTAATATGGCACTGACAGACAAAAGATTTTCAATTAACCACAAACAAGTGAATAAAGCCCTGCTTGCTGGGAACTAAAAATACCACCACAGCAAAGTGGCCACTCAATTCTTCTAATAAGAATTATAGATATTTAAGAATGACAAACCTTAGATAAAAGATATATGCTTAGGATGGAAGGATCTTACAATTTCCCATCATTCTGCACATAAGGAAAATGTGGCTCAAAGCTCTATGTAGAAATAGGCTTTGAACCCAAGATTCCTAACTCTTGGGTCCACTGCTCCTTCCACCACAACACACTCCATGGCTATAAAAAACCTACTCTAATTATAGCACTTACCTTTCTTACCAGATATCAACAAATGAGGCTTTCTCCTCCCTACATAATTAGAGCACGTACTTCAACTCTGTTACACTAGACTGGAGGAGAGAAAAACTTACCAATAAGGGTATATGCCAATACCCTGGAAAGATTATAGCAGATCTAAAAGTTGGGAATCTTGGGCAACAGAATACAACAGGTAGCTTTCCCAATCAAATCTAGGAAAGGCCAGCCGATTCTCCTAGCCTGGGGGATAAATTTGGAGAACCAACAGAAAACCCCTTACCCAACATCATGTTGTTCCTAGCTTTCTTTTTCTACCATTTTTCCACCATTTAAAAGATATTTTCTTTTTCTTCCAAGTCCATAAAATCTAAGCTACAACAAGTACTCAATCTTTATAGTTCAAGTATCAATTATTTCATTTGCTCATTACTAATTATTCAATTAAAGCCTTTTTATCAATAAACTACTTCTAGTAACTAGAGAGAGAACCTAGCTCTCAGTGAACTTCCTTGCCTCTCCAAGGCAATTTGCTACGTATTCTGAAGCAATATTTAAATGCAGTAAACACAAAGCTATAGTTACAGTCACTATTTTTAACACCTATAGCATATGTAATTTTTCTTTAAAAATTTGTGTCAAACCCTATTTCTAAGAGAATTTTATAATATAAACCCCACTTATATGTGTAAAATTCAACCCTTTGACTTCAGGTCTATATTTGAAAATGCTGATTTTTCTGAGGACATATCAATTAGATGAGATGACAAGAGAATTAAAAACTGGAGGTTTCAAATGTCCATCAATGCATAAACAGATAAACACAATGTGGTATATATGTACAAGGAAATATTATTTAGCCTTAAAAATGAATGAAATTCTGATACATACTATACGGATGAATCTTGAATACACTTTGCTAAGTGCAAGAAGCCAAACAAACATTGTATGATTCTACTTTTATGAGGTATCTAGAATAGTCAAAATAATGGAGACAGAAAGTAGAATAACTGTTACCAGGAACATGTGTGGGGGCGTTATTGTTTAATGGTTATGAAGTGTTAGTTTAGGATGATGAAAAAGTTCTGAAAATGGCTAGTGGTTATAGTTGCAAAACAATGTGAATGTACTTAATGCCACTACATGGCACACTTAAAATGATTAGAACAATAAATTTTGTGTTATGTATATTTACCACAATAAAAAAAATTAGGGGTTTGGTTTTTACACACAAAAGAAATACAAATTCTTCTATGATGAGAAAATATGTAAGTGACTGGCTATGCACTTATCAAAACATGCTTCTAACTTATTTCTGTCAGAACAAACTGGGGAGTAGGAAACAGATATCACCCAAAATACATTTTTCATCTTTTCTATTTCCCTCCAACCACTACCAAACATTACCTGTGCCTTAAAGAGTTCACTACAGTTCTGGAACAATTTTGATGACGTTTGATATTTCCCAGACAAGCCCTTTTTTCCCCTAAGGTTTTCCAAATATGTCTCCATCTCTTCTGTCTGGAAAAAGAGAAATACAAAGTATTTAACTTACTTCTCACAAGCAAGATACTTAAAACACATAGATCATCTATAATACAAATATAGTTTGGGGCTTACTATTTTAAAAATTAACAAGCACCAGATAAAGACTATGTAATAGTATCCAAGACTAAAAATGTTAGACTCTAAAGTACAAAAGTCTATGGCTCACAAAGAAAGGGTAGTTTCTCTAAAAATTTTAGCAAGGCTGGGAAACTGTCAGACTCTAAAAGGTTTTGTCACAAGAAAATATATTTATAAGAGTTACCTGACTAAATTAACACCACCAATGAAAAGATATACTTGTGTTCATAAGCTAAGAGCACAAAATTGTTGTAGACATTCACAGCCCACTGCTGATACTCTGAAAAAAGCATCATTTTTGTGGCTTCACTAATCAGTTCTGTGTTTTTTTTTTGATACCTACATGTCTGATCTCGCCCTTTTTTTTCTAGGGTCCAATATCACATCTCTACCTGTTTGTCATTTCCACAATTTTGTCCTGTGGCAATCCAAAATAATTTTTACATTCTTAACTTGTACTACCTATGAAGACTGGATCTGCTAAGCTCTTGACCAGTTTATCACGTTTTAAATATATGACGTTTTTAACTGTAAATTCAATTACTAATCTTTAGGAGAAAAAGACACTGAAAAAGATTTCAAATCATATTCTGATGACATTATCATTTCTCTCTCAATTCTTCAGTAGTCCTTTAGTCCTCCTCCTATCAATCCTACCCAATGTTGTATAATAAATGCAAAAAAACAATTACTAACACCACAAAAAAGATAATTTAAACCCTAATACTGGGCAGAAATTAAAAATGTTTAAGTTTTGAAAAACTGATTGAATGGTAGACATTTTTAAAAGACCAGTCACCACTTACCACTGCAACTAAAAAAATAAGATACCTAGTAATAAACTTAACCAAAGATGTAAAAGACCTGCACTTGGAAAACTACAGGACACTGAAAAAAGCAACAGATGAAGGTATAAATAAATGGAAAAACATACCATGTTCATGGACTGGAAGAATTAACATCATTAAAATGTCCATACTACCCAAAGCAATCTATAAATTCAATGCAATCCCTATTAAAATATCAACAGCATATTTCACAGATCTAGAACAAACACTTCGAAAATTTATATGGAATCAAAAAACACCCCGAATAGCCACGGCAATGTTGAGAAAGAAGAACAAAGTCGGAGGGCTCAGAATACCAGATTTCAAATTATACTACAAAACCACTGTAATCAAAACAGCCTGGTACTGGCACAAGGACAGACATACACATCAGTGGAACAGAGAACCCAGAAACTGACCCACACCATTATGGTCAATTAATATTTGACAAAGGAGGCAAGAACATACAATGGAGTAAAGACAGTCTCCTCAATAAATGGCGCTGGAAAAATTGGACAGGTACATGCAAAATAATGAAACTAGACCACCAACTTACACCATACACAAAAGTAAACTCAAAATGGACAAAAGACTTAAATGTAAGATGTGAAACCATAAAAATCCTAGAGAAAAACATAGGCAGCAAAATCTCAGAAATCTCTCGTAGCAATATGTTTGCTGATATATCTCCTAGGGCAAGAGAAACTAAGGAGAAAATAAACAAATGGGACTGCATCAAATAAAAAGATTCTGCACAGCAAAAGAAACCATCAACAAAGCAAAACGGGAGCCCACTGTATGGGAGAACATATTTGCCAAGGACACATCTGATAAAGGGTTAATATCCAATATATAAAGAACTCATACAACTTAAGAAAAGAAAAACAAACAATCCAGTTAAAAAATGGGCAAAGGATCTCAGTAGACACTTCTCCAAAGAGGACATAAAGATGGTTAAGAGACAAATGAAAAAATGCTCAATGTTACTAATCATCAGAGACATGCAAGTTAAAACTACAATGAGGTATCACTTCACACTTGTCAGAATGGCTACCATCAACAAATCAAGAACTACAAGTGCTGGCGAGGGCGTGGAGAAAAGGGAGCCCTAGTACACTGATGGTGGGAATGCAGACTGGTGCAGCCACTATGGAAAGCAGTATGGAGTTTCCTCAAAAGATTAAAAATTGACCTGCCATTTGACCCAGTGATCCCACTTCTAGGAATATATCCTAAGAAACCTGAAACATGAATCACAAAGAACTTATGCACCCCTATGTTCATAGCAGCACAATTCACAATAGTTAAGATCTGGAAACAGCCCAAGTGCCCATCAGTAGATGAGTGGATAAAAAAGCTGTGGGACATTTACACCATGGAATACTATGCAGCTATAAAAAAGAAGGATCTTTTATCCTTTGGGACAGCATGGAGGGAGCTAGAAAGTATTATGTTAAGTGAAATAAGCCAGTCAGAGAAAGACAAGTACCATATGGTCTCACTTATATCTGGAATGTAATAAACAAAATAAACTAATGAACAAAATGGATCCAGAGACATAGAAGCATGGAACAGGCTGAGGGATCTCAGAGGGAAGGTGGGGATGGGGAAGTGGGCGGGAAGAGATTAATCAAAGAACTTCTATGTTTATGAGCATAACCCATGGGCACAGACATTGGTCTGTGGAAGGCCTGGGGGTGGGGTGGATGCGGGGTAGAGGGGATCAATGGGGGTAAAATGGGACTTCTGTAATATTTTCAACAATAAAGATAAAGAAACTTAAAGAAAAAAAATAAAATAAAATTTAAAAGAAGACCAGTCAGATTATCTTTGAAAAGAAACCTCAAGAATAGCAAGGAAATGTAATTTTAAAGAAAATTTTTGAAAGAAAGAAAGAAAGAATGCAAACAGGAGGGTGGAAACAGAGTGAAAAAGGCCTAAAAAAAAAAATCTACCTTGGAGCCATAAATCTTCAATGCTCAAATACAGTGTACTATGGCAATTCTGAAAGTATGGTCCATGGACCCTTTCCTTCGTGAGGTCTAAGAGTTCAAAACTATCCCTTGTTCCTCCTCCTCCTCTTCCCCTTCCTCCTCCTCCTCTTTCTATTCTTCATCATCATCATATGTTATTGGCCTTGCCATCATCACCATCATCATATGTTATTTCCCTTGTACTGATAGTACAAAGTAATGATAGGTAAAACCACAGTCCCTTATCAGCAACCAAGGAAATGGCACCTAACTGTACTAGTACTCATTGTACTCTTCACAGTCACAAACTTGAAGTTAAAAAAAAAGCCAGTTTTATGTAAGAATTCCTTGATGAAGCAGTAAAAATTATTAAAGTTATTAAATATGAACCTTTTAAAAAATTATTAATTTTAGAGAGAGGATGGGGAGGGAGAAGGGGGGGAGGGAGGGGGAGAGAGAGAGAGACATCCATTTGTTGTTCTACCTGTCCATGCATTCATTGGTTGATTCTTTTATGTGCCTTGACCAGGGACTGAACCCGCAACCTTGGTGTATCAGGACAATGTTCTAACCAACTGAGCTCCTCAGCCAGGGCTTAAATCTGAACCTTTGAGTACATGCCTTCTTAATATGCTATGAGACAAAATGGGGAATATTCAGCATACTATAAATGATTATGTTGAGAAAAAGCATTCTGCAAATGTTTTGACTTATAAACTAAATTGGATACTTTTTTCATTTATTTAACAAACTAGTTACTTAGACTTGGTTATTTGGGAGATATTTTCTTAAAAATGGGCAAAGGGAAGCTGTCACTTCAAGGAAGACAACTGACAGTATTCATTGCCAATGATAAAATTTAAATTTTCAAGTAACAACTGGAATTATGGAAAACTTGTTATCTGCCTCATTATGAGCTTAACAGTTTCCAATACTTAAGGAGGTTCTGATGAGATTGAAGGTTGATACTGACAAATATAATTTTTAGTTAATTGTAAAATGAGTTAATATTTGGAAAGTTTATATAATTTGACCAGCCAATATTTTATAAATGACCAATGAATGATGTTACAAAAACAAACATGGGTAAAAGGCCATTCAAAGTAAATACACACCAATTTATTTTACTCTAACAAAGTTAAAAAAAAGTTCCCTGATACTGTTTCAGATTCCACCTTACAATTAACCTTTAAGAAACTCCACTTATTACATTTTGGTAGAGAATCAAAGAACAATATCCACACTTATCTGAAAACATTTAAAAAATACTATTCCCCTTTCCAACTACATATCTGTGTGAGGCCATATTTTGTGCTTATACCTCAACGGAAATAACATCTCAACAGACTGAGTAAAAGATGTAAGAATCCAGCTGTGGCCCTGGGTAGTGTTGCTCAGTGGCAAGGGCGTCAGCCCTAGCACTGAAGGGTTGCAGGTTCAATTCTGGATCAAGGGGACGTACCTGGGTTGCAGGTTCGTTCTGGGGACCTAGTTGGGGTGCATGCAGGAGGCAACCAATAAATGTTTCTCTCACATTGATATTACTCACTCTCTCTCTTTTTCCCCCCTTCTCCATCCCTCCCTCCTTTCCATTCTCTCTAAAAATCAATGGGAAAAAGTATCTTCCGGTGAGGATGAACAAAACAAACAACAAAAAAGAATCCAGCTGTCTTCTATACCAGACATTAAACAGATTCACAAAAATACAAAATAATACTACTCTTTTTTTTTTTAAGTTATTTTTCATTAAAAGTTTTTTATATTAACATGCAGTGAGTTTATTATTGTTATTTTAAAATGAATAATTATTTCTCTATTTTCTCAGTTTTAATTTCTAATATGGTAACCTACATGAACAAAGGCTTTTTGGAGTCTACATAACACTTAAGAATGTAACAGAGTTCTGAGACCAGAAAGTCTGAGAATTGCTGGCAAGTAGGTCTGCAAATTGGGAAGCATGGATCTAGTTTCAGTTTTTCTCCTCCACCGCTACATGACACTTTTTCCTCTCTAGGCTTGGAACCTGAAGATCTTTCAAGTTCAAGAAAAGTCTATAGTTTTATGTTCCTACCTTGAAGTTGTAGATTTCATTGTAACAATCAGCACTTTTCAGATACCAGGTTATATTCAAAGATGCATCACAAGGTTCTCCATCAACTATAAAATAAGAATCTTTGTGAATAAAAGATGATTCCCAAACCCCACATCTCATTTATTTCCTGCTAACATGAGATACTTATAGACCATCCCTTCTCCAAACAGGTCATGAAGTAATACATGCAAAAAGAACTGGATATGCTTCAGAAAAAATTAAGTATTGTTATCCACGAAAAGAAAAAGGCAGTTAAGCAGTTTTTAACCTTTGAAATTGTATCTATTTTTATGCTTTAAAACCTTGATTTCTTGTTCTCTGTTGGAAAAAGCCTAGAAACAATAAAGCAGTCAGTCCTAAGTTAAAACAGGTCTTCTATTATCATTCAAATATTTATTGAGCAGAGCACTTAAATACAAATGCTACAAGGCACTGTGTTAAGCCCAAGATGGAAATAGGAGGAAACCAATTACTAAAACCCTTAAAAAGGCTACATTCTAGTTGGAGAGATGAGGGATAACAACATTAGAGATATCACAAGGCAATATTCAAAGTAGTTCCACTGAGGGGAAAAATCATGGCTTAAATCTTGGAAGATATCAAGATTGGACAGAAAGAACTATGAGTAAAAAGCAAACCTGGCTGGGCAAAGGAGAAAAAGAATAAGCAAAAATAAAAGAGTATTAGATTCTTTTCAAAACCCACCTTAAGAAAGGCCCAAGGAACCTACACAATTATAAAAGCCTCAGATAACTTATTAAACATAGTCTGGAACACAATATTCTAGTGGACCAAGGCAGTAGTCTGAAGATTTGGAAGTTTGAAACTGACTATATGACTGATTGGCTGTCTCACTGGGGGAAGTCAGTATTACCTTCTATCTTTGATTCTTGCTGTAGAAGGGTAAATATACTAGAGATACCAACTTTATGCAAACATGACTGCATCTAGGAACCCACTTTTGGATCTTAACAAAAGCAGCACGTCTAAAGTTATAACCTTTCCCTTTTCTTTAAGTTGTTTTCTCAAACTAATGTTTAAATAACACATTTTGACAAGCCTCAATTAAAACACAAAAATATGATGTGCTGAACAGAATTTATGTGAATGATAAAAAGGATATTGCCACCTTGCTATGAACTGCTCAGAAAAACCTTATAGAGACAGGATTAATTAAATAAAAGTCAGTAAGAAGTGCCCCTAAGCAGGAGATTTGGAGGGAAACTTGGCTACAAAAATACTATTTATGTTAAAAGGCACCAGTTAGAACTTTGAATGGATGGCTTTAAGAGGTAATAAAAATGGCCTGGCCAGGCATGGCTCAGCGGTTAAGCATTGACTAGGATCCAGGCAATCGGGGTTCGATTCCCAGCCAGGGCACATGCCCAGGGTTGCGGGCTTGATCCCCAGTCAGGGGCGTGCAGGAGGTGGCCGATCAGTGACTCTCTCATCATTGATGTTCCTATCTGTCTCTCTCCCTCTCCTTTCCTCTCGCTGAAATCAATAAAGATATATTTAAATTAAAAAAAAAATAAAAATATATCTTTAATAAAAAAAAGAGGTAATAAAAATCGTTCTGCCAATTTCAAGGAAAGCTATATAACATACCCACAGAAGTATAAGATCAGAGACAAGGTAAATATGAGAAAGCAGAGAAGTAAAATGAAAGATAATGCAAATTTTAAGGAGTAGCAAATCCTCCAAAAACAAAGAAATGCAGACACTTCAAAATATAAAATATGTAGTTTGTGTGACTGGGCAAAACACCATTAAATCAAAATACAGGTGAGAAAAGACTGTATGTAATAAAAGAGAAGAGCAGACAGGCCATCAGACAAAAGACAAACACTGCTACCCCTAAAAGCTATTCTTACCTACTAAGCCAACCTCATAAGAAAGACAAGTGTGTCAGAGTAGATTTGATTTAAATCAAATTTAAGTCATTAATCAGGAGAGTATATGATCCTGGACATGGTGAATTCTTCACAGAAATTCTACCTGTCTCCTTCACCCCCAGTAAACTCAACAAGAGAAGGGTCCTTTTCTATCACTCCCTGCTGTCTCAAACAGTGCCTGGCACATAGTAAGTTTTTAATAACTACTTACTAAATGATTAAAAGAATAAAATCATCAAACTATAACTTCCAACTTTGCACTTTCATGGAGAGAGATATGCATAGAAGCCCACATGGATGACTTAGATTTTTATCCCTGACCTTGAAATAGAGCTGGCCATGTTCTCTAAAATAAAGCCAGTTTCAGAAATAAAAGGAAGCTTTTCTTTAATGCACAATGGGATATTTTGGATTGAGAGACAGTGGTTTTTCAACTGGACAGACTGGTTTTGTTCTACATAACCCCTATTTCCTGATAAAGAATATCTCTGAGTTTCCTCTTGCAAAGATCCAAGTGGTAAAATACTCCTTTGGCAAACAAAAGATTTACTGAACATATTCATTCATAGCCAATGATCTGACAAGCCTACATCATGTGTTCAGTAAACATCTAACAGGCACTCAAAAGCAAAATCGGTGGTATCTCTGTATCTCAAGAACAGATTAAAACACCATGCCCGCAATCAACCAACACAATTTGTCTAACTATACAGTTGACTCTTGAGCAACATGGTTTGAACTGCATGGGTCCACTTATACATGGATCTTTTTTCAATAAATACCTGTACTATTTTCATCAGCAGTTAGGAGTCTGTGGAAGCAGAGGGCCGATTGTATGCATTGATCTATACCATTTTATACAGGGGACTTGAGCATCCTCTGATTTTAGTATCTGTGGGGGGATCCTGGAACCAGTCTATCCCCCACAGATTCTGAAGAACTACTTAAGTTTTGGGGAGTCAAAAGTTATACATGGATTTTTGACTGTGAGGGGATTTGGAGCCCATGACCCCCTCGTTTTTCAAGGGCCAACTGTATACAGTAAACACCAGAAAAACAGGAGAAGAAAATAAAGTTCACACAAGTAAGTATTCTGGAGATTATTCAGTGGAAGGACCTTAGTTATACTTCATTACCTAGATAGTGGACTATTACATTTCAGAACTTGAAAGTAAGTCGTAAGAGGTAGAAAATAGGTAATTTAAAAGTTTAAAGATCACTCAAAAACTCAAACAAAAACTTCATGAAATGCAAAAACTCACATTTCAGGAAGATAGTGGTATTTTTGAAGAGGATCTTTCCAAAACTAAAATAATTTTTTCCCTGCAAAGATAAAGGGGAGAAAGGTAATTAGCATGTGATCACTTCAATTCCCAAGGCAAAATATAAATAGTACAAAAACCTACATTTATAAAACATTCAAGTTAGTTTTCTTAACAAAAAATGGCATCAACAACCTCCCTTTGGGTAAAATTCCACCATATTCAAACTGCAAGATTTTGAAGCTTGGTATAGATACGATTTTTTTCCCCACAGGCTCATGGGGCAAGGACTCTAGAAGTCCAAACTTAACTTAAATCATCACAGGAGGTACTCCTTAATCAGCCCATCCCCTTTACTCACTCATCACTGGCCAGAACAACCAATAATTTCCTCAAAAAAACTATCCTATGAGAAGATGGCCAGATTTAACTCATTTTAGTAACACGTGAATACCTAAAACTGAGAGCCTAAATATCTTCAACAAATGAACAAAAGCTATAATGCTTGCCATATCAAAGCTCGAATAAGTTTTTGGACATTACAACTAGGGGGCAGAGCAGAATGAAACAAAAAGGCCACCGTGGATTTAATAGTACTAATGCTTTTCCGCATTTCCTGCCGGCATCAGATTTTTGCCTGATCACAGGACCACAGCTCTTACTCAAATGAGGTTTCAAAAGGGGGCAGGGGACAGAAAAGGTAAATCTGTTTGGTAACTGTCCAAAAGAAAGACTGGCCTTCCCATATCAAATTTTATAATACTATTTCTTCCATGTTAGCCATTCTTGTATTAGAATTTTTTTTTTTTTAATGCCTAGGTTTCCTAATCACACGGCAAAGCTTGGAATAACCGCTTCAAGTTCAAACGAAATCATACAACTTCGTTAAGTAGAACTCTCCATCAACAAAAAAAGTGCAGAGGGGAAAAAGACAGACGCCTATTTACATACCCCTCTTATCCCACCCGGGGTCACTGAGTCCTGTAAACTTCCACTGGAAGAGAAAACTCTCTCTACCTATGCCTCAAGTTTACCTGTCTCAACTCAGGCACTGGAAGTTCTCTGACTGCCAGGAAGCCGTTCCACCACTCCTCCCCACGGCTGATGTGGCCCCGACATTCCCGCTACTCTACCCACAGAAATTCCCGGCTTTCCGCTGGACGGACGTGGATCCCAGTTAACCAACGACGGGGACACTCCCGGCGACCCCACCCCTTTGGAAGCCGACTTTGGCGGAACCTTCATGGACCCCTTGGGCTGCCGTAGCCCCACCCCTTGTTCCCCGGGACCCAGTTGCTTCAGAACACTCACCGACGGTATCGGAATGTGCCACTTGGACCGGTCGGCTGCAGCGACGGGTACTGGCCCTACGCCCAAAAGCGACAATGGGGACGGCTGAACCCCCAGAAGAAGAATGACAGGCACCACCTGAAGCCACGCAGCCGCCGCCATCTTCACAGCCTCGGAGCGTCTACCGAAAGCATTTCACCTTCTTCCGGCTCGTCCCGCCCTCTTCCGGCTCTGCTCTGGGGAAGGGGGGGGGGATCATCCGGGTCCTCACAACCTCGCGATGCTTGTTTGTTTTGCGACTCAGCGGCCCCTCCCTCCTGCGGTCGTCACGGCTCCGTGCAGGGCTTTGGGAACACTGCGCAGGCGCCGTCCTGTCCGTAACCTGGTCACCTTGGCGAGTTAGGCTGATTTCCAAAAGACACTCCGCCTCCGTCGGCTCTTCTCTCTCCCAGCCCCTAGCGGGTTTGGGGACCAGGCAAACACCCCGTGTAGCGTTTGGCTCCCTCCTCCACCTGTTCGCGCCAGCCCCTTATCCCGCCTAAGTCAAAGTCAGACTTCGGGGCCAGAAGTCTGGGAAAGCCGTAGTAGTCTGGCTGCCTGTTTGGTGTCTGGTAGTGAGTTCTCGGTGTCTGGAGGTAATTAAGCAAAGACTGGAATTTGTCGGTGGTGCAGTATACGCGATTCCTGGATGGTGTAATAAATAACCTCTTTAAAAAGCCTGTTTTAACCCTGAAAAGTATGACGCTACTGTAGAGTTTGGGTGGAGAACAGAAAGCGCCAGCAAAGACCTGGCCGGCACTTCCCACTCAAAATTTAAAACGGGGAGAAAGTGGGTCCGTTTTCAATACATATGGCGTGACTGTCGCTGACACAGACCTGCAGAAGCTTCGCCCCAACCTGGCAGGCCCGTCTAGGTACTTCCTAGTTCTCAAGCTCTTGAATTTTCATCCTTTACCACTGCGTACACGCCCCCTCTGCTGCAGTTTCGGTTCCTAACGAAGGCAGTTTCTCATCAGCCACTCATTACCAAGAAAAATTTGCCAAATAAAATAAGTCCCTGTAGAGACACTGGTTTGGGCCTGGGAATTCCAGGAGGAAGAATCGAATTGCCACTCCTTAAGGACACGGAGGGGACTCCCGTTTCCCAGAAATTTGTCGATGGTGAAGTGCTGGTGGTGATTTAGAAAGAGGGTTATCCTCGTTTTGAAAAGATCTCCCAGGGTCTTGGACTGAAAGCTGGGAGCCAGTGAAGTGACTTGGAAGCCATGGAAGTATCCGAAAAAAAGGAGATCAGGTAAAAACCCAGTGATCCTGCAGGGACTGACTCCAGGCAGGGGATAGTACCTGCAAGCAACATTCTGGCTTTGAAGGTTTTATTGTTTGATTGCACTTATTTGCATGCATTATATTTGTGCATTTAATCTTTATCGGGTGTTTTGGTTTTTTTTCTCAGTTTCCCAGAGATTAGTTGATATCAATAGCTAGACCTTCATAAAATACTTTCAGGATGGTTAACAAAACTGGAAGAGTTGTGATCAGAACTCTAACACATGAATTTCAAGCATATTGCTTACCAAATTCGTCTATACCCACCTCTTCTATCATTCCAGAGCTCATTCTTTAAAACTGGAAAGAGGAGACTGCAAATTTCTTAATCTTTGCACACTTGATTTAAAAAAAACAGTAACAAAGATTGAGTCAGTGAAGGATTTGATTACTTCCATGATAAACCATTTTTTAGTATGGCCAAGTGTATGTCTGGACTTGTGTTTATATTTTGAAATTGGTGTTCAGTCATAGCTATAATCATGGACATGCTTACTACAGCTCTATTCAGCCACACCTCTACATGAAAGCCAGTGTTTTTCCCTTCTTCTACCCAGTAGTTGTTTTAATGGGCATATGTTAAATACATAATCTCAATTAGCAATATACATACATCTTGTTCATGTTCTATTCCAGAAATAGCTTTTCTGGAAATTTGGTCTTAAAAAACACTGACACTGAGATTGTCGGCATCGTCTTAAGAAGCTAAAGATTTTTCTTCTATACCTGTTTTCATTCTTATTCTAGCACCTTGCACATATCTCTATTGTAGCATTTGTCAGGTTGATTTGTGATTGTTGGTTAGGCTCTCACAGACATCATGGACATAGTCCTTCATATCTTCCTCAGAGCCTAGCACTCAGTAAGAATATTCTGAAAATATTTTGTTGAATAAATGGATGGGTTGTTTTTTGTTTGATTTGGTGTTTTTTTAAATTGATCTTTATTGTTGAAAGTATTACAGATGTCCCCTCTTTTTCCCCATTGATCCCCTCCATCCTGCACCTGCCCCCCCCCCCCAGGCCTTCACCACACTATTATTTGTGTCCATGGGTTATGCATATATGCATATACGTTCTTAGGTTAATCTCTCTCCATCCACCCACCCACCCCAGCTCTTCCCTCTGAGATTCATCAGTCTGTTCCATGCTTCTATGTCTCTGGATCTAATTTGTTCATTAGTTTATTTTGTTCATTAGATTCCACATATAAGTAAGATCATGTGATACTTGTCTTTCTCTTATTGGCTTATTTTGCTTAGCATAATACGCTCCACATCTGGGTTTTTTGTTTGTTTTTGCTCCTTCAGATTTTATTGTTGTAGTCATAGCCTTCCTCATTATTTTAGTTTACTTATTTTTTGAATTGAATTTATTGGGGTGACATTGGTTAATAAAATTATGTAGATCTCAGGTATACAATTCTATAATACATCAACTGTATATTGTATTATGTGTTCACCACCCCAGCTAAGTCTCCTTCCATCACCATTTTTCACTCATTACTTTAAAAGAACCCTTTCTCATAAGTGATAGTGCTCTTTTTCTATTGCTTTCAGAGTAATCCTAGAACCTCATCTTTTATTCTTTACCTTGGATGATTTAAAAAAGGATCCTGTTCTGCAGCACATGTTATTGTGCTATGGCCATGACACAATTTTGCATTGCAGAGGTTTACTTCCCATGTTCATACTGTAGTTAGAGAAGGTGCAAAAATTGGATTCACAAACTCTATGTAACTTTCTTAAAATGTCTGTTTATTTAGTGTTGAAGATGAAGCTGTGGATAAAAACATTTTCAAAGACTGCAGCAATATTGCTTTCTACAGGTAAGGAGAGGAAATGTATTACTTAGATCAAAACATTTCTGACAATATTTCAAGATTGGTGTTCAATAAATTTTTGAGAACTGATAGGCTTTCTAAGGAAAAGGCCAATTAGGAAATTTAGTGATTGAGGAATTTATCAGACATTTGCCTTTAACCTTATATACTTACTACTGTAGTACTTAAATTTTTCAGCGAACAGGTAGTTTATGTTTATTTTTAAAGTCAAAGCATTTAAAAAAAATTTTTTTTTTATTGATCTCAGAGTGAAGAAGGGAGAGGGAGAGAGAGATAGAGATAGAAACATCAGTGATGAAAGAGAGCCATTAATCGGCTGCCTTCTACATGCCCCTGTTGGGGATGGAGCCTGCAACCCAGGCATGTGCCCTGATGGGGAATCGAGCTGGGATCTCCTGGATCATGGGTCGATGCTCAACAGCTGAGCCTTGCTGGCCGGGCTAAAAGTCAAAGCATTTTTAAACTGATGTTAAAATTGTATGTCTTTGAATAGATAATATGTTTATGTGGTTCAAAAATCAAATAATATGAAAATATGTACATTGAAAGGTATTATTTTCATTCCTATTCCCTTCCACCCAATTCCACATCTGGTCTTATTAATTTCGTATTTACCCTTCCCGTATTTTTTTGTGACTGCATATATTCTTATATTACCCTTCTTAAACCAAGTAGTTTGCTATATCCACTATTGTGTACCTCTTTTTTTTTCCTGCTTCATGGTTTATTCTGAAGAGCTCTGCATGAGTATATGGAGAGTATCCTCTTTTTACAGCTGTATAGTATTCCCTTGGGTAGATGTATTATAATTTATTCTGTTTTTCTCATATTGCTAGGCTTTGGGGTTGTTCACTATAATATCTCTGTCACAGTGAAAAACTATACATACGTCATTTCCTACACACGCAAGTATATTTATAAAATGAATTTCCTGGAGGGGATCATTGGGTCAAAGAGTAAATGTATTTGAAATTTTATCTATTACAAGATATCCCTCCTCAGGGACTGTACCATTTTGTACTTCCATCACCACTATATAAAATTGCCTGTTTCCGGAGAGCTTTATGTGATCATGAAATTGAAATCACCAAAAATTGTATCATATATTACAACTTTCTAATTTATTCACACTGCTCTAAAGGAAGAAAACTGTATCATTTTCATTCAAACAAGTACCTTAGAATTCTGTAGTGAACTCCTGGTTACCTTGTTAAACCACTAGATCATACTGGATTTCCACTAGAAATTATTAATTTTCTATTAAAGTGTACATTTCATGGAAAGAGTGAAATTAATAACCTAATAAAATTCATCTATGAAAACTGCCCCATCTTCTCAATAAAGCAGACAAAACACCATCTTTGAGCAGTGCTATGTTGAACAATTTTATTAGTATTTTTCTTATTACTGCTAATTTTATTAGCACTCTAATAACAAGGTACTCCTGTTAGTACTTTATTGGAGTACTAATATTGTCTGTGCCCAATTCACTTACTATCGTAGTAAATTTTAATGACTTCCCCTTGGTAATATAGTCTATTGGATGCTGACAGTCACAAATAATTCTTGGGCATCTGTATACTTCACATCTGTAGGCGTCAGAAACAGCAGCTCTCCAAGAAGTCCACCTATCGGGCATTCCTAGACTCAGTCACAACAGGCAAAGATAGTACCAAGTTCCAAATCATCAATGAAGCAACTAAGGTGAGATACAAGTATTTTCTACAGAGGATTATTTATTTCTATATTTATTTGGGTTGAATGAAATAAATTTCCACAAAGGCTAATTAAAACTATGTATGTTTTAAAAATAAACTTTGTTAGAGAAGTACTGTAATCTTTTTCATATCTACTAATATTACTATAAAAGTAATATGAATACCAACAATATAGATTGCCTGTGTATCAGATGCTTTCCTAGATGTTTTACAAATGTTATTTCCTTTTAAGTAGTCTTCATCTAAAAGTCATATCATATTATCCCAAATTTTCAGGTAAGGAAATTGAAGTCTAAAAAGTCACTTGCTCAAAGTCACAGCTAGTAACCAGAATCTTTACTAGCGAGAGCTAGTAACCAGAATCTTCACCTGCTTCTGGGGACTCTATCAAGCACCCATGCTCTTTCTATCACTGTTACCCAACATACAGTTGAGCATGCAGCCTGAGCATGGTACAGGTTCAGCATTTGTCCAAACCTCAGAATTTGGGTGAGCAAGGGGAGAAAGGGACTGTGCAGCTGAAAAACCTAAGTCACAAATGTTCCATCTCCTGAGCTGCTTCACTAGCAGATCACCATAGTTATTATATACTGAAAAGATTAGAGCAGTATTATATTCTAAGTTCTTTTCCTCACCTGTCAAGTCAGCAAACTATTTCACATGGGCCAGTCATGGAGGAAGTGCTATGGGCTGGGCAAGGAAGTGTTACTCTGCACAAATACCTGATGCTCCCAACCTGATCCTCATTTCCAGATCCTCACCCATCTTTGAAAGGCATCCTAAGCTTCTAAAGCCCGGGTGGGGAACGTCTGGCCTGTGAAATCATTTGGTCTCACTCTGCCAAGGCAACTGCAAGTGGGATTTGAAGTTCAATGAATTTAGGAGCTTTTTTCATAGCTAATTTTTAAGTTGATAATTTTGTATGGCCCACAAATGATGTTATAAATATCCAAATGGCCCTGGGCCGAAAAAAGGTTCCCCACCCCTGTCTAAAGCCTCCGAGACCAATCTGACTTAATTGGTAACTCATGAAACTGAAAGACGTAGTTAAAACTATATGGTCCAGTTCCCTAATAGCTTAGATAGTAACTCCACCAATGCACTAAAAAAAACCCAGTTCTGGGAAGCGGACTGAGAAGAAATCTCCACATTGACTGCAAAGCTGTGAGAGGTCTCCTTACGACTACCATATCTCTGGTCCCATAGTACTACACCAAGGAATCTCCTCCAAGAAGATAGAACAAAAACTACCCTGCGAAGTCAGGGGGCTGTGTATAACATTTGTAAGGTCTTTAATTTAGCAGAGGGTCCCAGATAGTCTGGTCTCAGACAGAAGGAGCAATTACACAGTGAAGAAAGCTACCTCCCTTTGAAGTTTTAAAGATTTTAGCTTATTTCATAGATGTGGAATTTTCTAACATAGCTTTCTTGCCCAAATTCAAAATAGAGACTAGAATCATATCAACAGTTCTGTGTTCTCTGTCCCTGTTCCCTGTCCCTGACTTCTGGTTACTTAAGGATGTAGTTATGGTGGCAGTACACTTAGTTCATCTCTCTTAACTAAACAGATGGGATGGTTAGCCCTTCTCCAAAATTTAGTGCTGCTTCTTATACGACCCATTTTTTTCCTGGAGGAATTTGCTCCTTTGAGTTCTCAGCTCATGGTACCCCAGAAGTCATAGAGCCTCTCCTGCTGATCAAAGTCTCCAAAACTATACATCCTTTTGTAGCCTAGTTTGATAGCTGTTCATGGGAAAACATGGGGCAGCACTAATTTCTTTTCTAGGGAGCCACCTGACATTTTCATGTGGTCTAATAGCTTGACACCCAACCAAACACCTGTATTCAGGGTCAGCAGAGGCAGTTGGCTCCAGAAAATGCAAGGAGTCCACCAGACACCTTCTAGGAGTCATTAAGCCTGCTACCAAATGGCAGGTACCTTTTCTGTCTCATTTTTCCTGTAATTTATTCATTTTCCTTCCTGTCCCCAATGTATCTAATCCTAGAGAGTTGTGGCTGTCATCACTTTCCATCCTTGGGGGGTTTAGTATATTGAGCACCACCTGAACAATCCAGTGTCATGATGACACATGCTGAGGCAAAGTAAATGAGGCAAATGCACCTGAATACCAGTGTAGGCCAAAATGCAAATTCTCAATACAGCTTGATACCAGTGCAGTTAGTGGTAAATCCCAACATACGGCTTTTTATAAGACTATAGATCCATTTCTCTGCATACACCTCTCTTTGGATCCTGAAAATGTGAAGGATAACACTGTTCAGATCAGATGCCAGACCCCAAACCCACCAGATCTGATGCCTTCAGTGGAAAAGAAACAACAGTCCAGGAGGACCCACAGGATCTCAGCACAAGATAGCACATGGATCAGAAGGGTCAAACTGAGGAGCCTAACAAGCAAGGACAAATTATCCAGGATGTAAGCACCATGGTTCCCAAGACTGAGAACTTTGAGGACCCCTTGGGACAGACCTCATTTTCAGGTGAGCAATCTCAGGGCTTCCTAGTGAATCTTCATGCTCTGACTTCAGGCAAATTCATGCAACTGTATACGTTTTGGGAGGTCACCCAGAAATTCTAAGCTGAACTCCATTTTAATGACCTCCTAGCCACTTGGATTTGAAATTACTAATAGGGATTTAGGATTTTATGGCCTCCATCAGTTTGATAAGGACAAAGAAGATCCAGACAGTAATCTCTAAAGTCTGAGCCTTGTATCCCACTCACTGCATAGTCAAGGAGCCTCTGTTAGACATTGTTTCTGGGATGAGATTGGGGTTTTCACCGTGATTTCTCATTAGGCTATGGTTTGGGTGTGGCCTGGAGATTTAAAAACAAGCTGCATACATTCACTTATTCAGAATAACAGCTTTTTATTTCAGGTTCAGAGATACAGAGCCCAAAGTCTAAGAGGATCCTATTCAGCTCACAGCTGCAGTTCTCAGATTTCACTGATGAGGCAGATTCTTACAAACCCAGCACTCTCATTGCCTGCCTCCCCCACACCGTTGAAACTCTTTACTTAAAGCAGTAACCTTGTTAGCAAGATCTGTTGTTAATTTTTGAAATCCTTCTTCCTAATCCTCTATCCCCATTCTGCCTCTTAATAAGTAACCAGAAAACAGAACCAGGCTTCATTCAACATTGTCTTAGTACCCTCCGGCTGCCATAACAAAATACCATAGGCTGGATGTCTTAAAGACATCTATTTCTCACATTTCTGGAGCCTGGGAAGTCCAAAATCTAGGTATCTGTTGAAGACCCTATTTCTAGCTTATAGAGTGCCACCTACTTACTGTATATTTACATGGTGGAGAGAGAACTAACTCTCCAATCCCTTCCTGTAAGGGCATTGATCCCATCATGATCCCACCTTCATGACCTCATCTAAACCTAATCACCTCCCAAAGGCCCCATCTCCAAATACCGTCACTTTGAGGGTTATAGCTTCAACAAGTGAATTTGGGGGGCACACAGTGTAGCCCATAGCAAACATGATGTTCCTGGGACACAGTAATGTTAAAATAAAAACTGAAGTATTGCCCTGTGTGTTGTCTCCAGGTCATGCTTGAGGCATCTAGGCTTTGAAGAAGAGCTGATTGCAGGTTCTAATGCATAAGTTTTCTCAATAGGGTCCCAGTGTAGTATCTTGTCTATTTCTGATGACAGAATAATAAGGTAGATATTTGATAAAGAAGCTTGCAGAAGAAAATCTAAAAGGAAAGGAGTTATCAGTAAAATTGTTGACTGTTTTTTTAGAACTGTTTTTGTTGTTGTTATTTTCAGTTTTTTACCGTCAATGAAAATTTGACCTGGATGGAAAAACAGAGATCTACGCTTATGACACCAGAGCAGGGAAATTTATGCTGTCTTCTGAGTCTAGCTAAAAAGCCACAGACCTCTCCTTGACCTACTTCATATTGCTAATTTTGATGCTTTCTCATGACATGTTTACTTTCTTTTGCAGCCTGTTTGCAAGTTTTCAAAAGAGACAGCACTTCTAGCAGCTTCTCCAAGGATGCAGGGGTATCTCTGAGCACCTTCATGAAGTTAACCCTTGCCTCTTCATCTAAGCCTGACTGCCCAACCAGCCACCTCCTCGGCATATGAGGCACAACTACCATTTGTTAACCAATATAGTTTCTGCAGAAATGGCCAGGAACAGACAGCTAATTTGGAAACTAGCCAAACAATCAGAAGCACACCTGGACAGGCTAATTGTACTTGGAGAACAGGCATTAGCCTGGCATGAACTTGCTAATATTCTCTGTAGAAAATCAGTGCTTGCAGTAAACCAACTGGCTGCAACTGGAAGGGGCATCTGGTGCCCTGCAGAAATTTAATGAAGTCTTAGACCATTCTCTGAATCCTGGGAGATTGATTAACAGCTGAGAGAGGTTATTGCTCAATCTTCTTGGCCTTTTTTTTTTTTTTTTTTTTTAATTCTCTAAGTTTGTGGTAATTTGTTAAGGCAACCCTAGGAAACAAATACAGTAAGTAAAGGGAGTTCTAACTGCAGGAAAGCAGGGATGATCCTGCCTAGGATTAATGGAAAGGGGAGAGGTGAAATTGTCGGGGGCAGAAATATTAATCATGCTGTGTTGACCATGGTTGTTAGCTATAGTTAGAAAAAATATTGGTCATATTCTGTTAACTGTGATTTTTCTGTTCTAATTAGAAAAAGCCTGAGATTCTGCATTTCAGTGGGCTCCCAGGTGATGCTGATGTTACTGGTCTACAGAAGGCCACACCTTGAGAAGCAAGGCCAGCAGTTAGAGTAGGGATAAAGAGGGAAGTGTTAAAATTTAACTGTTTTGCTTTGTTTTGTTTTAAAATATATCTTTATTAATTTCTGAGAGAGGAAGGGAAAGGGGGAGAGAGAGAGAGAAACATCAATGATGAGAGAGTCATTGATCGGCTGCCTCCTGCACGCCCCCAACTGGGGATCAAGCCCACAACCCAGACATGTGCCCTGACCCAGAATCGAACCGTGATCTCCTGGATCCTAGATGGATGCTCAGCCTCTGAGCCACACCCTTCTTGGCCTTTTAGGTTAACTGTTCCTTATAGTAGAGAGAACTGGTGCCAGAGGAAAAAAGAACTCTCTCCATCAAGGAAAACTTGGTGGGGACATAATTTCCCTTCTTAATATCAACTGCCATTTAAAGGTGTGTTTTAAACTCAATCACAGACTCTATTAGTTATGATTCCCAGTTCTGGTTGAACAGAAAGTTTTGTTTTAATATAATTGTAATCAAGCCACTACTTGAATACATAGACAATACATAGTCACTACTTGAATACATGTTTCTGCCACCATGATTTATACAACCTGTCTGATATTTTTGCCCATATGGCCAAAAAAAACTAGACTTATAGATGACAGACTACCAGGTTTTGTATTGAGTATGGGAGAAATAAGATAGGAAAAGGGAATTAATACTCTCTTCCAAACTACGAAAGGTAAGCCTGTGAATAAAGGTTTATGAAAAACCAAGTAGAGACTCGTACCAAAAGGAACCTCCAAAATGTATTTCTTTCTCTGAGGATTTCTCTCATCTTCCCTGTGTAGGTGGACATTTATATATCTTAAATATTTTTAAGGGAGTAAAGCCCATGCTGTCTCACCTCATTTAAAATGTTTAGTTACATATTCTTTCACTTATTTTACATGAATCCATCTTGCTGCAATTTGAGTGTAACTGCTACTATTATCTAAGTATTAACACTAAATAATTCTTAGTTTAAGTGATCTAACTTCTGTAACTTAACATATTTTTTCATTGTCATTTCCAGTCATCACTAATAGGAGGAAGAGAATGGATAATTTATTTGTATATTATTGTTTAATAAGTGTCCAAACAGGTCCCTAGAGAAGAACAGGAATATCTAGAAATCCTTAATGTTTTAGATAGACGAATACAACAGTCATGTCCAGA
Source organism: Miniopterus schreibersii (assembly GCF_964146895.1). Taxonomy (NCBI): domain Eukaryota; kingdom Metazoa; phylum Chordata; class Mammalia; order Chiroptera; family Miniopteridae; genus Miniopterus; species Miniopterus schreibersii. Next base: position 144,352,091 of record NC_138101.1, read on the forward strand.
CTTTTTGACAGAGCAAGGTTTTGGTGGGAGAATTAAGCAATAACTGGCAGTTAAGAAGCCCAGGGAAGTGGTTCATAAACTGTCATCCGCAGAGCCCTGAGGATTCCATGGAGGTGTCTCATGCTCCATGCAGGGGGGGAGGGGCCTCAAAGGTAGGGACTGTGAGCTACTCCCGACCATCTTCAATCCGAGTAGCTTTATTTATTGGACTTCTGAGAGTCCGCTGCTATTAAAAAAAATTTTTTTGAAGCCATTTAAAAGAGCATGGGCCAGATCAGGGGAGCAAATGTATACAAAGGTCTCAGGAAATTATGTGCTTGGAACATGAAGCTATATTGGTGATAAGAGATAAGAATAAATCTAGATATAGACCTTGAAAAGGGTACCTAATTGAAAAATTTGGCTTGCTTAATTAAGTTAAAATAACAACAGAATGGGGCTTTGACTCTGCTTTATACGTTTGGTTGCATAAGGTAGTTATGTAAAGAGCAGGGCTATTGCTACTTCCTCTCATATAATTAGGATTCTTTCTTGGGATGCAGCCTCAAGAACAAAACATACAAACCAGTCTTTGGTTTTAAAAAACAAATTTTTAAAAGAAAGCTATTTTACTAAAATGGGAGGATCTCTGAGTACATAAACTAGATGCAATTTGTTAATCATATAGACAACCTCTGTACCCTCTGCTTGGCTTTTTTTTTTTTTGCCCATTTTTCCTACCCAAAGTCCCTGAAGGCCCTGCTCATGTCCCTCTTCCTCCAGAGAGATGTCCCAGAACCTCTCTCCTTATTGACATCCTTAACATTCTCCTTCCTTGTTCTCCCACAGCACTGTCCTTGTCCTTCTATCTCAGCATAAAATGCTTTATGTTTACTATGTATGTTTTGTCTCTAAATTGCAATCTCCCTAAGAGTATAGCCATCCTTTTCACAACAAACAGCACATCACAATATTAGATGCCAAATAAATGTTAGTTGAATTGTATTTGAGAGCAATGGAAATACATGTCTAATTTGGGAGCGAATACGTAATCTAACAGGATTTTAGCTTTATATTTGGACACGTTTTCAAATTTAGAATTCTGACCCCACACTAATTCAAATGTACAAAAGAACTTTAAGCATGTAAGCAATAATTACTGTATGATTGGGGTGGGGGGGAAAGGGGAAATGGTCAAAGACTATAGATTCCCAGCTATAAGATGAATAACTTCTGGAGATCTTATGTACAGTATGGTAATTATAGTTAATAATACTCATATAGTTGAAAGTTACTAAGAGAGTAGATCTTAAATGTTGTCACTACAAACAGGAAATGATAATTATGAGACATGATGCAGGTGTTAGCTAAGGCTATTGTAATCATTTTTGCAGTATATAAGTATCAAATCAATACATTGTAGACTTTAAACTTACACAATGTTATATACCAATTACATTTCAATGAATCTGGGAAAAATAATTATAGTATGATCACTACTACATCATAACCCTGTCTTAAAAATGTCTGTAAAAACAGCCACAACCACTGCACTATTTACCTGGTCACTCTTCAGTGTCATGTCAGCGTTTAAGTGCCTGACTTCTTTTCTGCATTCCCGAAAGTGAGGCTCCAGTAACATCACTTGTTTGTGGCTGCTTTGATATTCTACTTCCTATCTCTTACTTGCACCACATTGTACCTGCTCTATGCTATGTCACACAGCCTACCCAGTTTAGCCTTTCATTTAACATACATTATAGTAACAATAGATGTCCCCTGTTGTAACCAGAATTTGGCATCACACTTGATGAAGGATTTGCAATTCACCACAGTGTCATGGCACAACAGTTGAAAACCACAGTCTTAAAATATTTCTCCAATCTAGACGCCTCACTTTGTAACCTTAATCCAGCCTCTTCTACTCTCTTGGGGGTTTTTGTTGTTTTGTCTTATTTTTCAAATTCTGTATTGTCTTTATGATTCCATATTGCATCTATCTCCCATTGTAAACAGAACTTTACCTAAGTTCCCAAGCCTCTTAAGAAAGCTGAGAATATCCCAGCCTCTTGAGAAAGTTCCCAAGGCCATATGCCCAGATATACAGGAAAGTGCCTTGATTTTAGTGCAACAAGCCTCATTTGTCTACACTAGAGAGCCCCAATGAGCACCATTTTTCTATTCTATTCTATTCTATTCTATTCTATTCTATTCTATTCTATTCTATTCTATTCTATTCTATTCTATTCTATTCCTATTCCTATTCCTATTCCTATTCCTATTCCTATTCCATTCTATTCTATTCTATCCTATCCTATCCTATCCTATCCTATCCTATTCTATTCTATTCTGGCCTGTTATCCTTCATCTTCCATTCAGCTGGAATCCAGTTACTCTAGTTTTAACATCAAACTCTTATTCTCAAGATACCTAGTTTGTCAGAGATACAGAGGCCATAAGTCCCAATTTTGCAAGAGCAGTTTCAGTTTATGCCTGTAATCCAATATAATTATTAATAGGGACCATTTTCACTCTTAAAGGTCTTGGTCCAGACAGTTATATGTTTGCCTAGCCATAGAACACATAGAAGGTGTTTCTTGTCTCTACCACAGGTATAGACAAGGGAGTACGTATGTGGATTGAGGTGCTTTTTTCTTCATGATTGCCACTATTCTTGCTTGACTTATAATAATTTAAACATAGTTTCCTAATCATTGTCATTGACTGTAGAACTGACCATCACTGGGGTAACCTATGGAAACTCATCTCATATGTCTGTATCCAGGTTCCTCTTTTGGTTGAAGTTTTTGGTATAGAGGGAAATATTTTCAGGCTTAAAATCAATGAAGAAACTCCCCTGAAGCCCAGGTATGAAGTTCCGGATGTCCTCACAAGCAAGCCAAGTACTATAAGGTAAGCTAAGGATCAATATATCTCTAATACACCCTCAATATGTTATTTTATCTTACCTTGAGTAGTAGATTTTGTATGTACCTCATGGAGCAAATGGTTGATCAACCAGACTTTTGGGAGCAAGTAGAAGAAGAGCTATTTAATTTACTCACTCAAATTAACAGCAGGGCTCCAGAGATCTAATACACTAACCAAACTCCCATGCTTATAGTTAGATTGACTCAGGTTTAATTAAGGGTAGTCTTAGAAGTGTAACATGTAATTTCACTTAGAGGCAGAGGTTAATGAATAATCAGTGTCTAGGTGAAAAAAATCTTTGGGAATTAAAGCATTTTCACGTACCTGTAGAATCTTTATCACTTCTCAGCACTTTCCAGTGATATTTCAACTTGGTTCTGCCTGTTGTTTTCTGTTATTTTTTTTCATATTATTCCCCTAAAGGAATATAAAATTATGTTAGATGCTTTAAATTTTCACTACATCATCATAGTTTTATGTAGATTATTTTCCCCATGAAAAATAATTTCCATTATTTCCATGAAAATAAAAGATCAATAGATTATAAGGAGAAGTTCATTGTTATGGTAGAACCATCATAAATTTAAAATATGTCAATTCATTGAGCCACTACTATATGCCAATATTTAGGAAACAGCAGGAATTAAAAAGAAAATGTTCACAAGGCTTTGCACTTTGGCAAATGGGTGTACATTTAATACACACACACACACACACACACACACACCCCTCCACTTGGCCATTATATTATTTTTTACTATCCTGGAGGATTCACTTTACTAGTAGATCATTTAACATTTTTACATTTGTATTCATAAGTAAAATTAGTCTGTAGTTTCATTTTGTATGTGTATAGTTTCTTTTTTAAATTAAATTTATTGGGGTGACATTGGTTAATAAAATTATCTATGGTACATCATCTGTATTTTTCATTGTGTGCCCACCACTCAAAGTCAAATCTTCTTCCATCATCATATATTTGACTCCCATTACCCTTACTACCCCTTTTAGTCCCTTTCCTTCTGGTAGCCACCATACTGTTGTTTGTGTCTATGAATTTGTTTGTTTATTTTTTGTTTATTTACTTGTAACTTTCAGTTTTATATCCCACATGAATGAAATCATATGGTTCTTGACTTTTTCTGACTTATTTCGCTTAGCTTGATATTCTCAGGATCCATCCATGTTGTCACAAATGGCAGTATTTCATCTTATGGCTGAGAACTATTCCATTGTATATATGTCCCACATCTTCTTTATCAAATCATTTGTCGAAGAACACTTCAGTTGTTTCCATGTCTTGGCCATTGTGAATAGTGCTGCAGTGAACATAGGTGTGCATATATCTTTGCAAATAAATGTTTTGAAATTTTTTGGGTAGACCCAGAAGAGGGGTTGCTGGGTCACATGGTAACTCTATTCTTAATGTTTTTCCATACTGTTTTCCATAGTGGCTGTACCAGTTTGCATTCCTACCAGCAATGAATGAGAGTTCCTTTTTCTCCACAACCTCTCCAACACTTATTACTTGCCTTGTTGATAACAGCCACTCTAACAGGTGTGAAGTGATATTGTAGTTTTGATTTGCATTTCCCTAATAGCTAGTGAAGTTGAGCATCTTTTCATATATCTGTTGGCCATTGATTTGTATATTGTCTTCTCCGGAGAAGTGTTTGTTCAGGCCCTCTGCCCTTTTTTTAAATTGGTTTTGGTGTTGAGTTGTGTGAGTTCTTCATATATTTTGTATATTAACCCCTTGTCAAAGCTGTAGTTTTCTTTTTTTCTTTGCTATCTTTACCATGTTTTGGGGTCAGGGTGATACCAACTTTGTGTAGTAAATATGGTATATTAGTTCTGCTTCTATTCCATTCTCTTTGTAGAAGGCCTTTGGCTATTGCAGTAGCTAGAGCTAGTTTCTGATATCATTTGGGTTCTACCAATCAGATGCATTTATAGGTATCTTGATTTCAGAACTAAGTTTCCTATTTTGCTGGTATGGATTTGGCAGATATAGAATGGCTCTAAAGCTACCCTAGTTAGTGCAGTGGTTTCCTGATCTCTGGATTGCAGCTATGGTGGCATGATTCTGGAGCCCCAGCAGTTGCCACAGTGACTTCTAATTACCCACCTTCCTGATTCTAGCTGAGATGGAAGTTCCATTGGCCATACAGTTATGTAGTATTGTTCCAGGGGTCATTTCTAGACACCCAGACAGGAACCTACTACCTCAATCCTTACCATGATGTTGTAAGCTCCTAATTCCCCCATATTAAGTCATATACTTTATGCTTAAAATAGCCAGAGTTCTGTTATCTACAGTTGAATCTTGGTTGATATAGTCAGTGGTATCAGCAGTGAATAGAAGCAACAGGTACTCAAGGATGGGAATATGAAATTGGTTAGCTGATCTAGTTGGATTTGAAGGCCATGAGGACCTAATTATCATTATAGGATAATGATAATTATTAGTGTTGTGGGCCGAATTGTGTGCTCCCTGACAAACTTATGTGTTGAAACCCTAACTGCTTGTATCTCAGAATGTGACTTATTCAGATATAGGGCCTTTGAAGAGGCAATTAAGTTAAAATTGGGTTGTGAGTATGAACTCTAATTTAAATGACTGGTGTCCTTTAAGAAGAGGAGATTAGGACACAGCCGACACAGACAGAGGGATGATCATGTGAGGACAAAGCAAGAAGATGGCCATCTGTGCCAAGGAGAGAGGTCTCAGAAGAAAACAAAACTGCTCACACTTTGATCTTAGACTTCTAGCCTCCAGAATTGTGAGAAAATAAATTTCTGTTATTTAAGCCACCTAGTCTGTACTATTTTGTTATATCAGCCCTAGCAAGCTAATACTACTAGTAATAAACCGCATCATTCCATGACAAAGTTCCTTAAATTACTGCCTATAGTAAATTGAAATAAAATGCCTATTTAAAGCATGGCTGTGGCAGACCAAGTGGTGAGACCATATGGAATTCAAAATTCTGAGGTGGCCTGGCTACTATGAAGAACTTAAGAAAGAAAGCAGCAGTCTCAGGGCTTTAAATTCTTAGCTCAAGGCATTGTCAGAAACCTAATAGGTTTCTATGACAATCTAAAGTCTCTTATACCTGTTGTAGCTACAAAGTCCTTGTAGCTGAAAATCATATGCTGAGTTTGATTCCATGATTTGCTGAATTAGACCATAAGGTTGAATTCAGTCTCATTAGGTGAATTTAGGGCATTAACTTGGAAAAAGTGGAACCCCTCAAAATTGAATAGCAACATTTGGGAAGATGTGGATAACTCTGAATACAAACCTCAAAACTCCACCAAGCCTCCCATTCCAGCAGGAGCAGCTCTTTCTTCTCTACCTGGTAAAGCTGATCCTCCCTTGCTTGGACATCCTGTGTTGACCTGACTTAAGATATACCATGCAAGGGGATTCCAGTGCTCCTTGTGCCTCCTACCACCCTTCACTGCTTCTAGACCCACTGTCAGGATCAGAATCCAAAATGCCTAGGGAGCCAAATACAGTTAAACCTGGGAGAAGGCTTATACACCTAAAGAATTTTATGATTTTATATTGGCAAAAACATGGGAAATATGCGTGGAAATGATTTTTCAGGGATTCCTAGACCAGTGCAAGGAAAATAACTTTAGCATCGCACTAAATTCATTTACATGGGTACATGTACCAGAGAATCTAGATTTGATATGCTAGCTGGGAGTGGTTCTAATTATTTGCTTAGTTGGCTACCTGTATTCTGTATTCAGCTATGTTGAACTCTGTTGAATGAAGCTGAGATTACAGAAATTCTTTGACACACTGTGGAAGAAATGATCCATAGACTTAGGGATATAAAGATGTTGAAGTGGAAATATCATATGCAAACAGCTCAGCTAGCCCCTAATTCTGTTCTCCAAGAGGATCCAGAAGACACTCCCTTCATTATACATTAGTGAGGGAACACTGGGAAAGCATTGTAGTGAGCGAACATCTTTTGCAAGCCATTAAAATTGGCTGCTTGATTTCAGTGGAGATGATGAGACTCCAGGTAGCAGAGTCAAAGTAGCAGCATTTAGTTGTTAGAGACAAGGTGGACATGTTTCCATAATATACAGCAGAGCCTTAATGGTTAAACCCTCAGGGCAGTGAACAATAATATCGAGGGATCTATTAGACTGAAACAGATGGACTGACATCCTACTTGATGGAATGATCAAAAGAATTCTATTTATGTTTAATGGACAGTGAGATAAAACCTCTCAATTCCAAATAGAGTTAGTTTCCAGAACGTGGGGGAGGCCCAGAATTAATGGAGAAGGATATTGTAAGGATATAATAAGAACAAATTATCACTCCTAACCTTCCCCACAGAGGTCTGTGACCACTTAACAGTCTCAGTGTGGCTTCTTCTTTATATCCTTAGTTGTAGGACTTCCATTCAGCTAGATTTCAGATTGTTCTGAATGATGGGTGTTCTGTAGTTTAGTTGTAGTTTTGATGTGGTTGTGAAAGGAGGGGAGTACCACATTTACCTATGCTGCCATCTTGACTGGATCTACTTATTCTTGCTTTATTATTTCCACTTTACAGATGAGGAGAAGTTGAAAGATGAACTTGTCCAAACTTAGACACCTAGTGCATGGTAGAGCTATGTTCAATCCACGCTCTCTGACACCAAAGCCCAGCAGTTTTAGCTCTCCATTGCCCTATGCTATGTGACATGAATATTTATTTACTAATTAATGAATTTGAATTGAGAATTGCATTGAGCCATGTGAATCTGTAGCAATTTGTTTTTCTCTTCCTGCTTTGTTTTCTAGGCTGACTTCTTGCTCAGGGGATACAGGCAGTCTGGTATTGGCAGATGGAAAAGGAAATCTGAAGTGTCATATCACGGCAAACCCATTCAAGATAGACTTGGTATCTGAAGAAGAGGTTGTGATGAGCATAAACTCCCTGGGCCAGTTGTACTTTGAGCATCTGCAGATTCCTCTCAAGCAAAGGTATTTTTGCACATTACTTGACACATAAAGAATTTAAGAAAACCTGATTGTGAATACTATCTGCCTAAATCTATAATATGTCAGTATAGAAAATTGGTTTGCCAAAGAGTCTGGAATGACTGGACAAAGTCAGTCTACATTATTATTAATGATAGAAATTAAAATTGAAATGCATTATCTTTTCTAAAAAAGTTCAGATTGGCAAAGGTTAAAGAAATCCATAAAGTTTAGTATTGTGATGACTAGAGAGAAATGAGCACTCAAATACAATTGTAGGTGATAGAGTAAGTTGTCACAGTCATTTTGGAAGGCAGTGCATTATGCTGCTCTGTACTGCAGTAACACCGGGTGAGGGGAGCTGTGATCCTCTTTGCTTCCCACAGGGGCCAGGGCGGGGATCCAGCCTGTAACCAAAATATGTTTCCTTGGCCAGAATAGTACCCAGAACCCTTCTGTCCGCAGGCCGATGCTCTAACCACTGATCCAAACTGGCTAGGGCTGATGAAGCTATTGTTAAAAGATTTAATAAGAAAATTCATATATACCAATATTTGTATAAGAAATCAAGCTATTGGGTTAATGTTTATCATAAATGTTCAATTTCATAAACTTATTTTTATAGTGATGTTATTTTTAATATGTTAAAGCATATAATTTATAGGATCTCAAAAGTTGACAATGAAAATCTTTATCATTAAACAAAATTCCATCAGTCTTGCCATGTGTAAAACAATTTTATTTATATTAAAACAGAGCTACCAGAGAAAAGGAGGAGCATGCATCAGTTGACACCTCTCAGGTAATCTAGATTGAACAGTTTGTCTTTTTTTAATCTTCTTAATCTTCGTCATTATTGTGTGGCACATAATGTGTCCTGTTCTTTTCTTCTTCTTCAGATCTCTATTGCTCATCTTCTCTTCTAATTGATTCATTCATTTATTTGTTCATTCATATATTTATTCATTTATAAAACAGATCATTCCTGAGTGCCTGCTTTGTGCGAGCCACAAAAATGCTAGGCAAGGGGAGTCCACAGTGAATAAAACAAAGCCTGTGTCTTCATGAAACTTAGAATCTACTGGAAAAGACAAATACTAAAGAATTACAATCATGAAGAGCATTACAAAAGGGTGCAATAGGAGACTGCAACAAGAAACTTGACCAAGATGGGGTCAGAAAAGACCTCCTGAGGGAAACAATGTTAAAGCTGAAATCACATGAGGATACAGTAGCCAGTCAAAAAGTTGGGAAAAGCACATTCCAGATAGAGTTGAATATTCGAAGATCTTTAGGTACAGAGGAGTACATTTGAAGAAATTAAATACATGCATACACACATATATAACTTTTACCAGGAGAAAGGACAGCAAAGGAAAGGGTGCTGTGTAACAAGGCTAGAGAGATAGGCAGGGGCAATTCTGTGGAGAGTCTTGTAATAGTTCTCTTATTCGACAAACATTTGGTGAGTACCACCTCTGTGCCTGGCACTGTTCAAAATATTGGTGATATATCACTGAACAAAATCAAATTACCCCATTATCATGGAGCTTACTTACATTTTTCTAAATACCCTTTTTGGACTTTAACCTAAGAGCAAAGGAAAACTATGGAAAAATTTTAAGCAGCAGAGGTACATGTTCTGATTTCTATTTTAAAAAAATTATTTCAGCCAAATTATGGAGAATGGACATTTTAGAAATCTTTTTTTCTTCACCGAAAGCCACGTGCATCTTCAAAGGACCCCTGACAGTAGCTATGGCCACCAGGAATGGTGAAAATTTTTTATGGTGCAATAAGGACAAATGCTTCTTCCTTTTGAGAACTGACCCATACTGCTGAATATTACAGAGAATACTACTTTTTCATTTCAAACCGAGAAGATCAGGACAACTAAAATATAGCCTTACACAGTTTTGTGTCAGTATGTCAGATCAGCTTTTGGGAGACTTCTAACTAGGTAGTTTAGACAGTGGTTTTGAGACACACAACCCCTTGGGAGAATCTGATGAAAGCTGTGAATCATCTCTATAGTAAATTGTTTTTGGTCATACTGTTTGAGGGGAGTTCACAACTCTAAATATCGTCCATATACCCCAGCATAATAATCCCTACATTAAGAATTCAGATGTGGCGAAATAACATGTTACTAAATAATGATGGGTCAACAATGAGATCAAGGAAGAAATCAAAAGGTAAATCGAGATAAATTAAAATGAACACACAACAATCTAAATCCCATAGGACACAGCGAAAGCAATCCTAAGAGAGAAAGTCATAGCAATACAGGCCTACTTCGAGAAACAAGAAAAATCTTAAATAAACAACCTAACTTTACACCTAAAGGAACTAGAAAAAAACAACAATAAACAAAGCCTAAAGTGAGTAGAAGAAAGGAAATTATTAAGATTAGAATGGAAATAAATGATATAGAGACTGGTAAAACAATACAAAAGATCAATGAAACCAAGAGCTGGTTCTTTGAAAAGATAAACAAGATTGGCAAACCGTTAACCAGACTCATAAAGGAAAAGAGTGGACCCAAATAAATAAAATCAGAAATGAAAGAGAAATAACAACTGACACCACAGAAATACAAAGGATTGTAAGAAAATATTACAAACAATCATATGCCAACAAATTGAACAACCTAGTCAAAGTGGGTAAATTCCTAGAAACATATACTCTTCCAAAACCGAATCAAGAAGAATCAGAAAATCTGAGCAGACTAATTACAACTAATGAAATCAAAGTGGTAATAAAGAAAACTCCCAGCAGACAAAAGTCCTGTACTAAATGGCCTCACAGGTGAATTTTACCAAACATTCAGATAACTAACACCTATCCTTTGCAAACTATTCCCAAAAATTTAAGAAAAGGGAAGACTCCCAAACCCATTTTATAAGGCTAGTATTATCCTAATTCAAAAACCAGATAAAGATACTACAAAAAAAGAAAATTATAGGCCAGTATCCCTGATAAACATAGATGCTAAAGCTCTTGACAAAATATTAGCAAACTGGATCCAGCAATACACTAAAAAGATCATACACCATGGTCAAGGAGGATTTATGCCTGGGACGCAAGGTTGGTACAATATATGAAATCAGTTAATGTGATACACAACATAAAGAAATGAAGGATAAAAGTCATATGATCATATCAATGGACACAGAAAAAGCATCTGATAAAATCCAACACCCATTTATGATAAAAACTCTTAGCAAAGTGGGAATAGAGGGAACATACCTCAACGTAATAAAGGCCATATACGACAAACAACAGCTAATGTCATACTCAGTGGAGAAAAACTAAAAGTGTTTCCCTTAAGATCAGGAACAAGACCGGGATGTCTGCTGTCACCACTCTTACTCAACATAGTGCGGCAAGTTCTAGCAATAGCAATCAGACAAGAGGAAGAAATAAAAGGCATCCAAATTGGAAAGGAAGAAATAAAACTGTCATTATGTGTGGATGACATGATATTGTATATAGAGAACCCTAAAGACCACCAAAAAACTACTAGAACTGATAAATTCAGTAAAGTAGCAGGATACAAAATTAATATTCAGGGTAGGGCAAAAGTAGGTTTACAGTTTATATGGAAAATAATACAATAATAATACAAGAATAAACTGTTTCATGTACTCACAACTGTAAAACTACTTCTGCCTAATCCTGTACCAATAATGAACTAGCAGAATGGGAAACTAAGGAAACAATCCCATTTATAATTGCACACAAAAAAATAATAAAATACCTAGGAATAAATTTAGCCAAGGAGTTCAAAGACCTGTACTCAAAATATAAGACACTGAAGAAAAAAAATCGAAGCTACAAATAAATAGAAGCATATTCCATGTCCATGGATAGGAAGAATTAACATCAAAATGTCAATACTACCGAAAGCAATCTATGGATTCAGTGCAGTCCCTGTCAAAATACCAATGACTTATTTTGCAGAGCTAGAACAAATAATCCAAAAATTTATACAGAACCATGAAAAACCCTAAATAGCCTCAGCAATATTAAGAAAGAAGAACAAAGTTGGAGTATTGCACTACCTGATATCAAACTATTCTAACAAGGCCATAGGAATCAAAATAGCATGATAGTGGCATAAAAACACACAGATCAATGGAACAGAATAGAGAGTCCAGAAATCAACCAATGTCTATATGGTCAACTAATATTTGGCAAAGGAGACAAGAATGTACAATGGGGTAAAGACAGTCTTATATATGTAAAGAGCATTTTTCAAATTGCTTTCACATCATTTTGGCTCCTGTAAAGATATCATGTCAAATGATGTGGCAGTTCTTCAAGAAATTAAACATAGAATTACAATATGATCCAGCAATTCCATTTATGAGTGTATATCAAAAAGCAAAACTAAACAAACAGGTATTTGTATACCTGTGTTCTTCATAGCAGCATTATTTACAGTAGCCAAAAGATGGAAGCAACCTGGCAATCCAGGTGTCATTGACAGATGAATGCATCCACAAAATGTGGTACATGCATGCAAATGGATTATTATTCAACCTTAAAAAGGAAGAAAATTCTGACACATGCTACAAATGGGTGAATCTTGAATACACTATATTAAATGAAATAAGCCAGACACAAAAGGACAAATGCTGTATGATTCCACTTATATGAGATATCTAGAGTAGTCAGACTAATAGAGACAGGCAGCAGAATAGTGGTTTCCAGGAGCTAGGCGGAGGGAGGAATGGGAAGTTACTGTTTAATGGGTACAGAGGTTCAGTTCGGGAAGATGTCCAAGCACTAGAGATGGATGGTGATGATGGTTGCACAACAATCTGAATGTATTTGTCACTGAACTATACACTTAAAATGGTTAAAATGATAAATCTTATGTTATGTGTATTTTACCACAATAAAAAGTATATTCATGTCAGCTATAGGTCATAAGGATAATTACTGACATTTATATAGGACACAGATCTAATTTGTTAAATATACTGACATCACAAACTGATCTTAAGAGATGAACTCATTTCTGGGGTCTAATTTTTTAGTAATCCAAATAAAATGTGCTTGCAATGTATAAATTTAATTTGCCCTCCTTTTTGTGCCAATAGGAAAATCAAGAAGATCTGGGCCTGTGGGAGGAGACATTCAGAAACTTTGTGGATGTCAAAGTTAACGGTAACATTGAAACTGCTGTAGTGCTAAAACAGATCTTTCCAAAATGGCTAAATATCTCTACCCAAAAGTCCCTGGAGCTTTGGCACCTAAACAGGTGACTTCTTCAAGATGAACAGAAATCTCAGATTTGAGTCCCCTATTCTTCCATAATGCATTGCAACAAAGAAATAATGATTATATGCCTTTTGTGGGGAGTGTAAAAGAACGATAGGCCTCATGGAACATGGTCTCATGGAGGGGTCTAGATCAGCACACTGTTTGCACTATCCAGTATATCAGATAGCTGCAAATTCCACGTTCTATTTTTATGAGAGTCAAGTGATGACAAAACAATCTCTAGAGCTCATCAGCTCCAACATTCCAAGCCAGTGGTTCTCAGCCTTTGCCAGGCTTCCCCATCACTCACATGAGCATCACATGCCCATCTGTGACATTTCTCCCTAGGCTCAGTGATGCGTGTGTGTGTGTGTGGAGTTTGTCTCTTTAGGAGATACCTTTCAGATACTTGGGCCTTGTGTAGTTGGAAAAAATGCTTTCTTCTTTCCTCCTCCCTACCTGTAGAATGACAGACCCTCCCTAATTCCTTGAGAATCCCTGTTCTAGCATCTATATCTATAGTATATGATCAGGACTGACAACTTGCCCAAAATTTATAAGCAAGGGGGCTCTCAGACTTCTTTCTGTAATATCATAATCTTTTTTACCTTTTCTATAGCACCCGCATTCCATAAACCTCTCCAATTAAGTATCATTTGAGGTCAGATACTTTAAGAATGAATTTAAGGCGATGTTATCTTTCCTAATTATTTGCATCTTTCCCATGTCTCTAAAATGATTGTTAAAGGACTATGTCTTTTGTTAAAGGAAATTATGTGTTTACAATCACAGGGTATTCTGAGGAGCCAGGAAAGATCTCCTGGTGCCCTTGACATTACAGTCCCTGGACACAGTGAGAATAAACTATCAGGTAGAAGACACCCACTCTTTCATCTAGCGAAGATTAAAATTGCTCAATATCCTTTATTTCTTAAAGCAAAGGAGTATTCAATATTATTTTATAAAAGTTTAGATTAGAAAAAAAACCTAACATTCTGTAGTCATACTGTACCAATAGAAAAGAGATTTACTGTAAATGAGGACACAGAGAGCTTTAGCACACAGGTAAGCGAACACAACGAAAATGTGACCAGAACTTTGTCCTTTGCATTCCTGTATCCCCACAACACTTGAATATAACATCTTACAGAGTCAGCACACATCATTTACTGATATATCGGGGAAAGCTCAGATCTCTAGATCTCTAGTCGAGTCATCGTGCTACATTCGTAGTTCACTGAATCTCTTTAATTGAGTGCCCCAAATGAGAAGCAAAACTCAGTCAATATCCTGGTTCTTACAGGTCCTGCCTCCATTGGTTTGGATTTCTCGTTGCATGGATTTGAGCATCTCTATGGGATTCCGCAACATGCAGAATCACACCAACTTAAAAATACTGGGTAAAATGAAAACAAGAATTCTTACAGGAAGGGCAAATATGTGAGATGTCTGAAACAGTGCTAACATGTGCCCGGCCTTTTCCTCCTTGATGTTGCTTATAGATCTTTAAGAACATTCCTTAAATGATCCCACAAAGCAGTGGTTCTCAGTTTTTTTGTTTTTTTGGCAAAAATTAGACAATTATAAAAACTATAATGCTGAACCTAAAAATACAAAGGAAGTAAAAATATGAAGCTGCTGTGGTTGAAACGGGGGAGATTTTCATCACACCACCTCCTGGGCTTTGCTTTCACTTCTCAAGGCCTTAGTGTGGAACACTGGGGGAATGCACTGTGAAAAACACTGACCTAGAAAAAGGCTTTTACTAAAAGAGGTCTGTGAGCCAGAGAATGGGAAAGTGTGGCATTTCATATCACCTTTGATTGCCTCAGGGAGATCATTTCAAACTAACACTACTGGCAAATAAATGCCAGAGGCATAGGACTAACTGCAAGCAAAAACCAAAGAGAAACAGTCTGATAAAGTTTGCCAG
The DNA here is from genome assembly GCF_964146895.1 of Miniopterus schreibersii. Classification (NCBI taxonomy): domain Eukaryota; kingdom Metazoa; phylum Chordata; class Mammalia; order Chiroptera; family Miniopteridae; genus Miniopterus; species Miniopterus schreibersii. The sequence continues at coordinate 144,367,200 of NC_138101.1, forward strand.
GTTCAGATGCTGCTTATATGACAGGAAGGCATAGTGACAAGTGCCTCAGAAATCGCGCTGCTTTCACACCAACCCCAACTCTGCTCTCCACCCCAATTCAGGTCCTGATTTTTTTCCCTACTTAGCACTGTGTCAGCACGTTAAGACACTATCATTTTGTTTTAGCGGCAGAGAAATACGAAGTTTGTCAAAGACACTTATTGTGTGCTTGCTATTGCAGAGGATTCACAGGAAATAGTCCTAACCTCACAAGAGATTCAGAAAAGATATCTAAGATATGTGATTATGCCTGCCAATTGCCAATTAACCTTTAAAAGACAGCATTTAAAAGACAGCATCATACAAATTCCATATATTTTCCAGGATCAACTGTACAAATAATGGTTTCTTTCCTTTTGCCTGTAAAAAAGAACGTATATGCTTAGGTTTCTGAGTATTTAAAGGGATACCAAAGGAATCAAAGGGGGAGGATCGTACTCACCCAGATTGGATCAGAAACCTTTAGGGAAGTAGTAAAGTTGAGCCTTGAAAGATGCCTAGGATCCAGGTGCAGGGGAGAATGGAACTACACTCTTCATTAATGATATAGGATGTCCTCCAAAAATGTATACACACTTTAACAGCTGATAACTCAATTTTCACTCCCTTTCAGGTTTAACTGATTTGAAATAATGGGTGAAGCCAGACTAAATTTTGAACAAAGAAAATGTATCCTAAGGTGCCACTAGACTTTTTTTTTTTATGGGGATGTATAAAAGAGAAATACTTGCTTTGCTGGTACAAAACCAGCAACAGTCGACGAATCGAGGGTACACAAATACAGAACAAAATTATTCTTTTGTTTGTTTTTAAAATATATCTTTATTTATTTCAGAGAGAGGAAGGGTGAGGGAGAAAGAGAGATAGACACATCATAGATGAGAGAGTCATCATTGATTGGCTACCTCCTGCATGCCCCCTACTGGGGATGGAGCCTGCAACCCCAGCACATGCCCTAACTGGGAATCAAACCTCAGTCTCCTGGATCCTAGGTCAGTGCTCAGCCACTGAGCCACACCTGGCTGGGCAACAAAATGATCCTGGTGTTTGTGATTCCATTGCTTTGTGTTATCAACAATGCCTGGACCAGAATGGTCATCAGTTTGAAAACAGGCATTGACAAAAAAGTATTCATTTCTGTAGATTCCTTTAAATTTTGAAAATGAACTGTAAATAAACACTGATTGTATAGTCATTCAAAGTGTGTATACATTTTTTGAGGACACCCTGTATATTTGTGATGGTAATTGATAATCCTCCTTGTATGTTTCAGTGATAAAGATGCTTACCGTCTTTATAACCTGGATGTCTATGGATATAAAATACATGACAAAAATGGCATTTATGGTTCAGTGCCTTATCTCTTAGCCCACAGACTGGGCAGGACTTTAGGCATTTTTTGGCTGAATTCCTCAGAAACACTGGTGGAGATCAATACAGAGCCTGCAGTAAAGGTAAGCTATGGACCATAGCTGCATGTCCTACTTACAGAAGAAACAAAACTACAAAACTATAAAGTGTAGTTATAGCTCTGGACTAGTTCTCTGCCACCAGTCTTTGCAATATAATCAGTGAAAGTTAATAGTATGTAAGAAAGGAACAGACCATTACTCCCATTTGGATGGACATTGTAGGTTAGAGGGAAATTTTTCAAACCTTTATTCCATTTCTTTTCTAGTACACACTGACCCAGATGGGCCCAGTTGCTGCTGAACAAAAGGGTAGATTTCGAACTGATGTTCATTGGATGTCAGAGAGTGGAATCATTGATGTTTTTCTGCTGACTGGCCCTACACCTTCTGATGTCTTCAAGCAGTACTCATCCCTTACAGGTACTTGCATGTTGAAGTGCCCATTTCTTGTTCCATTATATTTCCTCTATTCCATGTATGATTACTGTAAGTTAACATTTATCACACACCATATAGAATTCAAAAACAATTTGCCTAAGCTTTTTAAGAAGCAAGCATTTCTCCCCCCACCCACATTCCATTCAGCTTGGTTAAAAGTTGCACTGGGGCTAGAACTCTCCATTCTCTTGCCATCTGCCTTCCTTAGAGCCTTTAACCCCTGGGCTTTCTCTGCCTTTATCTCGTGATCAGTAGCCTAACCTTTTCTATTTCTCTTCTCCATTAAAATATACCACTGGCTTTAGCTCTAAAGCATTTTACCTTTAAAAGATGTAAGATATACCAATTTCTGCACCTCAATTGGTGCAGAAAAAGCATTTGACAAAATCCAACACTATTTCGTGATTTTAAAAAACCACACACTCAGAAGACTAGGAATAGAAGGGAACTTTTTCAATATGATAAAAGACATTTATGAAATGCCCACAGCTGACGTCATATTCAATGGTGAAAGGCTGAAAGATCAGAAACAAAACAAGGCTGCCCATTTTCACCACTGCTGTTGAACACTATACTGGAAGTTCCAGCCAGAGCAATTATGCTAGAAAAAGAAATAAAAGGTATCTAAATTGGAAAGGAAGAAATAAAATTATACTTACTTGCAGAGAATATGATCCTGTATGTTAGAAAAATCCCAAAGACTCCACACAAAAACTACTAGAACTAATAAATTACCAAAGTTGCAGGGTACATGATAACACACAAAATGAGTTGTAATTTATACACCAGCAGTGAACAATCTAAAAAAGAAATTGAGAAAACAATTCCATTTACAATAACATCTAAAATAATAAAATACTTAGGAATAAATTTAACCAAGGAGGTAAAAGACTTGTACACTGAAAAATACAAAATATTCCTGAAAGAAATTAAAGAAGGCCTAAATAAATGGAAACATCTCATGTTCATGGATTGGAAGACTTAATATTGTTAAGATGGCAGTGCTACCAAAAGCAATCTACAGATTCACTGCAATCTACCAAAATTCCAACAGCCATTTCTGAAGAAATGGAAAAGCTGATCTTCAAAGTCATATGGAATTGCAAAGGGTGCTGAATAGCCAAACAATCCTGAAAACACAAAAAACAAAACAAAACAAAAAAACAAAGTTGGAGGACTCATACTTCCCAAGTTCAAAAATTACTACAAGGTTAAAATAATCCAAATAATATGGTACTGGCATACAAATAGACATACAGGCCAGTGGAATAGTATTAAAGGCTATAGACCCATACATGTCTGGCCAATTGATTTTCAGCAAGCTTCAAGACCATTCAGTCGGGAAAAAATAGTCTCTTAAGCACATGGTACTGGGACAAGTGGATATCCACATGCAAGAGAATGAAGTTGGAACCCTGCCTCACACTATACACAAAAAAGTAACTCAAAATGGATTAACATAAATATAAGAGTAAATGCCATAAAACTCTTGGAAGAAAATGGGTAACTCATCATGACCTTGAACAAATCAACAGATTCTTAGATATAACAACAAAATCATAAGAAAAAAAAAAAATAGATAAGTTGGACTTTATTAAAACTTAAAATTTTTGAAGTGAAAAGACAACCTACAGAATGGGAGAAAATGTTTGCAAATCATATATTTGATGAAGTATTTGTCTAGTATCCAAAATATATAAAGAACTCTCACAACTCACCAACAAAAGACAGCCCAGTTCTAAAATGGGCAAAGGGTCCAGCTGAGCATGGCTCAGTGGTTGAGCATCGACCTAGGATCCAGGAGATCGGGGTTCGATTCCCGGTCAGGGCACATGCCTGGGTTGCGAGCTAGGCAGCCGATCAATGACTCTCTCATCATTGATGTTTCTGTCTTCCTCCTCTCCCTCTCCTTTCCTCTTTCTGAAATCAATAAAGATATGTTTAAAATTAAAATTTAAAAAATGGGCAAAGGACTTAAATTGACATTTCTCCAAAGATCCAGAAATGGATTAACAAGCACATGAAATGATGCTCAACATCTTTAGTCATTAGGAAAATGAAAATTAATGAAATGCCATTTCCTACCATCTAAGATGGCTAAATAAAAAAAGGAAAATAATAAGTGTTGATAGGATGTGAAGAAATTAAAACCTCATACATTGCTGGGGGAATGTAAAATTGTTCAGCTGCTGTGGAAACAATTCGGCAGTTCCTCAAAAAGCTAAACATAGAATTACCATATGACTGAGTGTGATGGTTAACTTTATGTGTCAACTTGCAGAGGTCATGGTACCCAGATGTTTGGTTAAACACTAGTCTAGATGTCATTGTGAAGGTATTTTTTAGGTGAAATTAATCGTTAAATCAATTTGAGTAAAACAAGTTACTTGCCATAATGTGGGTGTGCTTCATCCAATCATTTAAAAGAAAGCCTTAAGAGAAGAGGACTGAGTTCCCCTAAAGATAAAGGAATGTCTCCAGACTGCCTTCATATCTGGGCTGCAACTTCAGCTCTTCCTTGGGTCTCCAGCCTATCAGCCTGCTCTGCAAAATTCAGAGTTGCCAGCTGCTGCAATCACATGAACCAGTTCCTTAAAATCAACCAGTCATTCTCTCTGTATGTGTATATGTATGTATAGAGATATATGCATATATACACACAACCTATTCTGTTTCTTTGCACAACCTTGACTAATACATCCAGCAATTCCACTCCCAGATATTTACCCAAAGGAACTGAAAGCAAGGGCTCAAACACATACATGTATGCCAGTGATCACTGCAGCATTAGTCACAATAGCCAAAAGATAGAAATAAGTGCCCATCAAAGATGAATTGATAAATAAAATGTGGCATATACATAAATTGGAATATTATTCAGCCATAATAAAGAATGAAGTTCTGATACTTGCTGGAACATGGATGAACCTTGAAAAATTATGCAAAATGAAATAAGCCAAAAAAAATATTATGATTCCACTTATAAAAAGTACCCACAATAGGCAAATTTATAGAGACAAAAAGTAGATTAGCAGTTACCAAGGGCTGGAGGGTGAGATAGGTAATGGAAAGTTACTGCTTAATGCCTACAGAGTTTCTGTTTGGGGTGATACAGAGTTTTGGAAATAGCTAGTGGTAATGCTTGTACTACAGTGTGAATGTAATTAATGCCACTGAATTGAACACTTAAAAATGGCACATTTTATGATATGTATATTTCACCACCAGTTTTTAAAAGTTGGTAATGTGATATACCAAAAAATATTGAATTGTATGCTTTAAGTAGGTGAATTGTATGGTATATGAGTTACATCTCAATAAAGCTATTAAAAATAAAAGTAATGTAGCATCACTTCTGCTCATTCTATAGTTAAAAGTCTCTGAATCCAGCCCATGTTTAAGGGAAGAGGAATTTTATTCCAATTTTAATGATAGGAACAACAAAGAATTTGTGGATATGGGAAGACACTCATATAGGAATAAGTACTGTTGAGGCCCACCTACAGTCCCTTTCAATGTTGTTATTATGGAGAATAAGCCTGATTTATTGGAAAATCTGTCAAAAACACTGGATCTGCCACCATGTTCAAAGAAATCTAGTTTATAAGTTTATAGATTATATGTTAGCTCCTAATGAAGATTTAACTCAATAATATCTTTCCTTTCTCTCCCTCCTAATAATGTTGGTAGCACAAATTTGGTTAAATCAATATTCAGTGTTTACATTTTTTAAAATGCCCAAGGGTAGCAGACACTTTACCCATTCTTCTTTTTTCCTGGAATTTCCCGTCCAGGTCACTCCGTCCTGCTCCCATCAGAACTGTTGCTCTCTATCCCTGCACAGCTATCATCCTAGGTTTTCCAACTGCTGTCATCCTAGGACTTAACATTTGCTGTTTTCTGATGTTAGATTCCTCCTTTCTTGGGTCCCATGTTTTTGTGTGTGTTATATTGTCTTGTTTTTGTTTGTTGTTTATTTAAAGCATATTCTGGTAGTTTCCTAAGAAAGTGTGCATTAGGGGTACACTTTCTGCATCTTCGCAGGTACGAAAACACCTTTTCTTCTACCTTTATTGGTAATTTGGCTAGCTAGATTGAAAATTCTTCCTCTCAGAATTTGAAGGCACTTCTCTGTTGTCTTCTATCTTCTTGTTCCACAATCACTCTGAATTCTGTTCCTTTGTGTAAGGTCTGTCTTCCTCCCTGAAATATCTTTTTCTTTATCTCTAATATTCTGAAATTCCTGATATTTTGAAATTCTGAAATTTTACAATAAAATGCCTTGATAAAGACTTTTTAAAATAATCAGTGTGCTGGGTATTAGATGTGGACTCTTTCAATCTTGAAACTTATAATCCTTCAGTTCTAGAAAAGTCCTTTATTATTCCTTTGGTAATTTCTTCCCCTCGTTTTTCTCTTTCTATTCTATGGATCTAATCATCTTTCTTCCCATTTTTGTCTATTTTTTCTGAGCAATTTTCTCAATTTTATCTGCTAAGCCTTCCATTTATGCTATCATATTTCTGGAGATACTAATGATAATGCTTTTATATTTCCCCCTGGTTCTCTATATTGTCCCTCTTTTCTCAGAGATCCTTTCATTCTATTTTTTTATCTGGGTCCCTCTAATTTTGGAGGCTTTGCTCAAATGGGTAACCCTTGGCTATTTAGAAGGATAAGGCTCTGCCCTGGAAACTCTGCATGCCTGAGGAGTCTTACACTAGTATTGGGGGCAGGAGGGATTCTCCTGTCTGCTAATATTCTGGGACCAGGGATGAGCCCTTCTCATCAGAATTCCCCTCACTCTGGTGAGAACTTCCCTGGCTTTGCTCAACAATTACCATCCCTCCCCTGCCTGCTGCCTTACAGAATTTTGTTCTTTTTGTTCCTGTGGCTTTGTTTTGTCTTTTCATTCCTCTGATTTTAGTGGGACTTTAGGAGGGGAAGAGATCAGGCAAGTGGTAAATGTTTTGATAAGTTCCTGACAGTTCTTCCTGCCTTCATTCTCTCCCTTCAAGTCAGTCTCAACACTGCTCCACAACGAATTTTTCTAAAACATGTGTCTGCTAAGGTTACAACTTGCCAAACTTTTGATAACTTCCCATAAGGGAAGATTTAGAATTCCTAGCCTGAACTACAGGGCCCTTTACAAACTGGTCCTCTCCAGTTTCATCTCCTACTGATCTCTTTCACAGAGTAACTACCTTGGAATATTTATTTTTCCCTCAGCTTATCATGTACTTCTCTGCTGTCTGTCTTTTCTATTTCCTGTGCCTGAATGCTCTACCCATTCTTCTGTCTGGTATACCCCTACTTAGTCTTCAAGGTCCAAACCAAGTGTTACCACCTCTTTGAAGCCTTTAAGACTCCACACTTCACTGTAGGCAGAATTTGTTAACCCCTCTTATTGCCATAGCACTAGACTGATACCTTCAAGAGAGCACCTCTGCCTCAGAGCAGAGCAGTTCATGTACATGCTGCCTCATCAGCCAAATTGTCACTTTCTTGACGGCAGGGACTATGCTTTCTTCTCCTTGATAGTCTAAGTACCACACTGAGTGCTTGAACCCTGTAGGCATTTAGAAATGTTTGTCCAATGTAGAATTATCGCTGTGGTGGTAGTTGGCTCAGTTGTTCTCTTCATCTTTTAGGCACTCAAGCCATGCCCCCTCTCTTCTCCTTGGGGTACCATCAATGCCGCTGGAACTATGAAGATGAGCAGGATGTAAAAGCAGTGGATGCAGGATTTGACAAACATGACATTCCTTATGACGTCATTTGGCTGGACATAGAGCACACCGAGGGCAAAAGGTACTTCACCTGGGACAAGAAAAGATTCCCAGACCCCAAGAGGATGCAAGAGTTGCTCCGAAACAAAAAACGTAAGGTAAAATAAACCATTTCTGAACCTTTTAATTACAAGCACTTTTTTAAAAAAATATATCTTTATTCATCTCAGAGAGAGGAAGGAAGAGGGAGAGAGAGAGAGAGAAACATCAGTGATGAGAGAGTCATTGATTTGCTGCCTCCTGCACGACCCTGACTGGGGATGGAACCCGCAACCCGGGCATGTGCCCTGACCGGGAATCAAACCATGATCTCCTGGATCCTAGGCCGATGCTCAACCACTGAGCTACGCCCAGCCAGGCTACAAGCACTTGTTTAAACTTGCTTTGGCACATTAGTGGAGGACTACCTGATTTTTAAAATGGCCATGAAAATAGTACCTTTAAATGCACTTGAAACCGGGATAACAGAAAAGCAATTGTGAAAAGATGGTGACGCCATCCCTCCCTGCCTTATTTGTCTAGGTCTCCATAAGGTTGAAGGGGCCTAGCATTCAGGCCCATTTGTTATGGCCGCCCTGTAGTATTGTGGTGGGTCCCCCTTCCCATGCAAAATTTGGTTCTGATGTTGAGATTGATGACATCACACTGGTACCAAGATTAATTAGCCAAAGAACGTATATGCATAACCCATAGACACAGACAACAGTGTAGTGATGGCCAGAGGGAAAGGGGAGCAGGGGCTGGGTGGAGGTGGGTAAATGGGGAGGGGGTAATGGGGACATCTGTAATAGTGTCAACAATAAAAATATAGTTAAAAAAATAAAAATAAATAATAATAAAAGATTAGTCACATAGTAAGGCATTCTTGGGGTGCAAGGCTGGCTCCCAAGCATGTTTGAAATTGGCTTGAGAGATCTAGAAAGGAGACTGGCTCAGCTTTTACCATGATTAGAGAGTTGGACTGGGGTGAAGAGTCTTGTGCATGTGCCAGGGCTTGTGTGATTTGAACTTTCTGCTGGCACCAAAGGAGGGAGCATCAGGGCTTTCTGTCGGCATGCACAGATGTAGGAAGAAAGGTAAGGGGGCATGGTGGGGCTTGAAAGCCCTTAAGTTCATCAGAAACAGAGTTGATTTTTCATTACACCATTTTCCTGCATGCTTCCCTAATGGATTTCACCTGTCAATCTGGCCAAGGAAAGAACTAGAATAGAAAATGGGGAGGGGAAAAGATACTGGAACATGTGTAATACAAGGATGGGCGTGGTGGTAATAGCAATAATAAAGAGAGGGAAGGAGAAGAAGCGGGGAACCCGTATGTATCACGTAAGCGGATCCCTGCACTCCCTCTCCCTGAGGTTAAAGTTGCCTTTTCAGTTCATTCTTTCAATCCCCAGGCCTTTCACAGGTGGCCAGAACCAACCTTGTTAAATCCTAATTCCCCAATTAATAAATAGCTACCACTTATCCAGCACTTCTTATGACCCAGAGAGTATGATAAAACACAGTATTCCATCCAGTCATCACGAATTATGAGGCAGATTTTGTTATCCCATTTTTCAGATGAGGAAACAAGGGCTTAGAATGGTTTTGTATGTTGCATAAAGGCACACTATGAGTTAGCAGCAAGGCAGGAATTTGAACCCTGACCTGCTTGACTCCAGAACCTATGTCCTTCTAAGCAGTGATGTTCAAGATAAGTGTGCTAAAGATGAAGGGAATGTGGATATGAGCTCCTTGGGTGTCTTACAGTGAGTGGGGGAAACGCAAATCTACAACAGCCACAGTACAGGGCAGTAACATGATGGCCGAAGAAAGGTCAGAGAATGAAGGTTGCATCCTGCTGGCCTCGAGCAGGGATTTGTGCATTTTAGATGAGCCCTGAAAGATGAGTCTCCAGTGGAGAAGGTGAGAGAGGGAAGAGGGCAGTGCAGCCAGAAGCTGGAGCACCCAGTGGTGTTCGGAAAGCACCACAAGCTGGTTTGACAGGAAAACAAGGCATGGGCAAGATTTGAGTAGTGGGGAGTCTGACCTTATTGTAGGCTGTTTGTATGCATTTGAAAACATTAAAAGTTTCTGAATAAGGGGTCAATATGCAGAATGTATGAAGAACTCCTACAACTCAACAGTTAAAAATTGGGAAAGGGTCCAGCTGGCATGGCCCAGCAATTGAGCATCAACCTAGGATCCAGGAGACCACAGTTCAGTTCCCAGTCAGGGCACTTGACTGGGTTACGGGCTCCATCCCCTCTAAGGGCATGAAGGAGGCAGCCAGTCAGTGACTCTCTCTCATCATTGATGCTTCTATCTCTCTCTCCCTCTCCCTTCCTCTCTTTGAAATGAATAAAGATATATATATTTTTTTTAAATGTGAAAGGGACTTGATAGATATTTCTTCAAAGAAGATATACACATCCAACAAGGACATGAAAAGATGTTCATTATCCCTAATCATTAGCGAAATGCAAATCAAAACCACAGTGAGCTACTACTTCATACCATTAAGGTAGTTACTACGAAAAAAACCCCACCACAGAATATAACAAAATGTTGGTGAGGATATGCAGAAATTGGAACACTTGTGCATCAGTGCTGGGAATGTAAAATGACACAACCTCTATGGAAAACAGTATGGAAGTTCATTAAAAAATTAAAAATAAAATTACCGTATGATCCAGCAATCCTACTTATGGGTATATACCCAAAGAATTGAAAGCAGGGACCTGAGCAGAAATTCATACACCTATGTTCATATCAGCATTATTCACACACAATAGCCAAAAGGTGGAAGTAACCCAAGCATCCATCAACACATGAATGGATAAACAAAATATGGCATATACATGCAGTGGAATATCACTTAGCCTTAAAAAGGAAGGAAATTCTGACACATGCTACAACATGGATGACTGTGAGGACATTAATAAGCTAATCACCAAAGTGAAATAAACCAATCACCAAAAGACAAACACTGTACGATTTCACTAATCTGTAATACCTAGAGTAGTCAGAATCAGAGAGACAGATAGAAGAACGGGTGGGGGGAGGAGGGAATAGGAAGTTGTTATTTAGGGGTCTAGAGCTTCAGTTTTGCAAGATGAAAAGAGTTCTGGACATAATTGTACAAGAATGTGAATGTATTTAACACTACTGAACTGTACACTTAAAAATGGTGAAGATGGTAAATGTTGTCATGTATATTTTATCACAATTAAAATTTTTAAAATGAAAGTTTTTGAGCAAGGGAAAATTAAACTTTAGTATGTAGAATCTATTTGAATAGATACAAGGACGGATGATTAGAAGGTTGTTCTAGCCAAGTAAAATAGTTTTGAGGGCTGAGACTAGGTGGAAAAAATGATGCTAGAAAGGCAAGGAAGGATACTAGAGACACAGCCGTGATCACAGCTTTTCTGAGACCTCCTTCCTCAGTATGCCTGTATCTTTGGAATTGGGGTTTCTGTTTGGTTTTAACATGCTATTCTCCTGCTTTCTTTAATGTTTGCTTTTGTCAGTGTTATCTTAGCTTCTAAATGTCTAGGAAGCAGAAACCTTACCTGCTTAATCCTTTATGTATAGCACGCAGCACCGCAGATAGATAGAAGCTTAATAAATGCTATCTTAAAAACATGTATTGGTTAGGCAGCAATAACTCCTATAAAGGAGCATTGACCTGGTGACCTGGTTTTGACATCAATTTATTTTTCTATAAGCACATAAAATATTTCAGTACTAATAGTTGTTTCTGAGTAAAACTTGAACCCAAAAACTATGATGAAAACATGTACATGATCATATGCCTCATATGAAACTGATGAGATCTTCAAACCTTTATGTCCTCCTGACAGCTCGTGGTCATCAGTGACCCCCACATCAAGATCGATCCTGACTACTCAGTGTATGCTAAGGCCAAAGAACAGGGCTTCTTTGTGAGGAATCATGATGGGGGAGACTTTGCAGGGGTATGCTGGCCAGGTAAGATATTACTTTATACACTTACTTCCCTTGTTCAGTCCCAATTAATGAAGGTTTCATGACCGTTGTTCTTAATTCCTTGTAGATGTGTCTTTCTACATTTTAAGTGCCTCTAAGGAGGAGATAGTGTTGCCTTCTTTTATATCTTTCATATTAACACTGATACAGTGTACTTTGTATACATTTATCGGTCAATGAGTGAATGAAAAGTAAACAGGCAAACCTCAGTGGCATGCTATTTCTCTAAGCAAATAAAAATGAAAAGCCAAGGAATGAGAAAAGGAGAGGAGAAAGAAAAGGGCCCTGCCGTCTCTCCTCCTGCCATTCTTCTTTGCCCTGTTAGCCCATACTTTTGACTTCCCAGACTTTCATGAGTGACGTCAGCTGCCTCTGGCAACTCTGGATTCTTCATTTCAGAAAGTATTAGTTTAAAGCCATGGTAGAGATTCCTCAAGGACAAAAGGAAATCACCAGTCTATCATATCATAGCCCTCTATCATAAATCCAAGCACAGTAGAGAAACCCCAGGCATTTTCCCCCCTTCTATCAGTTATGAACGCTTCTCTGTTCTCTTTAAGAACAGAGAGGTCACTACAGAATACTTGCCTCCGTATTTGGGCTATCTCAGTGAGGGACAAGCTCCACCTTGATACTTGTTCACTGGCATGCCCCTGGGCCTCTGGAGCTGAAAGGTCTAGTAGGTTGTCACTGGAGTCCAGCATTGCCTTCATCTGCTTCTCACCAGACCATGCCTCTGTAAAGGCTGTCTTTTATGTTTGATGCCCATTAATTACCGACCTTTCACTTCTGATATTCCTTCTTACAACACATCTTACCCTGAGGACCACTGTTTCTAACAGGCTGTCTACTCTTCTGCCTCTACAGGTCTCTCCTCTTACCTGGATTTCACCAATCCCAAGGTCAGAGAGTGGTATTCGGGCCTTTTTGCTTTCTCTGTTTATCAGGTTTGTTTTTATTCATTTGTTCTTTCCTAGTTACTTGAAATGAAGAAAGAAGGAAAAAAAGTGATTGGATAGAATTACTCTGCTTCATTGAACAGCCCCTAACAAATAATGTTTGTATGAAAAGGCAAGATTGGAGTCACATTACAGACTTTGGTGGTGCCGGGAGAGGTGCCATGTGTATTATTAAATGCACAAAAGCTGTGACCTCTATTATAATAGGCTCTATGATATATCACAGTACTTAATAATAGAGAGATTTATTATATTTTCAAGTTACTATATAATTTTTGTATAAAATAGCATTGTATAACTATTATTTAAAGGTGATAATGCTATATGTGAAAATATCTTGCAAAGTATGTCATTAAAAGTAAGGTATAAGAAATAGTAGATCAAGTTTTAAAATTTTATAAAAACCAGAGAAAACAGGAGAGATCACATCTAGAGAACTGTTTTCAGCCAATTGTGATGATCATGATAATGATGCCTAATATAAATTATTTGCTATGTGCCAAGCAGTGTGCTAAACACTTTCTGTGCATATACCATTTTATCTTCATAATAACCCTCTGAAGTTGGAGCTCTAATTAACTCTACTCCCACAGATGAGGAAATTGAGGCATGAACAAATTAAAAACCTGCTAAGTTCACCCATCTAGTAAGTGGTGGGCCCAAGACTTGAACTCAGTTCTATTTGTCTCCCAAGCTCAGCTCTTAACCACTCATCTAGTCTCTGAGCATCATGTATAAGGACACAGAAAATAACTTAGAGCAGGGATGAACAACACTTGGGCCACATGCTCACTTATTTCCCTATTGTCTATGGCTTTCCCACTACCAAAGCAGAGTTGAGTTACTGAAAAAGAGGCCTTATGGCCTGCAAAGTTGAAAATCTAGCTCTTTCCAGAAAAAGATTTCCATCCTTGCCCTAGAGTAGCCCCTGATAAATAATAATGCTTGTATGAAAAGGCAAGATTGATAAAGAACAGTCATGGTAGTTAAATGTTTGAAAACTATATAGCCTTGTTCATAGAAGTACACATGTTTAGAAGTAGTTAAAGAGACAAAAGAAAACAAATGAGCCTCCTTTAGGCACTTGAAAAACTATCATGTGGGTGAGGCAACAGATGTATTTTGAGGTATCCCAGAAGAAGCTAGGCAAGATGTTATCAGGAGCAGGACTTTCAGAAAATAATGGAATGAGCTGCCTGAAGGACTCCTTGTCTTCATGGCTATTGAGTCAAATGCTAAGAGACCAGGGATTCTATAAAGGGATTGTAAGACCGTGATAACTAGATGACTCAACTACCCCTTCCTACTCTATGTTGACCATTCTATGTAGAACACAAACTATAGATCATGCTAACAAGCAGGTATCTTAGCTGTCAAATTTTTCAGTGTTAGAGGGAAGGCAGAATTTTATCATATACAACTACAGTCGCCCTTCCCTTAGTTAAGAGTTGTAGCAGATGATGGATGATATAGAGCCTAACTGTGAACATTCACCACCTTTCCTGTGGGGGTTCTCCAGGTAGATCTTGGAGTGGACTTACTGGGCAATATGTGTTTCACAGACAATAGAGCACAGCATTCTTTCATTCATCAACAAATACTTACTGAGAACCTTCTGTGGTTCAGGTACTGTTCTAAGTGTTTGGGACCTATCAATGAACTCCCTGTCCAGTGGAGCTTTTTATTAGAGCAGAGGACAGAGCACAGATCATAAACATAACAAATAATAAATTAAATGGAATAGGAAAGAGGAATAGGGGCAGCTGTCATATTAACATCATCACTGTAGAAGTAGTATCTTGACCAAGATTTAGATTTACTTCCTAGGGATCTACTGACATCCTCTACCTATGGAATGACATGAATGAGCCCTCCGTCTTTAGAGGTCCAGAGCAAACCATGCAGAAGAATGCCATTCATCATGGCAACTGGGAGCACAGAGAACTTCACAACATATATGGTTTTTATCAGGTAAGACATCCAAGAAGAAGCCAATTATACCCATGTGCCCTGCCTTTTGAGCTGTAAGTTATTTCCTTTGTGATAGCCATACTATATACTGTTCATTTCTCTTTGTGTGTCTTTTCTGACAACTGCAATGAGTCTTATCAGGTTGTAGCCAATATAAGACTTATTTCTCCCTTTGTATCTTTTCCTTCTATAATGAACTTGAGGAATTCTCAGATATTGTGAGATTCATGATAATATAGAAACATCTTCCCTGACAGGAGCCGTTAGGAAATGGCATTGGATACTACCTCAAAACTTTTATTGATGTAAACAGTGTGTAAATACATAAAGGCAGTTAAAACAAATGTTTTGAAATTTTACAACTGTCTAAATACATTGAGTCTTACATTTATACTAAGGGAGTAAGATTTAGAACACACATACACAATTTCAATAAGTATACTTTTTCAATATAGAAAGCCTTCCTTAAGTACTTAGCTTTCTCAATAGAAAGTGGTAGAATTGTCTTCTATTGGCTAATCACATCTAAAAGACTTGGTAGTCACTGGCCCTAATTTATATCAGTGATTCTTTGTTATTTTCAGAATGTAACTTTTTATGGCTCTCCCACCAACTGGTATTTTCCAGTGGGAGCTACTGGCTAGATATAACATGGTTTTCAGATAGAATGTGTTTACTTCTCTAACAACCTCTTGCTATAATTGCAAACTACTTTAGAGAATTTCCTTATGTAGGCCAGGGCCAGTCACTTAACCTCACTGAATCTTAGTTTTTTTCATTAATAAAAACTATCTCAGAGGTTGTTGTATAGCTTGGAAGAGAAAATCTTATAAAATGCCTAATAATAGTAGACACCAAATAAATGCTAGCTTGTTATTTACTATTATTTCATTGCTATTTTAGTCAAATAAATTTTCCATTCTTTTAATAAGGGAATTTAGAGTAATTACATTGTAAAAATTGCTTGATGGATTTTTAAAAATATTTTCCGCTTTCCATTCCTACCTATTATTTACTTTTCGCATTGTAAATAAGTAGTTTATTGGGGATATCTACACAATGTCCTAATCCAGTCATCTGTTTGAAATTTTTCTCCTTTGACTTTATAGCAAAAGGCTACTGCAGAAGGACTGATACAACGATCTAAGGGAAAGGAGAGACCCTTTGTTCTTACACGTTCTTTCTTTGCTGGATCACAAAACTATGGTAAGGAATGGCTCATATGACCAAACTTAAAAACACAAGTCTTTATAGAGCTACTAATGCCTTCCTTTTCAGTAGCCATTGGGCCTTAGATGTGCGCTAAAGTATGTATATTGTCCTATAGCGGAGTAAACCAATTTTAATAAAGTTTAGTTACTCATTTCCCACTGAAGAAATGACCCCTTAATTGTTGGGTGAATGACCAGAGTATCTCAGTTTCCTGGGATGGTCATCTCTGATCCTGTCTCTTTGATTTTTCAAAAACAGGGAAAATATACTTCTAACACATTCCTTCAACCACCTGTTCCACTTAGCAATATGGCTTAAAATAGATCTGGCTGTTGCTTGCAGTCAGGGTCATCTATAACTGGATCCAGTTTACTAGCTAATGAAGATCTAGTTCAACTTAACCACCCTGTGGCAGGAAGGCTATTTTAAGTCCCCTGGCCTTGCATAAATAACTGGGAGCTTAGGTCCTAGTTTGAAGAATCCAGCCTTTACTGTACTATAGACATTACTAGGTCTCCTACTCCACCCCTGCAGACCAGCCCCTATGGTACTCAAGAAAAGGCCAAAATATTGTCATCTCAAGCAAAGACCCATGTACAGAGATGCTCACCACAGTATTAGTTCTTGAAACAAAAAAGGAAAATCCAAATATGTGAGGGAATAGTTATAGAACTATGGCATATATATATATATGTTAGACTGTTATAAAGCTATTTAAAATAGCCTTAATTGCATGAGAAAATGTTTGACATCATGATAAATGAAAAAAACAAGAATGCCTAAATGTTTATATATTATTCCTATTTTGTGTGTGTGTATATATAGTATGTAACATATAATATAGATTACTATATATTAATCTAAAGAAGTATAGTACCATGGTGATTATAAGTGATTTTAATTTTCTTTTTACCTATCTCTCTTTTCCCAATTCTCTACAAGCATCATTTTTAATCACTAAAAAAATAAAGTATTTTTAAAGAAAAAATTTATGAGCGGCAGTCAAGATAACAAAAACTATGCATACTGAGTAATCTTTGTTGGCCCAGTGCCTAGCTTTCAGTACTTTGTGTGAAGCTATCATCTTTGCCTCAAAGAGTAGCAGTGAGTGAGGCATTACAGAGAACACTATTGTGCTATCATATGCTGAGACCAGTAGCCAGAGAAAGCTTCTGACTAAAAAACCATATGAGACATGAAAACATCTGCATGTTTACATGAACTTTTCTTTCTTGATGGGAATGGCATCATTTAGATTTCAAAATCTTTATATAAATAAATACATATTTTATTTGAAGTCAAAGAGACATTATTAGAGTATTATTTAATAACAACATTCCCTTGGGGGGAAAAATACATATATATACACACATATATATATATATTGCTGGCATAGTACAACCTAAAATTTCTATGGAAGAGTAAAACAAAAATAGCCACAAAAGCTATTTTGGTAGAACACAGACAGAAATGCTTCAGGAATTATCTAGATATAGTAAAATAAGGTTGTTTTCTTGTATGGATCTCTATAGTGGTATATAATCTATCTTCACAAACTCTTATCAACTATACAGTGAATAAGAACACTGGCTTTAAAGTCAGATTGCCTGGGCTCAAATCCTGCCTTTACCACTTAGTATCTCTCTAACTCTGGGTAGATTATAATACCCACTGTTTGCCATATTTCCCTCATCTGTAAAATGGAGCTAATAATAGTGTTTACCTGGTAGGTTTGTTGCGATGATTAAGTGGGATAATATAAGCAAAGAAGCTTAGTAAGGGCTTGATAAATGTTAACTGTTGTTGCTACTGTTGTTATTATGTCTCCCCTATATGGTCTGTACCACTCTTCTCACATTATAGAGGGCTTTGGTTGGGGGCAGGGGAGTAGGCATATAGTTCAATGGAATAAAATAGAGAATCCAGATAGAGTCCCACATATATATGATCAATTAATTTGCAACATAGTCACCAAGGCAAGTCAATGGAGAAAAGAGGTTTGTTTGTGGGTTTGGGGGTTTTTTCAATAAATGGTTTTGGAACAACTGGATATCATGGGGGGTGGGCAAGAAGAAACTCAACCCTTACCTTATACCATACACAAAAAGTAACTCAAAATGAAATATAGACCTAAATTATAAAAGCTAAAACAAACAAATCAAAAACTTCTAGAAGGAAACAGGAGTAAATCTTTGTGACTTTGAGATAGGCAAAGATTACTTGGATAGAACACAAAAAGCATGAACTTTAAAAGAAAAAATTTATAAATCGAGCTTCATCAAAATTAGAAACTTCTACCCTCTCAAAGATATTGTTAAGATAATGAAAAGTCAAGCCACAGACTGAAAGAAATTATTTTCAGTATACATCTCTGTCAAAGGATTTGTATTCAGCATATATAAAGAACTTTTTTTAAAAATATGTCTTTATTGATTTCAGAGAGAGGAAAGGAGAGGGAGAGAGATAGAAAGAAACATCAATGATGAGAGAGTCATTGATCGGCTGCCTCCTGCACGCCCTCAACTGGGGATCAAGCCCTCAACCCGGGCATGTGCCCTGACCGGGAATCGAACCCCGATTGCCTGGATCCTAGGTTGACACTCAACCGCTGAGCCACGCCCGGCCGAGCAAGAACTTTCATAACGAAATAATAAAAAGACAATCTACTTTTTTTTTAAACTATGTCTTTATTGATTTCAGAGAGAGGAAGAGAGAGGGAGAGAGAGAGAAAGAAACATCAATGATGAGAGTCGTTATTGATCAGCTGCCTCCTGCAGGCCCCCCACTGGGGATCACTCTCGAAACCCAGACATGTGCCCTGACTGGAATTGAACCTCGATTTCCTCATTCATAGGTCGATGCTCAATCACTGAGCCACACTGGGGGCAAGACAATCTACTTGTAAAAATGAGCAAAAGATTTGGATACTATGCAAAAGAAGACATGAATGATCAATAAACACAAGAAAAGATGCTTAATATCATTAGTCATTAGGGAACTATAAATCAAAACCACAGAGAGACATCATTACAAACCCATTACTGTGACTTGAATTAAAAAGACTGACACTACCAAGTGTTGACAAAGGATGTAGAGCAACTGAATCTCTCATCTACTGTGAATGTAAAATGGTGCAACCACTTTGCTAAGCAATTTAGAATTTTTCTTAAATTCTTCAGTACACACTGAGCATGGACCCAGCAATTCCCCTCCCAGGTATTTACCCAAGAGAAATGAAAACATACGTCACAAAAAGATTTGTACACAAATATTTAAAGCAACTTCATTCATAATAGCCCAAACTTGGAATGAATTCAAATATCCATCAATAGGTGAATGGATAAACAATTTGCAATATATCCTTACTATGGAATACTACTCGGCAAATAAAAAGCAGTAAACTACAACATTATTCTGACAGAAAAAAGCTAGAACACAAAAGAGTATATATTATGTTTCCATTTATATGAAATTATAGAAAAGACTAATGTATAGTCATAGAAATCAAATCAATGGTTGGTTAAGATGGGGGTTTACTGACTACAAGATGTGAACTTCTGTTACGGAAATGTCCTGTACCCTGCTTGTGGTGGTGGTTACATGGTGTACACATTTTAAAAATTCATCAGACTCTTAAAATAGGTACATTTATTGTATGTAAATTATATCTTAGTGAGGTTGATTTTTTTTAAATGTTCCTCCTAAAATCAGACTTCCGTAGACTTCAAAGATAAGTGTGATTTCAGAATATTTTCACAGATTGTTTTGTGGTTTTTAATAACGTTGTTACATTAGAAAATAAATTATAGTTTCATTGTGGAAACCCAGAATCTGTATATTTTAAGGTAAGGAAGATATGTTTTCTTTTATATTAATTTGTCTGTTACAAATAAGGAACCTAAGTATGATGGACTGATGTGTGATTTTTTAAATACCTTGTTCCTGGTGTCCAAAGGCGCTGTGTGGACAGGCGACAACAGAGCGAAATGGAGTTACCTGAAGATTTCTGTGCCTATGTTACTCACTCTCAGCATCACCGGGATCTCTTTTTGTGGAGGTAAGATGATGTCCTCAGGCTTGACGTGAGAGGAAATAGAAAGGGTGTTTCCGCCAAGCCTGGTCTCCAATCCCTTTTCGTTGGCTGTTTTGGGATAAATGTGGGAAAGAGGAAGTGAGGAAAGTGAAGGGTGGCTTCAAAGCTGTTTGTGACTTATCTGAATTGCGGACATGAAGTCAGTCAGAAAGGGAGCCAGAGTGCGCTTTCCCTCATTCTCCTGCTGCTTCCTCCTTAGCCACTTTCGGTAACTGAGTTTCTCTTCCTAAAACATGCCTTTTCTTCTTGAAAGAAAAATTGAAAGAACTACAAAGAATTTTGAAAATCAGAAATCTACCTTATAGAAATTCTTTTTACTCAGCAAGTTTAAAATTCTGTGACATATTTTTACTGTTAAAAAAAAAAGATATGCTCTTGGGAAGGATAAATTTAGTTAAAATAAAATTCTCTAATGTGCTGCCTTCACAAATCCTAATAATTCTTTGCAGATGAGAGATCTCAATATGGAAGGTACTCAGCATGGTTACAGTTCCAGCTGCTCCTTGTTTTCTCTAGGAATAGAAGTGACTAATATCACTTTTTGATAGGTGTGTTTTTATGGTATTGGTCCGCATACAAGGAATATGTATCCTGTTTAAGCACTAAACATGAAATTCTACTTAAACCTCTAATTCTCATTTCTGTTTCTCTTTAGTTATTTCTGTAATTTTTATCTTGCTTTAGCTGTTGCTTTCAAAGGAAATCAATTGCCAACCCTCCACAGCCCTAAATACAGACTTATTGAATCACACAGACATTTTGCAATTTCTGGGTTACCTGGGTTCAGGAACATACCTGAAAGTTTACCTTGCAGCAAAGCCTCTGACCTTGACAAGAATAGAACATAAAAAGGGCGTACTGTCAGATCCCCAAACAGGCTCTTTTTCACTATGTGCTCCCTAATTTGAGGCCACCGTTTTATCCTGTCATTTTGAGTGCGCACACAGCACGCTTCTCCTGTCAGTCTTCAAGGCCTTGTTTTACTTGCGTGCATCGTTTGTTAGAAGCCTGGTTGCCTCACAAGCCTTTCTTTGACTAACGAATCAGCTGATGTCGGCGGCTTCATCGGGGATCCAGAGGCAGAGCTGCTAGTACGTTGGTACCAGGCCGGAGCCTACCAGCCCTTCTTTCGTGGCCACTCCACCATAAACAGCAAGCGACGGGAGCCCTGGCTCTTTGGGAAGGAGCACACCCGGCTCATCAGAGAAGCCGTCAGAGAGCGTTACGCCCTCCTGCCCTACTGGTACTTGCTGTTCTACCGCGTGCATGTGACTTCTGAGCCCGTCATGAGGTAAATCGGCTTCACCTGTCAGAGGCCCCGCAAATAGTCTAACCACCCAATAGGGAAAGGAGTAATTACACAGCGATTGCCATGTGTTTAGTCAAGGGTCACTCAGCTTATTGAGCACCGAGAGCAGGGTGCTGGCAATGGAGATAGCAGAAGATAACTAAAGAAATCTTTTGCTGCCTTGTGATTCAAGTGTTAATATTTGATATGAGACAGAAGTAGAGCTTTTTCAAAGAGAAATGAAATTACTTTTTAACTGAATTCATTCAATATTTAACCCAAAAGCATCCTCTCATGAAGAGCAATTTATTATGCCAGTCTTAGGCTCTGTCTTACCCTTGGGGCTAAACTGTTCCAAGTTTGAGGTGAACATTTTTCCTGGTATATAAATTATATCCTGATTGTATTTGGAAGGCAGATATGAAAAACCGACCATCTAGGTTAGAGGAGGAATCACACAGGGACGCACACAGTACCCCAAGACTTCTGGACCCGCCTTCCTAAACTGGCTCAGATAAAAATCACCTGGGAGCTTTTCTAAAATGCAGATTCCAAGGCCACACCGCCAGACCTACTAGGAATCTCTTTGGGAAGGTCCCAGGGATCTATATTTGTTAGAACTTTCCCTGGTGATTTTAGACATCAGCCAGTTTTAGAGACCACTGCTGAGTTACCATTTTCAGTAGGAAAGGGAATACATTGTTACAAAGGCTAGTGAATAAACTAAAACCAAGTCTCTTATTAAAAAATATCTTTTCCTCATGAAATTGAAAAATATTAGAATCATTAATATTCAGATACATAGATATTGAAAGTTTTCTTTATAAGCCCAAATGCCCTTTAGATAATTGTGTACAATAACAATAGAACAAAAACTACACAACAGTCTCTCAAAACTCCAAAAATGTTGCCAGCTTGAAAACAAGAAAAAACAGTTCTTTTTATTTAAATAGGTAATAATTAAGGATGCATGAAAGGCAGTGACAGCATGAAAAAAAACGGAACATTATAAAATGGTTTTACAAACATTTAATTTGTTTTATACCAAACGTGTTAGGCATTTGTACTTGCACAAAACTCTGATTCTGCCTGTCAAAGTAATATTTATTTATTGTTCAACAATCAGAAGGAAAAATTGCAGGTACCAGAATTCTCAGTCTCTCATTGTGACATTTAAGCTAATTGATAGCTCTTTCACTTAAGAAAAATGTAAGTAATCATAACAATTGTTCATAAAATCTTGAATCATAAGAAGAGTCTTGGGTCTTTGGCTTTTTCCAGTTTCATCTGAATAGTTACAAAACTGAAAGTATAAGTGATTGAATTATAATAAAACATCTAACGATGTTGAAGTAAGAATTTTTTTTCCTTACCCCAGGCCTCTGTGGGTAGAGTTCCCTGATGAATTAGAGACTTTTGGTGTGGAAGATGAATACATGCTGGGTAAGCATTTCTTGATTAATTATATTTATAATAAATACTGTAATTATGTTATTGTTATATTTTCTAGTGTAAGAGCAGTAAAAAAAAATCCCTAATTTCAAAAGAGCCAAAAAAATAAGAGATTTCATCTCCAAGATGAGTAGTGCATTAGTAAGATCATAGCTATTAGCTCTTATCATATTAACTTTAAATAAATCCATTATATTTGCGAATGCAATTGGTATTCTTGTTCTGGGTCCACTCCTAAGTCTTGTTATACCATTAAAGGGAAGGGGAGTAGAGCCCTGGCCGGTGTTACTCAGTAATTAGAGCTAGGCCCTCACACCAGAGGGTCTCAGGTTCGATTCCCAGTCAAGGGCACATACCTGAATTGCAGTTCAATCCCTGGCCTAGTCAAGGGCAAGTGCAGGAGGCAACCAATCAATGTGTATCTCTCACATCGATGTATGTCTTTCTCTCTCTTTTCTCTCCCCCCTTCTTCCTTCCCTTCCACTCTCTCTGAAAATCAATGGAAAAAATATCCTCTGATGAGGATTAACCAAAAAAAGGGAAGACAAGTAGAAAAAAGTAGACCTGATGGTTGTAGTAAAGACACCCCACATGCAAAATAGGATTAGTTGGGTAGGGGGCGGGGAAGGTGGCCTCTTCTTTAACAAGGGTTAGCCACCAAATCCAGAGCATGGAAGTCTGTCGTCTTGGCAATAGGGCTCAAAAAGCCAGGCTCGACGGAGTTGCCCAAAAGGTGGAACTCTAGAGAGTGGAAACCCCAAAATGTAAAATACCTTGCTCTTTAGGTCTCTGCTCATCCTTAGGTCACAGTTGAAATAGCTACTTTCTTGGAGAATGTTTTCCTGACCAAAACTGCCTCCTAATACCTAATTCCACCTACTTAAGTCCAAGTCAGTCCCTCCCATTACATAACATTTATTTTATTTTGTACTTAGCCTTTTTGGTATTCATCTTAACTCTAATTTATTTGTAATTATTTATTTAATATCTGTCTTCATTGACTGTAAACTCGATGAGGGCAGGAACCATGTCAGCCTTATTTGCCACTATATCCCCAGAGCTTAGCACAGTGCCTGGTACTCAGTAGTCACTCTATAAATATTTGTTAAATTAAAGACTGAATTCATAAATGGGTGAATTTTACACACATGTAGTACCATGGCCAAAACAAAATTAATAATTCAGATTGTGTTTAGGAGACTTTTAGCCTTCCCAATGATAATTGCCCAAGGAAGAAGATCTGAGTGTCCACACTGACCACACTTCTGGGTAACAGTTGTAGGCTCACCATTACCAACATCACTTTATAGCAAATAATGAAGCACTTGGAGAGTGCAATGGTGCTTTCAGACTATTGACACACTTGCAGTTATGTCACCAGAAATGGACTGGGCCCAGAGCAGGTCTGCCTTGGGCCAGCCTTTAGTGTATGGGTTCTTGACTTTGTGCAGAAAAGATTTCACAATGTCAGTCCAGGTGATTTTGAGAGAGTATTTATTAAAGCTGAGGACAGTGAAACAAAGGAAGGGCTTAGGATAGAAGAAGCAACAGGAGAGAACCTAGGCAGTGCTCTCCTTTGGCTCTCTAGAAACATTATAGGAAAGAAGTAAGCCATGCTGGGCTGTGTGGACTCACTGAGAAGTAAAAATCACAGTGACAGAAGTGAGCCAAAGCAAGGCTGCTGTTGGCTCACTTAAAAGTCAGAGAAAAGGGGGCCTTGGAAAGAGGTTCAGGGAGTTACCCCAGGATAAGCTGCCACTGCCCACTGCTCCCCTGGTTGTAAGTTTTAACGGGACCCTTAGAGCTTAGGAGAAAGAGAACAAAGATACATACCTGAGAAAGAAAGGGGGAAGAAAGGTGTGGGCTCCAAGAGGGAGCCCAGGCTGGCTTCCTTTATCTTGAGGGGGCTTATCTGTTTTCTAAAGGTGGGGAATTTCAGGGAGGTCTCAGGAGAAGATCTGAATAGAATATTCATTGGCTTTCAGGGTCATGGTTTCCACTGATTGGTCAGCGCTGGGAGAGGGGGTCATTAGTCATTGCATCTGGCCTGGAGCTGAAGCACAATGGAGGCCTAAATGTCACCTCTAGTTTGACCAAAACACTGTCCCTGTGGTCAACAGACCCAAGGCTTTGTTCCTACGATTATTTGATGTGGGTCTGAACTTCATTGTTCTGAGGGCCCAGTGCTTAAGGGAGTGGTCATACAAGGGCTTGTATGGGAGTTATATAAGGTTATTCTCCTGTACTCTTGTTCTTCCTCTAAGGGGGTCTAAAACCACATAACTAGTGATATGCCAAGGAAGGAAAGCTCAGGGGAGGATCCAAACCTCATGACCAGCAATGTGAAAAGTCAGGGGTTTTAAACCACATGAGCAGTGATATGCTAGGGGAGGAAAGGTCACCTTCGTTTTCCCAATTTTGCCCATTGCTAGGCACCTGGGGCTTTTGCCCTGGTCACCTTCTGTACCTGGCCCATCATCCTTGCTCTGCCATCTTTCTAACTGCTTACCACACAAAAAGAGACTGTGGGTCCCTCCCTAGAACCTCAATATACTGTAAATGGATTAGTGATAAGCAATCATACAGTCAACTCTGTGAGCACCTGTCCTTTTTCTAGCAATGCATCTCTCTGATGAACCATTGGTTCAACTCACCAAGGTCTCTACCTTTAAGAAGTTCACAGTCTAGTGGTCCTTAAAATTACAAAAGCACTCAATTAAAAGGAAAGGATGTTTTCAGACCTCTTATACTAGTATTCAACTTTATTTCTTCTCCATTTTTCAGGAAGTGCTTTATTGGTTCATCCAGTTACAGAGCCAAAAGCTACTGTGGTTGATGTGTTTCTCCCTGGATCAAATGAGGTAAGAGTAAATAACAGTCACATATTCTATGTCTCATATCTCATCCCTCATTCAGATGAATTAGCCTGTTAGGAAATAGATTTCTTCATCATGCAGTTGTGAAGACAGCCCAAATGACTATATAGCAACTACAGATTCTTGTAAGCCATGACCACTGTCTTCAGAGGTCAAGAAACTTAATGGAACAGTGGGGAGAAAGATGAATAGATGATGATAGCAGGGAGGATCAAAATGGTTCTTTATCTTTACACTTTGACTTGCGTAAGTGACTCCTTATAAACACATTGAGGTTTTAGGTCGGAATAAATTTTTAGTCTACTAAGAGGTATCAAATTCTTGGGGAAAACAAGTATAAAAAGACTTTGCTCTTTTCTGACTCTATCTGAATCCTGAGTTTTGGCACCAAAAGCTGATCTCCAGACATTCACCAAGGTGGATAAAAAATAACAACAGTGACTTCCCTCTCTGCCCCTGCAGCCTTCTACTCTTGTATTGGTTATTGTCATTGATTATTGCCATTGTATAAAATATCATCCTCTTGGAGCCCAGGGCACTGAACCCAGGCAGGGAATGGAGCAGAGGTGGGAATAAGCCAAAGGACTGCAGAGCAGAGAGCCAGTCATGGGTGATAAGAGCAACAGTCTCCAGAGACAGACCAAGGATATATCCGAAGGGGCTAGGAGAAGAGACAGGGCAGAAACTCAGGGCATCAGGCCACGGAAAGAGTGTATGGAATGGAGAGCAGGAAGGAGACAGATCCTGGAGAGGGTCCTTGAGCACTAGAGCATTGCCACAGGCTTTAGCCGACAGGGGAAGGAAGCATGAAGGATACTGAACTAACATGGGACCATCATGGCAAGATAGTGTTGGACTGTCAAGGCAAGTGATGAGGTAGCTGAACAGCCATGCTCACTGCTCAGTACTGTCAAGCGCTGTCATGGCAACACCAGGAAACCAGTGCCAGTGTTCTCCCTCCATCAAGCTTTACATGTTTGGTTGCTGCATTTGTTCCTTTTTTTTTTTTTTTAAGGTTGAATAAAATGGCTTAATGTATACTCCCTATATATTGATCTTTTGTATTGGTTTCTTGAGGCTGCTATATAACAAATTACCACAAACGTGGTGGTTTAAAATGACAAAAATGTATTCTCTCACAATACTGGAAGCTTAAGTCCAAAATGAAGGTGTTGGCAGGGTTGGTTCCTTCTGGAGGCTCTGAGGAAGGATCTGTTCCATGGCTCTCTTCAGTTTCTGGTGGCTCCCACAATCCTTGGCATCCCTTGGCTTGTAGTTGCATTACTTCAATCTATGCCTCCATCTTCACAGTGCCTGCTCTTCTGTATGTCTGTGTCTCCTCTTCCTTCTCTCTCTTATAAGGATGCTTACGATGACATTTAGGGCCCATCTGGATAATCCCAGATAATCTCCTTATTTCAAGATCCTTACCTTAGTCAAATCTGTTACCACAGAGGGTAATACTCACTTCTTCCAGGGATTAGGAAGTGATCAGGCTTTTCTCCAGAATGTTCAAGAATTATGGTCCTTGCCCTTGGTTTCTCCATTAATTTGCAGTTCTGAAGCTTAAGGCTCTTTAAAAAGCTTCCCTTGCCAAAAAGAAACTTGAAAAAAAGGTCAAATACAAGAGCTAAATAAATTGTCCTGCAAAGCATTTCTTCCAAGAGTATCTCAACTTGGTTCTAACAAAGCATAGACTCCCACTAAGAGGAACCAGCCCCCTTTCTGATTAGCCACAAACTTTTATGAATGACCTGTCACCATTACAGGCACATTGTTGTGACTAAGTAATATACTCCCTCAACACAATTTCCCAGAGCCTTCTCTAATTGTTTCTCTTGCTTACATGCTCCCAAAGCCTGGGCAGAAGAGTCAAGCCATTCCTTGCCAGGTGTTTGCCTCTCTGGTTAGCTAGTACCACATCACAGGGTGCAAGGGGAATATCTAAGGTCCCTCACTGTCATTTTCCCCATATGTCTGTGTGACCCATTCCCTCTCCTTCAAGGCTTTTCTTGAATATCTCCTCAGCAAGGCCTTCTCTGACCACCTCTTTAAGATTATAACACACACACCCTTATACTGCCTCAGTCCTGCCCTCTTTCAACCTTTCTTTTTCTCCACAGAACGGTGCCACCTTCTAACATTCTGTATATTTGCTGAGATGTTTTGTTTATTATCTGTCTCTCCCATTAGAATGTTAGCTTTTTGAAGGCCGATTTTTATCTGTTATGTTCACTGCTGCATCCCCAGCACCTAGATGGGTACCTGGCACATAGTAGGCCTTCATTAAATACTTGCTGGATAAGGAGCTTGGTGACTGAGATCTAGGTCTGGTCTACATGGTGTCCTGTACCAGTTATACCCTTTCTAGGTTGGAGATTGTTGTATATGGCACCAGAACACATACCATATACCTCTCATTCTAATTAGTTCTACAAGTGGTAGACAGGTAACCCCAAAATCTTGTTTGAATCAGTGTTTTTACCTTTCACTCCCAGCTCTTTATCTAAAGCTACTGGAATTCGCCAAAGAAAGACATTACAAGAAAAGAAACCTAAGACAATATCCCTCATAAATACAGACACAGAAATACTTGATAAAACATTAGCAAATTGAATCCAGCCAAGGAGAATACTTCATGATGAGGTGGGGTGGATCTGGCTGAATTAAGAGTTCACTGTAGCTAACCATAGTCAAGTCACAGCTCTCTCACATTCACAGCAGGACAGTGACAGACGCAACAGCCCAGCTATATAAAGGATGTGATAATCCCAGGAGGTGAACTTGCGAAGGAGACTCTGTGGCTGCCAGAAATTATGCTGAACTAGAAGAGAGAAAAAGAGGTTTTTGTTTTTACGCTGCTTCTGGTGGTATCTTAAGGATTTATCCAAACAAATTACTTTGTAGGGGTTTTTTTGGTGCTTCAGCCACTAAACCCCCTTGACAGGAACCCCAGATAAGAGTTTGAACCTCTTCCCTGAACTGTACTTTGTAAAAAAAATGATCCTATAGCAGTAATTCAAGTTTTCATTTGTTTTTCTCCAAGATCTGTTTCCTTTTCTGACACTTTCCTTTTCTCCTGCCTCATCTGTGCTTCATTTGGTTGCAGTGTGATTTCCTTTTTTATTGTTTCCTTCTCTCCTTCATCATCTTTTTCACTAATAGATGCATTAAGTTCTTATAAGTCAACTGAACTGTAAAATCCATAAGGTTAAAAACTTCGTTTTTCTGTTCGGTCATGTGTACCTAACAGTGTTAGGCACATGGTAGGTTGTTTAATTGGTAACTTTTGGATGGATGGATGGATGGATGGATGGATGGATGGATGGATGGATGGACAAATGAGTGGCCTTTTAGTCAAATTAATCTGTCACAGTAGTAGGTTAGTCTTTTGGGATCTTAAAAGTATGTTACCTTCCTAACTTCTACTCAAGATTTTTTTAAGTTATACTTATTTTAGCTTTCTGGTTATTTGAAATCAAGACAAATGGGTATTTTGCTAAATAATGAAATTGTGAGCAGAGTTGCTCATATACTCTTTTTCATTGGAGTCTGTTCCTTTTCAGTTCTGGTATGATTCTAAGACATTTGCTTCTTGGGAAGGAGCATGTACTGTGAAGATCCCAGTAGCCTTGGACACTGTAAGTTATTTTTCTCAAAAACTGTTATTTTTACCAATTGTGTTATATTAGCCTATTCGGACTGTCATAACAAAATACCATAGACTGGTTGCCTTAAAAAATAAAATTTATTGCCCTGGCTGGTGTGGCTCAGTTGGTTGGGTGTCATCCCATGCACTGAAAGTTTGCCAGTTCCATCCCCGGTCAGGGCACACTCCCCCGTTGCAGGCTCAATCCCCAGTAGGGGGTGTGCAGGAGGCAGCTGATGAATGTTTTGCTCTCACATTGATGTTTCTCTCTCTCCCTTTTTCTCTCTTTTAAATAAAACCACACAGTAATTTGTTATCTTATAATCCTGGAGGCTAAAAGTACTAGATTAAGGTGCCAACCAATTCAGTTCCTGGTGAGGACTCTCTTCCTGGCACGTAGACGCCACTTCCTTGCTGTGCCCTCACACGGCAGAGGCAGAGAGTGAGGAATGGGATCAAGGCCCCACTCTTAGGACCTCACTTAACCTTAGTTACTTCTGGAAAGGCCCTGTCTGCAAATACAGTCACATTGGAGGCTGCGGCTTCAACGTATGAATTTGGGGGGGACACAAATATGCAGTCCAAAACATGCACCTACACAGAAGGAACCAAGGACATTAGAGCTCTGCAGAATAACATGTATATATGGAGACAGAAAATAGATTAGTAGTTGCTTAGGGCTGGAAAAGGGACAGGATTTGGGGAGCAATGGTAAGTGACTGATGAGCACGGGATTCTTTTTGGGGTGATGAAAATTTTTAAAAATTTATTGTGGTCATGACTCTGAATATACTAAAAACCATTTAAATATATACTTTAAATGGGTAGCTTGTATGGCATGTGAATTATATCAATGAAGCTGTTAAAATGTGAGGAAAAAGAGTATAAAAATAATATATACTCTGATGAAACATGAAGGACAAACAACTCTTCCCTGTATACTTACATTTGTAAGTCTAAGAAAAATAGTAACACTGAAAATAGAAAGCAAACATGGTGGTCATCATACATGCCATACAGAATGTCCTTCCACAGGACCAAGTCAAAAAACATGTTTTGAATTGTAATCCTGGACCTCTAGGCCCAAAGGAATGCTATCAGTTATGATGTTAGAATCAAAGTGGCCCATCCAGGTAGAATTTCTGAAGGGAAGTTGGCTCCTGCAGCTGAATCACCACCACTGCCACAAACCCTAAGTAGTGTGAAGATTAATAAATAGGAATTGATGTTATTTTTAAAATTGTCAGTAGCAATATAAACTCCATTATAAAGAAAATGATTTCATATGTCAGCTTTCAGGTCTAGAAGAGACCTTAACATGCATCTATTCTAATCTCTCATGCTTGCAGGTGAAGACACTGAGGTTCAGAAAAGTAAAATTACTTGTTCAGGGTTGTGTCTAGATTATGGCAGAACTGAGACAAGACTCCATTCCATACTAACCTACTACCTCATTCTTTGACAGGAAAAAAAGAGACTGGCTGATGAGGGTGGTATGATAGATGTGCTTTGCTTCTTGCTGCCAACTGCGAGTCAAGCAGAGGTTCACAACCTCACTAGTCTATTCTCACTCCCTGCTTCATTTATATTCTTGTTCTCTTCTCCCTGCTTGTACTTTACTCAGAGCAAAGCACAGTTGCTATATGGTCCAGGGAGCTTTCTTACAGAGCACCGAACTGGAAGACAGGAAACCTGCTGGGCTTTCCCTGCTGGGAATGGCATTCCAGAAGACCCATGGGTATGGGTCATGCCTCCAGCCCTGTTATCAGAGTCACTTAAAGTGCCCTTGGTGGCTTCTATAACAGAAGTTTCACAAATTTACCCTCAGAATTGAGTCATTCATCCTGATGATACAGGGAATCAGGGAGCAAGACAGGTGTAACTTGCAGTGAGTAAGAACAAAATTCATCTCTCCCCAAAAAAGAAACTACCATCTTTCATCTACTAACATACCTATACACATCTGGGCCTGCTGGCACAGACAAGGTCACTCTTTAGTAGGGCCCTAGAAATAAATGCATTTGTTATATTGACAGGAAAATTAAAAATACAAAACCGAAAAGGCTACTGATAGGATAAGTAGAACAGATGATAAATTGATGAAGGGTGAGAAGTTTTTAGTGTTTGAATGCTTCCTTTTAATACCAGGGCCCCCATATTTGCCATGAATTTATATTGCTTTTGAGTCTATATTTGTAAAGAGTATACAATGAAACATTTTTAAATTCTACTTTGAAATTGCCTTATATGAATACTCCTTCGCTGAGTTTTGCTCTGTTAACAGATACCGGTGTTTCAACGAGGTGGAAGTGTGGTGCCTATAAAGACAACTATAGGAAAATCCACAGGCTGGATGACCGATTCCCCGTATGGACTCCGGGTGGCTCTAAGCACTAAGGTATTTGGAAAGTGTTACCTTTACACATTTCATGTGTTACTACTCTTATCTCTTCACAGTGGTAGCCTTTTGAGTGTGTGACTTTATGTAAGTGGTGAACCCCATCTGTGGGATAGATGCTTCAGATGTTTATCTAGAAATCAAAGTTTTGTATCATTTCTGAATCATTGTCTAGCTTGTCTGACTTGTCTGGAATTGTTCTTAAAGGAGCTCTGAGAACTAGAAGTAATGGACATTTCCTCTAGGACACTGTGACCTTTGGTGCTTTGCAGCTTGGCATTGATACCACTGGACTGAAAGGTCACTGGGGCCTAGGAAGCCTGCCACACGGATTAGCCCTGAGACTCAGTCTCCTGTAAAAGGAATACCACCCCCACACAGTGACTTCTGTTATCAGATGGCTCAAACAACTAAAATCTCCTTGGGTAAAGCCTGGAAGCATCCAGAATTGATCTGTCCTTTTAAGCCAAATGAGTCCTATAGCAGATTCCTCTCCTATCCATTTGCCCAAATACAGTACCAAACACAAATTCTTACTCATGAAAATATTATAAAATAATTAAGTTTTTTTCTTACATTCTTCTTTTCCATCTGTTTCACTTCTGCATGTTTTATTGGGCCAAACTATGTGCCTTGGGCCCATAAGAAGCCACAGAATAAAATACAAGAGACTTGAGATCTATAGCACATCAAGTGTTGTCCATGACAGTAAGCTGCCATATGGAGTGCTCTGACATTGTTTGACATGCAAAAGGAAACCTCCTACTAAAAAAAAAAAGTAGGTACTAGATACCATTCTCTACATAGTCTTCTAAAGGTAGTTGATCTCATCCATTATATACTTTTTTTTTAACTTCAGTTTCATTCTATGAACTTTTATGACCTGTTGTCACACTTTAGGATAGTATTTTCAGGGAAGCCACCTATGCCACTGACCATACTTCATAATTTAAATTTCTTCCAACAAGGCATAACTTTTTGTGCCCCTCTTACATGATTTCCTTATTTATATTATTTCACTAAAGGGTATTGATTATATATATTTGTATGACTATTTTTACAGCTTGAATATTAAGCTTTTGTTCAACAAAATTTTTCACAATTTTTAAGATCTGTTATTTCCCTTTAGGGGGTGGCTTTCTTTTCCCAGAAAGCTATTTTATAATCACATTCTCTATCTGTGATTCACTCTCCAGGGTTCTGCTGTGGGTGAATTGTATCTGGACGATGGTCATTCATTCCAGTACCTCCACCAGAAGCAATTCCTACACAGGAAGTTTTGTTTTTGTTCAGGTGTTTTGACCAACAGGTAATGACAGCTAAAAATCTGTGTGTTTTCAGAGGTAAATTATGCTACCCTTTTGCTATCCTCAAATACACAGCTGATATTTTATGATACAATTTAAAGAAGTTAATGATGAAGGCCATTTGTGGAGTATTTTCTTTTTTCAGCTTCATTCAGGTATAATTGACAAATAAAATTATAATATATTTAAAGTGTACAGTGTGATATGATATACGTATACATTGTGAAAGGATCCCACCATGGAGTTAATGAATACATCCATCACCTCACATATTTACCTTTTTTCGATGAGAACACTTAAGTTCTACACCCTTAGCAAATTTTAATTATACAACACGGTATTATCAACTATAGTCACCATGTTATACATTAGATCCCCAGACCTTATTTGTCTTATAACTGAAAGTTTTCATGTACCCTTTTATCAGCCTCTCCCTATTTCCCTCACATCCCATCCCCCAGCAACCACCATTCTACTCTCTGTTTCTATGAGTTTGACTTTTTTTTCAACATATCTCATATAAATGATACTATGCAGTATTTGTCTTTCTCTGTCTAGCTTATTTCACTTAGCATAATACCCTCCAGGTTTATCCATGTTGTTACAAATGGCAAGCTATCCATCCTTTTTAAGGCTGAGTAGTATTCCATCATGTATATATATCACATCTTCTTGATCCATTCATTCACTGACAGACAATTAGATTGTTTCCATACCTTGGCTATTGTGAATAATGCTGCAGTGAACATGGAGGTAGAAATCTCTTCAAGATAGTTATTTCATTTCCTTCAGATATATACCCACAAGTGGTAGCTCTATTTTTAATATTTTGAGGAACACCCATACTGTTTTCCATAGTTGTCATACCAGTTTACATTACCAGCAACAATGTACAAGGGTTCCCTTTTCATCACATTTCCACCAGCATTTGTCTTTTTAATAATTAGACATCCTAACAGGTGTGAGGTGATGTCTCATTGTAGTTTTGTTTTGCATTTCCCTGATGATTAGTGATATTGAGCACCTTTTCATGCACCTGTTGGCTCATATGTCTTCTTTGGAAAAATACCTACTCAAGTTCTTTGCCAATTTTTAATTAGGTTATTGTATTTATTTATTTTTTTTGCAATTGAGTTATATAAGTTCTTACTATATTTTGGATGTTAATTGTATATTTGGACATACCCTTTTTGGATATGTGGTTAACAGATATTTTTCTCCTATTCCTTAGGTTGCCTTTTCATTTTGTTGATGGTTATCCTTTGCTGTGTTTTGTAGTTTGATGTAGTACCACTTGTTTATTT
Source organism: Miniopterus schreibersii (assembly GCF_964146895.1). NCBI lineage: Eukaryota > Metazoa > Chordata > Mammalia > Chiroptera > Miniopteridae > Miniopterus > Miniopterus schreibersii. The sequence continues at coordinate 144,401,377 of NC_138101.1, forward strand.
TTGCTTTTGTTGCCTTTGCTTTTGGTGTAAAGTCTAAAACAATCATCACCAAGATCGATGTCAGGGGGCTTACTCCCTATGTTTTCTTCTAGGAGTTTCATGGTTTCAGGTGTACCATTTAAATCTTTACCCATTTTGAGTTGATTTTTGTGTATGGTGTAAGATAGGGGTCTAATTTCTTTTTTTTTCTTTTTCTTTTTTTGGCATGTGGATATCCAGTTTTCCCAAAAACATTTATTGAAGAGATTATCATTTCCCTATTTTATATTTCTGGGGTCTCTATTCTGTTCCATTGATTGATGTGTTTTTATGCCAATACCATACTGGTTTGATTACTATAGCTTTATCATATAGTTTGAAATAAGACATTGTAATGCCTTCAGCTTTGTTCTTCTTTCTCAAGATTTCTTTGGCTATTTGGGGTCTTCTGTAGTTCCATGTGAATTTTAGGATTTTTTTTTTTCAATTTTTATGGGGGTGACATTGAACTTGTATATTGCTTTGGATAGTACAGACATTTTAACAATATATATTTTTTAATATATCTTTATGGATTTCAGAGAGAGGAAGGGAAAAGAGAGATAGAAACATCAGTGATGAGAGAGTTGTCATTGATCAGTGGCCTGCTGCATGCCCCTGACTGGGGATGGAGTCTGCAACCTGGGCATGTGGCCTGACTGGGAATCGAGCCTCGATCTCCTGGATCCTAGTTCGATGCTCAACCACTGAGCCACGCCTGGCCGAGCTAACAATATTCTTTTAACCAGGAACACATAATATCTTTTTATTTGAGTCTTCAATTTCTTTCATCAATGTCTTATAGTTTTCAGTGTGCAGATTTTTCACTTCCATGAGTAAATTTATTCCTGATTATTCTTTTTGATGCTATTATAAATGCAATTGTCTTCTTAATTTCTTTTTTTAATAGTTTATTGTTAATGTGGAGAAACACAACTATTTTTGTATATTGATTTTGTATCCTTCAACTTTACTGAATTTGTTTATTCTAATAGTTTTTTGGTGGAGTCTTTAGGGTTTTCTATATATAATATCGTATCATCTGCAAATAGGTAATTTTACTTTTTTCTTTCTGATTTGGATACCTTTTCTTTCTTTTCTTTCTTTTTTTGCCCCTAATTGCTCTGGCTAGAATGTCCAGTACTATGTTGAATAAAAGTGGCAATATTGGATATCCTTGTCATCTTTGAGTATGTTAGTTGTGGGCTTGCCATAAATGGCCTTTATTAAGTTGATATGTTCCTTCTATATCTAATTTTTTGAGAGTTTTTATCATGCAAAAATGTTGAATTTTGTCGAAAGCTTTTTCTACATCATATGTTTTTTAAATTAAATGTATTAGGGTAACAGTAGTTAATAATATTTTATAAATTTCAATTGTACAAGATCATATGATTTTTATCCTTCCTTTTGTTAATGTGGTGTATCACATTTATTGATTTGTTATGTTGAACCCTCTCTGCATCCCAGGGATAAAACCCACTTGATTGTGATGTATAATCCTTTATATTGGAATGAACTGTTGAATTCAGTTTGCTAATATTTTTTGAGGATTTTTACATCTGTATTCATCAAGGATATTTCCCTATAATTTTCTTTTCTTGTAGTCCCCTTGCTGGCATTGGTATCAGGGTAACGCTAGCCTTGTAAAATGAATTTAGAAGTGTGTCCTCTCTCTCTCTCTCTCTCTCTCTCTCTCTCTCTCTCTATACATATATATATATATATATATATATATATATATATATATATATATATATATATATATATTGTGTGTGTGTGTGTGTGTGTGTGTGTGAGTTTGAAAAGGATTTGTATTAATTCTTCAAAGTTTGGTAGAGTTCACCAGTGAAACCATCTGGTCCTAGACTTTTCTTTGTTGGGAGGTTTTTAATTACTGATTTAATATCTTTACTAGTAGTAATTGGTCTGTTGAAGTTTTCTATTTCTTCATGATTCAGTATTGGTAGGTTGTATGTTTCTAGAAATTTATCCATTTCTCCTAGCTTATCCAATTTGTTGGCGTATAATTTTTTACAGTAGTTTCTTATAATCTTTAGTATTTCTGTAACATAAAATGTAATGCCTCCTTTCTCATTTCTGATTTCATTTGAACCTGCTTGCTTTTTTCTTGGTGAGTCTAGCTAAAGGTTTATCTCTTTTGTTTGTCTTTTCAAAAAACCAGCTTTCAGTTTCATCGCTCTTTCCTGTTGTCTTTTTAGTCTTCATTTATTTCTGCTCTGATTTTTATTATTTCCTCCCTCCTACTAACTTTGGGCTTAGTTCTTTATTTCTAGTTCCTTGAGGTGTAAAGTTGGGTTGTTTATTTGAGATCTTTCTTTTTTCTTAGTATAGGCATTTATTGCTATAAACTTCCCTCTTAGAACTGTTTTGCTGTGTCCTTTATGTTTTAGTATATTGTGTTTTTATTTTCATTTGTCTCAAGATACTTTATTTCTCTTTTGATTTCTTCTCTGACTCATTAGTTGTTCAGGAGCATGTTGTTTTATCTCCACATATTTGTGAATTTTCCAGTTTTCTTCTTGTAATTGATTTCTACTGTCATACAATTATTGTCAGAAAAGCTTGATATAATTTTGGTCTACTTAAATTTAAGAGTTGTTTTGTGGCCTAACATATGATCTGTGCAGGAGAATGTTCCACGTGTGTTTGTGTGTGTAGTCAGCTACTGTTGACTACCTATTAGATCCATCTGGTCTAACATGTAGTTTAAGTACAATGTTTCCTTATTGATTTTCTGTCTGGATGATCTATTCATTGTTGAAGTGGGGTAGTGAAGTCCTCTACTATTATTGTACTGCTAACTATTACTCCCTTCAAGTCTGTTAGCATTTGCTTTATATATTTTAAGAGCTCAGATGTTGGGTGCATAAATATTTACAAATGTTATATCCTCATAATGAATTGACCTGTTTATCATTGTATAATGATCTTTGTTGTCTCTTGTTACAGTCGTTGGCATAAAGTCTGTTTTGTCTTATATAAATATAGCTACCCCTGCTTTCTTTTGGTTCTTATTTGCATCAATATCTTTTTCCATTCCTTCATGTTCACTCTGTGTATGTCCTTAAAGCTGAAGTGACTCACTTAAAGGCAGCGTATAGTTGGTTCTTGTTTAGCCGCCATTCAGCAACTCTATCTCTTTTGATTGGATAATTTAGTCCAAATATATTTAGAATAATTATTGATAGGTATAGACTTACTGTTGCCATTTTGTTCATTGTTTTCTAGCTATTTTGTAGTTTCTTTGCGCCTTTCTTCCTTGCTTTTTCTCTTCCTATATAATTTGATGGTTTTCTGTAGTGGCATTCTTTGATTCCATTCTCTTTATCATTTGTGTATTTACTATAGGTTTTGGCTTTTTGGTTACCATGAAGCTTACATAAAACATCTTTTAATTATAACAGTATATTTTAAACTGATGACTTACTTTTTAACACACACAAAAAAACTCTACATTTTTACACTTTCCTCCCCACCTTTGTTTTTGGTGTCATAATTTTGTTTTTTTATAATATGTGTCATTAAAAACTTTTGTAGTTATATTTATTTTTAATACTTTTGTCTTTTAAACTTTATACAAAAGTTATAAATGATTTATCCACAACCATTACAACCTTACAGTATTGTAGATTTAACTATATATTTACTTTTACCAAGGAGTTTAATACTTGCATATATTTTCATGTTCTTAGTTAGCATCCTTTCATTTCGGCTTCATGAACTCCCTTTAACATTTCTTGTAGGGCTGGCTTAGTGGTGATGAATTCCTTTGGCTTTTATTTGTCTGGAAAACACTCTCTCCTTCAAGTCTAAAGAACAATTTTGCCAGGAGAGTATTCTTGGTTGGCAGGTTTTTTTCTTCTTTGAATATATCATCTCACTCCCTCCTGCCTTGCAAGTTTTCTGCTAAAAATTTTTCTGATAGTCTTATGGGGTGTCTTGTACATAACAAGTTACCTTTTTCTTGCTGCTTTTAAGATTCTCTTTGTTTTTAACATTTGAAAATTTAATTGTAATGTATCTTGGTGTGGGTTCTTTAGATTCCTCTTTTTTTGTTACTCACTGGGGTCCTTGATCTGGATGTCTGTTTCTTTCCCCAGGTTAGGGAATATCTTAACCATATTTCTTTGAATAAGGTTTCTTCCCTTTTCTCTTCTCCTTCTGGGACTAATATAATGCATATATTGGTTCACTTGAGGGTGTCCTATAAATCTGTTAAGCTATCTTCACTCTTTTTTTATGTTTTTTTCTTTCTTTTTGATCCTCTGATTGGATGAATTCCACTGCCCTATATTTGAATTAACTGATCCTTTCTTCCACTTGATCTAATCTGATATTGAAACCCTCCATTGAATTTTTCAGTTCAGTTATTGTATTTTTCAGCTCTATGGTTTCTGTTTGGTATACTTTTTTATATTTTCTATCACTTTGTTGAAACTCTCTCTGTGTTCAGGCATTACTTTCTGATGTTGGCATTTGTTTGATTATTATTTTGAACTCTCTATCATGTAAATAACTTATCTCTATTTCATTAAAGTCACTTTCTGTAGACTAATAATGTTCTGTTGTTTGTAAGATACTCCCTTGTTTAATTTTCCTTGACTCTCTGTGTTGGTTTCTGCCCATTAGATAAAACATCCTCCTCTTCTAGTCCTAACAGACTGGTTTTGTGAAGGAGATGAACTTCATCACTCAGCCCGGCCTGAGCTCCTGGTTGCTTCTCAAGCTTTTGTGATTATCCAAGCAGCCATCTTTGTTCTTAGTTGCTGCTAGTAGTTGAGGATGTACCAAGACCCATCAGTGACCCAAAGCGGGGAATGTAGTCAGCACCTAGATGCAGGCTGATTAGAGGACCTCCAGGCCGTAGCTGTAAAAATTTGCAGTCATACTCCTTCCAGGGAGAAATTGGGAAATGGGTGTTTTGCCTGCTCCCTCTTTGCTGAGCCCTGAGGGGATAGTACACCCATTAACAACTGCTTCTTTGTTTGATATAACCCTGTGGAACTTATAAACATGAATAAACACTGTTGGCTATCAGAGTTAGATGATTTGGGGGCCTAATCCCCAGGTGGGAGACTTAAAAGTTGGGATGCTAGAAGTGTAGTCCAAATCTTTCACTCTTCATGGAGAGGCTGGGAGTTGGGGTTCCCTCCCAGTTGTATGGCACTATGCGGGGGGGGGGGGGCGGTTTATGGAATGTCTCAGCCATTCCTGCCTGTTTTGATGTGGGTATTTTTTCAGTCACCAAATGTGTAGGACTCAGCAAGTTTCTGGATTTCTCTTAAAGTGAATTACTCCATGTGTAGCTTTACATTTGGTTCATCTGTGGGAAGAGGGAAATTCAGGAACCTCATATGTCACTGTCTTGGTCTGGAGTCCTCTGGAGTATTTTTTCCATCACTCTATGAACCTGCCTTCCTTATTGTCTCCATTCTTCTTTCCTTCTCGCTCTAAAAGAATTTTTTTTAAAGAATTCAATTGAAGTTCCCATTAGTCCCATTTATTCAACCATTCAAAAATTCATTAAGTATTTTATTTCTTACAATTGAATTGCCATGTCCAAGTCACATTTGTGACTTCCATGTCCTTAAGTGATTTCTCTCCAAATGACATCTTAAAAAAAAAAAGATTAGTTTGGCTCCTGGTTACTTAGCCTTCATCATGTAGAGTCATCTGTTTCCACCTTTTCATCCTGGTAAATATGATAACTGTATGGTTCAGGCTTCCATAGGAGAAGATGGGAAGGGAACCAACAAGGCTGGGGATGTTGGGCCTGTTAACCCCTCTTTCTCTTCTTTTCTTAATGCCATTTATATTTATTTCAGTTGTGCTGATGAGAGGGGTCATTATCCCAGCAAGTGTGTGGTGGAGCAGATCTTCATCCTAGGTCTCAAGAAGCAGCCATCTTCTGTGACCACCCACTCATCTGGTAAGGAAACAAGCCATTTATTTTTATAAACATAGACATATCTGAGGTGAAGAGATGATTAGCCCTAAAACTGGCATAATGTACTTAGCCAAGTAGACTCTGCACTTTCTGGTAGAAGCCAAATATGCTAGTATCTAGATGGAGCAAGGCCATCCTGCTTCTCTTCATCAACTGGTCTTTCTGCTCACTGTAAGCTGTCCACGTTTTTTTTTTAAGGTAAATTAATTTGGGCTTGAAATAATATTGTGGCTTCTCTGAATATTTTTAACAAAAACTGTAGATACCTGAAGCCCTATTCATGTTTATGGAGTTTCTTAAAGGACATAGGATGAGATATATCCTTTCTAACCTACTGAATTTCTTGGACAAAGTACTTTGTTCCTTCCAATCTTGCATTCAAAACAATGGAGTGTGCCTGGCTGGGCATAGCTCAGCGGTTGCAAATCAACCTAGGACCCAGGAGATCACAGTTCAATTCCCAATCAGGGCACACACCCGGGTTGTGGGCTTGATCCCCAGTGAGGGGTGTGCAGGAGGCAGCCGATCAATGTCTCTCTCTCTCTCCCTCTCCCTTCCTCTCTCTGAAATCAATAAAGATATAAAAAACAAAAAACAAAAAAACAGAAAACAAACAAACAAACAAAAAATAGAGTGTTTTGTGTTTAAAAATGTATGGAAGTGCATGGGTAAAGATGGTAGGTAAAATACTCCAGAGTATAAGGTTTTATGACAGAGTCAGAAACATTTCAGATACAAAGAAAAAAATTTTCTCTCCTAGATGTTCATTAAACGTTCCCTTTTATTGTCTTGATATTTAGAAAGTAAAGATCAGCCTGTGGCTTTTACATATTGTGCCAGAACATCCACCCTGAGCCTGGAGAAGCTCTCACTGAACATTGGAACTGACTGGGAGGTCCACATTAAGTGACAGAGAAGTGCATCTGGTGATGAGTACCGGGAGCGGCCTGTACCCTTCAACCTTTCCCTTGGCGTTTTTTGAGATTTGTGCTGTGTACTAATTGACTACTCTGGCTCAAAAAATCTTCCATTAGTCATCAGTTTACTAATGAATGATATATGTTAGTTTTTACATTTTTGGATGTATTAGTAATACTCCTTTAGATGTATTAGTAATACTCAAGCACCACCTCTTCTGGATGCAGGGAGCCCTGAAACATTTATAAGGTTTCTTATTTTCCATTGCTTCTCAGGCCGTGGCCCTGTGGTAAGCACCGCAGGCCAGTAAGTGGCTTCTCTTTGAGCATGGCAGGGTGGGTGTGTTTCATGTGAGATGTGGGCCATGCCCACTGACTGTGGCCCATCTGTGGAAGGTTGCCTCTGGCAAAGTCACTCTGGCTATAGCAGCTGAGTTGCTCAAGGCCTATTTCCAAGTGAACAGCAGCCTTCGGCACCCCCCACAGTTATCTTTCACCCCCTTAGACATGGGCAAAACAATCCTTTTCTGCTTGCACTGCATACACTGCAGCAACAGGGAGTTTTTCTCCCTAGACATTGACTCAGGAGTACAAAGGTTCTTTTTTCTGTTGTGCTTTTTGGCCTCTAAAGTTCCAAATTAATCTTCTTAAAATTCTAATTTCTTTATATTAATTGTTTTTATTAAATACTGTCTACTAAGCAAAGAATATTTGTACCATGGATACAATATAAGTAATAATAATTAATTATATAATTAATAATAAGCTATAATTAATCATAATAAAATAGCCCGGCCAAGCGTGACTCAGTGGTTGAGCATCAACCTAGGATCCAGGCAAGTGGGGTTCGATTCCTGGTCAGGGCACATGCCTGGGTTGTGGGCTTGATCCCCACTTGGGGGCGTGCAGGAGGCAGCTGATCAATGACTCTCTCATCATTGATATTTCTACCTCTCTCCTTCCCCTTTCCTCTCTCTGAAATCAATAAAGATATATTTAAAATAATAATAATAATAAATACCCATGTCCTCACCACTGAACTTCATAAATAGAACATATGGCTTTGACCTGGGTAACTAAGGCAAGTGAGGCACTTACCTTGGACACACACAAAAACTGTGTGACAAAAAACAACACAGTAACCAAAATAAACCATATTTAAATGCAACATTTTTAAAAATCAAAATTAATGCAGAAAATCCATAATTAACAAAATATACAAAATTTAAATACAGACAGCATCAGTATTACTGAGTTTTCCTTTTGCCTCTGGCTCCAGTACAGCTTGGTGTGGGATAGAATATACAACATACCTGTTCCTCAGGATGCTCCCTGCTCTGGAGACCCCAGTGACCTCCTGCTGCCTGCCACAGCATCTGCTGGGGCAGCCTCATGTCCTCAGCACTCCTCAACATGCACATTTTCTTTTCAGGCTTCCTCCACTTAGCAATTCGCTAACTGCCACCTCTGTGCCTTCTGTTCCCTGGGCCCCAATATCCACCCCTCCCTCTGCCTGTGCACATCTGACCATCTGTCCACTCCCAACTCAAATCCTACTTTGCCATTAAGCCTTTCTAACTACCCTAACACCCCCGTTGCCCTGCACCCATGAGCAGTGATTTTCCCCTCCTCTGAAATCCTGCCCCAGTTATATTACGTGCTCTAACTTAGCATTCTCAGGGATCATCCCTTAATGTTTCAGGTTTGTCTGCCTTGTTCCCCTGCTAGACTGTATGTTCCTCAAGAGCATATTATATTTGTCTTATATCTGCCAGAGCACCATTATACTTGGCTTTTAGCAAGCATTGACTGTAACTGGTTAACTGATGGATTTGATTGATTAAAAAGTGAGAATTGAGTATATTTGTTTCTGATTCACTTTTCTGACATAGGGACTCTTCTCTCTAGAGGCATATACACTGTGCATTTCCTTGTGCACATATTTCATTGCATTAGTTGAGATTTGAGTAAGCTCACATAGATATATGCAGATTCTTTGCTCTTATTTCTATAAGTTTTGCAATTAAGGAGAAAAGAAGAAGCCTACATCAGCTGAAGTTGTATTTCTTAGTTTCAAATTTCTCTTGCCTGAAAACTAGGTGCTCTTACCTAATACAAATGATGATTTTAATAGCATTTAAAGCTAAATAATTAAAACCTATATTCGGATCAACATTTATTACACATCTATTTTTCCATTTAAATATTTTTGGAGGAAAGAATGAAACAATAACTACTAGAGTAAATTACTGAGAAACTGCTCTGTCTTGACCCAGAACTATACTGAAACATTTAACCAGAGACATTGAGTGGAGAGAAATACAGCCTGGTGTTGTTTTTCATTATTTCTGTTTTTATTGCATCTCACATTTTACCCACCTTCTATTTCTGAAGCTATGTACCAGAGAGCTGTGTGGGGCTGAGCTGGCCTATAGGTGTTCTGTTACCTTGTACTTCTTGATATGTTTTCTCAGGAAATTGGATTTTATGTAAGAAACTAGAACCACTTCAACAGAGCTTCAAACGAAGCTCTAAAATGAATGCATGTGTCTTTCCCTCAAGACTTAAATGCCAAGGAATGAGTTGACAAATCAGTTTAAAAGCAGAAACTGGCTGCCCTGGCTGGGTGGCTCGGTTGGCTGGAGCATCATCCCTTTCACCAAAAGGTTGTGGGTGTAACTGGTCTGGGCGTGTATGGGAGGCAACTGATCGATGTTTCTCTCTCACATCGATGTTTCTCTCTCCTTTCCTCTCTCTAAAATAAATTAAAAACAAACAAACAAAAACATATCCTAGGGTGAGAATAAAAGAACAAAACAAAACAGAAACAGAAACTGCCCAATAAAAATATGGGCAAAAGAAATTAAAACAGACAAAATAAACATGAAAGATGCTCAGCCTTATTAATAATCAAACAAATGATTTTTTTTTTAATTTTTCTTTGCCTGATTGGCCAGAGGGAAGACTGCAGTTCTGGAATTTGGTCTGTGTGCAGAATTCCTTCACTTTTTCACATCCCTTTCCGTATCAGGGTATTATAATGATAAACAGCAGAAACACAGTCAAAACACATAAATATCTGGAGCTGAATGGTTTTTAGCTCATAATTGACCAGCCTACCCAAAAGCCTTTTTGGTAATGGAATTCCTATGACAATATCAGGCATTTCAGTCTGCTTTTAAGATTCCATATATCAACCCCTTGGAATGTCCTGCATAATTCCAGCAGGGGCACTCTAGGCTAAAATAATGTCTCAGCCCAGGAAATAGAAAGCCAACAGCAGCTCCACTGGAAACAGATAATGAGGCCATATAACTAGCATTCTAGGAGAAATAAAGGGACACTGGCATCTGATATCAGATCTGCCTGTCCTATGACCAGCCTTGCTAAAGACTGTGGTGCCACAGCAAGGCCAGCCAGAAGGAGGCAGCTGCTTCTTGACAGTTGTTTCCAACAGGGCTGATGGTATTAGATTCCTCTCCAGTCAGAACTCGGGGAAGGGAAGCCCTGACTATTTATATGCAAGGATCCAGAGATCTTATGCCTAATTTATGTTACTGGAGTCTTAGGTATTTACCCCTTCACTGGAAATCGGGAGACCTGGAGTCTAGTTTGGTTCTGCAGTGAACTAGCTGAGTGATCTTTGCCATGTCATTTAATATCTCTAGGCCATGGTTTCCTTATCTGTTAAAGAGATAATCTCTAAAACAATAAGTTTTCCATGACTTAACTAAAATACAGCAGGTATCTCAAGTTTCCTCGGTCGTAAAATGGGATTAATGAAACCTGCAGGGTTGTCCTACAGATTAGAAATATCTATGCATATGGAAAGGAAAAAATAGTAACTTTACTTTTGAGAAAGCTGATAAACACCACCCTAGCCAAGTAGTCAAGCTGACATCACCTATAATAAAACACATCAATATCATGTACCTCTAGATATGATTTAATGAGAAGGGCACACTACCTCTATGATATTCTTCCCCCAAATCCATAATCTTAGTCTAATTATGTGAAAAACATCAAGTCAAGGGACATCCTACAATACAACTGACAAGTACTCTTCAGAAGTGCCAAGGTCATGAGAGAGAAAGACTGTGGAACTGTCAGGGATTGAAGGACACTAAGGAGACATGACAACTGAAATTCAGGATCCTAATTTGGATACTGCAACAGAAGGAAGAAAAAAAAATTAGTGGAAGCACTGAATAAATACAACATATGTCTTGTAGTTTAGTTAATAGAATTATGCCAACATTAGCCTCTTGGTTTTGATCACTGTACCATGGTTATATAAGGTGTAAACACTAGGGGAAGCTGGGGTGAAGGCTATACAGGAACTTTATGCACTTACTACCTTTGTGACACTTTCATAAGTCTAAAATTACTTTAAAATTAAAAAATTTTTAAACTATGGGATGTGGCTAGCTTATCCTAGGCACTTATTGAATGATAGGTGTTATAACGGTTGTTGAATCAAAGAAATATTTATTATTTGCTTCCAACAGTTGTTGAATCAAAGAAATATTTATTGGTGGAAAAGACAGTGATATGGAGCCATTAATTGGCCTTGTTGCTGCAATAGAAATCATTCCAGCCACAGATATTGCATGACCTTGGCTAAAAAAGAGGGCATCTGTAATACTTTCAACAATAAAGATTTTTCTTAAAAAACTAGTTCTTTATCCTTGAAGAGGCTTCTGCGAATTGAAATGTGCAGCTGTTTATATGCTCATTTTCTACCCATTGCTCATGGGCTCAGTTTGGATTTCTTCCTGATAGTATGTATCACTACAGCCAGGTAGCTGAATAAACCTTGAGTTTGGACCTGCTAATCTGAGAGGGGGTTTTATCCACCGTAATGGGTAGAGCAGAATGAATAGCACTTTGCACTCTGTTTGTTTGATATTCCCACCCTGCTGTGATAATTCATTTCTGTCACACCCTCGTCTCAGTTGCTAACAGATGGAGCTGGCTTAGACAGCTGAGCAAAGAAAGATCAACATGTGTGTGGCCCAGAGAGAGCTCCTCCCCCCAGGGGCAAATCAGCCAAGAAACTTTCACTACATTGGCAAAGCAATGAGAAATGTAAGAAAGTCCTCCTCACATAGGGAAAGTTCATTCAGGAAATGCACAACACGTATTTATTAAGAGCTTAACTCTGAGGGCGGAGTAGGGACACAGTTCCCATCTTCACAGAGCTTACAGTCTTGTAAGCAGACAGGAAGTTCAAGAAACAGAAACAGTAAAATGTGGGTCACTGCTATGAATCTCAAGGTGGGATAGACAGAGCACTGAACTGGGACTCAAAATGTATGATGCTGGGGAAGAAAACTCCCCCTCTGCTCTCCATGCCATTGGTGAGTTAGAGGGTGGAAGACATTCTTTTTAGAGGCTCCTTTAGTGCAGGCAGGTAACAAGCCTCTGATTAGAGACACTGTGACCACATGATCCTGGCAGATTGCACCTACCCTGGTGCTGTACACGTGGAAGATGTTCACGCTCATAGAGTGAGTGCTGCCTGGCACCAATGAGTGCCTGTCACTCAACTCGATCTAACCTTAAAGTAACATTAACTTCAGGCCATCTAACAACATTTATTGAGTACTTAAGACAATCCTGGCACTATTAAATGTTTTACATAAATTAACTTAATTTTTACAACTGCATAGCAGAATGACTATCATTATACACATTTTATAGGTGAGAAAACTGAGACATTGGAAAAAAGGAAGAAGTAACTCACCTAACGTTAGATAGGCACAGCCAGTGAACAGCGCGCCCAGACTGGGAACCTCAGCAGTCAGCCCTCAGAGGCTGCCCTCCTCTATCTGCCTCTCCAAGAGTAGCAGTAAAGATCTTTGGGCATTTCCTTGGAGGTCCAGGAGGATAGGCTAATGGTTCCTACAAGGTGCAACTCCAGGCACAGAGCTCCCCAAACTGCAACCCCAGGGATCAAGAGCCTGGTTGTACTCCCTATTTCAGCTGTCACTTCCCACCTTCTCTCCTAGCCTCTAACCTTGGGAACAGGCAGGGCTGCAGTCTGAGACAAGCATCCACTCAGCCACACTTGGAATGCGGCCATCTCCTTACAGCCTGTGTAGCAGCTACAGTGGGCAGAGGCCAGGCAGACACTGCCCTTCCCCAGAGCCCTGAAACCAACTTTCGGTATGACATCCCTGGACTTGACCACCAGCCTGGTTCAGTATCCAGTTCCAACTCTGACTCAAGTGACTGACGTGGCATGCCGGGATAAAGTGTATTCAGATGCACTTTGTTTATTTTGGGGGTGGGGAGAGACAAGAGGTGGCTATATCAAATGGGCAAGAAGGGACAACTGAGGACTGCTGAGTGGCATTTTCCATCTGGACAGCTCTACTCAGCGCTGACACCAGAACATTCTAGAAGAGTTACCAACTCCAATTGAAATGTTCTGATATCCTAGAGTTTTAGAAAGTAAAAATCATGCCCTCAAAAATGCCTAGAATATTCTCCCAGAATTCAGTATCTCACCCTTGTTAGCTTTTTTCCCCAACAGTTTTCCAATAATTTGGTGTCCAATAATTTGATAGTCTGTGAAACAGACAATTCAATAACACATCAGCAGTTCTTTGCTAATTTTCAGTGTTCAACTTACTCGAATATTTCTCTTTCGTTTCCTGACAACACCAGGACTTAACGGCAGCACGCAAACGCCCCGAGCCGGGTCCTTCTCTCTCGACCACAGTCCAAGCTGCAGGCTAGCCTCTCTCTTGCTCTCATACTCATGATCTTTTTTCAGGTCTATTTTTAGTTTTCCTGGCTCAAGCTTCTTCAGGCCACTGTAACACAAGCCTCACTCTCTTTCTCTCCCTCTGGCATGTATGCTGCTGGTAGGAGCCCCCCCAGGTAAAAACTGGGGCATAAACCCTTTAGCTCTCCTTCCTCAGGAAAGCATATGGCTTCGGGATCACAGCTCAGTTTTTAAGACGGACGCAAGCTGGACGACCTTCTGATGGGCTTTAAACTTTGAATTGGATGTGGACATTTTTCTCTCAGATGACAGAATCACCCCAACTTCCCCTTTGCAGTTGCTTCCTTTCCTTGAAGGTAGCTGTATCTTGTTTTCTTTAAAAATCTGTTCCTTCCATATTTGCCTGCCATGCCAACGGTCATTAGCCCATCTGTGACCCCGCAGACAGGGGCCGAGCCCAAGTCCCCAGGGCCAGTTCTCCACCCAGCCCAGGGCAAGACCACTGAGGCTGGGGGCGCCAACCCAAGTGGCATCTACTCAGCCATCATCAGCCGCAATTTTCCTATTATCGGAGTGAAAGAGAAGACATTTGAGCAGCTTCACAAGAAATGTCTAGAAAAGAAGGTTCTTTATGTGGATCCTGAGTTCCCACCGGATGAGACCTCTCTCTTTTATAGCCAGAAGTTCCCCATCCAGTTCGTCTGGAAGAGACCTCCGGTGAGTAGCTTACTGGTTGCTGGCTGGGTTTTGGCCTCAGAGGAGTCCTCCCACTCAGCACCTCCCCACGGCTCCAAGGTGCGCATGGCGCTGGGGGAAGGGTCCTGGCAGCAGCTCCGCCAGCTCTGTCCTCCAGTGAGGCAGGGCTGCTCCTCTCTTTTGCTCTTTCTCTTTCTCTTTCTGAAAAACATTCTGCTTTCTATAAAAGTAATTGGAACTCCGTTTAATTCATCCTATAAAAATAAATATTCCTTTCCCAAAACATATTCCAAACAATCTAGATCTGGCCTCTCTGTTTAAATATCTTGCATCTTTATAAGATTCCTTTAATTTCTTGGGCAACAGTCATGATGTTCTTCTTCAGTTTGCCAGTAGCCCTGTCTTTGTGAAACACAGAAGCCCTGGAGAGAGGGGAGTGGCAGGCAAAGACTACTTCTTCATGCATAAAATGTTAGGATTGGAAGAAGAAACACTGGCAATTGTTTTGTCCATATACCTCGCCTCACGAATGAGGAAATAAAGGCATGCCAGAGTGAATTATATCCAGAGAGCCCATGACAGCCTAGATTTAAACCCTTTCTCCTCTAGCTAACTCTTCCAGCCTCCAGGTTTCATTTACAGTGATCCCTGGCTCCCTCCTCTGATCATACCGCCAGTATGGCTCATGTTCTTAATTCAAAAACTATTTGCTGAGCATCTACTAGAGCCAGAAACCAGGCAAGTACCTGGGGAGAGAGCAGTGAGTAAGAAAGACAAAAATTCCTGCTCTCCTGGGGCCTAGCTTCCTGAGGGGAAGATGGGCATTGAACAAGGGTGACTGTCAGGAGACAATGTCCAGGGAGCTATGGGACCATCAGGCAAGGAGAGCTCACCTGGTCCAGGGAAGTAAAGCCTCCCTGAGGAAATAATTTACCCTGAGGCTCAAAGCTATTGATTAGTTTGATCAAGTTAGGTTGAGGCCCAGTGCTATTCATTAGCCATGTTTTTCTTTTTAACCTGAAATGAAATATCCAACAACCCTGTTCTCACCCTGCGTGTTCCACAGGGCTCCTTTCCTCTCCTGACAGTTCTGCGGCGAGGCCCATGACTGTCTCCAGGGCCCTCAGTTTAGAAGTGAGGACTTGAAAGAACTTTAGTCTTTAACTCAGTTGCTGCCCTGCTGCTAGGGTACTGGGACATGTCACACACACACACACACACACACACACACACACACACACAGAAATATCTTCAACAACACCACTCCAGCCCCCCCACCCATGCCTTCAGGATGAGTCCAAACCCCTTGGCTGAGATATGGGCCCTTCTCAAGCTGGCCTTGCCCCTCTGTGCATCTCATCTTCACCCTCTCCCCTTGGGCCCTGACATATTCAGCTGTTCTCTTGTTCCAAGTCTTCTCATACCTGGAGGCCTTTGCCTGTGCTGTCCATCCGTCTGTCTGGAATACCCTTGTTTTCACCTCACTGACTCTTCCTCACCCTCTCTCCAAAACCCTGTTCAGGTGTTCCTTCCTTCAAGCTTTCTCACTTCTGTTGTCCATCTTCTGAGATCAAGGGCCATTCCTGCTCATCTTTTGACCCTCTTACCCAGCAACGGGCCAGGCCCCCAGTAGGTCCTCAGCTGCTGCTGGTGAATGAAACCCCACATCTGAAGCACTGAGCACTGAGAGAAGAAATCCCTGCCTGCCAAGGCTGGGAGCTCCTAAAAGCCTTTTCTAATACAACTGTGAGAAAAAGCAAAAAAAAAAAAAGTATATATACTGTGCTTAGTGACATCATTGCTGGATTTTAGCCTTAAAAGTTAGATTTCCATAGTAATAAAAGTGTTTTAAGGTTCTGTAATGCTCTAAGTACTAGATCGATCCTAAAACTTATACTGTCAATATCAGTGTGACATGAGGGGCACCGATAGACCTGTCTGTCCCAAACTTTGCTCCTACCACCAACAAAAGTCCTGAATTTTCTACTGTTGCTAAAGGTCTAGGTAGCAAAGCCCACTTTTGGTTTAAATGCCCCTTTTCCTGGGGTAAAATTGAGGGAACACTGCCTATTGGGTTTATTATCATAAATTAGCACATAGAATAAGAGATGGTCAGAGTTGGAATGAATCTCAGAGATGTGGTCCAGCCCCTCACATACAGACAGGAGAGGTGATTAAGGTCCAGAAAGGGCAAATGACTTATTCATAGTCACACAAGTTGGTTGAAATTGAAAAACTGGAATGACTTCAGAACTTTCTGAAACAGAAAGCACTCTCGGGAGTCATAAGTTTTCCTTGTACTCCACAGATGTAGTCACCTTTGCCAGGCTTGAGCAGTCTGAAAAGGAGACTATGTCTAGGAGAGGCCTTCCTGCTTTTACTATCTAACACACAGAATCACTGAAAACCAGTATGATCTTTTTCCCCACAATCGAGAATTACTTATTACAACCAGATGATGATGATGATGATGAAGGGAGAATTATTCTCAGCCAATGATCATTCTAGTTAAGATAACATGCTGCACTTTCAGTCTTTCCCTCCTGCAAAATGATAGACTCAGGCCACCTGTCCCCGGCACACCTGTAATCTCTCCTCCCACCTGCTGACCTGAGCGACCTCACTGCCTTTCCTTCTCTATTAGAGAGCATTGTCATGGAGTCTCCAGGCCAAAACAACCTGATTCATCTCCCCTTTTCTTACGTGACCTATTTCTAGGATCAGAAGGCAAACAGCCCTGCCAGCATGGCTTAGCCGTTAAGCATCGACCTACGATCCGGGAGACCTCAGTTTGATTCCCGGTCAGGACACATGCCCGGGTTGCAGGCTCGATCCCCAGCAGGGGACATGCAAGGGGCAGCCTGTCAATGACTCTCTCTCATCATTGATGTTTTTATCTCTCTCTCTGAAATCAATAAAATATATTTAAAGAAAAAAGAAAGCAAACAAACCATATAATACTTCCCAATTGTTAAACCACATTTTCTTGATGACAAACCCCTGGGTAGACAAGAATGGTTTCTAGAATAGAGCTTCTGGGAGACTGATTACTCTTGCCCAGTATCACTGTGGACAGGTGTGGGAGGGAAACAAATGTGCCATTCTGTGCGGTGGGGACTTCAGTCACACAACACTGCTGGCCTCTCTCCTCCCCTGGATGGATTTGTAAAGAGAACCTGACCTGTGAAGCTCAGTCCTTGTCTTCCTTTTCCCTCCGGGGAGCAAGCTACCTGCTCCTCCCCTGGCAAGCCGTACAGAGGCAGGTCCTCATAGAGAATCCTGCAGAGGTCCTGGGCCACCTGCCACTACTGGAGAACAGTAATGATAACTGATCTTGATTGAGAACTCATCATATGATAGTAATTATTTTAAGTGCTTCCTTATATTAACTCATTTAATCTTCACAACAACCCTGTGAGGTAAATACTATTATTGTCCCCACTTTACAAATGAGAAAACTGAGTCTCAGAGGGATAAATAACTTGCTACAGACTTCCCAGTTAGTAAAGGTTGGAATTGGGATTTGAACCCAGGCAATCTGGCTCTAGAACCCCAGCTCTTAACGATGAACTCTAATTCCGGGATTTAGAAGCCAATATCAGATTTATCAACAATAAATGTGGCATCTTGGACTCCTCCTGCCCAACACTTACGTCTTATTCCTCCACTAGTTCAAAACTCAGGCATGGAAACAAGGTGTCATTTATTGGGTCTCCACAAGCTGTAACAGGCACTGAATGATGCCTCAGGGTTTGGCCCCTGGAAGCAGCAGCCTCTGTGAGCTGTAGATAGAATGGCACAGTGGCTAAGAGCCCAGTCTCACCAGGTTCAAGTCCTGGCCCTGCTACTTAACACTCGGGTAATCATGGTCATGTATTTTTCTCTTTGCCATAAATTTCCCATCTGAAAAATGGAGAGTAATCAGAATAGAAGAACCTATCATAAAGTTGATAAGAAGATTAAATGAGTTAATGCATATCCAACGTTTGAAGAATGACCGGCACCTGAGTGAGAGCCCAGTAAACATGTTGTGCAGTCTTATCACCACCTACATCCGCTGTGCAGCCTTGAAAAGAGGCAACACATCTTTCCAGCTTAATATGTGTCTGGGACCAATCAAGATATCAACCAGAGCAATGTATTTGTGTCCTTCATACTTGATCTAAATAAATCAGTCCAACTGAACATGAGGATATGTATGTGAACAGGCCTCTCAGGGGCAGGTGATTGCTTGTTCTTTAGGACAATTCCAGTCATCCACATTAAATACAAAATGTGTGTTTTGATGTGGAAATGCAGGTGTATCAAGCGCCTCCAACTTATCCTCCAGCTTTTCCCCTAGGAAATCTTCTCTTCCTCCTCTGCCCTCCATTCTCCTGGGGCTGGTAGCTGGCACTCCGCATTTTCTCTTTGCAACTTTCTGCTCGGCTTTCTGTTTCCACTGGCTGTTGTGGGAATTTACCACCTTCCCTTATCGCCAGATCCAGTGCTTTATACTTTACTGGCAGCGACTAGATCTCCTGGTCATAGGCTTCTCAACCTACCTCTTTCCTCAAATCCTGTTTCCATCCCTCCATCATGGCCCCACTTTTTGCTAGGTCAGAGCTGGGTCTCATCTTCACCCACATTTCTCTAGTGTATGCCTTCCCTCTTCCCTATTATTATGATTACAACCCCATACACATTGGTGCTTTGCCCAGTTGGTCTGACCTGGCTCTTGGCCTTGTTCTTCTGCACAACTTGGGCCAACTAGTTCCCTCCTGGACCTGAGGAAACCTTCTCCCAGACAGACAGCAGCCCCTTTGGAGCCCTTTATACTCCAAACAGGTGACTTTATTCCCTATAGTTCCCAAACCTGGAAATCTTTTGAATTAGACTCTTTTTAAGGACAGGGTTTATGTAAGTTTCCCAGGCTGCAATTCATCATGAACCACATTTCACCAAGTCTAGAAGATTTTGGTGTTGGTACTTTCCTGATCTTATCAGAAGGTGTCCAAAGAAGGTCATGACCACCACCCAGCTAAAGGCAATTGAAGGAAGCTTTCTAATGTAATGTTAGAAGGGTGATGTTAGAATGTAAGGGGGGGTGCCTTAGAATGGAAAAATAAGACAAATAAGACCCGTCTCCCCTTAACCCAGTTCTGCCATCCCCTTTCTACTACTCTTCTCAAATCATTTCTTTCTCCCACACCGCCTATCAGCATGGATCCAACCATACCTACTGGGTTTTGCTGCTGTCTGTCTGACCTGGTCTCCTGCCCCTTCCTGAGACCTCATTACCCAGGCAAAACCAACTTCTCTCTTGTCCCAGGACTGTTACACTAGGGGGTGGAAAATCATTGCATTATTTAGATGAGGTCTTGTTACTATTACAAAATTATCTTTGATTTTTTTGCACCTGTGTAGCCAAGTGTGTTTAACAAAGCTGAATCCTTGGTATGGCAGATTCTTCCACTTCTCTCAAGAGGAAAACTCATAAGGAAAAATTAGGAAGATATTTGAGTAATTTCTCCCTGGGGGTGCACATGATTGTTTTCTATGGAAAAACAAGGGGAAAATTTGCCCCTTACATATAATAGGAGGAGAGCTAGAAACCAAAGAGGGGTGGGGAAATCAACAAGCCAGGAGGCCACACGCCCCAGTGTCCCTCCCCTTGACCTGGCCCCCATCATCTTTACTAATGATAAACTTGTGAAATGCCTGAGGCAAGCAACTTTTGGGTAAAGGGCGGAAGTTAGTACCTTGATTTTTACAGGCAGGACTGAGCCAACACACCGGAAGTCAGAGTGTGGAAAGCACAGGGGTGGAGAGAAAGAGGGAAGCATAAAGACAAAAACCACCAGGGACCCACTGAACCCTGGTGGGGGTGAAGAGGCTCTGCCCTCTCAGAGGCTATGGGGGGGGGGGGTGAGATCTGCAAGGAACTGGGCGGCCCTGCTAACACCTGGGAAGCATTCTGCTGAAGAGAAGCTGACGCTTGCTTTACCATTTTCACCCAACCTTCAAGTTTAAATAATCACCATCAGAGCTTTTAGAAGTTTATTACATATGCCCAGAACACCAGGAATAGAGAATGAAAACTACTATTAAAAACTCCTTACAGCCTGGTCGGTGTGGCTCAGCGGTTGAGCATCGACCTAGGATCCAGGAGATTGAGGTTTGATTATGGGTCAGGGCACATGCCCGGGTTTCGGGCTCGATCCCCAGCAGGGGGCGTGCAGGAGGCAGCCGATCAATGACTCTCATCATTGATGTTTCTCTCTCTCTCTCCCCCTCTCCCTTCCTCTCTCTGAAATCAATAAAAAGACATTTTTTAAAAACCTCCTTGTAAATCATAAGATGTTTGGGAACTGCTTTCGGCTATTCCAGGTAGATGGACATCTTTCCTGATGTTTTGAAGGGGAAACAGATGCCCCATCTCCTCCAATAACCTACAGTTAGTACCTTTCACAGTCTGAAAATCCATCCTTATTTCTAGCCAGAACTCTCCCAGCCACAATTTTAACACATTATCTCTAGCTCAGAACCAGAAGACAGTGAAATAGAGTTGGCTGATTTCCTCTGTATAGTAATTCTCCCTATTCGTGAGTAATGTCATCCTTTCTTTACTTGCTTCAGCTCAGATGCTCATAAAACTCCTCCAGCTTTACCCCATAGGTGTTAGTTTTCCAGCGCTGAAGAGGTCAGTGCTATCTGTGCTCCATACACAGTCAATCCTCATTATTCGTGGATACTTGTGAATTCACCTACTCACTAAAATTCACTTGCAGCCCCACAATCAATATCCATGGTGCTTGTGCGGTCCTTTGTGGACATGTGTAAGGCAGTGAAAAATTTGAGCCACCCTACCCGCACTTCCCCAACTGAATAAAGTCCAACAAAGCGACACTCTGCCTTCTTCTTTCAGTCCTTTTTACAGTCGATTTAGTGTCATATTTTTCACATTTTTGTGCTTCTTATTGGTGATTTCTCTGTTTAAAATGTCCCTCAAGCCTAGTGCTGAAGTGCTGTCTAATGTTCCTAAGTTCAAGAAGGTTGCGATGTGCCTCAGGCAGAAAATACGGGTGTTAGATAAGCTTCATTCAGGCATGAATGATGGTGCTGTTGGCTGTGAGTTCAATATTAATAAATCAATAATATTTTGTTTAAATAAGGTGCCTTTAAACAAAAACACACACAAAATAAGGTTGTGTATTTATCGGTTGATCACAATCAGAGAGACTTCCAGGAACTTAATCCTGTATTTCCTCTATAGCTCAGAATTCACTAATTCGGAGTTCACAGCAACTTTATAGAACATAACTACCATGAACATTGAGACTCTGACTGTACTTCCTATATGCTCTGTATTCTTTTTTCTTTTTTTTTAAAATATATCTTTATTGGTTTCAGAGAGAGGGAGAGAGAGAGAAAGAAACATCAATGATGAGAGAGTCATTGATCAGCTGCCTCCTGCACGCCCCCGACTGGGGATTGAGCCAGCAACCCAGGCATGTGCCCTGACCAGGAATCGAACCCCGATCGCCTGGATCCTAGGTCGATGCTCAACCACTGAGCCATGCCCGGCCAGGCATGCTCTGTATTCTTAAATATCACAACTCGAAACAATATTAAGAGTGTGATCAGGCCCGGCCAGTGTGGCTCAGTGGTTGAGCGTCAACCTAGGATCCAGGAGATGGAGGTTTGATTCTTGGTCAGGGCACATGCCCGGGTTTCGGGTTCCATCCACAGCAGGGGGCCTGCAGGAGGCAGCCAGTCAATAACAACTCTCTCATCACTGATGTTTCAACTCTCTCTCTCCTCCCTTCCTCTCTCTGAAATCAGTAAATTTTATATTTAAAAAAGAAAAAGAAAGAAAGGGGGCAAAATGCAGAGGACAGCTGACCACCAACTTCCTAGGACCTAGTTGCTTGGCCCTTACATCAGTACTCAAGTCGGAAACCTCCTGCAACCCATGCTGACACCAGAGGTCTCTTGCTCTGATGACATCTTCCATGTGCCCCATGGCCTCTCTAATTAACACCTCACCCTGTGCATCTTCCCAGGCGAGGGTTCACTTGACCTGTGCTACTGAATTCTGAAGAGAAGAAATCCTAGGTTGACACAAAATAAAAGTCACTGCATGCCAGTGTGAGATGGGAGGAAGGGAACAGAAGTGCGGAAACACTTAGGCTGTGAGCAGTGAGCCCTCTGCTCTTAGGGCACAGTCACTGTAGAGCTGCTTCTCTCAGGGTTATTATTTATCTTTCCAGTGAATCTGGTCTTGCAGGAGGTCTGCTTGTAATCTGTTTGAGAGAGTCATCTTCTGTCAGACAGTTTAGAGAGAAGTGGGATCACTGGGCCAGCCACAAAGAGGAAGAGCTAGGGGCATTGTGCAGAGTGGTTAAGTCAGCTGAATTTAGAACCAAACTGACCTGGCCTGAACCCTGGATCTGCCACTAGCAAGTCACATAACTCTCTAAGTTTTGCTTTTCTCTTCTGTAATGGGGATAATGATATTCTAATCTTATGGCCGTTCTGAGCCATCATCCGTAAAGTCCTAGTAGGTGCTCAAGGTAAGGTAGCAATTACTATTAGCCTAGGCAGCAAAGGACAGGAGCACGACACACTGATGAACTGCACAGGCCTTAAAGTCAGACAAACTTAATTCAAACCCCGGCTCCGCCTCTTAACAATGTACCTCAGACAAGTTACTAACCATTCCTCGGTCTCGGTTTCCTCATCTGTGGAACAAAAATAAAAGTTCCTTCTTTCATAGAGTTGTTGTAAGGATTAAATGAGATACTATATATAACCTGCTTAGCACAAAGAGTCAATAAATAGTGATGGTGGTAATTAAAAGACAAAATGAGGTGCCCAATTGAGAGCAGCCCTCCCTCTTTCTACTCAGCAAAGAATCATGACAGTGCAGCCCTGGGGGTGGGGAGGCATAAGTGTTGATGAAAGTGACAATTCTATAAATATCTTTTAGGACTGCCTTTCATTACATTCCAAAGACAGCAGCTCCTCCTGGGGGTCATGATGGGGACAGAGTCCTAGACATCACAGTGAACATGCTGAAATAACTCAGCAGTATGATGCTTCATTCAGTTGGAACAGGCAGAAACAGAAATAGCCAAGAAATGTATGAAAAGATGCACTTCTCTGTTTATAAATGTCAGAATATCTTTTTACTCATTTATGTATTTCTTGATCATTTGTTATCTTGCTCTCCATGTTAATGTCTTTCGTTCATTTTTCTATTGAGTTGTTTGTCTTTTTCAACTTAAATTGTAGGCATTCTTTATATAGCTTGATAGTAATCACTTATTGGTTAGATGTACTGTAAATATCTTCTCCCACTTTGTGAATTGCCTTTTCACTCTCTTAAGGGTATTTTTAATTTAAAAAATTCTTAATTAAAGTTCTTAATTAAAAGGTCTAAATGAATTCTTAATCTACTATTTTTTCCTTTATGGCCAGTGCTTTGTGTGTCCTTTTAAAGTTTTTCTTAAACCAAAGTCATGTTAATAACAAAGGACCTAATAGGAATCTTCATCTGATTCCCAAATTTATTATCATTTAGAAACTACTTTTCTGCCTTTATATTTGGGTCTATAATCCATCTAGAAATGATTTTTGCATGTAGTATAAAATATGGATCACATTTTGTTGTTTTCCACATGGATATTCAAAGGTCCCAGCACAATTTATTAAAAAGACAACATTTCTTCCACTGTTTTGCAATGCCACTTTCTAAATAAATCAAGTGTCTATCAATGTGTGGTTCTGTTTCTATGCTCTATTGTGTTCCATTTGAGTTTATTTGTCTATTTTTGTGCCAACACCACACCTTGTGCCAATAAATCTTGACATGCAGTAGAGCAGGTCCTCCCAACTTGTTTTTCTTCTTCAATATTGTTTTAGCAATATCTGACTCTTTGCCTGTCCATTTAAATTTTAAAATCAAAGAGTGGAGTTCCACACAAAAAAATCCTGTGGGGATGTTCACTGAGATTGCATTGAATCAATATGGAAGAACACACATCTTGACAATATTGAGTCTTCCTATCCATGAAGAAGGGATGCCTCTCCATTTGAATAGGTCTCCATTAGTGTACCTTTCAATCAAGTTTTTAAAATTTTTTTCACTGTAAAGGTCTTGAATATCTTTTGTCAAATTTATTCCTAGGCATCTTTTGTTGTTGTTATTTTTATAAATGGCATCTTTCTTAAAATTCTACTTGATTTCTCAAGCATAAACACTCATTTGATTCTTATATCATATAAACTGTTAGTAATTCTAATAATTTTATTGCAGATCCCAAGTTACTGGTCTATAGACTCTATATTTCTATAGTTAGGTGGTTTGCCCAGTACATTATGCACAACTGTATTCACCAGTCTAATTCTTGTCTTATTGCACTAGTTAAACCCTCCGACATAATGTTAATAGCAAAGGACCTAATAGGAATCTTCACCTGATTCCCAACTTTAAAGGGAATATTCTTAATGTTTCACTGTTGAATAGGTTTACTGTAGATTTATTTGTAGATACAACTTATAATTAAGAAGTTCCCCTCTAATCCCACTTTGCTGAGAATTTCTTTTGAAATCATAAATAGTTGTTGAACTTTTTCAAATACTTTTTCTGCATTACTTGAGAAGATCATGTGATTTTCCTCCTTTAAACAGTTACATTAGTAGAGTTTTCCACCTGACTGGGCGTGGCTCAGCGGTTGAGCATCGATCTAGGATCCAGGCGATTGGGGTTCGATTCCCGGTGAGGGCACATGCCTGAGTTGAGGGCTCAATCCCCAGTTGGGGGCATGCGGGAGGCAGCCGATCAATAACTCTCTCATCATTGATGTTTCAATCTCTCCCTCTCCTTTCCTTTCTCTGAAATCAGTAAAGATAATTAAAAAAAAAAAAAAAAGAGTTTTCCAATATCGACCCCCTTGCATTCCTAGAATAAACCAAACTTAGAATGTATTATCTTTTTTAAACATCACTAAATTTTGTTTTGCAAATCTTTTATTTAAGCTTTTTGCACACGTAATTAGTGAGATTGGCTTATTATTTCTTTCCTGTGCTGCCCCATTATGTTATCAAGGCTACACTAGCCTCATAAAATGACTGGGGAATGTTCCTTCTGCTATTCTGTGAAATAGATTATGCAATATGAAAACTATATGTTCCTTAAGTATTGGGTAGAATTTTGCCAACGTTTTCTTAAGGGAAGATTTTTATTTATTGATGCAACCTCTTCAAAAACCATGTAATCATTTGAAATTGTCTTTCTTTTTGATACAGTAGTAACATTTATTTTTCTAGGAATTTGTAGTGACCCTGTTTTATTTCTAAGAAAGATTTTTTCTCTCTAAAGTCAATCTTGTTAAATATTAATGTAGGTACACAAGCTTTGGGAAAAAGGTTTTGTTTGATATATTTTTTTTTCATTCTTTTACTTCCAACATTTCTATGTCCTGATGTCTTTGGTGTGTTTATTATAAACTATAACTTTATTAAAAACCCAATGAGAAAACATGTGTTTTTTAACAGAAGGTTTTAGTCTCTTTGCATTGATTATGAGCATTGATATATTTTGAATTTATTTCTATCATCTACCATAAACTTTCCTTTTGTATTGCTCTTTCTTTAAAAATTTATCTTTACTGTTGAGAGTATTACAGATGTCCCATTTGTTCCCCCCAATTGACCCCCTCCACTTCGCTCCCACCCCCTCCCCAGGCCTTCACCCCCGTCATTGTCTGTGTCCATGGGTTATGCATATATGCATATAGCTTCTTTGGTTAATCTCTTCCCACCCTCCACCCCCCTTCCCTCTTTCCTCTGAAATATGATCGTCTGTTGCAGGATCAATGTCTCTGGATCTATTTAGTTCATCAGATTCTTTTGTTCATTAGCTTCTTCTTAAAGAAGGCCCTTCAACTTTTCCTGTAGTGCTGGTCTGGTGGTGATGAACTCCTTTAGCTTTTTCTTATCTGTGAAGCTCTTTATCTGACCTTCAATTCTAAATGACAGCTTTGCTGGGTAGAGCAATCTTGGTTGTAGTTCCATGTTTTTCATCACTTTGAATATTTCTTGCCACTCCCTTCTGGCCTGCAAAGTTTCTGTTGAGAAATCAGCTGACAGTCGTATGGGTGCTCCCTTGTAGGTAACTAAGTGCTTTTCTCTTGCTGCTTTTAGGATTCTCTCCTTGTCTTTAACCTTAGGCATTTTAATTATGATGTGTCTTGCTGTGGGCCTCTTTGGGTTCCTCTTGTTTGGAACCCTCTGTGCTTCCTGGACTCGTAAGTCTATTTCTTTCCCCAGGTAGGGGAGGTTTTCTGTAATTATTTTTTCAAATAGGTTTTCAATTCCTTGCTCTCTTTTCCCCCTTCTAGCACCCCAATAATACGAATGTTGGGCCTCTTGAAGTTGTCCCAGAGGCTCCTTATACTGTCTTCGTATTTGTGGATTCTTTCTTCTTTTTGCTCTTCTGGTTGGGTGTTTTTTGTTTCCTCATGTTCCAAATTGCTGATTTGATTCTCAGCGTCCTCTACTCTACTGTTGATTCCATGTAGATTATTCTTCATTTCAGTTCCTGTCGCCTTCATTTCAAATTGGTACTTTATTATGTTATCAATTTTCTCAGTTATTTCCCTAATAGTCTGCTTAAGCATCCTTATAACCAAAATTCTGAACTCTGTATCTGTTAGCTTGCTTGGATCTATTTCATTTAGTTCCTCTTCTAGAGATTTCTTCTGTTCTTTCCTTTGCGACATGTTTCTTTGCCTCCACATTTTGGCTGCTTCCTGGTGTTTGTTTCTATGTATTAGGTAGAGCTGCTATGTCTTCTGGAATTTGTAGAGTGGCTTTGTGTAGTAGGTGTCCTGTAGGATCCAGTGGCTCAGACTCCCCAGTCACCTGAGCTGGGCCTTCTAGGTGCTCCCCTGTGTGGGCTATGTGCACTGTCCTGTTGTAGTTGAGCCTTGGTTGCTGTTGGCGTCCCTGGGAGGAATTGACCCTCAGGCCAGTCAGCTGTGAGGACCAGCTGCAACTACAGCCAAAGAGCTGCTGTGCTGGAGACACCCCTATGGAACAGGATTTACTTCAGTGAAGCTTCGGTGTTCACCAAGTGCGCCCCTTGAGTGTCACTCGTGGATGTGGTAGGGTTGTAATCCAGCATTGTCGAGTCTGAGCACCAGGTGCACTGTCTCTGGGGCCTCCCGGGAGGTGCAAAGTCAGCCTGTGCCAGTGCCTTGCCCAGGGCCACCCAGTATGAGCTACACAGCAAACCGTAGTTGGCTGCTACTTGTGCTGGGCTTGGAGGTGTCCAGGAGAGGCCAAGCTATGAGCCAATGCAGCTGCCGCTAGTGCCAGGCCTGGGGCCACTTATCAAGCCTTATGGGGCATGATGCTGCTTGTTTGAGAGTTTTTAGGAAAGTCCTAAGCATGAGGCTCGAGAGACCCCTTGCACAGAAAAGCCACTGGAAACAGCTTGGATGAGCAGGTGGGAAGGGGCGGGGCCTCCAGGAATCACGGGGCGGGGCCAAAGGTGAGAGCCAGGTGCTGGCGATTCAAATATGGCACCTACCTGCCGGCTGTGTGCCGGGAGGACTTGCCAAAGGAGCAGTGGCCTCTGCCAGCCCTTCTGCCTGGGAGAAAGCCTCCCCTCCACCTCTCGCCCGGATTTCAGGCAGGTTAGTTCCTCCCCGAGTGTCCCAGGTCCTTTCAGGCTGCTGCCCAGCGCTGGGCTCAGAGGGAACCTCCGAGTGAGTCCGTGTGCAGGCCCTTTGAGAGGAGCTGCTGGGGCTCCTGCAGCCTCCGGGACCCTCAGGGACAGTCCCCGCTGGTTTCACAGCCCGGAGTTGTGGGGACGTCTCTTCCCGGCCCTGGAGCCCTGGGCTGGGGGCCTGCTGTGGGGCTGGGACCCCTCTGGGAAACCGCTGCCGCCGAGATTCCCTCCCGGGTTTATCCCGCGGCACCGAGTGTGGGCCCGTGGCTGCGTCTCCAAGATTCAGCCCTGATCCGCCCACGTTTCCGCCCCTCCTCCAGGTCTCGGTGCCTCTTCAGCTCCCTGGTTGTAGGGCTTCTGTTCAGCCAGATTTCAGGAGGCTCTGAGTGCTGGTGGTTCTGTATTTCAGTTGTAATTTTGATGTGGTTGCAGCAGGCGGCGGGTGCAGCTGTTACCTACGCCACCATCTTGTTTCTCTGTATTGCTTTTTAAATGCTCCTTTTTTCCTCTTTATGCCCATTTTAAAAAATTGATTAAAAGTGTTTTCTCTCCTTTTTTTCTTCCTACTAGTTTGGAAGTTATAGACTATTTCTGTTTTTTCTGTAGTTGCCCTGAATTGTTAACATACCTATTATCTTGATAAAGCCTGAAATTGGTAGTTTTATTTTCCTCATAAACAATATGAGGACCATATAGTACTTTAATCTCAAGTACTCCTCACCTAACTAATATCCTTTTCAGGATTTTAGCTCTATCTTCATTTTTCAACCTTAAAAATTAGAAAATAATATAATGTTTAACACAGTCAATATCTTTTTAGATTTACACACATTCACCAATTTCTTTGTTTACTGTTCCTTCTTGAGTCCTTGACTTTTACTTCTAGAATAAATTTACTTTTTCCTAAAGTACCTTGTCCATAAGTTCCTTTAGTGAGGGTCTATTTGTAGTAAGCATTCTTGATTTTTTATTTGTACAAAATTTGCTCTCACTCTGAGTAATCAGCCCTAGGTTGATTCTCGGTACCATCTCCTGCCTTACTCTGTTGTTGAAATCAGAGTAATAGGCCATATGCCTTTTCTCTCTGACTGCTTTTAAGATCTTCTGTCTGTCTGGAGCATTCTGCAATATCACTATGTTATGTCTGAACATATATTGCTTTATATCTTTCCTGCTTAGGATTCATTAGGATTCCCAATTCTAAGAATTGTACTCATTGATCAGCTGTGGACAATCCCTTGGAATATTAACTCTTCCCATGTTTTCTATTATCTTCTTCTAGGACTCCAATTAGCTATGTGCTGAACATACCTTGCTTATCTCACATGTACATTAACCTTTTATTTTTCTTCTTCTTTTTTTTTTTTTTTAAGTGTCCCATCTTCTTGATTCTCTGTGTGGTGTTCTAAGTGGCTTCTTCTGATCTAGCTTCTAGTTCACCAATTCTCACATCAACATCACCCAGTCCAATTATCAAATTATTAAATTTCAATGTGTGAACCCTAATTGAATGGTTCAAAAATAAAAGCAGCTATAAAAGACATTTGGGGAACAAATTAAGAAATTAGTATATGAGTTTGGATCTTGGATAAATTAGAGAATAATAGTTCATTTTCTTAGTGATAATGGCATTAAGGTCAGTTGGAAAGTGTTCTTATCCTTTGGGAGGTACCTGCTAAGGACAAGTACCTGCTAAGTATTTAGGTGTGAAATGTGATACCTACAACATTCTTTCAAATGTTTCAGGGAAAAATTTATATGTACACATATAGATAGGTAAAAACAAAGATGGCAAAATGCTAACAATTGTATCTAGATTTAGGCTATATGGGTGTCTGTTCTTTAAACTTTCCTGTGAGTTTGAAAATTTTCATAACAAAAAGCTAGAAAACTAATAGCTGGAATTTAAATTTCAATAGCTAGGTTAAAATATAAAATCAAATAAATCTATAATGTAGAACAAAAAATATAGAAAAATACAATAAAATTAGTGGTAGCTTAACATCTGATTTTTAGGAGTTCCAATTGAAAGGGAGAGAAATGTCAAAGATAATACTAGAATATCCCAGAACTAAGGACTAAAGTCTTTATATTAAAAGGAGTCACTGAGTGCTCAGCACAAATAATCTAAAAATAAACTCATTCCAAGGCACATTAATGTGGCTTTGGAATTGGGGAGGGTAGGAAGGGAGAAAACCCTGAAAGCTTTCAGAGGGAAAAGACCGGTCACATACAAAGGAATGTTCAAAATTGCTTCTCAACAATGCCAGATACTAGGAGCAATGAAGCAAAGCCTTAAAAATCCTGAAGGAAACTGGTTTTCAACCTAAAATGTGAATAGCTCAGCTGGAGCGTTGTCCCTATATGCCAAGGTTGCAGGTTCGATCCCCAATCAGGGAGCATACAAGAATCAACCAATGAATTCATAAATAAGTGGAACTGCAAAATTGGTGTTTCTCTCTCTCTCTTCCCCTCTCTCTAAAAGCAGTAAACAAAAAAAAATTTTTTTAAGAATGTTTCCAAGAAAATTCAGCCTTTTTGAGCTAGTATAGTACCCTGTAAAGCTAAAATCATGGTTTCAGACTCTGGTGGACATAAGAATCTCCTGCTGTGCTTATTTAAATTGCAAAATCACAGGTTGGCCAACAGGAGTCAATGAGTGGATGGGGAGACAGCATCCTCCTAGAGGGCAGCTGCCAGACCTGAGGTTCCACCACATCAGCTCCCTGCTCTCACATCGGAGTTGCCCCCTGATGCGTGGTGAAACTGAAAAGGCTGAACTTTCTTGAGAACATAATTCTGACACACACTTATCCTCCTTCCCCACCCATCGTATTCTCTGCCTCATAGGTCCTGAACCTGCAACTGTGGGTGTCTGTTCACTGTCACTGGGGCCCACTCTAATGGGGACTTTCGTTTGAGGTTGAGTCACCTACCCTCTTGGTCCCTCTAGCAGATTAGAGTCCCTAAATGGCCAGTCAAGGTCTTTGGGGGGATGAGGCAGGGACATCAGGAGAATGAAGGCTTCATGAGCCTCAGACAATAGCTTGGAGCAGATTCCTTCCATGCAGTCAGCAGCCAGTATAGGATTAGTGTATACGGCATGTTTTAAAGGCCCCATGCTATCTCCCACTGGCCACCAGGGTCAAAGGCATGAATGCCATTTGCTGAGGCAGGGTAAGCCTCTCTGTAATTATATTTTCTCTTTTCAATGAAAGAATCCCAGCAAGGCTGATGGAGGTACCCTAAAAGTCTACAGGCCATTGTAGTCTGTCCCAGGGCTGTCCCTGGCTCGCTCGCTCCCCTTTCTGGCTCTCTGACTGGAATGGTGTTGCCCCTTGACCGTGGGCTCAGGGGCCTCCAGCCAAAGCTGCTGACTCTGATCCCGGCCTCTGGGCTATGTTCATTTGCATCGAGATGCTGAGGGTGGAGGAGCTATATAGGCTCCAACCCATTCAGGAGAGGATTAGGCCTGGACTGAGGGCGCAGTGGGACAGAGGTCGCAGTGAAGGCCCAGCTCCACTCCCTGAGAGTCACCATGCCCTACATGCTGCCAGGATTCTTCTGTGATCGTGTGATCAGGGAGAGGGACAGGAGAAATGGAGAGGGCACTGTCACACAGCCCCTCAAGTTTGAGGGGCAAGATTTTGTCGTTCTCAAACAATGGTGCCTGGCTCAGAAGTGCCTCTTTGAAGACCATATGTTCCCAGCCAGTGTTCAGGCCCTGGGCTCCCATGAGCTGAGCCAAAAAACCAAGATGAAAGCCATCACATGGAAAAGGCCAAAGGTAGGGATGGGAGACAGCTCCTAGGGACAGGAGGTCAAGTGTTCCAGAGCCTGAGGCCATGGATCCCTACTCTGAGCAAGTGGCTTAAGTTTCCCACTCATGTGCCCTCAAAATGCCTTCCTGCTTCCTCCTGAAACTGATGCTATTTTCTATGTCTGAATTAGAAATGATTATAATATTTTATAGGTCCCTGAGACTGTAAATATTTTTAAGAAAACTAATGCATGGATTTAAATTTACTGTAAAATAGTAAATATAATTGACTCTCATGTCTCTTTTTGGGAGCAGGTATTCTGGGGATGGGGAAGTGGGGTTAAGAATACTAACAGTTTCAAGGAGAGTTCTGTGGAAGATGGTTAACAGTTAAGAAATAGGAGGCTAATAAAGATCATTTAAAAACATAAAAAATAGAAATAAAAATTTTTTAATTAAAAAATAAAGAATAATTTAAAAAGAAATAGGAGGCTGCAGGAGACTGGAGACATGCCTTTTGGACCTTTCATGTAAGGCTGGATTATTAGTGACGTGTCACTTCTGTTTAGACAGAAAGGTCCATGCTGACCAGCCAGATTCCTTGCAGGGTGAATCTGTTTGCTCAAGGATACCTTACTGTGCCAATGAGGAGCCAGTTTGTTTCTGCTGGATAGGTAAAAGTAGTTGGGGATATGCAGGACCAGGGCCTCTCCCTGCATGGAGGCACTCATCACCCTAAAAGGGTTCACTGCATTTAGAGCAGGCAAGGAACCTTCTAAAGCAGTGGGCTCCAAGGTGGGGTATGTGCAACCCAGGGGGTCTGCAAAGGTGATCCATTGGAGTGTATGAAAAAATATCTGAAGTAGTTGTTTTTTAAATAAACTTTCCATTTTAGAAAGTTTTAGGTTTGCAGAAAACTTGTGAAGCTAGTACAGAGTTCCTATACACTTTGCATTCAGCTTTCCCTATTATGAATATTTTATATTACTCTGGTACATTTGCTACAATTAATTAACCAAAATTGAAACATTATTATTACCTGAAGTAACTCCATACTTTATTCAGATTTCCTTGTTTTATACCTAATATCCCTTTTCTGTTCCATGGTTCCACATAGGATGTGACATTGCATTTAGTATTGTCTCCTTAGCCTCCGCTGGCTGTGACAGTTTCTCGGATTTTTTTTCTTGTTTTTGATGATCGTCACAGTTTTGAGTACGGAGCAGGTATTTTGTATAATATTCCACAACTGGCATTTTTCTGCTGGTTTTCTCCTAATTAAGCTGGGCTGATGGCTTTTTGGGAGGAAGACCACAGAGGTAAAGTGCCATTTTCATCACATTGTATAGACTATCAACATGTCTTATCATTGTTGACCTTGATAACTGGCTGAAGCAATGTTGGTGGTTTTTCTCTACTATAAAGTTCCTTTTTTTCATTTTTTCATAATGCACTCTTTGGAAGAATGTCACTAAACATAGCGCACACTCAAGGAGTGGGAGTTACATTCTACCTCCCTTTATCTACATAAAGTATTGAGAATTCTGCATGGGAACTTTGTCTATTTTCTCCATTTATTTATTTATTGAATCACTTATTTATTTTAATGTGGATTTGTAAATATTTATTTTGTATTCTGTATTGTAATCAACTATTACTTTATTTTCCTGCTCTGATTGTTTTAGCTTTAGCCATTGGGAGTTCTTTCAGTGGACTCCTGTCCCTTTGACATATCCTTATTGTTGTGAGGTTTTTTGTTTTTTTCTTTGAATACTTTCTTACTTTCTGAAGCTATAAGATGCTCCAGGCTCATTTTATGCATTTTCTTTCACAGCCCTAGAATCAATCATTTCTCTATGGAGCCCTGGTACCTCTTATTGGAAAACAGTATTAGAAACCATGATCAGAGTGCTAGGTGTGCTCATCACTTCTGGGGTGTCATTGCCATTGTCCCTCTCAGCTGATAGACAAAGAAATTTCTTAAAACTTCTTCTTTGACCCATTTGTTATTTAGAAGTGTGTTGTTTAATTTCTAAATATTTTGAGATTTTGCAGTTACCTTATTGATTTCTAGTTTTATTCCACTGTGATCTGAGAATATACTTAGTATGAGTTCTAGTCTTCTAAATTTGTTGAAGTGTGATTTATGGCCCAAAATGTGGTCTATTCTCCCATGTGATCTTGAAAGTGTATTCTGCTGTTGTTGAATGGAGTGTTCTATAAATGTCAATTAGATCAAGCTGATTGATAGTGCAGAAAATCATTAAGGATAAGGTCAACTATATCCTTAATGATTTTCTGCGTGCTTACTCTATAATTACTGAAAGAAGGGTATTAAGGTCTCCAAATATAATACTAGATTCATCTATTTCTCTTTTCAGAAATATCACTTTTCGCTTCATGTCCTTTAACACTCTGTTGTTACATGTACCCACATTTAAGGCTGTATGTTTTGTTAGAGAAATGACTCCTTTATCATTATGTAGTGCATCTCTTTATCTCTGATAGTTTTTCTTGTTATAAAATATGCTTTATCTGAAATTAATACTCCAGATTTCTTTTTCTAAAATATGTTTTTATTGATTTCGGAGAGAGGAAGGTAGAGGGAGAGAGAGATAGAAACATCAATGATGAAAGAGAGTCACTGATCGGCTGCCTCCTGCATTCCCCCTACTAGAGATCGAACCCAAAACCCAAGCATGGCCCTGACCGGGAATTGAGCCATGACCTCCTGGTTCATAGGTCGACGCTCAGCCACTGAGCCACACCAGCTGGGCCCAGCTTTCTTTTGATTAGTGTTACCATGGTATATCCCTCTCTAGCTATCTGAATCTTTGTATTTAAAGTGAATTTTTTAGAGAAAAAATTTTATCTTTTAATTGGTGTATTTAAACCATTAACATTTAAGTTATTATCATATAGTTGGATTAATATCTACCATGTTTGTAACTGTTTTCTATTTGCTGCAACTGTTTTTTGTTTCTCTCCTTTCCTGCCTTCCCTGGTTTTAATGGAGTATTCTTTATGATTCCATTTTATCTCCTCTCTTAAGTATATCAATTATACTTCTTTTTTTAAAAAATCTTAATGATTAGAGTTTCCAATATACAACTAATCCAATTTCATCTTCAAATAACACTATACCATTATATGTGTAGTCTAGTACCTTATAATAGAAAATTCCCATTCGTCACTTCCTTCCCTTATGACATTATTGTCATTCATTTCACTTATCCATATGTTACAATTACTCAACACTGTTGTTATTGTTATTACTTTAAACAAAGTTATTTTTAGATTAAGAATAAAAAAGTAGCATGGCTCAGCAGTTGAGCATCGAGGTTCAATTCCCGGTCAGGGCACATGCCTGGATTGTGGGCTCAGTTCCCAGTCGGGGGTGTACAGGAGGCGGCCAATCAATGATGACTCTCTCATCCTTGATGTTTCTATCTCTTCCTCTCCCTCTCCCTTCCTCTCTCTGAAATCAGTAAAGATATATTAAAAAAATTTTTTAAAGAATAAAAAAGTAAAAGTTTTATTTTACCTGAATTTATTCCTCCTCTGATGCTCTTCTTTTCTTTATGTAGATCCAGGTTTCTGACCTATGTCATTTTCTTTCTCCCTGAAGGACTTCTTTTAACATTTTTTTGCAAGGCAAATCTGCTAGCAATGAATTGCCTCTGATTTTATTTGTCTGAGAGTTTACTTCTCCTTTAGTTTTGAATGGTAATCACTCTGCATATAGAGTTCTAGGTTGGTGGGTTATTCTTTTATCAATGTAAATATATCAATCCAATCTTCTTTGCTTGCATAGGATCTGAAGAGAAGTATGCTGTAATTCTTATCTTTGTTCCTCTATAGGAAAGCTATTTTTCCCCCTCTTGGATTCTTTTTAAGATTTTTTTCTTTGTCTTTGATTATCTGCAGTTTGAATATGATATGCCTAAATGTAGTTTTGTTTTGTTTTGTTTTACTGATATTTACTCTGCTTGATGCTCTTTGGGCTTCATGGATCTGTGGTTTGGTAACTGTCACTAATTTTGGAAAGTTCTTGGCCAGAAGTCCCTTACATATATTTATTATAGCCCATCCTTTTAAATGTATGTTTTTGTTTATTTTATAATGCACATTATATGTTAGGACAATATTCATTAATATAATTTAAAACTAATAAGAATATTTACCTAGGGTTGCATTTTCAAAATATTAATGATGGAGATATTTTTTAAAAAGTTTGGAGACACTATGCAAACCACAGTTCTCAAGAACAGAGGAAATGGTAATCTGTTGTTTATTGCTGGGAACCCATCATTGGCAGATCCAGTCTTCAGGTTAGATTATAGCCAAAGGGGTAGCTAGAGGTCCACTAGTAGCTTAGGTACTCAAGCTAAAATGACAGAGCTGGGACCACTTACCCTCTATTCATACCAACCAACACAAACAGGTCTCCACACTCTAGGGGATATTTATGCAATGTTTATAAGTAAGGAGAGAGGGATAAGTAGATGGTAGGGAGAGGGTATCTAAGCTAATCAGAGATTTTTGATGAATTAACACTCAACAAACTTGGTAACTGACCCTCACCAAACAGCATCTCTTATGAGGGCAATTGAGGGTTACTAGGCTGTGGGTTAGCTAAAGGACAGAAAGATATGATATCCCATTTTTATTGGATCCTAATTCCCCCTGTTCTCTACATACTTGAGGACTCAGTTAATGTTTGGTGAATTCAGCTGAGGTACAGTTGAGGGTAAATGTGGCTTATTAGGGAATCTCTACTACTGTAAAACAATGTCCACTCCCTTCAAAAACCTGGGCCTCCAAACAGACTAGATATCAGTGTAGCTGCTGCTGCATTTCCAAGCAGTCAGCCCTGGAATTGGTAGGAGGTAGGAGGATGAGGGGTGCTTCTGAACTTATAGACCCAAAGAGAAGAAGCTGCACCTGTGACAGCTAAAAGACATAGCTAAAAATCCAGTGTTTGAGTCACTCTATAATATATTCCTTATAACACGGGCAGAACCTACGGTAGTCAAGTGTCTCAGCTGGCAAATAACAGAGGCCCAACTCAAACTAGCTTAGGCCAAGAAAGCGCATATAACTTGAATATTTAAGGGTGATGTTGGGTATAGACACTGAATTCAGCCCTCAAACCATGTCATCAAGATATAGTCCCCAATATCTATCTATCTATCTATCTATCTATCTATCTATCTATCTATCTATCTATTATCTATCTATCTATCTATCTATCTATCTATCTATCTATCTATCTATCTATCTATCTATCATCTATCTATCATCTATCTATCTATCTATCATCTATCTATCTATCTATCTATCTATCTATCTATCTATCTATCTATCTATCATCTATCTATCTATCTATCTATCTATCTATCTATCTATCTATCATCTTTCACCTCCCTCCTCTGACCTCCACTTCCCCATCTGTTTCCTGGGTTGGCTTTATTCTCAAGTAGATTAACTTCATAGTGGGGCAAAGCTGCCATCAGCAGCTTCAGACTAACCAGTTGAGCAACTCCAGCAGAAGGATGGATTTTTTTTTTTCTTTCTCAATAGTTACAACAAAAGTCTTGGTCCATATCTCATTGGGCCAGATTTGGTCAAGTGCCCATCCTGAACCAATCACTCTCACTCTAACTGCCCCTATTATACATGTGGAAATGAGGGAAGGGGGGGACTCATCAAAATAACATGGGCTGACACTGGGGTTGCTCCCCAGTGGAAAATTGAGATATAATCCCAAGAGAAGGGGGAATGTATTTTAAACAGGCAAAACACTGGGGAGATAAAAATAACATATGTCCACTATACCTTAATTGGCTTCTTTGTGTTTTTTGTTTGTTTTTGTGTTTGTTTGTTTTTAATTCTTTGGGATTTATTATTATTATTTTTTTTTAACACATCTTTATTGATTTCAGAGAGAGGAAAGGAGGGAAAGAGAGAGAGGCAGAAACATCAATGATGAGAGAGTCATTGATCGGTTTCCTAGCCCGCAACCCGGGCATGTGCCCTGACTGGGAATCGAACCCCGATCGCCTGAATCCTAGGTCGACGCTCAACCTCTGAGCCACTCCCGGCTGGGCGGCTTCTTTGTTTTTTAAGAGGACAGAGCCTTGTTTGGAATAATGAATTTTACATTTTATTAGTGGTTTTTAAAAACTACAATTGTGATGTTGATGTCCTCTTTACTACCAGACTGTTATTGCTTCTAGTTGTTTTCTTTCTCTGTTTGTTTGGTTGGTTTTAGTGAAGAGAGATAGGAAATGTTTTTTAAAGAGACAAAAATAAATCATGAGTTATATATTCAATTCAACTTTAACACTTCAGGGTTGTTACTTAAGTTATTCAGTTTTATAATTTTACATATTTTCTTTTACACTGAAAAAAAAACACCTTGGTTCCTAATAACATTAAAGTGAGTTCTTACTTATTTTATCCTACAATATACATATCAAAGTTTTAAAATAATAACAATATAATTATTATTTCTTATGGTTTATATTGTTATGGTTTTGGTTTTTGACCTTAGGATATAACCCAAAATGGATAAACAGCCAAAATGCTACATTTTAATTAAGTCACTTAAACTCACTTTTTTTATGTGTGTAGTCATGTCATCAACTTGATATGCAGTTGGGTTCTTTTGCTTCACATTGTTTTCAGCTGTTACAGATTGCTTTTTAAAATTATCTTTTCTTAAATTTTGGCTCTTTTTAAAAAAATATATCTTTATTGACTTCAGAGAGAGGAAGGGAGAGGGAGAGAGTTGAAACATCAATGATGACAGAAAATCATTGACCAGCTGCCTCCTGCACGCCCCCTGCTGGGGATCGAGCCCACAACCCGGGCATGTGCCCTAACTGGGAATCCAACTGCGATCTCCTGGATCCTAGGTTAATGCTCAACCACTGAGCCACATCTGGTGTGTTGGGTTAGTTTAAATAAAGAAATGCACCCTCCAACAGAAGGGAAGACTTGCAAGCCACACACCAGATTCACTCTCTGCTCTCCCCATTTCTCAAGTTCTGTGGACCTGGGACATACGCTGACTCTAAATATCTGTTACCACATCTTGGGAGAAAGATCCTTATTTTCCCTCCTGGATCTCTTTTCCTGTCATCGAAAAAACAAAAAAAACCAGCCATGCTTTCTGTTATCCCTTTGCCAAAGCTGTGACAGTAAAAACACTGCCCTCTGAGGGTACATCCTTAGTAAGACTGTGTCAGGGTGAGGGAGCAGAG
Source organism: Miniopterus schreibersii (assembly GCF_964146895.1). NCBI lineage: Eukaryota > Metazoa > Chordata > Mammalia > Chiroptera > Miniopteridae > Miniopterus > Miniopterus schreibersii. The sequence goes on from NC_138101.1 coordinate 144,440,460, forward strand.
CGGAACAATGGGAAAAGGAGGCATGCTTTTGGCTTCTACCACTTACTGGCTGTGTGTCCTTAGGCAAGTTTCTTAACATCTCTGAACCTTGGTTTCCTTACCTAAAAAATAAGGATGATGGTATCCAATTCACGAGATGTTTTTAGATGCTTAAATGAGTGGTGTGTGTAATACTCCTGATACACAATGCCAGTACTACACAATGGACCTTAATAAATAATAGCTACTACTACTGTCATTCTTTCCTTTTGTTTCACAGGAAATTTGCGAGAACCCTCGATTTATCATTGGTGGAGCCAATAGAACTGACATCTGTCAAGGAGAATTAGGTAGGAAAGTCCCTCGGGTTATATCCAGCTAAACAATCAAGGAGGGGTTAAAAGGTGTGATCCCTTTACAGGGAATCAAGGGGCAATAATCTGCTTTTGTTTTCATAACATTACTTTATGTGCTGATGATTGCTTCATTTAATTTCTGTTCCTCCCACATTTCTCATTAGTTTTAGCCGAGTGTCCCAGGAGGTAGACCTCATTCCACAGCCTCCCCTCTAGAGTCTGAAGGACGGTCACACACTCCACTCAGCAAGACAAAGCCCTGCTTTTGACTGTTTTTAGCTTCCTTAAAAGATAACTCTGATGGGGAGGGGTGGAGATGGGGAAGGGGGGAAAATGGAGGACAGCTGTAATACTTTCGACAATAAAATAAATTTTAAAAAATAAATAAAATACACTTAAAAAAAAAGGCAGCTTTGAAACTATCTGTGTACCAAGCATGTCCCTTGGGCACATAGAATCTATATGTACACACAAAACACAGTATCAAAAAGAGGGCTTGTAACTCACACTCCTGTTTAAATTGCCCCAGAACAATAGTTCCATATTAAAAGAGTCTTTCAGCCTGGCTGGGTAGCTCAGTTGGTTAGAGCGTCACCCCTATACTCCAAGGTTGTGGGTTTGATCTCCGGTCAGGGCACATACAAGAAAGAGCTAAACAAATACATAAATAAGTGGAACAACAAATTGATGTCTCTCTCTTTCTTTCTCTGGTTCTCTCTTCCTCTCTCTCTAAAATCTTTTTTTTTTACTTAAAAATTAAAGGTCTTTCAACAAAGACAACATTTGCCCTGTGGATGATTATCCAGTTTTCTGACTGGCTAGTTAGCTTGGCTATCCCATCAGACCGCCCCCTCCCTCTGCCTCTTGTTCATGCAGTATCACCTCTGGTGCAGACCACAGGGAAGCTCTGTGAAGTAAAGTTGGGAGAATATCCACAGATACAGTTTAAAACTTGAGGATAAAGGGCACCAACCAAATGTAAGGAATAGGACTAATTTGGCCCCAGAAGGAGAGGTTGAGGAGGTTTTGGTAGCTAGGTTCCTGTCCCTGAGGAAAGGCTGCCTGCAGAGCCCTGGGCAAGCTAGTAATCTGGGCCTTCTACCCAATTCCCTGTTCCAACGGAAAGCCTGGCTGCTTCAGGGGGCACCAGGGGGAGGGGCTGTCTCAAAGTTGCTATCACATCCCACACAGCAAAATAAAGGCCTTGCATAACTTAACCCATCCTCCTAGAAGGCAGTTCTGTGGCTGTCAGCGCACCAGCAGTGCCCCTTGAGCACTCTCTCGCCCCACATATCTCTCTCTCTCTCTCTCTTTGTCTCTCTCTGTCTCTCTCTCTCTCACACACACACACACACACACACACACACACTCACTCACTCACTCACTCACTATCGCCTTTACTCTGCCAGAAAGGAAGTTCAGGGAATAAGAAAATGTCCCATCTCATTCCATTGCCAGCAATGTCTTAGTGCCCCCTGCAGACTGTTCCAGAGCAGCTCCCTAATGACTTCTTATAACACAAACCCTCTTGACTGGTGACTCAGATGCTCAGTCTCCACTGAGGCCAGAAGGGGAAATGGACTCACCTTGCAAAGATGTGGGGCAGGCGGATTTCCCACAGGCCTTATGAAGAACGACCCAGTTATGACCCACTGCTCTGCTTCCACTGAGGTCCAAAAAGGAAGTGAGGTTGCATTGCAGATGGAAAACCACTCAGGAGGGTGTAAGTTACCCTGTTGGTCGCATGGTTAAGGGACTGCTGTCAAACTCCTTCCCTGACTGGCACCTCTGTAAGGTCAGATCTGGAGGTAGGACAGTGAGCACCACTTAAACTCTGCTCTCAGAGAGGTGGAGCAACTGGGATTGGGTCTCTTTCTTGCCTGGAGGTACAGGCCCCTCCTTTGACCTGTGCCACGTGTCTCCTTACAGGGGACTGCTGGTTTCTCGCAGCCATTGCTTGTCTGACCCTCCACGAGCACCTGCTTTTCCGAGTCATACCCCATGATCAGAGTTTCATCGAAAACTATGCGGGGATCTTCCACTTCCAGGTGAGGTCAAGGGAGTGTCCAGCTGCCATTCACTCACCACTGGCCTCCTGGCCTTGACTTCCCAGTGGCTCCAGAAAGGTTCTGCCCACCCTCCAAGCCATGGCTGAGGGCAGTGACCCCCTTAAGTCCTCAGCCTGTGAGGAAGCAGTTGTTTATTTCTGCCCCTCACAGTCCCCCACACACACCTTCTGCTATGCCCCAGAAAAGCAGGAACACATCCTGTTTGCTGGCCTGTAGGTCTATTTTTGCCTCTCCAGTTGGCTGGCTGCTGTGTTATTACCCACAGGCCTTCTCAAGTAGGTCCCTGAGATATTAGCATGGGAATCCATAGGGCCCTTTAGGTTGTAAAGGAAACCCTGTCCACACCTGTGGCTCCTGTTACCTTGTTTCCATTTAAGGCAGGTCTATACCAAGTCTTTCACTGGTCTCTTCTAGACTCAGGAAGGAAAGTCTGGTTAATCTGGGGACTAGGTTTCTTAGTTCGAAACTCAATTCAGCCTTTGGACATTTTCTGGATCCAACTTGCCCTGGCATAGAGCCAAATCCCTGTGCTGGTCCCCCACTGAGTGAGTTCCACATGTGGGGATCTAGCAGATACTAGGGTTCTGAAGCATCCATCCATCTCCAGCCCCAAAGGCTCCGAATGTCTTGGGAATGACCCAAACCATCAGTTGATGTAACTGCTGATCCTGTACCTCAGGACTGAAGACCTCAGAAAGGTCTTCTCTTCAGGTTCAGAGTTAGCATCCTGCACTGGGTGAGGCAGCCAGGCCCTGAATTTTATTTCTCCCCTGTGCCATCAAGCTGCTAGTTTCTCTCTGATATTTAAAGGGTATGGTATCTAAAGGGACATAAATACAAAGACAAGATAGATTTTTTTACCTCTTGTCAACAAGGGGAAAATACATCATTAGAAGAAAATTAAACTACATCTGACTTTCTTCAGTTAAAACTGAGTTGCTCAAAAAAGAACAACATCCAGAATTGCAATTGTTGGACAATTTTTCTGCTTTGATCATAGTATGTTCTGGGCACGTTCTCTTCCACGTCAATCCTCATTTTCGACAGCAATTTCTACCTTTTTTGTCATCAAGAAATGCATAAATCAATACATTACCTTCACCTAGACCAGTAGCTCTCAAGCCTGGCTGCATATTAGAATCAGCTGAGATACCTAGACACTAATACCTAGGCCCCACCCTAGACCTACTGAGCTGGAGAATAAAAATTCAAGTCCTCAGATATTCATGAAGCACCTACTATCCCCAGTCCTGGGCTGGACTCTGTGGAAAAGACAAAGTGGTTTGTAACTCACTTCCTGCCCTCAAGGAGCTCACAGTCCAGTTAGAGAGTCACACATCCCAGACCTAGAATAGTATGAACAAGCACCAAGATGCAGAGCTGAGGAAGTTGGACTGCTTTGGGATCAAAGAGACCTCTAAGGAATGTTGAGTAGGGACACATTTCCCAGTAGTAACCTGAGCATGTGACTCTGTGCTGATGCTTCTGTGCAGTTCTGGCGCTATGGAGACTGGGTGGATGTGGTTATTGACGATTGTCTGCCAACCTACAACAATCAACTGGTTTTCACCAAATCCAACCACCGCAATGAGTTCTGGAGCGCTCTGCTGGAGAAGGCGTATGCTAAGTAAGGCAACACTTTTGAATGCGAGGCAAGTCTAGAAATGAGGAGGTGGGCTACAAAATCCACCAAGGCCTCACTCAGGAAAGGAGGCACGTGTATCTGTGCGTGCGCGTGTGTGTTTGTATGTGTGTGTGCAACTGTGACCCCAAAGTCAGAGAAGATCAAGTCCAGGCAGAAACAGCTCTAACTAAAAACACTATGTTTAAGAACAGAAATGAAGACACGTGTAGGAAATCTTTAGCTTTAGCTTCCCAGAATGAGCTCTTTAATTCTGTCTTTGAGGTGGTGTTACAAGTCCTAGATCCAAGCATTATATTTCTGGAACTCAGATCCCAAGGTCTTGCTTGGCTCAACCTCTGAGGAGGTATATTAATAAAGCCATATTGCCCCTCAACTTAGAAGCCCCACCCCAGCTACTGATGGCTTTAATGAAGCCCTACTTAGGGTTCGGGGTATAATGGAAAGAGAACTATCAGGAAGTGGGAATAGCTTGTTTCTGGTCCCAGTGCCCTGGCTCTTGGTGGCCTTGGGTGAGTCACTCAGCCTCTGGAGCTCAGTTTCTCCTTTGTGAAGAAAGGGAATCATAGTAACTCTCCATTAGCTTACAGGGTTGTTGGAGGATTGATGAGAGAACATAACAGGACCCAAGAGTAAAGTTCTGGTGGCAGTAGTTTCCTGGGACCCTCTGGCCCAGGCTGATCTTCATCCTTTCTCCAAGGCTCCATGGTTCCTATGAAGCTCTGAAAGGTGGGAACACTACAGAGGCCATGGAGGACTTCACAGGAGGGGTGACAGAGTTTTTTGAGATCAAGGATGCTCCCAGAGACATGTACAAGATCATGAAGAAAGCCATCGAGAGAGGCTCCCTCATGGGCTGCTCCATTGATGTAAGTCTGGGGTATGGGGTGCAGGGCAGGGGGCAGCCAAATATCAGAAAGCCTTACCCAATGACTAGCATCACAGGGTTCTCCTCTGGGACAGGGTGAATGTTTTGTTTTAGGAAGCAGGAACCAGCTCTCAACTTTGAAAACTGGGAATTTCTCAAGGTAGAAGAGTTCCTGGGGATTTTCAATAGCGCTGGAATATTAGGAATAGATCCAGAGGCTTGTGTCAGTGTGGGAACTGCTCAGTCCCAGCATGCTCCTGTTAAGTTGGCCAGATACTTGGTTATGGACCTGAGTCCACTGGCTCCCTAAGAAAGCCTCTCAGTCATCGAGCTTTGATCACATCTCTCACTTGGGGCATGGGCTTTGTGTTGTAATCTGGGAGAAGCTCAGCCTGCAGTCCCCCTCTCAGTGCAATGAAGTGGTTTAAACTGAGACCAGAGCCAAGGGTAAGGAGATGGCAGACTGGCCAGGCCTCCTGAGTTTCAGGAGACACACCTGCAGCAGGCTGCTCAACGTATAATAGTCTTGGTGCTTCCATTGCTGAGGAAGGGGCTCATGCTGAATTACTGTTCCTTCCTCTCCCAATACTCGCCTGGATAGGAAAGCTTGTCAGATCAGCTAGCATGAAACACCCAGAGATGAACATTTTCTTCCTGTATCACTTATCTCCACCTTTTCTCCATTCATCCTGTTTATCTCTCCTCTTTTCCTTTGTCTGTCCTCTCCCTTCCTTCTGTCTCCCCTTTTTTATCACCTTCCTTTGCTTGTTCTCTCTCCTTCTCTTGGACTGCCCCTGCCCTCCCCATGGGGCCCCAGGATGGCACAAACATGACCTATGGAACCTCTCCTTCTGGGCTGAAAATGGGGGACTTGATAGCACGGATGGTGAGGAATATGGATAACTCGCTGCTCAACACCACAGGCTCCGATGACAGACCGACGCGGGTGTGTACACCTCCAGTTGTCAGGAACGACCATCCCTCCAACCTGCATGGCCCTGCCCTGTTGGTTTCGCACTCCCCTCAGTAGCCAGTGCCTTACACACGGGTCCTCACCTGGGGCCTTCCAAGGATCTGAGTTGGAATAACTTACCCGCTCCTAGGCTCCAGAGGGTGGGATAGACAGGATTTGGAAGGATTCTCCATGGGAGCCCCTTCTCCGTGTTCCAGGCAATTTCTGTGATAACAAATGAACAGGAAGAAATACCAGAGAGACTTCATTTATTTTGAAATGTTTCTCCTCTTCTAACTCATTCAATACATATTTATTGAGGTGTCAGTTACTTTTCTAGCAAACAAAGAGAATTCTCTCCTCTTTGTTCACTATCCTAGTGAACAAAACAAAGTCTCTCCCCTCATAGAGCTTATATTCTAGTACTTTCAGAATATATGCTCCCTGAAGAACACCGAGCCATAGAGTAAAGCAAAAGAAACATTAACCCATCTTTCCTCATCGAAAGGCACTAACTCTTAACATTTGGTATATGTCCTCCCAAGATTTTTTCTATGTATACACTTAATCTGAATTTTTATTTTTTAATGTTGTCATACTATATGTACCTCTTTGCAAAATGGTGTGTGGTTTTTGTTGTTTGTTGGTGGTGGTGGTTTTTAGTTAGCTTTACACTTTTTTTTTTTTTTTAGTATGTCTTTTTGATTTTAGAGAGAGGAAGGGAGAGGGAGAGAGAGAGATAGAAACATCAATGATCAGAAAGTCCTCATTGATCAGCTGCCTCCTGCACGCCCCCTACTGGGGATCGAGCCCGCAACCTGGGCATGTGCCCTGACTGGGAATCGAACCGTGATCTCCTGGATCCTAGGTCGATGCTCAACCTCTGAGCCACACCCGGCTGGGCAGCTTTATATTCTTAATGTGTCTCCTATAATATTTAAGAGTCTTCTCACAGCCAGAGGCACACTTTCAGGATGTAGAGGAGCCCTCGTCCTCACAGAACTCAGAAAATGACCCAGTATGAACTCTGTCTCAGGTGGCAGAACTTTTGCTTCCCAACCCCTGACAGGCTGTCTGGTTTTTGCTCCACAGACAATTGTCCCGGTTCAATATGAGACAAGAATGGCCTGTGGGCTAGTCAAAGGACATGCCTACTCCGTCACTGGGCTGGAGGAGGTGAGCCTGGCAGGGCTTTGTGGGATGGAACTTGAGGAGCTATTTGGGTTAAGCTCCTGAAGTCAGACTTTAGCTTTCTGTGTCCCTTTGTAGCTACAGAGCTTGCCTCCAATCAGAGGATCTGCTCAAGGCTCAGGCCAAAAACTTGGGGATGGAGGGGACCACTGGGACTCACAGAAGTGAATCTTGCCACAAGATGGTGCTCAGTTGATCTTTCTTTTTAGTGCAAAGATAGCCATTTTCCCCAAATTTCCAAGAAACAAATATACATCACTTTGGTTTTATGAAGTTGATTTCACGGCTTCTCATGCTTCCTGTTTTCCGGGACATCTGGCCTTTACTGGGTCACATCAGAGACAGGAACCTTGTCTGACTCACTGTGCATATTTAGTCAGGTTATGCCACAGGGAGGGACAGAGAGGGGCCATCATCTGGAGCAGCACACACAGCGGACTGGAGGCAGGGCACCTTTTTCTGATTGGTCCATCTAGAGGGGACATTTGTCTGTAATTCCTCAGCCAACAGGGGCGTTTTTCCTAATTCACACAGACATATAATGTGCTAGTGGGACCCTACAGTATATGCCCTGCCTCCTCCCCCAAAGCTCATAAGAGCCATCCGGATGCTCACTGGGGAAGTCACTTCTGAGAAGATGTGAGGTGACGGCCAAGCTCTGACTCCCAAGGACTCAGTCCTGAGGTTCTGACCCCTCACCCTGCCATTCCACAGGGAGCTTCTGGTTAGTCTCCTTGACCAGGACCAGGCAGGACAGCCCCAGTACGGGATTCTCTCCCCATCCCTATCCCAGCCCTCAGAGCAAGACAGAAGACCCCCTTTCCATAAAGGTTCCATAACGGAGTGTGAGAGCATTTTCTCTTTTGCCCAAGACCCTGTTCAAAGATGAGAAGGTGAAGCTGGTGCGGCTGCGGAACCCCTGGGGGCAGGTGGAGTGGACCGGCTCCTGGAGTGATGGGTAGGTGAGGGGGCCCTATGAGTAGGAACAACAGGGCCTAGGGCAAGGCTGGGTTGGGAACAAAGCCACCAGAGTACTACAGATACTTGGTCTAAAATTACCTTCCACCCGGCCAGGTGGCTCAGTTGCTTGGAGCGTTGTCCATACACCAAAAGGTTAAGGGTTTGATCCCCAGTCAGGGCACGTACAGGAGACAACCGATAGATGTTTCTCTTTCACATCGATGTTTCCTCCCCACCATCCCTCTCTCTCTAAAAAATAATCAATAAAGACATATCCTCAGGTGAGGAATAATAATAATAATGATAATAAATAAAATTCTCTTCAAAACCAATGATCCATAGAAGAGAAGAGGGGATATAGGCTCCAGAAAAGGGCTAGGAGATTAGCCAGGAGAGCATGGGAGCCAGAGAGCTAGCTGATGGCCATTGGTTGGAAAGGAAAGATTCTAGAAGCATGGGTTAGGTCCAGGTAGGAGGGGCATCTTAATGCAGGGGTCCAGACTAGACAAGTGACTCCCCTTCTCAGAGTCCGTTGCCTTATCTATAAAATGGGAACAATATTGGCCCTTCCCTGGTGGCTGTCAGGAGGAGAAAATGTGTTTGTGACTGGAGAGTACTCAGCCAGCCTAAGATTTCCTCTCCCTCACTGTCCCCATAGAAAGGCACACAGCCCTTGGAAAGAACTTTACTGATTATCGCTGAGAGCAATAGACTGGGGGCAGCAAAATTTACAAACATGGGAAACTTATGACAAAGTCTCCAGAACATGTCCAGACCTTTATGGTCCCACCCTAGCCACTGGCTGCCTTACAGAATAGGGGCTGCTCCGTGTGCCCCTCTGTTATCCCAAGAGGGAAGAGCAGGACTCAGCAGCTGAGGACCATGCCCAGGCTGCGTGTGCCCTTCAACCCCAGTGCTTACCTCAACAACCTCTCATCCCAGGGCACCGTAATTACCGGTTTATTCAGCCATTTGCTTACTTAGCAAGTATTTATTGAGCACCTACTGAAGAGCAGGCACAGGTCTGAGCACTAGGGATATTCCTCCCTCGAGAGACTGTGATAGGTGCTGGTCCTTGTCTCCTACTGTTTCTTTCACTCATTCACAGGACAAAACCTTACTTCCTCAGGGCTGAGTGTATGTCGGGCACCATGCTACTGTCTAGGGGCTTAGAAATGAACACAGAGCCACAGGCCCTGCCCCTGTAGACTTTAAGGTCCAGTGGGAAGGACAAACACTGATAATAATTGAGATAAGTGCCATGGGTAGGGTCACAAAGAGAGATTCCCTCTCCTAGCTTGGGTAGGATGGGAAGGTACCAGAAGGCTGCTGAACAGAGTGGCATTTGAACTAGGCTGTATGTTCTAGGACCTTGGTGCCCCATCAATTGTCTACTCCACTGGCCCAAGTGACCCACAGGGACCCTCGCTGTGTTGTCCAGCCTTAACCTACTTCCTACCAAGGCCTCTACTGCAGGAACTGCTGACAAGTGGGGTTCAGCCCTTGGTCACTCAAGGGGAGACTCCCCTTCCCCACTGCACCCCTCCTTCTGGTCTCAGGACTTCCCATTTCCCTTCCAGAATTCCCTGACTCCAAGTTTAGTTTCATCTTCCTCAGTGTGCTTCATTTCCTCCCTCTTCAGGAGAGAGAGTGTGTGAAACTGCCCAGCTTCTAAAAACACAAGCTGGGCTGTTTCCTGGGCTGGCAGAGGAAAGAAAATGTTTACATGCCTGGTCTTTCTCTTAGTAACTCAGACACTTATCAGAGGAAGGGGCACTGTTCTATAAGTTTCGCCTGCATTATGTCACATATTGCCCATCACAGCCCTGTGAGTGGGTAATATACAATCATTCCCCTTTTGCAGCTGAGAAAATAGAAGCTGAGCTGATACTGGTATTATTAAATTGGAATCTCAGTTTATTTATTTCCAGCACCCAACTCCTAACCTTTAAAGTGTGAGGAAGGGTAAAAGATTCAGCCAGAGAAGGGTCAAGCCCTTATAAACCCACTTAAGGAATTTGGTCTTAATCCTGAGGCTGGTGGAAAGCAATTATTGGGTTTTACAGTGAGGGGATCAGATCAGATTTGTATGTTGATGGCTCCCAGTGGCTGCAATTTGGAGATGGGTTACTCTTTGAACTCCTTTGTATTTCTCTGATACTTCCTATCCCAACCACATTAGCCCTTCCTTTCTTCCTTCCATAATTCCTCTGTTTTCCCTCCAGTTGGAAGGACTGGAGCTTTGTAGACAAAGATGAGAAGGACCGTTTGCAGCACCAGGTCGCTGAGGAAGGAGAGTTCTGGTGAGTCCAGGACTGAGGGAGATGCCAAAGGGTAAGGGATGGGGCAAGAGCTGAAATTTCAAACCCCAATTCCCAGACAGAGGCTCTCGGATTCCAGCCCTTGGGAGACCTGGGCCCTGTTCTCCTCCTCCAGCTGGAGGCCCAGCAAGGATGAGGTTCTGAGAGGAGCCTGCCAGGTCACGGTGATGACCCGGCTAGGAGCCAGGCCAGCTTCACGTGGTTCTGCCTCACCTGTGCCCCTCTCCCATGCATGCTGCTCCAGACACTTGCCCCCAGCCTTTACAGAGCTGTTTTCTGAGCCTAGAAAGCTCTACTTCTCTGCTCATCCAGTGCCCTCACTTCCACCCAGATCATTTCTACTCAGCCTTCAAGTCTCAGCTTAAAGGGAACTTTCTTCAGGAACTCCTTTTCTTCCCTAGGACTGGAATGAATTTGTCATACTCATCGCCCTTAAAATTGTTTGCTTAATTGCCCTTCCCACAACTCTCTCCTATAACCAGCATGGTGGCTAGGCCCAGTGGAGGGTCACACAGTGACTTTTGGGAGAACTGAATTGCTGCTGAGCTCCCTCATCAAGGACACATGGGTTTGAGTCCTTATTGAGAGAGATGATGGTTTAGGGTGGTTATACCAGAATTGACAGTGTTTACCCTAAAAAGGGGAGGACAGTGTCCTGTCTGGGACTGTGACCAAGCTCAGCTGGACTATTTTATTGAACTGTGTTAGCCTTGGAGGCTTACCTTTCCCTCCATACGGGTCTCTCTCTTCTTCCAACCTCTCAGGATGTCCTATGACGATTTCATCTACCATTTCACAAAGCTGGAGATCTGCAACCTCACAGCCGATGCCCTGGAGTCCGACAAGCTCCAGACCTGGACCGTGTCCGTGAACGAGGGCCGCTGGGTGAGGGGCTGCTCTGCTGGAGGCTGCCGCAACTTCCCAGGTGGGAGAAGTTCTGCCTGGGGGAAGGGTCCAAACAGAACAAGCTCCAGGTAGAATAACGTTAACTAGCATTTGCCGAATTTCTACTAAGTCCCAGACATACGTTATCTTATTAAACCCTCCCTATTTTACTGAGAAGGGAACCAGCATGCTGAGGAGTTTGCAATAGAAGGTTGGTAACCACGTTTAAACAGGACATTGTATTAGAATAATACTGTGTTCCTAATGCTGGGAATGGGACTAGACGACAGAGTTAGCAGCTACTGCAAGAGTTCAAGCCAGAAATTATGAACTCCTAGGCCAAGTTGGAGGGAAGAGAGCTTAGGGGAAAATATACTGGGTTATGTGGGGAAGGAAGAATGAAGAATGACTTCAAGATTCCCAGTTTGGGGGCGTGAGTGGATGGTGTCAATGTTGCGATATAAGAAACACAGAGAAAAATATTGATGTGTCACTTGTTTTCGGAGGGGTTGGTTGACTATGGGCTTGTAGGGAGGGAAGTTTAGTGAGGGACATGGTTTGAGGCACCTGTACTATATCCAGATGAAGATGTGTAATAGAGACCTGAATGCATAGATAGACTGGTACTCAATATGTATTTGTAGAAGGAAGGAGGGAGGGAAGGGAGGGAGGGAAGGGAGGGAGGGAGGGAGGGAGGGAGGGAGGGAGGGAGGGAGGGAGGGAGGGAGGGAGGGAGGGAGGAAGGGGAGAAAGGAGGGACATAGGAAGAGAAGGAGAGAGGGAGGGAGTCAAAAGAGAGATGGAGGCTGGGACCTATGGCTCAGGCATCACCAGTGTGTAGGGAGCAGTTAGAAAGTGAAAGTGGATACCACAGCCTAGGGGGTGCAATGCTGGGGCGAGAGAACCGGCCTAGGACCAAATCTCAGGAACCAACAACATTAAAAGGACAGATGAGGAAAGCAAAGCCATCAGCCAAAACTGAGAATAAAAGCTCAGAGGAAGGAGGAGACACACAGCCAGGCAGGGCAGCCCCATCTGTATAAAGCATAGGCTACCTGCCACCCCCCACCCCAATAACAGACCAGTGCCTGAATCATTCCTTCCATATTTATTGAGCACCTAGATATGGAAGACAGATAGGTTCTCTCTGTCTCACTTCCCTTCCTGCCCATTCTCCAAGAGGCAGATCTGAATGTACATTTTCTTTCTGGGGGGCACAGACACTTTCTGGACCAACCCTCAGTACCGTCTGAAGCTCCTAGAGGAGGATGATGACCCCGAGGACTCACAGGTGATCTGCAGCTTCCTGGTGGCCCTGATGCAGAAGAACCGGCGGAAGGACCGGAAGCTGGGGGCCAACCTCTTCACCATCGGCTTCGCCATCTACGAGGTATGACAGCTTCAGCCCAAGAAACACACACCTTCTCAGGGAGGAGGCTTCCAGAGCAGTCCTCCCGCTTCCCTGATATTCAGTGACCCCCAGAGCTCCTGGTGCCAGGCCCACTGTGTCACAACCTCTCAGATATTTGTAAGGAGTGGATAAAAACCAGGGCTGGCCAGGTAGGTACGCGGGGAGTCAGACTTATGTATTCGCTCTACAATTGCTAGCGCTCCCCTCCTACAAGCTTTTCGTCTTCGTTCAGATCTGAGATCCACAGAATCTGAGTGTCTTCTTTTTCTGTTTCTCCTCTAGGTTCCCAAAGAGGTATAGAAGTGGCAGCAGCCAGCAGCTGTGTGCAGCATTACTGGGGGTCCCGTGTCTGTCTGTGGCACATGGGGGACCTTCCTGGTGGGGTTTGTGGGCAGGACTATGATAGGAGAGGGCCTTGACTGCGTTCCTGAACTCCAAGCAGGTGCGTGGCCCCCTGGCTACCAACCACCCTCACGCTGTGTCCTTCCTCCTGTCCCACCAGAGACTGTCACACACATGCTTTCACATATTCATAGTCACTTCTTCACACTCACACACATGCTTTCTCACATTCATTCACACTCACACAGTTACACACTCACTCATATCACACAGCCACATTCTGAGGGGGACTGCCCTCTTTGGGATGGAGGAATCACCTCCCTCAGACCCCAGCTAAGGGCCCTCCCTGGGGTCCTTCCCCAGCCTGGAGGTGATCGGAATTGACCAGCAGCAGTTCTGGTAAGTGGTCCTGAGTGTGGGAGTGATAGACTTGACCTTCACTTCTGAATCACAACAGAAAAAGAAGAGGGAATGGGGTAGGGAGCTGCGGAGACACTGAGCTATTTGAGGCCTTGGGAATCAGAAGTAGGTAGGTCATGACTGTGAGCTGGGTGACCAGAGCATTGGGAAGGGAGCCCTGGAGGGGGACTGTTGCAGGAAAGGGCATCCCTCCCGAGGGCCTCAGGTCCCTCGGGCTCCTCTCTGCTTCAGATGCACGGGAACAAGGAGCACCTGCAGAAGGACTTCTTCCTGTACAACGCCTCCAAGGCCAGGAGCAAAACCTACATCAACATGCGGGAGGTGTCCGAGCGCTTCCGCCTGCCTCCCAGCGAGTATGTCATTGTGCCCTCCACCTACGAGCCCCACCAGGAGGGAGAGTTCATCCTCCGCGTCTTCTCCGAAAAGAGGAACCTCTCTGAGTGAGTCCTAGCCCGCCTTCCCAACCTGTCCCTAAAAGCCCTCGTGGTCCTTTCCAGAGACCGGAGGCATGAGACGGCTGGACGGGTCTCTGCCAGGAGTCCTGGGACAGGTTGACCAAGCTGCACTCTCCCTCCGCTTCTGAGCCACTGGCCACATCTTCCGAATTCATTCATGTCAGTCAGTCCGTCAGTCCGTCAGTCATCCCACAGATATTTCTCGAGGATAGAGCAGTGAATTAAACAGAAAGAAATCCCTGCCCAAATGGAGATTAGCATTCTAGCATGAGACCGCAATGTATAGGAAAAGATATATATAGTATGTTAGAGTTTGATAAGTGATGGGTGGTGGAGGGGAGAGCGGGGGTGACTGAACTTTTAGGTAGGGTAGCCAAGGAAGCCAGCAAGGCCTCATCCTGCCCTCTAGGCCACCTGAGATGGGTTCCTAGGCCCTGCCACTCTGATCTTTGTCCCTGAAAAAAAGCTGAAGGTCTATGAATAGGTGGCTGGGACATGCCTTTGGGGAGCCCTGGGCAAAAGCAATGAGAATCCGTGTCTGCACTTTGCTGCTGGTGATGGTGCCTACGTGGGCCTGGTTCCTGGGGTGGGGGGTGTCAGTGCCTGGGCTTCTCTTGAGCTTCAGTCCCGACTTAGCTCTGAGAAGTCATGTGATCTGAGCAAATTCTTTCTGCGTTTCCTCCTTGCTTCTGGTGACACTGAGCCCCCTCATGTTTGTATTCCTCACAGAGACGTTGAAAATACAATCTCCGTGGATCGGCCAGTGGTGAGTGGTTTAGCCCTTACATGTGAGGAGGTCCCGGGGACAGCTGGGTGGTGGAGGGGAGAGCAGGTATTGACAGAGGGAAATGGGAGTCTGGGGTGTTCATGCATGTTACTGCAACTTCTGTTTAGCATGACCAGAAGGACTGAATGGGCCTTACGGTCCTGGGGGCATTTAGTCAGTCGGGGCTGGGAAGTACAGAAGAGAGTCCTAGAAGGGAGAGGCAGATTGAACAATTAGAGGGAGGTATCAGGGCCACAGGAAGGGATGATGAGAGCCTCGGCTAACACTGGACTACGAGGCACAAGCTCACAGAGGAAAAACGTACACATCTCCGCAAAACCTGAGTCCTGTACCCATTAGCTGGGTGACCCGGACACGTCACATAAAACCTCCGACTCAGTGTCCTCCTCTTTAAAATGGGGATAGCACGTGCCTTGCAAGGTTTTTATGAGGTTTGAATCAATGAGATCGTGTATGTAAAGTGTCTGACTCAGCACAGCCCTCAAATGGTGGTTGCTATTCATGTGGTTTATACCTTACCAGGTACTTCTCATGTGTGTTCTCTCATTTGATCCTTGCAAGGTTCCTGAGATGTAAAAGGTTATTGCCCCTGGTTTTAAAGCAAGGAAGTGGAGGTTCAATGAAGTTAAATGGCTCCCTCAAGTTCACAGAGCTACTAAGTATGCTAAGCAAGGCTCACACACTCTCTCCCCAATGCCATGCGGAGACCTGTCCCCAGGGGTGTGAGGCCCAGAGTTAGCACAGAGTTGGTGTATATTGGGGTCTCCTTGTGTTGAGAAGTCTTGTGGCTGCCTTGGGGCTTTGGGTCCTGGTTAGTAAACAGTCCCTTGTGCTCTGTGGGTGTATCCTGGGCCAATAAGAGGAAAGCAAATGTCCCACTGAACTGTCTTCTGGGTGGTGACCTTCATGGTTTTAATCCTGACCCTGTACCAGGGCCAGATCTCCAAGTGCCTTCTGCAGTATCGCAGGTGTTGTTTTTAGTATTAAGTGCACTTGGTGCTATTCTTATCTTCTGGACGTTGGTCATCCAAGTACAGAGTTTATCAGCAGTTTTAAGCTTATGGGAACTGGGATGTCACCTAACAGAGCAGAGCAAGCAGGTGTAGGGGTTTGGGTGTCCCTCCAGTGGCCTGAGGTTCGCAGTTGACATTGGCTTCTGTGTCGGAGGCATGACTGGGATGGTGGTGACTGTGGCAGTGTGGAGGGTGCAGAGAGCAACTGCTCTCCCAAATTGTTGCCACAGGGGGCGCAGGTCCACCCAGGCTGCCCGACCTAATTTTACAAAAGAAGCTCCAAACCTGGATTCCCATTAAGCCTCCCTATGTATTTGCTAAGTATTTGCTAAAAAAACAAACAAAACCCCCAAACTCTAGAAATCAAACAAAATTCATTTTGGGGCCAGTTTGGGTTAGCTACTTTTTTAGTATTTTCATAATCAAGTTCATTAAAAAATACAAAACGTTAGGTAGCACCTCCCTTTCTTTAGCTGTGTCCAAGAGCAGAGTGAACTATAAAAACAAAGCCGTAGCAGCTGCCCATATCGGGGCCTGGAGAAACCCCTTCTCCCTTTGTCCTCCAGGCCCCTCTTGGCTCCACGTGACCTGAATTTCCAAAGCCCAGAACCCACCCAAAGTTGAGAACCAGGTCACAGGGAAGCCAAAGGCCAGTGGATTCTCTGGAAACTTGCTTTTCACTTAATCTGCATTTACTGTTTCCTTTCCTTGTGCAGAAAAAGAAAAAACCCAAGGTGGGTGTAACAGGGTGAGTGGGTAGACAGCGCGGGGTTTCTGTGCATGTGTGTGTGAGCGCACGCGCAGACTTGCCTCTCCCCCGCTGCCCCCACCTCCCTCCCTGCTGCAGCTGCGGGTGCAGAGCAGCGAGCTCCCACTTGCTGAGTGAAGGCTATGTAGCAGGCGCTCTTCCAGGTGCTTCCTGTGGATAAACTCAATCAACAACCCTGTGAGATTGATACTATCTATCATTATCCCCGTTTTCACAGGAAGAAAAGGTACAGGCAGGTTGACTAATACCCAAGGCTACAGAGCCAGTAAGTGGCAGAGTCAGCGCTTGGAGCCAGGTAGAGTCTGTGCTCTGAGCCACCAGTGCTGCACTGCCTGCCTCTCACCTGAGGGAGAGGATGGTCACCCAGTGAAAATGAGCCTGACACGGGAGTCCTGCAAAAGCCAAAGGAGCAGCCCATCTTTCTCAGAAGTGGGTTTGGCGATGCGAAGCAAGGCTTGATTCTTTGGGGGGAATGGCAACAGGTTCCGTTCGTCAGGGTACAGTGAGGTGGTGTGGGAGGATTCCCACGGAGAGTGAGGGTCTCGGGATGCCAGCTGCCTGCTCTATAGACAGGGCAGCCCCTTCTCCCTCCTCTCTTTTCCCTGCCTGCTCCCCAGTTCTCCTTTCTCAGCCTTCTGGGGAAGGGATGGGAGAGGATATCTAGAGGGCCTAAGTCACTGCCAGGGCTCTTATTCAAGGTGAAGCCTGTTGCAAACCCCCTTCTAGACAATGACCTCTCACTCTGGACCTAGCCCCCCCACACCCAAAGTCTTGGGTCCTGATAGACTCTACGTGCTGCCTGTGTCCAGATGGCAAAGGGCAAAGGGGAGAGAGGCTCCACCCTCACAGCCCCAGAGGAGCTGCTCAACTTGACTGGTTAAGGGGGGAAAGGAGTGAGAGCTACCTGGGCTGCTTTCCCTCCGGGAGTCTTGAGGAGTCACCCTGATTCATCAGGGCCTCCGATGGCCCCTCCGGGTGTCCTGGTTATAATCACTCTGCTGTAAGGAGACCACTGCTAAAGGTGACCATGTGTGCTAAGAGTATCTCAAGAGCCTCAGATCAAAGCTTTCATCTGTGACCGGGGACCGTTTTTTTCGTGTACTTTTGGAACTTGAGTTGTTTAGCAACTCAGATTTCCCCTGCCCCATCCTTGCTCCATTTACCCCTTAACTTCCCCGGCCTCCAGGGCAGTAACGCCTCCGATAATGGTTACCCCTTACAGAATTTTGGTTTGACCGCCCAGAGTACCAGACTACCATCCAGAAATGACTGACATTTTGGACATCCTTAAGCCCACAGGGCAGTAGCCAATGTTTAGACAATGTTTGGTGTTAGTGTTTATGACAACATCTGGAAGGATCCTCTTAGAGGTCCTCCAAGTACTGTGCCCGTGCAGGCCAGAGCTGACCCTCATCAAGCACCTACCAGGCATTAGACACTGTGCTGGGGGTAAAACAGTTTTTAATCACAACAGTAGCTACAAAGTAGCTGCTGTCGTTATTCCTTTTATAGGTGAGGATTAAGATTCAGAGAAGTGAAGCAACTTGCCCAAGGACACACAGCTAATGAGTGGGGAAACTGGAATTCACATCTGTCTGGTCCAAAACCCATGTTTCTTGCCCTCACCTCTCTGGTGCAGGCCTTTTACACTCCAAAGCCTGTATCATCCAGATCCACACTTGGGCCTAGAGATAGGTGCCTGGCATGGATGGGCACACATCCCCCTCAGATTGTGACCCTACTTGCTCTGGAATCCTCACAAGCTTCCGTTCCTTGAGCGAGACCCTTTGCTTGGAAGGCAGAGCAATCCAGGGCCTTTGGGGCCTGCTAGGAGCCAAAGCTTGGGGAGCTGTTGCCATAGGTTTGTCCATTCCTGCTGTCCTAGACGAACACCATGGAAAGGCAGATGGGGACGCAGAGCCCAGTCAGGTTCCTGTTCTGCTCTGACTCTGATTGCCCCCTTGCTCTCTGTCCTGTAGCCTCTGGCCCCTACCACCTAGCCTTCCTCTGCTTTCCCTGCAGGGCACATAGCACCAACCAGGCTGACAGCTGCTTTCCACCCTTTACGTATTCTCTTCGTTTGCATGAGCATGTATTGAAAATAATCCCTATATTTGTGTAGCATATTAAATGTTTTTGCAGTTCACTTTTACATTCGGTATCTCATGTGACCCCACAAGAGCCCTATGAGAAGTGTAAGGCAGGTTTAGTCACGTTAATGAGTGACTAAACTGAAGCCAGAGAGGATATTTCTCATGTGATGGCAGGGCTGGGATTCCAGCCCCGTGTTCTGACTTCTCACCCCTTGACCATGCCACGAATCAGAGTCCTTTTTGCAATTTGTTCTCTGCAGAGTCCTAGAGGTTCCTTGGAGGTGCCTCAGTAAATGCCCTGGTGGTGTAGGGGCACCTCTTCATTGAGCAGAGCAGCTCTGTTTTTAATGACTCACATACACTCGGCTTCTGGGGAAATTTAATTTGAACAATGTTTCCATTTAAAAAAAAAAAGTCTACAAAGTATTTGAAAATCACTGCACTCGATCACGTTGCTTTTAGCATTCTTAGCACTTTCACATGTGCTTACTACCTTGTTTAACAGTCATAACTCATCATGAGGAGAAGGAACTGAGGTCCAGAGAGACTTAGCATCTTTCCCCACAGCTTGTTAGTGGCTGAAATGGAGCTTGAACTGAGTGAGGTTGAAGAGCTCCTAACTGCTCTTTCCCTCTTCACTGGACCCGCTGCTCCAGGAGGAGGTGGCCTCCGTGTGCCCGCTCAGCCTGTAACCCCTGCCTCCTTCCTGCCCCCTCCCACTTCCCTCCTCTCTCCAGCCCATCATCTTCGTTTCGGACAGAGCGAACAGCAACAAGGAACTGAGCGTGGACCAGGAAGCAGATGAGGGCAAAGACAAAACAAGCCCTGATAAGAAAGAGAAATCCCCGCAGGTTCTGAGCATGTGGCATGAATGGGGTGGCCAGCACACACTGGGGTTTTGTTTGGGGGTGCTCAGGTTGGAGGGGCTGCAGGGGTAGGATGACCCCTTAACATCTAGAGGTTTGGATTTATCTCACTAATCTTTTCTCTCAAGTTCTCCTAAAATTTGAGGTGCTGCTCGAGTGAACGGCTTAGGGGTTGGCAGCCACACCAAGGCGGCCCAAGGCCTGGGAAGGACAGGCTGAGCCTCCCTGCTGGAAGCCTATGCAGCTAGGATGAGGGAAGGGGCAGGCAAAGCCTGAGACAGAACAACTCCTATTTCCTGCTGTCCTCAAGCTCTTAACCACAGGGGATAAAGAACAGTAGCAGAAAAGGGGGCTGCATCAGAAATGGACTGCGCCAGAGCCCAGGGGAGGGTGTTAGTCTGGAGTGGGAAGAGGTGGTCATTTAAGTTAGTGAAGGTGGGGCTGAGAGACTAAAGTCCACGGACAAATCCAGGCCCACCTCCTCCGTCCTGAGTGCCATGCAATGGAGTGGGAGAGGGGTCCTCTGAGGGCTTGACCTTGGTAACAAAGGCAGCTGGAAGTGTCCGAATGGCCTGGTCCCCTTCGTCCTGCTGGGGCTCATTTGGTTGGATGATCGGGCTCACAGCTGTGGAGAGGGCTCTAGCTGGCGGGGATGGGGAAAGGGACCACGGGGCTGTCTACACGTCTGCATGGCTAAGTTATCTCCTCTGTCTGGGTGTCTGGGTTGGGCAGGTATGCAGTGAAGGGTCGCTGGTGCCTAGACGATTCTCACTCCAGCTCACCAGGTTTGACCAGGAAGAGCATGTGCCCTGTACCGTTCCTGCTACCACCTAGGGCTGTTGTAGGCACTCGGGCTCCTTCAGCCTAGAGGGAACTCTCAAGGGTCTGTCCACCTCCCCGATCCCTGTGAACCAGTCTTCCTTGTGCTTCCACAGCCACGGCCTGGCAACACCGACCAGGAAAGTGAAGAGCAGCAGCAGTTCCACAACATTTTTAAGCAAATAGCGGGTGATGTGAGTACTTCCAACCCCAGCTCCCACACTACTCCTCTCCTTGATTAACTGCTCAACTGACCAGGTACTGCATCACTGTTCAGTAGGGGTCATTTTAGCTTTTGGTGGAAACGGGACATATGTGTGTAGTACAGAAATCCACAAGTCAAGTCCTTGAGTTTTAGACTAACACACCCATGGGGTGGCCAAGGCCTTTTTGCTCTGAGCTGCCCACTGCAGTGTGGACAGCTGGGAGTGCAACGTCTGTCTTCCACAGAAAAGCCCCAGCTTCCCTGACAATAGCACTGACAGGGACTTTGCAAACATGGACAACCGAGATTTACTTTGCAAAGCCTCTGCTCCACCAGCTGCTGTGCTCTTGAACATGACTCTACTCCTTTCCTCCTCAGGACATGGAGATCTGTGCAGATGAGCTCAAGAATATCCTTAACACGGTTGTAAACAAACGTGAGTGGCTCCAGCTGTATGTGCGGGATGGGGCGGGGGGGGGGGGGGTGGCAGGGGTGGCAGCTATCTAAAAGTAGTTCCTCACTTTCCTCCATACCCCCCAGATAAGGAACTGAAGACACAGGGGTTCACACTGGAGTCCTGCCGTAGCATGATTGCTCTCATGGATGTATCCTTCCTGCCACCCTTCTCAACCCTCCCAGGGGGCCAGGGCAACAATGAGGGGTGCCTAGTCTGGCAGAGGAGCCCAAATTCACACCCAAGGAAAGATTTAAGGACGTCCTGAGTTAGAACCTCCTGGCTATTGGTCTGAAAGAGGCTATTGGAGGAGGTACAAGTTGGGAAGGCCATTGGTTATGACCAGCTCCTGTTCTTACCTCAGGCTGGGATTCTGCCTGGACCCTGGCCAAGCGAAAGTGGTCCTTAGGAGAGAGGCTCCCCTGGGTCATAGACACTGACTGGGGAGGTATGGAGGGGTGGGTTAAATACCAGGACAGGGCATTAATACAGGACAATGGGTAGGAGGATATCTTGGGCAGAGCCTTCCTGTGGGGCTACCTTCCCTGCAGAGCCCTCTAGAAACCCCCCTCCCAAATCCAGGAGGATTTTGCTATGTGCACCCTGTAGCCCTGACCTTCCTCCAGACAGATGGCTCCGGGAGACTGAACCTGCAAGAGTTCCATCACCTCTGGAAAAAGATTAAAGCCTGGCAGGTGGGGACAGAGAATAAAGTGTGGGAGTGAAAGAGGCTGACTCAGGGGTTTAGTGTATGACGACTGTCCTCAAATTTTCTATTGCCAGAAAATTTTCAAACACTACGACACAGACCAATCTGGCACCATCAACAGCTATGAGATGCGAAATGCAGTCAACGATGCAGGTGCTGGGGGAGAGGGGGTGGCTGGGATGTGGACTGGAGCTGGTAGAAGCAGGAATGGGGAGGGCTAGGCCATTGGGCCCTAGTGGAGAAAGGGAGACAGGGCCTCACATTTTCCTTTCCCAAGAGGCAGGGCAAGTAGAATGCAGGCCTAAGGACTGCAACTCTACTTCCTCAAGTGCTCCCTCCACAGGATTCCACCTCAACAGCCAGCTCTACGACATCATTACCATGCGGTACGCAGACAAATTCATGAACATCGACTTCGACAGTTTCATCTGCTGCTTCGTCAGGCTGGAGGGCATGTTCAGTAAGTGGGGCTACCATTCCGCTCTCCTGTGCCCTTCCTGCCCCCTCTCCTGCACTGGGAGCTGTAGGAATCTAAGCCTGACCGTCCCCCAGTCTACTGTATCCAGGATGAATGGGTTGGCAAAGGGAGGGCTATGGGTGATGCTCTGCCTGGCGGAGCATGGTCCTCTGGCCTGTGTTCCTTCTCCCACACAGGAGCTTTTAATGCATTTGACAAGGACGGAGACGGTATCATCAAACTCAACGTTCTAGAGGTAAAGCCTGTAAGCTTACCCCTGTATCTTAAAATTCAGAGTGGAGTCAATGAGGCAGACTGGACCCACTGTGTGCTCCTCACTTGAAAACGGTGGTGGAAGGATGGGATAGGAGAGGAACAGAAAGAGCAGCACAGTGGGGAATGTGGCTCATGGGGAACGTACACTCCAAAGGGTCCTCATTCTTAAAATAACTTTATGCTGGAAAACGTGTACCTTCCTAGGAGATATGGGGGGAAGATGCTGCTTCCTAGAAAAATTTCCCAGGGTCTGGCATGCTGGGCCTGGGCGTTTTCCCCTGCCCTGTAAAATCCCTAGGGCTGGGCTGTCTTGTTTGCATTCTGATGTGGGATTTCCTCTTTCAGTGGCTGCAGCTCACCATGTATGCCTGAACCAAGCTGGCCTCAGCCAAGGCCATGCAGAATCATTCAGGACTTCAATTTCACCCAATACAGCTAGAACCACTTACCTCAAAGGTCGCGGTAGCTGCACCCCCAGCAGACCTCCAGGCGCCTCTTCAGTCTTGTTCCTCCCTCTACTTCACTCCCCTCAGCCTCAGTGCATCTGTCCACCTGTCATGCCCAAACTGACCGTTTAGTTAAGGAACTTTTGTCCCTTTGCACATGGAGGCAAGTGTCTGTCTGCCTCAGCTGGTTGTAGCCCAGCTGAGGGATTTGCTTGGAACCTGAGCAGCCTCAGCTCTGAGGCGAATGCTTTCCTTAGTGCGTTCTAGGCTGTTCACAGAAGCTTTAGCCAATGCACTCAGTACTTCCTGTGCTGGAGCCCTCTGTCACCTTTATGTCCTCTCAACCATCGGGCAACAACCAAAGTAGCACTTGGTTCTGTCTCATTATTTCAGGATGGGCCTGCTCTGGGGGAAACTAGCTCAGTGAAAGAGAGCTGGATACTTTCAGTTGTCTGGCTCCTAAGTTTGGCTGCATTCTGAAAAAAGTGGATCTAAATAAAGGCATATGTATGACTGGTTCTGTTGTGTTTCGTTTTCTCACATTTAGATTTCAGCCATAGCAGGGCTGGGGAGCTTCCACTATTATACTCACCTATCACGTACAGAGTGCCCTAGTTTCAGAATACAACAATGAAAACACACATACACAAATAAACCCCAAATCCCACTTTAATCATGCCTATTTGTGTTTCCTGAGCATAGAAACCCCTGAGATACTTTCCAAAATATGTAAGGGAAAGCAGGGGAATAGCTCTTAGTATATAGAACAAGAAAAAATGGGTTACCTATAACCGGAGGGTCACTTACCTAACTGTAATACAGGAGAAATGTAGTTTTAAATCTTAGCTCCTCCATTAACTAACTGACCTGTGTATATGACCTTGAACAAATCCTTAAATGTAGCTGTTTGCCAAACGTATCTGGCCCATGGTCTGTGGCTTATCTATAACCACCTTATGTTTTCCACCCAATTTTCTTCTTAGTCTCTGTACCACCATGGAAAAGGAGAGGTTGGCTAGGAATGTGCAGCAGGTAAGGTAACAAAAGTAAACAATTAGTAAAAGTACTTTATTTTCCTCTTGTATTTGCTTTATATCTTGCTTTACAAAGTTATGAAGTTCACAGGTTTATACCAAAATGTAAGACTAAGCTATTTGCTTATAAACATTTTTGCAGTCAAATGTCATCTGATTTCATTCTCCTAATCCATATTCAATATTTTAAAAAATTCAAATATCAGGGGTGCTACAGCAGCTCTAGGGCATGTATTTCTCTTAAGCAGAAAAAAGATCTTCAATAGCCTTTCTTCCTTGACTCCCCTCCTCCCCCAATCCAATTAGGCTACTACCTTGAATATAGAGCAAATATGGGAAATTTCAGTGGCCACGTGACCCAGCAGGGCCACATACCTGTGAGTTGGAGGTGAGGTTAGTTAGAGCTTATTGTCTGATAACTAGTAGGTTTGTTTTATGTCAGAATTTCACATCCACTTGCATATGGAACTCAGTATAACCCAAATCACCTCCACCACGGCTTCTATTCCTAGTCATTAGAGAGCTTCTTTGCAATCCTGAGGATACCAATGATTTGGGGCAGGGACGAAATCATTATTTTATCAGTGTGACAGGCATGGCCTTCACAGCAATTCTCAAAGCTCTCCTTTAGGTAACAGGAACAAAAGTTCTAAGTCAGCGTATATTAATTGCAGTTATTTGAAGTCAGCGTACATTAATTGCAATTATTTGAGCAAATCGGGAGGACCATGCTGTTCAAATCTCACATCACAATATACTCTGATCTCCCCTCCAATGAATTCTCTTCCTTAAAACATACCATACCATTCTACTAAGTGTTGTACACCTACTCCCACCAAATCATCCACATACCTAGTCACTAAAGTTGTCCACTGTAAAATCTAACCCCCCAAACCCCTAAAAAACAGAAACAAAAAAACCTTTTTTAGGCAAATAATCACTTAAACAGCAGTGATGTTGCCTGTAACTTATAGGTAGGTCAGGAGCTAAACACTCAACTGCTAACTCTTCTGAGACAGGAAAAACTCCCACCCCACAAAAGCAGGAGTGTGGTAGCAATGATGTTCTCTTAAATTCAAGTAGCATCAGGTCAAAATAATTCTTTCCTCTTACAGTTCTGTTTGTACTGTGTTTAACTGCTGTAAACTGAGTAGAGGAGTATGCCAAAATACACTTTGAACCTGATTTAAAACTTTAGGATAAAACTTGAAGTGACTGATATTATATCAGAACAAACTGCCATTAAAACACTAGCATATGCACACAAAAGGATGTACACCATCCTCAGCTTCTAGCCGTAAGTAGGCACACGTATTAAAAATAACATTCTAAAAAATGGCCTCCAACTCCTTGTAAGAAATGAGTCAGGTTTTTGTCAGGTCATGTAACGGTTTCCTTTCCACATAAAGTACTAAATACCAGAGTTTATGCAAATCCCTGAGCCACAGCTCTTCTCTAAGGGGGGACAGAGGGCTAGAATCAGTCAAGACATCATAGAAGACATAAAAATAGCCAAAACTCTGCATAACTTTCAAGACACTTTAAAGTAATAACACATAACCATACATAAACAGCCAAGATGTTTATGGTGCATTTATTTCTAAACAGAGGGCTCGAACAGTGGATTTAGGATAACACACTAACCTGATGTTAGACAAATTTTACACATCCTTGAAACAAAGACATTACTGTCATTGCTTCAAAGAAACTTCTTGTGAAATGAGGAAAAGTATTCCAAGTATATGTGCCCATTTGCATACACATGTACAAGGAACATTCATACACACGAAGGCAGACAGACTGTGCACAATTCCACCAAAGTGAAACCCAAACCGGTTCTTACTAATTCTACCTGCAAAGGTTCCCCACGATTGCCCAACACCTGCCCTACAAAGGCTCCACAACTCTCATCTTTTCAGACAT
This sequence comes from Miniopterus schreibersii, assembly GCF_964146895.1. Classification (NCBI taxonomy): domain Eukaryota; kingdom Metazoa; phylum Chordata; class Mammalia; order Chiroptera; family Miniopteridae; genus Miniopterus; species Miniopterus schreibersii. The sequence continues at coordinate 144,466,162 of NC_138101.1, forward strand.
GTCCTCAGGCAGGACAGAAGGACACCTATGCAAAGTGCATGCAAGATTTTCTTAGCACACAGCCAGCCAATTTGGTAATGTGGCTTCACTATAGGCCAGAGAAAAATGCCAGGTTTGCCAATAAATCCAAATATACTTTCCTGGGAATTCACCATTCCCAAACCCACAGAACAGCCTGGCTTCTCTGGTCACCTGTCCAGAAAATGGGGGTGAGAGGTGGGAAAAGCTTCACAATGTCATAGAGAAACAGCACAAATAGTCTTTATGCACTAGAACCCTCTCTGTTCTCTCTCAAGGGTCATGTAAATCTCAATAGTGTGGTCAACAAAAAAGTTTTCCCATTCACAAAGAAAGAAGTAAATAGCTTGTGAGGCCATTCATTATCTAGTAGTAGCTCCTATGTTAGTTCTTAATGTTTTGGATCTAGTAAGAACCATTAGAGCTTTCCCTGGAAAAAACAACACATACTTCGTCTTGCATACAATTCCAGGGGGTTCACATACCCTTCTGAAACCTATCCGTGACTCCCCAGTGAAGTTCCCCTGCCCTAGAGCCACAGTGAAGAAGGCATGTGAGTAGATGTGTGTGTACTAATAGGAGTGGAGAGAAACCTGGATGCTCTGCAATCCTAGAAAACAGTAGGCACCACACCCCAAAGCTTAGTTATGTGGCACTGGGTTCCTCTCCTTTCTATCTCCCTGAAGAACCTTTCAGAGTTCTGTGAATCCAGAAACAAAAGAATGGAAAGTAACACTCCTACAGTTCTCTTAAGAGTCCAGAGAAAAGCCCAAAACAAAGCGATCTCACTAAGGCTTTGTTAATGTGGCTGCTCTCAATGGACAGGTAGTCTTCACCTTCACCAGATTCCACTCTTCCTTCCAAGCTAGTGGAGAGGTGAAGGCGAGGCAATGGTTTTAGAAATCAATCTCTAAGAAGCCTGCTTTAGGCTCTAAAAACTGAATTCAGATGCTTTATCCTAACTTTCCCATCCTGGTGCTGCAGGTGAGTGGAAAGCAGCTGCAAGCCCAGAGGGAGTGCCTGATGGCTGCCATCAGTCTAAGCACAGCTGAAGAATGGGAGAGACAGGGTTTGAAAATGGAGCAAACTAAAAGGTTTCAATCCCACAGCAGCCTTGAGAGTCAGAAACTGGAAAGGGAGATAAAGGCTGCAAATCCAGTTCGAACAGCCTGACAATCCCTGCAGCAGCGAGTGCCCAGGTCTAACAGCACAATTTCAAGGTGGACACTAGGTCTGTGTGCTGCCTTCAACTAAGCAGCCTAGCAAAACCTGCAGAGAGAGAGGTTCACTAGGTAGTGCTGTCTGTAAGGACTTGTCATTATGTGATTTATTGTCTGAGTTCCTAAAATAGTCAGCAGACTGCTAAAAATCTACAGTGTCTTCCCTTAGCATTTAAAGCCAGCTCTGTCCACCTACAAAGCAAGAGAATATTGAAACACACTAAACATAATTGTTAAGAAGAAAACTATTTGCTTCTAATTTACATACCCAGTTATTACAACTGGTAAAATTAAAACTGACCCTAAAAATCTAGCACTTGAACAAACTGGTACTTAAAGCCTGACTACAGGTTTAAACCATCATAAGAACATAAACTAAAAATCACAAACAGAAATCAATAAAAATATGATTAGGGTCAAATCAGGTAATCAATTAAGGTCTGCATCTTTAATAAGCACCTGGAGAACATCAGTGGCATAAATTACTATATGCCATGCTGTCCCAGGAGTATGGTTCCTGAAAATCTGTTTAAATCTGACAAACCTCCAGCAAGACCTTAAAGCGTAACCCATCGTCCCATAGGGCTGCTCAGACTTATGCTAGTGGTAAGCCTGGTTGGTAATCACTTTCCTTCCCCACTTCACAGGGGAAGGGAAGAGGGTGGCCTTTTTAAGGGCCAATGTGAAATTAGTTCAACTAATGACTTCCCAACATGGGAGGCAAAAAACTTCATGAATCAACTTTACTGTCATCCTCAGCATGTCGTTCAATATGTCCAGCAGCATCCTAGGAATAAAGGGAAAAGGGCCCATGAGAGAGAAGCTGGTAGGAGGACAAGAGAAAGTCAAAGCCAGGGAGAGTTTCATGGGTACATTCTATGATCCATCCATGAAAGGCAGTTAGGACCCAGCACTCTTCACTTGAAACTTCATTAAGCTATCCCTCAAATCTCCGAATAACAACAAAAAGAAAAACCCCTGGACTCTTCCTATTTATTACAATTCTCAACATTCTAACCAGGCAAAAAAGGTTTCCAAACCCTGCCCCCAGAGGTCAACTGACCTCAGGCTGTCCTTGAGTCCCAGTGATGTACCTGTTTGGATCCTTTCCTAGCAGTAAAAAAAGCATCACAGTTCTTCCAGCGACATTTCAGAGTTTGAAAGTTCGGGTTTGTATGGTCAGTCAGCAAATGTTGTTTTAAATGATCTAGAACACCAAATATTAGAGAGCAACCATGCCACTAGAGAGAAACAGAATGAAAAAGTTAGAAAGGGTACCGGGAACACGCAAGTAGAATACTCCCACTTGTATACCATAAATTCAGTGGAAACAAAAAGTCCCTTATTATTTAATTTTTTCTTGGCTAGCAAAACAAAACTAGAAGCAATCAAATTAATTATCAATATGAAGAATCTTGAAGAAACTGGGAAGTCTTTTAACATTTTGGTATTTTAAGAAGGCAAAGCACTAAGGTAGCCAGTACATTGTTAGATAAGGGAAAAGTTAGTAAATATTTATAGACCAGTAACCATGAAATTACATTTAAATCATACTTATTCTTTATCTTGCCATCATAAAATGAGTTTCTTTGTCCATTTATTTAAAAAGTTAAAGAGCATTCCTATAATACTGAAAGGGCTATTTTTAACAATTCTAAGAACTATTGACTTGTAAACTTAAAAAATAAAAGTGCCTGATTAAAAAGGGGAAAAAAACCTGTGTGGAAATATTTGTTGTAGAAAACTATTGCCACGGAAGCCCGACTTTCCATACAATCTTGATCACGTGAATCACAGTCTTGTGATCATCTACTTTTTTTACTGTTTACTTCCCAATGTGACTCAATTTCACTTGTTAGTCAGAAAGCATAAAGAAATTTTGTCTCCGCTTTTTCCCTATAGGCTTGTTTGTAATAAATCTTATGATTCTAATTCTAACATGTTCATTTCTAAAATGTAATGCAAATTTGAGCATTTCCTCTCTCTCAGTACCATCCCATCGCTCTAGCTGTAAAACCAGACAGTATTTTCCCCATTTCTCTAGATAAATTAACTCTTTATTTGTATACTCTGCATCCTGTTGTACTAAAAAGCAAACAGTAATGTGTAAAAGGCTGCAAAATAATTAAGCTGTGGATGAGCCTAAAATCAAATTTTAAAATGGAGAGTGTCAGTCAGAAAACTTTTCTTTGGTCACTAATATTAGAACTGATGAAACAAATTAAGGCTTATAAGGAATAAGTGTGAAAATTTTGAGGGTTAATAACCAGCACACCCCCCAAAATAAAAACTATGTAATTTAACCGAGAAAGTGGAGGTTTAAAACTTCTACAATATGCCCTGGCTGGTTTGGCTCAGTGGTTAGAGCATCTGCCCTCGGACTGAAGGGTCCCAGGTTTGATTCCGGCCAAAGGGCACATACCTCGGTTGCAGGCTCAATCCCTGGCCTCAGCCAGGGCCTATGCGGGAGGCAGCCAATTCGTGTGGCTGTCTGTCTCTCCCTCTCTCTCTCTCTCCCCCTTTCACTCTCTCTGAAAAGCAATGGAAAAAATATCCTTTGGTGAGGATTAAAAAAAAATTTGTGTTATCCCTAAGGAATGGGTATAGCATGAGCAAGTCATGAAAATAATTCTACTTTTTATTTTACATACTTATGCATTGTTGATTATTTTTATAAGCATGCATTGATTTTATAACAAAATAAAAATCACCCAGGAGATAAACTGAGTGGAGGGTTTTTAAATATACCTCATATCCAATTTTAAAATAGACTTTTCATTAAAGAAATATAAAAAACGCTACACTGATGACAATGAAGGTCTATAAATTAGCCTCCAGTTAAGCAACTCCAAACAGTTTCACTCCTTACCCAACAGCGATAATTCTGCATCAGATTTAGCCTCACGGCCTGAATACTGCCATCATAACAGCCAGTATAAATCTGGAGAAAGAGGTTTATCATATCAGACCAATACACACACACCAAAAAACTACAAAACATCCTGAAAATAAGAGTCAAAAGCTACTTACAGCAACTTAAGAAAACACAAAACTAGCCCCATGGTACTACAACGTGAAAGTATCTTCTAGATCTTCTATTCTAGACCCTTTGAAGCTGTGCTCCTTAGAGAGCCACTCTTGGGAACCCGGCTGACAACAAAAATGGCAGGGCTCAGAGGCACCCACCTACACTTTAACTGGCTCTGGCTTCCACTGGGCATTATGTATTAGGCACCTGTATTTCATTGGAACACAGGGTTCTACTGCTCAGAGTCTAAAAACTTGTTCAACCTCATAATTTAAAAATAAAATAAGTCAAGGATTAGCAGGGTTAAGTGAGTTAGCTTCTACTTTTAGGTCTGCTACAACCATGCCACACTGGCCAAACCTCCTGACTCTACTCCAATATTCTGTTCAGATCATAATGTCTCTGGAAAAAGCACCATTCCTTTTTTTTTTTTTTACATGTCTTAAATTTATCTTCCACTTAGTGGTGCTATTAGATTTTTACTGTAATTATTTTAGCTATTAATAGAAAATGAAATATTTAACAATATTACTGGGTTACATCTTGATATTATGCCAAGAGACAGAAAGATAACCAATAATGAGGAATATCAGAAACAGATGGTCATTTTTGGAAGTGACAAGCAGTCACTTTATCATCAGTTTGTAGAATTTTTAGTAAATACATTCAAAGGCAAATGTGTGACATGGCAAACAATACTCACCATACTTTTATGGATGGTCATACACATAATCATGTCTTTGTGTCCTCCATAAACTTGCAGTCGATCATGGGACTTAAGTGGAGGAATCAAACAAAAAGAGAATTAAGGTTATTTACACTTTGCATACTCCCTGAAGGCCTTCGGCAGGTTTAAAACTACACCCGAGCCACACCAAACTGAAGTATCAGGAGCATTTTTTTTTAATCCTCACCTGAGAATATGTTGTTGTTTTTTAATTGATTTTTAGAGAGAGGAAGGGAGAAAGATGGAAGGAAGGAAGGAAGGAAGGAAGGGAGGGAGGGAGGGAGGGAGGGAGGGAGGGAGGGAGGGAGGGGAGGGAGGGAGGGGAGGGAGGGAGGGGAGGGAGGGGAGGGAGACAGGGAGACAGGGAGAAACATCAATCGGTTATATCTCGCACACGCCCCAACCGGGGACTGAACCCACAACCTTCTGGTGCACAGGATGACATTCCAACAACTGGGCCACCGGGCCAGGGTTCAGCAGCATTTTAACAGAAATATAATCTAATGGCAACCTTTCTAACAAGTCCTCCTCCTTAAGGGAGGAGCTGGTAATTGGAAATAATACAACCAATTTTTGTGCAGTTTCAAAGTCTCCAACCTGAAATTGTATATAAGGAGGACCAGATGGGTTTTAAAGATTGCAGTTGCTCTCCAGAAACCATTTAAATTTTGACACCTGTGAGCTGACCACGTATCTCAGAACAGTGTTTCTGAAAGCACCGTCCGCGAATCAGTTGCTTCATAATTACCTAGAGTGCCTGTGAAGAATGCAGATTCCTGGGTCCCAACTCAACCTTACTATATTAAAAATTCAACATCAAACCCAAATAGACAATCTTCCCAAATCATTCAAGCAAAATGCTGGATCTAAATTCTACCTGTAATTCATAGACGCGAACAAATTTATCCAGGCAAGCAGTCACCATCACCTTTCCTAGGATGTTCACTACAGTCACTGCATGATTGTGACCTTTATAGATCCGCACAAGCTCCCCAGTCTGCATCAGGAGAGAGAGAGGAGTCACTACTTTCCAGATATCTTCTTACTTTGAGATTTATAATTCTCTAATTCTAAAAGTCATAATTCTGAGGTTACTTGTACAACCACCTAGCTGTACTAATTTTAACAGCTGAAGTACTCTCACAAGCATTTGCTACCTATACAAAATATAATAAATGTAACCCGATGAAAAGAACTCGGTATCTCAGAAACATAAGGGTCACAGTTCTATCTGTATGTATTTTACAGCTTTCGAAGTATAGTTGGCCCTTGAACAATGCAAGGGTTAGGGGTGCTGACCACATGCAGTTGAAAATCAGCATATAACTCTTGACTCTTCCAAAACTTAAGTGGTCCCTCAGTATCTGTGGAAGAATGGTTCTAGGACCACCCCCGCTACCCCCTACAGATACCCAAATCCCAGGAAGCTCAAGTCCCCTATATAAAATGGCACAGAACAATGCAGTCAGCTCTCCACATCCACCGATTCACAATCACAGATCAAAAACAGTACAGGTGTTTATTGGAGAAAAAAAAATCCACATATATATGGATCTGAGCAGTTCAAACCTGTGTTGTTCAAGAGTCAACTATATTTTCACTTTTATCATTTCACTGGATCTGGATAAGTCCCTGAGGACTTGGATTATCCCCAGGTTTACAGACCAGGAGCTGGGCTTCAAAGAGTTGCCCTTAGGATGTGAGTAGAGTCTCCTGGCTGTTTTTATTGGTTCTATTTTAAACTACATATCATATCCACTTTCTTAGTGCCTCAGATGCTCAATTTATTTCAAGTTTAAATGCGGCATTCAAACTAAACCTTACATAAACTTTGAGTCTGCCCCCTATTAAAAATGTTCATGGGTCAGAATTTCTAGGGTGCTCAATATTATCTCAGAGCTTATGCACAGGGATTATTAAGCCTCTGACTGGAAAGGGGACTTAATTTAAATTGTAAGAGATCTGACAAATCCTTCAAGCTTTAACTACCATTCTATTAAAGATTTCTTACACCAACAGGGCTTACATGAATGTTGTGGGCATGGACTGACTGATCACTGGAGCCACTGAACACAAGGTCATTCACCACCTTAAAGAAAAAAATTCAACGAGTTAGATTTGGTACAAGGTTCTGAGTTCCCTCTGTAACTTGCAATGCACATTGGTGAACTCTAATTTTGATGAACATAAACTAGGTATAAAATAAATTTCTCAAATTTTCTGAACTGAAACTTATGTTCTACCACCAGGTACTCTTGATGACTTAACAATGTGTTACTGAGTTTGTTACCTCTGTAGAGTGATTATGAGCTAGCCTAGAAGGGCATTAGAGTATATCTACATTCTATAGTCAAATACACTTTTACTGTTTCTAAGTTAACATTTAAAAAAAATAGTACATCCCTCGGTGACCCAGGCCTGAAGAAAAGGACTGTAACCTCCTTCCTCTTTTCAAGATGACTGTGTTCTAAATAAGGCATTAGACAACACAGTAAATGCCACCCAAACCCCTCTATTTGTGCCAGACAACTAGCTCCTGTTCTATGCGCTGTACTTGCCTTCATGCAAAGGACAGTTTTGCTGTGGCCCTCCAGCGTCCTGAGGAGGAGTCCGTTCCGTGCATCGCGTACACTAATGGTACAGTCATAAGACCCCACAACCAGCAGCTTTCGGGCACCTTCCTGAGCTGTGGCAAGACAGCTAACTGCCCGAGGGCCATGGCATTCAAAGATTTCGAGTCGTTTGTTGTTCTGAAAAATAAGGCACCATTATATGAAGTAAAAGCCACTTAGCTGATAAACCTCAAGATCAACTAACCCAAATCACTACCTTGACACGAACTCTAAATTCTACCACCTGTACTTAACTTCTCATACCCATCCCCCCATCTTTAACTTCCCACCTCTGCCTTTCCCATTCCAACTCCCTCTGCCCCATCTCAGGGGGGCAAACTCTTACCTTATGAACTCATGTCTAACTCCAACCTCCACTGTCCTGATCATAATTAGAACTTGACTCTCTTTTTACGCCCTCCCTCACTCACCTTAAGTTAATGATAATGAATGATCAACCTTTTTTTTCATATTCATATACATTTTCCATGCTACAGCCCCAGGAACTCTTTCACTATTTTTTTCCATCCAAAATGTATGCAACCTATTTGTCAGGGTGTTTCCAAAGTTCTCCATTGAGAACTACTTTCTTAGACAATTTCAGTAAGAGTTCGTCTTTCTCCACCTTTCTGTTACTCTGGTGCTCTTCTGACTTCTGGTTCTATGCCATCTTTCATGCCACCCTCTAGTGCAGCACAGAGGCCTCTGCACCAGTCAGAGTCGCATGGTCACACCCTGAATTCCCAAACTTCCCTTCATCTCAGATTTTAGATGTGCTTCCCTCATCCCCACACCAACCTGTTCATAAAGTCTCCCGCTTCCCAAAACCTCTAAAAATGAACTTTAGGTGCAAGCATGGGGTGAAACTCCCAGAAACTAAATAAGCACTAAGCAGCAGCTGGGGGCCTACAGAGCCAAGCAATGACTTCAGCCATCCTGAGGTGCTCGGGAGACAGATCAATAGGACCCGGCCCCATGGTGGACGGGCCCTGATAAACTGCCCTGGCTTTCTGTTGAGACCCCAGAAGCACAGCATTCTAGGAGTACAGGCAAATCAGAAAAGGCCCAGCCCTAATAAGGCTTCAAAATTTGGTCTCGAGGTCCATCTTCTCTGGGGTTTTTCAACCATCTAAAGACTATTTAAATTTCCTGTCATCATCTTACCCCTAAAGTCTTGCTCCTAACCGTACCTACCGTTGATAACATCAGGCTCATAAAAGAGAAGATTATTAGGTAATTATCAAATTTTATTCATTAAAATATTTAAAATTTATTCTTTCTTCTTTATTTCTATTGCCCTGACCAAATCTAATCTAGGCTGTTAGCACTTCACATCTGGAATGCAAAATCCTTCACTAATTACCTTCTGTGATCTAGTCCTATCAAGTGAACCAAATAACTTAGCACCTAAGTATATGTGCTAGATTCTTAAAGACAGAAACCAAGATATATTTTCTCGCATCTCTTATAAGTAGTTCAATCTAGCAATGTAGGTACTCACTAAATATAAGAATGATACTATAATTGGGTATAACTTAGTAAACATTCTAACATGCTGTTAAAAGATGACCAGATGACCTTGAGATACAGGGCTACAACATATTAGTAACCAAACCTAACAATTCCACCTCTTAGATTACATCTCTTACCCATTCTCTTCTCTTCATCCTTAGTCTAACCTTTCATGTCAGCTTCCATTAGAAAGCCTCCTAAATGGCCTCCCTGCCTCTACTATTACCAATATTTTCCAATCCTATCAACTCCAGAGTGACTTTTTCTAAAATACAAATTGGATCACATCTCTCATACATTAAAATCTACAACATGAAGTCCAACTTCATTAGCAAAGCACACAGGGCCGTCAAGAACTGGTCCCTACTCATTTCCTAAGCCTCATCCTGGGGCCTAGCACAGAACAGATGCCCAATTAAGGTTTGCTCAACAAATGAATTTATCTTTGAGTTAGGAAAGAATAAGGCCACATGGGCATGAAGACAAGCCTTCAACTTAGCTCACTTTACAGAATAGGCCACCCTCATGAAACCCTAAATCAGTTCCAAACCACATCAATGTCATACTCAATGGAATTTACGCTCATTTTTCAGAGTGTCATTCCTAAAAATGAGATAGACTAGTTTAACCTGTGACTCATTATTTGGCTCCAAATTGCCAGGCTTGGTTTAATTTAGTAGAGTTACATTTTGGTCCTGGCACACTTGGGTCTACACAGGCAGAGTGCAGGATCTTGTTTCACTTACACCCAAAGGGAACAGTTTTTTAGTGGTTAATTGTTGCTTTTTCACATAAGAAAACAGGAAAATGTCTGTCTTCCACTTCTTCCCCCACAATTTTCCCCTTCTTTCCCCACACAACTCACTATTCTCAAGTAGGAACTCAGCCTTCTCTCCCCAACCACTAACCTCTATGTTGAAGGTGACCACAGTGCCATTTGCTAGTCCTGCATAGAGGATTCGCCATCTACTGTGAAGGCAGAGGACCCGGTCTTCCAGCTGTAACTGCTCCACACACTCTCGTGTCTGATAAAAATACACAACACCTAATCAGCAGAGTGTTAAGCAAGCAAAATGTGAAACCAATCCTCCTAACAGCAGAGTATGAAGTGATTTTATGAGGAAGAAAAAGTCGTATCATCTATTTTGTAGAAGGCCATCTTAGATTTTTTTTTCCTTTGAAATATATAGCCAAAGAGTCTCAAGCTGTAGATAATATAAAAAACAAATATAAATTCTATATGTTAACTTGGAGTGCAGAAATTCTTCAAAGAGCACTATGAATTGGGTATTAGCCTCTTAAATTAAGTAGCCAAAGGTAAAGTTAAAGCTGTATTTGGAATCTAAAAGGAAAGTAAAAATTATATTTGTATATATAATTGCATTAATCAAATATGTGCTCTCCTGCAATTCATTTTCTATTTTAATAGCTCCCAAGTGTCTCCTTCAAACCAGTGTGAGGTTAGCCAATCCATGAGTACCCAAGCCTTTAAAATATACAGAACCCCAAGCTTCACCTCGAGTCCCTAGATTCTAATTCAATAGGCTCTGGAACATGTATTTTTAAAAATTTCCTTAGTAATTCTGATGCATATCCAGGTTAAACAAGGACTGTTTAATCTGACCTTCAAGAAACGATTTCCATAAATTTCCAGAACTGGGTTATATTAGCAAACTTAATTACCTAGAACCTAGAATAGGGCCAGTAACTAGTAAGTGCTCAAGATTTGTTGTTAATGATACCAAGCAACTAAATGCCCAGTGTAATTTTTAAGACAGGTCTGGATAGAGATGTTAAAATTAAGATGGTTGTAAGTGGGTAGGATGTGACAAGCTGTGGGTAGGATAAAAGCTGTAGGCTGTCAAGGCCGTCTTTCTCTTCTCCCAACTTCTTTCATACCTAAAAGAGTCAGTCTTTACAATTTTTCAATTTCCTTCATAAAATTACAAATATAAATGCCACATATGAAATTGTAAAATAAAAAGGGAGTAAATATGTCCAAATGTTAAGATTCATTGTTGCCTCTGGTTAACCCAAGTGAGATCTTTTTGTAATTTTATAGAGGAAACTGAGCACCATACATACAATGATAAAAAAGTGTTACTGGCACATGCAACAATATATATGAACTTCAGATATTATGGCGAGCTAAAGCTAGGCATGAAAGGATCCATGCAGTATTGTTTATTTAGATGAAATTCAAGCACAGGCAAACTCTCTAATGATAGAAGCAAAAGAGAAAGTGGGAAGAATGAAGCATCTGTTTCAATGTCTCTATACAGTAAATACAGTCAAAGCAGTTCAACATGATCATTTTTCATTTCTCTGGACCCACTTACCTTAACATTATAGCAACGAATGGTGTGATCACTGGAACCAGTGTAAAGGGCAGCATTCTTCCCAGAGGTCTGAGTAACCAGGAGGCAGTTCACTTTGGAAGTATGGCCCTCAAAGACACCAATGCACTTCCGACTCTAAAGTCAAACACAGATCAGATTACCATTGTGGATACAGAAGGATCAGATAAAGCATTTCCTCAACAAAAAGATGCTATAACGTAATAGCTCACTGCTGCATCCTCAGTGCCCAGAAAAGCGCCTGGTACACAAGCAGTGCTCGGTAAATATCTGACCAATGAACACAACAAATATCTGACCAACAAATGGTCACATGTAGGAAGGTACTTCCAACTACGTCAGCTGAGTCATACCAAAAAATACTTAGGGCAATTAACTGTAAGGTTGATTAGAATTTTAATTAATGCTTAGGGCAAGGCTCTCCAACATGTAGACCAGAGATCTAGCAAATCCAAACTGTAGCTAATTACCCAGATAAGTTCCTGCATTTGATTAGTAGCTTATGAAAATGCTCCATAATATTCCAAGACATGCCAGGTGTCATCACAGGTCCCAGTGGTCCAGGTATGGTTTCATAAGAGGACATCATAATAGTTATCTGTGCTATCTCTGAGATCTATTTAGAATGTACAGATACACATATACTTTATCTTGCAATTCAGAGTTAGAGCCAATCCCCCAAACCTTACACTCATACTTCATGGTACCACTGCTTCCTTCCTTCAGTCATCCCTTTTGCCCATCACATTATTAGGCTAAAGGAACCTATACACTTATTGTCTATAGGAAACACATTTTCTTGGTCCATCATCTAACCTTTTGATTTTCAAGGACTTCAGCACAAATACTTTCACAGTGTTTGTTCGGACAAGATAGAGTTACTAAAGTTTCTTGGCTGTCATTGTTGATAAACAGAGTTAGTTTGACATATACCAAATTCAAAATTTAAAAGTTCATTCTATGAATATTCAGAGTAATGAGCATTAGAGTATACTAATTGTGTGTAGTGGAAGACTGTTGCTCTCCTTAATAACTTGCACAATTAATCAACTGTCAGGGAAAATGCCTGCTCTAATACTTCCCCAATACTCATTTGACCCCCTCTCTGTTATATAGCAGCCATGTAACTGAACTCATCACAAACTCCCAGGTTGGGATCTGACTAGTCCAAGTCTACTGCTGTAATCCCACCTCCCTTTGCCAAGTGATTATTCAGGGAATAATGCACTGAATAATTTGGTAGTAGGAGGGAAAAGAAACCCCAGTGGCTCCTGGCATCTATTTCTGAGCAGGAGGAGAACTACCTTAAGGAAGAGGTGATACGAGGAAGGCAGGCTGGAGAGAAAGAATAAAATTAAGTTCCCAGTGACCCTGTTGAGCAGCTGGATCAACTTTATCTAAAGTTAGTCTAAAGCCCACCCCATCTCTAGAAAGCAAATAAATTTCCCTATTGTTATGAGGTGGAGTTTCTAAAATCTGCAACTACCATAACCATTCAAATTGCTCTATCAACTTACCACCAGATTATAAGCTCGCACAGTTTTATCTGCTGAACAGGTATACAGTAAGTTCCCAAATATTTGAATTGCATTCACTGCAGCCTGGTGCCCCTCAAAACTCCCTTCTGTGGGTTCATCATCATCTCCTGGCTCTGAAGATATTTCTAGAAAACAAGAATAAGTTTCAGACATATCTGCTGTGTCTGAAAAGACACTCAAAAATTAAAACCATTACATAATATATTGGTCCCTGGATTCTCCTTAAGGCCTAGTTCCCCTCGCAAAATACCACATTTTTTTCATTAAGATCTTCATCATCAAGATTTCATAGCAAAAAGCAGGCAAGGCCTTTCAATTAAGAAAATGATACTATGTAATGAGTTTTTGAGTAATAACTGGAAGGTATCAAATATCTGTCACATACAGTTATTTCGTTGAGCAAGGCATTAATTAGTCTTTAAACAGTTCCATCTCAAAGCAAAAACCCCTGGAGCCAATGAAACCTTAATACTAAATAACTGAATAGATACAGAGCCAAGTAAGAGAGATGGGAGTAAGAAACTGAAAAGCCAGGACTTAACGATTTAAATTATTAAATTATTAGTTATTAGTTAAGAATACTGTAACAGCTGGTCAAAGCAATCCTCTTGATAACTCCTTCCTCCTATTCCACAAGAATATTTAAGTAGATTTAAACCCTGGCTCTAACATTTACAAGCCTTTTTTTTTGTGGTTAATTTAAATAAAGGAACAACCAAATACCTGAAGAGTTCTTTGATCCTTTTATGGAGGAGATCACCGTCTGAGTTTCTGCTACACTACAAAACAATAGCAAAAGTCTTCTTAGCATCTGTGTGAACAGGACAGGTAGTAAATTACCCTGACTCAAAGTATTGTTCTAGTCAATGAGCAAAGTAGCAATGATACGAGATCACTTTTCCATCTGAAATTTCTTTATGAAAGGAAATAAAAGTACAGCAAATATTTATAACACAAATGAGAAAGCAGCAAATCTCCATTGCCACGGTATGAGTCTGCCACATCTGGAATACCTATTGATTTTCTATAAATTTGATTCTTTTAAAAATTCCGAGTCATGAAAAAAGTTCTATTTTTTAAGAAAAGAATAATGGCAAAAGCTGTTCTGACTGGACCAATACAACATCCCTACTTCACAGGTGGGGATATTTTTTAAGAAAAAGAAGAATGAAGCCCTGGCTGGTGTTGCTCAGTGGTTAGAGTGTTGGCCTGCAGACAGAAGGGTCACAGGTTTGTTTCCCAGTCAAGGGCACATACCTGGGTTGCAGGTTTGGTCAGGGTTCCTGCAGGAAGCAACCAATTGATGTGTCTCTCTCACATCGATGTTTCTCTCCCCCCCTTCCCTCCCTAACTTCCACTCTCTCTATAAATCAATGGAAAAAATATCCTTGGGTGGGGATTAACAAAACAAAATCAAACAAAAGAATGATGAAAGCTGTCCTTATTGGACCAATAGGACATCCCTACCTTACAGGTACACCATCTTTATAGCGAGTGCCAATCTCACTGGTAGAGCTAACTTCATCACAACCAGAACGAGAAGTTTCTAATGAGTTTTGTTCTGTGCAGTTCCAAATATCCTTCTTAGATGGGCTGTCTGGTTTCTCTTCTCCGGATTCAGAATCAATGGCTACCACTTCTAACTGAGGATTAGGAATTTCTAGGACTTCCAGGGAGGAGTCACTATCGGGCTCATCTCTGACACTCTCTTGCTCTGGGCCAGTTCTGCTATCCTCCCAGGTGGAGGTTGTTACTTTCCCTCCTTTAGTTGACTTTCCAGTTTTCACTTTCCTCACAGGTTTAGCAGTAAATACATCCTGTTCAGTGTCACTATTCTCAGGAACATGGGCGGCTCGCAGAGTTTTCTTCTTCCTAAGTTTCTTCTTTTTCTTGTTTCCCCTCGTTTCGGCTGATGTCAGAGTAGACTCTGCTTGTTCAGGCTGCTCAGCTGGAGAGTGGGGCTCCTTCTCTAAAGGGGTTTCAGAAGCAAAGAACGACCTTGGAAAAGAACTGGTACAGGCCTCAGACCCGCTGTTGCCTTTGGCTGGCTCTTCACCTTCTTTATTTACGCCAGGAAGACCAGTTGATTGGGAATAGAGAGCATTCTCCCTGTTTCTGGTGTTTCCTTGCTCCATGGAAAGCTTCGGTTCTTGGCTAGGCTCACGGAAACTTTCTGTTAGCTCTGACAAGGACAATGGTGCAGTAATGGATGGATCGACTGAGCAATGGTCACTGATCTCTCCTGAATGAAGAAAAAAATTATTGCATCTCATTTGTGTCTATTTATACTCATAAACTGCAATTATTTGTTACTGATTGAACCTCTAATGAATACTGACATTTGTTAACTAAACCATGGCTTTTAAAAGCTGTTATCTCTCAACTTCCCATAATCGAAATAAATTTCTATTAGAGCACTTAGGACTCTACCTTGCAGTAATCTCACAAATAGCATGGATGTCTTAGAGTCTACAAAAGCTCCTTATGGGCAGGAATTGTTTCTCGCCCAGCTGGGCATGGCTCAGTGGTTGGGCATCGACCTAGGATCCAGGCGATCAGGGTTCGATTCCCGGTCAGGGCACATGCCTGGGTTGCGAGCTAGCCGATCAATGACTCTCTCATCATTGATGTTTCTATCTCTCCCTCTCCTTTCCTCTCTCTGAAATCAATAAAGATATATTAAAAAAAAAAAAAAAAGAATTGTTTCAATCTTTTTTTCTTTGTTTATTATTTGAAATGTCTACTGAACATTGTGTTTTATTCTTAGACACTTAAGTATCTACTTAGCTGAAGTGCATTCACCTTTATTTGTTCTAAATTTTCATTATGCATGTTACCTGCACATACATCATCCAGTTTAGCTACATTAAGTAGTTTAAAAATCAGCTGACTTAAAAATGTCCATTTTCGCCCGGCCGGGCGTAGCTCAGCAGTTGAGCATTGACCTAGGATCCAGGAGATTGCGGTTCGATTCCCGGTCAGGGCACATGCCCAGGTTGCAGGCTCAGTCGCCAGTCAGGGGCGTGCAGGAGGCAGCCAATCAATGACTCTCTCATCATTGATGTTTCAACTCTCTCTCTTCCTCTCCCTTCCTCTCTCTGAAATCAATAAACTTTTTTTTTTTTAAAAAGTATTTTCTTTGACTTAGTTATTTCATGTCTACAAATTTACACTGATGAAATAATCACATACTCAAAAACATATACAATATGTTATACAGAATACTAAAAAAAAAAAGAAAAAACCTAAACCTTCAAAGATTATGTAAATTATTGCACATCTAGCTTATTATGTAACTTCTCAAATATTATACTAGTGAAATAAAATATTTTAGATGAAATATTTTTATGACACAGGGAAATGATCATGACACATTAAGTGGGAAAAAGCCAGGTTATAACAGCCTATGATTTGTCCTTTGTATAAAATCATCATGTAAACACAATCATGTAAGATTTAAGAAAAGACTGAAAGCCCTGGTCAGTGTGGCTCAGTTGGTCGAGCATCGTCCCATGTACCAAAAGGTCACCGGTTCATTCTGGGTCAGGGCACACACAAACATTGTGGGTTTGGTCCCCAGTTGGGGTGCACATGCAGGAGGCAATGGATCGGTATTTCTGTCTCACATTGATGTTTCTCTCTTTCTCTCTCTCTAAAATCAATAAAAACATATTTTTAAAAAAACCTTCCCTACTCGGATATCATAAAAAAAAAAAAAAGACTGAATACAGGATATCGCCCAAAAAATGTATATGCACTTTGAATTATTATAAAGTCGGTGTTTATTAACATACAGTTCATTTTCAAAATTTTAAAGACTCTACAGAGATGAATACTTTTTTTGTCAATGCTTATTTTCAAACTGATGACCATTCTGGTCCAGGCATTGCTGATAACTCGAAGCAATGGGATCATAAACATCAAGAATCATTTCGTTCCATATTTGTGCGCCCTCAACTCGTCGACTGTTGCCGGTTTTGTACTGTAAACTTTATCTTTTATGTATCCCCATAAAAAAAAGTCTAGTGGCACTTTAGGATAAATTTTCTTTGTTCAAAGCTTAGTCTGGCTTCACCTATTATTTCAAATCAGTTAAACCTGAAAAGGAGTGAAAATTAAGTGAGTGTATGCATTTTTTGGAACACCTTATATATAACACATCTAGATTTTTAGTTACCCAAGTATTTACAATGAACATAAATTAGTTTTGTTTTTATAATATATCTTTATTGATTTCAGAGAGAGGAAAGGAGAGGGAGAGAGAGAGAAAGAAACATTAATGATGACAGAGTCATTGATCGGCTGCCTTCTGCACGCCCCCGACTGGGGATCGAGCCCACAACCCGGGCATGTGCCCTGACCAGGAATTGAACCCCGATCTCCGGATCCTAGATTGACGCTCAACAGCTGAGCCACGCCCAGCCAGGCAGTTTTGTGGGGGGTTTTTAATTCTTAATTTTTAAATTGATTTTAGAGAAGGAAAAAGGGAGGTATGGAGAGAGAGAAAAACATCGATGAGAGAGAAACATCGATGAGAGAGAAACATCAATTGCTGCCAACCCCCCCACTGGGGGATCAAGCCTGAAACCTGGGCATGTGCCCTGACTGGGAATGAAACCAGCAACCTCTTGGTGCATGGAAAAACACTCAACTGAGCCACACCAGCCAGGGCAACATAAATCAGTTTTGCAATCAGTAAAAGAAATCTAATAAAAGCTTTTTAAAAAAATTAGCTTAAAAAGTCACTATATTCTTCATTACTAGTTTTTTAAGGAAAATACTAAATAATATACATATAATAGTAACAAAATTCAATATGAAAGATAACATCCAGTTGATACAGATATCTAGATTAGTGTTGCAACAGGTAGCAAAATCTAGAGTAATTCTTCAGAGTTTTTATTTTGGCTCAAGAAATCAAACAATGTCAATTTGTTTACTTTTTACTTAATTATTAATATAGCACCACTGGGGTTATGCAAACTTCAGATAAGATTTTAAGTTGTTCAGAAGTTATTCTCAAATGGTAACCAAATGAGTGTTATTATTTTTTTAAATCCTCACGCAAGGATATTTTTTTCCATTGCTTTTCAGAGAGAATGGAAGGGAGGGAGGGAGAGAGTGAGAGGGGGAGGAAGAGAGGGCGGAGGGGGGGAGAGAGAGAAACACCGATGTGAGAGAGACACATCAATTGGTTGCCTCCCACACATGATCCCACCCGGGGCCAAGCCTACAACAAAGTACATGCCCTAGGCCGGAATTGAACCTGGGACCCTTCAGTCCATGGGCTGACATTCTAACCACTGAGCCAAACCAGCTAGGGCAAGTTGAGTGTTATTTTATGTAAAGACTAAAATTTTACCTTGGCTATTTCTCAAAACCACCCAAGTTCCTATTAGATGATTCCAAACCCCACAGCCCCCTCTGCCTTTCATCATGGCCACCTGCCTCTCAGGCTTATATTAATCCTGACTTGTACTTTAGATGATTAAGACAGTAACTGCTGCCTGGCTGGACATGGCTCAGCGGTTGAGCGTCCACTTAGGATCTAGGCGATCGGGGTTCGATTCCCGGTCAGGGCACATGCCCGGGTTGCGGGCTCAATCAATGACTCTCTCATCATTGATGTTTCTATCTCTCTCTCTCTCCCTTTCCTTTCCTCTCTCTGAAATCAATAAAGATATATTTAAAAAAAAAACAACAGTAACTGCTGAGACATTCAGAGGACATAACTTATTTAGAAAACTGACTGAAAAATACCAATCCCATTTATTTCCCCAAAACTAAATAATTCTGCACCAATGCTAATAAATGGAATCTTTTAAAAAGGTGGTAATACAAAGTCAAATTGGTAATTCTATATTAGAGAACATTTAGGAAAGATTATTGATATTTAAATAATTTTCATGAATGAAGAAAACCTCAAGAAAAATTAATTGTAATAACTTCAGTTTAATGGGCAAGTATAACTTAACATCACTGATATAAAATTGCCCTAGACACATTACAGGGTTGCCCGTATACCAGAGAAAAGTATATATACTATTACCTTGCAGTAATTCCTTGGACACATTGCAAAGAGAGCCTTGTGACACAGCATTCACATTCTCATCTTGTTCAGAAGACATAGGTTCTTGTTTAATCTGAACTGATGAGTCTGGAGCAGGAACACTGCCATGGGCTTGGAAAGTAGGAGATGTGGTTACTTGGAAAGGAACTCCTGTGGACGATGGAGACACATTGGAAGATGGAGGCTCCAGAAAAACTGGGAAAAAGGGAGTAGGCAGCAGCGTGGCATCAGCAGATGTTTGAGATCTACTGCTCCTTTGTTCTCGTGTAAGGCTACAGGGAACCTGGTATGGGCGTTCAGAAGGTTCGTATGTTTCTGGAATGGAAAATATACATATATACAAATGCAAAAATGATATCTGAAGGTCACTTGTTTCTTAAGCCAAAGTGTGTTTTTAAAGATTACAAGAGAATTTAAAGTCCTTCATAATTCTTCAAAATAGTTGTCATATATCTACATAACCACCAAGGATACAGACAGAACAGGAATTAATAATCTGATTTCTCATATTTCAGTGACTTATCCAGAGTCACATAGGTAACTAATGGAAGAGCCAAGATTTGAACCCAGGTCTTTTGATGCCTAACCCAAGGTTCTTTCTGTAACATACTGCCCCCACTGCTCAGCATTTGGGGATGTAAAGTCTCACAGGCCTTTCAATAGAAGAATGGAACCAAAGAGACATGAGAGAAATCATGACTTTTAATGACTACTTTAATTCCCCTCTATAGAGGAAAAAAAGGTAACAGGCTACAGAGGGCCCAATCCATCACATTCTCTCCAAATACCTTGTAATCCCTGTAGAATTTGTATTCTATGGGTCCTCAGTGCACTCATCTCCATAGTTATCTAAAAATAAAGTATTTTGTTATAAATTTTCAAATCCGACTTTAGAGATGATCGATTCTCATTAAATGTTCCATCAGCTGTTTGTTACCTGCTGCTTGAGCATAAGCAGCCTCTGAACTTCAACATAAGCTGTCTGAAGTGCTGCACGGGCTTGCAGAAGATTGTTATCCATGCACTGCAATGACTTGCTTAGTTCTTCCTCCCTTAAAGAAATATTCAGCAGCTGGTCAACCTGGGAACGTTCTGCCAAAAGAAACCATGAGCCTTGGTTTAATACTGGAGACTTCCCTTTAATATTTAATAATACAGCACCTCAGAAGATGGAACTATATCAGTTATCTAGGATAAGCCTTTATTTTCTCCCCAATAGGTACTGGAGCCTCACCAAATCTTACAAGTCATGTAGTTAAACAGTATGCTGTCAGAGCTAGAAACCAAAAGTGAGAATTGGTTAAGATGAAAGTGCCTCAAAAGTTCACAAGTACCACCACATGGTACCTTCTTACCTAATAACAATTTTCCACCACTACCCTTCCAGTGAAATCTTTGTCCCAAGCAAAAAACTGTTGTAGTTTTCATTTCCCTTTCTTCCTTTGCCTACCACCCTCTTCACCCAGGGCTTTTGCTTAGATTGGGCCCCAGGCCTGTTCTACTTGCACACTCTGCCCAATCCATATTTTTCTAGTCTGTTAGCTAATATAGTTATCTTTATTACAGAAGTTTTCCTGAAGGAGATATAGCTGTAAAATAGTACACTTAAGTTACTTTAAATAAAATGTTCTGCTATGTGTATGTATGTCATCTTTGTCTCTTTCCCATTCAATATGCCAGGACCTCTTTCCTAAACTCCAGACCCACATATCCAACTACTAACTTGATATCTCTACCTAGGTGTCTCTAAAAGTCCTTTAACTCAAGGCATCCAAAAGGGAACTTGTCACCTTACTCTATTCTCAAGCTGTTCCTCTCATGGAGTTTTCTACTCTACAAATGATACATCATCCACACAGTTGCCCCAGCCAGAAACTGGGGTCATCCTTGACTTGTACCTTATGTGTCACTTCCAATCACCCAAGGCTCATCCAATCACTTTCCACACTAGCTATTATACTGGATCAGGGTAAGAGTCAGTGGAAAGCAAGTGTTGTAAAAGCATATCAGCCAGGGAGCCACCTTAATAACTTCTCTCCTTAACTCATATGAGAAAAGCAACCAAGATGCCTCAAAAATAAATGCCTCAAAAATAAAAGAAATGGCTAAATTGAACCAGAATGGACAAAAATTTACTGAAGGCCTGTTCCTCTTCATCTCACTGAAAAGGCCCAATGGAGACTTTCTGATTTTATAATGAACTCAATTTGTCCAAGATATATATTAACTTTAGCTTACAGATCTATGTGGCACCATGCATTTCTTCTATAGCTGCAACTGTATATAATAGAAAATCAAACTTGTCTATGCCACTAAGCAAGACAACAAAAATGTAAAAAATAATAATAATAAATGGACAATCAGTGTTTGACAACCATAAGCTATACTATATCAAGTTATAAAAGGGCTAAGAGAATAATTTCTTTCTGCCAGAATATTCTGCACTATACCTTTCTTTCCTTTAATTTTCCTTCTTTTATTTTTTCTCTCAAGACTTGGGAGTTCAGGAGAAGATCCATCCTGAGGAAATACAGAAAATTGAATAATATTAAATACATAATGGCCATTATCCAGAAGGGGAAAAAAATCAGTTCTGAGATAGTTATATAATAGTCTTCATTATACCTACCATCTCTAACAGGATAGTAGTAGGAATCTCAAGCACATGGTATGAACTAAAATATTAGTTGAATAAATGTATATGATTTTTAAAAAATCTAAGGTCAAGTACCTTCCTAGCATTCTAGAAGTGGTAAAGCCCACATGGCAAGGGCAAAGCATTTCAAACCTTGGTAAAGCAAGACATAGAAGTATGGACAATGCCAGTGATACATATATCTGATTTCATCATGGCACAGTCTCTATTTTATATTTCATCAATAAAATCTTTACAATAAAAAGCTAGTCTATTGAAATAAGCCCCAAGATATTAGCTTTGTCACAGGACAATCTCTCACCCAACAATATCCACTACAGTGTCTACCTCAAAGGGGGGCAGAGTTGGAATTTGAATCCAGGTCTACAGCCTAGGCCCTTATTTACTCTACTATATTACACTGCCTCAGTATTAAAGGGAACAGCCCATTTTCTCACAGTGCCAGATTCCAGACTGTATCACTATCACAATTCTTTTCAGAAAGGGTTCCTGAAAGGGTCAAGCAATATTAGCAACAGAGATGCCAGAACAGAAGTGGTGACAGAGAAGGAATAAATTCTGAAAGGCCAGGCTGGGTAAATGAAGCATGAAAGATAGAGTAACAGAGACTATAAATATTTCTAAGACTATGCTCATATAGCTGCACTCTATTAGTATTAAAATTTTCTTGGTGTTAAGCCTAAAGCTCCTGGATCCAATAAGCCTACATGCTCTCCAAAGGCAACACTAGAATGCCTTTCTTCAGAGCAGTTCAGAATGCATCATGGAAACAGATAAAGTTACAGCTGAAGATGTGGCTTACTCCTTGTCAGGTGATACAAAAATGATTGACTTGAAGACTAATTTTAGAGATGACTTCATATTTTCCTGGTACTGTACATTCATATTCAATTACATGTAACTCAGTAGAATTACTCAGTGAAAGAAACCAGTAGAATAAACTGAAAGTAACAGTAAGAGCCTTACAAGTCTTCTATTCCAGAGTAGGGAGAACCACAACCCTAGACACCCAAGAAAAATTAAACAGTTAAGTCTTTCTTGCAACCTCCAAGTCACGACATAAAATGTTCTACAAAAAACACAGGGAATCATACTCACTCCAGTGGCTCTTCGTTTCTTTCTAATGCTCTGACCATCATTTTGTTCAGCACCAGAGGTACAGCTACTATCTGTGCCGGCATCTGCCAAACTGGAGGCTGCAAGAGCTGAGGATGCATTTGATGATAAAGAGTTTCCTTCTCCATTACTCTCCTTGGCATTCTGATTCTCTGAAGGCGGTCCAGAACTCTCCTGGCTGTTCAGGTCTTTTGCCAAATGCATCAAAGATTTTGTACAGTCAGAGGATAATTGTGCACTGTGTCGCCTGCGAGTAGCAACATTTTCAGCCCTTTCACCTGTTCTTAGGGAGGCAGCCAGAGGCGTCACTTCCTGCTTAAGGCCCACAGTTGTTTTTTGACTCTGTGCAGCCCTCAATGAGTTACTATGTGAAAAAATCTGCTGGGGCTCATTTTCTTTGCCTACACCTTCCTCACTGAAGAAGCTATATACAGAAGGAGCCCTGTCCATGATCACACTGCTCTCAGAAAGGCTTCGCTTCCTTGCCAACCCAGGAGATGAAGAAATCGAAATATCTTCCCACTGAAATCCTTCTAGACTGGACAGATCAGGCTCCTCATCCAAATCCAAGACCTCTTGTTCATTTTGAACTAGAGGCACCATTTCTATGCCAAACCTTAAGAAAGAAAAAAAAATCATAAATCCAACATGGTTGACAGAAGGGAGCACCACTTAATGTGCCAGACTCTGTTAAGCACTGTGACAAATATAAGTAAGATGATTTCTGCCCATGAGGAGCTCACAGTCAGAGCTTTACAGACATAAATAACCACAGTATAAGTTTTGCATTATAAGTTCTATAAATCAAAACATAGAGAGAAGTATGTCTAAATTCAAGATTAGTATATAGCTATAAGAATACATTTGAGAGTAAAAATGGAAGGTTTTGTTTAATATAGAGCTTGAAACCAACAAGTATGTAATTTTAATAGCAAATAAATCAAAACAAATAAAAATGTATACTAAGCATTCACAAGTGCCAGACATTATACTAAGAATTTTCTATTTGTTTTTTAATATGTTTTTTATTGATTTTTTTTAAAAAGAGAGAGGAAGGGAGAAGCGAGAGAGAAACATCGATACGTTGCCTCCTGTACACACCCCGACCAGGGATCAAACACACAACCTGGGTATGTGCCCTGACCAGAAACTGAACCGGCAACCTTTCAGTGCACAGGATGACGCTCAACCAACTGAGCGACACGGGCCAAGGCAGAACCTTATATTTGTAATCTCAATACTCACAAGCTATGGAAAAGGAAAAGGGGACACAATAAACACGTTATTTCAATAAGGATCAAAATTTAAGCCCGGAGGGCTATATAATAATAATGCAGTAGATTGATGTTCAAGTAGCAAACCCAGGCTGAATGCTGCTTTACCTCAACATCAGGTGATGAGCCAACATGTTACACAAGTACTTAAGAGAAAATACTTTGTGATCACAAATCTAATGCCCATAGTAAATACAGAAGGGTAACTATCCATAGGTTCTAAGTAAAAGGTAATGAGAACAGTTATACTTAAAGTTGCACCACTTAATTAAGATCTAAAGATAAGGAGCAGATTTATATACTTTTTTTTTAAAGGCAGTGTCTTTTTTTTTTTTTTAAAAGATAGAAACATCAATGATGAGAGAGGCATTGATCAGCTGCCTCCTGCATGTTCCCAACCGGGTATCAAACTCGCAACCCGGGCATGTGTCCTGACTGGGAATCAAACCGCGATCTCCTGGATCCTAGGTCAATGCTCAACCACTGAGCCATGCCCAGCTGGGCGATATACTTTTTTAATGCTGTTATTTTCTGGCCCCTAAAACCAAAGTGCTGGATTTCTGGTTTTTTTTTTCTATGTCCCCATCTCATTTCTCAGAAGTAGAAATGACCTGAATTTTTAACCTGAATTCATCGATTTGTTGTTCCATGACTTATGCATTCATTGGTTGATTCTTATATGTGCCCTGACCAAAGATCAAACCCACAACCTGGGACAACGCTCCAACCAACTGAGCTACCCAGGCAGGGCACACATATTTTTCACAAACATTTAATTAAATGTAACAAGAATTCTCTTGATCAGGGTCAAATGGTAAGCTTAAAAGAGAGAGAAATGATACTGAAAAGAGGCACATACCTAGGTAAGCCCTTGCCTAGCTCTTGCTTTTTCTTGGTTACTTGATGAATGACCTGTTCCCAGTTGACATTTCTCCGAGATGCATTTAGAATCTGCCGAAGGGTTGGCTTGAGCCCAGATTCCTTCTCTGTTTCACTTTTCCGATGACCACTAATATTGCGAATGCGGCGAGCACTGTTGAGGTTTGGCTCAGGAAGGTGCACTCCAGTTTTGCTCTTCAAACTAATGTGCCGGGTGAGATCTCTTTGGAGTGAGGCAGGAAAGCCAAGTTTACTTAGTTCAGGCAGGAGAAGGCCTGAGGGCTGAGCTATATCGCTCTTTTGAAGATCTGCATCCAAGCCAGTACTCTCAAAGCCCTCTGTTTCATAAGATACATGAGATTTAACAGAGTCATCAACCTGTACGTCTTCTAGCGAGGTTTTCAAATCTAGCAATAAGCCAGCGCGTGGACTGACTGCAGATGTCATTTGTAACTCAGATTCTTTCTGGTGAACTACTGACTCGCACGGGGAAGTGGATAGTTTTCTAGATGTTTTCAGATTTTGGTCATCTCCCTCCTTCTGATCAGCACCGTGAGTGCTGCAAGATAAGGCTTCTGTAGTTGCAGAAACCAGGGTTCCAGTTTTTGTTCCGTGCTTTTCTGTGTCAGATATCTCTCCATCACTTTCATCTTCTAATGAGTGTACTTGAAACTCAATCTTCAAAGACCCTTTTTCAGACTCTTCTACGTTCCTACCTGCTTTTTCATAGTTCCTGATCCTTTTAGAAGTGCTAAGTGGATTTTGCAATGTCTCATGAAACTGCAGCACCTCTTTGGCTTTTTGTAGTGTATCACTTAAATTCTCATCAGGTTCCCTCTGAGTACCAAATCTACTTTTATTCCCTTTTAAACCACGAGGACATGAAGTTTGCAATTTAGACATGTAAGAAGAACCATGACTGTCTTCCTCCGTGTGTTTGTTCAAGGAATTTGAATGTTCTCCGGGGGAAAAAGAATTCGCTTTGGTGATTTTTGAGGGATTCTTTGAATCTTGCTTTTGAGGGACTGATTTAGTGACTGGAATTGGAAGAAGTGGGGATTTCAATGATGGCATCTTATTTAAGTTACGCGCTTGTTCAGGTTTTCCTGTAATGCAGTCAGAAGTGGTTTTGCGGTTAAGCGATCCAGTATGTGTTTCTTTTTGCGTTTTCAATGTTGGGGAATTATTTGTCTCATCAATTTGGAGCTCTTGTGCTCCTAGGATTAAGGTAAAATCAAAAAAAGGCTTATCTATCATTTCTGACTTGTTACCAGTTACTTCTTTCATTCCTGACTGTAAATCCAGAGCCTTCTGGGATGGGTACGGAGTCCAGCGACGGAGCTTTTCCCTTGCTAGGCTGCCACTCTTTCCACCAATTTTGGAAACTATACTCTCTGTCTGTTTACTGGTTTGGCTTTCCGGCTGCTCAAAATTGAAATCAAATAAGCTTTGTGAAGAAAATTTATCACTTGTATATCCTTCAGAAGGACCTCTGTATGTGGCAACTGTACCAACTTTGTCATTTTCTTGTCGCTGCCAATTATATCTCTCTGGATTGTATTTGTTTGACTTAGATTTCTTGTTCCATAGCTTAGTCATGTCTTCCATTTGACAGTTAGAATTTCTGTTTCTGCCTGACTGAAATTTGTCTCCGGGGCTACTGTAATTCCAACTATTTGTATTGCGTACACTGGATTTCCAGTTTCCGTTACTGCTGTTCACATGCCAACTGGAAAAGCCACCTGTTCCTTCAGAATGCCAGCTGGAATTCCTTCCTGTAGCACTGTGATTCCAATCTACTGTTCCATTATTTGAATGCCAACCACCTCCAGAATTACTATGGTTATGAAACCAAGTAGAGGAGCCTCCTGCAACACCCTTATGCCACCCAGAACATCCTCTTGGTCCACCACCATTCCTTAAAGAATGTGCAAAGCTGTTTTTCCTAGTATTACTAAAGCCCTCTTTCTCCCACTTCCAATCCCGCTGAGGAGGTCCCCGATGATGCCATGCTGGCTGGCTGTAGCTCTCTCTGTCTTGGTAAGGGATTCTGTCTTCTCGTCTCCGTTGGAGCCGCCTATCATCAGATTTTATTTCTTGGCTGCTATTGGAGGGTTCATCTTGTCTGGAAGAAAAAGTTTTTCATTACTGATTTAAAGAAATTCTTATATTTCCTTTAAAGGCATAACCCACCAAACTTCCCGACCTCCCTCCCCTGTTACTTAGAATATGTAATAGCGAGTCCATTTTTATTTCTAATAGTGGTTGCTTTCATATCTTTAAATGATATAAATTTATATTCACAATTTATCAAATTAGAAATTAAACAGTATCTTGTTTCTCCTCTCACCCCAGAAATATTAAGTTTGACACATTTATACTCCTTTTCTTATTCCTGTTTTTCTTGGCATGTTCTGGGATTTTTGTCCCTATCATCCAATTATTATATTTACATTACACAGCTTTTTGAAAATAAAAACAATTATATTTTGTAGCTATGGTTAGTTATCATAGTTAACACAATTTAAGTTCAGCTGCTCTTAATACCATTATTTCTCCAGTTGTTGGTTCCTTCTGAAAAACCCAGTTTCTTAACCTATTTTAAATGGTAAGCTTTTACTATGCATAATCACGTTCATTAATAAACACTTTATCAAGCACACATTCAATGACTGTTAGCGGTGAATGAAAACTTTTATGCTCCTTTCCTGTTCCTGAAGGGCTTACAACCTAGCTCAGAAAATAAGGTCACAAACAGGAGTAAAATAGCAAAAACCAAATAAGCAGCACCCACAATAAATGCTTTAAGGAGCTCTCTCTGCTGGAGGTTTTTATGAAGAAGCTACAGCTCTTTGAACTATTCTTGTTAGATAAGGAGCCTGTAGAAATGTGAATGAATTTAAGCAAACATCACAGGAATATGTGTAAAACTATTTCTTCTACAAACTTCCTATGATATGCCTAGCATAGTGCTTAGCATATGGTAGGTGCTAAAAAAAAAAAGAGGAATACTAGATAAAATTTATTGACTATCTACTAAGTGTCAGGCATTTAATGCTAAGAATTTTATACAGATTATCTCATTTAATTCTCACAATTCTGAAGCAAGTATTATTATTCCTACTTTTTAGCTGAGGAAACTGAGGATTAGGGTAGTAACTTGAGCCCGGCCAGGTGCGGCTCAGCGGTTGAGCATCGACCTCGGATCCAGGAGATCGTGCTTCGATTCCCAGTCGGGGCCCATACCAGGGTTGCGGGCTTGGTCCCCAGCCAGGGGCGTGCAGGAGGCAGCCAATCAATGACTCTCTCTCATCATTGATGTTTCTATCTCTCTCCCTCTCTCTTCCTCTCTCTGAAATCAATAAAGATATATTTTTTTTTTAAAAAGGAAGTAACTTGCACAGAATACCACAGACAGTAAGTGGTATGGCAGAGATTTGGACCTTGGCTGTCTTACTCTAGAGTCTACATTCTTAACCAGTAGGCCTTGATTGAATGAAAATTCCAAAACAAAATTTCTGTAGTTGGGTTCCCTCCTCTGAACTTGACATAAATCTTAAACTCAGTACTGACTTTAGTTGGCTCTAAAAGTTTCTAATGTCTGTAACATTAGAAGTTAACTATAATAATTAGAAGTTAACTATAATATGAATTTACTGAGAAGCTCTTTTACCCTCTGACTTAATGTTGAATCATTTATACAGATAAGCTACCAGTGGCACAAGAGCATAATAGCCAAAATAGAAGTTAGTCTCCTAGAGGCTCCAATACCTTAAAACAAGAGTCAACTATAGCTATACTGAAAGTAGTGACAATGTCATTTGAAGGACTGAACAATTTAAGAACCAAGTTGCCAGTGACATTTTAAAACTAAGAAAGTCTCCTTCAAGGACATGTTCAGGAAACTTTTGGCATATAGAGTAAAAATTACTTTCTTTTTGCATTCAAACTTCT
This sequence comes from Miniopterus schreibersii, assembly GCF_964146895.1. Lineage (NCBI taxonomy): Eukaryota > Metazoa > Chordata > Mammalia > Chiroptera > Miniopteridae > Miniopterus > Miniopterus schreibersii. Next base: position 144,495,123 of record NC_138101.1, read on the forward strand.
AAAAATGAAGTACAGACCAGATATAACTAGTACTCAAATTTAAAATATAAGTTTATTCAATAAGTATTAAAGCATTTAATAATAAAAGGATACATCAAATTTGGTAGAAGCACCAGCTAATTCAATTAGGCAAAACAGTTTTTCCTAAGGGATGCAATAAGACTATATAAAATATTCATGTGAAGCTTACATACTAACACCTTTCCACTAGAAAATTTGGGTATCAAATAAATAGAATTTATCAGTATCCAAAATCTCTGGAATAAAAACAGTCCTAAACATAGTTATCAACATAGTAAAAATTTCAGAGATGTAGCAGTGATAGCTAGCTTTACGCAGGAAGACCACTGAGTTCTCTTTAAAGCAGACAGTATAGTAGTTCAGGAAAGCATTCTGTTGCCCTTTTATGCATAAGACAGCAACTGCAAGTTAAACTTCACAACTAAGATATGGTTGAATGCTATAGGCTGACAAGGATGGAAATGAAAAATGTATTCTCTACTATGCTGTTTCAGATGGGCACTTGAAAAAAACCACAATCATTACTCACCGACTTTGTTCTTTCCTTTGTTTTATTAACTGAACGAGTTCCTTGTCAAAATAATCTTCTTCCTCTTCTTCTCCCTTTCCGTCATCTTCTCTTTCCTGGGCATCAACGTTATCTTTGTGCAACTGGCCAGAAATGTGCTTTGCATATGCGGAAAGACCTACTTCTGTGACCCCGCATACCCGGCACTCATGACTGCTGTCCCTAGGGAAAGAGGGAGATGAGGGACATTCAATTCTCCCCACTGGCATGGCACACTCACCAGATCTGCTATAGTTTCCTCGGAAAGGCACAGAGCACTTTGGCACAGTGGAAAATTAGTGCTAATCAACTTCAATGGTCCTTTCATCCCTTTTAATAAGTTTGTTCATAAGTTACTTTTGAAATGAATTTAAGATTCTTTTCCAGCAATCAAGAGGCAATACGCTTCAGAATAATGTCGTTTAGGAGGAGAAATCTTCTTGAATTGCTGTACTTAAAATCTTGCCAGAGGAAACATGGTGAAAGGGGAGGCAGGGCAGGGGGCTCAGAGCAAACAGAAGTTGCTCTGTAGCACACCCATGGTGCCAGCTGCACTCAGAAAGCCCGGTGACAGCACTTACATTTAATCTCTCGCTCAAGAACTTTCTCCCAGTGAAAGTTAAGGGGTGGAGAAAAGAGTAAGCAGCATAGCCAATCCAAACGAGGGAACTAAATCGGAGCAGCTGGAGCTCTGCCTGGAATGTGAAGATTCCGGACCCAGGGCAACCGATCAGAGTAGTCTCAGCAAACTTTTTTGGTCTGCATGATACATGTGGTCTACATTCTGCATCAGAAGGGCTTATTTTAAAGGGAATGGAAAACATTTCAGTTGTAGGAAGTCAACAGCTGTGCTAGGCAAATGGTTTTTCTCAAGTTTCAGAAAATGCTACAGTTTAGAGAGAAACAAAGCCAGGTTTTTAGTTAAGAAAACTGAGCAGACTTTTTTTTTTTCTGTTTACTTTACCCACTTCATGGTAAAGCTCACCCTTGGCCAGTTTAAGAAGCTATAATAGATGAATAATTAAACTGCTTTTTCAGCATCCTGAAATCCCTTGATTGGTTCAGCTGTTTATGTGGGCATTGATGAGAAACATCTGAACATTATGACCCCTGATATAATGGACAATAATATTCATTCCACAATCCAAATTGGCTTAACTGTTATCATCTGTCTTACACTAGTGATCTGGGTTACACTAGTGATACTTCTGCACTTCCTATGCCAATCTCAAAAAAAAAAAAAAAAGACATGCTGTCTTTGATAAAACAGACACAGACACACATAAACTACTCCATCTTCCCCTCACATGTCTATCAAGACATGGCAGAATTCATATAAATTAACCAGAAGAGACCTTCAAAACTAAGTACTTCATTTACTAGTTATAGATCACCTGAAAACAGTCATTAAAAAAAAAAACTACACACACAACTTATTGAGCAACTACTAAATTCTAGGCACCATGATATGTAGATGGTTACAGTTGTCTATGGTAACAAAGTATAAATAAAAAAATGCCCAGTATGCCCAGTAAGTTAAAAACACACATACACACTATATTTTATTTTGTAAGAATCATAGAAAATACCTCAAAAAAATAAGAAAAATCAGTAAAGTTTTTTGGACTTTGTAACCTTAAATCTGGATACAATATAGTTTTTGACATTAAGATTCATTTTAATGAGTTCTAAGTAGGTTCCCTGAAAATATCCTTACCTGATTACCCTGAGTATCAATATTCTAATTCCTTCTAATCCTCGAGGAACTCTATTACATTGTTTTCACTGAGAGTTTTCCACTACATTTATATACTTAAAGAATAATAATCCTCAACTTTATCCAATTTATCAGAGATAGTCATACTCTTCTCTCATGCAATTAAAATTATGGTAGCTCATTCAAAGTGAACATTAACTTGTAATAGAAAACAAGCCTTTTCTCACAGCAACATTGAAAGAAGTTTAAAATATATAAATATAGCCCTAGCCGGTTTGTCTCAGTGGTCAGAGCGTAAGCCTGCAGACTGAAGGGTCCCAGGTTCGATTCCGGCCAAGGGCACGTACCTCTGTTGCAGGCTCCAGCCCTCACCCAGGTCAGGGAGCTTGCAGGAAGGCAACCAATCGATGTCTCTGTCTCACATTGATGTTTCTCTCTCTCTCTCTCTCTTTCTCCCTTCCTCTCTCTCTGAAAAGCAATGGAAAAATTATCCTCAGGTGAGGATTAAAATATATATATATATGTCCCCAAATGGCAGCATCAAAAGACTCTGAAGACTGTAACTAACCTAGAATACATAATTTATACTATAATAAAATTTGAATCAACTGAATTTTCTGGTTAGAAAATCTTTTTGGCTTTAAAGTTTAAACTCTCCAAAACTATGGAACATCTTTTAGTCTACTTTTCTACCTAAAAGCTTATAGAATGCTAACCTGTATACTGCAGTATACAGGAACATCACTTTAAAAAGTACTCCCAAGTAAAACCCCTGATTTTACCCTTCCTTCTAAAGTGCAGAGAATTTTTCTCATATCCAAACTATCAAAATCCCTCTCACTTTAGACATAACTGGAAGGTCACACTGACTTGTTAAAACATTAAGGAATGTAGTGTAGACGGTATTTAACTCTGTTAAAAATAAATGTTTATGTTCATAAACCCACACACTTTGCAATCTCCAAAGCACAAGCATATGTTGGACATGTAACAGATACTTAAACACAGATTTTAAAAACATCTCTGCTTTCCTTGCAAAAACTATTAACCATAGTTCCAAAGTTATTCAATAGAAAAACACCTCAAGAGATCCTGCCCAGGAGGGTACAGGCAACATAAAAGTTAACACTAAAAACAATTTATCAAAAAACAGAAATCCCTAACATTTTTCTTATAAATGAAATCGAGTTGTAAAAACAGATAGAGAAGCTTTAGCTCTAAAGGAGAAAAGAGGATCCATATTCATCTATGGAAAGATTGGAGTAGGTCAACTACGTCTTGAAAATTCGAAAGTATCTGTGTCTGGAGGCAAGCATATTCCACACACAGTATGCATTCATGCTTCCATAGATGGTGTTTGGTAAAGCACATGTTTTAAAAAGTTAACAGCAAATTAAGTAATATCTTAATGATGACACTTTTTCAGTTATTGACCAATAACCAATTAAAATACTAGTTTGTATAAATATATAAAGTAATTGTTGGAAAAAAGTACTGCTTTACTTCTTGACTAATAAAGGCAAAAATTCTCCTCAGGGCGTGTAAAGGGCCCAAATTAGCTTCATCCTGTTACCACACAATTTCCTCTCCTATGAGAAAGGCAAAGCCTTAAGATATTCTATCCATAAGCGTTTCTTTATTAAGCCTGCTCTAACTATACCACAACAGCTGGTTGATAAATAAAGGTTTGTGCCTTTTTAATAGTATCTATCTGTATAAACTACTTACAGTCCAAACATCTGAACAAGTATATTAGGATAAAATAAGGAAATGCTCCAGATGTCCACAACTGTGAACCAAATAAGACAAGTTTTTTACTTCTCAATCAAGCTGGCATTCAAAACCTAAAAAAATATGCTCTTTACATTTTTAACTAGATCACAACCAAAAGTTATAGTGATACAAATATAAAGCGAAACAGAAAGCCTTAACATCAGAAAGCCACTATTTAAACATGGAATCCAGAGAGGGGGAAAAAAATCACAAACTGATGATAGAAAGAAAAAGAAATAATAACTAATAACTACTTGTCCCTACGGTGTAAACTAACGACTGTCCCTACGGTGTAAACTAACAACTGTCCCTACAATAAATGCTCCAAGTAAGTAAATGATTTGAGATTTTATCTGTTTTTTATAGTTTTGTGAGCTGTTTTTTGTTGCTACCTGCTTGCCTTCTCCCTTGCAATCTGTCACAGGCCAGAAAACTATATAAAATTTATTAGCACTGTATCTAAAAAATTAGTATATAAGTACTAAAATGATCTCCTTTAAATAAAATGAGTTTGGGTGTTAACAATGACATTTATATTGTCAGCTCAGAAGCTTCTAATGCTTTCTCTTTAATTATTTGACCATACTCCAAATAACAAAATGGGGTGGGAGGAGAGGAAAAACAGCAGAGCAATACATATGGAGTATGTGGTTCAGTTACGTAATTAAGACAAAATGTGTGTGCATAGCCAAATATAAATCTCCATATACGCACAGAAAGAGGTGATAGGATATATGCCACTCTACTGACTTTCCTCCAACAGGGGAATAGGAGCTGGGGGGAAGGGGGTTAGACAACTTCTACTTTTTTTTTACTTTTTATAATTCTGTATTGATTATGAATATGAATCTTAAGTAATCAAAATTAACAAAGTGTTTTAAATACCTGATTAGTGATCTCTGAATATAATAGGCGTTAATCTTCAAATAAAATGGGCTTCTCCCCTAATGACTAGATTTATTGACCTCATTTGTTTTTTTTCATAATATAGTCAGGTGACAGGTAAATAGCCCAGAATAAGGTGAATTCCAGAAAGAAGTTTGTTGGAAACGGGACTAAGTAATTAAGATATTCCACATATAGTCGAAGGCTGACTGTATTTCAGAGGTTTCCAATAATAATGAGTTAAAGTGATATATATTCAAGGTATTATAAGGGCTCTCCACACTAAATCTGAGTGAAAGGCTCTTTCAGATTGCTGTTAAGACCTAACCTTCACACAGTAAGGGACTGAGAACATGGAAAAATTCTACTAATACGCTAAACAGTTGCTGAAAGTTTAATAACATATTAATTTGCCCACACAATCTAAAACTTTATTACTTAAAATACATATAACTCCAAATAGCTTAGGTTGGCATCCTGATCAAAGCTTGTAACTATTATGCATGGAATAGGATATAATTAATATTTCTCAGTTTCCCAATGTTTCTCTTTCATGCTGTCTTCAAATTTCAAGTTCACAGAAGTCAAAACATCAAAAAAGGAACCACAGATGGGGGGAAAAATGACATGAAATATACACATATGCTACATATAATTTTTTAAAGGTGCTTATACTTTCTTTCCTTAAACATCTCAAGCCTTACATCACAAAACAGCATTCTTAAATACTCAAGATGTGTACTTTGATTTCATTTACACTAATGAGATTCAGTACTATTTCGCAGACTCTAGACTTCTCAGACTATTCTAGCAACACTAAAGGTTTATTGCATGCAATAACTTGTAACAATGGGGCAATAATATAAAATGTAATAATATAATATAAATGGGGCAATAATATAAAATAACTTGGGACAATAATATAAAATGTCCTAGTTGCAAGGCTGGTGTGTAGGAATGACAAAGCTTGCTAATGAGAGCACTAGCTCTTCCCAATACTCCTTTGTTGTAATCTATTTACTAGAGCTGCTGTGAATTCTACACATTTGAGATGCACAAAGGTTTAATCTTTCGAATGATCAAAAAATCTATTGTACTTGTTATTAATACTAAAAAATAGTTCTATGCCATAAGATAATATTCATTTATGAAGGATTACTATAAAATAAGCTGACAGGTCTCATCAGCACTCAGCTCCCCCCACATTCACAAGTTTATGGAAGACAGCCGTTCCCATACCTGCCCTTCAGGTTCTCAAGTTCCCTGTGATGCAACATGCTCCGCATGTGTTCGTCCATCTCCTTCAAAATTAAAGAAAGCAGATTAAACTAAGGGGAATTGCTTTGGGGGGGAAAATTCGTCTGTTCCTGTTCAATCAACAACTTGGGCTCACGTTCCTAGTGTCAAGTGTTTGTTCTGGTTACTCTTCCTCAATTCAACATTGTAATCAGTTCCTTATTAAATACTTCTTTAGTTATGTTCTTGACATATTTCATTTTTAAATAAAGGAATTTTAAACAAAGACCTATACAAGTGGCTTCTAAAAAGGTTAGAAAGCATAGTGTTTAGAAGGAAAAAGCTTTAAGAATAAATTATGTGGGTTAAACTCTATCCCAATATAAGGAATTTACTAAAGTTTATTTTTTTTAAAAACCTCTGAAATCACATAACTTCCCAACTATTTGACTACATACTCTCTTTCCCCACTCAACTGAGTTTCTCAAAAGTAAGTTACAACTCAAATTCATGTCTTGGCCAGGCCTGGCAAACAGTTGTCAATAGCTGTTGAATGAACAGATGGATACATCAATTCTAGACAAAACATGAATATAACAGAACTTCTCAATAGTTGATCATGAAGTTTTTAAAAACTACTTTGAACACAGCAGCTCAATTGTGCCTTCATCTTCACTGCCCGCTGTCCCCATTTGATTTGTTTGGCTCTAAAGAAAATTTGAAAATTTACTAGGTTCTCCCCTCCCTCCCCATCCCACCCTTCATGGGAAGGAAATTAAATCTGTGGGAAGAGCTTCCACTTTCAAACGTATATGCACATACCTCAAAAAACTAAAAAAGTTGCAAATGTCTGCCCCTTTGCCATGCCAAAATATATATATAGTCAGTATGCCATAATTAGAGAATGGCTTTTACACATATAATAAAAGGGCTTCTATAATTGCTGAGTATTATAATTGCTGTTAACTGTGCTCTATGCTTAAGTGCCTCAAATATTTTCTCACTTGAACTGCACACGCTGCTAAGGGAGTATTATTCACTTCATAAGGACACAAGCATGCAGAGAAGCTAACTCATTTATTCACCAAACATTTACCAAGTGCTTATTATCATGTACAAAGCTAGGCACTGAAGGGGTAAGTGCGAAAACATTCCCAGTCTTGCCCTCTTAGAGTCATGGATAATCAAGTGGTTGAACTGGGACTCAAATCCTGGCAGATCTGACACCAAAGCCAGTATTTCAAACATCGTGCTACATTGTAAGCATCTAGTGCCTTGGGATTTTTCATTTTATAGTTTATTTGTCAAAAAGCATACAACAAACACTCCCATAAATGGGAATTTTACTGAAGATGACCATCATTTCCTCACCTTTACAAATGCTTCATTTGGAGGGGACAGCTTTACATGTGACCCCTTCTAACTACTACAAGTGATTGGCGACTAACTAGAATGGTTAGAACTGAAAACTGAGTCAAATTAGTGACATAATATAGAATGAAAAAAATCCATGAATAATACACATCTGCTCAAACCTCTATTGATTGTGTTCAGTTTTTCCTCAGATTAGGTGTACATATGCCAGGGCCCTGGCCAGGCAGCTCAGCTGGTCAGAGTGTCATCCCAATACACCAAGGTTGCCAGTTCAATCTGGGTCAGGCACATACAAGAATCAACCAATGCCTGGCCAGTGTTGCTCAGTGGTTGAGCATCAACCTATGAACCAGGAGATCACAGTTTGATACCCAGTCAGGGCACGTGCCCCAGTTTCAGGCTCGATCCCCAGTGGGGGGCGTGCAGGAGACAGCTGATCAATGGCTCTCATCATTGATGTTTCTCTCTCTCTCCTCTCTCCCTTCCTCTCTCTGAAATCAATAAAAAATAAAAATTTAAAAAGGAATCAACCAACGAATGCATAAATAAGTGGAACAACAAATCAATCTCTCTCAAACCAATAAATAAAATAAAAGATTTACATATGCCAAATCCCCTTTTATTAAGTTAAATTTAAGTGAGTTCTGTTTCTTGCAATAAAACCATTCCTGACCAAAACAATATTCACTGAAATGAGTTATTCTCTAATATAAAAACCAATTCTATATTCTATTTCAATTATAAAAATATTATCATTCAAAACTGATTTTAACATACCTTTTGATTATCTAAAACATTTCCCAAATCTTTTCCTAAATTTACACATGAAATTCTCTCCCATCTTGCTGTAAGGAACGAATGCAGACACAACTGAGCTTGCAAAATAAGTGGTAAAGATCCATAAGCACAGGATTAAAGTAACAGCCGCAAATGCATACCTGCTCAGTTACCAAGCTTCTCAGTCTTTCATACTTTAATGCGTATCAGGATACTCAGGGATGTAGTAAACAGCTCATACTTATGTCACCCTAACATCCTTTTCACCTCGTGTATATGGAAAAACCAAGGTTATACTAGTTTGGGAAACTAGAGGAGAAAGCACTGCCTCAACATAAGGTGTACATGATCTATCTAGAAATAAGTATTAGAGTTATCTCTTTCAATTAACCCATTTTTCTCATTTCTTAGACTCATTAATCTTAACACTTAAATCATGCTATTCCCTTGCTTTAAAAGCTATAGTTGGCTTTCCCTAAGGCAGGAGTGGACAATCCCAACCTTGATTTAATTTCATTATGATCCATGTAAAAGCATGAAGAGATGAAAACATGTTTCAAGCCAGAGTAGAAAAAATGCCAAAAAGCCTTAAAATAGCAAAATTATGAGATATAACAGATAGGGCTGCCACTCTATCAAAATCTGAGTCCACACCTCTGAGTGTCTATATCCATCCATCTTATACCTTCTCAATTTCCCATCCCTCAAATCTGAAAGTAGCAATAAAGAATTTTTGTTTATTGAAAAGTTATATAAACCCTGATCTAAATTTTTTAAAACCACAGGAGCAGCTATTTCGGGGTTTTGTTTGTTTGTTTTTTACTTTTGTAAAAGGCAGCAGGTATATTATTAAACATGATTTTAAAATCTCAGTTGATTTTTCCATCACTAACAGAAATCCTATACGGGGGGGAAAAATTCTTCACCCCAGCCTACTAGATGGATCATAATCAAATCCCTTGGTCTTGCACTCAACATTGCGTATCAACTGTCTTCACTTAAATCACAAATTAAATTGCAGTCCCACTATTCCCAAGACAAAACTGTTTTAATCAAATGAGCCTTCTTACAAGTCCTAGAACTGTTATATGCCATTCTGCCTCTGTATCTTTGTACATGTTCTCCCACCTAAAATATCTCTTCTCTATTTCTTTTAAGCCATCTTACTCCCAAACATCTTTCATGATAGCTCACAATAACCTTCCCAGTTCTCTGAATTGACAATAAAGAGAATCTCCAATGACAATAAAGAACGTCTTGAAAGCATAGAGAAAAAAACTCAATATTGAAGCTAGCAGCACTACGTTGAAAGCAAAGAATAAAGGCAAGAAAAAGCAAAGAGTGAGACAATTTGCAGCCAATTTCCCTAAGGCACAGGTGAATTCTTTTAGTTCTTAAATATGTCTGTTTTTCTTTGTGCAGCATCCCCACCTTGTGGACATCTAGGATATTATTAATATCATTTCTGCTGTGCTATACTTCTCACAAGCACAGGCAGAAAGAGAATGCAGGTGCATATAATGTTGTATCCTCAGCTACTTAAAAAGTGATATAACCTCAAATAACCTAAATTGTAAGGTATTTTCTCCATAAATGGCTACTAACTAAATTTCTCTTTATTGTCTACTTTTGAGTATCCTCAAATTCTGGGTAGAGGCTTAATAATATAGTTACTGGCTTTATGAGGCAGTAATGAAAAAGAAACCAGTGGAATGAGACTATGGTTTAAGAAAGAAGCACAAATAAGACAGCATTAAAAGCTTTTACCATCTATAAATTTCATACGATGTCTGAAAAAATGACCAGTCATAAAGCCTCAGAGTCTTCCTCTTCTATTATTACCTTTTTTGAGCTGTACACAGTGTTGCACAATATGCATTTTCGTTCTCGTACCATAGTGACCAGATCTGAAGCACTCAACGTCACACCTGCAATGAGGAAGTAACATTTAGTAACATTTTTACCCCCAGTCTTCTTAGATTCTTCTTAGCATGGCCAAAATATCTTGCCTCTCCCTCACCTCCACCCTGCTTCTCCCCTAATCTTCCCATCTTATTAAATGAAAATTCCAATTTTCCAGGTACCTAGGGCAAAAGCTTTAAGAATCATCCTTGGTTCCTCTTTCTCGCCCCATATCCAGCCTCACCAGGAAATCCTGTCAGTCCCACCTTGAAATATATCCAAAACCCAACCATTCCTCACAACTTAGCAGCATATCATCCCATGGCACCAGCCTACTGATGACTTCCTACTTCTACTCTTATCCTCTCACAGTCTATTCTCAAAACAGTAGCCAGGGATTTTCAGAATGAGATTCTTTGAAAATTTAAGTCAGATCAATAAGTCCTCTACTCAAAATCTTCCAATAGATTCCCACCTATTCACAGAAGATCCAAAGTCCTTTGTCATGGGACACAAAATCTGTTTCTCACTTACTCTCTGACTCCATGCCCTACCACTTTCCCTCCATCCCTCCACTCCAGTCACATTGCCCTCCTTCTACTCCTTGATCACACTAGGAATTCTCTTCTATATTTCCTGTTCTTTCTGTGTGAAACATTCTTCCCTAACAAGTCTTTATGGTTGATTTCAAAATGGTGGCATATTGAATGGAAGCTACACTGACCCTCTCCCAGGACAAAACTGAAATTAAAACTAAACTATAGAAAAACCTTTCTGAATAATCAACTGAAGACTAGCTAGAGAGCACCCTCATAACCAAGGACGTAAAGTGGAGATGGTACAGAGACTAGTAGGAACTGCATAGGCGCGAGAGGGCTGGCTGTGCTCCCACGGGCAGCAGCTAAAGATCTGGAGGGAGATCTCAGCTGTGGGGGGTTCCTGATGAGACCTTTGGGGTGTAAACTCCAAGCTGGGCTTCCCAACCCAGAGTGCCAGAACAGAGGAAGGTACCCACATAACATCTGACTATGAATAGCAGCAGGGTTCCTGTCTATCAGGGAGAGATGGCTGGAAATGAAGGCGCCCTCCTAAAGGGCCAATGCACAAAGTTTCATGTGCAGCCACTCACCTTGGGCTCCGGCAGAGGGAGGGCAGAATGGACTAGAGCTGTGTGAGGAGAATCCAGGAATGCTGGATTGGGGGACAGAGCTCAGAGGGCAGCCATCTGGATTCCTGTGCTAATACATTCCCCCATATGGCAGAGGGCAGACATTTACTATCCAAGCAGCTTTTTCAGGGGGAGAGGGGGGAAATTGCCCCACCCTGTTGGAAAACCCCTTGTCCCACCCCTTGTTTCTACAGCCTGAGGCTCATTAAGAAACTCAATAACAATCAGCCACCCCACCCTGTAGAGTTTCTACAACCTGAGACTCATAAAAAACTGAATAACAATCAGTCTGTGGGTGCTTTGAGTCTTTGTCTGATTTGCTTCTGGACCCAGAGCATGGAAAAACAGATGCTGGTGCACATCCTGGTCTTTTCTAAACCCACCCAGTCCCAGCAGAGGGAACCACCTGTGGAATGCAGAAAGCTTCAAATAGGGTACTCAAGGCTAGTCACCAACAGCATCTGACACTGGCCTACACCACAGACCATCCAAAAGATGGGGAGTCCTAGAGGATCTACCTAATACATAGAAACATATCCAAACACTCAGCCAAAGTTGGGAGACAAAAAAACAAGCCCCAAATGAAAGAACAAAAGAATTCTCCAGAAGAGCTAAATGAAATGGAGATAGCAATCTATCAGAGTTCAGAATATTGATCATAAGGATGCTCAACGGCATGAGAAAAGAAATGGAAACTATGAAGGAAATTAAGAATGACATAGTGAGAAATAAAAAATACATTGGAAGGAATAAACAGCAGATTAGGGAAAGCTGAGGATCTGATCCGCAAATTAGAAGACAGGGTAGAAAAAATCACTCAGAGGACCAAAAAGAAAAAGCAATTAAAAAACAGGAGGACAGTTTAAGGAAGCTGTGAGACAACATGAAACATAACAATATTCACATCATATGAGTACCAGAGGAGGTAGAAAGTAAGCAAGAGTTAGAGAACCTGTTTGAAGAAATAATGGCAGAAAACTCCTCTAACATGGTGAAGGAAAAAGCCACACAAGTTCAGGAGGCACAGAGAGTGACAAGTAAGAAGAATCCAAAAAGGCCTATGCCCAGACACATCATAATTAAAATGCCAAATTCAAGACAAAGAGAGAATTTTAAAGGCAGCAAGAGAAAAGCAATCTGTTACCTACAAAAGAGTTCCCATAAGGTTGTCAGCTGATTTCTCATCAGAAACTCTACAGGCCAGAAGGCAATGGCATGAAGTATTCAAGATAATGAAAAGCAAGGATCTGAAACCAAGAATACTCTATCCAGCAAGGCTATCATTCAAAATAGATGGTGAAATAAAGAACTTCCCAGACAAAAAAAAAAAAAAAAAGGCTAAAGGAGTTTATCACCACCAAACCAGCATTCCAAGAAATGTTAAAGGGACCACTGTAATAAGAAGTTGAAATAGAGAAAGTGAGAAACATAGGCATAAAGAAATAAAATGGCAATAGATAAGTACCTATCAATAATAATCTTAGATATAAATGGATTTAAATGCTCCAATCAAAAGACATAGGGTAGGGGAATGGATAAGAAAACAAGGCCCAAATATATGCTGTCTACAAAAATCCCACTTCAGAACAAAAGACACACAGGCTGAAGAAAGAAAAAAAAACCCTTCTGGAGGACTTTAAGGGAGAGATCAACAGCAATACAGTCATAGTAGGGGACTCTAACACCCCACTGACTTTACTGGATAGATCTTCCAGACAAAAAATCAACAAGGAAACAGTGACTCTAAATGACACACTAGGTCAGGTGGATTTAAATGACATTTACAGAATATTTCATCCCAAAGCTGCAGAATATACATTCTCCTCAAGTGCACATGGGTCATTCTCAAAGATAGACCACATGTTAGGACACAAAACAAGTCTCTACAGGTTCAAGAAGATTGAAATCATATCACGCATCTTCTCAGATATTTACAATATGGAATACTATGCAGCTGTAATAAAAGGAAGATCCCTTATTCTTTGAGACAGCATGGTGGGACCTGGAGAGTATTACGCTAAGCAAAGTAAGCCAGTCAGAGAAAGACAAGTATCATATAATCTTACTCACATGTGGAATCTAATGAAGAAAATAAACTGATGAAAAAAATAGATCCAGAAACATAGAAGCATGGAACAGACTGACAAATATCAGAGGGAAGACAGGGGTGGGTGAGTGGGGAGTACGGGGGTAGAGATTAACCTAAGAAGTTATATGCATATATGCATAACCCATGGACACAAACAATAGTGTGGTGAAGACTTCGAGGTGGCGGAGTACAGGAAGGAGGGGATCAATGGGGGAAAAACAGGGAACATTTGTAATACTTTCAACAATAAAGATAAATTAAAACATTAAAAGAAAAAAATATTTATGATTCTCATGGCTCACTCTCATGCTGCCTCATCAAGGAGGCCTTCCCTGACCTCCTTCTGAATACTGTACTTTCTGCCCCTCATTTCTGCTATTCCCCTATTAACCTGCTTAATTTTTTTTTTTTTAATAGCACTGTGGTAGATTGTTTCCATAGATGGCCAAAGCATTATCTCCCACCCCATGTGCTCTTCTGCCATGTGATCTTGTCATCACCACCTACCAAAGGTGAGTCTAGCCCAGCCAGCATGGTTCAGAGGTTGAGCGTCGGGCAATGCAGGAGGCAACCAATGTCTTTCTCTCTCACATCAATGATTCTCTCTCCCCCCCCTCTTCCTCCCTCCCTCCATCCCTCCCTTCTACTCTCTCTGAAAAGCAATGGAAAAAATATTCTCAGGTGAGGATTAAAAAAAAAAAAACACACACAAAGAAACACACATTTATGGATAGGTACAGTATTATCTATCCTTCCAGTATTCCTAATCTCCTAAAGTCTAAAATTAACATAAATAACTCTGGTGCTAAGCCTCAAAGCATAGTTATTCTTTTAATTCCCTTATATCCTAACATTTACTTCAACTTTAATTATAATTACTGTTTACATGCAGTATTTGATTACTTCATTCAACAAGCATTTACTGAACACCAAGCACAATTCTAAAAGTTGGGGAAATAGTGGTAAAGAAGGTATGTCCAGAAATGTTTTTAATACTGCTTCAAGTTATTAACCATCAAAGCAAAACAGAAACAAAAAACTGAGAAGCTGGCACAAGCAATAGCAGTCATTATGGAGTTTTTACATATTTACTCAACTGGAAACTAAGCACTAAAATACAAATTGTGTTTCTATTTAATAAAGTCAAATATGTCAACTCCTAGTAAACGGATAAAAAAATAAAATCATACAGTAAAATCATTCTCTATCAAGCTTTTAACCAAAGACTCCCTCTTTTTATTTACTTTTTCCTTTCATGAGCTCCATGTTTCTAATCTGCATGTATTAAGTAAATTCATTTTCACTTCTGTAAAAAAATCAAAAAGTATAATAGCAAACTATTTAATCAATAAGGAAGACCTACTATTTAAACACTGAGTTGATATGATTCCAGCCAAAGACAAAGGAATCTTAACTTGTATATGCTTAAAATAGGTAACTATGTGATTTCCCTTAAGCTTTCTGAAATACTGAAGTTCGCTTGCAGCCTTATACATGGGAACCACCCAACTCAGATCTCTAAGTGCTTGAGAGGTTACATCATACAAATAAAGTAAGTACATAAAATTCCAACTATTGCTGTCCTCACTTAAACCACCTTATCTTCCCCCCTTACCTTTTACATATACTCACTGTAAAATCTATCAAAATTTCTCCAAATAACTGAAAAATATCTATGATACTCCTTAGCCTAAAACTCCTATAAATACTTTTTCTTAACATCCTAGTTACTATTCTCTCAATACGACTACCATTCCCATAGTTAAAACCGTATTACTGATTTTTTTTCTTTTAGATTCCCATACTTAGACGCTAAGTCCTAACGGATTTCTGTTTTTCACTGTTACCTATTCTTCAGTGTGATAAACCTGCATGGCCTTACTACATCTGTTCTTCTCCCTTCACCCTACTGCTCTACTCATTCCTGCCCTGACTCCTGCCACTAATTATATAAACAAGTTCTCAATCTAAGCAGTATATCAGAATCACCCACATAATTTATTAATTTAAAAAAACACCAAAAACCCACAGTTGTGCAGATAGAGTAGAATAAGTGCATTAGACTCTCCAGAGACTCCATTTTGTACTTCATTATGCTCTCTCACCTTATACAGGAGTAGTTCCTCAAAAGTGACTTAAACTGGTCAGGAAGACAGCCTTCCAAATAACCACTATCTCATGACACTGTAATCCATCTCAAACATCAATGTCAGAATACTTCTCTGCCCTGGTTAGGTGGCTCAGTTGGTTGGAGCACCGTCTCATATACCAAAAGGTTGTGGGTTTGATCCCCAATCCAGGAGCATGCAGGAGGCAACCAATTGATGTTTCTCTCTCTCTCTCTCTCTCCTCTCTCTCCCCCTCCCTAAAATCAATAAAAAGATATCCTTAGGTGTAGATTAAAAAATATATATATATATTTCTCCAAATATTTATTATGTAGCTCAAAGCTGGAAAACACTGTTTAGTATCAAAGAACTTTATTTGGAACATTGTTACATTATCCCTTTCTACTGTTTAAACAACCTGTGAAATACACAAGAACAGGCTATTTGTTAGTAGGTATGTCTAATCTCCCTAGCTTTGCCATGATCTGTCTTTTCATATACCTCTAGCATTCATTAGTTAACCCAGTAGTACTTAAGATATTTGAACTTTGACATAAAGCCAACTCAGACTCTTTATGACAATAATATACTATAAAACACGAAAGAAAAAAAGCTTAAAAATTATTTCTTGGCAGGGGGAGTGGGGAGGGAGTAGTGGTACTCAGATCAGAATCCTTTGTTTGAATTCCACAGGTAACTTTCCATGCCTCCACCTTAACCCTGATTTCTCGTGAGCAAGACAGAACAACAGAGAGTGTTCAGTGATAGAACAAGTTTTGCCATTACCCCTAGGTTGTCCAAAAGGTTATGGAACAAAAGTATGACTGGCACTTCTGGGAAGTCCTCAATTTGCTGAGTGGGCCTCCCAGAAAGTTTCAAGGCTCCTAGCTAAGTTGACAACAGAGGTCAGGAAGTATTTGGGGGCACATCAACATATAACTACAACTTTCAAAGACTTATCCTGGGGTAACTGCCCTATTTGCTAGTTC
Organism: Miniopterus schreibersii; assembly: GCF_964146895.1. Classification (NCBI taxonomy): domain Eukaryota; kingdom Metazoa; phylum Chordata; class Mammalia; order Chiroptera; family Miniopteridae; genus Miniopterus; species Miniopterus schreibersii. Next base: position 144,511,709 of record NC_138101.1, read on the forward strand.
TAAATTCTGGCTGACTCCTGTTTCCCAAAGCAAGTGATTGGTGGTTTCTTGCATTCGTAAGCATTCTATTCACTAGCATTCCTACTTTTTATATTATCTGTCCTAACACTACATTTTGCAGGAATATATGTAGCAACCACTCTTAATTAGTAAGCATAGGACTGAAACAAAGATAAAAAATTAAAGCTGTGACTCAGGAAAAGGCATTAAAAGTTGAGCCCCAAGGAAATTAAGCTGTTCATATTGCCCATTACCAGGCAAGGAAATGGACAGGGGAGACCTGAATTTAGAACTACTGTCAGGTTCCAATTCCTTACTCAATTCTGAAACTTGGTGAGCACTATGTCCTAAAGGGAAAAATAACTGAGAAAAAAACTGGGATAGCACCAATCCTAACAAAATAAAAGTATTAGCAAAAGTTATCATCATTTAACAAAGTAAGTCTTAAGCCCAAAGATGGCTTGTACAAACACTGTTTGAAAAGTATTACTGGGCCCGGCCGGGTGTGGCTCAGCGGTTGAGCATCGACCTAGGATCCAGGCGATCAGGGTTCGATGCCCGGCCAGGGCACATGCCCAGGTTGTGGGCTCGATCAATGACTCTCTCATCATTGATGTTTCTGTCTCTCTCGCTCCGTCTCCTTTCCTCTCTCTGAAATCAATAAAGATATATTTAAAAAAAAAAAAAAAAAAAGATTAAAAAAAAAAAAAAGAAAAGTATTACTGGGTAGTTTGTTGTATTTATTTAGCAGTTTAAAAATTTGCATTCCTGGCCAGTGTGGCTCAGCAGTTAGAACATCAGCCTACGCTCCGAAGGGTTGTGGGTTCGATTCCCAGTCAAGGGCATGTACCTGGGTTACAGGTTTGATCCCCCACCCCGGCAGAGCTGTGTGCAGAAGGCAACTAACCAATGTGTCTCTCTCACATTGATGTTTCTCTCTCTCTAAATCAATAAAAACATATTTTTTTAAAAATAAAGTAAAATAAAAAAGACTGGCTGCAACCACTGTGGAGGATCTGCTGTGCAAGGTTGACCCCACAGAACAGAACTTACTTCAGCAGGGCTCTGGGCTCTACTAAGTGCACCCCTTGAGTGTGTCACTTGTAGAGGTGGCTGGGTAGTGCTTCAAAGTGATCTGAAGCTGTCCACCAGGTGCACTGACTCTGAGACCTCCTGGGAGGTACAGGCCAAGATCAGACACCACCTGTGCCCTGCCCGGGACCACCTGGCATGAGCTACAAAGTGATCTGCACAAGGCCATTACTTGAGCTGGGCTTGGAAATGCTCAAGAGAAGCCAAGCTGTGTGTGCACCACTAGCAGAGGCCAGCTACCACTAGTGCCTGGCCTGGAGCCACTTAACAAGAGGTACCAGACCAGATGCTACTTGTTTGAGAGTTTTAGAAAAGTTTGAAGCATGAGCCCAAGACAGACCATTTGTACGGAAAAGCCAAGGGGAAATGGCTTGGATTGGGCCGACAAGTCGGATGGGGTGAGGGGTCTCAGGGAATCGACAGGGCAGGGCTAACAGTGTGAGCAAGGTTGATGGAGACTCAGATACTGCTAGGGCCAGCAGGCTCTATGAGAACTCAGAAAAGGAACAATGGCTTCTGCCAGCAAGTCTTTCTGAAAGCTGCCACTCCAGCTCTTACCCTGAAGCCAGACACTTCAGTTCCTCCCTGTATGTCCCTGGTGCCTTTTGAGCTGCTTGTCCCAGGACTGGGGCTCAGAGCAAGTCGTCTGTGAGCGGGCCCTTTAAGAGAAACCCTGAGTCTCCGGCTGCCCTCCGTCTCACTCAGCTACAATCCCTGCTGGTTTTCACAGCCAGAAGTTATGGGAACTTCTATTCCTGGAAATGGAACCTTGGGCTAGGGGCCTGGTGTGAGGCTGGGATCCCCTCACTCCTCAGGGGTGACTTCAGCAGCCAGATAGCCCTCCTGATTTTTTATCCACCATACGTGGGTGTGGAACTAGGCCATTCTGCATCTCTGCCCCTCCTACTAGTCTCTATGTGGCTGCTTCTTTATTTTCTTCGTTGTAGAACTTCAGTTCAGCTAGATTTCAGGCAGTTCTGAATGATGCTGTTCTGTTGTTTAGTTGTAATTTTGATGTGGTTGTGGGAGGATTCCAGTATGGCGTTAACCTATGCTCCCATCTTGACCTGAACCTTGGATCATTCTTTCTAACAGATGCATCATTAATTTAACAGTTCACTACTGACTCATCACTTAAGAACTCTCACTTCTTTTTTTCTTTGATTTATTTATTGATTTTTAGAAAGGAAGTTAGGGAGGGAGAGAGAGACACTGATCTGCTGTTCCACTTATTTATGCATTCATTGGTTGCTTCTCATATGTGCCGTGGCAGGGGATCGAACCCAAAACCTCGTCATATGGGAATGATGCTCTAACCAACTGAACTACCCAGCCAGGACCAGAAACTCTCACTTCTTGATAGTCTCTTTCAGACTGAAAATTAAGAAACCTAATTGACTCTAAGGTTTCCATTAGAAATTTAGCACGGCAGATGTGCAATTGTAGTATTCATATGTAACTTGTCTGCCTAGGTGCTCTTATTCACTGAGTACACAAATTAATCCCAAAGTTCCCACTTAGATACGAAAATTACAAAATATGTGTACTTCTCACTGAGCCATTCCTTGTCCCAGAACCACGACCACTAACATCTCCCATTATTCCCTTGCTTCAAACTACTTGTGCTCTAACCTAAATGTACAATAACACTGTTCAGTTTTTCCTTTTTAAACATCTTTATTTTAATCAAAACTACTGGCTCTGAACTAACCTGATCAGGCTGCTTCACACTTTCTACCTCTTTCCAAGCCACTGTGAAGTTCTCTTTAAAAACTACCTACTATCATTAAAGGCTCCTACCATTTTCTAGACTCCTATAGTTAACTCTAGAAGCTATAACTGTAATGTAGATGCTTCTCAGCAGAAGTACTTAGTATATCTAACTTGGTGTGGCAGAAAAAAGATAAGCTTGGGTCCTGTATGTGAATTTCGCCACTTACCCCTAGCTAAATTAGCTTGAGCAAATTACCATCAAACTCTCTGCCCTCCTCTGAAATGTGCTCCAAAAAAACACCTTCCATTACAGTATCTCATTAATTTTTTGTGACAGACCCAAGTGTTACTGGCACATGTGTAACAGGTGCTAAATAAACCCTAGCTGAATGTAAATATTCTCTTCCATTGTTTCATTTACTACCAAAGCTCGAGAACAGGACTTAAAACAAATTTTAAGATTTCCCATGGAATTTAGAACAATACTAGGCTCTTAGTAAGTGCTGAAAAGTTAGTTTGGCTTGAGTTAATTCGATATATAAACCATTATGGTGAATAAAGCACTCATTTGGTAGCTAAAAGAAAAACTTGCCCTGACCAAATGGCAGTCCCAAATTGCTAAGAGCCGTGGAAATCTCAAACGTCCCAGGATGAATTAACCTCAGACTCTCAAAAGATCATTCTAACTCTCAAAGATGATTAAATGGAGCAGACTGAGGGGAGAGGAGACAAAGCATTTTCTCTCTATTATTATGCACCGAGGCTTGGATTAAACATTAAACTGACACATAGTAAGCGCTCCATAATTCTGTTATTAAAATGCATGCCACTGGGGGAGAAAACGGAAGGAAGGCAAAACAACAACAACAGAGACTAACAGTCGCAAGAGGTCGAAAGGTGTCCGTGGCCTGAGACCCGCGGGCCTTTAAGCACCTGGGTGTATGGACAACCGGCGGCACCGGGGGGGCTTAAGGAGGTCAGTGGCCTTCCCTAAAGGTCAAGGGTCTGCAGCCACGTTTCTCGCTGGGGCGGGAAGCAAGACTGGAACGCCCCCGCGAGAATCTGTACCCCCCAAGACAGGAACACAGCGGGCCCGCAGACGCGCGCAGGCTGCAGGAGGGACGGCCAGGCTGCCCCCGCACCACGCCCGCAGGAGCAGAGCCCCGCCGCGCCCTGCAGCCCCCGCCCTCCCTGAGGGGCAGACCACCGGACCCTGGGGCTCTCATATGCCTCAAAGCAGCCCGCCACCGCATACTCACACTTCCAGCCGACCCTCTTACTCCATCAGGCCGCCGACGCCCCGGCGAGGGAGCTTCCAGACGCCCCCCTCCGTTTGGGGTCCGGCGGCCCGCTCCGGACCCGCTCCACGCCGGGCACCGCCGCCGCCGCCGCCGCCAGTGCGCAGGCGCAGAGCGCCGCCTTTGCGCCCCCCCTTTTTTTTTTTTTTTTTTCCTTTTGCAGCCCGCCTTTCTCAACAACCTAGCTTTATTTGAACACGCGACAGTGAACAACGGACACGGGGGGGGGGGGGGAAGAGGCTTTACTTAACAAGAATGGAACACGCCCGAAGGCAGGCTGACTTGCGGGAAACAGCCCGCCGCACCGGACACTGCTTGTGGCTTGCTTCCTTGCCTACTTTTTTCATTCTCTTTACTATTTCTAGGCCTCCCTCTTGCTCTTACTTTTTCCCTAAGGCCCCACCATTCCCTTTAGTTAGTGGCAACGGTTTCAGCTAAATTTCCAACCACTCCTTTGCAAAACTTACTAACGCGTACTGGAAATTGGAAAAGCTTTAGAACAGATAGACCTGAGTTCAAATGTTGACGTAGGTTCTAATTTGTGACTTTGGACAAAATCACAAGTTTCCTTGGAACCTCACTTTCCTCCGAGTTAAAATTAAGAAAATCTTATCTCTCAGGGTGTTGCTAGTTTAAAATTAGCAGACAATCCAATACCTATGATTATATTCTTATTAATACCTACTATACTTATATTTATTATTAAACTTAGCTTATACTCATTCCCACAGGATGCTATTTTAGCAACTATACTAGTCAGATAAACCAAATTACATTAAGGTTGATAATGGTGTAAACCGTTACTCCTATATTATTGAGCCTCTAATAATATCTATGTTTAACAAGACCTTCAATGCCTCAAAGCAGAGTAAGCAGCTCCCACCAGTTACATGTAAATCCAGATTTGCTTCTAGAGGATTGAGCAACTATTCCAATTCTGTATTTGTGACATCACAAATCCTTGAAACACTCTAGGTCTGGGGTATGCTGCTCATCCTACTCTCCTTTAAAGACATACAATGGAAGAACTGCTTTATCTATAAGCTTGGGACCACAATCCAAGGAAAACCAAGGTCATCTGTTGGTGAGCATCAAGGTAATCTTAGGTTAGGGTTTCTCAACCTTGGCACTATTGACAGTGTGGAGATAATTCTTGTGCTGTACTATGAATTGTAGGATATTTAGCAGCATCCCTGGACACTAGATGCCTCTAGTGCCCTCCCTTACATCTTCTCCCACCCTCCCACCCCCATCATCTCAACAATCAAAAATGTCTCCAAAAACTGCCAAATGTCCGCTAAAAGGCAAAAATGTTTCTGGTTAAAAACCATGGCATTATGCCAGTGACCATCCCAACCCTAAATGAACTCAACCATACATTTTCTCCAATTCTACCCTCAAAAAGTCATTACTGCTTGAGAAATCCACACAGGAATGCAGAACTGGTAAGTTCATTTTTACTAATTGTATACAGGTCCTCGACACTGCTTACTAGACCTATTACTTTTATCTGGCCAACTTGCTCTGTCACTTTCTACAATATCCCAAATCTTTCTATTTTCCTTAAAACTCACAACCTATTTTCTATCAGCAGTTTCACAGAGAAAACAGAGGTCATCAAATGAGAACTTCTTTAACTTCCTGTTACAAAACATACAAACTTACAGATATTTACTTTCCTTAGGAAAAAAAGATGTCTTATCTCTCTTCCAAGACATTCTTCCCATCAGTGCTTTGAGTTCCCTTTACTCTTACGATCTCAAGATCTTTTACCACTGACTAGCACTTCTCTCTCTCTTTTTTACTTTTATTAGTATTTATTTTATGTTGAATTTACTCCCAGGCCAAAAATTTTGTTTCTTCAGTTTCTGCTGGGATATCTTTTTTCTCCTATGCAACCTCCTCTTCTGGTTTAGGAACAATCTGCTCTTTTTCAGGAAGGATCATCTCAATGTGGTAGGGAGAGCATATGTATGGTTAATCCACCCATGAGCTCTATATAAAGTTTTGTGCCACATCTTGGGGGCTTTGTTCACCTGGATGTGCTCAATGACCAGAGAATCTATATCTAAACCCTTAAGTTCAGCATTGCTCTCTGCATTTTTAAGCATGTGCAGCAAAAATTGAGCACTCTTTTTGGGCCACTGATCCTGTGTCCTGCCCCACTGTTTCCCCTGGACACACCTACCAACTTTACCATTGTAATAACAGAATGGCACACATTGCTTCTGTAAAGTAACATCCCTCAGATACTTGGTGGCTTTTCTAATATGTATACCCTTGATGGCCTGGGCAGTTTCACGAGTGTTTTTTGTGGGTTTTTTAAAAAAATCCTCACCTGAGGATATTTTTTCCATTGCTTTTCAGAGAGAGTGAGAGAGATAAACATTGATATGAGAGAGACACATCAATTGGTTGCCTCCTGCATATGCCCCCTCTAGCGCCAGGGATGGAGCTTGCAACAGAGGTACATACCCTTGGCCAGACTCAAAATCGGAACCCTTCAGTCCGTGGGCCAACACTCTAACCACTGAGCCAAACCAGCTAGGGCACAGTGTTTTTAAAATGCACACGAAAATTTGAACCTCTTGATTTGCATGATTTTGTGGGTTTTTTTGGGTCAAGTGAATAGCAAACCATTTTCAGAGGGCACCTCTGGCTGCTTTCAGGAAGAGCTGACTAGCACCTCTCTATTCAACTGTACTTTCTCACTTTTATGTCCTTATCATGTGTAAGTTTCATCTGTTTTAATTATTTTTAAAAAATATATCTTTTTTTATTTCAGGGAGGGGGAGAGGGAGAGAGAGAGTTGAAACATCAATGATGAGAGAGTCGTCATTGATCAGCTGCCTCCTGCACGCCCCTGTCTGGGGATCGAGCCTGCAACCCGGGCATGTACGCTTACCGGGAATCAAACTTCGATCTCCTAGATCCTAGGTCGACACTCAACCGCTGAACCATGCCCAGCTGGGCTTAATTACTTTTATTTTATTGATTGTTGTTTTTTTGGTTTTTTTGAGAGAAAGAAACATCGATGTGAAAGAAACATTGATCTGTTGCCTCCCATATGTGCCCCAACTGGGCATCAAACCCTCAACCCGGATATGTGCCCTGACCAGGAATGGAACCCACCACTTTTTGGTGTACCAGACAACGCTCCAACAAACAAAAACAGAAACAAAAAACTTTGACCTCTTGCCATCTTCTTTCCCTCCTCCTCTCAAGGCCAAACTTTCCAAATACATTCTATGTCTTGCCCCCATTTCTGCATCTACCCTCTCTCCAAACTACTGCAATCCATCTTTCAACCTCACTGTTTTTATCACATAGCACTAAGAGCACCACTGACCTCTGTGTTACTAATTCAAAAGATGTTTCTCAGACTTCATCTTCCTTGACCCCTTAGGAATAGACTACTTTGAATCTGTCTCTCTCCCCTCTTTAAAAATTTCCAACACTGTTCTTTATTCTTAGAGGTGCTTGGAAGGATTCCCATACCTGCTTTAAAACCCTCAATAACACTCAGCGGGCATAGTATAAAGTGCAGGCTCACTAGTCCAAAAATGCAAGAACTTCCTAGATCTAGCCTTGGCCAACATTTAAAATTTATTCCCCCTTTCACCCGGAGATATACGATGAGCTCTATGCCTCTAACTAGGATGAACTACAAAGAATTTCCAGAAGGCGCTATGTTATTCTTGGCATAAGCTGTCCCAATGAACAGTCTGGAAAAGTCTGTCTATCTCCCCCCCTCCCTGACTTCCGGAGGAACTCCTTATCCTTAATGATTCAAAAGTCACTTCCTCCGGGAACCCTTTCAGACACCCCTAAAAATAAGGCGCTTTGTTTATTGTGCGCCAACGGTGTCTCAGATATTCTATATGCCACGCACTATATTCTGTCCGCTATAATTTGTTCACATATCTATCTCCCAGTCTACACAGATCAAAAGACTCTGGAGGGCAGGGAAGGCATTCCATTCGTCTCCTTTCCTCAGCACACGGCTTGCCCTCATTAAGTGTCTGCTGCACGAACACTTCCCACCTGCCAGCGGCACTCCAATTACCCGTTAACGGGTGAGTCCCCAAGCTCTTAGCTTGCGTGGCAGGGATATTTAAACCCGCGGCCCGCTGATTGGCTCCCACTGCAGGGGTGTGTCCGCGCCCAGGCGCCAGGAAAGTGCGCAGGCGTGCGACTCCGGCGCGCGCATGCGCAAGAAGGGCGCAGCGCCTAGCTGGGTCTGGCGGTGTCCGAGCTGCCGGGCCGGAGAGGAGTGACCGGAACTGCTCGGTGAGTCTCCAGGAGTAGGGCTAAGGGAGCTGGCCAGGGTGAAGATTGGGATCGCCCCAAGAAGAAAAAGTATATCGTGACGGTTGAAAAGTTGATGGTGTAGGGCTCTAGGGGAGGAGGGGACGCCCTGAGCGGGACTGGGCTAGTCGGGCCCGGAGCGAGGACGTGAGGCGCTGAGAGACTGTCGAGGGGCTGGCGGAGGAAGGGTGGCGGAAGGGTGGTTTTCTGGACCCTTCCTTGAACCAGGCTCAGGTAAACCCCTATTCCCTCATCGCCACAGTGTTGCTGTGGTAGGGGTTAATAGTCTATCTGGTGGTTACAGTGATCAGACAACTCTGAACTAGTTGTTTGAAGTTTCTGAGGTCAGCGCTCTCTAAGAAAGTCCATTCTTTCCTCGCGGCTTTACCGCAGACGCAGGAAAAAAAAGGATCGGTAAAACGAATTGTGAAATTCGGGGTTGGAGTAGCGGGGGTCGGGGGGAAGTACTGGAAAGTGCTGTTTTCACTTCGTTTTTTTTTATTGTCGTTAGTCACTACAATGTTAGGAAAGGCAGTTGAGGGTAGAGGAAAGCGAAAGACATTAAAGTTGGGAAAAGAAGATGAGAAGGAAGTATTATTTTGCCTTTTGCTACTTGTCATCTCTTTTGGCGGGGGGGACGACTGGGTGAGGGGAGTTTGGATACTGGCAGTTTCTGACAGTGTTCCCTCAAACTTGTGAAAATAATGCAGCTTCTTAGTAGCAGATATTCCAAGAATTAAGAAGGATATTACTTCATCTGTCCTGGTGCCCTTAAGACTGGTTTTCCGATGTCCTGGTAAAATACTGCAGATACCCAGGTAGAAATGGTTCTCCCACGTTCTTGCCCAGCCCGACAACCGCATTTGAAATTCATGACACATCATTAGCTAGAATACTTTGGAATCTAATCTTAAAATACCTCATGCTAAAATTTTTAAAAAGTAATATTTCTGCCACCAGCAAAATTGATTACTAAGCATCCAGTGATCACTTGTCATTCATTCTTTTGGCAAGAGGTAATGAGAAAGAACATATTTATGTAAATATTAGGACGTATGAGGAGAAACACCTCTTCTCCCATTACCATGCACCTTTGACAGGTTATAGAAAGTAAAGAAAATGATCATATAAATTAACCTACAGTTTGAATATTTATCAGTGTTTCTAGAGTGTTTTTTGTTTATTTGTTGTTAGGTGCTTATCTGGATATGCACTAGAAAATTGCTGTTAACCTTCATTTCGGAATAGGAATAACTTACTGTGCCATTATTTTCTTAACAATAGTACACTCTTTCCTATAAACAGTAGAATTTCTGTATGTATCTTAGTGTTTGTTGATTTTACTCTAAATGAACTTAAACATAGTAACAAACTCAAGTAAAGATCACATATTTTCTAATCATTCAGAACACAACATTGAACCAAGAAGAAAGAAAACAAACAAGCAAAACAAATAAAAAAATAGACCCAGTTTCTCATGGGACAGCTGTCCATACTTCACTTACCTTGAACCACATACCACCATCCTAAAATTTGCCTTTTAAAAGGAGTATCTGTGTTATTATTTTACTTGCTATTTTTATTGGACTTTTAAAAAAACATTACCCTCTTCCAAAGTGATAATCTGTGAAATCATGGTTTTGATGTATTTTATACCTTTTTCTAGTTTACATTATAGTAAATACATATTAAATATATAACTAACTGTTGCTTATGTGACAGCTAAAACCATAGCTTGTTCTTGCTCTGTACTTTGGAAAATACAGCTTTAGGTCCTAATGTATTCATTTTTATTTATTTATTTATTTATTTATTTATTTATTTATTTATTTATTTAACATATTTATTTTACTTATTTTTTTAATATGTCTTTATTGATTTCAGAGAGAGGAAGGGAGGGGGGGAGAGAGAGAGAGAGGTAGAAACATCAATGATGAGAGAATCATTGACTGGCTCCCTCCTGTACACCCCCAACTGGGGATCGAGCCCGAAACCCCAGCATGTGCCCTGACGGGGAATCAAACCTTGATCTCCTGGATCATAGGTGGATGCTCAACCTCTGAGCCACACCCGGCTGGGCTAATGTATTCATTTTTAAAATAAAGTGAAAATTGGACTACCTAAACTCTAAGGCCAATGGACTTCAAAATTCTGTGAGCCCTATGACCGCCTTCACTATTATGACACAGTTCTAGTAAATTTATTTACTTGGTTTCACCAAGTGAAAGTAGATTAGAATAGCAAAAGGAAAAAGGGGTATTTACTCTCTGAAATTTTTGTGAAATCAGGTGCCTTTTTTTTTCTTTCTTCTGATTAAGGCATTTTCTTTTCTTCCTTTGGTTCCTATGTCTTAAACATTCTGGAAACCTTTTTTTTTTTTTTTTTTTTTTAATATGTCTTTATTATTTCAGAGAGAGGAAGGAAGAGGGAAAGAGAGAGATAGAAACATCAGTGATGAGAGTCATTGATCGGCTGCCTCCTGCACTCCCCCTACAGGGTGGGGATCGAGCCCACAATCTCTCGCATGTGCCCCAATTGGGAATGGAACCTCCATGTCCTGGATCATAGTTCAGTGCTCCACTGCTGAGCCACACCGGCCATGCTGGAAACCTATTTTTTAACTGTGTTTGTACTCTACATTATGTATATATAAGTTAGTATTTATAATATATGATGTTGCTTGCATCCAAGAGTGCTGAACTTTTTACTCCAGTGCCATATTTTGTTTCCGGGTCTGTAGATGGACAAGGGAGTGGATGACAAGGACTGGTATTTTCTTTGTTGTGGGAAGTGGCTTGAAACTGATGGTCCAGTGCCTCCAACAATTGGAGGAAGAGGATTGTGGAGTCAGGAAACAGCATGTACTGTGTAATATTAGGGGTGGAGGGGTGTTTTATTTGCACTCATTTAAATTCACTGATATTTTGGTTTTGATTTTAATGTAGGTTGTATTGCTACTAAAATATTTAAATCACTGATCGCTATATTTTTCTGGAATTCCCTCATCTTATTGATTTTGTGAGTTCTGTAACTTGGATTTAAAGTTTGTTTTAAACTTATTTTAACAATGTTTTGACAATTGAGATTACCTTTAGATGGCCCCTTGATGCTTATAAAATAAAAACATTTTGGTATAGTATACAAAGCCCTTGACAACTTTTCTGCTGTCTGCCTTTTGAAGCCACCTGTCCCACTTGTATGCATGTTAAACTCTTGCAGGACTATGGAAGCCTTACATTGTGGCACTTCTTTGATAGTCTAAAGTCACAATTTCTTTAGAGTTGATCATGCTTGGATTTTCATTCCCAAATCAAACTCATGATAGATGCTTAATAATTATTATGAAAAAATTATAATAACTTTATTGAGCACTACATGACAGCCAAATGCTTTGCATGAATTAACCCAGTCCTTATAACAACATTTGAAGTAAGCATTATATTCTCATTTAATGAGAAAACTGAATCACAGAGACATTAAGTAAGCAACAGTCAGGATTTGAAACCATATGCCTCCAAATATTGCGAACTTAACCATTACACTGTATTGCCTTTTGTTTAAACAAGAATGCTATTCTTTTAATCTACTGTGGGGGAATATTCTTTTCCAGGGATCTGAGTACTTATGCTTTCTATCCGTGACATCTGACTTCTGGTATTAGAATATTTGAAAACCGAACCAGAAAGCTTCTAGACAAACTTGGAGTCAGAGCCAAAATTTTGAATGGTTTGGGTAAATATTTCATTCTGAGAAGGTGAAGCCTTGCCAGTCATCCCCACCTCACACTTGGTATCTCCCTGGCAGATATCGTACTTAGGTCTGCCAGATTGTCTCTCTCTTCCCTGGAAAATAAATGCTGCATTCTTTAATTTTTATTTTTTTACGCTTTTATTGATTTTAGAGAGAGAGGAAGGAGAGGGAGGGAGGGATGGAGAAAAACAGAAACATCAATGTGAGAGAGAAACATCCGTCAGTTGCCTCTCGCACACACCTTGCCAGGGCAAATGCTACATTCTTGAACCTCCTTCTTATCTTTTATATAGAACATCCTTTTTCTGTTCTCATACCCTTTTTTTTTTAGATGGGGTCAGTATAATTGATTACTTGATTATAATCACATCTAGATCTACCCCCTCAGGATTATACCCCATGATCACTTAAAGTAAAATTGTGGAAGTTCCAAGGTTGAGCAGGACTTGAAAACTAGGTTTCGGACACCAAGCAATTAAGTTATAATAGGTGCTTCTGTAAAACTAAAGTATATTTTTGGTTCATGTCGTTTTGGTTCATGTTTTTTGGTGGTACTTTCTCAGCAGTATACAATCATGTGCTTGAATCATGTGCTTCAGTGCTCTTTAAACCAAGATGTTTAATAGATATGATTTAGTGGTGTACTTACATTTGCATTGTTTTGGGGCCTCTACATAAGAATAGTTAAAGTTCTTCCTTTAAAAGGAAGTTGAAAGGAAACTAGGAAGAGGAAGTAAAAGGAGGAAGCTAGCCTTAAGATAAATAAGACACTTATCTAAATGCCTGCAGGAAGAATTAAATTTCCTAACCTGAGCCTGGATTCTTTTTGGCCTAACCTAGAGTATTTAGAATATTTTGTAATTCTATGCATCTGTACCTTTTGAGTATGTATGAGGACACCTCCCTCCCTCCCTCCCTCCCTCCCTCCCTCCCTCCCTCCCTCCCTCCCTCCCTCCCTTCCAAGCATTTTTAACATTTGATGTTAAAAATGGAATCTAAGAGCAAAAATATTTTCCTAAAAAGAAACTAAGTTCTGCCCTGGCTGGTGTTGTTCAGTGGTTAGAGCGTTGGCCCACACACCAAAGGGTGGTGGGTTCGATTCCCAATCAAGGGCTCCTTGGTTCCAGGTTTGCGCCCTTCACCCAGTCTGGGCATGGTTGGGTCACATGCAGGAGGCAACTAGTTGATGTGTCCCTCTCACATCTATGTTTCTCTCTCTCTCTCCCCCTCCCTCCCTTCCATTCTCTCTGAAAAGCAATGGAAAAAATTTCCTCATGTGAGGCTTAAAACAAAAAAGAAACAAAGAATATTCTTGGAAGGATTTTTTTAAAATATGTTTTTATTGATATCAGAGAGAGGAAGGGAGAGGAAGAGAGAAACATCAAGGATGAGTGAGTCATCATTGATTGGCTGCCTCCTGCACGCCCCCTACTGGGGATTGAGCCTACAATCCCGGGCATGTGCCCTGACTCGGAATTGAATCCTGATCTCCTGGATCCTAGGTCGATGCTCAACTGCTGAGCCACTCCCGCCTGGGCTATATATATTTTTAGATGGAGCATTAAGATGTATTGATAGAGCCTGGCCAGCGTGGCTTAGTGGTTGAGTGTTGACCTATGAACCAGGAGGTGACACTTCAATTCCCAGTCAGGGCACATGCCCGGTTGCAGGCTTGATTGCCAGTTGCAGGCTTGATCCCCAGTAGGGTGCATACAGGAGGCAACTGATTAATGACTCTCTCATCGTTGATGTTTTTCTCTTCCTCTCTCTGAAATCAATAAAAACATATTAAAAAAAAAAAAGATTTATTGATAGAAAATAATAGCATGTAAACTTGTATAATGACTATTTTAAATCTCTAGAAACAGTTCAGTGTTTTCAGATATACTAACATATAAATAATGATTCTGATATTGCCTTTTTAGATTTCACTTTCTCTTGCACAAGTTATTAATTATAGTCGGGAGTGCCAGTCCAGATAAGTACCTATCAATCGAAAACTTGGTTTAATTTAAACCTGTTTAATATCTGTCTTGACATGTGCAGACTTATGACTGGCATGAAAATAGTTTAGATGTATAGCCTGTACAGTGTCATCAACTTTAATGTTCAAATTTAGCCTTACAGATGGAAGTTAATATTTAGTAGCTATTATTTTCAGTGTCATTTACATAGATGTCATTCATATTTAACATTGCTGCTTTACATTCATTTTGCCTACTATTTCTATCTGCTTCCCTAATATTAAAAGAATGGCTGCCCTAGCTGGTTTGCTCAGTGGTTAGAGCATTGGTCTGAAGGGTTCCGGGTTCAGTTCTGGCCAAAGGCACGTACCTTTATTGCAGGCTTGGTCCCCGGCCCCGGTAAGGGTGCTTGCAGGAAGCAACCAATCAGTGTGTGTCTCTCACATTAATGCTTCTCTCTCTCTGTCTCTCTCTCTCCCCCCACCCCTTTCTCCCTCTGCCTTCTACTCTTTGAAAAGCAATGGAAAAAATATCCTTGGGTGAGGATAAAAAAAAAAAAAGTATAGAAATAAACTATATGAGTGTAACTCATGGAGCAACTTCCAGTGTGACTAATTTTTGTTTTAGATTAGAAGGAATAAGACAGGAAACTAACTTGGTAGGCTATTTTAATGCAGAATTCTTGCTTTCCAGTATAAAATGGATTATTTTATAAAATAATTCTTATATTGGTCTTGGACACTGGAATTGGTGATGATTTAAAGGGTTGTTTTTTCCATTATTTCCTGAGTCTTTGTCCATTTTTATCAGTGAAGACATATGGATCTCCTATTGATTAAGTTCTAAGCCCTTTTTTCTTTGTATTCCTTCTTCCCAATAGTATTTTCATTTTCTAAGTTAATGTAGATAATTTTAGGTCTAAATTATTATAAAACAGCTGAAAACCATGATTAGTCTTTCTAGTTCTTCCATTTAACTGTCTGAGTCTATGGAAGAGATCAGATTTCATGGTTTTATTTTATTTTATTATTGAATTTATTGAGGTGACATTGGTTAATAAAATTATATAGGTTTCAGTTATACATTTCTGTAATACACCATCTGTGTACATACTGTATTATTCACCACCCCAAGTCAAAGTCTCTTTCCATCTCATGGTTTTATTATAGAAGGCATCAGGGAGGGTGCCTAGTCTATTTTCTGATATTCAGCACTTCTTATATCATCTTATATTTGTTAAGGGTAGATACGTCCAACAGTAAGACTTTTTACCAGACCATGAGCTATCCTTGGTGTCAGAGTAGATTCAAACTTATATATTAAGTCTGCTCTTTACTCACTCCTTCACCCTGGGCATTAGTTACTTAAACTGAGCCTTAGTTTCCCCATCTATAAAGTGGTATAATAGAGATAATATACTATATAAATACTTAGTAGGGTGTATGGCATATAGTAGGTACTCAATGAACATTTCATCGTCACTCCTCCCAACGTTTATAATAGAAAAGAAATTAAGGATAAATTAAGAGTCTTCTAGTAAGCCCAAATGGACTGTAGTAAAGGAGATAAGGTGTAAAAGCTCTGAGAAAAATTATTTTTTTCTCAAAGGCACACGATTAGCATAGCATGTCAAGTTCCTGGAGCATTGGAAAAATAACCCAGATATTTAATCAGTTTATATTTAAGAAAAGTGAGTTTAATGGGATCTTTGTGTCAAGTGATGTTTTGTTTCCCTTCTCCTCTCTCTCCCTTAATTCTCTTTACTTCGTCATTCTGGATAGCCTTTTCCTGACTCCATGAGAAAAACTACTGGGGATAATAATAAATATGAGTAAAGCTATATAGCTAATTCTGTGTTGTATCCTGCCTGACACTTTTGAGTATAAAGGCTAATAAGAGCCTGTGGAGTCTTCTTTTGTCTCCTTTTGTCCTTCCCCTTACAATTCTACTTTATCTCTCTTGCTCCCATTTACTACATTCGTGTGCTCAACACCTTCAAGAGTCTGGAGTAGAGAAGTCTTAGGAAGCTTGTATCCTGATGTTAGCCTGCAAACATGTGAGAACTTTACAGAAGTCTGTTTCTTGTCTTGTGTGTCATCTGCTCAGGGAAGAAAAAAGTACTAGGAAGCACTTTTGAGTTCACTGAAAGGGTGTGTACTTCAAAATATCCCTGTTGCCATGCCAGTAGTGACTGTTCATATCCGCCTCTCAGCTACATATGCCTTTTTTTTCTTTTTTTTTTTTAAATATATCTTTATTGATTTCAGAGAGAGGAAAGGAGAGGGAGAGAGAGAGCTAGAAACATCAATGATGAGAGAGTCATTGATCGGCTGGCTGCAGCCCGCAACCCGAGCATGTGCCCTGACCGGGAATCGAACCCTGATCGCCTGGATCCTAGGTCAACTCTTAACCGCTGAGCCACGCCCGGCGGGGCGGCTTTTTTTTTTTTTTAATAAGAAAGCAGGACTCTTGGAGTCTTCAAGTTTGATAGAGATCAGTTTTGCATTTAAGCCTCTCTTTGAACCTACACACAGTTTTGCTCTTTTTAAATAAGATAATAGCAAATATTGACTTGTAATTGTCAAGAATCACCTCCAGGAATAGAATTACAAAATTATACATTTTGAAAGATCTGGACTTTCTTACTCCCAAAATGTCTTTCTACTCACAAGATACTGTATTGGAAAACCTGACTAGGGTGTCATTTCTAGGCACTAATTGATTAGTGTGTATTACTTTTCTTGTCACTTTCTGCTTTGTTGGGCTTTGAGAGGGATAGATAACTTTAGAGCATACTGCCTGGGAAGGGCAGGCTTTGAATGGTATCTTGTTGGGGCTCTAGGAAGTGGTTGAGAAACACAAAGCTGCCTGGGCAGGAGATGGGGATATTACAGAAAGGAAAGTTTACAAAAATGGAGGTGAGAGAGTACAAAAGCATCCTTTTTTCTTTTCGTAATTGTAACTACAAAAGATTAACAAAAGAGAAAGTAGAGTGAACATGTGTGATAAAGCCAAAGGCTTATAAGTAATTAGCAAAGTACTAAAGCATGTGGTTCTGTTTATAATTAATATCTAATGAATGATCAGTTCTTAATTCAAGAAAGGCCTCTATATCTTAGAATATGAACCTTTTGCCAGAACCAGAGTCCTATGGCAAGCAAGGTATGAAATTAAATTTTCATCTTTTTGCAATAATAATTAATGATCATATTTTTCATGAGGATTAACAGCTTTAAGCAAGGCTCAAAATCTTAATTAAACTTTAAAAAACCTGAAGAGCTATGACAGAATTTTAAACATTCCTGTACTGGGAATGTAGTAATATTGTCACTTTTTGTTTTATCAAAAACTATTTTACTAAGAATGTGGGTTAGCTATGAATGTGATTAAAAAGATTTGTATGTGACCAGAAGACCATTCCAGACCATACACATGTAATGGCAGTTTTTGGTTTGTGGTTCTAGTGGTTATTTGCAGGCTTTGTGCTACTGTTACATGTAGCTTTGTTTCTAAGATCCACTTAAGTACTTTGAGAGTACACTTTTTTTTTCTACTTGTTTGTTCATTCAGCACACATTTACTGGAGTACCAACTGTCAGATCCTGTTAGATATTAGAGTGTTATATACAAAGATACAACACAAGCGTTCAGTCTAGTACATTTCCAGGTACCTAGGTTCCCTGTTTTTCAGTGAGTGTACTCCATGGCAGGATTTCTCAATCTCAGCATTTTGATATTTTGGGCCAGATAATTCTTTGTTTTGGGGGGCTGTCCCAAGGAGCATTATTAGGATGTTTAGCAGCATCCCTGGCCTCTGTCAATTAGATGCCAGTAACACTAGCCCCCACCCCAGCTGTGACAATCAAAAACTGTCTCTAGACATTGCCAGATGTCCCCTGGGAAAATCCAGAATGTGAACCAAATTATCTGTCATTGACAGAGTCTTGTTAAAATTAGTTTTCAAAAATACAAAGCTAGCTAATGTAATGAAAAGAAAACAGCCTAGCCCTGGCTAGTGTGGTTCAGTTAGTTGGAGTGTTATCTTGTGCACCAAAGGGTCATGGGTTCAATTCCCGGTCAGGGCACATACCCAGGTTGCATCGGTTGTACGTGAGGCAACCCATTGATGTTTCCATACTTCTCTCTCTTCCTCCCTCTCCCTTCCTCTATCTCTCTAAAAACAACAACAACAACAACAAACCAGCCTAGATCTGTCACACTTTGCTTATTACTCCACAGGACTCCACATACATAACAGTAGTGCTGAATAACAAGATTTTAGGTTGAGTGTCTATGAGATCTCTTTCTGAGTTACTGTGTATAGGAGAATAATTGTTCCGTTTCTTAATGACTTCACTAAAACAATAAATAATACAGTAATTGGAAATGGTGAGTCTTAGTTCTTTTCTGGGCTCTTATATCAAGATTACCCTCTTCTTGTGAAAAAAATATTTTATTTTCTCTAATGAGTAGCCTGGACAACTGGCACATTTAGGATGTTTTCTGTGATCTTCAGGCACGTGACTTCGAATTTTGTTACATTACTGATGGAACACTGCCTGTCATAGCCTTCTTCACCTTACTGCTTTTCCATATTCAGACAAGGTGTAATGAACATTGTGTAACCAAGAATTTATCTCAGTAGTTTCTTAAAGCTTGTGTTCTGGTAATGCCTTCCTTCTCGTAGAGGCACCACTTTCCTATCGGAAACAGCACCTCACTAGAAGTTCGGAAACCTGAGTTTTAAGTTCACCTCTGATACTAACCAGCATTTAAGCATCCATTAATCCTCTCAGTTTCATTTTCTTCACCTGTGAGATACAGATAGCTAGATAACCTAAATTCCAAAAGTCCATGCTCTGCTCAAACAGATTTGTTTCTTGTATCCTTATTCTTACAGAATATCTACATTTCAGTTTCTGTGCCTATCAAGAGTGTTAATTCATCATGGATAATCTGTCAGCAGAAGAAATTCAGTTGAGGGCTCACCAGGTTACTGATGAGGTAAGCATTTTACTTGGAATAAGTAATTAATTTTCTTTTAATTTTAACAGTGGAGGGATGAGGGCACCTTTTTAAAAGAAGACTATTTTGGCCTTTTCCAAGTCCCTTTGTATCAAAGAATGCATTTGCCCTAGGTTGCCAATACTAGCTCCTTATTTTTTCATTTTACCAAAAAACTGAATAAGTGAAAACAATTTGTATGCTTTTTTAAGGTAATTATTAACAGTTACAACAAACATATTCTAGATTTGAGGAATTCTGGACATTGAATTTTAACAGAACTTTCTAATATCTGTGTAATATACCTAGATTTTTGCTTACATTAAAATTTTATAAATCCCATTAACTTCACCACCCATATTTTTTCTTAAGGAGCACCTGGTAAGAAGGAAGCTAAAGTTATAGTGATCAACTTTTTTGTTTGTTTGTTTTAAAGGGAGGGATTGATGTGCTGGCAATCTTTAAAAATAGAGTAGCATCATGAGTGTAGCCTATGATCAGATTTTTCCTTTTTTCTACATGTTTTAGAATGCTAAAATTCTTATGTTTTCTTCTAGTCCCTGGAAAGTACAAGGAGAATCCTGGGTTTAGCCATTGAGGTAAGAAAGTATTTAATTATCAAGTTAAATACAGAAACTATATAGGAGGGATCCTGATAGCATAAGCTGGAATTGGCTTTGTATCAATAATCTTTATTGTTTGACACCAGCAATTGATGAAATTGTCAAACCACGCACTAATGGGATTCTCCCCTCCCCACCTCCCATTGACAGAATTGGAATATGACAAGGAAGATGAGTGCATCATAAGTTTGTGATTTAATTATTTGGGTCTGGGGGGCATAGCTAGTATGTTAAAGTGTGTTGGTTTGGGGATATTAATTTTCTCTGTGGCTTTATTCCTCTAAGAACTTAGGTTTCTAAATGATTCTCTCCTGCTATTGGTCAGGCCTTACAGTTTTTGTTTCTGTTATTTTTGCTATGTTTTGTTGTGCTATCAGCTTTTTTCCCTTCTTTTAGTCTCAGGATGCAGGAATCAAGACTATCACTATGCTGGATGAACAAGGGGGTGAGTTGAAGTTATTGGCAGAAACTTTTGATTTGACTGACGATTCCAGAAAGCCCTTTCATATGAGCCATGTATAAAATTAAGCATTTGGGAGTGCCTTCCCTTAGTAAGATAAGAATGATATGTTGCTTGTTTTCTTCTGATTTGGATTATGTTATGTTTATTGCTAATTGAAGGTGGGGGCAACAGTGTCCAAATGTATACCAGTTATTTGTTAGGCAGTAGGACTTACTATGTGCATTGGTTATATGTACATTAGACATTGTGACATTTTTTCATTTTCAGAAATTAAGTCCTTAAATAGGTCTATATTCAGATGAGCTTGGAAGCATTCTGTTTGAGTTGGCCTTGAGTCATTTGGTCTAGTTTTTGCTAGTCTTATGACAGCTCGCAGGTTTTGAGCCTATTCAAGGATAGAACTGCTGGAGATCTGGTCTGGTCACAGTATACTTAATTTGATTGCAAGGGTGATCTCTAAACAAATCCTCACATGCTCCTATTATACAAATTTCTTTAGAACAAATCTTTCCGCAGTAAGAGGCCAGGTGCCTCAGGATCGGGTATGTGAAAGATTGTTTTTATGTTGGACAGTATGTAAAACTTCCTGGCATTGGTACAGTCACTATGGTGTGTTATTGTTGGATTCAAGGTTAAAGTTTGCTATTTTATAATAATAATTAGTACTATGAATGTAATACAAAATGTAACTTCCACAACTTATTCTCAGAACAACTAAACCGCATAGAAGAAGGCATGGACCAAATAAATAAAGACATGAGGGAGGCAGAGAAGACTTTAACAGAACTCAACAAGTGCTGTGGACTTTGTGTCTGCCCATGTAATAGGTGAGTTGATAAATCAGGACCTTTTAAAAATAAATTTAAAGTGAGAGCATACCCCTTCCCTGTTCCCTAATAAGGAAATGAAGTGTGACTGGGCCTAAATAAGGAACTTTGTTAGATAAACTTAAGCTATTTCTCCTTCAGGCAGATCAAGCTTTTCATGTAAATGGGCAGATTCACTAAAAACCATGGCTTGAATTTGATCAATTCTTGGATCAAGTTCCAATTTCATTTTTTAGTAATACATGAAAAGATTGGGACATATACATCCGGATAATACAGAACAGGATGGAATTAGTGTATTTTCTTTTCAAACAAGGAGTATTAACAAAATATATATTCTGTGCTAGGCACATGAGGGATAGCCAGGGGAGTAAAGGACCTGGATCCTGTCTTCAGAAGACTTACCATGTGGTTGGATGTATGAGGAAGAATAGCAAAAAGTAAAACATAAATCTAGTGCATGTGATATCAACTAAGGCTAAGGGTACAGAACTGATAAAGGTTGATTTGGGGAACATGTTATAGGAGAGGCAGGACTTGAATTGGGCTCTTAGGGATTAGAAGGCTTTGGATGGACATGGAAGAACTGGGAGGGCATTTCCTGTGGGAGATTTAATGTAAACAAACATTACAAACAGGCTTGACTTAACTGAGCTGCATGATTTATGTAGATGAGAAGTGGAAAATAAGACAAGTAGGCAGTAGAAGTAACTTGAATACAAGAACTAAGGAGTTAATGGCTTGGAGTGGAGTATATAACTACACACCACAAGATTAGTTAGAAACCTTTTGTAATCTAGGCCTGTGAAGTAAGACCTTGCCATTGAGATTAGAGAGAAAAATGTAAGTCAGAATGCATTTTAAATCAGCTGATTGTATGTCAAACACAAGGAAGGAAAACCCAAAAAAGACTCCAAAGATCTGAGATCTTTAGTATACTAACTAGGAGATGAAAAGTCTTTAAACTGTTTCTATACAGTGTATGAGATTTTTTTTTTTTTATGCTTGACAGAAAGGAATTCATTCTTCTAGGTGACTCTATTTGAATATTTAAATTCTCTGCTTATTCAAGGGTAAACCAAACTCCATGGTATTGACAAATACTGTATTATTCAGACCACGATGAGGTTTGGACTAGGGCAATTAATCATTATCTTGCTTTCTGTTAGAAGGAGCTCATCTTTGTTTTAAAAAGTAATTAACAAAAAACCTTTGAACTTTACCCTTAGTTGAAAGGACAGTGTCTGGAGATTGAATGACTATCATTACTGCTGAGAGTATTCATTTTTTAAGAGCTTCATAAACATTCGTTCGGTATTTCTGTCTAGTTGTCTTGGTGTAGTAAACCAAGAATGGGATACGAAGGTTTACAGACTCTCAGGACTTTTACTCCCCAAAGGAGTTAGGAATGGAGGAACTTTTGTTATAGTGTCATAATTTTTGATAAGTGTTTTCATGTGATAACAGTCTCTATGCCATTTCTAGAGTAAATAGAGTTAAGTTGCTTGTTGATTAGCTTGTTTTAGACACAAGAAGTTAAGATTTGACAGTGTTCTATCTAGGCTTGTCCATTGGCTTCTTATTCTAAGACAAGTCTGTTTTGACCTTTTTAGACCTTGGATGACTCTCCAAAAGTGCATATTTTAATGACTATGGCTGTCAGTCAGGGTTTAGCAGATTATTGTAATCCAACAAATTAGAAATGCATAAGTTTTTTGATCCAAATGCTTAACTATGTTATGCAAACTTGTCCCTTTTTTCTGTGTTCTGTGTACCATCTTGGAAGAGTGTAGAGGGAAAAAAGTAAGTTAATTTCCTTGTGATTAGATAGTATGAGAAGAGCAAGGAGAAAGAAGTCCTTCTTAGAACCTACAGCAAAATCAGTTCTGAGGCAGGGGTTGAATAGGAAGAGCAGTGAATTGTAAGATGGTCTAATATCATAGAAAGTGGGAAATGAAACTACAGAAGTATTAATTTTATTTCTCTTTGTGTATCCCAGCCAAACATGGGCAAGATTTTCTTGGACACTTGTGAAAGAGAAGGTAGAGTATGGTCCTGAAGCAGTTTTTTGCCTCTAACCTCAGCAGAACTCTTTCTCAGAGGATCAAGAGAAAGAACTTCTTAACAGATGGAATCAAGAGGTTACTAAAATAGAGCAGTTGTTTCCTGAAGAGGAGAGAGTTAGAGATGTCTGATAATAATTGCCTTCCTTCCAAACTTATCTTTTCTTTATGTCATTGAGTCCTTGGCCTCTATGGTATCTCTTGTCCTCAGCTTTATCTGCTATCATTTCTGCCAGTGTTTTGATATTTCCAGTTTCATCTGCTGGTTTCCATTTAGGCTTTTCATGTAAATCGCTATAACATGAGCCTCTCAAAGGCCAATACAGGATCTTAGTCATCTTCGTGTAAGGGTAGTACTAATTCTAGTATTAGTAATAACAGCTCAGGTCCATAGTCTCTTATCTGCCATTCAGAAATCTAAAAGACTCTCAAAGCCAAAGGTTTGTTGTTGTTTTATTTGTGTTTTTTTCATAATGTGGTACCAAAATTCATTAAATAGGCCACAAAATATAACCTGAACTGAAGCTATTTATAATCTTTATCACACTTAATATGTCAGTTTGTTTCACTGCAGAAATATTGATGTATTTGATTATGTGGTACTGCTCAAAATGTTTTACATATAAGGGTTTGGACAAGAGTTGTGGGCCTATAATGTTAATTTAGGCTCTTACTATTCTGAGAACTTTAAATTTAATACTAACAGTAACTTTAATATGAGATAGACTCTCTTATTATCACCATATTACATTTGGGGAAACAGAGGCACAAAGAGGCTACATTAGCAAGTGGAAGAGTTGAGATTCAAAACCAGCAGAGCCCTAGCTTTTTTTTTTTTTTTTTTTAATATGTTTTTATTGATTTTAGAGAGAAAGGAAGGGAGAGGGATAGAGAGATAGAAATATCAATGACAGACATCAATCACCTTCCTCCTGCACGCCCCCTTCTGGGGATCAACCCTGCAACCCAGGCATGTGCCCTGACCCGAAATCAAACTGGGGACCTCTTGGTTCATGGGCCAGTGCCCTAGCATTTAACTATATCCTACATTGCTTGACTTTGGTGAGAAAAGAATGAACTTTTTTGATGTTGCTGTTGTTAGATGTATTACTATAAAGAAAATGTCTTGAGTAGATTTGTTCTTTGAGATGTTTTTTTGTTCAGTAGTAATTGACGCCAGGTCAGCAAATCTTTTTTTTTTTTTTTAATAAGACATGGAAATAGCTTTACTTAACAGAACTTTATATTAGAAGGGAATTTTAACTTCAGCTAATTTTTAAAAAATATGTCTTTATTGGTTTCACAGAGAGGAAGGGATAGAAACATCAATGATGAGAGAGTCATTGATCAGCTGCTTCCTGCATACCCCCCACTGGGGGTCGAGCCCACAACCTGGGCATGTGCCCTGACTGGGAATCTAACTGAGATCTCCTGGATCATAGGTTGATGCTCAACTGGTGAGCTGTGGTACGCCGGCTGGGCTCAGCTAGTTTTTTTAAGGGATTACTAGACTTTAAAAACAGACTAGTAGGATTAAACTTTAAAATTATGAATAAATGTCATGTTAGCTTGTTACTATTTAAATCCTAAAAGCAAAATAGCACATAGCCTTATTAAAATTTTTATATCTTTGTCAGTAATTTAGAAAAATTGTAATTCTTTTTTTTTGTTGTTAATCCTCACCCAAGGATATTTTTTCCATTGACTTTTAGAAAGAGAGTAGAAGGGGGGAGGGACAGAGACAGAGACAGAGAGACATCGATTGGTTGCTTCCTGCACATGCCCTGACCACGCACGGCCAGGGATTGAACCTGCAACTCAAGTATGTTCCGTTGACCAGGAATTGAACCCAAAACCTTTAGATGCGCAGGCGGATGCTCTAACCACTGAGCAAGACCAGCCAGCACAAAAAGTTGTAATTCTAATTAACAAGAGCTTAAAAGGGGGCAGACTTAAAATGGGAAGTCTCGGACTAGTAAACTTCCCACTGTACCAGTTTCACCATTCTCAGACAAGGTACCCGTCTTTACTTGCATTTCTTCAGTCTGTACTTGTCAAACATAATGGCGCAGAGTTTGAAGACAAATTGGTATTTCTGGACCACTTCCTAGAGAAGTTCAAAATTGGTACTACAGGTTTTATACTACTCCAGTCCTGTGTCATACTGAGGTACAAATACTTAGCTCTGATTGGTTAAAATAATACTGAGTTATATTTTAGTTCACATTTGAGTGCTTCCTCCATCCTGTTCACTGAAGAGATACAAAGATGAGTGAGGCATAGGTCTGGTGCTGTTTTATTTATCATTACTCTATTTTTGTGTCTCACATGGTACCTGATACATAGTAGGTGCTCAATAAATACTTGTTGATTGAATGTCCTTGAGAAGCTTGTTGGCTTACAGTAGAATTGACATGTAAAATTATTTTTAAAAAATTAAAATACCAACAAAAATTATAATAGAAGTAATTAAGAGAAATCTGTAATCACAAAGAAAAGAATGAGGAAGTTTTACAACCTCTCCATTTGTATTTACCTTTCTTCATATTTTCACAATTTTTGGAAAGTATTATTACTCAGACATTCTTAGGAAAGATAAAGTATACTCTGATTTAAGTAGTTTTTTTGTTTTTCTTTTTATCCAGATTCTCAGATGTTGGTTGTTTCTATGAAATCAGGCAGGAATTTAAATGCATTGTTTTGAAAACTCTAAACCTGCTTCTGTTCTGTTTGACTGGCATTCACTATTTTCTGCATTTCATTCTCTCACCTAATCTTTTCCTTTCTAATCTGCTTACTAAAAATGAAGATTTAACATCAGAAGCCGGGCTCAGTAACTGATCAAAGGGAACTTTAAGATGCAGTCTTGTGGCGCAGTTGGGGCTGTTAACCTGCTATCTAAAGGTGATGCTTCAAATGGCTTTTCTGTGCATGTGCATGGATTTGTGAATGGTGGAGACTGTCCTAAAAACTGTGCTGTGGTGTGTACTGTAAAATGAATTTGTTCTTGATGGGTGCTGTCTGCCAAAAGGTGGACTTGACAAAAAGGATCTTAATTTATAATACCACCCTTTGACTAATGGCTCTGATAACTCAGATTTTGTTAAATAACATTTAATATTATAAAAATAAAAATACCCTTGAAGTTTCCTACGGGGTTTTAAGTAGGTCAATGTAGAGAATTGCTGTGTCCTAGTGCTGATCAAATGTAAGTAAATTCAGACTAAATCCATCTCTTTCTATAGGATTTTGATTTCAGCATCCTATCTTTTATTAAGCTTTCTTACTCCTTTGTGGTTCCACAATCAGGATTTTCTCTATTAAAATGTTGCTTGTAATGATTTGGATTCCCCATGATTTAGGCCACTACCAATACCAAATTGAGGAATTAATTGCCCAATCCAGCCATCTTAAATGTCATTTGGAACAAGGTGTGAGATATGAATTTAAAATGTTACCATATCTAGTATCTTCTTTTTTTTTAAATAAGGGTTCCCCCCCTTTATATATGTTACAAATTGTTCCATAATTCTAATATGTCATGTGTTAGCTTTCTGTGGTTTCATGTTGAATTAATATGGAGCTAACTAATCTTTTTTATGTAATTAACTCTCTAGTCAGACTATTGTTGACTATAATGTTTGATTTCTTCCTTTTGGATCTCTATGGGAACTATCAAGACTGTGGTTAATTGTTAGAAAGCTAAATATTTGATTTTTACCCTTTTCTCTTGGTCTCCTTTTTCTTCTTTCCTATAGCCTGATCTTCCAATACACACATGCACATGTGTACTCATTACAATTGGTATTTATTTGATCCCTTTTCTCCTTGATATGAAAGAAATTTGGCTAATATTTGGCTTTCTTTTTGCTATTCAATTTGTAATAATGTTGACAACCAAAACTAGAAAAAGAAATTGTTAAAGTTATTGTGTTCTTACCCTGATGCTTGTTGTTTTCTGCTTTTATAGCAGTTTGTTGAATTAATTAAGGGATATTTTAAATTTTTTTAATTTCAAAGCTGTCATTTTTCAGTGAGATATATATGGAAAAAAAGTGGTTAAAGGTTATTAGGCTTCTTAAACTGATAGAGATGAAGCTAACTTTCCAGATAGAGTTCTTAATTACATTAAATTCTACCCCAAATTTATGTAAACATTTTATCATGAAGTCTAATTTCTTCCTAGAGGGGCTATAAATTTTATTATGCAAAAGAGTTCTATTGCAGATCAGAACCATTTCTTTTTTACTGTAAACCAAAACAACCTGGGCCTAGATGTCTCGTTATGTGAACATATCCCAACTATATTCAGCTACCTGTAGATCTCAAAGCTAGGGAATGTTAATGGGCCAGAAGAGTAAACATACTGATGGTAATCTGTGCATTTTAAAGGCATGAACTATTAATTGAGGATTGGGTGGAGGTTGAAGCCAAAGAATAAAAGTACTTATCTAATGCTTTACAAAGCAACTTTGCATCCATTATCAACAGGACTTTTCACAGGTTTGTGAACTATTAAATGTTGTTATCTTTTTTACATAAGACTTAAGAGATGGAAGTTTGCTTAAGGTTTTACAGCTATTGAATGACAGGTCTGGGATTAGGATTCAAGTCAATTTACTACAAATCTTGTAGCTTTAAAAAAAAACCTCCTGGTGTAGACCTTTGCTTCCTCCAGATCAATTCCTCCGTGTCTCAATACATAGAAATACAAAGACTATTAGAGTAATCTAAAATATTTCTTCTAAAACAGATTGGAAGACCCTTAGGACAGTGTTTGTCTTCCCTGCCTGGGTAGCTAATGACCTAAAACAATAACAACAAAAAATTCTCAAGTTCCACTTCATACATATTGAAGCAGAATTTTCATAGTGTAACCTGTGCTGCGCCTGTATGTTCAAAGCATCCAGGTCACTCTGATGCTTATTCAAATTTGCGCATATTACCTTTAAAGCATTTAAGACCCTTTGTAGGAAGACAAATTAAATTAACATTAATATTATTATTACTATTATATCTTTTTTTTTTTTTTAAATTTTATTGATTTCAGAGAGAGGAAGTGGGAGGAAGAGAGGGAGAGAAACATCAATGATGAGAGAGAGTCATTGATCGGCTGCCTCCTGCATGCCCCCTGCCGGGGATCGAGGCTGCAACCTAGGCATGTGCCCTGACCAGGAATCAAACCGCGACCTCCCGAATCATAGGTCGATGCTTAACCGCAAAGCCATGCTGGCTGGGCTATTACATCTCTCTTAACTTCTGAGAGAGGAAGGGAGAGAGAGAGAGAGAGAGAGAGAGAGAGATAGAAACATCAATGATGAGAGAGTCGTTATTGATCGGCTGCCTCCTGCATGCCCCTGACTAGGGATCGAGTCGGCAACCCAGGTATGTGCCCTGACCGGGAATTGAACCGCCATCTCCTAGATCCTAGGTCGATGCTCAACCACTGGGTCATGCCCGGCAGGGCTAAAATCATTATTTTTATTAGATAGGCAGCTACCTGACAATGCCCTTAAAAACAGATAACTTTCAAGGGTGTTCTAACTTGGTGGGAGAAGCCCCAGGGAAATAGCAAGTGGCAGGATCTAGAGCAACCAGAAGGCATTACCCAGAGTGAAGGTGCTCAAAGAGAAATGGAGCTATCACAAGGATAAAGATATGAAATCAACAGCATTTAAAAATCACTTCTTCATAAACATGCAGGTGTCATGTCATAACCGCATGAAAAAAAGTGCAGTATTTCCCCAACCTGTTTGAAAATAAGCCTGACAATCCAATGCAAAGCTGTAAAAAAATTCAGATTTTTGTATCATTTCCCCCTTGATATTGGAGGAACATCTTCAGGGAACCAGTCCTCTTAAAGGGAGAAGGGTTTAGTAACCAGTCTGATTCTTCATTTATAGACTGACTTAGTTGAACCTCATTCATATCATGTTAAAACAGTTTGTTTGCATCTTATGCCCTTTAAATCTAATTGTGGAAGGAAGAATTCTCAAAAGTTTAAGGAATTTCAGATATCAGCTCTTAAGATTGAGAAGGAGGTTGGAGCATGTGTATATCCCTTGATAGACCAAGAGCCCACAATCCTGTTTTAACACATAAAGAGTAGACCTTCAGAAACATAGTGTCTTAATATTTAGTGACTTTTGAATTCCAACTCTCAGTCTTTGACCTGTTCTACAACCTGTCATACTGATAAAAGCTCCACTTATCTTCTATTAATACATCTGGTTGTTCACTTTCTGATAAACTAATATGTTTATTTTGTTTACTAGCTATTAGCCTGCTTTAGAATTTTACCTGAGATCCATCTTATTAACAAAGAATACATGTAAATTGGTTTCACCAAACTAACAGATAATTATATGTAAATATTCCATTTAAAAGTGTATATATATCCCACCTTGTTCCAGGAAAGATTTAACATGGCTTATTAAGAAATAGAGTAATAAAACATAATAGCATAAGTTAGAAATCAATTGTGAGAACTTAAAAGTGGAACCAAGGAAGGACTTTGAGAACTAGCTCTTCAGTGTTCATGGATTTGTTTACCTTTTCAGTGCCTCTTAACAAAAAAGTAGTAGTATCCTTTCTTTAGCATTAATGATTAAGGTCCAAGATCTAATTCTGTTTGCCAAAAATGAATCCTCACATATCTATTAAAGAGGGAGCCACTATTTTTATAAATTCTCTGCTTTTGTAGTTTTGAAACTTCCTCATTAACATATTTATGTGGAATAAATCAGAGGCCAGTATTATAGCCATATCCTACTTTGTTTTTGTATATAGAAAAAAACTAAAATTGTATGAGTGAAACTGTACCTACTCAATCAGTAAAAAGTTTTGTGTTTTTTTGTAATCGCTATTTTAAAATCATTTACATATGCTATTTTTTGAGCTGTTTATACCAGTTTGAGTAGTAAATCCCATAGTAAAATTCTGGCTTTGGCTGATTTTTGGCTATATCAATTACATCTAAAGCATATGCTTTTATTTTTAAGAGGCCTGGATTTAGGATTTTTTTCTTCTTCAAATTAGAAAAAAACTCTTAAATGAAAAAGCCCTAAACCAAAGGATTTATAACTGGCACCAGTTTTGTCAAGATTGTTAAGTTATTCATTGGTTGTTCAATTTGGAAATAATTCATGCCTTTCCTTCATGATGTTTGTTAAGAAATACTTTTTAAAGTTTTAATGCGAAATTCTAACTTAAAAAAACCGATCAGCTGGAACTACTCCAGTTCAAGTAAGGGCGTCTAAGTATTGCCTACTCAGCCTCCTTACTATTCCATCCTCATCAACCTCTGAGATGCTGCCAAGGAACCTCTTAAGGCATCCTAGAATACTGCCTAAGGGATTTTTTTTCCTAGTGTCCATTAAGTTCTTTTCTGGAGAGTGTTAGAGGCTGAGGGAACCTGAAAAATCGAATAAATGCATTTTGCTACTTGCTAATTGCTTAATGAAGATTTGGTGGAAGTATTTGAACCTTTAAAAAATTTTTAATGTCAGCGGGTATTAAAATTCATCTTTTTTCCTATGCCATATTGTGATGTTTCAGAGTATAGATATTCTAGATCTAGCTGTATGTATGTAGCTATTATGGTAAGGGTTCAAGCATCATTTTCAACAGAACAAGCACTAATAATTACAACTTTCCTTCTCCTGCTTTTTGGTGTCTCTCTGCACTCCTGACTCATATAGGACAAAGAGCTTTGAGTCTGGTAAGGCCTATAAGACAACATGGGGAGATGGCGGAGACAACTCTTCCAGCAATGTAGTATCTAAGCAGCCAGGCCGAGTGACAAATGGTCAGCCTCAGCAAGCAGTCACAGGAGCAGCCAGTGGTGGATACATTAAACGGTATGCCAGCTCCTCCCAATATTTTTACCCCTTTCCTAAGTGAGTGGCTCACTGAGGAGGATGGGTGTAGTTATATATGAATCCTAATTCATCAGGTAGAAATAGCATTTAAAATCTGTCTTCTGACAAAATGTTGACTGTGGTTATTGGCCTTCAATGATGGATTTTTCTTTATATTTTTCAGTACTTTCCAAATTACTGAAGTAAGCTGTAAATAAGAAAGTGTGTTTTAAAATGCAGGGGTTGGCCAAATCCCTATAAGAATAGCTATAAAGGTCAGATAATATTTCAGACTTTGCAGGCCATACAGTCTCTGTCGCAACTACTCAACTTTGTTGTTGTAGGAAGGTTTGTAAAAACACAGATTGCTGGGATCTACTTCCATTCTGTTTCAGCAGATCTGGAATGGAGTGTGAGAATTAGCATGTTTTGTGTCTAACAAGTTCCCAGATGATGCTGGGAATTACATTTTGAGAACCACTGTCTAGAGTTGTTACTTAATCATCTCTTACATTGTGCTCTTTGATTCGTCTTTCAATTTTTACTATAGAATGTTTCTAATAATGGTAACCTATGTTCCCTTGGGTTTAACACTTGCTTAAACTCATTTTGGTTGCTTATTTTTATGCAAATTAAATCCAGACTTACTCCTTGTAGAATTCACCAAAAAATGCTGAATTAACTATCTTTTTGTGATAGTATAACAAATGATGCCAGAGAAGATGAAATGGAAGAGAACCTGACTCAAGTGGGCAGTATCCTAGGAAATCTAAAAAGCATGGCCCTGAACATGGGCGATGAGATTGAGACTCAAAATAAAAAAATAGACCGGATCACAGAAAAGGTAAAAGCATTTTAGTGCATATAAAAATGAGACATCTACTATAGTGTTTCAGTAATGGATATCTGTGCTAGGTACTTTGGGGGAGAACAATAGGTTAAGATCCTGTCCTTACCTGTGTTAGAATTTTGATTAGGTGGCCAGTTTTAGCACATTGAAAAACAATAGCTAAGTTCTTTTGCTCACAGCAGTTGGTTCATTTTGAAACCAAGAACTTGGAATGAAATGGTTTTATTTAAAATTGTACACATGAAGCTTAGAATCTCTAACCTTTATGTGGGCTTCCCCCCCCGCCAATGAGCAAGGTAGCTTTTGGAGTTTTATTTTGTTAAATAACAAATTAGTAAGTTCCTGAATCCTCCTAAGTCAGTAAGGTGAAAATCAGTTCTGCAGATTGGTTCTTTTGGCACAAAATAGTGTGCCACAGAGAGTAATGAAAAAGGGTGATTTTTTTTTTTCTACTTCGAGTAAGATAAAAGACACTGAAAGTGAAATTGTGTTCAGTGTTTGGATGTATCACACCTAAATGTCATTCTTACTCATTGTTACTCAGTTTACTTTGAAAGATAGGGTGAGTTTTTAAGCTCGACTCTCTGGTGAATCATGTAAAATTAATTTCATTGAGGCAAACAATGCTTTCAGTGCTATCATTGGGTTTACAATACATAATACCCATCATTTTAATTTGTATATTGATGTGGATGTGGTACTATATCTGTTCCAAAGGTCTTAGGGAAGGTTATTTCAGTCTCTCGGTTTTCGAACTAGGATAGCTCTAGATGGGATTGTATGATTCAGTGTAAGGGACCTCCCACTAGGTCCAGATCTGTAGCAGAGATGAGCATTCTGATATTTCATTGCATCTAAATGCCCTTGATTGTAAGATATATCCTTTTTTAAATATATAAGATGTATTCTAATTTCAAATATGATAAACTGTGAAAAAATATTGTAGAATTCATGAAATACAGGCAAGTTCTGTTATACCTTTTGTTATATTTATATACCCAAGTTTTTTCAAATTAATTTGATATTCTGTCCTTGCCCAAAGTAAATTTTGTAATGTGACTTCAACTGTCTTCTGAATTTTCTGAGTGTATCAGTTATTCCAAGTGTATGAAATTTAACTTCTATTAGATCAACTTACCTTGTGAAGTAACGTTAATGTCTTCTTTTTTTTCAGGCTGACACCAACAAAAGTCGTATTGACATTGCCAATGCCCAAGCAAAGAAACTCATTGACAGCTAAAGTACTGCTGTACTTCTTTACCATTTATTCATGTACCTAGCTCTTCCTTCAGAGTCATTGCCTTTTCAGAGTTTGAAATTTTGGTTCCACACTCTTCTAATCAGGAGATAATGTGGAAGAGGGGCAAAGAGTAACAGCTCCTTTTTTTATTTTCTCTTTTTCCCTTGAAGGTAGACTGCTGCTCGGCCTTCCTTCTAGTACTTTCTCAGTTTATACTCTTAGCTTGGTTTTTATACATCATATATAGCAATAGCATTGTTTTTCACCCTCCTCGTTTAATATAGCAGGTTCTTCTTTCAAGATTTGGAAGTATTGCCAAAGACAGCCATGAAAAAGGAAGCTGAGGGCAGGGGTGGGGGAGTGCAAGAAGGAGAAGCAAGTGATAAGAGGTCGTTACCTCAGTAAAACCTTCAGGACACAAAGCAAAAAGTTGCATAGCTACAGTAAAGATCTAGTTGGGTTTAGATTTTAAGTTGCAGTTATTGCCAATTTAGGCTAATACTTGGTTTTGGAGCTTTTATATACAATATTTTTGTTATACATCACAACTTTGCAACCTCTGCTTCAAAAAAGAATAGAATGAGTTTTCTTAAAGTGAGCTTAATTCCCAAACTCTTGATGGTTCATATATGTACATAGTGTCTGTGATCACATTTCACATTGCACCATACAGGAACACTTTGTACAAATGAATAGCTTTTTATTTTCATATTAGTATCATGGTTCCAATTCAAGCCTATTAACCTCATAAATTTGTCATTAGTCTTTGAAGAAAAATATGTAAATATGTATGTACATGAGAATTTCTGTCTAAAGCAGGGCGTAAAATTTGGGGGGAGTTTGACAAAATAAATCACGTGATTTCAGATTTACCTCAATGCCAACAATTATGTTTAGGTAGGAAAAAAGTTGTTTTGATCTCAGGTAGAAAAATTGTTAGATTACTTTGAGTTTTATGTAGACTTAGACTTTTAAAAAGGTAGAATTCTATTTAACTAAAAGTGATTTGCAAAATTATGCCTTTGGTTTGATTATTGATTGTACTATTATTCTTTTAGTACACGCTTTACTTAGACCCTGAACAGTGTTATAAGAATCTGATTGGTATTTGTCACCTTTCTTTAAAAGCTAGCACCTGCACACATCAAAGCTATTGATGTGGGTTGGTTTGACCAATAACCACTGCTTGATCCCTACAATTAAATTTTTTAACTAATGGAATTGTTCTTTCAAAGAGGCGTGTTTCTATGACTGTTCTTTGGTGGTGTCAATCATTTCATTAGCTCTTATTCAACAAATTAAATAAAGCAAAGATCCATAAATCAAGAAGCACTCCAAAAGAAAGCTGCCTTTAGGCATCTTTCCCATTTTTGTTGGATATACTGACAAGACTTGCCTTTCTGTGATTTGTCATGAGGTTCATTTTAATTATTATTAGTCTTTTACTCATTTGAGCTTAAATACACCAGTGACTGACAAGAGAGTGTTTATGAGAGAGAACTACAACCCACTTGAGAAGATAGTTAACATGAGAGTTTTCAAAGGCTGAAGAGGAGCATATTTAAAGTGAGATTCATTTAGACCCTCTGTAATGGAAATGTTCCATGCTGAAGAGAGTAGTTTGGCAGCTGAAGATACATGTGTAAAGAAGGTATGAAACACTGGGGATTGTGCTATACTTAAACACCCTTCCTAAGAGCACTTAAAATTCTTTAACACTATTACGGCTAAAGGAAATAGTTCTGAGGATACCAACCTGCTACAGTCACAGTATAATGGGTTAGAAGTGTGAGCTTAGGCACCAAATTGTCTGGATTTATTTACACTGTAGCTCTGCCACTTGCTTGCTGAGTGACCGTAAGCCCGTTTCTGTGCCTGAGTTTCCTTGTCTGTAAATGGGGATTAACAATTCCTACCTCATAGACTCAACATGGTAATGCATGGAAAGCACTTAGAGCAGTGTCCAGCAAATGTAAGCGCTTAATAAGTAATAGCTGCTATTCCCTCTAGAGTGGAGGTCTGTCTGGACCAAGGATGGATCCCTTTGTGAATTTGATGAAAGACAACATCACAGCCTATCTCTGAAGAGAAAAAGACACACAAACATGACTCATGCATAAATGGGTCTTGAAAGCCCATCCATGGATCTTAGGTTACAAACTTTATTTTTATTTTTTTTAATCCTCACCCGAGGATACTTTTTCCATTGCTTTTTCAGAGAGAGTAGAAGGGAGAAAGAGAGAGAAACATCAATGTGAGAGACATTGATTGACTGCCTCCTACACGTGCCCCAACCAGGGCTGGGGATTGAGACTGCAACCAAGGTACGTGTCCTTTGCTGGAATTGAATCAGGACCCTTCAGTCTGCAGTCCGACACTCTGACCACTGAGCCAAACTGGCAGGGCAACTTTATTTTTATTGATTTGAGAGAGAGGAAGGAAGAGAGAGAAACACTGATTTGTTGTTCCACTTATTTATGCATTCATTAGTTGATTCTTTTATGTGCCTTGACCAGGGATTGAACCCACAACCTTGCCATATCGGGCCGACACTCTAATCAACTGAGAGTTTTCAAAGATTGTGCTACTGAGAAAGAGGATGAGGCCATAGAAATTAGGCCCATAATACGCTAGAAATAGAAGCTGTTGACTTCAAGATTTTCCCAGGTTTTCTCCTGTAATATTTTTGGAAACTTGTTTGCATTACTTCTAAAAGGTAATGACTGAAGTGGTTAACACAGCTTTGCAGTCTGACCACCTGAGTTCAAATTTTGGTTCAGTCACTTAGTAGTTGTGTGACCTTGAGCTTATCTATAACTAAGGAGTTAAAATACAGTATTCTCTACTGAGCTTAATTTTTTTAACAGTAAGCTCGCTCTCTCCAAATTTCCAGTCTTATAATGGACAATGATTTTTATCCCCTATAGTTGTGCCTTTTTTTTCTTCCTTTAGTTTTAATTCATCCTTTATTACCACTTCAGCTCTAGATATTTTCATGTCATGTGTGGATTGTGAATACCAACTTAAAATTTCTACTTCCCAATTGTGCTTAGAATTAGTTTCTTTAAATGCTATTTTCTTTAGGTCACTCTCTTACTAAAATTCTAAGTTATCTAGGCCTAGCTGGGTTTGCTCAGTGGTTAGAGCATTGGCTCACAGAATGAAAGGTCTCAGGTTTGATTCTGGTCAAGGGCACATATGTTGGTTGCAGTTTTGACCATGGTACGGATGCATGCGGGAGGCAACCAATCAATTTGTCTCTTTTACATCGATGTTTCTCTCTGTGTCTCCCTCCCTTCCACTCTCTGAAAAGGAATGGAAAAAATATTCTCAGGTGAGGATTAAAATAAAAATGCTAAATTATCCCAGTTACCCATGTCAGATTTGTATTTCTCAGATTGATCCAAGTTCCTTATTCTCTAGTCATTTGTTTTTTATCTTTTTTAACTTGGTACCTGATCAAAGCCTTTCATTTTTCTACAACTTGCTATATTCTATTTTAATACCTTACAGATGAAATAAATGGCACCATTTATTAAGTGCTTTCACTGCTGTGGGCACTGTTCTAAATGCCCTTGTTGGTTTTTTTTCTTTTAAATATGTCTTTATTGATTTTAGAGAGAGAAAGGGAGAGAGAGGGAGAGATAGAAACATTAATGATGAGAGTCATTGATCAGCTGCCTCCTACACGACCCTGCTATGGATTGACCCCGCAATCTGGGCATATGCCCTGACCAGGAATCAAACCATGATCTCCTAGATCATAGATCAATGCTCAACCGCTGAGCCACACCTAGCCGGGCAAGAGGGCGTTTCTGACTGAGCAAACAATGTAAAGGCAGTTAAAGGAGAGAGACATTGTACTGTGGGTTTAAGGAGCAGAATAATCTGGCATGACTAGGCAGGCAAATGAGTGAAGAAAAAGTACCTGGAAATAAGGCTGGGTCTAAGTAGTAGTCATTGATAGGGGTGGGGATTTTTTAAAACTCAATAATTAAGTGGCTGGGGACATTTAAGTTTATAAGTTTCAATTTATTAGATGATAAGAACTGATAAAATATTTAGAGAAAAATTAATTGTTCAGTCAGTAGATCAATAAGATCAAGCATTAAAATTTATTTTTTTGAAAAACTCAATAATGATAAACTATTCCTCCCCAAATTGAGAAACAGAAAACAACACGGGAAAAAGACTACCTAGACTAGCCCGGCAGGGCGTGGCTCAGTGGTTGAGCATCAACCTAGGATCCAGGCAATCGGGGTTCGATTCCCGGTCAGGGCACATGCCTGGGTTGTGGGCTCGATCAATGACTCTCTCATCATTGGTGTTTCTGTCTCTCTCTCTCCCTCTCCTTTCCTCTCTCTGAAATCAATAAAG
This sequence comes from Miniopterus schreibersii, assembly GCF_964146895.1. Classification (NCBI taxonomy): domain Eukaryota; kingdom Metazoa; phylum Chordata; class Mammalia; order Chiroptera; family Miniopteridae; genus Miniopterus; species Miniopterus schreibersii. The sequence continues at coordinate 144,549,140 of NC_138101.1, forward strand.
ATATATTAAAAAAAAAAAAAAGAATACGCAGACTAGATTTAAGGTCAGAGACATCCTCATATAGATTAAATACTAGGCTCTTAGGATCTCTTGACATAAAGGTCAAACTAGGTTTGTAAAATAAGAACTGTCAATACATGGTAAATAACAGCCCCTTGGCCATGACAAAACTTCAGAAAATGACAGAGTGGTAGCTTTCTAAATGTTGATGTCAGTAACAATTTGAACCCATCTATCTTTGTATCTTCAGTTTCTCTTAATAGGCATGGTTCCACTACCATAAAATATCAGTCACAAGAAAGCATTGAAGTAATTCTGCAAACTGAACATGAAACATTTCTTCCTAATCAGTTTATTTTTAAACAAAAGGCCATTTACAGGTTAAAGTTTTCCTGTCTTCTTTTAAAAGATGAACCTTTCTTCCAGCCAAAAAGTTCATTAAAAATTCTTTATTTAGTATATTCTCTCATTCAGGGAATAAACTTGATTAACATAGGTTGTTTTAAAATACTGTAGTAGCTTATTGATGGGTAATTTGATTAGTAGTTATAAGTACAAAAAGGAGAAAAGGATTACCAGAAATAAGACATTATTTCTAACAAAGTTTCAGGAAAATCTTGATTATTAAAACCCCTTGTATCTTACAAGTTTTGCATATATGGTTTTAGCTCTTCAGAGCTCTCTACCAATAAGGCACCTGCAATAGTAAAGAATTTGCTACTGCAGCCTTGGGGAACATCTCTTAATGTTGTATTGATGCTTCTTTGACAAAGTATGGTTTTAATCAAGACAGTCACATATTTATGTACATCCTAAATTCCAAGTATAAATACTATAATTGAACTGATGGACTGGAATAAAACACAAATCCTTAGATTAACCGTAGCAGCCTCTGACAAGTTATTTGAATTTCATAAAAATGTGAAATGTTAACATAGGTGGGATGGCAGCTGATTCTATGAGAAAGCTCACTCACTGAAACTAGACATGAAATTTCAAGCTGTGGTATGAAGCTATTCTGTTACCACACAGCATCCCCTGTATAAATAGCAATTAGCTACTGGTTTCTTAAAACCAAACTAATGATGATTTTGAAGATCAACATTGTCCATTGCCCTATCCATGACTCAAAATGGAGACTTCTTCCTGTCTGTTCATTCCTTTTAGCTTATTTGAGATAAGCTCTACAAAGGAAAGAGATCCAATAAAATATAATCTCCTGGAGTATCAGCTCCTTACTGCAGACATCCTTAACAACAGGAGCTTTTGATTCAGCCAGATTGCAACAGGTTCCAAATTAACGTCCTATAAGGAGTCCCATGCTTGTGGAGAACATCATGCAAACTTCTTCTTGGTGGCCGTGAACCTCTCCATGTACTAAAAATCATGAAAGAAGAATATATACATATGTGGTATTTTTGCATGAGCAAATTTATTACCCTTTTGTTACTTAGGTTTTCATATGATTTTTGTTTTTAATTTAGGTTTTTATTGGATATGGTCCTTCATTTCCACAAAATCTACCTATTCTAAATGCAAAACTAAAGCACATAGTTTTGGGGACTTTTAAACTTTTCTTTGATATTTTAATAAGAAACCTATCAGAAGACAAAGATGCTTTACAATACACTGTCTATAAAAAAAGTCACCTTGGTACAGTACAAGAATGTATACAAGTAAATCTTGGTACAAGAATATGGCTGATTCTTAGAACTCACCTCCAAAATGGGGAACAAATCCTGTTGACAAATAGGATTATCCATGCAGCCTGTGGCTATAAACACTCATGTGGGTTACTTCACCATTCTCTTCTCTGGAGCAGTGACTACAAATGCAGAAGTACATGAATACATACCTTATCATAGCCTTCTAGTTCTCGAAGTTTCTTTATTTCAAAAAGGTTGCCTTCCACAGCAAGCAGACAGATTTGGGAATCACTGAGGATGCTCTGTGGAAGCATGCTGAGCTCAAGGCAGTTCTCTTCCAGACGAAGAACTTTAAGGCGAGGACAGCAAGATATCTTTACCGAGATCTGAGATATCTATTGAACAACAAAAAAGAATAACAGGAAAAAGCATAAGCCTTGTAATGGTTATTTTTTACTAAATTAAAACAAAAATACCTTTCCTTGACTATTTGTCCTAGTTCTCCTTTTACCGCCTCCATTTTCTCACTACCTACTCACTCCAGAAGCCTCTGTCATCTAGCTTCTGTCACTACTTCCCCCACACTTTTGGGGAGGGGGTGAGGACTTGCATTTTGAACATCACCAGTGGCTTTTTGGAAATAAAATTTTCTGATAATAAAAGCACTATTTATTATAGAAAACTTGAGAATCAAATTCTAAAATTTAAAGAAAAGTTACCTGCAATCTGCCACCATAAACATTTTGGTACATTCACTGCCAATCTTTTATGTGTATATAAATGTTTGATTGTGCTACCTACCCGTTCCTTGAAACTCCTATTGTATCTAAGTACTGGGTTTTTCTTCCTGGCTTTTGAATTATTCCTGATTTTTGGCTCCCTTGTTCCTATGGACATTTTTCAAGCAGTAGTCCCTACTACTTAATATTTGATTGTCTTTCTAAACTTCCTCCTAGAAAGCTCATCCATTCTTTTTTTTTTTTTTAATGTTTTTATTGATTTCAAAGAGAGGAAGGGAGAGGGAAAAGAGAGAGAGAAACATCAATGATGAGAGAGAATCATTGACTGGCTGCCTCCATGCCGCCCCTGCTGTGGATCAAGCCTGCAACCCCAGCACGTGCCCTGATCTGGAATCAAACCGCGATCTCCTGGATCATAGTTTGATGCTCAACTGCTGATACATGCCGGCTGGGCTCAAAATTTTTTTCAAAAAAGCTCAAGAATATTCACTTAAGGAAAAGAGGCTAATATCTTCAGAGACAGACTGAATTTCATAAATAATTTAGGATCACTACTATAGTTTTGTCCCAATAAAACATCTGCAATGATTAGAATGTTCTATATCTGTGCTGTCCAGTATGATAGCCACTTGTCACATATGGTTTTTGAGCACTTAAAATATGGCTTGTGACAACTGAGGAACTGAATTTTTAATTTAAATGAATTTTAATAACTACATGTCAGTAGTGGTTCCTGTATTGGGGCTATAGATCTAGAAGCACAGACACTGGAAAACTAAAGGCCACCTAGTCTCACTAAGTTTAATGTTTCATCATCTGTGCCTTATGTCTAAATCAAAGATGGTCTCTCCAGTCATACATAATTACCAAAGAGCTTCTGAAGTAATGGAAACAAATTTCAAATATTACAATCAAAGGTCTCCAACAATGAAATGAGCTATCTCCAGAAAGCCTATCACTGATGGTTTCTTAGCAAAAGCAGGACACACATTTGACAAAGATGTCAAAAAAAGGACAACTGATTACCTTCAATGTCTAACTCTGAGAACCTATGAGTGTAAGCCTCTTTCCCACTCTGACATAGCTCCTTGCTAGATGACTAGAGACATCTGAGAAGGATCTGAAGAACTCTTCAAGATTTGTGAGGCAGTAGTTAAACTTTTGAAATTAGCACTCCATCACCCATCCCACCATCCAAAAAATACCTACACAACAAAACCAGTGTGTCAGCTAACTCCACAGGACTTTGGTCTTTGAAATTAGTTCCGCCCACAGGATACATCTCTCATCTAGCTTCTGGTGCCCAGCTCTATTATTACAGTTTAGAGAAAAACCAGTTATTCAGGAGACTAAACCCATATATATAGAAAAAAAACCTTAAGCTCTAGACCTGGTTCTGGTTGAGATTGAGTTCGATGACCTGCAGCTCTCCCACTATGTCAGGTACACTCCGAATCTGGTTCTTGGAGAGATCCACCACATCCAGCTGCCGTAGGTTACAAAGCTGGGGTGGTAGTGCTTGCAGACGGTTCCCAGAGAGGCTCAGTGTCTTGAGGGCAGACAGATGACCAAAGGTAGAGGGCAGCTCTCTCAAGTGATTGTTGTTTAGGCTTAGTGTCTCTAGTTTTTTCAGATTGCATAACTCATCAGGAAGAACAGCTGGTAAAAACAAAAACGGTAGAAACCTGAATCTGATACAGCTGAAAAACACCTTTGATGAAGTTCATAAAAACTATGACAGCCCTCTATGCCTCTTGTTAATATACACAGAATTCCCACATGTTGTGCCATTTTAAAGTATTGTATTTTTTACCAACATAGTCTTCAGAAGGTGAGGGTGCCATCAAAATGCAGGAAAGCATTTATGTGTATCTTTTGTAAGGGAGCCTCCGCACAATCTGACAGCAGTTTTGTGGGATTCGGCAGCCCCTCCCCTTCGATCCCCCCCGCCCCCACCCGTCCAAATGATCCCAGTACCAATCATTATACCACACAGGAGGCTTTAGATGTAATTACAAGAGACAGAAAACTTCAAGGACTCTGACATTCTCCTGCGTCTTGAGCAACCTGAACGGTTTCATAACAAAAATCAGCTTGTAAGAGAACACCACCCTTAACAGCTGATCAGTGGCAAAAGCTTCCCAGACGCAAAAGCCATACTCAGTTTGTTGTTGTTCAAGGAGAGGCTCTTCAGCAGAATGAACTTCCCTATAATCATAGGCGGCAGGCTCTCGATCTTGTTGTTGGATAAATCGATGGTCCTGAGATTGCTTGTCAGTTTCTGCAACTCTGAAGGAAACTGGAGAAAAGGATTCACAGCGCGGAGAATCCCTCACCGATTAACTTCACCGCCCCCGCCATCCCTCTCCCTTTAAATTCCCTGATCGGATCCCTTCGAGTCTCACCTCGGTCAGCCCACGGTCCTTAAGCTGAAAGACACCAGTTTTCTGCGCGGTTTCCACGTGAGCACGGAGGGCACTGTTTCCCATCCTAGCGCCGCGACTCGGGTCCCTACGGGAAGGAAGCGCAGCTGTCACGGCTCGGTCCAAGCACCCAGCCACCCCGACGGCCTCCCGGCTGTCTCCTGCCCCAGCCGTCACCTCCTGCAGATTTCTGAATCTTAGGGACCAGCCCAAGAGTGGCAAGGAAGAAAGGGAAGAACAGCCTGGCCACCAGGCCCTGCCGCTTTAGCAGCTGTTCCGAGGCTACACGCCTCTAGGGGCCTACGGGGATTCAGGGGGCCATGACTCGCCCCCTACCCCTCGGCTCCCAGCTGGCCCCGAAGCGGAAGACCCGGGATGCGCGCAAGGCGGCGGAGCGCTTCCCGGGCTTCCGCCTGAGCCGAAACGGCTCGTGACGTCATCGAACCGCGCGGCGCTTCGGCCGGCGCTCTGCTCATTCCCAACGCTGCTGGGAGACGGGGATCTCAGCCATGGCCGCGGCGAACCCTTGGGACCCCGCGTCTGCGCCAAACCCTGCGGGACTGTTGCTGGGCCATTTCGTAGCTTCCGGGATAGTCACTCAGGTACCTGGGCGGCGATGGCGTCATTAAGGGGGGGTGCCCACGGTGGCGACAGAGGTGGCTGTGAAGTGGTGGTACTGGCTCGGGGCTGTACTAGAGACAGAGGGAGCGGCCCATTCCAGCCAACAACAGACACCGTTCTGAAGTGGGTTCTGCGTAAGCGGGGCTCCGAGTAGGTGGTGACTCGAGTATACGGTGTTTCGGGTGTCTGCAGGCGAGTTATCCCAGGTCTGTTCGTGGGAGATAATAAAGACCGGTTACCTCCCTCCTCCCGTGTTTTGTTTTTTTTTCCTAATCCAGTGCTACAGTCTCTAGATTGCAAATGGGTGACGGGTTGGGAGAATGGCTAGGTAATTAAAGCATACGTTCCCAAACAACGCTCGTCTGTGTGAGGTATTGAAGCGTATTTGGGGCGGGAGGCGCTGGGTACACGAGAGCGCCAGGGGAAACGCGCATCTTTAAAGGCCCCTCAAAAAAAAGTATTGGTGAAAAAGACCCGAAAGACCTTGTAACCTGAATGGAGGAAGGCATTAATTTTGAGTAGGAGAGACTAGGGAGATTAGCGCAAGGGGTGGTAGTTTTAGATTGGGCCAGAAGACCATGTTCATAGGCCAAAGGGAAGAAGACAATAGAGGGAGAAATTGAAGATGTGAGGGAATAATGGAATACAAGTGAAAAAGGAACAAGGGACTCGGGAAAGTGGAATTGAGGGAAATAAAGAAACTTATAGGCCCGGCCGGACGTGCCTCAGTGGTTGAGCATGGACCTAGGATCCTGGAGATGGCAGTTCGACTCCGGGTCAGGGCCCATGCCTGGGTTTTGGGCTCCATCCCCAGTTGGGGGCATGCAGGAGGCAGACGGTAATGACTCTCTCATGGTTGATGTTGCTATCTCTCCCTCTCCCTTCCTCTCTCTGAAATCAATAAAGATATTTAAAAAAAAAAAAAGTTTTTAGATAATAAGGAAGTTGAATATCACTAAGGAAACTGAGAAAAGTAGAAAGGTAAAGTCATCGGCAGAGATTAGCAGTATAAACATGATGAAAGATTTATGGAAAATATAGAGCTTTTTTTTTCAGAGAACGTGGAAGGGGGAGAGAGAGAGAAAAATATGGAGGAGAATTGGTTACCTCTGGTTCTTGGGCTGACCATGGCTGGGGTTGAGCCTGCAACAGAGGTACATGGCCTTGGGGTGAACTGAACCTGCGACCCTTTGGTCCAAGGGCTGATGCTCTAACCACTGAGCCAAACAAGCTAGGGCAAAATATACAACTTTTTATACTTAGAAGAGTCATTAGAGAATTCTACTTCCTTGAAATGAAACTAAGGCCTAAGGAGACCAAGAAATTTGGCCATGGTCACTTAACTAGTAAAGTGTGGGATTAGATACCAGAGCTCTCCCTTTTTGATATACTGGTTCATCTCTAAGATGAACTGTGACAGATGCTACTGTGACACTATCTTGAAAGTTTAAACTTCTGTTGAAGAACTCTTCTAAATTGCTTGAATACCTAGTAACAGGACCTTATGAATGGGGGGTGGGGGTTACAAGTAGTAGTAATGAATGCATTGGAAAATAGGAAAAACATAACCACATCACACCAGTTCTCACCTTCCTCACTTCTCTCCTGTGTTTTCTTCCTACCAAGTTGCCTAGTACTCTCACTAGTTCTGTAACAAAGTAATTTGATGAACTCCTACTATAAGACATTTGGGACTTATCCCTGTAGAGCTCTTGGTAGAAGGCATAAACATCTAACTAAAGGAGTAAGTCTCTGGTGAGAGAATTTTACGCATTGATGAGTGAGCTGTTTGTTGGGATGGTGGTGATTTTGGGGGAGGATCTTCCTAGTGTCCTTCAGGTAACACTAATTAGATAGATAGTTACCTGTTTTGCCTCTGAGTTCTGCCAGTCCTTAGCTCCATAAGACCATCTTACAATCTTACTGCACAGCTAGTCCCAATGAAGAAACTTTAGATTTGGAGCGTGGTTTTACTTTAAGTAAACTTTACATATGAAAACCTACTTTAATTAGAAGGGTTTAGTATAGACTCTTTCAAAATGATGCATTATATGATTCCTTTAAACAGTCCATTTCTTAAGTGCACTACATCATCCCATGTGCATTAAAAATTAAGAGTGATGCTTAAAATTGTGATGATACAACTCTTCTGGAAAACATAGCTTGTTTGAGCTTTGTTCTGTTTTGATCTATCCATTGGAGAGTGACTTAATTAAAGAAAGGTAGGGTTAACTGTGGGATAACATGGAGTATTTGCTTTCTTTTATGCTTTAGTGGCCTTACGTTCTACATATTTGTCAGGCAAGTTTGAATGAGTCATGGCATCTTGATCAAAGCTCCCTCTACTGGTAATGTATAAGGTAAAGATCTGGACCTACAAAACACCCAGAATCTATTATTTTTTAATATATATATTAGGGCTTAGTCACAATTCTCAAATGGTTAGAATTTCTGTTTACTAAAGAAATTTGCCTACTCTTTAATTCCTGTCTCTCTTTTGTGGGGCCTCCCTTTCTTCAACATTCTTATTTTACCTCTGGTTTCTATCACAAGTTCTTGCCTGAGCTCCATTACCCTGTTGTTGAACCCAACAGTTTACTAGTTTTCACATGTGCAACTAAGCCGGGCTGGGTGTGGCTCAGCGGTTGAGCATCGACCTAGGATCCAGGAGATCGCGGTTCGATTCCTGGTCAGGGCACATGCCTGGGTTGTGGGCTCGATGCCCCAGTGGGGGTTGGGAGTGCAGGAAGCAGCCAATTGATGACTCTCATCATTGATGTTTCTCTCTCTCTCTTTCCCTCTCCCATCCTCTCTCTGAAATCAATAAAGATAGATAGATAGATATATTTTTTAAAAAAGTGCAACTAAGATTAGTTTGTACGTATAGAGAGACAGAAAGAGACCAGAGAGTGAGTAGGTTACAATGAGGAATTGGCATTGGGCTCCATTTAGCTCATGAGCTGTGTAGTTTCCTAACCCCTGTCCTATAGGATCTCTAAAGTTCTTTCCTGTGCTAACATTCTGAAAAGCAGAAGAGGATGCAGAAAATTATGGATGAAGTCAAGAGATGAACAAGATAATATTCTTATTCTGAGATTACCTGCAATTTAAGGAAGCAATATAAAACATAGAATGAAAGGATTAAAAAGGTGGTAGTCTTTTTAGAAGAATAATTATGCCTGGGCAAAACATTCCTTTAACTAAGAGAGTGAGAATGTGAAAAGAGATAATGTGAATGACTTGTAGCTAATAGAGGTCATTTAATGAATCTAATAAATGTCTCCATGGGAGTCTGGTGTGGGGAGAGCATTTGATTTTAGCTCCAAGAAGGTCAGAGAGTCTAGGTGTTGGTCATTTGTATAGGGGTAATTCTCCAAAACCTCAGCCTTAGATTCCTCTGATAAACTATCAGTAATGCAAATCTGTTGTTCCTGGTACTTTAGGAAATAGTACAAAGTGATTAAATAATTTGGTTTTCTAACTTTTAAAATATTTGGGCAAATGATTTGTGATAGTGGAGGTTTTAAAAACAGAAAGTACACATTATTACTGTTGTACTCTGTATTTCATTTTTCAGAGGCAGTGATGAATGCAATATATCCTTATATTTTAGATCTATAGGCATGCTTTTCCAGTGCATATAGAAACTTTAGATGACATGCTGCCTCTATCTGTTTACTTCCCATTAGGAGATGTTAAATATATCTAAGAAATCAACTCCTTGCTTTGTGAACTTCTCCAGGCTACAGCAAACCACAAATATTCAAGCTGAAATCAATCAGGTAAATTATGTTGAACTTTTTACTTTCTACTTCTGGTACAGGAAAAAAATCTTAATTGTTTCCAACAGCAATTCTCTTGCACTTAGAACAGTGTCTAGTAAATAGCTGGATAGGTGTTTACTTGTAGTAGTTGTAACAGTAATAGTAGTAGTTGGTAGTAGTAGTAGTAGCAGCAACAGGGCTTGAATACCAATGTGAAAAGCTTCAGTAAATCCCCTGGGCTCTCATAACAAATCCTCCTCCTACCCCCCTTAAATATTCCTTGGCTAAAGACTTTCCATTTTTATCAGAGACTATCCTTTAATCAGGCTCCTTTCTGAGTGAGCTAAATACTATTTTTGTTTCTCATGCAGAAAAACCTGGAAATTGAACTTCTAAGACTAGAAAAAGATGCAGCAGATATTGTTCATCCTTCTTTTTTGGGTAAGTGGTTTGGTTAAATGGGTGGGTAATCATTGGAATTTCAACTTTTTCTTGCATTACTTTAAATAAGCACCAGGCATTATGATATACCATTATTTTTCTAGGTATTGCCCCAAAGCTAACAAAGTTTCCTATTTTTGTGTTCAAACAGAAGTCTTTTGGCTTGACTAGTGCAAATTGCATAAAAATTGACCAAGGTAGGAGCTCTGCAAAATCAGGAGAGCTTGGAAGACAAAAAAAAGGGCTGAGGAACTTTACAGATTAAAGGCAACCAAAGGGACATGACATCTAAAGCATAGATTGAATACTTGATTAGAAAATTTTTTGCTGTAAAGGACATTATTGGGATACTTGGTGATATTTGAATATGGGCTATATTAAATATTGGTAGTATTGTGCCAATGTTAAATTTTCCGAATTTGATACTTGTAGTGTAGTTATATAAGAGATGGGAAATACATGCTGACATTTTAGAAGTAAAAGGTCATGATACCTGCAGCTTACTCCCAAATGGTGAGCAAATATACATGTAAGGGTGTGGAGAGAAAGAGGGCAGGGGAAATGTAGCCAAGTGTTAACAGTTAGTGAGTCTAGGTGAAATGTATGTGGGAATTCAATGAACTATTCTTGAAACTCTCTGTAAGTTTGAAATGTTTTCAAAATAAAAATTTAAAAGAAGAGGCCATTAACTGAATTCTGGGGGAAATATTGAAATGATTATAAACAGCTTATAAGACAATTGTTTTTTAATGTTTATGTAGAATATTAGAGGCAGAGATGGGAAAAGAGACTTTATTTGAAGAATACAGCTCTGGCTGTAAAAACTGAACTAGAAGTAGTGTTGAAAAACACAATGTAGCAGTGAGTTTGGTTGTCAGTAGGAAAAATAAGAGAAAATGAAATTGGTATTGGGTATTAGGAATAGCAAAGGGGAGATATTTAGGAGAGAAATGGTGAGATAATTTTTGACACTGGTAGTATCAAACCAAAGCAAGGAAAGAACTTATTATTGATTTCAAAATTTACTTGTCCTATTGCTAATTATAATTATTCTTTCTGGTTTGTGTAGATCAAAAGTGTCAAACTCTGCAAAGCATGAATAATCATTTGGAAGCAGTGCTAAAAGAGAAGAGGTCCCTCAGGCAAAGACTGTTGAAACCCATGTGCCAGGAAAACCTGCCTATTGAAGCTGTTTATCACAGGTTAGACTAAAAAGTAGACATTAACAGTTACATATGTTTTCTGAATATAGTTTAGACTAGTAGTCATTTCATAACATAATTTATTAAGTAATATATTAGTGATTATATCTATTAAATTATTATTAATGCTGATACGTTAAACCAGAAAGAAAATCTTTAGCTTTTAAAGTATAACTTGATAGTCGCTTCAGCAGCATATATACTAAAATTGGAACAATAGAGAAGATTAGCATGGCCCCTGTGCAAGGATGACACACAGATTCATGAAGCTTTCCATATTTTTCTGGCTAAAGAAGATGTGGTACATGTACACAATGGAGTACTACTCAGCCATAAGAAAGGATGAAATACTACCATTTATAACAATGTGGATGGACCTTGAGAATATTATGCTAAATGAAATAAGTCAGTCAGAAAAAGCTAAGAACCATATGATTTCACTCATGTGTGGGATATAAAACTGAAACTCGTGAACACAAACAGCAGTGTGGTGGTTTCCAGAGGGAAGGTGGTTGGGAGTGAGGAGTGAAGGGGGTCTTAATATATGGTGGCGGGAGAAGATATGACTTTGGGTGTTGGCACACAGAGCAATATACAGATCTTGTAACACAGAAACCCATACCTGATACTTATATGTTCATATTAACCATTGTCACCCCAATAAATTTAATAAAGTGTTATAAAAAATAAAGTATAACCATGGTGAAAAGGAAGGCATTCCTTTGTCCATAGTGTTTTGGGAACTATAAATAATGATTTTAATGAAAGAAATTAGATCCATAACATAGAGTAAATTGGGTAAAAATTATTTTTATTATGTAGAGATCGTTTTCTATGAAGTAAATTTATTGTTGCATTAATGTTGCCTATACAGGGTGGAGCAAAAGTAGGTTTACAATTGTGAGTATGTGCAATACAGAGTTTATTCTTGTATTACTATTTATTAATTATTGTATTATTTTCCATACGAACAACTGTAAACCTACTTTTGCCCCACTCTATATAAAAATTCTGTTGAGGGAGTTTAAGCAGGGACAGATGAAAACAATGTCAACTAAAGGAGAGAAAAAAACTGGTCTCATCTGTATTGTTTATATGCCTCAAAGACTTGGGCAAATGATTTAAGCTTTTGCCTCAGTTTCCCAGTCAATAGATGCTCTCCATTGCTCTCTTCCTCATGGGAGTATTTCAAGTACCAAATTGAAGATGTGAGTTATTATTAATAATAAAATAAAGAAGCAGGCATCTGGGAATCTGATCGCTAATTTTCTCTATCAGTGCCTCACTAGCTGACCCTGAGCAAATCAGTATCTTCTCTTTGGTATCAGATATTTTTATCTTACAGTAATATGATAGATATACAAATCCCATTCTTGTGGACCTGTTCTGTATAGTAAAATACCATTAATGTATATGTTAATACATTATATATATCAGAAGAACTGAGTAATGATTTTAAAGCATTTTGCAAATGCAAAGGTTCAAAGTAGTTTTTATGTATAGGCTATTTCAGTGAAGTACATTTGTCCTTATTGTCTTAATCTTCACCCAGAATGAGTAGTTTGAAATGGATTTATCACTGATATTTCCATGAATGCAGAAAGTTATTATTGGATCATTGGGTAGATTGTAATTCTGTTATCTCATATTGAAAGTCCTAGTAGGGGAAAAGGAGAACACAAAGTACACCAAAAAATAATAATAATTGGCTTTTTTCCTCCCTCTTTCAGATACCTGGTACATTTGCTGGAGTTGGCGGTTACTTTCATTGAGAGATTAGAAACCCATCTTGAAACAATTAGAAATATTCCTCATTTAGATGCAAATCTAAAGAAAATGGTGAGTATTAACAATAGCATTTAAGTACCTCATCAACTCCTTTCAGCTATCTTTAGTTCTTTCATACTAGAATCTCAAATGTGTGATCTACTTGTTTAATTTTTTGATGGCTAATTTGAGTGAATTATTTTTTAAAATCAAGAAGCTGTTTCTTTTTTTATATTCTTTAAAAGTCATTTTACATTCTTTTATTGAAATATTTAATAAATATGTGTTATCTTCTTTGTGCAAGGTATTATGAGAGATTAATAAGTATGACTAATCCCTGCCCTCAAATTCTCAAGGTTTGATGAGAGAGCTATAAGATACTTTCTACTTTATAGTATATTTGCACAATGAGTATAGCAGAGAATTAAAAAGAAGATGCTGTCTATTAAGCACAGAAAAGGCTGGGATTACTTTCACTTTAGGGAGATTGGGAGTAGGATAGGGTTTAGGAATACTCCAATAAAGTTTTATATAGGAGTTAGAGAGCTGAATCTTAAAGAATCTGTGAGGTTTGCACATGCTTTAGAAAGAAAAAGCAGCAGTGTGAGAAAAGACATGAAAATTAGAGAACACAATGCCCTGGCTGGGTAGTTCAGTTAGTTGGAGCATCATCCTGATATGCCAGGGTTGTGGGTTCAATCCCTGTGTAGGGCACATACAAGAATCAACCAATGAATGCATAGATAAGTGGAACAACAAATCGATGTTTCTCTTTTCTTTCCCTCCTCTCCCTTCCTCCCTTCTTTCTTCCTCTCTCTATAAAAATCAATAAATAGAAATTTAAAAAAAGAAAATTACAGAGCAAAACTAGTTTGGGGAAGAGTGGTATTACACTTTTGGTGATGAGATTAATTCAGTGTTGGTTTATGGAATGCCTTGAAAACGAGACTGAGAGATTCAGGCTTAACTGTCTGAGTGTGGGAAATCATTGAATTTTGTTTTGTTTTTTAGAGAAAGGAACAGAGGTGTGACTTGATCAGAACTGTTCTTTAGTCATGGAGGAAATATTAAATAGAGTGGACTGAGCCTTGCCACTCAGCGTGGGCAGAGAGCATCAGCATAAGCATCACCTGGAAGCTTGTTAGAAATGCAGAATTGCAGATTTCATTCACCTTAGACCTTCACAGTCTGAATCTACATTTTAACAAGTTCCTCAGGTGATGCCTATGCACATTAAAGTTTGGTAAGCTGTTTGTTAGAGGACTAGGCAGAGGAGCCAAAGGAAGAGAAACTTGGAGAATAAATAGTTATTCAGATAAAAGATTTAAAGCAGAGGAATACAAAGGATTGTGTAGATTTTTCTAGAGTTTGAAGGTGAAATTTCTAAAATATTGTTACTATTTGGACAAGGAACATGTCCAAGGTAATGAAGTTTCTAGTCTTGCTGACGAGAATGAGTAGGAGCAAGATATTAAAGAAGTTAATGAGTTTGTTTTTTTGGTATTTCTTGCACAGATAGTAAATGTTCAACCATTGTTTGTTGAATTGCAGTTAAATTGAGTTTGAGATATTGAATGTACATCCAGTTGGAGATTTCTAACAGACTGAAATGTGGGACTGAATTTTAGGAAGGAGATTAGGGTCATCTGCTTCGAGGTGATAATTGACAAAGGTGAAGTGACAAACACAAAAAAGCATGTCTGTAAGAAGTGGGAGAGTGCAACTTTAAGGCATGTTTGTATTCAGGGGCTGGAAAAGATCAGGTGTTAACTTTGGTATCATAACAGTTTGTGATATTATAATAATATATTGATGACAGGCATAATTTCTCTATTTTCCCCTTCTTTCAAATGTTACAGAGCAAAGCATTAGCCAAGATGGATATTTTGGTGGCTGAGACAGAAGAACTGGCAGAGAATATACTCAAGTGGCGAGAACAACAAAAGGAAATTTCCTCTTGTATCCCCAAAACATTAGCTGAAGAAAATGATCTTCACAAACGTATTGTAACACCATAACTCCTTCTTTACGATTTACTTCTGAAGTTCATGTCCAAATTATTACTGCCAAATGATTCAGTTTAGTAAAAATGATTTATGTAGTCATGTGAAGTCCATTTCTAGTCAGTGATAACATGGGTGTTTATAGGCTTTGCTGCTAGCAGTACTGAGAGAGCCCTTTCTATGTTGAAGTATTAAAATTCCACGTTCGTTAAAACCAAACTAACTGTTCGTTTGTTTTTCATATATTTTCATATTGCTTTTCAATAAAACTTATGAAAATCAAGTATAACTATGACAATTTATTAACATGAGTGTATTATCCATATCTCCATATCTCAGGCAGCAGACTGTATGTCTTTTTTAAAAAAATGCTTGTTTCTGAATTAGAAGAGTCTTGAATCTGAACGTATGTTGATTGTTCCTGTGAGATTGTCACTAAATATGCAAAAAAGTAACATACTATCTTTTGAAAATCTTGCTTGTAAGATTTGAGTCCTTTCCTGATATGTCTGGGAACTTAAATTTGAAAAAGATTCCCTCCACTCTCACTGATAAGAGTTGTTCTCTGTGATGAAGCTACTTGTACAATGTGGTTTGTGCTGAATACCTGCTTTCCTTCTGGGAGTCTAGAATTTTGGTACGTGCTAGGCAGAAGGTACCTATGTATCTAGCCTGCAGAAATAACCCTCAGCCCAGCACCTCTTTAGCAGAAGTTGCACACAGGTCACAACTCAGGTTCTGGGGGAATGAGGCACATCCTATGTGACTCCACTGGCAGAGGACTCTAGAAGCTGTCTGTGTCCTGTGAGTCCTCCAAGCATGTCATCGAATCTGGGTGGGGAGGGTCTTGGTGAATCTGACACATTGAGCAATTCCTGAGGGTGTTTACTGACAGCCTTAGAAATAGGCAAAGAAAAAGGCACATTATGGCAGAACTTTTAGAGGTTTACCTTACAAGATGCTCAGATATTTTACCTATCTCAGATTATTGTGCATATAAAAGGAAGTGGTATACTAAGACTTACTAAACCTCAAGATGTAGTCATTTGATCAGTACAATAACTACCCCTGGCTTATTTTTAGACTGAGGGTTCTCTTTGTTTTAAAATGTGTGCATCAGCCCTGGCCGGTGTGGCTAAGTGGGTTGGGCATCATCCTGTACACCAAAAGGTTGCCAGTTCGATTCCTGGCTAGGGCACGTGCCTGGGTTGCAGGTTCGATCTCTGGTAGGGGGCGTGCAGGAGGCAGTCTATTGATGTTTTGCTCTCACATCTGTGTTTATATCTTCCTCTCCTTTCTAAAAAAAAAAAAAATCAGTAAAAAATCTTTTTAAAAAATGTGTGCATAAGTATTTTTATACTGTTGTATTCTCTGTATCGGGGGGTTCACTGATCCTTGTATTCATCACATTCAACACAAGAAGACCTCAACACAGTGAATGAATAAAGTAGTTGTTTGTAAGGAAACAGGATCATGGAGAAAAATATCCTATTAAAACAACCAGGGATGTTTTGAAGCTTACTTTGCTGACTTTTGCAAGTGGGATATAAAACAGTGATTATAACATGTTAAACATTACCTAACACTTAAAACTTTCAGTTGTATTTCATCAGAAATCTGTTCAGGTCTGCTTTTTATAATAAACTCGCATATTCACAACTATAAACCTATTTTTGCCCCAACCTGTACATGAACTATATAATATATAATAAGGGTGATAAATAAAAATGTATTTTACAAAATAAAAAATCTAATTTCTAACTAAAATGTAGTGGCCCTTGTCTGAATTCTTTATGGTAGAGAGGGAAGACTCTATATTTAACTTACACAGTTAAAGTACAGGCATACAGGCTGTCTGACTCACAAAAACTTGAGGTAAGTTAAGCCTGAGGTCTACTTAAAAAAGAAAATTTAAATTTAGTACTATGGTAGAGTCAATAAGTGCTGATAATTTTTTTCTTTTTAATTCATCTTTTAGACGTGGATGCTAAACACACAGAGTAGCTCTGGAATATTTTTCTACTTACACTGGGAAATGTGAAATTTGTGAGTTCACTTCCAGCATAATGATGCCACTTTGTAAGGACTATTCTGGAGGAATGCTGCCTGGTCTTTCTAACATTTTTGGTATTTTACTCCTTCCTCTGATCTATGACTCTGCCAGACTGACTCCTGTTATCCTCTCAAATCTTTAATAAATTCGGGAAAATAGTCTGAGGAATAGGAAAATCCAAAGGGTTTCTTGATATGCAAAATACAACAGAGTTGAGTGAGAGATTAAAAAAACTAATATGGAATTTCCTGAGATGTCTAAAACAAATGAATTTAAATAAATATTCCACAGTTCAGGGAATCCATTCGTGTAATTGAGTTTAATTTTTTTTTTAATATTGATTTCAGAGAGAGCAAGGGAGAGGGAGAGAGAAACATCAATGATGAGAGTCATTGATTGGCTACCTCCTGCACAACCCCCACTGGGGATCTAGCCCAAAACCCAGGCATGTTCCCTGACCAGGAATTGAACCGAGATGGTGATCATAGGTGGTTGCTCAACTGCTGAGCCACACCAGCTGGGCAATTAGGTTTACTTTTTAAAAAGTATAGTTAGAGATAAGCAGACCACATTCTAGAATTCTTTTAATTTTGCCCTTTTTCCCCCTTTTTCCCATTCCCAAGTTATATTTTCCCCTCTCCTTTTGGAAATGTCTTATTTTTGTAGGAAATTATTTCTTTTAGGATATGATAAGAACAAAAGTGTCCCATTATCAGTTTATGAACCTTTCCTGGGAGACTAACTTGATAGACTTCTAATGTTGCTGTACCAGAATTTAAGATGATAAAATAGGAGTCAAATATCTTTTTTGAGAATTTGAACCACTTAATTTTCTTGATGTGGAAGGCTAGTAAAAACAACCACTTTTTGATCCAGCAATCCAACCCTGACTGGTCTCTCTTGGGTTTATGTCCTTTCGCACTCATCAGAATAGTCTAAAACCAGCAGCCAGAGTAATCTTCTAAAAATATAAATCATATTTTGTTCTCTCCTTAAAACTTTCCAGTAGTTTTCCAGCTCACCTAGGAAAAAACCTAAAAACTGTACCATAGCCTCATGCTACCTCTATGACTCTACCCCTCTGTTACTCCATTGTACCTCCACTAGCTTTCTTCTTGTTCCTCTAACATTCCATGCTATCTCTGAGCTCAGGTTCTTTACATTGGTCTGTTTCTGGAATTGTCCTTCCAGATAACTGCATACTCTTTTTAAGAAGTTTTACTGATTGATTGATGAGAGAGATTTGTTGTTCCACTTATTTCCATTTATTTACACATTCATTGGTTGATTCTTATATGTGCCCACAACCTTGGCATATCATGAAGGTGGTATAACCAACTGAGCTACCTGGCCAGGGCAGCATACTCTTCTTTCACATCCTTCAGATTTTTCTCAAGTGTCACATTCTCAGTAAGACCTTCCCTGGCCATATCATCTAAAATTTCAACACCCTTTCTACTCACTTCCTATCGCCTTTCCTGCTATATTTTTTCTCTTTAGCTAATCTGATATACGTTTTACTTCAATTGTTATTTGTTAGTCTCTCTCACCAAGCTCCATGAAGTTATCTTCACTTCTTTGTCCCTTTGTGCTTAGAACAAAGCCTGTCATAATAGGTGCTTAGTTAGGAAACACTGTTAAACAAATGAATACTTGCATAGCTCCCTCCCTTTCTTGAAATCTAGTCAAGTGCCACCTTTTCAGTGAGGTCTCTTGAAGATCCTAGATAAAAAGCATCTTTCCCCCTACATACGCAGAGACCATAACTATATCTTCTTATCCTGCTGTTAAGTTTTTTCCACTCAACATCATTTAACATAGTATACATTTATTTACTTGTCTCTTTTCTCTCCAGTCGATTTCAATTTCCACGAAGGCAGAGACTGTATCCTCAATGACTTAGAAGAGCATTTAACTCTTGGTAGGTACTCAATGATTATTTCTTGGGTCAATTAATGAACCATTTCTGACCGAAAGCGTTCCCTCCACAATGTCTGACCACAGACATTGCCAGAGTGGCCATGAGGTTTCCAGCACAATCGAGAGCTCCCCAATGGGCACTCTAAACTCCCTCACACTCCAAATGACCCCTCAAAGAGAAACGCTGCTCTTTGCTGGGAGCTGCAAAAACATCGGTGTTGTCCATTTCGTTTCTGCCCCTAAAATTTAACCAAAGAATTGACAGCTGAGGTGAATAAAAGTAGTCAGCAAGTCGCTGTAAACTGTCAGGCGTTGACCAAAGTTTAAGGGATTTACTTAACTGCTACAAGCTGTTTCTGCGTGTCGGAGAACAAAAGCTAGTTCCCTGTAGGAGGGTTCGGACGCAGCCCGCCCGACGCTGTCACTCACTGCGCTCCACCGCCCCCGGGGCTCAGGATTGGCGGAGGCTAAGCAGGCACCGCCCCGGCCGGACTAGGGCGCGCTTTTGGGCGAGGCCTTCTCGGGAGGTGCGTGGGCGGAGCCTGGCGGGGAGGGGCGGGGCGAGGCGGGCCAGGTCGGACGTCATCTCTCCCACCGGGCTCAGGATTGGCGGGAGTTCAGCAGGCACCGCCCCGGCTCTCCAGGGGCGCGCGCATGGGCGGGGCCACCCCGGGAGGCGCGTGGGGCGGGAGTGGCGGGGCGGGAGCTGGGGCTAAGTTTGGGGCTGGGGCTGGTGATGCTGCGGCTTGGCGGACTTGCCAGGCTTGGGCGGAGGCCGAAGGATGGCGAACGTGAGGGTGGCTGTGAGGGTCCGGCCCCTCAGCAAGAGGTGAGTCTGGGCGGGAGGGGGCGCCTGAGGCGTCAAGTGAGTTCGGAGGGCGAGGTCCCCGCTTCCCCCTCAAGTGATTAGGGCGTGGAGAAATCGGACACAAAGTGGCCCTGCGGGCCAGGGTCCGGAAACCTTAAAGGCGTGGCAAGGAGAGACCTTGGGTTGAGCTTTCGCGTCGTGCCCCGGGAGCGAGCGGTTCCTGGATGGCCTCGAGGGTGGGCTGCCTCGTCTCCGCGTCCCTGGAGTCCTGCCAGCAGGAGTTTTGAGGGACCTCGGCTCAACTCTTGAGGCCCAGGTTGGGCGTTTCTCACTGGGTACGTTGAGAAGAAGGGCTGGGGAAGTATCTTTACGCGGGGAGAGGGATGGTCAGTCTCTCTCTTCTTGGTGGCTCTGGTGTACCTGCGAGGACTGAGGCAGAATTGTAGGTGCACGTGTGTTTCTCCGCGAAGATGTGGAGAAAAGCAGAGTGTAAGGCACGAGAGGGAAACTGAGGCCCAGAGGGATCGTGGTTTCGTCCTATGCTGGACAGCAGAACTGTGAAACGGGAAGTTACTCGAACAAGGGCCCTTCTCTCAGCGTCGGCAGTGCCCATTTCCTCACAGGTGAATCTGATTCTGCACCTCTCAGCTCTTGAGGCATCCAGTGTCCACACACATAATTTCTTCCCCCTTTCACTAACTTTCCACTCAGGTTTGGAAAGTCAGGGAAGGCTTCGCAGAAGGGTTGGTGTTTGAACTGTTTTTTAAAGACCTGTTTGCTGACAGGTGGAGAAGGTGGAGAAAGCACTCTGTAGTAAAGCACTGACAGGTGGAGGTGTAAAAAGTACTCTGTGTGGACATAGAAGCATGGAACCGACTGAGGGATCTCAGAGGGAAGGCGGGGGAGAGGGTGGGGAGAGATTAATCAAAGAACTTACATGTTTATAAGCATAACCCATGGGCACAGACACTGGTCTAGGGAAGGCCTGGGGGTGGGGTGGATGCGGGGTGGAGGGGATCAATGGGGGTAAGAAGGAGACATCTGTAATATTTTCAACAATAAAGAAACTTAAAAAAAAAAAAGCACTCTGTATAGTAAAACACTAAGAGAAAAGGGCATAGGCTGTTAGGAAACAGTTTTGGTTGGTTGGGGAGAGGGTATGTGGAGGGAAGTGAGTGATAGGACATAAAGCTGTGGGAAATGTGGTTTGGGACCAGTGGCACATATTGGAATTATTTGGGAAGTTAAAAAATTTTCAGGACATAAGATGGCTTGAAAATTGGGCAGAAGGGTCAAAAAAGGTATTGTCTCCCATAATAAAATTCGGTACTAGCAGGGATTGTGTTTGTCCTGATATGAAGGTGACTGGCTTTGAAAAGTCGTGCAAAAGAGGTACATTAAGGAAGAAAAGAAAGCAGGCAAAAAAAAAAAAAAAAAAAAGCAGCACATGCCTCAACTGCTATGTTTAGTTTGGTAAATGGATTTATGACATTTGGCTTCTGCTTTAAGAGGTGTGGTGGCTCAAGGTTGTGTGTGGGGGTCTGCTACCCTGAGGGTTGCCTTTGGCAGATCCTATTTTTTTTTTTTTTTTAACTCCTCAGTGGAGGATATGTTTTTATTGATTTTTAGAGAGAGAGAGAGAAACATTGATCAGTTGCCTCCCATACGTGCCCTTACTCAGAATCAAACCGGCAACCTTTCAGTGTACTGGATGACGCTCCAACCAGCTGAGCCACCGGCCATGGCCGTCTGGCAGATTGCCTTTTTGCAAAACTGTTCTGGTGAGGGTTCTCAGGATAACAACATTGACGACTACTCACAGTAACTTCTCTGTTTCTTGGGAGCTAGGAATTTATAATAGCATGGATTAGATTGAGAAAATGCTGTTGAAATTGAGTTGCTATTTGCAGCCACAGTAGAGAATAACATCTCATTAACCAAAAGTAAGGGGAAAGAAGGGTGCACAAAGCTTATTTATTGAGCTATGTGAATAGCCTTGAATAGCAAGCAGTAGAATGTCAAGACTACAGATATCCAGGTGTGAGCAGATTATAGCAGGCTTCAGCTATAATCAGGAACACAGATTCAGGAGCAGATATGGAGAAATCCAATGTGATGCCAGCTAAGAAGCTGAGACCACTCCCCTGTTCTCACAGAATCCTGCAGAGATGAAGCTATACGCCAAGATTTGTTAATTTCCAGCATCTTCACTGAGGCTCATCTGAATGTAGGGAATCTGCTGATTATGTAGTTTATTCCAACCCTCAGTAAGTCATTGGCACACACTCAGTTAACAAAGTCATTGGCTCTGATGTTGTATTTGGGACGAAATCTTAGAGATCATCTGGTCTAAGCTTCCATTTTTTTCTGATTTTCCAGGTGAGAAATGGCCTTGTTTAAGGTCTAAAAGTAGAGCCACGATTCAATTCACCAGACTAAACTGTTTCTTCCTGGGATTACAGAAAAGTTGAACTTCTCAGTCAAATGCCTATTTGCTCAGTAGGACTAGAACTGATCATCAGTAAAATGATAAAATGGGAAATGGTTTTGTTGCACTCCCCTCTACCTCACACTTGTTTCCCATAATCAGAAAATTAGTAACATTATGAGGTTCTGTCCTTTGTCTATCCAGAATCATTCATCATTGAAACAGCATATTCTCTTCCACCAATACTATAGGCTCTGAAACACTTTCCATTGCACTGCCCAAAGTTACTTTTCATACACCATATTCCCTTTCTATGCTTTAAAAACATTTGTAAAATAGAATAACTACTTCAACGTTTTTGTGAAGATTAAGTGAAAGAATACATTTAAAATACTTAGAACATAACAGAATCTGGCTCATTATAAGTATCCAATAAAGTGTTAGCTATATAATTCTTAACTGTTTTTATTTCTCTCTATACTTAACTGTCTTTTTTTTAAGTTTCACAAATGAATAGATAAGTGGTAATAACTTGGTAATTTCCCCCTCTAGAACACTGATTCTGAAATTATAGTATGCATACAATCCACCTGGGGAGCTTGTTATACTGC
Source organism: Miniopterus schreibersii (assembly GCF_964146895.1). NCBI lineage: Eukaryota > Metazoa > Chordata > Mammalia > Chiroptera > Miniopteridae > Miniopterus > Miniopterus schreibersii. Next base: position 144,571,567 of record NC_138101.1, read on the forward strand.
AGCTTATTAACAGGATTAAGTAGCCCCACCATCTCCCATATTTCTGATGAAAGTGGCCTGTGGACTGCTTTGAGAAACACTCTCCTGGGAGTAATGTGTAAAGGAGGATTTATTCCTTTGCAAAATCTTTAACCCTAAGGAATGAATGCCTGTTGGTGGAATTTAGGACACTGAGGTGAGTGGTAGTAGCTCCACTCTACTATATGTAAGACTCATCCTCAATAGATTTTCATTGAGCTCCTCAACTGAGGTTAGTGTCCTTTGTTTCTGTTGTGTGCAACCTTAATTCACCCTCATTTTGTTCTAGAATATTTTGGAACCACTAGGTTACCAATGGTAGGGGAGGAGCAGCATCTCACCCTCCTATAGTGTTATATCTTTCCGCTAAGAGGTCTAGTTTTTTGTGTTGTTTGTTTGTTTGTTTGGTTACTTGCTTGCTTTATGCCAAAGAGTCCTAGATGAAACCTTAAGAAAGGGCAAACTTAAAAAAAAAATTAGATAATAAATTTGGAAAAGTTATTGTGTGATTTTTTTTCCTTATTTTCTTCTTGCCCCACATTTACTTATATAGAATCTGTATATTACTTTTATAGTGAGAGGAGGGATAATAAAACTTACTTTAAACTGCAGAAAGGAAAAAATCTTATCTTGTAAAATGTTAACACCAAAAATGAAAGGTTGTGGGTTTTTTTTGTTTGTTTTTTTGTTTTAGAAAGCTGAGGGCTGGGGTGGGGGTCAGGGAGCACAGTTTAATGATCCTGGGAGACAAAATATCTCTGTTGATTTAAATATTATCCAGCCCTGCCCAGCCGGGCATGGCTTAGCAGTTGAGTGTTGATCTAGGATCCAGGTGATCGGGGTTTGATTCCTGGTCAGGGCACATGCCTGGGTTGCTAGCGTTGGTCCCCAGTCGGGGGCGTACAGGAGACAGCCAATCAATGACTCTCTCATCATTGATGTTTCTATCTCTCTCTCCCCCTCTTCTTTCCTGTCTCTGAAATAAATAAAGATATATTTAATAAATAAATAAATAAATAAATAAATAAATAAATAAATATTATCCAGCCTGGCTGGGCGTGGCTCAGCGGTTGAGCCTTCACCTAGGATCCAGGCTGTTGGGGTTAGATTCCCGGTCAGGGCACATGCGGGCTCGATCCCCAGCAGAGGTCGTGCAGGAGGCAGCCGATCAATGACTCTCTCATCTTTAATGTTTCTCTCTCTCTCTCTCTCTCTCTCCCTCTCCTTTCCTCTCTCTGAAATCAATAAAGATACATTTAAAAAAAAATTATCCAGTATGAAATGTGAAAGAAACTGTATCAGGGCCTTGGGGAAATGTCATTCTCTGGGAGAGGGAACATTTCTATCCAGGGCTTTATTTCACTGACAGGTTTAAAAAAATAATCTTAAATCTAGAGACATCCTCACCCACAACCAACCCCATCCCCATTTCCCCCCTCTAGTCCTCAAATTCACATCCTGTGAATTCAGAGAAAGGATAAAATGAAACTGAATGTGTTTCCTCAACTTTCAGGTCCCAGACTAACAGTAATTTAATAACTTTCCTTGCAGTGGAGGAAGTGCTAATAAATTTCTTATCTATTAACATTTTGGTGGTGAGCACTTTAGCTAAAGCTCTTCATGTTATGAAAAAAAAATGTTATATCTAGTATATTTTATTCATTTTAGGCTTCAGTATGTGGGTCACTTGGATTAAACCCCTTAAAGTGAATTTAGGGGTTGGTTAAATGTTAAGTGTTACTATATAACTGCAACATAGGAAGATTCTTAAGGATCTTGGTTCTCATTCCAATATAAGGAAAGGATTGGGGAAATATTTTTTCAGGATCTCAATAGAAAGGACCCCAATACCCTTTTCATGCTTAAAATCCCAGAGAAAGTGAGAGGTGATGTCATGTTGTGTGCAGTACCAAGGATACTCTCCAGGGTTTCCAAGCCTGATGTCTAAGGTATAGGGAAGAGCCCAGGCTTTGTGGTCAGAAAAATCTGGGTTTAAATCCCAGCTCTACCACTGCTACCTATATGACCTTGGACAAGTTACGTGCTTTTTCTCAGCTTTAGCCTTCCATCTGTAAAAATGGAGACATGTTAGGAAGTTATCTCAGAAGGGTGTGTTAAGAGGATTGCACAAGACTAAATACAATATGTACTGTACCTAATACAGTGCCTAGCATATAAAGGGTGCTCAATAATGGGGACTTTTAGTGGTCCAGAGCCAAATTCTAAAGATCCAGAGAAGCATGCCAAGTAGGGGACTGTTTAGTGTGATGCTTTGAGCCACTTACGGAGACAGATGCCCCAGTTATGGATACAGGAGTGGGGAAACATTTTGTCCCAATAGCACTGGTCTCAGGTTCTCTTTTCTTGATCTTCTCATATGGGTTTGGATCTTGTTTCTAGGGAGACCAAAGAAGGAGGAAGAATTATTGTGGAAGTTGATGGTAAAGTGGCAAAAATCAGAAATTTAAAGGTAAGCCTGAAATTGTTTTCCTTTTTCTCTCCACTGAGGGGCTAGTATTATTACAGGAGCTTCTGGGCTGAAGATATGTATGTGAATGTGTTTAGAGGGAGAGTGGAAGAGCTTTGATCAACCACTAAGCAAATTTTAAAAAATAGGAAAGAAGTGCAGGGGATGTTGCTGCCACAGCTCAAGTTCTATCAAATAGGGTGCAGCTGTTTTGGAAACTGTGCAGTAGCTTCTTTGAAAGTAAACACAAGGGATGTATGGGGGATGGGCATGGCTAGCTTAAATCATGTTGAGGACAGTCCATGCATATACTTAACTCACCTGAGCACCAGTTAGACTTTGTTCCAAGCCTCTCATTTGGTATCACTTTGTCTAGAGGTGCGTGCATCTGCTAATGCAGGATTCATTTTGGCCATAGTGGGGACCAAGTAAGAACCTTCACATCTCAGAAGGGAGTCAGTAACTAGTCTGAGTCTTGTTACAAATGCTCTTTCACAGATTTGACTGATCTTTGAGTCACAGTTGTACAAACTCTGGGAACTTCCTCCTCTCCCCCTCACCCCCTCCTAGGGATAACTTCCTCCATCACATTCCTCCCTTACCAAGCTAGTGGAAGTGGAAGGGATTCTTTCTTTCTGTGCCTTGGGGAGTGGAGGGAAACGGGAGATGGCCATATGAACTGCCTGAGTGAGGGTTATATGGACCCCAGGCCACCCAGCCATGCCCACTCACATGTTAGTCCTGTGATGTGATCTGTTTGCTTTTGTCAGTAGCTCTCTGTTAAAAGAGAACAGGAACTGCCAGACTTGTCAACAGGAGCTCCCTGGGGACCAATGACCTTTTATAAATGTATTTTTTTAAAAAAATATATCTTTATTGATTTCAGAGAGAGGAAGGGAGAGGGAGAGAGAGAGATAGAAACATCAATGATGAGAGAGTCACTGATCTGCTGCAGCCCGCAGCCGGGGCATGTGCCTTAATGGGAATCGAACCCTGATCGCCTGGATCCTAGGCCGATGCTCAACCGCTGAGCCATGCCCGGCCAGGCCCAATGACCTTTTATTCTTTGCTGTCTCTTACTTATATCTCTGTTGCCTGATCACTTCAGCTGCTTTGTTCTGAGAGATCATATTTTTGCTTCTTAATAATGCCTGGCCAAGATCAAACTCTAATCTTCCCACATGCCTTGCTGGCTGCTTATTTCCCTGAGGTCAGTTATCTACTAAGAATCTCTTAGTCATTGTGACAGCCTCATTCTACTGTGGTTTGTGGATCCTAGTGCTGGGATTGTCTCCCTGTCCAGAGTCTAAATTTTAAATAGTAAGACAGGCATTCTGTGAATAATGCCATTCTCCCCTGTACAGTACCTGAAGGTCAGTGCAGTTCTAAGCTCTGGCTCTGCCCTCATCTACCTTGGGCAGTTGGATTGGTACTAGCTCTTCTGTCCAACATGCTTTCTAATTCACTGGGGTGGATCCCCAGGGACCTCTGTGAAAGCCTGAGGTTGACAGAAACCTGTCAGTCCCAGGGACTAAAGTACTCATGCATTTCTGTATCTGCTATAGAAATCTTTAGAGGAAAAAATGATAGTGATAAGAAGATGCCCAGACAGGTAAAGGTTTTCTTTCTCAAGCTGTCCACCTCATTTGTAGGCAGATACATGATAGTATGATAGACATTTAATTAATTCTCTGGGGCTTTATCATATACAGGATGAGGACAGAGGTTAGTTTTTCTCTTTTTTTAGATAGATATCATAAAGATCCTCATGACCAGTACAGGTCTCTCTAGCTATAGTAAGAGAGGAATCAAGTGCCACTAGCCAGATTCAGATATTATAATGGAGAAGACACTGGATCCTATGTTTGATTTTAGGTGGACAGTCGATCAGATGGGTTTGGCGACTCCCGGGAGAAGGTTGTGGCATTCGGCTTTGATTACTGCTACTGGTCAGTCAACCCAGAGGACCCCCAGTATGCATCTCAGGATGTGGTAATGTCATTTTTCCTTCACTCTTCTCAGTTTTTTGTAACTGTATAATTATTGGGAAATTAACATGAAATCTGGTCCCTGCCTATTTCTTTTTTTTTTTTTTTTTTAATATATCTGTATTGATTTCAGAGAGAGGAAGGGCATGGGAGAGAGAGAGATAGAAACATCATTGATGAGACAGTCATCATTGATCGGCTGCCTCCTGCATGCCCCCAACTGGGGATCGAGCCCACAACCCGGGCATATGCCCTGACCAGGAATCGAACGGTGATCTCCTGGATTCTATGTTGATGCTCAGCCGCTGAGCCACACCCAGCCGGGCTGCCTATTTCTTATGGTAGTTTGGTTAGAAACTAATGATGTTTGATCTGAGAAGTAGTAGTGAGGGCCATCAGTTGTAGAAAGAGGAAAGGACTGCTTGTTCAGGGAATGGGAGTTGGCTAGTGTTTGTTTTGGCTTGGGCCTCAGCGTGATTCAGGTGGGTACAAGTTAGTTTAGGTGGTGGTCTTCTCCTATGGTGAGTGAATGGGCTCATCTCAAACTTGGCCTTGTGTTGCATGCAGCAGAAGGCCCCAGGAATCCTAGAGGCTAGTATCTTCGTTGAACCTTAGGTTTGTGTTCCTAGGCTGAGAGTTAAGGCCTAGACAGCTAGTATGCCTGCCTGCAATGTATGTAAGAGGTAAATTCTGTTGATCTGATGAGGATTGAGAGGATCAGCTAAGGCTGTTGGTCATGCTTTCTATGTCTGGTAGTGCTACCTAGCTCTCTTACAAGTTCCTGAGGCAGCAGGTCTGGTAAGACTTCCCTCTGTTTCTGTGAAGAAACTTCATTGGTCTGGTTTGTTCTGTCAAAGGTCATGCATTCATTCCCCATGATGGCCAGCAAGCCTTGCCTCATTCAGTTCTATGACCACAAACAATAGCCCTCACCCCAGCTGCCACCAGGGACTCTGTGAAAGTCCATCCCTAAAATTAGAAATACATTTATTTCGCCTTTATGGATCAGTATCATTGTACTTACATATGAAAGAAAATACTACAGGAGTATGTCCTTAGGAAATACCACTGAAAATGGAAATATTATGGGGGGAACTCTGGACAATAATTGCCTATCTGTCTATATTCCTATGAATAAAAAGCCAAAGTGTATTTTCTAAGTATTTTAGTCTTTTGTGAAACTTTTTCTAATTAAGTCCAGGGAACAATGTTATCAAGTTTGAGTGACTTAGAGGACAGTACTGATATTCTGTTAATGCAGACTTCTGAAGATGATTGGAGAGTTCTAAGCCATGGACGTGTAATCCCCCCATTCTTCCCTTCCAAGGGGAACATGTGGAAACAAGACCCTATACCACTGTGGGACTTGTGGTCTTTGTGGGTTCCTTCTGTTATGATATGAGCACCCTACCTTTGTAGTCAAACTGCGTTTGCTTAAAATGCTCAGCAGAAAAAGGCAGTGTGGCCATTCCATGGAACTGGCAGGCCCAGACTTGTCTTATGGCCCTTGATTTGTATCCCAGCACTCAAGTATCTCTGAGGTATCTGGTTACTGGTTTTTGTAACTGTTTTACTGAGATCCTCCAAGAAGAGCCAGGAAATAAACTGACTCTCAAGTAAGAGAACGGAATGTCTATAGCAGTTCACAGTTGTGACTGTGTTTGTGGCGTAGAAGGCAGTGCTATTCCTATTAGTAGAAAGTGTGAACATACTGATGACTGTTTCAGTCCTCCCTGGCCACAGCACACTCAGGGCTTGCTGTTCTGTACCTAAGAAAAATTAACTATTTTGTGTAACATTTGATAGGTCAGTAATCTGGGAGGTGTGTGATGTGTGTAAACAAAAAAACTACATATTTCTATATCAACAAGCTTGGGTATGATTTTGGTGTGAGGTTCACATTTTACATTTATGTAGCTTGCGTATGTAAAAATAATCTCATGGAAGCCCGGAAGTCCATAGATGAGGAGGATTCATAAATACGATTTTTCCTCTGTTTCCTGATTTGAAGTTCAATAGAAAGATCAAATGGGATTTGGACAGGAAGCCTGTGCAGAGAGATAAAACCAGAGTCTTCTGAGGTTGATTCTGACTTGTTTATTAATTGTCTAAAGCCTCATTGGTCCCAAGGGGAGTCAGGACAGTAAAGAGAAGGAAAGGAAACTTTGTCACAGGCTGGAGTAGTGCCAGAGGTCCCAGAATGGTGGCAGGACTCACATCCATATGATTTGGTTAGAGGGACTCATTAATTTAACACAGAAATTGGAGCTTAGACTTAACCCTAATCACTATGGCTTTGAGATCACCAGGGGTAGGAGAAGCAGATTATCATAAAATCATAGGACTTGAGGTGGGAAAGAATTTCAATGTCATCCAGTTTATCCTTTCCCAAAATATAGCTATCCTCTCTGCAGCATTTGTGATCATATTTAGGGGGGTGTGGAGAAAAGGGTGAGTTTTATTGAAGTATAATTTAGATACAGTAAAATTCACCTTTTTAGTATACAGTTCTGTGAGTTTTGCCAAACTAAGGTGTGTAGTTTACCGTCAGTATATAAAACAGTGCATCACTCCCAAATTCCTTCACTCCCCTTTATAGTCAGGCTATTCTTCTTACCCCCAGCCCCTGGCAAACGGATTAGAAAACTGCTGATTTGTTTTCTGCCCCTAAAGCCTGGCTTCTTTAATGTAGTATGATGTAGTTGAGATTCATCTCTGCTATTGTGTGTATCATATCTTATTCTGACCTTGATTCAGAATTATTTAAATTGTCTTCTTGCCCAGAAGGAATCTCATGGCTTTGGATTCTAACTGCAAAGAGGGACCAAGTCCCTGGAGGACTGTGCCTCCTCCATCTCTGTGTCTCTTCTTGTTGTGAAGGAAGAACTGTCATTGCCCTCAGAAATATAGCACTGATTTCAGGATATTTAAATATCTGAGGGGGAAATTTCCTTCACTGGCCTTAGAGGAATTTTGAGCAGTATCATCAGCCATTGCTTGATAGATGTTGACAAGAACGTCACCTATTTGATGTTGGTGCTGCCTCATCATAGTCTCTTAGAATGTGAGAGCTTGAAGGGAATTTAGCAGTCGTCTAGGCCAAGCTTTCTCAGCCTCAGCACTGTTGATAGTTTGGCCAGGTAATTCTTTGTTGTTGGGGCCTGTCCTGTGCACTGTAGGGTGTTTAGCATAATCCCTGGCCTCTACCCACTAGATGCCAGTAGCAGTCCCAGTCATGACCATCAAAAATGTTTTCAGACACTGCCCACTAATCTATGGCAACCCCCTCATATTCCAGATACAGCCATGTGGCTTACATGGGGTTTTACAGATAGGTAATGCAGAAGTGGGACTAGACCCATATATCTTTTTTATTGATTTCAGAGAGAGGGAGGGAGAGGGAGAGAGAGATAGAAACATCAATGATGAGAGAGAATCATTGATTGGCTGCCTCTTGCATGCCCTTGACTGGGAAATGAGCCCGCAACCTGGGCATGAACCCTGACTAGGAATCGAACCTCGATCTCCTGGATCCTAGGTCAGTGCTCCACCGCTGAGCCATGCCCAGCTGGGCAGCCCATGCTTCTTATATTGGTCTTTTCATTGCATTGTACCATTATACCTCCCTTTTTTCATATTTTACAGGCTGAAAAGATAAATTCAGAATTAAAATTCCTTAGTGCTTTAGCCCTTCCCAGTTCTTAGTGGTAACGCACTTAAATGGATCAGGTGTCAACAAATATGGGCTGCTAGAGAACAAGTCAGCTATTGCAATTTCTACTGAGAGGCTTTAATTGTTAAATATCTGTATATTCTAATGTGTATCCTTTCTTTTGATTGTCTCTCCAAATCTATTAAATCTATATTATTTACTCCATTTTATAGATAAGGAAACTGAGGCACAGAAAGCTTACAAGAGTTGGCCAGTGAATGGTGGAGCAGGGATTTAAATCCAAGACTGTCCAGCTCTAATTTGCATGCCATTTCCACCAAGCCTCACTGACTCCCAAAGTTAAAATAATCCCATTTAGTCTATTAGTGCCCAGGTCATCTCTTTATAAATATTATTTGATTTGATTCTGTCAACAGCCTAAAAGGTGGGTTTTATCTCTCTTTCATAGTTGAGGAAATTTAGGCTTAGAGAGGTTATATGATCTGCCCAAAGTCAGAAGTGAATCTTAGATTTGAACACAGGATCATCTGAATGCAAAGTTTATATTCTTTACTCCACTGCAGTGTAAACATTTTGGGGGAAAGAGGGATATAGGGAAAGGAAGGGATGGAAATTGAGGAAGAGGAGAGAAGGTGAAGGGGAAAGAGAGAGAAAAGACTACAGTGGATGCGGACTGGTAGGGGAATCATATTTGACAGTCTTGTCCATTACCCCATGGCCCTGGTGTCATTAGCTTCTTATTCTTTTTTTTACGTTAAAAAAAATTTCAATTACAGTTTACATTCAGTATTATCTTGCATTAATTTCAGGTGTATAGCATAGTGGTTAGACAATCATATACTTTACAAAGTGTTCCCCCCAATATTCCCAGTACCCACCTGGCACCAATACATAGTTATTACAATATTATTAACTATATTCCCTATGCTGTACTTTACATCCTCATGACTATTTTGTAACTACCAATTTGTATTAATTTCTTCACCTTTTTCACCCAGTCCCCCAACTCCCCTTCCCTCTGGCAACCATCAGTTTGTTCTCTGTATCTGTGAGTCTGTTTCTGTTTTGTATGTTCATTTATATTGTTCTTTAGATTCCGCATACAAGTGAAATCACATGATATTTGTCTTTTTCTGACTGACTGACTTCACTCAGCATAATACTCTTCAGGTCCATCCATTGCTGTTGCAAATAATAATCAGCTTCTCATTCTTAAGGCAGGCCATTATTAGTCTAAATTGTGTTTTTAGTCTTTGTGAATATTTGGACTTGCCAAAGGCTTCTACAAAATTGGACTACATTTTTATCTGGCTTGAGTTGACATTAAAGTCAATGTACTTCTCCTCTGAAGTTAGACCTGGATTTGAATTCAGGCACAGCCACTTAGCTGACTTACTTTGGACAAATTACTTAACCTCTCTGAGTCCTAGTTTCTTCAACTCGAGTTATGGAGAGGAGGAAATTAAATAATTATCTAAAGTGCCTAGCCCAGGGCTTGGCAGTCAGGAGTTGAATAAGGGAAGTCATAATGCTGTGGCTTGGAACCCTATTGTGATTACCACTGTTATAGTATGATTGAAGCAAGGCTCAAGCTTCTAAGAGCTGAACTAGATCTGAAAATCTGTGAATCTGCTTATGATCCCTTCTGGGATCAGCATGCTCTACTTGGAAAATTAACTTCCCTCCCTTCCTCCTGGTCAGGAACATCTGTTGGATCCCAGAGTCCTCTGCTGAAGCATATTGTGTTTGGGTGATTGTGTGTTTGTAAAACTTTCCATGAGGAGCATTAACTCAGCTTTACCCACCAAGAACTGTAATTGGCTGTCAAAACAAGTACAGACTGAGTCAACAGAAAGCAGGTCCAGGAACAAAGCTACCCAGCCCTTTCTGGAAAGCAATTGCTCCAATTCTCCTGGGAATCTTTATTTTAAAATGGTCTGTTATTTAGCTAAAACACAATAGCTAAAACACTTGTAGCTTTTCCAGATAAAAATTCATGTGAGTGAGCAGTAGATTTCCTCCCCACAACCATTGAATACAAAACTCAAATTATAGCAGCAATGTGATTGGGCTTGTTGTTTTAATATTTGTTTAGTCTCCACATACACTGAACATCAAAGAGCACACAATATAACCGTTGCCTGCCATCAAAGAGCAGAGAGAGAGAGAGACAGACAGACAGACAGAGACAGGCTGTGTGTGTTACAGATTCTTTGGTGAATATTTTCTCCAGTTCCAGACTTCGGCTTGAGGATGTCAAGAACTTGGAGAGGCTTCAGAGGAAACCTGTCCCCCCCCGCCCCCCACTGTCTCCACCAAATAATTAAAGGGCTCCCGGCAGGAACCAAGAGGAAAGCCACTACCAGTGTGGCACACCTCATATCCATACTGTATGAGATAGGAAGATAGAGAGGTGATAATAATACCCTGCAAGTACAGAACGTGATGATGATTTTAGCAGTTTATGGAGCATTAGAACCAGCTGGTCTTCATTGCTATTAGGATAAAATAGGAGATTTCAAATTAAACTGCAGAGAATGATATTGCATTTAGGACATGAAAAGTAACTTGTGCAGAATTTTAAATCCTGTTATATGGTAGCTAAATAGTTTGACTTTAGAATTCCGGAATGTTGATATTAGAAGAAATGTTAAAAGACCATTCAAGACACTTATTTTATTTATTTATTTATTTATTTATTTATTTATTTATTTATTTATTTTAATCCTTACCTGAGGATATTCTTTCCATTGCTTTTCAGAGAGAGTAGAAGGGAGAGAGAGAAACATCTATGTGAGAGAGACACATGTGGTCTCTCTATGTGAGAGAGACACATGGGGTACGTGTGGTTGCCTCCCACACGTACCCCAACCAGGGCTGGGGATGGAGCCTGCAACTGAGGTACGTAACCTAGGGCAGAATCCTTCAGTCCGCAGGCTGATCCTCTAACCACTGAGCCAAGCTGGCTAGGTCCTGCCTTCTTTTCTTGATCTTGCTGCCTGTTTTGAGAGGGCCTTGTCATTTGCCTAATTTAGGGAACCATGGTTTAGTTCCTCTGTGCATCTCCTTTCCCTAATGCGTGTATGTGCAAGGGAGCTGGGGAGCGTGTGGGTGTCAAAGCATTTTCTCATGAATATTTGCAGAGCTGTGTACATTCCATCACTAGTGCTATTTCTTCCCAACCAAGATGGAGACAGAAGTAGAAGGGAGAGTGCTTCATAAGAAAAAGCCTTTTTGTGCAATAATTGGATGGGGCTCTGCAGGCATGAGTGGGGGAAGGGAGATTACCATGAGTATTTCATTTCAGTATGTTCCCTCTGCCAGCAGCACAGCTGCTCAGCTCTATAAACATGTCCATGGGCTGGATTTTAAAGGAATAAGGTCATTTTCTTGGCTTCATCTAGCTCATTGTTTCCCCTCTCTAGAAACTTGATTATGAATCTTTAAAGACTCAGAAAAATATAAAAAACAGAGATCTTTGACACTTACTGCTTGCTGCTGGTGCTGGATGCCTATACAGAAATGAATAGCAGAAACTACAGAAATCTTTTAAAATGCAAAAAAGCTTGTTTGGATTTTTTTCCCCTCTGGGAGCCAAGGGTAACAGAAATTTCTGGTAGTAGCTAGACTCCTTGAGATCTAGGAAGAGAGAGGTTATCTGTAGGGGAGGCATGCCCTAAGCTTGGTAGTCACTTGTAGACCTGGGCAGCTAAGCGTAAATATAGATAGAATCCTGAGTCAGTTGTCCTTGACATTACCCAGTTCTCTTGCTTGTATCTGCAGTGCTGAGTACTCTTGTTCTCCCATTCCCTTTATACTTAAATTTGTCCTGGGGTTTAAAAGGATTGTCACTTAATTGCTTAAAGAGGAGAAGTATGATGATGGTGATGATTACTTTAAGAGTCTTTAGAAATACTGATTTGCAAAATCATCTAAACAGGAGGATGTAAAATGAAGAGCAGCCCTTTGAACAAAAGGCGCATGTCCACCACTGTAAGTGCACAGGCAGACTGATAACAGTAGGCCTCTCCAGAGGAAGCCACCTGGCCTGCCTCGATAGGTGCTAAATTCTCTCCCACATAGTTGCACAGTAAGCCTGTGTCCATGTACCCTCTCAGCACCATTTCAGTGGTCCTCTGTTTGGGGGAGCCAGTCCAGCCAACTAACAAAAGGCCCCTTCTAAATGCAGTGTTCTGAAAAGGGTTGACACACTAGGGGGTGGGGGAATGGGACTGGTTTCGCTCCAGTTTTGTGCTCAGCAGAAAGCAGATGACTACATAAAAAGTGTCAGCAAATTTATTTGTTTATTAAAATATTTTGCTGTAGAGGCAATACAAGCTAACTGTAAAATAGTCAAATAATGCAGAAGGGTATAATGTAAAAAAGTGAAAAAACCTTCCCCTTCTCTACCTCCCCACCAGTCTCATTCTCTAGAGGTAACCACTGTCTAGTTTTGTTTGTTGTTTTTCTTGGTATCCTTCCAGACATTCTCTAATTATAAGTAAGCATATGTTATATATCTTTTGTTTAAAAGGGACTTACACTGTACATACTACTTTTTTAATCCTCACCTGGGAATATGCTTATTGATTTTAGAGAGAGGGGAAGGAAGAGAGAGCAAGAGAGAGAGAGAGAGAAACATAGATGTGAGAGAGAACATCGATTGATTGCCTTCTGTACGTGTCCCACTGGGGATCGAACCCTTAACCTTTCCGTATATGGGACGACGCTCCAACCAATGGAGCCACACTGGCCAGGGCACGGTACATACTATTTTTCAACTTACTTTATTCTACTCAACTTATCTTGGTCCTAATTTATTTGCAGTACCTGTAGTTCTACCTCACTGTTTTAATGCTACATAGAATTAGCATTGTATGAAAGTATTATTGTTTAGTTTTCTGTGATGGACAGTTAGGATATGTCCAGATTTCTGCTATTATACATAGTACTGGAGTGAGCATCTTTACATTTTTTTGCAAGTATAACTAAGATAAATTGTTAGAAGTACAGTTGCATCTTTAAAGAGTATGTATAGTTTAAATTTCAATAGATTTTTTTGTCTAATTGCCTTCCAAAATGGTTGTAGCAGTTTACGCCCTTAACAATAATGTATCAGAATACTTTACCACATCCCTTGTCAACAGTAGGTGTTGTCATACTTTTTAATTTTTTGCCTGATATGTAGAAATAGTATCTTATTGTTGCCTTTTATTATAATCAAGGTTGAGCATCTTTTCATGTTTCTTGGCTATTTGTATCTTTTCTTCCCTGTGAATTATGTGTTCATCTATTTTCTCCCATTTTTCTACTGTATTGTTCATCTTTTTCTTATTTTTAAGAAAAAGCATATTAAGGAAATTGATCCATATGTCACAGATGTTGCAAATATTTTTCCTGCTTTTTACTTTTGTGTTTATTTTCTTTATGGTAATCGCGCACCCCTCCCCCCCCGCCCCGTGTGTGTGTGTGTGTGTGTGTGTGTGTGTGTGTGTGTGTGTGTGTGTGTGTTGTAATGGAATTTATCTTTCTATATGGATTCATGTTGTGTTAAGTTTTAAAAAGCCTTCCATTCTGCCTGGCCGGCATGCCTCAGTGGTTGAGCATTGACCCATGAGGCAGGAGATCATGGTTCGATTCCTGTCAGGGCACATGCCCAAGATCCCCGGTGGGGGGTGTGCAGGAGGCAGCCAGTCAGTGATTCTCTCTCATCATTGATGGTTCTATCTCTCTCTTCTTCTTCCTTCCTCTCTCTGAAATCAATAAAAAAACATTAAAAAAAAAAAAAAAAAAAGCCTTCCATTCTGAGATTATACAAGTATTCACCATGTTTTTTTTCTGGTATGATAGTAGATTTATCTTTTTAATATTTCAGTGTTTGGTCCATTTGAAATGAGGCAGGGCTTCAGCTTTATCCACACCCCTTAAATAGTTAGCCAGTTGTCCCATTACCATTTATTAACATCCACTCTTTCTCTACTAATGTAAAAAGCCACTTTTATTTTTATTTTTTAATTTATTTTTTTAAATTTATCTTTATTGATTTCAGAGAGAGGAAGGGAGAGGGAGAAAGAGAGATAGAAACATCAATGATGAGAGAGTCATTGATTGGCTGCAGCCCGCAACCCAGGCATGTGCCCTGACTGGGAATCGAACCCCGATCTCCTGGATCCTAGGTTGATGCTCAACCGCTGAGCCACGCCCGGCTGGGCAAAAGCCACTTTCATCATGTACTAAATTCCAGTGTATACTGGGTTTTTAAAAAAAACTCTGTTTTGTTCCATTGATCTATTTGTATTCTTGTGCCAGAGCAATACTGTTTCAGAAGTTTTTAAATATACATAAAATTATACACCATACTGTTTCACTACTTTTTAATACTAGACAGGACTAGTCCTTTTTCATTTTGTTCTCAGACCATCCTGGTTATTTTGGTTATTGCTTTTCCCCCAAATGCCATGTACTTCCCTGCTTTTGCTCATGCTGGTTCCTCTTTCTAAAATATATTAAAATATCTCACCTTCCCAGTGCCATTCAAAATGTTCTTCATGAGCCAGTTATAATGGTACTTTCTCCTTGAAGTTGTCACCATCCCTAAGTTTCTCACAGTATTTTGTTACACTCTTACACTTTCTGTGTATTAAGTAAAATTACTGCTAAGTCATTCTTGAAAGCAAACTAGGCCTTATTCATCTTTGATTATCCCACATTCCCTAGCACAGTGACATTTCATTCTTCCAGTAAGCATTTAGGAAGCAACTACCATCTGCTACACAATGGCCTTGAATGCTGTGGGGAATATGGAATGAAGTAAGATGTCATCCCTGCCCTCAGAAAGTTTGTGGTCTTACTGAGAATACCAGGCTTTAGGCACATAAAATAATCAGCAATACCAAGCATTCAAGTGTTAAATGAGTGGTACTTACAGTAAGTACTTCAGGAGTCCAGAGGAATAACCTACTATCCATAGATTGCACTGAATGAATTTAAGGGATATCATTTCAGTCAGAGAGAAAGGCATAAGCAATGATTCTAAGGCAAGAATGTACAAGCTGTGTTCTAGTGGATTAGGTGGTGCCAGTCCAGGGTGAAGCTAAGAGGATGTAGTCACGGTGTCTATTTCCAAGTGTTCCAGGAGGTCAGACTCCCACATTCCACCTCTGAGCTGCCCAGACTCTTAGGATATATGGAGGCTAAACACAGTTTCTCTGACACAGTGGCAAAATGGCCTCAGGAGCATTCTTTTTTTTTTTCTTTTTAAATATATCTTTATTGATTTCAGAGAGAGGAAAGGAAAGGGAGAGAGAGATAGAAACATCAATGATGAGAGAGCCATTGATCGAGCCCGCAACCCGGGCATGTGCCCTGACCGGGAATCGAACCCCGATCGCCTGGATCCTAGGCTGACGCTCAACTGCTGAGCCATGCCCGGCCAGGCAGGAGCATTCTTGATACTTAGCTGAGTCCAGTAGATAAAGGCCATGGCATCACTCCCATTCCAAAAGCAAGAAAGGGAAAATGGGTACTTTCACTTTAGATAAGTTGGGAAGCCATGAAAATTTTTAACCTGGGGGCAGGAGGTAGAGTATCCTGGGTTACGGAAACAGCATGCATTCATTCAACAAACATTTACCTGAGGTATGCCAGGAGTATGCTAGGAGCTTGGTAAACAAACTGTGAGTGTGTGTGAGTGTATGTATGTATGTATGTATGGCAGAGAGAGTTTTACTCAATTTCTTTACCTCACTTGATTTATCGCCTTTTCTGCAGATCAGATTTCAAGCAAATCTAATGTCTCTTCTAGAGGTTCTAATAGGCTGTAGTGCCCATATCATCTTCCTTTCCCCCACACTGTTGCTTGGGCATCACTGTCTTTCTTTGTTTCCTGGTCCTGGGCTTGAGGCCATGGTATCTCATCTTTGCTGCTCTCTCAGGAATCTGCCTGTGAGGCATCATACACATGTGTTCTTGTTCCAGATGATAGAAGTGTTATGATTTTAACATTTAAGCTACTTCCTTGTAGAAAAATAGCCTCTAGGAGCACATTACTGGTTTTTCCTTATGTATGTGGATGTTCATTGAGCTTCACCAAGACCAAGCATGTCCAGATGCCTCCTTACCATGAATGGAAGAGCATGTTCCTTCTACTCTTTGGGATCACAGAAGGAGACAGTCTGGGTGGTTCTGCCTTGCTTCTCAAAGTGTGGACCTTGGTATTGCCTAGAGCTTGTTAGAAATTTGTACTTTGACCCCCCCACCCAAATGAATTAAAATCTGCATTTAAAAAAGATCACCAAGTGAAGAAGATTCAGATCCAAGGCTTTTGGGGTAGAACTTAAGATGCTGCTGGGCTGAGGACCACACTTTTAATAATACAGTTCTGGAGTATGTGATATATTCCACCTTGAGGGATGGAAATGATGACTGCTTTTCCCAAAGCCCAGTTAATTGTGTAAAATGTGCATTATTCCCTGATTGACATTTCTCTTACTTGTCTGTCTGGCTGACTGGAGAAAGAAGCTGTGTTAGATTCTGACATATCTTTCTATTCCCATCTCCTTCCCCTATGATGAGACAAACATTGTTTCATAACTGCCATCTCAGGCAAACCTTGATGGCTTTGGTCTTGTGAAACAAACTTTATACTATCTGATTTAAATAGCTTTGGATTTCTTTTTTTTAAAATTTAATTTATTTATTGATTTTGGTGAGGTGGGGAGAGACGGACAGACAGACAGACATCGATTTGTTGTTCCACTTATTTGTGCATTCATTGATTGCTTCTTGTATGTGCCCTGACTGGGGATAATTGAGCCCACAATCTTGGTGTATCGGGACAATGCTCTAACCAACTGAGCTACCCAGCCAGGGCAGCCTTGTTTTTCTTCTCACTCAAGAGAGAGTGATAGTTTTCCACCTACCAACATCACAGGAATATTGTTAGGATAAAATGAAGTATTAGGCTGGGGAGAACTTCGCAAAAAGAAATATTAAATATCAGTTCATATTATTACTACTGTATTACATTCTCTGTTGTTTCTGTACCAAGAAAGTGTGTTTGCAGAGTTTTTCATGTTGCCAATGAAACTATCTTTTGCTCTTAATTCTTTAATAGAACTATTTTTTCTAGAAATACTGTAATTTATTAATTTTAAAAAGGTAATATATGCACATCAGAAAAAACAGTACAAAAGGATTATACAGTGAAAATTAAATCTTTCCATTCTGAACTCCTTCCCCTATGATGAGACAAACATTGTTATCAATTTCTTGTATATAGTTCCTGAGAATTCTGTGCAAATATATGCATGTAGTTGTATATTCTCTTTAAAAAAATGATAGCACATAAATTAGTCTGTATCTTGCCTTATGCAGTTCATATATCTTGGAGACATTTTAAATTCATATATATGTATAATTACTTCATTTTTATCGATGGCCATATTGTAACCTTCTGTTATGGGTATACCATAATTTAATTCTTACTATG
The DNA here is from genome assembly GCF_964146895.1 of Miniopterus schreibersii. Classification (NCBI taxonomy): domain Eukaryota; kingdom Metazoa; phylum Chordata; class Mammalia; order Chiroptera; family Miniopteridae; genus Miniopterus; species Miniopterus schreibersii. The sequence continues at coordinate 144,589,203 of NC_138101.1, forward strand.
AACTTTTAAACTATTTATGTCTTAAATTTACAGTGAATTTCTTGTAGGTAGCATATATGTAATTGGGTCTTGTTTTGTTTTCCTAATCAGACCATCTCTGCCTTTTAATTAGGATTATTTAGGTGACTTACTGTTATAGTTATGACAATTATTTTGCTATTTGTTTTCTATTTGTCTCATGTTCTTTGTTCTGTTTTTTATATTTTTCTGTCTTCTTTTGGGTTGAGTATTTTATCTTTGTTAGTTTATTAGCTTATAGCCCTTTGTTTTGTTAGTGGTTGCTTTAGGGTTTAAAGTATACATTTCTAACTGATCACCATCTGCCTTCAAGTAATAATATACTACTTCCTGCATAAAATAAGATTCACTAGAATACTTCTATTTCTTTTTTCTCTATCTTTATACTATCAAGTCACACATTTTTATGTCTACATATGTTTTAAACTCCATAATGCATTATTAATAATTTTGTTTAAACAGTAAATTGTCTTTTAAAGACTTTAAATAATTTTAAAAAGCTTATATATTTATCGGTGCTCTTTATTTCTTTTTGTAGACCCATATTTCCACCTGGTGTCATTTTTCCTTCTGTCAGTATATTCTCTAACTTTATTTCAGCTATTATAGTTTGGACACTACAAAGATGGAGATTGTATTTGATTTATATCTCACAAACCACATAGCATTAAGTCAGGTGTCAATAGATGACCCACATTGGTTTGGTTTGTGATATGCTCCAGGGACTCTAGCAGAACTAATTTTAATTTAGCATTGTCTCCTAAACCAAAGGCAAGTCCAGCACAGTGATAGTATGCTGTGGCTTCTAGAGCATGGACAGGGGACTTTTCCTTATACTCTAAAGCCAAACAAAATCAGAAGTTGATAATTTACTATGAAACAATTTGGAGCATTTCAATTTGTTGGTCTTGGCTATCCCAACATCCTTGTTGCTGCTTGCTGTTCTTTTGAACCGCATATTTTGGGACAGGAGTTTGGCTTCATATTTTCTTTTCCAGGGTCTGAAGTTAGCAGTGGTCGATACCATATACTAGCTCTAATTATTCTTTTATTTACATACATTTATATAAGCTCAGCTCCCAGCAAAAATAAACTTTTTAGAATTCTGGGCAGATGTGGGGATGAAAAGGGAACAATTTGTTTATATCTTTGTTCTTTCTACTTCTACTTGGTTGGCGTCCTTTTCTTACCTCTTCCTTAAACCAACATTAAATTTGATGTTTCTTTTATTTGTGAAAGCTCATTAAAGTCATATAATCATTATTTTACCTTGTTTATACTTACCATTAAAAACAATTAGTTCTTGAGGGAGACATACATAAAAAGATAATTACTTCACAGTGTGTTAAGTGCTGTAATAAATATTTTAATCAAGTGTTTGAAAAAACTTGAAGAGGGAGAGGTAGGTCTTTTTAATTGGAGCTGGGGAAGAGAGATTGTCAAAAGAAGTCTGCTTCACAACGTGATTGCTCTGTTCAGGATTGAATAGGATTTAAACCTGTGGTTCTCTTCCAAAGGTGGGAAAGACATTTCTTAAGACTTGAAGGTGATGCTTCACATATGTAGATTTAACCACATAGCTTGGGAGTTTCTAAAAAGATCAGAGACTTCTCAAAGCATCATATGAATCATTCACTAATCTTAACTTAGAGATCCCTTCTTGGTTTCATTCTAGACACCTTAGTCTTATAATAAAATAGGTGTATGAATCATTTGATTGAGACTGGCTACTCAGCATATTAACTTGATGTATGATTGTTATGGAGGGAGCTGGGTTCAGTGAAAACCTCTCCTCTCTGCAGGAAAAGCAGACTTGACGGTTTCTCATTTTTCAAGTGTGAGGCAGAGGAACTTGAGCTATTTATAAACTCACTTCCCCCCACAGACTGAACACAATAGAAGCCTGAAATCAAGTGGTGACCAGATGTGCCCAGGCATCCCCCAGTTTGTATTTAGAAGTTGGAAAAGGCAGAGCCCCTGGGGGGTTGTTCTCAGGGCAGGGATGGATGGACTCACTCATAAGATCTTCTTTTGTATACAAAAGATGGGGACCCTTACCTCAGGTCCCAGGAGCAGAAGTAAACAGAAGAGTATGCTCAAACTCGTTTTCCTTGCTTCTCTTTCTGGAAGTGGGGGATTATTCTTTTGCCAGTTATTTCATTGCTCAACTCTTGTCTCTCTAGTTATGCAATTAGACACGATAGAAGTGGTTCTGGGGATAGATGCTGAATTGATATAGAAGGATGAATTAATACAGCTTCCATGCAGTTTGTAGAGATAGTGGTTCTGCTAGGATGAAAAGAGATCTGACAGGAATGGAAACCCTTAATTACTTTTTTCCCCCTTTACTATTACTTCCATATTGAAATAACCCCATCTTGTTTGTGGTAGTTTTGTGGTTTAAAGTTCAAATATGTAGTGGTCTCTGGCTGGTATTGCTTTTCCTTTTCTCCCACATCAGAGATTTTAAGAAAATAGAAGCAACTTCCTCCTTCATAAGCATCTGGAAACATTCCTATGTAGTTTAGAGACTTGATTTCAGGGTTTGGAAAATGTTCTCATGACCAACTTGCTTAAGTGGGCTTTTTGAGAACCTACTCTGTTCCAGGTACTGACTTATTACCTGGAACAAATAATAAGTTATTCCTGCTGCCTGCTATGTGAGCTAACTCCTCCTGACTATGTGCTTGCCTCTAATATTTAAAGCATGATATGAATTAGCTCACAGAAAAATTTGGACTGTTAAGTTTTGCATTTACTATAGGAAAGGACCCAAGAGTCATGAAGAAGGAATATGTGTTTTCAAGCCTCCCTATTGATGCCTCTCTCTTAGATATGGAGAACATCACCTACTTCCAGTTTTGTATGTGAAGCAAGTGCTTGTCTACAGGTGCAGTCACGGTGTTTTATTTTGAATCCCCTGGATAGCCCTAATTGACCCAACCACTTTCTGAGACACAAGAAATAGCTCACACTTAATAGCAAGTGGATGCTTCATTTCACCTATTCTGACCTAGGGACCAGGTTTTGAAGTGGACTTTAAAAGTGGTGAGATGTAGCCAGAGGTGCCCAAGAAGGAGTCTGGGGTCTGTGCACTAACCCTGCCATCCAATGTGCTTCCTTCCCAGCAAGCATAACTCAGCATCTCCCAGTACCTCTTTTTCCGAGTAGGTCCTTTTTCATCTGTGAAGTACCCTAGGGTGTCCAGTTTCATATTGGGGAGGGAAAGAAGGAATGCAGGGCTTCCAGATTGAGTCCAGAAGAATCTTAACATATGTTTTTGAATTAGGCAAAACCCTACATTATTTTCTAGGTTTTTCCTGAATTCTACCAGTTTTAATTTCCAAGTATTCATTTTTCAGCAAAGATGAATCTCATCCACATAGAAGCATTTATACACCAGAGAGAATGAATCTCTTAGGCATTCGTCAGCTCTGTCAGGGTTTTTAGAGGCTTATTAATAATTATACTTCATTGAAAATCAGTCCCAAGTTCCTGAGTGACTGTCCAGGTTTTAGTCAGTACATTTCTCGGTTGTCACCAGCAGGTAACTGTTGAGCTAAGTGCTCACCACTGTCAGGTCTCTCTTTCATCATCTTATTTTTTTTTTGTCTTTTGTATGCACTTTGGTAACAACCCTGAGAAGCACCTTTGTTCCAGGGTTATTGGCTAAGGCTGGAGTCACACTTTGTTTATTTCATTAAAGTGACTTGATATGAAGGGCTGAGATGCAAGAGCGCCACAAGAGCAGTGTGGTTGGAGATTTTGTGATTCTAACATGCAGCTCTTCTCTTCTGCAAACTAGTCTGCAGGGTTGAAGGAGGGAAGTGTGGCTCGAGGGAGGAAGGCCCCTGCCAGTGGTATGCATGAGACAGATGCTGTTCAGATCAACACAAAACTAATCTCTTTAACTAGACTTTGGATGCTTAGAATGATATGGGGCTTCAGCTGGGCCAGCTGAACCCAACTATGAAACCGGAACTTTCTTGGGGGCTCAGCTCATTTGCTTCTTGAGCATTAAGATTGGTCTCTAGAGACCCATTCAAACTAAATAACATTAAAAACAGGAAATTTGCTCCTAGCAACATGGTTGCAGGAAAGCTTTTTCTACTTAGGCAGGAGGAATGAGAGTTAAAAACAGAAACTTCATCCTCCAGGCTTATTTTCTTCTTATAATAAAAGTATTAGCAACTCAAACAACTTGAAGCAGCCTTGTCCTACTTGACTGCCTCTCAGAGTGCTGCCTGATGGGATCCATTACAAGAGATGTTAAAGAGCCCTTCTGAACACATTCAAAAATAGGAAAACAGCCCTGCTGGATGTGGCTAAGCGGTTGAGCATCCCTAGGATCCAGGAGATCGAGGTTCAATTCCCGGTCAGAGCACATGCCCGGGTTGTGGGCTCGATCTCCAGTCAGGGGCTTGCAGGAGGCAGCTGATCAATGACTCTCTCATCATTGATGTTTCTGTCTCTCCCCCTCTCCCTCTCTCTCTGAAAGCAATAAAGATACATTTAAAAATATATATATAGGAATACAGTGCTATATGGAGGATACTGACCTGGTGATGCTCGTGTTTGCCGAAGATCAAATATGCAGAATTAATGCAGGCAGAATTTAGGGAGACCTAGGAAATAGCCATCATTTAATTTTATTCAGCACACATTTATTGTGCATATTCTGGAATCAGTCCATAGATGATGTATTCATTTATTCAGTCATTGTTAACTGAATGAGTACTGTGTGTTGTGTGTGCCTGCCATGTCCCAGCTGCAGCCTTAGATGTGTGACACTTTTTCCTCTTTAGTACTGCAGGGGCCTGCTCAGGTTTGCTTGTGATAGTCAGCCCAGGGCATCCCTGGACCCAAGGACCCAACTCCTGGGATTGCTGCTCTTTTGCATGATATGCTGCTGAGGTTAGTGGGGGTGCATAGGGTAGACGTTTTGAAAGCAGGGAGTGGGGACAAAGAGGAAGCTAAAAGCGAGAGAAGAAATGCTCTTTTTTCCTTCCTCCCCTGTGGTGATGTCACTCTGCCTAAATAGACGAGTGTTGAGGAAGGCTTCTGAAGTCCTTGGCGAGCATGACCCAGGCCATCTCTGATCCTCCAGCAACATTCACAGTCTCTTCTCTGGCTCAATCGATGTCATAAACAAGCTTCTGCAATAGAAAAGACCACATGGTCAAAAGATTCTTTAGCAGATATGTGTCATTATTTTTTGCTGGTGAGAAAACAGAACTCTTTTAAAAAACTTTTTGTTGAACTATACATACAGAAAAATGCACGTAAGTGTATAGCTTAAATTTTCTCTCCTCTTGAGTTTTCACACGCTGAGTATACCCGTGTAACCAGCATCCAGATCCAGAAACAGAATGTGACCAACACCTCAGAAGTCCCACTTGTGCTGTTAAAATACACTTTAAAGCTCTTTCCTGGGGCTTTTTCCCAGTGACTGCTCTGAAATGTTGAGAGGTGAGCTGCTTGTGAATGGGTCTGTCAGCTCTGTTCAAGAGTGATGCTCATCATGCCGGTTTTTGGTAGACCCAGGGCGGGGTCTTGTAAAAGTGGTTGAGAATAGTCTCTTCCCTTTTTTCCAGACTCTGTCAAATGCTACAGTGTGTTGGGGTGATAGAGTTTGGTTGCAGGGGTTACTTTTATGTGTAGTTTTAGAGTTTGCCTGATGAAGAGGTGTTGAAGAAACACCGGTAATGGAGACCCTGCACAAAATACACCCATGAGAAATCAGGATGGTCTCCTGAAAGTGCCTAAGGGTTCAAATGGATAGAAAGTTTGGACATAGGCATAAGTCCTCCTTTACCACTCACTTGCTATGTGACCCTGAGCAAATTACTCCTTTGTGGATATCAGTAATGTCCCTGCTAACCTGCTGATCTCTGAATCTAAGAGAGGGCAGACAGGCCAAGCATACCCCTGCCAGGCTTTCTCAAACTTCTCTTCTTTTTCTGACTTCCAGGACTGTATGTGGACTCCTTGAACAACCTAAGGCCCAAGACAATGTGCCTCTTCCTCTCTCTTTAATTTCTGCTTATATTGTGCTTTCTTTATGTTGGGTCTTAATAAGATTCAACTGAGAGCTGTCAGTAGCCTATTAATCTCCTTACACCCAGCCCTGGGCTGATTTCTATAGGGACGGATTTTAGTTTGCTTTTAACATCTATCATGACATAAGACTGGCAGCTACCTGAACCTCTTTTTTTAAACTAAATGCAAGTTAGTATGGGATTGAGATTCAATGTGGTGTTTCCTCTACAGAAATTTTCTTTACAGCTTGCACATGTTTATTTTATGAGGATATCCATTACATAGGAAAGAAAATATCACAATAAGTTTTTTAAAGCTTAGTGTTTGTCTCCTTGAAAAGTCCCTCTATAGTAAGGTAGAACCAATGTAAGCTTTTATCAGTTCCACTCTGCAGAAATGGTTGAAGTTTTCTTTATAACAGTGGTCCTCAAAGTGAGGTCTTCAAATCAGCAGCATCAGTATTAGCTGGGAACTTGTTAGAAATTCAGATTCCTGGGCTCTGCCTCAGCCTTATTGAATCAAAACTTCTGGGAGTGTAGCCTTTCAAACTGTTTTTTTAACAGCCCTCCAGATGATTATGATGCATGCTAAAATCTGAACCAGCACTCTACAAATTTTCTATTTGTAGACAGGTGGGACATAGTCACAATTATTGGTTGGGAGAAGGATTATAACTTGAGAAACAGCTGTATTTAAATGAGCTAACTTCTTCATAGTATAGTATTCTCTAACTTCCAAAGTGCTTTCACATGTATCAATCATCATAGTCACATGTATTTGATTGTCACAAAATTGTGGTAGGTACCATTATTTCTATATTTTAGAAGGGCTGATAGTGACTGTCATTATCTAATAAGTTGTAGAGCTAGCACTTTGTCATTTGGAATCTTCCAAGTCCAAATCCTGACCTCTTTCTGTAGCATCATGTAGCCTTTCTATCCTCAGGCTGTGGGGTGGGCTGTTTTTCTGTCTGGCTTCCTCAATAACAGATCCTGAGATAAGGACTTATGTGAAAGTAATTTATTAGGAAGTATTGCTAGGAAAGAAGTGATAGGTGAGGTGGGAGAGACCAGTAAGGGAAGGCAGCCAAGCAATACCACAGAGTTGCTTTGAAGATGGAGTATAGAGTTTTCCTGATCAAGAATTTCCTGATCAGAGTTGTCCTGCACCCATCAGTCATTTGTTAAGGTTGCCTTCTAGGACACCAGGCTCTCAAATGGAGTTTGGAAGTCCTCCAAAAAAGAGACGGAGATACAGCTGCTGACTTTTGGGAGTGAAAGTACACTAGGTGCCTGGTGTGCATGAAAATGGTAAAGGAATCTAAGTGTGTGTGGGAGGAACCTTAATAGCACATGCTACACCATCAATGGTGATCTAGAAGACTGCAGTAGGAAACTAAGGAATTGTGAAATATATGCTAGTCCCAAAGTGGGATGTGGCAAAACGTCACTGTGTATCCTGTCCCCAAAATTTTCTGGGAGAGCCCTGCTCCTCACGAGTTTCTGGTTCATCCCATGGTCAGTGAACACTGAGTCTCCTATATCCTCTGCATTTACCAATGTGGGCATCAAGAATTGATATTCATAATGATGACCTCAGGGTCCTGTCATTTAAAAATCCTTAGACACTAAGGAAAAATATACCAAACAACTTGAAATTTTAATTTAAATGAAGTTGACAGTGGTTCCTGACTAACCAATTAATCAGAAATTATTTTTTTAAAAAAATATATCTTTATTGATTTCAGAGAGAGGAAAGGCGAGGGAGAGAGAGAGAGAAACATCAAAGATGAGAGTCATTGATCGAGCCCGAAACCCGGGCATGTGCCCTGACCAAGAATCGAACCCCAAACGCCTGGATTCTAGGTCGACGCTCAACCGCTGAGCCACGCCCAGCCGGGCAGAAATGTTTTTTTAATAAGAGAGTCTCATTTTGTGATTATTTAGGTAAAAGTGGCTTAACCATTACTATGTGATAGTCATTCATGCAGCTCACTGAATAATCATCACTCTTCATCTCCTGCTGAGTGATAGAATTTCACTTCCTGGCGACATAGTGTGAGGTGGGTCCATATGATTAGCTCTGTCTAGTGTATCTGAGCAATCAGTTGCTGGAATGTGACCTTCCAAAGCCCTCTTTCTTCTCGAACCATGATCAGCAACATTGGAGGTAGGTGGTTCTGTCAGTAGAGTCCTAGAGGAGCTACAAACCATCAGAGCTCCTAATGACCCATACATGTGGCATGAGCCAAAAGTAAAGTTTTGTTGTTTTAAGCTACAATGCTTTGGGGGTTTACTGTAGTAACCTGACTTAGCCTGTCCTGACTGATAGACTATTTACTACTATGCTTTGGGGGTTTACTATAGTAACCTAGCTTAGCCTTTTCTAACTGATAGACTTCAATGTTGAGGTTATTAATGACTGTAACTTTGGTACAGCATCAGTCATTGTAAGAAAATGGGTCAAGGTGTTCTGTATATATACTGTCATTTTATTTTAAATGATAAATGGTTTTAGTTTATTTCTAAGGGTTCAAAGGCCTTTTGCATATGCAGGACTTTTTTTAGTCTCGCTTTGTTCCCTTTTCCTTTTGAAACCCACAAACTTCTATTTTTGAAGAAATTGGCTCTAAAAAGGACTTTTGCCCTATAGCAGGGGTTAACAAACTATGGCTAGTGGGCCAAATATGTCTACCACCTGTTTTAGTAAAGTTTTATTGGAACATAGATATGCCCATTTGTTTATGTAATATTTATGGGTGCTTTTGTACTACAAAGGCAGAGTCGAGTAGTTGTAACAGACACCATATGACCCACAAAGCCTAATATATTTGCTCTCTGGCTCTTAATAGAAGAAAATTTGCTGATCACTGCTCTGTAGGATCTTTAATTATTAGGAATGGAAAGATTCCCAGGCGATTTGCTTTAGTTGTTGCAGACACCTTAGCTCCCAGAAGTGTTACCTGTTGGAATGAAGGCCTTCTGGATCTCCAGTGTACCTTTATTTTTATTTATTTATTTTTAATTAAAACGTGTTTTTACTGATTTCAGAGAGAGGAATGGAGAGGGAGAGAGAGATAGAAACATCAATGATGAGAGAGTCATTGATTGGGTTCCTCCTGCATGCCCCCTACTGGGGATCGAGCCCACAACCTCAGCATGTGTCCTGACCTAGAATTGAAATGACCTCCTGGTTCATAAGTCAATGCTCAACTACTGAGGCACGCCAGCTGGGTGATTGATTGATTGATTGATTGATTGATTGATTTGAGAGAGAGATTTGTTGTTCCACTTATTTACGCTTTCATTGGTTCATCCTTGTAAGTGTCCTGACTGGGGATCGAACCCAAAACCTTGGTGTATTGGGACAACACTAACCAAATGAGCTACCTGGCCAGGGCCAATGTACCTTTGTTTTATATACTATCCTTAAGGCAGTGACATAGCTTACCCTGCTTGGATTCTACCTATGATAAAGCAAAGACTTTCTAAGCCCTGATAATCAAACCATCTTCCATATTGCTACCCTCATTGTCTTTGTCCAGGCCAGTTGCTGGGCAAACTGCTAACAAGTCCACTTCTCATGTGACTGGTGCTCAGCGATTCTGTTCTGTGCTTCTTCTTGTTGACGGTTGAACTTGCCAATGTGACAGGGATTTTTCAGACCGCATGGAAGAGAGGTGATCAGGTTATCTCACATGATGGGTCATGAATGTAAGGCTGTGTGGGTAAATAAGGAAACTGGAAATTGTCAGCAGTCATACAGCCAGGCCACATGACACTGGAACATTATTCATTACTGCTCAGGATTCAGTAGTAACTATTGGAGGCCAATGCAGCTTTCAGAGCTCCCCAAGAGAGTAGATTGTATCAGTTAATTTTGTTTTGCATTTGTGTGTTTTTTAGCTTAAAACAGCAATTTATTGTCTCCCAGTTCTGGAGGCTTAAAGTCCAAAATTAATGTATTGGCAGGACCATGCTCCCTCTGAGACTCTGGGTAGAATTCCTCCTTGTCCCTTCCCAGTTGACAGTCTCTCTTATGCGCATGCTGAATGTGCTTGCTTTTGCTTGGGGTCCAGTCAGTTGAGGACTGGAAAGCAGGGTCAAATGACATAAAACATGGGAAATTATGATCAAGGAGTCTACTTGTGGTTGTGTTTTTAGAAGGGGCTATGGGAATGGCAAGAACTCAAGAGTCTTCAGATTCTACTAAAGAACTTAATAAACTGATGAACAGAATAGATTCAGTGACACAGAAGCATAGATGAGACTGATGAATGTCAGAGGGATGGAGGAGGGCGGGTGGGTGGAGGGGAGAGAGTAACCAAAGAATTTATGTGCATATATACACAACCCAAGGAGATGGACAATGGTGGGGAGAGGGACTGGGGAGGGGGAAGGAACGGGGTAGAACGGGTCATTGGGGAGAAAAAGGGACATCTGTAGTATTTTAAACAATAATAAAATTAAAATTAAAAAAAAGTCTTCAGATTCTATTCTAGCAAAGCAATCTTTCATCTTTTCTCACAGGATTCTGTCTATTGAATCCATATTTTTGCAAGGAGGAAGAAGCATTAAAGCTAGATATCCATCTGTCTGTTTTAGGATTTCCTTGCTTATGTCCACAGTGTAGGACAGCCACATACGGGACATACCAGATCTCACATGCCATTCAGACAGTTGTCCATGGAAACATTTTTTAGCAAAAAAAAAAAAAAAAAAGCATCATTAGCGATAGCAGAATCTTGTATAAACAAAGATACGTGTTTTGGTGATCTCAAAGCTCAGTTTTCCTGGTTCCTTTAGGAACCACAGGCTTAACCTGAGAATATGAACTTGTGTTTTTTCATGCATGTATGTATGTATAGGTATGTGTATCTCTTCTATATAAGTACTTGCTGCTATGTGCAATTTTTTTTCTCTCTCTCTGTCTACTTTTCAGAAAAAGAAGCCCTATACAAATGGACTGAGGGATGCCTAGAGACAGAAAGGGATTTCTTTTTTTTATTATTTTAATTCTTTTTATAAGCATAGATTCAGAGATTAACATTAGCCTAAGATATGTATATATATATAATTTTATTGGATTTGTTGGGGTGGATTTCTGTTTTTTATCTTTTGATAAAGGTGATAAAAGAATTGCATTCCGTAGAAGAGGGTGTATTTTAGGGTCTGATATCAGAGAGACTGTAGACTTTCCTCCTTGACAACCCATCTCTTTCCTAGATGAAAGGTGGTAAAATATAGTGATTAAAAGTGTGGTTTATTTCCCAGATTCACAATACTGACTGTGATCCTGGGTTAGTCCTTTTATCTCTCTGTGCTTCAGTTATTTCATCTGTAAAATTGAGATGATAATGATACGTACCTTAGAGTTGTTGTGAGGACTAAGTGAATAAATAAATATAAAACACTCAGAACAGTGCTTAGCAGATAATAAATACTACATAAATGTTATCTATTATTATTGTTATTATTAACTTGTCTGATACCTCATCAAGATCTTATTCAGCATAAAATAATTTCTTCAGTCCCTTTTCCATTAAAAATAATGTATCCCTTTTTCCTCTCTAGTGTCATGTGCATTTTAATAGGGGGCATTGTGAAGTTACGCTAACAATGCTAAGTAATTCATCTTAGCTAACTCAGATGAATTACTCTGATGAAGAGAATGTTTGATATTTTCCAGGATGGTGGGGAAAACTATTTGGGCACACTGTGTCTAGAGATTGAAGAATCAGGAAATCACATGTTTGGGGAATATTTAGAATGATAGAACTTGAATGTATCTCAGTTTCCCTTCATTTTTAGCCCCAAATTTTCTTAAGTCTTGAAGCTATGGGATCCATGCTGCCTCCTGTGGAAGCCTGAGCCAGCTCTGTAGCTTTCTCCCTTTGTCTCGTGGCCATGCCCATCAGTGAGAATGCTAATTTACCAGCTGCCTACCTTAACAGATTCAAGGGGAAAGTGTACAGAAATAAGGTGGTGCTGAATAGAACTTAATGTGGGAGTGAGGAAAGCTAAGAAGGATGACCAGATGCTGAAAAGGAGAAATGTAAGCTTGTTTCCTAATGATGCTATTTCTCTACTTAAAACTGTAATAACCAGGGCACTGTAAACTGGTTTGTTGATGATAGTGTCAGAGACATAAATAGCAACAATTTGGAAAGCCAACTCCAAGGTACTTGAGCCACTAGGAAACTGCTTTCTAGGGAAAAATAGCCCCCCATAGAGAACATAATCTGGGCTGGTTTGATTCCAAAATTTGTGTCCTTCTTGGGCAGAACTGATTGTAGTCCCATTCAGTTTGAATCTGCTTGGTCCCTCACTAACATTGCTTCCAGGATATCAGAACAGACCAGTGCTGTGGTAGATAGAGGTGCTATCCAAGTATTCATTTCACTGTTGACATGTCTCTATGCTCACATCCATGAATAAGCTGTATGGGCTGTAGGAAACATTACAGGTGATGGTTCAGTTTTCTGAGACCAGGTTATCAGCTGTGGTGCAGTTGACCCACTGTTGGCTTTTCTTGCATTTCCTAATATGTCATCTTTAGCAAGTGGTTACTTGCTTCATTTTACCTGGAAACTTTCAAACCTTTGTCACAACAAGAATCCTGCACCCCTATTAGATGCTGTTGAGCACATTCTTCCTACTTCAGTTCGTCTCCTGCATCATGGTGATCCAGAAATATTAGCAGACACCTGTTGTAGGCCATTTCCTACCTTTCTGATGGTCCAAATGAACAGATTGAAATGGTTGTGAAAACAGGAGTTGTGCTCCAACTTGTGAAGCTCCTAGGAGGTACTGAACTGCCAATTGTGACTCCTGCTCTAAGAGCCATAGGAAGTATTGTCACTGGCACAGATGAACAGACTCAAGTTGTAATAGATGTGGGAGCACTTGTCCTCTTTCCCAGCCTACTAATGAGCCCCAAAACTAGTATTCAGCTACATGTATAATGTCAAACATCACAGCTGGCTACCAGGACCATGTACAGGAATTTGTGAATCATCGATTAGTCCCATTTTTTGTTGGCGTTCTCTTTAAGGCAGACTTTAAGGAAGCTGTATGGGTTGTGACCAACTGTACAAGTGGTGGAATAGTGGAACAGATTATTTACCTCGTTCATTGTGGTATAAAAGAGCCATTGATAAGCCTCCTAACTGAGAAAAATACTAAAATTATTCTGATTATTCTGGGTGCCATTTCAAATATCTTTCAGGCTTCTGAGAAACTAGGTGAAACTGAAAAACTTAGTTTAAGGATTGCATGATTTTTTAAAAATTTATCCTTATTGTTGAAAGTATTACAGATATCCCCCCTTTTTTCCCCATTGATCCCCTCCACCCTGCATCCCCTGCCCCAGGCCTTCACCACACTATTGTTTGTGTTCATGGGTTATGCGTATATGCATATAAGTTCTTTGATTAATCTCTCCCCACCCCCACCTTCCCACTGAGATTCATCAGTCTGTTCCATGCTTCTCTGTCTCTGGATCTATTTTGTTCGTCAGTCTTGCTTATTAGATTCCACATATGAGTGAGATCATGTAAAACTGAATCAGGAAGAATCAGAAAACCTGAATAGCTAATAACAACTGATAAAATCGAAGCAGTAATAAAAAAAAACTCCCAGCAAACAAAAGCTGTGGTCTACATGGCTTCATACGGGAGCTTTCTATTCTTTAAGTTGTAGGGTTAGATAGTTTACTAAAAAGTTTTCTTGCTTTTTGAGGTAGGCCTGTAGTGCTATGAACTTTCCTCTTAGGACTGCTTTTGCTGTGTCCCATATATTTTGGGTTGTTGTGTGTTCATTTTCATTTGTTTCCAGGAAGTTTTTTATTTCTTTCTTGATCTTATTGGTATCTCATTCATTGTTTAATAACATGCTATTTATCCTCCATGTGTTCGAATGTTTTTGAGTGTTTTTACTGTAGTTGATTTCTAATTTCATGCCATTGTGATCTGAGAGGCTTGATATGATTTCAGTCTTCTTGAATTTGTAGAGACTTGTTTTACATTTAAGGTTATTATTGATAGATACTTATGTATTGCCATTTTAATTCTTTATGCCTATGTTTCCCTCTCTATTTCTACTTTTTTTTAAAATTTATCTTTATTGTTGAGAGTATTACAGGTGTCCCATTTTTCCTCCCAACTGACCCCCACCACTTCAGTACCCCCCCCAGGCCTTCACCCCGTTATTGACTGTCCATGGGTTATGCATATATGCATATAACTTCTTTGGTTAATCTCTTCCCACCCTCCACCCACCTTCCCTCTGAAATATGATCATCTCTTGCATGCATCATTGTCTCTGGATCTATTTAGTTCATCAGATTCTTTTGTTCATTAGCTTCTTCTTAAAGAAGACCCTTCAACTTTTCCTGTAGTGCTGGTCTGGTGGTGATGAACTCCTTTAGCTTTTTCTTATCTGTGAAGCTCTTTATCTGACCTTCAATTCTAAATGATAGCTTTGCTGGGTAGAGCAATCTTGGTTGTAGTTTCATGTTTTCATCACTTTGAATATTTCTTGCCACTCCCTTTTGGCCTGCAAGGTTTCTGTTGAGAAATCAGCTGACAGTCGTATGGGTGCTCCCTTGTAGGTAACTAAGTGCTTTTCTCTTGCTGCTTTTAAGATTCTTTCTTTGTCTTTAACCTTTGGCGTTTTAATTATGATGTATCTTGGTGTGGGCCTCTTTGGGTTCCTCTTGTTTGGGACCCTCTGTGCTTTCTGGACTTGTAAGTCTATTTCTTTCCCCAGATAGGGGAAGTTTTCTGTCATTTTTTCAAATAGGTTTTCAATTTCTTGGTCTCTTTCTTCCCCTTCTGTCACCCCAATAATACAAATGTTGGGCCTCTGGAAGTTGTCCCAGAGGTTCCTTATCCTATCTTCATATTTGTGTATTCTTTTTTCTTTTTGCTCTTCTGGTTGGGTATTTTTTGTTTCCTCATGTTCCAAATTGCTGATTTGATTCTCAGTGTCCTCTACTGTTGATTCCCTGTAAATTATTCTTCATTTCAGTTTGTGTAGCCTTCATTTCAAATTGGTACTTTATTATAATAGTTATAGATTTTCTCAGTTATTTCCCAAACAATATGCTTAAGCATCCTTATAAACAAAATTCTGAACTCTGTATCTGTTAGCTTGTTTGGATCTATTTCATTTAGTTCCTCTTCTAGAGATTTCTTCTGTTCTTTCCTTTGTGACATGTTTCTTTGCCTCCACATTTTGGCTGCTTCCAGGTGTTTGTTTCTATGTGTTAGGTAGAGCTGCTGTGTCTCCTGGAATTTGTAGAGTGGCTTTGTGTAGTAGGTGTCCTGTAGGATCCAGTGGCTCAGCCTCCCCAGTCACCTGAGCTGGGCCTTCTAGGTGCTCCCCTGTGTGGGCTGTGTGCACGGTCCTGTTGTAGTTGAGCCTTGGTTGCTGTTGGCATCCCTGGGAGGATCTCATCCCCCCGTCCAATCAGCTGTGAGTACCACCTGCAACTACAGCCAAAGAGCTGCTGTGCTGGAGACACCCCTATGGAGCAGGATTTACTTGAGTGGGGCTTTGGTGTTCACCAAGTGCGCCCCTTGAATGTGTCACTCGTGGATGTGGTAGGGTTGTAATCCAGTATGGTCGAGTCTGACCACCAGGTGCACTTTCTCTGGGGCCTCCTGGGAGGTGCAAAGTCAGCCTGTGCCAGTGCCTTGCCCAGGGCCACCCAGCATGAGCTACACAGCAAACTGTAGTTGGCTGCCAGTTGTGCTGGGCTTGGAGGTATCCAGGAGAGACCAAGCTATGAGCCAGTGCAGGCTGCTGCTAGTGCCAGGCCTGGGGCAACTTATCAAGCACTATGGGGCACGCTGTTGCTTTTTTGAGAGATTTGAAAGTCCTAAGCATGAGGCTTGAGAGGCCACTTGCATAGAAAAGCCCCTGGAAATGGCCTGGATGAGCCTGCAGGTGGGGAGGGGTGGAGTCTCCGAGAATCACCAGGCTGGGGTCAAATGTGTGAATCAGGTGCAGGTGATTCAAATGTGGTGCCTGCCTGCCAGCTGTGTGCGGGGACGACTCTCCAAAGGAGCAATGGCCTCTGCCTGGGAGAGAGCTGCCCCTCTGCCTCTCTCCCAATTTCAGGCAGGTTAGTTCCTTCCCAAGTGTCCCAGGTTCCTTTCAAGCTGCTGCTCAGTGTTGGGGCTCAGAGGGAGCGCGTCTGAGTGAGTCCATGTGCGAGCCCTTTAAGAGGAGCTGCCTGGGCCTCCCGCACCCTCCACATCCCTCAGAGACAGTCCCCACTGGTTTTTACAGCCCGAAGTTGTGGGGACGTCTCTTCCCAACCCTGTAGCCCTGGGCTGGGGGCCCTCACTCCCCCGGGAAACCTCCGCTGCTGAGATAACCCTCCTGGGTTTAAACCACAGCATCAGTTATGGGACCGTGGCCGAGTCCCTGGGATTCAGCCCCAATCCACCCGCGTCTCTGCCCCTCCTACTGGTCTCGATGCTTGTTCAGTTCTCTGGTTGTAGGGTTTCTGTTCAGCTAGATTTCAGGAGGTTCTGAGTGACGGTTGTTGTTCTATATTCTAGTTGTAATTTTGATGTGGTTGTAGGAGGTGTGGATACAGCTGTTACCTACGCCACCATCTCGTTTCTCCAAATCTCGGTTTTTTATATTTTTAATATATTATTTAAATAATAAAACATTATAAGAATAATACTGTGAATACTCAAATACTGATTCTTGTCAGTAAAGGTATTTATTACTGTGCTAAGTAGAAGTTTTACTAAAAGAGAAAAAGTATTTTCTAGTACAATCCTTTTATTTTAACAATGGAGTTATAGACCAAGACAGATAAGTAATATTTAAAATTCATTTAAACAGAATACATCATAGAATTTAAAGACATTTTCTCATATATATTTCTTTTGGTAACTTTACAAAATCTGATGAAGAGTTTCTTTTTGAGTGTGAAAATCTTAGTTTATAGTAGTAATTTTATTTCACAATAGAAATGTATAGGTTAAAAGGAACAAATTTCTCGTTATAAAGTAAATGTCTTGGGGATGAATAATGTACAGCATGGTTACTATAGTTAGTAATACTGTGTTGCACATTTGAAAGAGTGCATATTGAGAGTGCATATTGAAGGTTCTTATCACAAGAAAAAAGTTTGTAATTATACGGTGGTGGATGTTCACTGGATTATTTATTGTGATGATTATTTTGCAATATATACAAATATTGGATCATTATATGGTATACTTGAAGTATACCTCAATTTTTTAAAAAGCCAGGGGGGAAAAAATTTTAAGGGCCAAGAACTTAATGAATTCTGTTGGATAGATAACCTTCCTCTCAGTGACATGATTTTCTTATAAAAGGGGAAGAATAATTCCTAGGCCCTAGCAAAACCTTCAAGATATAAAGTTTTAATTATTATTTTACTTTAATGGTTTGTGAAGGTTTTTTGGAAATAAATTTTCAATAAGATAGAAGGTATAAAAGTTGTTCAAAAGGTGAAGTTGGGAAATACTATGCTATCTGTATCCAGATATCTGTTTTCCAAACTAAGTACATGGTTCCCCTTAAAATATATGAGGGTACCAGAGAGAGATGTAACTCTTTTGAGTAGTCCTTATACAGAAAAATGGAAAAAAATAAAGTGCAATAACAATAAAAGCTTTCACTTCTTTAGTGCTTACTTTGTGCCAAACATTGTTCTAAAGGCTTTACATGTATTAACACAATTAATCTCAAAACCCCTTTGAGTTTTAGGTACTTTTAAAATCTCCATTTCACAGATGTAGAAACTGAGGTAAGGTAACTTGCCCAAAGAGCCAGGTTTTTAACCTAGAAAGTTCCAAAGCTTGTGTTCTAACCACTAAACTCTAAGTATAGCTGTTTAGAAGAAGAGGAATAATTCTAAGCCCTTACACAACTCCAGGCCCCATTATGTTATGTATTTTATATGAATGCTCTCTCTTCAAATTGTAGACCCAGAACCCTACTTTTCTATATATTCTACCACAAGTTTGGAGAGAGGATGTGTCAATAGAGCCACAAATAGTATCAGCCTTACCTCAGCATCTCTGTGTGATGATATGTGTAAGTACAACTCTGGGTTACTTGAGGTTTTCTAAGTAACAGCGTTAGTGAAGACATATATTTGAATAGTTTGCAGCAGTTGAAATGCCCCTCCTACTTCTCACTCATTCAACAACTTCTGAAACCTGTATTTGGAATCAGTATTTATTTCATTGTTTTGAACACTTTTTCATCTTAAATTGTAGTCACAGATTTTTTTGTTATGAGTCTACTTGGAGTTTGGAGAGCATAATGTATAACAGAAAGAACTGCAGGACTACTGAAAACAAAATCTACCATCAAATGATGATAAACTGGATCTGACGGACTATGCTGAGTTTGTTCACTCCAACCCTGAGCTTCGTGTTCTGTCTCCTGTCCTCCAGATATGCTAATACCCTCATCAATTACCATCTCTTATTCCAGAAAATAAAAGAATCTATCAGTGAAAAATGTCTTTAGGAAAATACAGGTGGCTATTATACTTTAAACCGTCATGAAATCTTCAGTGGTATAGTTGATTCTAGCTGTTTTCAAGAAGGGTATGTCTGATAATGTTGCTGATATTGAGGCAGTGTATCCTTTAAGATTTATTATGTTGATCTTTTTAAAAATAGACCTGGAGAATATTATGCTAAGTGTGCAGGTTTTTGTGTGGACTTAAATTTTTAACTCCGTGGGATAAATATCAAAGGGTGCGATTGATGGATTGTATGATAAGAATATGTTTAGCTTTTTTTTTTTTAAATCCTCGCCTGAGGTTATGTTTTTATTGATTTTAGAGAGAGAAGGAGAGAGAGAGAGAGGAGAGAGAGAGAGCGAAACATGGTTGTGAGAGAGAAACATCAATCGGTTGCTTCCTGTATGCACAGATTGTGGATTGAACCTGCAACATAGGTACTCGCCCTGACCAGGATTTGAACCCACAGCCTTTTGGTATATGGGACAATACTCCAGCCAACTGAGCCGCCCAGTCAGGGCGAGCATGTTTAGTTTTGTGTTAAAAAACCCTGCTAAACAGCCTTCCAAAGTGACTGTTCCATTCCCACCAGCAATGCATGAGAGTTTCTGTTGCTCCCCATCCATGTCAACATTTGGTGTTGCTAGTGTGTTGGATTTTGGTCATTCTAATAAATATGTGGCAGCGTTATCTCCTTGTTTTAATTTGCAACTCTAATGACATATGATGTTGAACATCTTTAATATACTTATTTGTCATCTGTATATCTTTTGTGACATATCTGTTGAGCTCTTTTGCACATATTATAATTGGGTTGTTCATTTTCTAATTGTTGAGTTTTAAGAGTTCTTTGTATATTTTGGATAGCAGTCCTTTATCAGATGAGTCCTTTGCAAATATTTTCTCCCAATATGTGGCTTGTCTTCTCATTCTTTTGGGAACTTACTTTTTAAAAAAATTCTGATTCCTGGATTCAGTTGCCCGTAGGAAATGGGTATTGGCAGGGCTTTTGGTTTTGGCTTCAGATGTTGGGAGTCCCCATACAACAGCACTCGGTGGGTTGTCCCCTATGTAGTTAGTACTTAAAAGAGTGGAAGTACTCCATTACATACAGTTAATCTGTCTATTGAACACTTTCTTCTACTTATACTCCAGAGAAAAAATTGACGCTGCCCACCTCTCCTCCTGAACTGGACCCTCTATCTTTAGGTTACCTTTTGGTGACTTGTTTTAGCTTTCAGTCTGTTCTTGGTATTCACACTGAGCTTTTTCCATCTGCTTTATTATATTATCATAGTGAGAGTAGACCATGGTATCAGCTGGCCCTGTAGTACTCTATCTAGGGCTGTGCTTTTTCCTGGAACTTATGTTGAGCTAAGCATCCCAGTTCTTGCAGAATGGTAGCTATATCTTAACAGTTTACACTAATTCCAGGTTTGGAGTCTACTGGGTTTGCCTGTTGACATCTTTTACTGTTGAGTAAAAATGGTATCTTCAAAGATGTTTTTCATAAAACCTCCAGGCAATTATTTGAATTTGGATAAAGACATGTTCAAAGTAACATTTTGTTGTTTCCTTCACAATCCACTGAGCTCACCCTGCTGAACTGTGTGTAAATGGTGAGAAGAAAGAGCGTTTGGACTAGATGTGGGCTGTCTCTGTCTGCACCTCTGTTCCCACTTCCTACTGGGGCACTAGAAAGAAAGGTTGAGTTTTGTGGAGCGTTTTCCAATTAGTAAATGGATGACAGCCAACTCAAATGGTCTGATGAAGAGAAACGACCCTTCCTTCAATCCCTGGGAATGTAACCCAGACAGATGTCAGGAGTCAAAGAGAACCCGCCAGATCCTTAGCTTTGCTAATATAGGAGTGAATGAATGGGGAGGGAGAAATGCAGAGCTGGGAGGGAAATTGGGGGGTAGAGATGGTACAAGGCTTCAATATTTCACCACTCCGTGGGTTCTTTTGGCCCTATACCTGTTGTGTGTTTTTTTTTTGGCCCTATATCTGAATATTAGAAACATTGAAAATGAACAAACAAAACAAATAGTTCACTGTCCAGAAGCCTAACTGCAGCTGCTAAAACATAGAACAAAGTAGTGTAGTCTTGAGCCAGCAACTTCTTTGTCCTGTTGCCCCTGGTTATGTGTATTAGCTCACTTAATCTTTATAACAAACCTGTGATAGAGATACAGAATATCCACTTCACAGCTAAAGAAACGGAGGCTTACAAATTTTAAGTAACTTGCTCAGGATCACACAGCTATGAAGTGTGAAAGCCACATTCCAATTTAGAACCATATCAGGTCGTTCACAGAATTAAAGAAAAAGTTGAAAAAATGGATAGGAAACCACAGGATCCTAGGTAGCAGGGAAGCCAGGCAAAGCCATACCACAGACTCGTGTGATGTAGTCACCATACTTGGCACTTGTACTACTGTTTGTTCAAGATGCAGTGCTGTTGGGCTCTTGATTCCACCATGGAGAATTTACCCACTATTTCTTTGTTTTTGCGTCATTCTTTCAAAATCCAAGTTGGAACACCTAGTTTGGTGAGCCTTATTTAACTTGTTGTTGTTCTGGCTGCCAGGAGGTAGAAAGGAGTCTCTGGCCTGCCTGGTTTCTGTCATGGAGGGTTGGACCTTGCTTCCCACCAAGACTCACATAATCAGAGAATTCCTCCAAATAGGAAGAGTATTTGAATTCTGAGCAACAATAATTCAAGGGGTATATGTCCATCATACAACCATAGGATGGGGATGTCCATGTGGCACCCTACTGAGGACTGGTTGAACTGGGAAGCTCTGTGTTCCCTGTGAGCCAGGCTGTTTTTTCTTGACACCAGGGTCTGCCTACAGCATCCAACAGAACTTTCAGGTGCTACACAAAATACTCTATATGGGTTTTCACATAAAGACCTCTGCTGTTTCTGACTCAATAAAGCTGACCACCACAGAGATGAGTGACCAGCAGAACCAGTGAGCTGTTAGGATCAAACTAAGGAGAGAGCATACAGAAAAGAGATCCATAGGGAAAACTCCTCCCTGATTTCTGGGTTTAACTGATCCTCACTGTGGTGTATTGAGATCCTGAATTTGTATATGTTCTGGGAAATATTTCATTATAGCTTTACCTGATTAACTATATGAAACATTTTCTTGTAATGGGAAGGAAAAAGTATTAATGCACACGTCTTTCTTCAGTAATTTGCTTGCATGTCTTTTCCTTTCTTTGCCTTAAGATTAGAGACTGTATAAATTTTGTAACTTTAACATCTATCATTGTGCCCAGCATATGGTAAGAACTTTTAAAAGTATTTGAATGAATGAATGAATGAATTTTCCTTGGCAATCTTTTTCTGAAAGTGAATTGATTCTTGTGAAATGGTGGAGAATTTATAGTTATGTATGTTTGAAACATTATGTAAAACTTTTAGATTAAAAAATAATTCTAAGTCTGCTATAGGAAAAGGACACAGTGACATGCTCTTTACGTGTGTTATTACAGGTGTTTCAGGATTTGGGGACTGAAGTACTGTCTGGAGCTGCTAAAGGCTATAACATCTGCCTTTTTGCCTATGGACAGACAGGCTCTGGGAAGACATACACCATGTTGGGGACCCCAGTGAGTATTGGTATTGGAATGAGATATCTTCCCAATGGCACAACAAGCCTGGATCTTGCATTGTCCTTGCCACTGAGAAAGAGAATGTGAATTTCATAGTCAGTAAACTTTAACAAGATTTAATGGACCCTCTACTGTATTAAGAATGGGTTTCTAAGCACTTTAATTGAAGGATAAACTTTGAATAATTAGCTCTACTAAACCCTGAAGAACCTTAGAATTTTACAACTCCCTTTGATGAAGCAGACCTTGTCAGTCCTTCTGAATTTCTCGTATCATAAGACCCAGACTGAGTGTTAAGTGCTGGCTGGGGCTGAACAGAAATGAGGCTATGTGTGTTAGACCTGAGTGTTAGGAAGAAGTAGGAGAATCAGTTACTGGGATGGGAGCTTGCAATAGTGTGTAGGATTTATAAGAGCCTTCTTTATCATGGAAAATTAGAAGGGTAGAGTTCCTTAAGAATACCTCTTTATTTTGGGGTTAGAAGTCCCCTGGTGAGATGAACTGGTGGAACAGTGACAAATAGCACTACACAGGGATATTCTCTAGAAAACTATTCCTCCTGAAAGATTATCCTTGCTGTTTGGGCCCAGCTCATGCTCACTATGTCAATGTTTAGTGTGATTTTATATATTTGAAATTAAAAGAAAATGCTCATTAAAGCAGAGATATAAAGCCTTTAACCTGAGTACAGGTTAGCACTGGATCCAAGATAAAAAGGGAAGCTACTTCTCTCTAAATGTGTATTTTGAACACCATTGTACTCTAATTCTCCTGTGTGTGCAGAAACAGGAGGTAGGTTCTGGGAGGAACCACCATGGTAAACTGGGTTTATCCAAGAAGGATGAAACTCCATTTCACAGAAGCAGGTATCTGGGTTTGCTACCTTCTCTCTTCCTTCTTGTGGTGATCAGCCTTTCATCTAGTGCATTCCTCCCAGGAGTGTCTCCTGAGAGCACTGGCAAATAGAGGCTTCTGCATACCGCCAGTGAAACTCCCTAAAGTGAAGAGGCTAGTACAGGGAGCCCATGTGCCTGCTCTCCCCTTCCCCCCACTGAGGACAGTTCCTGGGTGTCGGGGTGAGAGCATCACCGTGAGTAAACAGCAGTACTTTCCTTTCTTCTGTCTTCCAGGCCTCTGTTGGGCTGACGCCACGGATATGTGAGGTATAGACTCTCTTTTGACTGGATCCTCTCAAAGTAGGTCTCCTTTGTACACTCCAGTGAAATTCCAACCCTCTGGTTTATGCAGGGTCTCTTCATCCGCGAGGAAGACTGTACTCCACTCCCTTCCTCCTGTAGGATAAAAGTAAGGTAAGAACCTACCAGGCTCTGGGGCCTAAAGTGCTTCTATTTCCACTCCAAATTCTGTCATGTTCAGCTGTTCTCTTTGCTTCCAGAGTCATCCAGAAGAATGGAGAAAAGCCATAGCAGAAATATCTTGCAGTATAGGGAGATGAGAAACATACTTTCTTTGAGTCGTAGAAGACTTAATTCCTATCCTCAGGCTTACAAGCAGGTGTCTCCTTTGTGCCAGTTTGCCCTGACTTCACTCTCTGTACAGCTTCATACTAGCTTTTAGAATTTCTTCTCCAGCCCCCTACTGTGTTGTTCTCCAGGTTAGTTGTTCCCAAACTCTAGTTCCCAGACTATGCTGGTTACTCCAAGATGGAGTTTTAACCAGTCTGTAGTGAAAATGTTGGCAGAAGGTTACCAATTGCCCTTAGATTCTCTGTATCCTTTTTTGTGTATGTATTCAGTGTCCTTTAAAAAAAGAGAGAGACATAATTTATAAACCATAAAATTCATGCTTTATTTATTTAATATGTTTTTATTGATTTTAGAGAGGACAGAAGAGAGAGAGAGGCATCAATGTGTTGTCTCCTGGACACCCCCTACTGGGGATCAAGCCCACAACCCCATCATGTGCCCTGACGGGAATCAGGGAATCAAACCGGCGACCTTTGGGTACATGGGATGCCGCTCAACCAACTGAGCCACACCTGCCAGGGCTAAAATTCATGCTTTTAAAGTATACAATTCAGTGATTTTTTCCTGATATTTACAAGGTTGTCCAGCCATCATCATCATCTATTCCAGAACATTTTTATCACCTCCAAAAGAGTAAATGTCCATTTAGAAAAAGTAAATGATTATGAACATTATTTTTACATTTTTTAAGTTTGCAAAGTAAAAATTTGCAAACTCATGTGTTTGTGTATGTGTGTGTGTATAAACATATACATGTATATTAAATGTTTTATTGTCCATGATATCTGAGAACCACTATTCTAAAAGACATCTAGGGTTTTTATGTCTAAATATGAGAAGGTTAAGGAGAAATAATTTATAAGAAGTGTGTGCATGGAGTTCAGCTTTGAGTTGGAGCCATTTTTTCTGACTGCTGATTCCATAGGCAAGCATCTGTGTTCTGGTGAAGACTTTTCTGTGGAAGTCTGCTTTCTTTTATATCAAAATTTTTACTGATTTTATTTTTTTATATATATTTTTTATTAATTTCAGAGAGAGGAAGGGAGAGGGAGAGAGAGAGAAACATCAATGATGAGAGAGTCATCGATGGACTGCCTCCTTCACAGCCCCTGCTGGGGATCGAGCCCCAACCCCTGCATGTGCCCTGACCTGGAATCAAACTGCAATCTCCTGGATCATAGGTTGATGCTCAACTACTGAACCACACTGGGCAGCTGTTATTATTTTTAAAAGGACTAAAATGCCAGTAGATTCCTATAAGATAGAGTATATCCTAAGCAGAATCCTGGTATATAAAACAGATAAAATTAGAATTGTCCTACTTAAATTAGGGTGGGGGCCAAAACCTTATCCCTTAGCTTCCTTCATTGCTCACCAGTGACCCTTGAGATGCCTTCAAAGAATAAGAGAGCTCAGAGAACACATTTGAAAACCACTTCAGCAAACAAGCTTGTGGACTCTGTGCTGTGATGGTCTCATCAAGGCACAGTTTGATGACAGCATACACTAAAACGATGCTGAAATAGCCTCCTGAAGGCAAATTGTGAATCAGTACTGACACTGTGCTAAAATGTGCTAAACCTAAAACTGAGGTGTTGATATCCAGTGCTAAAAACCCTATTGTACACAGTAGAAAGAGACTCAAGGGGGATCCCTGGCTTGATCAAGGTCTTGGAGTGTCAGAGATGGAACTAGAACAAGAACTTGGACCTTCTGACTGTAGGTGTTTTCCTACTTACTTGAAAATCTAATCATGTTGCCATTTTCCAAAATCTAACTGTGTCTCTTTGCACGTCTCTAGTTTTCTAGAAATCTATAATGAACGAGTGAGGGATCTGTTGAAGCCACCTGATCAAAAAAAGTCCTATACCCTGCGGGTCAGGGAGCACCCAGAGATGGGGCCTTATGTACAAGGTGAGCCACTATGGTCCTGGAGATCTGAGACCAAACCAGAGTCAGGGAAACTCTCCTAATGATCATTAATTCACTCAACAAATGTATAATGAATATTTACTCTGTACCAGCTACTGTACTAGACACTGGGTATGTACCGATAAAGAGAAAAGACAGTCCTGCCCTCATAGGCAAGCTTACAATTTTGTGGGGGTGAGTCAGAAAACAAGTACTAATTACAAGTTGTGATAATGGCTAATGAAAAAATAAATAGATGCAGTGATGGAAAGGAGCATTGGGTGTTGTAGGCAACCCATCTGCATGGGGCAGTCAGGAAAACTTCTCTGAGGAGGTAACCTTTTATGCTGACCCCTGAGGGGATACAGGAGCCTGTCATGTGAACAGTGGTGCAGTGAGGGGAAGAATGCTTCAGGTAGAGGGAACAGCATGAGCTGGAGCCCTGAAAGAATTGCTGGTGGTTTCAGGAGGTCAGTGTGTCTGAAACATGGTGAATGAGGGGGAAAAGGTTGGGTCTGTGGTGCCAGATCTAACAGGGCCTAGACTGGTTTCTAGGCCATTCTTCTTTTTAGGGTACTTTCTCTTCCACTGATGGTGATAGGGAGATGGGGAGATGTCAGACACAGGGCAGGGTCTGAGCTGTTTCCTCTTCACACACGATATTTGGTGTTTGGTACCATTTACTTTGTTGGGAGCCAGTTGGGGTTTCCTTTGTCCCAGATGCTAGCCTTATCTTTCTGGGCTTCCATCTTCCTCCAATAGGTGGCCTGGAAATTTTTTTACTATCTGCTTATCCCTCTGTGCCTTCAAGCTGATGTCCTTCCTGTTTCATTCAGCTCTTTGTTTGTTTCAGGACCTTTTATTTAAAAAAATCTTCCCAGTTTTATTGAGATATAATTGATATACATCACTATATAAATTTAAGGTGTACAGCATAATGGTTTGACTTATACATATTGTGAAGTGATTGCCACAAAAAGTTAACATCCATCATCTCATATAGATACAATAAAAAGAAAAAACAAAAAATTTTTCTCCTTGTGATGAGGACTCTTAGGATTTACTCTGTTAACTTTCATATATATACATCACAACAGTGTTATCTATAGATGTCATGTTGTGCATTATTACATCCCTAGTACTTAATTACAACTGGAAGTTTGTACCTTTTGACTACCTTCCTTCAATTCTCTGCCCCTGCCTCCATCTCTGGTAATCACACATCTGACCTCTTTCTGTGAGTTTGGTGTGTATTTTTAGATTTCACATATAAGTGAGTTCGTACAGTATTTGTCTTTGTCTGACTTGTTTCAGTTAACATAATGCCCTCAAGGCCCATCCATGTTGTTGCAAATGGCAGGATTTCCTCGTTGCTGTTTTTTAATTACTGAATAATATTCCACTGTGTGTGTGTATGTGTGTGTGTGTGCATACACTGTGTGTGTGTGTGTGTAAATATATATACATATATATGTGTACATCATATATATGTACCGCAACTTAGTTATCCATTCATCCATTTGATGGACACTTTGGTGGTTTCCACGTCTTGGCTATTGTAAATAATGCTGCTGTGAACGTGGAGGTGCAGATATCTTTTTGAGTTAATGTTTTAATTTTTTCCTTTGGAAATATTCCCATGTCCAGCTTTTTAAAATAGTCTTCAGTGAAAGGCTTGGTTTATATTATTACCAAAAGCAGAAGGTGTCCATCCTTGCTTACATTTAAAAAACTTTATCATAGAGAATTTTGAACATACACAAAAGTAGACAGACTGTAATGAACCCCCATATATCCACTACCCAGTGACATAACCGTTAACCCTTGGCCAGTTCTTTGTACACATTCCTGTCTACTTTTCCCATCCTATATTATTTTGAAGCAAATTCCAGATGTCACATCAATTCATTTGTAAGTATTTTAGTATGTAGCCCTAAAAGATAAGGAATGTTTTTAAAGAAAACATAACCACAAAACTAGTATCACATCTAAATAATAACAATAATTCTTTAATACAAAAAAAAACTTTAGTAGGTGTTCAAATTACTTTGTTACTTTTTAGTATAATTGTACTCAGCAATGAGCCTGTGTATATAGAGATTCACTTGCATAGTTATGAAGACCCTTTTTGATTTGGCCAGTAACCAGTCATAAAAATTTACTTTCTTGTCCTCAGGGAACTCTTCACCTATCTAAATCTTCCCCATCCTACAGTGGCCAAATTTAAGTCTCACTTCCTTCGTGGAACCTGTCCTGACCATTTCTCTGATTTCCTGACCATTTATTATCCTACTCCCGTGGCACTTGTCCAGATTGTCATGTATAATATAACTTCTCATCACTGTAAACTGTGAGAAGATAGGGACATGTCTACTGTATTTTTTGTATGACAGACTGAGTCTGTCATATTGTGGGAGATAGCTCCTCTATACTTCAGGAATTTAGTGAGGGCCAAATGAAGTAGTATATGAAACTTTTTTCATAACCTACATAGCGAAATTGTAAGGGGTTTTATTGTTATTGGTTGGTTGTTGTTGGCGTAACTACTATATGAATTAGTCTTAGATTAAAATCTCTGTGAGGGCAGAGACCTGTGTTTCCAGAGCCTATCACTATGCTTACCAGTAGGCTTCCAATTAATATTTGTTGATTTAATTTATTATCTGAATGATTCAGCAAGTTCCCCCATGTCTACTAAATAATATAAAATAGAAATGATAAATTTAAAGACCAACAGGAAAAGGTTAAACTTTATCAAAATTTTTATTTAATTTTTTTCTCCTTCACAAATCTGATAGGTTTATCTCAACATGTAGTTACCAGCTATAAGCAAGTAATTCAACTCTTGGAGGAGGGAGTAGCAAACAGGTAACAGATTTGTTTGTTCCTATCATCGTTTTGAGCTCCATTCTTCAGTCCTGTGTTCTCATCCCGCTTTGGCATGTGTGACGACATCCATCTCTGCGACTCCCTACATTCATAATCAGGAGGCCTTTCTCGGAACAGTAATGTACCCACAGGCAGGTGCAGTGACAAGATTTAGTGCTCTTCTCCCTAGTAATGAGATGTTCTTAAATTGAAGAATGACTGACTTCGATTTAGATAAAGGGAATGCTCTCCTGACTTAACATTGGAATGAATTTCTTAGGGAGACTGAATTTCATCTGGCTTAAGCATGACCTTGACATAACTCAAGATCTCCTTTCAAAGGTCTTTCTGGCACTATAAGATTAATCTTCTCTGTTTTGTCATAACTTTCTCTATCTTTGAGGCTTCTTCTCCAGCAAGTTCTTTACCTCCCCTGGTATTATTTAATGGATCTGTCTTGGGGATATTCTTCCAGGTCGAGCACTCTTCAGTATTACCCTTTTGAACTGCGATTTTTGTTTCTGTTGCTTAAAAAAAAAGTCCTAATGTAGTTTAATATGAAGATACATTCCCGTTTATTCTCATAAATCAGTATCTAGGACTCTCCTCCCGCCCTCATTGGACCACTCTCCTAAGTATACTGGACTAAATATGGATGTTTTATAATTCTCATCTGTAAACCTCAGCATTAGCATTTCTTGTGTTCCCCATGGATCCTCAGCCATGCATAAACCGTGCATAAACAATCCTCGTCCTAATTGTCTTGCCTTGTATACATAGAATCACAGCAGCTACCCATGTTCATGAGGCCAGCAGCAGATCCCATGCCATCTTCACTATCCACTATACACAGGTTGGTTACCTCTTATATTTGGTTAGATTTCTTCCTCTCCTAGTCCCTTTTGACTTCTTCCTGTTACAAGTCTATTAAGCTGTATACCTAGAAAGGGTAGAGACATTTAATAAGACTAATCAAAATAGGTTCTCCTTATATTTTGCTTTTAACATTTCAAAGCACTTTCATATATATGTGATCAGTATGGGCATTTAAAACAGAAAGCAAGATCGAAATGAAAATAAGCATTAAAATGAAAGAGTAGAAGATTCACTTCTATTATGATGTAATGAGGAGGTCAACAAATCCTGTCCCCAAAAAGCAGCTATAAAGCTGGACAAAACTGTCAAAAACAACCATTTCTCTATTCTGAAAATAGACCACAGACATATATAATAAACTGAGAAACATATATTCAAAAAAACTACTGAATTTCAAGTAAGAACAGCTGAGATGTATGGTGTATTGTCTTGGGTTGCTCCCATCCCTACACATACCCCAATCTCTGTGAATGACGTAGTTCAGTCAGGGGAGGGAAGGTTCTGAAAAACAGCAGTTTTGTTGCTGCCACTGCCAGAGGTGTTGATTTGGAGCATTGTCAGTTAAAGTGGTGATCTCAGTGGTAAGTGAACAAGGAGGACCAGTGGCTCCATCAGCCTGAGATTGTGGGTCTGTTTCAGGCACGAAATGAATTGGTAGACTATCTGGGGGTTTAATGAGTTCTGAGAGATGATACAGCCATAGGGGCTGTGATAAGATCCTCACATATCCTGAGGAACTGAAACTGCATACACATAGCAGAGACTAAGTGGACTCAAGCCAGCCACACAGTCCTGACTGGCAGAATCTGCACATATGTTCAGAGGAGACACAGAGGGCCCTGTGCCTAGTGAATTGAATGCTGGGTAAACTTAAAAACTGCCTGAGCTTTTAATTTATTCCCTAGCCCACACATAGATCCATCAATGGAGAATAGAAGTCTTATTGGCTGAAGATATTTGATTACAACTTCTGACCAATCTTTGGCTGAACACTAAGCTATGCAGACACAGGGTGGTCCCTGAGAAGCCAACCTTGAAATTAAAAACAACTATGGGGAAAAACTACAGAGACTGCTTTGGCTGCATATTGTGGGGACACAGATTTTAAAGATTTAGACCAGGCAAGTTACCAAACAAAACAACCACCACTATCACCCTAAACAGGAAAAAATTAGAATCCAAAATTGTTACAATACATTATCTAAAATATCTAGAGTTCAAACAAAAATTATTAGACATGGAAAAACAAACAAGAAAGTATGATCCATGCTAAAGAAAAAAAACCAGTCATTAAAAACTGATTCTAAGTGCTCCATATATTGGATTTAGCATACAACAGCCCCAAAGCAGCTAATACAAATATGTTTAAAGAACTAA
This sequence comes from Miniopterus schreibersii, assembly GCF_964146895.1. Classification (NCBI taxonomy): domain Eukaryota; kingdom Metazoa; phylum Chordata; class Mammalia; order Chiroptera; family Miniopteridae; genus Miniopterus; species Miniopterus schreibersii. The sequence goes on from NC_138101.1 coordinate 144,619,934, forward strand.
AGGAAACCATTTTAAGAATTAAAGGAAAGCATGATGACAATGACTGTAAGAAATTGCACTAAAATGATATAGATTATTTTTTTAAATGGCAATTCTAGAATCGAAATGTATAATAATTGAAATGAAAAGTTTACTAGTGGAACTCAGTAGCAGATTTGAGATGGCAGAAGAATTAGTAAACTTGAAGACAGACCAATAGAAATCATCCAATTTGAATAAGACAAGTAAAAGTTGAAGAAAAATGAACAGAGCCACTCAGACGTGTGGAACAAAAGTCTCCCAACATAAGTGTAATGGGAATTCCAGAAAGAGAGAAAAAAGAATAGTCTTGAGAAAATTTTGAAATATAATGGCTGAAAAAATTCCCCAGATTTATTCAGAATCATTTATCTTCACATCTAAGATGCTTAGGAACTCCAAGTAAAATAAACACAGAGCCATACCCAGACACATCATAGTCAAACTGTTGAATGAGAAAGAGAAACTCTTGAAAACAGCTAGAGAAAAAGGACTCCTTATTTACAGAACAATTACATGATTAATGGCTGACTTCTCATCAGAAAGATTGGACCCCAGAAAACAGAGTGATGAGAAAAACACGTGTGAATCAAGATTTATCTATGCAGCAAAACTAGCTTTCAAAAGTGAAGATGAAATAAAACATTCCTAAACTGGAAAAAAAAAAAAAAAAAGCCAGAATTCTTGCTAGCAGCTCTATGTTACAAGAACACTAAAGGAAATCTTTCAGACTAAAATAAAGTGATATATTCTTTCTCATTTCCTCTAATGTCATTAAAAGAACAAAATTTTATAAAACAGTGATATAATGTTGTGTTGTTGCACATCATATGTATGCATTGTCATATATGTGACTAATAGCATAAAGGAGTGAGGAGGAAAAAAATGGAGTAAAGATTTCTATATTCTATAGGAATTAAGTTAGTATTATTTTGAAGTCAGTCATGGTAGGTTAAGATGCATATTCTGATCTGTAGAGCAGGAAGTAGCCTAAGTAGCACTAAGAGTAGCTCAAAATTATAATTTAAAAATCAGCAGAAATTAAAATACTTTTTTAACACACAGAAGGTGGAAAAGGAGGAACACAAAAACAAAACATCATGAGACATATAGAAAATAAATAGAAAACAACAGATATAATTCTGAACACACAAAGTGTGAATGGATGAGGGTACAAATTATCAGACTAGGTAAAAAAGACCCAACTATATGCTGTCTACAAGAAACACTCCTTAGATTCAAAGATACAGATAAGTTGAAAGTAAAAGGATAGAAAAACACACACCTTATAAATAGTAACTATAAGAGAGCTAGAGTACTATATTAATGTCAGACCAAAAAAAACCCAAACATTTAAAGACAAATACTAGAGACATACATTTCATAATGATAAAGGGTTTATACATCCAGAAGATACAACAATTTAAAATGTATGTGCTCCAAAAAATAAAAAAATAAAATGTATGTGCTCCAAACAATGGAGTCCCAAAATACATAAAGGAAAACTTGACATAATTGAAAAGAAAAATAAATAGGCAATTCAGTAACAATAGTTGGAAATTTCAATACCCCACTTTCAATAATTGGTAGGACAACTAGACAGAAATCAACAAGCATATAGATTTGAGCAACATTATCAACCAATGTGACCTTATATTTAAATAATACTACCGTTAACATCTATAGAACACTTATTTCCAAGTGCATATAGAACATTCTCCAGGATAAACCATATACTGCATGAAACTAAAGTAATCAAGATAGTGTGGTATTAACATTAAAATAGATTAATGGAACAGACAGAATAGAGTCCAAAATAGACCCACACATATATAGGCAACTTATTTTTTTAAAAAGTGGCAAAGGCAATTCAATAGAGTATGTCTAGTCTTTTCAACAAATAATGGTAGAACAATTGGATATCCATATGTTAAAAAAAACCTAAAACAAAACAAGACAATTTTGATCTATACCTTGTACTTTATCTAAAAATTAATTCAAACTGGATCATAGACATAAATGTAAAACCTAAACTATTCTCCTTGTAGAAGATAACATGGGAGAACCTTTGTGACCTTTGATTAGGTAAAGTTCTATTTTAGATATGACACTAACAATACAAGTGAACAAAAGAACAAATGGAAATTTGGAAGTGGTCAAAATTTTAAACTTCTGTTCTTTGAACGACACTACTAGAGAATAAAAAGAAAAGCCACAGATTGAGAGTATTTATAAGACATACATCTGATAAAGGACTTGTATCCAGAATATATAGAGAACTCTCCAAACTTAAGAAAACAATGGGAAAAGTTTTGAACCAACACTTCATTAACGAAAATATTCAGATTGCAGTTAAGTACTTAAATAGATGCCCAACATCATTAATTATGAGGGAATGCAAATTAAAACCAAATGAGATATCACTATTCACCTTTTAAAATGGCTAAAATTAAAAAGAGTGATTATTCTAAATAGTGGAACGGTGTATAGGAGCCGCAGTTCTCATACACTGAACTACTAGTGGGAATGGAAAGTGGTATAACAACTTTTGAAAACAATCTGACAGTTTCTTAAAAAATTAAGCACATATCTACCATGTGATCTAGCCATTCCACTCCTAGATGTTTTTCCCAAGAAAAAAAAGTCCATACAAAGACTTGTAAACAAATATTCATATTTGTACTTGTACAAAATGTATTTTGTAATAAGTTATATAATTTGTAATTATTCAAAACTGAAAACAACTCAGATGTCTATTAAGAGGTGAATGGATAAACAAACCATACAATAGAATACTACTCAGCAATAAAAATGAATGGACTATTGATACACACCTCAAAATGTATGACTCTCAAGATAATTATGCACAGTGAAATAAGCCAGACGTATAATTCTATTTGTATGAAATCCTGAGAAGATGAATTTATAAAGATAGAAAGTTGATGAATGGTCGCCTAGGGCTCGGGATGGGAATGGAGACTGATTGCAAACACACTTGAGAAAAACGGGAATATTTTAAAGCTGGATTTTGTTGTTTTAAAATAAAACAACAAAAAACCCACACTGAATTTAAGAAAAAGGAAAAATAGTTTCGCTCTTGAGGGCTGGATGCCCCTGAATAGAATAGAGAGAGGCAGAGATTTTTCAACCCTTGTGTTTCAACACTGGTGTGCTGCAAGAAGTTTTAAAGTATGCAATACCTGACTAGCCAGGGGCACTGACCTCTTTCCCTTAGAATGTCAAATAAAAAAATGACAACAACCAACACAACAGTAGCCATCCCATGTGAATGAATCAAAATTACACCTATTTTATTTGTCAGGTCGGCAAAAAATATATTTTAATAATTAGTTTATGTGTGCCATGAGACGAAAAAGGTTGCAAATCGCTGCCCTAAATCAGTTAACCTGATGTGATTCATGCTAACAAGACTGACACACCAAACCTCTTGCAGGGGCCCCAACCTGCTGAGAAAGAGCCCCCTGGAGGGGAGATGAGTATTTGCCTGGTCAATTGTACTAAAATTCTTGGTGCCCCTGAGCATTGTGCTCAGAGGACTTTGTGGGATTTGTCCAGTTTTTCTGCGGAAGTCTTGCTTATATTTTCAGTGAAGTAAGTACCCAGAGCTTACGAATTATATCTATCAGATATTGTGATCTCATCTGGCACATTTGAATACAGAGTTTTTTGAATGAGTGGCTAAAAATCTAAAATATCACTTTGGTCAGGAGGGTGTATAAGGGGAAGAAAAAACACATGTGCCAAATGACAAGCCTTAAATGTTTTTTCTACCTTAGGCGGTTCTGGAGAACAACTTGCCCTCTGAAATCACTAGCAAGATCAACCTTGTGGACCTAGCAGGCAGGTAATTAGGATTTCAAAGCCAAGGGGAATTACTCCCTTGGCAGTGACCTTGTTCTTGCCCATTTTTTAGGGAATAAACTTGTTCCAGCCCTTTTCATAGTTCAGTAATACTGAGAAAATTACAAAAGAAATAAATTCTCTCAATGCTAGATTAAGAAATTATAACTTCTAGGACCTGGCAAGTTCCACATCAGGGGTTCTCAATCTTAGTTGCCCGTTAAAATCACCTGGGACCTTGTAAAATTCCCAATGCCTGGGCTGCACCTTAGACCAAGTAAATCAGATTATTAGTGGAGTCAGGAGGGGTGCAAGCATCAGTAGTTTTTAAAGCAGCCCGGTGATTCCATTGTACAGACAATTGAAAACCACTGCTCTAAGAAGGGGTAACTGAATTAGCATGCTTTTTTCCTTTGACTTAGTACTGCCTTTTAAGTATTAGAAGGAAGCATGAATCATAGTCACATATCCAGAAAGAAGAAAGTCTTGGGGATAATGTGGTCATCAAAAAGTGTAAGATGAAATAAGGAAATTTTCTTATTTTAAAACTGCTAAACAATTGATATGATACAGCATTCCCTTAAAAACTAAGTGCTATCTGGAATAAACTGTATCAGTTAATCAGAAGTGTAAATTTTGAATATTTGCCATTTACTTTAAAAAGGAATTTGAGACAGTTGACAGTTAATGACACAGATACTATAAAGCCATTAATGTGTGAAATAAAACAATAAAGGTAGAGGGGAGGTATACCAAAAAGCCACGCTAATGTAATTATTGTAAATGAGTATTACATTTAGCTGGAAGTGCTCTGGCAGCCAAAATAAAAACAGAAATGTAATGAATTATTTGATTTTTAAAGCCTGAGAAGCAGAAGAATGCCAGTTCATCATTAGATGGTAACTTTTTTTTCTGGAATTGAATTCTAAAAGGGACTTATTATGTGGGTATTTTACATGATGTACAACATAATGGATAGTGTCTTTGAGCATATTATAAGGATAGTGTTGTCTTGTTTGCTTTTGTTTTTGTTTTTATTGACTGTTTTAGTGAAAGAGCGGACCCCAGTTACTGTAAGGACCGGATCACTGAAGGAGCCAATATCAACAAGTCTCTTGTGACTCTAGGAATTGTCATCTCCACTTTAGGTATTTGGCTGATAGACTGGCTCATCAGAGTGGGAGGGAGACTTTGGAGAATAACTTATGTATTTTCATTTTGTCAAAATGGGGTAGATACAGGGTTCTTTTTGATACAGTTACCTTCTGGTTTGGAGCATAAAAATTGATATTTATCTGTTGTTTTAGACAACTTGGCCATCATCTTGTACTCTCATTTCAGAAAGAAGAGAGACTAAAATATTGTGTAGCTCAAATATCCATGTCATAAGCCCAAAGTCTAATTTAGGGCTTAAACTTAAAGATCTTACCGTATGCAGAAAGGGATTAAGAAGTGTGGAACTTAAGTCTTTGTTCCCCAACCATTGTTTTCTTTTAATGAATTTGTTTTAGAATTTCTTTTTTCTTCCACTTTTATTATTTTTTGTCTTTTAAGCCCAGAACTCTCAAGTATTCAGCAGCTGCCAGAGCCTCAACAGTGTAACCAGCAATGGTGGTGACAGTGGGATTCCTAGCTCTCCTTCTGGGACCTGTAGTGGAGGGGGACCCTCCCGGAGGCAGTCTTACATCCCATATCGGGACTCCGTGTTGACCTGGCTGCTGAAGGACAGCCTTGGTGGCAACTCCAGAACCATCATGGTTGCCAGTGAGTGGGATGCTGGGGCTGGTTCTGTGTTGGGACTGGTACTGTGCCTCCGAGAAAGGGCCACGACCACCCATTTCATCAAGGGTCTCTTATACAATGTGGACAGTAGCAGCAAGGCAAGTGGTTATGGTCTGGGTCAGAGGGCTTGGCATGTTTTTTAACTTTCTTCTTTTACCTCAGCTGTGTCTCCTGCACACACTAGCTACAGTGAGACCATGAGTACCCTGAGATACGCATCCAATGCCAAGAACATCATCAACAAGCCACGGGTAAATGAGGTGAGACCTTCATCTGAAGTCCTGGTCTGTTATACTTTACCAAAGTTCTCCTTTTGTTCTCTCTCTCATTGATGTCTTTCTTTGTGTACTCACTCTAGCTTGCCACACTTGTTCTTCAAATGATAAGGGAGTGAAATTCTTTCTTCTAGTGTTCTACCCTTCTCTGATATCTCTACCGACTTCATTTATAACCTATTATGAATAATTTAGATATTTTCCTAAGACCATTCCTCTTAACATTCATGGTGTACCATTATCATTCTAAGAAAGCTTATTTAAAAGTTTCTTTATTTACTAATTTTATTCTGAGTTTTTGTTGATGTATGCTTTTTTTCCTATGCATATGGTAATTACATCTGTGTTTTGGGCTAAAAAAGGCATATAATAAATTTTTTAATGAGAATATTCCAAAAATTCCTTATCTGCTTTGCAATTTCGCTGAACAGTTCCAGGGCAGGCATTACAAACTGGTGGCCACACAGATCTAGCCCACCTGTGGACTGTTCTAAAAGGCAGTGTAATTAGTCCTGGCTGGGTGGCTCAGTTGGAGCATTGTCCCATGCACCAAAAGGTTGTGGGTTCCATTCTGGTCAGAGCACATACCTAGGTTTTGGGTTTCATCCCCAGTCGGGGCACATGCGGGAGGCAACCAATTAATGTTTCTCCCTCTCTCTCCCCCTCCTTTCTTCCCTCTCCCTTTCCTGTCTCTCTAAAATCAATAAAAATATTCTCAGATGAGGATTTTAAAAAGTTATTCTTTTAAAAAGGCGATGTAAATAGACAGGTACTAAGTTTAGTTACCGTACAGAAAGATTAGCACTTACTATCTGTACATGCCCTGGCATTTGTGTTACCTGCCTGACCTGCTCTAGGACAGTGATTCTCAAACTTTAGTGTGTATAAGAATCTCCTGGAGGGTTTATTAAACCACAGTTGGGGACCAGCCCTCAAGAGTTTCTGATTTAGTAGGTGTTGAGTAGGAGCAGAATTTGTATTTCTAACAAGTTCTTAGTCCTGGGACCACATCTTGAGAAGACTGCCCCAGAAGGTACTCCAAAGGAATAATGTACTTCTTCCAAGCTAATTGCATGATCTCATAGCTGTTATCAATCACTGGTGACTGAGTTCTCTGTTTCAGGATGCAAACGTAAAGTTGATCAGAGAGCTCAGGGAAGAGATTAGACGACTGAAAGCCATGCTATTGAGCTTCGAACTGGTATGTTGGCAATCAGAACTTGTATGTATTGAAAAGCCCCTTTTCTTCTGCAAACCGTCTGCGTGCTGCTTTGTGTTCTCAATTAAGTGACACCTGTGGAGCAGGGGCAGGTGCAAAAACTGGATGGGGATTACTCTGATTACCTGTGTAGTTTCAGATGGGGTGGACATCCTCTCACTGTATCATCTCTATTGTCCAAAGTGCATTTCCCTGAATGGCTCTTATTCTGTTTGTGGGTAGATATGGGGAATGGGCCCTCCAGAAAAATTTCTTTGAATTCACCTTCTTTGTGTCAATCTGAGCCCAAATACTTAGGCTTCTGATTTATTTCTGATTTTAACAATAGTCTTTTCCTTATGTGTACTGTCTCTTCCCTCTCACAAGAGTAAGGGTGGGACCCACAAAACACAACTCTCTCTTTGTTCAGAGAAACTTCAGATCATTGAATGAGAAGGATGGAAATCTGAAGGAGCTGGTTCTCCAGAATGAATTGAAGGTGAGTGTGTGAGGTGGACCCAGTTGTGCTTTACATCACCCTGGGAGGAGGCCTGATCTCTCTCCATCATTCCTAGGCTGGGGCTGCTCCCCTGTCAGGACAGAGAGGTTCTGTCTAGTTTAGAGATAATTTTTGTCTGTACTGATCCTTGAATGGGGGATTGGTTTGTCTGAACGGCTGGTGACCAGCTTTCTGACTTTGTTTTGTTCTGTCAAAAATGACAACTCCCTTTGTATAGTCGCAATAGCTTATAAAATAGAATTTATTTACCAGTCAATCAACCAACCAACATGTATTCATTGAGCACCAAATAGGTGCTCAGCATGATGCTGCAAGATATAGTAGTCCCTGCTCTCAAGTGGCTTACAGTCTAGCTGGAAACACATTTAGAGACATTTAAATTTAAACACATTTAAATGTAATAACTATATGAGTTAGATGAAAGAGCTTAGGGAAGGAAGAAATCATGATGGCTTGGAATTTTCAGTGCAGGTATTACATTGCTGGAGCTGGAAGTCCGAGAACTTGAACTAGACCTTGAAAAATTGATAGAGTTTGTTAGGTAGGTAAAAGGGGTAAGGAATTTGGGGTGAGAAAGGGATAACATAAGCAAATCCATGGAACTGAGGGGATGAACTGGTGTGGGAGGCCATGTGGAAGCACACAGTGTGAGGAAGGCTAAGCTATCTGGGATAGGCACTCTTGGTAGAGGTTAGGGAAGTAAGGTGAGGGCAGTTTGGGAGGTTTGAACTTGACATAAACGGATTGATCGTAGCTTCCTGAGCCAGGTTGGTGTTATAATAAAGGAGTGTAGTAGGGAAAGTAATATGACAGTTGTATGTAGGATGGATTGAAGGGAGGGGAGCCTATAAGCAGAGAGACCAACCAGGAAAGAGACTGTTGTCGTGACCCTGTGAGAGCGAGGACAAGACATTTTGGGAGATTAGATTACATGGTGATTCCCAGAGACACTTAAAAGGAAAAAATGACAGGCATTATTTGGTGACAGGTTCGATTTAGATCCTGCAACCAAATGTCTCAATTTCCAATCTGCTATTACATCATCCTATGTGTTATTACAGTATCCTGGCTATGTCAACATTTTGTTATCCAAACTAAACTTCAGGATTATATCACGTACCCAGAAGTTTCTCAAAAATTCTGTGTTTAACCATATGTTCTGATTTGGGGTTCAGAAAATATTGTGCTCCTATACATAAGAGATGAGGAAAGAGTCAAAATCATTCCAGGCTCATTAGCATTTTTGCATTGTGCAGGCCAGTGGAATTCTAGTGGATGCAGGAGTCAGTGAGAGAGCTGGCCAGAGGGAGGTGTGTTCAGCAGTGCCTCCAGGTTGCTGTGCCAGGCTGGCCAAACTATAAGCTAGAGTGACCTGCTGCTGCTCGCCTCTGCCAGGTCCCAATCCAGCTTGGCCCTTTGGTTACCCTGTAGTTTTCAAACTTCAACCCAATGATTGTGACATTAAAAGTAATGTTTATAGGGTCCTTAAAATATTGTATCTCAACTTGGCATAGTTTCTTTTTTCTTAAGTATTCCATTTATGATAGAAGAATTTAGTTGAATCCAGTTTCTTTTCCCGTGTTCCTTAGTTCTTACATTTCCAGGATAAGCTGCCTGCCTAGGCATGAATTTCCACCATAAGAAGAAAAAAGGACTCTGCAGTCAGTATTGTTTGTTTACATTCCCCAGGTGGTTTTAAGGCCTCTAAGTCTTGGTATATTTATATTTAAAACTGATCCTGATAAGCCCTCAGGATTTTATTATTATGTTGTTATTTTATGACTCTGTGGTCTTTCAGACCAGTTTCATATAGTCTTTGTTCTCCCCCCCGGGAGACCTGTGCTTTGTGGTCTTTGAGCCACGTACACACTTACATTAGAAGTAAAAGAAAAGAAAAAAAAAGTCAAGGTGCTGCACCTTGAGAAAGAAGTGTTAGGTCACAAAAGGATTCCCAGCATGGATCACATAGAATAGAAGGGGGATGGGAAGGGGGAATTATAGATGTCTGACTAACATTTCAATTTTTTAAAAATAACATTAATGGTGTGTTTTTTCCCAATTATAAAAACAATACATGCTTGTTGCAGAAAGCTTTAATGTTTATATGGGAGTTTCTATTTATGAAAGTAACACTTGCTTATTTAAGAAAACTTAAAAAACACAGAGATGTGACAGAGGAGGTGCAAGGGCCTCTGTGGGGCTTTGAATAGTAACGGGGGAGAGTAAGAAAGTAATACGGGGTGGGGGTGGGGATGGGGGTGAGGGGAATCGGGCCAGGATGACATCTGAACTTTAGTTTGCTTCTCATGCTGAGTCTCTGAGACCACCACCTCTGCCTCTGCCTCTGCAGATAGACCAGCTGACTAAAGACTGGACCCATAAGTGGCATGAGTGGAAGGCCTTCGTGGAGCATTACAGAGTGGACATCAACAGGAGGAGGGCTGGGGTTGTCATTGACTCCAGCCTGCCACACCTGATGGCCTTGGAGGATGATGTGCTCAGCACAGGTGTCGTACTCTATCACCTCAAGGTGCGTAGGCAGGTGCATTCCTTCTTCCTGAGCTAGTGGTCCCAGAGGTCAAGGAGGGAAAAGCCATGGGCAGCATCTGTGCATCTGTTAATTGAGAAATGCCACAGAGCTGCCTTCAGGTTTGCCCTCAGGAAACAGCTAGCCAACCAATTGGGACCCATTTGGTTTTTGTATGAATAGAGCAGAAGATTGCAAATCAGAACAATCATGTATTCTTTTAGCTGCTGCTACTGTTGCTCTTATATAATTTACTTTTGTTCTCTGAGCCTTAATTTCCTCATTTTAAAATAAGAATGCTGCTGCTTGTATTCTTTTTCTGGCTTCCTGAAACACAGGAATGTAGGCAAGGAGGTGAAATCCTAACCTTAAAATACCACTGGTGCTCCTGAGCTGTGCAAATGCAGGCTGCTCACAGATGGCTAAAGGGAGAATCAAAAGACCTGAAACAGTTTCATTTCAATGCTTCCCCACTTCATTCAGCCTCCAAATCAACAAAACGTGCTCCTCCCAATTCTCCATTATTAGCTTTACTTGGGAAAGAAGAGAGGAGAGAGAAAGTAGATACAAGAAGCTTAGAGAAAGCATGAGGGAGAGTCCAAAGGCTGGGGTGGGGTGTGGGGTGGGGCCGTGGGGGCATGACATGTAGCCACCCAGAGGAAAAAAAATTAAGGCCTTTCATGAAGGACCTGGCTCACCCGGTTCTTTGTCACCTGGAGGCCAGATCCTCATTTATAAATGAAGCAGTTAGAATTAGTGACTCATGGTAGATAGAGTCTTATATCCTGCCCTCATCAAAAATGTCCTGCTGTAGAGGAACAGTCTCTGTGGAAGGCAAAATATACTTTTCCTGGCCCAAACCCCTATGCTCACTGAAAATCCAATCTTCATTCTCATAATTGTCCCCAGCTGACATTGTAAAGGAAGAGAGTTTATGGGGCACATGTAATGCTGCTATTATCCCTGGAGAAATTAGACTCCTAATGCTGCAGTACATGTGGTAGTGAGATGTTAGCAAAGCTCATCATGTTCAGAAAGTCTCTTCTTAAGCCTTGAAGGAGTTGTCAGAGACTGAGCCTCTCAGACAGAAAGTTAAAGTAGCTTATTTTCTGATGCACAGAGTATAAATTATCTCAGTGAAAATGCCTCAGGCAGAATCTAAAGACTATGGAACCACAGGGAGAGGTTGGAAGTCAGGAAGGGACGGGGTGTTTTAAAATGGTCAGTATTTGAGTAGAGCTGATCTGATATATTGATTGCATGTGGAATGAGCAGATGAAGCTAGAAGTTAAGCGGTAGGGCTTGGAGTAGCAGTAGAGGGTGAAAGGATGTGACCGGCCCCCTCTGAATGCAGAGATGCTGGTTTTCCTCCCTGAGCCAGTGCACACCCAGGGTGGCACTCCCTGCTGGGTGCATTTCCAGTGAACCTGGGGGATGGGGTCCAGTTAGTGGTAATACTGGCATTTCTGCATTTTATGTACCCATTGTTTCCTTTCCATTTGTTTACACATTGTTTCCATTTGTTTACCCATTGGTTTGGGTAGTAGTATAACAGTAATCACTCAGATTCTGTTTTGTTTGTTTTTTGCTTTGCTGGCTTGTTTACAGATCCAGAACTAGTCACTAGAAACGCCCTGAAAGCTTGGGAGGAACCTTGGGCGGGAAGGGGGCCAGGGGAAAGGATGCATAGAGCACAGGTTACTGATATCCTAGAATTCTCCTCATAAGTGCCTTTGTGCTGCTAACTTTCCCCACGTAAAGAGGCAGAGGGGCAGCATGCACAGGTTCCAGTTCGGTCCTTGTTAAACCGATGCCATCACATTTTTTGGTTGTTTCTGCCCTGCAAGTCTAGAAGTTGTGATATGCTGTGGCCTTTTTCCTTTGGGGAGGAATGTGCCTCATCATCAAGGATGACCCTGAACCCACATGAGGGGTCTTGACCTCTTTCCCTTGATTCTGTTTGGCAGTGTTTGGAGGCCAGTCTCCATTGGCTTGTGTGATCCTCAGTGGCTGAGCAGAAAAGGCTGGGCTCTGGCTGTTTGTGGGTGTGCGTGTGGAGGAGGGCACAGAGCCTCATTCATCACTTCTAGGAATCTTCCTCCTCACAAGCTATTTTGGGGGAACTGCAGGGACCACCCCTCTGGCTGCTAACAGTGAAGCCTAGTACGACACACTCTGGTCACTTTGAAAACCTTAGTTACTAGGGAGGTGGTATGCTGAGGTTGGAAAAGCATGGAATTCTAGCCAGAGCTCTCCTGTTTAGTTTGTGGGTTCCTTGGGCAACTTATTCCCTATCAGCTTCAATCCCATGTCTATAAAAGGGGGATAATAATACCTACATTTTGGTTGTTAAAGGATTAAATAAGAGATGTCTATAAAGCACTCAGTGCAGTGCCTAGGAAATAGTGAATCAATGAATGATAAATACACATCTAAACTCAACATCTCTGTTGCCGTGTTGCTGCCTTCCTCAAACAGAGCTATGTTGTCTGAATTGCCATGATCAAAGGCCAAAAGGCCTTGTCTTCTACTAACCTTGTGATTCATTTATACTAACTCCCATTTCCCCTCCTCTCTTATACTCTCTTCCAGTCCTTTTTGATTCTAGATGTGCTTTTCTCCTATTCGTGCTTTACCCTTCTTACAATCTGGTGTCTGTTAAACTTCATCTGCGGACCAAGAAGGTAAAAATCCTGTGCTTCCATACACCTTCATAGAACACGTGTGTCTGAGACTGACTGGACCGAACTTGGAACACACGAACCTTAGCCCCTGAGAGAAAGCTACACCTGTGTGCCCACTTCCTCAGACTAAAGAATCTCTGACTGACGGCCATGCCTATTCCCTAACCTTAGGCTATACTTGTTCGACTTTGCAAAGATCTGGTGCTGCTTTGTCAGATATTTTTTGCCCCCACCTTCTCAGGGTCTTCCTGGCTGCAGAGTGAGTGGGCAGAGCAGTCAGAACAGCCTGGACCAAAGTTGAGAGGAGTGGTGTAGAAAAAGCTAGGTGTGGGAAGACAGTGATAACACTCAAACAGGTGGACTCCTCTTTGGGGACAGGGCTGTGTCCCTTTTTATTTTCATTTAGATGACTTTGTTTTTCCCTTTAGGAAGGGACAACAAAAATAGGAAGGATTGACTCAGAACAGGAACAGGATATTGGTAAGTGACAGAGCATATGGTCTGACACTTTGTGGCAGATACTCATGCCTGACAGCTTTCTGCAGAGGAACCTGATGGTGCTCTGAGAGGAAAGGATCTTTGAAGTCCTAAGGGGCTTCTCCTTTTGCTGCTAGGTTGTGGGGCTGCAGCTGTGTGTCTGGGACATGGTAGGAGGGGGACCCACATGTAGGAGGATCCAGGTCTGGGAGGTTTCAGGTGGTGGCTCTTCCCATCTTGGGATACGAGATCTTCCAGATGCGGAGTCGGATCTCATGGGAAGAATGGAGGAGGTGTTTCCCTGGGCCATGCCTCTACCCAGGTGACCTCCATCTCTTCTCTGTAGTCCTGCAGGGTCAGTGGATAGAGAGAGACCACTGCACTATCACCAGCGCCTGTGGGGTCGTCATTCTGCGGCCTGCCCAGGGGGCCCGCTGCATAGTCAATGGCCGGGAGGTCACTGCCTCCTGCCGTCTGACCCAAGGTAGGACTGTCTACCGCCCTGTGTATGCTAGGATGACTGATGGACCAGCTCCATTCCCATGGGCCAGACCCAGAGAACTCAGTAAAGCAGTTTCTGCACCCAGAGATCTGAATATTTCCTAATACAGTCTTCTTCCCATACATGAAGAAGCCCTAATTCCTGGGCCCCAGAATGGAGAATAACTCTGAAATTTGTCCTGTGTTTGTTAGCTCTGTGTCCTTGGGGAATTATCTGAGCCTCAATTTTCTCGTCTGTAAAATGGGGATAATAAGAGGATTGAATAGCAGGAAATGTGAGGCTTGAATGAGCTAATCCATGTAATGTTCTTAACAGTGTTCTTGGCACTTAGTAAACGCTCATTATCATTATTACTGTCACAATTACTACTATTATGAATCTGGGTTTTTTTGGTTTTTGTTTTTAACTTTATTTATTTTTTAATTTTATTTTTGTTTAAAATATTACAGATGTCCCTTTTTCTCCCCAATGACCCATTCCACCCCGTCCCATCCTTCTCTCCAGTCCCTCTCCCCACCATTGTCCGTGTCCTTGGGTTGTGCATATAAATTCTCCCCCTCCACCCACCTGCCCTCCTATTATGAATCTGTTTAAAATCTCTGTCCTTTGAGGCTGAGCTTATATTCCCCCTCTTCCATGAAGTATTCCCTGACTACTCCACCTGGAACTCATCTTGCTTCCCCTTGGAGTACCAGACTCTACCTGTTCATTTCATTAGTTTGATACATATGCTGTACAGTATCCAATGAATACATATATTATTGACTCAGCTAACTTATCCACTTGTTGAGGGCAGGACTTTTGCCTCACAAAACAGTGCCTTGCATATAGTGTGTACTCAGAACAGGAGCTGTTGATTGAATTCTCCTCTGTCTCTGTATCACAGGAGCAGTCATAACCCTGGGGAAAGCACAGACGTTCCGATTCAACCACCCAGCAGAGGCCGCTGTCCTTCGGCAGAGAAGGCAGGTTAGCGTGCTATTTTTTCTGTGGCTGTTGGCCTCCCTGCTTCTCCTTTCTGGGGGAGGAGTTTGAGCTTTGTCTGGTTCTCTTGGGAGGGTAAGGAGGGTTGATGACTGCAGCCTTGCTATGCTTTCTTCCTTGTTCTCAGGTTGGAGAGGCTGTTGGTGGCAGTGGCTCTTTGGAGTGGCTGAACTTGGATGGAGATGTCACTGCCTCCAGGTTGGGTCTCTGCCCTTTGCTTTGGAAGAAAAGGTGAGAAACAGCTGCTCATTCTGCTGTAGAACCTACTAGTTTTTCTTCTTAGTCCATTACAACATGGAGCTGGGAGACGAGTATAGCAGCCAAGGTGTGAATAAAGCCTGGTCTGAACCAGCTTGGCAAGTGACTTGAAGATGCTGAGCTAGGTGCTCAGCTGATAGTTGCCAGGGAAGTGGACTTGGCCCTCATTTATTTCCTCTTCAGTATCGCAACTTTCTTCATCACTGACAAAGTATAGCATTTGTTGTTTCCTATGGCCACTTTCCTCTGTCAATAAGATTTAAATGTGGTGTTTTTATAGATAGCTTTGATACAGTTTTTGAACTTACCTCCCTGTATACCTCTTTACATTCTGTGCTACCTGTGTGTGCATGCAGGTGTGTGTCAATTAGCTTCCAGGACTATGGCATTCTCTGGTTTTTTTAAGACATTGTGGGACTGAGAATCTTTTTTTTCTCTTAACCAAGGGTCCAGAATGATGCATAACAGGGGCAGGAACTCCAGGAACAATGTGAAAATATCTTGGGGTTCTGCCCTCTCACACTCACTTCACCAGCATTGTAACTGTGAAGCATGGAGCCAGAGTTTTATATGTGACTGGTGGCAACTACTTTTATTCTTCATAGTCATTTTTCATCCATTTCTTCATAGAATTCCCTTCCCAGATCTAGACACGTGTGGATTTGGTACTAGGAACAGTGGTATCCTTCTTTTCACATAGCCAAAGTGGCTACTGCTTTCAGGACTTCCTTTAGAAAATGTCAGCAGGGGATTCGGTGACTGTCCAGCACCATGAGCACGGGGTGTTATGATGGCCCTTGGTCCCCTGGTTCCTTTACAGGGAACTAGCTGCTCTTTCCTCAGGCCAGGAGAGTTTAATGGCAGCTAAAGATAGTCCTGGGTCTGACCTTGGTAGTGGGGGATGTTGGATGCAGGAGCAGATGTGCTCTGGTGCAGGGAGCATGAGAGCAGGCAAATCCTCACAGTGGGGTTGCTAAGGGCCAAAGGGCCATGCACCAGAGTCTAAGGGAGGACCATCCTAGAGTCAAGAGACTGAAGGCTGTTTGGGGGGACGGGTAAGGTGGGAGAGGTGACATCAGGTGAAGTGTATGAAGGCCAAGATGGACTCAGGACTGAGGCTGGGGCTCTTGTTTTGTCAGAGTGGCCCTCTCTTTTTGTAGTGAATCCATGAAAGGAAGCCTTGTCTTAGGTAAGGTTTCCATTGGAAAGACTTACTGAGTCTCTGAGCCTGTTTGCTCACCTCTAAGTAAGGATACTACTCTCTCTCCCAGGGATCCTTGCAATATGGGTTGAAAAATCTAGAACATGTGGAGTACTTTGCTGAAGCTCCTGTTCTCCCATCTCACCACTGCTGACCAGAGGACACTGCTCTCCAGCCTTTTTAAGGCCTTCCTGGGCTCTCTGGCCCAATGGACACTGATCTGACCTTTCATTTAGAGAGCACAGAAAGGGATTAGAGAATCAAGGCCTCTCCTATTCGCTCCCTCCACTCTTTAGCACCAGCTCTAAGAGCCTGTGGGCTGAGCTGGTCCTTCCTAGCTTCCGTAGCTGGCATCTTATGCCAGCCCTGGTAGAAGTAGGGTGGTGTGGGCCTCCAGCCTGTGATTGGGCAGAGGAACTGGGAGGAGAACCCATGAGAGTGGAGAAAACTGCAAGTAGTCAGCTGGGTTCCCAGTTGGTTTGTGGCTGTATCTCCATGAGAGTCTCTTCTCTGCTCTTGGTGGGGTTGAGCCTCCCCTTGTCCTAGGCTTTCTTTCCTTACCTTTTTTCTCTGGAGGAGCAGTTGTGGGGAACCTGCAAAGCTGAAACTGACTCCAGAGCTAGGGGAAATTGGCCAGTCTGTCTCCTTTCCTCTTGCAGCAGTGTACTGGACCAAGGAATTTGTCCTTGAAACTGTTTGTTGCCCATGTTCTTTGCAGTTCCCCATTTGGAATTTTGGGGACTTAACCTTAAGTGCTCAGAGCCCAGGAGACACTGTAATTGCTGCCACTGCTACTGCTGCCTTAGTGAGTAGATGCTGCTGCATTTTGCTGCAGAAGCTGTCAGACTCTGAGGTGACCGGGAGGGCGCCATGGAGTCCTGGCAAGGAGGGGTCCAGGCAGCAGCTGGGGGAGGCAGGAGCCACTCAAGATGAAGGGGGCAGTCATCTGAGAGAGACAGAAGTCCTTGGCTGGCAGGTAACTGAAGGCTTGCCCTTGGTACTCTACCCAGACATGTAGCATAAGGTTGGTATTTTCTTTCTCACTTGTTTTTTGGGAACTTGGCTGATGTACTTAGCAGAGGAGCTGTTTTCACTGTGATGACAGGGGCATCTCGGGAGAGTGTGCGGTATCTGTAGTGATCCTCCCAGACCATCTCTCCTCACAGGCCTCGATGCTGCTGTGAAGGAAACTACTGGGTTATCAGAAACTGACTGGCAGCTGCCTTTCTCCAAGAGGAGGGCTAGAGAGAGCTCTCCTCCAGGGAGGGAGAAATTGTAACCAGGGTTCAAGATGTCAGAGAAGGAAGCTAAATACTCTCCGGGAATTCAGAATAAAGATCCCCTCCCTGCCCCTTGCATCTGCTGGTCTGGATCTTAGCTGGGTTTGTCTGAGACACTCAGATGGGCTTATGTGTGTAATTCTGCCATGTCTGTAGTCAGACAAATTTTGGAGTAGTAGGGCGGACATGACACATGTATAAAATGTTTTCCATTAACTGCTTTTTTCTATTTGTGTAGCATTAACTGTTTTTTTATTCCAATTGCTATCCCTAGACTTTTGCCTCACATGCATCAAAGTGTCTTTGCTCTTTTATGTCCATTCTACTATGTGTATTTGGCCTTTTGCCCACAGTAGTCAGTGCCAGTCTCCCCCAGAGTGCATTCATTCAAGTATCTGGGCCTGTCCTAGTCCTTGGACCCACTGCATTTTTTTTTTTAATTTCATATTATTATTTTAATTTTATTTTTAAAAATTATTATTATTATTTTTCTTTATCTTTATTGTTGAGAGTATTAGGGGTCCCATTTTCCCCCCCAGTTGATCCCCTCCACTTCGCTCCCACCCCCTCCCCAGGCCTTCACCCCGTTATTGACTGTGTCCATGGGTTATGCATATATGCATATAACTTCTTTGGTTAATCTCTTCCCACCCTCCACCTCCTTTCCCTCTTTCCTCTGAAATATGATCGTCTCTTGCATTTGTCAGTGTCTCTGGATCTATTTAGTTCATCAGATTCTTTTGTTCATTAGCTTCTTCTTAAAGAAGACCCTTCAACTTTTCCTGTAGTGCTGGTCTGGTGGTGATGAACTCCTTTAGCTTTTTCTTATCTGTGAAGCTCTTTATCTGACCTTCAATTCTAAGTGATAGCTTTGCTGGGTAGAGCAATCTTGGTTGTAGTTCCATGTTTTTCATCACTTTGAATATTTCTTGCCACTCCCTTTTGGCCTGCAAGGTTTCTGTTGAGAAATCAGCTGACAGTCGTATGGGTGCTCCCTTGTAGGTAACTAAGTGCTTTTCTCTTGCTGCTTTTAAGATTCTCTCTTTGTCTTTAACCTTAGGCATTTTAATTATGATGTGTCTTGGTGTGGGCCTCTTTGGGTTCCTCTTGTTTGGGACTCTCTGGGCTTCCTGGACTTGTAAGTCTATTTCTTTCCCCCGATAGGGGAAGTTTTCTGTCATTATTTTTTCAAATAGGTTTTCAATTTCTTGGTCTCTTTCTTCCCCTTCTGGCATCCCAATAATACAAATGTTGGGCCTCTTGAAGTTGTCCCAGAGGCTCCTTATACTATCTTCATATTTCTGGATTATTTTTTCTTCTTGCTCTTCTGGTTGGGTGGTTTTTTGTTTCCTCATGTTCCAAATTGCTGATTTGATTCTCAGCGTCCTCTACTCTATTGTTGATTCCCTGTAAATTATTCTTCATTTCAGTTTGTGTAGCCTTCATTTCAAATTGGTACTTTATTATAATAGTTATAGATTTTCTCAGTTATTTCCCAAACAATATGCTTAAGCATCCTTATAAACAAAATTCTGAACTCTGTATCTGTTAGCTTGTTTGGATCTATTTCATTTAGTTCCTCTTCTAGAGATTTCTTCTGTTCTTTCCTTTGTGACATGTTTCTTTGCCTCCACATTTTGGCTGCTTCCAGGTGTTTGTTTCTATGTGTTAGGTAGAGCTGCTGTGTCTCCTGGAATTTGTAGAGTGGCTTTGTGTAGTAGGTGTCCTGTAGGATCCAGTGGCTCAGCCTCCCCAGTCACCTGAGCTGGGCCTTCTAGGTGCTCCCCTGTGTGGGCTGTGTGCACTGTCCTGTTGTAGCTGAGCCTTGGTTGCTGTTGGTGTCACTGGGAGGGATTGACCCCCAGGCCAATCAGCTGTGAGGACCAGCTGCAACTACAGCCAAAGAGCTGCTGTGCTGGAGACACCCCTGTGGAGCAGGATTTACTTCAGTGGGGCTTTGGTGTTCACCAAGTGCGCCCCTTGAATGTGTCACTCGTGGATGTGGTAGGGTTGTAATCCAGCATGGTTGAGTCTGAGCACCAGGTGCACTATCTCTGGGGCCTCCTGGGAGGTGCAAAGTCAGCCTGTGCCAGTGCCTTGCCCAGGGCCACCCAGCATGGGCTACACAGCAAACTGTAGTTGGCTGCCAGTTGTGCTGGGCTTGGAGGTGTCCAGGAGAGGCCAAGCTATGAGCCAGTGCAGGCTGCTGCTACTGCCAGGCCTGGGGCCACTTATCAAGTCCTATGGGTCATGCTGCTGCTTGTTTGAGGAATTTTAGGAAAGTCCTAAGCATGAGGCTCGAGAGGCCACTTACACAGAAAAGCCACTGGAAATGGCCTGGATGAGCTTGCAGGTGGGGAGGGGCCAAAGGTGTGAGGTGCTGGGGATTCAAATATGGCACCTACCTGCCGGCTGTGTGCCGGGAGGACTCGTCAAAGGAGCAGTGGCCTCTGCCAGCCCTTCTGCCTGGAGAAAGCTGCCCCTCCACCTCTCGCTCTGACTTCAGGCAGGTTAGTTCCTCCCCGAGTGTCCCAGGTCCTTTCAGGCTGCTGCCCGGCGCTGGGCTCAGAGGGAGCGCGTCTGAGTGAGTCCGTGCGCCGGCCCTTTGAGAGGAAAGCCTGGGGCTCCCGCAGCCTCCGGGACCCTCAGCCACAGTCCCCGCTGGTTTCACAGCCCGGAGTTCTGGGGACGTCTCTTCCTGGCCCTGGAGCCCTGGGTTGGGAGCCCTTAGTTGGGCTGGGACCCCTCCCTTCTCCAGAAAACCTCCCCTGCGGAGATGTCCTCCCGGGGTTCAACTGGGGCACCGGGTGTGGGCCCGCGGCCACGTCTCCATGATTTAACCCGGATCCGCCAGCATCTCCTCCCCTCCTCCCGGTCTCGGTGCTCCTTCAGTTCCCTGGTTGTAGGGCTTCTGTTCAGCCAGATTTCAGGAGGTTCTGAGCGATGGTGGTTCTGTATTTTAGTTGTAATCTTGATGTGGTTGCGGGAGGCGGCGGGTGCAGCTTCTATCTACACCGCCATCTTGTTTCGACCCCCACTGCATTTTGAATCACCTCACAGCATCCTTCACAGAGAAGACACTGCTCATGTTTCAGCTCCTACCCACGTACCTCCTATCCATCTATTCACTCTCCCACCCATCCATCCTTTACTGTCCTCCTAAAGCTACATTAAGGAATCTTAATTCCTCTAAGACAGAGGCAGCAAATGGTCTGTAAAGGGCCAGGTAGTATTTTAGTGCTTTGCAGGACTTAGAGTCTCTGCTGCAGAGACTCAGCTTTGCCATTGTGGCTCAGAAGCAGCCTAGACAAGATGTAAATGAATGGTGTGGCTGTGTTCCAGTAACACTTTACTCGCAAAAACAGGCAGTGGACCCAATCTGGCCCACAGGCTATAGTGAACCTCTGCTTTGAAACCCTCTGTGATTTCATTCTGCTCTGCAAAGTGTAAATCTCCTGAGCAGAGTGAACCGCTTAAGAGCATGCTGCTCAGCCTGAGAGCTGGTTCTAGTGTCCAGTCATTGCATCCTGGGGCTGGAATGAAGGCTGAGGGAGGCTGGATTAAGGCACTTTTGTGAGCCTCTGGTGGATCCTGACCCTTCTCAGCCATTCCCCCTCCAACTGCCATCCTGGAACGTCCACTCAGTTTGCTCCTTTAGGAACCCAAATGACAGGGATGGAGTGACCCTGCAGAAATAGCATGTGAGGTCCTCTCTAGAAGGTTATGTGTGACCCAGGGCAAGGTTAGCATGCCAGGCAGAAGCTGCCAGTCTTTAGGGGAAGGCTCTCAGTCATCCATGGTCACCCAGGAACCTAGTAGCAGAATGAAGTATGACTGTAATCTAAAATTCTTTTTGAACTTTGTGTTATGGAAAATTCCAAATACACTACAAACAATCAACTCATAGTTAATCTTGTTTCATTTACATTCCCACTCACTTTCCCCCACTCCTCCCCACTGGATCTAAGCAAATACCAGACAAATTCATCAGAAAATGCTTCAGCATATATCTCTGAAGGTTATGTTACAGTCTAAAACTCTTGAACTCTCTTCCAGCGCTGGTTCACACAAGTGTGGTTGTGTAAATTCTCTGTCTGTAATGGCTGCCGCCTACCACCAGCTCTCAAAAGGATTTCTGTTTCGGGGAATGGAGGTGTAGTTGTAATCTATGAACATGTGTGCAAGACTCTCCATTCCACGGGGACTCTGGGGCTTCTGCTCAACTTTGTTTCCAGCAAAGACCCTTTTTTTAAAAATAAAAAAAGGCAAAGTTTCTTGACTTATCTAAAATGTTTCAGGGCTTTTTGTTTGTTTGAAAACTGCTTTACTTTCCTGGTTATTTTTCTTAGATTGTGCTAAACCCACAATCTAAGAATACGCTAGTCTAAGGACTGTTCTCCCTCCTGCACTATGACATCATTAGCTGCCTGTGACACCACGCCTGTGTGTCCCAAGATGCCAGAAGTCCAAAGCCCTCTCTGCCCTGTTGAATTTATGGGCTCTCTCAGAGGGACTTAGATGTCCACTGGTTTGTACTGAGATGGATTTGCATTTCCCTGGGTAACCTTGGCCCCTCTGTGACAGGAAAGTGCTGGGGGAGCAGCGTGACAAGGACCACCAGCTACCCAGGGCTGGAGAGACAGTCCAGAGGGCCGAGATTCAGCAGCAGCAGTGCTACACGGGGGATTTGAGGCAGCGAATCCTAGTGCAACAGATTAGAGCCAAGCAGGACCTGGAATTGGACCAGGCGCATGTCAGCTGGCAGATTAAAGACAGTAGGTGCCCGCTGCTCACAATGTCTGCTTCATCTTCTCATCTCTTCATTTTCATTCTTCCCCAGACTTCCGTATTCTCCCCTTTGTTTTCTTTGTGATATGATGGAATCTTTGGTATTAGGCATTCTCTCTTCTTTTTTTAGAGACCAGAGGCTCTTACAAGGGGCTGGAAGCAAGAATAAGGAAGCAGCTTCCTATTGCCCCTCAGAGTGATGGACCTCTGCTCACTCCTTCTCTTGCGCACATTTGTCCTAGCATATACCCACTGCTGTGCCGAGGCCTGGGGCTTCATTCCCTTGCCCTGTGGTAAGGGGATGTCACCCCGGCCAGCTTTTTCACTCTGTATAGGTCCAGCCATGGCCGGAGGTGTCTGAGTCCAGGCAGCCACCGGCAGGGAGGGAGGTGCTGACCTTCTCTCAGGGTGTTTTTGGTTCCCAGACCAGCAGTGGTGGCTCAGAGAAGAGACCTGGTTGGCCAGCTTGCAACATCAGCATCAGCAAGACCGTGTAGCAGAGAAAGAACCTGAGGCCTCTGTGCCAACTGATTCTTGGCTTCAGACATATCCTGAGACTCAACCATCCCCACTGGTCCGAAGCCAGAAGAGGGCAGTACCACGTCAGTTCCTTCGGAGACGAGCTCTTCGGGCAGCAGAGCGGACTGTCCGGCGAAAAAAGGTCTCTTTTCAGCTAGAGAGAATCATCAAGAAACAGAGACTGCTAGAGACCCAGAGGAGACTGGAGCAGCTCAAGGCATTGTGCTGGCTCCAGGATGGTTGTCCCCAAGACCCCCCACACCAGGTCCCCAGCCCCAATGCCACGGTCACAGGGCATCAAGGTAGAAGCAGATCGACAAGTGGCAGCTCTTTGAGCCTCCGAAGCCTCTGCCTCCAGTACTTGCCCCAGCTACGCAGGTACAGCCACCTGGAAGCTTTGGTTGAGGTTTAAAGCCTTGTTGCCCAGGCCGTGCTCTTTACTTCCCAATGCCTCAGCTTCCTCAATCTGTAAAATGGAAAGATGTATTTACTCCTCTCTTCCTTGTCACCCTTTCCCTCTTCTGACTCCTCCTTTCTCTGTAGTTGATATCTCCTAAGACTCAGGCTTTTTCTTTCTCCCACTCTGAGTGGCAGCTCTTGCTGCTTTGGTGTGATCTTCTGTGTGAGCCTTATTTTTTGTCTTTAGACCCTGACTATCCACTTACATATCCTTGTGTATTCCTGCCCCACCTCCCTCTCATCCTGCCTCAAACCAGACTCTGTTCCCACACATTCCCTCCTCCTCCCTCCCCACCTGACCTGCCACCTCAAGTGAGCTTCCTGACCCCACCTCCCAACTGGTGAGCGAGGAGAACATTATCTTTCTGACTCCAGGTTCAATTTGGGATCTTTCTTGTTTCTTTTCTCCTTCACTCCTTACATTTAGTCAAGGTGAGGATATGTTATCACCCAGACTGCTTGGAACAGGGGACTGTGTCTACCTCTTTATGCTCTGGGCCTACCCGGGCCTTACCCATAGTAGGTAGACAATTAACGTCTGTGGGGTTATGCTTGCTCACCTCTCTGGTCTTCAGAGTAGTAGGCAGGCTTTTTTAAAAAACCTTTTTATTATGAAAAAATTTTAAACATACACAAACTTGGGAGAATAATACCTAACCCATTCAGCAATTATCTGGAGTCACCATGCTTGCTTTATCTCCCCTCCTTCCTTTTTCTGATGAAATATTTTAAAGCAACTCCTAGACATCATGTCATTTCAATCCTACATCAGGTATACACTTCTAAAGCATAAGGACTTTTACTATAACCACATTGTCATTATCACACCTAACAAAATTAAGATGAATTGTTTGGTATAATCTAAATCTAGGCCATATTCAAATTTCTACAGCTGCCTCAAAAATATCTATTTATAGTTAGATGTTCAAATGAAGATCTATATAGGATTTACACACACATGTGGTTATATCTTTTAAGTTTCTTTTAATTTTTTGTTTTGTTTTTATTTCTTCATATCATTGATTATTAAAAGAGAGTGAGCCAGTTCTTTAGAATGTGCTGTGTTATAGATTTGTCCGTTTGATTCCTTGTAGTATCATTTAAATTGTTCCTCTGTTCTTTGTATTGCCTATTAACTGAAGTTTTCTTTAAAGGCATGATTAGATTCAGAGTCAATTCAACCTTTTTATAAGATAAAAAAACTGAGGTATAGAGAGCTAGGTCTATAGTCCACAGTTTCCTTTTGTACCTATAGAGCTTTTCTCTGACATGAAGGACTATAGGGGACAGTGACATTGGCCTAATTTTTAACTTCTTTCAATGCAGATTAGGTGGGACTTTATAGTCCCTCTGTCAGCAGGAAGTAGGGACTGCTTTCTTTTCTGAGATGGCTTTCCTTTTCCCCACAGTGTTTTCCGGAATCAGGGCCCCTCCACCACGTTACCTCCTATGCCTGACTCTACTGATCAGACATCAGAGAAAAGCCAATCAGAAGAGTCTTTGTCCCAGGCTGCTCCTTACCCTCCAAAGACAGGGCATTTCAGCATCAACGTCCTTCGTTCCTCAGGCGAGGGGCAGCTCTGCACAGCCAGGGCAGCCTTGGCCAGGAGATCCTGGGCCCCAGGCGCCTGCTTCAGCATGAGCTCTGAGTCTTCCAGCATCCAGGAAATGGAGAGAGTGGGCAAGCATCCCCACCCAGTGGTGTCCCAGAACTTAGCATCTCTGGGCCAACCAGCTAACAAGCTGAAGCCAAGGGATGAGCCAGACGCCCTCACACCTTCTACCAAGACCTGGAGGGCTAAGGGACTATCAGACTCTGGCCACAGACCAGCAGGGTGGCGAAAAGAAGGGGACCTTGGGACCCACAAGGCTGCTAAAGGAGCCAGTTGCAGTTCCTCATATCCCCATGGATCCAGACAGGCAGCTGGGCATGGAAAGGCAGCCAAGACTTTTTGGATAGAATCCAAACCACCTTCTCCAAGCAGGGCATCAAAAGGGCAGCAGAGAGTGTTGGCAACTAGGGTCAGAGACATTACCAAAAAGTCCTTTCGTTTCCCTTTGAAGAGGCAACACAGTGCAGGAGACCCAGACACCATGGCCTCACTCACAGATGTCGGCCCAGTAATGGATCATAGGAGAGAAAAAGATGGTGATTTATCGGATGCAGATAGCACTTACTCGGTGGATTCTCTCTCCTGTGTCTGTGCCAAAGACCTAATGGAGCCACTGAAGCCAGGGAACCCCCAGGGGAAGGAACAGCATCTCTCAGAGCCAGAGAACACTGAAAGTGACAACAGCCAAATATCCGAGGACTCACTGACTGAGAATGGGAACCAAATCCCACAGAACAGCCCAGGGGGCAGTTATCTCACCAATGGCTATGGTCACCCCAGGGCCAGAGCTAGAGCCACTGTGAGGGGCTTCACCACATCTTCGGACAGTGGACTATTCACCCAGGCTCATAGGAGCTTTTCTCTGGATAGCCTGATTGACGCTGAGGAAGAACTGGGGGAATATCAGCAAGAAGAGCCTTTCTTCAGTTCAGCTGACGAGATGCCAACAGAGACGTTTTGGCACCTGCAGACCTCCAGTCTGCCCATAGTGGACCAGGAGGCAATGTACAGGCTTGGTCCCATCACTCAAAGAACAGGAGCCAGGCTGGATGCCATCTTGCCAATGAGTAGTTCATTTTACCTTGATTCCCAGCCCCAGCTCCCCTGTGAGCAGCCTGAGTGGAAGGTGGAGACAAGCTCCTTTGAGCAAGCCAACTCTCTCCAAGACATGCAGGTTTCAAGAGGGAGCCCTCTATTGTCCATGGATTCCTGGTTTTCCTGTGACTCCAAGATCAATCCCAGCAGCCCCCAAGGAATAGTGGGTTCTTTATGTCCAAGTCCTGATATCCAGGAATTTCACCCCTGTGGTTGGGAGAGGCCTGGATACTGGCCAAAGATGGAAAGACTAAAGCCATCAGGTGCAGAAGCAGTCCTGTCCTATACCTCCAAACTGCCCCGAGACAGTGCTGAGCTGCCCTGCAGTGTAAGAGCTGTGTACACAATTCCTGCTTCTGATACATCCAGGCTGTCACTCTGGGGGTCTTACAGGCTTCTTCAGCCAGTAGCTGACAGCACCTTTCAGACCAGAGGTGTCCCTGACACAGCCGAGCAGGGCAGCTCTGAAACATCCAACAACTCCAGTGTGTCGAGCGTGCTGCCTGCCTCTGATGCCTCATTTGCTCATGTAGGCAGTGCCCATGAGAGGGACTGGGCTGCCCTTCAGCACAAGTACCTCCTTGAACTATCTCATCCTGTTTTGGAGGCTATAGGAGAGCCCAGGCCAGCTTTCACCTCCCTCGAGAAGGACTGTGGTTTCCTGACCCAAGCTTCTGGCAAAGGAGGAGATACTCTATTGGCAGTTGGTTCTAGGGTATCTAACAGTTTGAATTTCAGCAACTTTCCTATCCATATGTCCCAAATTAGGCGTTTGAGGGCAGAGAAAGAACAGGACAGTTTGAGTGTAGAGTTTGAAGGTACTTCAGATGTCTTTACAACTAGTGAGAAAGAGGTGAGTTACAGTGGAAATTATTCAGCAGACGTAGAATCGTCGACCTCTGGAACTACAAATGCACAGGTCTTTGCAGCAGAGAACAAGGTAGCAAAGTCCATGATAGAAGCATATGAAGTCAAACAGAACAACTTGGAAGAGTCCTCCCAGAGTGGCGGGAGGAAGCCTAGATTGATGACTTCCTCTGATGTATGTTTCTTTCTGAAGAACCCTTGTCACAGTAATGTCACCATAGCCACTGAAGAAGACCATTGGCCCCAATGCTGTGCTCCTCTCAGGAAGAAGAGTAGTGGCCAAGCAGGGCAATTAAATCACAACAGCCACCACCCCCGACAGGAAGAGAAGGCAGACTACCAGGAGAGCTCCAAGGAAGTGGTTGGAAGACACACCAATCTTTCCTTTGCCTTTCCGACGGGTCCAGAGCTGTACCTCCACTCTGCTCCTTGGAATTCATTCCCATCTTCCCTGCAACCACCTCCCTTAGAAACATTCTACATGACCAAAAGCCGGGATGCCCTGACAGAAACTGCCTTAGAGA
Organism: Miniopterus schreibersii; assembly: GCF_964146895.1. Classification (NCBI taxonomy): domain Eukaryota; kingdom Metazoa; phylum Chordata; class Mammalia; order Chiroptera; family Miniopteridae; genus Miniopterus; species Miniopterus schreibersii. The sequence continues at coordinate 144,647,366 of NC_138101.1, forward strand.
TCCCGGCCTGCAGAGAAGCAAGAGTGTATTCCCCACCCCCCAGGGAAGCCTGGGGCTTTGGTCATGACTACCAAGTACTCCAGAATGTTTATTTAAAGAGTAATTTGCCAGTGCTGTTACAAAAACAGAATTCCAAGATTGCCTCATTGCAGCAGGTCACAGCAGAGAGGCCAGTTGATTTCAGCACCAAGGAAGTTAGTGGAGAAATAGGGAAATGCCCTGGAAATATTCAAGAAGAAAGCCATAATTCAGTGTATTTGTTTGTTGCTCAGAACAGACATTTTCTTACATCTGCCAGCACAGAAGTATGTGAATGTGAAAATCAAGTTGGAAATTTAAATAAACAGAGTCTTCCAGCACTCAAGGAGGGTGAAAAGATTACTATACAGCCATATTGCAATGTTTCCTCAGATAGTTCTGGGTCTGGGGAGCCTCTTCTTATTTGTGAATCTCAGGCAGGTGGGGAGGAACAGCAAGATCAGTATACAGTCCTAAGACATACCCAGGCCTCTGGGTGGAACAGACAGCTCCCTTCTGGGGCCAGGTCTGAATTCATCTATAAAACCATCAGTTTAGGCCTTGACAGGGATATGTTAGGGGAAACTGCTTTTTCTTTGAAGTCTAGATCAGCACATCCTAGAGTAAGCAGCCCAAAGATAATGGTCCAGGATGGTAGTTCAACCCACAAGGGGAAAGGGAAGAATGAAACTGGGCTTTCTAGAAAATCTCTCCATCCCAAAGACAGCTCAGAAGAGTATAAGCTTCCATGGACAGAATCTACACATGAAAGATTCCAGTCAGTTATATACTCTCAGGAAAGAAACCTCACTGAATGCCAGGGCCTTGGAAAGTTGCAAGAAACATTAAATCCCAGAGAACCACCTTCTGGAAAGAAGCAGAATAAAAGAGTTAACAATGCTGATGAAATGGCCAGGCTAATTAAGAGTGTCATGCAGCTAGAAAATGGTATCTTGGAAATCGAATCCAAGCAGAATAAGCAGCTATATGCTTCCCACACACTGGGAGTCAGTAATGAATTTGTGTTCCAGGGCGAGGAGATGGCTGACCATGTCCTGAGGCCAGGCAGCTGTGGAGACCACTTGTACTTCAAGGATCAGCCTTCTCCAAAACAAACAGATGATGCTGTCTTTAGAGATGGTGAAATGGAGGGTAACAGCAGTACTGGGGAAGATCTCCAGCTCCAGGAAATCACCCTGAGCCCCTTCAAGTCAAGCGAATGGATACAAGACATTAAATGTGTGAGAGAGCACACACTCCCAGCTGTATTAGATAGACCGGCCAGGGACACTTGTGATTATTTAGGGGCACGTACAACTCACAGTGAGTGCCCCAGAACTTTTGTTAATCCAAGGACGACGAAAGCATTGGCTAGAGCTGTGCCCTTGCAGGCCAGGCCTGAGTGGTCCTCTGAGAAGGAAAGCGAGTTGGTGCTTATATCATCAAGCCCCAGAGGGCAGCCCTGTGGCTTGGAAAGTCTTGAGGAATCAGAGACTGTGAAAGGTTTTCAGGAAAGTCAAGTTCCCAAACACATAAGTAGTTTTAACCCAGAGGAGCCAAAAGTTCAAGGCAGAGTTAAAGAAATGACTATGCAAAGAGGAGAGAGACTACAAGAGGAATACAGAATGGTCTCACCCACTCAGAAACTTCTTAGTCCAAGCCGACGTTGTATGGGCAGATTTTTCGGCCAGGAGACTGGCCCATTGCTGAGCTGGCCAGACTCCTCTACAGCTCCCCACCAAGACCCGAGTAACACCTTGCCACTGAATTCCCTAAGACCGCCAAGAAGCTGTCTTCGTGCTCCTGATGCTACAGACATCTCTTCAGTTGACTATGTGCTGGATCCTACAGTGCTGAAAATGCCTGACAGTCTCTGGGTAACTGAAGCAGGATGTCAGGGCCAGAGTGGAGAGCTCAGAAGCCACAGCCCTCAGGGAAATGTTCGAGGGGGCTCCTCCATGGCACACACTGCTTGGTGTGGGTCTGCGATCTTCATGGCTATGGGATCTCAGGATCAATCCAGTGCACCTGAGACCATTCCTCAGGGGTCTGAGGGCAGGAGATCAGCAAGCACCAGCCCCCAAGACCAAGGAGGGGGTCCCAGAAATACCTCGATGGGCTTGAGTACCAGGGTGGGTTCTGCTTCTGAAGCCGAGGCAGCTGTACAGAAAGGAACAGAAAGAGCCAGCTCCCTGAACATGGTCTCTAACCCGCTTGAAAAGAGTGCCAGCTGTCCCTTAGAAGAGGGTAATGACCAAGGCAGGGAGGTAGGGCAGAAGGCAAAGAAGGAGGCTGAGGACCTATGTCCTACCATGGCTACTTTCTCAGCACCTATGCCCCTGGAGCCACACCTGGAACCCTCTGCCCATACATCCACGGGCCTGGCTGTGTTGGAGGAGATCAGAGAGACAAAGGCCCACGGAAAGCAGCTTCATGACTTGGTGGCTGAGGGCACAGTCCTTCCTTACTATGAGACTTTATTAGAACCTGAATGTTCTTCAAGGGCCCCTGGCAGACCTCAGTGTCAACAAATGGACCAGCCAGTGTCAGTAAGGACCGGGAATATGGGTGAAGCACAGGGACTTTATGTGGCATCTCCCTCTGCTGAACTAGGACATGTGTGGACTGATAAGAGGAATGTCCTTAAGACCATATCCCTCTCTGCAGACAGCTTTCAGCCTTTGCCCAACACTGAAGTTAAAGGGTCATGGCAGCCCTCACAGACTTCCTCCCATGCTGACCCTGCTCTAGGCAAAAGCCATTATTCTGGAGAACTGAGACATTTCCTGAGAGCAGATGAGCAGTTTATTTGTTACTCTGGTCCTTTTGAAATCATAGAGAAAAAGAAAGAAGCATTTAGAATAACTTCTGCTGATCATGTAGGCTTGGACAGTCTTCCTTCAGTAGCTATAGAGGAGGACAGAAGGGTAATAGCAGAGAAAGTAGTGGGTGCCTTATCTTCTCAGGACCCTTCTGACGATCCTGGAGTGAGTCAGCAAATCCAGTTAGTTCCCTGGGAGATGGCAGAGGGCATGCCCCCTGGCAGTCAAGAGAGCAGCCAGGCACAACAAGAACCTAGAACTCTAGACACCACATATGGAGGAGGGTCAGGTAACTTCATAGTGGCTGCACAGGGAGGAAAAACAACCTGTTTTGAAAATCAGCTTGTGATCTGTGATGTTCAGAATTCTGCCAGTCTCTTAGGGCCTAACCAAGACTGTGTCCAGGACCTCCAGGCTTCCAATGGCTTAGAAGAAGGAAGGGAAAGTCCCAAACAAGATGCTGTCCTGCCTAGATCCCTGAGAAGAATTGAACTGGAAGCCCCCTCACAGCAGAGTGTGAAGGGGGATGTTGGTTCTGGGTTGGCAGAAGCCTGCAGGGCAGGCAGCAAACTTCTCGGGCCAACTCCATTGCCAGATAAGAGACCTAGTCCAGATCCTGGGGAAGATAGGGAAGAGGCTCTGTGCAGATGTCCACAGGAAACTTTTGACTGTGTTGTCTTCTCAGGGAGCATTGAAGGCAGAAGGACACTCAGCCCATCTGGGGGACAAGAAGACAGCAGAACTCTTCCTTGTCAACAACTGTGCAACCCTCAACCCATTGCTTCTCATGCCTGCTCCTCCCCTTCCCCCACTTTACTGTGTCACAGAGATGGTGACCTGGGGAAGGGGACTTCTAAGGCTGCCCCACAAACTCTCCACCCAATCTGCAAAGTATTTTGCAGGGTCTGTGGAATGGATGAGAGAGGAGAGAGCTATTCCAGTGACTCTGATACTTTCTTGGTGCATGGCCTTGAGCCCAAAGGCATTTATGTGAAATTTGGACCAACAGACAGTAGCACACTAGAACCCTCTGCCACTGCTGCTGTCCTGTCTCTGGCTCAAAGATGCAGCTCCCCTTCTGCCCCTGATATGACGACCAGTTCCGCCAGCCACTCAGTTGCTGTAGGGGATCCCGAGGAACAGGTTGCTGAGAAGAAAGCCAGCTCAGAGCTTGAGGCTGCCCCTTTTCCTAAAGGTGTGTGCTCTGAGCCAGTGAGGAAGTTTCAGGACAGCTCAGTAGGTGGCCAGAATGCACAGCCAGAACTACCTGCAACAACCAGGAGACAACACATCCTGCGTTTAAGTGAAGGGTCTGTTGAGAATGAGCTGCTGGTGGAACCACAGCATGGATGTTTAGAAAATGCCGTAAGATGCCTTCCAGAAAAGCCACAACTTTCCACTGAATCCAGAGATCACAGTGACTTGGATCCCCAAGCCAAATTCGCAGCGAAGTTAAAGCACGTCTCCAGTCCCCAGGTTAGCAGTCCCTGGAAGGAGGAGAAACAGCAGAGAGAGCAGACTTCAGGTGATGGCGAAGACCCTGACCAGGGCATGCGTCCCCCACATTCCGATGAAGGTGGTTTGGATGGTTGTCAGATGAGAGATGCAGGCAGAGAGGAGGGGGCTGTGGCCAAGGCCCCTGTGTCCAAGATGTACTCATCAGGCTTTCAAGACTCAGCCAGCAACCCCATGGGGCCTGTGGCCCAGAGCCCTGGCCACCCCTATTCTGGAAGGGAGCAACCGGCTCCCCACCACAGGCGCTCACTTCCTGTGATTGCAATCTTCTCTGGCCCCAGTCACTCCAGGTCCACCCCCAGACCACAGTTCTCAGTAGTCAGCTCTTCCCGATCTCTTCGGGAACTGAACTTGAGTGTAGAACCTCCTTCCCCCACAGATGAAGAGACACAGGAGCATAACAAATTGTGGAACCTACATCCTAGGGGCCACTCCTCAGAAAAGCCAGCAGTGGAAACATCTCCAGAAGCTGAGAGCTACCATCAGAAAGCCTCATCTAACCTGAACAGTAGTTCTACTTATCACAGGCTCCTTCAACCTGCTAGCCCTCCTTACCCAACGCCTTCAACTCCCTCGTGCATGCCAACCCCCAATTTCACGACCCATTGGATGTCTGATGCAGTGAAACAGGCCCAGCAGGGAAAGCCAGAGAGCCTGGATGGCCCGGCCCAGTCAGAGAAGTGGTTTTCTCAGGCGGACAAAGGAGCACTGCACTTTGGCTCCAGTGACGTCAATCCCTATGTTCCGCCCTGCCCTCCAGAGGGTCCTCCGCCCATTGGCTGGAAGCAATGTGTGTTTGGTAGTGCAGTCGATGTCTCCTATAGCCAGACATCCCGGGGCCTGGTACCATCAAAAATAGCTTGGTGCTCCAGCATGGACAATGGCCTAGAGGACCGGAACACCCCATTCCACTCCCACCTCAGTACCTACACCAATGCCCAGGGCCTGGCAAGCCAACATAGCAGCATTGAAAATACTCGAGGTTCACAGGAGGCCTGGGAAGTATGGGATTCCTCAGTTGCCTTGGGGAACCACCACGTCCTGATAGGCCCTGAAGGAACATCCCCCACTAAGGGTCCTGAAAAGAGAGCCCAGTTCCCAGGTACCCCTGATGAAGCAGGCTGTATGAGGAGTGAGCCCCCCTGGGCTGAAGGAAGTGCTGCAGGTCCAGTGGATGAGATTATGCTGCTGTATCCATCAGAGGCAGGCAGCCCTGTGGGACAGTCTAGGATGAACACCTTGGAGCAGAGCACACAGACCCTGGGCTGCAGGCTCCACTGGAGCCACACCAACATCGCTGCTCATTCGGAAGCTAGTGCAATGCCAATCTCTGATCTGGCCTCCTGGGCCAGCATGCATAATCTGTCTCTCCACCTCTCGCAGCTTCTGCACAGTACCTCAGAGCTGTTGGGGAGTCTTTCCCAGCCAGGTGTGTCTGAAAAGCAGCGAAACACCAAGAGGGAGACCCCAGGTGAGACACCCCGGACCATTATGATGGACGGTTGTACTCAGACCACCATAGATGAGGGCATCCAGACTGACCTGGCCTCACCACCTCCACACCTCCAGGCCCCAGAAGCCAGTCCTCAGGAGGTCAATGTGGGCCTTGAAGTGCTGGGCTCAGATATCTCTACCATGTCTCAAGAAAAAGGACATGTCCCGGGGACAGTTCAAAAAAGAGAGGCAGAGGAAACAGCATGGAAACCAGCACAACCCCCAGATCTTCAAGAAGAAAGCACCCACTGCAGGCCGCAGAGCCCTCCAGTACCCTCATCTCATTTGAGGCTTCAGAAGTCCCCGCCTGGACAGAACCTCCCTTCTTTGAGCCCCCAGGCTTTTCCTGATGCTTCCCTGCCTCCTGGCTCCCAGCCAGAGGAACCCTCTTGCCTGGCTGTCAGCAGCCCCAGCCTTAGCATCTCTCACTCTCCAGGACCCTGCCCCAATGCTGCAGAGTCTGTCAGGGAGCCTAGGGTCCCAAAGGAGGTGTGCTCCACGAGTGCCTTGTTGGTGGACAGGGCCTCCTCCCCAATCCTCACCCTTAGTGCTAGCACTCAAGGGTCAGGGCTCCCCCTAGGCTCTTTGTCTCTCTCAGCCCCTTTAGTGCAACCTCTTGAAGGCCACCAGAACCTTGTCTCCAGCCTGGACCTTCCCCTCAACTCCTCCAGGCCTCCAATGGATAATTATTTTCAAACCATTGATGAGCCAGGTAGCTCCAAGAGAGTGCAGGCTCTGTGTGAAGAAGGCAGAAGTTCCTTAGAAAGGAATGAGGACAGGTCCGTCCTTGAGGTGAGTTCCCAAGGCAGCCCACAGCACAGCTCAGAAATCCAAGTTCATTTCTTAGAGCAGTCCCTTCAGCAGTTTCAGCCCCGAAACACCGCCTGGGTCCAGAGCAGACTGCTGCCTCTACCACTGAGGAACAGGAGTCAGAGGCTGGCTGAGGGCTTTGTCCCTGAGGACATGGCTTCCCTGCAGTGTCGCCCACTTAGCAGTAGGGGGGCAAATAAATGGCAGAGCAGGACAGAAAATGGGGGTAAGAGTTCAGCATCTCCAGTGGAGCTACAACCCACTCTAGACAATCGCTCTTCATGGGGAGGCCTGCAGGACCTCAGCCCCTGCCCTGTCCCTGGGTTGACTGATAAGACAAGGCTCCAGGGTTCTACCTTGGGCTCAGCTGAGGCCTGCCAACCTCAGGGGCTGCTGCGCTCCAGTTCCCAGATGTGCATGGCCCCTGAGCCCCAGCATCACAGCCTGAGGGACCTCCCAGTGCATAACAAATTTAATAGTTGGTGTGGGGTTCAGGATGGCTCTCCTGGGGAGCTAGGAGTGATGAGGTTGCTGAGATCCAGACATGATCTCAGCTTTGGAGAGCAGGGACAGCATCCCTCACAACCTCTTGATAACCAGAGCCAGGATCCTGAGTGCTCCCAGAGAAAGCCGATCCCCCTGCAAGTTGGGGCTCAGAACCTCTCTCTCAGCACGGAACTCACAGAAGCAAAATTACACCACGGCTTTGGGAAGTCAGATGCCCTGCTCCAGGTGCTGCAGAGTGGGATGGGGGAAGCGCTCACTGCTGATGAACCTGTGCTGTCCACCTGGGAGGAGCTCCATGCGCGGTAAGGCCCCCAGCCTGGAGTGGGAGAGCAAGGGTGGCTTAGGAGGAAAGAGAATTGGAGAAGGCTACCAGCTGACTGTTCTCTCTCCTCTTGCTAAGTTCTGGGATATTCCAGGGATCAGAGCGAGATCATAAGATGGAGAAGGGTGTTTGTGGCCAGTTTCAGTGAATCAATGATGTTTTATCTCAGGCAAAAACAAACCATTGAGTCCCTCCGGAGACAGCGGGCTGAGCGACTTCAGACCTTCCGCCGGACACGAAGCCTCAGCCCCCAGAAGCAGCTGAGTCTCCTGCCTAACAGGGATCTCCCCACCCGTGACCTTGACTTACCCAGCAGGCGCCGAGAATATCTGCAGCAACTGAGGAAGGATGTTGTAGAGACAACCAGGTAGGGGTAGACCCAGAACCCTGCAGTGAGTAGGCTCGGGGTGGGGGTGGGGGTGAGAGGGTTGTGGGGAGCAGGGTCTGAATTTCAGCATCCTGGAGACTAGAAGCTGAGCAATTCCAGGAGTGGGTCTTCTCTACCTGTGGACAAGTGGAGGTGGCTGCAGGAGAGTGAGACAAAGGGAACAAAGAGGATGTGAGAAGGAGCAGGGGGGAGGGTGGGGTGGGCAAAAAGTCCTGGGAGAGAATGAACAGAGAAGCTATGGCACACTGAGACTGCAGGTCAGCGCCTCCGAATGAAATACAAAACCAAACTTAAGACCCTGTAGGCAAAGAGAGGATGGGTCATTCAAAAGTGGTGTTGCACAGAAAGTAAAGTGGTGGAAAAAGGTATTCATGAAATACTGGGGTAGCAATATCTATACCAGACAAAATAGACTTTAAAACAAAGGCTATAATAAGAGTCAAAGAAGGACCCAGCGGCTCTACTTCTGGGCATTTATCTGAAGAAACCCAAAACACTAAATAAAAAAGACAAAATGCACCCCTCTGTTCATTGCAGCAGCATTTACAATAGCCAAGATATAAAAGCAACGTAAGCGTCCATCAGTAGATAAATGGATAAAGAAAAAGTGGTACATATATGCAATAGAATATGACTCAGCCATAAAAAAGAATTAAATCTTGCCATCTGCAACATGGATGGACCTAGAGAGTATTATGCTAAGTGAAATAAGACAGAGGAAGACAAATGCCATATGATTTCACTTATATGTGGAATCTAAAAAATGAACGAACAAGCAGAATAGAAATAAACTCGTAGATCTAAAGAACATTTTGACGGTCGTCAGAGGGGAAGGGGTTGGAGGAATGGGTGAAAAGATGAAGGGATTAAGAAGTACAAAATAGGGAGATGTAAAGTACAGTTTAGAGAATATAGTCAATAATATTGTGATAACTAATGTATCAGATGGGTACTAGACTTATGGAGGTGACCACTTTGTACAGTATATAAATGTCAAATGTCTAATCAGTGAATTGTATACGTGAAACTAATATGTACGTGAAGTATAATTGAAAAGTAAAAAATTATTTAAAGTAAGAAATAAGTGTTGAATAGGCCAGGGCCAAAGCCACCCTAATGTTAGAAGGCACCTCTCTGCCCCTGTGGTTCTTCCCAGGAGCCCAGGGTCGGCATCGAGGTCTGCTCACCCACCCTCTGACATAGAGCTGATGCTACGAGAATACCAGCGGGCTCGTGAGGTGGCCAAGGTGGAGATGGCCCGGGCCCGGGCCCGACTGCGGGAGCGAACTGAACAGGAGAGGCAGAGAATCCGCCAGCAGATCATCTCCCAGCTGCTGAAGGTGGGGAACAGGGCCAGCCTCTGATTTCAGGGTGGGCCTGGAGCCTGGAGGCAGACCTCAGACTGGGTCAGTCTTCACTGGGGCTGCCTCAGTCATGGGATGTAGCATTTGGAGGAGAGCATTAGACCCCTGGTACCAGGTCAAAGCTGTGCTCACTCTCTGCATGGCATCCTCATCAGACCAGCTCCTGTCACTGGGCCAGAGTCTGGGAGAAGTCTTGTCTTGGTATATAGTTGGGGTGGGGAGGTGTGAGGGTGTGAGGCTGAGGCAGGAGGCACTGGGAGTGATGGGATCTGGGGAGGTGAGAAGGGGTGGATCCAGGGCTGTGGGTCATGGGTAGTGAGGGTGCACCGGAAGCTGGTTGATGGTGATCTGTCCTTCCCAGGAAGAGGAAAAACTACACACCCTGGTTACCTCCAGCCCCCTGTGCACCAGCTCCAATGGGAGCCTCTCCTCTGGTGTCACCTCTGGCTACAACAGCAGCCCGGCCTTGTCAGGCCAGCTCCAGTCCTCAAGCAGTGTGGTGAGTAGGCAGATGATTGGTATGAGCTGGGGGCCAGGACTGCTAGGGCAAGAGTTTAGGCAGAAAGTTCTGCCTCCTGGAGGCCACTGCTGACATCTGATGGACAGTGGCCTTTGACCTTTCCTCTAGTTCTTTCTCTCTCTGTTCATTCATTCAACAAATGTTTATTTTGGAGGTGTTGTTTTAGGCATTTGGGGTACAGCAGTGAGCAAAACTATTCTTGTCCTTAGACTATTAGAAGGATAAACATAAAAGAGGTTATTTTAAAATTATTTAATTATTGTTATATAGATAAATAAGGGATGCTAAACCAGTGTAAAACGGGAGACCTGACGTAGTCTGGAAGCTTGGTAAAGATGCTATGAGACTGTAAGGGTGAGAGCACAGTAAAAGCCTAGGCTGGTGGTGTCCAGAGAGATGTGGTGGCCAGAGGACAGCCTTCCAGAGGACCCAGCAAGGAAGGCTCTGAGGGAGGAAGGGTTTGAGGAACTAAAAGAATGTGAAGAGTGAAATGGGAGAATGCCATGAAAATGGACCAGAAAAAGGCAAGATCATGTAGACTCTCTTGAGAATTCTGGGCCCTTTCTAATTCATCTGATTATATTACTTCCCCAAAGCTGCAGAAAAGCCTTTAAGTAGGGAGTAGAATGATGAGATTGTGAGAAGGGGGCGAGAGCTGCTCTGGTAGACCTGCTAATGACCATAGCAGAGCTGAGTGAGAGATGATGATTGTTTGGTTTAGGGTACTGCTGGTGAAGGAACAGGTGTGGATGCAAAGGAGAGAAAGCATCCACAGGGCTCGGTGGAGGAAGGGAGAGGGAGGAGTTGAGAACAATGCATGCTTTGGGTTTGAGCAACTGAAAGGATGATCTTGTAGACAGTGACAGGAGCCCTGGACGTGCACAGGTTTTGTGGTGAAGATCATGAGTTTAGTTTTGTATTTACTGGGTTGAAAGTGCCTGTGAGAGATGCAGGGGGCTGTTGGAATACAGATCTGGAGCTCAGAGGTGAGATCTGGCTGGGGATATAAAATTTGAAATTCATTTTATAAAGAAAAACTTCACATAGTAAAAAATATATAGTTTTCAAACAGTAGCAAAGTACACACGTCAATTGCATATTTCAGTTGCCCATTTGCCCTCCCCAGAAGCAGCCATTCATCCCTGTTTGGTATATACTTTCAGAGATAGTCTGTGCATCTATAAGGCTATATCTTTTCATAAAGCACATGAACGGAAGCATACGGTACCCAGTTTGTTCCTTTGCTTTTTTCTCCTTAAAAACATTTTTTGGATATTGAGTATCAGTAAATCTAGGGCTGACTCGTTCTTTTTAACAGTTGAATAGTGTTTCTTTTTTCTCTTTAATTGCATGTTCTTAAATGTGATGTTTGTATAGATAATATGAAATAGAAAAGGCAAAAAATATATATATAGGTAAGGGTATATAGGGAAGTACTCATCCTGTTTCCCATCTACCTAGTCCAAATCCCTTACCCCATCCAAGAAAACTGGTGATTTTTTTGGGGGGTGGGAATCATCCTAGATAAAGTGTCTTTACGCATACAAAATAAAGCATATTATGCCACTGTTCTGTACTTTATATTTTTTTCCAATCAGTATATCTACATGACAATGTAGAAAACTTTCTCTTTTTCTTTTTGATTGCTTCGTAGCATTCCATTGTAGGGATGCACTGTAGTTTACTTGACTAATCCTCTACCTTGGGTTGTTTTCAGGTTTTTGCTGTTATTAACAATGCTGCAGTGAATAGCTTTGTGCATGTATCATTTCTTACGTGCGCAAATATATCTGCAGATAAATTCCCAGATGTGGACTTGTTCTACAGGTATATGAATTTGGAAATTTGATAGACACTGACAGATTTTCCCTCACAGATATACTGATTTTTACTCCCACCAGCAACAGGTGAGAGTCTACCTTCCTCCCACACTCTTGCAAACATATGAAATGTTTGGACTGTTGCTGAGCCATCTGTTCATACCCTTTGCTCATTTTTCTTTTTTTTTTTCCCCCTTACCAGTTACTGGGAGTTCTTTATATAGTAGCAAGATAGCCCTTTGCCTGATATGAATTACAAATGTTTTTCCCCAGTTCTGCACTCTCTCTTGACTTTACTTACTGTTTGGAGCCATTCAGGACTTTCTATTTATTTATCAGTTTTCCTTTTATCGTGTCCATGTTCTAAATCATAATTAGAAACACATTCTCCATTCTGAAGCTATAAAGAATTTCTCATATTTAAGTCTTTGATCCATTTGGAGGTATATGTAGTATGAGGTGTGGATCCAACTTTATTCTTTTCAGGTGGCTATTCAGTTGTGCCTGTGATGCTTGTTAGATAGTTCATCTAGACAGCTCATCTTTGCCTCACCAGATTAAGACGTCCACTTTTCTTGTACTAAGGCTTATAGTATATTCTACTACCCATTGCCCTTCTTTTTTGAAATTTTTAAAAATATTCTTTCTTATTTATTTTTATATAAAATTTAGGATCAGCTTGTCTAGTTTAATGATAGAAATTTGTTAGTATTTTTAATAAGATCATGTTCAATTTATGAATCGACTTAGGGAGAAATCACATTTTATGCTGTGGAATTTCCTAACTAAGAACACAGTAGGTTCAAACCTTTTTATGTTTAAGTTTCCTTCATATATCTCTCAAATTTCTTGTCTGATTTAATATTAACTGTTTTAACTTTCTTATTAATGTTGTAAACAGGTTTTCTCTTCCTTTATATATTCTATCTGGTTATTTTGTATGTTTGAAAGCTGTTGATTGCTGTGTATTAATTTTGTGTCCATATTATTTTTGGTTGATTCTCTAGATCTGCACTATTGCAGTAGCCACTAACACAGGTGGCTCTCTTAATTTAAATTAATTAAAATTAAGTTTAAAATTTTTGTTCTTAAGTCACACTAGCCACATCTCACATGCTCCATAACCACATGTTGCTCCTGGCTACCATATTGTACAGTCCTGCTTGAGATTTTTTAGGTGTACAATCACATCACCTGCAAATAGTGAATGTTTTTACCATTTCCTTTCCAGTTTTTGTGCCACTATTTATTCCTCTTTTCTAATTGAATTACCTAGTAGCCTAAGCATAAATAAAATAATAGTGATGACAGTGAACATCCTTGCCTTAATTCCAGGATTTATTGAGAATGCTTCTAGTGTTTCTCCATTTAAGTTAGACACTAACTTTTGAGCTAAGATAGATAATATTTTGTAATACTAAGGAAGTATCCATCTATTCCTATTTTATAGAGTATTCTTTTCCAGAATAGTTATTTCAGAGTCTTTGGAGATGATCATTTGATTGACTGATTGACTGATTTGGGGGCTAATATTGAACCATTCTTATAGTCCTGTAATACAAATACATTATATACTTAAGCATATCATGTATTATTTTAATGTATTGTCAGTTTACTTGCTAATATTCAGGATTTTGCTTCAATATCTATGAGTTTTTCTGTAGTTTTGGTTTTACAATATATCTCAGGTTTTGGTATCAATATTATATTCCTTTTATAGTAAAAAGGGTGAAAGTTTTTTTCTTAGTGTTTAGGAATACTGTAGTTACAAAAGTAATGGAAACCTTATACCTATTAAATTGTCAAAAATTAGAAAGCTGAATGATGCCAGATGTTGGCAGGACTTTGGGGATATAGGAACCCTTATAGGGTTATGACCCAGCATTGCTAGCAGAGTTTATGAGGGAACATGTATGGAATTGTTTATTAAAGTATTATTTGAAGTGGCAGAGAGTTAGAAGCCATTAGCAAATCCATTATTGAGAGAATAGATAGGTAAAACATGGTTGATGCACAGATGGAATACTATGTAAGAGTCAACAGATTAGGTGGACTCCTAGGCAGAGTATTGAATGAAAACAGTCTGAAATAGGCATAACACTATTTGTATAAATTAAAACTACATATATCCAAAACAGTCCTTTTTGCAAGAATACATACAAACAAAAAGATATACCCCCAAACACTCAGAATGATTTAAGGTAGATGGGAGAGGGAAATGGGGATGAAAGGTGAAAACATTTTTATTTTTTTATTTTTATTTATTTTTGTTGCTGTTGTTTTAAATACATCTTTATTGATTTCAGAGAGAGGGAGAGAGAGAGACAGAAACATCAATGATGAGAGAGTCATTGATCGGCTGCCTCCTGCACACCCCCTGCTGGGGATCGAGCCTAAAACCCAGGCATGTGCTCTGACCGGGAATCGAGCTGTGATCTCCTGGATCCTAGGTCCATGTTCAGCTGCTGAACCACGCCCGGCCGGGCAGTGAAAACATTTTTAGAATGAAAATCTTTTAAAACTTGGTATAGTTATACTGTAAAACTAACAAGGCCTGGTATTTGGGGGGATTAATGCTTTGAAAAGTCTCTTCTATGGAAAGTGGTCTGTTAAGAGTAGGGGTTGGCAAACTATGGCCCTTTGGCCAGATCTGGCCCACTGCTTGCTTTTGTAAATAACGTTTTACTGGATATAGCCTCACCCATTTGTTTATGTGTTGTCTATGGTTGGTTTTATGTTACAGTGGCAGAGAAGAATATTTGCAGCTATTCCAATGGTCCCCAAAGCCTTAAATACTTCTGCCCTACCCCTTAACAGAAAAAATTTGTCAACTCCTGGTTTAGGTTTTCCATCTCTCTGGAGTCCGTTTTGATTCTAACTTGTTAATTTCTGTTCTATTATTATTCTTTTTTCCTGTGATAATTTCTCAGTCTCTCCTTGTCTCATGGTAATTTTGTCGAATTTGTCTGCCTTCTGTTTTCTCATGATTAGATTGAGGTTTTGCATTTTTGGCAAGAATACCACAGAAGTGATGTTGGGGTTGCCAGGTAAAGCAAAGAGGAATACAGGATCCCAGTTAAATAAGAATTTGAGATAAACAACAAATATATGCCCCATGCAATGCCTTATTTTCACTACATTAGGTCAGAGGATGCATACCCTGACTGGGAATCAAACTGTGACCTCCTGATTCATAAGTCGACAACCTCTGAAATATGCCAGCTGGGCTTTTCTTTCTTTTATGTTATTATAAATGGACTTTTTTCCTTAATTTCATTTTTGGCTTGCTAATTGATGCTATACAGAAATACAGTTGATTTTTTTATATTAATCTTGTTTCCTGTACCCTTACTGAACTCATTTATTAGTTCTAATAGTTTTTTAGTCAATTCCTTAGGATATTTCTTTTCCATTGCTTTTCAGAGAGAATGGGAGGGAGAGAGAGAGAAATATCGATGTGAGAGACACACATCAATTGGTTGCCTCCCGCACTCACCCCCAACCGGATCCAGTGATGGACCCTGCCCAGAATTGAACCTGGGACCCTTCAGTCTGCAGGCTGACACTCTAACCACTGAGACAAACTTGACTAGCATCTTAGGATATTTCATATACAAAATCATATCATCTGCCTTTGTTGTTTTCTTGCCTAATTGCCCTGGCTAGAATCTCTAGTCAGTGTTAAATAAAAATAAGAGCAGACATTCTTGTTATTGTTCTTAGAAGAAAACCATCCAGCATTTTACCATAAAGTATGCTAACTAATCTTTCGTAGATAATCTTTATCAGGTTGAGGAAATCTCCTTCTAGTCCTAGCTTATTTAGTAAATCATGAAAAGGTGTTGGATATAGTTAAATACTTTTTCTGCATCTATTGAGATGATAATGTGGAATTCTTTATTACTATGGTGTATTACATTGATTGATTTTTATATTGAACTAACCTTGTATTCCTGGGATAAGTCCCACTTACTCATAGTGTGTAATCCTCATGTGCTGCTAGATTCATTTTACTGGTATTTTTTTTGAGGATTTTTGTGTCTGTATGCATACAGGGTATGGGTCTGTAGTTTACTTGTGTTGTTTTTATATCGGGGTAATTTGGCCTCATAAAATAAGTTGGGAAGTATTTCCTTTTATTTTCTGGAAGAACTGTGAAGGATTGGTGTTAAGTTTTCTTTAAATGTTTGATTTCACTAGTGAAGCTATCTCATCTTGAAATTTTCTTTGTGCGAATTTTTTTACTACTAATTTAGTATCTTTAATTGTCTATTCAGATTTTCTGTTTTTTCGAGTCAATTTTAGTAGTTTTGTCTTTCTAGGAATTTGTCCATTTCATCTAAGTTATCTAATTGGTTGGCATATAGTTGTTTATAGTAGTAATTTATTTTTATTTTTCATTGATGTAAATATTTAAAGTTTAAAATTTGCCTCTGAGCCATGCTTTAGTTGTATCCCATAAGTTGTGATATATATTTTTATTATCTTTGTTTTGTAGTAATTTTGCAATTTCAGTTTGTATTTCACCCTTGATCCAATGTTAAAGAATTTTGAAAAAACTTTTTGGCAGAAAGGCCCTTTTTTCTGATTTTATTTTTAGTTTATTTGCTATGTATTGAGAGAATGTATGATTTCAGAGAAAGTGTGGTTTCTATTTTTTTATATTTATTGAGGGTTTTTTTGGTCATAAATATACCATGGACATCTAAAAATTATTTTTGTTGACTTATCCTCATTATGTGGTCTTTTTTCTCAGCTTTAGAGGTGTATATGTGTTTTATCATTAGGAAGTCTAATTTTTAATATTCTTTTCATGATCATTTTTATATCTTTAAATGGTCTTTATTTCTTGGTTTAGCAGTTTTCTTTTCACTCTGCCTACAAAACATGAGGACATCAATGTATTTCCACTTTCTTTCCTCTTTTTCTCTTTACCTTTTGTTATAGTATTTGCACTGTTTATGATGTTTGCATTCAAAGTTTTAGTTCTTGTGCTAGATTAAGTGGACTCTGCTCACTTCCAGCTCTTTGCCATGCATTCCTCTTTCCATCCTAGTAATTCTTCCTTTCATAATTTTCTCAAGAAAGACTCAAGGGCACTGGATTTTCTAGGTTCTCTAGTTCAAATACAGAATATGCCAATTTACACTCTTAAATAACAATATGTAACAGTACCTATTTACTCACTCTCCGCTTAACAGAATGCTATCAAGGGACTTTTTTTCTTCAATCTGCCAATCTGATAGGCATAAATAGTGTTTCATTTCAGTTTTAATTTGCAGTTCTCTTCTTGTGTCTGAGATCAAGTGTCTTTTCAGATGTTTAAAAGCCCTTTGGTCTTTTTGCTCTGTGCCCATCTCTGTTTGGTTGTCCTTTTGTATTTGGAAGCCCTTCTTTATAGTAAGAAATTTATTCTTTTTTGTCATTTGAGAGGCCAGTGTTTTCTCCTAGTTGTATGTGTTTAGTTTCTTTATAGTTATTACTATATAAAAAATTTTAATTTTATGTTGTCTAGTTTTTATCCATCTTTTCTTTCATGGCTTCTGGATTTTGTGCCCTGTTTAGGAAGGTATTTGCCCACTATGAGATTTAAAAATTTTTATTTTATCATAATATTAAATTTTCCCCCACCCCTTATATTTTTCAGCCAAAAGCATAAAGAATTTTGGCATGATGTAGAAAATGGGTCTCTGATGTAACTTTTTTTAGGTGATGACTCCATTGACTCAGCAATATTTATTAATTCACAGATATATTTTTGGAAGTCATTAATGTAGCCCTGAGAACAGGTAGGATCACCTAGGAGTATATTACAGAGTGAGAAAAGAGGGCCTGGGCTTGAGTCTTGAAAAAACCCTTGAGGGGAATGAGCCAACAAGGGAAATGGGAAGAAGCACCAGAGAGATCAGAAGCCTGGGGACTTGGGAGGTGAGCATCTCAAGTGAAAGGGAGAGAGGCTGGCTGAGTGGAAGTGAGCTGAGAGGCTCAGTAAGTGAGGACTGAGTTGTTCACTAGATCCAGCCATTGGGACCTTGGCGATTGCTGCTTGGTGGAGCAGGGAGGCAAAGGCTAGATTTGAGTGAGTTCAGAAAGGAGTGAGAGGTGGGAGATGGCAAACAGTGACAATCCTTTCAAGAAATGTATCTGTGAAGGTCAGGGGGGCAGAGATGCCTATAGAGAAAGGTTTTTAAAGGTGGGAGACTATTTGCATGCTTAAATGCTAATAAATAGGAAGAATCTAGTGAAGAGGGAGAGGTGGAGGCAACAAGTGAAGAAAGAGGTATCAGTAGTGAAATGTTCCTAAGAAGGGGAACTGAGATCTCAATTTGCCTAAAGTTGGAGAGGCCACTTGTATTTTGCAGAAGAAAAGGAGGTGAGGAGATAACTGCTTGTTCACCTCTTCTTGTCTTTAAAGTAGCGCTAGGTTAAAAACTGATGATAGGTAGTATGATGGGTGCCTGTAGACCCAGCAGAGGTCAAGGGTCATGTCATTGAGGAACTGGCTGAAGTTAAAGGTGTGATGACTGTATTGCAGATCCAGAGGATTAGGTCCATCTGGTTCCAAATTAGGACTTTTGGCTAAACTGCTGTACCTGGGGCTCGGGCCAAGGGTCTAGCTCCAGCCATAACCTCATTCCTGTTGCAGAGTAGTGCAGAGGTCCCCCGCCCACTGACCCCTGGTACCCAGTGCTTTCAGGCCCCAGTTCATTCTGATCCCTGTGGAACTTCCCTACAAGCAACTTTTGAGCCTGTGGCTCAAAGAGCAAGGAGAGGTTGTCCAGGGACTGGTTTGTATTGCTGTTGACCTCCTGGAGCACCTGGCCTCCTGTAATCGCGATAGGGAAGATCTTTTTCACTCAGTCTTTATGTTGGAAGCTGTTGGTGTATTTCAGAGGCAGAGGAGATAATTCTGCACTGGCTTTTTGGTGGCCTGCTCTCTCTCTCCCTTTGTTCTAGTCTTGAGCATCTTCTCTTCTGCAGGGGGACACAAATTTGCCTGATTCTGGAGACTCTTGGATCGGGGATGTGCAGGGCTGTTCTGCAGTGAGGAACAGTCACCTGAATCTGGCTGGGTCTGCCTGGAAGAGCTGCATCTACAGTGAGTGGTGGGGGCATAGCCACCTGCCTGGTTTGGGAACTTTGGAGGCTGAGGTCTGCTAGATCCAGGGAGTTAATATCCCTCAGAAGCTGCTGCTGCTGCCCAAGGCCCTGGTGCTCATGCTGCCTCAGAGCCTCCACCTCTTCATTGTAGGTCGCAGAGCCTCTCTGGGCAGTTGTTGCTGTTCTTCATCCAGTGTGTCCAGCCAGGGGACCTGCTTCTCTTCCTCCTATCAGGATTTGGCCAAGCACATTGTGGACATCTGTATGGCTGACGTGAGGAACTGTTCCACCTGTTCCCCACCGTTTCTTGAACAGTGATCAGCTGGGAAAGAGAAGGGAGGGAAAGATCAGGGTGGAGGGTCAGCAGGGCTGATGTGGCTTCTTCAGTGGCTTTCTACCTTGACAAAAGGGGATTTCAGTAAATGCTGGCCTGAGTGACCAACCCAAGGGCCTGGTTTATACCATACCCACTAATTCGGGTGTGGTTGCTGTGTCCCTAGGTAATGGCTGCTTGCTCAAATGATCTGCACAATCTTTTTAGTCGCCAGGCAGCAGCTGGCTGGAAGTAAGTTCCTTTGTAATGTCTTGTCCTAATCCTGTTGTCCTGCCTCGCGCCTCCCTCCTTTCCCTTCTCCACCCTAAGCTCCTCCTTTGTGACCCTGGAACCCGTTTCACCTCCTCCTCCTCAACCACGGCATTCCAGGTATCAGGGTGAGGAGCAGGAGGTGCAGCTCTACTACAAGGTGTTCTCTTCTACTCGGCACGGCTTCCTGGGGGCTGGGGTGGTGTCCCAGCCGCTGTCTCATGTGTGGGCAGCTGTGAGTGACCCCACCCTGTGGCCCCTGTACCACAAGCCCATCCAGACAGCAAAACTGCATCAGCGAGTGACCAACAGCATCAACCTGGGTAAGTCTAGGAAGGCTTCTGTGGGCTCTACCAGGGGATAGGTAGCAGGTCGGGAGGCTGGGGACTACCTCCAGATTGCTCAGGCTGGATGTTGGGCTGTGGGATGATGGGGTCTTGGGGGGGTGGTGGGGCTGGACTGGGAAGGATTTAGGACTGGGTCTGTCTACGCACCTGCTGACTCTCCCCATCCCTGACCCTCCAGTGTACTTGGTATGCAATCCAGCCCTGTGTGCACTGAAGCAGCCCCGGGATTTTTGTTGTATCTGCGTGGAAGCCAAAGAGGTACCTGCCTTGCTGGTGGTAAAGATATTATGGGAAGAACTTGGGCTGGAGTGTTGTGAGAAGCAATCTTTGTGGGCCTCAGGTCCTCTGGGGGAAGGCAAGCAACTTGGGTGGGAGTGGGGGTGACAAGCCAGGCCTAGTGCTGCCTTCTACAATATTGACTGCACTGGAGCCCATCCGTTCGATCCACACCACATAGGCAGGACTCACATGCTGTCTGTCCCCAGGGGCACCTTTCTATCATGGCAGCTCAGTCTGTATATGACACATCCATGCCAAGACCCAGCAGGTGGATGGTCCGAGGGGAGATCCTGCCCAGTGCCTGGATCCTGCAGCCCCTCACCATGGAAGGAAAGGAGGTCACCAAAGTCATCTACTTGGCCCAGGTGATGGACCCTGTGCAGCCAGCTTCCCAGCCCCATGGGAGTTTTGTTTAGCTGGTCCATGTCCTTCAGTGCCCAGGCCCTGTGGCCTGAGAGCTGAAGACTGAAGGGCTTCTTGGGTCACAGTAAGGGGAGTCAGCTGGGAGTCACAGAGGAAAGAATGAGAAAGGGGAACTATTACCAGAGAGCCCAGCAGCCTACCTCCTCTGGCTGTTCCCAGGGTCCTCAGGAAATACAGGAGTTACTGAGAGGCAAAGGCAGCAGTCTCAGCAGAAGAGAGAGAGCATGACCCAGTCTATTTGACTCTACTCCCAGTTCCCTGACTTGACCTTTGTCTCTGGGAGGTAAAGCTGCTTAGATCTGAACAGCAGAGCCAAGGTCTGTAAGTTCCGGGACCACAGAAAGTCTGAGGAGTTTCACCCATCACGACAGCCGGGGCGGGGGGGGGGGGGGGGGGCGCACTCTCAGGTCTGTCTCTACCTTTGACTCTTCCCTCTTTGCTTTATTTCAGATAGAACTTGGTGCTCCAGGTTTCCCCCCTCATCTCTTAAGCACCTTCATCAAACAGCAGCCACTGGTTATAGCCAGACTGGCATCCTTCCTTGGTAGTTAGCATCTTACTGTCAAGATGGTGCTGCTGAGATTCAGGCCCAGGATGCTCCAGAAACTCTAAGGCAGCTCTTGTTCCTCTCTGTGAGGCTCTTCCTGATGCAAGAAGAGCCAAGGCTACCTGCATGGCCAACTGGGGAGACAGCACTCAGCCCTGAGTTGCCAGCAAAGCCCAGTCAGTAAGTACTTGGGCACAGCTGGCAGCTCTGCAGAGCAAGGGGCCTGAGCTCCTGACCCTGGCCATCCAGAGCGAATGAAGCTCAACTCATCTTCTTGGAGTTTGCACCCTTCTTTCCTGTCTCTGGGACCCTATGGCAGACAAGCTGCTCAAGGACCAGGACTGGACATAGCCAGTGGAGCTGGGAGATGGCAGTTCTCTGTCACAGTGCTTCCCTGGTGCGGCCCAGCCATTGGCTAAAACTCTGCTCAGAAATTGGCTTCCAGAATTCAGTTTCACTGTGGGATGGAGTGTTACCAAAACAGAAAACTGGTTTAAAAAAAGCTGCACAAACCAGAAGAGTGATTCAGAATCGTTTCTCCTTGAATTTTTACCGAACACTTTATTATTACTTTTCCACCCTCTTCCTTTTCCTCACAGGAGAAGACGTTTGGGTCTTTGTCTCCATCAGGAGTATTGAGCAATGCTCTGTCATGGAGCCATCACTGCAGAGCTCAGTAGAATGAGAAGACCACTCACTGTAGAAGCTGGCTGGACAGATTTGGGGTCTAGCTCTTTAAGGGAGGATGCGGTGGTTAGGAAGTGGGCAGCCTGATGCTGGCTGCTGACAAGGCAAGAGGAATTTCAGAGATGAAAAACTGCCTTTTGACAATGGGAGAGAACATAATAGACCTCCTAGAAGAGGTAAGTGGTTAGTGAGGAGGAAGCTCAGTTCCATTCCTTACTGCCCTCAGAGCCTGGGTCAGTGGTCTCGTTAGCATTTTACACTGCTGCAGCAGCCACACCTATTTAGGATGGATGGAGAACGGGTAGTTTTCTTTTGCGTTAGCCCGGCTGGTTGTGAGCTTTTGAATATTCTGTATGGTTATGTGGAAGAGATTCCCAGCTTTAGTTCTGGTGCCCAGAAGCAGGTGACTGAGTGGGGAAGATGATGTGGTAAAAAGGTAAATTTCTGTAGAGTACAGCAGAGATTTATTTTTCTAAAAGTGTTTGCAGGATTTTTTTCTCTTACCTCAAATTTATTTATTTATATATTATTGAATGGTTTTTAAGTTGCCTTTAACCTTTTATTTTTCTGGGTTTTCAATTTTAGCGACACTTGATATATTTAACACCCTATTTATGTACTCCCAAAAAACCACCTCTTTTCATATAAATCTCTTACCAAGACTGTTGATTGAACTGTCAGAACACTTGCAAATTAAAAGTCTGATATGTACTTTTATTAGTGAAGACTGTCCTGGGATAACCTAAGTGTGTCATTTGAGCTCAGAATTTAGCCTGGAGATGGCAATAACTACTCATGGCCCAGTTTCAACTTACACAGTTTACATGGATGTACTAAGTGCTTTCCATGAACATGGCACTGCTTTAAGGCATGTAAATAGCAACCAGATTCATTGCCCAGTTAGGGCCAGCTGTAGCCCAAATACCAACCATAAGCAAGGATTCCAGAAGAGTCATTACCACACCTAACAGTGACCACAATCCCCTGGAAGGTACCTCTTTAACAGATGTGCATCTCAGGGGCTTCTGAGGCAGAGCCAGCAATGGGAATTGAGCATGGGGTAGCCCAGAGGTGACCTTAACCCCTTACTAGAGAAACCACACACCAGGCCTGTGAGTCAGCAAGCTAAAAAATATTAACAGGCTGATATAGCAAAATGCTAAAGTGTTAAAGATAAAGTCAGCTTTTGGTTTAGACAAGTGATTTACAGACTTCACTGTGCATCAGAATCACCAGAAGGATTTGTTACACCCCAGGTTGGACCCCACCCGAGTTTCTGATTCAGTGACCTACATATTTGTATTCCTAGAAAGTCCCAGGTGAGCCTGAGGCTGCTGGTCTGGGGACCACACCTTGAAATCTTAATAATTAAGGGAGAGCAGATATAGGGCATCCCCAAAAAATGTACACACTGAATAATTATAAAGGCAGTGTTTATTAAAATACATTCATTTTCAAAATTGAGCTATCAGCTGAGCTGTTAAAGTGTGTGTACATTTTTTTGGGACACCCTATATATAAAAAGGAACTTAATTAGTCTACTAGCTCATTAGCTGCCTCTGTAATTCTTTTCTTAATCTTACTGCTTAGAGTAGGCCTTTAAGGCTAGCACTAAGTTTCCTAAATTGGACCTGTGCTAAGTTTAACTGAGTGACCTTTAACCCATCATCCTTGGGCCTTCAGGTTTTCCCCTCTGCTGGCCTGCCCATCCCACCTTACTCAGAGCTGGGTGTCTGAAGTATCTGCTGCTTACCTTTGGGCTCAACTTCCTGATGTACTGCTTTTGTTCAGCCACCCCTAATGGGTGCAGAAAGTTGGTTCTCAGGCATTGAGAACTTCCTGAATTTCTGTAGGAGAAACTGAGTTTAAAGGAGTGACTGGGATGAGCTGAGGGAAAGGCATAGGTACGGCCTGACTGGGCAGAAGCATGATTGCAAAGTGGTAAAGAGACACTCCCGTGGGACTTCGAGTAAAAGCTCTTCACCAGCTTTACTGTCACAGAATAGACCCCTCTAGGCCAAGAGACTCACCCTTCCTTGGTTCAGAGATCTCAGAACTTTTCCCAAGAAATAGACAGGATTTTGTAAGTCATTTCAATAGGGTTCACTGAGTACCTTCTTCCCCAACAGCCTGAATCCCCACAGATTTTACAGGACCTTAATTCACATTATCAAGGTAGTGTGTGCTTAGTCAAAAATCAATAGATCATTTAGAGATACGCAGAATGCTTTTGTTGCAAGCCAAATCACATTCCCCAGCGCTAACAAAACAAGCTTAAGAGCTGCCACCATCTAGTTTAATAGGGAGTACTGTTGAGTAGAAGCTTATCCTAAACCTTTCAAGAGTTGCACAGAAGCCAGTACTGTTGGCAATGAGTCAGTAGGGCCCTCCTCATATGCTGGAACACTGGGCAGTGCTAGGTGGCCACTCGTACAGCTAGCTCTACCCTATCAACACTCAGCTCCAAGCCCACCTTGAGACTTTGCAGCCTTCTACAGGGAAGAATCAGACATGAAGCCCTCGGTGAAGAGTTTATTTTAAAAAGCTCTAGTGTTCTGCCCCATGCTTGGCCCCTGGTTGGAGCTGGAGTCAAGAGTTACCTGCAGAGGGCTTAAAGCAGGGAGGTGCGGGGGTAGAGCTAGGTTTCTGTTGGGAGAGCCCCATCTCATCTGTTGTGCATTTTTAAAGAGATGGCAGTCCAGCTCCTGGTGGTAAGAAAATGTAGACTCCCAAGATTCATGTTTTAACTTTACTCACAAGTTAAGCAGTACGTCATTTGGCTCTGTCATGATTTCCCAAATCATAGTCTTAAAGATGCTGGGATAGCAGCAAGTGGGGCTCAAGCCCACATACATCATTTCATTTAGCATCCAAGAAATAAATGCCAACTCTTCCGCTCCAGGACTGGAGTCTCTAGGCTTTTCCACCATAATCCTGAATCAGGCAAACCCTCCTCCTCCTCCTTCTAGGACTCAGGGTGGCGAGCCTGCAGTCAGTGAGAGGCCAGGCAGCCAATACTTACTTCACATGTAAGCAGGAAGCCTGATTACAGATTCAGCTACTCCTGCACCAGCAAGAGTGAGTCAGCATTGGGCACTTGGGGTGATGCTGGGCTCTTGGGCCTCCTCCTGAGGCACAGTCAGGTGAAGTGCCATGGTTCTGGTGAGACTTCAAGGCAGGGCCACTTTTGAACACTAGCTCTGGGCTAGGACAGTCCCCCGGTTTGGCTGCACCAGCTCACAAGCTCTTAGCTGGGGTTCTGGCATCTGGGGCTCAGCCAGAAACAGGTTGAAGAGTGTTGCTAATTCTTCAGCGAAGTCCTACAATAAGAAAAATTACAGAAAAGGCAGACACATAATTCTGAATGGTTCATCCGTTCTATTAAAAATCCCAAATATCAAGCCCCACCTATCATATTTCCTAACTGCCTTCTACACTGAAATGGCCTTGAAACCTTGTCCCATTAAGTACTCTGGAAGAGTAAACTGACGGAAGGCTCAGAACCATCTAGTGAGTACTTATCACCATCTGAGTACTTAATTTGCACATTATTTCATCTTGACAAACCCTAGAGGAATAAATTATTCCCATTTTATGGTTAAACTAAGATGAACTCTTCGCCCTAAATCACAACAATAGATGAGGTTAAAATTCAGGTTATTGATTTAAAAACCCACACTCACTATGCCATGCTGCTTTCCAACTATACCTGCCTTCCATCTTCCCTTCCTCCACTGACACGGTCCTTCATACAGTAGCTGCTCAAATGTGAAGAAGGCCCACCAGAACAGCTACTCCAATTTAGGGTGGTCCTGAAGACACCTGACAAAATCCACTGAGCTTTGGAAAGACGCTAAGAATGCCAGGCACCATCACTTGCCCCCTTTCAGGATAAAAGGGACATATGATACCTGTTCTCTTCCCAGGTCAGGGGAGATGACACCTTACCTCTGGCCACTGGGCCTCACGGAGGCTGTCCAGGCAGTCCTCTATCTCTTTCCGTCCCATCAGACCTTTCTCTACCAGCTCCCGGAGCAAGAACAGCAGCAGGTCCCACTGCAACACACATACAGGGGGAGGTCAGGGTGCTAGGAAGACTACACAGTGACCATGACTGATACTTAAAGGACAGAGCTGCTGAGGAGGGAGAAGACCTGAGGTTAGCCTCTATAGGAGTCCATTTCAGCATGGAACAGAAAACGAGCAAGCTGTCAGAAAAGGGGGAACAAAAGAAACAAGCTCATAACATTTGGGGTGAGGGTGGTAGGTATATAAACATAACCCCAGAGGGCTAAGAAGCCTGTCTGGCCCAGCCACCCACCTCTCTGACTCACCTCCCTGGGCCGAGTGTCTGCCAGAAGGCCCACGTTTCTTGGGCTCAGCAGCAGCTGCAGTGGAACAGGCACCTGAAAGTCATCCTTCCACAGGGAAAGCAGCATGTGCAGGAGCCTTCGAGCCTGCCCTCTCTCCAGCCGGTGTTGTGCCGGGGGCCCTAGGACAGGAATCTGGTCTGCAACTATGGCAAGAAAGGAAAGCCAAGCTTTAAAAAATGGAGGCAGGGTCACCTGGCCAGTCCCTGGGAGGAGGACGAGCAGAAGAAAGTTTCATGTTCTAATCTTGTTTGTACCCAACCCTGAGACTGGGGGGGATCTGGCAAGAGTGAGGTGACAGAGGACATACCAAGGAGGGATGCTAACTCCACAGAGCACTTTGCCAGATGCTGCTCGGCAGGTGGGCACAGGAACTGAGGAAAAAGCAAGGAGACCCTGGACATTAGCACCATCCTTAGAGTAGCAGCCCTGAGCCAACATGGCTCTGGTTATTAGGCACATACAAGGACATGCAAGAAGAGCATCTTGCCATGCCATACCTGGCGGCACCGCAGTGTCTGACCTAGCTGGCCTAGAAGTTGCTCAAGATGCTCTGGGGACACTCCCTCCTCAGGGTCCCGGGGCCCCACGGCCACAGAGAGAACATCCTAGAGAGAGTAGTGGCAGGAGAAGAGAGACCACAGAAAATGTGGCTTGGGGTGGGGATCAGCCAGTGGAGAGGCAGAAGGAAAAGGAAGGCAGGGCTCCTGGGGTGAAGTGATTGGGCCAAGGTGCCCTTAAACTGGGGGCTGGGGCAGGCCATCACAGCTGGGAGAAGCAACCAAGTAGACAACAACAGGGGACAGATGGAGCAGGTAAGCTAAGGAACAACATGCTGCCAAAATTCAAGAGACAAAGCCATATCTAGCCAATTCCCGGACAGCACCTTCTGAGAGAATTTAGGAGAACCAGTCTACTGCATACACATATTTTCTATCCCTCATGCTTGTCTATTCATCTCAGAAGAGTCGAGGTTTCAGTACAGAAAGCCTCTATGTTGAAAACCAGTAGCTAATGGCCACTCAGCCTCTCCTTCTCCCTCCTGTTACAGTCTTAGTCATGCCTTCTTAGTCCTAGCCCACATCTTTACTCCTAACTACTATCCTAGACGAGGGCAAACCAGTAAATACTTTAGGCTTCACAGGCCATGAGGTCTCTGCCCAACTACTTAGCTCTGTGCGGTAGCACAAAAACAGCCCTAGACAATTTATAAATGAGCAAGCATGGCTGTGGTCCAATAACACTTTACTTACAAAACAAGCAGCAGACTGGTTTTGGCTTATGGGTTGTTTGATGACCTTGGCTCTAGATTGTCTCTGATTTTTAAAAATCAAGTTAAAAGCACTGATTATTCTTACTGCCTGTACGAAACAAGCATTACCTCCCACATAGAAATTTCTGAAATCACATCCCAATACGCGGTGACTGCCCCTTAAAGATTCCTACTACACTGGACAATCACCACCCACCCCCATCACCATCTGTGAAATACGTATCTAGTAAAAAATTTTCATATCTACCCTTTCCCTTTTTCAGGTGATTCAAGTACCAAAAGTCAAAGAGCAATTAGGAAAGCCCTTCAATTCAACCCTGTCCTACCTCATCCCATTCAGTATCAAACAAAATGGGAACTAGCTGGATAACACAGAAAGCTGCAACACAAATACTGGAGCTGACGTGAGAAAGGAGGGAGGCCAGGAAAAGAGCAGGCAGTGGGGGAGAGGGGCTGAAGGGAGTAGGGAGCTGTGTACTTTGATCTCGGAGATGAGGTGGGAGGGGAGGGGAGCATGGTGCTCACAGGCACGGGAGCAGCCCCTCCGATCCCCCCGGGCAGCCGGTTCAGGACCCTGGCCTCGAAGCATGCGACTCACTGCTGCTTTCAGCTCTCTCCTGATCAGCGCTGCAGGTTAGAGGGGGAACAGAAAAGGGGTCACCAGAGCAGTCCTGCATGGGCTCACCATGCCCTACCCATGCCCTTTGCTGTTTCCAGCAGGCTCCAAGTCCTGTTTCCCCCAGATGGCCTCCAACTTCCTGCCAGTCCACTTCTGAAAAACTTGGTCAGCCACTCCCCTTGCCTGGGACTTACCTGTAATGTTGGCTGACAACCAAGTACAAGCTTTCTCTGTTGCAAGCCCCACAGTAATGTTCTCTGCGCTGCTTAGAACCTGTGATACAGAAGGACTGCAGAGTCAGGGGCTGGAGGAGGGTTAGGAACCATGACGAATGCCCAAATTCATGACTGACCCACCCAACGCGAGCAGCCTCACGTGCATGTTCACGAGCACACACCTCTCCCACACCAACCGCCCAGCCCGCTAGCTCCAGGCATCCTTCCTACGTACAGCTGTTGGAGTCTCCTCAGGGAGGAGTGCCCGCAAGGCACCAGGGCTCTTCTTTTGGCAGAACCTAAAAGGAGACAGAGAGGGTCAGTGAGGTCTTATTTCAGCCTGATCCACAGAAGGACATGCCCTGAGTGCACCAATCACATGAACAGGAAGGGCTCTGCCTCAGGGGGAACCACTCTCAGGCCTCTGTCCCCACCCAGATGCTAGAATGGGAACCCCAACCACCTGCTCTTCCAATACAACTTGGACTTTGTGTCCCCAAAACTAAAGCCAAAGACAGCTTACAGAGGAGGCAAAAAAAGAATGAAAACAGTGGGGTGGGGAGAAGATGTGGAATAAAGGATATGAGTGTGAGGGGAGAAAAAAAGGCAGAAAAATATAAGCTAAGAGGAGAGAGTCCAAAAAGACTGGTGTCTCTTACTCCCGCCCCTGGGTCAATGCCTGGGCCCCATGGGGGCACAGCTGGGAACACAAGATCTCCAACAGCTGGGCTGGATCTCCCCCTTCCTGCCTCTGCGTCACCAGCTGCTCTTGAAGAAGTGACTCTGCCTGGTGCACCAGATCTGCCACCAGCGTGGCCCTGTAGCAGGGACAGCAATGTTTGGAGGTAGTTGGAAGGGTTGAATCAGAAAGGGGCTGCAAATTCAAGGAAATCTGGTCAGAACTAACTTCAAAGAAAGTTAGAAATTTCAGCCTCCCCCACCCGACCCTTCCTCCCCAACCCCCTGCAACTGACTTTCCTCAGTTTGGCAACAAGGTATTAGGAGTTAAAAGGGAAAAAATGGTAAAAGAATGAGGCTGGGACCCTCAACACCCCCATTCCTAAACCTCTCAACCCATACTCACTTGATATGTTTGACACAGTTAGAGCCAATTCTCTCTGCCACAAACTCCACAGTCCTGCGTAGGGAGGGTGGCTGGTTGTGGAAAAAGGCTTGAGCCAGCTGTGCCTATGGGAGGAGGGAGCGGTGCAGTGAAGGACTTCCCTTTTCCCCACTGAGTGGCCCCCTGCCTCCACCTTGCCCCTCACCTGCAGCCCCTGGGTGGTCCGGAGAGGCTGGGCTCCCAGGCTGGTGGTGGTGGTGGGGGTGATTTTCCTTACGAAGCCCCCACTCCGCCCACTGCTGCCCGATACCCATGAAGCTAGCAGTTTGCGGAGCTCTCCTGCATCAGGGAAGACCAAATACTTAGTTCTAGAACCTGCCCCTGCCCCCCCAACCCAAAGCATGTTGGACTTTAAGCATTTGTGAAGCAAAGAGGCTGAGGCACCTGGGGAGTGTCTAAGAACAAAACAACACATTATGGTGTTAGGCCCATGGAGTGCCTTTTGGGTACTCAAAAAGGGACAGGCCAAGGACTAAGGACCATTGTTGGGGGTGGGGGGACAAGTATCCTCACCGATATAGGGGCAGCAAGTGTAGAGTAGATGCTGGTCCACCACAGGCATGCCATCCTAGGGGAGAGAACAGCCAGAATTGGGAAGGCAGGCAGGCTTCTTTTCCTTCCCAGTGTGCCAGAAATTATACGAGAGTTCAGTCTCTATCCTGGCTTGTCTCCTGCTGGGCCTCAGACAGCCTACCCCTTTATTCCTGTGGACCCTATGGCTCTGGCTGGACCCCAACACTCACCAAACCATGCTCTGAAGCTTTTGTATCCATCTCAAAGACCTCCAACTGACCTTCTTCCAGAAAGAACAGGTCTTCGGGGACTGTGGGAATCTGAAGAGAGATTAAAGCAGTACAAGCTGCAGTTAGCACTGGAGATTCACCACATCTCCTACCTACCTCATGGTGTCAGGGTTTAGGCAAACTTCCTCTGAAACTATGGTAATTCCCATACCTCCTTCTGAACCTTCACCTTCTGGCTCCAACCTTGATGAGACTCAGACATTCTCCCTCTTCCCATCTCCAGCCACAGTAGTTGCCCCCCTCCTTTCCAAATCTGGACCCTCACTCCACCAACCTGGAAAAGCCAGCCCAGGACAGCAAGCAGCAACAGCTTATTGAGAAAGCACATCTCCCCTTCACCCTCCTTTGACAAAACCAAGTTCCTAAAAGGTAAATGAGGGTATCAACTGAATTTGTGCAAAGAAAGAAATGAAATGAAGTAAAAGAAAGCTATGGCTAGGATGGTAATTCTCAAAAGCAGATCCAAAAGGGACTGCAGGCAACCAGAATCTCCTCAGTGCCCCTTCTCAGATCTGTACTCCCTCTTAGCTGGGCCACAGTGGGAACAGAAAAGGGCAAATAACTACCCAGTGTCTTTTTTTATGGAGCAAACCCAGCCTCTCCTCTGAGGGTCGGTTATGGCTATGGTACCATATAGGAAGCATAGACTGCAAAACTCTCTTCTTAAACATCAACCTCACCCCACACCACTTTAAAGCCTTGCCCTTTCTCTACTCACCGATGTAGTTGTAGTAGGAGAGTGAAGATGCTGCGGTAATAGTCCAGCATGGGAACAATGTGGTCAGCCAGGGAAAGGAACTCCACCAACCAGGGCACCGTGAGCACTGCTCTGTGGGCCTGTAGCCCCTGCTGTAGCAGAGCTCGTACATCCAGGACTGGGGGCACCTGGCAGGGCCAAAACTCAGTCAGCAGGTCCCGAAGGGCTCTGTGGCTCCTCCCAGCACCCTCGATACCAGAGCCCCTACTCACCTGGCTTCTCAGGGCCAGAATGGAGTCCTGGAGCTCACGGGTTGGGGGTGGTTCAGGCCCCCGGTATGGCAGGAAAGCCACAAAGCCCAGGAATTTAGCCAGAAGCCTCAGGCTGAGTAGCACCACAGCAAACTGCCTCCGTTCACCCTGTAGATCAGGGAAGTAAACAGTCCTAAGCATAAGACTTCTAGAAAAACCCCAAATCTGTTACAAAGTTCTGGAAAATATCCCTTCCCTCCTAGGTCACAATCCCTTCCACTCCCTTGTTCTGCTTTTAACCTGCCAGTCCACATCTGACTCTCCATCTTCATCACTAGGCTCAGGCTGAGGCAGGACAAGGCCATTGAGCTCCCGGATCTTCAAACTCAGACTATCCATGAGATGCTGATTAAACTGGAAGCTAGGAAGGGGAGCAAGAAAGAAAAAAAAAGGCACTGGAATAGGTATAAGAACCAGAATAGAGAAGAGGTACTCCAGACAGGAAGGCTCAGTGGTGTTGAGAGAGGAGGCCAAGGAGCAATGAGGTCACTCACATGGGTGAAAGAATGAGAGAGAGATCTTAAGATGGTGAGGTAGGCAAACTGTGCCCCACCTCCTCCCATGACCACATCAAAATTTCTACTAAATTACAGAACAATCATCACTGGGAACCACCTGAAGACTAGTTGAACTGAAGTCTTATAACTAAGGATATAAAGAAGCCACTTTGAGACTGGCAGGAGGGGTGGAGATACTAAATGGGCCACAAGTGGAGATTAAGAATCAGGAGGGTTATCTCAGTTGTGGAGGTCCACCCTAAAGAGAGAGGTGGACCTCCACAGCCCCACACCAGGTTCCCCAGCCCAGGCTACCAGTGCCAACAAGAGTCTCTATAACTTCTGGCTGTGAAAAACAGCAGGGATGTCCCAGTGAGACAGAGTACTGCTGAAGTCCCAGGCATTCCTCTTTAGGAGCCAGTACACAGACTCACTTGCTCACAAACTCACTCGCTCTGGCTCCAGAACAGGGGTAGCAGCTTGAAAAGCTCCAGGGACATGGGGAGGAATTGAATTGACTAGCTTCAGGGTGAGGGTTAGAGCGGGAGAAGTCAGGGCACCTCTGTCCAGGGAAAGAAACCCTGGCAGGTACTGTTCCTTTCTTGAGCTCTCCCAACACCCAGCTGGAAATCTGTGTTCTCCATTTGCTGGGTAACATGATTTACTGGCCCTGGTGATTCCCTGAGACCTGGTCCCACCCCTACTCGAAGGCCTGGCTTGAGCCACTTCCAGCAGCTTTACCACACAAGTGACTTGCCTTGGCTTGCGCTATAGACTTCCCTAAACTCTCTCAAACGTCCACAAAACCCAAATATGCAGAGGCTGGCCTTGGTGTGCACTATATCTCTTGCTAAGCAACCCTACGCCTGGTACAAGTGGCAACTGATCTAAATTTGCATTTTAACTCCCACCAGGTGGTCCCAAGCCTGGCATAAGTGGCAGCCAGTCTTAGATGGGAACATAGCTCCACCAAAGTGGCCAATGCCAAGAATACAGAGCATAGCCTCTCCCAAGCACTGCTAAGTCCAGCACAAGTGGTAATCAAACATCACGTTATAGCTGCAACCAGGTAGCTCCAAGACAAGCACAATGGCAGCTGACCTTGGCCTGCACCAGAGCCCTTCCTAAGAGACTCCAGAACCAACACACCAGGTAGCTGGCTTCAGATCACAACAGTGCACCAGCCAACCAAGTCAACAAACAACACACCTAAAGGGGGACTTGACTGATCCCAGAGCACTTTTAAAGTGACTCTTGCTCTGTGGGGTCAACCCTCACACAAAAGCTGTTCACTGTAGTCATGGCGAGCCCTCATAGCCAGTCAGACTGAGGGTCAGTCCTACCCCACTGATGGGCCAACAATAATCAAGGCTCAATTACAACAAGAGGGCACACACAACCCACACAAGGTACACCCCTGGAGCACATAGCTCAGGTGAATGGGAAGACTGTGCCACAGCACCTCCCAGGACACCTACTTCATAAGGCCATTATACCAAAACAGGGAGATGTAGCAAATTTACCAAATATATAGACACAAATATAGGGAGGCAACCAAAACGAGAAGACAAAGAAACATGTTCCAAATGAAATAACAGGAAACTATAGCAAAAGAACTAAATAAAATGGAGACAAGCAATCTACTAGATACAGAGTTCAAAACACTGGCTATAAGAATGCTCAATGGGGTGCTGGTCAGTGTGGCTCAGTTGGTTGGGTGTTGTCCTGCATACTGAAAGGTTGCCAGATTGATTCCTGGTCAGGGCACATGCAGGGGTTGCAGGCTCAATCCCTGGTAGGGGGTGTGCAGGAGGAAGCCAACTGATGTTGTGCTCTCACATTGGTTTTTCTTTTTCCCCCTCTCTCAAAAGTCAATAAAATTTTTTTTAAAAAAAGAATGCCCAATGGGGCAAGAAGGCCATGTGAGAGGAAGCCAAGCAGAGATTGGCTGTTTTAAACCAAGAGAAGAAAAAAAAAGAATGCTCAACAATGCTCAAACATCGGGGAAGAACAGATGAACTTGATGAGAACTTCAACAAAGAGACAGGAACTATAAAAAAGAGCCAGTCAGAAATGAAGACTACAATAACTGAAATAAACAATATGTTATAGGGAATCAAAAGCCAATTAAATGAAGCAAAGGACTGAATCAGTGATCTGGAAGACAATGTAAAGGAAAATACCCATCAGAACAGCAAAAAGAAAAAAGAATTTAAAAAAATTAGATCCCTGGCTGGACGTGGCTCAGCGGTTGAGCATCAACCTAGGATCCAGGCGATCGGGGTTCGATTCCCAGTCAGGGCACATGCCCGGGTTGCGGGCTAGCTGATCAATGACTCTTTCATCATTGATGTTTCTCTCTCTCTCTACCTCTCCTTTCCTCTCTCTGAAATCAATAAAGATATATTAAAAAAAAAAAAAAAAATTAGAATAGTTTAAGGTGTGTCTGGGACATCATCAAGGGTAACATTAGTATCACAGGGGTACCAGAAGGACGACAGAGAGCAAGGAATTAAAAACCTATCTGAAGAAATGATGATGGAAAACTTCCCTAACTTGATGAAGAAAATAGAAATACAAGTCCAGGAAGCAGAGAGTCCCAAACAAGATGAACCCAAAGAGGTCTACACTGAGACACATCATAATTAACATGTCAAAGGTTAAAGACAGAGAATCTTTTTTTTTTTTTTAAAATATATCTTTATTGATTTCAGAGAGAGGAAAAGAGGGGGAGAGAGAGAGAGAGAGAGAAACATCAATGATGAGAGAGTCATTGATCAAGCCCACAATGTGGGCATGTGCCCTGACAGGGAATTGAACCCCGATCACCTGGATCCCAGGTCGACGCTCAACCGCTGAGCCACGCCCGGCTGGGCAAAGACAGAGAATCTTAAAAGCAGCAAGAGAAAAGGAGTTAGTTACCTATTAGGGACCTCCCATAAGACACTCAGCTGATTTCTCAACAGAAACTTTGCAGGCCAGAAGGGATTAGCACAAAATATTCACAGTAATGAAAAGCAAAGACCCAGAAAAAATATTACTCTATCCAGTAAGGCTATCATTCAGAATCAAAGGACATTAAAGAGTTTCCCAGATAAGAAAAATCTAAAGGGGTTCATCACCACTAAACCAGTATTACAAGAAATGTCAAAGGGACTTCTTTTTTGTTTTTTTTTAAATGTTTTTATTGACTTGAGAGAGGAAAGGAGAGGGAGAGAGAGAGAAACATCAATTGGCTGCTTCCCACACACACCCTGACTGGGGATCGAATCCACAACCTGGGTATGTGCCCTGATTGGGAATCAAACTAGCAACCCTTTGGTGCACAGGATGACACTCAACTGAGCCACACTAGCCAGGGCTCAAAGGGATTTCTTTAAGAAAAAAAGATAAAAGATAAGAATAAGAAAAACATATGAAAAAAAATTCTCACTGACAAAAGACACAAAGTGGTGGATAAACCAACTATAAGCTAGTACAAAGGTGAAAAGGCAAAAGTAGGAAGGTCATGTGTAATTACAATAAGGAATATACACACACACACACAAAGGAAGTAAAAAAGAATGACAAAAACATAAATGTAGAGGGGGGGTGAGTAAAAACTGTAGTAATTTTAGAATATGTTCAAACGTAAATGACCATCAACTTAAAACAGACTGCTATAAACATAGCTTGGTATATATGAAACACGTTAACCACAGACCAAAAATCTATAAGAGTACACAAGATATACAGAGAAAGGAACCCATATACAACATTATAGAAAATCATCAAAATACAAATAGAGGAAGAGAATAAGAAAGGAACAGAGAATTACAAAATCAATCAGAAAATAATAAAATGCTGCAATAACTACATATCTATCAATAATTATTTTAAATATAAATGAACTAAATGCTCCCATCAAAAGACAGGGTGGCCGAATGGATAAGAAAACAAGACCATTACATATGCTGCCTACAAGAGATGTACTTCAGATCAAAAGAACACACAAACTGAAAGTATAGGGATGGAAAAGTTTTTCATGCAAATGTAAATGAAAAAAAGCTGGGTAGCAATACTTCTACCAGACAAAAAAAGACTTTAAATAAGGGCTGTAACAAGAGACAAAAAAGCGCACTTCATAATGATAAAGAAATCAATCCAATAAGAGGGTATAACTCTCGAAAACATCTATGCACTCAACACAGAAGAACCTGAATATATAAAGCAAATACTGATGGACATAAAGGGAGAGACAGTAATATACAGTACAGGAGTTTAACACCCCATCAACATCGATGGATATATCTTCCCAACAGATAATCAACAAAGAAACAGCAACCTTAAATGAAACACTAGGCCAAATGGATTTAATTGATATTTTCGGAGCATTTCAACCCAAAGCAGAATATACATTCTTTTCAAGTACACATGGAGCATAGTCTAAGATAGAGTACATATGAGGCCGCAAAACAAGTCTCAATAAATTTAAGAAGATTGAAATCATATCAAGATCTTTTCTGGCCCGGCCGGGAGTGGCTCAGCAGTTGAGCGTCGACCTAGGATCCAGGCGATCGGGAATCGATTCCCGGTCAGGGCACATGTCCGGATTGTGGGCTTGATTCCCAGTCGGGGGCGTGCCGGAGGCAGCCGATCAATGACTCTCATCATTGATATTCCTATCTCTCTCTCCCCCTCTCCTTCCTTCTCTCTGAAATCAATAAAGATATATTTTAAAAAAAAATCTTCTCTGATCACAATGGCATGAAACTATAATTACAGGAAAAAAATGAAAAACACATAAAAACATGGAGACTTAATCATGTTACTAAACAATGAATAGGTTAACAATGAGATCAAGGAAGAAATCAAAAGATACCTTGAGATAAATGAAAATGAAGACACAGACAATCCAAAAAAAAAAAAAAAATCTATGGGCACTAGTCGGTGTGGCTCAGTGGTTAGAGCACTGGCCCGCAGACTGAAGAGTCCTGGGTTCAATTCTGCCCAAGGACATGTACCTCAGTTGCAGGCTCCATCCCCAACCTGGGTGGGGTAAGTGCGGGAAGCAACCAATCAATGTGTCTCTCATATCGATGTCCATTCCCCCTGCTTGTACTCTTTCTGAAAAGCAATGGAAAAAATATCCTCGGGTGAGGATTTAAAAAAAAACAAAAAAAAATCTATGGGACACAGCCAAAGCAATTCTATGAAGAAAAATTCAGGGTCTACGTCATGAAACAAGAAAAACCTCAGATAAATAATCTAACCTTACACCTAAAGGAACTAGAAAAGAAAAAACAAACAAAGCTCAAAGTGAGTAAAAGGAAGGAAATAATAAAGAGCAGAAATAAATGAAATTAACTCTATAAAACTATTGAAAAGATCAATGAAACCAAGAGTTGTTTCTTTGAAAGGATAAACAAATTGATAAAACTTTAGCCAGACCATTAAGAAAAAATTAAAGGGCTCAAATAAATAAAAGCAGAAAGAAAAGAGAAGTGACAACTGACACCACAGAAATACAAATAATTATAAGAAACTACTACAGTCCAGCCAGCGTGGCTCAGTGGTTGAGCATCAACCTATGAACCAAGAGGTCACCGGTTTGACTTCTGGTCAAGGCACATGCCCAGGTTTTGGGCTTGATCCCCAGTGGAGGCAGTCAATGACTCTCTCATCACTGATATTTCATCTCTCTCCCTCTTCCTTCCTCTCTCTGAAATCAATAAAGATATATTTATTTATTTTTAATCTTCACCCAAGGATATTTTTTCCATTGCTTTTCAGAGAGAGTGGGGAGGGTGGGGAGAGAGACATGGATGTGGGAGAGATACATCTATTGGTTGCCTCCCACATGCGCCCTAACTGGGACTGGGCCCAGGGATTAAGCCTGCAACTGAGGTATGTGCCATTGGCTGAAATCGAACACAGGACCCTTCAGTCTGTGGGCCGATGCTGTAACCACTGAGCAAACCCAGCTAGGGCAAAGACATATTTAATTAAAAAAAAAAAAAAAAAGAAAGAAAATACTACAAATAATTATATACCAAAAAATTGGACAACCTGGAAGAAATGGATAAATTCCTAGAAACATACAAACTTTCAAGGCTGAACCAGGAAGAAACAGAAAATCTGAACAAACTGATAACGGCTAATATAGAATCATTAATCAACAAACTCGCAACAAACAAAAGCCTTGGACCATGGCTTCACAGGTGAATTTTACCAACCATTCAAAGAGTTAATACCTATCCTCAAACTAGTCCAAAAAAAACAGAGAAAGGAAGACTCCCAAACTCATTTTAAGAGGCCAGCACTATCCTGATACCAAAACAAAAAAGACTACAAAAAATGAAAATAGGACAATATCCCTCATGAATATAGATGTAAAAATCCTCAACAAGTATTAGTAAACTGAATTCAGCAATAACTTAAAAAGATCATAATCATTGTCAAGTGGGATTTATTCCTGGATGCAAGTTTGGTTCACTATCTGCAAATGAATTAATGTGGTACATCACATAAACAAAATGAAGGATAAAAATCATATAATCATATCAATAGATGCAGAAAAAGCATTTGACAAAACCCAACATCCATTTATGATAAAAACTCTCAGCAAAGCGAGATAATACCTCGACATACCCCAGTGAAAATCTGAAAGCTTTTTATTTAACATCAGGAAAAAGACAGGGATGTCCACTTTCACCACTTTTATTTAACATAGTATTAAAGGTTCTAGTCACAGCAATGAGACAAGAAAAAGAAATAAAAAGCATCCAAATTGGAAAGGAAGAAGTAAAACTATCATTTTTTACAGATGACACGATACTCTATACAAACAACCCTAACGACTCCACCAGAAAATTATTAGGATAAATGAATTCAGTAAAGAATCAGGATACAACATTAATATTAGGAAATTGGCTTCACTTTTATACACCAATAACAAACCCTCAGAAAGAGAAATTAAGAAAAAATCCCAGTTACAACTGCATCAAAAAAAATATCTAGGAATAAATTTAACCAAGGAAGTAAAAGACCTGTACTCAGTAAACTGTAAGACACTGAAGAAAGAAACTGAAGATACAAATAAACGAAGCATATATCATGCTCATAGATAGGGAGAATCAACATTGTTAAAATGCCCATACTACCCAAAGCTATCTATAAACTCAATGCAATCCCTATAAATATCAATGGCTTTTTTCCCCCCCACAGAACTAGAATAATTCTAAAATTTATATGGAACCATAAAAGACTCCAAATAGTCATAGCAATCTTGGGAAAGAACTAAACTGGAGGTATCATGCTATCAGATATGAAATTATATAAGGCTATAGTAATCAAAACAGCTTGGTACTGGCATAAAAACAAACACATGGCTCAATGGAACAGAATAGAGAGCCCAGAAATAAATCCATGCATGTATGGTTAATTAATCTATGACAAAGGAGGCAAGAATATATGGTGAGGTAACGACTGTCTTCATTACATGGTACTGAGAAAATTGGACAGGTCCATGCAAAAAAGAAACAAGAAACTGGACCACTTTCATACACTATATACAAAAATAAACTTAAAATGGATTAAAGACTTAAATGTAAGGCCTGAAACCACAAAACTCCTAGATGAAAAGCAGAGGCAATAAACTCTATGACATCACTTTTAGCAATATTTTTTTGGACATGTCTCCTGGGGCAAGGGAAACAAAAGAAAAAATAAACAAATGGAACTACATCAAACTAAAGTTTTTGCACACCAAAGGAAACAATCAACAAAACCCAAAGACAACCTATTGAAAGGGAGAAGGTATTCACCAACAATACGCCTGATAAGGGGTTAATATCCAAAATATAAAAGGAACTCATATAACTGAACACCAAAAAATCCCAAACAATTCAATTGAAAAATGTGCAGAAGATCTGAATAGACCTTTCTCCAAAGAGGATATACAGATGGCCAATACACATATGAAAAGCTGCTGAAAGTTAACTTATTATCAGGGAAATGCAATTTAAAACCAAAATGAAATACCACCTCACACCTGTAAGAATGGCTATCATTAAGACACAAACAAGTGCTAGCAAGGATGTGGAGAAATAGGAAACCTCATGTACTGTTTGGTGGGACTGTAAATTGGTGCAGCCAGTATGTAAAACAGTATGGAGGTTCCTCAAAACATTAAAAATAGAACTACTCCCCGGCCCACATGGTTCAGTGGATGAGCATCGACCTACAATCTAGGAGATCACAGTTCAATTCC
Organism: Miniopterus schreibersii; assembly: GCF_964146895.1. Lineage (NCBI taxonomy): Eukaryota > Metazoa > Chordata > Mammalia > Chiroptera > Miniopteridae > Miniopterus > Miniopterus schreibersii. The sequence continues at coordinate 144,687,072 of NC_138101.1, forward strand.
CAGTCAGGGCACATGCCCGGGTTGCAGTCTCGATCCCCAGTAAGGGGTGTGCAGGAGGCAGCCGTTCAATGACTCTCTCATCACTGATGTTTCTCTCTCTCTCTCTCTCTCTCCCTTCCTCTCTCTGAAATCAATCAAGACATATTAAAAAATAATAATAAAAAAAGATCTACCATATGACCCAGCAATTCCACTACTGGGTATTTATCCAAAGAAATCCAAAACACTAATTCAAAAAGATGTATTGCACCCCTATGTTCAATGCAACATTATATACAGATACCAAGTATGGAAGCAACCTAAGTGTCCATTGGCAGACAAATGGATAAAGATGTGGTACATAGTGTATATGGAAATTACTCAGCCATAAAAAAATGAATTAAATCTTTCCATTTCTGACAACATAAATGAACCTAGAGGGTATTATGCTGAGTGAAATAAGTCAGAGAGAGACAAATACCATATCACTTCACTTATATATGGAATGTAATAAACAATATAAACAAACAAAATTATACAAAGAGCAAACTGATGGTTACCAGATGGGAGGGATGTTGGGGATATGGATGAAAAAGGTAAAGGAATTAAGAGGTATAAATTGCCAGTTATAAAAACAGTCACAGGGATGTAAAGTACAGCATAGAAAATATAGTCAATAGTATTGTGATAACTATGTATGGCTTCAGGTGGGTAATAGACTTATCTGGGTGATCACTTTGTAAGTTATATAAATTTTTAATCACTGCTGTACACCTGAAACTAATATAATATTTAATGTTGACTGTAATTGAGAAAAAAATTTTTAATTAAAAAAAAAAGAGGAAAACAGAGGCAGAAAGTGTGAGCTAGAAGGAGCCCAGGTATCACCAGTCCCACCCTGTTATATTCTAGGCAAAGGAGAGAGAGAACCATCTGCCCTTCTGGGAAGACAACCCTCTCCTGGCCTCTGTCCCACTCACCGCAAGACATAGGAACCTTTACCTGCTGGCACTCAGGATAAAGTCCCTGAAGAATCCCTGACAGCCTGGGAAGGACGGGGGTGGGCAGGGACCACCACTGCTCTGAGGGGCTGCAAGCCGTTCCTGTAGGCGCCGCAACCGTCCCAACTTGTCAGCTCCAAGCATACTTAACACATCAGAAGCCTCACCCAAGATTGTGCTCCCAGCACCACCAGGACTCTGGCACATCTGGAGCAGTGGTGAGGAGAGAAATAAAAAAAGTTTTTTTTTTTTGGAAAGAAGGATTGAACAAAATAAAGAGGAAGTAATAAACATTTATGGAATGCCAACCCTTTATTGGTGCCACAGATACATTTTTTGAGGTAGGGGTTATGTTCTTGTTTTACAAGTGAAGAAACTGCAACTGCAAGATGAAACATCTGCCTAGGGTCAATAAAGCCAGGATCTAAAACCAGGCCCATCTGAGTCTTAAGCCCACACTCTTTCTACCACAACAGAATTCAAGGGTCAGAAAGTAGTGAGAGGTTGAAGGCAGGCAGGAAGGTAAGGGGTGTGAGAGGAGGCCCAGGGAGGTGCAGGGCATGCTGAGAGAGCGCCCTCACTCCTCTCTGCTGCCTGAGTTTCAACCACTACCCAAGAAGCAGAACTCCTGTTTGAACTCCAGCCCAGGACCTGCCTGGCTGCCCCCACTATCCCACAGTGCCAGCCATTACTTGGCTGTCTGTAATGCCTACTGTTCACTGTAGATTAATCTCCTGCTAGGGCTATTACCTGGAGAAGTTGTTTTTGAAAAAGCCGAACAAAATGACTGTGGCTGCAGGCTGCAGAGAGTTGACCCATCATGGCTCTGAGGAATGAAGCAGGAACAGAGTGTGAGGGAAGGAGGAAGGGGCTAGATCTGAGAGAACAACCTTGGGACTTTCAGCCCTTTACCAGGCCCTCTGAGCAGACCTCTGCCATAGCCAGCACAAGAAAGTAGGAAAAGGTAAGGGACACTTTCGTCAGTAGTGAGATCCCTTCAAGGCTAAAGATACATTTAGCCAAACAAGAAATAACATCACTCCTCTAATCATCAATCCTCAATGAGTGCCAGTGAGCTTCATGACCCAGGAGGAAGGTAAATCACTGGGCAGAAGATATTCTTTCTGCATCCTAGTTATGTAGCTATGCAAAGTGATCAGAATTGCCAAACCAGACAATGGGGAAAATAGAAATTGGAAAGGCTCTAACCAGTAACTTGGGCCAAAACTCAAGCAAACAGGAGTAAGAGCTTTGCATTTTTCCAAGCGTTCACCACCACAGAACAAGTATGTAATTTCTGAGTGAAAGGAGCTGGAGAGACAAATCCCCGAGGAGAGGCAGAGTTGTCAATAACTGGAGAGATTAAGAATAGGATAACAGCTTCAGGCCGGAAGCAGTGGGAGAAAGGCCTTCCTCCAGTTACCCAAGTACCACTAAGCTGCTCCCTGCTGGAAGCAAGCAAGACAAGGTGACCAGTGTTTGAGCACCTACCTGATCCTGCTGCCCAAGCCCTTCTCAAAATCCCAGCCAGGCTCCTCATGGCGATCTTCCCACTCTCGAAGTACCTCATAAAATACATCTCTGACAGACACATAAGAATGACTGATGAACTAAGGCACAGCTGATTTCATTCCCAGCTGATCTAACTCAATCCCAAGAGCACCTTCCCTAGCTCAGAAGAACTGAGGACAGGACTACCCACAGCCCCATTCCTTATGTTTTCCAAAGTTCCCTACAGGATGACAATGTTATAACCCAGCAGCAGCATACCACATGCCTAATGTACTTCTGTGGGTACTGAAAGCTCTAATTTGTCTGAGAACCCTGTGACTAAGTCACACCCTGTGAGAAGGCTGCTAAGATCAGAGGTTCAAGTCTAAGGGCATAAAGCAACTGTTAGCACCAAACTTTTAGTTTCTATGAAAATGACATAAGTTGCCTATCCCAGAGTAAATGTGGCTTCATCCCCTCCCCCTGAATTCCCTTATCACCTCTGCTTTTTAAAAGTATGAAAGGCTCGGTCACTGGAGAAGTTGGCACGATTGTCAGTTTCTGGCTGAAAGGAGACAGCTTGAACAGATGGTGGCATCGTCAGAGAGACCTAAAATATGGCAATGACATTAGGAACAGGAGCCTGCAGAGTGCATGCTCAGAAAACTTCATCCCTTTATTCTTGCCCAGAGTTACACCACAGGACAGTAGAATGGTGTGAGTTGGGCTGCCTGAACTATGAGGCTGGAAAGGGTCAGGTCTGGGCCAGTAGACATGTGAGATAAGAGTCAGTACCTTGGCAACACTGCCCTCGTAGGCAACTCGAAGGCGGCCTTGGAGAGATGGTGAGAAGCATAGCAGCCGCTCATTCTCAGCCAACAGCTTCAAGGTCCCTTTGTCCAGGTAGGAAAGAACTCTATAGGGTCAAGAGCACATATGACTGTAATCAGACACAAACTGCAAATAGGAAGCTGGCACCTGCACACCACACAGAATATGGAGCACGGAGCAGGTATGTAAGGCAAAGTCACAGGCCAAGGATTAAAGATGATAAAAGTAAAAGGGGAGGAAATGAGACCTTATGGAGTAGGGAGCAAGAGAGCAGGACAGGAACATGAGACATTAATCCAAAGGTCAGTCACCAAGACCACAGTGGGCAGTTTGATTCTTTCACAGGTTAAATTCATAGCCTTGATACAAAATTAAAGGGTTACATGTAGGAAAAGGTACAGGGTAACTGCATACACGTTAAGCTCAAGCCCATACCCGAAGTGGCCAGAAAACCAAGTGGACAATGGGAATAAGGCTCAGATGTCTCAGCTAGGGAAACTCACTGAAACTGATGTTCCAAAACCTGCACTGCAAAGAAGACACAATCGTGGACACTCTGGAATAGTGGGCTTTCCAGGGAATCTAGAAGGATAGTATCAAGCTGTCAGTTAAGAATTATTCCATTTCTAGACCCCATTTCTCAAAAAGAGGCTTGTTCACTGACCTAGGACTCCCAGACTAGGTTCAAAGTCACTGTCCTTGGAAGCCACCATCCTCCGGGCAGTAAGCAGCTGAAGGACGAAGAAAAGCTCCAAGAAGAGATTTGGCACCAGGTTTTCTGGATATAAGAAGAAACCCCAGCACAATGAGCACCATTCAGAATCAAGGCTCAGTTCTACATGCCTTATCAATTCTCTTACCCTACAGTTCTTTAAGTATCCACTCCAGCGCCCTTTGCTCTCACTCACCTGCAATGCATGAAGAATAGACAAGGGCTACCAGCTCTAGGCGCTGGCGAGAAGACACTTTGGCAGGATCAGCAGGTTCAGCTGTGAGGTTTCCTGTCCGGATGGGGAGGGAAGACCCCAATTCTGGGGTAGGACAGGTGGGAGCAGGTGACTGCTGCAGCTGCTTAGAGCTATGGAGATAAAGAGATATCATGAGCACTCTGCCTGGCTTCCCCTCCAAAGCTATACTCGGGTTCCTCCAGAGGGGACAGCCATAGCCCAGGAAACATAGCCAAGGTTCCCAGGGGGCAATCAACCTCAGGGAAAAGCCTTACAGATCCCCCACAGGAAGGAAGCTAACATCCCAGGGAGCAGCAAGGCCATACCGCTCCTTCCTGAGCATCTCCCGCTCTTCTTGCAGACTTCCGCACCCTGGGGTAAGGCCATGGCCCCAAGGGCTAGAGTCCAGGACTGAGGGTTGGGAACTGGGGACAGAGCTGATGGGGGGTGAAGTGAAGCAGATCTTGGGCTTGGAGAGTGACCGCTCTTCGCTCACCGGAGTTGGGTTGATCCTGCGTGAAGGCTTCGTCCTGTTGAGAGTAGCCACAGGTTTTTCTCCAATTCCCACTTCAAGCATCCTGACAAGAGCTGGGGTCTCTGCGACACGCCCCTCATTACTGTAGTTATCTCATTCCCAACCTTCCAGCAATTCCCAAGCTCTACTAAGGAGTGCCCAGCCCCAAGTTATTGACTCCCCTAGCATAGCTTTGCACCACCCATCTCCTGGATGAGAAGTGATTCTCACCCTGCATTGCCCGGGGGAATCGAGCCTACTGGAGGGAACTCCTCCAGGTTGCTGAGGTTTGGAGGATCAGAGCGCGCGCGGATGGGGCTGCCAGAGGCCCTAGGCCTGCGGCCCCCAGCCCAGGGCAGGCTCTCCCCGCCGACCCCCTCTTCCAGGCTCCCGAAGCCGCGGCCCCCTCGCTCACGGGCCTGCCCCGGGCCCCGCCTCCTGCCTCCGCGGCGGGCTGAAGGGGCCTCGGCGGCGGCGGCGGCGGCGGCGGCGCTCAAAGGCTCGGTCGGAGGAAAGAGCTGGCTGCGCGCCCCGCGGCCGCCCCGCGGCGGGCCCCCGGGCCTTCCCGGCAGAGTTGCGGAGGAGCCCGGGGCCTTGGCTGGGGTCGGGGGACCCTGCGGGACGACACGGCTGCTCTGCTCCCTCAGGAAGTTCAGCAGGAACGGCACGAATTCCTTCCGCAATGGCCGGAGTGAGCTCAGCGCGGCCGCCTCCGGGGGGTCATCCTGAGGAAAAAGCGGCAATAGGTGAGAGGGTCAGCTGCCAGCCCAAGGCCGCGAACAGCGGAGCGGCCCCCAGTTAGAGCGCACTCCGCCCGGGCTGACAGCCAGCCACCCTAGAGGAAGGGGAACTAAGGGGTGGTATCTCCGCTGAAAGCGGATTCGGGTCAGGCCTGGGGGCGTGTCGGCGCTGTTACCTCCGAACTCTCAGCGCTGCGCGCGATCCACCGCACGGCGGCTGCGACCGACACCTCCTCTCGCAGCAGCGACTCCAAAACGGCCGCCATCCCGGTCTGGGCGCTCCGAGGCGATTGCGCAGGCGCCGGCGCGCCGCGAGCGGCAGGGGAGGGGCGGGGCCGGCGCCGCGGGGCGACCGTTGGGCCGCGGGGCGGAGGGGCGGGGCCGGGCCGGCGGAACTTCCCTCGGCTGAGTTTCGGCTCCGGCCCCGAGTCAAGGCCGCAGTCCGGGACTACAGGCCTGGTGGTGTGGGAGGTGCAGCGCTCGGCTATGGGTGCGCCCCGGCTCGGCCTGTCCTGCCCCGAGGGGCGACCTGCGAGGACTGGGGGTCGCGGCGGGAGAGACCGAGGGCCGGGAGAGCGGCCCGACGGTGAAGGTGAATAATTCTCCGGAGAGAGGCCCTGACTGTATCTTTCTCGATAAGCACATTTTCTAGCAATCGTTTACGCTTTCCAGATTCGCCCGTTATCCCCCTGAAAAAGTTACTATAAAGTTAGCCTAACCTCATTTGACCTTTTTCAAAGGCTTGAGTTTTCAATCCCCGCCCATGCGGTACCCACAGGTTTTCCGTCGCCCGCGTCACTGGCCGACCTTTTACACTTGGAGCCAGAATTCTTGCTGGGAGGGAGGCTTTTTAAAATCCTCAGCCCACAGCCCTTCAAGTGCCTCGGGCTTCCCTGCAGTGTGTCTTTACATCCCTCACACGTAGTTATGATGGGTTTACACCAGGTTAATACTTCAACTGCTTTGCAATTGAGATGTTAATAGGCACATTCCTGATTAGCTTTCGGGAGCCTGAGTTACTCCTAAATTTATTTTGAAAAACATGAGCGCCAGCCCTTTGGGTGTTGCTGCTCACTGAGAAATCAAGAAAGGGAAATCAGGCAGAGAAAAACATATGGCACCAGCACTCCACGCCAAACCAATCCCGGAGGGGAGAAGCAGTGCCCAAGTGAATGCCTCCCAAGAGTTCCTCTGGCTCAAAAAGGGTGACAGGTGGAAAGGAGAGGGTGGTGAGGAGTGGGAATCACTCTAATACTACAAGGGATGTTTCCTTCGCAGAAGGGAAAACCACCTCCAGCCAGAGAATGATGGATTGAAAGGGTGCTTTTAACAATTTCAATTTTACTACCCAGGAATCCATCTCCTCATATCCCTGAATCCTGGCTTTCACCTGCAGGGATACTGATAGTTTGTATTCAGTCCTGTGCTGCTTTTCTAGGCCTCTGGATGTGGTACTGCATTTATAGTAACACTTTCTGCTCCCTGATGACCTTGGAAACTCCGGTGCATTCAATAACGTTATTAAATTAGAAAAACAGTATTGCCCATTTTTGAAATCCAAGCCATCACACAAATAGAACTAGAGTTGCATGCGGAATGAATATTTTATTACTAGATTATAAAAATAAAATACAAAATAATTTCAAAACAGAACTTAAAACACTGTACAAAGCTGTAATATGATACAAATGGGAAAATTAAATAAATAATTACACTTTTATGTACAGATGACCCATACAAAAGCACTCCATGTTTCTGCCAATACTCTGTTTCCTTGGTTGCCTGAGCAAAAATGCATAAAGAGGGCTGCTTGGAGGGGAAAGGGACACAATACCTTCGGAGGCATTTCCAAGAACAATTTCTCATCACTGATTTCATGAAGAGGAGAAGAAAGGGAGAAAACTGGAATTATCAAAGTCCTCTATGCTAACATTGGTCTTGCTCGACAAGAGAGAATTCTGGTTTGTGGTTCAATCTGATTTAACAGCTGCCAATAGTTCATAATTTTCAAGATTTATATCTAATGCAATGTTTCCCCCTTCCCCTTTTTTCCTAAAAGCTGTCAATGTGTAAGTAAATGGCCTAATTAAATTGGCATTGGCTATTTTAGGGAAGGAGTCAGGAAGGGGACCAGGGGCTGTGTATGAGGGAGAGGTGAGGAGACTCAAGCCTGGGTCATCAGATCTGTTCTCTATTTGTTTTACCCAATCCAATTTCAGAGCCCCAAGTGGCACACTGTTACATTTCCTTTATCTTCCTATCTGTATTTCTGAATGTTTTTTATCTTAGTGAACTGATTTACCTATCTGAATAGTTTAAAAGAAAATTGTTTTGAAAAAGTTCCAAGGGCATCCCCCTCCCTGGGTTGCTCCCTAAAATAAATCATATTCAAGCTCTGGTAGCCTTGTTTACCCTTGTGGGTGAGTGAAGAACACCCAGATAGACTCCAGGTAGGTTGAAGTGCTGCACATGGAATTTTAAGGATTTAAACTGTATATTATTGGGTGGAAGGGGTGAAGCATCATATGGCAAGGGTAGTTTATACAGAAACTTGGTTTACTCAATGTTTTTAACTGAGTGAACATTTCTGTACACAATATGGAATTAATTAAACGACTGAAAAGAAATAAAGTTCCTATCCATCGTTAGCATGCAAAGTTATGTCACCAGCAAATTCTATAGTTACATGGGCTCAAAGATCTGCCTCAGTGAGTCATATTCTCTAGGTCAAGAAACCCAGAACCCCTGGCCCAGGTTATCTGAGACACATAACAGTATCGCCAGTGATAACACACTATGCCCGTAACTGTCACTTCCAATTAAAGAGGCAGACCTGATTAAAGTTTTACACGGCAACGAAAGAAAAGACTTCACTTCTTTTACATGCCTCTTTAAGACCAAGGATCCAGCAAAGTCTAAGGAAATATTCAAATCATTACTGAGTAAATGGTACTACCTGGCTGTTCAGTGCCTTGAGATTGTGTATAACCTCAAGGTGACGTTGATCTTGTCACTTTAATTTTCTTTAAATTTGTTTAAGGGGAATAATTTAAAAGTCAGAGCCAATAATCAAAACTGAATTTAAAAAATGTATTCATGGGCCAAGACTTTCTAATGTCATCATTTCATGTCCATCCAGGGATTTTTAGGGATTGAGGTGTGCAGCATCCAAATTCCCCTTTACATGAACAGGGATCCCTATCCCAGGTCCTGGAGCTACCTAAGAACTAAAGGAATTCCCCATATACCTCTTACAGTTCTCTCTAGCAAGGATGGCAACAGATAGGCTCTCAAGACTATCTGGGTTAAATTTCTCATAATTCTAGAGGGACAGCCAAACTACTACTATCCAAATGATCTGACGTTTCCACACTACACCCACATCCTTTAAAAAAAAATTTTTTTATAAGAATTTATTTGAGCCAAAACTGAGGACAACTGCTGGGGAGCAAGATGTCAAATGCTCTACTCCTAGATCCTTGAGGTCCACACCAAAGTTCTGTTGGATGAGACAGGGAAGGTGGGATGTCCTACAACCACCTGGGGCTTCCACAAGGAAGAGAACCATCTTACGCACCATCTACGGTTTCTGAACTTGGGTAAATATTGATTTGTGAGGACTACTATAGTGGTTCCATTCCTTAATCCTGTAATACTTTTTGTATTAAAACATAGATAAGTAACTGCAGATAAACTGTCTACAAAACCAAACTCAAGAAAGTTAAACAATGGAGTTGTCAATCACTATAGCCACAGTAATACAGGCCCTAAAATCTCTCTCCCTTTAGGCAAAGCCCCAACACATCTGTGGTAAATGCACATAAGCAGAGATGGGCAGATGTTCAGGGAAGAATGTAAACAACTTAATTCCAAAATACAGGAGCATGACAGGAGAAATGGTTCCCTAACATGTGCCACGTTTTGATATAAAGGAATGAAAAACATTTTTAAATGTGAAAACTTTGATCTCCAAGACTAAATCTAGGCTTATCTATAAATAAATATATTTTCAAATAGCCATAGTATGATGCATTTTCCCCCTAAATTCTGAATTCTGGATCTTGCTTCTCTTATCATCAGTTCCTTATGTTAGATTAAGAATGTTTCTAGAACAAAGAATCCTCTGCTCTTGGAGAAAAGGCATCTATTTTTAACTCAAAGCTATTGGGTATAGTAAAACGAATTGTTGTTTTAACTACCTGTGTCTGGGTTTATAAAACATGCACCAATGTACACCTTTTCCTTGTAGATTGAATACAACCATAGAAATTTTCGCATAAAAATCTGTGGCTTGGAAGGAATCTCATGATTACCAAAGAACCTCAAGTTCCCATAGTGGCTAGGAGGAGCTAAACAGAAAGAGATACTGCACAACTAGTTCACTGTATTAGTAAGCAGCTGAAATTGGTTTAGTATTTTAAAGCAAATAATATAAAGTGGATAATAACAGTGGGTTTCAATTATTTTGCTACTTATTTAGGACTTGATTAACTTGACAACTTTTACAAAAAACATTTCACAACATGCAACTTAAAAACAGTAAATGTAGCTATACCACTGTCAGCAGGGCCAGCTTGCAGTACCAAGTTGAGAATGATGGTGCCTGTCTAAGACTTAGCATTGAAAGATGTTTATAATCTGTGCTATAAAGTTAAATTTAGTATGACCCAATTTACCTTTTTTGTTCACTATATGTTAAAGTTAAGTGCCTTTAAGCTGTGCAAAAGATTACTATGTGAAAATTTTAAATCTTTTAACCCATCTGTATACCCTGGAGATTTGGCAGCATAACTTAGAAAGAATGCTTACCTATAGGGGCCAAATGGTTGCTAATTCCACCCAAGTAATTCCAGAGATAAGATAGGGAAGGGAAGGGTAAATGTGACTAGGTAACCTGCCACTTTGTTGTGATAGGAGAAATGACGAGGCACTTTATTTTCAAAAGATAACTTACTTCTGCCCCATAATAGTTTTAGTATAGTTTGGCTTGACTTTAATTAATGGCCATGTCCCTCATCTTAGGTAGAATAACCAAACTGGTTTAAAACTACTTGGATGATCTATGTTTGTCACCGAAATCTGAAATATGCCATCACTAAAAAAAATAAAGAAAAACTACAACTCAGCTCATTCTTTGTACCATACTTTAAAATGAAACAAAACCAAAAATCCTTGTGCCAAAAGTGCTTTACTCAGGGCTGTGAACTTCTCTTTTTAGCCCGAGCCATGTAACATCTAAAAGCAAAAACTGCATTTAAAAACCATAATCGTAAATCTCTATATAGGGTGGGGCAAAAGTAGGTTTACAGTTGTGAGTACACGAAACAGTTTATTCTTATATTCTTATTTACTAATTACTGTATTATTTTCCATACAAAGAACTATAAACCTACTTTTGCCCCACCCTGTATAAGACAGTAGTACTTTTAAGTGGATCTACTGATACATAATATATAATTAGTCTGTGTTCTTTTAAAAGTATCAAGCAGAAAAATCTTTGGTTAACTTTTTTCTCTACATGCAAAATAAAATATTCTTACATAGCGAGGCTGTTTCTGGATCTTGAGTTTGTGGGTACCATTTAGAAAAGGGAGCAACAGAGTGGAAAAGTTAGGAGAAAAATGGAAGGAACTAAGAAAGAGAAAAAAACATTAAGTTGCCATCACTGTCAATTTTGACTACTAGCAGAGAAATGCCAGTAAGATATAAAATAACACACAAACCACACTGCAGCTTCATCAGCTTTTCCAACGGTTACCACAAACACATTTCTGACTAAAGGGGTCAGGACTTAAAGCTGGCTACTTTTAGTATAATTTAGCTAATACAACAGAAAAAAAGATAATTTCTTAATTGTAAATTACTTCCTAACCACCCCTCAAAAAGTAAGGTTAAAAGAGGAAAGTAGAATGGTCATTTAAAGAGATTTTTTAAAAAATCAATTTATGTCAGACCCATGATCATCATCCCAGTTTATCCACTTTAACCGTAAGGACAGCATCGTGTGATTAACATGACAAATCTTTGAACCAGTATTACAAGCATGTCCCAGTAATTTTCTCCCTATTAAAATCTTTAAAAAATGAAAATGAAATAACCTATCTTGGCTTGTTAAAGACTACCAACCTTTGCATTATACACAAGGAAGGCGAGAAGAATCTTAAGTGTCAAATACCAAGAACATATTTTCAGAAAATGAAGACAGGCAAAGCCCAAGTGTACGTGAGACACACAATAAAAAGGTATTTCACCATCTGTGATCTTGACATTACAAATGGAGAATGAGAAAGAATGAGTTTATATAAGCATAAGTTTCTCTATATATTTATAAATATTTATATAATTTACCATGAAGACATGCAAGTAGTGTTATAGCAACTATTATACAATATAATACAGAAGGATCAGTCTTTCAATGTTACAGTTGCTTTAGGTAAACAACAAATATGTCTTATCTATTGTATTCCCCTATAGTGCTTGAAACCAGAGAGAAATTAAGTTTCCACACTAGCTATATTTCTTATGGGAGACCAAATATGCCTCAATAGTGTTTTGAGTTTTGTTTTGTTTGTGGGTTTTTGTTTTGTTTTTGTTTTTAAAGCTCAACACATAAAGAGAACAAGATAAATTCAGTGCAGCTTCAGGGCAACTTTGATGCAGCATTAGAATATGTTCACTTGGTGAGAAAATATATTTTTTTCCCCCAATTCAACCATATTAGGTTTGGCAGCAAACACAAGGTCAAAGAGAAAGCACAGATGTTTGCTAGAAGGCAAATTTCAACAGCAAGCGGACCAATTTACCTGACTTAATAAGGTCTTTACAACACAAAAAACACCAGAGTATAAAAGAGCCCATTTTCAAAGTTTACTATTATTTAATTTTGCCTGATTCCTGTTAGAAGAGTGAGATTAGAACAAATATATCTTCTTTGTAGCTTTATAAATTGAGATTACATGGAAATCAGGTCAAGAAGCCCAAATGTTCAAACTAAAGCACAGGAGAAGCAGGTAATAAAACTTTAAAAGATAAATACTGAACCTAAATTTATTTCCCCAGATACTCATTCCTAATTGACTGAATGTATAAAATACAAAGTTTGAGGATCATAAGTCTCAACGACATACCTAATTTCTATTTTTCTTTCTAAATCTCTAAAAGCATAAGGTCACATGCCACAGCACGGTACTTCCTTGGTATCATCTTGGAGGTTGATGTTAGAAATAGTTGGTACCTAGAAGAATTAAGGAAGCAAGGTCCATTCTGGTCAGTTTTCCTTCCACAAAGAGGAAAATTACAGGGAAAGAGCATTCTTCTACCTTGAAGGGTATTAACTCCCACTCTGCCCCTCTCTCCCTAAAGCACTAAAGCCTGCAAACTAGCTCTATTTAGACTTTTCCTTCCATTACCTAAGTGTCATCAGTTATTTTTCACAATAAAAATATACCAAGAATATAATGCTCCAAAGAAAAATACTAGGGGACTACAAAACAGTAATCGGATTTGAAATTTTTAGCATGTGCTGCTAAAAGCATATTAGAATGTATTGTTGTTAAAATACAAGAATAGAGATTGGATCCAGTGAGAAACACTAACTTTAAAAAATGTGAAATCCAGGGAGGGTACTAGGAATGAGGCAAAGTAAATATAGACAAACACACAAGCCAAATATATGTCTATTAGCATTGGCTCCCCAGCAACAGGCTTCTAACATATTGGAGCAATTCTGATCTCCAAAGTTTGGGAGTTTTGAATGAAAATATTAAAACAGGAAGTTTCAATTTTGCTATATAATGTTAGAATAGAGCCTTAAAAAATAAGTAGGCCAAATCCTTTAAAATTCCATTCCATCTCCTACCTCCAACTCTCTTGTTTCAGAAGCAGCTAAAAAAATTAGTTCATTTAATCAGTTTCTCCCCCTTGGATTTGCTAGACTGCCCTTCCTATGCAAAGGCATTGATTCCTGATCTGCTTGTTGCCTGCCTTAGTAATGCCTTATCATATATTTATGTCTCCTTATAAATAATTTATCATGTTACTTTCTTTTGCAAGAGAAAATCACAGATTTTTTTAAATAGTACAGGGACACACATGCAACAGGTTTAGGAGGACGATCTCACACCTTTCACAGAGATGCAGCCTGCCTCCTATCTGCTGAGTTTACTGGCTGACTTACTCTTCCCTGGGGGGGCTTTAGTGCTGGCTGAGTGGTGGTGGAGGCTGCCGGATCCTTTCAGGCCATTCTTGCTGGGTTTGCAATGCTCCTGTTGGCAGGACCTCCTAGAAGAGGAAGATCCCGAGTGGCTGGGAGGTGACTTGCTTCTCCCCAGATGCGGGGATGAACTCCTCTGGTCATGGTGGGGCCGTCCAGCCCTAGATGGTGAGGAACTAGACGTGCGAGGCAAAGAAGAGCTTCGAGGAGAGGCACTGGGACTCCTGCGAGGGACAACTGGACTCTTGGGTGGTGTTTTTGGATTGTGAGGGGATCCTGGACTCTTGCATTGAGTAGTGCTCCGGGGTTTCTGAGATCCATTTTGAAGAATTTGGGCCAGGCGGGAGAAAAGGTCTGAGTCGGAATTGCTACTCCCTAGAACTTTGTATCTGCGGAGCCTTAAAAGTACAGGGAAGAATTATTTTCATTTTAATTCATTTCAAGTGTGCCTAGAAAGTCCCAAAGTCCCAAATCATAATGTGTCTGATGTGAATTAAAATCTAAACACAGGATACAGTTGCTCTTTCACATACCAGTTATATGACCATGGACAAATTCTTTAACGTCTCCTAGCTTTTAATGGGAATACAGTGGTACCTCAGTTTTCGAATGTCTTTGTTGACGAACATTTCGGTTTACGAACACCGTAAACCCAGAAATAAATTCTTCGGTTTTCGAACACGCCTCAGATGTCGAACATGCCATGCAGCTTCCGCTGAGGGCAAGATCTTGAGGCCCAGCTGTCGGCTGTTGATCCCTCGGTTTTCAAACATTTCAGAACTCGGTCTTCCGGAATGGATTACATTCGAAAACCGAGGTACCACTGTATTATCAATTGCACAGCATTACTGAGCAGCCAAGTGCAATAACCTCAATAAAGTACTTAGTTGGATGTCTGCCATTCAGAAGCACTTAGATGTTGTTATTACCCTTCTCCTATGGCACGTTTGCTCTTCTGATTTTAGGATTAAGCCTACTCTCAAGGATCTTTTAGTAAAAATTGAAAATTGGAATAAAACAATTCCTTTGTGCCAGGACCTAAGTGGGAAAGTTGAGTTCCCTCTGAGTTTCCAGTTCCAAGCTGGTCAGCTCTAATGTCTGGCACAATGCCACAGGCTTGGCTTAGTTATCAAGTGCTACTTTTAGGGGATACGTAAAATGTTAAATAATGAATGATAATTAAGATTTGTTTGTTGCAGTCCAAAGCAGTTCAGGCCACAGATATGCCATCTCTATTAAGCATAGATGCCAAGCAGAAGAAAAAGGGGGATGTGTAAATATTGTTCATGGAATCACCTTCTAAAATCTAAGTGACTGCTGTTTACTTATCATCATTCTTCCTATGGAAGTCTAGTCCCACTGGCACTTCCAATCTAATATTTAGTTACCCTTGAACCTGAAACCCTAGGGAAAGTCAAAACTAAACTTTCTTTAGTTAAGGGTAACAAGTTCTGCTGAGTAATGATACAGATAGAATCTCACTTCAATATAATTCAGAAATCCTTACAACAGGTGGAGGCCTATTGTTACATTATCTAGGATAGGCTATAGTTTTCATGTACATGTATTTTGATTTTCACTTTATTGTTAAAAGACTGTCCTTTTCCTCTCTCTTCTCCAAGAGTTTAGACCATTCTCCTCTGTGAAAGTGAGTAATGGCTCCAAGGAAAGCACTCTCTAACTGGTTCATCACTTCCCAACATTTTCCCCTCTTCTTCAAAATATAATCACTCTATGGTCAATTATATATGGGAAATTCAATAAAAAAGTATACCATATGGTAAATATTAAAGCAGTAACTTTATTATGTATAGTTGTATCATCAGACCTAGGGAAATCTCCTATAGGATTTTTGTTTGTTTAATTCATTATAATCAAATAAATAGTAGTGCTACCAGGGCCTAGTCATCAAATGATGGACACAGAATTTGACATCATAATGACATCTGTTATAAAAGGATTCTGATTAGTCAAAGCTAGAAAACTACTGAGTATCTAGTTAAAATGGACTGGAAGAGAAATAACTTTTGTTGCATGCTAATTAGCACTGCAAAAAGCTTTAGACATACACTCCCTTATTTCATCCTCCTAAAACCAAGAGGCAAATGTTCTACCCATTTTACACATAGGGAAATTGAGGTTCACATTGAAGAAAGTGGGAGAGCTAAGAATTAACCTGGATCAATCTGACCCCTTCTACTACACTGTGCTATAAGGCTTGGGAAAGGCAGGGGAGGAAGTAAACAATCAGAAGCAGGCAACAAAGAAATGAAACCACTGACGTATTATAGTCAAGCAGATAGAAACAGTGCTACAGACTTAACATACGGAGAGCATCCAGCATTACCTGGCTTCTACTCCGGGCCTCGTGGGTGGCTTTCCTGGTGGTGGCCGAGGCAAGAACTGTGATGGAGTTGAGCTATTGACTTGATCTGTGTTGACCCATGACACTGGCCTTGGAATTTTGCTCTTTCTAGACTGGGAGATGATAGGTGACAAAAAGCTATCTTCAGCTGACCTGCTCAGGGGGGTGTCTATTGCCAGTCTTGAAAAGGGAGTCAAGACTTCCTCCTCAGAAAAGGGAGCAGGAACAGTGGCTAGTCTCTCTTCCAGCAATTTATCAGAGGCACTTGAGAGGTCCCCAAGGAAAGACTTGAGTTGCTTTTTTTCCACCAGAAGTTTGAGTAGGTCTGGTTGATAAGCTTTCTTTTGGAGGAGTTTTTCTTTTGCAGAGACTGGAGAGGATGATTCAAAAGCTGAGTCTATCTCTTGTGCTAAAACAGGGATTCGGCTGTGTCTAGTTATGAAGGATGACCTAATCACATCCTTCCGGGATGCGGGACAACGTTCACTCTCTGAAACACAATTAAATAGCTCTCTATTTCTAGGTGCAATTTTCTCTTTCTTACCCTCTTGGTGCAAAACAGTAGAGAGGTCTCCTTGATCACCCGGCAAGTCTTCACTCTTGATGTCATCATCCTTAGATATCTTACTTTTTTGCACTGTTGCCACCTGGCCTATCTGTTCTTCAGCATGTGGGTCATTGACTCCTGGAGAAATTTCTGAAGTTTCAACTGCCTGAAGAGTCATTATCTCATGATTTTTGTCTTGATTAGGCACCACACTAAAAGTCTGTGTTTTTGTCATATCAAGAGGTTCAGTAGTCGCTGAGTGATCTCTTTCCACAGTTACCAAGTCTCCTGGGAGAGAGGAGATCTCAATATAATGCTGCCCTTTACTTAACTTCTCATCTTCATTATCTGACCCTAGCAGAATGCTTTTCTCTTCAGTTTCCCTAGGGAAACTCTCAAATTCTCTCAAAGCCAGTCTGTTATGGTCAGGAAGGTCCTTTGGTCCCAGGTCTTGGGATTTGTCACACTCTCTAATATTGGGTAACATGTCATGACCAATATCTATCTGAAGCCCCAAGTCTGTTCTGCTTCCTCCACTAGGAGGTTCTCCCTCTGTCACAACCAAGCCAGAGAAGTTCTCTCTTGGAGAATAAAGTTCCACAGTGGGCTCCATGGGCTGAAGGTCTTTCTTCTCTGGCTGCTGACCACAGTGAAAGCTTCCTGAAGTTGACTGTGTAGATGCCACAGAAGGTCGAGGAATTGTAATCTGGAGAGAGAGAATAAAAAAAAGTTAAAATGCAATAATGTGGAATATAAATGAAGATGTGGGATTTGAGATTTAACACCTCAAATTCTAATTTATAAGAGGAACACAGATGTTGGCCAGGTCTGCCTAACTCATATATAAAATGAACAATTTTGAATAAAAATACATGACACTCAAGCTCCCCTACTCAGGAACTGTACAGCACAGTCTCTCCTGAGGTTCATCCCTGCCTTTTCTTTAGTCAGCTCTGTGTTCTGGAAGATGAGTTCTGCAGACTGTGCTACCCAGGATCCCTTGCCTTCTGATTTCTAGGTTTGCCCAATGTCCAGCACCAACAGAGAATCAGAGTTTGAGGAGAAAAAGGTCTGGTATTAATTCTCTCTGCCCCCTCCCCAAGGGACTGCAGGGTTAGTGGTGGCTACATTCTACCACTCCTGGCCACAGCTCCTGCTGCATGGCCCCACTCCCAGAGATCTGACTCTTACCAGGTTCTATTAACAGCCCCTCTTTCTCCTCTTTCAGGACTCAAGATAGGAATGACTCCCTCTATTTAATGTACCTATCCTAAGTTAAGGAAGTGATAACATCTGCTTTGCAAAGGTAAACCCTGAATTTAAGCCTCAAGAAGATAATCAAGATAGATATATTTTTTATCCCAAGCCCCACAAAATGAAGGAAATGGTAAAGTTTAATACCTTAGACATAAGTAAAACAGTGATGTAGCTGACATTTCTTTAGAGACCTTTAGTTAAGAAAAATATTTTAATTTTAAAATATTTGAAAATATGTCAAACTTATAATATTAAATATATAAATACAAGTCTTTCAACAACTTGAGAGAGAAAATGTTGCATATAATGTAAGAGAACTATGAGAAATCTTTGTGGACAGGAAAGCGTTGATGGGAAGGCAAAAAATACTAGAAGAAACGAAGCCAAAGCTTTAGAAAGCCTTCTGTAGGGAAGCACACCAGAATGCTATTGGAAAAATACTTGAACAGTGAGTCACTAGCATCTAGAGTCAAAGAAAAGAAGAAACTGAATCTGGGAAGGTGGAAAAGAGAATGAATGGAAAGAGAAAAGGTGGGGTGGAGAAAGGGATACAGGGAAGGGAAGGAGGTGGTAGGACCTGCCTCTAGCCCATTGGGTACCTCTGTACAATTTGGAAAAGGTTGCTCTTCAAAGAGGAAACAGCCCTGCACAGAGATGCAGAGTTTGGCTGGCAAAGTTTGGGCTAGACTGCAGCCCCAACTGTTCCTTGGGGCATGCCGTAAACTACCTATATAACTGTACAAAGCAGTCTTGGGAAAGAAGGAAAGACCAACTAACTGATTAAAAAAAAGAGGTAGCCCAGTCAGAGGGGCTCACTTGGTTGAGTGTCATCCTGTGCACCCAAGGGTTATCAGTTCAATTCCTGGTCAGAGCACGTATTTGGGTTGCAGGTTCGGGGCATGTACAGAGGAAAACTGATCAATGTGTCTCTCTCACATTGATGTTTCTCCCTCTCCCTCTCCCTCTCCTTCTCCCTCTCCACCCTCTCTCTCAGCATGTCCTCAGTGAGTATTAAAAAATAAAAAAAATAAAAAATAAGAGGTAGGCATTTATTTTACTATTTTGCAGTGCAAGTAAATTCCTACAGAGCTATTCACAAAATCAAGTTTTGTTATCTTTTCTCAGTTTTATACCTGCCTGAAGAATTGTGTTCTAACAGAAAACATTTCATCCTTGGGGACAATGTTGTTTCTGGTGAGTTAGAAGAGCGGGCTGCTAGATGATGATGGAACTTAAGAAAAGCTGGTATTCTCACCCATGTAAGGACAGATGTACCTGCTGGTGCCTAAGACCTGTGTACACAGTTCCTTATTGCCTCCATATCTGGCTCTTCTGGAGCACCTGCTACTCACACAGTCACAGGGACAGCACTGCTTACTGAAAACAGCAGTGTAACACGAGTCTCCAGCTGAATGCCCAAAGTGAGAGTCAACAGTAGTTTCTTCAAAACATTCCTTTGCAGAAGGCCTAACACAATTGCATTCAGCTGCTTGTAAAACTGCAGATTCCTGCCCTAGCCTGTTTGGCTCAGTGGTTATGGCATTGGCCTACAGACTGAAGAGTCTAAGGGTTCGATTCCAGCCAAGGGCATGTACCTCAGCTGTAGGCTTGATCCTGGCCCTGGTCGTGGAAGGCGCAGGAGGCAACCAATTGGTGTGTCTCTCTCACATTGATATGTGTCTCTCTCTCTCTCCCTTCCACTCTCTCTGAAAAGCAATGGAAAAAATATCCTCAGGTGAGGTATAAAAAATTTTTTTAAATTAAAAATAAATAAAAGTAAACTTCTTTAAAAAATGCAGATTCCTGGGCTTGCTCTATCCCAGACCTACTGAAGCAGAAATTCTGAAAGTGAGCCTGGGACTCTGTATTTTAAACAATGGACATCAAAGCTTAAACTATTGCTTAAGAGGAATGTCAAATATGAGAAATGTCTAGGTGGAGGTTACAAAAGAGAAAGGAGAAAAAAAAGAATTAGACTTAGCAACAGTATAAAGTACAAGCCATGAATGGTTAAATATATACCTTCCTCACCATATTTCTAATGTAGATACTACAAATATCTAGGATTACAAGTTTAAAAAAAAAATCATATTATATATACATACACATAGATAGATAGGTCTTGTGGTCTAAGTAAAAATGTTATTCTGAAATTAGGTTATGACATATTGTGTACTGAGTTGGTATCCTGATAGAAAAGCTCACTTTTTGAGAAATTTCATACTGAAGACTAGTCCAGGCATCACTCCCTATACCCATGTGCCTACTTAGGCCTCTGCTAAAGAACCTTAGCTGATCAACTGTTAGTCCTTTTTTAGTATCACCTTGAGTGGATAGTAGATAAATGACAGGAACAAATCTCTTACCGCAGTAAGGGGTCCTTCCGCTTGTGCCTCCATTGGACTTGTGGGTGTTGCTGCAATAAACTGACCACCAGCTCCAGCCTGGAGTTCTAGCCTATCTGTATATTGCTCTAAAGCAGCAGTGGCAAGGCACTCCCCAGAAAGTGCTAAGATCACATCTGAGGTTTCCTTCTTGAAATGAGTATTTTCTGCCCAAGGATCCAATCGGAGCTTTTCATCTTGAGGTGATTCCTCTAGAACTTGAAGTACTTCAGGCTCCTCATCAGAAGGGCTCCCCGTGGTTTTATGGCCTAAAACCTCATTTGTCCTAAAATCCCGAAGGTCCTGCTCCTTGTCCACAATCACCCATTCTTTGGAATCAACCTCCTGTTTGCAAGAGCTCAAATTAACAGCTATAAATCCATTGCTGCCACCGCCATCCACCTGCTCAGGGGTGTTGGCAGAGGCAGGCTTAGAAGCATCTGGAAGATATTCTTCATCATAGTTCCAGATGTGGTCAGTACGGGCCCCAGCAGGAACACAAGGCTTATGAAGCAGAGCAGGAAGAACGGGTTCCTTTCCTGCATCTTTCTGCATTTTCTCCAGGCTTAAGAAAACAGAGAAAAGTTACTCAACTGCTCAAGGGTAGTATATATTGCATAACCTATAAGCTCTATACAGAATTAACATTCACACAGAGATCAGAGAGGAAAAATATGGATAAAGCATAAGGAAAGTTTCACTGGTTAATAATGCTCTTCTCTTCACCTGTCATAATCCTGTTTTGGAAGATGGAGCCCATGGGAGGAAGATGTCTCTCCTGCTGCAGGACAGGAGAGAAGCCTAACTGGGTTGACTTGTATGATCCACTTCACCTTTGCTTTGCCAATTCAGTCACACTGCCCTCTGCTTCTCTGCTCTCTTTGAGGGACTGAGAACAACTCACCCAAGGGGCTTTTGCCTCACCAGAAGCCCTATTAAAGGAAATAGAGTCCTGGCCGGTGTGGCTAAGTTGTTTGGGCCTTGTTCCATGCACCAGGAAGTTGCCAGCTTGATTCCTGGTCAGGGCACATGCCCAGGTTTTGGGCTTGATTCCGGGTTGGGGGAGTGCAGGAGGAGCTGTCACATGGATGTTTCTTTCTCCCTCCTTCCCTTCCTCTCTCTCTAAAAAATCAATAAACTTTTTAAAAAAGGAAAGCAGCTAGTATACATAAGGAAAATACTTTCTGCATTTGTTTGTCTCTAGCAATGTATGTAAATGTATACTCATTCAATTACACTCCTCCAAAGGCAGGGCTTTGAAGAAGAGCAGGTAGTGTACCTGCTCACCCACACCCAGCCCACTGTGCACAAAGAACTCCATATATGGTGGTAGGGCGGTGGTGGTGGTATGGGGGAAGATTCAGGGTATATTTTCAGTTTTGTTGGATCAAGAAGCAGTTGACATTATATATACAAATCTCTGCTGCCTGAGGAGCAGGTAACATAGTGTAACTGGTGGTATTTGGCTGCACTGGCTTCTGAGAACTGATCTCATCTGTAAGGAAGTAGTTTAAGCAATACACTTTTCCTTTCCTTAAGTTATAATTAGGTGCTTCAATTCCCTGTTCATTCTAGGTTCTGGCTTGAGTTCATTTTCTTGGATTAATTCTGTTCTCAACCTGTCTTATGTCTCAGCTCTTCCCTCAGCATGGACTCTCTTTTTAAAACGTTTCATTCTTTTGGTAGACTAATTTTTTACCAAACTAAGCTTTTATCCCTATTGTACCTTTATATTTATTACAAATCTTAGCCACAACTCAAAATGTTTAAATACTGCCCCAAACCTAGTCCATCCTTTTGATCATATCAACATGTAGACACAAGCTTACATCACATAGCTGTGAGATGGAATGATTACCATGTGAGGAAGACTACACATAGATGAAGGACTGCTTAAAACGGAAGCCAGACTGGACCACGCCAGAGAGGCTGAATTGTCTCTGGACATAGTTACTACCATGTCAAGTACATGATCCTTCTAACCTACTATTCCACTGCCAATAATAGCCATCGGGGATGTACACTGAAGAGTGTGACTATTACTGAAGTCATTCTGGTCTTAATATTATTGAAGCCTTCTATAATTCATAAAACCATATCCTAATTTCTTTTAAAAGTTTCATTCTGACTTTTGTTTGTTATCAAAATTTGAGGATAATGGGCCTCACAACCATGAACTGCAATCATTACCAATGTATGGCTCTCTAAAGTTCCATCTTTCCTTCTTCTTAGGTAGAATGATAAACTTATTCACGTCTATTTTTCCTACAGCACTTACTCATAGAAGACCTTCATTAAAATGAACTGAGTTGCCTGTCCCTTGTATATAAATTCCTTTTTCCCTCTTTCATGTACTCACCCCTCCTTCCTACTTTAATGCCCTCTCCAACTCTACACTGCATCTTCTCCATTCCAATAAAAGAGATCACATTCCAAACAAAGTCACTTCAAAATGTTCATTTGACTTATACTTAGTATTATGAAGTTACCAGCCCCCACTGCTCAGCTCCCAAAGCCAAAGGCTATGTTATAGAACTTTTAAAAATATTAGGAGACAATTCACATAAAAAATCAGGATGATAATTAAAACCATGGATGAAGAGGAGAGCTTAATCAAATCAGTGCTACAGAAATGCAAGAATTTATTTGACTTTACATAATAGAAATAAATAAAAATTTAAAATAATAAAATCTTAATAGCTTTTAAAAAAGAGGAAAAACTATTTTATACCAGGTCTCAAGAAACTTGTCAGTATCTGGCTTTGGCTCCAGTGTCAGACGTTTTTCCAGCTCAAAGCTGTGGATAGAACGTAACTTTCGCACCAATGGGACATCTCTGTCTGGCTGAGTAATCTCTGAGCGGACACGAATTGGTGAACCGAGGCTTGGAGCATTCAGAATACCATTCACTTGACCATGGCTATTCTCCTCTTCAGTAGCAGCCTAGACAAAATATAAAAGAAGACCATGAAACCATACCAGTTACTATATGTGGTAGTAATTATTAAAGTCTTTCAATATAACATAAGCAAATGAATGGGATGTGTTTTCACAGGATTAGGATATTTTGGCTAGTTTAGGTCATAGCATACTTGTCTATTAACCCTTTATTAGGTGAGCTTTCTTAATTCTCAGGTTTCAGTATTTAGTTTCTATATTTTTGGTACAAAGATCAATAGTCTAAAAATGTTTAATAGCCTTAAACCTTTCCTATTATGTCTAACTAAAAACTCCCAGGACCCCATCCACTAAACTAAAGCTAAAACTTGGAAAGGACATTCTCTTTGAGACAAGTGGTTTCACAGGAGGTAGGAGAGGTTACCAAGCCTCAATACCCCGCCACATTCCCTCTCTAAAAATCAAACAAGAAGAAGAAAACATGGTGTTTGAACAATAAGGAACTGGGCAGAGCAGGAGGCCACTGAGCATTAGGCAGCACAGAGGGGTGGGGCTACCTACTCACAGATGCCTACAGCAGTGCAATTATCAGGAAAATTAAGACTTCCACCAGTACTGGGATGAGAGAGGGGAATCTGGGACATCTTTTCTGATTAAAGGCCCTCAAGGAAATGCCCAATTTGTCTACTTTGGCTACTAGCAGAAGCCAAAGACAATCTTTTCTGAAGGAAGGTTTCTCCACTCCCTAATTTAGGTCTACAGAACTCCCACCAATGGTTAATTAAAGAGTAAAACATTAAAGAGAGTCAAACAAGTGCTGGCCAGTGTGACTCAGCTGGTTAGAGTGTAGCCTCATACACCAAAAGGTTGCGGGCTCCATCCTTGGTCGGGGAACATAAGGGAGGCAACCGATTGATGTTTCTCTCACTCTCTCTCTCAAATCAATTAAAAAAACATACCCTGGGTTGAAGATTAAAAAAAAAAAAAGATAGTCAAACACATGAGAAGGCATGCCCCCGTGACTAAGAGTCAGCAAGCAGATATGATACTTTTTTTAAATGTAAACTTTCCAAAACCCTCCGCTATCAAACTTGTTTAGATACAGAATATAGAATAGTTATGGATAAAATGTTTAAATAAAGGATTTTTTGGAATTAACTGATGAGTTTAATATTAAACATTCAATTAACAAATTAAACAAATTAGCTATAAAAGGCCACAGTTATTAATTAGTGAACTAGAAGACACAGAAAAAGAAATTACCTAGAATGAAGCACAGCAAGGTGAGAAAAATATGGAAAAAGATATTAAAAGGTATGACAGATAGAATAAAAAAGGCATAATATATGTTTAATTGGAATCCCAGGAAGAGAGAACAGAAAGAATGAAGAGGTGGCAATATTCAGGTAGAGAACAGCTGTGTATCTTCTAGAACTGATAAAAAAATATGAATCAAAGATTCAGAAAACATAAGAAATCCTAAGCAGGATAAACAAAAAGAAATATATGTGTAGCCTGGCCGGCATGGCTCAGCGGTTGAGCATCGATCTATGATCCAGGAAATCGAGGTTTGAGTCCCAGTCAGGGCACATGCCCAAGTTGCAGGCTCATCCCTGGCAGGGGGCATGCTGATCAATAACTCTCTTTCATCATTGATGTTTCTGTCTCTCTCTGAAATCAATAAAAATATATTAAGAAAAAGAAAAGAAAAAAAAAAATATGTGTAGATATACTGTAGTTAAAATGCAGAACACCAAAGACAAGAAGAAAAGCTAAAAAGTAGCTGGGGTGGGAGGACAGGTAGAATGATCATTAAAAAAAAAATCAGAATAAACAGCAGACTTCTGATACCAATAGATGAAGCAAGAGAAAAAATAACTGTCAATCAAAAACTTTGAATCTAATAAAAAAGAAAAAAAAAAGCTTTGAATCCAGCATAAACTATTGTTAAAAGAATGAGGTTGAAAAAAATACATTACTGCTAAGTAAAAATCGAAAGAGCTCTCTACCAAAAGACCTCAACTAAAGGAACTTCCAAAGGAAGTATTTCAGGAAGAAAGATGAGTCCAGATTTAAAAAAATAAAGAAGACAGATGAGTCCAGGACTTTAAAAAATGCAAGGAAATGGTAAACACTTTTTTAAAATTCATATAAACATTAGTTGTACGAAAGAACAACACTAATATCTAAGTGGTTTTTTTAAAAAAATGAAATTAAAAAATAAAAGAGAACTAATAGAGATTAAATAGTGATAATGGATGAAAAAAAACTAAATAATTAAGATCTATGCCAAGTGCCATCTCACTCTCTCACATACACAGATACCAATATGGGCTGGCAACTAGAGGTTTTTGGGTTGTTGTTTTTTTTACCATAAGAACAATTTGCTCTTGGTGCCATAGAGAGAGCCAAAGCTGACATTCCCTAAAATCTGACACTGACCTTCTAACAACTTTTTCACTACTTATTCCTGATTACTATTAGTCCAAATAGCACGTATTCAATAGCCAGACCACAGTGCACCATATCACACCTATTCAGAGAAAGTTTTTGCAAATGACTCCCATGATGGAAAGTATATACTCTTATTTTTTAAACATATAGTTTAACAATGTAGTATATATTATCCAAAGATAGGCCAAGCTCCTCAGAAGTGATCATAGAGAATTCTTTTCAAGATATATTCCTCATTCATAAAGCATGACTAGCCAACTTTCTATCAATCATGTTAACAGGTATGAAGCCTAGGTCTCATTTTACACACCTAGAAGTTTAACCTCCTTTGCAACTAGACCTTTATAAAAACATAGGAAGCAGCAAAAACTAACTGATTTCTAACTCCTTGTCCCTACATACCATTTATCTTCATCTGATCCTCTATGAAAATGGAAATGATGAGGAACAGTAAGATCAGAGAGAAATTTGGGGAAAAACTGCCCCAAGGTTACTAAAAATTAATCATTCAATTCAGTATCTTTCCCCATACTTCAGGTGGACTTGCTTGCCATCCTGATGAAGAAAAATTCATGTCATTTTTTCAACATCCACTTCATCAACTCATAAACAGTTTGCTTGATGCTTCCCACTTCCAACTCTCACTTCCCCACCTCCATTTGAGACAGTTTTCAGAATGGGTACTTATAACTCCATCAGTCCACACCAAAGAAGGAGCCCAGAGTTATTGTCACATTATTTAGGAAGACTATTAACTTCTGTTCTATAGATGTCTCTTCCTTTTGTCTCAATGTCTAGTGTTTTTTTTTAAATACCTTTATCTTTTATACAAAATACAAGATGAAGATTAATGTTCAATGCCCATATTTCAACATTTTAGGCAAAATTAGCCAAAATATTGCAATTACAAATATAGAAATAACTAGCAATACACTGTTTTGTCTATTTCTCATTCAAAATTGAGAATCATTATACTTTGCTATAGCAATAGGAGAAAAATAATAAGTACATAGAAATACATCACTTCTATGCAAGAAATACGCACCTTACAAATCCCAAGCTTTATCTTGTTCCTGTTGGCATCCATCTCTTCCCAGACATCCTTCTCCTGAGGATGAGTGTGTCCCAGAGATCCAGGCAATTTATCTGGTGACATACCAACAGGGATGCCATTCTCCCCATCACTAAGCTGTTCATCTGGAAACACTTCATCTGTATTTTCTCGAAGCAAGTCCCCTGGGATGGGAGTGGCATTGGCAATTCTAAAAATGAGGGGTAAAGAAAAGGTAGAACTTAAAAACACCAGGGGGAAAAAATTACTAGGAGACTATTTTACATTTTGCATAAGTTAAATTATGCAATCTATATATCATTAAAAGAGTGAAACAGAACAAAACCAAAAAAACTTATTAATAGGTCATGTCAATTCTACAAAATAAAACTTTACATTTTAATCAACAGAATTTTCAACCTGATTTAAAAATAAAAATTCTAATACAATAACTCACTGATTTAACAATTACTTTAAAAGTTATTAACATTTGGCTTATTTTCCAAGAAGTCTTTGTCAGTTTTTGTACTTTGTTTTTTTAACCTTTCTCTTAAAGAATAACAAAAACTATAAACAGGAAAATGTTAAGAATCATAATGATATAAGCAAGTATCAGACCAATAAGTTATGTTATGTTTTTTAATAATGTGAAATGTGCATTTCTTTTTTCATTTATAGACGTTTTACTAAGTACCTACTCCATGCAAGGCCTTCAGGGGACATAAAGAGGAGAAAGGAAATTCTTGCCTTCTAGGGGAAACTAGAAAATCTGCAATTACACAGTTCATACATCTGCATGAACTGACCAGGAACAATATAGAAAATGTAAATTGGCACTTTGTCTATTTACTGCTTTCAGAGTAACTTCATGCCTATTTACATGATTGATCATCCTTCCCTTAGGCTTCTAGCCCATGAAGGGCTTTTCAAGTTCTGTTATCACTAAGTGATCAGGCCCCTGCCAGCTCTAACTCTACACTATACTCAATTTTTTTTAATACTGCTGATTGAACACAATATTTAGCATACAATGAAACCTTTTCTTAGAAGTGATCTGGAATGTTTAAAAGTAGAAAACCAGTCTTCAGTAGATTACACTGACACAATTATTATGAGTGGCAAAATAGGCATCTTCTCAGTGAACCACTCACTCTATGGGTAACAGCTATACCCTGGCCCAGGTGTCATAAATATGTTGTGCTGTGAGAACAAAGATCAGTCGTTTTCAGGGACTTGTTCCACCTGATTTGATGACCTTCACTACCACTTCTCCCTACCGAGGTCTTCATCAATAGGTTAGAGGTAAACAATATAGAAAAGCATTGGCCATGGCTCTCAGGAAAAAAACCTTATAGCCTTGTAAAGTAGTACCTGTAGTTCTGACACTAAGAACATCTTGAAAAGGTACTTTTGCCTAAAATAGTTCAAATGAAGGATTTAACTATAAAAGTAAAGTTCAGTAGGGGGTGGGGTGGAGGTAGAAGAGGGAATAGAGGGATAAATGGTGATGGAAAAAAATAAAATTTTTAAAAAGTTAAGAAATAAATAGGCTATTGAAGGATTTTTCAGGTATAAATTCAATATAATTTATTGATTGATACAAGGAATTACAATGGACACTAATATATGTGTTATGTGGTATTCCAAATGTTTATTGAAAAAATTCCCTCTATTTCTGAGGAAAGGGACTGGGGCCAAGAGGATAAATATTTGAGTTCAGAAAGCTCAGTCTACTAGCCCCAAGCGCCCCCCCAATCACTCAGTATTCTTCCAAATCCTTTTTCCCATATGCCGAGCTACTACTCTGCTTCTTTCCAACTACCCAATTCCTTGGCATTTTCTTCTTCCACTCCTCAGGGGACAAACCACACCTCCACCTATGAGACTGCTTCTATTTTTACTCTATCTTAGTTTCCTCTGTTTCTCTTATGCTTCACTATAATACCACACACTTCAAGGAGCTCTTCCATCGTCTCCACACAAGCTGGCTCCCCTCTGTACTAATTCTCCCATTTTTACTCCTTACATTATTTTCTTCCTTCTCCTTAAACTCTGATCCAAATCTGGACTTTGAGATATAGAAAGAATTCCTTTCCAGAGAAATTGTGTTAAGGAATAAGAATGATTGAGAAAGTATGTGTGAGTATTTTTAGCTCAAGGTATGTGTTTGCAGGTGAGGTATAAATTATAGAAGTAGATTAGGGAGAAAAGTAAGGAGGTGTACGGGAGAACTGGAAAAGTAGTAAGAATGGACATCCTTTTCATATTCCCTTCCCCATAATCTAAGTCAGGAGCTGGCAAACTAGGGCTTGTGAGCCAAATCTGGCCTGCTTACCTATTTTTTGTTTATACAGTGTTATGGCACACAGTCACGCTCACACGTTTCCAAGTTATCTATGGCTTCTTTAGCACTACAATAGCAACGATAATGGAGACAGAGGCAGCAGAGTCCACAAATATTTATCTGGCCCTTTACAGATAAGGTTTGCTGACTCCTGATCTAAAGCATTTTCCTACCTTCTCCTGAACTTACTTTCTCCTCCTACTAAGACATTCAGAGTTGCGGGACATACATTATCATTTTTTATCTTTAACACTTATTCTCTAGGGCTTTGCACTTATTCTTCCATATCATTTGCAAATAGAGAATTCAGAGGTCAGCAAACTTTTTCTTAAAGGGCCAGACAATAAATGGTAGGCTTATGGGTCTAATACCCCCCCTGCCCCCCCAGTGATTCAGCTAGTTTAAATTCCATGCAATCTTTAAGCCTTGGGCTAATATGTATTATACAATTCTCAGTCTGCCTTTTCAAAGGCACTTCAACTTATAAATACCATGCTAGCCCCTCCCCAGGAAAACAGGACCAAGTTAACTGCCCAGTCAACTAACAGCAGGAATCCTAGTCCTTCTCAAGTCAGTTTCCCATTTGCACTACCTTTTCTCTAGCCCCTTTTAAATTATTTCTTTTTTTTTCCTCTTGAGGCTTCCCCCCCGATTTTATTCAATGTCCTTTATGAAATTTTCATTTGAGTCTATTCTCCTTTGTGCATTTTGTAATTTACTCAATTCTGAGATATCTTTTTCTTCCATTTCTTTCCTGACTTCAATCAGTTCTCATTTCATTTCTTCCTCTCTGTTCCTCTCTCTGTCCCCACCTCTTTTGGGGTCTAATTCTTGAAAAAAAAATTTTTTTTAAATTACAGTTGACATAAAAAATTATATTAGTTTCAGGTATATAATATAGTTATTAAACATTTATATACCTTACAAAGTGATCCCCCCAATAATTCTAGTACCCATCTGATATAATATAGTTATTATAGTATTACTGACTTATTCGCTATGCTGTACTTGACATCCCTGTAACTATTTTTTATAACTGGAAATTTGTACTTCTTAATCCCTTTCACCTTTTTCACTCACCCCTGGGTGAGGGTGGGGGGTGTCTATTTCTATTCTTAGTTTTTAAATTTCTGATGTAAGGTGGATATCCATATCTTCAAATTAATGAGCATATTTAATTCCATTTTGGGCCTTACAGTTGTCTCTTTCTTTCTTTTTTACAGTTTTCTAAATGGTTGTTTTTTCCTTTTTTCACCAATAATTACTCCCCCCCCCCCCATCACCACGTGGTTGTTTTTCTGAGAAAATTTCCTTAGTTACTATGTATTAAATTTTCTTTTCTGATTTTTTTACTATAATGCTTTATGGAACTTTAAAATCTTTTTCCTGTTAATTTTTGTGTTATTGAAGTATTTTACAAGATTCATAGTTTAGTGCTGTCTTCTGTTAGTACAGCAAAGTTCAAACACTTAAGTGGATATTTATTTGTTTTTGTGGTCAGGGGAGATATGTGTGTCCTCTGATTTTATACATTCTTAAATATAATTAAATTTTTTCTCCTTTTGCTCCCGTGCAATTATTGATTTATTACCTTTCAACTCCAAATTCATCTTTTTTGCCTGTTCTGTGAAAGTAGATCTGAGCCCTTTAGATGTTTTCCTTTGCTAGCTGGCACGGGAGCTGTGTTAGCAGACAGCACTGGAAAGAAACCGCAGGAGGAAAGTGCTCTTTTGGGTTCTAGTATACAGCTTGGCAAGCTTCTCCAGCACATGAGGCTTTCCCCAGTGCAAGGATCCTGCAGCACTGCAGCCTCTTCAGGGCCTGTCTCACACAGACAGCAGCAACTAACAGCTTTCCTGAGCAATCCCCTTTATCCAGAAGTTTTGTAGCAGAGTGTGGCTGGTGAGACACCCCCTGTAAATAGCTTTCTTTGGTACCCCAGAGGGCAGACTTCCAGCAAATTTTACCAGTGTGGCATCAGAGTGACTTCTATCCAACGAAGGATGGACATACTTCTTCAACAAGGTCAGTATTCACCTCAGCCCTGGGGTCCTGGCTGGGGGAGCTTTGTTTGGATGCTTAATCTTGGCCTTAGGAGTAGGAGCTGCACTTTATATTTGCTATTCCTGTATTATTTACAGTTCTCTCTCCTTCTTATAAGTCAATCCCACGTGATTCCAGCTCCGTGTTATAGGTAATGATCCTTTCCTTGTTCAAATTACTATGTAGTCTCTCTCCTGACGAACCCAAATGATTACATGCTTTATCCTTCACAACTCAACTGATAAAGGGCACTTCTCCCTTCTTTTTGTCTTTTTTCTTTCCCAGGAACGATGTGTTTTGAATCATGCATATCTGTAGTTAATGATCTGATCTATTTGATCTTTTTAGTATTTTTGTTCTTGGGATGAGTGTAGTTTTCTGGTGTTGGTTTTAGACCAACCTTGAGTTTCAGTGCTAGTTCTCCCCTTCTCCAGTTTTTACTGATCTGCCTTTATAAAGCCTTGTAGCAGGGCTGTGTGAGGCAGGACCATAAAAGATACCACACAAGGACTTGGTGTCTTTTTTCTCTTTTTACTTAGTTATTCTGAAGTTTGGGCATCCTTGATCTTGAAGTTATGCTAAGGTCATGGTTTTGGTGTAGTTTTATTTTTTTCTTTCATGTTATTCTGTCTTATTTTAGGAGGAAACGTTGGGAGATGGAAACTTACGCTGGTGTGTCTTCATTGACTACAACTATCTTGAAGTCCTCTTACCTGATTTTTGCAAGTTGGAGGCTTATCTATTTCTAACAACAATTAAAGGAGGAAGAGAACAAAGACACTAAAATAAAAATCAGAATTTCTATACAGCTCGCCCGGCCAGGCGTGGCTCAGCTGTTGAGCGTCGACCTAGGATCCAGGTGATCAGGGTTCGATTCCCAGTCAGGGCACATGCCCGGGTTGTGGGCTCGATCAATGAATCTCTCATCATTGATGTTTCTATCTCTCTCTATCTCCCTTTCC
Organism: Miniopterus schreibersii; assembly: GCF_964146895.1. Lineage (NCBI taxonomy): Eukaryota > Metazoa > Chordata > Mammalia > Chiroptera > Miniopteridae > Miniopterus > Miniopterus schreibersii. Next base: position 144,719,092 of record NC_138101.1, read on the forward strand.
TTTCCTCTCTCTGGAATCAATAAAGATATTAAAAAAAAAAAAAAAAAAAGAATTTCTATACAGCTTAAGCTCCGTGACTAATATTTATCTAAAGTTGGATGATTCACTCAGAGTTAGAATTATTTCCCCATTTATAAAATGGGGTGGCTGGCTAGGGGTTCCAAGCTCAGATAAGCACGAGAAACATATGATACAAATGGACTTCTATGCAACATCCCTAGATTCTGACTCAGGAGGTCTGGGTGAGTCCTACAAATAGGTCTCTTAAACAAACGTGTGGTGATTCTGATGTAGCAAGTCAGGGCCTCACATTTAAGAATTCTTAGACTAGCTAATCAAGGATAACATATTCAGTTATATGAGCCCATGTAGGCTTTTCTGATAAATAAGCTCTAGGGATCCCACCTTTCAATATAAAATCAAAGCAATGGATTAGGATAAAATGTCCCAATTAACTCATATTGTATGAGGATTTTTTCCTATTTACTTTCTTATTTAAAACCAAACAGTTTGATTCTCCCTCTGAAGAGCATGTCTGCCCATTTCTATCTTCTCCTCCCCTAGGCGTATTACCTTTGTCTTTCCCCCTCCTAATCTTCAAGGTCCTTCTTTTGCTTCTGTAACTTGTTTCAGAAGCCCGGCTGGCTCACTTCTGCTACCTCTTATAATTTGAGTTCTTGGCTCTGAATTCTTTCCTTGCTGAACTCGAGAACCGAGGTCCAGTTTTGCAGCCAAAACCACTGGTAATACCCCAGCTCATTCTCAGTCTCAGGGCTTTAGTGATTGATCCCATCTCCATTCTACAGAATATTCCATCAGGATTCCAAGGCGGTGGTGGATCAAGTGGAAGCTACACTGACACTTTCCCAGGACCAAACTGGAATTACAACTAAAATACAGAAAAACCATCTTGGATAATCAACTGAAGACGAACTGGACATATAACCAAGGACATAAAGTGGAGACTGCACAGAGACTGGTAGGAAGTACAGAAGCACAAGAGGGCAGGCTGGGCCACCACAGGTAACAGCTGAAGCTCTGGAGAGATATCTCAGCTGTGGGGGGTTCCCAGTGAGAACTCTGGCTTCTAAACCCCAAGCTGGGCACCCCAGACCAGAGCAGTAGAACTGAGAAAGGTACTCAGATAGCATCTGGCTGTGAAAATAAGCGGGGTTTCTGTCTGCCAGAGAGAGATGGTTGGAAATGCAGGCACCCTCTTAAAGGGCCAATGCACAAAGTTCTGTGTGCAGCCACTCACTTTGGGATCCAGCAGAGGGAGGGCAGAGTGGGCTAGAGCTGTATCAGGAAAATCCAGGATGCTGGTTCTGGGGATAGAGCTTGGAGGGCAGCCATCTGGTTTCCTGTGCTGAGTCATTCCCCCATACTGCAGAGGACATATTTCTCAGGCATACCTTTACTAGCCAGGCAGCTTTTGCCTTGGGGGAGGGGGGTGAAAGAATTGCCCCACCTGATGGACTTTACACCTTGTTGTGGTCTACAGCCTGAGGCTCATTAAAAGACTCAGAATAACAATCAACCTGCAAGAAGAGGTGGATCTCTGAGTGCTTTGAGTCTTTGCCTGATCTGCTTCTGGACCTGGGGATTGGAAAAGCAGAACTTGGTGCACATCTTGGCCCTTTCCAAATACATCCAGAATGAGAAGAGGGAGCCGTGAACTGTGGATCACTGATAGCTCCAAACAAGGTACTCAAGGCCAGTCACAAACAGCATCTGACATTGGTCTGCACCAGAGACCCTCCAAAAAAAGCGTCTCTACCTAATACATAGAAACAAACCCAAACAGGCATTCAAAATGGGGAGGCAAAGAAACAAGCCCCAGATGAAAGAACAGAATTCTCCAGAAGAAGAGCTAAATGAAATGGAAATAAGCAATCTATCAGATATAGAGTTCAGAATGCTGATTGTAAAGATGGTGAGAAAAGATAGGGAAATTATGAAGGAAATTAAGAATCACATAGCAGAAATAGAGAATATATTGAAAGGGATAAACAGCTGATTAGAGGAAACCGAAGAGCAGATCAGTGAATTAGGAGACAGGGTAGAAAAAGCACTCAATCAGAGATCCAAAAAGAAAAAACAAGTAAAACAGGATTACAGCTTAAGGGAGCTGTGGGATAACATGAAACATAACAATATTCCCATCAGAGGAATACCAGAAGGGAATAAAAGTGACCCAGGTATAGAGAACATGTTTAAAGAAATAATGGCACAAAGCTTCATTAACCTGGTGAAGGGAAAAGTCAAACAAGTTCAGGGGGTCACAGTGTCCCAAGCAAGAAGAACCCAAAGAGGCCCAAGCCCAGACACATAATTAAAATGCCAAAAATTCAAGACAAAGAGAATCTTAAACGCAAGAAGAAAAAAAGCAAGCTGCTACCTACAAAGCAGCTCCTATAAGGCTGTCAGGTGATTTCTCATCAGAAACACTACAGGCCAGAAGAAAATGGCACAAAGTATTCAAGGAAATGAAAACAAGCAAGGATCTGAAACCAAAACTATTCTATTCAGCAAGGTTATCATTCAAAATAGATGGTGAAATAAAGATCTTCCTAGACAAAAAAAAAAAAAAAAAGGCCAAAGGAGTTTATCAGCACCAAACCAACATTGCAAGAAATATTAAAGGGACTGCTATAATAAGAAGTAGAATGCTTGGTAAAGCTCCCCTGTGAAGCTGTCCAGACCAGAGCTTTTTTGTGTGCTGGTGTTTTTTGATTACTGCTTCAATTTCATCAGTTGTTGTTGGCCTATTCAGGTTTTCTGATTCTTCCTGATTCAGTTTTACATGATCTCACTCATATGTGGAATCAAATGAACAAAAAAAAAATCTGGTGTACAAAACAGATCCAAAGACATAGAAGCATAGACCGAGGAATCTCAGAGGGAAGGTGGTTTTGGGGGAGTGGTGGGGAGACATTAATCCAAGAACTTACATGGATATATGCATAGCTCATGGACACGGATAATAGTGTGGAGAAGGCCTGGGGGGAGGGTGGGCGGGGGCGGATGCTGGGTGGAGGGAGTCAATGGGGGAAAAGAAGGGGACATCAGTAATACTTTCAACAATAACGATAAGTATGCTATCAATAAATAAATAAATAAATAAATAAATAAATAAATAAATAAATAAAACCAAACAGTTTGAAGCAATCAGAGCAGGTAAAAAATGGGTCAGAAAAAGAAGACAACCTGCCTCCCCCAAAGCAACTATTTATGCACGTAGAAAAAACAATAAACTCAAAAAACCAAGAAGATGGAAATACACTATAACCTGTTACTAATATTACACTTTGAAAATTAAATCACTCTTAAGAGGAACAAAACACATGTTTTGTTCCCACTAAACTTTAAGCACAGTATAATTAGATATCATTGTGGCTCATTCTGTCCAGAGTCCCATGTATTCTTTAGAAGTAAATGCAACAAATGCTTAAATGAGAAAACCCACTGTAAATCTCACATCAAGTCACACAAGCTCTAAGCTCCCATTTCACAGTATGATTTATAAACACTTTCTAAGAACAGTAAATCTGAACAAAGGCATATACAAGAGCAATGTCAATTCAAGAAAAGCCACAGGCTTCCACCTATGTCTTAGCATTTGGTCACCTGAGGGAATCTGGATGAAAACATTTCTGCCAATATAACGCATCCAGGAAAGACTGCTAAATGGGCTGCTGAGGACATACCCAATTGCTGCAGGGGTCAAGCGGGTGTGCAGCTGAGGGGTGGTAGAAGTAGTGGTGGTTGTTAGAGAGCCATCAGTTCCAGTCTTCTCCCAGTCAAAAGGGTCACTCTCAAATACTCCAAAGGTTTTGATGCTGTTGTCAAACACGGATGTAAGAAGCTAAACCACAAAGAAAAAAACTAGAGTAAGCCAATAGTAAACAGTCACTTTATTCTTTAAGCACCCCAGACTCATAAATTAGTTTTGTAGATATTTTTTAAAACCCGATGACATAAAGAAGGGAATTTGAATAAGGACTGTATGTGGATGATGATACTGAATTAATACTGATTTTTCTTGGTTGAGGCACTGGTTTGTAGTGACATAGTAGAATGTCTTTGTCCCTGGAAGACATATAGTGAAGTGTCATATCTAAAACCTTTAGCACCAGGAAATGTGTGTTGTATGTATATTTGAGTATTCAGTTTCAATCATCTATGTGATTTTTTTTTTTGGTCAAAAGGGACATTTCTATATGGTTCAACTAAATAAGTGACCAGTGTTAATAGCTGATATGTCTAGGTTAAGGAGTATACAGAAGTTCATTGTGTTTTTTTCCAGTTTTTTTTGTGGGTTTGAAAATTTCTTAGTTTGTGTGTGTGTACACAATTATCAAAAAGAAATCTGCCCTGTTATTTGATATATAGTATATATAATTTCAGCTTTTTTTGGCCTTTAAATTCCAAAAGTCTGATGTCATCTTGAGAAAAATCTCCCAAAGACCTTCCTTTACTGTTTCTGACAGTATGTACCATTTTCAGTTTTATGATTAGAGCCTTATTCTCTTCTCATTTCTCTTGCTCTGTATCTATTAGTATCCTATCCTTAGAGATTCATCTTGTACATTTCCCATCCCAGACCTGGAATCAGCACTTCCTCACTGAAGGATTTTGTGAAGGTCTGTTTTAGGCTTTAAAAAGATTCCTCTGCCTATTAAGTCGACAATAGATGCCAGAAAGGGGAGCGGGAATGAGGGTGCTAGGAACAGATGTGAGTTAGGAGGCTACTGAATTTAAACCAGCACAGTAACAGTGGAGGTGATAAAAAGTGGTAAGATTTGGATATAATTTGTACAGCCAACAGAACTTGCTGATGGATTAGATGAAAGCTAGGAAAGTAAAGAAAGAATAAGAAATAATTTATATTTCTGTCCTGGGCCACTGGGTAAATGCTACCACTTACTGAGATGAAAAACAGTGAGTCTGAGAATTGGGATATTGAAAATTTTATGGCATTTAGGAAGGAACAGGAACACAGATACAATGTTGATAGTCAACAGTGTATAGATATTAATAAGTAGTATTTAAAGCCATACTACTGAATGATATAATCTAAGGAAAGTAGGTAGTAAAGATGCCCAAAGGCTAAGGCCTGGGGCACTCCAACATTTAGATGGACTCAGCGATGGAAAACAAGAAGTGACTAGTGAGGCAGGGAAACCAAATGTGTGGTGTTCTAGATGCCAAATGAGCAGTCTCAACAAGAAAAAGGTCAAATGCTATCAGTTTTATTATTACCTCTGATTATTTAATTGATTTGTCTCTCTCTCTCTCACCCAAATAGTAAGCTCCAAGAGGCCGGTACATGTCTGATGTTGCTCATTATGTATCTAACATATGCCTTATATATGAGCGCAATATTGTGATCTGTAAGAAATATATATTTGGTAACTCAAATGACCAAAATATAGTCCTCATATATATTTGGTCTTTGTCCATGGTTCCTGGCGTTAAGCTCCCAAAACCCTTAGAATTTCCTGAGAGATAAGTGCAATGGAAGAATCTTTGGTTCTAATATTAGGTCTGGTCCTCCGTTCCTGATATCACTTCAGAGCCATAGAGGTGAGATGAGTGTCTTGTTATTCTTAACAAGCCGCTTTCCACCACAACTGGGTTTATGTTAATGAGGTGACTTTTGGAAAGCACCTAAGGGTGAGGGGTGGTCACCAGAAGAACCCACCCTGTGATTAGAGGATTGGAACTTTCAGTCTCACCTTTCTGGTCTCTAGAGGGAAGAGAGGGCTAGAGGTTGAATCAATCACTAATGCTCAATGACTTAATCAATTATGCCTATGAAATGAAGCCTCCACAAAACCCCAAAATGACAGGGTTCTGAGAGCTTCTGGAGTGGTAAACACGTGGTGGTACCCTCACAGAGGGCTTAGAAGCTCTGCACCCCTTCCCCATGCCTTGCCCTATGCACCTCTTCCATTTGGTGTTCCTGAGTTATATCCTTTGGAATAAACCAGTCATCTAGTGATAAAATTAGTTTGCTGAGTCCTAGAACTGTTCTAGCAAATTATTTGAACCCAAGGAGGGGGTTGTGGGAACCTCTGATTTATAGACAGCCAGTCCATCAGAAAGACAGGTGACAACCAGGACTTGCAACTGGCATCTGAAGTGGAGGACAGTCTTGCGGGGCTGAGTCCTTAACCTGTGGAATCTGATGCTAGCTATCTCTGGGTAGATAGTGTCAGAAATGATTTGAATTGTAGGACACCCAGCTGGTATCAGAGAATTGCTTGGTGGTGTGGGGGGAAAACATACAAAACTAACCATGTTGGAATTGTGAGCACAAAATCTTTAGTCACTCCAAAATCATTTTAAGAATAAATGTTTGTGATTAATAATATTTACTGAAAGATTTCCATAACCCTACCTTTCATTTAAGTCCTAAAGAAAAAAATGATAAATGTACAAAAGGAAACTAAAAAGATAAAAGGAATTGGAAAAGACAGTTATAAAACCTGAGAATTTTTATTTTGGTCATATTTTTGTTGTTAACTATGTTATAGCTTAGACTTCCCCAAATTTTCAGAGGTAAAGGGCTGTAGAAAACACAAAAGAGAAGGAAGACAGATTGAGACTCAGCACATAGGAATTGAAGTTGCAGACCTTTGATCTCTCTCCTAACTCTGGAAATCGAGGTTCTCATAGAACAAGATGTATGCTTCCTGAAAGGTGGAGTTCCTACCCAGGAGGCAACACCTGCCTTGCTGTGTGAGTACTTACACCACTAGTGCTAAATGCTCTGCCTGTACTGGGCTGTAATAGGAATAATCCTAAACAGTGTTTATGCAAGATGTCCTTTTATCATAGAATTATTTTCTTATAATTATTATAGTATTATATGTCTTAGAAAATATAGCATATGCCATTGGGCCTCAAATAAGAATGTAGCACATTCCACTGAGCCTCAGTTTGTCACTATGATGGTGATTCTAGAGATCAGCAGCAGGAGGCAGAAGGATGGAAGGCAGAGAACAAAAGAAACGGAAGGAAAGCTCAAAGCACTGAGGCACTAAATGGTCAGACTAGATACAGCTCTGCTGATACTTTAAAGGACAAAGCATTCCTAATGTAGTAAAATAATTTTCCAATTCAGGAACAAGGTGGGGCTCTAAATCCTAATCTTCGATGTGTAGAAACAGGATAAGTCAAGGACTCTTGGTGGGGGTGGGTGGTGAGAACTGAGTTCACTAAAAGAAATAATAAAACAAAACAAAAAAACCCTCCAATTCAGTTACTCATTCAAATAGATTGGAGAACAATATAAATTAGTCACCTTATAAATTACATAGATATATAAATATAAAACTTGTGATCCCTCATCTTTTTTTACCCCAATGTAACTGAGGAACAAAGCACTTTCCAACCAGAACAGGAGCTCACTGTGGCAGTAATTCTCAAGCTGAAAAAGGGGTAGAACAAATTGTGAAAAAACTTTTCAGATGATTCTGACACTTCCCCTCTAGGGATGCCCCAGGGGATGCAGCCACCCGCTAGAGAGGGTTTAAAGTCACCTGATGAATGTGGCACAGCTTCCTGAAGAATTTTACTCAGAGGTAAGACATTTAATATATTTTATAATACAATAAACACAAAGTTAGAAAGCAAAATTCATATGAACCTTTAAGATAAATCAGGAGAATGCAAAGAAATTTTGAATTTGTGGCTGACACTTTAAGATTGTTCTGGACAAACATGCTCATAACTTTGTTGCAATAGGAGAGATTGGTGAACTAGTGTGAGAAATTCTAGAGACGTAACATCATGAAGAGGGTGAGTCTTCCTTGAATAAAAGTAGGGAAGGGGAGGAGGCTGGGAAAGAAGACTTTGGGGGAAGAAGAAAAAAAAGAGGAGGGAAGACCTGAGGAAGGTCTGGACAGGCAACAATGCAGTATTACTTTTTATTTAGCTACAGTTGTGGATTACTTGTGTCAATTTTCCTTCTACTTTACTTATGAATAAGAGGTAGTCCGTTTTCTTGATCCCAATTCTAATGGGATACACAATAAAATGATTTTTCTAAAGCAAATTATTCAAGACACACGCACACAAAAACCCCCATAAAAAGCAGGTACTATATATCTGGGTGATGAGATTTTAAATAATTTGGATTTTCTACTTTTGGGTAATTTCTAAACTTTTATAATAACTATGTATTACTTTTAATAATAAGCAAAAATTTAACCAACAAAAATTTAATTTATCTAAAATAAATTAATTGCATACGTAAGCATGTGTACTTCACAAAAATGCCTGGTGCTAGCTCCCACCACCTTACTGCTATCCTTGTTCTGTAAAGCAATCAGTCATCTGACATAGACATAATGCCTTCGGGAAACACCTCTCCTTTCTCTAATCCTAGCACAAAAGCAATCACTAGCTTTATGATAGTTACCTCCACATGAAATCCCAGTTTGCCCTTTCAAAGAGCATGGAGACTAAGTCCAGTCTTTGCAAAAACAAGTATTTGTAATGTGATGCTGAAGACTGAGAATCCTGATATCTGAATTTTCAGTTAATAAATGATAAATTAATGGATCAATAAAGCACTTAGCAGAATGCAATGGCAATGCTGGCTTGGCTGATTTAAAAATAGATTATTTACTGCAAAAGAAACTGACTCACTTCAGTGATAAGTAGATGTAATACAGAAGAAAAAAAAATGCACATGTTCTAGATTTCCCTCCACTGCCAGGGATTTTTAGCACCATTGATAAAGGGGGAAAAATTGCATTACAGCCACCCTTTGGAGAAAAGAACCAGAAAATGAGATCAAATAAAGAGAATGAGTTAAAGAAGCCCAGATTTTAGCTGTTTTCACCATTTATGTCAAGATCTGGAGAAGAACTCAGGAGTTCCCCTGGTTGGCAGCCCCAAGGAACCTGAGGCAGTGTGAGGCAGCATGGTTGCTCATCCATCTCTCTCCATCTCTTCTGCTTATATCCAAGTCTAGACCATCACTGTTCCTGCCCACAAAGGAAGACTGTATCTCCCAGCTTCCCCTGCAGTTAGAATTGGGTCAATGTGAATATATGTCAAAGTGTTTAGATCACTTCCAGAACTGGTCATAAAACCCCCAAGCAATAATCCACACTTTGCTCTTCCCCTTCCTGATGACTGTAAAGGCTATGTATTATAGACAGCAGTGTCAAAATATGGATGGAACCTGGATGGTCAAGTTACCACTTGAGAGTTGCCTAGGAGAGCTGCCCAGTAACTATACTGCTTTGTGACACAAAAAAATAAGCCTCTGTAATGTTAAGACATGGATTTTTTTAAATCTTTCTTTCTAAAGCATAGCTCAGCCTTTCTTAATACCTCCCTAAATAGTCTCCAATTCTCCTCTACCTCATCGGAATGCACACAACTACAAAAACAATCCTCTTAAAATACAAATTGGATCACAATGCTCCTGTTTGTTAGAATTCCAAGGCTTCCTGCTGCACAGAATAAAACCCAAATTCTTTAACAAGGACTACAAGCCCTGCATCATCTAGTCTCTGCCTTTCTTTCCAATTTCATCTCGAACCACTCTCTTCCCTCATTTACTATGTTCTAGCTACTTATCTTTTCATTCCTTTCTTGAATCAGAGCCTATGCCCATTGTTCTTCCTTTTGCTTATAACATTCTGCTTCTTATTTTTGCTCTTCACATGGCAAATGTAGTCTCACTTTTTAGGGCTTGGCTTAAATGGCAGCTTCAGTAAAAGACCTTCCCTGACCTATTTTATGGGAGGCTCCTTTTTGTTCCTAGTTCAAATTCTTGTTTGCTTCACAAGCAGCCCATATATGCCCTCTGAAAAAGTTAACTCTTATCAGAGTCAGGGGATCCTAAAACAACTTTAAGTCCCCCAAAGCAAGAAGGGTCAACTTTGGATTTCCTCTCCATCATATCCTCTGATTTTAGCCATGTTGTGGCAGTGTATGAACTGGTTGACATATACACATTTTATTTTCAGGCTCACCAATGGTGTGTGTTTGTGGGTTTCATTAGTCTTCTTGACTTGCTAAACAGTGCTTAACATAACCTGAACACTTCAATAAAGATACATTTTGTGTTCTTATGTCAGAATCTTGTGATCCTATTAAGGACAATAATTTCAGATACTTACTCATATAATCTTTTAGTTCACTGAATTTTTCTTAACCAGTCATGTTGGTATTTACTTTACAGCGCCTATTGTATTCGTGGCCACCTCTCCAAGGAAGGCAGATGGCAAATTGGAAAGAGCTTGGGCCTTTTTGAATGGGTTAGAAGTGGGTTCAGACAACAAATTCTAGCACCATTAGTTTTTCCAGGCTACAAGGTTTCCATAAGTCAGGATAATAGTACTGCCCAGGTATTACTGTGACATTGCTGTGTGTGTGACAATAATGTGTAAAGGCACCAAGGGCTTTCCTTTATCCAGTCTGATGTTGCTATATTAGTTTTCCATTAACAGTGACACCTACAGGTGGAGTCCTGTGGTGGCAGTCAAGATCGATAAAGATTTTCCTTGGTGTAAATGTCCCACAGCTTTTTTATCCACTCATTTACTGATGGGCACTTGGGCTGTTTCCAGATCTTAGCTATTGTAAACTGTGCTGCTATGAACATCGAGGTACATATATTCTTTCTGATGAATGTTTCAGGATTCTTAGGATACATTCCTAGGAGTGGAATCACTGGGTCAAAAGGCAGCTCCATTGCTAATTTTTCGAGGAACCTCCATACTGTTTTCCATAGTGGCTGCACCAGTCTGCATTCCCACCAGCAGTGTACTAGGGTTCCCCTTTCTCCACACCCTCACCAGCACGTCATTTGTTGATGTGTATGTGGAATCTAAAGAACTTAATAAACTGATGAACGGAATAGATTCAATGACATGGAAGCACAGATGAGGCTGACGAATGTCAGAGGGATGGAGGAGGGCGGGTGGGTGGAGGGGGAGAGAGTAACTAAAGAATTTATATGCACATATGCACAACCCAAGGATGCAGACAATGGTGGGGAGAGGGACTGGGAAGAGGGGTGGAATGGGTCATTGGGGAGAAAAAGGGACATCTGTAATATTTTAAACAAAAATAAAATTTTTTTAAAAATGCACAAAAGAATGAGCAGGTATAAGGATAAAAATAAAGATTATTTTCCTAGGAACCACTCAGATGTTTTCCTTTCTTAAAACACCTTAAAATAATTTATTTAAATTATAAGCTAGCTACACTTTTTCAATCACTATCTATATTTCTGAAAATGTTGGCCCAGCACTTTATTTTTAACTTTTAATTTGAAATACAGTCGACCCTTCAACAACTCAGGGGTTAAGGGTACTGACCACCCACACAGTCGAAAATCCATGTATAACTTAAGTACATCCTCCTAGTATGTGGATTCCTAACCACTTGTAAGTGGGCCTGCGTAGTTCAAACCTATGTTGTTCAGGATGAACTGAACTAAATATTCATAGGAAAGTACAAAAGTACTATACAGAGAAATCCCCTTCATCCAGTTTGCCCCTATGGTAACATCTTAAATAACTAGAGTATAACATCAAAACCAGGAAGATGAGCCCTAGCTGGTTTGGCTCAGTGGTTAGAGTGTTGGCCGCAGACTGAAGGGTCTCAGGTTGGATTCTGGTCAAGGTCACATACCTCAACCTTAGTCAAGGTGCATATAGGAGGCAACCAATCAATGTGTCTCTCTCATATCCCTCCCTCCCTCCCTCCCTCCCTTCACTGTCTTGGAAAAGCAATGGAAAAAATATCCTCGGGTAAGGATTAAAAAACAACAACAACAAAAAACAAAATAGGAAGATGACTTTGGTACAATCCACAGAGCTTATCAAATTTTACCAGTTACATGCACTCCTGTGTGTGTGTGTGTATATAGATCGACGTAATTCTACCACCTGAGGAGATTCATGGCCCAGCAGTTTGGTCTCTTATGGTTGCTATGCTCTTTCAAAATCTAGTAATGAAAACAATATAGGGTGTCCCAAAAAATGTATACACACACTAGGAATAATTATAAAAGATAGTCCTTACTAAAATATATTTCATTTTCAAAACTGAGCTATCAGATGTTAAAGTGTGTATATATTTTTGGTGGACATCCTGTATTTATAGTAAGATATCTGCTTTAATCTTGGCTATAATTCTGTTATCTCCATCTTTAGTTTAACAGACAGAAAACAGGATTTATAGCACATAGCATATAATAGTACAGGGTGGGGCAAAAGTAGGTTTACAGCTGTATGTGAAACACAGCATTTTTTTCTTGTATTATTAATTCTTGTATTATTTTCCATGCGAACAACTGTAAACCTACTTTTGCCACACCCTGTATTTAGATTGATAAATTTGGATGTAATATCCCAAAACACCATAACATTTTACAAAAACAAGTGTCAGTCTTTATTCTAACTGAGACATGTATAAAAGATCCCTGGTAGAGAGCAAAACAGCTCTTCTCTCTAGGTCTACACCTGCTATCCGAGTGAGCAGCAGCAGGCTAATGGATGTATTGGCCATGTGCAATTTGTTAAGATAATTATCTCTAGCAAGAAACACTGATTTTTAAAGATTTATAAAAAAAATAGACGTTCAAAGTGTAGGTGGCTTTATAAAACAGCATCATTTAACATTTTGATTATAAAATATATTCACTTTGGTCTTGACTCAGAACATACAAAGCTGGAGAAATAGTATTTGCCCTTTGATGTAGCTAGGGAAGCAGTTACACTAAATACTGGTATTTTTTTTGCTTGTTGCTGGAGGATGTGTGTTTTTAACTAGAGTGGTTGTCCAATGAAGAATTTAAAATTTTGAAAAAATAGTAATTAAACTCAAATTCAGGGATGAATTCCATTCACAAGAGCATTCAGATTCAAAGTAGGGTAATTTTTCTCAAAATGAAGGCCACAACAAACCTCTGTGAGGAAAGCAAGAGACAAAAGCTACAAAGCTCAGTCCTTTTTGGAACCTGATGTCACATTGATACTAGGCATCAGAATACACAGTCACACCAACATCTTTTTTCCAATTACCCATCTCCCATCCACCTGCCCCCTGCTCCCATTCACTGCTTATAAAAGATCAGAAAGCAAGAATGAACCAGGTTATTTACAGAATCTGTGAAACAAAGAAAATATTACGCCTGCTCTTCCCAAAACAGGAAAATCACTATACTTTTGTTTTGTTTTTATGTGACAGAAACACAGAGAAGCCCCCAAGAGAATATACAAATGAAAAACTTGAGACTGATAATGTGTTAATTTAAACTAAATTATTTAAAAAAATTATCAGCACCCAAGATGGGAAAGTTGGAACATTTTCCAGCTCTTCCTGAATCTAGTCTTACAAGTATAATTTTACTACTTTATTGCAAGTAATGTGAACTCTCTGCATTTCAGAAAATACAAATAAAATGTAAATATAAGAATATACTCCAAAATGACTTGTATACAATGTATTTTCTCCATTTGTTGGACAGCATACAGTTTATAACACAAATAGCCACATAGGGAAGAAGATGACAAGCTTACCCACCCCCTTAAGGTCTCTAAGGACCCAAGGTTGTATGTTGTCTCTCTGCTTTATATCTTGTTTATATCTTATACAAATGCTGCAATTTCACACAGAAATAGTTATTATATGCAAATAAGCTCACTCTGCTGTGGGTAGTCTTAGTCTTTTGACTATGCAACACTAACAACACTTTAGAATATAAAACTTCCACTAACAGTCAGTAAAGTCTAGGTGCTGTCCTTTGTAGATAAAAATGATACACTAATATATTATTATTATTAATCCATGTGTGGTTTCATTTCTGTTTTCAGTGGCAGTGATTATTTTACATTAAGCTCTGCTCAAGTTTTCTCTGAGATCAATAGAATCTTCTGAAATATAGCTCGTTGGGTTAGGGATGCAATTTGTGGTAAACCGAGACAACCCTTATAAGGCCTCATTAACTGATACTCTAAGGAAATGATTCACTGGCCACAGACAAAACAGAGCCAACAATCTTCACTGACTGTTGTCCTACAGAATATTAGTATGTGATATGCAATCCTTAAATCCTCAACAGATTCATTACCTAGTTGGACATTTCCTTCTGGTAAACATTAGCTACAGGATTTACATAATTTGAACTATCAGCAGTTCTACATCAGATGAATCACAGCAGGAACAGTAAAATCTGTTACATAATGAACAAACCTAAAACTCTAATGAAGTATGTTTATCCAGAAGGAAGGGAACACACACACACAGATGCTGTCATCATCAGTGAATTTCATCACATTCCTCAGAATGTACTAAAGTAGTATTATTTGCCCTGGACGGTTTAGCTCAGTGAGTGGTTAGAGCATCAGACCATGGACTGAAGGGCCTCAGGTTCGATTCCTGGTCAAGGACACGTGCCTGGGTTGCAGGTTCAATCCCTGGCCTGGTCGGGTTTGTGTGGGAGGCAACTAATCAATGTGTCTCACAACAATGTTTCTTTCTCTCCCCCCTCCCACAAATTCCCTTACACTCTCTCTTAAAAAAATAAAAATAAAAAATAATAATAATGGGAAAAAATATATATCCTCTGGTAAGAATTTAAAAAAAAAATAGTACTATTCTAGGGACCTCCCACAGTCATTTATAACACCCTCAAAACTACAATAAGTGATGAAAGAGCCCAGCCGGGCATGGCTCAGCGGGTTAAGCGTTGACCTAGGATCCAGACGATCGGGGTTCGATTCCCGGCCAGGGCACATGCCCGGGTTGCGGGCTCGATCAATGACTCTCATCATTGATGTTTCCATCTCTCTCTCTCCCTCTCCTTTCATCTCTCTGAAATCAATAAAGATATATTTAAAAAATAAAAAATAAAAATAAGTGATGAAAGAGAGAATAATTAGCCCACAGAACTCACAAAGATGATTACCTGATAGTCTGGTTTTGTAAAATAATCCAAAGAGGAGATGTGGTCCAGAAAGATGCTGAACTCTGGAGGGAGATGTTTCAACATAAGCCTGTGGTCATACCTCTCCTTAATAGAGCCCACTTGTTCCTGGGAAGAAAAGAGAAATGGAACTAAAGTCAATTTATCTTGGCAGCCACACATTAAGAGCCTCTCAGTAACAGTCTCAAGGGTATGTACTGGGGAATGAAACTGTGGATAATTAAGTATAAAGCAAGAACTGAGCTCATACTAACAGCTTAATGCATACTGCTTTAAAGTGGGGGTGGGAAAGAATGTAATGCAGAACCAAAGGGCAACACAGAGTTCTGCATCAGTGACTCCATAGCTCTCCCCCCAAAAGTTGATTTTAAATCTGGTCTATGGTTTGATATCAACACAGGTGTTTACAGTTTTCAAATCAAACAATATAACGTGACAATTAAAATGGAGTTTCACTGACTTATAAAAAAGAAAAAGAGAACTAGTGAAAATAAAAACTAAGAGGGAGAACTAAAAATCAAATTAGAAGTGATAATGTACTGCCTGGTCGGCGTGGCTCACTAGTTGAACGTCAACCCGTGAACCTGGAGGTCACGGATTCGATTCCCGGTTGAGGCACATGCCCGGGTTACAGGCTCAAATCCCAGTAGGGGGAGTGTAGGAGGCAGCCAATCAATGATTTTCTCTCATCATTGATGTTTCTCTCTCCCTCTCCCTTCCTCTCTCTGGAAATCAATAAAAACATATATATTTTTTTAAAGTGATAATGTACTTAAATTAGTATCTATTCCTATGTATATAGAAAAGTCATAAAATCAATTAGATCTCTAATATCAGTTTAGAGACACAAAATATACATACTGGGTGTGATATAGTGAAAATGCTTGTAAATTTTAATTCTTATACATAAATATATTCTCAACAAAAATGCCTACCAAGGAAGAATTTTTATTCTTTCCCCTACCCCAAATTGACATTTCCATTTCCAAAATTACCTTATCCTTTATTTTTCTCCATGGCAGCTGGCCAACCACAAATTCCACTAACATGTAGAATAAGGACCAAAGGTCATCATGTCTTCCCATTTCCTTCATAAGCAAAACAAAATTCAGTCATATTATATTACCACTTTGTGAGTATATTACATTGTCTAACTACATAGCTATATAGCAATGTACATGGCAGAATAGATGTACTGAAGAACTTTTTGATACAAAGAATACCCCAAACCCAGAAATGCTGGAAATAATATAATTAACAGTCCATTAATTAATAAATGAATTCATTAAGAAGAGAAGGTAGTTGCTAAGTGCTGAGGGAAGGGAAATTAGTGTTTAGTGGGTACAGAGTTTCAGTGTTGCAAAATAAAAAAGTTTTAGAAATTTGTTGCACAATAATGTGAATATACTTAACACCACATATTGCACACTTAAAAATGGTTAAGATGATAAGTTTAATGTTTGTTTTTTCACTAAACAAAAACTATTTTTAAGTAAAAAAAATATGTTTTCTAATTTTCTATTCTTAGCATAAATTTTAATTCTTTCCAGTAGAACCGAAACCTCCTGAGCCCCTTCCAGTGTCATCCAAAACTTGAACTTTCTCTATTTCTGGATAAAAAAATCTGTTTACAAATGAGCTGTGCAATTTGGTCACCTTTTTTTACTTCAAACTTTTCTTTGCCAAAATTAAGCAGTACAACATGAACATTTCCTCTATAATCTTCAGCTATTACACCATCCAGCTCCTACATCTATGAAGTGTTTTGCAGCCAGGCGGGAACGTGGAGCTACTTACTCTTCCACAGCACCCAGAAAAAAGAGCTATCTGAAAGTCGGTGTTCACAAGGGTTTTCTCCATAAGTGGTACTGTGTAATCATAGGCACTGTACTGGTCATGGCACTTGGCCCAAGCGGACCGCTTGGCACAAGTGAAGCCGCAGGCTGCCCTCCTCCGCAGGCCAGGGCTGCTTGCTCAGGGAGACAGCGAGCGTCTTGGCGCCAAGACATCTTTGGCTCAGGCTATGCCTCTGGCAGCACAGCGCCCCCGGTGGGGCAAGGCGGAGGGGCGGGGCTGGCCCAGGAGTCCTGCCTTCTCAGCCAAGTTTAATGTTATGTGTTTTTTCAATTTAAAAAGAAGTAAAGGAAATACTAAGAGTCAAAATTAAAAGAAAGCGCTGGTTTGACAAACCTAGCTGGTCTGACTCAATGGTTAGAACGCTGGCCAGCAGACTGACAAGTCTCAGTTTCAATTCCAGTCAAGGGCAGGTACCTGGATTGCGGGCTCCATCCCTGGCCTGGCGGGGGCATGTGCGAGAGGCAACCAATTGATGTGTCTCTCTCACACTGATGTTTCTCTCTCTCTCTCTCTCCCCTCCCTTTCTGAAAAGCAATGAAAAAAATATCATTGGGTGAGGATTTAAAAAAAAAAAAAAGCAAGCTGAAAACGAGGAACCAGCTGATGCTGAATCTTCAGCTTTGACTGTTTTGGAGATATCTGTCATAGGTTTTATCAAGCAGGCAGGGGACAGGTGTAAATGCACTGAGCCTACACAAGACAGGAGTTGCAACTGAGCAACTTCCCCTACCACCACCATATATAGCTAGGACCCTCAAAGGGCTATCTTTAGTGCAACATTTCGTATGTATATTATACTGCAATATTTTTTTCTGTAGAATATAACCACTATCAAGGGATAAACTGAGTGGTTAAAAAAGAATTTTCCCTGAGAATTTGTTATCGCAGGCCTGCCCCTCACTCAGATTTGGGGTTTAAATTTATACCACTTTTGTGGTCTGGGATACCAAGCCCAGGAATGAAGAATTTTCTGGGTGATTCTGTCCTGCATTGACAACAGATGCAAATGAAAATCTTCTCAAGATAAAAGCACCCTTAATTAAATTCAGGACTTCTATGAGACCCACCAAATATAAGCTCATTATGTGAAATTATAAAATACATTAGAAAGCAGGCTACCATAAGTTAATGACAAGAAAAAACATAAAGAATAGAATTAGATACTCAGAAATTTCAAAAATGGAATTACAGGATACAAAATATAAAATAAGAATGTTTAAACAAAAAATAAAACTAAAGTCATGAGAAAGGAACCATATTTTACCAAATAACTAAATAAATAAACCAATTAGATTTGAAAAAGGACCAAAAAAAAATATCTAGAAATAAAAAGTACCATTGTAAAAATTAAAAACTCCAATGGACAAGTTAAAAAGCTGATCAACACAGCAAAAAAAAAATTAATGAATTGGAAGGCAGATCTAAAAAATTATCTAGAATGCAACAGGGACACAAAGAGAAAATCTGAGAGTGAACTTAAGAGGCATGGAGGACAGAACAAGAAGATGTAATATACACCAATTTTGAGATATGAAAAAAGGTATAGAGAAAAAGGGAAAGGCAATATTTAAAAATATAACATCTGAGAATCTTCCAGAATCAATGAAAGACATGAATGTTCAGATTTAGGAAGCACAACTCCCAAACTGAATAAATATAAACAAATCCACACCTAGGGACATTTGAATGTATTTGCAGGACACTAAAGACAAAAAGGAAGATATCAAAAGTAGGCAAAGTAAAAAATTAAATACAAGGTAACAACAATTAAATAGACAATGATCTTCTCAATAGCAACCATAGAACCAGAAGAAAGTAAAGTAATTTCTTCAAAGCGCTGAGATAAAACAAGTATTAACAAAGCATTAAAATGTGGGACAACAATAAGACAAAATGAACAGAGTTCAAATGTTCTAAAAAGTCCTTATTTTGTTTGGGAATTACTGATGTTAAAAGTTTAAGGTACCAAAAAAATAGAAATCAAGTGTATTATATTTAGAAATTACCAAATCAGGATTGCAGAGTATGGAAGATGTATATCAGAATTATCTGGGAAATCTTTTAAAATTAGGCAAGCACCTAAGGTGTCACTAGTTGCACCCGTGTCACCACATAAACTGACAATCATTGCTGTGAAGTGAGGTTACTGTATAAAGCATTCTACTCCTCAGGTGTGTTGGGAGCCAAAATGAAGGGAACAAACCACTCTTATACACTATCAAATTCCTCTACCAAGGGCAGATGGGTAACAAATAGGCAGGTTAACAGAGTAACTTTTAGAGTACTCTATGCTGGAGAAGCTTTTAGAAGAAATCTCTACTCTTCAAGTTATATATATATATGATGTGATTTATGATATATATGTATATATGATATATATATCATATATATATGATTTCTAATAGCAACTTTGGAAATGCTTATAGAGCTATTATGATTTCTGAAAATGTTTATGCTTATCTCAAAAAGAGTGTCTTATTTCAAAGATCCAAAATTGACATAATTATTTAATAGAATTAATTATAAAGCCTAATACTTATAAAATTTTCTAAGACTCTACCTGGAAAATAAGAGTACTTTCTTTTCAAGGCAGAATAACTGACTAGATGCCATAAAATAAAACAGCACTAAATCAAACCAAATGAGTTAAAATGCTTAGCAGAGTACTACTTACTCATGAAAATACTTTTCCTATTTTCAATTTATAATTACATCATAGGAAACCAAATTAACTGGGGCATAGCATATAAAACCTCAGTATACTCTTCCTATTATATTTAGCACTGGTCAAAGTTTCATTAAAGCAATTTTGGCTTCACAGAACAAAAATATGGTAACAAAAGATCAAGAAAAAATTTATCTTGATTTTATCAAGAAATCACTTGTTAAATTTCCCAATTCCATCTAAACAAGTTTAAGGATTGAGAATCCATAAAATACCCACCACAAAAGGATTAAAGTAAAAAAAGTGTGTGGGGGGGGTGCACTTAAAAATTTAACCTAAGAGAAAAGGTATATTTACTAAGATAGAAGCTTTGAAGTCGTATGCATTTGAGATCTTCATGAAAACAAAATATTTGATGGAGGGCTATCACAGATTAGATGCATATTATAGATAAAATTATTTCATTTCATTCCCTAATAACTTCTAGAAATAGAACACAAATGTTTTATTTCTTCAAAATCCTGTATTAAATTCATTAATACTTACTTATACCTATTAAAGATACAAGATTCCCCATGACATATATATATATATAATACTTCATTATTATCTTTTCTAGCCAATCCAATTTTATTTTTTCTGCAGTTGCACACATCTGTTATTCACTATCCACCTTCCATGCATTAGTATTACTGTCTTTCTGTCTGCTTCAAAGTACTTTCCACACCTTTGTGCTCTAATGTGAAGAAGTCAACCTAATTCAAGCCATCAGAGTGCTTATACAGACAACATTCTAGTTCAGATACTTACTCTGTTCCGATGAGCATTGATTGATGCATAACGAACTGTCCCTCGAAAGCCTGCCACAGCTCGAGGCTACAACAAAACCAAAAAAGAATAATAAATGAGCTTCAAATAGCAAAAGATTCAGTACACTTGAGCCCATAAAGTAGATGTGAGAAATATGTGTATTATTGCCATAGTAAAGGACTATTTAAAATTCTAACTTTCTATTGTGAAATTATAGAAAATTCGAGATATTAAAATAGTAATAACATTTTAGTTATCAGTAAGTCCTAGTTTTCTACCTACATTTAAAAATAAAATGGCATTTATAACAAATAAATTCTGTCTATTAGAAAACATCAAATAGAATCATGTTAAGCATTATAGTATATAGACAAACATTCAGGCTCTGATTACAAATAAGCATATTAAGACCATGAGGAATCTCTGAGAAATCTAAGATGCCAACCTCTTCGTGTCTTGGTTATTTCATTCAAATTCAACTCAAAGGTGGTGGCAACTTGTATCCCTTCCTATATATGCAATTCATATATTCATAAATTCAAGTTAATGAGTACTTACTATGAGCCAGGTACTGGGAATAAATCCAAACATGAATAATACATGATCTAAGTTCTCAAAGAACTCAACTCAGGATAAAGTCCAAACTTTTCTTACAGCCTACAAGACATTCTATGACCTGGCACTGTCCTCATTCCAAAATGGATTTATTTGTGGGTTCTCTTACTGAAGAGACTGACATTCCAACTGAAGAGACTAGCAAGTGCAATTCTCCCAGATAGATTCTAGCCAAGACAAGCCCAGGAGACTTTCCAGTTAAGAGTACCCTTGGCGTGGCTCTGACCTTACTTCTGCTATTGGGAAGGTTGAAATATAAGTAAAGAGAGATCAGCTGTTTAGAGAGGTATTTTTTTTGTTTTGCTTTGTTTTTATGGGAAAGCAAAAGTTTATTGAAGGAGAGACTAAAGCTCCCGCTGCAGTGAGAGGGATCCCAAACAAGTAGCCCTAAAGAGATCTTGAGGTGACTCATCAAAGAAATAATAACCAGGTCAACGAAATTCAGCTACCTTATATAATGCAGAAAAGACAAGACCAATTTGGGGAAAACAACTATATATGCAAATAATTCTAATTCAAAGCAGATTATAATAGACATCATTAGCAAAGTACAATGAGCTATGAAAACCAAGAAGTGGTAAGGATTAGTTCCATTTGGTGGAAAGGAAGAAGGAAAAGTCTTAAGAATAAGTTAACTTTTAACTGGGCCTTGGCATAGGTGATCTCTTGAAACTTCCCTAACTGGTGACACTTTGGCTGATAGCTATGAAAGTTACAAATGCAAACATTCTTTCTGACCTGGCAATTTCACTTCTAGAAATTTATCTTACAAATATATTTGCATATGTGCAAAAATAGTGAATGTACAAATTCATCCACTACATTAGTGTTTATGATAGCAAAAGACCAGAAGTAACCTAAATGTTCATCAATAGGGGATTGACTAAATTACAGTACATCCATTCACATAATGGAATACACTTTGTAACTACAAGAAAAGAATGAAGAAGCTCTATATCCTATATGGAAAGATATAGCTATACTGGTAAGTGAAAAAAAAAGTGCAGAATGTACATCATGCTACCTTTTGAATCAAAAAGGGAAAAATGAGAATATACATTCATATTTATTGTATATGCATAAAGAAATTCTGGAAGAATAAATTAAGGAGCTAATAATGATAATAGCTACTAAGGATGGAGGGACGAGGGAGAGAGGAAAAGAGTGGATTTGGAAGAGGTGTGAAATGGAGATTTGTTTCACTTTTTACCTTTTAATTTTTTAAAAGAAAGATTTATTGAAGCATAATTTACATACAGTAAAATTCATACTTTAGGTATACACAGTTCTCTAAGTTTTGACAAAGATATATAGTCATGTAGCTACCACTGCAATCAAGATACAGAATATTTCTATCATTCTAAGTGCCCCTCCATGCCCTTTGTAGTCAATCCCTTCCCCTCCACTCCCAGTCTCTGGCAACCTCTGATTTCTGTCCATCACTACTCTTAGAAGTGTCTGGGGTTTTTTTTGGTTTAACCATTCTAATTACAGTGTAGTAATATCTCACTGTGGTTTGAATTTGCATTTCCCTGATAACTAAAGATGCTCAGCATTTGTTAATATACTTATTTGCCATCTGTAGTATCTCTTCTTTGATCAAATGTCTATTCAAAACTTTTGCTCATTTCTTTTTCTTTTAATTAGTGAGTTGTAAAAATTTATTATAGATTCTTGATATAAGTCCTTTGTGTGTTTTGCAAATATTTTTCCCAGTCTGTGACTTGATTTTTCATTTGCTTAACCGTGTCTTTCAAAGAGCACGGTGTTAATTTTTTTTTAATTTACTGATTTTAGAGAGAGAAAAGGAAGGAGAGAGAGAGAAAAACATCAGTTTGTTGTTCCACTTATTTATGCATTCACTGGTTGACTCTTGTATGTGCCCTGACTAGGGATCGAACCTGCAACCTTGGTGTATTGGGACAACACTCTAACCAACTGAGCTACCTAGCCAGGACAAGTATAAATTTTGATGAATTGTTAGTTCTTTTATTTTTGCAACATATGAATACAGTATTATCTTTTCCAAAATTATATTTAAAAACATCTTTAGAGAAAAAAAGTAAAACATGAGAGTGGTTAAAAACCTAAGAGTGTACTTTATTAAAATAAATACCTAGATATTTGAGTGAAAATTTACAAAAAGAAAAAGTATATTGTGCCTAGAAGAACTGACAGAATTATAACAGGAAGAAGAAAATGCATTTTAAGTAAAAAGAACACAATGAACAATGCCAAAAGGGAGGAAAGTACTGTAGTGTTAGGGAAAAGAGTTTGGTATAGTTGAAGCAAATGGTAAGAGAAAATAATGAAAACATAGGTTGGAATCAGATTAAGGATGGCCTTGAATGTCATAGTAAATTGTTTAATTTATAATATGCAGTCAAATGGAATTCATCAAAAAATTTTAAGTATGGAAGTGATATGCTTGAGAAAGTGCTTGGCATGGTTACTCTGCTGGAAGTATAAAGGATAGATGGAAAGGAGAGGGTAAGGAGATCGGTGAGGAAACTATTTTAATCAAACAAGAAATCAGGACACCTGTACAAGGACAGAAGCAGTATGAATGTGAAGAAGGGGATGCATGTTAGAGACAGAATGAGCTCCCAGAAGAATAAATCTGGAAGGAGAAAGGAAGGACTCTAGGCATGAGCCTGGATTTACTGCTAATCAAAGGGAGCAGATTGGGGGTGGGGAGAGATGGCATGAAGAACTTTGTAATAAAACCCCTAGGGGAAATAAGAAAATACACGGTGTCCCTTAAAAATGTATACACACTTTAACAGCTGATAACTCAATTTTGAAAATGAACTGTATGTTAATAAATACTGACTTAATAATCATTCACAGTGTGTACTCATTTTGGGGGGACATCCTGTAGTTGAAATTCTGGAAAGGTAACAGAGAAAAAGACTTTAAAAATTGTTCTTAATTAGGTCACTACAGCCCTAGGCACTGGAAGTTTCAGCTGAATGGTTAGGAAGGAGAAAGCATGGCATTCCAAGAGCTTAGACACAAAGGGCCAATGTGAGATGCCAGCTGAAGCGCTAAGGAAACTGGGGCATGCTTTAAACCAGGAGAGAAAAAAGAGGCATGCTGAATGGAATCATTAAGCAAATAGAAATTCAACTCTGAAACTGTATGGATCAAAGCATCTTTGTACCTCACATCCCTATTTAATGTAACTAATATATCTTAAAGGTGATAAATAATAGAGGATCTCAAAGCCAACCACATAAACAACTCACTAATGTCACAGAAACAATCCATCATTCTGTTTGTAATGCATGCTGACTGATGATCCATATAATAAGTTTGGTAGATAAATACACATTACGTTTTGTTGTGTGTTTTTTAAAATATATCTTTATTGATTTCAGAGAGAAGAAGGGAGAGGGAGAGAGAGAGATAGAAACATCAATGATGAGAGAGTCACTGATCGGCTGCAGCCCACAACCCGGGCATGTGCCCTGACTAGGAATCGAACCCCGATCTCCTGGATCCTAGATCGATGCTCAACCGCTGAGCCACACCCGGCCGGGCGACATTACATTTTGAAGGCATTTCTTTGTGGTAATGAAAGAGTTTTGTATCCTGATTGCAGTGTTGGTTATCTATATAAGTGATAAAATTTCAGATACCACTCCCCCTACTCCTAAGAAAAAAGGTGTGTAAAAAATAGTAAAATCTGATTCAGGGCTGTACTTGAGTTAGTAATAGTACACCAGTATCAATTTCCTAGTTTTGACAATGTACTACTATGACTATCTAAGATCTATCACTGGGGGAAGCTAGGCGAAAGACACATGGTAACTGTAGTATTTTACAAAGCTCCCTGAATCTGCTCCATACTCTGAACAACTACCCTTGGGTCTACAGAAGAGAGAAGAAAGCAAAGCAAGGGATTGGTTAATGCAAAATTAAGAATGGAGTTTGTCTAGGGCTGTAATGGCCAATATAATAGCAACTTCAAACTAAATGAAATTTGAAATTGAGTTCCTTCTTTGCTCCGGTCACAATTCAAGTGCTCATATGGCCAGTGGCTATCATATCGGACAGTGCAGACACAGAACATTTCCATCTTCATAGTAAGTTCTGTTGGATGGTGCTGCTAGAGGAAGGAAAAGGGATGCCATCAGGAAAGGACCATAGCATGCTTCTAAGGCGGGATGAGCTATTTCTTAACCTAGATGGAGGCCATGGATGTCTTAATATTCTTACTTGAGATTTATATATGTGTTTTTTACACTCTTTTAGAATATATATGGCAAGATAAAAAAACCACACAAAATATTGGTTACCCGTGTCCACTTATTCTGCCTTTTCCCCAGTTACAATGGGAAAGTGTTCTTGCTCTTACATAATGAGCTAACCTCACCATTGTGCCAGGATTTCTTCCCCTGCCAGCCAGAAAGAACTTGGCTCCTATAATTGTTCCTGCTCTGTCCTACATTATCAGTTTTTTCATATCTCCTGGAATATTACCATCAGCGCACAAACATGTTAATAACAACCATTTTTTTAAAAATTAGGGAAAAAAGGATGGATTTTACTGCCCTTTCAACTATTTTGTTTTACCACTCCTCTTCAGAACAAAGAAACTCCACCAGAGTTGCCTATATTCGCTTTCTTCACTTTCTTTCTCCAACTCTCTCTTTAACCTATTTCAATTAGGTAATCCAGATGGTCAGTTCTCATTTCCCACCTTACTTGACCTATCAGTAGCATCTGGTGCAGGTGATAACCACCCCTACATACTTGAAACAGTTTATTCACTTGGCTCCCAAGATATCACACTTACCTGATTTTTCTCCCACCTCACTGGCCGATCCTCCCCCGCACTCCTCTTGGCTAGCTCATAGTTCTCTATCCATCGTCAAGTGTCTAAAGTGCCCCAGTAGCTCAGAGTCAGAACCTCTTTTTGTTTTTTTACCTAGCCATGCCTTCTCCCTAGCTGATCTAATCTAGTTCCATTTTTTAAAATTACCATTTAGTTTTAAATATTGGGAGCAAATGATTCTTAAATTTATATCCCCAGCCCTGATTCTCCTTTGAGCTACAAATTACTATATCATATTGGCTTCTTGTTATTTCCATCTCTAATCTAAGAAGCATCTCAAGCTTAACTTCTAGAAAAATAGAACTTGTGTTTTTTTCCCTTATCAAATCTGTTCTTCATCCTTCCCCATCATAGTTAATAGCATGACCATTCACTCAGGACAAAAATTTAGTAGTCATTCTTGACTCGTCTTTTTCCTTCACATCTCAATGTCAAATCCAGAAGGAAGTCTTATTAAATCTATCTTAAAATAAATGCAAAATATAATCATTTCTCACTACCTTATTGCACCACACCAATGTCTTAGGTCCCAACCACCACCAGTGATCACTAGACCATGGTATTAGTCTTCTAACTTGTCTTTCTGATTCCACTCTTGCTCTCAATAGTCTCTTCTTTACAGCCAGAGTGACTTTTAAAAAAGCATGTTCTAAAAATTGAAAAACTGTTATTTAAATTCCAGAAATATATTCCAATCCAATAAACTACATAGAACCTAAGTTCTTTGCCTGCCTACCTACCAAGTAACACAAGAATATTGATAAAACCAAAGATAGTGTCCCCACAATTTCTAGGCACTTAAAAATCTCATGTGGTCATGTTTTAAATAATCTTCTACTATGCAGGGTTAGGCAAAAGTAGGTTTACAGTTATGAGTATGTGAAATACACAGTTTATTCTTGTATTATAATTTATTGTTATATCATTTTCTATCCAAACAACTGTAAACCTACTTTTGCCTCACCTTGTACAGTTAGTTCATTGACAGCTCATGCAACAGATTATATGACAACCCTGCTCAAAAATTTCCAAAGGCTTCCAATCATACTTAGAATAAAATCTACCTCTTTCAATAATCATACACAATCTGGGGGGCCTACTAACATCTTAAACCTTCTCTCTCCACTTACCCTTTTATGCTGTGCTACACACACACCACACCACAGTGGCTCCCCTACATTTTCTTGAACACACCAAATCTACTGTCTCAGAGACTTTACACTCACTCACTGTTCCCTTTGCCTGGAACACTTTCTCAACAGATATTTACATGGCTTGCTCTTACTTCATCCAACTCTCAACTCAATGCCTGCTCAAGAGGAGTCTTTTCTAACTAATACCTCTAAAATAGTCTTTTATACCTCACATGATACTGACTCTATGTCAATACCATGCTTTGTGTTTCTTCATAGACATTTATCATTATATAAAATTACGTATTTATTTGTGTATTATGTCTTCTCCACTAGAACATAACATCCATAAGAACCTTGTTTTGGCCTGCCTGTTCACCATTGTAGTCCCAGCACCTACTTCCATGCCTCACACATAATATGTGCTCATTAAATATGAGAGAATAAACATGAGAGAATAAACATGAGAGAATAAAAAATAACCCGATAATATTCTAAAAATTATAAAAAAATACTTGGGCCCAGCCAGGCGTGGCTCAGAGGTTGAGCGTCGACCCAGGATCCAGGCGATCAGGGTTCGATTCCTGGTCAGGGCACATGCCCGGTTGTGGGCTTGATCAATGACTCTCTCATCATTGATGTTTCTGTCTCTCTCTCTCCCTCTCCTTTCCTCTCTGAAATCAATAAAAGATATATTAAAAAAAAAAAAAATACTTGGAATAGAAATAGGATTCCAGGATAATATTCAAATCTAATAAGTTAAATAGAAACTAAGTTCATCACCTTCTGTAACAATGAAATGCTCAGTCTCTCTGATTCCCTCTTGTTCAGCCTGCTTTGTTCCCATGGCCTTCAGGCTAACAGCTTCTGCTTAGTCTTGCATAGACATGCTAATTATTAGAGGAATTCTGCTTGTGGTTTGAGGAGATAAGGAAGTGTGTATTGTTTATCAAAGATTTGCAGGAACCTTGTGACCAGACTCACATCAAGTGGCACAATCTTCCTCGGACCACTGCTGGTGCCCAAATGTCTATAGTGGTCAATCGCCTCAAATGCACCACCACCCCGCCCCCTGCCAATCTCTCCTTCCCTTGACATAAAAGAAGCCTGAACTCTGTACTTTCTTAACTTGAATTTGAGGAACCACTAAGTCTTCCATCTTCTCAGTTGACACCTTCCTCCTTTTTTTTTTTAAAAAAATATATATTTATTGATTTGAGAGAGAAGGAGAGAGAGAGGGGGAGAGAGAAAGATAGAAACATCAGTGATGAGTGAGTCACTGACTGGCTGCCTCCTACTTGCCCACCCACTGGGGATTGAGCCCACAACCCGGGCATATGCCCTGACCAGGAATTGAATTGTGTTCTCCTGGATCATAGGTTGATGCTCAACCGCTGAGCCACGTCAGCTGGGGGCTCAGTTGACACCTTCTTGATCAATAAACCTTTCCTTACTCTTATGTTTTGAGCCTTGGCATTTCAAAGCATAGAGCACACAGACTTTGGACCAGTAACACTACCTTGCTATCTATTAATCATGCAAGACCTTCCCCAGGATCTGAAAGATTCTCTCATAATTTCTAGGCACTTAAATTCTCATGTGCCTATATTTTAAATATAATTTACACTTCTGTATACAACTCTATTATTATATAGTTAGCTCATTCAAAACCAGTGTTTCAACTTCTGTGCACCAATCTGCTAGGAATGGAAGTCACAATCATGGAAAGTTAAAACAAAACTAATGGTAAAAACTAGATACAAGTATAAGAACTGTAGTGGGAGAACAAATGCCAGTATGACAACATGAGGAGCTCTACCAGATATGCTCCCCAGTAAAACTGGTGAAAATTATTTTAAAAAACAACTAAAGCCTCTGTAAATGGTTCTTAGGGCAAACAACAAATGAAGAAACATCTGTTCAGGAAAACCTATGAAATTCTTCAGCAAGAAAGGCTAGATCAATGGTATCTGAACCAAAATTGATCCTTCCCTTGTCTCTTCCAGATCAGTAAGGGTGGCTCTACTCCAGGCTGTTGAGCCCTAGAACACAGGGCTCCCTCCTCCCCAACTTCCCATACACAGGGCTTTCTTCCCTAGGAGCAGGACTTCAGCATTTCACATATTTTCCCAGCTGCCTGTTGCTGAGCAGGCTAAGGCCTGAGCAACTGTGGGTAGAGAGGTAGAGGCTCCTAGCCTTCTCTTATGGAGTAGAGACTCTACCTTGGACGTGGAATGCTGAGAATAATGGGACCCTAACTCTCCTTCTCTTGGCTCATGAGGCAGTGGTTCTTTGCTGAGAGACCTCAGACTACTGCCCCCTACTGAACCAAAGGGTTCAACTCCTAAAGTGAGTAAATCACTCAGAGAACAGCTAGCTATAGTCCTCACCTGCAAATCCAGAGCCTTGGCTAAGAGATTCTGCCTGGGGGCAGAAAGCAAAAAAAGAGATAACTACACTAATTTGAAAAAATATATATGCCTCTACGTTCAATGCAGTGTTATTTATAATAGCCAAGATTTGGAAGCACCTCAAGTGCCCATCAGTAAATGAGTGGATAAAAAAGCCGTGGTACATTTACACAATGGAATACTACTTGGCCATAAAAAAGAGGAAATCTTACCTTTTACCACAGCATGGATGGATCTAGAGAGCATTATGCTAAGTGAAATAAGCCAGTCAGAGAAAGACAAGTACCATATGATTTCACTTATATATGGAATCTAATGAACAAAATCAACTAACAAACAAAATGGAAATACAGTCATGGATACATGCAACAGATTGATAGCTGTCAGAGGGGAGGGGGATGGGGGGCTGGATGAAAGAAAGTGAAGGAATTAGTCGAAGAACATATATACAAAACCCATAGACACAGACAACTGTGTGGTGATGGCCAGAGGGAAAGGGGACTGGGGGGATGTAGAAGAGAGTAAAGGGGAGATAAATGGTGATGGAAGAGACTTGACTTGGGGTGGTGACCACACAATACAATATACAGATGATGTATTATAGAATTGTAGACCTGAAACCTGCATAATTTTATTAACCAATGTCACCTCAAAAATTCATTTTTTTTAAAAAGTGAAAAAAGGGGGGATAGAAATTATTCCATTTTAGGAGGCACAATTTGATTAGATTAGTTTGTCAAGGCATTTGTGCCCTAGGGCACTGTTATAAACAACAGGGCAATCAATTAGTGGAGATTAACACTGTGTTTTTAGGGTGGGGAGTGGAAAAAACAAACTTCACTAAAATAATACAGGCACTAAACCAATAAACAAGCACATAATAACAAGCCCTGAAAGGGAGGACCAGTACCCAGAATTGCTACAACATATTATCGAAAATATGTTTCCAATAAAAAAAATTATAAGGCATGCAAAGAAACAGGAAATTATGACCCATACATAAAAAAAAAAGAAAAAAGCAGGCAACAGAAATTGCGAGAGTGACTAGATGTTGGATTTAACAGCAAAAGATTTAAAACTAGCCTTTATAAATATCTTCACAAAACTAAAGGAATGTTTGATAAAAGAAGTAAGGAAAGTATAACAACATCGTATCTAACAGAAAATATTAATAAAGAGAAATTTTTTAAAAGAACCAAATGGATATGAAAAGTACAATAACTGAAACAGAAGAACTGTAGTATGTAGAAAGAGCCTTGGACTAAAAAAAAAGACTTCTGATCCTAAAGGGCTAATGTATGTTCTTACTACAAGACAACTAAATCTGCATCTAATATACTTTTTTAAAAATCTACAACTTTCAATAATAAAACTAATTAACTCATTTCTATGATTTAATCATAAATATATATGCTACTTCTTGAATGACATCCATTTTGATACATACTTAGCATTTCTTTAAATAGTGATACAATAAATAGGTTAAATCTCAAATATTTAATAATAATATGAAAAATCTTACTGGTCTGACGTCACCGCAGGAATTAGTAAATTGTCGAGCCAAGCCAAAATCAAGCATGTAACACTTCCTACATGTACTAGGAAAGCGACCCATGGCAAAGTTCGACTAGAAAAATAAAGAAGGAAAATATACATATTATTATAATAATTAGTCCTCATATCTTATCCTTCCTATATTTTAATTCTTCTACTTAAATTCTATATAATACATGTCCCAAATACACTACTGTAGTCAATTATGTTTACTGTAATTAATACATAATTTCATCGTGGGTTCTATTAATGCCTATGATCAGGTGAACTTTGAGCAACAAAGAATTTAGGTGACCGTATAAAGTTATATACAACACGACACTGACTTAACTGGAAAGAACTCTAACTTCCTCTAAGTCACTGTCTAAATGAAAATCCAATTCCTAACTTTTTAAAATCAGAGGAACTAGGAGTGGGCAAAATTGAATACATAGCTCAGAAATATAAATGAATATCCTAAAGCTGAGTTTCACTAAGTGTAAAAATTAAGATGCAATTTAAAGAAACATTTCAAAACAGATTTAAGGAAAATATACTTTACATTCTTCCCTTAATAAAAATAAATGTAACATTAAATGACCACAAACTTGCAAAGATGGGTATTGTAAACAAGAGAATTTACAAAAGCAAAAGTCAAATTGTTGCAGAATTGTTAGCTTTTATTTTAAAACACTGTTCTACTTAGGGAACTTTCTGATGAAAATGGAAACTTTTCAATCACCACAATCAAATAATGACATTTAGTTTGGCAAAGAAATAAGAGCCAGAGGAATCTACATTATATTAAGTCTGACTCCACCATGTTAATTTTCATTGGCATTTTCAAGTAAACTATTTAAATAATTTTAGAAATTTTGTAGCAACAGATGGGTGTGATTTTCAGCTGCACCAACAAACATATGATAAATTTCTAGTAAATACACTATTTCAGAAATTAGTCATTCCCCTTGTGAGCAATTAAAAAAAATGAGAAGGAAAAATAAAAAAGTATATTTCACAGTTATGAAAATGACAATTTCTAAGAAAAACAATAGGAAAAAATATTCTTTATTGCCACTGTAGCACTCGGAGAAAAAAGTAGTATTTCAAAACTGATGGTTTCTTATAAATATAATTTGTCACTTAAAAATACCTCTCAGGGAGCATGCTCATGCCTTTCTCCTCCCCATTTCCCCCCTCCCAGGCATGTTACCTTCATCTTCCTCTCTCCTAAGCTCCAAGGACCCTTCTTTTGCCTCTGAAACTTTTTTTCTGTGCCCACTTCTTCTATCACTCACTTCTTTTACCTCTGTGCCTTTCTAACTAAACTTTTTCTTATAGTTTGAATCTTGGCTCTGAATGTTTTCCTAGCCAGAACTCAAGTAAAAAAAAAAACCACACCAGATAAACAAAACAAAACATAGTTCAAAGAACATCATGCCAACATATCTAAAAGCAACATATGTAAATATTTTTAACCAATATTAGAAAAAAGAAATCCAAGGAATAACTATCAATTTAGGTGTAAGGCTAAGTAATTAGCAATGTTAACACATATAATAATAAGTCAAGCATTAATCATTTTTAATTTGGCTGTTGAGCAACATTTTCATTGTAAGAGAAAAGCTCTTGAATATAAGTTGTAATGTGTAATTATCATTTTTTTTTTAAATGAAGAGGCAAATTATATTTTGCTTCCAGTTACATTTTTGCTGCAGAAATTAAAATATTACCTTGTATGTAACATAGAAAGCTATATTTGTAATATATTGTGTCCCATTTTAAGATTAAGAGTAGCAAACAAACTTATTCTGTGCTCTAGCTGCAAAAGGCCCCCTACCGGTTTGATGTCTCGGTGCAAGAATCCCACAGAATGGATGCTCTCAATAGACTCCAGAATCTGTCTACCCAGCCGAAGAGTAGTGCTAATAGTGAATGTGCCCCGGGACTGGCTACGGCGTAGATCTGCCAGATTCCGACCCTATGGAAACCAAATAAACACTTACAAATATGGTACTAAAACTATGTTATAAGAAAAAAGGAGGAATTATCCGTTTACCATTAAAAATGTTTTGACTTGAGTCCAGCCGGTGTGGCTCAGCAGTTGAGCATCTACCTATGATCCAGGAGATCACCGTTCAATTCCAGGTCAGGTCACGTGCCCGGGTTGTGGGCTCGATCCCCAATAGGGGGTGTGCAGGAGGCAGCTGATCAGTGACTCTCTCATCATTGTTGTTTCTATGTCTCTCCCTCTCCCTTCCTCTCTCTGAAATCAATAAAGATATATTTCTTAAAAAACGTTTTGACCGAAATAGCAAGGATTTTACCCAAACCATTATTCTCTCAAGAGAAGAGATTCTGTTAGGATAATACATTAATGTTTCAGACAAATCTAAGAATAACCAAAGCTTTTGAACATATTATGTTTTTGACTCACAATTCCCTTTGCTTCTGATGTCATAACACAATATAGTCTTGATTATTTTAAAAGATTACATATATATATATAATTAATTCCTTATTACTTCCTAACATTTATTTCCATACAAACTACTTAATTTTTCTGTCAGTTTCCTTATAAAATGGGGCCAGTGTTTTGTGAGGATTAAAAAAGTGTTAAGAATCGTGTCTGGCAAACAGTAGATACTCAGTAAGTGCTAATTATTGTTATTGTGAACAAAAATGGTATGAAACACTCAATTACTTTTAGCAGTAGATAGAAGCAATGAATGTATCTAACCTGTGCCAGATACATTACATTAGTGATTGCATTTAATTCTCACAGCACCTGAAACAGAAGTAGTCATTCCTGTTTTACAGATGAGGAAACTGAGGCTCAGAGAGTTTAAATAATGTTAAGCTGTTAAGGTAAAGTTGCCTTTCAAATCTAAGTCTGTCTGACTCCAAAGTGTTCTTCTTCCACTTTACAGTGCTGTTCCATCAAGAAAGTTCCTTATACCCTAGGTAACAACCAGTAATCTGATGAGAACAGGTTACAGTGCTACAGTTCTATCTCCCAAAGAATGGAAACTGGCCCCTATATCTCAAGGAAATTTAAATATCCCTATCTCTCTATTCCCAAAATTTTGTAGTATATGTTTAGAATTAATACCACTAATACCATCACCTCAACTAAAGACAGTTGATTCACTTTTGAAAAAGTAGATTCTTAAGTTACCTGAGTACCATCTGAAATAAAATATTAAATAGTACTCAAGAAATCTAAGAATTAAAAATTTACCAGCATGTCTGGAGCCTTTCATACTACGTATCTTCTTTAAAAATGCAGTTTTCCCACAGCACAAATTGGTAGTTATCTTTATTATTTTTGTAATGTTAGGGGAATTTATTGTTCTCTATATCCTTAGCAAATGGAAAGTGATAATCGAGAACAATGACTTTTATAATCCCATGAGAGTACCTAACAGCTTTCATTAGCATTCCAATAAATTTTTTCTTCAAAAATCAGTGTTATGATTGTCAAAAATATACCTAATACTGGAACTTTATTTATAAACACCTTCCACCATCATAAAAGCTTTTGAAAGGAAATCAATTAAACTAGACTTATGATATTAATAATGATTTGAAATTTTAAATCTTTTAAAATGTAAACCTCAGGTATCAAATAACAGAATCTAAAAAGATAAACACAAGGCTGGCAAAAGTATGAGGAAAGAGTTGTTAACATGGTAAGTACATGCAAATTTGATCCAGCAAATTATATACAGGGTGGGGAAAAGAAGGTTTACAATTGTATGTAAAACAGAGCTTATTCTTGAATTACTTATTAATTATTGTATTATTTTCCATACAAACAACTGTAAACCTACTTTTGCCCCCCTATACTTCAGAGTATATACTACAAATGGTTATTATTTGTTACAGAGATAAACTGAAAACAACCTATATATCCATCGTTAAATGAACGATTAAATAAATCATGGTACAGTCATCTCACTGACTAATATGCAGCCACTAAAAAAAGAACCTTTATACATAGTAATATGGAATAAATATTGAAAAAAAAGTAAATTCACTTCTTCCTAACTGATTTTGTAAGTTGAACATGATCCCAATAAAAATACAAATAAAATTATTAAAAATTTGAAACATCCTTAAAGGGAGAGAAAATAATATAACAAATTCTTATCTGTTATTTTACTACCTCCCAACAACGCACACCCTCCTCTACTTTCCCACACACATACACTGCATTATTTTCATGTAAATCCCAATCATATCACTTCATCTACATATTTTTAAAAGTGCACAAAGAAATGCACTTTGATGTCCTTGAACCTCACGATATAAAATCAAAGAGGGTATTAGCAATTCTATTAGCCATTCTCAAAACTGAGTTGGAAATATCAAAATTAACCATGATATATTGTCTCTTAAAAAAATTTTATACATATATATATATATATATATATATATATATATCCTGAACCCATCCACTTGAAAAGAACTTAAAACAATGATCACCAGCCCAAGTTCAATAGGGACCCATAGCATCTAGATTGTGGTCTCTGAATACCCTTTCCCATTAATAGAATACAGGGCTTAACGGAGAAATGGCTAATTCCAGCTCTGAAGCATGAAATATATAGAATAAGCCAGGTACACAATGTTGTACCAGAACGTAAGGACACTATCAAAGACTCCTGCAGTCTAGTCCTGTCAAAATGAAGCAGGATCCAACTTGAAAGAAGTCCTGCTAGCCAAAGATAAGACAATTTGAACATTAAAAAGAAAAATAATGATTGAAAGATACAAAATATGTTAAATATATAAATTCAAAATTATATTTTTTAAAGAGAGAGCTAATTAGTCCCCTTTGGAAAATATTAGGGAACCAACTCACTATTCTGAAAACTGGTAAATAAAAGAAAAGAATCAAATATTAGTCCTGTCCTTCCTGTATGAAATGTTATCCTTCCTCAGGATAACCCAATAGTTGGTGGAATGCTTTTTAAAGAATTCCAGCTAATAACTGAATTAGAAATTACAGAATTATAGTAGTACATGTGCAACCCCACTGAAGTAATGGATCTAGGAAATGATTACTAATGGGTTAATAAAACCTAGGAGAAAAACCACTGGGAACTTTAAAATGAATGAATCAGGCTGACAGTCCCTGCATCTCACTGATCAATCTTAACATTCCTAAAAGAGAGACAACCAGACACTGACTATTGATGTGAATCAACTCACCTCTGAAGTATTTTGGCCGAACAAAACAAAACTGGAATCTGATTTAATCACCAGTTTATAGAAAATACAGGGAGTAGAAGAACACGTTAAACAACACCACAGGGAAACAATCAGCAAAACCCAGAATGTGGGAACTTCCACATGACAAATTACTCCATTTTTATCCATGACAATAAAAACAGTAACAAAAAGAAAACTGAAAGGAAAAAAGAGAGGGAACCTATAGATTAAGAGAGATGTAAGAACCCACAGTGACATTTCTCAGTCTATCCCCTGTATCCCAATAAAAACAAATTCACAAGAAAAAAAGAGATTTAAGAGGTCTATCTACTAAATGCAATGTATGAACCCTGTCTGGAACCAAATTCAAGTAAACCAAATATAAAAGAAGAGAGAGATACAATCAAGGAAATTTGAAGACTTACTTGAAATTTGATGGTATTATTTAGGAATTATTGTGTACTGTGGATAAAATGGAAAAAAGGAATCCTTCTTAGAAATATATATTAATATTTTTACAGATAAAATATTCCTTGGATTTGCTTTGAAATAATAATGGGGAGGGAGAGAAAATGGAAAATATACTTGGAACAAGATTGGCCACATATTGATAATTACTGAAGGTGGGTGACAAGTACATGGGTACATTATATTATTCCACTTCTGTGTGTATGTTTAATTTTTTCCAGAATAATAGAACATTTATAAAATATAGCAGCCTTGATGTTAGGCAATCTAGATCTACATCTGTTCTGGTTACAGGACTGAAAATATTTTTTTGTCCCTCCCTAGGTGATATGCTTATCATAAAATATCACCCTTTGGCTACACTAAGGATGCTCGTGTAAAGCCTCAATGGTGACAGGATAGTAAATGAGATCTGGCCAAGAACACTGGTCTCAGGCTTCCACCAAGCCCTAACACCCATCAGGTAACCAGTCCCAGGCAAACTACAAACCAACTTGAGCTTCAGCCTTTCCATTTGCAAAATGGGGAAACAACTTGTCCTATCCTCTCCATGGAGACATGGTGAGAATCAAATAAGATGTTCACAAATCCAAAATAAAACTTTAAAATATCATAGTTGAAAACTATAATATCATAGTTTAAAATATAAAAATTACATTATTAGCCAAAGTGAGAAAAAGCTGGATCCATACTAATAATCTAAAAAGGTTGAGGAACAGCTGCTTCAAGAAATAAAACTGTGCTGGCTCAAGATAGAGAAATATATGACTCAAAGACTTTAAGTCTGCAAAGAGATTAATATCTTTTTTCTTTTTTTTTTTTTAAATATATCTTTATTGATTTCAGAGAGAGGAAAGGAGAGGGAGAGAGAAAGACAGAAACATCAATGATGAGAGAGTCATTGATCAAGCCCACAACAGGGCATGTGCCCTGACCGGGAATCGAACCCTGATCGCCTGGATCCTGGGTCGATGCTCAACCACTGAGCCACGCCCAGCAGGGCAATATCTTTAAATCTAAATCAAATGCTGAAGGATAGCTGATGGAAACAAGAAAAGCCTTCCAAGAAGAGTAAGCATTTAGGCCAGGACCTATGTCTCTGAAATCACTGCTATGTAGTTAAGCTGAAAGAAAAGAAAAGAAAAGAACCAAATGCCCAAAACAGATTTTGCTACAGATGCAGGAAAACCTTGTGATCTCTAAGTCAGGCAGCAAGGTGAACGAAGCTTTTACATTTTGAGGGAGGCTACAGTTTGGAGGCGCGCGCACGCGTGCGTGCGTGCGTGCATGTGTGTGTGTTTGGGGCAGAGGTAGCAGCAGAGAGAGTGGGATGGTTTCCTCTTCTCCCTGCTGCAGTCATTACTCCAATATTCATTCCCCTTCTTAATTTCTCTCCACTGCCCCAATCCAACTCCACTTTCCATCTGAAGGATAGGGAACAGAGAGAGCAATGTTAAAAGATGAAAAGATAAAGAGGAATAGCATGTCTCCTCTATCTCAACTAGTGCTTAAATTTTTAAGTGGGTAAGGTTGGTACTTGAGTGCATAAGTGGAAAACTAGTCTTTAAAGTAACAAAGGGTAGAAAGGGAGGGTACAGGGGCAAGGCAAGACTCAGATATATATATATATGGCAATCCATGTAGGGATTGAAAACTTAGCAATAATCACAATCAGTGAAGATATGAATCAACTAAAATAGCTGACAGACAACCCTTCCATCTTTGGAAATATTTGTATCAAGTCTGTTTAAATGATTTTGTAGGGTATGTTTTTATTGATTTCAGAGAGAGGAAAGGAGAGGGAGAGAGAGAGAAACATCAATGATGAGAAAGTCATTGATCGGTTGCCTCCTGCACGCCCCCTACTGGGGATCGAGCCCACAACCTGAGCATGTGCCCTGACCAGGAATCTAACCATGATCTCCTGGTTCATAGGTTGATGGCTCAACCACTGAGCCATGCTGGCTGGGCTAAATGAATTTTCATCTGCATAATATAAAACATTCTGAGATGATACCAAGAATGTTGTTGTTGTTATTATTTCTTCTTCGTCTTTTCCACTATAATTAGGTACTTTGATAAAAACTGAGAGATTTTAAGATAAATTTTCAAGGTAACTTACCTGCAACTGCATGACCACATAGTTGAAGCGATCGTTCCTCCCACAGCCAATAAATCTACAAACATGGTCTTTTCCTGGAGGGAAAAGAAAGAAAACAATGGAAAAGGTTATGTATATTTTCTCTTCTAAAAATCAATAATTTGTTTTTCTGTATAGTATTTTATGATTGAATATAAAGGAACTGTCTTAAGAACCTTAAGGATAGGAAATTTGTATTATTCAAATTTACTATTTATCTCCCACCAAATCCTACACTGCTCTTTGTGTAGTCAAATAAATGTTTACTGAACAAATAAATAAACAAATGAATGAGGGAACAAATGAATGATAATTTACTTAGAAAGGAAAGAATTAAGAGGTCATTTCAGATCAGCAGCCAAGACATTATATATATGAAGGCACAGAAGAGCAACAAATAAGAACTTTGTTAGGAATATAAATCCTGAATTTTAGATGTGGTCTGCCATTCACCATTATGACTTCAGTGAGTAGCTTAATCTTTATGGGCCTCACTGATCTGAATTAGCTCAGTGATTTTCAACCTGAGTTCCACATGTAAAATCCAAGGAGGTGCTGCCTAGGGTGCAGAGGGAAGCAGATGTGGAAATGGTGGAAATCTAGGATCCTGTCCCCTGATTGCACAAAAGCAAACAAAGGTTTTATTTATTTATTTATTTTTTAAAAAAATATATCTTTACTGATTTCAGAGAGAGGAAAGGAGAGGGAGAGAGAGAGATAGAAACATCAATGATGAGAGAGTCATTGATAGAGCCCGCAACCCGGGCATGTGCCCTGACAAGGAATCAAACCCTGATCGCCTGGATCCCAGGTCGATGCTCAACCGCTGAGCCATGCCCGGCTGGGCAAAGGTTTTAAGAGGATAGAGACTGGTGGGTTCCAGAGGCAGAAGAGAGCACCTGCCTGGAGCACAGTAAATAAAAGGAGGGAGAACAAAAAGGGACAGCACTGAAGCAGGCAGCCCTGATCCTGAAGGGTCTCCGGCCCCTGATAAGGAATCTGAGCCACAAGTATAGGTCAGTGTTTTCCAACCCTGGCTGCTTATTAAAATAATCTGGGAAACTATTTTTAAAGATTCCTAAACTCTATACTGATTCAGAATCTGTGGGGGAAGATACAGGATATGAGTTTTTCAAAAGTTTCTTAAATGATCCAAAAGCAGATGGACCATGGATGAATATTTGAAAACTACTGCTGGGTAATGAGAAGCATCTAAAAGATTTTAAGGTAAAGGAAAACACACTTCAAACACTGCATTTTAGAACACTGCCATGGGGTGATAAGGAGTTCACTTCAGGAGGCACAAAGGTCACTCTGGGGATTGTTCAATGTCTCAAGAGAGAATAAGGATTTGAATCTTAAGTATTACAGTAGAGACAGAAAAAAATAGGATAAATCTGAGAGATAATAAAGATGTAGTTTTTGACTAGAAATTGGTACAATTAAATGAAAAATTGTACCAAAATAAGAGGATATAGTAGGTTATATAGAAGTTAAGGGATGTTAGAATGTGGAGTTTGAGGATAACCAGTTGAATTCAGTAGACATTATAATTTAAAGCCTGGTACTGACAGCAAAAGCTGAGCTCCAGAAATACACTGCAGAACCATTAGTTAACGTAAGGTAGATGGAACTACAAACATAGATGAAAGACTGCCAAGTTAAAAGAATAAAGAATGAGAAGAAAAGAAACCTAAGAACAGAATTATAGAAAATGCAACATTTAAAGTATGAGCAAAAATAAAATTGTTTAAGAAAGAAACAGAGTAATAGCCTGAGAGGTAGGAGGAAATTACGAGAAAGAGGTATCACAGAAACCAAAGGAGAAGAGCACTTTAAGGTGGAAGTGGCTGATGACACGAGCTAGAAGGGCTGAGAAGTGCCCATTAACATAAAAAATTAGGTGGTCACTACTGAGTAGAAGGGGCAGGAGCCTTCTGTAATGGGTTAAAGAGTAAATGGAATATGAAACAATGAAGCAATCTTTGAAGAAGCTTGAGGAAGTCACAGACCAAGAACTAGAAGGGCAAGATTTGGTAGACTGATGAGAACTGTATCTTAACAGTAAAAAAAAAAGTTTGTCCACTGACTGACTTAAAATATAAATACAATCCAGATTTATTTTAGTTAATAATTCCACATTCTCTTTTGCATCTGGGTTATCACACTGTTCTCTCATTCTTTGAGCTTTGTTGAAAAGAAAGAACAGGTGTAATGGAACAATAATTCACAATGGGTACAATACATGTTCAACACTTTATATGTATTTTACATGTTTGCAAAACTATAAATTGTAGAAGAATGAAAAGATAAAATGATGGTCAATTAGCAACTTACACTTTTCCTCAGCTTCACAGAATTTAAAAAGTCATTTAAAAAGTATTTCTCTCTTATTATCATTTCTTCAAGATTCCACCTTCCTATCATGGAACACTTAAATGCAATGTCTCTATTACAAAGACATTTCAACCACCTAAAAATAAAAGGTCATACTAGATTTAACTCCTCTTGGAATGCTCTTATAAAAATATCTTTATAATAAAGTTATACCAAAATACTACTTCTCTCTTGACACTAAAACCACGCTGCTTTTAAAAAGAAAAGAAACATATCAAATAAATTGTATACCCTTTATTGGGCAACCAAAACACAAAGTTGGTAGCAAATTTTCTAGGATTCACCGATACATCTTCATTGCTTTACATATGAATTTGATGACTTCTTATCTCATATTTTATGGCATAATGTACTACTACTCTTCTATTTCAGATATATGCAATTAATGAAACTACTCAATAAATATGCACAAATTTTTGGAAGCATAGTGAAACTACAATTTAATTAGAATAGCAACTTCATCACCACTTAGAGCAATTGTGTGTTTTAAAAAAATTTAATTTATTGATTTTTGAGGAGGGGGAGGAGAAAGAGAGAGAAACATGGATTTGCTGTGCCACTTACTTATGCATTCATTGGTTGATTCTTGTATGTGCCCTGACTGGGGATTGAACCCACAATCTTAGCGTATCAGGATGACACTATAACTGAGCAACCCAGCCAGGGAGCAACTGTTAAAATAATTTTTGTAATAACTAGTACAAACTGAGGTATCACTCCATGAGTACAGGGACCGTAGCTATTTGTTCTGGTACCTACCACCATACCTGGCAAATAGTGAAATGCTCAATCAATATTTGTGAATGAAAAAAATTAATAGAAATAATAGCTAAAAAACCATGCATAATAGGCAAGCATACTGTGCCAGGCATTATATTAAGTGTTTTACATGCATTTAATCCTCACAACTTAATGTATTATTTTTTCCCCTATTTTTCAGATGTAAAAATAGAGGCTTAGTGAGGTTAAATACTTTGTCCAAGATCCCACAGCTGGAAAATGATGGAGCAGTTTGATTCTAGAGCCTCTGTTCTTAATCATTATGACATAATCTACTGAAATGGGTTTTAAAGACAAGTAACACCCTGTCAATAAACATTAAAACTAAAAGGGAAATAAAGGCTGTGACAAAGCACAGACAAGTACTAAAGTAGGCAGTAGAAATACAAGATAAATTAAGATCCATGCCCTCAAGGAGTTCACAGCCCAGATACGTAAACAAAAAATTATAGTATGATGAACTCTGTATTACAAATTGCTATGGATACACAGATTTGAAAATTTTGTTTATGAGGCTTTTCATGAGAGTTAAATTACTAGATTTTAAATGTTTAAGATGAGAACACCTACAAAGTCTGAAAGATGATTTAAGAATTAATAGTCTAGCCTGGCCAGGCGTGGCTCAGCGGTTGAGTATCGGTCAACCTAGGATCCAGGCGATCGGGGTTCAATTCCTGGTCAGGGCACATGCCCGGGTTGCGGGCTTGATCTCTGGTCCAGGGCCTGTAGGAGGCAGCCGATCAATGACTCTCTCATCATTGATGTTTCTATCTCTCTCTCTCCCTCTCCTTTCCTCTCTCTGAAATCAATAAAGGCATATTTTTTAAAAAAAATTAACAGTCTAGAGGGCTAGATAAAGGTTAAAAGGTGGGTTAACAGAGAAAGACAAGTATCACATGATCTCACTCATATGTGGAATCTAAAGAACAAACTAACTGATGAACAAAATAGATACAAAGACATGGAAGCATGGAACAGACTGACGAATCTCAGAGGAAAGGTGGAGGTGAGGGTGTAGGGGGGGTGGGAAGAGGTTAACCAACGAATTTATATGCATATATGCATAACCCATGGACACAGACAACAGTATGGTGAAGGCCTGAGGCAGGTGCAGGGTAGAAGGATCAACGGGGGAAAAAGGGGACATCTGTAATACTTTCAACAATAAAGATACTTAAAAAAAAAAGGTGGGCTGAAGTGGGGGCATGCTGAGACACAAAAAGTATGCTGAAGTCTTGTATGCCACATAAAGGAGTTCAGATTTGACTCATTAGATAATGGGCAGGGGAGATGGGTCGTTCAAAGGTTTTCAAGCATGAGAGCTACATGATTTGGCCTGCATTTTGGAAAAGTAATGCTATTCACCATTAGACGCTGATTTGCGGAGGACATGAAAAGCAGGGAGAGCCATTAGAAGGTTAATAAAATACTCCAGGTAAAAGATGAGGAAGGTTCAAATTAAAGCACTGAAAGTGAGAATTTAAAGAAGAGGAAAGATTTCAAATTAAGCTTTAAAAGACCAATAGGTTAGGAGAAGAGAGAGGAAAGTGAAGGAAGAGCTCTAGCTGAAGCTAAACTCACAAGGTAAACTGCATGAATATACACCAACACAAACGTGGTATGTGAGAGAGGATATAATCATTTCTATTTTGGGGATTTTGCACTGACTTACCTACAGGGCATGAAAGTTGTGTTAGAAACGTAGGTGTAGAGTTTAACGAAGAGGTCAACTATAGAAGGGAATAGATCTGTATATTGTCAATGGAGGTAAGTGTTGATTGCCCACGGAAGACGGGTTGTTTAAGAACACTGATCAGTGCCAGAACACCAACATGCCAGGGGGGAAAAAGGAGCGCATGAAGGAGACTGAGAAGCAAATGTGGAGCCAAAGGAGTTTTATGCCTCACAACTTCCATATTTCCTGCGAAGAATTAAGCAAAATGATCTCTAAAAATGAGGGAAGTAGGGTGAGTTATACTCAAAGAGAATGTTAACAATTCAAAACAACTGCAGTAGAGAAAAGAAAAGACAGAGAAGCAGGCTGCCATTCAGATAAGAAGCCTTAGTAGAACCCAGATAACAGAACTATCGCAAGCTTTATGATAAAGTAGACAGTCTACTGAGTCATATCTAGTTGGTAAGCAAACAAAAAGAGCAAACAGTCCTATACTAAAGGCTACCAGGTCTGATCATGACTCTCCATTCACAAAAAGTTATTCAACTTCACACACAATGAAATTAGAGGAAAGGTCCAAAAACATTACAGAAACTATTCAAAGTTCCTAGGTAAACCATTTTATAAACTGTTAGTAACTCCCAGTATAGAAGACACCTAAATAATCTCAATGACACTCTAAAATAGGACTATCTTGTGTACAAGTGATGTCAAACCCAAGCCAACCCTCATTTTATTTCTACCTGATTAACTTCCATAGGTTCTTATACTTGTACATAAAGGCACCAGAATATAATAAATAAACTTAATTTCAGCATCTTAAGGCTATATTGTCTGTGTTTGCTTGTTTAACCCCTACACTGTAAATACTTCAAGGGCAGGGACTCTAGTACCCAGCTCTGCACACAGGGCATACTAAGTGTTCTATTAATTTCATTTTTTGGATTGTTCATTGCCAGTGTCTAGTACTATAAATGACTTTTGTATATTTATCTTGCATCCTGCAATCTTGCTGAATTTGTTTCTAAGTTCTAGAAATTTTTTAGTGGATTCCCTAGGATTTTCTATATATAGGATCATGTCATCTGCAACTAGAGATAGTTTTCCTCCTTTCCAATCTGGGTGCGTTTTATTTCACTTTCCTGACTTGAACAGAAGGGGCAAGGGCAGAAATCCCTGCATGTTCCTCATCTTTGATGGAAAGAGTCAGTCTTCTACCATGTTAGCTGTGGGTCTTTTTTATAGATGCCCATTATC
Source organism: Miniopterus schreibersii (assembly GCF_964146895.1). Classification (NCBI taxonomy): domain Eukaryota; kingdom Metazoa; phylum Chordata; class Mammalia; order Chiroptera; family Miniopteridae; genus Miniopterus; species Miniopterus schreibersii. The sequence goes on from NC_138101.1 coordinate 144,763,852, forward strand.
AGGGTGAGGAAGTTCCCTGCTACTCCTAGTCTGTTTAGTATTTTTAATCATGAAGGGGTACTGGATTTTGTTAAATAGGTCTTCTGTGTCTACTGACATATCATGAAGTTTGAAAAAATCATTTGTTTTATTGATATAGTTCGTTACACTGACTTTCATATTTTGAGCTAACTTGGAATTCTAGACATAAATCCCACTTAGTCATCATGAATAAACCTTTTCATCTGTTGCTGAATTCTGTTTGCTAGTGTTTTGCTAAGGGTTTTTGCATCTATACTCATAAGAGACATTGGTTTGTGGTTTTCCTTTCTTCTAATGTCTTTGCCTGGTTTTGGTATCAAGAGTAACATTGGCCTCATAGAATGATTTGGGAAATGTTCCCTCCTTTTCTATTTTTTTTTTTTTGGAAGAGTTTGTTTTAAAAAATTGGTATTAATTTTCCTTTAAATGTTAGAATTCATCAGTGAAGCCATCCAGGCCTGGGCTTTCCATGGTGGGTAGGCATTTATTATTATTATAATTATAATAAATTTGATTGCTTTACCTGCTAATGTTTATTCAGATTTTCTATTTCTTCATAAGTCAGTTTCCATAGTTTATGTATTTCTAGGAATTTGTCCATTTCATGTAAGTTATTTAATTTGTTGCCATGTAGTCCATAATATTTCCTTATTATATTATTTTTTGTTCCTGTAAGATCAGTAGAAATGTCCCTCTTTAATTCCTTCAGCTCCAGAATTTCTGTTTATTTCTTTTTTATCATTTCCATCTCTTTGGTAAAGTAATCCTTTTATTCATTAATTTTATTCATGAGCTCATTGAGCTGCCTTTCTGAGTTTTCTTGTATCTTCTTGAGTTTCTTCATGACTAAAATCTTGAATTCTCTGTCATTTTTTTCCCCAACTATAAGATAACATTTACTTATAAAATCACAGAGGTAGAAAAAGTTATTTCTAGAAGAAATGGGCTTAGGAAACAAGTTACAGAGGTAAAGGAAGGGCCCTTCGAGTTTGAGAATGAGGATACTAATGGTAAAGTGCCTGGGAGTGGGAGGAGGCGGAGTGGAACGGGAAGGGAAAGGGAAAGGCAAGGGCAAAGGGAAAGGCAAAGGGAAAGGCAAAGGGAAGGGTGTGGGCATGCCCAGGAGCTCTGGGTCCTCCATCCTAAGGGTTCTAAGGATGGAGATTTTAGGGGAGGTCCCAAAGGAAGATCTCAATAGAATCTTCAACAGCTTTCCAAGTGTGTCCTTTCAGGGTTGTGGTCTCCACTGATTGATTTGTCAGCGGTAGGGCAGGGGTCATTATCCAATGCAGCTGGTCCTGAGGTCAGCCTTGTCTGGTTTTGTTGCTTTTCTGGGCCTGGAGCTGAAATACATTTCTGTGGATCAGAAATCTGGATACAGTTTGGTTGGGTGCTTTGGCTCAGGGACTCTCATGAAGAAGCAACGATGTTGTCAGTCAGGAGTATAGTCATCTCAAGGCTCAGATAGGTGGATTCACTTCCAAATTCACTCATGTATGTAGCTGTTGTTAGGCCTCAGGTCTTTGCTGGCTGTTAACCAGAGTCATCAGCTCCTTCCCAGAGAGGCATCTCCATAGGGCTGCTTGCACCATGGCTTCCCATTTATCATCTCACAGTTTCTGTGGTCATAAATCCAGGCTTCACTGGGCTCTCTGTTTCAGGAACTATCATAAGGTGTCAATCAAGCTGTTGGCCAAGGACAACTCCAGGTTCATCTGGGACAGAACCACTTTCAAGCTCACTCAGTGGTTGTTGGTAGGATTCAGTTCCTTGTTGGCTGTTGGTCAGAGTTTGGCTGTCAGTTCCTTGACAGGTGGCCAGGAAGCAAGGATCACTAGGAGCCAGAGGGGAACCATCTACCACACTTGTAAACAGTCAATCCTCTATCCTCAGGTGCTTCAGCAGTCATTCAGACTTGCACAGAATGGCAAAAAGAATTGAGTTGGCTGATGTGCCCGTTCCCAGCTGAGGCTGAATAAGGCAACAATCTGCCTTCTTCTTTTAGGCGGTGGGAATGGCACTGGGGGTCAGATGGGACTTGGGTTCAGCAACCTCGGTACTTGGGTTCTGGTAGAAAAGAATTGAGAGCCAAGACCCAAGCTATAAGAGAACATTTATTTCGTTAATCACAGAGGTAGAAAAAGTAATTCCTAGAAGAAATGGGCTTAGGAAACAAGTTATAGAGGCAAAGGAAGGGCCCTTGGAGCTTGGGAGTGAGAAAACTAATGCTAATAAATGGGGGGGGGGGGGCACATTGGTGTGCTCCCAGGAGGGAGAGCGCCTGAACTCTCCATCATTTAAATCACAGTCTTTCATGACTTTGGTTTCTGGAGACGTGTCAGTTTCTTTCTGTTACCATGTTACCTTGGTTTTTTCCTGGTACTTGATGGATTGTTCCTCTGCCTGTGCATTTGAGGTAATGAACTCTTTTCTTGTTTAGATACCATTTTGATCTTAACAATTCAGCAGGTTGATAGAGGTCTTTTTTTTATTTTCCAGTAGATGGTGCTATAGCATAAATTTTTGTTTTACCCGCACTACTTGTGCCTCTGCAGTGGGGGGAGGATGGGGTGGAGGTTCTCTGCAGTGCTGGAAATTGGTGCCTGGGTGACGGGAATGGTGGGTGTCCCCACTGTGTCCTGGTCCTCTCAGTCTCGGGGCACCACCACCCGATTGGGAGTGTGGCGGGGAGCAGGGTTTGTGAGCCCTCGGCAATGCTACCTTGTTCCTTAAGGCTGCCGGCACTGCTGTGCTGTAGCTACTACCACGTTCTGACTCAATGTTGGGGGGTAAGGAGCAGGATTCTTGGGCACAGATGCTCCTTCTGCCTCTCTTATCTTTCATTCCTCTACACGTTCGAATATACCCACTTTCAGATGTACCAATTCATGGATCCCTCTGACATGTTTGTGAGTTAAGTAGAGGAACAACTTTGTTGGATTATAGATGTCTGACTTGCAAATCTGAGAGATACAAAGGGGTCTTCTCAGTCCGCAAGGATGTTGACTTCCTCATTCCTAATTTTAGTAATGTGAGTCTTCTTTTTTCTTGGTCTGTCTGGCTAAAGGTTTGTCGATTTTGTTTTTTTTGTTTTTTTTTTTACAGAACCAGGTTTTGTTTCTCTTTTTCCCCATTATTTTTCTATTCTCAATTTCATTAATTTCCTGTAATCTTTATTATTTCCTTCCTCTGCTTGTTTTATGTTTAATTTGCTCTTCTCTTTCTAGTGTCATAAGGTGAAAGGCTAGATAATTTATTGGTGATCTTTCTGGCTTAATATAGGCATTTACAGATATAAATCTCCTTCTAACCACTGCTTAAGCTACACCCCATAACTTATGAATCATCACAGAAAATCTCTTTGGAACCTTAGAGGGTAGGGTCATTAATGCCACACACCATACAGGATAACCTATTATTTTTTTTGAAGGAGACACAAGCCTGATGGAAAGGAAAAAAACAATAACACTGACTTAAGAGTTAAATCTCAACTCTGCCACTTAATAATTATGGGACCCTGAGCAAGTTTCAGTTTTGTGAGAAGACCTATTGAGAATATTGAGTAAGATAATATATTTACAAAGCATATACTTGATCATCTATCCAGTATTCATTCTCCTTTACTAACAGCATCCAAATGGCTCTTAAGGAATGACCTTCCTCAACTGTGTATCTACTGTCTCAATGGACTTGATCCCCTCCCAAGCCTAAGGTTGGGCATTAACTGCTCTAAGCCAGAGTAATCTAGAAAATTCTCTTTTGCCATGGGTATCAGTTTGATAATGAAGAGAAAACTAGATATTCAAGACCTAAGACAATCAATGTATAACATTACTCTGACAGGACTCAAGACTTTTATCTGATAATTATGAGAGGGTTTTTTGTTCTGTTCTGTTCTGTTTTATTCTCACCTCAGGATATTTTTTCCATTGCTTTTCAGAGAGAGTGGAAGGGAGAGAGAGAGAGAAACATGGATGTGAGAGAGACACGTCAATTGGCTGCCTCCTGCACAAGCCCCAACAAGGACCAGGGATCAAGCCTGCAACTGAGGTACGTGCCCTTGGCCAGAATCAAACCCGGAACCCTTCAGTCTGAGGGCCAATGCTCTAACCACTGAGCCAAACCAGCTAGGGTGACATGTTTTTAAAAAAAGAAAGAATGTAGGTCCCTTCTAATTGCTACCAGCAACCATCTCTCAATCATGAAGAAAACCAGTATGAGGATGAAGTCCACAACATGGAAGAGATAATTACAGAAAAAAAGAGAGTCACATGGACAGCAACACACAAAAGAATGAAAACTAGACCCTATCTTGCACCATACACAAAAATCAACTCAAAATGGATTAAAAACTTGAACATTAAAAAATAAAATAAAAAAAGACTTGAGTGTAAGACCTGAAACCATTAAATTCAGAAGAAAACATAGAGGGTAAGCTCCTTGACATAGGTCTTGACAATGACATTTTGGATTTGACACCAAAAGCAAAGATAACAAAAGCAAAAACAAATAGGTGGGACTACACCAAATTAAAAGGCTTCTGCACACTTGCCCAGGGGTACTGCCAGCCAAGCACCTGCACAACTGGGCCAGGTGGACTGCTCTCGAGAACCTGTGGAGGGTGGAAAATAGATCTATGTCTGTTTTTATAAACGGCTTGTTGTAGGCACTTTGGGAATGTTTCTTGAATGAATGAGTTCCTAATAAAACAAAGCACATACACACACAGAAAAATAAAATAAAAGGCTTCTGTACATCAAAGGAAACCATCAACAAAATGAAAGGTAACCTAATGAATGGGAGAAAATATTTGCAAATCATATATCTGATAAGGGGTTAATATTCAAAATAAAGAACTCATATAATAGCAAAAAACCCCCACCAAGAAACAAAAAATCCCCCCAAATGGACAGAAGACCTGAATAGGTATCTTTCCAAAGAAAATATCAAATGGCCAGGAGGTACATGAAAAGGTACACAACATCACTAATCATCAGGGAAATGCCAATCAAAACCACAATGATACCACCTCACACCTGCTAGAACTGCTATTATCAAAAAGACAAGAAATAACAAGTATTAGGGGGATGCAGAGAAAAGGGAACCCTTGTGTACTATTGGTGGGAATGTAAATTGATGCAGCCACTATGAAAACAGTATGGAGGTTCCTTAAAATATTAAAAATAGAACATATGATCCAGCAATTCCCCTCATGGGTATATATAGGGTGTTCCAAAAAAATGTACACACACTTTAACAGCTGATAACTCAATTTTGAAAATGAAATGTATTTTAACGAACACTACCTTTATAATTATTCAAAGTGTGTGTATACATTTTTTGGGACACCCTATATATACCCAAAGGAAATGAAATTATTATCTCAAAGAGATAGCTGCACCTCACATTCATGCAGCCAAGATATGGAAGCAACCTAAGTATCCATTGACGGGTGGATAAAGAACACATAATGCGCATGCGTGTGCGAGCACACACATACAATATTATGCAGCCATAAAAAATAACAACACCCTTCCATTTGTGACAACATGGATGGATCTTGAAAGTACTATGCTAAGTTAAATAAGACAGAAAAAGATAAATGTTGTACGATCTCACTTATATGTGGAATTTAAAAAAACCTAAGTCCTCAAAATAGAGACTATGATTACTGGTGGTTGCCAGAAGTAGGGAGGTGAGGAAGGGATGGGGGGAATGGGTGAAGGTGATCAAAAGGTACAAACTTCTAATTGTAAAATAAGTCCTGGGGATGTAATGTACAGCATGGTAACTACAGTTAACAATACTGAATTGTATATTTGAAAGTTGCTAAGAGAGTAGATCTTAAAAGTTCTCATCATAAGAAAATAATTTTACCTACGTGAGGTGACAGATGTTAACAAACTTATGGCAATCATTTTGCAATATTACATACATCAAATCATTCTGTTGTACACCTTAAACAATTATAAAGTTATATGTCAATTATATCTCAATAAAACTGGAAGAGGGAAAAAAAAAGTCAGAACCCAGATCAAAATATACCTCAAGTCTATCCTACCTCTGGATCATTCAGTTTGGTGTGGAGGAAATCTGCATGGTGTGGAGGAAAATTGCATGTGCTCAAGACTGCTTAAGTTAAATATCAGCTTTTTCACTTGTTAGCTTGTTACTTAATCTCCACAAGCCACACAAGGAATAACAACAGCACTTACCTGAAAGGGTTATTGCATAGGTGAAATCAGCCAAAGTATGACTAATACTTAATACACTGTGTAGTACACAGGAAGTGCTCAATATATGCTCCCTATTATTATCATTAAAGATTAGTGATAATGGGCCCTATTTTGGAATGAGACAGATCTAAGCTAAAAATCCTGGTTCTTCTATTTACCATGATTTTTGACTATGGACAGATTAACCTCTTTTAGGCTCAATTTCCTCAACTATAAAATGAGGTAAAAGTTATGGCAAGAATTAAATAAAATATTTTTAAAACAATGCCTGGCACAGCCCTGGCTGGGTGGCTCAGTTGGTTGGAGCATCGTCCCGTTACTGGTCAGGGCACACACCGAGGTTTCGGGTTCAATTCCAGGTCAGGGTGTGTACAGGAGGCAACTGATCAATATTTCTCTCTCTCCCCTTAAAATATTTTAAAAACATATCCTCATGTGAGAATAAAAACAAAAACAAAAACAAAAACCTGCCTGGCACAGAAAGTATGATAAATGGTTGGTAGCATCATCATTATGTGATAGGTACAAATTGCTTTCCAAAGTGTTTGTACCAATTTATACTTCTACTATTGGGACACAAGGGAATTCTCATTTCTCTATGCTCACCAACACTTAATACTGTCAGACTCTTTTCTTCTAATCTGATGGGTATAAATTGGTGTCATGCTATAATCTACATTTCTCTCATTACTAGTGACGAGCATCTTTTGATGGGTTGACTGATTGTTTAGGGGTGTGTTTTTATGAATTACCATTTCTTATCCTTTGCCTCTTCTTTCTCTGTCCATTCCTGTGACTAACTACCTTGGCCTAGGACATCACTCTCTTAATCTTATAGAGGGTTTCACTGAAATTCTTTGCCTCTATGCTCTCCAAATATTTGAAGGCCCTCACTAGTTCCCTGCCACTATATTTTTCCTCTCCATATTACTGCTGCCACTTAACTCTCACCTACAGACTCAAGCCCACCTCACTATCTCCCTTACGTTCAGCAGGAAGCCTTTATCGAGCTCTATCCAGCAGAGTACTCTGGATGACATCATGCATTCACACTTGCTGCTAGCCTGTCCTGACCTCACTCCTTGGTTTTGACAACTGAGCTTTTTCTGCCTAGCTGCTCTTTTGTTACCTTCTCAGTGTTCTAGGGGTCTTTGTAGACATTTCTCTTTTTTATACATTTTAAACATTTTTCTTATAACTTATCTAAAATTTCATTAATTATTCTCTCTGTGTCAGTCTGGCTTGTGAGCCCCTGAGGACAAAAACCATGGCTTGTTTATATCCCCTGTACCTAGCATAGTGGTTCAAATTTTCCCAGTGCCTAAAAAGAAAAGAAGGAAAGAAAACAGAATGAAAATGACTGGCAAACTATTGAGCACCCTGGACTTTCTAGGACTAAGGCCACTTGCCTCTACTTCTCCATTCTACTGCCCCCTCCCACTCCCACAGGGCCAAATGCCAATCTCAGAATTACAGGCACAAGCTTGTCCTGCGTTCTTCACCTATCTCTTATAAACAACGTACTGGATTCCCTAATGTTACTGCTCCAACAGACTACCACCTACGGTCTACTGACCCAGTTCACCTAGCATGTGCATCTCCCTGACCCTATCCATCTTGCCAAATTTGACTGTACTTCACTGTACCAGGCCAACATGACCAATAATGTAAACACCCACACACTATTCATAAGATAATCTCCCTAAAATACTGCTTTTATCACATCATTTGCCTACACAAGAAAACATAAACAATAATGCCTGGAGAAAGATTAAAATGGTGAGCCTAGAATTCAAGATTCATTCTACATTACTTATCAGACCTCATTTCCTTCAGTTCTTCAGCATAAATTATACACTCTGATGAGGTGTGTTTGTTTTTTTATTCTCTCTCTCAAATGTTCTACTTTGGTTTTTTGCTCACATTATTTCCCTCAACCTCATCTCCTCAAATCAAATACAACTCTTAAAATCTAAATATCCCTGTAGGAGGCAATATCAACCAATTAATACTCAGGATTAGATTTTCAGATATTAGCAAGTTGGTCACCTAGCAAGGCCCTGAAGGGAAAAAAATAAACAAGACAATTAACATAAGAGTTCCCTGGAGACAAATAAGAGTAATAGAGTTTGGTAACACAGAGAGAACTAGAGAAAGTCGTCAGCAAGGTAGCTCTGATCACTGGGAGTCATAGGCTGTTGACTCTAAGAAAATATAGGATGGAAATATATCAACAAACCCATTTTTAACTTTCCGCTTATGTCTCGCTTACATTTAAGAAATCCTCTAAAAGATAGGAGAAATCCTGAACGTATAAACCAGATCTTTACCAACCACTCAAAAAAGCACCACTAGGGCTTTTTGTTAATCTTCTAGGTGTTAATCACTCTAACTCAACAGGGAATGCCTATGGTCTGTCATCAAGCTCTGTGCAAAGAGAAATAACCGTGGTATCTCCACCCAAAATAGACCAAAAAAAAGCAGACTTAATTTAAATAGAAAATATCTATGGATGTTATAGCAAGGTAGCATCTTGTTAGTTAAACAGACATTTTAGCTGTGATATAAAAAAGGACTCTAGCCCGGCCTGGCATAGCTCAGTGGTTGAGCATCAACCCAAGATCCAGGAGATCACAGTTCGATTCCCAGTCAGGGCACATGCCCAGGTTTCAGGCTCCATCCCCAGTTGGGGACATGGAGGAGGCAGCAGATCCATGACAACTCTCTCATCATTGATGTTTCTATCTCTCTCCCTCCCTTCTCCCTTCCTCTCTATGAAATCAACAAAGGTATATATTTTTTAAATAAATAAATAAAATAAATAAAGCATTTCTATTCATCTAAGGCAAGTAGTAATAAATCCTTCTCTAACTGCCAGTCTTTTTTTAAATGCATATAACCTAATGAATCTTTTTGTTGTTACAATTTCAGATGAGCGTCTACTACTCTTGCTTTCAAATCAAGAGCTAAAACTACGGCAGGTGGGGGTATGGTGGCCTACAGTCCAATATTAAATAATGAGTAACAATGTCATGCACAAGGCAAGTAATTTCACATGATTTGCTGTTAGAAGAAAGTAAAACAATCATAAAGGACCATCATCAATCATTTTCCATTTTAAGTTAAAAAGCCATTTAGCAATAAAATGAAAAGCTGAGCTGGAAGAATCCTAAATCTAACAATGCAATGCTCTAGAATTCAAAGAACAAATTCTTTGAATTCTTGTAATTTGTCATTTACAAATTAGCAAACACTGAGATTCTGCAAAGATGGACTACTCCTGATAAGGACACCACAAAACCAGGGTTAGCTTCCTTACCCATCTGTTACTTGCTCCTGATATTTACCCACTCCCCACCAAAAACAAAGAAACCACACCCACCCAAATTATAACAACTCAGGAAATATCTACACCATGGGAGATTAAAAAATACAAAGCTAGGCCCTGTTCTCAAAGAATTTACAATCTTGTAGAAGGAAATGAACATATTATAAGATTAAGGTAGACAATATAAGATCAAATGATAGCTATAAGAACAAAGAATACACATTACAGAGAAATCAATAGATCTGTAGGATTAAAATGCATCACAGTTTGGAGCTTGACTGAGTTAACTTGACACATGATACAAAAAGAAGGAAGGGGTGTCCTCTACACCAAGGCCCCAGGAAAAATAATCCCGCCAAGGAATCTAAAATACAAAGGTTCCTTCCAGCTCTCATGAGAAAGCGCATCCAACAATCCCTTAGATTCTAAGTAGCTTACCAGGAGCAGAAGGAAGAAAGCAGAAGGAAGTTTCCAAACTCTTCATTCTACGTAACCATCGAAGGAAAGTCCATCAATTAAATTTTTTTCTTCTAAAAGCTGAATAGCTTTATATTTCACACACAGATGTGAGGTACATTTTAAGTTCATTTTTGTATAATGTATGTGGTTTAGGTCAAGATGCGTTATTTTTGTATGTGGATGTCCAACGTTTCAACACCACTTATTGAAAAGACTATTCTATTTCACTTAGAAACTTTGTAAAAAATTATTGGCTATATTGGTGTGGTTCTATTTCTGGAATCTCTATTTTATTTCATTGATCTATATGTCTAGCTCTTTGCTAATACCCCAGTCTTGATTATGGTAATGTCGTACTGAGTTTTAAAATCATGTAGTTTGATTTTTCCAACTTTTTTTTTCAAAATTGTTCTGGCTATTCCAGGTCCTTAGCCTTTCTATAGGAATTTTAGAATCAGTTTCTCTATAACTACAAACAATGCTGTTGGGATGTTTATTGATAATGTGTTAGATCTATAGATCAATTTGGGGAGAATGAACATCTTTACTATAGTGAATCTTCTAATTCATGAATATGATATGTCTCTCCATTTAAATCTTCTTTGATTATTTTTAATCAGGGTTTATAGTTTTCAGCATAGATATATATTTTATTAACTTTAAACCTAAGTATTTCATTTTGGGGAGCTATTGTAAACTTTTTAAAATTCAAATTTCAATCATTTATCACTAGTGTATAGAAATGATTACTTTTTGTGGGTTGACCTTGAATCACTTGCTAAACTCATTTATTCTAGAAATTTTTTGTGGATTCCTTGGGATTGTCTACATAGACATTCATGCCATATGCAAACAGGGACAGTTTTATTTCTTCCTTTCTAATCTGTATGCCATTATTTCTTTGAATATTTTTGCCGCACCACTCTCATTCTCTTCTCAGTCTGGGTTTCTGATGACACAAATGTTAAACCTTATAATAGTCTCATAGGTCCCCAAGACTATTTAGTTTTAGCCTTCTTTTTTTGTTGTTCCAACTGGATCATCTCTTTTTTTTTTCCAATCAGGTATACAAAGTATTTTTCGCTTAAGTGCAGCATAAGGTCTATGCTATTTTTTTTTAAGTTTCCAACTGGATCATTTCTATTGATCTATTTTCAAATTCTGACTCTTTCATCTATCATATCCACTCTGCTACTGAGCCCATCCAGTAAGATTTTTATTTCCATTATTGTATTTCTCCATTCTAAAATTTCCATTTAGTTCTTTATATCTTCTACTTCTCTGCTGAGGTGTTTTTTTTAAATCTTCCTGCTCACTCTTGAACATTTAGTTCTTTGTATCTTCTGTTTCTCTGCTGAGACTTTTTATCTTCCTGCCCATTCCTGGAACATGGTCATTATAGCTGATTTAAAAATTCTTTGCGATAAACACCTGTGTTACCTTTTCCCATGTGAGTTTAAATTTTTCTCTTTTAAAGCTGAGTAATTCTAGATTGTATTTTGGACATTTTGAATATTATGTTATGAGACTCTGGGTTTTATTTAAGTCTCACTGAGAATGTCTGTGCTTTTTTTTTAGTCAGCAATTAACCCAGTTGGGTTCACAGTTCAAGTTCGAACATGTCTTCTGTGGGTTGTTTCCAATTTCAATTCAGTTATGTGTTCCATAACTGTCCCACGTAGTGTCCAGTTTGGGGACTGGGAGGTGGTCTATCCCATAATTCCATCCTCAATGTTTATTCATGCTGTTTAGAATCAGGCTCATGTATACACAGCTTGGACATCAGCTCAGCAGTCCATAAGCAATTTTAAGTGGTTTCCCTGCAATCTTCTGGTTCCCTAGGGCTCCCTTTTCTCAGTCTTCCAACAGAAAGCTGGGCTTCATTAACCACACTCTGCTGTGTATTTCCCATGACTGTGTCAGAAGTCAGGCCCAGGACGAGCAAGAGAAGAGCAGAGGGAGAAGAAAATGGGATTTGCTCCACTCTCTTAAGACCATAGCTCCTTCAATTTGAGAGGAAGGTTTCCTTTTCTCTGTGATTTAGGCTCCAGTCTGCACCCACTGAGACCACTGCAGCCACTGCCAAGGACTGCTTGAAGCCCAGGGTGCAAGAGAATGAAGAAAAGAAAAAAAAGAAGAAAAAAGAAAAAGATGTGGAATCACCACATTTTCTCTGAGCATTAGGAAACCCCTTTCCTGCTCCTTGAGTCAGAACTAGACGACCTCTCCTGGTGTTTTCTGTCCTTGTTAATAATGCTCACTTCCAAGTTTCAGGATACGTTAAGTTCAGGAGGGGGCATACTGGAAGAAAAAAATGGTAAACTCACCACCGGTTCACTGGTACTTTCAATTCTGGTCTTCTTCCCCAATCTGCCTCCTACTACTTATTTTTCAGAGTCCTCAAATAGCCACTCCAAGCATTCTGTCCAGGTTTTATAGCTGCATTCAGTGGGAGAGACAGGGCGAAGTATGCTTACTCCATCTTATCTGGAACCAGAACCTGGACTGTTTTTCTTAACAAACTTTGTAGAACTGATTGATTAAACTATCTGTATAGGTTTGATTATAAATTTTAAATTTTAAATAAATAAATCCTGTAGTAATCTTATCGAGGAAAAAGGAAGAGGCAAGCTAGTAGAATCACATTTTTTTAAGCCTACATATTTTTGGATATTACATGTTTAGGAAAAAAAGTGAAGCTCTTAACTGCACTTTATTTCTTTAAATCTTATTTTACCCGTGGATTTTTACAAATATTAGGCCTGTTATAAATTTTTTTAAAGGAAAAAAGAAAGTAGGAGTTATCCAAAGCATAAGACAAAGGAAAGCGGACTGCAGATGAGAGGCCATAAACTGTTTAGGAACTGAAAAAAAATGTGTCATGTTAAGGTGGATAGACTTTACCTGAGAAAAGGCAGGCCCTGAATTATTTTAGCAAAGGTGGGGGAGCAACACGATCCAACTGATATATTTGAAGGATCACTCCTGCTGCAGAACATAAAGGTGCACAGAAAATGACTCTTACTGTTTGAATCTAAGGGGTAACATAAAGTTGCAGAACAGTAGATATAAAGTATGATTCCACATGTTGTTGGGGGATATGGATAAGGAAGAAAGATTTTTTAAAATTTATTTTAGAGAGGGAAGAAGGGAGAGAAGGAGAGACAAACATAGATGTGAGAGAGATACATGGATCGGTTGCCTCCCATACATGCCCTGACCAGTGAGTGATCTAACAAGCAACCTAGGTATGTGCCTTGATCGGGATCGAACCCGAGAGTTTTTGGTGTGCAGGACGATGCTCTAACCAACTGAGCTGACACACCGGCCAGGGCAAGGGAAAAGATTTTATACACACACACAATCATTTCATTATATATGTCATTCATGACATATATGTGACATATATAATGATATGGTTATATATGTGTGCAGGAAACTAACTTTTTACTTTATTCTTCTGTTTAAGTTTTAAATTTTTTTACTGTGAACATTTATAGCCTTAAAAAGGTTGTAAATAAAATGGAGGTAGGTCTTATGTATGCATTAGATAAAAGATAGATATAAGATATTAAAACAAGACAAGTATGAATGAGTCTAACATTCAGTAGCACTGTTCCTAGCATATAGTAAGCACAAAAATGCTGCTATAGATCTCCCCACAAATAAGATATTATCGAACATTTATATAGTAACTTCACAACCCAAAACAGCTTTTTAATTAAATTACATTACACTAATTTACCATGTATTTTCAAGCATGGATTTTGAGATGTTCATAATTGTTATATTGCATTTTTACTATAAAAGAAATGTTTGCATTATTCTTTTCAATTTCTTAAGCACCAAAGAACATACTAAAAGGAAAAAGTAAAAGATCCTCCTTTCCTGGTACCTCTAATTCCAATATCCAAACATAACCATTCCCAGTGGTTCTTGAGTTCTATATGATTACAGACTTTCTTTGTGCATATAAACCACATATAAACATATGTGTATGTACATATACACACATATATACATTATATTCTATTTCAAGGAAATGGATCTCTGCTCCTTAAAATAATCTAGACCTATTCTAGTTCCTATTTGTCATTTTTCTAAACCCAAACAGAGTAATGAATAGACAAATTCCTGCGCGGGCAGACAATGTTAACTCTCCCAACTAGGTAAATGTTTAAAGTGAACATACTGAACAAATAAAGTTCTTAGCGATCTCCTAACACTCTTTAATAAAACAGATAAGTATTAACCAGGGCAAGCTAAATTACTTTAGAAGGAAAATTGCACAGGATGAAACAAACAGAAGGGCAGATGATAGGTTAAAGGATACAATGAAGGAGTAAGGGGTTATCCCTAACTTTTAGGTCCCAGAGTTTGACTACTATGCTCTCCCACAAAAGGAGTTATCAGAGATCTTATAATACCCTTTGATGGAGCCGATGAAACTTCACGAGGGCAAGCACCTTAAGGAGTAACTTTCGTAGACAGTCTTCTATAATGGAAAGAAATTACATATTTCTTACATTCTTATGTCTAGGGAAAGAACGTAGTTGCACTGCACAGCAGTAGCTGGAGACTTCAAGCAGGGAAGGCAGAGGAGGTGCAACTGCTCTTCTGTCATAGTGCCCCTTCTTCCAAACTCTCAGAGCTGTGCTCTGCAGTTTCCAAAACAAAAATAAAAACCAGAACCAACATCTCCGGGTAAAAAAAAGTCCCTGAAAGCCAAAACAAAATCACTTATTTATGGGCTATGCTGTTTTCTTCTGCATTTATATGGGGCAAGACAAACTGTTTCCGAACTACTTCAACTGAGAATAATAAAATTATTTGGTTATCAAATAATGGCATTTACTCTATTATTTCTTGATATTAATAGGATCCTCACTTGCTTTCAGAGGTTGTAGAGGATAAAATTTTTGAAATAATTAAATAAACTTAATTAATTACCTTCTCATCCAAAGTAATATATAAAGAGAAAAACCTCAATTTTACTCAAGTTGGTGCTTTGAAAGAACACAAAAAATAAGATATGCTGATCATTCACAACATGACATAGAGGGCTAAAATAGAGCAGAGGCAGGACAACTTTCTAGTCATTCAATGATTTCAGTAGTGATTTTTAAATACAAACTTTAAAAAATCCTCACCTGAGGATACAGTTTATTGATTTTAGAGAGAGAGTAAGAGAGGGAGGAAGGGAGGGAGGGAAGGAGAGAAATATCAACGTGAGAGAGAAACATGGATCAGTGCCCTGACCAGGAGATCGAACCCACAACTTAGGTATGTGCCCTCACCAGGAACCGTACCCACAACTTTTTTAGTGTACGGGAGGACACTCCAACCTACTAAGCCACCTGGTCAAGGCTACAACAACCTTCATTAGATTGAACACATTATGAAAAGAATACACAAGAATTAGTGAGATATCTGATCTACAGAATATTTTTAAAGAAAAACTATTTTATGCTTGGTATATATTTATACACCAACTGGAAGCAAGTTAACAAAATATAAACTTTTAAAGATCCTAGAAAGACTCCCTTTGGTGAAAAGATATACTAAGATATACACTAAGTCTAAATTATAGCAATTTTACAATATTGTGGATTCCCAAAACATTAGACCCACCTATATGCAAAGATTAAAAACACTTCTAAAGCAAACAGAAATCATTTTCTGGAAGATTCAAATGACTGCCTTCTATAACAATGGAGAGTTGAATATGTAATATTCAACTTAGGTTTTGAGAACCTAAGTCCTAGTTGGCCAAAGGTAACTTTATCAACTAGTATTTATAGCACTCTTTAACAAATTATTCCAGAACCTCAATATTTCTTTTTCTTATCATAAAAAACAACAATGAATCTTATGAAAAAAATAATCAGAAATAGAAGAATAATGTTATTCTATTCTCCCACATCTCCATTTACAAATGTGTGCTATTACCAAATACAAAGCTACCTCATGCTATTATTTTGCCATGGAGCACAAAATAAATGTCAAGTGTAAATGCATAGAATTCCTGTCTTTTAAGAAGCTTGCAATTTAAAAGAGAACACATTTCATTTAGTTCCTTTTCTGGAGATTCAAAATGAAAAGGGAACCCAATGTATGGGAGAACATATTTGCCAATGATACATGTGATAAGGAGTTAATTTCCAAAATATATACTCATACAACTCAACAAAAAGAAGACAAATAACCCAACTGAAAAATGGGCAAAGGACCTGAATAGACACTTCTCCAAAGACGACATACAAATGGCCAAGAGACATATTAAAAAAATGCTCAATGTCACTAATTATCAGAGAGATGAGGTAGCACCTCACACCTGCCAGAATGGCTACCATTAATAAATCAACAAACAACAAGTTCTGGTGAGGATGTGGAGAAAAAGGAATCCTAGTACACTGCTGGTGGGGATGTAGGCTGGTACAACCACTATGGAAAACAGTGTGGAGCTTCGTCCAAAAATTAAAAATGTATCCAGTGATCATACTTCTAGGAATATATCTAAGAAGCCAGAAACAACAATCAGAATATATGCACCCCTATGTTCACTGCAGCACTGTTTACAACAGCTAAGATCTGGAAAGAGCCCAAGAAGAGCCCATCAGTAGATGAATGGATTAAAAAACTGTGGTATATTTACACCATGGAATACTATGCAGCTGTTAAAAAAAAAAAAAAAAAAAAGGATCTCTTACCCTTTGAGACAGCATTGAGGGACCTGGAAAGTATTATGCTAAGTGAAACAAGCCAGTCAGAGAAAGACAAGTATCACATGACCTCACTTATATGTGGAATCTAATGAACAAAATAAACTGAACAAAAAAGATCCAGAGATATAGCAGCATGCAACAGACTGTCATATTTGGGGAGGGGGGGGGGCAGGAAGAGATTAATCAATGAATTTATATGCGTACATGCATAGCCCGTGGACATACAATAGTTTGGAGAAGGCCTGGGGAGGGGGTAGGAGTAAGGTGCAAGGGGTCAATGGTGAAAATTAGGTACTTTCAACAATAAAGATAAATTTAAAAAATAAAAAGTAAAGGCTATTTTTGAGATATTGTGAAAAATTAAACAATGGCTAGATTTTAGATGGTACTGAGAAATTTTGTTAGGTGTTTAAGACTACTGTGTTTATGTTATTAAAAAAGGGATCCCAAAGGAGTCCCTTAATGTAAATTATGGACTTAGTTAATAACAATGTATCAATATTGGTTCACCAACTGTAACATGTGTACCATACTAATGCAAGATGTTAATAATAGGGGAAACTGAGGATGGGAGGGAATATTGGAAGTCTGTACTCTGTGCTCAATTTTTCTGTAAACCAAATATGGTTCTAAAAAGTAAAATTAAAGAAAAACTAGAACATGGGATTCCTTTCCAATGAGGTCCTGTAATCCATTCTTAAAACTGGTCACCTGAATGAAGCATTTCCACCACCTTATTACTTCACTTTTTCAATAATACAGATCCCCTGAATTTTCCTAAAGTTTAACATAAACTACCTCTAATATGTTCTAATACCATTTTTATGTGTGTGAAAGTAAGTGGCTAAAACTTTCTATATTTCAATAGATACAATTTAATGGATTCACTAAATCATCAACAAAGCTCTTATAGGCAAAGTAATGTCTGTCAAATTTTGATATATCTCCAAACACCTCCCACCTGAAACCCACAAATTCCTTTATTGTCTGATACTTTGTGACTCTATAAAATAAAGAATATTTTCTCCTTTTTCTCTTCCTTCTCCTCCTCCTTCTTCATCTTCATCTTTAAAAAAAAAGAGCTCTTATCCATTAGAGAAACAGAGTGAAGTATTTATAGATGACATATGTTTAGGATTTCTCTTTAAATACTCCAGCATGGTAGAAAATGTTAAAGGAGTAAGATATAGATGTGAGAAGACTGTCCAAATACTGATACTTGTTGAAGCTGAATATTGAATATGTGAATGTTCATTATATGATTCTCTACTTTTTTTGCTATATTTGAAATTTTTCATAATAAAAAGTTAGGGAAAAATCAAATTTAAGATTTACCTATCTCACCTGCAAGATTCTAGACACGTATCAAATTTTGTTAAGACGATAATGGAAATCTAACTCTTTAAAAAGTACATATTGATGATGACAGGTTCCTGAGGTACTTCAGAATTACTAGTGATCAGAGTTAAAATCATAGGACAGAATATTTTTTCCTCTTATACCAATATTGTACATAAAATTATATTCATTTTTTTAAAGTGGTATGGTAAAACTTTTTTTTAAATAAAAAATAATAAAAAAAAGAAAAAAGAAAGTGGTCTGGTGAGACATAGTAAGCTCAAGAGAGCATGAAAATGGAGAGGTGAAGATAGGGAGGAAGTCACTATAAAACATTTATTATTTAAGATGAGAGAGAAGAGAGAATAAAGAATCTAACAGACTATGAAGGCAATTATCCCCTTTCCACAAAGTTTCAAAGCAAATAAATTGAAAAACAAAGATCTCAAGGTAGTATAGTCACAAATGGAGAGAAGGAAGAAACACAAATAAGTGGGCATATAGAGGTGTATCTCTGAACAATGATATTAATAAAAGAAAAGACTTAATAAGTTTTATGGTTCTATTTACTAGGGACACCTTAGAGAATAATAACTGAGTGTAGGAGAAGTACTACCTAATAGACCTACAGACGGATGTTTTTGTTTTTAAAGTGACTAAAATATTCGAACCCATCTGTAAAAACCAAGTACAACTTAGGAGTTTAGCTTGATTCAATAGAGAATTTTAAGATTCATCTAGAATAGTTCAGAGAGCTTTGAAAAGGAGTAATCTGATGTAGTAGCATGGGGAAGGTCATTCAGAAGAAAAGATGAAGTAAAATGGTAAGGCCTTCACACTTTGGGACCCATAAGAAACGAACATACTCGTAATGAGAGTTACGTATGACCTGAAGAAATCTAGAGTTAAGTACAGGGAAAACAGAGAGAAAACTGAGAAGTAAAGGAATCCAGGAAAAGACCTTATAAGAATTATGAGACTGGCCGGGCGTGGCTCAGCAGTTGATCATCGACCTAGGGTCCGGAGATCACGGTTCAATTCCCGGTCAGGGCACATGCCCGAGTTGCGGGCTCGATCCCCAGTCAGGGGCGCGCAGGAGGCAGACGATCAATGACGACTCTCTCTTCATTGATGTTTCTCTCTCTCTCTCTCATTCTTCCTTCCTCTCTCTGAAATCAATAAAGACATATTTAATAAGAAAAATAGAATTTTGAAAATGGAGACTGATTTATTAAAAGGAACAAAATTTAGGGTTTGGGCTAAATTCACCACAAAGTATCTTTTTATCTTATAAAGAAACAAATCCTTATACCAGGTATCAAAATTTTATCAAATGAAAACCAACCGATCCTCTAAAGGGTGTGCCTCTTTTATATACCTTTCCCTTAAATACTTAGCCTTTTTGTTGGGGTTACTGAGAAGTCATTATGCCAAATGGAAGAGAAAAGCCATTCAGTCCCATAAAAATATTCTAAGGGTCTAGATTCCAATGCATGCTCAACAAAAAGAAGTTGTGAAGCATAGGTACACAGAAGGCGTAAGTTTGGAAGCCAAGGACAGAAAGTCAAGGGCTGCCTCATGGAAACACAGACCAGAAGGTAAAAACCTATTAACTTTTGGAATGTAAAGGGTTCTGAGGAACAGAATGTCATGCGGTTATAAGCCGATAGGAAAAACATTTTAGGTAATAGTATGAAAGATAAAATAGAAGGAAAGGAGAGACTAGCATCCAAGGTTTATCACTTAGAATCCTGACTAAACCATGGCCAAAATAGGCAGGAGATCCTACTAAAAAGGCTACAAAGCTATATCCTGCCTCACCTGGAAGCATCTCCTTGGGGCCAAGAAAGAGAAAGACAGGTGAAGTTGTCCAGGCCAAGCTGATGCTGACATACCTTTCATGGGTTTGACTGAGAGTAAAACAGATCTCCTAGGATCTGTGACCTCAGGAAGAGGTAGCTCCAGCTGTACCCATTTGTGGCTTCTATGTGACTGAGCTGAGAAGAAGCTCAAAAGAAATAGGGAGAAAGGAGAAAAGGTGAGAAAAAGAAGAGTGCCATCTTTTTCCCTATTCTTCCTTCTCCAATTATCCATTTTTTCTAGTAGTGACAAAGGGTGCATATCCACTATCTTCCTGACTTCCCATGTTTCAGGAGAGCTAAGTTTGGGCTAAAAATAACTATTAAACAGATCTATAATTTTATTAGCATCATGCTCTAATCAAACTAGCCACTTGGTACAGAAATTTGGATAATCAGAAAGCTTAAGGCAAAAGGCAAAATTAGAAGAATAGGTGTTGCCAGAATACATAATAAGCATTTCATTAACTTAATAGAAAATAACTGACTAGAATTACAAAAATCAGGGATTCACAAAGAAAGCACATTCACCTGAAAGACTATACAGCCATGAATTTGAAGGTCTAGTACACAGTATCTGACCTTGCTATTTCTACCAACTACAGTTACTTCTACCAATTACAGCAACTTCCTTTGCTCTATATGTTAGTACTAAATTCCTTTAGATGCTAATGAATGTCTCTTAACAATATCAAACCTTCTAGAGCTTAACAAGGTCACTTAATGTGTTAATCAAGCGTATTTAATTTTGATTCAGATAAAACATTTAAATATAATATCATATGTCGTTAAACTGAAAATAGAAAGATGATATAAACTAGCAATGTATTCAGTGTTTAAGTCACTGGATTGATGTCAGAAAAAAATTATTTATCCTTCTAGTAAAAAAATAGGGATCCAAGTAGTAAAAGGGACCTCAAAAATAAAAACAGAGCCAGAAAGAATTATTTTATGAAACTGAAATTAATGAAATCAACACATAGCAAGTAGTATTATTTCCATTCCATCCTGCAGTGTGATTTGAAGGCAGTTTCTTCCATGTGATTAAGGCATGTTTAACATCCAAAGATACCAGTAGAAATAACTCAAGAGTTATATATGCTTGGTTGTTTTTTAAGGCAAATTTTACCATAACATTTATGAAACCACTTTCTGAAACAAAATGTTTCAGGTAATTGACTCTCTCACATCCCTACTCACCATGAAAACAAATTGCCAAAGTCCAATTATTCTAAGAAATCAATATTTCCATTACTAGCTAGTGATAAAATTTCCAAGAGAAAAATGCTCAGCATGTTTATATCAATCTGACACCAGAATATTCAATTAATAGTTAGAGAATATAATTGAGGATCAGAAAGAAAACAATAAATTATAAATTGTTTGGTATATCATACAAAGCAACTTACCTTGTAGTTTTTTCAAGACAGCAACCTCCATTTTCAGAACTTGTTTTGGTTGTTGAGCCGATTCTACCTTCAATGCAACATTTTCTCTGGTAAGCATGTCCAAGGCATCGTAAATTTCTCCAAAGCCCCCACCCCCAATCTTCCTCAACTGCGTAAGAAATAAGAACAAACACAAACAAAATTACTAGAAGATTCTAATTGGAAACCAGTTTCTGATATTTAGAAAATATATATAATTTTGCTATTGCTATTATAAAAGATCTCAGTATTGTTAAATTAACCATGAATATGCCAAAAAGAAAACAAATTCCTAGAAATAATATTAGAACATTTTCCCACAGGTTTGTCTGCAAAAAGTAATAAAATTATTTCAACCAAAAACAATTTTAAATTTGGTATACAGCTAGCACCAGAATTGTCACAAAAACATAGGATCTCAAAGTTTCACTTCCCATAAATGCCTCTCAAAAACCAGATTTGTTGTTTTAATTCTCAGGCAATCATTTGAAGCTTTTTAAACCATGAAATGTTTTTGGCAATTGAAATCTTACCTGGAACCTGACTGAGATGTGTATGTGGGGAGGTTGGAGATGGGAGCAGGGCAGCCAGAGCCCAGCCCTCTCTGCAGCATTTACCCTCCTCTCCGAGGCACTGAACAGGCTCCAAAGAGCTCGCAAAAAGCTCCTGTTCTAAACTATCCCAGGGTTCACTATATATCTATATGCTCAAATAAGAGTAAACTCTAATCAAATGCAACACTTTCATCAAACACTTAATATTCTTCCTGATAAAACATGTTAGCTTAACTGGGAAATATCAGGATCTCTGTCGTAGTACTATAAGCAAGTTCTGAAGAGCTAGTGACAACTGGACCTGTAGAGCTGTGAGAAACTGGAGTGGAAGGAGGTGGGATAGGTATATACTTCAAGCTAGAAACAACATTCAATAGGCCTTCTTCCATTTCCTGAAATTAGGTCTTCTCTTTACCACATTATCAAACATCTAGAATGTGTTATAATGTAGAAAGTCATCACTGGAGACATAGAGTCATAAATCCCAACCACCCCAGAGACCTCACCTCAAGTCCCATTGCTTTCTCCTCGGGGTCAGTTATCGATTACTATATCTAGGCTGATTTCTTTAACTTCTGAATTTCTATAGGAATTATTTGCTTAATCCCTTAATTAATCCTTTTACTAGGCTACATACTTCAGATAGCACTTGAATTAACACACCCTCCTGCTTTTTAGCCTTTAATGTTGCTTAACTTTCCAACTTTCCATTGTCAATGTCCTAGCCCCCTACAGCGAAACTAAGCTTCTTCAAAGAGAAGGCCACTCCACCTATTTTTTGTTTTCCTCAGAACATTTGGCAAATTGACAACTATATATATAGGGTGGGGCAAAAGTAGGTTTGTAGTTGTTCATATGGAAAATAATACAATAATAAATAATAATGCAAGAATGAACTCTGTGTTTCATGTACTCACAACTGTAAACCTACTTTTGCCCCACCCTGTATTGCTAAATAACTATTCATTGCTTTGTATATATGAACCATAATCCTCCTCTATTCTGATTTGGTGATGGGAAGAGATACCATGAGGAACTCTGGTATGAGCTTGGGATTAAAAACAAAAGTTCCAATCCGGCTGGGCGTGGCTAAGTGGTTGAGCATCGACCTAGGATCCAGGAGATTACAGTTCGATTCCTGGTCAGGGCACATGCCCGGGTTGTGAGCTCCATCCCCAGTCCAGGGTGTGCAGGAGGCAGCCGATCAATGATGACTCTCTTCATTGATGTTTCTCGCCCTCTCTCCCTTTCCCTTCTCTCTCTGAAATCAATAAAGATACATTTAAAAAACAAAAACAGTTCCAGAACTTAATTTTGGTTAAATAAATTGCTCTTTGTTGGGTCCTAATTGGTTCTTGTGAGTCTTTATATTTTTTTCATTAAACAAAGCCTAGTGTAACTTAGAAAACTCATAAAAAGTCACAGGCATCTTTCTAATTATGGACTGTGATAAGAGAGGACTTCGTATTTACCTCATAAAAACCTTAATAAATGACGGAACAAAAAAAAAGTCTAGGCTGAAGTAAATGATTTTGTTCCTTGCTCTATTTCTATAATGTCATTTGAAAAGTAGTAAAGCATTAATTTTTTTATTGAACTTGACAAAGCCCTAAGACATCAGTGCTTATGAGGGAAAGAGACAGAGAGAGTTTAGTATGATGGGGGTAAGCAGATTAGAGACAAAATAAAGGTAAGGCCTATGACAGATTGTGTTGTCTGAAGACAGCCACAACAATATTGCCCATCATTTTGCTCTGTCAATGTGACCTTGTCACTTCCCCATCAAAAGGTAGAGTCCATTTCCCCAGCCCCTTAAATCTGTGTGGATCTTGTGACTGCTTTAACCAATATAACATTGCAAGTAACACTGCGCCAGCTGTAATAATGGCCCTTAACCAGCCTATAGCTTCTGTTAACTTGTTTCTAAAGAGCCAGCCACCTGAGAAGCCATAGCCCTGTGAAGCAGTCCTAGAAAAATGAGCCACCAGTTGTGTGTGTGGGGGGGGGGGACAGGCGGGGTGAAGCAACTAAGGATGCCCAAGGCACCAAACAAACCATCTGAAAATGAATCCTCCAACCAAACCAACCCTGCTAGTACCACATGGCTAAGGGACAAACCACCCAGACTAACTTCCCAAATTCCCAACGCACAAAATTGTGAGCAAAATGAATGTTTTAGCTCAGCAGCTGAGGATTGACCTAGGATCCAGGAGATTGTGGTTCGATTCCTAGTCAGGACACATGCCCAAGTTTTGGGCTCGATCCCCAGTGGGGGGCGTGCAGGAAGAAACTGATCAATGACTCTCTCATCATTGATGTTTCTATCTCTCTCCTTCTCCCTTCCTCTCTGAAATCAATAAAGATATATTTTTTTAAAAAAATGAATGAATGTTGAAGTCTCCAAGTTTTGATGTAGTTTGTTACGTAACTGTAGATAACCAAAACACAATTTTTAACAATGAGCCTGTGATTTCTTACTAAAATTGCCTCTGTGCCTCCCAAATTTGGGTGACATGCTCCACACACATATTAGCTCAAATTATCAGAAAAAAACAACTATGCCAGGCATAGCTTCATTTGCCACCTTTTAATGACTCCTGGTAAACAGTCAACTTTTATTACAGCAGTTACTACAAAGCTCTCACCAAAGCAACACTCATTTCTGATTTACATAAAAGATTACCAATTGTTGAAATCTGCCTGCATCCATGATGATGACATAGTCCTTTTCTTATACTTACTCAAGTAAATTTTCAAAGCCTATTGATTTGCCTAATCAACTGTTCCATTAAAGCAAAATTTTTATTTCTAAAGGAAGAATCTTCTTTTTCCAATCTGTTGACAAATTAAGGAAACCACTAAAATAGCTTTGCTAAACCTGCCAATGGAGCAAAACTTTGAGTAACAAAAGACTGGGTATATTTTGTTTTCAATATATTTAAATGTTCCAAAACAGAAACAGCTCCCTTGAGAGGAGGAGAGATGGCAGATTCCAAGTCTAGGGCAAGGAAGCCATCAAAAGACTGTTAGAATCATGTTAAAAGAACTCAAGAGATAACTTGAAGGGTGTCCCCTTAGTTGAATGAGACAATTTGAGCATCAGTAAGGATAATAACTATGAAGAACTAAAACACATTAAATTTGTTTAAATCCATGAATTCTTAATTATATTTTTAAAAGTTCTCATTGGTCACTTTTAGATGATGCTAGGGAGCCAATTCATTATTTTTAAAATTGGTAAATTAAGAAAAAGAATCAAGCATTTATCCTGTTTTCCTAATCAAACTATATCTCAGATAATCAAATAGTTGATGATGAGAAATTTCACTTTATAGATGTACTTTAATACATGAAAGAAAGAATATCACCAATCTGCAATCCCTAATGAATTAACAGACCAAGACAATGATCCACAGTACTAACACCACAAAAATGATGGGCAATAAATCAGTATGTACTGCCTGTTGAAAGTTCACAATACCCTTTATGAGAAAAATGCCTCCACCTCAGATTAGGTCTGAACTCAGATTAAATCAAGGCTCTATACATAATTAACATTTTACATAAAATACATGACAGAGAACCATGTTAACATCACAGGGAAGCAATCAGAAAAATCTAAACCATGGAAAATTGTACAGGCAAATGGCCCAGTTTCTCCAACAAATAATAAGTAAAAAGAGATTAAAAAAAGAACCTAAAAATTAAAAAACTTAAATGATGTTACCAACTGCAATATCCAGACTTTATTTGGGTTTGATCCAAAACGTCAAAAAAAATTTCTGATATATCACCTCGGGCAAGGGAAACAAAAGAAAAAATAAACAAATGGGACTATATCAAACTAAAAAGTTTTTGCACAGCAAAGAAAATCATCAAAAAATAAAAAGACAAGCCACTGAATGGGAGAATACATTTGCCAATGATACATCTGATAAGGGGTTAATATCCCAAAATTTATAAAGAATTTATAATACTTAACACCAAAAAAAACTCCCAAACAATCAAATAAATAAATGGGCAAAGGATCTAAATAGACACTTCTCCAAAGAAGACATACAGATGGCCAACAGACATATGAAAAGATGCTCAATGTCACTAATCATCAGAGAAATGCAAATAAAATCCACAATGAGATATCACCTCACACCTGTCAGAATGGCTATCATTAATAAATCAACAAACAAGTGTTGGTGAGGATACAGAAAAAAGGAAACCCTCATGCACTGTTGGTAGGAATGCATATTGGTGCAGCCACTGTGGAAAACAGTATGGGGTTACCTCAAAAAATGAAAAAGGGAACTGCCTTATGACCCAGCAATCCCACTTCTGGGAATATATCCAAAGAAACCTAAAACACTAATTTGAAAGAACATATGAACCTCTATGATCACTGCAGCATTATTTACAATAGCCAAGATTTGGAAGCAGCCCAAGTGTTCATCAGTAGATGAGTAGATAAAAAAGTTGTGGTACATTTACACAATGGAATACTATTTGGCCATTAAAAAAAAGGAATCTTACCCTTTGTTACAGCCTGGATGGACCTGGAGAGTATTATGCTAAGTGAAATAAGCCAGTCAGAGAAAGACAAGTACCATATGATTTCATTCATATATGGAATCTAATGAACAAAATCAACTAACAAACAAAATAGAAACAGAGGCAGGGCTACATGGAACAGACTGACAGCTATCAGGGGAGGAGGGTTGGTGGACTGGGTGAAAAAGGTAAAGATATTAAGAAGGAAAAAAACCTCTTAGACATAGACAACAGTGTGGTGATTATCAGAGGGGCAGGGGGCTGGGGGGAGGTATAAGAGGGGAAATAAATGATGATGTAAGGAGATTTGACTTGGGATGGTGAACACATAATACAATATACAGATGATGTCTTATAGAACTGTATGCCTGAAACCTATACAATTTTATTAACCCATGTCACCTCAATAAATTCAATTGCAATAATAATAATAATAACTTATAAAACAACTGGGAATATGAAAGCTGGAAGGATACTTTATGATTTTAAGAAATTATTACTTTTTAGATATAATAATGATATGATTATGTTTTACAAAGAAGTGTTTATCTTTTAGAGATACATACTGAAGGACACATAAAAAATGCTAAGGGAAAATATATGTTTAAAAATATTTTGGGAGGGAGGTTAAAAAGATGAAACAAGCCCGGCCGGGCGTGGCTCAGTGGTTAAGCATCGACCTAGGATCCAGGCGATCAGGGTTCGATTCCCGGTCAGGGCACATGCCCGGGTTGCGGGCTGCAGCCGATCAATGACTCTCTCATCATTGAC
Organism: Miniopterus schreibersii; assembly: GCF_964146895.1. NCBI lineage: Eukaryota > Metazoa > Chordata > Mammalia > Chiroptera > Miniopteridae > Miniopterus > Miniopterus schreibersii. The sequence continues at coordinate 144,791,112 of NC_138101.1, forward strand.
GTTTCTATCTCTCTCTCTCCCTCTCCTTTCCTCTCTCTGAAATCAATAAAGATATATTTAAAAAAACAAAAAACAAAGATGAAACAAGATTGACTATAAATTGATAACTGTTTAAGCTGGAGCATGAATACATGGAGGTTCATTCTATCAGTGTTGCCATTTCTATGTATACTTACAATTTTCCTTAATAAAGGGTTTAAAACAAAAAAGAGCAGTTCATTATACTATATTTTTTTAACTTTTTTTAAATCCTCATCTAAGGATATTTTTTCCATTGATTTACAGAGAAAGTAGAGGGGTAAGAGAAAGAAACATCAATGTGAGAGAGACACATCGACTAGTTGCCTCCAACATGGGCCCCGAGACCAAGGCAGGGATCGAGCCTGCAACCGAGATACATCCCCTTGGCTGGAATCAAACCTGGGACCCTTCAGTCTGCAGGCCAACACACTAACCACTGTGCCAAACCGGCTAGGGTTGTACTGTATTTTTAAAATTTGTTCTTTCCCTAAGAACACTTTTATTTACCTTACTCAGTATTAGCTATCAGGTTAGAAAAATTTACTATTATATAAAACCAAACTTAATCATAGGTAAAAAACTGAAAATAACTGCTTTAGCAAGCAATATATGTATTATTCTTTAATGAAACGCTGTTTTTTTTTTAATCAAGACACCAAAAACTACCCCTCAAATCTATCCATCCATCCATCTCTCTCTCTCTCTCTCTCTGACATATACTCACCACTTTCCATCTTTCTTTGACCAGGATTCCAACACTGAGGATGTCTGGTTGCTCTCCTCCTCCACTCATCGCAATTCACTGATAAGATAGAAAGGCTACACAGGCATCCAGCTCCCAAGGGTGGTTTCCATTTAACCTAAAACAAAAGAAATAGCAACAGCATATCAGGACTAATTAATTAACACAAACATTCTAGCACCAAGTAGCACTACTAATCCTATACATTAGGTTGCTTTGTTAGAAAGGGGAAGAACCCACAAACTCAGTTCCAAAATCTGTTTAGTGCATATTTTTTAAAAAACACTTATCTTTCCATTACAGATACTAGCAAAATAGCTAGACATTTCAAAAACATTACATTACAACACAGATATAACTTACAGATAGCTGAGATTGCAAGACTAAAGAGAAAGCATGGTGTCAATAAATAGCAGTTGATCCAAACAGACCACTATCCTAAGTATAACATTGCTAAAGAAAAAGATCTGGTACCTAATGTATAACAGCTTATAATTTAACAGGTTGTAAGTCAGAGCTTACCATCATCAGAGCTAATAACATTTTAATGTTACATAATGCACTTAAAATGCATAGGAAATATACATGAGCCACAAACCCAATGCAATGATATTGTATGAAAAAGAGAACAACATGAACAACTCACCTATAGAAAATAAAAAAACAGCAGAAAAATATGGCCTAAAGGAGATGAAAACTGTGACCTAATATTATGGAACAAACTAAAGTATGAAAAAGAAGTTTTAAGAAAACATAAATCATAATTAGAAAATTAAATAAGAGAGCTAGGCAACAGGAAAACATAAAAGGAAACCTGAGAGAACTCAGAAAAGGATCAAAAGTGAAAGAAAATGAAATGAAGATTCAGGTAGATGAGACATGAGAGAAGATACCATGCAAATAAGGGAGAAAAGAGAAAGGAGAAAAATGAAAAAATAATTTTTAAGGAAATAAAAAGTGATAAATAAAAGGAAAAGTAAATACAAAATAGTTATTATAGAAGGCTCCCAGAAAGAAAGTCAAAGCTATAAATTAGAACAAATACTAGCCACTGCAATTCAAGAAAATTTTCTAGAAATAAAAAAAGGCTAAACCTGCATGTTGAAATGGTATACCACATACCTAAGAAAACAACTCAGAAGGTTAACACCAAGACACAGCCTAACAAAACCACTGAATTTTAAAGGAGGAAATAAATTCAGTGGGCATCATGAAGAAAGTACAAATTACTTACAACGCAAAGAAAATCAGACTGATGACAGACACTGGCACACACAGCTTTTATTAGTAGACAATGGAATTATATATTTAAATACCCAAGGAAATAAAATGTGAGCCAAGGATATTCTATCCTGCCAAACTAACCTTCAAGGCTAAACAAAATAAGCAGTTATGAACACACAGAACTAAAAAAGTATTGTTCCAGGAAATGCCCCTAGGAATCAACTATATAACAAGTATCAGACAATCAAAAAATTATGGTAGAAGATTTGGCATGAGGATTGACCTGAAAAGGCCTAAAAGCAATGAGCACCCCTGCCTCTAAATTGTAGACTCTAAACATCCTTTCCCACTAAAAGAAATCCGGGCTCCTTGGAGAAATGGTTTATTCTAGGTCTGGCATAGGAAACTGTACACAAACTAAATATAGGACATCTTGTCAAGTGAGAAAGCAAAAATGTTAACAATACTACTACAAGAAAATTAAATGGCAATCAGAGACAACTGAAAGGATTCTCATTTGCCAAGGATTAAACAATCTGAACATATACAAGAATGGTGATTGCAATGATTGGAAAACATCAAAAATATAAATACCCATAAGTTCATAGCAACACTCAAAGAAGAAAAAAGAAGAAAATTTCTCTTTGGTCAATTTTGGAATTTGCTAGGGGATAACTATTCTGAAAATTGGAAAATAAGTTGAAAGAATCAAGCATTTATCCCGCATTTCTGATATGAACAGTATTTCTGGAAAACCAAAGAGATAATGAGGGCAGCTTATTCCCTAGAGAATGATTATGGCTAATAAATGCAGAAGAAATGATTGAATTAGAATATTACCTAGATTTAAGAATTCCAGCCCTGGCCAGTGTGGTTGCTCAGTTGGTTGGAGCGTCATTCCATACTCCAAAAGGTGGCAGGCTCGATTCCCGGTCAGGGAGCATACCCAGGTTGCACCCCTAGTGAGTGCACCTACAGGAGGCAACCAATAAATGCTTCTCTCCACCACCCCCTTCTTCTCTCTAAATATCAATTTAAAAATAAAAATAAAAATCAAGCATCATCCTATACACCAAAATGTTGTTGCAGGTTAGCCTGTGTGGCTCAGTTGGTTGAGCGTCCTCCCATGCACCATTTGATTCCCAGTCAGGGCACATACCTCGGTTACAGGTTCAATTCCCAGTCAGGGTGCTTATGGGAGGCAACCAATCAACGTTTCTCTCTCACAACGATATTTCTCCCTTCCTCTCTCTCTCTCTAATCAATAATAACATATCCTCATGCGAGGATTAAAAAAAAAATTTTTTTCTAAAGAATTCCAATCCCTAGTTAAATAATAAATCTAGGCAATGACCATCAATGGCTGCTAAAATCATAAGGTAAAAAAGGTGGATGGGGAACTTTAATACAGAAGGATCAAGTTGAACCCATTGATCAATCTTAACATCACTAAAAAGCAGGACAATGGATATGATGCAACAAAATTTTCCTGATATGAGGCAACAAAATTTCCTCAGAACCACTCTTAAAGTCCCCTGCCAAAAGAAAAAGGAAAAAAAAAAAGGAAGAACCTACATCTAATCAAACATCTAGATTTACTTACCAGTTTATAAAAATAAGGGGACTAGGAGCACATGTTACATGTCAACATGAGGATACAGTGAGCTAAATGCATAATGCTGGATATCCTAAAAGACAGTAAGACACTATTCCTCCTACAAATAAATGGCATAGAAAATAAAAGAGCTTATACTACACATCACAAGAAACAAGATATATATCAACCTAAGGCAACAACTAGAAAGAAATAGAAAAGCATTTTTAAAGTATTGAAAGTAAAAAGCACTGTCAACCCAGAATTCTGTATCCAGGAAAAATCCCCAAAGGACCTTCTCAAATAAAGAAAACTTAAGATTGTGGTTGTCAGCAGAGCTTCTGGGAAAGAATTACCAAAGAAATTTCTTCTGATAAAGGGAAAAAAGGGAAACTCAGAAAAACAGGAATGAAGGAAGAGCAACAGAAAACTAGGTAAATATAACTGACTAATCTCCTCTTAAATTCTTTAAAACATGCTCGACAGTTAAGAACAAAAATTATAAAACTATCTGAAAGGACTGTCAATGTACACAGATTTAACTCATAAGTCTGCTACAACAAAAATGTGGAATGTTAAAGAGACCTATATGATGATTACATTTCTGCATTCCCCTTGGAGACGTAATATAATAATTTTAGAAGACTGTGAAAAATTAGATAGGTATATTGTAAACCCTAGAGCAACCACTTAAAAAAAATTTACAGTAAGACATAGTGAAAAACAATAACAGATTAAATAAAGTAGAACACAAAAACATGTTACGATAGCCATGGTCGGTGCGTAGCTCAGTGGCTGAGAGTCAACCCATGAACCAGGAGGTCACGATTCAATTGCTGATCACGGCACATGCCTGGGGTTGTGGGCTCAATTCTCAGTAGGGGGCATGCAGGAGGCAGCTGATCAATGACTCTGATCATTGATGTTTCTATCTCTCGCTCCCTCTCTCTGAAATCAATAAAAAAGTATTAAAAAAAAAAGCCCTGGCCAGGTGGCTCAGTTAGTTGGAGCATCATCCCATGTACCAAAAAGTTTCAGATTCGATTCCCGGTCAGGCCACATACCTAGGTTGCTGGTTCAATCCCCAGTCAGGACATGTATGGGAAGCAACCAACTGATGTTTCTCTCTCACACTGATGTTTCTCTCTCCTTCTTTCCTCCTCCCCCCTCTTCTCTCTAAAGTCAATAAAAACATATCCTCAGGTGAAGATTAAAATTTTTTTAAATTAAAAATCATCACCACCATGTTAAGATAATCCAAAAGAAGACAGGAAAGGAGAACTAGAAGAATGAAAAGAAGATATAAATATAAAACAAATAATAAAACGTTTGACCTAAATCCAAATATATCTGTAATCACTTTATTTATTTATAGTCTACAAAACTATAAATAAACCAATATAGGAAAGGAAAAACTCACTGGTAAAAGCAAACATTTAGTAAAAGTAGTGGCTCATATACTTATAAAGCTAGTGAAAGGTTAAGAGACAAAAGTAGTAAAATCATTTCTATCTACAATAATTAAAAGGAATACACAAGACACACTTCTCCGAAGAGGACATACAAATGGCCAACAGACATATGAAAAGATGCTCAATGTCACTAATCATCAGAGAAATGCAGTTAAAACAACAGGGAGATATCACCTCACACCCGTCAGAATGGCTACCATCAATAAATCAGTAAGTGCTGGCGAGGATGTGGAAAAAGGGGAACCCTTGTGCACTGTTGGTGGGAATGTAGATTGATGCAGCCACTGTGAAAACAGTATGGAGTTACCTCAAAAAATTAAAAATGGAATTGCCTTATGACCCAGCACTTTCACGTCTGGGAATTTATCTGAAGAAACCCGAAGCACTAATTTGAAAGAATATATGCACACCCATGTTCATTGCAGCAATATTTACAATAGTCAAGATCTGGAAGAAGTCTAAGTGTCCATCAGTAGATGAGTGGATAAAACAGCTATGGTACATTTACACAATGGAATACTACTCAGCTGTAACAGAGAAGAAAATTTTACCCTTTGCAACAACATGGATGGACCTAGAGGGTATTATGCTAAGTGAAATAAGCCAGTAAGAGAAAGACAAGTCCCATATGATTTCACTCGTATGTGGAATCTAATGAACAAATTGAATTAACAAGCAAAATAGAGACAGACTCATAGAGAGCAGACTGACAGCTCTGGGGGAGAGGGTGGGGAGAGGAAGGGGGTATGGGGAGGGATTGAGCTAAAGAAGAAAAAAGAGAAAGAACTCATGGCTACAAACAACAGTGTGGTGACTGCAGAGGGAGGGGGTGAGTGGAGGTGGAAGAGGGTGTAGGGGGGATAAACGGCAATGGAAAAATTTAAATTAAATTAAATTTTTAAAAATAGGACATCGCCCAGGTGGGCATGGCTCAGCGGTTGAGACTCGACCTAGGATCCAGGAGATCGAAGTTTGATTCCTGGTCATGGCATGTGCCTGGGTGTGGGCTCAATCCCCAGTGTGGGCTTGCAGAAGGCAGCCGATCAATGACTCTCTCATCATTGATGTTTCTCTCTCTCTTTCTCCCTTCCTCTCTCTGAAATCAGTGAAGATATATTTTAAAAATAAATAAAAGTAAAATGTCTCAATTTAAAAAAAATTAAAAATATGACATTAAAAACAAAATGCGGGGGAGGGTGATGAGTTAATATGTAGTGCTGTTAGACTGGGTTCAGACTCAAGCAACCGTCAACATAAAATAGACTGCTATAAACATAAGTTGTTATATATGAATCTCACGGTAACCATAAACCAAAAACTTATAATAGACAAAAAAATACAGAGAAAGTAATCCAACATAACACTAAAGGAAGTGATCAGAACACAAGGAAAGAAAGCAAAAGAAGAAAGGAACAGAGAGCTAAAAAAACTTCCAAAAATAATTAACGAAATGGAAATAAGTACATAGCTATCAATAATTACTTTTTTGTTAGTTTTTTAGTTTTTTTCTTTAATCCTCACCCGAGGACATTTTTTCCATTGCTTTTCAGAGATTGGAAGGGGGAGACAGAGAAAGAGAAACATCGATGTGAGAGAAACACATTGATTGGTTGCCTCCAGCTCGCCCTGAATGGGGAATTAAGCCTGCAACCAAGGTACATGCCCTTGGCAGCAATCAAACCCCGACCATTCAGTCCAAAGGCCAACACTCTTAACCACTGAGCCAAACAGGCTAGGGCTATCAATAATTACTTTAAATATAAATTGACTAAATGCTCCAATGGAAAGACAAAGGGTGGTGGAATGTATAAAAAACAAGAGCCATATATATGTTGCTTACACAGACCCATTTCAGATCTAAAGATGCAGAATGAAAGTGAAGGGATGAAAAGAGATATTTTATGCAAACGAAAACGAAAAGAAAGCAGGGGTAGCAATACTTTTATCAAACAAAATAGACTTTAAAACAAGGACTGTAACAAGAGACAAAGAAGGGCATCATAAAATGGTGAACAGATCATTCTAACAAGAGGATATAACACTTGTAAACATCTATGCACTCAACACAGAAGCACCTAAATACATAAAGCAAATATTAAGACAAAGTGGAAAGACTGACAATAATACAATAATAGTAGGAGACTTTAACACCCCACTTATATCAATGGATAGATCATCCAGACATAAAATCAACAAGGAAACACTGGCCTTAACAACATATCAGACCAGTTGAATTTAATAGATATTTACAGAACATTCCATGTAAAATCAGCAGAATACACATTCTTTCCAAGTGCAGTTCGAACATTACCCAGAATTGATCACGTTAGGCCACAAAACAAGTCTCAATAAATTCAAGAAGATTGAAATTATATCAAGCATCATTTCTGGCCAAAACGGTAAATCAATTACAAGAAAACTGGAAAAAACATGGACACATGGAGGCTAAACAAGATGCCACTAAGCAGCCAATGGATTAAGGAAGAAATAAAAAAAAATTTCAAAAAAATACCTTGAGACATATGAAAATGAAAACACAATGGTTCAAAATCTATGGGACACAACAAAAGTAGTTAGTTTTAAGAGGGAAGGTCAGCATGGCCGGCGTGGCTCAGCGGTTGAGCACTGACCTATGATCCTGGAGATTGAGGTCCGATTTCCAGTCAGGGCATAACAATCCCCAGCAGGGGGTGTGCAGGAAGTAGCCAATCAATGACTCTCTCATCATTGATGTTTCTCTCTCTCTCTCTCTCTCCCTTCCTCTCTTTGAAATCAATAAAAACATTTTTTTTTTTTTTTAAAAAGAGGGAAGTTCATAGCAATGCAGGCCTATCTCAAGAAACAAGAAAAATCTAAAATAAACAATCTAACCTTTCACCTAAAGGAACTAGGAAAGGAACAAAAGCCCATAATGAGTAGAAGGGATGAAATAAAAACCAAAGTTGAAATAAATGAAATACAGACTAAAAATATAACAGAAAAGATCAATGAAACTAAGAACTGGTTCTTTGAAAGATAAACAAAACTGACACATCTTCAGCCAGATTCATCAAGAAAAAGAGAGGGCCCAAATAAATAAAATCACAAATGAACAAGTTATAGCTGACACCACAGAAATACAAAGGATCATAAGAGAATACTATGAACAATTCCACACCAACAAACTGGATGACCTAGAAGAAATGGATAAATTTCTAGAAACATATAATCGCCCAAGACTGAATCAGGAACAAACAGAAAATCTGAACAGATCAATTACTAAAAACAAAATCAAATCAGTAATAAAAAAACTCCCAACAAACAAAAGTCCAGACCCGGGGGCTTCACTGGTGAATTCTACCAAACATTTAAAGAAGCACTAATACATATAATTCTCAAACTATTCCAAAAATTGAAGGGAAAGGAATGCTTCCAAACTCATCCTATGAGACCTTCATTACCCTGATACCAAAACCAAACAAAGACAATTACAGACTAATATCCCCAATGAACATAGATGCAAAAATTCTCAACAAAATATTAGGAAATCAAATTCAAAAATACATTAAAGGACCAGACCCCATGATCAAGTGGGATTCTCTCCAAAAATGCAAGGATGAATCAATATCTGCATATTAATCAATGTAATGCACTACATAAACAAAATGAAGGATAAAAACCATATGATCAAGAAAACATGATCATTTCAATAGATGCAGAAAAAAACATTTGACAAAATACAACATCCATTTATGATTACAACTCTCAACAAAATGGGTGTAGAGAAAATATATATCAACCTAATATAGACTATATATGACAAATCCATAACTAACATCATAACAACAATAAAAAACTGAAAGCTTTTCCTCTAAGATTAGAATCAAGACAAAGAGGCCCACTCTCACCACTTTTATTTAACATAATATTGAAAATCCTGGCCACAGCAATCAGACAAGAAAAAGAAAAAGCACATCGAAATTAGAGAGAGAAAAGTAAAACTGTCACTATTTGCAGATGGCATGATACTCTATATAGAAAACCCTAAAGCCTCAACCAAAAAATTATTAGAATTAATACAGTGAAACTGTAAGATACAAAAGTAATATACAGAAATCTATGGTGTTTCTATACACTAACAAAGAACTACTGGAAAGAGAAGAAAACAATCCCATTTACAAAGTGCATCAAAAAGAATACATAGGATTAAATTTAATCAAGGAGGAGAAAGACCTGTACTCTGAACACTATTAGACACTGATGAGCCCTAGCTGGTTTGGCTCAGTGGTTAGAGCACTGGCCCATGGACTGAAGGGTCTCAGGTTCAATTCAGGTCAAGGGCACGTACCTCGGTTGTAGGCTTGATCCCTAGCCCCAGTACCAATCAATGTCTCTCTCACATCAATGTCTCTCTCTCTCTCTCTCCCCCCCCCATCTCCTCTCTCTCTGAAAAGCAATGGAAAAAAAATACCTTCAGGTGAAGATTAAAAAAAAAAGACACTGATGAAAAAAACTGTAGACACAAATAAATGGAATGACATAGTGTGCTCATGGATTGGAACAATTAATATAGTTAAAATGTCCATTCTACCTAAAGCAATCTATAGAGTCAATGAAATCCCTATCAAAATACCAATGGTATTTTTCACAGTACTAGAATAAAAAATCCTGAAGTTTATATGAAAACACAAAAGACCCCATATAGCAAAAGCAATCTTGAGAAAGAACAAAGTCGGAGGTATCATGCTTCCTGATTTCAAACTATACTACAAAGCTATAGTAATCAAAACAGTATAGTACTGGCACAAAACCAGACACACATATCAATAGAACTGAATAGAAATCCCAGAAATTAACCCAGTTATATAGCCAATTACTCTATGACAAAGGAAGCAGGACTGGACAATGGAGAAAAGATAGTCTCTTCAATAAATGATGTCAGGGAAACTGAACAGATACATGCAAAAAGAAAGGAAAACAAAGCAAAGCTAAGCTAAGCTAGCTGGACACCTTCTTACACCATATACAAAAATAAACTCAAAATGGCCCGGCCGGGAGTGGCTCAGCGGTAGAGCATCGACCTAGGATCCAGGCGATCAGGGTTCGATTCCCAGTTGGGGCACATGCCCGAGTTGCGGGCTCGATCAATGATTTTCTCATCATTGATGTTTCTATCTCTCCCTCTCCTTTCCTCTCTCTGAAATCAATAAAGATATATTTAAAAAAAAAAACAAAAAAACCTCAAAATGGATTAAAGACTTAAAATGTAAAGCCTAAAAACCATAAAACTCCTAAAAGCAAACATAGGCAGTAAACTCTCTGACATCAATCATAGCAATATTTTTTTGGATGTGTCTCCTTGGCAAGAACTACAAAAGCAAAAATAAACCAATGGGACTACATCAGACTAAAATGCTTTTGCACAATGACGGAAACCATCAACAAAATGAAAAGGCAACCTATTATATGGAAGAAGAAATTTGCAAATGATATATTCCACAAGGGATTCATATCCAAAACATATAAAGAGCTCATACAATGCAGCATAAAAAACACACACACACAAATAGCCCTAGCCAGTTTCGCTCAGTGATTAGAGCGTCGTCAGCCTGTGGACTGAAAGGTCCAGGGCTCTATTCTGGCAAAGGGCACATACCTCAGTTGCAGGCTCAATCCCTGGCTGAAGTTGGGAGGCAACCAATCGATGTCTCTCTCTCACATTGACATTTCTCTCCCTCTCCCCTCCACTCTCTCTGAAAAGCAATGGAAAAAATAATCTCAGGTGAGGATTAAAACAAATAAACAAAAATAAAACAACAACACACAAACATTTGATTAAAAGGTGGGCAGAGGACCTGAATAGATGTTTCTTCAAAGACATACAGATGGCCAAAAGACACATGAAAGGATGCCTAACACCACTAATCTCAGGGAATTATAAATCAAACAAAGAGATATTATCTCATACCTGCCAAATGGCTATTATCAAAAAGACAAAAAATAACAAGTATTGTAGAGAAAAAGGAACGGTCATGCACTATTGGTGGGGCTGTACTGGTGCAGCCACTATGAAAAACAGTATGGAGGTTCCTCAAAAAGTTGAAAATAGAAGGAACTATACTATACAACCCAATAATTCCAACTTTGGACATTTATCCAAAGAAAACAAAAATACTGATTCAAAACGAAAGATGTACTCCTATGTTCACTGCAGCATTATCTACAATAGCCAAGATATGGAAGCAATAGATAGATGAATGGATAAAGAAGATATGGCTGTGTGTGTATGTATTCTTTTTATGGCTGAGTAATATTCCATTATATATAAAAAGTAACACTCCATTATTAGAGTAATAAAAGATATATAATGGAATATTACTCAAACAAGATATATAATAGAATAGTACTAAACCATAAAAAATGAAACCTTGCCACTTGAGACAACATGAATGGACCTAGAGAGTTATTATACTAAGTGAAATAAATCTGACCAAGAAAGACAAATAACGTAAAATTTCATTTATACATGGAATCTAAAAAACAAAACAAACAAAACAAAAATGAATTCATGGATACAGAGAACACACTGGTGGTTGCCAGAGAAAAGGGTGGCAGGAAGAAGGGCGAGAAATATGAAAGATTTCAGAGGTCCAAAGTTCTAGTTACAAAATAAATAAGTCACCGAAATGTAAATGTACAGCAAAGGGAATATAATCAATAACACTGTAATAACTGTACAGTGACAAATGGTTACTAGACTTATGGTGATCACTATGTAAGGTATATAGAAACTGAGTGACTGTGTTATACACCTGAAACTAATATGACGTTGTAAGTCAACTTCAATAAAAAATGAATATAAATGACCTAAACACACCACTGAAAAGACAAGAGATTATCAAGATGAATATGATTTCTACAATAAATTCACTTCAAAATTAATGATATATGTAGGATAAAAGCAATGAGATTCCCACTTCTTCTCTAGTTCTCTTTACCTTCTAAATAGCAATTTAATCCTGACACATCCACCTGCATCAGCAAAACATTGGTGACATTTTTGTAGCCTGGCAGAACAGATTAATTTACAGCTAATCTTGCTTTGAAGCAGATCAAATGTGACTTCATACTAAGGCAGCATTAGGTACTGTATGGAAATACATCATTAACTTTAAACTCATCCAAATATAATTTACCAGTTTCCAGAATTTCCAGCACAGAACTTCCTGAAGAGAGAGCCATTGTTCAATTACAGTTCAGTGTGGATAACAAAGCAAAATTTAGAAGTAAAGTTATCTATTTGATATTTAACTTTTTATTAAATCTTTAAATTTTTGTCTCAGTATATATTGCCTTTTTATTATACAGTGTCCATCCCAAGTGACAGATGAGTGGATAAACAAAATGTAGTACATACAATGGAATATTATTCAATCTTAAAAAGGAAGAAAAATTCTTACACATGCTACATCATGAATGAACCTTGAAGACTTTAAACTAAGTGAAATAAGCCAGTCATAAAAAGTAAAACATAATTCCATTTATAACAGATACCTAGATTAGTCATATTCTTAGGGACAGAAAGCAGTTTCTGTCTGGTGGTTGCAGGGACTTCGAGGAGAGGGTAATAGTTTTCCATAGGGATTTGAAGTCTTAATGGGTATGGAGTTTCATTTTGGGAAGATTAAAAAGTTCTGGCGGTGATGGTTACACAACGATGTGAATGTACTTAATGCCACTGAACTGTATACTTAAAAATGGTAAACCTTATGTATATTTTTAACAAAGTAAAAGAAAAAAGTTTAAAAAAATTTTTTAAATATATCTATTAATTTCAGAGAGGGAGAGAGAAAGTTGAAACATCAATGATGAGAGTCATCATTGATTGACTGCGCCCTGCATGCCCCAGACTGGGAAAGGAGCCTGCAGCCCGGGCATGTGCCCTGACTGGGAATCAAACCTCAATCTCCTGGATACTAGGTCGATGCTCCACTGTTGAGCCATGCCCAGCCAGGCGAAAAAAGTTAAATTTTAAGACTACTAGGTATCTCTCAGATATAACTACAATACCAAATACTTTTAACTATCTCACTTTATTTTTTTAAGAAAACATCCATTTTCTTTATTTACTTTTCAATAAGTTTAAATCCTTGAGGAGTACAATATGGCCTTTGCAGGAAGGTTGCTTTGGAATTTAGCATGAACCATGCCACTGTTTCCATGAGCCCAAGTTTCCTCAGATTACTCTGGTTTTGTGCCACCAGGAGTCACTGTGTTGTTCTTTGTTTTGTACACATAAGCACATCTCTTGCCTAGACAGAATTCCGTTTTATCTCAAGCATAGACATCTTCAATTTTAAGAAGAGCTGTGTGCTCCCTTTTGTTTGCATGACCCCACTATAACCAGCAAAAATGGCTTTGGACCACAGCCTTCCAGACATATTTGTCATTACAGAAGTCCTGTTCCCAGCAGGCCTCCACAGGCTCCAAGATCTATCTCACTTTAAATTACCAGTGGAAAGGTCATGGAACAAAGTAGTATCTGGGTAAAATCCTTCAGAACACTAAAGTAAATCTAAAAATACACCTGCTCCAATTAGGAAATGAACAATAGGGGAAAAGCCCAGAATCCTTTAAGCTACCAAGGTATGCTAGACTGCTTCTAAAATGGCTCCCCACGAACCCCATCTTGTGCATGGATCCTCTTCCCCTGAATGGGGGTGGACCTAGTAACCTGCCGCGAATGAATAGAATACAGTAAGTGATAGGATGTCACTTTGCAGATGTACTATAGAAGACTGTGACATCTACCTTGCACACATTCTCTTTCTTTGACTCTTCCTAGTTGCTTGATCTGATGAAGCAAGCTGCCAAGGAAAGGCCCACATGGCAAAGAACTGAGGGCAGCCTCTGAGAGCACTATTGATTCCACTTTTAATAGGTACCAACTGCTAGCAGGGAACTGAGGACCTCAGTCCAACCACCCACCAGGAACTGAATCAGTCCATCATTGGAGTTAGCTTGAAAATAGATCCTTCCCTAGTTGAGCCTTGTGATGACTATAGCCTACCTTGATTGCACCTGTCACTGGCCCTGAAACAGACTACCTAGATGAGTCACATCCCAAATCCTGACCCAAAGACACTGTGAAATTAATAAATGTTGTTGTTTTAAAACACAAATTTGGAGTAATTTGTTACACATTGATAGATAACTAATACACCAGGCTTCCTTGGTATGGGGCAACAGTATCTCAAAAGTTTTACCTGAAGCACAGGTTCTTTTTAATTCCACATCACAAATTATATCTGAAAAATTAATGTAATTTGGCTGCAGCACCAATGCTGTCAAATAATTATTTGGGACTCGTTTTTCAGTAATGCTAATAACTTAAAAATAATCTATCTTGGTGTAACGATCTAGATACTACTTGAGAGAAATTAAATAAATTCTTCCTTGGCAATATCCTCAAAGACCTAAAATAAGGAACAAAGAGCATGCTAATGAATTCAGACAATGCTAAATCTGGAGGTATTGACAAAATAGACCCAAAGAAGATCAATATGGATGGAACATACTAAATGGAGATTCAACTTGTAAAATAGCATGAGTTGAAAATCATTTGAGACATTTGCGAGGTAGAAAAAGATTGAGAAGAAAATAGCTGGCAAATTAATAAGTAAACACTGACAATCCCTAGATTACAAACTCTGTGAAGATAAAGATCATATCATAATCATTATATTCTCTGCCAAGATAAAAACTGATGAACTTCGCATTTTATCAATAGATACTTAGTGAAGTTAATCTGCTGAAAATGAGACATCAAACTGTATGTAATTTAAAAGTCATATAGATGCACATATACAAATGTAACAAATAGATGAGAGAAAAATGAGAAATAAACAGAGGATGAAAATAAGAGGCACAAAAGGCAAATGGATAAAAATTGTATAGTAATTCCAAAAACATAAACCAAACCAAACTGCACTTAATGAGAACTCCCTATAAAAGTATTATTTGAAAATTAATGTAACACTGCAGTGTGTTTATTGTCTTTTCTAACTCCAGGGACTCCCCATAAAACACAGATTTAAACCCGACTACCTAGATTGAAATCCTGGCTGTGTAACCTAGGGCCCATTATTTAATGCCTCTGTGCCTCAAATTCCTCATCTATAACAAGGGATAACAACAGTGGCTATATAAGGATTAAAAGTGATAATATATGATAAATGTAAAGTGTTTATTTATCACAGTGCCTAGCACACTATGCTCAATAAATGGTAGTTCACTATTTTGCATGCTTCTTAACCAATAGAAGGGAAAATAGTCACATTTACAGACATACTACTGTCCAAAACAGTCCCTGTACTGCTTGAATGTTGATGAAAGGAAATTACCATGTTTGCATGGAGGCCAGCATTTAAGCCTATTATACAACAAGTATTTATCAAATTTATATAAAAATGTTTGTTAGCAAGGGAAAAATTACAACTGTGATTACAAATTAAGTTTCAGCATTTGCATTGCTATAATTTTGCTTTTAAGGTTAATAGAAAAATTAGCTGATCAAAAAGGGAATAAAAATAAACCAATGTCACCTACTATTTCTAGATTGGAAAAATTATAAATTAGATCCCAAATGTGTTTTGACTTGAAACAAATGATGAGTACCCACCTACATAAAGGAAAAAAGCATTATCATAGGGAATATCAAAGAAATTATTTAAAAATAAAAAAGTAGCCCGGCCGGGCGTGGCTCAGTGGTTGAGCATCAACCTGGGATCCAGGCGATCAGGGTTCGATTCCCGGTCAGGGCACATGCCCGGGTTGCGGGCTGCAGCTGATCAATGACTCTCTCATCATTGATGTTTCTATCTCTCTCTCTCCCTCTCCTTTCCTCTCTCTGAAATCAATAAGGATATGTTGAAAAAATAAAAAATAAAAAAGTATTCTCATACACTGTTGGTAGGAACAAACTTTGGAAATAGTTCTGTATTATAAAGTAAAGCTGAACATATGCTCACAGAGTGACTGAGTAACTCTTTTCCTAGATATCCTACAAACACTCTTCTCTCATGTATACCAGAAAATATGTTCAAGAATGTTAATAGCCACAGTGTTCATAAATGCCAAAAACACTAAACTACCCAAACGTCCAGAAAGAGAAGAATGGATAAATTGTAGTATATTCGTACAATAAAACAAAGTTTCCTACTGCTGACACATAAATCACCATAAATTTTGTGGCAAAGCAACACAAATTTATAATCTTACAGTTCTGGATATGAGAAATCCAGGCAGGCTTCCAAGGGGCTAAAACCAAGGTGTCAGCTGGCTATGCTCCTTCTGGAGGCTCTAGGGAAGAATACCTTTCCTAGCCTCTTCTAGCGTCTAGAAGCTGCCTGCATTCTTTGGCTCATGGCTCCATCCTCCATCTTCAAAGCTAGTAGTGTAGCATCTTCAAATCTCTCTCTGCCCTCTGCTTCCTTCTTTATCACATATTTCTCACTGTCAAAATATATATGCCTCCCACCCTAGCCAGTTTGGCTCCAGTGGTTAGAGTGCTGGCACATAGACTAAAGGGTCCCGGGTTCAATTTCGGCCAAGGGCACACACCTCAGCTGCAGGCTCAATCCCAGGCCCCAGTCAGCATGTGAGCAGGAGGCAGCCAATTAATGCATCTCTCTCACATCAATGTTTCTATCTCTCCCCCTTCCACTCTCTCTGAAAAGCAATGGAAAAAATATCCTTGGGTGAGGGTAAGTATACACAAATATATATACACACACATACATATATATATATGTGCGCCTCCCTCTTATATATGATTACATTGAACCCACCAGGATAATCAAAGATAATCTTCCCATCCCAAGAGCCTTAATTTAATGACACCTACAAAGTCCCTTCTGTCATATAAGGTGACATATTCACCAGTTTCTGGGAGTAGGACATGAATATCTTTGGGGGATCATTACTCTGCCTACCACAAAAACTATACTATAGCAGTTGAGCGCCGACCTAGGATCCAGATTGAGGTTCGATTCCCGGTCAGGGCACATGCCCAGGTTGCGGGCTTGATCCCCAATGGGGGGCGTGCAGGAGGCAGCCGATCAATGACTCGCTCATCATTGATGTTTCTATCTCTCTCTCCCCCTCTCCCTTCCTCTCTCTGAAGTCAATATAGATATATTTTAAAAATTTATTTAAAAAAAAACTATACTAAAATGTAAATGAAAAAACTCCTGCTACACTGAACTACATGAATAAATCTCACAAAGGACATTGAAAACGAAATAAAGCAAAACAAAAGTATACATACAATATAAGTCCCTTTATACAAAGTTCAAAAATAAGCAAAATCAAACTATGTTAAATAGGGATGCAAACATAGATGGTAAGTCTATAAAAGCACATGTTAAGGACATGATTTTTCACAAAAATCACAAGAATGGATTTTTTGGGGGGTAAACAAGGGGGGCTTCTGAGATGCTGGCAATGTTCTAGTTCTTGATCATTTGGCTTTATAATTTTAAAGATATGTTTTATGTACTCTATGATTCATATATCTTATACAAAGAATAGTAACAGGTAACATAGTTATATAAACCAGAGGCAGGGAAAGCCAGACACAAAACAGAACAGGCAACAACCACCCAGCAGTGTGATAGACAGCAGGAGACTGTTCCATCTATGCAATGTTGAAAAGCCAGTTAACCTGTGAGTTGACCATGGGACAGACAGAAATCTAGGTTCAGAGTAAAGAAATAAGCGTAGAATCACACACAAAATTTATAATGTCTTCCTATTAAGCTATGAATTTTTTTAGTTTAAGAGCAGAAACCTACTCATCTTTGTATTCCTAGTACTAGCATAATACTTATTATAGAACAACCTCTCAATAAATTTTTAATGAATGAAATGTCTTTCACCTCCGCCAGGGCCAAGTGGCTTAGTGGTTGAGCATTGACCAGAAGGTCTAGGTTTGATTCCTGGTCAGGGCACATGCCTGGGTTGCAGGCTCCCCAATAGGGTGCATGCAGGAGGCAGCAGATCAGTGATTCTCTCTCATCATTGATATTTCTATCTCTCTCTCTCTCTCTCTCCCTCCCTTCCTCTCTCTGAAATCAATAAAAACATATTGTTTTTTAAAAATGCCTTTCACCTCCTATATGGCTGAATGAAATTAAGTAGTCCTCAAGCAAATAACTGAGAGTCAATTTCAAAATTCAACATATAATCATCAATAAATTGTTGTGAATACATTAAAGAGTAGAAAGAAGTATAATGCATGGGACAGGATGATCATACAAAGTTTCTGAGAGGAGGTAGAGAGGATTTATAGTGGTTTGGTAGATTGCAAAATAACCACAGATTTCTCCCATTCCACAATATACTTCCCCTTACAATGTGACCTTGTTGCAATTCCCATCAAGAGATAGAGTTTCTTTCTCCATCCTGGAAAACCAGGTTGGCTCTGTGACTTGCTTTGACCAATGAGACATCAGCAAACATGACCCAGATGCTTGAAAAGCACTTATGCACTGGAAACTTGCCCTGTTTTACTGGTTTTGGAACCCAGATTGTGAAGAAACCCAAGCTGTCTCACATAAGTGAGCCAGAAAGATCAAAAGAATCATGGAATAGTTAATAAATGATTATTGTTTTAGCCTCTGAACTCTGGAATGGTTTGTTTCAAGGCAAAAGCTAACTGACTGAGGAGGTAAGCAAAGGCACAGAAGAGGAAATGAGCACAATATACAAAGTGCATGGGTAAATGAATACATAGATCAGTCTAAATGGAAATGAGTTCTGATTGTGAAGAAAGAAGACATAGGCCTGAAAGGTAAACTGAGCTAAGACTAAAAATCAAGCTAGGTACAGGATACATTTTATTCTATTTCAGTAGACAAGGAGGAGCTACTGAAGGACTTCAGAGCAAGGAAGGATATAAGAGGAAAGGAAGTCCAGTTAAGACTACTATAATCTAGACAGGCTGAAGTAATAAAATTCAAAATTCTCCTCCATTTGGAGGGAAGCTAGATAATTCACTAAATAGATAACAGCATGGTTTTATAAATGCAATATATAGTTTATGTAAGATTCTACTCTTTAACAGAAAAAACAGGAAATTTATTTTTACCTACAATTTTAATCTCAGTGGGAACAGTGCTAGAATTAATCATCAGAAGAGTTTATGACATGTCTAAAGGGTAAAAAAATACTTTTTACTCCATATTTGAGCATAAAGATAATATATAGATTTCTAATGATACCATAACTGTGAAATACGACTCTTCTTTGAGGTTTAAATATACCCACCAGACTATTTCAGCTTCTGGCTTCCACAGTGTAATAGGGACCAGACTTACCCTCCTACCTTAAACAACTAGAAAAATAGACAAAATATATGAATGAAACAAAGGATTTTAGACAAGAGACAGCAGGCAGTGAAGTATAGGGATCCATAAAAGAAGGGAAATGAACGAGGTAAGCCTTACAACTGCCCCCACTTCACTGCCTAGAGAGTTTCCAGGTCATAGGACAGGAATGGCGAACCCGAACGAGCCCAGCAGTTTCTGTGAGTTGAGGAAATAGAATTGAAAGTTTTGGGGAGGCCAAGGTAGGGCAGAACACTGGAGAGAACTGCACAAATGAGCTCTGGATATCTAGAGAGGGTTCCCCTTAAGGCTTTGGCTGAGTATTTATCAGTGCACATGTGTGAGGAAACAATCAAGGCCAGGGAAAGGACCACTGGAAAGAGGCAGGACGAAATAATCGTGATGCTCACAAAGGGCCATGAACAGTTTGTATACTAACCAGAGTGAAAAAGACCTTCAAAAACATTGAGGGCCTTAAATGAATCAAACTGTGAAACAAACAAATGAAACAAATCCCAATAGTATTTAAAGGAAAACAAACAAACAAATATATCCAATACATAACAATGTAAAATCACAATGTCTGGCATCCAAACAGAAATTACCAGGGCTGCAAACAAGAAGAAATATCACTCAACAAAAACAGACCCCGAAATAGTACAGATGTATATGCATATATGCACAACCCAAGGACATGGACAATGGTGGGGAGAGGGACTGGGGAGGGGAATGGGACAGGGTGGAACGGGTCATTGGGGAGAAAAAGGGACATCTGCAATATTTTAAACAAAAATAAAATTTAAAAATTAAAAAAAAAAAGTACAGATGATAGAATTGGCAGACAAGGATTTTAAACAGCTGATTTTAAATATATTCAATATAGTAAAGAAAATAGAGAAAAGCATTAGCATGAGGAGAGAAGTGGAAGATATTTAAAAACTTCTACACATGAAAAGTATATATCTGAGATAAAAAATATGAGATTAACACCACATTAACCACAGCGGGGGAGGGGGGACTGAGCTTGAAGATACAGAAAGAGACTATCCACAATGAAACAGAGAGATAAAGACAGAAACCAAACAAAGCATCAGTGAGCTATGGGATAACATCAAAAAGCCTAACATATATATATTACTGGAGTTCTAGAAGGACACAATAAAGAGGTTGTTTACCCTTTTATTTTGTTGTGAGTTACTGTAACCATACTGTCTTATATAATGTTTCTCTCCACTTTTAGTAGATATACATTTTAATTTCTAGAAACTATTATTGAGCCCAGAGAGATTCCATGCTGGAGAAAAAGAAACTGAAAAAAAAGTCTTAAATTTTTCAAATTTGATAAAAATTATAAATATACCAAACACCCCCTATTATTAAAGTAAAAGATCATATGCTTTTCTAAGTCATCATGATCTACTATGTAAACAAATAGTATTTAGAATACCTGATCTACATTCCAAAACTAGATTAAAATATAGTTAGATGCAGAGTGGCTATCTCATATATCTCGAAAGTCAAAATAATATATTTTTCACAGCATAAAATATTATCTAAATTATGCTTTAAAATAAAATAAGCTGAGGTGTAGACACAAGTTTACAAAGACAACACACCAGCTAAGTTTTCAAGACATTTACTAATACTAATGTAAACAACAGAAACAAGTATCAGAATAGGATAAACTCTGTGGAATTCTGTTTTTGTTTTAACCCATAGGTTTTAGCAAGAGCCTCTCTAAAGAGTTAGTAAAAAGAGATGAAGATTTGTGAATAAAACTCTATTTTGCTGATAGCAAAAGAACAAAAATTTAGTGACCACTCACACTTCAATCGCTCCTTCTAAACTTTCACAGGAGGTAAGATATACTTCTAGCAGCATGGAATATCTCTAGGCTAATTAAACAAATTCAAGAAAGTAAAATATCTATTAAAGAGAAACTTTACAAGTCAGCATGGTTACAACTGCAACAGAAAAAAAGTGTCAACAACCTAGTTCTCTTTTGCTTGACTACCATACTAACAACGTATAACAAATTCTTCCCTTATAGAAAGAAAGTACAGTGTAATTTACATGTCAAGACTGTAAGGAAAACACTAAATAAATAAGACCCTTCTTTCGGTAAAATCTACCGTAGCCAGATCAACCAAACAAAGCATGTATCTATGATCCTCCCACTAAGACAAAGAAAAAAAAAAAATCAATACAGAGACTCTAACTACATACCTGGAAGACCTCTTTCTTGTAACCATAACACACCCTCCTACTGGTGATGCCTGATGCCAACTTCTGAGGTTGAAACAGAGAATGTGAAACATAACAGGAACTCTGTCAGTACTCAAGCAATTGAGGCCTGGGAGAATCTGAAGCAGAAACCCATATTGGAGGGAGAAGTGGACTATTTAGGACAGAAGTTTTCAAAGTGTTCTGGCATTCTAAAAGGATCTGTCTAAAGCTGTTTCAGGAGTTGTGTGAACATTTAAATATTACTAAAATTTTTTAATTTAAAAATATTGATTTGTAATTATTTAACTACTTATAGCTATAATATACCCACTAACCTCTGAATCTGGTAGAGTATGTACAATAAACTTAAAAAATACTATTTTTATGGTTGATAAAACAGAAGACTACTTCCCTGAACCCACCTCCCAGACTGTTAGGTCTATCTGTTAATATGCTCATGTGGTAGTCTGCACTTTATTTTCATGATACTTGGAACACTTGTAATTCCGTGTTCTATAACTGTCTGCACCCACTGTCTTATAAGCTCCAAAAGTGAGATAATTTCTGTCTTGCACACTGCTGAATCTCTAATCCCTAGCACAGTAGCACAGTAAATGCTTAACAAATAATGGATGAGTCCATTGCAATAGTACATAAAGCGATATAATAAGGTTCAGAGAGGCTAAGTTAAGGTGGTAGCAGTGGAAAGGAAAGGGAGAGGCTTTATGTTAGTAGATCAAGAGAAAGGGGAAGCCAAAAAACGAGGGGAGGGGAGGGGAGGGGAGGGGAGGGGAGGGGAGGGGAGGGGAGGGGAGGGGAGGGGAGGGGAGGGGAGGGGAGGGGAGGGGAGGGGAGGGGAGGGGAGGGGAGGGGAGGGGAGGGGAGGGGAGGGGAGGGGAGGGGAGGGGGATTTTTGAGCTTAGATGACTGATTAAACAGTGATACATTTATAGAATTAAAGAAGGTAAAAGACAGCTGACTTTGGTCTTGGGCATGTTGAATTTTTCAAGCGTTAGATAAGTAGCAGAAATGAAGTCCTAATCAACTTACTATCTACCATGCGATTTAGCTTCCAGATGATTTTTTTCAAATCAAATTTCATGGGAGGTAAGGCTCATATTTTTCTCTTTACTCATTTTTCCCCCCTATTTTATTCCCCTCATTTCTGCCCTATTTGTCACTGAAAAATCTGACAGCCCTGGCCGGTGTGGCTCAGTTGGTTGGAGCATCGTCCCACACACAGAGAGGTGGTGGGTTTGAATCCTGCTCAGGGCACATGCCTGGGTTTCAGGGTTCGATCCCTGCTTGGGGCATGTAAGGGAGGAAGCTGATCGGTGTTTCTCCCTCTATCTCCCTCCCTCCTTCTCTTTCTTCCTCCCTCTCTAAAAATATATATGTATATATATGTATATACAAAAAAGTATGCCTAAAAATAACCTGTTTAAAAGATGAAATTTTCTAGCAAAACTGACATTCACAATATGTAAACAATATAATTTCAATTTGTATTTTAAACCTACAATCAAGGATCAGTAGATATTAATGACAGAAACTTTTGAGTGCTAATATGTGTTGTACTTATACTCAAAATTTAGCTCTAAAAAACTCAACTTTTCATATAGACTTAAAGCTCTTTTATCAAGTATGGAAGTATGATACTTACCCTGAAAGCACTATGTATTTAAAGCACAAAAGCTGTGTAAGTATTTACAAAACAAGGATTCTATCCACTCAGGCCTGGGGATGGGGGTGGAGTGGAATCTAACACTGTCATCACTATTGGTTACAATATACTGGATAAGGACAGAAGATAACAAGGAAACAAAACAGTATAAATATGCTTAATTTAAAAATCTATATATATGAATGATGTGCTACAATATTACTAATCAAGTAAACTGGCATAGCTCCGGCTATATTTTGAATCAAAATATAGCTCAAAAA
This sequence comes from Miniopterus schreibersii, assembly GCF_964146895.1. Lineage (NCBI taxonomy): Eukaryota > Metazoa > Chordata > Mammalia > Chiroptera > Miniopteridae > Miniopterus > Miniopterus schreibersii. The sequence continues at coordinate 144,814,701 of NC_138101.1, forward strand.
CAGCAAACAAAGAAATACATGACTAGAGTAATTCTGAGTAACATGCACTCAAGTTGTAAAGACTGTTTGCCATTTATCTATAAAACAATTTTTCTATAGAAGGTTTTCTTAAGTGGGGAAGGAAGTGAGCTATATTTCCCGTTAATTCCAAACGCTGTTTTATTTTGCTAATCAATTCAGCCACCACTAATTTAATAATGGTCATGAAACATTTTTCCCTTGTTATAAGTAGCTTTTCTCCTTTAAGCAACAAACATCTATCATCTCAGAGTTTCTAAGAATTAGGTAACTGAAAGTGTCTTAGTTGGGTGGTTCCAGCTCAAAGTCTCCCAAGAGTTGTAATCAAGTTGTCATGTCTATACACTACTTTTTAAAGTTATAAAACTTATAAAGAATTGCCTGCCCTCCACCAAAGTTAAATTTAAATTTCATGATGGGAGAACTGAGCTCTGTAATATTCATTTACATTGAAAAGCCAACAATCTTTCGCTAACTGTCCATTTTAGGGCATTTTTTTAAAGCTTTTTTAAAAAATATATCTTTATTGATTTCAGAGAGAGGAAGGGACAGGGAGAGAGAAAGAGAAACATCAATGATGAGAGAATCATTGATCAGCTGCCTCCTGCATGTCCCTGGCATTTTTTGATGTACAATACCCTCGAAAGTTGTCTAAATTATACAAAGTTCACTTTGAACACTACATTTACACGAAGCCCTGTATAACTGAGTTCAATATGCTAATGCAAATGAGCCTAAAGATTTCCTGAAGCATTATAATCATCAGTATTTAAAAGAAAGTGAAAAGACATAAAAATCTTAAATCATATAATACAATAGGGAATTCGCTAAATTATGTATTAACCATAGTACAAGACAATGACCAAGACATATTATTCTTAGTTAGCCCCCTGCTGAAGATCAAATTTGTTTCAATTTGATATTATAAATTAATAAAGCTAGGGACTTATTTCTTTCTCCTTTCCTGAAAGAGGAAAAGGTATTTACTAACATTCTATCATAAAGGAAAAATCTTAAAGAAACTTTCCTTTATAACCATGTTTCAAATATCTCTTTCAGTGTCTTGATAAAAATGTATTATACAGGAAAATATAAGCTTCTAAATTAGGGGAAATCCTTTCAGAATGTTTTCAATTTGGGTAGCTCACAATATGCTATCCAAGTCCATGCACTTATTATTTGAAAATTTTTTAGCGTTAAGATGAATTCAAGATTAGTCATATTAAGTAATATTTGCCATCATTACTGCGTCTCTATAAAAAACAACAACACGAATAGCATTCAATTCCCTCAATACTTTAAAATCTCCCATCTCCCCTCCCCTGGAAATGAACCTGACTATTCCATTTAGCCAAAAGAAAACAGCAAACACATCTCTGTGGTCTATTCTGGCAAATCAGTGTTTTAGAAACCAATGCAACTGTTATTAATGGCTCAGAACCAAACACTGTAACAAAACACAGAGTGGAATCCTCCAAGAGCGTGTGTGGATACATGTGCCCATTCATAATAATGTGATCCTCGTACATGTATAAAAACTCAGTTTCTACTAAATACCAAAACATCTTTACATAATACACAGGTTACAATAAAATTGCCCTCTTTCAATGTTCAAAGAAAGAACAATTTCTAAAGCTAGTGATGAGAAGAGTTAATACCGGGACTGCTGCCACCTATCAACTTTAATTCAAAGCAAAGTACAACTCAATGTCATTTTTACCTCTAATGCAGCCACGACTGAAACAAAATTAACTTCACTGTGTGATAAAGTATCGTGGTATCCTACTGGATTATTTACTTCCCTGATATGTGTGGAGTATATATGTATGGAGTCTTTTGTCCCTCCCACAGCAACCAAGGGTGTCTACATCATCTTAGTCAAAGCAAATGACGAGCAAATCCCTCAGGTCATTACTTCGAACCCTAAGTAACAGAAAGTGTGACGGCCTTTTCGTAGTCGTTACTGCACAGCAGACAGATCCTATAGCCCCATGACCCCTGTTACCATCTTTGGGGAGGTGGAGTAGCAAAGAAGCGCTCAGTACAGCCTGCGAATCCTAGGTTTCGTCCTGGTACCAAAAGCAACATGAATACAAGTGATATGTGGGTCACACACAGGGAGAGAAAGAGAGCGAAGCTTCGCGACCCTCTAAGTTCGGTGAAGACACCAAAAGCCTCTGGGGCAACAGGGCACAAGCCTCCAGGAAAACCGGGGAGAAACAGACGGTCTCCGAGGTGGAGTGACTGGATCGGGCACAAGCCCGGGGCGTGGGCAGCGACCGCGGAGTCTCGCGTACCCTTTCCCTCCGCTCTAGGGTCGGTCACTTCGCCAGGGGGGCGGCCAAAGGAGGGACCAGAACCGGCGGAGGGCGGGGCCCGGGATCCCCCGGCCGCACCCTGGGGGCTCAGGGGGTGTGTCCTACCTGGGCCGTGGCGGACGCCGGGATTTCGGGCGGAGGACTCAGGGCCCGGACCCGCAGGGGTCAACCCTCAGCAGGCGGGACCGCCGCCGCCTGCCCATCCCCCGCCGCCGACTGCGGCGGGACCCGAGCGCGGCTTCGCGGGCGGGCCGTCTGGGTAGTCCCCTCGGGTACCGTCCGCGTTTACTGGCGGCGGCGGCGGCGGCTGCTGCTGTCACTGCCGCTGCTGGCCACCCCCCGCCGCTGCTCTTGTGCCAGCCCCCGCGCCTCCTCCTGCCGCCGCCGCCGCCGCCTCGTCCCCACCGCTCCCATCGCCGCTGCGGCGACTACTGCAGCGCCCGCTGACCCGACCCGACGTTATTCTCCCCCTTCGCAACCCGGCACAGCCTAGCCCACCTGCCCTGCCACTGCGCACGCCCACCTCTCCGCCACAGGTGCTGATTGGAGAGCGCGTCGCGAGCCCGCCACGTCGGTTGGCTGGTTCCATTGCCTATCACGAAAGGGGCGGAGAGTCAGGCAGAGCGCGTCTCCGCCCCCCACCGGAGACTTGCCGCTATCTTCAGGTTTGCCTGAGAGGGCGAGTTACCGGGAAGGGAGCATCACAATAGCAGCGCGCGTGCGCGCGGGCATTCTGGGGCTCGTAGTTCCAGCCCCAACCGCAACTACCCTCGGTCCGGCGCAGCGAAAGCGGCAGCGCTCCTGGGACCGGCGGGGGCGCGCAGCGGAGCCCTGTAACTTGTGTGGTGGTTCTCGAGAAGCGTGGTTGTGGCCCCAGGGTTGGTCTCTTCGGGAGAAAACTGTCGCGATGCGAGCGGACGTGCTTCTAAGGAAGAAGGGCCCCAAACCGGGAGGCCCCGCGGCGCCACCTCCTCCGAACCTGAGGGCCCGGATCTGGCAAGTGGGCGCTGTCCCCGGGACCGCCCAGCGCGGAGCAAGTCACCGGTGGGAGCTGGGGAGAGGCCTAGGGGTGTGAGGAGGGAAGGAGACCGAGGCCCGCGCCAGGAACGTCCGCCTGGAGCTCGGGAGAATCCTTAGGGTTTTCACAGCCGACGAGGAACGAGGTTTCGTTCCCTCGTTTGGAGGCACCGCCAGCCGAAGGGTCAGTGAGCAGCCCCTGGGGACCGGTTACGGGAGGTGACTGAGAGAACGAGAGTCCCTCGAAGACGTTCAAACTGAAGCGAAGAGGGCGGAGCAAAGAGCCTGCGGGGCCCATTTGCCCGGGGTGGGGGGTCGGGCGCTTGGACGAGGAAACCCGAAGACGCAGCCCCTCTCCCACCCGTACCCACCAAGTTACGGAAGAAAATCACCGAAAGGGGTTAAACAGCTCTTCCAAGTCTAGAAAACGAATTCGTGGAAAAAACAAAACTCAGGTCTCTCAAACCTCCCGTGTCCAGTGTTGTTGTTTTATGTTCGTTTTTTTGGTTTTTGTTTTGTTTGTTTTTTTAAACTAATAATCACAGTGGCTCCCAGGAGTCTACCATGGACTGAAAGGATGCAATGAATTATGAGCTTCATTTTACGTTAAATCTTTTTATTCACTCAAGTGACATTATGATTAAAGCCAATTAAGAACATGAAAAAGGGTTTGAGGCCGTAGACAAAATTTAACGCTGAAAAAAACAAAAGAAAAAATATTAAAGGGTTAAATATGACTTCTATATTCAGTCTCAGAATGGTTACAGAATCTGTTTCTTCTTGTTCAGGAAGTGCCACAGCCTCTCTGACATTCTTTAAAAAACAGCAGGCACCTCTGCTGTCTGACATGTCTAGACCCTTGGATAAAAAGCAGGACATAACATACATTAAAGGCAGCTGATGATGCAGCTCATCTTGTTCTATCCAAACTTAAAGAAGTTGCCAAATTGTTTTTTTCCCCACTGATTGAAACCACAAGTTGCTTTTTCCATTACTTCGTCGAACAGAATATAGCTCACTGCAGAGTATTGGCTGGGCAAATAATTTGAATTGAAAAGGATTAGGGTTTCTGTAAATTCTTAAAGAAATTTATAGGGGGGGAAGTCCAGATTCAGTGACATTATGCCTAGCAATATTAGAAGTAGCTAGTCTCTATTTGAAGAGAATATTTTTCACTCAGCAAATACAATGTGTCCTCTTCAAGCTACCCAGGTATATCACTGCTATCATGGGTAAGGGTTTTAGTGAATTTATTCACGGAACTATTATTGTTTTAAATGAGTCAGTATTTACGGCTAGATTCTCCAAATGATGGAAAGGTGATCATTCTTCTGATTGTTATTTTTTGACCAACTGCCATATGAATATCCATGAAGAGTAAGAGCATGTGAGAAAACAGTCCAGTAGCTATATATCAAGAGAGTCTTAAAAAGTGCAGTGCAGAGGAAAGTGTTCTGTGATGAGTATCTTGAGAATAGGGCAACAGTGTATCTCAGAATAGAAAGTGTAAGAATGAACATTCAGTGAAAGTTAATGCCACAGGAGTAGGAATCCTGGGATACTGGACTGGCCAAGGAAAACAGCTTCCCAGGCCTACCTTTTTCTCTGCTGTTTTCCATTAAGAATTATTGTCCTGCTCCAAGAAATATTTTTTTAGTTAGGCTAAATGGAAAGAATATTTATTCAAGAGCTGGTACTGAAATTCAGGAATCCTCTTTGAGATTGAGATATATACATATCTCGAATATATTAAAAAATAAATGTGGTAGTCAGCGTCTAAGAAGGCCCGCCCTCAATGATCCCTGCCTCCTGATACACAGTAGTTCCTCCGGTACTGAATTGGGCTGACCTGTGTAACCACTATAGTTTTTTCACAAATTTTGTGTAAATTCCAAGGCTAGGTCATAAAAGACTTTGCATCTTCCACTCTATGCTCTCTTGGATCACTTACTTAGAAGCCAGTTGCCATAACATGAGGCTACTCAAGAAGCCCCTTGCAGTGGGCACCTGGCAAGAATCTCAGGCATTCCAGCAGTTAATCAGCACCATCTTGCCAGCCATGTTAGTAAGCCATTCTTGGAAGCAGACCCTCCGGCTCTGGCTGAGCTGTCAGACGACTGCAGGCCCAACTGGCATCTTGACCGCGACCTTGTGAGAGATGCCCTGAGCCGGAATCACCCAGCTAAACCACTCCCAAAATCCAGACCTACAGAAACTATGTGATAATAATAAATGTTTACTGTTGCTTTAAGCATTAAGTTTTGGGGACAATTTGTCATGCAGCAGTTGATGATAAAGATGGGGGGGGGGCAGAGGGAGGAATGATCCAAGCCAGGGATGTGTGCCTGGTATAATTGAGTCTGAAAGAATGATACTCGGATCCTTGGGTCAGTCTTAGTGAGTATATTCAAGGATAATACGCAAAGATTTCTACTGAGTTTGAACACAGAACGCAAAGGCCCTTTCAACACAGTGTTTCTCCTAGCACATAACAAAGAACTTACTGGAGAATCCCTTTCTCCTTTCCCTTTTCCTCCATTTGTGGCCTCCTCCACTCATCTTTAGATCTTTCTCTCTCTCTCTTTAAAAGCAAATCTCATGTTGTACACCTGAAACCAATATGTTACATATCAATTATAGCCTAATTTTAAAATCTCAGAATTGTACATTTTAAATGGTATGTATGGTATGTAACATATCTCAATAAAGCTGTTTAAAAAACTGCACAGCCCAGGTGGCATGGCTCAGTGGTTGAGCATCGACCTACGAACTAGGTAGGTGGTCACCATTCGATTCGGGTCAGGGCACACGCCTGGGTTGCGGGCTCGATCCCTAGTAAGGGACGTGCAGGAGGCAGCCCATCAATGATTCTCAGCATTGATGTTTCTTTTTTTCTTTTTTTTCAATCCTCACCCGAGGATGTTTTTTCCATTGCTTTTCAGAGAGGTGATCAAGCCTGCAACCGAGGTACGTGCCCTTGACCAAAATTGAACCCGAGACCCTTTAGTCCTCAGGCCAACGTTCTAACCGCTGAGCCAAACCGGCGAGGGCAGCACTGCTGTTTCTATCTCTCCCTCCCTCTCTCTGAAATCAATATAAACATATTTTTAAAAACTGCACAGTTCTATGAAACTCAATAGCATACTGGTTCTCTAGTGCTTCCAGGGACCAACAAACAGGCATGTTTTTAAATTTTTCATCAATCTAACCAGTTTCTATTTGAATATTACTTAATCTACTAAACAGACTAGAACCTATGAATGCCAGCTACACTGCTGGACACTGGGAAAACAAATATGAACAAAGTGAGTCCCGCTCCTTAAGGGTTTCACAATGGATTAGCAAACATGCAAATCCTATTACAATACAGGGCAGTAACTGCTATAATAAAGGTATATTATGTAACATGCGGATGCTCGAAAACAGGAGTCAGTAAACTATAGCCTGCAGGCCAGATCCTTGGGGTCCCCTGAGAGCTTGACCTCTTTTGACAGAAATGCATTCACACCAAATACATTAACTACCTCAAGTGTTTGTATTTTTAAAAAACTTCACCCTTTTTAAAATTTAATATATCTTTATTGATTTCAGAGAGAGGAAGAGAGAGGGAGAGAGAGAGAGAAACATCAATGAAGAGAGAGTCGTCATTGATCGGCTGCCTTCTGCACGCCCTGGATGGAGCCTGCAACCCAGGCATGTGCCCTGACGGGGAATTGAACCGCGATCTCCTGGATCCTAGGTCTATGCTCAACCACTGAGCCACGCCCAGCTGGGCCATCCTTTATTTTTAATTAAAGACAGAGAAATGGGGGGGGGGGGGGTAACCTCACTTTGGGGTATATGAGTCCATTGTGTTTTAACCTATTGAGTATCAATTTATGTCCAGTGATCATTAAAATACAACATAATATTAGCAAAGATGGACACTGATTAGAACTAGTTAGACAAACTAAAAGTTAGTTTGTATTGATAAAAGTAATTCTAATTATAGTTATTTCTCAATCTACTTCCTACTTATGCCTTTTATGAAATACAGAACAAACTATACTATTAAATGTTAACTTTTTGCAAATTTTATTCTATTAGAACAATTCTGTACATATTTGCTCAGTCTTTTAAGTTTTGCCTTTATTACAAGGTCATCTGTTAACAAAATCCTTGTATACTCACAGTTTTCAAATGGGAAACTGGTGAGGTGCCATTGTGATTTCTGATGTGTGCCTGCCACAGTCTGGAAAAAGTTCAGTGACTTTTTGGTTCAGAGATTGATTATCTGCTCCAAGCACTGGATATCTGTGATTTTCAGGCTCTACTGCCAGGAAGACTAACTCGATGGCAAAGCTAATAGCGCACCCTAGTGGTCACAATATTCCACTGCCAGCTGTATTGAAATAGAAGGGTCTCTTCTATTTTGTCTTATTAATCAAAGAAGATTGTCCAGTGACTAATTTTTAAATAATTTTTAGAGACCTGATGATGAAGATAAAAAAAATTATGTTTAAATATTTTTCTGGTGGTATTTGGGCATTGTATGCTCTACAAAATAAAATGTATTTGCAGATGGGAACTAAAACTTCCAGAAATTTTATTAGGTATCACATCAAGGTACTGTACAACATCCTATGGAGGATTAAATAAATATAAGACGTGGTTCTTAGATAGGTTATTTTGAATTACAGTTTTTCTGTGTATATGTCTTCTTTCTATAAGCTCTAGAGGGATCATTTCTTATTCTGTATATTTTCTATACTTCCTTTCACTGTAAATATTTATTAAATACATTCAATACTTTTAAATACATGAGTGCAAAAAGTTAAATACTAATAAATACAAAAATACAAGTGTCATCATACTTTGTATTAATTTCCAAACAAGTGCTATTGAGGTCTCTGGGTTTGCCTTTTTCTGCATCAATAGGAAGTTTGGAAATAGATTCAAGTACATTTAATATATGATAAAAGTGGCATCTCAAGTAGAACAAAGATGCATCTTATAAGATGATTATATATCGCTCTCTGATTTTCTTTAATTCTTACCCAGAAACATAACAAAGGGTGGTTATCAAAAAGCAAACAACAAACTCCCAGCATGAAGGTCTCAGAAGAGAGAGAGAGGAGAGAGAAATTCTATTAAATACACCTTAGAAGTGGTAACAACAGTATAGAACTAGACACTGGACTTTTAGTTTCCTGGGTCAGTCTGTCTAATATGCAGCATTCAGATGCCATCCCTGCCTGTTCTTAGCACTGCATCCCATTGTGCGTCACATGTTAAGCTTGCTCTGGTTAAATCAAGGTTGCAAGTAAACACGGGATGTCTAGATCCAGTTGAAGATGAGACCCAGCCTGTCCTCTTGCAGAAGGGTGCCATCCTTATTCCTCTTCACTTTCTAAATTGAAACTTCCTTTTTCAGGCTCACAGATTTTCAAAAAATACATTGCTAAAAAACCAAAAATTTTAAATCTTTAATTTTGATTGACTGAAATAGGAAGTTTGGAAATAGACTCAAGTACATTTAATATATGATAAAAGTGGCATCTCAAGTAGAACAAAGATGGATCTTTGTAGAAGGTGTATTCAGGTAACCAAACAGCCATTTGAAAAATATAATAATAAAATTCGGCCACAGACAGAAATAAACTCCAAATGGATCAGAGATCTAAATGTAAAAAAATGAAAACTATACAATTACTAGAAGAAAACATAGATGAATTCCTTCAAACCTGTGAGAAGAGGATTTCTAATTATGACCCAAAATCCAGACCTAATAATTAAAAGAAAAAGATTAAAAATTCAAGTACAAAAACGTTAAGAGATCTTTTCATGGCATGAAACACCGTAAATAAAGTAAAAATGACGAAGGAAGTACTCAGAATGTATATCACAGGTAAAGGACTAATATCTTGAATATGTTAAAACTCTTTAAAAATCAAGGGGGGGAAAAACAATAAAAAATGGGCAAAAAGCAACACACCCACGACATGGCTAAAATTAAAAACACTAACAGCATCAAATATTTATGAAGATGTGGAGCAACCAGAACTCTCATACACTGTTGGCTGGAACATAAAACGGTACATCCACATTGGAAAAAAAGATCTGAAAAGATATCTAGCCTATTATTCAGTAATTTGAATTCTAGATATTTACCCAAGAGAGAAAAAAATCTATGTTCAGATCTCTTGCTTTTTTTCAGCTTCTAGCGGCTGCTCATATCCCTTGGCTGTTGGCCCCCCTTCTCCATCTTCAGTCAGGAGCACCAGTGGGCCAAATTCTCTGACACAATCTTCTGCCTCCCTCTTCCACTTTTAAGGACTCATATAATTAGATTGGGTCCGCCTGGATAATTCAGGAAGATCTCCCCATCTCCAGGTCCATACCCTAAATCACATCTGCAAAGTCTATTTTGCCATGTAAGGTGACATAATTGTATATTCCAGGATATTACAAGGATGCATACTATCAACATGATTTATCACTATTGATATTGGCCTTGATCACCTGGCTGAGGTAGGGGTTGTCAGTCTCCTCCACTGTAAGGTCCCCCACCCCCACCCCTTTCGAACTGTATTCTTTGGAAGGAAGTCACTATCTGCAACCCATATTTGAGTGGAGATGAAATGGAAAATTTTAAGTACTTGTTAAAATTATTTTTACAAAATGGCTAAAAGTCAAAATATATAACTGGTTGCAAAGGAAGGGAAGAAAACTCCAGAAAAATAACTTGGAGCTGTTTTAGAGGCTCTGAAATTTCATGGGCCACTGAAGGTTTTTGATCAAGCACTGCTCCTGAGGAGCCACTGTATTATCAATTAGAGATACTACTAGATCTGTGCTTTAGGAAGATTAAATGTGTGACAACACACAGAATTCAAGAAAGTAAGAAACTAAAGGCAAGAATACTGGCAAGGAGGTTACAGCAACTGTTCTGGAGAAGGTATTAGAAGGGCCTGAGCCCGGCCGGGCGTGGCTCAGCAGTTGGGCGTCGACCTAGGATCCAGGCGATCGGGGTTCAATTCCCAGTCAAGGCACATGCCCGGGTTGCGCAGGCTAGGCAGCCCATCAATGACTCTCTCATCATTGATGTTTCTCTCTCTCTCTCTCTCTCTCTCTCTCTCTCCTTTCCTCTCTCTGAAATCAATAAAGATATATTAAAAAAAAAAAAAAAAGAAGGGCCTGAAGTGGGGTGGTGATAGTACAGTGCAGGGTATAATCTGAAGAAACAACTGATGAGATCTGGCAAGTTTGGCAAATGATTTCCTGTGGAAGGAAGGGTAAAAAATAATTTAGATGTCAAAACTGCATGACTTGGAAAATGGGGGTAATTTTAACAGAAAAAGAAGACAGGAAAAACTGGTTTGCATCAGAGGAGGAGTTTGATTTTGTGAGCTTGAAGATCCAGAAACACTACCAGGTAAAAAGTTGAAAATGTAAGCCTGAGGTCAAGGCTGGACACATATATTTGAAAATTTTTTCACCTAGAGGTGAAATCAAAGCTGTGGGAAATGCTAAATGTAGCGTTTACTAAGGATGATGGGAGGGACTCAGGGCAAAAAGAAGAAAGACCAAGAGCAAAGGAGGCAGAATAGTAGAAAGAGGTAGTTCTAGAGCTACTGAGGCTTTGGGTAAATGTCACAGCCAAGTGAGTTACATTCTCCAAGTCACCTACCTGCTTTTGTCTTCTTGCATAACTCAATTCAAATTTTCTGCTTTTGTCACCTTCTCTATTGCTTATAATGTCCTTTTTTCTAAATTGGTGTGACCTCTTTATTTTACTATCAGCCAGGAGTAATGTACTTTTTTCAGTTCATCTCTTTTGCTGATCAAGGACCACATCAACTATTACTACAATTTCGTTAACCAGTTCTGGAAGCTGGCATAAAGAACTTGTTACCTGTCCTGATTGGGACATATTTATAAGAAAATAAATTTTAGCCTGGCTGGTGTGGCTAAGTAGTTGAGCCTCGGCCCGTGCACCAAGAGTCCACTGGTTTGATTCCCAGTCAGGGCACATGCCTGGGTTGTGGGCTCGATCCCCAGCAGGGAGCATGCAGAACACAGCCGATCGATGTTGATGTTTCTCTCTAATCAATGTTTCTCTCTCTTCCTCTCCATTCCTCTCTCTCTAAAAATCAATAAAAATATATATTTTTGAAGAGCAAATGCCTTAATGATGATGATATACATAAATGAACCAATAAAACAAGAATTACAAAAAAAAGTCCTAGTAACTGATTTTGCATTCATTGAATTGGATTATTTTCATTTTATATTTACATTGAATCTGATAGTTTCATTTGTTTCAAGTCCTTTTTGTTAACAGTTTGATAACATTTATTAAAATGTTCTTTTAAGTGGCTTCTGGCTTCCCTAAAGGAAATGTCTATCCTAAAAATGGCTTGAAATATGTGCATATCTTTATTGATTGGTTTACTAAAATCAAACTTGATGTGGACTAAGTGGAGACAGACATTTTATCTTTTAAAAATCAATTATCCTCCATTCCAACTGATGCGTTCCTAGCTTAGGTCACCATTTCTTATCTACATCACTTTAGAAGTCTTTTAACTGGTCGTCCTTCTAATCTTCCCTAGTGACTTTATTTTCCCTACTGTAGCCAGAGAGCTCTTTCTAAATGCAAATTGGACCACATTATTCATCTATGAAAAAGTTCCTTATTGTCTTTCTTAGCATCACTTACAAAGCTCTTTATGATCAATTCCCACTCTTGCCATAAAACTGCCACACACTATATACCAACCCATGCAAAAAGAGAAGGAAAAAAAAGGTATAAATACTAAAAGGGAAGAGAAAAAAGAGCATAGTTATTATCTATATACACAGTATATCCCAAAAAACATTTAAAGAAAAAGTATTAAAATTAATGAGACCGTGAGCTACCATTACTAAATACCCACCAATATGACTACAATTAAAATGACAGCCCGGCTGGGCGTGGCTCAGCAGTTGAGCATTGACCTAGGACCCAGGAGATCATGGTTCGATTCCCAGTCAGGGCACATGCCTGGGTTGCGGGCTCGATCCCCAGTTGGGGGTGTTCAGGAGGCAGCCCATCAATGACCCTTTCGTCATTGATGTTTCTCTCTCTCTCCCTCTCCCTTCCTCTCTCTGAAATCAAAAAGATATATTTAAACAAACAAACAACAACAACAAAAAACAGGGTGTGTGCATATATTTATAAAAAAACAGACAATACCAAGTGTTGATAACAATATGGAACAAGCGGAACTTTAGAAAAAAATTTGACAATTTTTAAAAAAGTTAAACATAACTCAGTCCTTCATGTATATATAATGTGTATATCTCTCAATATATATACATATACACATAAACATACAGGGTGTGGCAAAGTAGGTTTACAGTTGTGAGTATATGAAACAGTTTATTGTATTATTATTAATTATTATTTTCCATATGAACTGTAAACCGACTTTTGCCCCATCCTGTATATACACATACACAGTCTTCAAGAGAAATAAATGCATATGTCTACAATAAAACACTTGTATAAATATGTTCTTTATTCATAAATAACCAAAAATTAGAAACAACCCAGATGTCGATCAATAAGAGAGGAGATAAACCTTTGTGTATTTATATAGTTGAATACTACTTAGCAATAAAAGGAAATAACTTCTGGTTCATACAACACAGATGAATCTCACAGGTAAAAGAATCTGAAAACAAAGAGTACATATTATATGATACTATGGATGGGCATACTGGTGTGTGCACAAAGTGTGAAAATATTTGCATTAGATGTTCATGCTCACCAGAAAGCATCCATTATAGAAGAGGTACTAACCAATCAAGTAGTCAAAATAACTAAGACGTTAGCATCCTTTGGCAACTGACACAATAGGCACATGAACGGAGAAATGGAGGTTAATCATGAGCCCCAAATCATGGACTTCCACTTACCAAGACTCTTAGAGCTACTGCCATCTTTGAATGTCTATCCTGTCAGTAAAGAGTCCACTGCTCTATTCATAGGGCACCTTTCTTCAAGGAGATCAACCAGCTACTTGGTAGCAAGCTGACTACAGTAGGATGCGTCTATCCAGAACAGTCAGTGCTTCATTCTCACAAGATTAGACACTCAAACTCAGGCTGAGTTTACCCACAGAGCTTCAGGTACCACCAGTGTCTGGTGGCTTATAGAGTACCTGTTCCACTAGCATGGAATTCCATACAACATAGCATGCAATCAGGGAATCCACTTCTCAGGTAAGGAGGTGCAGGAGTGGGCACATGACTGAGATACACTGGTCATATTGCATGCTGCACTTTTCAGGAGAGCTGAGCTGACAGACTATTGGAGTAGCCTCAGCTTAGAGGCAATCTCTGAGGGTGGGGTGCCATCCTCCAAGATGCAGTGCATGCACTAAATCAGAAAACTTTATATGGTGCCATGTTTCCAACAGAATACTTGGGGTGGAACCAAGGAGTAGCTCTACTCAACATCATTCCCAATGACTCCCTGGAGGACTCTCTGCTTCTTGTTCCTGCAACTCATCTACTGATGGGCACTTGGGCTAGTTTCAGATCTTGGCTATTGTAAACTGTGCTGCTATAAACATAGGGGTCATATTCTTTCTGACTGGTGTTTCAGTATTCTTAGGATATATACCCAGTAGTGTGAATCACTGGGTCAAAAGGCAGTTCCATTTTTAATTTTTTGAGGAAACTCCACACTGTTTTCCACAGTGTCCCTCTTGTTTTTAAGATCCAACAGCTTTACTAGGATATGCTTGCTTTTCAGAGAGAGAGGAGAAACATAGATGGATGTGAGAGACACACATCAATTGGTTGCCTCCAGCATGCGCCCGGACCAGGGCTGGGGACTGAGCCTGCAACCGAGGTATGTGCCCTTGGCTGGAATCACACCTGGGACCCTTCAGTCCCCTAGCAGACGCTCTAACCACTGAGCCAAACAGGCTAGGGTACAAGTTTTTCTTTTTCAGTAAAGTTTTATTGAATTGTATTCTGTTCCATTGCTTTGTTTTCTTCAGGAATTCCAATTAATATATTGAATCTTCTTTGCCTATTTTCTGTATCTATTGCTTTATCTGAAATGCTGCTTATCTTTGATTTCCGCCCCATCTTATATTTTTTTACTGTGCTTTCCATAGTTGACTTGCCAACTTTTGTATTCCTTTTAAAAAATTTTCCCTAATTTTTCTAGTTCCATATCCTCCTGTTTTCTTGCCATATAGATTTTTTTTAAAAATTGTCTTTATTGATTTCCAAGAGAGGATGGGAGAGGGAGACAGAGATAGAAACATCAATGATGAGAGAGTCACTATCAGCTGCCTCCTGCACACCCCCCACTGGGGATCGAGCCTGAAACCTGGGCATGTGCCCTGACCAGGAATTGAACCTCAGTCTCCTGGATCATAGGCCGACGCTCAACCGCTGAGCCATGCCTGGCCAGGCAATTTGATCATTTTCTTAATAGCTTATAAATCATTTTGAATATTAAGTTACAGTTTCCATCTGCTTTGGGGACCACAATTTTCCACCATATTCTCATCAGTTGCTACAACTTTACTCAGCTCATTTTTACTTTTCTTTTTCAGATAAAAATTTGTTTGGGGCTAGATTGTTGTATTAGAGGTCTCTAGAGAAACAGAATCACTAGGAAATATATATATACTTTCACTGCATAAGTCCTGTTATAAATATTTAATTATGGAGGCCAAGAAGTCCCACAATCTACCACCTGCAAGCTGGAGAGCCAGGAAAGGCAGTGGATTAATTCAGCTTGAGTCCAAAGGCCTGAGAACCAGGCACTCTGAAGTCAGAGAGCAGAAGATGGGTGTCCCAGCTCAAGAGAGAGCACGTCACAGGGATGTAGAGCATAGGGAATATAGTCAGTAATATTGTAATAACTATGTATGGTGCCAGGTGGGTATTTGAAATATGATTGTCTAACTACTATGCTATATACCTGAAACTAATACAAAATAATACTGAATGTACACTGTAATTGAAATATTAAAAAAAAAAAAAAAAAGAAGAGAAGGAAATCATCATCCCTTCGCTTTTTTTTCATTTGGATCCCAATGGAGTAAGACGATGCCCACTCACGTTGGTGATTCAGTCTACTGAATCAAAGTCTAATTTCTTTCAGAAATATTCAGACACATTCAGAAATTCCATTTTACCAGTGATCTCGGCATCCCTTAGACAAGTTGACACATAAAATGAACCATCAGTTATATTTCTTTTTTATATGAGATGGATTTTCTTGACCATTAGAAGGTGCTTGTCAAATGTGCAGGGACGGTCCAAGAAAACTTAGTTTCATGGCTCTAGGTTTCCCTCTTCTGTTAAAATGTCAAGCACTCAAATAATACTTTTACTTCCATCTTTAAATGCTGCATTTTGCTAATATGTTACTTTATACATTAAAATATGCACACAATCTGAACTTTCTCTCTTACCCACAGTATTGTTGCTATTCTCAATCTGGTTTCTGCTCTTAGCAGTTTTCCACAGGGTGAAGATCTTTCTTTAATGATGCCAGTATTTAGTGGTTATTTTTAAGAATGTAGAGGAGTTATGCCCGGCCGGGCGTGGCTCAGCGGTTGAGCATCGACCTAGGATCCAGGAGATCGGGGTTCGGTTCCTGGTCAGGGCATATGCCCAGGTTGCGGGCTGCAGCCGATCAATGACTCTCTCATCATTGATGTTTCTATCTCTCTCTCTCCCTCTCCCTTCCTCTCTCTGAAATCAATAAAGATATATTAAAAAAAAAATGTAGAGGAGTTAGACTGCCACTTCATTGTTTGATTCTCTCTCAAGACTGAGCAGTTTTTTCACCGATCCTCAGTTTAAAGCATGTGAGGACTTGTTATCTTGGCTGGTAATTCTCAGTCCTGATTGTCCAGGTTTTCTATTGAGTGGGGTTCTCCTCATTTAGGGGTTGTTGGCAGCTCTTCAGTTCTGTACCTCTTACTCAGTATCTTCTTTCACTTTGCACCACTTCAACTGCACAAGTCTTGCTGCTGTTGATGTTTTGAATATATCTGCCCATACTTGAGAGTTCATGGAAGTTCCCTGAGAACCATGGATTTTTTCTTTTGGTATCCTGGCTAGTGTATATGGTTTTCAGGAAGTTTTGAGGAGATTCAGAAACTATACATACTGTTGTGATACCACCTAACACTGGATATCTTTTAACTTTATTAATGCCATCGAATTGTGAACAATCTGTCAGGTTATATGATTTATTTTTCCTAGTGTTGTCCAGCTACTCTAGTATAAGCATGGAGAAGACTCCTTAGTGACCTCTCCCTGCCAATTACAAGTGCCTTGTATTGTCATGTACTCAGCCCCAAACCCTTCCTTCATTATCTTTAGTGTTATCCTCCTAGAATATTTTAAAGTCTTAAAACTAAAGCAATGCCTTTAAAAATAAAACTCCAGGTAACTTTTCCTTAAATAAAGCTTATGTAGAAATACTTAATCTGAAATCACTGGGGGATAAAGAAAGCAAGCTCTCAATTTTAAGTGTAGAGTTATGGTTAGAAACAGAAGGAAATCACACTGAATAGCTTAAGGCTCAATTCCGGGTGACTCTGATTTAGGATCTAGGGTGAAATAGAAATTTGTATTTTGTTAACACTCACTGGGTGATCCTAATGCAGAGTCATGTTTGAGAACCATTACACTAGACTTATGCTGTCCAATATATAGACGCCACTAGCCACACACGACAAATTTAATTAAAATTAAACAAATTAAAAATTCAGTTCCATGATTGTACTAGCCACACTTCAAATGTCAATAGGTGCATGGGGACAGGGACTGCCACATTGGAGTGCAAATACAGAACATATCCTTTACTGCAGAGTTCTGAATAGTGCTGCTTTAGGCAGTTGTCTCCATATAGGGTGTGCTACCCAAAGGGATATATAGATTTACTTGGAAGATATTTAAATAGAAATATTCTATTTTTTCAACTGATTTATTTAAATTTCCATTTTTGGGCAACGTACTTAATGCATTAGTGCAGTATTGCATGGATACAAAAATACATAATGCATGTTTAAAAAGTATTTACTGATGGAGTGTATGGTTAAAAAGTTTGGAGACTAAATACCTACGCTTTTAAAGAATTTGTTTGGGCCCTGGCTGGGTGGCTCAGTTGGTTGGAGAGTCGTCCTGTACATCGAAATGTTGCAGGTTTGAGAACTGGTCAGGGTGCGTATGGAAGACAACTGGTTGATGTCTCTCTCTCTCTCTCTAAGTCAATAAAACATATCCTCCGATGAGGATTAAAAAAAAAAAAAGAATTTGTCTGGGCTGACAACTTTTAACTAGAGCTCCTTTTTAGGTACAGATTTTTATACTTCAAACCCAATCCCCAAACATAAGAAGTCCCTTTTTTTCTTTTTAAATATACACATATAAGATATTTTATTTCAAAAAGCACAAGAACATTATACAAGTTTTAAATTTACATTTTGCAATAAAAGATATCAATATATGCATTATTTGTATAACTTCATCATGGATGGAATTTGAATCAGTGGTATAAACATGTTGCAGTCACTAAATATAGATCATCACAGTGAACCAAATGCATAGTTGTTATGAAATGACAAATGACCACTAAAGGATGAACTCACAGCTCATACACCAACATAATAAATTAATTATACAGATATGTTTTCCTTCACCGTATCATAAAAATTCTTGCCAACCCCTCACCAAACATTAGAAAAACAGTTTTGGAGCCATCCTGTTGTCCTAGTTCCTCCACATTCTACACTAAAGAAAATAAAGTGACTTTTTGCTCATTTTGTAAGTAAATTTCATAAGCATGATTAGCTTGCAATGATGAAGGCAAACCACTAGGGTTTTTAATATAATTAGAAATTCCTTGGGCTAGGGGCAGCACTGAGACACATATTCATCTATAGTGCAGGGATCTCAATCAATCTCTATAAGTGGAACTCAAAATGAAGTAGGTTCTTTGGCAGTAAAGGTCTGACTGGCCACTGCAGGATAGTACTTCTGACACCTTGAGAGTTAACCCCAGGATTTATGAAGTAAATGTAAAAAGCCTAGAAATAAAAAGTAAGTTTATCTTTGCTATATTGGGGCCAATCAATTAGGGCAGAAGTCAGCATCTTCTGTTGCCTATTCTGGCTCAGACTTCCCAGTTAGCCAATCTACCCAACAAAATTACATAAGAAATAAAGGGAAATGTTCTAATCACTTAATCATACTGGCAAATTTGACAAACTGAATACTGAATTTTCTGATCCTCACTCATCAATTACTACAAATTCAGTTCAGTGAAGTTGAATCTATTTCCTGATACCTTCTCAATAATTATTCAAGTAGAAAATCATGATTGTGATTCTGATGCCTGTTCATGCCAATCCCTTAGTACAAAAGCCACCTTCACTTTATATAGAAATACCAAAAAAAATCTAACCCCAAAGGTGCATCATCAGTCACTTCACATATTTTTTTATTTGCTTGCCTTTGCTGAGCAAAAAGAAGGTAGGAAAACATTTACACACATATATGACAGTAGTCGCCAAAGGCAAAATAAGATGATCTTTGAACGCATCTTTCAAACTCCTAACATTACCCCACAGTCAACAGAAGCTAAAGTGGAATATTTCAATTTATCTTCTGTCTGCTGTTTAACATAAATTCTTGATAAAAGTTAGTGTGCACAGATTTGGGAGAGCTTGATTATTTATAAATAAGATGGCTCAACCACAGCATGTTGTAACAGGACACAGACTATTGATCACATGGCTTTTTTGGTTGTTTGTACTAGTCATAAAAATCAGACTTTATGAAAAGGTCACACACAGATAACAAACGAAGGATTAGTCTTTTACAAAGACATAGGAGGTTGCAGAATTGGCTTAAATCTGATTGTTCTAATTTATAGCTGTCATGCTCCATTCACTGTGGGAATTTTCCTTTCTTCATTCTATAGATAGTTTACATCAGAATTGCATCAGATTTCTAATAGTCAAATAGGAGGGTACCACATCAAGAGATAAGTGAACTCATTTTAGAAACTTTCCTTTGAAAAATGGAAAATATAATTTCAAAGCTCAACAAAGCTGTTTGTGGTCAGAGGTGAGGATTACAGAGAGACTGCCCTGTCGGGTGAATAATGAATGCGCTACCCTAACACTGGCAGAAGTTGGCCTTAGAAGTGACAACTCTGTCCATACAGAGACTTAATTTCTCACTGAAACAGTAAGTGGCACATTAGGGGTATTTCCTTAAAAGAGAAATGACTAAAAATTTATTTTTTTGGAAAACTTTCTCAATTACAGAACTTTCTCAATTGAAGTATACTGCTTGATTTCTGCAATTCCTCTTTAGTTGCGAGGAAGAAAATCAGAGATTATTAGAATCTTGTCAGTGATCCAGTGTTAGCTAAACTAACCCGGGGGACGGAGGGGGGAGAACACAAATAACAAAATTGTAGAAGATTTAACTAACATATAATCATGTCCACAGCTGCTTGATGTGACTTCATTGATCAGGGAGATGAAATGAAATGGGATAGATTAGGAAGGGAAATGAGTTTTCTGGATATTAGCAGAATCAGACACTTGGGGTGAAGAAGTGTTTCTTCCGTTGTTCTAGAACATAAATCACATTAGTTTATGTTCTTTTTCCCCTGTAAGCATATGTTCACTAATTGAAAGCAATACTCCATTAAGGAATATTTTATTGATTTATATGAATCTGGACACAACTGGACAAGGAGCAAAAGACCCTCCAACCCTTCCCCAGCCCTCAGAAAGGTCTCCATAATTTGGAATCAGTCTTCATTACAGTCTTCATTCGTGATTGTCCTGAGGCAGAGTTGGAGCTCATAATGACTGCCAGTTGAATCCAAATAACATCTGATTAGTTTCCTGGCTCCTAGCAATCTCTTCTATTATGCAGTGTTGTTGCCACACCAAATGGAGCTTCCGATACCTTTCATGACACAAATGAAGGGGGTTGCCCCTCCTTCCGGAAAAACAAAACAAAACCAACATGTAAGTTTGATCAGATAACTGCCACACTGCTGCCTAAATGAGCCTGAACTCTTGAGCTGTCCTTGGGGCTGGGAAGAATCACTAAGACAGGGCTTTAAAAAGGGACTTTTCCCTTCACCGTTGATTACTAAGAACTTGATAGGTTATTTAGCTATTGAAGTAGAAATTTACTCCTTGATTATTCAGAAAATAGGTCAAGTATACCATGAGCACTATGGGACCTCATTTAAATGGCCAGCAGGTTTTTAACTTGAAGCAGCTGTATTTTTTGGGGAGTGGTTAGTCTGAGTGGAGTTCTAATGGCTTTTTGGGTTCATATGGTTTGTTCAGCTTTGATTTCTGATC
Organism: Miniopterus schreibersii; assembly: GCF_964146895.1. Lineage (NCBI taxonomy): Eukaryota > Metazoa > Chordata > Mammalia > Chiroptera > Miniopteridae > Miniopterus > Miniopterus schreibersii. Next base: position 144,835,456 of record NC_138101.1, read on the forward strand.
TTTGCATAGTAAAGGTTAGATCTGAGATGTAACACTAAGCCCTCAAATTATATTCTGCTCCTCAGAAATATGTGGTTATAGCTGTCCTTATGACACAACAAATTTGCTGGTGATTAGCAAATATTTAAATCAAATTATTCCACAACAATTCTAAGGCTGCACAGTTTGTTAACACTATATAACTAATTCAAACTGACTAAAGTTTGGCTGCTGCCAATAATGGAGAACTATGAGATTTTCACTCCTGAAACACTTGAGTATCTCAGCTAGTTGGGTATTTTTAAATTGCCCAGTTAATTTTAAGATTCTTTGTTCCTTTTTGGAACAACTCAGATCTCTTATACTCAATCATTAACAACTTTCACAACTGAGATTTTTCTCATATTTTTTTAAATTCAAAGAGTATCTCTACAGGTCAAATGATGTCACAATAAAAACAAATCTCTGTATGATCAAAGAGGTTCCAAGTCCCATCTAGTAAGCCATTCATTCCGAGTAATATTTCAAAAGAACAAAATTTCAGTTAAACAAAGAGTCAGTTTATGGTAAGGAGATCTAATCTTTATCTATATGTACTTTTGGGACCATTGTGCCTCATTTCCTCTTTCTCATAAGTCATGAGCAGTTCTCCAGTACCTAACACCAGGAAGGATACAGAAAAATTCAGGATTCTAAATATTTTGCTTTGCTAAAGCGAACAGGGCTGATATAGCTGGCTAATAAAAAGTTTCAAGTATTGCAATGGAAATGACGAATATCCATTTTAAACCGAAGTCCCTTACTGGACACTACGGATTTCTTTCTTTTATATATCAGCGTCAATTAAACCTCCTAAGTAAATACGAAGAACAGTTAATTAAAACAAATAGAGCATGCAAACATCAGGATGGCTGGTATCTTTAAAACTTTTGGAGAAGTATTACCATCAAATTTCAGAGAAGCACAAAGTTGTTAAAAATTATGTGTTACATTCTAGATGACATATTTAATATTTTTAATTTGCAGCTATTTAAAAATATCCCTCAATATTTAGCATTAGCTTTTGTGTTTAAAGAACTATTATCATCCACATATAGAAGGTGACTAAATTAAAATAAAATAAAAAACCTTACTTCAGGCCAGGATCTGTTTCTCCATATTCATCCAAGTAGGGAGAGGGATAGGCACAGCCTCTGGCTTTACCTTCAACTAGGACTACTCTGCATTCTCTGATTCTGAAGAAAAAAACAACCAGGGAATACTAAGTGTGTGTGTGCAAATGACAGGCACTGCACCAAGACATGGCCAATATCTGTTAGGAATTCAGTATAAAGACAATATAGACATAAACAAACAGACTAAAATGTGTTTTGTCTAAATAAAGAGAATAAACATTACTATTTTTGTTAAAGCCATGGGAAAGGATCACTGGACTTAGAGACATGGAATCAGTACTGACTATATATACTGAAGAGAGGAAGGAGTCTGTCCTACTTGAGTCATATGTACCCTGGGAAATGGTGACTGGAGTCGTTTCTGTTATGTTTCCTGACCTATGAAGTGGAAGGGGGAGGAAGATGAACACAAGAACAGAACCACATCTCCCAGTCTGATAAACCTGGGCCAGAAAGGTCAGCTACGGAAGTATCAAGACTTTTCTGGTTAGAACCAGCCTCCAATAATGCCACTTTAAGGTATTAGGGACTCGTACAACAGAGAAATGAAGACACAAAAAATAATGCTGGTGATAAGCACTATAGAGAGAAATTATAAAACCAACAGTTGGACTAGGTACTGGCTTTCCTTGCTGTGGTGGGCTGTAGAGGAAGAAAACAGGTGTTGGGGTTTGGCTTCCATGCAGTCATTCCCCTTATTCCAACTGATGCCTACAAATAATTAGATATGCCACAGGTAGTGAGTTAGCAGTGCTTATGTAAACAGAAACTATATTACATGGGGAGACTGGAAAGAAAAAGCACAAGCATCCCTCTGAATTTCACCTCACAAGAGCAACTTGTAGTACCCTTCTTTCATAAACAAGAGACTACTGTTCTACTCTGTCTCTTGCTGAGAGACCAGGGAAAACAATGGTTGGTTATCAGAGGAAATGAAGACAATGAAAATATTCAAAGGACAACTTAAAGCAATAATTTACATATACTTTTAAAATATAATTTTTAGGAGTCTAAGCTCTTTCACTATATCTGAGTATTACACATACCAGATAATCAATACAAAATCTATTATATTTGTTTAAGATTTTCCACAAATGAAAATCTGAGCAGAATCCTACTTTTTTATTTTTTACTACTTATTTTGTAATATCTTTTCAAATGCAGTCTCATGTGAATAACTGGTCTCTACTCTAACTTCTAATATCATTTCCTATTAACACACTGTCTTGCTATAATGGCCTCCAAATTGAATCCAAATTCCCTAAGTTCATTATGAAGCTTCCAGATCACATACTACTCACTTCAGGAAAATGCAGACTCCAGCTCCACAGTGAAGTGCATGAAAAATGCAAGCTCCAACCTCTTCCCCATTCACAGTTTCTTGGCAGCAAATGTTCTGAGAACACAGTATGGCCCCACAGAAAAGACAAAGGACAGGGTTCTTTCGCTCATCGTCTGCTGACCGTGGGCACCTCAAAAGGGAAGAAAACATTCAGTATGGTGGAGAAACAAAAAAAAGCATATGTCCAGTTAGCAATGAAACATGGTTTCATCACTGGCTGCTTTGCAGCAAAGAAAGACCTTAAAACACAAGGAAAATTTAATTGGACAATTCCTCTTTAATACTTCCTCCTAAGACAAGAAAATTTATTATTAAATATAGAGTCCTGATCATTCTCATAAAGTCTGACAATTAACTATGCCTTGAGATTGAGATGTATTTATAGAACCCAGTCTTCATCGGATATGACCAATTTATAGTCAACTGCCTCCTCTTGATTTGTTTAGTCAAGTTTGTGTCCTATGTTGGAGGAATATGACCTTGTAGACACACAATATTTTTAAATCACAATTTGCAGTAAGTATTCAAACAAATTTCTCCCCCATTTCTTTGAAGTAATGAGATCTTTAGGGTTGAAATGAGACTGCAGTCTTTGAGATGATGCCCCCTTTCATCTGGAAACACAGCAAGTCTTAGGAAGAAAAAAGTAACAGAATTGATTTACTTGAACCAAGTAGTACTTTGAAATTCCACCATTTTATATAGTGGCATGGTATAGCCTTGCTATAATGCCCCCCAAAGAGGGTATCACTCTCTGAATTAAAGTGATAATGGTTATTTTTTAAAAAGAGCTTCCCATGCTCCTTTCTCTGCTATATACTGGACATGATGGAAACATCAAGAATTCTTTAATCTGGGCAGTAAAAAGTAAATGAAACCACAGGAGAGATCCAGCAAGGCCCATAATAGGGTCAGACTCTCCAAAAGGGTGTTAACAATTTCTTTTCTAATCCCCAGTTTCTTAGGCAAGATAAGAAAACTACCATAGGAGCAAAGGGACTCTGCAGAGGTATTCCATTCCTGTCTCCTGTAGATGAGAGGGCTATTTTCACTTCCAGGGGGTTGCTCCAGAATGTAATTATAGCTCTTTTTTTTATAAAGGCAACATCTTCTTTCACCTTTAGCACAGGATGGCTGAGTCTGAGTCTCCAGCCATCTTATAGAGGCAAATGGGGGCAATGTCTAAAGTATAATAACTGAGCGGCCACACTACACTAGAGATGGCTCAGTCTTAATGTCAACTAGTGGTGACAATAAAACTGGAAGAGATCATAAGATTTATTTTAATTTTTACTTGAAACCAGTAAGTAGTAATATCATCCAGGAGGATCTTCACTGTGATTAATAACAATCTTTTCAGATCCTTCTAAGAGCCAACAGCATGATAGATATCTTTTAATGCCTGGGAGGTACTACCTATTCACTGGGGTCCTGGGGTAGCAATATAGCCCCAAGAGTAGGAAAATCAGGAAACTTAGAGCTGGATGCAATCTTTGAGATCATCTAGCTAATTTTTTGAGGGCTGAAAGATAAAGTGACTCAACCACTCCGTTAGTTGGTTGACCTTAATTTGCATAATACAAGCATCAAGAAGCCAATACCAAGATCAATTCTATCTGGTAGCAGAGGCTGGAATATAAACTGCCTGAGCCCTGACTGGGTCATTTAAACCCTCTGGCTTCATGGCATAAAGCGTTCCTTAGTCATTTCTGTAGGGCAGTGACTCTCAAAGTAGGCCAAAGAAAGACTCTTTAAGCCCTCAAAATGATCCTAAACTGCATTCCCTTACTGTGGTTCCTTCAAGTGATAGCAAGTTATTTAACATATGATTAAGGACTACTAACTGGCACCTTGTACAGTAATTAGTATCCTTACAACAAAATTTAAGAGTTAGTTGTGTTTAATTAATTTCTAATTAATTAAGTTTACTAATTAATTTAAGTTTACTAAGAAGTTTGGCTGCAGGACAATGCTTAGTAACATTACAAAACTCCTCACTGAGCTTTGGAATTCCTGCAATTTGGGAAAAGGGTGCTTTATTACCAGTATATCATCAATGAAGTGTTGAATGGGCTTTGACTTTCAGGCTGCTGAGATTCTTGCCTTTTAATTACAAGTCACTACTAGTTTCATGTCATCATTATCAATCTGGTTTGCTATGGGTGGTAGTGTGATGCCCCCTGAGTCTCAAGAATATATAATTGCATTAATAGTAATGTTGGCTTATTATTTTCAAGACATAATGCATTGTGATTAAAATGAGAAATATTCACATACCAGTGGCTAAAGCAGATATGAATATAATTTCTCCACTCAGTGACATTCCATTGGTGGTGTTCTGCTCATGAACTTATGCTACTCAAATAACTTACATTATATTATAGCAAGGTAAGGGTAAAACAAAAATTACTGTTAACTTTACAGGACCTTATTTTATCAAAGAGAATCATGTGTTTAAGCTCATACTGTTCTCTCACAAAAGTAACTAATAGGTAATTCACACATGGTATTAGTAATGAGTACAATGTAACTTATTTAATTTGCTTCTCACCAGTCCCAATTATCCAGTTTTTTTATTTATTTGAAAGTGATCAGTGAGAAGGAAAAGGAAGATAAAGACAAGTTTGAGAAACACTGCTTTAGAGTAGTGTTTAATCTGAGGTAGAGGGGCATGGGACCAAAAAAGGCTAAGGGGGTGTACTCCCTTTTTCCATTACTTAGGCTTGAACCTGAGTTACAATGCTAATATCTGTTTTATTGTTATAATGGGAGCCTACATAGATTTTGTTAGGGGAGGGAAAGGGTTCTTCAGTGTTTCCTCAGTGAATGTATGTGGTCACCACATTGTAATGCATGTAAAATGGCGTTTAAAGATATATGAATCAACAATGATTCTTAGAATGCTAAAGAGAGGGGAGTTCTTGTAGCTTTAAAAAAACTGAGGAGGCATGCCATAGATGGTGGAATAGGGAGCTCCAGGAATCAGTTCCTCTACTGAAACAACTATTGATCTGGCAAGAACTGGCTGAAGCAACTATTCTAGAACTCTGGAGTGTAGATGAACACCTGCAGTGTCCATAGTAGTACTTGACAAAGAACGAAACCGGCAAATTTTAGTGACTTATAGCATTTTGTGTAGTGGCTAGCATCCCCTATCCCCCAGCCCCATAGCAGGTAGCTATGGGGAGGCTGCCTGTAATCCTGGTGGAGCTGCTGGTGCCAGGATAGGCAATAGGAACCTTGTCCTCAAAAATCAGAGTAGTATATGTGCTTCTGCCTGGCAGTTCACTGAGGGGCTAGGCACAGAGATCGGTCATTGTTTCAACTACTATGGGCTGAAGTGACTTTCTTGGCAGTGATGGTGAAGGGATTTAAAGAGACAGTATATTCTTAATATATTTTTCTCCTTCTCTTTTGTTTTCTTATTGGATCCAGGAATTTAAGGAAATCTCTGTCAATTCATAGGCTGATCACAGAAATAATGGAACATACAACAAGGAATAAAGTCTTTGCAAAACTAGTTTGGAAAAGCCACAAAACGGACAATGGCAGTTTTTATCAAGTGACAATGGCAATTCCTAGGGTGGGGGTATGTGTGTAGGGGGTGGAGAATTTCCAGAGTTACTAGATTACAATATTGAAAACATCCAGTTCTCAACAAAACTTACAACACTTACAAAGAAACAAAAAGGTATGGCCCACTCGCAGGAAAAAAAAGAAAGTGACAGAAATCATCCCAGAGGGAGCCTAGACATGACTTAATAAACAGACTTTAAATTAGCTCTCTTAAATGTGTTCAAAGAGCTAAAAGGAAACCAATGACAAAGAACTAAAGGAAATTAGGAAAATGCATGAAAAAGGAGGAAATATTAGTAAAGAGAAATTATAAAAAGAAAACAAACAGAAAAGCACAACAGCTGAACCCTGGCCATGTAGCTCAGTTGGTTAGAGTATCGTTTGATATGCCAAGGCTGTGGGTTCTATCTCTAGTCAGGGCACATACAAAAATCAACAGATGAATGCGTAAGTGGAACAACAAATCAATGTTTCTCTTTCTCTTTCAAATCAATCAATAAAATACTTACTAGAGGGGTTCAACAGCAGGCAGAAGAATCAGTGAATTTTAAGGCAGGGCAATTGAAATTACTGAGTCAGAGGAGTAGAAAGAAATAAAAATTTAAAAAAGGAACAGAGCCTAAGGGATTTATGGGACACTATCCAGCATACCAACATATACATATATTATGGGAGTCCTAGAAAGACAACATAAAAAAAAAAGGGCCAAAACCTCCCCAAATCTGCTGAAAGGCATGAATCTACACACGAATAATCAAACTGAATTATAAGCAGGACAAATTCACAAAGAACAACACTGAGACACATTATAATCAGAGACAGAGCTAATGTATGCTATTAAAACCAAGCTGGTATCAATTCAAACTAAATTTGATATCACAGGACATTAACTGTAATTCCTATGGATACTCAAGGAAGTTGCAGGGTGTAAGATCAACACCTAAAAATTCGGTTTGTTTCAATACACCAGCAGTGAATAATACAAACGGGAAATTAAGAAAACAATTTCATTTACAATAGCATTCAAGAGAATAAAATACCCAGGAATAAATTTAATGAAAAAGGGCAAGGCTTGCTCAATGAAAACTACAAACATGACTAAAAGAAATTAAAGAAGGCCTAATTACAGGAAGGCATCCATGTTCATGATATGGAAGACTACAGAAATGGAGAAGCCAATCCTCAAATTCATATGTAACTGCAAGGGGTCCCAAATAATCAAAATGATACTGAAAAGGAAAAAGCTGGAAGGCTCAAACATTACAATTTCAAAACTTACTACAAAGCTACAGTAATTAAAAAGTGTGGTACTAGCAATAGAGTAAGACATATAGACCACTAGTACAGAACTGAGAGTCCAGAAATAAACCCAAACATCTATGGCCAACTGACTTTCAATGTGGGTGCCAAGGCTATTCAATGGGGAGAAAATAATCTCTTGAAAAACAGAGCTAGGACCAACTGCACCCACTGAAAAGAATTCACCCATTCACTTCATTGAAAAGAATGAAATTGGACCTTCTACCTTATTCTAAAACTTACCTAAAAATGGATCCACAGCCTAAAGTAAAAGCTAAAACTATTAAACTATTAGAAAAAAACATAGGAGTAAATCTTCATGACCTCAGATTTTGCAATGGATTCTTAGTATTGACACGAAAAGCATGAACAAAAATTAAAAAATAGAGAAAATGGACTTTTATGCATCAAAGGACATTATGAAGAATATGAAAACAACCTATAGAAAGGCATAAATTATTTGCAAGTTAAAAGTCTGATTAGGGCTTAATATTCAGAATATATACAGAACTAACAACTCAACACAACAGTCCAATTACAAAATTGGCAAAGGACTTGAACAGACGTTTCTATAAAGAACATACAAATGTCCAATGAGCACATGAAAAGATCATGTGACATCACTGGTCGTTAAAGAAATGCGTATCAAACCACAATGAGCTACTATTAAACCCACTGGAATGGCTTTAATTAAAAAACAAAACCCATACACAGAAAATAAGTGTTGACAAGGATATGGAGAAACAGGAGCCCTTGTACACTGATAATGGGAATGTAAAATGGTACAGTTGTGCAAAATGGTTCAGTGGTTCCTCAAAAAGTTAAACACAGAATTGCCATAATGACCCGGCAATCCCACACACAGGTAAAATTATCCAAGAGAAATTAAAATACATGTCCACACAGAAACCTGTACATAAATGTTTATAGTAGCACTAATTCATAATAATCAAAAGGGGGACACAATTTAAATGCCAGTTAGTGGATGAAGAGATAAACAAACTCTGGTATATGTATACAATGGAGTATTATTTTGCCAAGAAACGAAAAAAGTACTGATACATGCTACAACTTGGATGAACCTTGAACACATTATGCTAAGTCAAAGAACCCGGATGCAAAAGGTCATACAGTATATGATTCCTTTTATATAATATATCCAGAATTGGGAAATCCATGGAAACAGAAAGCAGATTATTGGTTACAGGGGGTCATGAAAGAGGGAATGGGAAGTGATTATTTAGTGGATATAAGGTGTTTTGCTGGGGTGATGAAAAAGTTTGGAAACTAGAGAGAGGTGGTGGTTGCACAATATTGTGAATATACTAAATGCCACTGAATTATAAACTTTATCATGGTTAATTGTATGTTATGTGGTTTTCACTTAAAAAAAAAAAAAGACTGAAAATCTTTGTTATAGAGAATGTTCAGTGGCCACTATAAAACAAGTTTACAATCTTTCCCCAAAGAGGAACCAGTTAGTAACCCTGAAGAGGCAGGAAACAGGAGTGTCCCCAAGAAAAAGAAGAAATTCTCTTTGAAGGAGGAGCCACTCAGCAGTGGACCTGAAGAGGCTCTGATAGCAAGAGCAGCAGCTCCAAGAAAAAGCAAAAGCTCCAAAAGCTATCTCAGGAAGATCAGAATGGATAGTACCCTGGTGGAGTATAACAACCCACAGTGATGCATCCCTGTATCCCAATAAAAACAAATTCACAAGAGTTGAAAAAAAAAAGTTTGCTACTGGTGGTGTATACCAACTGCAAGCTCAAAAAAATTTAAAAAATATATTTCTTCTTACCTGAAATGAGAAGCTTGATTTAGAAGGCAGCTATAGTCATCAGGAAGCTCTATCAAACTATTTCTTTTTCTAGGGTACCTAAAAATGTAATTTAAAAGGCAATTTTATCTATCAGAAAATAAGCCCAGATCAAAAATTGACCAATAAAAGAATATCTTAAAAAATAACAAAAGGATCCATACTTGTAATCCATACTAATTCCCACTGTTACTAGATTAAATCCAAATTTCTCAGCCTAGAATTCCAAATCTTGTATCAGCTAGCTTCCTTTCCAAGCTCATCTTCCACTATTTCCTAAGGCTAAATTTTTTCAGCTAGATTTCTATACTGTCTAGGAAGGCAACATAAAATAGTAGTTAAGAACATAATCTTTGAAATCAGACAAACCTGGTTATAAATCCTAAATTCTCTGATACCAGATAAGTCACTGAACCTAAGCCTGTATTTCCTGGTCTGAAACTGAGGATGAGTATATTATACTTTTTTAATCATAAGGCACACCATCGATTTGATAACACATTTTTGCTGGGGACATAAAAGACTCATGCTAATTTAAGATATGTTATAGGAATATCAAAGAATCTCATGGAGCTGTTGAGGACTCAGTAAGATACTGAAGTAAAATATAATATACTTAGTACTTGATACATGTTTGCAAATGTTATTATTCATTGTCACTGTACTGGATACAATAAGAACTGTACTTGCAAGCCTTGGGGAAGGTCATCTGAATAACATGGAATTCTCTTCTCAAACCTCAAGCAATTTAAATTCTGTAATTCCTTCTATGTTTAGCTAAAAATGATTTCCTCTAAGACTAACCTTGTGTCATTAGAATCTTTTACTCTTTAAATTTCTATAGCATTAACAGTATATTCCATATACAGGGGTGGGCAAAAGGAGGTTAAATTACTAGCCATCATTACCCAAAACATAAATCATAAGTAAGGATACAAAATAACAATAATAATATGACAAATAATACAAACAAATAATATAATAATTAATAAAGAATACAATAAACTGTTTCACAACTGTAAATCTTTTGCCCACCCCTGTATTATTATACTTTAATCTTACGTCTTGAATTTATGTATATAATTCGATTGTAAACTACACATTACCAAAGCTGTATGTATTATGCTAGTACCATGGTGGGGAAATAGTGGATGTCTAAAAGGCACACTATGAATTGGGATAAGGGAAAAATGGTACGAGATTAATAGTCCTAAATCATGTACTCATCTTTTAAACTTTTCTCTCTACTCTAAGATCTTTGTTTTTTTGGTGATGTGAATACTACATCTGAGCACAGGAGCTGGATCTATCATCTCTAAATCACTAAAGCTGGGTTAAAGGGTAGATAGTATATGCACATCTACAGGAATGGCAAAAGAGTTTGAGGGGTGAGAAAAGATGAGAAAAGAAAGTAGCAGAGGCACACTGTCTCACAGTGTTTGCTTTAGTCAGAGAAAAATGGTACTGGTGTTAGTATTTAAGGCGGGGGGTGGTGGTGTCAGGTCCTCTGCTTGTTTATTGATGCAATTCAATTAGAATAAAAATTAGACATTGTACATAATACAAGCCAGGCCCTGGAGGGGATACACAGAAGATAAGCATGCAGTCCTAGCCCTTGTTAAGTTTACTGCTTAGTGATGCAGGGTGCTGGCAGGTATACATGTGCACACACACGAGACGATACATTAAGATAGGCTTCTGGGAGGAGGTGATATCTGAATTAGTCCTTGAGGAAGATGTGGATTTTGACTGAGCCATAACTTAAGGGAGATAGGAGAGCTAAAGAAAAGTTTTGTTGGGTCATCTGGAAGCATGTAGACAGGAAGAGAAGAGGAGAGCAAATAGTTCTATTTATATCTTACTGTATTCTCAAAGGAAAAAAGTAGGAATACTGTCACTACCCTCTGATTTTAATACATCAACAGCTCCAAGATGCCATCCCTTCCTTTGCCTTTTAATAGGCTTGGACTAGCTTAAGGAAGAGGAACTGGTGGCATCAAACTATTTGGGAAAAGGGCAGCCAGTCCAAGGGAAAAACAAGTGTGTAAAGAATCTGATTTCTGGCAAAGACCTAACAGAAATGTAGGAAACACTGTACTGAGTGAGAATGAAGACGACAGACTAGAAAGCATGCTCAACAAACCAACTAGTTTTGGAAACACAACTTGTAGATGGGGGGAAAGGACTGAAAAGTAAAACCAACCTGACTACGGTGCTTTTTTGCTTCAAACAGTTTAGTAAGGCAGGATCTGCACACCACCTATATGAGCAGCCAAAAGAAAAAAACTTTAGTACAATATTCACCATTGAGCCTTTCTCCCCAAATCTTTCTGTCCGTTCTTTCCAAGTTCCTTCTTCTAGACTTCTTTTATCTTATATTTTGCCCCTTCTCCCCTACTTTTTTTTTTGTATCTTACTATTTATTTTCCCTCTTTTAATTAATTTCTTTTTAAAGGGGTTTATCAATCAAGGTCCTACTAGAAAAACAAAAACCATTCTGAGTACTTCAACCAGAGAGACTTTAATACCAGGAATTGGTAATAAAGGTAATTGAAGGGCTGAGAAGCCAACCAGGAGACAAAACGGCAAGGAAACCCAAAGATTAGCCAATAACACGAAGCTCCCACCCCTCTTAGGCTGGAAGAAGAAAAGGAAATAATGGTATTACTTAAGCCAGGGGCTAGGGCCACCAATGGATACTGTGACCACAGCAGCCTTGTCTGGTGGGAACTGGAACCAGAGAAGAGCTACAGCCACTGCCAGAGATGCCCAAAGCAGAGAGAGGCAGTCTAAGCACTTAGGCTTCTCTCATCCTCCTGGCTTCCAATATCCTGCCAGCGCCTCCCACTGGCTGAATGCAGGGAGAAGCCAACTGACAAGGGAAGGGAGACTGGGAAGGCCTGCAGGGGCCAGTCTCCTGCACTTCAAAGCATAGGATGAGGAAAGGCTTTGAGGACTTTCTATTTCAAAGTTTAAATTTTTATCACTTGACTTTACAAGAATTAGCAAGTTCAAAACATATCAATTTCAAGAATATAAAAATAAAATTAGTATAACCTACTGTGATTATTATACTCAACACAAAGCATGATACTGATTTTTCTGACCCATTTTGATTCGTTTTTAACACACTGAAGATCAGAATACCTCATGAGAAATGGGGAAACAGAAAATAACCTAACAGAAGAGATGAGGGCACGGAGAAAGGTGAAAGAGGACAGGCAGACATTCACACAAATCCTATTGATTAAAGAAAAAGGCAGACAATTAAAGAGAATAAAGGAAGTCATGGGGGTAAGAATAACACAGTGAAAGTTGATTATAAAAATGACTGAAAACGGTAGCAGCAGAGATATACGTAAAGACATTAGAGGTTAGGAGGGTAAAGAGTGATCAGGAAGACCAGGAAGTAATGGAGTGGGAAAAGTTTTTCTGAAAGACACACTTTTTCCTGGGAAGTTTAACTGATATATTTTTGATCTACCAAATGACTTTTTTCCCCTCATTCACCTCCTAAGATGTGTGCTACCATAGATGTGCTACTGTTTTGGATATAGTCTCCAAATGGGGTTCTTTTGATACTTAATTGTGACATTATGGCTATGACAACATGACTTTTACTAACACCCCACCCTCCGCCTCTGGTTTAAACTGGGATGATGAGACAGTAGCTCTGGGGAAAATAAATACAATGAATGGTAGTCATGGTGGAACAAGTAGATATTTCAGCTGCCTGTGGCTGTTAAGTCTTATTCATAGTTCCTTTAGTGGGTGAATTAAGAATCTCCTATATTTTTGCCATCCCCTTCAATCAATGCTAATCAATTTTAAAGCTAGCAAGTAATTTAAATTTAAATTCCCAAACTGTATAATAACTCAACAGTGATATTTTGTCCCCATAGTACCTCTGGAGGAGGGGTTTTACAGTATGCCAATATTCCTGGAAAAGCAGGAACAAATTTGTGGGTAAAGATAAATAGCTGCAGAGTGCACTGTACTCTCCTTCTGCAGAATCTGCAAGAGAATAGAGATACATTTAATAAGTACATTACTCTTTCTTGGTCAACCTGCTAAAAGAGTTTCTTTATTGTTAATGTTCATTTCTTTCTTTCTTTTCTTTTTTTTTTTAATATGTCTTTATTGATTTCAGAGAGAGGAAGGGAGAGAGAGAGAGAGAGAAAGAAACATCAATGATGAGAGAGTCATTGATTGGCATGCCCCCTTTTGGGGATCGAGGTCGCAACCCGGGCATGTGCCCTGACCAGGAATCAAACTGATCTCCTGGATCATAGGTCGATGCTCAACCACTGAGCCACACTGGCTGGGCAATGTTCATTTCTATACTCTCTATATAAAATATATTTTGTACTCTATAAAACTGTGGGTGGCAAATAAGCTACAATGATCCTTTAAAAACACAAATCTGATGGAGTCATTCTCCTGATCAGATGTCTCCAATGTCAAACCACCACATGATATGTAATATGAAGTCCTTCTTGTGGCATAAAGGCCCTACATCACCTTCCCTGGATGCCTCCTAGACCTTATCTTCTACCACTATCCTCCTGTTCATTATGCTTTAGCCACACTCGTCTCTTTATTATTCTTTGACTACGTCAAGCAAAGCCTTTGCATTTATTGCTCCTTCTGCTTAGGAATACTCTTCCTTCAACTCTCTGCCAGGTTCAACCCAGTTCTCTTTTTTCAATGTCTCCTCACAGAAAATCCTTCCATGACTATATACCTAAAAGAATTATCCATGCCCTAGCTGGTTTTGCTCAGTGGTTAGAGCATCAGCCTGTGGACTGAAGGGTCCTTGCAACCTCGATCCCTAGCCCCAGTCAGCGCAAGAGTAGGAGGCAACCAATCAACATGCCTCTCTCACATTGATGTTTCTATCTCTATCCCTCTATCTCTCCCTTCCACTCTCTGAAAAGCAATGGAAAACATATTCTCAGATGAGGATTAAAAAAAAATTAAAAAAAGAATTATCACTCTGGCCCCAGCATTCTCTATTTCCATGACCTGCTTTATTTTTCTTTATAGTACTTATCACCATTTGACATAGCTATTTATCTGTCTGTTTACATTTGGTCTCCTCCCAATAAAGGGAGGACTTTAACTGCCATATTACAACACTGACTAGATAAATTAATACATGATTTTTTAAACTGCAAACAACAGCCCAGCCTATGTGGCTCAGTGGCTGAGTGTCAACCCGTGAACCTGGAGGTCACAGTTCGATTCCTAGTCAGGGCACATGCCTGGGTTGCAGGTTCAATCCCCAGTAGGGAGCGTGCAGGAGGCAGCCAATCAATGATTCTCTCTCATCACTGATGTTTCTATTCCCCTCTCCCTCTCCCTTTCTCTCTCTGAATACAATAAAAAAACCCCCACACAAACAGTGCAAACAACAGATATGAAATGGTAACTACTTGAAAAGTAGCATCCTATTTTATATAGAATCAGGACAAACCTAGATCCAATAAACCCTACTAAACTGAGTTCAAGATAAAGAAATTGTTAGCCAGGTAAAGCTGACCTGGTCAGTTTAATACCAAAGGATAAAAGGAAGAATCTACAAGCAATTTTGGTGACTCTTCCAAAAATCATACAAGTGTTCTGATTTTTACCTATACAAAGCCACGAGGAAGCCTTCTCAACTTTGATCTAGATTTAAGGCAAGTAAAGGAGAAAGAAAATGACTCTGTTAAATATACAGGCCTTGGTTTAATATTGCAGGCCTTTCCCAGGAGCATTTTAATTCTTTTATAATACAGACATATGTTCAAAATTTAAACAGAGTGTGCAGTAAAGTTTTCCTCCTACCTAGCCAAACAGTTCTTTATCCTAAGGGCAACCAATGTTTCCAATTTCTTATATATCCCATCCTATCAGATATATTCTGCTTGCAGGCATTTTATAAACTCTAGCACATTATACATAGAAAGGAGCCATGAGTAGGTTTTATAGATTATAAAGCTAATTTGGTTTTTGGTCTGACCTTTAACCTACACGAGGGCAGAGGTACACATATCCAGAGTGAAAACTGATGAATGAGGAACTGGGGAATACTAGAATTAGCAAGCTGGGGAATACTAGAATTAGCAAGATTTTTGTGTGCTCTCCCCTTGTATTCTTGAGCTGAAGGTAAGAAAAAATAGTATCTCATTTACTACTCTGATTTCATTCTTCTACTTACTGGTAAACAGATCTTCAGGTGGAGTTACTCCAAGTAAATAGTGGAAAAACAATGCAGCACAACGAAGGTAAGGGGTGATGCCATTCTTCAATGAGACCCACAAATACCAGCCAGGAATATCACAGCCAACGCAGCTAAGAGGCAATAATTCCAGAATAGAAAAGAATATTGATAAGACTAAAACCCTAGATTTTAAATAGACCCCCTTTCAAAAACATAGTTAAGGATTTAAGTAATTTTTATCCATTTAATTTTTAAACATTTAAAACAAAATATTTAACTAGCTATAGCTTCAGTCTTTAAATCTCCCAATAGTTTCTAAAGAAAACCACAGGTGATGCCAGAGGAATGATGGTGTAAGAGATCTCCTTGGTCTCTCCCTTTGAAATTTCAACAATTTGAACAGCTATATTTCAACAAATGATTCCCTGCTCAAAGCATAAATACACCTGAGATCCATGCACTGAAACACCTAAAGGTGGACAAGTGGAGCAAAAGGGGAAGGCAAAAAGGGAGAGGGGCTGATACGAGCCAGAGATGCAGACTGGAAGCTGTGGGGCTCTGTTGGAGAGGGGAGGAATCCAGTGGTGGCTGACACTCCCTTCAGCCAGGAGAATCAGTGGGCAGGAGTGAGCAGTACAAGCTGCAGCTGAGCTAAGAGACCTAAGCAAAAACACACATGGCACATTGTCAAGTGGTGGACATTTCAGATAGAAAAACAAAGCCACAAACCTGGCCACCTTCCCTTAGCCTCCCAGAGGATGCCTCCCTTTGCCATTGGTGTCTAGTTGCATCTGTGAGCCTGAGAACTTAGCACTACAGAATCCCATTTCTCTCTGAGTGAAGGGTGCACTCTGTGACTGGTCCTGGGGAGGGGGCACTGGGGGGACCTCGCAGAGGCCCAAGGTAGCCATTACTGGGAGGTCAAACAACAAAGAAGCTGGTGGGTTCCTTAGCCCCTCCTAACCCCAATGCATTGCAGCTACACTGAAGGCAGCCAGAGACAGTGAGGGCTGGGATTTCACAGAACTGAACAACAACAAACTTATGATTCAGCACCACCTACTGGAAAAGAATAAAGACCTCTTCATATTAATCTTCTAGAGAAATGCCACTCACACACTGATGTCTAGATAGAGAAGGGATTCATCATATACCATGAATAACCAAGGTAGTGAGGGAGATCAGAAAGAAAATGAAAAATCTCCAGAAAACACACTTAAAGACATGGAAATATGTGACATAAATGACAGAGAATTCAAGATTGCCAGTTCTAAAAATACTCAATGAGATGTGAGAAAATACAGACATGCAATTTAGTGAGTTCAGAAAACAACAAACAAAACCAGTACTTCACCAAAGAGATTGGAACTTTAAAAAAGAACCAAATAGAAATACTAGAGATGAAGAATTCAATAAAAGAGATCAAGAATAAACTAGTGAGCATAGAAAACAGAGTAAACCAAATGGAGGAAAGGACCCGTGATATCAAAGATAGAAATCTAGAAATGACGTAAAGGAAAGAAAAGAGAGACATGAGCATGAAGAAAAAGAAATGAAAGAGCTCTACAAGAACTATCTGACTCTATCAGAAAGAGCAATATAAGAATAACAGTCATCTAGGAGAAGAGAGGGAGAAGGGAACAGAGAGCCTATTCAAACAAATAGTTGAGAATTTCCCAAACCTATGGAAAGAACTAAATCCTTGAATACAAGAAGCAAACAGATCACCTAGTTATCTCAATCCAAAGAGGCCTTCCCCTAGGCACACTGTATTAAAACTGTCAAAAATTAATGACAAAGAATTCTCAAGGCAGCCAGGGTAAAGAAAGTAGCCTATAAAGGAAGGTCCATTAGGTTATCATTGGATTTCTCAGCAGAAACTATACAAGCCAGAAGAGAGTGGAACCAAATATTCAAACTACTGAAAGAGAGAAATTACCAGCCAAGAATAATATATTCAGCAAAGTTATCCTTTAAATATGAAGGAGAAATCAAGACTTTCCCAGACATACAGAAGCTGAGGGAATTCATTACCAGAAGACCTCTACTGGAAGAAATAGTCAAGGAGGTTATTCTACCTGAAACAAAGAACAAACGGTCACAAATCTACGAGTAACATCACTAACAAACTTAACAGCATAAACAAGGATAATCTGTGACAACAAAAACATAAAAGGGGGGGGAAGGTCTGAATTTGCAGAGGATGGGTATCAGATGCATTTAAAAAAAAAGGACTATTGCCCAGTGGCATGGCTCAGTGGTTGAGCATCAACCTATGAACCAGGTGGTCACAGTTTCATTCCCCGTTAGGGCACATGGCCAGGTTTCGGGCTTGATCACCAGTAGGGGGCGTGCAGGAGGCAGCTGATCAATGACGCTCTCTTCTTTCTATCTCTCTCTTCTTCTCCCTCCCTCTCTCTGAAATCAATAAAACATATTTTTAAAAAAAGAAAAACAAAAAAGGACTAATATATAGATATATGAAATTTTCTTTTTCATAAATCTAATGGTAACCACACACAAAAAACCTGAAACTGAGACACATAGCATAGAAAAAGAGTAAACAAAGAAAGAAGTATGGAATATCATCAAACAAAAACAACAGACAGTCCTGGCCAGTGTGGCTCAGTTGGTTGGGGTGTCATCCAGTACACCAAAAGGTCATGGGTTTGATTCCTTGTCACCACGGCACATACCTATGTTGCAGGTTCAGTCCCCAGTTGGGGCATGTACAGGAAGGCAACCAACTGAGGTTTCTCTCTCACATTGATGTCTCTCTCTCTCTGTCTCTATCTCTTTCCTTCTCTCCCCTCTCTTCTCTCTAAAAAAAGCAATTCACATATCCTCAGGTGAGGATAAATAAATAAATAAGTAAAACCTGAACAGACAGAAGCAAAGGAAAAGAAACAATGGAAGCACAAAGCTACGAGAACAAAGATAAAAATGGCTACAGGAAATCCTCATACATCAGTAATTACCCTAAATGTAAGTGGACTGAATTTACTAATAAAGAGGCACAGAGTAGCACACTGAATCAAAAAACAAAACCCAACCATATGCTGCCTTCAGGAAACACATCTAAGCTGCAAAGACAAAGATAGATCCAAAGTCAAAGAGTGGAAAATGATTCTCCAAGCAAATAACATACATAGAAAAGCAGATGTAGCCATACTTATATGTGATAAAATAGATTTCAAAACAACAAAGGTAACGAGAGACAAAATGGACATTTTATAATAATGGGGATATTACATCAAGAAGACATAACATTTCTTAATATATATGCAATCAGCCAGGGAGCACCAAAATATATAAAGCAACTAACTACTCACAAAATTAAAGGGAGAAACAGACAAAAACACAATCATAGTTGGGGACCTTAATACTCCATTGATAGCTCTGGACAGATCATCCACACAGAAAATCAACAAAGAAATGTCACTCTTAAATGTCACATTAGGCCAAATGGACACAATTAACATTTACAGAACCTTTCACCCCAGAACATTAGATTATATATTCTTCTCCAGTGCACATGGAACATTCTCAAGAATAGATCATATGTTGGGCCACAAAACTAGCCTCAGCAAATTTGAGAAGACTGAAATTATACCAAGCATACTCTTGGTATAAGACCACAATGCTTTAAAATTAGAAGTCAACTGCAAAAAGAAAGTAAAGAAACCTACAAATATATAGAGATTAAACAACATACTACTAAAAAATGACTGGGTCAAAGAAGAAATAAAAGATGAGATCAAAGATATATATAAATGAGAATGACAATACCACATATCAAAACTTCTGGAATGCAGTGAAAGCAGTAATAAGAGGGAAGTTTATATCACTGCAAGTCTATCTCAAGAAACAAGAGAAATCCCAAGTAAACAACCTAACATTACATCTTAAAAGAACTAGAAAAAAAACAAACAAAAGCAACCCAAAGTCAGCAGAAGAAAGAAAACAGAGCAGAATTGAATGAAATAGATAATAAAAAGACTATACAATAAATTAATACAACAAAGAGCTGGTTCTCTGAAAGGAATAATAAAACTGGCAAACCACTGGCTAGACTCACTAAGGAAAAAAGAGAAAAGACCCATATAAACAAAATCAGAAATGAAAGAGAAGTTATCACAGGCATCACAGATATACAAACACCATACTAGAATACTACGAAAGACTATATTCTACCAAATCCAATAACTGAGAAGAAATGGATACATTACTAGAAATATGTAGCCTTCCTAGACTAAATCATGAAGAAATGGAAAATCTAAATTGACTGATAAACAGTAATGAAATTGAAACAACCATCAAAAACCTTCAAAAGAAAAGTCAGGACCAGGTGGCTTCACTAGTGAATTCTACCAAACATTCAAAGAAGATATGATACCTATCCTTCTCAAACTCTTCCAAAACGTTAAAGAGGCAATACTTTCTAACACATTTTATGAGGCCAACATAACCCTGATACCAAAACTGAGCAAGGATATAACACTAGAAAAGAAAACTACAGAACAGTATCTCTGACAAATACAGATGCAAAAATCCTAAAGAAAATACTAGTAAGTTGACTACAACAATACATAAAAAAAATTATACATCATAATCAAATGAAGTTCATTCCAAGGGCAAAAGGATGGTTCAATATACACAAATCAATCAATGTAATATACCACATTTACAAAACAAAGGATAAAGATCATATGATCTATCAGTAGATGAAGAAAAAGCATTTGATAAGATAACAACATCCATTTATGATTAAAACACTCAATAAGATGGGTATAGAAGGAAAGTATCTCAATATAATAAAGGCCATATATCACAAACCCTCAGCTGATATAGTCAATGGTGAAAAACTTTTCCTCTAAAATCAGGAACAAAACAAGGATACCTACTCTCACTACTCTTATTTAATACAGTTCTGGAAGTCCTAGCAAAGGCAATCAGGCAAGAGAAAGAAATAAAAGGCATCAAAATTAGGAAGGAATAAATAAAACTTTTTGCAGATGACACAGTTCTGTATATAGAAAACACTGAAGACTCCATCAAAAAATTATTAGAAACAATAAACATATACAGTCAAGTTGCAGGATACAAAATCAATGTACAAAAATCTACTGCTTTCCTATATATTAACAACGAAACTTCAGAAAAAGAAACAAAATAACCACCAAAACCAAAACACAATTCCTTTTGCAACTGCATCCAAAAGAACAAAATACCTAGGAATAAACTTAACAAAGGATGTGAACGACCTATATACTAAAAACTACAAAGCATTATTAACAGAGATTGAAAAAGACACAATGAAATGGAACGACATTCCATGTTCATGGATTGGAAGAATCAACATAGTTAAAATGACCCATTACCCAAAGCAATATACAAATTGAATGCAATCCCCATCAAAATCCCAATGTCACTTTTTAAAGAGCTAGAACCAAAAATCATCAGATTTACATAGAACCACAAAAGACCCTGAATAGCCAAAGCAATCCTGAGAAAAAAAGAATGAAGCTGGAGGTATCACACTACCTGAATTCAAATTATACTACAGAGCTACAATAATCAAAACAGCACAGTATTGGAAGAACAGACACATAGAATAGACCAATAGAATAGAATTGAGAGCCCAGAAATAAAACCACAGGTATATGGGCAAATAATTTTTGATAAAGGAGCCAAAAACACACAATGGAGGAAAAAAGCCTCTTCAATAAATGGTGCTGTGAGAACTGGAAAGCCACATGCAAAAAAATGAAACAAATTACAATTTGTCCCCTTGTACAAAAATTAATTCAAAATGGATCAAAGAGCTAAATATAAAATCTGAAATACAAAGTACACAGAAGAAAACATAGGCACTAAACTTATTGACCTGGGTCATAGAGAACATTTTATGAATTTGACCCCAAAGGCAAGGGAAGTAAAGGCAAAAATAAATGAATGGGACTGTATCAAACTAAAAAGCTTCTGCACAGCAAAAGAAACCACTAACAAAACAAAAAGACAACCAACTGAATGGGAGATGATATTTGCAAACAACAGCTCCGGTAAGGGGTTAATATCCAAAATACATAAAAAAATCATACAATTCAACACCAAACAAAAAATCCAATTAAAAAATGGACAGAGGACCTGAACAGACACCTCTCCCAAGACATATAAATAGAATCAGATATATGAAAAGATGTTCAATTTCACTAGCTATTAGGGAAATGCAAATCAAAACTATAATGAGATATCACCTCACACCGGTTAGAATGACTATTATCAACAAGACATGTAATAACAAGTGTTGGAGAGGGTGTGGAGAAAAAGGAACCCTCATTCATTACTGGTAGGAATGTAAACTAGTACAGCCACTATGAAAAACAGTGTGGTGGTTCCAAAAACAACTAAAAATATGACCGAGCAATCCCTCTTCCAGGTATTTATCCAAAAAACTAGAAATCACTTATTTGCAAAGATTTATGCACCCCTTATGTTCACTGCAGCATATTCACGGTGGCCAGGGCATGGAGATAATAAAGTGTCCTTTCATAGAGGACTGGATAAAGATGTGGTACATATATACTATGAAATGCTACTCAGCCAAAAGAAAAGATAAAATACTGCCATTTATGACAACATGGATAGACCCTGAGATTATGCTAAGTGAAATAAATCAGTCAGAAAAGGCTAAGAACCATATGGTTTCACTCATATGTGGGATATAAAAATGAAACTCATAGACACAGGCAGACAACAGTATGGTGGTTATCAGAGGGAAGGGGGTAGGAGGATAGTAAAGGATAAAGGTTGCCAAATATATGGTGACAGAAGATGATATGACTTTGGGTGGTGGGCACACAATGCAATATACAGATCATGTATCATAGAAATGTGTACTTGAAACCTATATGACCCTATTAACCAATGTCATCCCAATACATTTAATAGAATTAAAATAATAATAAAAAATTACAAATCTTACATCTTTTACCATGTAGATTTTTAAGACAAAGAGCTACGCTCTTCTTTTTCCTAATCCTAATAATGAAATATAGAGCAGATATATTTATCAGTAATTAAACAAAGTAGGTTAGCTAAAAAAAAAATTTAATACTTTCCTGATTTCTGTATTAAACTTAACTGGTGATTTGTAGCGTGGTAAACTATTCTATATGACACTGTAATGGTACGACACAAAGAGTGAATGTAATGTAAACTATGGACTTTAGTTAATAACGATGTATTAATACTGGTTTATCAAATGTACCTCACTAAAGCAAGATGTTAATAATAGAAGAAATTGGTAGAGGGAGGGAATAAATGGGAACTCGGCACTTTCCGTTCAATTTTTCTGCAAACCTAAAAAATAAAGTCTATTAACATAAAAATAAGCAGAAACACACACATTCAGTGCCTAAAGGAAAAAGCACACAAAATAAAACAAGAAAACAAACTTAGGAAGAAGATGAAAACAAAGAGAGGAACTTGGCAGCAGGTGAAGCTCAGCAGATCACTTGTATTGTACTTTTGGTTTTAATCTCTGCATTGCCAAAGCATTTCACATATTACTCATAACAGCCTTAAAAAGTCTCTAATTAGTTAAGTATATCAACTGTACGGATTGCTTTAAAAGGACAACCTAATTTCTATTTTCTACATTTACTTAAACTAAATTCTGTCATTTAAAAAAATTCTATCATCTTTTGCCTATATTCCCATAACAGTTACAAGAATAAAGATGTGCCAAAATTTGTTCAGGCTTAGGCACAAATAAATGGCTGTTATTCCAAAAATGCTCTGCTCATTTTTAAAAATTAAAATGGTTCAAAAGTTATACTGTCAAACAACTGAACAAAAATGTGGAATTATTAAAACAATTCTGAAATATATTCAACTAATGGACTGCGGTTACTCACCCACTTGTATATTGAGAAACTTCTGCCATAAAAGACGATGCAGAACGAGCCTCTTCACTGTCTTCTTGAACCTGAGCAAGGGGGAGGCCTGAAAAAGAAATTCTGAAAGATAAATCTATAAACTCGCTATTCAATTTATAAATTACACCTCAATTTCATGGTTCCAGGATAATAAATAATATCTACTCAAGTGAGGTTCTTTCCCTTGTTCTCATTCTGAATAGTTGATTCTGATATTAAAACTATTAGGTAAACTATATTACCTGGAGAAACAAAAACAGCAAAATCACAGCCTTGTTAAACATAGATATTTAATAAATATTTATTATTACATAATAATTTATAATTATATTTAAACAGCATCCATAAAGAACAAATGAATGATCCTTCAGCAACAAACATTATATAGAACTTAGTAATATACGATTAATCACAAGCACAATTAATTTTGCCAATAAATCATGGGAAAACACTGTTTACAGTTAACAGTAATGGGAGCTTTACCTGTGTCTATGGTAAGAAGTATCTGAAGCATGTGTGCCATGGTGATCAAATGGAAGAGATAAAGGTGGTTATAGGAAGAACTAATTGATGAAGGCTGTAGATCAACTGTGTCATCCCAATACAAGGATGGGAATGCTAACACAGCACCTACCTATGAGAGAAAATGGACATCAACATGGCTAATAACAAGCACCAACACAAATTAATCTCATAACTAAATGTAAAGGTCACCAGATGCTGCACTGTATTTGTATGTTTTAAAAAAATAACCATTATATTTTTCTTATTCAACGGAATATCTTAGAATATACTGTACCGTAAACGGGGGACAAAAGTTATCACCAAACAGGTTGTCCCTTTGCTGGGTCTACTTATTCTAGTTCTAGGTAGTGATCCCAACCCTGGGGGGGGGGGGGGTTCAGAGGATTCAACGTTACAATCACTTGGGGAAGCTCTTAAAATAACACTGATACACAGGCCCTACTCCAGTCCAACCAAATCAAAATCTCAGGGGTTAGAGCCCTGTTTACCAGCATTCTTTTCAAAGTTCCCACAAGAGATTCCAAAAGGGTTGACAACCCCCAGGTAGAGACCTGGAAAATGAGGGATGAGGATACTGGCTAACAAAACTCCATGCTCCCAATCTCACCACTGCCCCTCCCCAAAGAGTGTGTTTTGAAGGACTGGGATCTTACAGGAATTGAATAGTTCAAGAAACTCACAGAACAGTTGCCACCCATCCATAGGTGCTTGGGGGAAGCCTATCACTAAATGACTAATAATTTTAAGATAGTTAATGCTGTCATTCACTGCTTATAATGTAAATAAGTTAAAAAAAGGGGGAGAGGGAAAGCATTATATATACAAAAGAGACAACTTCATAGTATGAACACCAATAATTTATAATCTTGAAGAACATAAATTTGAATGAGAACACATGAAATTATAAACTTGAGCGACTTAAAATTTTACTGAACACTTACCAAAACATGAAATAGATCTATAGATAGAAGGCAAGGTGTATCTTCTGTTTTTAGGTTAGGAAGAACAACTAAAATAAATAAATAAATAATTTTAAGTCAGTAAGATAGTAATGTAGTTAAACATAATGCAAAATATAAACATCTAAAACAAAAATATAACTGGGTTATAAAATAAAGAAACTAATAAAATGGTATATTATACCTTTAAGATAAGGGAACCATAATTAAATATAAACTAAACCGAGAAAAGGCTCCTGGAAAGCCCTAGATACAATTTAAAGGTTAAAAGATAAGATATAGGAGGAAAAGGTAAAGAAACTAGGATAACTGAAATAGAGATTATTCAATAAATATTTGCTGAATGATTACATTTATACAATGTTCTCGATCACCTTTTCCCCCCCAACTACAAATTTCTAAATATTCTGTGATAAATAAAATATGTGAATAAATTTGGGGTGGGAAGCAGGGAGAGCATGCAAAGCAGTGTTAAGTGAAATGAGAATGGAGAAGATCCTCCTGAACAAAATAATGGTTTATATAGATTGAGGACTGGAAGGAAATGAAAATAGCTCAAAAGCTATTGACTTTCTAATTTAGTCAGTCTCCAAATTCACAAGTGAGGGAAAGAGTGACAAGGAAGTAAAATCAAGACTTTAAAACAACAAGAGTTGTGTATATATAAAAATGAGAAAATTAATTATATTTCAATAAAGCTGTGATTTTTTTCAAATGAAGATAAGAAGACTCTTTCCAGATAAGATCAATTTCTTAAACCCAAATCCAAGAGTCTAAGAGCATAGGCATCTGAGTCAGAAATGGGTTCCAGTACTGGTTGTGATTATTTGTCATAGGCAAGTTACTTAACTTCTCTAAGTCTACAGTATACACAAGACTGTTGGGAAGTTCATTAACATATATGCATTTAAAGCACCCTTCCCAAGGTGGTACATAATAACCATTCAAAAAATGTTACTAATATTGGCTTTATAAAACAAACTAAAGTGATCACAGGGCTTTGTCATTAACTAGCTGTTTGTTCTTGACAAGCCACTTGCTGTTTCTAGCTCTTATTTCCTCATATTAAAATTTTTCAGTATTTTTTTTTTCTTTTAAATGTATCCAGGAACCAGAGAGGCCCAGGAGTCTTCAGCTTTTAGGTCCTAGAGATGTCTCTAAATTCTGAGTCTCAACCCTTTTTTTTTTTTAATCCTCACCTAGGTATATTTTTTGCATTGCTTTTTCAGAGAGTGGAAGAGGGGTTGGGGGGAGAGAAAAACATCGATGTGAGAGGAATACATCGATTGGTTGCCTCCAGCATGCACCTGCAACTTAGGTATGTGCCCTTGGCCGAAATTGAACTCAGGACCCTTCAGTCTGCGGGCAGATGCTCTAACCACTGAGAAAACTGGCTAAGGCTTTCAGTAATATTTTTGACATATCTGTTAACATCCATGACACTACCTATCTTATTTGTGTCTGTGTTATAAATTGTTTTGCTCTCAGGACATTTTAATAACTCTGAATTCCTTGTCCTGAATTCTATCACCTTTTCTGCCAGTGGAATATTTTTTCTGCCATCATTTTTCTTACAGGAAGTTGTGAAACTTTTTTTCCCCTGACTGCTTTATGGTCAGGGCTAGGTTCAAATATTTGTCTTGCCTCTTGCTGGTTTTATGACCTTGGTCAAGTCATATAACTACTCTGGACCTTAGTTTCCTCATCTGTAAATGGGGATAATAACTTCTTTGAAGGATGGCGGTTAGAAGAAATGAGATTATATAAAAAGATCCTTGTATAGTACCTAGCACATACTTGGCTGTGAGCACCGTATATCTTATTGCTACTGCAGAATTAACATTAAAAACAATATTCATTAGTTTTCACACAAAACAGCTCTCTATTGTGGACTTTCACTTCTCTCAATCATTGTTATTCATTTTAATTCAAAATCTTGCCCCTGACCATCTTACCCCAATTCTTTCCCTAATTTCTGCTACTATATCCAGAGATACATATATCCTCTAATTTTTCCTTTTCCTAATCCAACCTATACAATATCAAATTAACTTTAGAATACTATTGCCCAAAACATTTCAAAAATTCCTAATAAACTAAATACTTAAGCTCAAACTTCTTACATTTAAGATCTTTATTTTTATCAAAACAACTTCACGTTTCTCTACCTACAGGTACCACTACTCCTGTATAACTTGTCTATTTGAACATACCACATACTTTCCCTACCTCCTCAATGTCTGTTCAAAATGTGCCCTGTGCTTAGAATGCTGTCTCTGTTCCTCTCAACTTGTCTTTACAAACTCTCCCTGCAAGACTCAATTCAAAACCTGCCCCATTAGAGAACAGCAGAGCCCTATAGTGATCTCTTCCATGTCTCAATTTTTTTTAAAACTTTTTTTAATATATTTTTTTATTGATTACAGAGAGAGGAAGGGAGAGGGAGAGAGAGACAGAAACATCAATGATGAGAGTCACTGATTGGCCGCCTCCTGCATGCCCCCTACCAGGGATTGAGCCAGAAACCCGGGCATGTGCGCTGACCGGGAATCAAACCTCGATCTCCTGGATCATAGGCTGACACTCAACCACTGAGCCATGCCAGCCGGGCATGTCTCAATTCTTTTTTTTTTTAAATTTATCTTTATTGTTAAAAGTATTACAAATGTCCCCCTTTCCCCCCCATTGATCCCCTCCACCCTGTACCCCTCCACTATTGTCTGTGTCCACAGGTTATGTATATATGCATATAAATTCTTGTGTTAATTCCCCCACCCTCCTTCCCCTCACCTTCCCTCTGAGATTCATCAGTCTGTTCCATGCTTCTGTGTCTCTGGTTCTAATTTGTTCATCAGTTTATTTTATTCATTAGATTCCACATGAGTAAGATCATGTGACACTTGTCTTTCTTTGACTGCCTTATTAGTATTAGCATAATACTCTCCAGGTCCCACCACGCTGTCTCAAACGGTAAGGGATCCTTTGTTTTTACACCTGCATAGTATTCCATTGTGTAAATGTTCGAGAAGATGCTTGAAGCACTTATTTGCAACATACATCTGGTATTTGGCCACTTTATAATGTGTTTTCACAGAGGTTCTGCTTCTTTAATTCATTCATACACCTTATAATGGCAGAGACCACATTTTATATCTGCATACAGGGTGGAGCAAAAGTAGGTTTACAGTTGTTCATAAGGAAAATACAATAGCAATACAAAAAAATAATAATACAAGAATAAACTGTGTTTCATGTATGTTTTATTATTTATATTATTTATTAATTATTGTATTTTTCATATGAACAACTGCAAACCTATTTTTGCCCACCCTGTATATAGTTTATAGCCCTAATACCTTGCAAATAAAGATGCTCCTGCTAACAAGTTTTCACAACAAACTTTTATATATAGGCACATATTACAGAGCAAAAGCACATCAATTCTGTTAGTTACTGCTAATTAGTGATTATGCACTATTATTTTAGTCCCTGCCATTCATAATGATGTAAGTTAGCCTCCTTGTTTGCTCCTTATTTTGAGGTATTTTAAAAATCATAAATCTCATAATGTGTGATAAGTGCAAAGGCAGGGTGTGCTAGTAAAACAAGGTATTCAAATTATGACTGAAATGAAGAGAGATACCAAAAAATTAAAACCAAAACCAAAATAGTACTATGTAAATAGGACAAACTGCTCAACATAGCAAGAGGTCTTAAGAACAAAGACAGCCACATGTAAC
The DNA here is from genome assembly GCF_964146895.1 of Miniopterus schreibersii. Lineage (NCBI taxonomy): Eukaryota > Metazoa > Chordata > Mammalia > Chiroptera > Miniopteridae > Miniopterus > Miniopterus schreibersii. The sequence goes on from NC_138101.1 coordinate 144,864,012, forward strand.
GTGCAAAGTTCTGGGCCTATCCAACTGACCAATAAGAGAAAAAGTAAATGAAAGAAAGGAAAAAATTTAAGTGTGTAAACTAAAAGAACAGCATCAGTATTAGATTCCAATTAGTGTGAGGCTAATTCAGGAGACAGCTGGAAGTTAATCTGAAAATATAAAAGCTAAGCATATTGGAAGTTCTAATGAAATGTAGGTGGCAGCCTTGGATGGAGTTGTAGGATCCCCACGTCATCAGAGTGAGCTGAAAGCTGCTCAGGAAGAGCTCTTTAAGAATCCTGTGGGGATTAACAAGGAGGAAAGTGACCTGTTTCAACAGACTTTAAAGGTAAAGTAGCAGGTCAGTTTTGAAAAAATGCCTGCTAGATCAGCTGGAAGAAAACTATGCCTGGCTTTAAAGCTTAAAAAAACTGAGTGACTCTTACTCTCTAGAAACATACTTGGGAAGGACAAGCTTAACCTCACTACCTGTAACATTTTGAACTTATAAACAAGTAGACTTATAAAGTCCTTTTTGAGCCAGACCTGTTTAAGTGCAGAGGAGCTTCTGTGCTACAAATGCCCAAATGAAAATGCAGATAACCAAAATGAAAGCCAAATCATTGTATTGCTGTATAATCTCTAATCCGTTTTATTTTTATATTAATTGAAAGCATCATATGAACTTAATTTCTAGTTGTTAGAATCTGAGAAAACCAGCTGTTATATAGCCTGTCTCAAAGAAAAGGGCACAAATGCATAAACCTGCATTCTGAGACTATTAAATTTCTTTTATTTTACATAACTTTGACTTTAATTCACCAGCAAAATTAAACATATTTTAAAATGAAATGATCTATCCATGTCATTGCTCCCTTTTCTAACCAAACTGGGATATAAGGATGTTAGTGGTTATGGATATTGGTTCAATAAAGCCCCTAGGTGGGTATAGGGACATAAGTTGAAAACATTTGGAAAGTATCTGATACTTAAAATGTAACTTCAGGTATTACAGAGACAACTGTATGTTTTGCTTTTGTGAGTGTTCAAAATGCGATGGAAAAGACATGTAAATATAACATCATAATTCAGAGAAGACTCTACCTGATAGGAGACGGATCAGATGTTTCTGTATCAGGACCTGAGGACAGGTACTCCTCTGTGCAATGGCAAACTGCATTAATGCTCTGAGGCCATTATGCTAGATTGTAAGAGAAGGGAAGAGAAAAAGATAAGGGAAGATAACAGACCTAAGACATCTGCTGTAAAAATAAATCCCAGTCTGCAAGAGTTAGCTGCAGACTTATTATATACTTTACATGCTTGCAAATAAATTAGAATATTTTTAATACTTCTAAAAAGTTTTATGACCTCACCAAATTCTTAATAGATTTTCCCATGACAAAGAGGCATTCAAGCTATAATCATTTCAATTCTCATTTAAGTACTCATTTTCTCCAGAGTCAATTTCTTAAATGCTTGGTCTAATTTATTCTATTGAGACCTATACAAAGATATATGTTAATAGAAATTCTAAAATGATGGCTGAAAGCCCCTGAATTCAGGGAACAGTGCTTCTATTTCCCAAATAGAAGGAAGAGAACTGAAGGGAGGCTCATTGTGGACTACAAATCCTCTGTGCGAGCTATCAGAAAAATAAGAGGGAAATGGCTAGGAAGGGGGTGGTCTAGGAAATCCTTGGTTGCCCATTCTGTTTATGGGGCTACTGAGAGCACATTTCCCAAGTACCGTTTTCAGGGTCCACACGTTATGAGACTTAGGCCTGAGGCAGGAGTATAGCCCTGTAGTGTCAGGATATGCCCATCAAGGAGCCATGGCTTAGTTTTATTCTTGAATTCAGTATGATGATTTATCTAGAGCTAAGCCATCATTAATAATTAATGTTATACGATGATGCAAAGTTAGTGAGAAGGAAAAAACTGTAGGTTTTTAATTTGGCAATAAACAGAGAAGGGGAGAAAAACTAGCTAGTATCATCTGAAATCTCTCTGAATTACATTGCGCCACCAAAATTAAGTAAACTTTAAAGTGTACAAAAAAATAAAATAAAGTGTACAACGGCCATTCAGTATCTATGAGACTGAAGTAGCTCCTTAAAAAACAACATAGAATTCTGCTAATTTTACAGAAAAAGGAGCAAATACAGAATTTTTAAAAAGGTAAACTGTGGGTTCCCTAAAAAAGCATACCATGAGTTACATGTACTCTGTATGAACATACATACCTGTCTATTCTGAAGTGCTCCAAACAGAGGTTTTCCTTCATCTCCCAGGAGGTTTTCTCAAAGAGTAAAAAAAACCCCAAAAATAATAAATCCTGAATACTTGGTTTCTATCAGATATTCTTTTATTAATTACATTTTTATTAGATAATTTGCACTTTTCCCCTTCAAAGTATCATGTTTAAGTCTATGACAAAATTTCAAAATTTTTGAATAAGAGAATATTATAGAAGCCAAAAACAGATCATTTACAAATTGCTACTATATCTAATAATGTCCCTGCAGCAATCTACAAAGAATACTTGGGGAAAACAAAGGTTCCTGGTTCATTTTTCTCCTTTTAACATCTCTTCTATGCAAAAAATGTTTAAATAAGCAATTTTTATATATAGTCGCAACCTATTTTTTTATTATAGTTGACATATGTCATAATCTATTGCGTTGAAAAATAATGTATAAGGCAGATGCAAATAACTTTATTGCTCTTACAGAGAGTATGAAAAAGAATTATAACAGATTAAGAGGAAAAAAGATGAAATTAAAAATACCCAAAAAATGAGTATATTCCGTTTTGTTAGCTAGGGCATTTATTGCTAAATTATTCTTTTTTCTCCCCATGGATTCTCAGCAGCAGATACATCTACGAGTGGGGAAGGTTTATTTCCTCTCCCCCACAATCTTTGAATGTTCCCAACTATGACAACACATTCTGTATATGTCTCTCCATTCTCATAGGGAATGAGGTATGTTAGTTAGCAGCTTATGCACTAGGAATAAAGTACAGTATTATGTCCACTGGATGGAAAAGCACTATAGTAAAAACAATGTAATACTATACTAAAAGAGTTCAATTACTAGGTTATAGAACCCCATATGAAGATTTAGTCCTATTCTCCAATGAATTTCTCACTTCTTTTATGACAAAACTGTGACTTTTTTTATGCTTAGTGTCTAAATAGAAATTCTTGGTTCCTAATGCTTATATTCCTGCTATGAAAGTCTTCAATAGAAAGTGAGATTTTATTCTATTTAAACCTATTGTTACTATTTCTCATTTTACTTAATCTTAGTAAATATAAACCTGAGTATTATCTTTTATTCATGATTTAAATCTGACAGGTTTGGAAGTAAATCCTAAAATCTGTTCCTAGAGACTGATGCTGAAGTGGCTTCATGTTACTTAATTCAAATCATGAAATAGTGTCATGTTATAAAAATATATTTAAATAAAGAAAATGTGGTAGACTTCATTAAAAACAACTACCAAAAATATTTATGGGAAAGACTGAAACTGGCTAATAATAGTTATTATTCTTTCATATAGTATTGTATATCTCATAAGTGTAATGAGCAAATACGATAAAAATGTAAGTCATTCACCCTGTCAGCACGGCTCAATGGTTGAGCATGGACCTATGAACCAGGGGATCGAGGTTCAATTCCCGGTCAGGGCATGTGCCTAGGTTTTGGGCTTGATCCCCAGTGGGGGTGTGCAGGAAGTGGTCGACCAATGACTCTCTCTCACTGATGTTTCTATCTCTCTCTCCTTCTCCCTTCCTCTCTGTAGTCAATAAAAAAATTAAAAAAAATAAAATCCATTCCTCACTGTTATACTTCCCATCCCACACCAGCTTTACTGAGGTATAATTGATGTATAACATTGTTTAAGGTGTATAACATGTTGCTTTGATTGCCACATTTTTCTATAGAAAGCTTTTAATATGGCAAATAATTTTATAGTAGGCTTCCTTTCAGACTTGGTTGGCTTCTGTCTGTTAATCTGTCTTTTCTGAACACCTCAGTCAATCTTCCTTTCCCATTTTGTTGTTTTGTTTTTTTTTTTAAATATATCTTTATTGATTTGAGAGAGAGGAAGGGAGAGGGAGAGAGAGAGATAGAAACATCAATGATGAGAGAGTCATTGATCAAACCCGCAACTGGGCATGTGCCCTGAACGGGAATCGAACCCCGATCGCCTGGATCCTAGGTCAACGCTCAACCGCTGAGCCACGCCCGGCCGGGCTCTTCCTTTCCCATTTTAAGTGACCTTTAAATTTTTTAGGTGACTTTGGTTTCCCTTTCTTTTTCTCTTAAAGTATAAAAGAAATAAAAATTACTAAACCTTTCTGGGGTGATTCTTCTTCCTTTGCCTTTTTTCTTGATCATCTAGTGTTGTAAATCTAACATATTTTGACTCTAGCTTGCTTCATGATGTACCTTTCAAATATTTTTTGCCTATGTTGCATATGGCCATTATTGTAGTTAAAAAGAGATCAATATAAAAATTTCCAGACTAAATGACATCAGGCCACACTAATCTACTGAAATATCAGTAGTGTTCAAACAAGTCAAACTATTTGGGGCCATCAGGGGAAAAATGGAGTTAATTTTTAGTCAGTCAATGTTAACTCTGTTTCTATAAAACCTCCAAACCTGTTCTTTTATAGGCTTTACCAATTGCCTGGAGAGTAAAAGCACATGTGCTCCACGTCATCATGGGGATTCGAGGATCCGTTTCATCAGGAGGCACTTTCAGTCCAATTCTATATACTGTTGTGGCAAACAGAATGACCATTTCCTTGATGCTATTAGAATATTTTATCCTAAAAATAAAACAGGAAATACTTATATACTGATTCAGTAAAATGGGCTACCTACTGAAAAGAGTAATTAGGTATTGAAGCAACAAACTGTTTAACTCCTTTTGACAAAGTAAATTACTCTTTGTCAAGTTAGAGATTAGAGCCTCTGCAGAAAATTTATTAAGAAAACATGGGAAAAGCAGAAATGTGTCTCCTATAAGTAGAAAAATCTGTGATAAAATGGTAATGGCTCATATAACTTCACTACCTATGAAAGATGCAGTAAATGATCACAGCAGAAAAGGGTCCAGGCCCAAATTAAGGACAGACTAGAGAGAGAAGAAATAAAATTCAGAGGAAACAGATCTGACATAACAAGTTTTACAACACAAGAAGTACTTTTGTCTTGACAGGGTATATGTGTTGGGAGAGGGAGGGAGTGATAATACCATGTACTTGGAGGGATAATTTCTGGTTTCCTGAACTTCCATTTGTAACAAGTAACATATATTTTCAGTAGCAGTGGGATACAAAATATAAACAAGGATCATAACCAAAAAAATGTACCTCAGGTCATATTCATTAAATAATTCCTGATTTAGATATAATTTTCAAAGTGTCCTCACATAAATATCTTTCCAAGAATCTTAGGAGGTAAGTAAGTTAGAAGGCCACTGTCTCAATTTTACAAACAAGAAAAATGAATTGGGGAGGGGGAGAGATGACCTGAGGCTTTTCAGAAGTAGCATAGCAAGTTAAATGTGACTTTAACTGAAGTCTCTTAAATTTTGCTTTTCTTGTAGGTTATACTAAATAGAAATGGCATTCTTGTTGGTCAAAAATGGTCAATTACAGGTATGGTTCATCCTAATATATATTACTCTAATATCTCAAACCACTTAACTTTATTAATACAAATAAAACTCCAGGGAGAAAAAATACATAATGGGATAAAGAAGCAATTTTACAAATAAAGCAGGAAGGCAGGAAGTATGGAAGCAAGGAAGAATTGTTCTTCACTCTAATGTTCACAACCATTTACAAACTTCTCTTAATTATTTAGATACTTACGAAGGCTGAATTCCATAACTCAGGATAGAATGGAATTCAAAAGTGGAATCACCCATTCCTTGATCAAATAAGACCGGAATTGTTGGGTTTTCTCCTTATAAATTAAAAGGGAAAAGAAAGAAAAATCATGAGTTTAGTCTGACACACATTGTAGCTTTTTAAAATTACATATGATCATTTTCAAAAACATTAAAAATGCTAATAAGCAATGAACAATCATTTAAAATTTTTCCATACAGATAATATTGTGCAATATTCTTCTGTTCTCCCTATAACTGTTACACATTAGATTTTTTAAAATTGATTTGGGAGAGAGAGATCAATTTGTTGTTCCACATATTTATACATTCACTGATTGGTTCTTGAATGTATCCTGACCAGGGATCGAACCCACAACCTTGGTGAATCAAGGCAATACTCTCTACCCAGCTGAACTACCCATCCAGGTCTAGATGTTTTTCAAAAAAGGACAACATATATAGTACTGCTCTGTATCTTGTTTTTTCACCAATAGATCAGAAATGTCTTTCCACATCAATAACTCTCCATCTACATTTTCATTTTTAATAAATGCATAGTATTCTATTAGTAAGGCAGCATATATGAGTGAATAAGAGCAAAGGATTTGTAGCCAAACTGCCTGGGTTTGAATCCTAGCTCTGCCATTGACTGTTACTAAGACCTTGGGTAAATATTAAACCTCTCTGTGGCTCCATTTCCTCATCAAATTAGAATTGTTGTTTCCCTATATGGAATTAGTTGCTTTTTTCTGGTTGCTTTCAATATTTTTTTTCTTCATCTTTGGTTTTTAGCAGTTTGCATATGATCTGAGTGTGGTTATCTTTTCTGTCTGAGGTTCACTGAACTTATTAAATTTGCAAATTTAATGTCTTTCACCAAATTTGGTAAGTTTCCAGTCATTATTTCATCAAAATTTTATTTTCTGTTCCATCCTTTTTCTGGGGGGGACTTTGATGAAACAAATGTTGGGTTAAAAAAAGAAAAAGATTACACAGTTTCTATCTTTACCCCATTGCTTTTCCTGTCTTTTCTACAGATAGGATAATTTCCACTGATCTAATTTCTCAAATTGACTCTTATTTCTCAATCTCCATTTTTCTAATGAGCCCATCCAGTTAATTATTATCTCATAGTATTTTTTCAATTCTATTATTTCCATTCAGTTTTTTATAGTTTTTTTTTTCTGCTGAGAACAATCTTTCCATTCACGAAACCTTATGTTTCATGATTTATATAGCTGCTTTAAACTTTTTGTCTGAAAAGTTCAACATTAAAACATCTCAGGATTGGCATTTGATTTTTTTTTTTTCCTTGAAAGCCGGTCAGATTCTCCTGGTTCTTTGTATATTGAGTAATTCTGGATTGTATCTTGAGTATTTTGAATATTACTCTGTGAGGTTATGGCTCTTAAAATTCTCCGGAAAAATGTACTTTGTTTTGGTAGGCAATTAGCCCAGTTTGGTTCAACAAATTCTGTCTCACTGTCTGTGGGTGGTTCCAGTGTTAGTTTTCAGAGCCTTTGCTATACCGTTTGGTTTGCCAGGACACAAACTACTCAAGGTTTAGTCTGAGACTTGAGTGGTGATTTAATGCAGCTTCGATCTCAAAGCTGTCGCTATGCTTCTTGGGCCCTGTTCTGCACAATGTGCAGCTTGGAAGGGAGCCAGGACTTGTGTTAGTCTCAAAAATAAATTGCCCTTACTCTCCTTTACTCTCTAGCTCCAAGGGACCCCTTTTCCTAGTTCCTCTGGTCAAAATGACAGGTTTCTCTCAGTTTTAGTCCCCTGTGCTGTTGTCAGCTACCCTTTTGAGTAAAACTGTGAGGCAGAGAAAAACATTATTGAGGATTCACCCTGCATTCTTTGTAACATAGGGGTCCCCTTTTCCCAGTTACTTAGGCCAGTGAGATTGGCTTTCTCTTGTGGACTTAGGTATCTACATGGCAGTGCAGCTCTACAACTGGGGCTAGCCTCAGGAGAGGGTCAGAAGAGGGGGTATAGTTCTACGATAGGGGCTAGCCTCGGGAGAGGGTCGGGGGGGGGGGGGGGGGGAAGCACAACAGGAATTCCCTTTACAGTCTCCAGCTCTGAGGAGCTTCTTTGCCTGGTGCTGTGGCCAGAAAAAGATCACCTCTCTTAGACTTTTTGCTGTTCATGTCTGTTACACAGTTCTGTGACTTTGTCAACCCTGGAGTCAAAGCTGGGAAATAAAGGAGGGGGGAAAAAAGCCAGGAAACTCAATGCCTGTTCTAATCACTCTTCAAATTTTGATTTCCCTTCCTAATCTCCCTGCCATTGTTTATTTCTCAGTCTTTAGGTAGTCTTATCTCCAACTGTAAAGAATATATAAATGAGGTAACAGATTAAAAAGGTTTTTGCTATTACTATTAATGATAACATAACAATATTAGTAATAGTAATAGCTAACACATATAGTATTTACTATGTGCCATGCATGGTTCTACTTTACAAAGGATAACTCGACCCTTTAATCAATGAGATAAGCACTATTATTATTCCCACTTTACAAATAGGAAAGATGAGGCACAGAGAAGTTAAGTAACTTGTCCAAGATCACATCAACAGTGATAGATATAAGATTTAAATCCAAGCAGTGTGACTCCAGATTAATCACTGTCTATACTGCCTCCCAGTATTAAAAAATTATTAAATCAAGTAAAGTAATTAAAACCAAACTTAGCCAGGGCTTCAAAAACCTTTATTTTCTGATATTTAACATGTATGTATTTTTAAACCATATTTTAGAGCAGTAAGTACAATTTTCTTAGAAAATTTAAAGATTCTGACATAGCTAAATAAAAAATAATTTTAAGCAAACCTTTAGCATGTTTTATATTATAACCTGATATTCTGGCCAGAACAGTTGGTATCCATCGTGCCAGGGTCAAAAGTTGAGCAAGAGCTTCTGCATTCTCACTGAAAAATGATATTTAAAAATTGTTAAAGCCATTGGCACAAATGGAAAAGCTTAACTTGTGGTGTTCTTCCCTGGAAAAAGTCAAATTCCTCCAGATTAACTGCCTAGGTCAGAGAACACGTGTCTAAAAAAGTAGTTTTGGGAGGGAGGGGAATTTAAAAAGTACAAGGAATAAGATTCCACCCATATTTCCATCACCTAGGAGCAATTAATGTCAGTAAATGGAATCACCATGCTTTTTGTTCAAGTCAAAAACTAGGTGTTGCTACTGATTTCTCTGATTCCTTTATGCCCCACATTCTAATTTATCAGCTAGTCTCAGAGGTTTTACCTTCTAAGTATATTCTAAGTTGATCACCTCTTTTACCTCCACCATTATTACCCCAATCCAAGTCACATCATCCCTCACCTGTACTAGTTCAAGAAACTGTTTTCCTGCTTCCACAACAGTGTTACTCACGATTATTATCTGTGTATTTATCATACAGCAGAACCAGGGGGATGTTTTAAAAATGTAAATCAGGTAACATCACTCCCCTGTTCAAAACATTCCAATGGTTTCCCATCACACATAAAATACAATTTCAACTTCTAATCTTAGTTCATTCATAGCCCTTTTATGATCTGGCTCTTTGCTTGCTCCATTCCAACCGTGCTGCCTTCTTGCTGTGCCTGAACATGCTGATTGCGTTCCCATCTCAGGGCCCTTGCTCTTGATATTGCCTGTGTGTGGAATTCTCTTTTCCCAGAGAGTAGCACTGCTTGTCCTTCCCTTCATTCACGTCTCTGTTGAAATGTCACCATCTCAGAGAGAAGCTCCCTGACAACTCTGTCTATAGAGGCTCATGCATTGGTATGTCTCTAGCCCCTTATGCTGCTGCTTTAGTTTTTTCATAGTATTTCTCATTTAACACTTTGTATATATATGTTTATTGTTGGTCTTTCCTCTCTGTAATGTACATTCCATAACGGCAGGGACTTGACCCAAACTATTATTAACAAGCAAGGGGGACCACAAATAGTGTTATTAAAAAGGACTTTAAAATAGGAATTTGCTTATTTGAAAGACAGTAAAGTTAAAATATATAATGAACTGTGCTCAAATTCACATATCTGGGCACACACTTAACCAAAGAATTATTTTAGTTCTCAGAAATGAAAGTGTACTATGATTAATTATGACCAATTTTCTTTAAAAACACTAGCTTATTAGTTTTGATTAAGTTTTTATATGCTCTTAACTTTAATATCTTAGATTATACGATGTTGATTTTTCTAAAAATAAAAGTGGCAAATATAATGAACTACATAGGTAAGTTCAATTGTCTAATAAAAATGTTATATATAATTATGTATTTCAGATCCTAAGTAAAATTGTTCCTATAGATTAAAAATGTCACAGGATTCAAAGAGAACCAGTTGTAAAGATCAGTTTAACTTGAGAAAGGATTGTCCTGAAGTACCCTATTCTTAAAGACATCTTAAAGAAGGTGCTGAATATTCCTTTAGAGAATAATTTACATGTTTAATAATCCTTATTTGGGGAACCACTGTAAAAAAAAAGGCTTGTACAGGCTAAAAAGAAGTTGGAAAGTCACTATATTTCATTATGACTTATTTTATCTTTGTCTTCATGTGTAAAATTAGTTACGGTTATGGAGTCAGGTCTGGGTTCAAATCCTGGGTCTTTCTCGGGATAAGTAAAAACTACTGACAGTCTTCAATTCCTTATCTTTAAATGGGAAAAATAGTACCAACATCATTAGACTATTTAACAGAATAGCATAACAGAGTGTCCGGAACTTATCAATTACTGAAAGAAAAAAAAAAAGGACAAATCTTTCTGATGCCACCATCTTCCAAAAAGATGACATTCTATGTCCCAATATGTTGAATAGAAGACAATTTCCAAATTGGGTTTTCTAATGATATGGAATAGTGGCGAAAGAGCTACTTATTGACCCTGCTTGCCAAATCTATCACCTTTGAATTCTTCTGTTGTGGAAGGACGTTAAAAGTATTTTATCAACAAAATCATTTTCTTTAGTGCAACTTAGGTCATCACTACAAATTCAGTAAGTTTTAAAGAAACTGAAATAGTAATAATAAATAGTACTGTTATCAAGTAGAACAGTGAGGAAGAGAAATACACAAGTGAGTGCTCTAGTTTTCATTAAAAACTAATTTGCTGTTAAACTGCATTTATAGATGGTCAGAATATAAACTTAGTCTACATATCTAAAAACTATCCAAAGATATACAATGAATCAGGTGTTTTTTATTTACTTTGATAGTTGAAATTTTGCCCATGTCTCTCAAACTACAGCATTTAGATCTGCAGAAAAATAGAATTATAATTAATAGTACAAAGACATTTAGAGGAGCCAAACTCCAAACAGCAAATCAAATGGTGGCAAAGGAAGACATGAAAAGAACGAATCTTCTTTGCATTTTTTCTCCTTCTGTGAATGCTAAGAGAGAGATTAAAATTCTATTGCTTTCATGGCAGTTGGAAGATTTACACAAAACATATAGATTTGATTAAATGAGTATTTCAGTTATTTAAGAGGCCAAGAATTAGAGCTAATTTTAATCATATTTTTAAGCAGAAGGTTATGAAATAAAAAATTATTACTTTAAATAGGAAAAAAGAAACTAGTAATCTAACCAAAATAGGCATAATGAAAGGATTAAAGACAGCTTTTTATAAAATTAATCAAAACATAAATTAAAATATACCTGTTTATTGTTCGAGGCTGCAAAGGAATAATGGGGATCACAGTATTGCACAGGGACTTGCAGAGGGGGCAAAGATATTCTCCACTTTCCAAGTCGAAAAGGTCAACATGAATACGCTGCTGAAAGCTAAGCTGTACAGCTTCAAAATATCTGCAAAATTCCAAGACATAGGTCCATTTATACATGTATCTTCGCTCCAATCCAAGTGAGAAAAATCTGAAATTTTTGCCTCAATGTATGTCTTTAAAATCCACATGCAAAAATACACAAGTTATAATTATAGAAGAAATAGGATGCCCATTCTATCGGGGTAAAACTGGAGGATTCATCAGGGTAGAAACAAATTTTCTTTTTTAAAAATATATCTTTATTAATTTCAGAGAGAGGAAAGAAGAGGGCGAGAGAGAGAAATAGAAACATTAATGATGAGAGAGTCATTGATCGGCAGCCTCCTGCACGCCCCCAACTGGGGATCGAGCCCACAACCCGGGCATGTGCCCTGACCGGGAATTGAACCCCGATCGCCTGGATCCTAGGTCGATGCTCAACCGCTGAGCCACGCCTGGCTGGGCACAAAAGAATTTTTAAATAATTTTATTGAATCATAACTTGTCTCCTGCCACAACAACATGGAGATACAATGTAGACACTACTTCCCTCAGTTTCTAATGACCAATTGAAGTAGCCACTGGCTATTGCAGGAAAATTATGCATTTTAATCCAATGCCAAAAGGGTGAATCCTATACAAAAGACTTCCCAAGAATTATATTTCTGAATTGTTCTCTCTTCCAGAGGTAGAATTAGAATTTCTTGTCTATTCTATCTCAAAAGTACTTTTCACTCTGTTTTGAGAGGAATGAGATTTTTAAAAAGATTATTGCTTCTTTTACGCAAATATTGAGCAACTAATTAGTTTGTGAAGAGAAAGTGCAAAGGAATGATGAATTGAGAATTTAAGTTCGTAGCTTTACATACCAAGTTCTAAAGGTGATAATGTAATGAGTACCATGCAAACAAAATTAGTAATTAAAATCGCTTTGCCCAGCCAGGCGTGGCTCAGCGGTTGAGTTTTCGACCTAGGATCCAGGAGATCGGGGTTCAATTCCCGGTCAGGGCACATGCCCGTCTTGCAGGCTGCAGCCTCTCGATGACTCTCTCATCATTGATGTTTCTATCTCTCTCTCTCGCCCTCTCCCTTCCTCTCTCCGAGATCAATAAAGATATATTTAAACAAACAAACAAACAATAGCTTCAATTATTCAAATAAGAAGGAAAGACATGAGAAAACATGCCTTTTTGTGGCCTTTAGTGAACTTCAATATTCCTAGTTTCTTTCAAGAATATGTCAGGACAACTTACTTCTGCCAGCACACTGCATGCATTACATGACCACAGCTTCCTGTATAAGTTCCATATGCCAAGTCTGGATCCATGAAAAGTGGGTCCAGGGATTCTGGTACAGGAAGACAAAAATGAGAGGTATTATATTTATCTCTCCCACAGTCATAAAAAGGAGGGAAAAAAGAGGTTATCAGGTCTCAAATTCTAATCATAAACTTTCTAAGGAATATCCAAGAAAAGTACCACAATATCATGATAGCAGGATCTCTATTCTTAATAGTAAGTAAAAAGAGGAAAATATAAAACTAGACTTCCAGGTCTGATTAAAAAATTAGTATGGATTAATGACTAGTTCTACTCTTGATTTACATTTTTATTTTGAACATTAGGTTTAAGTTGCCCTATCTTGGTTGAAGTTATTATCTATGACTCACACAAATTTACTTCTGTAATTTTATAAGTAATTTGACTGGGTAATTTTAAGGGATATATAGGGAGATAATAATCTACTGGATAAAAGCACAGACTACAGGATTCAAAATCTGGTTTCATATGACAGTTATAACTCATGGCCTTGGGGCAAGTTACTTCTCTGCCTCAGTTCCTTCGTCTATAAAATGGAGCCAATACTGGTAACTAATTCATAGGGCTATTGTAAGGATTAAGTGAGTAAATTCACAGAAAGCACTTAATCTGTGCCTGGCATATGGTAAATATTCAATAAATGTTAGCTTTTAAAAAAAATCAATATTATTATTCCAAGGGTATTTTTAAAATAAAGCAGCTATCTCCTGATGTGCTATAAGAAGTGCAATACATTAATTAGTATTCTTGCCAAGAAAATGCTTACCATGAACCTAATCATGAGGCAAGAATCAGACACATCCACAATGTAAGATACTGTATAAGACTATTGGCTTGCATTCTTCAAAAAAAAGTTATTATCATGAAAAGAAAAAAGGCAAGTAACTATTCTAGATTCAGATAGATTAAAAGAGACACAACTAGAGCAACACATGAAAAATGTCTGGATCCTAAATGAAAAAGTCTAGCTAACAAAAGACATTTTGAGGGTCGCTGGGGAAATTCAAGTATGGATTTCATATTAGGTGATATTCCTGATATGTTATTTTCTTAAGTGTTATAATGGTATGGTAGCATATAATAGATTGTCCTTAGTTTTAGAAAATGCATGTGGAAAAATTTAGGGATAAAATGTCATGATGCTTGCATCCCAATTTCAAGTGGTAGAGCGATGAGAAATGGAGGAGGGGGGAGAGAGAGAAATAGGGGAAAGAAAAAGCACTGTGGTCAAGTGGTAACAAAAATTAAAACAAAACAAAGGAGCCAACATGGCATGTAAAGACCCAAGAGTCCATTTTACATATAGGTAAACTGTGATTTGACCAAATAAGGCTAAATACAATCTTGCTCCCAAAGTTCTTCCAGATAGTATTTTTTTTTAATTACATAAGTATGAAATGAAATGCTCAAAAGGATATTTATTAAACAATACATACCCCCTGAGAATGCTATGGGTTTCCCCCTGTGCTGGGTTAAGGCGGTGGATTTCTGGACACAGGCCGATAATACCATGGCATTATTTTCTATTTTCACCTCTTGTTCTTCTTGGCAGAGGATGCATGTCAGCACCTCCTTTTCAATAACAGACGGACCTCGTTTAGGACCCAAAGCAATTCTAGAGTAGTCACTGACTGGTGGGGTGCTACCAAGAGAAATGGCCAGAAATAAGGACACATGTTTTGGTCACTTGTCTTTATATCTTGGTAGATTTTAAGTAACTATAGGGTAAGAGCTTTAAGAATAAAAACAAAATAAAAATTATATTTAGTAATATTAGCTTAAAATCTTCCCCCGATTTTTCCTGGCTTTTATCAGTTATTCTGCTTATTCGAAAATACATTTTGTGTTGTTAAGTACAAAAAAAGCAGATCACAAAGTAGAATGTATATTATAGTTATACTGAGTTTATTGTACCAAGAAGCTGAGTTATCTATTTTCATTCTGATTATAAAAGTAACACGTTTATTAAGAAAATTTGGAAAATCTAGAGAAGTATAAAGAAGAAAATAAAAAACATTATACTCTAACAACCTAGAGATAATCACTTGTGTATTACTTTCCAGTCTGCTTTCTATTTATAACATTTTTACATAATTAAGATCATATTACGTATATAGATTTGCATCCTTTCATTCACTCATATTTTAGTTGTTTTCTCATGTCATTAAAATTTCTTTAGAAACATTATTTTTAAATGGCTGCACAGTACTTGTACTATATGTGCTATAATAGTTTTATCCATTTCCTTTTATTAGTCATTTAAGTTTCTATTCTGTTTCGGTAGCTATTAAAAAAGTTACACTTTAATGATTTAGCAATTCTTAGGGTCAATGTGTGCAATAATAACATCATAATAATAGTAAATATTTATAAAGCATTAATTGTGATGTGAAGCACACTTTCAAATTCTTTACATAATGTTAATCCATTTAATCCTTCCAACAACCCTATGAGATAGGTACTAGTGTTACCTCCATTTTTCAGAAAAACAAACTGAGGCCTAAAATGGTAAGAGACTTACCTAATAACTTATCACTAGGAAGTAGCAGAGCCAGGATTTAACCCAGGTGATCTGACTTCCCAGGCCACGCTCCAAATTACTCTGCAATACTGCCTCTCTACCTGTTCAAGAAGCTCCCTAAAATGTCACAGATTATTCAATAAACTTGGAATAACTTAAATGTTCATTATCAATGTAAACGGAATTACATAATACGGAATACTATGCAGTTTTTAAAAGGTGGGTCTCAGCTAGCTGTGGTATCCCCTCCTAGGAGGCATCCAGTAATATGTGGGTAGGGTTTACTTTTTGATTATCATAAACGAGGGGACACAACTAGAGTTATGGATGAGGGACCAGAGATGCTAAATGTCCTGCAATTCATGGGGCATGAAAAAGAATGGCTGCCCAAATGCCAAGACTGATAAACACTGAGCTCATTTTATATATGTAAGAATATATATAAATTTCCAAGACATACTATAATGTAAAAATGCAAAGTTGCATAATATGTAGATAATATCATTTATGCAAATAAAATAAAAGGCAGAATAACACTATATGATTCCTATGGCTACATATATTTGTATGTAATAACACAGTAAAAATTATGACAAGATCTATATAAAATTTGTATCTCTGAGAAAGAGAAGAAAGGGGTCCAGGATTTGGGTCAGAGCTTAAATGGAACTTTAGCTTTATCTCTAATGTTTAATTTTTAAAAGAAAAATGAGGTAATATAATGTGTAATTAAATTTTTGTTTAAAAATGTAAGACTATATTTGTGACTCTGGGATAGGAAAAGCTTTCTTAAACATAAAACAAAAACTTAAAACTCAAACACCAATAAATCTGTTTTATCAACATTGAAAACTTCTCTATGGCTAAACTTCACAATTAATGTTAAAGAAATAGGAATATGAGAAACATGCAACAAGTTTACTAACTATAATTATAAAGGACTTCTATAAATCAGTAAGATAAAAGCAAACCTCCCAATAGAGATGGGCAAAGGATAACAACAGGCAATAGCCAGAAGACAAAATGCAGCAGGCTAGTGAACAATCATGAAAAGATGTTCAACCTGGAAACAGGAAAATTCAGACTGACACCAATTTATAATTTTGAATATGTCCAATATTTTCAAGTACTGATAATATTAAGTATTAGTGAAAATGAAGAAAATAGACATACTCATACACCTTTGGGAGTAGAAATTCATACTACTACTTTGAAGGGCAATGTGGCAGTATCTATTAAAATTTTAAATAATTATGACTCAGCCCTTTCACTTATTAGAGTCCACCTGAGAAGTGTTTGTACAATTGCACAAGGGGCATGTACAAAAATGCTTGGCACATACACGTTGTTTATAATAAAGGAAAATTGGAAAATAAGGGGAAAACGTAAATGTCCAAAATAAATAAAATATTATATATATATATATTCAAAGTATGAAAAACTATGCAGCAGTCTTAAAGATGATGTAGATTCTACATTACAGATCTATATATATTGACATGACAGTGAGGGAAAAAGCAAGCTGCAAAACAAGAGGTATGGTAAAATAAAAATAAACCACTAAGAACACAAAACAAGACTCATTATTTCTGTATGTACACTTGTTTATAGGAAGAGGTCTAGAACAAAAGTTATTTATAGCAATGGTTAGCTGTGAAGAAAAATCAGGAATGTAGAGAATGGTCAAAGGGGACTTACTGTATTGAGCTGTTTTCAATGAGAACACATTCATAATTTTATTATGCAATCAATCAGGCAATACAAAGAATGAGAGCACTGAAGCCGTTAATTAACCCTGAATATACTTTTGCTTGCATTTTCTTCTTTGGATAAATATACAGTAGTCTCTTTTCCATTACTTTCTAAATAGTACATTGTTAATACGTAATACTAGAGTGTTGGGACTTTATGCTTATTGTTTTAAAGTTTTGTATTAATTTCTAGTGTCATTACCATAGTTGGCCAAGGATAGCTTACCTTCATATCTTTTTAAAAAAAATCTTTAAAATATATAGTCATTGTTCTTTGTAGTTTTGTTATCATACTCAGGTTCAGGATTAGAGACACATTATATGGAGTATAATGTTTCTACTGTTACTGCAAAACAATTTCTCAAAAGTATCCACAATACACATTATTTTAAAGAGCCATGAAAGCTTGTTTTCAAAAATAAGCATAGGAAGTGTTTCCAATATTTTACATTGGAATGCTTTTCAAACTACCATTATTTTGGCTCCTCCCTTTTCTCATTGTACCTATATATACAGGCCACAAACCATGGCTCTCGGAAGGCTAATCGATTTTCCCAAGAGCATACCACAGTCAGGACTCAGATAACCAGATTTACAGATTCCCATTCCAAAGCACAATCCATGACTATAACTATATGCATTGTCTTCTTTCTCTTTAAGAAAAAAATAAACATATAAATCACCCTTTTTGTGAAGGATTTTTTTCAATCTGTAGTAACTGCAGTCATTATCAGAAATCATAAAAATGATGTGGAATATATGAACTGATATGTAAATGTGTATCTAAAAAACCAACGTATAGAGGTAATAGGAATCAATTTCTATTTCTTCTGTTCACATCTTCACATCTTTTTGTGCATAGAGGTTCCCAATAGTTTATTACGCACTTGAACTGTTTCTCAACATAAAATTACACTCAATACATACCTTAAAGCCTTCCCTGTCCCCTTTCTACCTTAAAAATAGTATAATTCCTCTTACTATAAAATATATTTTGGAAAAACATCATTTATAGTGAATATGGAATTTTTTTTCAAAAACTGATTTGCTAACTTTTAGTTTTGCTTTGTTTTACCTCTCTTCCTCCATAATGGAGTCTTCCTTCCCAGACATTTCTGATGTACTATCATACATGAGTTTGTGAGTTTCAATGAAGTTTTTCTGTAAGGCAGACATCTGAGCCATGATCTTCTGGCGATGGAGCCTAGCAGCTTCAGCTTTTCTTTTTCGTTCTGCTTTTTCTTTATCATGAGCAATCTGGGTATGATAAAACAACAAAAATTAGGTAAGAGCTAGTGTTACAATTTACATATACTCTTCAGCCAGGCAAAATTTCCTAGAGAAACAGTCTTATAAAATTGATTATCCCACCCCTTAAGCCTAGATTCAATCTTATGTCTTAAAATCAGCATAGTCTCCTATTACATCATACAACTAATTGCTTCTTTGGTTATTTCAATAATTAAATACAAAGGCCAAATACCTTAAATACCTAATAAACTATCTTTTATACTCAATGCAGGCACATCAAGAAAAACACTAAATAAAACAAAATTTTGAAATCGTTTGTTAATCATTTAACCGTTGACAGTTAATCAATTTAAGCCAACCTGATGATGCCCAACAGGTACTCCTAGGTACGCTGCTAAGACTGAGAAGTTGAACACTATTACTGAGATGTAGTGGCATTTTTTATTGTGTATTCTAACTTAAACCCAATGTTTTCCTTTCATGAAGGATAATTAATAACTATAAGTAATAATATTCTAATAATTTTAAAATAATCAAAACCTGATTCATTATATTAAGAAAATTCATAACCTAAATATTATATTTCACTGAATCTAAAATGTACCATTATCTTATATTCCACTAAAAAAGCTGCTGATTAAATTACAAGGAGCTGGCATGGCCAGGCGTGGACTCAGCAGTTGAGTGTTGGCCTAGGATCCAGGAGATTGTGGTTTGATTCCCAGTCAGGGCACATGCCTGGGTTGCGGGCTCGATCCCTGGTCGGGGGCGTGCAGGAGGCAGCCGATCAATGACACTCTCTCATCACGGATGTTTCTAACTCTCTCTCCCTCTCCCTTCCTCTCTCTGAAATCAATAAAGATGTACTATAAAAAAAAATTGTAAGGAGCTGTTGATTGCAAGACATATCCCAATTTCAGATATTAAAACAGTTTGTAAATTAATGAAGTATTTCCAACAGAGCTCCACTGCACAGCCATTTCTTCTGATTTTGTAAAATACATGTATTATATTGGATAACTCCATGTCAAGTACCACTAATCCCTGCAGTATAGAAGCTTAATAAGCCATTGCTGGCACTGCTCAATGGTTAGAGCACTGGCCTGCCCAACAGAGAGTCACAGGTTCAATTCCCAGTCAAGGGCACGTACCTGGTTGCAGGTTTGTTCCCCAGAGGTTCCCAGCCCCTGGTTGGGGTGCATATGGGAGGCAACCAATCAGTGTGTTGTTCTCTCACATCAATGTTTCTCTGTCTCTCCCCACTCCCTTCCACTCTCTCTAAAAATCAAAGGGAAAAAACAGCCTCACTCCTTGGGCAGGGATTAGAAGAAAAAAAAAAGAAGCTTAGTAAACAACAGAAGATGGACATCTCACATACTTTACAACAGGTTCCATCTAACAAAAAGAAGCAGTTCCCACATATCAGCAAAGTTCAAAGACAGAGATTAATGTCACCATTATAATAATGCTATTACCTCATCATTCTTAACAGATTCTGATCCTGATGTAGTTGCAACAATTAAACAAGATTTTTCTCTTAATCGCTTCACTGTGTCAAACATCTGAAAAACAAATAAAATGTTAAAAGAAGATTTGGTAACACTGACCAGGAACCGAAAAATTCACTAATCTGATTTTTGTAATCATGTCTCCAAATGTCTTTGACTTAAACTATACACACACACAGTGTGACTCTTGACTGTGACAAACACCTCCCCTAGTCATTTAGCAATCCATCTGCAGAAGAGGCTGCGGCAGCAAAATCAACTGATTCAGTCTGCAGGTGTTACCATACCTCTGCTTTTGCCAGGGAAAGTAAAAAATTTTAATTCTTTATATTTAAATATATTCTCATAAAAAGCAATCCTGCTATATACAGTCTTGCTATTTCCTACCTTTCATTTTTACTTAATCATTTATCTCTGGAGGTGTTTCCACAATAGCTATCTCATTCTTTTTACCAGATATCAAGGTTTTAGCAGTATGGTGGTATATCCATAAACTAACTGATATTTTGAAAGAGCCTCACTCTCATGTGGAAAAGTGTCCCACAAGGAACTTCCAACACAACTTTATATTAAGCATCTGGCTAAAATAACTAATGTTTGTAAGAGCAGATACGTGTGCTTTTTGTATATTTTGACAATGAACTTTGGTATTCCAACAGAAAAGAAATTTTCAAGAATAAATCTTCAATTTGTAAGACCTTGTCTGTAGAATATAAATGTTGGACTAAATGACAGTTCAATTTACTTTCTTAATAAAGGTAGAATAGTTAACTACTTCTTTTGTTTCTGTTTTGGTTTTATATTCTTAAATTATTATGCCAGTAAGTTGAACAGAAATACAAAATATTCATGAAATCTATTTCACAAGAAATCTTAATAATAACATAATTATCTTACAGTTATAGGTCCAATTACATTAAGCTTGCTTAAGGAGTGTCTAAGTAATAAAAAGGGCAGACTTCTTGAAATACAAATCAGTACAAAGATCTCCATTTGATATGAATGTAGAAAATAACCACTCTATATCCTAATTACCAAACAATTATCTAGCTGATAATATCAGAATATTTTATTTTTATTATTAAAAAAAAAAAAAGTCTTTATTGATTTCAGAGAGAGAAAGGGAGAGGGAGAGAGAGAGAGAGAGAAACAACAATGATGAGAGAGAGTCATTGATCGGCTGCCTCCTGCACGCCCCCGACTAGGGATCAAGCCCTCAACCCAGGCATGTGCCCTGACCGGGAATCAAACCACAATCTCCTAGATCTTAGGCTGATGCTCAAACACGGAGCCATGCCTGGCCGGGCGAGAATATTTTAATAAATACAGTGAGGGGAAACTCCATAATCTTGGTTTCATGTTTGCATGCGGAGGGTTTTCCATTAAAGTAACATTCCTAGTCTCTCTTCCTACCCTTATGCACTCCTTCCCAAAGGCACAGTCATCTACCCAATAGTTCAAGCTCCAAATCCAGGAGTCATCTTGACTCCTTGATTTCCCTTTTTCCCTTCCATCGAATCTATCAGCATTCAAATCTATTCTATAGATTCTACCATCAGATTATACCTGAATGAGTTCAGCCTCTTGGCACCTGCATCCTAGCCTAGGTCATGCTCACTTCTACCAGGATTACTGCAATAGTCTTCTAATGGTTTCCCTGATTTTACTCTTGTCCCTTATAATCTATTTACCCCACAGCAGACAGAGTGATCTTGTAAAAATATAGACCAGACATTGTCACTTAAAATCCTTCAATGGTTTCCCACTATACTCAAAAATAAAATCCATCACTTTACCCTGACCTGTAAGTTCCAATACAACCTGGCTGCTGATTCCCCTCTGACCTTGTTGCCTACCTTTCTCTCCCTTTCCCCATTGTATGCCAGTCATACTGGCCTTCTTTCTGGACACCTTAAGAGCTTTTGCTTCGTTGTTCCCTCTTTCTACAGTACTCTTCCAGATTCTTATAAAAGTAGCTTCGTGTCATTCAGTTCCAATGTCACCTCCTAAAAGAGACCTTTTCTGATTACCCATCTAAAGTTACCCCCTACTCATCTGAATTACCCTGGTATTTTCTTGTGTATTGTCTGTATCTCAATTAGTATATATGCTCCATGATAGCAAGTACTGTATCTGTCTTGTTAGAGTACAGAAATGAGCACAGCACATATGAGGATTCAATACATGCTAAGTGAATGACACGCATGAATACTGTTTTTTTTAACACCACTAAAACATAGGGAAAATAGGATTACTAACATGAAAACTTAAGAGTAAACATAAAAGAAGTAAATGACTTCACAAGAACATCGTGGTTTAATTTTGGACGCAAGCAGAGGATTCTTAATTAAACCAAGATATAACCAGTTATTTTCCAGGTTTACCTGGAGTATCCACGCTATCATGTCCTTCTGGCCTTCTAACTGGGGAATTCCCTTGAGTTTTTCCAAAAGCATTTGTATATTTTGAGCATTCATGGCTGAACTTCCTAATCCTTTTTTAAAGACACAAAAATTACATGTCACAAGCAAATAAATGTCTTCATAATTATGTACAAGTTATAATTAATAGTTAATATTATTCACACTGATAACCAAAGTTTGCAATCAATCCCTTAACTATATTATGTTTTTAATGGAAGAATCTACAATTACATGAAGCATGAAGTACTAAATTAAACAACTTGAAAACTTGAATTACTTTAGGTCTTTCTTGCTCATTTTCCACCGGGGCTGCTAAGTAAAAGCTAATCTTACTGTTCAGTCTCTTGCCTTTCCTCCACATGTCTCATGTCTAGTAAAAGTAATTAAGAACCAAAGCTCCAAAAATATGAAAGTGGGAGCTGTTACATCCATAAACTGAATAGATTTATGATGTCTTCAAGGATCTAAAAAATACAGTGTGCAAATGGAAATAAGATGCTTTTCTCCTCTTGGTCATATAATGGATATTCCTGGAACGTGGTTCAAAAAAACTGTCTTAATTAGGTAGCATTTAATAAAGATCTAATCTAAACTTATCCTGTTCTTCCAGGCTGAAGACAGCGCAAAAAGAACACATTATCATTCACTCAGACTAAAACATACTTGAAGCCTTATGGTAGAAGTCAAATGTCACTTCTTCTTCAGGAGTTTTTTGCAGCTGTTGCTTTTCTTCTAGTAAGCCCAATGCCAGAATATGAAATGCCTAAAGGGAAATACAAGAGAAGATCTTTGAAACTGTGCTTCTTCAGGTAAATATATTTTAAATGGATGTTTAAGAATAAGCAATCTGATATGTAAAAAAATGGTCAAAGGTTATGAACCAGAAGTTTACAGAAAGAGAAATGATAAATACACATTAAAGAAGTGTGAGGTGAAGCAAGATCATCCTATTTTTCACCTATAAGAGTGGCAAACATTTTTAGCTTTTAGTAAAATACAAAACTGGCAAAGGTGTTGAGAAGCAGGCACTTTTCACCACACTGGTGATGGAAAAGTAAATCGATGTAACACTTTTGGCAGCCAATTTGACGATATGTATTAAAAAATATAAAGGTATAGACCCAGTATACTAGGAATTAGTATGATAGATACACTCAAGTATACAAAGATATTTGTACAAGGATGCTCATTTTAGTGTTCTCTGTTATACAAAGACTTAAAAGCAACCTAACGTAGGCCTATATGCACTAATGTGAAATGATTTCCAGAAGATACAAACTTTTAACAGCGCTTATCTCCTAGGCAGAGAGCACTGAGAGTCAGGGAGAGAAATGTTAACTTTTGATTTCAAATATATCTGTATGGTATGACATTTTTTTACTGCCATTTATTTACCACTGTTGTTATAAAAATTAAGATACACATACAGTATGACAGCACTTAGAGCCTCCAGGCCAATAAGAGCCAAGTGGGAAAAAAAATTTAGTTAGGCAGGTGCTAAATATCCAATTACAGCTACCAAAGGTAACATTAAGTAATAAATCTATAACAGTATCAAGAAAAAAATACCTGCTTCCACTTATGAGCTAATTTTCATAACAACTCTATGAAATAATTATAACTATTTTACCAATGGGGAAATTACTCTTTCCTCCTAAATAGGACATGAGGTTGCCCAAGATTCAAGCCTAGACTTGTCTGTCATCAAATATTTATTACACTGTCTCTTCATAAAACAAGTGAAATAAAAAATACAGAAAATTATGACACAATAGTAACATGCCACTTTATTAGCAGGAGCAAGTTTTGTTTTGTTTTTTAAATATAAATGGTTCCCAAGAGTAAGGATGCTAAAACATGAGAATGTGTCACTAAGGAAACCTGTGCCACACCTAAGCTATTTCTAATGACCCCTGGGTCTCAGGTGTACTAGTTATGGTTCTGACTCAAGTTAGAAAGTTAAGAGCAGGAATCTTCTCTAGAACCCCATGAACTCTATAGAGTAGAGAAAATATCTGAAGTAGAGAAAATATTTCAGTTATACATACCATCTGGAGCATCCCTTCAGTCCACAAGTTAGAATCTGTGTCTAATGCCCGCTCAAATATGGTCCTGAGAATGTATATCATGATATCACAATTTAGAAGGTTAACCACTTTGCTGAAAGCAGGGCAGAATTCAGGAGGTGATGGTGGTGGTAATGCTATAGTGGATGGGGGATGGATGGCAGAAGAGACAAAAAGGCACATTTTTATTTGGGTTATTCTACATGCCAAATTGCAAATATCAAAATCATATATTACATGCAAAAACAACATGATTTTTGTTACCTTTAAAGCACTGAAAACATCAATGTCAAGGGAAATATAAGTCACTAACTATGTCAATAACCCAAAATAAACTCCATTTGCTATAAATTTAAAATCCTGTCACCACTGATGTGGGTCATATCTTAATATATGAACAAGAAATAAAGGGTTTTCTGCACTTGTATTAGTTGCTCACTCTAAATAAACAAGAAAACAAAACACTATAGACTTGGCTGATAACAAAATCACAGAAATAGTCAAAATGGGTCAATTCAGAATCTCACTTTTTACCTTCATCTTTGTTTTCCTGTTTTCTCTTTTTCTTCTGCATATGTTCAGCCTACATATTTTTTAAAAAAGAAGAAAGTGTATCTTTAAATATACTGCTTGACAAGCATGACACAAATGGAATATTTTGAAGCAGGCAGGAAAGATCCACCAACCTACCAAATTATTTTGTATACTGAAGTATGTATTCAAAATGCTACCTTGTTCCAGAAACAAAATGGCTATCCTTGGAAAGGTCACTGCAAAACAGGTGGACAACATCCCTCCTCAAGAATTAGTGCCCATTCTTTCAGTCAACAATATTTACTCAGTGTCTATTTTTGGTATAATGGTGAAAATTTGAATATTGTCTGTATACTAGATAACATTATTGATTCAATTTTAATTTCCTGGATGAGATAATGGCCTCTGTTAATGAGTACCAGCATGAAACCACAGAAAACCCAGAACTTTTTCTGTGGAGCCGGAAAGCATTTTACGTTTATTTTCTGAAGAGGATACCTTTTCCTACCTTACTATGCTGTGTTTTGGAGTAATGATAAAAGTACATATTGAAGTCTTTCAATGAGTCATCTTTCAGTTCGTAAACTCCATGGCCTGATACACCTGGTTTTCTAAATAAATAGAAAATACAGAGATGAATTGCAGTGTTCTTGAAAATAAAATACAGACAAAATAAGAACCTAAAAATTAATCTAAAAGTCAAAATCTAGAGGAAGAAAACATAATTATATCTCACTCAGCTTCTTAAACTGAAATGACAAATTTCATTCCAACAATAAAACTAAAAATCTAGCCCTGCCTGTGTGGCTCAGTGGTTGAGTGTCAACCCATAAACCAAGAGGTCCCCGGTTCGATTCCCAGTCAGGGCACACACCCAGGTTGCAGGCTTGATCCCTAGTAGCCGGTGTGCAGGAGGCAGCTGATCAATGTTTCTCTCTTTGATGTTTCTATCTCTATCCCTCTTCCTCCTCCCTCTCTCTAAAATCAATAAAAAAACATATTAAAAGATCTATACTGCATGCTCAAAGTCCTGAGAACAACTAAACTGTGTTTCATAATTATGAAATTCAAACAAATCTGAGGAAGTTTACTTTATACTACAGAGAACTGATCTCATGCCCTTCTGAAATCCCTAAGAATTCTTTTTTAGCCTCTGAAGCCTAAAGGTTGTCTGTTCAGCTAAAACAGTCATTGTATTATCTAAGGTCAAATCTAAAATGGTAGGGAGACATCATGTCCTCAGCAAGTTGTAGATAAAAATATAGTGTTAAATCCTCTATACAGCACTGTAAGGAGAAGCATCAAGGCCAAGGAGAGCAAATATGGTATTAGTATACCATAAGAGCAAATATGGTATACTAATATTAGTATATCATATTCGCTCTGCACATTTAAACAGCTTTCAGTTTCTATCTAACTCTTAACTGAAATATTTCACTGAACATTATTAGAGTACTGAAAAAGCTACATTCTATTTTTAAAGTTATTTGAAACTAGTTATTTATCTATAAATACAATAACAAGTAGAAATTTACTACTGGTATCAATTTTTAAAATTTCAAGAATTAATCCACTTAAAATCTTATTTCCATTTTATACATCTCAAAGAATCAAAGGATTATAAACTACTGTTTTTTTGGCTTTGTTTTAAAAATGTTTTTATTGATTTTAGAGAGAGAAGAAGGGAGAGGGAGAGAGAGAAATATCAATGTGAAAAAGAAACATCAATTGATTGCTTCCTGTATGCACCTCGAATCCAGAACCTGGGTATGAGACCTGACTGGGAATCGAACTGGCGACCTTTTGATGCATGGGACAATGCTCAACCAACTGAGCCACATTGGCCAGGGCATAAAATACTGTTTAAACCTAGCAGAGGTTTTCATATTCAGGATAAACAATTTTTCAACCTTGGGTGAAAATACTTGTAATAGTTTAAGGTGACTATGCTTTACCTTCGGACAGCAATTTTCAACCTTTTTCATCTCATGGCACACATAAACTAATTACTAAAACTCTGCGGCACACCAAAAAATATATTTTTTGCTGATGTGACACACACACAAAAAAATAGGTGTAATTTTGATTCATTCACACCAGACGGCTATTGTTGTGTTGGCTGCTGTCATTTTATTATTTGACAAGAGGGAAAAGAGGTCAGTGCCCCTGACTAAACAGTCGGGTATTGCATGTTTTAAAAATTCTTGCAGCACGCCAGTTGAAAGTCGCTGCCTTAGGACAACTGCTGCATGCCAATTTTTTTGTCGGTGTGTGTGTGAGAAAACACTTCCAACTTGAATTAAAACATGTAAATTTAAAATTGGTTGTGTATGGAATCTGTCCCAAGTTCAGTAAATACACAATTCTTTTTAACAACAAAAAATCAAACAAAAATAAACCTACTAGAGAAAAGTCTAAAATTAATATATAAAATGAAAATTTAGGAATAAATTTACCAGAATAAAATTTATAGAATAAATAATCATGGCTTAGTTGATGGGAAAGGTTTCTTTGTTACATACTAAGTCACTTAATATTACACATACCGGTATTTCTCATTCACCTGTCCAAAATACTCATTTCTTCAACGAATATGTACTAACTGCATGCCCCTTGTTCTCCTTCTAATCTGTACTCCATTCTTCTTGGGAATTCAGGCAAGAACTTCAGAGCTTCTCCAAAGTATCCAAAATACAATAACAAAGATCATCTACTCTCAGAATAAGCATAACCATTAAGTACTTACTTAAATGTGGCCACTTTGTTTATGACTTTCTCTAAGCCAGTTTCATTATTTTCCTGTTGAAACAATGTTTTTGTCATTTTTACTTTCATGTAATGACTTTTTCTTCTCTTATCATGAACTAAAATACATTTTCAACAACATTCCTGAAGTACTTCATACACAATAAACAATCAATTTCCAATATAAAAAAATAGGTCTAAACCCAATTAGCTTTGTTTGGAGGGAACAATTTCTTAACAGGTTAAGACCTACATATAAACTGCTTATGGAAGAAATTTTATCTAAGTTTGCCCTCATATGCATGCACACATGCACACACACACACACACACACAAAACCAATAGTTCAAAGAAAAAGAACGTTATGTAGTATGTTCATCACCCACACCATTTAAGCACATGCCCATAAGGTACTAATTCCTAAAATAAAGGTAACAAAATAAATGGGATCTAGAGCAAAACACATATGTAAATGTCCAACTGTATTCTGGCTTCTGCAATTATAATTTTTTTCCTGAGTGGCCTAAACTTTTCTTTGAACAAGGATTTTTTTAATGAAGTCATTTAAAATCAGGAAAAGGACCTAGTGAAGATATTAAACTAAGATCATAGCTTCCTATGGTCTTGTAAAAATTAAGAGGATTCCTTTAAAAAAAAAAAGTACTTGGGGTAAGTAGTGAAAAGTTAGGTATATCCAAAGCATTTTTCTTTTACAAAGTACGGTATACATATTACTAGCAGTATGTGAAATTAATTTAGGTGGCACACAGTTATGTATTTTTTACATTTTTGAATTATTCACTAATGTTAATATGTATTAAAAAAAGAAACCTACATTAAACTTACTATTTCACTGATATTGCTTAGAAAGATGCTAAGGAAAATGTAAGTAATCTGATTTTAAAATGTATTCATAATTATATAATTATTAATTTGGTGAAAGAATGTGCAAAAATTACACAAGTGATATGCCAAATGGTTACAGATTAGAATTAGTTAACAGTAACTAGACTTATCAGGGTGATCACTTTGTAAGGTATATAAATGTCTAATCTCACTATGTTGTATACCTGAAACTAATATAACATTGTATGTCAACTGTAACTGGAAAATTAATTTTTAAAAGTGAAATTGGAAAATGATGTAAATAAAAAGACACAAATTTAGGGGGTGGGAAATGACCAGTAGTTCAGGCTTATCTGTATTCTACTTGTCTGGAAAGCCCTGATAGTACAGATAATTAAATCTCAAGGGAAAAAAATATGAGACTCATAATCTTTAGAACTATTACTTAAATATCAGTATATATAAAACATAAATATCACTGGTGGCATCCATGAGAATGCACCCTACAGACGTCCAATTACAGGGAATAGAGATACTATACAGGCCCATTCTGGGAGACATGGTAAAGCATCAAACCTTGTGTAGGCTACCCAGGAGTCTAGGATGCATCTATCTAACTTTCCTTCCCTCTTTCCTTCACCTGGAGACAGACTTGCATCACAGTCTTATGGCTCCCAATCAGCCTTTCCCAGCTTTCTCACCCCTTTCTCTCCTAGGCATTGTTCCTAATAAAATCTTAAATGTTTTGTCTTGACATCTGCTTCTCAGAAGATCCAAACTAACACACCACCCAAATAATCTCATTTCTGAAAGCTTCACAAAGACCTTTCCTCTGGAAAAGTCTTATTTTAAAGTAAATTAAAAGTCAAGGAGTTTCTTGCTCTAAAATGTCTCCTAAATAGCCAGAATATTTCTAAAATGTTTCCTAATGCCCAGGCTTAAAGTTTATACCACTAAAGAATAAATGGTGATAGTTTTACATCTGCAGAATTTGCTAAACAAATTTTCCTAAAGCTTTGAAGTAGCTCCCAATGAAAGAAAAAGAAAAAAAACTATCCATCCCATCTTGAGGTGAATGAAGTAAAAAACAAAATTAGTCTTACATTCTCGGGTAAATTTTTGGCAATGGCACTGTGTGGCATGGGTTCAATACAAAGCAAGTGAATAATTTCTCTCATTGTAACCTCTTCTTTGGTCACATTTCCCACTCCAGGTACATAACGCTCTCCTAATACAAACGATGAAAAAAAAGTAACACAATTAATTGCTTTCTATTTAAATCTCTTGCCACCAGGACCACTTCTAGACAAAACATTGCATTAAATTAAGTCTGTGAGAGAGGGACTGAAAATTATTGGACATGTTCCTAAAACTGAAAAACAAGAGTCTATGTGCTGAAAGGAGGAGAAAGAAAAATGAAGAGATCTAAAGATCACAGCCCTCTCTTTCTTTTACACACACACACGTATACAAACACATACTCACACATTATAAACAAGGCCCCTCTATTATATTAGCATGTGTTTCTAATCCAGAAAACAAGGCAGATGGCATTGAATGAGCAGTGGCCATCACTGATTAATAGCTTTTCTTTCAAGATCTTCCTCAATTTTGCCTTTACTTGTTATTTATGAAAGAACAAAGTGAAAACTGAAAAAGAAAATACTTAAAGATGTCTATGAGTCAAATGACAAAACAGTAATATGAATCAGGAATGGCTGGTGTTGCTAAAATGCCCACATGATCAGGTGTCCACTTTCCATCTCAAAAAATTACCAAATGGAGAAATAGCTAAATTAACAAGAACTTCATTGGTGTTAACAGCATCTAATTCCCATTGCCTTAAGAAGGTTTACAATATCTGGCTGTAAGTCACCACTAATTTTCAATACTATAACATCTGTACAAAGTTCTATGATATCTACAAGAGGGTTATTAAAAAGACAGTAAGCCTTTGCCTAACAGACTTTAATTGATAGCAAGGACAAAACTAGATCTTCTGACTCCTAATCTGAATCTTTTTCTTTTTAATGTTTTCTCCATTTTAAAATTAGAGATTTTATACATATACATATTTTTAATGTTGACTCCTGAAATTAATGAACTTAGGAACATGGCAAGTATTAACTAAAAATCAAATCACATAGGAGGGAAAAAATAATAAATTTGAGTAAAAACAATAAAGCAAAATAGATGCAATAAAATAGTAAAAATATAAAACAGAAAAAATGCAGTATAGTATTAGAAATTTTTTTCATAAAGCATTCCATGAACAAATACAAAAATTCTCAAGTTTTTATGACTTAATAAAGTATATCATTAACTTTAAAAATCTTGTACACACTTTAATTTGTCCATTTTTTTTTTAATCAGTTTCTTATGGAATATTCTGGACAGGAAGAGTTAGTGCCTG
Organism: Miniopterus schreibersii; assembly: GCF_964146895.1. Classification (NCBI taxonomy): domain Eukaryota; kingdom Metazoa; phylum Chordata; class Mammalia; order Chiroptera; family Miniopteridae; genus Miniopterus; species Miniopterus schreibersii. Next base: position 144,895,067 of record NC_138101.1, read on the forward strand.
GAAAATTTACATCTCACTTAGCAATGAAGGTTGACCATACTTCCTGCTGAGATAAAGCAGCTAGTCCAGCAATGAGCCTTGATAAATAACATGAACCCATGTTTTCAGATTTAGCTAATGGCTAGACTCCTCATCAGGAACTATTAATACAAAGCAAAGTCTGCTGCACTAAAGTAAGAAACGAGAGCCAGAATGAGAAGTTAAGGACTTTTACTTAGCTGATAAAATCAACAGAGACTATACCATAGAACATACAAAAGTAAAAGTATGGCCAATATCTGCACGAAGATATGACACAATAAAAATATATTTTATTTAGACTTATGTTACGCTGGAATTTCATATCTACAGAAAATTTTTAGCACTCAATGTATAGGCATTTTTCACCTACATTTCTATCTATGATAAATACCCCAGACCTCTATAAACAAGTCCAAACAATTACAAATCAAATATTGAGAAGTAAAGATGTAACAGCTGTGCTTTTTTAAAAGGCTGAGTTTCTAAATATATTAATCACATTAGTCACATTAATATATGTTCTATGCTATATTTTGGAAAAGAGTAAAATGATAAATTATAGCTCTTATTAATGTTCTCTCTAAAAAGTAACCCAACCCATGTCTATTTCAAATCATGTTTAAATCTTACCCACAATATAGATGAGGACTTGAAGCATCTCTTCTGTTAATGTATTATATTGTTTAATCAAATCCTATAGAATAAAAAACAATAAATTAGTTGCATAAGAATCCAAAACCTCCACCAACATATATTTCTGGATCAGACTCATGGTCTCTCCAGTCTATTATTTTCTTTCAGACCACAGCAACAGAGAATCATGCGGTGAATAATTCCCTTTTTGACACCAAATTCAACAAAGTTCGTAATACCTGGAATGTAATAAGAACTCGATAACAACTGTTAAATATTATTATTGTTAATTATTCCCTATATAGCCCTAAGTCAACAAACTAATTCTAATCTGTAACTTTTCCTCTATTACTGGCTTCCTTCTTACCTGGGTTAGTGAGGCAGTGGCTTCTAGTAGATACCAAACAACTATGGTGAGAGTACCCTTCCCTAACACATCTCTCATTAAGCATTGTTGGAAATTAGATATTTATTTTCACTAAGTATAAAACATGACCAAAAATTAGCTTATATTTTATATCCTATTCATGGCCCTTTACAAGTGACTTCTAATTTGATAGAATAAAACAATGTGATTCATAAATTCAAAGTAGTCAGGAGCTACTTTATAAACTGGTATCAAATACTAAAACAATGAGGATGTGACAAAACTCCATGAGACAAATTATAGACTGTGAAAAATGTAACAAATAAAATAAAGAATTAATATCATTAAATAAGGAACTTTTACAAAAACAGAAAAAGGGCAAAGGACAGGAATGGATAATTCACTATAAAAGGGGAGTAGAAAAGCCAACAATCATGAAAACATGGTAAACCTTACTGATAATTAAAGAACTACAAGTGAAACATCATCTTTCACCTATCAGATCAACAAAGATTAAAAATGCCAGTGCCATCTATCCTAGTACCAGGACCTAGTAACAACACATGAAAAGTAGTAATCAAGGGATGTTACTGGTTAACTATTACTTGCTTTTATAGACAGTGATTTGCTGGTCTTCTCTCAAGTGTCTAACCCAGTGACTAGCAATCTATAGCCAGTAGGCAAAATCCAGCCAAAAGCCTGTTTTTATATGGCCCCAGTAGCTAAGAATGATTTTTACAGAAAAACATGTGTAATCAATTGCATGATAGGGAATACTAGCATTGAGCCTCAATTAAATAACATGCTATGACAAAAAAATACGTTCTTTTCGTTAGTATTTTTCATTTCATCAACAAAAATTGTGGAAATTTATTTCTATTTGCTATATAAGTACCGACTTATGATATTCAATTTGGTCTCCTAGCCCACAAAGGTCAACTGGAATTATTGTTAAAAAGGGACCAATTACTGTTTCACCAATTCTAACTTTATATGTAATTTAAGTATGCTATTCTATGGTGTCATTTAAAAAATTCATATTTATTCACTATACACAGGTTTTCTCTTTTTTTTATTATTGTTACTGTTTTTCAGTTTCAAAGGAAGCTCACGTTTTTAGGCTATTTGGCAACTTGTTTTTGGTGGGTGGGTGATGAATTATGTGCAGTGTGGTAATTCAGATCATCTAAATATATGTTTCAATAAACACAATCTAGAAAGGCAAAGAAGAAGGAAGGGAGAGAGGGAGAGAGGGAGAGAGGGAAGGAGGGAGGGAGGGAGGGAGAGAGGGAGGGAGGGAGGGATGGAGGAATAATGTAGTTGTATATTTATTTTGTGACAAGAAAAAAACCTATTACAATATTTTATTAAGCATAAGAGGCAAATTACAAAATAGCACATACAAAATAATACAATTCACCAAAACTTTAAAAGTGATCATTTCTAGGAGGCGTGTTTCATGTGACTTTTTCTTCATTTTTAAAATTTATATACTCTAATTTTTATAGAGTAAAAAGAGTACATATGGAAGTATATGTAAGAGTATATGACTATCTATGTAGATATATATGTATGTTAAATGTATGTGTGATTTTTGCAGATACAGATAAAGAATAACAATCTTAAATATGATTTAAATTGTTAACAATAACGTTTTATTTGGAATTAATTCACATCTCAGTTTCTGTTGCTTACCTGGTCTTTTGTGGATATGGTTTTGTTAAAAGCATCAGCAAGTTCATATCTCTCAAGTACCAGTAATAAGAACTTGTTGGGATCCATTAAAGATGCACCAATCTGTGAGAGACACACAGCACCACAGTTATTGGGTTTTTGTGGGAAACATTAAACAGTAGTACTGTCAGAAAAATTATAAAGTCTGCAGAAGAAAATGTAGTAGTTCCTTCCATTTCTATATCATATTTTAACAGTGAGAAAAATTTAAGTAAATACGTTAAAAATAATTACAATATCTTCTCTTATTACCAGGAATCTAAGAAGGAAGGTTAAAACATAAATATCAGAAGTAATTTAAATAGGTACCTGAAGCATGATGATGTCTTTATCGTACATTTCTTCTCTGCACTTAACATCTTGGTAATAAAATACCTATAAAAAAAGGTAGAAAAGCAGCTACAAAAATGATTTTATCTCGAACAGAATTCTCAAGCAAAACTATTCTTAAAACTTCCTCTAAACTAGAAACCACACGAATTCCTTAGTGGCAAAAAATAAGTTATAAATCTACAAATAATTTTAAAGGATTTGTGAGAATAAAGTGATAAAATGTGGCATGAAAATATTTCAGTTAAAAATGCTCTATATTAGTTATTACTCTCAACATGCTTAGCAAAGAAATTTATTTCCCCTAAGTTTAAAAAACCCACTTCAATAAAAGTAAACCAACTTCTACAATCAACCATAACATCATTTTTCTCCTAAGTGGTATATTTACAATTTCTATTTCCCCACCTTTTAGGAAATGCAATTCTCTTTATTTGCTTTAAAACAAAAGGAAAAATTATAAGGTGGCCTTCAATAAGAAGGTGGTAGGAAGGCTACTGGTCCCCAAGTAAGGTAATCTTCAGAAAAGACCTATGTTAATGGGCAGGTTTCTGGTGAGCCATTCCCTTTTTTTTTTTTAAACTATATCTTTACTGATTTCACAGAGAGGAAGGGAAAGGGAGAGAGATAGAAACATCATTGATGAGAGTCTCCACTGATCAGCTGCCTCCTGCATGCCCCCAACTGGACATGCAACCCAGGCTTGTGCCCTGACGGAGAATTGAACCGCAATCTCCTGGATTCTAGGTTGATGCTCAACCGCTGAGCCACACCCAGTCGGGCTGAGCCACTCCTTTTAAGGAGAAATGTCTACATGGTCACTAGAACTTTCACTTCTGACTTTACATAAGAAAACAGAAAGCAAATACTCAGCAAAATCCAGGGATACAAGGTAAAATTATACATTTTTTAAAAATCAGAAAATGAACACATTCATAAATGTGAATAATTGGCTTTCCCATACCTGGCTAATGAGAGAGAGTCCATTTCTTCGCCACATCTCAGCAACAACCTGGGCAACCAATACCAGACAACGCAAAGGAAATTCTACTAGAGCCTCTACTTGAAAGTCCTCCTGAAACAGAGTGAGGTCAGTTTTACTATTTATTAGGTGTGGATGTGTCTCAAAGTTATGGCAGTATATATTCTTCAGTACTCTCATCTGTAATATGGAAGAGCTTAAACTAGATGACTCTAAATCCCTGTGATTCAGATTTCAATGTATTATATACAGGTATAAAATTACGAAATGGGAATTAGTCATGTGGGTTTCAAAATATTTTTCTTCCCACTCATCAACCAAGAGGTGTTTAGAATAGGATGTAAACAAATCAACACTTAATACAGCCACTTACAAAAGGCACAAATTCATGCAGTCTTGCAACAGCACCCAGCCTGCTTAAACGCACATGAAGACCTAAAGGTTAAAAAAAAAGGAGGAAAATGAAAAAGCAATAAACCCAGTTAAAATTGACTCTTAGTTAACTCATCAAGTTTAGAAGCTTGTGAGATTTACATTTACTGAGTTTAGAAATGAAACCTCAGAATGTAAACTCTGAATTTCTAATTCTGAAACAGTGTTACTAATATATTTAAGATCCTACACTGTGCAAGGTATGCTTATTTTGCTCTTAACCGAGCATCAAAAGAAACAAAAACTTATCTAAGTATTTTTTTAATAAAATAGAAGCAACATAAAATAACATGTCCATTATACAACATACAAAAAAATAACTGAAAATGAATCAGACCTAAACTTAGAGGAGTTAAAATGATAAAATTCTTAGAAGAAAACAGGGAAAAGGCTTTGATGACATTGGATTCGGCAATAATTTCTTGACTATGACATCAAAAGCACAGGTAACCAAAGGAAAAATAAATTAAACTATATCAAAATTACATTATTTTGTGCATCAAAGGACACTATCAACAGAGTGAAAAGGCAACCCACAGAATGGGAGAAAATACCTGCAAATCATGTATGATTGTAATATATAAAGAATATATAAAGAACTCCAACAACCCAACAACAAAATATGTGATTAAAAAATAAACCAAGAACTTGAACAGGCATTTATCCAAAGAAGATATGGTCAATAAACACAGGAAAAGATGCTCAATACCACAAACCACTAGAGAAATGTAAATCAAAACAACAATTGAGATATCATTTCACACTCACTAGGATGGCTATTAAAAACACAAATAGAAAATAAGTGTTGATGAGATGTGGAGAAACTGGAGTCCTTGTACATTGCTGATAGGAATGTAAAATGGTACAGCTGCCATGAAAAACAGTATGGCAGTTCTTCAAAAACTTAAAAAGGAGAATTACCTTTAAATCCAGCAATTCCACTTACAGGCATATACCCCAAAGAACTGAAAACAGGACTCAAACAGATATTTGTACACTCAATTTCATACCAACATGCCAAAAGGTGGAAACAACAGAAGCACTCATTGATGGATAAATGGATAAACAAAATGTGATATATACATATTACAGAATATTACTCAATTTTAGAAAGGGAGAAAATTCTGATACATGCTACTACATAGATAAACTATGAGGACATTATTCTAAATGAAATAAGTCAGTTATAAAAGGATACGTGTATGATTTCATTTACGAGGTACCTAGAGTAGTTAAGTCACAGAGACAGAAAGTAGAAGAGTAGCTGCTAGGGGACTATAAGGAGTGGGAAATGAGGAGTTATGTTGAATGGGTATAGAATTTGAGTTCGGGAAGATGAAAAAAATGCTGGAAATGGATGTTGGTGATGCTACACAAAACAATGTACTTAATGCCACAGAACTGAACATTTAAAATGGTTAAAATGATAAATTTTATGTTATGTATATTTTACCACAGTTAACATATACACTTCTATAAAGTTGTTAAAAAAACAACAAACCCTGACAGGGCCAGTTTACATGCAAATACATATCAAAGAATGAATAAAGAAAATCTATGATCTTTCTTTTGGTGGTGAAAGAAACAGTGACAATACCACCACATTTCTGCAATTAGCAGAAAAGAGACTAAAGACCAACAAGATTTTACTACATTGAAATTTGGGTGAGAGATAAGTTATTAAGTTAGTCTTCCTTAAGTGTATACTATAGAATCCATTAGTTGACCAAGATCACAAAAGGCCGAGGAAAACAACCATCTTTAGATGTTCGGTGACAGCTCTCTGAAGGACAGTGACAGTGACAGATCTTAACTGCAGTATCTGATTTGAGTATGCCTGTACATATTGAGCATAGAACAAAAACAGAAATGATTCTACTACTCTGAATATCTAGGACACAAAGCTAATAGAAACATGCAAAAAAACAAACACTCACCAGCAAGAGTCCTAGAGAGTGGAAGATGTATGCTTACGAGATCTTCAGATACTCTGTAGGACTTAGTTTCCAAAGTATGACCACACAATTGTACTACTGTCTTGCTACTAGACATAAAACTTGTACTACACCTCATCACAGCTTTGTGACATTCTTTATAAGCCACTAGTAAGAGTTCTTCCTAAAAGAAAAATGCAAATAAATTATCTACTTTATCACATTATTCAATAAATATTTACTAAATAAAAACACAAAATTGTTCTATATATTACTAGGGCTACCTCCACAGGACCTGCAAACCAGTAGGAAATATAAGATAGAGGCACATGCACACACACACACTTACAATCAAAGTAAAAAACTGTAAGTACCATGTAAATGATAGAAACTAATTACACTAAGAGGGGGGAAAAAAAGTATCACAAATAATTGGGAAGACATATTGTGAAAACAATTTTGAGTGGAGTCTAAAGAATATGCAGAATTTAAGTATGGAGAAAAGAGGAGAAAACGATGGCAATGTAAGCAGAGATACAGAATAAACAAAGAGAAATAAGGGGAAGTACACCTCCTGTTCAGGCAGTAGAGAGGAATAAAAACTAGAAAAATCAAAGGGTTTACGGGTGGAATTAATGAACAAGAAAACTGGAAATATGCCTTGAAATCAGCATGTGAATAAACTGATGTATCTTAAGTATAATAATATAGTCAACTCACTGCTTCACGAATTAATGGGTGTCAACAGAGTGGGAATGTTAGGAACCAAGGAAACCAATAGGAAGATTACTACAAAGTCTAAGTGTAAGGTGATAAAGTTCTCACCTAGAGTGGGGGCAGTCAGGACAAAAAAAATGAACCCATAAGAAATAAGTCAGAAGTATAAAATAAATTTAGGGTAAGGAAGATACAAATCCGGGTGTGTATGGCAGAAAGAGAGAAGTCAAGGTCACTTTTTAAGACAGTGTTTCTCATACTGATTCTATCTGGAAAAAGGAATACTATTACCAAATAAATTTTGAGACTATCCCTCTTAGAAATTAGCACATTAATTAAAGAGTTTGAGAAGTTCAGGGCCCTGGCCAGGTAGCTCAGTTGGTTAGAGCATCGTCCTGATACACCAAGGTTGTGGGTCCAATCCCCAGTCAGGGCAAGAATCAATTAATGGTCCTGGCCGGTGTGGCTCAGTTGGCTGGGTGTCATCCCATACACCAGGAGGTTGTCGGTTTGATTCCCGGTTAAGGGCACATGCCCAGGTTGCATGCTTGATCCCTGATAGGGGGCATGCAGAACAAAGCCAATCGATGTTGCACTCTCACATTGATGTTTCTCTTTCTCTCCCCCTCTCCCTTTCTCTCTCTAAAAATCAGTATTCTTTGGGGAAAAAAATAAAAATCAACCAATGAATGCATAAATAAGTGGAACAATAGATCAATGTTTCCATTTCTCTCTCTGAAATCAATAATTTTTTTAAAAAAAAAAGAGTTTTAAAAAGTTCAGCCCAGCTGGTGAGGGTCAGTGGTTGAGTATCGACCCATGAACCAGAAGATCACAGTTCAATTCCTGGTAAGGGCACATACCTGGGTTGTGGGCTCGATCCCTAGCAGGGGGCATGCAGGAGGCAGCCAATCAATGATTCTCACCATTGATGTTTCTCTCTCTCTCCCCCTCTCCCTTCCTCTCTCTGAAATCAATAAAAACATATCTAAAATAATAATAATAAAATAAAAAGTTCGGTGGTTTAAAAAAATCCTGTTTGAATTTGTTCAAACAGGAACAAATCTTTTGTGAACACAGAGCTCTTTCCCAATCTTTTGTGAACACGGAACTTTTTTCCTATAAAAAATATCTGTTAACAATTTAACACAGAGAATGCAGTGGCTCTGAGATTTCCCATATGGATGAATGTATGAATCATACTGTCATTAACAGAGCAAGAGCAGTCAAGAAGAGAACAGGCAATTTTGTAACTATGTATGGCAACAGATGTTAACTAGATTTACTGTGGTAATAAAAATAAAGGTTTATGCTAAAATATAAAAGATAAATAAAATATAAACGAACACCCCTACCCCCCAAAAGGGAGAGAATAAGCAAGTTTTAAGCAGAAGGAAATGATGACAAATCAATTTATTATATTCTGAATTTGAAATATAAGTGTAAGATCTAAGCAGGAATGTCTAGCATACAAACAGAAGTGATATTATAGCTTGGGAGAATCATCTCTAAGGAGTTTTAATTGCAGTGGTAGAAATAAAAATAAACTATTGGTTAATGTCTCATTTAGTAGGCAGAAGAAATTGGAGGGAAAAAGCAATCACTGATTGAAATGGGTAGTCAACAGAAATATTAAGATATGTAGGTTTGTGAAAATTAAAGGGAAAGAAAGTTTCAAAAAGGTTAAGGTGCTCAACAGAATACAATGCTACAGACACTTTAAGGAAGATGGGGACTTAGAAAAGACCTCTGAATTTGGTTACTAAATAGATCCTTTGAAATTTTTTCAAAAAGCAGTTTCTGTCAATTGTTAAGGACAAAAGCCAGACTCTAAAGAAGTTTTAGAAGCTACAGAGTGACAACAGTAGATGTAAAGGACTTCAGGTTGGGCAGATATCAAGATAAACAACAAACACTTTGACCTCATCTCTGAGAAGCAAGCATTCTCTTCATAAGGCTGAGAGGAGCCAAAAATATGTGCTGTGATGAGTTGCTGAAAAGTATTTCCTGTCTTTATTGTTCTATAAAGCTACTGTGCTAGATTAAGGTCCTTTGTGTCTGTGAGAATGACTAATTGCAGGTGGTGGAGCAGAAAAGGAAAAAGAGAGCTAGAATACAGTTTACAGAGACAGCAAAGACAAGTAAGGGGATTTTTATTCTTGTTGTTTTTAAGGATAGGGGAGTCCTGTGTGTTTATAGGCAGATGAATGAAACAGCAGAAAATACCAGAGGAGACAACTAAGAAAGCAAACTCCAGAAAGAAGTAATAAAGGTTTGGACAAAGAGCCTATGTAGAGACATTAGTTTCAGAAAGAGAAGAAAAGAGAGAGACCAAGAGTGAAGATACAGAGAAACTTAGTCAGTGAATAGATTGTGGTGAGAAGTAGAGAGAAACTGAAGAAAATGAAAGAATCTGACTCAGATGTCAATTTCCTCAGGACAGAAATAAATGAGATATTATTCCCAAACGAGAATCTGGGGTAGGATTGTGTATTTAAAGAGGGTTATGGTCTAAAATTATTGCTTAAGGAAATATATTAGTCTTATACTTTGAAATTAATTTTCTTTTCTTTTTTAAATATATCTTTATTGATTTCAGAGAGGAAAGGAGAGGGAGAGGAGACAGAAACATCAATGATGAGAGAGTCACTGATCGGCTGCAGCCCACAACCCGGGCATGTGCCCTGACCGGGAATCGAACCCCGATCACCTGGATCCTAGGTCGACGCTCAACCGCTGAGCCACGCCCGGCCGGGCTGAAATTAATTTTCTTAATGGTTTAACACATATAATAAAGCACTTAACTGAACACATATCCACCCTTCTCCATTGTTGGAATATTTAAAAGTCTATGTTATGTGGTCCTAATTTTCATATTATTTATATTCACGTCCAAGGAAAAAATAAGTAAATAAATGTATGTTGTTCTATTTGTTAAACCTCACTATTCCTAAGGTAAATGAAACTACCATGGAGAATATTTTCTAATTAAGAGTAAAAAACTGAATTTTCCTCCTAAATTTAATAAGACAAATTCAAATATATAAGAAACAACTTAAATAATAAAACTTTACATCAAGCAAGTTGCAACATATAACTGTGCTACAATAACCACTAGAGCACATAAAAAGATACTGCTCCTACTAACAGTTTTACTTACATCACAAGCACACCACTCTTGGAACATGAGTAAAATATTCTTCAACTGCATCTGTATAGCAATGGCAGCCTCCCAGTCAGGATCCACTTCTATGTGTTGACCAACCTGCCTTCTAATTTCTTCCATTCCCTGCAAGAAAAGAGTGGTTAACATACATGTGGACCTTCTTTTTTGCTCCTCTACTAGCAAAATATGAAATTGTCAGGATTCATATTCCTATATGGATAGCTTAACATGGCTGTTATACTAGGTCAGAATGCATGGGTTCAAATCCCAGCTCTGTCACTTTCTAGCTGTGTGACCCTGATCAAATTATTGCTAAGCTTCAATTCCCTTACCTATAAAAAAGGGAGATGATAATAATAATAACTACCTCATAAGATTGCTATGATGCTCAGAAGAGATAATGCATGGAAAGTGATTACTATAGTATCACACAGTAAGCATTCAGTAACATTAATAGCAATAGCAGTAGTTAGCAGGATCAGTGAGGCAGGTTTTAAATTTTATTTCTACTTTGCTAGATATATTCTTCCTTAAATAAAAACAAAAATTTTCTTTAAAAAATATTAAAGACCGAAGTTAAATTTTTAAAAATAAATGTATCTTACTGATATATAGAACTGCATCATACCTGCATACAGGTAAGAATCTTCAAAAAAGATTGAAAACCTTCAAGGAACTGCATTCTTAATCTTTCTGTCCATACTGTGGGCTTGCTGATTAGGATATACCTATAATTTTAAGAGACAAAGAAATATTTCACTTCCAAGGGCTATAAACAATGTTGATCCATCAAAGTTACATATTGTAATTTCTTACAATTAGAAGTTCTGGACAGAGGTAGAATTATACCAACAAAATGTGAATGCTCCACAAAAGGCAGATGTCAAAGCTAAGCCAGACTTCTGCACTCAAAAGTTAGTTCTGATTAAACGAACCCAGAAGCAACTGAGCCTATCACAGCTGGATAACTACAGTACAGATTTTCTTGGATTATTTATACCCCTCACCCAAAAAGTCAGTTAAGCCCGGGACGGGCTTGGCTCAGCAGCTGAGAGTGACCTAGGATCCAGGCGATCGGGGTTCAATTCCCGGTCATGGCACATGCCCGGGTTGCGGGCACAATCCCCAGTCGGGGGCATGCAGGAGGCAGCCGATCAATGACTCTCTTATCATTGATGTTTCTATCTCTCTCTCCCCCTCTCCTTTTCTCTCTGAAATCAATAAACATATATTTTGGGGGGGGGGGAAAGCCAGTTAAAATCACCGTCAGCCTCAAAATGCATGTCAAAACTGCATGTATAGAATATATGCTGTTTGTACAAACTAGTTCAGAATATTTTGTAAACTATAAAATACTTATTGTGCACTAAAATCACACACTTCTTTCCCCAAAGGCATGTAATCGTGAGAACTACAGAAAATTTGCAACACATACAGTAGTTTGGTCTAAGAGGATTTAACAACTTTGTTACTGCTGCTCAACATGTAATGACTAGAGATTTGTGAACATCTGTACTGGTTCTCCAGAGCCACTTATTCTTGCAACGTGATATCATTCAGCACAATAAATATACTACTGTTGGAGGTGGGGGGGCGGCAGTCAGGAGATTTAGAACTAGTTTCATATCCAATGAAAACAATGTTTATCATGAAATGACTTCTCAGGAAGGAATCTAACGATTATAAAAATTATTTTGCACTCAGTCAATCCAAATCAATTCCTGTTAAACACCAGGCATTAAGAACACGGGGTCTGTAGACAAAAATAGGTGACAAAAACAGTGGAAGAGAAGAAAATCAAGGGCAGGATGGGAGAGTAAGGGGGTGATTTGGCTTCAGAGTCTACTACCCTTTTCAGAAACAGAAAGGAATAGGTTAGAGTAACAAAAGGAAAATATTCACTTAATAGCACCAAAGTTCAATTGCATCTCTTTTCTAAGTTCCATTTTCACAGTGATTAGCAACTGAGAAACAAAGTATCCCAACAGATACCTTCCACAGAGTGAGAAATGAAACTGAATAGAAGTTTATTATTTAAAATGATCGTGCGCCCAGCCGGGTGTGGCTCAGTGGTTGAGCATCGACCTGGGATCCAGACGATCAGGGTTCGATTCCTGGTCAGGGCACATGCCCGGCTTGCGGGCTCAATCAATGACTCTCTCATCATTGATGTTTCTCTCTCTCTCTCCCTCTCCTTTCCTCTCTCTGAAATAAATAAAGATATATTTAAAAAAATAAAAATAAATAAATAAATAAAATGATCGTGGTATAACAATCCCTCCCTCTACCAGGCAGACCTCAGAGTACTGTGTTCATTTCTTGACAACTAGCTTAACTGGTGTACATTCAACTAAGGCAGGTTCAGTAGAGAAGAGCAACAAGATGAAGGAATTTTAAATATGAAATGAGTATGGTTGAGGAAGCTAATGCAACTCAACCTAGTGAAGACTTGGCAGATCTGCCTGCTGTCTTGCTTCTGCTAGTACCAACAAACATTAAATGCTGAGCTACAGTCAGATAAGTAGCATATATGGTGAGACTATCGAGAGCTATAAATTCTATAAGAATTCAGACTTTATTCTTGAAACAATTAAAAGACATTAAGTACCTGTGGTTATTTCTAACTGATTTGAAAGCAGGGTTTCAGGAAAAGTGATGAATAAATAAGTATATGGTGAAAGAGTAAAAATAAGATATGACTGCAAAATTTTCTATCATGAATGAGAAAATGGGGCTCAATAATTATTTGTTCAGTGAAGGTGTATCTGATTGATGTTTTAGGCTAAGTTTCAGAGAAGGTTTTGTTGATGTTTATTTTGTGAGGCTAAATGATGTAGTGAAAAGAACTTCAGTTTTATAGATAAATAGTGCTAGGCTCAAATCCAAAGTATGCCACTTACTAGCTCTGTGACCTTAGGCAAATGATTATAAATCTACAAATAAAGATTATATCACCTACCTTATGAGAATGTTGCAAGAATAAAATAAGGTGAAATAAGTTAAGCTCCTTAGCATATAACATTTACTAAAAAAGAACAGAGGACCCTTGTGAGAGTGAATTACATAAGAAGCCCAGCACGGCATCTGTTGAACAGGTGCTCAAAATATGTTCACTTTCCCTTCTCTTTGTCACCAGAGATATCTCTATTTAGGTAAGGATGTAGGACAGAAGTTGGAAGCATCAGAAGAGTGGGAAAACTTTGAAATTACCTTCCAAACCAGGATCTCTAAAGTTTTACCATATGGGTAAGTATGTAGGGATGTGCTGACTCTAAATTACTCACCAGAGAATAACTACAGTCAGAGATCCATAAAAATATGAAATAAAATATAAAATAAAATAAATAAAATAATGAAGTATAAAATATGACAAGACATGATATGATTATGCATCTCCTCTCTGGATATAAAAATAACATAGTTACAAGAGTACTCCACAGTAATGAGAGCCATAGTAAAGAGATTTTTCCTGTACAGTAGACCTAAAAATGATCAATACACTGATTTAACATTGATAACTTTAAGCACTGCCACTGGGATTTTTGCATATTTTTTGTTTGTTCTGCATAACATATAAATTATGAATAATCTGTGAATCGCAATCACTAAATGGTGATTCACCAGTGAATTCTTCCACCATCTCTACTTGTACTAAAGATGTGATAACATAATAATTTACTGAACTTTAAAGAAAGGTTTATATGTAATAATCATATTTAGAAACTGAGGAATTTGAAAAGGTCTAGGAGCATTTTCCTCAGAAATATCAAGGATCCAATGCATACTTCCAGAAATCTGTCAAATGTATTTTTGTAACCAGATTCAACTATTTCTAGGTTGGTTTGGAAGCCTAATTGTTTCCAACTCTCTATACCCTATATGGTCACAAGAAGTAGACAAAATTTGAGTTTTTTCCCCCTAGGGACTAGAAATAATTATACCCTGGAGCACTTCATTTAAAATAGCAAATTAAAGAAAATATATTTGTCTTAATATATTCTTAAAAGAATTTTTTGAAGTTTATGATTTATTGAATAGTTGATATCATAACCCTTAGAATATTCACCATTTATTTCTAAAATAAATTTCCTTTTAGGTTCAACAATCTCAAGATGTATATATGATTCCAACTTTAGTTTAAAAGGAAACTCTCCACTCTCTTCAAGGAGAAAATCTTAAGAAACCACTGATGAATATCAATAACTTGGATGTATATGTATGAAAAAGGGAGTTAAAAGAAATTCACATAAACAAGATCACCTGAAAATATGCCCAAAGAGACTATACAAGAGGGAGAGAATCAAAGTACATGAGTGGAACTAGGTGGAAGGCTTAGTAATTATGATAGAGATTCATTTAGTGACCCTAAGTTGCTGTGACAGGACCCTTCTCAGTATCTTCTTTATCAACCTGGTTTTAACTCTATAAGAAGCCTTCACTTATAAAACATTCATTGGCATGAGACAGAAAGAGTTCTTTATACTTCTCATCATTATAAAGTGAATCCTAGATAACCAAAGGCATCAGAGGTTTATCTGTAAGACAGAATAAATAAGCACACCGTGTTTAATAAATACCCTCACCTTTTACCTCGAACAACTTACTTTAGATCACATATTACAGCATATACTCTTCCCAGTTTGTCCTGGCTATAACCCTGGAAGTTGAATTTGTTGTTCCTATCCAGGTACTCAGGCAAAACTTCTAACAGAGTTTCAGTAATGACAGAAATAACGTTCTGCTCTTCAATAAGATGGCGAGCCTGTAGGATATTTCAAGAACATTATCTTTAGTATTAACCCATCTGGTTGCTCAGTAAGTCTTTTTTTTTTTTTTTAAATATATCTTTATTGATTTCAGAGAAAGGAAGGGAGAGGGAGAGAGAGAGATAGAAACATCAATGACGAGAGAGTCATTGATTGGCTGCCTCCTACACACCCTCTACTGGGCTCCAGCCCACTGCCCGAGCATGTGCCGTTACTAGGAATCAGAGATCTCCTGGTTCCTAGGTCAATGCTTAACCACTGAGCCACGCCAGCTGGGCTAAGTAATTTTTGATATATTTACTGAGCATCAAACACAGTTCTTAGTCTCACAGAATAGCAATTTCTGAGAAGTTATTTTCTAAAAGTAAGAATTCCCTATTCCTCAGGAACTAGAAAACACCCGTCTGGACACCCCAAGCCCATTACTCAGGTTATCTATATAATGTTTACCATCAGTAATCGCACAATGAGTCAAAGTAGAACAATCATAGACATACTTTGTAATGTCTATCACATTATTTTTTATTTCATAGACATACTTTGTAATGTCTATCACATTATTATTTATTACAGCACATCCTCCTAACTCCCAGTCCAATGTCTCTTCCCATCCCATCCTTTTCTTTAGACTCTGAAATGGTAAAGTATAGTTAGCCAAACTATTCAAAAGAAAGAGGAAAAGAAGTAGTACTAAAAGGAAGCCGAATCCTCCACTCTCCTCCCAGGTCTATGCAGCACTATATCTCCCACGATGCTGGAATCATACCCTACCTCCTGCTTTATCTTAATCTATCCACTCACCCCTCCCCAAAAAAGCCCAATAACTAAAGAACAACAACAAAAAGCAAAAAAACAATTGTTATTGAAAAGGCACTGCTCCTAAGTTACTCTTGAAACTGAGAAACGAGTTCTGGACTTCACCTGCAGGAATCAGAACATTAGGACAAAGGTAGTGCCGTCATTCCCACTCCGCAAGTTATCTTATCTTTGGATACCATTAATGTATTATTCATGCACAGATACCACTTAAGTATTATTCAATTTTCCAAATGAAATTAGCCCAACATAGTGATTCTGACATTGTTTTGATTCAACGCTAAGCAAAATTCTTAAAAAGCAAAACAAGTTTTACTTAGAAAGACTGCAAAGAAATTATTAATACATACCAGAGTAGGAACAGTAAACATCTGAACTGACAGTGCAGTTATAGAGATACTCCTGTCATGGTCATCACTGATATATTCTTTCTGCAGCTGTTTATAATACTGAAAGAAATAATAAATAATAAGTGGAGAATCAACTAAAAATGACTACTGAAAACTTAAAATCCCAATTTTAACAGCTGCTTCAAATGTGTTTCTATGTATATGAGACAAGTATTATAATTCCTGTTTCTTAAGGGGAGATAATATGGTCAACAAAAGTATGTCAGAAAGAGAATATAACAAAGATGAATTCAGCTGCCCAATCTAGCAGAGTTGGAAGTGAAAAAAAAAAAATGCACAAAACACAGGTAAAAAATCACAGAGGATGGCAATGGTGAAGTATATCCTTTCTCCAAACAGAATCTGGGGCAATGGCTAGCAAATTCTATCCCAATGGTACAGGGCATGGGCTATATTCCAAGTTAGAAACTGATATGACCCAGAAAACCAACCAATCAGATCCAATCCAGCCTTAAAACAGAATGGATGCTGGCTGTACATAACTTCTTATCCATCCTGGTGAACACAGCTGAAATAAGCTGGTATAATGGGAGGATGAAAATACTAATACATTCAGGCATGTATCGAGCACAGTGTTAAATCCTTGATCTACATATTTAATTTTATCCACCAGAACTCCTATAAATTTTAAGAGGTAACCATTGTGTACAAAAAATATCATCTTAGTAGGGAGAATGGATTTTGTCTAAGAAAAAAATTTCATTTCAGATCACACAGATCACAAATGTCTTAATTACTTTTAACAATCTACTGCTAAAATCCAGGGAGTGAGGGATCTTACCCTACAGTATCATCTGCCTTGAACAATCATCATTCCTCTCTCTGCTTCTAATTCTATCCTGGGTCCTACCTCTGCCCTGTCTTAAGTTTTACAGAACTTCCTACAACTCAGAATCAGAGGAAACCAACAGGTATTTATTGTATGCCTTATATAAGGCAAAGCAGAAGATTCAAAGGTTCTGTAACACCTTGCAATCTAACTTTAGGAACAGACAAAATATATATATATATAACAATAGATCTATAAAACTATTAAAAAGCCATAAGTTTTTCTTTATGTTTTAGCCTTCCTTAAGTATAACTCTTGCCCATCTAATTCCTGCCTCCCTTTAGCATTTCATGTATGTTCCTTTTCCCTGCTATGCCTTTCAGCTAGTCACTTCTATTCTTATTATAATTTTATTAACAGATAGATGATTAGGAAGGATGAATGAATGTGATAACTTCCTATTGTTCTGGGTAGGCAAATAATAGGTCATTTTCCACCTTTCTCCTCTTCCAGACTACTGTTTCCATACTAGCAAATGTGAAAATAAAAAAAGTTGGACAA
The DNA here is from genome assembly GCF_964146895.1 of Miniopterus schreibersii. Taxonomy (NCBI): domain Eukaryota; kingdom Metazoa; phylum Chordata; class Mammalia; order Chiroptera; family Miniopteridae; genus Miniopterus; species Miniopterus schreibersii. Next base: position 144,912,705 of record NC_138101.1, read on the forward strand.
AGAAATGAATCATAAAATTAAATTCTGGATTCATAATTATCTACTTTGTTTCTATTACTTCATTTACGAAAATGTTTTTCTATTTCTACTTATTGATATCTATTTATAAAGAGCAATTACCTTTACAAATTCCATAGCAAAGAATTTTTTGTATTCCATCTCCATAAAAAAACTGCTGAAGATCAATTCGTGAAGGATCTTACGGGCACCTAAAGATCATTTTGGGGGGAAGTAGGGTAGTATTACCAAGGCAAAAAAAACATTCCAGCTATTAGAAGTGGCAGAATATTATAAAAATATTTCACATGTTAGTAGACCTCAAGAACTCAAATATGAGTAGCATATATTATATTAATATTTAATAGATAGAACTTAAAATACATACATATACGGCCTTTTCCCTCCTTTTCTATAATCTTTTCACTACTTTATCTTACTTCATTCTACCTCTCCCAACCTTTCTCCATTCTTTTCATTCTATTTCACTCAAAACTACTTTTACTCTGTATCTTTCCCTTTTCCATCCCGTTTATTCTCATCTTTTACTTTTTGTTCTTTGTTTAGATTTTAAAAGTATAAGTACAGCTTTAATAATAGCACTACTACATGAATACACACACACACACACACACACACACACACACACACATATACATATATACACACACATCCTCATTTCACTGGCCCTGATTAAATGAAAAGGCACTATAATTAAAAGGCAGTATCCCTGGGTTTTAACACAGAAGAATATATATTCATTGGTTAACCTTACCTTAAAGTATAATATCTTATAAACCAAGATCACTGATATTAGTAAACAAAAGAGATCATAGCTCCGCTTTAAGGTCATAATCTTCCTTTGCTTCATGGCAAGCAGCATAAGCAAAGATGACCACCTACCTTTATACAGCTTTGCATCCCAAAGCATTAACCTGCTTATGAGACAGGGTTTCTCAGAGCCAGGTTCTTCTCTAAGGCATGCTTGGCAAAAGATCTGTCTAAAATCACCTACAAAAAAAAGTCACCACGTAATTTTTATTCTTATACTATTTCTCCTAAAAGTATGTTTCCTATAGCATGTGAAAAAATTAACATTAATCTGCCCACATTTGGTATCGAGCAAGAATAATTCTATCGACATCAAAGAATCAACAGCCAACAGAATATTATAGTACTTGAAATGCACTCCTGAAAACTAATCAAAATGTATTTAAAAAGGAAATTTTATTTTATACTTAATGATATATTTTTTTAAATTTGTAGCTTTTTTTTTTAAAAAAACCCCCAGTATTAGACTATATACTTACTTGAATAGCTCATAATTTTGTTCATCCAGGAGCCAAGACGTAAAGCAAATTTCTGATGAGCCATAACCTCAGAGTGTAATACTTCTACATGAAGTGGATGTTGAGAGACATTTTCAGAATGACTCTACAAATAAAAGGAATATTTAAAATAAAAGAAACACAACCTAGTTTAAAAATTTTGTTTTTAACTAATCTATTCTTTAAAAAAAGAAATTACATAACCCTTGCAGTTCCAAATCTCTGGATCTAAACGCCTCAATACTTTCTTTATGTAGGATGCCAAACCACTTCAAAAATATATTTGACCCAGCCGGCATGGCTCAGCAGTTGAGCATCGACCTATGATCCAAGAGATCAAGGTTTGATTCCTGGTTAGGGCACATGCCCTGGTTAAGGGCTCAATCCTGAGTAGGGGGCATGCAGGAGGCAGCTGATAAATGACTCTCTCATCATTGAATCTCTCTCTCCCTCTCTTCCTTTCTCTCTCTGAAATAAATATAAATATAAACATAAAATTTCTTTTATTGGGTTCTTATAATGTACACTCTTAAATTCTCTTTGTCCCTAATTCAGAAAATTACCTTTATATCTTCCTTTGCTTCCTGGCAAGCAGCAAAAGCACCTGCTTTAACAGCCCGACGACCCTAATTATAGACAAACGAGAATTAAGCAGCAGAATGACAATTCCAGTCAATTTGTAACATATAGCCCAAAGACCCAATGAGCTCGTAATTATTCATCATTTGTCGACTGCCTAAAAGTCAAAAGATGGGCAATACCTGGAAGATAAACATAAATGTTTAACACCTTTATGTAGCTTCAGAACTTTTAATACCACTAGTAGAGAATTTCTATACTTTAGGATTTTAGATTTCCTGCCTAGCAACATGTCAGTTCTTTACTATTTGTAATGTGCTCTATTTTCTATCTGATAATAACTTAGGTTTACTAAACTCCATCTACATGTTTTAAATATTTCTCATAAATAAACTTAAAGTTCCAGCATGTGTTCCATAACACATTTAAGGTCCACTAGTGGGTTAGAGGTGAGACCAGGATATTGTTTTCTCAAGTCCTAGGACCACTACACTAACTACTAATTACTAATGCCATCCTGCTTCTTCCACTATATTACACTCCTCTCAAGGGCAGGATTGTGTTAAATATTCTTTCTATATACCTGAGGAACACATTTTGCTTTGGATGGGTAGGAAATAAAAGCTGAGCCATAAATCATTATTATTCTAAAAAGTTTTAGTAAATGTTAAAACCTCAGAAATGATCAACTTTTCATAATTCATGCATGTATTCATTCATTCAATAATTAAGAGAAACAAACTGAAGTTGAGCTGACATTCTAAACTACTCTTTGCCAAATACATTCAGCAAACTTTCTATGTAGACAAAAAGAGGAAAGTTATAAATAGTGATCTACAACTACGATACACACATAGAAAAATCAAGTTTTAACCAGTTTATGTAAGATGTAAGAAATGAATAAAGATGGTTGTACCAATCACAATACTAAGGCACTTGGCAAAGGCTCAGTCAACACCTGACTTCCAGGAACTCATGTAAGACAGCACAATAATTCAAACGAAGCTCACAAACCTCTTTGTCTATGGCAGTGGTATGCAACTGGGCCTCTGCAAGCTCACAGTCAAGAGCTCTTTGTAGGCTGTATATGACATGGTCATATGAATGGTGTTCATCATTAAAAAGGACACAATAGTATCTTTCATTTTTCTCCCTGTTTTTTAAAAAAAAGATATACATTCAGATACTGCAACAAATAAACAGGAAAATGTGAAAAATAGGCTAATATATGACATCTATACTGAAGCAACATTGTGTAAGCTCTTACATATGAGAAAGTACCACCGTGATACTGATACAGGAAATTATTTTAAGTGGTACAGTACTGTGGAATTTTTAAAACCCTAATAAAAGTATTACCTTTCCCATGTTTTTCCCCCAATTTTTTTTTATCACTTCAAGATATAAAGTATTACTCTCAGTTTCGTGGTAGTACGGTTTTAATACCACTCTTGACTCTTGCTAATCTCCCATCTTGACAAGATCTCGGACTTAGAACCTTCAAGCAGGCAATAATAGTAAGATTTTATTAACATTTAGTTTTTATTGAATTTATTCTTGTTTTACCTTATATTTCTGGTTTTACAGTACATTTAAGTCGGGTTTTTTTAAAGTGTATAGATTTAAAGTGCCAGCACTACCATTTGACTGAGTGAGGGACCTTATAGACCTTATAGACATGTGGATGGCTTAAGCTTTTAATAATCTAGTTGAGATGACAATGCCTCTTCTATCTCTAAGAAGAGTACAATGTCTACATTTGAGAGTGGTGTGAGGATCTTATAAAATAAGTGAAAACAGCTATCATGGGCTACACAAATTTATGTTATCAGTTTTAAACAGTTTATAATACGCTTTTACAATGCACTCAATTAATGATCCTCATAACTCTAAGAGGCAGATTTTCTTGGGCTTCTTATAGCTTAGGATATGGAAGCTCAAAAAAGACTTCTTCATGGCCACAATGCCAATAAGCAGCGAGGAGGACTAGAACTCAGATTTATGAGTCTGAAGTCTGACGCTGCCCACATATACACCTACACTCAAGCAACTCTCCCTTTTTAGGCAGGCAGATTGCTAACTAGTATTATGTTGACCATCACAATTTCTTAAAGAGTTTAACTGATGTTGTCACATATTTGAAATTGAAACCTTTGTGGAAACAATCTCTGATGACCTGTATTTCCCTGAGCAGTTTATGGCCCAGCAAGAGTCAAAACAATATGTTTATAGTCTTTATAAACTGAAATTATTAACTTTCTCTCCTAAAATAAAACAATCCAAAAAACCTAAGAAAGTCAAAAAAGAATGGTATTTAGATTTGTGATGCAATTTTGTAAACTTGCTAAGATTACACGGATAAAAAAATTCCCCCAAGGCCAAATTATATCTTTATATCAGGTCTGGAATTCCCTTTTGCATTTGTAAGTTAAGAGCAAACATTATTGTCACTGAAAGACTTATTTATGGCTGTTAGGACTTCCTGGATTTGGGCTTAAAAATGTTAAACATCTACAACTGAAATAATCCTAGATATCAAAGCACAGGGCAAAGGGCATCTCCTAATTCCCACCATCAAATGTTTTTTCATCAACACCTAGACTAAAGGGAGATCCACTGTTTCAAAGTCCCTACCTTTGTTCACAAACCTCTGGGGAACCTGGAGGTTGGTCCAGGCTAGTATCAATTTGGGCAATTTACTTCTCTACAGGGACAAGTGGCTGCTAGGAACTTATTATAAATCATTTAGAACAAGACCCTCAAAATGATTTTTTCTTAAAAATGTTTTTTTTTCCTTTTTGGCTTAACTTCTGTTAGTGCCTAGAAGAGCATCTAATATAAATGGATATTTTGAAAATATTCCCAAGAGGTAATTCTCTATAAAATTTTCATAATGATAATAAATTAAGCAGTAAATAACAACAAAAACATTTTTCCAACACTTATTTTGCAATATAAATAACCATCGTTAAAACGTTTACCTTTTGAAAAATTTCCCCACCTTATCTGGAGTTCCGAAGGCAGTTCTTTTTCCTCTTCCCATATAGTCATTTCTACAATGTATTTTATCACTGAGGGGAATATTTTCCTGGCTTGGGCAATTACCTCTTCATTCAATGAACAACGTAAGTTCTGTAAGAAAGTAGAGAAAAACACACTATCAACATTGTATACAAATAAATGGATAAAGAAGATAATGTTATTAATTATAATAATTATTTTTCTTTTCTAAAGATTTTTTATTTTTATTTTTTAGAGAGAGAGAGAGGAAGGAAGGGGGAGAGAGGGGAAAATATCGATGTGAGAGTAAAACATCAATCAGCTCCCTCCTGCTCCCTACCGGGATCAGCCCCACGACTGGGGCATGTGCCCTGACTGGGAATGGAACTGGCAACCTTTTGGTGCATAGGACAATGCCCAACCAACTGAGCCACACAAGTCAGGGCTATAATAATAATAATTTTTTTTAAAAAAAATATTTTTTCATTGATTTCAGAGAGGGGAAGGGAGAAGGGGAGAGAGAGATAGAAACATAAATGATGAGTCATCATTGATCGGCTGCTTCCTGCACACCCCCGACTGGGGATCGAGCCCGCAATCCGGGCATGTACCCTGACCAGGAATTGAACCGAGATCACCTGGATCCTAGGTCGACAATCACTGAGCCACGCCCGGCTGGGCTATAATAATTATTTTAATGAGTTCATTACACCATCCTCCAAGAATGAAATCAAGCTGACCTCAAGGGGGTTGCTATTCATAGCAATTTAGCTTAATTTCCTGTGACCAAGTTGGTGCTACAGATAACAGAAAGGAAAGGAGGCAGGACCACGTCCCCTGTCCTTTTTAGTGATGCTCTCCCATATGGATGCTCTCTGCCTTTCTGAGTAGCCTAATTATGATAATATCAGAGAATTATTGGTTATCCCTTATAGCTTACAAAAAGCTTTTCTCATGCCCTGGCTGTTGTGGCTCAGTTTGTTGGGCATTGTCACATGCACTGAAAGACTGCTAGTTCAATTCCCAGTCAGGGCACATGCTCAAGTTGTGGGCTTGATCCCCAATAGGGGTATGCAGGGGGCAGCTGATCAATGTTACACTCTTACACAGAGGTTTCTCTCTTCTCCCTTCCTCTCCCTCTCTAAAAATCAATAAACTATTCTTTGAGAGAAAAAAATTTTCCCCTCATAAATTGAGCTGGTGCCCGTAGCCAATCTGTAAGAAAGGAAGAGAATTAATGACATTTAAATGATATGGAACCCATCCAAGGTCAAACAGCCTAAAAATAGTAGAGAAGCAAGACTAAAATCTCCCATAAAAAATGGTTCTTTTCATTACAGAACATCACCTCCTTAATAAAAAGCTTGTTCAAACCAATCAGCTAAAAAATGCATCCATATGCTCTGTATTGTATGGAAATACAAAACAAAGACACAGTGAGATACCTCTTCACACCTGTTCATGGGACTATACTAAAAAAGGCAGATAATAACAAATGTTGGCCAGGATGTGGAAAAATTTGAACTTTTATACATTACTGGTGAAAATGTAAAATGGTGCAGCCAATTTGGAAAACAGTCTAACAGATGTTCAAAATGTTAAGTATAGGTAACATATGACCCACCATTTCACGCCTAGGTATCTATCAGAGAGAAAGGAAAATACATGTCTGCACAAAAACTTATACACACATGTCCATAGTAGCATTTTCTTTTTAAAGAAAATTATTGTTGAAAGTGTTACAGATGCCCCCCCTTTTCCCCACTGATCCCCTCCACCCTGCACCTGCCCCTGCAGCATTATTCTTAATAGCCCAAAAGTGTAAACATCCAAAAGTCCATCAACTGATAAATGGATAAGTAAAATGTAATGTGCCTGGCTAGCGTAGCTCAACGGATAAGCATTGACCTATGATCCAGGAAATCCTGGTCCGATTCCGGGTCAGGGCACACGGTGCAGGTTGCAGGCTCGATTCCCAGTATGGGGCATGCAGGAGGCAGCCAATCAATGACTCTCTCATCATTGATGTTTCTATCTCTCCTTTTCCCTCTCCCTCTCTCTTCCCCTCTCTGAAATCAATAAAGACATATTTTTGAAAAGAAAATGTGGTGTATATCTATATATTGGAATATTATTTGGTCATAAAAAGGAATGAAGTATATGCTACCATATGGATGAACCTTGAAAGCATGCTAGGTGAAAGAAGCTAATCACAAAAGACCACATATGGTATGTTCCCATTTATAAAAAATATCCAGAACTGGCAAATCTATAGAGACAAATTAGTTGCCTAAGGTTGGGGAGTTTGGAAAAAATGGAGAGGGACTGCTAATGGGTATAGGGTTTCTTTGGGGGTGATGAAAATGTTCTATAGTTGACTGTGGTAACAATTACATAACTCTGTGAATATAATGAAAAAACACTGAATTATATACTTTAAATGAATGAATTTTCTTATATGGTATGCAAGTTATATCACAATAAGCTATTTAAACAAAGGACTAAACAGAAAGAAAAAAAATAGTAGCTTTTTAAGACAAAAAATCCAGTGGAAATCCACTATAAATTTGTGAGTCACACTTGGCCAGTGTTGGGGATGAACTGAGTTAATTCCTTGGTGGTATTGGGAAAAAACCCAAAGGGCTGCCAAATTAACAAATAGCTACTTTTCTGATTCAGAAATATGAGAAGTTTTTCCCTTTATTTAGATCTTTTTAAAAATTCTTTCAACGTTTTATAGTTTTCAGAATATAAATGTCATACTTTTCTTAAATTTATTCCTAAGTATTTTATTCTCTTTGATACTATAGTAAATGGATTTTTTTTCATTAATTTCACCTTCAGATTATTCATTACAATGTATAGAATACAAGTAATTTTTGCATAATTATCTTGTATCCTATAATCTTGCTAAACTTATTTATTAGTTCTAATTATTTTTTAGTAGGTTCCTTAGGATTTTCTATATATTTTGTATAAATCGTGTCATCTGTAAATAGAGCTAGTTTTACTTCTTCCTTTCCAATATGGATACCTTTTATTTCTTTTTCTTGCCTAACTGCCCTGGCTAGAACTGAGTCAATAATGAATAGATGTAGCAAGAGCAGAATCTGTCTTGTTCCTGATATTAGGGAGACATACCCAGCATAATTATACTGTGAGTTTTTCATTGATGCCCTCTATCAGGTTGAGGAAGTTCCCTTATGTTAAGTTTGTTAAGTCTTTTTATCATGAAAATGTGTTGGTATTAGTCAAATGCTTTTGCTGCATCTATTGAGATGACCATGTGGTTTTGTTTTTTATTCTATTTATATGGTGTATTACATTAACTGATTTTCAGATGTTAAACTATGTACTGCATTTGACATCAGATGAGGCTCATTATGCCACATCATCCCACTATTAGTAATGATGCTAATATTCATGACTGGTTTCAGGAATAATAGTATGATACCACCATTATAAATTTTCATTTTTTTCTCTTATGACTAGCAAGTAAGCTATGAGATGACAATTTAGAACCATGTGAAAACTGTTCCTCATCAACTCAAATCTTAATGGTTTTCACATCCACTAATGATCCTTATCTATCATATATTTCCTTTAGGGCTTGCAAAATGTTGATTTTTCTTATTCTATTATTCCTTTTTCATTAGCTTTCTAGTATTCATCTAGAAAGAAGAGCTTTACCTCGTCAACTAGAAATACTTGTTTACCATGAAACACAATTCCTACCAATTTTCAGAGTACAGAATTGATATAATAACCACTACCATGGCAACAAACTTCATCAATCTATCTGTCTATCTATTTTAGCTTTCATATAAGTTTCATTAGGAACTCATGGATTTTTGTATATTCAGTATGAGTCAATCAATTTATTGTGGTTATTTGTTGTTATTTTTTTGATGCTCCAATTGTCCCACACTGTTCAATGGAAGTCCTTTCAAGCTGGGTCCTAAGTTCCTTTGACATAAGCCCATCCTTACAAGCTTACTGATTCCCTGACTAAGGCATGGAATCTAGTATTTTCACAGCAATCCCTTATTGCATTTAGTGAGGAACAGTATCTGAAGAGATCAAAATCTGGGCCCTCAGGGTGTTCACTGCTTTAGGGTTATCTGGAACAGTTTAAAGGGTACAAAAACTCTTTACTCGAAGTTTTGAAAAGAATTTCTCTGTGAAACTCTTTGAATGTGGCATTTTTTAGAAAGTATTGTCTCATGACAATTTTCTGAATTTCTTCAATGGCTATACTGTTCAAGTGTTCTGTTTTTGAATAAACTATGGTACTTTATACTGTTTGATAAAATAATCCACTTTAAAATGTATTTATAGAGTCATATAAGAGAGTCATTTATGCCCGGCCGGGCGTGGCTCAACAGTTGAGCATCGACCTAGGATCCAGGCGATCAGGGTTCGATTCCCGGTCAGGGCACATGCCCGGGTTGCGGGCTGCAGCTGATCAATGACTCTCTCATCATTGGTGTTTCTATCTCTCTCTCTCCCTCTCCCTTCCTCTCTCTGAAATCAATAAAGATATATTTAAAAAAAAAAAAAAGTCATTTATAATCCTTATAATTCCTTCTGTGGTTCTATCATTATTTCTCATTCTCCTTTCTAATTATCTACATCTGAGCTGGATCATGTTTTTTTTCTTGAGTAGGTTATATAGTAGATAATCAATTTGTTGACTTTTTTTAAGGAAAGTAATTATTAAATTTATGTGTTGCTCGGCCGGGCATGGCTCAGCGGTTGAGAGTCAACCTGGGATCCAGGTGATTGGGGTTCAGTTCCCGGTCAGGGCACATGCCCAGGTTGCGGGCTCAATCCCCAGTTGGGGGCATGCGGGAGGCAGTCGACCAATGACTCTCTCATTGATGTTTCTATCTCTCTCTCTCCCTCTCCTTTCCTCTCTCTAAAATCAATAAAGATATATTTAAAAATAAATAAATAAATTTATGTGTCAGTTCTACTATTTCTTAATTTATTACATTTGGCTCCTAACAATAATTTCTTCCATTTACTCTTTTAGGCTTAAATATGTATTGTTTACTCTTATCAAACTGACTGCTTAACAAAAAGTATTCTGAGTTATCTTTTTTTTTAAAAAATATATCTTTACTGATTTCAGAGAGAGGAAAGGAGAGGGAGAGAGAGAGACAGAAACATCAATGATGAGAGAGTCATTGATCGAGCCCACAACCTGGGCATGTGCCCTGACAGGGAATCGAACCCCGATCACCTGGATCCTAGGTCAATGCTCAACCACTGAGCCACGCCCGGCCAGGCCTGAGTTATCTTTTCATTATGAATTCGTTATTAAGATTCTCAACTGAATTCAGTTTAACCCATGCACATAACTTTTACTTCTATATAATTTCACCAAGCTTAAAGTAGTTAGCATTTTAAAAAAACACACACAAAAACTAATATTCTTACCTCTTTTGCAGTGCCTGCTGTTCCAGGTTCATGACTTGCACAAAAAGGGCCAGTTCTCCATGCCTCTGTGTCTCCACAGTCACAAAATCCTCCTCCAGTAGAAGTGTGCATCTAATAAATGAAAAATGAGTTTGTCTTGATTTCAAAACATATTACAAAGCAAGGAAGAATGACACAGGTGACTCAAATAATAAATGTTCCCTAATACTTCTACCTTAATTGCATTTAATGTAATGGAAACTGGGTATGTAAAAAACCTGAATACTAACCACAACAAAAAAGGACCTTCAAATTTGATAAATTTTTTGAAACATACTCTAATTTTTAAATAATAGTTTTAAAATTTTTGTACTAATGGAGAACAGATTGTGAAGCATGCAATAAATAATCTATACAATATCCAGAATGCTTGAGTAATGAGATTTTCTAATTAAACAGACATTTAAAAATCATTATAATGATACTTATATTGTACTTAAGAAATGTATAAAGCATTTTCATCTATTTGATACCTCACAGTAACTAAAATTATTTACATTTTTCCTTTCAGAGTTCTTGCAAAAAAAAAATATCTAAAATATACTAAGCCAGATAGAGAATGACATTAGCCTGATTTTGAATCTTCTCCAAAATTTCCCCCTCCAAAACATACAATGAACAAGGAGAGCAATAAAACCACAAGTGATCCATGTCTGCAGCACTACTAGGGAACAAAAAATAAACAGAACTTTCAAATGATTTGTTCTATCAGAGGTCCCATTGCCTATCACTTCAAGCCTGTGGATGTAGATGAGAGGGGAGCTTAAGAGATGCCATGAAAGGGAGCAAAGGGGTACACGTGACTCAGATGAAGCACAGACAAAAGCACACCCAAAAAGAGAAAGTCCAATGCTAAGGGACAAATACTGAACACAGGTTGGGACTTGGTGATTCACAGGGAAAGATAATGAAAGTAAGCAGGACCAGAAGTGGCAACCTCAGAGAATCATTGCTTTTGGAGGAAAATCAAATACATTAAAAAAGGTGGTAAGCTCTTAAAGATGTGACAGTAAATAAAAAAGGAAGAAGGGAAAATTAAGGATCCTATAGACGTGAGAGAAACAAAACATACCAAACCCTGTCTTCCCTTCACCACTACCACCACCATCATCTATAAAAGAAATTTCACAGAAGAGGGCAAAACTGACAGGAGAGAGCATCTGTGAATCCTGTCCATGAAGTAAAAAAATAAATTAATTAAAAAGTAGGCCATATCCACAGAAAACTATTACCAAAAAAAAGGGCAAAAAACACAACAAAGAGCCAAAACCTAATCATGAAGCTGAAGAAAACTGTAACATAATTCTCCAAAGTAAATTACATAGTCTCAAAAAAGCGTTTGGGGATATGAAAATCCTTAATCAGATTAAAACACCTTTAATCAGAAATATAGAAACTAAGAACAGAGTTCACCCAAAAAAAACAAGTTAAATAAAATGAGACTTGATAGAACTCAGTAAAAAAAATTAGAAAACAAGAAAATCATATCAGAAATCAATTCTAAACTACAAGGTGTCCAAGATAATAGACTGAATGAAAAGTTAATAAATAGCAAAGCATGAAAACAATCAAGAGAATGAAAATGTGAAGTAAAGAAATACAGGGTCTGAGAAAAAGTGGTTGAAATAGAATGTAGGCTTAAGAAAGCCAATATAAGTATAACTGGAGTCTTCAAAAAGAAAATCAAAACAATGGAACCGACCTCATGTTTAAAACTGTAATTTAATAAAACTTTCTGGGGGAAAAAGAAGACCTGAAGGTACACACTAAAAGGGCCCATGAGTAACAGAAAAACTCATCCAGTGTTATCAACTCCGAAACATATCCTACTTAAAACTAATAGACTTTAAAGATCAAAGTCCTAAGACCTTCAGGCAAAAAGATGAAATAACAGCATGGCCAGTGTGGTTCAGTGGTTGAGCATTGACCCATGAACCAAGAAGTTGCCCATTTGATTCCCAGTCAAGGGAACACGCCAGAGTTTCGGATTCAATCCCTGGTAGGGGGCGTGCAGGAGGCAGCCGATAGGTGTTATGCTCTCACATCAATGTTTCTCTCTCTCTCCCTTTTCCCTTTCTCTCTCTCTCTTACAAAATCAATAAACTATTCTTTTAAAAAATTAAAAAATTCACATGTAGCTTCCAGGCTATATAAAAATAGGCAGTGAGCCAGATTTGACCCACAAACTGCAGTTTATTGACCTCTAGAGGACCAAGAGGTGACTGGGGAAACTTTAGAAAATGGACAGATGGTGAACATTTTATATATTTAATTGTAGAGCTAAGAACAAATCAAGGGTGAGGACATGAATAGAACATAAACATGTGATTCTCACAAACAAAAAGACTACAACTAAGAAATGAGAGAAGGAAAAGAGAAAGTTAACATAAGATCATCAACTATTATACAGATAATAGAAGGGAGTCAAAGATACCATTAAAACTAACAGACTAGATAATAGAAAATAAGGGGATAAAAAAAAAACTAAGAGGAGTATAAAAATTATTAATACAGAGGTAACCACTAGAACAAAAGTACCAAAAGAAATTAGAATATACAAATCAATATTTCTTCCTTCATATATATAGTAAACTGAAGAAGGCTAGACTCACCCATAATTACTAAAAATAAAGCTATATAAAAATAAGGTAAAAGCATAATCTTAGAATAGAGAATGCCATGGAAGCAAGGTACAAAACTCAGAAACATTTAAAAAATGGCAAATTTAATACACACATTTAGAATGTCAATAAGATAAATGATAGCATAAATCAAGTTAAAAAGGCAGAAAACAGATCTTATAAAGCCAAACATATACTTAACTTATGGTATAGCTATCCCACTCCTAGTTCTCAAGAGAAACGAAACACACAAAGAACTGCACTTGAATGCTTATAGCAGCTCTCTTTAAAAGCTAGAAACAACCCAAATGTTCATCAGCTGATCAATAGATAATAAATTGTGGTACATCCATACAATGGCATACTGACCAGGGTTAAAAAGGAACAGACTGCTGACACATGAGAGGATCTCAAAGGCATTTATGCTAAGCAAAAAAAGGCGGTTACTACATACTATAGGATTTCATTTATATGACACTTTGAAAATGCAAATCTATACAGTCAGAAAACAGATCTGTGATGCCAGGAGTTGGGGGTAAGGGGACAAAAGAACTGCAAAGGAGCACTAGAGAACTTTTGGGGGTATTGTAAATGTTTTATATCTTTTATAAAATTTTATCTTTATTGTTGAAAGTATTACAGATGTCCCCTTCCCCCCACCCCCTACTGACCCCCTCCTCCCCACTCCCGCCTCCTCCCCAGGCCTTCACTGAGCTATTGTCTGTGTCCATGGGTTATTCATATATGCATGTAAGTTCTTTGATTAATCTCTCCCCGCCTACTCCCCCACTCCCATGCATTTAATTTGATTTATGCTATCATTTATCTTGATTTGGTGGCAGTGGTTACTGAACTATGTATGTTTGTGAAAACTCATGAAACTGTACATTTAAAAGGGTAGGTTTTACTGCATATAAATTATATCTCAATAAATCTGACTCAAAAATAAAAATATTTAGAAGACAAACATATGAGAGAAAATATTTGTAAAGTATATAACAAATCAGTAAGAAAAAGACAATAGAAAAATAAATAGAAACAAGCAAGAAATTAAACATACAAAATATGAAAAGATGTTAATACTATTAGTAACAACAGAAATGCAAATTAAAACAATGAAATTATTTCAGTAATCTAAAATCTATTTCACTAACAGATTGGCAAAAAGTAAAAACACTAATTAAATAAAGTTTGGGAACAGGCAAAGAGAAAGAACATTGTCATATCCTTTTAATGGGAATGTAAGTTGGCACAAACAACCCAAGAACAACATTTGGCAAAAATCTATCAAAATTTTAAATGCACATACTGTTCAATCCAGAAAATCTACCTCTAAGAATCTCGCCTTGGGCATTTTTGAATATATACACTGAAATACATGAAAATAAAGATATATGTACATTACAATATGGGTTGATCAGTGAAAAACTGGAAGCAATATAATTGTCTAGAAAAAGGCAATGAGTTAAATATATGATTAGATATTCCCACAAAGGAATACACACAATTAAATAAGGTAAGAGTTATTATACATATCAACATAGAATTATGCCCATGATATACTGTTAAGTTGAAAACAAGTTGTGAAATAGAATATACACTAGAATCCCATTTATACACACACACAAACACCTCTCTTAAATATATAAATATATGTATGTCTGTGTACATGTTTGTAAATATATGAAAAAAGATCTGTTAGGATGTACATTAAAGTGTGTTTAGTTTAACAAAGAAAGTACAATGGGGCAGAAAGGCAACTATAATTTTTATTTATATTCTTCTGTATTATTTGAAAATTTTAAAAAGTTTTATTGTATTGCCTAGGTAAATAAACATTTTTTAATGCTGTTGTGTTTCAAAGACAATACATGTATATAAATTCTCATCATATAAGATTAACAACAGGCTGATGTTAAAATAGACTCTGATAGTTACTTTTATAATTAAATCTTAGATATCAGCTCTGCCTATGATTTAGCACTTTTGATCCTGACACTTCATTTCAACAAATGTTTGTTGAAAGCCTCTATGTCCCAGGTATTATGAAAAACATAGGAGGTATAAAGTATACCTCGACCTTGTCTTAGAGAGCTTATAGTCAGGTAGGAATGAAAGACACAAATATAAATATATCATTGCCATTTAGTAAATAAAGATAGAGACATACACAGGAATGGAACAGAGAAAAAGAACACTGTTAGTGAGCTTTGTTTTCTTTTCCAGATTTATTCTAATTGGCTCTAGAATGTGTTCCAAGAAAAGGGTACCAAGGTTACAAGCCAGCTTGGTTTTCAGTATCAGTTCCCAAGACACAAGGAGACCCTAGTTAGGTAAACTTCAGCTAATATTTTGGTTCTACTTGATCAAAGTTATATATTATTCTGATCTTGGCTTCTTAGAATTTAATCTACTCTTCAAATCAGAGACCTTGGTTCTGTCAGCAAGAATGACTGCAAAATAAACTGCCAAAGACCTTGCTCCTATTATCCAGGAAGAGAGCAAAGTTAAGTAGCAATGCAAGGGTAGTCTATATTCACCATTCCAAAACAAGGAAAGAGAAAAAACATTAAGAATAGAACAATTTCATTTCAATAGCGATGGTAAAATTATTTTAAAAGTCGGGTTCAGTTAAAAAGTTTCTGTTAAAAGGTTTCTGCAGGTTCTGCAGGTTTCTGCACTGCTGCTTGTACTACATTTGGTATAATTCTTTTCTAAAGCAATTTGGCAAAATGTATTAAGAACCTTTAAAAGTTCATTTTAAAAAATTGAGACTTTATTTTTTAGAGCAGTTTGTTTAAAGAAAAATTGAGCAGAAAATACCAAGTTCATACATAGCCCTTCTTCCCCCAACCCTACAGTGTTTCCTGTGTTATTAAGACCTTGATTAGTGTGGTACATTTGTTACAACTGAGGAATGGAACCAATGATCAAATACGTAAATTCCACCAGTGATTAGCTTTGTAACCTTGGGAAAACATTTTAACCACACTACATCATAGGCTTCTCAATCTGTTCTTTCTTGTGCACAATAATAATAATACTTATAACCTATACCTATAGCCCAGCACTTCCTGAGCTAGAAACAATAATGTTGAGGCCAGTCTAAAAACATAAACAGCACTTTCAACTCTATGGAAGACATAGTCTACATAAAATTTTAGGCATGTTATATGTACAAAAAGAAACATCAGTTATTATGTTTATCTAAGCCCAGAGTACAGAACCAATACTATTACTTAAGAAACACATTTCAGCTAACAAGGCTGTCTAAAAATGTAACAGGAAAGAAAAAGCCCTCAACCTCATTAGTAACTAGGAAAATTAAAGTAAGATCATAATGTCATACTATTATATAACCACCAGATTGGCTAAAATTAAAAAGACACCAAATCTTGCCAAAATGTGGAGCAATGGAAACTCTCATATACTGCTGGTATAACCACTTTGGAAAACAGTCTGACATCTATTATGACCGAAGATTCATATACTCTAGAACTCAGCAATTCTATTCCAGATATGTAGCCCAGAAAAACTACTGTATATGTGTACCAAAACATACAAATAAGAATGTCACAGAATTGCTCATAGTAACCCCAATTTAGAAGCAATCTACATTATCTATATACAGCACAATAAATAAAGACAACATGGATTACTGAACATTTTAAGGCCACTGGATAAAGTACAGCTATATACACAAAAATGAGTGAAAGAAGTTACTCAACAGGAAAAATAGATACAGTATGACTCCACCTATATAAAGTTCAAATACAGATAAAACTATTCAATATGATTTGAGTGATAAGCTAAAAGGGAAATCAAGGAAACCATTATTGTAAAACACAGGACAGGTTACTGTGAGGGGTAAGAGAAAGATTGTGATGCAGGAAGGACAAACAGGAGGGCTCTGAGAGCTGGCAATGTCTTATTTTCTTGACCTAAGTAGTGGTTACATGAGTGTTCACTTTATAGTTACTCTTTAGGCTATTCATAGGCATTATACAATCTTTTGCATAAATTTGATATACTCACAAAAAATTGTATGGGGCTACCTCTTGAGGTAGATGTCCCATCACATGATATGTTTAATCAGAGCTATAGGTTCACATATCAGAACTGTAATAGCAGGAATTCTAATACTGGTCAGGAATATGACCTAGATGGCCAACAGATTCCTGCGAATCTACATATTTATAGATCTATTTTCATACCTTGTAACGATGATTTTTATGAACACTATTCTGGAAGCAGTCCATACAGAGTACACATGTTGGATCAATTGCACAATCCCTGAAAAAGATTAAAAATCAGATTCTAAAATTTAGATTACTCTCACTGATGCTTAAAAGGTATGACTATAATGTAATGTGAATGAGTTTCCTGTATGGTCCACAAATTGAATTAAAAAATGCTTCAAAACCTGAATTCTAAATAATTTTAGCCATATTTGAATGTGTAAGTTTGGATATTTGGTTTTGTTTCTTAAATCATCCTCATTACTTTGAGCCTGTACATGGTTTCAAACTGTTAAAATACAATTCAAATGTTTTGTGAAAAATGATCAACTTTTTAAATTATTTGCAATCATTTTACCCTATTACATTTATAAATACACTTTACAAACACTGACTGTTCACTGGTAAATGAAGCTTGCATAAAAACAAAAGTCATTTGAATGTAAGCATCATAAGGACAGGGATTTCTATTTATTTTTAAAATTTTTATTTATTGATTGATTTTAGAAAGAGAGGAAGGGAAAGAGAAAAACATCGATTTGTTGTTCCACTTTTTTATCCATGCATTGGCTGATTCTTGTATGTGCCCTGACTGGGGATCGAACTCAACCTTGGCGTATCAGGACACTAACCAACTGAGTTACCCAGCCAGGGTTCTATTTATTTTATATATTGATATGTCCCAAGCACCTAAACCAGTGCCTGGTACATGGTAGGTATTGAACTAATATTTACTGAATGAATGAAATTCAACCTCTCTTAATTTCTTCCCTAACAACATCTTTTAAAATATACTATTTTATTTAACATTCTTAGAAAAACATTAAGAACAATACACAATAAGTCCTCACTTAACGTTGCCTATTGGTTCTTCGAATTTAAGTAAAACAACATATAACAAAACCAATTTTAGCCCTGGCCAGATGGGTCAGTTGGTTGGAGCGTTGTCTCATACACCAAAAAGTTGCCAGTTCGATCCCCAGTCAAGGCACATACGGGAGGCAACTGATAAATGTTTCTCTCTCATATTGATGTTTCTCTCTCCCCCTCTCCCTCTCTAAAAATCAATTTTAAAAAACATCCTCGGGTGAGGATTAAAAAACAAAACAATTTTACAATAGGCTGAATGATAGAAACAAGAGTTAAGGTCCTATGGCATCTCATCAATGTTATAAAGAACAATGGTGAACAAAATGTTATTTGAGGACCTGCTGTAAATTAGTGCAAAATACAATATTAATTTTTAAGATATTTTATTTAGAAGAGAAGAGATGGAATTGGAAGTTTTAAAGATGATTCTTAAAAGACTAGTAGGAAATAAAGACTGCCTAACAATATTCTCTAAAATTTATATGATCTACTGACCTATTTAGAGCAGGATTTCTAAACCTCAGAAGTACTGACATTTTGAACCAGAGAGTTATTTGTCAGACTCAGAGAAGGCCGTCCTGTGCATTGCAGGATGTTTAATCAGCAGCCCTGACCTCTACCCACTAGTACCATTCCCCTAGTTGTGACAATTAAAAATGTCTTCATGACATTTTCGGAGAAATGAAGTCTACAAATGTTTGCTATACTTTAGCTGAAACTGATTAGGCTTCAGCTAAAAATACATAAGATAAATGAACCTTACTAATGCTATAAGGCAAATAGTACACAAATTAATAAGCTTTTTCCTGAGAAAAGAATTGGATAAAATGATAGTATGTTCTAAACAAC
This sequence comes from Miniopterus schreibersii, assembly GCF_964146895.1. Classification (NCBI taxonomy): domain Eukaryota; kingdom Metazoa; phylum Chordata; class Mammalia; order Chiroptera; family Miniopteridae; genus Miniopterus; species Miniopterus schreibersii. Next base: position 144,931,668 of record NC_138101.1, read on the forward strand.
TATTAACTATATATAAACCAGTCTAACCTAGAATTATAGCGAAGCAGAAAACAATTCTCTGTATTTATAGTCTAAAAAGTCACACTCCTCACCTAAACTACCTCTAATAAAGGGGAAAAAACTGAAAGTGCTGCTAAGATCTAAGAGTTGAAAATTTCAGGAAGAAGTAGGGAGTAAAATAGTTCTCCATGCTACCATAATGTTTAAGGCAACTACTCTCACAAAGGGCAAAAACCCTAAATCTGCTTCCAGCTTCCATACCACTGGCCTCTTTTACCCCACAAAATTCTAACTGCTCCTACAGGTCCGCAATCCTTTGGCACCAAATCTCATATGGTGGCAAAAAATGACTTGAAATGGTATGAGACTACAGACTTTATTTATACATACACTTGCTGTGAATATTCACAGATTTCTTACAAAAATGCTGTGTTTCGTTTTAAGACCCAGTCCTGACTCTGCTGAGGAAGTATTTGGAATTCTAAAATACACCTGGCCCCAAAGGTTTCAAATAGGAGTATGTCGACTATTAATAAGGCAAAAATCTATCACTTACATACACGTTTGAAGAACATGAAGAAAAAATGAGAGAAGTGTTTAATTATCAATCATATAAAAAAAAACAAGCTATACTAGCGAAAACAGACTTATAAGTGCATGATAAAAGGAAGTTAATTAAGTAGGATTAAATATGTAATAAACCAAAAAAGGAACATCATGAAATAGATACAAAATACCAATATTGCAATTATAACCAATCCTATAAATTTCTAATTCTTACCTACAAGAATATGTTGTCTCTCCACTTTTGAAAACCTTCCCACAGAGTTGAAATGCTCCACTATGCTTTAACTTCTCTAAACAAATATCTGGATCTTCTCCAAATAAATACCATTCCAGTGGAGTGAATATTGATGTTTGTATACTCTCCTCTTGCTTTTCCAAGTCTGGGTCCATTTCAGCAAAATAAATTTCAGGCACCAACTGTGCCAAATGGTGCAAGAAAGTAGTATGAAAATCAACTTGCTGATCCCACCACTGAAAGAAAAGAAAATGAGTAGACTTTGTTATAAGTTCCTTCTTAAAAATCTAGGGGCACAGCTCTGTAATTTCAGAGAAAGTGATTTACAATATATTCTTATCGTATCTTTTGCCAATACAAAAGGAAAGAGGGTGATTTAAAAAAAGCCTTGGAAATAAGTGATTGCCCATATATACCATAGATATCAGGGGAAAAAAAGAACAGCGGTAGTGGGTGAGAATTATCCTTCCTTTCTGGAATGGCCAACTTTTAGTGTGTAAAGGTGGCTCTATTATCAGTCAGAAGCTGTACAGACAAAACATTCTCCATACTCTTAGTTGTTTTTTTTTAAGGAACCATACATTTAATGAGAGATCAAAATGAATGAGTGCCAAAGAGTTGTTAGAACACAAAAAGCACTACCCATCAAAGGAAAAAAATAAATAAATTGGATCTCATCAGAAGTAAAACCTCCTACTCTTCAAAAGAAACTGTTACACATGGCTTCTGTGCCATGCTTATTTGCACAGGAAAACATGCTCAACATCATTAGTCACTAAGAAAATGCAAATTAAAATGGCACTGAGATTACCTTACAAAACCCAGCAAAATGTAGGGAGGAAAAAAATAAAGCCTGGCCAGTGTGGCTCAGTTGCTTGGAGCATTGTCCAGTACATGGAAAGGTTTAGGGTTCAATTAGTGGTCAGGGCACATACCTAGGTTGTGGGTTCAATCCCCAGTCGGGGCACATGCAGGAGATAATGGATTGATGTTTCTCTCTCAGTCTATTTCTCCCCCTCCCCCAAAAATCAAAAAACATGTCCTAGGGTGAGTATTAAAAAAGTAAACAATGGCCCTAGCTGGTTTGGCTCAGTGTTTGGAGTGTCGGCCCACAGACTGAAGGGTCCTGGGTTCGATTCCCGCCAAGGGCACATACCTTGGTAGTAGGCTCAGTCCCCGGCCCTGGTTGGGACACGTGCAGGAGGCAACCAATCAATGTGTCTCTCTCACATCGATGTTTCTCTCTCTCTCTTTCTCCTTTCCACTCTCTCTGAAAAACAATGGAAAAAATATCCTCAGGTGAGGATTAAAAAAAAAAAGTAAACAATGTTATGTTGCTTGACTTAGACAAACAATAGAACAAATGTCAATACTTTTGCAATTAAAAAAAACACCTCTTGAAAATCTGTAAGATATAATACACCCATTTAAAATGATGCCAAATAGTTTCAAAGTATCTCCCTGACAATACTTATTAACTAGGAAGGGAAAAGATAGTAAGTGTAAAGTGGAGACCCTGCAGATACCAAGTTAACTAAGTGATTAAGATAAATATCACTAGTACTAAGAAATAGTAATATCAAGAATCCTTTAATACAATGCACTGAGAAAAATACAGCACCATTTTTTGTGTTATTCTTGCCCAAAATGTATAATCTCATTCCAATCATGAAAAACCATCAAACTCAAATTAAGGAACACTGTACAAAATAACTGTTCAATACTCTTCAAAAGTGTCAAGGTCATGAAAAACAAGGAAAGACCAGGACACTGTTACAACCTGAAAGAGACTATGAAGAAGCTGAGACACAGACTCCAAGAGATAAAGGAGAAATAACTAAATGTAATGTGGGATCCTAGATAAGATCCTGGAACAGAAAAAGGACATTAGTGGGAAAACTGTTAAAATTCAAATAAGGTCTGTAATTTAGTTATTATCAAGATTAATGACCTGTCCCTAATAATTGTATTAAGGTTACGTAAGATGTCAACATTAGCGGATACAGGCGTGAGGAATATAAAAGAACGCCTGTGCTATTTTTCCAAGTTTTCTGTAAGTCTAAAATAAGTTCAAAATAAAAAGTTAGAAAAGAAACTGATACTGAAGATGTTTATTTACTAATATAAGAAAGGCATTAATAATATGTAGTTCAGTAAAGTAGGTAACAAAGCAATACATATAAAGTCTTGTTTTGGTTAAATATTACATATATTTATGTGGAAGAAAATCAGAAGGAATATATACTAAAATGTTAACAGTTGTAGGTAGTGAGATTTTAGCATATTTTCATGGAATCTGTATGTTTGCTTACCTACTATGAATATCCTTAAGTGATTTCATATGAGGAAGATAAGTATTTATTATAATATTAAAACCTTTTTTTAAAACTGTGCCTTCCAGCCCCAGCCGGATGGCTCAGTTGGTTGGAGTGTCGTCCCGTACACCAAAAAGGTTGCAGGTTCAATTCCCGGTTAGAGTACATACCTAGGTTTCGGGCTAGATCCCCAGTGAGGGGGAGTATGAAAAGCAACCAACTGATGTTTCTCTTTCACATCGATGTTTCTTTCTTGCTCGCCTTCTCGCCCTCCCTCCCTCCATTCCTCTCTCTCTAAAATAAACAAACATATCCTTGGGTGAGGATTAAATAATAAATAAAATAAAATAAATTCACTGCCATTAAAAGAAAACAAAAATAAACTGTGCCTTCCAGTATTCTAACTCCACGTCTCCAGGGTACTCACAGACCATCCACATGTCTGGCAATAACAATAACTAGCAGAAAAACAGTATCTAATGTTTTATAGTATACCTAAGGTTCTTTCCTTCAAACAGTACTAAATGGAAAAGAAAATCCTGTATATTTAGTGCTATATACCAAACAAAAAACTTTCCTGTCCCACCTAATTATGGAAGGCACGGAACTAGTTCAAGTTTTTCAAGAATATTTTCAAAAACATGGGAAACTTGAGAGTCAAAACAGAAGAGAGCCAAAAACCCATGGGATCTTCTGGTTCAAGTCCCTCATTGCACAGATGAGAAAACTGAGTCATAGTAAAGAAGTAAGCTGGCTTGTCCAAGATCCAATAAGCAATTAATTAGTATCAGAGTCAGGAACAGAACTTAGGTATCCTAACTCTTAGAGTTCAGTGCTCATTCTCCTTAACCAAATATAAATATACATTTATCCTTAAGACCTGCTCAATTTCACTTTACTACTAAAACAAAACCAAACCAAAACTTTTTATTTTTTTCCTCCAAATGAAGGCTCTTATTAACAACTGCCCAACATTCCTGGATACTACTAAATACTGTATCTTTGTCATTACATGTCTTAGTGTGAAGAATTAATATTTTGAAATGTTATCTTTATACTGTTGGTTGATTTGAGCAGAATGTCTGGGTGTTGATACCTTAAATGTCCTCTCTACCAATCTTACCACTAGCTCTCTATCCTCTGACCCCCCCTCCCACCCCACTTGAGCTATTTCTCAAGGTCCATTTATATCAAGGTCCACCTTCCTGAATACTTCACTGATCAACCTAAGAAAATTTCTCTCCCCTGTAACTCCAATATAGCACTTACTGGGGGAGGTACTCATTCAGTACCTAAACCTCTCCAGAAAACATGTTACCTTTAAATGTGTATATCTAGCCTCTTCAACCAGAATGTCAGCTCCTTGAGGGGAAGAACTTTGCCTTCCAAATCCCTATATCCCGCAGGCCTACCACAAGTACATAACAAAAATTCTCAATCAATGCTGAATGTTATAGACTTCTAGCTAGAGAACAAAGTAGATGTATGACAATATTAAGCCTTCTAAAACTTTGTTCTTATAGGAGATAAAATAACATTATACTACTTTACTAAGAGTTTTCCTAGATGACTGTCACAACAATGAAAAGTTTTTTCAATTAAAATTTCTCTCTCCCACCCCCCAGATAAGAAAAGCCACACAGGATGTACTTTACTGGGTGACATGTTCAGGAATTTATTGGTGATTGGAGTAGGACTGCTTTTCTTCTGTAGGGTTGCTTTTTGTAATTTTCCCAATTTAAGGCAAGAATAAAATTAAGAATTTTTTATTTCAATATCCAGAAAAACAAAACAAAATACTTTTTTTTAGCATTTGGAGTTAAGAGAAGGCTTTCCTAATTGTTCTCTGAATACAAGTTCTCACATCATTTAAATTTCCAAACATTCCAAACATTTCCCTTGTCCCCAGAGACTTACTTGGATGCCTGTTTGGGAACATCATTCTGAAAAAGAAACTTTCTTTAAGTATAGTCTATAATTCTTTTTCTAATTCTTCTGTTTTGAAGTGGTAACAAAATCTGGATGCTCTAGAATTGACCATGTGGCAAGTACTGGGTTAGTATGGAGCATTTCTAGGCACCAAGAAATCTTTTGGTTATACAAAGTTCTCTTGTAACACCATTTGACAGATTCATAAAGTTAAAAAATAAGAAAACCACACAACCCTAGTTCAACTGCTCATGCCATAGGGAAACCCTATCCTATATGATAGTTCTCTAAACCTGTCAAAACACTTCCTTTCAGTCAACTTCCATTCTTACACCTCACAATGAAACCAAAATCTACCTTCCTGTAACTTTTAGCCTACACTGCCTGAAATAATCCAATACGATTTACTCTACTATTTCACCCAACATCCTTTCAAATAAATTAAGATAACTATTATGTTTCTCATTAGTCTCTTTATTTTGGGACTAAACTGGAACATAGAAATTAAAGACATTTGTCCATCCGTAATGACATGGTATCCAGACCACTCTCCATTTGATTACTCTTATGGAACATAAACAATAAGCCTCCATGCAGGGGAGTGGAGCTATTTATTACCTTCCTTATCCAGAGCACTAAACTGCTTTAAAAGATCATGTTCTTTTTTTGGCAGCCATATCACATTATGACTGAGTGAGCTTGCAGACAACTCAAACTCGTAGATCAATCACATATGAGACCTAGTCTTAATAATTGTGATGAAAGATGGAATTTACTGTTAATTACTTGAATGTAATTCACCTTCTAATAGTTTACTTAATGCCACTCTTCAGAACAAAGTCTATTTGACTTGTTTGGAAGTGTGGGGCTATAACCACTTAATGTGTCTTTATAGACTGCCTTTTAAAATGCCTTTGAACTTTAGTATTTATGGGTAAGCTAGAAATAAATTACTTTAGACACAGAAGGAAAAATCTATTAATTTATCCACTTGTTTTTTATACACACATACTCTGCCTTATAATCTAAGAAAGGATTTTAGTGGGTTTGCAAATATATATATTCAATACGGTAGGAAGAGAGTATGAGATATGTACCCCAGAGTTTGGGAGAGCAGATTTCATTTATCCAAAGACTTCACGGAAAGCTTAGAAAAGTGGAGCATGAACCTATGGTTGGAGGAGAAAAAGGAAGAGAATGGTTTAAGAAAGACAGTATGTTCTCAAAGCCAAATTCTGACTGCATGTTTATATATTTCAACAGGAAAGAAAAGAGAGGGGCCTTGTTTATCACGACTCTATATTTGACCCAGCCTATTTTATCAATGCCATGAAGACACAGTAAACGTTCTTATCATATTTACAAATACAAGGCTGGGAGGGATAAAAAATTCTCCTTAGGCTGATATTGCACTGAAACTAACAAGGTGAAGCTTTATTGTGATGAAAGTACACTCCATCTGGATAAGGCCTACGTCATTTCCAGATAGCAAGTAGGCACTTTGGTAAGTATAATAACTCTTCTGGAGTCTTTCAGTAACATTTATTTAGTACAGCATATTTCCGTAAGCACTTAGCTTATTACAGGGGTGTAACTTAACATAAAAAAAAAAAAGGTTGTACCAAATGCTCTTAAAAACCAAACTCATCAAATAACCATTATTTCTTCAATAAGAGGCAGAATACCTTAGAAAACCACATAAGAGTTCATAGTAAAGCCCCTGGGACTAAAGAGGTCTTACTATTTTGTCTTATGCCATTTGAAGCAATGGGTTAAAAGCTTAAAGAAAACTGTTCATTTCACAGAGCATAGTGTATGATTAATACCTTGAGAGAAAAGGGTAAAATGATGGCAAGGGAAATCTGAAGTAACCTTCAAAGCTAGCACACATGAAGGAAGCATGAGCAGGATGCAATGGTTCACCCTGTGTCACAGATTTATATACATACATATCTACCCAGAAAGACTATGCAGTATTGAGTACAAAAACTACTTTACTTGCAGGACAATGTCTGTTATTAAACATAAGCAGTCATGCCCTGGCCAGTGTGGCTCAATTGGTTGGGTATCATCCCGTGCACTGAAAGGTTGCTGGTTCGATTCACAGTCAGGGCACATGTCCAGATTGTGGGCTGGATCCCTGGTTAGAGGGTATGCAGGAGGCAGCAGGTGGATGTTTCTCTCTCCTCCTCTCCTTTTAAAATCAATAAAAAATATTTAAAAGACAAAATACATAAGCAGTCACTCCAGCACCAGCTCATCTATACCAAGTTACTATTATTTCCTAGCCTCTTACAGGTAGTGGGACTAAATCTGTCACTTTAACCTGAAGTTTTAAGATTTCATATGTGACATTATAGAAGTTGGTACTGAAAATCAGAATTTTCCCTATTTACCCACAATAGAAATTAGAAGAAGATAATGAAAAAACAGGCAACAGACCCTGCTATGATCTGGGGACAAAGCACTTTAGTCTGGACTCATGAGACCTTGGTTTTCATTCTAGTTTTCTCACTCTAAGTGTGTCCTTACTACAGAAAGCTGTGCTCTGGCCTAAAATGATATCAATTCAAATTCCTAAGGAAAATCCTCCACCGAAAATAGTATATAACTTCTCACTCCTTCCTCTTTATCTTAATATTTTGAAGTCAACTATCAAAAAATTATGTAATCTATTAAAGATCCCCTACAGTTATGAAATTGTAGATAACTTTTTCCTTGATTTTCATAATTTTGCACACATAACAATATTAAACTTTTTTTAAAAAAAAGCTAAAATCCCCCATTTGGGTACAAGATAACTTTTGGGAGTAATGGAAATGTTCTATATCCTGATTTGGTGGTAGTTACACGGGTGTATACATCTGTCAAAACTAATCAACCAAATGCTTAAAATTGGAATGATTTTATTGAACATAAATTATACCTCAATAATATTAATTTTTTAAAAAATCCTCCCTATTCAATTTGAAACTTTTTAGCCTTATCTCTTAACCTCCTCAACTCCTAGTACCTTCACCTCCACTCTACCTCAGCTAATGTCTCCTCATTCATTCATTCAATAAAAATTCTGAAGCAACGTGCTAGGTAGTGGAAATATAGATGTGAACAGAAAACAGTTCATACTTTCAAGGAGTTTAATGTCTAGAATGAAAGACAGACAACAAATAGGCAATGCTGAGTAAAGCCTGAGACATGCTATATACAGTAAGAGTATGAAAAGGGTGCTATAGGAACACAGAGGCACATCTAAACCTGGCTCTACCATCACAAACGCCTGATGCACCTTGCCTCCACGTTCTAAAACTCCAAATTTCCCCTTTCTGACCATAATGTTCAGTCCTTCCAGTTATATCAACATCATAACTTTCATACCTTAAATCCCACCAATTCCCTTGGCTCTTCTTAGCTCCCTGGTCAGTCTGGACTCCCAGGTGAGCTGCTACCCCAGCATGCGCCTTGCTCCATCCTCCCTCCCACACCCTCCCTTCACCGGCAACTGCCCTCTCCCAACCACTGCCAATCCTGCTCAAATAAGTCACTAATGTTGGTCCTCGTTTATTCACTAAGTCGGTAAATGTCTGCTACATCAAGCACACACTGGTATGTGTTAGTGAACAAGTCAGACATGACCCTTGCCTTCACGGAGCGTACATTCCAGTAGGAGAGACAGGCAGTTAAATAAGCATACAACAGTGCAGTAATTACAGATTGTAATAAATGCAGTGGAAGAAATAAACAGGGTCCTTTAACAAAAAATAACAGGAACCCATCTTTCAGTAAATATCAAGAAAAAGCAGCAGGAAAACACTCTAGAGAGGAGGAAAAAAACAGCAAGCAAAGGCATAGGCCTTGAAGCAAGACAGAGCATGGGCTTGTTTTAGAAACTAACAGGCCAGAGTGGCTAAATCTGAATGAGGAGAAAGGAGCAAGAAGTTAGGGTACATGCAGAGGCCAGGTCAGGCAGGATCTTGAATGGCTTGCAATGAGTCCAGATTTTATTCCAAGTACAATGGAAAATCACTGAAGAATTTAGGCAGGAAACTGATATGAATATGATTTTGTTTTAAAAAGATTTACTCTGGTTGCTATGAGAATGACTGTAAGAGGGCAAAATGGAAGCAATGAGACCAGTTAAGAGGCCACTGCAGTTGCCTAGGCAACAGATGGTGACTAGGACTAGAGAGGTGGAGTGGAGACAGAGATTTGCGTGTTCAAGAGCTATTACAGAAATGTCATCTACTGAGACAGGAATAACAAAACTCTTGATCTGCCTCACTCTTTCCCTCTCCCAAAATCTGGTCCTTCTTCTCAGTATATGACACAACTACACCCACGAATGCTTAAGCCAAAAACGGGATAGAGGTGCCATCTATTTCTTCCCTTTTCCCTCATGCCTAATCCACAAGCAAATCTTTTTGTTTCTACCATACTTTCAAATCTCTCTCAAATCCATCCTCTTCGCCCACCTCCAGTGATCTCTCCAGTGCAAGCCACCATCAACTATGGCTTGGGTAAGTTACTTCAGTAGCTTCCTAATTGCTCTCACTACTGGAAACACTTATCAGACATCTAAGTGGATATGTCAAGTAGGCAGTTGGATTTGTGATTCTGGAGCTCAGAAGCGAGATGACCTAAATTTGGGAACTGAACGCATACAGATGGTATTTAAAGTCATAGAACTGAATGAAATCACATAAGCAGAGGAAAAAGAAAAGAGATTAGTACCATGGCAGGAAAAATCTTCTGAGATGAACTTAAAGAAAATCCAGCCAAAACAGATGGAAGGCAAAAGTTCTGTCAGACTACCCCACATACTGTATGAATTCCCAATTTTTCTCAGTCCTCATCTTCCAGGACCCAATAAACCACCCTCTCTCCTACAAACTACACCCTACGACACTACCCTACTCTCACCTCATACCCGCTTGGCTACTCTCTTTCTAGGTCTTTCCCTGGTTTTTCCTCCATTTTCTGCTCCTGAAATTCAATCATTCCTATTCCCCCTCCTCCTCTCTCTCTCTCCATTTCGCCCTCTCTCACTCCATGTCTCTCTCTCTCGCTCTGTGTATGTATATATACACGTACACATACACACACACAACTTTCCTCCTCAAAGATCTTATCCATCCCCACAATGTCAACTGTCAACTCTGAACTGAGAACTTCCAAATGTCTTGCTCAATGTGTGGCCCACAAGACTAGGACTTCAGAATCAGCAGGGTGTGCTTGTTAAAATGCAAATTATTGGACCCCACCCCAGACCTACAGAATCAATTTCCCTAATCATTCTCAAGCAATGGCTTTTATAAGTTTCCAATAATTCATACGTATTATTTCACTGTAATTGTGTGTTAGGTGATGTTAGCAATTTGAGAGCCTTCATATTTGTTGATGGCAACATGCCAGAAAAGTGACCTAGGGACAAAGAAGGAAGTTTGATTTAGGGACAGCAGAAACTATATCCATGGACAAGATTCTAGTGGAATTGGTAAGATTTCTTAAACATCTGTAACTCTCCCATATTTATTATTATTGTTGTCCCTGTTTCCCAATGGTGATTTAAAATACAAATCATTCAAATGTCAAATAATTTCTGAGCTTGTTTTGCTTAATAGCAAGGAAGTAATCTGGGATCTTCCTCCACTGTCAGGATAAAATTGAAGACAGTAGCTTTAAAAAGAAAAGGAAAATAGGATGTTATCTGGGTTCCTCAAGTAAAAATCCAAGCCAAAAAAAGTGATTATGAGGCTTAACAGTCACAGGTCTTCATCCACTTACATCATTCTATCTTGTGTTAAAATTATTTGAGCACTTGTCTTATCTGTGTCACTGGACGCTGAGTTCCCTGAAGCTATTACACTTCTCTTAGCATCCATTTACTACTTTGCAAAACCCAAAGCCTTGCCCAATGAAATCTAATATTTCTTGAAATAGAGTTTGCAATATAATTCTAGTTCAATTCCTGTACCATTATCTCCAATCTCAAATAAGTGAAGTCCAGATTGGTGCGGTTTCACTGTACCACTTGGAAGGAATTAATATACCAAAGCTTTAAACAAACACTAGTCATCTTTAGCAATAAAAATTACAGCAACATTTCTGCCTACAAAACACAGTTTCCCCATTACTTCTAAGATGTAAAAAGCACAAGTTAGCATTAAGACCAGATGTTTGCACTGCTTCCAAACTTTCCCTATGTTCTAATTTCTTATTATCTCAAATAGATGCTTCCTTCTTCAGTACCAGCAGTGAAGTGAGGTTGAACTGCTATTTGGGGTAGAGGATAGCTGTAAGCACTGTCACAGCTGGTGGACAAACCCTTATTCCAACTCCCTCCGCACCTGGTTTTTAACTTCCAGCCAAACTCACCAGTCCCTGGGGTAGACTCTTACTTCTGGAGCTCACTCTGTTCTCTCATAAAACAATGCTCAAGTGCCTGCAGTGTTGAAATACTCCAAGAAGAGTTCTCACTAAAACTACAAACCAAAGAAACTTCAGGAAGAGGTGTATATCCTACACTTTCCTGTATGCAAGAATAAAGACAAACTGATAAAACTCAACATCAAGCTGTGATTAACATTTGCGTGTTTCCCATATATCCCACCAGATGCAGGGAGACATCCAAAACACTACCTAATGTTATCCTCTGCCTCTTATCCTTCTCAGTCAGCTTTCTCTCTGTAGCCAGACGATTGACTCAAATTTGCTCCCTCTGTCTCGCCTTCCCATTCTTTCAACATACAGCAGATCTGGATATTACTTGAAATGTCTGGAAGTCTCTTTCCCACCTTTAAAAAGCAGCGACAGAGGACAGGGTTTTTCCATTGAGGATTAGGCCTGGGGTTCTCAAGACACTGGGATGAAGGGCAACCACTGCTACAGCCCACATCTTGACGTGTGTCGACAGTGGCAGCATATCCTGACACTATCAGGCCCCACCCAGCCAGCTATGCAATACATAGCTGTATCCTGGATTCCGACCCTCTCGAGGGGTTAACGCTGCGTCTATCGGGAAAATGGCTTTTCCTCCCACCCCGCCTCAGCCCCCACACCAGAGCATCTACCAACATCATCGGTTCTTTCCACTTCAGGATAGAGACATGCTTGAGCTCGTTACCACAAATAAATGACAGTCATTATATTCCGTAGGCTTGACCAGCAGCAATGAGGGTGGTGGCTAACTTTTTATTTGGTGTCTTCATTACAGATCAACCCACACGACTACCCCCTTCCCAGAGCCGCCATAAGGGGTGAAGCCTCACATCCTCCTGAGCGCGGAACTGGGGGTTATAAAAGGAGCTTGTACCACAAGGACTCACCGATGCCAGTTGCTGCGGGGTCTGGGGTAAGTCCGGGCTGACTTCCATCCTCTCCGTTCCCCTGCCCTCCTCGTCCGCCATCTTGAGGGAAACTGACGCTTGCAGTTGCAGACCCCCCGGCCGGAGACGAGCGGAAACCTGTAGCCGGCTCAAGAGACGAGGGACGACACTTTTACGACGGCCCCTGAAGTCGAATTTGACGCAGAATCGAGCAGCGGCTTCCGGTCCGCTTCCCGGAAGCTAGCGTCACGGCGCGTAGGGCCAGAGGGCTTTACTTGCCCGCTTACCCAGTGGTGGGCTCGGTGCCTGACGGTAGTATGTCTGGTTTTGGTGCTGGGAACTGCTGCATCCACGAGGTAAAAAAAAACAAACACCAACCACACAAATTCAGCGTCCATTATGAAAGGAAGAAAACCGTCGGTTTTAAGTGAAAACCCGTTCTGAGTCTCTTTCTGGCCGGGTGGTTGGTCTGGGTGTGTTTTGTCTCTCAATGTACCTGCAGTACCTCGCGCAGAGACCACAGAATGAGAAAGTACTGAAAGCGGTTACATCTTTAGGAATGTAGCCCGTGGGCACTTGCACATGCGCACAATAAAACTCGGGCTCTAGCTTTTTGGGGAGTGGTAGTGAAGGAATAACTAATAATTGGAAGCCTAGCCATTCATTAGTAGAGGGAAAACAAAAATACACATGGTAATCCGCATTATGGAACACCATGCAACTCTTGAATTTATTTTTTATTACTTGTTGGTTGTTTGACCTTAGGCGAATTAACTTCACTGAGATTTGGTTCCCTCATCTATAAAAAAGATGTGGTAATAAGACTGTTTTTGTCATATGATGGTTGTGAGGGTTAATGACACACCGCCTAAAGCCCCAAATGCCTGACATTGTTCAGCACAATGCCTGCTAGTATTCAGGATGAACATTTTTGTATTTGTATTTTTCTGGCTGTCCTGCATCCAGTGGCAGTTTCTCAATCCAGTAGGGGAGGGAGGAGGTCTTTCCATTGTGGGAAGTCTTGTTTCGGGGGACAGTGTCCCCAAACACATGGTTAGATTTCCTTCCTGCTTGGTATGCTCAGGCAGCAATGTCCATTCATCCTATTGCAAAAAAACAATTTTGCTTCCAGCTTATTGGTCATCTGGAGTTCCCTGGGTTTCTAAGCATTGCTTTCTAAGCCTGTCTCCAGCTTCCTACAAAATCTATGGGTCCCTGATATCCTTTCAATAGATAACCCTTTTTTCTTAAGATAGCTAGAGGTGGGTTTTCTTTGAAATGGAAAGATTCCTAGTTGTACATTAACTATTAAGTTATTATTTATAACATAGTACTGCCTTATATTCCAGTTTGTCATGTTCTACCTTTTTTTTGTTAGTTCCTTGAATGCAAGAACCAAGATGTATACATAGAAATATCAACCACTATGTTAAGGACTTTAGATGCATTTTAAAGTATAACTCTCAAAACAATCCTGTGATGCAGTTCCTATTATCATTATACAGACAAGGAAATTAATAGCTCGAACAAGTGAGGTTGCTTGTTCAAAGAACTGCAATTACTAAGTGACAAAACCTAGATTCAAAACCTAGGTCTGTCTGGCTTCAAAATTTGTGCCTTTAACCATTTCACTCTCCTACCAATTATAAAAAAATTATTTTTGTCTCTTTTACCTCTCTGCATGTAGTATAAATGTCTCTTGTTAAGTAAATAAAATATTCATCAGGTATCTGGCATACATTTAACATCCTAGTACATTTATATTAGACATTGTATAGGCCATGAACCAAGTAAAACATATAAACTTATAAATTATTGCTCTTTTCTGATTTAGAGCAAGGTATGAGTAGGCCTAGTTTACAACAGGATTATGAATTTGTTCGATTCTTATGCAGAGACATACTTCTTTTTTTAGTTAGCATCAGTTCATAGTAAACTTTGTGAGTAAATATGTTACATGGTCATTTTGCAGGTGCCATTTACTGTTTAAAGTATTATCAACAACTAATAGACGTTAATTAGCTTTCTCAAGGCCCCAGAATGACACAGCCCATTGGGACAGCCACGCTCAGAACTGTGTTTTCCTTAGACTCCTCATTTATGGGTGTGCTGGAGGTTTTCAACCCTGATTACACATTAGGATCATCTGAGAGCTTTTTAAAATTCCAATGCCAGGACTCATGCTAGTGACTCTGATTTAATTTAAAAAGGGTAGGACCTGAGTATCCTTTAAAAAAAAAATCTCTCCCAAGGGATCCTAATGAGCACTCAAGAGTTGAGAACCTGCGACTGATTCCATTTCAACTGACCTCCTTCTTAGAGATACTTTCTTATGTGAACTCGACATGGTTCCTCCTGCCTGGTACAAATCCTTGATAGTGCTCATCAGATTAGGGAAGAGTAACCTTCCTTATTGGTCTCCCTATTTCCACTCTCTTGCTTGTACTCATCCTCTATTCTCTTGCCAGAATTCTTCTTTCTTATTTTATTTTAAATATGCCTTTATTGATTTCAGAGAGAGGAAGGGAGAGGGAGAGAGAGAGATAGAAACATCAATGATGAGAGAGTCATTGATTGGCTGCCTCCTGCACGCCCCCAATCAGGGATTGAGCCCGCAACCTGGTAATGTGCCCTAACTGGGAATTGAACCGGGATCTCCTGGATCATAGGTCAATGCTCAACTGCTGAGCCACACTGGCCAGGCTCTGCTTATTCTTTAAGATCAGTTTATATATGACTCTCCCTGAGAAATTTTCTGATTCTCTCATTCTCCAATAGGCAGAAGTTCTCCCTCTGTGCTTTCATTGCACTTTTAATTACTTAGATGCCTGTTGAACCTGCTAGACTATGAGCTTCATGAGAGGAGGAACTTGTTTCACCACTTTGTATTCATAGAACATGGTAGCTGCCCATTAGATCATGAATGCTCAATATTTCTGGGGGGAAAAACTCAGAAAAGACTAAAATACTACACATACAAATTACTGTAATTGAAATTTATAAATGGTTCTTAAAATACAGTCTTAAAAAATCAACTCACAAAATGTGCATTGGTCTCACAGTAATTTCCAAAGCCACATTAGAAGCTAGCACTTATAATTTTTTCATTGTTAGAGGCTCCTTCCTAGGGATCTTAGAGTTTTCACCTTGAGATCTTATTAAAATACAATATGTGTTGGCAGGATAACCACTTATCAGATTACCTTTTAGCAGCATTAGTTTAACAGATGCTGGGATTGTACATGGTGTTAGAGGCTGGCTTTCAAAAGAAGCTGATTCTGAAGCAGAGTTTAACATACAGGTTTATTAGGGAGAGTGCTTGGGATCAACACCTATAGAAGGGAAAGAAAAGGAAGGGAACATGTTTGAGCTGAGGGAGAAGCTGAGCTACAATGCAATCTGAATGAAGGTTTCTGGGGATTTCTGAAACTGGACTAGTTCTTCAGAGTTGGGATGGGGGTGGGGGTACTTAGGCCTTTAATCACTCATGTTGATGAGTCATTAGATGTGGTCAGTCCTGGCAAGAAGGGTCACCTTGAGCAAGGCAGCTCTCTTTAGCAACAGAGGCAATTCCTGCTGAGCCAATACAACTGGAAGCATTCCCAGCAGCTAGGATAGTAAGTCCTTCATTCCCAAAGTTGAGTCTGGATGGCACATCATAGTTGCCACCACAGGAATGATTAGAAAGGACTAAATGCCCGGCCGGGCGTGGCTCAGCAGTTGAGCGTAGACCTAGGATCCAGGCAATCGGGGTTTGATTCCGGGTCAGGGCATGTGCCCGGGTTGCGGGCTGCAGGTGATCAATGACTCTCATCATTGATGTTTCTATCTCTCTATCCCTCTCCTTTCCTCTCTCTGAAATCAATAAAGATATATAAAAAAAAAAAAAAAAAAAAATTTTTTTTTGAAAGTGAGCTAAAAATGTCCAACAGCAAATCTTCTTTAGTTTAGCCTATAATCTTGGGAGACTGTGTGATACAGAGAAAAGACTGTGAAACCCAAAATGCCTAGGATTTGAATTCTAATTTCACCACTTCCTTCCTGCAAAGTATTAGGCAAGTCTACATAGAGTCTCTGAGCCTTAGTTTCCTCATCTATAACTGTAATAAAAAAATTTGCCTGATTAGGTGGTTGTTAAGAATTAAACAAAATGTATGTCAAACTACTTCGTCAGTTATCAAGGGCCATACAAATAAATGGAGCTGTTATCCTGTTTGACTTTTTTGATTAAGTTAACTAGTACTCCTTTGTTCAAAAACTGTCAGGTAACAGAGAGGTAGTAGTGGTGGGAATAGTAAAACTGCTGTCTGGTTGGCTAGAGCCCAAGCTGGGCTTTTCTCATCTTTGTTTCACAGTGATGGTAAAGGAAGATGAAATATAATTCTCCAGACTGATTCTGACTGCTCTGTGCAAAGCATCACCAATTACAACTCTTTTGTATAGTTTCCTCTAGCTCTTGCTGGGTGTGCTCCATTCATCCAAGAGGCTGCCAAGGTGCCTACTCTATAATATTTATTTTACTTAAAAAACAAACAACTTTTTACCATATTGGATATAGTAAACTTTTTCCCCAAAGATGTACATAGGTTTGGTATGTTAACATGTTCTTAGGAGATCAATAATTCTGAGCCTTTATACTAAGCTCTATAGGTAGGAACTGGTGATCTCAGAACATCCTCAGAAGGATGTTTAGGAAGTCAGGAAGAGGAGGACAAGGGACAGAGGAGTTAAGGCTTTTGGGAGATGTGGGGAATAAGACACCAGAGCTGATAGAAATTTAAAGGGCTTGGACAGTGAGCCCATGAGAAAATCCTTTAACCCAGAAAGTATTACCTCCTTTACTCCTTAAAACAATCTTGTGAAACAGAGACTACTATAGTCCCTATTTTAGAGGTGAGGTAACAGTGCGTAAAGAGGTCGCAAGAATGAAAAGGCCGACAACACAATTGTTACTTGGGGAGAGGAACAAAGACTAAAGGAAGGACTGAGTAAAAGAAATGGAGATAAGGCGCGAGAAAAACAAGAATTTGTGACTTCAGTGGAAGGGCAAGTGGAGTTGGGCTATAGAAGGGTCTAATGCCCTTCCAGTCAAGAGACAAATAAGGAAAGGGGAAATGAGCAGACAGGAGTGAAGGGGAAAAGAGGGTAAATTGCGAAGATAAGCTCTTAACACGATGAAGAAGAAAGAGGAGAAAAGGAATGTAACATTCCTTATTTTCAGACTTAAAAAAAACACAGTTGGGACAGTTTACTCAAAGGTCTTATTTCTGTTATAAATACATACATACACTTTTTGTGACATTAATAAAAAGGCAGCAAAATTAAAATTAAGTGACATAGTTTAACAATCCCAGGAACTACTATGCACCCACACCTATAGTAATCATGAAGGCAAGGATATTATAATAATTTATTTTATGCCATGTCATTTAACTTATACAACCTTTTTCTAGGCATCCAATTTCCAAAGAAACCAATAGATATGAAAATCTTTTTTTTGAGGGTGCAAAGATGCTTTAAAATTAAATGCAGTTAACCTTGAATTGTAATGGTCTTATCCCATACCTTATTAACATAAATCAGAGTTGTTTCGTGTGGGGTTTTTTGTTTGTTTGTTTTTGTATTGGTTGGCTATGCCAAATTTTCAGTAGCTATTAAGAGTATACTGTTAACTATTTTTCTTCTTCTATGTTCATGGTAGGTTTTTCCTTAATGAATCTAGTAGTGTTTGAATACTGATATCCCAAAATACTGCATTTCAGATATGGGCTTTATGAATGTGTGTGTGTTTAATTTATTGATTTTTTAGAGAGAGAAATGAAAAGAGAGAGCGAGAGAAACATTGATTTGTTCCACTTATTCATTGGTTGATTCTTGTATGTGCCCTGACTGGGGATCAAACCCGAAACCTTGTGTCTTGGGATGATCTCTAACCAACTGAGCTACCCGGCCAGGGCTGGGCTTTATGTTTTGAAGTTCAAAATAATTTATTTTAGAATGTGATTACCTCCATATAATAAAATACACCTTTTTGTTCATAGTAGTTCATAGTAATTTGATGAGATAAAGAGATTTGAGGCAATAATTTGCTAAAAGCTTATACTAAAGGTCAGCAAACTATGGTTGTTCCAACACTTATTTTTGTACTACCTAACCTAAGAATGGTTTTAAGTAGTTGGAAAAATAAATAATAATATTTTATGAAATGGGAAAGTTATTTGAAATTCAAATTTCAGTGTCTATAAATAAAGTTTTATGGAATACTGCCACTTGTCTCTGGCTGCTTTTAGCTGAGTATTTGCTACAGAGACCAGATGGCCCACAAAGTCTGAAATATATATTATCTGGTCCTATACAGAAAAAGGTTGTCTACCCCATCCTAGAATACAGTACAACTCTGTTCTGAATAGAGATGACGTAGTCACACTGAGGTCAACTCTGAATATTGTCCTAACCAAAATTGTGATACAATTGTGGGAGGATGGGGCCTGGGAATAAGAATGAAGGTAAGCCCTTAAGGGCATTTCTTGTGGTTGTTGTGAAAGAGGGCTAGTATCTTAGAGGGAGTCTGCTCACTCTGCCCAACTTAACCCTGAAAGCCCCATACTATCACTATTGGCATATCAAGAGAAACATGGAGGTCAATCACAAAGGAGTGAGCTCTAGAATTGAAAGGCTCCTCTGAAAGATATGAATGGGCGCACTTGGAATCCAACATTTTCTGGGTAGTAAACATTTTCTTAGTGGCAAATGTGTTGAAATATCGCCTCCTTAAACTGAGTGCATGTAAAGTTTTGAGTAAAACTCAAAATAGATCTATGAAGGTTATCAGGATATGCCACCCCAAAATATGCCACTTTGGGATAAGGATTATTTCAAGCTGAAGGCAATTAATAATCAACAGATACAGGAAGAGTTCTCTGTCCTTATCTGCCTAAAAGCAGGGCATAAATTTCTCTTTGGGAAGGTGGCATAAATTTCTCCCCTTCCTCTCCTGGACCAGGACGCAAAGAGTAACCGTTATCGTGGGAGACAGAGAGCCAGCACCAAGAGGAGCCTGCGTAAGATAAACCTTACTAAAAAAAAAAAACAAAACCCAAAAACCAAACAAAAAACCCTCTTCCATTAGTTCCCCTGTATATTTCCTAGTTACTTCCCCACAATTGACCTCCCTTTAAGGCCAAACCCTTTGTTAAGAAGGGTATATGTAAGTTTACCAGTCTAACTGCTGCTTTTAGTTACTTTTAGTTACTTCTTTTTTGAGAACTCCTGTGAATGTAAAAAATATTAATAAACTTGTATGCCTTTTCTCCTGTTAATCTATCTTTTGTCAGTTAAATTCACAGGTCCCCATTTACTGAACCCCCATTTACTGGAGAGGATAGATGAAGTTTTTCCTCCTAGTCCCTCCACATCAGATGCCTTAGTCCCATTAACAGCATTCCTGACAGAAGAGCTCAGGTCTCTCTTCGTATAGCTCCCCTGTGGTTTGGGTGGGGAGGGTTATTATTTTTCCAGAGCTCCTGATTCATACCTGAATAGCAACAATGTGAAAAAGTTCGGCCTCTACTGAATCCCAACAGACAAAACTTGGATAAATATAAAGGTAAAACTTATACATACACATATGTATATAGAAAGCATCTAGGTTGAACTGAAGGTTTGGATTTGTAAAAGCTGTTAAGTTATTTTTACAATTCTAGTCATTATCCAGCTTCCTGTTACTCTTTTACTTTACATGTGTGATAATTGTTAGCCTTTTTTTTTTTTTTTTTGGTTTTCGCTGACTAGAGTGCCTGGATTGTCTTAGTTGGGCCAGGCATGTTCCTTGTTAATAAATATTTCTTGCCCTGGCCGGTGTGGCTCAGTTGGTTGGAGCATCTTCCAGTGTACCAGTTCAATTCCCCATCAGGGCATAAACCTAGGTTGCAGGTTCTATCCCCAGTCTGGTTGGGGCGCATACAGGAGGCAACAGAGTAATGTTTCTCTCTCATCAATGTTTCTCTCTCTCTCTCCTTACCTTCCCCTCTCTCTAAAAAATAAAAATAAAAAAAATAAATCAATAAAAACATATCCTCAGGTGAGGATTAAAAAATATATCTATATATATTTCCTTCCTTTTCAACATTAGGGACTGTTTTTTTTTTTTATTTTGCTTAATCTTTGGCTTGTTGGATATGTAGATATTGGGAAGTCTTTGGGTATGACTTTAAAATGGCAGCAACTTGAAGGTTGTAGTGTTGGAATACAGGTGTAAAAATGGGACATGTTCAGAAACAAATCCTGTGTAACCTCTGCAAATTTGGAAAGGTATACACAGTATGGGGAATGTTTATTGGTTTGATTGATGATTGTTTGTTTTGGGGTATTTGGTGGAAAAGTTAATCCAGACTCCTCATATAGGGAGGCACTCCTAATTTCATGATTAGTTTATAAAACAAAACAATATAAACCTGAGTTTTGTGTTTACTAAAGGAAATACAAATTTTAAAGAAGAAGAAAACAACAAAGAAAATTTAGAATAGTACCACTGTCCTCATCTTCTGGCTCTAATTCCTTCTCGGTTTCTACTCCTGCTACTTATAAGGACCTGTCACAAGAGTGCTAGTTTCTGAGTTGAGGAAAGGGACTGGGGCCATTTGTCCTCTCAGGGAGTCTGTGGACCATGGCAACCCCATGGGGGGGCAGATTGTACTTGAAGAAAGAGGCTCCCATGTTGAGCTGAGAAGCAGGTCGATAGGGTCAAAGCCAGGATATGGAGTGGGTGGTCCCCATTACAACAGGAGTTGTCAGTCTTGGACTAAGGATATTCCACAGCTGTGGGGGGATCGGCCCTATGTTAGAACAGGGGAAGTCCTGAGAATGTGATGAAGTAGTCAAGGCTGGCGGCTTCAGGACCAGTTTAGGAAGAGTCAGTCCTGGGTGCAGAGATTTTACTTCTGGGGTTGGCTTGCAAACCTAGGTTTGTTGGGGTTAGCTTCATTTCAGAGATAAGGATTTTCATACCTGGGGAGCCATTTGTGGTTCAAATTGAGTCAGACTTGGGTTAGGGTTCATAAATAGGCGGAGATCTTGGGTTCACCCTCAGCCCTAGAGCCAAAGGTTTCACTTAAGGGTACAGCTAGTCAGAGTGTTCTGTCGCTGTGTAATCAGGGAAACGCTTGCTCTCTCTGATCATCTTAATTCTATCCCGCCTTTCTCCCATGCCTCCAGGACTATAGCTCCTGCTATAGGAATGCTAATTACCTAGAGATTTGGCTTGAAGCTTGAGTTTTTTCAAGAACAGCCCCTTGTCAGAAGGGTCTTTACTGAAGAGATAGGGAAATATGTACAAAATAATGACTTTATCAAAGATGTACAGGAACCTCTAGACTGGACTCAGATCATTGCGGGGGGGGGGGCAGGCGGAGATAAAGGGGGGGTGGTTAAGGGCACCAACAGGAAACAGATTTAGAAATTTCCCACTCTTCCTTGGATCCCTGCCAGCTCCTAGCTGTCTACAGCTCCTACCCACCTTTTGCCTTGCCTCCTCCCTTCCCTTGACATAAAAGAGCTATAAGGCACCAGCATCTTCTTGAGCTGGGCCTTCTTGATTAATAAACCTTTCCTTACTCCAAACTCTGATGTACTGAATATAGGCCCACAAACATTGAACAGGTAACACTTGCAGGTAGTCCACCACAGCATTTAAGCTGTGGTGGAGGCGAAAACGGTGTAGAAAAAGAGGGTTAGACAGATAAAGAATTTGCCAAAGTTAACACAAGTAGGAAGAGAGAGTCAGGGTGTGAATCAAGATGCATACAGAAAAGAATAAGACTGAATGCTCAATGGAAGGAACTTTGTTTAGACATGCAGGGAGTAGCTCAACCTACCAGGAGAATAAAATATAGTTTGCAGAGGGACAAACTGAATTCTTTTACCAAATCTGTGGAAGTATTATAGGCACCAGAAGCACCCAAAAAGGTGATAACAGACAGCCCCCCGAGTTGAAGGGAGAGGGCTGTCCGTTCCTCAGTTCTTGTCAATCTCGTAGGAATTCAAACGAGTTACCCCAGATGACTGAGTTGTAGTAAAGTGAATTTATTAAAGAAATAAAGCAAGCAAATTTATTAAAGAAGCAAGGTAAGCAAATCTTTCATACGTCTGGCTTATGAAAGTGCAGACGGTCTTCCCAGCCTAGTCTGAGAAGTGAGCCTGGTGGAGGTTCAAGGGGTTATATACTCTTCTGTCTATAGGTTTTAAAATTTCTCTGCTGAATATCTTGGTAACTCTCAAGGTCTCCCTTTTACTTTGTTAGGGCTTTCCCAGACTTTATGAGACGCATCTGGCAATTTTATATTTAACAAGCCCCAAGACTGCTGGCTTCTCTGTTTAAACAGCGAGATGAACACTCCCTCTTCTCTCCTCCTTCCCAAAAATGGCTTACTTCTTCGAGATAAATCTCTCCCTTCTTTCCTTCCCCCTTCCCCCCTCCTGCCTTAGCAGTTCTAGGGTGACTTATGCTATGTATCCTCTGGTTAGGGAGAAGAAGCATGAAAACTCTCCCTTCTTTCCTACGTTCTTTAATTAGTGAGGAGAGGTATTAGCCATTTGTTCTCAAGCATCCTTGGCTGGGAAAGATAATATTTTGCTGCAAACTAGCTGCAAGCTGTCTGAACTGTTAGGCCTTGTTTAATTTTCTTGTCTAGTTTCCCTATTCCTCCTGCCCTGGAATTTTCCTAGCTTCTCATTATCCAGTAACAGAAGGAGTTATAGGACCCAGTTTGCAGTAGACGGCATTAATCCTGGGGTTCAAGTGGTTTGGTAAATATTAAATAAACATGAAAAAAATGTCTTTGTCCAGGATCTGAGTAAATTCTGGTAAAAGGACCCAAGATTGACCCATAATGGTTTGAGCACCTGTCAGTGAAGCCCGCCAACCATCTATATATTCTATCTAGGCATCTTTTTTCCTTAAACACAAACACTTTTTTTTGAGCATCGGTTGCTAGGCACTGTGCTAAGCTCTTTAAACAAAACTTGTAATAAAAGTGGAGGTGAATTGAATACAAGAAATACATAAAACAGCCCAGCCTGTGCAGCTCACTGATTGCGTGTTAACCCGTGACCCTGGAGGTCAGGGTTTGATTCCCGGTCAGGGCACATGGTTGGGTTGCAGGCTCAGTCCCTGGTGGGGGGCATGCAGGAGGCAGCCGGTGGAAGATTCTCTCTCATCTTTGATGTTTCTATCTCTCCTGTCCCTTCCTCACTCTGAAATCAATAAAAACATATTTTTAAAAAAGAAATACATAAAACAATGTATTACTAACAGAGACGAAAAGCAAAAGGAATCCCTAGGCACAGAGTGAAAGCAGATACCAGGATTACAGCTGTGCAGCAGACGTGGTGAACAAACAGACCAGGTGAGAAGTCAGAAAACTTTGGAAGAGGCCACCTCTGAGAAATAAAAATGGCACAATACTTGAAGGGTTTAAAAGTACCAAGTAGAGGTTTAGACAACTGGTAAAGAGTTTGAATTAGTGATATGAACTTGGAAAACCAAACAGAAAAATCAAGATAATTCATCACTGAAGGAACATGAGTTGTGTAAGAAAAGTTGTCCTCAAACAAAGGTTAGCAAAATGCGGCCCCCAAATCCACCTGCTGCCTTTCTGTATTGCCTTCAATCTGAGAACAGTTTTTACATGGTTGAAAAAAGTCAAAAGAATATTTCATAATACATGAAAAATACATGAACTTCCAATTTCATGTTTATAAAGTTTTGTGGGAACAACTATGACCTCACACAATTCTAAGAGAGAAGCTTCTGGAAGGCTAACTTTTAAATATTAAAAAAATAATAATGTAACCAAAATATTTTCCTGGTAGTTTCAGTTTTAATTGATAAGTTTGGTGATTTTTCTACTTTTAAAAAAAAATATGTTTTTATTGGTTTCAGAGAGAGGAAGGGAGAGGGAGAGAGAGAGAGGAAAATCATTGAGAGAAACATCGATCGACTACCTCCTGCATGCAACCCAGGCATGTGCTCTGACTGGGAGTCGAACCAGGACCTCCTGGTACAAGGATCAGTTGACGCTCAACCACTGGGCAACACTGGCCCAGCATAATTTTTAATGATGGTATTAGTCCTCTGCATTTTTTTTTAAGGCTTGTGGATTCATGCCTCATTGCATGGATAATAGAATGGCATTTGTATCACAGGAATGAGAAAGCTGACAATCTTACGACCTTTTTTCTATCTGTCTCATACATTTAAATACATGTAAAGAATGGATTTGATTTTCTCCAAACTTGCGTTGCTTGACTCATTCCAAAGTGGCTATATGGTGATTTCACTTATAGGTGGAATCTAAACAAAATAAATGAACAAACAGACTCATAGATACAGTGAACAAACTGAAGGATGTCAGATTGGGGGAGGGGGGGAAGAGGGCTGGAGGGTTGGGTGAAAAAAGTGAAGGGAGTAAGAAGTTACAAAATAGTCACCGGGATGTAAAGTACAGCATAGGGAATGTGGTCAATAATATGTGATAACTATGTATGGTGCCAGGTGGATACTAGAAATATTAGGGGGATCACTTTGTAAATTATATAATTGTCTAACCTGTATTCTATATACCTGAAACAAATTTTTAAAAAGTGGCTATATAATCTTTGTCTCTTTTACTCAATCATAAAATGACTTATAAATAGTGATCATTGTAATAGTGACCTAAGATCAGGCCTCTTAACTTTATTTTTTCATTATTTTTATTTTCAAAATTGTGGTAAAATATACGTAACATAAAATTTACCATTTTAATCATTTTAAATGTACATTGCGTACATTTTAAGCATACAATGGCATTCACATTGTTGTGCAACCATCACCACTCTCCATCTCCAGACGTTTTTCATCTTGCAACACTGAAAACCTGTGCCTATACTCACTCCTCATTTCACCATCCTCTCAGCCCCTGACAACCACCATTCTATTTTCTACCTCTGAATTTGACTACTCTTGGTACCTCATATAAGTGGAACATAAATATTTGTCCTTTTGTGCCTGGCTTATTTTACTGGTATAATGTCCTCAAGGTTCATCCATGTTGTGGCAGGTGTCAGAATTTCCTTGATCTGATTTCTTTCTTTTGCAGGTGCTTCAGTTTCCCTATACAGTACAGAGCCTTAATTACCTAGATGAAATTCTCCCCAAATTTCTGTTTTCCTAAGGAATAAAAGAAGTGTTCCTTAAAATGTCTGATACATACTGATGTCCATAGCAGCATTATTCACACTAGCCAAAAGGTGGAAATAATCCACATGTCAATCTACAGATGAATGAATAAAGAAAATGTGTCACATTCATACAATGAAATATTTAGCTTTAAAAGAGAAGGAAATTCTGACACATGCTACAACACAGATGAACCTTGGAAACATTATGTTAAATGAAATAAGCCAGACACAAAAAGACAACTATTGTATGATTCCACTTACATGAGGCATCTAGAATTAGGTTAGTATAAGAAATAGTGATCTGAAGATAATTTCTACATTTTATGTTTATGAGAGTCACATAATTCAATTTATGACTATTGATGACTGTACTTATTTGTGAAATGTCCAAGTGATAAATCTCCCTTGATTTTATTTCTAGGAAAGTTTGCTTTCATGATGAATTGCTGCTTGCTCTCTTTATGAGATAACAAGAAATCTACCTTTCCCCTTTGACTGTTAAGAACTGAGAGCCACTTTTTATGCTGATTTGTAGCTATTAGCTGGTCAAACCAGTATTTCCCTGAGAATCATTAACCATCCTTAAATAAATAAATTCCTATTTCTACTCACTATGAGCACTGTGAGAGAGGCAACTTGGGTACAATTCAGATCTGCAATTCAGACCGCTGACCAATGTGACTTTAAACCATGTTTCTCTGTCCAAAATGTCTTTAACAGCATGTCTGTTCCTATCATCTATCACACAGCTGCTCGTGGCATTCCATTTTTGGAAAATGGTTCTCATATCCTTGAGGGTCATGGGCCTCTCCAAATGCATCTTATAATGTGCCACATTGCCTGTGTTTTAAACCAGATTATCTCTACTATATCTTTCATATCTGGTTTAAAAATATTTACCCAGTGTTTTCTAGTGGTGCAAAACCAAAGACTTTATTGATACGGACAGTGCTCTCCACACATATACCATAGCCCCTAGTTTTTTTGTCACTAGGGTTCCGAATTTCGATGCTAACTTTTAGCTATTTTTTTCTCCCCTCCACTCTCCATCAGCTGTCAAATTCTGTAGTTTCTGTCTTTACCATTTTACATCTGATCCTTTCTAATCTCAGTGTCACATTCTCCCATCTTCTTCCTCCATTTTCCCCCCACCTTCCTCTCACTACCTGGGTGGCTTAGTCTGTTCAGGCTGCTAAAACAAAGTATCACACACTGGGTCGCACATAAACAACAGACATTTATTTCTCACAGTTCTGGAGGCTGGGGAGCTAAGATAAGGGCACAGCATGGTCAAAGCCCTCTTCCAGGCGGCAGACTTACTGACTTGTCCGTGTCCTCAAAAAGTGGTGGAAGGGGCAGGGATCTCTCTAGGATCTCTTTTATAAGGGCACTAATCTCATTCATGGGGATAGGGTAAAAGGCCCTACCTGTAAATACCATCACATTAGGAATTAGTATTTCAGCATAGGAATGTTGTGGGGACACATTCTGACCATAGCACTCAGATTATTCCAATATCCTCCTAACAGTAGCCTCTGCTATAACCCTCCTCTGTCCAGTGGGTTTCCTATTCTGTTGCCAGATCTGTCTCTTCACTCTGGGCATTTATAAAGGCCTTCCACAACGTGGCTCAAACCAAGGGTCTGGTCTAATTACTACTGTTCTTTCAGGCGAAACCCAGGCCCAGCCAAAGAAAGTACTTACTGTCTCCTCAACATGTCCTGTATTTTCTCACCTTAATTCTTAAGTTCATGTTGTTAGGTCCTGGTGGAAAATGCTTCTCCCCAACCCACCCCTAATTTTTGTCACCCAGAAATACTATCCATTCCATAAATGCCACCTCCTTAATTAAACTTTTCCTGATTCTCTTCAAAGATACAATCTCTCCCAGTTTTAACCTTCCTCTAGCCTTTTCTGTCTGGTTGTCTCTTGTGGCAAATGCCATTTTTGTCTTACATTAAACTTATTTATGTATTTCCCTCTCCGAAATAAACTAAGATAATAAACCATGGCTCCTTAACTACTTATCATTATGCTTCATTATAATTTCTCCTTAGATCAATGCCTTGCTTCCAAAGACACTCAAAAAGTATTTACTGAATTAAAATTGGCATTACTCCAAGAAAAGAGGGGTTTAAAAGGGTGCTCTTTGTATAAAAATGTTTATTCCAAACATTCGAAACATAATAAACAATCTAAAAGTTCAGCAAATAGGGAATGGTTAGATAAATTAATGACAGGGCCCTGTAAAACAAGGGTAAATGAAGTAGGAGGCTTCGCTAAAATTAAATATGACAAAGTTTTATTCCAGGGGCTTAGGATTTATAAACTGAAAACATAGCTCGGCAATGTCCAGTGTTCCGATGGAGAAATAAAAGTTGAGAATTTTCTCAGTAAAAAGCACATGTCTGGGAAAAGTCAGTACTGCATTCTTAGTCCATGTATTTTCTCAGAATGGTAATCTTCCACATATATAGTGATCTGGATAATTAAACATTCTTTTTTAAGCACAACAAAGGGTTAACTATATGAGATATATATATATATACATCTCCAGCACATGAACATTCTTAAGTCCTTAAGGGGTTTTTTGGAATTTGGGTATCTCCAGGCACTGTTGCACAACTGAAAAATCCAAAAGTTTAAGTTCCCAGGTTAGTTAAAGGAAGAGGAGAATTGTTTCCTCTGCCTTAGCCTACTTGATTTTTACAATTCAGCAGCTTGACCATAGTGACTCCGTTTTATTTCCTCACTCTTTTCCTCAGCCAGAATCTAATTCTCCTCCTGTGCCTGGCCCATAGGAAGTATTTAAAGTGTATTAAATGAACTGTATACACTGTATTGGAATATTATGTAACCAAGTGCATATGAAATTGGGTTCAAGAAAAAACAATTTTCACAATAATACGGGTGTGTTATATCTACAAAACACAAACACAAACTATGGAAGCACGTTGTTAATAATTAGAAGGGGCCAGAGAAAGCCAACTGTCACATTTGTACTGCGGTTGAAAAGGCGTCCTCATGCACACTTTGATTCTCGCAGCCCGGTGAAGCTCGCCCCGGAGGTATTATTAGGCCGTTTTACTGCTAAGGAAGCCAACTCCGAGAGGTCAGAAATGACTAAGGCGGAGCCAGAATTCTAGCGTCCGCCTCCCGCCCGCGGCTCCTTCCTGGCCAACCCTCGGCAACGTGGGCTGGCGTTGGGGGTCTGGGTTTGCTGCTTCACCCTCCTTACTTCAGCAAGCCAAACCCAGAGCCGGGCCGCCGCCAGGGGCAGGTGCCCGGGGAGGCGCAGGTGCCCGTGGCCGCGTTCCAGAGCGGCGCGGGCGGCTCGGCCACAGAGCCCCGAGGCCGGAGCCCGCCGCTGCCCCGGCTATGGCCGCAGTGCTGGCCTTCAGGGTGGTCGCGGGCCTGGCGGCCGCGGCGCTGACGGCTGTGCTCCTGGAGCACTACGGCCTGGGCGGCCAGACGTCGCAGTTGCCCCAGCCCCGCGTCCGCAGGAGGCCGCACCCGGCGCCGGGCCCTGGAGCCAGCAATATCTTCTGGGGTCTGCAGGTGACGCAGGGGGAGCCCGGAGGAGGGTGGGTGCAGAGCTGCCACGACTTCGCGAGACGTAGGCAGTTTCCGCGGGGGCGCGACCCCCAACTCCGGGCTGGGGGGCGGGGGGCTCGGTGCTTCCCCTGGGGGGGCGTCTTTGGTGCACTGCACCTTTGCCTTTTCCTAACCCCGTAGAGAGCCGCTGGGTCGCTGGGTCCGGGCTGCGTCTTCCTGACTCATATCCCTGTTTCCAACCTGCTCTCGGCAGATATCCGACATTCACTTGAGCAGGTTTCAAGATCCAGACAGAGCCGCAGACTTAGAGAAGTTCTGTTCGGAAACTGTTGACATCATTCAACCAGCTCTCGTCCTAGCAACAGGTAGGGAAGGTTGCCGGGTGTCGTGCTGTTCTGTGGTCGGGAAGGTCGAATGCCGGCCGCCCGGGCTGCAGCCCTTCACTTTGGGGACGTTGGAAACAAAGTAGCCACAGCCCCGTGTGAGCCCTTCCCCGTGAGAGGAAGTAAAGTTAAAATTCCGTTTGCCTAGGGATAACTGAGTCAAGATACAGGCTAAAAGGGTTGTCATAGCAAGGTTTTGTTAAAGTGGAAGAAGCCGGATTCAATGTTCTCATCTGTTTTTGTTGTTGCAGCCCTGAATTTGAGAGAGAATTAGGGAAAGCCCTTTAACGACATAAAAAGTTATCTTTGGGGGAAAAAAATCCACTAACTTTTCCATGTGTTTCACAGAGTTGGTTAATATTATATTGTCAGTGATTTGAGACTTAAATGACTCAGGACACTTTTTCTTCGTCTGTTGGTACTTCTGTGACTTTTCCCTAGAGTCTTCAAACCCCTAGCCATTTGCTCCCAAACTGTGTTGGAGAAGCTAAAGGAGCATCTATCTTGTCTACTAGGGGATTCACCCCACCCGCCTTACTGAAACATCTCTACTGATATAATGGAATTGCAGTCCTCATTTTATGGAAAACTTCGATTTCAAGTGTCTTTTGGTATTTTATTGTCCAGTCTACACCTTCCAGAATGCTTCTTGCTGTAAAAATAATACTTGGGTCAGATTACAGTGGTTTCCATAGATATTAGGCACCTGCCCAGGCTGTTGGAATTTCTTTCAGTTTTCATTAGAGTCCCATGCTGTCTTTAAGATACATATTTTTTTCACAGCCCATTTCTAATATCATAGGAGGTTCAGTAGACACTTGTGAACTTATAAGAAACAAATAAAGCCCTTGCTGAGAAAATCTAGATGGCTTGCTTTGGACATAAATGGACACATGCATGGCTTATGCTTACACATGTTGAGTACTTTATCTCTTTTTTTCAGTGTGCATTAAAATAAATTGAACCTCTTTGGGTTTATTTTGCATTTTGATTCAGTTCTTATGTAAATCTACAGGAGATCTGACAGATGCCAAAACAAAGCACCTGTTGGGCTCTAGGCAGCAGGAGGTAGAATGGCAAACTTACCACGGCATTCTGAAGAAGACAAGGGTCATGGAAAAAACCAAGTGGCTCGATATCAAAGGAAACCATGGTAAGATTCAAGACCCACATATAAATAAGACTACACTTTTATTTCCTTCAGGAGCCTAGATTCTCCCATTTAGATTGTAAAATTATAAAATGGGATATTGTAACATAGGTTTAGAGATACTGAAGGCCACAATTCTGAAATACAACTATAATATGTGATTTTAAAACTACTGATGTCACTGTTAACTTTTGAGGGGAAAGTTAATATGGTCTTTTCTTCTTTACATGGAAGAAAAGCTTCTAGCAAAACCCATGAAGGTGAGTGTTTAAAAGATACATATTTTGCTAGTAAAAGAAGCCAAACCTGCCAGTCTACATACTGTATGATTCTAGTTATATGACATTTAAGAAAAGGCAAAACTATAGACAGATAACAGATTGCAGTTGCCAGGGGTTGGGGATGGGGGGAGAGGTTGATTATAAAGAAGCAACATGAGAGGATTTGGGAGTTAATGGAACTGTTCTGTATGTTGATTGTAGTGGTACATATATGACGATGCATTTCTCAAAACCCATAGAACTGTACATCACAAAGAATGAATTTTACTATATATAAATTTAAATATTAAAATTACAAATAAATCCCAATCTGCATGGGAAGAGAAATGGATAATAATCCCTTTCTGTTTTTTTGATTACCATTGTTGTGTTAGTAAGGAAATGAACTCTTCTCCAAAAGTATCCTGATGGTAGTAGATTTGTTTGTTTTATAAAGGTCGACTTTCTTATTGGTTAGATACTTCATTTGTCTGTTTCATTTAATTATTCACTGCTGTTAAGAATCTAATTATATTTTTAAAAACAATACCATTTTAAAAAGAGAAGTCTATCTGGTGAAATACACAGCTGTTGGTTTGATCAAAAGATCCCCTCTTACAAAGCAACTAGGAATCACAAATTGAAAATGGGGAATTTGGCTTTCAACTTTCTCTGCTGTATTTACATTTCCCTCTTTCTCTTGATCCTAATTAGTGGTACAGGTCAAATTCCTTTGCAAAAAATAACAAATGTGTGTATTTTTAAAAAAATTTCCAAGCCAAAGTGCTGACTTATTTAAAGGAAGAAATATCAAACAGACTCTTGTGTTTAAACAATTTGGAGTTCATAATAATCTAATTGGACTTGCATAGGCATAAATGCTTCTGGTATGGCTATATATACTTGCATGTTGTGCTAAGATAGGAGCAGAAACTAATCTTTACTAAAATTTATAACAGTATTTCTTTTACTTAGCAAGAGGATTACATATACATTAATATTTCTTTTGGCCTAAATTGGACTTACAGCTTAATTTCTAAGGGTATTAGAAATGGAGTGGATTCCTGGATGTTAAACAATTTTAGCTATTGCGACCAGTCAGTCAAACTCTATGAAATCACTATATTTCCAGATAAGTATTCTATGACATCCTGAACTTTAATTCTTACCATTATATAATTCCTTTCTTACTGAATCTTCTTTAAGATTTAAGAAGAGAGAGGCTTTTGTCCTGTTATCAAAGTAATGTGCTTTTTAGAGGCACTTGGCATGTATCCATATATCAGACATGAATCCAGTCCTTGCTGGCTTCCAGAATCACATGATTAAAACAACAGCAATAACCGTCCAATTTTGTAACTTCAAATTGATGTATATTCTGAATAGGACATAATTCAAAGTATTTATTATTCTCCAGTACACTAGATGCCTTAAACAAGTTTCCAGATAATCTGACTTCTGTTTTCAAATTTAAAAAATTATCAATCTAATTCATTGGCATTCTACATTTAAAGTGTTATTGGTATGGATGGACCTGGAGAAAATTATTCTAAGTGAAATAAGCCAGGCATCACATGATCTCGCGTATACGTGGAATCTAAAGAACTTAATAAACTGATGAACAGAATAGATTCAATGACATAGAAGCATAGATCAGACTGACGAATATCAGAGGGATGGAGGAGGGCTGGTGGGTGGAGGGGGAGAGAGTAACCAAAGAATTCATATACGTATATGCACAACCCAAGGTCACGGACAATGGTGGGGAGAGGGATTGGGGAGGGGGATGGGATAGGGATGGAACGGGTCATTGGGGAGAAAAAGGGACATCTGTAATATTTTAAACAAAAATAAAATTTAAAAAAGAAGTTATTAAAAGAATTGTCATTTTTCTTTTGTCATTAATGTGTTTGCATTTTTTTCTTTCTTTTTTTTTTAAGAATCTTTTTTTAAAAAAGAAATATCTTTATTGATTTCAGAGAGAGGAAAGGAGAAGGAGAGAGAGAGAAACATCAATGATGAGAGAGTCATTGATCAAGCCCGCAACCCAGGCATGTGCCCTGACTGGGAATTGAACCCCAATCGCCTGGATCCCAGGTCGACGCTCAGCCCCTGAGCCATGCCCGGCCGGGCCATTTTTTCCTTTTTAATATTTCCACTGATTTTCAGAGAGAGAGGAAGGGAGAGGGAGAGAGAAAGAGAAACATCGATGTGAGAGTAGAACAGCGATTGGCTGCCTCCCAGATGCCCCCTACTAGGGATCGAGCCCACAACCCGGGCACGTACTCTGACCAGGAATCAAACCAGCAACCTTTTGGTGCACGGGATGATGCTAAACCAACTGAGTCACACCAGCCAGGGTGCATTTTTCATTTTAATATAGATGATGTTTGCTCTTTTCTTTTTAATTAGATTCATTCAACATTCCAAGTCTGGAGAGCTCCGAGAATTATTACAGGTACTGTAATTAACAGAAGACAGACCGTGATGTGTTACAAGAAGGGTACAGTCAATGAATAGGTGAAAACATTTTTTTAATAGATAAAATTTCTATTTACAGAAACTGATAATTTAGAAAAGGAGACTTTTTTTTTTTTAATGTGTATGACAGATTCAGTTTTTTGTTTTTGTTTGTTTTAGGGACTTTTTCTTTTAATTCTTTTTATTTCATGTGCTTTCATGCTTTTTGTTGGCTAATGGTACTTTTAATATTCCATATAGACTTTTTTTTTTTTTTGCCATTGATGCATAGCAGAAATCATTTAGATCAGAGCTTGTCACCTAGAGTACTACAGGTTTTAAGAATACTGAGATACTGATTCTCTCAGCCTCTGGGGTGGCTGAAGATCCCGGTTGGTCACCCCGGCTGCTTTGTCCTTTCATTCCAGAAGTCATACAAATATTAAAATTTTCTTTATGTGCCATGAATATGAAAACGACTGTGAATGTGAAAGGATCTTTGAGATAGAAAACTGATTCTCTGGTCTCAATGTGTTGAGATTCTTCTTTTGGTTGTAATTTCACTTGATTTCTGCATTGTCAGTCAAGTAGCAATATTTATTAAGAGCCCATCATTAGTTAAACACTACGAGAGATACAGGAGTTAACATTAAAAAAACATGGCCTCTACCTTCAAGGAAATCTGTCTAGCTAAGGGAGATAAAAATTGTTTACGAGACAGTTAGAAAAGAACATGAAAGTGGCTGATGAAATGCTAGATTATTACACATGGTAATCACTGTGAGAAATCAGAAAAGGCAGAGGTCAGCTTGGGGTAGACAGAGATACTTTATTTTTAACTTAAAAATTTTTAAAAATTGGATATAATTGATATATAGTGCTGTGTAAGTTTAAGGTGTACAGCATGTTCATGTGCTACATTTATATATTGCAATATGAGTACCACCATAGCATACCTCTGTCATGTCACATAATTATCACTTTTTTATGGTGAGAAGAATTAAGATTTAGTCTCTTTTCATCTTTGAAGTTATAATACAGTATTGTTGACTATAATTACTATGCTGTGCATTGTGTCTTCAGAACTTATTTATCTACTAGTTGCAAGTTAAAGAAGACTCTAAAAGAAGTGAAAATTGTTTTCAGTCTTAAAAGATGGGTAGCATTTGGAAAAGTAAGACACTTGAGTGACATATTTTAGGTAAAAAAATAAAAACCAAACCAAAACAAAAAAAAGCCCCTTGAACTATAAAAGCTAGAATGAACTTTGGAGGGCAGTAAGGAAACTGGTCGTCACCGAAATAAAAGTTGATAATGAGGACTGATACGACATTGGAGGTCTTAAGTGAGAAGCATGAAGATTTAGATGTGATGGGTAATAGGTCACAATCCAGTATAGGTTCCTAAGAAGACAAGTAACAAAATGAAAACAGTATTTTATAAAGACAGTCGCATAACAACAGCTACAAAAGATAGGGATAAAAAAAGAAGAAAGAGGGAGAGATTGGAGTTATGTAAATACCAAATAGGAGAGTCCTGCAGTAGTCTGGTTATAATCTGGAAAGGACTTGAAATAAATAGACAAACCTAACTGAACCAAGTTCCTGGATATGGGGATAGTTGCATCAATTTCAGGATGATAGAACTGGTTAACATATAATTAGTCATGATAACTTGGAAGAAGAGGTAGTCCTCTTTTGTTAATGTGAGAAAAGAAAAAGACAGAGATGAAAATCTTTCACTTCCTGTTAACTGTTTATATCTTTGTGACTATGGGAATGGAGTTAAGAAACATTTTCAAAGAAGAAGTAACAGGACTTATGGTTTCACTAGTTATTGGGAAAGTATAGTTTTTAGTCACTTTAAAGTTTCTTTTATATTTTTGTTTCTAACTGCCTATCTGAGTTTAATAAATGGCACATATATGTATGTACATATACATATATATATCAGAAATATCAACCTGAAGGAAAAATTCTTAAATCTTGAGCAAAGAATGCTCCAGAGAATGCCAAAATACAGAATTCAAAAAATGTTATAAACTATCATGTATTTTAACCTCTGCCTTTAAATAGTTGGATTTATTTTTAGATAGTTGGATTTTAATGTGTCAAAAATATAGGAATGAAAACAACATATGAGATTATAAAATCCTGAAATATAACTGAAAACAAGTTAGGCAGGAAAAATATAAATTTTTTAATAACGAAATAGCCCTGAAATGAAAATTTTAAAAATACCAAGAAGAGAAGCAGTAGAATAGATTATTAATTGTAATGTCTATGACAATATATTTATTTTATGATATATTTGATGGCTGTTGTGGCTTAAATATAGCTCCCTGATAGCACATTAAGTTTCAGAAGTTTATTTGTATTTTTTCATATATGTTCTTAGGTAAAAAGTCATATAAGACACTTAGATATTTTCTTACAATATTTTGACATTTGAATAATATAGGGATACCCCAATGTAGTCTATACTTTCCCTCACATTTATTCAACAAATACTTAATGAGTGCCTGCTCTGTGTGCTGTTCCCCATCCTTTCTTCCTGCTCTTCACTCTCCTACTTTATGGACACCTGAACACTGTTGACACTTAAGGTGGTGAGGACTTTCATTACTGGATGTGGACCCTGTGTATGTTATCATATATTTTTAGGAACTGAAAAAGATTTACTGACCTTTACCTATACTATCATTTTTCTCCTTGTTTGATGACTTTACAAGTTTTTATTGCAAGATAATCCTCTGTAGTCCTATTTCAAGAAGTAAACACCTTTTGTATCTCACTGCACCAAGGATTTTACTGTGTACTTAATAGGACTTCATTACATTTTTTAATGATTGGTAAGTACCATTTCACTGGATTCTGAATGATCTCTTTTTAAATGTTTAGTGGGCTACTTAAAATCGCTCCCTACTTCTCTGCTTTACTTTTTGTTTTGGTTGCTGTCTCTGGAGACAATGGGAGAAATCTATAAAATTTCTTTTACAGTTTATCCATTGTGGATCTAGTTCAGTGTATTTATCAGATCAGGAAATTTCCTTTTTAAAAGAGGCAAAACATAGTGCAGTATTAGGGAAGGAATTTAAATGTATTCCGTTTTGTTTTTTATGATTGCACTAAAACTTTTGTCTTCTATTTTTTTAGGAAATATTCTGCCGTACGTAGGGATGGCTCTTTCCATTATGTCCACAGTACTCCCTTTGGCAACTATTCTTTCATCTCTTTGGATGCCACCCCAAATCCAGGGCCTAAAAGACCCTTTAATTTCTTTGGAATTTTAGATGAGGTACAGTAAAAATCTCACTTCTCTTTGTAACTAACCTATTTTTCTCAGATACATGTGGCTCACTTAAGATTATCCTAGGTAAACAAGTCCTTATCTAGAAATATTTGAAAAAAATTTTACTGTGATTACATGTATGGCCAGAAGAAATTACTGGCTACTTCAGTACTATTATTATTACCCCTATTCTTGTCCCAAAATCTGGGAAAGAAGTACCTCACATTTTACATTTATTCAGTAAACATTTATTAAATAAGTAAATATTAAATAAATAAGACACACTTAGCAAGGCACAGGGCATACAGTTTTATATACTATATGGTATATTCCTAAATCCCTGCAGTTGCCATTTTTAACTGAAAGTCTCTCTCTCTATAGATATGTAAATATATAGATACTGGATTTTTTTAAAAATTGATTTCAGAGAGAGAAAAGGAGAGGGAGAGAGAGACAGAAACATCTTCGATCTGCTGCCTCTTGCACTCCCCCTACCAGGGGTCAAGCCCGCAATCCTGGCACGTGCCCAGACCGGGAATCGAACCGTGGCCTCCTGGTTCATAGGTCGATGCTCAACTGCTGAGCCACACCAAATGGGCAGATATTAGATATTGTTTTGAAAGACAATCCTTGAAATAAGTTTCTTTTAAAGTATTTTTTTGAAAGCTAGGTGAAAACTGTTGCTGGATTAAAACTGCCTGGAGAGCATACAATGGTGGGATAAACATCAAATAATCACACACACACACACACACACAGAGAGAGAGAGAGAGAGAGAGAGAGAGAGAGAGTCTGGAAAGTCACATCTGAGAACCTCTCGTAATTTTTTGGTATACAAATGTCAACTCATTAAATGTTTACTGAGCACATGCCCACACGTAAGATGTGTGTGCCTGTGTATAAGAATACAAAGATGATAAGGTCCAGTGTCTGGTCTCTTAAGATATTTAATCTAGTGGTGGGGACCAGCGCAGAATTAACTGTCATAAAAGGCAGAATTTACTAAGTGCTGAAAGAGATTCAAAGTGATACGAGGGTTCAGAGGGGCTTGAAATCAAGTGAACAGAATATTGTCTGATGCATTATATTATATTAGGTATTTTATTTAATGTAGGTGTATTTTGTTTCCTGCCTACCAAGTATCTTTAGACAGAGTTAACATGTTATTTTAACATGTATTCCTTAGAATAATGTTTTTTAAGGTATGATTCAAGGATCATCTGCATGAAAATCTTCTGGAGTCTTATAAAATTAAGATTCCCAGGCTTTACCTAAGATGTATCAAACTGGAAACCCTAAGGGTAGGGCCCAGGAATTTATTGCTATAAGCTCTTTACAGATAATATTAATATATATTTATATATGTACACGTTATTTTTGAAATCCACTTGAAGGATAATTTGCGTGCAATAAAATGCACTCATTTCAACTGTTTGAAGAGTTTTGATAAATGTCTATACTGATGTAACTCTCAGTACACTCAAGACAGGACATTTCCATCACCACACACAGTTCTCTTGTGAAATCAGTTTCCACCCCCAATCCCAGGGGACAACTGTTTGGTTTTCTATAAGCATAGATTAGTTTCACTTGCTCTAGAGTTTTACATAAATGAGACCATACAGAGTGTACTCTTGTATTTGGCTTTTTTTGCTCAATATAATGTTCCTGAGATTTATCCATATTATTGTGTGTATCAGTAGTTCTTTCTTTTTTATTGTCAAGTAGTATTCTGTTGTATGGATATATGCAATTTGTTGATGGTTTCTAATTTTTGGCTACTATGAATAGAGCTGTTAGAAACATTCAGGTACAAAGCTTTCGGTGGACATAATATGCATCTTGTTTTAGTATCACTATCCTCTTTATTAATTGCAGTGTGGTAGACAGGGCTGAAAAGGTTAGTAGTTTTTTATTTTTATAAAGAATTTTATAAATAAATTTTTAAAAATTGTGTAAGCTGCCCAGCTGGGTGTGGCTCAGCGATGGAGCATTGACCTATGATCAGGAGACTGTGGTTTGATTCCCGTTCAGGGTACATGCCCAGATTTTGGGCTCAATCCCCAGCAGGGGGCATGCAGGAGGCAACCGATCAATGACTCATCATTGATGTTTCTCTCTCTCTCTCTCCCTCTCCCTTCCCCTTCCTCTCTCTGAAATCAATAAAGATATATATATATATTTAAATTGTGTAAGCTAAAGATTATTTCTGCGTCCTCATCTATCAAATGGGGATACCTGCCCTACTTAGCTCAGATTTATTTTTAGGATGAAGTGAATTATATTGTATGTAAAAACAGTTTAAAACTTACAAAAGTCCATACAAGTCATCAATTAATAGGGTTTCAGCCCTAAACTTAAATATACTTAACATTATAATACTTCAAGGGAGCTGTTTAATCTATTGACATTAGATTTCAGCCTGAGACTAATTAAAGATCCTATTTTTCTTTCATTTCAGAAAAGGATGGAGGAGCTTTTATTGCTGTCAAAAGAAAGCAGTCGGAGCAACCACAGTATTTGGTTTGGACACTATGTAACATTTACTATTCTTTCTCCATCACCAGGAGTTCGGTCCATAATGAGGTGAGGCAGGCTTCCAAAATCAAAATTAATTGCTTTTAATAATTTTATGTTGCTCTACCTATCTTGCTTTTCTGAATAAGTATTTTCATTACTTTGTACCACAAGTTATCTTTGTTCATTATTCCATTTATTTTTTATTGGTTAGTTCAGCTACAGCTTATTTTTGTGGGCACCTCCATACACTCGGTGGACTGATGCCTGTTTTGCACACTCGTCACTCCCAGGGCACTTTGGAACTTGAGTTGGGAGACTGGAAGAAAAACAGACGGTAAGGGGTAGTTACCTCACAGAATAAAACTAGTACATGTTAAGTTTGCTAAAGCAGTAATAGCTTTCTTAGTGCTGTCGTGGGTAATCCCAGTTAAGGAAAAACTTGTGATATTTCTGGGTTTTTTGGTTTTTTTAAAATCTTTATTGATTTCAGAGAGAGGAAGGGGGAGAGAGAGAGAGAGAGAGAGAGAACCATCAATGATGAGAGAGTCGTCAGTGATCGGCTTCCTTCTGCACGTCCCCAACTGGGGATCGAGCCCCCAACCCAGCCATGTGCCCTGACCGGGAATCGAACCGCAGTCTCCTGGATCCTAGGTCGATGCTCAATTGCTGAGCCACACCCGGCCAGGCTGTTTTTGAAGTAATATATGTACCTGGCAATCTTTCTCATTATGCAGAAACCTTTTTGCAACAGTTATGTTTGCTGTCACTATGTTATGTTGGATCTTCAAGATACATCCATTAGGAAACAGTTCTCAAACTCTAGTGTGCCTAAGAATTACGGAGGACCTTAATAAAAATAAAAATTTCTAGGCCCTACCTCTAGAGATTTTGATTGTGTTGGTTTGGGTTAGAACCCAAGAAACTGCATATTTTAAAAGCACATCAGGTACTCTATGGACCACACTTTGAGAAACACTAGGACCAGCCCTGTTCAGGTAGCTCAGTTAGAGTGTTGTCCCGATACACTGGACTGTGGATTTGATCTCCAAACAGGGCACATACAAGAAGCAATCCATGAATGCATAAGTAAGTGGAACAACAAATCAGTGTTTCTTTTCCTCTCCTCTCTCTCTTTCCCTGTTTTTCTCCCTTCCTCTCTTTCTCTCTCTAAAATCAATAAATAAAATTTTTAAAAAAGAGAGAAACACTAGGACTAGGAATATGTAATTTTTCCCCTGAATTGTATTTTATTTAATTTTTAATTTTTATTTTTTAATTGATTTTTAGAGAGAGAGGAAGGGAGAGGGAGAGAGAGAAACATCTGTGTGAGAGCGTAACATTGATCATCTGCCTCCTGTGCACCCTGTACCTGGGATCGAGCCCACAACCCAGGCATGTGCCGTGACCGGGAATCGAACTGGAAACCTTTCGGTGCCCAAGACGATGCCCAACCAACTGATCCATGCTGACCAGGGGTCCCCTGAATTTTGTATCGACATTTCTAGTTATCGCTACAAGATGCTAGTGATTTAAGTTCTTCAAATAGATGATAGTTGGTTTTGTTAAGGTTAAAGTCTTTCTAAGAAGAAACATAACTTTTTTATCAAAAGCATGCAGTATAATATATAGGATGAACTATAATTTTGATAATAACTATTTAAGTGTATGAGCTTAAGTATAGATGAGTATCCTTTCATTGTTTAACTATTATCAATTGCTGTTTAGTTTATTAAAACTCAATGCCCTGAAGATATTAGGTACCCAATAAATATTTGCTGAGCTGAATATGTTTTCTTTCATTTTTAACTATTTCCATTAATTAAAAAGCAACTGTACCTTGCAGGTGGTACTTACTCATTTTAGTTGATTTTCTAGAATCTTTGTAAGAGCTACGTTTGAATCCCGTAGTTAGTTGGCTACTGTAATTACTTTGAGCTAAGACCTGTCTATTCATGACTGTGAGGCTGTGGGCTGGGCTGTGATTGCTTTGTACCAGACAGCCTTCCTAATCCTTGATCAGCCTCTTTATTTCTTATCAATACTACATTTACAAGTTAAGTGATATTAATTATGAAACCATTTTTTTTTTCTTTCTCTTCCCACCTGTTCTTTTGTGTTCCAACCCTGGGGTTTTATTTGGAGTTTTACTGAAAGGACCTAACGGTTACCTTCCCTTACTAAACATTTAAGTTGCATTAGTAAAATAGTTTTAAAAAACAGTAATATTAGGCTAGGCTTTGTTGTAGATGCAAATAAACCTGTGGCTTAACACAACAGATGTCTGTTGTTTCACTTATGGAAAGCTGGTATGAGTCAGGACAGTTCTCTTCCACAGGGTGACAGGGATTCGGACTTCCTTCGTCTTAAAAGGCCACTGCTTCAACACCTCAGTTCCAGGGCAGGGAAGAGAGCATGGAGAACTCACACCCACTCTTAAGTACTTTGAACCAGAAGTGTGATACATGTCACTTCTGTTCACAGCTCATTGGTCAGAACTGGTCACATAGTCCCAACCTAATATTAGGGAGACTGGGAAATTGCAGGGTAGCACATGGAATATTTGGTGAGCACTGTTGTTTCTGCCATAGTTAATCATTTCTCAGTTCTAAAGGGTAGAAAATACAAAACTTTGGCTATTCTTTAATGAGTATTTATACATTTCATTGTGTATTTAGAAAATCAAGACAACTCAACTTTTGTTAATTTATTTGAAATTATAGAAATAAAGATTTAAAAGACAAGTGCAAGGTTTCTAATTGTGTTTATTTTAATATTTTATGTAGCATTGTTGATGGTATGAAGAATGTCAAATATTAGGCTTATGATGAGTATCTCAGGTTCAAAATAGTCTTAAAGTATAGAAATCAAATGAATTAATTGAACAAGCATTTATTTAAAAATTAAAGAGTGCATGCTATGTACCAGACATTTTTCTAGGGCACAGTTAAATTTGTTGCTTCAGTCAGATCTCCGTTGTTGTGACAAATGTGAAGTATAAAGCAATTCATATTCAAATTCGTGATCTCAGAAAGTATACTTTTATATTTTGACATTTGTTCTGTATATAACCTTTATGCCTCTTAAAATACGAAGTGACTAAATTGCCTTGTTGTCCTCTGGTCTCTAGGTACCGCATCTTTGCTTTTGATCATGACCTCTTTAGCTTTTCGGATTTGATCTTTGGCGAGTGGCCTGTGGTTCTTATCACCAATCCTAAGTCACTCCTCTATAGTTGTCCTAAACATGAACCACTAGAAAGAATCCTTCACTCAACACACATCAGGTATGTAGAACATTTTCAGAATTTACTTTCAGTTTGATATTGATGGAGAATAAATCATTGTGACTGCATTCCCATGTAACAGTTATGAAATGCCCCACTTTAGTTGTCTCAACAATCTAAACATTATGTAAAGATAAATTGCTTACTGTTTTGTTCCAATGCAGTTAAAAAATATATTTTAGCCTTGGCCAGTGTGGCTCAGTTGGTTGGAGTTGTTGTCCCATACACCAAAAGGTTCTATTTCTAGTCAGGGCACATACCAGGTTTTGGGTTAGATCCCGGGTTGGGCCTGTGTGGGAGGCAACCCATCGATGTTTCTCTCTCTCTCCATCTCCCCCCCTTCCTCTTTCTAATATATGTGTATGTGTGTGTATTTTGTGCTGCTGAAAGTTTAAAAACCATCCAGAAACCTATAATCCTACCATTATTACTTTTGTGTATTTTATCCCACCTTTTTATTTGCATGTTGTTATATTGTTATAATTATAATGTACATACTCTTTTGTATTCTACTTAAGAATATTTACATTATATATCAGAATATTTTTTTCATTTTGCTACATAGCCTTCCAAAAAAGCAAAAGCTATATAAACCTATGGAATTATTCAGTTGCCATGTGAATATGACAATGTGAATTAAAGAGACAACCTTTCTCAAACATTAAAAAAATATGTTTTTTATTGATTTTTAGAGAGAGAGGAAAGGAGAGGGAGAGAGAAAGAGAAACATTGATGTGAGAGTGGAACATTGATTGGCTCCCTCCCACATGCCAGCCACTGGGGATTGAGCCCGCAACCCCAGGAATGTGCCCTGACCAGGAATCAAACCAGTGACCTCTTGGTTCATGTGTTGATGCTCAACCACTGAGCCACACTGTCCAGGACCCCAATTACTTTTTAAAACAAATACTAATTTATATGTTACCAGGCCGTATGAGTGCCAATTTCACAGCACCCTTATCAGCATTGGATATTGTACTTTTAAAAAGATTTACTACTTAGTCTGGAAAAAAATGGTATCAAGCTGTTTTAATATATTTTTTGATCATTAGTTAAGTAAAACATCTTTCAGTCAGGTTTTTTGATAGGCGCTGTATATCAGATTTAAGCATTACATTCTCTGGGGCCTTAGCCTGATTTGTGACATTGCTTCTTTAGTGTAGAATAGAAGAATCAAATGAATGCATGGGAACCAAGTAAATAGATGGTAGGCTTGACATTGGATTAACAAAGTGGGATGCCTAACCTCTATTCTCTTCCTATGAGGAAAACTAGGACTTTCGGAGTTTCTTCAGAAAGGTCTTTGGGTCTAACCCAGCTTGATTTATCAAAAGAAAATTGATTTTCCTTTCTAAAAAGTAAAAGAATAGTTCCTAATTTCCTACCAGTTCAGGTTTGCTGAATTATGCAACTCCAAAAACCATGTTCAGAAAGAAACCAGAGCATATGAGTAGTGGTCCCTACAACTGCACCATGTGATGGTTCTGTCTGTACTTGTTCTCCTCTATAAAAACAATGACAAACACCTAAAACCATGTTTTGTATGTGCTCTATTTCAGAGTCTTGGCCTTTTCCTTAACCTCCATTACTTCTGTCACTGTTAAGATTGATGGAGTTCATATAGGGCAAGCTAGTCATTCATCTGGCCCTATTTTCACACTGAAGTGGGACCCAAGAAACTACAGTGATAGGACACATAACATAG
Source organism: Miniopterus schreibersii (assembly GCF_964146895.1). NCBI lineage: Eukaryota > Metazoa > Chordata > Mammalia > Chiroptera > Miniopteridae > Miniopterus > Miniopterus schreibersii. The sequence continues at coordinate 144,975,861 of NC_138101.1, forward strand.
AAGTAATTGTCCAGGTAAGTTAGTAATTTTCAATTTGCTGTATAAATGTGATTAGGCTATAACCACACTGAACTCTGATTTGGGTGGGTTTTTTTTCAGTCAGTTGGTAAAGATGAAACTAAGTTTAAATAAAAATTTGGATACATTGAATTTAGTATGCTCTGAAAATGGGCACTCAGGAGTAATTCTACTATGAGACTAAAAACTGAGCAGAGGAAAAAAGGAATGTGCAACTACTGTCCACAGCCCCCCCTGTTCTAACTTCAGGGAATTATTCTTTTGTTTTCTTTCAACTTTGGCCCCAGTGTCTTTTAATAATGGGAGAAAATTCACCAATATACCAAAAGATAATAGAATAAGTCAGAAAACATGTATTTATGTATACATGCCTTTTATTGCCGTCTCCAAGTATAGGAAAATTGTTTCACTATTTCGAAAGCTCTAGGGAAGAGAATTTTCTAGGCAGTAAAGGATTTTTTTGTTTGGGAGTATGCATTCATAGCATATGCAGTCATAGTCTGCCTGGCATTTTTCTGATACAGCCTGGTGGGCATTTAATTCACTAGCACCTGCCAGAGTGAAACTGATCACTGTTACCAAAACAGAGCAGTTTCATTAACATTATGAAACTTTTTAAGGGATAGATTGTGCTCAGAAATTAGTTTCAAAAAATAAAATTTGTCAATTTCTACAATTTTATGATTTGATGACAGTTTTTAACTATTTCATCTAATATTAAGTTGGTTTGAAACATAGAGTAATCCTTCAGAAAACACATGAAATTGTTTTCTTTTTTGTTTGTTTCTTTGTTGGTTAATCCTCATCCGAGGATATTTTTTCCATTGATTTTTAGAGAGAGTGGAAGGGAGTAGGGGGGGAGAGAGAGAGAGAGAAACATCTATGTGAGAGAGATGCATTGACTGGTTGCCTCCGCACGTGCCTCAGCTAGGGTGGGGGGGTCACACCTGCAAGCCAGGTACTTGCCTCTGACCAGGAATCAAACCCACAGCCCTTTGGTGCGAGGGCCGACGCTCTAACCCCTGAGCCACACCGGCCAGGGCATGAAATTATTTTCATTACCTTTTTTTTTTTTGTCACAGAGAAGGATTTTGAGCAGGAAAGAGCTGTTAAGGAGATGCCAGACACTTAAATTTTTTACTTAATCCATATCACAATCCTATATGGTGGGTAGCTTTATCCCCAATTCATAGATGAGGGAACATGAGAAGGCACTTTGCAGTGCTAGAGGCTTTGAAGCGTTCTGCTTAGGGGGAAGAAGAAATACACAGGGAGGATGTGAAAGGGGTGATGGCTGGGGATGAAGTCTCAATGTCTTTCATATTAGAAGTTGGTCATTTTAAAAAGGCTTGAAGGTATAAGTGCACCTAGAATATTCCCTGTATTCACAGCCATAGGGAAGAAGTAGGAGCAACCATACGAGATCTGCTCACTTTAGGAGTGGGGAACCCCCCAATCCTTGGATTACTTCAGAATCTCAGCTTCTGTAGTTTTATGGAAAAAAAACCAAAAAACCTTATTCATATTCCTTGAAACATTTCTGGCCATTTATTTGAATCCTTAGTAAAAATGTGAAATCACATATACTTTTTATATGTTTAACATTTCTTGCAACATTATTGAGGTATAATTTACATACAAATTATATGTGTATTTAAAGAGTACAATTTGGTGAGTTTTATCATGCATATACATCGTTGAAACCATTACTACAATCGGTGTGATACATCTTGTGCCCTTTTGTCACCGCCTTCTTTCCACTCTCATTTCCAGGCAATTTGTTTTCTGTCTGTATGTGTATAACTTTAAAAAATTAGTCTACTGAATATGAAGTAGGGAACCTGGTCCCCTCACTCATCAATGGGAACATTATGTCCTTTTAAATACGGTTTACTGTATAGATAAGTCTGAGAGAAAAATCTGTGAGAGATCGCATCAATTTATTATCTTGCATTTTACCCACTAGGTGTATTCATTGAATATAGATTCTGGGCTGCCTACTAACAAACATTCTCAGATCAATTCTCAGTGTGGTTCTTGAACTAGTAGCACCAACATCACCTGGGAACTTGTTGGAAATGCAAACTCTCAGTTTCTTTCTCAAACCTATGAATCAGAGACTCTGGAGATCGGAGCCAGCAATCTTTTAACAGTCAATCCCTCCAGGTGATTCCGATATGCACTAAAGTTTGAGAACCAGTACTTTAGACTGTTGCGTCTACTTTGCCAATTTAAATACTAGAAATTTCTATATCTCAAAATTAAAGAAAATCTCTGCTTTAAAGCAAATACTTATCATTTAAAGTAAGAATATTTTGAGTACAGTTTGATAAATACCAGTAAAGATTCTTTTCACTATTTAAAAACTTTTGTATGATGGGAAATTTTAAAAATATATGAAAGAGATAATACTATAATGGATTCCCATGTATCCATCTGTTAACTTAAACAGTTATCAACTCATGACCAGTCTTTACTCATCTATGCCTGTACTGTAGGAGCTCCAACCCAGGGAGCACCACACTGTTCTTTGCTAGTCCGAAAAAAATCACAGGGGGACCAGAGGGAAAAGGCATAGCCTATATTATATCTGTGGAAGACCTGATGGCGGCCAGTCGGGTGTTTCCACACTTGGCCAGGGTAGGCTAAGGGGCTTATCTAGCAGAGGGGAGAGGGAGGGAGCCGTGCTGGGAAAGGCTTGCGTGCAGACCAAGGCCAAACAGAGAGTCTGATGAGAGGCTTATTAGCTGTCAGGGACGTAGGAAACACTTGGATCTGTGCTGCTCTGCTCCTGTGGCCACTGGCCAGGCAGGCACCTTTCCACTGATTGGGAGGGGGAATTGGGCTATATCTTCCCTTGACCCTACAATACTCCATGCAGTTCTCTCCCTCCTGCACCATGATGTCATTTTACATGTAAATATGTCAGTATGAATCACTAAAAGATAAGGACTGTTTTTAATAATGAAACCATAATATCATATTACACCTGAAAAATTAACAGTAATTCCTTAATATCAAACTGTCCAACAAGTGTTCAGTTTTTCCAATTTGTCATATATTTCTCTCTCTATATAGTGCATTTGGTTGGTTCAAATCAGAATCCAAACAAGGCTCAAATATTGCATTTAGCTGATTTGTCTCTTCAGTCTCTTTTAATCTATATTTCCCCTCTCACCCCTCCTGGTTTTCCCCCTTATAATTTATTTTCTTTGGAAACTGGATCTTTTATCTGTAGTTTCCTATGTTCTGGATTTTTGCTGTTTAGATTTGAGTCTGTTTGTTTTTCAGCAAGAATACATCATTTGGTGTTTTATGCTTTCACCAGAAGACTATAATATCCAGTTGTCTCTTTTAGTAATGTTAAGATTGATCAATGTATTCAGGTATTGTTAACCTTATCTAATGATGTGCTGGTAAATATTTAACAACCAACTTGGAGGATGGTTGGTGGGCGGGGGGGACTGCTTTGTAGCATTTCCCTGATTTATACCAATTTCCATGGTATAAATATTCCTACCAACACGACATCAACTGGCTTGCAAAATTTCTGAAAATTTAACAATTGGTCCTTGTGAGCCAGTAAAGCCAGCTCCAGCAAACTGCTGGCTTATCCCTCCATTCATTAGGAAGTACCCAATCAGCTTTTCACTGAAGAGTTTCTAGCAGCTATTGATGATCTTTGCCTAGATCCATTATTTCATAGAGTTATAAAATGATGATATTCAAATTGCTGCTCCTTATTATGGGAGTGTTAATTAGAATAGTCCCATAAAGAAAACATTTCCCTTATCTTTTTGGCACCCAGATACAGAGTTCATATAGGAAAGGCAGGATAAATTCTTAATTCTTAGTTAGTCCCCCACCCTCCCTTTTCTAAACCAGTTCTCAGAATAATGAGTTGCTTCTCTAGCATCTGCTAAAGATAAGCAAATGAGTCTTCTATGGTATAGATGAATGGTATGTTATGAATTCAATGTTAAAAAAACATATGGTGGTATGTTTCAATCCATTGCATTTATTCTTTTTGATGCTCAAATTGTTCCATCTTTGGCTAGTGGGAGCCTCTCCAAATTGGCCACTAAGTCCTTTAATATAATCCTAATAGTTTGTGTTAGTTTTTTTTACTTTCTGGTATGACAAGATATTCCAAGCTCTTCTTGTGCATTTCTTACTCAAGAACTGGAATCAGCCATTTATTATTATTATTGTTATTATTATTATTATTGTTGTTGTTGTTTTTAATGATTTGAGAGAGAGGGGAAGGGAGAGGGGAGAGAGAGAAACATCACTGTAAGAAAGGAACATCAGTTGGTTGCCTCCTGTACACAAGATCAAACTCGGAACCTTGGTATGTGCCCTGACCAGGAATCGAACCCTTGACCTTTCAGTGCATAGGTGATGCTCCAACCAACTGAACCACACCAGCCAGGGCTGGAATCAGCCGTTTTTCTAAAGAGCACTGGTTCCTTGTTGTGAAAAATGGTCTTTTGAGACTACGATTGGCACCAGCCCAGCTAGCTCACTGCTATTGGGTTTGTTTTTACTTCTAGGCCTTTTCAGTGAACATAGGGGAATACAGATTTTTTAAAAAGAGAAAATATATTGTGTGTACATGGCAATATTTCTAATTTGAATCTAGAATGACAAGGTTTTAAAGAAATTCTCTATGTAAAGTGCTTGTAGGAAGAATAAACAAATGGAAAGAAAGTAGCATGAGAGTTACTCCTCTGCTCTGTTTCTAACTAGGATTCTGCTGGAAGAAGTAAGAGTGTTCGCCACATATTTTCTCTTCAAGAGGATAATCAGCTCCGATTTGACCCTCTGGCATCATTTATTCTTCTTACTGACCACTGCATGGTGGTGAGTAAATTCAACCTAATGTTATGTGTGTTTCTACTGGATTTGGTAGGTCCAAAGTCCCTAAATAACCATGTGATGAGAACGCTGGACCTTATAAAATGAAAAGTTTAGTTATTCATATAGAAGAATAAAGTGCTTTTAAGTTGAATTAAAAGAAACAAAGGCATGGACAAGTAATACCTGTTTTGGGACCTGGTTCTAACCAATGCCATTAAACCAAGATAACTAAGGGAATTGTAGGGACTGTGCTAAGTCAGATTATGGATCTTTTTAAAATAATATTTCTCCCTACATAAATAATACATGCTAAATGTAGAAAACTTGGAAATTTTAGAGATAAAGTGAAACCATTCCCACATCATTCTTTTATCACACTACCCGTTATAACCATTTTGTTTGTCATTATGATACCTGTTTTTCTCTTATATACATTTGTATAAGAGTTTGTAATATAAAATGGTAAATAGGCCTTTAATTCTCTTTTGCTGTCTGATGTTTTTCCATGTAGGAATTTGTTTTGACTCATATCAATTTATATTATTTAGTGACATGATGTTTATTGACTGCATTGTATTGTCATAGATACACCTTAACTACTTGCCTATTGTTGGGTGTTTGTTTCCAGTTTTTCCCTCTACTATGTAAATACTGCTTGTAAGTTTTTGCATAGAGAAGTTTTGGGGGATAAATTCCTAGAAGTGAACTGCTGGGGAAAAGAGTAGATACATTATTCTATATACTTTATTTATTATATAATTACATAAATTACTTATTATTTATTATTTTCATTGTTTTTTGTCTATCCTCCCTCAGTAAAATATAAGCCCTATAAGAGCAGGGGTCTTTATCTGGTATGCCTAACACAGGTCCTCAATAAATATTTCTTGTACGAATAAATGGTGGTTTTTTTGTTTTGTTTTTAGCTTTTAATATACATTGTCAAATAGTCTACCCTATTTCCCTCAGATCACACCTATCCTGGGTATTAACATAAAGTATACAAAAGATATACATTACAATGTTAAGAAGAAAATTTTAAACTCCTTTAATTTCACCTCCCAGAGATAATTAGTGCATATTCTCACAGACTTAAAATGTGAATTATTTTAATTTGCTTTTATTACATGTGTGATTGTGTTTTTTAAAACTGACTACCTCATTTGTACAAATATTTTTGTGTCTCATTTTTATAATTTTTTTTGTCATTTATTTTTCTTTTGGGAATTTTTAATAACCACTTAGATCAGGCTTTGGAAATTTTGATGTTCTTATGAATTACCTAGGAATATTAGTAAAAGGCATATTCTAATTCAGTAGGGCTGAGATAGGGCCTGAGATTCTGCATTCCTAACAAGCTCAGTGTAATTCCAGTGATGATCTGGGACCATACTTTGAGAAATAAGGACTTAGAGTACATGTTTCTTAACTGTGAGTAGGTCTCCAAGTGAATGACTTCTTGATGGAGAAAGCAAAAAGAAAATGCAGTCTCTGTTTACTCAGCTGCAGTGTATTGTGGACTGTTTTTCCTTACTCTTGTATAACTTTAAATAAAACAAAACAAATTATGCTTCTCCTAGAACAGTGAAAGGGGACTATTTTAATTTGATCATTTTATATAACTGTATAAAATTACTTAGTTTCAACATTGGTCTAAGTATCCAAATTCTGAAAGAGTAATGCTGAGGCAACTTCTAATTTTCTTTTTTTGAAGATCAGATATATGATTTTCTTTGACTATATATTTTTCTTATATATTCATTTCTGCTAATGATGTCATTTCCAATTTTGTTAATGAGGCCATTTTAAAAACCTTAACCAAAGCTGTACCCAAGTATCTATTTCACATTAACATCTGTTTCTCTGCAGGCCCGGGTCCTTTTTGTGATGATTGTGCTGATCCAGCTCTCCATTCTCATTATTTTTAGGCATCGAGGATATCTAGAGATTAAAAGTAAGTCATGGTTCCTTTCATTCTTAGAAGACTTTATTTTAAAGTATCACATAATCTCCTCATTATTACCAAATGATAAATATGAATATAAACTCTCTTTGCCTGAGCTCTGTGAAGTACACCCTGCAAGCTATCACACATTTTCCATTGTACTCTTATCTTAAAAAACACACAAACAAACAGTAAACTTCAGTCAGTTGTTGCTACATGAGGCTTAACCAAAATGGGGGAAAAATCACAATGTAGCCCAGCCTGTGTGGCTCAGCAGTTGAGCATTGACCTATGATCCAGGAGATTGTGGTTGAATTCCCGGTCAGGGCACATGCCCAGGTTGAAGGCTTGATCCCTGGTAGGGGGCGTGCAGTTGGCAGCCGATCAATGACTCTCTCTTATCACTGATGTTTCTCTCTCTCCCTTCCTCTCTCTGAAATCAATAAAGACATTAAAAAAAAAAAAAAAAATCAGTGTAGCTCAAAATGACCAAACATCTTTGCCAGGTATTATAGATCTTCCACAATCTGGTCTTACCTAACTAGCTATTTTTTCACCCAGTGACCTGTATTTTATCCTAGGTAATTTTTCACTGTTCATACCATGCTCATTTCTGCTTCTGTGCTTTTGCCTTGGCTATCATTTCTGATTTAAATTGTTTTTCTAAACTTGTCTAAATCTTAGCCTCCTTTAGGGATCACCTCAAACCCACTTTCCATACCATTTTCTCCAACCATTCCAGGTCATAATGAGCTCTTGCTTCTCTGAGTCCCTATAGTCCTTTCTTGACCATTAATTGACACATAATTAGCCAGTCACTTGGCTTTACATAACCACTTCTAATGTATATACATTTCCTCCTCAGCCAAACTGTACATTCCTCAGTGTAGGAGCTTTTGTTTTCTACTTCTTGTTTGTTTTTCACAGCACCCAGCACTGAGCTGGTGCATAAAAGACAGCAACTCCTTGTTGAATTAAATTTTCTTATCCCTTCTTTGCTTGGGTCAAATCGCTGGGGTCAGGAACTGGTTGTGGGGGAGGGGAGAATTGTAGTAATGACGAAACAGTAAAATGGTTAACTGAATAGGTAGTGCTCACATCCTACTGAATGTTTTCCTGCTTATAATGTATTTTTAAACTTCTGTGAAAAAGTTCAAGAAACATTACTGCACATATATATTTTCCTGCACATAATATAAATAAGTGTTTGAGGGAGGGCCCCGAACTCATTGTGTGGGAATACCAGTATCTTTGTGTAGTTATTTAAAATTTTTACAACATTTTTACCTGCATTATCTCAGTCCTTACAACAGTCCTCTGAGGTAGGTATTATTGTCCCCATTTTAAACATTAGAAAACTAAAGACTTTGGAGGTTATATAGGTTGTCCAAAGTCTCATAGCTAGTAAGAGACAGAGGAGAGACTTAAAACCCAAGTTTTCCAACCCTAGGTCAGTTCTTTTCTTTAAACAACACTTCTCAACTTTGCACCTTAGAAGCCCATGGGGAACGTAAAATCTCAGTGCCTACATAGTACCAATTACACCAGAATCTCTCTAGGGATAGGACCTACACATCAGTAGTTTTTAAAATTCCCCAGATAGTTCCAATGTGCAGTTAAGGCTGAGAAGCATGGCTCTGTCTAAAGCAATATTTCTCAGTCAGGCTGCTTAGAATCACCTGGGTTGCTGCCTAAGCTCCCCCTCTCCCCAGGCCAATTAAATCAGAATCTCTGGAGGGTGAGACTTGGGCATGAGTATTTTCCAAAATTTCCTCCAGGTTCTAATATTCAGCCAAAGGAGAGAATCATTGCTTAAAGTTAAAAGCATAGCTGCCTCTAAGGTTAAAGGATTATTTATCTATAATAAATAATAATTATTATAGGTGGATTTGTAGACTGATACTTTGAGAAGTACCGGACTAGAACAAGAAAGAAGCTGAGACAGGAATGAGTAGCAAGTATGTAATACACAGACTGAGAAAAGTCATGTATTATCGGGCTTTCTGTGAAACTAATGTAGCAGGCTGAACAGTGTTATATACTGGCCTGTGAAGAAAGACATACTAATTAAGTTACACCAGGCTCTCTTATCATTGGGACCAGTTCTTTAAATAGTTTTCACCTCTACTGTTGCTCAGTGTGCACTGAGCTTCCTATCATAGTCTTTTGCTGCCTGTTTTATGATCAGCCACATATATGAGTGAAATGGCTGGCTGGGATTGAGGATCCGGGGTACTTAATCTGTGGCCACAGAGTGGAGCTTCTCTGTGTGAAACCCTTATACTTGGGCTTTTTGGCACTATATTTTAAGAGATGCTCATTTGGAGAACTTTATGGATCCCTTTCAATTGGAGTAAGAAGATAGCTGCGAGTTAAGGGTTGCATCACGTATGGGAAAGGCATATTTGAACAGATACTCATACTTAAGATTAGACTGGAGAATTTTTTTTTTTTTTAATTCTTCACAGGTTTGAATTTTTTTTTTTTAGTTTTTTTTTAAAAAAATATATCTTTATTGATTTCAGAGAGAGGAAAGGAGAGGGAGAGAGAGAAAAAAACATCAATGATGAGAGAGTCATTGATCGGCTGCAGCCCGCAACCCGGGCATGTGCCCTGACTGGGAATCGAACCCCGATCACCTGGGTCCTAGTTCGACGCTCAACCTCTGAGCCACGCCCTGCCGGGCTAGACTGGAGAATTTTTGATATTTCTTTGATATGCTTTTGATATATTTTGTTATACCTTTTGGAAGTTTATACTTTTGGACACTAAATGCCCTAGAAAACAAAAACTTGATCATCCTTTGAGTACAGCATTGTGTTTCAAATATACATAAAGATAAAATAGCATAGTCTTCTGGCAGGTATTTCTCTATTGTTTTCAGTCATTTAAAAAAGTGTGTGTGCGTACACACATGCACGCACGCTCCTCACAACTACACCATTGCTTTGAATTTCCTACCCTCCGCAATTCTAAGTGAATCGACTGATGGGGATTCCTGCCAACTTACGAATTTAAAGTGGTGTCTTATCATATAACAACAGATTTGCTGAATATATAGGATAGCCTGTGGAAGTCTTATAGAAAATGTCATAAATTAAACTTTGCATGTGTTCATTGGATTTTTCAACTTTATTCTCTTTAGGACCTCCAGGATTTATAAATTTGACCTCATTTTCCCTTCATGTCTTGAGCAAAATAAACATCTCCTACTATTCTCTGTTGTTGCTGACTCTATATACAGTGCTGGGTAAGTCAATTAGGAAACCTGAGATTGTGGACCAGTCTGCCAAGGAATATATTGAGAATTTTGACAATAGAGTCATTTAGGCTCTTGAGAATATAATGAATAGCACATGGTTCCTATTATATAAGTCATTTCCTGGGATGTGGTCTTGGGAAATAAAGTTGTTTCTTAACATGTATAAAGTACATTTAGTTTACTTAAGAGTGCTGAGAAGACCATTGCAGAATTTGTGTAGAAACCTAATAGAAGATAGTTCAGCGTAATTGCCATCTCCTCAGAGCAGCCTTGTTTGACTACCTTAAATTTTTGTCCCGTTTCATCATGCTTGTTATTTCCTTCATTCTTTATCAGAATTTATGATTATCTTCTGTGTTCATCATCTCTTCTTTCACTAGACTATCCATTGATGTCTTGTCTCTCATGTTCACCTCTGTGCACCACTAAGCACAATGCCTAGTACGTAGTTCAGTGAATAATTTATTAATGTGTGGCTCCTAAAAACTCAACTCAAAAAAGAGAGAAACTGAGATGAGCAGTGAGTTCAGGCATATCTGAACCCTTCTGTTATATTAATTAATTATACCCAAAACTTACAAAGTCACTTAGCCACTTACGGAAACAGAAAGTACTGTGGTCTCTTTTTAAAGCTTTTTACTAATGTGCCTTAGTGACTGAAAGTCAGTTTAGGCTACTTGTTGCTTAGTCTTTGTTTTACACTTTTATTCCACCTTTGGACTTTTCTTTGCTTGTTACTAACTCCCACCAGAGAACACAAAGTAGTAAAATAAAAAATAAGACACTTTAACCATACTATATAACAAACTATGGCAGATTCCCCTTTGGAAGTCAGTTTTCTTGTCAGCAAATAGGTTTAAGCTGTTTTGGACAAATGTCTTACACTAGGAAGCAAAGCAAGTGATTTGGTTCCTGGATGTAAAAGAAAACATTAAGAGGGCAGGAGTTGCTTCATTTTTAAAAGTGGAAACTTCAAGGGAAAACACTTTTTTAGACTAATATGTATCTAATGGACTTTATATAATATACGAGAAAATTACCTATGACTTTTAAAAGCTGAACTATATTCTTACCAGCAAATAATGGTATTTGCATTTTGAGAAAGGAAGTCTGACTGTCCCTTAATCACTCTTGACAATATAGTAGTTCTAGACACTTGCATACTGAGAATGGGCAGTAAATAACAGTAGGGAGAAGAAAATCATTCTGGCATTGTAGATGAAAGATTAAAATAAGGAAGCAGCCCTGGCCTTTGTGGCTCAGGTCTTCCCATGCACCAAGAGATCGTGCGTTTGATTCCCGGTCAGGGCACAAGCCCAGGTTGTGGGCTCCATCCCCAATAGGGGGCATGCAGGAGGTAGCAATCAATGTTTCTCCCTCCCTCTCCCTCTGTCTCTAAAATCAATAAAAATGTATTTTTTTTAAAAAATCTAAAATAATAATAATAATAAAGAAGCAAGTTAAACTCTTCACCATGCATATGTAGTTGATGTAAAAAGTAATGACTGGATCAGCAAGAAAAGTTTAAAAGACATTAATATTAATTATGAAGAGAAGTGTATTTTAGAAAGATTAAAGTGGTTGAAGTTTTATAGCTTAAAGGAGTAAATCTCAGTTATCTGGAAAATTAATTTATTAGGAATACCTCTTTGCTTCTTAAGGAAATGTTAATGAATTATATTGCGGTTATTGCAACAGAATCTCCTAAGATTTGTGAATGTACTCCTGTATGTTTCTGGAATCTACAAGCTACATATCCATTCCAGGTATAGCATATACTCAGACGATTTCATAACCCAGAGAAATATGGAGCAAAGGAGCAAATAGCTGGTTAACTAGGACATCGGGTGCAACATAGAGATTAGCAAAGAAAAAAAGCTATGCAAATAAAATGTTTATAGATGACTAGTCTCATATTTCTTCGTTATTCCTGTAAATACATCTTGTGATGTATGTAATTAGAGTAATTATTTAATCTTCCCCTTTCCTCTCCATTGCTTCTTCAGGACCATGGTTCATTGGTGAAATTACTAAAGGCAAAATGGGTTGCTGCTTTTCCTTTGGGATATTTGTTGATGGGCATTTCCTACAAGGCAGTATAACGTTTATGGTTGGACTTCTCCAGGTAAGAAGTCAGAAGTGCGATTTAAGAATATCTTGGCTTTGTTGTACTAATTGTGTAACACTTAAGAATTAAATCTCAAATCCCAAATTAGACAGCATAGATCATGTTTCCTAATTTACTGGCAGGCTGTCTTTAATAACTGGTGTTTTGTTTGCCTTTTGAGTACTTCCTAAGCTCTTTCTTCCACCATTCTCTTGTAAACATCTAAAATACATTTTTGGCAGTCAGGGTTTATAAGAGGTGAAAGAGGTTTTGGTCTTTGTTGTTTATTTCACTGTACTTTTCATTGACAAAAAAATGAAATAAGGGACTGATGGTAAAATAAATGATAGGCTTCTGAGTAAACCAAAATTAATTATGATGAAACAGGAAAATATTTCAGAAGAAGGAAAGGAAAAATAGACATGAGAGAAAAGTGGGTCAGAGAAAAGTGGGTTATCCAATGGAAGCTGCACTGGGCAAAATAGACACGAGAGAAAAGTGGGAGAGAAAAGTGGGTTATCCAATGGAAGCTGCACTGGGCAAAACCAGACCTGGGCTTTCTAGTGATGCCTTATTAGTATACTTGTTTGGGAAACACTGATACATTTGGTTTACGTTTTGACTGAGATACCTTTAAAATAAGCAAACACACAAACAAAACCCTGACAAATAGCAAATCTCTATAAATAGGTTTGAAAGATATTTACCTAACCACTTATTTTACTTACTTAATGGGACTAATGGGCCAAAATCTGGAGGTGATGATCTGGAGTTTTGGAAGAGATCAAAAACGTTGTTCAAAATGAGTTCACAGTCTCATTTCAGAGTAGTAAAACATGATCAGCAGGATTATAGATAGATAAATAGGGAAGACCTCTGCAAATACTGACCATAGGCCCCAGCATTCTCTGTAAAGCAGCATTTCATATGTACATACATTTGGACCCAGTTCGGTTTTCTATTATGTAAATGGAGGTTCTCTCTCAGGAACATTCTTATATCAAGTGAAACCTGAACTGTACTAAAGAGTGGGTTTATATTCATATTTGAATAAATAGTACAATAATAATGTATCTTACCTATCATCTAGGCTCATGACTCCCAAATCTGTATCTCTGATCTAGACCTCTTCTCTGCACTTCAAGTGCTTATATATCCAACTGCCATTTCCAATCTTCCCTTAGATATCTAATAAGCATCTCAACTTAATAGTATATGTCTAATAGGACCTTTAATTTCTACCCCCAAACTTGTTCCTCCCTAGTTTTTTCAATATTACTAAATGGCTCCACAATTCACCCAGTTTCTTTAGAATGTATTCTTCCCCTTCCCTCATACTCTATCTAGTTCATCAGCAAGTAATACCTTGTTTGCTCTACCTCCTATATAATCTTGAATCCACCACTTCTCTCCATCTCATTACAACCACCCTAATTTAACTCAGAATTATTTCTTGGCTGGGCTACTGCAGGCACCCCCTAAGTGGTCTTCCCTCTGCTGCTTTTGCCTCCCTAATGTCAGTTTGCCACAGAGCATCCACTGTGATGCTTTTAAAACCTTAATTAACCCACTTACTTCTCAGCTTAAAACCCTTTAAGCAGAGGAGTGACATGATCTGGGTCCTGCCGACTGCCTCAGTTTCCACCTGGCTCATCATGTTGTAGGCCATTGGCCTTAAATAGGCCAAGATCTCACCCACCTCTGGGCTTTTCATTTGATTCTTCTGCCTGGAATGTGCTTTCTCCTACTCGTTTCTGTCCTTCAGGCCTCAGAGAGCTCATCTACCAGTTACCCTCTTATTTCCTTTATAGAATTTCTCAAAATCTGTAATTATCTTTTTTTGGGGGTTTCTTCCTGTTAGAATGCACACTCTATGATGCATCTTTTCTGACTTGTTCTGTTCACCATTGTGTCCCAAGCCTAGAGGGTAACACAATGCCTGCCACATAATCAATGATGAATGAATGATACAGCAACTAAACTTGGATTATAACTTAAATCTTCTAATTTGTATTCCAGTAATCATTATGCTACTTCAAATAAAAATACAGAGATAAGGAAAAAATATTGATACCCAAGTTCCCCCCTCACTCTGCCAAAAGAGGGTATGAATGTGTATATGCATACGTATTCAATTCATTTCCACCTTAAACATTATCGAGGGCTTCAATATAAATGAAATGATACCTGCTTTTAAAATGAACAAAAGGATACAGGCCAAAATATACAACTAACTACAAGTCAAATGTTGTGTTATAAGCAAATGTGATTGAAGCATAAGGAATCAGACAGTTAACTCCCAAGAGAGAAAGCAGCATATTCTTAGGAACTGTCTAATGTATTAGGGAGACCTGGCCCTCACCCCTGTGAGGGCTTGCTAATAAGCTAATGGTTCTGTTCTGCTCTTTTTTCCAGTTGGCATTTTTTAACATCCCCTTGATGGCTTACCTGTGTTGGAGCTTGCTGCAGCGGTGCTTTGGTCATAACTTCAGGTCTCATCTCCGTCAAGGAAAATACTTGAAAATTATACCTGTTCACCTTGTTATGTTACTGCTGTATGCCTCGCAGATTTATTCCTGCTACTTTCTTCATATGACATACGGCACAGTAGCTTTTTTCTTCTCCCCTTTGCGGACCTGGTTGACACTGCTGACACCTCTTCTCATTTATCGTGTGTGGACATTGAACTCCAAGGAGCTTGGAACCTTTACAGTGCAGTTAAAAAGTCACCTGAGCTCCTGAAGGCCATGTCTCACCTTTCACCTCTGTTGCCCAGGCCTCTGCCCCAGCAACAGGTGGAAGGCCAATATTGGTGGACAAGCTTCAGGGAGCTGCTGCTCCTTGGTTGCCCAGGAGTTGGAGTGATTACCTACTACTGATTCCTGCAGAATGGACTGCAGAAAAATCTAAATAATGCCATGATTCCTTCCTTCCCCAAGAAGGCAAAGGGTTGATTTGTGAAGAGTAAAATGGACAGGAGCTGGGTGTGTATGGGCTGAGGCCCAGTGTGTTTTTAGGGCTACCTCATGTAAAGTACCTAGCACAGTGTGTGGAACTCTGCAGTCAAGGGTGCCACTTTAGAGTCGGAAAACCAATGTGAACTTGGGCCCCACCCCGACTACCCTTGGGCAGTTAGCTCTCAGTCCCCGTTAACCCCAGGGTTAGGACCTCTGCTTCTTCAGTGGGGAGTGTTTTCAACCAATCCAATAAAAGAATGATGAATAAGAAATAACCCAGCCGGTGCGGCTTGGTTGAGCTGGTTGTCCCAGGCACCAAGAGGTCCCCGGTTGGATTCAAGATCAGGGCACCCGCCTGTGTTGCGGACTCGATCCCCAGTAGGGGGCAGGCAGCCAATCGATGGTTCTCTCTCACTGGTGTTTCTGTCTCTTCCTCTCTATCTGTAAAAAAGAAAAAAGAAAAAATCAATAAAAGTATTTAAAAAAAAGTAAATAACTCGGACTCGGGTTCCTTGGGAGGCGTGGCCGGGCCACTCGGGCGGGGCCTGGCGCGTTGTTGCCGGAAAGGAACCCGGGTCTGTGACGCCCGGAAGTGGGGCGGCGGCGGCTGCGCGGCGCCAGTAGCTGCCCCGGCGGCTTCTGTGTGCGGGCTCCCGGCCGGCTCCTGAGATGGCGAGCGCAGCCGCACCTGCCGTCCTCACCCTGGCTCCGCCTCTGGAGCTGCTGCGGCATTTAGCAGGGGAGCTGCGGTTGCTCTTGCCGGGATTGCGGGGTGAGCTGACGCAGTTGGGACGGCCGACCGCAGGGGCGGGCTCGGGTCGGGAAGAAGCCGAGCTATGGCGGGGGCGGGGGCCGGGGGGAGGAGGTGGGGGCCGCAGGTGGCTCCGCTGACCTCTGCTCTGCCTTCTCTCGCCGGCCGGCGCACACGCCACACACGCCCAGTGGGCGAAGCCCAGGAGACCACCAAGGAGTTCAATCAGGAGACGTTCTGGAGAAGACTCAGTGAGTGCCTCTCCCGTGGGGTCCTCCCACCTGTCTTCTTCCGGCGACCCGACCCCTTTCCCCCTCGCTTTCCCCCGCCGCATGCCCTCAGCGGGGGTGGCTCCCCGTACCCACCCTGGCACCTCAGAGGTTGAATTGTAAAACTGATTTCTGGAGATGTTTTTGAGGCGTCTCAGCCGGTAAGGGTGGAGAGGGAGCGCGTTATCTTGAGCAGCAGCTGCAGCCTTGTCATTTTGATACTGACATTGGCTTCTGCCTGCTCCGCTGTCACCCCCCCCCCCCCCCAGATGAGGCAGCTGTGAAAGTGTCAAGGGAAGCCACGACCCTGACTGAAGTTTTCTCTCGACTTCCACTGCCGCTGCCGGCCTCGCAGGTGGGCTTTAATTTTCTGTGCTGCCTCGTTCGTTATTCCTTAGGAATCCTCTCATTTTCCTTTCAACTTTTACACTCAAGCCATCTGTCAAGTAAGACTGCGGTTCTCATCTCACAGGGTGGTGATGGGGACCACATTGCCAAGTGCAGTACCTGGCCTGGAGTAGGCTGGTCTTCTAAATAGTATTGGTTCAACTTAAAGTTTGTTCTGGTTCTTTCTTTTCTGATAACTTTTTTAAGCACTTGCTATTCGTTTTCACATATGTGACCCCCATCTCACAGATGGGTAAGCAGGCTCAGAAGGTCAGGTAAATAAGCCGTGGAGTTAGGATTTAAATTGGGAGTTATCTGATGTCTAAGCTACATGTTTGTTATGCTACATCCCTTTTTATAGTCAGTTATTTTTATATTTAATCAGTAACATAATGTATGCAGTATAAAATTAAAAAGATACCAAAGTTAAGTGTGCTGTGAAGCTTATATCTCCCTTCCCCAGTACTTTAGAATTATTCATAAGTATTCTATGCATATGCACATTTATGTACATATGCCTGCTTCTTTTTACACAGATGGCAAGATGCCATAAACACTTTCCTGGACCTTACTTTAAAAAAAAGTTAACACTGTGCTTTGCAAATTGATTCTCAGCAGCACATATAAAGTTGCTCACTTCTTCGTAACCACCGCATGGTATTTAGTTAACCTCTACTCTATGTGGACATTTAAGTTGTATCCAGTTTGTAACTATTATAAACAGTGCTTTAAATTGCCTAATACATTCTTGGTGTATGTGTGTATATTGGTTAAAAAAAAAAATTCCAAGAAGTGGAATTTCTAGAACAAAGAATTTATGCATTTTTTATAACCCTTTATTATAAAACTAATGAAAATAAACATGTCAACTGTGACCAAGTATGCTCTCTGCACAGTTTTTCTGGAGCTAGGTATACTTAATTTGGGATAAATTTATTTAAAAATGGCATATACTCATTGCCTTATTTGATATTCATTGTCAATAGTTTCATTTTCTTTCTCAATCTATATATCCAGATGTTTTGAAATTGAAAAATACTTTTTTGCTGCACCTACAATGATAAACTCCCTCTCTCTACATAACTCAGAGATTTGTATGAGGAAATAAGAGATTAATTATATGAGAGCACTTTAAAAGCTTTGTGGGAGAAAGTCAATATTTATTTCAAAGGGACTACTAATATTGCCTTATTTTTTTTATCTGCCAACTTCCTTTCAAATATACTTAGGACTTGCTGCTAAAATTCACAGCTAGTAAGACACATGAGGAGGCTGCATAGAACTATTTTATGTACCTGCTTAGGTCAGTGGTTTCACTCAGATGGAAAATTAGAATTTTGTTTTATCTGAATTATATATATTTGACTCACAATTGCTTTCTTAGAATCTCAGCATGTTAATCTTACTGAATAATGGTTTTGTTTATTTTTAATTCCAGTTCCATATGAACTGGTATCTTTATAAAATTATGTATTCAGATGTTGAAGCAATGTCAGATTGCCATAAAAGTTTCTAAACACCCTCAATTGCTGTACTTATCCATCCTAGACTGGTAAAAAGTTTATGGACTGGTACCATTTTGTAGAGCACATTTTACATAGCTCTGTCTTAGAATTTAGTAGTGAAGTGAGGACAAGGAAGATAAGAGAAAGTCAGTGACTGCTTAGAAAGTAGTCAATGCTGAGCATTGTAGAGTCCATTATTACCTTTAAGTATATTGTGATCCTGCTAGAGAGACAAAACACCTGGTTAATGGTCTAAGAGGATTGGCAGACTTTTTCTGTAAAAGGCCAGATAGTAAATATTTAGGCTTTGCAGGCCAGCTACTCAACTCTGCCCTTATAGTGTGAACACAACTGTAGGTAATATGTAAACAAAAGAGTGTGGCTGTGTCCCAGTAATACTATTTTTAAAAACTGGCCGTGTAACTGATTTGGCCCGCGGGCCCATAGTTTGCCAATTCCTGGTCTAAGGTGGTAGGGTGAATATTTCACAGAAATCAAGAATAAGTTTTTCCAGCTGTTTCTTAATGTTTTATTGAATTATCAGCTTAGTACCTGATGTCCCACTAACTACTCTCTGGTATGTGATGAGAGTAGCACAAGGCCCAACTCATAATAGGACTTCAAAAGGTGTTTGTGAATGCTATTCAGATGTCTGCGCTCTTCCAGAGTAGAAGGGTTGACCACATTGATCTAAGCCATTTCCTTTGTCATTCTGAAATTGATCTACTTCCTCATAGGAAACCCAGAGGCTCTGTGAACAAGTCCATGCTGCCATCAAGGCAGTTATTGCGGTATACTATTCACTTCCCAAGGATCAGGGTAAGCCACTATGCACACATAAACATTCAGTTTATAGGATAGATCTTGGCTAGTATGACAGCTTATATCCTGAAACTTTACCTTTTCCTCAGTTTGAGCATGTAATGTAACTTTCTCATAATATACAAAGATAATGTACCTTTATAATGTAAGTAATCTCTATAAATAAGCCTTTAGATATAGGCACTGTGTTCCCATCTCCCCTGCCTTGTAAGGTTTTTAATTCTCACTGGCTCCTTCCTCTCTAACCCATTAGATCACCACAGATGCTAGCTAGGTCTCAGTCCCATCCCCAGGCCCAGGCCATCCCCAGTCTCCGCGCATGTTATATCACACCCTATTGCTGAGTTCCCTTACACATTAAGTGGCCTCCATCCTGGCCTGTGGGTCCATACCTTGTTTGTTTTGTTTTTTTATCCTCACCCAAGGATATTTTTTTCCATTGCTTTTCAGAGCGAGTGGAAAGGGAAGAGAGAGAGAGACATTGATGTGAGAGACATATCGATTAGTGCCTCCTGCATGCGCCCTGACTGGGGTGGAGCTTGCAACCAAGGTATATGCCCTTGTTCAGAACTGAACTCAGGACCCTTCAGTCTGCTGGCTGACGTTCTAACCACTGACCCAAACCAGCCAGGGCCATGTCTTGCTTATAATCAGCACTCAGGAATGGTGGGAAGAGCGAGAAAATGGCCTGGGGATATAAGTGAGACCTGAGTTTTGTGTGGGGACTCCAGTTAAAGCGTGTGGGTGCATATTACCTTAAGTTCTGTAGTGCTTAGACTCTCAGGAAAGTAGATGGTGACTTCTGGAAAGAAGACCAGGCTGCTTAGTCTTGGGGTTTGGCTACAGGAATCACCCTGAGAAAGCTGGTTCGGAATGCCACTGTGGACATCGTGGATGGCATGGCTCAGCTTGTGGAAGTGCTCTCCATCACTCCAACTCAGAGGTAGTGATGCCACAGTTGGGTTATCAGTTAATGGGGTTCCTTGTTTCAGGAAAGGGAAAAAACTCATTTCAACAGCAAAGTTGTTGTATAACTGAGAATAGTGACCAAGAGGAAGGAGCTCTTTAGGAGACAGGAACCTAGATTATTGATATATCCTTATTGATTCCTTTTCTCAGCCCCGAGAACAGTGACCTTATTTCTTGCAATAATGTCTGGGTTGCGTGCCAGCAGGTGCCTCAGATACCAAGAGGTGAGTAAGAGTGGGAAGTGGGCCGTTGACTGCTGGCCAAAGTAGCTAGTAGCTCTCCTTCTAGCTTCCAGTTTTGTACCATGTATATATTTTAACTTATATAAAGAGTTTAGTGGAATATGTATAGTTTATCACCAACAAAAAAAAATAGGTATTAATATTTTCTGCCAGTTTTTTTAATTCTCATACTTCTTAATTCAAACTCCCCTCTTGCTATAGCTCTGTCTCTTGTTGAACAAATGTGGCTTGTTCTCCTGGTCCTGCCCCAGGATCAGTATTTTTCTTTTTGAAAATATGTTTCTATTGATTTTAGAAAGAGAGGAAGGTGGAGGGAGGGAGAGAGGAGGAGAGGAAAAGAGAGAAACATTGATCAGCTGCCTCCTCCACTCCCCCTACTGGAAATTGAGCCCACAACCTGGCATGTGCCCTGACCTGGAAGCGAGCTAGTGGCCTTTTGGTGCATGGGATGACGCCCAACCAACTAAGCCACACTGAAGATCAGTATTATGGGATACATTGAAGCAGTTATGAGGTAGAGCCAGCTAAGCCAAAAGCTGTGGTCATCCAAGAGAACCATAATGAGAAACATCATGTGACCATTTTACTACTTCTTGTGGTGAATGACAAGAAGCTTTTTAGACCCCTGTCTGGGTATCCAGAGGATGTAAGTAAGAATTTTACATTAAACCACTGGCCTTTTTGACTGTCTTTGGCACTCTCTTCAAATGAGAATACTGTTGTTGCCCTTTGTAGACTTAAGAGAATTGTTGGGTTTTTCCTCTAATTGTACTTCTGATTTTTTACTTACAGATAACAAAGCTGCAGCCCTTTTAATGCTGACAAAGAGTGTGGATTTAGTGAAGGATGCACATGAGGAAATGGAGCGGGTGAGGAGACTTCTGTCTTTGCTGGTTATGGGAAGGCAACTCTGTGACTACTAGATGAGAATTGGTTATAAAGAGAGGAGATGTCCTGTCCATCCTCACTCCTGTCCTCCATCTCCCACCTCCACCCCATGCTGGTGTGTGATTTAGTACCACTCCCCTGTTCCATTGCTGGACTAGGAGAGCGAGAGGGTTTATGTAGTGATCCAACTCTGTCGCCATTAGTGAAGTAGCTGGCTGAGGTTTTGGGACAACTTAGACATGATCCTGAAAGTACAATAGGCTTTTTTTTGGTATTCACATAAATCATGATATGTCTTAGGCTGTGGAAGAATGTGACCCTTATCGGGGCCTCTTGAATGATGTTGAGGAGGACAACTCTGACAACCATGGTGATGAACAAGATGATGTATTGGGGTGTCCAAACAATCAGGACTCATATTGGTCAGAGGAAGATCAAGAGCTCATAATCCCATGCCTTGCACTGGTGAAAGCATCCAAAGCCTGCCTGAAGAAAATCCGGGTCTCAGTGGCAGAGAATGGGAAGAAAGACCAGGTGGCTCAGCTGGATGACATTGTGGATATTTCTGATGAGATCAGCCCTAGGTAAGCCCCACTTGAAATATGTAAGCAGCAACATTCTGATCTCAGCTTGTGCTGTCACCCCAAGGTTTTCCCCCCAGTTTTTTATTTTGAAAATCTTCAAAGCTACAGGAAAGTTGAAAAAGTAGTGCAGCAAACACCCATACATCCTTCATCTAGATTCACTTATTCACATTATTTTTATATTGGTATATTTCTCTATAGATAGATGTGCCATTCCCCACCCCGAACCATTTGAGACTAAGTTGCACACATCAATGACATTTCACCCATAAATACTTTTTTTATTATTGCATCCATGAAATTTAACGTTGAACAAATTAATATTATCTAATATTCAAATTTGCCCCCTTGTCTCTAAAGTATCTCTTACAGCATTTTTTTAAAATCTAGGGTTCTGTCTTGGTGTCACATTGTATTTGGTGATTATCTCTTTAGTCTTTTATAACTAGAATAGTCCTTGTCTTTTTTAGTCTTTTTTTTTTTAACATTGACATTAAAAAAAAAATTTTTTTTTAAATTGATATTAAGAATTTTGAAGAATTGTTGTAGAATATCCTACAATTTAGATTCATGTGACTGTTTTTTCATGATTATAGATTATATTCCGGTTAAAGATTTTTTGGCAAGAATAACATGGTTGAGTGTTCTGTGCTTCTCATCGCATCACCTTGGGAAGCACATGATTTAGTTTGTCCTATTATTGGTGGTACTAAATTTGATCACTTGGTTAAGTGGTGTCCACTTTGGTGGCATTATATAGATGAACCCCTCCTGTATTAGTTATTAAATTGTTGGTTTCAGATTCTCACTTTTTTTTAAATATGTTTGTATTGATTTCAGAGGGAGAGAGAGAAAGAAACATCAGTGATGAGAGAGAATCATCGAACAGTTGCCTCCCACATGACTCCCACTGGGGATCAAGCTGGTAACCCAGGCATGTGCCTCCACCAGGAATCGAACCGTGACCTGCAGGTTCATGGGTTGACTCTCAACCACTTAGCCACACTAGCCAGGCCAGTTCTCACATTTTTAACTGAATTAATCATGTCTTCTAGTGAAACTGGGAATGTATGTGTTTGGCAAATACCCGTTGAGTTGATTCTTTATTGGTTGCCCAATTTAAGGAACGGAAAGGCATTTCTGGGGCAGTCATTTTCTTACTGGTTGCATCCTTAGTTGTGTACTGGAAGCCACCTAGCTGTGCTTTGTTTCTTTTTTTTTGTTAATGGTTATTTTTGCTTTCTGCCCTTAGCGTGGATGACTTGGCCCTGAGTGTATATCCACCTATGTGCCACCTGACTGTGCGAATCAGTGTAAGTATCTACATTGGTAAACCTAATTGGTAGAATTTCACCAATCATTAGTATTTCCTTTAGCTATAGGAAATATATTTGTCATACTTGGATGTAAGTACAGCAGTAATATCGTATTTCCTACATGTGTTTGTGCTTAATAAATGTTTGCTGAATTGTAATAGCCATGAGCTCTGGTAGTACTTCTTTCCATAACCACCTAGGTAATCGTGTAGAAAAACCCAAAGACCTTAAAAAATGCTTCTTTGAAAAAAAAAGTCTTAATTACTGTAGTGCTTTCAGATCTTCTCAACCGGAAGTCATCTGTTTCTAATTTCCACTATAGGCAGAAATAAGCGCTCCAGAAAAAAACTCTCTTCTAATATAAACACATTTTGTGATTTAACTATGAAGGGTCAAGTTCTTTATAAAAATCTGATTTATTGTATTCTTTCGAGTTCTGGGTTCTGTGCTAGAGAGAGTTTTATTACCTTATTTTTAGAAACTCAAGTTCTTATCTCTAATGTTATTGGAAAGAGAAGTAAAACTACCAGATGGCTTATATTTTACAATCAGATGTATCAATCTTCATAATGTTTGATAAAATAGATAGTAGAAATTAATCAAATGTATCTTCACAATGTACAAACACCTTGAAGGAGTATAGGATCCTTTTGAGCATTAACTTTTTTTTAAATATATTTTTATTGATTTCAGAGAGAGGGAGGGAGAGGGAGAGATAGATAGAAACATCAGTGATGAGAAAGTCATCATTGGTCGGCTGCCTCCTGCACTCCCCCAACCGGGGATGAGCCCACAGCCCAGGCATGTGCCCTGGCTGGGAATCCAACCTCGATCTCCTGGATCCTAGGTTGGTGCTCAACCGCTGAGCGACACCCGGCTGGGCTGGACATTAACTTTTTAAATTTGTATTCACTTTTTAAAAATCGACTTCCTAAGAAATAAACATTTTTAGAAATATGCCTTCTTTAATTACCCCAAATAAAAATATAAAATATATATTATATATTGGTGGCATACATACATCCTCATTTTATCTTGTCAATGGTGTTCTTAAAATTCTGTACCTAGATTTTTAAAAAGAGAAACATTGTTTCTGTTATATGTTCTGAACTATCAAAAGTTGGGACAAATTCAGGTTATATTCTTCCTTTTGCTGTTTCTTTAATTAAAAATATTTTAAACTAAAAAAAAACCAACTTATAAAAGTGTTACAGCAACAGTCAGTATTAATAGGATTTTGCTAAATAGAAAAGAATCCAAAATCAGGTTAAGCCCTTACCATAAAAATGAAACTTCTCTGTTTCTTTTCTAGTCTGCGAAACTTGTGTCTGTTCTAAAGAAGGCACTTGAAATTACAAAGTAAGTATGAGGACTTCTCCCCCAATAGATTTTTGAGAATAAACCTATCCAGCCATTCTCAACTTCCAATTCCCATTTCAAGGAGTGGGTGTGGAGTTTTCTTTCAACTTCAGTTGTAGAGCAGCTGAGTTTCTGCAAAGAAACTTGGATTTTCTTAATACAGTTTCCTCTGTGCTTCCTATTGAGGATAGGTTTTCCTTTGACAATATAATAGATTTCACTTCCTGTTTTTCCCATTCCATTCACAGAGCAAGTCATGTGACCCCAGAGCCAGAAGATAGTTGGATCCCTTTACTCATTAATGCCGTGGATCATTGCATGAACAGAATCAAGGAACTCACTCAGAACGAACTTGAATCATAAGTTTTCAGCCTCATTTGTCCTCTCTCTTTTTCTTACTGTCACAGCCAGGCTCTGGTGTCTGCTTTTAAAATGGGGCTACAATGCTTTCTGGTTTGAAAGGGAGTTTCTGTCTGTGCTCATTAAGAGACACTATTACCAAAGATTGTTGGTGAGGCCAGACTGGCAGTTATTTGTAAAACATGTGAGTATGATATATTTTTCTGTGTTAGGTACAAAAGATAATCGCATGAGTTTGTGCTCCCAGATTGCCTCCCAGAGACCCCTGGGGAAGCTGCCTTATTCCTTATTTGCAATAAAGTGTGTTGTTTCATTGTTAAAGATGTTGACAGTCTCAATAAAATGCTAACCTGCCAGTGGTTAAATGAGTACCCTCCCATAGTTTCTACCAGAAATACAGGTTGAGACTAAAACATTGCTTTCCTTTGAGTGTGTAGGTCTGAAGATCTGATTCTGATCAGAAGTACACTTAGAATAAAACACTTGACTGTAAAGAAGGTGACTCCAAAGCCCCTCTTAGTACTTGAGTGTGTTATATAATATCACTTTTCTTATTAAGGCCTTCTGAATATTATTCCAGGTCACTCCATGCTTCTAAAATTATTTTGTGGTATTGAGCTCATTTGTTAGGTTTGTTCACCTTATTGAAAAGGATTTGTTTTTCTTATACATACCTGTATTGTTTTCTGTTATATATTATGTATCCCCAGATATAAATATAAAATTAAAAAATTTTTTTAAAATTCACTTTTTAGAGAGAGGAAGAGAGAGAGAAGGAAAGAAAGAAACATCAATGTGAGAGAGAAACCTTGATCCGTTGCCTCGCACCTGTGCCCCAACTGGGGATTGAACCCCCAGCCTGGGTATGTGCCCTGACCAGGAATTGAACCCACTACCTTTTGGTGTATGGGACAACACTCAGCCTACTGAGCCACACCAGCCAGGGCTAAATACAAAATTTTTATAAACAAAAAAATTTTAAATGTATAAGATTTTATATAATTTTAAGAGTCTCTTTAGTTAATTCTTTTGCAAAACCATCACCACTTATATTTTTGCATCAGTCTGGAAGATTATATATTGGAAGCAAGGTAAACCTGTAGTGATGTATATTCTGGTGACTCAGCTTGGGCCTTATGTATGTACTGCAGGTCTCCACAAACTCTACTGCCGGGTCTTTTCCTTGTGTAGGTGTAATTTATCCCATCTGCCCTTCTGATGTCTCTTTAAGTATAAACAGAAGCAGCAGCCATTCTTTTGAGCAACTAGTGAGTACTTGACATTGAGGTTCCTAAGTCAGGAGTTTTAATTTACCTCAGTAAAGTGCATTCTGTATTTTTAACAAATGTCATGAAGAAAAAGAACTAAATTCAAACTGAGAAAGTGCCAAAGCAACAAAATAATGCAAACAAAAGAATCATAATTTTGTACAAAAGGAGTCCAGTTCTTTTATTCTTTCTTACAGGGCCAATTTTCTATATACTTAATAATTTTCATATTCCTCTCCTAGACCAAATTCACGTTATTAACATCAGACTTTAATTGTGGGATACTTAGTAGATATAGAACTCACATAAAATTTATCCATAGCTGAATCTAGAAGAACATTCTACTCTCAGGTCCTCTGTTCTGTATTTAACTTTGGTCAGTTATCTTTGAGACTTTAAGGATAATAATGGTCAGGGATAGCAGTAACCAATGTATTCTTAGGATTAGCTAAAAATTCATTTTAGCTAATATTGTCCCACTTCATCGGAAATATAAGAATGATTTAATGATTTAAATGTTAGGTTCTTATCCTTACCTATAAGTTAATGAATGTGTTAGTGAGCACTAAAACGGTTATGAAAACCCTGAACCAGAAAAATCTGCATGTACTTATCTGAGTACCTTTTTAAAGATTTCCTTTTATCACTCAAGCCCAGTAGTTTCTAAGACAACTAGTCTTCATGAGGCTGCCTTAAGCAGGAGTGACAAATATGAATGTCTTTTCTATTGATTTCTGGGAATCAGAAAGATCCCCAGATCTTAGTCACTCTTCTGCCCAACTAAATGAACAGAGATTCATTTGTCTGATAAGCAAAGTTTCCCTTCCAGCACATTTGGTTATTGATCATAGATACAATGGGGTAGTTGAGGTAAATGATGTTGGAGCTGGCCGTTTAAGCTGCAAGTTCAGGGGCTACCACAGTGATACTTCTGTAGTTGGTTAGGTTCTGGAACATGTTGCAGTCCATTTCCACATTGAGCCGCTGGAGCCCCACCTTTGTCGGTGTGAACCAGAATTGGGTGCACAAGGTGTTTCCAGGCCGCACGGGACCTAATCTAAAATAAAGGAAAAAGCAGGTGCTAGTTCTATCCTAGGTTCATTGCTTTGCTGGTCCCAGTGACTGATCTTTCCCTACTTGAAGAGGTGGATCGTAATGAAATAAACATCTAAGTACCTTGGTGTTGAAATGAGGTTTCAAGGGGGTAGAAGACAGGAGCCTCCCTATGGTAAGCAATTTCATTGTTGAGAAATCCTAAGGGCTTCCAAGCTGCGTCTGTTGTTTTTGTGTGTTTTTTTTTGTAATATGTTTTTATTGATTTCAGAGAGAGGAAGGGAGAGGGGGAGAGAGAGATACATGAGTGATGAGAGAGAGTCATTGATAGGCTGCCTCCTGCACACCCCCCACTGGAGATCGAGCCCGAAACCTGGGCATGTGCCTTGACTGGGAATCAAACCGCGACCTCCAGGTTCATGGGTTGACACTTGACCACTGAGTCATGCTGGCTGGGCTGTTGTTTTTTTAATCACCTGTGACTTCAGTATGGTCCCAGTCATGGTAACAGTATTGGGGTGTGTTTGGAAAAGCTATAGCTTTGGAACCCTCACACTGCTAAATGCAGCAGGTATGGCAGGTATTTTGAGATGTCAGTATGTCAACAAGTGGTGTTTGGAGCCCTCTCAGCAGCCTCCTGGCCTGCCTGTGGACCTTATGGTGACCAAGGGAATGGTACAGATTTTCTTTGAGGTGCTTTGCCTCACAATTGATTTGGAAGACCACAAAAGTCTGGTTAAATGTTGGCAGTCCCTCCTCTGAACTTGCTGGCAAGAATGCCTCATTGAATTTCATGAAGTTGAGGCAATGGCTCAGTACCAGACAACCTACCAGGACCTTAGGGACAATAAAAGTAATCATCATGAACTCTAAACTGTATATTGTATATTCAATGAAGGATTCAGTGGACATAATGAGAGGAGAGATAATGAAAGAAGATACTTGCAACATTTAAAACCAACAAGGGACTAATACCTAGACTATACAGGGAACACCTACAAATCAAGGGAAAAAAGCAAGAACACCAAAAGAAAGGTGGTCAAAGAACCTTACAGAGGAGGAAATGGAAAAGGCAAAGACATGAAGAGTTGAATTAAAACAATAATGAGATATTACCTTATTTCTATTAGACTGGAAAAACGAGAAAGTTGAGTATTGCCAAGAGTGGAGGAATAGTAGTAGTATAGAAGCCATCGTGGAGTGCTGGGGAGAGTGAGGCTCCTGTAGCCATTCTGCAAACAAATCTGATAGTACCTGCTCAAACCAGGTCACATCCTATGACTCAGCAATTCCATTCCTGGACACATATCCTTTCTTCCCCCACCAAAGTTTCAAACAAGTGCATAAGGGGACATGTGTGGGGATGTTCATTGCAGCAGTATTTGTGGTGTCCGAGAGTTGGAGGCACTCTGGGTGCCCATCACTGAGAAGAGTGGTAGGAAGCAGGGGATGTGCATTGTGTATTGTGTAGCAGAAACAATGGACTGGATATATGTGGATGAATCTTAAAAACAGATCTGAGTGAAAAGTAAGAAAAAGAATTAAGTATAACATTCATATAGCTTAAAAATGCAGGCTCATGCCCTAGCCAGTGTGGCTCGGTTGGGTGTTGTCCCGTGCACTGAAGGGTGGGTTAGATTCCCAGTTAGGGCACATACCCCGCTCTCGGGTTTAGTCCCTGCTTGGGGCACATGTGGGACGCAACATATCACTGTCTCACATTGATGTTTCCCTCTCTCTTTTCCTTTCCCTCTTGGTCAGGCTCATGAAGAAACAGTGTACATTTTATATATACTAACAAAAGGATACGAAGGGTGGTGGGAATGGGAGTAGGGAATAGGAATAAAAGAATATTTAAACAAAATTCAATATTGTGGTGGGCATTAGTAGAATGAAGCTTTCGAGAGGCAGCCTACCTTCCCCATGATATTCTCTAATGCCAGCCCTAATCCTCTCACCTGCATTCACCAGCAATATTGAGACTCTCCCTGCATGATCGGGGCAGCAGCCAGGGTCAGGTGGGTGCCTAAGAAGCACACAGCCTCCCTCCCTCCTGTCCCCCTGTACACATGGTGTCCTCGGGATGAAACAGACCCTAATCCCTTAGTTCTACTTAAGGGCATATTTGCTGTGTGTCCATGTACACAGCACAAGTACAATTATTAACCTTTGATTCCAGCCTTTCTTACCATTTGAGATGTGTCAGTGGGATGAGAAGTCTGTGGTCTCTTACCTGTAGTTCCTCTCTCTGTGAATGAGCCCCCTTCCAAAGATGGAGATCACACAGTCCTTCATGGTGGCATCTAGGGAGTTATGGATGCTGACGGAAGCCTTAAGAGGCTGATATTGCTTTGCTGCCTCTGGCATCTGTGGGAAGAGACACAGTCACTCCCTCCTGTCCTGGGCACCCTCCCTGCCATTGCTCTTCTATCTCTGCCATCCTGACCCAAACACCACAGCTGACTTCTTTATCCCTCTACCTGGTTTTCCTGCATTTACTCATCCTTGATCCATCACAGACCATCTCTGATGGTACCTCTCCCCACTTAGAGATCTTGGAGGGTTTCCCATTGTTTTTGGAATGTAGCTTCAGTTGACATTCAGAGCCCTTCATGGTCTGGCCCCAACCCACTTCTCCAACCTCATTTGTTCTCCCCTTGACTAAACAACATCCAAGCCACATTGGTACTTTCCCATCCCCAGCACACCCCCTCAGGCTCCCTGCCTTTGGGCCCCTTCTGCCTGCAGTGGCCTTTCCCCACCTCTACATTGGGAGCTTACCCATTTTTCAAGGCCCAGTATAAATGCCATCTTCCTTATGAAGTCTTCCTCAAACTAATCAGATGGAATTAATCCCCTTTACTTCACTTACCCTATAGTGACTTTGTGGCTCTATTAAAGCACTTACATAGAAGACCAAATGTATCTCCCTTACCCAACCACAACCTCTGTGAGGGCAAAGACCAAATCACATTCATTTTGGCCAGGGTAGACGTGGAAAGATGACCAGACTAAGACCCGTAAGTCTCTAAAATGTCCCATTTTTATGATCTTGAACATGTTGCTCTCTAGGACAGGTTCCTCATCTGAATAATGGGAAAATTTCCACCTCACAGGGCTTTTGAATGAAAAGAAATGAGGTGAAAATACATTGGCCTATGTATAAAGTGCTAAATAAACATAGGCTATTATCCATATAAAGTATGGAGGCAGCAACCGGGAAGGACCAACTTGAGAAACCTTTACCTAACCACCTAAAGAAGTTGGAAGATTTAAACCTGAATAGCATATGTAAGAAACCATCTCTTTCAAGATAAGGAGCTCTCAATGTAGCATTTTCTGCTAATCCTGCAGCAGAGTCGCCTGCACTGAAGTGTGATGGCCTCCGATTCCTTCTGAAATGGGGGCCTGAGTAGTAGCAGATGAGAGCAGTTTGGGAAGAAACTGGTGCCTACCTCAATGGCAAGGCATGGTCTGCAAATGGCGATGTCTTCCTGAGCAAAGCAGCTGAGGCTGGACGCTGAGTGTGTTGCCACAGCTGTAAGTCTGAGGAAGCTGTTCTCGGGTGGGCTCCGCTCAAAACAGGAGAAGGACAGGCTGGTGGTGATTCTCCTAACTGGGACACGTGACAGGAGGAGTGAGTGCAAAGGGCTGAGAGTGTGCACCCCAGAAACAAGCAACGGTTACACACATAATGCAAAGGAGTGGGATCTCACGGAAGTCAGAAAGATGCCTCATCCCTCTCAGCAACTTCAAATCTGAACTCACCCAAGAGCCCATCCACCCCCCCTTCACTACCGCGCTTGGCAGACTGCCCCAGTGGGGTTGTAGGACAGTCCCTGTGAACTAGAACAAGGTAAGCTCTCTCGGCCTCAGTTTCCCTGTCTAATAATAACGCCCACCTAGTGGGATGGCTTGTGTTAAAGGAGAAACTGCAAATGAAGTGCTTATCTCAGACCCTGCTACACACTGTTGCTGAATATATGCTGACTTAATTCCTTCACATTCTCTGCTTCTCTTTGCCTTTTGCAGAGAAAACAAAGCCACCCTTCATCCTTGAGGAATCCTCTCAAGCTTATGTTCCCATTTCCAACCTACAGACATTGACATCTACCCCGCCTGTCACTGCTCCCCCAGGAGAATGAGGTGTGCCCCCTGCTCAAGTCAAATCCTCTGCTTTTAAAATCTGTGCTCCATCCTGACCCTACCAGTGCCTAGCTGTGTAACTTTGAGTAAATTATTTAACCTCTCTGTGTCTCGGTCTCCTCATCTGTAAAATGGGGATAATAATGGTTCCTGCCTCATAAGGTTGTTGTGAGGATAAATGAGACAATGCACATAGAACACTGAAAACCATGTTTGCCACAAATAAGTGCCCAATAAATGTGAGCTATACTTATTCTAGTTGCCTCTCATTTCCCCAAGGGTTGCACCATCAATTAAAACCCATCTCTCACTGGGTGGAGGTGGACAAAGGGAGGGAAAAATGGGGGACATCTGCAATCATGTCAACATCTGCAATAATAGATTTAAATTTAAAAAATAAAAAAAAATAAAAATTATCTCTCCTGAGGCTTCAGTCTTTTCCTCTCTGCTGATTATTTTCCTCAGCATGTAAGCAGATTTTATTTTCTCTCATCTTAAATGCAAAACAAAAATCTTCCCTCTACCCAGTGTCTCTGGCTGACTACCACTCAGCCCTTCTTTTTAAGTTTTTTTAAAATTCTCATCCAAGGATATGTTCTTACTGATTTTTAGAGAGTAAGGAAAGGGGGTGGAGAGAGAGAAACATCAATCAGTTGTCTCCCCCACACACCCTGACCAGTGGTCGAACCAGCAACCCAAGTGTACCCTGACTGGGAATCAAACCTGCCTTGAGCTCATTGATGCCATGACTCTTGGCCACCGCTTTTCTCCTGGGATTCCCACATCTGGTCTCCAACCCAGGCCTTTATCTTGAATACCAGGTTTAGGTTTCCAGCTGCCTTTTGGCCATGTCATGGGCTTGATCCAACATGCCACAAATAGAACTCATCTTTTTCCCCAAACCTTCTCTTCCTCGTTTTCCATATTCTAGAGGCTCCCCCTCCCCCCACATACATATATACATATATTCACGAGTCCAATCTATAACCTCCTTACTATATCTTCATTTGAAGTGCTGATAGTTTAGTTTGTCCTTCATTTCTTGATTATTACAAAACCTTTCAACCTCTAATCCAGTGGTTCTCAATATTGGATGCTTAGAATCACATGGGGAGCTTTACAAAACAATCCCAATGCCAGGCCATACCTCAAATTAGTTGTATCAGACTTTGGGGGTGAGGCCCAGGTATTAGTATTTTTACAGTTCCCCTGGTGCAGCCGAGGTTGAGAACCACTACTCTAATATGACCCCTTCCATTT
The DNA here is from genome assembly GCF_964146895.1 of Miniopterus schreibersii. NCBI lineage: Eukaryota > Metazoa > Chordata > Mammalia > Chiroptera > Miniopteridae > Miniopterus > Miniopterus schreibersii. Next base: position 145,008,189 of record NC_138101.1, read on the forward strand.
CATTCTCCCAAAAGTTCTTTTTTTAAAATGAATTTCTGATCATATCAACTCCCTGGTTAACAACTTTCACCAGCTCCCCATTACCCAGAGAACAAAATTCAAACTGCTTAGCATGACCTACAAGCTCCTGCATGATCTGGCCTCGTTGAGCTCTCACACCACTCCCCCTACTTCTCCCCTCCCCACCCCAACCCTTTAGAAGGGGAACACGTTGGAGAGACTGGAGGGTGGGTGGTGATTAGGAGGCTGTTGCAATAATGTAGACAAGTTCTATTCCGCTGACTCTATTTTGCCTGCACATTGAAATTACCCAAGGAATTATAATTTTTTTTGATGTTTGGCTCCAACCATGGAATTTCTGATGTAATTGGTCTGGGGTGCAGGCTGAGCATAAAACTTCCCTAGGTGATTCTGATTGCAGGAAAGTTTGAGAACAGCTGTTCTTGTCCAGGAAATTTCAAACCTAGAATAACATAGGGAGTTTGTTTGTTTTTAAATACCAATGCCTGGACCCCATCCCAGACCAATTAAATAAGAATATCTGGGAGGAAGAACCTGTGCACATGTTGTTCCTTCTGCCTGGAATGCCCATGACTCACTTTTTTGTCCATCACTGTCCTACTCATCTTTTAAGACCCAGTGCTGTTTGATTTACTTGGAGGCAGCCTGCTCCAGCCTGGGTGCAATGCTCCCCTGCCATTGTATTCTGTTTACCTAATCAAACACTTTTTACACTATCGCTATGGTCTGTTTACTTACTGCAGTCAGAATTGTGGAATGTTTTTTTCTGTGTGAAGCGCAATAAAATTATGTTGAGAAACACCAGGAGATAGAAGCTACCTATTGAGACCTGCAGGGGGAGCCTTATGGCTGCAGTGTGCCCAGGGTGTGAGCTGGGTAGTTTAGGCATCTGGCAGGGCCATAGAGAGTTACCCAGGTTGGCGCTGAGTGTAAAGGACAGCTTCTCTCTCCAGAGCTCAGCAGCAAGGATGCCATTGTAGTACATCGCCTGCACCCCAACTGTCAGCTGCACATCCTTCTCCTGGTCACTGGGGTTAACCAGGGTCATGGAGACCTGGGCATCCCCTCTCAGGGGCAGGGAGCTGGGTGTTTCCAAGAACAGGTACAGAGGATCAGCAGTCTCAAAACTGGGAGGATAGATGCCATTGTCTTCCCCATGTGCCAGTTTCTCTATCTGCACTCTCTCCAGCACTTCTTTTTCTTGAAGAGATCCTGAAGAATGGAGAAACAAAGCAGGCCTCTTACCCAGCAGGTATAGATATTTCTAATAAAAGCCCAGGATTAAGATTCATTTACCCACTGCTGCTCAAATGCCAAAGTCACAAGAACTTTGCATACCTCTAAGGCCATATTTAGCTTAAAAAAAAAAGTCTGTGTTCAGCACATCCACCACAGACACAGAATGTTCCTTCCAACTCACTCAAGAGCCAAGTTTTTTTCAAGTGCTATGATTTGTCCCTTGACTAGTTGGGAGAGTCAGCTTTTGGACAAGTCACACACTCCCTGAGGACAGTTTTGAAGAGACTTCCATCTTCTTAAGTGAAGGAATTTGAACTTATTCCAAGGGCAATGGGGGCCATGGAATATTCTGGAATTTCTAAGACACATCATTATACTTGTGTCTTAGAAAGCTCATTCTGGAAACTGAAAGTTTGGAAGGGGAATAATGATGGAGAGACTGCAGGCAGGAGGGTCCAGTTAGGAGGCCATTGGAATATTGTGGACAAGAGATGACGAGGCCGTGGGTTACCTATAGGAAATGGGGAAGGAGATGAGGGAACACATGTGAGAGTAATATGGGGCAGCAAAGGGGGAAGAGACAAAAGTGCAAACCTTATTGTTGGAACAAATAGGCAGACAGTGGTGCCATTAACTAATATGGAGGAACAAGCTGAGAGGGATTGGATAAGCAAGGGAGAGGGAGAACATCTTTGGGCAGCTGGACTTAGTACTAAGTGTCTTGTTTTATAGCAGTAGTTCTCAACTGGGGCCAATTTTGCCCCTCAGGAGACTTTTGGAAATGTCTGGAGATATTTTTGTTTGTCACAGCTGGTGGTGGAGGGGTGCTGGCATCTAGTGGTGAGAAGCCAGGAATGCCACACAGCACCCCACAACAAAGAGTTGTCTGGACCAAAATGTCAACAGCGTCCAAGGGGGTTGAGAAACTCTGTTTTATATGATGGGGAAAGGATTGCAACCCTCTGTGACCTGCATCTGTGCAGCTCATCCCTTCCCCTCTTTTGCCATTTCAGGGGCCGAGAAGCCTAGGGCCCTCTCCTGCCCAGTACCTTCAGGATATTTGTAGTTCTGAGTGATGTCCTCACAGCGGTCACTGCCCACACCTTTGGTGCTGATGTTGTTGCCCACATACTTAGTGTTGGAATTGGTTAGTGCCAGTGTCCCATCCTCACAGCACTTCCAGACCACACATGAGGCGTTCACTGCGGTGAAAACATCTGCTACTGCGGGGGTCAGCCCCAGCGTCCCCTCCTTGACTGCTCTGACAGGGACCAGATCACAGGTCTTCAGGACTGAGGGAGAGAAAGAACAGTTGGCAAGAGGAGCCATGCCCAGACCTCTGCTTGTGTCAGATCTCCACAACCTCCGTTCCCATCCTAAACCCTATTTTCGCTCCCCAGGGATCAAGGTCAGAGGTGGGCACTAAGCAGGGTTTCTAAGGGGGCATGCAGAGGTGAAACACAACATTTAGTGACAATAATTTTGGTAATGGCCTGTGGCAGGAGCCCTCTCAGAAACTGGACAGGTAGAACCTCAGAGAAACACAATACACAGGGGTTCCTAAGCCAGCTTTGCTATGGATGTAATAGGAATAGGTCACCTTTATTGAGCACTTATATATGCCAGACTCTGTGGACTGTGCTGTTCCTGGGAAAGGAAGAACCATCCTTTTATGGATCCTGAAGATTCCTTCTCTGAGCTTGAACCTATCTTGATCCTCTCTTCATCCACAGCCAGAATCTGAGAAGTCCCACATCGCAAGCCCCTGACCCGGCACATCTACCAGCTCTCCTGACACCCTCTGCCTTTCACTGAGGCTCAGCTTTCTCACCTGTTGCTCTGAGATGGGCTAGTCTCCCCACAGCCTTGGGCTGAGATGGTTGACACCTTTGTCCCCTTGAGCCCACTGCCAGCCACTATCCTTCTGTCTGCTTTTCCTGCTTTAGGGAATTCAGACCCCCTTTGGACCACCCGCTGCTCCCCTTTCCTCTCTAAGGGACTCCTTCAGCCCAGGTAGCTCTGTGCAGCCCAGGGTGGTACTGAGCCCACTCCCAGGTTTTACCTCCACCTTGCTTTGGAGCACTTGGGTACAGAATCTGCCATCCACCATAACCCTGGGGCAAAGCAGGCCGGGTCATCCAGCACTCTGTTGAAGTCTGGAAGATCCTGAAGGTAGCAAAAGTGTTTAAACAAAGGAGTCATGAAGAGATTCTAGAAACAGCAGTTGTGGCCATGCGGATGGGACGATGCTGTGTAAAAACTGCTGCAACACCAGGAAGGGGCGCACATGCCATAACTGACCATTAGTGTCCTGCCCCCCAAGAGTCTTGAAAGCCTCCTTTCAGCACCTGGGCCACTCAAGGTGGTGGGTTCCCACGGGGTTATGCACCTGGGCTTGGAGCCCTTCCAGTCTGAGACTTACTTCATCCCCTTTGGGCTTCTCACCAGATTCTGCCTCGCTGGCCTTCTCCGTTCTGCAGGCCCTCCTCAGTGTAGTACTCATCCACAAGCAGGCTCCCGCCGGTGCCCTGGGCTGAGGCGAACATGGTGATGACGCGTGCAGGGATCCCCAGACACCGCAGCACTGCATGGAAGGGGCAGAGTCAGAGGGTACCGCAGAGGCCTGGGGGCACTGCTAGTGTTCTGGGTGTCTCTTCTGGGCAGGCACTGTCTTAAATGCCAGGTGATACCATGGAAAGGAGGGGCACAGGCGCCAGGAAGTTAGAACTGACACCAGGCACAGGACCTCTAAAGGCCAGGAAATGAGGTGCACACAAGTCACCCAGCAGGCAGAGCACACAGCAAGGGGAGGTGACAGAGCACTGGACGCTGGCTCCACTGGGGGAGGCGCAGGGGAAGTTTTGGAGCGAAAGTGACTTTGAAAGCTGAGTCCACCAGATGGGCCCAACTTTGCCGAGGGGGAAAAGGGGCAGAAGCTGGTCAGGAGTTGCTGTCATGAACAAATAGCTGGTTCCTCGCCAGATGGTGCACCGGAGCCAGTTATGGATGCGATGGAGGTGAGGAGCTGCGGCGGAGTGGAGGCAGTACCTGCTTTTGAAGATGTCCCTCCCGCGTCGGGGACCACAGGGCAACCCAACAGGAAGGCACCCTGTACAGTAGCCAAGGTGAGCCTGCTCTGTACCTGTGCAAGCAACAGCAGCCAACACCCAGGCCTGACAATCATACACAGGCCGGCCTCGGCCTGTGAGCCACTGCCGCAGGACGGGCACGCTGCCCCGGCGCTTGTTCACTGAGGCCCCTTCCTGGTCAGCCGTGGTCTGCGGGGTGGGCAGGACGCTCTTCTCCTTGAGAGCATGCAGCTGTTTGGGGAAGCGTGTGGATGCTACGTGAGTCTCAGGATGGTCAGCTTCTGGGGTGGGGTGGCGGTGAGGGGGTGAGGTGAGGGCAAGAGGGACAAGCGGGGGTGGGGTGAGGAGGGCTCATCGCAGTTCTCCACGCGTGGGGAACAGACCACCTGCATCAGAATTACCTGGACCATGTTAAACCTGCATGTTCCGGGGCTCCACCCTAGCTCACTGGGTTATAATCTCTGGGGGGCTGAGGGGAGTTCAGGAACCCACCTTTTTAACAAGTCCTCTAGAAGTCAGGGGTTTGTGGACCACACTGGCAAAGAAAGCCACAGAGGAGGTGAGAGTGGCCCCTCACTAGCGGCTGGGTTCCCTGGCCCTGATCCCTTTGAGGGTGTTTGCACCTGGGGTCTCGAGACCCATTTATCCTAAACTTTCTCCTCCTTACAGGCTGGCCCCGTCCCTCACCACCCCTTCAGAGGGGAGTCCAGTGGCACAAGAGGAAATGGGGACACATCACTCCTGTGAAAGGACTTTTAGGAACAATGGAAAAGCACTAAGCTATCTTCATGATCTGCATGTCCTTAGGAATGAATTAGAAATAAAAACAAGTCCCTTGGACCACCTTAGCTGCAAACACTGGGTAAGATGGACCCCACTCCCTCCCTTCCGGACACCTAGGCCTAGTTTGGGCAGGGGGAGGAGGCAGGGGATGGAGGACCCCTCTGAGGAAATCCAGGCCAGGTTTAGTCCTCAGGTTTGTGCCCTGGAGGATGACGCCTCCCTTTGCTTTTCTCTCCCCTGTGGATATTACTGTCCTCCCCTCCTCACTCATGCACTTGTCCAGGAACTATCCCCCGGACCCTGGGAAGAAGGGACCACTTGTGTTTTGAAGATACCCAGGGCCATAGAGGGGGCAGCTCTGCTGGAGGGCTCCCACTTCCCCTCCTTACTCACCAATGAGCCCAAAATGCGGGCCACATGCACAGGGTTGCCCCACTCCTCCACCTGCTTGTCCATACTCAGTAAGTCCAGGCTGAGGTCCAAGACATCCCTCTCGAACTGTAGGGACCACACAGAGCAGTGATGAAGGGGTTCCATCCCACACCTCAGCCCTATCACCCTGTCCTTCTCTTAGACTCAGGCTTCCCTCCTTCCTCCCTTGCCTTGTTTCCCTGTGCCTGGCAGTCCAATCCTTTGCCTGTTCTATTAGCTGACTCTCCCAATAATGTGTGAACTCTTGAAGACCAGGGCTGTGCTGTTTTCTTTCACTTCTATCTTCATCCATTTAGTGCACTCCTACTGCTCCTGCCAGCTCTGACCCACGTGCGGAGGACAGCAAGGCAGTTCCTGCTCTCGAAAGCCCAGTTAGGAGTGGAGGGGGACAGCTAGCCACTTAGACTACAGGTCTCAGCAACGGCCAGGGTTCTAGGAGAGATGCCACCAGAGCAGAGAGCCCAGTAGAGAGATTCACTCTGCCTTTGGGAGCTGAGGAAGGCTTTCAGAGGGTCTTAAAAGATGGGTAGGAGCTTTCCAAGAGATAAAGAAGGGAACCTGTTTCAGGTAGGGGGAACATTCAGCCTGCATGTCCAGGGGCTGGCCAGGAGCTGGAGCATGGGTGGCTCTCGGGGAAAGGAAAGCAGTGGCCTGGCTGTGAAGGGCCTGGCTGTCATGCCAGGGGATTGGTTTTCATCCTGTAGACAGTGGGGATTTACCAGAGGGATTTAATTTGTGTGGTCTTTAGGAAGATAACCCTGGAAGCTGTGAAGGATGGTCTTATATGGCCCTGACGAAAGAGAGGTACCACATGGTTGAAATTTCTTAAACATTTTGCCTCAGGGCCAGGGTCTTTTACACCCGCCAGCTCTGTCTGGCCTGAACACTGAAGGTTGCGGGGCAATCACTGTCCCCTCACCTTCTCTGAAGGTCCCCATACCTGACCAAAGTCCCAGGGCTCTTCCTGGATGCAGTTAGCGGTGCCCAGGTAGATGAGGCCATTCTGGTTCAGCAAGTACTCCCAGCGTTGAGCCTCGTTCTCCAGGAACACAGCATCCTCTGTGGAGAGGGAGGTGCAGGCAGGAATGAGGGGATGTGTGGCACTAGGCTTGTCTCCACATCCTGGCCTCTGCCCCCCTTGCCCAGTCACTTTCGGCTGCAGGTCTCCCCTTCAGCTCTGGGCTTAATGAGGACTGAAGAAGAACTTCCTCCTTTCACTGCCCACTTGGGGACCCTGTCTCCTCTCTGGTGGAGAGAGGGGGAAGGGGTCAGAGTGTCTGTGTCAGCCAAGGTGGCCTTCATGGTCAGCCAGGCCGACAGGAACAAGCCAACCTTAAAAAGCTTACTGGTTCCCAGAAGACACATGCAGCCAGAGTGCTACTAACCCAGGAGAATTTGCCAGCAGCCCAGAGAACTTCCCAGTGGGCCTGTTATGTCTCTCTCACAAGTTCAATTAAAAAAAAAAAAAAGCGTTTCAGAAAAGCCAATACAACATAGGCTGATAGGGATGAGCAGAAGGGAAGAGCAGCATTTGGCAAAACAGGGTCAGAGGGAGCAGTGGGGCTGGCGAAGTGAAAGCCAAAATGCTGGCTTTCTACTCTGGAGGTGTCCACAGGGGTCTAGGACTCCCACAGTCTCTTGCTAGTGCCTCTTCTGCTGTTCTCATCCAAGGGTTGGGCTGGGGAGGAGACAGAGGCTTGGAAGAGTCCATTGCCCACTTCCGGAAGCTGGGAGTGGTGGGGGGAACTGCTCTGCTTGCAAAGTGTCTCTCTCTGCATCTGGTGCTGGAGGTGGAGGGGGATGGGGTGTTAGACTGGTTCCTGGGGACCAGAAGGAGAAAAATATTTCCAAACCATCCGCCCAGGAACCTATCTGGGGCAAGGGGTCCTCAAAGCAACAGAAGAGTAGGATATTAGAAATCAGGAAGCCCTGAAAAACCTGGGGCCTAAAATCAGAGCCATATACACAAGGAGCCCTTGACTCCTGCCCCGAATCCTGAGTACTTTCTATGAAGTCAGCTGGACATCACTTCTTTGGAAGTCACTTCAAACTGGTGTTTGGCCCAGGTGCTGCAGGGCTCTGGGAAGTACATTCCAGAGCACAGGTGGCACCATCCTCTTTTTCTCTGCTTGGGTGCAGCCTCCCTTTTATAAAGTTTGCTGCTTATGAATAGGGCTCTGATTTCATTATAGGATGTAAAATTTCCTTTAGAATTTAGGAAAGCCCCATCTCCAAGTATCTAAGATGAGACTGAGTCCCAGATAATCTCTGAAAAATCTCCTAATCACCTCCCAGTGAGCAGAGCAAACAACTCACTCCTGCTCAGGTAGACACCCATACACACCCCCTGCCCCCCTACACACACACGGAGGCTGTACTTAGGCAGGTCCCTACAAGCCAAGCATGAATGAATATTAGTTCCCATCTATTGTTCCACCTGCCCACCCTGTGGAGCCGCAAAGAAAGCCTTGAACTGAGGATAGGCAGGGCCATCTGAGCGATGGGTGATTGGAGAATCCTACCCTGGGCAAGGGTAGTAGAGATAGGGAGCCCACTGGGATTCAGGTGACACATAAAAAGGGAATCAGACCCTGGCCAGTGTGGTTAGAGCATCAGCCAGTGCACGGAAAAGTTGAGGGTTTGATTCCCAGTCAAGGGCACGTACCTGGGTTGTGGGTTGGATCCCAGGTGCATGTGAGAGGCGACCAACTGATGTTTCTCTCTCTCTCTCTCTCTCTCTCTCTCTCTCTCTCTTTCTCTGCCTTCCCCTCCCTCCCTTCCACTTTCTCTACAAATCAATGGAAAAAATATATCCTAGGGTGAGGATTGAGGATTAACAACAACAAAAAGAAATAGTTCCAACAGCCTGGGTTGAGCTTTGCCAGAGCTGGCCACTGGTTGGACAGCAGGAGGTTACCTGACCCCAGGGAAGCCCACCCATTGGGTGCTGAGCTACAGGAGGCCACCCTTGTCATTTACAACTCAAGTGGGGTATTTGGGGCCCTCAGTAGGGAGAGGACCCAGCAATCTGCAGTAGTAAGAACAGAACACACAAGTGGAGAGAAGCAGAACAGATTTACTGTGAAGCTGAAGGGGCCCCTCACTAGCACAGACCCCCTTCAGACCATGGGAGGGGCCTTAACAATTCAAAATTTTGTATTCTTTTTCTTTAAGAGGGTTCTCCAAATTATATAAACCTCAGGTTCCACAAAACCTGGATTCACCTGGGGACAGTCTTTGAGAGTCCAGGGAGGAAACAAAGAAGTTTATCCCTTAGGTCACCTCCATTCCTGAAGCACTTTCTAGTTCTCGCTCCTTGTACTGTTACAATAAAGGGTAGCTCTCCCAGGGCCATCTCTGACTCTCATCTCCTGTGACCAAATAGCCTGAGCCAACACGAGGGTTTGGTAGTGAGAGAAACCTTTGCTTTCAGTGGGAAGCCCCAGGCTGCTTCTGCCAGGGGTGACACCAAAACCGGGCCCTGGGTCTGAGAGTCCATTCATCCAGGAAGCAGACACGGCAAGAGCGAGGGCTGGAGCTGCCCCTAGAGGCAGCTGCAGGCTGCGCCCAGATCCTGCGCCTTGAGTACCCAGTGCCCAGGCTGACCCAGTCCAAACTCACTTCTAATCCAGGGGTTAAAGAGCAGGGTGAACTGGCCCAGGAGGCGTGGCTTCCTGCGCGAGACCTGCAGCAGGAGCGAGTAGTGGCCAATGACAGCGTCTGGGGGCGTGGTCACAGAGACGGTCCAGGACTCCGCCTCTCTCTCCTCCACCGCCGCGCTCCACCCCTCGCGGTCCCCCAGACTGGAAATCCCGAACGTGGCTTGGGTCCTGTTGGCCTTGGTAGGCTGTTCTCCTGCAGTCACAAACACATGAATTGGTCACCTGGACCTCTTGGTCACAACTGAGGAATAACAGAGTCGAGTATAACAAAATTGGAGCAGGTAAAAAATTGTTTTGGGAGGAGAGTAAGAAGCCCATCCATTAATGGGAGGCAGTAGAGGGTGGTGGGAGCGCACAGGTTCTCAGTGTCCAGGGACCTACATTTAGGTATGTCATAGTCTATAAAATGGGCATAGCAATAATACCTGCTTCGGAGTGTCAATGTGAGGTCTTAATGAGATATTGCATGTAAAGCCATTGGCCTAATATCCGGCATGTAGTACAGATTCAATAAATAGGAACAACTAAACGTGATATTCAGCCTGGATTAGATCCCATTCAGGCTTTTCTACAAAACTGGTATATTTGCAACAAAAAAAACCCCTAGTGATAATGTTGCAAAGCAACTTCTGAATCATAATAAACAAGGCTTATTATGCACATTATCTCCTCACAGCAGCTCTGCTAGGTGGGCAAAACGTCTTGAGGACCAGGTACCATGTAGGCCATTTGCCCCTTAGTTCTCTGAGGGGGTGATGAGAAAGAACCCTCCAATCCTGCTGCCAAAGGGGTCTAGGCCTGCCCCACTTACCCGTTTGTGCAATGAGGGCCACCTTCTTCAGGGCAGGCAGGAATGCATGGACTGGCGCCCGGAAGTGCAGCCTGATGGTGAAAGGCTGTCCCCTCCTCACAATGAGGCGCTTGGAGCTGATGTCCTTGGTATGGTGCTCCTCATTGTTTCTTGCTGCCTTGAAGTCGCAGCTCTTGATCCCCAGGGCTATGTGGAAAAGAGAGAAAACATGGAGACTAGGTAATTGCGACAAGTAAATAAAACAGAGACCTGGAGTCAGAGAGACCAAGGCTCAAAAATCCTTGGCTCAATTTACTTACTAGCTGTGCCACCTAAGGCAAGTAACTTAACTACTCTGACCCTCAGTTTTCTCTTCCTTAGAATGATCACTCCTCCTTGCAGGGTTGTGGAGATTAAATGAAGTAATGTATATGCAGTAGTCCCCCCCTTATCCCTGAGGGATACATGCCAAGAACCCAGTGGATGCCTACAAATACAACAAATACTATCAAACCCTATACTATATACCAGAGATTTTCAACTGGTGTGCTATAAGAATTTTTTAAAAGTGCAAAACCTGACTATTTAGTAAGGGGCACTGACCTCTTTTCCCTTAGATTGCCAAATAAAAAAATGACACAGCCAACACAATAGCCATCTAGCGTGAGTGAATCAAAATTATACCTATTTTTTTTTTTTGGTCAGATTGGCAAAAAATATATTTTTTGGTGTGCTGCAGAATTTTAGTAATTAGTTTTATGTGTTCTATGAGAAAAAGGTTGAAAATTGCTGCTACATACTATGTGTTTTCTTATATATACATACTTATGATAAAATTTAATTCATAAATTTGGCACAGTTAGAGACTAACAGCAATAATTATTAATGAAAGGAGACAATTATAACAATATACTGTAATAAAAGTTATGTGAATGGTTTGGGGGTCATTATTAAGTAAAATAAGGGTTACTTGAAAGCAAGCACTGTGATACCACAAATTTTATTTGATAACCTGGATGGCTCTTAGGTGGCTAAAGGGCTGGTAACATATGCACCATAAATACCCTGGACCAAGGGCTGATCACATCCCAGGAAGCACATGGCGTGAGATTTCATCACGCAACTCAGAACGGCCCACAACTTAAAACTTATTGATTATTTACTGCTGGAATTTTCCATTTAATATTTTCAGATCACAGTTGACCACGGGTAACTGAAACCATGAAAAAGGGGAACTGTTGTAATACATGTAGCACAGGGCCAGACACATAAGTCCCATTAAATGAAACTTATTAATATCAAGAGCAGTGTTTGTTTTCATTGTTGACCCCCTTTTCTGGTCCCGATTCAAAAGCAATGAATAAAATCCAGAATCTTGCTCACCAGTACTAAGTTTTTCTTAGAACACAATCAGATAATTTTAAGAGCTGGTTTTGAAATCACTAAGTCCAATTCACTTGTTTTATACGTGAGAGAAGAGTGAGGCCCAGAGAGTACAACCAGCTCACCCAAGATTTTGGCTGTTTCATCTAAAAGCCTACCAAATGTATGGCACCATGCAGCCCAGAAAAACTCTACAAGGAGGGGGCCCAAGAAAATTAAAACAGTTTATCAGACAATTCTCATTCACAAGACTTGTAAATGTGCTAACAGGCCTGTGGAGAGGCCATGAAGTTTCTGCATCCTCTGGGTCTGCCTCTTTTCTTGCTTTATGTCTGTCTTTGCCCCTTTTAGTTGGATTCCTTAATTCCCTTCTTTTCCATTTAGACTTGAAGTTATGACACCCTCATGTTTTTCCAGTGTCATCTCCCATAAGTATCACAACCTAGTGAGAATAGTCATGTTATGATGATCCTGGGACAAGAATATAAATCTGTGTTAACCATCATCACCATCTTACCACCACCATCACAATTATGACCATGAACTTACCAGCACAATCTACCTTGTTGCCACTCCATAGCCCCACCACCTTCACCTCCACCACTACCAGCACCCACTACCACTCCTCACCATAGTCACACCGCCATCACTTCCACCACCATGCTACTTCCTTTAATGAAAACACAATGATAGAGGAGTTACTGACAGTCCAGCAAACCCCATGGAGAGTTAGTTGGCTTGGCTCACCCTGTCCCATGGATGCAGGCTGCTCTTATCCACTTGGCCACAGGAAGTGCCTGTCTTGAACTGTTGCTTGGGGCTCCCTCTCTGAATCTGTCCTCTAAACAAAAAATGATGGAGGTATTTTTGTTGGCTTAAGAATCTATAAATAGTGGAGTTGCCTTCCGCTTCTCTTGTGAGCTCCCTGACAAGTTTCTTCTCTCCTACCCCCTCCCTGCTGGTATCTCTTGGACCAGCTGTTGGGAGTTACCATTTTCACTTTATCTCTTGTGCCAGGAGGCCCAAGCAGGGGTATGCCTGGCAGGCTGGAGTGGGGAGTGGAGTGGGAAAGATGTGCCACTTGGAGAAGCCCAGAAGAAACCTTTAAGCCTGTGGCTTCAGTGACTTCAAGAGATCCTCTGAGATGTTACCTGGATGACACTGAAAGACTCTTGAAGAGATGACTCCTCAAACAGGAGTCCCACATCCAGCCCCAAATCTCAGGCCCTAAACATACCATGGGCTGCAAGCTGCTAGATGTTTGTGGACTGTTTTGATAAACATGTAGAGAGAATATGTATGTCTGGGACTCATCTGTGTGAAAGAGATAAGAAGGTAGAATTTGTTGGTGAAAAATAAATGAAAGCAGAAGCCAGAGCTCAAGCTTTTCCAAGCCTACCAGGTTTGGGATACCCTACAAGAGACGTTGTGGAACTATCTTGGGACTCAGAGCCCATGTCTTTTTTATTTCTATTTGCCTAGTCACCAAGGAGACAAGACACAGGAGAGGATCTCCTATTTGTTTTTCTTTGACCTTCTAATGCCCAGATTTTGATTGGGCTTCTGAGACTGTGTCACCAGAAGCACTCTCAGGGAAGCTGTGCTGGCCTGCATGTATATGGGATATCTGTAGAAGGGTATAAAAGAAATGACAAAGAACATTGGTTGCCTGTGGGGAGGAAAGCTGGGGGATGGGGTCAGAAGGTGATTTTTCTGCTGTAGGCCCTTTTGTACTTTTAAAGCTTTAAACCATTGCCCATTTGAAGAATCTTATAAAAAAATGAAGTTGCTGCCTTCTCAATCCCCCTACCACAAAACATTCTTCATGAGCAATGAAGAGGTAAATTTTTCATTATGTGATGATGATATGATTTTTACCTGGAAAACATGAATCTACTAAAATGATTATAAAAGATAAAATAATCTAGTAAGTTGATCTTAAGTTTTATGAATTCTCAATAAAAATGCCAACAAGTTTTTTCTCTGACATTAGAAAAGTTGATTCCGAGGTTCAAAAAGAAATTTCTAAAAGGGGAATGTAGTATGACCAGCTTCCTAGATATTAAGATATAATATGACATTACAGTACATAGACCAAATGTATGCATTAAGTATGTGCTAAATGTGGCAAGTAATATCTACCAAAACTTTAAATGTCTATACTTTTGAATCACTTTTAGATATTCTATTATGCAAATAACAAAACATGCATAAAATGAAATATATACAAGTATATCCACTGCACTGGTAGTTGCAATAGCAAAATATTAGAAACTACCTAAATGTCCATAAATAAGGTACTGGACAGAAAAATTATGAGACATGCATTCAAAAGAATACAAGTATGAAAAAGAATGAAGTAGCTCTATACAAACTGATATGGAACAATCTCCAAGCTATATTGTTGTTTTTTTAAAATTTATCTTTATTGTTGAGAGTATTACAGATGTCCCCTTTGTTTTTCCCTTAACCCCTTCTACCACACACCTGCCCTCCATATTCCAAGCTATACTGTAAAATGGAATAAGCAAGCTATAGAACAGTGTGAAAAGTAAGCTACCTTTCTATACAGGGTGTGTGTGGGAGAATATATATGAATTTAGTTGTGTTTATATAAAATATTTCTGGAAAGTTATTGCTTCTGGATAGGGAAATTCAGTGAGTAGGGGTAAAGCTTTTTTTTTTGGGGGGGGTGTATATCTTTTTATAGCTTTGTATCATGAGCATATATGATATCTTAATATTTTAAAAACGACAAAAACTTGGAGGGGAAGGAAAAGCCTGGCTGGAAGAACTATTTTGACCACTGTGAGCTCCCCACAGGAGGGCACTGGGGAGCTCATGAGCTAGCTTCCCTTTTGGAAGTTCGTTCTTCTGGTACTAGCAAAGAGAATCTCCTCTTTCCTGATACACTACCCACAGAGCTTCAAAAAACCCCCATGATCTAGCAGTATTCTACTTGGGGTACTTTTGGAGAGCCTATGATGAGGCAGACACTGTTGTGTTTCTGTTGAACTGGGGAAGGTGAGTAGTTAATGTGAGAAGGGTAGAGGAAGGAGTGGTCAGAAAGGTCTGTCCTGCTTCCTACTATACCCACACCTTTTAACTCCCCAGCCTCTGGCAGAAAAACAAATTGTCAGCTGGTGTGTACCCAAGAAAGGTTCATTTATTCATTGATGACACAAGTATTTATTGAGCACTATTGTGCACCAGGAACTGTATTAGGCACTGGTAATACAGTAATAACTTAGATAAATGTGTCCCTGACAACCAAGGAGCTTATATTTCAGCAGGGGAAACAGATAGTATGACATGCTTGCACCATTAATTATTTATCTGCTATAAAAGAGAGGTTTCAAGTTCTAGGACCTAGGTGTGGCAGTTAGGAAAGTCTCCTCTAAGAGAGTGACATTTAAGCTGGGAAACTGGAAGGATAAATAGGAGTTAGCTAGGTAATGGGGCAAGGGGTGGGGTGGGAGGAGAGAGAACAGCATGTGCAAAAGCCCTGAGGCAGGGAGCAACTGAAGGAAGGCCATGGAACTGGAGCACAGATTGTGATGGGGAGAGGCAAGGCAAGGGCTAAACCTTGCAGAGTTGAGTTAAAGACTGATATTTTTCCTCAGAGAGCTGGGAAGCTATTGAATGGTATTTTAAGCAAGAGAGTAACACAATCAGATTTGCATTTTAAAAATACCACACTGAGTAAAATAGGGAAAATTATTCAGTGGGGGAAAAAGTGGAAGAGAAAGGACCAATAAGAAACTACAATCATGGTTCAAGTGAGAGATGATGGTGGCCTGGTCAGAGGAGTTTTGGTGAAGATAGAGGTGGATAGATTTGACAGACATGTAGGGAGTTCAAATGGGAAGACATGCTAATGGGCAAGATATGAAAAGCAAAGAAGAAGGGATATTGAACATGACTCCCAGGTTTAAATAAATTAATTATGCTGGTACATAACTTTACAAAGCACTTTCATATACATCATCTCATGCGATCTGAACTTCAGTCTTGTAAACTAAATAAGGGATCATTACGTATTTTGATTTAATTGGTGAGGTTTAGGGAGTAAACATGTTTATTTTAATGAATGAATAATGGGTAAATAATTTAAAATACTGCCAGAAAGAATTTAAGGTGACTGGCAATGAAACATGATGCTTCAGAAGAGCATATGTTAAAATGATGCAAAAGATGAAAGATGGATAAAACTGGAGATAAAACAGAACCAACAATGAGGCCAAGAATTGTACATAATACCTACCTATATACATGCTGTCCACTCACTAGAAATGTACCTTTAAGCTTCCCAGGGGTTGAGGCTTTCCCAACATCTCATAGGTTATGGTAAAGACGAGTCAAACTAGGGTCTTCCAGCCCAAATCCCATACATTTTATTTCACATTAGCCTGTAATCTAAATCACCACTGGAAAGGTCTCTCTATTCAATTTTCTAAAATTTCCCAAGGACTTCTGCATCTAGATATAGAAGACTAGCACGATACCATCTCCCCTACTAAGGGTAATTAGAAAAGCTGAAAAAAGTATTTTAAATATCTGAAAGCATCAAGGCAGCAAGGATTTGAGGGATCGAGGTCTTAGAGAGAAGAGAAGCTCAGAGAGGTGAGCCTGAGAGGGTGCCACTTTTCCCTCTGGGGCACTTGCTGATTCATAATTGGCAGGTAATAGCCTGAGAGTCTGCGCAGGTCTTCTGGCCATCTCACAGAGTTGGAAGATAAAAGTTGGAGATCCAGGGCCACCAAGGGTGAAGGGCTTCTATAAACATGCCAGCTCTCAGTGGACCCTCAAGGGGCTGTACCCCAAGAGTAAAGAGAAATAGGAAATAGACCAAAACTTATAAAAACTGAAACATAGTTTTGTTTGTTTTCAGGAACTCAATCAATGGAAGTTTTTATCCCTGTTGACATTGTTATGGCTGTTATAATAATTATTATTATTTATCTAATAAAGTTGTAAATGTTGGAACAGCATAGAAAGGTTTAAAAAAATTCTTTTTATTGTGGTAGGAAGTTTATCATTTTAAACATTTTTAAGTGTATAGTTCAGTAGTGTTGAGTATATTTACATTGTTGTGAAAGAGATCTCCAGACCCTTTTCATCTTGCAGAACTGAAACTCTATACTCATTAAATAAAAGCCCCTTTGCCTTCTCTCCTCAACCTCTAGTAACCACCATTCTATATATCTATATATCTAGTAACATTCTTTCTATATCTACTGATTTGACTAATTTAGATACTTTATATAAGTGGGGTCATATAGTATTTATCCTTTTGTGATGGGCTTATTTCACTTAGCATAACATCCTAAAAGTTCATCCATGTTGGAGCTTGTGACAGAATTTCCTTCCCTTTTAAGGTTGCATAGTATTCCATTGTATATATACTTTCTTTTTAAATCCTCACCTGAAGATATTTTTTTCATTGCTTTTCAGAGAGAGTGGAAGGGAGAGAGTAAAACATCAATGTGAGAGAGACACATTGATTGGTTGCCTCCTGCACGTGCCCAGACCAGGGCTGGGGATCAAACCTGCAACTGAGGTATGTGCCCTTGGCCAGAATCGAACCTGGGTCCCTTCAGTCTGTGGGTCAATGCTCTATCCACTGAGCCAAACCGGCTAAGGCTGTATATACCTTATTCTGATTATCCATTCATTCAGTAATGGACATTTGGGTTGTCTCCACCTCTTGGTTATTGTGAATAGTGCTATGAATGCGGATGTGCAAACATCTCTTCAAGACCCTGCTTTCAATTCTTTTCTATATATACCCAGAAGTGGGGTTGGTGGATCATATGGTAGATCTATTTGAAATTATTGGAGGAACTGGCATACTGTTTTCTGAAATGATCACACCAGTTTACAATCCACCAACAATGCACAAGAGTTCCAAATTCTCCACATCCCCACCAATACTTATTATTTTCTGTTTGTTTGTTTTTATATCCACCATTTTAGTGGTTGGGAGATAATATCTGAATGTAGTATTGATTTGCCTTTCTTTCATGATTAGTGATACTAAGAATGTTTTCATATGCTTGTTGGCCATTTGTATATTATATTTGGAGAAATGCTTATTCAAATGCTTTGCCTGTTTTTAAATTGAGTTACTTGACATTTTTGTTGTTGAGTTATGGGAGTCCTTTATATATTCTAAATATTATCCCCTTATCAGGTTTATGATTTGTAAATATTTTCTCCCATTCTATAGGTTGCTTTTTCACTCTGTTGATAGTGTCTTTTGGTGAACAAAAATTTTAGAGTTTGATGTAGTCCTATTTGTCTATTTTTGCTTTTGTTGCCTGTGTTGAAACCTCATTTAAATCAGCCTGGATTATGGTGTTCTGCCTTATCCTACTTGCCTGCTAGAAGGAAAATCCTCTGGAGGATATTAGGATTATCCAGAGCCTGACTTAATCTCTGATTTTTACACACAGTATCCAATGTTCAACCAAAAATTACCAGGCATGGCAGGTAACAAGATTAAGTGACTGAGAACCAAGAGAAGAAAAAAAAAAGGCAATAGAAGTAGGTCCACAGGAGATCTAGATATTGGAGTTATCCCAGACTTTTTATTTTATTTTTATTTTATTTTAAATTTATCTTTATTGTTGAGAGTATTACAGGTATCCCATTTCCCCCCCAATTGATCCCCTCCACTTCGCTCCCACCCCCTTCCCAGGCCTTCACCCTGTTTTTTACTATGTCCATGGGTTATGCATATATGCATATAACTTCTTTGGTTAATCTCTTCCCACCCTCCACCCCCTTCCCTCTTTCCTCTGAAATATGATCGTCTGTTGCATGCGTCAATGTCTCTGAATCTATTTAGTTTGTCAGATTCTTTTCTTCATTAGCTTCTTCTTAAAGAAGACCCTTCAACTTTTCCTATAGTACTGGTCTGGTGGTGATGAACTCCTTTAGCTTTTTCTTTCTTTTTTTTTTTCCCCTTTAGCTTTCTCTTATCTGTGAAGCTCTTTATCTGACCTTCAGTTCTAAATGATAGCTTTGCTGGGTAGAGCAATCTTGGTTGTAGTTCCATGTTTTTCACCACTTTGAATATTTCTTGCCACTCCCTTCTGACTTGCAAACTTTCTTTTGAGAAATCAGCTAGCTGACAGTCGTATGGGTGCTCCCTTGTAGGTAACTAAGTGCTTTTCTCTTGCTGCTTTTAAGATTCTCTCTTTGTCTTTTACCTTTGGCATTTTAATTATGATGTGTCTTGCTGTGGGCCTCTTTGGGTTCCTCTTGTTTGGGACACTGTGCTTCCTGGACTTGTAAGTCTATTTCTTTCCCCAGATAGGGGAAGTTTTCTGTCATTATTTTTTCAAATAGGTTTTCAATTCCTTGGTCTCTTTCTGCCTCTTCTGGCACCCCAATAATATGAATTTTGAGCCTCTTGAAGTTGTCCCAGAGGCTCCTTATACTATTTTCATATTTTTGGATTCTTTTTTCATTTTGCTCTTCTGGTTGGGTGTTTTTTGTTTCCTCATCTTCCAAATTGCTGATTTGATTCTCAGAGTCCTCTACTCTACTGTTGATTCCCTGCAAATTATTATTCATTTCAGTTTGTGTAGCCTTCATTTCAAATTGGTACTTTATTATGTTATCGATTTTCTCAGTTATTTCCCTAACAGTCTGCTTAAACATCCTTATAACCAAAATTCTGAACTCTGTATCTGTTAGATTGCTTGGATCTATTTCATTTAGTTCCTCTTCTAGAGATTTCTTCTGTTCTTTCTTTTGTGACATGTTTCTTTGCCTCCACATTTTGGCTGCTTCCTGGTGTTTGTTTCTATGTATTAGGTAGAGCTGCTATGTCTTCTGGAATTTGTAAAGTGGCTTTGTGTAGTAGGTGTCCTGTAGGATCCAGTGGCTCAGCCTCCCCTGAGCTGGACCTTCTAGGTGCTCCCCTGTGTAGGCTGTGTGCACTGTCCTGTTGTAGTTGAGCCTTGGTTGCTGTTGGCGTCACTGGGAGGAACTGACACCCAGGCCAATCAGCTGTGAGGACCAGCTGCAACTACAGCCAAAAAGCTGCTCTGCTGGAGACACCCCTATAGATCAGGATTTACTTCAGTGGAGCTTTGGTGTTCACCAAGTGCACCCCTTGAGTGCCACTTGTGGATGTGGTAGGGTTGTAATCCAGTATGGTCGAGTCTGACCACCAGGTGCACTGTCTCTGGGGCCTCCAGGGAGGTGCAAAGTCAGCCTGTGCCAGTGCCTTGCCCAGGGCCACCCAGCATGAGCTACACAGCAAACCGTAGTTGGCTGCTACTTGTGCTGGGCTTGGTGTTGTCCAGGAGAGGCCAAGCTATGAGCCAGTGCAGGCTGCCACTAGTGCCAGGCCTGGGGCTACTTATCAAGCTGTATGGGGCCCGCTGCTGCTTGTTTGAGAGATTTTAGGAAAGTCCTAAGCATGAGGCTCGAGAGGCCACTTGCACAGAAAAGCCGCTGGAAATGGCCTGGAGGAGCTGCAGTTGGGGAGGGGCGGGGCCTCGGGAATCACGGGGCGGGGTCAAAGGTGAGAGTCAGGTGCTGGCGATTCAAATATGGCGCCTGCCTGCCCGCTGTGTGCTGGGAGGTCTCACCAAAGAAGCCATGGCCTCCGCCAGCACTTCTGCCTGGGAGGAAGCCGCCCCTCCACCTCTCGCCCGGATTCCAGGCAGGTTAGTTCCTCCCCGAGTGTCCCAGGTCCCTTCAGGCTGCTGCCCGGCGCTGGGCTCAGAGGGAGCGTCCGAGTGAGTCCGTGCGCGGGCCCTTTAGAGGAGCTGCTGGGGCTCCCGCAGCCTCCGTGACCCTCAGGGACAGTCCCCGCTGGTTTCACAGCCCAAAGTTGTGGGGACGTTTCTTCCCTGCTCTGGCGCCCTGGGCTGGGGGCCTGTTGTGGGGCTGGGACCCCTCACTCCTCCAGGAAACCCCCACGGCCGAGATTCCCTCCCGGGTTTCAACCGCAGCACCAGGTGTGGGCCCGCTGTTGGTCTCCGATTCAGCCCCGATTCAGCCCCGATCCGCCCGCATCTGCGCCCCTCCTACCGGTTTCGGTGCTTCTTCAGTTCCCAGGTTGTAGGGCTTCTGTTCAGCCAGATTTCAGGAGGTTCTGAGTGCTGGTGGTTCTGTATTTTAGTTGTAATTTTGATGTGGTTGCGGGAGGCAGCGGGTGTAGCTGTTACCTACGCCGCCATCTTGTTTCTCCTCTCCCAGACTTTTAAAAATGTGATTATTATATTCAAGAAAATAGATGACAACTTGTAGAATTCCAGCAGGTAATTGAAATATGTAGAAAATAGCCTGGCTGGCATTGCTCAGTGGTTGAGCATTGACCCATGAACCAAGGGGTCCTTGGTTCAATTCCCGGTCAGGGTAAGTGCTTTGGTTTCAGGCTCTATCCCCAGTAGGGGGCGTGCAGGAGTCAGGGAGTCGATGGTTCTCTCATCGATGTTCGTGTCTCCCTCTCCCTCTCCCTCTCCCTCTCCCTCTCCCTCTCCCTCTCCCTTCCTCTCTCTAAAAAATCAATAAAAACATATTTTAAAAAAGAAATATGTAGAAAATAACCAAATGGAGATTCTAGTATTGAAAACTGCAGTAAATAAAATTAAAACCACTATCAATGCATTTAATAACAGATTTAACACAGCAGAAGAGAGGATTAGTGAACTAGAAAACAGTAATGGAAAAGATAGATTAAAGCATAAAAGACTTAGAAAAAAATTCTCTGTGAAATCGTAGTCCCAGAAAGAGAAGAAAGGGGGAAAAATGGTGCATAAGAAATGTTTGGAGAGAGAATTCTAAGAATGTTTCAAAACTAAAGCCACCAATTCAAGAAGTGCTAAGAAATCTAAGCAAGATTTTTTTAAATCTTAAAAGTAGCCAGAGAAAAACACATATTGCTTTCTTTTTTCAAGTCATTTTTAATTTTTAATTATGGTTGATATACATTATTATATTAGTTTCAGGTGTACACCCCAGTGACTAGATATTATATAACTTAATAAATGGTCACCCAATAAATCTTGCACCCATCTGGCACCATATATAGTTATTAGAATTTTATTAACTATATTCCCTATGCTGTATTTTTCATCCTCATGACTATTCTGTAACAACCAATTTGCACTTCTTAATCCCTTCACTTTTTTTGTCTATCCCCCAAAACCCCCTCCCATCTGGCAACTGTCAAAACATTCTCTTTATCTATGGGTCTGTTTCTGTTCTGCTTGTTCATTTATTTTGTTTTTAGGTTCAGTTGTTGATAGATATGTATTTATTGCCATTTTATTGTTCATTTTTTTTGTCTTCTTACACAATACCCTTTAACATTTCATGTAATACTGGTTTGGTGATGATGAACTTTTTTAGCTTTTTCTTGTCTGGGAAGTTCTTTATTTGTTCAATTCTAACTGATAGCTTTGCAGGGTAGAGTAATCTTGGTTGTAGGTCCTTGCTTTTCACCATTTTGAATATTTCTTGCCAATCCCTTCTGGCCTATAAAGTTTCTTTTGAGAAATTGGCTCCCTTGTAGGTAACTATTGGTTTTCTCTTGCTGCTTTTAAGATTCTCTCTTTGTCTTTAACTTTTTAATTATGCTGTGTCTTGGTGTGGGCCTCTTTGAGTTCACCTTGTTTGGGATTCTCTCTGATTCCTGGACTTGTATGTCTATTTCCTTCACCAGGTTAGAGAAGTTTTCTGTCATTATTTTTTCAAATAGGGTTTTTTGTTTGTTTGTTTTTAAGTTAATGGGTTAAACATTTTTTTTTATTGTTGAAAATATTACAGGTGTCTCCCTTTCCCCCCCAATTGATCCCTTCCGCCCTGCACCCACTCCCTGCCTCTCACTCTCTCTCTTCTCCTTCCAACATCCCTATGATGCAAATTTTGGTATGCTTGAAGTTGCCCTCATTTTTTTGGGTTCTTTTTTCTTTTTGCTGTTCTGGGTGGGTGTTTTTTGCTTCCTTACATTCTAAATCACTGATCTGATTCTTGGCTTCATCTACTCTACTGTTGATTCCCTGTAAATTATTCTTTATTTCAGTTAGTGTATCCTTCATTTCTGACTGGTTCTTTTTTATGCTGTTGATGTCCTCACTAAGTTCATTGAGCATCCTTATAACCAGTGTTTTGAACTCTGCATCTAGTAGATTGCTTGCCTCCATTTTGTTTAGTTCTTTTTCTGGAGTTTTGTTCTGTTCTTTCATTTGAACCATGCTCCTTTGTCTCCTCATTTTGGCAGCCTCCCTGCTTTGCTTCTATGTATTAGGTAGAGCTGCTACATCTCCCAGGCTTGGTAATGTAGCCTAATGTAGTAGGTGTCCTGTAGGGTCCAGTGTCACAGCCTCCCCAATCACTCAACCTGGGTACTTGAGGCGTGCCACCCATGTGGGCTGTACACTCTCCTGTTGTAGTTGAGCCATGATTGTCATTGGCACATCAATGGGAGGGATTTATACAGGCCAGTCAGCTGCAAGGACTGGCTGTGACCAATGAATATCAACTTCTGACCACTGAGGAGGATCAGCTGTGCAGGAGCCCACCACAAAAAGCAGGACTTACTTCAGCTCTGGTGCCCACTGAATGTGTCACTTGGGTGGGGGTGCTTCAATATGGTCTGAAGCTGTCTACGGGGTATGCTGGGAGCTTCCAAGGTCAGCCACTTCCTGCGTTTTGTGTGGGGCCACCCTGCATAAGTGATCCGCAGATGGCTGCTTCTTATGCAGGGCTTGGAGGTGCCCAGGCAAGGCCAAGCTGTGAACGAAGGCCAGCTGCTGCTAGTGTGGGGCCTAGGGCCACTTAGTCAGAGGTATGGGGTTTGCTGAGGCCAGATGCCGCTTGTTTGAGAGATTTTAGGAAAATATGCAGCATCAGCTAAGACAAGCCATTCATATGGAAAAGCCACTGGAAACAGCTTGGGTGGGCTTGAAAGTTGGGTAGGGTGGAGCCTCGGAGAATCACCAGGGTGGGGCAAACAGTGTGAGTCAAGTTGATGGAGACTCAGATATGGCATCTGTCTGCTGGCTCTGTGAGGGAGGGCTCATCAAAGGGACAATGGCTTCTGCCAGCACTTCTGTCTGGGAGAAAGCTGACTCCCAGCTCTTACCCTGATGACAAACAAATTCAGTTCCTCCCTGTATGTCTCTGGTGCCTTTCAAGCTGCTACTCCTGTGCTGGAGCTCAAAGTGAGTGAGTCCAAGTAATTCTGAGTGTGGGCCCTTTAAGAGGAACTGCCTGGGACTCCAGTAGCCTCAGTCTTCCTCAACCTCAATCCCTGATGGTTTTACAGCTAGAAGTTATGGGGACTTTTCTTCCTGGCTCTGGAACTCTGGACTGCAGGGCCTGGTGTGGGGTTGGGATCCCTCACTCCTCAGTGGGGATCTCTGCAACCAAGATATTCCTCATAATTATTATCTGCCACAGGTGGGTATGGGAACAGACTGTTCTGCGTCTCCACCCCTCCTACCAGTCTCAATGTGCCTTCTTCTTTATAGCCTTAGTTGTAGGACTTACATTCAGCTCAATTTCTGGTGGTTTGGAATGATGGTTGTTCTGTAGTTTAGTTGTAATTTTGATGTGGTTGTGAGAGAATGCTAGTACCGCATTCATCTGCTCCACCATTTTGGCTGGAAGTCAAACACATATTACTTTCCAAGGAGCAAAATAAGATTAATAGATGACATCTCAATGAAAACAATGGAAGCCAAAAGATAAATGAAATGGTATCTTGAAAAATACTGAAGGAAAAAACAGCTAATCTAGAATTATAAATATGAGAAGATACCTTTCAACAAATGAAGGCATATATTTCCAAACAAACAAATGTGCCTTTGTTCTGCCCACAGGAGCAAACATGGGGGTTCAGGGCACATTTATGGACTGAGTGACTAAATGAATGAATGCAAAATTAGGAAGCTAAACAAGAATTCCCTAGAGTCTTTAGTTTTAAATTCTAGTGATGATGCTAATATCTGCATGAGAGTAATCATTGATAGCCTTTTAATGGTTTTCTTGATGAAAGCCTATTACCCAAAGAATTGGATGGATCTGTTTATTAAATAAAGGGGCAAAGTTTAAAGATATATAACGAAACAGAGAGTCAATATAATCCCTGATCTTTCATTTTGAGACCTTACAGAAAGGGTCTCAATGAGCCACTCTTTCCGTAGCCAGCTAGGTCTGCAGTCCAGTTTAAAAGGTCTTGAAAGACAATGTGACTTTTAAACTTTCCTGGAGGACTTTTCCAACCTGAGAAATTTGTGAGTCAATGCTCAGCTATTTCTGCATTAAATAGGATGGGAACATAATCTGTCAGCTCACTAAAGACAAGGGACTGAGCTGGGGTTCTGGATGGGGGTGCTTCCTTTTTCCTTATTGTGCCACAGCTAGACACCTCCCAGAGAAAGTGTGTGAGCAGCTTGGCTTCACTGCAGAATGGCAGACATACTCTGCAATTCAGTTATGTTTGCATACCTAAACTTGTTGCAAGATTTTCATTTGAGCTGTAGCCCCTTTACACTGTGAGAACTGATTCTCCTTGTCAAGTGGCAACACACAGTAATGGACAATGAAGGCATTTACAAGGCAGTTCCTGGGTGTACTGACTGTACCATGGAGCAGTAGTTGTAGAATCTGCCATCTATAAATGAGAAATAGGCCATTTCCAGCTGGTTTAAAGATCAGTTTTTTCCAAGGGTTAAGTCACATTTTTTTTCTCTGAAGGGTGATCCTTTGATCAGAATGTGTAGTGTGGACTGGCACCCAAGGCCAGCTCTGCATCTCACCCACTGTTTTTCTGGGTCAGGCCTTTCCCTTCTGGGGCTCAGTATCTTTAAAGGTAAGAGGTTGGATTAGTTACTTCCTATATTGGATATTTCCCATTTGTCCCTTCAGATCTACTCTACATCCTACTCTATATTGTCCTATGCCCTGGAGGCTGACCAATATGGACCATTCACAGGGGATCCCTGCTCTCTGGCCCCCTGTTGTGTTCTTTGCCTAAAGAAGGCATCAACAGAAAATCAGAGGGTGGGAGAAGAGTAGGGTTGAAGTATTAAGTCTTCTGAGTCCGTCTCTGTACCATCACCAAAGGTCAGTTCTTGGCAGGCAGCCTTCTTCACAATGCTCTTTCTGTGTCCTGTTTCTAACAATCTCTCTCTCTCCTCACTTCTTCAGGCTTAGGGATCTAAGTGCCCCCACAGTTACTGTGGTTCCCTAACCCCTGGCCACCCCTATGTATATAGCCCCTTTTCTCAAAATACCCACCCATAGACAGAATTAAAAGGAGAAACAGATAAATGCACAATCATAATGAGGGATTTTAGCATATGTCACTTGGTAATTTATAAAGCAAACAGAAAAAATACTGAGGATATAGATCTGAGCACTGATTAACAAACTTGACCTAATGCAAAACAGTGTTCCACAAAAGTGCAGAATGCGCACCCAAAAGCACAGGAGACATCTATCAATGGTCTCTATGCTGGCCCACAGCTCAGGCCTCAACAAATTGCAAAGGATAAAAATCAGATGGAGTAAGTTCTCTAACCACATTGTAACTAGTCTAGGAATCGGTACCAAAAAGAACCAGAAATCTCCAAATATATGGATTGTAAGCAGTGCGTTTCTAAAATCAGTCTTTCATTCTCCCTCTGTTTCTGACCTTGATCCTCTCCCTCTACCTTGGTGAAGAGTGACAAAGCTCTTTCTCACGTTCCCACAGATGCACATATTATCCCAGCTCAGACATTTCCTGAATACTCTTGCTATGCCAAGCACTTGGCCGGCCTCCCGGTAGTAAGCTCCATGCTCTTGCACAGTCTGAAGAGAAGTTCGAATTTATGGGGTCCAAGGCAAGCTAGGAACACACTCTGCAGTCAAATTCTTTTCTTCTATATGCCTGAAAAAGTGGCAGGCCCACAGGTAGCCTTCAGGATTGAGAACTATTTGTCTTTTCAGTGCTTCTCTCAAGTCACAAGTAGCCTGCTCAGTTCTGCAAAATAGAATCAACTTTAAGCATTGACATTATAGGCAATGACTGTGATCCAAGACTTAGAGGAAACAGATACCTAAAGATGACTGTGGCCCAAACTCCTTAGACTGTCACCTGAAACCTTTCACCCAGTGGCTCTTGCCTCATTTGTTTCTGCTACTTGCTCCCTCCTGCTCTGATCTCTAGCCATCTGAATGACTCGCTGTTCCTGACTGCTTTACGTCATTCCTGCCCCTTCGGCACTGAGTCTATTTGTCTAACTCCTAGTCTTTATCTTTCAGCTTAAATGCCACTCTCTCCAGGAAGCCTTCCTTGATCTACAATTCCAAGACTAGACTAGTTCTCCCTTCTCATGCTCCCACAACACCCTGTATTCACCCTAGTGATTGTTCTCGTCACTGTGTTATAACTTCCTGTTTTTTATTCTCCACATACTTAGACTTGAGAGCAGGCCCTGGGCATTCTTCTCTCCTTGGTCCCTAGCTGAGGGCCTGGCCCCTAGTAGAAACTCAGAGAATATTTGTTGAGTGAAAAAGTTAATGAATGTGGTGTTAAGATCAGAATTCATGAAAGAGTTCGAGAGTGAGGTAGCTAAAATATTACAGGTACTTCGATTTTTCATGATTGTTAGGCAATAATTACAGAATAAAATAATTACAGTAGTCCCTAACCCCTATCCTCAGTTTTGCTTTCTGTAGTTTTAGTTACCAATGGTCAACCACAGTTCAAAAATATTAAATGGAAAAGTCCAGAAATAAACATATTCAAAATTCAAAAAATATTTTGAGAGAGACCACATCCACATAAATTTTATTATAGTATATAATTATGATTGTTCTATTTTATTATTAGTTGTTGTTAATCTATTCTGTGCCTAATTTGTAAATTAAACTTTATCATAGGTATGCATGTATAGGAAAAAACATAGTACATGTAAGGTTTGGTACTATCTGCAGTTTCAGCCATCTATTAGGGGTCTTGAAACGTATCCCCTGTGCATAAGAATGGACTGCTATATAGATTACTTTCAGCCCCCTGCTACCAGAATTTTATTAGTTTATACATAATAGAAGTATTTTTTTATTTAATATGTATGTGTTTAACGTATATCCTAAACAGCTCTCTCAGCCACGCAGCCAGTGCCTGGAGGGCAGGTGCACCTCCCCTCTATGCAGAACTTTAAGCAGTGCCATAAGAAAGCAGGTGCATCCAAGAGGAGATAACAATTGGAGGACTTTTGTCTTGAGTAGGACTGTTAAACACAGCTGAAACCAATAGAAAGGCCAGCGACTACTTCATTCCCTATGAAAAATCAACCTTACTGCATTATTCAGCTGGTTTTATCCCCTGCACCCCAGCCATCCCAGGTCCATCCAGGACCACAATGCACTGGTGGACTTTGAGCCAAGAGGCTGAAACTGTTAGGACTCAGGGACCTCTGGAATGCGATGTAGGAAGGGATTCAAGGGAAGTCCAAGTGAGAGATCTCTCAGACTTTTTTCTATGACACAAAGATGATAGATAGTATGTAGAAACACCTACAAAGGTTTTTGTTTTCCTAACTGGATCACAACTGATATACCGTATGTAAGTACCTTATTTATTTGTTGACATGTTTATTGCCTGTCCTTCCCACCCCCCATGTAAGCTCCATGAGGGCAGGGACTTTGCTTCGTTTACTGCCTTCTCCCCTACACTATATTTCTCTAACAAGTGAATGGACTCAGGCATTGAAACAATGGGACACTCTGAGCCTCCAGGGAATAGGTGGACGCTGCTGTAGGGAAAGTAATGATTACAAGGGTGCAAAGGAGACGAGAATAAGCACTGAAGTTTATTGGTATAGAAATTAGCCATTGCAATGACAAAATGACAGTGAGCTACTCAGCCAGTCTTCTTCTTTTCTTGACATCTGGGCAGTTAATCATGGCCAAGTCCAACCAGTGTGTCATTGGACCTCTGTGCCATCTCACACTTCTGGGTGGGACATCATGGAATCCCTGGGCCCTGAACAGAATCCCTGGGAATGGTGCAAATGGCCCAGAGGACTGTCCATCACTGGCATCTCCTCTGCTGCTCATGTCAGAGCCCTACAAAGCCTCTGCTGTGGTGGGAAATGGCACAGCTTACATTTGAACTTGCTCTTTTTCCTCAAGCTTAAAATCTATGCATCCGTCTCCTTGTCCTAGAATTTATAATGTGACATCAACATAGACATTCTTGTAACCCTTGATGTCCTTAAACTTGTTGCTCCTCAGATTAGCTTGGATCTGCCTTTGGCCACTCCTGAAGGGGGTGGTCTTTAGAGTGATGCTGGCCCTGTGTTGGGGTTTGAGGACTCCAATGCTGCAGTGGAGAAAGAAGAATGTCAGAAACACATAGGCATTGTGATCAACCTGAAGCCCTTTTTCACTCAGCAAGTTGTTCCCTCCTTTCCCAGTGTTCTCAGAGCCTGGCCTGGGAGCCTGTGTTCAGAAAGGACAGTGCTGACCCCAGGATAAAACAGGAGAGAAGGCTGAGCACCCGCAGTACTCACAAGACTCTCTGCTGTTTCTTGAAGAGCCCACTTCCTTCCACGGTGAGCACACAGTCTGCAACCTGCTCCGAAAGAGGGTTTGAAAATATCACCTGTATGGAGAGTGGCTGGTTCACAATGGCTGCTCCTAGGACCTAAACAGAGAAATCCAGAGGAGAGGAAGGAGCAAAGAATTAGTCTCACTCTCCAATTCACCAAGCTCTTGTGGAGGGTGCTGTTCCCTAGATCTGTTTCCTGAGGAGCTGGACTTCCATGGCCGTGCATTTGCAGCCATGGGTTAAAACCAACTTAATGGGTTGTCATTACACAAGATATTGTTATGTGAAACTTTTCCATCTTTATATGTGTATGAATGTTTGTAAAATATTTTACATCACTCAACCCAGCATATGGAAGAGTCTGATAAATTGGGAGTCTCCAATGATGTTTCCTCTGCGCCAGGGATTATCTCCAAGTGTAAAATAATCGAGAGCTCCCAAAGGATTCTCATGCATTATTTGGGGAGATAGAATGTTCGTTGGCAGTTTTCATTAGTTTCATCTTACTGCAATTCCACTCCATCCCTTCCCTCATTCAGGGCTGTAGAGACAAGGAAGTAGCCTCAGGAAACCTAGAGGCACTTTCAGAAACCCTCCCGAGGCTGGGCTTGCCAGATACACGCTACCAGAGGGCATCACAGGCTCATGTGGCAGGGTCCAGGAGAGTGCTTGGCCTGGGGAGGCAGCAATGGAAGGAAGGGACCTATGACATCTTCCCACTCAGAGGACCACAGAACAGGAGGTATCCTCAGAGGCCATCTAATCTAATCTTCTCAATGGACAGTTCAAGAAGCAGAGGCCCTGGGGTTTCTCCAAGGATGCACAGTCAGGAAATGGCAAATCAAACCTAATCTAACCTTCAGGCAGTGCTCTCCCCCTTCTCAGGTCCCTCCCTCTTCTTAGTTGACTCATATGGACCCTGGGGAAGGCCAACAGTGGGAGGTGGCACAAGAGAGGGACCTCTCTATGTCAATTGCTTAAGGTCCACCCATAAGGCAGCTAATGGTGCAAGAGAATGGAAACATCACCTGGTGTTTCCAAATAAACCTCCTGATCTAGGTGGGAGGTACCTGGAAGCACCAGAAGAGGCAGAGGAAAGGAGGGGCTGCTCTCCTGAACAGGCTATCAAGAGGGCTCCACCCGCTCCCAGCTGATCCCAAGAAGCCCCCAGGCCACTTGCAGGGCTCTTGCCTACATTAATTATGATGGCGGGATACATTAAGGTGATGATCTTGTTCACCAGGATCTTCTCAGGACTACTCTTCTCTTCTGCCAGGGCACTGATGCGAATCAGCTTGTCTGTTGACAGGTGCTGGCTATACTGGGAGTAGGGGACTTGGCAGTGATGGGTCTTTGCTAGGGAGAGAACACAGGATGAGGTGAGACTGCTTGGGAAATCAGCTGGACACTTTTATAGAGAGGAGGAAGCCAACATGCACTGAGCCCCAGTGATGCAGGTACCAGGTTTTCAGCTGGAGAGACTGAGAAGTGAAATGGCTTGCCCAAGATAATTCTTCTGGTAAATGGGTAAGCCAAGGCCTTAACTGAAGTTTGGATGCCTCCAAAGCTCAGGTTTTCCCCACTAAGCCAGGCTACTTTCCTTGGGGTAGTAAAGGAAGGGTAGGAGGAAGAAGAGGAGACAGGAGGCAGAGGGAAGGAGGGAAGGGGAAGAAGAAAAGGAATCTGTGCTGGAGGGGACACCAGGAAGATCGTGTCTGCTCCAGAACCCTCGATGGCTGGTTTGACCCCACTGGCATTTCCATAACCCACTCTGTGTACAGAGTCCCCATGCCCATACCCAGAGCCCATACCTTCTTCAGGAAAGAGTCTGATGAAGGCTGTGTCCTGCCAGAAAGGGGGCAGGGGGTTGCCATCATGCAGCAGAGACTGAGCACTCAGGTTCACTTTGAGGTCCTTGAACTGGAGCGACATGTTGAGGGCCAGCAGGACAAACCTTATGTCCTGGCCCATGTTGGGCGGGTCGAGCAGCTGGAATTTCAGGGAGACTGGGATAACATCACTGGGCCGAAGGGAAGGAGAATTCAGGCTCCGGGGACTGTCCTGGCTCAGTGACATTGGCCTCGAAGGTTGCGAGTCTGCTCTGTAGTGGCCTTGGGACCTTCCAGTCTTCAGCTTCTGAAGAGCCTTCAGAAACACTTGCCTCTCCTGGGGGGAACCTGGGAGGGCAGAAATAGCACCTGCTGTGGGCCAGGCTCACCCAGGGGCTAAGCCATGGCTGAACATCATTCCCAACAGCCCCACCAGCACTGCAGGATTGTAAAAACCCTCATTTCCAACAACAAACACTCCCTACAATTTATTAGGAGCTTTCCAAGTGTCAGGCTCTGCTGAACACTTCACTCCTTTCATCCTCACATCAACTATGAGAGAGATGTATTATTATTATTATTATTCTACATTCAGACGTGGAAAATGGGGCTCAGAGAGGTCATGTCAGTTGCCCAAGTCACAAACTTGCAAGGGGCAGAGTTCTGGTGGAAATCAGATTCTCCAACTCGAAAAAATCTGTGCTCACGACCAATAGACTATCCTGCCTTCCCCATGGGAAAGATGAAGGCCCACAGATGTGGAGATGAGGCTCTTAAAGACAACAAGGCATGACATGATTTCTGTTGCAGCACCAATTTATCGCTCAGGTGTAGACTATCTGGAAATTGAGAGACTGAGAAGCCAGAGTGTAAAAGAAGAGGAAATTCAGTCTAGCTGGGTTCCCAGAGGCCCAAGTCTTAGTTCCAGGGTTGCGCAGTGGCCAGGCAGTGCAGGAATACTCACTGGGCTTCCCTAATAATTCCTGCAGCTGCCATCACTGAGTATTTACTGTCTCCAGGGCCCTGCTTTACCCCTTCAGTGCATCCCCACATCCTCCCAGGCAGAGGCTGCTTTTGTCCCCTTGCTCTGAAGGTTGTTCTAAGCCCTGTTGCAGGCAGAAGAGAATCTTGAGACACTGACTTCAGTAAGAGAGGACCCAGGGAGAAGTTGATCAGATTTAGCTTCTCTCTGGTTTGCTCCACCCTCAGATCTTGTCGGGCTGGGTGGCAGGAGACACAATACTGCTTGGCTGAGCAGCGTACTCAGGCCCACCGGAATATAGCTCCGGATCCCCCAAGTTCACAGAGGAACCCCATGGACCTTGCAGTAAATGCTGTCCATGCCCCACCCACATTGCCTTGGCACTTGCCATTTCAGTGCCCATGTGACCTAATTTCAAATTCTAGCATCTGCTACTACTCTTTGCCTGAAGCTTTCTCAGGCCAAAAGTGCTAGGGCATTTACACCCCCCAGGAGCAGCCCTCAACCCCTAACCAATAGGATTTGGTGGAAAAATAATAGTCCCTTGCCTCTTGAGTGGGATAAATCTAGGGCAGTGATTTTTGACTGGTGTGTAGCAAAAATTTTTTAAATATTGAATATCTGACTATCAGGGGCACTGACCTCTTTTCCCTTGGATTGTCAAATTAAAAAAATGACAGCAGCCAACACAACAGCCATCCAGTGTAAATGAATCAAAACTATACTTTTTTTTGCAGATCTGGAAAAATTATAACATATTTTTTGGTGTGCCACAGACTTTTAATAATTAGTTTTTGTGTGCCATGAAATGAGAAGGTTGAAAATTGCTGACCTGTGATGTTCTACACTTTACACTGAATCCCTGATAGGGTGGCCAGATATAGCAAATAAAAATACAGAGCCATTTAATTTGAATTTCAGATTAACAACAAATAATTAGAGATATAGTTAGACTAAAGCATTATTCTTCCTATATTTTCCCTGGCAACCCCACTGGCAGTGCACCCCAGCCGGACTGAGCTCCAGCTGCCTACAATGCTATCAGGCACCCTGCACTGGCTTCCACCCCTTCCCTGTCTCCCTCACTCATTCTCATTCCTTCCAGTAGTTGCTGGATTTCCTCATAGATAAACCACTTGTACTTGAATCCTTGCCTCAGGATCTGTTTCTGGGCACCCCAACCATAATAACCCCAGAGTGGACAGGGGTGGGGAGGGAATGGACTGTATTGCTGTGTAGCCCCATCCTAGGCTTGGATTCTAGAGCTTCTCTATGGTGGCCCCAAAGGCCCACAGAGACAAACCACAGATACCTACTTGCCAGCATTCCCAACAATTGCTTAGCTACTCCCCTGCCCCAGCCCCACACAT
This sequence comes from Miniopterus schreibersii, assembly GCF_964146895.1. Taxonomy (NCBI): domain Eukaryota; kingdom Metazoa; phylum Chordata; class Mammalia; order Chiroptera; family Miniopteridae; genus Miniopterus; species Miniopterus schreibersii. Next base: position 145,041,338 of record NC_138101.1, read on the forward strand.
TCCTGATCCACCCCTATATAGATTCTGCCCCTCACCCTGCTTCTGGCCCTCATGGGCTGGATATTTTTGATTGGCTCCCTGGTAGTTGAACCTGGTGGTTGGTCTTCCTCAATTTCCAGGAATTAGTCCATAGCTGACTAACTTAACTGCACCTTTACCCCTGCTGGCTTGGGTAAGAAGCTCCTGCCAGGTCCCCACATCTCCAAACCATCCTCTGCAGGTGGTGGGCGTGAGAGTGAACATATGGCTTTATATCAGCCTTGGTCCTAGCTGGTGGTCTGGCCTGTCCTCCAAACACTCAGTAAAACACAGTAAATTAAACAATAAGTTAAAGAAAATTAATTTAATTTATAAGAGATTGTTTACTAAATGCACTGCCATCTTTAGTGGGAGGCTGATTTTTGGGGGAACGCAGGGGTAAGGAATTCATATACTGTTGGTGACATGCCTGTCAATGGCCCTATAGTCACCATGAGCATCTGTGGAGGGCACTCACTGGCCTGTGGGATGGGGGAAGGGGTGGGCACGAGGAAGTGAGGCAGTGGGGAAGCCTCAACTGGGAATCTAAAACTGAAGGGCTGAGGAGACACTGGACTGGGTCCTGCCCCACAGATGCCCTCTGAAACAGGTTCCCCAGGGGCCTGTTTCAGCTGGCTAGGAGGTTCCCGGAGGGAGGGGGAAGGAGCCCACAGAATCTGGGGATCTGGGCTCTGAGGGGGGCTGGCATAGTCATACCTTCTTCATACTTGTAGTTTTCTGTGATGTCATCCCGCTCATTGCTCTGGATACCCTTGGTGCTGATAAAATTGCCCACAGAATTTGTGTCCTGGTAAAGTCTCTGCTCCTTCCCTCCATGAATGAGCCAGGACACACAGTCAGCATTCACCATGGAAAAGGCAAAGGCTGTGTCGTAGCTCAGATCCACCTCTCCCTCTTTGATGGCTCTGACAGAGGCAGGACCGCAGCAGAACAGGCCTGAAGGAGAACAGATGAGCCACGATGGGCCAATGGACTGTTGTTGCAGGGGCAGGGACTGTTTCTGTGGGAGTGGGTCCTGCCTTTCCCATGGAGAGCCTCACCATTGCTCCTCTCCTGAGGAGTGGCATCCAGCACCTGCCAACCTCCGTATCCAGGAGGGAGGTCCTTTCGGGCCATCCAGCACTCATTCCAGACATGGTAATCCCTGAGGAAGAAGCCAGAGGAGTCAGTGTCAAATAAGCTAAGGGAGAGTTTGTAGTGCTATGTCCTTTCTGGAGGAAGGCAGGGGACGATGAGTGGATGCACTGCCAGATAGAAAGACGGACTTAGCACACCCCAGGCCTTCAAACCTCTGTGGGTGCTATAGTGATGGCTCTTCCTCCTGTGAACCCCAACCTGCCCTGAAAGGAGCTTTTTTCTGTCTGTGAATAGAGAATGAAGGCTTCTAGAGCCAACTGAAGTTAAAAATCCTCACTCTCTCTCAGAAAGTCCTTGTAGCCCTTTCCTGTGTGTGCTGCTGACTCACAGAGGCAGTGTTGGTCTTTGTGTCCAGAGGTGAGACTTCAGGTGCTCCTGCAGTCACAGGCTGAGTAATAAATGAAGGAGGTGACAAAGAGGAAGACTTCACCCAGAGCAGAGAGCTCTTGTGATGTGAGGCTTCTAAACTCAAAATTGTTGTTTTTGTGTTGGGCTGTGTCCCAGCCTTTGGGTTGGGGATACCGAGCCCTGGAGCCAGTGAAAGTGGAGGTGGGGGGCATGAGAGGCCATCAAGCTCATGGACACACTTCTGCTGGTGGGGTTTGTCCTACAAAGAGACTGAGAAGTTGTCTCTCACCAGACAGTGTCCTTCTTATTCTCCAAAATCCTGCCCGTGTTGTCATAGTACTCATCTATGATCAGGTTTCCGTCTGTGTCATGGCCAGAGTCAAAGTTGGTGATCACGCGGGTGGGGATCCCCAGGCACCTCATCACTGCAAAAAAGGCAGAAAATCTTTTGGGGTTGTGGATTCAGGAGCTCTATGGATTCCTGGAGTTAGGGCCCTGGACCCAGGGAAATCATTCATTTAGCACCTTGAGGACCAAGCAGGAGCTCTCTAGGGTGCTGGGTTGGTGATGCTGCCAACATTCCTCCCCATCTTCCTGAGCTCCTCTTCCTGCTGCTCACAGAAGACACCCCGTGCAAAGATGCAGGTTGCTCCTACGAGCACTGCTAGGGCCAACAGAGAGTTTAGAGAGTCCTGGGTTCCCCTGCCTGGGCCAGCAGGGCGGGACAGGCGCACCTCCTTTGGCAAGACTCAGTGGCCTGACTCAGTCTCACTTCTCTCCTGGCCATAGATTTCCATCTCTAAACCAAATACCTGGAAAGTTTTCCTCCCTGTGGTAAGGATTGTTGGCTGAGGACATCAGATTCTTAGGCAAGGAGTCCTGTGGTTTGGACTCCCCCTATTCCGTGGGTGGCTTGTCTTGGCAGCTTCTCAAAGAAGGAAGGGAAGGAAACTGCGTAACAGAAGCCTAGAAAAGTGAGTCTGTACCCTGTGGAGAAATTCTGGGAAAGAGGTAGAATGTTGTCTTTATTGCTGAAGGAGCATCCCTTCCCTTTGCCAACCAACTTCTTTTCTTTGTCTTCTGCCATATTTCTCCTATTCTGTACTCTTTTAAGAACATATCTCCCAGCCCATCCTACCACCAAATGCCCTGGGGATCCATGTCCCCTCAAGTCCAACAGTGACATAACAACAACAACAACCACTCCATCAGGCATGGCGCTGTTTTACATACACTGCTCTCAGGACAACTCTACATGGAAGCTACTGTTATTTTCCCCATTTTATAGATGAAGAATCAGAGGCTAAGAAAAGTTTGCTTACCTTGACCAAAGTCACACAGCTAGGAAGTGGCAGAGCTAGCCCTTAAGTCCCGGTTTCACTGCTAAGCTTGTACTCAATTCTGAGTTCACCTCCCAGTAGTATGCACACAGTTCAGCACTCTAGTATTTTCACATTACTACACATCCCAAGCACTTTCTTGTGTTATCAAATATTTGACAAAAGCAAGATTTCTAGTGGTGGTTATTTTTAGATATTTAGTTGGATTACAATTTTCCCCCTATTGTAAATAATGCTGTGATGAACATCTTTATAGATCAGTCTTTTTTTTCCTCCCTTGGGACAGATTCCAGGAGATAAATCACTGAGTCAAAAAATATAGATATTTCTAAAGGTTCTTCACACATAATACTATAATTTTAAAAATTCATAAGTATTCATAAACTAATAAGCATTTATTAGTTTATAAATACTTATTTATATTAACATTTAATTGCTTACAGATTTTAGTTTGGGCTCTCTATTATACTTTGGCACAAAGCCTCTCCAAGCTAGGGTGTGGACACACCTCTGGATATAGCCCAGGACAGGGAGGAGAGACACCCAAAGGGGAACCTGGAGTTCTCCTCGAAGTGGCAGGTCTGCACAGGGCCAAGGAACGAGGGCAGGGAGTGAGCAGAGCTGACAAGCCAGTTGTAGGTGGAGGTGACACAGGACAGCTCAGAGGGGAGGGTGAAGGTTAGAAAAGCTGTCACTGAAGGAACATGTGACAGGAATGATGGAAGAGCACTTGAATGACTCAGGAGAATTGCGTGGGCCAGGATTTATGCTAAGATTACAGTCAGGCAGATGGATAACACTTATGGTAATGAGAGAACATGCCAAGGAGGGTGAACAGGGAGAGCAGAGAGCCAGCCCACAGGTTTCACCCTGATCGATGAATTCATAAACAGCCACTTGAAATGTCAGTGGTAGTGTCAATTCCTGCGCCACATGGCTGGATGTGCACAGAGCAGATGCTCATTAAATCCTGTTCAAAGTATGTTGTCTTTGACCTGTGCACAAGGTTTCTACAGACTATCACTCCCAGTGATTCACATTTTGACACGAGACTCAGGTGACTCGTTTATTGATAATTTTGTGAGAGCTGAGTCCCTCATAAAAAAGAAACCCATATGGGGTGTGTTTGTGTGTGTGCATCCACAGGCATACACACTCACACGGTGATATTTGGACAAAGGTGGGCAAGGTCTCAGAGTCAGGAAAAAATTAAAAAGTTCCCAAGGTATGTTACAGAACACAACACACCCAGCATGGATTACTGTATCTCTTCACTAGGCCATTTAGCACTTCTTCAGTGACAAGTGTCAAGCCCCTGCTATGAACCAGGCAGTGTGTTAGATGCAGAGTATGCAAAACTGAAAGACATTCCTGCCTCCAGGAGTGCAGCTTCACACCTGACTGGTGGTGGGCACTGTCCTGCTGGTGCACTGAAACACAAAGCCTGTTTCAGGCTGACCTTGAAGGCTTCTCCCCAGGTCTTCCCCCAACCCTTGCCTCCCCATGTAGAAATGTAGTTCCAATTTTATAAGAGAAATTAGTGCAAAATTAGAGTTCAATTTACTTATTTATTGAAATTCATTTGGTCATCTTTGCTACCACACCTCCATGGTTTATAATGACGAACAGAGTCAAAGCCCCAGCTAAGAGAGTCAAAGTAATTGCATTTAAATATGATGGTTTTTAACGTCTTTTATTTTCTCCCTGGTTGCCTTAAGCTTCCAAATGGTAAAAGTGCCACTTCCTGCTCCTCCCCCCACGCCTTTAATTGTTGCCCATAATGAGATGGTTACCTTGCCTTGGTTTCTCAAGCATGTTAGCACAAGGACATCTTCGAGCTATTCTCCCTTGTCCGCTCTGACAATGAAACCTAAAACTGGCCTAAAAAAGAAAGCCTACTTAAAAAAATTACAGGCTTGTAAAGAAGCAGGAAAATACCGTGATCAGGAAAAATGTCAATCAATAGAACTAGATCCAGAAATGACAGAGATAATGGAACTAGCTGACAAGGACCCTAAAACAGTTATTTTAAATACTATAAATAGGCTCAAGAGAAAGTAAAGGAAAACATGAATATACTAAGAAAAATGGAAGATAAAGACCTAATGGAACTTTTAAAGGTGAAAAATACAATCAATAGAACAAAAAACATACTGGACAAAATATTACACAAAGATAACAATATACTGCCCTGGCCGGTGTGACTCAGTGGTTAGAACAACAGCCTGTGAACTGAAGGGTCACTGGTTCGATTCCCGGTCAAGGGAATGTGCCTGGATCCCTGGGCCCAGTTGGGATACATGCAGGAGGCAACCAATTGCCATGTCCCTCTCACATAGATATTTTTCTCCTCCCTACCCCCTACTACCTCTCTCTCTCCCTCTCTGCTCCTCCCTCCCTTCCTTCCACTCTCTCTAAAAATCAATGGAAAAAATATCCTTGGGTGAGGGTTAACAAAAGAAAGATAACAATATCCTTTTTTTATGAGAACACCTTCAAATACAGTGCTACATATTAAACACATCAAAATGTTTCCCTATCATGGGGGGAGGTGAATGGAAATGGGTTATGAGATAGACGGGAGGAATCAATTAATTCGTTACATTTTTTTAAATGAAGGGCCTGAAGCAAACCTATAACGATAAATGCCATGACATGAGGAATACGATTAATTTAATCCTGAACACTCCAAGGAACAAAGGAAGGAAATAAACTCAAAAAGTGGTAGAGAAAATAGAGAGCTGAAGTTTGGTGAGTGGCTAGAAACACCTTTTAAACAAGAGCCAGCCAGACCTTTGGAGCCTAAGAGGCAGAGATTAAAACACTATGAGACTAATTATAATAGCTAACACTTACGTAAAACTAACCATGTGCCAGGCATTTTTCTAAGTTCTTGCCATATATTAATTAAACCACAACCTTGTGAGGGAACATTCCATACAATTTTTAATGCCCCATAAACCCATGGAAAGTAAGGGTAGGTTTGTGTTTAAGCTAAAGGTTGAGGCAAATTAACACACCAGGGCCTGGACTGAGGTTCCTTCTTTGAGAGTAAAGGGCTCAGTAAAAACAATGAGCACAAGAGTTATTGTATTGAAATGAAGATCATGAGGTACTTATAGGGGCCACTATACAAACAAGTAAGAAAAAATCTTAGATTAGTTTTGGGTGAAGAGAGGAGGGCCCAGAGCCAAGCACTGAGCCTACTTATCTTCACGCCATTTCCCACCATGGCGCAGGGCTCAGGGCCCTACTTTACAGAGGAGATGGTGCCTCACAGACCTGCTCACAGTCATCAACCCTCAGCCCCTCACTTCTGCCCCCTCCCCTACCCCATGCAGTTGTGGGCAGGAGCCTACAAGGACCACGCATATTCCCAGGATGCCTGGCTTTAAAAAAACTTTACTGAGATAATTTACATACCATAAAATTTGCCCTTTTAAAGGCACCACTTCTGTGGTTGGTAGTATATTCACAGGTTGTACAATAATCTCCATCTAATTCCAGAACATTTCATCACCTCAGAAAGGAATTCCATGCCCCCTGGCAATCGCTTTCCGTTCTCCCCTCCCCCAGCCCCAAGTAACCACTAATCCACTCTCTGTCTCTATGAATTGGCCTATTCTGGGCATTTCACATATATGGAATCGTACAATAAGAGGCTGTTGGACACCAGGCTTTGGGGAGAATTTTCAGGCAACAGAACATCACTGTCTCCTCTGTTCCCTTGTTACAGTGCAAGGCTTCCAGGCTATTTCACAGATCTCAGCCAACGACAGAGGGACCCTACCTTGTCACAAGAAGTGGATGGCCAGGACAGGAAAAGCCTGATGGCTGAGTGTTGTGGGGCAGCTGGCCCTGCACATAGGAAAGGTAGGCCAGGGATTTCTCTGAAATTCTCAAAAGTAACAGACAGCTAAACAGATGTCAAGGAAACAGCCCAGTCAAAAATTATAACGTTGTCTTTTATGCATCCAAAGTCTAATTTCTGTGATTTTTCTTTAGGAACTTAAAGTCAATATATTCATATTTTTTAAAAAAGGCAATACTGAGTGGTAAAGCTGCTGGGAAGAGAATGTACTTGAGTCAGACAAGAGTCACTTGGTCACTTTCAAGCCTCAGTTTTTTCACCTGTAAAGTGACGGTAATATCTACTTTGCATGTGGCTGTGAGGATTAGAAAAAGTGGAAGTGCTCAGTGTGTGCCCGATGCACAGGGGATGCTGGATACATGGCAGCTGCTAGTCATGTCTGTGCAGTGTATGGCCTCATGGTTAGAGCACACCAGACCTGGGCATGACTTAGCTCCGCCACTCAGTCTCCTGATCTGCCAAATTGAAGTGATGATAGGACCTAACTCATAAGGTCGTCTGAAGGATCCCACGAGGCTACCTGCTTAATACTGTGCACTCACTGTAGCCAGGCTCTAGTCTAAGAATTCTCCCTGTATGAACTTAATCCTTTCAATAACCCTAGGAGGTAGGTACTATTACTTTCCCCATTATACACCTGAGGAAACTGAGGCACATGTTAAGTGACTGGCCCCAGGTTACTCAGCCAACTAATGGCCGTGCTGGTATTTGAAGCCAAGCAGTCTACCTCTGGAGCCCACATGGCTCACGGTTATTCTAAGCTGTCAAAGTTTTAGCCCAGTTGCTGGAACAAAGGAATTCTTCAAACACATCAGCGATTGTGATTTAAATAATAACCATGCTTTGGCAGCTGGCTCAGGTTAAGGAGCTTGATAAATCTCTAACTTTTAGTGGAGTACAGTGCCTAGCATAAAATAAGGACTCCATAAATAAGTGTTAGTGAGCTTTTAAAACTGATATACTTATTAATATACAACATGATCGCCCTTTTGGGGAAGGCTAGTGCTGACTGACCTGCAGGTGGACCCACGGCAGCCCAATCCTTTGTTTCCCAGGTCACGAAAGGGCCATTATTCTCATTCTCATAAACATTTTAATTGGTCTGCTCTGTTGCATAATCTCCATTCACTGGCTCCACCTCTGTCATCACCCAGTTCCAGATAACCGCACCCCAAAACCTGGCCCGTTCCTTTTATACACATCCACCTGGCCCATTAGACTCAAGGCTTTTCCATGCACAGGAAGATTTCCTGTCTGTCGTGCACAAACAAGATCGATCCATCCTCTGCCTCTCACTCTTGTGCTCCTCCCTCGGTGACTCAGACATCCCAGTTTACCCAAATGTCTGTGACTCTTGTCTGTCATACAATCAAAGCTGTGAAATTCCTGATTTCTTATTAACACACACACACACACACACACACACACACACACACACACACACACACACACCAGGGATTCTTTGAGCAATCCAAACATCCAACTCAAGATGGGGCTGTGCAGCTGCTGGGGAGAAGTAGTTCAAGACCTCCTCACCAACCTGTGTGAAGTTACCATCTGTGGGTGCTGACAGAAACCTCCTTGTGTCCTTAGACAGAGGCCTGGCCTTTGCTCGGCAGCCCCAGGCTCTCTAGGCTCCCTCCAAGAGCCCGGAGCTGGACCCAGCACACATTTGTGCACAGATTGCATCAGGTTTTATTTTATTGGGAATTTCTACACAAAAGGCCTCAGTCCTCAATAAAACCAAGTTGTTCGCGGATCTGGCCTCCCTGGATTATACTAGAGAGTACTGTAAACAAAAGCCATACTTGGCATCTTTCCCCAGGTAACAATAATAACTTCCTGATTGTGACCCAAGTCAGGTATTCGGATATGCATGCCAAGAAGCTGAGAGCTTCCTCAAGATTCACCTCCCACTTCCTTCTGCTTGCTCCTCTTGCCACATGCACACCAACTTCCATTTGACTACCTTCCCATGTGCCTATTTTTTTAGCTTTTCTTCTACTAATGTTGTATCCACTCCCTAGCTGAAAAGCTGATCTACTATTTCCCCTCACCCCTAATTCCCTGGCCTGAGCCAGGCCTCCAGACCCTCTGAACTTGGGAAACTCCAAATTCAAGGTCATTGTACTTTGGCTGCTATCTTGCTCTGGCCCCATGGCCCATGCCACTGTTCAGATGAGCATTTCCCTCTCATGCACATCTTTATTAAGACCATCTCTGTGCTAATCAGTTCGCAAGTTTTCTAATTCCTTGGCCTCTCATCTCATTCCTTTCTCGTACCAGACAATTTCCAGCCATGTTCTTAGGAATATTCTGTTAGGCTGTCCATGCTCAGAAGAAGGGAACTATGCCAGGCTCTGGGAAATGTGTGATTTCTACCTCAAAACCGTCCTCTGAAATAAGCCCAGATATATGAAGCCTGAGATTAGTGATGAGACACTTTTGCTGGAAAAGGCTTCCTTCTAAATGTCCCTTGGTGGGAACTGTGTGAGATGGGGACAGGAATTATTTGAAGGGCTAATATGAGAGCCATTCCACTTTCTGGTAACTTCATGGGGACCTTTCTATGCCCTACCTGTGCACATGATGGCTGCAAAAACCCAGCACTGCCCATAGCGCACTGGCTGGTAACCTGTGGCGTGCCACTGTTTCAGGATGGCCACACTGCCCGTCCACTCTGCAGGGTTGGTGCCATCTGAGTAATCCTCACTCCAGTTTCCACTGAGTACCCCATTGTCATCATTGCTGTTGATCTGAAGAGAAGCCATATATAAAAGAATTAGAAGCATCCTTTTAATCAACAAGATGTGATGTGTGAGCTGCCTTGCAAGGCCCATGGGCCTGAGACAGAGGAGGCTTTGGTTTCATTTTACCTGGTAACTTCCAGACCTGCTGAGGAAGAGGCTGAGATGTGAAGCTGGCTATTCTGACTTGTGCTCCACTGTTAATTAGTTTATTATTCTATTTCTACACACCTCCTTACTCCTTATCTCCCCATCCCTTGAAAAGCTAGAGCTAGGCTCTGATAGCTTTTAAAAATACTCAGAACAAAGGAAATTTAGAACCAATAAGACCATTTCACAAACTACAGCTATGCTCAGGCTTTCCCAAAACATGCAATTTGGAATTAATAGACATAATGGCCCACACCTAGCTATTTAAGAGCTCTCTTGAGGAAACCTGTTAGCCATATTCTTTCATCAGTCTTATCCAAAATGGATTTGCAAGAGAGCCCTGCCCTCTCGACTTTTCATTCTCTACGTTGCAGAGGGCAACTGTGAATGGGCAGAGCTCTCCTGACACAGCTTCCTCCCTCTCTGGACACACCCGAGTGGGCAAATCCAGACCCAGCCTCACCATGGCGCACACCACTCTACTGATGTAGACAGGGCTCCCCCGGAGGGCACAGTCTGTGCCTGGGTCGATCTGGAAGTTCAGGCTCTTGTCTAGCAACTTCAGGCAGATGTCTATGATACTCTCTTCGAACTGCAAGGAGAGAGGCAAGGCACCCGAGCTTGGCACATGCAGATATGGGGCCACCCCGCCCAGCTCTCCAGTGGAGTGTGTTTGTGAAATATAAACTCGTTTGGAAGGTAACTCTGTCCAGTAGCACAGTCATGAACTGCTTCCTGAGCAGGTGTAGAGACTCAAAGCTCTGGGGTCACAACTCACCCAGTTTGTATGTCCTGCAAGTCAAATCCCTGGAGTTTTTTCTTATGTGTCTGACTGGCTGAAACATCTGTTTCTCCCCCTTCTCAATCTTCATACTCTTGGACCTCATGGGATATTCTTGATAAAACCACATTGCCTCACTCTGGCCAGTGTTGCCCAGTGGTTAGAGTGTCATCCCATGCACTGAAGGGTCACAGGTTCGATTCCCAGTCAAGGGCACATACCTGGGTAGTGGGTTTGATCCCCGGCCCTTGTCAGGGCATGGGCAGGAGCAACCAACCGATGTGTCTCTCTCATACCAATATCTCTCTCTCCCCCTCCCTCCCTCCCTCCCTCTGTCCCTCCACTCTCTCTAAAAGTCAATGGAAAAATTATCCTCAGGTGAGGATTAACAAAAAAAACCCCCTCACATTGCCTCATCTTCCACCCCCACCTGCTGATCCAGCTCATCATTGGCAGTTACTGCTAAGGTGATGGTGCCAACTTGCCATGGTGCCTGTGATTCAGTGGGGCTGTGGACTGACTAATAGCATGTGAGTTATGAAAACTTCCCACCCAAGGCATGCTCACCCCCTGTGCTTCAGGCTGGGTGTGAATGCCACTTGTTCTGAGGACTTCTCCTGAGCCCAAGCCTGGTTTAGCTTCATAGCCCTGGTTACATCTCTTCTCATCAGGCTCAGTTATAATGATGTAGCCAAGGTCTGTCTCCCCTGTCTAAGTGTGTGCTGTCTCCCTCCAGCTTTTCTTGGAACTCTACACCCCAGACCTGGCACAGAGCTCAGGTAGTAGAGATTCTGAGCATCTTTGTTGAATGAGAGTAAATGAATTCATTGATATCCATGGAACACTGGGCATTAAACAGGATTAAGAGGCTCTTAGATCCATTTTCCCCAGGGGACAGTTTGATTAGTTCATTTTTCTGCTTTAAATTTTTCAAAGGTCCCTGTGGGCTATAGAATCAAAGCTCTAACCTCCTCTACAAGACACATACGACTCTCCCTGATTCGGCTTTCTACTTCTCAATACCCTCTCCTCACCAGTTTTGCTCCAGCAACACCAGATTCCTTGTAACCCCTGCAGCAGGCCAAACTGACCCTCACCTCTGTGTTTTGCTCATCCATTCCTCTGCCTGGGATATTTTTCCCCACCTTCCTTCTCTTGGTTAATTCAGTTCAAGCGTCCCCTCTCCCAGGAAGCTTCCCTAACAGCCCCATGCTCAACCAAGTGTTCCTCCTCTAGGCTCTCAGAGGACCCTGTGATGGCTGGCAATCTTTACATGTCACACTGCATATGTGACCTGCTTATGTGACTGAGTCCCCACTTCACTGTGGGTTCCGGGACAGTGTTTTATTCATTTTTATATCTGTAGAACTTAGAGCCCAGACTGGCACTGAGCAGCATTCAATATATGTCCACTGAATGAGAGAGAGATGGGAGGAGCCAGGGCTCAGAAAGCAGCAGCTCTTCACTACTATTGCTCACAGGTGACATCAAATTCCTGTCCAGGAGCTCTCTAGGATCCCCATCTGCCCATGCTGAGAGAGGGGTTAGGAATGTCAGTTGGGGCCAATTTAGGCTTCTATGCCTCATCTTGACTATACCCACTTGGGGGGCCTAGACTGGGCCTGAGGCCATACGAGTTGGACAAGTCCAGGAGAGGAAGGGATAGCAAACTGAAACAAGGCTCCACTAGCTCCCCCAGGATTTATAGCTGACATCCCTCTGGGTGGCAGGGCTGGTCCTCTCCCCCTGACAGTGCTCCAGTGCCAGGACTCAGCCTTAAGAACCCTCTTCCCTGGCCTGGTTCTGGACTCCCTGAAGCACCTGCTATAGGCTGAGCTGTTGTAAAGCATTTCAATTAATATGATGCTGTTTTGCAAATAAAATCACATGTGTCCTGGACAGTTTTTCTCAGTGGTTAGATCATCAGCCCACTGACTAAATGATTCCGGGTTCGATTTTGGCCAAGGGCACGTACCTTGGTTGTAGGCTCAATTCCTGGCCCCAGTCAGGGTGAGTGCAGGAGGCAACCAATCGATGTGTCTCTCTCACATTGATGTTTCTCTCTCCTCCCACCCCTCTCTCCCTTTCACTCTCTCTAAAAATAAAAAAATCAATGGAAAAAATATCCTCTGGCGAGGATTAACATAAACAAACAAACAAATAAACAAACAAATAAAACCACACGTTTTAGAATATGTGTGGAAAACAAAATATGGAGAACATACTAGAAACATAGTTAACAAAGAAAAACACCAGGCACCATCATGGCCGTTGTCACTGTCATCTCTTCACCCTCATCCTCATACTCAATGGAGTTCTTGGGTGGGTGCCTTTAGCTGCCCTTCCCTCTCTAATCATGTTGCCCAAATCAGACACAATCGGCAAAGAACACTCCCAACTTTCTATGGCTACTCCTCTAGCTCCCTGGAGTTACATCTCACATCTTCCTGGTACCATTTAGTTCCTGTTTGACAGCAGTTCTGGATGAACCTTGAATGAAGGGCACCCTCCCACCCCCTACCTACTTCCCTCTCCTTTGGATGGTCCATAAGCTGGGCTGAGACTCACCTGCCCATAGTTCCAGGGGCAAGGGTGGATCCAGCTCTTGTTCCCTTGGTAGATGAAGCCATAATCATTCATAACATACTCCTGTCTCTGTGGCTCACTGTCCAAGTAGACAGTGTCCCCTAGGAATCAAAGTGGGAGGACACAAAGCAGAAAAGTCATCTTGCCCTTCCTGCCCCATTCCCATCTCCAGAAGGCATGGAAACTGAACTCTGAGGAGTACACCAGGTGACACCAAGAGGGGCAGTAAGACTTGCTCTCCACCATCCCTCAACACCAGCAACAGGCTCAGTGTGAACATTGAGGTGGAACAGTAAAAATTTATCTTTGGTGGAATTTCTTGGTTTGCAAAGCACATTTACATCCCAGCCCCATTTTAAGGTTGAGGAAACAGGCTCAGAGTGATAAATAACTTGCCCAAATCACATATAAGTACAGGGTGAAATGTGAACACAGCCCATGTAACTCCATGTTCAGGGCTCTTTCTACCGTACTCAACAAATCCTGGTTGGAAAAGAGCAAACCAGAAGTTAGGTATTGCCATTGACCTCATCATTTCTTTTGTAGGGCACAAGCTTTAAAAGAGAAGAACCTACAGATACCATTTTCTTCCCCACAGTTCTGGGGGGCCCTCAGTACAAGTCTGAAACAGTTTTGGAGGCCAGGAGGTGTATGTGTGTGTGTGTGTGTGTGTGTGTGTGTGTGTGTGTGTGTGTGTGTGTGTGTGTTAGAGAGAACAGACAACTGTCCTCCTTGGTCCAGGGTCAGTGCTCTTCATCAGGCTGATGGGTAAGAGTTCTGAGCGATTCACTGATAAGGTAGCGGGAGGTGGTTACAGATATTAGAACTCAGCTAGGGTTCTGGGTTCTGGCACAACTCAGCAGGCCCCCTTGGGATAAGGTTGGTGGAGAAAGTAGAATGAGAGGGAGGAAGGGAAGGGGGACATCCTCTAAATCAGAAATGAGAATTTGTTGAATTTGGCTTCTGCCCCAAATCCCACCAGATCCTTTCTTTACTTTCAACTCTTTTGCCCTCTTTCTGCTCTCTTCTCCTGGCTTGTCCTTCATTCTGCCCACATGGTGCTGTCAATCTACGTAACCACCCCTGTGTAGATCTAGAGGACAGGGATGGGGAACAGGTAGTGCCGGGATATTTCCTGTAGCTTGTTTGTTTAAGACAAAAACTAGAAACAGCCTAAATGTTCATAAGTAGGGAACCAGTTAATTGGGTGAATCCAAATGGTGAAATAATCATAGCTGTTAATGTACTGATAGGAACACATGTGCAACGTTGAATTTTTAAATGAAAAAAGCAAGTTAGAGCATACTATGTATTAAATAATCCCATTTGTGTATGTATTGTGTAATCACACACATATGCATATATGCAGCAAATCCATATTTGATTAAGCATAGAACATTTTTTGTAAGGCTAACAGATTTCCTCTGGAGAATGGAACTTAGAGGCTGGAATAAGGTTTTACTTTTCACTTTGTATTTTCTTTTTTGTTGCTGTTGTTCTGTCCTTTACTTCATTCCATAATGCACTTATTACTCTTACAATGAAAAAACTCGAGTTAACTTAAGAATGTATGATAAAGGTAAAAGTTACAGTGGTCAAACTTAATTGTAATAGTGTTTTTTTAAAATAAAGATAACTTGGTTCATAATTTTAAAATTCTAGGTAAGTAAATAAATAGCAAGTCCTCCCTGCCCTGCTTTTTGGTGGTTGGGAGTAGATGCTGAGTGCATGGGATTGGGGAGCTTTGTGGGGTCCCAGGGAGCAGGGGCCTGTGGCATTGACAAAAGGGAGGAGATAAGGGACCCCCACACAGGCACCCTGCCTTACCTGAGCACCAGGGATTGAAGAGCAGAATGAATTCTCCGAGCTGGTAGGCAGTGACAGACCCCTGGAAGGAGTCAATGTGAACCTTCAAGACGTACCGCCCCACAGCCGCTGTGGGAGGGGCACACAGGCTCACCTCCAGGGAGATGCCCTTGTTGGTCTCCAGTGAGGCCATCCAGGGGCTGGAGCTGCCATGACCTTCCAGGCTGAACACAGCCCGAGTCCCCCTGGCCAGGTCTGGCAGAGGTCCTGGGAAGGAAGCAGAGTTGAGGCCCTCTGAGGTAACCTCCCAGCTCCTGAGAATCCCCCAACACATACCCCTGTGTGCCAGCCGGGGTACTCACCAGTCTCAGCCACAAAGATGATGTTGTCCAGGCCTGGCTGGAAGCCCTGGTTTCTGAAGTAGAGAGTGATGTTGAAAGCCTGGCCCCGGCGAACAATGAGGTGGTCAGAGCTCATCTCCTCGGTGCGGTGCTGCATGTTGTTCCGGGAGCTCTGGAGGTCTGTGACGGACAACTCCAGCCCTGCGAGCCGCAGCCCGGGCAGACGAGACAGCAGGGTTACGGAGCAGGGCCCAGTAGCGCCCACCACTTACTAGTTGTGCAAACTTGAGAAAGAAGCTCAGCCTCCCTGAGCCTCAGTTTTCAAGTTGGTAAAATAGAATCCTTACCAGCCTTACAAGGTTGGTATGAGGATCAAATGAGACTCTGGGCATGTAAGTGCCTCTTTAAAAAAAAATAAAAAATATTTTTATTGATTTTAGAGACAGAGGAAGGGAGAGGGATAGAGAGATAGAAACATCAATCGGCTGCCTCCTATATGCCTCCTACCTGGGACTGAACCCACAACCTGGGCATGTGCCTTGACCAGGAATCAAACTGCTGACCTCTTGGCTTATGGGTCAATGCTCAACAACTGAGCCACACCAGCTGGACTAGGTGCCTGTTTTTTACTTCTTTCCTCCCTTCCTTCCCTGCTTCTCTGACCCCTATTCCTTCCTCCCTTACACTCTCCTAGAGGTACATGGTTTTCTCTCTCTGTCCAACTCCTCCCATAGGACTGGCCAAGTTTAACTGTTCCCTTTAGTCTAGCATGTCCCCAGATTCATGCCACCATCCACTCTTTTGAACACAAATTGAGTTTTGTTTTCCTCTGTAACAGATTTGGGTTAGCTGCTCCTGGGTTAACTGTCCCTGAGTTAGATGCTGTGCTTTTAGCAATTTGCTGGCCCTCTGACTACCACTTATGTCATGTGCCCAAAGCTTTGGGAACTGTGATGCTGAGGACAGTCAAAGAAAGGCCCACCTCCTGCCTTCTGGAGCTTCTGCTAAGATGCAGACTGACCTCAGTGTCCTCCAAGGGTACCTCCTCAGAAGGAATCCATTTCTGACTTCTCCATGTTTGACCATGGTCCTATCGTGGTTCCCAGGATCACAAACTTTAAATCATTGTTGTCTCACCCATCTCCTTCTCAGTCTATATCAATTTATGTATCATAAGTCCCTTCACTGCTTCATTTAAAATGTCTGTGGTGTTCATCTGCCCCTTTCCACATTAACATAATTTGGACCTCCTCACCTCACTCCTAGTGACTGTGACAGCCTCCATCAGGTCTCCCGCTTCCTATCTCTCCACACCACCCACCCCTTAACACATCACCAGATTACTTGTCCTCAAAACAACTTGATCATTCCAAACTTTTGCTTTAAAAGCTCTGAGATAACCTACAACCCACCATACAAAAGACATACTTCTTAACCTGACACTTATGGCCCTTCATATCTGGTCTTAACTTATACTTGTATTCTCACTTCTCTCCACTTTCAGCATGGGTCCTCCTTCCCATCCAATCTGTCTTCAAGCAAATGGTAGCCTTCCTGTCCATGTACTTTGATCCCTCTGTAGTCCCAACTCAGAACACCCCTTCACTATCTAACCAAATTCCACCTGTCCTCCAATGACTGTTCAAGACCCACCTTTTTCATGAAGCCTGTCCCAGCTGGCCTACCCTTCTTCCCATCTTCAACTGATCTACAGCATTTAACTGCATCACTCATAGGGAACTTTAACTGCTTAACTGACAAGTTAATGTGCCCATTTGTTCATTTACATCAACTTTTACTGAAAGCCTGCTAGTTTTAGGCTCATCATGAGATGTTCAGATATTTTTGTAGTTACTTTTTTGTCTGTCTTCCACCACTAAATGTAAACTAATGAGGATAGAGATCTCGCTGTTTTATCTCATCTGTATTTAGATTTTAAGAAATATGAATCAAGGCATTTGACAAAATCCAACATTCTTTCATTATAAAAATACTCAACAAACTAAGAATAGAAGAAATTTCCTCAACCTGATATAGGGTATCTATAAAAAACCCACAGCTAATTCTGTATATTGTGAAAGACTAGATACTTTCTCCCTAAGGTAAGGAACAAGACAAGGATGCCCACTCTCACCCCATCTATTCAATATTATACTGGAGGTCCCACTAGGATGGTTATAACAAGAAAGAGAGAAAGCAACAAGTGCTGGTAAGGATGTAGAGAAATTGGAACCCTCATACATTGCTGGTGAGATTGCAAAATGGTGCAGCCACTTTGGAAACAGTCCAGCAGTTCCTCAAAATGTTAAACATAGTTACCATATGACCCAGCAATTCTACTCCTAGAGATTCCACTCCTATACCCAAGAGATAGAAAACATATGTTCACACAAATGTACATGGATGCTGATAGTAGCATTATTTATAACAGCCAAAAAATGCAAACAAACTGAGTGTTCATCAACTGATTAATGAATGAAGGTGGTACATCCATACAATGGAATATTATTGTCATAAAAAGGAATGCTGAATATACCATAACATGGATGAAAGTTAAAAACATTATGCAGAGTGAAAGAAGCCAGACAAAAAGGCCACATATTATATGATTCAATTTATATGAAATATGCAGACTAGGCAAATTCATAAAGACAGAAAGTAGATTAGAGCCTGGGAGGAGGGGGAAATGGGGCATGACTGCTAAAGAGCATGGGTATCTTATAAATGAAATATAAGCATAATTGTCAGCACATTGTAGGCATTAAAAAGTGTTCCATAGGTTGAATCAAGTTCTCTATCTTTTGCATAACCACCTTGTGCTTATTTCAAATTTCAGATTCAGTGAACACCTTATTGAGGGCCAGTTTACTATGTGCTAGGCACTGTCCTAGGTAACCTAGGACAGTTATCTCATTGAATCCTCCCCACAACAGTGGAGACATGAAATGTCATGTCATCGACACTTGGCATGGAGAAAACCAAGGTTTAAGCAGATTATTGAATTTAGAGAGAGAGTAACATTGATGTGAGAAACACCAATCAGTTGCCTCCACACGCACCGGACCGGGGATTGAACCCGCAACCTGGGTATATGCCCTGACCAGGAATCGAACTGATGACCTTTCGGTGCACAGAACGACACTCAACAAATTGAGCCACACTGACCAGGGGTTTAGGCAGATTAAATGTTTTGCCCAAGGTTAAACCTAAGATTACTGGCCCAAGTCCTGTGCTCTTTCCATTACCCAATAGCTGCTGCCTATTGCCGGCCTTCACTCATATTCAGAAAGGACATCCAACCCACTGCCAGGTGGGAAAGCACTTGGCTTTTCCCTAGTAGTGGAAAAAGAAGCTCATTCCTTTTGGAAACCAATTGACTAGACAGAGCTTGCTACCTGGTCCTGATTCAGGTTGACACATGGCCCAAACGACTCAACAGGAGTGGTAGTGTCTGCCTGACAATGAGCAGCAGGACCAAAGCTCACCCTCTGATGCATCCTGGGTCAAGTTATTATCTGCCAGTAACACAAGGATTATTCTTCAGCCCAGACACCAGATATTCAAACAGGAGGTACATCGAGCATTGGACATATTTTTCTTCTTGATATGCAGGAAGAATGGGGTGAAATCATCAATAAAATAGAAAATTATAGGAAGAACTTTTAAAGTAATTGATCTTAGTATCTATCCTAGAGAGACACTCTCACATAAGCACAAAGAGATGTAGATAAGAAAGTGTACTACAACACTGTTTGTATAACTGAAAAATGGGAAGCAACCTGAATGCCCATCAACAGGGGACTGGATAAATAAATTACTTACACCCATAATATGAAATACTATGCAATGTAGAAAATAGTGAAAATCTATAGGTAGTGAGTGGCATGAATAGAGCCCTAAGACATACTGTTGAATGAAAAAAAAACAAGTTGTAGAAAAATATGTACAATATGATTATAGCACAGATATACCAAAAAAGAAGCCACACATTTTAATATTACATTAAGTGTGTGTGTGTGTGTATATGTATATATATATATATAAAGATAAAAATATAGACAGAAGACTGGTAACAGTAGTTTCTATGGAAATGAGGCTGGGGTTGGGGTGACAGTAAGAGACCTATAGCTTTACCTGTAATTATTGCTTCATTTTACTCCAACTATGTATTGGTATATTTTTTGTGTAATTAAAAAGTATAAAAATTTAAAAATAAAAATTTAACATAAAAGAGTAAATGAAGGCAAATTTGTTACATTCATAGAGCTTTTTAGCTTATTCTTATGATTTCAACTAACCATTTAATCTTCATAGCATCTCTTTCTAGAGAGAGAGAGAGTTAATATAGATAGAAGGGTGGTGGTGAGATTAGCTAAGATGAGGAAGAGACCTGAAGTAGGGGCAGAAGTGAAGATATGAAGATTCAGAGATTTCTAGAGATGGAAGACAATTTCAAGATTGTCTGGTCCAACCCCTCTCATTTTTCAGGCATGGGGGCTGGGAACTAGAGAATTAACTTGCTCAATGTCAAAGGTCAGCTGGTGGAAAAGAACAGGAACCACAACCCCCTAATTGCTGGCCCTGCCCTGTGCCACCGGACTATGGGAGCAAGCATGTTGGCATGCAGCTGTTTGGCTGTGTTTACCTGCTGGCATCTACCTGTCTCCTGGTTCTTGGGTTACCAATGAATTCTGAGGTTCCTGGAGTTTCTACTCTGTCTGCCTGTTCTTTATTTACTCCTTTCTTCCTGTGAATCCACCCTCCCTTGACTTTCTATAGTCCCTCTGTCTTCCTTGCCTCTGACATCCAGGAGCCCCATGGACCTGCCCTACCTTGTGCCATGGTGGCTGCCTCCGGTTCCTGGCTGCTCCCCACAGAATAGCAGGATGGCTGGAGCTTCAGTAAACTGGTCCTGGAGTGTCTGCTTCCCCTTCCATCCCCAAGACTCCAGTAGGCATGGAGGCGGGGCTGGCTGCTGCACTGCCACCTGCTTACTGGGCAGATCACAACTGGTTTTCTCACTTGCCCTCAGGTTTTTCTTGGCAGTGTTGCTTGGCTAAGATGAAGTGCCATGGCCAATGAACTGTCAGGGCCTTGCCTATGTGGGCCTTTGACAGCTCTTGGGCAATGGGGTATTCTCTGGCAGGTGCTGTGCTGTGGTGGGGGAACCAGGTGGGAGAGATAAACTGATGGGGCCTCTAGGGGGATGGAGAGAGTCTGCACCCCTGCAAGAAGGAGTATCAGGGTCCCAAGACTAAAGCTCACAACTGAGACCCAAGCCTAGAACTCTACTCTTTTATCCTGGAGAGTCAATTCCCGGACATCATATGCAATACAGCCCACTCTAGATCACCTTGGTATGATTTCTTGGTGTTTATTTTTTGGCAGAAGTATTGTCTTGGGTGAGACCTGCCAGGTCCCAGGGGACTCTCAAATAAAAGCGGTAGAGGAAGAACACTTGGGAAGATTCATGGAAGAGTTTTGGAAATAGATGAGAGAGTGGGGATGCCAGTGAGTGTGACCTTGACTCTAGTAAGAAAAGTACAAGTTCTTGAAGTGAGCGCACAGGGAGAAAAGAACGGATGGGAGAAGAGAGATACAAGGAGGGGGAGGGCTCTTCATAGGGAGTGGGTGGGACTCTGAAGCACCTGCACCCACATCCACCCTCCTTTTCCCTCCTGTGGGACACTACTCCCTGTGTCCCCCTGCTTTCTGAGTTCCTTGTCCTATCTTATCAGGAACCTCAGTCACCAGCTTCCATTCTCCCTCCTGTATTTTCAACTCTCTCTGTCTCCGTTCAGATTTTAAAGTGTGTGCATATAGAATTTGCTGCCTCACACACCGTCACCGCCTTCAATCCAAAACGGAACCCCTGCCCTCCTCCCTTCCTCCTGCATCCCTGGTATTGGTGAGTGAGGACAGTGCCCACCAGTCACTCTGGGGGAAACCTGGGCACCACCTTATTCTCCTCCATCCCCCTGACTCCCCTTAGCCCCTCAGTCACTGAGCTTATCCAGTCCAACTCCTGTCAATCTCCTAAAACTGGCCCTTCCTCTCCATGCCCTTGGCTCTGCCTTCACTGGAGGCTCCCCTTGCCTGGACAACTGCTCCTAACGAGCCTCCCTCCCACCCTTTTCCCAGATGGGTGGTCAAAGTGATTTTTCTGAAGTGCTAATCCAACCAGGTTGCTTAAGAGACAACAGCTGGGTAAAGTCCAAACTTCTCAGCATCACCCCCAAAGCCCTGCAGGATCTTCCCCTCCCTGCCTGGAGCCCGGGCAGGCAAATCCCTTCAGTTATCGGATGGAGAGCTGCTCTACTGCACCTCCGCGTTCTCGTGTGAGTTGGCCTCTCTCTTTCTGAAATGTTCTCTCACTTGTCTGCTTTCTTGTATCCAGACTCAAGTCTTCCTCACTCTCTCTTCCACATGAGGCTTTCAGGGGTACCCCCTTTTATGTTCCCTATTAGCCTACTCATACTCCACATTATAAATAAATACGTACCTATCTTTCCCCCAGTCCTCCTTAAGGGCATGGTCTGTGTCTTACTAGGATATCCCCAGTGCTATAATGATAGTGGCTAACAGGAAAACTACTAGTAGAACTAGTAATAGTTTTCATGTTCTAGACACTGTTTTAGTTCTTTATGTGCATTATCCAACCTAATCTTCACACCATCCCCATGAGTAAGGTACTCTTAATGTTCCTCTATTATAGATGAGGAAATCTATAGTTTTCCCAAGATCATTCACCAAGAACTGGTGGAGCCAGATTTGGGCCCAGACAATCAGACTCTAGAGTCCTGTGTGAGCGCTGAGTGCAGTACCTGAAGCATGGTTGGTTTTCCAGTTCCTATCTGTTCACTGATGGAATGAATGAATTAAAAGATGACCCATGCATGAACAAATGGGTAAAGGCCTGAACCCATTGTCACACAAGCTGGGTAAAGGGAGGAGAAAGAGACTTGGCAGGTGAGCTTAATTGTGAGGGGAGACAGGAAGCGAGTGCAGCTAGGTTGGGCAGGTCTGGAGAGGTGGGGTAGCCAAAAAGGAAAATGCCCAATGGCTACCCAGCCACAGCCTATTTCGTGGCTGGGGCTAATGAGCTGACTTATAGGTTCAGCTTGTCATTTGATTCCTACAAACCATTAGTGGGAGAGGATGTGCTGGGGAGGGAGACAGCTCTGATCAGAGCAGCTTGTCTCTTGGTCCAGAGTCAGGGAGGCAGAGGAGAGTCAGGGAAGTGGAGCAGAGCTGATGAGTACCTTTCTGTGTGACTAGAAACAAGACTGTGACCTGCAGGGAATGAGCACAAAGCAGACCCTGAGACACTCAAGTTGGGAAGTGTGGAGGCAGCTGCCATCCCTCCGGGCAGGCCAGCTCTAGCAAGGTGGGGGTGGGGAGCCTCCAGACCTTATAAGACTCAGAGAGACTAGAACCCAAGTCCTGGTCCTGCCATGAATTCCCGGTGTGCCCTTAGGCGGGTTCCAGCTTCCTTGTCTGTAGAATCAGGGTTCTTGGCTCCATGGGTTCCCAGGTCTGAGGAGAGGGTGAAGAGGTTCCCCACAGTGGAAGCCAGAACTGGAAGATCCAGGTGGGTTCCTTTGCCTCCTTCCTCTTCCCACCCCCAGAAATGGAGGCAGTCACCCACGAGAGGTGATTAAACTGATCAGAGGACCTCTGCATATGAATGTACTTCACAGTTTCCAAAGCTCTTCAGAATATACTTGCTCACTTGATACTCACTGCGACCCTCTGAGGGAAAGAAGGGCTGGCACTGCTATTATTGTTGTTATCGGTTTGCAACTGAGAGAGCCAGGGTCACACCAGGATTGAGCCAGAACCCTACCCAGAGCTCTTTGCTTTGCATCACACAATGCCACTGAATAGCAGGGACCCCACAACTACCAGCCAAAAGGATATGGGGACAAGGTCTCAGGGAATGCCACAGGGAATGGAAAGACCAGCAATCATTTGACGAGGGTGCTAGCCTGGTTTGTGCCTCCTTCCTCCACAGCCTGAAAATTTCTTTTTGCCAGAGTTTATCTGTGGGCACAACTGCCTGGTCCAGTGGCCCCAATGGTTTTGTTGTGAGGTGAGGGGAGGGTGAGGACAACCATGCAGAGTTGCTCAGGACCTAATCTCAGGGCGCTCACTAGCAGTGGGCAGAAACCCCAGCATCCTAGGATGTCGGAGCTGGAAGGGAGCTTTGAGACTGTCTAGCTTGTACAGCCTCAGCAGGGAAATGAGGCCAGTCAGTCTTGCCTGTGTGAAAAAAAGACAAGGGGAGAGAGGAGATATTTGAAAGAACAGCTGGGAAGTCAGAGGTGACTAATGTCCCCATGCCCCTGGGAGGCCTAGGAGAAAGCCTGCCCACTGTTGCCCCTCCAGTGACACAGTCACTGCATAGCCAGACAGGAGGGGCAGGGACTAAACAAAGGAGGACCCACCACTCTGTAAAGGGAGCAAGGTTTCAGATTTCCACAGAAGCCGGCCCCGGTTCCAGGTTGCCTGTGGGCGGGCAGGGAGCCACCTGGAACACAGCAGTGATAGAGCAGTGACAGAACCCCATAGAAATGCCCACGGCAATTAATGGGGACAGGTGTAGCTGCACACAGGGTGGAGTGTGGGTGCGCAGGCTCCTGCCCTTTCCGCCCAAAG
Source organism: Miniopterus schreibersii (assembly GCF_964146895.1). Taxonomy (NCBI): domain Eukaryota; kingdom Metazoa; phylum Chordata; class Mammalia; order Chiroptera; family Miniopteridae; genus Miniopterus; species Miniopterus schreibersii. Next base: position 145,065,142 of record NC_138101.1, read on the forward strand.
CAGCCTGTGAAAGCAAAAGAAATACAAAACAGAAGGGAGGAGGAGGGAGGAGAGAGGACAGTGGTGAGAGGAGCTGAGTGAAGCTGCAGACTCACGGAGCAGGTGAGGGGCGGAGGAAGAAGGCCAGGCGTGAGCAGCTGCGGGAAGATGCGCTCCTCGGCATTTCTGGGTGGCCTCAATTTTTCATGATGGAGAGGTGTCAATTTGTAATGATAACTTTATTTTTTATTGAGTTATAATTGACATATAACATTGTGTAAATTTTACGTATACAACATGTTCATCTGGTACATTTAGATATTGCAGTACGATTACCACCATTAGTTACACCTCCATCACGTCACATAATTATTTCTTTTTTGTGGTGAGAACATTTAAGATCTGGTCTCTTAGTAGCTTTGAAGTATATAATACATTGTTGTTAACTATAGTCTCCATGCTGTACATTAGATCTCCAGAACTTACTCTTCTAACTGGAAGTTTATATCCTTTGACCAATATTTCCCCATTTCTCCCACCCACAGCCCCTGGTAACCACCATACTCTGTTCCTAAGAGTTCAGCTTTTTCAGATTCCACATATAGGCATACCTCATTTTATTGTGCTTTGTAGATGTACCATTTTACAAACTGAAGGCAAGACCCCCCTCACCAGCAAAGAGATTACAACTTGCTTTATTGTGCCGGTCTGCTGCATAACCCGAAATATCCCGGAGGTATGGCTGTATAAGTGAGATCATACAGTATTTGTCTTTCTCCATCTGACTTATCTCCACTTAGCATAATGCCCTCAAGGTCCATCCATGTTGTAGCAAATGGCAGGATTTCCTTGTTTCTCACGGCTGCATAATATTCCATTGTCCGTTAATCTGTTGACACAGGTTGTTTCCATATCTTGGCTATTGTCAATGAGCATGGCGGTGCAGATATCTCTTTGAGATTGTGAATTTATTTCCTTTAGATATATAACCAGAAGTGGGATTGCTGGATCATATGGTAGTTCTATTTTTAACTTTTGAGGAAACTCTATACTATTTTCCATAATGGCGGAACAAATATACATTCCCAACAACAGTGTACAAGGGTTCCCTTTTCTCCACATCTTCACCAACACTTATTTCTTGTCTTTTTTATGATATCCATGTAATGATAACTTAAAAAAACCCCACATCGACAGACAAGAATAAACTCAAAATGGATAAAAGACTTAAATGTAAGTCACAAAACCATAAAAATCCTAGAAGAAAACATAAGCAGTAAAATCTCAGACATCTCATGTAGCAGTATTTTTGCAGCTACATCTCCTAGGGCAAGAGAAACAAACAAATGGGACTACATCAAACTTAAAAGCTTCTGCACAGCAAAATAAACCAACAAAATGAAAAAGGAACCAGCTGTATGGGAGAACATATTCACCAATGATACAGCTGATAAGGGGTTAAGTTCCAAAATATATAAAGAACTCATACAACTCAACCAAAGGAAGACAAACAATCCAATTTTAAAAATGGGCAAAGGTATTGAATAGACACTTCTCCAAAGAGGTCATACAGATGGCCAAGAGATATATGAAAAATTGCTCAAAGTCACTAATCACCAGAGAGATGCAAATTAAAACTAAAATGAGGTATCATCTCATACCTGCCATCAATAAATCAACAAACAACAAGTGCTGGCAAGGATGTAGAGAAAAGGGAACCCTAGTGCACTGCTGGTGGTAAAGCAGACTGCAGACACTGTAGAAAACAATGGAGTTTCCTCAAAAAATTAAAAATGGAACTGCCTTTTGACCCAGTGATCCCACTTCTGAGAATATATCCTAAGAAGCACAAAACACCAATCAGAAAGAATATATGCACACTTATGTTCATAGCAGCATTATTTACAATAGCCAAGATCTAGAAACACCCCAAGTGCCCATCAGTCGATGAGTGGATAAAAAAGCTGTGGTACATTTACACAATGGAATACTATACAGCTGTGAAAAAGAAGGAACTCTTACCCTTTTCAACAGCAAGGATGGACCTGGAGAGTATTATGCTAAGTGAAATAAGCCAGTTAGAGGAAGGCAAATATTACATGATCTCACTTATATGTGGAATCTAATGAACAGAATAAACTGATGAACAAAATAGGTCCAGAGGCATGGATGCATGGAACAGACTGACAGATCTCAGAGGGGAGGAGGGTGGGAGGGACAGGAAGAGATTAACCAAAGAACATATATGAATATATGCATAGCCCTTGGACACAGACAATAGTGTGGTGAAGGTCCGGGGTGGGGCAGGGGGTGGATGGAGGGGGGCAAAGGAAGTGGAAATGGGGGATATCTGTAATACTGGCAACAACAACAAACACAATGAAAAGGGCAAAAGAGGCCAGAAAGATATATGGCAAAATGTTAGCAGAGATTTCTTTTGGGATGGGGGAGCAATCAGTGATTTTTGTTTTGTTTCTTTTCTTTTTCTATCCTTTCTAAATTATCCAGAATAAGCACAAATGATTTTGAGTACCACAGGAAGAAAATACAAAAGGGTGGCTCCCTGTCCTTAAAATGACAAAAACAACACAAGGGAATAGAGGCTGGGGCCAACTGGGGTGACTTGGACAGGATGAAAGATTAGGGGGAGTAAGTGGGTGAGAGAGGGAAAGGGGAAGGTGGGGTCAGGGAAAGTGAGGGCCTGTTTTCGGGAGCAGCCATCTGTCCTGGGGTTGCCCTGAGTGGCCTTGCCCAGCTGTGCCTGTGCTCTCAGGCCAGCTTCTTTCCAGGCCCCATAGCACTACAGTCACTGTCCTCCCCAGAGCTCCTCGAGCCTCTGCCAGCAGTCTAACAGTTTCAATGGAGAGACTGATCCTTGAATCCAGCCAGACTGATTTAGAGGGATCATGTTGGGCTTATTTTGTGCATGGTCCTTTAAAGGAGAAGACAAAGAGGGTAGGGAGGGCCCAGCCACACAGCAGGCAGCCAAGAAGACAGGCTGGTAGTAATAAGTAGCTTGTTAGCTCTGAAGGGAGAACACCAGTGATCAAAGCCATCTTTATTGTCTCTTCCCAAGATGGATAGCAGTTCTAAGAGAGGTTCATTCACTGCCCCCTTCCCCAGGCAGGCAGGGAAGAGGAGAGAGGAGTAAAGCTAACACTACTCCTCCAGGAGTAAGGTGGGGCAGGGAAGGGACTGGGAGGTCATGAGGAGTCAGGGCAAGGACTGCAAGAGGTCAGAGAGGATATCAGGAGGGGAGGGCTGGAGGGGGGACTGAGGGTGCAGGGAAGGTGTCAGGAGGGGAGCGTGGGACCTGGGGAGGGCTTGGGGGGGACTAGGAGGGTATCAGGAAATTGGGCCAGGGGAGGGGGAGGGCCTGGGGTGTGAGGGGGAAACGGGATAGGCAGTGTCAAGAAGGCCTGGCTGCAGCCACGAAGATGTCCTTGTAACCCTTGATCTCCTTGACTTCGTTGCTGCTGATGAGGACTTGCAGCTGGCGGGGCCCAGCTTTGAAGGGGTAGAGGTCCAGTTGAATTTGAATGGTGTCTCCAGCTACCAGAGTCCCAAGGCTGAAAGTAAACAAGAGCTTGTTAGAGTCTTGAGGAGTAAATGCTGGGCTGGGTAATCTGGTGGATAATCAGTAAGCACCTCACACCTCGCAAGACCACAGAGCCAACCTTCCTTGAGGAGGGCGGGATAATGGGTACACAGAGGCCCCATCCAGGAGACGGAGGGCAGTCCTGTGACCCCAGAAGAAACCCCTTATCAGAGACCAGCATAAAACAGGTGAATGGCGATGGCACTTACTCGTTTGATATCTGCCCACGGATGAGGCCACTTCCCTCCAGCACCATGGTGCAGTGACTCAGAGCCACCATCCGAGTGTTGATGAGGGTGATGTGGACTCTCAGAACCTTGCCCACCACAGCCCTCTCAGACACCTGTGTGGAGAGAAGACAGGGATATTGTGGGCAACTGACCTCATTTCTGCTCTCCATTTCAGTAACCTCATTTCCCCACCCCTCTGTTGACCACCACAGACTGGTTATTTAGAGCTAAAACACTGCAGTTGGGAGAAAAGAATATGAGCTGAGAATATTCAAGGTTAACACACAGCCTGGCCTGTCTTAGAAGGAAGCCACCACCAGTTGGGAATTGGCACCAAGTTGAAATCTATTTCCCTCTCCGCTATCCAGGTCAGGGTGGCAATTAGATTTCTATTTAAGTGCCAGCTCCAATCAGCTAGTCTTGCCTAATAGGAATGCTGTGTTAAAAAGAAACATGTCCCTTGTACTCTAACGAGGGTGTCAAAATAGAACAGGTAAAAATAACTTTGAAATCCAGCGTAGTCACACAAATCATCCCCATGTCCCTTACTGAGGGGGAGCATTTAATAGCCTACTTGGTATCTGACGTGTCTGCATTGGATCCGTTGTAACCAGGCTTCAGGTAACAGGCAGGGCTCTCACCTAGGCACCAGGCTGTCAGCGCTTGTGATTTTGCCCCCTGCTTGTGGAGGCTGCCTGACACCACCTGGCCTGACAGCATGCCCAGGTGAAAGCCATCAGGTAGCCAGGTGGGCACTCAATGCTCATTCTGGGTGGGGATGGATGTGCTGCTGGGAAGCCACCAGGTGCGAAGCCAGGTTGGACTAGGCTGAGGGGAAGTTTCTCAGAGTGGCAGGGGGAAAGGAGGCTTCAGGGGAAGGAAACCCTGGTCACAGGAGGTGGGGAACATCCTGCACCCCCTCCCCATCCTTCCTCCACCTGTATTCCTTCCTCATCCAGTGGCCTCACCAGCCGCCCAAGCCTCTGAACTCAAAATCTGAGGCCCGCCTTTCATTTGCTTCTCTCTTCCCTGTCACCCCCATCTTATCAGCAGTTACCTTTTGAATTTGACTTGTGGTCTCTCTCAAATCTCTCTCCTCGACTCCGTCTCCCAGTCATTACCTTTCTTGTCTCTGCCTCTGCAAAGCTACTTCCTTATTTAAAATGCCTTCATCTCTAGCTATTATCTCTATATAGTGTCTTCTTAGAGCCTACTTTCCATTTGCATCTTCTGTAAAATGTCACCTCCTCTGGGAAGCCTTCAAGCCCTGCCCTGTGCTTTGCATAGAGCACAAAAGACCACACCATATTGTGCTTTGATCATCTATTTGATGTCAAGACAGGGACTGTGTCTCTTTTGCTGCTGTACCCCCGATCCCCAGGTTGGGTGAATCAGAGAGCCCCTGGGACCCATGTGTGTCCAGACACCTTACCTCAATAGATAAGTGGGGAAGCTCCAGAGAGATATCTTTCAGGACCAGTATGGACCTCCCTGTACCCTCCACCTCAGCAATGCCAGATACACGAATCAGCTTTTCATCTGTCAGCTTGTTTCTGTAGTTGTTGTAGGGTAGCAAGAGCGGCCACTGTATCTCTAAGCACAGACAAAAGACATCTTGAGTCTGGGGAATGGGTCTGAGAAAGAGAGGGGGGAGGAGGAAACTTTGGGTGTGAGAGAGAAAATTAGTTTGGGTGTAAGAGAATAAGTGTGTGAGTCTAGATGGGTGTGTGAAAGTGTCTGTGTGTGTGTTTAAGAGAGAGACAGGTAGCAGGCTTACCCTGCCCCTACTGCACACAGAGGTTCCTGCTATGTTTCACCTGGTGGGATGGCATCAGAGGTACAGCATTTGGCATTCAACCTCCTGCCAACAGCAGCTTCACTGCCTGGTGAGGTGTGTGTGTGCTGGGGGGATATGGTGGTTCTCTGTTTGGTCCAGCCCAGCTTTGTTCAGGGCCCCAAAGTTTCCCTCCCTCTATGTAGATAACTTTCCAGGCCTGCCTCATACTCACCCTCCCCAAAGTCCAGGTTCAAGTGCACTATTTGCCTCCAGAGGGGCTCCCGGGTGCCACCCTTGTGCAGCAGGGCCTGTGCACAGAAGCGCACCTCCAGTCTGATAGGACCCCGGGGGTGGGCTCTGCTTTGCACCCTCCTGGCATGCAGCTTCAGCAGCAGGTCCTGGCCCCATTCGGGTGTCCTGGCCAGGTGAAGCTGCAGCTGCGCAGGCTGGTCCCGAAAGCCCCCAGACCCCAGCAGATCCAGGAAGGGGGAAGAGGCCCTTCTGGAGCCCAGCATCTTCCTGGATGCCTTCATGAACACAGACCGCTCCTCAGGAGATCCTGGCAGAAAGGAAAGACATCAGTGAGAGGGGTGGAGGACACCAATGACCTTTGAAAAACAGGCCACCAGACAACTCCCAGCTTCCTGTGAATCCCTAACCACAGGAAGAGCTGTGTCAGGAGGCAGAACAGCATCATGGCTAAGAACGTGGGGATTGGTGTTGCTTGGTGCTGGGTTTAAATCCTTCCTCTGTCATAGTCCTTTAATCTTCTCAGAGCTCAGTTCTGTCTTCTATAACCTGGGGCTAGCTCCTTGCCTCATAGGGTTGCCAAAAATTTGGGTTAAATGAGTTGTTCTTTGTCATCAATATTGCCACTATCATCACTATCATCATCAAAGCCAGAGGCTTCTCTCCCCCACCAGCATCCTCACTTCTAAAATCTATGCTCAAGTCCTTTAAATAGAGCTTCGGCTCTTGCCCCTAAGGGCTATTCAACATTCAGTCTTAACCCCAATGCACCCCAAACTGTAGAACTCTCTAGAACACTTACTGTGCACCAGAGGCACTGTTCCAAGTAGTTTCTGCGTATTAACTCTTTCACCCTCACAACAGCCCTGAGATACTGTACTGTTAACCCATTTTACAGATGAGAAAGTAGAGGCACGGAGATGGTAGGAATGTGGCCAGGCTTACACAGCTAGAACATAGCAAGCCCTTGATTAGTACTCAGGTGGCCTGACTCCACCCTGGCCTTCTCCACAGGGACATCTACCCCCTTCCTCCTTGTGCTTCTACCTCTCCCCTTGCTGCCACCCTACTGCCATGACAGGAGGAGTCTGTGATATGACCCTAGGATATAGGTGCCAGGTAAAATCAAGGACATTCAATTAAGTTTGAAATTCAGATAAACAACATAATTTTTAGTGTAAGAATTTCACATGCACTATTTAGGACATGCATATACTAATAAAATATTTGTTTATCTGAATTTATCTTTAATTCAAATTTAACTGGGAGACATCCCCACTGGGAGGTAACACAAAGAAGGTTAAACCCACCTCCCTCCCCAAATCCCCGGGCCCCAGGTACCTTCTGGGTACTTGTAGAAGCTGGTGATGTCCTGGCGCTGATCCGATCCTACCAACTTGGTGCTGATTTTCTTCCCGACGGAACTGGTGTTATGGGCCAGGATTTCCTGGGCCTGGCCATCCCCGAAGAGCCAAATGACCTCATCGGCGTTCACCTCGGCATACACAAATGGGGTGTCATAGGGCAGGTGGACCTCCCCTTCCCTGATGGCCTTCACCGAGGCAGGGCCACAGCAGAACAGCCCTGTGCAGGGAACAGGCGTTGTGGACGGCTAACAGGGCTGCTGACACCTGGACCAGGGCAGCTGGTCGTGGTTGTGGGAAGCAGGGAGATGGGATAGGAAGGGGCAGTGGCATTAAGGCCTCTCTCCTGTTCCCCTTAATTCCGCTGATCCTCACAGCCACCCTGTGAGGCAGCAGTCAGCACCCCCCCCCCCTTTACAGGTGAGGAAGCAACTGAGAGGTCCAGTGGCTTATCCAGGTCACCCAGCTGTCAATGTCAGAGGCAGACTCCTGACCCACAGTTGTCTCTGTTTTGACTTTGGGGAGGGAATAAAGTGGTTCTTTCTGGCCTCTTGCCCACGTGGTCAGTGACCCTGATCAGCCTTTCCAAGGAGCCCGGTCCCTTCCAGGGTGCTCCTCACTCACCGCTGCTGTTTTGCTGGGGGGTGGGATCCAGAACCTGCCACCCGTTGAATCCCGGCGGGAGATCTTTCCGGATCATCCAGCACTCATTCCAGACGTGGAAATTCCTACAGAAAGGAGAAAGGTGACAAGGACTCACATTTTCAGCGAATTTGCCAGATATGAGATACTAGACTGAGTGCTTGATATCACTGTTTCTTCCGCTTTTTTTTTTTTTTTTTAACTTTCTTTAGGAAGTAATTTCAAGCTTATAATAAAGTTACAAAAATAGTACAAAGAGCACCCATATACCCAACTCCTTGATTGTTAACATTTTGCCCTATTTGCTTTACAGTTGGCTTTCACTCAGTACAGATATGGACATTATATCTTTCCTTTTTCTTTTTTATTTCAGTGCATATTTCCTTAGAATGGGGATTTCCCTTACCTCATACATTTAATATTGATACAATACTTTTAAAATTGAATTTACTGTCTGTATTTCAATTTTGTCAGTTGGCCTAATAGCAGCTGTCCTTTGTAGCATTCTTTTCCACCCATTGCAGTTAGTTGTCCAGTGTCCCTTGTCTCCTTTAATCTGGGACAGTTCCTCAGCCTTTGTTTTATTACACTGAAATTTGAATAGTGTTTATTTGCTTGTTTTGCCAGAGTGGCCCTCATTTATGGCTTGTCTGGTATTTCCTCATGATTAGACTCAGGTTATGCATTCACAGACAGAATTCTACGTGAGCGATATATTCTTCTCAGATACAGCCCTGCTTCTTGAATCCAAGAAATTTCAACCCTGTAGGAGCTTGGAGAGGGACAGCAGCTGATTCTCAGTGCAACTCAGAGGCCTTACCTGGAAACTGACTGGAAAAGGAAAAACAGAAAATTGAATTTGGAGTAGAGCAGAGGAGAAAGAAACCAGGGGAAGAGAATAGATACAAAAATAAAGGGAGACAGAGAGAGAGAGATGCACACACACACAGGCACACACACACAGGCACACACACACACATACATGCACACACGCATACACACGCACGCACACATATGCATGCACAGGCACACGCGCGCACACACAAGCAGAGAGGGAGTGAGGCAGGGAGAGGAAGAGAGACTGCGGGAAGCATGCAGAGGTAGCTCTTCTAGGCTTTGCCCTGACGGGAAACAATGAAGCCGGCAGAAAGAACTGGTATAGGAAGAATAGGATGAATGCAGATTTGAGTTCAGAATTCAGAGGCACAATCTATTCATTCGCCTGCCAGCTTCAGAATGCTATCCCACGGTCTTCTGTTTCTGAAATGAGTTTGATGTGATGATCTAATTAGCCAGAACAGCCTCCATGTTTGGGAACTTACTCTGAGCACCAGCAACAACATACAGGGCAACACTGCCTCCCGGCTAGAGAGAATCAGGTCAGAGCTTTCCTACCCTCCTGGGGATAGAGCAGAGATCTATTCGAGACAGTGCGCCTTACCATATTTTGTCTCGTTTCTGAGTTGCCAGCATTTCTGCATTTCGGTCATAGTAGGTATCTATGGTTAAGTTCCCGTCCACGTTGTGTGCAGAACGGAAATTGGAAACAACACGGGTTGGAACACCTAAGCATCTCATTACTAAAGAGAAGAAAAGCATGGAGAATCATTTGAATCCAAATTACTGGTATTTCAGGCACATTTTCTAACTTTCTAGCTGGAGGAGAGAAAGAAGACCAAGATTCTTGCAGATCCATACCTGTAACTCCTTCATCCTCAGAGCACCACACCCAGGCCCCAAACTCTGCTGCCTACCTGCCCTATCAATGGTCTCCATCCGAACAGGGGGGAAAAAAGCATTGGAAGGTCACTTAAAACAACAATTAACAACTCAATTTATTGTTTAGGGCTTTTTCCACTCATCAGCTTTCCAAATTACAGAGGACCCAAAACATTTTATAATTCAAAAGAAAATTTAAAACTTTAGGATTATGCTGTAGCCAGTTTCAGAAGAGAAGCTGTGTGACCTTAGTAAGTGGCTTCACTTGGCTAATGCTTAGTCTTCTCCTACGTAACAAAATGAGGAACTGGACCAGATGATTTTCAGTTCTGAAATTCTGGATCTGTAATCCTACAGAATGACAAGGGTTTGGTGGAGGTAAGGAACAAATCAGAGAATGAATAGAAAAGCAAAGATAGACTTACAGAGAAAAGGGGAAAATATCCAAGACAAAGGGAACCTGCAAGTACCATGAGGCAATGATCGTCTTTGTTAAGGCAACAGCACCCTCTTGTGGCTGTCAGGGCAGGGCTACAAAGGCTTTTTAAAGCTGAGTTAAGATTTCACAGATTTAGTCATACAAAATGGACATTACACCACCGCGATGATCACCACCACCACACACACACACCTGCCCAGGGCCAGAGGAAATCGAGCCAAGAGCCAGGTGTGACCTTGGGAACACTGGTCTCCACCTAAGCCAGAGAGGTGAGGAGTTTAAAGAGAGGTCTATTCCACCCCTCTCCTGCTCAGGAGGAGCAGATAGTGCCTACTGAGGCTGCTGGGAGGATTACAGTGCTTTGAAATGAAAAAGGACTGTTGAGATTAACCAATCTTTTTGTTTTCATTTATTCGAAGCCACAAAGAGCGCCACCTGTCTTCAATCACCTGTCCGCTCCCAGCACAGCTCCTGGGTTTTTCAGAAACCCTTAGCAAGGATGAAAGCTAGGCCAGAGCTCTCCCCTCACTCAATGGCCCCAGAACACCAGGTCCTGGGAATGGGGACAGGCTCGAAGGTGCAGCAAGGACACAGACATAGACATTCTTCTTTTCATCCCAGGGTCTAACGGCCTGAGCCCTCCATAATACCAGTCTAGCCACCTCAGGGTAAATTTGACTCTACTAAATGCTGGCACCATCCTGAGCATTTCCCGGTAAAAACAGATGAGTAACGTGAGGTCACTGATTTGAACACTCAGATTTAAACCTCTCTTCTGTCTGCGGCACCTACACGTAACTGCCAAGCTATGCTGCCCCTCTCAGAAAAATCTAGAACTTTGTCTTTGTTCCCCGTCTCTGTCCTCTCCGTTCTGTGCTCCCTTATTCTGCAACTCAGAGCAAACCCAGGAGCTCAGCCAACACTGACTGAGCATCGCAGTGCAGCAGGCAGCACCCTGTAAGGCGCTCCCGCCTTGCACTGGGGAAGACAGGCAGGCGCCTCAGCACTTTCCATCTTCCCTTGTCTTTACAGATAATCTGAGCAACGACTGCACTAAATTGCAAATAACTGATAATGCATAAGACATCGATGCTCCGTAAGGGTAGTTAGAAAAGTAGCAAACCTCTAATTGTAACTACTCAAGAATCTCTCTGAAAAGTATTTGGGAGCTGCCAGCTCTGCCTCCGGGTGAGACCAGCTCTCCCAGACCATCTGCTTGCACCTCAAGCTTCCCCCAACCTGTCCCGACTCCAGGCTCACCTTGAGCTGAGAAGCCCTGAGCAGGTGGCAGAAAGAAGCTCCATCAAGGAGACGGTGGGGTGATTGCAACAGGTCAACCTCCCTCCTGGGTAAATGTGCAGGATTCCTCGAGACTACAGACTGTGCGGGTTAAGAGCGGAGCGCCCACCGCTCCTTAGCTGTGAGGCTGTGGAAGCCGCAGTCAACTCATGTGAAAATGGGGATATCAGAGCCCAACCTCAACGAGTTATCATGAAGGTTAAATAAGTGAGTCTGCGCTTCTACCTCCCCTCACTCACCAGTGCACATAACAGCTGCAAAGACCCAGCACTGTCCATACTTCACAGGCTGCCCGCCCCTGGCCGACCACTGCCGCAGGATGGCCACGCTGCCGTTCCACTCCAGCGGGCTCACCCCCAGCGCGTAGTCCTCTCCCCAGTTCCCCTGCAGCACGCCGTTGTCATCGTTGCTGTTGATCTACAAAGGACAGACGGGTGGGTTTCCACCGTGCCCAGGGGCAGCTCAGGCTGCCCTCACGCAGGGGCAGGGAGCTCTGTCCTTACCATGGCGCTCACCACCCTGCAAACGTACACCACGTCATGCCTCCGCGAGCAGTCTTTGGACGGGTTCTCTAAGAAGTACAGGCTCCTGTTCAGGATCTCAAAGCAGATATCCACGATGTCCTCTTCAAACTTCCAAGTGATTGCAAGGGAGAAAAAAAAGACAAAAGTAGAAGTGCCCCAATGCTGAAACTTCAAGTGAGTAACAGACTTAGGGAAGGTGTGTATGGGGGTGGGGCCAAATATCAGACAAGGTTCTGCCTTCAAAGAGCTTATAAATCAAAATGGGAATTCTGAAAGACTGACGTGTGTGGCTCTGATGGAAAATACAAAGAGAATTCAGAGAGATGAAAGATGCTCATTGACTGGAGAGATCGGAGAAACTATTGGAGCTGGTGGGCTTTGAAGGGTGAGGTAGACTGAAGAGAGGAGGGTGAGGCCTTTGAGCAGGGTGGGCACCAAGGACAGGGGCTTAGAGATTCTCATTTCTGGAGGACTCCTGGGAAAAGAGCAGATGGATAAATACAGGGCAAGGCATGTGGGGAGAGGGAAAGGAGCGTGGAGGGCCTTAAAATCAGGTAGGGGATTCAGCACTGATATCAGAACAGAAGCCAGTGAGACTCATGACATTCATTTACAACACATATTTGTGACATGTCGCAATCCTTTTGGCTGCCAAATGCACTGGTATTTGTCTCAGTTTCAAAAAGTTACATAAGTTGTCACAGTTGGAGAACTGGGAAGCTGATCTTCCTCAATAGGGCTCTCTGCTCTTCCCTCCTGGTGTGTGGACAGAGAGAAACTGCACCAGCCATGGTTGATGGTTGAGACTAGAAAAGTTGCCCAGAGCCAAAGTTCTCCCCCTCTGTATACTGACTAGATATTTGATGTTATTAAAGAATTGCTGCCCTGGCCAGTGTGACTCAGTGGTCAGAGCATCGGCCTGTGCACCGAAGGGTCATGGGTTCAATTTCTGGTCAAGGGCATGTACTTGGGTTGCAAATTTGATCCCAGGCCCTGGTTGGGGTGCATGCGGAAGGCAACCAATCTATGTGCTTCTCTCACATCGATCTCTCTCTCTGTCTCCCCCTCCCTCTAAAAATCAATGGAAAAAAAAATCTTTGGGTGAAGATTAACAACAACAAAAAAATTGCTGTTCATTGTTTTCAGTTCTGATAATATATTGTGGTTCAGTTTTTCAGAAAGAGTCATCATCTTTTAGAGCTATATTCTGAAGTATTACTGGGTTAAATGATATGGTATCTATAATTTGCTTAAAAAAAAAAAATCCAGTGATGAGGTGCAGGACAGGGGGTGGGGTGGATATAAGGTGTGTGTGGGGGGGAGCATAGACCAGGGATCAGCAAACTTTTTCTGTAAAGGACCAAATAGTAAATATTTCTGACTTTGCAGGCTGGAGGGATTCTGTCTCAACTACTCATCTCTGCCCCGGTAGCACAAAAGGAGCCATAGATGATACCTAAATGAATGTGTTGCAATAAAATGGTATTTATGGACACTGAAGTTTTAACTTCACATCACAAAATATTATTTTTTAAAAATTCTTCCACAATTTAAAAATGTTAAAATCATGCTTTGTCCGTGGGCCATGTGAAAATAGACAGTGGGCCACATTTGGCCCATGGGCTATAGTTTACAAATCCCTGGTACATAGAGGAAACAAGATTCACCATAAATTGATCACTATCAAAGCTGAGAGACGGTTCATGGAGGTTCACTATAGTAACCTATCTACTTCCATTATGTTTTAAGTTTTTCATAATAAAATGTTAAAAGCTAAAAAGGAAAGGCTTCTCTCTTTCCTTCCTTGCCCCTCTCACTGGATGGGAGATTTGTCCAGCACCGCATGCCCTGACTTCTGTTAGCGGTTGTCTGTGAGCCCACCTTCAGGGATAGTATTACCTGCCCGTAGTTCCAGGGCGAGGAGGTGATGAATCGGTCGTGACCCTTGTACACAAAGCCATAGTCCATCATGATATACTCCTGAAGCAGTATTTCACTTGGCAGGTAGACGTCGTCCTCTGAGCAGTTAAGAGTAGTGGAGCAGGTAAAACCCCAAACCAAAAAACAGAGTCATAAAAATGAAAAACAGTAATGAAAGTATCTTGCTGGATAAAGGAAAACGGGTTGATGGCAATAGAAATCAAGAGTGGATCCCTTAAAAGTCTACTGAGTGCTTTTCTAGAGGCCAGAGATATAATCTATACTTTTAAAAAATAATAATTATCTTTTCTTGGTTGTAAAAGCAGCAAGCTTGCTGTAGAGATTTGAAAAATACAGATGATGGAAAGAAGACAGTGAAAATCGTTCATTCCCACTCCTCAGAGACACTCACATTTTGGTGTATTCTGGCCACTTTCTCTTTCTCTGCACACATGTGTAATACAATTACATATCACATTGTGTTCCATCTCCTAGTTTATTTCATTTAATATCACACGTCATTTCAAAGAGAGCTTATGGGTCCAAAACCAGAAGCTTGTAACGCTGTGACCTAAGATTGAAGTTCTCCATTGGATGTAATAGACACTCAATAGTGCTATGCTTTCCTGAGGAGATATAAGATTTTTTAAAACCACACTATGAACATTTTTATCATGCCACTAAAAATTCCTTGGAAAGATGATTTTCAGTGAGCACAAGGTAATGTATTGCCTAGATATGCAGCATTTTTTCTTCTGGGCTTTCTAAGTAGAACCTTACAGAACATTCCCAATGGATCAGGTTAGCATTACCACCTGTGAGCAAGCTGTACCTGTGCTCCAAGGGTTAAAAAGCAGGATGAAAGTCCCCACTGGGTGAGTCGAGCTGTAACCCTGGCGTTGAGAGATCTCTGTTTTCAGAGTGTAGGAGCCAATGACTGCATTGGCTGGTGTGAAAAGGGAGACATAGAGTGAGTTGGAGTCAATGGTGAAGTCAGAAGCACTCCAGACATTCCCCTGTTGGGCCTGGGTGAGTGAGAAGGTGGCTTGGGTTCCTGACAGCTCCATGGGTGCTGGTCCTGTGTAGGAAAGAACGACCCCAAGGTGAGACTCAAAATTTATGTTACATGATTCCAGGAGACCAAAGCCCTTCGCCTTCTCCCACCACTTGCTAATACTTTTGGGTTTAAGGTTTTTACTGCCACTAGGTGTCCATGGGCAAACCAGTTAAGATCTCTGGGCCTCAGTTTTTTACCTGTAAAATGGGATCATAATAGTACCCACCTGAAAGTCTTGTCACAAGAAATAAATTAATTAATGTGTGTGAAGTTTAGTGCAGCATCTGTAGCGTACTTAAAAGTTGGTTGTTGTTATCACAACTTCAGTTGGCTAAGCTGGCCAAAACTTTTCTTTCTTTTTTTTTTAAATTGTTGACAGTATTACAGATGTTCCCCCATTTACCCCAGGCCTTCCCCACACTATTGTCTGTGTCCATGAATTAGCATATATGCAAATAAATTCTTTGGTTAATCCCTTCCCACTGAAATCTGTTATTCTGTTCCATGCATCCATGCCTCTGGACCTATTTTGTTCACCAGCTTATTTTGTTCATTAGATTCCACATATAAGTGACATCATGTGATATTTGTTTTTCTCTAACTGGCTTATTTCACTTAGCATAATAATCTCCAGGTCTATCCATGCTGTCTCAAAGAGTTCCCTCTTTTTTACAGCTGCATAGTATTCCATTATGTAAATGTCCCACAGCTTTTTTATCCATTCAACTACTGATGGGCATTTGGGTTGTTTCTAGATCTTAGCTATTGTAAATAATGCTGCTATGAACATAGGGGTGCATATATTCTTTCTGATTGGTGTTTCAGGCTTCTTAGGATATATTCCTAGAAGTGGGATTGCTGGGTCAAATGAGAGTTCCATTTTTAATTTTTTGAGGCATCGCCATACTGTTTCCCACAGTTTCTGTACCGGTCTGCTTTCCCACCAGCAGTGCACTAGGGTTCCCTTTTTTCCACATCCTCTCCGGCACTTGTTGTTTGTTGATTTATTGATGGCAGCCATTCTGGCAGCTGTGAGGTGATAATCTCTCTGATGATTAGTGATACTGAACATTTTTCATATGTCTATTGGCCATCTGTATGTCCTCTTTGGAGAAGTTTCTATTCAGGGCCTTTGCCCATTTTAACAATACTGATAGGATGCTGAGAAATAAAAGGGTCTGGGGAATCCCAGGAGAAGAGAGGAAGGGAGGCTCAGGAGGGAGAGGTAGGTGCCCTGTAAGTGAACTTTGCCGTGGGGAGGGCAAACTCACCAGTCTCAGCCACGAAGGTGATGTGGTCAGTCCCCGGGTGGAAGGGTCGGTTGAAATGCAGTTGGAGCATGAAGGGCTGGCCCCGGCGCACGATGAGCCGCTTCAGGCCCATCTCCTGCGTGTGATGAGCCTTGTTGTTCTTGGTGCTCAGCAGGTCGACGGACCTGAGCTCTAAGGCTGCCACTGGGAGAGAGGAGGGCACAGGTCACTGGCCAGCCGTGGCTCCCTGGGCTCAGCGTCCCCCGACACTTCTCAGTCATTTCTGTGGCACCTGGCTCTGACTTAGGTAAGATTCCTGCCCAGACCCTAGGCCTTCTGCCAGCCTGTTCCCTGGTTTCCGGACTCAGCCTCAGAGCAGGCCCTGGCCTCGGAGCGGGAGGACAATGATCCTGGTGGCCTCTGTATCTGGACCCGGAGCCTTGAGAATTAGGATCCCAAGAAACAAATCGTTTCTGGAAAACTGAAGCTTAACACTGCCACATACCGTTAACCACTTGTGTTGACAATCTTTCTATAAGTTACTCTATTGTCCTGCTGATAAAAGAAAGAGCAAATTAGAATTTTGTATGAATTAAGTCAATGAACTGACTGGAGGCTGGGACTTCAGCTACAGTCAAGTTTCCACTGTACGATACTGGGCAGGTAAGAGCCTCAGGGTTACTCGTAGCCTATTTCTTCCTTCTCAACCACGTTCCCAGTGTCTGAGGGCACTGACTACTGCTTCCTGGGGTGCTACTGTATGGGCACATCTAGTGTACAGTTTAAAGTTCTCATAGTGCACTGTGTAAGAGTGCTGGCTCTCGCTGCCTCCGCTGTGAGACCGCGAGTGAGTCATTTAATGTCTCTAGACATCAGCGTCCTCTGCTGAGAAATGGAGACAATGGTATTCCTACCTCATAGGGTTCATGTCGGCATTAAGTGAGGATTCACATGTAAAGACTTTAGTGTAGCAGCAGGTACAAGATAATCACTAAGAGATCATTAGTTGCTCTTAGTACCAGAAATAATGCAGCCTCAGATTGCATTTGCTTTGCTATTTTTGCTGGCGATTTTTATTGTATTTCTGCCAACAAAAATTCATTAGGCCTTTTCCCCTAGTGGTACATTAATTTATCTCAGTGGTTTTCAACTGGGGAAGTTTTGTCCCCAGAGGGACGTGTGGCAATGTCTGGAGACATTTTTGGTTGTCACACCTTGGGGAAAGGCTTCTACTGGTATCTAGTGGGTAGAGGCTGGGGATGCTGCCAAATAGCACCCTACAGGAAAAACTTGAGTTTGCTCCCAGTCATGATGTAAACTGTAGGCCATAGTCAAAAAGTCTGAAAGCAACTGGCCTAGATCCAGTTGGAAACTGGTGACATATCACTTATTCCTAAGGGGCTTGACATTTTCATACCAGGACCTACTGAGCCTCCCCAGAAAGCCCCTCCACCCCATACATTGTGCCCAGTGGCTATTCCACCCTGAAAAATCAGACACCCAAAACAAACAGTGAAGAGCACACTTCCACAGGAAGGTCCAGGACTGGGGCAGCCTTTTCCTGACTGCTCTTCACAGCTCAGAGCATTGTCCTAAGGGCAGCCAACTTCTTTTTCCCTTGACTCAGGCTGACTCTTGATTTAGAAGGAAGGAGAGAAGGAAGGAGGAAGCTGCCTTCCTCTTCGTGCCCAAGGTTGCAGCACTTGGAGACAACTCATCCTCCATTGGAGGCTCAGGTTTTCTTTTTTTTTTTTAATTCCACTTAATATAATTATGCATTTGGCTCACTGAAGTGCATTTCAGGTCAGGGAGACAATGACTTCAGAGAGCCAAAGGGAGGGCCTTCAAGGGAGCAGGAAAAAAAGCCAAGAGGACCGGGAAGAGATTCAACAAAGCAGGAAATCAAGCAGAATTAATTAGTAAAAACATGTCAGTGCCCACAAGACCTTCTTGACTTGGCCACTGGCCCATGGAGTTAGCCACAAGTGAGAGGAGAGGTAAGCCCCGACCACAAGACTCCTGGTGCTTGATTAATACAAAGACAGGGCTATAAAAAGGATCAACATATATCCCCATGTATCATCAGCCTTAAAAAAAAAAAAGGAGACGTTAAAGCAGCCCTCTCTGCCTGCAATGAATTCTGAGATGCAAAGCTCTTGCCCTCTGAGATATCAAAACCTGAGGTAGCCCTGCTCTCAAGGAAGGTTGTATCTCTCCCTTTGAGTCTTGGCTCAGAGGTAACCACTGCACAGGGACTTTCTTTGACCATTGAAGATGATGCCCCACCACCCACCCTATGGCCTCTTGCCATCTCAACACCCTCTTTATTTTCTACAGAGCATTTAATCATATCTAGAATTAGTTCCATGAAAGCAGAGTCCTTGGCCACCTTTTACACCTGCCTAGAAGGGAACATGGTTCTTAATTGATGATAATTACAGCTAATGTTCTTATTTACTTAAAACTTACTACATGTCAGGTACTGTCTGAAGTGTTTTGAGTGACTTAGATTATTTACATGCTCACAACCACTCTCTGTAGAGGTGTTAGTATCGGTCCTGACATGCAGGAAGTTGCAGGGTGGAGCTGGGATTCAAACTCAGGTGGGCTGGCTCCAGAGCCTGGCCCCTTACCCTTCACAATCTCCTGCCTCCCCTTGTGGGTGCTCAGAGATGTTTGCTGAATGGAAACATGCGTACGTGCTTATGTGCTTCCGTGCATGAAGGAGGGGGAGAATGATCTGGAAGGAGGGCAGTGAAGCTGTAGGGGGCAGAAGGAGAAGAGCCTGAGAGGGCAGCAGGACCATGATGCTGCCGTTCGCTTCAGTAGTAATGTGCACACCTATCCCTGATGGGAGAATACAATTTATACCTTTCTGCGGGCAATTTATTAATATGTATTACAAAATAAAGGAAAGCCTTAAAACACAAATACCTTTGAGCCATAAATTCCTCCTCTAGGAATTTTTCCTTAAAAAAAAAATCATACTTCCAAAGAACTTACATGCTTATATGCATAACCTATGGACACAGACATTGGTACGGGGAAGTCCTGGCGGTGGGGTGGATGCGGGGTGGAGGGGATCAATGGGGGGAAAAAAGGGACATCTGTAATACTTTCAACAATAAAGATAGATTTAAAATAAATAAAAATTTTTAAAAATCGTAATTTGAGTACAAAAATGTAAGCATAAGGATGTTCTGTGCAACCCAAATATCTTATAATAAGAATTGGGTACACAGACTTTATCCCTCTCATCTTGATGTAATCAACAAAAAGGACAAATAATATGGGGAAATAATTCATGAGATTAAAAAGCAACATAAAAGACTAAAAAACCGTATGTGACAGATCATCTTTAGATGATGAAATTATGGGAAATCTCTCTTTCTTTGAGTTTTTTGGGGTTGTGCAAGCTTTTGCTTAAACATGGATTCTTTTCGTATTTAGGGGAAAGTGTTACTTTGATTAAAGGCAGGTTTGGAGCAGGAGTGGCATGATCAAAGCTGTACTTCTGGATTAGTCCAGCCGTGGTATCTAGCCCAGACCGGAGGAAAAAAAGACCAGCATGGGAAGGGCAGTGAGAACTGTGTTGCAATCATTTTAGGCAAAAGGCTAATGACTTAAACAAAGGTGTTGGTGAGAAGAAAGGGGGGACTACCTACATGTGTGAGGGACTGGGGTCCATGGGCGTGTGGCAGGCTAATAAACAACTGGTTTGGATAAAGACTGCAGCAGGTTAAAAAAAACCCATGACAATAATGTCCTAGGCAATCAGGCTACTGGTGGAGGACTGGAAAGATCCAGGTGGAGATGGCTAAGGGTAAGTTATACCCGGCACAGCCAGCAGAGAGAGTTGGCACCTGCCACCTCATGTCAGGTGGACTCAGCTCCTTCTCTTCTGCCTTTGCCCCTATATTTAGTTCAGCTTCATTATTATTGTCAGTTTAGGACTTTGATAATTATTTCATTCTTTTTAATTTCTTCCCTTTTAAAAAATGTGAAAGGGCCCATCTGTGTGAGAGCATAGCAAGATTCTTTTGTGATGAGGTTGTGCCATGTTTCTATGCCTCTTTAAGTGTGCAAGAGTAAAAATGTTCTATTACCTAAAGGTTCAAGTCCAAACTCCTTAGTCAAGCATTCAAAGACCTCTACAATGTGGTTCCAACATCTTATCTCCCAATAGCCATAAATAAACTCAGCTTCACTTGTGGCCTCTCTACATTTCCCCTTTGTAACAATTCTTCAAGCAAAACTCAGCATCCACCCTTTCCATGAAACCCTTTCCAAACATTCCAGAACATGGAGGTATCTTAGCACCTGTAGCAATAATTTTATATCTAGCTAATACTTGCTAAGTGTTATTAAGCTCCAGAATTTATATGCATTATCTCCTATCCCTACAAATACCCAACAAAATATTACTAACTCCATATTACAGATGAGCAGCCAATGAGGTTAACTTTCCCAGTGTCACCTACCCTAGCAGGTGGCAAAATTGTCACTTGTATCTGGACAGTTTGACTCCAGAACCTAGCGCCTAACTTCTGGCCTGGTGGCTGCTGTGGAGATGCTCCCGCCCTGCCCTTCCTCTCCCCCACCCCCGGCCTTTTTTTTTTTTACAAATAAATGAATACTGTGCTTTATTCAAATGAAAACTATATGAACAGACCTAAAAGGAACTGCTCTGGTGGAAAAACTGGAGAGGGGTCTCCATGGCTTCTCTATAGAGCCCTAGGGTTCCAAAGAGCACAATGAAAACCACAGTTCCATCTCAACCTCCTCATGCTAAAATGCCAGCCTGTCATGGCAGAACCAGCTCCCGGACCCACCTGGTCTCTTCCGCTGCTCTGCAATTTCTTAAACTCTAAACCACTTGTCAGTTAATCATTGACTGCTCTGATGTTCCTTTGAAACATTATTTTCACTTAATGTCTACATAATTAATTATATTGTTTAATTGTTTATACCCAGTACTCAGCAATTCAAATAGCTGCTGGCAGGAGAAGTGTTCCTAGCTGGCTACATGAGTTAAATCATTAGGTCTCTTGCAGATAATATAGCACTGGATTAATATCCATAATATATTAAAGTTTCTATAAATATTGTCTTGCTATAATCAGAGAAATGAAAACTAAAACAGTAATGAGATTCCATCTTTGATTCATTCAAAAATATTTAAAAGAATACTAATAAACTGCCCTAGCCAGATTGGCTCAGTGATTAGAGCGTCAGCCTTCGAACTACAGGGTCCTGGGTTCGATTCTGGCCAAGGGCATGTATCTCTGTTGCAGGTTCAATCCCTGGCCCCGGTCGGTGCATGAGTGGGAGGCAACCAATCGATGTGTCTCTCTCACATTTATGTTTCTCTCTCTCTCTCCCCCTTCCATTCTCTCTGAAAAGCAATGGAAAAAATATCCTCGAGTGAGGGTAAAAAAATATAAAAAAGAATACTAATAACCTATTTTGTGAGGGTATATGGAAATGGACTGCCTATATGGTGGGAGTGTAAATTCTTGCAGACTTTTTAGATAAGCGGGTTGATATTGAAGGATAGCAGAATATGCCATCCCAAAATATGCTATTTTGGCATAAAGATTATTTGGAGCTGAAAACAATTGAGAAGAAGCAGATACAAGAAAGGCTCTCTGCCCCATAAATTTGTAAATGTGGTTCCCTCTTCTCTCTAATAGAAAGAGTAGAAGTCATCAGCAGAGAGTGTTCTGGGCCCTCATCTGCCCAGAGAAGCACCAGAGGAATCCATATAACAAACTATTAACTAGCCCTTATGTTCCATTAGTTTCCCCATATATTTACCTTCCTACAATTTGCTGCCCTAGAATCTCAAAGTCCTTTTCCTTTGTCTTGTGTCTCTAAAAATTCACTGTTCCTTTGTTAAGATGCTACGTAGGCCCAAGTTCTAACCATCCCTTTTAGTTACTCGTCACTGAATGTTCCCATGTATATGTGCAATACACATTAATAAACTTCCATTTGTTTTTCTCTTGTTAGTTAATCTTTTGTCAGTCTAATTTAGAGGTCCTTAGCCAATGAACCTAACTGGTAGGTAAAATACAGTTGACATGCAATATTATATTTGTTTTAGGTATACAACATAGTGGTTAGACATTTATAAAACTTACAAGGTGATCCCCCGTAAGTCTAGTACCCACCTGACCCTATACATAGTTATTAAAATAGTATTGACTGTATTCCTTATGCTGTACTTTACATCCCTGTGGCTATTTTGTAGCTGCCAATTTGTACATCTTAATCCCTTCACCCTTTTCATCCACCCTCCCCAACCCGCCTCCCCCAGGCCCCCTCCTCCTACCTGGCAACCCATCAGTTTGCTCTGTATATCTATGAGTTTGTTTCTGTTTTGTTTGTTCATTTATTATGCTTTTCAGATTCCACTCTATGGTGTATCATTTACAGCACAAATTTAAAAATACGTAACCCATGTTTAGTGACCTCTCCCGCAGGGCCCCATGCATCTGCCAGGCAGGCCCACCCCGTGCTCCGCACTCCCAGCAGCAGAGCAGCAGTGGTTCTAAGGGAACTCAAAAAGGAGCTCAAAGGCGGGGCAGCATCTCTCTAAGAGGAGCTGAGAGCCAGGGGAGAAGCTGGGCCAGGACAGAGGTCTAGGACCCTAGAGGTGATCCTCCCACAGCTCCAGGGTTAGCCACAGAAACGACCTCGCAAGCACCAAGGTCACCAAGGGGTAAAGGTCAAGGTCCTTGTGGGCCCCCTCAGACTTCCCAAGCTTCAGGGTTAAACTGAATCCATTCATAACAAAATGAATGACTGAAGGTACAGAAATGGGAGAAAGAGGCCAGATTATACAATCCACCATCAGCCTGGGTTTAGGCCCTCCCATCTTTTCTGTGCACCGGCTCCCCTCCCCTTACGTCTCTCCTCTCTTGACAGCACCGCAGGAAAGTTAGGTTCCCAGCACTCACCCTGCTTCATCTTCCTCCTTCTTCTGCCAGCCAGGGCCCTCCAACTAATCAGTGTTAAGATTCTAGACTTAACTGCCTCTCAGAGCATTTACTGTCATCTCACTAGAAACTTCCCTTCCATCCTGAGCTGGGCGGGGCTGCCCTTTTCTCCTCCTCCTAGTGTTCTTCCTGCTCTTAACTTTCCCACTGTTCTGGGTGCATCTTAGCTTAAGGAAAAGAGCTCTCCCTAAAGCCTTTTTAAAAATTGCTGACGGCTGTGTTTCTGTGGCCTCCTTTTTTAGCTAAGAAGATCCAAGTGACAAGGAAGGCAAAGCTTGGTTTGGATCTGTTGCTTTGCACCCCTGTCACTTCAGGGCTTGGGATTGGATTCACTCTAAACCCACTCATTCTGGAGTCAGGCATCAGTCACTCCACCATGTGGAAATGGGGATAAGGGACAGAACTGCCCTCAGGAAGGCCATCACAAATGGTGATGAAAATGCCTTTGAATACCCCATTAGGACCCAGAGTCCTTTGCATCTTGAGGAAAAATCAAGTACATTGAAATGGTGAATTATTAATTAAAAATGCAATTGGTAAATTTTCCACTGACAAGGGGAAATGTCCATGATGTTATGTTAACTGGTGGGGTGGGGGTGGGGGTACAGTGTGGGAAGGATACAAAAACAGTGCAACTTATCTCAGTGGTGTAAAAAAAGTTATTGATCTAGATAGAACCATTTTTAATAGATGGAAGAAAATGTAAACTGTGGTTGTCTAAGGGCAGTGAGATTGTGAATGATTGTGGTTTCCTTATTTATAATTTTATAAATTAAAAAAAGAAAAGAAAATTCCACATTGGGAGAGTAAGATATTTTTAATCAGAGAGGAAAAATAATATTTTTAAGAGGAGTGAGAAAAGGGGTAGGAGGACCATGGCTGGAAATCTGGACACGTGTCTTTATTTATTTATTTATTTATTTATTTTAGTATGTTTTTTATTGATTTGAGAGAGAGAGGAAGGGAGAGAAGCATGAATGTGAGAGCAATACATTGATTGGCTGTCTCCTCTATGCCCCTTACTAGAGATGGAGCTGGCAACCCAGGCATGTGCCCTGACCTGGAATCAAACCAGCAACCTTTTGGTGCATAGGACTACACTCAACCAACTGAGGCATGTCGGCCAAGGCTGGACATGTGTCTTTTTACCAGACTCACAGTTTAAAGAAGTATCCAGTCAACACACCTGGAGGAAGATTTTAGTTCAGTAAAAGAATAGTGCAGCAGAGAAAACATAAAGCTATTTACACATTTACTGTTCATTGTCAAATGTATGTAAGAGGTGCCTAATTAATTCCCTGTGTGATTCATAGAGAAAATGTCTGCACCCACTGTTACCAAAGCTTTCTGTCACATCCTCTGCCTTTTTTTAATGTGTTGAGTGTATTTAGGAGAGGTCCTCAGTTGGATGCATTAAACTTGATCATTACCAAGTGTTTACTAAGCACCCTGGGGACTTTATTTTTATCAAAGTTATTTTCCTCAGAAAAATAACACTTTGGGTACTTGTGCAAGAATCTCTTATAGTAGAAATAGATTCTCTTTTAATGAAGGCAGAATTTTAAAACACAACTTTGTAATAAAAATTCTAATTTATATTAAAAATATTTTTAACACAGATTTTTATAAATGATGGAGGGGAATATACATTTTGATAAATATCCTTCCTGTTATTTTGTTTGGGCTGAGGTCAGTTTTTTCCATAGTTACAATCATACTGTAGATTAAAGACAGAACTTGTTTAATGGGAGAATGACCAGAGAAAAAAATTTGCCATCCTATTTGAAAATATAGCCTCAACACTGTAATGAGTTTTGCCTTGTAAAAATAAGCTTTTACATTTCAAATATAATTTCTTTATTTCAATGCTTTCATTTTCATTTGGGGGCTGAAATGGAAAAAGAGATTTCTCCAAAAATAACAATATTATTATCCAGGTTAACCAAAGAAATTCTATTTGGTCACCCTTACTGGACTCATTAATACTCAGTGTCCCAGTTCCTGCTACTACTTTCCTTCCTTCCTCCCTTCCTCCCTTCCTCCCTTCCTCCCTTCCTCCCTTCCTCCCTTCCTCCCTTCCTCCCTCCCTCCCTCCCTCCCTCCCTCCCTCCCTCCCTCCCTCCCTCCCTTCCTTCCTTCCTTCCTTCCTTCCTTCCTTCCTTCCTTCCTTCCTTCCTTCCTTCCATTTACAAGTATGTGTTGAATGACTGCAATGTTGACAACACCATATTAGAAGTTTTGAGGCACACAAAGTAAAAACTGATCTTAAGCCAAGGAAGAGCTTAGAATCTATTGATGAAGATAAAACAGAGGAAGCTGCCCTGAGTAGCAGGCTCAGTTGCTATAGGCAGTCTAGGGAGGAGCTCGGGAAAGGCACTGTGATATGCGCCTATCCACTGGTCCTGAAGGATGAAGAGGATTTAGAGAGACAGATTATGTGAGAAAGGGGTTCCAGGCCAAGGACACAGCAAGGGCAATGGAGGGGGCAGGGGGAATGGGGAAAGCTAGGGTTGTTTTTGAAACTGGCAGCAACCAAAACTCATTTTATAGAGCAATTGTTTTTAACAGGGAAAAAAAGAAAGGGTCAGAGGCTTGCAAGTTTCAAAATTGTAAAAAAAAAAAAAAAAAGCTGTTTTTCCTACCCTGCTTTGATATTAGATTTTTACAGTTGTGCATTTGAAATCTAAACATAACCAGTTAAATTGAGCTTTGGATCACCCCTAGCTTTTTTCATACCACTACCTACATCAGCTTCTTACACATGATTGTCATCCCCACTTGGAACCTAGCTAAGCAGCTATATTGAGCAACTAATTTTAAAATTAAGTTGCAATTGATTAAGTTATGCTCAATATCCATTAAAGTATTGCAAATTATGTTCTTTGACCAATTATATTATATTCTGTTTACTCTATACATTTTCCCTAAAAGACAAGTGCCCAATACAGTCAAGTTTTTAAAATTTAATTTCCAGAACAACAACAACAACAACAATAAAAGCCCTTTTACCATAGAATAATCTCCATGTTGATAATAGACCAACCTCAGCTAGGGTTAATCTACTAGATTTGATCCACAACAAGACAGTAAGTTCTGAGGACCTTTAATCCTAAAATAAATACAGACACTCTATAATCCTTCCCTGTCTCTACACCCTTACGTGTGTCTACTGCATTTTCCACTTGAAAATCCTGTAGTCACTTCAAATACAACATGATCAAAATTGAACTAATTAGCTCCACCCATCTTCCAAATTCATATTATTTCTTACTCATCCTTGTAAATATTACAAAACTTCATTAGTCGTTTGGATCCTGGTATTTGAAAGCCGCGTGATCAAAGGGACAGAGCACAGGTTTCTGAGTTCGAGAACCTGGTTCAGGACCCTGCTCTCATGGGCTTCGGCAAGTAAGCCCTGATGAGAGCCCTACTCCTCTATAAAATGGGGCCAATAGGAGTGCCTACTTTATGGAGTTGCGCTGAGAATCGAACAGATAGTGGAACAAACAGATTTGTGGAAGCCTTAAAGTGCTATACAAACATTAGCCAGTTTTATTGGTAATAATGGTAATATTTATCCTTCAGAATGTGAGATTCATGTCAAGTGAAAAAAACGTGTCAAGCTGCACTGTTAAGCTGTCCAAGTAAACATTCATGACAATAGATAAATAAATGGTCATAGCTGAGACCGGCTTCAGTCTTAGTCTTGCCAATAGTACTGGCTTATTCTCAGGGAGACTGAAAACATAATATGCGACCTAAACTGATTAGATCATACCCTGCTTCAAACTCACCAATGGCTTGCATCGCTCCAGAGTTCAAGATCTTCACATGGTTCACACGTTCTACCACAGTATTTTACCCTGATCATGTTTCCAGCTGTATTGCCCACAATTTTTCCTCTCACTTGCTTTCTGATCTTTTGGTGGTTTGCCCAATTACCAAATTCCAAAATCAAAGTGTTTCCCCAAGCCATGCCCTCCCCTGGTCACGCTTTCTACCCTCTCTCCTGAAATGTCATTTCCTCATGGAAGCTTTTTCTAGCTAGCTGAGGCCCCATATTTATCCCTTGGAACATGTCTATTTTCCTTCTCAGCACTGATCACACTCTAAATAGTCATTTGTATACCTTGTCTTCACCTCTAGACTCCCAGTCTTTCTATGTATCACTTGGATGATCCCACCTGCACAGGCTGAGTCATCTATATAATAAAGCCCATTTTCTATGATATTTAAATTATAATAACATCAATATTTCCCCTATGAAATTAGTTAAAAATCAAGTAATTTCTGGGATCTTCTCCCCAGAAGTGCTCGAGAATCCCCAGGGTTGCTTACTTTTGTCCACAAGTTGGTGCTGCTCTCTGGATAGCTGCTGCCTGCTTGGAAAATGGGAACTCAGCTGCACATTTTCAAGGATGAGTTGACCTGCTCGGCTCCACCAAGCTAGGGGTTCTTGAACAATTCCACAAGCCTGGGAGGACTGCAGAGGCCTTCAGTCATATAGCTCGAAGGGTGGAGCCAGAGAACCACACCCTCTGCCTGGGATCAGTTCCTGAGCCCCTGCTGTTAAGTCTTGGGTTCTTATGCAGACAGCCCCTTCCTGGTGGCAAGCTTCACCCATCTTGCCTTCACCTGCCTGTCTGACCTCAGTCTGGACCACTCCAGGCCATCAAACTTGTTTTAATATGTAAACATCCAAGGTGAGTTAGTCTGGTGTGTCCCCCAATACCTTTTTCTCCAGAATGTTCCTCTGCCCCTTGAAAATGATGGAAGAAGACTAATGGAGGAGTTTTGCCTAAACATCTAAAATCTGTGGTGGAAGTTATGCCAAATTCTGCCACCAACAGCCTCTTGAGCTTGTCCAGCCAAAAATACTTGCTTTTTTTTTTTTTTAAAGATATATTAATCCCATCAATTATGCTACAAACCAAATTTTTCTTCAGGTTGCACATAATCTAACTTCCTCCACTTCTTTCCATTCCCACCCACCCCTTCACCAGGCCAGGTCAGCATCACCTCTCCTGGAGCACTGCGCCCCCTAACTGCTTTCTCATTGCCGCACTTTGAACCCACATAGCCCCTATACCACACAGCAGCCAGAGGGAACTTTAAAAAAGGCAAAGATGATCAGATGAGTCCCTTGCTTAAATTCTTCCATATCTTCGTATTACCTAGAGTAAGATCCAAAAGATAATATAGTCCTCAAAGCCCGGCATGTTCCAACATCTACTTTTCCTCATTCTCTCTCTGCCACAACATTTCTTTCATTTGACAAATATTTCTAAGCATCTGTAAATGTCAGGCACCAGGGATACTACACTGATCAAGACTGATGAGGCTTCTGCCCTCATAGAACTTACATTTTAGTGGGGGAGATAGTCAGTGAACAAGTAAATAGATAGACAAAATATGCTCAGATGGGGATAGCTGCTCTGGAAAAAATAAATAAACAAGGGTTTTGATAGAGAAAATACTTGGAGGGAAGATGCTACTTTAGACTGGGTGGTTAGGAAGGGTATCCCTGAGGTAGGGGGATTGATCTGAGGCTAAGTGACAAGAAAAAAACAGCCATTTGAAAATAAGGAAGAGGAAACAGTAAGTCCAAAGGCCCTGAGGAAGCCAGGGGAAAGGGGTGGTCTGTTAGAGAGAAAGAATGGCCACGGTGAGTATGCTGAGGTTGGTGCAGGAAACGACTGGAGAGGGGGTCAGAGAAGAGGGGAGAGGCCACATAAACTATGGTAAGGAGTTTGGAATTTCTTCTGAGTTCTCTTGGCTCCTTGGGCACATCTGTTTTCTCTCTGCCCAAAGCCTTCTCACAAGCATCTACCTGGAATGTTCTCCCCTCTCTGTTCTCCTGGCTAACTATTCCTCTTTCTTCAGGATCCTAGTGTAAACATCCCTTTCTTCTGGACAACTTCCTTGCTAAATACGCTCCCATAGTTTGCATGCATTTCATTTATTCATTTCACAAAGATTTATATGTGCCAGCTGCCATTGTAGGCTCTGCACATACAATTAAACAGATTTTTACCAAATTAGAAAGGTATGTTTAGGATGATATCATGGGAAATGTGGTTTGTGTGGTATGCCCAGACTTCTGTCTTGTGGAATTCACTTGGAGAGCACCTGAAAAAGACAGCTGTCCTTCAGAGCAGCGGAGATACAGTGAGCTAAGTAATTAATTACGAGATGTCCATCTCCCTTGGAGGAATGTAAATTCCATGAGTACAGGAACGATGTCTGTCATTTACAGTTGCACCATCAGAATCTAGTTGAGTGCCATGATCATGGTAGCTCTCAAAAAAACCGTTTGTTAAATGAATACATGAAAGACTTCTTTTGTCTAAAGAGACTCATTATGAAAGGAGCCATTCCAGGCACCCCCTGGGGTTACAGAATTACCCCTGGGAAAGAACTGCAGCCACCAGAGACTCCTTGCTTAGGTCTCCAGAGGAGCTTGGGCACAGGCACTCTTCACTAGCAGCCATATGTCCTCTCTGGGCTTCTTGGAAAATCACCTCTGTAACTAAATAAACAGACTTTGGAATACGTAGTACTGCCCATTGGAGGAGCAGCTAGGCCCCCAAATCCACACTTGTAATTAATTTAAAATTGCCTCTTTCTCAGGCCCACCATGTCCTCACTAGATGCATCTCTTTCAGCTTCAGATGGAGGAGAGATACTGTCTCCATGGTAATAGGAGGAAAGGTGGTAAAGAAGGGAAAGCAGACAGGCAAGTTTGTGGCAGAAATTTGAGGAATTTCTGATCTGATGACTTCTATTTTGCCAGTGAAGCAAGAGGCCCAGTCCTCAGCTTACTATGAGGTGAGAATTGAAAAGTCAGATATTTGAGGAGAGTGGTGATGGTTTTTATAACCACAGAAGAGAATTCCATAGTGAGTGCACTAGAAAAAGATTATAGGATTGTTAGGTAATAAAGGGGCAGAAAGTCAATACCCAAGGGCTAATCCTTGACCAGTGGGGACCAGGATCTGGTAAATAAGTGCTCCCTTTTGTCTCGTTCAGGGTGGACAATTCTGAGGTACATTCTACTTGGCTCTCCACAGGGTACTAGCAGGACTGAGCCCCAGGTGCCCATAACAGTGATCAGCTTTTATAAGACCTTTTAAAAATTGTGCTAACATATAACGTGAAATTTACCACTTTAAGAATTTTACAGTCTATAATTCAGTGGCATCTAGTGCATTAAGTTGTGAAACCATCATCACTGTCTAGTTGCAGAACGTTTTCATCACCTCCCCCCCAAAAATCTCATACCCATGTAGCCATCACTCATCATTTCTCCCTAACCCAACCCCTAGAAATCATGAATCTCTATGAATTTGCATATTCTGGATATTTCATATAAATGGAATCATACAATATGTGTCCTTTTCTGGCTGGATTCTTTTACTTAGCATATGTTTTTGAGATTCATCCATGCTGAAGCATGTATCAGTACCTCATTCCTTTTTTGTTTGCTTGTTCGTTTAGTAAAACAAAATTTATTAGTACCGCATTCCCTTTTTATGGCAGAATAATAAACCATTGTATGGATATACCATGTTTTGTTTATCAGCTTATGAAAATTTAGGTTGTTTGCACCTTTGGATATTGTGAATCATGCTGCTGTGAAAGATAATACATTTTTTTGTTAAATATATTGGGGGGACATTAGTCAATAGGATCATATAGGTTTCAAGTGTACATTTCTACGATACAAAATCTGTATATTGCACTGTGTGCCCACCACCCCAAATCAAACCGTCTTCTGCCACCATATATTAGGCCCCTTCCAACCCCCACCACCCTACAACCCCCTTCCCTCTGATAACCACTGCACTGTCCTACAAGGATAAGTATTTCCAGGTTCCTAGAAGCAGGGCCACTTTTAGAGTTTGCAGGGCCCCTGGGCAAACTCTATGAAAGCACAATTTTATATTGGCTTTTCCTCCTTTCCTGTTAGCTCAGGAGATAGAATGGTGTGAAAGAATCTGGAAGTAGTGAGGCCACTTTTATAGTCCCGGTAGAAAGGAGCTGCTTGGACATCTGGACTAAGGCAGCAAGGAAAGAAAGAAGGGGCTAGATTTGAGAAACATGCAGAACTGAAATTGACCGCATTTGGTGATAGTGTGAGAGAGACAAGAACCTGATGGAGAGGGGA
This sequence comes from Miniopterus schreibersii, assembly GCF_964146895.1. Classification (NCBI taxonomy): domain Eukaryota; kingdom Metazoa; phylum Chordata; class Mammalia; order Chiroptera; family Miniopteridae; genus Miniopterus; species Miniopterus schreibersii. The sequence continues at coordinate 145,096,357 of NC_138101.1, forward strand.
GGGAAATATGGACACTACTGAAATTTTAACTCAAAAACAATGTTTTCAATTGCTGCTATTTTTAGAGCCCAAACATTTGATAAGTTTGACAGCTAATATATTAATAATTACTATGCTAACAAATCCCACATAAATTTAACCACCTGTAGGAACAATATTTCCAGGTTCCTAGAAGCAGGGCCACTTTTAGAGTTTGCAGGGCCCCTGGGGAAACTTTTTTTTTTTTTTTTTGCAGGCCCCTGTCTAAATAAAAATTTAAGTCACCCAAAGTCAGCATGTCAACACCATCCGTCAGCTCAATCTTGCAAAATCCCTCAAAGAAATATCACATTGGCCAATGGGAGGGATCTGCCCATCAGTCTGCCCTCCTGGAACCTGATCCTGGCCAGAGTGCCCATGGATGACCACATAGATGGGAGTCTTAGAGCTCCGCAGGCATCTGGTCAAACCCACATGTGTGGGGAAGGGAAATAAGCCAGGGAAAGGGAGAGAGTATGGAGAGTCAGAGGTCCCCAAAGAGGTAAAATAGGGATTGGGGCCCATGTAAGTCCAGGTCCAGGCTGGACAGCACTGTCAGCCCTGCTGGAGAGAGATTTAGAAAACTTTGAGGATGGCACTCCAAAGTGCAGGGCCCTCTGAGAGCTTCAGTCACCCAGGTCTGAGGGTGGTAGAATGACCTGGGATTAATGTGAACTTCAGGAAGCAGAATAAGAGACAGAAACCAACATTTGTTTTGTGTGTGTCCTGCATGTTACATACCAAGCAAGAGCTTTGCTCCTTTCGATCCTCATAAATACTCTGTGAGGTAGGCACTATTATCAAACCCATTTTACAGATGAGAAAACTGTGTCCCAGAGAGACTATGTGATTTCCCTCAGGTCACCCAATGGTGAATCCAGGTTCTAAAATGTGTCCCCTTTCTATACCCCATGCTACTGCCCATGAAGGGTCTCGCCTTTTCAACTTCTACTAAAAGGGCATGTACTATTTCTCTACAAGAAGTATGGCACTCTGATATTTTCTCTGGTTGCTGGACATTCTCTAGCTACTATTTACATTCTATGCTGAATTTCTATGACTAGGTTTCAGCCATGGCCCAAAGCCCCCTCTGATCTTTTGACAAAGGGATATGGAGCAGGAGAACCCTTCCCTGAGTTTACATCTGATAGTTCCATGGCTCCCAAACCCCTGTCACAGGCCCAAGGACTCCACCTGAGCCTGACAATTACCTGCTTGTTGTTTTGGAAAGTTTCGGTTCACATGTGGAATGAACTCAAGCAACTCTCTGAGCAACATTTAAACTACGGGAAAAGCCATTAGGCTAGGTGATGGAAAGTTTATTTAGGACCTGACAGGAAGAATCAGGTTAAGATCCTTCTGCGTCAGTCTGTGGTGATGTTAATAATTATTCTGGTTTGGATTCTCATTGGTTGGGAGAGACTTTGGGCAAAAATCATTAAGGTGAGGTGTGACTGTTCTCTAACCTAGGCAAGTGGCCAGGTCATTTAAGAATGGCTACGTGGCTAAGCCACTGTTTCAACACTTTCACCAGAAGCCCTGACTGAGAGATGGCTTCATCTCCTGAGAGGTGTTGGTTTGGGATCAAGTAAGAGAGTCACTACTTTTACAGACACCTTGGTTTCTTTCTCTTGAGCCTCCACCTTCCCCCCCCCCAACCAATTATTTTTGACCCCATGAAATGAATCAATGAAATAGAGCTCCAGTGGAGGTAGCAACTCAAGATTTTCATTAGAGAGGGGGAATGTGAAGCCCATTTCCTTGTAAGCACAGCATCCTGAAAGAGAGCATCTAGATAGTATTTAAGAATGAGACAAGGTGTCCCAGGGTGTCCTGTGACTTCAGCAACACCTCAGGGCTGGGGCAGGTTAGGTGCTGAGTGTAACTATTAAAGTTCCAAGGTTCAAAACAGCAGCTGTTTCTACTTGTGGGAGAGAATTACTCACAGTCCCCTGACAATAACACTTACCTGTGATCTCATGGAGGAGTAAAGATGCCCCCCAGAGGGGTCTAATATCAGGACAGACATTATTTCTTCTATGTGGGTATTTATCCCGGGATCTGAAAGTTAGTATCCACTCTTATCATTCGAAACTATAGCAAACGAGGTTATAGATATGGAATGAGGAGCTTAAAAATGGAGCCTATTTTCTAAGGCGCTTGATATAAAAAGTAGCAGAATTTCTGGATGAGAGAATGACTTCCAGGTTAAATCACTTCTCAGCACTAGTTCCTAGACTTGGCCACCCCGGCTAATTTTCAAGATAGGACGTCTGAACTGAGCACCTGGGGCAGCTGCCTGCACTACATCAGCCCCAGGAAATACCACACATTTCCATCATAGTTTCAGGCTTAGTTGGTTGTTCTGGACAAAAAGACAATGGTTTGCTTCAAAGGCTTGTGTTCAGCTGCTGCCCAATGCGTTGGTTATTTGTCTTCAGTGTAGCATAAAATCATGGGCCTGTAAAAGGAGTAGAGACAAAGAAAGGTTATGTAAGGTTCAGGTCTCAAAGTCAACAGAAATGAGTTTCAGGTTGCTGGGCTGACAATGCAGAGAAGGGAGTTTTGGCATTTCAGGGGCAGGGTCCATGCTGCCTGTATGGCCAGTCCGACCAGCAGCACACTCTCAGAGGTACTTTCCTCAAGGGCCAGCTTGACTGTTCCAGTTTGGGTCTACACAGCGTCAAGGCATTTTGTCATGGCACTTAGTTGTTCTTACAAGGCAGATTAGTGCAATGTTATGAGATTCAGTCCAAACCTCCAAGCTACCTTGAGACTGGATTACTACAGGATTCTCAAACCTGAGTTTGAATCCTAACTCTATGATTAGCCTGTGTCCATGAACAAATTACATCCCTTCTCTAAGCCTCAGTTTCCTTATCTTCAAAGGGGACAAAGTAATAATACACCTCTACAGATTGTGAGGATTACAGGAGATAAAGCTTGAGAGCACTTGGCCCAGTTCTGGGCACAAAGACAGATCTCGATGAGTAGAAGAGATTATGACTATTTTAAAAGCAAATATCTGCTCAAGTAGATATGTATTTGTTCTCCTCTTTCCTTATTTTTGCTGAAGGAGCTCTTGGCTAGAACCACAGAGGTTGACCAGTTGTTAATGAATTTCATTACCTTTCATTCTATTTCATTTCCAGATAGTTCACTCACTGTCCTAATGTGCTTACCTACAGTGATTACATCAGCAAATGACTCAGGCTTCTGCATAATGAAGGAGGCAGGACTATGGGTTGTTGACACCTTATTTGATATAATAAATACAGAAAAGAAAGAGAGTGTGGCAAAACTCTCTTTTTTTTTCCCTCTCCCTTTCAGGACCAGATGACTTTCAGCTCCCTTTTCATCTCTTATGTTCTTCTTGTATGTTTTATTTCCTTCTTTTGTACTCCAGCGTTCATGGCCTAAATTTAAAAGCTAAATAACCTTAGGGAGCAGGATTTATTACATTGAAAGAGTATGAGAAAGATCTGTCTCCAAGAAGTTAAACACCCACAATGAGAGATCCTTGTTCAATTTGTTTATAGAGTGCCAGGTGTTGGGAATACGACAATGAGTAAGATACTATCCCTCCCCCTAAGGAGCTTCAATTTGGAGAAGACAGACTAGAAAACAGATAACACAAAACGGTAAGTGCAATATGGATATTTACATGGTGCTATAGCAATACAGAAGGGCAACCCATCCCATCCTGAAAAGGAGTGGGGTTGAGCTGGATTAGACTCAGGGAATGCTTTCCAAAGATAAGCTTTGAAAGTGAAGTAGGAGTTGTATTACCAAGTTTGGGATGGTGTGAGAAAAAGGCAAGAAGGGCGGTGTCAAGAGCCCCAACTAGGAGTCCAAGTGGAGTGAGCAAGCTAGGTGGTTGTGGGGTAGCGTCTTGGAGACTGGTGGAGCTTGCAGCATGGCTGACTAGCTGAAGAACAGATTGCAGAATTCAAAGAAGTTTTTCCACTGTTTGACAAGGATGGTGATGGAGCTTTAACAACAAAGGAATTGGGAACTATAATAAGGTCTCTTTGGCAGAATCCCACAGAAGCAGAGTTATAGGACGTGATCAATGAAGTAGATGCTGATAGTAATGGCACAATTGACTTCCCAGAATTTCTGACAATGATGGCAAGAAAAATGAAGACACAGGCAGTGAAGAAGAAATTAGAGAAGCATTCTGTATATTCGATAAGGACGGCAATGGCTATATTAGTGCAGCAGAGCTTCACCATGTGATGACAAACCTTGGAGAGAAGTTAACAGATGAAGAGGTTGATGAATTTTGATCAGGGAAGCAGATATTGACGGAGATGGTCAAGTCAACAATGAAGAGTTTGTACAAATGATGACAGCAAAGTGAAGACATTGTACAGAATGTGTTTAATTTCTTGTACAAAATTGTTTACTTGCCTTTTCTTTGTTTGTAATTTATCTGCAAAAGGTTTCCCTTACAGTCAAAAAATATGCATGTACAGTAATTAGGACTTCATTCCTCCATGGTCTCTTCCCTTATCTTATTGTCATTGTCCTGAAACCACATTTTAGAAAATTAATCAAGTAACCTGTTGCGTGTGGCCCTGGATATATCTAAGCCCTTCTACACATCTAAATTTAGATGAAGTTCATCAAATGAGGGAGTATCTAGGTTATGCCTTTTTTTAAGCAGTTTTCTTTAGGAACTGTCAGCATGTTGTTGAAATGTGGAGTTGTAACTCTGGGCAGACTATGGACAATCAACAAATATGTACTTAAAAGTTGAACTACTGCAAAATGGGTGTATTATCCGGGTACTGGTACACTGTGGGTTTTTTTGTACTGCTGGTCCTGTACCAGAAACGTTTTCTTTTATTGTTACTTTATTTTTAAACTTGGTTTAGCCACTTGAAGGAAATCTGTTTATGGTACAATTTGCCTCAAATCCACTCCAAGTTGTTTATTTGTTTTCCAATAAAAAAATTTACATGCACGCCTTCCCCCCCCCAAAAAGAAGAGTCCCAACTGGGAAAACACTATAAGTAAAGAAGTGGAGGCATGAAACAGTATCATGTGCTTTAGGACCTAGGTATAGTTGCAGATAACTGGGCTATCAAATAAGAGGAGCAGGTGTGGCAGGGGATGAGGCATTCTGGCTTTATGAAAAATCTGCTAATGAAGTATGTATACACAATATGGATAATAACTATTAATATAGATAGAAATAAAAATCAGGGGGAGAAAACCAACAAGACAATGGATCTGAGTGAAAGTGGCTCTGGGAGGGGCTCTGGGAGGGGCTCTGGGAAACAGGAGCAGCCAGGCTTGGGCCATTTCACAGAGGATTTATTCCTCTAATTCTTTTTTTTTTTTTTTTAATTATTGATTTTTTTTTTTTTTTGAGAGAGAGAGAGAGAAAGGGGGAGAGAGAGACATTGACGTGAGAGAGAAACGTCAATCAGTTGCCTACTGCACGAGTCCCGACTGGGGATCAAACCCCAAGCCAGGCCGTGTGCCCTGACTAGGAATCGAAACAGCAGTCTTTTGGTGCATGGGACAATGCTCCAACCCACTGAGTCACGCCAGCAAGGGCCCCTCCTATTCTTCAAGCTACAATGTGTTTCCAGTTCAGCCATTTTTATTTGCCAGTTCTCTTCCTGTATTTGGTCTGGTTATTTACAGAAGGAAAAATTGAGTGAAGGAGAAGGACAAGGAGGGAGGTTATAAAATAGATACTATCTGAGTAAGTAGTTCTCCCTTTGGATGTCTAACAGGCTTCACAAAGTCAAGACATCCAACCTGAAACTTCTGATCTATGCCCACAAATCTGTACCACCCGTAGATTCCTCCAACTCAGTTGATGGCAGCCCCAACTTTCCAGTTACTTAGGCCTAAAGTCTTGGAGTCTACCCTTCATTCCTTTCTTTCTATCATATTCCATACTTAATCCATTAGGAAATTCTGTTGGCTCTTCCTTCAGAATATACCCAAAGTCCCACTATTTTTCACCATCCCAGCTGAATCGACATCATCTCTCACCTTGATTACTGCAGCAACCTTCCAACAAGTCTCCCTGCTTTCACTCTTGACCTCCTACAATCTATTCTCACAATGCCCAGAGGGATGCTTTAAAAAATGTAAGTCCAGCCCGGCCGGGCATGGCTCAGCGGTTGAGTGTCGACCTGGGATCCAGGCAATTGGGGTTCGATTCCCGGTCGGGGCACATGCTCGGGTTGTGGGCTTGATCAGTGACTCTCTTATCATTGATGTTACTATCTCTCTCTCCCTCTCCTTTCCTCTTTCTGAAATCAATAAAGATATATTATAAATAAATAAATAAATAAATAAATAAATAAATAAATAAATAAATAAATAAATAAATAAATAAAAATGTAAGTCCAATAATATCACCCCCAACCCCTTTTCACCCAAATTAAAACCAAAGTTCTTACAACAAATTGCTTTAGGAGCTTTTCTCTTGCCTTTCCTTCTGCCTGAAATACTCTTTCCCCAATAACCTAGTTAGCTAACTCTGTCACTTCCTCAAGCCTTTGCTAAAATGTCACTACTCAGTGACAGTGACCCTATCTACCCTATTTAATATTGTAATCTGCTACCCCCATCCCCATACAGTCCTTACCCTCCTTACCCTACTCTACTTTTTCTTTTTACTTATCACTTCTAATATAATATCTAATGTATTTATCATTTTTATTGTTTAATTTCTTGCCTCCCGCTGCTAGGCTGCAAATTCTACAAGGGATTTGGCTCACTGATATATACTGCTTAGAACACTTAAATGTCGAATGGATGGATGAATGAATGATTCAAATTTCCCTTTCTTAACATATCTCAGAAGCTAGTGATGAGAAACAGAGGAATGAGTTACACGCATTTTAATTCTAGGGACTGAATGAAAAAGGAAAACAAGTCTCCCTATGGCAAGATCCTGGGTAGAAAAAAGACTAATCTTTTAACATTTTAATATACAATATTTTCTTGTTGCCCTTAAATTTTATTTTATTTTATTTTTTAAATCCTCACCTGAGGGCATGCTTGGAGAGAGAGAGTGAGAAACATTGATGTAGAGAGAAACATCGATCAGTTGCCTTCCATCAGGGGACCGAACCCACACCCAGGCATGTGCCCTGACTAGGAATTGAACCGGCAACCTTATGGTGAAGAGAACAACACTCAACCAACTGAGCCACTCCAATCAGGCCAAGGTGCTTGTTTTAAATGAATGAAGTTATCAGACTTTTTTCTGAATTTGTTTGCATATATGTGTTTTCTAAGGCCTTTTCTACCACTAAGATTATAACATATTCTTTTATACTTGTTCTAATGCTCATAGAATTTTTTAAGAAATATATCTTTATTGATTTCAGAGAGAGGGGAAGGGAGAGGGAGAGAGAGAGAGAGAAACATCAATGATGAGTCATTGATTGGCTGCCTCCTGTATACCCCACACTGGGGATCGAGCCCGAAACCCGAGCATGTGCCCTGACTGGGAATCGAACCACAATCTCCTGGATCCTAGGTCAATGCTCAATCACTGAGCCACGCCTGGCCAGGCAAATGCTCATAGAATTTAGTTTTTCTTTGTTTATTAAGTTTAGGTCTGATCTTTAATCCATCTGGAATTTAGGCTTGTGATTTGTGAGAAGTAGGAAGCAAACATTACTTTTCACAAATGATTAGCCAGGTTGTCCCAAATCATATACCAAATAGTCCAGCCTCACCTCACTAGTTTGAAATGTCACCTTATCATTTAGTCTGTTCTTGAACTCTTTGTTCCTTCAATCTATTTGTCAACTCTGGCACCAATATCAAGCTATTTTTAATTACTATGACTTTGCACTATATTTTGATTCTTCTGGTGGTAATCCCTGATCTTATTACAATTCAATATTTATTACTAATTGTAGCCTAACTCAAACATATAGCCTTTCATATGTCATTTTTTGAGCATTTACTGTGTGTCATGCACTGGAAATAAAAATATGCTGACTGGACTCAATTGTCCAAATAAAAATTCAGTGGACTGAGGTCTAGACTCTGCTCTGTGTGTATTAAAATTTTTTAATTTAAATTTTATTTTTTAATTACAGTTTACATTCAATATTATTTTATACTGCCCTAGCCAGTTTTGCTCAGTGGTTAGAGCATCGGCCCACAGCCTGAAAGGTCTGGGGTTTGATTCCAGTCAAGGGCACATAACTGGGTTGCAGGTTCGATCCCTGGCCCTGACAAGGGCATGAGCAGGAGGCAACCAATCAATATCTCTTACATAGATGTTTTTCTCTCTCTCTCTCTCTCTCTCTCTCTTCCACTTTCTCTGAAAAGCAATGGGGGAAAAATAAATTTTAAAAAATATTATTTTGTACTAGTCTCAGGTGTACAACATAGTGCTTAGACAATCATATACTTTACAAAGTGTTCCCTCCAACATTTCCAGTACCCACCTGGCACCATACATAGCTATTACAATATATTAACTATATTCCCTATGCTGTACTTTACATCCCTGTAACTATTTTGTAACTACCAATTTGTACTTCTTAATCCCTTCACCTTTTTCACCCAAACCCCCAACTCCCCATCCCTCTGGCAACCAATAGTCTGTTCTCTGTATCTATGTAGACTCTGCTTTTTTAATTGAGGTTTTTTTGTTTTATTTGTTGTTTTGTTTTGTGTGGGGTTTTTTGGAGGGGTGAAGATGGCAAAATTTCTTTTCCTCTTAAGTATTGGTTATGTTACTGAAATATTTATAAATAAGAAAGATCATCTCTGCTAACTTTTTCTGAAATAGTAAGTCTATATATGAATCAGAGGTTGGAGCGCTAATGAAAAGTTTAAAAATGTCAACAAAGGTCAGGAAATGAGAAAAGCAGAATGTAGTGTAATATCCTAAAAATCATTCTTATCACAATTTATTTCCTAGTCTCAGTCTGCCAATTAGGTGGCAAATGACTTTTCACATAAATATTAGGGCAAGGTCTTGATCCTCTCCCTCTGTTAAACTCCTGAGGGTTACACACCAAGTCATGCCCAGTGAAGCAGCACCATATCCTAGGAAGATCTTGTGTGTATGTGTTTATGAGCATATTTAATTGCATGTTCCCACTCCCTCAGATTAGCCTTTTGGCAAAGTTAGCTCATTTCATTTCCAAAAGGTATGGAGTAACCAGGGTCTAATGTTGAGCAAAAGGTAATGAGGATCAGCTGGAAACTGCACTCAGGGAAAAGGTTCAGGTATAATCTGTGACACTGGGAGTAACACTGGGAAGTCTACCGCCTCTACCCATTTCAAAGCAGTCGAATTTTTTTAAAAACTGTTTTTATTGATTTCAGAGAGGAAGGGAGAGGGAGAGAGAGAGGAAGAGAGAGAGAGAAACATCAATCAGCTGCCTCCTGCATGCATCCTACTGGGGATCAAGCCAGCAACCTGCCCACAACCCAGCATATGCCCTGACCAGGAAACGAACCAGAAACCTTTTGGTGCACAGGATGACACTCAACCAACTGAGCCGCACCAGCCAGAGCAAAGCAGTTGAATTTTAAAAACTCTTAAACAGGGATCTTTAAAACTTTAATACTCCCCCCTCCCTGCCCACACAGTAATTAAAGGAATTTTGACATCTGTGCATGATAGACACAAGAGTAACATCCAAATATAACTTCAGTGTCAGATTGGACTTCCATCCAAGTATTTATTGAGAATCTACTATGTAACCAACCAAGTTCACTTCTCTATCTAGGGAAGTTCACTTCTCTAGTTCAAGTTCACTTCTCTATCTAGGGATAGAGAACTAGACAGACACAATTCCTTCCCTCAGTCAAGAAACTGCCCCTTCCCAACCAAGTGCTTTATGTCATTGTCCAAGAAAAATAAGTGAGCGGTCTTACAACTAAACTGTGGAATGACGTAACTCTTTGTTTACATAATTACTGACATCCAAGGAACTCTCAACCTACTCTAAAGCTGATTATAATTTTCATAATTTCTGCTCTACATATTCTCCTCTTTTAAACAGCAAGTCCAAATGTGATTATCCAGGATTCATGACCTACTTTGCCAGCCTAATGCTATTTATATCCCCTTCTTCATTACTGTGGTCAAAAGCTTAGTTTAGTTTTAATATGGCACTAGACATTATTCGATGGTCCCCGTGATTTAAAAATTCATCTTAGTAACTAGTTCTTCTATTATTGACCAGACTCTGCAAAGAGCACAGGCTTCTCTAGCACAGGGGGAGAGCAGTTGGTTACATTTGGGGCTGCCATATGGGAGTATTTTCCAGGAGGAGACATGTAGGATGTGTCTCAGAGTAGGTATGGGTTGTTTGAGGTTAAGTTTGGGATCACAAAATGCATGTGGAATAAACCAGGACTTTCAAGATCTGAGATCACTGAAAGAGAAGACTAAGGCATTGCCTGGGCGCTGGAACACATCTGTTATGTGTCAACTTCCTAACATTGCTAGGAAGGATTAAATCTGTAGAAAGAATGGACATTTGGTGGTAAAGTCCTAAAAGCACACAAGGAAATGGCAGCACTGGCTTTTGAAGAACATATCCCAGAAGAGCTGTTCTTAACCTGTTTTCATATCCTTACTAGTATGATACTGTTGAGACTCAGAGAGTAGAGAGTCAACATAAGAAATACTCTCCTTTTCTTAGTTTTTCTGGCCTAAAAAGAAGTACAGCTCTGACCAGTGTGGTTCAGTTGGTTGGAGCATCATCCTATACACAGAAAGGTTGAGAGTTCAATTCCCAGTCAGGGCACACACCTAGGTTGCAGGTTCGATCCCCGGTTGAAGGTGTATACAGGAGGCAACTGATTGATGTTTCTCTCTCACATAGATGTCTCCCTCTCCTCAACCCCCTCTAAAATCAATAAAAACATATCCTTGGGTGAGGGTTAAAAAAAAAGTACAATTACTAAACAAGAAAAATACCTTTTATTAACTCTTATAACTGCCTCAGAGCTCCGTTCCAGAATTTTAGAACAATATTCAGAGGTGAAATGGAGAAGCAATAATTATTGTCCAACTGGAGTTCTCAGTCTGGCCCACATCTCTAACTGCAGCAGATTACTGTTATGAAACTGAGATTCAACACCAGTCCATACAGAGTGCTGTTCCAAAGGCAGAGTAAATGTTGCTAACAAACTTCTAAGTGCTCTAATGAGGAGAGCTTGAGAAAGGACTAATTCCTTAACTGAGTATGACGCATGCATAAGGTTAGAGGTGGAGGGCATGTTTAATCTGATAATCACTTATAGAGAATGTGGTAATTTTTCTGGGAACAAGCCTGATTAGTCATAATATCCCATACTGGGCAGTGCTCAAGAGAATAGGCACCACTGCACTGATTTGGCTTTGGCACACATTCACAGTCTCTTTACGATTCCACCACCACCTCCCCACCCACCCCCAACTCCACCTAACCACATCCAACTTTTTCCCAAAAAGTAATGAGATAATAATGGTTGATGGCATCATTTAAAAGGTAGCTTTATAGAAGGTGTTCCCTGGGCTTTGGAGTCATTGCTAGGTTAGAATTCCGGTACTATTAGATAGCTGAGAACACTCATTTCATCCATGTTCCGCTTTGATCTGCTCCTGAAAGCTAGAGGTAGGCTGCAGCGAACTTAGAAGCAGGGAAGACAAAGCAAGCAGCCTTTCCCCTTTCTGACCATACTCCTGTCAGTTATCTAGTACTCACTTAGAGTCTTGCCAGGTGCCCAGCTATAGTAAGCCTTGTTTCCCAGGACTCACTCATGACCATTACTAACAACTTCCCTTGAAAGGGCTCTTGCAGTCTCAGTGAAGCTAGGCAGAGAATGTCTTCTCCTGGGAGCCTTCATCTAACAGAGCCAACACTGCCCTCTCCATACATTTAGGTTTGTGTTTTTTTAAATCACTTTTCACATTCATTTATATGCAAACTTGTAGTAAAAATATTTAGGGAAAGAGGATACTGTGTCATACTAAGTCCGTCAAGATGTTAACATTGATAGTACTTGTAGAATTTAGGTACTTGTAGAATCTCAAGATCTTATTAAGCTTTCAAGGACTGAACACTTAACAAGAAATACTAAAGTGGTACAGTTAGTACCACCAGCCACTACTTTTTGAGACACAATTTAGATGAGAAAGTAAGGCTTAAATTTTAAGGATGAATACCTAAGGTATTTCATCGGCCTCACAAAGCTCACTAGGAAAGATGGCCCCCATTTAAAGGGGATAATTGAAGAGAGCTTGACGAAGATATTAGTTGAAAGGGGTTGAGCAGGGTTAAGGGAGGCCAAGTCAAGATGGTGAAGTACCTCAGCAGTGTCCAGATCTTTCTGCAATGAGGGAAATGTTCTACATTTATATTGTCCAGTACCATAACCCTTGAGCACTTAAAATGTGGTTAATGCAACTAAGCCACTGAATTCTTAATTTTAATATCAATTAAGTTTAAATAGCCACATAGCTAATGGCTACTATATTGAACAGTGCAGCTCAGGTATAGCAAACAGCCATTACAACTCATAGGCCTAAAGAGGTAAGAAATTACTGGCACCAGCCCGGCCGGGCGTGGCTCAGCGGTTGAGCGTCGACCTGGGATCTAGGTGATCAGGGTTCGATTCCCAGTCAGGGCACATGACTGGGTTGTGGGCTTGATCAATGACTCATCATTGATGTTTCTATCTCTCTCTCTCCCTCTCTCTGAAATCAATAAAGATATAAAAAAAAAAAAAAAAATTACTGGCACCTGGAGTGATGCAGAATTAGAGCTGTATCTTATTACATGGACAGAGGCTGTGGCCTTTGACAAAAAAATACAGACTTTGCCAACTTGCAGACTAGTAGGGGAAACACTGGGAATACCCTGACTCACTCTTCCTGCCCTACATCTCCCTCTGGTGCCTCTGACTGACAGAACTCACCAGAAACTAGAGGACAAGAAAATTCATTGATGCAGTCCATGAAGGTCAGCCTCTTGGGGCACAGACCGCAGAGAGGGTGGAGAGTAGATCCAAAGCAAAGCACTATCATACCATGTACACAATAAGTTGAAGCATCAGAGGTTTGGTCTATAAGCACTCATAAATCTAAATAAATATGGAACCAGTGACAAAATGGGACAAAAGCATATTTTCCAATAAAGTCCTATACAAATGTTATTAAATATATCCCAGAGTTCTCTGCTGCACTAAATGTCACAATGCTTTACTCAAACTGCAAATGGGTTCATTGTGGGTTTCATACATGAAGAATGAGGTCAATACCATGCCCCTTCAACTATATTCAACCTTAGATTCTTACCAGGGATCTGTGTGAAACTTTTTCCAAGGTACTTACTTCAAATCACAAAGCCTAGGAGTGGGAAATTTTTTGCTTGACTTAGGTTAAGAGTCACTGTAACTCAATAAATGGATATAGATTAGAAAATGGGAGGAAGCCCAAACAACTAGATACAGGGGTCCAAAGGCCCCCAATTCCTACTCTAGGACTGTACAACCACCCTCTTAAGATAGGCCTACCTATGTTTTATTTTTGTATCATGTCTCTGAATGATGGTCTGTGTTTTAACAACATTTCACTTTCTTCACTGGATAGGCAGTGTTAATTAAAAAAAAAAAGGAGGGGTAAGTACTATTTGTGGAAATTTTATTGTCTACTTTAGTGGGTCCTGAACATATCAAAAGCTCAGTCCTTACTGCCCAGCACTCAAGGAAGAAAGATCTAATGTTACTGTATGGGGGTTGAAGTAGGTGCCAAAGGAAAAGCAGTTCCCTCCACCTCCAAGGAGCAGGAGCCTTTGCTTTTCAGGAAGGAGAATGCTGGTGTGCTTGTGTAACATTAATGGCCATGGTACACATGTTGTGTCAATCTGATACTCAGAACTCAATCCTGTAGTCAAATTGATAACAGTCACCCCAGGAATTGAGGAGGAATGAATCCACACCCCTCCAACCAGTAGAAGCTTCCCATTAAGTACATGGGCTGTGTGGGAGTACCTTGGGGTAATGGCAGGCTGGATGTCTACTGATTCCCAGAGGAATCCACAAGTGATTGGTTTCAGAAAGACTACAGAGCTCAATGGCTCCTCATAAGCACCCAGACCTCCAGCAATAAGGGCTCCCCCTTGCCAGCTGCAGGCACTGTGGGAATGCCGACCTTCAGGTGTTTCCCCCTCCACCGGGATGCTGACCCAAGCCATTGTCCCCACATGTAGAAAATGCCAGTCACTTAGTACAGGTTCCACCACACTTCTGCCTCCATACACAAACAAGTATTTCTGATTCTCACAGGACACTTCTGTTGTTGAATGCCGCCAACGTGACAAAGTGGAGTCTTCTCCTGGGCCAGCCTTTGTTACCGTTACATTTAGATCCTCAGTGCTATTATCCTCACTCTTACAAAAACGAAGCTGGAGAATCTCCAAGGCTGGAGCTACTGGGGACAGTCTTCCCCCCAGAACCAGAACCTGAGTATCAGAAAGTCTTGTCATGGTGTGATGAAGGCGTCCATCCCACTGGGCTTCAGACCCCCAACTGCATATTTGTTTGCCTTTCCATTCAAAGTCACAGTAGCTTAAGAGCAAGTGAAACTTGCTCATTCGGCAATGCCGCCCCTCCTGCTCTCCAAATCCACCTGCACTGAAAATAATGCCTGGACTCAAAAGGACAGAGGCATGGCCATATCTCTTAAAGTTTGGGCCTTGACTGTCACTAGAGACCACACTGGCAGGTAGGATCCCTGAAGGGTAAGTAGGATCTACCCGAGTAAACACCTCCGAGGATGGAAGCAACAAAGTCTGGCAGAGCGGGTCTCCCCTAGAAGCGGCCAGAATGAAATAGTGGGCGCACTTCAGATGCCACTCCTCAAACTCGTCAAAGGGTTCAAGATTTTCCATGCGCCGGCGTTCTTCCGCAGGCAGAAAGCAGCGATAGAACTCATTCATGTCCACCGCACAGCAGGCAGTCCAGCCAGCCTGAAGGAAACGGTGCCGCTGGGACTCCACATCGGGAAAGCGGTCTAGGCCATGCAAAGGAGAATTTAGCTGCCGAAAATGTTGCTGCATGAACTGGCCAAAGGCATCATGCGGCCTCATCTGCTCGTAGATCACGAAAAGAGCATTAGGAAAACGCTGGGCTGCCCAGGCGATGAGGGCCGCGGCATTATCTGGCTCCAGGTAGGTCAGCACGGCCTCAGCCAGGAGCAGAGTGGGTGCGGCCTCGTCAAGGCCGGAGGCAGCCAGGGCCCGGTCTAGTTGCTCTAGCTGTCTCAGGTCCAAGCCCAGGATGCGGTAGTCCAAGCTCTCAAAGCACAGCGCTGACGCTGAATCCCCACTCTGGAAAGGCCCTGTTAACGCGCACAATTCCGGCGTATCTCGAATCCTCTCCGCTTTGCGTCGCGCCACGTCTGGAAAATCTACCTCCCAGACAGCAGCCCAGGACAGGCGGCCTGAAGCTTTGAGACGAAAATACAGCGAGTCGGAGCCGGCGCCCAGCGATAGGATCTGGGCGCGAGGTGCACCAGGGGCCGCGCACGTCCGCTCCAGGAAGGCGCGTACGCAGTGCCGTACAGCGCGTGCACGGACGTAGTAGCCGCGGTGGATGAGCGGCGCGCGGCGCGCGGTCCCCGGAACTAGCAATGCGGCAAAGCTGTCGTGCACGTACCCGCGAGCGGCCAGGGAACTCTTGCTGAGGGCGCTGCTGTCGTTGGTACTCTGTACCGCTCCCGCCCGACGCTCGCGGCTTCGCGGGCCCATGGCCAGAAGATACTCAAGGGCCCCGTTCCTTCACGGTGGTGAGCGGCTCTTTAGTCCTGGCGACCCACTTTGCGGACTTCCGTACGGAAATATCACCCCTCTCCCGTGACTCCTCTTCCGGGGACAAGTGTGCGTCACTTCCGGGGAGAGCGCGCCTGATGATTAGATCCTTGGAGAGTGTAGCTTGTGCTACGATTCGACTGGTTGACTACTTTGAGTCTCTGGGACTGCATTTTCAGGGAAGATTGCCCGCTACGGCCTATTGTAGACACGTAAACTGTCAGGGAAGTACAGGTCGTCACTTTTCTACAAGCTTTTCTGTATGAAGGGAAATCTTATCTAAGTTCTCATAGTTGACTCAACTGTTCACAAAAATCTTTCAGAGGTGAGTCAGTGGGGACTGACAGCCAGAACTTGGACGGAAAGATCCGTACCCCTGATGTTAGTGGGCAAGTCGAAGAGGTCGTTCCTCAGATACTAACTACTAGTGTTAATTTATTTAATGCTTTAATTGTTACAAAAGAGACCCCATTTAAGTCTGAAGAGAAGTCAGTGAGGTCAGGTGCAAAATGAACAAACCTTTACGGAGGTTGTGTTTGACCCAATAAATTTTTCCCCGCTGATATATACTATTGATTGCCTTGTATTTCCGGCTCTGTGCTAAGATGATGGTAAGTAAATTACTGAGCCCCAATTCCTCAGCTATAAAATGCCATTCCCCTCTGCTTTCAAAGTTCTGTGAGTCAAGCGCGGTGAGGGAATCACGGAAGACAGGTGATTATTCCCTCATGATATGATCTGAGTCTTGTTGGGAGTTTAAAATAACCAAGTTTCTGAATTGGGTGTTTGGGTGTCACTACCAGTAGAAAACTGCCTCCAGAGATAGATAAGGAGATTTATAATTTGTTAATTGGGATTTGGTGACTGACTTGGGGCTGGGATGGAGAAGGAAATCAGGATCACTAAAGGTGTAGTTACCTTGAAGCAATATAGCATTATGGTTAAAAGTATGAGTTTTGAAGCCCTACCAATTTGAATTTGAATACTGGAACTCAAAAAGTTTGAGTCAGGATAAAGCTTTGTTAATTGAGAGGATTCATTTAGCTTTAGTGTTTAAGAGCTATTAATAACCTTAGGGAGAACAATTTCTGTGGGCAGTAAGGGCAGAATCCATGTTATAGCGAATGGGAGAGAAGTAAATGGAGGCAGCCAGTCTAAATTACACTTTCTTAGTTCAGAAGGAAGGGGAGACAGGGCAGTAGTTAAAGAGGAATGTGGAATAAAAGAAAATTTGGATAATTTTTTTTTTAGGTGGAAGCAAATACTATATTTATGTTTGCATGTTGGTTCCTTAAGTGAAATTGGCCAGTGGGGGGAGAGGTTGGAGGAACAGAAAAGTGAGATTAACTAATGGAGTAATGAATTAGAGTAGGTGGGAAGAAATGGGATTCTGGGCACAAATTAGTCTCGGAGACAAGAGAGTGAATCCTTTTTCTCTGACTCAGGAGGGAAAAAAGGCTGTAGATAAAGATAAGCTTAAGTGTCGGAGTGTGGAAAGAGAAATAGAGGAAATTCATGCCAGATGGCTTCTATTGCCTCTGCAAAAGCTGGTCTCTGGGTTGTCACTTCAGTGTGAGGCTGTTGGGTCTAGGGGAACACTTGAGGAGTTTGGAATTGCCTTTGAAGGGAATGGGAGAAGGACCCCCCTAAATTTCCTGTACCTTGGGATCCTCATCTCTAAAATGAGGGGACTAAGTCTGCGTTGTGAGTTGTCTCAAGGTTGATTGAGGACCAGACGGGGGAAAAAAGAGTTGTATGACTTTGAAAATAAATATAGCACTATAGAAATGACATTTTAATGACAAGTTAGGAAAATTTACATGATATGTTGGAAATATTCTGGTAGAGAGCAGAAATCAAGAAAAGTGATTCAAGAAGAAAGAGAATAGGGCAAAATTTGTGATTTGGGTATCTTACGATTGTTTTCTGGTTATTATTTTTTAATCTGTTTATTCTTATGTAAAATGGAGGTAATAATATGTCATGGGTTGTTGTGAAGATTAAGTAAAATAACCATCTAAGACACTTAGCACAATGCCTGGCTCATAAGTACTTAATAAATAGTAACAAATATTTTTATTTTTCTGAAACAGGCACCTTTCCCCCCTTCACGTTTTTGTCATGAAAAAAGTTCTCTGGGAAGCAGGAGACTTGGTTCTGGTCCTTCTCTAACTTGATAAACTATTAGTACAAATGTAGAAAGATCAATGTGTTGTCTTTGAGCTCCTCACTCTCACCCCAGCTTCTTCTGGACTTTGCAAAATCCAGCCCAGGAAAGTTAAATTTGTCAGGGAATGGTATCGTTGATAGCAGCAACTTAAAACAGTTTTTTTCAAATATGCGAAGATTGTGCTTGTTTTGGTGGCATTCAAATTTCCATAGGTTAACATTGTAGTCAGTGGGTCAGTAAATTTACTCACAACTCATTTAAAATTAATCTGGAGGGTGGCTTGAATGTGGCACAAAATGAGGTCAGGATCCTAGAGTAGGATGTTACCAGCCCACTGTATAAAATGTCTTAAGTGCTTTTTTTTAAGGCTGTCATTCTGTTGTCTAACCATAAATGTTCTTTTCTCTCACAATATTAAAAAATGTATTTATTTTATAAACAGTTATTTTAAATAATTAATATTTTAAATTTTAATTTATTAAAATTACTAAGTAAATTATCAAAATCTAATTATTGAAAATTTTAATTTATTAAAATTATTTCAAAAAGTAATCAAGTATTACATGCTTGTAAAACCTTAAAATTGCACAAAACTATATAAGGTAAATAAAGTAAAATTCTCTCAAGGGAGAGAATTTTGCCACTTCCAGCCCACATTCTAGTGGTAACAGTTTTCTGTGTGCCCTTTTATATGTGTTTTAGGAATACAGATATAAATAATTAAGAGAGAGAGTGAGTACGTGTGTGTACATACAGGAATGCTTTATTCATAAATGGCATCTTTCTAAACCATGTATTTTGCAACTTACTTTTTGGAAGTAACACTATTATCATAGAAGTCTTTCCATATAGTCATAGCTATTCAGTTGAGCAGATATATAAAATTAATTTAGCCAGTACCCTACTCATGGACATTTAGGATGTTTCCATTTTTATGCTATTATAAATAATACTACAAGAAATGTATTTGTACAAGATATAAGATAAATTCGTGGATCTAAATGTGTGTTTTTGTGTGTGCATATTGTTAAATATAGCCAAGTTGCTTTCCAAAAAGACCATACCAAGTTCTGCTCATACCAGAACTGTTACTCAGACTTTCACCAGTATTAGGTATTATTCTTCTGAGATTCAGAAATTTTTCTGGATAATTTTACAAGTTAAGTGTTTCATGAGCTTTAAAAATCAATTTCTGAGGAATAATTTTGAGAATATTTTAATGAACATTTTCTTTATAAGTCAATTTCTTATTATTTTTTAAATATTTTTATTGATTTCAGAGAGAGGAAGGGAGAGGGAGAGATAGAAACATCAAGTGATGAGAGAGTCCTTGATCGGCTGCTTCCTGCATGCCCCCTGCTGAGGATTAAGCCCGAAACCTGGACATGTGCCCGGACTGGAAATCGAACCTCCATCTCCTGGATCATAGGTTGATGCTCAACTACTGAGCCACGCCAGTCAGACTGTAAGTCAGTTTATGGCAAATTGACTTTACCTATGTAAGATAAAGTATGTTTTCCCATTTTAATGACATCTTTTACATACTTCAGTAGAGGTACTAAACATATTGATTAAATAGTCCATCTTTTTCCTTTGTTACTATTCATTAAGCATCTACTAAATGGTATTCCATTGAAATACCACTTTTAACTCATACTTAGTTGGCTTTTCTGTGGGTTTCTATGGCTCTGCCTAGTCCTGTACAAACTATTTTCATTATTGCCCATTTTAATATCTCAGTAACTTATTTAACCCCTCTCAGTATCAATTTATTGATTTGTAATGTAAAAATATTTATTTTGCAAGCTATTGGTAAGATTAAATATTATATTATTAAATGTGCTTGTCACATATCTGGTAGGCTCTGAATGGGAACTGCTGTTGTTATCAACATCATCATCATTAATATGTGAGAACACAGAGAGTCAAGGTGGCTACTTTGAAAATCACTAAATTTCATTTGGAATTTTAATGTATAAGCCACCTCAGCAGTGAAGGAAAAATGATTTATCTATCACCTGTAATGTGCTAGGCACCGTTCTAGGTATTAGCCATTGGAAGCTTTTAGTCTAGTGAGGGAGAAAGACAGTAAATCAGTGATTGAGATACAATGTGATAAAGACCTGAGTGAAAGGTAGTCACATATAAGAGGGGAATTTAAAGTATTGTTTCAGTCCTCACAGCTACTCTGCATTTTTATCCCTTTTTTACAAGTTAGGAAACTGAAGTAGTGAGGTTAATTAACTAAGACCACATGGCTGCAAAACTGGTAAGAGGACTAACCTGGGTCCAGTGAAGCCACGCCTCTGTGCTTCCTTTATATATTTTAAACAATTTAAAAATGTAAACTTTTTTTAAACCAAAATAGGCCTTATAAATTTCTAGTTTTAGAAGTAGTTTTATAGAAAATGCTAATAGGTAAGGAATAGACCCAACTAAATTTCAGATTATAATCCACCTCTTACCTTTTCTTATTTCTAGTTCAGATTGTTAGCTTATTTAAATTAGCTTTGGAGGGACTTTTTGTCTTCTGAGGAATAAATTAGCGAAATCGTGTTTCTTTGCTTTTATGTCAACATCTGAAAATGTTCACATTTTTTTTAATAGGTGAAGCTGAGCCCAGAGCGACATTTACAACTAATCTTATAAAAATGTGTGGAAATAAAACAACCTAAAGGAAATTCAAGACCACAAAATTTACTGACTGAACTACATTGTATTGTTCATACCATAATAAGAGTGCTTGGAGAAGGACCTTTGTATTCTGCTAAATCATGATGGAGACAGAAGACCAGCAACAATGGAAGAGAACATTTTACTCAGAACTACCTAAAGTGGTGAGAATTCAACCAGAATCCTAGAGTGGTTGCTAATTATAATGACTTCTGTGTTGTTTCTTTTCACAAAAGAAAAGTGAATTTCACAGGTATAATTTGTAAACTTTAAAAGTTATATAGCTAAAGCTAGTAGGCAATTTGCCTAGTATAGACTGCAAACATCAAGTACCTGGAATGATGTTTTGAATCTAGTGGATACTTGATATGTTCTTACTGATTGTATTCTTTTGTTTTAGGAACTTCATGCTCACTTGAATGGATCCATTAGTTGTAATACCATGAAGAAATTAATAGCTAAGAAACCAGATCTTAAAATTCATGATCAAATGACTATGATTGATAAGGGAAAGAAAAGAACTTTAGAAGAGTGAGTTTGGGGAGATGGACACACTTCTTTTTTTTTCTGTATCACTATTTTGAGATTGTAAGTTGTATGTAAGAATTCACATTTTAGTAGTTAAAGGAATAGGTAGCCATCTGGTATGGAAAGTATAACTTGATATATAACATTTTCCCAGATGTCAGACTGTTGACAATATTTTTAGTGATTTATGTTGGTGAGGTTATACTGTATTGGAATATTCTTTAGATTTGAAAGTATAGGCTTATTGACTTTTCCCCTGTTTGCTCCTACCAGTGAGGGGGTTAAGTAGGGAAGTGGAGTAGAGAAGGGAAACTGGTATTTCCCACTTAAAAATACCAGTAATGTTTTATTTTCAGTCATTGATATTTTCAGATCAATGTAATTTTCAAAAAACCTATTCAGTAGTTCTTTATAAATATATAATTACTGTTAACCTAAAATCTATTAATTTAATTGCTACTGAGTTCAACTTGAGCTTTTGATAACTAGAGTATCTTAAAACTTTTTATTCATGTTATAGATGTTTCCAGATGTTTCAGATTATTCATCAGCTTACTACTAGCGCTGAAGATATTTTAATGGTAAGAAATGAAACAATTTTTAGGCAGATTTAAAAATTATTAAGTAATTTATGCCCTCTTGTGGCATCGAGTCTGATGAAAAATGTTTTATGCTTTTCTGTGGCAACTATTTTCAAAACCAATGTAAGACATTTGCGTAAGAGCTAATATCAGAAGACTATGTTTATTGTAAAAGATATGAGGAAAGAACTAGATGAATATATTCTGTTAGATGGAGGACAATGTGGAGGAGAAAATCTGGCCCTGTTTTCTATAATATTTGACCACAAATAGAAATGTCTTTGATAGAGTTTTATCCCTATTGCTTGGAAGAGTTGTCATTGACTGGATAGACATTAGAGAGTGAAGAAATTCCAGAAGTGCTTAGAAATTGAATTATTAATCCCTAGGGAAATCGTGCTTTTCCTCTGGGAATGAAGGACTAAAGGATACCACTGTGTTCTCTTACCTAAAGCTCCATGATACTAGAGTCTCCATGATATGCTTCTCTATCATTGATCTGACTAGGATGGAATTTAAAAATGCCCTCTTTGTAAACGAACAGAAGCAAAATCCTATCAGCGTTCCTAATCATTAGAAAAAATGCAAAGTAAGAAGTATAACCTGTGTTTCTGGAGAACTAACTTTTGACTGGTCAAGAAAGAATTTTCCTCCTTGGCTGAGATTGATCCTCGTGATAAACAGTAAATTAATCACCTTTGGGAAGAGAGTTGAGTCTAAAAGTCTAGTTCAACAAAAATTAACTGAGGCCCATAATGTTCCAGTACTAGAAACTGGGAGTTGTAAAGACAGATTGACATGGTCCCTGCCCCTGAGGAATTTATAGTCAGGGCTGAATCTGACAAACACAGATGTGAACCCCCAGGAAGTATTCTTGGGTGTGGAGTAGGGATGACTCCACAGGCCTCACCGTGGCCTAGATAAACCTTCCATTCCTCTCTCTCTCCCTTCCTCTCTTTCTAAAATCAACAAACATATCCTTGGCTGAGGATTAAAAAAAAAAAGATTAGGATACCAACTGTAAGTACTAACTAGGGCATGTTGTCACAGTATCCCCAACCTGGTCCTTTTTTTATTAGATTTGGTATTTTTTAGGATTGGTAGCAGAGAAGGAAAACATACCTTCAGCCTTTAGATATCATTTAGTAATTTTTGGATTGTTGAGATTTGTGCTAAATTGGATACTTATTTATCACCCATTTTCTTTGCCTAAGATGGTTTTTTCTAAGTATTCTGGGGAAAATTTAACCCTGCCAAAAGAATTTCATGAAAAATATAACATTCCTACATAACTTGAATAAGAACCTTAAGCCATGACTTTAAATGGTACATCAGTAATGTCTAATCATATTAGCTGTTCATTTCCATATGTTTGTTTCAGTACTACACACTTGTAGATGATTTTAACTGGTTTTAGTTTTGCCTTATTTCTTTGTTTTATCAAACGGCTGTTAAGAACACTAGGGAACAGAAAAAGGGTTAAAAGGAGAGAAAGGAAACAAAAAGTGTGAATGATATACAGATTTGGATTTAATGTGTAAATGAGGGGGGTAATAGAAGATATTGGAAGTTTTGCAGTTCTGTCATGGTCTCTACCAGGGTTGTGACAAAGCGGGTAATCTTAACCACATGGAAGATTTCCAACATACTTTGCAAATCAAATATAATGAGTAAAATAAAGCTGTAGCATTTAGCACTTTCATTGGGATCCTTACACCAACATTATCAATATTATGTACACTGCTTTTATTATCAGGTCACAAAAGATGTCATTAAAGAATTTGCAGATGATGGTGTCAAGTACCTGGAACTGAGGAGCACACCCAGAAGAGACAATGCTTCAGGTAGAATTTAATTACTTCTCAGCCAATGTACTCTTTTCTGTGTGCTTTTTTCACTCATGTGTGTACAGGTTGAGAATATGAAGCACTTACTTTTACTTAAAAGTGGCATCAACATTCCAAATCTTATGATGTACGTTATTAATGAGTGAGTTATTCTTTAAAAAATTAACTCAGGTTATATCTGTTTAAGGGAAATAAAAAGGCCTCCAAAACTTTTGTTTTTCTTGTTTGTTTTTCTCACTCTGAGGAAGGGGCATTTACTCCTTATAGTTGCATTGTCTTAAACATAGGCTAATTCTTGCTCCCTGCATCAAGAGCACTTGTGAGACAATGCCACTGACTAGATTCAGAATCATGTTTTATGATAATCACAGAAATGAGGTTATGCAATCACTTCTCAGAGACTAATAGTGTGTTAGGCCAGGAGCAACCTGTAATGTGGTAAAATCTCTCTAGATAGAGATGAGCAGATCTGGATGTGGTCTGGAGAAATTTCCTGGGACCCTCTTTCTATAAGAGTAGCATCAGGAAATATTATGTGGTTAGTATCTTTGGGTCCTTTTTAGCACTTTGTTACCTAAAGAGATCCTACCAGGTCATCTTGCACTCTGACGTGTGTAGCCCCGTCACCATTCGGGGGGTAACATTTTTGCAGCTACATATAGTAAAGTAAGTGTTGACAACTGGGACAAGCAGCAGAGTCTTATTTTGCATTTTTAAACTGCAGAATCAGTTCCAAGTTAACGCTGGTGAGGATAGTGAAATGGTGGAGGATAGAAGAAACCTGCCATTTATTAAAGCTAGTTTGCTCTTTGAATGGAGATTCAAAAGGGAGGTGTTAACCTAAGTATGTAACAATAGAGGAATTGTTAAATAAAGGTCAATGGAACCTAGCCAGTGTGACTCAGTGGTTGAGCATCCAGGTGATCGAGGTTCGATTCCCAGTCAGGGCACATGCCCAGGTTGCAGGCTCCATCCCCAGAAGGGGGCATACAGGAGGCAGCCGGTCAATGACTCTCATTATTCATGTTTCTCTCTCTCTCTCTCCCTCTCCCTTCCTCTCTCTGAAATCAATAAAGACATATTTAAAATAAAATAGAATAAAATAAAGGTGAGTGGAATATCAGGTAACAATTAAAAATAGTTGCAAAGATACTTTAATGACATGGAGATATGCTTACAGATAATGTTAAATGACTGAACAGACTACATATATACCTAGTGGCATCGCATCTATTCAAAATACACACACACACACACACACACACACACGCTTAGAAAAACAAAGACTGGTTATTTTTGAGTAGTGGGATTTATATATTAGTTTTATTTTTCTTCTTTATAATTTCCTGTGCTTTACTAGAGATTTCCCACAAAAGGTAAGCATTTTAAAATTGGAGTACAAGAGTATTTTAGAGGAGGTTGTTCTGGAGCCCTCCAGAAGAGGAGAACTTAAACAACCAAACTTTAAGAACATCTCTAGTGCCCTGGGTAAGAAACAATGAGCCTGATCAGAATTGAGGAGAAAGGAACTCAAGAGAGGATTTTTTTCTGACCCAGCAGGAAAACATTCTACTAACAGAGAAAAACAGTTTTTGGTGTGTTTTTTGAAAGACAGCCTTTAGAAAAGGGATTGTTGTTTTTGTTTTATTAGAACATTAAAAAGTTTTCATAGCAGTTTGTGAGAGTAATTTTATGTGTGTTGAATCTAAGAATAATTTTTAAATGGGTTTGTAGTTTGTATGTCTTTTTTTCATTTTATTTTTGTAGTACTTAATTATTTTTCCAAATTTGTTGAAGTTCAATTAGTATTTACTAAAATATATCCATAGGGCCATGTTTTAATTCATCTTTAACCATGCTCTTGTCACAACATGAAGTGAAAATGTAATTGTTCATATAGGGATGCTAAAGTTGAAGGATGAAATAATTGATCTCTTTACATGTTTTCTTTGTGTCCTTTCTAGGAATGACTAAAAAAACTTATGTGGAATCTGTACTTGAGGGTATAAAACAGTCTAAACAAGAAAACTTAGACATTGATGTTAGGTAAGAAGCATTGTACCTTAGTGGTTACCATTTAAAAATGTGTGAAAATTTTACTGCTTTGACCATAGGTGCAATGGATTTTTATAAATCAACCAATAACTGATTTTTATCTTAAAATAGAAAAAACAATCAAGAACCATATTCTTTAATATTGAGAATGCAATTCTGAATTTATTCCTGTGGCAGTAAACTTCTGAGTACTGTTGCTGTAGTGAAGAATGGCTTCCCATTGTACTTCAGCTAAAATCTAGATTTCTTACTGTAGCCTCCAAGGTCCCACATGATCTGGCAGCCTCATCTGGACCACTTGTTACTACGCACTGGCATCTGTGTTCCCCAAATAGTCCAAGACTATCCCACCTCAGCATCTTTGTACTCCCTGTAACTTTTGCCTAGAACACACTTTCACCATATCCTTGGATGGCTGGCATCTTCTCATTATTCAGGTCTCAGTTCAGCTGTCACTTCCTCAAGAGGGGCCTTCCTTAAGCATTTTATCTGAAGTGCCCCCCCCCCCCCCGTTTAAAATCTAAAATGTGTGAAAATTTTACTGCTTTGACCATAGGTGTAATGGATTTTTATAAATCAACCAATAACTGATTTTTATCCTATCCTCTAGTCACCCCATTTATTTCCTTTATGGCAGTCTTTTTAACCAGATCAGAAAATTATTTTGTGTATATATGCTCACCCACTACGGTGTAAATTCAGTGAGGCTACAAACCTTGTCTTTTGATTCACACTACACATTCAGTACTTAGAACAGCACTGGCATGTAGTCAGGGCTCAATAGGTCCTCGAAGGAAGAAAGCTAGCTGTAGTGTTTCTGGCTATAAAATCTCTCAAAATTAAGCTTAAATAAACGAATACCCCAATTTAAAAAAACACTCAAAAGACAAGAAGAGAATTCGGAAAAAAAGATATACAAAAGGGCATTAACTGTATAGAAAACTATTTAACCTCACTAATGAGATAATTTTAAAAAGAAATATTACAGTACCATTTCACTCCTTCCCCCACCAAAAAGGGTAATAACCAAGTGTTTGTGAACTTACACAGTTGGTGAGCATATGTAATTAATAAACCCTCTCTAAAGAGCAATATGTATTAAGACCTATAAATAATTTCCCCCTCTGACCCAGTAATTATTGTCTAGAAATGTATCCTAAGGAAGTCGATTTATGTGTAAGATTCTTCATTGTAATGTTGTTTATAACAAAAAAGAGAAAACATCCTAAAATGTCCAGCAATCAGAGGACAATTACATTGTTATATTCATATGATTTATATTGTTTTCTAACATTATTTAATGGTAGAGGAAATTGTTAAGTGGGGAAAAGAGACACTGCATTTTATATATAGTTGATCCAAATTCTGTAAGTAAATAAATGCTGGAGGAATTTCTTTATTTTGTGAATAAATAAACTAATAAGTTCTGGAGGAAAATTATACAATATTAACAAGGGTTCTTGGAGTATTAGATTCCTTGTAGAATTCCAGCTAATGTATGTATCAGCTATTGGATACATGTTAGAATTAGAATATCAACGATTTTGTAACCCTTATGAAATAATGAATCTGAGCCTCCTGATGAAAGAACACATCACCACCTACGAAATAACCCTTGCCAAAAAGTTGAATCTGGTCTGATTAAGCCTCTAGATTAGATCCAACATCCAATTTATAGGAAATACAAGAGACAGGAGAACATGTTAGTAACACAGGAATTCAATCAGCAAAACCCAGATTGTGGGAAACTTTATAGAACAAATGACCTAGTCTCTTCAACAAATAAATTTAAGAGGTGGGGGACATTTGGGGCAGAGGTGGGGTGAAGGGAGTGGCTGTAGATTAAAAAACACTTGAAACGCATTGACGAACACAGTATGTGAACCTTTAGTTGGATTCTCAGTCGAACAAACTATAAAAAACAAATACTTGAACAAAGAAACATGAAACAATTAAAAATTCGAACACTAACTAGGTATTTGGTGCTATTTAGGAATGTATGTCTCATTCCCTCTAGCAAAGTAATATGTCATGTCAGGCTGTACAGTTCCTATAGTAAGATATACCTGCCATAGTTCTCTGGCTATACTCAAGAATTGTCTTTTTTATATTCATTTTCAACTGTTTTTCTTATATTAAAGATATTTAATATCAATAGACAGAAGAGGTGGCCCTTCAGTGGCAAAGGAGACTGTTAAACTTGCTGAAGAATTCTTCCTTTCT
Organism: Miniopterus schreibersii; assembly: GCF_964146895.1. NCBI lineage: Eukaryota > Metazoa > Chordata > Mammalia > Chiroptera > Miniopteridae > Miniopterus > Miniopterus schreibersii. The sequence goes on from NC_138101.1 coordinate 145,124,261, forward strand.
ACGGAAGATACAGTTCTTGGCCTTGACCTCAGTGGAGACCCTACAGTAAGTTATTTTTCCTAAATACATTTTATTTCTAAAAGTCAAATTAGTTTGTGGGATAAGGATTGGCTTGAAGCATCCTGCATTCTCCAAAGGTCCAACAGTCTCTCTGTGTGGATGAAGCCCTATTCTGCCCTGTATGACCAGAATGTCTACAGCAACTGTTCTCAACCAGGGTTCTGTGAAAGAATTAAGCTCCATAAAAAAGAAAAAAAGATTTGCATGACAATATGATTATTTTCTCCATTCTTCTAAAGATGGTACATAGCTAGTTCCATTCTACCTACGTAGGAGAGAAGTTAATTCATTATATACAGTGGATGTCAAATGCTTAATTATAGTTAGAGCTTATTTATCTCATAGACCCCCCAGTTGAGAAAGGCTGGCCTAGAGCTTCTTGAATGTCAGATTCAAGCAGGGTGTCTCATCTGTGGCACTATTGCCATTTTGGGCCAAATAATTCTGTTGTGGGGACTATCCTGTGCATTGTAGGGTATTGAGCCGCATTCCTGGCTGCTGTCCACTAGATGCCAGTAGCACCCTCCCAGTGTGACACCCCAAAATGTTTCTAGACAGATTGCCAAATGTCCCTGGGGGTGGGGGAGGGAAGGGGTGAAGAATTGCCCTTAGTTGAAAGCCACTGAATTAGTCCCATGAACCTGTTTTTTTTGGCTTTGTCTAAACTCGGCCTGTTCTACGTTGTATCATCCATCCATTTTGTAGAAGCTTTCCTTAGTAATCATGTGGGTTCCTGAATCAGGTAAGTTGTCTTAGCACTAGATACCCTTCCAGAAATAAAATTTGGTGACTGCTATATCTAGCTTAGCTAATTGACCTCAGGGTTGTAGATACTTAAGATTCTTGAGGGCAGGGACTGTGTCTTTGCCAGCTTTGCCTTCCTCAAAGTATCTAGCACATTGTAGGTGCCTTATAAACAAAATGTACAAATGAATCAATCTGCTGTGTTTTTCTGCCATTATTTTATTACTTTGTTTATTGGGACAGAGTACCCAGTTCCTCAGTTTGCCCAGAGTTCTCAGCATCCTCATTTTAACCTTTATCTTCAAGGCAGGACAAGCAAAAGATTTCTTGGAACCTCTTTTAGAAGCAAAAAAAGCAGGTCTGAAGTTGGCATTGCATCTTTCAGAGGTAAATAATATTGTAAAATTGGGCTGGAGAGGGTAGATTACCATGGAAAAAAATAATCTTTTTTTTTTTTTTAATATATCTTTATTGACTTCAGAGAGAGGAAAGGAGCGGGAGAGAGAGAGAGAGATAGAAACATCAGTGATGAGAGAGCCATTGACTGAGCCCACAACCCAAGCATGTGCCCTGACCGGGAATCGAACCCCAATCGCCTGGATCCTAGGTTGATGCTCAACTGCTGAGCCACGCCCAGCTGGACAATAATCATTTTTAAGTGGCTAAAAACACCTGGCTTGGATAAATATTTTTAGAAGGGGAAAAGTAAAAATATTTTTTAACATAAATTATAATGATAAAGGCATGGCTTGCTTTAGTTCCTCATGTTACTATTTTTGTGGTTTCTGGGAGGATGGCTGTTGACCTCCACTATAGCTGTGTCTTTAAAAACAGCTTAATGACATCTTTCTAGAGAAAATGCTTAAATTTCCATCATCAACCTTGTCATTGGCAAGCTGACGTTGAGAGAAGCACCAGTGCATCTCACTTGTCCTCGTAGGGAAAGGGACCTGAATGTATCACATGCATCGGCAAGAATGGGAGTAGCTCATCATCATTTTATAAGGCTCAGCAGGGAGATCAGGTGCCCCACTGTCCCCAGCTCCTTGGCAGCATGAGCAAGTGACAGATAATGGCTGGAGAACAGTCACTTTCTTAAGCACATCTCTGTGAGGCAAACAAGGGACTCTTCACACTTTCCCCATTTTACAGATGGTTTATTTCTCCCTATTCTTTTTTTTTTTTGACATACAAAAGGCTATACATAATATATACAACTAGATGGGTTTGGATTGGATTTGTTTCTTAAATGCAGGAAATAATAGTCTACTTATGGGGTTATCTTGAGTATTAGATGTGGTAATATATAAAAGTTGAATAGCATCATGATTTAAAGATTAAAGAAAAACTTGGAGTTTCTTGTCATTACTGGCAGTTTTCATGTCTACAAGCAAATAGCGGCAGAATTTTAAAAACCTAGGTTTCATGTTTCCGCAGTGATTAAAATGACCTTTCACTCTTGGGACACCATCTAGCTGACCTGATACCTGATTGAAGCAATTCGTCAGTATAATTGCATAATGAAATAGACAGTATGTGTCACTGTAACCAGTTATCTCTGGTATTGGTACACAACATCAAAGCTCTTTACCTTAGTTTCTGTTGTTTCTTGTTTGATCCATTGGATATTAAAACATTTCATTTCATCATGTTATTATAATTTGCCTTTTAGGCTATTAGGAGATAAAGAGCACAGCTAGACCTTTTTTTATCAAATTGACTATTTTATTTAATTTATTATTATTATTATTATTTTTAAATATTACAGATGAGCCATTCCACCCTGTCCCATCCCCATCCCCATCCCCATCCCCAGTCCCTCTCCCCACCATACAGCTAGACATTTTCATGGTGATTGTGGTATGAATGTAGCTAGCCTTATCAAAATAAAACATGAGCACACTGTGGAGAGTGGGCCCTGGAGTCAGATGGACCCAGATTTCACCCTCCTCTCTGTCATTCGCTAGCTCTATGACTTTGGACAACTTTTATTTAAAATACATTATATTTTTAACTACAAAAGTTACATGTATCTGAAGAAAAGCCAAATGTAGAGAACTATAATATAGAAGGGGGTAAAAAAAAGGTCCCATTTCAGCTGTGCTCCCAAGTTGATCTTGTTAACAGTTTTGTGTTTATATTTTTCTAGATCTTTTTCTAATATATATGAACACACATACCCAACACAGAACACATATACATATGGAGTTGTGGGGTATTTTCTTTCTGAAAATTACTTTTTCTGAACTTTAATTTCTTCATCTTAATACTTTGCAAGATTCTTGTGAGGTTTAAAGGAAAATTTATGTAAAAAGACATGAAGTAGGTCCTTAATAAGTGTTTATTATTATTATTGGCTATAATTATTTTTATCTTTGAAATGAATCTAGAAGAATATTGGGAAATGAATGGGAAAATAAAAGGCAAAGAAGAGAGCTGGGGTCATATATGTAGTTTAGCTTTCCAGAATGTCTGCATTACCTTCTTAGAGACAAAGTATCTGGCTATAGAAAAAAGCACTTTTAAGAACCACTGAAAGAAGTTATTGATTCCCTCTCTCCCTGTTTTTGAGATTCCAAACCTCAAAAAAGAAGCACAAGTACTCCTGGATCTGCTTCCTGATAGAATTGGGCATGGGACATTTCTCAACTCCTCTGAGGGAGGATCCTTGGATCTGGTTGACTTTGTGAGGAAACACCAGATACCACTGGGTAAGGCTTAGGGCTTCAGGTCCTTCAGACAACCCTCTGTCCCTTCTACCCCCTGCCCCCAGATTGTAACCTATCTGTAGAGAAGTTTTGTTCTAAGTATATAGATATAATTTAGAAGTAAAAGATGTGTATATGTGCTTTCTGAGCCTCGTTTAAGTAACACGACGTTTTAGCTCCCATTAGAATATAAGCTCCATGAGAGCAGGGCCCTTTTCTGTCTTGTTCACTGTTACATTCCCCAATTCCTGGAACTCAGTGTTATGTTGAAGGAATAAGGGGCATCTAGTATTTTGAAATGACTTTAACCAAATTAACATGTGTTATGAAAATGTGTGACATTTATTTAAAAATTAAGATTTTTGGAAAATTTGAAGTATATTATTATATGTCTTTTGACCATTACACACTTGCTAGTCTACATGTGTAGACCTGCAGCTGTTTTTGTTTAACAGCATATATTTATGAAGTGCCTACTCTGTTCTAGTCACTTCTCAAATTGCTGGGAATAGAGCAGTAAACAAAACAGACAAACAAGCTTGCTTTCTCAAGGAACTTATATTCTAGCATAGGTAAGAGAGACAGTAAACAAATACACAAGCAAATATCAGTGTTAAGTTCTTTGAAGAAAATTAAACAGGCTGATATGACAGTGATGAAATAATCACCTTCAGTTGGATGATCAAAGAAGGCCTTTCTGAAGAGAGAAAGAAGCAATGGACTGAAATCCATTTTACTGAATGATAAATTTGCTGAATCTACAAATTTACCAATTTGTAAAAACACTGGTGTGGGTATGCATTTTTAAAAACAATTTCTAGACTTTTCAGCAATTCATAATGGGTGAGGCTTTTTTCTTTTCACTGAGGAAAATTTTAAAGATCAACAAAAGTAGAGAAAATGGAAACCCCATAGTAAGAGAGATCTTCCTGTTGTGGTAGCTCAGCCCTACTCCCAGCAGTGAGGGGGCAGGTTGCGTTTGCCATTCCTTGGAGTGGCCCTGTGTTGAGGCTGCCTTACCCAAGGGAGCAGACACCATTCATCAAGTCAGTGAAGTATTTTACTCTGCCTAGGAAGCCTGGTACAGTGTTTCAAGGCAGGAATTTGTTAATAGAAGTCATTCTTAAGATGGACTTACTTGCAGCTGGCAGTGATTGGATGGTTGTCTGAGTAAAGGAGGTTAGGGGTTTTCTTTGAAGCCATGGAAGAGGTCCATTTCTGCTCTTGGCTTTTTATAATGCTGTAACCCTCAAGCAGTGCTGCCATTATCTTACCTTTATTTTAGTCTCCACTTTAAGACCAGGGAGAAGTGTAGCAACCCTTCAGATAATTCCCTGGCTTCTTTGTGGTGACTGGCGTATACACTCCTCTTTCCTCTCCATTTTGGTAAGACAAAGGAGGAAGCACATGGCTGTGAAGGGGATAGTAATTCCCGGCCTGGCACAGTTGCTGCCACAAGTTGTACATATTTCCCACACAGCCACACTAATTGAACTACAAATTTTCACACATAAGAAAAGGTCAATTTAAAAAAAAATTTTTAATTGAGTTTTTAGAGAGAGGAAGGAAGAGGGAAAGAGAAAAAGAAACATTGATATGAGAGCAAAACCTTGATCAGCTGTCTCCTGCATGCCCCTTACCGGGGATCTAGCCTGCAACCTGGGCATGTACCCTGACTGGGAATTAAACAGGCAACCTTTTGGTCCAAGGGACAATGCCCAACCAACTGAGCCACACTGGCCAGAGCAAGAAAAGGTCAATTTTGTAAAATAATGAACTACTGAAAATTAGCATAGTTTAGAAAGATTTCTTGTGTATCTACTTGATGAATGAGTCTACTAATCTGCTTTTTAATAAAAGGCTTTTTTCCTCTTTTCATGTAGAACTCTGTTTGACCTCAAACATCAAAAGTCGGACTGTTCCATCTTATGACAAGCATCATTTTGGATTCTGGTACAGCATTGGCCATCCTTCTGTTATCTGTGTAAGGTGTTTTGTGTGAAGTGTTTTGCTCCTTTTAGTCCCTGAGTTGCATTAGGTCAGACATTCACTACCTACCTGACTGCCTTGCATGCCTGAGGGTAATAAGGTTCAGAGAGAGGAATGAGAGGACTCTGGGGCATAAGAGGCTACAAAGGGCCAGAGTGACTCTGGTTTGACTCTAAGGGAAAAGGTCCTGGACAGTACCTAGGGGAACATTAAAAAAAAGTGATGCCCAGCACCCATCCCTTGAGATTCTGTTTTATATGATCTGGGAAGAGTCCTGAGCCACAGATATGTTTTTAAAGTTCCCTAGGTGATTTTAATACACAGCTATGGTTAGAGCACTGCTCTAGTGTTTGTTTTTTTAATCCTCACCTAAGGATATATTTTTATTGATTTTAGAGAGAGAGGAAGGGAGAGAAAAAGAGGGAAACATGGATGTGAGAAAGATACATCAATCGGTTGCCTCCTGTACGTGCCCTGACCAGGGATCGAACCTGCAACCTAGGTATGTGCCTTGACCAGGAATCAAAGCCGCAGTCTTTTGGTGTACTGGACAGTGCTCTAACCAACTGAGCAACCTGGCCAGGGCTGTTTGGTTTTTTGTTTTTTTAAAAGGTAAACAAGCCTGCTTAGTTATAGATAGGCATGGATGCATTTATGGGCCCCTGTTTAGACTCTTAAAAGAAACATGGTGAATAGGAAAATAGACTGTAAACAAAAGTTGGTTTTTAAAAAAATCATTTCCTTGTTCATTTTGAAACTTTCTTGCTTATATTGGCAGACTGACGATAAGGGTGTTTTTGCAACACACCTTTCCCAAGAGTACCAGCTGGCAGCTGAAAATTTTAATTTGACCCCATCTCAGGTATGGGATCTGTCTTATGAATCCATTGACTACATCTTTGCTTCTGACAGCACCAGGTCTGAACTAAAGAGGAAGTGGAATCATCTGAAACCCAAAGCGTTAAATTTTTAAGCTGTATGAGGGTGAATTACTTTTGAGTGTGTTGCAACCAAGATCTTCCTACCATATTCCTCTTAGTAAACCATCCACCTCTCCCTTTGAAGAAAAGCAGCTAAGTAGCATGGGCTTTATCACCAGTACCCTACTCATGGTGGGTGCTCATTAAATATGTCTTAAATTGACTAACAGACTCTGAGGTCTTATTTAGCTTACCTGCGTGCTGCTTACTGGAAGGGACATGAATGTTGTTGGTAACTGAAATCCCATTTCACCAATGATTTTTACTTAACAGCCCCTTTCTATTAATGATCACAAGACTTCAGGAAATTTGATGTTGCTGCTAGAGGCTGCCCACCCTCTCCATCCCCAAGGGTGTATTATGTATCTTTACCTCGATAAGCCTTACCACTAAGTTTAAACTTAAAAAACAAAACAAAACAAAACAAAACTTAAGGAAATTCAAAGTAGTTTGTCATCAGGAAAAGTTGGGGAAGCGCTAGTCTAAATAAGGTGAGAAGGGAAAACATTACCACCAAGACCTTTAAGCCTTCTAGCTTCTGACAACAGCTCTGTATTTTATTAAGCTTATTGTAGTAAGACTCTCTTCATTTAAGTATTCCCCAAAACTGTTGACTCCAGGCTGCACTGCATACCATGGGCTTTTGTGAATATCCAGTAGTCAGGGTTAATCGACTGTAGGTGACTCTAGTGACAGATAAAGCTAGCTGCTGAGATCTTTGTCCTCATGATTAGTTCCTCTGGAATCAAGTTACCGGTTTTTTTTGTGTTCCTACCTTACCTTTCTCTTCTCTTATTTTGACCATAATGGAGCTATGCCAGCCAGATGCTTCTTGAGCTGTAGGGGACTTCAGGCTTCATTTCCAGCCTTTATTATTTTTTCACCCCTCCCCCCACCTCACTGCACCCCCCACTCCCTATTTCCAGCCTTTAATCTGACTTCCAGTTGTTCCAAAGTTTTGTTTCTGAAATAGCCTATGATGGATTTTAGCCTAGGAGGAATTTAAACTGACTAAAATATTTCCATATAACATGTTATTTTAAGCACCATGTCAGAGAATATATAATAACTTTTTATATGTCAAAACGTTGAGACATGCGTCTCACTGGATAGCTATTTGAGTATATAGGAGTAAAGTTTTCATTTTAGATTTTGAATTGAATGGAAAGAATTGATCCATCCTTACGTTCATATCTTATCTTCCCTTCCCTACACGGTCAGCATAAAAATAGTTCTCTATGGACTTGACAAGACTCAGCCTCTACACTCAGGTTATAGTAAAAGAGAAATGGCAGCAACACAGAATGTGTATGTTATTAATTTCTGTGGCATTGGCCATAATAGCACTAGGGAAACAGCTTATGGGAATAAATATGACTGTCCAGCTCCTGCTAATACATGATTGCTTCCTTTGCTGCACATGCCAGCCAATCTGTCCCAAACGTCTTGTGGGTATTAAAAGGATAGGGGTATATAGAGTCTCTTGGTTTCTCTCTCTTAGAATGCTTGAAAACTATTTTCTTTCTTCTTTCATCCTTAGGAATGGCAGATTGAGTAGTGGATAACGGTTTGTGAGCTAGTTTCAGGTGAACTGGCTTTTCCCCAATAAGAGCATTTGCCTTTGCCCTATTCCTTTTGCACATTCTCTTCATCTGGAGGTTGGAGGGCTGGTCCTGGTCCTGGGTCTTTTAAAGTAAGACTCACTCTACCTACTGAGTTACGATGGATCCTAATGGATGTGGATACAGATAACAAGGGAGGATTTTCATTCCAGTATCTCTTACCATATTCTAATCTCTTTCTCAGCCTAGAACATAAAGATCCAGACACGTTCTTCTAGTAACCCACACAGGAAGCAAAATAAAACCAAACAAAAAACAGGCAAAGATTTATCTTTTCCTACCAGCAACTTAACCATAATTTGCACATACATGTTTTTAAAAATACCTTAAGAAACACTGAGCACTTTATAGATCTTTTTATTAACATGGTATCCCTGAGAGGCAGGTTAAGGTATAAACATTATTCTGCTTTACAGAAAAGGAATTGGAAGCAGGTGGACTTACATATAAGACAACTGGAACCAGAATTTATACCTGTTGATACCCTAACCAGTGCTTTCCCACGAGACTAGACATAGATATACTGAAGGTAGTGATGTCTTTTTTGTAAAAAAACTTAGCATACTTCCTAAACCATCTCAGATCCTGAAGCATTGCTTTAGACTGGTGTTTATCTTTCTATCTGCTTAGGTAATATAATTGAGATACCATCTCCCTTTAATTCCTAATAAATGTTAGATTCTTTGTACTAGGACCCCTCAACATCAGAACCCTAATTAGTCTCTCATCTAACACAGCAAGCTATGAGTTACCAAATATTCTATCTCCTTACGCCTCTCCCAGATCTCATTCCAGCTATAAACTCTTAATTAAATGTGACTCTGAAACAGCTATTTATCCTAGGCCTTGGCCGTCTGCTCACATTCCTTTCCTGACCTGCCCAAAAAGTATCTTCTCAAAATACTACAAAAATTGTCTCCCATAGGAGCTAGTCTGCTGTAATAGCTCATTCTTCTTCTCCAGTATCAGCCAGATGTTTCCTTATCAGTAACTACAGCACAGCACCTGATTTACTACAGATGATGGGAGCATCATCTCCTGATGTGCCTCTGGCACTCCATGTTTCAGCTAAGATGATTCTTTTTCTGACTCCGGCACAGCCCATATATACTGTTCCTCAAATTTTATGCTGCTCCAACCTTTGTCTAACCTTCATTACGGTCTCTCCTTTGCCCTCTGCTCCATCTGCACAGAACACCTTGCTCCCCAATGTTCCCATTTCTTATCCACTCAGCACTCAGTTTTGGAAAGGACTTCATCCCATCCTAATTTACCCAGTAATCTTCCCTCTTTGAACACTTCCTGCTCCATGAAGAATTCCTGAATAAAAAGAAAATACCTCCCAGATTTTTGACAACAAACTATAATACATTAATTAGACCTTTAACATTTATGCAGTGATACTACCTAGCTTTAAAAGTGTTGCAACTATACACTGTACTTATTTGTCCATGTCATTGTCATTTTAGATTGTAAGGACAAGGGCTATTTAATTTGTGCTTTATAGGGCTCATCATACTACTATGAAAATATGGGCAATTAATGCAATACTATTTGATTATAAAGATCAGAATTACACTTGTGTTTGAAGAGCTTTTAAAAAGATGTATACAGTTGAACATATGCACGTGTGTGTGTGTGTATTGACAACTCAACTGACCAAAGATAATCTGTCCTTCTTGCCATTAGGGTAAAGAGTTGTTGGCTTGGTCTGTTTTCCCAGTCCATGGAAATGTGGCAATGGCTTCTGGTTCTTGTAGGTTAGTATCAAGCACCCACGGGAAACCTAACACTAGACTGGGTTTTTGGAGTGTATAGAATATGGTCAGTTCCCTCTTGGCAGCTTTAACTGCTTTCCCAATCACTACATCCAGCTGCCTTGCTCTTTAGGCTCCTGGACCACAAGGGACAGATGAAATTCAGATGAGATGGACAGAAAAAAATCAAACTAGATGCTGTAAATGTAGCATTCTTCAATTCCAGATCTTCTAGAGCTTGGAAGAAACTAAGAAATCCACGGTTTACCCTGGATTTACAAGGTTTACATTGTTTCCCCAATAGAACACTTAGGTTCTTGACAAGATTCATAGGTGAGAACTAAGATGGACATTAAACTTTCCATCATTAAGGTAAATGAAGGGTGTGCATGACAAATATAGAGGTTCTTCTACCTATGATGGGGTTTATGTCCAGATAAGCCCATCATAAGTGAAATATATTTTAAGTCGAAAATGCCCTTAACCTACCAAACTTCACAGCTTAGCCTAGACGGTTTCTACTGAATGTGTATCACATTTGCACCATCACAAAGTCAACCTGTTGTAAATTGGGGACCATCTGTATTTCATTCTGGGCACAGGCTTAAGTGAGCAAGAAGAATCATTCTTTTTTGTACTTCCATTACTGTGTAAAGAGCTAGACCTACCCAATGAGTAAAGTCTCACAACTTCTCCCTGAAATGCTGTTGTGTTGGTTTTTTCCACTCAAAATGCAGCTGAGTAACAGGATGAGTAAAGAAGGGTACATGTCAAATTCATAGGATCTACTACTGTGTCCTCTCCATTAAGGGAACAGGAGAGAGATTGAAATCTTCCTTTCATTCTTAAAATGACTGCCTTGGGAATTTGATCCAGGAGAAACAGGAACAAACGGAGGGGTAAATCCTAGAGTATTTCCTGGGCACAGAATAGGAGATGGGTCTCACTACTAACTTTTTCAACAATTTCAATACATTTATTGAGGCTCTTTTTTTTTTTTTTTTAAGTAGATCCTCAGGGACTTACTTAGGCACTGATTGTGTCAGAAGTTTTTCTCGTGTATGGATTTCTCTGTGCTTATTCAGAGCAGAGCTTTTACTGAAGCACTTGCCACAATCATGACACCCATAGGGTTTCTCTCCTGTATGGGTTCTGTGATGTGCACGTAAGTCAGAACTCTTACTGAAACTCTTTCCACAGTCAGGACACACATGAGGTCTCTCTCCTGTGTGTATCCTCCGATGTGCACTAAAATGAGAACTGTTATTGAAGCTTTTTCCACACTCTTCACATTGATAGGGTTTTTCTCCTGTGTGGGTTCTCTGGTGGATTATAAGGCTTGAGCTCTGATTGAAACGTTTCCCACATTCACTGCACTGATACGGTTTCTCTCCTGTGTGGATTCTCCTATGGGTGATGAAATTTGAACTGTCACGGAAACTTTTCCCACAGTCCAGACATTTATAAGGTTTCTCTCCAGTGTGGATTCTCCGGTGTCTAATGAGGCGTGCACTCCGACTGAAGCTTTTTCCACAGTCAGCACATTTGTATGGATTTTCCACTTGATGGGATATCTGATGCATGAGGTGGGAGTTTGGACCAAAGCTTTTGCCATATCTAAGATATTTATAGTGTCTCTCTCCCAAGTAAGGTCTCTGATGACTTGGAACTTTACCTAAACTCCTCTCTGGGAGTGTGGGTTTTCCTCTTCTTTCTCCTGGGGGCCTTTCCCACTGTCTTCCTGATGATCTACATTCATTCTCATTGCCTTTACCCTGATTAAGACGCTGGCAAATTTTCCTTTCAGACCTTGCAAGCAATGTCCTATGTAGTTGTATTTCCTCAGAAATATCCCGTTTTAGATTCTTCTCATTCTCAAATCCAGCCTCAAAACCTGACATGAAAATAGAATTTTGAGTTATCCATTTCCATAATTATTTGCCAAGGTAAAGTAAGTATCACATTAAGATGATTAATGATAACAATTAGGGAGATCTAGATCCCAAATAATTACCATCTATTAAACTCTAGTGCTTTACTTTTCTACTTAATAACCTATCATGTTTCTTATCTACACAGGGCTCATTAGTATATTCTTTTAATTCTTCCTGAATACCCAGGATCTTCAGAAAATCTCAGTATAACAAGAAAAACCTACCAGATTTAAAACTATCACCATGTTTACACAGGAAAGACACTTTCTAATGCTGTATTTTTGTCTCATCTAAGGTCTATTATGGTATTCTAGTTTATGTTCCTTGCCAGTAACTAAAGGGATTAGAGGGAATGTCCAGGAAAACTGGGAAACTTGTATATCCAAAACAAGTTATGTGAGTCCCTTCCACTCAAATTCCAATATATGTTGAGAATAAAAATAGGGTAGAAAACTACTTGGTGTCTTTCAAAGAATAAAAGGCCTTCTGAGAGAAGTACTTTGCTAGGAAGTGACTCACTAAAAACATTCTTTGGAAAGATAATCACTAAAAGCTCCAAAAGCACTTGCTCTAATGCCCAAGCTAACCTTTTAATATTCTTCTAAGAACCAAATGCCAGGCTCCCCAGGCCTAGGCTTTGTGAACTTGTAGATACTTGCAAATTTTTTATTTGCATTTACAGAATTTTCAGACATTTCAGCTAAACCTGGAACCCAAATTTTCTGGACTAAATCTGAGAGCAAAAGAATGCTGAGTGTCAGCCTGTATTCCACCTGTCAGCAGTATTTCTGCCTAGAAGCCCAGTCTTAAGATATGCCCCATGAAATAGGATTAAATGGAATCTCAGAACCTTCAAAACGTAAGTACGTTTTGTGATCCTGCATGAGGGGAATTTAGCATTTCCTAAACCTAGAAGTCATTCTTTAGTGGAATATATTAATACCCCCATGGAACTGATTGCTCCATGGAACACCCTTAAAGAATGTTGATATAAAGAACATTTGGAAAAGAAAACTGCTATTTATTGAATACTTACTATGTGTCCAAGCATTGTGCTAGGTGCTTCACCATGGTACCTCATTTATATCAACATTTTGAGGTAGGTCTTCATAGACAAGTTACATGGTTAAATAACTTGCTATAAGTTCCTCAACTTATAAACAACAGAGTTCAGATTCACATACATATACAGGGATGGGCAAAAGTAGGTTTATAGCTGTGAGTATGTGAAAGTTTATTCTTGTATTATTATTAATTATTGTATTATTTATCTTATTATTTTGAATCCTTACTTATGATGTATCTTTTAGGTAATGATGGCTGGTAATTTAACCTACTTTTGCTCATCCCTGTACATGTATGATTCCAAAATCAGAATTATTCTTCCCACAAGGAGGGAAGCCGTAGTGAAATAGTTTCTTCACTATACAGCAGCTAAGATTCAAAGGGTCACTTCCCTCAGAAATCTCAGACTTTTGCATGAGCGCATCTGAAGAAAGTAGCTACCAGGTTTTCAGATATGAATATAAAGCAGACAGCTGGTATATAAGCTAAAATTAAGAGAACAAACAAATGAGGAGGAGCTTTTAAAATCAACTTCATCCTATTATGTGTCATGACAAGCTACTTGGGAAATGTTAGCTTTCAGCTTCCCTGCTAGGTAAACCCTAGAAACCTAGCAGCTGATAGCATATTTACAAAGTTTGCAACCATCTTGGATTGATGCTGTGTGAGGAGGCAAGTCAAGTGAATAATTTATATCCCCTCACTGAAATGCTTTAATAGACAGGGGCAAGGTGAAGAGATAGGTGGTCACAAGAAGAATCCATGAGAGCTGGGTGTAGAGGCTTCAATCTGATGATTTTTTTCCCCTAAATCCCACTGCCTCCCCTTTGCTATTTAGACCTTAAGAAGTAAAAGAATCTTACCACTGGGGCTCTGGAATAAGACTGGAGCACGTGTCATGACAGCCCCTGGGGGTAGCTCAGTATCCTCTTCATCATCTTCAGAATCATCTTCTGTGGCCTCTTCTGCCTCAGCTTGCTTCTCAGCTTCGGCCTCACTGGTCTCCTGGATGGGGTCAGAGGCTGTATCTTCTTCCTGGCCATCACTGGGTGGGGCAGCAACCTGGGCACTCACCAAAGCATCCATCTCTTCAAAGAAAGGGCAGGTCTCTGGTGCTTGGCCATTCTTGACTTTCCGATAGCTGGTGTGTAGGCTTTTAAACTTGGTCCGACATTGCTCTGGTGTCCTAAAGAAGCCATATTCCCATAACCGCTCAGCCACTGCTCCATATAACTGGCTGTTGCGGTGACAGTTCCGCAGGGCTTCATAAAACTGAGTCTCACTAAGAATTGCAAGATAAGTCTTCGTCTCTTCATAGCCCCAGTGTACACCTGCCACCAGAAGAGAAATTTCAGCACAAGGGCTTTAGAGCCTCAATTTCTTAATTCTATTGTCTGCATCTTTCATTCTTTGAAAGTTTCCCAAAGAATTACTCAAAACCCCAAGAAACAGTCTCTTTTAAAATCGCACCGCCACCTAATCCCTATTATGGCCCTTCTGCACTTGCTACAATCTCAAAAAAAGAAAAAGGAAGAAAGAAAAAAAGAAGCCTAACAACAGCAAAGACTTGAAAGGATACAAGATACGGACTTGATAGTCATGCACTCTATCATTAAGAGAGGACTGGCAGAAGCCGGAAAGAGGAAGGAAGGAGAACAGACAGCTTCTCCTGGCCTGAACACGTGCTAGTGCTGCATGCCCAACATGGCCGACACTTCATCAGGATGATTACAGACCCTGCTCCCTGAAGGTAACCAAGATAGAGGGAAGGGAGAATCAAAGAGTCTTCCTCCCACCTGAGAGCCAGCTGGAGATTACATTGCTTCCATTATCCTCCACTCACTGCAAGTATAAAGAAGGGAAGGGGAGAAATGGGGGATATCTGTAATACCCTTCAACAATAAAAATTTTTAAAAAGGTGGGGAGGGAACCAGAAGACAGAAAAAGCGGTGGAAAAGAATGAAAATCACATGTGCCGCATTTGTGATTTGCCTTCATTTGTTCCAAGTGACAAAAGAGGAAAAAGAATGAAGGGGGAAAAGAAAGCTCTGACAGGTGTGGCTCAGTGGTTAGAGCGTCAGTCCTTGGGCTGAAGGATCATGGTCTTGATTCCCGGTCAAGGGCACGTACCTGGGTTGCAGGTTTGATCCCCGCCCCAGTCAGGGTGAGTGTAGGAGGCAACCAGTCTATGTGTGTGTGTCTCACATCAATGTTTCTCTCTCTCCCCCTCCCTTCCTCCCACTCTCTCTAAAAATTAATGAAAAAATATCCTCGGGTGAGGAGTAACAAAACAAAACAAAAAAAAGGGAAAAGTAGAATATTGGAAGAAGATCAGAACAGAACTAAAGTAACATGTATAATAAAAAAATGTAAGCAAAAGATCACTGTTCACAGTGGAACTAAACTTCAGAGATGTAGTCCTGCTGCCATTCCCCATTTTACAGTTCAGGAAACAAACTTTGAAATGGTCAGATAACTGTCCAAGGGCACTCAGCTGATTAGTGGTCAGGGTTAGAAACAAAGCCTCCTGACTGGTACTTTGGTGCCCTTTCCATAACATGGTTATAGAAACTACATCAACAGTAATAAAGGATACTTACAAAACTGTTCCACAGACAAATGATATTTCAACACAGAGTGTTAAACCAGATTTCTTGCTGCAGGACTTCTCTTAAAATGCCAATGTGTGTTGCGAATGATAGAGGAGACTCAGGAATTTTTCCCCAACTTTGGGCAATCCTTCACTATGCTATTCTAAGTAAAAAGGAACATATAATGAACTGACTTTGAGATTTGGGGAGTAAAAGACAAAATAAAGCTCCAGTTCATATAAGATGCGATAAAATAATGCCAAGTTTTTTTCAGCCTTCAATGATTTTATAATTAGGAGGAAAAAAAACAATTAAAAAAAAACTAGAAGCAATGATAATCCTTTTCAGGACTCTCTTGAATTTGCTGAGTGTATTTTTAAAATACCTAAAATTTTTTCCTATTCCCTATTATCTCACTGATTTTCCCATAGAATACACATGGAACTGAGAAATGCCTCTTTGTTCCCTTAAGTGACAAAGCTGGCAGGTAACATTAAGCTTCATGATTCCACATCCAGCCTCATAAGTCTAATGCCAAAACCCCAAGAAAAGCTTACCACTTGGGCTTCGGAAAAGGACAGATGCAGTAGAGTTGTTGGGGTCCTGGGGGGTAGCCTTCTGGTCCATTTCATCACTGTCAGACTCTTCAGCTGTGGCCTCTTCTGCTCCCTCCTCATGCTGCCAACCCCCTGGCCCTGGCTCCTCAGTCTCAGCATCGCTGCTTGCCAAGCCAGAGTGAGAGGCTGCCTCTTCCAGGCTATTACTGGGCAGGGCAATGACCTGAGCACTCATCAGGGCTTCCATCTCTTCAAAGAAGGGGCAGGTCTCAGGTGGGTGGCCACTCTTGACTTTCCGATAGCTCTTCTGGAGACCTTTGAACTTGGTCCGACACTGTTCCAGGGTCCGAAGGAAGCCATACTCCCGGAGCCGCTCAGCCACAGCCCCATATACTTGGCTGTTTCGATGACAGTTTCGGAGAGCCTCATAAAATTCAGTCTGACTGAGAATTGCAAGGAGAGTTCTGGTCTCGTCATAGCCCCAGTGCACGCCTGCCACCTTCTCATCCTCAAAGCCCCAGTGATCTTGTTCCACCCAGCTTCTTTTCTCTCTCCTGGATACTAACAGATCAGCATGCATTTGTCTGTCCCCTGTGAGACTGCCTCTTGGGAGTTCCTTTTCCTTGGAGCCCAGATCTGAGATCCAAGGCTCTCCTTGCTCCAACCTGGACACCACACCGGATTTAGGAAATGGTAATCCTGCTTGCAAGGAAGCAAACAAAAGATGTCATAATATGGACTGATCATTAAAAAAAAAATCTCTGAGTTCAGACCTGCCTTTTTTATCCAAGAGGCTTATACAGAAAGTATCTACAGAAATATTTTCAGAAAGTGCAGTGTGTTGAAGAAAATGGGGAAAATACATGAAACCTCAAGAAATGAGAAATATTTTATTTTCCAGAGCAGGGTAACAAGAGAAAAAGGTTCTGTTGTATGTTCAGAGCAGATAATTCTGTTCCAAACTGCTCCCAAGCCCTCCTGACCACTTGTAGGCAGATCATGGCACTGCTGGGAAGTTACCTCCTGTCTCCTATAGTTCTCCATTTAGGATGAGAAAATTAAACTCAGATTTCAAGAGGGAGGGGAGCAGAGGGGATATCGTCTTCAATTCATCTGTTTCCTTCACACCAAGTTCTCAAGGTTTTCTCCTTAGTATGTCCTCTATTCCTGTCACCATCCAAGTCTAGACTCCTTACCTTCTCACACCCAGATAACTGCAGCAGTCACTGCCCTACCTAGCTCCAGGATCTTGCTTCCTCAGCTCACATGCTACTGCTGGACCTTAACCTGAGTGCCTAGTATGCATTGTCCATTCATATAAGACTTTCCCTCCTATCCAAATTTAACCGATTCTTTAAGCTGTATTTGCCAAAGCCCCCATGAAGCCTTCCCTACAGCCCTCCCTCATCTTCCACTCTGCCAAACCCTATTGTACTTACACAATTGAGTAACACAATTGAGTAACAAGTTATTGTTTAGCATTGTTTCAGTACAGTTCAGTCAGCACATATTTATGTTTGCTGTTATGTTCTCAATCATATTATAGGCATTCCTTATCGTAGAATACCTTGCAAGGTGTTGAACACATGATAGGTGTTCAAAAACATTAATTCTATAAGCCTGTGTGTGGGGTTGAAGGATTGTATCTGGATGACTAGAGACCATCACCAAACTAGCTGAGAAGACTAGCATCTTGAACGATAAGGTCAGAATTCAGAACAACTTCAACAAGTTAAAGAAATGATCAAAGAAAAAAAAAATACAATATGGAGTTCAACAGAATACAAAGAAGAAAAACAAGCTCTACAAAATTATGTACAAGAATAAGTACCAGACGCAAAGACAATGGGGAAGACTATGAGTCAGGTAATTAATTGAGCTACACTGAAAGAAAATGAAATTCTGAAGTAAAATTCTTACTCTGCCTCAACCTATCAGACCCTCACTAGAATAATATATATAACTTGGTTCTCCACAACTGACATATCTGTAGAACTTAAAGTTTCTAAGGGAGAGTAACAAAAACTTAGCACATCGGACTAATGGAACTACTGGGGGAAAGCTTAAAGAAACAAGTAGTTTATTTCAGAGAAGGAAAATGACTAAAAGGAAGATGAACCTTCAAGTATAGAAAATACTTTTTATCTAGAAAATACTGACCTAGTATCATTACCAAGAGGAAATAGTTCAAAGTTCTGATAAAAACTCGGGAACCGTCCTCTGGCAGACTTACCAAAAGAGGAAGGATAAGAATACTGCAGCAGAGAGCTAAACTATATGCCTTCAGGAGGTCCCCAACAACCACATACTCTATAACTGCCACTCATTCCTGAAATCTCTTTCCCACTCAATATTCCCAAACCCCACTCCCCAACTTAGAATGGCATCCTATCTTCAAATATGAATCTACTCCTCACCGCTCCTTTGAAAAGGTCTGAGCTTCTCCTTTGGGTTCATCTGCTCCTGTGGTCCCAGGTCTGGGCTTCTTGCCCTCTCTTTCTTGGGTACACCCCTGGATTGGGGTTCCACTGACTCCTGCCGAACACTTAATAACTCTCGTGATGACTTCAGGGGTGTCATCTTCTCCAAGCGCACTTTCTGCCCCTTCACAGAGACTGTGACCTAGAAACAACTCCCATTAATTGTCACTGCAAGGTCATAATGAGGGGTATTCCCAGAGGAGATTATTTAATACCCCCAAAAAAGACCACCGTCCTTTTGGGACATGGCTAGGGTTGGGGGGGTGGTAAAAGCCAACAAGAGTAATTTGTGTTCCATTACTGTTAGCTTAGAGCAGCTGGAACTCCAGAAGGAAAAGTTCAAAATAGTAAACCCAGACTGAAAAATCAATCCCCTTCCCTATTAAATAAAAACCATGAATCTATGAATAACTCATGATGACAGGGCAGCAAAGATACACCCAGGTAGCATCTCCAGATAAGCTGTATCTGAAAAAGTTACCTGTTCCAGGACCAGAAGTATAAGCATTAAAATGGAGATTGTGCCCTCTTTAAATCTGTCTGTACCTTAATTTGGCACCCTTATCCTTGCCCCTGCCCAGTCACGCACTTCTGAATTCCCCCTCCCTTCTCACCGAATGTCCAGGTCTTCCAGGCTCTCTCTCTAAATCTTCCACCAGAGCCACAGCCTCCTCTCCACTTTCTGGACATTGCTCCTGTACCCACTTCTGGATCTCCCCAGGTAAGATGGTCAGGAACTGCTCTAGCACCAACAACTCTACAATCTGCTCCTTGGTGCGAACCTCCGGCCTTAGCCACCGACAGCAAAGTTCCCAGAGTTGGCTGAAAGCCTCCCGGGGCCCAGCTACCTCCTGGTAATGAAATTTCCTGAAGCGCTGTCGGAAGGTCTCAGAGTTAGTGCCATTCCCTCTCAGAGTGGGTTTGGCCATCATTCACAGCAGAAAGCAGCTTCCCTCCACTTAAGGGTCTGGGTTCCAGGGCTTACACCTATCTTCCCATGTCCTTGGAGAATCACCTGCAGATGAGTCTCTCTCTGTAAGAAGAGTTTCCTCCTAGGGTAGAGAGAGATGGCACTATAAGAAGGAATATACTCATATGTCTAAAGTGCCAGAGCTGGCCTGCCTTTCTATATATATGCTCCATGTGGCCATCTGCGGTAGCACCAACTTCAGGATAGCAAGCCAAAACTGAGCATGGAGAGAAAACTTTCAAAAGCTGCATTTCCGGGCGACTTCCCAGGGTAGCCTGGGGAAATAGCAGAGGAAATAGTCTGCTCTTCTTCCTCCTCCCCCCAATTCTGATCCCATTTAGCTCCTCTGACCAATGTTGCATAGTGAGTTCGAACCATATGGGAGCTCAGGATCTAAAGGCAAGTCACCATCCTGCTCAAGGCAACAAAAAGCCTCTGTCCAGCGGTCGCAGCTGATCTCCCCCAGGCTCTCTACGTCCACCCTGCCCCCTTGGACTCCACAACTACCAATTCCCACCCCAGACAAAAATCAAGTACTGAATACTGGGTCTTTGTTTTTCCTCACAGCAGAAGAAACCGCTCGGCAAATATTCGGAAACTACTGACGGAAAACCTCGCGACTGAGAGAAGTTGGTTTTGGCTCCTGAAGCGAGTGCCGGGTGGGCTTGGGGAAGAGTTGCACTGAGTTGGTGGAGAACGGGAGTCGGAGGGGGCAGTAGTAATGGGTCTCCTGAGGACGAGTTCGGGTGCTGGCCAGGGGATCCGAGTGCTGCGGGGTTCGCGGGCGCAGAGCTCAGCTCAGGAAGCGGCGGGTGCGGGGTTCCGGCCTCTTTGTCTTAGCTCCCTCCGGCCAGGTCACTATCGGAGTCGTGGTGCAGTCCCCTCCAGAGGCCTCCTACCGGGCTAAGGTGCGTAAGAGCACCTTCCAGCCCACCCCTGGAAGTGTCTCTCTCGGGCTGTCCCTCAACTCTCTCGCCTCTCCGCCCGCGGACCAGCCTCATCCACCCAGGCCTGGCTCTCCAGCCTTCTAGTTCAGCTCCCAAACCGGAAGTCCGAGGGGTGACCGGGCCACCTAGGGCGCATGCGCAAACCCAGCTACGCGGACTCCTACTCCGGCGGAGCCGCGGCGGGAGGGAGCGGGTGGGCCCAGTCTGCGCGGCGTACTTCCGGAACACGGCGCGCCGACCCTTTCCGCGCTTCCCGCCCGCTCCTCCCGCAGCAGTTGTCTCGGCCGGTAAATTCAGGAGGAACCGTCGGTCCCAGGGGCCTGTGCGAGTGTAGAGAAGGGAGCATTAGATTCTGTGGTCCTCTCGAAGGGCGCTGGAGGAAGGAGCGACGTATATAGGGACTCGAGTTTCGCCGAGGGAATGATCCACGAACTGCTCTTGGCTCTGAGCGGGTACCCGGGGTCCATTTTCACCTGGAACAAGCGCAGCGGCCTTCAGGTACTGTCCGCCTCAGAGCGCGGGAACTAGCGAGCGCCGAATGGGTAGACCAGAGCCAGTGCAAGGGGGAGGAGCCTGAGGGACCGAGGGGGCGGGGTCTCAGGGGCCTTGGGGGCGGGAGGCGTGTCCCTGGGCTGGTGACTGGAGGGCAGTGCCCCGGGGGGCCTACTGGTGACGCTGGCCGGGAGCGAGCTGGGCCTAGGCTGGGAAACGTAGGGCAGACCCAGAATGGCCCCGCCTTCAGGGAAGGAGCGGGAGACCCGGCCTAAAGTTGAGGCGTTTGAGCGAGAGTTCCTCGGGAACTGGATGTAAAAGTGAGGGAGGTATTTTCTCCCATTTTCACGCTTGCACTCTGTTTTAAATTGGGTTTTGAAAGCTAGACCGACTACATAACTTTTAACATACAACAAGGGTTCAGCCAATTTTGTTGAATGAAAAAACGAGTATGTGTGTTTCTGCCATAACTCCCTTCTCAGGAAATTTCAGCACTAGGAGAATTTGGAAGGGGGCCTTGTAACCAGGAATGTATGAGGAAAGGCTATGTACTATATGCATTATCTAATTTAATCTTCATAACCACCCATTTTCAAATCACAGATTAACTCCCTGTGTCATGCAGCTAGTAATTAGCAAGCTTGGTCTTGAACCCAGGTCTGCCTGGCTCCAGTATCTGATCTACTCTTTTCTACTTCTGCTTCCAGTAATGTTATCTAATCCTCTCAATAAATTAGTAACTAGGTATTGTTAGCTCCCGTTGACAAATGAGCAAACTGAAGCTCAGAGAATTTTATGGTGGCTAGTCCTGGTATTATATTAGCAAGATTTGTATATAGCTTTGTCTGATGACAGTAATGCCTATTCATAATAGAATTGGCAGTATAGGATGGGGAAGAGCAGAAAAATAACATTCCCAGTCTATAAAACCTATAAATCAAAGCAATTCCTCTTGTTATTATTTATTTTCCCCTATAAAACTAGCACAATGCCAGGCATATAGGAGGAAAATGTCCAGGAGTATTTGTGGGTGCTTTATGATCTGAAGTAAAAAAAGAGACAACATTATGGGAAAGATAGCTGCCTTCTTTTGTTTCTTATTTCAAAAGTCTCAATCAGATATTTTCCTCCTTAAGGTCTCAGCTTTAAAGTCACCTCCTCAGAAAAACTTTTTCTGACCGTCTCTTTAAGCATCCTCCCTTGATGCCATTATTCTCTATCCCAGGAACTTATTTCCTTTATAGGACTCACCACAATTCGCATTATTTATTGTTGTTGCTTGTTTCTGGTCTTTCTCTCTCATAGATTGTGCATGGGGGCAAAGACCATAGTGGTCTTCTTCATAGATGTACCAGGAGCATCTGGCACAGTTTCTGGCACAGAGTAGGTGTTCAGATACTTGTGTAAGATAAGGCCACCAAACCCAGCAAATTTTGCATACTTTCTGCAGAAAAGTTTTCACATTTGAATAAAGGGAAAAATTGTCCGAAATGCCCACTGATGATAAAAGTAATTTTATTGTAATGTTGAATATGTATACACGTTGTAACTCAAGCACATTGCTCTCATAAAAAACTTTATAAAACCAAATATTTTTACAAAATAAACAAAATTACCAAATTTATAAATTGAAATTAACATTGCCATTATTGACATTTTGGACTGGATAATTCTTTGTTCTGGGGGGCTGTCCTTTGCATTGTAGGATGTGTAGCAACACACATGGCCTCTGCTCACTAGAGGCCAGTAATATCTCCTAAGTTGTGACAACCCAAAATACCCCCAGCCATTATCTATTGTCCCTTGGGAGGCAAAATCTCTCCTGATTGAGACCTGCTGATATAATGTGACATATACTGTTGTTTGGCTGAAACCAGGTCACCAACATTGATTTTAATAGTAGAATGACTTTGCTACAGATCTGGCTTTATATTTTTTGTTTTGACCTCAGTAATTCTAATGTAGAGAATGCCTGTTCATATAACTGGGTTGTACCAAGTGGTATCAATAGCTTTGTTTTGGTGGTGTTTGCTCTTTTAGAATAACTAGACCTTCAACTTTTCTAAAACTGTGCCAAAAATCACTGCTAAAAATGCCAATTTTAATGGGAGTATCATTTGATAACTAGGTAGAACTGTCCTAATAATTTAAAAATTGCTTGCATATATAGAGCACTTGCTATGTGCTTAATGCATGTTATTTACATGTAATAACTTATTTAATCCTCACAATTATTATCTCCACTTCATAGATAAAAAAACGAAGGCACAAAATGGTATTGAAATTTGCCTAAGAATTCAAGCAAGTAAGAGGCAACTCAGGGATTCAAACTCAGGCAGTCTGGCTCCAACGACCACATTCTTAAGCACTACATCATGATGCCTCTAAGTTACTAACTTGAAGATATGGTTAGCATTGTATTAGTAAAATCTGTGTTAAGTGGATTTCTGATTAAACTATTATGGACTCAGTAACAGAAAAATCCTTCTTTGCCTACTTATTACTACAGTTACTATCATATAAAGATTGTATCCACAAAATACAATACTCACAATATGAATATGTTATATGCTAAGTCTCTTGGGAGTAGTAACTATATCTGATTTTCTTCACTATTTAATTTCAGAATGTTAGCAGAGTGCCTGGGACAAGTAGATGTTCATTGAAGGGTGGTTGATTCTCCACAGAAGATATACAGTGACCAATAAACAAATGAAAATATGATCAATATCGCTAATTATTAGGGAAATACAAATCAAAAGCACAATGAGATACCAGTTTGTACTCTTTAGAATGGCTATTATAAACAAAAAACAAGCGTTGGTGAGGTTATGGAGAAATTAGAACCCTTATGATTGCTGATGGGAGTGGTAAAATCGTACAGCCCTGTGGGAAATGGTATGGCGACTCAAGAAATTAAACATAGAATTGCCATATGATCCAGCAATTTCACTTCTGAGTATATACTCAAAAGAAGTGAAAGCAGGGACTTGAATAGATATTTGTACACCCATGTTCATAGCAGTATTATTCAGCCAAAAGGTAGAAGCAACTCAGGTGTCCAAGAACAGATAAACAAAATGTGGTATATATACAGTGGAAAAAGGAAAGAAATTCTGACCCAGGCTACAACATGGATGAAATTTTTAGACACTACTAAGTGAACTAAACCAGTCACAAAGAACAAATATTGTATAATTCCACTTATTTGAGGTACTTAGAGTAGTCAAACTCATAGACAGGAAATTCATTTTGGGGAGATGAAAATGTTCTGGAGATGGATGGTGGTGATGGTTGCACAACAGTGTGAATGCACTTAATGCCAGGAACTGTACACTTAAAAATGGCTAAAATAGCCCTAGCCAGCTTGGCCCAGTGGTTAGAGTGATGGCCTCCGGACTGAAGGGTTTCAGGTTCGATGTGTCTCTCTCACATCCATGTTTCTCTCTCTACCTTTCTCCCTCTCCCCCACTCCTTCCCTCTCTCTCCCTCCCCCCCTTCCACTCTCTCAGAAAAGCAAAAAAGCAATGGAAAAAATATCCTCAGGAGAGGATTTTTTAAAAAGGCTAAAACAGTAAATTTATGTATATTTTGCCACAATTTTTTTTAAAAAGTTGGTTGAATGAATACATTCTCCCACTGCTTTTTTCTACTTGAATTCCTATGTAACCTTTATATAGCATACTAGGCTATCATTTAAATTAAAAATACAAATAAAAATATGGATACTAAATGTATATGTCCAGTTGTAAAGTGCTTTTAGAGATTATGGTATGCTACATTTATTTACATTTTTATTTAAATGAAAACATGATTTAAAAGTTCATAGAAAATTTATAAATCTTAAGAATATGTTTGAGAAACCCCTGGAGTTTGTTAAAGACTTCACTAAAGACAATTTTGTTGCAACCAGGTAAAAAACTCCATACCTTTAAAGACCATCCCTGAAATATTGTATCAGAAACAGTAAGTTTCTTATAGTAAGTAGCTACCTCTGAGGGGAGGTTGATTTATTTTTAATGTACACCATTTTGTATTGTGTGAATTCTTTACCATGTGTTACCACTTATTTCAATAAAGAACTAATTAGGTCAAGGGTGGAGAACACTTTTGTAATGGTTTGGAAATACTTTTGTTATCAGGAGCTTACCAAACTTAAATGGGCATCATGAGAAGGGAGCATTTGAAGTACTTCTAAGACCAGCATGCAGTGAATCACAGGCATAAGTGTCTTCAGCCTGCTTCCTCTCCTGCAGGTGTCACAGGACTTCCCTTTTCTCCATCCCAGTGAAACGAGTGTCCTGAATCGACTCTGCCGGCTGGGCACAGACTATATTCGTTTCACGGAGTTCATTGAACAGTACACAGGCCATGTGCAGCAACAGGTAGGTTTCTGTTCTCAGGGAATGTACACCTCCAGAGGGCGGGAGCTATGTCAAGCTTTCAGTGAATCCACTGGTGTCTCGTGAAATAAGTCAAAAGAAGTTATGAATATCTCATCGCTAGAATCATTCAAGTGAAGGCCAGGAAACTGTACCTCACACAAGGGGAAAATATACACAGGGACTAATTAGACAGATTGGTGTAAGAGAAAATATGTTTTGCCTGAGTTTTAAAAGACCTGAATTAAATTATTTTGAGCTGGACCAGAGTTCCAATTCCAGAGGTGAAAACATAAAGCATTATTTCAAATTCCTTTGCCACTCTACTTCTATCTTAGTCACATTGAGGCAAGCAAATAGAATCTTTGATCTTCGTTTTTTAAATTTGTAAATAAAAGTAAAACCAAAAAAAGTGCTTGGCACATATAGTAAGCACGTAATAAATATTACCCATTATTATGAATTAATTGGCAGTAGTATGTAGAGTTCAGCGATTTGTATCCTGCTTCATCACTCACTGGCCATAGACTGCTCAGAAGTAACCTAATGCTCAGTAACTAAGGCTCAGTTTCCTTATCTATAAAATAGGGATAATAGATAGTACCTATCTCTTAGGGTTGAGGGTTAAACTAGGTAATTCATGGGAAATACGTGGTATATAGTAAGCACTCAAATTTTTTGAAAGAAAAAAATTTTTTAAATTTATCTTTATTGTTGAGAGTATTACAGGTGTCCCATTTTTCCCCTCCACTTCGCTCCCACCCCCTCCCCAGGCCTTCACCCTGTTATTAACTGTGTCCATGGGTTATGCATATTTGCATATAACTTCTTTGGTTAATCTCTTCCCACCCTCCACCCCCTTCCCTCTTTCCTCTGAAATATGATGTCTGTTGCATGCGGCAGTGTCTCTGGATCTATTTAGCTTGTGAGATTCTTTTGTTCATTAGCTTCTTCTTAAAGAAGACTCTTCAACTTTTCCTGTAGTGCTGGTCTGGTACTGATGAACTCCTTTAGCTTTTTCTTATCTGTGAAGCTCTTTATTTGACTTTCAATTCTAAATGACAGCTTTGCTGGGTAAAGCAATCTTGGTTGTAGTTCCATGTTTTTCATCACTTTGAATATTTCTTGCGACTCCCTTCTGGCCTGCAAAGTTTCTGTTGAGAAATCAGCTGACAGTCGTATGGGTGCTCCCTTGTAGGTAACTAAGTGCTTTTCTCTTGCTGCTTTTAAGATTCTCTCTTTGTCTTTTACCTTTGGCATTTTAATTATGATGTGTCTTGGTGTGGGCCTCTTTGGGTTCCTCTTGTTTGGGACCCTCTGTGCTTCCTGGACTTGTAAGTCTATTTCTTTCCCCAGATAGGGGAAGTTTTCTGTAATTATTTTTTCAAATAGGTTTTCAATTTCTTGGTCTCTTTCTTCCCCTTCTGGCACCCCAATAATACGAATGAGTGTTGGGCCTCTTGAAGCTGTCCCAGAGGCTCCTTATACTATCTTCATATTTCTGGATTCTTTTTTCTTTTTGCTCTTCTGGTTGGGTGTTTTTTGTTTCCTCATGTTCCAAATTGCTGATTTGATTCTCAGCGTCCTCTACTCTATTGTTGATTCCATGTAAATTATTATTCATTTCAGTTTGTGTAGCCTTCATTTCAAATTGGTACTTTATTATGTTATCGACTTTCTCAGTTATTTCCCCAATAGTCTGCTTAAACATCCTTATAAACAAAATTCTGAACTCTCTATCTGTTAGCTTGCTTGGCTCTATTTCATTTAGTTCCTCTTCTAGAGATTTCTTCTGTTCTTTCCTTTGTGACGTGTTTCTTTGCCTCCACATTTTGGCCTCTTCCAGGTGTTTGTTTCTATGTTTTAGGTAGAGCTGCTATGTCTTCTGGAATTTGTAGAGTGGCTTTGGGTAGTAGGTGTCTTGTAGGGTCCAGTGGCTGAGCCTCCCCAGTCACCTGATCTGGGCCTTCTAGGTGCTCCCCTGTGTGGGCTGTGTGCACTGTCCTGTTGTAATTGAGCTTTGGTTGCTGTTGGCATCCCTGGGAGGAATTGATCCCCCGGCCAGTCAGCTGTGAGCGCCAGCTGCAACTACAGTCAAAGAGCTGCTGTGCTGGAGACACCCCTATGGATCAGGATTTACTTCAGTGGAGCTTTGGTGTTCACCAAATGCGCCCCTTGAGTGTCACTCATGGATGTGGTAGGGTTGTAATCCAGCATGGTCGAATCTGACCACCAGGTGCACTGTCTCTGGGGCCTCCGGGGAGGTGCAAAGTCAGCCTGTGCCAGTGCCTTGCCCAGGGCCACCCAGCATGAGCTACACAGCAAACCGTAGCTGGCTGCTACTTGTGCTGGGCTTGGAGTTGTCCAGGAGAGGCCAAGCTATGAGCCAATGCAGGCTGCCACTAGTGCCAGGCCTGGGGCCACTTACCAAGCCATATGGGGCTCACTGCTGCTTGTTTGAGAGATTTTAAGAAAGTACTAAGCATGAGGCCTGAGAGGTCACTTGCATAGAAAAGCCACTGGAAATGGCCTGGATGAGCTGCAGGTGGGGAGGGGCGGGGCCAAAGGCCTGAGTCAGGTGCTGGCAGTTCAAATATGGCGCCTGCCTGCCGGCTGTGTGCAGTGCAGAGAGGACTTGCCAAAGGAGCAATGGCCTCTGCCAGCTCTTCTGCCTGGGAGAAAGCCACCCCTGCACCTCTCACCCCAATTCCAGGTAGTTTAGTTCCTCCCCAAATGTCCTAGGTTCCTTTCAAGCTGCTTCCCTGGCGCTGGGGCTCAGATGGAGCACATCTGAGTGAGTTCATGCTCCGGCCCTTTAAGAGGAGTTGCTGGGGCTCCCGCATCCTCCGCTACCCTCAGCCACAGTCCCTGTGGTTTCACAGCCCGGAGTTGTGGGGACATCTCTTGCGGGCCCTGGAGCCCTGGGCTGGAGGCCTGATGTGGGGCTGGGACCCCTCGCTCCTCCAGGAAACCTCTGCCGCCAAGATGTCCCTCCCGGGTTTAAACCGGGCACCGGGTGTGGGCCTGCGGGGAGTCTCAGATTCAGTCCCAATCCGCCCACATCTCCACCCTCCCTCCTGGTATCGTTGCTTCTTCAGTTCCCTGGTTGTAGGGCTTCTGTTCAGCCAGATTTCAGGAGGCTCTGAGTGATGGTGGTTCTGTATTTTAGTTGTAATTTTGATGTGGTTGTGGGAGGCGGCAGGTGCTACTGTTACCTACGCCGCCATCTTGTTTCCTCTCAAAATTTTTAAAGTTCTCTATTTTTAACTGTAATTCTTGTCAATGTTAAGTAAAAAGACTGCTGAATTGTGTAACTGATTCAATGATGACTATTTTCCAGTTGAAAGAATGATTCTGATTGAGGGGAAAGGTGGGGACTTCTGCAAAAGAAGTGAGTTATTTCTGAAATAACGCAGTCAGTACACTCTGGCCCCTATTATGTAAATTGGCTATCAGGCCTTTGGTGTGTCAGCTGATAGTTGTTGGTGCCAATTGAGTGCCAAAAACAATCCCCAATTTGGGGTGCAGTGGAGAAGGAAACTATTCAGTGTTAAACAACTCAATTGTGATATAACACAGCTGTGGAACAGTTCAGTTGTGATACAGCACAGCTATGAGAACAGCTATGGAGTCTGCCTGACAAGAATTACAGTTAAAAATAGAGATTCCCAGAAACCTTTGTAAGGGCTAGCTCAAATGGTAGAAATACAGTGCAGGCAGGCCATTCAGCTCAGGCTTTTTTTGAAGTGCAGTTTGTGAGAGGCCTCTGTGCAGAAATGGCTACTAGGCGTTGGCTAGTTTGTTTTCTTAATTTGAGCCGGGTTAGCCATCAGGAGCCCTTCTTAGTAGGTGCCTTTTTTCCTCAGCGTTCACAGGAAGTAATCTGTGGGGCAAAGGAGAATAATGCCTTATGTTTTCATCTCTGGGACAGGGATGCTGGTTCACGTAAACTGATTTTATTGCAGAGAAAATGCACAAGCTAAACATGAGTTTAAAATCCAATCAGTGCCATTTTGCTATGAAATCATATTAAGAGCACATTTAATTATTAAAGTTGAAAGCTATACATATATTAATATAGGTGAAACTTACATCTATATTAATATAGCATGGGTTATGTTATATTAATATATTACATACATTATATTATTAATACAATATAGATGTACATTATTAATATTAATAATTTTTTAATATAACACCTAAAAGAAAAAAACCTATATTTGTGTGACTATGTCAGTTTCATCTTCTGTGATATGTGAATTCCTACTTTCCCAGTTCTACGTATATCTGTAGTGCCTCTTTTTTTGGGAAAGTAAAATGCATACTCATTTTCTCTATTATTTTGTGATAAATGACATTCAGTTCTCTGGAATGACACAAGTTCTAAACAAATTGAGTGGTTGTAAGCCGATCTGGTCTATTTCACCCTATGCCCATGTTATTCTTACTATAGCTGTGAACATTTATCTCCAGGAACTACTAGTGTCTTTTGCAGTGTCCTCTGGCTATACTGTACCTTATGACCCCTGAGTCTAAGCTTCCTACCACATTTGTTGCTGAATTCTACTATTGTGTCTACCACCACCAGAGCCCAATCACCCAAATAAGTACATAACTAGAGAGGCTAGTCATTGTGACCTCTAGTCAACTGTTAACCACAATTCCCCATATAAAACTACAGAAGAAGAACCTCTTACAAAAAATTGCAGGTTTCCTGAAAGATAAGCCGTATTTGTAAATAGCCTTTTAGTGAGAGTCTCATAACTCCTCATTTGGGTCTCAGATTCCTGTTCAGATAAATTGCCATACCAGGCAGGAGAAGGGATGTTAGAAGGAGGACTGAGGTCATTTTATTTATTCAGTAAATACTTACCCTCTGTTCTAAGAACTGTGCTAGGAGCTAAAATACAAAGATGAATAAAATGCAGGACCTTGCTTCATGAAGTGACAAAAGTACAATTCCAGCACTAAATAGAGATGCTTTGAAAGCAACAAAGGGGGAAGCTATTAATTCTCTAGGGAGAGTTAGGAAGTGCTTTGCAGAGAAGAGACACTTGAATTGGGTCCTGCAGGAAGAGTAGGTATTTGTCAAAAGATGAATGTGCAGCCCTGGCCGGTGTGGCTCAGTGGTTAGAGCGTTGGCCCATATATCAAAGGGTATTGGGTTCAAATTCCTGTCAAGGGCACATACCTGGGTTGCAGGTTCGATCCCAGGCCCCAGTCGGGGCTATGTGTGAGGCAACCAATCAATAAGTCTCTCTCACAATGTTTCTCTCTTTCTCTCTCCCTTCTACTCTCTCTAAAAATCAATGGAAAAAATATCCCTGAGTGAGGATTAATAAACAAACAAAAGATGAGTGTACAGATATAAGCAGAACACATCCAAATTCACAGGGCTGAGAAATAGAAGCAAGGCACATTTGGTGACCTGTGGGTAGTCTGGAAATAAGGATGTGAAGTTGGACACGGTAAAAGAATTTTGCAGAGAGGTAAGGACCAGAATGCAGAAGTCATTGCATGCCAATTAGAGGAGTTTAACTATTATTCTGGGCAGTGGTTAGCCACCAAAAGGACTTAAGCTGGAAGTTATAAGGTTAAAATTGAGTTGTAGAAAAGTCTCCACAGACAGTATGGAGTACTACCTGATTGTAACATCTGGGCCACTTGGAAAATTAAAATACTACATTTTTGCCCTGGCCAATTTGGTTAGAGTGGTTAGAGTGTCGGCCCTCAGAATGAAGTGTCTTAGGTTCAGTTCTCGGCCCCAGTCGGAGTGTATTCGGGAGGCAACCAGTTGATGTGCCTCTCTCATGTCAATGTTTCTCTCTCTTTCTCTCTCTCTCTCTCTCTCTCCCTCTCCCCCTCCCCCTCTCCCCCCCTCCTCCTTCCTTTCAACTCTCTCTAAAAATCAATGGAAAAAACTATACTCAGGTGAGGATAAAAAATTTTTTTTAATTTAAAAATATCACACTTTAAAAGATCAAAACTCAAAATAAGTTCAGTTGGGTTTTCCTCTCACTGAAGCACTGCTCTGATATGGAATTACTTAAGTAAAAACAATACCACTAATAAAGAGTAATGTCTTCCTCAGGTTTCAGGGTCTGAGCTGAGAGCTGATTTCTCTTTGTTTGATTGCAGGATCACCATCCATCTCAGCAGGGCCAAGGTGGATTACATGGAATCTATCTAAGGGCCTTCTGCACAGGTCTGGACTCAATTTTGCAGCCTTATCGACAAGCACTGCTTGATTTGGAACAAGAGGTGAGAGAGAAGGGATATGGGAACAACACTCTGGGACAGAAGATTAGGCCATGTTTTTGAATTTGAAATGCCCTTTGATATGGTCAGGTAGTTAGGAGTAAGCTATTTTCTGCATAGCTATAGAATATAGTGTAAGTACTTATTCCCTGTGATTGTCCAAGCCATGATCAAAGTCATGCAGCCCGGCCGGGCATGGCTTAGCGGTTGAGCGTCGACCTAGGATCCAGGCGATCGGGGTTCGATTCCCGGTCAGGGCACATGCCCGGGTTGCGGGTTCGATCAATAACTCTGTCATCATTGATGTTTCTATCTCTCTCTCTCCCTCTCCATTCCTCTCTCTGAAATCAGTAAAGATATATTTTTAAAAACCAAACAAAATCATTCAGATTATAGCAAAGGTTCCTGAGCGAGTGTGTAAGAGCCCTAACTTTGATTTTGTTATCACCTGAAAATCAAAATTAATAATCTTCTATAAATCATCAATTCTCGATAGCCTAAAGCTAACACTAAGCCCATTCTTAGATTTAATTCTAGTTTTCATAGATGAAATAGATTTGAGATATTTGTATGGAGCCCTAATCACAGTGTTTTTTGTTGCAGTTCCTGGCTGACCCCCATCTCTCCATATCACATGTCAATTACTCCTTAGATCAGGTATGCTGCTCAAATAACAAAATGCCTTGGAATCTGTTGATATTGTTAGAATAATCTAACTTATGACATTTTTTTGAGAACGTTTTTCTTTCTGGACTCAGAGCTAGCATTTTATATGTTGTATGCTTTCCTAGATTAGAACTGTTTGAAAAGCTCCAAATTTAGTTAAAACTTAATGTCTGTTGTTCATGCTCTAGATCGACCTCAGTGTTAACAATTATGCTAGCCTCAGAAATTGAAACTGCTTCTATCTGCCATTCTCTTTCTATCTGCCACCAACCCCCTACCAAATTGCTCTTAAGATATTGGATCTTGGCCGCTCTATGGTATTGCCATCTTTATGTTAAGTGGGACTATTTAGAAACAAAAGCGTTTTGTGAAGTGTTTTTTCCCCCTTGTATTTTATTATAGGCCCTCCTAATTATTCTCTACTTTGCAGTTCCAGCTCCTTTTTCCCTCTGTGATGGTTGTAGTAGAACAAATTAAAGGTCAAAAGGTGAGAACTATTCTTTTTCCTTTTGCTCTGGTAAACACCAAGGAAATATTCTTAATTTTGCCTTACATTCTTTTTTGAAGACCCTAGATTTTAGTAGTTTTTATTTATTTATTCAACAATATCTGCTTGGGTATTATGCTAAGTGTCAGGAATGCAAAAATAAATGATTACCTTGCCCCTAAGTACATCCTGGTCCAGAAGGTAGGAGAAATGTTAAACACCTTACTGACCAATCATGATGGAAAAGTGGCCAACCACACGGGCAAGTTCTGGCTGGAAATAGCCGGTCAGCAAGGTGTTTAATAGATGTACCCAAGAATACTGTTGTGTAAGAGAATAATGCTATGGTTATTTGGAGGTGAGAGCTTTTTGCACTAAAGATTTAGAATTGTAGGATATGGATCCTAAGGAGAAGCTAAAAGTTAATCCTTAGGAAAAAAGAAGATAATAGTTTTATGTTAGGGTGTTGGCATTTTTCTGAGAATTAGATCATTGGGTAAAACCCAGATGTTTATTATAATAGTTAAATATGCCTATTCTTATCACAAGTTTTCATCAAATGCTTTGAGAAGTGTGGCTTCCCTATGTCAGGAGAATGTCTTTTCTGGGCAGCATTAATAATTCTGAGGAATATCCTGGCCAGTGTGGCTCAGTGATTGCAGGCTCAGTCCCCAGTAGGGGGCATGTGGGAGGCAGCTGATTGATGATCCTCTCTCATTATTGATGTTTCTCTCTCTCCCTCTCTCTTGTTCATGTTTTTAAGCTGTTATATTAGTGCCTTAGCTTATTAGGAGTGCTCACCTTGGTGAATATGACTAGTTAGCCAGTTAATTTGTCCAGTTGCTACTTCATATTTTTGCCCTATAAGTACAGAAACTTACACTCTGCTGTGTTCACTCTGTGTTAGCAAAGCCAGTTAGGGAAGGTGCTCTTTGGTCCTTCAAAGCTGACTGCCCTCACCGCATAACACTGAGCTTTTATTGTACATTTGCTATATACCAGGCACTGTGCTAAGTACTTCACATACATTATCACATGCAGTCCTCTAAGGAATGGAATAGGTTAAGGGAGTGTTTGGGGTCACACATATGGTAGTAAATGGTAGAACTGGCGTATAAACCCAGGTCTGTCTGACTCCAAAGACTATATGACCTTCCACACTCTACTAATCTATCTCCCAAAATTGGAGAGTTCTTGGTGAGTGGATTTAGTGGAAGGATTCCATGCCTAGCTGCACATCTCAGTTGACTTTCAGCTTCCATTGGCCACAGGAAGGAGAGTAGAAAATGCGCAGAGGAATTGCAGGTGGGCAAACCTTCCTTCCTGCCAGGGGGTGGTAGAGAAGCTAGTGTGCTATGGCCCCACAGAGTGAAAAACCAAGGTGGTCAAGAACATGGGCTAGAGGTGAGAATGAGAGTGATTGCAGACAGGCAAAAGGGATCCTTTTAGAGTGATGGAAATGTTATGAAAGTGGATTATGGTGATTGGTTGCACAGTGCTGTAAATTTACTAAAAATTGTTGAATAGTAAAAACGGGTGAATTTTATGTTATGTAAATTATACATCAATAAAGCATCTTTTAAAAAGAGAAAGCCAAAGGACATAGAAAGAGGAAGCAGATTGTTAGAAAAGTGTATAAATTATAAGTGGTATGAATTAGGCCTTAATCTGAAAGAAACAGATTTCTTTACCTCTTTGCTTGGAATTTCAACTAAGTGTTTCTGGTTTCTCTAGCTCAATAGTTCTCAAATTTCATTGTGCATTAGAATCACCTGGAGCAAATTGTGGAAACCAGGCTACCAGGCCTTACCCCAGAGACTCACTGAGCAGACCTGGAATGGTGCCCAATAATTTGCATTTCTTATAAGTTCCTGCTGGAGGTAGGGTTGAATGGAGAAGAGTAGGGAGGCTATAGAGTCCACACTTTGAGAATAACTATTGTGATATTATGATTTATAATAAGAAATATATATTTTTGTCTCCATATTTTCTGTGGTACAGAGCTCCTAAAATCCTTTGAATTTCCTAAGTGGTAAGAGTGATAAAGGTGTTTTGACATTCATAAGAAACCCCTATCAACAACACCTGAGTTGTTAATAGGGTGACTTTTGGACAGCACTTAAGGATGGGACTGGTTGCCAGGGGAACCAACCATGTGATTGGAGGGTTGGAACTTTCAGTCCCACCCCCAACCTCTGGGGAAGAGTGGGCTGGAAATTGAATTCAATCAGCTGTGCCCAATGATTTAATCATGTCTATGTAATGAAGCCTCCATAAAAACCCAAAAGGACAGAGTTCGGAGAGCTTCCTTCCAGGTTGATGAACCAGAACAATTCCACATGCCACCATGCAGTGCGCAAACTCCCTGGGGACAGAATTTCCTTTGTTTGGGACCTCATCCTATGAATCTCCATCTGGCTGTTGATTCATATCCTTTGATACCCTTGGTTTAAAAAACAAAACAAAAACACCAACCAAACAAACAAACTGTAATCTAGTGAATAACTGGGTTTCCTGAGCTCTGTGAGCCACTCTAGCAAATTAATTGAACCCAAGGAGGGGGTCATGGGAACCTCTTATTATAGCCAGCTAGTCAGAAACACAACAACAACCTGGACTTGTGATTGGCATCTGAAATGGAGGATTGTCGTGTGGGACTGAGCCCTTAACCTTTGGAATCTGATGCTATCTCAGAGTAGAGTCAGAATTAAGTAAAAATGTAGGACACCCTACCCAGGTCTGAGAATTGCTTGGTGGTTGGGGAAAACCCCCACACACATTGGAATTATAGAATCAGAACTAGATCTTATGACCAAGTTTATACCCATTCTGTGCTGGACTGAATATAGAATATGAGTCTGTGCTACAGGAACTACTGAAATGGAATCCAGTTTGAAAAGGCTGTATTTTCCACAGATTCATGGCTGTCAGATCCTGGAAACAGTATACAAACACAGCTGTGGAGGTTTGCCTCCTGTTCGAAGTGCACTAGAAAAGTAAGTCCTGGCTCAATTGGGGATTGGGAGCAGGGGCAGATGGTCAAGTGGCTTAATTGCATAGATTTGTTTGTTTGTTTTTTAATATGTTTTTATTGATTTTTAGAGAATGAGGAAGGGAGAGGGATAGAGAGAGAAACATCAGTGAGAGAAACATCGATCGGCTGCCTCCTACACGCCCCCTACTGGGGATGAAGCCTGAAACACGGGTGTGTACCCTGACCGGAATCCAACTGGTGACCTTTTGGTTCATAGGTCAACGTTTGACCATTGAGCAACACCAGCCGGGCTGCACAGATTTTATTTTCAAGTTATCTCAGGTTTCCCTCTGGGCAAAGGTATGACCAGGATAGAAAACACCCATGAGCAGAGGAGCCCATGTAATTCTATGGTGGCTCAGAAATTGCAAAAAGAGGGTTATAAAGTATTGAGTATCAAAGCTAGGATCTAGTTGCCTAGATGCCCTTGAGGCAACCCTTTTTAATTTTTGGATCTCATCATCCCGGGAGAATTTCCATTACATGTGCCAGATAATGCCTAGCTATATCTAAACTTGTGTATTTTGAGTAGCTGGTATTTTCACATCGAGGTCCTTAAAAATGTTTATACTTTATAATCCCATAATGCCACTCTTGGGAATTTTATCCTAACAAAATTATTGAAAAGAAAATAACCATATGTACAAACATACTTCTTGCAATATTGTAATACTATATCAAGAAATTAGAAAATTACCAGCAGCAGAAGAAAGCTAAATAAAGATATATTCACTTGATAGACTAACACCATTAACACTATAAATATTATAACAACATGTAAAAATATTTTTATAATACTAATTGGAAAAAAGGGTGCAAAATTATGTGTTATGATTACAACTATATTAAATGTATATGGAGTTTTTCATCAAAGGCTGCTCATTTGATTTTCCTATTCTCTTCCTCCTCAGTTTTTAAAAAGAGGGTATGGAAAAAAGAGGGTGTGGCATTGATTGCAAAATTGAAATCAATGATCTCTGAGGCCCCCTTACAACTCTTAACAATCTCCACTTTAACCACTTCACAAGTAAGTCCTCAGAAGAGGAGGAAGTTTTCCAGAATATGCTTTTTTAGGGACTTAATTCTCTATTACTGTGTTGTTGTTGTTTTCCTAATAAAAGAAATGAACTTTGATTGTAAAAAGTACAGACATGCAAAGAAGAGAAATAGAAAGCATTTATAATCACAGTCCCTTGAGGTACCCAATTCAACTCTTGGTGTCTGTCCTCTACAGTTTCTCTCTATGTAAGCATACTATATAGCTTCATGCTTTGTATATAAAATCTTACATAGATAATATGATGTATACATGTTATATATTTTGCAGGGACCAAATTTTACAGACCACACAGTGTGACGTGCAAAATTGAAATGCCTTTCCATTTAAGTTTTTTAAGAGCAAGTTCATTCAGTTAGCATACTACAAATAGCAATCTCTTTTAGTTTCTTTTTCTTCCCAAGTTATCTTGAAAATTTTTAAATCTACAAAAATGTTGAAAGAACTGTACAGTAAGGACCTGTATGTCCTTTAATTTTGCCACATTTGATTTATCTTTTCTCCCTCTATATAAAGTGAGAAATATATATGTAAATATATATAACATACACACATGCATGCATATCACAATATTTTGCTGAGTGATTTGAAAGTGGTCACAGATATCATAACGCTTCACCCTAAATACGTCAGCTTGTATCCCTTTAAAAAGGGTCACTCTCTTATATAACTTCATTAGCATATTATACCCAAGAAAGTTAACATTAATTCAACAATATGGTATTCAAAATATATATGGCCTGGCCGGGCGTGGCTCAGCGGTTGAGCGTCGACCTAGGATCCAGGCGATCAGGGTTCGATTCCCGGTCAGGGCACATGCCCGGGTTGTGGGCTCGATCAATGACTCTCTCATCATTGATGTTTCTATCTCTCTCTCTCCCTCTCCTTTCCTCTCTTGGAAATCAATAAAGATATATTTTTTAAAAAAAACACAAAAAAAACAAAATATATATGAATTTCCTCAGTTGCCCTCCAGAAGTTTTTTACAGCTGTGTTTGTTTGCAATCCAGGATCTAATCAGTGTTCACATGTTGCATTTGGTTGTCATGTCTGTTTAGTCTCCTTTATTTTGGAATAGTCCTCTTCTTTGCCTTTTTTTTTTTTTTTTTAATCTTTGATGACTGACATTTTAAGGGTGCTGGCCAGTTGTTTTGAAGAATGTTCCACAATCTGGATTTTTCTGATTATTACCTCATGATTAGATTTGGGCTAAACTTTTTTTTTTCAAGAATACTACATGGGTCATATTATTTCCTGTTGCATCATATCGGAAGGCACAGAAAGTAGGTTTGTCCCATTACTGGCGTTGTAAAGTTTGATCACTTGGTTTAAGTGTTTTCCACCAGATCTCTCCATTTTAGAGGGACATTTTCCCCTTTGTAATTAATGTGTTATCTAGCAGTGATCCATTCTCCAGTAACCTTTCTGCATTTTGTTTGTTTCTGCATTTTGTTGGATCATACGTTTTCAGGTATACCTACCTGTTACATATTGAATCCACTCTTCCTCTGTGATTCCAACAAAAAACAAATTTAATACTATGTTAGCCTAAGAGAGACTCCATAAGTCCATTTAATTTTAACAGGAATATCAGTGTTAAAACTTACTTTACACAAAAGGTAGAAAGAAAATGTGCTCCTTCTGAAAGACTACCAGAACAGTCACAGCATTTCAGACTTCAGTATGTAGGCTACAAGTTTGGAAATTTAATCAGTTAGTCCAGCCACAAACATTTCAAATAAAATACCACAATTATTTTTAGCTTAGTTGGTCATTTCCCTTCTGACTCATCGTCTCAGGCTGTTTATCCTGGAGCAGTTTGGAGCATGCCCTCTGTGCCATTGTGTGGATTAGTGTTCTTTAAGTGGACTTCTAAGGCTCTTGCTTTTCTCCCAACTCAGAATCCTGGCCGTGTGTCATGGGGTCATGTATAAGCAGCTCTCAGCCTGGATGCTACATGGGCTCCTCTTGGACCAGCATGAAGAGTTCTTTATCAAACAGGGTCCATCTTCTGGTAATGTCAGTGCCCAGCCAGAAGAGGATGAGGAGGATCTGGGTATTGGGGGACTGACAGGAAAACAACTGAGAGAACTCCAGGACTTGGTGAGAGCACAGCAAGAAGCCCAGCATACTCCTGCAGGAATCAGAAAAGACTGTAGCTAAATGTCCTTTTGGTGATCCTCCCTCCCTGCTCCAAGTTCATCATAGCCTAGGCACCTTCCCTAAATTCTTTAGATACAAACAGTTGTCTTTATCTTAGCTTAATACTTAAACTTAATACTTAATATGAGACTACAAGACAGAAAATACATTTGTGAGATTCCTTTTGTTTCCCCTTTTCCCAGTATATGCTTTTAAGAAGTTAATAAGTCTTGTCTCCTAAGATAGTCTTGTAGCTACCCTGTAGTATTTAAACACAGTTTGGAGTTTTGATTAGAGTCCCCGAAGCCCTCTCTTGTTCTTATTCATCCATCCATTTATCCTGTTACAATATTTTATTAAATGCCTGTTATGTGTCAGGCATTGTTCTAGGTGCCACAACTACATAGACAAATAAGATGTAATAGTCCCTGTCCTTAAAGAGCTTATAGTGTAGTGGAAGAGAAAAGTAAACAGTAACAGTACAATGCACTAAGTGCTCTGGAAAGAGTAATTACAGGTGTTCTCAGAACATGTCTTAGAGTAACTAGAGAAGGCTTTTCAGTGGAATATATGGCTAAATTGCAAAGAGTTTGAGAGGTGGGGTCAAGAAATGTTCCAGGGAAGGTTGTGTGTGAAGTACAGAGTCCACGAAGGGCATGGCTCGTTTGTCGAACCATTAGTAATACAATTGAAATGGTCAAGAAAGGACTGAAAGGGGCGGTGGAGGGGATGGGGGAAGTCGCAGTCAGTGAAGCTGTTGAGTTAAGCAGAGGTAAGATCATGAACGCCATTGTGAACTGTGGGAAGGAATTTGGACTTGAACCTGAAAAGAGCTGGGAGCCAGTGAAGAATTTTAGGCAAGAGATTAACACAATCAGGATTAATGATAGATCACTCTGGATACCATGTGGGAATCTTTAAAAAAAAAAAAAAAAAAGATTTTCTGTAGGTAGGTCAGTT
Organism: Miniopterus schreibersii; assembly: GCF_964146895.1. Taxonomy (NCBI): domain Eukaryota; kingdom Metazoa; phylum Chordata; class Mammalia; order Chiroptera; family Miniopteridae; genus Miniopterus; species Miniopterus schreibersii. The sequence goes on from NC_138101.1 coordinate 145,164,146, forward strand.
AAAAGAGTGCTGGGAACACGTAGGTGAAGAATCACTCTGATCTAAGCCAAGGGTGTTAACAGTGAGCATGGAGAAGAAAGAGGCTTGCGGGAGACTTAGGACGTGGGACAGCAGGCCTGAGTGACTGATGGGGTACTGGCCCATGGGCAGAGTCAAGGGTGATACCTAGGCATCTGCCTTCAGCAGCCGGGTGAGTAGTGATGATAAGAAACAAGTGTTGCTGGTATTGGAGGAAAGAAGATGGGTCTAATTTTGGACATGCTGAGTTTGAGATACCTGTAGGAAATGTTCAGTGGGCGGAGGCTGGAGCTCGTGAGAGCCATGTAGCTTAAAGGTAAAGATTTAGGAGTCATCAGCATTAGAAGTATTAAATCTGGGGTCCATGGGGGACTTCAGGAAGTTCTGTGAAATGTATGTTTGTATATTTGTCTGGAAGCTTTTATATTTGTAGAGAGTCGTGTGATGTAAAAAGACTTAAAATATTTGTTATGGTGAAAAATTCAGCCACAGAAGGTGTGGTTGTTGATGAAGAAGACGGAGAGCAAAAGGAAAAGGGTCTGGAATGGTGCCCGGAGGAACACCAGCACTGAAGCCCAAAGAGGGCAAACAGTAGAGATGGAAGTCAGGACTGAGTCCATCGGAACTAGATAAGGGTCTAATCAAAAGCCAGTCAGGGAACATGGGTGCTGAGTGATTGGGTGGTGGGTCTCAGAGGCTTTCTGGGCTGAATCAGTGGTTCTCAAATGTCACTGTGCATCAGAATCACCTGGAGAGCTTGTTAAACCACGGATTGCTGGGCCTCATCGCCCGGAACTTCTGTACATCTGGGAAGAGGCTTGAAAACTTACATTTCTAACAAGCTCCCACATGAAGCTGATGCTGTTGGTCTAGGAGCCACACTTTGAGACCCACATGGCTAAATGACTTGGGGCTGGCGTGAAGAGCTGGACAGAGCAGACACATATGCATGGTAATGAAATCATAGACCTGTAGACTCGAAAAAGCAAAGACCAATTATTCCAACGTACAAGTAAGGAAACTGGGTTGTAGATCTACTGCACAAGTAGTAAGCGCAGAGTAAGGACAAAATCCCTAATGTTAAAAAAACACTTATTTTCACCACGCACTCCTGCTGCCTGAAAATGGAGTGCATCTCTCTAACACTAGATGTGACTTCAGATTTAGAGTCCCTGCTCTAGAAAATATAAGTCACGGGCGGGGATGTTTTCTTGTTTCCCCTTTCTTTGCACATCATCTCTGATGTGGATTATTTCTTTGACCAGCGCCTTATAGAGGAAGAGAACATGCTGGCACCATCTCTAAAGCAGTTTTCCCTGCGAGTGGAGATTCTGCCATCCTACATCCCAGTGCGGGTTGCTGAAAAAATCCTGTTTGTTGGAGAATCTGTCCAGATGTTCGAGAATCAGAATGTCAACCTGACTAGAAAAGGTAGTTCTCTCCTTGCACAACATACCCCGTCCTCAAAGGTCCCTCTTGATATTGAGTGACCTGAAAGCATGCCTGGTAGGAGTGAGTGGCTAGTAACATTTATGTACTCACATTTCAGCACAACCATGATGTGCCTGCCCGAGAAGCAGGTGAAGGAGCTGCACCAGCAGGGTGGGGAATCCTTGCCTGTCCTGGTTGTTCTGTCTTCCTGTGACAGTGCCTTCCAATTTTGCAGGATCTATTTTGAAAAACCAGGAGGACACTTTTGCTGCCGAGCTGCATCGTCTTAAACAACAGCCCCTCTTCAGCCTGGTGGACTTCGAGCAGGTGGTGGATGGTATTCGTAGCACTGTGGCTGAGGTTTGTCTTCCATAGTATATTTTCTTAGGAAGAAAGTGGACCAATTTCCCCAGAAATTGAATACTTGACTTGTTTCTTCTTAATGCGGTAAAAACTTAGCTTGGGAGGGAATTGTTTGAGAGAGTTGAGGGCAAGAAGTAGAAAATGAAAGCATTATCTCTGTTCTTAATAACAGAGGCAGAACTGCCTTAGCCTTTCACACCTGATAGGAGTTTGCCAGTTAGTTAATCAGCTAGTTGAATAAACGGAGGTCTTGGTTTCATTTCAGACATTCAGCATTTTGAGTCTGTCTACGTACTGTAGTTGGCAGTAACTCCAAGGACTCAGTGGACTCTGACTAAATTTAGTGCCTTACTTTATATTTAGAGTGGCTCCATTATTTATCCTGTCATTTGTGGATTTTTTTTTAACCCTCCCTCACCTGAGGATATTTTTTTTCATTGCTTTTCAAAGAGAGTGGAAGGGAAAGAGAGAGAGAGAAACATTGATGTGAGAGACACATCGATTGGTTGCTGGGAATCAAGCCTGCAATGGAGGCATGTGCCCTTGGCCGGAATTAAACCCAGGACCTTCAGTCCATGGGGGCAATGCTCTAACCACTGTGCAAACTGACTAGGGCAGATATGAAACACTTGAAGACAGAAAAAGTATAATTTTTCCATTTCTATAAATGAAAAAAATACTCAGAAAGCTGATGTATCTGGTGTTGCACAGTAAGTCACAAAGATGTGGTCAGAAACAGGTCTTCTGACCCCTACCTAGTTCAGCATTCTTATGTGAATTGTTCTTCATCCACGAACTTAAATTGTGACCAGTGATTTTTCAGATGGGCAAGTATTCTGTCCTTATGGTAAAATTTAGCTCACAGGTGTGTGATAATGTGAAATGAGATCTTTAGTTAGTCAACTTGGTTGTTAACTATGTTAGTGGTTTTCAACTCTGGCTGTGCATAGAATCACCTGTGGAAATCTTGAAATGTCCTTGCACCAAGTCTGTACCTCCAGAGCTTCTGATTTGTAAGTCAGGAGGGAGTAGATACTTGTATTTATACCAACCAACCAATAAACAAAGCTCTACAGGTTATATTGAAGCATAGCCAGTACACTAGGGTCAGCATTCAGAACTGTGAGGAAGCTTAACATCAGGTATCTTCACATTGGAAGCCCAGTAATCTATCACTAATTATGATTTCCTTTTTTGGTCACTGCCTTAAAAATTCCTAGGCATTGGAGACAGAGTTGTGATATAGACATAGAATACTATACCTTAAGGTGACCTTGAGGTATCATTTGGTTTGATTCTTTATGGGTAAGTAAATATCTGAACTATCTAGAATACACTTTCCTAACACTTCTTGGCCTTTTGGCTAACAGCAAATGTAGAATACACTTCCCTGTCCTTTCAAAATTTCAGGACACTCCTCTGTCTATAGCCAAGACTGCACTTGTCTAAGGGGCTGGTGTCTTCAGTTCCTTTCATTTTATTTTTTTGAATCTGTTTCTTTTATCATTTCTGTGATAATTCTTTGGAAAATATGATTAATGGAGCAACATAAAATTTTATTGAATGGATAATATAAGATTTCAGGGGTTTTTTTCTGGTGAAATTTTGAAATGCACATGTTGCTAGAAATGATAGTTTTAGTTTGTAAAAATGATAGACAAAAAAGTTGAAGCTCAGACTCTTTGAAGTGTTTTAGACTTGTAGCTAATAGACCTTTTTTTTTTTTTAAAAGATATTATTGTAACAATAACAACAGTTTATAGTAATGAAAAGAAATACAGTGTATCCCGAGGGAAAAGGGGGAATGTCTTGCAAACACATATACTCATCCTCTCTTGGATCTTTTTTTTTTAATTTCTTAAAGTATACATACTATATGAATCTATGTATATAAAGTTCAAAAACAGGAAGAATTAATCTGATGTTAGATGTCAGAATGTATTTGCCCTTGGTTGATAGAAAGTGGGGCTTTCAGGGCACTGGTTACACAGGTGTGCTCAATTTGAAAATTCTTAAAGCTGTGAACTTGTGATTTATGTCCTTTTGTGTATATACTTTAGTATTTCAACAAAAAGATTTAAAAATTAATTTCTAATATGTAGGTTTGTTGTTTTAATTTCATCTTTAGTTAGTTACTGCTTATATAAAAAAGTGGTGGAATTAAATTTTGGAGGTTAATCTTAGGCCTGGCAACTTGTTGAAGTCTTTTTTTAGTTCTAGTAGTTGGTGTTGATTCTATTGATTTTTCTAAGTAATGATTATATCATTTGCAAGCAATAAAGGTTTTACAACTTGCCTTCCAAGTTTTAAACTTTTTTTTTTCTTACAGTTTTAGGGTCTCTGATACTGCATTAAGCAGCTGGAGTGATGGTTTATATATATTGTGTTAGACAGTAGCTGTGACAGTGGGCATCCTTGATTCTTTAGTTCTTAAAGATCATACTTCTAAAGTCTGTCTATTACTATAATGTTTGCTTTGGGCTTTTAGCACATAAGTTTATCAAGTTAAAACAATTACCTTCTCTTCCTAGTTTACTATGAGATTTTTATCATAAATAGATGTTGAATTTTGTCAACTGCCTTTTTATATCAATTAGGTGCAGTTTCTTTGGGTTCTTTTTCTCCTTTAGTCTATTCATATATTAAGTTGCTGGTTAGATTTTCAGATACTGAATCTTTCTGAGATAAACCATACTCAAATGTGATTCTTATGTTTTAATATACTGTTGGATTTGGTTAGCCAGTACAATATTTGGAATTTTTGCATCTACATTTACTATTATTTTATGTGATTGTAAAATAAAGATATAGGCTTCATAAAATGAAGTATCACTCTTATTTCTGTTTTTTAGAACAGTTAATGTAAGACAGGAATTGTTACTCAAAGTTAGAACTTACCTGAAAAATTATCTGACCCGGGTTTTTTTAGGAGGGAGTATCTCTACCAATTCAGTGTATTTAACACCTATTAATCTATTCAAGACATTTATTTATTCTCATACCAATTTTGGTACTTTATACTTTTCTAGGAACTTACCCATTTCATCTAGATTTAATTTTTAAAAAATCTTTGCTTGTCTGTAGCTATTTGTTTTATTTTGTGTTTTATTTCTTTTATTGCTTAGTCTTATTAATCTTTTCAAAGAACCAGCTTTTCTTCTCATTACTCTTCCTTATTTTTTCTCTGCTTCATTGCTACCTGCCTTTATCTTTATTATTTCTTGTCCTTTTTGTTTTTTGAGTTTTCTCTGTTATTCTTTTCTGTTTTGAATCTTTGTTCCCTAAGAAATCTATATAAAACTTAAATGTTGCTTTGACTTTGTCTTACAAGTTTTTGGCCTATGTAGTGTTTTTATTATCATTCTGTCCTAAATAATTTTAAATTTTCTCTTATGATTTTTGTTTTAAACCCAAGGGATTTACTAACTTTTTATTGCACTATAGTTGGAGAATATAGTCTGTGTACAAGTCCTTTCAAATTTATTGGGGCTTCCTTTATGGACTATTAGCAGGTCTGTTTTTTGTTTTTACTTGCTCTTTCTGTGCCCGCAGAACATATGTTCTGTGCTGAGTCTAGAGCTCTATGCCTGTTCTAATTCCTCATTTTCAGTGTATATGTTAGGCATGTGTGTATTTATAAGGAATATACATTTATTGCTTTTTATGTATACACAATGTCTTCTTTATCACATATATTTATATAGTATATTTTCGCTAGCATTTTATTAGTTATTTTGATCACTATCGAGCCTTCTTTCAGGCCATACTTACCTATATGTCTTCTTCCATACTTTATTTTCAACATTTCCTTGTGCTTTTATCCTACTCTTCTTACCCTCCCTCTCCCACGCAACCACTGATCTGTCTATTTCCCCTGTGACTATAGATTATTTTGCATTTTGTAGATTTTATATCAATGGAATCAAACAGTATGTTTGTACTCTTTTTTGGTGGGAGGTGAGTCAGGCTTTTTTTTTACTCAGCATAATTATTTTGAGATTAATCCATGTTGCATGTATCAATAGTTTATTTCTTTTTTTTTCCTAGCTTGCACAGAACACTCATATAACCATCATTAAAACATGTTATTTTAAGCACTTCCCTAAATGTATTGCAGAAGAGCTGTCAGGTCCATTCCCTGAAATGATACTCTTCTCAAAGTATCCTAAACATACAGTTCTTTTCTTTTAATTTTTCAATTACAGTTGACATACAATATTATATTAGTTTCAGGTGCACAACATAGTGATTAGACATTTACATAACTTACAAAGTGATCACCCTACTAAATCTAGTACCCGTCTGACACCATATGTAGTTACTACAGTATTATTATCTATGTTCCCTATCCTGTACTTTACATCCCTGTGACTATATTTATAATTGCCAATTTAAATCCCCTTTTCACCCATCCTCTCATCTACCTTCCCCTCTAGCAACCATCAATTTGTCCTCTGTATCTATGAGTTTGTTTCTGTTTTGCTTGTTCATTTTTGTTTTTAGATTCCACATATAAGTGAAATCACGTTGTATTTGTCTTCTCTGTCTGGCTTATTTCATTTAGCGTAATACCCTCTGAGATGTCCATCCATGTGGTCCCAAATGGCAAGATTTTGTTCTTTTTTGTGGCTAAGTAATATTCCATTGTATATAAGCATCGCTTCTTCTTTATTCATTCACCTATTCTCGGGCACTTAAGTTGCTTCCATATCTTGGCTATTGTAAATAATGTTGTAATGAACATAGGAGTGCATCATATATATTTCTGAATTAGTGTTTTGGATTTCTTCAGATAAATACCTGGCAGTAGAATTGCCAGGCCATATTTCTGTTTTTTAATTTTTTGAGGAACCTTCATACTGTTTCCCATAGTGGCTGAACTCCCTTATATTCCCACCAACAGTGTACAAGAGTTTTCTTTGCATCCTCACCAACACTTGTTATTACTTGTCTTCTTGGTGATAGCCATTCTAACAGGTGCCAGGTGATATCTTTTTCTGTTTTTTTTTGTTTGTTTTATGGTGTGTGTTTTTTAAATATATCTTTATTGATTTCAGAGAGAGGAAAGGAGATGGAGAGAGAGATATGGAAACATCAATGATGAGAGTCATTGATCGGCTGCAGCCCGCAACCCGGGCATGTGCCCCGACCGGGAATCGAACCCCGATCACCTGGATCCTAGGTCGACACTCAACCGCTGAGCCACATCCGGCCAGGCTTATTCTGATTTTGATTTTCATTTCCCTGATGATTACTGATATTAAGCATCTCTTCATGTACCTGTTGGCCATTTGGGTGTCTTCTTTGGAAAAATGTCTATTTAGTTCCTCTGCCCATTTGTTAATTGGGTTGAGAATACTTTAGTTATTGAGTTGTATGAGTTTTATTAATATACTTTGAATATTAACCCCCTATTAGATATATGGTTTGCATATATTTTCTCTTATTCTCTTGGTACCTTTCCTTTTGTTGATTATTTCTTTGCTGTGCAGAAGCATTAAGTTTGTTGTAGTCCCACTTGTTTTTTGCTCTTGTTTGTGATTTTGGTGTCGTAGCCAAAAACATCATTGCCAAGATGAATGTCAAGGAGTTTCTTCCCTACATTTTCTTCCAGGAATTTTATTAGTAGGTCTTATGTTTAAGTCTTTGATCCATTTTGAGTTAATTTTTATGCATGGTGTAAGATAGGAGTCCAGTTTTATTTTTATGCATGTATTTACCCAGTTTTCACAGCACCATTTGTTGAGGAGATTATCCTTTCCTCAGTGGGTGTTCCTGGTTCCCTTGTCAAATATTAGTTGACTATATTTATGGAGATTTAATTCTGAGCTTTCTGTTCTGTTCCACTGGTCTCTGTCTGTTTTTATGCCAGTACCATACTTTTTAAATTACCATGGCTTTGTAGTACAGTTTGGAATCAGTAGTGTGATGCCTTCAGCTTTATACTTTTTTGTCAGAGTTGCTTTGGCTATTTGGGGTCTTTTGAGGTTCCATAAAAATTTTATAATTGTTTTTTCCATCTCTGTAAAGAATGCCTTCGGAATTTTGATAGAGATTGCATTGAATCTATAGATGACTTTGGGCAGTATGGACATTTTATTTTATTTTTATTTTTTTAATCCTGACCTGAGGACATGCTTAGAGGGAGGAAGAGGGAGAAAGAAAGAGACAGACAGACAGAAACAGACAGAGACATAGATGTGAGAGAGAAACATTGATCAGTTGCATTCTGTACGTGCCCTGACTAAGGATCGAACCCACAACCCAAGTATGTGCCCTGATCGGGAATTGGACCGGCAATCTTTTGGTGCACAGGATGACAACCAGCCGAGCCAGTCTGGCTGGGCAGAGTAGTATGGATATTTTAACTATTAATTCTTCTGATCCACAAACATGGAATGTCTTTCAGTTTGTTTGTGCCATCTTTGATTTCTATCAGTAAAGTCTTGTGGTTTTGTTGTATGCATCTTTCACTTCCTCAGTTAAGTTTATTCTTTTACTCAGTATTATTGAGATTAACCCATGTTGTGTGTATCAGTAGTTTATTCCTTTTTTTTGCTGAGTAGTACCCCATTGTTCATACCAATGTGTTTTCCCTTTATTTTTTGATAAACATTTGGGTTTTTCCCTCATTGTAGTTTTAATTTGCATTCCCCTATTGCGTAATGATGTTAACATTTTTTATATGCTTATTTGCTATCCATATATCTTCTTTGGTGAAGTGTCTGTTCAAATCTTTTGTCCATTATTATTGTTTTTGTTTTGTTTTGTTTTCTTACTATTGAGTTTCAAGAATTGTTTATTCTAGATATAAGTCCTTTGACATGTGACTTACAAATATTTTCTCCCAGTCTATGACTTGTCTTTTCATTTTCTTAACACTGTCTTTCAAACAGCAGAAGTTAATTTTTATTAAATCCAGTTCATAAGTTTTTATCCTTTTATGGATCATGATTTTGGCATTGTGCCTAAGAAACCTTTGCTTAACCCAAGGTCACAAAGATTTACTCCTTTGTTTTCTTCTAGAAAATTTATAATTTTCAGTTTTACTATTAGGTTTGTGATCATTTTGAGTTAATTTTTGTATGTGGTGCAAGGTATGAATCAACTTTTAATTTTTTGCATGTGGATATCCAATTGTTCTAGCAACTTGTTTCTTTTTTTTAATATTTCTTTTGTGTATTTATACTGCTGTTGTCCCTACCTCTTTAAGCATGTTTATGAAGAATATTTAAGCCCAGCCAGGTGTGGCTCAGTGGTTGAGCATCGACCTAGGATCCAGGTGATCGGGGTTCGATTCCTGGTCAGGGCACATGCCCGGGTTGCGGGCTGTAGCCGATCAATGACTCTCTCATCATTGATGTTTCTATCTTTCTCCCTCTCCCTTCCTCTCTCTGAAATCAATAAAGATATATTAAAAATAGATATATATATTTAGAATTCTTGATCTATGTCATAGGTCAGATTTCCCAGGAGACAGATTCTGAGACTGAAATTTGGTAGCAGGAAGTGAGGAAAGCAGGATTGAGCAGAGAAAGAAGGTGAACTGTGATGTGATTGCAACTGAAGCCTTAGCCAATCCTATGCAGAGTTCTGAAGCTAGAATGGCCCTTCAGAGAGGTCCTCAGTTGAAGTTTGAGGGCTATGCCATCGTATGTCTGCATCAGAAATTGGATGTGGGCTTTCCTCAGGGAGAGGACCCATGGGTGAGGAAGCTCTCTTTAGCCAAAGGCAATTCCTGGAGGGCCAACAACAGGCAATACTCCCCATAGCTGAGGTAATGACTTACAGGGGAGATCTGGGCAACACACTATAGAATCCACTCAGTTTGTTCTGAAACTTCTTCTTCAGATGTGTGTGTTATCTAGACTGTTGTATTTCTTTTACTCTTCACGTGTCTAGTTATTTTGGCCTGTGTGCTTGTTTTCCCTAGGGGATGTCGCTACTTTGTCTAGTAATATGTCTTAGAGACGGGCCAAAGGCCAGTCCTTTATCTATGCCAGTTCCAGTAAGAGAGAGAGAGGAGGGATGATTGCCAGGGTGGAGATTCCGGGCACCCTGAATCAGTGTTGATCACTTCACTGAACAAATCCTTGTCATGAGTTTACCTTTGATTCTAATAATGGTTATGTAGTTGATTTTTTTTACATTAATCCTCAACTTTGTTGAATCTCTTACTAGTTTTAATAATCTGTATATCAGTTCTCTTGGACTTTCTATGCAGATGATATCATCTGTTAATAATAACAGTTTTGTTTCTTCCTTTCCAGTTATATATTTTCTTACTGCATTGGCAAAGTCTTTAGTATAATTTTGAATGACTTTAAAAGGAATTTCTTATAATTTTTCACCATGAAATAAATTGTTTGCTGTGGGTTATTGGTATATACCCTTTCTAAGAATAAGTTTCCTTCTATTTCTTGTTTGTTCGTTTTTCCTAAAATCATGAATGGATATTGACTTTTATCAAATGCTTTTTCTGCATCTGTTGAAGTGATTATATGGTTTTTCTTTTTAATCTTTAATTTATTAATTGCATTCATATTTAAATTTTTAATTTTTTTATTGAGATAAAATTCACACGACACCATTTGAGCCATTTAAAACTAGCATGAAATTCAGTGATTTTTAGTGTATTCACCATGTTGTGTAATCACCACCACTATTTAATTTCAGAACATTTCCATCTCATATGTGTTGTTTTACTGTTAAACTACCCTTTCATTCCTGGGTTTAATCCAACTTGGTCATGGTTTATATTCTTTTTTCAACATTACTAGATTTGTACAAAACCAATTTTTACAGAAGTTTTCATTGTAATAAAATTCCATCCCTGTTTTGTTGGTTTTTTTCACAGCATCTCTGGAAGCTGATGGTGGAAGAGTCAGATTTACTGGGTCAGCTGAAGGTAATAGCATAGCTATTATATTCACTCTTAAAATGATGCTGGTGGGCAGTGACTTCATTCTCTAGCCTCTCCTGAGAGCATTGATTGCCTGTACCTAGATTTCTAGATGGCTTGATATGTCCTAGGCCAAGTGGGCCACCTCCACCTAATATGACAGATGTACTACAGTACAAAATTTTAGGTGTTAACTCTCTTCTGGCATAATATAACTGTGTTTTTACTGAATAAATGATACCAAAGACACACCAGACATCCTTTTGTGAGGGATTGCTAAATATGCCCCTTTGAAATGCCAAAAGCCTATATCCTTTTGTAGGTTAGCTCAAGCTGATGAGATTTGGAAATTATATGTGTAATTCCTGTGAGCTAGTGAGGACTCATGGCCCTGCAGGATTGCCAAATTGTAAACTGAAATTCTTTCTGCAGATCATTAAAGACTTTTACCTTCTGGGACGTGGAGAATTGTTTCAGGCCTTCATTGACACAGCTCAACACATGTTAAAAACACCACCCACTGCAGTCACGGAACATGGTAATTGCCCTGTGGGCCTGAGAATTACCAGCTCACTGAAGTTGTAGGGTATTTCTTGGCAGCTGCTCAACCATTTAGGCCTGCTCCACATGAGAGCAGACTGGTGAGTTACAAAGATGGAAGGTCTCACAGGTAGGCTTCCCACTGAGGTCACCAGGAGCAGCTTCTTGGCTTGTGACCTCTCCTGGAAGAGTTGGCCTTCAAACCAGGTATTTTAATTTATCTCATTGGATTATAGCCCTATATATTCTTTATGGGACATATTGGAACTTATTGCCACTTACTATATTAGAATTCTTTAGGTTGTGATGATGGATACCTAACCTGAACTAACCTAGGTAGGAAAGGGGAATGTATTTGCTATTGTATTTGTAACGCCAAGGGGGTGGGGTATAGCTGGGCCTCAGAACAGCTGAAGCTAAGGGCTTGAATTCTGCTAGGATTCTCTGCATCTTATCATATCTTCTCTTATATACTCCTTGATGGCCTTACATTCCATCTGGAAACGTGGCCACTAGTAGCTCCTAGGAACATGCCTCACAGTATCTACTGGAGAAGCCAAGCCTGGTCTCTGTAGTAGCAAATTAAAAAGGAAAGGGTTTTGATTAGCCCAGCCCAGATCATATACCTATCCCTGTATTAAAGAGGTCAGACATCAAGATGTGCCTGCTTCGGTAAAGTGTTTACCTTTGACCAATGGGAATGCTCAGACTACATGAGGGGAGTTGGGTGAGGATCAGAGTAAAACAAAATGGGGGTTGGGGAAACAGTTACTATTTTTCTAGCTCTATAAAATAATAGATGTCCACTGTACTTGCTTAGGAGTTTATTGGTTGCAAATATCAAAACCCAATTCAAACTCACTTAAAGGGGAAAAAGTTTATTGATTCTTATAACTGAAAAGGTCAGAGGTATGATAGCTTTAGGCAGAGTTTGATCCAGTGGCTCACATGACACTTTTAGGACTTAGTGTCATTCCATCTTTACCTCTGCCTTTCTTCTCAGACAGGCCTGTTCCGTGTGGTGGCAGGATGACTTCCAACGAAGCTCCCATACTAAGTCCCTGTTTATCACACATACCACCCGCATGTAGCTGTACTCTTTCAGCATCTGAAAGCCTCTTAATTGGCCTGGCTTGGGTCCTATTCATACCCCTAAACAAAATAGTATATCAGGGTAGAGTATTATGTTCCATTTGATCATGCCTGAGTCACCTGCTGACCCCTAGGCTCAGGTATTGTCAACCCACTGGAACTGCTTGGATTGCACTGGGCAGGGGTGATTCTCCAAGGAAAATGAGGATGCTGCTGTCAGCAAGAGGAGGAGGAAGCATGCCAGTCAGGCAAAAGCAAGCGGCTTCTACTGCCTCCCCCTGTGGGTGTCAGGCAGGCTGGGGGAGAGGTGGGAAGCTGGAGTCTGGGTTTGTTATGTAGCCAAGCATTCGTGTCAGCCCATGGTCTTTCTTGCAGATGTGAATGTGGCCTTCCAGCAGTCAGCACACAAGGTTTTGCTGGACGATGACAACCTTCTCCCTCTGCTGCACTTGACAATTGAGTACCATGGAAAGGAGCATAAAGGTTTGCCATTCTTTCTTACATCTTTCTGCTCCTAATAGTCATCATGTTCTGTCTCTGCTTCCATCTACCTCCACAGAAACCATAGCATTTTGGACCTTAGAAACTAACCTAGTCCAAATTTTATATAGGAGAAAGGGGAAGGAAGTCCAGAGAGGCTGAGATGCCCGGGCTATGGTTTCTGATTTTGTGTTTGTCATGCCACTGGAATTGTCTCTATTTCAAGCCACCAGACTTGAAGGCTGAAAAAAGAATCTCGAAAAGACCTCCTAAGAGAACTTCACACAGACATTTCCTTGCCTCTGCAAGTCCCCTTTGTGTCCCCTCTATGCTTCTGACACTGCAGTGAACCCTCATTTCATGAGTGCTATTCACCAGTTGAAGCTCTGGTTCTACATTAACAAAGTCTAACAGACATCTTTCCTTCTCTTCTTAACAGATGCTACTCAGGCCAGAGAAGGGCCTCCCCGGGAAACTTCTCCTCGGGAAGCCCCTGCATCGGGCTGGGCAGCCCTGGGTCTTTCCTACAAAGTGCAGTGGCCACTGCACATTCTCTTCACTCCTGCTGTCCTGGAAAAGTGAGTATTTCTGAGAGTCTCACAGGTAAATGTAACCCAACTTACTTCCAAGGGAAGAAAGCAGGAATAGAATTGGTGGGAGAACAGTACCCACCCAACTAGTTTTTAACTGTCTGTAAATCAGAAGTTTCAAACTCAGATGCCTTCAGGGGCTGGACAGAAAACAATGAGTGAAGCCACAGACGTGAGACAGTAGGGAGTGGTGTATACTGGAATGAATGGGAAGGTCAACCCCTTAAAACCGTGAGAGGTCCATAGGGGTTTTTTTAATGACAAAAGAACAAGCAGTTTATGGGCTGCCAGTTTGTGACCTCTGGCACATGCAGTCTCCGTACCACATTGAGTCTGGCCCTTGATAATTCCATCAGACTGACAGGGTTCCTCCCTTTTATAACTTTTTTATTTACTTGGGAAGACTTTCCAAGCTCAAGCATTTGCTGCTGTTGACTTTAACCACTGGGGAGAAGTCGCCTCCTTATCCCCAGGGAGAGAGAATGGGGGCAGCCAAGCTGGGGGGGGGGGGGGGGGAGTGAAGGAGCATGACACCAGATGGCAAGACTCTTACATCAGCCTTGGTCTTTACCCTGAAAGCCTGCCAAGTGCTGTTGCTCAGCCCCATCAGGACCTAATGTCTCTAAACCAGAAGGAAACTAGAGCTCTAGAGAAAGGAAGAAGGAGCAGCATACTTGGCTGGTGGTGGCCTCTGAAATCCATCCCCAAGCCATTTCAGTAATGTCCCAAGTCCTGTTCCAAGTCCTGGCACTGGCCACTGGCCTCGCTGGAGGATGGGAGCTGTCATGCTCAGGCTAGGAGAATGGACAAAAGGAAAACAAATGAACACAGGGGCCTCTCTTATTCCTCCCTCTTCCTGTTCACAACTCCTTTTACTTCTGGGGGTAGAGAAGCTTAGGGCATGAGAGACTAGGCATAACTGGAAAAGATAAGGCTTACTCGGGGAAAATTCTGTGACAGGTTCAGAGCCCACAGCCCCATAATCCACTAACCTCCTCACTTGATATGCTCTTAACACCCTTAAAGAAATCAAACTCAGAAGCATTTTTAAACTTTTTATTATGAAATTTCCTATGGGTTATAATGAACTCCCATGTACGCATATCCAGCTTCAGAAACCATCAACCTATGAGACTTGTTTTATTTGGTTTTTTGCTGGAGCCTATAAAGCAATCCCAGACATGCCATTCGCTCCTTCACAATGCAGTTCAAAAAGGCATGTTTGTAAACACAACTACAGTGCCATTATGCCCAATAAAATAATAATTCATTATTATCTGATATCCAGTTTACACTGAAATTCCCCCAATTATCTAAAAAATGTTTTTTATGATTGGGTTTATTCAAATCAGAATCCAAACAAGGGGTACTATTTTCAATATGTTGTTCTGTTAGAAATAGGTAATTTTTAAAAACCTAATTGAATCGGATTGTCATCTGCATGCCTGCCTAAAATAAGTAAATATACACAGTTCCACCAGGAATCAGCTGCTCTTCCCATGTATCTTTTCGGTTCAGGGCTCAGCATTAGGCAACTAGCCCCTGAACTTGCTGCAGGGGATCTCAGTGAGAGGAGCCCTTGACTCTTTCTCTTTGGGCTTCAGGGACAAAGAGTCAGATGAACCCAAATCCTTGGTTCCAAACATATTATTATGGGTCCTTGCAAGACCCTTCCTCCCTTCCTCCCCTTCCTCCCCTTCCTCCCCTCCCTTCCTCCCCTTCCTCCCCTCCCTTCTTTCCCTCCCTCCCTCCCCTTCCTCCCCTTCCTTCTTCCCTTCCTTCCCTTCCTTCCTCACACCCTCCGTCCTTCCTTCCTTACACCCCCACACACACACACACACACACACACACACATCCTTGCAAGACCCTTCTTCCTTCCTTACACACGCACACGCACACGCTTGCTTGCATGCCATAAAACCACTTCCCAGCACAAAAACTAGAACACTGGCAATAATGTCTACCCATGTGGTCCTTCCAGAAGTCCTGCCCCCTTGCCTCCCACAACCCAAAGTGACCACTATGCTAAATTCCATGTTTTCTATTCATATATATATCATTTTATAACATATATATATTCCCCGAAAGTATGCTTTTTTCTGTTCGTTTTAAACACTGTAAAAGGTATGAGACTGTATGCAGTCTTTTGAGATTTACCTTTTTTATTCAAAATGATATTACTGGGAGTCATTTTGCTTTGTTGTACAGCTGAAGTTCATTTGATGGCTATATAATAGTCCATCATATAAACAAACCATTTTGTCCCCATTTCTAGCCATTCTTACTTCCTGCCTTTTTGGGGAGGGGCAAGTGGCACGAAGTGCTAGGGTCTGCTGTGTGGATGGGGGCAAGGAGTGAAGTTTTTATCTTGTGTAGCTTGATGTTTCTGTCCCAGGTACAACGTTGTTTTCAAGTATTTACTGAGTGTGCGCCGGGTACAAGCTGAACTGCAGCACTGCTGGGCCCTGCAGATGCAGCGCAAGCACCTCAAGTCCAACCAGACTGATGCGGTCAAGTGGCGCCTAAGGAATCACATGGCATTCCTGGTGGATAATCTTCAGTACTACCTCCAGGTCTGTGCTGACGAATGAGTAGAAGGAAGGGGTAGGAAGAGAAGTCCAGGATGTTGGCAGGAGTTTGGTGAAACACTGGGGTTTGAGAAAATTCACAGATTGTATCACTAGGCATGTTTCTTAAGGAAAGTGAAAATAAATGAAGGAATATGAGGGGTTAGGGTCCTTATCAGCAGTGCAGTAATTTTTTACTTGACCCTTATTTTTAGTTTGCTATAACTTCTGGAATCCTATAGGACATTAAGTTAACCAAGTCAGTCAGTGGAGGGCATGTCATATGAGGGAACTGGGCTCCGGCGGGTGGTGAGGTGGGGAACCTGCCAAGACATCGGAGGTTGGGGAATTAGGCAAGTAACTTTCTACAAGGCTAGGTCTCTAAGGGTATCTTTGGTCAGCCTTAAAGTGGCTTGGACAGGAGGAAGATGAGTGGGGGCAAAGAACCTCTGTGTCATCCTGTCAGGCATCTTAATGTCCCTGCGTGCTCAGAATATGCAAGGTGCTAAAATTATTTGTGTAACTATCTTTCAGGTAGATGTGCTGGAGTCTCAGTTCTCACAGCTGCTTCATCAAATCAATTCTACCCGAGACTTCGAAAGCATCCGGTTGGCTCACGACCACTTCCTGAGCAATTTGCTGGCTCAGTCCTTCATTTTGTTGAAACCTGTAAGTAGGACTGGTTGGTTTCCTCACACTGCTTCTAGCCTGACTGTTCCGTTAGCCATTTTGAGTTGCCAGGATATGGAACTATCATTAAGTAATTGTTCACTCTCCATTTTTAAACATTTTTAACAACTTACAAAGCAAAACAAAAGGGACTGTTAAAAGGGAACTTAAATGTCTTTGAATCTCTGAAATATAGGATGTGGTGAGCAGCTATAGATGAAAAAACCCTCAGAAGGAAGGATTTTGAGAAATTTTAAAAACCTTTCTGACACCACAGAAAGACCAATGAAAAGCATATAGAATTTACTTTCCCAGAAATCTTTTGGAGAAGGATCAACCAGTTGTTTGAAAGTTGTTTTCACAGACAACTGGAGTAGTGAATGTCTCCCTCTCTATGTGTGTGTTTATGTACATATGTATATCTCCTTCAGGGAAGTTATTCTCAACTTTGAGCCACATGGGAATCATCTGGGAGCTTTAAAAAATCAAGGGCCCAGAGCACTTAGAGTCCCTGGAGTGGGATCCAGGTACCAGTATTTTTTTTCAAGCTAACAAGCTGATGCCAATTCCAGGATAAAACACAATTGAAATGACCCCTTGTAGTTTCTACTGTAACGGTTATGCTTTATCTCTAATGTGAGCTCATTGTCACCCCTCAGTTGTGCCAAACCACAAGCACCACAGACTTCTCTTTTGTTCTGATATTTGGGGCTGTTGCTTTTTCTGCAGTAAGGGAGAGTGAGTTATATAAATGCCACTCCAAAGGGTTCCATGAATTGAAAACAACCAAGAACCACTGTGACAGGTAGAATGTCTTTGTATGGCACGAGTGCATCCTTGGGGAAAAGGAGAATCTCAGAGCAGGTGGTCATCACTAAATATTTATTGAGTGCTTACTGTATGCAAGGCACTGGGGATACAAAGAGGTATAAGTCATGGCTCTGCCCTTAAGGAGCTCACAATCTAGTTGGAGAAACAGGACACATACATACATACATACACAGATCAGTAACAACATAGGTGGCCAGAACAAACGCCAACTGAATGAATAGTACAGATAATATTGAGGAGAGAGAATTAGGGGGTCACTAGAGGCTACAGTGGGAAGGGAGCACTCCACTGAGGGAGTGCGACCTGGTATTAGGAGGAGCACAGGGAACAACACTGAAAGCAAAGCTCAAGGCAGGAGCACACGCAGTGGGTCTAAGAAACGATGACCAGTTTAATGTGGCTAGAGTGGAGGTTTTGTGCAGGGGTGACTAAGAGAATAGCATCTTTGCCAGGAAGGGAAGGGTTTGTTTTGCACATGTTGCATTTGGAGGGATTGGCAGGACTTACACGTGGCATTGTCTCTCCTGAGGTCAGACGTGAGAACATGAGAACAAGTTAGCTCTTAGATTGTTTTCCCAAATCTTTCATTTCACAGACCCTCTTTTTCCTAATGCCAGCTCATTTCCTGGGTAGGTGTTTCACTGCCTGAATGAAATCCTAGATCTCTGTCACAGCTTTTGCTCGCTGGTCAGTCAGAACCTGGGGCCACTGGATGAACGTGGGGCCGCCCAGCTGAGCATCCTGGTGAAGGTGAGTCTGCCTGGCCAGTGGAAGTATGCACCCTGTCCAAAGGGTAGAGGTGGTTTTGCCAGTGGGGAACCATATCTTTCCCTTTGAGGCAATGAAGCATTTCCCCAATACATACACACAGAAATAACAAGATAGAAATTTTAAATGTTGGTATCGGTTGATTTTGAAGCAGATAATTATGTGCTGCCTCATTATTTAAAAATAGTTCAGCCCTGAATAATTTATTCAGCCCACCAAATAGCAATGGCTTTGCTCTCACTTTCTTATATCCAACCTCCTTACTTCCTTAAACTAACCCCCTTTTTCACTGAGATTATAATTATCTCCTATAACAAAAATGCACAGTCCCTCCCCAACCCTAATACACAACAGAATTAACTTGAAACCAGCTCCTAAATTCCTACTGAGAATGTGAGAGTACTTCCATAGGAAGCCCTGCGTTCTATGGACTTGGTACCAAGAAGTCATTTTAGGAGCTGAGAGAAATGGGAATGTGGGAAGGCCAGGCGGTGCTGTAGAATTCTGAGCAAGGCTTTTTCCAGGAACGCCCCTGCCCCCTCTCCACATGGATAGTTGGTGAGTCGAGGAATGGCAGTTTGAATTTTTCTCTCTGCAGGGCTTTAGCCGCCAGTCTTCACTCCTATTCAAGATTCTCTCCAGTGTTCGGAATCATCAAATCAACTCGGATTTGGCTCAATTACTGTTAAGACTAGACTATAACAAATATTATACCCAGGCTGGTGGAACTCTGGGCAGGTAGGAACAACCCCTGGGGAACTTAGTGGACTGTTGTGTGGCTTTTATAAAATGAGTTGTAGAATTCCAAACCTGGAAGCAGACTTCAGCCATCATCTAGTCCCTATACCCTCATTTTATAAACAAGGAAACTAAGGCTCAGAGAGATAAAGGGTTGTGTCTGATCATCTTCAATGATTTTAATGGATTATTTTCTAGTAAAAGTCGTCATCATAGTAAAATACTAAACCCCTAGGCTGAGATGGGTTTTAAGTTCTTGGCTAGGTTGTGTATTGCTATGCTGGGAAGCAGCGTGCTTTAGTTCTGACATTAACTAGCTGTGCAGACTTAGGCACCCTGCTTCGTGGGCCCACAGCTTCTGTGTCTATGAAAGGAGGGGACCATCCCTTCTGACCTTAAACTTTTTAAATCTAATACGGAGATGCAATGGTTGTTGGCTTCTCTCAGAGGTCTGTCTCATTTTAAAAAGCACTGTATTATTTTCCTTTCTCTCTCTGAGAAGTCCTCAAATAGATTTTTTCCTAAGCAATTTTAGCAGAAGAGTCAAAGAAACTTTGAGTTTTAAGATGAATTATCTAGATCACGATTGCCCTGATTCATATTTCTGTGAAGAAAACCTTAGGAAAGCATGTTTGGTGAGGCTCTTTTTTTTCTTTTTTTCTAGCTTTGGGATGTGAAATAACAGGTCAATCCCCACTGCGTTCCTGCCTTTAACAAGACTCAAAACCAACATCCCGTTCTCTAGCCACTCACCAAGTGTCTGCAGACTACTGAGATGGCTCTCTTTCATCCTAGAAGAGATTACTGAACATTTACGGGTAGAGATCCTTTCACTCCGTCCCATGTAGAAAGGTCTGCCCCACCTTAGGGGTGGTTCTGAACTTGCCCACAAAGGCAGATATGTGGCATCAACTTTCCCTCTGTTGACCATGCAAGATCCATTCCATTGAGGACATTTGTCAGATAAGTTCATTGAGCACCTACTATGTGCCTAGGTACTGTTCAAGCTGCGAGAGACACAAGCAGTAAATAATACATATCAGAAAGTTAAATATTTGGTGGCTTGTGTGAAAGAGGAATTATATTTATAAATAGGTCAACTGCTGGATGTGACCACTGAGCAAGGAAGGCACCAGGTAAGATATACTTCTCCTCCCTCAGCAAACTCTCTTTCCTCCTTCAGAAAATTGAAATGGAGAATGTCGCCATCCTTAAGTGGGGACAAACTGTGGATCTGAAGAATTTTACCAATAACTTCCAGTTATTTCAGGCTGGTAAAAGGGCAATTCTAGCTATTGACAATGTATTTAAGGAGATTTTTCTTTGTTAAAAAATACTTTAAGAAAAAAAATTGAGGTCAAATTGTTAGATTTCAAATACTGAAAACTGCAGGGTAATTATCCCATTTTAGGAGAACCACAGGTTCTCTTAATCTAGCCCAGCCAGCACTGGTAATCAGTAATAGTCATATCAGTGTGAATAAAAGTAAATATTCATTGAATAATTTCCTTTAAACCAGAAAAAGAATGCAGTATTCTGGCTTCAGTCTGTAGCCACTCAGTGTGGTCCTCATACTTTAGCTGATAATTGCAGGGAATAAGAATGTAAAGATGACCCCCTTCCACTGCTGCCCCTGGAGTAGGGCTTATAAGCAAACCATGCCTACCACCTGTTTTTATAAATAAAGCTTTATTGGAACACAGCCACTCTCATTCATTTACCCATTGTCTATGGTTGCTTTCCTGCCATCATGGCAAAGGTGAGTAGCTCTGACACTAAATGGCCCACACAAAGCCTAAAATATTTACTATTTGGCAGAAAAATATTTTTGACCCCTGCTTTAGAGAATGGGAGAACAGCAACAGTGATGATACTACAGGTAGGGAAGGGACAGTTTCAGCATCTGTGACAACAGTAATGAAATTTTGTACCTGTTATTACAGCTTCTAACGTTTCCAAGTGTAATCACTGTTTCTTGTGTTTATCCTTGTAGAAAGTCACTGGCCATTCACAGAAATTGGTCCTTTTGCCTTTTAGCTCTGAGAACACAGTACCCACAGGTCAGTTTAGTGAGTTCAACTCTATGAAGATAGATTTTTTTTTTTAACTGCCAGGAAACTCAGAGCTGTGCTGAATTTCACTCAGCTATTGGCACAACTATTAATCTGGGCCTACTGTAAAATCAGGTTTTTAGGAATATTGAATTTTAGACAGCCCAGGATAACCTTTTAACAATGATGCCACAGAAAACTTTAAAAGTCACTCCTTGTTATTTTCCTTGGCTGGCTGGCCCACAGTGAACAAGCCTACTGAAAACCACAGAGAAGGTACTGTTTGTCTTACTGCTTGTTCTGAGTTAAGTTTGAAGAATTGGATGAAGAAATCCCAGTTACTACAACCAAAGAGATTCAACATTTATTTTATCATAAAAGTCCAGCAAATAAAACTATATACAAGATCCATGCAAAGAATCCAATTACACACAAGACACATTTAAAACCTTGTTAAAACACAATCTCCACAACAGCAAGGAATAAAACCGGTAAGACCAAGTACCCTTAGTGAGAAATATAATCATGTTTGTATTTTGGATGCTGCTTGAATCCAGTTCTCTCCCCAACGATGAGGCACTGGATCACCCACTCTTGTGACACCACGGGGAGCTGCAATGCTTCAGCACACTTCAGCACCGAGGCCGGGCATGAGGGGTCCGTCACCACCACGTCAAACACCCCTAAAGCAATATCTGCAGGAAGCAGGGGAAGGTGAATGAGGAAAGGAGACTCAATTTAACCCTCCATTAAAAAGCCAGGTGTGCCTTCTAGCCAGCGCATCCCACTCTGCCCAAACTAAAACCCTTTATTTCAACCAGCGTGCTACTGATCACAAATGTGAGAGGTTGTCACTAAATGCTGACCTTATGGAAATGTTTAGCAAATACACTACTGGCCACCAACAGAAGCCTAAACAGCCCAGTGCTTCACTCAGGTTGGCTCATCTCTTGAAGGTGAACTTTTCTTCTCTTAGGTTAACCTTATCCATGTTTCTATCATCAGGACTGAGACTTAGACCACAAGGCCTAACAGCTATGGGTCTAAGGACATCCTTGAAGCAATAACAACACATACACACTCTTTCCAGGTACCTTTGTTATGGGCACTTGAATGGTGCTGTTTCACAGAGGCTGCCCCCCCAGTCATGAGGATCTCAGACCAGAGCTCCAGGAAGTTCTGCTGTTGGTCTGATACCAAGAGTACCTTCAGATTCTGGAAAGGGTTTTCACGGGGTTGCCTATGAAGGAGTCAGAGAGACAGCACCTTAGAACTGGAAGAGACCTCAGCATGATAGATAATATCCAACAAGAGCCCTTCTAAAAAGGGACTCAAGTACATCTGGATGCTTTAAAACCCCTGCATTATCCCCCTTCTTTCTGTGAATGATGTGTATTCTCTGGGATTGTGGCCTTCTAATCCACCCATTCCAATTTCCATGTTTGTCTTGGGGCCAAGAATAAGCCAAATCATGCTCCTAAGCCTACATTTTTAAATGCGCTGCTTAAAAAGTAGTCCCCCAACCTTACAGGTTGAGAATATTGAACCTACATGAAAGTGCTCACACATTTTCAAAAGGTAACCAGTGTACCCGAAGGAACTAGGTCAACTGCTAAAATAATCTCAAACCTATTCAAAGTCTATAATTGGTCGTGTGATAATTCCAATTTCTAGAAATACTTACTCTAGATTCTTCCCCTCCAAAAGCTTGCTGTCTCTTTCTACTATTCTAGGCAGGCTCTTAAATACTCACCAGTCCAGAATCCTCTGCTCCTCAAGGCTGTACCCAGCTGGCAGGAGATAATTGCGGTAATTCTGGAGCTGATTGGCATGGCAACTGTCATGGACCCAGACATGAGACACACAAGGAATCCCACTGGCAAGGCACAGGAAGTACTTCCGGGTTCGACAATGCTGATCCGCAATTAGGAGACACTGGTAAGCAGTGTTACACTAGAAGAAAAGGAGCAGACTGGTGGGTCTGGTGATGTCTATGCAAAGCCCCTGAACAGCCTGCATCATGGAGAACAGATCTGCACACTTCCAAATACAGTTGACCATTGAACAACATGAGTTTGAATGGCATGGGTCCACTTATGGATTTTTTCAATTAACCCATACACAGTTAAACCCGTGTTCAAAGGTCAACTCTACTGTTGGGAATCCAGTATGTGAAGGGCCGACTGGTTATATGCAGATTTTCTACTACATGAGAGGTTAGCCCCCTGCAACTCCCACGTTGTTCAAGAGTCAACTGTACTATCCAAAATGTGACTGAGCCTGTCCTGCCCAAGGTCTCTCTTCTCACTGAAAGGCCCAGTGGGTTCCCTAGATACTCTCCTTGCCTCACCTGCAGCGTTCTGGGGGCCTAAATCCTGAAGGGACAACCAAACTCCATGTATCCAGCATTTTAGATAAAAGAACCAGAGTCATTAACTAACCCACAGTTCTAACTACTCTTCCTTTTAAACTCTATTCTGTGCAACAACCTTTTTTTTTAATCCTCACCCAAGGACATTTTTTCCATTGATTTTTAGAGAGGAAAGGAGGGAGGGAGGGGGGAGGGAGGGACACAGATATGAGAGAGACACTTCGATTGGTTGCCTCCAGCACAAGCCCCTGACCCGGCATGGATCAAACCTGCAACCCAGGTATGTGCCCTTGACCAGGAATCAAACCCACAACCCTTCAGTAGTGTGCAGGCCAATGCTCTACCACTAAGCAACACTGGCCAGGGCCCATGCAACAAGCTTTTCCTGGGATCTCTAGTTACTGTCCCTCTCAGGCTTTTTCTCAGTACAGCAAGTGCACTCTTCATCACTGCCCCTCTGGGAAGCTTCACAAAGAAACTCCTCACCTGAGCTTCATTGAAGTCTTCGAGAATATAGCCAGCTCCTGCTCGAAGCTGGGATTCTGTGTACTGCTTGTTGAAAGGAGGAATTTCTAAAAATTCTATATAAAAAAAACAGATTACCAAGATAAAACAATTACTACTAGTTGGTTTCTCATTTGCTATTTTATGCCTGCTTCTTGCTGCCTTCTTCCACTCCCCAGCTATCTCCAAAGCACTATGTCCCAAAGACAGCTCAAGGGCTTCCCCATGGCTCAGAAGATCTGTCTTGAGGCCTATAAAGTGCTGCCAAAAGAAGGGGCAACAACAGGAGAGGTAGGGAAGATGAGAACTGGAGGTAGGTCCTAGACCTAAAAACATCGAACATTTCTGCACTAAGACTGAGTCATCGGACTGTTCATGAGGGATGGACACAATCACTTCTCAAAGTGACACATTCCAATTTGAGTAACCCTTAGCATCAGAAAGTTCTTCCTCACGTCTACCCTAACTCTCTCCTTCAAACTAAGCCCATTTTCTCTAATTCTGCCTTCTGTGGAGGAGAATAGTTGTTGAGCACTTTTTGTAATATAACCTTCAAATTCTCCCTTCAGCAACATGTTTTCCCTTTGTACACAAACTCTGATAAACCAGAATGCTCAAAGAAAATAGGGTTTTTATAATTTAACAGATTAAGTGAAGATTAGCCAGAAAATCCTGTTTCAACCTTTTTATTGAAAACTACCTTTGATGATCTTGAAGTACCTCAGGACACTGAACATCAGTGACTGCTCTACAGTCTTGAGGGTGAAGTAGAAGTTATGAGAGATGAGGCTGAAGCTGTAATGACCCTAGGCAATTAGAAATTGCTTCTTTTGACCAAATATCTAATTTGAGCTTGTTTTCTTGTCATCTGCTCCTCTCACATATAAATAACACATTAAAAAAGAAAGAAAAAAGCATGACATTAGAGATTTTCGTTAATTAGGGGTTCTGTGAAATTAAGAGCCAATGAACTTATCACAAATAAAAAACCCAATGGAATGCACAGAAGTTCAATGCCAGGACCACTCCCTTCCTTCCCTGACAGACCCAGTGGTGAAACCTGGTAGAGAGCAGACCCCCTGCAGTGACAGCTCCCCTTTTGGTGCCCTCCCTGCCTGCTGGAGCTGCTCAGGCAGTGTTAATGCCCCAAACTCGCACCTCTATACCTTGGGTAGGTCTGACTGGCCAGCCTATTCACTTTTATTGCTCTTTTCTTGATTCAGCATTCTGCACATTTTTCTCAAAATGGAAGCAAACTGGAAACTAAATGGTTAAAAGAAACTCAGACTATAGGAGGACTATCTCTGTTTTGTCACTGCATCCTTTGACCCATCTCAACATATAGTGTCACAATTTTCATTGCTAGCACTCCACTGCCGAGTCACTGCCCAAGTCCTTTCCTTTTCTCAAGACTTCTATTTTATGCCTGCTTAATCCAGGACTGTTTCTAGCCTTGACCTATTTTATCACCACTTATATTTCCTCACATTCGTGTAACCAAATATTACCAAGGTCTAGGCAGTACATTTCTTTAATTTTTCTCAATTAGTTTGGATTTAAGTGACCCTGCCCAACCAGAGGCTAAAATGAATAGGTTTTAATCCCCTCATTTAAATCAAGGATAAAGGTACTAAATAAACCCAACTCCAGAGGCACTCCCTGTGGCTGATGGGTCCCTGATGGTGTGCCACCTAACAAGATTGGGTTCAATATTCTTAGCTCATTAATAAATATGTCTCAAATTAAATGCAAATATTTTACTGAGCTCCTGGCATTGAAGAGATTCCCATTTATCTGCAAAACAGTATCACATAGTTCTTGAAAACTAAACATCCTCATATGCAAAAAAGATCAAGGATTTTGGTACTGTTGAGGTAATGTCAAGGATGAAAGAGCACATAAAGCAGTCATAGTCACCATAACCCCACTTCCTAAGTGATCCCCCTAAAAAACTGTCCAAATTCCTCATTTAGATAAGGCCTACTTCCCCTCACTCATGATTATAGGATGGGATTAAAAACATTTGCTGTACCAACAAGGGAGAATAGAAGGAATTTTTGAGTTGAGTTTATAAGATCTCACACAGGCTCACAGATTTTTAAGGAATTGGACAGTCTGCAATTCATACCAAAACTGGCTTTCTTGACCATGATATACCAACCAACAAATAAAACATCTACACAGCTATCTTGTGTGAAGTCCTGGTCTAGGGAAGAGTTAGGAGTGTGTTTAAGAATGAAGACTAGAGTCCTGCAATATTGTGAAAGCAAGACCACAAACACTTTGGATGCTATGACACACCTCTTCCCAGAATCCAAGGGAATCCCAATTACTTATGGTCAAAGTAAAACTACATTCTTGGCTAGGAAATTCCTCACACACCTTATCTCCCACTGTACCTACCTGAATTGTCTGACAAAATAGGCTTGGTGTACCCTAGAGCCTCAATACTAGCAACTCTGTTTAAGCACCTTCCAGAGAGCATAAACCCTAACTGCAACCCCCGACCACCTGTCCCATGTCCCTGTACAGAGCCCCACGTGGCTGTAGTTACTAAGAGAGTTTTGGTTAATCAGGAAAGAGTCATCCACACACCTGAAATGTGAACCATCACAAATCTGTAGTGGTGTTATTTCATGATAACCACATTCCTTAATGTGATTCCCTCATTCAAGACGCAACATTAACCAGAATTCGAACTTATAGAAAACACCATCCCACTTGACCTTTATCCTTTACAGCTACATTTGGATATTGCTGCCAATCACTTGTAATAAGTGTATATATATTTGTATCTGTCCATTTTCTCTCCTAGATCACATACTTTTTAGACAGTTGAAATAATTTTACCTCTCCCCCTGAGGCCTTTACTCAAACCATAAGTGACAACATAGAAATATAATGTATAGATTTAGTTTAAGATTGCAGAAAGGTAGAGGAGTTAAAAAGCCTAGACGCAGTTTCTCTGAAATCACCCTGGGGCCCTGAGCACCCCATATTCCCAGTCTTACACACAGATCTCAAGAGAATGAACTTCGCCCTCCATATGGATTTTCTCTGGTAGTTGCCCCTAGGACACATATGGGAATTCAGAAACTTGACCAAGTTGGATGATTGTAGTAGGATAAAATGAACACTAGGTTCTAGTCCCAAATCTACCACTATTGTGGACAGAAGGCAATTATTGAACCTCTTCAAGCTTGTTTCCTCAACCATAAAACATGGTAAGATCTATCTCCCATCTGCCTAACAGGATTGTTTTGAAAAACCAGTTACTAAAAGGAATTTTGTGAAAACAGTCTATAAACCAAGAAGCAGGGTTATATTAATTTTTCCTGAACAAGAACCCAGTTGCCAATTGTCCTGCCTCCTCTCCAGATGGCTGGGGGGGGGGGGGCACCAAGCTCATGGAATGGAAATGAAGGAAGTGCATACGAGTCAGAGCCCCCAGGGCTCCCTTGGGCCTTACCCTCCTCCTCCTCACTGCTTCCTGAAGGACCATCTGGCAATTTGGAGCGGCTGGCCAGCTTGTCACTTGTTGTGGCCATGGTAAGGAGAAAGGCATAGCCTAGAAACAAGGTCTTGTTGAGAGGCAAAGGCCCTCTCTGCTCGTCCAGGGTGGAAGGTTCACCCATGTTGTCTCCACTCTCACAGGGGCTCACAAACTCTCCTGCCCCTACCGCACCTGGGAGGGACAGAGTCACAGTAACTAGATGGATACAAACCACTGCCTGGGCATGACACAATAGGTAGGCAATGTCCTGATGAACTTTTCACCAAAGACCATTCATTCCTACTGCCAACAACCTAGAACAAAACGCAGTGCAAAGAAATTTTATATATTTAAATTTTACACAGTCCTGACAATGTATACATTGAAATGTCCCCAACAGATAAACCCTGATGTACCCAAAATGGTGCATAGAATACTTGGTAGTAAAAGTATTTTTTACATGTTGATGGAGCCATATCACAACAGCCTGCTTCAACTGTCCCAGTTTCCAACACCTGGGGGTAGGGAAGTGACCCAGCCAGTCCAGGACTCCCAGAACACCCATGCTAGGAGTGCACCCAATAAATCCTTGAGAAGAAAATAAATACCTGACTTGGAGAAGCTGAATCGTAGGCTCATTAGGAGGCTAAGATGACAGACAGGTCATGCCTCCCTAAAATAAAACCAGCAGCAAGAGAACAGTGTGATGTAGTATGTATGAGCCTGGACTTCAAAGTCAGACGGCCTGAGTTCTGGATCACCTTGGGAAAGTTGGCCAACTTTTCTGTGCCTCAGATGCTGTAACTGGAAAGTGAACTCTAGCACCTATACCTCATGGAGATTACATGAGGTAATATGTACGAAGCACTGAGTTCCATGCCTCACATATCCTGAAACACGGCAGAGGTATTGGACAGATACAAAGATGACACAACTCAAATACACAGGAAATGAAAGGAGCTCTGGTGCTGGGACAATGTAACAACCAATCCACTTCTCAGTCTGCTGAACTGAGAGTTCCCTCAGGGCAGACACTGAGGCCTGGACCTCTGCATCTCCACAACCTACAGAGGCCGAGGCTGGGGCTGGGTCATGGTAGAGACCCAGTCACCAATAGATGGGTAGAACTCTGTTAATAAGCATGAGGGACTGAAAAGGGGAGATGCAGGTCCTGAGGGCCCTGAGCTTGAGAGGGGAGCAGAGCTTCCAGAGGTAGAAGATGGTGCCAGGTAAAGGAAGAGATCTAAGACAAGTATCAGAACTATTTTGTATCTGCTTAAAATTCAATATTTCTCCTTTCCCTCCTAGAACCTACACAGAAGTCAATGAATATTTCCAATCAAGACTCTGTACTCTCTGGGAAATGGGAAGCTGTCTGAGTGCCACCTGTGGGCTTGTGAGGGCCTCCAACTTTGTAGCCAGGACAGAAGAGCCATTGCCTCGTATCAGGCTCTCGCTCTCTCTAGCAGCTGGCCTTGCATCCAGCCATGGTCTGAGGGAGGAGGGGACAAAGAGGAGCACTCACCAGGTTTCACAGTGGCAGACTTCCGGCCTCTCTTGGCAGGAGACCTTTCCTCTTCAGAAGTGATGAGTTTTCTTTTGCCTGAGAGAACTCCGGTGGACGCACGAGGGCTTTCTGTGATCTTCCGGGTAGGGGTTGTACTGCTGCTGCTGGAGGCAGTGTGGGTGGCCGGGGAGCTGATATTACTGCGCCGTTTCCGTTTCCCTTCCACCAAATTGTCTATGAAAGGATAAGCCAAAGGTTGGTCAACTCCTATGATCTAAGACCCTGAACTCCAAGATGCTGGGCAGAGCCTGATTTAGATACCACCATGACCTTTCATCCACCTCCCACTGGGCAGAAGGCCTCTTTCAAGGCCACCATATTTTCTATTTCAATCTCTGCCATGATTGATGTTTGTTCCCCTACGGAACTGGGGAGCCAGAGCAATCTGAGGACTTACCATTTGGTCCTGGGAAGAAAATAAAGACAGGCAGTGGCTCCAAAAAATGACCGCTCATTACCATCTCATAAACCACAGAGGAATAATAAGATTTATGGAAGCATTACTGATTGTTCTAGAAACCACTCCTCCCACCACAAGTAGGACAGGGGTCCAGTTGTTCAGGAAGCAAAGGTCTTACCTAAGCTGATATCTGCTGCCTTAGTGAGGGGCGTTACTGCCTCATATGGGCCAAGGCCATACTGTTCTCTCAGTCTGTTTCCTTGCTCCAAGGACAGGATGACAGCCATTCGCTTATACCACTTCCTTTGGCCTTCTTTTTCAATGCTGTAGTACAGCTCTCCAGACTCCTTCCTATGTCCTTTCACCACTCCTGGATGGAGAAAACATAAAAGGAGCTTGCTGTTGTTTTAGGCTGCCCAGCACCCACTCACAAAGGCTTTGCAGAACAGGCTAAGTCGGGGAATTAGGTGATCCAACAGTGGGCTGAAGTTACGATTTAATAAAATCCCAGCTGTCAATCCCAACAATACCACCACTTAGGATATATGTAGCTATGACATTGTGACATGGAAAGTTTCTCAACAGAAGGAACCCTTGAGTTATAAAATAAAGCTTCCTAACCCTGGCTGGTGTGGCTCAGCTGGTTGAAGCGTTGTCCCATGCATGAAAGCTTTGTGGGTTCGAGCCCCAGGTCAGGGCGCGTATGGGAGGCAACGGATCGAGGCTTCTCTCTCACATTGGGGGGTGGGGGGGTGGGGTGTGTGTGTGTGTGTGTGTGTGTGTGTGTGTGTGTGTGTGTGTGTGTGTCTTTCCCTTCCACTCTAAAATCGATGGACAAACATGCCCTCAGGCGAGAATAAAATAAATAAATAAATAAATAAATAAATAAATAAATAAATAAATAAAAGCTTCTTAAAGCCAGCCTTTGTGGTTGTAGGTGGTTCAAGTGGTTCTTGATGTGAAATGGCATGTGATTTCCTAATAATTCCATTATAACCTACTAATTCTTGGCTTCTTTGGAGGCTGAGTGATAATTCTTGAGTTAAGCTGTAAGTAAAAGATGACATCATTCTAAGACAGAGAGCATGTGTCTGTGTAGCAAAATCAAAGACAGAGCAAAGAAAGGAAAAAAATAAATCCTGCCTCTCCTGCCTAATCTTCCTTACCTATTATCTGCTTTCCTGCTCTTGCTGATTCAGAACTTAAAGATAAGTCTTTTAGGTTAGAAAACACACAATGTGGGGTATAAAGAAAACTGGGCAAGAATTGAGGAGACCTGCACCTAGGCCTAATTCTATTCTAACCAAGCTGTGTAATCTTGGGCAAGACTCATATCCAGTCCTATGAAAAGGATAATACTCCTTCCCCTCTATCAAGCAATAATTTGTACATACACAAACACAACACACATATCAATAAAACCAAGGTATTAATATAAACACTTTTTCATTCCCATCAACAGAAGTGTCCATTTGTTCCTTCCCATTAGCCTACACCTGAATGAAGGGCTAAAAGAAACCCAGAAACTTAAGCCACCAAAGAAATACAGAGGAGAAAACAGGTCTTGGTTCTGTCCTTATGTACGGCACAGAATCACTCTCCTGCTGGTTCATCTCCTGGCTTAAATCTCTATCGCCAAACTGAACCACAAAAATCCCCTCAAAAGCAAAAAGAAGCCCGAGACCAACCATGTACTTCACACTACTGAAGAGCTACTAGAACTAGAAGCAGTCTAATGTTGACATTAATGGACAATGCAATAAATGGGACACAGAATCCCCACCCTTGATGCCATAACTCACTCTGGATACAGAATTATCTCTTTGTCTTAGGAGGGCCAAATGTGGACTTCCCAGGGAGGCTTTACACTGAAAGAACCAATGCATTTGATACAACTATGTACGTCACAGGTCATAAAAGACCTCAACCCATGTGCTACTAACTGATGCCACACAGAGCCACGTGTCATCCAGAACTAGAAGGTGAAGTGGTCCATTTAACACTGAAGTAAAGGCGCAAACAGCAACTTCTCAGGAGTGCAAACCACAAGAGTCTGGAGAGGCAACGAGGAAGCATTTTTGTCCATTATATCCTAATCCATGTTCAAAAAAATCCCCAGGAAGGATGATTTTAAATGACAAACTCAATACAAACATGTAACTCCAAATCAGTTCACAGAAAAGAGGCAATATATTCAAACACAGATTCCTCACCATCACCAGTACAGGGAACTGGCCACTTGAGAAAAAAAAAGTACCGTTTTTCAAACCAGAAAGTAAGTGGTAGGTGTGCCGGCACTAACAACTTCTTCCTTAGCAAAAGTATCTCAATGAATCTGCCACACTCACCCACTAGCTTCCCAACAAGGCAGGCAGTAAGTTTAAAAGTCAGTGGTCATTGGGGAGATAAAGGGACATTTGTAATATTTTAAATAAATAAATAAGTCAGTGGTAAAGAACAGATAAAGGGGCCCAGCCAGGCGAGCCTCAGCGGTTGAGCATCAACCCAGGATCCAGGAGATCACTGTTCGATTCCCAGTCAGGGCACATGCCGGGGTTGTGGGCAAGGTCCCCAGTTGGGGACTTGCAGGAGGCAGCCAATCAATGACGACTCTCTCATCATCAACGTTTCTCTCTCTCTCCTTCTCCCTTTCTCTCTCTGAAGTCAATAAAGGTATGTTAAAAAAGAAAAGAGAACGTAAAGGGAAAACACTAACTTTACAGTGGGAAATCCTGGCAACCACCACCTTAACCCAGTGCTGAAGGTTAACATCACCAGTGATGGCCTGAGGATGTCACGTACCCACCTCCCCAATATGATGTGAAAAGAAGGGCACTTCATCTCTGCAGCATTCTTTTCAAAAACCCTAACTCCAATCTAATCAGGAGAAAATATAAGACAAACCCAAACTGAAGGACATTCTACAAAATACCTGACCAGTACTCCTCAAAACTGTCAAGGTTGTGAAAAACAAGGAAAGATTCAGAAACTGTCACAGCTGAGAGGCGATCAAAGGACACATGAGGATCCAATGCAATGTGGTGGTGTCCTGGACTGAATCCTCCAACAGAAAAGGGATATGGGAAAGCTGGTGAAATCCAAATAAAGTCCAGAATTTAGTTAATAGTAATAAGCCAAAGCTGGTTTCTTAGTTTTGACAAATGCTAACGTAAGATGTTAACAATAGAAAAAGCTGGAAAGCTGGGTGAGAAATATACGGGAATTCTCTGTACTATCAGTACCCTGTACTTTGCAAATTTTTTATAGATATAGAATTATTCCCAAATAACAAGTGTACTCAAAAATAAGCAACAAGGAACAACAAAAAAGCCAATGTTGAGACTAACCAGTGTTGCAGGAACAGAATTTCTGATGAGAGAAGACTGCCCCAGAGCAGAGTAAATCTCTACAGACCACTTCTTTTATTACCTGCACTGAAATACTCATCCTCCGAGAGGGCTGTCACTTCCGTATCCAATGGGATGGGGTCACACAGCAGAATGTCTTTGCCCAACACATCACACTCATATCCATCGTCAAAGAGCAATTTATACTTCCCAGCTCCGACATCTTGTGTGATTTTCCCAGAGTAAAAATAGCCATTGGATGACCACTTGGCAACAACACGGAGTCCTACAAAGCTGTTCCCTGGAGAGGAAGCATCTAAGCCATCAGAAGGACCAGCAGCAGCCTGGAAAGGAATCTCTGGAGAGTCGCTTCGACGAGAAGCACCAGCACCTGTGTCTGCACGTCTGGTGGAGTCTGGCACTCGGGGTGTGATCCGTGTAAAGGACTTATCATCTGGCGACATGCTGGGTGAAATGTCCTCAATGCCTACGGGGCCAGGCACAGTTGTTTCTCTAAAGAGAGATAAGAGATAGGAGAAGGCAGTGAGAATAAGAAGAGAGAAATACTTACCTAGCAATCTTCCCACTCCTTTGTCCATGGGTCTCTTCAGCCCATTCTTTGATCACCCAACACAGGCATAAGCCTGCTCTCTCAGTGGCCTCACTCTGTTCCCTGCCCACTCCCCAGTCAGTGTGGGCCCCTCTTCTCCCTCTTGACACCCCACATACTCTCTAATCCCCTCTCTTCTCTCTACGCCCTTTTTTTCTAAACAAGTCATAGACTAAGTATATCTCACACTACCCGGGTACCTGGTTCCAGTGGTCCGAGAAGGCGGGCGGCCCCTTCGCCCGCGCCCACGAGGCGTGACTGGAGCCTTCCCTCCCTGTCTGATGCCAAGGCCTGCATCACCATCCTCCTCACACACTGGCGCCCCTGTCTGACTGACCCCTTTTCTAGGACTAGAGAATGAAGATAGGTTAGTCTGATAGCATCTGCTACTGAATCCTTTTCCCAAAGTCTCCCCTTGGCCCTCAGACTACATGACAGGCCAACTTGCTGGGCCTCCAGGGCAGCAGGAAGCTGGTCCACACATACACCCACCACCAAAATATCAGCTGGGGAGTGGGAATGTAGGATAACAAGTAAAGGACGTCCTCCTCTACGCAAGTCTATTCCCTCCTGACATAGAGCTTCCTACTGCTGCCCTCAAAAATAGCACATGTATTTCTGCCCTACCTTCTCTTCTACTTCAGGCTCTGGACATCTGCAGAAGGTAACAAATAGCTAGGGGATGTGTCAAATTGGGGCCACTACCCCAAACTTTCTGTATTCCCAACCAAAACACTGGTAGGCTGCAGAAAATGGGGGTGGCAGGTGCACATGCCCCCATTGTCAAAGTCCCATCACCTGTTTTCCACCTGTTCTAAGGAAATCTACCTCCCACAGGCTCCACCCTACCTCCCAGGCAAACCCCAAATAGGACAGGAACAAAAGGGGAGAATAAGAGCTAATTTATCCTAGATGGAGGATGGGGGGGATTTTCCCATTACTCCCCTTTTCCTGTGATATTTAAAATGTCAGCAACCCTGCCCCTGCTGTGGCTCTCTCTCTGGAGACCCTGTCTGCACCTCGGTTTTCCTGGGCCTCCTCGGGAGCTGGGCAAGGCAAAATCTGCGGGCTCTGTCCCGCTGGTTTTCCCTTTGAGTGGTGCGGCTCCTGGCCCTGAGCTGCCACTGCTGTGAATGGCTGAGAGACTCGTCCCACTTGATGTGCGGAGTAAGCTGGATGCCTTGGAGGAAAAGGAGCTGATATCCCCCAGGTCCCCTGAGGAGCCCCCAGTCTTTGAAGGGGAAATCTCAGATTCACACTCCCGACACTCTACAACTGGCTCTTCAGTCTCCTGCAAGGAAGAAATGGATACAAAAGCTAAAAGAAACCACAATAACATAGTGCTAATGTGATGGATGGAATATCCTAGAGATGGCAAGAAATTTCAATCCAGAGAGGTGGGAATCAAGGCAGACTTTGCAGGAATAATGGAAATGTTCTATATCTTGTTTTGAATAGTAGTTACATATAACTCAAAAGTCACTGAACTGAATATTTAGACCTACATATTCCACAGATAATACATTACAGCTCAATAAAAATAATAGTAATAAAGATGATATCAGATTGGGAAGAAAGATACCTCTATCCTGAACTGTTAAATTATCTTTTTACTGGACAAATTCACAACCTTTGGCTACTGAGAAACTAGTAAGGCTTCTAACCTAGAGGACAGAGGTAATTCCCTGTCTAAGACAAGACAGGTAAGAAGGTAAAGGTAGTTAGAGAAGGAAAATGA
This sequence comes from Miniopterus schreibersii, assembly GCF_964146895.1. Taxonomy (NCBI): domain Eukaryota; kingdom Metazoa; phylum Chordata; class Mammalia; order Chiroptera; family Miniopteridae; genus Miniopterus; species Miniopterus schreibersii. The sequence continues at coordinate 145,199,216 of NC_138101.1, forward strand.
GTGATTGGGAGCAGTTCTGGTACTTGATTAGCAGTGGGCAGCATTACATGTTTTTTGAGATTAGGTATTTTATATTATTTATATAAAATATTTTATATTATTTCAATAAGTCATCAAGGAAATAAAAAATTATAGGCTAAAAATGGTATTAGTGTTTTAAAAATGAAGACCAAGCCCTCGTCAGTGTGGCTCACTGGTTTTAGCATTGGTCTCCACACCAAGGGTCAAGGGTTTGATTCCTAGTCAAGTGCATGTGCTTGGGTTGCAGGTTCGATCCCAGGGCCCGGCCAGGGCACGTTCGGGAGGCAATCAACGTCTCTCTCCCACCTCGATATTTCTCTTTCTCTGTCTCTTTCTCTTCCTTTCTCTCTCTCTTTCCCCCCTCCTTCCCCTCTTCCACTCTCTAAAACTCAATGGAAAAATATCCTCAGGCCAGCCAGTGTTGCTCAGTGGTTGAGCATCAACCCATGAACCAAGAGGTCACTGGTTCAATTCTTGGTTAGGGCGCATGCCCGGGTTGCAGGCTGGATCCCTAGTAGGGGGTGTGCAGGAGGCAGCAGATCGATAATATTTCTCTCACCAATGTTTCTATCTCTATATTCCTCTCCCTTCCAAAATATTTTTTTTTAATCCTCAGATGAGGATTAAAAAAAAAAAAAAGACCAAAAAGATAATAATCAAAATATACAAGTTTTCAGTAACTATAGAGGACAGGGATGTCAACATGACTATCTCACATGCCTATTTTGATGGACTGATAGTGGTTGCCTGGAGTCCAGTTTTAAGCAGCCTTCTGAGGCTAATTCCCAGGCTTTGTGGGAAAGGTTTATGATCAATCATCAATGTCCTCTACAGCACAGGACTGAGAAATTACATGACAGGTACTGCACATATGCCTTCCTGCTCTAGACTGTTCATGCATCATTGTACTAATTGCCAGAAAAAAATATGTAGAAGTATAAGATAAACTCCTCCTTCAGAGTTTACAATCTCTCTGGGAGACAGCATGATGCACACACATTTAAATAATGCCGAGATGATTAAATAAATATTTTGGACCATTCCCTTCTTGAAAATATCTCCTCCTTTAGAATCTATAGTCATTCTCTTTCTTTCAGTCTACCCCTTTGACTACCGCGATTTGCGCTTGTACTTGGGTTCCTCTTTCTCTGGCTATTCCTTTAAAACTGGTATTTCCCAAGACTCTGCTCTCATTCCTTTTCCCACTCTTCCATGCTTTCCCTGGCCAGTCCTACCAGACTCATCCCTGACTCTCAAAAACACAATGATCACTCAGTTCCAAACTCTGGGATACAAATACCTACTACACTCTTCCCCAAGGACATCTGAAATTTAACCCATCCAACACTTAATCTGTCATCCTCTGTCCATTTCCTGCCTTCAGTGAATGAATCCTGGCTATCTCCAGTGTACCTCACATCCTCTGCAGCTCTCTCTAGCACAGGGTGATTTTTTTCAACCAAACCTCAATTCAAGAGTTTGGAGATGAAAGGCCCCTTCACTCCCCATTTCTATTAATAGACCATTTCCCTCTCCCCACCTCTTGCTCCTACCAAACCACTATTTCCCATTCTGTTAAACTTTCCTCTCCTCTTCCCTTCCTTTGTTAGTCACCAACACCCTGTAATCACTCCCTCTCATGCATGAACACCTTAACTCCTGGTACATAGCCTTCCTTTTTCCCTCCCCATCTCTGCTTCTGTCATCATTCTCTGTGACTTACATCCATCAAATGACCCATCCAGCAACTCCTAAGTTTCCTGATATAATTACCACCATCAACCTTTTCCTCTACACCATCTGTCACCAGGGTCAACAACAGAAAAATTGCACTACCTTCAAAACTCTTGATCCACAAGCCATTCTCCAATGACCATCTCCTATCACCCAACTTGACTGCTCTGGCTGGGTCTGAGTCATCATAACATGCCAAGATCATGTGACTGAAAACAGAGGTAGTGAACCCAGAATGTAAGTTAATTCCTTCTCCTGGACATGGCAAATGTGTAGGGGCAAGGCCTACATAGAGGGCTGGGACTCCAGGCTGTGTTTCAGTTAGAGAGTAGGCTCAAAAAGCAGTAGCCAGCTATACCTGCCTTTGCAACTGTCCAGCAATTGAAACTATTGCTCTTATAATGATTATAATGACTTGGGCCCAGGTTCCAAGTTGTCCTGTTATGATGTTTTTAATGTATTTGCTTACTTGTTTTCCTGTATGTCTCTCCTACTAGGCTACAGAGGCCACATTAAGACAGAGATTGTAACCATCTTCTTTCCTGGACATATCCCCAAAATCTAGCACAGTACCTTCCACAGATGAGACCCTCCATAAATATTTACTGAAGGATCTTCTCCTTCAAACCATGCCCTATTTATATTCTCTATCACAGTATATGGTACTACCATATATCCAGCTGCCCAGGCAAAAAGCCCAAATACCTAATATGATTTCTTCCCTCTCCCTAAAGCCCCACATTCAGGAATTCCCCAGTCTATCAACTTCACCTTCTATGTATTTCCTGCATCTATGTCTCTCCTCTCAACCCCTATGCCAATGTCCTAACTTGGCAGTCATTACTTTTTGTCTGACTATGCTTCTAACCTCAACCCACTCCAATCCATTGTTACACTGCTGCCAATCTAACCTGCCCAACATGCAATGTTATTAATTAGTAACAATGATGCTTTTGCTCACCAAGCTTTCTATATGGAATGTCCTTTCCCCTCATCTCCCAGTATCTAAAACCTTCAGTGTCCAACTCTATACTTTATGGCCATCACAAGATTTTATCAAAATTTCCCTTCAAATGAGTTTCTTCCTCCTCTGAACTACTATACTACATGCCTTCCTTTGACACACATCACTTTCACTCTTAAAAGGCAACATAGTGCTTAGGATATGGGCTCCAGAACTAGACAGACTGGGTTGAATTCTAGTTCCTCAGCTATGTAACCTTAAGCAGGTTATTTTAAATCACTGTGCCTCAGTTTCTTCATCTGCAAAATGGGAATAACAGTATCTATGTCATAGCTAACTGTGAGGATTAAATAAATTAAATTTTTTAAAGTCCTTAGAATAGTGCCTGGCATAGTTAGTACTCAAAAAATGTTAGTCACTATCATTCTTTTATATAATTATGGCAGTGTTACCCAAACTGTATTCATAGGGGTATAGTAAATATTACATTAGAAAATATTTATGACCATGGAACTTTATTTTTCCCTCAGAGTATCTAGCAGGCCTGCTTTTTCCAGAACTATACTTTAGAAAGCACCATATAACATAAAAAAATAAGTAATATGTATAATACTTGATATAGCACCTTGCACAGAGTTCAATGTTAACTACAACAGTTACAAAAACTTTTCATGAAAACAAATTATTTTTCTATAAAGCTCCTAAGTTCATAATTTTTACAAAATAGTAATAACATTGAAAACAATTATGCAAACATAAAGATGAATCAACATTTTAAAAGGAATATGTCTGGGATTATTATTATTTGGTATACAATAAATAAAGAATATTAAATAAAAAAAAGACAATTTCTCAAACTAATGTCAAATGCTTTCTGACATGAGTGCCACAATGGTCCATTAATTTAAAAAAGCAATAATATATTTCATTTAATAAAACTATATGCCACAGTTTAATTCTCTGAGTACAGCTTCCTACATGACTAGCTGGGAAAAATAAAGAAAACTGCATGAGTTAAGGAAGAAAATAGTTCCTCTATTTATTAGTTATGTAACCTTAAGCAGGTTATTTTAACTCACTATGCCTCTATTAATAAAATGGTTTGCAAACATTAACATATGTACCAAGAAAGGTTTTCAATCTAGAAAATCTGTCTAATCTCAGTATTAGATGTAAACTAAGTCAGCATATGACACTGTCTAATATAATAGTCAATAAATGCCAGTTTTATGCTGGCATTGGGAATGAGTCCACATGAACCCTGAAAAATAAAGGTGCATTGCCTACCAACAGGTCCATAACCACATACAAGGGAGATCAAGAAAGAACACGAGTAAATATGAAAACACATTAAAAAAAACCTAAAAACAAAAACAGCAATAAACAATGAGAAAACATATGCAGCCTAGCAGGAAATTCTAAACTTCATAGTTTCCAAGGTTTAAAAATAAGACCTGGCCAGTGGTGCTCAGTGGTTAGTGCTGGCCCATGCACCAAAGGGTCCTGGGTTCAATTCCTGGTCAAAGGCACATGCCTGGGTTGCAGGCTGGATCCCTAGCCCCAGTAGGGGCGCATGCATGAGGCAACCAATGGATATGTCTCTCTCACCCCAACATTTCTTTTTCTCTGTCTCTTTCTCTCTCTTCCTCTCTCTCTCTCTCTCTCCCTCCCCCCCTTCCCTGTCTTTCTTCCACTGTCTCTAAAAATCAATGGAAAAAATATCCTCAGGTGAGGATTAACAAAAAACAACACAGAATCTTTATATTTATATAAGACAGATCTATGATTTATCAATCTGATCTTTATAAAAATGAAAGGCATGATGGAACTGGTTAAATAAGTGGCCAAAGGTCAAACATCAAACCCATGATTGGAAAAGACACAGAATTCAGGACTCCATTTCTAAGCTTATTCTTGTATCTTTCTATTAAAAAGATGGAGGAAAACAAAGTGTTAGTAGCTAGCTGCACAGGAAAGGGAGGGTAGAGAGGTAGCAGTGAAGTGCCAGGGTAATTTTTCTACTGAAAGAAATTTGCCACATAGACCCACAGTATGTATTACCTCAGTAACTTTTCTTTCTACTTCTGTTCCATCCACATAATATACATCTGTGATAACACGAGTGACAAGCGTTCGAACCTCATGGATTGTTCTCATGTGCCGATGCAAGACATGGCCACGTGGAGGTTGAGGCATATCAAACTCTTCCTCTCCCTATGGAAAAAAATACAGAACACAAGCATGGGTCTCATTGCAAACTGGCAGAATCACAATCAACTTCTTCGTGATGAGCACTGTTCAGAGGTCCCATGAATCTAGTGTGATGAAATTTTCCAGCTGCTCTGTGTATTCACCTACAGATAAAACCAGGGGTGGACCAGCTAGAAAGAGTTTTTGTATCAGTATCACAGAAAATGACCTATTTCTTTCCAAATCAAAATCATAACATTTAGCACTTATATCTAAGACATTTAAGTAAAACTTTGATCCCCTGAAGGTACATTATTTTTAGATTGTGACCTTTGATTTTGATGCTGACTTTTACAAGTTTATACTTGAAACAGCTCTTTAGATAAAAGGAAGGCATTCTTTAGAACTTTATGTAAAACCAGAATGACATCTGTCAATCTCAGTTTTACCTGCATTAATTAGTAAGCAAAAACTATAATTGAGTTATACCTAGAACAAGATATGCTGAGTTCTCCTAGAATTAAATACAAAATATTTAATCTATTGCAAATAATAGATTATAACTAAAAAGCTGAACTAGTGTCCAGAAACAAAACATTAGCAAATTAGGATTTTGTATCTAGTTGTACCATAAAGAATAATCAGTTAAATGGTTTAAATAAGACCTACATTTTATGACAACTGTTACATAAATGTTTTCTCGTAACACCTATATCACATTTATCCACATTCACACACACCCCCCACACACACACCCGGCTCTGTAATTCTGAGGAGAAGGAAATGCACACTTTTCTCCTCCCTTATTTCCCCTGCTATAGACTAATTTTACTTTCAGTAGTCAGTGTCAAAGTATTCAAGTCTTTCCAAAGTATTATATGTACCTCTGCAATAATGGTGATTCTGGGTTTTTCATGACAATGTGGTAGTAATTTACCTATAGATTTCAATAATTTACCTGAATAATTCCTACTGCAACCCCATCTGAGAGGTAAAATATGTACTAAAATGGAGCTATATAAATTATATGAATAAATAAAAATGAAACCAAAAGCATGGAATGTTATTCAACCAATTCCTTAAATACTTCTACATATGCAACCTTGGTTAGTGAATGGTCCGAGCATTGGTCTGTCACACCTCAATCATCAGGGGCCCGTCTTAGGACCATGACAGCCTGGACCTCTGTCTGCACACTCACAGTTGGGCCCTGGATCACAGGGGTCTGAAAGATTTCAGTGCTTTACATATCCCTGAAATGTGGCCAAGAAGCCTCCCTGTAATCCTTCCATTACAGCAGCCAGACAAATGATTGTTTCAAGATAGACAAACATGTCTGATAGAATAAGAAAGGGAAAGGGGCAGATAAAAAGGAAGCTATGTGCCACGGCTGGTTTGGCTAAGTGGTTAGAGCATCAGCCTGTGGACTGAAGGGTCCTGGGTTCAATTCCTGCCAAGGGAATGTACCTTGGATGCAGGCTCAATCCCCAACCATAGGAGGCAACCAATCAATGTGTCTCTCTCACTTCGATGTTTCCCTCTCTCTCTCTCTCCCTCCCCTTTCCACTCTCTCTAAAAAGCAATAGAAAAAATATCAGAGGGAGAGGGGGCAAGCAAGCTATGGTTACTCTTTCTTTAAATAGTCTTCTGAAAAGTGATCTCTGTAAATATAAAATTACTTGACAATCTTGTCATTATTAAGGGATGGTAACAAGATGAAAATAAAGCCATGCTTTCCCTTGATATAAAACCTGGCTCCAGACCCACTTCAAAATTTAAAGAATGTCACAGGTAGCTGCCTATACTATTCTCCAAGCATTGGCCTGAGTCCTGCCCAGACTGCAGGGGATAAAAAAGCTCTGGCACTTGGAAAACTTCATTTTCATTCACATTGCTGTGCAAACATCACCATATCTGCCTCTAGAACTTTTTCATCTTTCCCACCAACCCATTTACCTCTTTTTCTAGCATCTTTCGTTTCTTAGCAGAAGCAAGTAACTCTTAAATATGTTAACATCACTCTGCATGACACGGTAGTATACTACTAATAGCATCAGTAGTTGTGGTAGTGATAGCAGTAATAATAGTATTTAAAATAGTAATAATCAATAGGTAGTAGCAGCAGCCAACATTGATAGAGTATTTACTATGTGCCAGGCCCAGAGCTAAGGGCTTCAGATGCCTTATCTCATTTAATCCTCACAATATCCAGATGAAGTGGTCTGATCCCAAAGCCTGGGCTTTAACCAGACTGGTTCACTGGCTCCTATCATCGTGGTGAGATAGGAGAAGGAATTATTTCCCTATTTTAGAGAGGGAAAATATGAGGAAGAAAAGGAAAATATAAAATAGTGACTCCCATATGACTGCTATCTTTAAGATCATGTTTAACTTTTTATAAAGGCAGAGAAACCAAAAATCACGTGGGAGAATGCAAACACTTTAAATTAAAGGTAAAAATAAACAGACACAAAATAGGATCTGATATGCTATGGCCCCTATATCCAAAAAGCTACTGCTATTTTGAATCTGTATGAACTGATAAGGTCTTAGGTCTCACAGACTGTTACTATAAAAGTCTAATATAAACAGAATTTTTGAAGAGGCAATAAACAGAACAAGACTACACAGACCATGATTTAAAAATAGAAAAGTAACATAGCATAATGAAAAGAATACCGATTCTGAAGCAGATATGCTGAGTTCAAATTCCAGTTCTGCCACCTACTGATGGCAAAATCTTGGGCAAGTTACTTAACCTCTCTTCAGCTTGGTTTCTTTACCTGTGAAATGGGAATAACAATACCAACCTCATGGGCTGTCTTGAGCACAGTGCTGACATAGTGTAGGTGTTCAGTAACAAGGAACTACTTTCCTACTCTATTCACAAGAACATGTTCTTCCTCCAGCCTCACTTTCATCAGCCCCAATCCTTTTCCTCCCATTAAGTCTAGTCTGAGCCTTTCTGTAGCCCCTAGTCACCTGGATGCTCTTCCCCATCTCTATTCCTGTTACTATTCTTTGTTTCTAATACTATGATACACTATCTTTCATGCTTTTCTACTCCTTCCTCCTTTATTTTTTCCTCTCTCAGTTCCTGGGAACCATGGTGAAATAGACTTGGAGGAAAAGCAATCAGCTCTGATAGTTACAGAGGACAAAAAATGACAGCAGGAGGAAAAGACTGAACAACTTAAAAGAATACAGGACGCAGACTATATTCCTGGCGTTCTTTTCCAGTAAAGACCTACTTGGCAAACTCTAGCATTATTCCATCTTCCCTAAAAGACTATTTATTGGCTATAGCTACCCATAATTTTTACTACCCTATCGCTATCCTGAATAAATTGTTTTTGTCTTTTAATCACTGGTCTGTACAAAACTGTTAGGAATTATCATTAGATAAAAGGACCACAACTTAAATTCTCTGAGAATCCAGAAAGTGGAAAACAGGCCCCTGGGTACCCAGGAAGTTCTCTCACCTGGCTATGGAGTGACTCTGTGTCATCCCCAGCAGCACTGGCTGGTTTCTCACCAGTCCCCTTCTCAGTCTGTACTGTGGCATCCTGCTTTCCAGAGTTCTCGTCCACTGTACTGGTCCCCTGTTCACACACATTCTTTACAGTCTGGGTTGCTGCTGAAACAGTTTCTGGGACCCAGAGGGAACGCTCTATGGTCTGAACTCCTACATTATTTTGGCTGGGCCTTTCAATCAAGGCCTTACTAGGTTTTTCCTGATTGGTATTCCACCCTTCTTTCTGGCCTTCTAGCACATCTGTCTCCATGGCTTCCCCTTGAAGAATGGATGGCCCCTGTGTGACCATCTGCTGAGAGACAGGAGAGGCAGGGTCTTTGACAAGACTACTGGACTTCACAGTTTGTTGATGCTGCCTGGTCCTTTGGTCACCTTCCAATTTTTCCTTCTCCTCTTCATCTTGAGTACTTGGAAAATGGAGTAAGTTCCCCCTGAGAATCAACCATATAAAGAAACCACGTCAAGTAAGAGCGCATGCATGTGTGTATACTGGCAAGGCAGAACCATCATTTGACAATTTGAGAAACATGGAAGAGAAAATAAAATGACCAAGAATATCACCTTATGAAGTTTCTTATCATAATTTCACTCCTATAAAAAAAAAAATGGCACACAGGACTGACTATTCCACCATGATGATAACATAGTCATAAAACTTCTTCCCATCACTAGCTATAAACTCTGACATAGGAAAATAAGTTAAACAAAAAGATATAAAGCCATTATTGAAGTCATAAACAATGAAGGCAGCTTAGGGATCTACTTCACAAAAGATCAATTAAAGGTACAAACACACACCCTAGACGTTTTGCTCAGTGGTTAGAGCATCGGCCCATGGACTGTAGAGTCCTAGATTCAATTCCAGCCAAGGGCATGTACCTCAGTTGCAGGCTCAATCCCCAGACCCGCTCAGGGTACATGCAGGAGGCAACCAATCAATGTGTCTTTCACATTGATGTCTCTCTCTCTCCCCCTTCCACCCTCTGAAAAGCAATGGAAAAAATATTGTCAGATGAAGATTTAAAAAAAAAAAGGTACAAACAAACCAAAAGGGGAAAAAAACATAAAGAAAACGGCAACAGTAAACAAAAAGAAAAAAAGGATCAATCAGGTCAAGAGGACTCTTGATTTTATAAATGGTTCTAACATTCCTTAAATGACTACTAACATTTTAGATACACCCAACCTCGACCAACAATTTCAGCAAAAGAAGAGATCCTAGCTTTGCTAGCTATACTGGTATATTTACAACTGACCATTTTAAAATGACTTGGTGCCGCAAAGACAACTCTCAAGATACAGCCTACTTCTTTTTACTAGTCTGACCATTTGGCTGTCAGTGACTTATTTATTTCACAGCATTTGATGAATGTCTCCTGCAAACCAGGTACTATGAAGCTCTGAGGTGTCTAGTGGCTTTCTTAAGTGTCTTTAACAATACATCAGAATAAAAAGGCCCAGATCAATTCCAAGTGAGCAGGTTACACAGAAACTTGACATTCATGTCTAATTTAAGTTTATATTTAAAATACCTACCATGGGGCTTAATATAAAGTTAAGTGAGTAATAAATGTACTTTAAACAAAAGAGTTCATGTTCTCTCAATCCATTAACTGCAAAAATCTACTCTGATTAAATAAGCTAATTGTATAAGTAGCATATTCAAGTAGAAAATGCCCATAACTTTTAAATTTTAGTAAATTACAAGTTCAAATGAGTTAGTATACTACAAACAACAACAAACTAATGAATTTTTAGGCTATATTAAGTGCATAAAAGCCAGAATAAAGATAAAAGGATCCATTCCGAACTGACCACGGTAAGACCACATCTGGAATCTATTTCAGTTTGGGGTGTCATATTTAACAAGGCATAAACTGAGATACACCCAGAAGACAACATTCAGGATGATAAAGGATCTACAAACTATGCCATATGTTGATATAAGCGTTTGACCAGAGAAAGAAGGAGCTAGTCATCTAGACAGAGAAAACTATCTCCACCTTGGGAGAAACTCTCACCCTTAGGGCCTGCTCTGCTCTGGATCTTGAAAAAGAGAAAAGAAGAGGTTTCTGAGGTTTCTATCTTGTTTAGCTCACTTACCAAAACAGGAAGTCAAAGAGGGATTTAGAATAAAGTTCTAGCCAAGAGGCTGATATATATTTGGTTGTTACAGCTTGTGTCCTGTGTGTCAGGAACCTCAACTGAATGAAATATATGATCCAATGAAGAAGAGGTAAGAATAAGATCACCAGAAGACAGATGAGTAATACCTACCTCTGATGACGTTCATAAGTGATCTTATATAAAAATTACTTAGCACAGTGCTAGGTATACAGCAGATGCTCAATCAATATTAGCTGCATAAGACAAAACAATTAAGGAGATGCAATTCATCTTTATAAACTGAATATTCGTGCTTGAACTTTAAGACATCTAACATATCAACAGCTAAGCAACAATGAAAGTGAGTCAAAAACTAAATGGGACATAAGTTGATTAACCATTTCAAAAATTCAATTACCATTGTTCCTCAACCTTAAACAAGCCTGCACATTTTACTTCAGAAGCTGTTTATTTAGGGTAGAACTTCTGAATAGATTTTCACTTCTAAAGCAAAGCTTTGTTTCATTTGGGACTTTTCAATTCTTAATCAATAAATATTAGATTGATTTTTTCCTCCAGAGTTAATCAGGAAAATTCTTCTCTAAAGACCAAAGGTGTCTCACTGCAGTATCAGCAATATTTAGCATATTCCTATCAAATATCAGAATTTTGGTATTTATCATTCTCATGAAAGTGATCTTAAAATCGTAGTCATTTCCCACCCAAGATCATATAGTATATATTTTTTTGGTTGGCAAGATTTGCTGATTAAGGCCAACAAAGAACAGCAGGTAAAAACCAAAAGCTTAATAGCAACACACACTGCAAAAAGTGTTGCCCACTCCCACCAAGTTCATAAATTCTTAGACATAAATAAAACAACTGGGAAATATCTACCATTAAGGTGTATATTAATGTCCCAAGAAACAATAAAGAAGCAATCTCTACCACCAGAACAAAGAGCTTTATAAGACAAGAGAAATCCAATATACTATAAGAAGGACCACACTTCTCTCTGTTCATTAGTTCCAGCTACACAATTCTACTCTGGTCACTATATGCCAGATTTAGAAACTGATGCTAAGAAAGAAATTCTAGCAGAAAAAGCCTGGACAAAATTAATCCTAAGTGAAACAGAGAAGAATAAATCTCCATATTTAACAAACTTCTAACCATTCTGTTCTCAGTGTAGATCTGTCTGTAGAGCAACTGAAGTCAAATCCAGCTGGATTTGCAAGCCCTTGTTCTACCAAGGCTAAACAAAATCAACAGCATCTTGGTCTATTTTAAGATACTCTAATAAAATAGAAAGGCAATTCAATGCCATTGATAAATTTAGTAATTGCTGGACCATTACCATACCAATTCTGGAACCACATGAAGTGGTATTTTGCCTAACAAACTTCTTGATACAATAGAGGATATAATCTGGGCTAGCTGATTCCCAGCAATACCAACAAGCTCACATTTAATCATCAGAATGCCTAATAAAAGCACCGACATGTTTCTTCTAAATATTTCTATCAATAAAGAATAGAGAAATTATGCTGCAAATAACACTATTAGATACGTGCTGACAAACATTATCACATTCTCTAATTACAAAATCACAAAATTCCAGAGATTGACAGATACCATCTCATAATGAAAATAAAAGCTTATTTCCAATGCCATCACTTCTTTCCCTATACTAAATATAAGACTCATATATTCCAAACAAATACTCTTCAATTATAAATAGAGAAGAAATACCTTGTAACTCAAAAATTTTTTTTCTGCCTCAGACCTGTTCTAAGAGATTATAAAGTAAAGAAATTATAGGAAAATTTTAATTCCATCAGGTCTGGCAAAGTGTAAATCTGGGATGTTAAGTATCTCAGTTTTACCCTAAATGGAAATAGAAAATCTGTTAAAAATAAACATTTCCAAACCTAAGAAAAAGGGAATAATTCTTAGAAATGTAAAATGATATAGTTTCATAAATATATGAAGACTTAATCATTTCAAGTTGATAGAACTGGCAGATAAAGACAAAAATCTGTATCTACAAAATATTTAATAAAACTTCTCATGACTATAAATCTCTATAAATCCATCTAGAATATGCCACAGTCCCTCAGATAAAAAAGTAAGCTCAAGTTCACAAAATAGGAGGACTAAATTCTAGATTTTGGTACCAACCATTTTATGAATCAGTATAAATATAGTCCAAAAGATGCTATGAAAATAATGCTCACCTGGTGGGTGAGGAGAAGGGATCCTGACTTCGAGCCTCATCCTCTTGCCGGGCTTCACAGACACAGCTAAGCAAAGACATGTTCTTCTGGGGACTAAGATAATAAATCAAAGCAATATATTGTGTTAGTTTTGAAAGGAAACACACTTCTGAAGATTATCCTTTTAGGCACAAAGAGAATAAAATCTTTTTGCTGCATCCAAATATCCAAACTGCCTTACATCAAAATGCAAATTCCTTGTACAGTACTTGCTTCAAATTAGCATAACTAAAAACTCTCAAGGAAGATTCATAGAGGTGGACAGAAGGCTATATTAAATAACATAAAGACACAATCAGCAAAGTCCAGAATGAAAAAAATTCTATAAAACACAAAGCCCAATTTCTTCAACAAATAAATTGCTAAGAAGAAAAAAAAGACAGGTGGGGGCCCATAGATTAAAAGAAATTTAAATTAAGAGACATTTCAATCAAATGTAATGTGGACGTTGTTTGGATCTTGATTCAAACTGTAAAAAAAATAAGGCAATCAGAGAAATCTGAACATTAACTATTTGATGACATTAATCACCGCCAATTTTAAAAGCATGATAGTATTGTGGTTAAGCTCAAAAGAGGAATTTTATCTTTTAGAGACAGCATTGAAATATTTACAGATAAAATAATATAATGCTGGAGTTAGCTTCAAAATAATCGAGTGGGGAGGAGAGTACTGGAAGTATTTATAAATAAATTAAAACTAGCTATGAGCTGGTAATTTTTGATATAGGGTGATGAATACATGGTGGTTCACTATACTATTTCTCTACTTTTGTGTGTGCTTGAAACATTCAACAGTGAAATGTTTGAGAAAGAAGATGGCAGCAAGTAATCTGAACAGAGCCCAGTTACCAATGACATTTTGTTTAAAAACAGCCCAGCCAGGCATGGCTCAGTGGTTGAGCATTGACCTAGGATCCAGGCGATCGGGGTTCGATTCCCGGTCAGGGCACATGCCCAGGTTGCGGGCTCGATCCCCAGTCGGGGGCGTGCAGGAGGCAGCTGATCAATGACTCTCTCATCATTGATGTTTCCATCTCTCTCTCTCCCTCTCCTTTCCTCTCTCTGAAATCAATAAAGATATATTTTAAAATAAATAAATAAATACATACATACATACAGAGTGGTACTGCCTTTACCTAATGCAGAGGAAGGAATGAGCATTTAAAATATTCTAACAGAACTTACTTGTTTTATTAATTGATTTTATTGGGATGATACTGGTTCACAAAACCATACAGGTTTCAAATGTACAACTCAATAAAACATCATCTGCACACTGCATTCTGTGCCGCTTGCCCTAAGCAAAGTCTCCTCAGTCCCCATTTCCCCCTCCCTTTGCCCACCTCCACCTAGCTCCCACCCCCCTTTTCCTCTGGCTAATGTTGTCTCTATGTGTTATGTATATGTTTTTTGGCTAATCTCTTCACCTTCTTTCATCCAGTCCCCCCACTGCTCTCCCCTCTGACAGCTGTCAGTCTGTTCCATCTATCTATGCCTGTTTCTACTTTGTTAGTTTATTTGTTCATTACATTTCACAAAATAAGTGAGATCATACAATATTTGTCTTTCTCTGACTGGCTTATTTCACTTAGCATAATAATCTCCAAGTCCATCCATGCTGTTGCAAATGGTAAGATTTCCAGCCGAGCCAGACATGGCTCAGCGGTTGAGCCTCGGCCTAGGATCCAGGAGATTGAGGTTCGATTCCCAGTCAGGGCACATGCCCAGGTTGCGGGCTCGATCCCTAGTGGGGGCATGCAGGAGGTAGCCGATCAATGACTCTCTCATCATTGATGTTTCTATCTCTCTATCCCTCTCCTTTCCTCTCTATGAAATCAATAAAGATATATTAAAAAATTATTATTATTATTTTAAAAATAAATAAATAATAAAAAAATAAATAAAAATAAAAAACTTCCAGAGCCTTCTTTAAATTTCTTATCATAAACCCAATGGTAAAGTGAATAGTCAAAGACTTTTAAAATTTAGATTCTCATATACAAAATCTGCTTCACAATACCAATGAATTTCACCTCATTCTGTGATCCACCACTCCAACCATGTGCCTCAAGTATTTTCCTTATTTTTCCAACTCTATATTCCGCCCAAAGGGCTTGGGAAGCTTTAGCAGCATATTCTGTCCCCTCTTAATGGGCACATGTACAGACTAATAACAAGTTATATCTAGCATACAATTATGTTAAAACCAAAGATATCAAGTATAAACTCCATTTTCTTCAACTTGTAAGACTACACATCATTAGTCTTCAACTGAGTAAGGACCCTGAAGTACATATTTTTCAGATTAAACATGTAAGAGTCCAGAGAACAACTAATCTCTCTAATATATAGCTAAGTACAGATCAAAGGATTTAGACAGGGGCCAGAAACTGGCAACTGAGGGTTAAATTTTGTCCACAGACAGGTCTTATTTGACCCACCAAACATGAAATTTTATTTTTAAAACTACAGATTTCTCTTTAAAAATTAGAGATTTGAAAACAAGTTTGCATTCTTGCATGGTAACAACAGGCTGGAGTTGAACCCAGACTGCCTCCCACCCTTTTACATAGGGCACATGCTCAGTTGACTATCATCCTCAATACTTGAAGGTCTTGCTCTTATCCTGCTTTACTTATACTGCCTGCCTAGCCTGATTTAAAAATTCTCACCTGTATTTCACCAACTGCTGCTACTATTTTCATGCTGGATGACTCATGCCAGAAACCAATAAAAAACAATTCTACTCTCATAGCCACCAGATGGCAAAGCTTAGCACCAGAGCCTCAGGATGGAGTCATACTCATGCTCAAAGCATTATAGCATTCATGACAAAGCAAAAATAACAGTTCAACACAGTAGTTAATTTGGCAGGCAGAAGAGAAAATGGTCTGAGGCTGTGGCTGAGTAGGGGATCTCAGAAGAAGCAGGGCCTACGTCTATCTGTTGTTAAACCCTCCATATCCTCACCAAAGCAACAACAATCTCAGTCCCATCAACAGAAAAAGGTAAAAAAGGGCACTCTTCCCACATGAACAAAAGGGAGAAAGGGAAACACCTTTAAATATCTTAGTTCTAAGTATAGCAAAAGCTTTATTAGACTTAAGAAAGCCTACATTAGATTCAAGCCTACATTAGCCTACACTGTTCAATCCTTTATGCTGAATCTATATCTTAAGTTTTTTCCTCTCTTGATAAATCATCTTCCCCTCAGTACAGTGGCTTTGTATACTGAATTCCTCTAAATAGCAACCAGCTCCAGTTACCTGGCAACAGCCTCAGCAACAGCAGATCCATTTTTTCTTTCACCAATTGCAGGCTCTGAATAAAAACAAAAGGAAGGAAAGGAAAGGGAAACAGAATTCAGTTAGCAGCACACCTAAAAACTTGCTCTACTAGTATTTGCAACAAATAACAAAAAGAAATGGGTAAGAATAGTAAGTGAACATAAAAAGATTTTTATAATTTAATGGTACCAATTTCTCTCACTTCTATCAATCATTTTTTTCAAACTTCCTACAGAAGATGGATCAGTTTGTCCAGAAATACAATGAAGCATTAACATTTAAAAATGAAATAAAACTTTTGAATTTCAACTCTTCTCATACAAGAATTTTTAAAATATGTAGTAAGAAAATGTTTTAAAAAACAAATAAAAAATTATAAAATTAAAAATAAAATAAATTTAAAATAAACAAGAAAAGTTTAACAAGATAAATTATGTAGGAAAGTGTCTTTGGTTGATGCACAAGTTTTAAATAGTGTGCAATTTTAGGAGAAACCACACAGAGAGGTACTCAATTTCTTTCTAAAGTTCTTTGGGGATGATTGAAAAACAAAACACTTTTGCAAAGAAGAGGTGGCTCAGTTGGTTGGAGCATCGTCCCATTCACCAAAGGGCTGCGGGTTCAATCCCTGATCAGGGTGCATGCAGGAGGCAGCCAATCGATGTTTCTCTCTCAAATTGATATTTCTATCTCTCTCCTGCCCCCATCTAAAGACATTTTTTTTAAAATCAATGAGGAAACATATCCTCAGGTGAGGATTTAAAAAACTTAAAAATAAAAAGAATCAAGGGTGATACTGAAAAGAATTTCATATTTTCAAAGCAATGTCACTGATGTCAAGGGATTAAAACGTATTCATTGACAATTTATTCCCGCCTCAGAAAAAATAACAAATACCTTTAAACATTTCTACAATTTCATGACCCAACATAATCTAAGTAGTCCATCAAGGAGGCAGCTGAAGCTTAATGGTTAAAGTCCTAGGTCTGAAACAGAAACCTGGCTCAGGCCCTGGCCAGCACTCAGTATTACAACCTGGGAGTAAATTTCTTCATCTTCTGTCACAGGTTTGTTGTGAGGATGAAATGAGTAAAATTTTGAGTATGGTGCCTGATCCTGTATTCCTATTATCTGAAAAGGTAGCAACATTTACCAATATGACCATCTTTAACATTTAGCTCCATATAAGATCTTTCCAATTGTAATTTCAAATCTAAAGATTCACAGCTACCACATATTCTCTTAATAAGTTCTACTTGATTTCAGAGAAGATAATAAGGATGGAAAGATGTAATACTTTAATTTCTACTGAAGTTCTAAGATTCAAATCAATAAGCACTGAGAAGCAGAATAGTATTATAATTTGGAACTGGACTTCTGGTTCTTGGAACTACTTTGAATTCAGGCTACTACATTTAATAGCTGTATGACTCTAGGAAAGGTGCTCAACCTTCCTGTTTCCTCATCTGTAAAATGTGGATAACAATAGGATCTTCACACAAAAAAACAAAAAAAACACTACAAGTTGTCAGGGGATTTAATAAGCTGTACATGTAAAATGCCTGGCATATAGTAAGAACTCAGAAGAAAAGCTAAAATTTCTTTTCTTTGTTCTCAGAGAATGAAAAGTCCCTTTTTTTATTTTTTAAAATGTTTTTATTGATTTCAGAGACAGAAAGGGAGAGAAAGAGAGAGATAGAAACATCAATGAGCAGACAGTCACTGATGGGCCGCCTCCTACACACCCCCTACTGGGAATCAAGCCTGCAACCCAGGCATGTGCCCTAACTAGGAATCAAACCGTGACCTCCTGGTTCATAGGTCAATGCTCAACCACTGAGCAACACTGGCTGGGCAAAAAGTCCCTCTTATTCAAGTCTACCCACTCTATTTATGGTTTTGAAAGCTTTCCCTCCCAACTTCCTCAAGGCCCTGATCCATCAACTATTTCCTCTAATCCGTCATTTTTAACCCATCTCTCTTTTGGAGATTTCCTTTCAGTCTATAAACCTTAGGCCTCTCTAAGCCTAAAAATGAAAAATCTCCTTTAATCCTACATTTCCTTCTAACTTGACATATTTTTTAACAAAAACTTCTCAAAAGCCAAATACATTTGCTGCCTCTTCTCCTCATCACTCCTCAATTACCTTCAGTATAGCTCCCACCCAAACCACTATACTGAAATAGTTCTTGCAAGAGTTACCAAATGGAACCTAAACATAAATATCTTACTAGACATCACTTCTGCATCTGACATTGTTTTCTTCTTCTAACTTTCCTCCCCACAGCCTTCCATGGCTTTATACTGTCCTCACCATCTTCTCTGAATGCTCCCTTACAATCTCTTTTAAGAGTTCTTCCTCTTCTAACTCCATTAAACAGCATTTACAAACTACTTAGTAAAAAAAATTATAAGCCTTGGAGTCAGATCTGATTCAAACTCCAGCTCTATTTCTTACCAATTATTGTGACCGCAGATATATAACTTAGAAACCTCTCTTAGTCTGTTTTCTCATCAATAAAATGGAAAAGGATATCTACTTTGGAGTGCAACCATGAAAACTAAACACAGATGTAGAAACATCCTGTATTTTTCTCCTCCCCCTTACTTCTGTATTCAACTGGTCCCAAGTTGTCCCTATTCTACTATTCACCTCTCAAATTCATCCCTCATCTCCACCTCCACTACTAATGACCCCACTTCTGGGTTAAAGACTCAGTTTGCCAGGCAGAACAGGAAATGGCGAAGGCAAGGAATGATGCATAAAAGCACAAGTTTTGAAACACTTGGCTGATCCTTTTATTTATGTTTGTTTATTTATCCTCACTCAAGGATAAGTTTATTGATTTTAGAGAGAAAGGGAGAGAGGCAGAGGCGGGAGAGAGAGAGGGAGATGGGGGGGGGAGAAGGGGAAGAGAAAGAGAGAGACTTCAATGTGAGAGAGAAACATCAATCAGTTGCCTCCCGTACTCAGAGATCAAACCAGGGATCAAACCCACAACCTAGGTATGTGCCCTAACCAGGAAACAAACCCGAAACCTTTTGGTGTATGGGACAATGCTCCAACCAACTGAGTCACCAGGCCAGGGCTCACCAGATACTTCTAAAAAAGCAAATATCAAAATACTACTACCTTGCCTAAAATTTTTCAGCTTCTAACCATGATATAAAAGGCCTTTCAGAATCTGGTCTCTACTTTGCAGCCACTCCCTTGTCCCTTCTCTGTATTTTAGCTATACCAATCAACTTGCAATTAATGTGAGAAGTAGTAAACATAAACCTATAATGTGAATCCACAATCTTAAATTTTCTACCCTCTTCTGTACTGTTTCTGAATATGGAAACCAATTACTTAGTATCAACAAAGGTTTAATACAGAGATACAACCAGAACCATAGAGATTATAAATGGAGCATCTTCAGTAATATAACAGTGACAGACCAAAAGCAAAGAATTAAATCTGTGAGAATAAGACTTTACAAATACATTTATAATTATAAAAGTATAATTAGAAAAAATATAATCACTACTTCCCAGATGGTCTGGAGCTACTAATTACCCAAGATTAACATAAAATAAAACTTACTTTCCAGACTAAAGTGCAAAGACTCTTCACTCGCCTCAGCCTCAGGACTGACCAGTTTCATTCTTAGACACAATTTATCATCCACTTCTGGGGCAGGCCCAGAATCTTTTTCATTCCCAAGTATAGGATCATTGGTCTCCACCACGCTTTCAGACATGACATCACTGGTTGCCGTGGTACTTTCTGGATAGTTGCTAGTATCTGAAAGAAGGGAGGTAGGAGGAAGAAAGAAAGAACACTAAAATACAAACAAAAAACAGTAATTCAAGGTCATCAATTTGCCTGTTTGATTCCACAGCTCTGCAGGATTGAAAGGGATTCCTAGGATCGATCCTGTCACAAGTATCAACAACTACACACTAGTATTGACACCTGGTCTTAAGAGGAGCAACAGGATTCAGTTCCACTTCTGCATCTGGACAACGGAAGCTCTCATGAGCCCTCAGCCAACCCACATCTGCCAGCATCAGGCATAGGTAGCAGGAGACTCCAGATGGCATGACTGTTACCTCTCAGCACTGACTAGAGAAAACAAACAGGTTAATGTAGAAGACTACTGGCTGCTTTAGGGACGGAGGATCTACATTTTCTTGCCCTGTCAAGCAGCAGACTGATCAGCCAGGGTACTGAATTAATAGTACTTCTTCCCTACCTGCTCTCCCTTCCTTACAAGGCAGCTCTGTATCATTCCTTAGCACTCAGATTCTATTGCCTTGCAAGTATAGAATAAAATCCTTACAATTTTTTTCTTTCTTCCTTCTACCCTTTCTTTACTCTCATCACCACTCAATACACCTCCTGGGAGTAAACTCATAAAATCAGACATCACAACCTATTCTTCCTAAGACAAAAATCAACCTTACGAGGAAGGTCCAACTCTTCAGATCTAAAAGAAATCACTTGCATAAAAAAATATCTCAGAAATTCTACTTTAAATGGCATTACATTTTAGATACTCACCAATAGGAGTACTATGTCTCCTGGGCTCCAATTTTAGGTGCCCAATAAGAGGTGGAGTTGCGCCAGTCAATGGTGGGATAACATCACCTTCTTTAGGCAAAGTGAAATGAAATGGAGTTTCTGGAGGAAAAAAATAAACAAACAAACAAGGAGGAAACCAAAATAGAAGTATTAAAAAAGCAAAAGTGAGGAGAACTGCAAGAAATATTTATTCTTTTCCCAAATTCTGCCTCATTCCCAACCCCCCTCACCAGGACTCCCAACCAATTTCCTACTGTTCTCTGTGCTTTCTTTACAGCCATCAACAACAGGACTGACACAAAGTAGACAACCAAAGGACAGGTAAACAGAGGAAGCCCAGAGTTTGGAGGCCCTGAGAAACATGGTCAAAAGGAACACAGAAACACCTGAGCTCCAAGAGTACATTTGGGAATACTCAGTGATAGAAATTTGGGTAGTTTCAAGTCTATACACTTTCTTTTTGTGCAATGTTAATCCAAAGAGTTCATTTACAAGCTTTAGCAATCTGTAGGATTCTCTAGATTGAAGTCTGATGGTAATACTTATAATTTACAATCTACTCAAAGAGGTAACAAAGGATCTCACAGGCCAAAGTACTTCAAAATACTCATTGGTTCTAACAGAAATCTATGGGTTTCATGGTTCAGCAGTACTGACCAGCATTCACTCTAGACCACAGAAGTAATATTCATATCTACATCTCTGCACAACAGTAAATCTCACATATGTGAGCATTCCAGTATATGTATTTTTGGCTAGTCATTATAAAATTAATGTAAACATAAAACATTTGTCAAGATACAAAAACTTTGACAAGATACAATTCTGAGATGTCCTAAATTAAATTACAACAGGCTACAGGGTGGGAGGAAGAAGAGGTTAATCAGTTAACAGAGCCTCAGGTCAAACCCAACAAAAGACTGCTCACATTCCAGAATGTACGTTAAAACTTTGAATCAACTTCCTGGCAGCTATCTAAAAAAAAAATTCTACCAGACGTCACTGCATCCTGCTTATAGTTTATGTTGCCCATAACCAATCCAGAAGCAGTATTTCTTCCTATGGACTATGCCTGTATCCTAGAACTGCCTCCCCATCCCCACCAGCCTGGACCTTATCTTGTCTTTATCTATAGCCAAGGTTAATTCTTTCAAAACAACTTACATCTTTCTTCCCCAAATCAAATGAGCCCTGTCAGAAATATTCTCCCTTCTCCATCTGGCCCTTTTAAAGGTGGTTCAGACTGTATGTCCCAGGACGTGGTCCTTTTCCTAGCTAGTATATGGTTCAATAAGCCTTTTCCTTCAGAAAAGCTTTCCGCTGCAACGGTTTTTGTTTAACCTTACTTTTTAACTAGGTCACAGTTCCAAATTTTTCCTAAGCAAAATTGCAAATTGCCAAAAATCACATTTTCTGATTTCCTAATTGTTTACCTCTTTTTTTTTAAAGTGGGAAGACTAATGTTGCCTGATTTTATTTATCTTTTAAATGTACCTTTATTGATTTCAGAGAGAGGGAGGGGGAGGGGGAGAGAGAGAAACATCAATGATGAGACAGTCATCATTGATCTGGTGCCTCCTGCATGCCCCCCACTAGGGATCAAGCCCACAACCCAGGCTTGTGCCCTGCCCACGAATCAATCCTCCATCTCATGGATCCTAGGTTGATGCTCAACCGCTGAGCCATGGCAGCCGGGCTGTTTACCTCTTTTATTAAAATGACTAAGTTTGGAAGAAAAAAAGAATTGTGCCAGACTGCTCCTCGTTAAACTAGCATATGAAATTTGGTATTTATTTTCCTGGGATGGCTCACAATAACTATAATCTGTCATAACCAGTCACTACTTGTGAAAAGAGTCTGCCCAATGTGTTTTCCAACACCACCATGCAATTCTCCAATTCTCAGGGCACTGACTGGCTGTCCTACAAATTGAACTCAATTCTGATACTCTCTACCTCGAGACAGCATCAGATCCCCCAAGTAAAGGCTCAGTCCCACAAGACTGCCCCACTTCAGATGCCAGTACCAAGTCCAAGTTGTTGCCTGCGCTATACATTGTGACCAACTATACCTTATAGATTCCCATAAACTCCTCACTAGGTTCAATTAATTCGACAGTGCTACTTAGGGTACCCAGAGAAACATTTACTTACCTTTACCAGGTTATAAAGACATAGATTAATAGCCAGATAAAGCAGCACACAGGGTGAGGTCCAGAGAGTTTTGACAGCAGGAGATTCTGTCCCCATGGAACTGGGGTAAGATACCACCCAGTATAATTTACCAACTACGTAGCTTATCAAATCTTGTTCAAGAGTTTTTATAGAGATTGAATTTGAGCCCCTCCCCTCCCAGGAGTCAATGTGTAAGGCTGAAAGATACAATTCTCTAATAATCATTTGATCTTTCCAATGAACAGCCCCATATTGATTGAGGCTATATAGGGATCTACTCTAGATCATTCATTAGCACAAACCAAGGTGTGACGAAAAGGGTTTGTTCTGAATAACAAAAGGTATTAGTTTCACTTCAAAACCTGCAAGGGTTTTAGGAGCTCTGTGCAGGAACCTGATAAAGACCAAATACATTTTTCTTATACCACATTTCCTTTCATCTTTTCCCACTCCACTCCCATCCTTTATTACCTTTAATATCAAGCACTTTGAAACTGGTTTTTTCTTCAAAATCACAAAACAACAACAAAAACATCTCTTACATCTACCCATAAGAGAAAAGGAATTAGTAACCTGAAGGCATGAAAGAGTAAATGAAAGGGACTTTAGAAATAAAGGATGAAAAGTATATACCCAACTAAAGAACTGTAGAGAGTTTGAGTGAAGAATTGCAACATCATATCTAAATGACAAAGAATTCCACCACAGTTATAGAAAAAAAAGAAATGGGTCAATAGATAAGCACCCATTCTCTGGCAACTCCTTAAAAAGCAAGTCCTTTAGGTTAATAAAGAAAAATTTAGAAGAAATATAGAAACTAAAAAACAAAAACATCTCACAAAGCATCATACATTCCAAAGAATTTTTCATTACTGGAACAGTCACCTGCACTGCACTGCTCTCTTCACAGGAATTTACTGGAATTTTCAACATATTCAATTCTTTTTCTAAGATTTACCACGCCTACATTACTTAAATTATCAAGTACCTTCTTTATTTCCCAGATTACCATGGTTTACCCTAATGTATGCCAGCATATCAACCTATTAAGAAAAACATGAATGAACGAAAGGAAACTTAATATCCATTGTCAAACCATATGAGTGGGGAGTGTGTCCTTATTACTAAAGCCGTCAGAGATTCATTAGTCGAAAGCAAAATTTAAAACCTTTAATGTCAGTAAGGTCTCTCTTACTTCTAACCTTTCTCAAGAGAAGACCTGGTCACTTCTTTCAACTAATTTAAAGCCATCTAATTAAATATATAAAAATTTCTATATTGGGTGACACCATGCATAAGCAGTCTACCCTAAGAGTCTGCCTCTGACATTAACGGCTAATTAGGGTGATATTCCATAAAGTAAGCCAACAAATGTTAGAGGTAAAGCATAAGTCATATCTAGTAGCTTCACTGATCATTATTAATATTATATACTACCATTAATGAATTTAATTAAAGACTTATTAAACCTGTTATTATTTTTCACATCATCAAACCACCATAAATTTATTCTACACTGAATAAGGTTGGGCTTCCACGTATCCTCTTCCTAAATTTGCTTGTTCAAATTTCAGAAGTAGGTCTTCAGAAAACATGTCTGAAAAGGTCTCCAAATATTCACAGTGACAAGTTACCTATAAATAGAGGTATTTAGAGTGATTCTCCCCCTACTCCCTCTGCCCCCCCAACTCCAGCCACTCCCTCTCTCCCCTTTCCTATATAACATTTTCCACAATTAAGCATGAATCTTTTTTTTCCCAATCATTAAAGCTTTTAACAAAAACAACAGCAACAGTACCCTTCTAACTTTAACATACAGAAATCTAATGAACAAACCAGGGACTCAACCAACTTGTACTTCTTTCATTCTGTCTTTCCAGAACCATTAACTTCTTAGGTTACTTTCATTTAAATTAGTCTCTCCTGAGGTTTAGCAATTAGGCAACTATATTTTAAACACAAAATAATATTTTTTGTTCTAGCAACGTTCTTCTGAATGATTTAATCTTCGAATAATCCAACCAACCCGTCTTCACTGCTTTTAGTTGTTTGCTCAGGAACTAAACTCTTAAACAGAATATAACTTACTAGTATTTTCAATAATCTAGACAAATATTAGTAAAATAAGTTTTACTATGGCAATGTCTATTATAAAAGTGAGCTGGCTCTGCCCATTAATAGTGTAAACAAGAATTCATGAAGAATACAATTAACATAATAGAATAGCCCAATGTTTTAGAAGTTTCTTTCGCATACAATTGCTAAGATAATTAGAGTACTCCTAAGTAACCAAATTGAAACAATCTACAGGCCCTGAAACTTTCTTAGCCTAGGTAGGTCAATAACAGTATTTAGATGTAATGAAATTACAAGAATTTTCAATAATACAAAATATTAGGTCATTCAGATAGTTCTTTACCATAGCTCATCAGAATCAGAGAAACTATATTATACAGTTTCACAGGAGAAGCATAGCATTGAGAATCAGACAACTTAGGCTCTAGTCCCACCTCAATCATTTGTTAGCCACGTGACTTTATGAAGATGAGACTGAATCCAATGACCCCTAACCTCCATTTCAGCTTTAACATTTCTGTTCTGGAGGGGGTAGGGGAAGTCCCAAATATAAAACTTAATGAGCTCTGCCTGGTTTTGCTCAGTGGTTAGAGCATCAGTTCTTGTTGAAGGGTCCCGGGTTCGATTCTGGCCAAGGGCACGTACCTCATTTGCAGGCTCTAAATCCCAGGCCCCATCCAGGTGAATGTGGGAGGCAGCCAACTGATGTGTGTCTATCCAATCGATCTTTCTCTTTCTCCCTCCCTCTCCCTCCCTCCCTCCCCCTCCCTCTCTCTCTCTCTCTCTCTCTCTCTCTCTCCCCCCCCCCCCGCCCCCTTTCCACTCTCTCTGAAAAGCAACTGAAAAAATATCTTCGGGTGAGGATAAAAAAAAAAACACTAAAAAAATTAATGAATAGGAGTAATTTTGAGAGGGGGGAAAAAAGTACTACTAACAATCACACACAGACAAGAGGTATAAAGTGGGGCTGTTCCAGAAATACCAGGTATAATCACTCATACTAATAGCTATGATGTTGTCCAAACACTGTTTCTCATTTCCATAACCCTAGAAGCCTGTTTTCTTAAGTTTGTGTTTTGTTTTTACTTTTTTATTTTTGAAGTTTCTTTTGTTTTTAAATTACACTAACTCTAGGCATTTAGAAAATATGGATTCTTTTCAGCCAATGTCATGCATAATATTCTACAAGAATTTCAGAAAGAAATCTATATTCTCATTCTGGACTTCATAAAAGGCACAAACTAATATCTTTTCCAGTTTTAAGTTTAAGATGTATATATGTTGAGCCAAATTTAGAAACTTTACTTAATGCCCATAAAGAGAAAACAACCAATAACAGCATACTCATTAACAGAGTTCTGAATATGATTTTACTGTGTAGAATAATCAAAAAAGATCCTGTACTTCAAGGCAACTGTCAAAATATAAAAATTTGATGGCAGCAGATTGAGTGGAAGCTACAATGACACTCTCCAAGGACAAAGCTGAATTACAACTAAAACAAAGAAAAACCATCCTGAATAATCAACTGCAACTAAGATGAGCTGGAGAGCACCCTCATAACCAAGGATGTAGAGCAGAGACTGCATAGAGACTGGTAGAAAGTGCGGAGGCGGGAGATGCCTGGCTGGGCTCCCATAGGCAGCAGCTGAAGGTCCGGAGGGATATCTCAGCTGTGGGGAGGCTTACACTGAGAACTCTGGGGTCTAAACCCAAAGCTGGGCTCCCCAGCCCAGAGCACCAGAATGAGAAAGGTGCCTGCATAACATCTGGCTGTGAAAGCAGTGGGGTTTCTGTATGCCAGGGAGAGGCAGCTGGTAATGCAGGCACCCTTTTAAAGGGCCAACGCACAAAGTTCCGTGTGCAGCCACTCACCTGGGGCTCCAGCAGAGGGAGGGCAGAGTGGACTAGAGCTGTGACAGGAGAATCTAGAGGTGCTGGCTCTGGGGAGAGAGCTCAGCGGGCAGCCATCTAGAT
The DNA here is from genome assembly GCF_964146895.1 of Miniopterus schreibersii. Lineage (NCBI taxonomy): Eukaryota > Metazoa > Chordata > Mammalia > Chiroptera > Miniopteridae > Miniopterus > Miniopterus schreibersii. The sequence continues at coordinate 145,226,126 of NC_138101.1, forward strand.
TCCTGTGCAGAGTCATTTCCCCATACAGCAGAAGAAATCTTTCTCAGGCAGACATTTACGATCCAAACAGCTTTGGCCTGGGGGTAGAAGCAACTGCCCCACCCATTGAAAACCTCTCACCCCATCCTGCGGAGATTCTACAGCCTGAGGCTCATTAAGAGACTGAATAACAATTATCAGCCACCCCATCTTGTGGAGTTTCTACAGCCTGAGGCTCATTAAGAGACTGAATAACAATCAGCCTCTGGGTGCTCTGAGTTTTTGCCTGATTTGCTTCTGGACCCAGGGCTTGGAAAAGCAGACCATGGTACACATCTTGGTCCTTTCCATACACACCCAGCCCCAGCAGAGGGAGCCACAAGCTGTGGAGTGGGGAAAGCATCAAAAAAGGTACTCAGGGCCAGTCACAGAGTCTGACATTGGTCTGCACCAGAGACTATCCAAAAGACTGGGAGTCCTGGCAGATGTACCTAATACACAGAAACAAATCCAAACAGGCAGCCAAAATGGGGAGACAAAAAAATAAGCCCCAAATGAAAGAACAAGAGAATTCTCCAGAAGAAGAGCTAAATGAAATGGAGAAAAGCAATCTATCAGATATAGAGTTCAAAATACTGATCATAAGGATGGTCAACGGCATGAGAAAAGATATGGAAAATATGAAGGAAAATAAGAATATAGTAAAAATAAAAAAATACACTGGAAGGTATAAACATCAGATTAGGAGAAGCTGAGGATAATATCAGTGAACTAAAAGACAGGGTAGGAAAAAATCACTCAGTCAGAGATCCAGGAAGAAAAAACAATTAAAAAATAGGACAGTCTAAGGGAGCTGTGGGACAACATGAAATGTAATGATATTCACATCACAGGAGGACCAGAAGAGGTCGAACATAAGGTAGGGTTAGAAAACCTGTTTGAAGAAATAATGGCAGAAAACTTCCCTAACTTGGTCAAAGAAAAAGACACACAAGTTCAGGAGGCACAGAGAGTCCCAAACAAGAAGAACCCAAAGAGGGCCACACCTAGACACATCATAATTAAAATGCCAAAAATTCAAAACAAAGAGAGAATCTTAAAGGCAGCAAGAGAAAAGCAATCCGTTACCTACAAAGGAGCTCCCATAAGGCTGTCAGCTGATTTCTCATCAGAAATCCTACAGGCCATAAGGGAATGGCATGAAGTATTCAATGTAGTGAAAAGCAAGTATGTGAAACCAAGACTACTCTATCCAGCAAGGCTATCATTCAAAATAGATGGTGAAATAAAGAGCTTCCAGATTAAAAAAAGGATTTATCACCACCAAATTAACAATGCTATAATAAGAAGTTGAAATAGAGAGAAAGAGAAACAAAGACATAAAGAAATAAAATGGCAATAGATAAGGACCTATCAATAATAACCTTAAATATAAATGGATTAAATGCTCCAATCAAAAGACATAGGGTAGCCCGGCCAGGCATGGCTCAGCGGTTGAGCGTCGACCTGGGATTCAGGCAATCAGGGTTCGATTCCCGGTCAAGGCACATGCCCTGGTTGCAGGCTCGATCCATGACTCTCTCATTATTGATGTTTCTGTCTCTCTCTATCCCTCTCCTTTCCTCTCTCTGAAATCAATAAAGATATATTTAAAAAAAAAAAAAAAAAGGACATCGGGTAGCTGAATGGATAAGAAAACAAGACCCAAAAAATGCTGCCTACAAGAGATCCACCTCAGAACAAAAAATTCACAGAGGCTGAAAAAAACTTCTGGAGGACTTTAAGGGAAAGATCGACTGCAATACACTCATAGTAGGGGACTTTTAACACCTCACTGACTTCACTGGATAGATCTTCCAGACCAAAAAATTAACAAGGAAACAAAGACTCTGACACACTAGATCAGATGGATTTAACTGACATTTACAGAACATTTCACCCCCAAGCTGCAGAATATACATTCCTCTCAAGTGCACATGGGACGTTCTCAAAGACAGACCACATGTTAGGACACAAAACAAGTCTCTACAAGTTCAAAAAGATTTAAATCATATCAAGCATCTTCTTGGATATTTACACCATGTAATACTATGCAGCTGTAAAAAAGAAGTATCCCTTATCCTTTAAGACAGCAAGGTGGACCTGGAGAGTATTATGCTAAGGGAAATAAACCAGTCAGAGAAAGACAAGTATCACATAATCTTATTCATACATGGAATCTAAAGAACAAAATAAACTGATGAACAAAACAGATCCAGAGACATCGAAGCCTGGAACAGACTGATGAATCTCAGAGGGAAGGCAGGGGTGGGTGGGCGGGGAGACATTAACCTATGAACTTTTATGCATATATGCATAACCCATGGACACAGACAATAATGTAGTTTAGGCCTGGAGGGGCAGGGGCAGGATGGAGGGGATCAATGTGGAAAAAGGGGGACATTTGTAATACTTTCAATAATAAATTAAAATACATATATACATAAACTTGAAGCAAGATTGGGACCTTAGTAGAAAATACGATTGGTATAATTCCTACATATTAATAAAAATCATGTTGATTACTCCTAAGTTATAAAGTTGATAAACATCAAATGATCTCTGAGTCCATAAATAATTACAGCTACAAAAGAATATACAACTCAAATTTTTTAACTTCCCAATTATTATTAGTTCATAAACATATATCCAAGTTAATTTTCAGGCCTGACATAAGCACGCAGTTCTCTCCTACCTTCCATTCCAAATTGTAATCTGGTTGGAGACACAGAACAATTTACAGTCACACTCACCACTAGAGCTTTCACAGAAGCTTTGTGAGGTGTGGGATGAGGCCTTCTCCAGCTGCTGAGCCTCTACACCTGAGCCCAGCTTCTTTGTATTAGCCATTTTTGAGTCTTCCGTTAATGAGTTTTCTGTTTTCTCATGGGGTTTGGTCTGCTGCATCTCCTCAGGTTTTGGAGCATCATCTGCTCTCACTGAAGTCACGGGAGGCTGTGGAGAGTCAGCCTGTACAGGTTCCTTTTCTGCAGTCACTGATTTCAGATCTCCTTCATATTCGGCACTCTTTTCTTCCTGGGTATCAGCTCTATTCTCAGCACATGGTTCTACTTCTGAAGCATCATCCTCCCACAACTGGGAATCTGAGCATTTCTCCACTCCCTCTAAAGGTTCAGAAGAAACATCAACTCTGGGAGATGGTTCCTTCACATCTACAATGACAACACTCGAGTCCTCTGAAGTAGCTTCTTCCCATGCTTCTTGATCCTTATGTTCCAATTCTTGGTCAAGGGCTGGAAGCTTCTGGGGGGAATCAATACTAATCACACTGGTTTCAACTTCCATAGCTTCCTGACATTCATGTTTTGAGATTTCCTTTGAAAGACACAACCCCTGGGACTGAGTTTCAGTCAGACAAAGGTGTAACGGGACACTCTCCATATTTTCTTCTTTCAGCTCCTCTGCTTGACTTTCACAAGGAGTCTCAGGAATTTCTTCCACTTCAGACCCTGAAGACCCCTCCTCTGGATGATGTTCTTTAATTTCCATAGCTTCTTCCTGATCTAACATACTAGAGAGTGCCTCAGATCGAGTAGCTGGAGAAGGAACTGCCTGACTCCCTGAATCACAAGTGAGATCAATACAAACGTCTTCTGCTACAGCCTCTTCTCTGCCTTTGCAACCAGCAGCTAAAATACTAATGTCGTCTCTAGTTTCTATGTCATCCCCCTTTGTTTCATCAGCATTCTGATTCACTTCTACTTGGCCATCTTGTGTTGGATTCATCAGGATACTACCATTTTCAGCAGGAATAAGTTTAGAATTGAGAACTGAAGACACGGGTTCAGTATCCTCAATCTGTGTGTTTTCTCCATCTTCATCAATCCTGTGAGAACTCAAGCTCTCCACCTTTGGGGACTGACTATACTCACTTGTAGAAAGCACCAACTTACAAGAATCCCCGGTCAAAGACAGCCCAAGATCCTCAGCAGAATTCTTTGGTTCCGTCTCTGAAGTTTTAGAACTCTCAACAGTCAGAGAAGAACTACGCAAATCTTCACCTTTCTTTCCATCATTTGATCGTTCTTCCAAACTTGGAGATGGAATGAAAATGTCCTAAGGAAGAAGAAAAAGAGACAAATCTTCATTTGTTCTTAATCATACTTCTTTTATATCTAATCCCTGAATTCATCTAAATTATTTTTTAATTTATTGTTGAAAATATTACAGATGTCCCCACTTTTTATTTCCCCATAGATCCCCTCCACCCTACATCCGCGCCCCCCCCCCCAAGGTCTTCACCACACTATTGTCTGTGTCCCTGGGTTATGCATACATGCATGTAAGTTCTTTGATTAATCTCTCCCCACCCACTCCCCCATCCCCACCTTCCCACTGAGATTCATCAGTCTGTTCCATGCTTCTATATCTCTGGATCTATTTTGTTCCTCAGTCTATTTCGTTTATTAGATTCCACACATGAGTGAGATCATGTAAAACTGAATCAGGAAGAATTAGAAAACCTGAACAGGCAATAACAACTGATGAAACTGAAGCAGTAATAAAAAAAACTCCCAGCAAACAAAAGCCGTGGTCCAGATAGCTTCACAGGGGAGCTTTCTAATTCTTTAAGTTGTAGGGTTAGATAGCTGATTAAAAATTTTTCTTGCTTTTTGAAGTAGGCCTGTAGTGCTATGAACTTCCCTCTCAGGACTGCTTTCGCCGTGTCTCACAGATTTGGGGTTGTTGTGTGTTCATTTTCATTTGTTTCCAGGAAGTTTTTTATTTCTTTCTTGATCTTACTGGTAACCCATTCATTGTTTAATAACATGCTATTTAGCCTCCATGTGTTTGAATGTTTTTGAGTGCTTTTATTGTAATTTCTAATTTCATGCCATTGTGATCTGAGATGCTTGATATTATTTCAATCTTTTTGAACTTGTAGAGAATTGTTTTGTGTCCTAACATGTGGTCTATCTTTGAGAATGTCCCATGTGTACTTGAGAGGAATGTATATTCTGCAGCTTGGGGGTGAAATGTTCTGTAAATGTCAATTAAATCCATCTGATCTAATGTGCCATTTAGAGTCACTGTTTCCGTGTTGACTTTTTGTCTGGAAGATCTATCCAGTGAAGTCAGTGGGGTGTTCAAGTCTTTGACTATGACTGTATTGCTGTCATCTCTCCCTTAAAGTACTTAAGATTATTATTGATAGGTCCTTATTTATTGCCATTTTAATTCTTTATGCCTATCTAAAACTTCTAAATCAATTATTTAAACACTAAAGAACTCTAGGAACATATTCTCAAAAATACAAAGCTCATAATCACCACTCCTTTCATCAATAAAAGTCACTCTGTTTAATGCTTTTCTTATGAATCAATGACATAAATAAGCATAATCAAAAGAAAAACCTAAAAGTATTAACTTACATTTTTAAGGGTAGGAAGATACTTAAATTTAACTGTACATCTCTAAGCTACTAAAATCATGCCATATATATGATGGGCCCACAATTACACAGGAATCACTTGAACATATGCCTACAAAGCCCACTTCAGTTCTCACAAAGTAGGAATACAGGGTGGGGAAAAAGGAGGTTTACAGTTGTGAATACTTGAAACAGAGTTTATTCTTGTATTATTATTTATTACTGTACTTTACCATACAAATAACTATAAACCTATTTTTGCCACACCCTGTATATACTTATTTCACTTCCTGCTATGTCAAAATATTCTAGCATTCATAAAGCAGGTGTTAAAATCCAAAATTTAGAATATCATTAGTCAACACATACTACTACTACATACCAACAAAGATGGCTGAAGTTAAAAAGACAACATGCTGTTGGTAAGGATATGGAGCAACTGCATTTCTCATACATTGCTGGTGGGAATACTAATACATGTAACAGTATGAATCTCAAAAATATGCTAAGCTAAAGAACTTAAGGAGGTCAAATACATGGTGACAGAAGGAGGTTAGATTTCTGGTGGTAAGAACACAATAGAGTAGACAGATGTCATATTATAAAGTTGTACACCTGCTATTATATAATGTTATAAACCAATGTTTTGCAATAAATTTAACTTTTTAAATTAATTTTTTAAAAAAACCTCAAACACAAATGACCATGCATGCTTTATGATTCCAATCATATGAAATTCTCAAAAAAAGAAAATTACAATGACAGAAGGTAGATGAGTGGTTGCGTAGGGTGAAAGAGGAGATGGGGGGGGCGCGAGGGAGAAACCTACTGCAAAGGACAATGAAGAAACTTTTTAGGGTGAGGAAACTATACTTTGATGGTGGTTATGGTAATATATTTGTATACAATGCCCAAAAGTCATCAAACTATACACCTAAAATAGCATTTTTATTTTATGAAAATAATACCTGCATTAAAAAAAAAATAACCCAAAGCTTAATATGTTTTTATGTAAGAACATATTCAGTGTGTTATTTTGCTGAACATAAATGCTATAAAACTCTAGACATAGCTGATAAGACATTCACTTCCTATGCTTTTTAAGAGAATAATGGCCCTGGCGGGTAGCTCAGCTGGTTAGGGCGTTGTCCCATACTCCAAAGTTGCGGGTTTGATCCCCATCAGGGCACATACAAGAATCAACCAATGAATGCATAAATGAATGGAACAAGAGATTGATGTTTCTCTTTCTCTCTCTCTCTCTCTTTCTCTCTCCAAAATCAATCAATAAATAAAAAACAAAAAAAGAGAATGAGGAATTAAGATAGGTTGCCAAAAATTATATATATATTCCACAACTTCAGGTATTTCAATGTCTAGTGTTACTGTTTACCCTTTCAGATGATAAAAATAGTCATAAATCTGAGCCTGCCCGGCCAGGCATGGCTCAGCGGTTGAGCGTCGACATAGGATCCAGGGGATTGGGGTTCAATTCCCGATCACGGCACATGCCCGGGTTGCAGGCTCGATCCCCAGTCGAGGGCGTGTAGGAGGCAGCCGATCAATGACTCTCTCATCATTGATGTTTCTATCTCTCTCTCTCCCTCTCCTTTCCTCTCTCTGAAATCAATAAAGATTTTTTTCTTTTTAAAAAAAGGAAACCTCATACCATATCCATTAAGAAGTTGCCCCCCCATTATGAGTATCTTTTAAACATCATCAAACTAAAGACTGATGGGATTTTTTTACATAATATTTTAATGTAGTACTTAGAATTTCAGTCAGAGTAAAATTTCAGGGCTAATCAGCATTATCAACAAGCTAAGTTTCTAAAGACTGCCTAGATCTAGCCTCTAAATATATGGCCCCTAATAATCTACAGTGCTGTGGCTCCCTATAGGTCTAGTCAGAATAACGGAACTAAGTGGGGGAAAAAACCTCAGAGCTCTGGATGAAGACCGATAGAGAACTGTCATGACTACACTCAATATGAGTCAACTTTTAAGTCTAGATTAAGTACAGACCTAAATCCATAGTATCCAACCAGTCAAAAACTGGTCTCACCTATACAGAGTTTAAGAGCCATTCATATAGTCATCTATAATTTGATTTGTCATCCCCAATATTAATAGGTATATCAAGAATGATAAAAGTGTTAAATATCGCCCTGGCCGGTGTGGTTCAGTGGTTAGTGTGTCGGCCTTCACACCAAAGACTCCCAGGTTTGATTCCGGTCAAGGGCAGGAGCCTGGGTTGCAGGTACTCTCACTGCCCCAGGTCAGGGCACATGTGGCAGGCAACCAGTTGTTGTGTTTCTCTCACATCGATGTTTCTGTATACCCCCATTCTATTCTCTCTGAAAAACAATGGAAAATATATCCTCAGGTGAGGATTATTTAAAAAAATAAAATAAAGAAAAATAATTAAATAAATTAAAATTTCTCAAAGGTCCACAAACACTAAACAAGAAACAGCTGGCCTCAGCATGCCCTGTAACTCTTGTTAAGCACCTCCCCCTTCCACAGCACAAGCAGTAGCCAGTAAACTTGCATCAGGTGGCCCCAAGCCTGGCATAAGCACTGGTTAGTATTGGTTTGGAACATAGCTGCAACTTAGCAGCCACGAGCCCATCACAAGTGGTGACTGCCATCAGCTCACATTCTGGTGCACACCAGAGGTCCCAAGCCCAGCACAAATGGCAGCAGGCCTCAGTTTGCGGCATAGCCTCTCCCAAGTGCCTCTAAACCCAACAAAAGTGGCAACCAATCACAGATCACTTTGTAGTTCCTACCATGCTTCCCAAGCCCAGTATAAGTGGCAGCTGGCCTTGGTCTGCACCAGATCCCTTCCCAAAAGGCACCAGAACCAAGAAACCCAGTGGCCAGCTTCAGACCACACCACAGCACTACCCAAAAAACTCCAAAAATGACACACCCCAAGGACAGACTTGGCTGGCACCAGAGCTACACTAAAGTGACTCCTGCTCCAAGGGTTCATTCCCCATAAAACAGCTCATCCACTGTAGTCACAGCCAACCCTCATATCAGTTAGCCTGAGGGTGAACCCCACCTACAGACATACCAATAGCAATGAAGCAAACCTACAACACACAACCCACAAGGGACACCCATGGAGCACATGGATCAGGTGACAAAGGATACAGCACCACTGAGCCCCACATGAAGTCAACTACATAAGGCCACTCTGCCAAGACCACGAGACATAGCAGATCTACCTAATACATAGAAACAAACATAGGGAGTCAGTCAAAATGAGGAGACAAAGAAACATGTCCTAAACGAAAGAACAAGACAAAACTCCAGAAAAAGAACTAAACAAAACAGGCAATCTACCAAATACAGAGTTCAAAACACTGGTTATAAAGAAGCTCAATGAACATGGGGGAAGAATAAAGGAATTCAGTGAAAACTTCAACAAAGACATAGAAAACATAAAAAAGAGCCAGTGAGAAATAAAGAATACATTAGAGGGAATCAACAGCAGATTAGATGAGGCAGAGGAACGAAATCGCAACCAGGAAGACAAGGTAGAGGAAAACACCCCACTGGAACACGAAACAAAAAGAAGAATTTTAAAACAATGATAGGATAAGGGGCCTCTAGAACAACATCAAGCACCACAGGGGTACCAGAAGAAGAGAGCAAGCAAAAAATTAAAAATTTATTTGAAAAAACAATGACTGAAAACTTGCATAACCTGAAGAAGAAAATAGACATATAAGTCCAAGAAGTGCAGAGAGTTCCAAACAAGATGAACCCAAAGAGGCCCACACGAAGACACATAATTAAAATGACAAAGATTAAAGACAAAGAGATGCCCAGCCTGTGTGGCTCAGTGGTTGAGTGTCAACTCATGAACCAAGAGCGCTCTGGTTCGATTCCCTGTCAGGGCACATACCCGGGTTATGGGCTCATTCCTGGTGGGGAGTGCGCAGGAGGCAGACGATCGATGTTTCTCTCTCATCGATGTTTCTACCTCTCTATCCCTCTCCCTTCCTCTCTCTCTAAAATCAATAAAAACATATTTAGAAAACAAAAAAGAAAGAATTTAAAGGAAGAGAAAATCAGTTAGTTACATACGAGGACGCTCCCATTAGACTGTCAGCTGATTTCTCAAAAGAAACTTTGCAGGTAAGAAGAGATTGGCACAAAATTTTCAAAGTGATGAAAAGCAAAAATTACTCCACCCAACAAGGCTACTACTCAGAATTGAAGGAAAGATAGTTTCCCAGACAAGAAAAAACTAAAGGAGTTCACCACCACCAAACCAGTATTACAAGAAACATTAAAGGGATTTCCTTAAGAAGAAGAAGTGGAAAAAAAGAGGAACATAAATATGAATAAAATAGCAGTAACTACATACCTCTCAATAATCACTTTATATTTTTAATCCTCACCCAAAAATATGTTTTTTTGATTTTGAGAGAGAAGAAGGGAGGAGAGGGGGGAGGACAGAGAGAGAGAGAAAATATCAATCAGTTGCCTCCCATACACGCTCCAGCCAGGCCGCAAGAACCCGCAACCTAGGTACGTGCCCTGACTGGGAATCAAACCCACAAACTTTTGGTGTATAAGACAACACTCCAACCAACTGAGCCACCTGGCCAGGGCTCAATAATCACTTTAAATGTAAATGGATTAAATGCTCCAAAGACATAGGATGGCTGAATAGATAAGAAAATAAGGCCCATACATAGGTTTTCTACAAGAGATCCACTTTAGATACAAAGACACAGACTGAAAGAGATGGAAAAAGATTATGTCATGCAAATGGAAACCACAAAAAAGCTGGGGAAGCAATACTTATATCAGACAAGACAGACTTACAGACTTTAAAACAAAGTCTGTAACAAAAGATAAAGACGGATATTACATGATGAAAAAGGGATCAATCCAACAAGAAGATATAAGCCTTGTAAACATTTATGCTCCCAACACAGGACCACTTAAATATATAAAGCAAATACTGATAGACATAAAGGGAGATATTGACAGTAATACTAATACAAAGTCTTAGTAGGGAACTTTGACACCCAACTGACATCAATGGGTAGATCTTCCAGGGAGAAAATCAACAAGGAAACAGCAGCTTTAAATGACACACTAGACCAGATGGATTTAATTGATATTTTCAAAGCATTTCACCCCAATGCAGCAGAATATACATTATTTTTAAGTGCACATGGAACATTTTCCAAGATAGGCTACATGTTAGGCCACAAAACAAGTCTGAATAAATTTAAGAAGATTGAAATCATATCAAGCATCTTCTCTAACCAAAATGGTATGAAACTAGAAATCAATTACTAGAAAACTGAAAAACACACAAACACATGAAAACTAAATAACATGCTACTAAACAATGAGTGGGTTAACAATAAGATCAAGGAAGAAATTAAAAGATACCTTGAGACAAATGAAAATGAAAACACAATGGCCCAAAAATCTATAGGACACAGAGAAAGTAGTACTAAGAGAAAAATTCATAGCAATACAGGGCTATCTCAAGAAACAAGAAAAATCTCATATAACCATCTAAGCTTACAGTTTAAGGAACTAGAAAAAAGAACAACAAACAAAGGCCAATGTGAGTAGACGGAAGGAAATAATGAGAATATAAACAGTTTTATAAATATAAAAGATCAATGAAACCAAGAACTGGTTCTTTGAAAAGATAAACAAAACTGATAAACCTTTAACCAGACTCATCAAGAAAAAAAGAGAAAGGACACAAATAAATAAAATGAGAAACGTAAGAGGAAAAGTGACATCTGACACCACAGAAACACAAGGATTATAAGAAAATACTAAGGACACAGGGTTGATTTAGGTTCATGATTACAGTAAAAAAAAATTAGAATTAAAAAAAATAGTATATGCCATCAAATTGTACAATCTGGAAGAAATGGGTAAATTCTTAGATACACACAATCTTCCAAGACTAAATCAAGAACAAACAGAAAATCTGAACAGACTGATTACTACCAACAAAATTGAATCAGTAATCAAAAAGCTCCCAACAAACAAAAGTCCTAGACTGAATGGCTTCAAAGGTGATTTTTACCAATCATTCAATAAGGAATCAACACCTATTCATCTCAAACTATTCCAAAAAATTCAAGAGAAGGGAAGGCTCCCAAGCTTATTTTATGAGACCAGCATTACTCTGATTCCAAAAACAAACAAAGACATTACAAAAAAAAAAAAAAATTACTGCCTGCCCAGTATGGCTTGGGGGTTGAGGATCGACCTATGATCCAGGAGATCGTCGTTCAATTCCCGGTCAGGGCACATGCCCAAGTTGCGGGCTCAATCCCCAGTGAGAGACATGTGGGAGGCAGCTGATCAATGACTCTCTCATCATTGATGTTTCTATCTCTCTCTCCCTCTCCTTCCTCTCTCTGAAATCAATAAAGATACATTAAAAAAAAAAAAGTATAGGCCAATATCCCTGAGGAACACAGATGCAAAAATCCTCGACAAAACATTAGCAAACAGAAATCAGTAATACATTAAAAAGATCATGGGGGAGTAGGCTGGAGATAGGCAAAGGGGGGGAGGAGAGACATCTGTAATAGTGTCAACAGTAAAAAAACAAACAAAAAAGATCATATACTATGATCAACTGGGATTTATTCCTGGGATGCAAAGTTGGTTCAATATCAGCAATTCAATTAACATGATACACCACATAAACAAAATGAAGGATAAAAATCATATGATTACATCAATAGATTCAGAAAAAGCATTTAACAAAATCCAGCATCCATTTACGATAAAAACCCTCAGCAAAGTAGGAATAGAGGGAACACACCTCAACATAATAAAGGCCATATATGATAAACCTACAGCTAACATCACACTCAAGAGTGAAAAGCTGAAAGCTTTTTCCTTAAGATCAGAAACAAGACAAGATTGTCCAATCTCACCATATTCAACACAGTACTGAAAGTCCTAGCCATATCAATCAGACAAGAAAAAGAAATAAAAGGTATCTAAATTAGAAAGGAAGAAGTAAAACTGTCATTATTTGCAGATGACATAATACTATAGAGAGAGAAGTCTAGAGTCCACCGAAAAATTAAGAAGAATGCCACTTACAATTACATCAAAAAAATAAAATACTTAGGAATAAATTTAACTGAGTAAAAGACCTATACTTGGAAAACTGTAAGACATATTAAAGAAATAAATTAAAGATACAAATAAATGGAAAAATATCCTATGCTAATGGATAGGAAGAATTTACATCATTAAAATATACATACTGCCCTGGCCAGTTTGGCTCAGTTGGTTGAGCATCATCCCATGTACCGAAAGGTCACCAGTTCAATTCCCAGTCAAGGCACATGCCTGGGTTTCAGGCTCTATCCCCAGTTCGGGGCGTGCAGGAGGTGGCTGATCAATGACTCTCTCTCATCATTGATGTTTCTCCCTCTCCCTCTCCCTTTCTCTGAAATCAATAAAAAATAATAAAACATATTTAAAGTGAAAAAACCTTTTTTTGTAAAGACACATTTATCAATAGAACAAATAGCCCAGAAAAAAACCCAGGCCTATATCATCAATTAATCTATGACAAAGGAGGCAAGAATATACAACTGGGTAAAAACAGTCTATTCAATAAATGGTGTTGGGAAAATTGGACAGACACATGCAAAAAGAAAAAAACTAGACCACCATCTTAACACCATACACAAAATAAACTCGAAATCGATTAAATACTTAAATGTAAGAACCAACACCATAAAACCCCTTGGAGAAAACATAAGTAGTAGATTTTTTACAACACTCTTAGTAATATTTTTTTGTATATGTCTCCTTGGGCAGGGAAAACAAAGGAAAAATAAAATGGAACTACATCAAACTAAAAAGGTTTTGCACAGTGGAGGAATCCGTCAACAAAACAAAAAGACAACCTACTAAATGGGAGAAGGTATTTGCCAACAATACATCTGATGATGGGTTAATATCCAAAATACATAAGAAACTCATACAACGTAACACCAAAAAAACAATCTGATTCAAAAATGGGCGGAGGACCTGAATACACATTTCTCCAAAGAGAACATGCAAATGGCCAACAGATACATGAAAAGGTGCTCAACATCACTACTCATCAGGAAATGCAAATTAAAATCAAAATGAGATATCACCTCACACCTGTCAGAATGGCCATCATCAAGAAATCAAAATGTTGGCGAGGATGTGGAGAAAAGGAAACCCTCATGTACTGTCGGTGGGATTATGAATTGGTGCAGCTACTATGGAAAAATAATACTGCGTGAGGTTCCTCAAAAAATTTTATAAAGAACTATCATATGATCCAGAAATTCCACTTCTGGATATTTATCCAATGAAATCCAAAATACCAATTGAAGCATTATTTACAATAGCCAATATATGGAAGCAACCAGGGTTCAGCAACAGATCAATGGATAAAGATGTGGTACATTATATATGGTACATACAATTGGACAGACATTACTCAGCCATAAGAAATAATGAAATTTTGCCATTTGTGACAATATGAATGTACCTAGAAGGTATTATGCGAAATGAAGTAAGTCAGAGAAAGATAAATACCATATGATTTCACTTATATGTGGAATCTAAGGAACGAAATAAACAAACAAGACCAAAAATTCATAGATATAGAGAACTGATGGTCGCCAAAAGGGAGGGGGATTGAGAGGATGAGAGAAAAAGGTGAAGGGACTATGCAGTACAAATTGGCAGTTATAAAAATAGTCAAGGGAATGTAAAGTACGGCATAGAGAATATAGTCAATAATATTGTAATAACTATGTCAGATGGTTATTGGACTTATTGGGGTGATCATTTCACAAGTTATATAAATGTCTAATCATTATGCTGTACACCTGAAACTAATATAATATTTTATATGTAAACTGTAATTGAAAAATAAAATAATGTTTAAAATTTTAAAGCTGGGCCAGTGTGGATCAGTGATTGAGTGTAAACCCATGAACCAGATCATGGTTCGATTCCCAGTCAGGGCACAGGCATATCCCCAGGCTGTAGGCTCAATGCCCAGTAGGGGGGATACAGGAGGCAGCCAATCCATGATTCTCTCATCACTGATGTTTCTCTCTCTCTCTCCCTCTATCTCCCTCTCTCTGAAATCAATTTTTTTTAAAAACATATGTTTTTTTAAAAAGACAAAAACCTTGCCCGGCCGGGCATAGCTCAGTGGTTGAGCGTCGACCTAGGATCCAGGCGATCGGGGTTCGATTCCTGGTCAGGGCACATGCCCGGGTTGTGGGCTCGATGAATGACTCTCTCATCATTGATGTTTCTGTCTCTCTCTCTCTCCCTCTCCTTTCCTCTCTCGGAAATCAATAAAGATATATTTAAAAATAAATAAATAAATAAATAAGTAAGTAAATAAATAAATAAAAAGACAAAAACCTTAAAAAAATTATATTATAAAAATAAACAAATATATTAGGAAAGATGAGTTTTATCCCAATTTTCTCTTGATCAGTAATTATCTCATTATAAATATTTAAATCTTACAACATCAAAATTATGTAAATTTGGACTCCAGTAACCTAGGTAACCCAGGAGAAATAACTGATGAGCAAAAATTAGCTATTAAGAATAATACATACGGAGTTTGATACATAATGAAAAAAGTATGGAACTTAAATGGTGGATTTAATACACACGTTTTTTAACTCTTTTCCAAAACACTGCTAAGCAATTGTAAAGAATTTTTTTTAAAGCATTAATTTTCAAGAAAAAGAGAACAGAACAAAAGACAACAGCAACATAATTTTGGACGAGTAGTCATCTAGTAGTCAGACTAGTGAAAGCTGAATTTCTAAGCCAGCAGTGAAGAAAGCCAAGAAGTAACCCAAATTATACCATGGAACCACCAGGACCAAAAAAAGATTCAGGACTTGGCAGCAGCGCCAGGTAACTCTGGAAGTGGTGGTGAGGGTAAAGCTAAAAACAGGAGGACTGGTTGGAAATCTATTTAAGAAGAAGTTCAACTCCCCCATCCTCTCTCCCTGACCCTCCTCTGCTCTAGAGAGAGTAAAATAAAGCATCCCTAAACTGGAGGACAAGGAGCACAGTTATCAGAAAGTACCATACTGAAAACAGGGAGACTAAATGAAAATTTACATATTGAACAGAACCTGAACCTACCTCTGAACAACCCAGTTCTCTTCCATCAACAGACTTCTAGAACAATGACAGCCAATAGATAGGAGATTAGACATGGCCCAAAAATGGCCCAGCAGATCACAGTACAATGAATCCCAGAAATAGCAAGCACCAAGCCACCAGTTCAGAACTTCTAATCAGTTTTCAGGTATTTTACTCTTAAAACAATCAAGGATTAGCAGCTACTTGAAGAAAGCTTCTAATTTGAAAGTCAAACGTCAAAACTAACAAAACTAACTAAAGTCTATTTGAAGAAATAGTGACTATTCCAGAGAAAAGAAAAACCTATTTTTTCAAAAAACCTATTATTGCCCAACCAAACGTGGCTCAGTGGTTGAGCATCGACCTAGGATCCAGGAAATCACAGTTCAATTCCCGGTCAGGGCACATGCCTGGGTTGCGAGCTCGAACCCCAGTCAGGGGCGTGCAGGAGGCAGTCGATCCATGATTCTCTCATCACTGATGTTTCTATCTCTCTCTTCCTCTCCCTTCCTCTCTCTGAAATCAATAAAGACATATTTAAAACAACAAAACAAAACAAAAACCACCTATTAATACTTTAGGGAGATATGAATAATATACCCATAAAACTAGACAAAATGCCATAAAAAAAAAAAAAAGAACACTCAAGAGGAAAAAAATAAGGTTTCAAAATTAAAAACCCAAGAGTAGAAATCAGTAACTCAGAGAAAGGTTAAAAGATGGCTGAACCCAGTAATCACACTCCTAGGCATATACAAGAGCAATAAAAATATACATCCATACAAAAACTTGAACACAAATGTACATAGCAGCATTATTCACAATAGCCTAAAAGGGGAAACAACCCAAATGTCCACAAACTGATGAATAGATTAATAAGATGTGGTATATACATACAAGGTAGTATTATTCGGAATAAAGTTCTAATACATACCACAACATGAATGAACCATGAAAAAAATTATGCTAAATGAAATATACCAATCACAAAGGACTATGTATTATATAATTCCACTTATACATGTGGAAATGTCCAGAACAGGGAAATCTACAGAGACACCAAGTAGATTAGTAGTTGACGAGGAGTGGGGGAAATGGAAGTGACTACTAATGTGCACGGGGCCTCTTGGGGGGCAGAGAGAGGAATGAAAATGTTCTAAAAGTAGACAGTGGTGAATAACTGTACAACTTTGTGAATATACCAAAAGCCACTGGATATACACTTTAAAAAGGTAAAAAATATGGTACATGAATTACATCTCAATAAAATTGTCTAAAAAAATAAAAGGAAAATTGATGAAACCACCCAGAAAGCTGAACAGAGATAGATGGAAGGCAGGAGAAAAAATAAGGGGTGGGGAGGATTAAATAATTAAATGTCCCAGAACTGAAGGACCTGAGTTTCTATATTTAGATCTATGCCAAGAGTCTGGAAATTTCAGAACACTTGCAGACAAAGAGAAAATCCTACAAGATTCCAGTAAGGAAAATAAGACCTCACACATTAAAGATCAGAATCAGACCGGCTGCTTCTCAACAGCAACACGGGAAATTTGAAGACTGCAGCAATGCATTCAAAAAGTTTAAAGGAGCCCGGCTTGTGTGGCTCAGTGGTTGAGCATCGACCTATGAACCAGGAGGTCACAGTTCAATTCCCGGTCAGGGCACATGCCCGGGTTGTGGGCTCAATTCCCAGTAGAGGGCATGCAGGAGGCAGCTGACTGAGGATTCTCTCTCATCATTTATGTTTCTCTCTCTCTCTCCCATTCCATTCTTCTCTCTGAAATCAATAAAAACATTAAAAATAAAAGTTTAAAGGCGCCATAGCCAGCATTGCTCAGTAGTTAGAGCATCAGCCCAAGCACCAAAGGATCATGGGTTTGATTCCCAGTCAAGGGCACATACATGTGTTGCAGGTTTGATCCTCAGCGCCGGTCACGGTGCGTGCAGGAGGCAACCAATCGATGTGTCTCTCTCACTTCGACGTGCTTTTCTCTCTCTCTCTCTTTCTCTCTCTCTCCCCCCTCTCCCTCCCTCTCTTCCACTCTCTCTAAAAATAAATGGAAAAAATATCTTCCAGTGAGGATTATTAAAAAGAGGTTTAAAGGAAAATTATTTCCAACCTAGAAGTCTATACTCCTATAAACTATGAATCAAGTATGAGAGTAGAGCATGCTACTAAAGAATGTCCTCCACCAAAATGAGGGATAAACCATGCAAAAAGACACGGAGCCCAAGATGAATCCAACACAAAGACAGGTAAGGACAATCTCCAAAGACAACAGTGAAAGGGAGGTGACAGTTATGCACCAGTCACAGAAGGCAACAATACAGATTAGAAGTCAGGAAATTCTAAAAGGTTTCTCCAAAAAGACAAAGTTTGAGGCCCCTGAACATCTTAAAAGGAAATTTTGACAATTAGTGTAAAGTCTAGGGTTAACTTAGTGAGTTCATAGACGTCTAGACAAATATAAAAAGATAATTATCAATTCCAGAGAAAACAAGAAATTATGCAAACATGGAAAAATAATCATAATATTCCACAGGCACTGCTGTGAATAGTGTTTATAAAAATGGTATTCATAATAATGTAAACTCAATAATGATTTAAACAAAATTATGGCCCTAGCCAGTATGTCTCAGTGGTTAGAGCATCGGCCTACGGACTGAAGGGTCCTGTGATCAGTCCCAGCCAAGGGCATGCACCTAATTGCAGGCTCGATCCCCGGCCCAGGTAGGGGTGTGTGTGGCCTTGTTCTTAACCACTCCACCACCAAATCACTTCTAATGATTTACACTGAATGGAATTTTCAACAAAACGAACAAATTTTAAAACTCCAGAAAGCAATTCAATTTCTTTCTTCCTACTGTCTGCCTCTTCCTCACAAAATTTATAGTGTATTACTAATCATTTTTAAATATAAACTTTCATTACAACACCTGTAAACTGAAAGGCATGAAAGAAGTTCTCCCAATAACACTAAAATAATTCCCCTACTTAAGATCTGACAAGAACAGGCATTTAGATCGACTATATAATATAGTCATTTAGATTTAGTTAAAGACCTTCATTTCACTTTGAATAAAACTTAAATTTTTTAAAAAATATTTAAATGTAAAATTATACAAATGAGACACTAGTTTTCTTTTAGAAGAAAACTAATGTCTCATTTGAAAACTAAAAACCATCCTCATTACCTCAGCAAAGAAATAATTAAATTATAGTACATCCACTCAGAAATATTACACAAGTTTTGAAAGGCTAATATGAAAATGAGGTAACATTAAGAAATCATTATGACACAGTGTTACTGGAAAAAGATTAAAGATGTATGTTTACTATAAACAACTTCAGTTTTTAAAATGTAGGCATGATGTGGCTCGGTTGGAGTGTCATCCCATGCACCAAAGGGTGGCAGGTTCAATTCCCTGTCAGGGTGCATGTGGCAGGCAGCCAACTGATGTTTCTCACATTGATGTTTCTCTCTTTCTCTCTCTCTGAAATCAATTTTTTAAAAATCACACAAAACAAAACAAAACAAAAACATAGGCATGTAGAAAAATAAAAATGACTAGTAGTTGCATTAAGGTAGAAAAATTATTATTGCCCCCTTTTAGTTTTGCAGTAACATTTTCAAAATGTTTAAAGACACAGTACAAAATTTAACAAAAAAAGTACACCAAGATGTTAGGTGACTCTGGAAATGTTCTAAAACTAGAACATTGTGATGACAGTTACACAACTCTATAAATTAACTAAAACATCACTAAATGCCGCGTCCTCTCCCAACCATGTCGTCTGACAAGATCCGGACGTGGAGAGGAAGCTTCAAGGAAGGCATCTTCTGAGGAGAGGACGTGGCATGTGGGTGCGAGTAATTGGCTTAATGGGAATATCCCTTCTCCTCCTTGGAGGGGGATTTTGGGTTGTAAAATCAATAACTAACCTGGGAATGGTAAAAAATGTTCTCACTTCTGAAGAAATCCCGATTTCCCCAAGTCCAGTCACTACCACATGTGCCGGATGCTTTAACAAATTGTTATTAGAAGTAGCCAGGAAAACTCCCCCTGGCGCCCCCAATAAGGAATTTATGGAGGAACTAGAGAAAGCTGAGCTCATGCAGCCGCCTATACTCAAGTGCCTCCGCCTATGAATGCAAAATTAGTCGAGGACAGGAAAAAGGCCATCTCCCCTTGCCTACTGCACAAGGACCACCCTGGGTAGCATATAGAATAAATGGCAGATTGTGGCATCCCCTGAAAGGGCTAACAGTATGAAAAGGCTACCAGACCCTCCTCTGCCTTAGACAGGTGCTTACAATGAGAACAGTATCAGAATAGTTAATGTAAATGGAAGGCATGTTCAGTATGAAAACTTGCCCTTCATGAAACACTTGGCAAGGCAGCGGCCACGCTGGTGCTTGCTCCCAAAGAAACAAAAGAAAAGCATTCTTAAGCAGTTAATCAATAGCTATGGCAAAAGGCACTCTTTTCCTAGAAGAAAACGGC
Organism: Miniopterus schreibersii; assembly: GCF_964146895.1. Taxonomy (NCBI): domain Eukaryota; kingdom Metazoa; phylum Chordata; class Mammalia; order Chiroptera; family Miniopteridae; genus Miniopterus; species Miniopterus schreibersii. The sequence continues at coordinate 145,246,241 of NC_138101.1, forward strand.
AAGAAGAATATAATAGCTTAAGAATAGGTCCATAGTTAAAATATAACCATAAGAAGTAGTAACCACAGGCAAATATTATATAAAATTTCTGTCTCACAAACTAATATATTACTGCTGCAAACAAAGCCACATCTATCACTCTATAGGTCACTGATTTTTCCTTTCTCCTCTATTCTAAAAAATAAAAGTCAAAATTGTTCCGTTCTGATGAAATCGAAACTTGTATTGTTTAACCTGTGAATAATATTTCTTGCTTGCTAACTGAAAAAATGTAATCATAGCCAAAAAAGAAAGTATAAAAGATTATGTTGATTCTCAATAAAGTGGAACAGTGTCACACCACCTCCCAGTTGTGTAGTCTGCTGCCTCCCAGCGCCGACGCCTTGCCCATCTTCGGCACCCCTGACTCCCGCTGCGGCTGGACCGCGGCAACTAAACTATACACTTAAAATGGGTAAGTCTTATGGCTTATAAATTATACCTCAATAAAGTTATTTTTTTTTTTAAATGTTAAGAGAAAAAAATCTTTCCGCAATACTCACATGAGAAAACTCAGGCTGGGATGGGATAGGAAGTGACCCAGGAGTGAAGACTGGTGTGCTCTGAGATACAGGTGTTGAGGCTTGTGGTGATATAGTGGGCTCAGGTGGAACAGGGAGGTTTTCTATCTCCACTGGATCATCATCATTACGTTTCTTCTGAAAAGACTCTCTTCCTTCTTCAGATAACATTGACATGTCCATTGGCTCATCTAGTTTAACACAGGGAAAACAAATTTAGAAATAAGCACTCAATACTACTCATGTTCCAAAACCTCTAATAAAACTTACATTATAGAAATTTCCATTCCTAAAAAAACACTGACTTAATTTTCAGTAAAGTTGACAGATTAATAGACTGGGCCCTAGAAATCCAATAATACTTTCTTCCCTATGCTCCCAAAATAGTCAGTTACAGATTAAAATGGGGTTCATCTGGGGATAACCACCCATCCACATGAAATGTTAAAACTTGGCTCCTCTGAGCCTCTTCCCTGATTATAATTCAATTTTGCACATTCTGCATAGGATGTGAAAGCCCAGATTAATGGCATCTAATTTAACCATCACATACTCTGCCACAGGCCTTGCAAGGCAATGAACTTATTCACTACTCTAAATATTTACATACTTATGAACTCATTATATTTGCATTAATAACTGCTAAGTGCAGAAAGATGGGTGCCAGGACAAATACAAAAGAAGAAACAAAATCTACCAATGCCAATCAGCACTGATATATCAAAAAACTAAGTACAAGACACTAATACTGAGACAAATTGCTTAGAAGGGAAACGCACAAAACCGTTTTCCCATTGTATACTAGCCACCTGCAGGCCATCAGGATCTTCCTCAGAACCAGCCTAGCTACCTAGGCTTTTCACCCTTTTCACCCCTTCTTACAATTTGTCTCCAAAGAGGCTTCTTCCAGACCAGTGATTTTCAACCAGTGTGCTGCAAAAATTGTTTAAACATAAAATACCTGATTATTTAGTCAGGGCCACTGACCTCTTTTCACTTAGAGGGTCAAATAAAAAAAAAATGACAACGGCCAACACAACAACAGCATCCAGTGTGAATGCCCTGTCTTGAACCATAAATATATAGGTCACAGAGTTGCATCTTATTGATCACGTTGCGCAGTAAGGTTGCATCTGATTGGTTAATTCCTGGTACCAGAAATCCATACATACAAATATATGCACCTAATTTTTTAAAAGTCACTTTGGAGCCCGGCCAGGCGTGGCTCAGCGGTTGAGCGTTGACCTAGGATCCAGGTGATTGGGGTTCGATTCCCGGTCAGCGCATATACTCATGTTGCGGGCTGCAGCAGATCAATGACTCTCTCATCACTGATGTTTCTATCTACCTCTCTCCCTCTCCTTTCCTCTCTCTGAAATCAATAAAGATATATTAAAAAAAAAAAAAAAAAAAAGTCACTTTGGAGCAAAAAGGGTGGGAAATTCTTATTATTATTATTTTTGTAAGTCAATGAAAGTTGTACCTATTTTTTCGTCAGATTGGCAAAAAATATATTTTTTGGTGTGCCACAGAATTTTAGTAATTAATTTATGTGTGCCATGAGAAAAAGAAGTTGAAAATCACTGCTCTACACCACTCTCACAAACTACCTCTGCCACTGAGTTTTTTCCTATCTATCTACTTTCATGTTATCAGCTACCCCCAACCCCAATACCTATCCCTTGCTGTTTACTTGGCCTCAGCCTCACCTTCCAGTCTAATGCTAGGCTCTGTCAGGATCTGGTGCTGTCCTCCTTTATTACACTACCACCGTGTTAAATATTCTCATTATACTTTTTGATTTTTCTCACCATGACAAAGCATTTATTAAGGGCCTGCTATTCTAAGCACTACATATAAAAAGGCGTTAGGCTAATAATCTTAGACAGCAAAAACCAAAATTACAAAAAGGATACATAGTCCTACAGTTATGCATGAATATTAACCAAATACATTAAATCTAAAATACAACTGACAAGGGAAAATACAATATGTTACATGAAAACCAAAGAACTCTGAATCATATACATAACGTTCCCAAATGTACAGAGATACTTCTTTACATTTATGCATAGAAAATACTCTGTAAGAAAATATATCCAAATACTAATTATAGTTATAGCTGAGTTGTGGTATCACAGGTGATTTTTTATTTTCTTCCCATTACTTTCCTACATGCTTTCCAAACTTTCTACAATGAGTACAGGCATACTTCATTTTATTGCAGTTCGCTTTATTGTGTTTCACAGATGCTGCATTTTTTACAAATTGAAGGCAGACCTTCCACCAGCAAAAAGATTACAACTCACTTTACTATGATACTTTACTGCAGCCCTCACTTTACTATGGTCGTCTGGAAGTGAACCTGCAACACCTCTGAAGTATGCCTGTATTAATTATGTTTACAATCAGGGAGAAGGCATTTTTAACATAATTATTTTTGTATGTTCACACTACAGATAAAAGAAATGGTTCTATATATAAACCAAACATAACCTGCATTAACAGTTTTTGTAGAACAGATTCACTTTTATTTTTTACTGAAGATGTTACTTATCATGTTAAACCTACAACTGATTTCAAGAGAAAACAGCCAGACACAAACTTTGTGGCAGAAGAAAGTCTAAGATTAAAATTTGTAATGGATAAATTACACTTCAAAAACAGTTGAATATATTTCTATATTTATATCATTTAAGAGCAGAAACAACAGGATACCATCGGAGGCATATACCAAATAGCTGTGGAGGCAGCTGCCTGAGTTCAAATCCTGCCTCTATGACTTATTGTGAGCTCTCTCTGTGCCTCCATTTCCTCATCTATAAGAGGATAAAAGTAACACCTACTCCTTAGGATTGTTGTAAAGATTCAATGACAAAAACCAAAGAGAAGCACCTACAACCAAAAAGAAGAACATAAAATAGTGCCCATCATACATTATGTATTCAATAAAAATTAGCTTTTATACCACTATTGGTATGAAAAGGAGAAAATCATGAAATTTATTGGAAAAGGTTTTGTAGGAATTTAGAAATATCTTAAATGACTGGATAGGAGAGTAGGATTAGGCAAAAGAGGTTTAGATAATGAGATAAATTAAGTAAAAAGAAAAATTTTCTTGTGAATAAAGAAACTGAAATCACTAGATCCTCAAAGGAGAAAGTGAATGAAGTCAAAATTTCTACTACCTGCTCCTAGCCACTCTTTGACAAAAATGGCTTTGACAATAGCAAAAATAACTATAAAGAACAAAAAACACAATTTTTGGTTCCCTCTCACCAATAACATATGAACATGTTGCTGGAAACTACTGGCCATTAGTAATAAACCCAGTTCTTCACTATACTAATTCATTTGAGTTTAACTTTAAAAATCTAAAAATTTTCCCTTAAGAGTCTTTTTAAAAATTAAGTTAACACAGAATTTTCAAAAGAATCAGTGCTAGAAGAGCTAAGAACTGAGGAGAGCACTTTACACTAGGCGACATCCCTAAAGGTAAGACAGACAAGTCCTACTGAATAGTTTAGGTCACAGTGTTCTAACATGTAAAGAAACAGTAGACTGTACTTTGCAAGGCAGAAGTGCTGCTCGTCTTCTAGTCTGAGATCAACAGACAGATCAAGAGAGCTCACCTTTGCTTCCTTCTTGCTCTGTGGGACTGCTAGGAACGATAAATGGGGTAGATCGGAAAGCATCAGGGGAAGGAGCAACAAGATCTGAAGAATTCCTTTATACAAAGAGAAAACCATGGGTTATTTTTAACCACAGCCACAGTTTTGCATTTGTTTATTATTATTATTATTTAAATATATCTTTATTGATTTCAGAGAGAAGAAGTGAGAGGGAGAGAGAGGGAGAGAAACATCAATGATGAGAGAGTCATCACTGATCAGCTACTGCATGCCCCCGACTAGGGATCGAGCCTGCAACCCAGGCATGTGTCCTGACCAGGAATCGAACCTCGATCTCCTAGATCCTAGACTGATGCTCAACCACTGAGCCACACCCAGCAGGACCGTGCATATTTCTTTTTAAAAGTACAAACTTCTTTGCCCTAACATAGAGATAAAGAAATCCAACTACTGTCAACTCTAGGATAACCTATTCTCCACCCCTGTTAAATGGGAAGAACTGCTAGTCAAATGGAAGAGCAGAATGCTTGTTTTGGATGTATAACAGTCTCTAAGTAACCAGGGGGCAATTTCTTCCCTAGTGACACCTTTGAGCTACTATTATAAAATTTCCAAATGGGAAAGCAGATCTACCTACCTTCAATAGTTCCACTAAGTTCTTACCCCCAAAATTCTAAAGCCTAGAGTTTACCTTTTGGTTTCAAAAAGAATGCTGAACTAATGGACAACTTTAGCTCTTTCAACCCTAGTCTAAGACCCTCAGGCATATGTTCCTCTGGCAGAGCTCCTTTAGGCTTACTTACGTGGAAAGGCTCTCCTGAACAAGGGACCTCTGACCAGAGAGCTGCAGGAGATGCAGAGTGGTGGCAGGTGTGGAAGCCAGAGTACACCCCCCTTCTTCCCTTGAAGGAGTAGAGCAACCATCAGAAGCTATTGAAAAAAAAAAAAAACTAGTTGTATTTACTTCTTAAACTGACATTACTGAGTTGTGTTAAAAAAAAAAAAAAAATTCAACACTGTACTGCAAAAAGAGTAATATACATGTTTCCAACCATACTCCAAGAGGACAGAAACTGTTTTCAAATTGTAGTACAATTAACGGAATTCAATGCTAACACAAATCTTGAGTGATCATTAAAAGCATCCCCTCCCCACTAAATTATGGGTTTCTTTAACAAAGAATTGACAAAAAGAATTCCTTAGTCCTTTCTGTCATGATTGAAGCTTGAAAAGGCCAGAATCCTGATATCTCTGCTTGACTGCTCTTCTTTCTTGTGAAGCTTCTATTATAAAACAGCAAGCGAGACTTTCATTTCAAAGTCTACCTACGGTGAAGTAAGCTCATGTCATAATATGGAGATGGGAGATATCAAAATAATACATATGACACCCAATAATATAAATGCAGCAATTTTCATGATTAGAACCTGGGCCTCCTCAGGAGACAGAAAATACTAACATGTTAGTAAAAGGATATATGAACAGTCAGTACTGATTTAACTATGAGGAGTCTCCTGTTGGTCCCTTCTTGGCAATAGATGGGAGTATCAGCTATATTAATACCAAGTATAAAGGAATTTCTTAAATACCACCTTACAGTTTTAGTGAGAGATCAAAAAAGTTTCCTTAGTGACCCTTGGAATGCCTTGCACATATTCACAGCATAGTAAAATATAACCCTCACTTCTTCCCTCCTTACAACCAACACATTACAGCAGGTCCTCCAATAATGTCATCTCATTCAACATCATTTTGTTATAACGCTGATGAGATGTCATATGAACTTAACTCATATCAATTAGCCTACGATAAAACTGGTTTTGTTACACATTGTTTCACTCAAAATCACAGAACCTATCGACAATATTGAGGATTTAATTATATTTTGCTAGTTATTACTGAAGTTTTCTGGCTCTGTGAGGTTACAGAATGGGGGGCTGGTGGGGGGGTTAACAAAATGTGGAACAAATATCACTCTTGTCTTCTAAGTTTTATGTTCTTTCTGCTAGACCATTACTTCCTATCTGTGGTAGATGAACAAACAAACAGATAAGTACACTGCTAACTAGGTGAATATGAAAAACTTATACTTAATTATATTAAAGATTTGGAGACTTACGATAACAGAAGTAGCTACTCTGTCCATAATTATTAAATTTACTATATTAGCTATTACTCCTTAATATCTCCATTTCCAAAAGAGAGAGAAAATTATGTTAAAATGTTAAATAGCAATCATTCTCAAAAAGCCCTTCTCATTAATCAGCTAGAAGCATTATTTTCCTTCCATATCACAAACAAGTCTGTATACCTATAAAGTGCCTTCTAACTTAAACAGCAGCCTCAAAACAGAAATAAAAAGTTTGTATTTTTGGAGAAGCAGCAGCTATACAGCAACTAATTACTCTTTGTACCTGTTTTATTGCTCTGGTCAAACAAGTCTTCCTGAGTTGACAAAACTTCAGGCTCTGGTGACTTCTGAATATGCAGTCCACCTTCCAGAAGTTCTTGAGCAGGTATTTGTTCTTTTGTTTCCACAGCAGTAAGAGATACTTTGGGACTAGGAGACATGTCCTCTGACCTAGGAGATTCATATCACGAGCAGAAAAAGTTGCTATGTTCAAATGTTTTCATCTTTGAGCTAAGAAACTTTCCTTATTTTGTCTGTTTTCCTTTAATAATTTCAAAAATTCCAGTAGCTCTAATCTATATAACTACCTAGTGAAAATTAAGTAAGATACTATTTGATGATACAAAGCCCTCAGCCCATTTCAAGACCTTTCTCAGCCTCTCACACAGCAATACCTCCTTTCAACCCTGCTCACTGCTATGCTACATGAGATTACTGATGAGCACTTTAGGTATTTTTGTTACATACGCTATTATCTATACGTGCATGAAAGATTCTGATCTAGACCACAACAATGCCAGTTCTACCAATGATCTTCCAAGGAAAGGGCCTGGATGTGAATTATCCTTTGAACTAATGCTACACACAGTATCTTCTGCTGACCTTTTCCATTTGATCTACTCAATCTAAGCCCCAAACCAAGACTCCACACCAGTACTATTCACACACATAAGACACCCATTGCTGATCCCTTTCCAGAGACTTACGAGATTTACCTACTTACTCTACCATTCCCCAAAGTAAACAGGATAGCAAAATTAGCTAGAGTGTAACTTCCTAAAGAAAAGCCTAAAAAGTCCAGTCCAGTTAAGCTGAGTGTTTTGCATTAGAAAGTCAACTTCTCTTGATATTCAATTTTATTCAGGACCCAAGGATCCCATTTCCCACTATTTGTATAGAAGAAAGTAACAATACTGAATGTTTAGTCATCCCTGTCCCAAATTGGAAGCATTCCACTTTTCCCTGCCATATCCAAACCTGAGCTGTTGACCAGAGGTCATGCTGTTTTGGAGACAACAATAACATGATACAGACAGAACAGAGACATACTGCCCAATTCCTACCAAGTTAAGAGTGTAAAGGACTTAGAAAAAGAGTATCTCCCTGCATTTATATCATAAACTACCAAATGCAGGATACTTGAGGACCCAAAGCAATATGGGTGCTCCTCAAGTACAGAAACAGTAGACTTGAAAATATAATATTCGTGTGACTCCTCATAACACCAGAGAGCCTAAAATACCTCCTACAGAGAGACAGTGCCTCTGTAGACAAAGATCAGAAAGGAGTAGTAGCAACCAAAGATTAAGGAGTCATGCTTATAGTTACAGTAGCAATAAAATGGTTTTGTAATATGCCTAAAGATAAGGACACAAAGAGAATTCATGAATAATCAATGTTTCTACTGGACCAGAAATATGCTCATTCCAGGGGTGGGGGAGGGCATGGGGATGGAAATCAATTTCTGAAAATGTTCCCTCCTGGCCAAGTGAAATGAGTATAACCCTACAGCAGAAACCCAAAAATACTTTCTAGAAAGAACATGGGTTACCTTGCAGTTGCTGAATTTTGCTCTTCCACCACATGTATGTCCTTACTGGGATGTGCTACCACAGGGACATCCTTGCTGGGCTGTTCTGCCATGGAGATATCTTTATTGGACTGTTCTTCACGCTTAATTGCTTGAAGTTTTAGAATAAGACAGAAATGAGATATTTGACTTTTCAAAGTACTAGAAGCAGTCCCAAATGCTTTTTAAAGGTAATAATTTTAATGGAAAGAAATTCAATTTGAAAATACATATATTTTTCAAAAAAGGAAAAAAACCCAATAACCCACTTATAAAAAACATTAATCTGCAAGCTATCAACTAACAAGTACTTGCCAGACAACTCTGCAACCTTACTATATTAACATAGATTATATTCATTTAGATAGCTATAAAATGTTACCAAGGAAAGAATAGCTCTAGCACAGGACAAAAATGCTTATAAACAACTCTGAATGCCAGAAAACATGTTTCATACCAATATTAGCATCCACATCAGATAGCCTAGTACAACCAGAGTTGGTGGTTACTGATTGTAGAGGCTCTTTGTCTACTTCATATGGCATAGTATTTTCCTCAACATCCTGGCTCTGGGAGAGTTCCAGGACCCCAAAGCCCAGCTGTGATGAGGCAGGATCTAGGAACACAACCCAAAGAAATTAGGTATCCTACAATATTATGCACTGGGCAAGGTACTGTCCCTTAGCAAAAGGAGGTCATGTTATATCTTTCAAATCAAAGCCCTGCCCCCCTCAAATTTTTCAAAATAAAATTAAGAATAAAAGCACTAAAATTGAAGGGGAAAAATGTGTAATGAAGCAAAAAAAGTACATACTATAAAACCTTATGAGCACCTAATATTGGTAGACTATGTCTACTTTCTGAAGATACACATAAACCATACCCACACACTGAACAATTCAATGTACTTCCAACCCCACAAAGCATACATTTCCAAAATATCTGATTACAAAAGGAGGAAGGGTCGATATGCACGAAGGGGGCTGTCCAATGAGCTAGAAATTCCTGAACAACAAATTAGGTGAAATATCTTAGACTACTAGCAAATTTCTTAACGACTATTCTCAATTTAATGATGACAAATCTATAACATATTAAGAAAAAATTTTGTGTCTGTATGCTCATATTAAAAGGACTTAGAACAATCTATCCTGAAAAAGGCATAAAGTTACCTTCAGCACCAAGGGAATGTGTGGCAACGTCCAAAGTATCTTCTTCCTTTTCCCTCTTCTCCTTCTCTTCCACCTCTTCTTCCTTCTCTTCCCCCACAGGAGGAGCAGGTTCCACTGACAGTCCCAAAACACTACACAGCAGAAAGACACAATCATGTGTTCCCAGATAGGTTGGGACATTTTGCTCAAAGCAGTCTTTGAATTTTATTGTGATTCCCCACACACCAACCACCTTTTAAGCAAATTTGAAAACATAAAAAACCTCACCCTGTTAGTGATTCTTTCTACAGACAAGCATCAAAAAGGTTAACAACTCAAAAACAGTGTACAGAATTAAGTGACAATCATTAAACAGAAGAAAGAAATATACTTGAATTTTATCTTCCCCTGAAAAGATATGAGCACGGATAGAAAAATCTTGCACTCCAGAGAATTACTGATTAGTGACAAGAGAAGATGTGCGTTACATGTGTAGAGAAGGGGCTCAAAAATACATCTATTAAAGCAAACACAGTTCACAAAAATATTAATAGTAAAAAATCTTAGAATACATACATAGAACCAGAGTATCTGAATAAAATACAGGTAAGAGGCCTATTTATTTAATCTTCAGCAGAGGATATGTTTTTATTGATTTTAGAGAAAAGGAAGGGAGAGGGAGAGAGAGAGAAACAGTGACATGAGAGACAAACATCTATCCGTTGCCTCCCATACGAGCCCCGACTGGGGATCAAACCCACAACCTGGGTATGTTCCCTGACTGGGAATGGAACCAGTGTACAGGACGATGTTCCAACCAACTGAGTCATACCAGCCAGGGTGAGGCCTATGTATTTTTTAAAAAGGTTACATCACAGGTCAAAAAACATAATAAATAAAAGTAAAAGACAAGTAACAACTAGGGAAAAATCTGTAACAAATTTAACAAAAGAATAGTCTCCATAAAATATAAGGAATTCATATGAAGAATCTCAAGATATAAATGGACAAACAGAAGAAACAACCCATAAAAAAATATAAGTATCTTTAGACATGTAAGATATCAGAGAAACCATTTGTTGCCAATCAAATTGGAAATACTGCACTACTATTCAGTGCTGCCCAAACCTGAGGTGAGATAAGCATTATCATATACTGTTTATGAGAGTATAAACAGAACTTTTCAGGAGAACAATTTGGAAATATATACCAAGAGCTCTACACTTTTTCATACCTGGTAATTTCAATTATAAGAAATAATTTGAAATGTGAAAAGATCCTTGTAAAAACTTATCTTTCCAAGTTTACTGTGATTAAGAAACAACCTATAAGTTCAGTTTTAGGGAAATTATTAAATAATCTCATAATCCACAAAGTGGTATATTATGGAGCCATTAAAAGTATTTGAAACCAAACATCCTGGGTTTTTAAAAAAGTTGTATATATATGTGTGTATATATATATTGTATATATATATGACATCTTTGAGAAAATTGGAAAAATCTGAACATGAACTATATTATCAGATATTAAGGAATTAATATTTTCTTAGGTGTGGTAATGGTATTTTGATCATATAGGATAACGTATTAGTCTTAGATGATAAACGCTAAAATATTTAAGGGGAATTATAATGTCTGCAACTTAGTTTCAAGTGATCCAGCACACTCATACATACACACAGAGAACAAATGTATACTATACTTTCATCTTTTATGGGGGTTTAAACTTTTAAAATAAAAATCTTGGGGAAAATGCTATTAAGAATTTTAACTGTCATAGGAAAAATGCTCATGTTAAGCAAAAGGTCAGCAAACACACAAACCTTTCCTTTCCACATATCAACTATGTGAATCAAGTCCACAAAAAAAAAGAGGGAAAATACACCAAAATGTTTGTCATTTAGCCTCTGAGTGGCAAAATTATAGATGACTTTTTTTGCTTCCTTGTAACTTTCTACTCATTTAATATTTCCTACAACTATTAAACATAACTTAGGCATAAAAGAGGTAAAAATATAAACTTGTAAAGTTGGGGACCATGATCCAAGAAAGAGAAAAAGAACTAAGATTTTCATAAAAACAAAATACAGTTGACCCTTGAACAACGTGGTAGGTATGGTCGCTGACCCTGCACGCAGTTGAAAATCCATGTATAACTTCTGACTCTCCTAAAACTTTAGCAATTCCTTGGTATCTGCGTGGATTGATTCCAGGACCCCCATGGATAACTAAATCCAAGAATGGTCAAGTCCCTTATATAAAACGGTGTAGAACAATGCATACAGTTGGCCCCTCGTATCCATGGATCCCCAGCCATGGATCAAAAATACTGTTTTCCATTTGCAATTGGTTGAATCCGCACATACGAAACCCAAGGATAGGGAAGACCCACTGTGCATTTATGAAAAAAATCCGCACATAAGTGCACATACATACACAGTTCAAACCCATGTTGTTCAAGAGCCAAATACATAACATTACCTACATAACTGAGAGTACCAGATGCATGACCTTAGGAAATACAGGAAAAAAAAGTCCAAGAGCAAATATGGCAAAAAGCAGAAGAGCAATGAAAGACAGCACAAACCACACATCTTGGATCTTCATCAGTCTTTTTTTGGTGTTTTTCTTCATGTCCCTAACTCTAAATGCTGGTAGGCCCAGTGAGTCCTTGGACCTCTGCTCCACCTACACTCACCTTCTTAGTACTCTTATTGGCTTTGACTATAACACATAAGCTATGACTCTGCAATTTAAATTTCCAGCTTAAACCTTCCCCCTCCGAGCTCCAGAATTGTACATGGCCAAATACCTCCAACTGGCAATTGAAAACGCAGCTCAACTTTAACTTGTCTAAAACTGACCTCTTCCTGTAGTCCATCTAAATGAACAGCAATTCCATTCTCCTAGTTCTCAAACCAAAAACATGAAATCAGTTACCTCCTTCTTTATTCTCATATTCAATCTGTCTTTGAACCTTGTTTTCAAAAACCTAGAATCTCACTATTCTCCATCCACATTCTACTCTGGTCTAGCCACTGTTATATTTTGCCTAAATTATTTCAAGTCTCCTAGTTGGTCTTCCTGCCTCTGCTTTTGCTCCCCCTTCAGTCTATTCTTTTAATTACTATTATTTTATTTAAATAGCTTCTTTTATTTTTAATTATTTTCATTTTTCCAGCTTTACTGAGATATAGTCAACAGATAAAAATTGTACACCCTTAAGACTATTCTTGGACCCCCTCTTGGACCCCTTTACTTCTCTGACTTCTTCTCCTACTCCCTCCACTCCAGCCACACTAACCGCCTTGCCATTTCTCAAAAATGCCAAACACGCCATACCTCAGGGCCTTTGCACTTATCCCAGATAACAACAGAGATCACTTAATCACTTAAGATTTTCAATGAAATGTCACAACAGTGATGCATTCCCTAAGTCACTCTATCTAAACTTGCAACTCCTGTAACATTTCCTGTCCCCATCTGTTTTATTTTTCTCTTCAGCCCTATGAATGTCTAACGTACTATATCTTTTACTTATTTATCATGTATTGCTATATCCCATACAAGAATGTAAGCTACATTAAGTTCTAGAATTTTTGTCTCTTTTGACCACTTTGTAGCCCCAAAATTCAATAGTGCTTGACTCAATAAATATTTGTAGAATGATTAGGTAAATCAGAGGAGGCTTTATTTTGAACTTTTTTTAAATCTAAAATTATTCCAAAATAAAAACTTGTTACAAATATTTTTAAAAATCAGAATGCCCTGGCCAAGTGGCTCAGTTGGTTGGAGCATCATTCCATGCACCAAAAAGGTTGCGGTTTTGATTCCCAGTCAGGGCACATACCTGGTTACAGGTTCGATCCCCTATCAGGGAGCATATAGAAGGCAACCAATCGATGTTTCTCTCTCACACAGATCCCTTCCTCGCTCTCTAAAAATCAATAAAAAAAGCATATCCTTGGGTGAGGGTTAAAAAAAAATCAGAAGAGGCTTGATTATAGACAAAAAATAATATTGATGTTAAACTTTTCTCCACTAAGCTAATGGAAAAAGAAAACAAAGGTTTAAATATATTATTTTGAAGTACAAAAGTAGCCAATAAAAAAAACTAAAATAATTATTATAAAAATTGGGAGAGTGTTGTTGTGAATAAATCCTCATCTTCAATTATGAAACTCAACTCTTAATCTGATAAAATAAGAAATGGCACTATAATAGTGTTTTCTTAGTTTTATAATAGTACTAAGAGCTAGGAAGATAACCTCCCAAAGAAGTAAAAACACAAACACTTAAATAGAGTTGTCTCTGCAAAAGGGGACCAAGGATGAAAAAGGACTCTGCTTTTCATTATAACCTCTTTTTAAAATAAACTATGCATTCAAATTATTCTGTTAAAAATATTTAACAGATCTCATCAAAATTAAAAACCTGCTCTGTGGAAAATCCTTTGAAGAGGATGAAAAGACAAGCTGCAGAGTGGGAGAATATATCTGCAAATCATATATCCTACAAAGGACTAGTATCTAGAATATATAAGGAACTCTCAAAACACACAAAAAACATCCAATCTAGTGCCTAGCATAGAAAATAAACTCAATAAATGGACAGTGATAAGACAAAGTAAAAATTGAATACTGTTTAGAGTATGAATTAAACATTCTGGGTCTAAAAACTGGTGAGGTACTTTGGTCAGTGGAAAGCATGCCTAACAGTTTTGACAATATATCTAAATATTGTTTGATTTTTTTTTTCCCCCCCACTAATAAGTCATATCTATGCTACGAATGAGGAATGCTTATTTTGTTTCACATGCACTAGATCACAATATGAATAATGTAGGTGTAAAAATGTTATTACCATTACAAAAGAGATTCCAGCTATCAGTACTAGTACAAAAGTTGAGAGAGTTGCAAGTGTTGTTGTGGGATGACAAAGGTACAGACAAAAGAATTAATCCATTAATAAATGTAAATAAATTACTTCAAACACTAGTGTACCTGCTTGTCCTGTTTGGCTGAGGTAACTGTTCAATGACCTGACTGACGGAACCACATGTATCCAAATGAGAAGCAGCCATAGGGTCTGAAAAATACAATAGGATATTAGCACAAAAGGCATTTACCACTAAACTTTAATACAAATTCAGTAATGCAGAGAATACAAACCTAATCAATCAGCTACATTACAGCAAACCAACCTTCTGAGTGCCTATGCACCAGATACTGTGCTAGACTTCCTTACATACATTCACCACATGTCTAAATCCACCCAGCTCTACAAGTGAACCCTTGCCAAATGGGGCTGATAGTTTGAAACACCTCACCTGTAGCTTTGTTTTCTTTCAGATGTTCACTGAACCCACTATTACTGTCTCCTTGTTCTTCAGCTGATTGTTCAGGATTGGACACAACATCCTAGAAAATATACATACATAATATCCCCACTATATATGAAATAATTCAAAACGAGACATACTTTTTGTGAACATGGTGATTTCATTTTTCCAACTAACTGTACCCAAAAGATAGTGACCTAAGTACTTATGTTTGCTGGTTGGTCTAGATTAGGGGGTGAAAAATCTGCTCAATCATTTCCAAACAAGATATTGCTCACCAACACAGGGTTCTCTTTGTGCATCTGTAAATTAGGAAGGTGTCGAGACAGCACACTGAAGTGAGAACCAGAATCATCATCTAGAACCTGGCTTTCAGGCTGAGAATCTTCAATTATCAGGCAAGGAGTGTCTTGCTGAGAGAAATCCGAATCCAACTGACTGCCAGTAGGGTCCATCTGCTCCCCTGGAATGGAATAACAAAAGATCAGTTCTGTGTAACCTACTGGCCTTCCTCACGCAGTCTGAGCTTAAATAATGGGGCGGGAAGTACAGGAGCTGGGAAAAGCCACCACTCGAGAGCTGTTTCAATTAAAACATTACAATACTTATGATCTTGCAAGCACTTTTCTATCAAACCTCCCAAGACCCGATTTTCCGTTATTTATAATCAGCCTGCCTATCCTCTCCCTCTCCTTTACCATCACCTTCCCGTTGACACCCTTTCCCCTCCATCCTAACCTCGTCTCTTCCCGCCCCTTTTTCCACCCCCCACAGCTCTCCCTACGAGCCTCTACCACCCCCAACATCTCTGTTCGCCAGGACCCCCACAGCCCTTCACGCTTCCTCACGACCACTCAGCCTTCCGAGCTACTGCTTCCCCACCCCCTCCTCAGGGCCCTCCAACCCTTTCCCAGTCACCGCCGCCATGCTTGCCACCCCGCCCCCTCCGGTCAGCCATTCCTTCAGGCTCGAAACTCAAGCCTTCAGAGCTGACTGCACCCCCACTTTTTTTCCAAATAATACCAGGCATCCCGGCGGGAGGTCCCTCGCGCTCGAGTTAGAGATCTCTGCACGCTCCCCAGGTCCCTCCAGCTCTATCCCCAGATGGACGCTGTCGCCACCGCCGCCACCAGCCTCGAACTCCTCCTTTTCCCGCGCGTCACTCAGTACCGGATCGCCCATTTGCTGCTTCTGCCTGCCACTCAAAAAATCCTGTGGATGATTGGTGGTTGAGGAACAGTGCCCCGCCCCACGTAAGAAAAAGGAACACGGCGGCATGTTTCCATGGCAGCATGGACGTTGCAGGCCCTCCCCCTGCAGAGCCCTAGAATGACAGTATCCTTCAACAGAAGGGACCTTGAGAGAGCATGAAATATGTTCCCTAGCCTCAAGGACAATTGTTTGTACCACTATTCAGACAAGAAAAAGGACCTGTTTTTATCGTTCATGCACTTAAGACCCCTTCTCTTACCCTCTTCAATGGAATAGGAGAGGGTCTCCAGGCTTTCTAGTAAAAGGGCAAAGAAAAGGATCCAGGATGGCTAGGGCTCCTGAGCTGGTGAAACTGCATAGAGGGGACTCTTTGGGGTTTACCTGTGTCAATCAGGATCTCTTTTGTGGGCCTCTGTCTGAATTCAAGAGCCCCACATTACATCTCTGCCAGTTCTTCTCCCCCCCCCCCCCCCCATTTACATTGTCTAAGGACCCCAGTAAACCATCTTTTTTCCATTGCCATTTCCTGTCTGGAACTTAGTTCAAGCTTCACATTTGCTTATCGTTGCCCTATCTTTTATGGGATTGTAGCCTACAGAGACTATAGCCCCAGACATTTTTTGCACATCCCGTTGAGAGAATTAAACACAGTGATTCTCATACTCCGTGGTGAAGAGAACAGCAGCTGCCCCTTTAACAAGATGACCTCAAAGATCCCTCCAAGACCTGAGAGTCTATTATCCTCATTATGGTACCAGGGTCTTACAGAAGGTGTAGCAGCTGTGACTTGTATTAATGAACTAGGCCCCATGAGGAAAATGTTTTTGGTCGGTTTGGGGTGGATGTTCTTAAGTGGTTGGATCTAGGATGGATTTCTAGACAGAGCAGCTGTCAATAAGGAAATCACCTAGCACACTGCCAAACATATACATAGTAGGTATTCAATAGGAGGTAGTTTTCTCTCTCTACCCCAGGCTCAGAATGACTTAGATACAGCCCAACCATGACTCTCCCATCCTGTAAAGGACCAATTCAGCATTCAATATAAACTAAGCTTAAAGTGGGGCTTCCTAACAACCAATTCTCAGCCTGCTGTTATAAATTACAATGATCATATTTTCCAAACCAAAAATCAAAGGATGTCATCTGAGCATATGTTACTTATTTCAAAAGACAGACTTTTTAAAATAAAACTCCTGAAAAATCTAGAATTTATTGTTGCTATAACTAGAATATAATTAGGGTCTCCAGAATGTTTTATTAGTTGAGCAGAATTGGAATGGAACACACAGACTCATGCCACTTCGTCATCTTGAAGTTTACACCTGTCTTCCTACACTCCTAATGTTGCAGAAGACAGGTGACCAAATAAATAGAATCCTAAAAGGACCAGGTCAGGTTACTATTAACTAACTTCACTAGGTAGACAATGTGAATTTATCTGCTCAATTTGAGTGGACACAAACAACTGGCTTCTGTTGTGGGGCAAAACTTGACCTTGATTCTCATAAAAATCCCCCAAAAGTCACTATATTTTTGCTCTCCTTTTTCCTGCTATTGCATTTCCCCTCCCACAGTGAGACATAAATAAAGAGGCCTTCCTGATTATTTGACAGACAACGATGTTTGTCAAAACTCATAAACTATACACTAAAAAGGATAAATTAAGCCTCAATAAACATAACTAAAAATAGATAAATAAACAAATGAGCCTGAGCTATTCGCACTACTAAATAAAACAAGAGCCTTAAAAACTATGAAGAAAAACTGTGAATTGCTTGTTAGGCAGTATGACAATTAAATTAATCATTAAATTACTCGTAAAGATCAGAAAATGTAGACAGATGGTTACCCACTGAGGCTGTAACTGATTGCAGCCAGGTGAGCTAAAGCCTTTATTGACTCAGGCTGAAAAGGACCATCAGCATATCTACCTATCTACAGGTACATCTTTACCTAAGACGCCTCAGACAGAGAGAGAACTAATCTACCTCTAAATCCCTCCCAGACAAGAAAATTACATCAGACCCTGTGTTCATTTTAAAGTTTAACAAACCTCATTGTCAGAAATTTTTCTTCTACTCATCTAACTAAAAACCTTTATTCTAGAGCTTAAAGCCATTTTTTGTCACATTGTCTTTAATTGGTGATTTAAAACCTGAATAAATTCCCATAAGGCTGAGATCATCTCATCTGGTCCAATAATTCCATAATATATTTCAACCAATCAAAAAACAAACATGAATGCTATATACTTAGTCTGTTTCTGAGATCTCATCACAGACTTCTCTAAGCAAAAGAACCCCAAACAGTTTAATTCTACCTCACAGAACCTATTTTCCAACACTTAAATTTGCTTCATAGTTTTCCTCTGGAAACTTAGTTTGGGAGTTCGGTGGCAGAGAACTTTACTGAGTATATGACAAGTACTAAATTTAATGATAAGCTATTATACATCCCTTTTAAGCTGCAATATTAAAGTATTACATACTGACTTGTATTTAACATATAATTGATTCTGACCTTCTGTTGCACTTAGACCTACACTATCATGTACAGTCATATACCAATGATATAATTAATAACATATATTAAATTTTTACTATGTGGTAGGTATTGTGCTATGTTTTACATTCATTATCTCACCAAAAAGCTTCATAACTCTTTGAGGGTTACAGATGAGGACACTAAGGCTTAGAGCAGTGATTTTCAATCAGTGTGCCATGGTGGGCAAACTGATGTGCAGCAAGAATTTTTAAAACATGCAATACATGACCATTTAGCTAGGTGCACTGACCTCTTTTCCCTTAGATTGTCAAATAAAAAAGATGACAACAGCCAACACAACAATAGCCATCTGGTGTTAATGAATCAAATTTATACTTATTTTTTTGTCAGACTGACAAAAAATATATTTTTTGGTGTGGCATAGAATTTTAGTAATTAGTTTATGTGTGCCATGAAATGAAAAAGGTTGAAAAGCACTGGTTTAAAGAGATAAGATCATTTATACAATGTCTCAGAGCTGGCAAGAATTTGAACCCAGTCTGTCTAACCACAAAGGTTCTATATATTCATAATTGAGGAGGAGCAGTAACAAAGAAATGGCAACGTAGTTGATGCAAAACTTTTTTTTGTTTTAGAATGTATTTTTATTTGAATATTGAATATGGGTATCCCTAATGTTCTAAGAATCCATAATAATTAAAATAATATTAAGAAAACAGAAGAGAAACTGTAAAGCTGTCAACTCCACATCTTTATGAAGTTAAGTCAGCAAAGAGGTGATGATATAATTAAATATGAAAGAAAATTATTTAAGGTAATCAAGTCATTTGCCTATGATACTATATTAACATCTTAATGTACCTGCAACCTCTGCAATTCAAACTCCTTTGTATCTTATCTCTACAGAACTTCCTCTTGTTAATTTTAAGTAAACTTTTTATTTTGAACAAAATCTCAGAGCAACAAAAAAAGTTACAAAAATGGCGTACAGTAAAAAAATAGTATAATGATCTTTCACTTAGATCCACACATTGTTAACATTTTGCCACATTGTCCTATTCATTTTTGTGTGTGGTAAAATATACATAACATGAAATATACCATTTTAACCTTTTGTTGTTGTTAATCCTCACCCGAGGATATTTTTTCCATTGATTTTTAAAGGGGGGGGGGGAGTGAGGGAGAGAGAGAAAACATTGATGTGAGAGAGACACATTGATTGGTTGCCTCCCTCACTTGCCCCCACCAGGGCCAGGGAACAAACCTGCAACACAGGTGCGTGCCCTTGACTGGGAATCAAACTCAAGACCCTTCGGTGCTTGAGCCAATGCACTACCACTGCTCAGTGTACACTGGCCAGGGCCCATTTTAACCATTTTTAAGTGTACAGTTCACTGGCATTAAATATATTCACATTGTTTTGCAACCATCACCCATCTCCAGAACTTGTCCTCTTCCCAAACTAAAACTCTGTTCCCATTATACAATGACTCCCCATTCCCTTCTCCCTCCAGTCCCCGGTAACCACCATTCTACTTTCTGTCTCTATGAATTTGACTAGTCTAGATAACTCATATAAATAGAATCTTACAATATTTGTCCTTTTGTGCCTGGCTTATTTTACTTAGCATAATGTCTTCAAGGTTCATCCACGTTTAATTGTAATAGCATGTGTCTGAATTTCCTTCCTTTTTAAGGCTGAATAATATTCCATTGTATGTATATACCACATTAATTTTGTTTTTCATCTTTACTCATTCTAACCCACTTTTCAGACTTTTTCAGAGCCCCCTGACTCTGCCACACCTAAGTATAGATAAGGCCCTAGAAGCACAGTAGCAGAATGCCACCAAGGCAGCTCCCCTTCCAGGCAGCTTAATTTTCCAGCCAGCCAATCAGTTGCAGGCTTTCTTCACAACCTGGGTTTCTCCCAAACACAAAATTTCCTCACAAACTTGAGTTCATTTATTAATTTTAATTCACTTATGTGCAAGGCACCATCTGGCTCCATGTGGTATGCATAAAAATGATTAAGATCTAGTTCCTATCATCAGGGAACTTACAATTTATAGAGGCGATAAGACATGTACCCAACTAACTATAATACAAGATATTTTTTAAATGCTGTAGGAGTTCAAAAGAGAAAGAAATCAAAAGAATTTTAGTCATGTAGTTATAATGAATATTTATTGAGCATTTACCGTGTTCTAAAGTGTTTACTCTTGCTCTTTCCTTGATCTCATCCCGTCTCATTGCTATCTACCATCAATATGCCAATGACTCCCAACTTTATATCTCCAGCCCAGACCTCTCAATCAAATCCCAACTTTATTTATCTAACTGCCTATTCAGTATCTCAAAACACCTGGATGTCCAGTTGACATCATAGATGCAACATGCTGAAAACTAAACTTGTCATTTCTACCAAACCTGCTCCACTTGCAGCCATCCCAGTTTAGAGCAACTATGTCCTTCCCGTTGCTTATAACAAAAAGCTGGGAGAAATTCTTTCTTTAAAAAAAATAGAAAAAGAAAAAATAATCCGTGTACTTATCATCAAACTTCAACAATTATCAACAAATGCCCAATCTTGTTTCATCTATATCCCCACCCATTTCCCCTCAACTGATTATTTCTAAGCAAATCCCAAACATCATATAATTTCCTCCATAAATATTTGTATGTGTTTCTAAAATACGGAGAATTTTTAAAACATAACATCATTAACACACCCGAAGAAAATTAACACTAATTTCTTTTTTTTTTTAAGAATTCAGCTGCCTTTTTAAAATATATATATATCTTTATTGATTTCAGAGAGAGGAAAGGAGGGGGAGAGAGAGAGAGAGAGAAACATCAATGATGAAAGTCATTGATTGGCTGCCCAGCCCGCAACCCAGGCATGTGCCCTGACCAGGAATCGAACCCCGATCGCCTGGATCCTAGGTTGATGCTCAACCGCTGAGCCACGCCCAGCCGGGCTAACACTAATTTCTTAATGGTATCAAATATATAATGTTCAAAATTTCTCCAACTGTCCCATAACTTTTGTTGTTTACAATTCCAAACAAGGTTTGCACATTGCATTTGGATAATTCTTATCTCAGCTCTCTTTTAATCTGTAAATGATCTCTCTTTTTAATTCCCTGCAATTTATTTATTTGTTGATGAAACCAGGTCATTTGTTCTAATGTTAAACTGATAAGAACAGACAACTACGAATGATCTTAGCCAAAAGGCCAAGAAGCAATTCAGGTCATTTGTTCTGTAAAATTTCCAACATTATGGATTTTTCTGATTGCATCCTGTGTTGTCATTTAATGTATTTCTTTGTCCCTTTTTATTTCCTATAAGTTGATAGTTAAATATACTTGTTCAGATTTATGTTCCTTTTTTCTTTTTCGGCAGGAACACTTCATAAGGGGTATCATATACCTCCTACTGCATTTCATCAGGAGACATATAGCATCTGGTTGAATGCATTATTGTTTTGTTGCAATTGTTATAATTTGTTTTGTTACAATTAATTTTTACTTGAAAGTTTAGTAATCACTGGTAATCATTACCTAGCTGCATTATTTCACTCCAGGCTGCAAAATGGTGATATTCTAATTTTAACATAGTCTTCATTAATTAGTTGGAACCCTTCTATAAGAACTTTCCCTTCATCAAACATTTGATTATCTAAGGAAAGGCAGGATAAATGCTTGATTCTTTCCCTTTGATTTAATCAGTTTACAAAATAATGAGTTAAGATTTTCTACCATACTCCAAAAATGACTGAGATTTTTGTTTTTAATATCAGTGAACTCATAGATTTTAACACATTTGGTGCACTTCAATCCATTGCAGTTATTGTTAACTTTGAAATGCATATTTTTCCATCTTTGGACTGTGGAAGTCCCTTCAGATTAGCTCATAAATCCTTTTGACATGATTCCAAAAGTCTTTGATAGTGTTTTACTTTCTGGTATAACATGTTCCAGGTTCATCTTGTTTATTTCTTGCCCCAGATCTGGAAACTGATGTTTCTCTAAGAAGCCTTGGTTCATTTTAGTAGTAAATGGCATCTAGAGACCTCAATTTGGATGGTTGATGTATTGGAATGCTTATCGCTACTGGATTGGTCATTGTTTGACATTTTTCAATTAAATTTTAGGATTTCAAAAATTTTATCCAACTTTTTTCATTTTATATTTGTATCTTATCATCAATGTTTTGGTTTCTGATAACACTGACATAAATTATTTATTTGCTTTATTCTATTATATATGTAAAATGTTATTACCAATGTTATTATTAATGAGATGAGACTAATGAAAACAGTTTAACATTTCTTTGCAGTTATTTTTTTTCTTTAGGGTATATTCCATTAAAAATGTGCAGTTAGGACATATGCTACAACCTTGATAAATCTTGAGGACATTATATTGAGTGAAACAAGCCAGTCTCAAAAAGACAAATACTGTATGATTCCACTTATATGACCTGCTGAGAGTAGGTAAACCATAGAGACAGAAAATAAGTAGAATGGTGGTTACCAGGGACTGGAGGTAGGGGGCAAATCAGGAGTTATTAATAGGTATAGAGTTTCAATTTTACAAGATGAAAAGAAGTATGGAGATGGATGATGGTGATGGGTGCACATTATGAATGTATTTAATACCATTGAATTGTACACTTAAAATGATCAAAATGGTCGATTTTATGTGTATTTTACTACAATAAAAATTTTTTAAGTGTACAGTTAAATTACTGTATTTTAAAATCACTTGAAGTAATTCTATCAATTTAATACACAGGTTAATTTCTTTCATTTTTGTTTTTTATTTTTAGTGACTGCTGCTTTATTTTCCTTTTAAAATTGAGGTAAAATTTAAATGCACTGAAATGCAGAGCTCTTAGTTGTATAATCTGATGAGTTTTGACAAATGTACACATTTGGGAAACCTATATATCAATGAATATATAAAACATTTTATCACTCCAGAGAGCTTTTCATGGCACCCATATTCTAATTTTTATCATCATAGATTAGTTTTGCGTGTTCAATAATTATGTGTAAATGGAATCCTAAAGTATGTAGTCTCTTGTGTCCACCTTCTTTGGTCAACATAACATTTTTGAGACTTATCCATGTTGCATGCATCGGTAGTTCATTCTTTTTTATTGCTCAGTAGTATTCTATTGAATACATGTTCCACAATTTGTTTATAGAGTCTCCTGTTGATGGATATTTGGGTTGTTTTGAACCATTACTGTCATTATTATTATTTTAATCCTCACCCAAGGATGCTTTTTCCATTGCTTTTCAGAGAGTGGAAGGCGGGGAGAGAGAGGGAAACATTGATGTGAGAGAGACACGTCAATTTGTTGTCTCCCACAAGTGCCCTGACTGAGGCCGA
The DNA here is from genome assembly GCF_964146895.1 of Miniopterus schreibersii. Lineage (NCBI taxonomy): Eukaryota > Metazoa > Chordata > Mammalia > Chiroptera > Miniopteridae > Miniopterus > Miniopterus schreibersii. The sequence goes on from NC_138101.1 coordinate 145,270,032, forward strand.
GGGTCAAACCGAGGTACATGCCCTTGGCCAGAATACAACCAGGGACCCTTCGGTCCACAGGCTGATGCTCTAACCACCGAGCCAAACCAGCTAGGGCACCATTATTTTTTATTATTATTGATTTTAGAAAGAGATGAAGGGAGAGAGGGAGAGAGAAACAGATCTTGTTGTTCCACTTACTTATACATTCATTAAGTTGATTTTTGTATGTGTCCTGAACAGGGATCGAACCTGCAATCTTGGCATATCACAACATTGGTGTATCAGGATGATGCTCTAACCAAATGAGCTACTCAGCCAGGTTGAATCATTATTTTTTAAAAACTGCTAGAAACATTCATGAATAAGTCTTTTTGTGAACATACATTTTCATTTCTCTTGAGTCAATATCCAGGAATGGAACTGCTGGGTCACAGGATAGGCATTTGTTTCACTTTATAAGAAACTGCCAGTTTCCCCAAATGGTTGTATAATTCTATATTCCCACTAACAACAAATGAGAGTTTCAGGTGCTGTACATCCTCACTAACATTTGGTATTGTCAGTATGAAATGTTATCTATGTGTTTTAGTAAACTTTATATATCATTTACGTACAATAAAATATACCCATTTTAATTGTTGAGTTGGATGAGTTCAACAAATATGTGTGTAGCCACCACCACAATTCAGTACAAAACATTTTCATCACCACCACCCCGTAAGTCTCCTCGTGCCCCTTTGAAATCAATTCCCATCCCCTCCCTAGCCCTAAGCAACCACTTGTTTTCTATCACTGTAGATAAGTTTTATCCATTCCAGAATTTCATGTAAATTTATTCATAAAGTATGTACTTGTGGTGACCATGAAAATGCACTGCTGAAATCTGCTTGCAGAGAGCATAACTGACTGATGACCCCAGCTGCTGTCACTGTGGATCTACCCCCACATTTGTACCAAAACCACACTTCCCACAGGTTAATCTCAGCCAATGCCAGAGAAGAGTAGGGTTGCAAAGGCAGACCCAGTCCTGTGGCATGCAAGATTCCTTCAACAGGTGTGTGATTTGAAGACTCCTCATCTGCCTGGCCAAACCTTTCTTGGAACCATGCTGTAGGACAGGACTCCTCCTTTCCCATCCTCAATCCTTCCCTCTCTCCTTCCCCAGATACTAGACGTGTATCTTGGTCTGAAGGCTCTGCCTTCCCCTGATCTCTCCCTGTGGTGATTTAAAATATATCCACAATTCATTGACACTCCCTTCAAAAGGTGGAGACAATTTCCTTCCTCTTGAGAGTGCACTAGACTTAGTGACTTGCTTCTAATAAATAGCAGAAGTGATAGTGTCTAACTTTCCAACACTATATGTCATTAAAAAGCATTGTGGCTTCCGCCTTACTTATGCTTGGTTCACTTGCTCTGGTAGAAGCCAGCTGTCCTGTCATGAGGGTACTTAAATCGACCTACAGAGAGGCCTACATGGTGAGGAGCTGAGGCTTCCTGCCAATAGCCACGTGAGTGAGCCATGTTGGGAGCAGATCATCCAACCTCAGTTAAGCCTTTAGATTACTGTAATCCCAGCCAACAACTTGACTACAACAACATGAGAAACCTTAAACCAAAACCACTCAACTGGATTTCAAATTTGCTCCTGGATTTCAAATCTTTAGAAACCCTGTGAGGTAACAAATATTTGTTGTTTTAAGCTGCTAAGTTTTGGAGTAATTTGTTTCAAAGCAATAGATAACCAATATACTCACCCAATAAATCTCTTACACATCTAATCATGTCTTGGTATCTACTTTTCAGGAGAACAAATAACAGTATTTTTTTGTGTTTTGTTTTGTTCAGCATAATGTTTTTGTTTTTTTATCTATGTGTATGTATTTTTAGTTTCTTTTTATCACTAAGTTGTATTCTCTTGCTTGAAGGTACCAAAATTTGTTTACCCATTCTCCAATTCATGGACATTGGGTCTTTTCCAGTTTTTGGCTACTATGAAATAAAGTTTTTATGACCAGCCATCACAAATCTTTCTGTGAAAATATGTTTTCATTCCTCTTGGGTAAATGCCTAAGAATGGCATTTCTAAGTCACAGACTTGATGTTTGTTTAATTTTATAAGAAACTTACAAATACTTTTCTAAAGTGGTTTAACATTTCACTCTGCTATTAGCAATATACAAAAGTTCTATTTGTTCCACATCCATGCTAACATTTTATGTTACCGGTCCTTTAATTTTTGTCATTTTGTGACTATTAAGATTACACTGTGGTTTTAATTTGCATTTCCCTAGGAGCAATGATGTTGAACACTTTTTCGTGTACTTATTGGCCATCTGTATATCTTCTTATTAAAATCCATTCAAATCATCTACTTTATAATTGAGTTCTCTGGTTTTTTTGGTTTGGATATTTTTAAAAAATATATTCTGGATCAAGTTATTCGTCAGGTTGGTCATTTTGATTTAATTTTGTTTTATACTTATGTAGAACATGTATGATTCCAAAGTCAAATTTACAAAATAAGATATTAAAGGTAAATAAATTCCTGGATGAGAATTAAGGGGAACAAAGCATTTAAAGGAAAAAAAGACAGCCTGAACAGAAAGTACAAGAATGACTGGAGGAAAGGCAATTGGCTCAGATTGACTGAATGAAAGAGTTAATGCAAGGTATTTGCAAGAAGTAATGTTATAAAGGAAAGTTAGGGCATATTATGAAGGATCTTCAAGAAAGAACTGGTGAAAAGGAAGAGAAAAAGTATTTGTGATGTACTGATATTGGAAAGGGAACATTTGTAAAGTGACATTTCTTCCACCCAAACATTCCTTGAAGGAAAATAACTCTATTCTATGAATACCTTGAAACAAAATGCAAAATTTAATTCACACACAGACATGGCCTCAAAACTAAGTTTTACACTTAGATTTAGATTCTCTTTACCACCGTCATCTTCACTATAAGAAATTTCTTAGTGATCCCTGCACTAAGAGGTAGCTTTGTTCAGAATAAAGAAAAAGATGGAATCAGAGGCCATAGCCAAATGCTAACTTCCATCTCACGGGGAAATGGAATGGGTAAGGGAAAACGGTATCCACAGAGGAGAAACAAGATGGCGGCGTAGGTAGCAGCTGCACCCGCCGCCTCCCGCAACCACATCAAAATTACAACTAAAATACAGAACCACCATCACTCAGAACCTCCTGAAATGTCGCTGAACAGAAGCCCTACAACCAGGGAGCTGAAGAAGCACCGAGAGCTGTAGAAGGGGCGCAGACGCGGGCGGAGCGGGGCTAAATCGCGGCTGAATTGTGGAGACCCGGCTGTGGGCCCACACCTGGTGCCGCGGTTGAAACCCGGAAGGGAATCTCCGTGGCGGAGGTTCCCCGAAGGAGGGAGGGGTCCCAGGCCCACAGCAGGCCCTCAGCCCAGGGCTCCAGAGCCGGGAAGAGACGTCCCCACAACTCCAGGCCGTGAAACCAGTGGGGACTGTCCCTGAGGGTCCTGGAGGCTGCGGGAGCCCCAGCAGCTCCTCCTAAAGGGCCCGCGCACGGACTCACTCAGACGCGCTCCCTCTGAGCCCAGCGCCGGGCAGCAGCCTGAAAGGACCTGGGACACTCGGGGAGGAACTAACCTGCCTGAAATCCGGGCGAGAGGTGGAGGGTCGGCTTTCTCCCAGGCAGAAGGGCTGGCGGAGGCCATTGCTCCTGTGGCGAGTCCCCGCTGCACACAGCCAGCAGGCAAGCGCCATATTTGAACCGCCAGCACCTGACTCACGCCTTTGGCCCCGCCCAGTGATTCCCGGAGGTCCCGCCCCTCCCCACCTGCAGCTCATCCAGGCCATTTCCAGGGGCTTTTTTATGCAAGTGGCCTCTTGAGCCTCAGGCTTAGGACTTTCCTAAAATCTCTCAAACAAGCAGCAGCAGGCCCCATACAGCTTGATAAGTGGCCCCAGGCCTGGCACTAGCAGCAGCCTGCATTGGCTCATAGCTTGGCCTCTCCTGGACAACGCAAAGCCCAACACAAGTAGCAACCAACAACGGTTTGCTGTGTAGCTCATGCTGGGTGGCCCTGAGCAAGGCACTGGTACAGGCTGACTTTGCACCTCCAGGGAGGCCCCAGAGACAGCGCACCTGGTGCTCAGACTCAACCATGCTGGATTATAACCCTACCACATCCACGAGTGACACACTCAAGGGGTGCACTTAGTGAACACTAAAGCTCCACTTAAGTAAATCCTGATCCATAAGGGTGTCTCCAGCACAGCAGCTCTTTGACTGTAGTTGCAGCTGGTCCTCACAGCCAATTGGCAGGGGGGTCAATTCCTCCCAGTGACACCAACAGCAACCAAGGCTCAACTTCAACAGGTCAGTGCACACAGCCTACACAGGGGAGCACTTAGAAGGCCAAGCTCAGGTGACTGGGGAAGCTGAGCCACTGGACCCTACAAGACACCTACTACCCAAAGCCACTCTACAAATTCCAGAAGACATAGCAGCTCTACCTAATACATAGAAACAAACACCTGAAAGCAGCCAAAATGTGGAGGCAAAGAAACATGCCACAAAGGAAAGAACAGAAGAAATCTCTAGAAGAGGAACTAAATGAAATAGATCCAAGCAAGCTAATAGATACAGAGTTCAGAATAATGGTTATAAGGATGTTTAAGCAGACTGTTAGGGAAATAACTGAGAAAATTGATAACATAATAAAGTACCAATTTGAAATGAAGGCTACAGGAACTGAAATGAAGACTAATCTACATGGAATCAACAGTAGAGTAGAAGACGCTGAGAATCAAATCAGCAATTTGGAACATGAGGAAACAAAAAACACCCAACCAGAAGAGCAAAAAGAAAAAAGAACCCAAAAATATGAAAATAGTATCAGGAGCCTCTGGGACAACTTCAAGAGGCCCAACATTCGTATTATTGGGGTGCCAGAAGGGGAAGAAAGAGACCAAGGAATTGAAACCCTATTTGAAAAAATAATGACAGAAAACTTCCCCTACCTGGGGAAAGAAATCGACTTACAAGTCCAGGAAGCACAGAGGGTCCCAAACAAGAACCACCCAAAGAGGCCCACAGCAAGACACATCATAATTAAAATGCCAAAGGTTAAAGACAAAGAGAGAATCCTAAAAGCGGCAAGAGAAATGCAATTAGTTACCTACAAGGGAGCACCCATACGACTGTCAGCTGATTTCTCAACAGAAACTTTGCAGGCCAGAAGGGAGTGGCAAGAAATATTCAAAGTGATGAAAAACATGGAACTACAACCAAGATTACTCTACCCAGCAAAGCTATCATTTAGAATTGAAGGTCAGATAAAGAGCTTCTCAGACAAGGAAAAGCTAAAGGAGTTCATCACCACCAGACCAGCACTACAGGAAAAGTTGAAGGGTCTTCTTTAAGAAGAAGCTAATGAACAAAAGAATCTGATGAACTAAATAGATCCAGAGACATTGACGCATGCAACAGACGATCATATTTCAGAGGAAAGAGGGAAGGGGGGTGGAAGGTGGGAAGAGATTAACCAAAGAAGTTATATGCATAACCCATGGACACAGTTAATAACGGGGTGAAGGCCTGGCAAGGGGGTGGGAGGGAAGTGGAAGGGATCATCTGGGGGCGAAAATGGGATACCTGTAATACTCTCAAGAATAAAGATAAATTTAAAAAGTAAAAAAGAAAGAAAATAGTATCCATAAATGTTTCTTTTTCACTTTCAGTAATCTCTTTCTTAAAAAGAAGAATGTGGGGAAGAAGGACAGATAAAAGGGAAATTTCTTTTTTCTCTATTTATTGATTTTAGAAAGAGAGGGAGGGAGTGAAGGAGGGAGAGAGAGAGAGACATTGATTTGTTGTTCCACTTAATTATACATTCATTGGTTGATTCTTGTATGTGCCCTGACCTGAGATTGAACCTCAACTTTGGCCCATCGGGATGACACTCCAACCAAGCTACCCAGCCAGGGCAAGAGAAATTTCCTTTTTTTTTTTTTTTTAATATATCTTTATTGATTTCAGAGAGAGGAAGGGAGAGGGTGAGAGTTGAAACATTAGTGATGAGTGGTCATTGACTGGCTGCCTCCTGCACGCCCCCTACTGGTGATCAAGCCCAAAACCCAGGCATGTGCCCTGACCGGGAATCAAACCTCCATCTTCTGGATCCTAGGTTGATGCTCAACCGCTAAGCCACGCCCAGCCAGGCAAGAGAAATTTCTTTATTGTCCTTTGCAATGCTCTGCAGGGGGAGAGTAAATCCAGTGCCTCTGCTCTTCCCATTACTTAATGCGAACAAATATTTAACAAATATTTATTGTGGGCGTCCTCTGTGTGCCAGACATAGTAATAAATGCAGACTTCTTCCCCATCTCAACCTTTTTAGAGATTATTTTACTCACTGCCTTTTCAGAGGTTATTTTATTCAATGCCTTTGCAGATAAACCAGCTGTTCCTGCTAAGAGGTGACCTCATAGATGCTGGTATACATTATGATCCTAATATTCTGCCCAAAAGCCAAGGATAGCCTATGACACAGCAATCCTGTAATCCAACACTCCTCTTTCTGTATAAAAAACACTTTATAGGCAGAACTGAGTACAGGGTTGGAATCTGAGCTACATGCAGCTCTTTTGGATATTTGATAAGATCATGCAATCCAGCACTGCAGGCTGGAATTCTGCCAAAGAAACTCAGATCCCCAGAAAAACTAATTACATTCATTGGTCTAGAAGTAAGGGAGGAGCCAATATCTTTTCTTTTCTTTCTTTCATTCTTTCTTTCAACATACCTTTATTGATTTCAGAGAGAGGAAGGGAGAGGGAGAGAATTGAAATATCAATGATGAGAGGGTCGTCATTGATCAGCTGTCTCCTGCACACCCCCCACTGCGGATGGAGCCCACAACCCGGGAATGTGCCTTGACGGGGAATCGAACCGTAATCTCCTGGATCCTAGGTTGATGCTCAACCGCTGAACCATGCCTGGCCGGGCATAGCTTTTCTTTATGAATTATCAGGGCTGGTCTAAGTCCTATTGAGACCCTAAGCATTGAAAGGATTATGGTGCCCTCTTTTCCCCCACATACATAATTCCATGATGAGTGTAATTTCAATAAAGTTATGATTTTCTCATGAGGACAACTTCAATAATTTAAATGCCAAATATGAAATTTGCAGAAAAAAATTTAGAGATGCCCCTCATACTTTGATATATATCATTATATTAGTTTCACATATACAACATAGCAATTCCATCTTTGTACATACAACAAAGTGATCACCACAATATGTCTAGTCACCATCCATCACTATACAATTAACTCTCTTCACCCATTTCACCTCCCCCCAGCCCCCTTCCCCTCTGATAATCACCAATCTATTCTCTGAATCTTTGAGTTTGTTCATTTGTTTTTTAGATTCCACATATAAATGAAATCATACAATATCTTCCTCTGACTTCTTTCACTTACCATAATACCCTCTAGTTCCATATATAGTGTCACAAATGGTAAGATTACATTTTTTATTGCTGAGTAATATTCCATTATACATAGTATATATTACATCTTCTTTAGCCATTCATCTATCAAAGGACTTTTAGGTTGTTTCCATATCTTAGCTACTGTAAATAATGCTGCAATGAACATAGTGATGCATATTTCTTTTCAAATTTGTGTTTTAATTTTCTTTGGGTAAATATCCAGAGGTGGAATAACTGGATCATACAGTAATTCTATTTTTAATTTTTTGAGGAACCTCCATACTGTTTTCCATAGTGGCTGCAATAATCTACATTCCCACCAACAGCATACCATGGTTCTCTTTTCTCCACATCCACTTGTTATTCCACACACAGCCCCCTTTGTTAAAATGTGCATAATTTACCTATTGGGTAATTTATCACTGCATATTATGAACTGATGATGATCAGGAACAGCTGGTTTGGGAGCTGAGAATCACCTAACTAGCTTAAACTTAGCCAAGACTACAATTATTCTCATTCCATTTGAGATTTATACTACCTTCTCCACCCAAGGAACAAGCCTATACTATTACCTTTCTGTGCATGTCCTTTAACCTCTTTTAGTGGTAGATCCTTAGAGACCCCTTCCATAATTCAAGGATCCTTCATCACAAATAGTTTGAAAAACATTGCGTTGTAACCACTATATCTGCCAATGCTGCACGACAAGAGTATGCAAAAAAACTATAGAATAGGAGAATTCCCAAAAAATCATTCCTGGGCAGTCCAGGGGTCAACAGTTTTTTTGTTTGTTTGTTTGTTTTCTTTATTGATTTCAGAGAGAGGAAAGGAGAGGGAGAGAGAGAGATAGAAACATCAATGATGAGAGAGTCATTGATCAAGCCCACAACCTGGGCATGTGCCCTGACCGGGAATCAAACCCTGATCGCCTGGATCCTAGGTCGAAGCTCAATCGCTGAGCCATGCCCGGCTGGGCAGGGGTCAACAGTTAAAATCAAACACTGCAGTGGGCTCTATACTACACACAGTGCCTCACAGTAATACATACTGCATGTTCCCAATAGTCCCCTCAGGTGGGCCCTTGAATGACATCCTTGTACTAGTAGCTCCTGCCACAGCATATTATTCCTAAACAGAAAATAAGTTTTCATATACTTTGTAATTCATATGTAAATGTACTTCTTTAATGTTTTTATCCAGCTTTCAATACCTTATACACATACATGTGCATCAGTGTTTTCTGTCTTCAGTTGTAAAATTCTGGAGCATAGATGCTAACACTTCATAGTTTTCTAGAGAACTGTGTTCAGTGCTTTGTACCATTTGACACTTGAAAATATTTTCAGATAATATAATGATGATACTGGCATCATCGTCCAATGGCTGGGATTACTGTTAAACCAGGAAAGAGTAAGGTTAATTAAGACATACCTGTAGCCAATCTTTCTATAACATTGTCTGCCTTTGGCAAAAAAAAGAGCCTGCTGAACACTCATTCAGTATATATATGTAATTTTAGTACTATCATAGTCTAAATTTGCAGTTCTAAGTAGTAAGACCCAATTCTAGGAGGGCCTGAGATCATAGGCCTGAATATCTGCCCGTATCAGTGTGTGGTTCTTCCCTATACCATTCAGATCTATTGTCTAACCTCTTTGTCAGACTTGATGAGAGCAGAGCTTGTAGTTAACTGCTGCTGACCCTTATACTGAAGCCCTATACTAGCTAAAGGCTGGGCCTCTAACTATACAATTGCCATGGAAATTGTCCTCTTCTTCTCCCTGCAACCTATCTGGCACTCTTTTCTCACTGCAAAAGAGGAGGCCTGCACCTCTTTCACTACTCTTTACCGGACTGGAATCTTCTAATTGTGGGGTGGAGGTGTAGCAGAACATTGTATTAAGTGTTATATAGGGTGAGGCACCCCCACCATCTGATGTTCTGCCAGTTCTCCCTCTCTCTTTCTCTTTTCTTTCTTTCCTTTCTTTCTTTTCTCTTTCTTTTCTTTTCTTTTCTTTTCTTTCCTTTCTTTCTTTCTTTCTTTTCTTTCTTTCTTTCTCTCTCTCTCTCTCTCTCTCTCTCTCTCTTTCTCTTCCTCCCTCCTTCCCTCCCTCCCTCCCTCCCTCCCTCCCTCTTTCTCCTTCCTTCTTTCTTTCTGATTTTTAAAAATTGATTTTTAGAGAGAGAGAAAGTGAGAGGGAGAGAGAAATGTGAGAAGGAAACAGACCAAACCCTGACTGGGAATGCAACCTTTCAGTGCACGGACTGATGCCCAACCAATTGAGCCACACTAGCCAGGATTCTGCCAGTACTCTTATTTCTCCCTCTCAGCTACAATAAGGATTTTCAAGGCCGTGTCTGATTTCTTTTTAAGATATAATTGACACATAATATTAGTTTCAGGTAGGGCCATGTCCAAATTGATTGAAGAATGTTACACCTATTTTGCTACATGCTCCATGATTGCTGTGAAGTACTTAACATGCAGACACTGTCCAGTCCTCAAGGCCTCCAGAGAGGAAGTGGATCAGAATGTGCTCACAGGCAGCCTGGCTGGATCAGGTAATGGGCTGCTTTCTACCGGGTAACATCCTCCAAATGTAAAGTAAATGGTACCCCAAAAAAAGTGCTGCTGGAGTCCTAGGGTGAAAGACAGGCTCTCTGTCTGACACATACAGGTACAGGATGGTTCAATGTCCTGGGGAAAAGAGCTGGAGTACAGAGGAGGTGGTGGAGACACGTTGAGGAATGGGTGAGGCTAGACTTACAGGACCCACCATTTTTACAAGGATGTTCCAGTCAGTCATAAAACAGTGCCAGCCTCCTTAGTCCTCTCCCCCATGCCCTGGTTCTTTGGTTTTGGAAGGCTCAACCTCCTGTTTGGTTCAAATAGTGCCCTTTCGGTTTTAAGAATTCCCTGGGGGAAGTAATCACACAGTCCTCGAGGTTGCTCAACCCACTGTGTCACACACATAACCTGTGGTTGGTAAGGTCTTTCCTGGGTTTTACCCACACGCCCCTTGCTGCAGTCTGAGCTCACTGCACTCCAGTCCTGCACTCAGCACAGATGGAGACTAGCCAACCGCTATCTTCCGAATAAAACTCACCGGGGACTCAGGGCCGAAAGGTCATTCTGTCCCTCCAACACTGCGCAGCCTTCCAGAGCCTGGGGCAATGAGGACGGGGAAACCGAGGACGGAGTTTAAGACCCTGGCAGGCATAGACAAAAAAAAAAAAAAAAAGGCGCCAGATAATAGTAACACAGACACACCGACACAGATGGAGGCAACGATACAAAACCGAGACAGAGAGCGACAAGATGGCTCCCTCAGTTCGGGCGCGGCGCGGCACTGCCAGGCAGTACTTACAGGGGAAACATTCTAACTAGAAGCTTCTTCCGTTCCCCAGGCAGTGGACTCGCCCTCCCAACCGACCCCTCGGAATCCCACCCGGGCCCAAGTCAGAGTGGGAGCGCGCTGGAGAGAACCTGCCGGAAGGGAAGGGGAAAGGGAGAGAGAAGGGGAAGGGGGCGGGCGGCCGCCTTCCGCTCCCCGCCCCCGGCGGAGAGCAACCGCAGAGCCGTCGCTGCCCAGCCCCAGCCCGGCCCCTGCGGCGCCAGCGCTCCGCCTCCCGACAAGCAGCAGCCAATGAGCGGCTTCTGCCGCCGGCCTTTAAGAACCGCGCGCACTCGCCCCGCGGCGGACCGTGCCGGCCTAGCACTCAAACGGAGTTTCCATGGAGACCGAGGCTGGGCCCTGGCGGCCTCGCGACGTTACCATGGAGACAAGTCCTGGGCTGTGGCTCCCAGGCCCTGGTTCACCGCAGTCTCGAAACCCCGCGGAGCCGCGGTGCGAGGCCGGAGCCACGGTGGCGGCGGCACACTGGGACCTGCGGAAACACTCTCTGCTCATCGTGATCGGCGATATCGGTACAGAGAGTCAGCTGAGAGCCGTGCGGGCCCACCTTGAACAAGGTGAGCCGCTGTCCTGGCTGAGCTCGGGACATCCTCCATCCCGACCTTCTCCGCCATCTGCATTTACCTCCCAGAGTGTACATCTGCATCCTCCATCCCTACTGTGCACTTCCTGAAATCCGCGCGTCCTGTTCATCTGAATCATCAGCCCCTGTCGCCTGCATCTTCCATGTCACACGTCCTTGTCCTCCCACCTGCCAACATCTCGTTTCCCCATCCTTCCCGCACCCCCCGTGGCGTTCCGCAGTTTCCTCGAGGCCAAGGAGCTCTGTGCAGCACCTGGGTCCCCTCTGGCCACACCCTCTCTCCCGCAGTGTCTTGGTCCAGATGTCCTGGAAGTCCTCACCTTCCCCTGAAGAGTCCATGTCCCTACCTTAGTTTCTTCTTTAGGATCCCTGACCAGGCACAGGGTGCTTTCTGAACGCTGTGGACAAGTCTCAAATCTCCCAGTGTGGGCGGCCAACCTGAGAGAGTGACCTTTGTGGCCACAAGCTGCTCAGTCCTCACCTCCCTCCCCAGCTGCCAGCCAGTGGCGCAGTGCTGCGGAGCCACCTGCGGGTGGAAGGAAGCCTCCAAGGGGTGGAGGCAAGGAGGGGGGCATCGAAGGAGTCTAGAATCCTGCCTAGTTCTAAGGACAGGGAAGTTAGCCCCCAGTATCTGGGAATAGGCCCTTGGGTGTCACTTCTATCACAATTAGACAACTCTACATGCAAACTCACTAATGACCAAGTTTAGCCTAAACTCTGCCCCTCTCCCTCTGACTCAAGCAAAGGCCAAGAAAGGCACAGGATGGGAGATAGACAGGCACTAACCAGCTTTCTAAAGACCAGTGAGGCTGAGCATAGCAGCTGTCCTTATCCTCTCCCTCTCCTTACCCCTCTTGTGAGTTTGGAAGTCTCCCTGAAGTCTACCCCTTCAGACCTTACCTAGAGCCCTCTTTGTTTCTTTTTCTCTCACAGGGATTCTCTCCTGGAACATTGACTTATCATCCTTTGATTTGAACCAACAATTGAGGCTCTTCATTACCCGGCACCTAGCTCACTTCTCTTCAGAGGTCAAAGGTTAGGACCAGTGTCATTTGTCTCAGTTCTTTTGGGTGAGAGTTGTTCACTGAAGAGCAGAAGTCCACTCTCCCTGGCAGAACTGGACTTGTGGGAGACTTGGGTCTGGGAGGAGGGAAGAATTCCTCAGGGGAAAGTTGTAAAGCTCCATAGCTATCCCCACATACCCAGTACACTTGGTATGGTGGTGGAAGCAGCCTGGAGAATGTAATTTCTACCTGAGAAGAGGGTAGTTTATGGACAGCTGTTGATGTGCACTAAGGAAACCAGGTACTTCTCATGAATGACCAACCATCACAAATTCACTCTCTTTTTTGAATTCTCCTTTCTTTGTACCCCAGCCTCCTTGCTTCCCTTTATAGAGACCCTTGAATCCCCCACTTGCCTTCCCAGATCCTTGCTTAGAACTTCCCTCAGACTGCACAGTCTTCTCTCTGGGTTTCTGGGTTTCTGGTTCCTCCTTTGTCTCAGCCAACATATCTCCAGAACAGCGTAGAAATCTGGTACAAAATGCTGATGAGCACCATCAAATCCAGGGTGGAAGCAGGGTCTCCTGGATTTACTGCTACAAGAACTAGTCATGCTTTGAGGTTTGACTCTGAGATAAAAATTCACAGGATGCAGTTTTTCATTCTGCTGGGTGGAAGAAATGGCTCAGGTATTTGAGGAAATAATATTTTAGGAGCTATCATTCCATGACAGTATCTGTGGGGAGACTTCAGAAAGCCCTACATCTCATTATAAAAGTGCTGGGCATTCTGGTCATGTTTTTGGTAAATGTTGGCACACCAATCCATGCGCCAGTGCCTTTATGCAATATAAAATCCATGCAGCTCCACAGTTACTGCATCAAATGACCAAATTCATATGTTATATAGATGATTCTCAATTATTCAGTATAGTAGATAGTCATGTCCCCTTCTCTTCCTTCTCCTCCTGCTGACTGCCACATCTTTGGTCATTCCCCTGATGACTGATTCCTCCGGAGATGCTTCTGGAGAGAGAAGACAAGGTGAACATGACTAATGCTTATTATCCTAGGAATATGTGCACCATTTAAAAAATGTGAGGCTGGCATCTTCTTGATGTGACTGGCTTCCTGTGAAGTTAGCCACTCACTGTTTTGAGACTGCCTTCTAGTTAGAATTATGCATGTCTTGGCTTCCTTCATTAGCACTGATGATTGAAAATTAATAGTTTTACCACTTGGAGTTTTGGTGCATGATTGGATAAGGGGATGATAGCAGATGAAATTAATGACTGAATTGAAGTTGGGGAGTAACTGCTGATGTTAATAATTTACATTGAATTTTCTAACCTTGTCCTTTAGGCCACAGAGACTTGAGATTAGGCTGCTTTCTGGAATGATGTATGAATGTACAGAACTTAAACCAAAATACTTAGCCATTCTTTAAATTAAGATGCAAGGATGCTTGAGAAGATGCTTACAGGGAGATGTATAGCTACTCTCAGGGACCTCTCAAAAACAATCACTGATATATAAACACCAACTAGATCTTTTCAATCAAAGAGTTATGCCATGGTGTCCTCAAGGGGTTTAGGGCCATACACCCAAGATCAAGGCTTACTTTAGCCTGCTGAATTTTTTTAGGTCAGGACATTTTTTTTGATGGCCTGTCTGTGTCCCTGGAGAATAGTGCAGAATTTCCTGGAAAAAACCCACATGGCTCAAGACAGCCACAGCCCCACCCCTGCTGGCTCCTCTTTCAGCTGTCCCCACAAACAACAGTCAGCCTAGAGCAGCTGCAGACACTGCCCCTCCCTTCAGCCTCCCAGGCAAAGGGTGGCTGCTAGGATGGGCTCAAAGGGATATGCTAGTACCTTATGACAATTCTTTCTGGCCAACCTGCAGGCTGGGACACTATCCCTCTCATGTCTCCTTAAGCCCTCAGCCAAAATGCTTTAAAAACGGGACAAAAATTTACCCTACAATGACAGGGAGAGTGCACACACTTGGAAAAGGAGAGGCACTGATTGAGAGTCAGTGGTGCAGCTCCTTCTAGTGGTAAAATCTGGTAATGGATTTTCTAAGTGAGTTTTGCACCAGGTGGTCAGTCTCCAATGGTGACTTGGAGCCTTCCTTTCTAGCCCCTGCAAAAAGCTGAAGCTTCGAAGTATTATAGAAAAAACCCAGAAACAATTAGGACAGTGGAAAACTGAGCTTAAATAACACTCTGAAAAAAAAAGAAAGAAAGGAAAAAAAAATAATAACACTCTGATACTTCTACTATTGGGCAGAGGGCTTCATAATTTATGATTCATGATTGATATTCTAGGACTTTAACACCCACAGGCTGAATGGCCAGTCTGGAGGTCTTCTGTCTGACTCTCTCCATTACCACTGATGTGCTCAGAAAGTGTTAGTTCAGTTACCTTTAAACATGAAAGCCGTTCTGAATTATTAGAGCAGCTCATTGGCCTCTACAACTGGGGTTTCCATTGCTGGTAATGGCTTTTCTAAGTGAGTTTTGCACCAGGTAGTCAGTCTCCAATGGTGACTTAGAGCCTTCCTTTCTAACCCCTGCAAAAAGCTGAAGCTTCAAAGTATTATAGAACAAACGCAGAATGGAAAAGCAGGAACATGAATAGTACTTGAAGTCCTTTTTGTGTAGGAAATTCCAGTTCTGGGTTTACCTGGGAGCTAAGGGTACTCTCTAGAGATAGTCTGGTTTGAGATTCTGATTTAGGATTTCCCTGATCACCTAGATGACCTCTCATAAATCTTCTACAAAAGGGAGACAGATTTCCAGTGGCATTTGTGCATTGCAGGTTTAGGATTCTAAGAATGAATCACTTTTCATCTTTCATGCCATTCACTCCTCACAGCATTATTGGAGAATGGTACTGATATTATACTCACTTAATAGTTTAGAAAGCAACTTTCAGAGAGGTTAAGTGACTTGTTTAATTGCATAATTAGGAAAATGGTAGAGTCAGGTGTCAAATCCAGGACTTTGGGTCTCACTTTGTGTCTGAGCTCAGGCACCTCACTATTTCAGCAGAACCTAGGAACACAGCAGGTGAAGAAGGGTTGGTTGTGGTAGGTGGCTGTTCAGAGGGTGAGAGCTGAAGGAAAACTCCACTGTGAGCTGGAACTATGCCCACGGTGTGGCCCTTGGGGGTAGCAGCTAAGAATAAGGGTGGGCTCTGCACTGGGGTGGGAAATGTTATTTTGTTCTCAAGCCAGTGTCTAAGTTTCCCTCTTAGCCCACCCCAGAGAGCCCTAGAAAGCCGAGAGGAGATAGAGCATCTGGGGTGGGAGGAAATAAGTATGAAGTTGCAGAAGGGAGATGTTTCCCTTTTGCAATGCTCCAGACTCAGCCTGGTTTGTGTTCTGTATCTCTGCAGATGGCTTCCCCTATCCAAATGGGGCTGTTACCATGTTGCTGCTTTGCATCCTCTGATCTGAGCAAGGATTCCTCCCCTCCCTTTCCTCCCCTCTCCCCAGTACTGGTGACTCAGCTCCTCCTCTACTCTGGCGGAAGTTTAGGGGGGGATGGAGGGATGCTGAGAGCAGAGACTATTTTGGCTTCTCTGACCTTCAAAAGCAATTCTTGGCAGCCTGGGGCAAGGGTGGGGCTGGTGCTGGGGTATGAGTAGGTGGATGTCAATGTGAGGAAGACTTTAGGAGTTTGCCAGGCCTGGGGAAGGTTGATGGAAAGGAAGAGGGCAGGGAAGGACTTTGTGGGAGCATGAGCATCACCTGGTTGGAACTGAGTGCTAGAGCTCTCCAGATCCTCCCTTTGAATCCTAGAGTAAGACACTAAATCTGAGACAGAGGTAGAAACTAAGGGAAACAGAGCCAATATTAGAAGGATTAAGACTGAATAAGACAGAGACATCAAAGAGACATAGAAAAGTGCAGAGACAAGGAGAGAATAGGGACCTAACATAAAGTCATTATAAGATTTTTTTAAATCCAAAGAGTGAGTACTTTATGTTTCATTTAATAATTGACCTATAGTGAGAAATCTTACTTAGGCTAGGGTGCTGGTGATCCTCCTTGGTCCCTGTTAACTCTTTCACTGACCAGCAGAAAGCACCCTGCCTCTTCATACCCAATGACCCAAGAAATCCTAGTACCAGTATGCTGCATTGGTACAGAATTGCATGCTCCCAGAGTTCCTATGCCCCACCCCAGGTTATCTAGAACCACGTGTCCACTCCAGAATTTCAAACTACCCTCCAACCTAAAATGAGACTTATTTCTGTCTTCCCCTGGTTTCTGCAGCTGTGGCTCAGAAGCCGCAGGCAGAGCTCAGCACAACTCTGGTCCCCAGCCTTCAGCTCAAGCAGCCCCCCTCTCCTACTCCATGCTTTCAGGCCCCTAGCCCCTTTGTCTCCTGTTCCTCCAGGGATTGAAGGTCACTCCCAGGGTCTGAGGGGAGAGGCAGCAGATGGTTCTTGAGAGAAGAGGGAGGCCCAGGCAGCCCATACCTCCTCTATCCCCCACAATGTGCTATAGCACAGGGCTTTGGTCTTTTGACTGATGCTAAAAGAGTATTTCTTGACTAAGCAGGGTTGAGGGAGAAGGGTCCTGTGGGCCATTGCAGATTACACTGGCTCTTTGAGTTGCTAAACAGCTCTTGAGAACCCCCAGAGCCCAGGAGAGGCACCAGAGCACTGACATTGTGAAGGCAAAGAAACAGTTAAGTCTCCAGTGCCTCGTCAGGGACCAGCCCCTCTTCCCCGCCCTGGCACCGCCCTCGCCATCAAGCGCCCCCGCCCCCCCCCCCCCACTCCCACCCCAAGTGCTGCAGACTCTTCCCTGAAGCTGCCGGCTAAGGCCGGAGCTTCAGCCTCCACGAGGGGCTCCCTTCCACATCCAGGGTAAGAACGGAATCGGAGGGCTTGGCAAAGGGAATGGGGGATGCTGTGCTAGGAAGGTGGGATGGGGGTAACGGGAAGGGAGTTGATACCTAATCTGATGTGTCTGGAACTGGTCCAGCGGGGTGGGCAGCGTGAGGGAACGGAGAAAGATGAATTTTACTGGCTTTGGGGCCAGCCTGGACCCAGAACCAGGTAGAGGCCAATGAGGCCAAGACAGTGACAGTCTACCTCTCGGGCTGGGCTGGGCTGGGGTGGGAGACATCAGCGCAGGGGCGGCAGTAGAGGGTGGTGTCACTGAATGTGTCTGGCAGCCTGGGTGCTGGAAGAGTTTGAGGCTGTGTCTTTGGGCAGGGACAGAAGAATCAGAGGGAAAAGCGGATGTTATGGGAATGCACCTAATGGGAGGGTATCTGGGTGTCAGCTGCTAGATTGCTCAGCTGCTCCTATGTTGGGGGTGAGCGGGGCAGCGAATTTTTGCCAAGTAAGGGAAGGTGGGGGACACTGTGGAAACGAAGGGAGGAAAGGGTCATTAAGACGTGGCTCGCGCCTCTTCACAGACCGACCTATTTGCAGTGAGCTCCCCGCACCCCTTTCCCTGCGACTAGTTTGAGATTGGGACTCTAAACCCCCTACCCGTTTCTGGCTCCCTCTGGAGATTGAGAGGCCACTCTGGAGATTAAGAGCACTCCCGCCCGAACAGCTGCCTTGCATTCCCAGTCCTGTCAACCCCACTGGTTCCCAGTCTCAGCCCCACCCCCACCTCATCTCCGCTATTCTTCCCAAGATGGGGGCTCTTGAACAGAGGAGCCAGTTTCTTCTCCCGCTTTGCGTCCCCCCCCCCACTCCCTGCCCCCCATGCAGAGGCAGCCAAGAAAATGACTTGTCATGCTGGGGTGGGGGTGGGGGCGGAGCTGAAGCCCGAGCTCAGCGCGCACACTCACACACACTCACACACTGCGGCAAACTGCAGCTGCCTGAGCGGCTCCCCTCCCCTCTGCCTCACTGCAGAGACACCTGCCCTCCTGCCAGCTCAGCTTCAGCACCCGCAGCCCACCCCCACCCCATCACTGGCCAAGGGAAGTGACCCTGACTCACAAGAAGTCCTCTCCAAAGAAAAAGGAAAAACAAGTCCATTCCCTTTGGTGGATTGCTGGGGGAGCAAAAGAGAAACAGTGCTTTCTCCCAGGCCTGAAAAGGAGGGGCCAGGATGCAAACCCTGTAGTTGCCAGTCAGAACGGGAGAGCACTTGGGTGAGGGAGAGGGGCTTGCTGCCAAGACCAGAACTGGGATCAGAGAAGTCTAGTGGTTATAAACAGGGGACTGCAAGGAACGTTAGATTGGGAGCAGGAGTGGTAGATAGGAAGCAAACCAGTCCGTACCACAGATAATTCTTTTTCTGAGCCTCCTAGCTCAAATGTGTGTATGTGTGTGTGTGTGGGGGGGGGGGGTAGGAATTGCCCTTCTAAATCTAAGCTCCTTAGAGCTAGCCTAGGACTAGCTGCTTCCTGAACCATGATATCCCTCACCTGCCCCAGCCCTGCCCCTGTCTTCCTCTGAACTGACCTCAAAGCTTCCCTCAGTTCCCGAGTGAATAGAAGAGAACCCTTGAACTCCTCTTGGGTCCCATCCACCCTGTATGGGATTTAATCTTCTGACACCCTCCATAGTTAACTTCCCCTGCTGCTGCAACTGCAGCCCCTTGCTGCCAGATCTGTCTGATCCTGGTACCAAGGATCTTTCACTTAACAAAGGCCCTGGCCCTAGGCTCCTCTTGTCAGAGCCCCAGAAAGAGGAGAGAGCTGGGTCACAGAAGAGTCTAGTGGAAGATTATGAGCCCTCCCACCAATATTCTCCAGACAGCCCACTCCCCAGGCCATCTGTTCACCTCTCTGTTTATAACGTAACTCCACTGCCTGCTGTAATTGGCAAAGGCAGGAGCAGGGCATGGCAGCATCTTTCTTCGGCATCTTCTGTCTAACCTGCCACTTCTTTGCTGCGTTGCTTGGTGTCTCATGTGAGCCTGGAGAATGAAAGTAGATAGGGGATTTGAGGGCGTCTTATGGCCTGGGGAGCACTCAGTCTTTCCTTCCTTATTTGTTTCTTATTTGTGAACTGCTAACTCCCCTCTCCATGGCAGAAGGCCCTTAGCAGAGGGGCAAGGATGAGAGGAGACACTGTTTACAGGGATGGATTGTAGGGTAGTGAACCAGGCCTCTCTGGAGCCTGGGGACGTGAAGGTGAGGTGGCAACAACATGATTGGGTATATGTTTGTGATGGCAGGCTTGGCATCTGAGGAACCAGAGAACAGAGTAAGAAGTTAGAGTCCTGCTCTAGCCCATTTGCTCAGTGGTTAGAGCATTGGCCTATGGACAGAAGGGTCCCAGGTTCGATTCCAGTCAAGGGCATGTACCTTGGTTGCAGGCTCAGTTCCCACTCTGGTGGGGTATCTGCGGGAGGCAACCAATTGATGTGTGATGTTTCCCTCCCTCCCTCCCTCCCTCCCTCCCTCCCTCTCTGAAAAACAATGGAAAAAATATCCTCAGGTGAAGATTTTTTTTGAAAAGTTAGAGTCCTGTTTCTACTCTTTGAATCTATAAAACTCCAAGGGTTTGCATAGTGCAGACTTCTTTCAGTCTTTTGGAATGGGAATTCTGGCCTCAGATGGGAGCTGGAAAGGAGGATGGGGAGTCGGAAGACACTGAACAGAAGTGTCCATCTTCTTATTTCCAGGCACCCTGCTGGCATGAAAGCCAAGGCAGGCTCAGGCTAGAGAAGAGAGAGCTGAGTGAGGATCATGTCCCAGGAGCCCTCCCTCCAGCTGAGCACCCCCATCCCCAGGCAGCACCAGGAGCTTGGTGCTCTAGAGGGACAAAAGCTTCTTGTCAACAGGGCAGTCTGAGGCGGGAGTTCCAGGCAGAGGGTGTGGCAGATGAAGGGAGGGAGAAGATAGACTGTGTGGAAGAGGGGAGGCGGATACCCTGAAAGGGAAGGACTAGAGGAGCCAGTCCCTTGGCCTTACTCAGCAGTATCCAAAGTGACAGGATCTAAGGTTAACCAGGCTTCTCTTTCTCTTAAGCCCCATTTTCTGATAGTGCATTCTTTTCTCTCTAGCCCCGCAAAATGCCTCTCTATTTTAATCTATACCCATGCTCTTCAATACAAATCCCTGCATCTCTCCCTCAGGCCAGAGGACCCTCTGCCACCAGAGTGAGATCCTAGAGACCATTATCCTGGTAAACCCCAGTGCCGACAGCATCAGCTCTGAGGTAAGGCCAGGGCCTGTGCCTTGCCATGAGGGCCTGATTTGAAAGTGCTGTAACTCACCCTTGCCAGTGCTACTGCTGTAAGGCCAAGAATTCCTGGACTTGGCTTTGAACTATCCTTTCTCTGCCATCTAAGCTGCCTTACATTCTCTAGCCCCACTCTGGAGGTGTTGTGGGTCTCTACCAGTGGGGAGCATGTCCTTGCAGTACTGAGGGGAAACAGGAACATTCAGTGACCTTCCCTGGGTTTCCTACATCTGTGACCACTCTCCTCTTTCCATTCTAGGTTCACCATCTACTTAGCAGCCCATCAGCTCACAAACTACTGATCTTAAGTGGGCAGAGTTTAGAGCCAGGGGGAGATCTCATCCTACAGAGTGGTACCTACTCCTATCAAAACTTTGTCCAGGTTCTTCACAACCCAGAGGTAAGTTGCATGTCTGCATGTCTGGGAGGAACAGAGTATGGGATAAAACTAGAGCTGTGGGGTGGGAAAATCTCATATTGATTGGCCATCAGTAGTCCTGGCAGAAAGGTAGGTTACCTTGCAGAGTGGTGGAGATTAGCAGACTGAATCTGAGTCAGATTAAGACAACAGCAATGACCTGATCAGTCTTCTATCTCCCATTACTCTAGATTGCCCAATTGCTCAGCAATAGAGACCCTGGGATCCAGGCCTTCCTCACCGTTTCCTGCTTAGGGGAGGGTGATTGGAGCCATCTGGGACTATCCAGTTATCAAGAGACCCTGCATCTCCGGCTAAACCCTGAGCCCACGCTGCCCACCATGGATGGTGTGGCTGAGTTCTCCGAGTATGTTTCTGAGACCGTGGATGTGCCATCCCCCTTTGACCTGCTAGAGCCCCCTACCTCAGGGGGTTTCCTCAAGCTCTCTAAACCTTGCTGCTACATCTTCCCTGGTGGCCGCGGGGACTCTGCCCTTTTTGCAGTTAATGGTTTCAATATCCTAGTGGATGGTGGTTCTGATCGCAAGTCTTGCTTCTGGAAGCTGGTGCGGCACCTGGACCGCATTGACTCGGTGCTGCTCACACACATTGGGGCAGACAACCTGCCAGGCATCAATGGACTCCTGCAGCGCAAAGTGGCAGAACTGGAGGAGGAGCAGTCCCAGGGCTCCAGCAGCTACAGCGACTGGGTGAAGAACCTCATTTCCCCTGAGCTTGGAGTTGTCTTCTTCAATGTGCCTGATAAGCTGCGGCTGCCTGATGCCTCCCGGAAAGCCAAGCGCAGCATTGAGGAGGCCTGTCTCACTCTGCAGCACCTAAACCGCCTGGGCATCCAGGCTGAGCCTCTGTACCGTGTAGTCAGCAACACCATTGAGCCTCTGACCCTCTTTCACAAGATGGGTGTGGGCCGGCTGGACATGTACGTCCTCAACCCTGTCAAGGACAGCAAGGAGATGCAGTTCCTCATGCAGAAGTGGGCAGGCAATAGCAAAGCTAAGACAGGCATTGTGCTGGCTAATGGAAAGGAGGCTGAGATCTCAGTGCCCTACCTGACCTCTATCACTGCTCTGGTGGTCTGGCTGCCAGCCAACCCCACTGAGAAGATAGTGCGTGTGCTTTTTCCAGGAAATGCTCCCCAGAACAAGATCTTGGAGGGCCTGGAAAAGCTTCGGCACCTGGACTTCCTGCGCTACCCTGTGGCCACACAAAAAGACCTGGCTGCTGGGGCTGTGCCTACCAACCTCAAACCCAGCAAAATAAAACAGCGGGCTGACAGCAAGGAGAGCCTCAAGGCCACTACTAAGACAACCATGAGCAAGCTGGCCAAACGCGAGGAAGTGGCCGAAGAGGGAGCCAAGGAGGCCCGCTCAGAACTGGTCAAGGAGTTAGCCAAGACAGAGAAGAAGGTAAGGGAATTGTATGAGAAGCCCCCAGAGAAGCCTGCCAAGCCTGAAAGGGTGAGGACAGAGTCGAGCGAGGCATTAAAGGCAGAGAAGCGAAAGCTGATCAAAGACAAGGTGGGGAAGAAGCACCTGAAAGAAAAGATATCAAAGTTGGAAGAGAAAAAAGACAAAGAGAAAAAGGAGATCAAGAAGGAGAGAAAGGAGCTCAAGAAAGATGAAGGGAGGAAGGAGGAGAAGAAGGATGCCAGGAAGGAGGAGAAGAGGAAAGATGCTAAACCTGAGGTCAAGAAGATTTCCAAGCCAGACCTGAAGCCCTTTACCCCTGAGGTACGTAAGACCCTCTACAAAGCCAAGGCCCCTGGTAGAGTCAAGATGGACAAGAGCCGGGCTGCCCGTGGGGAGAAGGAGCTGTCTTCTGAGCCCCGGACACCCCCAGCCCAGAAGGGGGCTGTACCACTTCCAACAGTCAGTGGGCACAGGGAGCTGGCCCTGTCTTCACCAGAGGACCTCACACTGGACTTTGAGGAGATGAAGCGTGAGGAGAGGAGATTGCTGGCTGAACAAAGGGACATAGGACTAGGAGAGAAACCTCTCCCTGAAGACACTTCAGGGGAGGGACTCCAAAGCACAGCTGCCCTGGGGATACCACCCCCTGTCCCAGGGCTGGAACAAGAAAAGCCTGTGATAAAGGAGAAAAAGATTGTCCCAGACATCCCTGAGGAACAAGGCAGCAAGAATAGAGGCCTGAACTCTGGGGCTGAAACACAGGAAGAGAAAGATACCTGGGAGGAAAAAAAGCAGAAGGAAACAGAGAGGTTCCCTGACAGAACAGAAGCCAGAGAGGACAGTGAACCTGAGGTAAAGGAAGATGTGATAGAGAAGGCGGAGCTAGAGGAAATGGAGGAGTTGCACCCTTCAGAGGAAGAGGAAGAGGAAGAGGAAGAAACAAAGGCCGAGGGTTTTTACCAAAAACATATGCAGGAAGCCTTGAAGGTAACTCCAAGGGTCAGGGAGGCTCTTGGGGGACGGGAACTGGGACTCCAGGGCAAGGCCCCTGAGAAGGAGACCTCATCATTCCTAAGCAGCCTGGCCACACCTGCAGGAGCCACTGAGCATGTCTCTTACATCCAGGATGAGACAATCCCTGGTTACTCAGAGACAGAGCAGACCATCTCAGATGAGGAGATCCATGATGAGCCAGAGGAGCGCCCAGCTCCACCTAGATTCCCTACAAGTGCATATGACCTCCCTGGGCCTGAAGATCCTGGCCCCTTTGAAGCTAGTCAGCCTGCAGACAGTGTTGTTCCTGTCACCTCCAGCAAAGGCTTTGGAGCACCAGAGACTGAACTCACCTACCCCCCCAACATGGTGGCTGCCCCTTTGGCTGAAGAGGAGCATGTGTCCTCAGCTACCTCAATCACTGAGTGTGACAAGCTTTCTTCCTTTGCAACATCTGTGGCTGAGGACCAGTCTGTGGCTTCACTCACAGCTCCCCAGACAGAGGAGACAGGCAAGAGTTCCCTGCTGCTTGACACAGTCACAAGCATCCCATCCTCCCGCACAGAAGCCACTCAGGGCTTGGACTATGTGCCATCGGCTGGTACCATCTCACCCACCTCCTCACTGGAAGAAGACAAGGGCTTTAAATCCCCACCTTGTGAGGATTTCTCTGTGACTGGAGAGTCAGAGAAGAAAGGAGAGATTGTAGGGAGGGGCTTGCCTGGAGAAAGAGCTGTGGAAAAGGAAGAGGAGAGCACAAATGTACAGATATCTGAGAAACTTCACAGTCAATATGGAGCCCCGATGTTTGGTGCTTCCGGGCATACCCTATCTCCGGGGGAACCAGCCCTCGGAGAATTGGAGGAGCGCTGCCTCAGCCCAGATGACAGCACAGTGAAGATGGCCTCTCCTCCACCATCTGGCCCACCCAGTGCTACCCACACACCCTTTCATCAGTCACCAGTGGAAGAAAAGTCTGAGCCCCAGGACTTTCAGGAAGCAGGCTCCTGGGGAGATGCTAGGCACACACCAGGTGTGGGGAAGGAAGATGCTGCAGAGGAGACAGTCAAGCCAGGGCCTGAAGAGGACACACTAAAGGAGAGGGAAAAGGTGCCTCCTCCCAGGAGCCCCCAGGCCCAGGAAGCAGCCATCAGCATTGTTGGGGAACATACAGGCTACACCATCCAACTGTTGCCAGAACAAGATAAAGCAATAGTCTTTGAGACTATGGAGGCAAGAGAGCCCACAGGAACAATTCTGGGAACAGAAGCCCTTCTGAGAGATTTGAGGACATCACTCCAAGAACCTGGCAAACCTCAGAAAGATGAGGTGCTCCAATTTCCTGATCAAAGCCTCTCTCCTGATGATGCAGAGTCCCTCTCTGTCCTCAGCGTGGTCTCCCCAGACATTGCCAACCAGGAAGCCATCCCCAGGTCTCCCTATGGCCTGACAGAGCAGCACCTACACAAAGACCTTTGGCCACAGGTATCTCCAGAAGACACCCAGTCACTTTCTTTTTCAGAAGAGAGTCCAAGCAAGGAGACCTCTCTGGATATCTCTTCTAAGCAGCTGTCTCCAGAAAGTCTTGGTACCCTCCAGTTTGGGGAACTAAGCCTTGGAAAGGAAGAAAAGGGGCCTCTGATGCAGGCTGAGGACACCTCTCAGCACCTGGACCCTGTGTCTATTCCAGAACCCCGTGCAGCCACAGTGTCTCCTCCCACAGATGGGAACACTGGATACTCTGCACAGACAGACATCTCAGATGAGAGCCCTGATGGAAAAGTACCTCCTAGCTCCTTCTCTCACTCGACACTGTTGGGAAATGGGAAGCACTCACCTGAAGTGATCACAAGCCCTGGTGAACACATTCTAACACCCGACAGCTCCCTCACCAAGAGTCCTGAGTCTTTGCCAAGCCTTGCCATGGAAGACATTGCCATGAAATGGGAAGGTAAAGTTCCAGAGTTGAAAGACAGAACCTCAGAGCAGGAGGACAAGGGACCTAAGCCAAAGGATGAAGGCCTACAGCAGAAGGACAAAACTCTGGAGCAGAAGGATACAGCCATCGATCAGAAAGGTGAGGCTCTGGAAGAAAAGAACAAGGCTATAGAACAGCAGGATAAGGCTTTAGAA
Organism: Miniopterus schreibersii; assembly: GCF_964146895.1. Classification (NCBI taxonomy): domain Eukaryota; kingdom Metazoa; phylum Chordata; class Mammalia; order Chiroptera; family Miniopteridae; genus Miniopterus; species Miniopterus schreibersii. Next base: position 145,295,654 of record NC_138101.1, read on the forward strand.
CAAAAAGTCAGAGGCTTAGGACAAAGGGACACAGTCCTGGAAAAGAAAGACAAGGCCCTGGAACCAAAAGACAAAGACTTAGAACAAAAAGACAGAGACTTAGAACCAAAAGACAAGGTTCCAGAGGACAACGTCTCTGAACTGAAGGGCAAGTCCTTAGAAAAGAAGGATCAGGCCTTAGAACAAAAATACTGGGCCTTAGGACAGAAAGATGAAGCCCTGGAACAGAACAATACTGCTCTTAAACAGAAAGATAAGGCTCTGGAAGAGAAGGACAAACCTCAGGAGCAGGAGAGCCCAGTGCAGGAGAAAACCATGAAACCAAAGGAGAAGATCCTAGAGGGGAAATCTTCAGAAAAAGTTGAGGCTGTGGAACAGAAGGAAGAAGCTCTTCTGGAAAAGACCAAAGCTCTGGGACTAGAAGAGAGCCCAGTGCAGGACAACGTCCAAGAGCAGGAAAAGAAATACTGGAAGGAGCAGGATGTCGTCCAGGAGTGGCGAGAAACATCTCCAACCGGAAGGAAGCCGACTAGAGATCAGAAAGAGCCTGCCCGGGCATGGGAGGACACATCTTCTGAGCAGGAGGACAGGTACTGGAGGGGCAGAGAGGATGCACACCTGGAGCGGGACACATACTGGAGAGAACTGAGCTGTGAGCGGAAGGTCTGGTTCCCTCATGAGTTGGATGGCCAGGGGGCCCAGCCACGGTACACGGAGGAGCGAGAGAGCACCTTCCTCGACGAGGGGCCAGATGATGAGCAAGAAGTGCCCCCCTTGGAGCACATGCCCCAGAGTCCCTGGGCCTCAGACTTCAAGGGTTTCCAGGAGCCCTCATCGCAAAAAGATCTGGAGGTAGAACGGTGGCTTGCTGAGTCCCCAGTTGGGCTGCCACCAGAGGAAGAAGATAAGCTTATCCGCTCTCCTTTTGAGATCATCTCTCCTCCAGCTTCCCCACCTGAGATGGTTGGACATAGGGTTCCTCCAGCCCCAGGACGAGAGAGCCCTGTCCCAGAGCCTAAGACCATGCCATCCGTGAGGAATGAACCCACCACCCCCTCATGGCTGGCTGAGATCCCACCGTGGGTGCCCAAGGACAGACCCCTGCCCCCTGCACCTCTCTCCCCAGCTCCAGCTCCCCCAACCCCTGCCCCTGCACCACACACTCCTGCGCCCTTCTCTTGGGACACAGCCGAGTATGACAGTGTGGTGGCTGCAGTGCAGGAGGGGGCAGCTGAGTTGGAAGGTGGGCCATACTCCCCCCTTGGGAAGGACTACCTCAAGGCTGAAGGGAAAAGGGAAGAAGAAGGTCAGGCTGGGGCTCCTGACAGCAGCCCCTGCAGCTCAAAGGTCCCAGAGGCCAGCAAGAGCCATGCTACCAAGGAGCCTGAGCAGACTGAGCCAGAGCAGAGAGAGCCCACACCCTATCCTGATGAGAGAAGCTTCCAGTACGCGGACATCTATGAGCAGATGATGCTTACTGGGCTTGGCCCTGCGTGCCCCACTAGGGAACCTCCTCTTGGAGCAGCCGGGGATTGGCCCCCACACATCTCAACCAAGGAGGAGGCTGCTGGCCGAAACACATCTGCAGAGAAGGAGCTTTCGTCTCCTGTCTCACCCAAGAGCCTCCAATTCGACACTCCATCCTTCAGCTATGCAGCTCTGGCGGGACCCACCTTACCACCTAGGCAGGAGCCTGATCCAGGGCTAAGTGTGGAGCCCAGCCTCACTCCCCCTGCAATACCTCCCCGTGCTCCTATCCCCTTGAGTAAAGGCCCAAGCCCCCATCTTAATGGTAACATCCTGAGCTGTAGACCAGATAGGAAAACCCCATCCCCCAAGGAATCAGGCCAGAGTCACTGGGATGATAGCACTAGTGACTCAGAGCTAGAAAAGGGGGCTCTGGAGCAGCCAGAGAAAGAGGCCCAGTCCCCAAGTCCCCCTCACCCCATCCCTGCAGGGCTCCCTAAACTGTGGCCTGAAAGTGAGACACGTACTGGTCCTTCCTTGGACTCACGCCTGGGTTCTGCCCCACCCAGCCTGGACTTCCCTGCTTCAGCCTTTGGTTTCTCCTCATTGCAGCCAGCTCCTCCACAGCTGCCCTCTCCAGCTGAACCCCGCTCGGCACCCTGTGGCTCCCTTGCCTTCTCTGGAGACCGAGCTCTGGCACTGGCTCCAGGGCCCCCCACCAGAGCCCGGCATGATGAGTACTTAGAAGTGACCAAGGCCCCCAGCCTGGACTCCTCACTGCCCCAGCTCCCATCACCCAGCTCTCCTGGGGCCCCTCTCCTCTCTAGTCTGCCACGACCTGCCTCACCAGCCCTGTCTGAAGGCTCCTCCTCTGAAGCTACCACACCTGTGATTTCAAGTGTGGCTGAGCGCTTCCCTCCCGGTCTGGAGGCTGCAGAACAGGAGTCTGTAGAGCTGATCCCAGGAATGGAAGCAACTGCCCACAGCATTTGGGACCTTACTCCTTTGAGCCCAGCACCTCCAGCTTCACTGGACTTGGCCCCAGCTCCAGCTCCAGCTCCAGCTCCAGCTCCAGCTCCAGCTCCAGCTCCAGCTCCAAGCTTGCCTGGAGACATGCTTGATGGCACCCTGCCCTGCCGCCTGGAATGCTCAGTGGCAGCCACCAAGAAGCCAAGCTCCTTCCAGGGTCCCTCTGGGGATTGTGCCACCAATGGTCCAACTGAAACCAGCCCCAAACCCCCAGGCCTTGCCCCAGCGAAGGCAGAGAAAAAAGGGGCTGAGGGCTGCCCTGCCTGGGAACGTGGGGCCTGGCCTGAGGGAGCTGAGAGGAGCTCCCGGCCTGACACTCTGCTCTCCCCTGAGCAGCCACTGTGTCCTGGAGGGAACTCTGGCGGCCCATCTAGAAGTGGCTCCCCTAAGATGGAGGCTGGGCCCCAGGGATGTGCCTCTGAGCCCCGGTCTCACTGCGGGGAGCTCTCACCATCCTTCCTGAACCCACCTCTGCCCCAATCCACAAATGACAGTGACCTCTCAACTGAGGAAGCTCAGCTGGTAGGGAGAGGGGGTAGGCGCAGGGCAGCGGGCCCTGGGGCCACAGGGGGGCCATATCCTGTGGCAGATGAGACACCCCCGACGTCAGCTAGCGACTCAGGCTCCTCACAGTCAGATTCTGATGTTCCACCAGAAACTGAGGAGTGTCCATCCATCACAGCTGAGGCAGCCCTCGACTCAGATGAAGATGGGGACTTCCTGCCTGTGGACAAAGCTGGGGGGGTCAGTGGAACTCACCATCCGAGGCCTGGCCATGACCCACCTCCTCTCCCCCAGCCAGACCCCCGCCCATGCCCTCCCCGCCCTGATGTGTGCATGGCTGATCCTGAGGGGCTCAGCACAGAGTCTGGAAGGGTAGAGAGGCTACGGGAAAAGGAGAAGGCACAGGGGAGAGTAGGGCGCAGGGCCCCAGGCCGGGCTAAACCAGCATCTCCTGCCCGGCGGCTGGATCTTCGGGGAAAACGCTCACCCACCCCTGGTAAAGGACCTGCAGATCGAGCATCCCGGGTCCCGCCCCGGCCACGCAGCACTGCAAGCCAGGTCACCCCAGCAGAGGAAAAGGATGGACACAGCCCCATGTCCAAAGGCCTAGTCAGCGGACTCAAGGCAGGACCAAGTAAGTATGATGTGAAAAGTAGGAGAGATTGTGGACTGGAACTGGGTGTGGCAGGAATGGGGGGAAGGGAAGGAGGGAAAAGGTTGCCAAAAGCAGTCTACTTTCCCTCTACAATGAGTCCTGACTTGTTTCTACAGTGGCCTTGGGTTCCAAGGGCGGCTCTGGCCCCCCTGTATATGTGGATCTTGCCTATATCCCGAATCATTGCAGTGGCAAGACTGCTGACCTTGACTTCTTCCGACGAGTGCGTGCATCCTACTATGTGGTCAGTGGGAATGACCCTGCCAATGGCGAGCCGAGCCGGGCTGTGCTGGATGCCCTGCTGGAGGGCAAGGCCCAATGGGGGGAGAATCTTCAGGTGAGTGGCAAGGGATGCCAAGGAGGTAGTATGGTCAAAGCTTACTCAGAGGCAATAGTGGAACACAGTCTATTCATAAAAGGACTGAGTCTTTTCTATGGGCAGTGGGACTACTCCCTGGACCATCAGGTGTCCCACCCCCCTCACATACATTCCTGTCACATTCTCACATCCAGCATGTCTTATCTCCCTCCTAGGTGACTTTGATCCCTACTCATGACACAGAGGTAACTCGTGAGTGGTACCAGCAGACTCATGAGCAGCAGCAACAACTGAATGTCCTGGTCCTGGCTAGCAGCAGCACCGTGGTCATGCAGGATGAGTCCTTCCCAGCCTGCAAGATTGAGTTCTGAAAGAACCACTCTCCCTTTCCCAAGGATCTGCTCCCCCAGCTCCTTTAGAGAATGGCTACTGCTAAGTCCTTTGGGGTTGGGGGACATGGGAGCTGGGGAAGGAGAGGGTGGGGGGCAGGATGTCTTGTGGGGACTTGGATTGGGCTAAATGATAGGGGTTGTCCCTTTCCCTCATCCATACTTGAAAGGAGTCGCAAAAGCAGAGGTAACAGATAGGAAAGGGGGAGGGTACAAAATTAGGATAGGAGGTCATCTGATGCCTGAGAACTCTGGAGTGACACCCTCTCCTAGCACTGCCAAATGCTGGTATTGTGTGTGTGGGGGGGGGAGTGAGGATGTGTTTCAGAGCGCAACCTCCTCCCTCATAGAAGGAGATCATATCTGAAACCCCAGGGACCACTTTATTGCAATCTATTTATTTAGCATCCCAAGGAAGAATTTCCAATAGTAACTATGTGACCTGGGGCAGGATACTGTCAGTGAGGTGCCCAGAGCTGCACCCTTCACCTCCCATCCCCTTAACCCACCAGGGTGTGGGTTCCAGCGGGGGCCTAGGGGTGCACCGCTGCTACACTGTCCCACTGCTTCCCTCTGTATCTGAATGTCTCAACCCAAAACTTGAAGCTCTTCTGACCAACAGACTGGTGAGAGAAGAAAGGAGCTTATTCTCCCAGTCCCTGCTTCATACCATTCACATCCCAGAGCTGTGCCCAGACCAGGCCTACTGGGCAGCACAAAGGGGCAAGGAGAGCCCAGCCCCGAACCCAGAATTTTCCAAGCTCCCTGACCTTTTGAAGTTTTCACCTACCCATTCCAATTATCCCCATCCCTTCTCATCCCCTGCTTGGCTTCTCTGCATGTGGTCATCTACTGTGGCCTGGTGTGTAATGGGTTAAAAATAAGCCACTGCCTGACATCCCAACATTTGACACCCCAGCAATGTGTGACTCCAACATTCCACTATGCCATCCTGCAGCTGAAATGGGAACCCTGGCTGCCTTTCCAGCCCCAAACTCTTAGAGAGGATCTAGGAGGTGGAGGCCATGCCAGAGGACTTGGGGGAAAGGAGAGGGAGGAAAGATAGGAAGAGGGAGCTTAGCTAAAAAGCTTAACTCCTACTGAGTGAGATGAAAACAGGCTGAAAATACCATCTCAGGAGAGGACCTCACCCCAAGCAAGCCAATGAGCAGCCTTGCCAGACTACTGCTGGACTGAGAAATCCAGACGTTCGTCAGGCTTCTCTGCCAAGTGACTGTGTGGAAACCAAAGTGAGCCTGCCTGTGTTCTCCCTAGCTCCCACCCTCCCCGTGCTGCTGTGCTCTGCTCCTCCCCACACTTCCCTGCTCTAGTTCCCAGCTGCTGTAACGGAGCCGCCTTCAACTCTAACAATAAATCAAGTTCATTACAGATGCTGTAGTACTCTTAGGCTTTTTCTGACTCCATATATTGCTTAGTTGCTGGGCCCTGGCTTCCTCTCTGCTTCTCCAAGCACAGTCATTTATCTCAATGTCTTCGACAACTGAAAGCAATTCCAGGACCCAGGGAAGCCAGAGAACATAGGTTGTGTGAAGAGAGAAAAGGATATGAAGAGCCAGCATAATTTCTGAAAATGGGTGACAATACCTGAGCCAACGGTGGGGACATACATTTGGTTTGAGGGAGGGAAGAGGGGTAGGAATCTCTGTGGGGTCAAAAGCTGAGGACTGAATAACCAGAATCAGATACATAGGGCAGGGGAACACCAAAGAGGTAAGGGGTTGAGGGGCCCTTAGAGATCCAGAGCCTGTTGAGATTGTAAACACCTCTCACTTGTGCAGTCAGGATTTTCATGGAGTAAAATGTTGGATTTTCCCCCTGCAGTGAAACCCTTTATATGTCCTGGGTATGTCAGGAGAGGCCAAGTTGTGAATGTGAATATATGAGCAGGGAGGGGGATATTCCAGCCCTCTTACTGTTCTGGGTTCTCCCAATGTAAAGATGTCAAGGAGTTAAAGAAAAGACATACCCCTCTGTTGATTCCTCCTGACACTCCAAAGCACTGGAGTAAAAAATTGAGAGTGATTCCAAGGACCTGGTGAAAAGGCATTGTGTACCCTGTGGTGTTTCACAGAGATAGAACCTCTCTCCCCAAAATACTACACTCATTGAAGACATTTTGGGATGGTGGGCTGATTGCCATAGGGACCTCCTGGGATGCCTGATCTCTATATTTTTATAGCCCATTCCTGTTTAACTACAAAGGCTTTTGACTAGTTCGAATTAATTCAGTCACAGACATAACTGACTTATAGTCACATTCATTCTTGAGTTCACAACGACATCATCACCACTACCACCATTCTCATTATTTCATATTTATTGAGCACTCATAATGTTCCGGCCCCCCATTCCAATGACAGCATTACCCCTCTTACCCACCCCCATATCTTTGGGAAAAGCTTCATAATCACACCTGGCCCTAAAGACACAATGATATAAGGACAAACCTCTTGGGGACGCTGGAGTGTTTGTTCTTTGGCCAGTCTGTCCCTGACACTACTACAGAAATATATATATGTCTGTGTATATATATATATATATATGTGTGTGTGTGTGTGTGTATATATATATATATATATATAAAATCTTTGCTCATGTCTATACAATATTGATCTCTGCTGATTGCTTAAAATAGAACCTGATTTTCTCTACTACAGCATCTCCTAAGCCAAAAAGCCCACAACAAAAGGAGGCCTAGCTTCACAGATTGGCCAAGAACCCCCAGAGCATTTTAAGTAGTTACTCTGAAATTTTCACAGCAATCTAATACCTATTTTTCCATAGAGCTATTGCCCAAAGGAACAGGACTGGGGCAGAGAGGGCACTTGGGGATGATATGGAAATACCCATAAGCCCAGTCTAAAGACTAGCGGCCATGATGGATGTTTGTTTGGGAAGGGGACTCTTCCCCCACCCCTGCCATTTCAGACAGCCATCCTGGGCCCACCTGAGGAGTGCTAGCAAAGATAAGAGTCCCCCTGAATGCACATATGGTCTAAAGGTACTTTGAGAATTTGTGAATATTTCCCCAGAAAAGTGAAGACCTTGGAGTCCCCTTTTGTGCTTATTGTCCCCGGATGGAGTTCTTAAGCAATTAACAGGCATTTCCTTTAACAATCTGGAATTTCCTGGGATTCTCTGAGGAGGCTGGGTAATGATAGACCAGCCCACCTCTCAAAAGAAATCCTATTCAAGACCAATGGCTTGGTGAGGAGCCAAGAGCTTCTATGAATATGGAAATGGCCCCTCACCAGCCCAGCTCCATCTAGTACAGGTATGCTTCATGCCAAGAGGACTGCTTCCTCAGACATCTCTGGTAAGGTCCAAGGCCTTTCGCTGGCAGGTGAGTTAGCCAACAGAAAAAGTTGCTAGCTCAAATGGCTGGTATAGTGTAACACCACCAATGAGAAAATGATTAATCACATGTTGCTGATGGAAGGGGTAAGTTTTGGTCATGGGCTAGAGACTGGCTCTGAGGGTTTGGATCACTAGATTGATACTGGGCTTGGGGAGCATCCTCTCCAGGCAATTGGTCAATCACCTCAGGAACCACGCAAGACTGCTGATTAACCTCCTCAGGGACCTCCTGGACCTGTAGATCACCCTCCTCAGGGAACTCTTGGGATGGTGTATCAACCTCAGGGATATCCTGAGACAATAGACTGGCTGCAGAAGCCTCTTGGGCCAGTCTGCCAACCTCCAAAGAAAACTGGCATGGTTGGCTGAGCTCCTCAGGGATCTCTTGGGCTGGCTTGCCAACTTCCACAAGGATTTCCTGGACCAGGCCACCAATCCCTTCAGGAAACCCATGGACCATCCTGCCAACTTCCACAGAGGTCCCCTGGCATGGCTGGTTAACCTCTTCAGGGTTCTCCTGGCAAAGCTGGCAAGCTTCCTCAGAAACTTTCTCGCACAGTTGGCTGCCCTTCTGGCACAGCGGGCTGATCTGAGGGACCTCCTGGCATGTCTGGTTAACATCATCATGTGTTTCCTTGCATGGCTGGCTGTTGTCAGGGACCTCCCGGCATGGCTGGCTAATGTCAGGGACATGTTGGCATGGCTGGCTGTCCTCCTCAGCAACCTCTTGGCATGGTTGGCTGGTTTCCATAGGTGGTTCCTGTGGAGACTGATTTAGTTCAAAAGGCTCTTGCTCTCCTCCTTCTATGAGGAGATTTTGTGCTCCATTCCCAGGGATCTCCTGGTGCATCCTAAGGCCTTGACATTCTTCAGTCATGTGCGAACTTAGGGAGGGTTGATCACTGAAGCCAAAATGGCAGTTACCATCCACTGTAGTAGGGGAAGATGGACCAGCACTGGACACAGTGCTGGAAGGGCCACTGCTGTCTGTAAAGCAAAGTTGGGAGACCAAGTCAGGCAGAATAGATGGCCTATATTACTCATGTCTTGGGGAAAGAAGGTCTGAATTCTAAGTTATGCAGAGACTCCCAAGTTAGCCCAGCTCAGAAACTGTTGCTCTGGACAAACATATACTACAGGAGTAGCACTAAGGTACATCTAAGACTTCAGGAGAGCATGCTGAGGCCCACTTCATCCAGTTCTTTCACAATATATCCCTCTCCCAACTCCAAATTCTCAATCATACTTTGGAAGCATATGAACACTTTATCCCAGTGCCTCATAATTAGGGTTACTTAGAATCTCCGGAGATTCTAATTCTGTAGGTTTAGGGTAAAGGTGTGGGGTGAAGAGGGAGATGAGGGCAATATATTTTGTTGAAACACTCCCAATTAAATTTGATGTACATCTTTGGTTAAGAATCATTGCTTTAAAGCAATCAAAGTATTTCTGAGGCAGAGGTAATCACTGTTTATAGCCCAAGATACAAGTAAACAGAAGAATGTAGAAAATCCTTGTGAATCAACAATAGAAAGGAGAATGATTTACCTAAAGATGGAAGAACACCATGGAATCTCTAAATGGCAGCATTTCTTAATTAACTTTTCTGGGGGGCACTGACCCCTTTGAAACTCTAATGAAAGTCATGGACTATCTGACCAGAAAAATGTACATATGAATAGTCACACTTATCTTTCCATATAATTCCTGGGGTTCATAGACTTCACCCTGAAATCCATCCATGGATCCAAAGTTAAGACCCTATAAGTACTGGGACATATGCTGTTACAGGTTTGTGGATATTATATACATATATAATATAAAAACTAATTTCCCAGGTCCTGACAGAAGTAAAATGAAGGCTGCAGAGTCTTCAATTACACTGTGGGACAATTCCTACTCCAACCTCTACTTCTTCATTAATCTCTAGTAGGGGACTAATCTACTTTTCCCTTTGTAAATATTATATTATTGATGGTATTATAACTTTATATTTAAAGCACTCTGTTATCAATAATTATAGATTTTTGAAATAGGGGACACCTGAATATCTTGTAATCAAAGAGAACCTAGGAAAGCTGGCAAGCCCAAGCATACAAAGGCTCAATCAGTCATTAAGTTTAAGGTATGCCAGCAACCTCTTTTCTGTAAAGAATCACAGGAGGCATGCTTCAAGCAAAGAAGAAAAAAAAAGGGGAACATGGTTTTGCGCCAACAAGGCTTATTTAAGGCAGAGAGACAGACCCTGAAACTGCTTACAATGATGCTATACACCTGATACTGAAATTTAAAAAAACCCAAAAACTATAAAATGAATTCACTCAAGGGTAGAAGTAGCCTTAATGTTCAGTTAGTGGTTTGATTCAGGCAAATCAAAGAGGTCAGACAGAAGCATAAGCAGGAGAGGGACAAGAAGGGCACAGAACCATAAACGCTACAGGAGAGAGGTAAAAGGGACAATGACAAGATGAGGGTAGGATAATCTGAAATTCAGGGGGAGAATTCTCGGTGTTAGGAAGGAAAGTTTCTTCTGCACAGGTTGCCAGAAGAAGGGCAAAATTCAACCACTGTTTACCCCAGTGCTGAAATATGAATCTTTGCTTAAGTCCTACCCAAGTAAAATAGTGCAAGGCATGTCTGATTTTAGCTATTCCCTAGAGGCAAGATGAAAAAGAGGATTTTCCATCACTGGTGTCTCTGGCCCTTATCTCCCCTCTACCACAGGTATCTCCCCCTCCCTACAATTACTCTAAGAATTCCCTGTGGCCCCAAGGTTCACAAGGTAATTAGTGATAGGCTAGAGATGATAAAGGAGAGATGGGAAAAAGCAGCACTTCAACTTGAGCTAGTAACTGAGAACAAACAACTTGAGAGGAAGACCATGTAGAAAGTAGTAGCACATTCTATTTTTCTTCTCCCAGCTTTTCTATATATCCAGGTTTCCTCCCAAGTCATCTTTATTTGAGGAAGCTGTAGAAACCAAATGGGGATCTGAGAAGAATGAAGTCTCCATCCTGTCCTCCCCAAAGGACCCTCTGGACAATTATCTTTTAGGAGCCTCCCCAATGAGATAGAACAGGAATGGGGGTCAGAGGTGACAAGACAAAGTAAACAGATCCTCCCTTTATCTTGGAAGAGGCAGATGAGACTGCTTCCCTGACTGTTAATCCTGGCCTTTCAACCTTCATCTTCATTTCCCTTAAGGGACAGGTCTCTCACTCACCAATTCCTCCATCCCTCTCGGCCTTTGTCTAGGCAGTTCCAAAAGGACTACTTACACCAAGGGGGCTTCTCAGAGCGCTGCCGGAGTTGCATGGTAGGTGAATGAAGAGTACAGGGTGGGGAAAATGCACTATCTGAGGCCTGGTTGCTGTGCATAGACTCGAAGAGGGCTGGACAGGTCGGGGAGAGAGAGAGAGAAAAAAAAAAGCATATGAAGAAGAATCCAAGTGCCACAGGTTCTCAACATAAGTCAAAACCAACTTATATTCTCTCAGGCTGAAAAGAGGCATCCTTCACACAAACCATTTTTAATATTTTAAATTTTATATTATAAATATTTTCAAATATATTTTTTAAAAGTCACTGAAAGACTAGTACAATCGATACCCATACACTCATCTTCTATATTTAACACATTAACACATGTCAATATTTTGCCATACTTGTTTCATCTATTTCTTGGTGCTGAAGTTCTCTAAAGTAAATGAAAGACATCATGAATACTTTAATATATAATTCTAAAATATAAGGAATTTCTCCTATTTAGCCATATATGACTAATAAACCTAACAAAATTAAAAAATAATACCCTAATATCATTTAATACCCAATCCATATTCAAATTTCTCCCAATTATTCCCAAAATGTCTTTTATAGTAAGGTCCAAACATGAAAAATGCATTGCATTTAGTTATGTCTCCAAAGTCTCTTGTAATCTAAAATAGTGCCCTCCCATTTATTTTTTTCATAGTGACTTTTTGAAAAGAACAGTCAGTTATCTCACAGAATGTCATTTCCCACACTCTGGATTCATCTGATTGCTTCTTCATAAAACCATTTAATTTGTTTCACTCTCCCTCATATTTCCTATAAACTGGAAGTTAGCTGGTAGAGATTTCATTAGATTATTCAGTTTAAATAACTTTGGCAAGAATACCCAAAAAGGTGATCCTGTGTACTTTATATTATATTGGAGGTACATAATGTTTCATGGTCCCACTAAGTAAGACTAAATTTAAAGTGGTGCCCACAAAATCTCACCATTGTAAAGTTTCCCCCTTCTGATCAGAGGTGATCCTTTGATACCATGCAAACCCACCAACATTTCAACTAAGTTAGTATCCATTGGTGATTCTGAATTATTTTATTAGGGGTGTCAAGTAGTGATTTTCTAATTCTATCAGTCCTTTTAACATTTATTAGTTGGCATATTTTCTGTAAAGAAGAATGTTCCCTCGTCAACTGGGGCTATTTGATTACAATGAACTGCAGTTGTTAATGAAAAGATAGGATGTGTTTACTACCCTTTAATTAGTTTTCAGAGGAAAGAGTTGGTGAAAAATATTCTCCAATAGTGGCAGATGATAATTATTTTATTTTTGAGTTTTATTATTTTTATTATTATTTTATTTATGAGCTTATGGATTTTTATATATTCAGTGTACTTTAATTAATTACAACAAATTATTATTTTTGATGCTAAAATATTCCAGTTCTGGTCAGTGGGAGGCTCTTCAGGCTTGATTGAGACCTTGCTTTTGTTACATGTCTCAGGGTCACCTTGTGCCTTCCTTGCCCTAGACCATGCATTCTCAACAAAGCTGGTTCTTGGTGAGGGTGAGAAAATTCTTAGGTATTCTATTGGTGTGTGTCCATCAAATGACCACAATACATAAATAAATATACAGTATATCTGTGATTAAAATTTTGTGTGGTGGGGAGTTATTAGGGAAAAAAATGCCTAAAGAGGCTTAGGGTGGGGGTAGGGGAGTGTGTGATTTTTTTTAAAAGGGTGAAAAAAGCCCTAGCCAGTTTGGCTCGGTGGTTAGAGTGTCGGCCCACAGACTGAAGTGTCCCGGGTTCGATTCTGGCCAAGGGCATGTACCTTGGTTGCAGGCTTGATCCCCAGTCCTGGTCAGGGAGTGTGTGGGAGGCAACCAATCTCACATTGATGTTTCTCTTTCTCTCTCTCTCTCCCCCCCCCCCCACTCTCTGAAAAGCAATGGAAAAAATATCCTCAGGTGAAGATTAAAAAAATAATAATAATAAATGAAAAGGTGAAAAACATGCACTACACAAAGAATCAGTCATTTTCCCATGGAATCCTGGTAGTGGCAAATGATATGTAGAGACCAAATTATGCTAAGGGAGCTCATTATTACAGCTGCTAATGCATAATGTTAGAAAAAGCACTAAAAAACCCTGAATTCATAGTGATGTTTTCAATTCAAATTTAAAATTACAGCATTTAAAAAAATCTTTTGAAATTATACTTGTATCTCATTTATCTTACCTTGAAAATCCTGGTTCCTAGTAACAGAAACATAATTACTTATTTGCATTACTATTATATATATAGTTTTAAAATGGTACCAATATCACTAATAATTAAATTATTGAATGAAGATTAAATTTTATAGTTCTTTTTGCCCCACTAAAAGGATTTATAGCCAGAGTACAATTATTCTAAAGTTATTTTTCTTAGTCAGTCTAGCTAAAGGTTTGTCCATTTTGTTGACTTTTTTCAAAGAACCAACTTTTGCTTTTTTTATTCTTCCTATTGTTTTTCTATTGTTTTTTTTTTAAATCTCTGTTCCAATCTTTATTATTTTTTTTCTTCTTATGGCTTTGGGTTTAGTTTGCTCTTCTTTTTTCAGTTCCTAAGGTATAAAGTTAGATTTTTGATTTAAGATCTTTCTACTTTTTAATTTTTATTTGTTTATTTATTTTAAATGTTTTTATTTTATTTATTATTTATTAATTATTTACTTCAGAGAGAGGAAGGGAGAGGGAGAGATAGATAGAAACATCAATGATGAGAAAGAATCATGGATTGGCCACCTCCTGCACACCCCCACTGGGGATTGAGCCCACAATCTGGGCACATGGACTGACTGGGAATCAAACTGTGACCTCCTGGTTCACAGGTCTATGCTCAATCACTGAGCCAAGCTGGCAGGGTTGTTTTTATTGATTTTAGAGAGAGAAGAAGGGAGAGGGAAAGAGAGAAACATCAATGAGAAAGAAACATAGATCGGCTGCCTCCTACATGCCCTCTACTGCTGATGGAACCTGCAACCCAGGTACATGCCCTCGACCAGTAATCGAACTCAAGACCCTTTGGTGCTCAGGATGATGCTCTATCCACTGAGCCAAACTGGCCAGGGCTCTTTCTTCTTCTTCTTCTTTATTTTTTAATCCTCACCCGAGGATATTTTTTCCATTGCTTTTCAGAGGGAGTGGAAGGGAGACAGAGAGAGAAACATCTCTTGGTTGCCTCTCACATGAGCCCTGACCCGGGCCTGGGATCGAGCCTGCAACCAAGGTATGTGCCCTTGGCCGGAATCAAACCCAGGGCCCTTTAGTCCACAGGCCAATGCTCTAACCACTGAGTCAAACTGTCTAGGGCTCTTTCTTCTTTTTTAAATGTAGGTGTTTACAGCTATAAATTCTCTTTTAGCGCTGATTTTGCTGCATCCCATAACTTCTGGTATGTTACATTTTTATTTTAATTCATCTCAAATTATATTCTAATTTCCCCTGTAATGGATCTCTGACCCATAGGTTGTTTAAGAATATGTTGTTTAATTTCCAAATATTTGTGAATTTTCCGATTTCCTTTCATTAGTGATTTCTAGCATCATTTCATTGTGATTGGGGAAGATATTTTATATAATTTCAATCTTTTAAAATTTTTCTAGAATTCTTTTGTGGCGTAACATATGGTCTATCCTGGAGACTATTCCATGTATACTTAAAAAGAATCTATATGACCCCAAAGGCAAGAGAAGTAAAAGTGAAAATAAATAAATGAGATTATATCTAACTAAAAAGCTTCTGTATAGCAAAAGAAACCTCCAACAAAACAAACAAGCAACCATCCAAATGGGAGAAGATATTTGCAAACAACAGCTCCAACAAGGGATTAACATCTTCCTGACTGGTCAGAAGTATACATGTGTTTCTGTGTCTGAACACTGCTAACCGGCATGAGATAATTCTTATCTGCACTTACATTAACTTCAGTAATTTTAAACACCTTTCTGACTAAAGTAGCCAGCCACACAGGTGAGTTCTAGCTCGAAATAGCTGGTCAGCAAGGTTAATAACCAAAATATGTAAAGAACTCATACAACCCAACACCAAACAGACAATCCAATTAAAAAATGGGCAGAGGACCTCAACAGACACTTCTACCAAGAAGAAATACAAATGACCAACAGATATATGAAAAGATGCTCAACTTCACTAGCTATTAGGGAAATGCAAATCAAAACTACAATGAGATACCACCTCACACCTATTAGAATGGCTATTATCAACAAGAAAGGTATTAAGTTGGAGAGGTTGTGGAGGAAAAGGAACCCTCAGCCACTGCTAGTGGGAATGTAAACTGGTATAGCCACCACGGAAAACAGTATGAAGGTTCCTCAAAAAATTAACAGTAGAGTTACCATATGACCAAAGCAACCCCTCTTCTGGGTACCTACCTGAAAAATTTGAAAACATTTCTTTGCAAATATATATGCACCCCTATGTCCACTGCAGCATTATTCACAGTGGCCAAGACATGGAAACAACCTAAGTATTCCTCAATAGATGACTGGATAAAGAAGATGTAGTACATATATACAATGGAATATTATTCAGCTATAAAAAAGACAAAAATACAACACTTGCAACAACATGAATGGATCTTGAGAATATCATGCTAAGTGAAATAAGTCAGATGGAAAAAGCCAAGAACAATACAATTTCACTCATATGGAGGATATAAAACTGAAAGCAACAAATGAATAAACAAGAAAAACAAACAAAAATAGACACAGACAACAGTATAGTAGTTACCAGAGGGAAGGAGAGGTAGGGTTAGTAAAG
Organism: Miniopterus schreibersii; assembly: GCF_964146895.1. NCBI lineage: Eukaryota > Metazoa > Chordata > Mammalia > Chiroptera > Miniopteridae > Miniopterus > Miniopterus schreibersii. The sequence continues at coordinate 145,311,495 of NC_138101.1, forward strand.
GATAAAGAGGGCCAAATATATGGTGACAGAAAAAGATCTAACTTTGGGTGGTAAACACACAATGCAATATACATAAAATGTATCACAGAATTGTACACTTGAAACCTATGTAATTTTATTAACCAATGTCACCCCAATAAACTTAAAAAAAGAAGAATCTGTATTCTGCTGTTGTTGCGTGGAATGTTCTATAGTGTCTGTTAGGTTTAGTTAGCTTATGGTGTTAAGTTCTCTGTTTCCTTACTGATCTTCTGTCTAGCTATTTATCCCTTATTAAAAGTAGGATAGCCCTGGACAATGTGGCTCAGTTGGTTGGAGCGTTGTCGTGTACACTGAAAGGTCACAGGTTCAATTCCAGGTTGGGGCACATAACTAGGCTGAGGGTTCCATCCCCAGCCCTGGTCAGGGCTCATGCTGGGGGAGGGGGACAGCTGATTGATGGCTCTCTCTCACATCGATGTTTCTCTCTCTCTCCCTTCCCCTCTCTCTAAAAAAAGTTAGTGAACATGTCCTCTGGTGAAGATTTTTTTTTAAAAAAGCATAGAAGTCTCCAACTATTATTGAAGAACTGTCTATCTCTCCCTTCAATTCTGTCAATGTTTGCTTCATTGTTGGGGCTCTGTTGTTCGGTGAGTATATGTTTATAATCATATGTTCCTGATGAATTGACATTTATCAAAATGTAATGACCTTCTCTGTCTCTTGTAAAAATTTTTGACTTAGACTATTTTGTCTGACATTAGTATACCCCAGCTCTCATTTGGTTATTATTTGCATGGAATATATCCTTTCACTTTCAACCTATTTGTGCCTAAAGTGAGCCTCTTGTAGACAACAAATAGTTGGATAATGTTTTAAAAATCCATTCTGCCAATCTCTGCCCTTTTTTGGAGAGTTTTACTCATTTACATTTAAAATAATTACTGATAAGGAAAGGCTTACTTCTGCCACTTTGCTATGTTTTCCGTATGTCATATAAATTTTTTGATCCTCATTTCCTCCATTACTGTCATCTGTTGTGTTTAATTGATTTTTTTGTAGTGAACTATTTTGATTCCTTCTCATTTCCTTTTCTGTATATGTTTTAGATATTTTCTTAGTGGTTACCATGGGGACTACACATAACATCCTAAATTTATAATACTCTTATTTGAATCTATAGCAATTTAGCTTCAATAACATACAAAAACTCTGCTCCTATAAAGGTCTGTCCCCACCTTATGTTGTTATTGTCACAAATTATCTTCATACATTATATGTCCATTAACACAGACTTACAATGATTTTTAAATAGATTTTTGTGTTAATTCATATATGTAACAAAAAGAGGAGCAGCAAATAAAAAATACTATAATGTTAGCTTTTATATTTACCAATGTAATACCTTTACGAGAGTTCTTTTATTTTTTGGTATGGCTTCAAGTTAGTCTAGTATCCTCTTATTTCGGCCTAAAATCCTCCTTTTAGCATTTATTGTAGGGCAGGTCTACTAGTGACAAACTCCCTCAGCTTTTGTTGATCTGGGAATGTCTTAATTTATCCTTCATTTTTGAAGAGTTTTGCCAGATATAGAATTCTTGGTTGACAGTTGTTTTTTCCTCTGGTACTTTAAATACATCATCCCACTGCTTTCTGGCCTCTATGGTTTCTGATGAGAAATGGGTTGTTAATCTTATTAAAGATCATTCCTATGTGACAAGTTGCTTTTTTCTTGCTACTTTCAAGATTTTCTGTCTTTGTTTTTTGACAATTTGATTATAATGTGTCCAGGTATAGATCTCTTTGCATTTATCTTTCAACTACTTGGTGGTATAGATTTGTGTCGTTATCAAATTTGAGTTTTCTGCCATTATTTCTTCAATTATTTTTTCTACCTCTTCCCTGTCTCTTCTCCTTCTGGGACTCCCATTATGCATATGTTGGTATATTTATGGTATACCACAAATCTCTTCAGCTTTGTTAATTTTTCTTCATTTATTTTTTAAAAATATTTTTATTGATTTCAGAGAGAGAGGAAGCGGAGAGGGAGAGAGAGAAACATCAATGATGAGAGAGTCATTGATGGGTTGCCTCCTGCACACCCCCTGCTGGGGATGGAGCCCCAAACCCTGGCATGTGCCATGACCGGGAATCGAACCACAATCTTCTGGATCATAGGTCACTGCTCAACCACTGAGCCACGCCAGCCAGACTCTTCATTCTTTTTTATTTCTCCTCTTCAGATTGGATGTTTTTCAAATGACCTATTTTTAAGTTTGCTGATTCTTTCTTCTGCGTGCTAAAATCTTCTAAGAAGTCCTCTAGTAAATTTGTCATTTCTGTTATTATACTTTTCAGCCCCAGAATTTGTTTGGTTTCTTTTTATATTTTCTATCTCTTTAATGATATTCTTTATTTGTTGAGACATCATTCTCCTGATTTCCTTTAGTTCTTTGTCCATGGTTTCCTTTCCTTATTTAAAATATTTGTCTAATAAGTCTAATGTCTGTGTTTCCTCAAGGACCATTTCTGTTCATTTCTTCTTTGAATGAACCACACCATCTTGTTTCTTTGCATATTTCATAATTTTTTGGTTGAAAACTGGACATTTTGAATATTATAATGTGTTAACTCTAAAAATCAAATTACCCCTCCCCCTCAGGGTTTCTTTTTGTTGTTTGCTGTGGTCTGTAGCTTTGTTTAGTAATTTTTCTAAACTATCTTTGTAAAGCCTGTCTTCTTTGTCATGTGTAGCCTGTGAAGTCTTTGTTCCTTTGGTTTTTGTTCAGCTAGTGTTTTGACAAGGATTTTCTTGAATGTACCAGGAACCAAAAGAGGGGGAGGGGAAGGGTGGTAAGGAGTATGAGAGGGGAGAAGAGAAGGAGCTCTCACAGTTGCAGATTGGTTCTATGTTGAGGTACTCCTTCAACACTTAGCCAGGCTGTTTAGACACCTCCTTAGCCTTCACTCCCTGCTTGTGCTGAGTATAGAGTTTAGCCAGAGGTGAAAGTTTAGGGTCTTCTCATGTCTTTTGTCCTCAGGTGTCTTTCCCCAGGTATGTTCATGGCTTTTTAAATTTCCCAGTATATGTGGGTGCTTTTGAATGCCTAATTTCCTAAAGAAACTCTCTCCCCAGGTTTTCTTTTCAAGTTTTCCATATGCCTATTGTTTGCCTCAACTATAATTTTTTGCCCCAGACAGCATGTTGTTCATTTGCCTTATCATGTTTTTAAGAAACACCCTCTGCATAGACACAATTATACACTGAGTGAGTTCCAAGTTAGGTGAAACAAAGGTAAGCACCTTGTGTCAGTCCTTCAGGTAGCTCACACACAAGTTAGAACAAACACAATTCTTTGAGAACAAGGTCTAGTCTGCTCCCTCTGGAACCAGAGACCAGGGTCCCACACTGAGAGTATGGGTTGCCAAGGCGGGGAGAGGAGTGGGAGAAGGTCAAGTAAAAATACTGGAAAGCTTCCGGCCAATTTTAGGTTACCTCCTCCTTGATTCAGAATTTTCCTGGTTGTTTCAAACCTGTGACTATTTTCCAGAGTTCCAATAATGTTGATTTTATCTGTTTTTGCTTGATTTTTTTGGTATTTCTGTAAAAGGACAAGCCCTTGGAGCTACCTACTGCATGGTTTAATTTTTACATTTAGATCTCTGATCTACATGGGGTTTATACTGGTATATAGCATGAAGTATGGATTCAATTTTAATTTTTATCAAATGACTATTAAGTTGTCCCAACTCCATTTATTAAAAAGTCTATCTTTCCCCCAGTATTTTGAAATAACTTCATCTATTTCTAAATTTTCTATTTTGTTTGTTTGATCTCTGTCTATTCCTATACCAATATTACACTGTTTTTATTATAGAAGTTTTATATAATGTTTTAAACTCAAGGTTTTCTTGGCTATTCTTGCCTGTTTATTTTTCAATGAGAACTTCAGAATCAATTTGTCTGACTTTAGAAAACCAGCAGTATTTTTAATGGGATCACACTAAGTTAATTAATTGATTGATTGATTGATTAAAAAGTTTTTTATTGATTTCAGAGAGAGGGAGAGGGAGAGAGAGATAGAAACATCATTGATGAGAGAGAGTCATTCATTGGCTGCCTCCTGCATGTCCCCTGCTAGGGATTGAGCCCACAACCCAGGCATGTGGACTGACTGGGAATCAAACTGTGATCTCCTGGATCATAGGTCAATGCTCAACTGCTGAGCCATGCTAGTTGAGCGGATCACACTAAATTTATAAATTAACTTGGGAAGGAGTGAGAGTTTCATGATTTTGAGTTGGCCTATGCAATTAAACATTTTTTTCAAGTCTACTTTTGTATATATTTGGAATGCCTATCTTTTAAATTTATTACTCATGTTCTAGAAAGCATGGGAATGAGGGCAGAGATGGGGTACAAAACAAAAATATTCTCCATACCTGCAGATGCCTGTGCTTGGACATCAGTGTGGCGCTGGCAGACCCCGCTCAAGAATTCACTTACTTGACGCAGGGAAAGAGCATTATGCAGTGTTTCTAGGGGGTAGATGGTAGGCACCATGGAGCACCCTTCAAATCCTGTTAGAAAAGAAATGGGTAAAGTCAATATTATTTCTGCCCGATATATCCCAACTGGCCAAGGAAGCATGGAGAATCCCTGAGAGCCACCAGGAGACTCCGTGGCTTTTGGAGTATGGGGTATCCAAGATTCACATGACAGGGAACTCTTTAGAGCCCCAAAAGAAGTCTATTTCTGTCACCTCCAGATTTCCTAAAAAGTCTAACCTGCTAAGGCCTCCAGGTGAATCAAATCACCTCTCATCCTACCTATGGAGAGCCAGCAATGTCCCATGGAAAAATCAACAGAATCCCAATAGGGTAAACACCTACATTGCTCTTACACTTTCTGGGGGAATAAAACAAAGGTCCATAGATAAAGGGTGAAATTGTAGGTCTAAATGAGGTTAGGGAGGTCATGGAGCTGGGAAGAAACAGCAGATTTCAGGGATCATGTATAAGAGAACCAGATTAAGGAGGAGGGCATGTAATCTGAGAAGGGGTTCATGCAGATTTAGGATATGGGTAGAAAGGCTAGAATATTTGGAAGCAAGCTGGAGGGCATGCAATACATATGGAGCTCAGCCCAGGAAAATCACATGCATGAACAGGCTGGGGGATGAAAGTTCTTTCTTGGTCATTTCCATCACATCAAAGGTTCTCCCTTCTGTTCTCACTGGAAGACCCCAGACTTGCTAGGATTTCTTTATTCCATCAGGAAAATGAGGAAATCCCCTTAGAAGAAATAATAAATACTGATTCTCTGCTCTGAACCCAATAATTCCAATGTAGATCCACCATTCTGGGCAAGGTAAAGGGTAAACCTAAATGTGTAACCCTAATCCCAGGGCCTGTTGAAAAAAATATCCCCATTGGAGAATCAAGAAGCACACACCCCAACCACTTTTTCAGCCCCCAGTCTTTCCCATGCCTCTTCTACATCTCCTTAAATGAATTAAGGGTAGGCAGGACAGCAATATCTATGCAAGACATAGCCTCCTGTTCAACAATGACTAAAACCTCAAAAGAATTATACCTGATTTTCTTCTAACCTCTGGCTCTTGTTTTCTTCAAGGATTCAATTGAGACTTCTGTGCCTCAATTCCCCCCCTGTACTCTAGTGGCAGGAGAGCAAGAGTGGTACAGTCTCTAGGTCCTCAGAGTGGGTAGAAAAATGTTTGGATTTGAAGATGGTGGTAGAAGGTTATAGAGATAAGAACAGATTCCAGGGCAAGAGCTTAACCCTGTACTGAATAGAATTGGGAATGGGTAGCATTAGGAGGCAGTGAGGAAGGAATGAGCAGCCAATGCTATAGCTACCAGGCAGTCTGGCCCCAATCCCATTCAAGCAACTAAAATGCAAGTCACATAACCTTAGGGTAAATAAATGAAAGGAATAAGTGGGCTCTCCTGCCAGAAGTGCAATTAGCAAAGCAGTCAGTCCCAGCCAGGGTAGTGGCAGCAGCCAGCTTGGTGGCAGGGGGTACCGTAGAGGCACTCGGGGTCATCCTGGCCTGAGCGCAGCCAGTTCCGGAACAGGCGCAGGTGGTAGGAGCACTGGTGCAGGTGATGCGCCAGCGTGGCATCCAAGGAGACTGGCCGGCCCCCTGGGCAGTCAGAGGAAAAACGGCGCAGCAACCGGACCACAGGGTGCTGGTCATCCAGCAGCTCTGGAGGGGGTGGGGGTACCACGGCAGGAAGCACAAAGATAAAGAAAGAGAAGAGGGAGAGACAATGAGGGGGGCACTGACTGGCACAAGCATTACTGGGAAATGGAGCCACTCAGCTCCAAGGTAAGCTAAGAAAGAAGCAGAGATGGTCAGAGCCACTGGGCATCTCTTGCAGGAAAGAAGAGAGTTGGCATCACACAGTGAGTTTAAAAGAAGGGGCTAGTGAGGCCTCATCATACAGCAAGGCCCTTCCCTTTCTCACTGAGCATAATTCAGTCAGTACAGACAGAAGTCACATAATTCTGGAAGGGGGTAAGCTGGCTTGGGAGTTCTGTGGGAGCCCTGACAAGAGGTCCAGTATCCTGGATCGTTCTCAGACAAACTCCAGGTAGGTCCTACTTCTCAGTCTAATGTATTTATGAGATTTGGATAGGGATAAAAAGATCCAAAGTCACTCAGAGAAGAAGGTTGAGAATGGTATAGAATTATCAAGATAAAGTTTGAAGCTAAAAAGTCTCCTAAAGGCTCAAGCCAGGCCCTCTGGACCAGACCCTAAGATAGTCACAGATAGGGTAGGTGTTAGATAGCTGGCATGGGAGATTGGCAGGAAACCAGGTGTAAAACAGAGCATGTAAAAAATGGAATCAATATGTGAAAATACTATTATTGGCTCATCACCCTTTACTCTTATTCAGATATACAGATTCAAAAAAATGTTTGCATAAATCTCAGGATTTTGGAGACACGTATCCATTACAGAATCCAAAAGTTAGATAATTTTATATTTTCTTCCCACTGCTGGTGAGTCTAACTGCACTTTGTCCAGCTGGTTGGTGGAAAAGCTTCAATCCTGAACCACTTATTATTTTGCATGCTTGGCAAACTTTGTGGATATATGTGATTCAGCTGCAAAACGTTGAAGATAGTGAAAGGCATGTAGAAGCTCCAGGAACAGTAGGGAGAAGATCCTGGGGAAAAGATATGAGGTCTAAAGACCTGATGACAGGATGTTGGTACAGTGAAGGTAGCATCAAGGTAGCTGAGGATGGCTGCTCAGAACTCCCAGACCACAACTTGTTATATGGGGTGATCCAGGATCTCATGGTTTCCAGAGACCTTACATTGAATGTCAGGAGAGGTTTCAGCTCTACCCAGGCACTAACTGTACCAACAGCCAGACAGCTGTGTGAGTCCCTAGGAAATAAATGGGCTTGGCAAATCCAACTGGCACACTTTGACATCCCGGATAAGGGTAAGCCACAGTCTCTTTCTATCATATTAGTTTACTTTGGTGAGTTCAGTATGCAATTTAGTAATGGGCCATGTTTGTATACTTGATGTAGTCAGGATAACCAAAGCTTATCAGGAATAGAGGCAATGATGGGCTGAGAGACGTTCTCCCCTCACAGCAAGGAGACAGCACTGCCTTGCCTCTTTTCTAAAGCCAGGTCCAGTTTTTCCAGCTGCTATTTCAAAGCCAGACATGGCAAAGAGTTGGTGATTATGGAACAGTAGGCTGGCACATTGTTGTGACTAATCGGCCACAAGCAATTGCAGGCAGCACATCCACTCCGTAATTGCTGGGTCAGTCAAGCAAGATTTTGCCATGGGGTAGAGCCTTCATATTGCCCTGAGGGCCCAAATTAAACCTAGATAATTTTCTGCAAGAGATGTTAAGTCCAAATTTCTCCTATGGTCAACAAGTGGATCCCAGATTCTGGTTCTAAAGCACTATAGCCTCCAAGCTCAAGTACAAGAAGAACAAAGGGCAGAAGACCCCTGAGGAACTGTGCAGGGTGTTGGAAGAGATCTTGAATTTGCTTTCTTGCACTATACCTGAATTTTCCAGGTCTTTCTTCCTCTCCTCCTTTTGGTAGAATTAATTTTTCTTTTTTTCAACTGATGAGGCTGCTAACCAAGGTTTCAGGGAACTAAATATATATAGGTTTGAGGACCTGCTTTATGAATTTGGATCTTTTCTCCTAGGGCCTAAGAACTAAGAGATCTATAATTTGGCTCTGATTTCAGGGGCCCAAGTTCCTGGTACTATATTCTGTACCCTAACATGTCTCCCATGTCCAAGACCCAGGCTGTGAGATTAGGGTTGGTGCATGAGGTTCTAATCTGGAGATAATTGTAGCACATGAAGGTCAGAAGAGTATGAAGCTAAATGTGAAGGTACAGCCATGCCACTCTGAATGGAGAGCTCCTGTCATAGGCACAAATGGGAGCAGGGGTGGGGGTATAAATTGAACGAGTATAAGCTAGTCAAACTAGGAAGATTTCAGCAGTGCCTAGTGGAGATGTATGGCCCAACAAGACTAAAATCTAGCAGCTACCACTGGTTGAGGAACAGAGGATCAGCGCCCAGAGGTTTTACAAGACAGAAAGCCAGGCTAATTTTACCTCCCTCAGAGAATCTCAGCTCTTGGACAGAAGAAAACCATATATAACAAAACTAGATTTATCTTGAAGACAAGAGACAATGCACAGAAAAACTAAAGATATAAAGGACAGATTCCAGAAATAGCTTTCTGAGATAGTGTGAGGCTTAGCGTGGTCTTTAGTAGCTTTCCACCATGGTGTACCGTGGCCAGGGCCAAAAACTGCAGAAGATGATGGTGCGGCCCATCAACTTTATCTTCAGATACTTGCAAAATAGATCTCAGATTCAGGTGTGGCTTTATGAGCAAGTGAATATGCGGATAGAGGCTGTATCATTGGTTTTGATGAGTATATGAGCCTCATATTAGATGATGCAGAAGAGATTCAGTTCTAAAACAAAGTTAAGAAAACAACTAGGTTGGATCATGCTAAAAGGAGATAATATTACTCTGCTCCAAAGTGTCTCCAACTAGAAATGACTAACAAAGTGAGAAATTGTTGAGAAGCAATACAGTTTGTGTTTTTTAGGTGTCCTTTGTTGGGAGTATAGTTCTTAAACATTTATTTATATTGCTTTCATTACCCTTATGTTATTACCAGATGACAATAAATGCTGTAGAATTGTTTTTATTTAAAAATTTACATTGCCCTGGCTGGTGTGGCTCTGTTGGCTGGAACATCATCCTGTACACCAAAAGGTGGCGGGTTTGATTCCCGGTCAGGGCACATACCCAGGTTGTGGGTTCGGTCCTGGTTGGAGTGCATTCAGGAGGCAAGTGATCGATATTTCTCTCTCACATTGATGTCTCTCTCTCCCCCTCTCCTCTCTTTAAAATCAATTTAAAAAAAGATTAAAGAAAAAACAGGGAGTAAGCCCTGGGGTTCGTCTGCCATACCCTACAAAGAGAACATAGTCCTTCAGTTTTTGGTCTCCCACCTTAGTGTAAGCAGACCCAGTACTTCAATATTCTTGAAACATTACTCATTCCTAAGCTCCCCTAGAATCCCAGTAGACATCTCAACTCTTCACTTCAAGCTTCTTTGAGACAGCAGTGCCTAGGGAGGCTAGAGCTACATGGAAACCACGTGTAAAAACTCAAGGTACAATTCTTTTTCCTTTACCTACTACCTCCTACTCCTTTCTATCTCTCTTTTATCCCAGAACAAACTGGGCTCCCGTTTTCCAAGCCCGGGCTCTAGGTTAGTAGTAACATAAAGCAGATGTCAGGAGCACAAGAACCACACCAAGTACACATAATGGTAGGATATAGGAATATGGAGATGGGAAACTATATACTTAAGAACAATGTCCTTATGGGTAGGCTTGGGACCTGGGAACTGCAGCATTGCTCCTGGAGGAAACAAACTATTGTCCACTCTAAATAAAGAGTTGGAGAAAAAACAGGAAGATCAAAATTACATAAACTAAGTTGTGGGGTGGGGGGGCAGGGAGAAGAAATAAGGATAATATAGGAAATACTATTCTCTTCCTAAGTCAGGGATCCATTATCATGTTTGTACAAAGCCCAGCAGTCATGTGATGGGAAAGAGAAAGGTTTAATTATGTTTTTGTAATGATGCTGAAAAAAGTGAAACAATGGTGATGATGGTGACCATGGAAGTAAGACCCTGAGTGGCCACAGGGATAGGGCAGCCAGGCTGCAGCCAAGGCTAAGGTTTGTCACACAAGGGATATATCCCAAGAAGGACACTTAGTGAGTGTTTCATTCAGAGACAACAGGGTGTTGACACAGTGGAAGGAAAGGCACAGTCAGTGTCAGAACTCAGAGGTTAAGTGTCTGGAGGTGACATGGTGACAATGAATGATGCTGAGTCAGAAGCAAACGTACCGTTAGTCGGATGCTTTGCAAACGACACAGAAAATCGTTTTACGGCCGGGACAAACAAGAACTCTGGGGAGAAAAGACATCATGGGGATTATACCCACACCTGTCCCCACCCTCTGCTCTGGAACTTGCCAGCAACATACTCTGTTCTTTACTGTTAGTACATGGCCTGCTCCCACCCCCACCCTTAGATTCCCGACTACCACATTTCAATTTTTTCCTTTGGTATAATCTCTTCTTAGGAATCCATGTGTCATCTCTACCACAATACGGCCCACATACAACTCAAATTTCACCACCACATCCTCTTTCTCATCATTTAGAAATAAAATCTTTGTAGAAACTTTCATCCCTTCTGCCAATCTCCTTCCATATCATCTTTCCTGCATTGGCTAAGCAACCTCCCCGTCTCTCATTTCCTAGATTTTAACCAAGGCTCTACTACATTCTTCCTGATCATCATCCTTGGTCCTTACCCCTATAAGCCAGAATCCAGGAAAGAATACAAAGGCGGAGTAAATTGATGTAGCAGGGCTGTATGTGGGAGATTATGAAGGGATAAGCATAAATAAGTAATACTTATATGGTGAGAGGGAGTGCAAATGGAGGTGGATGGGATCTTGGTTCCTTCTCCCCTCTATAATTGATGAAGAAAACTTGTTATAAGGTCAGTATCAGTGCCATCTTAAGCATGAATAGTTCTTGAACTGTGTCCTTGCTAGAGGACAAATGAAGAAAACAGTTGCTCCCCTGAACCCACCCACATACCATCTCGATGCTTCAGACTGGCAGGTGGTAGCTTTTTGCCATGGCTGCGGGCGTAGTCCTGAAGATTCGGGGCGCTGGAGGAGCCACCCAGCACTGTGGTGCTGAACAGCCCTGTGCACTGTGAGCCTGCAAGGCCGGGAGTGCATTAGTAGCCACGCAAAGCTGCAATTACCACACAGAAGTACACACAACGCCACATGACAACATCAAGACACATACACACAGCCATTCAGAGCCACCATCATGTGGCTACTACACATAGCCACAAACAGCTTTCACTACTTTCATGAGCAAGCAAAGTGGAGATTCTCCTGAAGATCTACATGGCAGATACAAGAGACCACTACAATGCAGGGTTAATGGTATTAGGGGACTCAAAGCTACTGAAAGAGGTAGACTACGCTTTCCACATGGCTCTCAGGAATGCTAAAAGAATAGGCAATCACTCCAGATATCCCTAGTTTTGACTCAGTGTTCCCTACCCTGGATGTAGGGTTTGAAGAACCCACATATCCAATCCCTAATAGGTTTAAAAGGAAAGAACTTTGATTGAAACTAGAGACTAAGTTTTGATAAGTTTTCACAGGTTCCAATTTCTCCTGTTTTTCATCCAACATTCCCTTCCTTCTATCTCCCTTTAAGCCTTCTTACCTTTCCCAAGAAAGTATAAAACTCACTGACTTTTTAAAGCTGAAAGTGACTCAAAAATTATCCACTTCAACCTTCTCATTTTGAGATGAAGACACTGAGCTTCAAAAGGGATCTCATCTGCTCAAGATCATACAGTTTGTTAGGAGCTAAGCTGGACTAGAATCCAGTTCTCATGACTCTGAGGATCAAATGTGTTCGGTTAGGGAAAAAAAATAGTTATTTTTTCATCAAGAAGAAACAGGTTGTTTCTGAAGTGAAGATGGACACAAATTGAAAAGCATGTGAAGAGTCAGATGATTATATGTAGAGTATGCCTACTATGTGCTGAGCACCCTACTAAAAAGAAGGACCTAGTAAGCAGAAAACAACAAAAAAGGTGGTTTTTCCTGCTCTCAAAAGTTTGTCTTTTAAGCCCTATGCTCAAAGTCAGATGTCCATACATGTAAGTTCAAAGAAATCAAAGAGAACTCTATTGCCAATCAGAGTAAATAAAACTTGAAAAATCTCTGAAGCAAATAAATCAAGCCAGTCATTGTCCCAAATATCTGATCAAGGGTAGGGCTGGGACTCACAGTCTCCTCTCCTACTATAGCCCATAAGGACAGAGTGGGAAGAAAGAGATAAGACTGACACCTGAGTTTGTAGGATTTGCCCCTCTACTTCCAAATCCATCTTAGACAAGACCCTGGGTTTGGCTTGGGAATTTAACATTCATAGGAGAGATGAATAAAGTAGAGAGGAGGTCAGTTTCTTTTGATCCCACAGAGAAGGGGCCATAGTTTTAGGGATCCCAGCATTTCGGGATCAACACAGAAATTAAGAAAGCTCAGACAGCTGATAATCTCCACCCTGGAATTCAGGACTGCTCTTCTATACAGCAACTTCTCCTACCTTTCATGCTCAAATAGGCTCTAGAATGGGGTTTCAGAGAGTAATAAGGGTTGCTAAATATGTCTGTTTTTCTTCAGAGAAGCTAAAACTAACTGGCTCTGTCCCAGACCACCCCAAGCTTTTTGCTTCCTCCACTAAAGAATTTTCTGGTGCAGTCCTGCCAATCCTGCCCTGCCCAGTCCTTGGATCATCTCAGAGTGTAATCTAAACCTTACTAACACCATCTGTCAACTACCATGTGGATACCTCTGCCTTGTTCTTAACAGCACTCCCACTTAACTGGGCCAGACACACCTATCCAAGTCTTTTCCAGCCAACCTGAAACCTATTCTTTATGGGGACTTTTGGGATGAGAAGTCCATATCACAGATTTATACATTTGTCATTTATTTTTCATGCCCCAAACCATTTACTTCATTTCAGGGATCTAGAAGGCAACCTATTCTCATAAAATTAGCCTGAAAAGTTACCAAAATCTTTCTCCCTCTGCTGGTCCAAATGCTGACCATTTTGAGGCCAACAAATTGGCTGCCCAAAGCAAAGGTAACAGAAAAATCAAAGGAGCTAAATGGAGAGAATAATAGGACAAGACAGAAAGAGCCAGGGGACAAAGTCCAGAACCCATACAATTATCTCTAACTGTCATTTTTAGTTACTGGTTCATAAGACACTGTGTTCAAAGGTAGCCCCTCCCAAGGACCACTCCCCGCTCCCAAAGAATACAATACCCTCTGAGGCTTGGTCCTTCCTTCAGTCTGTGTTCTTAGGAAAGGTTGAATGATGTTCTCCACCCCTCTCCAGGAATCAAAAAAATCAAGAGACATTCCCTCAAAGTCCTGAGAGAAGCCTCTGTCACTATACCAGTCTCACATTTGTCCCTCAATTTTCAGGAAGGAAGGAAAAAAAATTACAGGATTAGGAGAAGATGAAGGAGAGGGCATGGAGGTAGGAGGGGCCAGAGCAGGGATATAAATAAACATAGATCTCAGAAAGACATGGCACAAATTCTCCAAATGAGGAATATGACACTTATAGGGGTCACGAGTACCTCTATTTATAGCTCTGTCTCTGGTAACTCTGAAGATTCAGAGTCTCCATGGCCCCTTAAGGTCTGGGCTAGACTGGAGGGACAGATAAGGAATGAGAGGAGAAGCCAGAAAAATGCCCTTCAGCCAGAGAAATGGGGGTTGGTATAGAAAACCAGAAGACAAACACCTTCCTGGGATGTAAACAGTCATCTGGGATCAAAGTTCACACCTAAATATGGCTTCTCCAAATTCACCATCCCTCGCCCCACCAGAAAATTCCACTGACTGGATGACTTCATTACCACAATAAAACTCTGAAGAACAGACAGACACCCCTTCCCAACAACAGATGAGAGACACTGGAAAACCATACCTAGGCCACTCTGCTTCATCTCTGTTGGTGGCCGTGAAGACGAAAAGAGCCGGTAGCCACCAGGCCTGGAGGATGAAGTCTCAGAAAGCACCTGGAGAAAAAGGACTCTGTGTTACCATTCCCAACTTCCACTCAGCAGTCTAAATAAACCCAGATCCTGAATTTCTGCCCCTACAAAGCGAAGCAAGGTCAGAAAGTCTGGAAGAACAAAAGGATTTTTAAGGGAGAAGAAGAAGAAAAGAATGTAGTTTGCAGAGCAAAAGGAAACTGTTCAGAGAATCCTTCTATACTAGAAGGCATGTCTATTTCCAAGATGCCTGTCCCCATAGCCCTCCCATCCCAAAACTGAGAAATCAGTATTCAACCATTCTCAGTACTCAGCAGAGCAGGATTCCTTAATCTTATCTATCCCTCTGCAGGACTCAGAAAGCCAATCACAATAGCTCAGCCACAATAAGAAGTAAAGCGTGGCCACCCTCTCTTCTTTCCATGGGACAGCTATGGCTACAGAAACCATACTCAGTTTATTATTTCAACCGAGAAGCCCTCCCCTCCACTCCTAGAGACATGAAACAGATTTCTTAAAAGCCCACAAGGGTCCAATCATACATCCTCCCACATACATATACCCACCCCACCTCCAACAGTGTTCAGGAGTCCCTAAATCCCAAAAGGCAAAGGCAAAGGCAGAAAAGGAAGATGAAGTAGGGAGGAACACCTGTGTGCAGGACGCCAGGTGAGTGGTGGACACAGCCCGGGGCTGTAGGCCGATGGCTAGGGAAGGCCGGGGGAGGTCTCCTGACCTCCGGCGGCGCCGTCCCCGCAAGGGGATCAGGTCCAGGTTCCCCGTGCACTGCATGTTCATGACCTGAAATCAGACCGGGTGGAAAGCCGGTCACGGCTCCTTTAACCCCCAGGCTCCCAAAAGCCCCAGTGCCCATTGGGCAGACCTAATTACAGGGCTGGAGAAAATGATTGCCTAGGGCACAGCTGCTATGAAGGTCACAGATTTTGTATTCTAAAACAGTCCAAAAACAGGGATGACAAGAGGAGAAGAAGGGATGGGGAAAGGGTTGTAGTTGATAGGGATAATATAGAATGAGAGGACATATTAATATTAAAAGGCTGTGTGACCAAGGAGAAGACAGAAGACTTCCTTGTAAATCTAAGGAACACATCTTAGGCAACAATCATCCTGGATGAGTAGCACTAGTAATTGAAAGGAAGAAATGTGATTACAACAGGAAGCTTCTTGGAGGCCTGAAAAAGTCAATTTCATCAAGTCTGAGAGATGATACACAGAGAGCTCTGTCTTTCCTATGTCTCTTAACTGCTTAAACCAGAAGAAAAAGGGTGTCAAGCACAACAGTGCCAGAGAGACTGGCAGACTACGTGAATGGGAAGACATTTAGATGGGAAGGAGCAGTTTACTGATGGGAGAATATGTCATTCTATTCATGTGAGTCTGAAGGATATTAGTGTACTGTGGCTATTAAGTTAACTTACACCTTGGAGAGAAAATGATACGTGCCCTACCTAAAGAAAATGAGTATTCACAACTTCAAATCCACCTTAAAATCATCAGGAAAAAACTGATGAGTCCAGAACAAAGACTAGTTTGTCTTCTCAGGTTTCTCCAAAATCTTAACTGTAAATCTCTTGCTGAACCTACATAAGCTAGTTATAGATTCTTTTGAGATATCCCTAAAATGGAAAGACCAATTCCTTTAAGACAGAACAGGCACAGAGCCAGGTGAACAGATTCATCTTTCAAAACAGGACTCAAATCAGACAGAGTCCCTGAGACTGGGATAAATCATGGGGGTCAAAAAAGAGTGTCATTGGGCCAAAAGGGAAAAGAATCTTTCCATGAAAAACAGACCAAAAACCCCAGAATAGTTAGCTAGATACATGTGAGATTTACAATAGTTCCTTCCTCTGGCTAGAGAACTAGAACCAGAACTAGAGACAAATTCCAAAAATAGCAGAGCACAGGCCCACGGCCATAAACCTGCTCATTAGAACAAAGGGAACAGAGAGACTTTCAGACTTGATTCCCTTTCTAGGATGAGAGTATAGATAACCTTAAAGGGATTAATTTAAAGTGCCATATTTTTGCTCCTGTATGAGCTATAATCTTTACCCAAGGCAATAAAGAGATGGAGAGGGCCTAGCCTTTAATATCAATTGTACTGTTATCAATAGTAACTACTGTTTATTGAGCATCTATATGGTGGATAGTACTTATACTTTATAAATGAAAAAAATTGAGGCTTGGAAAAGTTAACTAACAGTCCAAGGTCACACAGCTTCTAAGTATCAGACTGGGATTTTAGCCCAGAGTTCATGTGGTTTCTACTATATTTCCTTTTAAAGAACTGCCTTTTCAAATTCATCCAGAGGCCTCCTCACACTCATCTCTTAAAATCCTTATCTCTCAGGCACCTCTCATTGGCATCTCTTTAATCTCAGAAGTAGCAACCAGTTTAAAGGAGCATTATTGGGAGACCAGCTTTTAAAAAGAGATTAAGTAAAACATAACCATCAGGGGCAGGAGGACTCTGCTTAAGGTTCCAAGAATCACCCACCAAGGGGATTCAGAGGATTCATGGATATTGTCTTATGAGCACTTCCACCACTTCTTTCTCCCAAGCCCCTCCCATTACCTCCATGGAACCAGCTTTTCGGTTACGAATGAGGGGTGATCTCCTTGGGAGGCCAGGACCCTCAGAGGGCTGGGGCGACGTCTGCAATGCCCGGTCTGGCTCATCTGATGCCTTCCTTGGGCACAGGTTCTCCATGCTGCCTTGGTCCGTTTTCATCTCCTCATTCTATGCAATAACAGGCATAGATAGGAGAGGTGTTAATAGCCTCCAGCCTCCTAATCTCAGACTTCCCAACCCTTTTACCTTTCCGTACTGTTTCCAAGTTTCCCACCACTTGGTTCCTGTATCCTCCAGTCCCAAATCCCAGCACTCTGACCCACCTCAGAAGAGGCTGGACGGAATCCATATCCAGCTGGGGCACTGCCTTCTTCCTCGACACCTTTCACTCCAGGACTGAAGTGCAACTCCACATGGAAGCGCTCCTCTGATAAGGGATCCTATGGGGCATCACCAGATAAAGAGGCAGTTGAAGGAGCTGGATATGGTGGCGGAAGACCAGGTAGGGAAAATAGAGAGGAACTCAAGAGGATATATCTTCCCAGGGCTGAGGTTTCAGTGTCTTACTCCACCCTGAGGCTGGTTTATAAGAGCTTCCAGTGTTACATAAAAGATCCTCGTTCCTTCACCTCCACCATTTGAGATTCACTACTTGGCATGACTTTCCAACTTCCACTTATATGACCCTCCCGATTCATCTCCCACAATAAGTCAGCTTTGCTACAGTGCATATAGCAGGACATTTAAAGATATCTTTGTGCCCTAGCCGGTTTGGTTCAGTGGTTAGAGCACTGACCCTGTGGACTAAAGGGTCCTGGGTTCGATTCCAGCCAAGGGCATATACCTTGATTGCAGGCTAGCCCCTGGTTGGGGCACGTACAGTAGGCAACTGATCAATGTGTCTCTCTCACATTGATGTTTCTCTCTCTCTCCCTCCCTCCCCACTCCCCTCCACTCTCTTTGAAAAGCAATGGAAAAAAATATCCTCGGGTGAAGATTAAAAAATAAATAAATAAAATAAAAGATATTTTTGTACAGCCAGATGAAGAAGGTATATATGTAACAATTTTTTTTTAATCCTCACCTGAGGATATTTTTTCCTTTGCTTTTCAGAAAGACTGAAAAGGACAGAGAGAGAGAAATTCCGATGTGAGAGAGACCCACTGATTGGTTGCCTACTGCATGCGCACAGACTGGGGCCTGGAGGATAGAGCCTGCAACCAAGGTATGAGCCCTTGGCCAAAATCAAACCCAAGACCCCTCAGTCCAAAGGCCAATGCTCTAATCACTAAGCCAAACAGACTAGGGCTGTGTAATTATTTTTGAGAGAAAAAGAATCATTATAACATGTCCCAAATTCCATACTCTCCCTAATGCCAGAGCTTTGTTCTACGGGATCCCTTTGGCTCAACATCATCCCAAAACACCTTTTCTGTTCCAATAGCAACCTCCCAGATGCTCTGTGCCATGCTGTACCTAGGTGCCACATCTAGATGGATTCAAAAATTCTAAGGATAAAAAAGTTTTTTTCCTAAAATGGGATGGAGGAGAAAGAAGGGGCCCTCTCCTCATCCCACCCTGTTAGCTCCTCACCTGTGTGTTGTCCTCATAGAGCATGATGACAATCTGGGTCATGTAGTTGAGCTCTGAGATAGCACTAAGGTAAGCCAAAGCTCGCTGCCATTGTGCATCCTGGGTTTCCTACCGAAAGCAAGAAGAGGTAAGCCAATGCTTGCTGAGGGAGTCAGAGAATGGGCAGCAAGACAAGGAAAACAGAGAAAGCTTGTAGTAAAAAAAAAAAAGTATGAGGAGGAGAGTAAAAGAACACTGAAAAAAGATATTCATAGGCTGAAGGAAGAAGAAAGATCCTTACATCAAGAAGTCCCCCATAACGGAAGACATTGAGTAGGGAGTGGACGTGGCTTTCACTGGTGAAATAGAGACGTGTTCGAACATGGCGGCCTGGGGAGAGCACTCCTCGGGAGTACCTGAGGTAATAGCTAAGTCACTCACACCATCAAATAATCCGGAATCTTCCCACCCCTTCACAAACTTCCTCCTCCCACCTCAAAAACTTCTCCTCTCCTTTCCATCCCAGGGTCCCTTCCTTATATTCTTAGTTCCCCAAGCTGTCCCAGTCTGGTTTCCCCCAAGGGCTCCCCTGACATGCCCCTCCCTCCATCCAGCACCCCTCCCAGCCCTCCCTCACAGGGGATGCAGCTTGTTGACAGACTCATCCTCGTGGGTTCTCTGCAGGTCAAGTAGTATCTTCCGCAACAGTGGAAGACAGAAGCCCACGGCAATTTCCAGTTTCTCCTCCCGACTGATCCCGTACTCCTAGGGGCCACAGGCCAGGGATAAGTACCTCAGTGAATCCTGTTTTCCTCTTGCCTCATACTCTCAGGCTCAAGATCATGCTTGTCTTCACCTCAGGTCTAGGGCTTCTTTCATATCCACCATATTCCCCCTCTCCAGGTTTCTCCTCGGTTATTCTCTTGTACTTACTCAGAGCCAGAGTAGACCCTGAGAATTCTAGCAACTCAACTAATTCCTTCTCTAAGTTTCCTTTCCCTGGTTCCCATACCACCCCTCCTTTCTGCCTTTTCTCTCCTTCCTTATCCAATACCCCTACCCCCAGGCTAGATCCCTTCTTTGAGACACACCTGGGGAATGACCACATCAGCCAATGCCTTAGAGAGATGTAGCAACTCTGCTGTGCCTTGAAGTCCCAGACTTGCATTGTGTTGCACATCATACTTGACACAATCATAGATGTCAGGGATCTTACTGATATCATAGCGCCCACTCTTCTGTCGAAAGTCACGCTCCAGCTTGCTCCAACGCTGTAGCATTAGCTCTAGTGTCTCACTGTGGTAGAGTTGCACGTCTGGAACGAAGACAGTCAGAAAAGCCCAGACTTTACCTCTAACAAAAGATCCTAACAAATATGAAGTAAAACCAGAAAGATAAGGATGCCTTGTCATTTAGGATAGGAGTGTCTGAGGAACCCATCCATACCTGAAACCTTGAAGGGAAGATAGTATTCATACCCACCTACAGAGTTGGGGTCCTGCATCCGTTCCCGAATCTGGTGAGTGAGGTTTTCAATCAGGGCAAATACCTGATCACAGACCTTTACAGGATTCTGGATGACAGCCATGGAGTTGAGTAGGGAAGTGCTTCCAGTAGGAGCCAGCTGTGGGGAATAGAGAGATGAAAAGCAAGATAGGCTCAGTGCCAATTGTCCAGATTCCTGTGAGCTTATTACAGAGACTGCCTGCAAATAATATCTGTTTGTTGGCTCACTCCAATGCATACTCTTAAGCTACTGGGCATACCAGCTGTTCTAAGGCCTTCAGACGAGGGGACTGCTCTAGCACACAGTCATTTAAGAAGGATTGATCTTAAAAGTCTTGGAGTCCAGAATAGACTTAGGTTCTTTTCTTGGGGGTTCTAAAAAAAAAAACACATGGAAAATCCTGGGGAATAAAGATGAAACCCAAATCCCTCAAAACCTTCACAGAATGTTTTCATGAGTGGGTGGGTAATAAAGGTAACATTATCTTATTCCTCTAAATAAGATGATAGCTTGAACCCAGAGTAGAGGTGCTGCTTCAGAACTAGGTTCCAACTCAAGCTCTTAGGACAGTAACACTCAATGAAGAATGAGAAGAGTGGGTGGACTGCACACATTCCAGCTAGGTCCTTATGAGTTCTCTTCTTGCTAGCAAAAGGAAGAAAGGGAGATAGGAAAGGTGGCTTTGTTTTTTGGATCTGACACTGAGCAACCGACTGGAAAATAAGGGAGCAAGATCCTGCCCTTATCAAATCCTTCTCAGAGAAGAACACAGAAAAAGCAATGTGCTCAGCTACTTGGCTCATTTAAGAATCTATAAAAAAATGGTTGTACAACAGTGTGAATGTATTTAATGCCACTGAATTGTACATTTAAAAGTGGTACTACGCCCGGCTGGGCGTGGCTCAGCGGTTGAGCATCGACCTAGGATCTAGGCGATTGGGGTTCGATTCCCGGTCAGGGCACATGCCTGGGTTGTGGGCTTGATCAATGACTCTCTCATCATTGATGTTTCTGTCTCTTTCTCGCCCTATCCTTTCCTCTCTCTGAAATCAATAAAGATATATTAAAAAAAAAAAAAAAGTGGTACTACAATTTAAAGAAATAATTTTTTTTAAAGAATCTATCAGAAATGAGGAACTATCAGTGGTAGGATTGTGGAAAATCATTGTCTGGCATATGATCCCCAGTCAAAAGTGGCCTGGATACACAGGAAGAAGGATGCATTGCGTAATGGCATCCACTGTGATCAATCCTGTGAGGCAGTATAGGGCAGTGGCTAACAGCCTGGGCTCTTGGGTTAGGCTACTTGAGTTCATACTAACTGGATGACCTTGAAAAGGTTGCTTAGATTCTTCCGAGCCTATGTTTCATTATCTGTAAAATGGGGAAAAAGTAGTACAGGTCCACAGTTCTTATGGTGGATTAAAGATGGCCATTAATTCTTTGTCATTTTCCCCTTCCCTTGAATCTAGGCTGCCCTTGTGACTAACAAAAAATAACGAAGTTATGTTAGGCTAACTCTGGACCTACACTTTAAAAAAGCTTGGAAGCTTCTGCTGTGGTGGAGTCCTAAGCTAGCATTTAAGAAGTCTGGCTACCATGCTAGAGAAACCATATGGAGAAAACATGTGGAAAGGGGAGGCCTTGAGACCACAGAGAGAGCATGAAAAGAGAGCCCAGCCATCCCAGTATCCTAGTCAAGCCTCCAGATAGTTCCAACAGCTCTAACATCTGGATAACATCTGGGCAATTTTAGGAGAGACCCCAAACAAGACCAGTTGAGCCTAGAACTGTGAGTAAGACAATAAAATAGTGGTTGTTTTAAGTTACTGAGTTTTGGGATAGTTTTTAATGCAGCAATAAATAATTAAAACATTTTTTCATTCAAAATCCTTGGGACAAGCTATGTTTGGAATTGAGAATTTTTCAAACTTTAGGAAGTTAATACAGTGCATATACTATATGTTATATAATACTTCCAGCAGGGCCTAATGCATAATCAAACACGTTTATATTTATGCAGCAAAATACATGACTATTTACACTAAATGGGATAAATAGGAATTAGAAATATTTATCATGTCAGGTTTTGCTGCCAAGTGAATCTTGGTGTCAAACCTATAAAAATCTTTTGATTTCTGAAATTGTGGATAAGAGACTGTGGATCCATACTTATCTCAAAGGGTAAGGATTAAATGAAATGAAATAATGTATGGAAAATGTAAAAGAGTACTTGGCACATGGTAAGTACCATTACTGATCAGTATTATTTAGAATTCTAGAAATTTGAGATCAGGGGTATATTGGCCAGAAGAGCAGAGAGCCTGACCTGATCATAATCCTCAGGGCCAAAGGGTACATCCCGCTGCAAGATATGGTGAAGTTGAGCCTTCACCCGGTGCTGGCAGCTGCTCAAGGAATCACCATCGCTGTCCAGGAGCCCATTCATGTTAGCACTCTTCACCATTTGTACCAAAATGGGTGTCAGCTCCCCTTCTAGAGCCAAAAGGCCCTGGAAAGGAAGCACAAAAGTATATTAGTTTTCCTTCCAGTTTAGCATAGTCCCCCTAGGCCTAGATGATCTGAGAGATCAAATGAGAGCTGGCTAGGAGAACTGGGGTATAGTTCAAAGGGCCTATCCTCACTAATTATTCTCAGCTCATTCTCAGTAGCACAGAATGGGGTCAGGCACAAGAAGAAATTTCTCTGAGTCAGCACACAAATACCCTAAAATTTCCCATCTAGTTCTCCAAACTTTCTGCTTCTCTACCTAAAGGAAGCTGGGACTGTGAGAGAACTGTAGGGTGCACCTTGGCAAAGGCAGCAGCCGTCATCTGGACACGGCCCTCATCAGAGGCATAGATCTTGAGATCATGGCGGAAAGTGCTGTGAAGACGAAGCAGCCCACAGCCAGGGAAGCCAGCATAGTCACCTGGGGGCAAAGGGAAGGACCAGGAATGCATATTGCAAATACCCACATGGAAGAAAGAATGCTCATTCTCCCTTTAACTTCCCCATTGTCTCAGTCCTTCCATTTCCCCAACTTAACCTCTAATCATTTTATCCCAGCCCAGCTAGGTTTACTCCCCAAAACACTCACCCTGTCCTCCAGGGTACATGCAGCGAAAAGCTCTCCCCAGCTCCTCAGCCTGAACACGGCCAGCAGGAGTCAATTCTCCACCCCACTTCAGTACCAGCAGGAGAGATGGGGCCAGAGCCTCCTGCTGTGGATCTGTGGGAATAAAGGGCAATAAATAGGTCTAGATCTGAGGAAAATACTGGGGACATCTAAATGTTAGGTCTCTTGAGGAGCCCAGAAAGGTAGTCAGTGGTAGAGGCATCTAAGGGTTCAAGAGGCTATTATATCTTACCTTGCCCCTCATTAGAAGCTTTTACTCCATGAGGATAGTAAGTCAACTGCACCTTCCGGTTGATGCCTGAGAAATGACCATACCTGCGGGGTAAAGTCATAGTTGAGTTTCTATCCCAGTCCCCAATTCTCACTGTTAAAAGGCTCCCTTTTCCTATTCCCTTTCTCACATCTCCAGCACAGACTTCAGCTGTTCTAGTTTCCCAGTCTTCTCCTCGATCTCACCACCTGGTTCTTTCTCCAGTTCCGCCAATAGCAGCCTTGCGATGTCCAGCACTTCCTGGAGGAAATAATAGGGTATCCATGCAGAAGGCCAAGTCTTTGGCCAGTTACCCTTTCCTCCTGGTCTGTCATGGAGGCCCCCAATCCCATACCCTCTATCTTTCTCATAGCTCTTCTCCTCCAAGCCAGATTCACCATCTTACCTGTAGCTGCTCGGGCCGCTTTAGTTTTAATTTCCCTGTCTTGTAGCCACCATGTTCTTTAAATAGACTAAAAAACCTGAAGAAATAAGGAGAAGCTTCAGTATGGGGTGAGACAGTAAAAGCCTCTGGAAGCTACCCCTTCCCATTTCCCTCACAAAAATCTATTTGTCTAAATTAGGGCACTCTTCCTACCTTGGGTGTGTCACTTCCATCTTCATCTTCTGCTTGGGGGTACGATCCCCATGCCGAATAATTGCAATGACACAACGAAGTTCCATCCTAAGATAGGGAATGTTTTTAGAGCCTCTCCCCCATCCCACCCCATCCCACCTCCCATCATTTTATCCTACTTGACATGTCAAAGAACAGAGGAAAACTATGTGCAGTTAGGAATATAAGTCAGGTTAAGAAAATTGCCTAGAAGAGACCCAGGCTCCACTAGTCAGAATGCACAGGGTCAGGAAGTAACCACTGGTCTGACTTAGGTGCCTTAAGCAGGTTACTCCAGACTTTTTACTTTTGCTCACATAGTGCCAGATGTGGTAGGGACAATGGGAATGTCCTCCGCCTCTGTGGGGATTGACCATGGGATCTGGAACTGTGGAGCAAGTTCCCGCATTATTGTGTTCCTAGAAGAAATATGAAGAAGCTGTGTGAAAGTGAATGAACCAGAACTACACATAGGAATGAAGCTCACAAAAACTAGCACATTGTAGAAAAATATGTTAATATAAAATCTAAAAGGATGCAAAAAAGACACCCCCATATTTGTAGTAAAAGCATTAATAAATGTATGAGATTAACAAATACAAAACACCTCTGGGTGGGAAGGAAGAGGATGTAATTAGTGAGGGGTATGAAGGGGCTTAATAACTATATCCTTAATATTTTATTTCTTAAGCTTAATTGTGAATACAGGGATACTCACCATGTTCATCATTTCTTATACATTTTTGAATGTTTTAAATATTATGCGATGAATTTTTTTAAAGTCAAGTTGTTAAACAGTATTACAGTATGATTACATTTAATACAATAAATGTAATTTGTTTATACATGGCAAAAAAACACATACTATTACATCTAAGATTGTTAACAGTAATTACCTCTGGGTAGCGCAGTGCTGGGAAGGCAAGAGGGCTGAGGAGCCCTTTCTCTATTTCCCTTTTAAATTATTTTTACAATATTTAAAATAAAGTAAAAGCTTTCTAACTCTCTTCTTTAAGCCCATTCTCCCCAGCCCAAACCACTGTGTCCCTTACCCCAGAATCTTGGCACAGTCATCATAGTATTTCATCGAATTCTTGACAAAACTAAAGCCATTGACATCACACACAAAGGAATGACCATTGGCACGAAGAAGGTCAAAACCGCAAACTGTTTGCTGCAGGGCAAAGAGAAAAGATGAGAACAAGAGAGCCGTTCTTTCTTCCCAGACCCCTTCTCCTATCTGTCTCCCTCAGCCTCCCTCATTACACAGCACCCCTCATCCCTATGGGGCTTTACCTTAAAAGCTACGCAGACTTTCCTGGCCACCAGCTTTTCCATGGCGGTCAGCATGACTGGATATCGAATTTCTTTCCCTTCACTGTCTCGTTCGACCTTCCCATCCAAAGCTGGCGATTTTCTGGCTTCAGCGTGGGCATAATCTGGCCCCACTGTATATACCTGCAGGTACATAGCATCACTGAGTATGCCCATAGCTCACCCTGTATATGAGAAGACAGTATGAGCACTAGGTCTGTATACTAGTTTCAGAGTAAAAAAACAAAAAAAAACCCACAAAAATACACCCTAAGCATTAAGAACAAGGAGACTGACATTTTTCTTACTGAGCCCTACTGAAATATCATTATGAAGGTTCCCGCTAGGGACTCCAACACTATCATCTAGTCCTTACTAAGAAATAACTTACCAATATTATACCATCTTCCATGTCACCATTGCTCTTGCTATGAGAGTAACAATTTATGTATCTACTTCCCTCGCTTATTATCTTCACCTGAATATGAAAGTCACTCACGTTCACTCTTTATTTTCTATGACCCCCTCCACACACTTCCACTTGCTCCCCAAGTCCCCATTCCACCTAGACATTTATAACCTCTTAAATCCCTGTATCCACCATAACCTTGACATCTGTGCCATCTGTTGGCATAAACTCCTCATAGATGTATGACCCTGTCTTTCGGACGCTGCTCTCAGGAGAGTAAACGCTGCTTCGGCTGCCAATCTTTGGGAGGAAAAGGAAGAAAAAAAGAATGTTGCCTCTACTTTGTCCCCAAATCCTCCAGCTTCCCTCCCCACAACCTCATTCTTGTTCCTTCAACTTTTCTGATGCCCCCACACCTTACGAAAGAGGCGCTGGCTTCCTCCTCCAGCTGAGCTGGGGTAGTAGATGTAAACATTGTGGTCCTCTGCACTCACTGGCTTCTCCACAAATGGTTTGGGAAAGACAGCTCCATTTACCTCTACCTGGTCTTCACCTTCTATCAGGTTGCACTCTGGAAAGTAGGTATGAGGATTGTAGAATACTTCCAACTCCTTTTTCTTCAAGTTTTCATCTCCATAATCCTCAAATTTCTATGACCATATGTTAGTAATAAATATGGCAATATCTATATGGTATATAGATATAGTAATATCTATATAAGAGGTTCAAGGCTGAGTCCAAAGACCCTTGGCTCTAACTCAATCCATAATCTAAAAACCAAAGCCTCACTTAAAAAGATGTCTAGAGGATGAAGAACTGGGCTAAGTCATAGAAAACAAGGCAGGGCAGGACTGGACAAGACCAGGTACTCACCCTCAGGCCGGGCAGGGTCACGGTTGAGCACAGCATATCGAGGCAGATCAATACCCTCCTCTTGCAGGATCCGGTACACCTCCCTCCTGTCACCCCCAGAATAAATTAGCTGGGAGAGGTGGGGATGGTTACTATGGGGAAGGACTAGGGATTTCATTTGCTCAAGAACTGGGAGATACCAGGGTGTAGAACTCAAGAGGGTATGATATAAAAATTAAGCATGTTTGTCTGACTCTACCCCTCCCAGAGTGGATTCTCTAAACAGGCATGATCTCAGGGCCACCCATCCCACCAGTCAACAGAAAGCTATACCTATCCTGGATGTAATACTGCATAGCCAGGTCATTGATAAGAAAGGGGTTTCGAAGCTTGGAGTAAGCAACAGCTTTGTCCAGAGGAAAGCCTGGGATGGAAAAAGGAAATAAAGACCAAAGAAAGTGAAAGAGACAGAGTGAGAAAACAGCAAGAGAAATAGATGTATTAAAGCTATTAGTTGCCATTGAGCTCCTCTACCCACCTACCCCATCCCTTATCCTTCAACCCAATTTCCCAAATCTAGAATGGCCATCAGAAAAAAGTAAAAAAAGAAATTACTTTTAGGGTCCTTCCAGATGCCTAATTCTGTCAGAGATCCTAAAAGCCTTAGAGCTGTCCTGGGGTTCAAATAGGGGCTTTACACTACCGGCAGCAACTCCCCTAAGATGTAGTAAAAGCAAACCCCTTTGCACTGCTCTCTAGTGTGTCAGGAAGAATTGAAGGTCTCTTTACTATTTGACAGTAAGAACCTCACTTCCCAGTCCAACATTCCCAACACCATTCCTTCCCATTTTCCTTCACAGACCCTAACCTTTGGAGTGGAAGGAAATGAGGCAGTGGCAGGATGGCCAGTTTTCCACAGGTTCATTGAGGATCACATCTTCTCCCAGGATAATAACAGTCAGGTAGTCAAATCTGCAGAGGCGCTCTAGGATTTGTGTCATTGGCTTGGACTTGGATTTCTTGGTCATGGCACAGATGCCAACAATGATCTGAGGTTCAGGAGGCTACAGGGAGGAAGCGCTGTTAGGAACTCAGGAACTTCCCACCTGGACCATCCTATCAGCGAACACTGTCTCATATCCCTTAGGACAGAGTTTCTTATCAGGACTTTGAACCTATGGAGTAAAAGTTGTCTCCTAACTTAGGTCTAGATTGGGGTGCCTGTAGGGATTCCTGCTGCCTACAGAATAGGAGCCTTTCCATAGTAGGAAATGTATGCTCAGGCAGAAAAGCCAGGGAACCAATAACCATGAGACAATAGGGTGGGGGCTTCAAAGGGAAGCAATCCAACCAATCTCATTCCTCCTCCCCTTAATCAGGATAGGGCCTGTTTATGACGGTGATTCTATGCATTTGGAAAGAATAGCAAGGTGTCTCCATCCAAACAGAATCTCAGTTCTTTCTAACAGGGGTCCCAATACCAAGTTACGTCATTTTCTCTAGTCTTACCACTTCATCCTCCTCATCCTCCAGGAGCTCGCTGTCACTTTCTTCTGTCCTCATGCCTATTCGATGGGTGCCCAGCCCTTCATCTCCAGCTCCAAGGAAGAAGTGGGCTGTGGCACTCCCGCTCTCACTGGCCGGAAAGGACCACATCCCCGCCGGAGCACCCACTCATCCCGCTCTGCAACGGAGGGTATCCCACTAGCTCAGAATCCAAGCCCGGTGACAGCAGGTAGGGGTGGGGGATGGGTGGTGAGGAAATAAAAGGTAACAACAAGGGAACTAGGGGAAACAAACAAAACTATGGTAAAAAGGATCAATGGGAAAGGAAGCATGTGGGCTACAACTTGAAATGACTACAGAACCGTAAGAGAAAAGCAAGGCCTCCCCTGTCCTCCTGGCTCACCCACCTCCAACGGTGGGGCTGATAAGAGGATCAGTAGATTAACCCTTACAGTGCTGGCATGTCCCTGATTCTGCCAGCAGGAAACACCGTCAACTCCAGTAGCAAATGGGAAAGGCAGTTCCTCATGGAAGGCTACTGTCAATTCCTATGAAAAAAGGTTAAAGTGACATTTCAAACTGGATTCATTCCAAAATGTTCCTAACCACTCTCCACCTCCCTACAGTAGTGTTGAACTCAGTGATTTAATCCAAGGGCAGAGGAATGAGAGAGAACAGCTGCCTTTGCTCTTAACCCCCAGCTTCATTCCTACCATGGATTAATTAAAAAGAAAAACATTTCTTAAAGGCACCCTATGTTCTAAGCATTATCAGAAAATTAAAATTCTCTATTCCCCTGTCTCTCCTTCATCTGCTCCACCTTAAAAGACAGATGCCCAAGTTCAGAAAATCTGTTCAAGGAAATAGGTCTGATGCTGGTTGTGAGGCTGAGGATACAGGCACCCATACGACAGCCTCCAACCCATTCTCAAACTGAAATTTCAATTTTCTCTCTATCACCTCTGGTACTATAGACCCAAGGCTGGTCTAAGCCAAGGTCCCTCACAACAGAAGCTACAGTGGGAAAAAAAATCCTGCCTAGATCCATAATCAGTGAGAATATCTTAAGACTTAAAACTTGAGTCAGAACAACCTGGCAGTTCTACTTCTGCATACGTATACCTAAGAGTAGTGGTGCTTAACCAATTGTAAATATGCTGTGCAGGGGACATTTGCAGGAGACATCTTTGGTTGTCACATTTAGGGAAGTGCTATAGGAATCTGGTCAGCAGATGCCAGGGATGCTGTTAAATATTCTTTTTTATTATTATTGATTTAAGAGAGAGAGGAAGGGAGGGAGGGAGGGAGAGATGGAGGGAGGGCAGGGGGGAGAGAGTGAGAGAGGGATTTGTTGTTCTACTTATTTATGCATTCATTGGTTCCTCCTTGTATGTGCCCTGACTGGGATTGAACCTGCAACCTTGGCATATCAGAATGGCGCTCTAACCAACTGAACTACCTGGCCAGAGCCATGCTGCTAAATATTCTAAAACACATAGGATATTCCCCCACAACAGAGAATTATCCAATCCAAAATGTTAGTAGTACCAAGGTTGAGAAACCCTGCTGTACAGAAACTCTCCCATATAAGATACGTGCAAGGATGTTCATAACCTCACTGTTAGTGATGGGAAAAACTAAAACCAACTCAGATATCACAAGTAGAAGAATGGGTAAATACAATGTAGTGTATATAAGTGATAGACTACCAGCAATTTTTTAAAAAATGAATTAAACACGGACAGCTTCCAAATGCAAACTGTAGAAAAACATGTACCACAGTTCCATTTGTATAAATAAAAATATTACATATGTTTATGACTGTATACATAATTAGTAGAAATATTAAAAACAGGCTGGAAAGACAAACATCAAATTCATGATAGTGGTTACCTCTGAGGAGAGGGAAGAATTGAACTGAGAAGAATTCGAATGGAACTTCACAGCCCTATCTATAATGTTTATTTCAATTAAAAAAACCAGAAGCAAATATACAAAAGTATTAACACTTAATAATACTAAATTGTGGGGATACAGATATCTGCTACTTTTTTCCCGCCCAAAACAATAAAATTGAGTCACATGTCAGTAATTTTCAACATTCTCCGAAAGTTCTCAGAAATACTGACTGATGA
This sequence comes from Miniopterus schreibersii, assembly GCF_964146895.1. NCBI lineage: Eukaryota > Metazoa > Chordata > Mammalia > Chiroptera > Miniopteridae > Miniopterus > Miniopterus schreibersii. The sequence goes on from NC_138101.1 coordinate 145,341,610, forward strand.
CTCTAAGGAAAGCCACACACTTCTTAAGTAAATGGATTAATTTAGTCTTATAGAATTTTAAAAGTCTTTGATAATAATTATTTTCTGTATTTTTATTTAAACCCGTCCATTACAAGTGGGAGTTTCAGCTTTGATTAGAAAGTTACAGTTAACCTTCATATAAACCTAGACCTTTCCAGTCTTCGCCGTCTGCTTGTATCCTCTATTCAACCACCCTAGGGACACAATATTCACCTTAGGCTTAACATTTCCAGTTGTGCACGGAAGGCCTTGTATACTCCCCCTCCTGATTAACAGGCTATTTCTTTGAACTCCTTTTCAGTGACCCGACCCAATTTCCATGACTTGTGGCATTCCCAAGGTCCCTGTATAGTTTAAGCAAGTAGAACTTTGTTGCAATCTTTATCCTTTCTCTGAAGCAGGAGCTTTTTCTCCTAAGATTCCTAACCTTTCACCCTTTCTAACACTAAGTCCTTCCTGGTTTTCTACTGAATATACACAGTCATGCTCTTAAAATTCTATTGCAACTCTATAGCAGGGGATGGTAATAGAAGGAGGAAGGAGAGTCTGTTCACAGGAGAGATGAAAGGGCTAAATTCATAGTTAACAAAGCAAAAATAGAAGGCTGACAGAAATAACTATGAAATAAGCGAGGATTTATTTAGATGTACCTCTGGGAGAAGCTGAGGCTTAACATAGTGTTCCAAGAGCCATTCCCCTGTTTTCTGTGCTCTTCTCCCATTCCCTCTCACCCAATACTTTGTTTCGAAAGAAAAGAAAACTTCAGATTCTACGTTTGGTTAAAGGGCAGTCTGACTCTGGCCAGTATCCCTGTGGAAGGAAAAGGGGAAGGGAGGGAGGAAGAGAGGGAGGAAGGGAAGGAAGGAGATGGGTAGGTAAGGAGAGGGAGGGGGCGGATGGGCAATTTTCTCAGGAACATCTATGTTAGATCAGATCCCAAGAAGGGGCAGAAGGGTGGGTAAACCGTGTAACTTCTTTATCCCTTAGACTTTAGGGCTGCTTGCTGATGGAGTGAAGGGGAAACATCAATACTGAGTTCAGGCAGGAATACTTCCAACACAGTAAACCTCTTCAGGCCACCAACCCGATCTCCTTCCCGCCTTCAACAGCGGACCCCTCAGTTCCTTCCTGATGCAAAATTCTTAATCCTTCATACATACCCTTATTCTGACACCGATGAACTGTGCCGATGCCCTTGTCCTCCCTATCAACTCACTCATGCTGCCTCCTTTCCCCAACTTGCTAAAATGACTCTTCATTGACTCCCCTAACCATTCCCATCACGGATCAACTCATTCAATTAATTATCCAACTAACCTCTCACTCATTGGTTCCCCAGCACTCAACAGTCCTCTAAAGCGTCAGATGAGTCACCACCCTCGGTGACATATTTATAGGGAACCCTCAGTGACTCCCCCCCAAGACTGCGGGAGAGCCATTCTTTCCTCACACTGCCCCTCTCCAGACTCACCTTCTCCTCTCTCTCCCACAACCCCTTCCTCAAGCTGATCCTCCAGTCTGACTCCACTCCCGCCGCTCACACAGACTCCCCGCCCTGACCTTCTCCCGCGCCGGCTCCTCTCCTCACGCAGACCCTCACACGCGCGCGTCTCCGCTCCCGCCGGGACCGCCCCTGCCCTCTCCTCACCCAGCTCCCGGGCACGAATACCGCCCCGCTAGCCTGACTCCACTAGCCTTTGCCCGCCCCCGCCTGCCCCGCTCACTCTCCCAACGCGGACTTCGAGGCCTCTCGGCTGGGCCTCCTTCCGCAGCCGCCCCCAGCGGGTACTAACCGAGGCCCTCAGCACCAACCAAACCCACTCCACCCAGCCCACCCCCTCAGATACCGCCCCCAGCCCCCAGCCACTCCCCCACCGCCCCCGGCCCCTCACTCACCCGCCTCCCAGCGCTCGCGCAGCCGAACCTGCCGGCAGCGACACCTGACAGCGGCCCAATCAAAGCGTGACTTCCCTGCCGTGCCACCAATCAGCGGAGGGCGCGCACCGGCAACAGAGTCAGGCTGCGTTGGCCGGCGCCTCTGCGCGGAGGAGGGTGGCCCCTAGTGGTGCTGTGGAGGAAGTGCGACCTGATGCTCCCTCCGATTTCAAACTGCGTTGCCACACTCCAGATGCTTGGTCTAGATACTTTCCAGTGAGAGGAAGAAGGGGGGGAAAGCAACATGCAAAGGAAGAGGAAGAATTTGTGCTGTTGCACCTCCTTGAGGACAAAACAAAACAGAGTATAATATACGTAGGGATCCAATAAATATCAGCTGAAAATGTTAATAGTGCAGACGAGTGAAGAGACTGGAGTCAAAAACAGAGACAAAGAGAGAAACAGATCAGAAAGTTAAGGGAAGGAACAGAGAGGCTTATTTATGAAGGAGTCAAGTAAATGAATGGACATGGAAGACTGAACAAGTTGATTCCTATCTCTTCACTTTGCTTGCTCTCTGCCCTCTAGACTTGACTCCTGGCCTTGCCTTTAATAGCTGTGCAGCCTTGGACAAGTCACTGAACTTCCCTCAGCCGTTGTGTGAAAGCATTTCGTATATGTTTGTATTGTTATTATCTTTGAAGCCTCACTTAGATTTCCCTGATCAAAACAATTCCAAGTTCATTGTTTCTTTTCTTCACCCTTTGAGATTTTACCACTTTTTCTGTCAGGTGCATATTATACTGACCCCAAGGCTTCCCAAAAGGGATAGATATGATTCTAAGGACTGGCTCTAAGAGAAATAGATGCCTCCTTAGTTCGTGCTCAGGCTCATATCCCTTCTACCACTCCAACCCTTCTAACAAGTTATTAAAACATCTTCTAGGTAATTAACTTGTCTCTTCATCCTCCCGAAAATGTAGACTCAGTCTCTAGTCATCCGTTGGAACAAAACAATTCAATTCAATGAAATAATACATACAAGAGTTCCTTGTAATTGTAAAGTGGTTTATGAATATTGAATACTATTGATAATAATAATTATTAAATAAAATAAATACCATATATATTAAGTGATTTCTTTTTAAAATATTTTTAATTGACCTGGCTGGTTTGGCTTAGTGATTGTGAAGGGTCCAGGGTTCAGTTCTGGCCAAAGGCATGTACCTTGGTTGCAGGCTCCATCCCTGGCCCTGGTCAGGGCTCCTATGGGAGGCAAGCAGTTGATGTGTCTCTCTTGCATTGATCTTTCTCTCTCCCCCTTCCACTCTCTGAAAAGCAATGGAAAAAATATCCTCAGGTGAGGATTAAAAAAAAAAAAAAAGATTTTTAATTGATTTTAGAGAAAGAGAGGAGGGAGAGAGAGAGAGAAACAACAACGTTGACTTGTTGTTCCACTTATTTATGCATTCAATGCATTCATTGGTTGATTCTTGTATGTGCCCTGACAGGGGATCGAACCCACAACCTTGGGGTATCAGGATGATGTGCTAACCAACTGAACTACCTGGCCAGGGCTTGAGTGACTTCTTTACTCCTCTAGGCAAGTCTTATTTTTCCTCCTGTAATTCTCTCCTCCTGCTTCCTACCTTTTAAATTTAGTAACTGCCCTCTCAATCAAATGACCCTTCTGTTTGGGAAGATTATCTCCCTCCTTTATCAGGGTAAATATACACTGTTCCAAGAAATTATATTTGCTTACTCATAGCTACGCCTCAATCTAGGTAATGAGCCCCTACAACAGAGGTATGATTTTGCTTCTCCAAGAATGACCGAACTTCAACTGCTGAATTTGATAATTGCTCTCTTACCAGGAGAAAAAGGAGTTAAGTGATGGGCCCCAAAAGAGAAGTGGATGGCTTCTAAGCATATCCACAAAGGAGGAAGGCAGGGAAAGGAACACAAGGGAAGCCCGAGAGGAATGAAGGGAGTAAGAGTGTAGGGGTGGGGTGGGATCTCATCATTGAGGCAGGAGGACACTATGAAAGGAATGTCTCTTTCTCAAGTACTCTCCTCTAAGGTTTTCAGGTATCTTACTGTCTCGTGGGCACACCAAGATAGCTTAGGGAAGGGACTAATGCCACCATGCCTACCCCACCTTAACAGACTCCATACTGAAGCCCCACATCTCTATTTTCAGCTCCAACATTTATTCTCCTTTCTGCCAGGCAAAAGTTAAATCACACCAAAGTCACACCTGGAGCTCTGGTAACACAACCCTCTTAAATCTGAGAAAAGAGAGGAAAAGAGGGAACCAGAAGGAAGGTGGAGATTCCCTGGAGACCTTATGCCCTTGGACACCACTCCCCCTTACACTCTGGATTAAACAGCATTAGGAAACCAAGAGAGGAAGCACATGTGGTGTGTGGAGACCTGTGCCTGCCTGTTCCATTCCTACACCCAGTCATTTCACCACACCCTGCACCTCACCTTACACTCCGCTGCAGTCCAGGATCTGGGAGCTACAGAGAGGGGAGAGGAAGAGGAAACTAACAATTCCCTGCCCAACCCCAGCCCCGCGCCAGTGCAATCAACAGGTAAGCAAGCTCCCGGAGACGACTGAGAGTCCTGTGAGTAGTCTGAAAAGGACTTCGAGAAGTAAAAGATCAAAGGTGAAATAGGGGATGGGAAGGAGGGGGGGGGAGCAGAGGATCCTAAGAAGTGTAGGCAGGACAGGGCAGAGCTTCAGACGAGGGGTAGGGTCGGGGTGGGGGAACACAGCATAGATGGGCTAAGAGTTTATGTTTCCCTGATTCTTCTTAACCTTGGAAGGAGAGCGCAGGTACGAAGGGAGGCACGCTGGTCTTCTTCCTGGTTCTAAGGAAAAGGTGACCTTGAACCAGCGGGTGTCTTTCCCAGTCTCTGTCTCTACCTCTGCGCTTTCTCCGTGTCTTCCTCGGGTATCTTTGTTTATTCCACGGTTTCCCCGCGGCTTCCTCCCCTGGGAAGACGGAGAGGTTGCCGGGGCAGGCTGGAAACAGAGAAGAGGTTTGGCAGTGTCACCCTTTCACATCCCCGGAGTGACGAATCGGGTTTCCAATTAAACCGAGAAGCTTGGGGGAAGGGTGCTCGAACAGACCCCCAGGGTGCTGTTCCTCTACTTGGTGCTGAAATCTGGGCAGCCTCGTCCCAGGGGTGCAAATCTCCGGGGCCCCCGAATCTACCTGGCTGGGGCTGCCCACCTCTGCCTCCGCACACCTAGAGCGCCGGCAGGCGGGGGGCGGGGTCTGGGCGAGCCCCACCCCTGGAGACTGCGGCTCGGCCTCCCTCCCCTCCGCCCGCTACCTCACTGCGCCTTTGCTGCGGGCTCGTCCCTACCAGCTCCCCCTCCAGCCTTCGCTCCGGGCCTCGTTTCGGCTCCAGCCTTGCACCCAGTGGCGTCCGTCAGTCCGCCTGGTTGCATCCTCTCTCCGGGTTCCTGCCCTGAGCCAGCTCCTTCTCCTACATTCCGTAGCAAGATCCTCAAGCCATGGCTGGTCCTTTCTCCCGTCTGCTGTCCACCCGCCCTGGGCTCAGGCTCCTGGCTTTGGCTGGAGCTGGGTCTCTAGCTGCTGGATTTCTGCTCCGCCCGGAACCTGTACGAGCCGCCAGTGAACGTCGGAGGCTGTATCCCCCAAGGTATCAGTGTCTGAGCCCCCACCCCCACCCCCATCCCCATCCCCACCTCCACCCCCACCCACCCCGGGAAGTGGTGATGGGAACTGGGAAGGAAGATGGGGATGGAGATGAATACCCGGGCAACGGAAAAGGGCTATAATCACGAAGGCTCTGGAGTGAGGTGTTGTACAGTCTGGAGACCTCAGTGGGGTGGGGGTGGAAGCTAAAAGCATAAGGCTAAAACACTCCTGGGGGCCTATAACCTGCAGTCCCTACCCCCAAGACCAGCTCTGATCCTGTGAGTTCTGGCTGCACCCACTCTGTCCAAATCCTTAGTCTAGGGATTTTATCTCCATCTCTTTTTCTTGTTGTTCTCCCCCATGTCCTGAATTTCCCTCCTTAGTCTTTCCCCTCCCCCATTCTTAATGTTGTGCTCATGGGGTGGAAGAATTGAGCAGATCTGGGGGGACTGAGCTGGCCAGCCAGAGGGAGAAATAGATCCTGAAGCTCCCTAATGAGATTACCAAGGTTTAGCTTCCCTATAATCCCCCCTCCTCCCAAGGAGCACAGCCAGACACAGCTAACTGGACAGCTCCTAGCTGACTGCACTGGGTCTTGGCCACCTGTGCTCTCCCTCCATGGTTACTGGGTACCCCCTCCCTAGTGCTGAGTACCCAGACCTCCGAAAGCACAACAACTGCATGGCCAGTCACCTGACCCCAGCAGTCTATGCCCGGCTCTGCGACAAGACCACACCCACTGGTTGGACGCTAGATCAGTGTATCCAGACTGGCGTGGACAACCCCGGCCACCCTTTCATCAAGACTGTGGGCATGGTAGCTGGAGATGAGGAGACCTATGAGGTAGGGGGCCCCCAGAGTTTTCCTGGTGATACAACTCATCTTCCCAGTAATTCCAGCTCCTTCCCCCTAAAAACCTCTCACTTACCCTTGAAACCAAACCATCTATACATATGTTTTCTGACCCTGTGAAACCAATCCACATTTAAAACCTGAGAGGGATGGCCTCATCCTTAACCATTCTCTCCCTCTTAATTCCCCCTCAGGTATTTGCTGAGCTGTTTGACCCTGTTATCCAAGAGCGACACAATGGATATGACCCCCGGGCAATGAAACACACCACTGACCTGGATGCCAGCAAGGTAGGTCAAATATTCCACTTCTAATTTGCATTGCCTTATGTACAACATTCTGTTTCTCCAATCCTTAATCATTTCTTGACTCATGGTCATTATACTGCCGAGATTTTAGTCTTGGTGTGGAGAAAGAATTGTGTTTTAAGCAGCAGATATGGAGAGGAGAGGGTGGGTGAGAATGTCCATACTGCAAGGTGGGCAGTTTGGGGGAGGGATCATAATGCCCTCTTGCCCAGTGGGCTTCTCCTTCCAATGCATGCAATGAGGACTCCTCTAGGCCTTAAAGCCTTTCCTTCCTCAAGGCCCTCTGTTCCCACCCACTGTGTTTCTGTGACTTATATTAATTTCTCTTATTCCACAGATTCGTTCTGGCTACTTTGATGAGAGGTATGTATTGTCCTCAAGAGTCAGAACTGGCCGAAGTATCCGGGGACTCAGTTTGCCTCCAGCTTGCACTCGGGCAGAGCGGCGAGAGGTGGAACGTGTTGTGGTGGACGCACTAAGTGGCCTGAAGGGTGACCTGGCTGGTCGTTACTATCGACTCAGTGAAATGACAGAGGCTGAACAGCAGCAGCTTATTGATGTGAGGGGCCTTGAGAGGGAGCTGGGTGCAGGGAGCAGATGGAAAGAGTCAGAGGACAGACTGGGCCAGGTGGGTTTTGAGAGGCCTAGGAGCTACTGTGAGAATTCTTATCAAAGTTCCTTTACTCTCCCCAGGACCACTTCCTATTTGATAAGCCTGTATCTCCCTTGCTGACTGCTGCAGGAATGGCTCGAGACTGGCCAGATGCTCGTGGGATCTGGTATGAGGCTTACTTTACCTCTTTTGCCCCATATCCCCATAAGGGACTTTTCCCCGTTTATCTCCCCCAATTCTTGCCCCACCTATTGATCCCTGTCCTTCCCTCTCTCTTGCCCTCAGGCACAATAATGAGAAGAGCTTCTTGATCTGGGTGAATGAGGAGGATCATACACGGGTCATTTCCATGGAGAAGGGTGGCAACATGAAGAAAGTGTTTGAAAGATTCTGCCGCGGCCTCAAAGAGGTTGGAGAAGAGTGTATAAGGGAACGAAGTGGGGGGACATAAGAAAAAAACACACAAATGCTAGCACATGTAGAGTGACCATATAATTTATCAACCATCCCAGGACACTCTTGATAGTGAAAGATCACCATCAATCACTCCAGGACAAGCGGTATAAATCAGGACTGTCCAGGGGAAACTAGGATATATGGTCACCCTAAGACTAGGAAGAGAGGGTGTCAGGAATCTAAGGAAAGAAATAAAGCAGTTGTCAGATAATCTGAAGGAGTAACAGATGGTGGGTCAGTGCCTGGGGTGTGTGGTGTGGGATGGTGGGGGTGGGATGTGCAGATAAGGGAAAGGTTTGAGCCTGGATTGACATAAGGAGCGAAAGGTCGGCGTATTCATGATTCCAATGTAACCACCCAGTTCTGAGCTGAGGTTGGCCTGGACTTTGGATTCTGTCATTCTTGCTAAAGTATCGTGTCTAAGTTTTAAACTGAGAGTAAGAAGGAGATGGAGAGAAGGTGGAGGACCAATTGGCTTAAGAAGTTCCAGAATAGGTGGCTCTTCATGAAAGGTTGAACTGAATCCTCCATCCTATATGGATTGGGCTTCCATATTCAATTCTAAGGTAGAGACTCCCATAAACCCACCTCGTATTGTATGTTCTCCTACATACAGTTCTATTTTGGACTTATACACAGACCTCTTCCTTTTATATTCTAGCTGGGAAATTTCTACTGTTTTTGCCAAGTAATAGATAACATATTCTGACTGGAAGTGGGTAGGGAAATGCTTTTTAAATTATATGTCTTAGTTTCCTCATTGATAAAATTGGGATAATAAGACTTCCTACATTTTAGGTTGTTGTGGGGATTATATGAGACAATGCATGTAAAGTGCCTGGCCCATAATCAATGTTCAATAAGGTTTAGCTGCTGTTATTATTCTAGATGGATATTCTAAAATATCCCCCTATGCCAGGATTCTTTCGGAACGATGAGCTGGGTCCCCTTTACTCTTGTTAGGTAGTGGTCTTAATGTCCATCACTCCAGCAGATCCCCTGTCTCTTCAACTCTCGTTCATGGCTAGGATACTTAAGTGAAACAAAAACACCCTTCTAACACTCCCCCCAACACCCTCGGCACACACACATACCTATGAGTCTGGCCCTTCTACACTTTTTCTCTGCTTTCTGTTAACTCCTTCCACAGTTAACAGAAGGCTCTCTTGCCTCTTCCTGTTGCAAAGCCTACATCCTCCTTTTCCGTATGAAAGAAGCCTCCCAAGCTCCAGGCCAATTAGCAAAACAAAGATAATCAATGCACATGGAGCTCATTGAATAACCAATCCTTTCTCAGTCCAGTTCAACACCTCTGCTGTTTCCCTAGAGCATCCTTAAAGCATCATTCCCTCAAGTTTCTCTTCTTCCACACAAGATATTTTTCTGCAATCTCATTATGGGCTTACCTTGTGTGCAAAATAATAACAAACCATTTCCACAAAACACACACACAAACACAAAACCTGAGCAGTGTCATTCTTTCACATCCCAAGTTTCTGGTTCCAGACATATTTCTAGAGTTCCTGTGGGTCTAGCTAAGGAAGGATCCACATATTCATGACTTTCACTAACAGAGCCTTTGTGAACTCAGGTGGAAAGGCTGATCCAGGAGCGTGGCTGGGAGTTCATGTGGAATGAGCGTTTGGGATACATCTTGACCTGTCCGTCTAACCTGGGCACTGGACTACGAGCAGGAGTACACATCAAACTGCCCCTGCTAAGCAAAGTAAAGGAGTTGTGGGGTTAGAGAGGGGTGTGAGGGAGGAAGGTGGCTGTGTGTGGATGGAGGAGTGGGCACTTTGGAAAGGAGCCAGACATATTGTGGCTAAAGGATCTAGGAAAGACTCTGAGCAGGTTCAGGGCCCTCTCAGGTAGAACCAGTCTCTGCCCCTATTGACCCTGCTCCCAATCCTTATCTCCCCTCTAGGATAGCCGCTTCCCAAAGATCCTGGAGAACCTAAGACTCCAAAAGCGTGGTACTGGAGGAGTGGACACAGCTGCCACAGGCAGCATCTTTGACATCTCTAATTTGGACCGACTGGGCAAGTCAGAGGTGAGATCTTCAGGGATTAGAGTGAAGAGAGGTATAGATCTGTGGGTGCTGAGATTTGACAGTGAGTGGGACTCAAGAGTGTAATAGAATCTAAAATAAAATTCAGGTTGAGTGGGAAGGCAATTGGAAATGAGTTCTCAAAACAGGCAAATCAGTGCTAAAGAAAGAAACTCAGGTGGTGGGGATCAGAGATTAAGGGTTAGTGTCCTTTAGGTGGAGCTGGTGCAACTGGTCATCGATGGAGTAAACTATTTGATTGACTGTGAACGGCGTCTGGAGAGAGGCCAGGATATCCGCATCCCTCCACCTCTCATCCACAACAAGCATTAACTCCCCATCCTCAGCAGATGACTCAAGATCTCCAGGACTTCTGCCCATTCTAATGGTGGTCCATTCTACTTGCCCTGGATGTCCCCCACCTCCCAGTAAAGACACCTTGCTATGCTCTAGCTGTCTGTGTTATTTCTAATGATGGGGTAAGGAGGGAGCAGCCTCCATGAAAGGAAAAGAGGCAATGGGGTTATTTATGATGGAGAAAGACTCCAGACATGGCATGCTAGGAACACTGATTCTCAGCCAGGTGGAAAGCATTAGCATTTTACCCACATTCCCTATCAGCTTCCTGAAAGTAATTAGAATATACTTCCATTTTTCACTTTATTCACTATGACTTAAGGTTTCTTTCCCAATAGTCACTCTTTAACTGTAGAGACAGGCTCATAGCAGGTTGCCAAGGAAGCAGATGGCTAATGCCAGGACCAAGGAGGGTTGTGACCAGTTCTGGAGGCCCCAGGCTGTGCTTCGACCTATAATGAGACAGAGAATGGAAGGAATGTCACAACTATGCTCTCTGGGAGCCACTGATACTTAGAAATCGTCTGTCTTTATACCCCTTCACTCCAGGGATCTCTTTGGGTTGGTTCTAAGAGTCAGATAGCACCAAACTGGGGGTCAGATTTTGGGTCAGGAGGTGAAGGGTCAAGCTGTGTAGTTGGGAACTCACTCAGCTGTTCTGGGCTCTCCATCCCCTCATGCTGGGCCCATGCAACTGCCCGTCGCTGCTCAGGACTCAGAAAGGCCATTTGCTCAGGAGTGACAGCCACAGCCTGAACACTGGTGAGACTAGATAGCTGGATGGGGCTGAACACCACCTGGGGTTGGAGGCAGGAGTCAGTACATCCAATGTAGCCCCTGTTGGGCTCTGTTTCTCTTGTGGTCATCCCAGACCCCAGTCCATCAATACTTACAGCAAATTTAGGAGCAGGGATGACAGAAATGGCAAGAGGGGTAAGACCCTGAATCTGTTCCCGCAGCAGTGCTGAAAGAGCCAGGTCTGGGATCCCAGCTGTTGAAGCATGTGGGATAGGCATCCAAAAGTTGCCTTAGACTGGCCTCTTCCCTCTTCTTCAAACCTATAGACCTCTTCCAACCATAGACCTTCCCCAACACGTCTCTAACTCTTACCTAAATGCCCTCCCAGACTCACACCTTGAGAATTCCAGAGCAGCCCTCCACCCAGTTCTTCCATGGTATGGAAACCAATACCTGACAACTAGCACCAGCAGTGGCCCAGCCTCCCTACCTGCTATTGTACCAATTTCAGTGAAGATCTCAGGCCCCCAATTACTGACTGGACCAAAACCACCAGGCAGCACAAGGAGTTGGGCCAGAACCTCCATTTGATCCTCAGAGCACTGGAGATGCAGGTTACCCAGGAAGAGAGCTGCTTGGCTGTGGAAGAGGGAGGAGAAGGGAGAAGGCTTCAGCTATGGTGCATGGGTCCATAGTCATAAGATGGGGGTAGAGATGGTTTCAGGTGAGGTCCTTCCCTCCATGGGACCACTTCTTCATGATCCTTCCCCCCCAGCAAGCCCACCTTTACCGCAGCATCACCACCCACATCCCTCCCTCCACAGGTGACCTAAATTCCCAACTGTTGATATGCTGTAGCTCCTCTGGCCGCAGTCCACAGAGGGTGTAACCCAGTGCAGTCAGGTGAAGGAAGTCCAGGTGGCTCACATGCCGGCCACTCTGCCGCAGGAAACTGGAGATCACAACCCGGAGCTGGGGTGGGGATGGAGGGCACAGGATAAGGAGACAATTAATGGATAGGGAAGTGATTAGGGAAGCGACAAGTGCTGCTAGATTATATTCTTTTATTATTAAGACCTGAAGATCCAACAGCCATGGGGAAGGTTGAGGACCCAAAAAAGAGGGAAAAGAGGCAGGAGGGAGGGAGTACTATGTGTCCAGGACCACAGAGTAAATAAATCACAGAATTTCCAAGGCTGCTAGTATGGGGTATTAAGAAAAGATAGAAAGAGTGGCCATTCAGAGTCACAGGAAAAAAATTCTTGGGCTTTAGGTGACCTAGAGACCTGGACCTGTGGGATGGATGCTTGGAAGGTGGTAGGGAGGAGGGAAGGTATTACCTGGACAGAGCTCCAGCCATCTATCTGCCCCAGGGTGCTCAGCACTCCCCAGTCCACCAGGATTAGCTCCTGTAGTTCCCGCTCTCCTAGACCTATTAAGAGCCGACCTAGCTGCAGGATCTGCTCAGGACGAAATCCTCGTGGCGGACCCCACAACTACGGAGGAAGAGAGGAACAATGTGAGTGGGTAAAGCAAAGGACTATGAGTCAGAATGCTGGGTCTTAATCTTGCCTCTGACCTTAGCTGTGTAATTTGAAGCAAATCATATGCCATCTCTGGGTCTTAGTTTCCTCAACTATAAAATGAAAGGGTTGGAATAAAGTTCTTTTGACTAAGCTGTTATTGGAAGATTCTAGAGTCTCAGTAGGAAAATAGCAGACTCTAGTCCATTAGTTCTAAACTATTATGTGCACCAGACTCACCAGGGATCCTTTCAAAATGCAGATGCTCAGACTCCATCCTCAGAGAGTCTTCTTCAGTGAGTTTAGCATGGGATCCTGGCATCAGCATTTCAAACAACTGCTCGCCAGATGATTTTGCTACACACTAAAGTTTGGTAACCACTGCTCTAGTCCCTCTACCCACCGGACTAGCTTTCTTGCCTCAATATTCATCCCCTCTGACTTCTTATTCAGGAGCCAAACCCTCTTTTTTTTTCTTCACAAAACAAAATTGTTTTTCAATTACAGTTGACATACAATATTATATTCATTTCACATGTACAACATAGTGATTAAACATTTATATAACTTAGAAAGTGATCACTCAGTTAAGTCTGGTACCCATTTGACACCATACATAGTTATTACAATATTATTGACTATCTTCCCTATACTGTACTTTACATCCCTGTGACTATTTCTATAACTGGCAATTTGTATTCCTAATCCTTTCACCTTTTTCACCTGTCTTCCTAACCACTCCCCCATCTGGGGACCATCAGTTTGCTCTCTGTATCTATGAGTTTGTTTCTGTTTTGTTAGTTCATTTATTTTGTTTTCTAGATTCCACATATAAGTAAAATCATATGGTATTTGTCTTTCTCTGTCTGACTAATTTTACTTGGCATAATACCCTTTAGGTCCATCTATATTGTCACAAATGGCAAGATTTCATTCTTTTATGGCCAAGTAGTATTCCATTGCATACGTGTACCAAACCCTCTAATTCTTTGATCTCCTATTTCCCCACCTCTCACCTAGCTATCCATTCACTTGTGTCCCATGCCACACCCAACCAGCTTTCTCATGTTTTTCCATCTCCAACCCCAGCTGGCCTACCATCCTTAACCTGTTTTGCCTTGCCCATTGCTGCCCGTAGTTCCTCAGGTCCAAGTCCTGGGTCTCCTGCAAATAGTGCCAGGCAGTCCTCAAAGTCGGAGAGCTCCATCTCTGCAATCTGAGTTGCAGACCAGGCTGCTGGAAACGTCCCCCGCACATCGGCACAATTTGGCACAGGTTCTGAAGGGGGAAGGCAGGGCCAGGGTCAGTGTAGTATTAAAGTATGATACTATACTTAGAAAGATATCTATAGATGGAATGACCCCTCCAACCTTTGGAGGACAGGTCAATGTGAGGACAGGTCAGTATGGGTCAAGGGATTACTATAGTGAGAGATTTATAGGACACATAGGATATTAGATAGAACAAGTGGCTGGAGGGAACAATCCCCACATTGTATAGATGGAAGACTGAGGGGATTGCCTAGGGGTTCAATGGCAGATCTAAATTAGAACCCAGGTCCCTAACCCCACAGTGTCTCTTTCCTACATCCTAAGCATCTTCCCAGTAGAGAGCTCCACCACACTTAGCCAAGCCTAGAGCTGAATCAGCTATTAACAGGGATAAGAAAGCAGGAAAAGGGGGTCCTGAGCTAAAAATGTAATGAGTTATAATTACCCAGAGCTATAGTGCTAAAACTAGGAGAGACCTTGAAGATCATCCTTTTAACCCCTGAGCTTTATATATTAGGAATCTCAAGCCCAGAGAGCAGAAGGTGTACAAACCTGTTCAAAGGGCAGAGCACACCTAGAGCCCCGACTTCTGATCGCACTGTCGCATACTCTTTCCTATTCACCCTACTAGAAGTATGAGCATTTGGGTGGTTTTACCTGGGAGATAGTCTGCAGGGGGCTGTACAACCCCAGCTACCAGAGCTGCTTTCTTGGGAGCAAGCTGTGGCCCCCCACACAGCTGTCCAGCTCTGCTCTGTTCCCAGCTCTGCTGCTTTTCTAGGAGCCTCTCCAGGGTCTCTGGGCCCAAGGCCTCCTGTGTGAGAAGGTAGAGGGGAGGTGGGGAGACCTGGGCAGGTCAGGGCCAGCTGCTACAGCTCTAATTCCAAAGTCCTATCTCTTTTTAACAGTATCCCCCAAATTGAGGCTTCACAATCTCTGCCCTCAACCTCCTTGGCCTTTACTCCCCAGAACCAGCTCACCAGTCCCCTCTCAGTTCTTACTCCCACCCTTGTTCCTTCACCTCACCCTGGGGATCAAGAAAATCGCCTCAGTAGACAGAGTGAACACCAGGCGTCCAGCTTGCTCTACTTCGTCCTGGCTCCACAGCTCTGGTTTCCTGGGGGACAAGGAGAAGATCAGGGGCTGGGATGCTGAAGGAACAGTGAGGAAAAGGAAGGGGAAAAGAGGACATGCTAGGACTGGGGACTCAGAGCTCCAAGGGACCTCACACATACAGATGGTTGAGAGGCTGGGTTAGAATGTGAAGTTCTCAAGTGTCCATACCCAAGAAGAGGCTCCTCCAACAGAAGCCATCCCAGCTCTGTGGCAAACGGCTCTCCCAGGCAGAAGCCTTGCAGCTGACTGAGGTGGGCCAGCAGGATCTGTAGGGGGATCCGTCGTGTGCTCTCTGTCCCCAGGAATCCAACCAAGGGGCCCAATGTCTCCAGCACTTCCCTTGAGACTGTTGTCTCCTTTGGAGCCTGAAGAGGGACATTAGGCCTTGGGACAATGCACCTCTGACTCAGAGGACCAGATTCTTTGATCAAGATACCAAGACCTTGACCTCCTCTCCCTCCAGCTCCCAACTAAAGACTCTACCATGTTGACTTTTTTAAACAATGAGTCCAGACAGGAGCAGGCAGAAAGACTGGGAGGATGAATCCAAGGGATTTCTTGGATTCCAAGGGATGTGGACAAGAAACATGAAACCCAGAGACAGATCTAGGGCAGCGATTTTCAACCTTCTTCATGACATAAACTAATTACTAAAATTCCATGGCACACCAAAAAATATATTTTTTGCCAATCTGACAAGAAAATAGGTATAATTTTGATTCATTCACACCAGATGGCTATTGTTGTGTTGGCTGTTGTCATTTTTTTATTTGACAGTCTAAGAGAAAAGAAGTATGTTACCCTGACTGAACAGTCAGATATTGCATGTTTTTAAAATTCTTGTGGCACACCAGTTGAAATTGCTGATCTAGGGTCTAGGGCCTTACAGATGAGAACCATAGGCAGCAAAAGTATGGAGCTGGGCTAGAAGACAGAGGGCATTGTCTGAGGGGAAAGAATTGCTCCAGTGGCAGCTCTGATCCTGGTAGGGTGAACTCTTACCAAGTTTTGTAGTGCCCTCTCTGCCAGGGCTGCCCGGTGGAGTGGGGTCAGTGCCAGCAGTTGCTCTGGAGAAGCTCGTACCAGCTCTACCACCAACATAATGGATTCATTGGACAGTCTGTCCATCAACCGGACCCTATAACAATGTAGCAACAGGGGCACTTGGAACCGAACCAAGTTGAGAAGGGACCACAGAATGCCACATTTCCCAGACAAGAGATAACACCAGATCAAACCCTGTAGCCCTGACAGGAACTGATATTAAACAGCCCCAGGTCCAATTCCCACCACAGTGCTTGAAGGTAGAAAACAAAGGGAATGACATATTTCTAGTCTTCCTGAAAAGAAGTGACAAACAATCCTACCTCGTCTAATTGAATCAGAAGCCAAGAATATTAAGTACCACTTAAAAAAACTTTCCCCATTTTATAGATTTTTAAAAATAAGGTTCACAGAGATCAAATGGTAGGGTCTTACTCCCAATTCCTGTTTTCCAATATTACCCTTTCTCTACTTGCTATGAGGAGTCCCCTCTTATTTGTATAGCACTGTACAATTTACAAAGTTCTCTGAGGTGTTATCTCACTTGATTCATAAGACAAAACCTGGGGGTAAAACAGGTATTTTTCATATCCTCTTTCACAAATGAGGAACTTGGATCTTCCGAGTCATGGTCCAGGATCATTCACCCCATCCAGGCCCTTGAGATTCTAAAATATCTCAAAGAACCAATGTATTTAAACAGATTTGAATGGATTTTTTTTTTTTTTTTAAGTTCCCTGACCGGGAATCAAACCTCAAATAGAACTGCGACCTCCTGGATCCTAGGTCAATGCTCAGCCACTGAGACACACCGGCCAGTGAATGGCTTTTTTTTTTTTTAAAGAAAAACTTTTGCCCAGAAATCAGAAGTGACATACTGTATTCTATCTAGGTTTACCAGTTCTGGAACTGGGCCAACAAGTAGTACAAGAGCCAAAAATTTGTGGAAAGGCCTATAAAAATGAAAGAATGAGGTCAACTGCTTTTACCATCATTTCATCCCCAAGAAGACTAACACCAGGCTTTTCCTGCTCTGACTTATAGTTCTGATGGCAATGGGGTAAGAATCTCTGGGTTGAGAGGGGCCTTAGGTTTATTTCCTTTCTCACCCAACCCATACTTGAATCTTCTCTACAATACTCATGCCATGGGGCTATCCAGACCAGACTTGAATTGCTCCAATGACAGGAAACTCACTACCTCAATTTTCCTTACATTGTGAAAAAATCTGATTTTCATTCATTGGTCCTAGTCATGTCCAATGAGACCATTCAGAAACATGTCAATCTGTTTTCTATTTGATAGCCCCTGGGATATTTGAAGGCATTTTTTACATTTTTCATAGATTTTATCTACCCCTCTGAACACACTGAGAACACAGTGCCCTAATCAGACTACAGCCCTCTTGGGCAGAATTGGACCACTGCTTCCCTCATTTCAGATACTCTATCTCTATTAATGTGTCCTGGATTTATTTTCAGATTGCTTGGCAGGCCACATCACAGTCTTGCCACCTTCAGCTGTCCCGTGCTGGGGCCATGTTCCGGCAGCCAGTTAATACACAGAGCAACTTTGAATAGAATCTCCTGCTTCTGGCTATACTTGATGTCAAGGAACCACCAGACAGAAAACCACCACCTCTAGGGCATTTTCTAAGGGCAGAGCTTCTACTCCAGGTTGAGTTTTCTAAGGATCCTGAGTCTCTAGGTGTAGCACTTACGGTAAGTCCAGGAGCAGCTTGGTGTCTAGCTCACTCAGTTCTGGCCCCAGGGTGGCCAGCTCTGGCTCTGGCATTGCCATCCTCCGCTGTACCTCTGCCCAGATACAGGCCCTCTGTGGGACAGGGTGGGGAAGCAGGGCAGGACAGAGCTGAGCATGGGGGCCGAGTTCTATACTTAGGGTCTCTGCCTCCCTGCTCCCACTTGATACCCAAACATCCCTCTCACCAGGCTCCCTCGAACCCCAGTGGGCAGTTGATAGATCATGTGTACCACTTCAAGGAAGTCTGCCATCGAGTTGATCTGCTGCAGAAACTTACAGGACATGCCTCCCGCCAGAGTTCCCAGAGCCCTGTGAATGTGAGTGGGTAGATGTTCATTCAGCACATGCCACAGCCTGTCTACTCCTTGATATCAACACTCTCAACACAAGTACAGATGTTTGCTTATGGCAATTTAGAGTTTGAGCAATGTTTTTCCATAGATAGTCTCATTAGCTCCCCACAACATCATCGCTACTTATCAGAGAAGAAAATAAAGATATACAGAGGTCAAATGACGTTCCTGACACCATTCTACTAGAAATGTGGTCAACTGAGTCCAGAGCCATGTCTTCAGATTCTGAAGCTCATGGTTCTTTTACTGTGGGTGTAGGTAAGTGATACCTTACCCACTTACACTCCCACTCCCACTCATACTTATTCCTATTTTTTCCTGCTTGGCCAGAGGCTCTGAAGTCACTTTGGATTAAACTAATAATAGCAAATATCTACTGGGAGCTTACACTGGGCCAGGCACTGTGTTAAGTACCTTATATGCCTTATCTCATTTAATCTTCACAACTACCTGTGAGGTAGGTACCACTTTAATTCCCATCCTACAGAAGAAAAAACTGAAGCTTAGAGAGTTAAGTGACTTTCCCAAAATCACAAATAGGTAACAGGGCTGGGACCTGGACCCAGGTCTCCTGAATCCCTTGGATCTAGTCGGGATAGGTGTGGTGCTGTGGAAGGGCAGGGAGTAAGGACAGGAGGAGCCAGGAGAACGCCACAGGTTGGGACCATGAGTCATTCATCCCCCATATCCCCCATTGCACATCACATGGTGCCTGGAACAAGGTAAGCACTTAAAAATGTTAGTGCTCAGCACGAGTTACTCACTGCAGATTCCTGAGGGTCAGGTTGGCGGGCACCTGCATCTTCTTCCAGAGAAACTGTGCCTACAAGAGAAAGAAAGAGGAACCGCTTCCCAGCAGAGATATTGCCCAAGAACCTAAGATGCCTTGGACCCAGTCTTGCCTTTGACCCTGTGCGCCCCACCAGCCTCTTACTCCCAGCCCCCTCCTTTCTCGGGGATGGGGGGAGAAAGAGAGAGAGAGAGAGAAATGGAGGAATAGGGAGGAGGGAAAAAGAGAGCGCAAAGCGAAGTCACACTATAAGGCACCAGATCTAGGGCTGAGGGATGGGCGAAGGAGGTGGAACAGGTTGAGAGAGGAGAGTTGTGAGGTAAGTGGGGAGAATTACCTGCTGCTCAGACCAGGGCAGCTCCCGGTAGCGCCTTCGGTCAGCCAGGAGAGCCGCAGAGTCCAGTTGCAGCAGCTTTAGTGGGAGCAGGGGAAGCAGGCAGTCTGGCCAAGTGGTGGGGACGGGCTGCCAGTGGGGATGGGTGTAGCAGTGTAGTGATAGGTGAGAGGATCTGGACTCAGCCCTCAGAGAAGAAGGGAGCCATTGGGGCAGGAAGGGACCAAAACTAGGATCAGAGTGGAATGGCATGTACCATTATAGCAACGCACACCTGAGAGCCCTCACATTGAAGGCGATCATAGTCAAGCGTTGCTGCTATTTAGGCACCTGAAGAACTAAAGTGCCTTAGCCTCTCTGAGCCTTGGTCTCTTTATCTGAAAGTGGGATGGTTGGCCTGGAAGGTTTCTCAGACCCTTCTGGCTTTGATATTCTAGGACAGTGTGGGTCATGCTGGAACTGGGATGAGCAGCTAATGTCCTGGTGGGCACAGAGCTAACCTGAACTCTCAGGCCCACTGCCTGGGGAGTATGTGAGGCACCACCAGCCATATGAAGGTGGAGTGGAGCTTAGTCCGGAGATCCCACACATACCTGACCAGGGATACACACAGCTGCACCAGCACCTGTTGTACCCATATTTTTAACTCCATCTTTCACCTGCATGAGAAGTATGTGTGTGTGTTACTGGGTGTGTGTAAGGGAAGGTATGAGAGGCCTTCCCTGGCCACAGGGAAGATGCCCTCCTCCCAACCAGAACCCACAGCCCTGATTATCTCATCCTCTGTGCTACTCTCATACCCGAAAGGTCTGCAGCAGTGCTGCCGTCTGGCAGGCTGAGAGGCGAGACAGTTCAGGGGCCAGGCAGGAACAGGCCCCGACCAGAACTCTCATAGGGATGGCCTGCAGAGTCTGAGAGTTGAGGCCTGGCAGCAGAGGATGCAAGGAGCAGAGCTCCTCCAAGGACAGCTGGGGAGCAAGAGAGAAAAGAGGCCTGAAGGAGGGGCAGGGTGGTAAAGCCAACAATCTCAGAGCAGCCAGGCAGCAGGCATGAGGGGAGCTGAGAGGGAGGAAGAGGCAGACATGGGAGCTAGGAAAAGTGGGGCACAGAGACCTCTCAAGGATGTTGAAAAGTTGCTGCTACTTACTTCACGCCTAGGAAGGAGCCGTCCAAGCAGCAGGGCAGCCTAAGGTGGGATGGGACAGGAAACAGTTCTCAGGTCCCTGCAACCAGGTCCTAAGCAGGTCCCTAGGACTTGTGCTCCAAAACTTCCAGCCTTCTCTCTACCACCCCCAGTAACCAGCCTGGCTCTTGGCTGTTTCTTGATTTGAGGAAGGGAGATGAGGGAGTCCTTTTTGGAACAGGGGAATAGGAGGCTTCAGGGAGGCTGACAGTGTCCTTGAATGTAATTCTCTTGATTGGTATTCCATAGGGTGGAAGGTGGATGATGGGGAGTGAGATAGGCCCACCTGGGCAGGTGTGACACTGGTTCCGTGCAGGGCAGGAAGCATGGCTCTAAGCTGGGGCTCTGACAGCTCTTGCAAGAAGCGGAGGCCCAGCTGAGGGAAGAGAGGGGCCCAGACCCGCAGTTCCCGGGGGCTCATCACAGTTCCTCCAGATGAGCGCAACACCCCCAGAAGTTCATATGCCACCTGTAACCAAAGAAGGTTGGAACTGGAGAGAAAAGACAGGTGAATCTTAAACCTCTCTAATCCCCCATCTGATTGCCCAGGGCCTAGTCTAGGGCTTGGAACCAAGGCTGGGACAGGAGCAGATTGGGTTCAAGATGTCAAAGGATATGTATGGTGTGCAATAGACCAGATGTGGTAGGGTCAGAAAGAGGTGGTAACAGATAAGAATAGCATAAGGAATGGAGGTGGCAGAGGTGGGGGAGGGCTGGCACCACTGTGTTCAAGCTTGGTTGAGATGACTGGGCAAGTCCTCTACCCAAACTCAGGGAAGTCCTAGAGTCTGGTAGGCCTGTGCCAAGGGGCTCACCCGTCCTTGTGGGCTGAGGGTCCCGTTGGCAGCACACTCCAGCAGCCCCCGTTCTACTGGCCCCATCGGATCATTCAAGGGTACCAGGCTCTGCAGCTCCTCAGGGGTCAGAAAACAGGCGAGGGGCCCCAGCCTGAGGAGAGCACGAAGCTGGTCTTCATGTGGTCACTGAGGCTGGTACTAAGGCAGGGACCATGTGGGTACATGGAGTAGGCACTCTGTCCACTAAACTAAGAAATGCCATAAAACTAGGAGAGTGCCATAGATAGGCCTCTCTCCTGGAGCCCTGCACTGCCTGGGGCCACTGCCTGCCCTCTTGCCCCTTTCTACCTAGGACCCTAACCCATCATGGCAGCTGTACCTGCTTTTCTCCCACTCTGGCCTTGATCACTGATCCCACGACCACTCACCTGCGCACCTGCTCCTCTCCATCCTGGACACTCTGGTTTACCAGGCTACGCAGCACATGCCGGGCGTGCCCTGGTCCGAGACCTGCTGCTGGCCAGCTATCCTCCAGGGCCTGGATCTGAGATGGGGAGGGTCAACTTGTGTTGAGGTCACTGAGGGACAGTGTGGGGAGGGGCTCACTAGGAGACATGCTTCTGACGCCTGTCCCACCTAGTAGAAGATGGACTAGTCAAGTAAAAATTATTCTCGTACCTGGTGAGGGCTGAGCTGCAGAAAATTCTCTAGAGGAAGATGGGGGAGCAGAGGCAACACTGCCCACAGCAGCTCCTGGGGCCAGGCCGGCACTTCCCCAAACAGTTCAGGGGCCAGCAGTCGCCTTGCCAGAGCCTCTTTCTGTTCAGGCCTCATTTCTGGGCTGTAATCCCGGATGGCAGCCAGACTGGGGAAAGTAATGAGTCTTAACCCTCAGCCCTATTTCAAATTGTCCCCTGATTCTCTGCAGCTCCACTGCCATGGACAGGAAGGAAACTCTCCCTAGTTTTAATAGAGAGGAGCTCTGGAAGGAGCTGCTCTCGGTGAATAGGTTTGGCCTGACTCTGACAGGATCAGGTGGAGTGGTATGAGGTCCTTACACGCTGTCGTTCGCCAACAGGGATGGTGGGAAACGCATCAGGTCAGAGACAGCCAGGAAGGGGATGAGTGGAGACAGGTCAATGAAAAGCTGGGAGGTGAGGCGTGGGTACCGCTGGAGCAGCAAAGCTGTCAGGCGACCAAGGGCCTGCTCCTCAGATGGTGGTACCTGTGGGGACACAGGAATGGATGCTGGCTCTGCAAGTGCTCAGTATCTTTGCCATCTCCTCTCTTGAGTTCCTCTTTCCACGGGGGCCAGCCCTTTGCACACCAGGTTCCAGGTGCTCTTGATTCCTAGATTTCCCCCTCCACCCTGTCCCCCTCCTCTTCTATGCCCACCTGCAGCTGGGACCAGGAACGGTGCATGAGTGTCAGGAAGCCCTGAGCAGCCTCCCTCTCTGCTGAAAGCACCAGGTGCTGGAGATTTTCCGGGGGCATGTGCAGGTATGCCTGGGAGTAGGAAGTCATGGTGAGTATGGCCTCATTGGGCAAGGACCTCAGGCCACAGCTGTCCCTCAGTCCACCCACAAGCCCCTCCAACTGTTACCTGCACTAGAATCTGCAGGGCCCAAACACTCTTCTCCCTCTGAAGCAGATCCCACAGCACAGGCTGGTGAGGAGACAGACAAGATGCCAAGATAGCTGTCTTCTCTGTCCCTCCTGCAGCTTCCTCAGGCGGTCCAACTCCAATCACTAGGATGCTTGTTCTTCCTCTGAAGCTAGAGTATGTCTCCTTAGACATTAAGCTCCTTCAGGTCAAGGACCATGTCTCTAGCATCTCCTATGTCCTCTTCAAAGCCAGGCCCGTAGTTGGCTCAATAAATACTTGTAGATCAGAATCAAATTACTACGAGTCTATCTAATCCCACTTCACTGGTCCCAGGACTTGAGAAAAATGGGCCCTAACATGGAGTGAGAAATCTTTATATACTCTACAGAACCTAGCAAAGTGCCTTATACACAGCAGGCACTCAGTGAACTATGGCATTTACACACTGGCCCCTTCACTCTACAGAGAAGAAACTGAAGCCCAGAAAAGCTAAATTAAATTACTTGCCCAAAACCACACTAATTTGTGGCATAGTTGAACTTAGAACCCAAGTCTTCTGATTCATACTCCCCCTGAATTTTTCTCATTTCTGACTTATCTTCCTATTTCTCACTCCTTAGGGACAGAATTAAAGCTTCCTAACTTGATCTCTTTCCTTTCTGGAGCAGAAAGAGAGAGAGTCAAAGAATCAGAAAGACAATGAGATCACATTTATTATACATTTCTATATCATGCACTGTGCTAAGCCCACGCCATGCTTATCTCATGTAATCCTTACATCCACCCTGAAAGAGCAGCGCCATCATTCTCCCCTGTTTACAAATGAGAAAATATTGCTCAGAGAGGTAAATAACTTGTCCAAGGCTGATCACAGAACTAAAAGGTGAACCCAGGGCTGTCTGACTCCAGAGCTATATGCTTAAACCACTGCACTATACTATTGCCTCTCAATATTAGAGAACTCCCCAGGATGCCCCAAGGCTTTCACCTTGGCAGATCACTCACACTGAAGCAGGCCAGCAGCTCCATCTTGCTTATTTCAGAGCTCGAGCTGTCAGTGAGTTCAAAGCCTGGTGAATTCGGCTGTTCCTCCTGTTCCAAGTATTCCCCAACTGTCCGCAGCACACTGCGCCGGCCCTCTGGGCGGAAGGCATCCCAGAAGGAGCAGTTGTCTGGGAGACTGGAGAGCAGCAGGGCCTGACCCAGCATCCTCTGGGCTTCAGTCCCTCCGGCCCCTGGGCCCAGGAGGAAGGTCAGCAGGCGCAAGAGATAATGTAGGCGTGTCGGGTGGGCAAGGGCCGGCACAGAGGACTGACAGCGTGGCAATTGAGAGAGCATGCCAAGCAGGAAGGGGCCCGGGGCCAGGCAGAGTGGAGATGGTCCCAGTGGTGGAAGAGAGGGCAGAAGAGGGCCCAGTAGCCCCTCTAGGAAGCAAGTGTCATTACCCCCACGACTTATTCTGCATTGGCCTGCTAGCCAGGGCCAGTAGGGCACCAAGGCCTCATACATGGTGTCATTGACACATACCATCATCAGAAAACTGCCCCCATCTGGGCAGCGTTCCCCACAGGGTCCAATGTGGCAGGGTGGGAAGGCCGTGATATCTGGGGTAGGGCCCTGGCATACATGCTGAACCCAAGCCTGATTGCTGGGGGGCACAGCCTGCAGACTCGCCTTCCTACACAGCCGCTCAGCCCATAGAGTCTCGTTCTCCAAGAAGCAGCCCCAGAAGATCTCTGGGGTGAGGGGAACAGGGGGCAGGCCTTCAGGGCAGCTGGTGGGGGGTGGGAGCAGACCAGCACAGAGAATCTTTACCAGGCGGCGGTTGGGGCCAGACAGGGCTGAAAAGGAGAGGTTGGTACAGATTGCTTCCAGGAACTGATCAGGAAACTGGTCATGGCAGGCCTGTAGCCAGCCTTGGGCACCTGGTGCCCAGGAAAGTGCATACCACACAGCTGTCTGGCAGATGGCAGTGATACTGGGAGGGGGCTGAGGGGTGGAAGGCCTGGTGAGCTGGCAGAGCAAGTGGATGGAGAAGTTGGAAATGCTGTAGGGTGGTGCCGGGCCTGAGTGGTTCTCGCAGAGGGCCTCCACAGAGATGGCTCGCCGTTGGCGAGGGCTGATGTGGGCGGAGGGCTGGGAAGCCCTGGGCAGAGGCACACCCGTTCTCAGACATTGCAGGAGGGCAGGGGGTGGGGGTGGTGATCCAGACAGAAAGCCCAGCGCCTGGACATCCCAGGAAAGGTTGTGCCGGACGCCCCTGGGTGCAGAGGGAGGAGCAGGCAGGATCTGGTCAGTTTACATTCCTCCAGTTGAAGTCTGACCCTGACCCAGAGCCCTGCAGGGGGTGGTGGCGAGCACAGTCTGGAATGTGGGAAAAGGGAGCAAGATCTGTTCTTGCTAAGACATAAAATCACCTAGGAGCAGGCCAGTTGGAGTCCATCTGTCCGTCTGGCCCCTTCTTCCTCATGTTTTATATGCTTTTAGGTGGCTTAAAAACAACCCTCAATTGGCCTCATATCAGGAAATCTGCCCAGCAACTGAGCATGTCTAATTGTGCTCTGGTACTGTTGTACTGAAATAGTGAGGGGTGGAGAAATCTGGTCTTGTCTTTCTCTTCCACATCCCGTCTTTATTAGCTGACATTTATTAGGTACTGTGTGCCAGAAACCATTCTATGTGATTTACACATACAGTGTCAACTCAGTCCCTTGCAACAACTCTGTGGTAGCTAATATTATCCATATTTTACCATTGGGAAAATTGAGGCATAGAATGAGAATGTGACTTGCCCAAGGTCACGCAGCTAGAAAGGAGAAGAGCTGGGACACCAACCCAGTCACACTCCAAAACCACCAAACCCCAACAGTTTTCTCTTTTGCTCTGGAAACTGACAAATTCCCAGGCCCAATCCCCAGAACTCCTCTCCTGTTACTTACCATAAGAACAGCTGCTGTAGGTTGCCTAGGAAGGAAAGAGTAAGAAAGAGGACTACCCCAATCTCACCCTTTCTTGCCCTGCCATAGCCCAGCCCCGGCCCCAGCAGCACTCACCTCCCTGGCACTGCCCATTGGCATCAGGCTCTGGTTGCCCCAGAATAGAAAAGACCTCATCCTGCAAGGAGTCAGTGACACGGAGGAGCCCCTCCTGGAAGGCAGCATAGAGGGGGGCCCCCACTGTGCGCAGCAGACCTTCCCAAAGAGCCTCTTCAGAGGCCAGCTCCCCCACTGGGGTGAGTAAACCCAACAGACCCTGTAACAAGTGAGGGGCTGGCTCTCTCCCATCAAGGCCTGTGACATTGGTGGGCTCCATACTGGGCTGCACCTGCACCAGGGCCTGCCAGCGTGTGCCCTCTAACAACAGCAGCAGAGAAGGCAACCAGTCAGCTGCCAGGACACAGTCAGAGGGCCCATCACGGGTGCATGGGGGCCTGGTAGGTGTAGGAGGTCCCCCAGGCACTAAGGCTCCCAGAAGCACCTCTGCAAGTCCACCCAGCACACCTGCCTGGTGCCCTAGAAAGTCTCGAGGGGTCTGCTCCTGTCCCAGCAGGGCCAGCACATCCCCTAGCAGCCCTAGCATTGGCTCCCAGTCCGGGCTGCCTCTCAGTGTCACTAGGAAATCATGGAGCCGGAGGGCAGGGGGCTGGGGAGGTGGGGGCTCTCCCACCGGTCCCTCCCCCATTCTCCCAAGTTCAAAAGAAGAAGAAATGTTGGCCAGGAATGCAGAGAACCTCGAGCGGCTGAGGGACCCCTGAGGAGCCTGGTCCAAAGTGGAGAGCAATGACTTCAGGAAGGAAAGACCAGGGTCCAGGGACTTAGGCTCAGTAGGGGCCAGAGTCACTGTAGAGAGAGAAGCTGGAGATCACTAAAGGGGAAGAGCCTAGAACCCAGACTCAGCCCTGCCCTAGAGCCCAGTCCCAGCCTGATCTGCAGATGAGGTGAAGGGGATAGGGAGCTGGGTCCCTTTCATCAGCCCACATTAAGTCTTGGCCTGCTTTTTTAACTCTCACTTTCTCCCTTAGCTCCAGCCCTGCCCCTTTTCCTTGCCCCTTTCTTTATCTTTTACCTAACCAGTTAATCTCTACATTCTTAAGTCTTTTTCCAGCAACATCCCCTTTACCCCCAGCGCTGCTCACTGTTTCTCTCACCTGTGCAGAGCAGCAGCAGCAGCAGCAGCAGGGGCCAGGGGCTCAGAGCCATGTTTCCAGGTGAGCACTGGTACTAGAGGTGGTTATTCTGGTTGTTCTCACCTTGTGTGGGGCAGCCAGGTAAGGGCAGGGCACTGCAGGCAGCCTGTCTCCACTGACACTGTAGTGTGGTCTTTCAGGAAACAATATCTGTAACTTGACAGCAGGTTTGTCACCTGAGCCACTGAATACCTGATCCTTTGGCTTTGGAGAAAGGTGTGCTTCTGTGGGAGGGATGAATGATAGGGGATCCCAGGGGGCCCTTGGAGGAACCCAAGGGGATAGCTTCAGGTAGGAGCCAAGACGCAAATAGGAGTAGACTGACATGGAGATGGAGAACTGGAGACCCGTGGTGTAAACTGGGGGCTCTGTAAAAAACATAAGAAAATAAAGAGGGTTCAAAGGAGCTAAAAAGCAAGTAAGAGCTGAAGGAACTGAGGAAGAAAAGGGGCCCAGGAGAAAGGAAGTCCAAAACCAGGTGTAACAGAGAAGAATGAAGACAAAGTTCTGGTCCAAGGATGGAGCATTCAAGAAGAGGAGATCGGCTTTTGATTCAGTACCCAGAACCACAAAATGCTTAGAGCTGGGCCAGACTTCAGAGAGCACACAGACCAAATCTCTCATCTTATGGATAAGAATATAGACCCTGTCAGTTGTCTGGGACTTGCCCATTAGTCCATTCAAACGTTTGGGTTTGCCCAGTGCCTCTCTTACTGTGACCTAAGTAAAAGCTGTATACAAAATTCTGGGCTGAGAAAAGAGATAAACCAGATTAAACCACTGTGAAGGGGCTATCCCCCCATCCCCAGAGAGAGAGGCAGAACTGCTCATAGATCAGAGTTCTCGTTCAAAATAATCTGGCCTGGTGTGGTGTGTCGGAATGAGAAGTCTTTTCTGTCCCCCATTTATATATCCCCAAAAGTCTTTACCTGATACCAGCTTTAAATAGTAACTCAACACTGAGGTTCTATTCAAATCATTCTGTCCCTCTTTCCTTAGAACCCTCCTCTATTCTATTCCCCAAACCCACACCTTCAAATCCATTATTAATGAGCTTCTGCCCTAGAAGGTTCACTTAGGAACACAGAATTTTAGAGCTGGAAGGGACCTGAGGAATCCTCCAGTAAAAACTTCTCATTTTAAAAATGAGGAAATTAATGCCCAAAGAAATTGAATGAGTTGGCCCAGGCCACAAAAGGAGTTGAGGGCAGTGCTGGGATTTTCCAAGGCAAGCCAAAAGTGAAATGATCTATTGCATCACTTTACCAATATTTCCCCTTTTCTCATCAAAGGTACCACACCTAGTCTGAAAAGCAGAGAGGATAATCAGAGGAAGAATATTGCCTGAGTTCCCAACAGCTCTCTAGCTCCTGATTCCAGCCCATCCTGCAGTCCACCTGAATTTCTGCACTTGGTTCTACAAAACCTCTCTTATAATAAATTATCCTTCTTTTCTAATACAGTAGCAAAAAATGAGATGGCCTAGATTCAAATCCTGGATCCAGCATTTACTAGCTGTGTGTCCTGGGAAGTTTCAGACCCTCTCTCTGTTACAGTGTTCTTTTCTGTAAAAAGGAGAAATACTAGTATAGAGTTGTGAGAATTAATTTAAGTAATGCATTTAAAGTACTTAGCACTGCCTGGCCGGCGTGGCTCAGTGGTTGAGCATTGACCTATGATCCAGGAGATCAAGGTTCGATTCCCAGTCAGGGTACATGCCCAGGTTGCAGGCTTGATCCCCAGTAGGGGGCATGCAGGAGGCAGCAGAGAGGTCAATGCTAATGAATTAACAACATATATTAAATAAAGTGTCTTTAAACAGAAACACTTTACATAAAACACAATACATAAGACAAGGCTATGTATCTGTTGGTTGGTGAAAATGTTGTGACCAGAGGCCAGAAGGAATCTAGTCCTGTATTTCCCCTAGGAGCAATAGTTCAGTATTTGCTAATTCAGTGTTTGCAGCCACGTTATAGCAATAACTACTGAGAATAACAAGAACAGTAGTTGCCTTGAAGCATTGTACAGCCAGTACTGGAATCTTCATGAGTGAGAAATGAGCCTTGCTTGTGTTGAACCTCTGATGTTCCAGGGTTAATTTGTTCTTGAAGTACAGTCTTTGATTCTCCTAATTAAGACACTTTTAAATTATGTTTTCATTTTTATATTAGACCTCTGAAGTCTAGGTTCTTATTATATCATATATTAGCTCTATAATCAGGAGAAATTTCTGTAATTCACTCATCTATAAAATAAATATT
Organism: Miniopterus schreibersii; assembly: GCF_964146895.1. Classification (NCBI taxonomy): domain Eukaryota; kingdom Metazoa; phylum Chordata; class Mammalia; order Chiroptera; family Miniopteridae; genus Miniopterus; species Miniopterus schreibersii. The sequence goes on from NC_138101.1 coordinate 145,370,785, forward strand.
ACCCATCCATCCTATTGTTTATTCCCTCATATTATAAAGTGCCTATGATGTGTCAGGCACTTGTATAGATCCACTAAATGTTCCTACTACTATGATTAAGCTAAATCAAAATGAATTTTTTTTAATAACTAAATGAATCTTAATCAATACAAAAATTGGCACAAGAAGCTGTGCCTTAAGTGAAAGACCTTCAGAAAAAAATATGGGACTAGTTAAGCAGAGAAGGGATGATTGAGGACTCTCCCAACTGAGGGAAATTACTTGTCAGTTCTCATTGGGATTAGAAGAGAAAGTGCAGGTTTAAGAACAGTAATGAGTTCAGTTTTGGTCATAGTACAAATAAAGTGCCTGAGGACAGACAACTGAATTATTTCCCCTGGAGTTTCTAAGAGAGGTCTGGGCTGAAATAGAATTGGAAGGCATTAGTGTACAGATAGTAATTAAAACCATAAACGTGGATGAAACTAGTTAGAGTTTGTAGAGTATGAAGCAAAAATGGCTGAGGACCACACATTTATTTGCTTGTTTGTTTTGAATACAAAATAGCTTTCCATTTATTTGTGTCTTTTTTCCTTCTTTTTTTAAGATTTATCTTTATTGTTGAAAGTATTACAGATGTCCCCCATTTCCCCCCCATTGATCCTCTCCACCCCACATCACCCCCCTCCCCAGGCCTTCTCCACACAGGACCAGTGTGGGGAAAGATGGCTAGCAAAAAAGTGGAAGGGAAGCAATCCAATGGAACACTTGAGAGGTTGGTGTCATGAAGCCAAAGAAGACCATTTCAACGAAAGTGCAGTGGTCAAAATGAGCTGTGGTGGGTTTGAACTTTTATCAGTTTAGTTAAACTAGAACAAATTTCCCAGAATTCCTTTCCCTGTATGGTTCCAGGTTATGGTTGGCTAACAAGAAAAACTTGTGTGAGATTGGAGTGGAGGAAGTAAAGCAGTGAAGACCTCAAATTAGAGGTGTTGAGGGATAGACACAGACATGGAGGGGAGGAGGTACAGTCTGTACTCATTGAAGAGAAGATGAAAAATAGGGAGATAGGTCAGTCGGATAAGTGTTCTTATTTGGTCCTATAAAGGCTTTTGTAAGGTCATATGCTGCTCAGAAGAATCTAGCTAGTTTTCAATACTAAAACATAAATATCGTCCTACACTAGACTATATTATAAGCTCTCAAGCAGAGACTACATACACCCTGTTGTACCTCAAGTGCCTAACAGTTAGTGGTACATAGTATTCAACAAAGGATTTGTTAAGTAAATAAATTATTTCTAGCCCTGGCCAAGTAGCTCAGATGGCATTGTCTTGATATGCCAAGGTTGTGGGTTTGATCCCCAGTCAGGGCACATACAAGAATCAACCAATGAATGCATAAATAAATGGAACAACAAATTGATGTTTCTCTCCCTCTCTCTCTCTCTCTCTCTCTCTCTCCCTTCCTCTCTCTCTAAAATCAATAAAATAAAATAAAATATTAATTCTACTCTGCACACTGCTGGCCCATATTATAAGGCTTAAGAACTGTACCATGGTGATATGCCTTCTGCTTCCACCTAAAGATTTTAAATATTCACTTCAGAGAAGCGACAGTTCTTTACAAAAGAATCCCAATTAATAAATGTGGGAGGTATGAGAGAAATAGAATGCTACAGTAATTACTACAAACAAGACCCAACAATGAGTGCTAAAATTAGTGGGGAAAAGTGTAAGGAGAAACAAGATATTTGCATAACCTCACAGTGTCTCTTCCCAAGTATATATTAATAAGAAAGGGAAAAATAGTTAACTTCACAGTGGAAAAACTTGGTTGACATCACCTTAACTAAGGGATCAAGGTTAACATCACCAGTTATAAGACGTATCACTATTATATACCACCTGATAGGATGTGCTGAGAGGGGCACTTCACCTCATGGTATTCTTCTAAAAATGCATGATTGCAATATAATCATGAGCCAGGCCGGTCGTGGCTCAGCAGTTGAGCATCAACCTAGGATCCAGGTGATTGGGGTTCGATTCCCAGTCAGGGCACATGCCCGGGTTGCGGGCTTGATCAATGACTCTCATGATTGATGTTTCTCTCTCTCTCTCCCCCTCTCCTTTCCCCTCCCTGAAATCAATAAAGATATATTTAAAAAATATATATATATAATCATGAGAAAACATCAGATGAGCCCAAATCGAGGGACATTCTACAAAATACCTAACCAGAACTCTTCAAACATGTCAAGGTTGTAAAAGATAAGGGAAGACTAAGGAAACTGTTACAGCCAGAGGAGCCCAAGGAGAAATAACAACTAAATGCAATGTTGTATCCTATAGTAGGTCCTAGAACAGAAAAGAACATTAGGGGAAAAGCAGGTGAAATCCTAATGAAGTCTGTACTTCCACTAATAGTGTTTTACCAATGTTCATTTATTAGTTTTGGTCATTATATTGGGGTTATGTAAGATATTAATATTAGAGAAAGTTGGGTGGCAGGTGCATAGAAATTATTTTTCCAACTCGTCTGTGATCAAATTATTTCAAAATAAAAAATTTTAAATGTTCACCTCACTTTAAGCCAAACAAATAGGAAAAATACAAATGCAAACATTGTGGAGAGTTCTCTTTATTGTGGTAAAAACAGAGCTCTCTCAAAAGCGGTATTAAAAAATGCTTACATTCACATACTGAATAGTCACTCTATCCTCAAAACTGAACGTTAAAAAATTTGTTGAAAGAACTAAATCCCTTTTTGGACACCAGGGGTCTGGCTGACTGGTACAAGGTCTCAAGATGTGAGGTGGAAGGAGACATAGGAGTTTTCTGAGGTTTTAAACCTTTGGAAATAAAGTAAGTAAATGAGTATTTTAAAAATTTTAAACTTTCATATTAAGGAGCAGTGATAACATATGGATACATTATAATAAAGATAAATTAACATAGATTCATAACCAATAATCCATGTTGAACATTAATAAAAGTTAAAGTTGTTATGGTAGAAGCCATAGTTATAAAATTTCTTTCCTTCTTGCATTGTTTTTATATACCTTATGCTGTAATAAAACAAACACTAATATTTTTATGTTTATTTCCAAGAACAAACACATTGGTTTAAGTTCCAGGATGGTATTTGAAGATGTAATAATTGGAGATCAAAGGGGGAAACTATGTTCCAATCTCAAGATAAACCTTATGTGAAAATTTTATTTTTGGTTACATCACAATATCTAAATCCTGACTTCCCTTCCAAAATGCTCCTGAGGAACCCTGAGTTACCTGGCATAGAGCTTGAATCCCGTCCTTAAGAATAGTGGTGAGAGCTATAGCAAAGATAGGGCAAGGATAAAATGGAAGCCAGAGGAGTAATGAACTCACTGCTAGTGGGGCTTGATCCTTAGACTTCAGAATATTTGTATTTAGTCTGAAAAGGTTTTTTGTTTTTGTTTTTGAGCAGCTGCTTTCACATGCCCCTGGGCTGCTGAAAGGATATGTAATTTGGAGGGAAATATGAGGAGGTAAAATCGGTCTCCATGGAAGTTATCATTTATTATTTGGTGATCTTATGAAGGACTACTTAGGGTGGCAAGGATTTCTGTCTTGTTTGTTCATTGATGCATCCAAATGCTTAGATCAGTGTCTAGAACACAGGAACTCAGCATATATTTGTTGAATAAACTTCCATTTGAGTAGCATTGAAACCAGATCATTTTCATTAAGGAAGAAGGTAAAGAATGAGGCAGCCTGCATAGACCACTAATTTGAGGAGGTCAGCTACAGAAAGTCCAGAGGGGGTCAGTCATCAAATACCTATAAAACAGTTTGAAACTTTAATAAGCATATGTAAAAAACCTGATTCAATGGGACCCGAGATTCTGCCATCTAACAAGTTACCAGGTGAAGCCAATTCTGCTAGTTCTCAGACCACACTTTGAGTAAAGCTACTCAAAGAGCAACTACTTGTGGATAGTAAATGTAAGATTTATTATATAATGCTTTCCTATAGTTTACTGTATTCTGATTGCCAGGTTCAATGGATGCTCCAATACAGATCTTACTGGACCATCCCTTTTTTGAAATTCTATCTTGGGGCCCTGGCCAGGTAGCTCAGTTGGTTATTGTCCCGATATGCCAAAGTTATTGGTTTGATCCTTGGTCAGGGCACATACAAGCAGCAACCAATGAATGCATCAATAAATGGAACATCAAAATGATATTTCTCTCTCTCTTCCTTCCTCTCTAAAATTAATAAATAATTTTTTTAAATGTTTCTTAATCCTCACCTGATTTTTTTTTTCATTGTTTTTCAGAGAGAGTGCAAGGGAGAGGGAGAGAGAGAAACACTGATGTGAGGGTGACACATAGATTGGTTGCCTCCTGACCCGGGGGGGGGGGGGTAGGGATTGAGCCTGCAACCAAGGTATGTACCCTTGGCCAGAATCAAACCCAGGACCCTTAGTCTGAGGGCCGAAGCTCTAACCAGCTAGGGCAATAAATTTAAAAATTAATAAAAAGAAAAAAATTCTATCTTGGCCCTAATGACATTACTCTAGAATGATTATCCTTCTGTCTCTTCAGCTCTTCCTTCTCAGGCTTCTTTGCTGGCTCCTCTTCCTCCTCCTATCCCTTAAGTGTTCCTGTTTCCCAGGTGTCTGTCTCCAGCCCTCTTTTCTTCTATTTGTACTTAATGGAAGTCCTTTGTTATCTATCTCTAATTCTAGTTGACTCCTTTGGGGTTTCTAGGTATACAGCTGTGTCTAAAAACATAGTAGTTTTAGTTCTTTCCAAATATTTATGCCATATTTCTTATGACAAGATATTTAATACAAAATTATTTTTTGACATTTATTTTTAAAACATTTTTCTTTCTCAATGGAGAATGACTACAGTGCTTTTCTTTGAAACATAATGTTGGTTCTTGGTTTAAGATAATCTTTGCTTACTTCATTTTAAAAAATTGAGATATAATTCACATAACATAAAAGTCATTTTAAAGTGTACAATTTAGTGTTTTTTTATGTATGTATAAGTTAAGTACTCAAAAAGTGATAGAATTTTAATAAACATTTCTAAAGACTTGAGTCATCCAACAATGAAATGGGATCCCCTGTAACTAGAAACATTAAGCATCAGCAGGATAATTCCCTTTTCAGTGATGTCCTAAAATGTGTTCCTGTTCTGATGGGGGGTAAACTCTAAAGTCCCTTCTAACGCTAAAAGTCTATGGGATGCTCACTGATTTGAACACTCCTACACAGTGGAATCGCTGCCCTCCCTGAGCAGTGGCAAGGAAATGGAATAAAGGACTCTCTTTTGGGGCAGAAATAGGTGAAAACAATATTTGATTAAAGTTAATCGTGCACAGGGGGAAGCAATGTTCCTAGAGTAGGCAATGGAAACAATAGTTCTCAATTAGTTACACTAATAGTTCCTAGGATCTTATTATGCCAACCCCCCACAAGAGAGGCAGTGCCCACCAGGGAAGAAGAGGGTGAAATTAGGACTCTATCAGGAAGCAGAGTTTGCAGGAAGGGTGGGAACCATAGTTATAAAGTCAAGGAAAGAGTCAGTCTGAGCAGCTGTGGAAAGAATAGAAAGCCAAAGACCACAGGCCCTACTGGTATCTAAACTAACTTTTTTACCTAACCTTATACCTTTCAGTATCCTCTATGTCTAAGAGACAGGCTACTAAGCAATTTTCAGCAGAATTTATTAAACATTTATACTTTGAATTCTATTTCCAACTATTCCCTTCAATATCTGTTGCCAAAGATATCGAAGCCATCCATCGTCGGTTTTATTTGTCTTCCAAGTTCAGCAGTGCCTGCACTGTAAAGAAACAGATATGAGACTGGAGAGCTAGGAATATCCAGGACATACAAGTGTTGGAAGACCCTGTTTTTCTCAGTTCCCACACAAATTTTTAGTAATCTTTACTTTAAATTAAGCCATATGTTGCATGTCAACTATAATTGAAAAAGACATTTTTAAAAATTAAGCATATGCACCTGTACTCCTTGCCATAGATGAATTAATCAGGATTTAAAAAGCTGCCTTGCTATCGTCTCTCTTTCACCCTGTTCTCCTCAGAGAACAAGTGGGAAGGCAAGGCTGAGGACAACTGGAAAGAGCAGGATTAACCTTAGGTTTTGAAGTAGGTGAATGCCTACTTTGACATCCTGTTCTAAATTCCACATCCCAATGCTATAAATTTCTTTTAATGCCCTCCTGTGCCCACCACAAACACATATTCCTCTTCCCTAATTGTTATTTTCACATTGAGTTGATTTCAACTAAGTATAAGGAAGATGACACTAACCCAAATTAAACTGTAAAAAAAAAGGGCCCCTAACTTTTTCAGCATTTATTTCTAAGGGGGAAATTTATTAATCCAAGCGGTGAAATTTCAAGTGAGAAACTTAGGGAAAATAACTCTACTATTTAAATCACACTTCTCTCTGCTTAGGCTGACACTATAAGGCATCAAAAGGAAGAGAAGTCTATAATTCATAAACCTCTTTTGGGGGTTGAGTGTAGTGGGCACTTGTGGGCTTTCTACTCACTGTCTAATTCCCATCTATCAGTCATTATATACGCAATCTCAAAATCTTGAGCCTAAGGCCCTACTGCTCAGGTCTGAAATGTGGCCTTCAAAGAGAAGAAACGTACAAAAGGAGGTGGGCTCCAAAATGAGCAAGAGCCCACCTTGTCTTAATTGCCAACAACCGGAACACTCTCCTCTTGGGAAACAAGCTCTCAGATTTGAAAGGATTTAGGTGTCCCCTACTAAAGAAGCAACATTGATAGGTTCTCTCTAGGTTAGAAGAAATCAGGACATATGTCCAGAATGTAACATACCAAAACAAGGATTTGCCTTTTTTAGGTGTCAGGTGGAAATTCAGAAGTTGAGATACCAAAATAGTGGACACCCACCTCCTTACCCTCAGTTATATATGCTACTCCAACTGTACTTAACTCCTGGTCCCTATGACTGCCCCAAATCCATACCTGCAAACTCTTGCAACTGCTTACGCTCCTCTAGGTTATACTGAAGCTTTTCTAGCAACTCAAAATATCGGAAGAGTGAATCTCTAGGCCAAACAATGCGTTCATCCTGATCCATGTCCATCAGCCCAGGCAGATTCTGGTGCACATGAGTCTCCCAGTCCAAGTCACCTGGATGGAGGAATTCTACTTAAAAACAAATAGATTTGTGGAAGTTGGGAAAGAACTGACAAATCCTATGGTTTGTGGAGGAGAAAGCAGGGATGAAAGAGGAAACAGGAAGTGTGGAGAAGGGTAAAGGGTGCATCACCAAGAGGCGACTTTTCACAATAAGCAGAAACAGCCATAGTCACACTTATCCAAAGTGAAGCAGAAGTATAGGGGTAATGAAGAGGCACAAAGAAAGTAACTAAGACAGAAAATCAGACTGGTGGAGAAAATTGGGAAGTAGATACAGTGGGAGAGCTCCTATTAAGACAGGGATGTCTCCTAGAGAAGAGAAGTCTGAATTCAAATAGAAGAAACCCTCTGCTTACCAATAGTGTCAACATTTCTGGATTCAGAAGAGGAAAAGGAAGATACAGTTGAGAAGGAAGATGAGGAGAGAGATGAGGGCTTTTGCTTTTTGAACACGGACTCTTCTGATTTTGACTTGGATATTCTTAAACCCTCTTCAGTGGTACTGCTTTCAGACTCTTCTTTAAAATCTTCTGATAAGACCGCTTGTTGACTGGTATCTCTATAAGCGAAAGGGGAAATTTTATTGCTTGAAATACATTTATGAGATATGGTTAGCTCTTTCATTATTCTGGTCCTGGTCCTGGCCCTGGCCATCCCCTGATGCTGAGACTTAAGGCTATGAGAGCCAAACTGCTCATTGTATATACAAGTTATTGTATATACGAGTCTAAAACCTGAGCTTAAGCACTTCCAAACTCAATTATCCCATGTGCGATATCTGATTTAGTGTCCTTCAGCACATAGATCCTGTGCTCAATTTTACTCAGGCTTCCACATTCCATACCTAATCTTATTTTGCCAAGCTTTAGTTCCCCACTCCATAGCCCTATGCATATAATACCACAACTATAGCCTTTGCCCTCATGATTCTATCTCTTAATAGTAGAAGGCCCCCAGGCTCAGCTCTTGGTCTTGTATCTTCTTGATCTATAGTCACTCCTTTGGTGATCTCATCTGAATTTAAATGCCTGCTAAATGCAAATTTAAACCTCTTGTCCAGATCTCACTCCTCAATCCAGACTACTATATACAACATTGACTCACATAGCACCACTTGAATGTCTAATAGACATCTCAAATTCAACCAAAACTTAACTCTGCCCACCACATCTCTTCCACCAATAGCCTTCCCCATCTCAGCTAATCCATCCTGCCAGTTGCTCAGGTCAAAATTTTGGAGTAATCCCGAACTCCTCTCTCATACCCCACATCCAACCCATCAAGAAATCCTGTTGACTTCACCTTCAAAATACCTTTTCTCACTGGTACCACTCTGGTCTGAGCCATTACCACCTCTTGCTTGGATAGCAGCACAGCCTCCCAACTCATCTCTCTGCTCCTTCCCTCATTCTTCTCAGTCTATCAACACAGCAACCAGGGCAATCCTTAAATGTAAGTCATTTCATGTCACTGCTCTGCTCTGTTCCCCACTTCACTCACAGGCAAAGCACAAGTCCCTACAATGGCCTCCACAGACCTACAGAATAGGGTCCTCATTATCTCTATGACCTCATCTCCTATCATCTCCCCCTGCTCACTTTGCTCCAGTCACAATGACTTCCTTGCTGTTTCTCAAACATATCGGGTATGCTTCTGGCTTAGGACCTTTGTACTAGCTGTTCTCTCTGCCTATAACACTCTTCCCATAGATATCCACATAGTAATCCCCTTACCCAATCCAAGTATTTTCTCAAATGTTACGTTTTCAGTGAGGTCACCCTGACTACCTTGTTTAAGATTACAACCGATCTGCAATGCCCACCCTGTACTCCAATCCCTCTTAACCTGTCCTATTTTTTTATGAGGCTTATCATATTTTAACATATTAATATAATTATTTAATATATTCATTATTTATTATCTCTTTCCCCTACCTAGTATGTAAGCTACATTAGAGCAAGCATTATTGTCTGTTTTGTTCACTGATATATCCCAAGCATCTAATAAGTATTCAGTAATTATTTGTTGAATGGATGAATGGGTTTATTTCTCTGTCTGCTCTCTTGTTCACTGCTGAATATTCAGGGTCTAGAATAGCATCTGTTTCATAGAACGTACTTGTATTAATTTCCTGTGGCTGCTATAACGAATCACCACAAACTTGGTAGCTTAAATAAATTTATTCTCTCACAATTCTGGAATCCAGAGCCTAAAATCAAGATGCTGGCAGGGCCATCCTCCCTCTGGAAGTTCTAGGGGAGAAGGTTCCTCACTTCTTCTATCTCTAGCAGTTAGTTGCCTGGCATCCATTGGCTTCTGTTGGCTGTGGTTGCATCACTCCAATCTCTATCTCTATCTTCATATCTCCTTTTTCTATTCTCTATGTCCAGGTCTTCTCCTATTTTGTCTCTGATAAGGACCCTTGTCACCGGATTAAGGGTCCACTTGGATAATCTGGGATAATCACATCCCAAGATCCTTAACTTAATTGCATCTGCAAAGACCCTTTTTCCTAATAAGGTCATGTTCACAGGTTTTGGGGGCTAGGACATGGGCATATCTTTGGGGGGGCTACCATTCAACCCACTACAATCAATAGTTACTGAATAAATGAATTCTCTCTCAAAGCCAATATTCATCTCTGATTTTCTACCCTCTCCTCCTTCATGTGTATCCATCCCAGTTCACATACACACTCCTAACCTGGTATCCATTTTGCTAAGGCTTGACCTCAGTCCCTCAGGGGACAGGTTTTGTCTCCTACAAAGCAAAAATCACAAAAGAATGAAAAGAGTTATATTGAAGCAGGAGTTTAGTAAGGAAAAAAGAAAATAATTCATATCATAAAGTGAAGAAAACTAAGAGAAGAGAACAAATTGTGGTAAAGGGGTGAAAAAGAGTAGGGAAGCCCCAACAGTAGATAAAGAATCGGGAAATATTCTAGAGCCAGGGTATTCTAACCCTCAGGCAAATCTGCTGTCACAAAGGGAAAAATAGGGTCAAGGCCAAAGATAGAAACAGGGACTGAGGTCAGGAAACCTTTGAAAACTAAAGTCGGGTTTGAAAATGGTGAAGCAGACCTCTGGATCATCTCCCGCCTGAATATGTCGGCTTTTTGCTGAACCTCCAGGTGTGTCATCTCCTTGTTCAGCTCATTCCTGATAGCCTGAAAGTTAGTAACTGCCCCAAAGGGTAATTAGGAGTTGGGAATGGTGGTGACTAGGCCTGGGAAGAAGACTTAGGTGGGGAGAAACCAAGTGAAATATCCATTATAGGCCCAAAACCTTCCTGCTATATCAGGTTCTCTCACTCCATAATCTACCAAGCCCAGCTTTCACTCTAATTTCTTCCCAACCTCCCCTCCCACAAAGTTTCACCTCTTTTATGCTTACCCATCATGGCTACTATGATATTTCGAAAGATAATGGAACCAAGTAACAGTGAAAGGATGACATAGATGCTGCTGAAGAAGCGGCTGACTTCAGGCACCTTCCAGAGGTCCTGAAGCAGTGCATACCAATGATCCATGGTGAAGAGAATGAACACTGTCACTAGGGAATTCAGCATGTCCCTAATGAAAAAAGGGTGTGTATAGATAAAACAGAAATCTAAACCTCTCAGAAAGTTTCATTCTCACTTTTTTTTTTTATTCCCACTCTTAAAGCAACCTAAGAACATTTCTTTATACTTTGCTCTGGCTCTGGCTTCTTTTCTACCATGCTCAATTTTTTTAGTTAATCATTCTGCAGTTTGAAGTTGTTTTATTAGGTTTTTCTTTATCATAAATAATCTATGAATTCCACTTACTATTATATTAGTACCTGGGGCATGGTAGGTACTCAATAAATAGGTACTGACTGAATTTGTAAAAATTGAATGGATCACCAACTACATATCATTTTTTTAAGTTCCTTCTCCACTATCCTACAGACTTCACCTACAGAAGATCATTTACAAATTTAGCAAACATCATTCCTATTTAGTTTGTTGGTATGAACTGATAGGCAAGTAAATGAATGGATTTGTGACATTAACATGTAATCCCAAATAATAAATGACAATGAATATATCACAAAAGTTCCCAGGAAGGTATTTAAATTTTTCTTTTTTCCTTCTTAGTCCTCCAATTTGTTGAAAATATCAGGGCCTAAATAGGATAAATTCTAGGACTTTCCTAACTTGTATTCTTACAAAACTACTAAGAGAGATCTGAGAGGTGCTGACAAGATTGGATTCCAATTCATAAATAATATTATCACCTCTAAATACAAACTGACTTTCTATTAGTAATCAGTGTTCTCTAGGCAAAGATCTTATCAGGATTTTACTTTGAATGAGTATAGGTATATGCGTGTGTAATCCCCACACCTAGCGATTGGGGTAAAACTAGTGAGCACGTTTGAAAGTAACATTTATTATCACTTACAACATGTATTAAATACTCTGCTAAGTGCTTAAATGCATTACCTCATTTACCCCTATCCTCTTATTCCCATTTTTCAAGAGGTAACAGAGGCATAGAAACCAGGGCTTAACCACTGGAGTATACTGCTATTTAAAGATGGTTGATAAGGGTGCATTATGAATTTGCAAAACCCAGAGCAAATCTGGTAGTTGCCCTATCCTCAAAATCAGAGTGAATACCACTAAATATTCCTTTGCTTTCTCTTTGCCTCTCCTGTGCTCTATTCCATTTTTTTACAATAAGCTATATTTTTTATATTACTATACTTTAGACTAGCTTCCCAGTCTCTTGCCCAAATTCTCCCTCCCTCCACCCAGGGTTCTCCCAGTCCTGCCTACGAGAAGAACATTTGGTATGTCAGGTCCCCGTGAGATGAACGAGTATAATCCTGGAAGAAGTAGACACCGGCCACAGCAAAAATGTAGAAGAAGATCATCAGCAACAACAAGAGGAAGGTCATACTCTAGAGGAGATAACTTCAAGTCAGAGCTGGGCCAGACTAGGCTGATTTCCACCTACAGCCCAATCAAGCCCACCCTGGCGATGCCCCACCAAATCCTCCCTTCTAGTCCTGAGCCCAGTCATCTTAGTCCACAGCAGCTTGACCCCAGTCCTCTCACAAGGTCTTTCACTGCCTTCTTTGTCCTGCCCAGACTTGTCTCATGTAACCCACAAGTTTGTCCACCTTGCCCACCTGGTGTTGCTGCTAGAGTCAAATCACCTTAAGGGCCCTGGCAAGGGCCAAAATAATGACTCGAACTTGAGGGAATCGTGTAAAGAGTTTGAGAGACCTTAGCACCCGGCAGATCCTCAGCAACTGGAGCCATACAGACTGGCTTGTTACCCCTACCAGCACCACAACCTCAGGAAGCAGGGACTGTGGGAAACACACAGATTATGAATAAAATATATCCCAAAGCACCCACACCGTTGCCCCTTCATTATCTGATCTTCATAGTTCCTTGGACACTATCCCTTGAATAACATTCTCTAGGGACTGTTTCCTATTCAGCCTTTCTATACTAAATTACTTAAACTCTGTACTTCAGTTTACTCAGACATAAAAAGGGGATAAAACAGTGTCTATCTCATTGGGTTGTCATAGAGTTCGAATGTGCTTAGTTAACCGGTAGACATTATTGTTGGGGTTAATGTTGTGGTTAGATTCTGCCTTGCTCCTAATACCTGCAACTCCTGCAATGACTTACTTTTAGTTTTAGAAGAAAAAGGAAAAAAGGAAGTTAGGTACATTTCTATTTGTTTCTTCCTGAGATCTAATTATCTTAACTTTTCTTGTCATTTTGATTCACCTGGGCACATTCCTCAGCCCACTAAATGAATCCTCAGGATATCTATCCTTACCAATGTGGTAACAACAAAATCAAAGACATTCCAGGCATTCTTCCAGAAGAGGGAAAAGCTGAATAGCCACATAAGAAGGATCTCCAAGATGAAAATAAGTAAGATGAACCAAGCTGCCACTTCGAGAGCCAGCTTCAGTGACCACAGTTTGGGATTTGAGGATTCAAGCAGGTCTGAGTGAGTAAAGCAAAGGATGAATAAAGGTTAAGGGAGTGGGAAGCTGAATGATAGAGAATGATCACAACCTGTTATAAACCACACTTGTGCCCACTGCTGTTACATTTTTCTTTGAGTTTCTCTAAACAATGTTGTTGCTTCAACCTGTGAAATACAGGGGAGGACAGAATCAAACATGAAAAATAGCTACCACTCATCTGTCCTGCTGGTATTGATATGCCTACCAGCTGCAAGTGACTGCCTTCCCACTCTGGGGTCACACAGATCATCTCTTAACTACCACCAACGCTGCCTGCTGTGCTGTTACCCTCCAATCCCAAATTTCACAAAGAAGCAATGAGGCTTGAGAATAGAATGAAAATGTAGGGCCTTGATATATGTTAAGTGTTTTATCAGGGATGTAGAAACAAGATGCCAGATTCATGTGGCATACTGAGTTATAACAAGAAATTGCTTGGTTCTTTGGTGTGTGGTTTTTTGGGGGGGGGGGGGGTTGGTGTTTTTTTGAGAGAGAGAAAGAAGGGAGAGAAAGAGAAATACTGATTTTGTTGTTCCACCATTCATGCATTTATTGGTCAACTCTTGTATGTGCCCTGACCAGGGATAGAACCTACAACCTTGACATATTGGGACAATGATCTAACCAACTGAGCTACCCAGCCAAGGCTATTTGTTAGCTTTTAAAACTTCCCCTTTCTTCTATAAAATTGATTTTGTTCTGCAAAGCAAAAAGAATCCTATACCTTCTAGAACCTTATTATTTGCTAATTGCTATTCCTTAACTCATTGCCTTTGCCTTTCAACCCTCTTAATCTGTTTTATGCATTTAATGGATGTATAACATGCTATTGAGAAAAATCATTGTGATTAAAATAGGCTTAAAAGTTAAAAATTTAATATGTTTACTTTGAAACAGAATACTCTGAGAGCCTATGACTGATAGCTTGGCAGTTAATGGAGATCAGAAAAGCATACTCAATCACCCTGAAGAACACAACTGCTGTGTAGATTTTGACACACAGTTTTAAATCATTATTGCTTTTAGTAATATTTTGGCTAATTATATCCATAACAGAAGTAAGGAACAATGATGTTGAAATACAACTTCATGAAGAGCATAAGAATAATTCTGCAAGTTTATCTCAAGATGATTATCATCAGCTTCTATAACTTATATTCACCTGATAAAAATCTTTATATAGCTCATCAAGATATCTCTAGAACCTCAAAAATCAAAGTAAAAAATTATAATGATGGTACACTCAGTTTTTGTTGGAAATAAAGGCTATTCACACTTGCAATGTGATATTATCAGAGAAAATGAGTCAAATCTTTCTTTTCTCTCTCATCATTCAGAAACAAAATATGAAAATTATAAAAATAAGCAACCAATATCATTGTGAAAGACTTTTTATTTTTTATACCCTAACATATAAATGTTCACCTACATTTTAACATATGTCAGATGTTTTAACATATAATCCATAATGTTGTAAGCCTGAAACTAATGTTATGTCAATTATATCTCAATTAAAATAACAAAAAAAATTAAATTAAAAACTATGTAATACAAAAAATAAATATATTTGATCTCAAAGTCAAACTTAATGCCATTTTAAAATTTATTTGTAGACAAATCATATATTTTCTTTAAAAATAGCATGAATCACTTATAAAATGGCAAAAGTAAAAATTTGCTCACATGATTTAAAAAATTATGTAATAAATGTTAAAATACAATATATAATATGCTAGTCTAAAATATTATTTTTACTTCAACTTGCTTCTTTATACCACATAAAAATAATTAAATGCTTAAAATGCCCTAGGAGGTTTTCAAGATTATATATGTATTAGTGGGAAACAAAATCACAAGACAAAAAAAGATTGGGGAGTTTTGGTCTAGAAAACTGTTAATAATTATTTTTTTCCTACCTATAACAATATTCTTTGTGATCTGGAAAATTGTTTTTTAAAAGCCTAAACAAAGTCTTAATGTTTATCACATGAGTTAGTCTGTTCAAAAAAATCTGTTAGCCACAAATTATTATTCCTCCTGCCTTTCTGCCACGAGAATATACTTAACAAAACACAATTTACACGAGTTTGCCAGGTAATTCCCTTTCAGGCAATCCACCTATCCTCTGGCACAGTGATAATGTTTCCTATTCAGCCGTTTTACCAAGTAGAATGGTTAGTGCTATTCTCTTTTGATTTGTCCATTAGATGCAGTAAATCCTGTACATTTACTGCTATTTACTTTATTCCAAGGCTTAAGACTATATCCCTAACGTCACAAGGCAAAACATACCGATTATACAACAAATAGGAAGTGTGGGTGACAAAATCCCCATATTCAGAGGAAATAAAACACTTCAAAGTATATATAGTATACTGTAGTGGTCAATTACATCAACTTTTGTGGTTTAAATAGCTTTGACCTAATTGCATTAAAAGACAGTTTTAAAGTGGGAAACTTCCCCCAAACAAGTGAGAATGAAACAAGGAAGTGAGTACTTTTACTGTCCTTTATCCTTTCTGAGCAGTTTGAGATGATTATCAAATGAGCTCATTGGTTCTCCAGATTTCTTTTATTAATACATTTCATATAACTTATTATTGATTTTAGAGTTATTTACTCTGTAAGTAATTTTCTGTCAATATCTTATTTGTACCTAAATTTACATACTCTGTGAGCTTTCTTTTTGTACTTAACCTTTTAAACATACTTGTAAAAGTGTAAATATTGGATCACTCACTAATAGGCACCAGTATCTCTAATAGGAAAGGTTAATTCAAACAAATTTAGACTAAACTGACACAAGAAATATAACTGGTCTTTCCACCTCCAGTTCCTTGTTGACTCTATTACACTCTACCTCTAAGTATCAAGACTACCTTATATCTACTACACTCTAGAGAACCTTCCAAATGTTTCTAAATCTTAGCAGTTATGCCTATCACAATTCAAATAACATTCAAAAATGTAAAATAATCAATTGGAAGGAAAAATGACTCCCACCCATTTACTCTTCCATTCAATGTCAGTTCTCACCTGTTTCAACCATCAGTACAATTGTATTCAAAAAGATGAGGAATATGATGAAGTTTGTGAAGAGAGGACCTGTTTTCTCTTAAGGAAACATACATAATGCAGTTCTTTGATTCATGCAGGTGAAATAATAGGGGCAATAATAGAACCAGTGAGAATGAAAAGAAAATGGAGTTTAGAAAGGGAAAAATAAAGTCATAAGGCAAAGGATGAGGCAACAGAAACAGTAAAGACATGGGATAAAATGGGGATGAAAGGATACGTTCAAGGACCCATCCAGCCCACAGAGCAAGAGGTGGCCTCCAACTGCAGCGCACATGAAGCCTGCTCATCAATCTCTGGCCATGTGTAATCGGTTCTTCATGACGAGGCTTTACCGAGAAGCGCACAAGCTGGTGCTGATCTCCCAACATAAGTTTCTTCTGATGGGAAGGATCTACACCAAAAAATAAAAAAGGGGCAGTAGATAAATATAAAGTTAGGGGAGAGGAATATGAAGAGCAGGTAAGATTAGGGGCAGGGATACTGGTTACATAAGGGGCCCCCTAGTGCTGGGGGCTTGCCTTGCTGCTCCTTCTCCCAGCAACTAATACTGTACTGGTTTGAAGAGCTAATGTATTGCTTTAAGATCAACACTGTCCATGCCCTAGAATAAAGGCAGAAGGTTCAACACTCTGTTTTTTTAAAAAAATATCTTTATTGATTTCACAGAGAGGAAGGGAGAGGGAGAGAGAGAAACATCAATGATGAATCATTGATCAGCTGCCTCCTGCATGCCCCCTACTGGGGATGAGTCCACAACCCAGGCATGTGCCCTAACCTAAACGAACCCCTATCTCCTGGATCACAGGTCCATGCTCAACCCCTGAGCCATGCTGGCAGGGCCAACCCTCTAAGTTTTAAGTGTCTTTGGTAAAAACTTCCACTTCAGCCAGGGCTAAAAGTGAGTGGTATCCTAGGTATCCTAGGCCTAAAAGTGAGTGGCATGTGTTCTATAGCCTGGACTCAAAGAATTTTATTTCTAAAGCCTTTGATTTATCAAGTTTGTTGTAACCTCCAAAATAACCATATCAATCTCCCCTGAATTTTCTACCCTTAAAATTGTCTGCTTCCTATTCATTGGAGGGTGTGGATGGGAGTCTTAAGTTTCTCCCTGTGAAGAAACAGTCTGCTGACCAAGTATCTCTCGAATTGTGTGCCGTGGCACAGCTTGGCTTAGGCCTTGCAGATGCTCGATGAGAGAGAAAGTATCAATGAGACGAGAACGAATAGCATCAGCTCGGGGCAGCTGCATGTGTCCTTCTGGGTGATAAGTAGCCATGTCTGTTAAGAAAATGAAAGAATCAAGTATCATTGCATTCTTGGAGTTGCACCCGAAGATCAGGGGTTTTCTTCCCCTCCTCCCACTCTCTTTGCCCCTAAGAATACAAACACACGGTACCAAGACTCAAGGTTTTTTTAAACAAAAGGCGACAGGAGTCGTAAGAGAATATTGCGCAGTTGATTAAGGGGCCAGGCACCTCGACTTGCGTGACGGCATTTCTAATGAAAAGCAGCAGCCACAAGGGCAGAAGTCCCGGGATTGGGCAAAGAGGAATTCGGACACCACCACCTGGACCCGAGGGAACCGGGCAATGCAACGAGGTGGGAGGGCGTGGGGCTGCCTCCGAAAGAAAAACCAAGAGGAACTGGACAAAATGCAACAGCCTGGCATTTTGAAAATCTGTCGGGTCCCAAAGCTCCCTGCGGTGCCAGCTCCTTCTCTCAACTGCCGCTTGTGGGCCTCACCTCAGCCCAGGCTCTTCCGCCCACTCAGCACTGACTTCACTCCTCCGCCTACTGCTCTGGCGCCCCGCCTGGGCTCGGCTCCCCCCACACAGGACACGTTCAGGGTCGGCTCCCCGCCTCACTGCGCCCCATTTCCAACTCCGTCCCGCCCGCACTCCAGGTTCCGGTTCGCCCCGGGCCCAGCCCGAGCCCCAGCCCCCCGCCCCAGCTCAGGGCACCTCCCAGTCCGGCTCGCCCGGGCGCTCGCCGGCCTCGGCCCCGCCCCGAGCTCCGGCCCCTTGGCAGTTATCAGCTGGTCCCGCCCCCTCGACGCAAGCGACGCGCAGCCAATTGGCGGCTGCCACACTGCGGCCGAGCGGAGCTGGGGGGTTGGGACCTCCGGCTGCAGGTCCGCCTGGGCTAGACTCGTGAGCGCAGGCAGAGGGTACCCAGTCGCCGGCCCAGCTTCCGCAGTCCCCGCTGAGTCCCGACCCTCCTGGCCGCCCGGACCTCACCTCGTCGCCATGCGCCTCCGCCGCCTAGCACTGTTTCCGGGCGTGGCGCTGCTTCTCACCGCGGCCCGCTTAACTAGTGCCTCCGACGTGCTGGAACTCACGGACGACAACTTCGAGAGTCGCATCTCCGACACGGGCTCTGCGGGCCTCATGCTCGTCGAGTTCTTCGCCCCCTGGTGAGGCCACGGAGCCGGGAGTAGGGGGGAGGGAGGGCCGGGCTGGGCCGGGGACGAAGGCTCGGGAACGGTTGGGCCTGCGCAGCGCAGGGCCCCCACACAGTTCCAGCGGGCCTGGCTGCGGCAGGTAAATTTCCCAGCCCCGGGGAGCCGAGAGCGGAGAAGTGGGTGCTGATCGCCGCTGGGCGAGACCCGAGAAGGAAAACCCGGAGAAGGCCCCTCTCACGCACGGCCCCATCCTTACCTCGGTGCTCTTGCGGCACTTCCTTTTTGCAGAGGGTTTAACCATCCCCCTACCCCACTTAGATGGGTATCTTCACAGTTTCTGGGTGAGTCAGTGCTAATATTCTTCATTCTTCAGACTAGGCATTCCGAGGCCTTATATTGGAAGCAAACGTTTCACCAAGTGCAGAGGTCCTGTGCTCCAGGGTACTTCCTTCTTGCCCGAGGCCCCGCATCCATTGGTTTCTAGCCAAGGTCACTCAGTGGTTGCAGAATGGTCCTAAGTGCTTTCTTGGGGCTAGCAATTATTTTGTCCATGGCACGGTGCAACAGTTTCTCCATTAAGTTGATCACTTCCCAGCAGCAGCAGAATCCTGTCAAAAAGAAAGAGTAGATGAACAAGAGTAATTTCTTCAGAATCTGCCTAAAGTATCTGTTTTAACTGTAAAAGATGCCAAAAACTTCAATGAGAAAAGTAACCAGTATTGAAGAAATACTCCACTTCGGGATGATATAACTGAAGGAGGGTGTAAATTCCTTAGGATAGAACTAACTACAGATAATAAGCTGGGGGTGGGGGCGGGGAGCAAATAAGATTTCTGGCTCAGTAATAAATCTGAGTTTTATTTTTTATTCAACCCCCAAGTCTTTACCACAGCAAACTGCATACAATAATGATCTTAACACATGAGCTAGCTCAGTATATCCATGCTAATTAACAGTACTTAATTTTTCCATGCCCGCCACAATTACCCTTAATTAAAAACTATCTATTCAAAACTATCGGTAAAACAAAGTGTATTAACTTTCACTTGCTTCTAATTCTGGTCTTCACTGTAGGTGCTCCACTGACTTGTTGAGGGTTACACTAGAAGTCCTGAAGTCAAGATCACCTGAACCAGAAGGATGTGCTAGAGGCAGTGAATTTTTTTAGTTTGTAACAGATTTTGTGTCCAGGGCATTCTTGTGGCTAACTGGCATTACTGATTACACATGATAGGTGATGGTCTTTATACATCTATAGACTCATTCTCGCTTAGAAACAATTCTTCCTAATCATATAACCATGCTGTTAACTTTAAGGGGGTGTCACTATAATTAGAGTGGCTGTATGGAGTTGTTTTAAAACTGGGTGGTGCTTCATTGACTACAGGGGTCAACATGAAGTGAATTGCTGGAGAGTTGTGGGCAGTTGGGCTTAGTTTAAAGCAGATTTTTAAAAATATTTTTATTGATTTAGAGGTGAGAGAGAGAGAGAAACATTGTTCAGTTGCCTCTCTTACTAGCTCTGAGTGGGGATGGAATCCCCTACCTAGATATGTGCCCTGACTGGGAATCGAACCCAAAACCTTTCAGTGTACGGGACAATGCTACAACCAACTGAGCCACGCTGACCAGGGCTCAAACTATTTTTATTTATTAATACACTAGCTGGAAATTTTTTTTGACTGCTATATTCCTTTGTACAAATCAAGAATACTTACAACTTAGGAACAGTTCGAGAATCTTTACTGAGAGTAAAATGAGCCTTTTTTGAGCAGGTTCTTTTTCTGGTTTGTTTTAAGATGTTTTTTCACTTTCATTTTACAAGTGAAAGTGAAAGATTTCTTTGCAGTTGATTTTGTAGACTAATACTTCCATTCTGGAGTTAATCGGTTATCTATGTAATTTGTAAGACTGGGAGTATCTGAATTTCTGTAGGGAAATAAATAGCACTATTTAAATGTTCGTGATAATTTCTGAAAATTCATTCATCAGTGTTGAGTATGTTTCAAATCCTCAAAACATCTACTTATGTAGTAGATTTGTGTCCTACCCTTTAAGTCAGTAGTATTAAATAGTGACATTTTATATACAATGTTTATAGAGTATAGAAAAAGACTGTGGATAGTATAAAATGGAATATTTAATACAGAGTGGGACAAAAGTAGGTTTACTGTTGTTTGTATGTAAAATAATGCAACAATTAATAAATAATACAAGAATAAACTCTGCTTTTCATTCTCAAAACTGTAAACCTACTTTTGTCCCATCCTGTATTTATGTTTATACATGCTGATTCCTTTACTTGGAATTCTTACACCTGTACAATGATCCACCCATCCATCCTCCACTCCCAAATCAAACTTTTCAACAAAATTTAGCTCAAAAGTTACTTCTTCCTTCAGTGAACAGCTAACTGGTTGCTCCCTCTTCTCTTTTGGGACCTAATAATACTGTCTCACTACTGCCAGACTTGTATTCTTTAGGGCAAGGACTATATCAGTTTTTATGTTAGAGGCTAAAATAGCCTTTGGTACTGGGCAGGCATAAAATGATGATTGGTGATTCTTGGGTGATTATATGTTGGGGTTCATTATTAACTGCTAAGTGCCATCCCTGAAGGTGGATGTGATTATTTGTGTTTTCATATTACCTAGGAGTGGGTGAAAGCAGTAGTGATTATACTTAATGTTCACCTTTAAACTCTGTCTAAATTGTCCATTTTAGCCCGGCTGGCTAGACTCAGCTGTTGAGCATCGACCAATGATCCAGGAGATCAAGGTTTGATTTCCGGTCAGGGCAGGTGCCCAAGTTGCAGGTTCGATCCCCAGCAGGGAGTGTGCAGGAGGCAGCTGATTAATGACTCTCTCATTATTGATGTTTCTGTCTCTCTCTCCCCCTTCCTCTCTCTCTGAAATCAATTAAAAATATATATTTTTTGAAAATGCCAAAAAATACTCCAATGAGAAAGTAACCAGTGTTGAAGAAATACTTCACTTCAAGGTGATTTAACTTAACAAGGTTGTACATTCCTTAGGATAGAACTAACTGAAATAAAAAACTTGGGGTGAGCCCAGCTGGCATGTGTCAGTGGTTGAGGGTCGGCCTGTGAACCAGGAGGTCACAATTCTATCCTGGTCAGGGCACATGCAAAGGTTTTGGGCTTGATCCCCAGTACGGGCGTACAGGAGGCAGCTGATCAATGACTCTCATTGTTGATGTTTCTATCTCTCCCTCTCCCTCTCTCTCTCTCTGAAATCAATTAAAAAAAAAAAAAACTTGGGGTGAGGGGAGCAAATAGGATATGTCGCCCACTAAACCTGAGTAGTAGTAGTAGTAGTATTTTTTAATCCTCACCCAAGGATATTTTTTCCATTGATTTTTAGAGAGGGGAGAGGAAGAGACAGAGAAACATCGATGTGAGAGGGACACATCAATTGGTTGCCTCCCACACTTGCCCTGACCGGGGCCGGGGATTGAGCCTGTAACCGAGGTATGTGCCCTTTACCAGAATCAAACCCACAGCCCTTCAATCTACAGGCCAATGCTCTAACCATTGAGATTTACCGGCTAGGACTATTATTTTTTATTTAACCACCAATCTTTACCACAGCAAACAATTATTATTATTATTTTTTTTTTTTTAAGAAAATAGTTTGCTCATTTTTATTTTACTAGAGAATCATGAATTGGTTGCTTCCTGAATGCACCCAGACCAGGGCTGGGAGCTAGGATTGAACCTGCACAACCCAAGTATGTGCCCTTGACGGGGAATCGATCCTGAGACCCTTCAGTTCGTAGGCCGACACTCTAACCACTTATCACACCGCCCAGGGCAGCAATGATTAACCTTTTTTTTTTCTTTTTTGTTTATGTTTTTATTGATTTCAGAGAGGAAGGGAGAAGGGGAGACAGCTAGAAACATCAATGATGATAGAGTAGTTGATAGGCTGCCTCCTACACACCCCCTACTGGGGATAGAGCTGGCAACCCCGGCATGTGCCCTGACCTGGAATCAAGTTGTGATCACCTGGTTCATAGGTTGATGCACAGCCACTTAGCCAAGCTGCGGGGCAACAATGATTATGCTAATGCATGGGATAGCTCAGTATATCCATGCTAATTGACACCACTTAATTTTTCTACCCCTGCCACAATTACCCTTAATTAAAAACTATCTGTATTTAAAAGTATCAGTAAAACAAAGGACAAGGTGTGGCTCTGTTGGTTGGGCATCATCCTGTGCACTGAAAGGTTGCCAGTTCAATTCCTGTCAGGGCACATGCCCAGGTTGTGGACTTGATCCCTGGTGGGAGATGTGCAGGAGGCTGCCAATCGATATTTTTTTTATTTGTGTGTTTTTTTAGAACTATTTTTTCGTTGATATGAGAGAGAGGGAGAAAGAGAGATAGAAACATCAATGATGAGAGTCATTGATTGGCTGCCTCCTGCACGCCCCTTGCTGGGGATTGAGCCCGAAATCTGGGCATGTGCCCTGACTGGAAATTGAACCTTGATCTCCTGGATCATAGGCGGATGCTCAACTGCTGAGTCACGCTTGTCGTGCCCAATCGATGTTTTGCTTTCACATTGATGTTTCTCTCTCCCTCTCCCTTCCTCTCTCTCTAAAAATCAATTTTAAAAAATCTTTAAAAAGAGGGGACAGGGTGGGACAAAAGTAGGTTTACAGTTGTGAGTACGTAAAACTCAAAGTTTATTTTTGTATTATTTTTTAATTATTGTATTATATTCCATACAGACAACTGCATGCCTACTTTTGCCCCACCCTGTGTGTAACTTTCACTTGCTTCTAACTCTAGTCTTCACTGCAAGGGCTCAACTGACTTGTTAAGGGTTATACTAGAAGTCCTGTAATGAAGACCACCAAAGCCAGAATGATGTACCATAGGCAACAAATTTTGTTTTCAGCCTTCTTGACAATTACTACATATTGAACAGAAATCTCTCTTCTATTTCTTCTTTATTCTCATTTCTACCATGCTGGGCCAAGCTTTCATTTCTGCCATGTGAAATATTTTATCTCTAGGTGGCATTATTTTTATATCTGCTTTCCCCCTTTGTCATTCCTATTATATTGCTGGCTGATGTAGTCTTAATACACATAACACATTATCTTTTAACAACAACAAAGCCCCTGGAAGATCTCTGAATATTTCATTCTCACTAGTAATTTTATCTTTGTTTTATTGTTCCCCTTATCTAAAATTTCTTACCATGTCCTTTCTGAAGCCTTAAATCCTTAAAGGCCCAGATCCAATACTTACTCCCTTTAACATACATTCTTTTTTTTCCTCTTTTAAAAAAATACGTTTTTGTTGATTTGAGAGAGAGAGAGAGAAACATGCACCGGCTGCCTCCTGCACACCCCCTACTGAGAATCAAGACCAAAACCCAGGCATGTGCCCTGACTGAGAATTGAACTGGTGACGTTTCGATGCATGAGACAACACAACCACCCCGGCCAGGGATAACATACATTCTTTTAACTTTTGAACCCTTATTATGGTCCCAAAAACCTTGATTTCTCAGATAAATTGGTTACCTTATTGTAGATTAATTGTAATTTGTGCATTTTTGCCACAACTCAAGTACACAAAATTAATTTCTTATGTAATATTACAGAGGATATAATGAATTATACCATATTTCAGACACATCTAAGATACCACTGATTGTGAGAGAGGAACCATTATTGCAAGACACATCCCAATTTCAGATACGGTAAAATGTGCATCTGTAAAATATGGTATAAGGAATACCATTTATTCACCACTCAGTCTAAAAAAATAAAGTACAGTTGAAGGCCCCCAGTGTACTCCTTCCCCACCTATACACTCCCCCCATCCTGAATTCAGTATTTATCATTTGGTCCTTTTATACTTTTAGTAAATATGTGTGTGACCCTAAGCAACATCTAATATAGTTTTTTTTTTTAATGTGTATATCATTTTTCCTTCATTTAAGCTTTCTGATGATGATTTTTGAATAAGATTCTTAAAGACTTTAAGGAATATAGGCTCTTGTAGTTCTTTGTTTAAACAAGTTTCAGGGGCAAATGTTTCTAAGTTGCTTACTCATCACTTAAATTTTGAGACTGTTGGCTATGAAATATATCAGCTCAAGTTTCTTCCATGTTTCCTTCAGTTTTCTAATTCTATTTTTGCTGTCTGTGGGGAGATTGCAGAACTACTCGCCTTCTCAAAGTGATCCCTCTGCAACCCATTGGGTTTTGAAGAGGTGATGTACAGCTGGTGCTAGCTGTAAGGAGGAGTTTGTTGCCCCTCCCCCCATTGCATATACAGCATACCTATGGGACTGTTAGGACGTTGCGACAGAAGAGCAGGTGTTTCTGATGGTCCTCTGGGAACCCCTTCTAATTGGCATAATGTTTTATCCTCATCAGTACTTATAGCCAGGTGAAGTGTGTAGCTGTAAAAATCAGGCCTCTGCTCTTAAACATGTCATTCAGATGCTAAGCTAAAACGCAGTGGAGAGGAAAAAAACTTCCAATGAGTTGCTAGAGTATAACAAATGGGTGCCTCTAGGCTGCATTCTGCTGCCCTCTCAAAGTGGGTTTCTGGTCAAAAAGAGTCATAGTGAAGGAATGAAGAAAAAATACTTGATGGTGATTCTTACTGAGTTAATATCATATTTGGGACCTTATAGATATCAATCACTAATTTTTAAGAACCGCAGTGCTGTTTTCTTAAAGGAAAAATATTGCTATCTTATCCTTCATTTTATCCTCATTAATTGGTCAAAAGAGCATGAGCCCTTTACCTCTTTAATGTGGAATATACAGACTTTTGGCTACTGCTTTCAGGACTCAATTGCACTTTCATTGAGAAAATAGGTGCTGCTCTGGACTGAGCCCATCCTATAGGGTCAACCTTAGGCTAGAGATAATACTTTCACCTTCTGAGACCTCTGGTTTGCCCTAATTACTAATGGATGTTGTTCAAGTGATGCTTTTGCTTTTGGAAGCAGCTGCTAGTTCAAAAGTAGTAGAATAGTTTGAGATTCTTCCTAGAGAAATAAAGTTAACAAATTTTGTGGGATTAAACTGAGAATTTGGCTTTTTTTTTTTTTTTTTAATATACCTGTATAGGTGTGGACACTGCAAGAGACTTGCCCCTGAGTATGAAGCTGCAGCTACCAGATTAAAAGGAATAGTCCCATTAGCAAAGGTGAGTGAGTATAGGTGGATTCTTCATTAAAGGAAATGAGGTTTTTGGTTTTTTTAATCCTCACCCAAGGATGTGTGGGTGATGTTTTTTTTTTTATTTTTAGAGAGAGAGAAATCGATTTGAGAGAGAAACATCAGTTGTTTGCCTCCCATACTCACCCCTACTGGGGTCAAACCTGCAACCTGCGTATGTGCCCTGACTGGGAATCAACCCCGCAACCTTTTGGTGTACAGGACGATGCTCTAACAAACTGAGCCACCTGGCCAGGGCAGGAAATGTGATATTTTAAATAATAGTTTGTAAAATTAATATTTCCTCTATTCTTATGGTACTAGGAAGATAGAACTCTGGCCCTGGCTGGTGTTGCTCCGCGGTTAGAGCGCCATCCAGAGGACAGAAGGGTCCCAGGTTGGATTTCCTTTCAAGGGCACATACCTGGGTTGCAGGTTTGATCCTGGCTCCGGTGGGGTGCCTGAGGAAGACAACCAATTGATGTGTTCCCCTCCCTCCCTCCCTCCCTCTCTCTCAAAAAAAAAAAAAAAAAAAAATCAATGGAAAAGTGCTCAGGTGAGGATTAACAAAAAAAGAGAGAACACTACTTTCTGGGCAAATACACAACTGACTATTGTATTGATTATGGTTTCAAAAGATTAAAAGTAGTGGAACAAAGGGAATTATTGGCAAAAGAAACCAAGTAAAATATGGAAAATAGAAATTAAGGGGCAAATACAGAAAGTAAGAATGCAGTTGTCAAGGTTAGAGGAAAATTATTATTGAATAGATGAGTTCCCTAAACTATCACGTTACAGTCACAGTGATGTGGAATAGGAAAATGGCATGAGGATGTTGATAACTGGTCGACTATAAACTTGTTATGTGCTTTTACAATCAGAGTAATGCTTTCAGAATTTTGCAATTATTCTGTATTAAACCAATAGTTCCAGTCTTTTTTTATTTTTTTAAAACATTTTTATTGATTTTTAGAGTGAGAGAAAGAGAGAGAGAGACACTGATATGAGAGTGTAATATCAATCAGCTGCCTCGAGCCCCTAACCCAGGCATGTGCCCCAATGGGGAATCTAACTGACAACCTTTGGGTGTATGGGATGATGCCCAGTCAACTGAGCCACACTGGCCAGGGCAGAAACTCCTTTTAATCCTAATGTTTCTATGGCAGCTTGCCATAGAAAAAGAGTTCATTCTTGATTTAATTTCTGTCTCATGTGGCTACAGCCTGTTACTATAGACACATTACTTTTCTGACCTTCAGTTTATGCTAAAGCATTGGGATTATACCAAGTAACTAAATAGATGGAAATCGTTTTCCCTTTTCCTCATTGGTATCACTAGATGTCATATTGTAGTTTAGCCCCGTTTCATACTAGCTCAGGGGGGTATGTTCAAGTATTGGTACCTTTGCTAATAATTCTAGATGGTTTGCCAAATCAAATTGTATTCTACCCTGGCTAAACGGTATGTACACCTATCCATGTATCCCTTTGATGATAATCATTATCAAAATAAGCCACTCTTACTAACTTAAGTGATATATCCCTTTTTCTGAGGCAGAAAAAAGGTAGAGACTGCTTTAAACAATAGAAACTCCAAGGGCAGAATTTAAATTGTCATTTGTGTATTTTGTATGATGCTCAGGAATCTAAATTTTAAAGATTTCCTTAGGTGGTTCTTATGTAGCTAGTCCAGCACCAGTGTGCCTTTAAAATCTAATGTTCTGTGGCATGTATGTCAAGAATTGCTTGATCCTTTATGACTTGACCAGTCTTAATATTTTGGAAATATAGGAAGAACTTGTTGCATGCATTTGGATAACAAGTGGTTTATGTATTTTAATCTTTAGGTTGATTGTACTGCCAACACAAACACCTGTAATAAGTATGGAGTCAGTGGCTATCCAACCCTGAAGATATTTAGAGATGGTGAAGAAGCAGGTGCTTATGATGGGCCCAGGACTGCTGGTAAGGATCCTCGGTTACATTCTGGAAACTGAATTTGTTAAGTACCCTCTTCTTTATAGTGTGAACATCACAGTTGTCTGTGCAACATACTTTCAGTCTTTAAAATTTTTCACCTGAAAGGTCAGTTTAGTAGCTAACTAAACACTTCTGTAAATGAACAGATTATGTAAGTAATATAGAAAATACTTGCACTTGAGTTGTAAGATCAACTAGACATTTTTTCATTTCACAAATATCACTGAGTACTCTGTGCCAGGTATTCTAGATATACTGGGTGCTCAATATTTATTGATAAAACAGATAAGGTTCCTACTCTTGTGATGCTTATATTCTGGGAGATGAAGAAAAAAAGGCAGCAAAGAAGTTTAAAAATACTTAAAGGTATCTACCACTTCACATCCATTAGTATGACGACTATCAAAAAATAAAAGTGCTGGTGAGCATGTGGAAAATTGGAACCCTTTTGAGTTTTTGGTACAAATGTAAAATGATGCAGCTACGATGGAAAACAGTATGACAGTTACTAAAAATATAAACAATAGACTTGTCATATGATCCAACAATTCCACCTGGATATATACCCAAAAGAATTAAAAGCAGTATCTTAAAGAGATACTTTTACACCCTTGTTTATAGCTGCATTAGTCACAATAGAAAAGAAGTGGAAGCATCCCAAATGTCCATCAGTGAATGAATGGATACACAACATGTGGTGTATTAATAATTATATATAAATGAAAGGAAGTTAGGACATGAACTACAACATGGTTGAACCTTGAAAACATGCTAAGTGGGATAAGCCAGTCACAAAGAAGACAAATATTGTGAGATTCCTCCTATATGAGGTTCCTACGGTAGTCAAACTCATAGAGACAAAGTAGAATGGTGGTTGCCAGGGGCTCTGGGGAGGACAGCAGGGGGAGTTACTTAATGTGTAGAGTTTCAGTTTTGCAAGATGAAAACAGTCTTGGAGATTGGTTGTACAACAATGTGGATGTACTTAATGCCGTAGAACTGTACAATTAAAAATAGTTAAGATGGTAAATTTTATGTTGTATATTTTACCACAGTTAAAAATTTTTAAATGTCAAAAATGTATATGGATAAGATAAATTCAGTTAGTGATAAGAGCATTAAAGGAGAAAAATAAGACCAGACAATGTGGTCTTGGGAGCACCACATAATCAGGGTGATAGGGAAGTAAAGTTTGAGCTGAGAACTGAATGATAGGAGTGAACCAGCCATGAGAAAATCTGGATCAGAGCCCTCCAGGCAAAGGGAAAGCCAGTGCAAAAAGGCCTTACGGCATAACTGAGCTTGATGTGTCCAAGGCAGAGACACTGTGTGGCTAGAATATAATTAGCAAGGCTGACAGGTGAAATTTGAGACATAAATAGAGAGCTAGATTCTATAGGGCCCATAATTGAAAAAATATTTTTATATGAACAAAGTTTTATCTTGAGTCTATCAAATATTCAGGCATATTTTACCTTTTATGGTAGTGAGCTAATAAGAAAGGGGTTCAGTTTGGGCATTGTAGGTGATATAAAATATTTTCAGTGTGATTGTTACTCATACATGAAGCTCTACATAGTATGACCCATTCCTAATTCTGATGTCATCTGAAGACTGTTTCACTTCAGGACTCTTGTCCTGGCTGTATTCATAGCCTGAACTATGTTTGCATGACTTGCTCCTTTATTCAGATCCTAGCTTAAATTTTACCCCCGCCTCCCCGTGTGCCCGCATGCACTTGATCTCTCTCTATATGTGTGTTTTTGTGGGGTTTATTTATTTATTTATTTATTTTAAATATATCTTTTATTGATTTCAGAGAGGGGAAAGGAGAGAGACAGACAGACAGACAGAAACATCAATGATGAAAGAGTCATTGGGGATTGAGCCCGCAGCCCGGGCATGTGCCCTGACCGGGAATCGAACCCCAATCGCCTGGATCCTAGGTTGATGCTCAACCACTGAGCCACGCCCGGCCGGGCTATGGGGTTTTTTTAAATCACATCATCCTCTTAATTCTCTGCATAGCATCGATTTTTTTAAATTATTTCTTTATTTGGAGAATTATTTTATTACGTATTTGTGGATTTATTTGCAGATATACTTTGTATTGCAAGGTCCAAGAGAGCAAGAGACCTTGTTTGGTTTATTTACTACTCTGTTCCCAGCACCGAGACTGGCACCAGTAGTAGATACTCGGAAACTCTTTGTTTAATGCATGAATAAATATTTTGGCCCAGCTGATGTCATTTAGCCAACACTCAAAATTATTATGTCTTAAACACAAAAGGAATTTTTTTTCATTTTTTTCCCCTGAGCTTAAAATCATTAATGAGAAGCCATGTTACCATTCAGATTTTGTTTGTTTTATTTAGGATACAGTTAGGATAAAGTTAACAATTAAAATTTAATTAATATAGTTTTTCTGAAGTTGGACAGGTCTTAAGTAAATTGTAGATAAATCAACCAGAATGCTGCTAGGAAAATATTCTCATTTGGGCTGCAACTTAGTTTTTTGGGTTTTATTTTTTTTAACTCAAAAATTTCTCAGCATTTGACTACTTAGGATGGATTATTTTGCTCATGTACTCCTTTAAGAACTATGCTGTTTGTCTTTTCATCATAACCCTGAATTAAAGTTTTTTATAATAATTTATATTGTGATATAGTAATAACAGTCCCCTCAAAGACTGAACAGTTCATATCCAATTTCAAATAATCTGCAACCCCTCCTCTGTGAGGAGTTGAGGAAAACATTTAAGAGAAAAAAAATCCATGAAGAGAGAGAAAAGAAGGGAAAAAACTACCTTACAAAAAATGCCAAATAGATTCAATCATGTTGAAAGAGTAAACAGTATTCTGTGTCAGCCAGTTAGCAAATCATTAGAGTACATTACTTAGAAGAGAAAAAGGGTGGAAGAGGTAGAATATTATGGAGAATTACACTGCTTCTGTCAGGTCTGTAAGCATTTTGAACCTGTGAATGGTTTCCGTGGGCCCCGGAAGAAAGTAGAATAATGGTCTGTCAGCTAGGCTTAAGGGATAAAAAGATTTTTGTGTGTAGTTATTATTACTTATAAACTATTTTATTTATCTAGTCCATTTCACCTCAGTAAGAAAGTGTGATTTGGATGGATCCTGTACATGGAGTGATTTGACCTGTATGTAGTTAAACTCCTGTACAAGCATGCTGAGTCATTGTATTTTCTGCTTTTAAAATTTAGAAAGGCTAGCCCTAGCCGTTTTTCTCAGTGGTTAGAGCATCGACCTGCAAACTGAAGGGTCCCAGGTTCGATTCTAGCCAAGGGCACATACCTTGGTTGCAGGCTCTGGTTGGTGCACCTTTGGGAGGCAACCAATTGATATGTCTCTCTCATATCGATGTCTCACTCTCTGAAAAGCAATGGAAAAAAAATCCTCAGGTGAGGAAATAAATAAATAAATAAATAAATAAATAAATAAATAAATAAAATTTAGTAAGGCTGTAAGTAACTTTTGTTCTACTTGAGAATAAGGGATTTGTTATTTGCAAAATGATGTTTTTTGAACTTATGTGCTAGGTATTATTCTTAGAGCTAGATATGTATCAGCAAAACAAAAATCCCTACCCATTTAGAATTTACTTTGTAGTGGGGAGAGAGAGATAAAAAATGATAGAGTGTATTAATTAGATGGGTGAGAAGTATTGTAGAGGAAGATAAACAGAGAAAGAGATAAAGGAGCTTTGGAGGTTGAATAGGTTTTAGTTTACAATAGGATGATCAGGGAAGGCTTTATTAAGATGACATTTGAGCAAAGACCTAAAAGAGGTGAGGAAAGGAGCCACGTGGATATCTGGGGAAAAGAGTGTTCTATGCACAAAGTTATTGTTTAATTTGTACTGTTATAAACACTTTACTGTATCCCTAGTAGAGGTATAAATAAGTAGTCTCTTTGGGAGACGGTTTAACAATTATAAATGCATGTTCTCTTTGACCCAGTGAATCTATTTCTAGGAATTTACCCTACAGATATGCTCAGTCATGTGCAAAATAACATTAGTATGAAGTTGTTTATTTTAGAATCATTTATAACAGCAAGAAATCAAATCATCAATTGTTGCTGGTTAAGTAAATTTTGGTACATCCATGCAATGAAACACTACGCATTCATAAAAAAGATTGAGGGAGCTCTATGTACATTGACATAAATTATCTCTAAATTGTGGTTAATGACAAAAACAAATACAGAACAGCATATTTGTATGCTGCCATTTGAGGAAAAAAAGCAATGAATAAATATGTAATAATTGGTTTATGTCTAATATCTCTGGAAGTGTACATAAAAAACTGAAATCTTATCCTATGGGGAGGAAACTGGGTAAGTAGGGACAAGGGTGGGAAGACAACTTCATT
The DNA here is from genome assembly GCF_964146895.1 of Miniopterus schreibersii. NCBI lineage: Eukaryota > Metazoa > Chordata > Mammalia > Chiroptera > Miniopteridae > Miniopterus > Miniopterus schreibersii. The sequence goes on from NC_138101.1 coordinate 145,403,052, forward strand.
GTATACCCTTGGGAACCTTGTGAACTTTGAATCGTGAATAGTTGGTTACCCTCTCAAAAGTTATAAATTTGTTGCTATAATCCTTCATCTTTTCCTTTAAGATGGAATTGTCAGCCACCTGAAGAAGCAGGCAGGACCAGCTTCAGTTCCTCTCAGGACTGAGGAAGAATTTGAGAAGTTCATTGGTGATAAAGATGCTTCTGTAGTGGGTAAGTAGCAAATATTTAATTGAGCCACAGGATCATTGGCTTGGTTTCAAAAACCCCGTATGTCTGAGTAAACACCAAAGTTAAAACAGTTTTGATAATATTGGGGACAGTTAAAAATAAAACTCATAGAATTAGCTCAGCATTACTATAATGTGGAAAAAATTGGTGTTTTGAGCGTCTTCTTACAAATTTAATTTCAGTTAAAGGACTAAAATAGGAACATCAGTGTTTTCTATCACGTCTAAAACTCTGAACTTTAACTCAAGTAATAGGGTAGTTAAGACTGAAAGTAGGGTTTTAAGATGGCAGGACCTGTGTCTGCTATTTTCATAGTCATAGGGCATTTAAATTTTAAGATCAAATTGCTAAGGGGTTGTGTGTGTGTTTAAATGTGTCTTTATTGATTTCAGAGAGAGGAAGGGCGTGGGGGGAGAGAAACATCAATGATGAGAGAGTCATTGACCGGTTGCCTCCTGCACACCCCCTACTGGGGATCAAGCCTGCAACCGGGCATGTGCCCTGACAGGGAATCTAACTGAGATCTCCTGGATCATAGGTTGATGTTCAACTGCTGAGCCACACCTGGCCTGGCTCCTAATTGTTATAATAAAACTGGCTTTCTCATACTAGAAGATGGTTTATAAGTTAGATTTGACTAAAAGCCACTTCTCTGCATTTTACTGATTCAGTATATTTTAGAAAGAGTTAACCATAAGCAGACATTTATTAAACTCTCATTTCAGTCACTTTTCTAAACTTGGAGTTCTAAAGACAAGACAGAAAAAAATATGGCAGTTTACGTTTATTTTGATATATTGCCTTATTTAATCCTGAAACTCTAAGAAGTAAAGCAGTTTGCACAAATAATTTATTTGTGAAAAACTAGAGTTGAGACTTGAACCCTTACAAATCCTCTCCTTTGGCTCCTTCAAAAAAACATATATATATATATATATATTTTTTTTTTTAAGTTAATTAATTAATTTTTTTAATCCTCACCCAAGGGTATTTTTCCACTGCTTTTCGGAGAGAGTGGAAGGGAGAGAGAGAGAAACATCAATATGAGAGACACACATTGATTGGTTGCTTCCCTCGCGGGCCCTGACCAGGGCTGCGGATCAAGCCCACAACTGGGGTAGGTGCCCTTGGCCGGAATCAAACCTGGGCCCTTCAGTCCATGGGCTGAGGCTCTAACCACTGAACTAAACCGGCTAGGGCCAAAAATATTTTTTAAAGGTAGAGGAAGAATTCTCATCCTAAGTATTTTGTCAGATTTCCTAGGTAGTCATGGCAAAGCAGACCCAGTCCTGCCTGCCTTGCTTTGCTTGTCCATAATAGAATAAAGGCTTTAAGAAATAGAAGAATTTAGCTCTGGCCAGGTAGCTCAGTTAGAGCATCGTACTTATATGCCAGGGTTGCAGGTTATATCCCCAGTCAGGGCACATGCAAGAAGCAACCAATGAATGCACAACTAAGAGGTACAAGTCAAGTTTCCCTCTCTCTCCCCTCCTTTCTTTCCCACCCTTCCTCTGTCCTCCTCCCTTCCTCTCTCTCTAAAACAATTAATTTTAAAAATTTCAAAAGCTTGGAATTTTATCTCAGCACTTACTGTTTCCTCCTTGTGTTTGATATTTTCCATATAGGTTTTTTCAAGGATCTATTCAGTGAAGCTCACTCTGAGTTTCTAAAAGCAGCCAGCAACCTGAGGGATAACTATCGATTTGCACACACCAATGTTGAATCTCTGGTGAACAAGTATGATGATAATGGAGAGTAAGTGATTGAAATGAATGCCCTTGTAAATTTCTGGACCAAGTGCTATTGTGTGAACTGGTGATTTTTAATGCCTGTTGTTTTTTTTTAAACATATATATTTTTTTATTTTAAATATATCTTTATTGATTTTAGAGAGAGGAAAGGAGAGGGAGAGAGAGAGAGACATCAATGATGAGAGAGTCATTGATCAGCTGCCTCCTGCACGCCCCCAACTGGGGATCGGGCCCACAACCCAGGCATCTGCCCTGACCGGGAATTGAACCCTGATCACCTGGATCCTAGGTCAACGCTCAACTGCTGAGCCATGCCTGGCCAGGCAATGCCTGTTTGTTTTTTTTAAAAAGGGTTTATCAAGCACTTGCTAGGCACTAAGCTAAGTGCTGGACAGTGTTGTGAGCTTTCAGTGACACTGAGTAGGTAAAGACAGTGGATATATGTAAAAATGTAAGTGTAGTGAGCATTATAGGTGTTATGACAAGCATATATGCTGGGTGTGGTGGAAGTACAAAGGAGGGGTGATATTTTTTTTTTGGGTGCCGAGTAGTATTAGAAAAATCTTCATAGAGGTGACTCTTTGAGTGTGTCTTGAAAGATGAAATTTTCCAGGCAGGTTATGGCAATTAGGATAAAAATTATTCCAGATAGAGCAGCAAGAGTGCAGGCCATGAGAAGTGAAACAACCTAGGCATATTGGGACCTATAGTACCGTTAGTAACTGAGGGCATAGTGAAAGGTAAGGCTGGAGAGGTAAGCAGAGACCAAATTATAGAAGATGTTAATGCCATACAGAAGAGTTTAGGTTTTATGTTTTAGACATTTGAGAGCCATTGGAAGACTTTGAGTTGGAGAATAATGTGATTTATTTTGTGTTTTAGAAGAAAAGTCACTGGCACCCATATGGTGGTGGTTTGAAAGGGGAGAGATGGCAAGGCAGTCGAGAGTCTAAACTAAAGGGGACATCTGAGAGCCTAAATTAAGGTAGTATTAGGGGCAATGGAGAGAGGAAGGAGTGAGTATAACAAAAATGTAAACAATAGGAATCTGTCCCTAGCCATGTGTGAAAAAGGGACGCACTTAGAGTGAGTGTAGGTTTCTAAAGACTTGAATGACTGGGCCATTGACAGTCATCATCAAGCTGGGCAACAGATGAAGAGAAACAAATTTGGGGGGAATGATGATAAGTTCTATTTTGTCACAGTGAATTTGAGAAGTTTGTGACATCCAGGTGGTGAAGACCCAGTGGGCAGACAATTGAATAGATGAGACTAGAATTCAGGAAAAGTTCTGAACTAGAGATAAAAATGTATAGGCCAACCACATACGAATGATTATGGAAACCATTGGACTAGATGAGCTCACTCAGGGTGAACACATAAAGTTCTGTCTTTTTTTTTTTTTAAATATCTTTTTATTGATTTCAGAGAGAGGAAGGGAGAGAGAGATAGAAACATCAATGATGAGAGAGTAATCGATTGGCTGCCTCCCCATGTACCCCACTGGGGCTCAAGCTCGCAACCCAGGCATGTGACCTGACCATGACTTGAACTGTGACCACTTGGTTCATAGGTTGATGCTCAACCACTGTTGCACACTGGCTGGTCACATAACGTTTTTTAAGTGTGCCAAGGACTAGTATTATTTATTCATATTTAGCAAACTATGTAGTGTTTACTATGTGTCATTTACTGATAACTCATTTAATTCTCTTAACCGAGTGAGACAGACCTATTATTTTCCCCATTTTAGAAGAGAAAACCCTCAGAGGTTAAGTAATTTTCCTAGCTTCATATGGTAAGTGGCGGAACTGGGATTTGAACCTAGAAAGTCTGGCAGCAGAGTTGGTAGCCTTGATCATAAGGCTCTGCCTTATAGATTGAGAGACACCAGGTCTATAAATGGATCTAGAGCTCTTCTGTCTCATTAAGGACACCATGTGTCAGCCTTTTAACCTTAGATTTGTTCACTGTGGCTGCCTCTTACACTGCTGTTTAAAGTGGTCTACCAGCACCTGATTCGAAGTTTTACTGAGAAGTTTGTATGACATCCTTATGTGAAGGATGTCTTAAGGTCTTCATGTGTAGTGTATGCCAACGCGATATCATCATTAAAGATAACTGCCTGACTTCAATTCTTTTAGGATAACTTCTCTGAAATTGGTAACTGTACTTTAAAAAAAACAAAACCTTGTTCACACTCTTGCTTGCCCGGCATGTATTTGTAAACTTGGTTTATTGGTATAGAGAAATCTAGAACAAATGAATTTTTAATGAACTCAAGCCAAACATTATAATTGTATACCTATCTATATAACATTATAGCTGGAAAAAATCTTAAGATATTTTCTCTAATACAGTAATTTTCTCTCTGTGCAGGAGAGTGGCAGGGCAAGGTACCTTCCAATAAGAGCAAGCTCTTTATTTTGTACATATTGGGGCTTTGGGAGAAGTTGGTTCTGTTTGTTATTGTTAATCATCTACTCTAACCCCCTTTTGTACTGATGAAAGAGCTGGCACCCAAAAGAATTAAATTGATACTTGGTGTAAGGTCTTTGAAATTAGTGGTGGAACTAGAATTAAAAACAGGATCTCTTAACTTTTCAATATAGAATTTATTAAACCTTTAAACACAACATATGTACACTTGAGATTAAAGTGGTTAGCACCTTAGTATTGATAAGGTCACGTTGCCAAGTCTATGGTCACAGAAAAGAGTCCTTATGTGCTTAAATTAAATGGTGGTAGTAAAAGTGGCAGCAGGAGTAGATAGTCTTGAGCTTTAAGTAAAAGATGGGAGACAGTTCTTCTGCTGTCTACCTACTAAGACTTTTTCATTTATTTAAGGGGCATCACCTTGTTTCGTCCCTCACACCTGATGAACAAGTTTGAGGACAAAACTTCGGCATATACAGAACAGAAAATGACCAGTGGCAAGATTAAAAAATTTATCCAGGAAAACATGTGAGTACTTTTTTTATCTTGTTTGGGATTTCTTGGCTTCGTTATATATTGTTTACCTCAGTTATTAAACCAATCCATGTTCTGGATTAAATAGTCTCAAGGGATTATAATAATAATAATAGTTGACGTTTATATTAAAGCAGTAATGTGTGGGCCCTAGAGCTCTATTGTCCTGTAAGGTATTTTGCTCAGTACTTGTCCTACATGCTGAAAATTTCTTTTCTTTTTAAGTGCTATCACTTACTTTGTGATAATTCTATAATACAGCTGTAAAGCTACCAAATTTGATACTGTGTTATTTCATTTCAGTTTTGGTATGTGCCCTCACATGACAGAAGATAATAAAGACTTGCTACAGGGCAAGGACTTACTTGTGGCTTACTATGATGTGGACTATGAAAAGAATGCTAAAGGTTCCAACTACTGGAGAAACAGGTAATAAGTCATATTTCCCCTTTGTAAACAAGTTTACCCAGTATATAAACAGTTCCTTCCAGCTACCCTGTTACCATGTGTGATGGGAGAGCAGTAGTTGGCTCCCAAAAACATTTGGAGCCATAAGGACAAATAACATAAACTATTTCTAAAATCTATTGGACATATCTTCCATAGGTATTCCTTTGCCTTGTAATTTATACCAACCAATGTCCTCCCAACCCTTGTGGTACAGCTGATTCCTTCTTACCTCTAAATAAAAAATGCAGGTGTGATCTAAAATGTACTCTAAAACATTGTGCCTACTTGCCCATTGAGACTTTCGGTGCAATTTAGCCTTATAAGCGTTCTTTATAGATTAGTCATTATGCCTGCAATATTTTAGTTATATATCAAGATTCAGTGGCAATGGACTATTTGATTGGCACCACCAGTGTGGCAGTGAAGTTCAGTAGGACAGTGGAGTACACCATAATCCTGTGTCAGTGCCCAAGAAAACAAGTTCAGGCTGATTCCAGAGGTCTACATTGACTGTAAAACTTATTCTTTGTTTTCTAGACTCTTGCTTCTTGGTTTCAGAAGTGCTTTATCACCCTGATATAATCTTGGCATAGGCATAAATTTCTCTTGTTTCCCACAGGGTGATGATGGTAGCAAAGAAATTCCTGGATGCTGGACACAAACTTAACTTTGCCGTAGCTAGCCGCAAAACCTTTAGCCATGAACTTTCCGATTTCGGTTTGGAAAGCACTGCCGGAGAGATTCCTGTTGTTGCTATCAGAACTGCTAAAGGAGAGAAGTTTGTCATGCAGGAAGAGTTCTCGTGAGTTACAAGTTAGCGTGGGTTTGGGATTTGATTTCTGCAAGGAAACTATTAAGTCCTTTACACTATTGAAAATTTATAAAAGTGAATGTTTGAATATGAAGATAGGTCTTCTAGTCAAAGCCTTTTGACTATCACTTTTCTCAGTTAATTACAGGTACTTACTTTAGGGATCATGATAAATAAGTAATTCTGGAAACTAAAAAAAGGATGGCCGCTTGGAATTCTTACATGATTGTTTCCACCCTGCCATAGAGAACACTGGACAATCTATTTGAGACTGATGTAATTTAGACCAACCCACTCTCCCAACCCTACAGAATGTTTTTTTTTCTTGGGATACCACATTGGCCTAAAGTAAATTCAGGGAGGTGGAGAGGTCTTAAGTCCCCAGATAATTTTGACTTTCACCTTGTAAGACTTTGGGGGATCAAGACAAGGGAAAATCTTCCTTGTGAACAAATCAGTAAAATGAGATGCCATAAATAGGCACTGTTCTCAAAAGCAACAAAATAAAACTGGTTCTTACATAGAATTGAATTTTCAAAAGACCGATATTTTCTTCCTTCTCTGCCCTTTCTAATCCACAAAGAACACACTAGAAGTACAAAGTGGTTGGTTTTTTGTTCAGTCAGTAGTCCTGAATATTGAGAGATAAGAGCTCCACTTCCTCCCCCTTTTTTTAAGCTTTCAATCTAGTCTTGAAATTGAAGCTAAAATATGTAGAAACTATTCTAAAAAATTGCTTTTAATCCTATCAATGGTGGGAGTAAATTAACAAACCTGACCCTTGTCTTTCCATTTGGCAGGCGTGATGGCAAGGCTCTTGAGAGATTCCTGCAGGATTATTTTGATGGCAGCCTAAAGCGATACCTAAAGTCTGAGCCAATCCCAGAGAGCAACGATGGGCCTGTAAAGGTGAAGTGCTCACAGCCTCCCCAAGCCTCTATGCAGTTGCCTCTCCTCATTTCTTCCAAAAATGCTGGGTCTAAGTGAAGACCTTGTTGGCTATTACATTTTTGTTTGTCCTTACCCTCCCGCCCCCACCTGATACATAAAATAAGCATTGACAGAGCTCATAGTGCTCAGTAGGGGCAGCACTGTAAAACCTTCGTATTTTCTGGTGGTGTTTATATCAGAGCTAAGTTACTCTTCAGGACAGAGCAAGCTAACCCCTAAGAATAATTTTAACATTGTTGTTCTGAGATTATTTTAAGGAAGGATTGGGTAGCACTTGTTTCCTGTGACTTCCTGAACATAATTTGACAGGAGACAGACATTGGAATGAGTTGGTTTCTGGGGAATGGCAACATCTTTAATACAGTCTATAAATGTGATTTGAGTTTCAGTGACATAGCACATCAAATTTGAGAGGGATTGATCCAGAAACAAATGTAACTCATGAATTTATTCTTCAGCTCACCTTACCAACTGGAGAATCTTCTGTGTTTTCCAGGTAGTGGTAGCAGAGAATTTTGATGAAATAGTGAATGATGTAAATAAAGATGTGCTAATTGAATTTTATGCTCCTTGGTGTGGCCACTGTAAGAATCTAGAACCGAAGTATAAAGAACTGGGAGAGAAGGTAAGTCTGAATCATATTCTGAAGGTAAAATTTGAATTGGGCTGTTGATACATGTATTTAGCAGTGGCTAATTAGTTACCTTATCTATTGTTTATGCACTTACTCCTGACTTTCCCCTAGTGATTAGCCTGAGCAGTGCCTCAAATACCTGCCTTAGCTCCACTCAGACTCAATCTGGATTATGGTTAAAAGTATCCAGGGTTCTGAAATTTGGTAATGGTTTATATGAAAACATTACATTCCTTCATCTTAAAACACTTGCCATGGCCTTCACAATGTCTTATTTAGGCTAGGTAGTTTTGAAGATGGCTGTGTATCATCTCAATATGGAAGCAAGAGAGAAAAGGGAAACTTGTGAAAGTTTATTATGTGTGGTGTTAACTACTCTTCCTGTCTGAGCAGCAAAACTTATTCAGGTGTTTAAAAATATGATTGTTTTAAGTCCTGAATTGACTAAGTGTCTCTTGGTCACTGCAAACTTGAAATTTAAAAATCTAACCTTTTTATTAACAGCTCAGAAAAGACCCAAATATTGTCATAGCCAAAATGGATGCCACAGCCAATGATGTGCCTTCTCCATATGAAGTCAGAGGGTAAGTAGATTAAAACTAATAAAAATGTGTAGGCAATTGACAAAAAAAATAAGCTGGCAAACCATTTTTTTTATTGGGTATAGTTTGGGGAGCCCTCATACTCCAGTTGAGCATAGAACCACTAATGCTTTCCTGGCTTAGAGTCCTACAGCATGATCCTACGTAACTGCCACAGATTTTGTGAACTCTCATATTCCTGAGTTTTGGTCAAATATACCCTAGCCACTGATGGAGACTGGTATCTGGTCAGATTAAAAATCATGGCCCAGCCAGCATGGCTCAGTGGTTGAGCATTGATCCAGGGGATCGAGGTTCGATTCCCAGTCAGGGCACATGCCTGGGTTTCAGGTTCAGTCGCAGCAGGGGGCGTGCAGGAGGCTGCTGATCAAGGACTCTCTCATCATTGATGTTTCTCTCTCTCTCTCTCACTTCCTCTTTCTGAAATCAATAAAGACATATTTAATTTTTTTTTTTTTTAATCATGAAGAGAAGTTATTCCCAGAAACAGTTATTGAGGAAGTATATGTCAGAGTTACTCTGGAATTGGAAATTAACACTTTTTTTTCCCCCTTTCCCCAGTTTTCCTACCATCTACTTCTCTCCAGCCAACAAGAAGCTAGATCCAAAGAAATACGAAGTAAGTACATTGTCTCATCTCTCCACAAATAAACACACATACACACACTTGAGCATACCTAGCTCTTTAAGTTTATTTAACAGGAAACTCAACTTTCATTGTCAATATATGTGTCTGTTTATGTGCTTTTACAGGCTCAGAAGTCTTATTGGGAGTGAAGGAAAAACCCATGTTTCTTTAAATGGTTAAATTTTCATAGTAATCTTTCTGTTTTTCAGGGTGGCCGTGAATTAAGTGATTTTATTAGCTATCTACAGCGAGAAGCTACAAACCCTCCTATAATTCAAGAAGAAAAACCCAAGAAGAAGAAGAAGGCACAGGAGGATCTCTAAAGCAGCAGCCAAACATACCACTTTGTAAAGGACTCTTCCACCAGAGCTGGCAAAACCATTAGGGAGGACTGGTACCAATATGGGATTATTACCTCTCAGGGCTGAGAGGATAGATGGATATAATCTGAATCCTGTTAAATTTTCTCTAAACTGTTTCTTAGCTGCACTGTTTATGGAAATACCAGGATGAGTTTATGCTTGTGGTTTTGGGGAAAATTATTTGTGTTGGTGGGGGTGGGGGGAATTGAGTTGGGGGGTTATTTTCTAATTTTTTTTGTACATTTGGAACAGTGATAATAAATGAGCCCCCTTTAAACTATCTTTTTTCCACGAGACGGGAAACCAATGGTTCTCTAGACCAGCACTGTCCAATAGGACTTGCTGTGGTAATGGAAATGTTCTATAAGCTTCCTTGTCTAACACAGGTAGCTACTGAGCATTCGAAATATGGCTAGAAACTACATTTTAAATTTTCATTAATTTAAATAGTCACATATAGGGCTAGGGGCTACCATATTGGCCAGTACAGCTATAGACCAACTATCTGGGTCCATAGTTATCACCTGCAAATCCTTCCCAAATTTTGTCTCTATCCTTTTATGTTTATTGCCCAGGCCCCTAGTAGGATAATGAGAACAGGTGAGGGACCTTTCTTGTTGGACTCTGTTTCTGACCCTGTCCATGCCTTAAGGATGGGTTGCTGTTTATCCTGGGCATGTAGCTGACCATGTTTATACCTCCCAAGGGCTGTTGTCTGCCCAGAAATGCTCTGCATGGGTGTGGCATCAGGTTGGGGCCCCATCGAAGTTGTTTCAGGAATTGCTGACACTGCTGGGTGCAGCTCTGTCCCCTGAAGCCCAGGGTGGGGCCTATTAACTTTCCAGTGGACTGGGAAAGGCAATATCATTCCTGGTTGTGAGTGAAGCATCCATTTTCTTCTGTAACATTGAGGAATGAATTGAACCATTTCCTCTCTTCTTTTTGTGAGTAAATCCAAATCCTATCCATGGTTTTAGTTTTCAGTCACTGAATATTTTCCAAATAGGATCCCTAATTTGTAAGTGATCTTCAACCTTGATGTTTAGAAAAGGAGAACTTTATTCCTACTGTCATCTCTAGTTGATATCTCTAATTATAAGGTGGATTTGGTAGAGCTTTATAGCAAAATATGTATCAGGATCATCCATGGTGCTTTGAAGAAGTAAAGAAGCCTAACCATAATCTTGGAGATTCTAATTCACAAGACCTGGGCTTGTATCTGAAGATGTAATTTTTTAGAGAGCCCAGAAATAGTTGAGACATACAGCCAGGGTTAAGAACCACTGCTTTGGAAGACAAGGAAAGCATATAAATTTATACAAAGGACATGGAAACAGTTTTAATTTTTTTAGTCATGTTTGTCAAAGAATTCACTTTCAGTACATGGGTAAGACCCCAAGCCATTTCCCATTATATCCAGGTGTATTATAACTTCCTAAAAGTTCTCATTGTTTTGTTAGGGAAGCTACCAGGCTGAATTCTAATGTTCTCGGGCTGTCTTGTCCTGGAAATGGTGCTATTTCTCGGGATTTGAAAATGACTTGGCTGAACTAAAGGTGGAGAAGCCAAGCCTCTGCTGCTTTTCTTAGTCTGCTGGACACAGCTGTAGAGTGTTGGCACTGTGCCCACACCCTAAAAATTAAAATATGGCAACAACGAAAATCAAACCTTAACCTAGAGCAGCTCTCCTACTTGCCACTATGGACTCAGCAATAACAAGAGCAGACAGTTGCACTCTATTTACTTTATAGCTGTTTTGTTCCTTCATATCTCCTGGGCAGAGAGGGTCAATAGCCCTCTGACCGCTTCAGCTGCCCCTGTTCTTTTCCTCAAATTCCAGGATGAGACCTTTAATGTGGGACAATTTCTGATGCAGGTACTCACAACGACACTTTTCTTCCCTGTAACCTGGGTACCGCTGCAGAGAAAAAGCATCCATGTAAAAAAAAGTCCATTTTTTACCTTCTTGCTACCATTCCCAAACCTAGTCTTACCTTCCTGAACTTTTTATATTCCTGGACTATCTTTTCTTCCAGCACCTGAAACAAAGAAAATGCTAGCATCAAGTTTAACCTTGAGAAAAAAAACTAGTTCTCTTAAGGGAGGGAAGTAACTTCTCATGCTACCAAATGATACAGAACAAATTTTCTCTCAAAACAGGCTTGCTTGTCACTTTGGTCACTGAACAAATAGGTGTGTGGGCAGTTAGCAGGGAGTTTATGGCCAGTAGAGCTGGAGAGCCAGCCTGGGTCCAGTCCTTACCTTGTATTCTGGAGTTCCTCGCTGAACTCTCTTGATCTCTGCTCCCAGCTCTATGAACCTTTGGCTTGCAGCCCCAACTCGAGCATGCAGGATGCGGTATTCAGCATAATCTCTCTCAAAGTCCTGCTCATAAGCACGTTGCTGCTCTGCAGTGTGGATGGCCCCATATTGCCTGCCAGCAGCAGAAAGTTAAGTTACCACCTTCAATTGTATTATGTCCCAAAGCTCCCAGCTCCCAGGAATTTCATCTTAATATCTCATATGCAGAAGACTTGATAAAATTAGAAATGGCAGGGGACTCACAGGAGGTAATCTGGTACCTCTTCAGGGCTTGGAGATTCAGAGTCTATGAAGAAAAGAAAACACGAAGGTGTTTATCGGCCTTTTTCCCCACTGTGGCAGTTTTACTCTCTTCTCATTAACTCACCTGCTTGAACTGAGGGACTGTGGTCCAGCCTGGGGCCCATGTCCTCATGTTTATCATCTTGCTCCCAATCTTCTCCCTCTTGTAGGTCCTGACTGGGCAGCCTCTGTAGGGGACTTGGAGCTAGAGGCAGAGTTCTGAGCCTCTTTTCTTTCAGTTCTATAGCAGCTGCAGGCGCTGGACGCTTCTGTTGGGGAAAATACTTTTGTCACACTACCTGTATGTCAGAAGTCTCCTACTCTGTTTTTCTCTTGAAAATTACTTCCATATAATGATCTCTGTGAACATCAAAATGAAAGCTCCCAATTTTTAAATTTTAACCTGATTGGACAAATCTCTGAAAAACTCTTGCTATTACAATTTACCTTATTCATATTTTTCTTGCTAGTGGAAGGCAGTGCGTGATCAGGCTCTCTGTTTGGAAGATGGGTCTGGTTCCTAGGATATTTGAAGAGGGAATGGAAGAGATGAAGACCAGGGTAGGAGGTAGGGCTAGATTTCTTATTATAGCATTTAGGGTGGAGATTCAAGGAAGACAACACCAGGCAGAGTTTCACCCTGCCCCAAGTACCTCACTTCCCACTGTGCCATGTGTTCCCTTGAGGATCCTGGGAGTGACCGTCCTTGGCTGCTTGCCAGTGGATCTGGCACCTGGCAGGGAAAGTGGCAGGGGCACTTGGCTACCTGGGCTTCAGGCTTTGCCCCACCTTATACCAACTCCCTATAGCTTCTGGCCTCACCTCCTCTTGTGCCATCTGTGGATGTGAAACTGCATCTCCAGGATAGTCTCCTATATTGTGCCAATTCTCAGGATCTCTGGAATCTTCAGTCAGGCTGTGTCCCTGAACTGATGATGGGGCGAGGATGGAATCCATGGCTGCCCAAATAGTGAGGCGCTCCCTGAGTGGGCCCAGGCAGTGGAGGCGGTTAGGCCCAGATCTGGAAAGGGGTGGTAGAAAAAATAACAGGAGGTGGAGACCTTTTAAAGCACCTCTGGACATCCCCTTCCTGGACTTACCTACCACAAACCCTTTCTCACCTGCTACCTGTTTGTTCCCCCTTACCTGCCTAAGCGTTGGTACACAAGGTCCAAGCCACCACCAGGGCCCTCCTGGCCACACTGGGACACTATGAAGGAGAAAAGGCAGGAGCAGCCAGGGCCTGGGAGTCTCAGATACTGGGAGTGAAAGAAGACCGTAAGCCCCATGTAGTCAGCCCTTCCCCCTCCTGCCAATGCCATTTCTCCCTGAGCCAGCTTAAGGCTGAAGATGGGTCCCAAGGGACTTGTTAGCGCACCAGGTGCAGCTGGGCCTGAGTTCCCAGGAGGCTGAGATGGCACAGTCTCTTCAACCGCAGCCTCCTGGGACCACAACCCAGGCAGCCCCCTCACCCCTTTGGGGTTCAGTTCTCAGGAACTTCCTCAGACCAAGACTGCTCTCAGTCTCCCGCCCTGACCATACTTTCCCTGAGCCCGCGTCCGTTCTCACACACCCCAGGTCTGTACTTACCCCTCGGTTGCCTTGGAAAGCGATCGCTGGGCGAACCTGCGGAGAGAGCACAGACGCAAACTGAGCGCAGGTGAAGCGGCGTCCCCAGGATCCGGCGTCGGGGGCTGGGAGGGACGGGCCTCGTAGGCTTCACTAGGAGAAGTGGGGAGGCCAGAGCCTGTGCATGCCCCTCCCCATCCCCAGGTCCCTTTGTGAGGGTCTCCAGCGGAGGCCTGAGGTCCCGAGGGGTAGTGGCTGGGGAAGATGGGGCCCGGGGCCCGCAGCACCTGTTGCCGCTGACACTCGCGCAGCGCCCGCAGAGCCGGCTCGTTGAGCCTGAGCAGCAGGAGGCTGGTCCGGGCAGCAGGGGTGAAGCAGAGCCGGAGCTTCCCACTCAGAAACTCCTGGGGTCCCGCCATGGCCGCGAGGTCGAGCGCAAGCAGAACTGGAGCCACACACGAGGGCCACCACCACTTTCGCTCTGCAAGGCTAGACTTGCATAGCCGGTAGCCCAGGTCGGCCCCGCCCCCGCCAGGACCCACCCCCGGCCCCACCCACAGCGAGCACCACTCCTTTCCCAGCCGCCTGGGCGGCGCTTCGCTTCCCGCAGCACAGCCGCGAGGACCCCAGCAGTTTCTTCTTGGTTTGGCACGCACCTGGTTGGGCTTTTGGTTGGGGCTCCCTCACTTCCTGGGAGAAAGGCTGCGACCAGCCACAGACCCCTCACCCAGAATCTCCGGTCCTGCCTCAATTTCCCCCGCCAACCTGAAGTCAGCGTTGCTGTCTCTAAGTGAAGCTGAACCTGCCTCCTCTGGAGGCTTTTAGGCGCAGAGGCGCAGGAGAGAGAGCCTCGTTGCTAGGCTCTTCGAAGGCCAAGAGCCCCCAGAGGCCGGAGGGTGGCGGACCCAAAAGGGGATTCCTGACTCCAGCACCTTCTACAGCACTTTTGCTCCCCACGTTCCCCCACCCCCACGGTACTGATGCAGACCCGAAGCCGGTTTCTAAGGACGAGAGAAAATGAGTGTTGTGGCAGCGGTGAAGCTTGGTTGTCCTGGGCTGGAACAATCCCCACCGGCCTAAATATGTGAAATTGGTGTGAAAGGGAACTGGGCTTCTCCTCAGGGGGACCAAGAGGTGCCACGAAGTTGCCAGACATTCCGGAGGTCCAAATCCTGGTGCAGGGAGACCCCACAACCAATCTCAGGTCCACCCTTGGTGTTCCCTCTAGTCCCCATTTGGGTATGTTTCCCAAGAGCCCTGATGGTGTTCGCTTTTCTAACCAGGATCTCTCTGCTAAATCTCTCAACCTGCATAATCCCAAGTGACCTTAATACCCTCCACCTCAAATCAAATGAACTATAGTACATTTGTCAAAACTCATCAAGCTGTCCTTAAAACGGTATATTTTAATTTATGTAAATTATACCTTAATAAAGTTGACTTTTAAAATCTGTACAGTAAACCTCCAATTCCAACAACAAAAACATTTACTGGTCCATGTCCTCAGGGCTCTCTACTTCTCTGGGTGACAATCTGCTAATCTGATAAGTAGTTGTTACAATGGGTAAAGCTGGTTTCCCTGGGTTCCTTCTCAGATGACATCTGTGGCCTTCTGTTAGATTTTCCTGGATTTAAAATCAAAGGAGGAGGTGGTAGTGGAAGAGGGCGTAGAGGGGATAAATGGTGATGGGGTGAAAAAAGAATAAATAATATGATTGACTAACAAACTTCCCAGCACTCACTGGCCAAACTTGGTGAATAACAAGACCTGTTTTTATTAGTAAATAAAAAAGGAGAGACTAGAATGGTGAAATTTTCCAGAGAGGAAGGAAGGAGCAGTGCTGACAGAGGAGGCAACTGGGAAAGATATTTGATGAAAGGAGGTAGGGATCTAAGATTTATTGGATGTCCATTGGGTGTCAGGATCTTTGCCCATTATTTAATCCCTACAATAGTTTTTTAGAGCAGGTATGATTGTTCACATTCTTCATACATTCATTCAACAAATATTTATTGAGCACTTACTCTATACCAGACACTCTACTGGATCCTTGGGCTATGTCAATGAACTGATTCTTGCTTTGGGAGACACTTTAAACACACCTGAGTAAGAAACATTAAAAATATAGCCCTGGCTAGTTTGGTTCAGTGGTTGAGTGCTAGCCCACGGGCTGAAGGGTTGCAGGTTTGATTCTGGTCAAGGACACATACCTTGGTTGCAGATTCGATCTCCAGCCCTGGTTGGGGCGAGTGAAGGAGGCAACCAATTGATGTGTCTCTCTCACGTTGATGTTTCTATCTGTCTCTTCTCCCCCTTTCTACTCTCTCTAAAACATCAATGGTAAAAAATATCCTTGAGCTGGCCAGGCGTGGCTCAGCGGTTGAGCATCCACCTAGGATCCAGGAGATGGGGTTCGATTCCCGGTCAGGGCACATGCCCGGGTTGTAGGCTAGGCAGCCGATCAATGACTCATCATTGATGTTTCTATCTCTCTCTCTCCCCCTCCTTTCCTCTCTGAAATCAATAAAGATATGTTTAAAAATATATATATATCCTTGAGTGAGGATTAAAATAATTAAAGATGATTAGATAGATAATAGATAGTAGATAGTATGGGCCCTGGCTGGCATGGCTCAGTTGGTTGTGTCGTCCTGTGCATCAGAAGGTCACCAGTTTGATTCCCTGTAGGGCACATGCCAAAGTTGGGGGTGCTTATGGGAGGCAACTGACCAATATTTCTCTCTCTCTCTCTCCCCCCTCTCTCTTCTCTCTTACTAACCTTCTCTATCTCTAAAAATCAATAAAAACATATTTAAAAATACATATATATAGTGTATGGGATGTGGGGGAGGTTGAAGAGGGTAAAGAGGGTCAAATATATGGTGACACTAGGAGACTGGTGGGGAACACACAATGTAGTAGACATGATGCATTATAGAATTGTACACTTGAAACATATAATTTTATCAATGAGTATCACCCCAATAAATTTAATAAAAATATATGTTTAAAGGTGATCAGTGCTATAGAAAAAAATTAAAAATAGAGCAAGGTAAAGGGATTTGGAAGTAGAGGAGGGTGGAGAGGGTTGACTATATATTAAGTAAGGTGATCAGAGAAGGTCTTCTGGAGAAGATGAAATTTGAGCAATGCCCTAAAGGAGGCGAGGGAATTGGCTAAGCTGTACAGTTGGAGGAAATGCTTTTCAGACAGAGGGACTAACCACTGCAAACTCCATAAGTCAAAGTGTGCCTGGAGTGTTTGAGGAAAGTTGAGGCCACTGGAACAAAATCAGTGAGGGGGAGATTAGTAAGAGATAAAGTCAGGAAGGTAAGAAGCAGGGGGAATTAGGTCATGGAGACCTTGTGGGCTGTTGTAAAGACTTAGGCTTTTACTTTGAACGAAATGGGGAGTCATTGCAGAATTTTGAGCAGAGGAGCAAGATGAAGTCATTTCTATTTTAAAAGGATCGCTTTGGTTGCTGTGTTAAGAATAGACTAGGGGGACACGGATAAAAGCAGTATGACCTGTTAGGAGGCTATTGCAGCATGTCCAGGCTAGAGATGGTGGCAGCTTATACCAGCGGGTAACAAAGCAGGTGGGAGAAGGGACAGGGTTCTGGATATGTTGAGGGTAGAGGATTTCCTGATGGATTGAATGTGGTATGTGAGCAACAAATGTCACTAAGGATAACTAGGATTTTGGCCAGAACAACTAGAAAGATGAAATTGTCATCAACTGAGGAAGGGAAGACTGCGTGTGGAACAGTGTTAGTTCTGAGTATGCTGAGTTGTGTACTAGAATCCACATGGGGATGTGTGTGGAGCAGGCAGTTATATATACAAGTCCGGAGAAGGTGGAAGATGTCTGGGCTAGAGATGTAAACTTGGCAGTACAAA